>NW_024467087.1:23331469-28180219 GCF_017591425.1 Ochotona curzoniae
GAATGTTTTAATAACACGCTATGTCAAACTTAATTTTAAACTGATCTTAGACAAAACTTTTTTTTTCTTGATTGGCTTAAGGGTGATTTTTTTTCCCCCTAAAGTTATGAGTAACTGGTAAATATCAGGAATGGCTGAATGATTCTTGATACCTTGATTCCCCAGGTTTTCCATCTGTTGCATCAGCATCTTTGTCAGGTCCTTTTTGTTCTTTGCTTTCCTCATCGTTGTCTTCCTCTGCTGCTTTCGCTTCATCGCGGTTTTCGTCCTGATATTTAGGTACCTCTTTGGTGGAAAAAAAAAAAACATTTTGACATGAGACATTCACAGAAAAAAAAATATTCCAATATATAATTGGTAGCAACAGCGCTTAATTGTGTGAACAGTCACACATCTTTCATTGAACCCAGGTTGGTGGAGGGCAGCATGGGCTTCAAAGTTGTAAAGCTCATTTTATAACTGAGCTTTGTCTTAGAGGCAATTTGGAAGTGACACAACCTGCTGCTTCCCTACTGGAAGTGTGCGTTGAGCAGGGCCGGTCACCTTGGCTCAACCCAGAACCTGACCTAGTCCCAAGCTGCTGCCTACTATCTTCCCCGTGCCAGCCTTGGGTGTCCCCCCATCCCCCAAAGCTTGCCCCTGAAGCCTCTGCCCGGTTCTTACCCTCTGGGCCTGCAGCTTCCTCTGTGGCTCTCCCTAGGTCCTCTTCCAATGCCTCGCTGGCAGCCTCCTCCGTGAATTTGCTGACCGCCTCCTGCACCGCCTTGCTGACCACCTCCTTCGCAGCTTCCTCCACAATTTTGCTAACGGTCTCATCCACAGCGTTGTTGGCAACCTCCTCCACGGATCTGCTGATGGCCTCCTCCACAGTGTTGATAGTGGCCTCCTCCACCACCATGCTGGCTGCCTCCTGCACAACCCTGCTGATGACTCCCTCCACAGCCCTGCTGACTGCCATCTTTGCAGCCTCATCTACTGCTTTGCTGGCAGCCTCCCCAATGGCCTTGGTGACAGCCTCTGCCACGGCCTTGCTGACTGCCTCTGCCACGGTTTTGCTGACCGCTTCCACCACAGCCTCCTCTATGGCCTTGCTAACAGCCTCCCCCACAGCTTTGCTGCCCATCTCCTCCTTGGCCTTTCTGGTGGCCTCCTCCACAGCCTTGCTGGTAGCCTCTTCTGCAGCTTTACTGGCAGCCTCCTCCATGGCCTTGCTAGCAGCCTCCTCCACAGCCTTGCTGCTACCCTCTCCCATGGCCCTTCTGCTGGCCTCTTCCACAGCCTTCCTGATCACCTCCTGTGCAGCCTTGCTAACTGCCTCCTCCATGGCCTTGTTGGTGGCCTCCTCCATAGCCTTGCGGACTACCTCTCCCACAGCCTTGCTGGCAGTCTCCTCCACGGCCTTGCTGACTGCCTCCCCCACAGCCTTGTTGGCTGCCTCCTCCACGGCCTTGCTGACTGCCTCCTCTACGGCTTGGCGGACTGCTTCCTCCACAGCCTTGCTGGCGGCATCGCCCACAGCCTTGTTGACCGCCTCCCTCACAGCTTTGCTAATGGCCTCCTCCACGACCTTGCTGGTGGTCATCTCCACAGCCTTGTTGCTGCCTTCTTTTGTGGCCTCCCCCACAGCCTTGCTGGTCACCTTTGTCACGCCCTTGCTGGCGGCCTCCCCCACAGCCTCGTTGTTGCCTTCTTTTGTAGACTGCTCTTCGGCCTTGCTGGCAGCCTCCCCCACCACCTTCTGGGTGGCCTCCTCCACAGCCTTGCTGATGACCTCCATGGCCTTGCTGGCAGCCTCCTCCATGACTTCCTCCAGAGCCTTGCTGGTGGCCTCTTCTGTAACCTCCTCCAGGGTGGCCTCCATGGCCTTGCTGGCAGCCTCCTCCATGACTTCCTCCAGAGCCTTGCTGGTGGCCTCTTCTGTAACCTCCTCCAGGGTGGCCTCCATGGCCTTGCTGGCAGCCTCCTCCATGACTTCCTCTAGAGCCTTGCTGGTGGCCTCTTCTGTAACCTCCTCCAGGGTGGCCTCCATGGCCTTGCTGGCAGCCTCCTCCATGACTTCCTCCACAGCCTTGCTGGTGACCTCTTTCGTAACCTCTTCCAGGGCCAACTCCATGGCCTTGCTGGCAGCCTCCTCTGCAGCCTTGCTGATGGCCTCTTCTCTGGTGGCTGCCTCACTGATGGCCGCCTCGCTGATAGTCTCTTCTTTGGTGGCTGCCTCGCTGATGGCCTCCTTACTGATGGCATCCTCTTTGATTGCCACCTCTCTGATGGCCTCCTCGCTGATGGCCGCCTCTACAGGCTCTGTGGATTCCCAGGCCACAGTGGCGCCATCTTTGGCCTGCTCAGACTCTTGAGCAGGCCCGACTGCGCCCTCAAGTTGTTGAACAGGCGCAGCAGGAGGCAGGCTGGGGAGGCCGCCATAGCCCAGGCTTAATGCGGGTCTGACCCTGGGCAGCTCAGGCACATGGAGCACTGGAGGCTCGGGGGATGCAGGGGCTGTGGGGGCATCATGCCTGAGATTCACGCGAGCTCTGGGGGCCCGGATCAGGATGTGGTCGTTATGATAGACCCGGTGGAGGAACGAATTACTCATGTCCAGGAACACCCAGCGGAAGCCCAGCATGGGGAAGTGGCGTGCATCCAGAACAACGTTCACGCCCCTGGGGACCAAGGCCTGGTTCCCCTCCTGGGGCACTAGCCCCAAGTTGGGGTCCTCTTCCTCCCGGGGCGCCGGCCCCAAGTCGGGGTCCTCTTCCTCCCGGGGCGCCGGCCCCAAGCTGGGGTCCTCTTCCTCCCGGGGCGCCAACCCCAAGTCAGGGTCCTCTTCCTCCCGGGGCTCCGGCCCCAAGCCGGGGTCCTCTTCCTCCCGGGGCGCCGGCCCCAAGCCGGGGTCCTCTTCCTCCCGGGGCGCCGGCCCCAAGCCGGGGTCCTCCTCAGATCCCGCCGTGGCAGCGGCCTGGGCCCCCCCTCTCTCCTCCGCCTCCTCCTCCCCGGGGCCTCCCTCGAGCTTTGAAGCCTCGGCCTCCTCGGCGGCCATGGGGGCCTGGCCCCCGTCAGGGCCCGGGCCGCGGCCCAGCCAGGCTTCAACTGCCCTGGCGCCAGCTCCCATCAGACTTGCCAGGTCTTCTTGGCCCTCTGGGGTTGGTTCGCGATCCCCCGAGGCGGACATGACACCAGTTGGTACCTCAGCAGGCAGACACTCGGCCGGGGTGGTGGCGTCCGTGAGAACCACGGCAGCAAAGATGGCGGCCGCAAGCTGGTGGCCGTTGAGTGGAGGCCAACGGCCGTTGAGCGGAGGCCAACGGCCGCCGAAGTCGGGGTGAGGGGGGGCAGCAGCGCCCGCTGTGGAGAGACAAACGTCTGTGCTGGTGTCCGAGGAGGCTCAGGACAGGAAGGGCCGGGCAGCGGCCATTCCCGAGCACAGCGGGCAAAGGGGCGCCTCAGACGCCAGACAAGGTGGGAAGCGTCTAACCGCCAAGTGAGGGCGAGGCACGCAGGGAGCCCCGGATCTAGACAGCGTCACCAAAGGGTCACGCCCCTCTCAATGACCTCAAAGCTCATTTGCTGGAGAAATGAAGATTGACACACCATATGTCCAATGGATGATCAAGGCCCTCAGGTTGTAGACTCACCTACTGTTTTTTTAAGGTGTATTTATTTGAAACAGTTAAGGAGGAGGTAGGGAAAGGGAAGTGGGAGGAAGAGATCTTCTGTCTGCTTCTTTACTTACAGATTGGCCAATGACCCAGAAAGAGCTTTACCGTATGTACCACAAGGTCGGCCTCAGAATTGCCTATCTTTTAAAAAGAATTACGCATGCACACACCCACCCTGCTAAAATGTCTTCCACCTGCTGGTTCACTCCCTAAATGGCTACAAAAGCTGGAGCCAGGAGGTTCTTCTTGGTCTCCTACACTGGGGTAGGGACCCAAACACTGGGGCCAACCTTTCCCGCTTTGCCAGGCTGTTAGCACAGAGCTGGATCAGAAGTAGAGCAGTAGAGTATTGAATTGATATCCATTTGGGATGTTAGAATCATAGGCAGCAGCTTAACCAGTATGCCACATTGCCGACCCCCAACCTCACCGCCCAGTCTTGCCCTTTTAGGCATATTTCTATCAGCAAAAAAAAAAAAAAAGTAGTTCAATTCGTAGGTAATCTGAGTCATAGTGAAGTGTGGATATGTCTTGTTTTCAATCAGGTAAAGTTCATTTAATTACTTAAGGCTACTTATAAATGCTAAATACCCCGGGCCGGCATGGTGGCTCAATGGCTTTATCCTCACCTTGCACACCAACAGAAATCCCATATGGGCATCGGTTCTCATCTTGGCGGCCCCATTTCCCATCCAGCTCCCTGTTTGTGGCCTGGGAAAGCAGTTGAGGATGGCCCAAAGCCTTGGGACCCTGTACCCACGTGGGAGACCTGGAAGAAGCTCCTGGCTCCCGACTTTGGATCGGGTCAACTCTGGGTGTTGTGACTGCTTAAGGAGTGAACCAGCAGATTTGCTGTTTCTCCTTCTCTCTAAATCTGATCTACCTTTTTAATAAAAATAAATTTAAAAAAATGCTATGTACCTCAGGCTTCAGCAATGTTAAAAACTTCCCAAAAGGGAAAATTGGGAAACTTAAACATAGCTAAGCTACTTAGAAAAGAATGGGTACAGTTGAGATGGATACATTCACCTGAATGTTGACATGATAGCTGACAGGCACTGGAAGGTGATCAATGGATTCTGCTAAATTCACTTTAGTGTTCTGAAGAATGAAAAAGAGACACTTAAAAATGGATCAGGTTATCTGGTAACTAAGCCTGAAAGTGACAGGGCAAGTTTCGGAAGATGCTTCTGAAGTGACAGCCCATGAGTTTTTGTTAATTTCAAGACGGACTTTTATCAAGAGTTCAAATAGAGGTAATTCAGAAAATTTTGGAGAAATCAGCTGCTATTTTATATGCTACAACAATGTTTTATTATACTAAAATTAATTTTCTAAAAACAGCAAGAAACCTTTTTCATATATCAATTTTAGGAAACATCATTAAAGTGATTGGGAATATTGTTTCATCAACACAACAAAATTTCAGTGTTTTTTTTTTTTTTAAGATTTGTTTTTATTACAGAGAGGATGAGAGACAGAGAGGAAGATCTTCCATCTGATGATTCACTCCCTAAGCAGCTGCAACAGCCAGAGCTGAGCTGATCTGAAGCTAGAAGCCTGGAGCTTCTTCCCAATCTCCCATGCGGGTGCAGGGTCCCAGGCCACAAGCAGGGAGCTGGATGGGAAGCAGGGCTGCCAGAATTAGATCCATATGGGATTCCAGTATGTGCAAGCGGGGACCTTAGCTGCTAGGCAACTGTGCTGGGCCCTGTTTTTATTTTTTCTGTGCTCCTACCTCAGGAATAGAGCATGATGTTGTAAATAATTGGTTTAAATCTGGACAATGTGGCAGAAAATTTCTCATCTAAGCCCCTCACTATGAAGGTGTCATACCTGAGGCAGAATCCCAATTATAGCTGGCATTACTGTTTGGCCCCTGATATGATCTAGGAACAGTTATTTATTTCTGGGCCTCAGTGTTATCATATGTGAAGTTAGGGTAATGATTACCTAGTAATCATAAAAAAGTTGCTTTGAAAAATCGAACATTATAGGTCACAGTCCCTTTCTCGCTGTGAAGTTGGTATACCTGTATATATTACAATAATAAGTTTTCCATATTCTTCAATTATTGTGGAGAAGCTATCAAATAGTCTCTCAGACCTTCAGAAAATCTTCTAATTTGATTTTAGAAGAATAATATTTTCCCAGTTGCATGGGTATACAAATATCTGTTATGTACAGGGGCCTCCTTCTTGACTGAATGCACAGCCTGTCTATGGTCAAGATTTGAGTCAGTAAGATAGATGGATTTGAGATGAGATTACATTAAGGATATTAACTGTCAAAAATATTTTGCTGGCTTGATTTTATCTTCCAGATTGGTTAATATTCCTAAATATATAGTGCTACTTTTTGGTGTCATAAACTTAACAATATCTTTCCTTTTGTTTTGGTTTTTGGTAAATCTTTCCTCATCCAGAAAATCGTATTTTACATTTTCCCCGTGGATGTCTTCTGAATGTTTACATTTAATGCCTTAATCCATAGTGTATGATTATAATTTCAGTTTATTTTTTACATAACTTTTGTTGAACAGTCCTTCTCTCAATACTAATGTATGACCAAGTTGTCCAACATGTTCTACAAGGTAGAGGAGATGGCAAAATTTCAGAACTAGAAAGGGCTTTGAATGTTGAATCCAAGCCTATTGCTTTTCAAGTGGGGACACTAAATCTTAGAGCCAGTATCTTGTTTTTCTAAAATCATACTACTTATTGGAGGAATTAAGGCTAAACAGCTATCTGGTGTTTAGTCTGGAATATAGACATGTATACGTCTTGTACACTGAGTTTCAGGGTAACTTCATAGCAGAAGCCTAATTATAATTAACCAGAGAAGTAAATGACAATGGATCCAGGGTTTCTGAAACTCAGACAAGCCTGCCTCTTTATCCTCCAGCAAGTATTGAATACATACCTACACATAATGCCTCATGCAAAACCTTACCAATGACGGTAACAGGCGTCATCATCTCTGGTGGCAAAGATCTCACAATCTACCTGGGGAAAAGGACTGCACATTGAGAATTCAGGCAATAGAAGAGTAACTAGCCCCTGAAATTTAGAGCTGTCATGGAGCTCAGAGCCAGGATATTGCATTCTTCTACTGGATATCAGCAATCTCACAAAATACTAGTAGCAGACAAGATCCTTCCCCCTTGTTTTTGATTTCTATTTTCCTGGAATAACTTTTTCCGACATTTCACTTTTTCTGTTTCTTTGTGAGGTGTGTTTCTTGGAGATAGTTATAAAAATGAATTTTTTCTTAATTTCAGGCAGCCTGTATTCTTTTTAATTAGAGAATTTGGTTTATTCTCAAGATTATTATTGATCACTAATGCTTTATCCTGACATTTCTTCCAAAGTATTCCTATTGCTTATCTGGATATTCTGTGTACTTTCACTAGGAGGTTTTCTGCCTTCACATTGTATCATAATGTTGATTCTCTCCCTATTTTTATGTATAGCCATCCTTAAGTGTCATTCACAAACCTGACTGGATTGTGAAAAGGTCCTTGAATTCCTGCTTGATTTGGAAGATATTTATCTCACTGTGTTATGACTGAGAGTTTTGCTGAATACATTACTCTAAGTTAACAGGGTTTTCCTTTTAGGACTTGGACTATATCACTCTATTCACTCCTGCAGAGGATTTCTGATGGGAATTCTGCTTTCAATCTAGTTAGAATTCCTTTAAAACAATCTGAAATATCTGTCATATGTATTTTTACAATCTTTTATGCACCTGCATGGGAGACCCGGAAGAGGCTCCTGACTCTTGGCTTCAGATCAGCTCAGCTCCAGCTCCAGCTGGTGTAGCTGCTTGGGGAGTGAATGAGCAGACAGAAGGTCTTTCTGTCTTTTCTTCTCCCTGTGTATCTGCCTTTCTGATAAAAATAAATAAATCTTTTTTTTTAAAGTACTTTCAGGATTATTTTTTAGGTCTGTGTGCAACTGTAAATGAAATTTCAATATTTCAAACCCGTTCAACTGCATTTAATGAGTTTCCACCTGGACTTTAACTGGACATGATTAATATGCAAAGTAATGACAAATACCAAGAAACAGAATCTACTTCTTTTTATAAACATTTATTTATTCTTATTGAAAATGCATATTTGCAGAGAGAAAGACAGAGAGAAAGATCTTCCCTCTACTGGTTCACTCCAGCCACAACAGTCAGAGCTGGGCTGATCTGAAGCCAGAAGCCAGGAACTTCTTCCAGATCTCCCACACAGGTGCAGGATCTCAACGCTTTGACCCATTCTATACTGCTTTCCCAGGCCACAAGCAGGGCACTACATGGAAGATAGAGCAGCCTGGATACAAACTGGTGCCTATATGGGATGCTGCCATTACAGGCAGAGGATTATTAGCTTGCAGAACCTCCACAGCACCTGTCAATATACTTCTTCTGTCTAACGCGCTCCCAACTGAGCTATTTCAGCGCAGATAATATACTTCTATAAATGCCAGTCAGGGCATCCCCCAAGAAACTTTGCCTGGGATGACTCAGACTTGACTCTTGTGTGTACCAGCTAGTGCAGGGTCAGGTTCAATTTGTCACCTATACCAGCCAATACACATATCGGTGAATGCAGCTGCCTGGTCAGTTCTACTCCAGAACCATATTGCATGCAAACTGATGGGTGATGCAGCCCAGTCAAACCAGCCCACCCTGACCTGGTCCTCACACATACCAGTAGGTGACATGGGCTAGTCAGGGCACCTTCCAATAACCCCCACTAGGCCCAACCCCAGCCCTGGTTTTTGCTTGTACCAGCATCTGCTGTGGCCTAGCCTGGCCCAGCACATTTTCTATCTGGCTCTCATGCACACCCATGGGTGTTGTGCCTTAGCTCAGCCTGACCTGCCTTAAGGCTCAGCCTTCACATATGCCATCAGGTGCTGCTGCCTTGTACAGCCGGGCCCATCCCTAGCCCTTATTCTTGTGCTCACCAACGGTAGGTACAGCCTAGCAGGGGAATTCCCACAATTTCCCTGCCTGCCATGTTCCCAGCCATGGATCTTGCACCTGCCAGGAGGTACTGCAGTCCGTCCTAGCATGCTTTGCACCCAGTCCTGGCACTTTGCAGCTGATATTGTGACCTAGGCCAGCTAATATACACCCATTCTGGAGTTTGTGCACACCAGTGGGTGCAGTAGCCTAGCGCCGTAGGGTCCACCCCCAGACAGGCCTGCCCCCAGTTTCAGCTCTCATGTTCAACAGTTGAAGCAGCAGCCCAGCGAGGGAGTGCCAAAATTTCCTCACCAGGCCCACTCTGAGCCCCAGGTCCTGTGTGTGCCAGCAGGTGCTATGGCCCAGTTTGAGATGGTCTTTCGCTAGTCTTGGGATTCACCAGCTATTGCTACAACCTGACTTTGCCCAACCCCCTGTCCCAGCTCTCTTCAGTGGATCTAGCAGCCTACCCCAGCGTGGCCCATCTCCAGTCCTCATGTGAGCTGGTGGGTATTGCACTCCAAGCCATCCTGGCCTGCACCCTTGTCCTGCCTCTCACTCATGCCTGTGTGTGCTGAGGACAGACTCTACTCAACCTGCCCCCAGATTCAGCTTACACATATGCTAACATGTGCTGAAGCCCAGCTTTGTCTGGCCTGCTTTTAGTTCCAGTTCTCACGCTCATCAAAGAGCTGTTCCTAGCAGAAGATTTCCCCAAATTACCCTATTAGGCCCATTCCTAGCAATGGATCTAACATATGCAGGCAGTTGCACTATCCAGACTGACATGACCCTAGTCCTGGCACTCAACTAACAGGCACTGTGGCCTACCCTGAATTACCCACACACATTCCTGCTCTGGCAAGTGAATGCTACAGCTTAGCTCATCCTGGCTTACCCCCAGACCCAGCTCTCATGTCACCCAACAACCACAGTGTAGCCCATTCGGACCCCCACCCATTTTGCCTATCATAAGTGCCAGTGGGTGCTGAAGTTTAGCCAAATCTGGCTTTCCTCCAAACCCAGTTCTCATGCATACCAATTGGTGCAATAGCCCTGTCCAGCTTGGTCTGCCCATAGCCATGGCCATTATGCTCACCAGTAAGGGCTGCAGCCCAGCAGGGGAATCTCCAGAACTCCCCAACCAGGCAACCAGGCTCATTCCCAGCCTCAGATTTTACTTTTGTTGGTGGATACTTTCGACTCAGTCTGGCATGGCCCACCCACAGTCTCAGCTCTCACTGGCAGGTGTTGCAGCCTAGCCCAGAAGACCATGGTCCACATTTTCCTAGCTCTCCTGTGTGCCAGCAGGTACTGAGAATGGACCCAGCCTGGCCTGTCCTCAGACTAAGCCCACACAAATGCTGATGATGAGTGCTACAGACTTGCCTGGCCTAGGTCACCCCAAGCCGCAGCACTTCTGCACCCCAGCTTGAGCTGTGGCCTAATAAGAGAGTAACCCAATTCCCCTACAAGATCTATTCCCAGCCCCTGATCTCACACGTGCCAGCAGAGGTAGCGGCCCTAGTTGGTATGATCTATCTTCATTTCCAGCCTTAGCATGAGCCTGCAGATGCTGCAGACTGGCCCTACCCAGCCTGCTCCTAGCCCCAGCTCCTGCAAGTGTCAGGTGGGTTCCTTTCACATGAGTTCGGTGGTCAAGCTTGGCTTAGTCCATCACTGCCCCAGCTCTTTGCATAAACTGGCAGGTGCTGTAGTCCCGCAAGGGCAAGCTCACAAATCCCTTACAGAATCTGCACTCCAATCCTGTTCTCTTACATTCTGGTGGGTGCCATGGTCTGGCCTGACATGCTCCACCCCCTGCTATGACACACATGAGTGGGTACTTTGGCCTAGTCCAGTCAGACATTCACCTAGCTCTGACTTTTATGAGTACCAGTGAGTGGTAGGCAATGCCATGTAACCCAGCCCAGGTCTTTCACGTGTGCAAGTGCCTTGGCCTGACCCAGACATGCCCTCCAATTCCCGCCCTCCCAAAGTACTCCATATCAATCCCTTGCCTAGAAGCGAGTCCAGTGACCTGGTGTATGGAAGACCCCAAAACTCATTCCTTCCTTGTCAAACATGCCCCCAGCCACTCTCACTCCAATAAATCTCCAGACCTTGTTTCCTGGATGATCTGCAGAACTACCAACTGAGGGGTTGAGTTGGCATGTGCTAGCCTGGAGTTCCCAACCTCCTCCACTCATCTTAACAATAATAATGATGATAATAACAGTAATAATAGCAATAATAGTAAGCAATGATGCTGGCGCACTGACATAATTAACACAGGATTGTTTGTTTTTAGGTCCTGAATGTCTGCCAGCTGTTGACCACTTTTCTTCTAACAGTATAACACTTTCCTAGGTACAAGACAACCTAGGCCCTTGCTTACTGCTGGGTGAGGATGAAATAATTTAAAGCATTTTTGAACTTACAGCACATGCCCATTTTCAGAGCCATTGAGTATTCAATGCTACTTGAGAGATTGGCCTCAATAAAGAATAAGTCAATCTTGGCCCCTAAATAAAAAGAAAATCTCTCTCTATCTCTCTCTCTCTCTCTCTCTCTCTCTCTCTCTCACACACACACACACACACACACACACACACACACACACACATACATATTCCCTTTTAGCACCAGGTAACTATAGAACTACAGAACTGCTGTGCAGAAAAAGAAGTTTTCACAGAATTGGTCTTGCAGGCAATCTTTGGTGGGCAGTTGGTGGGCAGTTGACATCTTTCTGTCATCTGTGGCCCATGACACCTGGGCTCTGTGCCAGGAATGCCATCCAGGGCTTCAGATTTCCTTAGGAAAAACTGTTCTTTTCCAATATCCCACTCCCTCTATCAGGTGACAGAAGAGGCCAAGTCCTTTCCCTCTGCAGACCTCTCATCAAGGTTTGGAGAGAGGGCCGGGGGCATGGGAGGGAAGCATCCATCAACTCTCCAGCAGGGATGGCCAGTCTGAAGTTCTCCTTTACAGTCTGTCGCAAGGCTTCCCACCTCTTGGGCAGCCTTCTTTGTGTACCTGCTGCCTCTCCCTACCCCAGGATGTGCTGAATATCTGTGCTAAGTGTGTGCATGCTTTAGCCCCTCCACAAGAGTACAGATCTTTTAGAGCGCATGTTCAGGCCTTCCTCAAGTTAATACCACCCCTAGTGCCCACCACAGAACTCTGCACCAAGTATTTAATTAATGATTGTTGAATTACTCATTGGGCTTCAAAATAGCTTCCACTAGTGGGTTTCTATTCGACCTGCTTAGGAATTAAATATCTACAAAGGGCCTTCCGATCCCCTCCTCCTATCTTTTTTTTTTATGACATCTCCATGTTTCTTTGTGAAAAGAAAAAAAAAAAGCAATGAGAATGTTAAGGTTGTTACCTTATCCAAGTGCCTCTTGGTATACTAATTGGCATCAGGAAAAATCTTCATGTTGTGGGAGAAGCCTAAATTTGGGCAGTAATTCAAAATATGGAAGCACATCTGGATGCCATGGGATTAAAATGATAATAATAATAATGTAACCACTTCTTTCCCTTTCAAGATTTTGATTCAGTGGGTCTGATGGCTTCTGCAGCCTCTCTCAGTGCAATAGGTAGACACTGCCACTGGGTGGAGCCATGTGACTGTTTCAGAGTAGAAGTCTGGTATGCTCTAAAAGAAAATATATATATATATTTATATATGACTAGAAGAATTTATTTTTGTAGCTACAGGGATCAAGAATTTTATTCCAGGAGGGTAACCCAGGAAATTTCTCCTGGAAAATCCTAGTCCTGTTATTTTGTTTTACTCCTTGCCCTTCCAGGCTCACAGTAAAATAATTTAATTGATTGTTTTGCTATTGTTGAGGAGCGTGTGTGTGTTCCATGTATGTTCTAAATATTAATTCTTCGCTGGATGTGTGGCTTGGGATATCTTCTCCCTTTCTGTCATATGCCTTTTCACTTACTGGATTGCTTCCTGTACTGTGTAACAGCTTCTGAGGTTGGTGTAACCTCATCTGCTTAGTTTTGCTTTTGTTGCCTGTATTTTGGGGGGTCTTTGTTTAAAAAAAAACTTAGTATCTGTGTCAATGTCTTGAAATATTCCCCCCTTTTTTTCCTAGCAATGTTATAGTTTTAAGGACTATATTGAGTCAATTTTTGCATATCAGAGAGATAGGGGTCTACTTTGATTAGTCTACATTTGTATGTCCAGTTTTCTCAGTGCCATTTATTGAGAAGACTGTCACTTCTCCAGTGTATGGTCTTGACACCTTTGTTAAAAATCCATTGACTGAGTGTGCACAGATTAGTTTCTGGTCTCTATTCTGGTCCATTGACCTAATCTTTTCTAGTTATTATAGTTTTCTAACATGTTATGAAATCAGGTATTGCATTGCCTGCAGCTTGAATTTTTATTGCTCAGAATTCCTTTGGCTGTTCTGTGTCTTCAGTGGTTACATATGTAGTTCAAAATTATCTAATTCTGTAAATGATGGCATCAACATTTGGATACGAATTGCACTGAATCTGTAGATTGCATGGAGATTTCGATAATTTTAATTGTTGTAATACATGTTGGATATTGTGGTCTTGAAGCCAGTAGCCTGAAGCCAAGAAGTGCAGAGAGATTTCAACAGTTATTGTGCATTACCCTGGAAATTGTGGCTGACCTGCAGGACACAGAAGGGACTGATTGCAGTTCTCACCAAACATGAAAAGATGCTGATGAGATTTATGTCTTGAACACCTTACATAAAGACACAAATCCAAAAGGAGACTTCTTGCAGTCTGGGCCTCCGGGCTTCAGGATTTGGCTGTTGCTGGCACCCGGTCCTAAGAAGCAGAGGGGACGTTACCTGAATTGCACAAAGCAAGCATGGCGCCCCCAGGGTTCAGGAGGGATGCAGAGGGGACAATTTATTTCATCTGACCGGTCTGGGGGCTGTCTGGTAGCGATGGAGCTGCCTTTGTCTCCTAAAACAGAATGGAGTTTAGCAGAGGCCAGACTTTAGCAACCGAGGTCTGGAGGTGAAGGGAGGCAATGTGGGATTCTCCGACAGAGTAAAACAGCACTGAGTCCTCAATAAGATTCCTAGACTGGATTTAAAACAAGTGGAGACTGTGGAAATCTGTAGCTGTCGTTACTGGTCTGTGGCTTCCCTTTTCCTGGCAATATGGCATCTCCCCTGGCCAGGAAGCTGGAGTAAGAGCTGCAGCCTGCTCTGCTGGCTTTCAGTATTCATGCTGTTCACAGCTCCCTTCATTTTTTCACTGAAATCTTCCCTCCACCAATATCCTGGAAATGCGCTCCCTCTTTATTGTTCTAGCTCTCCTCCATTCATCCATCTTGGATCTTCCTGTTCTGTATTTTCCTTTCTCCCTTGCACTGTATCTTTGACCACAGAGAGCTGCCTGATTTTTCAGACTAGAGAATATTCTGAAATACATATATTTTATATACGTATCAGTTTACATAATCAGTCCTTTTTGATTGACATACTCTCCGATTTTTTACTATTTTGAACAAGGATGCAATGAGTGTGTGTAAGTATTAAAATATCTTAGTTTTGACCCATATTGTCAAACCATCCCCCAGTTTGACAGTATTGCCAGTTCACAGTTTCAACAGCAACGCACAAGAATACTTACTTTCTTACACCCTGAATCACACAATGTGTAATTAAACTTCAGCCAACATAAAAATTTCAGCCAAAGTAAAAATTTTAGTACTGGGCCCAGCATGATAGCTTAGCAGCTAAAGTCCTCGCCTTGCATGCGCCGGGATCCCATATGGGTGCTGGTTCTAATCCCGGCAGCCCCGCTTCCCATGTAGCTCCCTGCTTGTCGCCTGGGAAAGGAGTCAAAGATGGCCCAAAGCTTTGGGATCCTGCACTCATGTGGAAGACCTGGAAGTGACTTCTGGCTCCTTGCTTCAGATCAGCTCAGCTCAAGCTGTTGCAGCCCCTTGGAGAGTGAATCATCAGACAGAGGATCTTTCTCTCTTTCTTTCCTCCTCTCCTTATATCTGACTTTGCAATAAAGATAAATCTTTAAAATAATTTTTGGGTATTACTTTAATTTGCATTTCTTTTATTGTTACTATTCATTGGAATCTTTTTAGGTCATAAGTCGGAGAATTGCTTCATTTGCTGATTCATTCCATTACTGATTTTATATTGAATTGGTAGAATTTTTCCTATGGTTTTCCTCGAATTCTTCATGATTTTGGTTTTAGAATTTTTATTCCATTTATGTTTCATTAGAATGTAAGGTATGAGGTAGGGACACCTAAATTTCTTAAAATAATTGCCATTTTATTGACACTATTGACAAAATATTCCCAATTACTAGATTTTAAGTCCTTTTAGAATTTCACATAATTTTCTCTCATAGTTTTCTCATACTTATTTTAGTTTTTCAGAAGCAAGATGAATAACCAGAAAATATAAATAATATAATGCATGTCATTATTTGTATTCCAAATTGCTTTTATGTGTCATAATACATTAGTAAGCTACTCAGGAAACTCATTCTTTTGGCAAAAGTTATTTGAATGCTTCAATAAAGGATGGTAGAATAGACATTAGTATAAAGGAGAATCTTAACACACACCTCACTTCTTACCAAAAAATTAACTCAAAATGAATCATAGAGTTAAATGTAAATAAAGCATAAGATAAAATATAAGACTTTGAATTAGGCAATGTGTTTTCACATATAACACCAAAAGCCCAAACCACAAAAGGGGGAAAGACAGTTGATTGTTTTTTCTTAATTAAAATAAAATTGACCTGCAAAAGGTGATAAGAAGGGAAACCACAAAATGAGAGACTATCAAAAAGTTGTTGGGCTGTTTGGGAAGCTATTTTAAGCTGTTGGGACTCAAGAGACATCAAATCCCATATTAAGAGTCTGCAACATGTCCATTTTCAGTTCTGAACGGTGACAACCGATTCCTAGGACAGCTGGTGCTAAGGATTTGCAGTTCTCCAGGCATCACAGACAATGAGTTAAAAATTACGACTCATGTGGCAAAACAGATCCAAACATTTTAGAGGGAAAAATCAATGTCAAAGCATTAATAATCTATGTATTTAATTGAACCACCTGTTAAGAAGTGTGACTCCCAAACATCTCATTGGTTTGTTTGCCTGTATGACATAAAGATGAGGTGTATGTCCTTTGATTGACATTACTAACACAAGCCTTTTGCTCACCTGGATCACTTTCCCATACTTCTGTGTTGGCATCAAGTAAAGCAAGTAAGAAGAGGAAGAAAAAGAAGGAGAGGGTGGGGAGGTAGATGAAAACTACTGCAGGAATATAGGAGAAGTTATAGTCATTGAAAATAGTTTTTGCACTTTCCTAACTTTTAATTTTGATTATTTTAGCAAAATTTAAAAAGTGTCTTCATTGGGAATAACTGCTGGCTTTGTTCCCTCATTCTCTAGAACATATGTGGTCTATATTCAATTAAAATGTCAATCTCAGATGGTGACAGTATTCTTAAGTTTGATTACACAAAAATCATGATAATAAAATGGGTCTTTTCTATTTTTATAAATTATCAATTAAACATGGTATTGACTGGTTAAATGGCTTGAGCTCACGTTTTCTAAATTAAGAAATTAAAAGCTTCACATACTAGCTTCAAATTTCATTAAAGGAGCATAGATATTCTAAAACAGACTAATAACTAAATTAATATGCATGGGACAAGTTAATACATAATGGAGAAAAATAACTGAAACAAATACTTGATGTGAATGGCACTTGAATATGGATGAAAATTAAGCAAACCAATTCGTGAAATAGAGATGGCCTCAAAGCACATTGTGACAGCTAAGGAGTTTAGAAACTTTGCAGGAATAAAGACGAAGCAGGTCAAGGGGAGTAGTGCTTTCATCAGAAGTCTCTCATTGTAGACTACTGCTATTCTCTGCACACATCCAAATCTATTCATATACAGTCATGGCCTCAGAGCCACTGTGCAATCAGCAATGGGCCACATATACCATGATATAGACCTTATAGCCTTTAGCAGGCTGTAACACTTAGGTTTGGGTAAGCATACCCTTTGATGCTTGCACAATAACAAAATTGCCTAATGATGCATTTCTCAGAACACACCCCCATCTTTAAGTGAATCTCGGCTACACTGTGCATGTGTGTGTGTGTGTGTGTGTGTGTGTGTGTGTGTGCTCAACTTCATCTCCACCTGCGAAGATCATGAACTCTTAATGCTCTGACTTTATATCTTAGTTGAGAAGGTTTATTTGAAAGTTGGAGTTACAGAGAGAGCCAGAGACAGGGAGAGAACTTCCCGTCCACTAGTTCACTCCCCAGATGGCTCCTAATAGCTGAGGCTGAGCCAGTCCAAACGTAGGAGGCGGGAATTTTATCTGCCTCTCCCACATGAGGATCAGGGACTGAAATTTCTTTTCCAGTTTGTTAATAGGAAGCTCAGTCAGAAGTAGAGCAGCCAGGACTCCAACTAGTGCTCACAGGGAATGTTGATGTTGCAGGTGGTAGCTTTACCTGCTGTGCCACAAAAAACCAAATACATATTTGATATGTTTTCAGTATCTGGCCCATAACAGATCCTCCCTCTCTCTCTGTTTCACTATATATATATATATATATACACATTTATATATATATATATATAAATATATATACATACACATTTTAACACTTCTATAAAATTGATAGCTATAAATGTATTTACACATACATTTAGTTTTATACAAATAGTTACGGGCAGACATTTCAGCATTCTATGACAATATGGCTAACAAAATGCTAAAACCTCAGTCCGAATTCAGTGATGGCAATAAAAACTGTTATGGTCAGAAGGCCAGGGCTTTGGTGCAACAGGTTAAACCACTGTTCAAGATGCTGGCATATCATATTTGAGTGATGATTCAATTCTTGGCTGCTCTGTTTCTGATCCAGGTCCCTGCTAATATGCCTGGGAGAGCAGTGGAGGGTAGCCCAAGTACTTGGACTCTTGCCACCCATATGGGAGATCTGAATGGAGTTCCTGGCTCCTGGCTCCTACTGACTCAGTCCTGGCTATTGCAGTCATTCAGGGAGTGAAGTGGCATATAAAACAATTTCTCTCTTTCTCTCTGCTCTTCAAATAAATAAATACATCTTTTAAAAAGACTATTGTGGCTAAAAGATTGACTAAGATTAAGAACTAAAGTCTAAAGATTTGCAATAATTGAGTATTTTAGAATCTCAAAGTTTGCAAGCACTAGAGGAGAATCCTATTTGCATCCTTCTTAAAGATTAGCTCATTTCAGCTCATAATTATTGCTGCATTAGGTGCCAAAAGAATATAGCAAAGTAGGCATCAATCTAAAGGAATCCAAGTGTAATAACGGAGCTACTGGGCCCAGCACGATAGTCTACCGGCTAAAGTTCTAAAGTGCTTGAACATGCTGGGATCCCATATGGGCACCAGTTCTAATCCTGGCAGCTCTGCTTCCCATCCAGTTCCCTGCTTGTGGCCTGGGAAAGCAGTTGAGGAAGGCCTTCAAAGCCTTGGGACCCTCCACCCATGAGGGAAACCTGGAAGAGGCTCTTGACTCCTGGCTTTGGATTGGCTCAGCTCCAGCTGTTGCGACCATTTGAAGAGTGAATCAGTGGACTGAAGATCTTCCCCTCTGTCTTTCCTCTCTGCATATCTGATTTTGCAATAAAAATAAACAAATCTTAAAAAAAATGAACCTACTAACTACAAGCTCAGCCATCTGGCTTATGATAAATGAGTTAAAATTGGTCTTAAGAGAATGGACTGTTTCCTTATGGAGAAATTATTTGATGTTAAACAAAAGACACAGAAGCAAGAAAATATGGATAGTAACTAAAGGGAGGGATGATAGAATGTACGTAGAACATCAGAGATAAGACAAGCAAACATCGGCATGAAAGGCTTTTTATGTAATACATAAAAATTTTTATGTATGTATTGGCATATAAGTTATATATCATGCAATTCACCCATCTAAAGTACACAACTTAATGTTTCAACATTTATGAAAGTACATATCCTTCATAAAAATCCAATTTCACATTGAAAATTAAAATATGCTACTGAACAAAATTAAAGGATGTCTGAATCATTTTTTAAAGAAATACAAAATATAATTTTACAGCATTTTGTCCCCTTTAAAGGAAACTCATAGACAAAAGCCTTCAATATTCATTCTCCATTCCCCACTCACCATTACCTTGCACCTGCAGCTCTAGGAAATTGCTAATCTATTTTCTTTTTTTTTTTAAGATTTATTCATTTTTATTAGAAAGGCAGATTTACAGAGAGAAGTTGAAACAGAGAGAAAGATCTTCCATCTGCTGGTTCACTCTCCAGATGGCTACAATGGCAAGAATTGAACATAACTGAAGCCAGGAGTCTCTTCAGGATCTCCCATGTGGGTGCAGGCTCCTAACATTCTGAGCTATCCTCCACTGCTTTCCCAGGCCATAAGCAGGGAGCTGGACAGGAAGTGGAACATCTGGGACATGAACTGGTGCCCGTATTGAATGTTAGCAGTTGCAGGCAGAGGGTTAGCTAATAGAGTCATTGCACCTTAACCTACTTTCTGTTTCAAGAATCTACCTATGCTGGTTACTTAATATAAACAGAATCCTATAATGCATGGCATTTTGTAGATGACTTTGTTCTCTATTTAGTATACTATTTTCATGAGTCATCATATTTGTAACATCTCCATAGTTTACTTTTTATTGCCAAATAATATTTCATTATATTATTACACCACACTATATTTGGCGATCCAATTGATCGACATTTAAGTTGTTAATACAAATAACACTGTTAGAAACATTTCTGCACAAGTTTCTATGTGGAAATATTTTCTCAATTTATTGAGTACGGATGGTTAAAGACGGAGTTGCTGGATATTATTGCTAATTCTACATTGAACTTTTTGAAAAACTGGCAAATTGTTTTCTAAAATAGTTGCATGATTTAAAGTTTTCTACCTGCAATTGATGACAGTTCTAGTTTCTCTACATCCTTGTCAATACTCTTGATGCCTTTTTTATTATAGCTATTCTGTTGGGTGTGAAATTATACCTCATGGAGGTTTTAATTTACATTCCCTGTTGGTTAATTATGTTAAGCATCTCTTCATGTACTTATTATCTGCTTATATTTTTCTGTGCAAAAATGGCCCTTCAAATCCTTTGCCTATTTTTAGTTGAGTTATTTATTATGTAATGGCTGAATTACAACAGTGCTTCATCTGTCCTAAACAAATTCTTTTCTTTCTTGACATTTTTAAAAAATTATTTTATTTTGTTTTTTAAAAATGTATACATAGTTGAGAGGGATACATGCCCATTCTCAGATTAGGATAGGGAGGTCAGGTATGGAGAAAGGTGGCAGGGACAAATATTTATGTTTTTTTTTTCCTCCTGACTCTGCAGGGGAGGACAGGGTCAGGCCTGCTCCTTGCTTTCAAATGACATCAGTGCCCAGGGATGGGCAATAGTAATTTGATTACATCCCAGAGACACAGTGTGGGGAAAATGTTCTATTACTTGTGTAGTTTTAATAGTTCCAAGAAGTTGTTGGTTTTATTTCTCCTGGGGTGAGAAAATATTTCCAAGGTCTGTTGGTTGATAAAGTCCACCTTTGTGTATCCACAATCCCAGACAGTTGCTGTAAAGCTTGTACAGGAGAATTGTCCAACCTGCTCTACTCTCCTATTCAATGCCACCTGCTGGCCTAGATGAGTTGGGCATGATGTCCACTGCACAGGTATTAACCACTAAGGAAGCCAAGTTCAAAATATACACCTCAAGGTTAAAATTTTGTGATTTTCCTTGTGGCTGGGATGGGATACCAGCCATCTAGTTGACAGTCCTCAAAAAAACCTCTCCTGGGGTCATCTCAGACTTAACTCTTATGTGTGCTAGCAAGTTCAGGATCAGGTTCAGTTTGTCACCTGCACAAGTCAATGCACATACTAGTAGATACAGCTGCCTGGTCAGTTCCACTTCAAATGCATATTTCACATGAACCAATGGGTGCTGTGGCCCAGCTTAGTCAGCCTGCCATTGACCAGGTTCATACACATGCCAGCAGGTACCATGGCCTAATTGAGGAGACACACAATGAGCTCCACCAGATCAATCCCAGTCCTAGAATTTGCACATGTCAGTTTCTTCTGAGGCCTAGCCCATCCTATCTGACTCGTGTACACAAACATGAGTGATGTGACTTACATCAGCCCAACCTAACCCCAGACCCAGCCCTCACGTACACTAATAGGTGCCACCTTGTCCAGGCTGGCCTGCCCCCAACCCTGGTTCTTATGCTCATCAGCAGTAGGTATAGCCCAGCAATGGAGTCCCCACAGTTTCCCTGCTAGGCATGCTTTGAGCTCTAGATCTTGCACTTGCCAGGGGGTGCTGTGGTCCATCCTGCCATGACTTGCACCCAGTCCTGACAACTACCACTGAGTGCAACAGCCTAGCCCAGCCTACCAGCCCCCAGTTTCACATTCAGGCTCACCAACGGGGTACCTAGCAAGTGTGTCCCCAAAGTTCCCCTACTAGGATTCCTCCAAGTTCTGGATCTTGTGCTGTTGCCCAGTTTCAGTATTCACCAGCAGGTGGTGTGACGTGGCTCAGCTCAACGTACCCTCAGTCTCAGCTCTTGCCTGTGGGTGCAGCAGCCTTGCCTTACTTGGCCCATTCCCAGCCTTCATGTGAACTGGAGGGTGTTGAGGTCCAACCTGGCATGGACTGCACATTGTCCTGGTTCTAACTTGTGCCAGTGTGTGCTGTGGACCGGCTCAGCCAAGCCTGCTCCAGACGTGGTTCATACATATGCCAACAGGTGCTGCAGCCCATCCTGGTCTAGTCTGCACACATCTCCAGCTCTTGCATTCATCAGCTAGAGCTGTGGCTTAGCTGGGGTGTTCCCCTACCAGCTCTACTCCCAACATTGGATCTCACATGTGCCAACAGGTATTGCTGCCAAGACTGACATGGACAGCCCCCAGTCTTAGCACTCATAGGTGGGTACTATAGCCTAGCCCAACCAGCCTGCAACTATTCCATCTCTCACTGATGAATGCTACAGCCTAGCCCAACCCCAGTCCTGGCTCTCACATGAATCAGTGGATGCCTTGGCCTAGCCCATCCAGTCACACACCTATTTTGGCTCTCATGAGCACCAGCAGATTCTGGAGCCTATCTTAGTCTGGCTTGCATCCAGACCCAGCCCATATGCATGCCAATGAGTGTTACAGTCTTGTATTGCTAGGTCTACACAGTGCTGGCTTTTGTGTTCACCAGTGGAAGCAGCAGAATTCCCGTACCATGTCCATTCCCAGCCTTGGGTCTTGTGCATGCTGGCAAGTGCTTTGACCCAGCTGGGCATGGTTCATCCACACTCTCAGCTCTTGCTGACAGGTGTGGTAGCCTAGTGTAGCCCACCAGGGCACAGCCCACACCCTGTCCTGGCTCTCACGCATACCAGTGAGTGATGAATATGGGTCCAGCTTGGCCTGTCTCCAGACCCAGGTCACACAAATGCTAATGAGTGCTACATTCTCTAGATGTATTATTTGCAAGTAATTTCTTCCATTTTAGGTAGATTGTCTTTACACTTTCTCTGTGATATCCTCTGAAACACAAAATGTTTTTTAAAGATTTACTTATTTTTGTTGGAAAGGCAGATTTACAGAGAGGAGAAGAGATGAAGAGAGAGCGACATCTTTTCTTTGATTCATTTCCCACATGGCCACAGCTGCTGGAGCAACACTTATGCAAAGCCAGTAGCCAGGAGTTTCTTCTAGGACTCTTGTGAGTGTGTAGCTTTCCAAGGCTTTGGGCCATCCTCTACTGCTCTTCTAGGCAAAAAGCAGGGAGCTGGAAGGGAAGTGGAGCAGGTGGGACATGAACTACCACCCATTTGTGATGCCAGCACTTGCAGGTGGAGGATTAGCCAATTGAGTTATGGTGCAAGCCCCTGAAGCACAAAATATTTTAACAAAATATTTTAATTAATTTGTTGTGATTGCGCATTTAGTATTATACACAAGAAACCATTGCTTAACCAACATTACAATGCTTTAAGATTATGTTTTTACAGTAAAGTTTTAGCTCTCACATTTATATGTTGGATCCATTTTGAGATAAATTTTATGTATAATATGAAGGCAGTAAAAACCTAACATCATTCATTATTATGCTTAGTTTCCCTGGTGCCATTTTTGACAGGAATATTCTCTTCCTATTTAATGACTTTGGAGCTTTTGTCAAAAATCAGTGGGTAACAGACATGGGTTTATTTCTGTACTCCAGATTGTTCGCGCAGCTTACTTCCCTCCTTATGCCAGTATGATGCTCTCTGTGTTATCATAACTTTGTAGTAAGCTTTTAAGTGTAGGAGTGTGAATATTCAAACTATGTTTTTCTTTTTAAAGATTGTATCAGTTCAAAGTCCATTGCATTTCCATATACATTTTTAGCATCAGAATGTACACTTCATTTCTACAAAACCTCCAACTGATATTTTGAAATGGATTGTGTTTTGAGCTCGTAGATCAATTTGGGGAGTATGCCACTGAACATGTTCTCTTGAGCCATGACCTTGAGATGTACTCTTATTCTTTTTTTTTTTTAATAATCTTACATAGTTGATTATGGTACAAAGTGTCAAGGGCTACAGGAAAGTGGGTAATACCATTGTTTCCACACTAATATCATTTTCCCCCCTGTATCTGGGGTCAGGGAAGAAACAAAGGGAAAGGCCCCACCCAGCCTCCCTCCCTTCCCAGGTCCCCAATGTGAGGCATGCTCTGAGGGTCCTGCTCAAGCAGTTTTGTTAGTTCAACAGTTCTGAATTGCTGCCAATCTTGCCGTTCCAATTGCGATGAAATCTATTCAGAATCCACTGGCTGACATAGTCTCTTCATGGTTGGGGTTCTGAGATCGGCAGTTCAGTTGGAGGGATATCCAAAGAAACTCATCTGAGCTGATCCAAGACCTGATTCTTGTGTGCGCTTGCCAGTACAGGGTCCGGCACAGTCTGTCGCCCCAATCAGTTTACATACATGCTGGTCATTGCAATTGCTGGGTCAGTTCTGTTTCCAGCCCTGTCTTCCATGCGAACCAATGGGTGTTGTAGTTCAGCCTGATCTTGCCCACTTCATACTCAGTCCTCATGCAAACCAGTGAAAGCTGCAGCCTAGTTGGGGTGACTCCCCATAACTGCTGTCACCTGAGCTGCCAAGGTCAAACTCCCATCCATAGTTTCCCACTACCATAAGGTGGTAGTTACAGAGCGGGGCTAGAGGCCTTAATCCAGTTCCTGATTTTCCCTAATGGTGTATTTATCCTGAGGGAAGAAATTTCTCAGGCCTGGAAAAAGCCCAGGACTCAGTCACCACCTGTCGGCAGTGACTTTGGCCTGAGTCTTCAGCATTGAGTCAGGCCGCAATGGCCAGAACTGAGCCGATCTGAAGGCAGGAGCCAAGAACCTCTTCCTGGTCTCCCACGTGGATTCAGAGTCCCAAAGCTTTGAACCATCCTGAACTGCTTTCCCAGGCCACAAGCAGGATGCTGAATAGGAATTGAAGCAGTCAGGACACAAACCAGTGCCCATATGGCATCCCAACAAATACAACTTGAGGATTTAGCCACTAGGTCAGCCTGCCAGGTCTAAAAGCATATAGTTTTAAATATGTAAATCTCTTCGATCTCTTGCTAAATTTCCTCTTAAGTGTTCTACTATTTTATACTATTATGAACAGAATTATTTTATTAATTTCATTTTTGGAATGTCCACACCAGCATATATGAGTAAAACTTTTTTTTTTCTTGTAAAAGAGGATTTCAAAAAGTTCATGTAAAATTTGCGTCTTGGGACCAGCACCATGGCATAGCAAGCTAAGTCTCTGAATGCAGCCCAACATTCCATATGGACCCCGGTTCAAGTCCTGACTTACTCCACTTCCCATCCAGCTCTTGAAGACTTAAGTGCTTGGGTTTCTGTACCTGTGTAGGAGACCTGGATGAAGCTACAGGCTCCTGGCTTTGGATCAGCTTAGTCCCAGCTACTGGGGCAATTTGGGGAGTGAACCAACAAATAGAATCTTTCCTTCTCCTCTCTATAACTCTGTTTTTCAGAAAAAACAAATCTTTTTAAAGTTGTCTCATTATAATGCAAACTTCCGCCAATTTATTGAAGCCTATCATGGATTAATATTATTTCTGCCAGTGAAAGCTTTTCACCTGGGGTATAATTTGCTTTACAGTTAATTAAAGAATAGTTTTATCAGAGCTTACTCTGGATGCATTTGAGACTTCCCAAGCTTTGTATTTCTGAAAATAATGAGGTTCTAGTATAGGAACAGGTGATATGGAGAAATGGGGATGAGAGGACATAGGCTTTATCCACCTCTAATCATAGTGTTTTCCATTTCAATATCTAGTTGCTAAAGCCAAAATGTAATTTATTTATTTCCCAGATGACTACAATGACCTCCACATCAGTTCTTTGCTTTAATCTTACACACATACACACACAGACGTGTGCGCGTGTGAGCACACCATTCTCCACATATGGCCACAGTCGTCTTTTTAAAACACATCAAAGTAAGTTATAAATCCCCTGGCACATGAAAGATCTCAATTGAGGGCCCAGTGCAGTGGCTCAATTGGCTCAATCTTTACCTTGCAAGTGCTAACATCCCATGTGGATGCGAGTTCACATCCAGGCCACTCCAGTTTCCTTCCAGTTCCCTGCTTATGACCTGTGAAAGCAGCAGAAGATGACCCCAGTCACTCAGACCCTCAGATTGGCTCAGCTCTGGCTGTTGCGGCCATTTGGGGAATGAAGCAGCAAATGGAAGAGCTTTGTCTCTATCTATCCTCTTTGTAAATCTGATCTGCCTTTCCAATACAAATAATAAATAAATAAATCTTTTTAAAAAACAATCTCAAAAGCAGGCGTGTGTGTATGTATGTATGTGTGTGTACAAAAAATAAAATTTATAAGCTATTGAACCACACAATTAGAGGCTAAAAAGTCCTAGATCTGCAGGGTAAATAATCAATATGAAGACCAGGAGACTCAATGGTTCAGTTTCACCCTGAGTCTAAAGCCAAGGATTTAAGATTCAGGAGAAACGCATATGAATAAATCTTGTGGGAGGGAAACACATCAAAAAGAGCCCGTTATATTAGGAGTTTTTTTTTTAATTCAAGTCCATTATATTAGGAGTTTTTTAATTCAAGTCCTTTATTCCACCAAATTGAATTAAATAAAAACACCTGAGACCATCACGAAACCTGATGATGCAGTTCTAAAGACTGAAGGCCTTGTGTCCCAGAAATACTAATGTTTTAGTTCAAATCCAAGGACACAAAAAAGCCAGCATTCCAGGTCAAAGGATGTCACGCATGTGGAGTTTCCACTCACTCCAGAAAGGATCAGCGGATTTCTTCTGTTTGGGCTTTTAACGGGTTGTGTGATGACTGCCCAAACTAGGGAGCACAATCACTTTACTCAGTGTACTGATTTAAATATTCATCTCCAGAAACAACCTCACAGACATATCCAGAATAATGTTGAAGCAAATATCTGAGCACTCTGTGGACCAGTCTGGTTGCCACATGAACTTAACAATCACAAATAATTCGTTAAATTTGTATAACTTTTTAAAGACTACCCAGATAGTTTCTTCTTTGGCTGTTGGAAAAGTAGGTATAAACCAAGGAGAAAATGGGCTTCTGAAACAATGAGTGAGGTTATAATCCAACTGTCTAGATTATCTACTCTATTAAGTCACACCATACTTTCAAGAGACGGTGGGATGTCTGAACAATCATGGCAATAATAGCAATAATAGAGATTCAAGTGACTCAAATGGAAACTGAAGAAGGCATTTTCTAATTGTCGCACATGTCTTCATAGCCTTTAAATTCTGACATGGTTTCTCTTATATTTTTGTACCTGCCATGGGATTAAATGAATGCAAAATGTTGCTTTCTGGTTACCTGGGTGATTTAGAGAGCATTCATTTATTGTGTAATTTTAGGGGAACACATGCCACTAAATCTTGTGAGAAAAAATGTTCAAAAATGGAACAGATTCATTACTTTCTTTAGGATTTTTTTATTTTTCTGAATGGCAACATGATGAAGGGGTGGGGCCAGAGATTCCACTGACTCACTTTCCAAATGGTTACAATAGCCAGGGCTAGGCCAGGCCAAAGACAGGAGCCATTGACTGAAGGTCTGTCATATGGGCATCAGAGTTTAAGCATATAGGCCATCTTCCATTGTTTTCTTAGGCACATTGGCAGGGAACTGGATTGGAACTGGAGTAGCCAGCACTCAAACCTACATTCTGATATAGGATTCAGGCATCACAAGTAATAGCTTAACCCACTGCACAACACTAGCTCTTAAGTAGTTTTTGCACAAGTGGTTTTATCCTACCACCCCCTTACCTAGTTTGCCTTGCACCTGGGCAAGCCATACAATGCTGGTAGAAAATCAGCCAATAGTTGATGGTCATTCTGGGCCTGGCTAATGCCAAATCTGCCCTAACTATACCAGTGTGCCAGCATAGTTGTTATTCTTCCAAAAAAAAAAAAAAAACTGTGCAGGGAAAGCAGGAGACACTGGGGTAGAATGCACTACCGTGGTCCTCAGACATGCCACCAGGCAGAGAGGGTGTTGCAAATTGCCTGGAGAAGGGGGTCTAAGGAGCTTGAGTAGTGGTAGCCACAAGCATGTTTGACAGGGGAAGAGTGACTTCTGGGTCTTCATAGATCAGGCTACTGCACTCACAGGTAGCTGAAGGAGCTGAGACAAGATGGTTTAGAGGGGGGAAGCCAGAGGACATGTCTGGGTCAAGTCAAGGCACCTGCCCACGTGAAAGACCTGGGCTGGGCTAAGTAGCATTACCTGAAACCCACTGACACACACAAAAGCTGGGACTGGGAGTCATGCTTGCCTGAACTAGGCCACAGTACCCGCTGGCAAGCGTTGATGTAGCAGGTGGGCCATGTCAATCTGAGCTGCAGTACCTGATAGCACACGCAAGATTTGGGGCTGGGAATGAACCTGGTAAGGAAGCTTGGGGAACTCCCTTGCCAGGCCACAGCTTCCACTGGTGAGCATAAGAACTGGGTATAGGGGCATCCAGGCTGGCTGCTCTGCAGCAGATGTTGGCATACAAGTGTGGTCTTGGTCTGGGGGCGGGCTGTGCTGGGCCAGTTCACAGCATACACTGATCTGAGTGAGATCCAGGATGGAGTGCAGGCCAGGCCAGTTTGGGCTGCAACACCCACCAGTTCACATGAGGGTTGAGGGTGAGCCAGGCTGGGCTAACCTGGGAGAGGCTATTACACCCACTAGCAAGAGCTGAGACTAGGTGTGAGTGGGTTGACCCAGGCTGTACCACCTGCTGGAAAATACCAAGACTAAGGGTGGGCCATCTCAAACTAGACTGCAGTACCCACCAGCATACACAAGACTAGGGCTTTAGGAGGTCTGATAGAGGAACTTTGGGAACTCCACTGCTTCGGCCACTGTATGGTGAGCATGAAAACTAGGACTGGGGGCAAATCAGGCTGGGCAGGGATGCCACATCTTTTGGCACATGCAAAAGGCCACAATTTGTTTAGGCCAACCAGATTAGGCCACAGCACCTGCTGGCAAGTTCTGGGACTGGGTGTGAGTCATTACAGGCTGGACTGTAGTGCACCCAGCAAGCAAAAGATATAGGGCTGAGAAAAGGTGTGGTAGGAGAACTGTAGGTGCTTCGCTGCTAGGCTGTAGTTCTTGCCAATGAGCACAAAATCCAGGGCTGCAGCCTGGCTGAGCTGGACAAGGTGGCAGCAACCATTTACATACACATGCGCTGGGTCTGGAAGAAGTTTGGGCTGAGGTAAGATGCTGCACCCATGAACGTGCACAAGTGCCTAATGGGATGGAGGATGGGCCAGGCTAGGCTGCAGCACACACTGGTATATGCAAAAACCATGGTTAGGGGCATGCTTTGTGGGGATTTATTGAGATCATCACTACTTGGCCATGGTACCTGCTTTTATGTGTAAGGACCAGGCCTATGGCAGGCTGGCTAAGCCACAGTACTTGTTGATTTGTGTGAGAGATGGGGCTGTCGTGGAACTGACCAGGCAGCTGCATCCACCAGTATGTGTGTTGTCTGTACCAAGCCTGACCCTGCACTGGGTGGCACACACAAGAGTCAAGTCTAGGGTCACCCTTCGTTCTTGCAGTGTTCCCCAACTAGATCAATGAACTCAAACTCCAACCACAGGGAAGATCAGGGGTTGAGTGGGCCAACCTTGGAGTGCATGCATTGGAACTGGGTCTCCTAAGTTGCTGATGTCTGTGTGGTGGACAGAATGGCCAGGTGCACATGAAGAACATGACAGCCAGCTCATCCAGGCCAGCAGGAGATATTTAGTACCTTGTTGGAAGATGGAGAGTAGAGCAGGTTGGACAAATCTACAGCAACTGTCTGGGTCTGTGGATACACAAAGGTGGACTTTATCAACCAACAGACCTTGGAAATATTTTCTCACTCCAGGAGAAATAAAACCAACAACTTCTTGGAACTATTAAAACTACACAAGTAATAGAACATTTTCCCCACACTGTGTCTCTGGGATGTAATCAAATTACTATTGCCCATCCCTGGGCACTGATGTCATTTGAAAGCAAGGAGCAGCATCCTTGTTCTATCGTGCGGACACAACAGAAAAAAAAAATCGAAATATTTGTCCCTGCCACCTTTCTCCATACCTCAATCGGAGGTCCAAATGGGTGTTCATTTCTCTCAACTATGCAAACAACATTTAAAACAAAATTTAAATGTTTAAAAAGAAAATTAATATATTACAAAAGCAATGGGTGGAGATTTATGAATAATTGGAAACAGGAAACAGAATAGATGTGTTTTTATGTAAATAGCTCAGGATATCCTAGTGAATCAATGTATTAATTCTCTAATTTCTACTTTCCCACTATCTATAGTAAAAATATATTGTCTAAGAAGTGGAGAGAGAAAGAGAGGAAAAGTGAGGTCTCCTATCCACTGCTTCAATCTCCAAATAGCCACAATCAGAGCTGGGCCAGATCAAATCCAGGAGCCAGTAGTTTTTTCCAGGTCTCCCATTTTGGTGCAGGGGACCAAGCACTTGGGCCATCCTCTGCTATGTCCCAGGCACATTAGCAGGGATATGGATCAGAAGTTGAACAGTTGGGACGTGAGCCAGCACTGATATGGGATGCTAGCATAAGTTGCTATGCCACAATGTCAGCCCCCACAATACTTTTAAGGGTCAAATTATTGACATAACAGTTAAGTCACTGATTGGAACACCCATTATTCCATATTAGAGTGCCTGGTTGGAGTTCTGTCTGCCTGGTTTCTGATTCAGATTCCTGCTGATGCACATCTTAGGAGGCAATAGATGATGACATTGCTTAGGTCCCTACCACTCATTCTAATCATTATCTACTGTTTCCCAGGGTGCACATTAGCTGAAAGTCAGAATTAGGGTCAGGATTTGAAACCAGGCACTGGTTAACCAGTGGCTTATTTACTAAGCTAAATACCTACCCCGCTCCTACCTGCATACTCTTAATTCTAATCCATGCATACTGTTATCATTCCTAAACCCGGTGTTGAATGTCAATGAGAGCACTCATAAAGGGAAAAGAAACTTCAGAAATAGACTTGCAAGTATTAATGTAGGAAAGATAAAAATAAATAAATGTGCAGAATTCTGACATTTTGCCTTATATATTCTGGTCAATGTAAATATGTTCTTAAATTTGGTGGGAAAGCTTAGTAAGCTAACTATTAACCAAAATGAATATTATGCAAAACTTTGCTTGAGCTTCCTGATCTTTTTATACCCCAGTGTGTTCATCTATAAAGTTGGGAGAACAAAAATCCTTACCTCTTAGCATTGCTTTCTGGATTCAATACAACAAAACACTTAAGAATTTAACACAACTCCTGGCACATGGAATGTGGCCAGTAAATATTAGCTGTTATTATTTAAGGTGAATCAAACATCACTACAGTAGAAAGTAGCATGCTATCCTGGAAAGTGCATTGAATTGGGAGTAAGGAGTCCTAGATTCTAGCACTGATTGTGCCACTGGTAAATGTAACAGACTAAAATGAATAACAAAATCTCTTTGCACATTTGTTTTTTCACTTGTGAAAATTAAATGGACTAGAACACTTCCAAGGGCCTGTCCAATTTTAAATGCCACCCCACAACTATTTCATAAGTTGTTTGCTACCAAAAATCGTACTCTGTTTGCCTCATACTACCCTCAAAGCAGAGGAAAGCAAAAGGTGTTCTTGTTAGTTATTGAACTGAAAATATGTGCATTAGGTTGCAGAGGAAAACAGACTTCTTCCCAGTACCTCATTACAGTTCTCTGCATGCATGGTTGTAGTCTGTCCTGAGGCAGGATGCAAGAGGAGACTTGCAATAACCCCTAGCGGAAAGTCAGTTTGTAGATCATCTATGTTTTCCACAAGGCCACCTAAGCATGGCTCATCGACACCTGAAAGCCTCTTTCCTTTGCTTGCGGCCTCTTTGATGACTGTGTCTGGAACAATTCAAGTATTCACACTGATCTTGCCTTTGACTTTGGATGTCTAGACCATTACAAAAGTTTGGTTTAGTAAAGATAAACAAACAAACAAATAAATAAAGGCAGGCTGCCTCTGGAGGCTGCATGGCCCTTGATTATGATTTTAGGAACTATTGGAAGTACAAACTGCCCTTAAATGATTTCTGGGACTCCTGTGGAAAAGACTTAATCTTACTTCACAGCAACTCACATGAAGGTTTTGCTTTCTCTGGAAGAATATCAACATATCAGGAACTAAGGTGATTTGGTAGAAAACACCTTGATTAATGTGCTTTTTCCAGAAAGAGAAACAAGTAAAAACAGCCTTCAGTATGAGGGCTGGTCAATTCCATTGGTTGAGTTAAGTGTGACATCAGAGTATCCAAGGGATGCCGAGCCTATAGGTGCACTGTGCAGCAAACCCAGCGGGTACCAAGATGGTCAAAAGTCAGGCTCTCCTGGCAGTGAACATTGGCATCTTCTTTCTATGTGGATTTGACTATACATTCATCAACGTAAGCATGAAGAATCCTGGGTAATTTCCACCCTCTAGCAGAAAGGGAGGTAATGTGTATAACCACTCCTTACCAAGTACTAGGTTCAGGAGAAGCCCTAGTGCTATTTCCTGCACATTTTGGGGGTGAGTGGGTGTCTGCACCATTCTATGGGATCAGTATGCATTTATTTCTTAGCTTTTGAGCTACAAAAATTAGTTTTGATTCCTGCCTCCTCTTCCATGGGGATGAAGTTCTGAGGAAGTGATTGTCACTAGGGAAAATCATAACACATACAGTGTAAAATCGAAAGGACAATCGAATAATCTACAGCATGTGTGTGCGAGTTAACCTTCTATTGACCTCCATATGGGACTGACTCCCAGACATTAGGATATTATCAAACAAACGTATTGAGTGCCTTAATGTGGATTCATATTCTTTGATCCCTTAGTATATTACAGGGACTCCAGGACATTCCATTTGTAACATCCCATTTAAATCTTCACAATAACCATGCAATAGTCTACCAACTATTATTTTAACCCCCGTGTAGATGAGGAAGCTAAGCCTCAAAGCAGATCCACGTGACTCAAAAACCATAGAAAGTCATAACAACAGAAGCTACCGTCTCTTCTTCCATTAACTAAGAAGATGATCAGGGGAGGATGAGGAAGGAGTGCTGTGTGTATACAGAACAAAACATCACCCCTCTGCTGCTTATGACTCAGCTGCAGCTGTGACTCACTGAAAACTGAAGGTCGCTCTGCACACTGGAAACGACCCTGGACTTAGCATTGCAGCCAAAACATGAGTCCTATAACTCCGGTTATTATCCCCAACTGACCCCTCTCACTGCCACTCTTTCAAGGGTGATTATCTCTTCAGGCCTCTACAGCTACCTTCTCTCAGAAAAAAAAAAATAAGTGTTCAAAGGTGACAGGTAAAGTACGCGGGGGTTTTGCCTGGGGAATGGAAAAGACAGAGTTGACTTCTAAGACCACCAGGAAGTACACACAGAGAAGCACCTTCCATGTCCAGGAATCTGACAGCACTCCATGCTGGTCCCTCAGTGCTGGTATTATTGGTGAGAATGCAGACTCTGGTCCCTGGGATGGGCTGGTGCTGCTCCTGTGATGGGTTTTCCTCCCACAGGATGCTGGAAAAACAATGCAGCTCTTTTTCCTGTGGTGAGTGACCCCAAGCTGGAAACATTTTTTTCCCCTAAGTCAAGCCCTGTTCTCATCAGCAGGTGCAAAACAAAACAGCTGCCTTATATAATACTCGGCACTTTGCACAGTAAATGAAACTAGGTTGATTAATCTATTTACATCTGGTTCACAGAGGTGTCGCTGAGATCAAAGAACCTAATGGTGGGTAATCATTTCTAGCAGTGTCTGTATTAATTGCCAATTTTCTTTATGCCACTTATCAGCATAATGGAAATGTATGGTTAGTTGTAGCACAGAGAAAAATGAGGACTGGAAAGAATCTATTTCCTGGACAAGTCACCCTCTTCGCCTTGATCAGGATCCTGAGCCTAGGATTTCTGCACGTCCCATCTTACCCATCCTGATATTCCTGTTTTCTTTTCTACACATCACTTTACTGTCAGGGGATAACAATGGGATCTTGCCCCCCTTCAAAAAAAAAAAAAAAAAAAGGAAGCTGGGACCAGCACGGTGGCATAGCAAGCAAGTTAAGCCACAGACCGCAGTGGTGGCATCCCAGCTTTTGACAATGCGACTGGGAAAACAACAGAATATGGCCCAAATCCTTGGGAGACCTGGAAGAAGTTATTGGCTTCTGGTTTCAGACTGGTCTAGCTTTGGCCATTATGACCATTTTGGGAGTGAATCAGTGGATGGAAGATTCTCCCTCTCTCTCTTTATCTTTCTATTTCTCCCTCTCTGTGACTATGCCTTTCAAATAAATAAACTAAACCTTTGTTATTAAAAAGTGAGGCCTTCCTGCTCTAGCCATAGTAGTAGAGCAACAGGGATCATGTTCTCTGTGGAGCTACAGACTGCTCTCAGTCAAACCGTAGACTTCCTATTTGCTCAGGTTTTGTCCTGCCTCTCTTCAGGGCACCCCCCACCATACTCCCTGATGCACAGCTACGCACTCCCTACCACTGCCCTGCCCCAGGGACAGGCCTTCTTGACACCAAGTTGCCTCTCTGGATGAGTGGTCTGTGACCCTCACTTGTTCTGTTTCCATAACTCTAGGTCAGCCAACCTCCATTTAGCTCTGCACTAACCTAGTTTTACCTCTCAGTTTAATGATTTTATGGGTTACAAGAGGTGCGGCTGCCAGGTTACTATAGAAACCTCCACTCTACTGACCATTTTCCCTTTCATAATAAAAAAAAAGTTAAATGAAAAAGAGAAGTCAACTATTCAAGGAGGAATCAGGTGTTTTGTAAGGATGTGCTGTTTTGCCCAGAGGGCTTGAAAGCCACCTACCTCAGATGGATTCTGTTTATCTCCTGGGCTATTTTTTCTTTGTTTTCTTTTGTCTTCTCACATGTTGAATCACATCATTCTATTGAGTGTTTTAAGAGATGGACTTGGACAATATCCTTTCATCATATGTGCTGGCTGCTAAAGAATGAATTTTGTTGGCATGTCTGGACTCTACAATCAGAAATAGAGTGGGCAAGGCCAAGGAATTGGCAGGACATGACAGAGGAGAGGTGGGGAAGGGACCAAAAGTCAGACAAGCCTGAGATCACAATTACAAAAAAAAAAAAAAAATCCACTAAAAGCAATGCTGTGGGCCCTCGGAATGAGAACAGGCTCCTCAGCGACTGCTTTTTTTGATACTTGGGAGCCAAGATTTAGGCTTGTTAAGTCAACTTAAGTCCAGCCCTAGGCAGGTGGCTGAGGAATAGTGTAAATTCCTAAAAGCAGAAATTGAAGTTGAGAGTGAACACCTGCCTTCTGAGGTAAGTTTCGGAGCACTGGATAGCTCTTGTCCAGGAATAGTGGCACCAAGGAGTTGCTGGGCGAGGGTAGGGGACACTACAGCCACCCTTTATCTAGTGTCCCAAAGTTACCCTCTAATGAAAATAATAAAACTACATGCTAAGCACAGCCTACATTTTTTAAAGATTCATTTTTCTTATAAAGATAGATTTACAGAGAGAAGGAGAGACAAAGAGAGAAAGATATTCCATCTGCTGCTTTACTCATTAGATGGCTTTAATGACCAGAGCTGAGTCAGTCCAAAGAGAGGAACCAGGAACATCTTCCAGGTCTCCCATGTGGGTGCAGGGTCCCAAGGTTTGGGCTATTCTCCACTGCTTTCCTAGGGCATAAGCATGGAATAAGATTGGAAGTGGAGCAGTGAGGCCACAAGCAGGCTCATATGGGATATTGGTGCTTAAAGGTAGAAGGTTACGCAGTAGAGCCATAACACCCACCCCCTTTCAGTATACATTTTAAAATATTAGACAAATGGTGGGAAAGACCACATTAGAGACTTTTGGTACTTATGCCCCTCTACTTCATACCATACAAATGAAAGAAACATAAACAGCTTCCAGAGAGTCTGCTGGCCACCCACAGCGTTCCCTCTTGTTGGCTTTTTCACTGGTAACCATTTACAGCCCTTAATAAACACATTGATATTCTTCCTACGCAAATTGTCCAGAGTTGCCACTGTGTCCCAGTCTGACCCTGGGTTTCCAAGTATTAGAGAATAGCAGTTTACACAGAAATAATGTGGTGGTATTATGCTCTTCTAGCCTTCATGGCTGAATTCAACGCTTAGCATGGGATTAAGATGGAAATCCATCTTAAATCAGCTTCATTCTCAATAGTCTGCGCAAAGCTCACAGTTTTCTTACTCTGTAGGGTTCCACTTAGAGCAAAACTATGGACCATGGTGCCTATTAGCCTGAGCAAAGCACTAGCCAAGGGGAAAGAAAGAAAAAGGCAAAAAAGAAGAGAATCAAAACTTCAGAAAACAGCCCTCAGGGTGAGTTAAGTGTAACTCTCTTGTCAGTACCTCTGATGACTGGAGCAGTGCCTGACTCCTGAGACCCCTGAGGTCATCACCTATCCGATGCTGAGTGCTCTGACACCCAACAGTGTTTGCAGGTGAGCTATTCCTAAGGTCTAGAAGCATACTTGGAACATAGCAGGGTTCTTAATCATAAACCACAGCAGACATCTCTAATGACTTTAGGGGGAAAATGAATTCATGCAAGAGTTCTCTGTAGGTCAAATTCCCTGGAAAAGTGGGGGAACCAAGATCAAGTGCAGTGACCACCACACTACAGAACTAGTCTGATCAGGACAGCACACCTTTTGGCAGCTCTGGGTACTAGGTATGGCAGCTTGCCCCTTCAGCACTATCAGAAATAAACAAGGGGACTTGGCACAACAGAAAAGTGGCTTAATCCTTGCCTTGCATGCTCTAGGATCCAAAATGGGTGTCAGACACTTTGTGTCCTGGATGCTCCACTTCCCATCCAGCTCCCTGCTTGTGGCCTGGGAAAGCAGTCAAGGACAGGCCAAAGCCTTGGGAGGGACCCTGCACCTGTGTGGGAGACCCCAAAGAGCTCCTGGCTCCTGGCTTTGGATCGGTTCAGCTCCAGCCATTGCAGCCACTTGGGAAATGAATCAGTGGATGGAAGATCTTTGTGTGAAAATCTACCATTCGAATAAAAATAAATCTTTCTTTAAAACAAAAAGAAGTAAAGGGCCCAGTGTGGTAATCTAGTGGAATCCCATCCAGCCCTCTGATAATACGTCTGGGAGAACAGCAGAAGACCCAAGTGTTTGGAGCCTTACTTCAAAGGGGACCAGGATGAAGCTCCTGGTCCCTGGCTTCGCCTTGCCTCAGTGCTGGTGATCACAGCCATCTGGGGGGTGAATCAGCAGATGGAAGATCAAAGATCTCTCTCCCTCTGCCTCTCTCTGTAGCTCTGACTTTCAAATAAGTTTATCTTTAAAACTATTTTTAAAAAGTAAAAGGCAGTGATCTAAAATTGGAAAGGATAAAAGAAGGGGGCTCAGAGACAGGGCTCCCAGGAGCCTGTACTGCTCTCTCTAGACCAAGGTACTGAGCTGACCACAGACAAGCCTGGTTATAAACTTTCTTTATTCCCCAGAAGAAGTCAATATAGGGAATGCTGAAATCAGCTCCTCAGCCAAACTTGGATGACTTATGTCATACATGTAAGAGAAGGCAAAAGTTTAGACCTGTGGAAGTTGTTTGATCTGAAGCTTTTTCATTCCCTTCTTTCACACATGTCCTCATTTTGTGACTGCTGAGCACCTTCGAGGCAGGCATCATTGACCGTGGAGAACTCAGTGGCAGTTCAAGGGGTTCCACAGGAGAGCAAGTTGATTTTTGACTGGTTTAGCTCCAGGCATTTGTAATAACTGCAAACAGGACCTTCTTCTTGACTGCTCTAGTCCAACTCTCCAGAGAAAATGTTATGCAGGCATTCTTGGATGAAGAACTGCCTTAGCAGGAAGTTCTGCCTTGCTTAAATGTATTCTATCTCAAAAGAGTTGGAGGGTAGCAGGTTGGGCACACAGGGCCTAAGTCCAGCAGAGCCAAGCATTCTCTCTGGGCCTATTTGGGCAGGAGTTTGAATTTTTCTTATTACTTCAGAGAATCTGTTACACAGAGTAACACCAGACCCAAATAGAATTTCCTTTCATTTCATTTTTTAAAGCTGTATTTATTTATGCATCACTCTATTTGAAATACGGAGAGAGAGGCAATCTTCCATCTGTTGGTTCGTTCCTCAAATGCCCACAACAGCCAGAGCTGGGCCAGGCCCAAACCATGACAACTGTAAGCACATCAGGGTCTCCCAGATGTGTGACAGAGGCCAAGTGGTTGGGAAGGTGCCTTCTCAGGTGCCTTAGCAGGGAGTTGGATTAACTAGAACTTAAACTAGGCACTCTAATACGGTATGTGAGCATCCCAAGAGGTGGCTTAATCTACTGTGTCACAATGTTCACCCCTTTTCAACTGTCCCACTTCATTTATATTTCCTCAGGAATAAAACAGAACTTGCATAAAGCTTCCAACACCATGAATTTGTATCATTACTGCAGAGAGGGGATACTGTTGAAGCACTCTTGCCGGCATCACCTTGGTCAATATTGCTCATCATTCCAAACACTTTTACCAATTTCACTGTTAAAATATTTGTACCTGGGGCTTTAATTTTCACCAACTGTTGATAAACCATTGGACTTAAATGCTAATATGTAATTGGCTTTCATGAACATTTTATCAAAGAACACAGTAGGCAGTGTGTCCTGCTTTCAGCAAAAATTAAACACAGGAATGCTTGAATTTGCAAACAAAGAGGCAGATGATTGACAAAGTGCCTAAATAATAAGTTTTTGTGGTGCATTTAATACCAAGTTAATGGCTAGCATTTCAGAACACATCATCAAAGAAATCGATTCACACTTGCCTCACTGTCACATGCACAGTGCAGGTCTATTTTTTGTAAGGATCTTGTGGTTAGCTGAAATAGAACCAATAGGAACAAGAGTAAGATAGACGTTCCCATAGCTTTCTTTTCAATTTCCAACCAAATGATACCAAAGTTGGTCGGGTAAAGTATTCCCAAATATTTGAGTACAGTTTTGTCAGAAACAAAGTGAGACATTAGGAAACATTTTCTTTTTTTAATGAACAAACAACTTTCACGCAGATTCTCTAGTATCACATTGTTATTACAACATAAATGAGCTGAAATGGTTTTTGTACATATTTAGAGGAAGGGAAACTATAAAGCAATCAAGCTTATAGAGGTAGTTGAACAGCAATACGGGGGAAAGCATTACTTTAATTTCCCTTCAATACAGTGCAAAAGTAAAATGGCCGCTTAACAAACAAATAGAAAACAAATACACATATGCATTTGCCACTGGTTCAGAGGTTTGCTTGATATTGGCATCCTGACACTACTAAAGGCTGCATAGAATAATGCAGCTAATTTATTTACGATAAGCTGATGATGTCATATTAACCTGTTTGCTGTTTGCTATTTCAAAGTTGCTGTTTATTTTCATTAACAACAGATGCTTATCAACATTTAAAATGATGCCAAAGCTACAGTGTTGCTTTGTAAACATCCACTAATCATGTTTGCTGTAAAACAAAAACAAAAACAAAACCCAAAAAACAACAAAAACCCAAAACAGCTAGGAAGTCATGACGCAAAAGCTTTAAAGTGACACTAGGAACACAGATTACAGGCACTTCTCTCTGGAGGTTACCTTAGCATGTTTTAAACACCCATTTGTAAGTGCTAACTTCTTCATTTCACCTCTGGATGTACGTAACCCAGATTATTAAATTGTTGAATAACCACAAATGGGAGCTATCATTCTCAGATAAACTGAAAGTGCCCATCTTCTATGGCTCCTTTTCCTTCCCTCTGCATGTAGGAAATGGAGCAGGTGGAAGCTTATGCCTCCAGCCATTTTTCAAAAAAATGTCTTCAATCATAAATCAAAATCTTGTTTCCTCAAGTTCCAGAAAAGAGCTGAAAATCTGCACTTTTCCATAGTCTGGGCTGCCTTCCATTTGCATCATGGCCACACATCCCTACTATGATCCTTCCTTGGTGAGCTCAAATGGATGCAAATTTACTATGTATGGAACTCACAAAATGAGGATTGAATCAAACTCCCATCTTGGCAATGGAGTGAGTGTGGATGATACAGTCTGCAGGAGACTGCAGTCCAACAGTGTGTAGTCTGCTTACACCGAGAGACCTCTGGGTGCTGTGAACCAGCCTCAAGCAGGCCACTGCTCCATTGGCCAATCACCAGGGGGCACTGTGAGCCCAGGCCAGTTTTACAGGCCATGCTGGAGAGAAACACAGGTGCAATGGCTTGCCCCTTGCTGTTGAGGTGACACTGGGCTAGAACCAATTGTCCCTCAGAAAAGGCAAATAGATGAATTCATCTATTCTCAGCCCCACTAAGCCAGGGGCAGGCAGTTCTTTCTTTGAGTTGTCTATAAAAACAATTTTTTGTTTTTCTTTTCATTTTCTACATTTTGCTGGTTATTAGCTAGCAGCATTAGTACAGTACAAAGCAGAAAGGCAATGATGTATGCTTGTTACCTAGTATACACATGGTATGTATACATGTACACATAGTTACACACAGAGACAGAAGTAATATATTAGGAAAAGACTATTGTCAGTCATGCTCAACAGAAAAAAAGCAACATAGTAAGTGACAAGGGGGATATCTTGTCTGGGCCTACATTTACCCTTAAGTTCTGTCTCTGTATGTTCTTTATTCTATAGGTGATCAGCAAAAGCAGTTTACAAAACTGATCAAGTCCAATGAATTACCCCATTTAAGTACATCCAAAAAAGCACAGCACATCCTGCCTGCCAACACTCCCATCACAAAACCTTGGGGGTACAACAGCCCACATGTGTATCTGTCTAGGCTACCAAGAGGAAAGTGCAGTTCTGCCTGGTCAAGATCAATATCTACTGGAGATGAGTACTCACTCATCAAGGGGAGCCATTTCTGTGATGTGGAACTTTATTAAGAAATCAAACTCAGGTGAAACAAAACATACATTGGGTAGATTAATTTTACTGAAGCTATGACTTTTTTTGGGGACACCTTTGTGATTTCATTGCCAGGCCTTTTTAACCAAAAGTGTGGAATACAAACTATCTAAAATGCTGCAAATCTGCAAAATAATGTGTTTATAATTAGCTTGGCCATTCCTTGACTATGCGGTCTGGGTGAAGTGGTTAACATTGCAGAGCCTCAGTTTTCTCACCCATAATATGGTAACTGTTGTCACCAGGTGAGTATGAGAAATAAATGCAATAACTTAGCTATGTGGAGGTCTCATGATTCATGACCTTGTACATGGTAGCATCAGTACATTTCTGTTGAATCTGTTCCATGAAGTAAACACAAAATCCATAGATTAAAATCCAATCACCCAGGCATGGGCAAGATTCTAAATACATTTGGATGAACAGAAAGTATTGGGTTAGTTACATGAATGGAGCTAGAATTTAAGATTTCCATTCTATCAGAAATTCCAGACCTCAAAGCAATGATCCTTTTCGTCCCTTACTGAAATGGGGATAAGGTTGCTGGTATGGGATTTAGTTCAAACTTCTGATGCTTCAAATCAGCAACTGTGGTCTAAAACTAATAGCATGGACTCTAACAAACACGTTTAAAGGGGCTGCAAGAGACTTCCATGTGTAAAGGCAGTGCTTAACAATTTATGCAAATGTAGGCTCTGGCCAATATTCTGAAACTATACGCTCACAGCAGCTAATTTCTGGCCAGTCACCAGGTGGAAGACAGTGCCCCTCGTTTGCTGCTCCCTTCTGGTGTTTGCATAGCCACGAGGTCTACACTTGCACATCTTTCTACTCCTTACTTACTCCAAACATTAACCTGGTGACATAATGTTTTGACAACATAATCTTCATTAAGTAAGTATAGAAAAAGATCTCTTGGTCTTTGTTTATTGTACCTGGATCATCTCTTTCTCCTTTGCCTGTTTTTGGCCACAGGTGGTGATGGAAGTCAGACTGATTGCCAGAAACATTACACTCTCACCTTCACAGAATAGAGGGGCTGTGAACAAGTAACACCACAGGTGCCCAACACCACATGGGGGAGAGTATGCAGGCAAGTACGAATGGTGGAATTCACTTGTTCCCTACACTAGTCTGTCAACTATAGCATTATAACACTCCCATAATCAGGGTACTTTCAAGTTCTCCTGACACCAAAGGAATCAAACTAGCACCAAGCAAGCTATAACTACTCCCCCTCTGTATTGAGATATTTGGCTCATTGCAATTAAGAGACTAGACAGTGTTTAGAGGACAGCATGGACTAACTGTATGGTTCCCTTAAGAAGAGTTTAAGAGAGCTATATCCTATCTGGCTTTTTCACTTCTGACAACAAATAGTCCTTCATCAAATGTTTCCATACATGCTATCCCAGATCTTGATCAGAACCATGCACAGAGGTTGGCATTGGGGGCGGAAGGGGAGCAGTGGTACATGGCTATGATATGCTATATTTGGTGTCATTCCTTAACAGTTAAATCCTACTGCACCTAAAATCACATTTTCTAACTGCAGGGTAAGAAATTAGATACAGCTCTAATTATGTTGCTGAACCACAATGCCCATAAAACCAAAATGCCCTAATAAAAGATACTCCTCTGATTCATCCCTTCATTCTAGAAAAATAATTCTTGATCACGCTTTTGTATTTATATGCGAAGGATTATTTCACTTTACCCCAGCACATGCCATAATCGATGACAAATCCCTCAAGTATTCTGTGTGGCTTCATTCAAATCAAAACAAAGAGTAGACTATATCAAGGGAGGAGATCCTACATCACTCCAAACTTATCTTCAATATCCAATTGGACAGACAGAAATAGTCTAAAAGCTGGGATCAATATGGTAAAAAATAAAGTGTTGCTGTAATTATGGTATTGTTATATATATGTACTGCAGAAGTAATGTTACTTCTCTCTGGGCACACGGTAAACCACATGAATAAATAAAGCAACTGACTTCTCAATGATGTACACTTAAATAGTTACAGACACACTTGTAGAAAAAAAAAAGGATACAGTAGTGCAAAAAAATAAATTATCAAAACTGAAAGAAGTATGAACCTTATTTTACACAATACGTTATAAAACCTGAACCATTTGGGAATGAGACCTCAAGTCAATGACACAATGCAGCAACATTAGTATCTTTGTTCACATTTCAAACATAATCATCTATGAAAACAAAAAGATAAAAGAAAAGTCACCTTAAACTCTCAGAAGATTTTTAGATGAAGATCAACATATATTTTTTTTCTGGGCACTTAAACATCTCTACTGTTTATGTACCTGCACAGTATATCAAGAAGCATGTAGGACATAAAGTTTTACATAGATCACATTCTTTGGGTCTTTCAGTTTGACTTGTCTCTGTGATTCAAAGCAGGTTAATTATTCTGCTTGATACCTCCTGCTGTTAAGATGTTATTGCAACTAAACATATTTACAAGAAGCCCCCTTTATGGCAGTGGGGGTGGGTGGGATTCCTCTTCGGACTCCACACTCACTAGTTTTGGTTTCGGGATATAAATGCCAGGACTCGCCGAATACCGTTCAGCCTATCCTTCAAGGATCTCATTGCCAGGAACGGCAGCTGAGCTCGGCTTTCCAAAGGAAGGACCGCTAGTATCCACCAACACCAGGCTGGACCATTCGGGTTAATCTGCAACAGAGAAAACACAAAGGGCTCACCCTGTTTCCATGCAAGTACCATCAGGCTGCAGGTTTTCAAATGTGAGATAAATACCCCAGGTAGAATTGCTTCTGTGTGCAACAGAGACTGCTGATTGCCTCGCTCATCCCAGCTTCCCCTTAATTTAACTTAGGAATATAGCTCCCCAGGGGAAAAAAAAAATCCCAGAACCACGTCTCAGCCTCGTTTGAAGCTAGACATGGCCAAGAGATAGAGTTCTGACATAGCAGCTGTGGAAGGGGGTAATGCGGGGAGCTGCTGGGTTCAGCTTTGGGAAGGAACCATGTGCCTCCACTTTGCTTTTTCTTCCATTTCTCCTAGTTGGAGCATGGATCCATGCATGACTGGCCTTCCTCAACACCATGGGAGCAGCATTTTTAGGAAGGTAGTGCCTCACAATGAAGGAGCCTGGGTCTCTGAATGTTTGCTTGGAGCTAAGCTGACCTGACCATAGGGGAATTGGCCATTGGCCCCTGTATCTTTTTTTTGGCAAGCAAACCAACATCTTAACAGATACATCATGCTTCCTAACCAGGGTGAGTTTTATGAGCTACAATAGGCATTGCCCAGTCTTCCCTCATCTCAGACCTCTGTTTAGATCCTTTGGACAGGTACACTCAACTGGCAGGCCTTCAATCCCACTAGGCTGTACATGTCTTTAAAAACTCACTTCCTGTTCTTGCTTAGACTGAAGGCCATAGTTGCACTACCCATGCCAGATGCAGGGCCGTGGCTATCTTTTCTCCCAAAGCCAAAGGCTGTGATGGCTAGCCCCCAAAGAACAACAACCCTGCTCAGTAAAACTTCTCATCAAAAGCCACAGTCAACAAGTGAACAGTATGAAGTCATTAGTTCAGCAGAAATACAGAAAGCCAAGGGCTTTCAGCAACAATCACATTGAAAGTTTTCACTCACCTTGAATGCAATGTAAATTAAACATATACAATCTCCAAAACTAACAAAAAATAAGAGAGAAGAATGAAATATCATTATATTCTTAGAATTGTACCCATTAGGGACAAGCATAGTGGCATAGAATGCTAATCGTCCACCTGTGGTGCCGACATCCTATACAGATATCTAGTCATAGCTCTCCACTTCCAATCCAACTCCCTATTAATAGCCTGAGAAAATAGCATAGAGCAGCCCAAGTCCTTAGATCTCTTTCATGTGGGAGACCCAGAAGAAGCTCCTGGCTCCTGGCTTCGGACTAGCTCAGCTCAAGCTATTGTGGCCATTTGTGAACCAGTGGAAGGAAGAAATCTCTATCACTTTTTCTCTCATTGTAGTTCTTTCAAGTAAAAATAGACAAACCTTTTAAAAGCAGAATGGTGTCTGTGAGCTACATTGAATTGACTTGCTTTGAATTAATAGCATATTAATATGCATTAAATCGTCAAAAATGTATAGGCTGTGTTAGATAGCCATAAAAAAATCCATTCACATTACAAATGCATTCTGTCCCTAAGGCCGCTTTTCAAGAAAATCCTATTTGCTCCTGAACACACACCTTAGACACTGCTGACTTACTTTTTACTGAGCCTGAAATAAATGTTCTTCTCACATTAGGTCGTTGCTTTCAGGCCCGTGGAGAATCATATTTTGGTCAAACTACCCACACCTAGGATTCTAGAGTGCCACGTTGCTTCATTTGATTCTTCCTTAATCTCCCCGTCTTCTATGTTCACCCGTGCCTCTCACTTCATCTTGTGGTCAGTGATGAACAACAGACTGACTTTCTGAACTTTGTTTCCCAGAATCATCAAAAAGGAGAATGAAAGTGATATTAATAATTGGGGGCAGTTTCCCAGAATCCCCCTCCTAAGGCTTAGGAGAGTCCTAGGTGTGGGCCTCTGGAGCTGCAGTGACCAGAGAAAATGGCAAGCGTTTCGTCCTGTGCTTTTTGCCAGGTGCTGCCCCCATCAACACAAATGTCAGCGGAACCAACAATGAAGCAAGCAAAACGCAAGGTTTCAGCTTTCAGTGTCACTCTGCCCTTGTGAGTCATACGGTGGCATCTGTGTTTCCTCTGGGGGAAGATACTGTTTATCCTTGCTCTATCTTTTTTGCCTGACACAGAAAGAATGCTTCCCAGAAGGTGAAGTGGAAAAATGAAGCTTGATCAAGAGCTTACTCAGAGTTATGCAGCAGTCCTGAGTCACAACGACCCAGAGCCAGGAGTGAGGTCACTGGCTGGCGCTAACTGGCCTTTCACTCTTCAAAGCTCAGGATGCTGTTGCATGACACAAAAGGAGCCACTTCTGTAGCTCTGGGGGAAAGCAAGACATCTTATTTATTCACCTAGTTTAAAACAATGCAGCCCTTTTGGAAAAGTTCGGTGTTTTTTAAAGGTGTACTGATTCCTTTGGAAGTCAGAGTTACAGAGAGAGACAGGTATCATCTGCTGGCTCACTCCTCCAAAGGCAGCAACAACCAGGCTGAAGCCAGGAGCCAGGAGCTTCTTCTGGGTTTTGCACATGAATGCTGAAACCCAAGTACCTGGATCCTCTTTCATTTTTCTGCCCCCAGGCATTTTAACAGGGAGCTACATTGGAAATGGAATAATCAAAGAGTTGAACATGCAACTATATAGGATGCCAGCATCACAGGTGGTAGTTTAACCCACTGCACGACAGCACCAGCCCCCCCCCATCACCAAAGCAGACATTTTAGTCCATTAATGAACAATCTTATGTTTTAGAATCTCAAAATAGAGGAGGAAGGGGGGCTTAATTAAGTCTTCATCTACTCCCTCCTTTCAGAGATGAGACAAACGCTAACAATGCCTTTTGTGGGGCTTGTACAGTGGCATAGCAAGGTAATCCTCTGCCTGTAGCACCAGTGTCACATACGGGCACTGGTTTGTATCTTGGCTGCTCAACTTTCCTTCCAGCTCCCTGCCTGTGGCCTGGAAAAGCAGCGGAAAACGACCCAAAGCTTTGGCACCCTGCACCTAAGTCAGACCTGGAAGAAGCTCCTGGCTCCTACATCAGTTCAGCTTAACTCCGGATATTGCAGTTATTTGGGGAGTGAACCAGAAGACTCTCTCTTTGTCTGTTTCTCTGTTTTTCTCTCTGTAAATCTGCCTTTCCAATAAAATTAAATTTTTCATATAAAAAGAAAAATGGCTTTTGGCAGAGAAGTCAGAATATATGCATTCAGATTTTCTATCATGCAAATTGGGAATAAGGATGAATAAAATGTGTGTAAAAGAAGTAAAGAGTAAACGAAGACATAACAGTAATGGTGTAGGAGAGCCAGCTCCGAGCATGGGGAACAGTGGTGGTGAAGACATACCTGAGGATCAGCATCTTTCTCTGGCATTGGACCGAAGTGATTGAGTATCCGAATCTTCAGAGATGATTTGAGCGAATGAAACCACGATAATGCTAGCTCATAGACACAGTTATGTAACCCCATGAGTTCAGCAAAATCTTCTCCCTGAACCTGAAAGTAACCAAGTGAAAGTTAAATGATCCGTACACTCTCCATCACTCAGAGATACTTTTGACACCTGACTCTTTGAACAGCCACTCTGTTCCCTTATAGGAAGGGTTTGTCACCCAGATTTCTCCCTCCTATGATGGGAACTGCTCCACAGCCAAGTGCAGGGCCACAGGCCAACACTGCTCTGGCTGCAGGAAAGACAAAGTTTCAGCTGGGCAGCTTAGCCAAAACAGCAAGGCACACAGAAGGTCAAAGATCTGATCTAGCCTGAGTGGAGGCATGTAATTAGTGTACATTATGCCAGTCTGTGCCTCTGACCTTTTTGTTGCTGTATCTATTTTCTTATTGCTTGTAGAGAGAGGGACACAAATATGTCTGTGCCTCAATGTGTTATTCAAATACACTTATTATCCTTCTGCTATGTAGTGAAGGCACACATAAATGAACGTAAAATTATACACCTCTTTTCTTACCTATTAACTCAGAAAACCAAGGATTAATGGGACATGCCATCTTTCTGCTTTATGAGGTCATAGATTATTGGGAAGGGCTCTTAGCCAAGCTGCACATTTACAAATGCAAATACATGTGTGAATCTATGATGATCTCAAGGAGGGGTATGGGAGGGGTGGGGGGAATCCCCAGCGCCTATAAAACTGTACTACATAATACAATGTAAGCAACAATAAAATAAAATAAAATAAAATAAAATACAGATACCTAATCCGTACAAAAAATTGTGCAGGTGTAGCTCCCATTACAAAACTGCCCTTTGGTATCCCTGGGAGACGTAACTCCTAGGCTGATACGGTCCCCACACTGATCTGGAGTGACATTTGTTACATATGACTGCAGTTCAGAAGCTAGGCAGGCTGAGTCAGGACAATGGGCATTGTCACTGCCTTCTGCAAAGAAGGTAAACCAGCTGGCAAAACAGCACCATTTAATGTTGCCACAGCAATTTGGTAAGAAACTTCAAGGTCCCCGGTAGTTCTGAGGAATCTTTTGACAACCATCTGTCAAGTTACACGCAGAGTTTTGTGTCAGCTTTCTTGGGCCCTGCCCCCTCACCTTTTGGTCTTCAATGTATTCAATGTCGGCTGTGTTGTAGCCATCCCGCTGGCCCTGCTGGAGCACTCTGAAACGTCTCTTGCCTATGCTGTCAACCACTGAGCGACCATCAGCAAAGAATTGAACATTTCTGATCTCCAGGAGGCAGCCATATTCTGCAAACCTGTTTATTGAGAAAGGGATTAAAGAAGTAGATCTTTGACGAGCTCTGTATTCCCATTCTGTCCCCCAGCTATCTATATTACCCCATGCTAAGCCACAAGAAACTTGTACCCATTTGCCTGTCCTTGGATCTACAGCTACAACACACTAGGCAGTGGATGTGAAACAAACAAACCAAAACAACCACACAATCTATTACTAACGCAGCTACTATTCATTGAGTACATACTATGTGCGTTGCTATGATTTAAACATTTGTCCACCTCAAATTTCATGACACCTTTATGAGGTAACTAGACAATTAGTGTGGAGCCCTCATGAACCAATTAGTGCTACTCTAGTGGGAGTGGATTCTTGCTAACACTGCAAGTTTGCCCCTGATTCTTTCTCATCTTCTCTTTGTCCTTCCATCATATGGCTGCCACAGTGTTATGACATGATAAGAAGGCCTTTGCTAGATGCTGGCACCTTTATTGCGGCCTTACAAATCTCCAGAAACATGATACCTAATTTCCATTGCTCATGCATTACTCAGGCTGTGCTATGGTGTTATAGCAGCACAAAATGAATTAAGACAGCCAGGAACTGTGCTTGATCCTTTATGTACATTATCAAATTATCAATCTTTTTGATAAACCTGATGAGGTCAGTACTGTCATTGTACCCTCTTTACAAACAGACAATGGGATACAAATAATTAGCCCAAAGTCAAACTTGCTCCAAAGTTGGAGCTTGAACATGAACCCAGGTGGTTTGACTTCAGGGTCTGCAGTATTAGAAAACAACTTTTATAACACATATTATCTGGTTAACAAAAGATTAATCGTGGGGTTCCTGTAAATGGGCAGCCTTTCATAGGGAAAACTGGATGCCAGAGGGATCCTAATCTTACACACGCTCATGTTCTGGAGCTGGCTAAAGCCCATGAGCTTGGCCTCCCTACCTCCTGGGAACAACCCAAAGTCCAGGCCCACTCCCTCCCCTGCCTAGCTTGATTCACAGGGCTCTTCCTCTTACCCTTTCACGGGATCTCCAAGGCACATGCCAAACTGTCTGGTGCCTGTCTCAATGCATCTGCGAATCATCAGGCGGTAACAAGGCTCAAAGATGTGCAGGGGGCAAGGAACAGTGGGATAGGCCATGGTGCACACGAAAATAGGCACGTTCTTATTTAAGCTGTCACAAAGAGCAAATTAGGCAGATCTCAGAGCAATGGAGCAGAACACAGAAAGATCCAGCAATTGTCAGCACAAGGTTCCCCACAGAAGGAAGGCAACGAGCCATCCAGTTGTGATAGGTGACCAAAATATGACATGAGACTGATGTTGTGGGTGGAATCTCATTACCTGGTGCAAAGGTCAACATGAGGCCTGAGGTTAGAACTGGCATTGCACACATTCTAATCTGGATGAAGCAATCCTCAAATATCTCAACACTGTAGGTGACAGCTATGTCTCATTTTTTTTCTTTCTTTCATGCTATCCAAACAATGTTTTAAATGTTACCTGCCAGCAGTACAGGGAAGGGTACCGATGGTGTGAGTGGATTCACCTCTCCAGAGGGGCACTGAGAAATTCTCTACAGGGTTCCTTTGGACAGCAGACATTTGCAAAGCCCCAAAGGGAATCTGCATAGCAGGCCCAGCTTGAGGGAGGAGGGAGCAAGAGACAGGCAAGGGTAATCTAGTTCAGAGATGCTCCAACACTCCATTCTGTCAGAATCATCAGGGCTCTCCAATCCAGGTGACCGGGCCCCCATAGCTCCAGAGGTGCTGACATATTAACGCAGGAATTGAGATCCAAGAACTGGCCTTCCAAAAATACCTCTACAGATGGATGCATGTAGATTGTCGGGGAACCAGCAACAGGGCCAACTCCCTCTTGGATCCCTGTGCTCTAATTTGCCTCGTAAATCCAGTGCAGGAACATCTGAACTTGAATCAAGCAGCAGGTATGAGGGGGCTTTAAAAAGGTCATAGAAAATGGAATTAATTGTCATGTTGACTTTTGGTACACAGCTATTTTAAATTCAAGGCAGATGTTTTGTTTTGTTTTGTTTTTCTTTTTCATGGGGTTCTATTTTCAATGAAGTTCGAAGATCCTCCCCCACTCTATAAGACCATTTCCCCCTAAATACCAGAAAGGTTAAGTGTAAAGTTCCTTCAAACAGAAAGTTTCCCTAGTATACCCCAATGTTTGTTAATAAGGCCTTAAATGATATTTGTGACGGCACCTCAGAGAGGTTTCAGGCCATGTTCAGAATCAGAAAGAAAGATGCCCTAGGAAGTTCCACTAGAAGTCAAAGAGAATGGGAAAAGATTTGTAGTTCCTGAGGAATACATGATTCAGTGTGTGTATGGTAGGGGCACATTCAACCAAACTGGTGTTTAGAAATGCTCCGTACAGGATGTGCAAAAAAACAGGACAGTCTTTACTCTTAGGAACCTCAACTCCACACTGTTGAGAAGATGCTACTGCGGTGAGAGTGAGGGAATGTAGTAGTAAGACAGAAATTACTGAATCAGCACCACCACCACCACCACCACCATTACTTTGCTGTCGGGTAGGCTGATTTTATCAGCCAGCTGGAGATCTTGGAGCCTGGGTTGTGCCTACATTCCTAAGCTACCAGCCCAGAAAGTGTAAATGAACTGCCCAGGGTCCTGAAGAATTCTCACTTTGTAATAGAACTGAGTCTTAAGCCCAGGTCTTGCTGCAACCAAAGTTCTTAATCTCAAGCATCCATCTCCTTGTGTATTTGAATACGGTCTTCTGGTAAATGTTTAACGTCTGGCTCTCCAAATTAGGGGGAAGGGAAAGTCCTGGTGTGTCGCCTTTGCTGATTCCCATGGTACAAATACACTGAGCATGCACAATTTCAAGTGATGTGGTATCAGTGACTGAGGAGCTGGAAAGAAATGTGCACTCCCTGCTCTCATGTGTCAGTGTGAATTAAACAGAAATACAAACATGTGTATACATACTTAGAAAGTTCTTCCATTTCCTCTTCATGAAGTCTCCTTCGTTCCCTGAGTTCTTCCGGAAGGAACGTAGCTATTAGATCTTCCATTATGACATTTCTGCTGTATTTTCTTAATGCCAACCACTATATGGGGAACAAGACAACTGATTATGCAGTCATCAGAAAAACACAAAACAGCTCTGATATAATCAGTAGAACAATCAAAGAACCCACATATTAGAGTGATTTGGAGTCACAAATTAACATCTGGTGCTATCATAATGAATGTATGCACCATCTGGATTCTAGAACTTTAAAAAAGCACAAGTGTAATTAATTATCTTGATAATTATATATAGTTCTGTGTGTTTGTGTCTCTCTCTGTGTGTAGCTGTTGCACCCATTTGGAGACTGAATCAGAAGGCAGACGATCTCTTTCTGTCTCCCCCCACCCTCTCGCTGTAACTCTGCCTTTCCAATATATAAATAACCAATTTTTAAAAGTCTGATAATCTTCTTAAAATACTGATACTGAAGTCATGTTCTTATCAAAATAATGATGGGAGTCCATCACTTGTTTTTCTGATTATCATGTTTATAAGCTCACAGAAATGACCTGGGTCTGGCACATTCTAAAAGTCAGAGATCAAAAGGTTCGGGGGATTGAAACACACTTTGCAATCACTGGTACTTTTCTTCCATACTTTCCCGATGCCTGGCTCCTGGCTCCTGCTGAGTCTACACATTTTGGATCATCTAACTTGTTTCCAAAAGCACGCAAACATCTAAGCACTAGTGGCTTTGTCTGTTTGCCTTTTCAATATACCATTTAGATGTCAACGAACTTATGTGATAATCCATAATTTCAGAATGTATATCAGACTCCAGCACCTTTGTAATTCTCTCCTGAAAACACCCTTACCCTCCATCCAGATACCTATAAGTAGTAAACATTTAGTAATGTGAACCAAATGGATGATAAACATCTAAGTATCTTATACCACAATAAAATAAGTAAATAAACTATTTTTTAAAACCCCGCAAAAATGACTCACTCTGGAAACTACAACTGCAGAACCAGCAGGGGGAGTATATGAATATCAAACTGTTGGACTTGGCTTCAGACAATTTTGTTTCCCAGTACTGGCTATGGCTATGTTCTGTGATAAACAGAACTGAAATATGTATCTTGCTATAAAATGGTATAAGTCTGATTCTGGGCAAATATATATATATATATTTTATACATATACATATATATCTCATACATATATATATATATATATATATATATGAGAGAGAGAGAATGAGAATATATTCTAGCTCTGAGTTTGAAACTCCATAGCTTCTGCCTCCAGGAAGCCTTATCACCCACTGCCATTGGTACAGGAGAATCCACTATGTTACCAGTTTGAATCTTTGAGCAGAGTAATAGGTACTCAGAAGTTGGCCAATCCGAGAAGGATGTGACTTCTCCACTGACGCTAAACAAAAAGCAACGAGGACGGCTGGTCTGCACTGTGGCACAGCAAGTTAAGCCTTCACCTGAAATGCTGGAATCCCATATGGATGCTGATTTGAACACCAGATGCTTCACTTACTATCTGGCTCCCTGATAATATCCCTGTGAAAGTATTACACCTACACTTACATAGGAGACCCAGAAGAAGCTTCAAGCTCCTGGTTCACACCTGGCCATGGCACCATTTAGGAACTGAATCAAAGGATGAGAGATTATCTTTCTCTCCCTCTCTCTCACTCTATCTCTCTTTCAAAATAAAACACTTTTTTAAAAATGCCAGGAAGGGCACATAATGAATATTCACAAGGGTGTTGTTTAGGTGTCAAGCCTATGGGTGTGTATTGTTCTTCCTTCTGCTTTTCTACATTTTGTAGTGCTGCAACACAGACACATTAGCTAAGTGTAAGGACCACGTGATTCTCGCCTACAATCAGACCAGTAAGTCTTCCCTCCTTATCTAGGTAAAGGCATGGCATGAATTCTTCCCAAACTTCAGAACATACCCTTAAGGTTCTCCTTGATGGTGACTTCCCTTCATTCCCATAGTTTAACTATGCAGATGTCGAGAAAGCTCAATAAGTGACTCCTCTGGACTTAGATTCACTTAAGGACAGTCTTGTGTTTCCAGTCTCACTTCAGGCAGACAGGGAACCAAGGAAAAACAAGTATTTTTGCAAAATGGGAAACCCAAGTTCCTGGGGGAGGGCAAACAAGACTGGACCTTCTTTTGTTACATCAAACTCCCTCAAATCCACCTGCCAACAATGAAGGTAGGAGTTTATGTGATGGAGTTTACAGAACCTAGGGTTTTCAGATATCCAAGAACCTATTAATAAGCACAGTGACTCCTGCAAGATCAGACAACAAACACCCTGAAGGTCTATGAGATTCTTCTGGGTCCCAGAAGCTGATCTGTTCAAAGCACAGAATAAATATTGATAATAGTAGGACACTAGAACCCATCCAGTCAAGCCCGCAGATGACCAAAGATTTACCGAAGGGTACGATGTGTCAGGTTTGTATGATGGCATTAGAATCAGGATCCATTTCTTCCATGCTTTTATTTCTAACATAAATAAATTTCATTACTGACAACTTATGTACAGTGGTTCGAAATGCAACTGAACATCATCCAATTACCCATTTCCAAATAAGCAAAATCAACTAAGAAGGAAATAGTGGTTTACCTGTGTAAGGGCATCTTTGCACAATGGACACTTTGCGTTGTGATCCAGGCATCTTTCAAGGCATTTTAAGCAAAAGGTGTGCCCACAAGGTGTTGTAGCTGGCTCATAGAATAATCTGAAAGTTAGGAAGCAAAATGGAAGAAAACTACAGTGAGACCAAGAATAAAAGACAGAGGTATTCATGGCTGTGATTGTATACAATTAGGTAAAAAAAAAAAATCTGTGGGAGGTAAAAACAGGCAACTATTTTGCTTTCAATCACTTTTGCTGTTGTACTTGAGAAAGTTATTTGGTTTTTATTTTTGAACTGGACTTAATATAATGCATTTAGGGCATAGTTTAACCATTTTGTAACATTTCATTCTGGTCAACCTCTTTTGGGCATCCAGCTTTTCTTCCATATCTTGTCCAAGAAAAATAAAGATTAATACCCAAAATGTTTGAAGAGATTATATTCTAAACATAATTAGCCAACCTGTTCACTTGAATTTATGTATACACATGGATGGGGATATGCACATACAAACACACACACCATATTCAAGCACTGAACACCATATTACATGGATAAGCACATGACATTATATCACAAGGATAAATTTGGCTTGTTTGCTAAACGCTGATGACTTTGTTCACCTAAGTATGCTTACTGCCCGGGGGATTTTGAAACTACACCTCTGACAAACACATAACTGTTTTTCAATAGAAGGATCATTTTTGTAGGAGTAGTAATATCATTAACACGCTTATTAATATGGATTGCTACACAAATGCATACGTATACACATACTTAACTGAACCTTTTTTTTTTTTTACAAAGCTATTCTGTATCTTCAGAGATTCATGGGTTTATTTTGTTTAAAGAAAGGCTCACCTTCAGCAGGATCAGTGGGTGGAGGCAGCTGGAAATGAGAGTTGAGAAGTGGGGTTCAAAAAGAGAAAGATGCCTGAGCAGGTTATTTTCACCTCAGCAGAGGGTTCAGTGGAGAGGAAGACACAGATGCACAGCACCCTCGTGTGGCCAGGAGGTTGCATGAGCAGTAAAAAATGTGAGAGCTGTTCAAGCACTTGAGAATAGATAAAGCCTGCAAACTAGAATGAATCTGACTGAAGTGCAGAGGGGTGAAGTTATTAGAGTATTATACATAACTAACTTCTGCCAGATATAAGTCTGTCCAACTGCTGCTTCCTCTCTTGTGCTTTTCCCAGTCAGTGATTCTCAATCATTGCTGGGTGTCTGAATCACTTGGGACTCTGGAAAAAACGTATTGTTATAGATCTGACATTCAATAAACTGAACAAACTTTAAAGTACACATTCTGATAAATTCTTAAATATGTAACATACATGTTTATATGTAACATACATGTTACACATGTTTTGTGCTTTATATGTTTACACAAGTTTTAAAATATGTAATATATATGAAACCATCACTTCAATTGAGACAGTAAACAAAGCCATCTCTCTTGTACTTCTTTGTAATTACAATTCTCCCTCCTGCATCTACCACATACTCCAACCTCTATCACCTGTGAACTTTTAATATCACCAGATATTTAGAACAAAACCTACACAGATTCAGACAAGTAGACTAAGGGCACATGTCAGCCATCAGGAGTTTTCAAGCCCCCTGTGTGATTTTAATGTACAGCCAAAGCTGAAAATCACTTGGTGCACTATACAATCCCGCTCTTCTCTGCATAGGTGACCCTTCTGTACTATTGTTCACATAGAATCATCAGTCACCTGTGAATCTTTAAAAGTATACATGGTACTTCTGTATTATTCTGTTTAAAATGTAGCAAATCTGTACAACAAAAATAATAAACTCTACATATCAAGTTAGTCAAAAAGCAAATTTCCAAAAAAACTAAAATACAGATTGAAGCCAGTGTCCTACCACAAGAAGAATCAAAGCAAATCTGTCATTATTCACAAATGATTTGATGGTGAAGTTAAAAAGGCTTGAAGAATTTACACAAAACTGATTATTAAAATTGATAAAAAGAAATAGCGCTAACAGTTTTCCAGATAAATACACATGCAAAAACAGAATTGAAGCTCTATATAGATGTATTCGATGCTACATTTGTAAGAAGGTGACATTTACAACTGTTTTGAAAGCCAAATACACAGGAATAAATCATACATAAGCCGTGCCAAGACTTGTATCAGACAAAATAACAAGCCTCTCAGTGAAAGAAAGCAAAGAAGATCTAAATAAGCCCCAAGAAAAATCCCATTGGGTTGCCTCATTTGTTTATTATTGCGGAATTCACACTCTGGTTTCTAAACTCTATAAATAATGAAGAAAGGTCAGTAGGTAAGATACATCTGAAGAGCAACAATGTGGGAGGACTTGCCCTGATTTCAGAACTAAAGCTGTGGTAGTTAAAGCAGTGCATGTGCACAAGGGCAAATGGACCTGTGGAGCAAAACAGAAAACCCAGAAAAAGAACATAGCATGGGTTCTTGTGACAAATGTAACACTTCAAAGCAGACAGGGGAGGGATGTTTCAGTACCAAAGTAGCATTCTCAAGAAATGTAAAGAAATCTTTAGGTCCCTAGGAAGAAGTGAAATGGAACCATCTCTCACACCATACCCAAAAATCAACTCCACATGGGCTGTAAAAATAAGTGTAAGACAAAACAATAAAATTGTCAGAAGATAAATCAGTAGTATGTGGGGGTCTCCAAAAAGTTCATGGAAATGTGGATTATGAAAAAAAAAATTGTGAATGCGCTTCAAAATTCACCAAAACTAAAGTCATCTTTTAGTTCCACTTTCAACGAACTCTTTTTTTATTATTATTAATTGCATTGCATTATGTGACACAATGTTAGAGGCACTGGGATTCCCCCCATCCCTCCCTAAACCCTCTCCCCATGGTGGATTTCTCCACCTTGCTGCATTACCACAGTTCAAATTCAGTTGAGGTTCTTTCATTGGAAGTATTTACCAAGCATAAAGTCCAGTGTTTTATTATCCTAGTGGGTTCAACGATTTGTTGGTGAGACCATCTCTGGTCTGAAGGTAAAGCCAGCAAAGTATCTCAACGAACTCTTTAAAGTGCCCTCATACTTTCATGAACCACTCAAGTTAAAAACAAATCTTAAACAATACACAGACAGACCCTAATTACAACTGCAAAGATTGACGATTCTGATTGCATTAAAATTAACAATCTTTGATGTCATCAAAAGGTGTCATTAAGAGAGCAGAAAGGCAAGCAGAACAGAAAATATCTGCAACAAATGAGTATGACTAACAAAGGACTTGTCTTTAGATAATAAAGAGCTTCCACAGGCCAGGAAAGGAGAACTAGTGTAAAAACAGACAAGCACTTCCATGCAGCAGAATATATGAACTTAACTACACCAGAATACATAAATGATACCTCCAAACCAGAAGCAATCCCACAATTCATCTATAATCAAATTGATAAATTGTGGTAGAGTTATACATAGAAGACTACACAATAATGAAAATGAACAAGCTTCTCTTCTGTGCAATAGCATTGTTAATACGATGAAGCTAGACAAAATACTACATTCTGCATAATTCAATAGATGTAAATTTTGTGTTTTTTTTTTTAAGACAAAACTGGAGCAGGCTTGCTTAGCCTAGTAGTTAACACAGCTATTATATGCTCCAGTGGACATCAAACTTCCTGGGTTGCATTCCTAACTCTGGCTAATTCCAACTTCCTGCTAGTAGAGACTTCAGGAGACAGTAACTGATGTTTCAAGCAGTAAGGTCCTTGCCACCCACATGGGAGACCTGGGTGGAATTCCTAATTCACAACTTCGGGCTGGGCACAGGCCAGGCTATTGCAGGCATTTGAATGAACCATAGAGTGGCATCTCTCTCTCTCTCTCTTTCCGTTCTTAAATAAGCAATAAACTTCTTGGCTGCTTTCCCAGGCTATTAGCAGGGAGCTGGATCAGAAGTAGAGCAGCTGATGCTCAAAGGAATCCCAGTATCTAAGGTGGCAAAGACTGAAATATCCCTGTTCAGCCTCCCATTTCCTGCGCCATGCTAGTTCTGGGACTCCTGCCAGTTCAAGTATATCCTGGTTTTGCACTCGGACACACTCGTCAGAATAGCATGTGCTGGGAGTACTGAAATGAGGATACCTATGACTAGCCTGAAGACCACAGAGGAAGGAGACGAAGGTGAGATCAGCACACTTGACTCACACTTGATCAACCTTCCACGCCTTTGGGATATCTCTATCAGAATAGCTTGTGTCTAGGAGTGAAATTCTGCTCCTGTTCCCTGCACTGTGCTAGACCTAGGCTTTTGTCTGATGACCTTAAGTTGACAAGCCTGCTCAACAATGGGCCTGATTCTATAAGCCTGCACTAAAACGTTCTTGGTTAGGGCTCCATCCTGCTAGCTGCAATGATGGTATCGGGTGACAAGATGTGGGGGAGCATATAGGAAACACTTATCTGTTAGGTGCCTTTTTGAAAAGCAGCTTTAAATCCTCCAGAGCATCCCAGGTTGGTTCTATAGAATCTGGTTGACCTTAGACCATAGAGTCAGTATCTACCCCAGGAGGGAAAATGACCTACTACACCACAGCCTTCCTGTATTAAACTTTCGATTGGAAAACATTAGCCTATGGACCCTCTGCATCTGTGTTGGCTCCTGCTCTACATAGAGCATGCAACTGGCTCCTCAACTGTCTTATGTTTGTTTCCTGATTAGGGGTCTTCAGACTCAAGGTGGCCTTGTACATGCAAACTTGTGTGACAACCAGACCAACTTCTGCCATGGCAACTTGGATGACCTGGACCATCTCTCTGGATCCCACACCTTCAGGGGCCCCTTACCCAAACGTCGTCCCGATTCAGCAGGAAGCAGCCAGAAGACATCGTCGCCCCTTTTCCCCTACAGAAGTAGGATGTGGGATTTCAAGAGGGGGGACTGAGACCATCCAGGTCCTCTGAGGTCTTGGCCACACCTTCAGGTGGGCGGTACCAGCACTGTCCACCCATTTCCTAATTAATCAAGAGACCACCAATGGGGAACATCTCACCTGTAGGTTCCCCGCCCAACAAGGAGGGGTCAAGGAAGGCTTAAAACCCCTAGACCCTTCCCCAAACCTTTGGTGTCTCTCTCTCCCTCCCCTCGAGAGCACCCCACCTCCCGTCCGGAGGTGCTTCCCCTTCCTTCCCTTCCCTGCTCCCTGGTCCCTTCGCAAATAAACTTTTCTGTTTGTAACAGAAAAAAAAAAAAAAAAAAAAAGAAGTAGAGCAGCTTTGACTTGAGCAAGTACCCACATGAGTATACCCAAAGTGACACAGCATCTCTCAAAAAGAGCTAAGATAAAATGCCCCCTAACTGGTGACAAACAAAAATATTGCCACTGATGCTGTTTAATTATTACTCAGAAATAACTCAAGGTCCAGATGCTGGGAACAGATCCATTCTCAGAACTTGACTCTTTGGCAGTTCAGGGCTCCTCTGAAACTGGAATATGCAAGTTCTTCTCTTGCTATATGTTTGGGTGTGTGCAGCACTATTCTTCATATAACCTTAAGTTTGTATATTAGTAGCTGACAATTATCAGGAGTTCCATTATATCAATAAGGAAATAAAAGCTCAGACAGGTTCAATAACTTGGCTATGATCACACACAAGCTGGTAAGCAGCAATGCTTCAGCTGTAAAGTCAGATCTGACTTCCTAAGTCCTTCTTGCTTCTATACTCTGTCACACGGCAATGACTGTGTGTACTCCGTATCACAGACATCATCCATCTCCATGTACAGGCACATACTCATATACACACTCTTCCTTCTACTCCTCTGTCTTCCTCTTCTGAGAGGCAGAAAGAGACCAGGATTCCAAATGCTCCCTCTTATTTACCAGTTTTTAGTAATGATCTCAGAAAAACACTTCAGGGAGGCATTTATACATCAAAACATGGCCAAATTTTCTCAAAAGTGTGCATTTTACAATGTCAGAGTGATGAAGTAAACAATGGTAATAATGAATGCTTTCAGTTAGATGTCAGCCCAGATAAAATGTTTGCCTTGTCTGGAAATAGCTATCTTTTCCTACCAGTTTTACATCCTTGTATTGTGCTCCTTCGCTATCAAATTAAGGCAAAAAGGGAAGGAGGGAGGAGTAAGAGAGAGGAGAGGGGAGAGTGCATTGATTCCTTAATATCTAGCTACTTGAGTAGCTAAAACTTAGTTATATATAAAGCTTCTTACAACTGACAAAGAGGTCACTGGGTCATTAGGGAACTGGTTCAAATATCAAGCAGTCTTGCTTCTCATCTGAAAATATGTCACCCTACAGCTGCTGCTCCCACAGTAGCCTCAGAGGTGGCCCCCAGTGACTAGGGTATCGGCTCCAGGTAAATATCAAGGGAAGGTTTCGGGGGGGGGGGGCGGTTAGGTGCCCAGGAGCCACTTCCTGTAGCAGCATATTCCTGAACCAGCAAGGGAGACATCCACACTAGACCAAGCCTTGTGACCCCCTCTACTCTCTGTGATGACTGTTCAGTCACTTTTCACCAAGCACCTGGAAGGATGTCTAGCCTGCTCCTGAATCTCTTTTAGAACTGCAGCCTTATGGGATTGGGTTTCATTCTAGAGACTTGTACAGGTGACGCAGATGTCTAGTTCAATGACTCAGCAGGTTCTTCAAGACTGTCTTGTACCCCCAGGCCCTATTTCACACATGAGGGCAACGACAGAAACTAGTAGTGATCCTGACAAAGACCAAGAAGAAAACCACTGATGCCATGTGGCATGCCATGTGGCAGCAGGAACTTTTTACAAGGCATTCAAGTTAACACAGGTGTATGAAATAGACGCCCTGACATCTGACTTAGAGAAAGTTCCTGTGGAAAAGGAAATGCCATGCTTCTAAAGGCTGCACTTGCAAGGGCCTCAACACAAAAAGCACTCTCACCCCCTAGAATTGGCCAGAGTCTTACAGCTAAAAGAGCTTCTTTCAGGAAGAAAAGTGTGGCAACAACATCGCAACATACAACAGTTGCTCTGGCAAAGATGGAATTTTGTTTTGGAGATTCAGAACAGGGGGTCAGGAAAAGGGAAATAACAGCTTTAGCTTTGCAACTTGGGGCAAGCCAACTAGAAGAGAGTTTTATCCTAGGGTTCTGATCTCTTGGGCTAAATTCTCAACCCTTCTCCAAAGCAAGCTCAGGGACAAACAAGACAAAACGGATAGAGCAGAGGAAGAGGAACCAACAAACTCAGACCTCAGGATTCTTCGTCATCAGAAGAAACACAAACAGGATGAGTGCATGTGTTTGATTTCATGACCCCGGATGTTGGCAGAAGTTGAGGGTAATTACAACAAACGCTCCGGCCCCCTTAGACAGTTAAATCAACTCTACTCCCCAGGTCACACTGCAGGCTGAGGGCACAGCGCTGAGATCTACAGGGGTCTTGCTCTTTGCTTAGGAACAGGATTTTCTGTTTTAGTAGTCTGGCCTTGGCTTGACTCACCTGCTGCTCGGGCAAGAGGGCATGAAGGGCAATGTTGAGAGGGGACTGCTTATACAATAGTTAATCCAAAAAGTTCATGAACATGGAAACAAAAGACAAGCTTATCATATTGCAAACTAAAATGAAATCCCATGCAGAGTTTTGCTTTTTTAAAAAATTCATAGCATGTATCTACAGTAACCATTCTGGAGCTCCCACATGGAGCCCAATCTAGCTTAGCCCAGCCCACTTAAACAAACTCCTAATAATATATAAAAGACTTGCTTGGGGTGGTTCTGCTCCATCAACTGAACTGTTGCTTAATAAGGTCTCCTCAAGCCTATGAGGAAACTGTACATTTTCAAAAAAAAAAACAAGGCCACATTTCTGGAAGAAAAAAAAGGTTGGGGCCAGTATGTTGGCCCAACTAACTAATCCTCCACCTCCAAGGGCTGGAATCCCATATGGGTGCCAATTCGTGTCCTGGCTGCTCTACTTGCCATCCAGCTCCCTGCTTATGGACTAGGAAAGCAGTCAAGAATGGCACAAAACCTTGGGATCCTGCACCTGTGTGGGAGACTAGAAGAAGCTCTTGGTTCCTGGCTTCAGATCAGCTCAGCTCCAGCCATTGCAGCCATCTGTGAAGTGACCCAACAGATAGAAAATATATCTCCCTGTAAATCTGCCTTTCCAATAAAAATAAATAAATCTTTAAAAAAAAAAAGAAATGAAAAAAGCTGCTTAACTTTTGTTCATTCAATAAGAGACATCTATTCAGAGTACAAATGCATGAGATTGATAGGAGAGGCATACATACTTGTAAGGGCAAGAAGACATGAAAATTCTCTGCCCACTGGCTCCCCCTGTGGGTTGAACCAAACGACTTTTCCTGAATCAACTTTTTAGAAATGTTTGTGTAGGAGCTTGTGCCATGGCATAGCAAGTTAAGCTTCCTCCTGCAGTGCAAGCATCCCATATGGAAGCTGGTTTATCGCCTATCCAGCTCCCTACTAATGACCTGGGAAAGTAATGGAGAATGGCTTGAATCCTTGGACCCCTACACTCATGTCAGAGACCCAGAAGAAGTTCTTGTCTTAGAACTGTCCCAGCTCTAGCCATTGTAGCTATTTGGGGAATGAACCAGCAGATTGAAGAATTCTCTGTCTCTCCTCTCTCTGTTCTAACTCTGCCTTTCAAACAAAAATAAGTAATTCTTCTAAAAGTTCATGTAAAGTTCACATCCTGAAGCACATCAGTGCCACATCTGTGGCATATCAGGCTAAGCCTCTAGCTGCACCACTAGCATCCTATATGGGTAAGTGTTCGAGTCCTGACTGCTACACTTCCCATCCAGCTCCCTGATAATGCCCTGATAAAAGCAGCAAAGATGGCACAACTGTCTGGAGCCCAGCAACTCACATGACAAACCTGAAAGAAGCTCCTGGCACCCGGTACTTGGGTTTAACCTGGCAAAGCCCCAGTCATTGCAACTTTCTGTAACTTTCAAATAAATACATAAATATTTCGGGGGGAACAAAAAGATATTCACATTTAGCACAAACTAACTTCAGGAGGACCTAAACACAGACATAGTCAGCCTACAAACCACCAGTTCACAACATGTAAATAGACTAAACTTTTCCTATTCTTGAGGTATTTCCAAGTCAGGGGCCAGAGACATAGGTGCTTCATTATGTAAGCTGGCCCTTGTGTCAATCACCATTGTGATGTCCACTTTTTCAGAGTCATGCTTTTATGTGCTCACCAACTAAGATAAGTTTCTAGCAGAAAAGTCTGGACTCAGAAGGACAGAAAGCCTCAGTGATAAGCGACAGAGCACATCACCTACCTCATGCACAGGGCGCACTCTAGGTCAGACACGTCAAAGGATGCACGTGAAATACCACAAGCAGGTTTCATCTCCTGACAGGCCGGAGGATCTGTGATTTAGAAAGCAGTCAGTCAGAGTTGGGCCAACCTTGTCTTCAGACGTGACTTGGGAGGCAGAAGAATCCAACTCGTTTTTAGGTTTGCCTCGCTCACCAGCTGTGGAGGGCCCTTGACAATGGTAGCCCCTGGAGTAAGTACCCTCTCTCAGAGGTATCCAGCAGCCCCCATTGAAAAAGAAGACAAGAGGGGCCTGGCGCGGTGGCGCAAGTGGTTAAGGTCCTCGCCTTGCACGCCCGGGATCCCATATGGGCGCCGGTTCTAATCCCGGCAGCCCCGCTTCCCTTCCAGCTCCCTGCCTGTGGCCCGGGAAAGCAGTCGAGGACGGCCCAAAGCTTTGGGACCCTGCACCCGCGTGGGAGACCCGGAAGAGGCTCCTTGCTTCGGACCGGCATAGCATCGGCCGTTGAGCTCACTTGGGGAGTGAATCATCGGACGGAAGATCTTCCTCTCTGTCTCTCCTCTCTGTATATCCCGCCTTTCCAATAAAAAAAAATAATAAAAATAAATCTTTAAAAAAAAAAAAAGAAGACAAGTGAAGGAAGGTCTAGCAGCCCCAGGGACTCCATTCAGACGTGGCAGGGCCACTTCATTCACAGTGGTGGCAGTAACAAGGCAATTCCTCGAAAGAGACAGAATCATGGCGCCACCAGCCACTCTGGGCAACATACCAAGCCACAGCAGCTGCATCTCAGATTACCTACTGAGGGGAGCACAACTGGGACTGATCAGGGTGGGAGGCCTGACCGTGCTTCCTTCATCCTACATTCCTGGAATAGGCATGGGGGTCAGGAGAGCTTGATCTGAAAGAAGTGACTCTGTCAATGATATGGAATGACAATATTATGTACTGTGCTTGACCTTGTGGCTTGACTTTCCATTTTAATAATAATTATTAAGTTTGTGGGGGAGGGTGAGCATGGTGGTATACCAGGATAATCCTCTACTTGTGGTGAAACCATCCCACATAGGTGCTGGCTTAAGTTCCAGGAAATTCACTTCCTATCTACCTCCCTGTTTATGGTCTGGCAATGAAGCAGAGAATGGCTCAAGTCCTCGGACCTCTGCACCCACGTGGGAGACCCAGAAGAAGCTTCAGGTTCCTGGTTCCAGATGGGCTCAGCTCTGACCATTACAGCCATTTGAGGAGTAAAACAGAGGATGGAAGATTCAGAAAGATTCATTTTCTCTTCCTCTCTTTCTGTCTTTCTCTCATTCTCTCTCTCTCTCTCTCTCTCTCTCTCTCTCTCTCTCTCTAACTCTAATCCTACCCTTCAAATAAAAATGAAATAAACCTTAACAATAATTATTACTGAGGCTGGTGCAATGGTTCAACTGCTTAACGCTGCACCTACAAGCACCAGAATCCCATATGGGCACCAACCCAGCTGCTCCACAACATCCCATCCAGCTCCTTGCTTATGGCCTGGGAAAGCAGTGGAAGATGGCCCAAGGCCTTTGGACCCTACAACCTTGTAGGAGACCCAGAAGAAGCTCTTGGCTTCTGACTTCAGACTGGATCAGCTCTGGCCATTGTGGACACTTGGGGTGAGAACCAGCAGACAGAAGATCTTTCTCTCTGTCTCTCCTATCCTCTGTAAACCTCTTTTCCAATGAAAGCAAGTACATAATTAAAAATAATAATGATTAAAAAATTAAAAAATAGTAGACATGGTATGTGGTCTTATATGAATCTCTTAGCAACCCCTAAGATCAGAGCTGACCCAGAGCTGGGCCACACACCAAAGCACAAGGAGTGCCGTCACGGGCAGTAGTAAAAACTTGCATCCGTGGGCAAACCCGGGGCATCTCCTGCAAACTACTTTCTCCCCCAGGGGAGTCAGTACCTTGCTTAGAGGCTTTATTAGGCACCTCCGTGTCTTCTCGGGGTTCAATTTGGCAATGTTTCCTTTTCTTTTCCTGGCATTTGCCAGTCTTGATGCAGGCAGCTTCTGGAGAGGCAGCATCCTGCTTCTCCTCCCCTTCTTCTTCCTCACCTTTCATGTCGTCTTGCTGACCGTCCACCCTTAATTTAGCTGTCTTCATCAGGCTGCTGCCATCTCCCTGCTCTGCTGCTTCGCCCCAACTAGAACAGTGCAGCAGCTCTAGATTTTCCTGTATGAAGAAAGAACCAAATGGTAGTGGCTACTCACAACCTATATTGTCCTGCGATATTCCTACTTGAAGGGGACAAGAAAGCAAACACTTTACAGATTCATAGGTCAACCAGAGGGCAGCTATAACTCTTATTTCATATTTCCTATCCACACAGCATCTATGACAAAGGCACACCCAGCTGGGATGCAGTTAGGAAAATTCCCTTGGCAAGAGCAGAAAGGCATGTGGGAGGAGTGGTCCCTTAAACGGTTGAAGAAGAGGCAAAAAGAAGGGCAGATGTCCCCTCTCCTATCTGCATTATTTACCAGTGACCACTTTAAGGAAAACCAAGGCATGCTTTTAGTCACTGTCAGTGCTATTCACAGCCATCTGCTGTGAATCTCCCAATCACAAGTCCAAATGGCCTTATGGCATATATTCTCTATTCATAGGCCTGCCAAGTCACCTCACACTCCAGTGCTACATATTATAGCAGCCAAATAAACAAGGGGCCGATCCCTCCTTTCACTAGATTTTAGGTGAAAAGTCCATAAAAGAGAAAATCATTTGATAAAAACAAACAATAATGTTCTTAGCCTTTGAAAGGTTCCCCCACCCCACCACCCAGCACAAAGGATATTTGAAAATAGATCGAGCCAAATGCAGTGGCACAACAGGCTAATCCTCCTCCCTGTGGTGGTGGTATCCCATAAGGCACCACTTCGTGCCCCAGCTGCTCCACTTCCCATCCAGCTCCCTGCTTGTGGCCTGGGAAAGCAGTGAATGGCTCAAAGTCTTGGGAGCCTGCACCCACATGGGAGGACTGGAAGAAGTTCCTGGTTGTTAGGATCAGCTTTGGATCAGCTCAACTCTGACCACTGTGGCCGTTTGGGAAGTGAATCAGGGAATAGAAAATCTCTCTTCTCTCTCTGTAAAATCTGCCTTTCAAATAAAACTAAATATATATATATGTTATATATATATTTAATATATATGTATATATAAGAAAATAGATCTAGAAATAAATCCAATGACAACATTTTTATGCAGTTTACCTAGAAAGTCCCTCTCCAATCTAAATCTATAATCCATATGCAAAATACACATTTTGTTGCTTATGCTCCGATCTCTACCAGAAACAAAGTGCTAAATGGATTTTAAAAAGGATGGGGCATACAACTGGGAGAAAACAATGAGGTGAGACAAAAATGGTGATGGATTTTCTCATGCTGTAACCTGGAGAGGTCAGGTGTTTCCCAGCACACAACAATTTCACTAACTCCACTTTTCATGAGCCCAAGGCATCTTTCACTGTAGGCATACTCTGCTTTGCAAAACAAAATCTGAGTAGAAATCCACACACTATACCCCAGCTGGCTCATGTTGGAAAGCCAGGGTGGTATTTTTCTCCATTTCAGACAAAGCTGCGATATTACAAGTCACTCTAAGCACTTGAGTGCAATATTAACATTTCCAATCATGTAAAGATCACTGGGGAGTCTCTGATTTCAATAGATAACTCTAAGTTTGGGGTGTGTTTTAAGACACACACAACTGCATTTAATTCATCCCCCAGGGATGGCAAAGAGACCTAGGAAATGGTGAGCGCCTAGGGCTTACTAGTGAGAGAGGACACTAGGCAAAAAGTAGAGGGAAAACAGTTTCTTAAAGGCATGCAACAGTTCAGTGCTAAACTCTGCCTTTGAGTCTGGACCTTGGAGTCCCAGCTTCAGCTCATCACTTTTGGGACAATCAGAGCCTGGAGCTCATCCGTTCGCTGCTTCCTTATTTTCAAATAAAGGCACACATGCTTTTTTATCTTCCTCCCTGTAATTTCAACTCAACACTCTTCCCCAAACCCTTGCCTCTTCTTTGTCACAAATCCCTACGTATGCATGAGGCACAGTGTAGGAGTAGAAAACCATCTCCATTTGGCGATCAAATGGAGTTGCCTTAGCAAAAGGATCTCAGCTGCAGATTAGCTCACCTCCAACCATCAAGATATTTAGGGAGTGAATATCCATTTAGGGGATGGAAGATCCTTCTCTCTGTTTCTCCTTCTCTCTGCAAATCTGCTTTTCCAGTAAAATACAACAATTTTTTTTAAAAAAGTTAATTCCTTAGCCAAGAACACAACTAGTGATTACATTTTTTTTTCTTTCTCATAAACCAAAGTAGAAGAGGTAGGCTACTGCCCTAATTTGTACATAAAACAATCAAATGAAGTACCACAAGCAAGTTGGATGAGTTAAGCTTTACCTGTGACAACTTGGGTAGATTATGGCTGGTGCCTTCAGTAGCCATTGACTCTACTTGTTCCTTTAGTCTAGGGTGAGGTGCCAACAGCTTCAGGATAGCAGGAGAATGTTCCTGAGAAGGCCCCGGAACTGATGGTGTAAAGAAACTAAGAAGAAGCTGTGACATAAAACAGAAAACTTCACTACTTAGGTTTCTGTGGGTGTCCAGGTTAAGAGGGGGAGGGCAGGAAGGGAAGCAGAGGCCACAGCCTGCAGAGCATAAATACAAGGGCCAGTTACCCCTGACCCACCAGGGCATGGGCCCTCCCCATCATGTGTGCATCAGACTGAGCTAGGGAGCTGAGCAGGAACCCAGCGTCCTGTTTCCCACTTCCATAGTCCCCAGACTCCCAAGTAGGGCCTAGAACTCTGGGTTTTGAGAAGGTACTACAGATGTCCCTAGATCTAGCCAAGGTTGGAAGCCAGCACTCTGGAAAGCCACCATTCCACAGAATTGTCTGCAATGGGAGTCTAGCACCTATCTGAGAGGAACATGCAGATAAAGTCATGAGCCAAATCTCTGCTCAAGAACCTGGAGTCTTGACCATAACCCCCCAGGTGGGAAGAAGTCTACAACTGTTTCCTAGGTTCCTTTCCTCTGCCTACTTATTTTAATTCTGCCTCTTTTCATCATCACCCCCTGGATCTTTAATCCATTCAGAGCAGGGAAGGTGAGCAGTGAAGTGTCAAGAAAGGGAGAACTCAAACTTTCTCCCTCTTCTCCCAGCCTCTCCCACATCTTAGCCACTACTTTCCAAAGAATGTCTCAGGTTAAGTTCAAATATCCAGGGCAGGCAGGTTCCAGCCTATTCCTGGTTTCCATTATGAGTATGCTAGTAGGGCACAACGGCAAGAAGCATAGGGGACAAGGAGTCAAAGAATGTGCATTTTCTTGCAGACTCTACCATTAACTGCCCACATTCTTTCTTCAGTTTTCTCCTGTGCCAGCAGGGGTTGTGGCTACGCAACAAAGAGGGCAGGTCACTTGATCTCTAAAATATAGTCAGGCATTTAGCACCTGGCCCCGCCCCTGCTGTATGCAGATTTCCACTGCATTGTCTTGTCCAAGGTATATGGATAAAGTATTAATTGACCAAGGAAATTTGCCAGAACCCCAAACACCACATCCTCCCCAGCAGTTTTTTCATGATGCTCATTTGTATTCAAGTACTAACCATATGACCAAGTCCTGCCAAACCTTCAGAACATAACTCCAAATTGGTGCCCCTTACTACTCCAATCTCTCTGATCTTTCCTGTTCTGCCCCTTTTCTCTCCTGCAACCCAACAGAGCATCTTAAACTATACCAACTTCTTTTGTCCTGGAACTGTGTGGCAGATGTGAGCCTTTCCAGCCAGATGACCAGCTTCTGAGGGTACATAGAAGATGTTCAATAAACACTCCTCACATCACATGGAATTCAATTAAGATATTCACCCATCCCATGACCAAAAATCCTCATAAAGACGTCTATTTTTCCTTCTAACTCTGGGAAACTCAGTTGGCAAGTACAGATTGGCAAAGGATTGAGATGGTACACTCACAGATCCTGAGCCACAAATACTGGCTTTTATGAATTCCTTTTCCACAGGGTCAAAGCTGCCCCACAGAAGCCCTTACTAAGTGGTCCAATAGGCCCAACTGTCTTCTGAAGCAGCTTCCCTGGAATTTTGCATACATGAGCATGATGATGAAGCAAGAAGCCATGAGGATAAATCAAATGAAACAAGGCAAAAATAATAATGGCCCTTCCCTTCACCCTGCTACCTAACATGCCTTTCTAAGATGCTACCTAAGTGGCTGTAAAAATCAAAAGTTGGGATCAACTCTCAGTAAGAATAATCATTCCATGTGAATGAAAGTCAATTCCACTTCAGTGTCAGCCTTAGAAGGGCCTAACTGGGTCAAGAAGGAAAAAAATTAAGTGAAAACAAATCCTCCAGATCTCTGAGTTCTAAGGGAGTTTAGCGCCAAATGAACCGGGGACTATCACCATCAAATATTTAGCCCTGAGACTGAAAGATTCGGTTAATAAACATAGTTGAGGACCCTCAGTGGTCTTAAATGGCTGCTGTGTTCTGTGGCCTCACACTGGAAACACAAAAGTGGAAACGTTAACTAAATTCTCATGCTTACTTCAGAACACCATGATGCTCTTGGAAATGTGCTTACTTGTAATGCCTGACATTCCTACGAACAAACACAGGCTTATCTACTCCTGGAGGACTGAAACTGTGGTTTATGCCTCTTTGAGTCTTCAGAACTTGACACAATGACATACAGTATCTTGCTAACTGTGGAAATGACAACAACCGGTCTACAAAAGTGGCCTGGAGCAAGGGGTCTAGCCAGCTGAGGATGCCCGAACCTCTTGGGTCATCTCAGACCTGAAAACTGCCTCTTCTAGCCTCTGCGCCTTCTGTGTCATCAATGTCAAGGCACACCTAAGTACCCCTGTTCATCCCAGAACTGGATAGTTCCACTGGCTGCTCTTGGTCTAGCCCTACCAGTGAGCACTGAGGCTCTAGTTATGTCTGCCTGTGACCGCATGATGCTGGAGCAGCTAAAAGGGCAGGCTTTGGAAGCAGACAGGGTTAGGCATGAGTATACTTCCACCAATGCCAAGCTGCTTGACCTTGGGAAAGTCACCAAATCTCAGCTTCCTCACCTGTCTCATCTACATCATGGAGATGAATAACTGTATCTGCTTCCATAGGGATTTGCTGAGGATTCATTTCTATCTGCCAGATAAAGTGCCTATGACACGGCTGGCATATAGAAAGCCCTCAAAAAAAAAGTTAGCCACTACTGTTATTATTCTCACTATGGCTTGTAGTTAAAATTTAAGTAGGGGTTGAGAATTCAACTTGGAGCAATTCTCCCGCAATTACATTCCTCTCAAGCAAAGCTTGTCTGCATGCCCAAACAGGTCAAAGTTAAAACAAACAAACAAACAAACAAACAAACAAACAAAACCTTCCAAAAAGAAAATCCTCTGTGAGCAATAGAAAATCCAGAGATCTGCTTCTCCTGCTTCATCGATTTTGCTGAAGCTTCCCCCCCAGGAGCCTTCAGAAATCAGGTCTAACTGTTGCTCACTTCTTCCTGCACTGTTTTGCTAAACTACACAAAGACAGAAACCCTGGGGGGCTGCTGCTTAAAGGCAGCAGGGCCTGAGAGCAGAGACAATTACTGTCCGCATTCAAGTGGCCGGCCCATTAGCCAGACACTAAGAGAGTACACTGCAAAGCAATAAACAATAAAGTTCATGAATTAAGGATGCTTGAGTCTTCGTTCATGCTATTTCAGTTGGGTTTTTGTATAGGGTACCAATCACCTTTTCCTGGGACACAGGATTTAGAACACCTATTTGAGACTACTTATATTATGTTATAATGGTCTCTGACTTGCATTTGTGAGATGCATTTCATTTCCAACAATAGAGCTAGAGACAGGAGCTGTACATGCAACAGGTGAGGTGGGGGCCACCAATGTCACTGCCTAATTACAGGCTGCACTGTGTGGCTGGTGAAACTCTGTACCTCATCACTCGCTAAGAGCCGGAGTCTTGTCAGTGAGCTTAGACCCTCATGTGAACTAGATTGTTTTCTTCTTTTTTATTTGTTTGTTTGTTTCTTTGTTTATTAATGATCCAGATACTGAATCAAAGAAGCCAACTCATTCCTCATAGGTTTCTACAAAATGCAAGAACTTCCCTATCCAAGCGCATAGGCCAATAGGAAAAGTGTTTCTGGGCACTCAGATGGTACTCATGTTTCCCTCCTGCCCACCCACTCATGCATCCAAAATGCCAATGAATATATCCTTACTCCCCTAAACAGAGGGGAAAAAAAGGAGAGGTCGGGCATGTGGTTCTATAAGTAGCTGTGCCAGAAGTCATTTCAACTCACCTTCTGGGCTTCCAATCTTGCTCTCTTGTTCTTGTTATCCAGGGACACACAATACAGAAACTCTCGTAGTGCTTCCTCCACTTTACCTAGAGTAGCTAAGGCTTGTGCTTTTCTGAAGTGTGCCTGGAAGAAAGCACCAGTACTCAGTTCCAACCTTTGTATGCTACACACGCTGGGAGTTTGCTAATAGTAACAACTGTTAAATTCTTAGTGAGTAGTCACTATTGTGTAAAACATTTAAAAAGGACTCTGTTATCTTCAGTCTTATAAATTAGGCATATTGTGAATATCATTCTATAGAAAAGAAAAAACTGAGAGCCACAAAAGTAATTTGCCCAAAGTAATACAACTGGTCAATTATGTAAACAGGCTTTGAACCTGCGACTAATATCAAGCTCATAGTCTTACCATGCTACCTTCTCTCTGCTCCATCCTTTGCATAGAAGTATTACTAAATCAAGTGAGTGCTCCCATTGGACTGTGTAGTATAAAGCTTCCAAGGCCCTCCCCTTTGAGTTAATCAGTCAAGCAGAAATCTAGTGAGCATCTAGTACTGATCTCTAACTCTTCAAAGGTAGTCAGTGGCAAAGCTAGAACTAAAACTGCACTCTTAGAACTCCCAGAATGCTCTTCCCCACAAAGTAAGCTGTCTTTCAAAGTGGTTAAGCAAGGACCCTGTGTGGTAGCCTAGTAGCTAAAGTCCTCCCCTTGCACATGCCAGGCGCTAGTTCTAATCCCAGCAGTGCTATTTCCCTTCCAGCTCCCTGCTTGTGGCCTGGGAAAGCAGTCAAGGATGGCCCAAAGCTTTGGGACCCTGCACTAGCATGGGAAACCCAAAAAGAAATTCCTGGTTCCTGGCTTCAGATCAGATCAGCTCCAGCCACTGTGGGCACTTGAGGAGTAAACCAGTGAATGGAAGATATTTCTCTCTGTCTCTCCTTTTTCTTTATAAACCTGATTTTCCAATTAAAAATAAATAAATCATTTAAAAAGTGGTTAAGGAGAGTTTGGTTAATATAACTTTTTAAAATTTTATTTATTTGAAAGGCAGAGTTGTACAGAGAGGAGAGGAAAAACAGATGTCCACAATGGCCAGTCTTAGGACAGGCTGAAGCCATGGCTTCATTTAGGTCTCCCATATGGTGCAGGGGCCCAAAGATTTGGATCCTCCTATCCTGCTTTCCCAGGAGTATTAGCAAGGAGCTAGATTGGAAGTGTAGCAGCCAGGACGCAAATAGGCTCTACAATACTACAATAGGCTCCCACAATACTGGTTCCACCAATGCTTTCACTCCTAGCGAATCAGCTCACCCCTCTCTCTCCACATCTTTAAAAAGAAAATGGAGGGGAGAGGAGGAAGGGAAGAAGGGAGGGCAGAAGGAAGGAAAGCAAGAAAAGAAGGAAGGAATGTAGGTAGGTAGGAAGGAGGGAGGGAGGGGGAGAGAGAGAGAAAAAAGCAGGCAGGCCTGGCTCAGTAGCCTGGTAGCCTAGTGGCTAAATCCTCACCTTGCGTGCACCTGGATTGGCTGTTCCACTTCCCTTCCAGCTCCCTGCTTGTGGCCTGGGAAAGCAATAACGGATGGCCCAAAGTCTTGGGACCCTGCACCCGCGTGGGAGACCTGGAGGTAGCACCTGGCTTCTGATTGGCTCAGCACTGGCCATTGCAGCTACTTGGGGAGTGAACCTTCAGATAGATCTTTCTGTCTCTCCTTCTCTCTGTATATCTGACTTTCCAAGAAAAATAAATACATCTTTTGAAAAAGAAATTTTAGGGGCCCGCAGAGTTCAAGCTGAAGAGTCCCCGGAAAAGGCACTAGGGAAAACAGAAGTTTTTGAGAAAGTGGGAGAAAGAAGAGAGAAGAGGGATAGCTTCTATTTTTCTTTGAACAGGTATCTGCTGGAAATTCAGCTAGGAAAGCATTCCTCTTGAGCCACATAGGCCACCCCTGGGTGACCTACTCCCTTGCCTTGCCTCCATGGCTGTACTTAAACCTAACTTAAGAATGACCCAGGTTGCAACGGCTGGGCACTCCCCTGCCTCTCCTTCCACCATGCTTCTGTAGGCTTAGAGCCCTTGAGCTCTGGCCTGGCTATAGGAATTGGTTAAAGGCTGCCTTCTTGCATACCAGTCCCTGCACTAAATGTCTTGCAGACATCTTCCTATGGCCCCACCTCTTGTGGATGCTAGTACTGGCTGCCTGCTAGGCAGATGCTCCCTAATTGCACCTTCCCGCACTGTTTACCAGGGAACTTCGGAAGAAAGCCTTGTATGTAATGGGAGAGTGGAGAGGCCTCTGGGCTCTCGTAACCATACCAAATAGCAACTCATATCCTCCATGTGGCAGCTCACCCCACTGACAGCTGTGCCACCACGGGCTGAGAACCAAGGAGCCTGGCTAGATGGGCCAGAAAAGGGTTTCCACATGAATCCCCTCACTGCACAAAGAAATTATGGGAAATATACAAACTGGAGGAAGTATGATGTGGTTTAGAATTATACCCATCATTTCAAGCCTACCCCTTTCCCCAAGACAATGGGGTTTTCTTAACATAAACTACCTGATCAGTATGGGAAAAATGAAACTCCTGTTTAAGATTCCTCAGGTGGGCCCAGCACGATAGCGTAGTGGTTAAGGTCCTTGCCTTGAACGCACTGGGATCCCATATGAGCACTGGTTCTAATCCCGACAGCCCCACTTCCCATCCAGCTCCTTGCTTGTGGCCTGGGAAAGCAGTCAAGGACAGCCAAAAGCCTTGGGACCCTGCATCTGCGTGGGAGACCCAGAAGAGCTCCTGGCTCCTGGCTTCGGATCAGCTCAGCTCTAGCCGTTGCGCTCACTTGGGAAGTGAACCATCGGATGGAAGATCTTCCTCTCTGTCTCTCCTCTCTGTATATCTGCCTTTCCAATAAAATAAACAAATCTTAAAAAAAACAAAAAACAAAAAACAGATTCCTCAGGCTTTGGCCTGGTCTTGGTTATTGTGGTCATCTGGAGAGTGAATCAATTAATGGAAGATATCTCTCTCTTTTTCAAATAATACATAAATAAATAAATACATCCTTCTTTAAAAATGAAAAGGACATGCAAAATTCACCCTAATATTAACGACAGTATATGGAGGTTCATAATGTTTTATCTTAAGTTCCAAAATACAAAAGGGTTTGACAACCCCTTATTTTCACACACTTGACATGGAAATTCATCAAGTAACAGAACCTAAATTAAACTGATAAAATATATTTTCAACTATTTGTCCATCTTGATGTGAATGTGCATGTAGTAGGTTTTGACTACTAGGCACTGCGCAACAATCACTGAAAGTATGATATTTGTATAATCAAAATTGCAGTGGGTTGTGCATACACCTGGTGCCATCAGAGTAGGCTGGGACAAGTTGACTTCCCAAGGAGAACACCCTGGGATCAGATAGGTAAAGCACTATACCAAGACCAAGCTGGCTTCTCAGACTGCTCTCTAGGCCACCAGCCACTTTTGATCCCTGTGAGACAATCAGGGCAGATAGAAATAGCTTTGTTTTGTAAACAAGGATACTTGGGATTCAGACAGCAAAGCCACTTACCTTTGGTCACTAAGCTTGCAAGGAACAGATCCCAGGGTCAAATATAATCTTCTAAGTAAAATATGGCTTAGGGCCAGCAGAGATGCAGAAATCGACCCTTTGTATCCTAAGCATCCTGGCAGATTCCTAGCCTATCTCTCCCCACTTCTGCTACAATACTTAGACGTGTGGGAATTCAGGGAGGCACACTGAATACTACATTAAGGACTGAAAACAGCACAACTGTGTTGTGACAGGGAAGATCTTTTCAAAGAGGGTAAACTAACCATCTGAGAAACCTGGCTATCAGTGGTAGTTCAGGCCAGAGCAGCAACACTTCTCCCTCTCCCTTTTCTTGCCCCTGGAAGATGATGGTGATGACAATGGTGGTGGTGATAGGAAACATGTACGTACTGCTACATGCCAGGCACTGCTGCAAACATCTTACATACAGGTGCCCATGTCATCTTCATGGCAAGCCTAATTAGGAGATGCTCTGAATCCTGTTTTATAGGTGATGCAATGAGGCACAGAGAGGTTCAGTCATTTTCCCAAACCCAAACAACCTGTAAAAGCAACAGAGCCCAGACATGAACCCAGGCACTCTGACTTCCAAGTGTATCTTCCTGAGACTCTTGAGGGCCAGGCTACTCAGCAGGTCATCCACGGAATACTCAGTTAGGGAAGAATTCAGTTCCATTGCCGACCTGAGTCATCTTTGCAGAGCGACCCTCCACTCTTTTTACAAAGCTTTCTCTCTGTTGTGCCAGGGCTCTGGTGTCCCTCTGCCCCCAAGGAGGCAGTGCTGCCTCCCCATTCCTGCCTACTGTACAACACCTGTCCCACTCCTACCCCATCCCATACTCACCTTAAAACCCATGGGACGGAGCCTGCACGCTATTTCTGCATCTTGTAATGCAGCTTCATGAGATTCCAAGGTGAAATAAATTTGAGATCGGTTGCTATAGAGCAAGTGGTCATTTGGAGCTGCCAAGATGAGAAAAACAAGTCCTCATTAATAGTCCCCAACATAAGAATGTGATAAGACTCACACAAAGATGGAGCTTGAGCAAACAACAAGGTATCTGGGACTTTTCTTTGAAGAATCCAATGTTATATCCATGCTTCATCATAATATTGCTCTGTCTCCCACAGCCCCAGCCACTCAAGGTCTACGTGTTTCCAACTGCAGAGTGAAGCTTCTTGCCCAGCCTGGAAGTTTCTGCAGTGCCTGTGGCATGTTAAGGCACTCCAAGCTAGGAGAAATCCTAGCAGCCTGCTTCATGGCTACACGGAGCTAATGCAAACAGAATGGCTTCTGGGGAAAGCATAATCAACAAAGAAACAGGCCATGGAAGAAAGAAAGGGAGGGGGCTAGATGGAGCCTCTAGCCTGACCTTCAGGAAGACAAGTCCAAGTTAGCCTTCTAGGTAGGAAAACTGGTGACATTAGCAATCCTGTCCATCTACAAAGCCCGTAGGAAATTCGCCTGAAGAAAACAGAAATGCATTTACAAAGTCCAACCCTGTCAGTACAGATGGTTAAATGTGAATGAATTTGGACAAGACATCTGGGAGAAAAGGTAAGGCTGGCTCACAGCAACATCCTGAAAGATGCTAGACTAATGACCTGACTCCGTCAACCCATTCTTGGGATGGGGAAAATCAAGGCTAGAGAGGGAAAGGAATTGGTTTATAATCGCACAGCTTGCTGATCAGAGTGGTTGTTAACTAGTCAGACACTGAAGCTGGAGAGGGGGGAGTGAGGAGGATAATAGGTTCCTTTTTCTGTAGGTGTGTACAGCACTTAGGGGACACTGGCCAGCATCCAGAACCAAGGCTGGGCTGGAGAGGAGTCTCCTTTTAGAAGGGTAAAGTTGTTTTCGATATTTCTGCCCTGCTTGCTCCCAGAAAATTAACAGTTGGTGCAAGGAAAAACTGCCAGGGCCATGTGGTGTCAGAGGCAGAGGAGGCGGAAGGCCAGGAGAAGTTACCTGGTCGGCGGCAGGTGGGCTCGAAGGAAGGGGTCTTCCCTTGCATAGGTGACCTCTGCCTGTCTCTTCCCCTACCCCCTTGCTTTGATGGTTTACCCTCCAAACAGATTCTGAGAACTTGCTAGAAAGCTCATTACTTGTTCTCAAAAACAGCAGCAAAGAATTGGCCGTCTTTTCTGTCCCTTAACTTTTCTGTCCTTTAACAGCACACTCCAGCCCCATGGCTGCTCAGTCTTACTGGTGCACAGGCAGGAGTAGGTGGGGGCCAGCTCTGTGCTGTCCTCTCCGCCCCCGCCCCCATTACTTGTTACAAGTTTGGGAGATTCAACATGCGGACGCTCCAGGCCACCTCCCCACCCCCCCCCACCCCCCCGTCAGCCATCAGAATCCGGTCCAGCATGCCCTAGACTCCCAGTTCCTTGCCTGCCACTGCTTCCCCCCAACCCCCCGCAGCGCGCTTCTTCAGACAGCGCGCCCAGCAGGACTGAACTCCTGCCAGTCTGCCCTCCGCTGGGCACTATCAGCCGGCGTATGGACGGCCACTTCCTGGGTTCCGGGCTTGTGGGACCCATGGATACGCGCCGGGAGAGAACTCGGGTGCCTAGCGCGGGTCCGAGGGTGTGTGACTGGGCGGGTTGGGGTGGGGGCGGTTCCCATCGCCCTTGAAGCTGCGACGACGCTCACAGTTCACCTCTGGCAGCCAGCAGCAGCCAGCCGGAGCGGGGGTGTGCCGCACTCGGAACCGATCTCCCAGTCCCGGGAGATCCCAAGGCAATGACCTGGCCGGGTCGCGCACGGGGTGCACGGGGCGCGAGGGGTTGGAAGCCAAGGCGCAGGCTGCGGGCTGACTGGGGGGGGGGGGCAGGGAAAGCGGAGAGGAGGCATCTATTTCAGCCGAGGAGCGTGTGATAGGAAGCGGTGACAATGAGTCACAGGGCAGCGGGGCGCGAGCGCTCTCCCCCTCCCCCCGCACACGCTCGCGGGATGGTTTCCGAGGCAAGCGTGGCCCACTTCGGTTACCTCAGCCGTTACACAATCCCGTCCGCCCGCGCGGAGGAGGGGCCGCCCGGCCCGGGCCGCTCGCCGTCCTTATGCAACCAGTGCTCTCCTGACCTAATTCCACGCCGGACCCACCCCACAGGGAGCCGCGGCCCCCGGAAGGGCTAACTCCCGGCGGCGGGAGCGGCAGGCGCAGCCGCCGCCGCCAAGCGGAGCTCTTCGGCTGCCTGGGATCCGCAGAGGTCCCGGCGCGCCAAGTGTGCGAAGGCGGCGAAGTTCCTAGCGCGCCGGACTGGGAAGGTGCCGGCAGGTGGAAGAGGGAGGGGACCCCAGGGAGTGCCGCGGCAAGGAGAGAGGGAAGTAGAGCCCGGCGCCGAGCGGGGCGGGAACGGAGTCACGAAGAGTCAGAAAGAGAAAAGGAGACCCCAAAAGCCCCCAGGACACGCAGGGAAAGACCAACAGCAACACAGCAAAAACAGTTGCGCGCTTCAGACAAAAGTCCCAGAAAGCCCGCTTTCTGCCACCCCCCAGCAACGGTCCGTGCAAACCCACGGGTCCTCTGCTCCTCATCCCACGCGCCTCCAGTCCCGTCTCGCCACGAGGTTCATTCTCCCACCTCTCGAGTCCCGCCAACCCCGGCCCGGCCCGGCGGCGTACTGGGCTCACCTAGCTTGACTGCTTCATTGTACTTGAGCAGCGCCGCCTCCACCTGGCGCTCGCGGTACAGTCGGTTACCCTCGTGCCGGAGTTGCGAGGCCCGTGCCGGGCCCGGGAACAACTTGCTGAGGAGGCTGCTGAGCACCACGTTGACCCGCAGAGGCGGCAGCGGCTGCTGGCCACCCCTCCTGGTCCCGCGTGCCCACCCTGGGGCCACGATCAGCGCTGAGAGCTTGACTCCGCACAGCGCACAGCGCCGGTCGGCGGCCCGCCCGCGTTCCAGGCACAGTTTACAAAAGGTGTGGCCGCACGACAAGGACACGGGGTCCGAAAGAAACCCATGACACTTCCGGCACTTAAAACCTTCCCACACTTCGGTGGCCGCAGCCGCGGCCGCCAATGCCTCTTCCGTTGCCGAGCAGCGGCTGGCCGTGCAGCTCGCCTCCGAGGGCGCTGGCACCCCGACTGGCGGGATGTGTTCAGCCAGGCAGCGCACCAGCTGCTCCAGCTGCTCAGCCACCAGCTGCTGCCGCTCCGAAAGCCGCCTGTATACCTCGAGGGCTTCTCGGAGGCGTCCCCTGGACGCCAAGGAGTCAGCTTGCTTGAGCAGGACTTTGCTCTCCGGCGTCGACGTTTTCGCAGACGACTCGGGCTCCGGCTCCGGCTCCCGCGTCGGTTGGGATGCGGGGCCCTCTGGAGCCTCCTCGGAGCCGGGACCGCTGTCCATGAGGGCTGCTGAAGCCTCCCTCTCGTCCGGCTCCGCCACCTCCAAGTTGTTGGTGCCCACCTCAGCGGGTAAGCTCAGCATCTGTTCGGACTGAGAGGGATCCATGAGGGAATAGACTACATGCACAAGGGTGCACAGGCGTCTAGGGACTGGGGCTACAGGGCAAGGGGTGGCAGTTGGACAGACACCGGGCCGCCACGCGCTGAACCCCGCCGCGCCTCCGCCAGCTCCATGCCGGCCGCCCCGCGCCACCTAATAACTGTCTTGTCTCAGCAAAGTGTTATATAAAGCGCCACCACGTGACGCGCCAGCTCAGCGCTCATTGGCCGGCGGCGGGGAAATTGTTACAAAACCAGACAGTTTTGTAACCGCGTTGCGCTTGCTTCTCGGGGCTTCGCTTTGCTCGGCTTCTTTGGGGGATTGTTTGTGTTGACGCTCGGCCTGATTAACCCCCCGCACCTCGGAGGTTCCTTTTCGGGGGAAACCCAGGCAAATCATGGCCTCTCTCGGGCTCCTGCATCTCTCAAACTCCACCCCATCCCACCTTCGGAGTAGCAGCAAACAGGTCCCCTTGGTTAGGCGCTCGCTACCGGCGCCCCTAGACCCTCTCTTGAGGGAGAGGCTCGGGACCCCATGAGACTTGCTCGCTGGCTCGCTCCTTAGGGTCTACCTCCCCCACCCGGTGGCCCGCTGCCGCTCTCCACAAAGAGAAGCAGTTCGGCGGGCTCCTCGCGAAGTCTCTCCCTTCTGACTGCCTTCAACCCAACCCGGGAAACTCTGGGCGAATCCTCGCAATCACCACCACCACCGCCACTCCTGGGTCCCTGCCTTCCCCTGGAAGCCCACCCGCACCCCCCAAAAGGCAATGAGTGCACTTTTCTGGGGGTTCCTCCATTTACCTGTGCTGGAAGCCACTTAAAGCAGCTGGTCCGGCGTCCACAGAAGTTGGGTATCGCTTCTCCAGCAGGCAGGGAACGCGCGGAGATGCGCTCTGCTCCACTATCTTGCTAGGCGGCCTCTGAGGGAGGCGCACGTGCACAGGCCGCCCCTTACCCACACCCCACTCCATGCCGCCCATGCTCACCTCTGCCCCCAAGCCGGCAACCTGCGCTGGGGGGGATGGGAGGGGCGGGCTGCTAGCTGCTGGCTGGAGAATCCACAGGAGAGCTGCTGGCCGGTTGGGCGCGGCTTTGCTGGGCTTGGTGGGCGCTCTGGGGGCCTGTGAGCATGGCAGGCGGCTGGGCTGGAGCTCAAGTGTAACAGTCCGCAGAGCGGCCTGCAGGTGGCTGGCGCAGGAGGTAAGACTTGGGAGAGTAGGCTCACAGTGGGGGTGGTCCTGGGGAGAGGGGTCCTGGGACTGGAGGAGGGTATCCTTCACACTCCCTTAAGGCCAGCATAGTGGCCAAGGGCGTGTGCCATTTTGATCTCCCTCCTGATTGCCCCACATTCTCGAATGAGCAGACAAGCTTTACCAACCTTGAGGAATAAGGGACTCCCCATGGTCATGATGCCTCAAGACAGGTGTGGGTTTCCTCCTCCCCCCCCACCCCCGCACCTCCCCCTTGTTAGTCTGCCTGCAGATGCTGCATGTAGCCCTCGGGAAGCGCCAGGAGCTATGGCCACTTCTTAGCTCCGTTAACTTGGGCAAGTCACCCAAACTGGGGACCGCCATTGTCGCACAAATGTCAGGGATGATTTTAGCACGGATCAAGTCATGTTTCAGAGCTAGAGATGGCAGCCTCTTCATCTCTTTGAGTGGCCAATCCTGCCTTGAGGTCCCAATGATCAGGTCCCAAGGTCCCAAGGTCCCAATGAACAGGTAACCAACCATCAGAAGTTTTCTCTAATACAACAAGACAGGAGCCGGCCAGCACAATGGATTAGCAAGCTAATCCTTCATCTGCTGTGCCAGCATCCCATATGGGCTCCAGTTCTGTCTCAGCTGCTCCACTTCCCTTCCAGCTCCCTGCTTGTGGCCTGGGAAAACAATGGAGGATGGCCCAAGTCCTTGGGACTCTGTACCCACGTGGGAGACCCGGAAGAAACTCCTGGCTCCTGGCTTTGTCTTGGCTTAGTCCTGACATTTGCGGCCATGCAGGGAGTGAGCTAGTGGACAAACATTTTCTCTCTGTCTCTGTAAATCTTCTTTTCCAAGTAAATAAATAAATAAATATTAAAAAGACAGTAAAAGTGGAAAGATGGGAATTTAATAAGTAGGAGGAAAGGGAGACCAAGAAAATTAGCAGAAGCAGTCAGGGTGAACCCGGCATTATGTGTCTGCCTGCTCTCTCTGGAGCCTGTGAGGACAGACAGTATGTGGGGGCAGATAGAGACTTCTACTCAAGAGTCATGTGATGGATAACAATGAAAGCTGCAATTCAAGAGCTTTGCTTCTTTTGACATGCTTAACAGTACAGATGTCTGCTATCCCTGGCTTATTTTGCCGATGCAGATCAGGGATGCACCTTGCCCTGCCTTTCCCTGTTGGCAGTGCAGAGGAAAGAAGGCCAGAGTGGGCAGACAGGGTCCCAATCCTACAGACACTGAGAAGAATCAATCTCTCCAGGCTGCCCCTCTCGGCAGGTGCACGTGCATGATATTGACCGTAAACTTTGTCAGGAATGTCCATAGTCGTCAGGGTGCTGCAACTTGAATAGCTGTTGCTAAACACTACAGCAGGTTTGTGGCCATAGCTAGGAGGAGGCAAAGGGACGAGAGAAAGCACAACAGGTGTGTCTCTTGGTCCTGGCTGTGATAGATAATGTGTGTTTGACAGTTATGTATTTGAAAGAGCCTGTATTTGGTTTTGGAACTGAAAAATCCAGACGACGGCCTAACTCAGAAATGGTTGGAAGCAGGGCTTAGGGTGGTTTTCCAATTGTACTAAAATATACATAACATTTACCATTTTAACCACTCTTAATAAATCCATGACTTGGTGACACTAAGCACATTATTGCTGTTCTTCAACCATCACTACCATCCACCTCTTGAACTTTTTTCATCTTGGAAAATCCAAGCTCTACTCATATGTTCATTCAGAATGGACTTTCTAGTCTCGAGCTCGCTTCGGCAGCACATATACTAAAAAAAATTGGGACTTTCTAGTCTCCACTTCCCTAAGCTCCACCATGTTACTTTCAGTCTCTACCAATTGAACTATTCAAGGGAGCTCTTTTCGTTTATGTGACTGGCTCATTTCATTTAGCATAATATAATAACCTCAAGATTTGCCCATGTGGTAGCATGTATCAGAATTTCCTTGCTTTTTAAGGTGAAATGATATTCCATTGTATATATATATATATGATTGTATATATATACACATATATACACACACACAATGTATATACATAATATAATGTATACAATGTATATATACTATGTATACATATTATGTGTAGATATACGTAGTAACATATATACAATGTATATATATACTATGTGTATATATACATAGTATACATCATGTACTGTGTATATATACACAATGTATATATATTTACTGTGTGTATATATGTTACATTGTGTATATATATATGGTGTTTGTTCACTCAATTATCCATTGATACATACTTCAGTTGCTTCACCTTTTGGCTATTATACTATAAATCGAGCTGTACAAATACCATTTTTCTACCATGCCTTCACTCTTTCTTTTTGCTTTTTTTAGTATATACCCCAAAGTAGAATTGCTGCATCATATGGCACTTCTGTTTTATTTTTCTTTTTTGTTTGTTTTCTTTTTTTTATCTTTAAATTTTTTTTCTCTTTTATTTTTGAGGAACTTTCATAATATTATCCACAGTGGCAGCATCATTTTATATACCCACCAGTGGTGCATGGGGTTTCCAGTTTCTCTCATTCTTACCAACACTCCTTTTTTTCATGGTACCCATCCCAGTGGGTATGAAGTTGTCTCTCATTGCGGTTTGCATGTGCAGGTCCCTAAAGATTAGTGATGCTGAGCATATTTTCATGTACTTTTTCACCATTTGTATATGTGCTTTGGAGGGAAAAATAACTAGTCAAGTCATCTGCCCATTTTTAAATTGGGATGTTTTTATTATTGTTGAGTTTTAGTAGCTCTCGACATATTCTGGAAAGCAATCCTTTGTTAAATATCTATTTTTTTCTCCATTCTATGGGTTGCCTTTTCACTCTCTTGATAGCTTTTTATTTGAAGGGAGGGTTTGGATCTTGCATTAAAAAAATGTAGATTCAAGATATCTGGCAATGCGATATTTGGCAAGCTACCAAACCTCTCGAGTCGCCCTTAGAGTTTTTTTGTTTTTATTTTAAATCTGGAAAAAGAGAAAGATGATGCTGATGATGCTTATAATAGGATCCAGCTTGTAATATTGCTGTTACAATGAGTAATGAAATCATAAGTGTAAAATCTTATCACAGGGCCTAGTCCAAGCTGAATGTTCAATAAGTGATGGCGTCCTTTGTAGTATTGGATTAGAAAGAACCAGAATGATGTCATTGAAATGTGATATTAGTTATTAGCAAATATGTGAGTAGGACAATAATACTAAGCACTCTTAACACATTATTACCTAATGTTCAACACTAATGCAGTGAGTTTCTGTCCATAATGCATTTCATTTGTTTGGCAGCCTCTGATGGAAACCTAGTGATGAGTAAGCTGCAGTCCTGCTGAATTGAGTGGGAAAAATCAACCAGGAAGAGGGCAGCTTGCTATTTGGCAGATGAGTGCTAAGAAGATGGAAGCGTTGGGTGCCAGGGGAGCCCAGAAGAAGAGCAGTTCAGATTGTAGTATCACCTCCCAGATGGATAATACGAACATGGGATTCTGCAGCATCACAGGGAGGGAAAGGGGGACTGGGAGGAAATGAATATTATAGACAGAACAAGAGGCTGGCACAAAGCCTGGAGGTGAGAGTGACTGCTGCATTTAGGAATCCCTATTAGTTTGTTATGGCTGAGACCTAGAATTTGAGGTGTGCAGTGAGCCAGGGGAGCCAGGCTAGGAAGGATCTTGCAGATCAGGGGAGGGGTTGGTATTTTTATTCTGGGGAAAATAGGGAGCTACTATAAAGGGTTTGGGCAGATGAATGATGTGACTGGGTCGGTCATTTAGAAAGGTCTCTGGCTGCAAGCTGCAGAGAGAAAGGAAGTGAATACAGTTAAAGGAAAAAGAGATGATACAAAAAGAAGGAGGAAAGTTAAAGATAGAAAAGCAAGGAGCAGATTGTAGAGTGACTTAATGACCTCAATATGGGCCAAAGTACCTCAGGTAGTTTTTTCTTTTTAATTTTAAAGACTGATTTATTTTTATTGGAAAGGCAGATTTACAGAGACAAGAAGACACAAAGAGTAAGATCTTCTGTTATTTGTTCATTCTCCCTAATGCTACAGTGGCCAATGCTGAGCCAATCCAAAGCCAGGAGCCAGCAGCTTCTGAGTCTCCCTCGCACGTGCAGAGTCCAAAGGACTTGGCCATCCTTTACTGCTTTCCCAGTCCACAGGCAGGGAGCTAGAAGGGAAGCAGGGTCATTGGGATGCAAACAGGTGCCAAAAAGGAATCCCAGTGCAGGAAAGGCGAGGATTTAGCCATTGAGCCTTTGCACCAGGCCCAGTACCTCAGATGTTAACAGATGTTAACATGATTTTTTCCTTTAAGGTGAATGGTGAAGGTTGAAGAAGGCCAAATGATCAAGGTCACACATCTGGAAAGAACCCAGGCTGGACTCTGACTTTTTAGCTGGACATCTGCTGTCTGTTTGATGCGAAGGTACTGTTAGGTAAGACTATATTTTTATATATAATCTCCTGCTTTTTAAAAGATTTATTGTAAAATATTTATTTTTATTCAACAGGCAGATTTTACAGAGAAAGAAGGAGACAGAGAGAGACGTCTTCCATCTGTTGGTTTACTCTCCAGATCATTGTGTCGGCCACAGCTGAGCTGATCCAAAACTGGGGGGCCAGGAACTTCTTTGGGTCTTCCACGTGGATGCAAGGACCCAAGCACTTGAGCCATCTGCCACTGCTTTCCCACTCATATTAGCAGGGAACTAGGTCAGAAGTGGAGCAGCCATGATACAAACCAGCACCCATATGGGATGTTGGTGCTGTGGGCAGAGGCTTAGCCTAACTACTACACCATGACACCGGCTCCTATAAATGCTTAGTAAGTAGCCAGTAAGCAATCCTTTCCATTGCAGGGAGACTCAAAGAGCCTGAGGCTCAGAAAAAAGTAGCTCCAAGTCCTAACCTTGGCTACCAATTAGCTGTGGGATACAACTAGTCACTTTTCTTTTCACAAATGCCTAACTGAAAGCCCAGGGGAACAGAACACATATTCATAAACAATAACTTTCTAAATGCCTTCTGCTCCGTGGAATACTACTCAGCCATGGAAAACAATTGAATTCTACCATTTGGAATCAAATAGTCCCAACTAGAGACCATTATGCTCAGGGAAACAAGTCAATCCCAATAGGACAAATATCCTATGTTCTCTCTGATATAAGGCAACCTTCTTGCAGAATAAAGATCAATAACACTTTCAATACTGTTTCTGCTACATCACAGGGGGTTGATATTTTTGTCTTTATTTTCATTCACTCAGAAAGGTTTTGTTTTTCTTATTAATTTCCTCACTGACTCATAGGTCACACAATAGCATCATTTGCTTTAGGAAGGTCTTTGATTTTTCTTTTTTATTTCTTCAGAAACACACTGGTCTTTTAGTAGCAGGTTATTTAACTTCATGTTGTAAATTTTCTATTTTTCTCTGTTGATTTTGTTTTATGGCTTTTCATTTACAGGGACATATAGTAACTGTGTAGTAGAGACCATCACATACAAATAGAAAGATTCAATGCAGTGTCCCTCTTTACTTACAAATCAAAGATGGACTCCCAATGAATCTGTTCAATGTATCTTGACAACAGGATGCTGGACCTACAATGTCAGGATACACTTAAATAGTAGAATGATGGATTTATGACTGATTGTGAAGAACTATACTATGGTAATAACATGGGGGAAATTGAGGGAGGGAGGAGGGAGGGAGGAGGGAGGACAAGGATTTGGGAGGGGGTAAGAATTCCCAGATCCTATAGAACTGAATCACAGACTGATAAAATAAATAAATTTAATAAAATAAAATGAATACACTTTCAAACTGTGAAACCATCACCAATATGTTTGGTAAACCTGGTTTCAGTCTTTATAAAACATGTGTAGTTGATGGGTATTTTCCCTGAAAATCAGCTGTTTCCTGATCAGCTCTGTAATTGCTGAGCACAGTGTGATCAGCCTCAAACTGTCAACCAAGATACATGGATATATTGGTTTTCATGCAAGACATTTGAACTGTGAAGATTTTTTTTTCAAGGAGTTGGGGAGAATCACTGAGTTACAAAACTGGCAGGATGAATAAAAATAAACAATGAGGTAGTATACAGTTGATGAAATAAACATGTAATAATCTTATCCTGAGGCATCAACAAGGTGATGGAGAAGTATTTCTATGAATAGCAAGGTTTTGCACATGTAATGAGTGATAATGGCAGTGTGTGAGTGTGTTTCTGTGTGTGTTGCTTCAAACCCCACAAATTAGGTGAATGTGTGAATGAAAAGGGGGTTTGGTGGCACCGACTCATCCCAAACCAGCACCCTGTGACCTGCAACTCCACTCCCAGAGGCTAAGCTCCACAGATCAATGACATTATTAGGAGATGGGGGTCAAAGTTAAGTCCCAGGAGAGATCAGCATTTCTAATGGTTCCCTCAATGTCCCCAGCATCACGTAGAATTACAGCTAGCCATAAGAGCAAAATCCACACTATTGACTGTGGAGAAGGTCCCAAGAAAGAAAGGAGGGAGAGCTCAGAAAAGCCTCTATAGACAATCAAACCCTGGGCAAGTCGAAGAGATACACTGTTAATGGTGATAGTTATTCCAAAGTCCCTTGATTCATACAGTGATCATTGATGAAATATCTACTTCTTCCAGAAACTTATAGTATGTGGTATTAACTTGAGGAAGGCCTGAACATGCGCTCTAAAAGATCTGTACTCTTGTGGAGGGGCTAAAGCATGCACACACTTAGCACAGGTATTCAGCACAGCCTGGGGTAGGGAGAGGCAGCAGGTACACAAAGAAGGCTGCCCAAGAGGTGGGAAGCCTTGCGACAGACTGTAAAGGAGAACTTCAGACTGGCCATCCCTGCTGGAGAGTTGATGGATGCTTCCCTCCCATGCCCCCGGCCCTCTCTCCAAACCCTGATGAGAGGTCTGCAGAGGGAAAGGACTTGGCCTCTTCTGAAACCTGATAGAGGCAGTGGGATGCGGAGACAAACTTCCCCTAAGGAAATTTACCATCATCATCCCAAGTGTCTGCCCCCTCATAGACTGTGAACTATAGCAAGCCAAAGTCTTGAGCACACATGTGTCTCCAGTTCCTATCTCAGCTTCAAGTGCACCATAGTTGCTCAATACATGTTCACTGAAGGATGGGTGACTATGGTCTGGACAGTCTGCCTTGCTACCTCAAGCAGACAGCCCAACTGTTCATAAATTACAGACACTTGTCGCTTTCCTGTAAAAACTATCTATGTGAGAGAATTTGATTTTGTGTAGGCAAACGAGCTGCCTTATTACTCAGCCTCACCACAGTATTTCCATCAAATCCTTTAGGTCTGCCTTCCAACCCTTGCCAACACTCCCTTTCTCCCCCTACCCAACAGTTTGGGCTTTTCTTCCAGCCACAGTCCCTCTGAAGCTTTGTGTGCATTAGACTTTGGGCTCTGTGGAGAAAATATCCTGAAGTTACTGCCCAACACAGCTGGAAGATGCTGCCCATCTTTTGAAACTTAGATGTTGCTCCTCTGGGAAGTCTTGCGTGAAATTGTCCCCACACTGTGACCCCTCCTGACTCAGTTGAGTGACTGAGACTGCACAGTTGAGTGACTCATGATATTATAGATAACAGTGCTTGAGTCACTTGAGTCATTAGGTGTTTTGCATGTACTTTTTTTTTGTTACTCTCTCCCAAATAGATTGTGATCCCCTTACTGCCAGAAATAGTAGCATCTGCTTATTTAAGATTTATTTATGTTTATTGGAAAGGGGGAGTTGCAGAGAGAAGGAGAGACAAAGAAAAAGATCTTCCATCTGCTGGTATGAGACTCCTCAGTGTATCCCTCATTGGTGCAGATGTCCTCTACTGCTTTCCCAGGCCACAAGCAGGGAGCTGGATGGGAAATGGAATAGCCGGGATATGAACTGGTGCCAATATGAGATGGTGGCACTTGCAAGGTGAGGATGTAGCCACTATGCCATTGCCCCAGGCCCTAGCATCTGTTTATCTCTGGGAGTGTCTCCCAAAAGGCACTGCATATATGTGTGCAATAAATACTGATTAAGGGGAAGGCTGGAATTTCTATGAATCTTTCAGGATTCTCAAGTCACAGACATTTATTTCGTCTATGCCCAGCAAGTCAACCTTCTGCCATCAAATTGTCCCAGATAGTGGCTAGACAAGAAGTAGTTCTTTCTCAAGTTTACATCAGGCATCAGGAAATCTTGGTGTGGTCCTGGATCTGCCACTAACTTGCATAAACTTTGGCATGTGAATCACCTGCTTTTGATTTCAGTGTTCTCAAAACAATAGGGAAACTTTTACTTCTGAATAACAGTGCTTGTAACCACTCAACTGGGTTAAATGTAAATAAATAAAATATAGAAAATGTGAATTGCGTTTTTTAAAGATTTATTTATCTTTATTGGAATGGCAGATATACAGAGAGAAGGAAGACAGAAAGATTTTTCCATCCTCTGGTTCACTCCCCAAGTGGCCACAGCGGTCAGAGCTGTGCTGATCCAAAACCATGAGCCAGGAGCTTCCTCCAGATCTCCCACTTGGGTGCAGGGTCCCAAGGACTTGAGCGATCCTTGATTGCCTTCCTAGACTAGAAGCAGGGAGCTAGATGGGCAGTGGAGCAGTGGGATTAGAACTTAGCCCATATGGGATCCCCACAGTTGGGTGTGGATTTTGCCACTGGGCCACCGTGTTGGGCCTGAAGCAAGTATTTTTCAAGACAGAGTAGTAAGCAATAGGGAGTGATCTCTAAGAGACAGGAAGCAAGCAAGATGAGTCTTATGGATGCTCTGACATGTTTGTTTTAAGATTTATTTATTTGAAAGGCATAGTAACAGAAAGAGAAATCTTCCATCTGCTGGTTCACTCCTCAGGTGCCTGCAGTGTCCTGCATTAGGCCAGGGCAAAGCCAGGAGCCAGGAGTCGGGAACCCTAATTAGATCTTCTACACGGGTGGCAGAAATTCAAGCATATGGGACTTCTTCACTGCTTTCCCAGGTGCATTAGCATAAAAGTTAGATTGGACATGTAGCAATTGAAAGTGGACTTGAACCGGTGCCCATGTCGGATGCTGGTGTCACAATCAATGGCTTAACCCACTACACCAAAATCCTGATCCTGAAGTCAAATTTTTTTAATTGTCAGGTTTATTAAGATATGAAAAACAAGTTGAGTCTATTTTTTAAATTGTTGCACTATACTCCCTCATCTATTTTTAAGATTGTTGAAGTAGGTAAACTCTGAAATTCTTTTTTAAAAAGATATTTATTTGAAAGAGTTACAGTGAGGAAGAAAGAAAATTTTCCATCCACTGTTTCACTTTAGAAATTACTGCAATGACCAGTGTTTGGCTATGCCAAAGCCAGGAGCCAGGAGTTTCTGCCCTGTCTCCTACATGGATTCAGCAGTCTGGGCATTTGGGCCAAAGTCTGCTTCTTTCCCAGTCAGTGTTAGGGAGCAAGATTGCCGGTAGGTCCATCAGGGTTTTAACTGGTGCTCATTATGGGATGTCAGTGTCAGTTCAGTGCACCATAATGCTGCCCTCCCTTCTTGCCTACCTCCCCTGACCTGGGCTTATTTTTCTAGTCCAATAACAGCTTTCTTGAACTTTCATTTGCCGCCTACCTAATTCACCCATACAAATGTACAATTCTATGGTTTTAGCATAATCACAGATGCATGAAAACAACATGAATTTTAGAACATTTTCATTACCTCAAAAGGACATCCTGTGCCTTTCAGTGATCACTTCTCTATTCCTCATTCCCCCAGCCCCAAGCACTTACTACTCATCTGTTTTTTGTGTTTTTAAAAATAAATGGAATTACACAATATGTGGTTTTTGTAACTAGCTTCTTCCACTCAGTAGTAATTTTTTAAGAGCTCATCCATGTTGCAGCATTTATCCATAAGTACATCATTCCGTTTTTTGCAAAAATAAAAAAACAAAAAACCCCCACAATTTTGTCCATCATCATTTGATGGACACTTGGGTTGTATTCAACTTTTGGTCATTGTGAATAACGCTGCCATAAGCATTCAAGGATAATTTTATACAAGTTTTTCTGCAGACATACATTTTCCTTACTCCCGAGTCTCTACTGGGCACTGTAGGCATTTTAAACTTTTTCATTACTGTTTTTCCAAAGTGGCTGCACCATTTAACGTTTCCACTATCAATATACAAGAATTCTGATTTATCCAAATCTTGCCCATACTGGCTATCTGATTTTGCATTATAATCATCCTAGTGGGTATAAAAGAGTATCTCACTGTAGTTTTGATTTGTATTTGCTGATTCTGAGCAACATTTCCTATACTTTCTGTCCATTTCTGTGTCTTCCCTGAGGAAATGTCCACTCAGATCTTTTGCTCATTTTAAATTTGGTTATTCATCCTTTTATTATTCACTTCTAAGTTCTTTACATGGTCCATTGTAATAAACATGACCTGACAATATTTTATCCCTTTCCACGGGTTCTCTTTTTACTTTTATGATGATTTCCTTTGAAACAAAAGTTTTACATTTTGATGAAGTCCAAATTATCTATATTTTCCTTTATCCTTTTTGGTGTTATATACACAATAACCCTTTGTTATATCTGAGGTCATGAATATTTATTCCTGTTTTCTTGTAAGCGTTTTATACTTTTAGCTCCTGTATTTAGGCTTTTGATTCATCTGAGCAAATTTTTTCAAGGTTTATTTATTTTATTGGAAAGACAGATTTACAGAAAGGAGATAAAGAGTGAAATATCTTCCATCCACAGGTTCACTCCCCAAGTGCCCACAATGGCCAGAGCTAAGCCAATCTGAAGGCAAGAGTCAGGAGCTTCTTTTGGGTCTCCTATGAGGATACAGGGTCCCAAGGCTTTGGGCTGCCTTCCCAGGCCACAGCAGGGAGCTGGGTGGGAAGTGGAGCAGTTGGGACACGAACTGTCACCCAAATGGGATTCTTGTGCATGCAAGGCAAGGATTTAGCTGCTGGGCCATTTTGCGCCAGGCCCAGCTGAGTAAAATTTTGTGTATGGTACGGAGCACAATCTAACCTCGTGGACCACACATGATTCTTTCCTCATTGAATGGTCTTGGCACCTTGTCAAAAGTCATTTGGGCATAGACATGTTCTATTCCTGGACTCTTAATTCGGTTTCATTGATGTACATGTCTATCCTTATGCCAGTACCGCACTGTCTTGATTATCATTGCTTTGTAGTAAAATTTGAAATAAGGAAATGTGAATCCTCCCACTTTGTTCTTCTTTTCCAAGACTGTTTTAGCTGTTCTGAGTCACTCGCAATTACATATGGAATTTAGAATCAGCTTGCCAATTTCTAAAGAAAAGCTAGCTGGTTTTTATTTGCTTTTCTCTGATGGCTAGTGATCCTGAGCATTTTTTTTTCATTATTGTTGGTCATTAGAATTCCATTGTTTGAAAAATGCCTGTTCATATCCTTAGCTCATTTCTTAACTGGATTGCTGGTTTTATTGTTAAATTTCTTGCACTCCATATTTATCCTAGATATTAATCCTTTATCAGATGTATAATCTGCAAATACTTTCATTCTATTGGTTGCTTCATTTTGTTGAGTGTCTCCTTTGCTGTCCAGAAGCTTCTTAGCTTGATATAATCCCATTTGTCTCCCATTTTCACATTTATTACTTTGATTCTGGGGTCTTATCTGAGAAGTTTTTGCTTATGCCAGTGTCTTGCAGTGTTTCCTGTATGTTGTCCTCTAGAAATGTGATGTTTTCAGGTCTTAGATTTCTAATCCACTGTGAGTTGATTTATGTATAGATTGTATGTATGGATGGTATCATGTTTCAAACTTTGTCATGCACAGATCCAGTTTGCTCAGCACCATTCATTAAAGACACTGCCATTTCTACAGGGAGGGATTTCAGCTAGCTTTATTAAATATTAATTGGTTGGAGATTTATTAATTATTTTCTGGGGTCTCTATCTGTTCTATTGGTGGTCATGTCTGCTCTTGTGCCTATTCCAGGATGTTCTTCAGTATAACTGTCATATAACATATCTTGAAATTTGGAACTATGATGCCTTCAGCTTTCACTTCAACCCTGGTAAAATGGTTATCATCCAAATATCAAAAATAACTAATTCTGACCAGGATGTAGGGGGAAAGGCATCCTAATACACTGTTTTGTATGAATGTAAATTAGTACAACCTTTGTGGAAGACAGTATGAAGATTCTTCAGAAACAGAGCTACCATATGATTCAGCTATCCAACTCCTGGGGATTTGCCCCAAGGAAATGAAATCTGTACCCCCATGTTTAGAGCTACTCAATTCACACTAGCTAAGATATGGAATCTACCCAGATGGCCATCAACTGAAGACTGGATAAAGAAATTCTGATGTATATGTACGATGGAATACCACTCAGTTATTAAAAAAAAAATGAAATCCAGTATTTCACAAAAAACAGATGCAACTGAAGACCATTATGCTTGGTAAAATAAGCTAGTCCCAAAAAGTTAAATGTCATGTTTTCCCTGATTTGTGGTAATATTCAGAATGTTAAAAAATGCAATGTATCTCAGCAAAACTGACATTTTGAGATTTTGTTACTCTCTATAGCCTGTGTCTGTGTCCTGAGGAATAGTGGCTTTTATACTTACTACTTTTTAAAGATTTATTTATTTTTATTGCAAAGTCAGATATACATAGAGGAGGAGAGACAGAGAGGAAGATCTTCCATCTGATGATTCACTCCCCAAGTGACCACAACAGCCAGAGCTGAGCCAATCTGAACCCAAGAGCCGGGGGCCTTTTCCGGATCTCTCACTTGGGTGCAGGGTCCGAAGACTTTGGGCTGTCCTTGAATGCCTTTCCAGGTCACAGCAGGGAGCTGGATGGAATGCAGGGCCCCTGGGATTAGAACTAGCACCCATATGGGATCCCAGCACATGCAAGGTGAGGACGTCAGCCACTAGGCCACTGCGCAGGGCCCCATAACTTACTACTTTTTGAATTCTTAGTGGGGCATTAAGCCTATGATTATAAAGTAACTTGGAAGCATGCCATTGTAAAAATGGGAAGAAGAAGGAAGGGGGATGTTAGGAGCAAGGAAAGGAAGGAAGGAATGAGGAAAGAGTGGAAAGTATTATCATCTTAACTATCATAAAGTATCTAAGTATGTTAAAAACTGTATATAATAAATAGATGAAATCTGTTGCCTTCATATAAATTTCATTTTTTTAAAAGAAAAGCTAGCTGGAATCCTTAGGGGAAGTGCTTTATTTTACTTTATTTTTTTTTTTAATTTTTAAAAAATTTACTTGAAGGGCCTGATGTAGTAGCCTAGTGGCTAAATCCTCACCTTTCATGTGCCAGGATCGCCATATGGGGGGCACCAGTTCATATTCCGGCTGCTCCACTTCCCTTCTAGCTCCCTGCTTGTGTACTGGAAAGCATTAGAGGATGGCCCAAAGCCTTGGGATTTTGCACCCATGTGAGAGACCCGAAGGAAGCTCCTGGCTTCGGATTGGCTCAGCTCCAGCCATTGTAGCTACTTGGGGAGTGAACCAGCAGATGGAAGATCTTTCTCTTTCTCTCCTTCTCCCTGCAAATCTGATTTTCTAATAAAAATAAAATAAATATTTAAAAATTATTTAAAAGACAGAGGAAAGGACACAGAGACAGAGTTCTTCCATCCACCGTTTCACTTCCCAAATACCCACAACAGCTTGGACTGTGCTAGTCCCACATGGATTTCAAGGATCCAAGCCCATGGACCACCACTTACTGCCTTCAGGCCATGCATTAGTAGAAAGGTGGAAGTGGAAGTGGAGCCTCAAGTCAAACTCAGGCATTCTGATATGGAATGATGACATTCCAAGTAGCATCTTAATCATGGCAAAGAAAAAAAAAACCAAAAAATCAAAATCAAAAACAGAAACAAAAACAAAACAAAAAGCTCCACAGCATCACCACCTTCTGATGCTATTATAAACAGAATTGTTATTTCATTCTCACAGCTTTGGATTGCTCATCCAAGTATATATGCAGCTCATTTTTGTATGGTCATCTTGGATCTTGATTTGTTTTTGACTTGTTTATTAGCTACACATTTTGTAGATTCCTTAGAATTTTCCAGATACAATTGTAAAGCTAATGGAGCAGTAAATTAATATGAATTGTTTTATTATTCTATCCAAATGACTTTCATTTCTTTTTCTTTCCTGATTGCCCTGGCTAGAATTCCAGTATGGTGCTGACATGCCAATGCCTTTGTTTTGTTCCTAATCGTAGGAGTAAAGCATTCATTCTTTCACCAGTAAATATGAGGTTGACTGTGCATTGTTCATAGATATCCTTTGGCAAATTGATGAAGACCCTTTCTTTTTTTTTTTTTTTCTTCTTTTTATTGGAAAGTCAGATGTACGGAGAGGAGGAGAGACAGAGAGAAAGATCTTCCATCCGATGGTTCACTCCCCAAGAGGCCACAACGGCTGGAGCTGAGCCAATCTGAAGCCAGGAGCCAGGAGCTCTTCCAGCTCTCCCATGCGGGTACAGGGTTCCAAGGCTTTGGGCCATGCTGGACTGTTTTTCCAGGCCACAAGCAGGGAGCTGGATGGGAGCAGGGTTGCTGGGATTAGAACTGGTGCCCATATGGGATCCCGGTACATGCGACACAAGGACTTTAACCACTAGGCTATTGCACTGGGCCCGGAAGACCATTTCTATTCCTAGTCTGTCGAGTGTTTTTATCATGAAGTGGACTTGGATTTTGTCATTTTTTGTTTGAGACTATCATGTGATTTTTTTTAAAGATTTATTTTTATTATGTTTTTATTGGAAAGGCAGATATACAGAGAGGAGAGACAGAGAGGAAGATCTTCCGTCCAATGATTCACTCCTCAAGTGAGCGCAACGGCCGGTGCTGCGCCAATCCGAAGCCAGGAGCCTCTTCCGGGTCTCCCACGCAGGTGCAGGGTCCCAAAGCCTTGGGCCGTCCTCGACTGCTTTCCCAGGCCACAGGCAGGGAGCTGGAAGGGAAGCGGGGCTGCCGGGATAGAACCAGTGCCCATATGGGATCCCGGGCGTGCAAGGCGAGGACCTTAACCACTTGCGCCACCGTGCCGGGCCCGTGATTTTTTTTTTAATTGCCGTGATATTTTGTGTTATTTTCAGATGTTAAACTAACCTTACATTCTGGGAATATATCCCACTTTCCATAGCGAACAATTTTTTATGTGATTGAATTCAGTTTTCCAGTATTTTGCTTTGGATTTTTGAAATTATATCCATAAGCAATATTAGTATGTAGTGTGTCTTGTGCTGTCTTTGATCTTGTTATCAGGGTAATACTAGCTTCATAGAATGGGCTGGTTGGGGCCAGCACTGTGGTACAGTGAGTTAAGCCACCACTTTCAATACGTGCATCCCATATCAAATGAAACGCTGGTTCACATCCCAGCTGCTCCACTTCCAATCTAGCTCCTTGATAATGCTAGGCAATGAAGGAAGGCTCAAGTGCTTGGGCAACCTATCCCAAATGTGGGAAACCCAGATGGCGTTTGGAGTTCCTGGCTTTGGTCTGGTCCAGCCCTGACCACTGATGCCATTAGGGGTGTGGACCAGCAGTTAGAAGACCTCTGTGTCTCTAACTCTCCTTTCTCTCTCTCTCTTTATGTCCTTCTGCCCTTCAAGCAAGCAAATAAATCTTTTAAAAGATGAGTTGCCTATAGGCCAATTCATTTTTTTCCTACTTGGATGAATTGCAGTTTTTATCTTTCTAAAAATCTGTCATTTCACCTATAAAGTTATTGACTCAAAACTTCATGTCACTTTCTTTTTCTTTCTTCTTTTCTTCTTCTTCTTCTTTTTTCTTGTTACTAAAGTAACTGTCATTCAGTGGAGGAAAAAGGAAATCAACTGCATTATATCCAGGTCCCAGTTTAATCAAATCCCATAGATTCCCTTCTCCTGTATGTTCTAAAAGCTGCTGGCTCCATCAGACAATTTTTAACTGCCTCATTGCTCAACTGCATCGGGGAGTTGGTTGGCTGTGACACATGATCATAACCTGGGCAATCCCAAGCACAAGATGGCTGTCAAAGAGCTACTTTAAAAATAAACAGACTTTTTCAGAAGTCTCTTACAACTTGATTTTAAAAGATCTGAGCAGAAAATAGGGGAAAGAATCATGAAGGTGTGTGGTGCAACACATGGCAAGGCCTGGTTTATAAAATTGTGAAAATAATAAAACAACCTGATTAGGTATCATATAATGATATAGGATGATGTGCTGCCACTGCTCTGTCCACTTAGTGTGCATATACTGTCCTCAGATGGCTAAGAGTTCATAGGCATGAGCTGAGCCCCTGGAGTAACCTGCTGAGCTTGAATGAGTTTGGCTGGCAGCAAGCTATGTCTGTATCCATCAAGGGAGAAGATGGCAGTGATGAAATAGGACATGGGAAAGCTTGTCTAGACCAGGCCCCACTGCCTACTTCCATAAGTCCTGGAAGTTCTCAACAGCTGATTTTTAAAAGTCATCTAGTGGTACTAGGTTATAAAGCTCTGGGTTTTGAGAAAATGCATCTTATCTATTTCTCAATAATACACTTTTTCTTTATTGCACCTCCACATCAGGACAATGCCACCAAAATTAAGGGTGCAGAAAACTTCAGTGGCTGTCTATCTTAGCAGCATAAAGCCTTAAATGTAACAGATGATCTTAGAAACACAGAGGGCTTTTGGAATGTTCTCTAGAAGTGGTGTTTTTTTATCTTCCAAGGAAATATCATGCAGACCTTTCAGTTTTCTCTAGCTTGAATTGTCAGTTTCTTTGAGGAGAGTGACCAGAAGGATGTCCCCTGAGACTGAGATGGCAGTCTTGTTCCTGGTGCCCTTCCACCTGTACTGCCCCTGATCCTTGGGAGCAGTTGTTCTCTGTGTCTTGGAACTTGGGAATATAAGTTATGAATTCAATCAGGAATGAGACGAGATCTTTCTTAATCTTATTTCTTAAATACCTGAACAATCTCATTCATGCCCTGGGCCAGAACATTGCTCACCAAGTGGTATGCCTCACAAGTTAGATACATATCACTATAATCTGTTCAATGGTGCACCATCTTCCCAGAGTGTCTCACACCATCCTCTGCCACCCATTCATAGCAGTGTTCTCTCTATTTGCTGGACTCATGCTTTCAAAGATGATCTTGATGTGGGACCAAGTGTCTGTTCCCTCCTGGCATGCATGATGGACCAAACCAGACACGTCCCTCTTCACTGAAAATTTCATTTCCCACAGACAATGATTCCCTGGGCCTTGACTTCTTTGTGGTCTCCCTAAATTCCTAATGTCCTCCCTGAATGATGGCCCCATTGTTTGACAATGGTACCAGGTTTTCAGTGAAATCATCAATAGCTTGACCTGCTTCCATTAGAAGGATGATCTGCCAAGGCTTCTTCAGCTTGGAAGCTATCTCCTTCAAGGACTGAGCACCAAACACTTTGGCTTCCTTTGCTCCGTTGGCAAAAAAAAAAAAAAAAAATTCACTTTGAAGACTGTCCTATTAAGGGTATGGATCACAAAGCCTTCATGTGCAAATTTAAGTTCTGGCCCTTGACAGCCAGTCCAATCAGTGCAATGTCAGCCTAGGCCGTGGTGGTACCAAACAGCAGAAGTGAAGAACAGGGAAATGAGAACTTACAGTTAGTTGGCAAAATAGACAGAATCCAGCTTTGCAGGCCTCTGCAGCTGCTCATCAATTGCCTCCTCACCAATTGCCTCCTCTTTTATTTTTGATTCCAGTAACCTGACTCTTCTTTTATCTTGTCTTGATCAATCAAGCTAAAGGTTTAACAGTTTTGCTCATCTTAAACAACTTAGTTTTTGGTTTCACTGATTTTTCTCTGTTGTTTCACTATGACCTATTCCAATAATTTTCATCCTAATCTGTAGTATTTGCTTCCTTTGACTTACTTTAGATAAATGACAATGAGTATAATGTTTCCTTACATTGCTTATTTTGGTCTGTCTTAACCTTCTTTGAAAGCTATCCTATTCCATAATCGTGTAAGCCAATTCTAACCTTTGTTTATTTCTGTTCAATATAAATCATAAAGTTTAAACAATTTCTTTTCTTTTTTTTTAAGATTTACTTATTTCTATCGGAAAGGCAGATTTACAGAGGAGAGACAGATAAATCTTCCATCCATTGGTTCACCTCTCAAGCAGCTGCAATGGCTGGAGCTGAGTCGATCCAAAGCCAGGAGCCAGGAGCTTCCTCCAGGTCTCCCACACGGGTTTGAGGTCCCAAGGCTTTGGACCATCCTTTACTGCATTCCCAGGCCATGAGCAGGGAGCTGGATAGGAAGTGGAACATCCAGGACATGAACCGGCATCCATATGGGATCCCAGTGTGTGCAAGGTGAGGACTTTAGTTGCTAGGCTATTGCACCGGGCCTGAAACAACTTCTTAAAAGATAACTGTCTTGCCTCTGGAACCTTGCTTATAAATATGTGGCTCATGTGTCAACACCATCAGTAACACCTGAAAAGTGTTGTAGAAATGCATTATCTCAGACCTCTGTGGACCTAGTAAGTCAGAATATGACATTTAACAAGGTCCATAGGTAATTCCCACAGGCTAACACGCACCATTATCAAAGGAGGCCAAAGTGATGGTTCAGATATGCTTAGAGGCTCATATAATCTTGGAAAGCCAGTGCCCACTCTTCAGTATAGGGGGCAACACGAGAAGAAGCTGAGCATTTAAGGAAGGACCAGGCTTAATTTTGCTGGCTTGGAACTTGTAGAGAAACTGAACAGAACACCAGGGGTTGGACTGAGGAAGAGATTAGCATTCTTAGGTCTGAAACAGAGAAAGACCTCTTGGAATGTCAAAGATTGAGTTGTGTAGGTGGAAAATTAGATTTAAAAACCTGGTTCTACAAAAAAACAAACATTGTAATAACATTTATATGCTATTACATTTATATCTTTATACATTTATATCTTTAAAACATTCAATATGATCTGTATATACACATGCATGGGATGCACACAAATGCATCTTATGTGTACACACACACCAGACATACACATATATACACATGTATATGCAGTCACACATACCTTAACTTCTGAAAACTATGTCACAGGTGAATTCTTTGCTGTATAATCATCATAGTGTGTACCTATAGAAACGGAGACAATTCCATCATATCTAGACAATATAAGCCTTGTATAAATTTTATTTTCACTATATTTGAAAAGCAGAAAAAGAGGTGGAGAAAGGGAGGGGGGAGACAGAGAGAGAGAGAGAGAGAGAAAGAAAATGAATCTTTTATCCACTTGTTCAATCACCAGATGCCTACAACTCTGCATCAGGCTAAAGTCAGAAACGGGAAATCCATCTGGGTCTCCCATGTGGGTGGCAGGGATCCAAGTACTTTAACCATTGCTGCTGCCTCCTAGGGTGAGTGTTAACAGAAGCTGGACTGGAAGCAGAGGAACAAGCTAGATTGGAAGTAGAAAATCTGAATCAGGTACTCTAACCTAGGATGCAGGCATCCTAAGCAACGTTTTGACTTCCAGAACAAATACCCATCCTGAGAAAGCAATATTATTTCATTTTATATTTATTTAGTTGAAAATCAGACAGAGACAGAAATAGAGACAGAGAACCTGAATCTGCTGATTCAGTCCCCAGATTCCAACAACGGCTTGCACTGGTCCAGACCAAAGCCTGGATCCTCAAACCCATCCAGGTGTTCTGCATGAGTGGCCGTGGTCCAAACACTTGAGTCATCATCTGCTGCCACCCAGAATGCATTAACAGGTGGCTAGATGAAAAACAGAGATGTTGGGACCCTAGCTGGTATTCTGATATGAAATGCAGAAGTCATAAGCAGTGGCTTAGCCCACAGTACCACAGTGCTAACTTCTTCATAATATAATCCTATGAGACCACTCTTAGGCAGGTGATCCATCATTAAGCAAGCAGGTTTTTTTTTTCATGATGCAATTCCATAGACTCAAGGATTTCCCCTTGCACCCTCTCCCATTCCCCTTCCCCCCCCACTGACTTCTCCTATATTATTGCAATAATACAGTCCTTCAACAACAGTCACAAGTCCATCATTCTGCTCTTTAAATGTACCAATGACATTGTAGGTAAAGACAGTGATAGAAAGTGCAGCATGGTATTGTCAAGATATATTTAACAGTTTTATTGGGAGTTCTCCTTTTATTTGGGAATAGAGATGCATACTGCAATGTATCTTCACTTCTCAATATTAAGCAAGCAGTTATTTCACAACACATGACTATCAAAAAAGACATGTATAGGAAACAAAAACAACACGTTTGTGGTTACCTCTTGGAAGGTGAAGTAATTATCATGTTGCATAACAAATTAACAAATTACACCACAACTCAGATGCTTAAGAATGTATTTTCAGGAATTCAAACACGGTCTTCTCTTTCAGGGTTTCTCAAAGAGCTGCAATCAAGGTGTCAGGCAGGAACACAGTTTCATTTGAAGAGTTCATCAGGAATATCTGCTTTCAGATTCACAAATATGCTTGGCCTCAGCTCTTCATGGATTGGGGTGGGCTAAAAATTCAGTTCCCCACTAGCTGTTGGCTAGAGGCTTCCCTTGATTCCTCACCATGTGGACCTCAGTACCGAGCATGTTACAGTGTGGTAGTACATTTCCTTACAATGACAGTGGTAGCAGGATGGAGGTCACAATCACTTAATACCTAATCACAGAAGTGACATTGCATCACTTTTGTCATATTCTCTATTCATTAGAATTAAGCTGTTGAGTCCAGCCCACTTTCAAGGAGTGCAGTTTACCCAAGGACATGAGTAGCTCAAGATAGGAGTCACTCAGGTTCATCTTTAAAAGCTGCTAGTAAAAGCAAGTGTTCGTACAAGAGGAGAATTCCAGTGTGTGGGTATACAGTGGACCTCAATAATATCTGTAATGATTTATTACTTTGTTTTTAATTTAATTTTAGGCAAGTTATTGATATATTAGATTCTAGGGTCACAGTAAATACACAGTTACTATAATTCTCAAGTTAATATGATATTAATACATAAAGAGCAGACTCAATGTAGTTCATACATACAATTCTAAGAATATTTCCCCTCAATTATGACTCCTTATGAAGGACTAAACTATTGCAATAATTTGAGGAAAATAATTTGGGGGTGGAAATTTTGGGGGGAGAAATCCAAGACCTTATGGACTTGTACCATAAAATTCAAAATACAAAAAAAGAACATGCCCCTCCCCTTCTTTCTCCTTTTTAAAAATTTTGATAACATATTGTTAGTTTACATTATAGCCAAATCTTAATGCTCCACTAACTAAAGGATTCAACAAGTAAATAGTAAAAAGACTCTAGGTCAACAGGAATATAGGCAAGGGATATAAACAATAATCAAATGAAGTGAATTTCACTCATATACACTCCATCTTAAAGTAATCACAGATCATTACAACTATAGTGATACATTATTTTTAACTGCCAGTTTGACAAAGATGTAAAAGTTTGCCAAAACTATATTGTCAGCAATATTGATATATATAGGACATTTATTTTTTGCTTTTGATTTTGTTTTGTCATTTTTTATTTCTTATGCTGCTGATGGCATATGGGTATTTGAGATAATGCTTTTTTATGTATGAAATCTTTTCTAATAAAGGAAAAAAAACTTAAGTTTAAATGACTCTAATGTCTGAATCTGTTTAAGGAAAATAGGATGAAGGGGTAGTTATTAGGGAAAGGGGATCAGGCCAGGGGCAGGACTCGGGGTTTTGATAGTGGTTTTGTTTCTACTTTTCACTAAGGTTCCTAGGTTTTCTCTAATTACAATCAATGTCTCCTTGCACATTCTATACTTTAATGTTTGTCTAAATAAAAATATTATTTACATAGATGCATATGTGTATATCCAGCCCCCATAGATTATAAAATACAGATAAGTTTTATAAATATATAAAGTAAAACCCCATGAGATTTCATTTACCTTTCTATCCTCTATTACCCAGTATTAAAAATATTAGGTGCTTAATAAATGCTTTCTAAATTTAAATGGACTTAATGCTTCCCCTTCCTATTTTAGGATTTATGTTATCATTTTAAAACATATTGTCCTCCCATTCATATGGATATAAACACCATGACTGGACTGATATAAAAGGCAAAATTAGTAGTTACTCATGTAATATAGTAAGGTTGCCCACTACCACCCACCACCCCCAATCCTTTCCTAAATACTGTGCCTTGTACAATTAAGGCTTACTTATCCTTTATTATAAATGTCCTTCTTTAGGTTAAGGTCTTATTTCCAGAACCTTCCACAAAAATATGAATGACCTCCAAATGAACCAATAATAATCTTAGTGCAATAGTTCTTTTTCTTCTTATTATTAAGATTTGTTTTATTTTTATTGGAAAGGCGAATCTATAGAGAGAAGTTGATATCAACCACTGGTTCACTCTCCAACTGGTTTCAACAGCTAGAGATGAGCCAGTCCAAAGCCAGGAGCCAGGAGCCAGGGGCTTCCAGGTCTCTCACGCAGTGTAGGGTCCCAAGGCTTTGGACCATCCTCTTCTGCTTTACTAGATCACAAGCAGGGAGCTGGATGGGAAATGGAGCAGCCGGGACACAAACCAGTGCCCATATGGGATCCTGGCACAGGTAAGGTGAGAATTTAACCATTGTGCCATTGCACTCAGCCCTCAGTACAATAGTTCTTACTGGCATGCTTCTTAGTCTTTTAGGGGATGCTGACTTCTTTCAGAATTCAAATAAATCTGTAGATATTCTCATTCCAAATGTGTAACGTTTTACTATATCAAGCAGGATTCATGGGCTTCCTAGAAACATTTCTTTTCTTTCAAAAGATTGAGTTAAGTCCTTGAGGAAGCCAATCCCCACTATTGGGTATTTTAGGGGTGAGACACCACAGAGAAGGGAAGATGATTGCTAAGTGGGGGATTCATCTGGTAAAGAGAGAATAAGATGGACTGTTTCAATCCAGAAAGGATTCTTCAGCAGCATCATAATGAAAAGGCCCTGGATTAAGGGCACCGCAGAAGCAGTAGGCAGGGGTCACCGAGAGTTAGGATGCCTTGAGATATTATGGGAGAACAACAGAGTTTAAATTGCCTATGCATGGACTCTTTTTTTTTTTTTTTTTTTTATTGTTGCTTACACTGTATTGTGTAGTACAGTTTTATAGGCGCTGGGGATTCCCCCCACCCCTCCCCATACCCCTCCCCCCATGGTGGATTCCTCCACCTTGCTGCATAACCATAGTTCAAGTTCAGTTGAGATTCATTGCTTGCAAACACATGCCTAGCATAAAGTTCAGCGTCTTATTGTCCAGATAAGTTCAGTGGCCTCCTGGGGAGACCTTCTATGGTCTGAAGATAGGTCTAACAGAGTAAAGATCCGGTCGGTTTGCATGGACTCTTAAAAAAAAAAATCTGTGTTTTCAAGATTTACTTATTTAATTATTCGGGCCCAGCACAGTAGCCTAGTGGGTAAAGTCCTCGCCTTGCATGTGCCAGGATCCCATAAGGGTGCCAGCTTGTGTCCCAGGAGCCCACTTCCCATCCAACTCCCTGCTTGTGGCCTAGTAAAGTAGTAGAGAATGGCCTAAAAAGCCTTGGGATCCTGCACCTGTGTGGGAGACACAGATGAGGTTCCTGGCTCCTGGCTTTGGATCAGCTCGGCACCGGCCATTGTGGTTACTTGGGGAGTGAATCATCAGATGAGATCTTGCTCTCTGTCTCTCTTCCTCTCTGTATATCCCTCTTTCCAATAAAAATAAATAAAAATTGAAATCTAAAAAAGGATATATTTATTTATCTGAAAGGTAGAGTTGCAGAGACAGAGGAAGGGAAGAGGGGAGAGAGAAAAAGAGAGACAGAGAGAAAGCCCTTCCATCCACTGATCCACTCCCCAAATGTCTGCAACATCCTCCACTGGGGTAATCCAAAGCTAGGAGCCAGGTGTTTCTTCTGGGTCTTCCACATGAGGGCAGGAGCCCTAGCACATGGGTTGTCCTCCACTGCTTTCCCAGGCACATTAGTAGGGACTGGGTCAGAAGTGGAACAGCTGGGAGTCGAACTGGCACTCAAATGGGATACTTGAATCACAGACTATGGCTTAACCTGCTGTACCACAATGCCAGTGTTTTAAAAAAAAAACCTTGATATTGGAACTGTAACAGAAAATTATAGCTGACACATTTGTTGAAAATTTCATTTTTGGAACCATTAGGAGGTTCCTGGGGAGGTTAATCATACACATGCTCAGCATGCAGATTTTCCTCACAATACTGACATGTGTTATAATCACTCAATTCATGATGCATGCAGTAGAATAAAATTCATCACTCTAAGACCAACTGTTAATAGTCCTTGGTGGGTGGGGAGGAATAAAGATGACAGGTGTATGTTTGATCTGTATGACACAGAATGGTATACTCCCCATTACCTAAATAGTAATTACAAACTTGAAGCAGAAATTCATTTCAATAAAGTAACTTGGAACAAATGCCAACCATACACCTGATCCTATTTACCTCTGCCACAGTCCCTGTTTCCTTTCTTCAGGAAACATGCCTTGGGGCTCCACTGCAGATCTCTTAAGAACTGGTATCGTTAAATTTTACTTCTTATGAAAGAGAAGCCCTTTACTACATACCTCACTTTCTGCTTGCTCTTTGGGCCAGGAAGCACAGAACATTCCAGATGAAAGGGGTGCAAGCCTTTGCTGTTTTCTCTTTGCAACAACTATAATTATGCAAACTAATCCCTTGACTTCTTTGACCATCTCAGAAGACTGACAGGATGAATAGTACATACACATGTACACGTTACACACACACACACACACACAGACACACACACACACTGTCTCATACCATGCTTATTACCTCAAGCCTATTTCCATCACAAAGTGAAACCTTTGCAGAATTCATAAAGGAGGGCCTTCAGCAGGCTGTGGAAAGGCTTGAAAGTTCTTCTTAAAAGTTCACAGAAATAGGATTTACCAAATGTTCAAAAATAATGATGATGAATCACAATTGTGAAGAAACAGTTTTCTGTCTTTATTACAAAGCTATTTTTAAAGTGTTTCTTCATGAATCATGCAAAATAACCGATTGCAACATAAATTGTCATCTTCATGACTACTTCTGAGAGGGGAAGGTAGTTTTAAAAAAAGGAAACAAAGCTTTTAATTGAAAAATATTCCTGCTCAATATATGAAATGATATGGTAAAGAAACAAGGTACTTTCCAAATGTAGAAGATATAATCACTAAATAATGCTGTTTTAAAATTTTGATTCGAATTAAATCCATAGTAATGCTGTAAATTATCTTGCTAATAAATTGGGCACTTGAAGATTTTTCAATTATTTCAGGATTAGAGAATCACAACCTAGTAATATATATATATCTTTAAAAGAGATACACATATTATTGATAGATTGTATAGTTTATCCAGAATGGTTTCTATTCAAAGTGAGGTAGAGGACATTGAGTATTTTCACAAGATTAATACTATATAGCATTCCTATATAGATTTGTTTTTTTCTGTTTTTGTTTTTAATTGAGAAACATTTTAGCAAATGGGTGTTACGTTTAGGCTCATGCCCTTCTGTTCTCATCACCGCTCTATCAAGCATCTGGTTACACTGACATTCACATTCTCAGGAGATCATGTTTTGAACTGAGTGGAGGGCATTCAATGGTTATTGGGATATACTTAGATGCTATCGTTACTAAACCATTCCCCATGTTAGGTAATTTCCCCATAGTGACAGAGACCACTACAAGCACCCATCAGGTGCACTACTACATAAATCACATGTCTGTGTGTTTCCCACTAGCTTGTGAACTTCCTGAAGCTAAGCACATAGCTTTTTATATTTAATATTATCCCATGCAGTACCCTGAGAACAGTTGTAATGATAAAGATGACAATTGTCATAATGCTTATTGAGTATTTACTTCATACCAAGACCTTTATTTTTAGCACTATCCAGGACTAGGTCAGTTAATCCTCACAACATGTCCATGAAAGAGGTGATACTTATCCACAGTTTTCAAGTAAGAAAACCAAGGTTCCTATTGGTTGAGTAATTTGCCCAGGGCTATAGAGATAAGTTGCAGAGCTAAGATTGGAACCTCAGCAGTCCAGCTCCAGAGTAATGCTCTCAACCTCTGTATGTGCTCAACAATGGTCAGGGTAAACATTTGCAAATACATTTGGGGCCCTAAACATATAAATGATGGTACCCTTTCAATGATGCTGCCCTGGAACGCTGCTACATTTCACAATCCCTTGCGTGGAGTTGCTTACAAAACCAGTTTCTAAGTAGCATAGAAAAAAAAAGAATATATTATGATATTAGCTTATTTTTAACTAAACACAGTGATAATAAACTTGGTGGAAACCTTTTCCAATTTGTTTCTGAGTAACATTTCTTAAAAATCATTTTTCATTAAAAGAATATAGATTTGTTATCGTTGAAGATTCTCAAAAATGAGCTACAGGAGTATTTTTCAAACATTAAATAAGAAATTAGTCCAACATTTGTTTGGGCACAATAACACATAAAAACAAACAAGAAATTTTTTCTATGTTTAGGGAGCATGACCCAGGTAAGGGAAAGATCGTTTTGTGTGACAAATGCTTTGCAAATTGAAACACAGAATGTTCTAGGAGCCCAGAACAGGGGCAACAAACTCAAGCAAGGGATGAGGGCCAGTTTTCTGAAGGAAGAAGGTAACATCTTGTCTAAGTCTTAATAGCTCAGTAGTTGTTGCCACAACAAAAAATAAGGGCATAGCCTCTCAACGTGGCCACATTCAAGTGGAGATTTTATCTTTGAACGGGTACACTCTGTCTTGCTTATTCTTTAAAAAATAATGATCACATTATTTTATAGGCACGCTTGGTACTGAAGATTTTTTTTTGTCTTTAAACAAGGCCTGGGAACATTTGCTGATGGTAAGTCAAAAGCTGCCTGAATTTCAAGTATGAAAGTTCTTCAAAAAGTTTACAGAAAATGTTTGTCATCAAGAAGCTGCACAGAGATTTCAATTTTTTTAAAAAAAAAATTTGCTTATTTTTATTGGAAAGGCAGATCTATTACAGAGAGAAGGAGAGACAAAGATCTTCCAGCCAGTGGGTCTCTCCCCAAATGGTCCAGAAAGCCAGAGTTGAGCTAATCTGAAGCCAGGATCCAGGATATGCTTCTAACTCTCTAACTTGGGAGCAGGAGCTGAAGGCTTTGGGCCATCCTCTTCTGATTTCCTAAGCTACAGGGAGGGAGCTGGATGGGAAGTGGAGCAGCCGAGACATGAACCAGTGCTCATATGGGATTCCAGTGCTTGGAGATGGAGGATTAGTCAGTGAAGCCATCATCCTAGCCTTGATTTTATTTTTTTTATACCAAAATAACCTTTAAAAAAACTACTTATTTATTCAAACGAGATCAGGCGTGTTTAGGGTGGTATGGCCGTAGACAGAAAAAATACTTATTTATTCAAAGTGCAGAGTGGGAGATAAACAGAGAAAGAAACAAATAAATCAACGGAGATCTTTCACTCACTAGTTCACCCCATAAACAGCTACAATGGTAAGGACTTGCTATCTAATATGGAATACTGAATAATGATGTACAGAGCAGTGGTTTAGCCTGATGTGCCACAATCCTGGCTCAAACTTATCTTTTAATTCCATTTCTCCACGATTTTTTTGAAATATTTTGTATGTTGTGGGTGCTGTTTGCTTTTGTTACTGAACCACAAGCAGAAGTTTTATTAAAGGATTTCCCTGATGGGAGTGGTACAGTGGTCCAGCTGACTAATCCTCCACCTTCAAACGCCTGTATGCCATATGGGCACAAGTTCATGAATTACCACATCCACTTCCCAACCAGCTCCCTGCTTGTGGCCTGAGAGAGTAGTGGAGGATGGCCAAATCCATGGGCCCCTGTAACCAAAATGAGAGATCCAGAAGAAGCTCCTGGCTCCTGGCTTTAGCCTGGCACAGTCTTGGTCATTTGTGCCCATTTGGGGAGTGAAACAGTGGAAGGGAGATCTTTCTCTTTGTCCTTCTTTCTGTAAATTTACCTTTCCAATAAAAATAAGTTTAAAAATTTTCCCTGATAGAGTAAACAGAAAAGAATTCAATACAATAAGGAATTACTCGTTATCACAATCTATAACACTGGGTGAATATGCTTTATATATAACAGACCCACGGTGAGCACTTGTTTGATAAATGAAGAAAGGAATAAGTCCTTAAAATGGATTTCTTGGGGCTGGTGCGTTAGTTAATTCTCCACCTGCAAATGCCAATATCCCATATGAGTGCCAGTTTGTGTCCCAGCTATTCCACTTCCCATTCAGCTCTCTGCTTGTAGCGTGGGAAAGCAGCAAGGGAAGTGGGAAACCCAGAAGAAGTTCCTGGCTCCAAAATGGTTTGGCTCCAGTCGTAGGAGTCATCTGGGGAACAACCCAATAGATAGAAGATATTTCTCTTTGTGTCTCTCCTCTTTTCTATAAATCTGTTTTTTGCAATGAAGTAAAGCTTAAAAAAAAAAAAACAAAAACCACAACCCAGTTCACCATAATTTACCCAAAGTTGTTTCTTTCTTTGAGCCAGGATATTAAGTGCAGGATCCCTGCAGGTGGAGATAAACAGCCCCTCTAGCACAGGCTGTGCTTTTTCTCAATGTATCAATTTTGAGGACAGTAACTCCGGACCTGTGAGGGGTGGGAAGTATTATGAGCCAAGAAAACGTTATCCTGTTTTTGTGCTTTATTTTGCCCATGAAAAACAGACAATCCTGGGATGACACAGAAGTGTTTTGAGAGGTGGGTAAGTGTTGTTCAACCCGGGTGCAGTTAAGTGCTTAGCTGTGCTGAGAGGTGGTGGGGAGTGCTTTTCCCTAGCTGCAGGCAGAGACAGGTGGAGGGCTCTTTTTTCTGCAGTCCTCCTCCATTGCGTGGCCACACCTTAACTCTACAGAATTGTTAGAGAGCAAGAAGAACACAAACAAAGAAAGGAACACAAACAAAGAAGTTGAAATAAGCAGATAGAAAGGTTTCAGGCATGGCATGCTACCTGGGAAGAAAAGGCCTTTCTGGAATTTGACCATGAAATGATCTTGTGTAGGTATACACTGGGCACTTGGGGAACAGAAACTCCTAGGAAGTAATTGACAAGAAAGACATAAAACAAAAACAAAACAACCAAACCTGCTTCACAAGTTTGTCTGGAGTGAGGTCCAATGAGCAATGAGAGAAGTGGTAGGGTAGACACTCTCTCCTAGACCTATCACACCTCTCAGCAATACCATCATCAGTCACTGCTGGGGACAGAAGGTGAGGTCACTCTTCCATGGAAAGTTTCCTTTTCAATCTTAGTAACTACTTCTTCTGAGAGGGTGAAGGACCATACTTTTCAAGCATGGGTCTGGGAAACTTCTGATGATAGAATCAACTGTAAGGACTAAGGACTATTTGAAGAATGTTTTTAGGACTGGCAGTATGGCACAAGTCAATTCACCACCTCTGATACTGGCATCCTATTCTGGAACACTGGTTCAACACCTGGCTGCTCCACTTTCAATCCAGCTCCCTACCAATGCCCATAGGATAGCAGAAGATGATCCAAATGCTTGTACCTCTGCCACCCATACATGGGAGACCCAGATGGAGCTGCTGGCTCCTGGTTTTGGCCTGACTGAGCTCCTGCTGTTGTAACCATTTTGGGAGTGAATCAGGAGATGGAGGATCTGTCTCTACTTCTGTCCTCTTTCTGTGTGTCTCTGTCTCTCTCTGTGTAACTCTGATTTTTAAAATAAAATACATCTTTACAAAAAGGAACATTTTCTCAAATTACGTGATATCAATAGCCTCTAAAAGACTATTGATTGGGCCCAGCGTGGTGACCTAGCAGCTAAAGTCCTCACCTTGAATGCGCTTGGATCCCATATGGACACCAGTTCTAATCCCGCAGCTCCACGTCCCATCCAGCTCCCTGCTTGTGGTCTGGGAAAGCAGTCAAGGAATGCCCAATGCTTTGGGACCCTGCACCCATGTGGGAGACCCAGAAATGCTCCAGGCTCCTGGCTTCAGATTGGCACAGCACCGGCCATTGCGGTCACTTGGGGAGTGAATCATTGGATGCAAGATCCTCCTCTCTCCTTCTCTCTGTATTTCTGCCTTTCCAATAAAAATAAAATAAATCCTTTTTAAAAAGACTGTTAATTGCATGTACCCTTAATTATCCCAGACTCATGAAAATCCTCATGAGCAATTTACAAAGAATGATAGAATATCCATATAGATTTCCCTTTGTTTTCTTAGTATCAAAGAAAATTTTTAAAAAATCACATTCAAAACTTAAACAACTCACTGATCATATAAAAGCAGCGCTATTCAAATATTATTTTGTTCTTAACAGCTGAATTTCACCGAGACTATACACATGTAAAAGCAAGCAGCAAAGCAGCCCCAAGGTGGGTCAGAACATTGGTTTCTCAGCTCTTCATGCACTCTCTCAAGAGACCCATGAAATACCTGTGTCTTACTCTGTTTAGGCTTCTCTAACAAACTATCACAGCTGGGGTAGCCTACAACCACCACAAATTTATTTCCCAAGGATTTAGAGGCTAAGAAGTCCTAAAAGCATAGGGAAGTCTGTTGTCTAGGGAAGGCATGATTCCTAGACTGTGTTCCTTACCATAGCCTCATACGGCAGAAAAGGTGAAGGACCTCTTTAGTGTATCTTTTATAAGGACTCCAGTTCTGTTCCTAAAGACTCTGCCCTCATAACCTAATCGTTTCTCAAAGGCTTTCCTCCTAATACTACCCTGCTTTGGGGGTTAGGGTTTCAACATAAATTCGGGATGGAGGTATGGCACAGTGGGCCAGCATTATGCCACAGTGGCTTAAGCCATGGGTTGCCACATTGGCATCCCGTATCAGAGCACAAGTTCAAATCCTAGCTGCTCTGTTTCCAACGCAGTTCTCTCCTAATGTACTTGGGAAAGCAACAGAAAATAGCTCAAGTACTTGGCCACCCATATGGGAGACCTGGGTGAAGTTCTTGGCTCCTCGCATTGTGGTTATTTGGGGAATGAATCAGTAAATGAGAGACCTCTGTGTGTCTCTCCCCGTATCTCTTGGTCACTCTCCTTTCAAATAAATCTCTCTCTCTCGTTTTCTTTTTTTCTTTTTTAAACAATTTAGTCTATTGCAGCCTCATTCTATAGAATGCAATTTAAAAATCATCAGTGTGGGGACCAGTACGCTAGCCTAGTGGCTAAAGTCATCAACTTGCATACGCTGGGATCCCAAACAGGTGGCAGGTTCATGTTCCAGATGCTCTACTTCCCATCCAGCTCCCTGCTTGTAGCCTGGAAAGCAGTTGAGGGTGGTCCAAAGCCTTGGAACCCTGCACCCACATGGGAGACCCGGAAGAAGCTCTTGTCTCCTGGCTTTAGATTGGCTCAGCTACAGCAATTGTGTCCACATGGGGAGTGAATCAGCAGAGGAAAGATCTTTGTCTCTCACTCTCTTTGTAAATCTGACTGTCCCTCCCCCCCAAAAAATTTTTTAATAATAAAAAATATAAAACCCACCAGTGGGTTTTTAAAAAGTGTAAAATCACACTTAAATAACAGACTGATGGGATTATTGCTCCTTATGAAGGACTGCACTATTGTAGCAATATGGAGAAAGTCTGTCGGGGAGTGGGAGTATGCGGAGGAATCCCAGTCTATATGAAATTGTACCATACAATGCAAAAATTCCAAATAAAATTTAATAACAAAAAGTGTAAGTGTACAATCATTGATTTATTAAGTTAGCAGAAAAAAAGAATCCCATTCTTCTGACATTGAAGAATGTTTACATTGAATCAAGATGGCAAAATAAGGTAAGGACAGACGGAGAAACATTTAATCAGGATGAAGCAGAGAGGACACATTCCAGGAAATAGGACAGAACAACAGTAGAGGGGTACCTGGAGACTGACAGACACAGGAAAGCAGTGGACACAACGGTGTGGTGTTGCAGTGACTGATAACCCAGTGACATTCAGCAAGCGGCGATCAGAACTGCACTGGCATCCAGAACTCCACCAGCAACCAGGTGGGAAGGGGCGTTCACTGGGAACTCCGGAGGTGAACCCAGACAAAGAACTGTCTATCCTGCTGGTCTGTTTGATTTGACCAGGGGCAGAGACAGAGCAGCAGGTCCCAGACAGGCAGTGTGAGAACAGGGTGGATTTTACAGCTCAGTCTGACACCTAGAGATGAATTGGACCCCATTTTGTGTAGGGAGGCAAGGGCTATGGGACAGTACTGTGCATGCATTGAGTTGGGAATGAACTCATCTCTGACTCAGTGAGCTGCAACAATGTGGCATCCTACAAGTTCCACCCAAGATAGGTCCAGGTAGCACCCACACCTGATGGCCAGCAGATCAAGAACACTAGTAGTGGTACATTAGGTACCTTCTCATACAGTGTGGCAAAGCATTTAAGACTGCAGGGACAACAATGTGCTGTGTATGCACTGAGCTCGGTGAGAACTCACTGATCTCAGTGTATTGCACTGGTCCCACAGGAAAATAATACTGACTATGCCATTGGACGGGTCAAAATAGGCTCTTGTGGCCCTCAGACCTAACAGCCAACAGGTTCTGGCAAGATCACCACCAACAACAACCTAGCTATATAGGACTCCTGGTGTCTCCCTAATCCTGGGAACTGCTACAAACAGAAGTGGGAGAAAGACGGTGCAGACACTGCTGCAGCCTCAGCATGGTATCACAGGAGGTGGAGAGTGGTGAGCCAGGAGCTGGAGCTAGAGACCATGGTGGAAATCTAACATAAGAACCCAGACCTGGAACTCACTGGAGGGAGTGATACAGGTGGCTGTTAACGAAGAGCCATGTACCAACTGCAATTGTAGACCTGTGGGTGACACAGCTTAGAAACCAGCCCAAGGGGAAGAGTCTGCTAACCAGAAGTACAATGACCAAAAGAAGAGACAGAGGCAAAATGAATATTACTGAAGACTCCCCTGCAAAGGAGCAAAAGCCTTTGCCAACCTTAGAGTTTACTGAAGAAGACTTTTTTTTAAAAAATGGGAGATACAGAATTCAAAACTCTTGTTACAAAGCTTCTTATCAACAGTGAGAAGCATGCAAAGCAAGAGTTCAAGGAATTTGAGGGATATGTCACACTGGAAATGAATCAAATGAAAACTGATGTATCAGAAATTTATACAGTGGAGCAAATTAAAAGTACAGTGGAGAGTCTCAAAAGTGGAATGAAGGAGGCAAAAGAAAGAATCTCAGAATTGGAAGATACCTCCTGTCACCAGGGGGAAACAAACAAAAAGCTGGAAGCAGAGCTGGATCAAGCTAAAAAAAAAAGTTCAAGACTTGAAAAACACTATTAAAAAGCCAAATAAAAGAATTAAGGGAGTCCTAGAAAGTACAGAAAGAGAATCTGGGCTTAGTGGTAATAATAATAATAAAAATAAGAAGTAAAAATTTTAAAATAAAAAGAGGGCCTGGCACAATAGCCTAGCAGCTAAAGTCCTCACCTTGAATGCGCTGGAATCCCATATGGGCACAGGTTCTAATCCCAGCAGCCCTGCTTTCTATCCAGTTCTCTGCTTGTGGCCTAGGAAAGCAGTCAAGAATGGCCCAAAGCCTTGGGATCCTGCACCCGTGTGGGAGACCAGGAAGAGGCTCCTGGCTCCTGACTTTGGACTGGCTCAGCTCCACCTGTTGCAGCCACTTGGGGAGTGAATTATCAGACGGAAGAACTTCCTCTCTGTCTCTCCTCCTCTCTGTATATCTGCCTTTCCAATAAAAATAGATAAAATCTAAATAAATAAATAAATAAATAAATAAAATTTAAAAATATTTACATCACACAGTCTACCTTTGCCACCCAAAGAAGAGGAAGCAGTAGCACATGAAATTAAAAATCAGTAATACTGAATCCTGGAAAGCCTGAAGCTATGGTATTATATGCTGGTGCAGCCCAGCCAATTTCAGTTTCCCTTTGAGCTCAGGTGGGATGACAGCTTCTCAAACTCAGCATTGCAGACATCGAACACCTAAGAACTTTGCTGCAGAGAGCTTTCCTAGGTAGTGTGAGGACATTTAAGAGTGGTGTCCCTGGCTTCCTCCCACTCAATGTGACAACACTCCGATTGTGATAACCAAAAATGTCACCATTGACTAAGGACCTTGGAGAGGTAAAACTGGCCCCGAGTTGAGAACTACTGATCAAAGTTCATACCAAACTGAGTACACAAAGTTTCTAGTGTTGCGCATGGCATATAATCCAAGTGGCATTTAAATAGCAGAGAGCCTAATTTTATATGCACATAATAAAAACTCAACCAGATCAAGTGTTAGAAGTGATAATGGTTTCATAGGTCATGAGAGTTAGTTCTGACATCCTTCCACTTGATTCCATAATGAGGTTGATGTATTGACTAGATTGGGACACTTGGAAGTTTTCCTCCAACATGAATATCTCCTTGGTTGACACTACCTAAACTATATCACTTTCTTTTTGTTTTTTGGTTTTTTTTTTTGTTTTTTTTGTTTTTTTTTTTTTTTGAAAAAGGAACACACTAAATCACCAATAGTGACCTGTGGTTACTTTTCTTCAAGTTTCAGTTTTCAAAAATTATGGGAGCAATAATTTGGCATGGCAGTTAGGAGTTAATATGCTGCTTGGGGAAGGGTGGGGTAGGGCATCCTGGCACAGTGAGTTGAGCCACTGTCAGGAAGTCAGCAACCTATATGGAAGCCCTAGTTGGAGTCCCAGTGGCTCTGCTTGTGATCTGTCTCCCTGCTAAGACACCTGGGAAAGTAGCAGAGGATAACCCAAGTATCTGAACCCCAGAACCCTCACATGGGAGACCCAGTTGGAGTGCCAAGCTGCTGGCTTTGGCCTGGTCCAACCCCTGGTTGTTGTGATCATTTAGGGAATGAACCAGGAGATGATGGAAGATCTCTCTCTCCTCCCTGTCTTTCCCGACATCTTTACCCCTCAAATAAATAAAATAAATATTTTTAAAAATAAATTGAATGATGATGTTTAGGACACCTGCATCCCATATTGGAGAGTGTGGGTTTGTTCCAGCTCTACTCCCAATTTCAGCTTCCTGATAATATGCACTGTGGGAAGCAGCAAAATATAATTCCAGGATTTGGATCCCTGCCACCCACATCGGAGACTCAGATTAATTCCCAGTCTTCCATATCCAGGTTGACCTAGCCTCAACTGATGCAAGATTTGGGGAAATGGACAAGCAAATAGAAGCTCCATATTTCTCCCTCCCCTTCTTCTCACATACCAGAGTTACCTTTCTTTTTAATGCTGAATAATATTCCATTTTATACACACACACTTTAAAAAATTGTAGAGATGTGGGATTAAAAGATGAGTTAATTCTGGTGCCAAAATGAAAATCCATGGACAGTTTCTTTCATAATACACATTTTCATAATATGCATTTTTCATGAACTTCTTAGAGATCCTTTACCAGATTTTACATTTCTATTCATCCATTGAAGGATTTGTGAGTTGCTTTCATAGTCTAGAAATTATAAATAATGTTGCTATGGACATATAAACATCTCTTTGAGGGTCTGCAAGAAAATAATTGAATTATTTTAATTTTTTGGGGGGGTATACAAACTCAGAAGCAGGATTTTAATTTCTTGAAGAATAACCATATTGCTTTTGATTGTGACTGTACCATTTTACATTCTCACAAACCATGCACAAGAGCTCCAATTTCTCTACATCCTTGCCAACACTTAATATTTTCTATGCATTTGCTTTTGATTTTAATCATCACTGTAATTTTTACTTTATTTCCCTAATTTTTGACATCAAATATCTTTTCAGGCATCTTTTGCTATTTGTAAATCTTCTTTAGAAAAATGTCTATTGGGCCCGGTGTGATAACGTGGCAGCTAAAGTCCTCGCCTTGAATGTGCCAGGATCCCATATGGGCGCTGGTTCTAGTCTCAGCAGCTCTGCTTTCCATTCAGTTCCCTGCTTGTGGCCTGGGAAAGCAGTCCAGGATGGCCCAAAGCCTTAGGACCCTGCACCCATGTGGGAGACCTGGAAGAGCTCCTAGCTCCTGGCTTCAGATTGGCTCAGCTCCAACCGTTGCAGCCACTTGGGGAGTGAACCATCGGATGCATGATCTTCTCTGTCTCTCCTCCTCTCTGTATATTTGCCTTTCCAATAAAAATAAGTAAATCCTTAAAAACAAAAGAAAAATGTCTATCAAACACTTTGCCCACTTTAAAATTTTTGTTTATTTTGCTAGATTTTAGAAATTCTCTATATATTCTGGATATTAACCTATATTCAGATACATGACTTCAAAAATATCTTCCCTCCTGTGGCTGCTTTATCACTCTGCTGGTACTCTTGACACACAAAACTTTTGAAATTTCATAAATTCAAATTTGTCTATTTTTCCATCTTGTTGCTTATGCCTTTGATGTCATATAGAAGAAATCATAGCCAAATCAAATGTCAGGAAGTTTTCTCCTATAGATTCTTGAGATCTTATGTGCATGTCTTTCATTCTTTTTGATTTATTTATTTATATAAAAGAAGATTTCATACATTTTGTATATGCAGTTTTAAGAACATAATGATACTCCTCAACCTTCCTGCCCCTTCTTTCATTTTTCTTTTCTTTTTTTTTTTTTTTTTTAATTTGAAAGGCAGAGTTACAGAGAAGGAGAGAGAGATCTTCCATCTGCTGTTTCACTCCTCAAAATGGCTGCAATAGTCCAGGTCTGGGCAAGGCAGAAGCCAAGAACCTGGTACTCCAGCTAGTTCTCTCACATGGGTCCTAGTATCTGGGCCATCTTGCCCTGCTTGCCCAGGCCATAGGCAGGAAGGTAGATCAGAAGTGGAGCAGCTGGAACTTGAACCAGCACCCATATAGGATGCTGGCGTCACAGGCACCCAGCCTTCTATGCCATTAGTTGGTCCCATGACTCAGCCTTTTTAATGTATCTGCAAGACAAATTGTAAGCGTGTGTATTACTGTCGCCACTTTACATGGTAACATTCTGAAGATCAGAACAATTAAGTAATTTGCTTGTATAGCTAGTAAGTGAAAGCTAAACTTGTGCCATTAGGTTGCTAAAGCCTATCACTGTGCTGCCATGATAATGAAACTACCAGCATAAATATATCATCCATAGTATGAAAGAATCCACATGAGCTATTTGATCAAAGAGAACTCAGTGTTAGTAATTATTAACTAGGTATATAGTTCTTAACTATATAGCTAAGAGTAAAGAGGTGATATTTTACCCAGTACAGTACGTTGTCTCATATGACAGCCACATGTGGCCCTGGAGTACTTGAAATGTGGCTAATCACAACTGATGAATTTTAAAGGTTATTTCATTTTCATTCACTTAAAGTTTAATAGCTGACACTTCGTACTCCAGTATGGAACAACAGACAGTAGATAGCTCCTCCTTAAAACTAGTGAACACTAGATAGAATATATAAAATTATCTTAAAGGCAATACACGGCAGGCAAGAAGGACAGAAATCCCAGAGAGAAAGGAAGTGAATGACGCAAGTTGTTTAACTATCAGAGCTCATTGACCCAGGACAGTTTCCTGGCTGTGGCGCAGGTGCAGGAAAGTGGAGGCAGAGCCTGGAGTGCCCATTGAGTTGAACAGACACAGCTGAGAGCCCAGGAAGCTCTAAGCAACAAGTTCTTCCAGGACAGAAAACCAGAAAAAAAAAAATACACAGAAAGAGAACTTCAGAGAGCCCACAATGAGTCACCCTTGAGTATTCAGTAGACGACTTCTTGTTACATACATGCGGAGAAACTACTGGGAGTCAGGGAATGAACCATGCAAGAGGATTAAAACAACATAGTACCCAGCAACCCAGCATACACAAAGAACCTGCAATGGTGCCTATCCCCAACAGGCAGACTGGAAAACCTCCTAATTGACAGTGAATTGGATATATTGCTGAGAAAAGTCTTGCTTCAGTAGTGGGGGTGAGGGTGGGGGGAAACGACACTGCTTTCCTTTATTAATTCAACAGATCTTAACACAGAGGGTAAAAAGGATAAAAGTCTGTTTAAGTAATGAATAACCAAATAATTAAAACTGTCTCAGAATTAACATACATGCTACAGTTAGTTAATCAGACCATTACAACATCTGTGATGTATTCCGGATGGACAAAAAATTATGTAGAGCCATGCAAGCCATTTCAGAGATGAAAACTTCGGCACTAGCATTGTAGAACAACAGGTTAAGCCATCACGTGTGACAGCAGCATCCCATATCAGAGAAAAATCCAGTTTCCTCAGTCATGAAAGAGAGAAGATGTAAATTATTCATGTCAGTAATGACAGGGAAAGATTGCTACAGCCTGTAAGAACACCAAGAGTAAGGGAATATTGTGAACAAGTATATATCAATAAATTTGAGGACTTACATGAAGTACGTCAATTGCTAGAAAACCACTACCTAATGTAGTTAGGCAAGAAAATTCAATTTTTAAAAGTGCCCAATAATAAAGCAGTGCATTTTTTTACTTTCAGATAATTGCTCATATGCAGAAAATTCATTATGACCTTTTAAAGATTCTCAAACTAGTGAGTATAGTGAAGTTGCAATAAATATCAAAATACCAAAAAATTATTTATATATACTAGTAATGAATTAGTGAACTTGCAAAATACTGTTTACAGGACCAGTGCTGTGAAGCCGTATGTTATGCTTCAGCTTGTATTGCTGGCATCCCATGTACACTCAGTTCAAGTCCCAGCTGCTCCACTTCCAGTTCAGTTCACTGACAATGCACCTGGGAGGGCAGTGGAAGAGGGACCAATTCCTTGGGTCCCTGCAACCATGTGGGAGATCCTATGGGTCAAAAGACTTAGTACTGTTAAGGTAATAATTCTTGCCAAGTTGACATATTGATTCAATAAAATTTGTTTCAAATTCTAAACAGCATTTTTTAATCTGACAGGATTATTATAAAATTCACATGGAAATGCAAATGAGCTAAAATAAGAAAAGTAACTTTGATTAAAGAATACTGTCGGAGGCCTAACACTATCTGACTTCTAATATTTATCATAAAATATTCATATAATCAAGATATTATGGTGCTGGCATCAAAAAACAAATAAATATATTAATGAAACAGAATGAAGTCCAGAAGTATAAATTGATAAAATGCATACAACTGATTGTTTTTACAAGAGTACAATTCATAGAAAATCATAACCTTTTCAATAGTAATAGTCACTTACAACTATTAGATATCCAAATGCAAAAAACCCTTTTGGATTCATACTTCATGCCATATACAAAATTAAGTTAAAATGGATGACAGGCCTAAATACATAAATGAAAACTATAAAACTCCTCAGGGCCCAGCACAGTAGCTCAGAACCTAAAGTCCTCGCCCTGCATGCATTAGGATCCCATATGGGCGCCGGTCCTAATACCTGCAGCTCTGCTATCCATTCAGCTCCCTGCTTGTGACCTGGGAAAGCAGCAGAGGATGGCCCAAGGCCTTGGGACCCTGCACCCACATGACAGACCTGGAAGAAGCTCCTGGCTCCTGGCTTCGGATTGGTGCATCTGTTGCAGTTGCTTGGGGAGTGAATCAACAGATGGACGATCTTCCACTCTATCTCTTTTCCTCCCTGTATATCTAACTTTGCAATAAGAAAATAAAACTTAAAAAAAAACCCTTCAAAGAAAACATATGAGAAAAAACCTTTATGACTTAGAGTTATACAATGATTTCCTAGATAAGACACCAGAAACATAATTCATTTAAAAATTGGTAGACAAGACCTCATCAAAGCTAAAAGCTTTCTATTTGAAAGACAAGGACCAGCATTGTGGTGCAGCATCCCATATGGACACCAGTTCATGTTCTAGCTGCTTCACTTCCAATCCAGCTCCCTGCTAATGCAAACTGGGAGGGCAGCAGAGAATGGCCTGAGCACTTGGGCCCCTATTCCCATGCATCATACCTGCAAGAAGTCCCTGGATCCTGGCCTAAGCCTGGTTAAGCCCTGGCCATTACAGCTATTTTGGGAGTGAACCAGCAGACAGAAACTTCTTTGTTTCTTTGTAGTTATAACTTTGAAATGAATAAAATAAATCTTTTTGTAAAGAAAAAGAAAGACAAACTCATAGAGCGGACTATATAATGCATAAATAAAAATATATAAGTACTTTACAAACTCAATTAGATGATAAAAAAATCAATTTAATATGGGCAAAAGATTTCAACAGACAATTCAGCATATAAGCACATGAAACAAAATTTGATATTTTGGGCCTGGCGCAGTAGCCTAGTAGCTGAAGTTCTCATTTTGCAAGTGTGAGGGTCTCATGGGCACTGGTTCATGCCCTACATGGCTCCCTACTTCTCATTCAGCTCCCTGCCTGTGGCTTGGGAGGGCAGTCAAGGATGGCCCAAGTCCTTGTGCCCCTGCACCCATGTGGGAAAACCAGAGGTACCTCCCGGCTTTGGATCAACTCAGCTGTGGCCCTTACTGCCACTTGGGGAATGTACCAGGAGATGAAAGACCATTCTGTATCTCCTTCTCTCTATAGATCTGACTTTGCAATAAAGCAAAAAATCTAAAAACACACACACACAAAAGGATTCAATATTTTTGTCTAGCATAAAATGCAAATTAACACCACAATGAAATTGTTACATATCAGTTAAAGCAGCTAAAGTTAAAAAGGATGATGAAGATGCCAATGAACTGAAACTCTCTTGCAGTTCTGATAGAAATATAAAAGGTGGGACTGGTGCAGTAGCCTAATGGCTAAAGTCTTCTCCTTGCACATGTCAGGATCTCACATTAGTGCTGTTTCTAACCCCGGCTGCTCCACTTCCCATCCAGCTCCCTGCTTGTGGCCTGGGAAAGCAGTCGAGGATGCCCCAAAGCCTTGGGACCCTGCACCCGTGCGGGAGACCCAGAAGAGGATCCTGGCTTCGGATCGCCTCAGCTCCGGCCATTGTGATCGTTTGGGGAGTGAATCACTGGATGAAAGATCTTCCTCTCTGTCTCTCCTCCTCTCTGTATATCTGATTTTCCAATAAAAATAATTTTTTTCAAAAGGCTATGTATGACTTAATGGAAAATGGAAATAAGAGGCCAGCTCTCTGTGTTCCTTGTGTCACGTACCAGAAATGATAACATCCAGACAAAAAGGACCACCCATTTTCTTCCAAACTTTGAGAGAAGCACAAGGAGTTCTTCCAAGATTCAGATAAGCTGCAAGTTCATTCATGGCCTGTGTGTCACACATTACCAAGTCACCATGACAGTGTGTAAAGATCTCAGCCCCTGGAACCTGAGCAATTATTCCTTAAATGTCACTCACTGTAGTTCCTTGCCAGAGAGAAAGCATATCCTGTGTGGCTTAAACGGAAATGGGTATGCCTGATGTCCCTTGACTCTGTTCAGTGTGTGTCTATTTTTCCTACAGTTTTTGGTCTGTATCCTTTTCTATAAGAAACTTTATCACTAAGTAAAATTTGCTGTTGAGTCTTGTGAATCCTTCCAGTGAATCACTGAGTGTGGGAAGCTGTGGGACACCAGAACGACTTTTTTTTTTAAACAAATACTGCTGGAAAAAAATTGACATCAAAGCCAAAAAGACTTAATAATTACATTCTACAAAAATTAACCCAGGTTAGAATACAGAATGAAATGTAAAGTTTTAAGATTTGAGATGAAGACTTTTAGATGAAGGTTATAATACATGACACCAAAAGCATTCAGCATAAAAAGCAGAAATACAAAGTTCACAGGGAAACCTACTGAGAAGATAGAAAGTCACACTGTACACAAGAAGAGCATTTGCAATTCCTATCTCAACAAAGGATTTGAATCTAGAATATATAAAGAACTCTCCAAACTCAACTGTAAGATACCAATCACCCAATTAAAAAAAAAAGATTATTTTTTACTTGAAAGTCATGATGAGAGAGAGAGAGAATTTTCTCCACGCTCTGACTCACTCCCCAAATGGCTGTGGTAGCTACATCTGAGCCAGTCTGCAGCTGGGAGCCAGGAATTTCTTGTGGATGTCCCACATGGGTGCCAATACCCAAGCACTTGAGCCATCTACTATTGCTTTCCCAAGCCATATACAGGAAACTGGATGGAACATGGAGCAGTCAGGACTACAACAGGTGGCCATATGGGATGCCAGTGCAGGATAGTGCCAGCCTCCAACCACACAATTTTTAAACAGGCAAACATACTTGAGAACATGTGACGTACTGATGGCAAATATGAAGATATTTCAAAAAGTTTGCAGAATGATGGAACTGAAAGATTAGTTTCTCTTAACAATTTTTAAACTTCATGTATAATTTTTTCATAATATGAACTTTTAGAAACTCTCATATGCATGCATTTCAAGAATTTTTGCACCAGACAAGTGTTGTGGGGCAGTAGATTAAGCTGCAGCTTGGGACTCCTGTATCTCACATCAGATTACATTTCTAGTCTTGGCTACAATGCTTCTGATCCCACTTCCTGCAAATGCAAAACCTGGAAAGCAGCAGGTAATGTCCCAAGTACTTGAGCCCCTTCCACCCATATGGGAGGCCTGGATAGAGTTCTTGACCTTGACTAGCCCAATCCCAGCTGATTCAGGTTTCTGGGTACCCAGTAGATGGACTCTCTCGTCTCTTTCTCTATTCTTCCCTATCACTTTACCTTTTGGATAAATAATATTTTGAAGAAAACCTTTGCATCAAAGAAATCTTTTAATTCCGATTTGCCACACACAAGATGAAGTTCCTTCATCTTCATATAAAATGATGTTGAACATTGGCCACCATGAGAGAAATGCAAATTAAAACCACCAGAAGAGAGGTCAGTGTACTGGTGTAGTGAGCTGGGCTGGGCCTCTGCCTGAAGTGCTGGCATACCATATTAGTACCATGTTCCAGATGTTTCACTTCCAACTTAGCTCCCTGCTTATGGGTACCTGCACCCATGTGGGAGACCCGGAAAAAGTTCCTCATTGTGTCCTTTTGGGGAGTGAATCAGTAGATGGAAGATCTTTATATTTCTCCTTCCCTCTGTGACTCTGTCTCTTTTTTTTTTGTTAAGATTTATTTTATTTTTATTGCAAAGGCGGATATACAGAGAGGAGAGACAGAGAGGAAGATCTTCCATCTGATGATTCACTCCCCAGGCAGCCGCAACGGCTGGAGCTGAGCCAATCCGAAGCCAGGAGCCTCTTCCTGGTCTCCCACGCGGGTGCAGGGTCCCGAAGCTTTGGGCCGTCCTCAACCGCTTTCCCAGGCAGGGAGCTGGATGGGAAGCAGGGCTGCCGGGATTAGAACCGGCGCCCACATGGGATCCCGGGCGTGCAAGGCGAGGACCTTAACCACTGTGCCATCCTGCCGGGCCCGACTCTGTCTTTTAAATAAAAATAAAATAGACCTTAAAAATAGCACCATAAATTGCTACTATATACTTTCTAAGAAAGCTAAAATAGAAACCATCAATAATGTCAAGTGCTGATTGAGATGCCAGAAACTAAAAGCTAGCATATATTGTTAGTAGGAATGTAAAATGGCACAACTGCTCCAGAAATCACATTGGAAGCTTTTGAAAAGCTTCAGCATGGAGTTATATATGGCCTAGCAATAACACTCCTCCTAGCCATTGATGCCAAACAAAATTCATACATACACAAAAATCTGCTTAAATATTCATAGTAGCTTTGTATGTAAAATTCAAAATTTTCAAATAAACCAAATATTCTTCATCAACAGATGGGTAAACATATTGTGGTACATCCATACTGTGGAATATTACCAAGAAAAAGAACAAACCAATATATCCAACTTGAATGTGTCTTAATGGCATAAGTCTAAAGGAAGAAAAAGCTAGTATCAATCTTTCTTCATTTTATAATCTTTGTCCTGAATCCATGTTATGTGATATGACTATATTTATCCTGCTAGCAAAAAATGGTAGATAGATAGATAGATAGATAGATAGATAGATATAGATATATAAAATGTTATATAGAAAGTGAATATGGCAAATCATTGAAAAGTTATATTTTTATGGCCCTTGCTTATTTTCTTGCTGAAGTATGGTCTTTATACTTTTCAATGTATTAATTTTTAAAATTTATTTAGTAGAGTCACTAAGCCTTTGACCACGATATAAATTTAAAATATTATCTTAAAAAATAATTTAAAAAGTGGGCCTGGCACTTTGGCATAGCAAGTAAAGCAGCTACCTGTGATGCCAGCATCCCATGTGGACACCATTTTATGTCTTGGGAGCTCCACTTCTGATCCAGTTCCCTCCCAATGGCCTGGGGAAAGCAGCAGAAGATGACTCAAGCATTTGGGCCCCTACCACTCATGTGAGGGACCTGGATGAAGCTTAGCTCCTGGCTTTGGCCTGGGTCAGCCCTCATCATTGTGGCAATGTGAGGAGTGGAGTAACAAGTGAAGATCTCTCCCTGCTGCTCTCTATAACTCTGCCTTTCAAATAAATAAATCTTTTATATAATAATGATAAAGTAAAAAAATTATATTTTTAAAAAATGAATATGCAGGTATTTGGGCTTTTAAATGTTATATACTGCATGACTTTATTTACACAACATTCTCAATTACAGAAATGGAGAACGTTTAAGTGCCTACCAGGAATTAGGTGCAGGAAATGGACAGGATAAAGGACATCGACTGTAGTTAGGAGCAGTCCCATCTCTTGATCATGGTGGTGGAGGTGGTTATACAATGCTAAATCTGTAGGGAAAAAAGTCACATAATTATGAAGACATAAAAACGACACATGTATGCCAAAAACGGCGAAATATGATTAAGATCTGCAGTATAGTTGCATAGTGCCAACTAATTTTCTGGCTTTCACAGTGCATAACAGTTGCAGAAGTTGTGACAAATGAAAGAAGTTGGAGACCAGGCATATAGAACTATTCTGGACAACTCTGTAATTTCTTGTGTCTATTTCAAAATAAAAAGCTAAAAATTGATACTTAATGTAGTTCTTAGACTATTTTTAAATGTGCCTCCAGTATTAGTAGGTAAATTATACCTTAGACTGTACATTTTATAAAATCTAAATACAGATCTAGCTTACAATACAAATGGATATGTATTGTTAGTGTAAATACATATTTTATTTCAAACACTTCATATAAAATTTAAAATAATCTCATTAATAATTTTATGGTGACTATATTTTGAAATGAAAGCCAATCAGATACACTGGGTTAAATATAGTGTTGAAATTAATTTTGCTGGTTTCTTTTCTACTTTTTAAAATGTGGCTGCCAGTAAATTAGCAATTAGTGTCTGAAGTACATTATACTTCCATTGAAAGAGCTGCTCTAAGATATCACAAAGGCAACTATCACCCCTAGACTGAATGGGAAAGGAAGGAAAGAGAGGGTAATTACTCCAATGTGGACAAGGGATTATATTGATCTAAGACCCCCTACATCTAAAAAGGGGTCGCTACAAGCTGGTGTTGAAACTTCTGAACTTAGACAGGGTCCCTTTGTCATTGAAGCCCAATTTTCTTGGGATAGCAGGGAGAGGATTGACAAGTCATTGCTGTCTCTGTGTGGGGCATGTCAGCACGGTTCTTCCAAATGGCAGTAACACTGCCAACCAGATTCAAGTATGCTATGGAAGGTCTTGCTCTTCCCAAGCTGAGGCCACAGGTCTAATGTGATTATGCTCATAAGAACCCCAAGTAGACAGCTGGTTCTACTTGTTCCTCAGCCTTACAGTTGCCCTCTACTGTATCCCACTAACAGCACTTAACTGAAAAACCAGCAGACAAAGTAGAATCATCATCTATAATGTCTTATTGCCAACATCACAACACAGGATGTAGATGATTAGGTTTGGAGCTAAAGCAATAATTTAAGAACTGGCAAAATACAACAGTGGCAGAAATCCTGCCCTATTGTGCTAAATTTTGGCTATTCCAGGTAACTTTGCAGATAGAAAATTTCATTTTTCAGTTCCTTTCGCATTTAGGTGGAGCCTTATGACAAGTCCTTACCAACGGAACATTGGTGGCAGGTGTGTATGTGTGTGTGTGTGTGTGTGTGTGTGTGTGTGTGACATCGAACTCCATTTAAGAGCTATATGTTTTTTTCTATTCTTTCTCTTTTCCTGTCCATTGACCAACTGTCAGCATCCACAGTGACTTTGGAAAGCCATATCTTGAAAATGAGAGAATTAGTAATACATTAATGAATATATAATTCTGTAGACATTGTGTGGTCCAGCAAGTGAAAGGGAGCATAGTACTTTTAGCTGCCATGAGATTTTAAATTCACCTACACAGAGTTCATAAATGCCTATCAAAACCCTGCTCTCAAGTACATGCTTCATTTCATAAAAAGATATTCATTTTTAACTTTAATTGACACATTATTTAGCCGAGAAAAACTGATACTCTTAAGTGTTTGGGAGAATTTATTCATGTATTCTAAACTGGAGATTACTTAGCACTGACAATACTTTGGGTATAATACTGCAATTATAACAGCCCACTGTTAAAGCTGCTAAGAAAACCATCCCTGTGATTTCATATAAAATAAACTTACTGGGCAAGGAGCAAAAGATGGGGAGGATTGCTAATGCCCTCACCTCACCAGAACAAACAGTTTTGTTTATTTAAATGGCCCAGTCTGAAGCTACTAACAGGAAGCCATCTTCAAACTCTGGTTAAAGTCCTAGGTGAACACATATTTGAACTTCCACCAGCTTCTTCAATCAACTGAACACATATTTGAACTTCCACCAGCTCCTTCATTCAACAAAGGTGTAAATCACTAACAGATTGACCCCAAGGCACCAACCAATCCTACAGAAAACTCAATTTGAACATCTCAGAAGCAGAAAAGAGGCTTTCTCTGGGTTAGTTAATGAGAGTGGTTGCTTTAAAATTTTCTCTCTTCTACAAAAGGAAGCCTGGAAATTCTGCAACCAGAAGTCATAAGTTTATTTTAACTTCTGTTTAGCTCATTTAAATCTGAACTTGTTTAAATTTCCAGCCCTTAAATTTTGAATATCATGAAGAAGTTGGTCAAATATGTTTTTAGAAAAGTAATCAACAATCTGTCATGAAAATCATGGTCACTGTTGAATAAAGAAACCAAAAACAGTATTCAGGAAAGCAGCAGCAACCTCTTAGTGGGGTGGTAGGAAAATATTCTAGGATTTCACAACTCTGCTTTCCAAGGGGAGAGACATTTAGTAGATTGGTGGCTATGTCTTAGAGAAAACAGGTTGTGTAATCCTTTATATCTTCCTCTCTGTCAAAATTCTCTGATAGTTGAAAAGGGTAGTGGTTGACAGAGGAGGAGGAGAACTCAACTGGCTCTCATGGCCAATCACAAGCACTAGAAGGGCTCTGAATGAGTTACCAGGTATGGGGCAACAGCAGGCTTGCTATGTGTACTATCTTCTAACCCTGCCCTCTGCCTCCCTCTTTCCCCATTTCCATCTCTCTAGGGACCCACCAATGGCCTTCACATAAACCTGAACTCCCTGGACGCTGATCCAACCAGAAGCAGTTAGTTATTTGCGATGCTCATCTGACTTGCACTTGCTTTCTCTTCCACAAGACCTCAATACAAAAATATCACTTGATTTCCTGGGATATCGTCTCCTTTTTTTTTTTTTTTTGGTGTTATCCACTTCCAATTCTCTCCTCTATGTTAGATTCAAATGAATGATATACAATTCACATTGAACAGCATCAACATTTCCATGTTATATAAAAATATGTAAAATAATTAGAATTGTGTATCAGCAAAATGGCTTGCCTACTTGAAGCTTAAAGGGCTATCAAGTCACTCAGAAAGCAATGTGAAAATTAAAATTCACAAAGATACTAAATTACTTGTAGCTGAGATCAGCTGCCAACCTTCAAAATATTCACTGTGGTAGCTTTCCACTATCCTTGAAATTCTTAGCAGTACAGTCACTCCTAAAGGAACTTCCAAAGAGATACAAAAAGGGGCTTGGTTCAAACAATGAAGTATTTCACATTTTTACTTTGGCGCAGTCCCCAATCAGTAACTGGGGAGTTATTGAAGTTTTCTGAACTCTGTTTTCTTCATTTGTTTTCCTTTTTTTAATCCTTTCTTTTCTCTGTACTCAACTTTAATTTCTTGCAGGTCTCAGTTAACTTACACGGGCTACTTGTAAGCTTTCAGCTAGTTCTCCCACCATCTCTGTGTGACAGCCTGATCATAGTATCTCTAGCTTGCTGACAAGCAACTGCTCTGAGAGGTTTGATGGACTTTTACATTACAACAGAAACATTCTGAGGTAGAACCAAGATGAGGGATCCCGTCTCCTCACTGCTCTTAACTGCTCTTAGCGGTGGACGTTTTCCATCTCCAGACGCTACATGATTTGTTTGTGGCCATTAGGACAGAAACTGAAAGGGAAATTCCAGCTGTGCCCGGAGCAAAAAAAAGCCCGCAAGCCTCGGCCCCAGTTTATTGTGTGCTCATCCTGCTTTGGCTTACACCCAGCCCTCCTTCCTCTACCCTGGAACCCCTACTGTTCACTCCTAGGTGAGTCAAATGCACACTATAGCCATTATTTCCTCACATCAAATTCCCCCAGGCACCTGTGAATCCACAATCTTCAACTGGTTTAACTTTTGGTGGTGGTGTTGATGGGAGGGAGGGAAGGTGTTATATGTACCAGTTTTTAAGGAAAGGAGGAAAGTGACAACAAATTGGGTGGACATTTCAACTGACAGATTTTAGGTTGTGAATGGGATTGATATGTGTTCAATTAAATTTCTTCAACTTTCTCTCTACATATAAACTTCTCTTTGAATTATTATTTAGGAGACAGTGAGTAGGGAGAACATACAGAGAGGCTAGAAACTCCCATCTGCTAGCTCACACTTCACATGCTTAGCACAGCCCCAGCTGGGGCCAAAACTGAACCTAGGATCTCAACACAGGTATCCCTTGATTATGACAGGAATCCAATCTCTTGGGCCATACCACCACCTCCCAGAATCTGCATTAGCAAGTCAGCAACCTGAGCCAAGTATTGAACACAAACACTCTGATATGGCACAAAATTACATTAAATGGTGTTTACCTGCTAGGCCAAAGATCAGTTCCTTCACCTAGAATTATGAGAATGATCAGTTATGGTACCTAGAGAGAGGCTCTGTTAGCTCCTTCACAAAGATTAGTGGTCACTAGCTCAGCTGCCTTAATGAAGGAAAGTGGGTTCAGATATGGTAGAAAGATTTGCCACCTCAATCCAAACAAGTTTATTCTTTAGTCCCATGATAGCCGAAAAAGTCTACCTTAGAAGCATCCATTTCTAAAGTATGCTAAGAGATAATATTCTCTGGATGTAAAGTTTGCATCTATTCCAGCCTTTCTAGCAATATTTTCAGTTTATCTTGTATACAAAAAGATGGACACTTAGTTCTTGCCTGCGGCATTTTTCATCATAATACTCTCCAAAGGTATCCAGGGTGTATCTGATAACTACATTTTTCATCATCCCAACAAATGTGAGCATAGCAGAAAGGATCAAAGCCCTGGAAAACTGGGAAGGGAATTTTCCTAGGAAGTTTAGAACTAAGAAAGAAGGTTCAGTGATCTGATGAGAATGGGTGGTCCTAGGGAGTTCTGAATCCCCTGTTAAGAAAGGACATGAAAAATGGAGTCCTCTTCCATTTTGAAAGAGGATTAGATGCCATAGTATAACAAGACTCAATTCAAAGGAGTGAGCCATCCCATATAAGCTTCAGTTACATTAAGCTTGATAACTACAAAGACAAGAATAATATATTTACTAATTGCATGGGTGGTGAATCACAAGGCTTGCTACTCTTTGAAAGAAAAACTCCTAGGATGTCCTAGCAAAATGAGGTAACATATCCTGCTTAACTACAGGAGGTCACTTCTGAAGATATATGTCAGTCTCAACTTTTCTATAACAGTTTTTTTAAGATTTATTTATTTTTATTGCAAAGTCAGATATATAAAGAGAGAGAGGAGGAGAGACAGAGAGGAAAATCTTCCATCTGTTGATTCACTCCCCAAGTGACTTCAATGGCCAGTACTGCGCTGATCTGAAGCCAGAAGCCAGGAGCTCTTCCAGGTCTCCCACATGGGTGCAGGGTCCCAAGGCTTTGGGCTGTCCTCCACTGCTTTCCCAGGTCACAAGCAGGGAACTGGAGGGGAGGCAGGGCTGCCAGGATTAGAACCAGTGCCCATAAGGGATCCCGGCGCATTCAAGGTGAGGACTTTAGCCACTAGGCCACGGCGCCAGGCCCTTCCATAACAGTTAAGCTCAACAAATGGTGTTCAACCGCTTACTTGCCAGGGCAGTTTTAAGTATCAGCGTTGCATAGACAACAATAACTAGTTGTAACTGTCAAACTTAACCAAGAATTTCTCACTTTATAAGCTCTTCTGCCAGATGCTTTAGACACATCATTTCCTCTCACTTTTGCCATCACTCCATGAGGAAAAGGAGTCACAGGTAAAAATAGTTTATGTAAGGTTGCATAGTTGGTGCATAGCAGAGATACGACTTGACCCCAATTTAACCCCAAACTTCATGATGTTAACCACTATATTGCCTCAAATACCAATAAGCTTTAGGAGCCTTGTGGTAAAACAACAGATACACATATCCAAAAAGATATTTTTAAACTATTATGCAAAATGCTAAGAAAAAGGTACACCTAGAATGCTGTGGAAATAGGCACAGGGACTTTGGGAAGAAATCCTGTATAAGGATTAACAGCACAGACTCCAAAGTCAGGTTGTTTAGGATTGAAGTGTGGATTTGACATGTCCAGGTCCTGTGACTATGGGATACTCAACCCTCTCTGTGACTCAGTAGACTCATCTGAAATGTGAGATGATAGTAGAACCTAAATCATAAAGTTATAAGGATTAAATATGCTTGAATAAGAAATATGTAAACAATAGTTAAAAGAAATAAGCTTAACTATAAACGGGGTTACAGGAAAGGTTTTTGGAAAAGGCTGAGGCCTGAATTGAATCATAAAGGATGAGTAAGAGTTAGCCAAATGAAAACCTGTGTGAAAGGTTAACAGGCAAGATGACAGCATGATCTCCAAACAGAGGTACAAAGCAGCAGCCGCCACAGATCAATGCAAGCATCTTGATCATTCTTGACCACAATGCAAAGTACAAAAAGGAAGAGGAATGGAGCAGGTCTGGAAGGGCCCATAATGTCACTTGAAAGAGTTTGGACTTCATTTTGACAGTCAATAAAGAACCATGGAAGAAAAATATATTCAGGGAACAATATGAATAGATACACATAGGAGGGCTGATTTGCCCTATTGTGTGCAATTTACTTTAAAAAAAGAAAAGTCAACACAGTCTGTGTGAGATACACACATACCTATACATGTATATGTATATAAACATATACCCTTATACGGTTATCATCTAGTATTGTTGTGTGCCAATGAGGGACTCCAGCAGTACTAAGTTTGCATTTTTTTTCCCATGATACAGTTCCACAGGATCAGGCATTTTCCCTTCCACCATAATTATCCCTCCTCCGCTTTCCCCCTACTGATCCTACCTATATCATTACAATAGTATAGTCCTTCAAAAACAATCACAAGTCTATCATTTTCTATCTAAGTATATCATGACACTGTAAGTATATACAATGATAGAAAGTCCAGCATTCTATTGTCAAGATATATTTAATAGTTTCATTAGGAGTCCATCATTTTTTCAGAAGCAGAGATGTGTAATACAATGTATCTTCTTTTCACAGTATACTTGCTTCCATTATACAGATTGTCTAGATAAATATATGTATATACATGTACATATATATATATTTCATATTTTGCATGAATGTTGCCTTATACCAGAGAGATATTTCTCCTTTTGGTATTGGCTTATTTCACTGAATGTAATAGCCTCTATTTGGGACCTAATTATGAGCTCACACTCCAGAGGAAGTTTCTGCAAAGCTTCAACCAATCTACCTAGACCTACACTAGGAGGTTTCCTCATGAACATAAAGGGATTTTTCATCAGTGAAATAAAAGGCATTATAGATATATGGATTGCTTATTTGTCTGCCTTCATAAGAATGAGTCCTAAGAAACTGGTGATCTCAGAGTACCATATCAGGTCAAAGAATCCACTATATTTCAGATCCTGACAATTCAAGATTCTGATGGCTAATCAAACCAGAAGCTTAGATAAAATAATAATAATAAATACTGGAAAACTGTTATTTATGATTCATGTTATTTATGATTCATGTTATTTATGATTCATTCAACTGTTACTTATGATTTCCTGCATGGGGTTTAATTGAGCCTGTGAAGAAAGTTGCCAGACTAAACCAAACTACATATATATATATATGATTGACAGAATTGGGTCGAAGTTGTGTTTTTATTAGAACATACTACTTGGAAAGAAGACTCTGGAGACTAAGGACTGCAATCTAACCTCTTCTAGTCATGTCAGACCACTGGTAGTCACTGATGATATAAGGGGCTAAATTAGCTTACATTAATTTGCATCAGAAAAAGGAGGGCAATTATGGAGGCAGGGAAACAAATTAGGAGAAGGTTATTGTAAGAGATTCAGTCATTGGATAAGAAAATACCCAAGAAATCAAATATAAAAAAGAAGCCAGTAAAAAAGAAAGCAAATAAAAGAACCATAAAAGAGATTAAAAATTTCTCAAATTGAGATAGTAATCACACTGAATGTAAAAGGATTAAACTCCCTAATCAAAAGGCATAATAGTAGGTGAATAACTGTAAAAATATATACAGCAATATATCTCCCAGGGGTGACTCATTTCAGATACAAAAAATATATATGTGAAATTGAATGACTGAAAAAAGTTATTCTATGCAAATTGTGTTCAAAAGACAGGACAGGTAGCTACATTTATATCAGACAAAACAGACTATAAATAAAATGTCATCATTAAAAGCAAAGATCATTATGTAATGATAAAACATCACTTAAGCAAGTTAGTAAAATACTTATAAATATTTATACACAAAACATCAAAGTGCCTAAATATTTAAAACAAATATTGACAGATATGAAGGGAGAAATTGATGCCAACAATGAAAAGCTTTAATATCTCATTTGAATAATTGATAAAACATCCAAGCAAAAAAGCAACAAGGAAATAGTTGACTTGAACAATGCTATCATCCAAAAAGATATAACAGATACTGTATTAGTCTAGTTTTTGTGACTATCACAAAATGCCTCAAGGAGACTGTCTTATGAAGCAAAAGAGGCTTATTTGAGCCATCGCTCCACAGGTACAAGGTCTAGGGGTTTCATTTTGTGAGGGCCTTTATTTCTGGCAGAATCCTGAGGCACTGCAAAGCAGCACATGGCAAGAAACAGGGTATCTCATCTGTTCTCTCCATTGTTATAAAGCCACCAAGAATCCATCCAGGTGATTTCAGGCTAGTGAACTTATCTAATCCTAATCACATCCTAAGAATCTCACCTCTAAACACAATCACTGAAATCTATTTTTACCCTCTTAAAAACCTCACAAAGGCAATTTAATTTCTTTTTTAAAAAGATTTACTTATTTTTATTGGAAAGGCAAATGTACAGAGAGGAGGAGAGACAGAGAAGAAGATCTTCCGTCCGATGATTCACTCCCCAAGTGAGTGCAATGGCCGGTGCTACACCAATCCAAAGCCAGGAGCCAGGAACTTCTTCCAGGTCGGCCATGTGGGTGCAGGGTCCCAAGGCTTTGGACTGTCCTCCACTGCTTTCCCAGGACACAAGCAGAGAGCTGGATGGAAAGTGGAGCTGGATTAGGACCAGTGCCCATACGGGATCCCAGCGTGTTCAAGGTGAGGACCTTAACCATTATGCTTTCATGTCGGGCCCCAAAGGCAATTTAATTTCAACACATGAAGCCTTGGGGACCGATCAAACCAGGTGAAAATTGTATCAAATATATGCATAATTGCTTATCTAATAGCAGAAATATTTTTCCAAAGTGCACTTTAGAATTTTCTACAGGACAGATCATTAGTTAGAGCATAAGTTTTAACAATTAAAATTATAGTAACCAGACCTGGTGCAATGGCTGAATGGCTCAATGGCTAAATCCTCACCTTGCAAGTGCTAGGATCCCACATGGGCATCGATTCATGACTTGGCTGCTCCACCTCCCATCTAGCTCCTTGCTTGTGGTCTGGGAAGGCCTTAGGACCCTGCGCCTGCATGGGAGACTCAGACAAAGCTCTTGGTTCCTTGCTTCAGATCGGCTCAGCTCTGGCCATTGTGGCCACTTGGGAACAGAACCAGAGTGTGGGGGAATCTTTCTGTTTCTCCTTCTCTCCGTAAATCTGATCTGCATTTCCAATAAAAATAAATAAGTATATATATAATATATATAATATATACATATATAATGAAATAAAATAAAGTAAAAATTATACCAACTATCTTCTCAGACCACAGTGGAATGAAACCAGAAATAAATAACAGCAACAAAAAAGTTCACATGGGCCCGGCAGTGTGGCCTAGCAGCTAAAGTCCTCGCCTTGAACGTGCTGGGATCCCATATGGGCACCAGTTCTAATCCCAGCAGCTCCACTTCCCATCCAGCTCCCTGCTTGTGGCCTGGGAAAGCAGTGGAGGATGGCCCAAAGCTTTGGGACCCTGCATCCATGTGGGAGACCTGGAAGAAGTTCCTGGATCCTGGCTTCGGATCGGCATAGCATCGGCCATTGCGCTCACTTTGGGAGCGAATCATTGGATGGAAGATCTTCCTCTCTGTCTCTCCTCCTCTCTGTATATCTGACTTTCCAATAAATAAATAAATCTTTAAAAAAAAGAAGTTCACAGACTTGGCACAATTGCCTAGTGGTTAAAGTCCTTGCCTTGCATTCGCTGGGATCCCATATGGGCACTGGTTCTAATCCCAGCAGCCCCGCTTCCCATCCAGCTCCCTACTTGTGGCCTGGGAAAGCAGTCAAGGATGGCCCAAAGCCTTGGGACCCTGCACCCACGTGGGAGACCCAGAAGAAGCTCCTGGTTCCTGGTTTGGGATCGGTTCATGCCTGGCCATTGCACTTGAAGAGTGAATCAGCAGACAAAAGATTTTCCTTTCTCTCTTCTCTGTAAATCTGAGTTTCCAATAAAAATAAATAAATCTTTAAAAAAAAGTAAATTCACAAAAATTTGGGAACAGTGCATTCTTGTATTATCTAGTAAAAGAAAAACAAAAGAAAATCTAAAAATATCTTGATAGAGATGAAATTAGAACTTACCAAAATAAATGGGATATAGCAAAACCCATACTAAGAGTAAAGTTTATAGCCATAAATACCTGTGTCAAAAAAGGAGCAAGATCACAATTAATAACCTAACTTTACAACTAAAGGAATTAGAGGAAGAACAAACTGAACTCATTAGCACAAGGAAGGAAATAATAAATATTATAGCTGAAATAAATGAGACACAGAGTAGAAAACAATAGAAGAGTCAATTTTTTGAAAAAAAAAAGTCAACAAACTTTTAGCTTGACTAGGAAAAAGAGAAACCATTCATATAAATAAAAGCAGAAATGTTACAATGGGTGACACCAGAAATAAAATGGATCATAAGTAACTATTACAAATAATTACTTGCTAACAAAGTGAATATCGTAAAGACAAATGAATAAATTTCTACAAATATCTAACTTATAAAGACTGATCAAGAATAAATAGAAAGCTTGAACAGACGGATAACAAATAGGAATATTTAAGTAATTAAAAATGTCTCAACAAAGAAAAGTCCAGGAACAGATGTCTTCATGGGTGATTTCTACCACATATTTAAAGAGAAACTCCTAAAAATCCTTCTGAATCTCTCTTAAGGAAAAGAATATGGAATACTGTCAAATTCATTTTATGAGGCCAGCATCACCCTGATTCCACAGCCACTGATGAGACAAGAAAACAACAATATTAATATCCATTGTAAACAGACATATTTTTAAAAACTCTCAACAAAATACTAGAAAATTAAATTCAACTGCCTATTTAAATGATCACATATTATGAAGTGTGGGATTTGTCCCTGGGATCCCAGGCTCACTCAACAAATGAAAATTAATCAATGCAATTTGCCAAATAAACAGGCAAAAAAAGCACCTTGCCATATCATAGTGGCATAGAAGGCATTTTATAAAATTCAACATACTTTAATGACAATAGTTCTCAACAAAACATGTAAAGAATAACTTACCACAACATAGTAAAGGCCACATGTGTAAAACATACTAACAACACAGCCAATATGAAAATCTAAAAGTTTTTCCTCTAAGATCTGGAACAGAGAAAAACACACATTATTGCCACAACTATTCAATACAATACTGCAACTCATAGCCAGAGCAATTAGATTAGAAGAAATAAAAGGCAAACAAAAAAACCTTTGTACAGTATTCTAAAAAAGGCAAATAAATGGTTTCATGTTCCTGTTTAAAAAAAAAAAGGAAAAGGATGCAAATCAGAAGGGAAGACATAAAATTATCTTTGTTCGCAAAAGACATGATCATATTTGAAGAAAACTCTAGGCTCTACACCCTAAAAACAATGTTAGAACTGATCAATAAAGTCAGAGGCTATAAAAAATACACAAAATTTCTATACATTAACAACAAACTACACAAAATGGAAACCAAGAAAACAACTCTATTATCATTAGCAGAAAAAAAAAGAAAGAAAGAAAGAAAAAGAGGGGCAGGCATTGTGAGGCAGCAGGTTATGCCACTGCTTGGGATGGCCATAGCTTATATCCAGGTGCTTGGGATTGAATCCAACCCCTGCTTTGGATTCAGCTTCTTGCTAATGCAGATCCTGGGAGGCATCAGGCTCAAGTACTTGGGTCCTTGTCACCTACAATCCAGGGAGACCTGGATTGAGTTCCCAGCTCTTGCTTTTGATCTGGCCCAGCTCCAGAATGAAAAGTTTTTGCTTGCTCTTGATCTTGCTCTTGCTCTCTCTCTCTGTCTTTCTCTCGCTCGCTCTGTCTTTCTCTCTTATTCAAACTTTCAAATAAATAAGCTTTTAAAAATGTTCATCAGGAATGCCAAGATTGGCAACAATTCAGAACTGTTGAATTATCAAAACCACTCGAGCAGGACCCTCAGAGCATGCCCCACACTGGGGACCTGGGATGGGTGGGAGGCTGGGTGGGACTTCTCCTTTTTCTCCCCCTTTACTCAAGATACAGAAAAAAAAAATAATGTGGAAACAATAGTCTTACCCACTTTCCTGTAGCCCTTAACCCTTTGTGCCCTAATGAACTAAGTAAAGATTATCAAAATAAAGTAATTTTTTAAAAATGTTCATAAGGAAATAACACGTGAGAGAACTGGGTCCAGGGGTAGATTCTGTCAGGGAAGTATGGGCCAAATCCTGTGGAAATCCCCACTGGTTAGTCCTGCTGGTTAGCTCGCTCGCGAGCTAGGGTGGCAATGGGCTGAGCTAGGTGTGACCATGGAACCTGCTGTCACTTACAGGTAAAGAAACTGACAACACTCTGGGCAGGTCAAGGCAGCAGCACCCGAATGTACATCCTAAAATAGGATGTGGGGCGGGCTGAGCTGCAACTGGAAGGGGGTGGACTGGGCAGGGCTGAGCAAACCTCAACTCACAAGGAAGAACAGAAATCACGATGGAGCAAGGGTCATGCCGAACTAGGCTCTTATACCAACTGGTGTGCATGAGCCAGGGATACTACGGCACAGCATTGAAGGCAAAGGCCATGACAGGTGAGGGGCTAAGCCAACTGGGTCACAGCAACCACTGGCATGCATGTAATCTGGGGCTGGGAATAGGCTTGGTTGGTGAGCTGTGAGAGTACACCCTTGCTGGGCTGGATTTCCCAAGGCAGAGTGCAGGGGCTGGAGTGGGGGCTGCATTCTGGTCTGCATATGGCTAAAATCTCCCTTGCACAAGTGTGAACTGGGGCTGGGTACACCTAGCCAGGCTAAACGCCAGCTCCATCTGGTGCTCTGAAGAACCTTGGTAGATGTAGAACGGACTAGGCTAGGTCTCTGCTCCTACTGAGCCATGTGTGAGCAGTGTCTGGGTATGGACAAGCCTTGGCTGGGCTGAAACATCCAACAGTAAGAACCAGAATGGGTTGAAGGCCCTCAAGGAGGGCTGGCCCATGGATTCACCAGTATGCGCAAGATCTGGCATAGGGAGAGGTTCTGAAGGAGGAGCTTGGGAAACTCCTTTGTCAGGACACAGCCCCTGCAGGTGAGCACAAGAACCATGATAACGAGCAACCCAGACCAAGCCAGAGAAAGATACCCATCAGCATACATTTGGCATAGGCTGGGGGCAGACCAGGCTGAACCCATTCATATTACCTGCTGGCAAATCCGAGCACCAGAATAGAGTGTGGGTCAGGCCAGGTTCGGTCATGAAACAAACCAGTGCACATTACGGAATGCCAAGGTGAGGTAAGCTGTACCAGATGTGGCTGCAGCACCCAACCAGCACACGTGAGAACCAGGGAGGGAGGGGGCAAAGCCGGCAGGGGGAATGTGGGCTCCCCTGCTGGACAACCACTCCCACTGGAGAACATGAGTTAGGATGGGAGCAGACCAGACCAGGCAGAGCTACAACACCTGTGGGCCTCACGTGAGCTAGATCAGGGAAAAGCCAGGTTGGGCTGATTGTTCCAACTGGTGCAAGCAAAAATTAGAGTGGGTGAGCGTTGTTTGGGTTTTGCCACAGCATCGGCTGGCAGAGGCTGGCACTGGGGGCTAAATCTGTCAAGTTAAACTCCAGAACCACTTGGAGAGTGCACAATCAGGGAATGGGAGTGGCCTAGTAGGGAAATAGTGGGCACCTCCCTCTTGGGTTACCACTCTCACTGGAGAGCACAAAACCAGGACAGGGGCAGGGGTGGTTAGACCTAAAGGCATCTGCCAGTATGTGTGTGGGCTGGATGGTAGGGTTGGTTGGGTTGAACTAGGTTTCAATGCCCATTGACATGTATGAGAGCTAAATGGGATGTGGGACAGACTGGACAAGCCTGCAGTACATAGTGGCAAGCATGGGAACCAGGGTAGGGGCAGGCCTGGTGGGAGTCATGGGGAGTTGCCCCAACTAGGCTGAAGCTCCCACTGGTTTGTGTGAGGGCCAAGTATGAAGTGGGCAACATCAGGCTGGACTGCAACACCTGTTGGTTCGCATGGAAGACACGGCTGGAAACAGAACTGACCCAGAAATTGCAATGACCAGCATGTGTGTAAGCTGATTGGGGTGGCGGATGGAGCCGGACCCTGTACTGGCAATCACACACAAGAATCAGGTTTGGGATCACCTCAGAGGAAGTTTTTTTGGAGAGCCCTCCAACTGAAGTGCTGATCTCAGAACCCCAACCATGAAGAGCCTGTAGGCCAGTGGATTCTGAATAGATTTCATCGTGCTTGGAACAGCGAGATTGGCAGCAATTCAAAACTATTCAACTATTAAAGCTGCTTAAGCAGGACCCTTGGAGCATGCCTCACATCGGGGACCTGGGATGGGTGAGAGGCTGTGTGGGGCTTCCCCCTTTGTTTCTCCCCTGATCCCAGATATGGGGGGTGTGGGATGATGACATTAGTGTGGAAACAATGGTCTTACCCACTTTCCTATAAACCTTGACCCTTTGTACCCTAATCAACTATGTAAGATTATCAAAATAGATAAATGATTTTTTAAATAGCTGAAGTGATTAATATACATTTCTTATCACAATAATACCAAAAAAGATTATAGCGGGAAATGCCTTTTTTGAGTGAGTGCAGCAAATGCCCTAAGGAATAGCTCAAAGAATGACAGAAAAGAGATGGCTAGAGGAGCTTTGGACCATCATTGTTAAGTCTTTAATATGGCCTATGGACATATATGCCATTTATATATATATATATATACATATATTTTTTTTAAAAAAAATTTAAGCTGCAAAACATAAAAGACAGTGGAAGAGATCATTTGGGGGAATCTGAGAAGTTGGCAGAGGAAGAGGCTCCTTAGGGGAAAAGTAGCAAGTAACAATGATGCACTAAAATTAAGTAACAAAAGGAATTACCACAAGGCTATAGGGGAATAACAGCAGTTTAGTGCAGGAAGAACATGCACCCCATAAAACTACGAAGTTTCTGAGTGCCCTCTCCCATGCTCACTCAATACTCCCCTCCCTTCCTCTTATTTATTTTCACATGCCTTCCCTTCCCCTCTTCCTTCTGCTACTCCTTATCTCACTCTGCATCATGATCTGGTTTTCTTGCATCTCCATAAATGTTGGGTTTATTTTTCCCACTCCTGTCTCTTTGCCAATCAGGGTCTCCTAATCATCCATCCATTGGGTTTTTCTTTAAGGTTTATTTATTTTAAGTGGAAAGTCAGACTTACAAAAGGAATGAGAGAAAGAGAAAAAATGTTCCATCCCCTGGTTCACTCACCAAGCAGCCCCAGCCACTAGAGCTGAGCCGATCCGAATTCAGAAGTTAGGAGCCTCCTTCAGGTCTCCCATGTGAGTACAGGGTCCCAGGGCTTTGAGCCGTCCTCCACTGCTTTCCAAGGACACAAACAGGGAGCTGGATGGGAAGTGGAGTAGCCAGGACACAAATCAACGCCCATACAGGATCCCAGCACTTTCAAGGTGAGATCTTTAACCACCAAACCATCGTGCCAGGCACCACCCATACATTCCACAAGGCAAAAATGGTAGCTTCGGTCTCTGAGTCTCTCTGACCTCTCAGCCTTGCTTCCTACCATCAACTTCCTCATCTCACTATGTTTCTGCAAAAGAGAATAGACTCCTGTGGGCCTAGTGCCCACGTTTCGTTAGATGTCCATGCCTATTCCACCTGGCTGTGTCTTGGATCTTCAAAAGAGATTGCCAAGAGCAATTCCAATAAAGGCTATCTAAGCTGAGCATTAACTGGGATAGTAACTACTGTTGAATAAGATCCTGGAAGACTGGCCAGAGGAGTTGGAGAATGCAGTTTAATAAAAGTCAAGGAAGAGAGTTTCAAGCAGGTGGTTGAACAGTGCTATAGGCAGCAACGTACGGTCACTAAAATCAAGACTAAAAGGTATTTCCTGCTTTAGCAATGGGTGAAAAAAAAAGAAGGAGGGAAAGATAGCGTCAGACAGCTTTTTTTTTTTCTCAGAGTAGGCTTTGCTGATAAGGGAATAGCAGACAGGCATGCCATACAAAAAGCTTTTGTTTTCCCACTTTTAAAATAAGTAAAATACGAGCTTTAAGAGATAGCTGAAAATGTTGGTAGTGAGCTGAAGAAGGGATGCATTATCCACTGAAATATAACATCATAAGAATTTCAGTGATAACTTTGCAACTCTGAATTAGTCTTACATTTGCCAAACCCTAAACACAGAGCTCCTCTTAACAGAAGAAAACAGGGCCAAGGACAGAAGCTAAGAAGCCTCCTACACTCAGAAAAAGCTAGGACTGGTTGTGTGTGATGTTTCAGGATCAGCATTTAGTTTGAGTTTACCTCTCTTTACCATTTCTACGGTTCTGGGTCTATTCTCCTTAACATCTAACAGGCTATAAGCTCCAGAAATGCCAACTAACAACCTTTACACATCATAATTGGAAAGGATTGTAGCAATAAGGTCATGCATGATGCAGAGCATAATTTGGAAACAATGTCAGTGGGGATCACGAGATCTGCTACCTTCTCTTCATTTCTGTTTCTCCATATATAATAGTGAAGGATCTGGTCTAAAGTGTTTCCATGGCTCCATCAATCAGAATCAACTAGGATTCTTTGAATTCTTGTTTATCTATGCTCTATCTTGTAGCTGTATCTGTTTTTTTGCGTTAATATAAATGCGTAGAAATTGTCCATATTCTTTTCAAGCTTAGCACAAGAAGGGGAATACTCAAAAGCCCAGAAATTGGAAAAATATGGGAAATAAAAAGAGGTGAGAGTCAAAAAGGAAAATGTGATTGACCTCTTGCTATTATCTCAGTGCTCAACTGTCCAGTACTAAAGCTATATCCCCTTGAAAGCAAAGCAATCTCTCCCAAGCGGAAAACTCAAGATACCTTTGGGTTCTGGTCAAATCAAGATTTATTCCCCAGCCTGGCTAGTTTTTAGGAGATTGTGCCTCTGTTCATAATATTCCTCTTAATGACCTAAGTAGTGAAAATATTTTAACATTTATTTTAAAAAGGTTGTTCAACTATTGTTCTTAACTCATCAATGCCACCTACAAAGTTTGTTTTTTTCAAAAATAATTTGTTTGAAAGGTAGAATGATACACAAAGAGGGGAAAACAAAGAGAGGGAAAAACACATTCCACCCATTGATTCACTCCTTAAATGGCTGTGATAGTTGTGCCTGGGCCAAGCCAAAGACAGGAGTTAGGAACTCTATTAGATCTCCTATGCAAGTGACAGGGGTTCTGGGAATTCAGCTATCCTCCACTGTCTCCACAGCACATTAGCAAAGAGCTCAGTTGGAGGTGAAGCATCCAGGACTCAAACCAGCACTCCAATATAGAATCTGACATCACAAGTGGCAGTTTAGCACACTGTGCCAAAACCCTGGCTCCCAAATAAAATTTCAAATCTTCTCTGGGGAGAAATTACTTGAGGGACAGTGTGTCCTGCCCACCTTCCTTACTGCCAACTTAGGAGCAATTTACCAGCTTGAAACGTATGTTGTTCTCACCTATTCTAAAGTTTAAAAACAAAGGGAGATTTTTGGATAAAGATCATATTGTCTTTTGTACTATATATTAAAATGTGGTACAAATGATCTATGCTTAAACCCTGTCCCTTCAGCTCTTTTCCCAAGGTTAAGGATGGGGTTATTTGAATCATCTGTATACTCTCACCCTCTTGGGATCAGAGAGCTTTCATGTATGCCAAATGAGAGACGAAATAGCAGGTGCCAAGTAATTAATTCCTTTTTTATCAAACCCAGGACCACAAACCTCACATACCTAGTGTCTTTGTGAATTACTTTTACTAAATTGGTAACGTCATCTGGTCCAGCACCTGGTCGAAGTGTGGGCACAGATTAAGCCCCAAAATGTCAGTCCCGAACATCGTAGACAGAGCCTATGCTACAACTTGGAGAACTGGCTAAATTTTAGATTTCTGCTTCGATCTGTGTAACTAACTCGGTGCCCAGGACAAGGAACATCACACTGCCTTCTGCTTCTTGTAGCAGGGCAGGTAGAGGAAGGGCACAATGTTGGAAGTTAGGAAATGTTCAACTGCCAGCTCTTTCAGCAGATGGTATCACTGCCATGAGATAATTGGCATGCAGACTTACGGAGGGGCTGGGTACAGAGAAGAAGCAACTGAACCAGAAAACTAGATCAACAAAAATGGAGGAGAGGTTGCCACCCCAGTTGAAAATGTTTCTGCCTTGACTTGAATGGCTCCCAACCAGACTAGCGCTAAAGATGCTTCACTTTTCCCCTTCTCCCTCGGATCTCCTAGAAATATTTTATTCTCATGATTTTTCAAATGTCACTTTCTTGCTGAATATAACTGGAAAAACGTTTGGAAAATTTTAATGCTCAGATCTGTTTCCTGGGCCACATCTTGATATGAGCTTTGCTGTCATTACAAGGTTTTGAGTGTGCTGAGAACCAGGTGATATAAATTGTACTTTCAATTATTCTTTTGTTATTTTAAACATCTTCTGGTGTACAAAAAGCCATTTATATATGAGTAAAATAAGCAGCCATCTGTTTTATTAATCATTAGATTAAAATAGTGTCCACTCAAGCACAACTTTCCAATTGTTGGGAATTAGCTAATTCACAGAAATTAGCTACGTTACTGGACATACACTCACTCCATTAGTTGTATCTATGTCAGGGGAAGATTGTCAAAAAGCATTCATGAAAAAGCCCAAAGGTGAATCCTGAACAGGAGGTCTTTTCTGCATGCAGCATGCAAGGATTGTCCTATCACCCTTAGATTCAAAATAAATTCTGTCACCTGAAATGGAATTGCTTGCCTTTATAGAAGCTGGTAGTCTTCAATAATTGCTGAGTTTCTTCTACTAGTAGGACTTCAGTCTGTCTTGCCTTTGCGGAGGACGGGGAAAGGTATAAGTGCAGAAGAAAGGAAAGCTCTCTAGCAGAGGATGTCCTTAGCCCCAGTTCTGGCTAAGTGCACTGGATTACATATTCAGTCAGCTTTCAAAGACAGAGTTTATCTAGTAGGTAGATAAGGTAAAAACAAACAAGGAACTTAAGTATTCAACTCAAAGGCAGGATCCACCAGAGCAGGATCTATGCATAGTTATGAAATAGGCAAAGTTTATTCTCAGTATGCTGCTACCTCCTCCTTCGGCACATTTCTCCTCTTCTAGCAAGCTTTCTGAAGCCCCATATCTTCTGCCAACACCTGGCTAGGTAAGGCTGTTTCCCACTGCAACTTTTTCTTTTAAAGGATTTATTTGGGGGGTGGGGGGGCAGCACAGTAGCCTAGCGGCTAAAGTCTTTGCCTTGCACTCGTCAGGATCCCATATGGACGCAGATTCTAATCCCAATGGCCTCATTTCCTGTCCAGCTCCCTGCCTTTGGCCTGGGAAAGCAGTAAAGAATGGCCCAAAAAGCCTTGGGACCCTGCACCCACGTGGGAGACCCAGAAGAAGCTCCTAGCTCCTGACTCCTGGCTTTGGATTGACTCAGCTCTGGCCATTGCAACCGCTTGCAGAGTGAGTCCGTGGACAGAAGATCTTCCTCAAGAATTTATTTATTTTTAATGGAAAGTCAGATGTACAGAGGAGAGACAGAGAGGAAGTTCTTCCGTCCCAAGTCCCAAGGCTTTTTTGAGCCATTCTCTACTGCTTTCCCAGGCCACAGGCAGGGAGCTGGATGAGAAACGTAGCAGCTGGGACACAAACTGCCACCCATATGGGATCCCGGTGTGTACAAGGCAAGACTTTCACCGCTAAGCTGCTGCACTGGACCCAACCTCACTGCAACTCTTAATTTAAGCTGGAATTCCCATTCCTTAACACTGAACATCATCCCAGATATTCCCAAAAATCACACATCAACAGAGATCATTCTAGAGGCAAGCAAGATCCCTGTGTCGCATAACGAAGTACCTGTACTTACTCTTGATTGAAACTTCCTGTTAATATGTATCTGGACAACAATAATGATGACTGAAGTGATTAGGCTTCTACTACCTATATGGCAGATGTCAATTGAGATTCCAGTTTTAGGCTTAGGCACATGGACCTGAGACCATTGTGACTACTTGGGGAGTGGGCTAGTGGAGAAGTGTGGTCTCTCCCAATTCCACATAAATAGATAAATAAATAAATTTCAAAAAGTAATGCTCTTTAAAAAGTATAGTCTTATTCCCCAGGACCCAACTTCCTAGTAGGATATCCTTATTAGTGGTACATTTGCCTGTTTTACAGAAGTCTTCTGGAATTCCTCAGCCCACATGATTGGTTTCTATGGCAGGAAGTTCAGACATGATTAATCCTTAGCAACAGGGGCCCACATTGTGTCATAGTGGGTAAAACGACCTGTGGCATCAGGATCCAAGAGGGTTGCCAATACGTGTCTCAGCTGCTCCATTTCTTGAACCAGCATTGACTCTTGCAGCCTTCTGCGAAGTTGAAGCAGCAGATGGAAGATCTGTCTGTCTGTCCCTCTCTGTAACTCTGCATTTCAAATAAATAAATATTTTTATTATAAAAATAAGTCTTAGCAAGAGACATTCTGAGGTCCCTGGGATGGTGGTTGAATAATTCCTCAAAGCACTGCCCCCTGAGGGAGTTGCATTTGTTCCTTTGCGTGGGGCTGGCTATAGGCTCACACAGAGGCTCCTGGACAAGAACCTTGAGTTTGCATAAAAGTCTTCTTGCTGCTGCTGTCCTGGTAGCTTCCCTAGCTGATGAGAGAAGTTATTAGAGAGAGTTGGTTTTGAACTTCATAATGCTTACTTGAAAATTAGCATCTACTTCTTATGTTTCTAGTTAGATTTTATTATTATTTTTTTTAGATTTATATTTGAAAGACAGAGAAGGAAATCATCACTTTGCTGGTTCACTCCCCAAACACCCACAATTGCTGGGGTAACAGCCTGGAACTCAACCTGAGTTTCCCACATTAGTGGTAGGGACCCAAATACTTGGGCCATCACTGGATGCCTTGCAGTGAGTGCATTAGCAATAAGCTGGATCAGAAAGAGGGAATTGAAGTCAGTCATTCTAACATAGGATGTCGGTATCCCAAACAGCACCTTAACCACTTTGCCATCCTTCATTTTTACTTTAGCCAGAATAAACAAGATCCAGAACTTGGTAAGAGAAACATATAAATGACTCTCAGTCATATGAACAAGTGTGATTTCATTACATGTAGATTATATAGCACAAAACGTGTCTACAGAACTAATCTGAAATATTGGAAAATAGTTTTTAAGAAGAACTGTGTTTGAATGAACTACTGAAAGATGTGACAATGTGATGAATCTCAGACTTCATGCTGAACAAAACAACTGTTTCAGAGCTACCAGGAGTACGATTTCATTTAAATGACATCCGTAAACAGACACTGATGGAAAACACATGAGTGGTTTCCAAGGTCTGGGGATGGAGGAAGGGTATAATTACAAAGGGGAAGATTGAGAGTTTGGGGGAAGAAGGAACTGTTCTGTGTCCTCACTATCATGCTGGTTACATCAATTGGTTTGAATGTTAAAATTAATAGAAATGTATGTCAATACTGTTTATTTTTTCTATATCATATAAAAAATAAAATTAAGGAAAAAAGAACATTTAGTTCACATTGTTCAGTACTCTGAAAAGTCAGTCTGACCTTCTAAATCCTGAAGTAGTAAGTTCAAGATGATCCAGGTCTGAAGAACAGGCATGTAAAGGGCTTTGAAGAAAAGGTCATGAAAACACTTGAAACCTCTCCTAAGGAAGATGTCAAATTGAAGAAAGTGGAGCACATATTCAGAAGCCTTGGCCTAGCAACAGAATGGAATTTGTAACAATCAGCCTTGTAAACAGCAAACTCTGTGGTCAGAGCCAGGGGACTGATTGACTAAGGTTTAGAAGTGATGGCGTTTCGCTGTACAGAGTTAATAGGCCCACATGTAGTCCTAATATCCTACCCTCGTGAATGGTAGCCAAGCTAGCAGTCCCCATTTTAGAAAGGCTAGGGTGGGGAGCAAATTAAGACAGCCCACTTTGAGTTCCTAGTGCTGCGCTCTGGTAGAAGATTTGTATACCAAATGTTTATTTTTTTTTTATGAAAGTGATTACATTAAGTTAAATTTGGTTACTGAGAAGTGCCAGAAGGTGAACAACACTTCTTGGTACTATCAGAGACCCCCTAAGGTACCACACATCCAGGCCCGAGAAGCATGGTGCTAATCCAGTTTGGTAGCCAGATGGTGAATTAGTTTCATGCCTGAACAATGAGCCAGATTCCTAAGTCCAGTTTCTGACAGAATGTTCAAGGCCACATTTTTTAAAAATTTGTATCTTTTTAAATGAAACTTTTTGAGATAACTGCGTTCACTTTCAGCTCTAAGAAACAACAGTGAGATAATATGTACCCTGCACCCAGGTTCCTTCTCTGATAACATCTTGTAGAAACTGCACCAGAATACCACAAGCAGCATGTTGCTGTAATTCGTTAATTTATAAACTTGCCATCATTGCTTATGTGCTTATATATTTAGTTCTATGCGACTGTATCACACATGTACATTCACATAGCCACCTACAAAACGCAAAACTGTACCATCTCCATGAGGATCCCTCCTGCTATCCTGTGTAGCACCCTCCTATTGTGCCCCACTCTCAAACTCCTAACACCCACTAATTTGTTCTCCATCTCTGTGTTTTTAAAAGATTAAATTCTTTATTTTGAAAGTCAGAGTTACACAGAGAGAGAACAATGAGAGGCTCTTTCATCTGCTGATTCATTCCTCAGGTGTCCACAGTAGTAAGGGCTGATCCAGGCTGAAACCAGGAGCCAGGAGTTTCTTCCAGGTCTCTCATGTGGATGCAGGGGAAAAGGAATTGGGAAATTTTCCACTGCTTTCCAAGGCATATTAGCAAAGAACAGGACTGAAAGTGAAACAGCCAGGGCATAACCAGCACCCATATGGGATATCAGTATTGCAGGCTGCAATTTTACATTATATACCTCAATGCTGGTACTATCTTTGTATCTTTTTATTTCAAGACAGAATATTCACATGTAATTAAGATTCACTTTTTTAAACTGGCAAAATTCTCAAGTGATACATTTAAATAGCTAAATGAACTAAAAACTCATCTATTTTTATTGCTGAATAATATTCCAGGCACATATTAAATCATTCATAAGTTGAAGAACACTAGCAATATTTCAGTGATCCAGTGTCTCCACAGCCTCATCAACATTTGTATTGCCACTACTTTTTTTTTTAGCCATTGTGTTAAGCATGTAGTAATATTTTATTGTGGTTTTGATGTACAATTCCCTAGTGGCTAATGCTGTTGAACATCTGTTTATGTGTTGCTTTATATTCATATATCCTCTTTAAAGAGTATTTTCATTAGGGCCCAGCGTGGTGGCGCAGTGGTTAAGGTCCTCACCTTGCACGCCCGGGATCCCATATGGGCGCCAGTTCTAATCCCGGCAGCCCCGCTTCCCTTCCAGCTCCCTGCTTGTGGCCTGGGAAGGTAGTCGAGGACAGCCCAAAGCTTTGGGACCCTGCACCCACGTGGGAGAACTGGAAGAGGCTCCTGGCTTTGGATCGGCATAGCATCGCCGTTGCAGTCACTTGGGGAGTGAATCATCGAACGGAAGATCTTCCTCTCTGTCTCTCCTCTCTGTATATCTGCCTTTCCAATAAAAAATAATAAAAATAAATCTTTTTAAAAAAAGAGTATTTTCTTTTAAAAACGATTCTTTTTTATTTTAAAGGTAGAAGGAAAAAGAAATAGAGGTCTTCAATCTAATGGTTCACTCTCCAAATATCTACAACTATTGGAGCTGGGTCATGTGCTAAAGTTAAAACAAGGAACTCCATCCAGTTCTCCCAAGTGGGTTGCAGGAATCCAAGCGCTTAGGCTATTGTCTGCTGCTTTCCAGGCATTACTAAGAAGATGGAATCGGAAGTAGAGCCACGACTCAAACTCAGGCACTCTGATGGGGAAAAGAGGTATCGGGAAAGCATTTTAAACACTGTGCCAAACATACATTCCAATGTTCTAATTGAATTATTTGGACTTTGAGAGTTCCTTACATATTTTAGATACGAGTCTTTTATTGGATATGTAGTTTGCAAATATTTTCCTTTGGCCTAAAACTTGTTTTATCATTCACTAAATAGAATCTTTCATAAAGCATTTTTTTTTATTTTGAGGGACTCCAAGTTAATGGATCTTCTGTTTGATGGCTTGCACATACAATGTCGAGTCTAATAATTTAGCTGGGCTCTAGGTCATAAACATTTTTCTCCTGTATTTTTCTAAAAGGTTTTTACTTGTATGCTTTATATCAGTCTCCAACCCATCTTGACTTACTTTTATATAGAGATGGGCATCAAAGTGTGTTTTTATTCTGCATATCAACTGCACCCACACTATTTCTTGAAAAAGCTATTCTGCCTCCATTGGTTGCTTTTACGTGTTTATCAAAAATGAGCTGAGAAAATTTGTGTGGGTTTATGTCTGAGTTCTCCGTTCTGTTCCATTTATTAATGTCTACCAATCACCATTACTATAGAATCTTCATGGAGATTTACTGAAATTCAATCGTTCATTCTAAAGATTTTCTTTGGGACCCTCCTTCTAAATAATCAAGTGTTCAGTAAGTACAGAGCAGTTTTATTTGGTCCTCTCAGAGCTTATGCCTTTTTATTTTCTCTGCTAGGGCCTTTCTTCTTTTTTAATTTATTTCTTCTTTATTTATTTCTTTATTTATTTGCCATCGTACTGGCTAGAAATTTAGTACAATGTTAAGTAGAAGTGATGAAATCGGACATGCTTGCCTTGTTCCAATATTGAACGAAAAAAATTCAACTCCTCACATTTAAACATGTAAGGCTGTAGGTTCTTAGTAGATGCTATTTATGAGGTTAAGGAAATTTTCATTTTCAGGGTACCAAGAGTTTGTATTGTGAATAAGCAATGAATCTTACCAAATACTTTGTCAAACAATAAGGTCATATGCTTTTTCTTCTTTAGTATGTTAATATGATAGGTTACTTTAGTTGGCTTAAAAATCTTTAATTTGTCTTAGATACATGAAATAAATCCTACTTTGTAATGGAATACTCGTTTTACACAGTGTTACATTTGTTTTGCTAACATTTTGTTGAAGATTTTTATGTCTAAGGTCATCAAAGTAATAGCTTCATAGTATTTTTTTAAAGATTTATTCCTTTTAGGGTCTGGGACAATAGCCTAGTGGATAAATTCTCTACTTGCATGTGCCAGGATTCCATATGGGTGCCGCTTTGGTTCATATCACAGCCACTCCACTTCCCATCAAACTCTCTGCTTGTGGTCTCAGAAAGCAGTAGAGGATGGCCCAAAGGTTTGGGACCCTGCACCTGTGTGGGAGAACCAGAGGAACCTCCTGGCTGCTGACTTCAGATCAACTCAGCTCCAGCTGTTGCGGCCACTTGGGGAGTGAACCAACAGACAGAAGATCTTTCTCTCTTCATCTTTCGTTCTTTCTGTATATCTGCCTTTCCAATAAAAATAAATAAATATTTTAAAACATTATTCATTTTATTATAAAGTCAGATTTACAGAGAGGAGAGACAAAGACCTTCCATCTGCTGGTTCACACTTCAGATCTGAAACGATTTGAAGCCAGGAGCTTCTTCTGAGTCTGCCACATGGGTGCAGGGTCCCAAGGCTTTGGGTTATCCTCTACTGCTTTCCTAGGCCACAAGCAGGGAACTGGAGTATCCAGGACATGAATCAGCACCCATAAGGGATGCTAGCACTTGCAGGGGTAGGATGAGTTAATTGAGCCATTTCTCCAAGCCCCAAAGTATTCTCATTTTGTGCTATCCTTGGGTATCCTTCTGAGACGGTAATGATTTGGATGTTGGATCTTTTGTTATTTCTCACAGGTTCTTAAGATCCTGAACATTATTTTCAGCCTATTTTCTCCCTGTTGTTCAAATTATGTAAACTGTATTGATCGATCTTCAACTTCACAGATTCTGTTCTCTACCACTTTCACTCTACTATTGATCCTATCCAGTAATTTTTTCAGTTCTATAATTTCTATTTTAAAAAATACGAACAGGTGTTTTAATTGAATGCAAAGTGTCAGAGGAACAAAAGATCAAGAAAAATTTCCTCCAGGAAGCTTTTTCAAGTAAGAAGTACACATTGGCCTTGCGTGGGATTGCTCTGAGCATCTTCTCCTTTCACATTCACAAGAACCTAAAATTATTGTGGCAATGGCTATCACCATTCCACATATGAGGAAACCGAGGCCCAGTCAATGTTAAATCCTTCATCCAAAGTCTCAAAAGAATTGGCTCTTGAATCCAGATCTTCCTCACATTAAATCTCATGCTCTCAGGATCAGCATTTTGAAACAGTGGGTCAAGCTGCCGTTTGCTTGGCCTATTATTAGTAGGAGGCCACTTGGGATCCCCGAATCACATATCTAAGTACCTGAGTTTCAGTACTGGCACTGCTCCTCGCCCGGTTTCTTGCTAATGCATATCCTGGAAGGCAGCAGATTGGGTGGAACTAGTTGGGTCCCTGCTACTCTCGGGGGGAAAACTTAGATTGATTTTCCAATTCCAGTTTGGCCCAGACCAGCTCTGCTCTCTCTCTCGCTCTCGCTCTATCTCACTCTCTTTCTCTCTCTAGTGAACAAAAAAAGATAATAATATTAATATTGAAGAAAAAAAACAATAACTCAGGCCTGGTGCGGTGGCTTAATGGCTAAGTCCTCTCCTTACATGTGCTGGGATCCCATATGGGTGCCAGTTCGTGTCCTGGCTCTTCCACTTCCCATCCAGCTCCCTGCTTGAAGCCTGGGAAATCAGCAATGGATGGTCCAAAGCCTTGGAACCCTACTCCCACATGAGAGATTTGGAAGAAGCCCCCAGCTCCTAGCTCCAAATTGGCTCAGCTACTGCTTTTGCAACCATTTGGGAAATGAATCAGCAGATTGAACATCTTTCTCCCCTTCTCTCTAAATCTGATCTGCCTTTCCAATAAAAACAAGTAAAAATCTTTTAAAATATAAATCCCTCTGGAGATAGCTACTGTGAGAATAGCATGAATGGATGCTCACACAGATACTGGCTCAGTGCTTGGCATGCAGTGAGCACTGAGTTTGGCAATGTTGCTATTGTGCTGTTATTTTTCTTATTTGACCAGCCTCCCTTCCTGTATTCAAAGTAACTGCTGTACTTTGAGGAAGGTATATCAGAGACTCAGCTCAAAACCAAGTCTCCAAGCTACAAAGTTCCCAGGAAATAACTCCTTGTCCCTCACAAAACTACATACTCAAAGTTGAAGTTGGTGTCCTTTGACAACATAAAGGCCCCTAGTGATGAAATGATTCAACAACTTCAGCCATATATCTATTTCCAATCTCACCTGTGTCCCTGGTCCTCTCCATGTTCATAATCATAGACTGGGTGTTCCGCATGCCAGACTAGCTTTGGGTATATTTGGTTCTGTTTTTTAACTTTCTTGAGTTTTTTTTTTTTTAAGATTTATTTACCGTTATTGGCAAGTCAGATCCACAGAGAGGAGGAGAGACAGAAATATCTTCCATCACTGGTTCACTCCCCAAGTGTCTTCAATGACCAGAGGTGAGATTATCTGAAGCCAGGAGCAGGAGCCAGGAACTTCTTCTGGGTCTTCCACACGTGTGCAGGGTCCCAAGACCTTGAGCTGTCCTCCACTGCTTACCCAGGTCACAAACAGGGAGCTGGATGGAAGTGGAGCAGCTGAGACACAAACTGTCACCCTTATGGGATCCCAACACATGCAAGGGCTTTTTTTTTTCCCTTTGGCTGAGCTCTCCTATTGTTTTTTGCTGTTGTTGTTGTTTTCTTTTTACTTGTTTCAAGAGACTTTACACTTAAAGTATGTCTGTGATGGTTGTGTTAAAATCCTTGTTAAATAATTCAAATATGTGATTCATCTTTTGGGTTGGTACCAAATGATTGTCTTAAGATGACTTTTATTGTATTCTGGATATAGACTGCTAAATTAGGAATATGATTCTGTTGAAATCTTTTATTTTAGCAGGCATTCACACTTTTTAGGCCTTATCACACAAATCCTAGCATACTTTTGTAGGTTATGATTTCAATAACAACTTACTTTTCTGAGTTTGTTTTTTTTAGGGGGGTGTGTGATATTTTGGTATGTGTGATTAATGTGGTGCCGATTAACCCACTGGTCCCTGCTGGTTGTCCCTGAGGAAGCCGAGTCTTCTCTAGACCCGGTTGTTGAGTGCTTCCAGGTGGGAAAGTGACACTATCTACTCTTTTGAAGTAACCTTCTTTGCAGACCCAGTGTAGTAGCTTAGTGGCCTTGTATCTGCAAGGATTCCATGTGGGCACCAGCTCATGTCCTGGCTTCTCTGCTTCCCATTCCGCTTCCTGCTTGAGGCCAAAAATGCAGTTGAGGATGACCCAAGTCCTTGGGACCCTGCACCCATGTGGGAGACCCAGAAAAACTCCTGGCTCCTGGCTTCAGATCATCTCAGCTCTGGCCATTGCTGCAACTTGAGGAGTGTTCCAGTGGACAGCAGGTCTTTCTCTCTGTACCTCCTTATCTCTGTATATCTGCCTTTGCAGTAAAATAATAATAATAGTTACATCTTCCTTGCTTCTCTGTTCTGATGGAATCACCTCATCAGTGTTACCTGACACCAATATCTCTCAGAGAGAGCTTACTTGATGTTGTGGGAGCAAAGAGGTTTCATGGACCATGATCTTGCTATAGCAGGATTTCCCCCTGCCTTTGCCTGGTGGGAAAGGAGAACACTTCCCCTGGCTACCTACTATCTTTAGGGCTCCCTGTTAGGTCCGTTTGGCCAAAGTTGCCAGGCTTTGCTGGTGTTGCTGGCAGTACTTCTGAGTAATCCAGAGAAGGAAGGAGACTACTTGAACTACCTTTTATTGGTAGGTTTAGGACTGGGAAATGCTGGGCCTGGATCACATTCATCTGTCAGGTTGAGTCATAAAGTACCCTGAGCCCATAGAACATCTCCTGAGTTTCCTAAGGAACTGTCTTATGCTCCCCCTTTACAAGTTTCAATATTCTCCTTTAGTGGCCCCTTGAACTATTTAGAATTTTTTTTCCCAAATAGTACATACATTTTTTTGAAAATGAATAAACCTTTTATTTTTTTCTATGAAATAATTTTGATTGCTTCACAACCACAGGCTTAACATTCTGTTATGTAAAAAAATTCAACAAATAGCAAGTAGAAAAAAGTCACTGTTCCTCAAGAATATGACCAAAGGCTCTTAAAAAACCAAATCTCAAAATGATAATTTTGTTCATATAGAATACATGTTTGTGTTTTGTTTTAACTACAACAGATTAGGGAAAGCAAATAGTATTTATCTTTTTGGAACTATTTCATTAAGCATATGGTTCCCAGTTGTATCCATTTTGTTTCAAAAGATGGGATTTCACTTTTTAATTACTGAATAGTATTTCATAGCATGTATGTTCCACATTTTCTTTATCCAATTATCATTAGCTATTCATAATAGCTAAGATACGGAGTCAGCCCAGCTGTCCACCAATTGATAATTGGATATTTAGAATTTTTTTAAGATATAGTCATTCATTTATAGGAAGAATGACAGAGAGACAGAGACATCTTCCACCCACCACTGGTTTTCTCCTCAATTGCTCTCCTCAATAGCTAGTTCTGGACCAGCCTAGCACCAACAGCCAGAAGCTACTTTTAAGACTGGGCCAGACTCCAGCACCCACTGGTGCCCATGAGAGCCAGGGGTGGATGTAGGACAGGTTGGGCTAGGTCTCTGTCCCTGCTGAGCCATGAGTGTGCTATGTCTGGGTGTGGACCAGGTGTAGCTGGGCTGTAGCACTCAACAGTAAGAACCAAAATGGGTGTGGGCCAGTTGGGCAAGGACATTGTTCCTGCAAGGACAAGAGGTAGACTAGGTCAGACTGAGCCAAGGACCCACTGGTTTACTCAAGATCTGCCACAGGGAGAAGACCTGAGAGAGAAGCTTGAGGAACATAGTTCCTGCAGGTGAGCACAAGAACCAAGGCAAAGAGCAGCCCAGACCAGGCCAGGTTATAGTACCCACCGGCATACGTATGGATCAGGTCTGGGGGCAGGCCAATCTGGGCCAGTTCATAACATCCACTGGCAGATCTGAGAATCGGGACAGGGTGCAGGACAGGCCAGGTAAGGCCTCAATACCAGCCAGCTCACATTAGGGCCGGGACTGGGAACTGAGTGGGCTAGGCTAGGCTGCAGCACTCACCAGCATGAACTGGTATTGGGCACAGACCTGGTCCAGTCTGGCTGCAGCACCTGCTGGTGAATGCTGAGGTGAAACAAGCTTTGCCAGACTGGGCTGCAGCACCCACCAGTACATGTGAGACCCAGGAGAGGGGTGCAAGCCAGTTAGGAGCAGCAGTGTGAGCTCCCCTGTTGGGCCACTGTTCCCACTGGTGAGAGAACTGGAACTGGGATGGGTGCAGACCAGGCTGGGCAGGACTGCAACACCTGTTGGCTGCATGTGAACTGCGCTAGGGCCACAGCCAGGCTGGGCTAACCAACTGTATCCACTGCTGCATAAATAAACCAGAGTAAGTGCAGGTTGGTTAGGCTTTGCCACAGCATCAGCTGGCAAGTGCTGGGATTGGGGACAAATCCTGTCAAGCTAGACTGCAGAATCACCTGGAGAATGCAAGATCTGGGAAAGGTAGTAGGCCCAGTAGGGAAACTATGGGCACCTCTCCGATGGGCTGCAACTCCCACTTGCGAATGAGAGCAAGAGTTGGAGGCAGGCCTGGCTAGACAGGCGGTGGCACCTACTGGCATGAATGTGAGCTGGATAGTGGGGTTGGTTAGGTTGAACTAGACTCCAACGCCCATTGATGTGTATGAGAGCTGAATAGGATGTGGGAGACTAGATTGAACCAGTCTGCTGCACATACTGGCAAGCACAGGAACCAGGGGTCGGGGTTGTCCTAGTCGGGGATACCGGAGGCCGTTCCAACTAGACTACAGTTTCCACTGGTGTATGTGAGGGCTAAGTATGTGGTGGCCAGGGTTAGGCTGGGCCACAGCATCCATTGTTTTGCATAAGAGATGGCGTTGGAAACAGAATTACAAATTGCAGTTTGTGCATAGGCTGATGAGGGTGACAGACTGAGTCAGACCCCACATTGGCAAGCACACACAAGGGTCAGGTCTGGGCCCACCTTAGACAAGGTCTCCTTGAGGATCCCTCCAACTGAACCACTGGACTCAGAACTCCAACCATGGGGAGAATGCAGGATCGGCACACTGACCATAGAGTTCATGTGTCAGAACTGGGCCTCTTCAGTACTTAGACAGAGTAGTGAATGGCATGCCCAGACACAAATGAAGGATATGGCAGTCCATTTGGGGGCTGCATAGTACATCTGGTGCCATAGCAGAGGAAGGAGGGCAGAATAACTGGGACAACTATCCCAGCCAAGCATTGACAGCAAATATCTGGGTAAATGGGGGCTCTAAAGTGGACTGTTGTCAGGCAATGGGACTTAGAAGAATGTCCTCATTTTTGGATTGGGTGAGATCAACAGCATTTCAGAACCATTGAAACCACTTAAGCAGAACCTTAGGAACATGCTCCACATCAGGGATCCTTGGATCATACCAGGTGGCCATTCCCCATCCCCGGGTGCTGAGGCAGTTGAGAGGCTGGTTGTGGTTTCTCCACATATCTCTCCCCTTCTTCTAGATATGAGAAGAAAAAAGATGATTGGAAACAATGGTATCACCACTTTCCCTTAACCCTCGATCCTTTCCACCCTGATCAGCTATGTAATCATCATCAAAAAAATTTTTTTAAAGCCTGGTATTGGTACAGAAACAGGGAGGTAGATCAATGGAGTAAAACAAAAAATCCAGAAGGGAACCCACACATACACGACTACCTAATATTTGATAAGAAAACAATCTGGGAAAAAAGGAAGGTCTCTTCAACAGATGCTGTTGGGACAATTGGCTAACAGCATGTAGAAACAAGAAGCAAGACCCATACCTTTCACCATACACAAAGATCAAATCTAAATGGAATAAAGATCTAAGCCTACACCCAGAAACCATCAAACTTTTGGAAGAAAAGGTTGGACATGCTCTGCAAGACATAGGAGTGGGCAAAAACTTCTTAGAAAAACACCAAATGCAAAAGAAGTCAAGACCAAAACAAGCAAATGGGACTACATTAAGCTAAGAGGTTTCTGCAAAGCAAAGGAAACAATCAACAAAATAAATAAGAAACCAACACTACACAGAAGACAAAGGCTAATTTCCAGAATATACAGAGAGCTCCAGAACAACAATAACATCAAAACAAGCAAACCAGTCAAGAAATGGGCACAAGAAATGGACAGACATTTTACAAAGGAGCAAATTCAAATGGCTAGCAAACACATGAAAAAATGTTCAAGCTCTCTGGCAATAAGGGAAATTCAAATAAAAACAACACTGAGGTTCCACCTAACGCCTGAAAGAATCACCCATATACAGAAAAATGCCAACAACATCTGCTGGTGAGGTTGCGGAGAAAAGGGAACCCTACTGCACTGCTGGTGGGAATGCAGGCTAGTGCAGCCACTATGGAAGTCAGTATGGAGGACATTTAGACAATTAAAAATTCACCTACCATATGACCCAGCAATACCACTTCTATGATATATCCAAAAGACTTGCTACATGAAAAAGCAACATGCACCCCAATGTTTATTGCAACACAATCAACAATCGCAAGAACTTGGAAGCAACCTAAATGCCCATCAACAGAGGACTGGATAAAGAAACTGTGTTTCATTTACACTATGGAATACTACTCAGAGATTAAAAAAATGAAATGCATTACTTTGTGGCCAAATGGTCCAAACTAGAAACCATAATGCTAAGGGAAATGAGCCAATCCCAAAAGGTTAGATATTATATGTTTAATATAATATAATACGATGTCAAATCTAGAGATATCATATGTGAATCTTACTGTGTTAATCAATGTTACTTCATACTTACTTGTACCTAATGCAACAAGAACTTGTGATGTAATTCATTGATTAACCATTGACAAGAGGTGGATTGTTTATAACCACCTGTGATTGTCAGTGTCCACATATAACTTCTATTGGTATGGCCCATAAACAACTGAAGCCTAATCCTCACTGTACCTATATTATGGCCCCAGGATACAAGAATTAACCTCTAATGAAAAGTTATTCTACATGGCTGGAAGATACTCCAGTGGAAGCATGATGGATTTGGAAAAAATTCACGACACACATTATGATTCTAGAGAGAATGGGGGGGCGGGGAGGAAGGAAATTTGGGGAGGAGTAGGGGAGAGTCCACCACCAAGTAAATTTATCCAAAAAATTATTTTTTTAAAAAAAAGAAGCTACTTCAAGGTCTTTCATGTGGGTAGGAGGGGCCCAAGTACTAAGGCTATGTGATTCACTGCCTCCTCAGGCACATTACCAGGAAGCCGGATCAGAAGCTAAGCAATTGGGACTCGAACCGGTATTCCAAGATGGAATGGCCTTAACTTGCTGTACCACTATCTTGACCTTTATTTGCAGTTTTTATAGCTGTGCTTAGCTGTGAAGAGCAGAGCAAAAACAATCTCCTCCTGTGCAGACTGGAAGTGAAAGACCCATTTTGCATTGATTTCTGCTGCTTCTCCTAGGTATGACTCAGGCTTCGATGTGTCACCCTTTTCTTGGGCAGGAAAGCAAAAGAGGGCTTTTTTTTTTAATATAGAAAAAAAACAAACTTTACTGTGGTGTGTACATGTGTTTGAGAAGAAAATCTGGCATAAATCAACCCTGCAGTCAGTTGTGTATAAACTAAAATTGAAATGTCAATGAAGTAGTCACAGGATGTGGTTAAGCACTTGCATTTTCTAACACATTGGTCACTCAATACCATGTCAATTAACTCCATAATGTTGTAAACTGTTGTTGATGTTATGTTGTGGCTTTTAATTGGTTGGGATGATATTCTGCCAGCTCTGCCTTCAGACCAGAGATGGTCTCCCCCCCAAAACTGTTGAATTTATCTGGACAATAAGATGCTGGACTCTATGCATGGTCCATGCTTACAATGAAAGAATCTTGACTGGATTTCTTTTTTTTTAAGATTTATTTTATTTTTTTTAATTTATTTTTTTATTGTTAATAACATTGTATTATGTGATACAGTTTTATAGGCGCTGGGATTCCACCCCCTCCCACAACCCTACCCCCATGGTGGATTCCTCCACCTTGCTGCATAATCACAGTGGATTTCAACTGTAATACTGCAACAAGGTGGAGGAATCCACCATGGGGGGAGAGTACAGGGAGGGGTTGGGGGAATCCCACAGCCTATGAAACTATGTCATAAAATGAAATGTAATTAATTTTTAAAAATCAACCCTGAAATAACTATTACAGTGTGCTAACACTGTGATGGAATGCTGCATTAGCTTTGTGGCTTTGTCTTACCTATAAGGTTGCACACAATTCTACTCACAGAAGCATATTTTCAGCAGTCAGAACAATCATGCTTTGATATTTTCAAACTGGTTGGAATCAGACTAGATTAATATTATCTTAAAACATTTGGGCCTGGCGGCGTGGCCTAGTGGCAAAATTCCTCACCTTGAACTTGCCGGGATCCCATATGGGCGCTGGTTCTAATCCTGGCAGCTCCACTTCCCATCCAGCTCCCTGCTTGTAGCCTGGGAAAGTAGTGGAGGATGGCCCAAGGCTTTGGGACCCTGCACCCGTGCGGAAGGCCGGAAGAAGTTCCTGGATCCTGGCTTTGGATTGGCATAGCCTTGGCCATTGCGCTCACTTGGGGAATGAATCATCGGATGGAAGATCTTCCTCTCTGTCACTCCTCCTCTCTCTATATCTGACTTTCCAATAAATAAATAAATAAATCTTTAAAAAAAACATTCTTCCCCTTCTGTATAAAAATTTGAGCTGTGGCTGGTGGCATGAGGTACCAGTCTAAACCTCTGCCTGCAGTGCTGCAATTTCATACAGGTTTCAGTTCAAGTCCTAGATGCTCCACTTCCCATCCAGCTCCCTACTTATGACCTGAAAAAAACAGCAGAGCATGGTCCAAATCCTTGGGATGCTGCACTCATGTGGGAGACCCAGAAGAAGCTCTTGGTTCCTGGCTTTGGGCCAGCACAGCTCTGGCCATAACAGTCATTTTGGGGAGTGAACCAGTAGATGGAAGATTCTCCTTCTTTCTCCCCCACCCCTCCTTTTTTTTTCTTTTTCTTTTTCTTTTTTATTTCTTTTCTTTTCTTTTTTTTTTTTTTTTTTTTGCTTTCTGCCTTTTCTTTCTACTCTACCTTTCAGACTTTAAAAAATCTTAAAATTCTTGAGTTAACTATACATGGCATATTCTGTGACATACTGATCTTCAAGGAAAATGAGATACTACTGGAGAAGACTGCCTGTGGCAGGATGAATAACGGTGGCCCAAAGATGCCTACATCCTAATCCCTGTGAACTGTGAAAATGTTACCTTACACAATAAGAGGAACTTTCAAATAATTGTTTATTGCTTAGCCATTCAATCTAATTATGAACACTTTAACAGAGAGAAATCAGAGAGTCAGGAAAGCTAACGTAATTATAGAAAATAGAGGTCAGACAGAGAAATATTTGGAGATGTTACATTGTTGCCTTTAAAGATGGAATAAAAGCCCTGAGCAAAGGAATGCAGACATGATGTAGAAGTCGGAAAATGAACTGTTTTGCACATCTGATTCAGAACTGTATGATAAATGTGTGCCATTTATGTCATGACAGTTGTGTGATTTATTACAGCAGCCACAGGAAATGCATACACAGTGGACAAGTGACATGATTTGGGTTGGATGTCAAGCGAATGTTGGTCAGCAGGAGAAATACGGTTAGTATACAAGCACATGCTATAGACATGAATCTCTAGTCTAGAAATATGAAACCACAGATAAAATGAGCTCAATGTCTAGACTACTGCTGACCATCACAACTTACAGAGCATCTGCTCCGGATATCCATGAGCCAAATATGATTACTGAGCACTTACTATGGGCTAATACAACTAGAGAACTAAATTTTTTTTGTTTTATTTATTCTTAGCATATATTTAGATTTAAAATGTCACATGCAGCTAGTGGCTACTCTATTGGAGAAATCACATCTGTCCCATTGAAAGAGCTTGTTAAAAATAGCCATGTCAGAGGCCCGGTGTGATAGCATAGTGGCTAGAGTCCTCACCTTTAATGCGCCAGGATTCCAAAAGGACACCAGTTCTAATCCCAGCAGCCCTGCTTACCATCCAGCTCCCTGCTTGTGGACTGGGAAAGCAGTCGAGGATGCCCCAAAGCCTTGGGACCCTGCCCCCACATGGGAGACCTGGAAGAAGCTCCTGGTTCCTGGCTTCAGATCGGCTCAGCTCTGGCCATTGCAGACGCTTGGGGAGTGTAACCATCTGACAAAAGATCTTCTCTGTCTCTCTGCCTTTCCAATAAAAATAAATAAATCTTTTTTTTTAAATAGCCATGTCAAAGATAGGTATTGTCATGTATTGGGTTGAGCTGCCACCTAGGAAACTGCATACCAATTAGGGGTGCAGATTTGAGACTTGGTTACTCCACTTATGATCCAACTCTGCTAGTAAGCCTGAAAAAGAAGAGGATGGCTCAAGTCCTTGAGTGGTTTCCACCCACATGGGAGACAAGGATGAAGTTCCTGGCTCCTTGCTTTGTCACACCCCAGTCCCAGTTGTTGCAGCCATCTGAGGAATGAACCAGTTGACAGAAAATCTCTGTTGGTCTGTCTCTTTCTGAGTCATTTTGCCTTTTAAAAAAAATAAATAGATTTTAAAGGAAACAGGACTATGCCGAATTAAGAAGCACTGACAGTTCACTGGAGATTAGATTTCTCATTTTTTATACCATAACAGAGCCACATATCTAGAGGAGAAAAAGTTCATCAATATATAAATTGTTATTGTAAAATCCATGAACTTTATAACTCCATATTAGAACCAGTAATACACTGAGCTTAGCTTCTAACATCACAAATAGTAAACCTGAACGCTGAAGGGGTTAGAACTTCAAAAACACAGAAATCTGAGACCCATTTAATGGAACAAGACTTATTCCTACAGGTTCCAGAGGTCCCAGAAAAAAAAATCAAATAGTCATAAAAGTCATCCTGAGCAACAAGATGAAGTTATATCCTGAATCATCTCCTTCAGAAGGCAAAGAAGTAAATCATTTAATTTTCAGAAAACCCAAACAGATGAAATCAATGCAAATGAAACACAAAGGCAACTTCCCACTCTCATGTGAAAGCCCTTTTTTTAGGACTTCCAGCCATTATGCTCTGCCATCCCCTCCAATTCCTTATCACTCTCATTTAAGCACCAGTGTTGACAGTTCACATCAAGCATTCTCTCCCCATCACCAACAGCATCCTGCTCCAACCTTATCCTCTGCCATATCTGTCACACAAGTTCTAAACCAGATCAATTCACTCATCCAGCCCAACCATTTCTGCTTTCATGTACTGCTGAGCTCTAGTAGAGGAAAGAATCCATAATCAGAGATAGGAACATCTTGAAAAACATGGTCTCTGTATAATATTGTATATCAGTTAAACATGTAAGATATCTGTATAGATCTGAATGGAAAGAAAAATTAGATCAAAAAAGCAAGTGATATCACTCCCTAAATACAGCTACAATAGAAAAAAATGTGCTGGCAAAGATGTAGAGAAATTAGAGCTCTCATTTGGAAATGTAAAATGGATCTTCTATTTTCATATACAATCTTGCAGTCTCACAAATGTTGAACATATACAGTTACCATATGACCCAAATGTTCCATTCCTAGCTGTTTGCCCAACAGACATGAAAATATATCTATTGTTTTATGTTATTTTTCTTTTCCTCTACTACCTAGTTATGATACATTTATACATCAGAAATTTAAGCTTATTACTGTGAAGCAAATGAATACGTTATGGTAATAATTTAGGGGAAAATAAGGGAGGGAGAAACGGAGGGAGTGTGGCAAGGAAGGAGACAGGAACCCCTACACTTCTAAATCTGTATCATGAAAAAGATGAAATCTACTCACATTAAATTTTAAAATAATTAAATAATAAAAAGCATATTTAAAAACTTAAAAAAACAAAATCTGTTCACACAAAATCTTGAACACTATTGTTCATAGCAATGTTATTTTTAGTAGCCCAAAAGTGGAAACAGCCCAATGTCCACCAAACAATAAATGGATAAACTAAAATGCGGCAATTTGTGCAATGCAACCATTCAGCAAAAAAAAAAAAAAAAAAAAAAGGTTGTGAATCATTCTGTAACATGGATCAACCTTGAACATGTTGTGCTAAGTGAAATAAGCCAGCCACAAAAGACCATATGGTATATGCTTCTGTTTATGTTAAATTCTAGAATACGGAAATCTACAGAGAAAGAAAGTAGATTAGGGTTGCTTAGGATTGGCATTGCGGTATAGGATAGGGTGGGAGGGCATCAGCTGAAGGACATAGGATTTATGAATCAATGAAAATGCTCTTAAATTTGCTGTGATGGTATTTGCACATATCCATGAATACACTAAAAAAAATTACTGAACTGTGTACTTTAAATGTGTGAATAGTATGGTGTGTGAATATAGCTCAATAAAGCTGTTATTTTTTTAAACCAAGTGACAGAATAATACATGTACTGTGGTTCATTTATATAAAACTAAAACTACATATGTATGTAATATAAACATTTGTGAAAGTATGTAAATATATAGAGCATGATTTGGAAGGAAAGGCACCCATCTGTTAGCATTGGTTACTTCTGGGAGGAGAAGTGGGACTGCCTTCTGTAACATCACATTTCCCTGTTTCTCCTCCTACCACTGTTACTCCTCCAAGTTACTTTGTAAGCACTCCTTTCTCTGCCCATCCCCTTAGAATTCATATTTTACTCTTTAGCCTCTCCTGGAAGTGATCTACAATCATACATTTCCAATGGATCCAACAGTCCCCATCCATACCCCTGCCTATTCCTTCAATGAATTCCGTTGAGCACTTCCTGTGTATTGTGCTGAATCCCAGCCAAGCAGCAGCAACAAAGGAAATGAGGTCACTGCTCTCATGGAAATGATGTTCTAACAGACAGGATACATAAATAAATAAGCAGAACTATACATGAAACTGATCTTTCCCGATAACAACAAGTGGCAGGGAGAAACCAAGACAGGGTTTTTGAGGGCTCTTGAATTGAGCTCGTCAGGGAAAGCCTCTCCGAGTTACTGACACTGAAGTTGAGACCTGGATGATGTTGGAGGATGGGAGAAGAAAAACCTTTTTTACAACAGTTCAATGATCCTGAAGAAGGATCTGGGACCATAGCCAATAAGGAGACTCTGGCAAAAATAAAGACTTTAGATACTACACAAACTGTAACTGAAAGCCTTTAGAAGATTTTAATGCAGGGAAAGTGATATGAACCAATTCACAAAGTTGACTTTAGCAATGCCAACAAGCTTTAAAAAGGCAGAGATGACACTTACCTATCCCTGTTTTTCCAGAACCTATTATAATGCCTAGTGTATAATAATCATATGGCTGATATTTGTGAAGTACTTACCAGTGCCAAGTAGTTTTCCAAGTGATCTGCAAGTATTGATTCATTTTATCTTTACAACAATCCTATGAGCTAGATAACCGTGATCCTGTCTAGTTCATAAGTAAGAAAATACAGTCAGAAGGCTGATGTGCTCAAGGTCCAAGAAGTCCAGTTCCACAGCCTATGCTTGTAATCACTAATATTTCAGTGACGAGTCGATCGATATTTATCAATGAAAGGGAAATTGGAGTGGGGGAGGTATGTGATTTTTTTCATGAGAATATTTCATCATTTCTTTAACTACAAAATCTCATTTGATTCAGAGCTCAGAAGATAACAGGCTGTCAAATCAAATAAAAGATCCTTGCTTTCTACAAAGTTTCAAGGAGTCAATAAAGCTATTCTATTTACCCTACGCACCAGCAAGGTAGATCTCTTTATTGGAGTTCAGTGACGTTGGCTAAGACGCAGAAAACACAATTGTCCCAGACATCATTAAGTCCTAAGCAAATGTGTACTGAGAGCTGCACAGATGCCAGGTACTTTGTTAAGAATTTTACATGAGCTACCTAGTTTTATCTTTCCAATTGCCCTCTGTGATACAGGCACTGTTACGGTCTCCCTCTTCAACAATGTTAGATAATTTATGCAAGTTAATAGGATTAGTAAAAGGCAGACCAGGATTTATGCCAGGGCTGCCTGGCTGCAAAGTCTGTGCTGTAACCACTCTGGTAGATGCCCTACAATCACCAATGTTGACTGTAACTTAAGAGCTGGGCCACCCCCTAAGGGAACCACTAGCCATGTGAGGTTAAGTAAACTTAAATGAATTAAAAGGAAATGAAATGTAAAAATTCATTTCTTCAGGCACACTAACCACACTTCAAAATGCTGCCACACTGGAGTGCCATGATGGTAAACACATTCAGTATCACAGAAGAGTTTGACAGGACAGTGCTGTACTTGAGTGCACTACAGCAGGTTCAGTTCCCTTCTCATCCTCCAGGTGCTACAGGTGCCACAGCTTGCTTTCTGCTCTGCCAATCTGGCACTTTGCACTTCAGTGCCTCTGGGAAACATTGAGGCATATATCAAGGTAACAACTGTCATATTTGTCCCTTCCTTCATTATCCTCCTCACCAATATCACACTTTCTGCTTCCTTACTGTTCCCCTCACTCTTGTAATATATCCTCATGCCCCATGCCAGCTACCCCTCTACTCTCCAGTTCTTTGAATACATAGGTCCTTTTGCCACTCATTCCTACCCTGCTTCCAACCTAGATGACTGGGTGGAAAATAAACACTTTAGAGCAACAAGTACAAAGGAAAGGTGCCCACGGGTGCAGAAATCCCTGGTGGTTATCTGCAGTCACATTCCATCTCACCACCTCTGCTTGCTTAGTGCTCCAGAGCAATACTTCACCTTAACCCTGGCCCACCTGGCCTGACAATAGATGGCTGATAAGGTGCAGCCTCATATGGCCACTATGACTCTTGATATTGATTTTTTAAAGATTTATTCATTTTTATTGGAAAGAGTTACAGAGAGAAGGAGATACAAAGATCTTCCATCCACTGGTTCACTAAATGACCACAACTGCCAGAGCTGAAACAATCTGAGCACAGAAGCCAGGAACTTTCCCTGGGTCTCCCATGCAGGTACAGGGTCCCAAGGTTTTGGGCTGTCCTCTACTGTTTTCCCAAGCAAGAAGCTTGATAGGAAGTGGAACAGCCAGGATATCAAACGGAGCCCATATATGGGGTCCCAGCGCCTATAGGTGGAGGAATAGCCAACTAAGCCATCACAATGGGCCCCTAATAATGATTTTGGAGCTGGCAAGGGGGTACTGGAACTTTTTTTCAAGCCCATGTTAATACTGTCAATGTCAATATAAGCTTTTAGGATGCTAGAAGGTAGACTGGTTATAATCTGCTCTACACACAGGAACTCACGAGACAGAAAGGAGACAAACTACCCAAGGAGAAGAGAGGTAAGTTAGAGACAATCATCCAATAGTCAAAAGGAACAGATACAGCAAGTTATTAAAACAGGTGCATAACACAAAAGGCACTCTGGAATATATTACATGACCCATTTACTGGCAACTTCTGGACTTCAGCTGATTATCCCCCTAATGAACTTTGTTCTCAAGTTATATTAAAGTGAGCATGTAGGGTCCGGCACAACGGTGCAGTGGCTAAAGCCTTGCCTTGCATACACTGAGATCTCATATGGGTGCTGGTCTATGTTCTGGATGTTTCACTTCCCATCCAGCTCTCTGTGGCCTGGGAAAGCAGTAAAGAATGGCCCAAAGCCTTGGGACCCTGTACCCACATGGGAGACCTGGAAGAAACTCCTGGCTCCTGGCTTCAGATCAGCTCAGTTCCAGCTGTTGAGGCCACTTGGGGAGTACAGCTACTTGGGGAGTGAACCAGCAGATGAAAGATCTTTCTCTCTGTCCCTCCTTCTCTATGTCAATTTGCCTTTCCAATAAAAATAAACTTCAAAAATAAAGTGAGCACGTATCTTCAAAGTGGATTCTAGCTGATGGGCAAAGGAAATAGGCAAGAATATGAAGAATATGAAGGGTAAGGACAGCTTAAGTCATCAATTTGTCAAAGAGAATCTCAGTGCAGATATATGAAAGTCACTTACACGTGGTCACATTATCCAAATGGGGATTCTGCCTGTTAAGCCAACCAAGAGTTAAGCTACCTGATATAGTTCTTGGAGACCCACACTAAAAAACATCAGAAAACTCAAAGTGAATGTCTTCAGTCATTTGGCATAGTATTGCCCAAATCAGAGACACTCTGCTATTTCCCAAAAAGCAACTCCATGCCATATCATGCCACCTAGCATTGAGTTGTGGTAGGGAAAGCAAGACCATGAGCAACAACAACAAAAAGCAACACCGGATGTGCTCCTATCCCTGTGAAGTGTGTACCATACTAGCTCTGAACCTACGGCTGTAGAATGGGGACAGTGAGCAATGGGCAGGGTTCTGCCTCGGGCCATGCTTGAAGTGGTTCTAGCTGAATGATAATGGAGCAAGAAACATAGGATCAGAAGCAGAATTGCCGCTCCTGAAAATAAGAGTACTCGCTGGAGACATGTATTGCTTTCTGTTTTCCTGTGAATGGGGAGAAAGTAGGTCACTACACTCAAAGATCTGTGATCGGGAACAGTGGATCTGAGAGGGACTCACTCACTGAGGCCTGCCAAGTTGAAGCAGCGAGAGGCGTGCCTCTGATTTAAGAGCCGTTGGCTGAGGTCACTTTGCTTTGGGAAAAACTTAGGCTGTGATTCCCTGCCTACCCAAGGAGTCGGGTACAAGCAGAGCCTCTTGGTCCTAAAACTAACAATAAAATGGTTGGCTAGTGTGAGCTGGTAAGCTCAGGAATGTTTATGAACAAACTGTACCTACTTTGGCTTTCAGACAAGGTGGGCAAGGCTTGGGGCAGCTTGGCTAAAGATAGACAGTACAAATGAACGTAGAAAAACAGAAAACAGGGTTTCATTCCCAAGTTTCTTACTTACCCTTCAAGCAAAGCCCCTTGTTATCTTTCTTTCATACCCTGATTTGCTCTTGGTGGGTTGCAAGGAATATGGAGAAAGTTTTCTGGGCCTGGAGAGGGGTTCACACAGAGTTTGCTGCATTTTCTGTTCTCATATGTCTGCAATAGTCCCCAGATTGCATTGCAATCAGGCGGAAAGTGGAGTGGCTGATAGACCTAGGGGACAACACAAAGAAAGCTATGATAACCCAGCTGAGAGCCATGAGTCCTCCTGGACTAACCGAGGTGACTACGGGTTCACAGCCAAAAGGAGAGCCACCGGCCCCTGATGTGGAAGCAGCAGTGGTTGAAAGGCAAAGAAACTAAATCCAAACCCCTCCTGCATAACGCATAGCTGTGAGTCAGGTAGCATGAAACACAGCAACTTAAGTATGCCGTCTCAGGAGGAAATTCAGAAAGCAGTCAGTTTCTGCCCTTTGTCACAGTCCCACATGCCATTTCCTTCCTCCATCTGATTCGAGTTGCTCAGATGTAAGGAACCCAAACCAAGGCAGCCAGTTTTCCAATCTGTAACTGAGAGGGAGTGTTCATCGGGGGGGAAAAAATGGACTATTCAGAGCAAGAGCCGAAGGAAACTATTTGAGATTTCCTGCCTCGAGACCCTTAACCTTACCTTTATCCCTGGACAGTTACCCTAGAAGTCAGTACTTCTCCATGTGGCATGAATATGTAAGAGGAGTTATTATGTAGTCCTGATTATAAAAGTAGCAAGCAGTTATTGTACAAAATTAAGGGCATAGAGAAATACACAAGGTAGAAAGTAAAACTGTCTTCAAGTTACCAGCGTTTACAACCTGGCTGTACATTTTCAGTTTTCAGTTCTGGCTCTTACTGTTTTTCCCAAATACTTAACCTTTCTAAGCCTCATGTTTCTTATCTGTGAAATGTGAGGAATTACGGCACTCACCTCCAAGTTTTGTTGCAAGGATGAAAAAAATCATATGAATAAGTTTAATCATCCCTGGTGAATAGTGATCAATGTGCTGGCTACCACCATCAATATCACATCTATCCAGAATCGCCACACTGATGGCTGTATAATAGTTCATCTTGAGGGCTATCTCTAAGCATTTCTATCATTTCCAAGACATCAATATTACACATTGCTGTTGGGAACATCATTGCACATACATTGTCTTGAATACCTCTGATCATTTCCTTAATGTAAGCTTGCTGGAGGTGCAGTTATTGGATAAAGAGAATAAACATTTTTAGACTGTGATTACAGATCACTAAAGTACACTTTTAAGAAAAGTTATGCTCATTTAAATTTTTGTGAGCAAGGCACACATAAGGAGTCTTTAGTAGGCTCGTGGGAAATACATCTCATGAAAAAAACTTTTCACCAAAATAAAATAAGTCTTTTAATCCCATTTTCCAAGAACATTTTTAAGCACTCTGGTAAGTACCCATCTCTCTATTCTTTCACCAAAATTGAAGAATAACACTTCTTTAAAAGACTGCCAATTTGATGGTGGCAAATTGGTGTCTGGCTTTCCTTTGTATAACTTTAATTACAAGGGATGAGGAACACTTTAAGCCAACTCTGTTAACTTTCTGCAGGAATTCATGGGTTCCCAGAAAGAAAAAAAAATCTATAAAGGAGTCCTTGGAGATTTTGAAGTGAAACAGACAAAGTAAAATGCCAGAAAACAATTCACATTTGAGCAGTTTCACTGTAAAATATAACATATGGAAAATTGTGTATCTTAATAGAGTATTAGCAAGTTAATAACTTTTTTAGTTAACATTTCAGAAAAGAAAAAGAACTTTGTCAACTATTTCAGAAGCCTGGCACAGGTCCCAGCTCAATGCTAAAACAACCTGTAAATTGATTCTCATAGTATTCTCTTTTCTTTCCAGTTTTTAAGATTTTACATATTTGAAAGTCGGAAAGAGAGCAGGAAAGACACATGTACAGAGAGAGAGACAGAAAAAGAAAGAGAGTGAGAGAGAGAGAGAGAGAGAGAGAGAGAGAGAGATCTGTTGGTTCACTCCCAAGATTGCCACAATGGCCCGGACGGGTCTAGGAGCTACAAATTTTATCCAGGCCTCCAACATGGATGGCAGGGCCCCAAACACTTGGGCCTTCTTGTGTTGTTTTTCCCAGGCCATTAGTAGGGAGCTGGATGGGAACTGGAACAGCTGAAACATGACGAAGTGCCAATATGGGATGCCAGTATCACATGCCATGCCACAACATTGGTCCCTCTTTATGGTTGTCTCCTTACACACTACAGTTTAGCTTTCCCTTTTTAGAATATTTGAAGTGTTTTTCACTTAGTAACTGATACACTTGTTTATAAAAAAAATGTATTACTCAATCAAGCAAATGCTTAAAATGCTCAGTTCTGTATTGAATCTGTTAAACACTGATTAAAGGTTAGAATTAAAATGTTAAAAAAAATACTTCATAGACACAAAAACATATATTTACATAATTTTCTTCAGGCATGTAAGTAAATAAATTGCTCTGCCTTAAACTTAGCATATCACTTTGATATAGTCCCATGTGTCAGTTCAGTTTTGAAGTATGCCTCTAAAGTCAGTATAATTGTCTAGCTTTCCATTCAAGTTGAAATGCCAGTTATAAATCAAAATCCAAAGTTCAATTAAAAAAAGACATTTTCAGCCTATCACATAGGCCAGAGTTCTTAACTGCAAAGATAGAATCCACTTTAACTAGTTTAGGCAGAAAGGGAATTGATTAACCAATATTAGACAGCCCACGGATCTCTGGAGACCTATAAACTGAATACTCTGAAGAGGCCAGAAACAAGGTGCAAACATATTGCAGATGCCATTCTGGCCACGCCAGCATTGCCACTCTTCTGGAAAGGACATCATCAACTCAATATCCCTGCCTTCCAACTGAAAGTGGCAAGGTATTGCTATCTCCCTTCAGACAGTTCGCACTTCCAGAAGCCTCTACGTAAGAGAACACTGAGCTGGATAGAATCTAGCTGCTTGATGTGACCACTCTGTTGTTTGCTGGTTTCTGCTATTCAGAACATTTAGCACAGAAAAATTTTCTGTCTTTTGCATTTTTCCTTACTAAACATTTCAGTAGACTATAAACCTTTCAGGGAAGAGACCACTAAGTTACTTTTATGAAATTAAAGGCAATTACTCATTAGTTTCCTACCACATTCATCATCAAACATTTATTGATTGCCTACTATGAATCTGGCTAAGCTGCTGAGGAAAGAGGATACAGCTGAGAACATGTTAGAAAAAAACATTTTCTCACAAATTATATCCTAGTCATTGTAGAACAACAAGCATGTTAAGAACAGAGAGAGAGAAGAGAGAGCAAGGCTATCTTAGGTCACAAGGGGCTGACATTAGAAGAGAACCTCAGAGGATCCAGGCATTTGGAGAGTTAGAGGAGGAAGAACCATGGAAGAAGGAATAGCATGCTAGGAGAATCAAACCCACCCACTGCTTCTGAGGCTAAAGCATTTTGAAAAAAAGTGAAATTATTCAATCTTATTTCATGCAGGTTGAGAAGCCACTGACGGCTGTGAATGGCCAGGAGTGACATTATGTGGGCCACATTTCAAAGGATCACCCTGGGTAGGGCGTGGAGAACAGGTTATAGGAGAAACAGAAACAGGACGCAAGTAATCTGAATGAGAGAAGGTAACAGTTTACATAGATGAAAGAATGAGAGACAATCACATCTGGGATATGCCTCAGTGGAATATGACATATCAATTAAAACTTTTTGGCTATGGGAGGGAACTGGAGGAAAAGAATCAAGAATAACACCCAGATCTTTGGCCTTAAGCAATATTGAATAATGCTGACAGTTAATGAGATGAAGAATATGGTAAGAGGAAGAGGCAGGCTCCACAATGGCCATGTGGAAGTGCTGGTGTCTATGGGCCTGAACAAGGTGGACAGTGGAATTTACAAGCAGTCTTGCAGGCCCGGCGTGATAGCATAATGGTTAAGGTCCTCGCCTTGAATGCAACAGGATCCCATAGGGACACTGCTTCTAATCCCGGTGGCCCCTGCTTCTCATTTAGCTCCCTGCCCGTGGTCTGAGAAAACAGTCAAGGACGGCCCAAAGCCTTGGGACCCTGCACTCGTGTGGGAGCCCCAGAAGGAAGTTCCTGGCTCCTGACTTCGGATTGGCGCAGCACCAACCATTGTGGCCACTTGGGAAGTGAATCATTGGATGGAAGATCTTCCTCTCTGTCTCTCCTCCTCTCTGTACATCTGCCTTTCCAATAAAATAAACAAATCTTTAAAAAAAAAAAAGTAGTCTTGGAAAAATTCATGGTAAATATGAAAGCTCATTTAATTCCAAACTATAAACTTTCTGGAGTTCTCCTCTAGGAGTCTTGAATTTAGAACAGCAGTCCAGCCTTGTTTTATGACTTCATTATCAGTTCTTACAGCATGTCTCCAGGGAAGTATGGAATTATGACTAACTATGTTCCCTAGGCCTGCCCCTGGGAACATTGCCTTCTAAATGTTCTTTATGTGACTGATAACGCCTCAATGATGTTTCATGTATCAAGAGCAGTGGGCATTCTGTACCAGGTTCTCAAGATTGTTTAAAAATGTCATTATTTACCTGCTTTTGATGTCTGAAGCCCAGTTTCATTTGATAAAACCTCACAGACACTGGTATTTGGATGGGCTTTCCCAGGCAACGATATTCCACAGGTGTCCCTGTGGCTTGTTGTTAATTGGTCTTTTACAAAATAAAAAGATACCTGAGAGTTAGAGTTACATAGAAAAAGGGAGAGACAATAAGACAAAGATCTTTCATCTTCTAGCTCATTCCACAAATGGCCTCAGCAGCCAAGGCCAGGCCAGACAAAATTCAGGAGCCAGGAGCTACTTCTCAGTCTCCAACTTGTGACATGAATCAAAGCATTTGGATCATCTTGTGCTGCTTCCCCAGGGTACATTAGGAGGGAGCTAGATCAGAAGTGGCACAGCTAGGACAGGCCCCTATGCTCATATGGGATGTTGGTGTTACAGATAGAAGCTTTATTGGCTATGCCACAACACCAGCCTCATTCTTAAGAATTTTTCCAGCAAATTGTCTGATTTGGGTGGTTATAGGACTTCCCAAAGCACAATCTTAGCTTTCAAAGAGCTTAAATTTTAGCTGTAGACAGAAACATACATGAAAGCAACAATGGCTCAAGCCAAGCAACAGAACAATCAGAACAAGGACACGGGACTAAGTTTTTGTTCATCTTTATATCCTCCAAACAGGGCTAGGTAATGGTGTCATTCTTGATAAAGATTTGTTGAACTTAGCTGAAGAGCTGGAGCCTGCTGAAGGGGTTAAGGGTTTTTAATAAGGTAGGAGGAGTAGGCAGGCATGCCACTGGAAAAGCAACTTGATGTAGACTCAAAAGCAAGAACAGGCAGGGTTGGTTGTAGAAAGCTGTCCCCTTAGTCTCCCTGTTCCACAAAGGCTGGCTCATTTGTCCAACAGTAGGTACTTAATAAAGTTTGTCACCTGTCTGGTATCCTTTTTCAAGGTTTTTTTTTAAATCTCTGCCCTGTATTTTTGGGCAGTGCTAAGGCAGGTGGCTGATGGGACAGCATGCTTCTCCAGCTCCCACCCAAGTCATTTGTAATAGAGTAGATGGAGGCGTAGACGTCCAGTTCCAAATCTCACTGCGTCATGAATGGTTAGTTTGGCTGCCCTCCCTGTGAATCAGTGGTTAAAATTCCAGATGGGATCACAGTAAGTCTGTTAATTCTGAATTCCATATGTTAGTTCCAAGGTAAGAACTCTGAGAACCTATGCGCCTCTATTATTACGATCTTCCGACAGTCCCAGGGAGGCTTTTAAACAAATTAGATGAGTAACTACTTTACCAAAACAGATTCAAGTGAAGGGAGAATAAATACAGGGGAAAAGAGTAAACAATCCAGGAAACGAGTCAAAATCTTGGTCTGTATGAATGAACCCACATGGGAACAGAAGGTTTAGCACTTCAACCTCTGATATCCTCCAGTGCAACCATTGTCCCCTCCTCCCCTGGCAGACGAGTTAGAGATCTGTCCAAGATCACATAGCAGTCCACAGTTGACTCAGGGCCAGAGCCCAGTTTTTCTGATTCCCATTCCAGTGCTCTACCACACTTTAATGCCCTACTTAGTAATCCAACAGCCATAAGAATCATCGCCCAAAGAAGACAGACGCAGTCAATTTCCCAGTTAGCCACCATTCCTTGATGAAGCATGTTAAGGACCAGAACAGGGTGGCAAACAGCTGAGCCAAGGTGCTACAATCACCAGGGCTAAGTGAGGCATGCTTCTGGCGGCTTTACAGGCACTGCAGCCTCACTGCTTCTTCACTTGGAGCCAAGTCAGTCATACTCTGTGTCATGGGGTTGGGGGTAGGGGGGTCGGAGAGAAGAGTTGAAGAAAGCCGACCTTCCTGCAGGCAGAGGAGCATGGCCAGACTATTAATGAGCAAGCAAAAGGAGGGAGGTAATTGCAGATGCACATGACAACAGCAGAACGCTGTGGCCCAGGCAGCATTGCCTCTCTCCCAGAGCCTGCCAGTTCACAGCAACTGGTCAGAAAGCTCCTGGCTATGTGAACAGGAGAGGCTGTTGAGAGCAGAATCTTTGTACCAGCCTCTGTGCCCTGCCCAGGCTTCTGACTCATAGGCAGTGATGAATGGGCTGGGCTAGTTCATCAGCCCAGCGAACACAAATCCAGGCAACAACTGGCAATGACTTTCCCGAGAGCTGAAGTCACTTCTTGGTGGGACCCCTAACCTTGAACTGCACTCCCCCACAATGCTCCAACAGTCTGGAGCCATGTGAGGAAAAAAGCCTACTGTGGGCCTCTGATAAAGTCTGAAATGTGACCCCTCTGTGGGTAGCAAATCAGGGAATGAATGAATTCAGCATTCAAGGCACATTCTTACACAATGCCTGATTCACTCTCACAAAACCAGGGCTTCAAATCCTCACAGTAAAAAAAAAGCACTATATTGTCATTACAGGAAATACTCATAATTCTACTTTAAGTGGGTTATGGCAGAGTTTGCAATAACTGGATTTGTATAGATAAGGGAATCTTATCCTTTAAACATCAAAATTTGAAAACAGTACATCGGTGACATGTGAAATTTTGCTATTTTATGTGCTTCCCAGAATCCATAGCCCACTTGAGCCCTTTTCCCGCTAGCTCAGGGTAATCACAATCATGTCCTTTATTAAGTTATGTTGCTTTGCTTTTGTATCTCTTCCCAGGGTATCAGGCCTTCACTGGGCACTACCTTGTCGGTTTGGGCTGTTTTCTTCTATCCCAGGCTTTCATATCTCTTCCTGCTGCTTCTAATCTGGAGAGCTAGGGAACCAGATTATAAAGCTCTTTAGAGGTACAAACAGGGTACCAGCAAAGTCAGTAAGTTTGTAGCTTTTGGCCTATCTGTGTTTGAGGGAGGTGGTGCCTGCTTTTTCCTTTCAGATTTGGGGCAGATTTTTAAAGAACAGAAGGTTCCAGAAGCCAGGCCTGAGAACAAATGCTGTGCTACCAAATATCTTCCTAGGCTCACACTATGCTTTAAGCCCCCATGGTCCCATCCATGTCCCTGGCTCAGTTTCAAATGTTAGAAAGTTGAGAACAATTAAAAACAAACATGAGGCCATCCCAGATTCTTCTTCCAGAAAATAAATGCAAGTGATGACAAAGCAGGGTCAACACTGACTCAGGTAATTTGTCCTGTCCTCTGACAATGGAGAATGTCTGCACTGCTCTCAGAAAAATTACACATGTTGAAAAATTAGAAACTTGAATTCTTGTTTAGGTAAATCATGAAGGAAACCTAATGATTTTTTAAAAGCACTCATCCATAGACTATAGCTACTTGAGATCTCTGAGGTTTTCATTAAAATCCTTGTGAGAGGACACACACACTAGCATCTGCTTGGTATGTCAGCATCCCATGTGGGTGCCAGTTCAAGTCCTGGCTGCTTCCCATCCAGCTCCCTGCTAATGGCCTGGAAAAGTTCAAGTCCTTGGGCCTAGGCATCCATGTAGGAGACCCAGAAGAAGCTCCTGACCTCCAACTTTGGACCAGTCAAGCTCTGACCACTGTAGTCATTTGGGGAGTAAACTAGTATACAGAAGATCTCTGTCTCTCCCTCTCTCTATCTCTGTAACTGACTTTAAAGTAACTTTAAAAAATTGTGCAGTAACACATGAAATGTACAAAGTCACTGCAGTAACCATCAAGTTTCCTATTTCTACAATCTAGAAACCACTTTCATAAGGAGCTGCCTCGTGTGATTAGCTACAAAGATAGCTACTCACTCTCCATCCCATGTTGAACATCACTCGCCAAGAAGCACCACTTGTACCATTCTTGCCACTCACTAAGACACTCACTATAACCACATCCTCTGTTGGGAAGGATTACTATAGGATTCCACAGAGAGAGCTGAGTCAATCCCAAAGACATGTCTATACACAAGGTATAAGGAGGGAGTGATGCTTAGACACCAGGATCCTTCCCCTCTGGGATCTCCAATTAGCATTCTGCCTCTCCCAGACCATTTGCCCCCCCCCCACACAAGGCACATAGTCTCCTTCAACCAGTCCCAGGGTCATTTCTAGCCCAAAAAGGAAGTAGTGATGCAGAATTCATGGGTAACCATCACATTGCATCATTGTGATCTGGACATCAAACAACACCAGCATGATGTCAGAATAGAAAAGTTACCATTTCTTAATCTCAACTTGTCCATCCTTTGAACAAGAAGAGAAAAATTTCTCCTTACTTAGTTTCCAGGCTTTAGCAGATGCAACACCACAATGGATTATGTGAGTTTGCAAGGTCGGTTCCCTGGAACTCTTTGTTAAGAGCACACATGTCTGAGAGGTTCTGACTGGGTCAGAATTTGATATCTTCCAGCATGTAGAAGTCTTACACAACAGATCCAAGCAAAGATACAGAAAAGAGCAGAAAGCATAGGACTTAATATTGGGAAAGGGTTGCACCTTAGCAAGAAAATGATGATAGCTGAGATATGAAATAGAAAGAGGAAGATATGAACATGTGAAATTGAAGAACAGAAATTGGTGTTAATGGGAAAAAAAAAGAAAATCTGAACATGACTGACTATCAAGCAAAGGCTTCTCAAATACTTAAGGAACATTTTCAAAGAGATCCAATCTGAAACATTGGAGAACCAATAAAAAACACATAATAAAGACCATCATACTTATATACATGAAACAAATTTAAATGGTAAGCAACAGCAGAACTATGTGCTTTACCTGGATCTTAAACATCTTTTATCCATAATGAGTTTGGCTATGATTCTATATGGGGATATGATTCATATCCAAGAACTACTATTTGGGTTAGTGTCTTCCAGGTTGAAGATAGCAAGGCCCACACAGTGTACAGCCATGAAGCGAAAAAGAAGTAAAAAATGAACTCATCACCATGGCATAATTGCAGACATAGCCCTTTACCCTCTTACATTTCTGTCCTTCCTTACTTTTCTTTTTTTCTTTTTTTTTTTTTTTTTTTTTTTTTTTTGCCCTTCATTACCTGAGCACAGGAAAACTTAAGTCTGCTTAAGTGGCTTAAGTGTCCTGCCTTGTGCAGGACAGATGTATGTGTCAAACACAAGGACACTGAGCAAGTAGTTTTGATGGATTTCTGATCCTTGGACTGATTACACTAATTCTAGCCCTGACTTTTTTTAAAGAAAAAGATTTGCTTACTTATTCAAAAGACAGAGTACCAGAGAGATAGGGACACATACAACAGAGAGAGAGAGAGAATTATTTCCCATCTGCTGGTTCACTTCCCAAACGGCCCCAATAGAAGAAGCTGGCCAGGTGAAAGTCAACAGCCAGGAAATCCATCTGAGTCTCACATGTGGGTGGCAGGGTCCAAGCACTTAGGCCATCTGCCTTCCCAGACACATCAGCAAGAAGCTGGATTAGAAGCAGAGTAGCCAAGAATGAAAGTTATTGGAGTCCTTATGTCACAAGCAGCAGCTTAACCAGGTGTACCACACTGCTGATCCCTTTGAAAATAATTTTTAAAATATTTTTACTGATTATTTGAACTACAGTTTAAGACAGAGAGATAGAAAGAGAGAGAGAAGTATCTTCTATCTGCTGACTCACTCCTCTAATGGCCACAGTAGGCCAGGATGAAGCCAGGAACCTGGAATTCCACCCAGAGCGCCCACATGAGTGTCAGGCATTGACTTGGGCCATTTTTTATTGTCTTCCCAGGTACACTAGCAGGGTATTAGATTGGAAGTGGAGCAGCAAGGACTCAACCCAGCATCCATATGAGGATACAGGTAGCTGTCTAACCCTCTGAGCCACAACTTCACCCCCAGTCATAACGTTTTTTTTTTTTTTAATGAAAAACACTAAAGATAGTAAGAGTAAATTAGGGTCCTTATCTCTGAGAATCAGAGGGGAAATGAAGACAATAGAAAGTTGTTTGAATGACTGAGCAACCAGTCACCAAATATGCTAAGATTCTATGTATACAGGTATATACACACACCCATGCACACATACACACATATACTCTCCAGTGCACATGGTTCAGTTTAACATCAAGCATCAGGTCACCAGCAGCCAACTCCTTTCACTTAAGTTCCTTCTAGAAATTTGGTCTTTACTTCTGGTGGGGAATTTTAGCTCTACTGGTTTTCCTTCTCCAAGGAAAAAGTCCACAATAATTTTCCAATTCTCAGTAATCCTCAAGCATGCTGTGGAATTCAACCTACCTAACGTTATGAGAGGATTTACTGCAAATTCATTTATGAGGAAACAGCCCTGAGATCCTGGGCCACTACAGACAGAGACACAGCCAGCCTTCTCTGACCCTGTGACGTCAACCTCATAAAGGGCAGCTATCACAGGTTCTTATCAAGAACTGCCTTGGCTCTCGTCAGACCTAGCGTTGATGCTAGAGTGAGGAAGCTATGTGTGGTGCCTGAAGGTGATTCTAACGTTCTGAGTATGTTTCTTGGAACAGAAGCCGAGAGAAGACTATGCATTTCCTTGTGAGTAATGAGAGAAGAAAAGGGACTATCATGACAGGTGACTATTGCCCATCCTGTCCCCTCTCCCTTAAGTAAAAATAATTATTGTCAGACTGAAGAAATGATCTGTCCTTCATGGTCCTGTCTCTTACGGAATTAAAAAATTACTGTTGCTTATATAGTCCCTGTGAGCGGGATGGGAAGTTAGTCATGCACTATTACCCAGGGAAAGTAACAGACTGTGCACACACAGCCACCAAATCAGTCAAGTGTGTCCCTGTGGGTCGCAGTCTCTCTTGCAGTTAGATTGGGGCCACAGTTACTTTCTGCTTCCAAAACATGTGCAAAAGTGATGTGTGTCACCTCTGGGATGAGGCACGTAACACACATGGATTTCCAGTGTTTTCTCTTTGCCATAATATCGTTGGAGGTCATATGTCCCAGGTTGCCCTGCCACGAGAAGGCCAACCAGTCTGCATCAAGTTCTATATAGGCAACAAATAACCCTTGGTCATTTGTTTGCTACTACATCAAAATCTAACCAATTAAGAACAACACGGGAGCAAAGGAATTGTTACATGCAAGATGCCAGATACTTTGGGGCAAAAAAAAATGATTAGTCACACCATAATATATAGTTCCTTTTGAAGCTGCAAGTTTTACCAGGATGATGAGATTTCAGTTTCCTGAGACTATTCAATGAAACATTGGCCAGGGCGGGGTCACAGGTGGGAGAGGGATGGTTCATCCTGAACTAGTCACATTTAAGAAGTTCAAGTGTAAATGCTGCCTCTCTCCAGGACACACAATCTTCCAAATATCATAAGTTTTTTCCCAAATATCCATTCAATAGCTCACAAGCTTTCTTCCTAGGTACCCAACGTCTCCTTCTGTTACTTTTCATTTCACTGGCAGCACCAGACACAAATGTTGGCTTATAGTGTCCCTGAAGGAACTTTGTAAACTCTGTGGAAAATGAAATCAAATGTAAGTTTATTATGGTGCAGAAAATTTAGAAATCTAAGCAAATAGGCCAGCACCGTGGCATAGCAAGCTAAGCTTCTGTCTGCCATGCCAGCATCCCATATGGGCATCAGGTCCAGTCCAAACGGCTCCACTTCCCATACAGTTCCTTTCTTATAGCCTGGGAGGGCAGCAGAGAATAGCTCAAGCTCTTGGACCCTGTACCCATGTGAGAGACCCAGAAGAAGCACAAGGTTACTGCCTTCAGATTGGTTCAGTTTCAGCCCTTGTGCCCATTTGGGAAGTCAATTAGCAGATGGAAGATCTTTTGCTGATCTCTCTCTCTCTCTCTCTCTCTCTCTCTCTCCTTCTCTCTGTAATTTTGCATTACATGCAAAAATAAATACGTCTTAGAAAAGAAATCTTTGCATAGAAGAGGTCTTCAAAAAGGTCATGGGAAATGTGCATTACGACAAACATTATACATAAATTTTAAAAATTGTTTCAGCTAAGAAAAAGTTATCTTTCAACTCCATTGTTACCAAAAACATGTTGACATACCCTCAAAGACACAGAACTTCCTTATAAATTTAATTCTTGGGGTCTGGCATGGTAGCCTAGTAGCTAAAGTTCTTGCATTGAATGCGCCGGGACCCCTTTTGGGCACCGGTTCTAATCCTGGCAGCCCCGCTTCCCATCCTGCTTGTGGCCTGAGAAAGCAGTCGAGGACGACCCAAAGCCTTGAGACCTCTGTGCCTGCATGGGAGACCTGGAAGAAGCTCCTGGTTCCTGGCTTCAGCTCAGCTCAGCTCCAGCCATTGAGGCCACTTGGGGAGTGAACCATCAGATGGAAGAACTTCCTCTCTATCTCTCCTCCTCTCTGTATACCTGACTTTCCAATAAAAATACATAAATCTTTTTTAAAAATTTAAGTCTTACCAAAAGAAAAGAAAAGAAAAAGGAGAAATAATTACGTTTCTGTCAATAAAATCTCACGTTCAATTCACTTCTAATGTTTTTTATTTATTTCTTTAAAAGGGGAAGAGAGAAGAGGAGGTGAGGGAAAAGGAGATTTCTCCTTCATTTATTTAGTTTCCAAATGTTTCCACCAGCCAGAATCGGGCCAGACTGAAAGCAGGAACCAGGAACTCAATCCTGGGTCCCCCATGTGGGTGGCAAGGAGCCAAGCACTTGAGCCATCACCTGCTGCCTCCCAGGGTGCCCCTCAGTAGGAAGCTGCTGGGGCTCAGACCCAGGTGCTCCAACACAGATTGCAGATACCCAAACCAAATGCCCACCTCTCAATCTATTTCTAAATTTCAGAACAGAAAGAAGATGAATTTCCCCACTCACAGCTCCCAGAACATTCACAGTTAGCCTCTGGATTTCTCACAGCGAGTCAGCAACTCGAGTGTAAAATAGGAGATGCCAGGCTTCAAACCTTCCAACAAAAAGGCTGGAGATTACTGGGGCTTGGCCCTCCTGGCAAGCCAGGGAAAATCTACCTTGTGGCTGCTTTCCATGATAACTAGTTGAAAGCCCTACCTTGGACCCAGTGCAAAGGCTCAATGGCAAATGGCTAAAACCTTTCCTTGCAAGCGCAGGGATTCCGTATGAGTGCCAGTTCATGGCCTGGCTGCTCCACTTTCTGTCTAGCTCCCTGCCTGTAGCCCAGAAAAGCAGCAGGAAAAGGGAAAACCTTGGGACCCTTCAGCCACGTGTGACACCCAGAGGAAGTCCTGGCTCCTGGCTTCAGATCAGCTCGGTTCCGGCTGTTGTGCCAGTGCCAGTGGATAAAAGACCTTTGTCTCTGTCTCTCCTTCTCTGTAAATCTGCCTTTCCAATAAAAATAAATAAATATTTTAAGAAAGAAAGCCAGGCCCAGCGTGATAGTATAGCAGTTAAGGTCCTTACCTTGAACAACCCAGGATCCCATATGGGCACCGCTTCTAATCCTGGCAGCTCCACTTCCCATCCAGCTCCCTGCTTGTGGCCTGGGAGAGCAGTCGAGGACGGCCCAAAGCCTTGGGACCCTGCACCCAAGTGAGAGACCCAAAAGGAAGTTCCTGGCTCCTGGCTTTGGATTGGTGCAGCACTGGCCATTGTGCTCACTTGGGGAGTGAATCATCAGATGGACGATCTTCCTCTCTGTCTTTCCTCCTCTCTGTACATCTGCCTTTGCAATAAAAATAAATAATAAAAAAGAAAGCCAGCCATCCACCCCTACCTTGCCGAGCGTCTCCTCAAAGAGATGACTAGGAACCCAGCCGGACTGTCAATGAGCAAGCTTCATGCCTCTTCACATGAAGACCATTCTTCCAAAAGGCAGATTGCATTACAGAGAAAGTTGGAGGACTTGTACATAGAAATATTCTTCTTGGGACTAGGACTTGATGGAAATGTAGGATGTTCTCAGCCCCCAGTGAGAAAGACCTGTCTGGAGGTGAGGGGCTCTGCCAAGGCCATGACCTAGGTCCTGGAGACAAGCTTGTTCCCTTTGCACCATAGCTGGGATCCAGTTGTACTGCAAGGACAGGGTCAGGGAAGTCTTTACCTCGCCGACCCAGAAGGCCTCTTCTGCACATTGCCCAATGTTCCTGTTATACAACATGCAAAAGAAATAATCAACCTTAAAAGTCAGGCAGCCAGAGCTCTACTCACATAATAAGGCCTTTTACAGGCTGCTTATCATCTGCCAAAATCAGCTCCAGAGGAACACCAGGAACTCAAAATTCTATTGTTCTCGTTAACTACTTGGGCGAACTAGACAAGCTGCAGTGGCTTTATTGGTTTGCTAAGAGACGGAAACACAAAAGTTTTCATTTATCCACACCCCTTTTCCTTGACCTTAAACATTTAAATACAGCTCCTGTCCCAGTATCTCTCAGAGGGTCTCTTAAAAAAAAGTGTGAGGCTAGTGAACAGGCTGCTCTCTGCTTCCCTCCCTCTGCTGAGGTGTGGAAGGGAGGAATTGAAATGCCAACCCTTTGCAGAAAATTCAAAAACCTTTCAAAGTTTTCTGAAAACTCACCACGTTGAGAGGAAGAAGACAGAGGGATGTGAAATGTCACCTTCTGCCTGTGAGAGCCCTCTGGGTTAACCACAAAGGAAAGAAGAGCTTTGCCCAAGGAGACTATTCAAACCCGTGTCTGGCGCACTTGGTAAGTCTGGTACAGACAGAACGGCTTCTCTGGGTTTCAAAATACAGGAGGGGGCCACTTGCTCAGTGGATTTTTTTAATATTTATTTATTTTTATTGGAAAGTTAGATATATAAAAAGAAAGAGAGACAAAGAAGATCTCCCTTCTGCTGATTCCCTCCCCAAGTGGCCTCAAAGGCCAGAGCTGAGCCAATCCGAAGCCAGGAGCCTCTTCCAGGTCTCCCACATGGGTGCAGGGCCCCAAGGCTTTGGGCCGTCCTCCATTGCTTTCTCAGGCCATAAGCAGGGAGCTGGATGGAAAGTGGGGTCGCTGGGACACGAACCGGTGCCCATGTGGGATCCCGGTGCATTCAAGGTGAGGACTTTACCCACTAGGCTACCACACTGGGCCCTCAGTGGAGTTCTTAAGGGAGACAGATGGGAGAAGTGTTATAGAGCTCATCCTGGACGAACCATCAGAGAGACTGCTGTATTTATTTGCTCCCTTGATCCCAGGTCTACCAGCAGATGCAAAAACTTAGGCTCACCCTGCTCCAGAACACCTTACCACTCTGCCCTTTCTCCTCAATGCTCCCTCTTAGAAAATCGGCCCCTTCCTCTACCAGGCTAGATGACATAGCAGCCTTCTCATAGTCAGCTCCTTCACTAGCTTAGGGTTTTCTGAGACCAAACTTGCCATCACCTCCACATCCCTGCTGCATAGCACAGTCCTTGGAACTCTGCGTGTGCACTGCAGTATCTAATTACTGGTAAGGATAATACTTAATTTTTTTTACTTAGTATTTTAATGTTCAATAACTCTGGATTTAACTTCCTCTATTTTTCTCATTTCCCAGGGAAGGGAGTTGAAGCACTGAGGAGTTAAACATCATACCTACTTGTGTCTAGATATAATTGTCAAAGCAATGATATGGACTAGATTGTCAGACTCTAGAACCTTCGTTTTTAACCACCATCCAAGCAGGACATAGGAATGGATCATCTGACAACTGGGCTACACAGATATGAAAGTATTCAACATGGGCATAAATTGGTTTCATTTCTCAACTTAGCTTATGTATACAGAAAGCACCTCATACTCCGTAGCCAATCCCAGTGTTAAGTACCACGTGCATAGGATAAAAAATATGGTCTTATTCAAAAAGAGAAGTGGATAATAAAAGCTTTGCTGAGCATGTACTCTGTGCGGGACACTGTTCTAAGTACTGCGCATGCGTGAATTCCCATCATCTTTACAAATCCCCTATGAGGACAGAAGTGTTCTTATTATGAAATGGAGTTAAGATGGACACAAAACCATGGTACAGGGAGGTTAAGCTGTTTACCTAAACCACTATGTACACAACAGGAGCCTGCTCCAGAGCTCATGCGCTCATGCACTCCACTCCCCAGCTCCTTCAGTTTGCAATCACACATGCCTAACGAAATGTGCTTTGTGCTGGAAAAGACAAAAAGAAAACTTGTTCTAGAAATGCAAGCCAGAGATTATTTTGCCTCAGAGAGGATATAAATTAATATTATATATAATATATATTATATACTAAATATAAAATTATATATCAAATATAAAAATATAAAATATAAAATTGGAACCCTGGAGACATGATCATAGAAAAAAATTCACACAAAAATACTGCAGGAAGATCAGTAAAACGTGTAAGTAGCTTTCAAAGCCATCTCTACCAAAGCAAGCTGCAAAGCCAGAGCAGCATCACACTGTCTTTGGCTACAGAGCCCCTAATCCCATGGAACGGAGACATGAATACAACCGTGGCCCAAATTCTTGGGTCAGTTTTCCCACTTGGTTCAAACTCTGAGATTCAGTCAGCCTCACCATATGCCTAAGAACTTCCTACTTTCACTCTTTCTTCAATGTTATCAGATAATATTTCTGGAAAAAGACGCCCAGGTTCTCTTGTGGCTGAGGCCAAGCCCTCCAGAGGTGGCACGGGAGGCTGGCATTGCTCTCTGGCTGAGTACACAGCTGGACTTCACTACCCTGACATTTTCTACACAGGAGGGTACTCTTGTTAACTGCAGAGGTTCCAAGCTCACCTTTATAAACATCATCCACAGATTTCCTTCAAACTCATTCCACTCAAACATGCTGGCAACATCCCCTCCTGTGACATCCAGTTGCCCTGGAAATTACCAGCTACTATCTCAAGAACACATGTGAATAAAAACAAGCGAGAACTCTTTTTTTTTTTTCAGTATTCTTGCAGCAACCTGGTAGTCATTTCTTTTATTCTAAACAATGTTTTCTTGACTCCACACCTCACGTGAGTAACTGCCTCATGCCTCTGCTGCTCTTAACAGCAATTATCTTTTTTCTTTTTAAGATTTATTTATTTTTATTGGAAAGGCACATTTACAGAGAGAAGAGAGAAAACGAAAGACCTTCCATCTGCTGGTTCACTCCCCAAATACCTGCAATGAAGCCCAACCAAAGCTTCTTCTGGGTCTCTCAAGCAGGTACAGGGGTCCCAAAGCCTTGGGACATCCTCTACTATTTTCCCAGGCCACGAGCACAGAGCTGCATGGAAATGCAGCAGTCAGGACACGAACCAGCACCCCTATGAGATCCCGACACTTGCAGGTGGAGGATTATTCACTGGAACCATCATACCAGCCCCAACAACAAAAAATCTTCAGATGATTTATCTGAGGCAGGCATTCACATCATGGCTAAGACACCAGTTAGGATGGCTGTGTCCCATCTCATAGTGCTTGGGTTCAGTCCTGGTTCCAGATCTGACCCATGCTTTCCATTAAATACAAACTCCGTTTTTCACTTACCATCGGTATGGAGGGTGGGGGACAGCTGTCTCAGCCCAGTTGCAGCCACTACAGGGAGTTCAGGAGTGAACCATCAGATGGGTCTCTCTCTCTCTCTCTCTCTCTCTCTCTCCCCCCCCCTTCTCTCTTTCTCTTTCTCTCTCTCTCTCTCCCCACTCTCCTCCCTCCCTTTCAAATTTTAAACGAAAATAAAAATATTACACAAAAGTATTACAGTGTCTCAGGTGTGATCCTTTGACCCCTTTTCTTGTCCATTCTCACTTCCTCGGTGCTTTTATTCATACCATACTTTAAATGCTGCCTAGATGCTCATGACTCAAAAATGTTATCTTTAACCCAGACCACTCCTCTGAATGCCAGTCTCATATCTCACAACTTATAATATCTCCACTTAGACCTCTCGAATTTAGCATATTCAAAACTGAACTGCTTGTATACTCCCAGTCCTGTTCATCCAGTCTTTGCCACCATCAGGAGTAGCAAATCCATCTTTCCGGCTTCCCAGGCCCAAAACCTTGTGTCTAACACACGCTGCATGACACAACTGCAGGCAGCACCAGACACACTGTCCATGCTATTGGTATTGTGCTACACGGCCGCTCTGTTTCCCTTGATTTCTCTCCCATCCCAGTTGGCTCTACCTTCAGGATATATCCAAATTCTAACAATTCCGTCTTCCCACCCTGGCTCTCAAGGTTGTGTTTTTTTAATTTACAAAAGTGTATTAAAAAAACAAAGTATAATTAAAATATAACCTTAGTTTGGTGCAAAACATTTGAAATCCATACACATGAGAGCTCTTTAAAAAAAAACTGTGGATCAGAAACAACAATCTCACAACGGGGTATAAACCTGAAAAAGATGAACTCAGTGTAACAGAGAGATACCATGTTTACTGCAGCACTGTTTGTGATAATCAGAATATGGACTCAACTAAGGTATCCATCAGCAAATGGATAAAGAAAATGTGGTACAGATGCACAAAAGAATGCTATCAATCCAAAACGTGAAATTCTGTCAGTTTGCAGCATAATAGAACTGAAAGGCATCATATTGAGTGAAATAAAGGAGACACAAATACTTGCTCCCCCTCATATGTGGAAGCTAATTAAAAAAAAAAAAAACTCAGTCTGAACATAGAATGTTACCAGAGGGCAAAGCTTGGTAGGGTGGATCGAGGGAATTTGGATTTTTTTTAAAAAAAAAGGAAGAAGAAGCAGTATTGCATGGCAGCACGCAGCAATCCTGCAACGAACAAGGCTGAAAGATAGGAGCTGAAAGACTTAGAAACACAAGATTCAAGATTGATGGCGTGGATGAGGGGACTTGACACACTCTCGGGCCAGTGAGTGAGCAAGTTGTTCCCAAACACCAGTTTTATTAGGTTTCTTCCAATATGTCATTACAAACATCCCAGGGCCTTGTAAAAAGATCACAGAAACATAGTAGCATAATGAACAAGGTCTTGTTGTTTATCCCAACTGTTCTGGGCAGCTGCGTTGCAGGTGGTCGACCTTCCTCCTATTGCCAGATTACCATGCAATTGACCTTCCCCCTATCTCCAGATTAGCACTCAGTCAACAACAAAAGGCTTCCTTGACATCCCGGCCAAAACACAGTTCTTCCAGTATGTTTATCATAAGCTTTCTCCAGCGGCCAGCCATTCAGAGCCTGTGAGTTCCCATCCTTCCGATAAGGTTGCCAAGGGTAGCCCTGAGAGCGAAGCGTGTCTAACCTTGAGAAGACAAGAAGAGGCCTCACACCAGCAGCTCCCCACTTGTCATGGCCTACCTAATTCCTAAGCCTAAGCATGCTGAATTGCAAAGAATTACTGAGAGGCCACCATTGTGGTGTAGGTCAAACGCTAAGACACTGGTGTCCGTATGGGCACCAGTCCATGACCTGACTGCTCCACTTCTGCTCCAGCTCCTGGATAATGTGCCTTAGAAAAGCAGTGAGAGATGGCTCCAATGTTTGGGTTCCTGTCATCTGCATGAGAGGTCTGGATAAAGCTCCTGGCTCTTGGCCCCGACCTGGCTCAGCCCTAGCAGTTGTGGTCATCTGGGGAATAAGCCAGCAGATTGAATATCCATCTCTTTCCCTCTTTCTCTTTCTCTCTGTCTCTCTGTAATTCTAACTTTCAGATACATAAACTAATCTTTAAAAAAAAATAGAGGAAGCTGGGTTGGTTCACTAATTATGACAAATATTTATTAATATGAAATGTTAATGATAGTGGAATCTGGGGGTGGAGTATATGGGAACTCTAGTAGTTCACAATTTTTCTTTTGTAAAAAAAACTTTTGAAACAAAAAGTTTGATTTTTAGAAAATACATATTCTATAACTGTGTAATAGAAACTATCATATCAAGATATGTGAAGATACAAATTAGTATGCAGCTCTACTTCCAAATCAAAAATGGACTCCCAATGAAACTGTTACATTTCTTGACAATAGAATGCCGGGTTGTCTGCCATGTCCATACCTACAATATCAGGATACACTTAAATAGCAGAATGATGGAATTATGGTTGTTTATGAAAGATTATACAATTGCAATAACATAAGGGAAATCAGTAGTGGGGAGAAGAGACTTGGGGAAAAGGGAAGGGAAATCCCAGAGCCTATGGAACTGTATCATAAAATAATAAAATCAATTTTAAAATACATATTAAGAAAGGGCCCAGCGTGGTGGCCTAGTGACTAAAGTCCTCGCCTTGAACACACAGGGATCCCATATGGACACCAATTCTAATCCTGGCAGCTCCACTTCCCATTCAGCTCCCTGCTTGTGGCCTGGAAAAGCAGTTGAGGACAGCCCAAAGTCTTGGGACCCTGCACCTGTGTGGGAGACCTGGAGAAGGTTCCTGGCTCCTGGCATCAGATTGGCTCAGCCCTGGCCATTGTGCTCACTTGGGGAGTGAATCAATGGATGGAAGATCTTCCTCTCTGTCTCCCCTCCTCTCTGTATATCTGACTTTACAATAAAAATAAATAAATCTTTTAAAATTACATATTAAGAAATTATGCACAGATTTCAAATGGTTACACTAAAACTTATAGTTTAATTCTATTTTCTATAAACTTTTGGAATACACTTGTACTGTCTACAAAACAATACAAGCAATATGAAAGTCAGATCACAACGCTTCTCTACTCAAAATTCCCAACATTTGCCATCTCACACAGAATGAAAGCCAAAGTTCTTACAATGGTTAACAAGGTCTTTGCAGGGTTTTTTCTTCTTTTGTATTTATCATTGTCTAACAGATTATGAATTTTATTTATTTTCAAATTTCATTTATTATCTATTGTTTATATATATGTATATATACATATACATATATATATGTTTCATGAGGCCGGGGATTTGCCCTATTTTTTAAAAGATTAATTTTTATTGAAAAGGTAGATTTACAAAGAGGAGAGAAGGATCCTCCATTTGCTGGTTCACACCCCAAGTGGCTGCAATGGCCAGTGCTGAGCTGATCCGAAGCAAGGAACCAGGAGCCTCCTCCAGGTCTCCCTCACGGGAAAAGGTTCCAAGACTTTGGGCCAGCCTTGACTGCTTTCCCAGGTCACAAGCAGGGAGCTGCATGGGAAGCGGAGCTGCTGGGATTAGAACTGGCGCCAAATGGGATTCTGGCGCATGCTAGGTGACTTTACCACTAGGTTACCGTGCCAGGTCTAGATTTGACCTATTTTATTCACAGATGATGCCTCAGCATCACAGTATCAAACACAGTGTCCATACTTTATAGGTGCTTGTGGGCATGTAAGCAGAATGAATGTAGTTGACTGAGAAAGGAGGAAATCTTGATACATGGGCTAGAATCACACCAAAACTCACTATGACGAGGTAAATGGATTTGAGTACACCGCTAGTGCCAGCCTTGGATCAAGTCAAGTTCCAGGAGAGGTTTACTTCCTACTTCCTACTATTTGTTTTTCCACTGCTTTGACATTTTTTTCTGAGGAAATCTTTCCCTTGCCTCCTGAAGAAAAATTGATTTATACGTGGTAAAGTGCGCCCCCTAGTGGGAACAACTCCATCAAAGCAGTGGAAGAGAATAGGCAGGGGCTCCAATTTGCCAGGATCACTGAAAGCTAAGGAAGGAAATCCAATACTTCACTGGAAAAGTCCCAGAGAGAAATGGGCAAACTACAGATCCTATTCACAATTCTCAAGGAATGGTAACTTGCTCTACTATTGAACCTCTTTTGTATGTGACAGCGGGAGAAAATAATCTGTTTAAAATTGAACATATGCACCTGCCCTCACGGAATTCTCAGAATCTGGTAGAGAATGCAAGTGATGAACCAAAATAAGTACAAAGCAATGAGAGACATCCTGGAAATATATTAATACACTATTATATTTTTATCAATTTTAGTATCCATTGACAGTTCTTGCTTGAATCCATGGCTACTGTGGTAACTGCCAAATGGCATGTTTTTATTTCCATTATTCACTCTATATTAACTGGAACTCTACTATAAGCTGTTGCCTTCTTCCTCACTTATTCAGTTATCTTTTGATATTAGTACAGACTCGTGAATTCTTCTCTCTGAGGCTTACGGGGCACTACTATTTGTTTTGTTGCCACAAATCACCGTTGTGAGCCCCTTCAAGTTCATTCCTGCATCCTTTTCAGATGCCCCATCACTCCACGTACATTTCCTTACCCCTGCCACAGGACATTACAAACTAGGCTTACACCTTCCCTAACCAAGCTCAGAAATCAGCTATTTCTTGAAACAGCCCAGTCACCTTCACCCGGGGAATGGCATCTACCATCCAGTGCTAGGGGTGCTCCTTGGTATCGGGGTGTCCTTGTTCCTAGGCCTTCTCAGCAAGACAGAGCTAAGAAATATCACTACGTATGCCAACATCTAGATCTGCTGTTACATCGATCTCTGTGTGACCATGGAGTGGTGTTTATGTGTGTGTGTAACGATGTGTTCATATGATAGCCCTGATCACCGGCAGGTTCACTGTAGTCTGCTTTCCTTATTTGTAATCCTTTCCGTGACAGAGCAAAATCCGGCCTTCTTTATTTGCAATATATTTACTTATTTGCTCACAGTTCTAAACACACATTTGGAACAGAAAACAAAACAACACTGCAGTGCTTATGCAGTTATGTTTGTCTTTAGCTTTTAAACAGTGATTCTAAAGCCTGGTTCCTTGACGAGCAAGTTAGCATCACTTGGGAATTTGTTACAAAGTATACACATGTGACCTCGCCTTAAACCTGCCAGTCAAGACTTTATGGGAGTGGGGCCTGGCAATCTGAGTTCTTTCGAGCCCTCTAGGAGACTCTGATGCACACTGAAATTCAAGAGCAACTGTCTTGGTTGCTCTTATCTTAGTCAATGTGTTGTTTTCCAAATGCACTTAGCATGCCAGTCAAGAATATCATAACAGAACACCACACATGCTAACTTAAATAATGGAAATGTATTTCTCACAGTTCAAACTTCAAAGTCCAAGGTTGGTAGGGTTGGCTGCCGGGAAGGACTTCTCCTTGACCTGTGGATAACCAACTTCCTGTCATGTCCTCGCCTGGCCTTTGCTGTGCACACGTATTCCTGCCGTTTTATCCCCCATACAGACACCAGTCCCATCGGAATATGACCCAATGCCTTCATTCACTGGTAACCACCTGCCTTAAAGGTCCTGTCTCCAAATACTGGAGTTAGAACTTCAACATGAGAACCAAGGGAAGGGAAATTCTAGGTTAGTTACTTTCTCCTAGTACTCCTTTTGGCAGTATTTCATTTGTAATACAGTAGCATTCCTTTGTCTCTATTTAACTTCCACTGTGGGTCACCTTTTATCCACATTAGTTTTTTTAAATCAGGTAAAATGTTAATATGGTCCTAAAAATCAGAATAATGTACAAAAATGTATACATGGAAAAGGGCCACTTCCCGTTACTTCTATTCACATTACTCTATCATCTTACTCTGCTCCTATCTACTCCTGCAAATCACCTATCTCATCACTTTTTGATTCCACACAGGGATTGTTGCTTTTCTATGGGTCTTTAAGCACCATAAACATCAGGGCTCAAAACAGCACAGCTGAAAAAAAAATATGAAAAGTAATCTCAGGCTCTGGCACAATGGTTCAGTGGCTAAATCTTCGGTGGTTAAATATGGGACCCTATATGGGCGCCAGTTCGCATCCCTGCAGCTCCACTTCCCTGCCTGTGACCTGGGAAACCAGTGGAGGATGGCCCAAAGTCTTGGATCCTGCACTCACATGGGAGACCCAGAAGAAGCTCCTGGCTCCTGGCTCCTGGTTCCTGGCTCCTGGCTTCAGATCAGCTCAGTTCTGACTGTTGTAGCCATTTGGGGAGTGAACCAGGAGATAGAGGATCTTTGTTTGTCTCTGTTTTTCTCTGTAAATCCCCCTTGCCGATAAAAATAAATAAATCTTTTAAAATAAAAACAATTACAGTTGAATTATTCTATGGTTCTGAATGTCAGAAATCTGAAATAGCTCTCATGGAGTTAAGGCATGAGCAACATTATATTCCTTTTGGAGACTCAATTAAGAATCCATTTCCCAGTTGCCTCTAGGTGGCGCTCATGTTCCTTGGCTTACAGTCCCTTTCCATCTCCCAGCTGGCATTAGAGTATTTTCACGCCTCCCCCTGGCTATGACTCCTGCATCCCTCATCCCACATCCTTTTGCTGACTCGGGCCTTTCTGGCTGCCTCTTGTAATAACCCTTGTTAACTAGACCACCTGCATAACCCAAGATAATCTCCCCATTTCAAGACACTGAACTTAGTCACATCTACAAAATCACTTTTATTATCTAAGCGGACATATTCAAACTCTGGGGGCTGAAACATGGCCATCTTTGGGAGTCCTTTTTCTGTACACCAGACATATCTCAATTCAAATGTTTAAATTTTCTTAAAAACACAATAACAGGTCATGCTACTCTCCTTCTAGAATTGTAGAATTTTCCATTCACTGAATCAATTCAATCTTTTTATTGTGCTAAATTCCATCATTTTCTTCTAGTCCTTGAACTTGCCAAATCCTTTCTGGCTTAAAGGCCTTTGCACTTACCATTCCCTCTGTCTACAATATTCTTCCAGGCCTGGCATGGTGGCCTAGTGGCTAAAACCTTCACCTTGCATCTTACAAGATCCCATATGGGTGCTGGTTCATGTTCCAGCTGCCCCACTTCCCTTCTAACTCCCTGCCTATGGCAGCTGAGGACAGCCCAAGGCCTTAGGACCCTGCTTACACTCCCCCTCCCGCCATCAGAGACCCAAATCCTGGATCCTGGCTTCAGATTGGCTCAGCTCCGACTGTTGCTGCTATTTAGGGAGTAACCAAATGGGTGGAAGATATTTCTCATTTCTCTCCTCTCTGTAAATCTGACTTTCCAATAAAAATAAAATATTTTAAAATTTATATAGAATATTCTTTCCCTTTCTCATGATTGCCTCATTCTTCCGGTTGCACTTCAAATATCTCCTCTTCAATGAAGTTACCCCCACTAACCAAATGCATAACAACCATGCATGGATTTCAAACATTTTTTACACCTGTTTTTAGTGTACCTTTTGTTAAGATATATTTTTTATTGGAAAGTCAGATATACAGAGAGGAGGAGACACAGAAAGAAAGATCCTCCATCCAGTGCCTCACTCCCCAAGTAGCCACAATGGCTGGAATTGAGCTGATCCGAAGCCAGGAGCCTGAAACCTCTTCTGGGTCTCCCACACCAGTGCAGGGTCCCAAGGCTTTGCGCCATCTTCCATTGTTTCCCAGGCCACAAGCAGAAAGCTGAATCAGAAGTGGAACAGCCGGGACACAACCGGCACCCATACGGGATCCCAGTGCATGCAGGGCGAGGACTTTAGCCAGTAGGCTACCATGCCAGGCCCTAACTTACCCTTTTATTCTACTTTTTTCCGTGAATGTTTTGAGGTACCCTCATATGGTCTTACTACTTACAAGCAAGGGTGACTATGTCTCAAAGAAAACTTGATTTACGGGCCCGGCAGTGTGGCCTAGCGGCTAAAATTCTCGCCTTGCACACTGGGATCCCATATGGGCGCTGGTTCTAATCCTGGCAGCTCTACTTCCCATCCAGCTCCCTGCTTGTGGCCTGGGAAAGCAGTCGAGGACAGCCCAAAGCCTTGGGACCCTGTACCCGTATGGGAGACCTGGAAGAAGTTCCTGGCTCCTGGCTCCTGGCTCCTGGCTCCTGGCTCCTGGCTCCTGGCTCTTGGCTCTGGATCCGCTCAGCTCTAACCCTTATAGGCATTTGAGGAGTGAACCAGAAGATGGAAGAAGATCTTTTACTCTGTCTCTCCTTCTCTAACTCTGACTTTCAAGTAAAATAAATAAATCTTTAAAAACCTAGTTATATAATCCAAAATAGGTGATCATATCCATGCATTCTTGCTGGAACAGTGCTTGGGAGACATTTTCAAGAATTGCCTCCCTCAGAGCCTACAAAATCACAAGCATTAAGAAGCCTTATGGATAAGAAAGCTCTACTTACTAGTTAAACTGCAGGGGCAAATACGAGCAGCACCATCAACATCTTCTGGCTACTTCACAGAATGGCAAGTTGGTCCTTGGGACGCCTACAGCAGGGGAGAGTACACGTGGTCCCCAAACCACATGTTTGCTCAAATCAGACTGAATGCTATATCTTTTCATTTAGAATAGTTCCCTTTTCAGGGCAGGAGCTTTGCTCCTTGCTATAGCTCCCAGGCCTATAAAGGTTCTTGACTACATAATCATATCTCATTAAGTATTTGTGTAATTAATTGGTCCAAAACTTGGGTGCTAGAATGATTTACTCCAGAGTTTATCGCATGCACCCATCTCCCTTAATGTCCAGTTCATAGTTAATAAAGACCAAAGAAGTGAAGTTAATCCCCAAGGTCACACAGTAAACACATCACAATTGCTTTGCAATAATCTTACTCTCTTAAAATAGGAGGTGTAAAAACCTTTTCTGTAAAGGCCAAATAATAGCATTTTATGGTTTATGAATCAAAAAGCAAAATCAGTGATATTAAAATAGGCACTTCTAGTAATGAGAGAAAACAAATCTCCATAGAGCTTCAAAACAAAATAACTGAACACAAGACGGGGCTTTGGAAGATGGGTCTACAAATGCAAACATGGGATATGAGAGTACCATCCTGCCCCGCTGGGCTCAAACCTTCTGTTCCCTCCCATCAAACTGACCAAAATATGTCTCTGGAGGAAGAAAATCCATCCTAACTCACAGTTCATCCTCCATCAGTCCACCTACTGTATCATGTGGCTTACTCAACATTTTTGCCTTTTCTTTTGAAGTTTGAGTGGAAATAACATTCCTCTTTAACTGACAGCTGCAGCTGGGTGCTGCCATATGGAAGCCACAGGACATTAAAGCCCCAATGACGACACAGCTCCTCAACCACGAACACTGTCTTACTTCAGCTGCTGAAGGAGCTCACCACTGCCCCTGTCTGTCATTCAGACTGACAGGAGGCAGACTGCATTGTGACATACCTTTCGTAACTAATCCATTTATCCATTTGTTAAAACACACTGGCATCTAAAAAAAAAAAAAAAAAAAAAAAAAAAAAAGCTGAGGGGGGGAAACGCTATGGCTTAGTGGGTTAAGCCACTCTGTGCAAAGTCAGCATCCCATACGGGTGTCCATTGAAGGCCTGGCCATTCCCTTTCCCATCCAGTTACCTGTGAGTGCATCTGAGAGGCCAGCAGAGGATGGCCTATATGCTTGGGCCTCTATTTCCACATGGGAGATCCAGAGGAAGCTCTCAGTGCCTGCCTTCCGCCTGACCCAGCCCCAGCTACTGCAATCATTTGGAGAGTGAACCAACAGATGGAAGGTTTCTCTCACTCCCCCCTCTCTGTGGGTAACCCTCTCAAGTAAATAAAACGGAATCAATTTTTTAAAATTTTTTTTAAAGATTTGTTTATTTATTGGAAAGCCAGATCTATAGAAAGGAGGAGAGACAGAGAGGAAGATCTTCCATCTGATGATTCACTCCCCAAGTGAGCGCAACGGCCGTTGTTATGCTGATCTGAAGCCAGGAGCCAGGAACTTCTTCCAGGTCTCCCACATGGGTACAGGATCCCAAGGCTTTGGGATGTCCTCGACTGCTTTCCCAGGCCACAAGCAGGGAGCTGGATGGGAAGTGGAGCTGCCGGGATTAGAACAGGCGCCCATATGGGATCCCGGCATGTTCAAGGCGAGGACTTTAGCCGCTAGGCCACACCGCTGGGCCCCGGAACCGATGTTTAAAAGGAAGTTAGTGCTATAACTGCATCAGGGCTCTCTGGGTTGCCTGGTCACTTACAGCCACAGAACAGATGGCAACGAGATAAGCTCTGGCACGTCATTCTTTGAGGATGACAAGCTCTTCTAAAAAGCTAAGTCCGAGTCCATGATTCAGTATTTTAGGAAGCCAAAATTCCTAAAAGGTCATCTTCATGCACCTGAGGCTTCCCATTTAGAGAAAAAGAACCACTAGAAAGATCTTCAGATGATGGTAACCCAGTTGCTAAAGAAACAGGTAGACGAAAGGGCCCCCAACCCACTTGATATGGAGATTGGGCACTGAAAGGACCCTATGTTCATTTTTTAAGTCCCATATCCTTTAACCTCAATACCACTGTCTGAAAATGGACCTCTGAGGGATAGTATTCCTCATTACTTTCTTTCTTTATATCCGTTAAGTCATCTCATTTCCATAACATTCAAAAATACACATGATGCCTTTGGCAGGCCGGCATCATGGCTCAATAGACTAATCCTCCACCATCAAGTACTGGCAACCCATAGGGGTACTGGCTCATGTCCTGGCTGCTGCACTTCTGATTCAGCTTCCTGCTTGTGGCCTGGGAAGGCAGTCGAGGATGGCCCAAAGCCTTGGGACCCTGCACCTGCTTGGGAGACCCAGAAGAAGCTCCTGGTTCCTGGCTTCAGCCCAGCTCAGCTCTGGTCGTTAGAGCCTTTGAGGGAGTGAACCACTAGAATATCTCTCTTTCTCTCTAAATATCTGCCTTTCATACATGATCATTTTGGAAGAAAAACACGCTGCTATTCATTAGGAAATTGAAACTATTTTCACATTAGTGCAAATTAACTCGAACTTAATTGCACTGATAGATAAAATGATGATCAAAGCTGATAATCTTCAATCCACTTTTTCAGGTGCAACAGTGGTTTGTAGAATGCACTTGCAAATAGGATGAATTTTAAATATCAAAGAGGAAAAGCTTGTAGAACTATTTGACTTTTTAAAGTTACATGATAAAGGAAACCAGAGGCACATTAAGAGCAATTCCAGATAAAAGCTGCTTTGGGCTGGGGCTGTGGCACACTATGTTTAGCTTCCACCTGTGGTGCCAGCATCCCATAAAGGGGCTGATTTAAGTCCTGGCTGCTCCAATTCCTATACAACTCTCTGCTAATGTAATGGGGAAGTCATATGGGATAACTCAAAGCCGCAGGCGCCTCCACCCACGTAGGAGACCCAGAAGAAGCTTCAGGTTCCTGGCTTTGGCCTGGCTCAGCTCTGGCCGTTGCAGGCATTTGGCAAGTGACCAGCAGATGAAAGATCTCTTTCTGTTCTCCCTTTCTGTCTGTTAATATGTCTTCTCAAATACAGATAAATTTTTACAAGATTATTTTTATTGGACAGTCAGATATACAGAGACTAAGATTTTCCACCTGCTGGTTCATTCCCCAAGCAGCCATAATGGCTGGAGCTGAGGTGATCCGAATCCAGGAGATTCTTCTGGGTCTCCCACATGGGTTCGGGGTTCTAAGGCTTTGGACCATCCTCTATTGCTTTCCCAGGCCACAAGCAGGGAGCTGGAAGGGAAGCAGAGCAGTCAAGCCCAAATAAATAAATCTTTAAGAAAGAAAAGGAAGGCCCAGCACAGTAACCCAGTGGCTAATTTGCATGCCCCGGGATCCCGGCTGCCCTGTTTCCCATCCAGCTCCCTGCTTGTGGCCTGGGAAAGCAGTCGAGGATGGCCCAAAGCCTTGGGACCCTGTACCCGTGTGGGAAATCTGGAAGAGGCTCCTGGCTCCTGGCTTCAGATTGCCTCAGCTCTGGCTGTTGCAGCCACATGCGGAATGAATCATCAGACAGAAATCTTCCTCTCTGACTTTACTCCTCTTATATCTGCCTTTCCAGTGAAAATAAAATAAAACCCACGCGGGAGACCCAGAAGAAGCTCCTGGCTCCTGGCTTCAGATCAGCTCAGCTTTGGTCATTATGGCTGCTTGAAAAGTAAACCAGAGGATGGGAAATCTTTCTGTGTCTCCTCTCTGTAAATCTACTTTTCCAATAAGAATTTTTAAAAAGAAGAATGAAACAGCTTCCTCAGCTCTCCCTCCAACAAGCTGGATTAAGTATTCCTCCTGTGACCCCACACATCTTGGCTGGTTCCCCCACAGCACTTCCCATGCTCCTTGGTAACTATCTGCTTCCATCTCTGCCGGAAAGAACTGTGTGTTTTCCATTTCAGTTCCCAATTTTTCTAACATTAAAAAAGGATTAAAATGAAGCAAAATTAGTTAAGCCAAATACAAAAAGCACAGGATGTGGCAAATTGCCATGACAATGAGATACCAAACACGGTTGGTGAGGATATGGGAACCCGAGATCCTCAGATGGTGAAGTTACGATGATGACCAAAGGATTCCACCGCAAGCAAGTGCAAACATGTCCACACAAAAACTTTCACACGAATGTTCACATCGGAATTATTCACTATGACCCCAAAGTGGAAATCACTCTAATGTCTGTCAAGTGATGAATGAAAATATCAAAATGTGGTATATCCATTCCATGGAGTATTATTCGATCAGAAAAAGGAATGAAGTACTACATAACAGAAAGAAGCCACACCCTGCACAAGTCCACTGTCACGAAATGTCCACAAAATGCCACCACATGGAGACAGAAGGCAGGGATAAAGGGGAGAGGGAAGATTTACTAGTAACCACATTTAAGAATATTCTGGAGGATATAAAACATTCTAAAATTAGATCACCATGATACTAGTACAATTCATATGTCCACTAATTGTACACTGTGTACCGCACAAGGCTGTGGGCGGGCCTTATCCTATTACATTATCTCAATTCTAAATTAACTTCTTCTTCCCAGATCAAATTGACCCTATAAAGAATGGTAAAGAATGATATGTAATTAGCTTACCTGGAATGTCAAAGTCTACTTTTTCTCTCCCCCCCCCCTTTCTTTCAAATTCCAAGATGTCTCGAGGTACACAAGACAAGGGGTATTTCTGGTGGCTCATCCCAGTGTGCACACGGGATACTCCCTGGCTTCACGTCTCTGCACACTCAGGGCACTCAGGCCCTGTTGACAACCCAACTGTTCTATGACACCTCTGTGACAATGGTGATTGAACTGGCTGGAAAACTCTATACAGGAGCAACTTGGTCAGTGCTTATTGAGCATGGATGTCCTGTCAGATCCGGGAAGACCTACAAAGCCCTCCACAACACTCCCCCCAGCCCCGCTCCCGTGAGGTGGTCCAGGATAAACCTAGTGAACAATGGGATGTAAGGGGACCTCTCCAAGTTGGCAGAAAGGCTGAGTTAAAGTCCCTCTTCCTTGGCACTGGTGGAAGAGGCAAACAAACAAACAAACAAAAAACCAAACAAAAAACTGCCCGGAAGTCAAGGTGAAGTGTTTCCCCGTGGCCTCCTGGGGCCGGGGGAAACTCACACGGCTGCGCCCAGACTTCAGTCGCATATGCTGCTGGAACCCTACCCTACAGTGCAGAAAGGAAGAGGCTAACGCCCCTGTGCTCTTTTCTGCCTCACCTCACCCCTTAGCAGCCGTCCTCAGCTCCTGCCGCGGCCTCCTACACGACTGCTGCGTCGCTTGGCAACCACCCCTCACGGCTACTTCATTGTGCCGTAGCGCCCCCTGGTGACCAGAAGGCAAAGCCTGTTTCGGGCAGGAGAGCAGCCGAGCCGAGCCGAGCCGAGCCGAGCCGAGCCGAGCCGAGCCGAGCCGAGCCGAGCCGAGCCGAGCCGAGCCGAGCCGAGCCGAGCCGAGCCGAGCTGAGCCGAGCCGTGGCGAGCCGAAAGGAGCTAAGTCCAGCCCAGCCGAGGGGAGCCGAGTGGAGTCGAACAGAGACGAGCGGAGCAGAGCCGTGAGCAGCCGAACAAAGTCGAGCCGAGTCCAGCCAAACGGAGCCTAGCCGAGCAGAGCCGAGCAGAGCCGAGCATAGAGGAGCCGACTTGAGCCGAACCAAGCGAGACTGGCTGAGCTAAGCCCTTCGAGAGCCGCAGGCCTGAACTGAAATGGGTAGCGGCCCAAGGTATTCACCGTTTCCCTCTTTTCTCCATGAGGAAAAAGATCCTCCATAATGACAGAATAGCTTAGACGATTCTCTTGACCTTGGATCACACAACGGAAGGCAGTGTTCTTGAAGTTTTCTTGATGTTCTCAAAACCTTGTATTTGTAGCCTCGAGAATGTGTGCTGATGACGACTTCCCTAAGCCTCAGTTTCCCCCTCTATTAAAAGGGATAGGAATAATGCCACTTCATCAGGTGTTTGTGAGGCTGCTATAGAAACAGGGTTTCGCAGATTGCTTGAAGCGGGCAGGCGCTGGAAGCAGTCAGCCTGGTGAACGGCGATCGTGCGGCGGTAGTTTGCAGGCCCTTGCCTGGTCTGATGGAGTTGCTGCTAAGGCTGTGCGCTCTGTAGATGAAGGCTGTGATGCGCGTTTTCCAAACCCATCAGAGAAGACTACGAATAAACTAGCAGGACACCCCCTACCCCGTGGGCTCAGGCACCCAGCGTCACTTAGCAGGTGAACATTCAGATTCTTGTGGCCTCCAGTAGGGCGTGCAACAGCTTGGAAGAAAACATGAACTGGTCGCGAGAAGAGATGAACAAAATGAACGGTGAAAATTCACACTTTCTTGCAAGTTAAGTAACTTCATAGTGAATTATGTACAAACTGCATATTTTAATTGCTGGATAATTACACAGTTACGTTCTCATAGTCACCAGTGAGACTTTTTCTCTTCTTCTTTTTTTTTTTTTTTTTGGCTTTTAAAGATTTATTTATTTTTATTGAAAAGTCAGACATATCAGAGAGGAGAGACAGAGCAGGATCTTTCTTCTGATGGTTCACCTCCCCAAGTGACTGCAACAGCCTGTGCTGTGTCGATCCAAAGCCAGGAGCCAGGAGCCTCTTCCAGGTCTCCCACGCAGGTGCAGGGTCCCAAGATGGGCTGTCCTCAACTGCTTTCCCAGGCCACAAGCAGGGTGCTAGACGGGAAGTGGAGCTGCTGGGATTAGAACCGGCGACCATATGGGATCCCAGCATGTTCAAGGCAAGGACTTTAGCTTCTGGGCCACTTCACCAGGCCCAACTTTTTTTTTCTTTTTTACCGTGCTTTATAGATATGATGGTTTTGGCAGCAATGAGTTTACTTGTGGACCATGTTTCTCACTCAGTCGGCCAGCTTGGGAAACCCCATTTACTGCCTTCCAGGCGTGAAAAACGGGTGCCTGCAATCTCCTAGGTCCTACGTGCTAAACACAAATCAAACTGCCCATTAGAGGAAAAAGTTCACCTTTTTGTGATCTATAAATTTTGTTTTAAATTCTTCATTGAATTCTATCTTTGTGAACAAAAAAAAATCCTTAATCCTAATTGCAAATTGCAGCACACATGCTGTCTAGGACTAAAGTTTAGAATTCTAAAATAACTGAATGCATTCAGGAGTTAAGACTTTAGCTAAATCTTGGGAGCCCTAGTTTAAAACATCTTGTGCATTCACCCCTAGAGCCAGAAATGTTTGGTATACAATATATCAGAAAGCACAGAATAAAGGCCTTAATAATACAGAATTTTAACATGTGGAGATATTTTAGGGAACAGTGCTTTTCAATAATAGTGTTTGACTATGGAAAGTACTACAGCTGTCCATGCGGTTAAGAAAACTCTGTAATGGGGTGCATGACAACTCTTTATACTGGACAATTTTTGTTTTGTAAACTTAAAACTATTCTGAATTATGGGGGTAATGCGGTAGCATACCAAGCTAACCCTCCCCCTGAGGTGCTGGCATTAGATATGGGTGCCAGTTTGTGTCCTGGCTGCACCATTTCCCATCCAGCTTTCTCCTAGTACTAGAAAAGCAACAGAAAATGGCCCAAGTGCTTGAACCCCTGTACTCACATGGGAGATCCAGAAGAAGTTCCTGGTCCCTGGCTCTGGACCAATCCAACTCTGGCTGTTGTGATCATTTGGGGAGTGAATCAGTAGATAGAAAATCTGTCTCTCTGTTTCTCTCTCTCTCTCTAATGCTTTCAAGTAAAATAAGTAAATTTTTAAAAACTATTTTTAATTAAAAAGCTAAAAATCAAAGAAAACTCCTCAGTTTTACAAGAATCAATGTATGGTATCCTCTCCATTAACAAAGCAGCAATTTTATGATTTTTTTTTTTAAGTATTTCTTAGGATTTGCTAGATGCTAAAAAAAATGTGACCTTTTTCTCAGGATTCAGGAAAATGAGAGAATTTTGGCACTGTAAGATAAATATATGTCCAAGGTGAATTACTCAACAACGTATGTATCTGAGAAGGAATACTTTCTCCTTGGGAACCAAAACCGCACTAAGCTTAGCATCATCTACCTAAATGGTACGTTGCCAGTCCTCTGCCTTCTCCAGGGCTCTGCTGTGTGGGCAAATCGTTTTTCTATTCCAGAAATTTTCCCCTAAAGACCACCAACTCTTCAAACGGAAAGCTTCCATATTTCTGCTCAACTTCTTTGAGTGCCTCCACGTAGCACCCTCCCCTTGATGCTTCAGCCAATTCTGTACTGGGAGTCGCATGGTCCTTACTCACTCCCACCCGGGTCTCTACACTCAGACTCAGCGCCCTAAATCCAAGCTTCATTTTCAATATGTGCCAATGTCTCCTCTCCTCCCCTGAGCACTGGCAAAGCCTTGACAGGCAGTATTCTCCCTCACTGAGGTAAACAAGACACTCACAACCATCATCCACAGGTGCCTTGATGCTATTCCAGGAGCCAGCATTTGGCAGTTTGGAAGGTCTCACAGAGATCCAGCTGAGCCTGGGACCTCACTACCACAGCTTAAGAATTCAACTTGGAAGATAAGTGCTTCCCTCGGGCCTCTGGAGCCTTCCCTGGCTTGGGGTTCTCTGTCCACAATGGCAGAGCCTGCGGATTTCACACTGGCTAGAGCATTGAGATTTCCAAAATTGAAAGCCTAATGTGAGAAGGAGTATTAGCATTCTAATTGTGAGGTTGACCTGTGATGTGGCTGGGGCCTAGGTGATCCTTTACCCCAGTGTGTGTGTGTGTGTGTGTGTGTGTATTTTAAGTATATACAATATATTTGATATTTATCAATTTTATTGGAAAGTCAGATTTATAAATGGGATAGGAAGTGGAGCAGCTAGGACACAAACTGGCACACATCTGGGACATCAGCACTTGCAGGTAGAAGATTAGCTAGCTGATCCACCATGGGGGGAGGGTTAGGGGAGGGGGGGGATCCCAGTGCCTAAAAAACTGTGTCACATAATGCAATGTAATTAAAAAAAAAAAAGATTAGCCACCTGAGACAACATGTCAGCCCTTCCCATGGCTTTTGTGGTATTTTAACTATTATTTATTTTCATTTTCATTTTAAAAGCAGGTAGAGATTGTCCATCTGCTAGTTCATTCCCCAAATGAATGGCCCAAGCCCAAGCCAGGAGATGGGAATTCTTGAGCTATCACCCACTGGCTTTCTGCATGCGTGGACAGCAAGTTGAATCCTAAGTGGAGCCAGAACTTGATCCAGGGATTTAATACTGAAATGGATTTAAGTATCCCAAATAGATTCTTACCTGATGTCATCAAACATCTGTTCCTTGTGCTTTTTTTAATGGATATTTCTTATATTTTCTCAGGCTCTACCCCCTTTTGTGCTACCACACTTACTACATCTACCATTAGAAAACAACAAGCAATTTTAGAAACACGTGATATGCATAAATATAGCATCTCTAATAAATTATGCACATATCTACACTCTTAGAAAATATCTAAAAGAAATATACCAAAATTTTCAGTATTTACCAATGACTTATTCATCTTCCTTTATGCTATTATGATTATTTGACTATAGCTATATAGGAGCCAGAATGATGGCTCAACTGGCTAATCCGCCTGCAACACCAGCATCCCACATGGGTGGTGGTTCACATCCAGGCTGCTCCACTTCCCATCTAGCTCTCTGCTTATGGCCTGGAAAAGTAGTGTGAAATGATCCAAGTCCTACACCGTGTGGGAGACCCAAAGAAGCTCCTGGCTGCTTGCTTTTTATCACTTCAGCTTCAGATGTTGCAGCCATTTGGGAAGTGAGCCAGTGGATGGAACATCTTCCTCTGTCTTTCCTTCTCTCTGTAAATCTGCCTTGTCAATGAAAATAAATAAACCTTTAAAATTACATATATAGCTATATAGATTCTTCTACATGGATTTGTGACATTTTAAATATTGTACTTTTAGAAAAACCCTCAAGTTACTTAAAGAGTTTTATAAAATATTCTCACAGAGAAGTAGTTTATGGCCATTCTTTTTTATTTTAGTATTTATTTAAATGCAAAAAGGTCTTAGTTTAACGGAAATACAGACAATGATTATCAAGAATAGTGAAAAAAATGGTCATTTCACCCACATACAGTAAGTTATAAAGAAATCACAGGTCATTAAAACCCTGATAGACAAGTGTTCTTAGCCACTGTTTTGACAAAGGTATAAAACAAAATTTTACAAAACTTTATTTGCAGCAATATTGATACACAGACTTTTCTTTATTTTTCTTATTTTTGGATTTTTTTGTTTGTAATTTTAGTTCCCACATCTAATGGAGGACACGTGTTACTTGTCTTTCTGGGTTTGGCTTATTTCACTTAATCATATATCCTCCAATTTCATCCATTTTGCTGCAAATATAGAATTTCATTCATTTTTATAGCTAAGTAATATTCTATCATCTATATTTGTCACATTTTATTTATCCAGTTGCCTGATGATGGACACATTGGTTGATTCCTAATTGTGGTTGTTGTAAACAGTACTGTTGAAAACACAGTGGTACAAATATCTCTTTGACTCACTGTGTTGAAGCAAAAGCTTATGGCCATTCTTGAGTTTCAGATACCAATAACATTAAATAAGTGTTGTTTTCAATTATGGTTTCCTGAGCAAAAGTTAGATCTTGGTCCATTGAGGATATTTAAAACAAACTTCCATCATGTTCCCACCATGTGACATTTAGGTTCTTTTACTTAGAGTTTATCAAGCAGTTTTCCTCTATGTTGTTGAATAGGAAACTGGGCATGTATTTACATCTGCCTATCATCTCTGCCCCAATAACTGATTTTCCAAACCAATATCCTTTTTTTTCAGCAAGGTCAATATTTTTGCTTGAGATTCACAGTGGCAAGCTCACAGGATTTGAAGCCCTGTTTGCATTCTGCTTATTGGCTATATACACTTAGTCCCACTATTATCTCTTGCTGCAACTCATTTGTCACTTTTCTGAGATTTTAAAAAATCTTGGTATGCATAGTGATTGAAGATATCATTCATTATCATGACTCAGCTATTCCTAAATAGAAGGAAGATACTTCCAAACGTCTATATGTTGCTGCGCTGCTATTTTTAATACTCACTGTTAGAGCAAGCGATCACATCAGACCCAAGTGTAGGACTTCTGACAGCAGATCTGACAGCAGGTCCCGCTGCACTCCAGGAGTCACTGCGTTAGAAATCAGGTTTTTAAGCTGTCATCCTCCAATCAGATTGAGTGACTCAAAAGTACAAAGTTTCCCAGGAAGTACAAAACATTCAATTAACTAAGTGATAAGAGGCAGGAAGGGAATGTCTAGTCCAAAGTTTCTGTGTAGTCAATTAACCTTAGTACCAAGGAAAGAAGCAGGAGGGACTGGAGGCAGGAGGAGCTGGGTGCACTTGGAGCCTGCATAGCTAGTTTCTGCCTTGTCAATTCACTTGAATGGCAGGAGGAGGTAGGAAGGGCAGGGTGTGGAACCTTCATTTCTAGCTGTTTGCTCTGTCAATTTAAACTGGCAAATGGATGCTGGCTATCAACCAGCTGCACCCATCACACCAATGCCCATGAGATTATTGGGAATTTGAAACCCTCAAACCTAAAGTTTGATCATATAACATAAGCAAACCTGCAAAGAAACCCATCTCCCACTATCCACCCTGCGAGAAGTGAATAGTCGAACTAATAAATGACAACATGGGAAAGTGAGAAGCAAACAACTGAACGAGAATGTCTCCCAGGTTTCTGATCTCATCAACTAGGTGGGCCAGGGATCTAGAAAAGGGGAATCAAGGCTCACAGGTATCTGGAGGCCCAAGGAGCCAGAAGCACAGATTCATGAGTTGGGAGAATGCCTAGAACATACACTGAGACCCATCACCAACTCCCTAGAAGGTATAAGATGTGTGTGGGAGGGGAGGGTGGATGACAGATCATTAGAGAAGCAATTTGATCAATAAAAAAACACAACCTAATTATAGGAGACAACCCTTAGCAGAGGAAGTGGAAACAGCCCTCAGGGAGTAAAATGATTCTTAAAGCCTGAGAAGGATTTATCTAGGTAAAGGGGGTGCCCAGATTGCTGGAACAACATGTTGGAGGCCCAAGGCCTTCAGACCAGTAGTCTTTCAAGTTTTTGCTGGAGACACCATACTTTCTTTCTCCAGTTTGACCAAATCATCCAAAGTCACACCCAGAGGTTTAAATGTCTAGCATTCCATTGCAAGTATGGAACCTGGTTTATTTCACGAAACCTTACCCACTATCTTTTATACCACCTCTCATTTTCCATTATCATGCTCTTTTAAGTCGTTCCCAGTTTTTCACTATAATAAAATATAGAGAACCTAGGATAAGGATCTTTGTTCATAAAATTGTTTACACCTGTCCAGCCATTTTCTCAGTTTCAGGAAGTCAAACTGCTGTATTCAGGAAATTTCACATGTCAACCTTTGATGCATTTCCAGTCCAGCAAGATTATATCCATCTCAGTCTTAACAGCAGTGTGAGAGAGACTGTTTGCCCACATTCTCATCAACAGTTTGTTATTTTTAGCATGCTATCACAGGAATCACAGATAAAAATAAATGAAGAGATGGTTTCAGGCTTTGACAAGGAAATTTCTAAAACTGTCCTTTTTTTGTCTTAATAACCAAGGCCAAGCTACTGTGCAGACTTCTTGTCATGAGCATGGCAATCAGTAATTGGTACACAGGATGTGGTGATGCAGCAGGTTGAGTTCCTGTGTGGGACACCTGCATGCCTTATTGGAGCACAGTTCAAATCCAGCTACTCCACTTTTGATCTGGCTCCTTGCTAATGAATTTGGAAGGACAGCAGTTGACGACCTAAGTGCCTGGACCCCTGCTGCACCCATGAGGCCTTGACTTCTGGTTTCAGCCTGACCCAGGTCCAGATGTTGAAGGCACTTGGGGAGTGAACCAGCAGATAGTAGGCTCTCTCTTCTCTTTCTCTTTCTGTTCTTCTCTCTCTCTCTCTCTGTTACTCTTATCTTTCAAGTAAATAAATAAATCTTCCTTTTAAAAACCCTTCTCTTCATTAAAAAGAAGAAACCTGTGCCAGAATGATGTTTGTACCCATTATCTTAAGGTTAGTTTTATTTACAGTAGTATGGTAACGACTTCTAGCTCCAGGGAGAGGCAGATGTGAAGCTCAATTCCAGCTCCCACCCTTTGGAAGTGTGTGATCTTAGGCAAGAGACTCTAAGTGTGCACATCTCCAGCCTCTTCCTTGTAAAGTGTCAGGAGTGGCCATGGTAGATGTCTGAAGAGACAGTTGTAAGAGGCTGCACCAAGTCACAGCTCCTATCCCAGACCAGTGGCTGCAGGTGGGGAAACCAGAAGATCCAACCCCACTCTCTCTGCCGCCTTCTTTTCTGCCTTCTGAGATCACCGATGGGCTGGGGGGAGGGGAGAAAAGAGGGGGAAGATTTCAGAGGTACCCAAGTTGTAAGGGCTCCTCATACCTGCTCACTGTCTCCTTCCCTGCAAGCACCAGGGAACCTGCATGCCTCCAACATTAGCTCCCAGCATCCCTTGCAAAGGGAGTGTGGCTTCAGCAGAGGAAAACTGGACTAGACTTGAACTGTTTAAAAAAAAACTGTTAAAACACTGAAGTCTTTAAAAAGACTTCCACTGGACGTGCATGAACCATGCATGGAGGGGACAGGTGGGCCCAGTAGCACCCTGAGCAAGGAATCTACTTTGGCATCATAGGTATGAAACTCACAGGCACTTCTGGATGGACCATCATGTATGTCAGGGTAGCTCCTGGAGCCAGGCTGTCACATCCTCAGAGGCACGCCTAGTACCATCTTCACAGCTCAGGCAGCAGTTTCCTTTTCCAGCCCTTTCTTCCACAGCAGAATATAAGTGCCATAGCACAGGCCATGGAGCTGCCATTGTTTGAGAGCCTGCGGTGACCCATCCATGTGCTGATCTCTCATTTCCAATCTGTTCATCTCTCATCTCTCACCTGCAGGTCTTATCTAGGATTCAGCTTCCTTATATGTCCTACACAGATCATTACACTTACATGGTAGTTCAACTTGGGCTGCTGAGAGTTAAGAGTATAGGAAGTGTAGGCTTTGGTCCCCATCTTACTGGACCTTGACTTCTGACTCTACCAAGAGCTTGCCAGGGGAGTCTATTGGTGAACTGCTTCCCAGGATTTCACATGTGCTAATAGTAATGCCTATCTTTTGGGGTTAACATGAGGATTAAAGCAACTAAGGCATGTAAAGGGCTTCATCCAAGGTACTTGGCACATAGGCTCTTCAAAAGAATAATAATTGTGATAGATTTGATATTATTAATATTATGAGAACATCTAGAAGAGGGAAAAATTCAGTGAAGGAGCCTGAGAAGTGGGCACCAGAAAGGCCAGGGAGGGGGCAAGGTGGGAAGGAGCTGCCATGGAAATGAAGCAATGAGATACCAGGAAGCAGGAGGTGTTACAAAAGTGTCGCCTGACTTGATAAGGATGTTTATCTCTCAGCTACTATTAACAATGAAGACAGAAGGACAGAAATGAAGGTCTTGGCTGTCAAGAAAAATTCTTGAAATGCCTTTGTGTGTGTGTGTGTGTGTGTGTGTGTGTGTGTGTGTGTGTGTAGCTACTGTGGGAGCCATCAACAACTAGGGTTAACTAGGACCCTAGTCCCCCTTCCCCGGGTCCTTCAAGCTGTGAGCTATTCGTTGCTGGTACAACACAGCTCCAGAGTCTGTGACTGGCACCAGGCTTACCTGTCTCTGTCAATCTACAAGTAAGTCCCCCTGGCTGGAATGCCCCTCCCCTCTCCTGCAACACACTCTCCCTCCTCCCCAGCTGCATGCTCTGTCATCACAGCTCTGTGAAGCCTGCAGTTTCCTGCCTGGCGAACTTGTTCAGGGCCTCAGACTTCACCAATCATTCCACTCTCCGTGTGCTGCTTCCAATGCAGTCTCTTCCACTCTTATCCCTCCCCCACGCCCCCATCTCTGCTTAGTATTGCTCAAACAAACAAGGACTCCAGCATCTTCAAAAAACACAGGGCCCTTAGGGGGTCTTCAGTCACATAGGCCTCTTTCCTTGCCCTCCCAGATGAGACTGGGAGAGGAGACAGAGTGGGCTCCTACAGGGCAAATGTCTGGAAAAGTCTCATCTCCTCCAGGGAATGCTGTCTTCCCTGCTGAAGTAGGGAGTCATGCTTTTTTAAAAAAAAAATTTTTTTAATTTATTTTTAATTTGCATTTTGTTTTATTTATTTTCATTTTTAATGGGAAAAAGAGAGAGAGAGAGCGCGCTGTTGAACACTGATTGACTTGCGACCAGGACACTGCAAGCAGGAACAGCGGCAGTCACCTGAGAAATCCACACAAATGAGGCAGGACTGCCCCCGCTCCAGCAGGAACAGCAATGGAGCCCACAAAGTGCCGAGCTTGGGCTCTGCCCTGGACACCCAATTCCTCCAGCCACCAGCAGACGCCACCAGGTGTCTGAGAAGAAAGCACTGGGGCATTGTCCATTAGCAAGTGCTGCAATGGAGCTCAAAGAGCTAGGGGCCAGGTTGGTTGGGGTCGAGAGGCTGGGTCCATTTACCTTTGGGACAACCCACTATTACTTGCCTTTTCCTCACCTTCAAATAGTTTAATGGGGAAAAAAAACACGCTGATCTCAGAATATGATCTCCCCTTTATAGCAGTTGTACAATTTTTATTGCTTTTTCATTGACTTCTTTCAAACCATACCATAGAGACAAGAAAATAGATGCTGATATATATTTATTTATTGGCATAGAAAGAAGGTCACAACATATCTCATTTGGTGAAAAAATACAGAGTATATAACAACACTTATATTTTGTCACAACTGTCTCTATATCTAACTGGGTATATAGATATAATAGATATAGGGAAACATCTAGAAAGGGCATACACTGAAGGGTTGACAATAGTTATGTAAGGATATGGAGTTTGGGGTCATTTGTACCTTTTGCACTTTTCTCTATTACTTGAAGATTTAACAATGAATCATATCACTTTCACAAAGAGAAGAAAGCCATCAAGGAAATATGCACACAAAGAAAAATATAGACTCATAAGCAGAGCCGGGAGAGGGACAAAGAACAGAGGTCAGGCCAGCCCCTTCCATTGTGCATGTGTGCAGACTCTTTCTCTCCTCCACCTCAAAGTCAAGTCACTCTGCGGGTTTATTTCATGCAATTGGAACTTTTCTTCATCCAGTTTGCCAATCATTGGACCGTGGGTTTAGGTAAAGATTCATTTAAGGCGTAGGGGGTGGGGCTAGGGGAGACTAGCAGCTTACAGTGGCTCAGAAAGGTCGTTGTATTCATCCAGTGACTCTCCTGACCCTTCCATTTCTGTTTGCGTCAGCTCCTGCAGGGTGATGATCAGATTCTCAAAAACCTGGGCCTTGCTGCTCTCATTGTCACAGGTTTCTTTTGAGTGGCCCTCCTCCCCACAATAGGAACAGCGAACGGCGCATTTGCGCTTTCTGCTTCTACGCAGGTCTCCAGCACCGCTGTTCCTACGCCCAGAGCCAACGCTAGTGGAAGGAAACTGAAGCCCCGAGGTGTGCGGGGGATCAATGACCACCACCTGATCCTGAGATCTGGCCCTGCCTCTGAGGGGAGGGTCCGAAGTTTCCACCAGGATCACATCCTCATCGGAGTCATCCAGCGAGTCGTCTATCTCTATCACGTTGCAGGCAGCACTGCCGATCACGATGGGGGAGGAACCCTGAAATGCCACGGGGCTGGCTGCCCTCTCCACCATTGACTCAGATCTTTTGGGACGCTTTCTTCTAATGAAAGTGTCATCCCAGTCCTCCTCCTCCCTTATCATCCTGATTAGCTCCAAGAAATTGGGCAGATGCTCCTGTTCATTTGCATACGTTCTGAGAAGCCCCTTAAGCCTGAATCGTAGGTTCCTATTCAGCTCTGCTCCGGCCAGGAGCTGGTGCAGACGCATCTGGTTGGCGTCTTTCTGAGCTAGGATGCCAGCCTGAATGGCATTTTGCAGCTGCACCTCTAAACGGATCACGTAAAGAGAAGCTTTCTCCCCCTGCGCCTGCAGGGTGTTAAAAAATTTGCCATGGGCGGTCACGCTGCTTTCAGACTCCCCAAACACCAGTTTCATGGCCCGCAAGAAATCTGCTACGCTGAGGTTGGGATTGGCTGCCTGTAGCAGGCGCATCACCTCCCGGGCAGGGCCCCTAAGGGTTTTCGTCAAGCGCTTGAGTTTCTCCTCCTCAGACATATCCCAGTCTGGCAGGATCCCATTGACTTGGATCAGCCAGTTTTCGAAGGTTTCCTCCCCCTGGCCTGGTACCGCCCTCCCCGAAAACAACTTCATGTTTTTCTCGGCCATACTGGCCATTAAAGGACCGAGACTCCGTCCTAGGGACCTCAGCATGGAATGGGCCCAAGGCGGCAAGGGCGCGTTCTGCCGCCGGCTGCTACCCATATGCGCAAGGATGCTAGCCATGACTGAGCGATGGCGAGAGGGGATCTGAATCTAACAGGAGGTTCGGGACTTTTTCAGAAAAGCTGAATCCACAGGTGTGCTGGGGCGGGGAGCTCTGCCTGCCTCTTTCCTCCGTAGGAGCTGCAAAAGAGAAAAGGATGGAAGGTGGTCAGTAGGGGAGTGAGTTGCCTTCATTCTCTACCTAAAGAGCCGGTAGTGCATTCACTATTTCCTCCGTCCTTCAGTCTCCCACCCCACCCCGCGCGCCTCCTGCTGCCAAACTATCCTGCAGCCCACTGCATTTACGATCTCCTGGAGCCGGGCAATGGTCGCCTGCAAACAGGGGTGCTTCCCTCAGGCACATCCATCGCTTTCCACCTGTCCTTCGAGAAGGATGGCAACTGTTGCTTCCAATGCCAGAGCCGCTAGTTGGCTCTCAAAACGTGGCAGATGGACGCGAATGAAACTCTCATTCACCTCCAGAGCTTTTCGTCTTAACCACACCCCCTTCTTAGAGCCACCCCCCCCCATCGCCTCTACCCCAACTCGCACGCCTCTGTGTTTCTCACATTCTCAGAAGTGATCGCGAATAAGAGTGGTGCCTTGACTTCAACAGCAGCCTCTCCAATAGATGACCTCCGTGAGAAAGCTTACCTGGGGATGGGATCGGACTTCAGTGAACGGCGTGGGGAGCAGGGGTGGCAGCGGTCACAGATCCGGGTCTGCGGGGCGTCAGAACTGCGCCACAGCCGAGGGGAGGGCGGGGAGAGAAGGGTCAGAAGCTGTCTCGCGCGTCATCCTACCACCCACTCAAAACCCGCCCCCCACCCCACCCTACCCCGCCCCCTCTGTTGCCTAGCGGAAAATTTCCTCTCCCACCTGCGGAATACAAGCCAAACGCCCTGTTCCCATCCCATTACATCTCCCACCCCCACCCCCCACCCCCGGGGAAACCGAAGGCCTACCAGCTCTGCAACCTGCCGCATCGAATTCAAGATCGGATTCAGCCTAAAAGAGTCGTTAGGGAGAGAGGGAGTAACAGTTAAACACACCCGCCCATCTCTTTTCCTCCTCGGGAAGAGATGAAAAGACGCAAAAGGCACTGGAGGCGCGCGATTTGCGGAACCCTACCGCCCTTCGGTACCCGCAATTCAGGCAAATCCTACCCAGCGGGAAGTACCCAGACGACCCCCTTCCTCCCGCCCCGCGCCCCCCCGGACCCCGGCCACCAGCACCTCGGCGCGGCCGGCCCCTGCGAAAGCTCCTTCCCATACTTCGCAGTTCTCGATTCTCCAGGATGGGTGCCTCGCAGTGCAGGCGGCGCTTCTCCCTCCCCTCTTGCACCAGCGCCAGGCAATCCCGGCGCCCTCCTTCTTTACCTGCGCTCTGCCGCTAGCCAGCGGATGTTCGGGCAGTCTGCCTAATGGATCTCGTTTGCAGGTCGCGGCGGCCTCGCAGGAGTGAACAGCGGGATCTCCTCCGCTGTTTAAGCGATCCGGAGTTGCCGGCTGCAGCTGCTTCACAAGGCCGCCCAGCAAGGGGTAGCCAAGTCGAGGCAGCACGGTTCCCAAGGCAGCGGCTGCCGCTTTTATCCCCTGCCCGCTGAGACAAAAGAGGTTGACGGGTGGGCCCGCGCGGCCAATCAGCGGATCGTGGAGGCGGGCTTCCAGCGCAGCCTTGGCCCCTGGCGAATCTTCGGCAGAGAGGGTGGGGGCGCAGCAGTCCCAGAGGGAAGCAGGTGCAGCTGAGACGATTTGCGTTTTACACAAGCATTTGCGACTCTTTTCTCCTTCTCCCGACTTTCCCTTCCTGCCTTTGCGAATCAAAGCCAGGCACATTATCAGCACAAGAGGTGGGAATAAAAATAAAGTGAATAATAAAAAAAAAGTCTCATCTTGGTTTATAAGGGTAGGGAAGCATTAGCATTATCCTTGTGCAAATTAGTTGGCACCACAAATATCTTTTGTGTGGGAGGTGATACATGCCCATTTAACAGAGGGGACACGTAGAGCACCAAGGTTCTTATTTAACCCTTACTCAATAAGTACAAAGCCGGCTGCATCAGAATGGGGGGGGGGGCTTGTTAGAAATGCAGATTCCTGGATCCTCTCCCTGGGGCTTCTGCTTTATGAGTTTGGTGTTTGGGGTATGGTACTTTCTTGTGTTTTCAACCAATCATAGAATTTGACTATGTGGTGTAGAGAAATCTGTGAGTAAATGCATGCACTGACGGGTCTCTAGTGTGTCTGCCCACAGTATAACTGTTGCTAAATGAAACTGCAATACACAACCTTCCTACCTGAGGCCCACAATGGTATGCAAATATTTTGGACTCCGAAGGAGGCTGAAAACTGGCCACCCAAATGCATCAAGCCATAATCCCTGCAACCTGTAGATGACATCAAATGAGAATCTTTGCAAATGTGATTGTGCTAAGGATCTTGACTTAGGGAGATGATCCTGGCAGACCCTAAATCCAGTCACAGGTGTACTTATAGGAGAGAGAGAGAGAGAGAGAGAGAGAGAGAGAGAGAGAGAGAGAGAGATGATGCATGGAGAAAGGAATCCAATGTGAACACAGAGGGAGTAAATGGAATGATGTGGCTACAAGCAAAGGAATGCCTGCAGCCACCAGGAAGTGCAAGAGGAAAACAATGAAGGAGTGCAGAACGACCTGTCTGCCAAGGGCCACTGGAAGATTCACTGTCCAAACAACGTTATCAATTCCAAAATTAGCCTACTGTCAATTTATTGAATCATGAGCCACTTTTGTGGCTGCCTTGGCAGGGGTGCACCAAATGATTGTGTAGGCCTTAAATGACCCATAGGCTGGAAGTCTCCCTCCTTTGGAATACATATGGTCAGACAACTTGAATTCAGCACAAAGAAACTGATGTTGACCTTTGGGCTTCCTAAACTGTAAGAAAATAAGTTCAAGGTAATTTCCTGAGACAATATCTTAATCCACTTTCATTGCTATAAAAAAGTACAAGAGACTGGGTGGTTTATGAACAACAGATTTACTTCTCACAGTTTTGGGGGAGGGGCTAAGAAATCCAGGATAAAGATGCTGGCAGATGTAGCGTCTGATGAGGTACTGCTTGTTGGTTCAAAGATGGTGCCTTCTAAGGTCCATGTTGCAGTATAGTGAGTTAAGCCACAACCTTTGGAACCGGCATTCCATATGGCACTGTTGCAAGTCCCAACTGTTCCACTTTCAATCCAGCTTCCTGCTACTGCACCTGGAAAGGCAGTGGAGAAGGCCTGGATGAAGTTCCAGGCTTCCGGCTTCCACTTTGGCTGCAGCCAATGTGGCCATTTGGGTAATGAACCAACAGATGCAAGATCAATCTCTCTCCCTCAATCTTTCTGTACTCTACATTTGAAATGAGCATTTTATTTACTTATTTTTATTGGAAAGGCGGATTTACAGAGAGAAGGAGAGACAGATCTTCCATCTGCTGGTTCACTCCCCAGATGAACATAACTGCAGCTAAGTTGATCCAAATTCAAGAGTCAGGAGCTTCTTCTGCGTCTCCCATGTGGGTGCAGGGCTCAAAGACTTGGACAATCCTCCACTGCTTTCCCAGGCCATAAGCATGGAGCTGGATGGAAAGTGGAGCAGCCAGGAGAGGAACCAAAGCCTGTATGGGATAGCAGTGCTGCTAGAAAGAGGATTAACCTGTTGAGTTACCATGCTGGCCCCAGAAATTTACCTTTAATTTAATTTAATTTTTTAAAAATATGGTGTCTTCTTGGACTCAGTGCAATGGCTCAGTGGCTAAATCCTCACCTTGCAAACACTGGCATCTAATATGGGTACCAATTTATGTCCCGGATGCTACACTTCCCATCCTGCTCCCTGCTTGTGGCCTGGGAAAGCAATCAAGGATGGCCCAAAGCCTTGGAACTCTACACCTGCATGGAAGACCCAGAAGAAGTTCCTTGCTTCTGGCTTCAGATAAGCGTAGCACCGGCCATTGCAGCCATGTGGAGAGTGAACCATCAGATGGAAGATCTTTGTCTCTCCTTCTCTCTAAATCTGCCTTTCCAATAGAAAGAAATCTTTTTTGAAAATGATGGCACCTTCTCAATATTTCTTCACATTGTGGAGGTGGAAGTTAGCCTTTTGGAGTCTCTTTTATAAAGCCTCATCATCTATTCATCTATTAAATGCTCCTTTCTCTGATTTTCTTGGAGGTTAGAATTTTAGTATACAGGATCCACCACTGTGGCAGAGCCGGGATTTGAACTGGTGCACATATGGGATACTGGCACTTCAGGCTTGATCCCGGCTGCTTCACTTTGAATCCAGTTCCCTGCTAATGCACCTGAAAAATAGCCCAAGTGCTTGGGCCCTTGAATTCTCATCAGAGACCATAAGAGATTCCGGAATCTTGGCTTCAAATCAACTCAGGTCTAGCTGTTGTGGTCATTTGGAGAGTGAACCAACAGATGGAATAGCTTTCTCTCTGCCTGAGCTTCTCTCTGTAAATCTTCCTTTCAAAGAAACAAAACACATTTTTTAAATAAAAAATAATAATTGGGGGGTTAGTGCCATGGTGTTGCAGTTTAAACCTCTGCCTATGGTGTTGGCATCCTATTTGGGCAGCGGTTCCTGTCTTCGTTACTTCACTTCCAATACAGATCCCTACTAAAGTGTCTGGAAAAGCAGCAGAAGAAGATAGCCTAAGTCTTTGGGCTCCTCAACCCACGTGGGAGACCCAGAAGAAGTTCCTGGCTCCTGGCTTCATACTGGTACGGCCCCCAAATCATTGTAGCCATTTGGGGAGTGAACCAATGAATGGAAGGTGTGTGTGTGTGTGTGTGTGTGTGTGTGTGTGTGTGTGTGTCCTCTTCCCCCTCTGTATTCTATCTTTTAAATAAAAATAAATAAGTCTTCAAAAAAAAAAAAGAATTTTGGGGTAACACAAACATTGCCATGGCAGAAACTAACGTCTTCATTTTCCCACAACCATAGCTTTGCAGATTTTTTAACGGATCAGTGGTCCAATAATGGCTAAAAATATACCCATCCTATGATCTTCCTTCAGCAATCTCTGCTTGCATCCGGGCTTGCAGCGTGTGAAGTGAGACACAGTTTGAGAGGATCCCTGCAAGGCAGCACCCTGCCACCAATTCTGCTCTTCCACTCTCTGACTTTAAGAGAGGTCTCTCCATTGCTCTTCTATAAGCTCTTAGTGGTACTTCTCGTTCGCTACAAGTCTGCATTGTTGGCCCAGAGGAAGAATAACTCTACAGAAATAATACACAGGTGTATGCAGAATAAATGGACTGCGCAGCAACTTCACGTCTTGGTTGGCTAACACGACAATATAGCACAGGCTGGGTAGCTTCAGAAATTCATTTCCTTATGCTTTGGAGTTACAGTTCTGCAAGGCAGAAGTCTGTGACCAAGGCACCAGCAAGGTTGGCCTCTTCTGAATCCTCCCTCCTTGCTTTGCACACGGACACCCTCTTACTGCCTGTACATATGGCCATTTTCTCTGTGTACCTGTGCCCCTAACGACGTATCTCAATGTGGGCCAAACATTCTCTCTCTGTCGTCAGATGATTGTTTAATGAATTATTTTCCTTGATGTTTCTCAACTAGCTGGGCATTCCAAGGCACTATGGTTGATGCCATCTATGACATCAGGAGGGCAGTTCTTTGAGAGTTCTCTGGGTAAAGGTTAGTGGTACAGCTGCCCAGCAATGTTGAAAATCTCATCTAAAGTGAGATTTCGACTGTGTGTGATATTTTCTTTTCTCTTTCTTTCTCTTGGAGGTGTTCCGAGGGATCTGGTGGTCAGGGAAGTGGCAGAAAGCACCCCCTCAGTTGGGCTCACTTTTACTGAAATCTTCAAACCTTCAGACCCTTCCACTCTCTGGTTGCCTTAGCGGTATCATCAACAAATATTTTTGGTTTTTTCTTTGTTTCATCTTGTTTTGTTTTCTTTTGGTTTGGTTTTGAGACAGACCCAAAGAGCTGATCTCAGGGGCCAGGGCAGACATGGCTGGCTGACTTGCCCCCACAGTACCTCAGGCATATGGATTTCATTGAGTCTGGCCTTGAGTGCATGGTAGAGGCTGCTAGTGTTGGATGGACCCAAGTTTGGGACAAATCAAGAATGCTGCACCTTGATCTCCTCAAAACTGAATTTCCGTTTTTTGTCTTTTAAGATTTGTTTTGTTTTTATGTGAAAAGCAGGGTTACAGAGAGAAGGAGAGACAGAGAGGTTTTCCATACCTGGTTGACTCCCCAAGTGGCTGCAATGGCCAAAGCTGAGCCAATCAGAAGCCAGGAGCCAGGAGCTTCTTCTGGGTCTTCCACATGGGTGCAGGGTCCTTAAGGACATGGGTCATCCTCCACTGCTTTCCTAGGCCTCAAACAGGGAGCTGGATAGAAAGTAGGGCCACCAGGTCTCAAATTGGCAGGATTCCAAGGTTAAATCTCCACCTGCGATGCTGGCATCCTCTATGGGCACTGGTTTGAGTCCTGAATACTCCACTTGTGATCTTGGTCCCTGTTAACAGCCTGGGAAATGAGTGGAGGATGGCTTAAAGCCTTGGAATCCTGCACCCATATGGGAGACCCAGAAGAAGCTCCTGGCTTCTGGCTTCAGATCAGCTTAGGTTCAACTGTTGTGGCCATTTGGGGGAGTGAACCAGCAGCTGGAAGACCTTTCATATATATATATATATATCTAGATATATATGATATATATCTATATCATATATATATATATTTCATATATATAGATATATATATGAAATATATATATATATATTCCTGTCTCTTTTTGTAATTGTGCCATTCAAATAAACAAATAATTTGTTTAACTGAAAGCTTTTCTTTACTGTGGTGATAACTAACTTGGCTGCCTTTATCCTCTGAGCCAGGAATTTTCCACCTGAGAACTCAGTATCTCAGCAGTGTCCTGAAGAGGGTGTTGTTACCCCATCAAAGGGGCTGAGGACATTAGGCCCTTCACCCCAGGGCTTGGGCCTACCCAAGTCAATGCCAGGCTGGGGGTGCATGCAGAAGACCTTGCTTTATGTTGCTTTGATACCTTGGCACAGCATCATCCGTGAAAACATCCAAAAAGAGAGTGAAATAAAAAATTTTTTTCTAGAGATACAAAAAGTGAGTTTCTTACCAGCACAGAGCAGTAATGGAAATTCTAAAGGATGCTCTTGAGGCGAGAAGTCTCAGAAGAGCCGAATGCAAGAAAGGATGAAGAGCAGGAAAAGTGATGAGATGGCAGTGGAGGTGAACGTGGATGAAAGAAGGAATCACAAAGATGTCTATTCTGCTACTTTAAAATCAACCTAAAGGATCATGCTCACACAAAACAATGTCTGAGGGACATAATTGGAGTTGAACTTACTTCAGGGCCTTAAATCATACAAGAAGTGATTTGGTCTCTATTACATTTATACTTTGTCTGAGGGAGCCCAGAGCCAAACTCCCGATGGGGGACCGGCATTGAAACACTGAGTTTCCACCTGTTCCTGTAGCTCTGCCCCAAGCCTCTCCATGTAAGACAGGTCCCACTACAGAGAAGCCCAGCTAAAACACAGCCCCATCTGTGCAGCTGCAGCTCCTGCGGTCGTGGAGGCCAGCCAACCCTTCCCTGTCACTCTGCAGTCCCTGAGCTGACTGATGCCCAAGTGGCCCTTAGAGAGTTGTGTACTGGGCTGTGTACAGGCTCGGGGGAGCAGGGAGGGGAGGAGGATGAATTCCTGTTCACTGGTGGATGCATCTGCTACTGCAATGACCACAAGCGGAGCAACAGCTAGCTGGAGCCCAGCGGCAGAAGTCAATGGGGGAGTGAGGGGTCCTCCTGATTGCGTGTGGGCGTGGTAGGTGGGGCACTAATTTGTAGCTTTGAATGTCCAGGATTCAAAGGCCAGCTCTGCAACTAAACATTAAATTGTTTAATGAATAAGTCAATTAAATCTTCATGTGCAAAACAGAGATAGCAGTTGTTCTTCTTGCATTGGGTTGCAGTGAGAATCCAATGAAATGACAAATGATGGAACCCTAGTATGAACACTCCCAGGATACATAGATCTATGATGTTTTGTATTTATTTGTTTGATTTTCCTTGTGTGTTTCTGGTACCTGAGACAGTGTCTAGCACACATCAAGAACTATACGTTGGCTGAGTGAATCATAGGTGCACTGCATTGTCAGTCCTGACTCTTGAATGCTAGGTGACCATGATCAGCAAAAACTATGAGATGGGCAAAATAAGTCCTTGCACACTTCCATTCAGAGCATTGTGCCCTGTTCTTTGCAGCGTCCTGGAGCTTCCGCATCCAGTGTCCTCATGCTATTACATTCTCCCTCATCAGCCCACTTGTTATTAAAAAGGACGAACACAGTCGCTGCCTTTCATTGGAGGTTCATTATGTTCTAGGCACAAGGCTTCACAGGCACATCCTCCGCTTGAGCCGCACATCCACCCCCGCATTTAATGGCTATTTTCCTTGGGAGGAAAAAGAAATCCATGGTGATGGTGTAAAGCTCAAGTCTTATTATCTAGGCTGGAAGGAAAAATCCTGCAACAGAAGCCGGCATGATTCCTGCCGGAATTTTTCTGTTCCCAGGTCTCTCCTGGGCCAGTGCAAATCTAAGCTTGCAATTTTATAGCAAAGCAAACTGCCCTAGCTATGCCATTAGATGGAGCTGTGACTTGGGGGGCTGGAGGGGTGAGGGCAGGGGCAGGTGATGAACCAGGGCCCTGGGCTTTGACCTGGTCTGCACTATTCTGAAAGGTCAGCTATAGACTTTTTTTTTAAGATTTATTTTATTTTTATTGGAAAGGCGGATATACAGAGAGGAGAGACAGAGAGGAAGGTCTTCCGTCCGATGATTCACTCCCCAAGTGAGCGCAACGGCCAATGCTATGCCGATCCGAAGCCAGGAGCCTCTTCCGGGTCTCCCACGTGGGTGCAGGGTCCCAAAGCCTTGGGCCGTCCTCGACTGCTTTCCCGGGCCACAGGCAGGGAGCTGGAAGGGAAGCGGGGCTGCCGGGATTAGAACCGGCGCCCATATGGGATCCCGGGCGTGCAAGGCGAGGACCTTAACCACTGCGCCATCGTGCCAGGCCCCAGCTATAGACTTTTACTGTTGCTGCAGGTCCTGACCTGCACCAAGGCACCAAGGTTGTTCTACCCTCCCTCCCACTTTCATGGCTGGAACAAGGCAGCTTTCACTCAAACCCAGATAATCTCGTTCCCCTCTCTGTGACGTTTAAAGAAGAAGATGGAATGACATCTCAAATGCTTGTCCAGAACTGTTTACCTAGATTCACAAATTCTTCCCCTCCAGTCACTGCACTTTGCCTAAAGCAGCACTAATCTCTTTGGCTCACTGTCCTTTTCATTAATCCAACCATGGATGCAGGGGCCATTTGACACACTCAGAACTTCCTGGTACACTCTTGAATAGCCACTCGTTACCCTGATTCTTTCTTCATAGTCCTGTGACAGAAAGAATAAAAATCTTTGTAGAGAGCACCAGAACAGGTTGAATCCATTTACATCTCTGTGGCAATGACGAATTCAAGCTCTGAGTTTGGCACAAAGCAGGGTGCTGCATGGGAATTGGTCAAAGCTAGCATGGATTTATAAAAGCACACGTGAGTGAAAGCAGCACAGAATGAATTTGATAGCTGTTTTTGGACCTCTAAAGAGCTGTCATATGGAAGAGAACAGATATTTATTAACTTTTAAAAACAGTCTTAGTTGAAAGGTAGAGTTACACACACATACACAGAGAGAGAGACTTCTATGGCCACAATGGCTGGAAGTTGAACCAATCTGAAACCAGAAACTAGGAGCTTCATTTGGGTCTCCTGCATTGGTACAGGTGCCCGAGCATTTGCACCATCTTCCACTGCTTCCCAAGGTCATAAGTAGGAAGCTAAATCGGAAATGGAGCAGCTGGGACTTGAATCATTATCAGAATGGGAAGCTGCTGTCAAATATGGAGGCTAAACGTATAACATCAACCTCCTTTCATCAACTCTTTACCTTGAAATAATTTCAGAATTACAGAGTAGCTGTTAGAATAAATAATTCCCATATGCTACTTATGCAAATCTTATCCATTCAGCTAATTTGGTATCTTTTCTCTTTTCTTACATATGAACATTTCTTTTTGTCCTTCTGAAATACGCACAGGCAGGCTGCACACGTCATAACACTTGGCTCCTTAATACTTCAGTGCATAGTCCCCAAGGACAAGGACATGCTCTTAGACAACCACGGTACCATTATGAAGGCCAGCAAACATTCAGAGAGAAATACTGTAACCTAGAGTCCTGACCCCACTGTTCAACAATCTTTGAGAGAGGACTTTTTGTTCTGTATTATTTTCCAGGGAGGAAAGAAGATAAATGTGTAGAATGCCATTTTTCTCTAAAGAATGTGAATTCTGAGCTAAGAAATCAGAACTATCAATGATCAAACGACCCCTGCTCCAAACATGGAGACTTGCCTATTGGTGAAGGTGTTGAGGCAGAAACTAGATGCCTGCTTGGCAGGGAGGCCAGAGCACAGATGACCTGTAAGTACACACTGCAGAGTATGCTTCTCTCACAGTGTGTAGCTCTATAAGCCACATGATCTGCACACACCGCATAGGGCCTCATCACCTTCTCCATTTACCATGTCCAGCATCAGGGCTGGTCCTTGCACAGCGAGGGGAGCCAGCCTCTTACATAACAACATGTTGTTGAAGCCATTTCAAACATCCAATCAGCCTGAAAAGGATCTTCTCCTGAGATTTTCAGGGAGCTGGCTGGCTCTGAGACAATGATAACATACAGCATGTACTCCACAACGGTCAGCTCACTGCGTCTCCGGCGAGCCCTTAGGATACAGCTAGGATTATGATTCTTATTTTACCAATGCAGAATCTGAAGCACAGACACATTTGGATGTCTTGGTTTGCTTCAAGTGTGATCTGTTAAAAAGACTCAAGACATTAAGATCCTGTTGTTCAAATAAACACATATAGGGGTTTTAAAAAAATCAATTGAAAGAAAGACAAAATCCTAAGGTATCAAAACAGGTGCGCTTTTTAATTTATTTATACCCATTCCCTTCCCTAATTAGGGGGTGGGGTGGATGGGCAGTAGGAATGGGTCCTGATTATTGATATAATCACCATCTTTTTTTTTTTATTTGAGAAGAACAGAGTTTCCAACCACTGGCTCTCTCCCCCACAAACAGCTGGGAATGGGCCAAGCTGAAGCCAGGAGAAGGAACTCCATCTAGGTCTCCTACATGGGTGGCAGGACCCCAACCTCTTGAACCATCACCCATCACCTGTTGTCTCCCAAAGTGTTGATTAGAAGTAAGTTGAATTGGAAGTGGAGCCAGGACTGGAGGCCAGACATTCTAAGCTAAGAGGTCCTCACTGTTCAGCCAAACACTCACTCCCGTAATTATCATCTTGATTTTAGACATGCACTTTCATTTCAGTTGCCATGCCAACGCTGGATTACAGATTCTCCTAGGGCCGGTCCTTATCAACCAGGTTCCTGGTTCCTTATCACACTTATTCTAGAAAATAGGGCAACCAGGAAGATAGCCCCTTATTTTCTAGCCTAGTAGAGCTCACTTTCTTTCTTTCTTTTTTTTTTTCAGAATCATTAACTTCTGGCTGATTCTCCATGTTTCCACTTACAAGTCATATCCCCAGACAAATTTCCACTATGCTGCTGGGCTCGGTGAGATCCCAATGGGACCAGTTTTCACTGTCTGTCTTCTGAGGCAGTTCTCACACTTAAAATCACTGCTTCCAGTTTTTACACGTAAAACTGACAAACAGCTTCCCAAGTGGCTCCATTTGTTTTTTCTCCCTGATGCAGCCACTCGATAAACGCTGGTTGAACGAAGGAGTGAATAAGTGATGGTGCAGTTACACTTCAGAAAAGGATATCAACAAAAAGGAAACATAAATTAAAAGAATAGTGCCATTGGTGGCAAAAACAAAGCAAAACAAACCCACAACTTACAACAGTATTCTAGCATCAAAGGTCACAGCCAGTGACTCAGTCAAAATGTGGGTCCAGCAGGTGGCTATTGTAGTCTCAGCCAGAAAATTTGGTCGGTGGCTACAGGGTAGTAGCTACAACACTAATGCGGCTGGAAGTATTCTGCATTGAATGCCTAGATTCTTCTAGAATCCAAGAATGCTACAGAATACACGCCCCCATGGTTTTCTTAACTTGGGACAGAGAATGAGAGGTCGGCTTGGGAAGAGGTCAAAGAAAAGCTTTTGAACTGAGGGGCCAAAATAATGTCCCCTCACACTGAACAACCCTCTCCAAGCGGCGATTGCAATTCTACAGGTGGCCTCCAGGTGGCAGCAGTGTGTTACCCTCGAGCTGCAAGTGCGGCCTGCCATCTAGATTTGGGGATTCCTTACTGTGTGCTGGGAGGGATATCATTGGTCTTTATCTGGTGACTGGCTCCCATGACCCTGCCCCTTGAAGTTACTCTCCACTCATTGCCATCTCTGAATGTCCCTGATCCTGCTGAAAATCCAGAGCTAATGATTCCCTTCAGTACTCCATAGTCAACATATCTGAATTAAATTTCATATTTCTAATCCACCCACCCACACTCATGCTTCTCTCTGTTACGTTGAATATTTCCCTCCTGTTGATCAAGTCCCGGTGAGCCACCTCCAAACTGCTTCAAAAAGTTAAAGGAAAATGGAATTAAAATGCAAATACGTTTTGGTACAAACATTTTGAAATCGACATGGGTGTTTGGCGCAATGGTTAGGATGCTATGTGGAGCACCTGCCTCCTGTATGACGAGCGCTGAGGTCCATGTTCCGGATGTGCTTGTGTTTCCATGCAAATCCTGAGAGGCAGCAGGAATGACTCAAGCACTTGCTCCCTGCCCCTCCTGTGAGAGACCAGGTCTAGGTTGTCAGCTGCTGAGTACGGCCTGGCCCATCCCCTGCCTTTCACACTTTCTTCATCTGCCACAACTATCTGTACCTTTACTCAAACTCCCTCCCAGAAAAGGAATGTTCTGTGTTCTTCTACTCAGATTCCACTCACCCAGCCTTTTCTTCAGGGCATTTCTCTGAGTCCTCCTGGCTCATAAGCCTCCATCTCTTTTTCTGCTGCCTATCCACAGCACTTTACTTGCACCACCAGTGATGGTTCTGATGTTTCACATTTTGCAGTGTAGTTTGATCATTATTTATACACATGAATATCTGCCTTCAGTCCTTAGTCTATGATAGCAACTGCATGAGGCAGATGCTTCAAATCATCCCTTCCCACCCATATCCCAAATGGGAGGCATCACTGATAACTCTTTGTTTTCTTCCCACTCAACCCAATCTCAAACTTCTTTTCAAAGCAGTGGTCTAGTCCCACGAAATTTGCTATCCCTCCCTGAACTACAGTAAAATGAGAACAGGAAATACACCCTGTTTGTGTGTGTGTGTGTGTGTGTGTGTGTAACAACTTGCACACAATGCACCCATGTGCCAGCCTCTGGAGTGAATGCAGCAAGGCAAGAGGGATCTAGCAGATCCTGACAGCAGCAGGAGGCTTGCAGGCTCCGCTCTGCAGTGGGCCCAGCCTCCTTCACTCTGCAGTATTGGTAGATCTTGTTGCCAACAGCTACAGCGTGTGTGTCAGTCTTTCCTAGTAACATTCAAGGCAGCAGCTGATCAAAACTGCATGATCAAGTGTTACCTCAAGAGAATTAAGAAGCACACACTTATCCACACACGATGTTTCTCAACCTAACGTTCAAATTCATAAAAATGTTTCCTAATCTTGTTTTCAAAGTGTCAGTGTATTGAAAAACACCCAGAGGGAGGGGGGTCTTGATAAGATCATTTTGGTTGGAACTAATCCAATCCATGCAGAGGTGTTATCTTTTAATATCGGATTTCCAATATGTTTCTAGCAGCCGTTATGCTGTGAGAGAAAATGAAATGACAGCTTCTGTACTGACATGTGTAAAATAATTCCCTAGACATATTAGCAGTTGGCACAATGCATCTGCATGCTTGCTTTCTTAAGGAAGACTATAGCTTGGTTGGATGTGGACTTTTGCATTTGGAAGCGAAACTTCTCTCTTCTTGCACAGATGTCGTGCTGTGCTTATAAAGAGTTTTGAAATCCAGTGACATGCTAACCAAATGTTTAGTCCTAGCAGTCTGGGAAGGGAACAAGTGCTCCTCTGGGATCCCAGGGCCCTTGCTACTCACAGACGTCAATGCAGTAGTGTTTTAAAAGACAATCATTGGTTGCCAAACCCTCACTCTTGCATATCACAAAGCTTCAGCATGAAGCAATCCACTGGGTTCTCCTGGAGCAAAGTGTAGGAAAAAAGGCAACTGAGGTAATGTGAATATGGATTAGGTATTTGGAATATTGACCATTTGGTATTACTTGTATTACTGTACATTTTTAGAAGTATAATCATAGTATTAAAGTTCTTGTTTAAATATAACATTCCCTGGTTTGTAGAGATTGATATACTGAAATAGTTACAGATGAAACTTTATGATGTCTTGGATATACTTCAACATTCATTCTGTGGGGGAATAAAGAGTGAGCAGTTTTCTAAACAATAATGACCATGTCAAAGCTGTTGAAATTGGATGATGTGGGTACATGGTCCATTTATTTGAATAACCCCCAACTTGTGCATATTTGAACTTTGCCATAATAAAGTATTTTTTTAAAAAGTCCACCACAAACATGGTAGTAGCATAATTTTAAGGCAGCCCCTTATGGAGGCCCATTATACATGAATCTTATTCAGGAATGATAACTCACAAACTTCCTAACTCTCCTTGACTACCTTAACAAGGATGAACCAATGGAAACGTTTAATGGAAACGTTTCAAGAGGAGGCAGAAGCCAAAAAGAACAGGAAATGAGGAAGGTGACTCCAAGTAGAGAGGACATTCTGTGCCAAGGCATAAAACCGGCACAAGGCTACTTCACAAAGCTTGTGCAAAATGTAATTAAAAGATTAAGTGTATTTTGGTGCAAGATTTTTGACATGCATGCATAGGAAGAGTACTTCACAAAGTTCCAAAGTGCATAAAAATGCAAAACAAAAAACTATAGATGAAGTTCAAATTTTTGTAATTTGCCAGCCACTGAAAGAGAGGGTGGTAATAGCTAGAGAGAGGATGTTCAAAGAAAATTGTGAGCTCCGAAGGGGTCAGAGATTGTCTTGTGTGTTGGCATTGGTGGGGGCTAGTAGGACGCAGCTTGAATGTGAAGAGTATAAAACAGGGGTTGATCCTGGCTAATCCTTAACCTTACAGTGCCAGGATCCCACATGGGCACTGGTTCATGTCCTGGCTGCTCCACTTCCCATCCAGCTCCCTGCTGTGGCCTGGGAAAGCAGTATGAGGTGGCCCAAGGCCTTGGGATCCTGCATCCATGTGGAAAATCTAGACGCTCCTGGCTCCTGGCTTCAGGTTGACTCAGCTCTGGCAGTTGCAGTCATTTGGGGAGTGAAGCAGCAGATGGAAGAGCTTTCTCTCTGTCTCTCCTTCTCCCTGTAAATCTGTCTTTACAATAAAAATAATAAATCTTTAAAAATAATGTAAAACAAACTCCCCTTTGTGACTTGGGAAGCACCATGGGCTAAGCATACTTAGAATTCATTCTTGGTCTGATTCTCAAGTCAAACAATACCTTAAGGGGTCCTTTTCTGGTTTTCCCCACATGTTGAAATCCACAGGGCTGGATCAAGGGCTGTTTCTTTTTTACCTGCTTCCACTATCTTGCTAAAAATCATCAAAACTTACCATTTTATTGATTGTGAATTTTTTCCTAGAAGGGTCCCCTATAGGATCACTTATTTTTCTACAGGCAAGAAAATAAAAGCTCAAAAAGAAAAAAAAAAAAAGGAAAGAAATCAAACAACTTACTCAGCATCATGCATCATACAGCATCCAGAATAATGATTGCTACTCAATTGTTTGGAATCCAGGATTGCTACTTACCTACCAAGAAATTACAGCTGATCTCAGATTGGACCTGGGGTGTCCGTGTCATAGTTTTGCTATCACCCCTGCTTCAACAAACGAATGAGTGAATGAATAAAGTAGCAAAGCTTCATTAGTCCCGATTTGTGAACCTTCTTTCTCTGTAATTCAACTTCTAGTCTCTACGAGGTCCCTCTGAGCAAACAGGGTGAACTGAGCTCCTGGCTTCAGTCTGGTCCGTCCCTGACCAGTGCCTTTGGGGAATGAGCCAGCAGATCAGAACTCTGTCTCTCTAATAAATTAAAACAATTTAAATGAAGGATTGGTTTTTATGCTGGAAGAGTTCCCAAAAGACAAGCCTACTAAATGAAAACAGAACCACAATAAAGCATGTAATTAATTTTTAAAACACTAGGGGGAAAAAGTTCTTGAAGAGAAAAATATTGTATAGTAAAAAATTAAAAAACAACGCATATCATTATTTGAATATATCAAAATATTACATTAGGTATTCTATAAATGTATATGATTTTATTTATTAATTATAAATAAAGTTTGAAAAGAGAATGGGACTTTTCCAAAGCAAGAACACACTAGAATAATGTTTTCAAAATTTGGATTGGAACGTGCTCTTTGGTCATGTTTAAAAATATATTCAAATACAGTGAATTGTTAGACTTATTTATTTGAAAAGCAAAGTCACAGTGGGCTGAGGAGGGTGAGGCAGCGGAGACTGATTATCTGTGGTTCATTCTCTACATAGATCCAATGACCAGGGCTGAGCCCAGCCAAAGCCAGGAGCCAGGAGCTTCATGTAAACCTTCCCTAGGGATGGCAGAGGCTTAAGCACTCAGTCCACCTTCCACTGTTTTCCCTGGTGCATTAGTGGAGAGCTGGACCAGAAGTGGAGCAATTGGAATTTGAGCTGGGACGGTAACAGCAGGGTTGCAGGTGGCAGCTTAACTCACTGCACCAAAATGCCAGCTTCTGGCTACAAAAAAAGGTTTTTTGGGTTGTTGCTGTTCATTTGTTTTTTAATCCTCTCCCTGCAATCTTCCTGAGGAAGTCAGTAAAGGGTATATACCTAGCATGTTTGACTGTACTAAGGAGAGTTCATGGCTCTGTCAGAAAGACTGAGGCTAAACTGACATGTACCTAGAAGAACAAACATTAGAAAAAGAGACAATTAGCAGTACTCTCCATGGATCAACTGTGAATAATATTTACATGGTGTAATACAAATATTGAATTTTTATCCAGAAGCTTTTTATTTGCAGAAGTGTGTGTGCACATGCATGCACATTGTTATAAACAAAAGTTAATCCCTCATATTTCATAGCAGAAATTTATAGATAAATTATTTCAGTCTTGGGACTGTAGCTAAAGGAAGTACAATCTCTTTGTGAGAGAGTGACCTGCAACCCCATATTTATAATATCACAATCCACAATGGCAAAGACATGGAAACAACCCAGATGCCCATTGAAGGAGGAATGGATAAAAAAGAACTATGATACTACTCAGCCATTAAAAATAATGAAATTCTATATTTGCAACAAAGTGGTCCCAACTAGAGACCATTATGCTCAGTGAAATAAGCCAATTAAAAAAAGCACAAAAAATGTATGTTCTCTCTAAGACAACTTTTGTGCAAAAGTCAAAAAGATATTGATGCAAACAAATATAGATTTATAGTCCCAGGAAACAAAGAACTCCAGTATCCATTTCTATTCCCGAGTAAAAGAAGGCTTCCCAATGAAACTGTTCAATAGGCCCGGCGCGGTGGCGCAAGTGGTTAAGTCCTCGCCTTGCACGCCCGGGATCCCATATGGGCGCCGGTTCTAATCCCGGCAGCCCCGCTTCCCTTCCAGCTCCCTGCCTGTGGCCCCGGAAAGCAGTCGAGGACGGCCCAAGGCTTTGGGACCCTGCACCCGTGTGGGAGACCCGGAAGAGGCTCCTGGCTTCGGATCGGCATAGTATCGGCCCGTTGCGCTCACTTGGGGAGTGAATCATCGGACGGAAGATCTTCCTCTCTGTCTCTCCTCTCTGTATATCCGCCTTTCCAATAAAAAATAATAAAAATAAATCTTTAAAAAAAAAAAAAAGAAGAAACTGTTCAATATACATTAATAACAAGAGACTAGCTTCTCTAGCATTGCCTATACCTGCAATGTCTTGCCACATGTAAGTGGCAGAATGTTGGAGTCCTGAATGAAGCTGAAGGTCTGTATTATTTTAGAATACATTGGGAAGTGGGGGAGGGCAAAGGACAGGAAGAGATGGAAGGGTAGAGGGGAAGCCCTATACCTATAACTGTATAATGGAAAAAATTAAAATAATAATATAAAAAAATAAGTCCAGCACAGTACACTTGCACTGTCTGCTCAGGCTCTCCCAAACCCAAAACCTCTAGGGGACAATCTGCTTCCAGGTCCATTGAAGTGATTTGGCAGAACCTGGTTCTTCCCCATACTTTCTTTATTGTTATTTTTATTATTGAGGGTGTTTACATAGTTGATCAGGGTGGGAAGGATCGAAGGTTAGGGGAAAGTGGACGAGACCATTGTTTCCACAGTTTTCTTTCTTTTTTTTTTTTCCTCCTGTATCTGGAGGCAGTGGGGAGGTAAGGGGAGAAGCCACACCCAGCTTCCCTACCACCTTAGCACCCAGGGATGGGGAATGGCCCCCTGGAGGTCATTCCAGGGTCCCTGATGTGGAGCATGCTCCAAGCGATCTGCTTAAGCCTTCTCCATACTTTCTGCTCGGCCCATTATATCAAGTTAGCAACAATGCTTTCAGTCCTTTTCCTGCTTTGAATTTCCTCTTCTTTTTCCAGCCAGAGAGATTTTTCTGCTTTTAAGGACCCAGATACACAGGACGATCTCGTTAAGGTCTCTAACCAAAATCCCAACTGCAAAGTCCCTTTATAGAGTCACAGGTTGCAGGATTCCGGATGTGGGCACCTTTTCGGGAACAGGAATCAGGGTTAAGAGAGTTGCTGTTTCTTTTGGTTGAGAGGTCTGAATAATTCTCTGTGACTCATAAAATCTTGTACCTAGATTATTTTATCAAATAAAAAGTTCAGCTCAATTATCACATGTGCAAATAGTAAATTCAAATGGATTCCATTTTAGGTAGACATATCAAATGCAGTGGTTAGGGGTTGATACTGTGGCACAGTGGGTTAAGCTCACATGTCCCAGCTCCTTCACTTCGATTCAGCTTCCTGCTAATATGTCTGGGAAGGTAGCAGGCATTGGCCCATGTGTTTACAGGGTTCTTGCCACTCATGAGGGAGACCTGTATGAAGTTTCTGGTTCCTGCCTTCTGCCTGATCCAGCCTCGCCTGTTACAGGCATTTAGAGAGTCAACCAGAGGATGGAATATCTCTTTCCCTTTATTTGTCATTCTGCCTTTCAAATAGATTTTTAAAAATCTATGAGGTATCTTGAAAAAAGCTCATGGGAAAAAGAAAAAAGAATTATGCATGGATTTTCAAAAATAAATTTTGCACCAAAGTTAACACTTTTAATTCCATTTCCACATCCATTTTGAAGTACCCTCATATAAGCAATCTACTAGGACATGGTCCATTTTTTCCCTTCTAGGCAAATTTACCTAAGATCTGCAGAAGAGCCCGATTTGGGCAGACTACAAGCCTCATCCAATGTCAGTCCCTTTGTGCTTCCCACTGCATTAAAGGGACTGCTCCTCTGATTACTTTTGGCAGCTACTGCTAATAGCTAGCTACTTCCTGTACCAGAGTATACGTGACTATAAACACATTTTCTTGATTTGTGAAATGAAACTCATCATCTTAGCTTTTATTGTGTGCCAGAATTTAGAGCTAATTTAGCCCAACCTCTCACTTTACAGATAAGATATGTCCATGGTCACAGACTAATGTTTATAGAAAGAGTCTCATTTTCTAATGAGCTTCATAATTTAACAACACCGTTATGAGTTATGGGTGAGAATATAAATCATTTTATTTCACATCTTCATTTTAGAAATTGAGAAACAGATCCAGACAGGGAGAGAGAGAAACCTGCCAAAAGTCATCTGGAACTTCTAAATTTCTAATCCAGGCTTCTGTCCCCTCTACAAAGCAGCCTTTTCTTGACAAACCACCTGATACTAAGCCAAAACTTTGAAATTCCTATTGAATGACCTAGCAAACTGCCTGGTATAAATGTAGATAAATGCATAAATGAGTCTTAAGACGTCATCAAAACTTCACTTGGCAATGAAAATACTTGTAAGTTTTCCAGTTGATGGGCAATTTGGCAATAACGTGAAATAAGATTATCCTTTTCTTTCAGTAGCTCTCTTCTTAGGACAAATCAATGCATTACTGGCTATATTATATGGTTTTTAATATCAGGTCGACTTGCCTTCCAATTCTTAGCCACCTATTAGTTGAGTGAACTGGCACACAGAATGCCATCAATTGTTATTAGTTTCTTCATCTGTCAAATGAAGATATTCATGTAACCTATCTAATGGGATTGACACAGCAATTCAGTGAAACAACACATGCAATTTGGCATATAATAGCTACTAACTAGTCACTCTCTATTTAATTCTCTATCCAGAACATTTTGAAATCTAGCAAGGAAATATTTTCCTGTTACTAATGATAAGCTAAAAATGTGGTCATTAGGAAACAATGTTAAAAGCTCAGGAACCTTTAGGAAGAAATCATTCTGGGAATTGATGTAAAAATATCTAGCATAGCCAGATGTCAGTAAAAAATTTTTCTTGTTAAAGTATGCCAAGACTTAGCTAAAGTATTTACCAATAAAAGCTTTATTGCTTGACCCAATCATTATAGTTTAAGTCTCTTTAATACCTATTCTCTTAAAAAAACTAATATCTTAAAGATAGCATAGCATAATATGCTTTTTATGTGAGTATCAAGTTGAACTTTTAACAGAGCAAGAGTTCATTGTTACGACAAACACTAAATTACTTTGGAAAGCAAATGAGCTTAGGGTCGTTTGGTTCCACTTTCTCTGAGGGGAGGTGAACAAGTTTGTGGCTACAGGAGTTGGGAGCCTCAAGGGTACTTGGTGAATTGTTTTCTGTCATAACACTCAGTGCTGATGTGTTACAGATTAGACAGAGGTTTCTTATTTAACACACACAAATAAGTACATTTCCCTGGATAACTCTAGGATAGCTATATACATAACCTCATCAAGATCAGCACCACTATCTACACCCAAGCCTGTGGGTCCTATCAAGAGTCTGGGTATTGAACACATGTAATCTGGCTAAATACACACACTTCTAAAAACAAAACAAAACAAAAAAACAAAACAACACTTCCAGAGCTCAACACAAGGGAGAAACGGACTCTATTGTGCTAGTCAACTCATTTTGCTGGGAAGATAGGAGATTCTGTCACCCTCTCTATAGGTTATTGAATCACTAAAAATCAATCTTGTTAGTTTCAAATGCAACACACTAAATATGATTTGCTTGTAACTAGAGGTCCCTTATCATGTATGCCACTACAAGCCATGTATATACATCATCTACAGCATGACAGCAAGCACTCTGCATTCGATTTTAAGCTTAATGTTAGAAAGGATCAACTGTCTGCTTCCAGTAATTACCACTATTTATCAAATGTGTACATCTTTCATGTGCTGTTTGCAAAGTTTTTACTAATAGTAAATAAGGTGCATGCTTGTTTTAATCAGAAAACAGTAGGCACAACAAAACAGCAAAGGTGAAGGCAAGTGATATGTGATAAGATAAAATAGCTGCCCTGGAATTTTTTCATCATGTTTATTCTTTTAACTCCCACTTTCCTCTCCACTATTTACAACAGTTCCCCCCAAATCAGACAAAAGAGAAACATTTGGGTGACATACAAAAAGACAATTAATATTTATTTTACTCAAGCTTTCCTAAGAACAAGTTCAACAAATTGATCCTTGGTTGGTTTCATGCATTATAAAAACTGTTAACATTTTTTTCAGGTTATACCTTTTGGTGCCCAGTTGAAGAAAAAACTTATCTGAACCAAAGACTAGGAATGATGATTATTTACAGTGGGCTTATTTATATATATATGTATATATATAAATCCATGTAGGGTTAAAAGAAAAACAACTGATTTTCTATCGGTGGCATAAATCCCAGGAAAATGTTGAAGCTTCCAAGATTAGGCCTCAACTTTGAGAAACTGGAAAAGCATCAAAGGTACTCCCATGCCACCACCTTTCCTCTTGGCTATTTTACTGCTAAGAAGCAGAATACAAACAAAACCAAATTTACCTACTCCTGAGCTACATGACTGCAAGTATCAGTAGTTCATTCTCCTTTGCCAACTAAACAGATTCACAGGGGAAAATGACTTTGGGTGAGGCATTTATGAGTGGGTTTGCTTCTTGGCATTACAAAAGACCTGCCTAGGAAGTGATCTTATTCCTGTGTAGGAAAATCAAATATTCTTTCTGGTGAAGAGTACAATAATCCAGTATAGCTATCACCCAGCCTCAATCTGACCTCAAGAAACATAAGCACCAGAAGGAAATACCTTTAGATCTACCGCTTTCATGACCGCCATTCTCCATAGGGGCTTCTGCACAAATCTGGAGAGCAGAGGTCCCTAGTATCCCCTCACCCCTTAGAGTAGGAACTGCAGTTGACATAGTTTTAGGAATATAAATTTATAAATGTTTGGAGTATTTGCAGTGCAAACTTTTGTATTTCTCATCAGTAACTTGATTCTGTATTGCGTGGACATGAAGGGGTACTTGTGTGGGCTGAGGAGGGGGGCATCTCTCATTTCCCTTACTTTAAATTAGGAGGAAGCAAGAGTAATAGATGTAATATACAATATATGGATATGTTAGAAGGACTGAGAATAGAACCCTAACATATGAAAAAGTGAGTACAGGCATCGACACCTTGGATGGCTATCAATGTAAGACACAAAAACCTATGTAACCATTTGTGCTAAGGGAAAGAATCCTAGGGCCCATCTTGTTAAGAGATACAACTGTTCCTTCTTCTGAAGCAAATAGTTACATTTGAAGTAAAGATAATATCTCATTTCTGGGAAATGCACAGGGAACTATCCTCATCAGATGCTGAAAATCCTCAAACTGCAGACTCAAGTAGAAGTTACAAAATCAATGTTTTTCAGTCCACTCATACTTTCCTTGAGATGCATATCACCCCCTGCTTGTCTAGGCGTTCTGAGCAAATTCACATTTTAATTTCCAAATCAAAGGCAAAAGGGAAGGATAAATTGAGGTGGGAGTAGACTGTTTGAAAAACACTGGTAGAGACAAATTGGTAAGAATTAAGAAATCCCAATTCGACTAGTAAACTCTGCTGGGATGTATATGTGCCTCACTTCTGGGGCTTAGTACAAGACAAGCACTAAATACTTGATTTGAGTAGCTCAGGTGATGGAAAACATATAGACCCATATACCCACACCCACAATCATTAGAGACTTCATGGTTCAAAGTCTTAATAGCCAATGAGTCATTCTGCCCACTGCTCTTAAAAGCCTGCAGTGTCTTGGAACAGTCAGTAGAGGAAGTGCCTCCGCTTTTTCTGCTATTGTCATCAGCCTGTCCAATACCGATATCCGGGGCTTTCAAAAGCTAAAGGAAAATGCTATTGAAGGGGAACACACTGCTTTCAGGCTCTTAAGAATTTCAATAGCCACAAACAGTACACAATAGGCTCCCAAACAATACACTTCAGATATTTCTTTTTTCAATTTTGTTTTTTTCAGAGCTTTTCTATGACTTCAGTTCTGCATCAATGTTTGCGCACAAAATCAGTTCCCGCACAAATGAAGCTGTTGGTAGGTACTGTTTGACCCAAAGTATACAAAGGAAGCACAGATCACATCTCAGCTCTTGATGAGATTAACTCTACTGTCACCACTGCTTTTTGCTTTGTCCCCTAGCTTGAAGTCCTTGAACAAGATTTCTGCTTTTGTAATTCAGTGAGAATGAGTCCACCTCTCTTCTCCAAAGAGCCTGCATTTGTTTAGTCTTTCCGTGTATGACTCACAAAAAGACCTGTGGCTCTTCACGTTTTTCAATGATCCAGTAGTTTCAGTTTCTATTTAGCAAGTCCCCAGATAACAATTGGAGAATGGGATGACTCTTCACAGGGTCACATTGAAGGTAAAAATAAATTATCTCCATCACTGAGAGGCTTTCTTCAGGTTTTCTATCAGCACTACAGAGTCAGTTTCTTCTTTGGTTTGCTTCTCATAGATGTCATACTTCTTCCACTGCTGGAAGGAGGAAAAAAAAAACCACATGATGATTTTTCTAAACAATGTTCTTTCCCTGAGTACCCACAGTCAATGCTTATTTTTAGATTTGCGTGCGTAGAACCATGAGTGTATCTTTTCCTGTTTTTTTTTTTAAGTTATTTACTTGAAAGGCAGAGAGAGAGAGAGAAAGAAAGCGAGATCATCTTTATGCTAGATCACTTTCCAAAAGCCTACAACAGCCAATAGTCTGGAACCCCAACCAGGTCTCTGACACGAGTGGCAGGAGCCCAGGAACCCGGGGTCATCTTCCACTGCCTTCAAGGTGCATCAGCAGAAGGTAGGATCAGAAACGTGGAGGAGCCAGGCACTCCGATTTGGGGTGCAGGCATCCCATGAGGCTGCCCAATGCCTGCCGGCTTGTTTTTGTATCTTTAAACTTAAGAATGTGCATCTGTCTAATAATAACATTAAAGAGAGAGAAAGCATGGGATTGCATAGAATGCTTGATGGATGATTTAAAAGATAAACAAGATAAATTTGTACATTTCCAAAATTGGAAACAAATTCTTTAGAGGAAACATTATTGGAAGCATGCTTTCTTCACATCAACTGTTTCATTTAGGCCTTCATTTTCTCAACTTTCTTACTACTTAAAGTTTACCACTGGTCCAGAAATATAAGAGGTTGAAAGGGTCAACTGTTACCAAGGTGAAATGGTAATATACACAGGATGTCCCAAAGACCTAAGTGCAGTGCAAAGTTTCAAAAGACTATATATTAACAGTTTGATCCAAAATCACTTGCTAGAACAGAAAATTATGCATAAGGCAAGTTCATCTTGGACTCAATTCAAGTATGTCTTTTACAGTGGCAACCAGCACCTTGATCCCTGCCTTCTTATAAATAAGGAGGAAAGCAGGAAACATGAACTCGGGCCTCTTCTCTGCCAGACTACACCAGGGAACCAGGGAGCAAATCAGTCTACGTGCACATTTTCATAAAGTTTGACTGGAAAATGCTCAGTTGTTGTTTATGTTTATCTTACTGCTCTGGGCAAGAATGGATCTAACATCTGTATTGTTCCAGGTCCTTGCCTCAAGCTTAAGAAAACATTCTAAGTATAGGTACAAATCCGACTTACAAATTGACAAAATTTATTGAAAGAATAAGGCAACCACAGATACATGTGACCCACATTCAGAAACAGAGTGAGCCAGGAAGGGAAAGGTGGGAGAGACAGCTCTGTCTAAAGAAGACAGAGCATAAGCTTCTGTGAACTTGGGGGTGGTGGTTATGTGAAGTCATCCACGGGTCCCAGGTGAGAGGAGGTACCTCCTGGGGAAAAAGGCTCATCTGACTACATGAGGGTGTTTGTGGCTTCCAGCTCCTGAGGTTTAGATGAGCTTGCCTATCTATTCTGATATCATTACGGTTACTTTCACGCTATAATCACAGAACTTAGTTGTGACAAAGACTGAGTATCTGGCAAAGGTAAAAATATTTAATGTCTGTTCTTACAGAAATAGCTTGCTAACCCCTGTACCACATTTTGTCTAAATTGCCTTTCTGCTTTGATACTCTCTGATTCTGTAAGCTTAAGAAATGGGAAGACTAGAAACAAACAGCAGCAACTGTGATTATTCAGCGTCTTCAGATTGTGCAATTGAAGATGAACTGAGCAAATTAGGAATATCCAGTGTTAAGAGTGTGTACATACAGAGGAAGCAGTTGGGGAACCTTGCCTTGGGCTCAGCAAGCTAAATGGCCATATGCAATACTCGGTAGTTTGAGTCCTGGCTGCTCCACTTCTGATCCAACTTCCTGTTAATGAGCCGTGCAGGCCGAAGGGTTTGGACCCATGCTATGCACAGGAGGGTAGAGATGGAGACCAGGATGGGGCTTCCCAACCTTGGCTTTGGCCTAGCCAAGATCTAGCTAGCTGTGTAGTCATTTGGGCATTGATCCAGTAGATGGAAGAACTTTTTTTCTGCTTCTCCCCCAATGATGTTCTGCTTTTCAGATAAATTAAATAAATATTTTTCAAAACAAAACACTGCCTAAAACATCCGAATTCTTTTAAATAAATGGCTTGATACTGATACACACCTAGTAGATGAGTAAAATTAAAAAATAAAAATAATTCTGGGCCTGATGCAGAAGCCTAGTGGCTAAAGTCCTCGCCTTGCACACGCCAGGATCCCATATGGGTGCTGGTTCTAATCCCGGCAGCCACACTTCCCATGCAGCCCCTTGCATGTGGCTTGGGAAAGCAGTTGAGGACCACCCAAAGCCTTGGGACCCTGCAGAGGCTCCTGGCTCCGGATCGTCTGAGCTCTGGCTCTTGCACCACCTGGGGAGCGAATCAATGGACAGAAGATCTTGCTCTTTGTCTCTCTTCCTCTCTGTATATCTGACTTTCCAATAAAGATAAATCTTTTAAAAATACTTATAACCCTAAATGCTGATTAAGATCTTTCATAAATTGCTGGTAGAAATGTAAAATAGTAGTCACTATGGAAAAGTCTGATAATTTCTTAAAAGCATATATTTATAACAAATCTAGGAATTTCTCTCCCAGACATTTACTCAGAAGAAATGAAACCATGTCCCAAAGAGACTTCTACATGAATGTTTACAGTAGTTTTAATCATAATAGATTAAAAAGTGGACACAACCCTGATAACCTTGAGCAAGTGAATGGTTAAACAAACTCTGGCATAGCAATAGCAGGACATTCAACTCAGCAATAAAAAGAAATGAGCTACTCATACACTTAACAATGTGGACATCTCTCAAACGCATTATGTTAAGTGAAAGAAGCCAAAATGAAAAAGCTAGGTACTGTTTGATTTAATTTATATGACATTCTGTTAAAGGTAGAATGTCAAGGACAGAAAAGAAGTTGGTGACTGCAATGGTCTTGGATTGGGAAGGGATATGAAGGTGCCTGAGGGAGCTTTTGGGAAATAATGAAAAAAATTCCATATCTTAATTGGGATGGTCGCTGCAACATTGCATATATTTTCAAAAACTCTTCTAACTGTACACTTAAAAAGATGAAATCTTAGAGCTAGTATGATGGTTCAACAGGCTAATCCTCCACTAGCACTCCCAGCATCCCAAATGGTACAAGTTCTGGTCCTGGCTGCCCCACTTCTGATCCAGCTCCCTGCTTCTGGACTGAGAAAGCAGTGGAGGATGGCTCAAGTCCTCGGGTCCTTGTATCCATGTGGGTTGAGACCTGAGAGAATCCTGGCTCCTGGCTTTGCATCGGCTCAGGCTCAACTTCAGCTGTTGTGGCCATTTGGAAAATAGATGGAAAATCTCTCTTTTTCTGTGTCTCCTCTCTGCAAATCTGCGTTTCAAATAAAAGTAAATCTTTTTTCAAAAAATGAAATCTTATTATATGTGAGCCAACTTGCTTTTTTATATTGGGATATGCACAGATTTCCACTAAGAACAATGTGCAGTAATTTGGACCCAGCATAATAGTGTAGTGGCTAAAGTCCTCGCCTTGTATGCGCCCGGGATCCCATATGGGCCCTGGTTCTAATCCTGGCAGCCCCATTTCCCATCCAGCCCCCTGCATGTGGCCTGGGAAAGCAGTTGAGGACGGCCCAAAGATTTGGGACCCTGCACCCGCATGGGAGACCCGGAAGAGGCTCCTGGCTCCTGGCTTCAGATTGGCTCAGCTCCAGCCATTGTGGTTGCTTGGGGAGTGAACCATCAGATGGAAGATCTTCCTCTCTGTCTCTCCTCTCTGTACATCTGCCTTTCCAATAAAAATAAATAAATTTAAAAAAATTTTAAAAAGAACAATGTGCAGTAATTCTATAACTTCTAATGGCAATAAGACAACTGGCCATGAACTTGAAAAGCCAAGCTACACCCCATCTGGCTGCCTATACAAATAAACTGCTGACAGATTGAAGACTTGCATACATACAAAAGGAATAAAGGGAACACTGAAAAAATACATGGGTAAGAAGAGCTTTCTACATGTCAAAAATAGACAGATTTTACTGCATTAAAAGAGAACACACTTACACACATCATTAATCACCCTAAACACAATACAAGGGCAAACACGAATGACAAGTCAAAGGACTAATATCTGATATATAACGAGCTTCAGAAATTAGCAAGGAAAAGATGAACCACAGGGGGGAAATGCACAAAGAATAAGAATGCCACAAAACATTTATCCAAGCTAATGAACTTGGATGATACAAAATCTGACATGTAAAAGTAAAATAAGAAGCTTTTTTTCTTATTAATCATCATAACAAGATTTTTTTTAATTAGATGATATCATGTGACAAAAGTATGACCAGACAACCACTGAGATATACTACTGGTAGGTGTATAAACTGATAAAAGAGTTGTGACTTAATCTATGCCTCTTTAGAAAAATTTCATTCTGTGCATTCTAATATTCTTATTTCCTTAACACACACACAAAAGTTGTGCTGTACATAGGGTTGTTTCATTTAACAGTGTATGCTACATTAGTAAAACAGATGTACTTATTTTCTTTAACCTCTACATGTTTCAATGCATGAAGGCACTGTAACTTAAGATTTATTTATTTATTTATTATTTGAAAGGCAAAATTACAGTGGAGAGAGAGAGAGAGAGAGAGAGAGAGAATGAGAACATGAATGAGAATCTTCCATTTGCTGGCTCACTTAGCAAATGTTCAAAACAGTCAGAGCTAAGACAATCCAATGCCAGGAGCTAGGAGTTTCTTCCAGGTCTCCCACGTGGGTGCAGGGGCCCAAGGACTTGAGAAACTCCCTACTGCTTTCCCAGTGCAGAAGCAGGGAACTGGATCAGAAGTGGGGCAGCCAGGATTAGAACTTGTACCATTTGGGATGCTGATGCTGCAGGTGGAGAATTTAGCCTGCTAAACCATGGTGCTGGTTGCTGGTACCACTACTTATTTAACAAGTAACCTTAATAGATTCTAAACTTGTGTTTTTCAGGATATTGATTTGCCAATATCAGAATTTAAACTGTATATAAGAACACTCCCCTCAATTTGGCAATCTCACTTGGAACAATTTATCTGAATAAAGTAATAAAATATATATGTTAAAACTTGAATGCAAGATTGCCTATAAAAATGGAATTTAAATTTTATTTAGGTGTGGGCATTGGGTCAAGCAGTTAAGATACCTGTAACCCATTACCAGTGAATATGGATTTGATTCCCAGCTCTGGCTCCTGACTCAGGCTTTCCACCAACACAGACCCTGGGAAGCAGTGGTGATGGCTCAAGTATTTGGATTCCTGCCGTGTACATGGGAGATCTGGAATAAGTTCTCATCTTCTGCCTCCAGCCCCTGTCCAACCCTAGACATCATAGGCATTTGGGGGAGCAAATCAGTAGGTGAGGATTTTCTCTCCATCAAAAATAATAAATAATGAATGTTAAATGCCTTAGGGACTCAGGTAAATATACTACAAAATACCATTCAACAGTACTACTGAGGCATTTAGGATGTATATTATAGAACCAGGAATGGTAAACATTTTCTGTAAACAGCCAGATAATTATTTTCAGCTTTTAGGACCATAACAATAATTCAACCTTGCCTGTAGCACTAATGCCATCATGGATAATATACAGATAAATGGGCATGGGTGTGTTTCAATAGAACTGTTTATGGAAATTGAATCTCTTCAGATTTTACTGTTCTATGAAACAGTACTCTTCTTTAGATTGTTTTCAGTTATTTAAAAAGGAAAAAATTATACTTTAGGGGTTGGTACTGAGGTACAGTATGTTAGGTTCCCACTTGCATCCCATACTGAAGTGCAGGTTTGAGTCCTGAATGCTCCACTTTTGCTCTAGCTTCCTGTTAGTGCACCTGGGAAAGCAGTGGAAGATGGCCTGAGTCCTTATGTCCCTGTCACCTTATGCGGGAGATCAGTATAAACTTTTTGGCTACCACCTGGCTTAGCTCTGGCTATTGAAGCCATTTAGGAAATGTTTATCTCTGTATTTTTCACTTTTTATCTATTTATAACTTAGAGATAAGTTTATCTCTATTTATAACTCTGCCTTTCAAGTAAATAAGTAAATCTTTACAAAAGTAAATTAAAAACTTGTCTTCAGCTGAAGGTTGTGCGAAAACAAGTAGCAGGAAGGATCTTGTCTTTAGTAGGTGTTTGCACCTATTTGAGTTTAAGAAGAGAAAAGGAAACATCAAGATTTATTTTCTTATTTGAAAGGCAGAGTTACAGAGAGAAAGAGAAACATACAGATTTTCTATCTTCTGCTTCACTCCTCAAATGGCTGCAAAAGCCAGAGATGACTCAATCTGAAACCAGAAGACAGGAGCTTTTCCTGGGTCTCCCATGTAAGTGTAGGGTCCTAAGGCTTTGGGTAATTAATCCTTTACTGCTTTCCCAGGCCATAAGTAGGGAGCTGGAAGGGAAGTGGAGCAGCCGGTACACAAACCAGTACCCATATATGGGATGACAGTACTGCAGACAGCTTTAGCTCACAATGCCATGGGGTCAGAATTCCCAAAATAGTTTTTTAAATAAAAAAGAAATAAAGGCAGATGAAAACAGTTACTCAAAAGGTAGTAACCGGGGCCCAGCGGTGTGGCCTAGCGGTTAAAGTCCTCGCCTTGAACGCGCCAGGATCCTATATGGATGCCAGCTCTAATCCCAGAAGTCCCACTTCCCATCTAGCTCCCTGCTTGTGGCCTGGGAAAGCAGTTGAGGACGGCCCAACTTAGGGAGTGAATCATCAGACGGAGGATCTTCCTCTCTGTATATCTGACTTTCCAATAAATAAATAAATCTTTAAAAAAAAAAAAGGTAGTGACAATGTATGCAAAACTGACAAAGAAAATTAAGGAATAACATGACTGAAATCTGTAGATCAAGAAATTTTTACTGAAAAAAAAACACATTTGAAATGATATAATTAGTCATACCATATATAGGGTGAGTGTCTCCTATTCAAAATGCTTGGGACCAGAATCCTTTTAGATTTTTAATGTTTCCACATTTAGGAATATTTATATATACATGATAGGATATCTTGAGGATGAAACCTAATTCTAAACATGAAATTCACTTACAATTCCTGTAATACCTTATATGATATCCAGAAAAGTCATTTTATACAGTATTTTAAACAACTTGTTTACATAAGTCAACTATACTTACTACCTGTGGTTTATGTTAGCACTAAAAAGTACAGACTTTTGAGCATTTTGGATTTTAGGCTCACAGATTAGGGATACTGAATTTGCAATCCAGAATGGCCAACATCATCAAGATATATTCTAGTAAAATGATTGGACCTTGAAGGAAAATCCAATTTTATCAACCAGACAAAATACCATATGTTTCAATATAGAAAGAAAATTATTAATCAACTTTGATGATAAAATGTTATATCTGAAGAAAATGAGTGACACATAAGTTACTCAAGGCAGAACAAGTGAGCCATGGATTTTATATCATGCCAAACAACCTGTAATTACAAATGCACCCAACTCTATCAATATGTGAATAACCAAGGAAATGCTGGTCTCATGAATCCTTCCTGGGAAGATGTTTAGTTTCATAAACCAAAATGACTGGAGAGATGTAAGCATAAAGACTGGCAGTGAGCACCAAATTTAGTACCTACACAACTAAGTAAGACTGTGTGAAAGGCAGAGTTGCATAGAGGGACGAACTGGTCATTCCTCAAATGGCTACAATGGTTGGGCTAGGCCATGCTGTAGCCAGGAGCATGGTGCTCTATCTAGGTCTCCCATACAGGTGGCAGGGCCCCAAGCACTTGGGCCATCTTCTGCTGCTTTCTCAGGTGTATTAGCAGGGAGCAGGATCAGAAGTGGAGCAGCCGAGATCCAGACCAGTGCTCATATGGGATGCTGGTGTTGTATCTAGCATCTTAACCTACTGCACCATAATGTTAGTCCCCAATACTGGAAAACTTTTAGAAACAGGAAGTGAATGGAGAGAGTATATGGGAAAACTGTTTTTTTTTTCTTTCAATAATCATTAAAAATCCTCTGCCTGTGATGCCAGCATCCCATATGGGTGCTAGTTTTGAATTTTAGCAGCTCTACTTCTGAACTAGTTCCCTGCTAAGGGCCTAGGAAGGCATCAGAGGATGGCTCAAGTCCTCGGGTCCTTGTACCCATGTGGGAGACCTGGAAGAAGCTCCTGGCTCCAGATCAGTCCAGCTCTGGCCATTGTGGCTATTTGGGAAGGGAATTAGTGATGGAAGATCTCTCTCTCTTCTCTTGGTTACTCTGCCTTTCAAATAAAAATAAATGTTTTTTAAAATAAAAACTTCAATATGATGGTTTTGTTAAAATGTCTGATGACTGAAAATGTGATTCGGAGTCAGGATACCTGGCTTCATTTCTATACCAAGTCTGCCACTTGTTGGTTAAGCTGAGATCCTAGGTCTGCTATATAACCACCAGCAGTATCAGCTTTAACTAATTTCACATAATTGTCCTTCTAGCTCATTTTCTTCATCAGTATAATGGAAATAATGCATACGTCCCTCTGGATGGAGTCAAATTTATGAGGAAAGTGCTTAGACTAGTACCTTGCTCACAGTAAAGGTTTTGTTAGAACTGTTATGTAAGTAAATGTTGCTGTTGCCATTATTCTATTTTTTTTAATCAATTAAGTGTATTTCTTTCTCTACTTGAATATGGGCTGAGCCTCGGATGATATTAAGGGATTAATTTTTAAAGCATGATGATGCTAGCTGGCTATGTAGAAAAGCATTTTTAGTTTTTCAAGATACATACTGAGGCCAAAAAAAATCAGCAATATTTCAAAGTCAACTCTAATATTCAAATCTGCTTTCTGATCAGGAATGTAAAATTGGCACAATACTTACAATGTAACTGATTTCCAAGAAGTGGTGGAAGACTATGTGTTTTTTGTTATGCATGAAAGAAATGCAGATACCAAGAAGTAATTCCCTCTGCAACTCTCCTCCCACCATCCTGCATATGGCCAGCAGCCCAATTAGTCACAAGCAAAAGACAAATAGCAAACCAACAGGAAGAAATGCTGCTGGCCGAAATGTTACTACAGTGATGAACAAAACATCGTCAAAACACTAGAAACTTTTAGGAAAGCTAACCTGAAGATTTAATTTATTTGTGGCTATTATCTCAGTAATTCTTTTAAGGAGCCATTAATGAAGGCACAGAACAGAAGAAAGCAGTGTGTAAAAGGAAAGGCCAAAGAACTAGAGATTGTTAACCCTAGGATACTACTTCAAGTTCAACATATTACAGTTATTTCTCCATAGGCTAATCTTTGAGAAATTTCTCCATGGTCCAAATATACCCATTTCTAAAGTGTGGATGTTGGACAATGTCCAGAGTTTAGATAATTTACAGCTGAAAGAAATAATTAAACATGTAAACACAGGCCCATTAGATTGGTCATGTTCACTTTATAATGTTTCCAAAAATAAAAGGACAGTTTTTGCGGCACATACAGTTCGATTTGTGGGGGCTGTTGCCATGCACAGAGTACATTATTCATTTGGCTAAAAGCAGACATGAACATTTGTTTTCACCCTTTCTCTTATCTGGCATTTTTATTATACTTCTTGTTTTAAAGAATTGATTTTGTTTAATTGTCTGAAACCATCATGCACACAAACGCTGTATGCTTTCAGCGGTCCTTATCAACAGCATATCCACCCCACTAAATTACAGAATTATCTGACTCATCAGGACAGAAACAACATATCCTCCAGACAGTAAATTGAAAAAAAAAGCAATTTTCCCATCTCTCAGAAAGATAATTGATCTGATTTTGCTGTCAATGCTACCATCACTCACTCTATCACCCAGACTTGAAAACTTGAAATTATTTTTTACTCTCCCCACTTTTCATCTCCCACACAGTCACCAACTCATAATGAATTTCCTTTAATAATGTCTCTTCTATCAACTGCTTCTACTCCAATGAAGTTCGAGTTCTTTTTATCTCAGACCTGGAGGACTATAATATTCTGTTTCTCTTAATGACAGGTACAGGGTTTCTTTTATTATAAAAATAATATAGGCACATTACAGGCAATTTGGAAAATTCAAAATAGTAGACAGAATAATTTCGTTACCCACATTTTGCTGCCTGGAGATGATCATTCATTGTGACCCACTTCCTTCCATCGTTTTATATATATAAATACATTGATATTTTCATAAAAGTTACTATTATAACACACATTATGCTTCTTTGTCATATTATGACACTAAATGCTCTGAAAATCTTATTTTTTGAATTGGCCATTATTCATGTGCCACTGGTGTCTAATATTTCACGTTGGAAATAAATGCTGCCTGAGCCATTCTTGTGCCATTGTTCAATTTCCTTAAATTCAATTCAAATTTCCTTACAATCAATTTATAAAGGTATAATTACAGGATCAAAGACTCTTTTTAAATTTCACCCAACTACCTCCCAGAAAGGATATGTAAATAGAAGATTTTCTATGCTTATCAATGCCAGTTCGTTCCCTGTTGAAAACTGGATATTATCTCTTTTTTTCTTTTACTTTTTAAAAAATTTATTTTTGATGATGATTACATGGTACATCAGGGTGGGAATGATCAAGGATTAGGGAAAAGTGGGTGAAATTGTTGTTTCCAGGGATATTATCTTTTTATAAATTTGTTAGGATGGAAATGAACATCTCATCGAATTTTTGGTTGGTATGTCTTGTATATATTAGTGAGTCCAAATATGTTTGCACATGTTTTGTATCAAGGCATTTTAACTAGTGTCCATCGTGTTAAGAGGGGTAGCAGATTTAATTAAATGCCTTTTGGGTTCTAGCATTTAGGTTAATGTGGAAAACCACAGTGGAAATTAGAAATAGTAGGGTCTGAGATGAATTGGTGTGTATTTTGCCCAAGGTTTCAAATACCACACTGACCAAGCACAGTACCTACTGTGGTGAGTTCAGGCCTAAGTTGCTAGTTTGCTGCCATGCTACTTGCTTCCCTCTTGAATTCATTCCTTGCAGATTGCTGTCATAATATTCCTAATATTTTTCTATCTAAAACTATTACTGGATTGGCACTTAGCTTTCCAATTACGACAAAGCTTAAGACATCTGTGTTCCATATTGGGGTGCCTAGGGTTCACTTCCCAGCTGTGGCTCCTGACTCAAGCTTTCTTGCTAATGCAGACTCCCACAAGAGGTTAACAGTGATGATTTAAGGAACTAGGTTCCAGCCAAGAACCTGGGAGATTTGGAATGAGTTCCTGGCTCCTGCCTTCATCCCAGCCCAGCCCCAACTGTTGGGGCATTTGGGAGGTGAACTGACACATGGGAGCTCTCCTTCTCCTTCTCCCCATTTGTCTCTATGTCTCTGCCTTTCAAACTGAGAAGTTCTCCATAATGTGGGACCCAGATATTTTTCTCAGCACTATCCCACCCTGTATTTGGTATTAAAACAGACCACTTAGAAGACAGTAGGGTCCTTGAAGACAAGCACTCTGTCTCATGAGAGGGAGAAAGAGAATACAGGACAGGCAGAACTGGGTCAAATCTTGTCTTACCACAAACCACATCTAAGTTATTGAACCTGATTGAGGTTCCATTTTATCATCTGGAAAACAGTATTAACAGCACCTAATCCAGAAGGGGTTGTGAGGATTCAACAAGGTAATATAACCAAAACACTTAAGATACTGCCTGGCACAAGGTTAGAATTGTTAAGAGGATTTGCACATTTCCCAACCTCCAGTGTCAATCACAGTAGCTGCTGGAATGAAGAAACAGAACAGGAAAAGTATCTATCACAATAAAAGTAGCCAACAGATTACCTTACCAGGATAAGGATGACCTGTGGGCAGATTCCTGGGACTCACCCCTAGATCTGCTGAATCTGAAATTTCTACAGACAAGACTCCAAGAATTCATATGAGCGTACTTAAAAAAGTTCATGGAGAAATGAAAATAAAAGTATCACTGTACTTTGGTACAAAATAAATATACATGGGAAAGGGACATTAAGAAATTTGCATGCATTTCAAACATTTTGCACTGCAATAAATTCATACTTTACAAATTTATTCTATATAATTGAGGTGAGAGGAGAGGTATGTCTCATCTGCTGTTTCACTCCCCAAATGCCTGCAATACCCAAAGCTGCACCAGGCTAATGTCAGGAGCTGGGAACTCAATCCATATTCCCAGAGATCCAAGTACTTGAACCACTACCTGCTGCCTCCCAAGGTGTGCATTTGCAGGAAGGTGGAACTGGAAGCAGAGCTGAGACTCAAACCTAGGCACTCAGCTCTAGGACATGGGCACCATAACTCCTGAGCCAAACACCTACATCTAAGCTCACACTTGGAATCCCATTTTCTCACAAACCTTGAAAGTACCCGTGTATTTCGTACAGGCACTCCAGTTAAATGTAATTCAACTGGAGAAATGCCAGTTGCCATAGTCAGCCCATTTATAGTGGACAGTCTCCTTATTTAGGCTCCTAACTTCTTGACCTACCTGCCCAGGGGTGCTCCATCCCCAGGCTCAGGTAGGGCTAGCCACCATTTGTCCAGACGGCTCAATGAAGTGATTGAAATGAATCTCATTCTGGCAGTGTAGCTGCCTCCTTGTCTTCCTGCCTCAATCAAATTATCATTGCTGCTGTTGTGAATTATTCACTAAGAATTATTTTGAAAATCACCATCACCAATAACACTCATCATTACCACTTATTAAGCACTCACAATGTTACCAGGCATGCTAAGCAATTTCCACACCAGGAGGGTGCTATCCTTACCTCTGCTTTACAAATGGGAAAACTGAGTCACAGAGAGACTAAGGAGTTACTCAAGGTCAAAAAGACAGTAAATGACACAGCAGAGCCTGGAATCCAGACAATATGACTCCAGAGCCCAGGCTATTATCTAGTACACTGGACTACTTCTCTAAATTAACTGCCCTATGTTTGCTATTACTAATTTAGGACATACAAAACGATACTGATATTTCATTTTGGGTCTCTTTACTTCATTAGAATGAATGTGTTTGTCATAGGAAACTCAGACCCTTTTGTTCCCATGTCCTGGGTTTTTTAGTTATAAATTCTAGTGCGAGAGTCTGTAGGAAATCAACTCTAACAATTGGAGTGGGCTGGTTTTCCAAGCAATGGGACAAATCAAATGCATTTCAGTTACCTACCCTGTCCTTACACTTCTCCATGTCAGCTTTTAAATACTAAGGCAGAAAGCATCCTTATTAGGCTGGTGTCATAAGGAAAGAAGAAGGCTCCTTTACCTGCATATTTTGACAAATTATGTTCTCTGTTGCTGACAGAGAGAGGAACCCGGTGACCTGAGATGGGCAAAATATTCTGAGGACTGCTTAGTTGACATGTGTGGCCTGAGAGCCATTTCAAACCAGTTCTTTAATTTTTTTGGTAAACTATAGTTTCTTGAAACATACCCCAACATGATCAACCTTGCAATTATGATGCTAAGTGAAATAAGCCAAACACATAAAGGATTAATATTGCATTATTCTTCATATACAGTCTACAAGAGGCAAACTCAGAGACAAAAAGAGAATGGACAGTGGAATGGCCAGCTTTTGCCTGGAATTAGAAAAAATTCCAGAGACAATGTTTACAATGTTGCACAACATTGTAAACATAGTTAATATCACTGAGCTGTACACTTAAAATGCTAGGAAGGTAGATCTTAATTATTTATTTTTATTTTTTTTATTTTTCTTTTTAAAAAATGTATCTACTTTGATTGGAAAGTCAGACTTACAGAGAGAAGGAGAAACAAACAGAAAGCTCTTCTACCTGCTGGTTCAGTCCCCAGGTGCATGCAATAGCTAGAGCTGAGCCAATCCAAAGCCAGGAGCAGGAGCTTCTTCTGGGTCTCCCATGCAGGTAAAGGGTTCTAAGGCCCTGGGCCATCCTCTACTGCCCTTCCAGGACATAGGCAAGGAGCCAGATGAGAAGCAGAGCAGCCAGAACATGAACTGGCACTCATAGGGGATCTTGGCACATGCAACGTGAGGATTTAGCCACTAGGCTACTGTGCCGGGCCCATGCTATATGCATTTCACTATATATATACAGAATATATATGTTCTTTTTTTTAATCCCCTAGCCTCCAAAAAAAGAAAGCAACAATATCAAACCCCACAAAGTCAGTGCTTACCAGACTATCATCATTCTGGTCTCCAAACATTTCTTTAAAAATCTTGCCAGGATCCGGAATTGGAGGAAATATAATGATCTTGAGCCTTTAAAAACAAACATTTTGGATCAAAACTCCCAGTTTATAGAGCATCCCATAGAGCCACATTAAAGCAAGACACTGGGAAATAATATGATATATAAGTCCTTTCATCCAGCAAACCAGTTGTGAAAAAAAATTCTAAAATAAGCTATGGGAAGTCAGTATCTGCAGAGCATCAAGTTTGGGTGAAGCAAACTGATCAACAGATCAAGCAACTTACTTACATCCTAATGTTTAAATAATACTGGTGCTATACTTTTAATAGACCAGAGGGGAACGTACTGTATAATTTTGCAAATCAATTTTCTGAGATTAGGATACATTCTTCTGTTTCTTTCTTCTTAATTCTCTGCTCTCTACTTTGCCATCCTAAAGCCCTCTTTTGTGCTCATCCCTCAAGGTGTGCCATTCGTGTGATCCAGAGCTCCAACATTTGTCCCTTCTTCTTCTATCACTCACTTAGTTTATGAGCACTGTACTTCGGTTTTAAATGTTTAAGGCTTTAAAATCTATTTACATCCTGTAAGACTCCCAAAATTCTATAATCCCACCCAGACTTTTCTCTCTCTTAAAATTCCAGATTCACGTACAAGGAGGTGTCCAAAAAGTTCACAGAAATGCATACTATGAAAAATTCATGCGTGGATTTCAAAAATCTTGTGCACCAAGATAAACAAAATTTTAAATTCTGTTTTTCCTTAAAATTCTGAAGCATATTTGTGTACTCCAACTGCCTCATAATACCTCTACTTGATTACGCAATACGCATCCAGAACCTGTGCCTGAAGCCTTGTCTCTCACTTAATACCAGCCCTCCTCATGGTATTTGTTAGCGGTACCAGCATTTGCTCGAGCCCAACCGGAAGAGGTATTGTTGAATCCTCAGTTTCCCTCACATCCCCACGGACAAGCAGCTATTGTCAAGTCTTATCAGTGCTTTGTTCAAAATACATCCCCAAATCTCACCACCTTTTATCAACTCTACTGCCAACTCCCCCCTCACCTTTCTTACAGTCCAGTTCAATGTAACCTACCTATTTTACCTGCTTCCATTCCTGCCCAAGTCAATTATTACTCAGCATCTACAGTGATTTTCTATAAGAAAACTTCAGTTCATTTACCTGCCCTGCTTAAAATATTCAGTGTTTTCCATTATGACTAAGACAAAAATCTAAGTTCCTTGCCAGGGCCTGTACCTGCATGACCTGATTCATCAGCTTTGTCAGCCTCACCTGCTGCCATGCTCGCCTTTGTATCTTGAATTCCAGTCAAACACACTAAATGCCACCCAGCCCCAGGGCCTTTCCCTGGCCAGGAAAGGTTTTTCCTTGAATATGTGAAAGGCTCATCCATTCACTTTTCTGAGTCTCTTCTCAAATGTTATCTTCTTAGAAAGGCCTCTTTGGCAGTTTTATGTATGACATGCCTTTTATAACTTCTAACTCCCACTGCTACACTGCCAATCTTACTTCTCACTAAGTGAAATCATTTTGGTGTGAAAAATTTGAAATCTATGCATAGTTTTTCTAGATTATGCATCTTCATGAGCTTTGTGAAGAACAAACTGGTGAATTTTTCTGTACTGAGGTAAATTTATCTTTTAATCCTATTTTCCTTGAATGTTCTGAAGATATATATTTATATACACAGCTATACATACACATATATATCCTTCTGGAATATATCCTGCTAAAATATAGAAAGAGACTTTGTCCTGTTCACTTCTAAAACCTCAGCACTTACAACACTGCCTGGCAGCTAAATAAGCATTAAATAAATGCATGTTGAAAACAATAATAAAATATTCATTCTGGACCCAGCTAAACAGTTGTATTGCAATCTTGTACATTTACTGCAAGAGCAAGTAACAGTCCCCATCATGAGAATAAAATATAACATTCTTAAAGAATAGATATCACATAGAAGTGACAACCTGGTAAAGTTCTCTTTCTTATAGTCATATATACCAAGCAGCCTGCTCTATATTAATTATAAGTCACTTTATTAGTTACCAGTCTGCACTCTTAAAACTTCATTCCAAGAGCCACTAAGTGTTGATAAATTTGGCCTTTGAGAGGGTAAAAGGAATAAAGGGTCTAGTCAACAGTGCTAAACACATGTAAAGGGAGCAGGGCTTGAGCAGAGGCCTCGGGAACAAATCCAGCCCTTCCCTACCAGATAACATACTCAATACCAGTTTTTTTGCCATATCATCTTAGCAAAAATCATTTGTGGCCAAAATGCCTCTAAATGTACCAGGCAATATAAAATATCAGCATAGACAGCAATAACCATAGCAACTAGGCTCACAAAAACTATAAAGCTTGCCTGGAAAGTCTCCTTACCTTTTTAGGTAAAGCAGGAGGACTATGATAGCACCTGCAACGATGACAGGAATGATGAGTAACATGGTTATGTAGAATGTAGAATTGGGCTCCTTTCCTGGAGAATGGCAAAGCAAACAGAAAGACATGAGAAATGAAACCCTTTTAGTCATAAATTAAACAACAATTTTGCTAACAAGATCAGTAATATTTCTGCCCCCACCCCAATACATTTTTAAAAACTCCAAATATTTTTACCTTCCTCTTAGTATTTGTCAAAATTTAAAATTTTCAGTTTTTTCAAATCTGCCTAAAAATCTGTGAATGAGTAAATATCTTAAAGACTATTTAAAACTAGAATCTCTGAACTAGTTTAAGACAAATATTTAATAAACATACTGTATCAATTAAATATTATCTCATTAACAGTGATTATATTTTCCTTACCAGTCACTTATCACTATTAAAATATTTAAACTTCAGCACAAAACTACTATTCTACTTTTTAATATATTCTATTTTTTCTCAGAAATGGGGAGAGACAATGAGATCATCCAACTGCTGGTTTGCTCCTTAAATGGCTGAAACAGTCTGGGGTGGGCCAGGTTGAAGCCAGGAGCGAGGTGTTTAATTGCAGTCTACCATATGGATGCAGAAGCCCAAACACTGGGCTGCTGTCCCAGCAGCAGCAGGGAGCCAGAATGGAAATGGAGTAGCTTATGGGAAACAAACCAGTGCCCATACTGGATGTTAGCATTGCAGGCAGTAGATTAACCGGTAATACCAATGATTGACCCCATGAACTACTATTCCTAAATGAGTACCTACTATATGTCTGACTCCATAGTGGGTGCTTTAACATGCCTATCTCATATTTATACTATACGTAGTATTAACTGCTATTTATATGACAAGCGGCCCAGAGGAGTTTCCTAACTCACTCAGAAGAGTTTAGTAAATGATGGAGGCAAGCCTCAAGTACAGCAAATTCCAATGCAAAAGCCCGCTTTGCCACATCTAATAACCAGAACAACATTTATCTATTTATGCACTTATCTGTTACCATGGCATAAGAATTTAAAAGGCATCATCAGGGTTTAACACCATTGTTTTAGGTAGCCTCTAAGATGACCCTGAATGATTCCTCTCTGTTGATATTCATACTCTTATGTAATCTCCCCTGAGCATGGGCTGGACTAATTGACGCTCTTCTAAGCTACAAAACAGTGGCAGTGATGGAATGCCCTTTCCAAGATTAGGTTATAAAAGGCCATGGTTTCCACGTGGGCTGGTCTCTTAAACACTCTTGCTTGCTTGGATCACTCACTTGTGGAAGCCAGCTTCCATATTGGGAAATAGCATTTGGGCGAGGTCCAGGCAGCCGGCTGGGGGGAACTTTGATATTAATTTCTAAGGCTGTTGTGACAATTTATCATACGTTGGGAGCCTTCAAACAGCAGACCTTTTTCTCTCACACTCTGGGAGGCTAGACACCCAAAATCAAGGTCCCAGAAGGGCCATATGCTCCTTATTCACATTGCCTTCCTCCTTGCGTGGTTACGTGCCTTTTTGTATCCTGTCCTGTTCTTCTGCGGATATTAATCCGTAGATTTAAGGTGTGCTTTAATCAAATATGTTTTCATCTTAACGTAATTACATGGGCAAAAGAGCCTAGTTCAAAGATCATCACAAGCTCAGGTACCAGGAGTTGGAACTTGAAAAAACCTGTTTTTGGAGGGCATAATTCAGCTCACTACAGTCTTCACGTAGCAGCCAACAAGGAACTCGGGCTTTCCAGTTTTCCAACAACATAAATGAGCTGGCAAGTGGATCTGCCAGACCTGGCTAAGCCTTCAGATTAGGTTACGATCCCAGTTGCAGCTTGAATGCAACCTCGAGATCTCTAGCTAAGAGGTGCCTAGATTCCTGACCAATACAAACTGTGAGATAACAATATATGTTGTTTTAAGTCACTAAGTGTTGGGATAATTTGTCATGAAGCAACAACTTACATCATTATGTCTGGCACAACCTGTCTCTCTGATTTTGAGAGCTGTTTAACAAGTTCTTAAGTTGTTTCAATACTGCCCCCACCCCTGGAACCACAGGAAGAAAAGACAATTCCCCCCCTTTATCTGATAATTACTAGACTCCAGCAACCATGACTCCTCAAGGCTATTTCAGCAATTGTTCATTGTCAAGTTTTGAGGTTCCTCAACATACTGATTACCCTTTCAAGTACATATTCTGGTCTGCTCAAAATAGGCACACTTCTGATGGGGCCAGACTAGTTAGTTCCCCAACAGGCAGCAAGGCTCTGGTTATGGGAATTGCACTATCATTGATATCTGAGACCTCAAATGACTTTTAAGGATATTTAAATTTCCAGCACTGAGTCACAATGGGAGCTTATCATCAAATAAAGCCTTGTATTCCATCCCACAACATTCACATCCACAAAGTAAAGGTCTTTCCAATCCTGTGCTTGAGCCCAGCTTGGTCAGTCTCTCAACTAATAATTTTTTTTCAAACACAAATAGATTTAAATATCTAAGGGATCAGTTCATGGCATAGTAGGTTAAATTGCTCCCTACGATGCCAAAAACTCACATGAGTGTGGGTTAGTGGTCTGGCTGCTCCACTTCCATTCCAGCTCCCTGCAAATGCACCTGAGAAAGCAGCAGAGAAGGGCCCAAGTGTTTGGACCCCTGCATCCATGCAGTAGACTTAGAAGAAGCTCCTGGTTCCTGATTTCAGTTTGGCTCAGTCTAGCTGCTGCAGTCATTTGGGGAGTGAATTAATGAATGGAAGATCTTTCATTGTCTCTCCCTCTCTCTGTTTAACTCTTAAAATATGATACACAGTCACTGCTCCATTGTTGATTCTGTCAACTAGCCCATAAAGTACTTTTCTTGCATTGTACAATCTGCATATTTCATCATGTCCACCTTCTACATTGATGAAAATGAGAACAGAGGTGAAGATAAAACTATTTGAATTGTGGTTTTCCAAAGAGTTGGATATTGTAAGTTAATATAGATTAGCTTGAAAGTGAACAGAAAATAAATTTCAATGGTAATACTCTTGGCTGATGGCAAGAAAAATGACATTTTCTTTTTCCAATTAATTTTCTGCTTCACCTTAGTTCCATGCATCAACATTTTAAATCTTAATGAAACTTGTTTGCTTACCTATACTCATTGCTTGACTCCAATTACTCCAGAGTTTGTCATCCTCATAGCATAATCTATTTGTTTTGACTCTTATTCTGACTGTATTCAAAGTATCAGGAAAAACACCAGGGACCATGAAACAAATTGTATCCTTAGATATAAAAATACACAAGGGATATTGTCAGTTTATTTACTTTTGTAGCAATTGGATTGTAATATAATTATCTGCCAATTTCTGTATATGATTAAGACTTGGATGGTAATGTAAATCATGTGACTTCAACTCCTAAAAAAAATAGCAATAAAAAGTAGTTTCTTTTTCTCAAAGCAGTTTAGACTTATGCTTGCCACGCCCCAACCTCAATTGCTTTGTCTAAAGAGTAATTTACTAACCTCCATGTTTCTTTCAAATTCTAAATTTGAACATTTGGCCTCTTCAACCTTGAGAAAAGAAAAAAAAATCATGTGTCTCATAATAAACACAGTAACAAAAAATGAGTTAGCTGTTTCCAATAAGCTTTATTTTTATCCCATTAAATGAAGATCACAAACAGTGAAAACAGGTAGGTTCACCTAGGGAAAAAAGGAATCTTAGCCCCTACCTCCTGCTATCACAAAATCACTTCCATACACATTGCTGATCTAAATGTGAAAAATAAAGTCAATGAGCAAATAAATACATAAACACAGTACACTTTTAGAGGAAAACAGAATACCTTCATGACATTGAAAGATCCCATGTTAGTCAAAAAGGCAAATTTTTATAAAGCCATCGATCTTAAAATTCAAAACTTCTAGTCATCAAATGATACTCTGTTGCAAAAATAAATAAGTAATACATAGACTAAGAGAATACATTTGTAATTTCTGATGGAGGACTTGCACATATATTTTTATCCTAGTAATTAGTAAGAAAAAGACAACTTGATAGAAAAACAAGCAAAAGACTAGAATGACATTTCACAAGAGGCATTATACAAACTGTCAATAAACTTATGAAAAATTGCTTGACCTTACTGATCAACAGAGAAAGAATTTTTTTTTAATTTTATTTATTTTATTTGAATGGCTGATACAGAGTCAGAGGCAGAGGCAGGAGCCAGGAGTTTCATCCAGGTCTCCAGTGTGTGTTGCAGGGTAAAAGCACATGGGCCATATTCAACTGCTTTCCCAGGCACATTAGCAGGGAGCTGGGTTGGAAGTGGAAAAGCTGGATTCAAGCCAGTGTCTATATGGGATGCCAGTATTACAAGTAGTGGCTTAACCTTCTGTGCCACAATGCTGGCCCTGGAAATGCAATTTGAATCCATGAAACAATCCATAAACCTATCAGAAAATATCAAGCTCTACATGAAGCAACGACGAATTTCTGCTTATTATTGTAAATTGGGACAATCATTTGGAAAAAAACTGCTAACTATTAGAGGCAGTCACATGTAATATGAAATGCACATTGTGGCACAATGAGTTAAACTGTACTCCATCCTGATTCCATAGGTAAGTGCTTGGTTTGATCCACTTCCATTCTAGTTTCCTGTTGATGTTGCTGTGAGGCAGCAGCTGGTGGCTCAAAGTACTTGGTTCCTGCCATCCACATGGGAAACCTGAACTAAATTCCTAGCTTCTGATTCTGATCTGGCCTAAAACTGAGTGTTAAGGGTATCTGGGAAGTGAACCAGCAGATGGAAGACCTTTCTCTTTGTGTGTCTAATTCTCTGTAAATCTGCCTTTCCAAGAAAAATAAACTTTTTAAACAAAATAAACAATAGTTTTGAGAGAGATACACACACAGATAGAGGGAGGGAGGAAGGGAAGACAAAACGGAGAGGAGTTCGGGGGGGGGGTAGAAGAAAGAAAGGAATCTCCTTTGTTGAGTATAAAATACAAAAAAACAACTGAGAAAAGAATTTGTAATGTAAAATTCCTCTCCATATTGTCTAAGTCACTTTTCATCTACTGTACAGAAAATGATCAGTTGGTTAATTGCCAAGTATTTTCAACAGAAAGAATTAAAAAATTAATGCATGAATATTTCTTCCTTAAATAGTCAACAATGACTAAAGAAATGTTTAAACTTAGAACAAAGATCAAATGCATAGATAGTCATTCATTTTGGCATGTCATGCCACTCACTGAAGGGTTCCTGTCAGCATTTGTGAAGAGTTGAGAACCCAGTGTAATTATAGAGGGCCATCTTTTCCAATGTTTCACACATAGGCAGAGAAAAAGGCACCCAGAGGGGAACATGTCCCGGGACTGGCCATTTGGAGTCATAGGCCTGCTGGGGAGCCACAAGTGTCAAGATCAGCTTCAGGACTCACGCCCCTCCTACACTGGACCATCTCCCAAAGACATAAATTTCAAAGTTAGCAAAACATTGTGGAGATTTAGATCCCTAGGCTCTCGTCCAAATGTAAATCCCCTGGCATAGTTTATCATTTACTCAGATGACCATGAGAAGCAAAGCAAGGGCATAAAGCACCAAGCAGAGACAGCAGCAACCCGGCGGGGGGCAGGGTAGGGAGGGTATGTCAAAAGCAAGTTTTTCTTTTCTTTGGGATTCCTTCATGAGCTACTTCTTGCCATAACCCCTGTATCATGGCACCCATTCATGTTTCCGCTGACTACCCTCTCGTAAATGTTATCGCTTTATGAAATAATTCCTCAAATAGTCTTGAAAAAGGGGGGAAAAAGAAGTTTAACTAACAGAGCTTAAAATCAGTGAAGACTCAAAAAGCCCAGGACATTCTAGGGGCGGAAGCAGCTGGTGAACATCTGCTAGGAGAGAGCATTAAACTCAAGTGTATAAACAGATTTAATTCCACATAGACTATAGTTCTGATTTAGGTAAATAACTTCCATACTGTACAAGTTCAGTTGAGAAGTCTGTAAAACAATCAAACAAAAGCAGCTCAATTCAACAAGACTTTATTAAGCGATCATTATGTGCATGGTATAAGTAGTCTTGGTCAAAGTTTAATACATGGAGATGAACCCATCTTGAAAACCATCCTAAATTAGAGCTGTGTCGCCTATAACAAATTAGTTACACTCTCTGAACCCTATTTTTTTCTCAATAAAATGTAGGCTAAATATATACCTATTTCATGGGTTGTTATGGCCTTCTCTATTTCTCTCTGCCTTTCAAATAAATAAATACATAAGTGTTTTTAAAAAGAAAAATAGGAAACACTGAGCTGATTAGGTGGTGTCCAATGGTTAAGCAATACAAGCTTGTGAGAATTTTGTTTAAACCTTATTCCTACACTTACTAGAAAGGCACTCTTAGGAGTAGCTAAGTTTTCTCATCTGTAGTATGGGAACAACAGAGCAGGACCTAGAGCCCTGGAGTTACTGTGAGGACTAAACAAGGAAATTCACATTGAGTACCTTAGTAAAACATTACAAAGAAATTGCTCAATATGTGATGTTAGCTGCTATTGGCGGCAGGACTAGCGCCCAGCAGGTACCCTCTGACTCCTGTTTCTAATTTTTGAGGGCAAGAGGAGGCATACACGCAATCAGGTTAAACAGAAGAACATCACTGAGTGGTAAAGTAATAAAAGCAACAGGTGTCTCAGAATTTCACCTGGAAGGAAACAATAGAGCCTGGGGCAGTCAAATCTATTCCAGCTTTCGGTAACTTGCTTTGTTAGAAATCTAAACGTCACCCTTCTCAACACATGGAAGCCCTTTGCTTTGCCTCACTGTGTGTTATTTCACCGCACCAATAATTGATGATTAGACTTTCATCTGCAAATTCCCAGAAGAGCTCTGCTCTGCTGTGGACCTGCTCTCTCCCTCTGGAGTTACAGCCTGTCAGAACTGGCTGATTTTAATGAACATTTTCACGTTGACAAAAACAAAATCGGGCCCAGGAATGTGCTTACTTGTCAGCTGCTTTAAAAGCCAACCATAAAAAAAAATATGGCTTTAAAACAAGTTATCTAACATTTTCTTTAAAGATTTATTTGAAAGTCAGAGTTGGAGATAAAGAGGATCTTCCATCTGCTAGTTCCCTTTCTAAATGGCCACAGTGGCCAGCACTGGGCCACGACACAGCCAGGAGCTTCACCTGGGTGAAGGGACCCAAATACTAGAGCCATCTTTGGCTGCTTTCCCAGGCCATTAGCAGGGAGCTAGATCAGAAAGGTAACATTCAGGTCTCAAACTAGAGCCCATATGCAATGTTGGCTTCTAACTTTTTTTTGTTATTTTACGATTTTCAAAAATTTTTTTATTGGAAAGGCAGATATACAGAGTGCAGGATCTTAATCTGATGGTTCACTCCCCAAGTGGCTGCAATGGCCGAGCTGAGCCAATCTGAAGCCAGGAGCCAGGAGCCTCCTCTGGGTCTCCCACAGAGGTGCAGGGTCCCAAGGCTTTGGGCAGTCCTTGACTGCTTTTCCAGGCCACAAGCAGGGAACTGGATGGGAAGTGGGGCTGCCGGGATTAGAACAGGCAACCATACGAGATCCTGGTATATTCAAGGCAAGGACTTTAGCCGCTAGGCTATCATGCTGGGCCTTACTTCTAACTTCTAAAATTTAAATGTACAAAGGGCCCAGACAGACAGCATGCAAGTGAGTGGTGCAATCCTCGTGGTTTGGAGGTATCACCTACAGAAATATACTTCAGGGTTGGTATGATTTTAAATGTGGGGGAAACTGTGGACAGCAGTTCGTGTCCAGCGGCCCCACTTCCCATCCAGCTCCCTGCTTGTGGCCTGGGACAGCAGTGAAGGATGGCCCAAAGCCTTGGGACCCTGCACCCATGTGGGAGACCCAGAAGAAGCTCCTGGCCCCTGGCTTTGGATCGGCTCAGCTCCAGCTGCTGCGAACACTTGGGTAGTGATTGCGCAGACGGAGGACCTTCCTCTCTCTATATACATCTCCTATATATTTCCTCTTCTCTGTATATCTTACTTCCCAATAAAAATGAATATATCCTTATTAAATACATCTTTAATAAATAAATAAAAGTATTTGAAAGGCAGAGAGAGGGAAATATCCTCCCTCTGCTGGTTCACTCCCCAAATGACCACAACAGCCAGGGCTAGGCTGGGCTGAAATCAGGAACCAGGTCTCTGCCAGTGGCTGCCAGGGACAAAGCCATCTAGGCCATCTTCCACTGCTTTTCCCAAGCATATCAGCAGAGAGCTAGATCAGAAGTGGAGCTATCCAGACACAAAACAGTGCTCATATGAGATGCCAGCATCACAGGTGGTGGATTAACCAGTATGCCAGTCCCTAATATAATCATCTTAAATCATAATATCTTAAATCAAAATACAGTATCATAAATCAAAACAGTATCATAAATCCAAATACTCAGTCAAACAATAAAGCTTAGCAAAACACACTGTAGAGTCTCATTACTTCTCTTAATGATTGCTGAGCTACTTAGGAGCTACTTGGTACTACACATCACTAGCCTAAGAAAAGATCAAATCTCAAAACTCAAAACATGGTTCTACTGGCTGTACTTCATTTTCATACCATCATAGAGTCAAACCATCATCAGTTAGAGATCATCTGCACCTCCACAATTTGATCCCTAACTACTGTTTTCGGATATATTCTGGCAACAGCACCCTCCTTTTTGCTCTTCCCACATATTCCAAGCTCATTCTTGCCTCAGAACCTTGGTGTCTCCTCTACCCCATGATTTCCCCAGGAGTTGTATCCTGCTCATTATTCTGGTCTGGTCACAAATGTAATTACTTCAGATTCTCTCCACAACTAATACTCCTCTAGGTCTTTCCAGTCACCCTACCGCAGCACTCCATCTTATTTTCTTCAGAGCACTTACACTCTGAAATTAGCTTACTCATTTACATATTCCTCCTCTAGTGTGCAAACTTCATGATGGAAAAAAAAAAGGCAGTTAGTAGTCATCATGTGTACTATCTTATCCCCAGCATATAAAACAGTACCTGGCACAAAACAAACACAAAATAAAGCTGTGGTAAGCAAATACATTAACGAATGGCTTGAACTTTGTAGCCAATATTGTCAGAAACTCTCAAACACGCTTTTTATCAGACAAGAAGTTCCACCACCACCACCATCATCATCATCATATGACAAATGGCAGAACTACATTTCTTTTGTAGGAAATCCAAGTGAAAAGAAAGTATCCAAATAAGCTAAAACACTTACATAGAAAATGTTATGTGTCTCAGATCGACTGCTATTGACTTCAACTTCATAAGTTAAGCATCTGCTAATAAAATTCTGTGGATTCTCCCATTGCACATACAAGTTATCATTTTGGAGGAAGAGATTTTTAATCTGTGGAGGATCAGGTTTCACTGAAAGAAACAGAAGAAAAATTAATATCCAAAGTTTATTTTACTTTAGACACACATACACAAATAAAATATACTATCATGAAATTCAATCAAAGTTTGGTTGTTTCTAATAGCTTTACACAATCAGATTCATAGTTTGAGAATTTCTGATTAGCCACAAAATAAACTGTGGAGGAAGTTTATCTTAAACTGTATTAAAATGGATTTAAGGAGAGTCTTTGTGGGTTTCTGGCAAATGGCATGAACTCTGATCTGCATCCTGGTTATAAGCTGACCCGGGTATAATCAGGACATCTAACTGCAGGATATAAAGAAGACTTTTGGTTCAGATGTTCTTCCACATACAAGGATATTCCCTAGCTATTGCTCACTTGTACCAACCAAAAATCACAATTAAACCATTAGTCTAAGCTCTCATTACACTACAACATGGATGCTGCTCAAGTATATTATGTTAAATAAACAAACTAATCACAAAAGGACATATACTGTATATTTCCTTCATAAGAGGTATCTAAAGGAATAAATTTATAGCAACAGAAAGTAGAAAGTTAACAATGATGGAGGAATCAATATTTATCTGCATAGTTTCATTTTTGCAGGATGAGGAAATTCTAGAAATCTGTTGCACAGCACCATGTGTATACTTAACACTGATAAATCATACAATTAAAAACATTTGTGATGATAAATGTAGTGTTACATGAGTAGAATCACATGTCAGCTCAATTTATTTTTTTCAGAAATCAGTTATTAATGCCACGTAATAGAGGGTAACAGATAAACAACTTGCTAATGTCATCTTCTAGCCGAAAAGGGACTTCCTCATTGTCACCATCAATGTCCAGGGAGAAGCAAAATAAGCCTTTGAAAGTTTATTTAGGACAATCTTCCAAACAAGGAGATGAAAAGAGAAGGGATTTGCTTTATCTTAACATGCTCAGCAAATTACGCTGCCCTCACTCCCTTGGCCTATAAACAACTGCCTTTGGTCAGGAGACCTTACCTCTTTGACAACATGAAAGGGATGGTAGTCTTATACTCATAAACTCAGGAACCTTGTTAATTAAAGGCTATCTATCAATGATTTGTGTACCACTGAGCCAGAATCTGAACTCCTTATTAAACCATTACAAGAAACCATCCACATGACTATAGTACTTTGCCTTAGAAATTCAGGGGGGAAAAAAGCAAAAACAAACAAACCTCTTCTTTATCCTTGTTTCCTTTGGACCTTACAACAGTTCTTTGAGGTCAAAAGGAACTATGTATTCCATTTAATACTTAAGAAATCACTTCAAATGGGTGGATAGGACTTGTCCAAAGTGGAGGAGGTTGGACCTTAACCATACCCTGTATAGGTATTGTTAGTTGTGCTAACAATTGATTGATTAGTGCCTGTGTTGTACAGGGTGGGTAAGTATTTTGAATATCACCCCTGATGGCATATACCACTTTGAGTCTAGGATTTTTCTAATGATGAGATAGGATATTCAGGAATCATCTTCTCAAATACCTTAACTGCAAACAAAACAGATCTCAGAGTCAGACAGACTACATTTTGCTCTTGACTCTACAACTGACTGCTCTAAGTATCAATGGAATCCTAACTTAGCAAGGATAAAATATCTGGCATGTGCTCAATATATATTAGGATTTTCAAATTTAATTTTTTAAAAAAGGCTCTATCAAAGAAAGATAAGCATAAGCAGAGTTCCTTATTTGAGCAAATGCTTGAAGACCAAAATAATAAATTTTTATTACTTGTGTAAATATCCAAAAGCTAAAACATACTTTTATCCACAGTCACGGAAAACTTCTAAAGCTTACCATGGGAAGTTAGTGGCACTATGTTGAAAGATGGTCTAATTTTTCCTGCATTATCCTTGACCATTATTTGAATACCATGCTGTTCAGAAGTAGAATCCTTCACTTTAGTCACATCAAAGGAACAAACAATGTGTTGATCTTCTTTATAGAAGTTTTCACATTGAAGAATTTTTCCTAGGCTGCTGTGCCTGCAACACAAAATGGGACCAACTTCTGTATTATTTTAATAAGCTTATTCAAGAAATAGGTACAGTTTTTTTGTTTATTATTTGACAGGCAGAGAGAGAGAGAGAGAGAGAGAGAGAGAGAGAGAGAGAGAGAAAGACAATGATTGAATGTGTGTATTCCCATCCAGTGGCTCATTTTCCAAATACCTACAACAGCTGAAGCTAGGGCCAGGTCTGCAGCCTAAAACCAGAAATACAATCCAGAATCTCATGGTAGGAACCTATCAATTGTGCCAATATGCGGACTCTCACGTTCTGCACTGATCAGGACACTGAAGTCAGAAACAAAGAATTGAACATAGGCACTCTGAAGTGGGGTGTGAACATCTTAACTATTGAGTTAAACATCTGCTCCCTAGAATGTTTTTTTTTTTAAATCACTGAAATGCATGTCCCTGGAAAAGTATCACTTCTAATAAAACAAGCAAGATGGGTTTCGCAAAACTCCATTTTACAATGTAGCCCATTTCAAACTCAAGTAAGGAAATACTTTCTTTTTAAAAAAGATTTATTTATTTTTATTAGGAAGTCAGATTTACAGATAGAAGAGACAGAGAGAAAGATCTTCCATCAGCTAGTTCATCCCCCAAGTGGCCGAATGGCCGAAGCTGAGCCAATCCAAAACCAGGAGCCAGGAGCTTCTTCGGGTCTCCTTCTCATGTACAAGGTGCCAAGGCTTTGGGCCGTCCTCAACTGCTTTCTTAGGTCACAAGCAGGGAGCTGGAAGACAAGTGGTGCCAGTGCTCCACTTGAAGTGGGACAAGAACCAGTGCTCATGTGGGATCCAGGTATGTGTAAGGTGAGGAGGACTATCAAGAGCCATGAAAACTGGATTTCCAATTATTTCCACTTCTGTATAAAAGCAAAGTTTTTGAACCCAGAATAAGAAGTTTTATGCTTCCTGAAAATGTCTATCTGCTAAATCCCTCCCTGCGATCTTAGCTTCTTCCTCTCCCTCCTACCTCTTCCCAGGACATTCTTCTCTATTTCTGACTATTTTTCCCACTCATCCCCAATTTAACACTCCTGCCCCTTAACTACAACTTCTGTGCTGGTGATTTCTAGTCCTGACCTCTCACCTCAGAGCTAGTAACAGATTTTTAATTGCTCAGTGGAGTCTTCCACTCTTCAAAATCAGTAACCAATTACGTGTCCTCTTCCCCAGCAAACTGCCTTTCCTTCCTATTTGCATTATGCAGACAGGCTCCTTTCCTTTGGGCTCCCACTGAATTCCCAGATTAGATACTTTGAAATCACCTTTCCCACCACCCCATTTCCCTATATTCATCATACCTATCACTAAATGGATTCTTGTCTTTTTTGACATTCCCATTGCCTACATTCTAATTCATGACCTCATCACTTTAGGCTTTATTTTTAATTCATTTTGAGCAGATTTAATATAGCTCATAGATACAATTCTTATATTTACTTCCTCTTCTCTCCTTTGCCTCTCCCTCTCCTTTTCTTTTTTTTCTTTTTTGAAGTTTTTGAGATAACATCTTAAACTTAATACATTATAGTAAAAAAAAAAAAGTTTAATGATTTACCAAATAAGAAGTTTAACAAGTAAAAAAGCAAAAGATTCTAGTTTAGAGGGAATATAGGCAATGGCTATAAACAATAACTGGACAGAAACAAGCATTTCACCCACATACAGTAAGTTATAAGGTAATCATGGGTCATTAGAACTCCAGTTTTACAAAACTATATTTGCAGTAATAGTATCACACAGGCATTTCTTTCTTGTTTTGGGGATTTAGTTTTACACACAAGAACATACAGCATTTGACCTCCTCCGACCTTCCTTTACTAATGTCCTGCAATCATTGCCAGACTAATGTTCTTGAACAGCTTTCTTTTAAAAATAATTTCCTTTATTTGAAGGGCAGAGTTATATAGCAAGACAGGGACAAAAGGAGGTCTTCCATGCACTGCTTTGTTCCCCAGGCTGAAGCTAGGAGTCAGTACCTCCATCTCGGTCATCCACAGGGGTAGCAGGGGCCCAGGTAATTGAAGCATCATTCACTGCCTTCTAAGGTACATCAACAGGGGGCTAGATCAGAAATGGAGCACTCAAGACTCAAACTGATACCAACATTATGGGTAGTGGCTTAACTTGCTAAACCACGACAATGGCCCTCAGAATGGTTCTAAGTTTCTTACTCCATTGGGTGGTTTTCAATGTTTCCCACAAAGCGGTACTGCTGGTATTTTATTTACCACTTCACTTCTCATGTATCTTGCCCAGTGATTATCAGTATCTAGTACAGTACAGACAAATACAATAATACAATAATACAATGTTTTCATTTTTTTTTTTTTTTTTTTTTTGGTCTAAGGCTAAGGCTATCTGATAACTCTTTTTATAAAGCTGGCAGAAGAGACCATTAAGTCCTGCATCATCAGCCACAATGGGACTAGTTAAGGTTTCTGCAGAAAAGGGACACAATCTTTAAAATGAACTAAGGGGTAAGTATTTGGTACAGCAATTAAAATACCTGTTAAGACTCCTGTGTCCCATATCAGAAGGCTCAGGCTCAAGTCCCAGATTGGCTTCTGATTTCAGTTTCCTGTTAATGCACACCCTTGGAGGCAACAGTGTGGCTCAAGTGACTGAGTCCCTGATACCTACACTAGAGACCACACTGAGTTCCAGGTTCCTAGCTTCGGCTTGGCTCAGCTCCAGCCATTACCAGCATTTGGGAAGTAAATCAGCGGATGAGAGATCTCTGTTTTTCTCTGGATTTGTTCCTCTACCTGCATCTCAAATAAAATTTTCAAAATGTGTAGAGTCACAACCCCTTGACCTATCTGATCAAGGACATCCTTAGACATATAAAATGCGTATTTCTCAAACCATCTCCGAGAGAATCTAACCTTGAAACTCTTTCCAGACCCAAGGATTAGCTTTCTGATAGCAATTTTCCAGGGGAGGCTGCTACAAATCAGTTTTTAGAAAGCTCAGATCTAATGCATTTATTCCTTTAATGACTACTCAAAGAAATACTTCACATGAAATTGTTCTTGTCTTCAAGACATAGCATAAAAGCTTTCTGTCTTCATTTCAGGTTTGTAGTGAAAGCAGTGTTTCAAAATTATGTTACTGTATGGCTAGTTTTTAGATCAGATAGACCTAGAATGTTTTCCACCCACAGCAAGAAAAAGAAAGTAAAGAAATCGATGACATTTTTCCTACATAAATAAAGAAAACTACTCATGAAATTAGTGGGTTTTTAAAATTATGAAAAGAATTTCAACAGTCTTTTTAGATACCCTTTTCATCTTTAGACTATTTCCTATATACTTATTTACAGAAGATGTGAAATTTCAAAACAACTATGTTACAATTTAGAAATAATAATAAAAGGGAAAAAACTGGCTTTGAAAAGACTTCCTTGGACTTCCTGTAAAAAAAAATAGATAACCCAAGATAGCAGGTGTTTCCTCTTAAATCTAAGTATGAGTTCCTCCATGAAAGGACCCTGCAGACATGAGGAGGGGAAAATTATTCCTCCCACTCTGAAGATGACTAATCTGGTAAGAAATTCCCTAAATGTCACTGTCAAGACTAGTCTAGAGCTGCATAGGTAAGGATTTCAATGCCACACTAAGGCAAGGAAACAAGTCACTGTTCTGGGGCTTCAAACAATTATTTGGAATACAAAACTGACTCCACACCTCTTGGTTGGACGTGGAAGAACACTGTCATCGGCCATCTTATGTGACATGATTTAAACTCGCACCTAAACCATTTCTGGGTGCCTGCTAATGAGCACGCTGTGGTGATTCCCTTCTGTGGTTTCGATTGGGAAAGATGTATCCAGGGGACAGCAAGAAAGGAGGAGTTATGTGCTGGTAATTCTGTGAAGTCAGAGGTGAGGTCAGCACGGGGTAATGACAACATCTGCAAGGGGATGGGGATGAATAACACAACCAGACATGGAAGCCACCAAAGCCTGAGAGCTTACTCTATACATGCCAGCAGTTAGTCATGGCTCCAAACATTCCTTCCCTCCCTTCCTCCCTTCCTTCCTTCCTTCTCTCTCTCTCTCTCTCTAAGACATACTTATTTCCTCCAAACTCAGAGTTACAAAGATACAGACAGACAGACATACACACACACATACACATTCACACATAGACCTTATATCCAATTGGTTCACTCTCCAGATGGTTACAATGGCCAGCACTGGGTCATGCTGAAGGCCAGAGCCAGGGGCTTCATCAAGTCTCCCATCATGGATGTTAGGGGCTCAAACCCCCATCACTGCATCCAAGTCCCAACTCCACTTCTAATTCTAGCTCCCTAGTAATCCCAAAGGGTTGAGGAGGCAACTAGTGATGGCTAACTTGCTGACATCCCAGAAATCACTGTGGGGAAACTTGGACTGAGTTCCTGGTTCCTGGCTCCAATTTAGCCCAACCCTTGGCATTGTGGACATTTGGAGAAAGAACCAGCTTATGGAATTTCTCTATCCTGTCTGCCTTTCCAAAATACACACATGCATAGTTTAAGAAAGAGACAGGGCTTGGCGCAATAGCCTAGTGGCTAATGCCCTCGCCTGACACACACCGGGATCCCATATGCGCACCAGTTCTAATCCCAGTGGCTCCACTTCCTATACGATAGCTCCCTGCCTGTGGCCTGGGAAAGCAGTCAAGGACGGCCCAAAACCCTGGGACCCTGCACCCACATGGGAGACCTGAAGGAGGATCCTGGCTCCTGGCTTCAGACTGACTCAGCTCCGGCCGCTGAGGCCGCTTGGGGAGTGAACCATTGGACGGAAGATCTTCCTCTCTGTCTTTCCTTCTTTCTGTATATCTCTGCCTTTCCAATAAAAATAAATGGATCTTTAAAAAAGAAGAAGAAGAAAAAAGAGATATGAACTATTTTTACTGTCTTTATTTTACAAATTAGAGAACCAGGGTTCAAAGAAAGTGGACTTTGCCCAAATCACATTGCTAGTAAGAGAACCAAAATTTGAACCAGAGTGATGTGGCTCTATAATGAATCAGCTGTAGTCAGGGTAGAAGATACAGAATTTATACACTGGCCAATTGACCTTTCTGTGATTATAAAAATATTCCCATCTGTGTTGTGCAATACAAGAGCCACTAGTCACTGGTAAAACTAGCTTAGTAAGATTGAGCAACTGAGTTTTGGCTTATTTTTATTTTAATTAATACAAATTATAATGTAGAGGTGGACCAGATGGCTCAACTGGCTAATCTTGTGCCTTGTAGTGCTAGTATCCCATATGGTGCTGGTTCAAGTCCCAGCTGCTCCACTTCCTATCCAGCTCTCTGCTGGTGGCCTGGGAAATCAGAAGAGAATGGCCCATTGTCTTCGGACCCTGTACCCACATGGGAGTCCTGGCAAAAGCTCCTGCCTCCAGATTGGGCCAACTCTGGCCTTTGTAGTCATTTGGGGAGTGAATCAACAGATCGAAGATCTTTTTCACTATCTCTCCTCCTATCTGCAAACCTGCCTTTCCAATAAAAATAAACAAATCTTTAAAAAAAATAACAATGTAAATAGCCACATGTAATTAATGACTACTGTGCTGAACAACACAGGTGTATACTACAGAAAGAGACCATGCTGACAACTGGCATGGGAATGTGTAGGACAAGAATCTTGGGTGCCAGTGAACCACCATTCTCTTGGGATTGCCTCTTGGGTCACTTCCAATGGTTACACAGATTGTGACCTGCAAAAAGGCATCAACTGAGGGATGAAAGCCAGCCCAAGCACTACCTTCTGCCAGCTTTGGCAAGAGCCTGCAGCAGCCCAGAGAAGAGCAATGGTGTTTCTAATTGGTCAGTCCACAATTTTGTAATTCATTCACCCAGTAGAGACACTTTTTGCCATCTGCACTGAGACTTGGTTTGTGCTAGTATACCCTCAAGGCATTTCCTTATTTTTTTCTTGCCACAGATCCAACGGATTAAGCCAACAACCTACCTCCAATGTCATCCTGACTATAATAATTGGGTAATTTTCATACACAGACTGCCATGGAATGAGACGCTGTTTAAGATCTCTCCCTTTAATAAAATTTTTTTTCTCCCTTTTCTTTCCTACTCTACTAGACACAGACCTTTTGTGGTTTTACCATTAATGACTCCAGAGAAAGAAGGAAAGATGGACTAACAACAGAATCAACACAGCGATATGTTTTTAGCTTTATTATTAGCTCTCCCCAAATTTCACTGCAACAACCAGAGACAATCGTGTCTAAAGTATACAGTTCTTTGCCTTCTTCACTAGCAAGTCCTCAGGAAGCCAGAGTGACTCAATCTTTTTTTATTCCTAAAGTGTTCCTATATTGCTTCTATTTCCTAAGTCCTCACCCTAACTCTAAATGTGCTCCAGCTTGCTTTGGAGTCTGACTACCATCCACAACTTATTTATGGAATCCTTACCACGTGTTTGGCACTGGGTAGAACAAGACACAGTTCCTGCTCTCAAGGGATATTGCAGCTTGGGTCAAACTACCATCAAGTAAACAGGAAATGACAACACAATGTGTTGAACACCATGACACTCTCAAGTACGAATTTCCGTGGGATACAATGAAGGAACATGTCTCTAGACTTGAGAGGTCCAGAGAGGCTCTCTGGACAGGAAATGGTGTTTGAGCTGAAAGAAGACAATCAAGAGACATCAGGTGAAAAAGATCAGCTATGTGAAGATGCAGAATACTTTTACTATTTCGTCGGAATACTCTGAATTCTACTGTTCAGCTGGAGTGTTTGAAGAGTCTGTTTGAGGAACTGAGAGAAGTGAAGTGTTTGCTGACCAGTGTGGGTTGCAAAACAGGAAGAGGAGCAAGGAAGAAGATGAGACCAAGGCTAGAGAGGTCAACAGCACCAGATCATAACAGGTTTTGTCTGTCATGCTGAAATACTGGGGAACTATTGAAGGGTTTTGAGTAAATAAAAAAAAAAAGCAACAGGTACCAAGAGTGGGCAACTAAAAAACCTACAAAATCATAAATGAAATCTATTTTCATCAAGGGAAAAAACCTTCAGACAGAACTACATAATCTCAGTGTTACCTGCTTCACCAGTGGTACTTTTCAACTTTGTCAGAAGGATCCTACTCCTGAAGAGAGTGAATATGAATCCTGAGGTTTGCAGGTTTTCATTGAAAAAAATTCTCATCATTTTGGGGCAGTATTTTCCATAATATAGCTATGAGGCTTATAATATACCAAAAGTACTCCCCATGAAATCATCAGGCAATCTGAACACTCCGTAGTGAAGCACCATGGTCATTGTATAGCTTTAGAAGTACTACATCATGCCCTCTCAGACGTAATTGTGTGACGTAGTTGTGTGTGGGTTGGGGGTGGTGCCAATGTGGCCAGAGGGTTAAGCAGCTAACCACGAAACTAGCATCCCATCCCAGAGTGCTGAGTGCTGGTTCAAGTCCCGGTTACTCTAGTTTGAGTCCTGGCTGCTCCACTTCTGATCCAGCTCCCTGATAATGTACCTGGCAAGGCAGTAGCAGATGGCCCAAGTGCTTGGGTCCTTGCCATTCATGTGGGAGACCCAGATGGAGTTCTTGACTCCTGTTGCAGCTATCTGGGGGAGTGAATCAGTGGATGAAAGGTCTTATTTCTTTTGTCTCTCCTTCTTCCTGGTTTTCAAATAAAAATAAATAATCATTTTTAAATTTGAAAGGCAGATTAAAGAGGAGAGACAGAGATATCTTCCATCCATACATATCACAAACAGCCACAACAGCCAGCACTGAGCTGTTCTGAAGCCAGCAGCCAGGAACTTCCCCTGGTCTCCCATTCAGGTGCAGGATCCCAAGGTTTTTGCCCATCCTCTACTGCTCTACTAGGTCATAAGCAGGGAGCTGGATCAGAAATGGAACAGCCAGGACATGAACGGGCACCGTATGGGATGCTGGCTTAACCAATTATGCCAAAGTGCAAGCCCATAAAATAAAGCCCTTCCCCAAAGTTCAGTCTCTGAGAAACTGTGTGTAAGGCAGGCTGTCCCCCTTGTCAAAGCCTCCTAGGCAACCAGCCCTGCATCTACGCTAGCTTTCCACAAGTGTCTGTCTATCTGTACAACAGCGTCTGGCATATACTATGCTATCTTCACACAGGTAACTATGCTGGGTCCTCTCTCTCTCTTTGTATGTTAGACTTTAAGAGGAATGAGACATGTTTCTTATCTCTGCTGTCCATTCAGTGTTTTACCCACTGCATACTAGTAAAGGTTTAATGGGTTGAATTGGATTAACATGGCCCTTTCTTTCTTGTTCTGTTGCTAATAGTACTAGGATCTAAGAAAAAGAAACGATCACAGGCGAATTGAGAAAAGTAACAAAGTGCACAGTCTCAGAAAGCAAATACCATAACACCAGAGTATCAAATATAAAATTATCAGTTATTTTATGTGAAACTCAACTATTTGTTGATCTTAGTAGACTCCCAAAATTCATATTGCTGGTGGGAGTGTAAGATGGCTCAATCACTTGAGAAAAAAATCTGGAAGATTTCATAGAACTAAATATACAATCACCACATGAGTGAGCAACTGCACTCTTTGGCACTGATTGTGGAGAAATGAAAAGTTAGGTCTATATAAAAAACTGTACATGAATATCTATGGCAACTTTATTACAATAGCAAAAAACTGTGAACAACTCAGATGCTTTATGGTTAAACAAACTGATGTTTCCACATCGTGGACTGCTACTCAGCAGAAAAAAAAAAAAAGAAAAACAAAGAAATGAACTCTTGATGCACACAACAATGTGTGTGGATCTCAAGGGTATTATACTGAGCAGTCTTAAATGGATATATACTTCAGAATTTCATTCCAAAACATTTTTGAAATGATGACACTAAGAGATGCTTAGCGATCCCCAGAGGTTAGAAGGAAGAGTTCTCAAGTAGAGTGGGTGCACAAGGCATGTGATTGTGCCTATAGCAGAGTAACAGGAAGAATCCCATTCTACCTCTTCATATGTGCTAAACTGCACATAACTGCATGCACACACAAGTCTGTGTCAAACTGATTAAATAAGAATGGGGCTGGTGAATCCTTCCAATGCTAGTTTTCTGATTTTGATATTGCACTATAGTCAAGTAGCAGATATTTCCATGGGAGGAAACTAGGTGATGGGTACAGGGAATCTCCTTGTACATTCTGGCACCATTCTGTGGGTCTATAGTTAAAAACAAAAGAAGGCTTTTCAAAAAAGGAAACACATGAAGCAGGTGTAGTTTTCCTTGAAATAAATCTTTTTTTTTTTTTTGCATTAGAAGAAAACAGGATGTTTAGCTTTGTCTTTCACTTGCTCCCAACACAGTCATAATGAGTCCTCCAGTAACTCCACAATGTATACTCACCAATAGTAGAGAGTATAGTTAGTATCAGGACTAGTATTCCTTCCAGGGAGCCAAGAACATTTCATGTAGCTCAGGTTGTGCCAAACACACTGCAGCTCAGTCACGGCCGATTCAGGATCACCTGGAAAAGCCAAGCTGAGAGTTTAGAAGCCTTCTTGCTATACAACGCTAGAAACCAGCAAACAGGCCAACGGCATGGGGAATTAAGAGGAGGATGTTTCACTAAAGGTAATTCCTAATTACTCACACTCCCCATTTCACCCAGAAGTCACTCAGAACAGAGAAAGCCCGAAGCTCATTCGCTCCTAACTTTTGTCCCACTGACTGATCCAAAGAAGTATCTTGGCTACATCTGAGGGTCTCTTCACCTTTGTACCCCTAACTAGAGGGTTAGGTTAGAAGTAAAATAGTATTTCCATAATAGGCAATGGCCGAGGAACTTGTAAATGTGTGTGGGAACACAAACAATCCCTTTATCTCCTGGTCTTAAAAAAACTTCATTAAGGTACAATTTTCCTTACCATCATTTGATGAACACTGACCTATCTAGTTTTAAAAGGTAAACAAACATTTATCCTCAAACAAGTCTGAGGAAAAAGCCAGTCTAATTTAATTCTTTCTAGTTGCCTATTATGTGCTATTGGGAGGTCTAAAATCTTTCTTACTTAAAATCTCGATCTTTGGGACTTGTGCTGTGGTTAGCATGCTAAAAACTTCCACTTGCAGTGCCAGCATCCTATATAGGTGCTGGTTTTAGTTCTGGCTACTCTACTTCTAATCCAGCTTCCTATTAATGGCTGGGAAGGCAGTGGAGGATGGCTCAAATCCTTGGGCCTCTGTACCAACATGCAATACCTAGAAGAAGCTCCTGGTTCCCAGTTATGAACTGGCCCAGCTCTGGCCATTTCAGCCATTTGGGGAGTAAACCACCAGCTGGAAAATCTGTCTTTTCCTTTGTCTCTCTATAACTTTGACTTTCAAATAAAATAAATGTGTAAAAAATCCCTAATTATAAAGTCATTTTAATTGAGGTACTATGTCTCTAAATTAAGATGTATTTAGTTAAAGTATAAATCTATTATTCCTTCTGAGCCTTGAAGGGATAATACACTGAGCTATCACCAACCACTTCACATCAGCTTAGGCTGTTTTCCCAGAATAGTCATTATAGTATAGTTAGAGGGTATTCCTAGAGTACTCAACTAAAAACATGAAAACAGGTCAGGTAAACTGTTTTAAACCATGTTCCTAGCCTCCTGGTAGCCCTGATTTATAGAACCACATAAGCAGCACATATTTTTGATCACTGCAAGGCTGGTAGACAGAATGGTCCAGAGCGCACAGGCCCAATGACGTCACTGGAGGTTGGGGATGAGGCCTTGGCCTTTCCCAAACAAGGGACAACGTCATACTAGAAGACAATAGACAAACAGTATTTACTCTTTTTCACCAGGCCTGGTTTTAAGCAGCTCATACATATTATGTAATCCTCTTAATTGTGCAAAGCAGGTAAAATGGTTCTTATTTTATAGATGAAGAAACTGAGGCATGGCGGGACTAAATAAACTGTACAAGGTCACACAACTAGTAGCTGGCAGATCTGGGATTTAAACTTGAACAGTTGGCTTTTGGTAGCCCTGTTTTCAGTTTATGCTACTCTTTGTATACAACATGAGTCAGAAGGACATTGGTGATATAAGAATACCATATCAATCATCAACTTCACTGCCTGACAGATTTCCCTAGGAATTGTTTTGCATTGGAGCTTGGCTGCATGCTTATTTCTCTCCTTTAATAATTTTATCTCAAATACATGTGATATATTAAACTAATCTCCATATATTAATGAATAAAATAGTATTTTGTCTTTTTAAAAAAATCCCTGGACCTGGAATCTGAAAGCCTAGAGCAAACCATTCCGTTCCTTTATTCTTTACAAAATGGATTAGTGTTAATATATACCTTACACACTTCGCAAGATAAGCTTATAAGGCTTGATTTACGGGGTGTGTGTGTGTGTATTATTTTTCAAATCATTAAGTGTTATATAACTATTAGACCTTGCTACTCAAGTTGCCTGTGAGCTCATAGATGGCAGCAACATCTACACATTAACTACTGCTTTGCCAATACCCACTACAGTGCCTGGCACTTACTAGACTCGGCAAATGTTTAAGAATTGAATGAATTAATAGACAATGAATGTATTAAGCATATGGAGCATGTGGATTTATGCCCTGAATCGAAAGAAATAGTGTGTGCAGATGTTACCTTCAGGGGGCAAGATACACTTTTCCACCAAGATGCTAGGCTTCTCACTTTCACTGGTGCTACACTGGGACCCAACTTGCAGACAGACTTTCTCATTTAAGGGCACTTCTTTTGAACGACGAGTTTCTGGAGCAATTTTCTAAGATTTGGAAATAAATAAAAAAGGTATTGCTATACCCAACACACACAAACATTTTTAAAATAATAAAACATTCACATGGTCAAATGTGTACAAAACAATTAAGCTCTCAAATGATACCGATCACTGATTCTCAACCAGGAGTGATTCTGCTCCCCCTGCACCCCTCAGAGGCACTGGGCAATGCTACTGGACATTTTTGGTTTGTTGTAATTTGAGAGCAGGAGGCTACTAGCATCTGCAGATGCTGTTAAACAGCCTGCCATGCACAAGATGGCCTTCCCTGCTCCAACAGTAAAGGATCATCCTGCAGCAAAATTATATATCCACATGCAGAAGAATGAAATTTAGACCCCCTCTCTCACCAAATGCAAAAATCAACTGAAAATAATTAATGTCCTAAATGAAAGACTGAAAACTATGAAACTAGAAAATGACATACAATGCCTCAGGACATCAGAATATACACACATTTTGAGGAGAGTGGATCAGACCTCAAAAGCCCAAGAAACATCAGCAAAAACAGATCAATGAGATTTCATCAAACTCTCTACAGCAAAACCAATATGAAGAAACAAGCTGATGAAATTCAAGAAATTGTCTGCAAGCTATGCATCTGACAGGGATTAACAGAATATATAAGAAATTTAACTTAATTGAAAAAAATTATAACTCACAAAAAAATGCAGTTTAAAAATGAGCAACTGATCTAAATGGATATTTCTCAAAGGAAGGCATACAAATGAGCAACAGGCACATGTAAAAATGCTTAACACCCCCTAATCACTGGGAAAACGCAAATGACAACCACAATGAGATATCACCTCTCTTCACTTTGAATAAATATTCTCAAAAAGACAAAATAACAGTACCATGGGGCAACCATAGTTAACAATAATGTACTATACACTGTATAAAGAACTAGGCAAGAGGCTCCAAACAGAAAGAAAATGTAAATATTAATTTCTTGGTTTGACTGGTTTATGCCGTGTATCTGTATTAAATACTGTCCAGTAGTACATAAATGTGTTACATGATAATAAAAATTTTTAAATATTTATTTTTATTGGAAAGGCAGACATAGAGAAAGAAGGAGAGACAGAAAGATCTTTCACTTGCTGGTTCACTCCCTAAGTGGCCACAATGGCCACAGCTGAGCCAACTTGGATCAGTCCTGGCCATGGTAACCATTTGGGGAGTGAACAGATAGAAGAGCTCTTCCCCCTCCCCCTCCCCCCCCTTGTCTCTCACCCTCTCTCTTACTTTTTCAAATAAAAATAAATCTTTAAAAAATTATTTCTAGCAATCTGTTTTACAGTAGGGTGACTACAGATAGCAATAATGTACTATATGTTTTTTTTAAGGTTGAAAATTTTTACAGTTTTTCATCATAAAGAAATGATAAGTATTTTGAGAAGATCCCATTTATCCTGAGTATTACACACTTCTTCAAACATTGAAACATTACATAACACCCTTTAAATATGTACAAGTTTTATGTCAGTATAAAATTTTTAAATAAAATACAATCTCTACCAAATGACCAGTGAGTCGTGAGAAATCCTAGTATAGATAATGCAACTGCCCACATTTCAAATGTAGAATAATCATTGAATAATTCTACCACTAACATTTAAACTGTGTGGAAGAAATTTTAAAGGAGACACAAAATGGTTATTAAAACTGAATTGCAACCAGATGCAGTGTCCCATAAAAGAAAGAAAGAAAGAAAGAAAGAAAGAAAGAAAGAAAGAAAGAAAGAAAGAAAGAAAGAAAGAAAGAAAGAAAGAAAGAAAGAAAGAAAGGAAGAAAGGAAGGAAGAAAGAAAGGAAGGATAGATGGATGTTTTAAGAATTTGCTACACACGGTTACCTCTGAGGAGATGAAGAAAAGGAGGGGGCACAGGATCTGAAGAAAGGCTTTCCATTAAACACCTTTCTAGTCTGTTAGGACTATTTGATAGGGATTCCAAGGACCCACAGATAGGAAGCAAAAACAGCAAAATCATAGCAAAGAAAACCACCTGACCTGATTGTTAACACAGCACACTTCTGTACAAAATAAGATACTCCAATATCAGCACCCTATTGGCTCATGTATCCAGGTCTCTCATTGTTATCCTTCCTTCTGATTGGTTAAATCTGTACTCATCTCTCAGAAAGTAGCCACAAAGAACCTCTTTGTGTATACCAGAGCAAGTACTGGCAAGCTTCTCTGACAAAGTCTCCCTTTGGAGTCTCCCTCCTGCTGCTATAGCAGGAAGTTTCTCACTTTCAATAAACGTTGCTTTGCTCACTGTTCCTGTTCACACAGAAATTCTTTAGCATGAGATAAGAATTGAGATTACTCTCATCACCCCACAACAATCTCATAAACATATAAATTTCACTTGTTGTTACATACAGAGTACATGCACTCTTATTCCAAAAAGTACATAACCTTTGTGAAATCACAGAAAGCCAGACATAAATCACAAATATGGCTATTACAATTTAGAATAATGAGATTAAAGGTTTCTCTAGGAAATTAACATTTCCCAAGGTGACAGTGTTGGAATAATTGAGAACAGAGCTGCTTTTAATCAGAGTTTCCTGTTTTGCAATAGTTTCTGACTCATTTGAGATAGTGTGTCCTTTTTATAACCAGGACAAAATCTGTCACAGCTTTTCCTGCCACCCAAAGGAACTGTTATGCCATTTCACATGCCTGCTGTCAAATATGAGGGACTCCCACAACTAGGATATGTGACACTCTGAGAAGTAGCTAGCAAAACAAACATGAATAATAAGAATGTGGGGAAACCACTTTACATAGAACAGTTCTTAGGCTCAGTAAGGCTACTACTCTGAAAGCAGTCTTGGTCATCGCTGTAAGAAGAGAAAGAGAAATAGCTGTGAGCACATAAGCACTGTGGCACAGCAAGTTCAGCCACCACGTGCAATATCAGCATCCCATGTGAGCATTGGTTTCAATCCTGGCTGCTCCACTTCTAATCCAACTCCATGCTAACACACCTGAGAAAGCAACTGAGAATGGCCCAAGTTCTTAGATCTCTGGAGTCCCTGCTCCTGATTTTAGCTGGTCCAGCCCTGGTTGTTGTGGCCATTTGGAGAGTGAACCAGAGAATGGAACATCTTTCTCATCCTCTCTCACTCACTCTCCCTTTCAGATAAATAAATGTACCTTTAAAAAAACATATCTGTGAGCAAAACTCCTGGTAGGGAGAAAAGAGAGGGTGATTCAGTTATGCAGACACTAAATATTTCTGTCCCATTGGCAAAGCTATGCTTACCCTAAGTGGGACATCCACCCATTTTTAGTCAAGTACATTTTCACAGCTAATTCCTAATTCCTTCCCAAGAAACCTGCTTATCAGTTGGCTTTTCATTACAGCCTCTGCCTACAGGGGATGGGACACATCAATTATGATGACAGAAGCTCTTTTAGAACACTTCACTTCACCATTATACTAACCACAGAAAAATATGGTACTGGTCTTTGAGAGATGAATATGTGCTGAGGAAATGAGGTTTCTGAATTTATGAAGCTGAAGACCAGTCCCCATTCCCTGCCTGGATAATGTAATGGTGGCAATGGTGGAAGGAAGGCTTGGATGAGAATTTTGCCAACCTTACAGTTTCACTAAATTCAAACCCTGTATACCCTTGAATGAACCATCATGACACAAGGATCCTTGACAATTCTTGTTTGGGAGTTATACTTTGAAGGCAATGGAGAAAAAAAATGGATGGTCAAATGCCATAAATTACAATCATCAAAAATGAATCTCAATTGTTTTCCTATATTAGATACTGTTGCAGTTAGAGTCAAGGAACTTTATTACACAAAAAATTTCATTATAGGGTGGTAATATGGCACAGCAAATTAAATCACTGCTTGAAATGCTCGTAACTCATAGCAGAGTTTTGACGAGGGCCCTGACTAATTCCCTTTCAATTCAGTTTCCTGCAACTTATCCTGGGAGGCAAAAGATGATGGTTCCAGTACTTGTGACCCAGGTGGGAGACCCAGATGTAATTCTTGCATCCTGACTTAAACCTGGCCCACTTGAGGCTCCTGTGGCTTTTTGGGTGACTAAATTACCACAAAGATCTCACTTCCCCAGACCCCTTCCTTCAGTCTGCGTGTAATGTATGTGAAAACAAATACTTTAATTCAAAAATTGCTTTATTACAGTTGATTTTTAATTTAAAATGTGAGGACCTTGTGTTCTAGACATATAAATAACAAAAGAGTCTGCAGAGTTAAAAGATCTTTTAAAGAAATAACACAGCTTAAGGATTCTAATATGAAATTATAAATGGTTCAAAATTGGATTTTGATATTAGGGATTTCAAAGTGTAGAGTCTACACAAACATTCTACAAGCTGAAATTCTCAAAAAACCCGAAATACTTCTGGTCACAACCTTTTTGTTTAAAAGATACAATCTATACTTTTTAAAAATCTCTTTTAAATGTCAAGCCAAACACTATTACATTGGCATGAATAAGGAAACCTTGACTATTGATGCTTGCCAAGTCAAGCATGCTTCAGAAGGAACCCAATCCCTCCTAGCTGAACTTAAGATCTGTTTGAGGGTTCCCACATGACTTTTGGCTTTTTTGAGACATTCCACTGTTAGCTGTTGGAGGGTGTTGCACTCCACCTGTCAGGATAGGAGGTCTCCTTTGAAGAATGATCAAATATCATGGCCAGAGTCTCTTCCCCATCAGTACCAAGGCTTACTTGGCTGCATCATACCTTGCCCAATTCCAGAAGTCCATTCTCTAAAGGATAATCATCAGCTTCAGCCTCACTAGATATCTGGACAGAAAAACGATCTTTTGATTAATTAGCCTACTGGGATTTTCCTATCTCTTGGTGATGAAAGATAACTAACATCTAAAGCCAGGTCTGGCTTCTACTTGCCAAATTTGAAAACTAAAAAAGCAATGATGGAGGGTAACCACTTAACTAATCTAATCTTTATTTAAAAACTTGCCTATAAATCTCTTTCTCTCATCTTGATGAGCCTCCAATCTGAAGATTGAAAATAACCTCCATAGTTTATCTCATTCATAAAAGATCATTGCTTCAAAATGCTTTAGGCACACACACACACACACACACACATATATCTCATTTGTCTGATGATGTTAGCGTTACATCCAAGGACAAAAAAAAGCAACAAAGTTACTCTTGTTATTCATGTCCAGTCTCAGGACCTGAGAATTGCAAATTTTAAAAAGGCCAGACAGGAAATCTTTCATCATGAACCGAAAGGAACACAGGCATTTGATCACAACTGCACTGACAAGTGCTTGAGACAACTGAGAATGCCTTAGGCAGAGATCATCCTTTATAGTCATCATGTGGTCTCTGCAGGGAAAAAAATGGAGGAAACAAGTTGATGTTAGGATCAATCATAGACTACTGATAACACTCAGGTTTTATCCTATAAAAGTAGCAATCTCATGTAGTTCAACCTAACAAAATAGAAACTAACGGGTCCAGTGCAATATCCTAGTGACTAAATCTTTTCCTTGCAATCGCCAGGATCTCATATGGGTTCTGGTTCACGATCTGTCTGCTCTACTCCCTATCAAGCTCCCTGCTTGTGATCTGGGAAAACAGCGGAAGATGTCCCATTGCCTTGGGACCCTGCACCCACATGGGAAATCCAAAAGAAGCTCCTGGCATCAGATCGGTTCAGCTCTGGCTGTTACAGCCACTTGGGGAGTGAACCAGCAGATGGAAGATCTTTCTCTTCGTCTCTCCCCTCTGTAGATTCAACATTCCAATAAAAGTAAAGCAAATCTTAAAAAAAAAAAAAAAAAGAAACTACAATTATAAAAGCTTCCAAAAACTTTATGGGAAGATGCATATTATGAAAAATGAGGTATGGTCTTCAAAATGCATTTTGCATCAAAATAAACTTAGGTTTTAATTCCATTTTCCATAAACTTTTTGAAGTATCCTAGTCCTTTGCACTAACCTGTATCAAGTTTATTATAAACCTTATCTCCTTAACTATACACATCAGCCATATGAACAGGTACTATTATTGCTTGTCATTCCATCCAAATTTTACAAACAAGAAATCAGACTTCGAGAGTCTCTGCTCAAGGTCGTACAGCTTGAAATGAAATGAAATGGTCTGCTCAAGGCCACACAACTTGAAATAGACAAAATTTCAAACCTAATTCTACCTGCACGGCCTACTAAAGTTTTTTTTCAAGTGTAGATTTCTGTAAATATACTGAGAATGCAGCTCCATTTCTGAGCTAGAACATATCAGTATGAGTACCTGATTTATGCTTGACAGGCTACTGAAAAGAGATCTGAAAGAATACTTCTCGGGATTTCTCAGCTGCTTGGTGACTATGGGCTTTAGATTCGCAAACACCTAACAATTTTTTCCCGTTTGAACTACCACAAATCCTTAGCATAGAGCCCCCCCGCCCAAGTGTCTAAAGCATGTCCTTAGGAACAAGAGAAAGACAACAATATATATGTTAGGGGGGAGTGCTAGAAGTTCTAGAAGTTCTAGCTAGTGTTCCTCATTTAAAGGAGCTATTTTAAAATAAAATTCTTCTTTTTTAAAGATTTACTTATTTATTTGAAAGTCAGAGTTAACACACAGAGAAGAGACAGATCTTGCATCTGCTGATTCACTCCCCAAATGGTCAGATTGGCCCGGCCCACCTAGGGGCCAGGAGCTTCTTCCAGGTCTCCCACATGACTGGCAAACGGCCCAAGGACATAGGCCATCTTCCCTGGTTTTCTCAGGCACATTAACAAGTAGCTACATTAGAAGTGGAACATCTGGGATTCAAACAGGCACCCATGGCAGCTTTACCCACAATGCTGGTGCCAGCAAATACTTCTGACTTGACTGGATTCTGTACCAATCAACACCTAAGCCACGATGAAAACCTTAGCTTGGAAGGGGAGAATAAAGGACAGAGAAACTGATTTCCCTCCAGCAAAAGAGCCTGTTCCAACCTCACTATTAAACATTGTGATCTGTGTCCCAGCAAGCCAGAAAAGTGAGCAGTATCATCCTTTTTACAAAGAACACTATGGCTAAGTCATTTATCCCAGGTCACTGAAACAGCAGAGTAGTGTATCAACTAGAACCGAATCCTGCCACTGAAGCTGCCTGAACAGAATGACTTCACAATTCATCATTCCAAAGTACTGCTGCTAATAACTTCTCATTCTGCCTCCTCAAAATCCCAGACAATTCAAGTCGAGACACTGTTTCTTTGAAACAAATATGAAGATATAAAATAGCTGAATAAGATGAACACAACCAGAATTAATCCAACTGTGTTAATAATAAAAATGCACCCCTAACTGGTCACGTACATCTGGAAAGGGAGAAAGCTTCCCTCATGTATCCTCAGGTTTCAGAGAACTCTGTCCTCAAACCCATTTGTTGCTGACACCCATATACTCATATACTTGTACACTACATGGTTCTTACATATTTGTACATGTGATTAAGAAGATACTATACGTGAAAGTCCATGAAATGTTAAGTATTATACAGACACAGGGAAGTACAGCAACAGGCAGGAACACAGGGAACAAATTTTAACAATGACATAACTATTTAGTAAAGTCCTAGTAGATAAAAAACGTCTCATATGTCCTTATATAAACAATCTCATTGCTTTTAGTTATCAGGCAACTAGCAGATGTTTTTAAATGTCCAATCTGGTCAACAGTTACTTCTTAACATATTTCCCAATGGAAATCTGGACACAAACAACCCAAAATAAAAGCCCCACTTGGCAGTAAGATTAGAACTTGGCTTCCTCTTGGTTCATGGTGTTCATATTACCACATTAATGTAATAAATGTCACAAACCTTACCTTATCCTGTTTGTCACCAAAATGACTAAAATATCGTAGACTACAATTTGGGCTGGCTCCCTCAGGAGGATTCCATGTCCATATTATTGTGCACAGATTTTCAACAGAGACACTCAAATTTGTCACAGGTGGCTGAGTTTCTGTTCAAATCAAGCACAGAAATAAACATCAATTCCAGTGTAACACTTTATTCAATCCATTCTCAGAAATACTAGAGACCAAGCACAATAACAGCTGAGTAAACAACATCTTACATTCACTGAGTCAAGTGCTACTCTAAATATCTACATATACGGATCTGTTTAATCCTCAAGATGACCTTTGGCATATGAACTACTATAAGCACCATGTTAAAGATGAGATGACTGAGGTCACTTGCCACATATCACATGACTAGTAAACGAAAGACCAGTGCCAAGGTTACATTCTGAACTATACTCCCCTCCCTGCATTTCAGCAGGTGCTTAAATCCCTTAGATACAATTCTATAGTATTCTCATTTAACACACACATCATCCCAAATAATCTAAATCATCTCTGCATTATTTATAAAATCTAAAACAACAATTGCAAAAACCATGACAAGGAAAAGTTTGTATGTGTTCAGGACAGAATTCTTTTTTCAGATATCCCCTATCTGTAGTTGATTTAATTCACAGATGTAGGACTCAATCACAAGGATGTCTGTACTTGCTCTACTGTGGACACAGAGATGAGCACGTTCCTAAAGGCTAGTACCTCCAAGAAATCTGCACTTCCCACACTTGGGCCCCACTTCTTTCTCACGCATAAAGATATTTCAATCTCAGCAGTTCCGTGTTTAAGAAATTGATTTGGGGGGCTTGCACGGTAGCTTAGTGGCTAAAGCCCTCGTCTTGCATGAGCTGGGATTCCATATGGGTGCTGGTTCTAATCCCAGCAGTCCTGCTTCCATCCAGCTCCCTGCTTGTAGCCTGGGAAAGCAGGCAAGCACAGCCCAAAGCTTTGGAACCCTACATCTGTGTGGGAGAAATGGAGGAGACTCTGGGCTCCTGGCTTCAGATTGGTGCAGCTCCGGCCACTTGAGGAGTGAATCATTGGACAGAAGATCCTCCTCTCTATCTTTCCTTCTCTCTGTAAATCTGTTTTTCCAATAAAAATTTAAAAATTAAAAAAAAAAAGAAATTAATCTTGGGGACTGGCACAATGACTCAGTGGCTAAATCTTCACTCATACGGGCGCCGGTTCTAATCCCAGCAGTTCCACTTCCCCTCCAGCTCCCTGCTTGTGGTCTGGGAAAGCAGTGGAGGGCAGCCCAAAGCCTTTGGGACCCAGCACCTATGTGGGAGACCTTGAAGAAGCTCCTGGCACCTGGCTTCAGATCAGCTCAGCTCCGGCAGCTCTGGCTACTTGGGGAGTAAACCAGAAGGTGGAAGATCTTTCTGTTTCTCCTCTCTTCAATTTTGTATTTCCAATAAAAGTAAATTAATCTTTTTAAAAAAAAGATGTATTTATTTTTATTGCAAAGTCAGTATACAGAGAGGAGGAGAGATGGAGAGGAAGATCTTCTATCCATTGACTCACTGCCCAAGTGACTGCAATGGCAGGTGCTGCGCCAACCCGAAGCCAGTAGCCAGGAAACTCCTCCAGGTCTCCCATATGGGTGCAAGGTCCCAAGGCCTTGGGCCATCCTCCACTGCTTTCCCAGGCCACTAGCAGGGAGCTGGATGGGAAGTGGAACTGCCGGGATTAGAACCAGTGCCCATAGGGGATCCTGGCGCATTCAAGCCGAGGACTTTAGCTGCTAGGCCATTACACCAGGCCTGTAAATTAATCTTAAAAGAAACAAATTAATCTTGATTTATACTTGTTAATATGAACTGGTAACTGTTTTTATAGCTTTTCCAAAGAAGTACTGAGAAAGAGATTTAGCAGCCTTTGTTTTTCCCCTGAGGTCTGATCCTAAAAATTGGAGCTTTCCACTAATTTGAAGACGGAAGGGAAAGAAGATAAATCCAGAAACATCATTTCAAGCTTTCCTGAGAATTTTTAAGACCAGGATCATCAAATCATCCCCACAAAACTGGGCAAGGGATTGTATAGGAATTCTGTCTTTCCAACTTTTTCTGTAAATAAAAATTATTCCAAAATAAAGTATATTACAAAATTTTCAAATAATCTCCCACATGTTCTACAGTGGAAAACAGAATCATTTTCAAAGATTATAATTACAGAAATTTATAAAATAGTTAAATTTTATATTCTAAGCCAAACATTAGAGTACACTGGGGTCGCTTACACGATCAACAACAATGATATCTTTAGCTTCCTCTCTAAGCCAAAAATTCTGGTTTTTTCCCAAGCATCAACATATTAGGCACTGAATATTTGGAATTTCCCCAACAGTCAATATTATTGATAACAGCTATGTGGCTAGCAGCTTAAAAAGGCCCTAAATTTTCCAATATTCATTCCCATTCTTCCAACTGTACTTTTGAGTGCTCGCTTCTGCACCACATATACCAACTGTACTATGGAATCTTTTCCAAAGTCCCAACTGTAGGAAGGGGCATCCTAGAGCAAGACAAGGCCAGGCGGATGTAAAGATATTCTTAGTGCATCGAAAATCCAGCTAATGAGATGGATGTGTGGTGAAGAAGCACTTAAGTTGCCATTTGGAACACCAGCATCCCGTATCAGAGTGCCTGGTTCAAGTCCGGGCTCCTTTGCTTCCAGTTAATTTTCCTGCTAATGTACACGTTGGGAAGCAGCAGATTATAGCTCAAGTACTTGGGTCCCTGACATCCACATGGGTGACCTGAGTTGAGACCCAGGCTCCTGGCTTCAACCTGGCTCAGAAATTTGAGTCACCATATGGAAGCTTGCTGATGTTCACCTGCTCATTGTCTATCCCTTCCCATCCCTCTCCTACAATGAAAATTTTTAAAATCTGGCTATTACCAAGTAGCACAAATAGCTTAGGCACAGTATCATCTCTGGAAATTTAAGCAATGACAAGAGTACATAGCTATTTCATTTTAGCCTTTCTTATATGTCAATACTATGCTGGAAGACAATTTCTTAGGCAGAGCTTCCAACGTCTTCATTCCTACAAGACTATAACCAATTTTAAGACTACTGGCCTTATTTTGCAGTTTCTAGAAATGTAACAAAAATTTAGGAAATATGGATTGGTACTTTCTGATTTATTGCATTCCCATACAAAACTAAATGTCTTAACAATAAAACATCACTTCTTTATGGCTAACATCAACCGTATCCCAATTTTCAAGTTAATTCAAGACCTACTGAAACCAGTTTTTAAATTTTATTTACTTATTTTAAGAAGGGGGAGGGATATCTTCCATTCACTGGTTCACTTTCCAAATGACTATAATAGTCAGGACTGAGCTAGGACAAAGCCAGGAGCCTGGAATTCCACCCATATCTCCCATGTGGGAGATAGGGCTCTAACCACTGCTGTCACTCACAGTGTGCCATTTAGCAGGAAGTTCCATCAGAAGTAAAGTTGGGACTCAAAATCAGAAATTTTGATATGGAACACGAGAATCCCAGGCAGCAATTTAACTCCTGTGCCACTGTGACTGTCTCTTCTAACCTACTACTCTTTAACTTAATTTTGCAATAGAACAATAATCCAATCTCTCAAATGGAATTCATTTTGCTCATCTGATTTGAAATATTATTTAGCCAAGTATTTGCACTGGTTTGCATTCCATGCTACTTGGAAGTATTTACAATCCTTTTTTTTTCCAAGTGGTTTTCTCCATACATCTTTTTTTCTTTCAAAAGATTTGTTAGATTTTTAGTTTTTAACAGATTCAATATAGTTCATAGCTACAACTCTAAGAATATATTGAAATTCCCTTCTTCCCTCTCTTTCCTTAGTTTGTGAGATATTAAATTTATATCACAGTAAAAAGGCTTAATGTTTTACCAAATAAGATTAACAAGTAAAAACCAAAAAGACTTTAGTTTAGTGGGAATACAGACAATAGCTATAAAAAGAAGTTGAATATAGAAATGACCATTTCACCAGAAAATTTCACCAGAAAAATTTTAAATACCTACAACTTTGAAAACACACATTTTTTGGAAGATGGCAGAGTAGGAAGCACTAGGAATCTGTTTTTCCTCCTAGACAACAATTAATTGGCAAAATCTATGTGATGTAACTAACTTTGGAACTCTGGAGTCCAATCAGACACTTGTCAATTTCTAGAGGCAGGTTTAAACTGCAAATTGTGATTAACTTCAATCAATTTCAGCTTTTTAAAAACGTTATTTTTTATTTGAAAGGCAAAGTTACAGAAAGAGAAAGACAGGCAGATCTTCCATCTGCTGGTTCACTCCCCAAACGGCTGTAACAAAGTCAGTTACAGTTCAAAGTCAGGAGCCAGGAGCTTCCTTCGGGTCTCCTAGATGAGTCCAAGAGCTCAAGCATTAGCAGAGAACGGGACCAGAACTGGAGCAGGGACTGGAATCAGCACCCATATGGGATGCTGCCACCACAGATGGCAGCTTTACCGGCCATACCACAGTGCTGGCCTCTCAATTTCAGCTCTTAGTACAGTAGTAGTCATCCATCCAACAGTCTCAATTCCACTACAAGAACTCTTGCACGTGGTCTTTGGAAACGCCTGTAAGAGCCAGGGTGAGCAGAAAGAACTTTGTCCTCCAAGTATTAGTGATCTGTAATCTGACTGGCCACTGTTGCCGCAGTAAAATGGCTAGTGGTCCTTGCAGTATCAGCACCAGTGTTACAAGCACCTCCCCAAGCTGAAGTGATTTTCAGGGGACTTAAAGAACTGGCGCTCTTCCCTACTCTTCATTTTCTTTCTTTTCCTCTTTTGAGAGCTAGACAATAAAGATTAGGGCCTTCAAAATCAACTGTATGTATAGGAACAATTAGAAAGTAACCACGCATGCCACTGGTCTTACCACAAGCTGTTCAACACAGACAGCCCACAGCAATAAAAATAAACAAAAACAGTAATGAGATATACCCAGAAATGCTAGAAAATGGGGAGAACTTGATTTTTTCGGGTTAGCACACATTAGATTCAGATGCCGAGTTTTCAACAACAAAAAAACTTGGCATTTAAAATATATATATATATTATATACATATTCATGTGTATGTATATATACATATATATGTGTGTGTGTGTATATATATATATGAAAACAAAACCAAAGGAAAAATGTCAATCAAGAAAAATGATCTCTGAAAAAGATCTTATGATTAAGATACTAGACAAAGGCTACCAAACATCATCTTAAAAGTGCATGAAGAACTGGAACATGGAAAATTTAAAGAAAATGGAAATGCCTATCCTAAATAGCTCAAGCAATCAATATATAATGTACACCATACTCCATAAAGATATAGAATTATTCGCTGCCAATAAAAATGGAAATGGTAATACATGGATAAAAACCTATAAACAAATTTTTAAAATGCTATGGTTGAAAAGTTCATGGGGGTCAGTGCCACAGCATAAGAAGCTAAACCACAGCCTATGGTGCTGGCATTTCATATGGGCATTGTGTTCAAGTTCCAGCTACTCCATTTCCTATTCAGATCCCTGTTATCACACCTGGGAAAGCAATAGAGGATGGCCAAGTGCTTGGGCCCCTGCCACCCACGTGGGAGACCAGGACAGAGTTCCAGGCTCCAGGCTTTAACTGGCCCAGTCCTGTCTGATGTGACCATTTGGGGAGTAAACCAGTGGATGAAGATCTCTCTTGCTTTCACTGTTGTTCTCACTCTGCATTTCAACTAACTAAATAAATATTTTTAAAAAACCCTGTAGACCTATGTTTTTCATGAATATCGATGGTCGCATAAATCCTCAACAAAAATGCCAGCAATGTAAATTTAGGAGCATATCAAAAGGACTATACATTAGGATTTGTTCCTGTAATACTAGGAAGGTTCAACAAACAAAAATCAATCACTTATAATACACCACATTAACCAAAGGAGGAGAAAAACACATGATCATCTTAACCGATGCATGAAAAGCATTTCAGAAAACTCAACACCCTTTCATGCTAACAACTCTCAACACATTAGCACTATGAGGAAACTACTTTAAAATAATAACATCTCTATATGAAACACCTCCACAGCAAACATCACAGTCAGCACCAGGAACTGGAGCAGGAACAGGAACCACACAAGGAGGCCTATTTTTGCCACTTCCATTTGACATAATACCAGGAGTTCTAGCCAGGTCAATTAAGCAAGAAAAACAAACAAAAACAGTCAACTGGGAAAGGAAGACGCAAAATTGTCTTCATTCACAGATGATATGATTTTATGTTGTCATCCTGGGTTCCACACACACAAAAATAGAGTTAATTTAGCAATGTGGCAGGATACAAACTCAGCATACAAAAAATACTCATCATTTCTATACTAACAATGAAGAGTCTGAAAAAGAAATTATAAGGCAATTCTGATTACAATAGTATCTGAGGAAAATGAACAGTTAGAAATTAACCAAGTAGAAGAGGAGAAGAAAGTTTTTTATAATGAAACTACGAAATATTTGTCCAAGAAATTAGACGTTAAATAAGTGGGAAAGCACCATATGTCCATGTTTTAGAATACTTAAATAATGATGTGAACACAACCCAAGGTGAAATGACACATCTCCATCAAAATCCCAATGATATGCTTTTGCATAAATAGGCACATTCATCCTAAAATTCACATGTAATCACCAAGGGACTCTGAATGGCCAGCACAATCTTGAAAAAAAATAAATCTGAAGGACTCCCAGTAATTTCAAACATTACTGCAATGCTATCATAATCAAAACAGATGGCACAGGGCATGAAAAGAAATATCTAGAACAATGGGATAGAGTAAAAAGCCCAGAAGTGAATCACTACATATATGATAAAATGATTTTGGACAAAGGTGCTAAGACCACTCAACAGGGAAAAGGCAATCTCAGTAAGTGAGTGCTAGGGAAACTGATTATTCATGCAAAAAGAAGGCTTTTTTTTTTTTTTTTTTTTTTTACATTACTGTATTTAATTGAAAGGCAGTTACAGAGAGAGAAAGAAAGAGAGAGCTTACAATCAACTGGTTAACTCCCCAAATGGCCACAACAGCCACAATAGCCAGCGTGGTCCAAGCCAAAGCTAGGAGACCAGAGCATCTTCTGGAACTCCCATGTAGTTCCAGCTGGCTCATTCTCTGCTGCTTTCCCAGGTATTTTAGCAGGGAGCTGAATTGGAAGTTTAGCAACCAGGACTGGAACCACCGCCCATACGGGATGCCAGCATGGCAGATGGCAGCTTAACCTGTTACACCACAATGCAGGTTTCTAGACATTTTTTAAAGGGCTATGTTTTAGGGTTATGGTTTTTTTTTTTTAAGTCATTATGTCACAGCACCAGCTTCTTATCAATGTCACTAATAGCTCTTTACAAGTAATTTCCGAATAATGTAGTAGATTAGGAATATAAATTTTGGAGCCAGACTACTCCAATTCATATCCTAGGTCTGCTACTTACTAGCAGGCAAGTTATTTAACCTCTATTCTTTTTTTTTTTTAATCTGTAACATCAGAATGATAGTAGTAAGCTACTACAAAAAGTTGTTATATCCATTACATGAGTTAGTAACAGCAAAATTTTACAACAGCACCTGCACAGAGCAAGCGCTATGTGTTAGCTCTGCTTTCTTTTTTCTTTTTCTAAAGATTTCTTTTTATTTGAAAGGCAGATTTATGCAGAGAAGGAAAGACAAAGACAAAGATCTTGTTCACCCTCTGGTTTACTCCCTAAATGGTTATCCAAAGCCAGGAGCCAGGAACTTCTTCCAGGTCTCTTATGTGGGTACAGGGTCCCAAGGCCTTGGGCCATCTTCCACTGCTTTCCTAGGACATAAATAGGCAGCTGGATCAGTAGGGTAACAGCAGGGATACAAACCAGGATTCATATGGGATGCCTGTGCTTGCAGGTGGAGGATTTGCCTGTTCAGTCACTGAGCCGGCTCCAGTTCTGCTTTCTTTTTTAACATATAAAACACCACTAAATAGTTGCTTTGGGTTTCCCTGAAATTAATTGGTACCCACAGCCTTTGAGAGAGAACAAGTATCCCTTTCACCTGACAAGCTTTCCTTAAACACCTCATTTCACCCATTTCTTGGGGGGCTGACCAATGACTCTAGAAAGGCTAGCAGGGAGGAGGAAAGAACTCAGCTCATCTTCAAACCATATGAGTCTGTGTGATCATCTTGCACAACACTATTTGCATTACGAGTTTGTCAATTCTCTTTACTTTCAAAACTTTTTTCTTAGCTTATAGCTTTTGTTTTCTCTTATCCGATCCCAGGAACTCGCAGAGTCATGCACATTTCGGGAAAAGTGAAGGAAATCACAAGAGTCACACATGAGTCATCCATCTTCTTTCCTCACATCCACTCAGTCAACTCGTCTGCTTTCTCTTGCCACATCTTTCTTAATCAACCCAAATGCACTTACTCGCCCTGTCCTGCCCTGTGCCAGCAAGAACCCAGCAGAAACACATCAGTAAGCCATGGTCCTGGACATGACTTCACAATCCATCTTGCTAGTACAGACCAGGAACACCATAGATTCCTGCGCTGCTTCCCACTCGAGGCTCCCCTTCTCACTCAAGTTTTCCCGCTTGCTTCTGTTCCAACGCCACTTCCCTCCTGCTCTGCTCTGCTCCAGGCCTTCTAGGGCAAATAAAGCTCTTCTGCCTGGACTGACTTTGCCAGTGCACCTTCCTGCCAAGCCTGGCTTCTTGCTGACCACAAAGGAGCACTCTCAGCCACCTTTTCAGGTCTCTGTTCTTGCCATCCCTCATGCAGTGGCCAGGGAGAGGTCCACTTCTCCACCTGCTCAAATTTCCTTCAGCCCAAAGGACTAAGTTCAAGTTTCACTTACCCCTTTCCTGAAACTACTAACACTCAAAATTTCCTCTATTTTGAATGCCATCATCACTGGATAGCTGAACTACAGCCTGGCTATTATAAAGTTAATCTCCAATATATGATCATTTGCTTGTTAACAAATGGTTGGCATTTAAAGAGCATCTTCAAAAGTTCATGAAAAAAATGCCTATGGATTTCAGCAAACTTTGCACCAAAACAAAACAAAACAAACAAAAAAGTCCTCCTCTCCCTTTTTGATTCCATTTTCATGCACTTTTGGAAGCACCATCATCCTTTTATAGGGTCTGTACCCAGTCCTGCCCTGCTGCCCTGGGAGGCATTGGGCTTTGCTGCCAGCCAAGGACTCTCCTCACTTGTACCGGAACAGGCACTGAGTATCGAGTAGAAAGGGTGAAGGGCTCACCAGCTACGCAACTGTGAGCGTGGAGCTTGGCCTGACTGTGCCTCAGCTGCCTCACAGAACAAAGCAGGACTCCCAACAGCACCTACGGGTTAGCGTGTTTGTAAAGATTCAATAAACTTGTATAAACAAAGCACTTAGAAATCTGCCACGCACAGTGTGCAAACCCTATAATAAATTCTAGTTGCTCTTATTAAGACATGTCACAATATGGACTATTGATCTAAACAGAGTAAAGTAAACTGATAAATGTAATCATTTTTAGAACCATTCAACAGATCAGAACTGGAGGAGTGCTTAGAACTGAGTTCAGTCTCACTTTGCAGGTGAGAGAAAACACATGCAATGCAGAAGGCAAAGCGTTAGCCCATAATCCCGCAGCCCGTCACTGCCAGGATCACTAAAACCCGACTCCTGACTAGAGACATTTAATTGGTTTTTTTTTTCCCTCATCATAACTCAATGCAATTCTACCGATATTCCTAATCAGTTTAAAACGGTTTCTGTATTCTGTATTCTAACTAGACTACAAAGAGTTGTGACAAAACTAAGCGGAGGTTTCCACTGTTGCTGAGAAGGCCAAGATGTTCTTTGAGTTGTGTGGGGGTAGGAGTCCGTAGGAAGGAGGGTGCTGCAGGAGTACTGTGAAAATCAGGAGACTAATGAGATGGGTGACCTTAGATTAGTCCCTTGCCTGCTTCTGGAAGGCAGCATAGCCAAAGGATTCTGAAACTCAGAGGTTTCCGACTGAACGAGGGGTAAGTTGGAGACATTGCCTATGCTGTGCACTGGGAAGGCTCTCCAACAACCTACCAAGCCCGAGTCGGTACTGTGCAACTCAGACACCTCATCCACCAGGAAGCTTCAGGCCTCCCTTAGCTTTACCCGCACACAGCTCCTTTTCAGTGAGGTGTTTTCATGCCAACTCTTCACAAACTCCCTCCCAGGGGTGGCAGTTAAGGTGCTGCTTGGGAAGCCCACTTCCCATATTAGAGTGCTTCAAGTGAGACTGAGTCCCGCTCAGCTACTTGCTCAAACAAACCCTGGGAAGCAGCAATTCATGGCCCAAGTGCTTGGGTGACTCCCCCTACGCCCTTCAAATCAATCAATAATGTTATAAAAACTTGTATGTTCTCCCTAATACTTAGTATGGCGGTTGGCACATGTCACCGCATTCTTAGTCATGTCTAATCTGCTAGCCATTAATTTAAAATTAAAGAAAAAAAAATACTTAGCACTATGTAACATAGTATATATTTTATACCCTACCCCATCCCACTCCTCCCCAATGGCATGTTCAGTTCCACATGGCAGGCACTCCATCTACTGTTTCACAACTACACCCCTAGCCTCCAGGCCATGCCTGGTAAGAAGCAGACCACATACACGTCGTTGGTTAAATTAACAGAGAGCACAAAGGTTCCCTACCCAACACTTCAACTTGATTTTCACAACACAGCACGTTAGTAAAAATGCAAGAGGCAAATAGTACATCTGTGTGCAACGAAACCTATGCAATTCAAGGCTACCCTTGTCAAGCAAAAAAAAAGTCTCCAAGTTTATGTGTGCCAGTTGTTGGGCCTGACAAAGTCATTAACACACAATTTTCCACAGCCACTGGACCAGGTTGTTTAATTAAAAGTTACTGCACCAAGTGTGGGGTACACTGGAACTAGTACAACGAATTTTGCAACTTTTTCATGAATCTAAAATTATCTCAAATTACAAAGTTTGTTAAAGAGAGAGGGGAGAGAGGGAACAACAAGGATCTGCTAGAATGCAACTCCGGGTTTAATATCGAATTCCCTGGAGGCCAAGGGAGGTTGTGGCTCCTCTCAGGTCCTTTTTTCACAGGGACTGGCTATCACTACCCTTCACTTCTCGTATCCCCCCGCCTCAGATAACTGAGCCAGAAGACGGCCACTCGGACTTTCATGGCCTTCCCTGCTGGTTCCTCACCCCGTCCTGGGGCTCACAGGCGACTCTCCTGACGCGGACCCCCGGGCCCTTGGACGCCACGGAAATGGTTCGGTCCTGTCCTGTCCTGGGCCGCCAGCCTCGTCGGCTCTTCCCGACTGCGCAAGGGAAGTAGGGCAACAACGCACCGTCTGCCCGCTCCGCTACCGCGCCCGGTTTCCAGGAAAACCCCGCCGCTCCTGGCTCTCCCAACCTCCTCAAACCGAAGGCGAGTGTCCCGGTCCCTAGCGCGGAAACCTGCGCTCGCCGAACCAGGGCTGTGTCGCCAGGGTAGCCCCCAAAGGGCAGCTGCGCCGCCACCCCCGCCCCGGCCCCCCCCCCCCGGAACCCTCGTGGGCCTCTTGGCTTAGACCCCCGCCGGCGCGTTCCTCGGGGGTCTCCCTCACCTGTGAGCCCGGCGTCCCCAGCAGCGCCGGCGCAGAGCAGCAGTGCCCACAGCCCGCACAGCCAAGCCGGCCGCTCCATGCAGCCCCTCGCCTCGGAGCCCGGCCGGGCTGGAGCCTCGGCAGTCTCCGCCTCCCCCGCTCCCTTTCCCACTTCCCGGCTCTGCCGGCCTGGAGGCTAGGGGCCGGCGCAGACGGGAAGGCGGCCCCGCCCACCGGCCGCAGGTAACCCGAGCCCGCGAGCGCGGGTGGAAGGCGGGGCGTCGGGTGCTCCCGCGGTTCCCCGACGCCTGGCACCTGGCCTCGCGGCCTGCTCGCCGCCCGCCGCTCCTGAGCCCAGTCCGCGACCCAACAGAACTTCTTAGACCACGTCTCGGCCCACTCCAGGCCCTCCGCGCGGTGGAGCTAGGGCCTGCGGCCATCAGGTCTGCGTGCTGTCCTGCCAGGCTCTGCAGGTACCAAGGGTTGTGCTCTGCTGGATACCAGGGCTAGGTCATCTAGGGAAGAACTTTGGTCAGGAAGTCTGGGAACCTGCCATATTTAGCGCCTGGCCTCTGCCCTTTCCTAAAACTCTGACACAAAGATTGGCATTACCAGCCCTACTTCACGGAGTGGGCATGGGCAGATTAAGTAGGGAACTTGGTGGGCACCATGCTCTGTGACAAGAACAAATGGCAGGTTACAATTGTGACAGAACAAGAGGCTGCGGCTGCTATGCCAGCATCCTCATAGGAGCGCAGTTCAAGTCATGGCTGCTCCACTTCCCATCCAGCTCCCTGCTCATGACCTGGGAAAGCAGCAGAGGACACCCCAAGTCCTTGATACCCTGCACCCAGGTGGGAGACCAGGAAGAAGCTCCTGATTTTTGGCTTTAGCCTAACCCAGCCCTAATGCCCTGACTATTACGGCCATATAGTGAGTAAATTAGTAGATGGAAGACCCCTTTCTGCCTCTCTCCCTGTAACTTTGACTTTTAAATAAATAAATAAGTTAAAAAACAAAACAACAACAAAAACCCTTATGTCTCGTGGCTCACTTCCCACATCCTTCCCACATCCTTGCTCAGTCCAGCTCGCTCTGCAATGGGTGGCAGGAATTTCAATTACAGGCCACGGCTGCCTCCCACCTGCCACACGAGCAGGAAGCTGGAATAAAGAGTGTGAGGGTGGATTGAAACCAGACACTTGAGTGTGTGTGGGTGTGGTGGTGGTGGTGACTGTTCAGTTGTCCCAACCCCACAGGCAAGCCGTGGTTCCCAACCATGTCTGTATACACGTATATATGTTGGATCTGATTTAAAAAACAAACAAACCAAGCATTGCAAATGCCATGGACTTGTATTGTTTTAAAGCACACAACCAGCTTTTTATTGGCTTGTTTTGTGGAGTGTGGAAGGTGAGTGGGAAGGATAGGTACTGAACACATGCGAATGCCTACAAGGATCAATGCAGCTGGGAAGGCACAAAAATTGACAATCCTTATGAGTTTCCTGCTACTACTGTAGCAAATTGCCACAAATATAGTGATTTATCACATATTTATAACAGTTCCGGAGGATGGAAGAGACCCTGAGCTCCATTCCAGCTGTGGACAGAGGTATATTCCTTCTGGAGAGTCTGGGGAGAACCTGTGTCCTAGACTTTCAGCTTCTACAAACAGCCATTTCCAAGCCTTTTTTTTTTTTTAAGATTTATTTTATTGGAAAAGCAAATATACAGAGAGAAGAGACAGAAAGATCTTTCATCCCATGATTCACTCCCAAAGTAACCACAACAGCCAGTGCTGTGCCGATCCGATGCCAGGAGCCAGGACCCTCCTCCAGGTCTCCCACATGGGTGCAGGGTCCCAAGGCTTTGGGCTGTCCTCGACTGCTTTCCTAGGCCACATGCAGGGAGTGAGATGAAGTGGAGCTGCCGGGATTAGAACCGGTGCCCATATGGGATCCCTGTGCATTCAAGGTGAGGACTTTAGCCATAAGACCTCCGCACCGGGCCCCATTTCTGAGCTTTTTGCTGCCTCATTCAGACCTCTGCTTCCTTTGTCATATTTTTTACTCTCACTCTAGCCTGCCCTCTTCCCTTTTTTGCTTGTGGGGTGTTGTTTGGCCTATTTGAGTCCTAACTCTGCTCCCAGTTCCAGCTTCCTGCCAACGCAGACCCTGGAAGGCAGCAGGTGATGGCTCAAGTACTTGAATCTGTGCCAATCAAGTGGCAGACCTGAATGGAATTCCAGACTCCTGGTTGCTCCCAGCCACTTTGGGCATTTGAGGAATAAGCCAGTGGATGGAAGATCTCTGTCTCTTCCTCTGTCTTCTCTGTCTGACTTTTCAAACAAAGTTTTAAAAGATGCTTTTGATTAGACTAAATATTACCAGTAATCCACATTAATCTTTCTATTTCAAAATTCTTGAGTCACATTTGCAAAAACATTACACACTTGGGGATTAAGGCATGAATGTAGTATGTGGGGGGGAATTTTTCTGCCATCTTCCACAACTAAGAGATAGATGTGAAGTGTATTTTGGTGTGATCAACCCAGTATACAGTATACACACCTGAGAACAATTACATAAACCATAGCAATAAAAATGCTGATATAATATTCCTAGACTCTACCCAAAGGGCATGGGAATATTTAATGTATCTGAAACAAAGCCTCACACTCTTGGAAATAAGGCACTAACATTCAATAAATATTTATGAAGTCCTTCGGGGAACTGTTAAAGAGACTTAATAAAAGCGGGCCTGTGGGGTACACATTTGGTACAATTATTGAGACACCTACCTTCTTTCCACATTGGAGTTCCTGGGTTTAAGTCCTGCCTCTGTTTCCACTCTGGATTCTGGCTTCCTTCTTACTAATGCAGACCCTGAGTGGAAGCAAATGATTGGGTCTCTTACAGCTCATATTGGAGACCTGGATTGAGTGCCTGGGTCCTGGCTACTGCTTTCCCCAGCCCCATCTTTTGCAGACATTTGAGGAACGAATTAATGGATGGCTGATCTCTTGGTCTCTGACAAGGAAATAAATAAATAAATAATTTAAAGTTGATTTGACAATATAGAGCTGTATCTAGTTTGAGAGGCTGCCACAGGACAAAGGATTTTGAAATTTTAAAAATTTGTTCAAAGGAAGGGGACAAGCAAGCAGGCTTCCAGGAAGAAGACTCGGCTGGGTTGAGTCTCAGAATATTGCTTGATGAAGACTAAATGTTAAAAATAGATTCTTGCCTGCACATAACAGGAACAAAAAAAAAATTTATGAAAACGCTTGGTTAACCATTAAACCTGAAGAATTGAGAATTGTTCCTATTATTGCTAAATGCCCCACAAATTAGTGGGGCTACTCTCTAACCCAAAGTTTCCTCCTGCTTTCCCCATAGACATATATACCCTTGTTGACATTTACTACATACATAATCTGTTTATACTGGCATTTCAAAATAATGATGTCATCTGCCTTTTAAGGAGTCTAGTTGGAGTGGGAGTCTCTGGGGACTGGCTGAGTTCCATCAAGGGCACTGCTTGGCATACAAATTGAGTACATAATAAAATGAACAGTAATGGTAGCAAGTGATTAGAAAACTCGGGGTCACAACTTGTCATGAGACTTCAGAAAAGGTTCAGTGTCTTTGAGCATTGTAAGGCAATTAACAGAGGGTGGGGGAGCTGGAGAGGGAGGAACCTGATTTCTTTTCCCCAACCTAGCTCTGGCCTGCTGTCCATAAGTAAGATGATACAGTAGTCACTTTTCTTTCTTCCCCATCAAGCCATATTCAAAAAGGAAAATAAAAACTTTTTTTTGAAGGGGACAGAGAGGGTTAAGAATTCTGCTACTTCCCCAATTAAATGTTTTATTTGTAATCTCTGTGTATTTTTAAAGAACAAATCCAATTGAATTAGGCTACTGCCTGGGTCTGCAGGAAGAATGAAGACAAATGAAAGGCTATCCAGGAACTGCAGTAAACAAGAAATTCTCAGTTTGGCTTTGCATAATCAAAATGATGAGGCAACATCAAGTTTAAGTGACCCTTCGAGCCCTGAGGACTTAGGGATGACACTGCCATTTGCCTTTGCTTCATTCTGGCCTAGGGGTGGCTATCGTCCTGTGAACCTGTGTACCTCAAATGCCAAAGTTAGCTGTCCTGATCTTTTAAAAATATTTGTTTATTTGAATGGCAGAGAAAGAGAGAGTGAGAGAATCTCCCATTTGCTGATCTATTCCACAAATGGCTGCAACGGCTAGGCCTGAGCCAGGCCAAAATCAGGTGCCTGGAACTCCATCCAAGACTCCCATATGGGTTGTGGGTGTGATAACAGGGAACTGGAAGCAAAGCAGCCAGACTTGAACTCACCTTCCGACATGGGGTGCTGGCATCATGAGCAGTGAATTAACCCAGTGTGCCACAACACTGGTCCTCAGCTGTTTGGACCTTCACGCTTCCTGCTACAGTTTTCTCCATGGAAGACCCAAAAGAAGTTCCTGGCTCCTGACTTTGGATGGGCTCAATTCTGACTGTTGTGGCAATTTGGACAGTGAGCTAGTGGATGAACGATCTCTATATAGCCTTCTCTCTGCAACTCTTTCAAATAAAAATAAATCTTTAAATAGAAAAATAATAAAATGTTTTAAAAATATTTATTTATTTGGAAGGCAGAATTACACAGAGACAGGGAGAGACAGAGATCTTCCATTTGCTGGTTCACTCGACAAATGACTATAATAGTCAGGGCTGGGCCAGGTCAGAGCCAGAAGCCAGGAGCTCCCTCTGGATTTCCTATGAGGGTATAGGAGCAAACACTTGGGCTACCACCGTACTGCCTTTTCAGATGCATTAGCAGGGAGCTGGATCTAAAATAGAACAGCAAGACTCAAACTGGTACCTATATAGAATGCTGGCACTGCAGGCAGTGACTTAACCCACTACTCCATGACACAGACCCCAAGGGAGTAAAATTTTTAAAGAATTCATGGGAGCACAGAACAGTGGCCTAGTGCCTAAGTCCTCACCTTGCATCCTCCGGGATCTCATATGGACACCAGTTCGTGTCCCAGCGGCCCCACTTCCCATCCAACTCCCTGCTTGTGGCCTGAGAAAGCAGTCGAGGACGACCCAAACCCTTGGGATCCTGCACCCATGTGGGAGACCCAGAAGAAGCTACTGGCTCCTGGCTTCAGATTAGCTCAGCTCCAGCCATTGTGGTCACTTGAGGAGTGAACAGTGGATGGAAGATCTTTCTCTATCTCTCCTTCTCTCCATAAACTTAACTTTTCAATAAAAAATTTAGAAAAAGAATTCATGGGAAATGGAATTAAAACATGTTTATTTGGTGTATAAATCTGAAACCCATGTATAATTTGCTTTATAAGGTATTTTCCATGAATTTTTGAATGCCCTTCATATGCTATGGGCTTAGCTGAAAATACTGGTCCCTTGGTTAAAATTCCCACATAAAGTCCTCTGTGTGAAAAATAATAAAATTAGAGGCCAACATGATACCTGAACTGACAAAACTTCTGCCTTCAATCACTGATATCCCATGTGGATGTCGGTTCCTGTCCCAACAGCTCACTTGCTTTCCAGTTTCCTGCTTATGGCCTGGGAAAGAAGTGAAGGATGACTCAATGCTTTGGGACCCTGTGCCCTCGTGAGGAACTTGGAAGACGCTCCTGGCTCCTGGCTTCGGATTGGCTCAGCATCAGCTGCTGCAGCCATTTGGGCAGTGAACCAGCAGATGGAAGATCTTTCTCTGTGTGTCTGTAAATCTGCCTTTTCAACAAAAATAAATAAATCTTTTTTAAAAGGATAATAAAATTAAACAAAAAGTAAACAAATTCTCACATCAATGCTGTGCAGAAACAGGAAGTCATAATCAGGAAATTTTTCTACTTCTGACTCCAGAGCAATTATTCCCTACCAGGGGCATTTTGCTTCCTAGGCGACATTTAGTAGTATCTTGAGATATTTAAAACATTTCCTTAAAGGAGTTATTTATTTATTTGACAGAGAGAAGGACAAAGAGACAGACACAGAAAAATAGATGGCCATCTGTTAACTCCCGAATGACTGCAAAGGGTGGGGCTAGATCAGGCCAAAACAAGGAGACAGAAAGAAATTCCATCCAGGTCTCCCACAAGAGTGACAGGAACCCTCACGCTTGAGATATCTTCTACTGCTTTCCAATTGCATTAGCAGGGATCTGGATCAGAACCTGGGCAGCAAGGACTCGAACTCATACTTCTAGATAGGAAGCCAGTGTTACAGATAGTTGCTTAACCCCCAGCAGGACAAGGCCAGCCCAGGGACATTTTTTGACTGTCTTGATTTAAGGTTGGGAAGGACATGCCCCTGACATATATGGGTAGAGGCCAGGGATGTTGCTGAACATCCTGTAATGTACTGGACAGCCCCTCATGGCAAAGGGTGGGATCTTGCTCAAAATGACAGTGGCGCTGAAGTTGAGAAAGCCCTGTGTTGTCCTTTGTAACTTGGCTCCCAGCCACTGTCCAAAATCAGGGAGAAATCAATGCTCCAAGTACTGGCTCATGACACCTCCCTTTCCTGTATCTAGCACTTCCAGTTCCCCTAACTCCTCATCTAATCAACCAGTGGCTCACTACTTATTATCCCTTCCCCACCTCCACCTGTGGTATTTCAGATCATTATCACCTTTCCCTTAGACAACAGCAGTGGTATTGAAACCTGCCCTGAAGATCCACTCTACATGAGACAGGGCAGCCTAATGTGCCAATTCAATTATCTCCCTCCCTAGCTTCAGCTTTTTCAGTGTTACCCCTCCCCTTTAGTACCACCAAGGGAAACCCCAACACCTTGGTCTGCAAGCTGTCCTCTTCCAGACAGATGCCCCATATTCTTCCCTGCTTTATCTCCATCCAGGCTATCATGTCCTTTGGAGATCCAGTGCCACTAGTTGATAGTTTAGTATTCAGTTGATTAATGGTTGACATTAGAGCTGAATATCCCTTTCCCTTGTGGGCAGTTTTGTTTGGCCCACAGTATCCTATAATAAATGTTTACATTTATTTGCATAACAGAGTTGTACCACCAGTGCAGCTAATGTCCATTGTAGATGCACTGCAGATGACAAAGTATATACTGAAATATAGCTGTTACCATAAAAATCTGTAGAAGAAAGTAAATGAAATCAACTACATCTTGGAAAAAAAGAATGTACTCACCTTAATGAGCAAAAAGTATTGCTAAAAAGTGCTGGTAATCATCTGAGCTGTCAGGAAAATGGCATTGATAGATTTATTTGACATAAGGTTGCCAGAAACCTTCAGTTTGCAAAAAAAAAAAAAATGCAAAATACAGCATTAAGAAATAAGTAAATAAATAAATTTGGATCTAGATACCAAAAATTAAAAAAAAACCCTAGAGATATTTGAGTAAAACCCCAGTTATCCAGCTTCTCAAAAGGAGCAAGAGAATCTGGGGGCTGGTACTGGGCATAGTGGGAAAAGCTGCTGCTTACGACACCACCGTATTTGGGCACCAGTTCAAGTCCTGGGTGCTCCACCTCCTACCCAGCTCCCTGTTAATGTACCTGGGAAAGTATCAGAAGATGTCCGCAGTGCTTGGTCCCCCTACAACATGGGAGATGTGGATGAAGCTCCAGGCTCCCAGCTTTGGACAGGCTCCTAGCTATTTTACAATAGCTCTGGCTATTGCAGCCTTTTGGGGGAGTGAACCACTTAATAGAAGATCTCTGTTCTGCCTCTCCCTCTCCTGCCTCTCCCTCTCCCTCTATTTATAGCTCTGCCTTTCAAACAAATAAAATAAATCAGAAGGAAGGGAAGGGAAGTGGAAAGAGGAAGAGGAGAAAAAGAAAGAAAGAAAGGAAGAAAGAAAGAAAGAAAGGAAGAAAGAAAGAAAGAAAGAAAGAAAGAAAGAAAAGGAAGTTGGACTCTTCATTCCAGACTGCCAACCTCAGTAGAAAGCAAGAATAGATTGCCATCTTGTTAACAGGGCATGTGCGGCCAGTCCACAAGGCTCCATAGTTCCTTATTGCTTTCTGGCCTGGACAATTCCTCTCCCATTACTTATTGCTTGCCTGACTTTTATTTGTCACTTCTGATTTTCTCATACTACAGATGCCTTCTGTTTACCAGGAACATTTTTCCATATTGCATGTCAATTTGTGTGTGTGTGTGTGTGTGTGTGTGTGTGTGTATACATGTGTATGCATGCATGTGTATGTGTGGTTATTCTAAGCCTCCAAAACAAATGCCTTGCTTTCTCCTATGTGTGCACTCATAGCCTTTCACAAGTTCCTATATCACACCAAATAGCAGAAGTGTGTGTGTGTGTATTGATTTCCTTCCCTGGACTCAAACTCCTAGAGGCAAAAGACCCTGGCCAGAGTGGCTGCGGGGTTTCTGTTAAGAAGTAGTACGCAGACCATAATCAGATTAGAAAGGAACAAGCCACACATAGACAGCAAGCATCCTGCTCATCCTTAGTGTCCAAGGTTAGGTGTAGTAGCTCGGGGGAGGTAATCCCACTGACACCACAGAGAATAATATAAAGACCAATGCAATGTGGTTAGGAGCACATTCTGTGGCCCACAGTGTTTATCTTTTGTGGAATCTAGGGTCCCTGCTCTTTGAGTGGTTTTCCTTTGCTTCTGCATTTCTGGTTTTTTGTTGTTGTTGTTGTTGTTGTTGTTTAGCAGAATTTATTGGAGAGTGTTGTTTGTGCAGGAAGCCCTTATGATTAGCCTGAGACAAAGTGGGCATGCTGCTGGGGTGGACTTGCCTTGTACCCAGCAGACAGTGGGACCCCAGACTTCAAGGAGGTTGTTACATTACCTCTTCAATTCCACAAGGCATTTCTTTGTACCAAACTCTCCAATGCCAAAGTCCTCCCAAAGACTCTTCCCATGGCATGTGGCATAGGGATGATCCATATTCCCTCTAACTCGCTCTGTTGCTATTCGCTACACCCTCACTTCCTGACAGGCTCTCCCAAGTAGTAAGGAGCCTCTGAAGGCTTGTCCAAGCAAAGTGATGACATGATTCAAGTGATGTTTGGGAGAGCTGGCTTGCTGAGATAAATTACTAAGATTTGCAAGATTGCACTTCTCTCCTGGAAGCCAAAAGGCAGCTGGAAAAGGCTGTTTGTGATGTTATCAGCCGGAGACAGGGCCAGCCTCAGACAAAGAGCTGGCTTCCCCAGGAAGAGGCCTGGTGTGAGGCGGATTCTTCTTTCCTGGGCAAAACAACTTGGGAGTGCTGCTCTATGCCAGAACATATCCCTGCGTACTGGGAGTCCTGATTTCTCTCACTTGCTCCCTTTTAAAGCATTCAGTACCACCCTCTTCCACCCAGGGAAACGTCCTGTCCCTTTCCCTGACCTAGGCAGGAGCAGGGCAGACCTTGCCTACCATCCTAGGTGGCATTTAACAGCCTCATCACCCAGCTCCCTTCAGCTTTTGGATGCCTCAGTTTAGCATTCAAATCTTCATCTAGGTGTCAGGAGCCTGCACTCTTAGGCCTAAAAGGGTCTCCATTGTTTTCCTGAAAGTATAGGGTAATTGATATTTACATTTAAACAAAGAATCCTCCAGACACTCTTACCTCCATCTCCACCATGCCTCTCCCCTGAAGGGTACTCTTTGCATATCTTCTACTATGCTCCAGGAATCAACATGGGTATTTGCATATCCCACTGGCACTCCAGTAGTCACTTTGCATATCTGGCTGTTGGATGGATCACTTTTCCCTAGGAGCAGAACAACTCAACTCCAACTCATCCTGGGATTGCCTATTAATCCCACATCACTTCTTTCACCCATACTGCCTTTGCTGATCTTGGTGGCAGAGCCAGTTGTAGGAATAGGATGCTGTGGGTAGGGATAGGGACCCTGCTCCTATGCTAAGTCACAGAGGCCACCAACAATGCTGCCATTTCCTTGTGCTGCATCCCCAATCCTCAGGATGATATCCATTCCGGATAATTCAGTGTGGTTTGCTTGCTGACAAAGCAGATTGTGTAATTTCTTAAATGTTCCATGAGTGTTTGAAGAGCATGTGTATTCTGTGATTGGGTCTAGTGTTGTACCCGTTCCCATTAAATCAAGTCTATGAATTGCATTGGCCAAAGCGGTATATTTGATATTTTTTCTTTCTCACAAACCAATTGCATTGCTAATAAGTATTAAAATCTCCCACTATGATATTGTGGTGGCATGTAGTCCTTATAATTGCATTGTTTTTTAAAAAGATTTGTTTATTTTTATTTTAAAGAGTTACAGAGAGAGAGAGAGAGGAAAAGAGATCTTCCATGTGCTGGTTCAGTCCTGAAGTGGTCACAGAAGCTTTAGCTGAGGTGATCTGAAGCCTGGAGCCAGGAGCTTCTGGTCTCCCTCATGGGTGCAGGGACCCAAGAACTAAAATTATCCTCTCCTGTTTTCCAAGTCATAAGCAGGGAGCTGGATCAGAAGTGGAGCAGCCAGGACTTGGACAGTCACCCATATGAAATGCTAGTACTTATAAGCTGAGGTTTAGCCTGTTGAGCCAATGTACCCTCCCTCAATTCCATTAACTTTTCATTTATATATCAATTTCAAGGCAATTTCATCATCTACATGCAAAATTGTTACTATTTTCTAGTGATTGCAATCATTGACCTCTATGAAGTAAATCTCAGTAATCTAGTATAGTAGTGTATTTTTTTGGCCTTAAAGTCTATTTTGGCACAGCAGTTAGAATGCTGAGTTGTAATACTAGCATCCTGAATCAGAGTGCCTAGGTTTGAGTCTTGATTGCAACTTCCTGCTAATGCATGTTCTGGAAGGCAGCAGGTGATGGCTGAAGTATTGGGTCCCCGCCACCCATGTGACAGGTGTGGATTGGGTTTCTGCAAACTCCAGGCTTTAGTCATTAGCATTTGGAAGAGGACCAATGCATGGGAGCTTTGACTGTTTCTCTGTGTGTGTGTACTTCTACCTCTTATATATATATTATTTGACAATCTTGACATAATTAGGGTAAAAAGGTTCAAGCACTACAGGAAGATGGGCAAGACAATCAGTTCTGTTGTGGGCTGAGGAGTTGATTAGCATTTGTTAAGCTTGGCTCCTGCAGGAAATGGCTTGGAGGCTAGTGGCACCTTGTCTGTCAGACTCATTAGCATCCAATTGTTCTGCTAGAGGCTTGGGGGAAAGGTATATATGGCTGAATAAAGGGAGGCTGAGAGAGACCTCTTCCACCACTACTGGTCTCCTGTTGGTGTCTGATTCCCTGACCCTCGCGTGTCCATTCCCCGGCTAAGCCGGCCTGTACAGGTGGCACCCAACGTGGGGCACGGCACGGCATGAACATCTGAGGGACCCCTGGACCTGCGAAGGTAAGTTTAGAATTTAAGAATTTTGCAGGGGCATTATTGATTTAATCCCCAGACCCTCTCCCTGCGCTAGGGCACGAGGGACAATCTGAGGGACCCCTGGAACTTTGGAGGGGCATAATTGATTTAATCCCCAGGCCCTCTCCCCATTTAGGGGCACGAGGGACAATCTGAGGGACCCCTGGAACTTTGGAGGGGCATTATTGATTCAATCCCCAGACCTTCTCCCCATTTAGGGGCACGAGGGACAATCTGAGGGACCCCTGGAACTTTGGAGGGGCATTATTGATTTAATCCCCAAACCTTCTCCCCATTTAGGAGCACGAGGGACAATCTGAGGGACCCCTGGAACTTTGGAGGGGCATAATTGATTTAATCCCCAGACCCTCTCCCCATTTAGGGGCACAAGGGACAATCTGAGGGACCCCTGGAACTTTGGAGGGGCATAATTGATTTAATCCCCAGACCTTCTCCCCATTTAGGGGCACGAGGGACAATCTGAGGGACCCCGGAAATGCAGAAGCAAGTTTAGGATTTAACTTTGGAGGGGCATAATTGATTTAATCCCCAGACCTTCTCCCTGTTTAGGGGCACAAGGGCCAATCTGAGGGACCCCGGAAATGTAGAGGCAGGTTTAAAAATTTTCGCAGGGGCATAAGTAAATTTATCAGGGAGCAATAATTCACTAAAATGCAGGTAATTAAGGGAGTCCGAGATCTGCTCCACTCACAAGGCACCGACAGTAAGCTTAAGGCCTCGCAGAAGTTTGTTGAAACTATCTGCGACGTATCCCCATGGTTTGCTCTCCTTGTAGCCACCTTTTTCCTCTGGCACTTGGTAAATATTGCTTTGTCATCCCGTCAAGCGGTGGTGCATCCCTTCCTTCAAAAATTATCTATAAGAAGGGGGAGGGAGCCGCAAACCAGAGTAAGTACACAGAAGGAACTCCAAACCAGGGTAACAAAGAAGGAGCTGCAAGCCAGGAATAGTAGACAGAAGGAACATCGAACCAGAATAAATAGACAGAAGGAATTCCAAACCAGGGCAAATAAGGAAAAGAAACCGCAGAACAGACAAAGTTTAGAGCAATTGTGCGAAGTAGATTCAGAGTCCTCTTCTGAGGACAAGGAAGGGGTAGAGGATGGAAGTGAGTCTTCGAGGATCCCCCGCCCATTGGAAGTTTGGCTGAATGCTTTTGCTGGCTGCTTTTTGATTCATCCAGACCTCCAATACCTGACTCTAAGTTTTCTGTTGCCTGGTTGTCCACCTGTTACATATTTTTATAATATGATCAGGAAAATAGGTAAAGTCAAGAAAAAAGATTTTACAGAACTTGTCCTGTAGGCTTGCAAATTGTACTTTGGTAGGTCTTTTGTTGTGATAAATGTTTGGCAAGCTAGCTTCATCTGCATATCCATGGCCCATGGCAACTTTTGGGGTTTTAGAATTCTAAGAAATACAAGTAATACAAGGCAGATCTCTTAAGTTTCATTTGTGATACTTTCAAAAATGTGAAATTTTATCTCAAATATTTGTTTTAGAATTAAACTCTAACGCAGTACTAAATTATTTCAAGGTATAAGTTAGATTAATGTGGTATTGTATACAAAGCATTTTTATAGTTTTAAATAAGTGTTGTGTTTTTGGCTGGTTATCAAATTTCTCACTGCTTTAAATTGGTAAAGGTTTTGTATTTGTTTTAAAGGTATTTGAGTGATGATTCATGTCAATAACGGAGTCTAATCTATAATGCGTTATACTAACAACAACAAAAACCTTCTTTTAGATATTTTTAGTCATCCTTAAAAAGGCATCCAAGAATTCAAGTTTCCAATTCTAGGGTTTCCCTTGGTATTCGTATAAAGCCTCAAGAATGCCAACAAATTTATCTCCCGTTTTGTGGAGACAGTTAATCAGGCTGATTGGATTAAGATTATTGCTAAATGGAGTAAAATTTTGTCGTGTCAAAATGTTGTACACATCTATGGAGTTGTGAAAGTTTAAATCCTAGTTTACACACTTTTAATGGTTTAGCTCTGCAGTTGTATCTGGTTATTCACTATGTATTCTTAGCATAGTTATTTTACTGAAAAGACTAAAATTCGCATTCTTATTATGATAAAAGAATTTCATAAATGTGACTTTTCTCTCTCAAAGTCGTGGTTCAAAGCTATTTACTTGATGGTTTTTCAGCTACTGGTTTCTGGTGAACACTACTACTACTAAGGTTAATTTAACAATTTTTTTTTAAGTCTCCAAAAGTGTCTGTGTGTGTGTGTGTGCGCGCACATGTGTGTCTTAAGTTTGTCTTCTGTATAAGTTGTTTAAAGTTATAATAATGTGTTACTGTCTCCTTATTAGTCAAAAAATGTTCTAGCTTTTTGTGAAGTTTAAACTTCCTGTAGGAAACATTTTAAAAAGCAGGTAAATTTGCACATCTGTCTCATCAGCTATCTGGATCCTTAGCTGCAAACCCAGGACACATAATTTGCATATCAATAGTAAATGCAGGTTGCCTTGAGCTCTGAATTCTGCAGGCACTCCCAGAGCTTTCTGATAGGACTATAAAAGTATCTAAATGATTTTAAAACTTTGCTACAAACTCATTTACTTTGAATAAAGCTATTATTTGACAGTTTTCACTCTATACTGTCCCCATTAGAGTAAGCAACCTGGTAGCTCAAATTTAAGCCTTCCTTGCTTACAATCTTCAAGGACAGATATTATGGAAAGTGCCAACCGTACTATCAAGGATTATCTTACTAAAACTAAAAAGGGGGAGTATAGCACTCCCCGAGATCATTTGAACCTTGTATTATTTATCTTAAATTTCCTAACTTTGGATGCTGAAGGACGGTCTGCTGCAGATCGTCATTGGAATCCGTCTCATAAGGAGAAGGGTTATGTGATGTGGAAGGACGCCTTGACTGGGCAGTGGCAAGGCCCAGACCCCGTCCTCATGGGGGCGAGGTTCAGTTTGTGTTTTCCCAGAAAACGAAAATGCTCCAAGGTGGATTCCTGAGAGGCTTGTCTGGCAAGCTCCTGCTGCTGAGTCTTGTGAAAGCTCAAGACTGGCCAAGATGATGGCATTTGAATCGGAAGATCAACGGGACAAGCAAGTATATTAGACCTTTATATAAGTATATTAGTATTTGGTAAGCACCCCTCTCTTTATCTTTTCTTTGTCTTATTGAGAGAGGAGTTAGATTGGGTACCCAAGTCATTTTCTCAAAAAATATAATATCCCCCACCGTGTCTTAGATTCACCAGAGCACGTCTCTTCCATGGGACAAGGATGCTATTAATATATCGATTCCCCACCTGAAGTATCGGCCACTACCTCTGGCCATTGTGGGAGGGCCTCAGGTCGATCTCTTTATCATTGATAGGAGGGCAGGAAGAAGTAATACACATCTGCCCTAGGCCTGGAATGTCCTATGTCTGGCACCTTTGCGGCCTTTTGTCCCAAGGCAAAGTGCCATGGAAGGCAGTAATTTTCTTTGTTTATGGATTTCATGCTAGTTTCTCCTTTAACCAGACTTCAGACTATATCTGGTGTGCGACCCCAGTTGTCAGGGGTCTGGCCCAACCTTTATTATAGCTCAATTTCTGCCTGTGCTTTTTCTTATTATTCCCCTGTTATTACCACGGGGAAAATACCCACCTTTTCTATGTGGCAGCTTTGTGGGGTATGGACATGCACTGGCATGCACCCCGTTTTCCCTTCTTTAGGAATGCAGTTATTCCTATGGAATTTATCAGTTCCATCACTCCTCTGGACTTGAGGACTCACTCACGTGGATGTACCTCAACTCCTTGAATTTTGAACTTGTGTCTGCCTGTATTATCCCTATGTTTCTCTCTTACAGAAAAGGCCTGTAAAGTGAATGACACCGAGTTCCAGTGCACCCTGACAGCATGCTAGAATGGCTATTGTGATTCTGCTGTTATCCTGCAGCCGCCCTGAATCCTGCTGTGCCTGTTGGGACTGACGGAAAGGCCTCTGTTGGCCTGATAAGCTCAAAAGAGACTTTGGCATAACGGCGACCATCGTAGCCAGTACATCAGCAGCAGCCGCCACCAGCTATCGTGGTAATAGTGATTGAGGTCGCAGATCTGACTGCCAGTGTTATGGAACAACAGGACTTTACTATGAACATGAGGGTTGGGCATGCTTACGCTGTAACTGTGGGTTGATTTGTTGGCATAGGACAGCAGATGCTGTGAGATTTGGTTTGGCCTCCTGTATTCCATCATATGCCTCTTTGTGTGTAACTCCCCTGTAGTGCAAAATGTTTCTCTAGGCCCGGGAATTGCTGTCTGCGTATTGCTACCGAACTAAGATGTTTCTATGGTCAGGGCCTCTTGTCTCCCATTATGCCTCTATGTATGTTTCACCTGTGTAGTGCTATGTTTTCTCAAGCCCAAGAATTGCTGCCTGCTTGTTGCTACCGAGGTAAATCACTCCTAGCCATGGAACAGGGAAACCAACCTCCCCAAGTATGGTTTGTGCAGCTGCAGCAGACAACGCGTTGGATGGCAGCCAGTGACGGGTAAGATGGACCGGGCACTGACCAACCTAAGACAGGGGCTCCGTCATGCTACGGAGATTCCCAATGACGGGTAAGGCTGGTAACCTAAGACAGGCACAGACAAGTCTGCTTTAAAACAAAGAAGGGGGGGGGGATCTGTTGTGGGCTGAGGAGTTGATTAGCATTTGTTAAGCTTGGCTCCTGCAGGAAATGGCTTGGAGGCTAGTGGCACCTTGTCTGTCAGACTCATTAGCATCCAATTGTTCTGCTAGAGGCTTGGGGGAAAGGTATATATGGCTGAATAAAGGGAGGCTGAGAGAGACCTCTTCCACCATTACTGGTCTCCTGTCGGTGTCTGATTCCCTGACCCTCGCGTGTCCATGCCCCGGCTAAGCCGGCCTGTACAAGTTCTGTGTTGTTTCCTTAATATATCTGATATAAAAGGAGATTTTAAGGGAGAAGCCCCACCCAGTCTCCCACCCCAAGTCCCAGATGTGGGACATGCTCCGAAGGTCTTGCTCAAGTGGTTCTGAAAGTTCAACAGTTCTGAATTGCTGCCATTCTCACGACTCCAAGCATGATGAGGTCTTTGGAGATTCCACTGATTGACATAGTCCATCATATAGTCTCTGTCTGCCCAGTATTTTCGTTGCCAACATATAGCTAAAGTGGTTGATTGACTTGTTCTGTCCTCTGTCATTTGATGGTTAGCGTTCTGAGTCTGAAAGCTCGATTGGGAGGATCCCCAAAGAAACTTTGTCTGAGGTGTTCCCAGACCAGATTCTTGTATGTACTAGCAAGAACAGGGCTCAGCACAGTCCATCGCCCTGATCAGCTGGTGGTTGCAGTTGCTGGGTTGGTTCTGTTTCCATCCCTGTCTTTCACTGGAACCAATGGATGTTTGCAGTCCAGCCTGGTTCTGCCCAGCACATACTCAGCCCTCACATAAACCAGTGGGAGCTGCAGCCCAGCAGGAGCAACCCACAATAACCCCAACCAGGCCAGCCCTCTACCCTGGTTTGCCAGTATGTGTGGCAGACTAGTCCAGTCTGTCCCACATCCCCTTCATACATGTCAATGGGTATTAAAACCTTGTTCCATCTAACCAGCTCAACTATCCAGCCTTCTCAGATGTTGTTGGGTGTCTGTCTAGCCACCCCAGCCCCTGTCCTAGTTTTTGTGCCCTCCCGTGGGGAGTGGTAACCCAAGAGGGAGGAGCCCACTATTTCCCTCCCAGGCCACTCCCACTCCCAGATTATGCACTCTCCATGTGGTTCTGTGGTTTAACTTGACAGAACTAGCCCCCAATGCCAGCTTCTGCCAGCTGATGCTGTGGCTAAGCCCCAACAACCCTCACCCACTCTAATTGTAGATTGCACCAGTAGGAAAAATCAGCCCAGCCTGGTTTTTCCCTGATCTGGTCCACATGGACACACAGGTGCTGTAGCCCTGCCTAGTCTGGTCTGGCCCCATCCCAGCTCACGCTCTCCAGTGGGAGTAGCTGTCCAGCAAGGGAACCACCCCTTATTCCCCTGCCGGCTCTGCCCCTTCCCTTCCTAGTTCTCACGTGTGCTGGTTGGGTGCTGTAGTCACATCTGGCACAGGCAACCTCACCTTGGCATTCCGTGTTGTGTACTGCTTTTGTCGCGCCCGAACCTGGCTCGACCCACACTCTGTTCTGGTGTTCGGATTTGCCAATGGGTGACGTCAACTGATTCAGCCTGGTCTGCCCCCGACCCATGCCAAATGTATGCCAGTGGGACACTTTCCATGACCTCTTGGCTGTTTCCTTCCATGCTTCTTGCTTCCACGCTTACCTGCAGGGTCTGTGTCCTGCCAGAGGAGTTGCCTGGGCTCCTCCATCAGAACCCCTCCAAGTGCCAGGTTTCACGCATACCAGTGGGTCCATGAGCCAGCCCTACTCAGTTCACCTCCTGTCATAGCAGGAACAGTGGCTTTTCCTAACTGGCCTTCAACCCAATCTGGTTCTTCTACCTCTTTAAATAAATACATAAATTAGTAAATAAAATTAAAGAATTTAAAGTGCATTTTGGATGTGGGCTTTGTGGTGCAGTGGATGAAGCTGCGCGTTAAGACAACTGTATCCCATATTGACTGCTAGTTTAAGTACCTTGTATGTTGCCTCTGATTCAGCTCCTTGCTTGTACACCATGCTAGTGCATGGTGACCCAAGTTAGTTGTGTTTTTGTCACCCACATGGGAGACCAGAGTTCCTGGCTTTAGCCTGGCCTAGCCTGGGCTATTGTGGGCAATTAGAGGAATGTGCCAGCAGATGGAAATTATTTCTTTCTCTCTCTGTTTCTCTCCCCGTCTTCCTCTCCCCGTCTTCCTCTCCCTCTCATCCCTCCCCATCACTCTGCCTTTCAAATAAATACATCTTTAATTTGAAAACGTGTATTTTTGTTAATTTTATAGTAACTCAATATGCTTTCTCTGATTAGGATGTGTCTGATATGTTTTCCTATGTCCTTATTTCCCTTTTTCCCTTTTTATTGCCATTATGTTTGTGTCTACTCTTGGACTCAGTGTATGATGTAAATTTTTTCTTCTGTCCAATCGACCATTCTTGCCTTTTAACTGTAGAATTTAGTTCACTTATTTTTACTTCTAGTATATACATATGTTAGTACCACCAGATTTTTTGACAAATTAATTTTTTAAAAGATTTACTATTTTAATTGGGAAGTCAGATTTACAGAGAGAAGGAGAGACATAGAGGAAGATCTTCCATCCTCTGGTTTACTCCCCAAGTGGTCACAATGGCCGATACTAAGCCAATCCGAAGCCAGGAGCCAGGAGCCTCTTCTGGGTCTCCAATTTGGGTACAGGGTCCCAAAGCTTTGGGTCATGCTCTATTGCATTCTCAGGTATAAGCAGGGAGCTGGCTGGGAAGTGGGGCAGTCGGGATTAGAACTGGCACCTATACGGGATCCCAGTGCATGCAAGGCAAGGACTTTAGCCACTAGGCCACCACGCAGGGCCTAGCAAATTAATTTTTAAAAACCTTATTTGCATGGGAAGGACAGAGCAAAAGAAAGCGAGGCAGAGAGAGAAAGAGAAAGAGACAACCATCCAACCACTGGTTTATTCCTCAAATGACTTCAATGGCTAGGCCTGGGCCAGGCTGAAGCCAGGAATCAGGAACTCCATCCAGGTCTCCCACATGGATAGAAGGCACCCAGGTACTGGAGCCATCTTCTACTGCTTTCCTGGGTGCATTATCAATGAACTGGATCAGAAGTAGAATCAAACTGATGCTCCCAGGGAAATCACATCACACGTGGCAGTGCTTGGCTGAACACAGTGATGCACTCAACACAGTGAGATATCCTTTTCCTGTTTCTTTTTATCATCTGCTCTACTGATATCTTTTAAATGCCATGAAGGTCTTTTTTTTTTAAGCTTCTTGGTCTGTTGTTACTTTATAAATTGAGTTATTATAATAGCATCTTTACCTCTTGTAAAACAGGTGGGGATTAAATAAAATGAAATTTAAAAAAAACACCTCACATAACCTTCTTCCCTAGTGCCTAACGCCTGGTAAACATTAAGAAATGGGAACTATCATTAGAATTTCTAGTATTCTTTCATCTCTATGGTTCCCTTGTCTCTTGCAGTTCTGCTTCTGTTGTTCTCTTTTCTGCTAGCACTGTCCCATGCATCCTCAATCCTTTTTCTTTCAATTCTCCTTTACTGCCACTCAGTTTCCTGTTTCTTCTCTCTCTTTCATCCCTCAGCAGCTATGTGCAAAAGCTGCAGTGATGAAGCCCACCAGGCAAGAGAATCCCTTTGCAAGTTGGGAGGGGTGGGGCTTGGTGGCCCGGCCATGCAGGAAGAGAGACTGTAGGGCTTGTCCACTGAGTCCCCTTCCAAAAAGTGGCAGCCCAACACACAGCCGTGGACTGGCCAGAGTGAAATCCCATCCGTGGGGATCCTCAGTTTCTGTGAATGGACATAAAGACCACAGGCTTCACCAGCAATGATACAGCCAAATTGCCTCAGGCCTTGCCCTAGGCCACTCTTAACTGGCCACTCTCTAGCAGTCCTGTGATAGAGCGGGTGACACTTCACTGGGAATTTGTATGTGCACAGGCAAGGCCTGGAAAGAGGAACAATTTGTACTCAAACATATTGCGGTCAAAGCAACATTTTGTCATCACTGTTGTAACAGAGCTGCCACTAAATTTAGCAAAGTGTTCCTTTTTTTTTTTCATGATGTTTGGAGAAAGCAACACATTTTATTTCCAAAGAGTTTTTGAAAACTTCCCAAACCAATGTGGATATCATTTCTAATTTGGTATTTAATTGATGTGGAAATTCCTCACTCTAGCTATAACACACCTCTTTTTTTCTGTGTCCTTTTTTATCATGACCTTCTTTAAAGATACATTGTGTTAAGGGAGGAACATTGGCACTTGGTGGAGTTTTGGGTACTTTTCTGTTCTCTGGTGGTTTCTGTATTTGGATGGAAATAAACAGAGGTGCTGAACTTCCATATTTGAAATGGATCGCCTTTGAACTTGAGAGTGTAATCTTTTGATGGTAATCAAGCATATGCTTTTATTCTTCACAATAGAGTTTAAATAGGTACTGCTGATATGTTTTGAAATTTCTTTTTTCCCCTAAAGTATAATTTCCACTTAGGACTTATACAAATTGCAATAAATTCTTGACTGTTAGCCTGTACAGTAGCAAAATACATTTGCATGGTTCACAAATTCTTTAAAACAAACTTTATATATGTGATCTCTCCTTTCTGTCTTCACCAATAGGAATGCTGCCAGTATACAAGGAAGAGCAGTGTGGTGGCCTGCAACCCAGAAGTGATGTGAAAGAATAGCAGATGAGAGAGATCTGTTCCTGTGGGTTCACAGGCATAGGCCCAAGCACAAGCACAGTGAATGAAGCCCAGGCACAAGGGAGCAGAGAGGAAGACTGTGGTAAGAAGGAGGGGTGCGGTGGGGTTGCGGGGACAGTCAATGAAGGTAGGGAAGACAGAAGATTGGTGTAGTTTTTGTCCCTACAGCCACACAGGCTCCTTCAATTTCAGTGTGCCAGTTTATATGGTTTCTGTTTCTTATATCACTCCATGGTTCAAGATAGCTGTTCTAGCTCCAGCCTTCACTTTCTTTTTTTAAAAAAAAATCTTTTAAAATTTAAATTATTTTATTTATATCAGGTGAATACACTTCATATGTTTCATATATACAGACTTATGAGTGTAGAGATACTCCCTCCCCCCTTCTGCTCCTTCTCTCATCCTCCTTCCTCCTTTCGTTCTTTTTTTTTTTTGTAGTTTGTATAATGCCATCCTTTCAGTTTATTTTATAATCACAGTTCTTTTTCTGTGTCTCCCCTTGTCTCTGAAAATCTGCCTTTCCAATAAAAGTAAATAAATCTTAACAACAACAAAAATAGACACAATGGCCAGAGGTAGGCCAAACCAAAGCCAGGAGCTTTTTCTGGGTCCCCTACTTGGATGTAGGGGCCCAATCACTTGGCCCAAATTCCACTACTTTCTCAGGTACAATAACAGGGTGACGAATCAGAAGTGGAATGGCTGGGACTTGAACCAGTGCCCATATGGTATGCTAGTGTCAAAAGCTGTGGCTTAACTCACTGTGCTACAGTGTCAGCTGCGTGGAATTTTCCATTTTCAGAACATAGTTGATGCAGATGTCCAAGTGGAACTTTAGCCTCTAAACAAATGTCTATCTCAGATGTTCACTTTTCTGTTTGGTTGGAACATCATCAATAGAAGAGTCAAATGATGGCAAGTTTACATTGCAGTCAGGTTGTATTGGTGCCCTGCCCATTGGTTAAGGTATTGGCTATGGCCACTTTTGTCCTGTCACAGTAGTAGTGAGTATTTGTGACAGAGATGGAATGGATGGCAAAGGTGCAAATACAGGTAGCTCGCGGTCTGCAGGTTTCATAGCCACAGACTCAAACAAGCATAGACTGAAAATATTTGGTGGAAAAAAAACTATCTGTACTGAGCACCTATGGGCTGTCTTCTTATCATTACTCTAAGCAACATGGTATAACAAGTATTTACACAGCATTAACATTGTGTCATGTAATCTGGTGATGGCAAAAATATATGATAGGATTGCATGGATTGTAAGAAAGGGCTATATTATTTTGAAGATGTATTTATTTGGAAAGTAGAGAAACGGAAAGAGAGGGACAGCTGCAGAAGTTCAGATCTTGCATGTTCTAGTTCACTCTTGAATGACCACAGCAGTAAATGCTGCCCCAGGCTGAAGGCAGGACTCTGGAGCTCCATCTGGGTCTTCTAATGGGTACAGTAATCCAAGCACTGCTTTCACAGGTGCATTAGCAGGCAGATGTATTGGAAATGGAACAGTCAGGGACTCTAGTGCTCTGATATGGGATGCCAGCATCACAGGCAGCAGCTTAACTTTCTGTGCCACATCACCAGCCTGGCTATGCAGCTATGGTGTTTTATATAAGGGTGTTTCTTTTTTTCTCCTAAGATTTATTTATTTTATTTTACTTGAAAGAGTTACAGAGCAACAGAGGGAGAGAAAGAGCTCTTTCATCTGCTGGTTCACTCCCCTTATGGCCACAATAGCAGGAGCTGAGCCAATTCAAAGGTGTGAGCCAGTAACTTCTTCCAAGTCTTCTCTATGGGTGCAGGGACCCATGAACTTAAGTTATCCTCCACTGCTCCCAGGTCAAAAACAGGGAGCTGGATAGGAAGTGGAGCAGCCGGGATACTAACTGGCACCTATATGGTATGCTGGTGTTACAGGCAGAGGATGAGCATGCTATGCCACCACACTGGTTGTTTTGGGGTGGGGCAGTTCTATATTTGACCCTTTATGAGGAGAATCAAAGGAATTGGAGAGTTGGAGACTGGGTATCTGGATGGGAAGTGGCCTCATTACCAAGATGAAGGACACAGGGGGAAGAGCAGCAGGTTGAAGGGGAGGAGGAGTAAGTCTAGCAGGCCTACAGTGCTTATGACATGTCTGTGGGTATCTAAGGAGAAAACCCCAGAAAACAGCTGAAGCCATATAAGGTTCCGGGACTTGCGTGAGTGGCCCTGGTAGGAGAGGGAAGGTAAATATCATTCCCATTTTCAGAAGTGAATTTCCAAATTTTCAAGTCTCCGCCCATTAATTTGGTAGCAAATGTAAATTTCCAATTTTCTTTTTTTATTTTTAAAGATTTATTTATTTTATTGGAAAGGCAGATGTACAGAGAGGAGGAGAGACAGAGAGGAAGATCTTCCGTCCAAAGATTCACTCCCCAAGTGGCCACAACTGGTCCGAAGCCAGGAGCCAGGAACTTCTTTCCAGGTCTCCCACGTGGATGCAGGGTCCCAAGGCTTTGGACCATCCTCGACTGCTTTCCCAGGCCAGAAGCAGGGAGCTGGATGGGAAGTGGAGCTGCCGGGATTAGAACCAGCATCCATATGGGATCCTGGCGCGTTCAAAGTGAGGGCCTTAAACACTACGCTATTGTGCCAGGCCCTCCAATTTTATTTTCAATTTCAGTGTTTGCTTTAGAAATAAAGATTTGGGCCCGGTAGGATGGCTCAGTGGCTTAAATCTTTGCCTTGTGTGCACCGGTATCCCATATGGGTGCCAATTCATGTTCTAGCTGCTCCACTTCCCATCCAGCTTTCTGTTTGTGGCCTGGGAAAGTAGTTGAGGACAGCCCAAAGCCTTGGGACCTTGCACCCGCATGGGAGATCTGGAAGAAGCTCCTGGCTTCAGATTGGCTCAGCCCTGGCCGTTGCAGCCACTTATGGAGTGAATCGGGATGAAAGATCTTTCTCTATGTCTCTCCTCCTCTCTATCTGACTTTCTAATAAAAATAAATAAATCCTTAAAATTAAGAAAAAAAGGAATTCTGGCTGCCATGCTGTGGAGCCCAAGTAAGTCTGGGCTGCAGGTGTGGGTGCTTACTCTCCCAGCTGCTAAGCTGGGGGAACTTGGACAGGGCTGGGCTTGAGGCTTAGGATCCTAGCTCTGTCCACTGCTGCCATGCGGTGGGCGGATCTTGAGCTAGTCTGGGCTTGTGGCTTGAGAATTTTCTCCATCCATGGTCACCATGCTGTGGGCAGATCCCAAGTGGGTCTGGGCATACTCAGGATCTTGGCTCCACTCACCACCACAATGCTTGGGCAGATCCCAAGTAAGTCTGGGCTGGAGGCATGGGTGATTGCTCTCCCAGGTGTGTGGCGGCAGCTGGAGGAACTCGGGTGAGGCACCTAGGTGCCAATGGTGCTGAACAAAGCGCTCAAGCTGCCCTGCAGTGTGCTCTGGGAACTTGGGGATGTGGGGTTACATGGAGTCTGGGGATGGCACAGCTAGGGACAAGCAGGGATCTGAGGGTTCATTCCCTGGTGAGGAATAACTTCTTTGGGACTTCCATGGACCTGGCCACTCTACTTGAAGGGCAGCAATATGGAACCCACCAGTGAGTGTCAGAAAAGGGAATGGGTACTGTGAGGCTGCACCATGAAGCCGACAAATACTAGAGTGAATCAGGTCTTGGGGTAGAATCTGCGGGGAAATATGTGGGCTCACCCATGTGGAACTGCAGTCTCTATTGGCACACGCAAAATCTGTGGCTGGGAAATAGACCTGGTTGGAGAGCTAAGGGGATGTCCAAGCTAGGCTGGAATTCTTACTAGTGAGCACAAGAACCAGAATTGGGGCATTGGACTGGGCTGGACATGGCTGCAAACTCCCTCAGCACAGATGTGGACTGGGTCTGGGAAGGGCCAGGCTAGGCTAGACTCCAGCCCCCACTGGTAGTCGTGGTTGTCAGGGTGGGTGTAGAACAGACTGGGCTAGATCTTGGCTCCTGCTGAGAGCTGTGTCTGGGCATGGACCAGGCATGGCTGGGCTGCAACACTCAAGAGTAAGAACTGGAAAGTGTATGTTCTGGTTGTGCAAGGATAGCGTTCCTGCCAGGACAACAGGTGGACAAAATCAACTTGGGGCAAGGACCCACTGTGTGCACAAGGTCTGCCACCTGGAGGAGAGTGGATAGAGAAGTTAGTCAACTCTTGTCAGATTGCAGTCCCTACAGGTAAGTGCAAAAACCAAGGCAAGGAGTAGCCCAAACCAGGCCAGGTTATGGTACCCACTGGTTACCATTCACCTTACAGTACCTGCTGGTATACATGTGGGTCAGGTCTGGTGGTGGACCAGGCTGGGTCAGTTCATAACATCCACTGGCAGATATGAGAGCCAGGATGAGGTGCAGGAGGGACCAGGTCGGGCTGCATTATCAGCCAGTTCACACTGGGGCCAGGACAGAAGGCTGAAGCACCTGCTGGTAGATGCCAAGGTGAGATGAGCTATGCCAATCTGGGGATGGTGGGTGCCAGGTCTGTGAGTCTCAGGCATAGAAGGGCCCTTTATCCCACCTGCGATGTGGGTCTGGCCCTAGGGGTGGGGGTTCAACGGGGACTGTGTCATATGGCCCAAGATTTTCAGCCCACCCATGAGGTGGGTGCAGGATTCATGAGCCCCAGAGGTTGGGAATCCAAAGGCGCCTGGGTCTCCTGGTCCAGGTCACTGGGCCTGCCTGCATTGTGGGTGACAGGTCCATGATCCCCAGGGGTCAGGGGGCCCGGCAGGTTCTGGGTCACATGGCTCAGTTCCTTGGGCTTGTTCACGTAGTAAATACTGGATCCATGAACTCCAATGGTGGGGAGTCCAGAGGGACCTGGGTGTCCTGGCCCAGGTCCATGAGCCTACCTATGGGAATTGGTCCTCCTCAGTGTAAAGAATGGAGTGCCGGATGGCAGACCATGGTGCACATAGAGGATATGGTAGCTCATTGGGACCTGCAGAAGTCATGTGGTACATAGCAGAGAATGGAGAACAGACCATATGGACAACTACCCCAGCCAAATGATGACAGCATATATCTTTGCTGCCCATGGACATCGGAAGGGATTCCTCATCTGTAGATCAGCAAGATCGACACCGTTTTGGAACTATTGCATCCACCTGGGCAGAACCCTTGGAGCGTGTGCCACATTGTAACCCTGACTTAATATCAGGTGGCCTTTCCCCATCCTCGGGTACTGGGGTGGTTGGGAGGATGAGTATGGTCTATCCCCTTATCTACCCACTCTCCCCAGAAAAGGGAAGAAGAAATAGAAAGTTCGGAAACAATAATCACACCCACTTCTCCCTAACCCTAGATCCTTCCCACCCTGATCAACTATATAAACATCATGTAAAATGATTTATAAAAAGAGAGAGAGAGAGAGAGAGAAGAAAAAGGAATTGTATAAATGGGGCCCAATGGCAGTGAACATTAGAGAGCTTTAAAAAATTAGTTCCATAAAATGGGATTATCTTCGGTTTAGCTTACAATCCTCTTAGGCTATAAGGGGTTATTATTGTTGAAACTCTGTAACTTTGCCTTTTCCTGTTTAAATTATAGCTAATGCTGCAGCAAAAGGGAATGAGGTAGATTTATAAACATTTTGTTGTTCAGTGTTGTGTTTAGGCAGAGAAGAAAAAGCACCACCAAAAAGGCGGCATTTTGTGTTCCTTCACTCACATGGACTACTGAGCAATGCTTTTCATGATGTGAAAATAGTATCAGTTCCTCTGGGTGCTGTTTATTTCACTGGCTCAAACCCTTCTGGCCAATTCAGATCATTCCAGGAAGCTTTGGTATTAGAGACTGAGGTGAAGATTGCAAAGGTTTGGTTATGGACTGAAAATGAGGTTAAGTACAACCTGGCAATTGCCTTCTGGTGTTTGTGACTTGAGTTTTCCCTCCCCACCTCTGTTCCTCTGTCCATCCTTCCCTCCCATCCTTCTCTTTTTATCCTCTTGGATCTTTTCTTCTTGATTCCTTTCTGTAGGGATGACTAAGAGGATGGATTTTTTTTTTTTAAATATCAGAATCCATGGTTTCAAAGTCCAGGTCTGCCAATTAACTGATTGTGTGATCACTAACAAGTTATCAAGTTATTTATCTTCACTATGCCTCAGTTTCCCCATTCATAGATTAATTCATAAAGCTATAGTGAGCCTTGATTGGCAAGTCTAATGAGACCCACTTTCTTTTTTTTCTTTTTTTAGATTTTTTTTTTAAAGATTTATTTATTTTATTGCAAAGGCAGATGTACAGAGAGGAGGAGAGACAGAGAGGAAGATCTTCCGTCCAAAGATTCACTCCCCAAGTGGCCACAACTGGTCCGAAGCCAGGAGCCAGGAACTTCTTTCCAGGTCTCCCACGTGGATGCAGGGTCCCAAGGCTTTGGACCATCCTCGACTGCTTTCCCAGGCCAGAAGCAGGGAGCTGGATGGGAATGGAGCTGCCGGGATTAGAACCAGCACCCATATGGGATCCTATTGGACACTGGGAACATAGTGTGAGGAGTGCCCACAGCAAGGTCACATGGGGATTCTCTTGGAGACATAAAAGCAATAACGGTGTTGGTGTGTGGGTGTGAGGAGGGTTTTGGGAGATAGGGGCTACCCCTTTACTAGAAAGCAAGCGCTCCCCTTAATACCAAACCCCATCATAAATTGAGAATTAGATATCTTTAGACAAGATTGGTTGTGGGGCTGGTGTCATGGTGTAGTCAGGTAAGCAGCCACCTACAAAGCTGGTATCCCTTTTGGGTAGCAATTTGAGTCCTAGCTGCTCTACTTTTTATCCAGCTCCGTACTAATGCAGAGTGGTCCACCTGATTGGAACACTGTACCCACGTGGAAGACCTGGAAAAAGTTCCTGAGTCCTGGCTTTGACCTGACTCAGCCTTTACCATTAGTCATTTGGGGAGTGAATCAACAGATGGAATACCTCTCTGCCTTTTCTGCTCTCTCTGTAACTCTGCCTTTCAAATAAATAAATAAATACCCCCAAAGTATTTCTAGAGTTACGGAGAAATGGTTAGGAGGCAGGTTAGGAGAACTCTGAAAACCTTTGCAATCTACTTTTAACAGAGTCACAGAACAGCCATACAAGTATTACCAGGGAAGTCTGTAAGAGAGGTAAGAATGCAACTCAACTGAGGCAGGCTGTGTCTTGGATTTTCTTAAAAAGCATCCTGAAGGATCAACTGCCACCAGTTCTATCTCAAATCCCAGATTTCCGTGGTGTTTTGGTCGTGGATGGTGTCAGTGTAGACCCTACAGTGAGAAGGCCTAAGGGATTCTCATCAACCCTGAGCTGTGTATGAAAGCTCAAATGCCAAACAGCTGGCTTCTGTTCAAGGCGACAGGTGCAAGACGGAGCCAGTACTCAGCCAGGATTGTGGTAACACTGGGTGTCAACAGTCAGCATCTGTTAGTGTCCTTATCAAATGGGAGTCCAAACTCCCTGTGACTGTGTGTGTTTGGTAGGGGGTGGGGGAGGGGTATGTACAGAGCGCCATCGAAGAATGAGTTGGAGGGATGCCAGAGGAGACCTCCGGAATACGAAGTGGTAAAAATGGCCTGATCTGGACCCATCTGTTTCCCTACCAACATTTACACCTGTAATGGAGGGATGGTTCCAGGAATTCAGAGGGGAAGGTAGCTGGCAAAGTTCTCCTATGCTTGGGGGGAATGATTACAGCTATAGCCAACACATATATAGGTCAAGGTTATGCAGATATACCAGGCATCACTCTATGTCTTACTGTGCGTCATTGAATTCTCACAACAATGCGGAAAGGCAGGTATGATTTTTGTTAAGATTTTAGTCATGTTTTAATTGGAAAGGGAGATTTACAAGAGAAGGAGAGACAGGAAGATTTTCCATCCACTGATTCAGTCCTGAAGTGGCTGCAACAACCGGAACTGAATCGACCCGAAGCCAAGAGCTTCTTCCAGGTCTCCCACATGGGTGCAGGGTCCTAAGGCATTGAGCCAACCTCCACTGCTTTCCCAGGCCACAGACATGGAGCTGGATGGGAAGTAGAGCAGTCAGGATATGAGTCGGTACCCATATGGGATCCCAATGCGTGTAAAGCAAGAATTTAGCCACTAGGCTATGGTGTCGGGCCCCAGGGATGATTTATATTGATATTTTACACACGATGAAATGCAAGAACAGATAAGGAACAATGCCCAAGGTCCCCACAGATTGGCAAATGACAGAGTTGGTATTCGGACCTGGCCAGTCTGGCTTTAAAGTCTGTTCATTTTACCTCTATACTATGTAGAATGTCAAAACTCTTTCAAATGAAGAGCTGGTATTGGGGCACACTGGGTTTAGGCTGTCACTTCCAACACCAGCATCCCATATTGGAGCACTGATTTGAGTCCAGCTGCTCTACTTCTGATCCAGCTGCCCAATAATGTGATTGTGAAGGTAGCAGAGGATGTCCCACAGCCTTGGGCCCCTAAACCCATGTGGAGGACCTCAGAGAAGCTCCTGATTCCTGGCTTCAGCTAGCCCAGCTCAGGCCCTTGCAGCCATTTGGAGAGTGAACCAGCAGATGGAAGATTAGAATTATTTAAGATCTAGAGTTATTTAAGTGGTGGTTAGCATAAAACAGTATGACACATAAAAGAACAAGACCTGTATGCCATAAATGGACTGAGCTTGGGTGAAAAGAAAAAAGTTTTCTGTCAGGAAAATGAAACAAATTAAGTATAAATATTCTAGACCAAAAAGAAAAGGCTGGAAGTGGACGTTTGATTAAATGTTTAAGACACTGGTTAGGATGCCCACACCCCACACTGCAGGACAGAAGTTAGCTCAGCTTCCTGCTTGTCCTGCAGGTGCTGGGAGGCAGCCGTGATGGTTTGAATGGGTCCCTGTCACACACGTGGGAGGACTGGTTGTTCCCAGCTCCTGGCTTCGGCACTGGCACAATCGCGGCCATTGGGAGCATCTGAGGAAATAGCTAGAGGTTGGGAGCACTCTGTGCTTCTCTGCGTGCTGCACCCCACCCCAGGCTCTCAAATAAAATCAATAAAAAATAAAGGGAAAATGTTAATTCACTCAGTTTGAATGTAAGTGCAAAGCAGGATGATGGTGTCTGAGACAGATACTGCGGAGAACTCTACCCGTCTTTAAACACTGGCTATTTTTCCTTTGCATGCCTGTGTAGTAGTGATTGATTTTGATGGTCATAGTTTATGTAAAAATTAAAATTCAGTAGTTACTTTTTCTACCATTCTGTTAAAAATTCCATTTATGGTACTTCCCTCAACATACATACAAATGTGAGTTTCTCTCTAGCCTCCTTGGGTCTGTTCATGCTGTGTCCTCCATAAAGCCTTTTTGTGGGGATGGGGTCCACGTCTACAAGGGTTCTGCCTTTTCAAGAGCTTTATCACTGATTTGCTATCAGGCTTTTTGTGTCATCTTTTCAAAAAAAGATTTACTTATGTATTCATTTATATACATATTTATTTATTTAACCTCAAAGGCAGAGTGATAGAGGGAGAGAGAAAAATCTTCCACCTCCAGATTCACTCCCCAAAGACCTGCACTAGCCAGGGTTGGGCCAGGCTGATAGCAGGACCCAGGAATTGCATCTTCATATCCTCTGTGGCCGGCAGGAATCCAGACACCTAGGCCCCCACCTGTTATTACTCAGGTGCCTTAGTGCGAGCTGGATTGGAGGCAGATGTGATACTTGATCCCAGGCGCTGCAATATGAGATGTGGCAGCAAATACCCATCCCTGTATACTTTCTATGTGAGTCTTTCTTATCTCCCTCAACCACAATATCTCTGGGGACTGTGCTATTTGCCCATACTGCTTGTGCATAACGAAGGCCCTAGATGTACCTGTTTATCTCAATTGGCTTTATTTCCCGGAAACTGGTCAAGTGCATATACTGTGCCAGGTTCTGGGGAGTCAGGGTGAAAAGTTCAAATGCAGACTCCACACATATGGAGCTCCTTTTTAATTGATTGATTTTAGTAAAAACGAGTAGAAATATGAGCCTGTCTCATCAGAAAGTCACAGAAAGTTGCCACAGGAGACCAGAGGAAGTAGCATATAGTAATTAAAAATTTTGGACTCTAAGATACTTTGGCCTCCTCTCTAATTTGACATACCTTGAGTACATTTCTTAAACATTTGTGTATCCAATTCCCTATATGTAAAATTAAGTATCACTTGAAGAATTGATTCCTATATGATATATAGAGAGAATTGAATGAAAAAACAGATTAAATCATGTTGAGGGAAATCAAATGAACCAGGTTTTAAGCACCTATGACGAACATACAGCTAATGTTAACACAGTATTGAAAGGTAAAAAAAAAAAAAATCTGAAAGCTATCTCTCAAAGACAAGCATTAAAAAAAGGATGTCTGTTCGCACTACTGCTATTCAATCCCATTCAAAATTCCAGACAAGTTTTAGGTAAGAAAATGAAATGAAAATGGGAAAGATGTAAAACTCTATCTGCAGATGACATTATCATATAAGTATTACATGTGTTTGTGTGTATAACTGAAGAGATCACAAAAAACCCTACTGAAGCTTATAAATGATATCAGCAAGTTTTTTTTTTTAAGATTTATTTTATTTTTATTGGAAAGGCGGATATACAGAGAGGAGAGACAGAGATCTTCCGTCCGATGATTCACTCCCCAAGTGAGCCGCAACGGCCGATCCGAAGCCAGGAGCCTCTTCCGGGTCTCCCACACAGGTGCAGGGTCCCAAAGCTTTGGGCTGTCCTCGACTGCTTTCCCAGGCCACAGGCAGGGAGCTGGAAGGGAAGCGGGGCCGCCGGGATTAGAACCATTGCCCATATGGGATCCCGGGCTTGCAAGGCGAGGACTTTAACCACTGCGCCACCGTGCCAGGCCTGATATCAGCAAGTTTTTATGGTATAAGAACATCTATAGATGCTGGCACTTTGGCTCAACTGGCTAGTCCTCCAACTCCAAGTGCTGGGACCCCATATGGACACTGGTTCATGACCCAGCATTTTAAAATGTTCTAGAATTGTGGTGGTGCTAGCACAGACTGGAATATATGAAATTTTTGTTTACTTTTAACAATAATTTGTTTGCTTGGCGCCAGGATCCCATATGGGCACCGGTTCTAATCACAGCAGCCCCACTTCCATCCAGCTCCCTGATTGTGGCCTGGGAAAGCAGTCGAGGATGGCCCAAGGCCTTGGGACCCTGCACCCACAGGGGAGACCTGGAAGAGGCTCCGGGCTCATTGTTTCGGATTGGTGCAGCTCTGGCCGTGGCAGCCGCTTGGGGAGTGAATCATTGGACAGAAGATCTTCCTCTCTTTCATTTATGCTCTCTGTATATCTGACTTTCAAATAAAAATAAATCTTAAAAAAAAAAAAAAAAAGAAAGCGCTATTACTGGTCGATTCCCAGGATAAGACCATAGCCTTGTTCTACAAATGCATTCCCCATCATCAGTCAATTTTTATTCTTTCTTTTGATAATTCAAGCAGTGTATTGTTAGAGCAAGACTTCGGTTGAGGTTTTCCAATATTTTGTGGATCAGAAGCTTGAAATACAGAGTTGCTTATATATTTAAGTGTTTGAGAATTCCTATTATTCTAGTACATTACTAAGGTTCTTTGTACCAGGTAAGAGTAAATGTTTGTCACAGTTCTGGGTTCTGACAATGACCTGCTTAACTTATTAACCAGTGAGTCATACGCTGACCAAGGTCCCATGGGTGTTACTATCACTACTACTTTCAATTTCATTTTTATTTTTTTTTAAACTTATTTTTGTTTGACTTGAAAGGCAAATAGCCAGACAGACCCAGACAGAGATCTTCCACCTGCTTATTTATTCCTCAAATGCCCACAATAGCTGGGACTGGACCAGGCCAAAGCCAGGATCTCAGAATTCAATCCAGGTTTCCCACATGGGTGGCAGGCACCCATGTACTTGAGTCATTTGCTTTCTCTAAGGGTGTGTATTAACAGGAAGCTGGAATTGAAGGCACTAAAACCCAAGTATTCTGGCATGGGTTATGGACATCCCAAGCAACCTTTAAACATCTATGCCAAATACCTACAACTCTACGTCATTTGAAAATATATTTATACTATTTTTAAAAGGAGTTGAGCCATATTAACATAATAGCATTAACAGTGTTACCTTTAGACATGACACCATTGGTGATGGCTGGATTTTTCACTATTGGAGTGGCAAACAAAGGCTCTCAAAGACAACTTACTGACATCTCACAGTACATTCCCAGACAATCAAGAGTTTCCAGAGGGGAAATTTGGATTCAAGTTCAACTGCAAAACCATCAGTATAACAGACCTGTATTTTCATGCTAATTAATTTGTAGAGATTAAATCACCTCATGAAATCACACGTAGTGCACAACGTTCCCTAAACAGAATAGTCTGCTTTTTCTCTAGTTTGCTCCATCTTATTCTCACTGCTTGCTGTCCTTGTTCTAAAAGTCAGGGAAATTAATCCAGTAGAACTGAGCCATGACATGGAGAGCTCATTGGCCAGAGTACACATAATTATCTTTGTTCATTAGCCATCCAGTAATTCATATCCAGTATTTCCATGGCCTTGTCTTACCCTCTCTGTACGTTGTCACAACACTGAAGCCTAGGGCTTTACAGACTCATAACCAGATTAATGCTGTGTCTAATTGCTTTCCTTATTCTTACCTCAAATACAATCTGGCAGCAATATGAAATATTAGAGCTCTAAAAGTAACATTTCATCCAGTACTCTATCCAAATCTTAACCAGCTCCCCCATGCTTACTAAGTATATATAGCTCAAGCACCATTAGTCTGGTATTTGAGGACTTCAAAAATCTAGGTCTACATTTTCTTTCTAGATTTTTAAACTACTGTAGACTTGAACAAGATGGTTGTCCTTACCACCCACTGACCTTCTGCGAATTCTTCTTGTACCTCTGCTCATGATATTTATCCTGTTCAGGATACCCTCCCTGAATATTTACCCTTCAAAGTGCCCGCTCCTTCCTTGAATGTGATGCCAGGTACAGTGTCAGGTACTTGGTAATACTAATGCATAACTTTTCATATCTTACATTGTTAACTCTTGCAGTATTTAATCCTGTGTGAATTTTGCTTCCTCATCTACAGTGCACGCTCCTTGGGGGCCAAGTGCCATTTATTATGCTTATGAGGTTTAACAGACTGGGTTGAGGGCTGTAATATAGACTAGGTTCTGTCTGGGTGCTAGAGGTTCTCCCAAATGCCCACGTAGTGGTTCATTCCACATGCATACCAGTTATAACCACTTTCAATGTGAAACTGTAGAAGTAACTCCAAGCGAATAATGAATAATTGCAAACTATCTTTGAAATAGTTGAGAATCCTCCCTTAAAAGACAGAAGGTTCACTATTTTTCTTTTTTTTTTTTCTCCCCATGGTGGACTGTACTAAACGGGATGCATTATGAAAATGCTGCAGAAATTAATATGTTCATAGGTGGAAACAGAGAGAAGTAAGTCTTCATGCATGGACTACAAGGATGAACTCACAACGAAATGACTGATAATTCCCTACATTGTTGGGAGACATCTCAGTGGCAGCAAGGTGAATTTGTAAAAATTCACCCATTGTAAGACTGAAGGGGAGGACAGAAGAGGAGGGAGGGAACTTGCTGCAGTGGGGGAAGGGAAATCCCAGTGGCTACTAAACTGCATCATAAAACAATAAAAAAAGAGATAGAACTGACATTTAATTAGTAAGCCCATCCTCCCCTGAAAAGCTTAAAAATGACATGTAAAGATAAGTAGCTGGGGTGGGTGGATATTTGGCCTGTTGGTTGAGACATTGGTTAGGGTGTGCAAGTCTCGTAGCAGAGAGGCTCCAACTTCTTGCCACTGTAGATCGTGGTATGCAGCAGATGATGCTTCAAGTATCTGGGCCTCTGACACTCACATGGGAGACCTGCACTGTGTTCCTGGTTCTCAGCTTTCGCCCTCCATGGGGCTGCCGTAGGTACTTGGAGAATGAACCAGCAGAGGAGCTCTAACTTGCTTGCTTGTGCTCACTCACTTGCACATTCTCTCTACTGTTCAAATACACATTCAACAATTAACAAAAGGAAGAAAAATGGCCAAACCTGGGATATAATCTCTAAGATTTAGTTGATCACAAAATACTCAAAAGAACTAATGTGTCATGCCATTCATTTCTATTTCAGTGTTTTCATTGGTAAAATAGACTAAGCTACATAGGGAGAAGAAATCGAGAATTTGAAGTGTACATGGAGGGCATAACAATTCCATGGGCAACACCAGCTAAACAGCTCTTCACCTTGGCTTCTCCAGAATCATTTAGGAAATGTAAGATTTCTTCATAGAAAAAGGTAGTCTCAAGCCAGAAGCTGCTCAATATGTGGGCTTATGTGTGTGGACCCAAGACACACTATAACCATCCTGAATTATCAAAATGCTTATTAATCTTGTAAATGAAAGGATACAGGAAAGATAAAGAAAATCTTTATAATCCCCACTGAAGCCATTCTGTTGCATAAGATATACTGACTTGAACTTCTCACAAAGGCTTTGCTTCACTTTGAGGAGATGCCCAGACTGCAGCTCTGGTGACAAATGCTGCTTTTGATGGAAACCTGTGTCCAGCAAAAATCTCTCATCTCCAGCAAAACAGACATGTTGAGTGTTCATTACTGTTTACAGTCCTTGTTTATACTCTTGTGGAACTGTGGTTTTTCTACTTATTACTTGTTGAATTCTTTATTTAGTCGAGGGTTAACCTCCTGATTGTAAGATCAACTGAAAGCATGCCATTGTAGGCTAGGAATGTCATGACACTCTTAAATCTGCACAAATATGAAATACATGAAATTTCCTCACTTTATATAAATAAAAGAATTTTAAAAATATAACCCCCTCATCTTGTATGTGGAAGAGACTTCAGTGTAATTACTTGGTGACATCAAATCAAAACTACAAGGAAGAGTAAGCTTGTAACTTTTTTGTGGTGGGCTTAGAATTCTTGTGTTTTTCTCCAAGGATTACTACAAATCACGGATTGTGTTTCTCATCAAGAAAAATGCAAAGTTGAAATTATTACTACCTTCACTTCGAATTACAAATGACCTTTTATTGTGTTCCATTATACAATTTTACATAGTAACGTTTTTATTTTAAGCAATACTTAAGCACATTGAATTAATGTTTCAGCTCTACTGATCAGCATATAGATTTACCTTAAAAAAAAGTACAAACCAAGCACAGTGGTGCAATTTTCCAGGCACTTTCAAGTTGCTTAAATATTTACAAATATGTAAGCACCCTGTTGGAAAGCATGAAAATTTTGGTGTCAGGAAGAACCACTACATATGTCTCAAATCTTTTAATTCCAATGTTTCCACAGCTCCAAATATTCCTGAGAAAGGTCAGGCTCATTGTCATTTACATCTGCTTTTCCTCACACTTCAGTGAATCTTGGAGAGCCATAACTTCTGTCACTTGATGTGCCACTAATTGCACAAAACACATGTAACGTGTTATTCATCCAAGGAGAGTGCATCGTATCTTCTTGTAGTATCTAAAACAAAAGAAATTCACATGGTTAGCACAAAGCAAAATAGCCACTGCCAAAAAAGAATGTCTATATGAACTTAGGCGCATATTTCAATTTATCACTGACACTTAGCTATTTAAAATGACAGAAAGCAGAAAGAGCAAAGAATAACATTACCAACTTAAGTCTTCAAAGCTGTTTTACAAAGGCAGCATATTAAAAAAAACAGAAAAGATCTGGTTATTCATTAAGAAAAGGTCATAAAATATGAAATTCAATACAAAATGAGCTAATGCAAACTTTAAACTTTTCTCCCCACTAACAGTTGGTCACAACAACAGTTCTAAACAGTTAATGAATCTTCTCACACACTAGTTCTCAGAATCAACTGGGGGGATTTCAAATATTAAGATACACACCTTTCCTTCCCTGGACACTTGGAAATAATACATAATGCAGATGAAGTCATAAAATTGTATTTTTGAAGACATACTATAATTACATAAATTAACTAATAGAGAAGAGGTTTTTTTTGTAAATGAAGAGCTTCATAAATTCCTATTTCATTAAGTATATAATAAACTTTTACATTCATAATATTATAAATATTTTAAACATACCCATTTTATGAAATCAAAAACGAAAGTCAGGAGAAATTTGGCTTAGATGAAGAAAAAGAAGAGTGTACAGATTGTATCCAGCTCTTTACTATGAGGTCCCATTTTAAGTCTCAAGCTTTGGACATTTTGTTCTCAAGCTACCATTGAAAGCTCACTTGTATATGGTCCATAAATTAATCTGTTATGCCAGTGCTAAGTCATACTGTTTGTGTTGTTACAAGTCATACAGGATACATGAAGGCTATAGTAGAGTCATTTTTTTTTTTTTTTACAAAACTTATGACATTAATCTGAGAGCATGTTAGAGGTTTTAAAGATGACTGATTATCCAAGCCTATCAAGTGATAAGGAAGCAGTGTATTCACTGAGAAAAGACACTATAATGGCCACTAAAATTATATTTAATCAAGAAATCTGCAATTAATTGTTTTGAGATAATATGAATCGCTTTCAGAAAACCAAAAGCTTGAAGAAATGTTTACTGTAACAAATTATACTGAAAAATGGGCCAAGGAATTTCCAAGTCATATCTTTTTTAAACAACTCATTATGGAGTTCAACAGAGTGTTTAATATTTCAGTATCCATGGGTACTTTGCCTTATTTTGTGATATTATTATAACCTTGAAGTTTATGACTATGAAGACTCTCATATGAATATTTAACAGAATTAATTGCTTTACAAAAATTCACTGTAAGATCAATAGCTTGCATAATTAAAAACCAGCACAAGCTAACAGATCTCTTAGTTAGCTATCAAAATAAAATATCAAAGTTCTAAAATACTGATCTGTACAATTCAGACAGCCATGGTTTATGGTAATAATAATAATAATAATACTGATAGGTAGGAAATATGATAGATTTTTTAAAAAAATATACATTTCAGGGCAAATGGAGACTACAAAATGATCATTCTAAATATGCTGATCACAGGCTTTCAATTTGACTAACTTAAGAGTTCAAGACTAGTTCATGGAACTGCAGGCAAATGAAATGACAGTAATATAGTACACACTGGCTTCAAACGGCATACGCAATTTTTTCTTTTTGTAAAGAAGGAACTTGTAATATGATTTCTATACACTATGAGGAACAGAAATTCAACAAGTTTGCTTCAGGAACCAACATGCAGTCCAGTTAATAACAGCATCGGAATATTTAAAAATTCATGGAACAGAATGAAAAAAAATGTTGATTTCAGTACATTGTTTAAAATTCAGGTACAGTGCTTTCATAATACACATTTCATATGAACTTCGCTGCAAACCCCTGATATACCTCCAAATAGTGATGTTGAAGAGAGAACAGTACTCGTGAATTGAGGCCGAAATACAGACAATAAAGAAAGTGAAAGGTTCCCTGATTACCTATGACAGAAAAAAAGGCCTCTGATAACTGAGCAAAGAATACCTTGGAAGTATTTGCCTCATTACAAAGTAGGTGAATAAAAGTAAAGATGGCAAAAAGACAACACAGAACATAATCCCAAGTTCCTCAAGCCAACAAAGTTTTTGGCCACAGAGTGTGGGTCCACAGGAGATTGGGTAACTGGTGTTAATCAAACATAGGGGATGACCTAAGTCTGGCTGACCCATACAGGGAAGATGACAATGGTTGGAAGGGTAGATGCCTGATCACTCTGTCAATTTTAGGATGTAACTAAAATTCCCCACAGCTCATTCTGACAAATAGCACACAAAATAAACTGGGAAAGGCTGGATCTGATTAAAATTCAACTGGCTACCACTGTCCTAGCAGCCTCCCCACTCTGACTTTGCTCCAACATTGTACCACACTTCTTTGGATACTAAGCACTAGGCCTAATTCCATCCTCAGACAGTCTCCCATAGGGAGTAACTGCCTTCAAGTCGCACTGAAATGCACATACCAGAACAAATAAGGCTCCCTAGTTTCTTTTAGTGATCCTCCTTCATTTCTTAAATATTGAGAATCTAGGCCTGGTGCCATAGCCTGGTGATAGTGGCTAAAGTTCTCATCTTGTGTCTGTTGGGATCCCATATGGGCACCTTTTCATATCCTGTCTGTTCCACTTCCCATCCAGCTCCCTGATTGTGGCCTGGGAAATAGCTGAGGATGGTCCAAAGCCTTGGGACCCTGCACCTGCATGGGAGACCCGGAAGAGCTCCTGGCTTAAAATCTGCTCAGCTCCAATTGGGGAGTGGGCCAGTGAAAAGTCTCTCCTTTTCTCTGTAAATCTGTCTTTCCAATAAAAAGAAATAAACCTTTTTTTTTTTAAAAAAAAATTGAGAATCTGCAGTGTTTCTGAAGCAAATTATTGTCATATTGAGCATGTTGGCACTTCTGAGGAAATGAAGGAATCTTTATGATAAGCTTAATGAGCTCAGTTACTCAAGGATTAGACTATCAATGCTGTACCTCTACAAGCACACAGAATATGTTAGAATGCTCAAGTGGTCGTCTGAGAACAGCGGAGTTATACACATCCATTGCCAGAACTTCATATGGAAACAAAGTTTAGCAGAATAGCCCAGGAGTACTTAGATCTTTCTGTAAGGGTCAGCAGGTATATAAAACTTCTAACAACTTAAATTATGACATAATTTGGCTAAATGTGATGATCAGGTCATTGTTTGTACATTTTTACACTCGCCAAGTTATAGACTCAAACAGGTTTTATAAAAACAGAGTTTTGTAAGCCGAATTGGGTATAAAGACCATTCATAAAAGTTGGAAAAATCACCCAGGATATCTCATCCAAATGGTAGTTTCTAGTGGTTTGTTTGTTTGGTTGGTTTTTTTTATAGCCAAGATAGGGCTACTCATCTGGGGACTTGGCTGCCAACCCAACCACTGCACTTCTTTAGCCTTCTTCCTAAAAGACTGCTATCTCAGTATACGGGGATCAGTTCAGATTTTCTCAGCTAGTCTTCTAATGACACGGTTAGCACAAAGAACAGAATTGGTAATTGCTTTGGTTACAGCCTTAGGCAATTTCTTCACATGTGACTTGCACTGTATCATTTCAATCATTAAAGAGAACATGAACAGATTTTATAATACAGACTGAGTAACTTTCTAAGATACTATTTTAAACTAAGAGATTTTGCTAAGCAATAGTTTAGATATCCCAGGTTATATTTCTGTCTCCAGCCACACTAATACTTGCCTGCTCATGGATAATTTCAGACAATTCTTTTACCATGTCTCTGAAATTTGACTTCAGACCTTCATGATATTCAATTTGATCCTCTTTAATTAGCCGCTCATTTAGTTCCAGCGCAATGCTGCATGCTTGTATGAATTTCCTGTGGTTGAACATGAAATATGAATGTTCTGTTATGTAATCTGAGGACAGTTTCTTGATAACTAATTTGATGACACACTTATCAAGGTTTTTTTTAGAAGGAAGATTAGAACCCCACATAGGATCACTGTGCATTTGTTAACATTACCTCCTAAACCTGGAATAACTTCATTTTCCACCTTTGTCTTCATCTTAAAATACTTACCTCTAGTAAATCTAATTCCTCAATCATTTACTTGGCTTTATAAGTTGATTTAATACTAATATTAATTGGTACTTAGAGACAGCAAGACATTCATTTGCTCCAGGTGTGCAGTCGGTTAGCACGTAGTACTTACACTGCAAGTCATTCATTTAAAAATGCTTTATTTGAAAAAAGCTTTATTTGGAGCTTAGATAATGCGCTGTACAGTGGTCAGTACTGTAGCTGTGAAGTATCTACCTCGGGTTAGTAAGAGTGGGGACAGGAACCTGGTGCCATGGTATAGTAGCCTAAGCTTCTGCCTGTGGTGCTGGCATCCCATATGGGTGTTGATTCGAGTAGCAGCTGCTCCACTTTTGATTCAGCTCCCTGCTAATGTGCCCAGGAAAGCAGTGCAGGATGGCTCAAGTCCTTGGGCTCCTATACCCACATGGGAAACTTAGAAGAAGTTTCTGGTTCTAGATGTGAACAGCCCCAGCCATTGATGTCTCTGATGGAAGATGTCTCTGTCTCTCCTACCTTTTTGTAACTCTGCGTTTCAGATAAATAAATATGAATATTAAAAAACAATGGGGGCCCGGCACAATAGCATAGTGGTTAAGGCCCTCGCCTTGCACGTCCGGGATCCCATATGGGTGCCAGTTCTAATCCCGGCAGCCCTGCTTCCCATCCAGTATCCTGCTTGTGGCCTGGGAAAGCAGTCGAGGATGGCCCAAAGCTTTGGGACCCTGCACCCGCATGGGAGATCCAGAAGCTCCTGGCTCCTGGCTTCGGATTGGCTCAGCTCCAGCCGTTGCGGCTGCTTGGGGAGTGAATCATTGGACGGATTATCTTCCTCTCTGTCTCTCCTCCTCTCTGTATATCTGACTTTGCAATAAAAAAAATCTTTAAAAAAAACAGTGGGGACATAGTTGATGTCCACCATAAAGTTGAGAGTATTTTTCTAGTCTTTCATGTGTTTATGTTTAGTCTTCATAATCAGAGTACAGACCTTAGGGTACAAAGTACTACATTGTCATTTGTTTTATATTCTTGTCATAGCAACTATGTAGTCTTTTGTACATACCAGGCATTAGTAAATATTAGAGAATGAATGATTAATGGTTGCTCTTCAGCCTAGAATAGCTGATAACATGCAGGCATGAAAAGTAAATGAAATAGTAGGAAGCAAATTATTGGCTAGACTATCATCTTTCTCCTTGATTGATTTTACTCAACACTTTCTCTTAAGGCCTCTTGTATATTGAACAGAAAGATGTGTTTATTTATTTGAAAGGCAGAGAAAGAGGGATGGAGGTAGGGAGGGAGAAAGAGCAAGAGAGATCTTCCATCCACCAATTCACTCTCCAAATGGCTGCAACAGCCACTGGTCTGTCAGGCTGCAGCCACAAGGCAGGAACTTCATCAGGGTACCACCTGGGTACAGGGACCCAAGCACTTGGACTATGTTCTGCTGCCTTCCCAGGTGCATTATCAGGGAACTGGATTAGAAGTGAACAGCTGAAACATTAAAACCTAACTCACATAGGATGGTAGCATAGCAGGCAGCAGCTTAATCCATTGTACCATAATGCTAAACCCACAAATCTCTTCTTCTCTAATGTAAGACAATTCTGATATGCCTTAGCTTACAGGGCTGGTCACTGAACACTAGACCAGGCAGGCAGAATCCATCAGGAATTAAGGACATGGGATAGGAGCAAGCCTATATAAGCCTTCTAGTCCCAGTGTTATTTCTATCCTGAAGAGTATGAACTGCAATGAACAGAAGGTAAGGTGGGCAAAGTAGGCAATCCAGTAATGAACACAAGCTTGTATTTCTATCACTTAATACCACAGCAACAAAGTAGTGTTTGGCGTGTGTAATCTCTTGGGACGCTGGGGCACGGTTAAGGTGCTGCAGGACCTTAGGCGGTCACTGAAACATTGTAAAAGAGTGCAGAGGATGGTTCCCCCCCCTCCAAGGTGTTATTTGATGAACACTTTCTTGTGCTGTTTTTAAGAAGAAAACAGCAGGAATATAAAAGTTTTATCTGAAAAATGTAGAACATTACCTAAACATGTCTTTCAACTCATTCACTTTCTTAGGTGGATACTTGCTGGCTTGACTGTCATTTAAGAAAGCCCTTGCATATGCCAATGGACCAGCATTGACCTAAATTACAAAAGAAAAAAGAATATTGTCAGGATGTAACTGAAAGTAGCTTTTGTATTTATCCTTTTTCTTTCTTTCTTTCTTTTTTTTTTTAAAAAAAACCCAAATGCATAAGAAATCCGTAAGTGGAAAATACATGTATTATGGGTTACCACAAGTTTACATGCAAATTCATTAACTAAAGTTAGCAATCAATAAAATGACATCCTAATAAGTTAGTTAATGATTTCCAATATGTAAATACAGGCTTTGGCAGCAATCAGGGACTTATGTTAAAGTACTCTGACAACACAGATAAGTTAGAGCCAGCATGCATCGTTTCTATATAGCGATCTAAACTAAAGCATAGGCTTCTGCATTCAGTAAAAGTACAATTTAAACAATTATAGCAGTGCTTGCTCTGTGTCTGTAGGAACACAATAAGAGCACCAAGAAGCATCTCGTCCAGTTGAGCAACCATCCTACCTGTACGGAAACACAGCCCTGCAGCTTCAGCTGGAGCTGAATCATGTCCACGTCAGCAGAGGAGCACAGTTTTTGTAACTCTGCAGTCTTATCTTTTATTTCATCAGTAGCAACATCAATTGGTTTTAAATTAATCTGCTGTTCACAGTTTATAGGAATCCTCTTCTTCACATATGGGAATGAGTTTGATGCTATGAAAGTGTTGAGACTAAATTACTATCTTGAAAAAAAATCATTTCTTCAAACAACAAAATTCAAGAGAAAGATCCATTGCAACAAATGATTTGCACGCTTTCTGTGGAAGATGCCTTTGGCTACCATAGAGGACTGAGGGGGAAGTTCTCCTTAGAAGACATCTATGAGCAATTATGACCGGCACAAGAAAAAGGTGGTTTATAATATGGACATGTTTGTGCAAACTTGTAGCTGAACAAAACAACAGATAATTAACATTTCAGTTGAATATTCCTGCTGGCCAGGTGTTATATGTGTATATCAAAAAGGACCAAAACAAATATGAACATGCCAAATTCTACTTACTAGTCAAAATTGTCCGGCGTTTACACTGTTCTTCTATACACCCTTGCTTTTTCCCCGACAGAGTATAAGGAGCCTCAAAAACAAATCTGTTGATATTATGGTTTCTTTCAAACTCAGTTTTCCTTTCTGTGAGCTCTTTCTCATCAAAGTAGGGCTTCACATAAGTGACTTGTATATGAGCATATTTTGGATCAAGCTCTTTGGCATTTACCTACAAGGAAGGTGATTTAGTTTAATTCAATGGGAGGGAAAAAGGAGTCTAGCTAACCTGCTAATAATGCCATTGAAAACTGTGTTTCTGACTGAATATAATTCTGAATGGAGTCTCTCTTCTTTTTCTAAGGACCATTTACTTATGATTATAAGTAATAAAAACCTATTTGGAAGTCACAGAAATATATAAAAAAAACCACAAAGAAAAAAATGACTGCAATGCAACCACTCAGTGATACTTAGTACATTTTTCATATAGATCCTTCTAATCTATTTTTCTGTTCATACACACACACACACATATTTAGGAAATTAAGATCCTAGCATTAAAACAGCTGATTGCATGGGATGAAGCATTTGGTGTAGCTAGTGTTGCTTTCGACATCCACATCCCATACTGGAGTGCCTGGATTCAGATCCCTGCTCTTCTGCTTCTGATCCAGCGTCCTGCTAATGCAGATCCTGAAACACGGCAGGTGATGGCTCAAGTACTTTTTTTTTTTTTTTTGTCATTCATATGAGAAACATGGATTGAATTCTGGGATCCTGACATTTTATTTATTTTATTTAGTTGAATGACAGAGTTGTGGGGGAGGGGGAAGAGAGAATTAATGAATGAGAATGGATGAATCTTCTGTGTGCTACTTCACTGCCCAAATGGCCACAATAGTCAGGACTGTGCCAAGTCAAAGTCAGGACCTTCTTCTGGGACTCCCACATTGGTGGCAGGGGCCCAGGCACAATAGCAAGCCGCTGAATGGGAAGTGGAGCACCTGGACTTGAATTGGTGAGCATATGGGATGCCAATGTCACAGGCAACAGCTTTACCTGCTATGCCACAACACTAGACCCAAGAGCCCTAGCTGCTGTGGGCATTTTTGGAGTGAAACAGCAGATAAGGAATCTCTGCTTTCTTTTTCAAATAAAATGCATACATACATACAATTTCAAAAATTAATTGTGGATCATGTGGCTTCTTTTTTAAAAGATTTATTTATTTTCATTAGAAAAGCAGATATACATATAGAAGGAGACAGAAAGATCTTCCAACTGCTGGTTCACTCCCCAAATGGCCGCAATGACCAGAACTCAGCCTATCTGAAGCCAGAAGCCAGGAGCCTCTTCTGGTTCTCTCATGCAGGTGCAGGGTCCCAAGGCTTTGGGCCATCCTCAACTGCTTTCCCAGGCCAGAAGCAGGGTAATGGATGGGAAGTGGAGCAGCTGGGATATGAACCAGTCAGTGCCCATATGGAATCCTAGTGCATGCAAGGTGAGGACTTTAGCCACTAGACTACTGCGCCAGGACCAGATTATGTCACTTCTATCTCAATAAAAATATAGTTATCACAGTTCTATTTTTTATTCATCAATATGACACTTTAAAAAGATTTACTTATGGGCCCGGCGTGGTAGACTGGCTTTGCATGCACCTGGATCCCATATGGGTGCCGGTTCTAATCCTGGTGGCCCCATTTCCTATCTAGCTCCCTGTTTGTGGCCTGGGAAAGCAGTTGAGGATGGCCCAAAAAGTCTTGGACCCTGTCCCTGTGTGGGAGACCCAGAAGAGTTCCTAGTTCCTGGCTTCAAATCGGCTCAGCTCTGGCCATAGTGGCCACTTGGGGAGTGAATCATTGGATGTAAGATCTTCCTGTCTTTCTTCTCTCTGTATATTTGAATTTTTAATAAAAATGGATAAATCTTTAAAAAAGGAAAATCTAGTATCCTATAGTCAAGATATATTTGAAAGTTTAATTGTAAGTTTTTCTTTAAAAAAAAAGTTATTTATTTATTTGAAGGAGAGAAGAAGGAAGAGAGAAAGAGAGACATCCCACATCTGCTGGTTTCGTCCCGAAATGCCAGCAACAGCCACAACTGGGCTAGGCTGAAAATGCGAACCAGAACTCCATCACGGGTGGCAGGAACTTAAGCTATCATCTGCTTGCTTTCCAGATGCATTACCACAGAGCTGGATCAGAAGCCAAGTACCCACGACTCAAACTGGCATTCCACAATGGGACGTGGGTGTCCCACCAGTGGCTTAACCTAAAGTGCTGTAACACCCACCTGTCATTATCACGACTTTTAATACTTGTGTGGATATATAATTTATTGGACCATTCTTTATTAATAGATGTTTTTGTTATTTTCCAACTTTTTACTTTATATTTCCATGAACTTCCTTATATTTAAAACTTTATTTTTTTCTTAGAATAAATTCCTAGAAAAGAAATTACTTAACTACAAGATTTATATGGTTTTATGGATGTTGATATGAACTACTCAGTCACCCTACTAAAAATCTTACCAATTTGGCACTAGAAAACTATTTTTTGAACCTGTCATTGATACTGTCTCAACCCAGATGCTTCGAAGAATGGAACTTGCATTATTTTTAACATATTATTTACTCAATACTATGTCAATTAATTCCATAATGTTGTATATCGATGCTGAGGTTTTGTTGGGGCTTTTAACTGACCGGAACTTTACTCTGTTAGCTCTACCTTCAGACCAGAGAAGATCTCCCCAAGAGGCCACTGAACTTATCTGGACAATAAAATGCTGGACTTTATGCTTGCAATGAAGGAATCTCAACTGAACTTGAACTGTGGTTATGCAGCAAGGTGGAGGAATCCACTATGGGGGGAGGGGTATGGGAGGGGTGGGGGGAATCCCCAGTGCCTATAAAACTGTATCACATAATACAATGTTAATAACAATAAAAAAAAAAGAAAACTAGTGTTTAATATTGTAAGGGGAGGTACAATTTATTTATTTATTTTGAAAGATTTATTTGTTTTTATTGGAAAAGCAGGTTTACAGAGAGAAGATTCCAAAGTGGAATATCTTACAGGAGGATTCCACAGGTGGCCACAATGGCCAGAGCTGAGCTGATTCAAAGTCAGGAGCTAGGAGCCTCTTTTGGGTCTCCCACATGGGTACAGGGTCCTCAAGCTTTGAGCCATCCTTGACTGCTTTCCCAGGGCCTAGGCAGGAAGTTGAATGGGAAGTGGGGCCACCAGGATTAGAACTAACACCCATATGGGATCCTGGTGCATTCAAGGCAAGGACTTTGGCCGCTAAGCCACCACGCAGGGCCCTAAACACTTTTAAACATACATCTTGGGTCTGGCATTGCGATCTAGCATATAGAGATGTTGCCTTTGACACTGGCATCCCACAGTGGGTGTTGCTTCAGTCACTCCAATTCCACTCCAGTTCCCTGACACTGGCCTGGGAGAAGCAGTAGAAGGTGTCCCAAGTGCTTGGACTCCTGCTAGCTGCACTGCAGAACCAGATAAAGCTCCTGGTTCCAGTTCAGCTTGGTTCAGGTATGGCTATGACAGCCATTTGTGGAGTAAACCAGCAGACAGAACACCTATCTGTCTCTCCTTTTCTTTCTGTAACTACATTCCAAACCAATAAATCTAAAAATAAATAAATAAATAAACAAAACAAACACCCCCCCCAAAAAACCTCATGCATCTTTACGTGTATAGACCCACAAAATAAAATCTGAAACGTAAAATTTTTGGGTCCAAGAACATATTCACTTAAAATACTGGATGATATTAGGATGACCATATACTGCTTTAAATGGCCCTTAAGCAGATTTTACTTAATTTTCTAAATGTTTATTTGAAACAGAGAATAAAGAGAGGGAGGAAGGGAAAAGAGGGGGACATAGAGAACTAGAAAGAGATTGATCTTCATTTATTAGTTTACTCCCCAAAAGGCTAGGAAGGTCAGGGCTGGACCATGCCCAAACCAGAAGCCAGAAGCTTCTTCCAGATCTCCCTTATGGGTGGCAGGGACCCATCTTTTGCTGCTTTCCCAGGCATGAGTAGGGAGGTGGATCAGAAGGAAAGCATCTAAGACAAGAACCACACCACATCGGGACTTAACCTGTGATATCAACAACATTGGAACGCTTAAGCAGATTTTAAAGCAGGGCAGGGACTGGTGCCATGTTTTAGTAAGCTAAGCCTCCACCTGCAGTGCTGGCATACCACTGCATGCCAGTTTGAGTCCCAGTTGCTCCATTTCCAACCCAGCTCCTTTGTGACAGCCTAGGAAAGCAGCAGAGGACGGCTCAAGTGCTGGAGACCCTGCACCCACGTGGGAGATCCAGAAGAATCTCCTGGCTCCTGGTTTGAGATTGGCTAACTCCATTCAGGCAGTGAACCAGCAGATGGAATATATCTCTGTTTCTCCTCAGTGTAACTGTACCTTTCAAATAAAAGTATTTAAAAATAAACACTAAGGAATCTCTTTTTTAAAAAGTAGGATAAAAGGATGCTTTAATTTCTATTTTTACACATGAGAAAAAATATTTAAAATTACTTATTGTATCTGGTGTCTTTGAGGAATGGCTAAAATGTTGTACTTAGCAGATAACGTCAGAAGTGCAGATACCTGATAGTGGTTTGTCACTAGCATTCTTTTTTTTTTCTTAAAGATTTATTTATTTTTATTCGAAAGTCAGATATATAGAGAGGAGGAGAGACAGAGAGGAAGATCTTCCATCTGATGATTCACGCCTCAAGTGACCACAACGGCAGGTGCTGCACCAATCCAAAACCAGGAGCCAGGAACTTCCTGCAGGTCACCTGTGTGGGACCAGGGTCCCAAGGACTTGGACCGTCCTTGACTGCTTTCCCAGGCCACAAGCAGGGAGCTGGATGGGAAACGGGGCCACCGGGATTAGAACTGGCATCCAAAAGGGATCCTGGCATGTTCAAGGTGAGGACTTTAGCTGCTAGACCACCGTGCTGGGCCCATCACTAGCATTCTTATGGCCATATTTTCCAAGGCAAAATAAAGTAGTCAAATGGTTCACATGAATCATACCTAGATTTCCATTTAAATGTGAATTAATAGAGTGGGGCAAGCCAAATGCTATATGGCCCCAAAGAAATTTTCTGTTGCCTTAATTCAAGAGAACAACACAGAAAAGCGAAACTGGTAAGAAAACAGTAGGCTGGTTTTGCCTAATGTTTTAATTTTGAACCTATCAGCAAACCTATATTCACGGTAGATAATATTTTTACTGTCAGAGGCTTTTTAAACTCTGCCTCCTAGCTTCCAAGTGCTTTACATAGCACTATGCACATCACAGTGATTCATATTGCTGAGGCTACACATTCTGAACTGTGTATCCTAAAAGTCAGCTCTTGGCCCTGGCGTACCCACGCAATGAAGGAGTCAGACATTCCTACTGTGCTTTCCCAAAACTCTCTCTGCAGGAAACTATGTGTTTCCTAAGAAGCAACCTTGCTTGCTGGAACCATTCTCACCCTATGTTGGTTGAGCCTACTAGGATGGATTCCACAGAGCAAGGCCCAAGGCATTCCTCCTAAATACTGGTGCTGTTGGCATAAGTACTGCAGTATCCCTTATGCGTGCAGGTTCAAATCCTGTTCTGATCCAGCTCCCTGATGATGGCCTGGGAAGGCACAGGAAGATGGTCCAAGTCTTCAGGACCCTGCACCCAGGTGGGAAACCCAGGTGAAGCACCAGGTTCCTAGGTATGCACTGGCCCAGCTCTGACCATTGCGGCCAGATGGGGTATGAACCAGCAAATGGAAGATCTCTGTTTCCTTCTCACTGTAGCTCTGCCATCAAATAAAAATGAAGCTAAAGTGTAACTACAGTCACTCTTACTGAACTAAAGCAATCTTAGGATAAAATATGTACCTAAAAAAATTTTAATCACAAAGTATGTGAGAACCATAATATAGAACAGCCTTTATAATAATAGCCAACCTTTATTGTGTATGCTACCTCTTATTATTATTGGCGATGCTATTTATATACAAGAAAATTTAATCACTTTCTACATATGAACTCATTTCATCTATACAACAACTGTATGAGGGGGTACTGTGATTATATTCATTTCATTAATAAGAAAAATAAAAGAAATGAAACTTGGAGAAAACAGGTTAACATTCCCATGGTCACAGAGATGGCAAGTGGCAAAGAACGGAGATTTGAATCCTAGTCTCTCTGACCCAAAGCTTCTTTCCTTTCTTTCACTATCTGGAAGGCTCCATTCACATTCTTCTTCTCCACCAGTTAAAAATGGAAAAGGTCAGGGGCAGGGTAATAGACTATGCTAAGAATTAAGAAATAATGATTTCAAAATGCAGGGCATAGGTTACCTTGTCTGAATCTTGAATTATTTTGACATTCTCTGTACCAAATTTTTCACCATATAGTTTAACAAGTCTCAAGGAAATCTCTGAGAGGCCAGTGAGCTTGGGCTCTTTGTAGATGTACTCCTTTCCATCCTCCTCTTCAAAAAAAGCCTATAATAAAGTTTAAGAAGTAATAATTTATAAGCAGCATAATCAAACACATTTACCAAAACATGACTCATGTATTTGAAATGACATTCCTAAAAGCCACATGCGTATATTCACCCTTTTAACAAAAAATGAAGGATATTTTTCAAAATTTACAATCATGTGAAAGTATTATTGGTTCGATGGTTTCTTTACTACACTTTCCCTCTTCTCTACATACTTAGCTTTTCCTCTGGAAACATTAAGTATTAGATATTTAATACAACCTTTAATAAGCTTAAAAGAAAATGCAGATGAGGGAAAAAATCCAAACACAGAATTAGAGCCAGTAACTGTTGATTATAGTAAGCTAATAGTTCAAAAGGGAAGTTTTTTTAAAAACCACAACTTTATGAACTTGCGTATACTTACTTGGCCATAAAAGGCAACTCTGAAGAAAGTACCTAAAAGTCTCTTCTTAGTATGCATAACCTCTAGGATTTTTGTATAAGCTCCATGAAGAGTTCTATAAACTTGAGTAAGTTTCTGAGAAATGAGAATACACAAATAAGGTTTGTCTTCTGGTTAACCAGTGAATGTCTTCAAGATAATTATTTTAGAGTAAAAACCCCAATATTTTCTTTTCAGAATCGTTTTGGAGGGGCTGTTCACATCCCCTTCCCCCACCATCACAGACACAGTTCTCAACAACTTTAGGTGTTAACAGTAGAACTTAAAGTGATTACAAAACACTTGCTTTAATCATATCTGAAGAGCAATTTTTCCTTTAAAATACTGCATTTTAGGATCTGGTGCTGTCCTGCAGGGGTTTAAGTTACTACTTGCGATTCTGGCATCTCATACTGGACTGCCAAGCCAAGTCTCGGTTGCTGTGCTTCTGATCCATCTCCATGCTAATGGGCCTGGGAGAGCAACCGAGGATAGCCAAATTATCTGGGCCCCCGCCACCCACCTGGGAAACCTGGATAGTGTTCCTGGCTCCTGGCTTTGGCCTGACCAATCTGTGGCAGTTACAGTCATTTGGAGAGTGAACAGGTAGATAGAAAATATCTGTTTTTCCTTATTATTCTACCTTTCAAATAAATAAAAATACATAGCCAAAAATATTGTATACAAATCCCTGTTGTACATATCTGAATCATTTTAACTAAAAGGGCCTGTAATGAATCTGTAAATGCCTTCAGGGTAGAAAATAGCATGCAGGCACAAGAATAAGTAATAGTGCAAGTCTCAGTGAGGACTGCTTTACACAAATTCACAGATACTTTCCAATATTATATTCCTCAGCACACCCAGAAAAAGAGTACACTGTGCAAACAACAGTATTAAAATTGTGAAAAGACAAGTTACTGAATGGAACAAAATGTGTATGCATTATGGACATGGCATGTGTTTAATGGCCAAGCTATTTAGGGAAGTCTTACAACTTCCCTAACACACACACACACACACACACACACACACACACACATATTTTAAAAGGAGCAATAGGCTTGAATAGACATTCCTTCACAGAAGACATATATATGACCAATTAGCATATAGAAGGCTGGTCAACATCACTGGTCATTAAGGAAACAAAAGCACAATGAAATAACCCTTTATTCTCAGTAGCTGCTTTTAATAAAAAGGTAGGGGTGAAGGAAACTCCATTGTGGACAAACAGGTTAATGGAAAACTGAAATGCCAGCATTCTACATTGGAGCACTAGTTCAAGTCCTAAATACCCTGCTTCTGATCCAGCTTCTTGCTAATGCACCTAGAGAACACAGAGCATGATGGCCCAAACCCCTTTACTGCTGCCACCCACATAGGAGACTAGGATGCAGTTCTGACATCAAGACTTTGGCCTGGCCCAGCCTCATCTGGGGAATGAACCAAGGGACAGAATATATCTTTCTGTCTCTCCCTGTATGTTGCTCTGCCTTTCAAATACATAACATGTCTATTAAAAATCAAAACAAAACTTAGTGACAGCACCTCCCCTCCCACAAATGTGGCTGACAATATGGAGAAATAGGAACACTATTGCTGGTAGCAATATAAAACAGCATAGCTGCTGTAGAAAACCATATGACCCAGCAATTCCTCTCCTAGGGCTACAGAGGACTAAAAACATATGCGCACTCCAAAACCTGTTTATGAGTGTTTATAGCAGCACTATTCATAATAGCCCAAAGATGGAAACAAATCAATATATCTCTCAATGGACAGGGGAATAAACAAATCGCAGTCCATCCATAAAATAGGATGTTATTCAGCCTAAAAAGGAATGAAGTTCTGATACGTGTTACAACTTGGATGAACTCTAAATATCATGCTACGTGAAAGAAACCAGATATGAAAAGTCACGTGTTGTATTCTATTTCTTTATGATGTATCTGGAACAGGCAAAATCAAAGAGACAGAAAGCAGATTCCTAGTCATCAGAGGATGACACTAGGATCCAGAGTGCTTCCTTCATGGTACAGGGTTTATGTCTGTGGTGGTGAAAGTTTTTAAACCAGAAAGATAGTAGGCATAGGACACTATGAACACACTAAATGGCACTGTACTGTGCACTTTAACATATTATTTGTATATGTCACATGAATTTTACCCTAATAAAAAGAGGAACACAGAACTTTCTTTTTCCAAATTTCTTCCTCCATATTATCTCCTACAGTTTGTTTTAACATCAATTCAGGGGAAAATTTCCTAGTTTGCCTGATGATACCTTTTAGCCCATTCTACAAAAACACACTGAAAAATTAGACATCAGTGGCCTAGAACTAGTTGCTTCACTTCAGGCAGAATTCTAGGAGATCTACATGGATGCTTATAATCCATGAGGAAATAGGAATAATTCTCCCATGGAAAATATAATTTATTTTCAAGTACAGATAATATTTTTCTTTCTTATTGCCTAGTTGGTTGAGGCACAGAATGTTCTCTGTGTTTCTAATAGCTTGATAGAAACAGCTTGATCTCTTTAAAAGGATCAGAAAATGAGGCTTTCATTATGTAAGGTCCTTAGGGTGCTACAAAGGTACTTAGGAAATGTTTTCACATAAAGGGTAATGCCAAATATTTTGTCTCACAGGCTATTCTTTGCCATATATATGATCTAGATGTATTTTTATTTATTTGTTGTATTTCTTAAAGATTTATTTATTTATTTTAATTGGAAAGTCAGATATACAGAGAGGAGGAGAGACAGAGAGGAAGTTCTTCCGTCCATTGATTCACTCCCCACATGGCCATAATGACCAGAGCTGAGTCAATCCGAAGCCAGAGGCTTCTTCTGGGTCTCCCACATGGGTGCAGTGTCCCGAGGTTTTGGGCCAATTTCGACTGCTTTCCCAGGCCACTAGCAGGGAGCTGGATGGGAAGTGGAGCTGCCGGGATTAGAACTGGCACCCATATGGGATCCCAGCGTGTGCAAGGTGAGGATTTTAGCCGCTATGCTACCATAAAATATTTACTTACTTGAAAGGGAGTGAGTTAGGGACAGAAAAAAAGTGACAGATCCTGAGAGATCCTGAGGTCAGGGGGAGAGAGCAAGAGAAATATTCTATCCTCTGCTTCATTCCCAGGTATCCCTCATGGATGGCAGGGGTCCCAACACTCAGGCCATCTTCTGTTGTCTTTTCAAGTACATTAGTAGGGAGCTGAATCAGAAGCAGAACAGCTAAAACGCCAGCTGGTACTTCGATGTGGGATGCTGACTTCACAAGGGGTGACTAAACCCACTGTGCCATAAAACCATTAGCAGGGAGCTGGATTGGAAGTGGGGCATCCCAGACTCAAGCAGTGCTTATACGGAGCTGCCAGCAGCTCAGGTGGTAGTTTTACTTGTTATATCCCAGCACTAGCCCCTGGGAATTTAATCTTAATATTTAACAGCATTTTAAAGAATTTTAACTTTAATAAATATACACACACGTGCGCGCACACACACACAAGGATTTGTTTATTTGAAAGAACTGACAGAAAAGAGAATGAAGACGAGCAAATGAAGAGAACTTCTGTTCACTGGTTAACTCCCAAATAGCCCAAATAGCCACCAGAGTTAGACCAGGCAGAAGTCAGGAGCCTGTAATTCCATCCAGGTCTCCTGTGTGGGTGGCAGGCGCCCAAGTGCCCAAGTGCCATCCTCTGCTGCTTTCTCTGGCACATTAGCATAGACCTGGATTAGAAGTGAAACATCCTGGACTCAAATTAGCTCTCCAGTATGGCATGCCGGCATCAAAAATGGCAACTTCACCTTCTGGGCCACAACACAATAAGAAATATCTACTGCATGAGAAAACACAAATGGCATACTATAGTGAAGCTTGCAGTCTTCAGAGAACACAGAGGGATAGCAATATATAATATGCTTTCTACCAGGAGCAAAGTCAGCTACACAAGCTAAGGAGGAAACCGTTTAATCTGCCTACCTCAAACTCACGACGTTTCTCATAAATTGGAATGATCAACTTGGAAATCTCAGAAATGACTTCATAACGTTCCGCCTTCCACAAGCCATCAACACATTGTTCTAGTAGCTCCAGCAAAACTTCCTGCATTCAGAGAACACTCCAATTAGGAAATCAATGTTTTTAGGATTTTAGACATATTTTGAACCACTTCAACTTATTAAAATAAAAATAGATTGTACAAGGTTCAATGAAATGCAATAGGAGTATATCAGTGTGCCTGTATTTCTAAATCAGATATTTAGAAGTCTAGGGAATGTGGATGAAGTCTTACTACTTAAACTGAAACAGCAATTGGCATTTGGTCTAATACGATGTATACATCAAATAGCAATCTGTCTAAATATTATTACAGAACACCAAACAATTGCCCAAAAATGTGTTGACACAGAAAACAGATTACAAATTCTTCAATAGTAAGAATTTCTCCCAGGGGACAGTAGGATCAGGCTCAAGGATCAGGCTCAAGCAACTTGAAGCTGCTGTCTGGAAGGCCAGGCTGTAAGTTCAGTTATACTGTGGCATTTATCATCATTAAGTCCTCTGAGTCTTTCCAATATAAAACCAAAAGTTTCAAAGAAATCATCTAAGATCAAGAAAATAAAACTAACTTCTCCATGGGTTCACAACAAAAGATTGAGCTGGGATTAAAATTCAAGTATCTTAATTCTATTATAATCAATTCTTACAGTAAACACATCATGAAGCTTCTGCCACTTCAGGCCCTGATGGCAGCCTGCCTACTTGAAACTTCACTGCCAAGCAAGCCAATGTCAGCTGTGACATTTACAAAACACAGAACTTTGTGGCATTACAAGCCCATCAACTATGCTTTTCTGAGTTTTTTTTCTCATGTTCCCACTATTTGATCAGCCATAGATTTTTTTTTTCCATGTTTCAGTCCCTGGTTCTCTGCTTTTGACTTGGTACATGATGTCCTATACTGCCCCTGCTTTCAGTTCTCACAGGCATATGACTTCCAGATGTGGATTGCTAACTCTGATCCTGTCCCTCAGATTTAGTTCTGCATTTCTTTTTCTTTTTAAGGAAAAAAAAAAAGAGAGAGAGAGAGAGAGAGATGTGTTTATTTTTATTGGAAAGGCAGATCTACACAGAGAAGGAGAGACAGAGAGAAAGATCTTCCATCTGATGGTTCACTCCCCAAGTGGCCTCAGTGGCTGGAGCTGTACACATCTAAAGCCAGGAGCCAGGAGCCTCTTCCAGGTCTCTCATGTGGGTGCAGGGTCCCAAGGTTTTGGGCTGTCCTCGACTGCTTTCCTAGGCTACAAGCAGAGAGCTGGATGGGAACTGGAGCAGCCAGGACATGAATTGGTGCCCATATGGGATCTTGCCAGATATAAATCAAGGATTTACCCACGAAGCTATCACACCAGGCCCACTTCTGATTTCTAATGACATGATGGATATTTCTATTTTGACAAAATAGAATTTATAGCCTTTTCCACAAAATCCAGAAAGTATTCTTTAATTGTCATGGTGTTTCCTGAATCTTTCCTAATTGTGGTGTAGGCCTTAAGTGTTGTTTCACATTTAGACAAGCATGCCCAACTTCCAGCCTCCACCCCCAGCCTCTTTTCACCTATCAATGTATTTCCCACTTTATCATTAAACTAGCCATTCCTCTTCTACACATTATCCTGCTCAAAACCTTTGGTAGCAATTGAACACTTTACTAAATAAAGCTTAAACATTCAAAGTTTCCCAAAAAATCTGGCCTCAATTATGACTTTTCTCTATCTGAATTCACTGGTTTTATGAATGATCTACTCACTGTTCCTCAACTATGCCTGGGACTGGCATTGTGGCACAGTGGGCTAAGCCACCATTTGTGATGCTGACAATTTATCCTGGAGTGCCAGTTCAGAGTCCTCACTGTTCCACTTCCTAACCAGCTCCCTGCCAGTGTGCTTGGGAGGCAGTAGTCGATGACCCAAGTACTAGGACCATGTGGGACAGATTTCTGGGCCCCTTTTTCCACCTGGACCAGGATAAGCACCAATTGTTCTGGCCATTTGGGGAGTGAACCAACAGATGGAAGATCTGTCTTTTTCCCTCTGCCTCAATCACTTTGCCTTTGAAATAAAGTTTTTAAAGAAGACAGTGAAAAAAGTTCCAGACACAGGGCTCTACATTCTAAAAAGAGAACCCTCTGCCCTAGGCACTCTTAATACCTAAAGTTCATTAAGATTCAGTTACCTTCAAAATTAAGTGAGCTGTAATTAAGAAAAAAAAATTAAAATCTTAAGGAGTGAACAATATATAACTGCCAAATTCAGGCTCAGGTATCTTACTTCACTATAATGAACATCCATCATCCCAGCATCTTCCTTCATTGCTCCTTCTTCATCTATATTGGGAGTAATTTTCCTGAAGGCTGAACATCCATTAGGGAATAATTCTGTGTGGATGAAAAACAGGGACAAATTTATAAAGGTCTGCTTGGTAAATAAGAAAGAACTTTTCAGGATTAACTATGCTTACATAAATACAGATGTTTTATGACAAAAAAGGTCATAAGTACAAGTTTCAGTTACAAAAAAAAGAACATTACAAATTACTTCTGCAAACCATTTAAAAAAATGTTTACTTAAGAAGAAAGGGGAGAAACAAGAGGTGGGGAAGAGAGAAAGAGAGACAGATAGAGATAGAGAGAGAGAAAGAGAAAAAGAACTTGAGAGCAAAAAGCCACAATGGCCAGGGCTGGGCCAGGCTGAATGCAAGAGTTTCATCCAGGTCTCCCACGTGGGTTCTAGGGCCCAAATACTTAGACCATCTTCTGCTGCTTTTCCTAGGTATTAGCAGGGAGCCAGACAACAAATGGAGTAGCTGGGATAGGAACTGGTGTCCATACTGGATGCCAGTGTTTCACAAGGTGGCTAACTTTTATTTTCTGCTGTTTTTTTTTTTTTTTAATGAAAAGGTAAGATCAACTTACAAATTTTGTTTTTAAAATAATAGGAAGTACACACAAGAATCAGGTCTGGGATCACCTCAGAAGAAGTTTCTTTGGGGATCCCTCCAACTGAACTCCGGTCTCAGAACCCCAACCATGAAGAGACTGTCAGCCAGTGGATTCTGAATAGATTTCATTATGATTGGAATGGTGAGACTGGCAGCAATTCAGAACTGATGAACTATCAAAACTGCTTGAGCAGGACCCTCGGAGCATGCATCGGGGACCCGGGATGGGTGGGAGGCTGGGTGGGGCTTCTCCCTTTGTTTCTCTCCGACCCCAGATACAGGGGAAAATGATGATATTAGTGTGGAAAGAATGATCTTACCCACTTTCCTGTAGTCCTTGACCCTTTGTACCCTAATCAACTATGTAAGATTATAAACAATTTTTAATATTTATTTATTTACTTGAAATAATGACAGAATGAGAGAGAAAGAATGAGCGAGATTTTCCATATGCTGTTTCACTCCCCAAATGTCTACAACACTCAATTCTGTGCCAGGCTGAAGCTAAGAGCTCAGAACTACATCCAGGTCTTAGGACAACTGCAGAGGCCAAAAACTATTTTTTCCAGCAGAGACAGAGCGAGAGCGAGAGAGAGAGCCACTCATCCTTTGGTTGACTCCCCAAATGTTGGCAACAGCCAGGACTGGGCTTGGCTTAAGAAAAGCTTAGAAATCTCCCATGGCTTCCATGTGGGTGGGCAGGTGCCCAAGTACTTGGGCCATGTTCTGCTGCCTTCCCAGGTGTGATAGCAGGAAGCTGGAACAGAAGAGGTGCTCCTATGGAATTCTGACATTACAGGCACCTAAAAAGATAAATTTTTTTTTATTGGAAAGGCAGATATACAGAGAGGAGAGACAAAGAGGAAGATCTTCCATCCAATGATTCACTCCCCAAAAGTGAGCGCAACGGCCGATGCTATGCCGATCCGAAGCCAGGAGACTCTTTCGGGTCTCCCACGCGGGTGCAGGGTCCCAAAGCTTTGGGCCATCCTCGACTGCTTTCTCGGGCCACAGGCAGGGAGCTGGAAGGGAAGCAGGGCTGCCGGGATAGAACCGGCGCCCATATGGGATCCCGGGCGTGCAAGGTGATGACCCTAACCACTGTGCCACCGCGCTGGGCCCCAAAAGATAAAATTTTAAAAGTAGTACTACAGGGATTATCACCAAAAATCTTACCACTAAAATAAATGAGTTTTCTCAAAATAAAAGAATTAATACAACTAGGTGCTCTGAGAAACAGAAAGGAAGCACAAAATGAGAACAATTGTCTTAAAGACTGTAAACTGTTGCTGGGTCAAGTTATGCCAGCAATTGCAACCATCAGTACGTGCACAAGCTGAGTGGGACGATGGACTGTGCCAGACCCTGTATTGAAGAATCAGGCCTGGGAACACCTCAGAGAAAGTTTCTTTGGGGATTTCCCCCCAACTGAATCACTGGACTCAGAATCCCAACCATGGAGAGAATTGCAGGTTCCATTGTCTGACCATGGAGTGCATATGTCAGAGCTGGGCCTCTTCAGTGGTGCTCATGGAGGATATGGCAGTACATTGGAGTCTGCAGAGGACACCTGGTACCATAACAAAGGATAGAGGACAGAACAAATTAATCAACCACCCCAGCCAAGTGTTGGCAGTGAATATTTGGACAAATGGAGACTCTAAGGTAGACTGTGTCAACCAGTGGATTCTGGAGTGGCGATATTGGCAGTAATTCAGAACCGTTGAACTATTAAAACCTCTTGAGCAGGACCCTCAAAGTATGAGCCTACATCGGGGGCCCTGGGATGGTATAGGGTGGCTGTCCTCAATCCCAGGGTACAGAGGTGGGGCTTCTCCCCTTATCTCCCCCCTTACCCCACGTACAGGAAGATAAAAAAGAATGTGGAAATAATGGTCTCACCCACCTTCCTATAGCTCTTGACCCGTTGTATGCCAATCAAATATGTAAAGATCATCAAAAATAAAAATAATTAACAACAACAACAACAAAAGACTGTGGACTACATCGATAGCAAGAGTCTGGGGATAAAAGCCATTATTATTGTCCTACAAATTTTGGGCAATGGAACAAGTCCAAACAATCCTATTGTAGTCCTCATAGATGGTCAGCCCATGATCAAGCTTCCTTCTGATATTGGATGACAACAGGAACAAACAGCCACTGATATCTATTGTCCTCCAGACTCTAATGGTGATGATTAGAGATAATAATCTTTATTACAAATAACAGTCTGGCAACCTTCTTGGGGTTAGAGAGTGGAGAAGGAACAGAGGTTTGAGAAAGGCAGATTTCATGCTGAAGAGATTCCTTGTAACTCTGGTAGAAAAAAGGTCAGGTACCAGGTGGCCTGGGTCTTGCCTACAATTCTCGCTGAAGTGAAACCTGACATATATTTTTCTGGGCAAAATGTTCAACAGAACATGAGTTATTGAATGAGTCCCACATTTATACGACAGAGAAATGAAATCTGCCATGGAAAGATGGGATTCTTCTGAAGTACTTTTTAAGAAGAGAGAAATATATGAAAAATAATCAGTGGGTTTCCATTAAGGAAGAAATATAAGTGAAAGGCAAAGTTACAGAGAGAGGAGGAGACAGAGAATCTTCCACCTGCTGGTTCATTCTCCAAAGTGCTTCAATGGCCCCCCATTATGCCAGGCTGAAGCCAGGAGCTTCTTCCAGGTCTCCCGCATGGTACAGGGTCCCAAGACTTTAGGCCATTCTCTACTTCCCTCCCAGGCCACAAGCAGGGAGCTGGATAGGAAGTGGAGCAGCTGGCTCCCTATGGGATATGTGCATTACAGGCAGAGGCTTAACTTGGGACACTGCAACATGGCCCCAAGTGATATTTTCTTTGATCCGCTGGACTTTAGGATAATTTTTGCTAAAAGAAATTAGGTAATGGAGATTCTAAAGAGAGAATGTGTTTCATTTCTGAAGTATAAAAAAGTAGTATCTGGTTGATAAGGCTGAATTACATTCAGGACAACACTCCTTGTCTTGTTCTGAGCCAATAACAGTTTGCAGACCAGCAGCTGCTCTTTGGGATAGTCTGTGAGCAGCAGGTGCATGAATAGAACTTTGTGAAATTCAGAAGAAAATCCCTTACTTGATTACCTCCATGAAATCAAGAGATGGGCAGGAAAGAAGGCCCAAGACTTGAGTGAAGAGGCAAAGAATACCATTTCTGTCAAAGCAGCAGGCCAGTCTCTGAAGGCCTCAAGCAGTTAAGACCGTGAGTGGAGAAAACTTCTTTATTCAGAAGAAATTATTAAGTTATTCAGGAATCTAGGTTTTCTCTAGAGTGCCATGATTTATGGCTAGACAAAGAAAGGCATATACCTTTATGTCTCAGACCAGATGAAGTTCAAGGCATCTTGGAAGAGAATCTTCTGGGTGAAATATACTTAAGAGTTAGGGTGAATTATTCTTTGTCTCAGCAACAAAGAAGGTGATAGGTAAATCCCTTTTGGATCTGTTGTCTACTTCCTCAAAGGATTTCTGTCTATAATTCTTGCTAAATCTGTTCTTATTTCATATGGCTGATGAAATATCTACACCTGGAGGACAATATAATTATCCCCTTCTATGCTTAAGTTAACAACACTTGCTAATATCCAATGATATAAGAACCTCTTTGCGCATCTGGGTCTTAAAATGCTGAGTAGGGGGAGAAGTGCGGTATGGTGCCTCACCAGGCTAATCCTCTACCTTGCAGCATCAACATTCCATATAGCCACTAGTTCAAGTCCCAGGTACTCCACTTCCCATCTAGCTCCCTGCTTATGGCCTGGAAAAGCAGCAGAGGATGGTTAAAGTCCTTGGGCCCCTGCATCCACATGAGAGACCTGGAAGATGCTCCTGGCTCCTGGCTTAGGATAGGTATAGCTCTAGCAATTGTGCTCATTTAGGGAGTCAACCAGTAAATGGAAGATCTCTCTTTCCCTTTCTGTCTCCTTGCCTCTAGAAAATCTGCCTTTCAAATAAAAAATAAACAAAATCTTTAAAAAATGCTTGGTGAAAATTCTGAATCCTCTTAGTTTCAGAAAGATATTCAGAGAAACAAATTGGTGAGTCTAGAATTCTCCAGGGTCCATATCTCAGCAGCAGAGATACAAACAGGTCACTACTACCCTGAGTATAAGTTATCACATAGAAAAAGTGAGAAGGGGCGTCAAGGAAGAGGTAGCTGTATACTCTTGATAAAATATGACTTATAGGGGTTGGCATGGTGGCATAGTAGGCTAACTCTCTACCTGAGGTGCTGGCATCCCGTATGAAACTGGTTCATGCTTTCCACCACTTGTGCTATTAGACTGGGTACAAAGACTGAAAAGAGTATTACCCTATAAGGGATAAAAAGGACAAATTATATGGGAAAGGAAAATTCCTTCTTCTGAGTGAATGGGGGGGGGGGTCCGGGAGGCCTGAAGCCATGTTGACCCTAGCATGCTATGTGCTGGTGGAAGAATGCAGGGACTTGACTCTCGTCATCCCCAGGGAAAAGAAGTTGCACCCTCTCTCAGGAAAAGAGAGAAGAATGAGAAGCAAATAACCCGGCCCCTAGAGAACGTGGTTTAGAAATGCTGAGGTTCCCAAAGCAGAAATGAGGAAATCCTGACTTGTTTTTGAATTTACGTGTTTTGGGAATCTGGGAAGAATAAGTATCCCTGACTTAGTGGTGGCTTGAAGTAAAGGAAAAAAAAAAAAAAAAAAAAAAAGATCACATGTCAAGTCTTCCATAGAAACAGGGAAACAGGGAGAGCTCAGCTTCCCCTCTTCCCAGTCAGTTCTTTGCCTGAAAACAATGAAGAAAAGCACATAAACATGGTCCCTCAACAGTGTTATGCAGTCATTCTTGGGGCAGGAATCCTAAGCGATTGTCTGCTTAGGCAACCAACCAACAGGGAAAATGATTGTTTTCCTTTAAAAATAGTGCATAGTAGGGACTAGCATTATTACATGACATGTTAAGCCACAGCACCCCATATGAGCACAAGTTCCAGTACCAGCTGCTCTAGCTTCTGCTCCAACATGGGAAGGCACCGGAACATAGAGTATTTGGGCCCCTGGCACATGAGAGACCTGTGAGGGTTCTGAGCTCCTGGCCCAGCTCCAGGCATTGTGTCCATTTGAGCAGTGAACCAGCAGAAGGAAGATTGGTCACTGCGTGTGTGTGTGTGTGTGTGTGTGTGTGTGTGTGTGACTCTCTGTAACTCTGCCTTTCAAATAAATACATTTTTAATTAAAATTTTCTAAATAGAATATTTGCCTCTGGTGGGTTACCGGCTAAATATTATTTTATTGTGTGTTGATAAAAATGTTTTATAACAGAATTCAGAGAAAACGTCTTAGAAACTTATGAAAACAGACAATTTAGGGCAACTAAAGTAAACCAATGGATTTAAAATATACTGTAAATCTCCTTCCTTGTTGTCTCTTCATTATCAAAGTACAGTTATAACACAGAACTCATGGTTATGTAATTGTCCACATACTTTTGTTAAATATGTTGATCTTATATGTAAATGTTTATTTTTTTTTACAGTTCTGCACTCAAATTCATTTTTATTTACTTAGTAAATACCTAGGTGTTGCCCAGACATCAAAAGGCTCATTTTGTGGCTGGTATTGTGTGATACAGGAAGTTAAGCCACAGCCTGTGATGCTGGCATCCCAAATCAGAGCACAAGTTCAAGTTCTAACTGCTCTATTTCTAATCCAGCTCCCTCCTAAAGCACTTGGGAAACCATCAGAACGCACTCCAAGTGCTTGGGAACTTGCTACCTGTGTGAAAGACCTGAATGGAGTTTCTGGCTCCTGATTTCAGCTTGGCCCAGCTCTGACTATCACAATCATTTGAGGAGTGAACCAACAGATGGGAGATCTCTCTCTTTGTTCCTCTCACTATATCATTCTGCTATTCAAATTAACAAAATAAATACATAAAAGAAGCCCATTGATAGGAGAGTACTTCAGAGTTCTTAAATTTGACGTCAAATTAACAGATCAAGTTTTTAATTAGTATTTTAAATTAGTAGTCTGTCTTGGTCTAACTGTAACAGATCAGTTAATTTTTAGTTGTCAAAGGTAAGGGAGAAAAGTCCCAAGAACCTTACTACTATTATTATTTTTGAATAACCTTCTCTAGTTAAAGCAAGTAGAATTTTCCAGATTTAAAAATAGATAGGCCCTAAAAATAAATCTGCCAACTACACTCAAATTTAATATTTTTGTTTAAAGCACATATTTTTTTCTCAGTGAAGGGTTATTTTATTTCTATATAAAAGAAACCACCTTGGGTTTATAATAAAATATTTAACTGACTAGTTAAAAAGCCCATTTTTGCTTGCTGAAACATGCCACAAGGGCAGTTACTTGGTTTAACAGTGAAGAAGCTGTTTGGGATGTCCCCAGCCAGAATACCTGAGGGTCCTGGCTCCTGATTTCTAGCTTGCTGCTGATGTGAGCCCTGAGAGGCAACAGGCAATAGTCCAAGTGATTGGTTTCTCCTACCTAGATGGCAAATCTGGTTCAATTGCTGACTTTGGCCCCTGGTCGTTATAGACATGTGGGGAGTAAACCAGAAGATAGGAGGAGGAGAGGAGGAGAAAGGAGAGAAGGAGGAAGAGAAGATGTATATCAGAGAAATAAAAAATAAATTAAATATAAGTAAAATGAATCTATATTTAAATTGACATTATAGTTGGGAAAAATCTCTTTAGAAAGAGGTTGTTCACATGGGTATTATAAATGAGGCAATCAGAGTGTTGGATGCGAAAGGAAATAATTAACTGTAGGAATTATGTAAATAATTTTTTTAAAGATTTATTTTTATTATATTTTTATTGGAAAGGCGGATATACAGAGAGGAGAGACAGAGAGGAAGATCTTCCGTCCAATGATTCACTCCCCAAGTGAGCTGCAACGGCCGATACTATGCCAGTCCGAAGCCAGGAGCCTCTTCCGGGTCTCCCACGTGGGTGCAGGGTCCCAAAGCTTTGGGCCATCCTCGACTGCTTTCCCAGGGCCACAGGCAGGGAGCTGGAAGGGAAGCGGGGCTGCCGAGATAGAACCAGCGCCCATATGGGATCCCGGGCGTGCAAGGCGAGGACCTTAACCACTGCGCCACTGCGCCGGGCCCAAAATAATTTTTAAAAGCATGGTCTCAATCCTATGGTCAAAGCCAGAGTGATATAACTTCTACAGGCTGGTTTCATTTTGCTCTAATGTTACCTATGTGATTGCCTTATAAAAAGTAGTGAGGGGGCCCTCCATGATAGTCTAATGGCTAAAATCCTCACTTTGCACGCTCCAGGATCCCATATGAGTGTTGGTTCTAATCCTGGCAGCCCCACTTCCCATTCAACTCCCTGCCTGTGGCCTGGGAAAGCAATCAAGGATGGCCCAGAGCCTTGGGACCCTACACCGCATGGGAGACCCAGAGGGGGCTCCTAGCTCCTGGCTTCAGATCAGCCCAGCTCTGGCCATTGGGGCCGCTTGGGGAGTGAATCAACGGATGGAAGATCTTCCTCTCTGTCTCGCCTCCTCTCTGTATATCTGCCTTTCCAATAAAAATATACAAATCTAAAAAATAATAATAAAAGTAGTGAGGACATTGTGCTAAAAAAGGGTACATTTCTTGATTGCAACCTGCATTGCCAATTGATTTGTAAACCGAAGTCACTGCCTCACTATCTGCATAATTCTAGTAGGTACCAACACTGCTTTGTGCATGGGAAACTTTCAGGCTAATCCTGAGTTACAGAGTCTTGACTCAGGAATCCGGAGCTGTTTGAGCTTCATGCCCTTCAAGGGTATGACTTACTTTTAATAACCAAATACCAAACTGTGGACAGTGGTTGGTGAAGTACAAGGGAAAACAAGTCAAGTGATCCGTATTATCCTGAGCCACTCATGAGCCCTGAGAAGAATTTAATTTGTGGCAGCTTTCCAAGGACACAGTCCTGGAAGATAAACAGTGGGCATCAGGCCTGGTCTGTGCTATTTAACTTATTCTTGTAACTTCTAATGAAAACAGAAGACAAAACGAATAAGCCAGGCTTCTTTACAACAACATCTGGTTTAACCCTGAACAGGACTAACAGGGAATATATTTTGCAGAGCTCAATGCAGAGTTGCAAGCTCCATGAATTAAAAAAATAAAATTGTGTCAACCGAAACTCCCCCCATCTTTCAGAACAGAAATATCTTACTTTTTCGATGTAGAAATTCTGCCACCAGGGCTGCTACATGGACGTAACACATCGCAGCCTGAAAAGGGATGACAAAAGAACTGTCACAGTGTACACAGAGCGTTTTGAAACATCTTGTTTAGGACAAAATCTGAAGTAGTTACCTCTGAGAAATCTCCATTTTTTACATGAATCTTGGCCATGCTATCAAGCCAGGTCTTTCTGAGCTCTGGAGTGCTTGCATAGGACTTAGCTAGACTATATTGGAGGTCAATTAACATCTCAGGGTCTTTTTCATGTTCCTTCATTTGGGCAGTAGCCATAAGAACAGTACGGATTCTCTTGGTCAAATCTTTGACTTCTGTGGGAAAAGCAGTTGCCTGATTTGAAAACAAACAAGAAAGACACATTTGACAATATTATTGGTGGGTTCTGAGCCTTGACATCCAAGGTGATCTTTATTTCTCTTCCAGATCTTGGTATTGCAAGTGGGAAATTCAAGTAGTTTTAAATTATTTTCAAGATATGTATCTAACTCAGGTTTCAAAGGCTCTAAACTTGACAAGAGCATATTTCAATATATATAAAAACATGACCCCTGGAGGATCCAAAATACTTGGTTTTGAACCCTAGATCCTCCTTTGTGAATCCTATAACCATATGAGTGGTCCGTGTTTGCAATTTACTTCCAACAATAACTAAAAATTATTGACAGCATATAATGTCCCTGGCACTGAATGGTTTGTGTGCTATACATGTTTTAATATTCTCAATCATCCTATGAGTTAAGTATTATTAGAATTCATTTTAGCAATGGGGAAACTGAGGCACAGAGCAGTTAAGTACCTTGGCCAAATTCTCATCATTACTAAGTGGGAGAGACAAGATGGGCATCTGGAAGTCTAGCTCCAGAGCTAATGCTCTTTAGCCATTTTTTCACACTGCCTCTGCCACCTGTCATACATGCTAAGGTGAAAACCACACTGCAAACATTTCTGTTTATCTGAAACAGAAGCCATGAATCATGGAACACTCTGAAGGGTTTAAAGAGACCCCTTTCCAAGTGTTGTTTTTGGCCTTAGACCCTAGACTCTGCTATGAAATTCCTATCATTTCCTCTTAACCTTCACTGGAAAAAGCACAAGCATCTGTGATTCAGAGAAGATGAGATAAGAACAGGTACTGGGGGATTAGGAAGTTTGTTAATGGCAATATAATAAAATGTAGATGAAATGATTTTACAAACTGCTTCTTGACCTCTTTAAATCTATTTGCGTATTACATACACAAGGGTCCTTCTTATACTTTAAAAGAGATTCTACTGAATATAGGAGAGACACACCTTGTAATGGTGCTTGTTGGTGATAACTGCTCTAACAGAACAGAACCAAATCATTTCAGAAATGAGTCAAGAGTAAAAGATTTCCTATGAGACAGCCAACCAGCCCCTTTTCTGTAGAAAACCTTGCTAAGTCTATTAATGTGAGATGATATTAGTGATAGCAATGTGTAGCAAAATGAACTCTTAAGAGTCTAAGTAAAAGAACATAAATAGCATACATTGTTCTATGCTCAGGGGCATATACTGTTCCCCCAGGGAACCAGCAGAACTGGCTGAAAAACAAACTTTCCCAGCCCGACAGGGCCTGGCACTACACACCATCTTTTTCAGTGTAAGCCACATTCCTAGGGGAATTTTTTTTTTTTTTTTGGTACATAGAGTCTACATGGCCCACACATCAAGTATGCTGTGACTGTGAGATTTCAGGGTTTTTTTTTTCCTCCAGATTTTACACAATATATTCAGATTATGCTAGAATATGACCTTTCCCAAGAATAGAGATGAATCATTCCTCAGGAAGAAGTCCTCAACTGGCAAAGGACTCTTCTTCTCTTGAACACACTCCCCACTGATGATCAGGACCTGCACTCTGTGCAGTGAAACAACAGATACATTTTTACAATGCTATCATTTGAGGCACAAAAAGGTAAAAAAAAAAAAAAAAAAGAGGAATGCTGTTCAGGGTCTTGGGTCTGGCCTCAGGCCTCAGCTAAGAGGTAATTAACGAATGACAGGCCTGTGTTTAGATTTGCCAATACGGATGGATAGCAGGCCACAATTAGCTAACAGATGATTTTTGAAAACTCACACAAACCATTATGTAATGAATTCCTTCTGTGCCATTCCTCATCTGTTGGCCATGGATTAGGCAGCTGCTAGCTATTCTAAAAAGTGACTTTTTTTTTTAAATTTCAAGCTCAGTGCTTCATTAGCCAATTTATAAATGGTAATAAATGCTAACAAAGATCCACTAAGTTGGGAAATCAAGCCATAACAATTATGAATACACAGTGTATTCATTCTTTTCAACTAACACTGCATACCCTATGTAGCAGTCAGGGTTCTAGCAGTTAGGACAGTGATGTGCAAAAGAAAATCCTCATGAAGCTCACTTCTCACACTCTGCTGAGGCTGAGCATCCCTAATGTGGAACTCCCAGATCCAAAATGCCCCAAATCAGAAACGTGTGCTTAGCACTACCGTGATGGGAAACTTCCCAGGTAGAAACTTCCACGCTTGATATCATGTGACGGGTCACAGTAAAAAACCTATGTACATTAAAAGTATTAGAAAAAGTTACCTTCAAGTGAGGTGCATAAGGCATGTTTATTAATGAATCCTCACGTTTAGATCTGAATCCCATTCCCAAGATTATTTGTACATATCACGAATAAACAAATAGGATAAAATCTGGTCCTCAACATTTTGGATGAAAATACTTACTGTGTACTATCAAAAGTCGTGAATGTAATGACAATTTAACTCCAAGATGCAAACTTCCCTGGTAGTAAAACAAGTTCTAATTTACTATTCAAAACAAGAACATACCTTCATAGGTCTGTCACTATTTGCAAAATTATTGATAATAAATAAAGACTCCTGAAATCTCGATCCTCCACTCAGTGCAACATCAGCTATCAGCTGGCTTACAGCAATGATTATCTGTGGGAAGAAGCAGCAAACATCGTTTTTTAAATGGCTTATGAAACAATGCTGCTTATTTTCATCATGGTATAAGCAGCAAAAACACTCATGAAATGTCTCTTTTTACAATTCTAAATAGTACTATCTTAATCTATTGTTTTCATATATTGAGGAGTTTTAAAGCTTTAAATTGAAACACCTTTCCTGGAAATACGAACTACTTCAAGCATATCACTTAAAAACCTACTGAAAGGGCCCAGCACAAGAGCCTAGTGGTTAAAGTCCTCGCCTTGAATGCGCCAGGACCCCTTTTGGGTGCCGATTCTAACCCTGGTGGCCCCACTTCCCATCCAGCTCCCTGCCTGTGGTCTGGGAAAGCAGTCGAGGACGGCCCAAAGCCTTGGGACCCTGCACCCATGTGGGAGACCTGGAAGAAGCTCCTGACTCCTGGCTTCTCAGATTGGCTCAGCTCTAGCCGTTGCGGCCACTTGGGGAGTGAACCATCAGACAGAGGATGTTCCTCTCTGTCTCTCCTCCTCTCTGTGTATATTCCTGTTCAGTAAAAAAATAAATAAATCTTTTTTTTTAAATCCACTGGAATTTTTCAAAATTCATCACACAACAAGGGGGAGAAATCCACCATGGGGGGAGCGTTAGGGGAGGGGTGGGGGGAACCCAGTACCTATAAAACTGTGTCACATAATACAATGTAATCAATTAAAAAAAGAAAGAAAGAAAATGCATCACACAACTAGATGTACAACTGTTATGAAAATAGTAAACTGATACAACAGTAGCCAAGCTGCCATTTTGAATATGCTTTCTAGAAAGTAGCAATGGTAAAGTTGGGAGCAAATGATGTAGGATTTTTCATTCCTGTTCACTATGCTGTTTCAGCGTGTTGGACTCCCGAGTTCTCTGCCTCTGCTTTTATTCTTTGTGTTTAAGCAGAGTCTATCTTACTGGGTCTGTTTTTTGTTTTAACAGATTTATTTGCTTGCATTGGAAAGACAGATCTACAGAGAGAAGGAGAGACAAAGAAAAAGATCTACTGGTCCACTCCCTAAATGGTTATAATAGCTAGAGCTGAGCCAATCCAAACCTAGGAGCTTCTTTTGAGTCTCCCATGTTGGTGCAGTGTCCCAAAGAACCAGGCCTTCCTTCACTGCCCTCCCAGGCCAGAAGCAGGGAGCTAGACGGGAAGTAGAGCAGCTGGGACATGAACCAGCAGCCACATGAAATGCTGGTATTGCAAGGTGGAAGATCAGCCAGTTGAGCCATTGTGTTAGCCTCAGGGTCTACCTACTTTAACAGCAATTTATACAATGGCCTTTTATTGTACTTTTAAATCTCAGGCTTTCTTAGAGCTAAGGATTCATGCTAGGATATTAATGGTTGGATGCTTTCCACTGATCCTGAGAGCCATGATAAAATAGGAACCAAGTGTGAACTCCACAGTCAATCTGCCTTAGACTCAAATCTTGACTTTAGGGGTGGGCACTATAGTCCAGTGAACTAAGCCATGGCTTAAGATGCCTGCATCCCATATCAGAGTGTTGCTTCAAGTCCTGGTTACTCCATGCTTCTGATCCAGCTTCCTGCTAATGTGTCTAGGAGGCAGCAGATAATGAATGGTTCATGTAGTTGGGTTCCTGTTACTCAACTGAGAGACTCAGATGCAGTTCCTATCTCCTGATTTTAGCCTGACTTGGCTGTTATAGGATTTTGGGAAGTCAACCAGCTGATGAAAGATAACTCTTTCTCCCCCCTCTTTCTCCCTGTCAGTCTACCTTTTAAATAAATAAATCATTAGTTCATGATTTCATTAATTATTCACCATAATAACTAATATCCTGTGTCTCACTTTTCCCTTTGTAAAATGAGGCTAACAATCTGTAGACAGTTGCTATGAAGATGAAAGTGCCCCCAGTAACAATACTACTACTTAACTCTTTATTCAGTGCTTAGTATTTGTCAGACACTATTTTAAATCATGACATTTATTAGTCCATATTTCAATAAAGGACTTGGGAGGTCAGCCCCAAAGAATGGACTCTGATTAGTAATTTCAGGCATATTGGCACCATCAGTTAGTGCCAAGTTTGGGGAAGGTAAGTTAAAAGTGATGTCAGGAGAGAGAAAGATGGCAATAGAAGGTGAAGAGCAGTTTACACTGATGGAGAATCATTAGCCAGGGTGAAGTCGAGAGGACAGCTTCCTGGAAATAGGAGAAAACAGGCCGAAGAGCAGAGGGACACCTGGAAACTCACAGAGACAGGGAAGCAACAGAGACAACAGAGTGATATTGCAATAACCAGCTACCCCAGTGGCAGTCAGCAAACCAATCAGAGCTCCACCAGCGGCCAGGTGGGAAGGGGAGTTCACCGGAACCTCACAAGGTCAACTCAGGCAAAGAACTGCCTGTCCTGTAGATTTGAGTGAAAGAGTGGCAGGCACCAAGCAGGCAGTGCAAGAATAGGGTGGATTTTACAGCCCAGACCACCACCAGTGCCACATCAGGTGCCATTTTGGGTACTGAGACAAAGGCTGTGGGATTAGAGGGACAACAGAGAGCTGTGCGTGCGTTAAACTGGGAGTGAACTTTCAGCTCAATGCATTGCACTGGTCCTGCAGGGAAAACAATACTGACTTGGCATCCTAAGTTTCCACCCAAAATGAGGCCAACGGCCCTCACACCTAATAGCTAACAGGTTCTAGAAAGACCAGCACATCCAACAATCTAGTAATTTGGGACTGTTCGAACTGGAAGAAAGGCTGTGCAGGCAATATTGCAGCCACAGCAGGGGATCACAGGGGGTAGTGTGTGGTGGCTAAGAGTTGGGGCTATGCAGACCATGTTGGAAGCCTACCACAAGAGCCCAGACCTGAAACTCTCTGGAGGGAGTGGAACAAGTGACTCAAAAACAAAAACAAAAACAAAAACAAAACAAAAAAAACCCGAAAAACAGGTATCAAACATAATCAGAAAATTGACCTGTAGACTTATGGGGGACACAGCTTACAAACTAGTCCAAAGGACTAGTGAATTTGTGAACCAGAATTTGTGAACCAGAACTGCAATGACCAGGAGCAAAAGAAGAGACAGAAGCACAATGAATATTACTGATGACTCACCCACAAAGGAGCAAAAGCCTTTGCCAATTTCAGAGTTAACTGAGGAAGACACTGAGAAAATGGGGAATAAAGAATTTAAAAATTGTTACAAAGTTTCTTATCAACAATGAGAAGCACATACAGGAGTTCAAGGAATTTAAGGAATATGCCACACAGGAAATACAACACTGAAACAAAATTAAGCAGAATTGTTAGAAATGAAAGACACAACATAGAAAATTAAAAATTCATTGGAAAGCCTCAATTATAGAATGAATGAGGCAGAAGAAAGAATCACAGAATCGGAAGATATTTCTTGCCACAATGGGGACACAATCAAAAAGCTGGAAATGGAAAGGAGTCAAGCCAAAAAAAAGTATTCAAGAATTAAAAGACACTATTAAAAGGCCAAATATAAGAGTTATGGCAGTTCCAGGAGGCGCAGAAAGAGAAGTTGGGTTTAAAGATGTAGTCAATGAAATCATAAACAAAAACTTCCCTAATATGGAGAAAGAACTGGGAAACAAATACAAGAGGGGCACAGAACTCCCATTAAGATTGACCAAAAATGATCTTTTCCATGACACATGATAATCAAGTTCTCTACAATCGAACACAGGAAAAGATTCTTAAATATGCATGTGAGAAAATCAATTAACATTTAGATGAACCCCAATAAGACTTAAAGCTGACCTCACACAGGAAACTCTACAGGCCAGAAGAAAATGGAATGACATATTCCAGAATTTAAAGAGGAAAACTTGTCAGCCCAGAATAACTTACAAAGCAAAGCTTTTCGTTATCTTTGAAAATTAAATAAATTTTTCCACAGTAAAGAACAGCTCAAAAAATTTTCTTCCTCCAGACCTGCCCTACAAATGATATCTAAAGATGTTCCCTTGTCAGAGAAAAGGAATATCTAGTAAAACCAAAGGCGAATGTGGAGAACATCCCAATAAAATATCAGAAGACTAAATCAAACAATGAAAACCCCATTGCTAAAATGACAGAACCAAATTATTACCTATAAATATTAATCCTGAATGTAAATGACTTAAACTCATCAATCAAGTATCATAGATTAGCAGACTGGATCCAAAAACAAAACCCATTTATTTGTTGCCTACAGGAGACAGGAGATACATCTCACCAACAAAGATAGGTGGAAACTGAAAGTGAAAGGATGGAAAAGATATTCCAGGCTAATGAAAAGGAAAAATGATCTGGTATAGCCATTCATATATCAGATAACACAGACTTTGATGTGAGAAACATTAAAAGAGACGAAGAAGCTTTTCTACTAAGATGTGGAACTAGACAAGCATGCCCACTTTCACTACTGCTATTCAATGTAGTATTGGAAGTCCTTGCCAGAGCTTTTAGGCAAGAAAAATAAACGAAAGGAATTCATTTAAGAGGATGTGCAGTAACTGTGTGACAGGGACTATTACATGCAGATGTGAACATACTATGCAGCATGACCTCTACTTCCAAATCTAAGATGGACTCTCAATGAAACTGTTAAATGTATCTTGACACTATTGCTGGACTCTCTGCCGTTGTCTGTACCTACAATGTCAGGAAACACTTAAATAACAGAATGATGGACTTAAGATGGATTGTGAGGGACTATACTTTTGTAATAACATAGGTGAAATGAGTGAAGAGGGAAGGAATTGGGGAGCAGGGAAGGGACATCCCAGAGCCTATGGAATTGTATCATAAAATAATAAAATTTAAAAATAAAAAGTGATGTTGCATGTGAAACCAAACAGTAAAAGATAGTAAAAAAATCATTTATAATGCTGGCTGGCTCTTATTAAACAACAGATTCATAGGAAGCATTAATTGCTATAAGATGTTCACTTTAACATTCACATTTTTCAATACATTGCATTTGGGTGTGTGCTCATTAATTATTCTGTTTCCAATAAATAGCTTTAAGGGATAGATCATAGCAGTAAAGATATAAATATGACAAAGAATTTCCTATACTGCAAAAAGTCCTATTCAACCAAGAAGTCCTGAATGTGATTAAACTCCTAGCTCAAACAAACAGAAAAATGTGGAGAGGATGAGAAATAGCTACCAGGTAATAAATGTCTAGAGTGGAAAAAAATGTCTAGAGTGTGGCAGGCATTGTACCAGGCACATGCTATTTTTGACCCTCATACTAATCTGCAAGTGGAAAATACAGATGAGATGGGGTCAGTCAGATTGTGCAACACATATGTGATCACAGAGACAGTGAGTAGCTGAGCTATGGTTTAAGCCCAGCTACCAAGTTCATATTTTCTACTGCAACTTGATATCTTTCCCATTTTTTCAGTAAGTAGGTATGTTAGAATATTAAAAGGTAAATAGTATTATCCATATATCCAACAGACTTTTTAATCATCTCTCTTAATCCTTATTAAAAATGATAAAATAGCTACTTTTTTTCTCCTTTTTACAGATGATCATTTGAAAGGTAGAATGACATAGAAGGAAGGGGAGAAGAGAAGGCAGAGAAGACAGAGTCGGAGAAGGAGAGGGGAAGAGATCTTCTGTCTACTGGTTCATTCCCCAAATGGTCACAATGGTCAGGTCTGTGTTAAGCCAAAAGCAGCAATCAGGCCATTTTCTATTGCTTCCTTGGGTGCATTAGCAGGAAGTGTGCTTAGAAGTAGAGTATCTAGGACTTGAACTGCTGTTTTCATATGAGCTATCAGCATTACAAGTGGCAGCTTAACGTGCTGTGCCACAACGCTGGCCAAATAGCTATTAATATTTCCCTTCATTTTACAATTGAAGAAACTGAGGCACTGAGATACTGAGGATTTCACCTGCTCTGGGTCACAAATTATATGATACTCTTAGAATCTAAATTAGAGCCCATAATGTAACACACACATACGCTTGAACATGTCATCCATCTGAAATACGATGCAAGCCACACAGGTAACCATAAATTGACTAGTAGCTGCCTTACAAAGAGACAGAGTCAGGCAAGTGTGTGGTGCAGTTTTAGGGATACATCCACCCCATATAAAAGTCTCTGGCTTTGAGTCCTGGCTTTGCTGCTGCTGCCCCTATTCCTTGAGACAGCAGTGGAAGGCTCTAGTAGTTGTGTCCCCCTCAGCCAACTGGAAGACCTGGATTGAGTTCCTAGCCCCTGGACATCTGGGGAATGAACAGCAGATGGAACTTTCTTAATTGTTAGCTTGTTTCCCTGTGTTTTGAATAAACAACATATACAGAAAACAAGAGAGCTGAAGCCTATTTTGATATAATGGAGCTTTGCATATGTCATGGAAAAATGAAATTTAAAAAGTTTAATTGAAATGTATGCATTTTCACAACATTTTCTATGAAGTTTTTGAAGATCATATTTTTTTTTCTGAACCCAATATGTGTCTCAATTTATAATTTACTTTTAAAAGTATGTATTTTACTTTTAAAATTATATATTTAATTATGCTGTTAATCTGCTGGTTTACTTCCTAACTGTGTGCAAGTGCCATGACAAGGCCAGGCAGAAGCCAGGAGCCAAGAACTCCATATGGTCTCCCTTGTAGGTGGTAGGGGACGCAAACACTTAAGATATCCCCTGCTGCCTCCAAAGGTGTGCATTAGTAGGAATCTGGATTTGAGGGCAGAGCTGGGATGTGAATCAACCACTCAAAAATGAGATGCAGCCATCCCAAGTGGGATCTTCACCATGTGTCAAAAACCATTCTGAGATACCTTAGCTTTTATATATGTTATCGTCAGAAACCAATGGCTATTTTACCCTTTCACCATATCTTAATTCAGACTAGCGGCATTTCAAGTGCTAGACAGCCACATGTGACCAATAAGGAACTGTCCTGGGTAAGGCAGCAAGAGAGCTTGATCCTGATAAGAGACTAAAGGTTGAAGAGAAAAAAGATGAAAAGGAGCATTTGTGTTTTGTTTGTTTTTTCCACTGACCTGTAGGTGCGTCCTCAAGAAGGTTTTCCTTTTGGTGTACTCAAAGTTGTTTCTCATCAGAAGATACAAAAGTGCTGAGGCCTCATTTCTGGTTGAGCTAATTTTTGATGTGCAACACTTTAAAACTTCATAGCAAAATGCAGCACACATGTTTACTCTACCTTTGAAGAAGGCTGACGGAAACTAAAAAACAAAAAAAAAAGAGAGAAAACATTGGTTAATATTTCAAAACTCAACAACAAAAGGAACTAAAATTATGTGAGGTGCTTGGAAGATAGAAGTTGGGGTATTGCTCTTGAGCGAGACTGAGCTAATTCACACAAAGACCAATATGTGTCAATGAGAAATTCCAGTCAACATACATGTTACTGCTGCAAAGATGTAAAGGTACAAAGTATAAATGTTACAGAACTGAGAAGAACTCTAGAACACAAAGCAGGTAGGTACTTAATAATATGCATTAGATGAATGAATAGCTCAAATGATGAATGATGGGTGTCATGGGAAGGGCATTCTGTATTATTTAAAGAGTTCCTTATGAAGTTCCAAATGTTGACAAACTTGTAGTTGAAAGATACTCAACAGGTAAAGTTGATCTTTTCATAAAATTGGGTATAAGTGAAATATGCATACATGTGAAGCAGATATACACATGTGCACTCTCACATCCTCTAATAGTAAACAATTTGAATTAAGATCTGTTTTGGGCCTGGAAGAGGAGTACAAAAGTGAGTACCTAATTCTCCAAACAGCCGAGTACCATGTAACTTTAAGAATATATTCAGCTGGGTTTGTTGATGATACCATGCATACCTACGTAATACAGGCTTGTTACAATTTCCTGTGCTCGCATGTTTGGACAAGCAAGTAGTAGGCTGCTCCAAGAATACATGGATGTTTTTCAGGAAATGCAAACCTAGAGGGGTACCCTTTCAAAAATTACTTCCTGGAAATCCTGAATTTAAATCAGTGTTACAGGAATCTTTGCTTTATCATTCGTCATACCAAGTACATTGCTACACAGATAATGAAGCCCTAATAAATATATTTTTGCTTGGTATCTGGGGAGTTTCAATAATAGTTTCTCCAGATTAAACCAGTTCTTGCTGGATAGTCTAGTACGATAGCAACCTTTTAAGGGAGAAAGGCAGTTACAGTATAGTTAACCCTGTCATCAATCTTCTTTGCACATCACTCAGATTTCCCTAAGTGGGCAGTGGCTAAAATGACTTTTTTTTTTAAAAGAAATTATTTTTGATGATGTTTACATAGTTAAGAAGATGCATATCCATGTAGACTACTGATTAGGGTGGGAAGGTTGAGGATCCCTGCACCCACGTGGGAGACCTGGAGGAAGCTCCTGGATCCTGGTTTTGGATCTGATCCACTCAGCTCCAGCTGTTTTGTGGCTACTTGGGGAGTGAACCAGCAGATGGAAGATCTCTCTCTGAGCTTCTCTCTGTAAATCTGCCTTTCAAAGAAAAAAATTTTAATCTGTTTTAAAAACAAGTGGTAAACCTATCTCCCACAAATCTAGTTCTGTCTCTCCCTGCCAGAGACAGAAGGGTATACTTCTATACCATCACCCTTTCTCCAGTACCCAGTATAGCACTTGGCATGCAGAAGGTCAACCATTCAGCACCATGATGCTCTTTCCTTTCTTGTCTTTTCCTTATCAGGCACGAAGGGCATCGCTAGCAGATCCAAGGCTGGTGTTCTTACCTTACTGATAAAAGCTCGCAGAGAGGCAAATACATGTTTCAGTGACACTTCAGACTGTCCATTTTTAAGAAATGCCAGATGAATGTCAAATACCTTTTTCATTAATGGGTTGTGGCCATCATTATTTAAAAGTTGACTCTATAAAATATGAAAACAGAGTTTGTCGAAATACTTCATTCATACCCCATTGAGAATAAGAGAGCTGACTGCACCAATACTTACTTATGAGATCACTGTTTCAAAACCTCAGAAAAATAAATACAAATATTTAAAAAAATTTTTTAAATCTGTGCCATCTTTCAACTTGGAAATTTCAAAATATTACAAATATACATCTAGAATGCTGATATCCTACAGGTAAGAAAACTTAATTTTTGAAGGCAACACAGCATAGATTTACTAGGGGTGGGGGTCAGCACTTTGGTCTAGTGGGTTAAGTGGCAACTCATAACACCGGCATCCCACTTCAGAGTATCAGCTTGAATCGTGGCTCTTCTGCTTCTGAGCCAGCTCCCTGCTAATGCACCTGGGAAAGTAGCAAATCATGACACAAAGACTTGGGCCCTGTCTTCACTGTGTGAGACCCAACCAGAGTTACTGGCACTTCACTTTGGCCAGACCCAGCCCTCGCTGTGCAGCCATTTTTGGGGTAAACACGTAGATGGAGTTCTTTTACTCTTTTGTCATCTTTCTTTCACTCTGCCTTTTAAATAAGTAAATCAATAAATCTTTTAAAAAAGAAATCTCTCAGCGGTGTTTGCACTTTCTTCAGTCTACCTGCAAGCATGGGAGACTGGTTAGAATCACGGGCTTCAGTGCGCAACAGAATGAGCTGTACTCTAATTCTACCACTGACAATCTAGGCACCATTAATCTCCTTGCTCATGTCACTTTCCTCATTTTAAAATGAGAACAGCAATAGTACCTACATGCAAAAGGCCATTATGAGAAACATGTTCCTATTTGTATTTGCAAGCATGTCCAAAACTACCTACCATAAACATCACCAATGTTAAGTGCAATTCAGTTAATTTTAGTCAGTGTGCAAGGAATTGGGCACTCCAATTTGGGAATATTTTTCTTTACCTCAAAATGGTTGTTCATGACAATTTGTAGTCACCTGAGTTTCCTACTCCTAACCTCACAATAAGAAAGTGAGTTAATATTTATAAAGCACTTAGGATAGTACCTGATATCTACCAGGATCTATATAAGTGTTTATTAAATAAATATCAAAAGAGGAAGAAGGACTATAGCACCAATCATGAGAACAAACGCCCTTCTTGTATATATATATACAATATATATATATACAATGAAAATTTGACATGCTGGATGCATTTGAATGAGAACAAACCTAATACATCATAAAAAGCTTCTTAGACTATTTATTAACATCAAATGCAATTTTCCTTTTTAAACCTCTTTGGAAAACGCACGCCAGGTTTCTATAACAAATCTGGAGGCAGTGAGGTGATCAACTGAATTACTTAGAGAAGGGTGCAGGAAGACAAAGTCCGTACAACTCAAGGAAAAGCAAGCCAGTTTCCTACTTCGAGTCCTGCCAGTAATGCTGCCTTACATAAGACACGGAGTTTTCACTTTTCAGTATTCCCTCACATTCATTATCTCGCTTTTCCACTTTGAACAACTTTCCAAGAAAACAGCTTTGACCTTCTGTTTAAAATCATTCCAACAACGATTTGCACTGAGAGCTAAATATCTGAAGAAGAAAAAAACCCATGAAAAAACCCTGAAGTCCCTGACTACGAAATCGAGGCAGCTTGCCTGGACATTGTTTACCCTGACCAGAGACCTCATCACAACAGGTATTTTGGCAGAACGATCCACTCATAATTTGGGCTAAACATTTGGGGATATTTTCATGCAAGTGTGAAAGAAAAACTGTCTGAACATGAAAATAAAAATAGTGCTTAAGATGCAGAAGGGAGTTTAAGGCCAAATTAATCTAACCCCTTCATGTTAGGGATGACACAAGTGAATCTCAGTGACATCCCAAGGTTGTAATGGTAGACAAACTAGATCAGTCATCCACATTTCCAGACTGTGGCCAACTTTTCCAGTGTATTATCCTGCTCCCTCTGATGACTTAGATTTTCTATGATTCTTTTTTTTTTTTTGACATATCATGTCAACTGAAATTCTGATTCTTCATGTTTACCTTGAAGCACTGGGTGAAAAATGATATGGTATCTAGTACTGTAAGGGATACTTCTGTAGCAGTGTTGCCTTCAAGAAGTGCCTGATGGAAAATATCTGCTTCCGTTGTTGCAGAACCTAGGGTTAAAAACACAAAGATTCGTGAGAAAGAAATGCACATAATAGTGTGGATTGGCTCCCTAAACTCTGTGTGTGTGTGTATGCATGTGTGTATGCATGTGTGTGGGGCGGGGGAGGCAGGCAGGCAGGGGAGGGAGGGAGAGAGAGAAAGAGATTGAGTGTGTGTGTGTGTGTGTGTGTGTGAGAGAGAGAGAGAGAAGCAAAAACAAAGGAGGCTCACAATGCCTGCATATCTGAGTTTCACTGTATTTATATTCCTTAATCAATTACAGTTTAGGCTAATCAACTGCATTGCTTTTCATTTATCTAGATTTATTTATTTTTATTTGAAAGGTAGAGTTGCAGACAGAAGGAGAGACAGAGGAAGAGAGAATCTTCCACCTGCTGGTTTATTCCCCAAATGGCTTCAATAGCTGGAGCTGGGGTGCTCTGAAGCCAGGAGCCAAGAGTATCATCTGGGTCTCCCAGGTGGGTGCAGGGCCCAGGGATTTGGTTACTCTTTCACAGCTTTCCTAGGCACATTAGCCGAGAGCTGGGCGGGAAGTGGAGCAGCCGGGCCTCAAATTGGCACCCATACGGAATGCCAACACCTCAAGTAGAGATTATTTACCACATCAGCTCTTTGTTTTTAAAATTTATTTTATTTTTATTGCAGTCAGGTGTACAGAAAGGAGGAGAAACAGAGAGGAAGATCTTCCATCCAATGATTCACTCCCCAAGTGACCACAACAGCTGGTGCTGTGCCAGTCCGAAGCCAAGAGCCAGGGAACTCCTCCAGGTCTCCCCCATGGGTACAGCGTCCCAAAGCTTTGGGCCATCCTCAACTGCTTTCCCAGGCCACAAGCATGGAGCTGGATGGAAGTGGAGCTGCTGGGATTAGAACTAGTGGCTATTTGGGATCCTGGCGTGTTCAAGGTGACGACTTTAGCTGCTAGGCCACTGCAGTGGGCCCTTCACTTCAGCTTTTTATCAATAGCACTGCAGCACATAATTAGGTGCATACTTCTTTGGAAACAAGATTTTTCTAATAAATTATTGTGCTCTAACTAGGAAATAATGTGAAAGTAATTTTATGCCACTAATTATGTATGCAAAGATAAGAAGGCCATAGAAATTCAGCTGCACGCATACAAATGGTGTGCTAAGATGAGACATTTTCAATTATGCAAATGCATTGAGACTTATTTCTAACTGAGAAGTTATCTGGCCAACTGAAGTAAGTTCTTTATCCTGTTACAGGAGGCTTAAAGCTTTAAAATGTGCCTGGTTATAGAAGTCTTGAGTCTGTTAGCTTAGAGTTTATCTGCTCAAAATATTTTTTTCTTATTAGACCTTACCAAATAGCCAATTTTGCCAGATTCCTTTTCTTCAATTTTCAGGGGAGGATATGAAAATGAGAAATTTCTTACTGTGAGTTCTTAATATTTGCTTTGCAGAGGAGAGCTTTACTCGCTCTAGTCAGTCATCTATATTTGCCAGCTGAGAAAGATTTCTTCCCTCATTCTATTTGCATGGACAACAAATATTATAAGCATTCTAAAATACTTTGGACAACTTGTATTTACACTTCACTGCATTCAGCATGTATAATTCTCTAACCATTAAATAAGTAAAAGGAACTCCAAATAAATATTATTATATCAAACACTATAAAGTGTCAATATTTGCACTGAAGTTTAACAGTAGGGATGAAGGACTTCCAAAAGTATAATGAGAACATATTGCCAGAAGGGGAAAGAAACTTTAATACTAAGGAAAGGATTTTAATTAGAATTACTTAAAATTTTTGAATTAGCTATGTACATTTTATCATTACCTAGTCATATATAATGAAGTGCCTGTATATAAATACTTAGCAAAGATATTCAAGTTTATCTATATATGGGAAATTACTTTTAATAATACTGGTGATTTAAACCAGGACTTCAGGGGTAGGAGTCTGGAGTCTGCTCTTCAATATGCTGCTGCCCTTCACATCCAACTACCTGGACTGGAATCCTGACTTTGCTCTAGACACCAGCTTCCTATTAATGTTAACTGTGGGAGGCACTGGGCGATGTTTTAAGCAGCTGGGTCCCTGATACCCATGAGGAGATCTGGATTTTGAGTTCTTGGTGTTAGGCTGGCCAAGGTCTGGTTTTTCCAGCTACTTAAGAGTACGAACAAGGCTATGAGAATATTTGCTGTTCAGTAAACAAAATAGTAAACCAAGATTTAAAGTTAAATACCATATTAGGGCTGTTTCAGATGGATAACATACACACATTTTTCACTTACTGTGATTCAGTGTAAATGAACTTTCCAGGCTACTGAGATGCTGAAGCCGGGCCTGCATGATTCCTGATCTGCTTCGAAGAGCTGGCATAGTTTGTGATTTTCGGTCTATCCCTAAGTGTTTTGAAAGCCAAGCATCATGCACCCTAAAATAAAAATTAAAATTAGAAACTGGAATGCTCTAATAATACATCTCATTGCTAAGAGTTTAACTAAAAAACAATCAGGCCTCCATGTAAATATGGCACTACTCTCATATTCTACTGAGTGTTACTTGGATTAAATGAAGTGTCACTGAAAATTATTAAACATTTTAGTGTATCTTTAAAATACCTTGAGTTTCAAGAATATAATTTTTAAAATATGGCAGGAATTTATCACTTCTCCTCCTAAAAAACAAACAAACAAACAAAAAACCCAAACAAGAAGAATCTTCACAGCAGGTGAAGAAAGAGAAAAGTGAAGGGGATAGTCAGTCTTGAAATCAAGGTGAAATTCTGGGGTCAGGAATTTAAGAAAATCCATTTCTAGATTTAAATTTGCAATGGAAAAGTTTATTCTTTAATAATACCTATGATTAAATGGGTGATTTTTCTTCTTTCTTGAGTTTAAGGATCCATTTACAAAAATCACAAGTAGATCAAGTTTGAATAAAGAAGGAAAAAAGTTCATCTATTCTCTCTCTAGTGGGCAGAATCCTAGCTAAAAGCAACAATGACCACAGGGAACCATGATGGAAATGGGAACCCTTGAATACATATTATTAGGATACTCTAGAGATGTAGCAATAAACTCCATCCAGTGGCTTTCATTGTCTGTGAAATACTATGACATTTAACTTCTTTTAAAAGAAAAACTGTATTTCAGTTCCTCTGTTGGCCAACACTATCCCTAAAAAAATAGATGCATTATTGAAATAAACAGGTAACCTTGTTTTCCTTAGGACCTGCAAACATTTTGATGTTTCTTTCACTAGGCATGTAATGACAAAAAGAACCGATAATACTTAACAACTGTTCCAGGTTTGAGAGGATCTCACTAAGTTGAAACTGCATATCACTGTAATTATTGTCCCTTGGAAAACTTGATTAGCTTACATTCGCTTGCACTTTGAGTTGTGATGTGTTAAATAAATCGTGGCCATATTAATGTTAACTTGAAATCAATAATCTGGGTTTTATATGGCAAATCTGAGACTGCCCTCTGTTGGAAGAGCAAGAAAAAATTGGAAATTGCAGTGTTATTACCTTGCTATGTTTCTTTTCCCCATGTATCTAAAGTGAAACAAACACACTCTAGGACAAGAGAAAAACAAGAGCACGTTAGTAATCTATTACACTCCTCTGCCACTTAACAAACAACATGTGAAAAGTCATGAATCGTCCAAAAAATGGCCTTTTTCATCATATTGCTATTAATATGCATTTTGGTGTACAAATATAAAGATGCAAAAATAACTACTTAACAGGCTTACAATACTAAATCTATTACATTCAGCACAATCCTCGTGTCTTCACGAGGATTGAAAACTGACAGGTTAAAAACATGTTAGTTGAAATCCAATTGAAAACTGACAGGTTAAACATGTTAGTCTGTGTTCCATATATACCATAGCAAAGATCTCCAACAAAGTCGTTAATGCCTCAAAAAGGCCATAAGCCATAAAAACTGATGCTGCTACATTTTTAAATAATGGAATCAAAAATACTTTCTACTACTGAAAATGTAGAAGACGTAACAATTCAGCGATGGTAGCATACTGAACCCCACATATCACCTTCCAGCTTCAACAATAAACTCAGGAAAATTTTTGTTTAACCTTGGCCCCAAACTTTTAGTTCCATTGATTTCTCCTACCCCCTGTACCTTCATTCTTTATTCACACAAATTCCCAACATAAGATATTTTCATTAGTAGATATTTCAGTGTAATTGCAGTGGCTTTACATTTTTTAACTGCAGTTTCTACTTACTAACATTTTTGGTAACATTGTGAGAGATTTTAATCAAATGGCTGTGCAGTGATTATCCTGTGTTTTGCATATACACATATAAACCATATGTGTGTATTGTTTAGGTAAAATTTTCTTGCATTTGTTTTGATGTCAGATTTGTCTTTTAGCTTTCAATAATCATACACAAACAGCAAATTCCCTTGCACAAATGTCCTCTCTCTCACACACACACTTTAATCATTCAACTGTACATAAAAATACAAATGTTAATGTCTAATCACTTAACTGACCCCATTAATCCAGCATCTACCTCTGATGAATGATGCTTACAATTTTTATTACTTCTAGTTCTTCCAGATCACAAGAAGACTGCTTCTGAACTGCAGAGGTGGCTTTTTAAAAAAATAAGCTAAAATTTTCTGCAATATGGCAAGTATACCATCTGCATGCCTTTCCTATCTACAGGTGAAACAACTGTATGTCATCCTCTAGATTACATAATACTTTGTAAAAGAGTGTAGACATTATTATCAAACATGCTGTTTAATTCAAGGAAAAAGAATTTTAAAGAAACAGAAAAATTATTATAACTTTCCTTCAAGTAAGAAGGTATATAAAATAAATGAATAGAACTTACTCTAGAAGCACAAGAATGTTTATGAGCTCTTGAGGAGATACTTTATTCCAGTAAGTTAAGAGAGTATCTGAAAAGGGAATAATGAAAGCAAGATTTTGAAATAGAACAACTAGCACAGTGAATCCTCAGATACCATAACCTAGTGTCATGACCACCAGTTCACGTTAAAATTTATTTGCATCTTCCTCTCCCTTCCCATTACCCAACACTGTATTCTTCCGAACAAATCTCAAAAATATTATTTAATCTATAACTATTTCAGCTCCAACAACTCCTATTTTTAAATGTTCTTCTGGATGGCTTATTCCCATGTTTATATCATTCCTGAAGACAGAAGATGAATTATTGTATGGTTAAGTTGGAGTTGGTGTTTTTGTTTTGTTTTTATTTAAACCATCTGAACTCTCTGAATAGTGGTGTGTTTGTGTGCATTTTTTCTGAGAGTCAAATGCCTTTCCCTGCTTCTGAAAGTGACTGGTGAACCAAAAAGTTTAAGAACTTTAAAACTTTAGAAGTCCTTTTACTTCTTTCTTTTCCCTCTGTATTTCTGGAGTACTCTAGTGTATCCTATGCATCATTTAGCTTTCAAATAAGTTTTCACAGATTCAACAATCTCAAATCCATCATCTAAACTTTTCACCCATTTCTTTATTCTCCTACCATACACACAGTCATTGAGGTTTTCTTTGTTTTTTTATTTGTTGGTTTTTTCTTTGTTTGCTTTTAGATTTATTTATTTGAAACAGTTAAAGAGGGAAAGGAAGAGAAAGAGAATCTATCTTCCATCTGCTGTTCGCTGGTTTATTCTCAAATGCCCACAATGATTGGAGCTGGGCTGCTCAGAAAGCCAGGACTCAGGTGGTAGAGCTCCAAGCACTTGATTCAACCCCACTCCTCTCCCAGGCATATTGGTAGAGAGCTAGATACGAAGTGGAGCAGCCGGGACACAAATTGGTGCCCATATGAGATGCCGGCCCTACAGGCAAAGGCTTCATTTGCAATGCCTTGTTATACCTCACCTCCTATTCTGAGCCTTAAAGAAGTAGAGAATGAGTCACAGACAGCTGTTTTGCTCATGTGCCAGCTACTCCCCAAATCCTCAGATCTGGCTAAGTCAGACCGAAGCCAGTAGTTATGATCACCATGAACCTGGAGCAACCACAGCAGTTGGGATGTGGAGACAAGGGGGGAGTTTGATAAAATACAGAAGGGGGCATCCCAAGCAGTATTGTAACCTCTGGTCAATAGCCAAACCCGAGATTTATTTACTAAAAAAAATAAAGCTATCAAAATGTCTCCCTCCCATTCCTTTCCTTTTTTTTTTTTTTTTAAATTCTATTTGGACTTAGTTAACAGTATCACAGACTCTCCTTGAAACTGTAACACTTTTGTGGACACCATCATAGGGTAAATTTTCAAACAAGCTCCAGCTATTCGGAAGTCATAGGACGAGACCATTTGGACTTTACGGAAGGTGAAGGGTATACAAAGCGTGGAGGTTTTGGCTTGCCTGCTGGTCACTGAAAACCATGAACACTAAGAGGCTTTAAGGATTTCAAACTATTGATCAAGAATACAAACATTAAAATACACTCAAGCTTGCTTCCAGAAAAACAATAGCAGTGACTTCTACCCTCCCCCCTCCCCCACCTTGCCCAGCTGCTCAAATGGGAAAGGCCATTTTCCCAGAAGTCCCTGCGTTTCTGGTCGCGTTCCTCTCAGAACGCCGCTGCTTGACGCCGCCGTTACCGGCGTCAGGCCAAAGCACTGACGTGACGACCTCGACGGCGGCGAGGGCTTCCCTCTCCCAGAGAGAAGCTAGTGGCCAAAAAGCTGAGATTAGCCATCCCGCTGCCCCCCTTCCCAGCTCGGTGACCAAAGCAGCGTAGGAGAAGGTCTGTGTGGGGGTGAAGGGGCTCCTCAGGGGAGTGGCGAACTCTAGTCAGCCGCCATCTTGGTAACGGTTCTGCCGAGCGCCTAGCCCATCTCAAGCGCTTCGAAATCACCGAGCCATGATGCAGGCAGGCAGCACGGGTAGGGGAGACTGGGAAGACGATGCGAGATCTGAAGAAGATAAATCACAGTCTAGCGAATGTGACTTGTCTTCGGACGAGTTTAAAAATGCATGGGTACTGCTGAAAGATCTCCATGAGGGAGAAGTTTACCGTTTAAAGGCAAAAGTGAGACGACTTAGGAAAGAGAGGTTGGCAGCAAGGAAGGCTAGCAAGAAAATCAAAGAGAAAGAATTTTACGAACAGCAGAAAGTTCTTTGCGATGTTATTGTTGAGTTACGACAGCAGTTGAACTCGAAAGTTTGTATCAACTGTTCAGTCAATGAAGCACTTAGCAGTAAGCTCCAGCAAGAGCTGACTGAGATACAGGAGAGTAATCGTAAATGTGTCGCTGCTCTCACTGCAGAAAAAGAGAAGTTAATAGAAGAAAATAAAAGGCTCGTTGAAAAGCTGAAACTAAACCAGCAACAGTATCAAATCACATTTTCTGATAGCGATGAGCAGGAGGATGTCTTTCCTTGTACCCAAAAGAATATTCCAGTCTTTATAATGAAAGAGCCTCCAGAAGGAGCTAAGATTCAATTGCCTCTGAGGCGTAGAAGGCTGATACATTCTGAGAAGCCAAAATCTGTCATAGTCTGTTCTGACAAGCTAAAACCTGTCACAGACCATCCTGACAAGCCAAAACCTGTCACAGACCATCCTGACAAGCCAAAACCTGTCACAGACCATCCCGACAAACCAAAATCGGTCGGTCAAAAACAACAGCATAACAGTCCAGATTTTCCAATTCCATTTCATAGTCAGGATCTCTTTGAAGTACCCGAGACCTCCATGGAGGAAACTTCCTCTAACACGAATATGCCTGTCCCTGGAGGCTCTCCCAATCAAAAGTCATGTTCACGTTTTTCCTCAACAACCAAACCTGGTCCTCAGAAGGGGGATAGATTTCCAGGTGTGGCCACTTCTCCTGGAGATAAGCCTAAACAGCTTAAAAAGGAAACTAAAACCAAAATACCAAAGGTCTCTACACTGCAGCATGATACTCCAAAAGACTTTTCATGGAGTCTTTCTAGTATCTCAGGAGATAATTTACCTAGTGACATAGTATCTGAAACCTCAGAAGAAAACATGCCTGGTTATAACAAAAGCCCACTTTCAACTGCCATGAGAAAGAACACACACTCTCCATCTCTTGTTGATAATACTGGGAAATCTGGGGAAAAAAGGTTATCTAGTCTTCCTAATTACAATATTGGATCTGCAGTGAGAGATCGCAGTAGCCAGAAGCCTTCTAAGGAGGAAGCTGCCTTGAGTGCCGAACAACCTTCATATTTAGGTTATAGTGTTAGTAACCCTCAAGAAGACTATGAAAGTCTGTTTCCTGGCAGTACAATAAAGAGAAAGAGAGCATTTCCAAAAAGGAAGCGAAGGTAGGTTCCTTCAGCTCCAAAGGAAAATGCTATTGTTTTTTGAAAAGGACAGTCTTCCTATCAACTCAGACTGATCCCTTTTTTCAAGATCTAGAAAAACATGGCATGAAAACTTGAAAAAAATGTTTGGCAGATGACTGTAAAACTCTGAAACAAATTATTGATAAAATGTAGTTATAAATAGGTGAACTTTATTTGTTAGTATTTGTTAGAATCCTTATATTTCCATATAAAAGTGTGCAGATAGACCATCAGTTCTGTTGACACTGAAGTTACTGATGTAATGATTCAATTTTTAAGAAAGCCGAGAGAAAACCAAAAAGGCTGTGGACTAGTAAGAACGTAATATTGCAATATGCATAAGAATAACTAAAATATAATATTTACTGGACATGACAACTAAAAGGCAAAAGGAATGAACTTTGAGAACTTCAACTCATATGTACATAGATGAATTAAAGCAATATTTATCAGACAATCTAACCCGAAAGCATCCATTTAGAAGGGTTCAAAAGCAGTTTTCAGAATAAAACCAGTATGACTTTACAGATACCTAGTGTGACAATATTTTAAAAAGATAAAATGACATATGACCCAGACTGTATTATTTATCAAAAACATGACTTTTGAAAAAGCAAGAGCAGAAGACAGATCAAATACTAGGCAGGGTTCTGTTACTGAGCAAGCAAACATCTATAAGAACAACTATGAAGTCTTCAAGAAATGCAGCAGTTATGGTTTAACCTATCAGGTTAAACATTGCAGCCAGAGACTTGTCACTGGTGAGTACTGTATGTACAAGCATACATGCATATGTGTGTGTGTGTGTGTGTGTGTATGTATGTACTGAAGTGGAGGAGTGAAAATCATGAATGTATCTCTCTTTTTCTTCCTTTGCTATTTGTCTTCTCTATATTATTATTATTATTATTATTATCTTATTATTATTTTGGCTATAGTTTTATTCAAACACTTTTATTTTTCAGCTCCTTTTTCCCTGTTCTCTTTTTTGGGGAGTTTTTTTTTTTTAAATTAGACTCACTGATTTTTTTAATACCGTAAAGTAACTCATTTAAAATGCACAATACAATTTTGCATACTTTGTAAATTATACTTTTATTATTCTATAATATATTTACAAAATAATTGTAAAACCATCAAAACTTTGATGGAATTTTTTGATAATAACTCCCTTGCCTTAAGAATACCTCATAAGGGTCTGGCACAATAGTCTAGTGTCTAAAGTCTTCACCTTGCACGCCTGGGATCCCAGATGGGCACTGGTTTGTGTTCCCAGCGGTTCCACTTCCCATCCAGCTCCCTGCTTGTGGCCTGGGAAAGCAGTAGAGCACAGCCCAAAAGCTTGGTACACTGCACCTGTGTAGGAGACCCAGAAGAGGCTCCAGGCTCCTGGTTTCAGATCGGCTCAGCTCCAGCCGTTGTGGTCACTCAGGGAGTAAAGAGCAGATGGAAGATCTTTCTCTCTGTAAAAACTGACTTTCAAACAAAAAAAAATAAATCTTAAAAAAAAAAAAACCTCATAAACATTGCCATCAATTCCTACATTGTTTCAGTTTTAGCCTTGTTAATTGTGGCTACACTTGTTAAATGATTCATTCTAGAATGAAACTTCTCTCCTTTTACTATTTTTTGTGTGTGTGTGAAACGGTAAAATTTACCACATCGCTTCAATATCAATTTTTAAAAGATTCGTTTAAAAGAGTTACACAGAGAGAAATAAAAAGATATTCCATCTCTTGGTTTACTCTCTAAATGATTGCAACGGCTGGGGTCAGGCCAGAAAGAAGCCAGGAGCCAGGAACTCCAGGGTCTTTGACACGGGTGGCAGGGGCTCAAGTACTTGGACCATCTTCCACTGCTTTTCCAGATGCATCAATATTGGAAGTAGAGTAGCTGGAATTCAAACTGGAGCCCATATGGGACACCAGGGAAGACAGCAACATAACCTACTGTGCTACAATGTTAGTTCCATAATATCTGATTTTCAGTTTACATTGTATCTTCCTAGAACTTACAGATTTCATAGTAAGTTTAAAGGTTTAACGAATGTAGCTTAGCTTAATACCTAGTAATTTAATTAATTAGCTACTAATTTTATTATCTATTTCTTCATTATTAAATAGTTAAAGCAAGTAATATTTGCTAAAAAGAAGAAGAATAGAAAATGGATAAAACAATGACTTCGATGACAAGAACTCAGGTATGTATATTTGGGACACCAGTGCAGAGAGCAACTTAACCCAGTGCACCACAGTGCCAGCCCCCTAATATTTAACTAAATTTACATTGTATCTTTCTTCAGAGAACTTAAAGATTTTACATTGTTTAAATGTTTCATTAATGTATCTTAGTTTATTTAATATCTATTTTTTAGCTAATTAGCTACTAATTCTATTATCTGTATCCCTCATTGTTAAATAAAGCAGGTAATGTTTATTTTAAAATAGCAAACAGATAAAACCAAATAGATAAAAACATGACTTTAGTGGCAAGAACTCCAGTATGTTTGTTGGGACACCAGTGCACACAGCAACTTAACCCACTGCACCACAATGCAGCCCCATAATATATGACAGTTTACATTGCATCTTCCCAGAACTTAAAGGTTTTATATTAAGTTTGAATGTTTCATTGATGTATCTTAGATTTTAATATCTTTTGATTCTTAACTAGTTTTATTATCTATATCCTTCAGTATTAAATGAAGCAAGAACAGAAAATGGATAAAACCATGACTTCAGTGGCAAGAACATAGGTATACTTATTTTTCATTAAATTTTTAACAATCTTCATTCTTATATCTATTTTTGAGCAAAAATGTAAATAAAAGGAAGGAAAGGTTGGGGGGATCATTTTAAGTAAATGTGGTATTTGAGAATAAGCAGTCTGATTTTACTTCCAGGCGTGCTGCATCCATGGTATAAGAAGAACCGAACATGATACCAGATGGTACAGTGGAGTGATGGCGCAAAGGCAACGATGCATTCCCGACCACTTGCGAACAGTTCCTGTCTTTCTGCTTATGCTTTCTAAATCCTGGGTCATGTAAAGCTAACGTTTTAAATATGAAATCTGGTTATTATTATGTCCTTCTCATGGGTTGTTGAATAAGTTCTATGCATAAAAATAAATATAAGGTTATTCCTTTATCTCAGAAATGAATTCTTAAAATTTTTAAAAATTATTTTGACGAATCAAACCTGCACACACTGATATGATATGATCCTATCTTCAGGTTTATTTTCTGAAAGTTTCTTATTTGAAAGGCATATCTCTATACAGAGAGAGAGGAAGAAAAAGAAAGATCTTCCACCCACTAGTTGATTCACTAAATGACTAGGGCTGGGGCAGGCTGAAACCAGGAGCCCAGATTTCCTTGAGTTTTTCCTATAGCAGTGGCAGGGAGCCACATACTTTGGTCATCATTTGTTGCCTTCCTCAGTATTTTAGGAGGAAGCTGGATTAAAAGTGGAACAGCTGGACTTAACAGCACTCAAGTGGGTGGTGCTAATGTCTCAAGCAGAGGCTTTAACCTCAGAATGCTCTAGGATTCATTTTAAGGAAGGTTGTACAGTCAGTATTCAAAGACCTGTTTCTAAGATACATGTTTTCTATTTACAGAAAATGGTCAAATACTTGTATGAATCTCTGAGTAGCTACAATAATCAATGTTGGAATAGTCTATAAACTCACCTTCAGATATCATTTTTACTATGTATAAGTAGCACATCAACAGACTTCTGATTTCATACTGATCCAGCCGGTTATACTGGGAGACACTATTCCTTGTAGAACTCTGCCGTGCCTGTAATATAAGGACCAGACATTTGTGAAATGGAATTACAATTGTCTTTAGCCTCTAACTTGGTAACTTTTCATCATTATCCCTATTTAGAGAAGTTCTAAACAAATATTTTATTATATCTGGAATGTAAATGGGCTGAAGTACAACCACTGGGAATTACTTTGGTGTCCAAAAAGATCAGTAATATTGTGGGTTTCATTATGATTGTACATTTAATATAGGGGCTTCTACATGGGAAAGGACTGTAGGACAAATGAAAGGTTAAAAAAACATCTTAAATTATAGAATATCTCTATAGGGCTCATTAAAATCTATTCTGCAACTTTATAGATCAGAAAAACTGTCTAAAATGGGTTACTGATATTACAGTGAGATAATTAGACTAAGAAGGACCTTTAACAATACAACATAGCAATGCCCATATTATTTCATACCTCTTGTTAAAATATAAAAAATTAAACTATGAAAAGATTTGATTTATTTGAAGGTTTATATGACTAACAGTAATCACCTAAAGTATTTATTTTCTTATTTTTGAAAAGGGAAAGAGAAGCCAGAAAGATAAGGAAAAGAAAGAGAGGCAAGGAGATTTGAGAAGTATTTACTCTTTTTAAAAACCAATCATTTCAATAAGAACTGGACTAGGAATATACAGGATTTACTAAGGCAGGATTTACTAAGAGCTTGTATCAAACATGTATCTAAGTTCTGATCACTTATTAGCTATGTGATTACTAGTAAGCATTTGACTCTGATCTTTGTTTACTTATATATATATAAGAGAGTATATTATAAATGATGTGAAATTGGAACTTTTGAAGATAAATTATTTGCTCAAAAGGTCAAGGAAGTACATATAGTCCACTAGTTTGCAATTGGTGCTCCTAAGCTAGTGGCATTAGCTAATTTGCATACAAATTTGTGGGCCCTTTTCCAGACTTCCTGAATCTCATCATCCTGATGTATACTAAGTGAAAAATCAAAACATGTTAGAATTAGAAAACCCATAGCAGCATGTTCTAAGTCACAATTCAAATTTTAAATTCAAATCAATATTTGGAAATTGCTAATTTTTATGAACCCTTCTCTAATTCATATGATTCTATAATTTTACATGGTAGTGTGACAAAAAGTTTTATTGGTTTAAAATGAGATCTGTGCCTCAAGGCAAACACATCTCAAATTTGATTGTTCATCTTGAAACAATCTGATGGGAAGGTATTCTGATTAAGTCATGCTGAGGTGCTAAGATCAGTTTACAGACTTTCAGTTTCCCCCCTCTCCAGTTAATGGCATTTTAAAAGGTTAAGTCAATCCTGCCAAAGTGTTCTTCAGTTTTAATGACAAGGAGCAACAGATATTTATGAGAGAAGCAGAGGCAGAGAGAGGTTCCCATTTGCTGGTTGACTCCTCAAATGCCGACAGCAGTGAGGAAGCTGAAGCCAGGAGCTGCAAACTTAACCTATATTAGTGGCAGGAAGGCAGCCATTTGAGCCATCAGCTGCTGCCTCCCTAGGTCTGCATTAGCAAGCTGAGTCGTGAGTCGCAGCAGAGGTTCAAACACAGCTACATCAATTAGGGAGATGGGTGTTTCAGCCAATGTCTTAACCACTAGCTCACATGTCTACCATGTTAAATATTTAAAATGTATTTATTTTTACCTGAAAAGTATATAGACATATGGAGGGTTAGCTTCCATGTGGTGGTTATCTACCCAAATGCCTTCAACAGTCACAGTTGAGCCAAGCCAAAACCAGGGGCCTGGAATTAAATCTGCGACTCCCACATGAGCGTTCATGTGCTGCTTCCCAGGGTGCAACTGAGAAGGAAGTTGAATCCGAAATGTTTGGGACTTCAGCCAAGAACTCCAATATGGGATGTGGGCCCCTTAAGCAGCAGCTTAACCGCTGAGCTAAGTACTCCACTGGATATTTTAAACTTAAATCTTCCCTCTCAAGAAACAGGTTACAGTGTGCAGGTTTAAAGAAGAGTCAGAACTATTGAAAAAATGTTTTTTAAGATGTGTAGGGAAGGCAGAAATGGCAGGCTAGGACATACCACCCTGGTTCCCAGGTGGGGGGCTGCAGATTGCCTGGGGAAGAGGGGTCTAGGGGTATGTTAAGAGTGGGATCAGCTAAGGGCACGTCTGATGGGGAGGAATGACTTACAGAGGATTCCACAAACTGGGTCACTGCACTAATAGGTAAGTGAGGGAGATGAAACCATATGGTTTAGAGGGTGGAAACCAGAGGGCATGACTAAGTCAGGCCAAGTTACACACACCCTTAGGAGACCTGGACTTAGCTAAGTAGCATCATCCACTGGCACACAAAAAGCTGGGACTAAGGGATATACCTGGCTGGGCTTGGCTGCAGTACATACTCTCAAGTGTTGGGGTAAGGAGTGGACCATGTCAGGCTGTGCTGCAGCACCTACCAGAATGCAAGAGAACCAGACCTAGGGTAGAATCTGTAGGGGACTTGTGGGCACACATCTGTGGGACTCAAGCACCCACAAACTTGCATAAGATATGGGGATGGTGATGGGCTGAGCCAGGCTAGACCATGAAACCCACTAACACGGGAGCTAGGGCTGGGAGGAGGCTGGGATGGGCCAGGCTATAGCACCTGCTGGCACATGCAAAGGCCAGGACTGAGGGCAGACCATGGCAAGCAGGGCTGCAGCACCCACTGCAGGAAACTTCCCTACTAGGCCATAGCTCCTGCTGGGAAGCACAAAATCTGGGGCAGGGTGCAGGTCAGACCAAGCAGGGCTGCAGCATTTGTGTGGGCCAAGTTTGGGGACAGGTTGGGCTGGGCCAGGTCACAGCCCCTGCTGGCATGTATAAGAGCCAGGACAGGATGTGGGCTATGCTTGGATAGGCTAGGCTGTAACATTAGCCAATGAGAGCTGAGACTGCTGGTGGGCTATGCCAGGCTGGGTTGAAGCATCCATCAACATGCACAAGATCCAGGGCTAGGAACAGGCCTGGTAGGGAAACTTCGGGAACTCCTCTGCTAGGCACAACTCCCACTTGTGACTGAACTGAGCTGGGCACAGCTGCAGCACCCATTGGCATTCATGTGGGCTGGATCTGGGGGCAGGCCAGACTGCACCTGCTAGCACTTGTAATAGCCAGAATGGGTGTGGGACAGACTGGGCTAGGCTGTGGCACCCAGTGGGTCACATGAGAGCCAGGTCTGGGTGTGGGCCAGGCTGGGCTAGGCTGGCAGCACACACTGGCGAGAGCCAGAATGGATGACAATAACTGCCAGTACTCACAAGATCTGTAGCTGGGAGCTGATCTGATAGGAGAACTTAGGGGACTTCCCTGATATGCAGCAGCTCCCACAGGTGAGTACAAGATCCAGGGCTAGGTGCATGCCTGGTATGGAACTGAGTTCACCCCAGGCAATGTTTCTTGGAGGTCTCCCCAACAAGTTCACTGGACCCAAATCCCATGCACAGGTCAAATCAAGGATATGTGGTCCAACCTTGGAGTGCATGTATCAGGACTGGGCCTCCTTCACTGCTGAAGACTGTGTAGTGGACAGCATGTCCAGATGCACACAGAGGCCAGCAGGTGATATTGACTGCCATGTCAAGAGGACAGAAAGCAGAACAGGTTGGACAATTCTGGCCAAGCTTTGAAACATGTTCCTGAGTCTATGGGTGCACACTGAGCTGGACTTGGTCAGCAAATAGACCTTGGAAAGATTTTCTCAATCCTGTTACCACAAAGCTGACAATGCCTCAGAACTATCAAAGCCACTCCAGCAACACTCTCAGAACATTCTTCTCCACATCGGGTTCCCCATTCCCGGTGCTGATGTAGTTTAACAGCAAGGAATGGCTCCCTCTCCTTCCCTTATACCAGACCAGGAGAATAAAATGAAAAGAACTGAAATATTGGTCCCACCCACCTTCCTCCATACCTGGATCCCACCCTAACTGGAGTCCCACATGGGCATATTCTCAACTATGTAAACAATGTTAGAAATAAAATTAAAAAATTAAAACAAGAACTATCAAAAATGAATGCCTGATTGTCCAGAAACAGTTCAGGATATCCAAATAGCTGCTGCCAGGACACAACAGGATTGTTAATGCTTCTAAGAGTTATGTATGTCATGTTTTCTATAGCTCTAGGATGCACAATAGGAGAGTAAAGAGACTCATATGTGTTTTAAAAAAAAAAAGACTGTTGTGTCCTAACACATCACTAAAGTTATGATTTTCGTATCTTACGTTTTCAACTGTGTTGCCCTGATCTGGAAATCCTGTTGCTCCTTCTGGGATGAGGGACCCTCTGGAATCTTCCCTCTTCATGCCATGACCATTTGGAAAAGACACATAAGCTGGGAAAAAAGCCAAGTTACTGTTAAAAACATGACAAAATGTCAAAAAAAATTTTTTAAATAAGTACTGGTTTAACTTAAGATATGTGGGTACTTCAAAAAGGTTGTGGAACACTGAATTAAAAGATTTGTTTTGGTGACTTAAAAGTATTTTTTGAAATCCATGCATGTTTCTTCATAATATACATTTTCCATAAACCTGCTGAAGACCCCTTCTATTACAGGGAATAGACAGTGGTCATATAAAATCTAAAATAAATTAATATCAAAGCACTGTAATATGCCAAGTAACACTTAAGCAGATTTTTTTTTAAATCCCTCAAAATTTATTATCATGCATAAAATTACAAGAAATTCCTTGAGACATAAAACAAAGAAAACTCATAAAAATAGATAAGGAAACTTGGGTTCAACAAAAGGAAGTGTTTTGCCCCAAACTGGTGACAGATAAGAGGATTGAAACCAGTATTTTTCTCACTATCTTCATTTTCTCAGTACATCAAGCTAGATCTTTAAGAAAAATAGTCAAAGTTTAAACAAGCTTAGACAAAAACATACCTAGGCAAAGAAATGTGGCTGCAAGTGTAACAGATTTCAATTACACTTAACAGAGAACATGCTATGTATAGTTTTCTATAGTTTCCTAATTATGAAATACAAAGCACAATTTCTAAAACCCAAGCAATGTACAATCTTTAAAGTGCTTAATTACCAGTATCTTTTTCAGTACTCAGACTCCCTCTACTTGCAGGTGAAGTAAAGCCACATGGAAACTCATCCCTGGATGCCTGTAACAGAATAAGATATCTTGTTATTTAAACTAATTATATGCTAGGATAGGATGTGGTTACAAGCATACTGATAACCATGACTCTAATCAAGCGACATCGCTCTAGATGGCTGTAACTGGTGCAATCTAACCAGGGCTCAGTTCTCCTTGGAATCAGGGAAAATGCTAAAAGTAGGGGAGTGAGTCTAAGCTCTAAGTGAACTTGACCTACAAAAGAAAAGATCAGATCAGTGAACTATTTCTGAATATCACTGTTACATGAATACGGAGTGAGGCTAAGTATGGGCTACTCTATGCTCATTAGAAAAACCACCCTAGCACACAGGTAAATGCTTTAGCATTCACATTCTGCTGACTGACAAGCTCAGGAGGTCAAGGCAAGCTTGGCAGCGGTTGGCACTGCATAGGAGGAAATTCCAGAAGAAACTATAAAGAGACATTTTTGAACCTGTGATCCAACAACATAACATGGTTCTAAGTGCAAGAATGGGGCACAGTGACTAAATCCTTGCCTTATATGTGCTGGGATTCTATATGGGTGCCGGTTCATGCCCTGGCTACTCCACTTCCTATCCAGCTCCCTGCTTGTGACCTGGGAAACCTTTGGAGGATGATCCAAAGCCTTGGGATCCTGCACCTGTGTGGGAGACCTGGAAGAAGCTCCTGGCTCCTGGCTTTGGATTGGCTCAGCTCTAGCAACTGTGGTCACTTGGAGAGTGGGCTTGCGGACAGAGAATCTTTCTGTATCTCTTCTCTGTAAATCTGCCTTTCGAAGAAAAAAAAAAATAAACCTTTCAAAAAGAAAAAAAAAGTGCAAGGGTGGTTGTGGGCTGTACAGAACAGGGTTTGGGGGCATAGGACTCAGGGCTGGAGGAAACAGGTGTTTAGCCCATCTGTTAAGTTGTCCACATCCCCACAGTGGAGTGCCTGGTTTGTGTAACTGCCTTTGGCTGCTGACCCTAGTCTTGCCAGTGCAAACCCTGGGAGGAAGGGGTCTTCAAGAGACTGGATCCCTGTCACCCATGTGGGAAACTTAGTTTGAGTTCCTGGCTCCCAACTTTGGGATGGTCTGGGCTGGGCTGTTGTGGGCACATGGAGAGAAACAGCAGATGGGATTTCCTTCTTTCTCTCTGCCTTTTAAAGATATCAAATTTTATTTTTTAAAAAAAAGATCCTAGAGGAAGAAAACACAAACACAGATGAACCATAATAAACTAAAAGGGATTCACCAAGAAATATTCAAAGGAGATCACCAAGGGAGAGGAAAAATAGACAGAGTCTAATTCCCAGTGCATAAAACACAAGGTGAAGAATATTTGTCCAATTTTCATGCAGAATAAATATGTAAAAGAATATTAACAACAAAAAAAAATCTTAAAAACCAAGGGACTCCTGATGTTTTCTTGGACCTAATTATTGCTATTCACATTCTAGTGTACGGATCAACAGCAGCCAAAAGCTTGTTAGAAGCACAAACACTCTAGTCCTGACCTAGGTTTATTGAATTAAAATCTGTGTTAACAAATTTTCCAGGCCAGAGGCCAGCATTTGGCACAGCAGATAAGCAACCATGTGCAAAACCAATATTCTACTTGGGTACCAGAGTGCTTGGGTTGGAACTTCTTTTGGGTTAGTTCTCCATTTCTGCTTCTTGATTCTGTGCCCATTGCAAGGCAGCAGATGATAGTTCAAATGATTGGCTCCGTGCCACCCATACAGGAGACCCAGATTCAGTTCTAAGTCCCTGGCTTTGGCCCGGCCGAGCCATGAAGGTTTTGTGCACTTGGGGAAATGAAGCAGCAGAGAACTCCCTGTCTCCATGCCTTTCAAATAACTACCTATCTACCTACCCAAATAAGTTTTAAAAAATTTCCCAGGTAACTGACAGGTGCATTAGAGTTTAAGAAACACTTTTCTAGAAAAGATGATGTAAATTTTTAAATGGAGTAGAAAGTGAATTCTTAAGTTTGATACAACACAACATTTGGTTCAAGTTCCAAATGCATTCAATTAAGATAGGAGAAAACTCCAAAAGAAATGCGTTACTACTTACAGAATTAGGCATGGCTGCACAGGAATACAAGGTGTCTCGACCTGCTAATCGCTGTATATTTTCCAAAAGCAATCCAACAAATGGGAGGTACAGTTGTGCTATTTTTGCTTGTTGATTCTGAAAAATAATTAAAGTTTATTAGATATATAATATGCATATATTACAGATAAACACAGTTGGTTCCAGATAGCAGTTTGAAGACCCTCAAGAAATTAACAAAGCACGAGTTCATTTACACTTAATGCGAAGCTATCACAAAACTTTGTTAGCATTTAGTTGTACATGACTCAGTCAACTCATCCCTCAACATAACTACATGAAGTAAAATGTTTAACAGCAGTTGACCTATAAGGCAGGAAATATTCTATTTTTAGCTCCCGTGAGAGCTGAGCTTCATGCGAGCAGGGACTGTGTCAGTCTTGTTCACTGCTTCATCCCCAGTGTCGGGGAACAGAGCAGACAGTTAACACACATTCACTGAATGAATGAATATATGGGAAATGGGGGAAAATGGCAAATGACTGTACTCGTGTGAGAATGAATGGACTTTTTTCTTTGCTTAAAGCTGCAATTAGAATGACATGAGCTTAGCCCTCTGTGTCAATTCTGAAACTTGAGTGACTGATGTATTTATAGGTATAGAGATACAGTTGACCACTAACACAGCCAATGTGGCATCTTTTACACACATTTACTCTTGCTTTCCTGAGCTACAGGCATTCATCATCAGCTACATAGCTATATTAAAATCAGAGCAAACAATGTGATGGCCTAAGTTGTATCCTCCCCATTTCAGGACTTGGAAACATTTGACAAAAGACTTGAATAAGGTTTCTAGAGCAAAATGGTCAGTCTAGAGAATACAGATTATAGTACCTCACTGTTGTTCTAGTTTGAATTTATTCTAGACACCAGACATTTTTCATATGTTAATTGGCCATCTGCACTTCTTTTGTGAATTTCAAGAACCTTTACAGACTTACTTCCAACATAACACATCATTAACAATAGCTTCTATCAGCAGAAGGTTTGGACTCAATAGGTGTGAGCTGCTCTAGATGATGCTGATGTGCACCGTATAAAGGTTTAAAAACCCTTGTCCATTCGAACTTCCTGCCCAAGGCAGCAGTGGATCTTCCATAGACCCCTGGCAAATACTTCAGTCCTAACGGCTGGCCTTAAAAACGGTAGCCTTTTTGTGGGTTCTGGAGTTGAAACACATTGTTGTAAGTTCACCCAGCTAGGTGTGATTTTATTCTTCAGAGCTAGAAAGTTTAAGTCTGCTTTTACTTTCACATGGAGACTTTTCAGGTGTGGGGACCCTGCTTTCTGCTAAGGGATACATGGACAGTTATGATATAAATCACAAGCATATAAAATTGTAAGTTTAAAAATTAGCCTGTGGGCCTGGCGGTGTGGCCTAGCGGCTAGAGTCCTCGCCTTGAACGCGCCAGGATCCCATATGGGCACCAGTTCTAATCCCGGCAGCTCTACTTCCCATCCAGCTCCCTGCTTGTGGCCTGGGAAAGCAGTCGAGGACAGCCCAAAGCTTTGGGACCCTGCACCCGTGTGTGAGACCCGGAAGAAGTTCCTGGATCCTGGCTTCAGATCGGCATAGCATCGGCCGTTGCGCTCACTTGGGGAGTGAATCAGACGGAAGATCTTTCTCACTGTCTCTCCTCTCTGTATATCTGACTTTGTAATAAAAATAAAATAAATCTTTAAAAAAATAGCCTGTTACATAAAGGAAACAATATGGAAACAATAGTCTTACCCACTTTCCTATAGCCCTTGAACCTTTTTACCCTAATTAGCTATGTAAAGATTGTCAAAAATATAATAAAAAAATGAAGAAAAAAATAGCCAGTTATAGACTTACTGAATTTCAAGTTCTGTCTGGATGCCTTAGCACGGATAGACCAAATGATTTTTGCTGGCTTTCATGTGGTTCATGGGCCAGCAATGCCCCACCTCTGCTTTGGAGACTGTTACCATGAATTGTGTTAACTTGCTCTTCACGAGGGTAAATAGCCCTCGGGAATTATTCCTTTTTTAGTTTAGGGATTTGGATTTATGATTTTCTTATCACCATGATCATCCATTTGGCAGTTGTCTATGTTTTCAATGCCTCAACTTGAGATCCAAGAGACAGTACAGATTTGGGAACTAGCTACATATAAATCTTCCTCTTCCATTTAATGGCTGCCAGACTTTGACCAATTCAGCCTCACTTTTTTCCTCAGTAGGACCTGATACAGATATTAACGCATGTGATGTATTTAATACACTATTTGGCAGTGTGTCCTCAATGAATTCTGGCTGCTATTGTTAATACTACAGCTTCTAGATAAAAGTCCATTTTTATTTTGCTATTGAATTGTCTCTAGGGAGGGAGTCAGAACAGCTCTTTTCAAGTGAATGGAAACATAGGAAAACACATAATCACTGCAAAATACATGAAAGTTTTGCTGGCACAAAAGACAGAAAATAATATTTGAATATAAGACTATTCAGATAAACTAAATAAGGCATACCCATATGATGGGATACTTTGCAATTATTTTTTTAACGTTGTAGATCTACGTAGCAGGACGTATTGTTAAGTGAAAAAAGAAAAAAGCATAATACTCTCTATTATATATATGCACACATCTGTTTCACATTTATCACCTAGGTCTGTGCATACATATAATAGAAGTATACAAAAGAAAGGGGCAGCAGAAGTTGTTTTTTGGAAAGACGACCTTCAGGATGAAGATAAAGTGAGAGAAGCATCTTGCTTTTTGTTTTTCACCCTGTATTTGGGTCACATTTTCTCAAAACCAAACAAAACAAAAACTAATTTTCCCACAGCCAGCTGGAAGTAAAAGTTACAATTCTCTTAGGTGTTAACATCATTTGTTTTGGGTACAGGAACTATACACAGTCCAGCACAAGTATTAGATACTGGACATTCTTGTTTCAATTATGAAAGATGCCTCTTGGTAATTATAACAAGAGACCTCTCCCAGAAGTTTCTAAATAAACAGGGTCGGTCCTGGCTATGTATCTAGAATTCCATCAGAGGGTGGATCACATTGGTCATGTGAAAGGGAAAGGATGACCATGGAGTCTACGCTTAAAGTATGCTTTCTGTAGGAAACATTCCCTTAAAAATTTTAACTGTTGAAGCCAGCACAACAGCTCAATTGCTAGTCCTCAGCCTTCCATCACTGACATCTGGTTCATGTCCCAGCTGCTCCACTTCCCATCCTGCTCCCTGCCTGTGGTCTGGGAAAGCAGCGGAGCACTGCCCAAAGCCTTGGGACCCTACATTCATATGGGAGACCCAGAGGCTCCTGGCTTTGGAATAGTTCTGCTTTGGCCCTTGATGTCATTTGGGAAGTGAATAGCAAACAGAAGGATCTCTCTCTCTCTCTCTCTCTCTCTCTCTCTCTCTCTCTCTCTCTTTCTCTCTCTCTCTCACTTCTCTCTGTAAATCTGCCTTTCCAATAAAAATAAATATATTTTTAAAAAAATTTAACTATTTATTGGAGGTCACATTGGAGGAATGAGTGCAAATTAAAGCTTGAAGTTCCCTTTGAACCCTTGATTTGGCAACATCATTCCTGAGAAGCATATTTTACTTGAATGCATTTGACAAATGACCTGATACCCAGGTCACCTGTAAACTCTTCAGACAAAACACAGAAAGCACGTTTTGTATCTTCTTCCAATACGCTAGGATTGAAACAGCAGTAACCAGGTCCACGAAGCAAAGTTCTTTTGGAGGGATTCCTATACTTAGTTGATGCCTGTATGAAGCTTTTGAGCAAAGAGGTAAGGGCTTCAGAAATCACTAGAAGGTTGATGAAGCTGGACATGGCAATATTTCCCATAACTTAAAATATCAAACAGGCATAATGTCTAACATTTTAACAGGTACCACTTTGAAAGTGTGTGCTTGTGTATGTGTGTCTGTGTGCATGTGCGTGCAAACAAACTGCTTTCAGAATTTAAAATGTAACAATGTGCAAATTTGTGTTGTGAAATATTTCAATTCCAATTCTGGGGAAAACTCTGATTGGATCATATTTTCCTTCACTTTAATCTGTAGAGGTAGTAGAGAAAAACACATCTCTCTGCTTCACTGCAAGGAAGTTCATTTTGTACTTTTCCTGTGAATCCTTTAAATTTTCAGCAACAGGCATTTTCCTCTGCACCACAAAAGGCTCTTTCTCCTGTTCCTCAGCCGTTAAGGAGAGCTCAGTAACCCCTGACATTTTTGAAAATATGACTTAGCATGGCTGGACCGAATAACTTGCAAGATGTTTTTAAATTTGGACTGTTATATACCATAACATATATATAACTCGTGTTAAATCAGTATCAACATTAACAAAAAACTATATGGCACATCAGGGAGAAAACTACATGAAGTTACAGTGTGTTGTAACAGTTCAGATGTGGCAAAAACAATGTAGACCACAGTGAGCAAGTTACATTTTAAAGCATAGGCACTTTTACTAACTCTAGGAGAAAAAAAAATGAAAAAAAGCTAGCAAGATCCGTAATTAAAAAAAAAAATCTTTGAAAAGAAATCTTTGTAATTAAAGAGGTATGAGAAGACATCGCCGGCAGGCATTTTTGTTTATAAAGAGCAAAGGAGTAGGGGGCAGTGCTGTGGCAAAGCCAACTCAGCATCTGCCTACAGCACTGGCAATCCTATATGGGTACCAGTCCAAATTCTGGCTGCTCCACTTCTAACCCAGCTCCATTCTAGTGCCTTAAAGAGGAGGGCAAGGGAGAATGACCCCCGTGTTCAGAGCACTGCACTCAAGCAGCAGACCCAGAGGAGGCTCCCGGCTTTGGACTGGCTCAAGCTCCAGCCATTGTAGTCACTTGGGGAGTGAACCAGCAGATGGACAAGTTATCTCTGTCTCTCCTTCTCTCTCTGTAATTCTGCCTTTCAAATAAAAATAAATCTTAAAAAAAAAAAAGCCGAAATACTGTGGGAAAGAGTAAAACACATCTCTGAATCAGCTTTCCAAAATGATCACAATAATCAATAAACTCATCATTTATTGTATTTCAGTGTAAAAACAAGAAAAAAATTGTTCATTCAGGAACAACATGCTGTTTGCCTTGAGCCATGTAATGCCAGTGAAATAAGTCAGGCCATTTGAAATCTATTTAGCTTTTCAACCCAGAGGATTTAATGTCAGAAGATCTGTATACACTAGGGTCCTTCGAAGAGTATGCAGAAAACAGAACAAAAAATACAAGTTGATTTTGGTGCAAAAAAACCCTGCAATTCATGGATAGTTTTGTCATAATACACCTTTCCAATACATATTTTAAAGACCCACTGTGTGTACGGTTTTAAAACATTTCACAACAAAATTATTTTTAATTCCATTTCTGTGAATTGCTTCTTAAGCCCAGTCATTTATTAGAAGTGCAAATGATAGCAACTATAGCTGTGGCTTACACAAACAGCTATTGTATAACATATGTAGGGCTTAGAGCCTCACCCACATCGAAAGATAGCAACACTGCTACATCAACGTTTAGCGGGAACAAAATGTTCGTGTTACCTATTTATATATGATATGCTTAACATATATTACAATATTTAATAATGAATAACTATAATATTTATTTAAAATATATATATCTTTAAGAATATCTATTTAGCTTTACATTTGACAGAATATGCATGGCTGCAATCCTGTAAGAGTTCTTTAAAAATTCATAATCAGCTTATGTAACTATTCTGAAATGATGGCTACATTGTTCTTTAAATATTTAAGAAACCAGTATTTTTGTACAACAGTTAACTTAGCAGTTTTTTTTTAAAAACCTCGTGATTAGAAACGGGAAAAAAAAAAGCTTATTTGTAAAAATAAGACTTCAAGGCCTGCACAGTGGCTCAACAAGCTAATCCTCTGCCTGCAAGCACTGGTACCCAATATGGGCACTGGTCCATATCCTGGTTGCCCCAATTCCAACCCAGCTCTTTGCTCACTGGACTGGGAAAGCACCGGGGGAAGCTCAAGTCCTTGAGCCTCTGCCACCCATGTGGGAGACCTTTTAGGAAGCTCCTAGATACTAGCTCTGGATCGGCTCAGCTCCGGCACTTGTGGCCATTTGGGGAGTGAACCAGTGGGTGGAAGGACTCTCTCCCTCTCATCCTCTGTCTCTCCTTCTCTTTGTAAATATGACTTTCAAATAAAAATGGATAAATCTTTTTTAACATTTCATCAATGCTCATGTGCTCTTTCTTGTCAACTGAATAAAAAATCTTACTAGACATTTACTAATGTGGTGTTCACAACTCTACAGACATCCTTACCTTGTGTTGGTACCTAGTGTCAAATGCATGCTTTATCAAAAGATTCTTTACGACAGAGATAGCTGTATATCTGATTTCATAATTGTCTTGAAGAGCAATGGAGGTTTCCCTCAAAAGTAGACCAACCAGGAAATGATGCTTGCAATACTCATCTGATAAACTGTATTCAAGACTGGAATCTGCAGTACAATGAAATGGAAAACCCATTTATAAAAATATCAAAGAAATCATAATATAAAAAATATTACATTTATTGCCTACAAATCTATAATCATGCTAGCTAGAGCTATGATTTTTTATTATTCAAGAATCTGAATAATTCTTCCATTGTACATTATAAGCATGCAAAATTTCGTAAGAGCTCTCATCATTAGGACTAGATGGTAGTTTAAATGATAATTTCAGTCAGCCAGAAAATCCTGAGATTCTCTCCCCTGCCCCAACCCTAGATTATTTTAAACTCTTTAAAATAGCATGGAACCTAGAATAAAGTAACGCTATATTTGCTCATGTCTTAAACTATTTCTTTATATCTGAAGAAGTTTCATTACAATTACTCATGTTAAGTAACTATTCGACAGTTCTTTATTTATCCAAATATACTTGAAAATAGGAGGAGAAACTAGGAACACCTGAACCAATCTAACAACATCAACTGAATATTTTAGTAAACACTACATATTGGCCAAAATCTGTATGTGAGATATAGGAAGAAAACCAGCCTCATCTCGCTCCACTCCACCAGATGAAGTCTTCACTCCCTATTATCTTCACAGTGTATTTGAAACCCCAGATGTTAATTTCCCTGCTTGGAATTTGCCTTCTAGCTACTCAGAGGACACAGTGAATGGGTTTAATCATTTCAACTATGCCATTTCTACTCTCCATATCCTCTTTCCCTACCTCGTGATTTTGTGAGGGTCAAAAAAATGAAGTACATGTTTTCTTTCTTTTTTTGACCTGTATAGCATCTAATATAATTCTATTTATCCAGAGTGAACTTAATAAATGCAGAGGTGTAGTTTCATTCTAAATCCCTGATGAACTCCTTACCCCATTTTTTCCTGACTTCCTCATAGCTTTCAACACATTCTAGAGCAAGTAGGTGAGCTATGCAGATACTCAAAATGTATTGAAGGAATGGCTGAACAGGGCTGCTATGGTTTTTACATTTTTTTCTCTATTTTTAATGGCTGTGATTGCATCACTAAAGCCATCACTCAACAGATGCTAAAAACCAAGGTGATTGGTTTTTCTCCCTGCATTGGCCATGCTTTATGAATCTCACTTTGTATACATAAGGGCTACTTACTGCCTAAGCAAGGTAGTCTTATCTGAGAAGATTTTGCAAATGGATTTTTTTAGTTCAAGCCACACCTTCAAATACGAGAGAAGGCATGACTGAAAGAGATACCATACTTTTCAGAACAGATACTTTCAGCTCCACCCCTGGCCCCATGGCAGACTGCTGCAGGAACTTATGTTCAAACTGATTTCAAGACTAGCAACACTCGAGCTTATTTCCAAAGTAAACATACTGCCTCCTAGATTTTCTGAGTACTTGAACTGAAGCTTCACTTTGGCTAGGGAGGATTTGCCAAGCAAACAAAGCCCCCATCCACCTCAGCCATTCATCAATGGTGTTTAGAGATAGCAAACTACTTTAGAGTGAACCGAGTAAAACCTACCTACTGAAGTCAAACGGTCCACCGCAAATGAAAAAAAATCTAATTAATATATGAAAAGAAAGGGGACAAATAAAAAACATAGTAACATAAGAATAGTGCTACACAACAAAGCATACAATAAAACTAGCAATGGAGATCATGAAAGCATTTCATAGTTAATACATACATACTATGATTTTATTCTATAATTTTTTGATGCTTTCAGCAGAAACACATTCCTATTTTTCTTAATTTTGCCTCATGTAAAATTTCAAACACCAATACATAGAACAATTTTATCAGTATCAATATCAGCATTTAAGCAGCAATTTATGTAACACAGTGTCATCATGCTATGAAGACAACCCTTGACATAAAAGAAATGGCAGAATACCATTAATGGACCCAGCTTCACACTTTAACAATTCTGAGGTCACATTCAAGATGATCAGTTTAACTAGGCAGCACTACACTACACTAGCACTTGCGAAAACAAAAGGGCAGGAGCATCCCAGATGTTGGAAAATGCCAATACATACCTTGAACTCTCTGCAATTTAGGTTTTCCAAATGCCATTGGCAAGTTCAGAGGAATGTAATGTTCATGGTTGCAAATCGTTTGCAGAAATTCAAACTTGTATTCTGCCAAAACCTAAACCAAAAGAAATTAAACACTCACTCATATTTGGCAGGCATTTACAATTTTAGTAACTAAATCGTTTGTATTGATTGTCACAACAAAAGCATCTAGACTGAGATGGGCTCTGTATGCGTGAGAGTTAACACAGCTGGCCTGAGACTGCTCCCCTCACAAAGCACATGCTCCCAAGGTTGCTCTTTGGCTGGCATCTGGAAAGTTGGATTTTGACACATTTCCTTATCAATTTTTGCACACTGAGTGCCAGTCTGCACTATTGTTAGATTATTTCACAAACAATGATTTTACGGCAAAAACCTGTTTTGATTTCCTTCCTCAGAGTCTGGAATTTGGATGAGGCACCAGTATTCATACATGATCAGTCCCCAACAGAAATCTCAATGCATGGAGTCTGCAATAAGCACTCCTGAACAGAATTGATGTACACATGTGGCTGCCCGTTCAGTGATTAAGGGAGAGTGTGAGCCCACACCGGAGAGGGAAAAGCCCAGGAATCCTGCATAGTCACTGTGCCAGACTCTGCTTGATGTCTTTTGTTCTTTATGGGCCAGCTCAGGCTCCTCTCCATGTCAGTCTGTGGATCTTAGTCCTGAGTACGAGCTATATGCTGAGTTCCTGCTAGTAAGCCAAACATTATATTCTTTCAAGTTCATCTAAACTCAAAAGTACCTACATGAAAACAGCACTTTCAAATCCTACAGAAGAGAATAAATGTCACCTTGGTATCATGCACTCATGTCTGACATCTGCTACTATCATGTCCTTTTAACTTACCTTAGGATCTTTGGGACTGAATCCAGATACATAGTCATTTATTAGATTGAAAACGAATCCTCTATCCATTAGTGTCAAACAGCGCTACGGAAACCAAGAGAAAATGAACGGTTAGGTACATGATTCTGAAGGTCTGTCAGCCAGATATTTTTAATATTTTAAAATTTGTTCCATGCTGGAGGGGGTGGAATTTTCAATTTCATAGATAACAGAATAAGAGCTTTCAGAGCTACAGATGACCTTAAACAAGAAGAAAAAGGGCGAATGACTTGTCATTGGATTTAGGACACACACACACACACACACACACACACACACACACACACACACATCCCTGTGCTCTCGGCTTCATAAGGTCTGTAGTTCTCTCCCCCCCACACACATACACAGACACACCCCTGTGCTCTCAGGTTCTCTTTTTATCTACACACACACACACACACACACACCTGTGCCCTCGAGTTCTTAAGGGCTACAATTCTCTCTTTCCCCAACACTCACACATTCATGCTCTCAGCTTCTTAAGAGTTGCAGTTCTGTCTCTCTCTACACACACACACAAATACATACACACCTGTGTTCTCAGCCTCTTAAGTGCTGCAATTTCTCTCTCTCTCTCCATACACACACACACACACCCTGTGCTCTTGGGTTCTTAAGGGCTGCAGTTCTTACACTTACACACACACACACACACACACACACACACACATACACACACACACTCCCTTCCTCTGTAGTCTCTTGGTTACATTGCTGCATTTGGGTCAAACCTTAAAAACTCACATAGGGCATTCAGTTAACTACTGAAAGTAGGGCTTGCCCATGTGGAGAATTCAGATCAAAAGGGAAGGCTTTCTTTGGGTCTGGGAAGTCTTGGCCTGCTTAAACTGTCAGCCTCTGTGGCAGTCTTACTGGCTGTTCTTACTTGTCTACAGTCATCCTCTTAGTTAAGGCTCTCATTGTTTTTGCAACTCAAGAACTGCATTTAGCTGACTTGCCAGTTGGCACGACTCTAATCTCTCCAGCCATTCAACTGCTTCAGATTAATCTCTAAATTCTATCCCCATTTATGCCACCTTCCTGCCCCAAAGCTTGCAATACTTCCAAAGAATGTAATGCAATTCAAAACTCAGACTGACATTCAAGGACACTCATGATCTTGGATCAACATACTTTCCCAGCTTTACTTCCCAATAGAGCCCAGCCCATTGGTATATTATCTCCTCTGCATGCACTGGCATTTCTCACTTATGAGTTATGACTCATACCAAGCTCAGCAATTCTATCATCACCTCTTCCTAATCTTGCCCATTCTTTGATTCTAGGAACTGCATAGTAGCACAGAAGACAAAGCTGGAGCCTACAATACCAGCATCCCACGAGTGCCAGTTCATGCCCTGGCTGAGTCACTTCCAACCCAGCTCCCTGTTAATGCACCTGAGAAGACAGTAGAGGATGTCTCAAGTGCCTTGGTCCCTGCCTATCACCATGTGGCAGTCATAAAGTTCCTGGCCCCTGGCTCCAATCTGGAGCAGTCCTGTCCATTGTGGCTATTTGGGGAGTGATCTAACAGATTTCTCTCTCTGTCTCTCCCTTTATCTCTATAACACTGATTTTCAAACAAACAAATGAATAAATAAATCTTTTATAGAAATCAAGATGGTCTGTCTCCTTTACACTATAAACTTCAAGTTTAAAGTCCATGGAAGGAGTCAGCTCTACGGCACAGGAAGTTTACCTGTTGTCAACTACCCAGGCATCCTGAACTGGTACTGATTCAAGTCCTGGCTGTCCAATTTCCAATCCAGTTCCCCGTTAAAGGCCTGGGAAAAACAGCAGAAGAAGGCCCAAGTGCTTGAGCCCCTGCCATCCATGTGGAATCCTGGATGGAGTCCTTGGCCCAACCTTGGCTGTTGTGGCCATTTGTGGAGTGAATCAGTAGACAGAATATTGATCTCACTCTGTGTGTGTGTGTGTGTGTGTGTGTGTGTGTGTGTGTGTGTCTGTGTGTGTGTAAAATTCTGCCTTTCAAATAAATAAAATAAATCTTTTTAAAAAGTAGGAAGCCCATATGAGAAACAAGGATTTTCAGAAATGTCATCGCTAATTTCCTTTTTTAAGTATATGTTTGCTTTCGAATGCACAAAAAAAATTGGCTGATGTGATACCAATCAAGTATTGTTACTTTATATAGGATAGTTGTGTTCTGACAATATCCATCACACACTAACAATAACAGAACACAATAAATATTCTTTCATACATATAAAGATTTCTGGCATCTTACCAAAAAAGTGCACTCACCAAGACTGATAATTCCCACAAATGTGTACTTAATATGTACTTGCATATATGTAGATTGTGGTTTGGTCACCAAATGGGTTTAGTTCAAACATTGAAAACTCAAAAGCCAGCATGGGCCAGACAAGTGGTTTAAATACATCCATAGGGTTAGGGATAGAGTTAGGAGTGGTGGATACTGGTGACCTAGACAGTATGTGCCACATCTAAAAGCATCCAGAACACAATCTGTTTAAAAGCAGCTCATGGGGCCCAGGGCTATAGTCTAGTGGTTGAAGTCCTCGCCTTGTATACCTGGGATCCCATAAGGATGCCAGTTCTTGTCCCGGCAGCCCCACTTCCCATCCAGCTCCCCGCTTGTGGCCCAGGAAAGCAGTCAATGACGGCCCAAAGCCTTGGGACCCTGCACTTGCACGGGAGACCTAGAAGAAGCTTCTGACTCTTGACTTTGGATTGGCTCAGCACCAACCATTGTGGCTACTTAGGGAGTGAAAAAGCATGTGGAAAGTCTTTCTCTCTGTCTCTCCTTCACTATGTAAATCTAACTTTCAATAAAAATAAATAAATTAAAAAAAAAAAGAAAGAAAGAAAGCAGCTCATGAAAGAAGCCAATTGTTGCTATGTGGGAGCTCGAATTTAATCAATTAGCCATTTTAGCAAGAGTGAAAAAAATCAACCTTGGCTGAATTGGCCCATCAACTGAATGAAAAGGTTACTGTGACAGCTGTATGAAGATCTAGATGACATCTTAGGGTGTGGATGACTTTGATCCTTGGCTTTCAGCCTACCAGTGAAGAAGATATTCCTACCATGTTTTAGCTGCTTGTAACTCACCTTCAGAAAGCTCGCCAAACTATAATTGACATTTCTGGATTCTTCAGGAATCTCTGCATAGCGAATGGTCACATGGGGAATTATTGCAAGAAGCAAAGAATGTAAGACATGATGAAATGCTTCTGGAAATCTCTGGCCTCTGGGAAGCTTAAAACAAACAGGCAAAGAAAAAAAAAAAAAGTCAGTGTGCCATGAGTCTAAAGCAATCAGCCTTTTTTATTTCCAAACACATTCTCTATACTAGGTTTCTAAACAGAAATGCAATTTTGCTCTCAACTTCGAAATGATATCACTATTTCAAAATGTACTTTCCTCTAAATTATACAGGAACTAGCTGGACCCTGGTAAGAGAACTGAAATCATCAGCACGAACGGGTCATTCTGACCCAACTTGATGATATAATTTTCCTGATTGGCAGGCACATCATCACAGTGTTCCATTCCATTTAATTCTGGCACACAGAATAGGCTCGTGTCTCAATTTCAGAAAAACTTATCTTATGATTAATCCTTTAAAACAGTCAAAGCTTTATGATGCACTTAAATGACAGTTAAACTCATAACTGGTACTAAGAGATTATATACTGCTGTGACAACATGGGGGGAAATGTAGGAAGGGATAATGGGCTGAGAGGAAGAGGGGATTAAAGCCTATTTCTACAAATGTACCATGGAAATTTTTTTTTAATTGTAAAAAAGGAACCAGTAAGAGCTGAGCATTGACAATTTTGAGCTTTACAGCTACTGTAAGAAAATCTCTTTGTATTTCAAAAGCAAAAATAAAACTAAATGCCGAAAACCAAAGGTCTTGATGTCCTTGAATATAAACCTGACTTTGCACATCGTGGCTACCTGTAAGATTAGTTTCCTTTGTGTGTGTTAAATTGTATTCTTGTAAATATATACAATTATTAAGTGCCAGGTAAAAATAAAACAAAACAAGAATATTCTTGAGTCTACTTACCTTAATTTTATTTTCTTCCAGCAAGTATGTGGCCATCGACTTTGCAATTATTTCAAAGAAAAACCATGAGTACTAAAATAAATAGATAAGTAAACAAATGAATAAATAAAACCTTAATCAACTCGCAGATGGCTGAAGCCTTGCAAAATCTGCCAAGTCAATATGGAATTTTGTCTGTGAACTGATGCTAACATTTTCAACCACTACCAACTCACTATCCAAGTCCCACAGAATACCTTTGTATAATATTGTTTGAGCCAAAAGATAGGACAAGACCTCAGCGCTGACTAGTGGTGCACAAGGGGAGGATGGGAGTGCAGTGTTCTCCACGGGGAGGAGTTCTGTTTTTATCCTTGACATTTGTTCTGAACTGTCCACATGTGGTTATAAAAGCAGAAGAACTTTTTGTTTCTTTCGTTAATGCTTTCAAATGCTCTCCAAACAACAATGAATGCTCTTATTCCCCACACTCAGTGGGGGTGCCATCTTTGTCCCTGTGGCCTGAGCAGCTTGGGACTTGCCTGCCTTGTGAGGGGTAGAGGGAGGCCTCAAGCACATACATCCCAAGATATCCAAAACTGTACCAATAGAATAAATAATGAAAATAATGATGTTAATAAGGGCTACCATTTATTGAGTATGCCACTTGATTTAAATTTGAAAAATGAGGAACCGGAGGCTCAGAGATGCCAAAATTCTGGCCCTACATCACAGAATTGTGCTGAGACGGATATAAGACTCTAACTCAGGCTCACCCAGTGGAAATTTCCATTATGCATTTGTCTGAGGGCAGGGTGCAAGTAGGGAGGGTGAAGAAGCTTCTGTAGAGGACGTCAGGATAAGGACTCATGTTTGAAGTGGTACGACGACTAGAGCTGAAATGAGAAGGCATGAAACAAGCCCTTCGGGAACTGCGTTGGTCCCTGGCTGTGTCCCATGTCCTTACCTTTAGCAGTTTGTTTATTGCTAAAAAATCTGCAGACTGTTTCAATATTGCTATCATAGTAGTAGCCAGAGTTTCATGTATCAGCTGTGATTGAGGAGCACTTGGTTTTTCAGGTCGGAAACTATACTACAAAGAAAGGAAATGAACTGTAAGGTGCGATCTTCTCAGAAAACCAACCACCCAGAAAGAAAGCTGACTGCACGAACCTTGATGAAGGATCTTAAATAACTCTCCAAGCCTTCTTCATGGCATGTCGATACGATATGTAAAAGGACCCTGAAATGACATTCATGAAAGTCAGCATGCCCTGCGACAGTGAATGACCAGTTTGTTTGTTAAATAAGACCACTGTGCCCTACCCTAAAAGCACCTTACATTGCCTACACAATTCAAAGTGAGAAGACTATATAAAATAAATTATATAGATTTTAGCACCTGCTATATTCTGGGACTGGGAAATATATTTTCTGGTTCAAACATCCTATGGTATGGTCTAAGACCTCAAGGAAAGTAATAATCAAAATACCTCTAGTGAGAATAAACGCAAAAGAACAGAGAGATAAACAATGCAAAGCATGTTAACAGATGACAGAGTGTGGGGAAAGAGTGGAAGGGAGAAACAGGACAGGTGTGATATGAGCTGAAATAGGAGATGAATAAAATTAAAGAGGCTAGCAACGGCTGTCAGAGTTGAGTGTACATCAGCATCACCAGAGGGAGGGATTTGTCAGAAGACCACCAGACCTATCTTCCAAAGGTTCTGATTTTCCAGGTCACCATTAGGGTTTCTATTAAGCTCCCAGGTGATATTGACACTGGTGATCAAGGAAGCATACTTTGAGACTCACTGGACTAGAGCAGTGCATCTTAAATTTTCAGCCAGATCAAACTCCAAAGCAGGCAAGAGCAGAAGATGTGTAGGTGTGTGCGAGTTGAGGCCTGGTGTTGGGAGGTTATGGCCCAGCTGAGGTGGCAAAACCAGAAACACCTAGCATTGAGCTCATAATACTTCTGAATTCTCCTGCCTTAACTTCAAAATTCAAGGGCATTTCCACAATCTACTATGCAATATATCTTATAATATAAAAATAATACTCTGTATTCTTTCTAATAAAAGGCAGTGGCGTAGGATCGTGTTCTGTCCAACACAAGAGCTACTACTCAGATGTGACTATTCAAACTGGTTAAAATGAAACACAGTTAAAAAGACAGTTACTGAGACAAATTACCCAAAGTCCATGTGCTCGATAGCCACACAAGGATACCATATAAGATGATGTAAGTACAGAACATTTATACCATTGAAAAACATTCAATAGGAACTTGCATATTTTTCTTGCTAATTATACAAAGCAAATAGTAATGAACATAAATGGAGAAATGGAAATATAAAACAGCAAGAGACTGTTATTCTACTAAACATTCCACTTTCAATAATGAATGCATTAGAAAGTAAGAAAATACTGGACTATAGATCAAATGGACCTAAAAGACACACAGAATCTTTCTTCCAGCAATGAGAAAATACATATTCTTGTCATATGCACATGGAATATTCTCCAAGATAAACCATGTATGAGGCCACAAAAGATGCTTTAACAAATTTTAAAAGAGTGAAATCATATCACGCATTGCTTCCATCCACAATGGTAAGAAACTAGAAATCAATAACAAGAGGAACTGTGGAAAATGTAAAAATATGTGGATGGGTCCTGAACAACTGATGGGTCAAAAAAGAAATCATTAGGGAACTTTTTAAACACCTTGAGATAAAGGACAATGGAAACACAATATATCAAACAGACGGGATGCAGTAAAAACAGTTCTAAGAGGAAAGTTAGTAGCAATGAACATTTCCTTTAAAAAAGAAAAACAAAACATCTTTAATCAATCAGATATTTTGGTCTTGTAACACCAGAACTCACTCACATGGTGCAGTTGATAGGAACATCATCTTCATGGGTCATGTTTGTAAGTACTCGAAAGAGTTGCATAAGAATTACAGGTAGAAACTGTATCATGACTTGGATCTCCATGGCATGCAAACACTGAAATAAGTCATTATTAGTTATGAAAATACGCAGAACTATGATGTTACATAGGTGAAACAACAACAAAAAAAATTTAAGCAATTACAAATGCATTGACCAGAATACAAGCTTGCTTAAATGTGGGCTTCATGAGACAGGGGACAATGCTTTGTGACTAAACTATATACTTTTTCAGTGCTCAGATGTTGGTGGGTTATTTATTATGAAGTACTTTACTGAAGATGATATTATAATTGGGATAAACAGGTCTTGGAAAAAAGATAACCGACACTTTGTTAACCGACACTTTGTAAACCAACACTTTGCAGGGGCCTGGCATTGTAGCACAGTAGGTTAGCCCACCGTTTGGAACACTGGCATTCCATACCAGAGTACTTGCATGAGTTCCAATTGTACTGCTCCTGATCCAGCTCCTGCTAATCAGCATGGGAAAGCAGTGGAATATGGCCCAAGTGCTTGAGCCCCTGCCACCCAAGTAGGAGACTTGCATGGAGTTCCTAGCTCCTGGTTCTGGCCTGGTCCAAATCTGGCAGCTGCAACCAGTTAGGGAGTGAATAAATGAACCAGTGAATGGAAGATCTCTCTCTCTCTCTTCCCTGGCACCATCCTTCTTTCAAATATATGAAAATAAATCTTCAACAAAAAGAACCACTCATCTCTGGGGTTGGGGGTGGATAGATTCAGTAGTTAGCAGACACGTCAATTAGCACTCGACACTGTTTCACAGGGGAATGTGAGCTACTGGCTAACCTAGTAAGAACTTAAGCAGGTTTCAAAACTTAGTACTGCTTTTTTTCTTCTTTTTTTAAAGCACACTTATTTATGGGCCCAGCACAGTAGCCTAGTGGCTAAAGTCCTTGCCTTGCATGCACTGGGATCCTACATGAGCACCAGCTCATATCCCAGCTAATCTACTTCCCATCCAGCTCCCTGCTTGTAGCCTGGAAAATCAGTTAGGGATGGTCCCAAAGCCTTGGGACCCTGCACCCACGTGGGAGACCCGGAAGAAGCTCCTGGCTCCTGGGTTTGGATCAGCTCAACTCTGGCCATTGAGGCTGCTTGGGGAGTGAGCCAGCAAATGCAATATCTCTATCTCTCCTTCTCTCTGTAAAAAAATGTGAGTTTCTAATAAATATAAATAAATCTTTAAAAAAAGAATACTACAACAATAAAAAAATAAAAAGATAAAAAAAAATTAAAAAAAAAAAAGAAAGAAAGAAACCCTGGGTGAAAACAATCCTTGCTGGTCAAGCAGTAAGACACTCTTGGCTTCGCCAAGTTGTTCTGATAGAAAAGAGCCTGTAGGGCCTTGGGTGATAGGCTAGTGACTAAATCCTTGCCTTGTACATGTTGCGATCCCATGTGGGTACCAGTTCATGTCCTGGCTGCTCTGCTTCCCATCCAGCTCCCTGCCTGTGGCCCGGGAAAGCAGTCTTGGGACCCTGCACCTGTGTGGGAGACCTGGAAGAAGCTCCTGGCTCTTGGCTCCTGGCTTCAGATCAGTTCAGCAGCAACTGTTGCAGCCACTTGGAGAGTAGCTCAGCAGACAAGATCTTTTTCTCTGTCTCTCCTTTTCTTTGTAAATCTGACTTTCCAATAAAAATAAATCTTGAAAAAGAAAAAAGAAAAAAAAAGAATACTTATTTATTTTAAAAAGCAGAATGACAGAAAGAAGGGGGGAAAGTGAAAGAGAGGCAGTGAGTCAGAGACAGAAACACAGAGAGCTCTTCCATCCTCCAGGTCAGCTCCCAGAGGACTGCAACATCCAGGCCTGGGCCAGGCCAAAGCCAGGAGCCAAGAACTCCATCCGCGTGTCCTACCTGGGTGGCAGGGGCCCAAGCACTGGAGCCGCCCTCTGCTGCCTTCCCAGACTCATCAGCTTGGAGTTGGACTGCAAGTAGGGCAGCTTGGACTTAAACTGCTGCTGCACCATGAAATGCCTGCACTGCCAGCGGCAGCTTACCCGTTGGTGACATGATGACAGCTCCACTGAAGTGCACATCTATGCACACGTGGTTCTACACTGGCATCATTACAGAACTTGGGGATCTTTGCATTCTAACACCTTCATAATACATTTCCTCAAAGTGCTAACACTGTCTCTGAGACAAGGTGTGATAAAAAATACCAGGAAAGAAATGTGTGTGTGTGTGTGTTTCCAGGAAGAACATAAACAGTGGAGTTTTGTTGAAATCTCTTCTGCTTTCTGTCCTCTCCAACCTTACTCACTCACTCAGCTAATCCAAAAAAAAAAAAAAAAAAAAAAAGCAAACCAACCAGCCCGAGCAGCCTCTGTGAGTGCGGCAGAGAAATGAAGAGTCTGTGCTTCGGGAACGCATCCTGAACCTCTGCCTCCCTGTCTGCTGCCCCAACTTCCCATGTGTAACCTTTCGCAGCAATCACCAACTACATGGGAGTCATCTCGGAACAATCGCTTAGGCATCTGTGCATCTTCTCTTCCGTCAGATGCGCAGGGCAAGATCAGGAGCTTAAGCAAGCGGCTGCACTTGCAGCTTTTCCTTCCTGTACCCCCTTTCTCTTTCCATCTGCCCACCACCACTGCCTTTCAGGACTGTGTCATCTAGAACGAAAACAGCCTCATGGTTTTCTAATAGGAATCTGAACAATTTTTCCTGCTAGTACATTCAATGCCCACTTCCCAATGAACGTTCCTCGAATGCTAGACTGAAAATCTCCCTATTACACTTCACTTGACATCCTTTGGCCAGGCAGGGATTCAGGCTGTGAGTGTCTTTTTCTGGGAACAGGAATCAAGATGAGGAGGTATGGCGAGGATAACTGCTATTTGCTTTTACTGAGAGTCCTGAATAGCCATCTTTGACTTATTAAATAAAATCTGATCCAACAAATCAAATTCGATCACCAAATTTGCCAGGGTTGAATTCAAAAGAACTCTATCCTAGGCAATGGCTCAAATGTAGCAATTATATAAATGATCTGCAGTTTTCAAAGTTTGTGGGAGTGTGGATTTCAAAAAAATTACATCAAAATAAATGTATCTTTTAACTTCATTTTCTGACAAAAGTGCTCAAGGTTTCTCCTCCCAAGATATTTTTGATGCCTCCTATTCCCAGGGGCAGTGGATCTCCAACATGGGCTGCTTCATCCTGTCTTCCCCTGCCAACAGATCCAGCAATGCCTGAAGACTTTTTTGGTTGTCACTACTGACATCTAGTGGCTAGGGTCAAGAAGTGTTGCTCAACTCCCTACAACTACAGCAGACAGCAACCCAACAAAGATCCATCCTGCCAAAATGCCAACAGTACAGAAGCTGAGAAAATATAACCTAGAATAGTAAATCCTGTTAGTTCAAATGCAGGCTACATTCTCAACCTTACTACTTCATTACCAGTCTTTACAAGGTCCAACTGGTCTCTTCAGTGTTCCTTGGATGTATCATAAACTTCTTACCTTTGTGCCTTGATTCACAGCTCTTACACCCTTCCAAGACAAGTTCAGCGAACCCTTCATTTTTTCATTCAATAAATGTGTACCAAATAAATTCCTAATTGCCACACATGCGCACACACACATGCACACTGCAAACAAAAATGATTACCGCCATGCATCAGTGCAGTATAAACACACAGAACTCAATCAGTGTGATACAAACAGCACACCGTATGAGAGTGGGACACACAGAGAGCACAAGGGAAGAGGCACCTGAGTGTGGAGGAGAGTCAGGCACACCAGAAAGGCTTCAGACCACAGCAGAGCCCCCTGCTCCTGCATCCTTCTGCTAGTCTGATTTCTTCTTAACACCCAGGATTCTTTTTTGAAATGCAAACTAAACATCGCGCTCTCCCATTTGTTCAAGACAATACCAAACCAACCACCGCCACGAGTGAAGAACTGTCAAACTGGCATGGGCTTCCAACACGTATCCCCACGTCTCTCTCTTCAAAAGTCAACTCACGCCATGCACTCCCCCACTCCCCGCCTGCTTACTGAACTCCCACTAATAGTGCCTTTTCTTGCTCTGCCACGAATGTACCAATAGAAGGTGTCTCTATTTGCTGCAATGCGTTGGTATCCTTTCACACAGCTTCGTCACCTAAAACTTTCTTCTTGTCATTGCTTGAGAAGCACCTTCGCTGACAACTCTATCTAGAAAGTTCTCCTGGTAAAGTCACAGGTCATTAACATACTTGATCTTCTTTTCTAAAAACTTATTCATTTTTATTTTAAAAGAAGATTTACAGAGAAAGAAAAGAAAGAGCTCTCCCATTCACTGGTTCACTTCCCAAATGGCCTCAATGGCTGGAGCTGAGCCAATCCAACCTGAAGCCAGGAGCTTCTTCTTGGTCTCCCACATGGGGGTAAGGATCCCAGGACTTGAGCCATCGTCCACTGCTTTCCCAGGTAATAAGTGGAGAGCTGGATCGAAAGTAGATTAGCTGGGAACAGAACCAGCACACACATTGGATACTGGCAATGCAGGCGGAGGATTAGCTTGCTATGACACTGTGCCGGCTCCAACCCACTTGATTTCCTTCTCAGCATTAATCTCTATCTAAAAGTGTTTATTTATCATCTCTGTTCCCTAACTCAAACAAGTATGGACTCCAAATTTTTCCCACCTCTTCCAAGAACCTAGAAAAGTGTCTGGTCCATACTAGCTGCTCAAAAGAGATATCCAATGAATTACAAAACAAGTGAGTGAATAAAGAACCAAGGAGAGGTTAATTATGGATGCCTTCTGGCGGGCAATGGTTTCACAGTGATACCCTGTATCATTGACACTGAATCACATATGGTTTTGTATGACTGACATACTACCATTTAACTTATGTTGTCCTATCTGCGGCTGGGTTGTAATAACTTAATATGACCATTAAGTTATTCTCCACAAGACCCACAGCATTTAGGAATACATCTATCTGCATAATAAGAGCTCGCTAAATAGATATTATGTTATGTGAACTATCAAATGAAGTCATTTAAGGACAACAGACAGCCAGGTGTCTAGGTAGCAAGAGACAAATGGCACAGCTGTGGCTTAGCTCTGCTGTTAATCAGCTCAATGGTTGTAGGCAAAGTCACTTCTCACTGCTTTTGGTTCCTTATCTGTTAATAAAAATATCTGGAGAGCCCAGCACGATGGCTCAGTGGCTGGATCCTTGCCTTGCAAACACTGGGATCCCATATGGGCACCAGTTTGTATCCTGGCTGCTCCATTCCCCATCCAGCTCCCTGACTGTGGTCTGGGAAAGCAGTGGAGGATGATCCAAAGTCTTGGGACCCTGCACCCGCGTGGGAGACCTGGAAGAAGCTCCTGGCTCCTGGCTTTAGATTAGCTCAGCTCCAGCCATTGCAGCCACTAGGAGAGAGAACCAGCAGACAGAGATCTTTCTTTCTGTCTCTCCTTCTCTGTAAATTTGCCTTTCCAATAAAAATTAGATAAATCTTTTTTTAAAAAATGTCTGGAGTTCTTTCCAGCTATAATCTTTTTTAAAAAATTTTTTTATTGGAAAGTCAGATATACAGAGAGGAGGAGAGACAGAGAGGAAGATCTTCCCTGCTATGATTCTCTCCCAAGCAGCCGCAACGGCAGGAGCTGAGCCAATCTGAAGCCAGGATCCAGGAACTTCTCCCAGGTCTTCCACACGGATGCAGGGTCCCAAGACTTCGGGCCATCCTCCACTGCTTTCCCAGACCGTAGACAGGGAGCTGGAAGGGAAGCATGGCTGCTGGGATTAGAACCAGCGCCTGTATGGGATCTTGGCACGTTCAGGGCAAAGACTTGAACCACTATGCTATCATGCTGGGCCCTCCAGCTATAACCTGAATGTGACTGGCTACTTTCTATTTTGTCAGTGTAAAGGGAACATATTTATATTGTTCATAGCTACAAGTTAAAGAACATAACGATACCTTCCCTTACTTGCTCTCTTCCTGTTTTAATTTTTGCGATCACATTCTTTATTTACTTTATACTCAAAGGCATAACATTCCACTAAATAAAGGGTTTAACAAGTAAAACATAGAAAGATCAGAGTTCAATAGGAATATAGACCAAGGCTATAAATAATCAAATCCAAAGATGTCAATTCCATTCATGTACAAGAAATGTTGGCTATTTCTGAAGTCACACAGTAGTTAACTCACTGCCACTAGAGGGCGAGCATATGTCACAAAAATATCTGAAATTCCACTCTGAAAAATACAAGTCTGAGTAATTTTCTTTCATTTAAAAAAACAGGTATATGAAAATGACATTTTGATCCACTTAAGTCTGCTAACACTTTTAAAAAAACATCCTGGGCCTAGCGTGGTAGCCCAGTGGTTAAAGTCCTTGCCTTTCATGCGCCAGGATCCCATATGGGTGCCGGTTCGTGTCCCGGCTGCTCTACTTCCCATCCAGCTCCCTGCCTGTGGCCTGGGAAAGCAGTCGAGGATGTTTTGCCTTGGGATCCTGCACCTGTATGGGAGACTTAGAAGAGGCTCCTGGCTCCTGGGTTTGGATCGGCACAGCCTCAGCCATTGTGGCCACTTGGGGAATAAATCAGCTGATAGAAGATCTTTCTGTCTCTGTTCTTTGTATATATATGACTTTCCAAAAAGATAAATAAATCTTTTTTTTTAAAGCGTCCTGATTAGAATAAAAAGACAATGCCCCTAACAGGCAAAGTATCCAAATCCACACGCATAACTGATGTCGTCCTAGACGTCATCCAACAAAAGGATCTTAGTGTTAGATGACTATTATGCTTCTTTATGAAAATCAAGAGCAATAGGGCTGAGCATTTATTGCAGTGGCTGAGGTGCCACCTGGGATGCCCACACTCCACATCAAAGTACCAGTTCTGGCTCTTATTTCTGACCCAGCTTTTTGCAATGTTCATCCTGGGAAGTAGCAAGTGATGGTTCAAGGACTTGCGTCCTTGCCAGCCACATGGGAGACCCAGAGACTCCTGAGCATTTGGGGAATGAAGAAACAGATGGGAATTCTCACTGCCTTTCAGATACAATGAAAATAAATACAATTTAAACAAAAATGCAAAAGAACCATAGCTGCTCTCTCCCTTTTCCTGGTCTTCCAATGGAGTAGTTTCTACGTGGCTAAACAGAGTGATACTTCAAAAATCATGTCACAATGTGTCACTCCTTCGTTCAAAGTCTTGCAAAGCTTCTTATCTCACTTGGAATAAATTCAAACTTCTTAATCAGCCCAGCTCCTCAGCTACTGGCCAAGACACTGCATACCTCTGCAGCAGCAGTGCTGGGGATGGTGCTGCTCCTTGCATGTACTAACCCTAACCTTGGCAACGGCTCCCAGCTGTCCCCCCGGAAATCTCTACGCTCCTTTCTTGCCTTCAGGTTTCTGCTCAAATGTCCGTTCTCCAGAGAAACCTCATCTGAGCACTTGAAGCCAGCTTCATTCTTTTTCATGCCTCCTCACACTTCATTCAATGCTACTGTTTTGGTTTTCTTCAGAACCCTTTTTTACTGCCTTACATGACATACGCGTTTATTCCTTTAGGTATTTAATGTGTGTCTCCAAAAGAGAGCAAACTCCCTGACAATGAGAACATGCTTGGCTTTCTCTGCTTACATTTTCCGGCCCTTACAACAGCTGCCCTACAGGAAGTGCTCAAGAAAGAGCTGTGCCATGGATGACTACAACAGGGCACATCTTCCATTCCATTCAAGCCTCGGAACTACCTTGCAAGATAGGTAACCACTGCTATGCCCAAGCAACAGAGAAAGAAAGGAAGACTCTAACAAGTTCAGGAGCTTAGCCAAGGTTCATCACAGAACCAGTACCTGACAGAGCCGAGACAGAACCCCATTCTCTACTTCCAGAGCTCACGCATTTTATTTCATGTCTTACCACCTCTCAGGGAGAAACAAAACATGTTTGTTTCCTAAGACTATCATGCAGTACTGCCATATATCTAAAGGGAAGGTTTGCAGAGGTCTCCTTTACAGCTCCAAGTCCCCACGCGCTTTTCCTAGCTAAGCCACTAAACCCATAATCCAAAGACTAAGTGTGTGACAACAAGCATACAGTCCCAGCACAGTGGGAGTAAACTGACACATGTCAGAAAATATGGGTCTCCTGTCCCCTGTGCAATGTGCTGAAAACACACTTCTTTGCTCTCTTTAGCTAGTCCTTTTGATTGTCTGTGTTTTCGTGGATACAAGAGCCAGTTCCCATTTCATTCCCAGCAAAAGGAATTCACTGCTTCCCTCGCCTTTACTGGGCAGTCAGCAGGAAAAGAAGAGACCTCAAAAACCCATTTATGAAGTGGAAGTAAAACATTTTCATGAGATTAAAAAACACGAGCCTGGTGCGATAGCACAATGGTTAAAGTCCTTGCCTTGCATGTGCCGGGATCCCATATGGGCACTGGCTCTAATCCCGGAGGCCCCGCTTTTCATCCAGCTCCCTGTTTGTGGTCTGTGAAAGCAGTCGAGAACAGCCCTAAGCCTTGGGACCCTGCACCCACGTGGGAGACCCAGAAGAAACTCCTGGCTCCTGGCTTTGGATTGGCTCAGCTCCAGCCATTGCGGCCCTTGGGGAGTGAACCATTAGACGGAAGATCTTCCTCTCTATCTCTCCTCTCTGTATATCTGACTTTCCAATTAAAAAAAAAAATAAATCTTAAAAAAAAAAACCATGATATGAACTTCTGCACCCAAACTTTCGTCCTAACATAGCAAGCAATTGTGCCATGCGCATCTAAACAGTTCCTTGAGGGCAAATGCATACGACAAAGTATTCTCCTGAGTGTAGACAATCAAAAGAATCCATTGGGTTCTGCTTTTCATGTCAAAAGGTGATATCACAGTGCCAGGAAAAATCAACCCTTCACAGAAAGAGACTCTTGCATTTACCTTCAAATATTTAATGAGCTCGCCTGGAACTTGTTTGGATCCTGACTGAATCAGCTGGCAATGATGGAAGAATTTGTGCACATGCAGATCCTGGAACACAGATGGAAACAGCCATATGAGACTGGATTCATTGCCATCACGTGCACGCGCTCTCCTCCTGCGTTTTGCAAAAACCCTGTTATCTGAGATGCCGTTGTCAGACTCAGCAGCTGCAGCTGTCTGTGTTCCCAAGCCTTCTTGAGTACCCCACAACGCAGCAAAACCTGGCTCGGAGGACATGTCCCTACGCACATGTATACCCAAATACCCGAACGTTCATTGAATTCATTTTCTGCCTAGTGTGCTCTATGAAACTGAGGTGATCCTCCACTGTAATGGACAGGAAGAGAGGTCTGAGCTAACAGGTGAAGCGAAGGCAGCCACAGGGCTTTCAACGCTCACTTTCTTAGGGGATGCATCCAACATTCTACAAGGAATTAACGTACACTGATACTGTAGACAGTTAGGGCTCATCAGGAACTGGAATCCTAAGGAATGTGCATTCTGACTCGGTACCCCCAGTTATTACTGTGTGTTCCCGGCTAAGTCACCTAACCTGATGGAATCCCAGCATCTTCATCTACCAAATGGAGATGACAATTTTGATATTCCTCTACAATGAGTAGTGTAGGCTCCCATCAAGCTGCAGGGGACAAAGGGATTTTGTAATTCAAGAACTGTAGAATTGGGAGCTAGGATGATGTTACAGTTAATAGAAAAATCTTACATGCCACTTCTCTAAGGATGTTGAAATCAAATACAGTCCATTTTAAACAGGAATCATACTGTATAGCATGGAAATTGACAAAAGCTAGGTTATACAACTTACCTGAGTATACACAGTAGACTCTAAGTGGCTTCTAATCTTCAACAATGGCTTGGCACCATCTACCCACTTGATATCCACATTTGATTGCTGTGAACAGAAAGTGGAGCTTCTATGACAAAGCAATGGACACATGAACGACCCAACACCTTTCAGAGTGTCAATCTTTACCCAGGAACAAATGTGCCCATTTCACACAAAAGAGATTACTAGAGAAAATAACCCACATCTTAAATAAAAGTATCCTAAGTCATTTTAAATTTTGAATTGTTGCCAGACTAACACTTTGTAAGTTACACTGTAAGTGAATTACTCAAACAAATGAAAAATTTGAAATAGTGCACAAAATTAAAATACATTTTGAAAAAAAAATCACTGTTAGAATCAATGGGGATAAAATAGGTCTGTCACACTGCCAGACATGATAAACATGCATTCTCTCCATATTTTTCTTTATTGTGGACCACAGCTGTACCTCAAACCACATTTTTTGTGCACCGTCATCTTAAATGGACAAACTAGACCAAGAATGTTCTATTTTAAAAATATTTAGACATGATCACATCAACAAACACAAAGATTTTCCTACCCTTCTTGATTCTGGCTCGTTCACGTTCAAGTAGCCTGGGGGAAGATTAGCCGAAACTGGCAGCTGCTGCTCAAGTGTGATGATTCTACCATCCTTCAGTAAAGGCACCCAGGCGAAGCCAACTGCCAAGGCAATTAACAATGACGAGAAACAAACCAGTAAATGGAGCTAGTGCCACAAATGTCTGACAGTTGCAGGGCAGGGCATAGTAATGATGTTTCCAGGGATCTGTACATGGGAGTATAGTGGTGCGGCCTCAGAGGCCTGGGAAATGAACATCATTCTATCTCTTTAACCATGAATATGGCAACAACAGTGCCAGGATCAATGGCTGAATTGGCTAATCATCCACTCACAAGCTCCAGGATCCCATATGGGCACTGGTTCAAGTCCCAGCTGCTCCACTTCCTATCCAGCTCCCTGCCCGTGGCCTGGGAAAACAGTGGACAGCCCAAAGCCTTGAAACCTTGCACCCGTGTAGGAGACCTGGAAGAAGTTCCTGGCTGGGGGCTTGGGATCAGTTCAGCTCTGGCCTTTGCGGCCACTTGGGGAGTAAACCAGCAGACAAACTTTCTCTCTGTCTCTCCTTCTCTCCATAAATCTGATCTGCCTTTCCAACAAAAACAAATAAATCTTAAAAAAAGAAGAAAATAGTAACAGCAGTCTTTTCATCCCAAAGAGTTGAAGGAATAGAGTGAAATAATATGGGAAACAGCTTACAAATGTTAAAAAGTGCCTCAACATCATTATCTTAAAATCTGGGGGAATATTTTGGGAGTAGATTTAGCTTTTAAAAGGTTTAGATCCCTCGTGTTCACTCTTACATGTTCCAAATTCTTATGGTGACCCCTAGGGTAAAGTCACAATTCAAAGTTACACTCCAGGTTTATGCTGGGCAATTGCAGTACTAAGTCTTTGGTTTTCCTGATTATAGACAAGAGAGGTGTAAGAGGAGACCACAGCATGGTGTTTATGACTGGATGCCACCAAGAGATTTTCCCCAATCTGTACATTTGTCAACAATTTTACCCTCCCTTTAAGGGCCTCTTGGCTTCCTATTAGCAAACACATCATGTTTTAGCTAACAATGCCAGAGCCATCTGTGTTGCCCCAGTCGATCAGTGTCAGTGTTTCCATTATAGAGATCGCACTGGGTTTCAAGTGTTTATAAGTCAGCTGTAAAATCGCTTGCTCTGGACTGAGTTTTGGCAAATGACAGGAGCTGTTGGCTGGAGAGTACTTTGTAAAGCCCCTGCTTTCTGATCCTCTCAAGTTCTTGCCGAGGTCCACATGTGCACACGTGTGACTTTATACTGTGAGCGCCGAAGTCAACAAAAATCTGGTTAGAATATTTTTGTTTATGTGTTTCACTTGCCAAATGCTTGCATTCTCTAAAAGAAGCCAAAAGAATGGCTTTCTCTAAGTAGACTAAATGGCTTTTGCAGACTGCGAGACGAAGCTGGAGGGTATTTTTTTTTTTTTAGTAGTACCACTCCAGACAGGGTTTCCCAAAAACAGCTGAGGGAAGGAACAGAAGCACCACAAAACTGCACATCTGACAAGGGACAACAGATCTCCAGCTCAGAAAACAGAAGACATCCTATTGTTATTCTTCGGTTTAAATACAATTTGTATCTGAAACCAATGGTTTTCAGTGTAATTGCCAAGCCTGTGTCTTTATCACAGCTCCAAAACTTTTTCATGATCCCTAAAAGAAACCCCATGGCCCTTAGAAAAGGGGGAAGTTCCCATTTCCCTCTTTCTCCAGCCCTTGGCCATGTATCTACTTCCTGTCTCTGTGGAGTTAGTTAGGCAAAAGTTTTCACACTGCAATTTCATCAGAACAGAGCCAATCATGTCTTTTAGTCAAAACTCATACGGAGCACTTGGAAGCTAGAAGGGGTCAATGTCAAGCAGACCACTGGTTCAAAGGCAGCAAGCACCTCAAGAGAAAGGCAGTTCAAGGTGATGAATGGCATACAACAACCATCTTGTGCAGCATTGAACACCTCATCCACTTTAGTTTAGGATTTGGATAAGAAAGAATAATTTACCTTTGAGGAGGCCACATATGGGTTCCCACTGTTCTGTTGGACTCTGCCTTATTCCTCAGGGTCCCTGCACTAACTGAAATTTCTATGGGCACAGATAACAGGATCAAACTATCCACAAAAAGGACCCCTTCCTCTCAAGATGCTTCACTAGCACCTCAAACTCAGCATCAATCCAAAAACAGGCACTCACACTTTGGCTGCTGACAAACACCCTCTTTCCATTCATTCAGGTTTGAAACCCCAGTGTTGACTGTAAATAGCCTGCACAGACCTTCCTATATACCACAAGTCATCTCAGTACTACTTATAAGACATAATAGAAATGTGATGTAAATAGTGGTTATGCTGAATTGCTTAGGAAATAAATATGGAGAATAAAAGTTAGGTACAGTTACAATTTGGGGTAGCGGGGAGGATATATGTCCCATTCATGGCCAGCAGAATGTGTGGCTGCAGAACCTGTACATGAGAAGAAGGTTGTGTTTCTTCCATGACTGCCCTTTGTTCTATTCCCTGGTCCTGCCATAGAATGACCTGCTTTCCTGGTTGGTCCTTTAAAATGGCCTTTTAACTGCCAGTCTTCCTTCTTTATTAGAGACAGAATCAGATCAGACCCAACCACCCAACCACTGACATTAAAGGCTTTCCACAATCAGATGCCTCCTTTTCTTCCTTCCTTTTTTTTTTTAAGATTTATTTACTTATTTGAAAAGGCAGTGTTATACAGAGAGGAAGATGTAATGAGAGGGAGAGGGTTAGTGCTCCCATCCACTGGTTCACTCCACAAAAGGCCACAATAGCCAGAGGTTAGACCATGCTGAACCCAGGAGCCAGGAATTCTTTGTAGGACTCCCACATTGGTGGCAGGGTCCCAAATACTTAGGCCACCTTCCCCCATTGCCTTCCTGGGCACATCGACAGAGACCTGCATGAAAAGCAGAGCATACAACAAAGTGCCACAATGCTGGCCCCCATTTTCAGCTATTTGAAATGCAACTGGGCAGTATCTAACTTCCCTTCTTCAAATTACAGACTGCTGCTCTCCTTGACCAAAATTTTACATTGATGGGGTTAAAAGTTCTCGAAAATTCTAAGACATTATATGATCAGGGATTCAAACACAGATCTCATTTCCAGTTAGTGTATGATGTACTAGGAGGAAAGAGTCATTCTGTAGGCAATTGCAACACTAAATAGACAGGAAGCCTTGCAGTGTGAACATGGGAAGATCAAGTTATCTAGTAGGTGGAGGGATAAGTCGCTGGAAATCAGGGAGTACTTCCAGGAAGAGAGATGTTAGTGAAGTGTTAAAGAATGACATTTGATAATGTGATGATAGCAAGACTTCAGAGATCCTCAGATGAATGAACCATGAGTACAGGGACTAAGGATTAAGATATGGGCAGCAAGCTGTACTTGGGACATAAACCAACAGATAAAAGATTGTTCTCTCTTCTCTCTCTCTCTATTGCTCTTTCAATAAATAAATTTTGAAAAAAGCTGCAGAGTTGTTTTTAAACTATTATTTTTAAAACGTTAAATTTATTTTAGTTCTGTGAGAAGCAGAAAAAGAGAAATGGAGACAGAGAGTTTCCAGCTGCTGGTTTACGTGTCAAATGCCTGCAACAGCCCTGACCGGGGAGCCAAAACTAAGCACCAAGAATTCCATCAAGGTCTCCCCCATGGGTGCCAGAAGCCCCGTCACTGAAGTCATCACTGCTACTTCAAGGAGATATATCAATCGGTAACCAGAAGCAGGGCTAGCACCTAGATATTCGGATATGAGGCCTGGATACTCCAACAGCTAGCAGCCACTAGGCCAAATGCTCAAACAACGACAGATACTTAAGGCACACTCGTACCTGGTGTTTCAACGGTGTCCTGCTTTTTGGTAGTTCCCTTTGTGTTGATTTCACAACTCACATGATAAAACGTGAAAAGCAAATGATGTTTTTGATGCAGGTGAATGGGAAGCTCAATTTTCATCTGAAACGAGAGCAAACTCCACATGACATTTTTGTTTTTTTATCATCATCAAGCTGGACTGTTAAGACGTTTTATTGCATTTCAGCATAATGTTCCAAGAATGCTTCCTACACACAAACCAGGGGGCCCTGCAGTAGATATCATATCAATACATTCCAAAGGCTTCTCTGGTCATTTTCAGTTTGACAACAGTTATCTCCTGAATTGCGAGGGCTGCTTGATGGCTTTTGCTGAAGAATCCCATGGATTTTTCCCGGATTCAAATTTGCAACAGGAGTCTTCAAAAACATTTTATCAAAACCACAACTCCACAGCCCAGGGACACTGTATAAACCCAATCAGAGCTAACAAATACACATTCTGTTTAAGATGTGTGCTAATTTTGCAAGGATAAAGTTTCTATGTTTTTGCTTTCTTTTACATGAAGAAAAATTAAGTTCTTCAAATTAAAAAAAAACTGTGGCACTATAACATTCACAATTTACATAAATTTCTCTAGAAGAAAATCACGACTTTATATATATATACACATATACACACACATACATATATATATATATAAACCTGAAAAATTTTTACTCAAGACACATCAATTTGATTCAAAATTAAGGCTTATAATGAAGTTTCTGAAGCAATTTTATACTCAGCACTCAGCAGAAAGATTATAATCGATGATTCCCAGAGGTATGTAAAACACAAGTTATACACATTACAAATTTAATTGATCTAATGCATAGGAGTATATCCACATAGCATAGATGAACATCAGTCTCTCTCTTTACACTGTTCTCTATTCCTCCTTCTCTGTCTCCACCCTGCCCCTAGTCAATGAATGGTGAATGATTTAAAAACCTGCTCGTTTTAACCATCTTAAAACCAAGGCAGGTGAGTGACATCACATGATCAAGTTTGCAGTAGTACCCGGTGTTGGCCAGGTGCATGTATTAAATGGCTTGGCGATGACATCTGGCCCAACTGCCACTCACAGGAGGCATGGCTTTTGTGTTAAAACTCATGTGTGTGGTAAGTATATTTCACTATGGCATGTGGCTATTCACAGCATCCAGGCCATCTGGGTATCTAATGCTCTGTTGCACATCAATACGGGCAGGCATCCTCCCCCAGTGGCAACTGTGTGGCATTACTCTCCCCCCTCCCTGCTCCAAGCAAAATCATGGCCATCAGACAGAGAGAGAAGCAAGCAAGATCAGAGGCTTCTATAGATCAGCATGAGTCCCTGGGGGAAGTCACAGTGGCAGTGGGGTGGTTTCAGCTCAGGTCAAGAATGCGGACACGAAGATGGAGCAGTACAAACTGCACAATATCTGGCCTGGGATGTCCATGCCTGTTCCATGGAAATACGCAGGAATCAATAGCAATAAGATAATATGATGTCAAATCTAGGGATAGTATATGTGAATCTTACTCTATGTTACTTACCCATACCTTCTGGAACAAGATCTTGTGATGTAATTCATTAATCAACCAAACATAAGAGGCTGATTGTTTGTAATCACCTGAGACAATGAATGTCCCTTTTATCACTGTTATTGGCACTGCCTATAAATAACGAAGATCTAATCCTCATTGTACCTACATTAGGGCCCTAGGATACAAGCATGAATCCATAATGCAATGACTGACAGCCTCCTTCATGGTTGGGAGATACACTCCAGCAGCAGCATGACGGACTTGGGAAAATTCACGAAAGACACACATTGTGAAACTGGAGGGAAGAACAAAGGGGAGGAGAGGAAACTTGGGGGAGGGGGTAGGGAGAGTCCAGCACCAGCTAAATTGTATCCAAAAGCAAACACAAACAAAAATTAGCAGTCTACAGGTCTGGAAAAGCCAGATGCAGACACACCACAGAAGCTGTGGCACAAACACTGCAAAACATTTTAGAATGTAAAGAAATGTAAAAACAGAAGAGAAGTGGGAAAGGAAGGTGGAGAGAAGGGTTATAGATAGGCTCAGGAAAGCGTGAAATATAGGAGTCCACATATCCTGTGGTAGTTCTTACGCACTCGGACTCTGTTGTCCCAGCTGTGTGGCTGTGTCTCTACAAGTGTTTTATCAGGCAAGGCTGAGCTCTACTACATAAAACCACATGGGCAAAAAAGGTGCAAGAACTGTCAACACCTCTCTTCTGAATGGCTTATTTTAAAGCTGAGGGAACAGAAGCTCAAAAAAATTATAGAGACTTAATTCATGTGCCAGAGCTTGGCAAGGCCAGGCCGCTTGCCACATTCTGGCATCAGTTTCCTTACATTTGCATCCTGAGTCTGAGAAGTCCCTCACATGTGAGAGCGACCTGTCACTGTCATCAAAAGGCACCAAGCAGGCAGGTAGCCGTTGGCTTCGCGGTGACATTCTCTGTTTGCTCTAAATGAAACATTCAGGGATGGCAAGTGCAGATAAGAAGGACGGAAAAGACACAGAGAGAAAATGAGGAGCAAGCATTGGATTTACTACACGTCACATCATGATGCTTTTACCTCATCGTAGAACTCGGGATTTTGGTTATGATGTGAGACAACGGCATAAGCGTTTGTGGTGAAAACAGACCCTGCAGGTTTTCCATAAATACACTGCAAAAGAAGGAAACACAGTCACTGCTCAGAAGGCAGTCTTGGAATGTAACAACATGCAACCACATACACTCAGAAGCATCCGTGAGCACAAGAACACGGCCAAGGCTACCTGGCTTCTCCATCCTAAGTCACAGACACAGGCATGCCAGAGACCACCTTGGACAGCACCTAAGTTGTCTTTCTGGATGATCTGCAGCTTTCAGGCAACTAAAAAAATGCAATTCCCCACTACTGACAGCAAGAAGCTGAAGACCTAATCATTTGGGAGGAAAATTCTCTCCAACCAGGTCTATAAAGCCTCTGTCACATTATCTGTGTTCCTTAGCACGAGGGTACGCCCAGAAGACACACGGAAGTGGGATTAGTGGGTTGTGGTGCAGAAATCAACTGAAATCCATGCACAGATTTTTCACAGTACACATTTTTCTGGAATTTTGAAGACCTAAATATGAGAAGATTTCCCTTAGCCAATCAGCAACATTGGCTGTATGCTCACCGTACAGCAAGCAAGTTGAAAATATTTTTTATTATTGTTATTTCTAGGTTAAAACAGAGTTTTAGCCTAAAGGACTTTAAAAATAAATACCTAGTAAGCTATGGACAAATCTACTGTTATCATACATTGTTAAAATGTGGCACATTTAGAGCCACATTTTAGAACTTGTGGGCTTTCAGGTATGCCATTAAAATCAATGTAAGGCTCTCTGTGGTTCCGTGGAATGCTCCAACTGCATCTGTGATGTGAGTTCTTCACTTCCATGAGCCTAATAAGCCTGAAGATGAATATGAAGCTGGTATGCCAAGGGATGAGCTGCCTCACTCTGATACTTAAAGGCCAACTAAGAAATTGGGATCCTCTATGAGTGCACATCCAGTGCTCCTTAAACACGTTCCTGAAAGCAATTTGCAAGAAGTGCTGAGAGGTAACCTAAGACTCCTTAAGTACACAGAAAGATAATGCATGGAGGACAAGCAGCATTTCTCATTTGCACTAAAGGGAGAACCAGAGAAAATACATCAAAATAGTGGCAATAACTAAGTTCTCTCGGGAAAAAAAAAAAAACCTAAAAACCCAAAACACCCCTCTTTTCAAAGGTAAGTGCTACTGAACAGTGATAGAAGGGGCATTTTAGCCACTTTCCCTAAGTGATTTGGGTATAGGACTAGCCACTCCAGTGGCTTAAGCCTCGGCCTGTTGTGCTGGCATTCCACAAGGGCTCTGGTTCTAGTACCAGCTGCTCCACTTCGCATCCAGCTCCCTGCCTGTGGCCTGGGAAAGCAGTCGAGGACAGTCCAAAGCCTTGGGACCCTGCACCCACATGGGAGACCTGGAAGAGGCTCCTGGCTCTTGGCTTTGGATAGGCTCATGGCTTTGGATCGGCTCAGGTCTGGGCATTGTAGCCACTTGAGGAGTGAACCAGTGGATGGAACATTCTGTCTCTCTGTCTCTCTGTCTCTCTCTCTCTCTTTCAATCTGCCTCTCAAATAAAAATAGATAAATCTTAAAAACACAAATACTAGCCAACCATGCCTTTAACTTAGGCTAGAAGTGGGGAGTCAGGTAAGCACTGTGCAACGGCTGGCTGCTCTTATAAATTTCCTTTCAGGTCTGGTCCATGAGAGAAATAACAAATCAGAAAACCCAGCTAGGGAGAAGGAAAATGTAAAGGCACTGTGATGTGACAGGCATTTAAGGATTGCTGTATCAGGGTAACTGTTAGATTCTACTTTTCACAGATCACAAATCCATGTCTGAAGACAGCATCTGACCAGACAAAGAGGAAAAGTCATATTTCAGATCAAAGCAGTCATGTTGTGCTTCTGTCAGCGCAAAGCCTGTTCAGATTTCAAGGAGAAAGGAGTTCACAGTATCCTGTTGGAACCATTATAAGCTCTCAGGTCATGAGAAAATGATCTAGGGACTGGGAATCAGAGGGCTACAAAATCCAAAATCTCATGTAGAGAAACTTACCCCAGTGTAGACCTAGATCTATTTCTATTTGAACTAACCCTCATAACCCATGTGCAAGAGTAGAGAAGGAAATACTGCTTTTGCCACTTCAATACACTTTTATTTTGATTTTTGAAATATATTAAACTTAGAGCATGAGAACATTAAGTACCCATATGTCCACCTCTACCATCACCAGGCAAAGTGCAATGCTTATTAGGATCATAAACAAACCTTTAGAGCACAGGCATCACTTTCATCTGAATCCCGGAATTCCACGCAGACAGCAATATTCCTCGCCTAAAAGGATTATTTAAAATGAGTCACACTATGGGAAGATCACAAATAATAAATACTCCAGTCTCTGAAAATGTACCATTTTGGCTGTTTACCTTGGCAAATGTCTTCTGGCTATCATATTTTAATTGCAAGGGATATACATACAGATGGTTTTTGTAAATAGTAAACGGATAGCAATATTTTGTCATTTCTGGAACAAACTCTTCAACCTCCACAGCAATATTTTGACAGTTCTTTTCAAAAGGCTTCAGGGGCACATATGAAGATGTGATGCAATCTATAATTGAAAAAACATACAGGAAAAGAGCATACCATTTTAACAACCCTTAACACTCTCTGGCATTTGTAAAATCATAGAAGGATAGTGTTCCCAAAGCATAATTTTAGAGACAGAATTCTCGGTAATTGACCAAAAAAAAAAAGAGCCATACAGCCATTTTAAGAACCCAAAACAACAGGATGAGTAGCCTGGTCCAATTTTAGCGGAACCCTTCACATCAGACGTGGATTGCTTTTCATTCTCAATGTCGAGTCATTTGCCAAATATAACACATCATAATTTTGACAAAGTTAAACTGCAGAGAAATACACTGCAGTTTCCCTCCTGCGGCTGCAATTTAGCTTTCACTGCAAATTTTTATTAGTATCAGGGAAAGAAATAACAGTCAATTTATGCTTCCAATTAGCTCATGGCAGGTCATTTTTTAAAACGTTCACTGGGTGCAGGTGCAAATTTTCACCTAAGAAATAGAAGAAGCCTTTTCAAATAAGATCTTATGATGTGTTACAATCATAAATGCCATATCCCCAAATGTGAAAACACCAAGCTCAGAGAAAGTTTGGCAGCACATGGTACAGAAGTCACCACTTGCAGGAAAGGTTACGCATACACTTCAGGGGGTCTAAGACTGCTCCTCCTTACTGTAGGGCGTGAATGATGGAGAAGGAAGACCCAGGGTGAGCCAGACCTGAGGACACAATAGTTCTGGTTCGGTTTGTTATTCTCTGATTACTAAAGTGGCACATAATTATATTAGGATATCTGCAGATGTAGAGCAAAGGTACACAATAGTGATTAATCATTGTACTACTCAAAGACAACTGCTGGTAACATTTTATTTTCTTTTGATGCTGCTTCCAGGCATATTATATATCGTAATATATAAATTTTTACTATGTGTATATCTTCTATTTCTGACACTTCATCTGATGCCTTATTTCAGAAACTGTAAACCGCAGTTTTTAAAGACTGCACAAAGGTTCATGACACTTATGTGCCATGATCATTGTAATCATGCTGACAGTGTCAAACTCCAGTTGTGTCTAATTTCCTTCCAATATAACTAACACGGCAAAGAACCTTCATATGCATAAACTCCTGTCTGCATGTGAAATGATTGCTTTTCTAAAAATAATATTTATTTTCCTAAACGACAAAGTTAAGAGACAAGAAGGGAGAGACAGAGAAATAGAGAACTTCCAACTACTGGTTCACTCCTTAAGTGGTTGTAATGGCTAGAGCTGGTGGTCTAAAGCCAGAAGTTTTTTCTAGGTGTTAGAAGTGGGTGCAGCGGCCTAAGGATTTATGCCATCCTTCACTGCTTTTCCTGGCTCACTAGCAGAGAATTGGATCAGAGGTGGAATACTCAGGACACAAACTGATGCCAATACGGAATGTTACTGCTGCAAGTGGCAACATAACCTGCTAACACCACAGTGCCAGTTTTCAAACAATTCCTTTAGGGAAAACAATTCCCTGCACTCTTAGACAAAATGTATGCTGGATACCACATTTCTAAGTCTTCAGTGACTTTTCATTGGACTTAAAACAGAATCCAATCCTTTAAAGTATTACCTTGAGTTTTACAACTCCCTATTATGATCTGATTTCTCCTGCTTCGTCTCCTTTCTCCCCTTTTGCTGCAAACAGCACGCTGGAGCTACAATGGCTTCCTTTTCGCTTATAGCAATCCAGTACATTGCCACTGCGAGCCTCTGCAAACTATGTGGTACCCTCAGTCCCGAACGCATAGTCCCCACCAGCACATGCTGGTTCCTGCTGTCTCTTCTGTGTCTGATTGTCAACATTGCCTTTCCCAGTCACTCTTTTGAAAAGCAGCTTGTTTCCATTAGAAACTATAATTAGTCATTTATTTGTTTGCTTGTTTGTTTACTGTCACTCCTTCTAGATCTTACTGCTTAAGTTTAAAGCACCACGGAGCTGGTGTTGTGGTGTAGCAGGTAAAGCTGCCACTTGTGCCACACTGGCATCCCATATGGGTGCTGGTTTCTGTCCTGGCTACTCCACTTTCAAACAAGCTCCCTGCTGATGGCTTGGGAAGGCATTGGAGAATGGTCCAAAGCCTTGGGACCCTGAACCCGTGTGGGAAACCTAGAAGTTCCTGGTTCCCATTCTCAGGCCACTCTAGTTCTGGCCATTACAGCTATTTGGAAAGTGAACAAGCAGATGGAAGAGCTCTGTCTTCATCTCCCCACTACCCGTATACTCTGACTTCCATGTAAAATAAATAGAATATTTTAAAAAGCACCTAGGGTCTATCTGTGACAGGTCATGGTCCCTGGCCAAAACAGTACCGGCCTTAGGTGGCTTCATTTTTTATGATTTATTTATATTTATTAGAAAGTCAGATTTACAGAGAGAAGGAGAGAGAGAGAGAGAGAGAGATCTTCCATCTACCAGTTCACTCTCCAAGTGGCTGCAATGGTGAGAGCTAAGCTAATCCAAAGCCAAGAGACAGGAGTTTCTTTCATGTCTCCCATGTGGGTACAGGGTCCCAAGGCTTTGGGCCATCCTCCACTGTTCTCCCAGGTTACAATCAGGTTGCTGGATGGGAAGTGGAGCAGCTGGGACATGAACCAGCACCCTATGGCATGCCAGAGCATGCAATAATAGGATTTAGCCCCTAGGCCATCACTCCGGGCCAAGGTGGCTTCATTTTAAATGTTTTTTGTAGGAGTGGGCATTTACCCTGGCAGCGAAGACCTGTGTCTCATCAGACTACTTGGATTTCATTCCCAGCTCTGGCCTCTGACTCCAGCTTCCTTTTAATGTACACCTTGGGAGGCAGAACTGACAGCTCAAACAGTTGGGTTCCTGGCATTCACGTAGGATACCTGGATTGAATTTTTACCACCTGTTGTTGGCCTATCCTAGGTCCAGCTACTGTGAGCATTTGGAGAGTAAACCAGGATGGGAGACTTTTGTCTATATGTGTTTGTATATGTCTGCATGCCTCTCAAATAAACAAACAACATTTAAATTATAAAATAAAAATTAATAAATTCACTTTAAACATTTTCTGTAAGGGCCAGTATTCATAGTGTAGTGGTTTAAACCACCATGCACAACACCAGCATCCCATATCAAACCACTGGTTTGAGTACCAGCTGCTTTGCTTCTGATCTAGCTCCCTGCACCAGGGAAGGCGATGTAAGTTGGACCCTGTACTTGGAGTCCTGCCAAACATGGGGGAGACCTGGATGGAATTCCAGGTTCCTGGATTTGGCCTGGCCCAGTCCTGTCCATTGCAGATATTTGGAGAATGAACTAGTGGATGGAAAATCTCTTTCTCTCCCTGTCAATGCCTTTCAAATAAAAAAATTAAAAATTATAAATTATGATACATCAAAAGTATCATGCTTCAATTTGTGTTAGAATTATTCCTGATCTTGACTGTTTTGACATTATGTACTTAGCCATCTCATTTTTAAAATGTTTTTACATTTGTGCATTTTTTGAGAGGCAAAGACCACAAGCTCCCATTTGCTTGTTTATTCCCCCAGGGAACTGAAGCCAGGATCTAGCAGCTTAGTACAGGTCTCCTGTGTGGGTATCAGGAACCCAACTACCTGAGCGTTCACCATGGTCTCCTGAAATCTGTACTGGCAGAAAACAGAACTCAAGAGCAGGAGCTGTGGATTGGCTCTAGGCACTTCAGTATGGTACGCGGGTATCTTAACTACCACAACAAACATCTCTGTCCCTAGCTGCTTCATTTCACTGCTAGCAAATAACCTTCTGTGTCTTCTCTTCATTTTTCTCCTAGACTCTTAGATTCTGATCCTAAGACAACAAAAGAAGATGTCCTCATTGTTTGATCTCTTAACTAATGACAGGAGAAATGCACCTAAGATAAAAGGAGGCAGAAACGGGCTGAGGTACACTCCAATATCATCTTATGAAACAGTATTATGGCAAAATCAACATAATTTACTTCCTAACCTGTATTCATCATATACACAGGGTCAAAGACCGTTCCCTCCAAAAATCATGTCTACCTGAAACCTCAGAATGCGTCTTTATTTGAAAATAGGATTTTTGCACATGTAATTAACTAAGGGGATATAATAATGGATTGGAGTGGGCCATAAACCAATACATGTGTCTTTATAAGACCCTGACTCCAGATCTCTAGCCTCCTAAGCATTCAACTTTGTAATACTTGGTCCCAGCAGTCATAGGAAACTAACATACCATAGACGCAATAAGAAAAATGTTGAAAAGATCAGAATCCGAGAGGTGAAAATAATCCTTAAGGTTTATGTGCAATATGTTTTGTTCTTACTTGATAAATCCACAGGAACACATTCTACTGTGATGTTTAGCTGTCCAGGAATAATCTGCAATTTGGTTTTTTCCGGCCTAGGTATAAAACAAGGAAATTTTAGAGAGTAAAATTATGAGTACTAAATACACCAGTAACCCTAGATCCAAACATTAAATTTTAAGTGTTCAGTTCTGTCCATATACTACCTACATTTACCATTAAGAAATGGATAATTCATATTCTATCTAATATGTTCATTTATAACAATAAGGTTACTTACTTCTTGTATTCTGAGAGCAATTTGAGAATGTCTTCATTTGAAAGCTTGCTACTGTCTTGTTTATACAAGGGGGAAAATCTTCCATCAAGATCCAGAGAACCTTGAATATCTTTGAAAATGGGTCTAGAACAGCAGTAGAAAAAGGCTTTTTTATGTCTAGAGTTCAGACAAATTCAGAAGATATTAGCACTGATGGGAATGTAAAATGGCAAAACCGCTTTGGAAAATTTAGCATACATGTACTCAGGATTTCACAATATCACACCATAAGCATATTTCCATGTGGCACATGAATGTTTATAGCAGATTTCTTCACTATAGCCCCAAACTGATAATAATTTAGATATTTATCAGGAAGTGAATGGATACAGAAATTGGATTATATTCATACAATAGATACTATCCCAAAATGAGCTACTGATGTTCAAAATGATACGGATGAATCTCAAAAAATATATTGAGCACAAGAAACCAAACACAAAAATCGATATTGCCTGGCTCCATTTCTATGAAGGTTTGGAACAGAGAAAATCCACTTTTAGTGATAATTAGATTGGGGTGGAATGACTGACTGGACAAGGACCTGAAGAAACTTTCTGAGATCATATGTTCTAGAATCTTGGTAGTAATTATGACTTAACACATCTGTGTACATTCATTAAGCTGGGCATTCAAAAAGTACGTTACTTTATCAAAGCTAAAGCACATCTCAATGATGTTGATAAAATTACTTGAAAGGAGCATATGGCCCAGTGGTTAAGATTCCCCTTGGGGAGCCCACATCCTATGTTAGACTGTCTGGGTTGGAATACTGGCTCTGCTCCCAAGTCTAGCTTCCTGCTCATTTTATGCACCTTGGGAGGCAGCAGGCAATGGCTCAGGTGGTTGGGTCCTTGCCACCTGTGTGCAAGCTAGCACTGAATTCCCAATTCCTGGGCATTCCAGGAATGAACTGGCAGATGGGAGGTTTTTCTGTCTCCCCAAAACTAATTAATTTTTTTAAAATAGGATTAAAGATTCAGAGAAACCCTTAACGATCTTTAAAACATCAAATCGGATCTTTAACATAACTTTATATGGATAATTTATATATGTAGACTCTCTCATATGAATTTGAATTACTCCCCACCCCTGCTCTTCTCCCATTTTTGAACACCTATTTTACTGATAAAACGGGAAGTCAGTCTCAACACACCTGAAGGGGAAGCAGTTCCTAATTTCCCCTGGCAGAACCTCTGAAGACACAGATATAACCACTAGCCCTATTGTTCTCACTTCTAAGCATACTTCCTTTATTTCCAGTAAAGAAGGCTTTATCATGTATTTATTAAGTATTCCAGCCAAGCCTTTGGAGTAAGGTTTTGATAGTGCCAACAAGCAAGATAATCCAGCAATGAAAAAATTAGCATAATCGCTCACTGGAACTGGAGAACAAAAGTTGTAACATTGAAGATTTGAAAATTAATTTTGCAACCAGCAAAATCAGATCAAACAGCTACTGCTGAGTCTTGAGGGAAAGTCTGCCGCAGTGGTCTAGAGGGGGCTCTGCAGTCAGGTAACTGGGTTCTGACTCCAGCTCAGCCACATGCTGTAGGAACTTAGGCAAGGATCTTTTTTTTTTTTTTTTTTTTTTTTTGACTTCTGTGCCTCAATTTCTTCATCTCCAAGATGGGAATAACAGTAGTGACCTCTTAAGAAAATATTCACTGAGCACAGAGAGCTTTGCTTAGAATAGAGTTAATCTTCAATAACAGAATAAATTGTAACAGCAGCAGCCACAACTGACTTTCCAGGCTGCCGCATTGCTGGCGTGCTTGTTAATAAGCCACATTTCATCTTCTCGATCACTTACATACACCAATCTCCCTATTCTTGGCCACTCACATATCTCTTGCCTACCATTTCTTTTTTTCTCAGTGTGCACAATGCGATAATGAAACCTTTTCAGCAGCCAACATAAAATACATTTTGAGACCTTTCACAAAAATGAAATGATTATAAATAGTGACAGAGATGAGTTAATTAACTTAGAATCTCCTACCCTTATGCTAGTCCCCAGCACCCACTGAACATAATTGATTGAATTATTCAGAACATGGTGCCCTTTCCCCAGGAGTTCCAGTGAGCTGTACCGGTTGTATCATAAACAAGCCAGTGAACCTGTACTTCAATGCGGAGGGGGGATAAGCAAGAAACATGTTTTAGGTCATCACTTGCAAGAGTTGGATAAAATAATGAAACTTAACCTAACATATGAACTATAGATAACACATGCTTCCAGATACACTACCCCCAAAGGATCTGCTCAGTCTATCACCAGGAAGCAAGAAAATCTATTAATTAGTTACACATTAGCACTTCATGGCTGTATTCTTTGTCAAACAATTTTAGTATGTACTACAGAATTCTTTTCTAATAACTTTTTAAAAGTATAAGCCAAGACAACTTTAAAATAGAGGCATACTACTATAACTCACAGCAATGTATGGTCTTTTGGAAAAAAAATTCCATCACTTGGGCAAAGAGGCAGTGCTTTCAGCACAGTTAAATTAAGTTAAGATCAGTAACCCAAGCCTAAGGAAATTTCCCTAAAGCAAGACAGGAAAAAAATGACAGGTTCTTTGATGTATAATAAATTCTTGTTTTAAAAAAAGATTTATTTAATTGGGAAGGCAATTTGCAGAGAGAAGGAGAGATAGAAAGATCTTCCACCCTCTGGTTCATTCCCCAAATGGCTACAATGACTGGAGCTGAGCTGATCCAAAGCCAGGAGCCAGGAGCTTCTTCTAGGTCTCCTACATGGGTGTAGGGTCCCAGGGCTTTGGTCCAGCCTCCACTGTTTTCTTCAGCCCATAAGCAAGGAGCTGGAGGGAAAGTGGAGCAGCCAGGATATGAATCAGCACCCATATGGGATCCCACTGCTTGCAAGGTGAGGATTTAGTCACTGAGCCAAAGTACCAAGCCCGATGCATAGTAAATTCTAATAAAGAATTTTTATGTCTTAAGTGTCACAACATATCAAGACTCTTGAAAGTTCATGAAAATGATAGTACAAAAAAATTCACGTGGATTTAAACATTACTTGTGCCAAAATGAACTCCTTTTAGTTCTATATTGCATGAACTCTGGGAAGTTTTCTAACTGGATTACCAGTATCAGACAGATAAAACGCTGATAGGGGCAGTGGCCCTCACCATCAGATTGAGTGTGAACAGAAGGGTCAGGATTATAATTGCACAAACCTTGCAGCCCAAGCAAAGGGCATTCTGTATTGTCCAAGGCGGCTACACACTTGTTTAGCTGTCCTGTGCACCTTCTGGGCTGTCTAAGGTGAGAAAGAAAAAGATAAACTCATATTTGTTCTAATAGCCATAGACCCACCCTGAAAAGATAACATCATTAGGCTTTCAAAACTGCAGATATGAAATACATGACATAGGTTCCCTTTCAATAAATTAGAAAAAAAAAATAGTTTCCCTAATTTTCCAGTATCAAAGACTAAGAATCTAGAAAAATCACAGGAACAGCCTCAAATAAAAACACAATATGCTACCTAATTTCCCTAATCTTTCTTAACAATTTTGCATTCTATCATTAGCAAAGCCTTTACCGTTGTATCAGAAGACAGACAAAATAGATGTCAGATGTGTATAGTAGCAAAGACCTCTATGAAGAAGACCTTAAGCACTTTTAACATGTATTTCTTTTCCCAACGCAAACAAATGTTCATCATTCTTGGGAGAAACTTGTTCTGCATATAGTCAACCTCTCCACTCAGAAGGAGCGGATGGCCAGGAGTCAATGCACTTAGTCTAGTGTGGGCAGGAGATGCTGTTTGCATCTCTCTGTAAGATGACAGAGGAGATTAACTGCCTCTGGAGTGCAGGCAGGCCAGGAAATGCTGGCTGGATGCTTCTCCCCAGGGATACAGCATGCTATGGGCTTTTATCTCTATCACCGAAACATTTCTTTCACAAATTAGCCAGATATCTCTTCAGCATCTTTTACCTAATAAACGCTATTGGGATACATAACACAATGCTACATGTGAGAGATAGACACTTCATAAGCAACACAGCAGCCACGGTCCCACTTAAGAATTGTAACATGAGGGCCCAGCGCGATACTGATAGTGCAGTGGTTAAAGAAGTGTACCATGAGGCCTTTCCCTCTCTGGATCTCAATTTTTTTTCATTTATAGAATGGAAAGATGGGATTACATCAATGAATTCTTAATGTTTAGTTTTTACAATGGAGAAACATATCAGATGATATACAATTACTAACCTCATTATGTCACTTAAGGATATTCCATGAAACAAAATAAGTAAATTCCTTAATTTTTAATAACAATGCACTTTAAAACTTTTGTGAGAAATGGAATTAAAAAATAAGTTTATATTGGCTAACTTTATGTTGGCAAAAATTTTAAATTCAATCACAATTTTGTCATCATTCATACTTTCCATGAACTTTCTGAAGATCTTGTGGATTTAAAAAATAGTTTTCCCCAATATCAGTTTCTCTTTTAATTTGGTTTTCCCTGGACCTTTTGAAGTCCTCACATAGGCCAATATCTCATGAAAGAAACATGCACATAACATCTAAAATACTGGAAGAGCAAACAGAACAAATTTCATCCTTCAAATTAAACAGAGCTAGCTGCCTGAAACACTCATTGTCTGCCTTTCTTGTCTCATTTTATCAAAGGAGTAAATCTGGATATTCTGGCATTGGGACTGGCACTTGGGATCTTTGGACTAGATTTCCTTTTCTCTCCAGCATGGACATTCTATGTGGACATTCAATGGCTGAATATAGGCTGCAGCTAGGGAAGGAGGGGCTGCTGCCAAGCAGACAGTGTCAATTAGCAGATGCTGCCTAAAAGCTTTTAGCTCTGACTCTGATAAGCAAGCAAAGATCAGACTATCATGCTAAAAGAACACAAAGGAAAGGGCAAAGAAAGCCAGGTTCATGCTTCAGTGTATACTTCCACATCTATACAATCTATACACTCACACAGTGTACAATCTATAGTCACATGGTATACAGTACAATTTTCATTATCTATAGCATACTCCAAAAATAGGGTTGCTATGTATAAAGGGGTCACTGACAATGTTATGTAATATATCAGCAAAAGACAAACTTTAGGTTAAACTGAAATGTTCACAAATGGCTGTTGCAAATACCTTTACTGGGTCTGAATTTTTGATGTAGGGTTCTGCACAGTGTGTAATATTTCCCTGTAGCACCTTTTCAATTCTGGCAACTAGAAAAATTTCAGGATGTGGATTTGTCACTGAGAAAATTCCCTGGGGGGAAAAAACAAAGCACTTTCATTAGATTTTAACATAAATGCATAAGGGTGGCTGTTTGGTTAGTGACTCTCAGTAGTGTGTGTAGTATAAAAAGTTGATATTCACCGTATGATTGTGTTCAAGATGCTAAAATTATGTAGTATTTCCTATTACGCAGTATTCCAAGATCCCAGTCATCCTTTCAAAGTGGACTTTATATTTCATCAACAACTTCACTTTTATTAGTCCCTCAAGTACAGGTGTCACCATTACTGCTTAACCTTTTTCATGCAGCTACGTTTATAAAATGAGTTCTTAGGCCTAATTAATACAGTTTTGCTTTGTTTGACTTAATGGGTATGTGCTAAAACAGTGTGCATTTCCCAAGTGGAACTAGATAGGTAGGCCTTTTTAAATGCAGTGACATGCAATTCTGCAACAGTTCCCTCACAATTAATTCTCTTTGCAGCTAAAAGGAACAAATCACTTTGCCTCAACTGTTCAGCATAACATAAAAATGAAATCCACCTGAAGAAAGCAGCGCTTTGCTCCCATTAAAGGCCTGTGGTGTTGACTATGCAAAGATAGCAAGTGGACTTCACATCTCATTCTGTCTCCATTTTAGGGCTACTAACACAGACACAACCAAAGTTGCAGAAGTTTTTCTGAATGCAGTGAAACAGCCCTGTCATCCACCTCAGCTGCTTCCAAATACAACATCCTCTAAAGAGCATGTTGCTGGGTTGTGTCTCATTGAAAGGAATACCACACACATGGAAATGAGTGCAAAAATCCATCACTGGGTCTCTACCAAGTTTTGTTTTTCTGCCTGGTACATTACCAACTTCGTTATTAAACTGCTTGCCAGTTTGCAGTTCAGACACATTATTATCTCATTGGTTCCACATACAATCCTCTGAGGTAGACAGGGCACACCAGAAAACTGGGAGCTCAGGAATTCTCCCAAGGTCAGACAGCTTGTTAAGGAGCTCAGGCAATAGCTGCTGCAGCTTTGAATTTCAAGCAGCAAGCAGGGAACAAAGTTGTTAAAAACTGCTTAGGAGTCAGACTGCCTAGGTTCAAGTTCTGGCTGTGTCATCCATGAGTTTAGGCAAGTCACATCCTCTCCAAGTCTTGGGAGGCTCATCTAGGTAACAGGGTAATGATATACAGAGTAACTTCATCAAGCTCTTGCATGGCTTCAGGAAAACAATGCATGCTAGATAATTGGTTGTAGCCAGGGTGGCTCGTCAAAGCATCTCAAGGTCAAAGAAGTTGGCTCTGATCATGCTGTGAACATGTTACTTAGGCTGTGAGCTGGGTCTGGCAGACTGCCTAGCAGTCCCTACAGAAAGCATGCTGAGCAATGCATTGCAAGTGCAATCTTACACTGACTAATCGCCACCTAACCAGGCTGGTTGTTTTTCATGCTTCATCTCACTCAGCCTTCGGAACAGTCCTCTGATACAGCCACTACGATACACAAGTTACATATTAAGAAACAGACTCAGAGCTGTTTAGGCAGTCAATTAGGCTGAAAAAAAAAAAAAAACTGTAGCCTGGACTTCCAGACTATGCAGTCCAGACTCTAATGACTCACAGTCTTATGACTCACAGGCCGTGCAGCCAATATCCCACAGGATGAAACTAAAGTGGAATAGTGATATTGCATTTGGTGCAGTGGTTAGGACATGTTTAAAATGCCCACATTCCATATCAGAATGCTTGAGTTCAAGTCTTGGCTCAGCTTCCACTCCAGCTTCCTGCTAAGGCATGCCATGGGAGGTAGCAAGTGATGACTCAAGTACTCGAGTCCCTGCTTCCCACACAGAAGCTTTAGGTGAGTTCCGAGATCTTGGACTCAGCCTGACCTAGTCCTGGCCATTGCAAGTATTTGAGGAGTGGATGAGAGCCCTCTTATTTGTGTCTCAAATAAATAAAATGAATGAAAAAAAATTGGAAAAACAATGCTAACCTTGATTACTGGTATAACTAATATGCACAGAGTAGCTATTGGGCGCCATTCCCAGTACTCCAAACATTGCCTCACACTGATGCCAGCAAAGAGGATTGTAATTTTAAGATATTTGACAATAGATGAAAGCATTCTGTTTTCACTTCTTTGTCTGAAATCACTATATTACTCCCAGCAGCTACACCGATTGAGCAACCCTAGCCTGTCCTAGTGTTCGCTGCATTCTGAGGACAATGCACCTTGTTTAGCCTCATAGTCCCTTCGAGGCAGGGACTCTCATTACTTCCATTTTATAGAAGACGACTGATCAGGGAGTCCAAAAGTAGAAAGGTCATTCTACTTTTTAGTCCTCATGCTTCTGGTCATCTTGCTGGCCCCTAGAATGCACAAAGTGGCCAAGGAGTGCCCAGAAACCCCATATGGCATTCTAGCACACGTCTCCAGCACAGCCTTCCCTCCTTAGCTAGGGAAACCTGATGATGAGCATGCCCACTACAGGGTGACTCTTAGGTTACTACCCTTCTCTTTATAGAGATCAGGCTTAGGCCCCCTAACTCAGCCCCTAAAATTTGCACAGACCTCCAGGATGAAGTGAGACATGAGGTAATATTATACACTTAATTATAACCTGCAACATATTGTTTGCGTTCTGGCCAAAAGACCTAGATTCAAATCCTGCCTTTACCACTACCAGCTATGTAATGACTGACAAACTTCATTTCCCCTGAGCTGCAGTTTCCTCATCCACTAAACAGCAACAAACACATCCTCTCACAAGGCAACTATGATTACAATGGAAAATACACACACATAGGAGATATTTTTAAATGCTGATTTTTTTTCCTGATCTAGATCACAAGTTGGATGCCACCTGAAACCACAGTTTAAACTTCCTGTATTGAACATATAGCTGAGTACAATGAAGTAATATACTGTATACATCATTAGCTTACTTGATGTTATACAGGGATTTAAAGCATCTAATTCAATAACAAATTTTCAAGTACTTATAATCCAGTAGTTCTTCAATCTCTTTTAGAAGCCTCTGCCTATGGGGCTGGCACCATGGCATAGTAAGCTAAGACTCTACCTCCAGTGCCAAATGGTCACTGGTTCAAATACTGCTGTTCCAGTTCATGGCCTTACCATGAAATAATGAAAGATCCAGATACCTATGCACCTATGAAAATAGTGGAGGATGGTCCAAGTTCTTGGGCCCCTATATGCACATGGGAGACCAGGAGGAGACCTCTGGCTCCTGATTTCAGACTGCTTTAGCTCTGATGACTGTTGTGATCATTTTGAGAGTAAACAACTGGATGGAAGTTCTCTCCTCCCCTCTTTCTCTGTTACTCTTTCAAATAAATCTTAATTTTTTTCCCATCACAGTGGAATGTTCACATAAATGACAACTCTAGTCTGAGTAATTAATGAAGAGATGGGAAGGCAAAAAGGGACTCCTTATGGGAAAAGCAGCCATAGATCCACAGGCTGAAGAGAGAAATCATATGTAAAGAAACCCTGCCCCCATCATTGCATAATTTATGCCAATGAATATAAGCTTCCTTTTTAAAAAAAAAAAAAGTTTTTAAAGATAGAGAAACTGAGGCGGAAAGACTGGTCTTCCCACTAGTTCACTCTTCAAGTGGTGGTGACAATCAGGGCTGTGCCAGACCAAAGCCAAGAAACTGGAACTCAATCTAGGCCTTGCACTTGGACGCAGTAACTCAAGCACTAGAGCATCACTGCTGTCTTTCGGGGTGTCTATCAGAACATTGGAAACGGAAGCAGAGCTGAGACTAGAGCTTACACAATACGGTATGCAGATATCCTTAATTGTATTTTTTTTAAATATTTACTTATTTGAAGAGTTAGACACGCAGAGAGATCATCTGTCTACTGAGTCATTGCCCAGATGGCCATATTGATCAGGGATGGGTTAGGGCTGGGTCAGGCCAAAACCAAAAATCAGGAGCTTCTTACAGGTCTCCCACATGGTGCAGGGGCCCAAGCACTTGAACCATCCTTGTCTGCTCATGCCAGGCCACTGGCAAGGAGATGCACCAGAAGTGCAGCAGCCAGGATACAAACCAGCACCCATATGGGATCGGCAGTGGCTTTATGTGCTATGTCACAACATCATCCCTAAATGATGTCTTAACTGCTGCACCAAATGTCCCAGGTATAACACTTCACTTTGAAAATCTCAATGTTTGCAATTATTCTAGGAAGATAATTCATCGAATGAAGCAGAATGTATCCTGAAGAATGTTCAATATAGCGTTAACTATGTTATCAAAAGCTTAGAAATATCCTAAATAGCTAAATCATTAGAATATATCAGCTTCTGGAAATAATATGACTGTTATAAAGATACTAGAACAGAATGATTAACATGACAATAAATGAATATAATAAAGAGCAAAACATGGCATAATAGCTTCTAGTCAGGTCAGAATACCAAGGAACCATTAAGCTCTTCCTAATGGGGATTCTTTGTCTCAGATAGATCAGAACACAGTGGAACAGATTTGACACAAAAAGTCCTATCCCGTTGCTTTTTCACCAGAATCCCTGTATAAAGAGCTTTCATACTACACAAAAACTACCAACTCATCATGGACATGGGGGTGAGGAACGGGAGATTTAACGTAAGGTCAATATTTACTCACAGAACAAACTTTCTGGACACCTCACTCAAAAGTATGTGTCTACAGATCCATCTTGTGAGTCTCACATCATGGTTCCACTGAAATGGTACTTGGCAATGTGTTACTGTTGCATGATACTAACATGCTACAACATGTTGGTCAGTTTCCATTTTTCCACTCTGACTTTAGTCATCAGGAAAACCTAGAGGCAGATCTCATAGGAATTGGAATGCCATGAAAACATGGGCCCTACCATGAAATAATGCAAGATGAGTCTGTGTCTTATTCCAGCCATGCTAGAGAGACTAAAGAGATTCTTTACCTGCTTTATGCAGCGTAACTGAGACTCAGCAATTCCATGAATAAAAGATTCGGGTGAAGAGCCCTTTGCATTTCCATCACCAGCCAGGTGAGTTGAAGAGCCCCACAGCATTTCACGGACTGATGGGGGATTCAGGTCTACATGAAAGTCAGCTGAAATCTTACAATTGTTTTTTACATCAAATAAGGCAAGATTGATAAAAAAGGGCTCCACCTGGGAAGGAAGAGAGTTACATTTTTTAATTAAGACTTTTGGGGGTAAGCATAAATTTCAGGATAATTTTTTTCCTCATTTCTATGATTATAGTTTCTTTTTGAGTTCAACATGCAAATCACATTATGGCTTATCTGCCTAGGAAAAAGATCACTCCAGTGTAACCAACTCAATCAAATTTTCACTGTTGTCAGGTATAAATCACATCACAAGCTGCACTTCAAAACAATCAGTAGACATCAAAAAACACATTAAAGACAAATTGTTTGGTAAATAAAATTGAGTTATCTGCACACGTACCAAAATGAGTTAACACAATCTCAATATTATAGAGCAAAAATCAAACTTCAGTTATAGCTCATTGGATTATATATCTCATAAGAGCTAAAATCAGTCACTACCAAATTACTTGATAAAAGCTTTGCCCCATCAGCAATTTTGGAAGCCACAATTTCTCCCTACAGATGGCATTTGAAAGCCGGTCACAAAGAGAAATTTCATGCCAGATGGCATAAAGGTTAACCCTTTTCACACAGAAAAGTCTACTGGGTGAGTTTCAGCTGCTTTGTAAGAGAACTAACCATCACTGTCCATATTTGTAAAGGATAACGCTATCTCAAAAAAAAAGAGGAGCATCAAATATAGCCTCTTTGAAAATTTTACATTTATTATTTCACATGCTTTTGAGAAATTGATATGATCCATGACATTTTAAACTGAAAATCTGCTCTAAATTCTCATTCTACAAAACAGGAGTGAGCAGGCTGTACAGCATTTCTAACCCAGCACGGCTTGGGACTTGCTTACTCACAGCCATGAACCAATGTCAAAGAAGCAACCCTATTCTCTTGTAGAATTCACATATTCGGAAGTTTTTTCTGGGTATGTGGGGACAGGTCCCTCTGGAATGTCAAAAAGCCCACTCCTGCTGCTATTCTGAGTAGGTAAGACTTGCACAAATGTTCTCCAGATTTTTACACACACAAATACACATTTTAGCAAAGCAATGAGATATGAAATTCTTCCTTGTCACATTTATCATAATGCCCAAGCAAGGAATTTTTACCCAATAAATTCATTGTCAGCCACCAAAAAGAAGGTCATGTCTTCACATGACAGGTTTTCATGGGAAGCTAAAAGAAAAGTCATACGTACATTGGTGGATGGTCCTTTGGCATTGTCTCCAATTTGACCCAAGATATTGAAAGTTAAATCATGGCAATTTACCAGGAAACGCTTGTTGCATTTTTCTTCGAACGGCTTTATATCAGGTTCAATTCCTGAAAAGTCCAATCTCTACAAAGCAGATGGTATGAATCATTGGGGAAAAAACATAGGACTCATATTAAATATTGAATAACACAGTCAAAATTACAGAATCTCACAGTTCTCAATTTTTTTCACTTGAAGCCTTTTTGGTTTTTATGTTCCACAAGAGTTGGTGGAGCTCTTACAAGGTCAAATGGTGATGGAAAAATTCTAGAAGATGAAACTCTGATCTAAGCCAATAGAAAGCACTCAGGTCTCTACCATGCCTACAAAGCCCTACAGGACTTGTCTTCTTTTTTAAGATTTATTTATTTTTACTGTAAAGGTAAATTGACAGTGAGAAGGAAAGGCAGAGATAAAGATCTTCCATCCACTGGCTCACTCCACAAATGGCCGCACTGGCCTGAGCCGAGTTGAGCTGACCCAAAGCAGCGAGCAGGGAGCCTCTTCCTGATCTTTCATACGGCTGCAGGGTCCCAAAGCTTTGGGCCTTCCTCTGTTACTTTCCCAGGCCACAAGCAGGGAGCTGGGTGGGAAGTGGAAGAGCTGGATCATGAAGCAGCACCCATATAGGATGCTGGCACTTGGAGGCAGAGGATTAGCCAGTTGAGTCAAAGCACCGGCCCCAACCTTGCCTCCTTTCTTCCCTCTAATCTGATCTTCTACTACTTAGGCCTCCCCTGAACCCTCTTCTTTTATCAAATGTTCTGCTTTCCTTGGTTATTTCTTCAGTACACCAGGTATACTCCCATCCCAGAGCATTTTCACTTGGTATTCTGTCAGGAATCCTCTTTTTCCCAACAGTCATATTGTTTACTTCCCTGGTTTCACTTAATTCTGACCAACTACACTGTCTCACCAAGAGGGATTTCCTGATTCCCCAGAGAAAGCCACACATGCCTTACTAGGTTACGCTTCCTTTCTCAGATTCATCTATGCAGTGTCTCTTTTTAGTATTCATTTAGGGGTTTGCACTGTGGTGCAGTAAGTTAGACCATCACCCAGGATACAAGCAGCTCATGTGAGTATTCATTCATTAGAGTCCTGGTTGCCTCATTTTGAATCCCTGAAAAGGTGCTTGAAAAGAAACAAAATTGGTGTAAGAGTTTGGGCCCTGCCACCCACATATGAAACTTAGAGTTTCAGGCTCCTGGCATCAGCCTGGCTCAATGCTGGTCTTTGCGACCATTTGGGAAGTAAACCAGGGGATGGAAGAGCTCTTTCTGTTGCCACTCCCTCCCCCATCGTGTGTGTGTGTGTGTGTGTGTGTGTGTGTGTGTGTGTGTATGATTGCCCCTCTCTATCTGCACCTCTTCCTTTCAAATAATTATTTTCATTCTAAATATTCATTTAGTTGTAGATTATTTGTCTTTCCCACAAAATGTGTTTCAGGGTAGTGGACTTTTGGTTTCCTTCATGAGCTGGGGAGACAAAATTGACAGGAATAGAAATGGGAACATCTAGAATGACCAAAAGTCCTCTAGCTTGGAAGATTCCACAGATAGTGACATCGTGAACTCAGCCGCAAAATAAAAATGAATGGCAGACATGGGGGCAGAGCGAGAAGAAATGACAACTGCCTAGTGGGATGTGTTGTGTGTAAGGTGATGGTAACAGGCTGGCTGGAAAAACAGGAGAGCTCTGGCTTGGAGATGTAGATTTGCGAGCCAGTGGCACAGAGGCGAAGAGGCAGCCCCAGCTGGAACCCTGGGGACCATCTACATTACACTGAACAGAGAGAGAAGCGTCTGTTTCCGAGGCTGATAAACACCGGCTTCAGCGAAGCAGAGCTGGAGGATGTATTCTAGCTGCTACAGAGATAGGAAAGTACTTGGAAATGGTTATGGAAAAACATCCATTGATAAGATAAGCTTGTTTCTGTGCAAGAGTTTTTTGAAACTCACGCAATTTCTTCTTTCATAATATGCATGTTCCATAAAATCTTGGAATATTCCCCTCAAATTTTTAATGCAGCATTGCAAAAGTAGAAAAAAGGATTTTGTTTTTGAGGTTTTTTTTTTTAAAGATTTATTTATTTATTGGGGCTAGCACCATGGCTAAGCAGGCTGCCTGTGATGGCAGCATCACATGTGCATACCGGTTCAAGTCCCAGTTGCTCCGCTTCCCATCCAGTTCCCTGCTTGTGGCCGGGGAAAGCATCAGAGGACAGCTTAAGTCTTTGGAACCCTGCACCCATGTGGGAAACCCAAAAGCAGTTCCTGCCTCCTGGCTTCAGTTTGGCTCAGCCCCAAGTGTTGGCAGCCAATTGGGGACTGAAGCAACAGACAGAACATCTCTGTGTGTCTCTCCTTTCTCCTCTGTAAACCTGCCTTTCATATAAATAGTACTTCAAAGACAGAGTTACACACACACAAACACACACACACACACACACACACACACACAGGAGAGACAGAGACAGAGAGAGGAGGACAGAATAATCTTCTATTCACTGGTCCACTCTCCAAATAGCTACAATGCCCAGAGCTGGGCCAGTTCAAAGCCAGGAGCCAGGAGCTTCTTCCAAGTCTCCCATGTGGGTACAGCGTCCCAAGGACTTGGGCCATCTTCTGCTGTTTTCCAGGTCACCAGTAGGGAACTGGCTCAGAAGTCGAGCAGCTATGACTTGAACCAGCAATCATATGGGATGCTGGTGCCCCAGACAGAGGCTTAATTAACTACCCCACAGCATCAGCCTCATCCAACAGTATTTAAAAAACAAAGTAAAATCTGCCTTTCCAATAAAAACAAATAAATCATTTAAATAAATAAGATAAAATACTGCAAGTCAAGAAATTCCTCTTGATAGGGAAGGTATCTCCTAGTCCCAGGCCTCAGGCGATAAATTAATGTATTCATTGTGAATGTCAGAATAGACTTATGATCCAGACACAAATGTGCAGAGCAAAGCATAGATTGTAGCATAATTTACTACGCCTTCATAGGTGGGCCAGAAGAGGGTGAATCTGAGCAGAATGGAAAATTCCAGCCAAGAAACACACGGGCTTTTTCTCAATTATCTAAGTAATTGAGGCCAAAACAAGTACACTGTCCAACAGTTAGATAATTATGGCTGTGGTGAACTAGCCTGCACAGCTGACAAAAACCCTCCTCCAAAGAGCTTGATGCGTGATATGTGTACCTGAAAGCATGATTTCCCACCCTTCCCACCCACCCCCACCAGAGTTTATTTAGCTATCAAAGAAACACAAATGTGTGGGACTAAACCCGCTCTCCTGTGAACACTTATCTGTCCGCCGAGCCAGCAGACGCAAGTCATTGCTCACGGAGGTCAGTTCTAATTTCCACCCACTCATCGGCTCTCCTTTTTGTCTTACTCAGGTAGCAGAATGTACAGCAAACTGGACCCATCAACCCGAGCCCCTGAACCTCCTCCTTTCCCAGGCCTGGGACTGAGCACGAAATGTGGAGAGACACAGATTCCCCCAATCCTTCAAAGTCTGAGCCATCTTCTCTAGTCAATGCTTATTTTGTGAAGTCACAGTGCCTAAATGCTGAACTGGAACTGAAAGAGAGGGCTGAAATGATGGGCTGGCACTTCACCTAGAGCAGGTGATCCATATGTACAACATGGATTTCTTTGTGGCAAAACTGCTCTCCACAAACATCAAGTTCAATTTTATCTTGAAATACAAATGTTTCTCCCACTGTAGATCACTAATAAAGAACTCAAACACAAGATCAGATCAGCTCCATTACCACAAAAACACAACATCACAAATTTTCAAAAATACTAGATTTAGTCTCAACCACAGTCAATTGCATCCTTTGTATCCAGTGAAAGAGTCTGGCATGTCCGATTAGAGTCCAGTCGTGTGGATGGGATCAAAGGCTCAAAAACGCTTGAAGCCAAGTAAGTTTCTGAATGAGTACCTTACAACTAAACATTCCTGAGGCCTGCAACGCTGGTTTTTCATAATTGTGTGACTTCTACACTAAAGCATGACAGTCTGTTTTTTCCAGATAGTTTTATTTGAAGGGAATATTTTTATTTATGGTGAGAAAAATCTTTGCATTATTTACAAGCTTTATAGTTTTTTTCTTTAAAAAAAACAAAAGAGGTATTTTATTTCTTTGAAAGGCAGAGTGACAGGCAGAGGAAGATCCTTGGTCTGCTGGTTCACTCCCCACATGACCACAAGAGCCTCGATGGCACCAGGCTGATGGTGCAAGTCTGAAACATCATCCGGGTATCCCCCACGGGTGGCAGGGGTCCAGGCATGTGTGTCATCCTGTACTGCTCTTCCAGATGGTGTCACCAGGGAGCTGCATTGGATGAGGAACAGCTAGCACTTGAACTGGCACTCTGACATGGAATGCTGGTGTCACAAGCAGAGGTCCAACCCACTGAGCCACAATGCCCGCCCTGATTTTCAATGCAAACTAAATAATACATGTTAATTAAAAATGTTATTGAAGAAAATAAATAACAGCAAATAAGTCTTAGCCAAAGAGTTTATATTTTCACTGAAAAGATTAGAATGCTTATGGTAATACATTATTTTCTTTTTTAAAAAAGACTTTTTTATTGCAAAGTTAGATATACAGAGAGGAGGAGAGACAGAGAAGAAGATCTTCCATCCAATGGTTCACTCCCCAAGTGGCCACAAGGGCTGGAGCTGAGCTGATCTGAAGCCAGGAACCAGGAGCCTCTTCCAGGTCTCCCATGTGGGTGCAGGGTCCCAAGGCTTTGGGCCATCCTCAACTGTTTTCCAAGGCCACAGGCAGGAAGCTGGATGGGAAGCAGGCCACTGGGATTAGAACCGGAGCCCATATGGGATCCTGGCATGTTCAAGGTGAGGACTTTAGCTGCCAGGCTATCGCATCTGAGCCAATGCATTATTTTCTATTTTTAAACAAAATCAAAGACTTTTAAATAAGAAATCTCATGTGAAAAAAAAAAGAAAAATTGTGTCAGCCTGGATAAGTAATGATTAATAACACTGATAATTCCAATAGAATCCCTGGCTGCTCTGCTTCTGATCTAGTTCCCTGCTGACGAACCTGGGAAGCAGCAGGAAATGAACCAAGTCCCTATTACCCAGGTGGGAGACACAGAGAACTGGGCTCCTGGCTTCAGCCTGGCGCAGTCCAAGCCATCATGGTTGGGGGAGTGAACTGCAAGATGGAAGATCTCTCTTTCTCTTTCTCTCTCACTCTCAGTGAACTAGAGGTTAGAAGATGTCTCTTTCCCTACCTCCGACCTGCTCTCTTCTCTCTGTCACTCTGCGTTCCAAAAATAAATAAATAAATAAATAAATAAATAAATAAATAAATAAATAAATAAGGAAAGAAATCTTTTATAAAAAATAAAGAGGGGGTATTTAAAAAGTTTAGCTCCCCCACCAAAAAAATATCTCATTTTCTTATTACTTGGGAAATGTATTTGTAATGATTCTATACCAATTTTGTTTTCAATTTAAATAAGCCTACCTAGAAAATGTCATGGAATTCAAAATTAATCTATATATTTTATATAGAACATGAACAAGGCAAAAATATTTTTACAAACATGGATCTCCACCTGCACTCCCCTATGCCATTCTCTGTTTAAAAAAGATTCAGCCACACATGAAATTTATTCCTATTTTATAGCCCTGCATCAAATGTGGAAAATATGTCTCCCATGACTCTATAATCTTTATAGTGTAGATGCTCATTTCCAGTAGATCATGATTGTTTCATGGTTCAATGAGCACTGAAGCTACATTTAAGGATCCTTTTTTCATTGAGAGGAGCAAGATGAGGCAAAAAGAATACATCATGCAGTTAGTGTGTGTATGTTATTCTTGAGTGAAGAGACATGTGGTAAGCTGCCTGTTCAAAGTGAACAAGACTAACACAAAGCAGTCTGTATCCTCTACTGGCATAAAGCTCAAGGATTTCAATGTTTCACAACTGTTGTTGACCCGAATAAACATTTCTAGGACTCTTAAAATAAAGAGATCATTAATACCTGAACTTCTGAGTCAAAAGAAAAGAGATTCTGTCTTCCATCTCCTCTACTGAGTTTGTTTAGCTGTTCAGTTTCTCTTCCATACTAAAATTAAAACACATTTGTAAAGTCATTTCATTTTCTCCAAAAGAGTATTCAGTACCATTTCAATACACAACTATGTAAAGCATCAATTTGACACAGCTTCAAAAATGTAACATTCTCTGTTTCCATGTACTTAAGATGCCTAAAAGGCACTTGCTTGGCCGGAAGTGATAGATCAGCATTGTTACAACCTGCAATAAACTATAGGTCAGCTTCTCATCATCATCTCTATGTTCCTCTCCACAACACCAACAAAGTTACTCATCCCACAGTCAGTACCAAAAAAAAATTCAATGGACTTAGATGTAAACAAGGAAATAACAAAACGGAAAACACACACTAGTGTGTGTGTGTGTGTGTGTGTGTGTACATATATATCCAAGGAACATTATATACAATTCAGATTCCATCACCTTAGGAAGCACATAATGGGCTGCACAGTATAGGATGACAACATTGAAAGGAGAATACAACTAAAGTACACAAAATCATGCAAAGCCCAGGTCAGAGGATCAGTCCATTCCTAAATTTTGAAAAATATAGCTTTGAAGCTTAACAGGGTAATAAATTTAAGAGAGGAACAAATTAATTTCTAAACTTGTATAACAAAACAGTCCATGGAGAGGGAAAAATATATAAATATAAGAGGTTTGGGAATTCCAGTGCCTATAAAACTGTGTCACATAATGCATTGTAATCAATAAATTTTTTTTTTAAAAAAAAAAAGAGGTTTGACAAGGATCTAAATGAATAGATTGGGTCATTTCTAATCTATTGTAGCAAAGTCTACAGACTAAAATGTGCATCCTACTAAGCCTTGCGTAGTAATCCTAGCCATACTCTTAAAAGTAGTCCAACCCAAACCCCAAAGAACAAAGTAAACAGCATCAATAATGCCTGTTCACCAACACCTTTATTTGATGAAATTACTCACATTCCCACATATTTATATATAGGGAGACTGTGACTTTCCTATGAAATGAATATGTATAAATCATTAGATTGAATATCACATGCATTCACCCAATGTTATGAATGATATACAGCAGCTACACTGAATAATCAGCAAATAAAATAAAATAATAAATAAAGTCACAAAAAACTGAAAGTACTTTCTGGAATCTAGAAAAAAAAAAACAGAATTTTCCAAACTATCAGTTGGCACTTACAAATTTGTCTTTAAGAGAAATAACTTTCCTTTCACAATTGCTACCCATTTTCCAACTTGGTGTGGTTTTCACTTGGAAATGACATTGCCAAATAGAATCCATCATTAAAACATTAATTTAATAGCTGCTCCTGCTTTATCCCAGTTGAAGGCAATTTGCCATAAAAAAAGACATACCTTCATCAACTCCGGATGCATACTCCTCTCCAAACTAGCCATGATATTCTCGGCTTTTCCTTGGCTGCTCGTGTCATCATCTGCAAATTCATTAAAAGCAGATGTACTAAGCCATACAGACCATTACTAATTACCTAAGAGGAATGTTCTTACTATCTCTCCCACCCCATTCTCTGCTACTAGATTTATTGCGAAGAATTTTGATTATGAAAGCATAGGGAAAACTTAAATGGACTTTTGAAAATCTGCCATGAATTTCCTATCTGTTTTTAGTTTGGTTATATTTCCTGTGTCAGAGCCCATACAACATCAACACTTTTAAAAGTCTATGAATTCACATAGTCACTTTGAATTAAAAGGCAGATCAAACTTAATGATTAAGAGTTCTATATTCACCCCAGCACAAAGGACATTCCCATGGATTAAAATCAAGGGCTTATCTTCAATAATGAGTCATTGAAAAATTCTGACCTTGTACCGTGTCTACTGTCTCCTTTTTCTCTTGTACTAAACTGTCGGTATTGATCTGAATAATCTTTTTCAAAGTTATCAACCATTCCTCCATTTCCTGCTCAGTTTCAGCAGCCAGATAATGGCTATACTTATCTAACATCTTGAGTTCAAAAGCATGACGGCGCATTTTGGGGCACTGGAAAGGAGGGGAAAAAAGCATGCATTCAGTTAATTGAGTTGCCCTTTCAGTACTAGATTTCATTAGTTTGTTTATTTTTACCTCAGCTCAGCACTTTATGTGCGTCAATTCTTACATGAAATAGTTCCTTCTTTCAACCAGAAATAGACACTCTTAAGGCGATGAATGACCACATACAACACAACATCTTTGGTCCCTTGGGGACTGAGCACAGTAGTATGCACATGAAGTTGACATAAAAGACTACTTGTTAGTAAAAAGTATCAGCTAAGGCTTTTTGACATCCTTTCACATGTAGGAAAATCAAGCTTCCATCATAAACAGAAGCAAACTTTTCATTCTTTCCACCATATTTAAAGTCTTTATCATGCATATTTATAGATGTTTGAAGTCAGCTCTTTAAAATAAGCTTAAATGTGAACTGAAACAAATCTGCTGCTTGTTTTACATTGTAACACAAAATGCAATATGGACACTCAATAAATTTGAACACATATAACCCTGAATATATCACACAGTATAAAAGAAGACTATGCAGTTAATTCACATTAAATTGTGGCTCTAAATAAAATACATGGAAATTGTCCCACGCTAAATACTAGCATACAAGGATAGTAAAAGCTTCTCTCAAACCTGATACATTCTTTTACTCCACTACTTCATCTGCTGTGACAGAAGAAATGGCACAGTGTACCCTTCCAAATACCATAGCAGTAATTTAAAGAAAGGCTCGTGAATTTATTTTTCATTGCATGATCATTATTTAAGAAGGAATGAAGATAAGTTCTTCCTTCCTATCCTCAAAGTATAGGAAAGGATCAACTGAAACTACCCTAGTGCATCCTAAAGATGTATATGTTTGAAAATCTTTGGGAGGGGAGATCATAAATTCATGCAAGAGACAGATCCTAGGTGAACTACAAAGAAAGCTCAATCCAGACTAGGATTAAGTGAGAAAATCCATAAATTCTATGTGTCCTCCTTTTCCAATAAGACAAAAAGATGTTATTATGTATTACTCAGAGTACCTTCCATTTTCACAGATCTTCACACTTTTAAAGATGTTTTCCCATTTTATTTGACGGGATATGCAGACATTCTTATGATACAATTTTGAAAGTTAAAATTCAGGTAAACTGAACCAACACTCCCTGCTTCTTTGTTAGCCCAGGAGTCCTTCTGGTCAACCATATACTCTGGTATAACAGTAATGGCTTGGACAATTGACTTCCTATTCTGATCATCTCTCTGATACTGATTTCTCACCTCTGTCTTTGCTTATGCCTCCTCTGTAATTCAAGTAAGACCCTGCTGTGTGCATGATCATGCTAACTTTTGTAAGAGCTACAGAAGTGAGACGTAGTCCCAGTCATCTGGGAAAAGAATGTACAGAATGAACAACAAATCAGGAGTGTGACTCACTTGTAACATAGAGCAAAAGTCAGTGGCATGTAGCACAGTGAGGCGGAGTTCCACTTGGTAGCCAGAAGGTTGAGGAGGGAAACAAAATCTTTCATGGCAGGGGTGGCATTTAAGCTGAGTCTTAAAAGATCAAGTTCCAACAGGAACCAAAAGGGAAAATATATGGTAAGGCGAGACAAAAATCTAAGGGAAAAGTAAGTCTCTTATGTGGGAAATTAACTGCATAGTCTGGGGTATCCAGAAAAATCAGCAAGGATGAGGCTAGAAGGCAGAGGAAGGCCAATCACAGTAGCCAGTAAATGCCAGGATTAGAGCCTCAGCCCTCATTCTGTAAGAAAACAAACAGCAAACAAGGATCTGAAATGGCAAGTGGAAGATCTAATGTATGTCTTGGGAAAACAGACTAGAGAACACTAACAAATCAGGAGGTAAAAGGCGGGACTCAGGAACAGTGAGAACAAAAGAGAGAACCAGAAACACAGAAGTGGAAACAGAGCCAAAATAAGTGACTCAAGAGGCATTCTGGAGGCAGATATAAAGGAATGGGTCAATACTTAAGGGGCTAGCACTAGGGCAATAGGCAAGAGTAGGGCACTGAAGAGAAGTCTGAGGTTTCTGAGGTTCTGGAGGATGGAGATGACATTAACCAAGACAAAAAGTCACCGGGGGTCTTAGGTTCAACAACCCTCTTGGAGAAAAAGAAAAACTACCTACCTGAATGAAACAATTTTTTTTCTTTTAAATATACAAAGTGATGGAAATTGATTTGAAATTTTAAGTAAGCTGTTTATAGTAAAGCCTTTTTTTAAATCATTATTTTCCACAATGCAGTTTTATAGGCAAAGCAGTTCATCCTTCCCTCTCCCCTCCCACCCTCCCTTTTGCCCCCTTCCCCCATTTCTCTGCTTTATCACTATGGTGCCTTAGTACAAACTACAAGCTTAACTCTCTATTATTTAAATGTACCATGACATGGTAAGTACAGGATACAGATATCTAGAACTGTGCAAGCAAGACTAGAATACCAGGAAAGGAAAGGTACTATACAGTATGTATATACATCCGAATAAAAGTAGAACAAGACAGTCTTACCTGAACAACATCAATGCAGGCATCCAAGTAGATGCAACCTTTAGATTCTTTTGAATTTTTCTCATCTTTATAGGAATTAAGAATATATGAACCATCAGGAAGTTGAGTCAAGTAAAAATAGCGTCTCTTGAATACCTATATAAACACAACCCAGCAATGATAAGTTTGCTATGTATTATGTATATAATGCTTTCATGTAGCTTCTTACAGCAAATAACTTAGTTGAAAGGTTACTTATTTGAAATTCAGAGTTACTGGTTCACTTCTCACATCACGGAAATCAACAGGTGTGGACCAAATGGAAGCCAAGAGTTTCTTCTCACAAAGGTGGCAGGGTCTCTTACATGGATGGCAGGGGCCCAAACACTTGGGTCATTTGCTGCTGCTTTCCCAGGCACATTAGCACGGAGCTGGATGAAAGATGGAGCATCTAGGATGCAAATTGCTGCCCATAACGGGTGCTGGTGTTACAGGTGGTCCACTCATGACACAACACCGGCCACAAACTGCAAAACTTTAAATGGCTTGGATGACATTGTATCTGGACAATCTTCAGAAAGCCCGCAGAAATTTTTAGGACTTACCATTATCTTCCTTTGAATTAAGAAGAAAAATGTGATGTTAAGTGATCTACCATCAGATAATCAAATAGCTGGTGAAGAACAGTAAGATCCACTCTTTAAAATGTATAAAGCATTTTTCTATTTGAATCTCTCACTACAGCATTCTTTTCCCATTTAACTGCATGTCATGCTTAGATCATTTAAATTAGGTTGATGTGATCAGAAATCCAAGATGTGTGTGTGTGTGTGCCTGTGTCTTTGTTCATCTTTTCTGCATTCGCCTCTGCCTGTACTCATCTCTCAGCTGCTGGAAGTCAAACTTACACTGCACTTAACAGGGAAGCAAAGCATTAGTTGTCTCCCATTGTTGCCGAGTGCCCTAAATGCTGAGATCTAAATTCACAGGCCTAATGGGACATTTGTTTGGAGTTAGGGATTCATAATAGTGGAGGGACAACTTGTTACAAACAGCAACTTGTTACAAACAGCAAAGCTCACAGGTCAGGGAAAAAGAGGTAATCTATGTGATTCCATCCATGATGTCCCCCACTCTCATCTCCATGTGCAGTCCTGAAACCTGATGGAGAAGGTGAGTAAAGGGGACCAGGAGCTCCCTGGTAGATTTATGTTTCTTTAAGTCACAAACTACAGGCTGCATCAAGCCTTTGTCACAAAGGTACAACTTACTGCTATTGCACTTCCCCAGGAGTATGGATCTAAACTCAGTTCGGGATGGGAATGGAAAGGGATCAGGAAACGCTCTCTTGGCGATTACGGAAGGAATCTTCTCTACTTGCAGAATCTGGCTTTATAACTTAAGCTTCAGATTTTTCTATAACCTATAGGATGATCCAATATGATCTCTGACTATTTTAAGTGCTTTAATTATGTAAAGTGTATTATTTGGCAAGATAATTCTTGCAAACCACTTAGCTTTTGGCCAACTTCTGAAACATCAACAATTTATTTCTCCATCGCATAAGTAAGGAAAGTATATAAACATGTTAAGGGCTATTTCTTTGCAGAAAAATGAGCAAAGAGAACTGATGATGCTTGTAGCTATTTTATCACTTGCTTAAATATCATTGATTTTTGAACAAAAAACAAAAGTATTCCAGGGGCACAGCACAATAGCCTGGCAGCTAAAGTCCTCACCTTGAACACACCAGGATCCGATGTGGGCACTGGTTCTAATCCAAGCTGCCCTGCTTCCCATCCAGCTCCCTGCTTGTGGCCTGGGAAAGCAGTCGAGGACGGCCCAAAGCCTTGGGACCCTGCACCCACATGGGAGACCTGGAAGAAGCTCCTGGCTCCTGACTTCGGACTGTCTCAGTTCCAGCTGTTATGGCCACTTGGGGAGTGAATCAACAGAGGGAAGATCTTCCTCTCTGTCTCTCCTCCAAGCTGTATATCTGCCTTTCCAATATAAATAAATAAATATATTTTTTAAAAGTATTCTAGTGTGAGGAACATTGGCTTAGGCTAGTAAATGCTACAGCTTTGATTCCAGGGAATGACCACATGAGATATCTAGTATTAACAGAAAAGAGTGTAAAAAGAAATGTTTAGCTTGTTTTCCCTTGCTATTCAGATAAATATCACTATACAAAGAGTCCTTCAAAAGTTCATGGAAACACACATTCTGAAAAAATTATACAAGAAGTTCAAAAATTATTGTGTGTAAAAATCTTTGATTCTACTTTTTATGAGCTTTTAAACATATTTACTTACTTATTTGAAAGGCAGAATGACAGAAAGATGAACTAAGAAAAAGATCTTCACCTGCTGGTTCACTCCCCCAGATAGCCACTATGGCCAAACCCAGAAGCCAGGAAGTCCATCTCCCAAGGGGTGGTAGGAACCAAAGCACTTGGCCTAGCATCCAATGTGCTTTCCCCAGCACATTAGCACAGAACTGGACTGGAAGCAGAGTAGCCACGATTCAAACCCCTCTGACAAAGAATGTCAGTGCCATAGGCGGTAACTTAACCCACTGTGCTAAAATGCTGGTCCTCCATGAGCTTTCTGAGGTATTCCCATATTAAAAGAGAAAGATACAAGAAGAGCATGTATATGTTTATCTTTCATATCTCATATATATGAGACAATATATCAGATAATGCATATACTCTCATATTCAATTAACCTACACTTGAACTTTCAGAAAAAATCTAAATTAATAAATAAGAAAAGCTAATCATCCAAACAAATTAAAATTACATATTGAGTTTATTTTAAATGAGTGAACATTGAACACTTTGTGAAGAATACTACCTTTTAAAAAAAGATTTATTTTGGGCCCGGTGCGATGGCACAGTGATTAAGGTCCTCTTCTTGAATGCCCAGGATCCCATATGGGCACAGGTTCTAATCTCGGCAGTTCCACTTCCCATCCAGCTCCCTGCTTGTGGCCCAGGAAAGCAGTAGAGGATGGCCCAAAGCTTTGGGACCCTGTACCTGCGTGGGAGACCCGGAAGAGGCTCCTGGCTTCGTATCGGCATAGCATCAGCTGTTGTGCTCACTTGGGGAGTGAATCATTGGACAGAAGATCTTCCTCTCTGTCTCTCCTCCAAGCTGTATATCTGCCTTTCCAATAAAAATAAAGGCAGATTTACAGAGAGAAGGAGAGATTGAGAGAGAGAGATCTTCTATCCACTGGTTCACTCCCAAAATGGCCACAGTGGTTGGAACTGAGCAGATCCAAAGCCAGGAGCCAGGAGCTTCATCCAGGTCTCTAATGTGGGTGCAGGGTCAAGGACACTGGCACCTTCCTCCACTGTTTTCCCAGCCATAAGCAGAAATTCTGATTGTAAATGGAGCAGTCAGGACACAATCCATTGCCCATATGGGATGCTAGCATTTATAGATAGATTAGCCTGTTGAGCCACCATGCTGAGACCCCAAAATGCTACTTTTTGAGTTATTACAGCACCTATGTATGACCAAAATTAGAATATCTTTTCCATGAAAAATGAATATGGAAAAAGTGTAAGCAGATCCAGCTTTGTATTATGAGCAAATCTAAAATTTCAAGTCTATAATTTTGGTGATAGTCTATAGAATACACCTGGAGAATTTAGAGGTAGCAATGATGAAAGGGGTAGAAAAGGAAAAATACAGTGAAACATCCACGGCATAGAGTTAAATTATAGCCTGTGAGTCTCTTTTTCAACATGTACTCCTGTCTCACCAAGCGATGAAGCCCAGGAGCAGCCACTTTCTCCTGTATTTTAGCAAACCACAGTTGTACAGCAGGGAACGAAAGTTACATTACAGTAAACTGCTTCCTGTGACATCACAATTATGCCTGATTGGGGCACTGAGGCAGGCAGCTTGGGACTGTGTCAGGAGCATGATGCCTCAAGAGCACTTGGAAAGAGCAGATGCCTGCAAATTTTATTATCTTGACTCTCAGCCAGGAACTCCTGCTGATCAACAGGGAAATAGTCTTTACGACTCTGCTTCTCTTCCTCTCTTGCAAAATGATGGAACCAGACCACCTGACCCGTAAGAACACATCAAGATCAACAGATGATCTCATTGAACTTGAACAAATCACCCAGCAACTGTCCCAGGCTGCACACTATCCCTCTATGCCCCACCCCAAATTAATTCTTCATATACTGAAAGCACATGGTTTCCACTGTAAGGACTTAAAAAAATCTGTGCTCTACATCATGCTGCAAAATGTGTAAGATCTCTTCTCATTCCAGCGTTCTATGATATACGCCAGATTTCAATCATGGGAGGCTTACAAGCTGTCTTTTTCAAAGAGGAAAAGGGCATTCAAAGTCTCTTATATGACACCGAAAAGGAAATCAAAGATCCAGCTTCTCTGACATTTTTTTTTTTAATTTCAAGATGTGGCTATTTAAAGTCCAGGTTTACATTTGTTCTACCTTTCAAAAGGAAAATACATGTTGAAATAATGACTGTGCAGAATAGTGGAAATTATTGATATCAAGTCAAACCTTTCATCTAATCTACATCACATCATTCTATATTTATCATATAGCTACAGCATAACTTTCATTTGAAAGGCTCAAGTCCTTTGTAACCAAAAGTTAATTTTCTTAATGCCCCTTCAGGATAAGTATCATTATTGTCATTTTACCTAACACCAAACTAAGATTAAGAATCTCATTTAACTTTGCTTAGGCAAATCACTGATAGACTGGAATCAGAATCATATTAACAATCTTCCTACCAAGGTCACAAAAGTATCACAAAACCCTCACCAGATCCTAGAATGCTGTGTATAATATGGCCTCAGAGCACTTACTGTATTTGACTGTAGCCCTGCTGGCTCCAGTTACTTTCACATGCTGTTTCTCAAACATCTTAGGATAATTTGAACTTTCTCATTTCCTGTTCCCACACCTGGAATCCTCTTTTCCTACATATCCACACAGGTCACTCTCTCAAATCTTTGCTTTAATCACATCTCCAATGAGAGGCCCTCAATGTATACCAGTCTTCATCATAAAACCCTGTTTTATCTTTCTCACATAGTATCAAAGTATCATTTGTATTATCAAAGTATTATCTGTTTAAAAATGTTTAAGATTCATTTATTTACTGAAAGTCAGAGTTACAGAGACAGAAGGAGAGTTGGTTGGTAGATAGATTTTCCATCCACTGGTTCACTCACCAAGTGGCCACGATGGCAAGGGCTGAGCCAGGCTGAAACCAGGAGTTTCATCTGGGTCTTTTATATGGGCAGCAAGGACCCAAAGAGTTGGGCCATCATTTGCTGCTTTTCCCAGGCCATTAGCAGGGAGTTGGATCAGAAGTGGAACAGGGACGTGAACCAGCACTTATATGGGATGCCATCACCTCAGATGGTAGGTAGCTTTACCCATCTGCCACAGTGCTGGCCCTTCTATTCAAGTATATCTTATCCATCTATTTGTTTTTTGCTTGTTTTCTTTTTCCAGACCATTGAGGTCTATGTTTCATCTACTGCTCTGTCCCTAGTCCCTATAACAATGTCCAGATGCAATATAAATTTTGCAAATTGAGTAAATGAATGAATAATTCATGCATCAGCAGACTTTTCCAGTTTATGCAATGGAAGTATCTATATATTTGTCCTTCCTTGACTTTAATATTTTCCTAGATGGTGAACACATCTGAAAATTCTCCATCAATGGATACTCTGACCAGCCAGAAGAATAAAACAGAAAGGAAGTGAAAGAATCCAGTCTTACATTTTTTTTCAAAATATACTTTTTGCATAAATGTTTTGAAGGTCTCTAATATACAAGCATTTCTATATTTTTGCATGAAAATAAACTTACATTTTAATTCTATTTTATGTGAACTTTTTGAAGTCCCCTTCCATACTCACTTCTTCCTTTCTGATTCTCTTCCTTCAAGTGCCTGCCTTCTTCAGAAAACCTTCTCTGACCCAGGCTATAATGATCTGCACTCATACAGCACTTGGTCTCTACACTGCCTTCAAACTATTGTTCTTAGTGTGTGCTCATCTCCCCTAATAAGTATCAGTCTCTACATGTGACACTTCTTTCTACTCTATACAATGTTATTAGAGAAGGCATTCAATATCTATCTGGTGAAGGCTTTATAGATTATTAATATTATCTTGTACACAGAAAGCATCTAATAAACGGCTTTTGAACAGTGACCAATAAATCAGGGAAAGCAAAATACACAAAAACATCTGAAAAAATCCTTTATCCATAATAAATGAGCATTATCCATTTTCTGGGTATAAGAGAAAATCTGGTAGAATTGAGGATACAAATGGACTAATATATGAAAAATGAATTTTTTTCTCTTGCTCTTATTCCAACATACACAGTGATCTTGACCTCCTAGCAATTACTCTATTGCATGAACTTTCTTAGGTAAAATACTCTTTTGATCTACTATTCTCCTGCTGCAGAGGGGGAGAGAAACCATCCTGTAAATAGCCAAGAGTAAGTGAGGACTCTGGCTATATAACAAATGACTGTTTCTTGTGCATGGGGGGAAAAAAGGAAGGAAGGAAAGAAAGGGCACCAGAAGTGAGTCATACATCAAGCAGTTGAACTTGCAACCCTGATAACAAGACAGTTCAATGTTTAACTGTGGAGAATGAGGAGGAGGGAGCTAGAGGAATGTGACCAAATTGAGCCAAGAAGATATATAAAGGTGAATGTCCCAGGGTTGGTCAAGACTCTGCAACCATTTTTTAGAAATAAAAGATCATTTTCAAGTTCAAATTCTTCCTTTTCCTATATATCATTATATCCCTTAGGGGGGAAAACATAGTTCTAAATACCAGGGAAAAGTCTTGTCCAATTTCATGGCTATCACATCCACATAAAGTTCCTTGCTGATATGGAAAGAAATGGAATAAATTAGCTGGTTTTAGAAGCTACTTGGGAGGGACAGAATGTAAATGAACAGGTTTCTATTTAGGAGTGGCGTCTCCGTTAAGGGCTCATGCATTCTCTACCCTACATTAAGCCTGTCTTCAATTCTTTTCCTGGAATTGAAGAGTGGTAAAAAGGATGTGTTCTCCCTAACTAGGAAGAACAGGTAAGGAAATTAGTCACTATGACAACGCTGTCCTGCTTTAACATAAATCCCAAGAACAAAGCACATTAGAAGTGCTGGTTAAGATGATCAAGGTGTCCAGACAGCCAAAAGAGCTTGTGCAAGAGTTGTGTGAGGCCAGCAACCCCTTCAGTGAAAAGAAACCTAAGGGCCCTGAGCACTATAACCCGTGGCTTGAGGCAACACCCTTGGCGGCTCCCATGTAGCCTGGGATTCTCTAGGCTGGTCTCAGCTGACAACAGAATTACTCAGCAAGACCGCCTGGGAAAAAAAAAATAATGACAGCTGTCATATCTCTGGAGACCAGAGCCAGGAGAAAGGTATACGATGGAGAGAAATACAACATTGTACTATATAAATGGAAGTGTTATAACCTTTCAAAATGAAGAACTCAAGTTCCTCCCCTTAGCGGCCCAAGGCCCAAGTTCCTCCCCAAGGCCCATCATCACTCAAAGGTTCTTACAAAACTCTCCAGCAGGTCACTAGGAAAGCTTTACCTTTCTAATTCAGCCCTAGTATAAATTACTTTAGCTACATAGAGCACGCGCATGTGTGTGTGACACACATTTCAGGTCATGGGGTTGCTTTCTCTAAAGAATTTAATTTTTTTAAAAAGTTATTTCTTTATTTTAAAGACAGAGTTCCAGAAAGAGGGAGACAGAGAGAGATGGTCCAACCACTGGTTCACTACTCAAATGGCTATAAAGGTCTGAACCCAGGAGCCTCACTGAGGTCTCCCATGTGGGTATGGGGTCAAGGACTTGGGCCATCCTTTAATGTTTGACCAGGCCATTAATCAGGAACTGGACTGGAAGTGGAGCAAATGGGACTCAAACTGGCGCCAACATGAAATGCCAGTACTGCAGGTAGCAGTTTTAACCCACTTAGCCCACAGTGCTGGGTTTCTAAAGATTCTAAATATCTTATGAAGTAGGCATCCTCTACTCCCTTTCATCCAATGGACTTTCATTAGCTGCCTTTAATTCTTTCCCTTTATTTTATTTTCGTAAGTTTTGGGTTCCTGCACCATCATGGGAAACCTGGATGAAACTCCTACCTTTGCCCTGGCTCAGCTTTAGCCATTTGGAGAATAAGCCTGTGGATGGAAGATCAATAATACTCTTTTTCTCTCTCTCCTTCCGTCTCTATAACTCTGCCTTTTAAAACTTATCATTTTTAAAAAGCTGTTGTGCCATTTCAAACTTTCTAAAGGACAATTTTTTAACATTCAGAGAGTTTCCTTACACTGTACATAAAGAACCTAACACTATATTTCACTTTGAGAGGCAACAAGCTGACCTGCTTTTATTTTTCTACAGACCTCAGGGAGTGGTGGAGAGAAGGGAGTCTGCAGTCAAGTGTCAAGCCACAGTACATCAAGGAGACTCAGATAAAATGTGAGAGAAGAGGCCTGGATTCCGTAGGCTGTAATTTGCCCATGAGTCATGATGAATACCCGGATCCCACTGCTGGAGCTTCCTGGCTGATGTGCTGTCAACTCACAGGGGCCACTAAAAGCGTGGATTCTCTGAGGAGCAGTAGCTTTTTGCATTCAACATATGCGGCTGTTGTTAAAGAAACCTGAGGCTCTCATCAGCGTGGGCTGCACAAGGCTTGAGAAGCACTGCAAATCAATCCACCTCCACCATCAGGATAATGACTCACAGAGCAGCACACCTGAGTCATCTCCCCAAATGTGCTTAGGCCATCCATTAATATTCTTCACTGCAAAGATTCCATTTGGAATGTCTCAAACCCTGCCAACCTTTCACTTTCATCCCACCTTCTGCCTGTCCTAACTCTCCAAGAGCTGAGTCAGCTGCTCACCTCATCTTAAGGTTGAGCCTCTCTCCTATGCCTGAATCAATCTAAGCAGCAAGCAGAAAGCATTTCCATGCAGGTATTTCCAAAAGTTCATAGAAAACACATTTTTTTAAAAAGATTTATCCATTTATTGGAAAGTCAGATATACAGAGAGGAGGAGAGACAGAGAGGAAGATCTTCCGTCCGATGATTCACTCCCCAAGTGAGTGCAATGGCCGATGCTATGCCAATCCGAAGTCAGGATCTAGGAACTTCTTCCAGGTCTCCCACATGGGTGCAGGGTCCCAAAGCTTTGGGCCATCCTCGGCTGCTTTCCTAGGCCACAAGCAGGGAACTGGATGGGAAGTGGAGCTGCTGGGATTAGAACCGGCACCCATATGGGAAACTATTGGGCGCATTCAAGAAGAGGACTTTTAGTCACTAAGCCACGCCGCTGGGCCCCAAAGATACATATTTTTAAAAACTATACATGAGTTTCTTCAAAAAGAAAAAAACTGCACCCAGGGCCTGGCACAATGGTTCAATGGCAAAATGTTCATCTTGCATGTGCCCAGATCCCATAAGGGTGCCAGTTCATGTGCTAGCTGCTCCACTTCCAATCCAGCTTTCTGCTGTGGTCTGAAAAAGCAGTGGATGGTGGTCCACTCAAAGCCTTGAGACTTTGCACCTGTGTGGAAGACCCAGTAGTTCCAAGCTCCTGGCTTCAGATTGGATCAACTTCAGCCATTGTGGCCACATGGGGAATGAACCAGCAGATGAAAGCTCTTTCTCTGTAAATTTGATGTCCCAATCAAAAAAAATAAATCTTTTTTAAAAAATGCATCCAAGTAAACTTTTAATTCCATTTTCTCATGAACTCCCATCCTGTGATAGAACATCTAAAGATACAAACCCAAGTTTTTCACTGTGTTCCTGCTCATAGGTCTGAATTTCTGCTTGGCTATCATTCCAAAGTTCCAGCTAGCAACTACAAGACTGGTGTTTATTTCCAATCCTCTGGTAAAGACACACATGCATGCAACCACTTGTGCTTATAAAAAAAATTAACTGATTAAAATTATGAAAGCCAACACACCAATCCCAATATGGCTGAGCTAAGTTAAGAGCTAAAACAGTTCTCATAGGAAAAAGGAATCTTGGCAAAATCCTTTAGAATGTTCTAGCTGCGCCTTTCTCCCATGCCCATTCTAGTTTTGACAAGTCCTAAAATATATGACTACTGCTATGGCTTAGGCCATAAAGTCAGCAGAAGGGAGGAGATATTTATGGTTAGCACCCAGAGAGCCAATCCAGGTTGAAGGCGGACAGGGAAGATGGAAAATCCATAACCCAACACAGTTCCCAAAGCACAGGCGCTCTGTATACTATGGAGCATTCCCAATTAATATTTGTAAAAGCTCTGTCGCCGCATGTGAACATTTTGGTTTATTCCCCCTTTCCTTCAGTTGGTCCACCATTTCCCGAAGTTCTAAAAAGAAATAAATGCCTTACTGACACTGAACTATGGTCTCATACCCCAAAAAAGGAAATAAGTGGCCCAAATATGAGCAGCTGGCGATAAAAAGAGGCAAAGCACTAATGAGCTGGAGACAAGTGGCAGCTGCCCCCTTCAGTAGGCCTCAGGGTCACCAGGTGTCCTCAGACCTGCCACCAACTGTGGGGGTGAATTGATGGTTGCTGCCCGGCCCCTGTAAGTGCTAGAATTTTCTAAATTAAGGCTGGATAAGACATAGGCTGAACAGTCCATCTTTGATTGATTGTATTCCTTTCTATTTCTGCAACAGCACACTGCCACCAGCTGAGTGACCTAAAATAATACGAATCTGCTATCTTAAGAGTTCTGTAGCTGCAAAGTCTCACATGGGTTTTACTGAGATAAAATCCAGGTGTCAGGCTATGTTCCTTTCGGGAGACTCTTAGGGGGAACCCATTTCCTTTCCTACAGTTCCCAAGTTTTCGGAGGTGAGATTTGAACCTATTCAGCACACAGCGTATTTCCCAGAACAGGTTTCTGTACTCACTTGACTTATCCTGATTCATTTCCACCTCTCTTCCTCTTACCCAAATCCTTGCCTATCTTGAAAAGTCAGTGTTCCCTCCCTACCAGCTAATTAGTAACTTAATCTCAATTTGCCATTTCTGGGAACATTCATAGGTTGCAGAGATTGACACATGGACTCTGGGTAGCTCAAGGCTATGGGCCCCTGCGCTCACGCTCACGCAGGAGACCGAGAAAAAGCTCCAGGCTCTCAGCTTCAGACCAGCAAAGCTCTGGCCACTGCAGCCATGCAGCCATTTGGGGAGAGAGGCAAAGGATGAAAGAAATTCATTTTCTTTCTTTCTCTTTTTCTCTCCCTCCCTCCCTCCTTCCCTCCTTCTCCCTCCCTCCCTCTCCCCCTCTCTCTCTTCCTCCCTCCCTCCTTCTCTCCCTCTCTCTTCCTCTCTCTCTCCCTCTCTCTTCCTCCCTCTCCCTCGCCCCTCTTCCCCACTTCCTCTCTCCGATCCCCCCCCCCGGCTTTGTAACTCTGCCTTTCAATTAAAAACATAAATAAATCTTCTTTAGAAACAAAAGAATATAGATTTAAACATCAACCTGTCTCAATTCAAATTCCATGTCCATGTGACCTCAGGTTAACAAATGGATTTCTCAATGCCTCACTCTCCCCTTCTGCAAACTAAGAAAAACAACAGCACTTGTATCATTGGGCAGCCAGGAGGGTCAAACAAGACAGAGAAGATAAAACACTCAGGATGGTGCCTGCCACATATGAAGTCCGCAATCTCTTTTTATGACCCTATGCTGAGGCTCATGCCCAGGTGTGGGAGATATACAGGAAGCAACCTCACAACTTTGATTCATTATTTTCAGGGCTTGAAAATGAAAGTGAGACCAGAACATGACTACTAAAGGGAGAGTAGCAGGCAAAATATTAGCTTAAGATAAAATTTGAGTCTTCCCTTGGTAGACACCTATGGTTTCCACTTCCAGGCTAGCTGAAAGATAGAATGACCTTTAATTCTTAATGGGAGTGTGAATCATCCTCAGCAAAGTACATGAGCCTATATTAAATATCTGAAAGAACAGTTATATTTGGTATCAGAGAATAATTTGTTTTTCTTCTCAGGCTCTTCAAAGAGCTTGTTGGCTTTTTCCCTTGGATTTAATAGCTCTCCCAGCTTCCTAAACAAAAGACAACCTCATCCAGAAGTGTGTAAGGTTCTGCATGATTTTGTCCCTTTCCATGTGTCCACTTTTATCTCATGCATCCCTTACCCAGACAAACAACTGTGAAACCTTCTAGGTAGGCTGCTCTGAGCAGATTTAGACTGGGTAAGTGCCAAATTAGTAGCATGTGCTAAAGGAATGGATTAGGCTGTCCCTTCCACTCCTGAAATTCATTCCCACGTATGAAACTTTTGATGCCCTTTTCTATCAAAGCTATTTTCTTCATTCAACTGAGAGCCTCCTTTTAAATTTCCTGATTCAGAAGATGATAACTAAATTACAGTGCCTTAAAAAGCTGCAATTCTAAATTGATTCCAAGGTTGCAGACTTTTAAAAATCATATGGATCTGTAAGAAGCCTCTCATTAAATTAAAGGGTTTCTTGTGAGTGCTCATTATAAAATAAAGATTTTTTTTTCCAGATTGGGTACATACACCAACATCCTTAAAAAGGAGGAACAGTATAGTAACTACTTCCTACCTTCATGGTAACCGTGATGGTGCTATTGACATTCGCTTTGTGCAACCAGCCTTGTTTGATCACACCACCCTTCTGAGAACATAACGAAGATGAGTCCTGAAACAGAATGGAGGCCATCAGTCAAATAGTGGCCTCCCAGGGATTTAAGAAGCCAAACATCTGGGATATACAGAATCAGGCCCTGCCCCACTGCCTTCATTAAAATGCAAAATGCGCAATCCCCCATGAAGATTTCCAAGCAGTGACTATACAATGGTATGGCTCTCTACTGTGCGCACAGTAGGCCCTTAGTATGTCCTGAGTATATACAGACATCCTCTGGGAAAGCCTTCTGTACCATGTAAACAATCAAACTGCACTTTGAAATCGAAGTATCACTAAGTCCAGAGGAAGCAAGGTGACACAAGCCCAAGCAATGCATAGCAACTCTAACAGCATGTCCCAAGGGGGCGGAGCATGTTTATATACAAATCACAGTCCATTTCACTTGGTTTTTCCTAAACCTCATTTGTAAATTAACATTTAAACAATTTTTTTTTTTAGAAAAACACTAACTAGTTGGAAAGCTGATCACAGATCACTGTTGACCTTATTTCATGGCTTCTCATTAGTGGGAATGTAATAATGGAGTAATAGAGACTACCATATCCAGATGTGGGGATACAATGCAACATGTATCCCTACTTCCAAATCAAAGACGGACTTCCAATGAAACTGTTGGAGATGTGTAGACAATGGGATGCTGGACCGTCTGACGTTGTCTGTACCAGCAATGCTGGGGCACACTTAAATAACAGACTGATGGAATTATGACTCCTTATGAAGGACTATAGTATTGTAGCAACATGGGAAAATCTGGTGGGGGTGTGATTTTGGGGGGTGGAAATTCTAGTCTCTACTGAATTGTACCATAAAATTTAAAAAAATCAAAATAAAAATTAAACAAAATAACAAAAAAATTGAAAACCAATTCTTTCCTTCATCTTAACTCAAGAAATTTCCAGTGGAATCTCTTCCAACAGGAGTGCCCTTGAAGAAACACCCCTCTCCTTACCTCATCTTTCTCACAGTCCTCATCAATCTCAAATACATGATTAGGAATCTTTTCTGGTCTCAGAGATTTGCTGAAAATGAAAGAAAAATGCTTTTGACTTTGAACAGAATAGACCCAAACCAAACAACAAACAAAAGCATGATAAGAAGACTTCTTTGTTTCACTAACAAGAAAATGCCAACAAGACAAGAAAAAGTCAGGGGCTGGGGCCATGGCTTAGTATGCTAAGCGTCTGCCTCTGGTGCCAGCATCCCACACGGGTGCCGGTTCATGTCCTCGCTGCTCCACTTCCCAACCAGCTCACTGCTTATGGCCTGGGAAAGCAGCAGATGATGACTCAAGTCTTTGGGAACCTGTACCCATGTGGGAAACCCAGAAGAAGCTCCTGGTTCGGGATCAGCTCAGCTCTGGCTACTGTGGCCATTTGAAGAGTGAACAAATGGATGGAAGATCTCTGTCACTCTCTCCTCTGTGTAACTCTGTCTTTCAAAAAAATAAATAAATAAAATGAATATTTAAAAAAGAAAAGAAAAAATTCAGTCTCCCCTCTGACAAAACTTTTGTAGATACAGGTTCTCATATGTACAGCCAGCAAAAAAAACAAAATGAAAGGACTTACTGACATGTATGTCAGTGCTGCTGCAGGAGCAGAACCTTATCTTGAACAAAAGGAGATTTATTTGAAAAGCAGAGTCACACACACAGAAACACATCTTCCATCCCGATTCACTCCCCAAATGGCTGCAATGGCAAGGGCTGGGCTAAGCTAAAGGCAGAAACTCCATCTGGGTTTCCCATGTGGATGGCAGGAGACCAAGTAGTTGGGCTACCCTCTGCTGCTTTCCCAGGCACATTAGCAGGAAGCTAGATCAAAGCTTAAGTATTCAAACAGCACTCCCCTATGGGATGGTGGCATCAGTGGCTTCAGCTATGGTACCACAACACTGACCCCCAAGAAGCTTATCTTTCCAGAGGGAGGCCTTTGGCACAGTGGTTAGTCGCTGCTTGGGATATTTGTGCCCCTTATCTGAGTGCCTGGGTTTGAGCCCCAGCTCCTCTATTTCTGATCCAGCTTGATGTTAATGTGCACCCTAGGAGAAGCTGATGGATGGTTCAAGCACTTTGGGTCCCTGCTATCTACATGGGAAGATGGGAGACTCAAATTAAGTTCTGACTCCTGACTTCAGCCTGGCCATTTGAGGAGTAAATCAGTACATGGAAGACATCTATCTCTCTGCCTTTCCAACAAAAATATAAATTAAAAGTAAACATTTTATTAAAAAATACAATATAATTGTGGTTTTTAACAGTTGTTTGCTCTGTGGCCTTGGACTGGTGATTTTAGGACTTAGATTTCTTTTTGGGTGCCAGTTCGTGTCCGAGCTACTCCACCCCTGATCCAGCTCCATGTTAGGGCCTAGAAAAAGCAGTGGAGGAGGATGGTTCAAATGTCTGGGCCCCTTTACCCGCAAGGGAGATCTGGAAGAAGCTCCTGGCTCTTGGCTTCAGACAAGCCCACCTCCGGCCGATGTGGCCATATGGGGAGTGAAATAGCAAATGTAAGATCTGTCTCTCCTTCTCACACTCTCCACCTCTGTGTTTCAAATAAAAATAAATCTTTAAAAAACAGAAGACTACATTATATTTTCCAAAACATTTCACATATGATACTCTGTGCAGTTAATAGTATTAAGGAGGAGAAAAACAAAAATAAAAAAGAAAACGAGTGACTGATGCAAGGTCATGCAGCTACTAAGTGGCGTAAGAAAGACTTGAACCTTGACAGTCTGGCTCATGCTACTCCTTCAGATCAACTAAGAAAGATGTGCTATCTTCACATGATGTCTAATAACACCAAACTGAACCAAATAGCTTCTAGGTTTTTCTTTCCACTAACCTCACTGGAAAATGTGCACTGCATTATCTAAACGGAGAGTACACATTGTCATTGATATTAATGTATCAATACCAAAAAAAGAGCTTATCCATACTGAAAATAGTATCAATGAGCAATATCCAAACATTATCAGTTAACCAAAATACTACATTTATTAAATGTGCTGGTTACTTCAAGTCTTGCTTTATCATAACTTCTGAATTTGATATTTCCCCAAGTGGCTTTAAAAAGGGGGTAAGAAGTTTAACGGTTCCCCTTTTAAGCGCTTCTCTTGAATTCTAAACTTACCATGGCAACATTCTAAAGTCTCCAGAGAAGTCTTCATACTTGTAGTTTACCACATGCCAATCTGTGCTATAGGTTTTAATACACTAAAAGAAAATAGGAATGTTTAATCTCAAATATAGAGAAATACACATTTATCCACTTTTTACGTCTGGTAACATGCTATGGCTATAAAAAACATTGAAGAAGTATGGTAGTGGGATCTTCCTTTAGGAATAAACTGTATCACTAACTCAATTGGGCAATAAAACCAAACTCCTACTGAACACTCAAACCTCAAGTCTATAGAATATTCAAATTCAAAAGATGTCAAGAATACATGTTGCCGAGAAATAATTAAAATTTTTATACAGATGTATTTACAAGTGAATTACAAATATATGAAGATATAAAAATATTCTAAATCTATGATGAATGCTCTTCTGTGACCTTCGACCTTCTTACCTCTTTGACAAATAAACTCTGGGCCTTCTTTTCCGCATCTTCTGGCACAGTAGACTGTACCGTTCTGCGCTGGCGACCTATCACTGAGATCTAGAAAACAAAGAACATTTTGACAGCGAGAGGTGGCCTGGAAAACACCATTGGTTCCTTTGAAGCAGTGCTTGTGAACTCACAGATATATCTTCCATTGGAAACATCAGCAGGTCTCGGAGAGGGTCACTGTAAATCTGAGTCTTTCTTTGGGTGACAACATTCTCATAGTCCAGGGGCTCAACAACTTTGGCCTTTTCCTTTATGAAAGAAAACAAAAATAAAGTTATTATAGCGAAACTTACAAAAGCTATTTCACAAAAAAAATGTTTCTTGCTTACTAAAACAAAGTAAAACGAGACACTTTCACAAGAGAAATATCTTGCAGTAACAAGAAACACACACCAAGCACATATACACACAAAGAGACTAACCCTTACTAAAGACAATTCTGGAGAACAGTACTGTATCATGCCTCGCAGATATTTATTGAATTTTAAGTAAAATAAAAAGTGCTATATTCGGAAGCCTGTCAGTTGATATTCACTGAATATGCACTGTTCATTGGGTAACTGTAGGCGCAAAGTACCAATGGCCACATGTACATTCTCTACGGAGCATATTATCCAGAGTGTGTCAACTTCTGGCACAGCTGGGGCAGGCATGAGAACTGAAGCTACTTGAGCCTGTGGACAAGGCATGAGATGGTAAGGTTCCAGGTGGCAAAACCAAAGGATCCCTGTCAGACTCCCAGGATGGTAAGGCCCCAGTCTGGCTACAGTAACAAGGAGCAGGGTTGGCGATGCTGAGAAATGTAGGGTATGAGTTTAATACTAAGGGCAATCTTGATAGTGAGCCTTTACTGAACACTTTCTACATTTCAGTGAGGATTCTGAGTGCTTTCAGTCTATTTCCTCATGTAATACTCATAATAATCTGCTGGACTAGTTTTATTCAGAATCCCCATTTGTAAGTTCCTAGACACACATTAAGTAATTTGCCCACCTTCAGAGCTAGAATCCACATGTGTGTCTGTGACTTTTTTGAAAGACATATATTTTTATTTTCATTGGAAAGTCAGATATACAGAGAGGAGGAGAGACACAGAAGGAGTCTATGACTCTTACACAGCCAGCTTTTTCTCCCCTCGTACATACACAAAGATGGAAGGGGCATTTAGCACAGATTTAAGTCTCTGTTGGGGTAGCCCACATCTCACACCAGGGTGGCTGGTTTGAGTCCTGACTATTCCTATTCCAATTCCAATCCAGGCTCCTTCTGATGGATATTCTGCACCCTGGGAGGCAGTGGATGATGGCTCAAGTACATGGGTCTCTGCCACTCACATGGCACACTTGGATGCAGCTTCAGGCTCCGGGTTGTCCTGGGCATATGGGGAGTTCCAGGCATGGGCATATGGGTAATGAAACAACAGAGGAAAAAAGCTCTCACATAAAAACACAAGTAAAATAAAAATGAATTAAAATTAATCCCCTTTTTGAAAAGAAATACAAAGCTATTAATGTGCAAGGTATTAAACTTGGAAAAGAATTCCACTATCCACCTTCATACCATTTTTCCCATGATTAAATTTACCATGATCAGCATGCTATATCATCTATTTTACTTCTCTGCCTATCTGAGGCCAGGAATTTTATTTGTTTGCTGCTATAACCCCACCCCAATACTTACACCAGTACTGGCACATGTTATGCATCCAATCAGTTATGGAATGAAATACAGAGATACTAAGATTCACCCAGAATCACATTTCAACATTCTAAACCAAGGCAAGCATATCAGTAACTTCTAATAATTATGATTTACTTAAATGGAATTATTTTCTTAAAAATCTACAGTAAAAACCATAAAATGAAAACAAGGTGAAAATGGAATCAGGGTTATATTTATAGTTGCATGCATAGTATTTGAGGCAATCTATTCTCAAAACAGTGGTTTGAGAGTTGTTTTCACATGATTCACAACAGGTTACAGTTATTACTAAATATGTACATCTGAAGGGCATCTCAGAGTCTTCTCTATAACACTACTTACAGATACTAGAATAAACCACTCTAACCAATGAGAACCTTCATTCAACAACAAAAAGAAGATCCTAACAAAAAAGTAGGCTTTTCCCCCAAGATAGCGAAAGAAAAAGCAAATTTGGGAACAATGATTTCACCCACTTCCCCCTAACCCTCTATCCTTCCCACCCTGATCAACTATGTAAACATCATCAAAAATAAAAATTAAAAAGATAGACTTTATCTCAAGTATTAAATGTGTAAACCCATGAGACCAAAAGAAAGTTGGCTGTCTATCACGTCCATGACTACTAGTACGAAATGAGTTAAATAGAAGGAATACACGTTGTTCAGAAACCCAGAGATTTTGGTAGGAAACTCCAACCTCTTTTGCTACATCTATCATGTTTTCAATGACCCAAGTGAAAGGAATTTGTACTTTCCAGGTCTGACATTAGGAGTAGTGATTAATATCTTAAGAAGTTGAACAAACAGAACCCTATCTACTAAAATAAGCTTCAGACACTGAAAAACACAGGAAAGTCTTGCTTTTGCTGCCAACTACCATTCCAATATGGACTCCAATAACAGTCTCCTAATTCCAACATGTCAAGTTAGCTTCTACTAACTTCTTATTCTCTGCACAATAATCTCACAAGTACCTGCATCAAAGTAATGTGAAAAACAAACAAGCCAAATACCAGAAAATCCTCCTTGTAGTGTCAATAAGGCAGCTGTCAAGTTAAAATAGAAAAGCTTATATCAAAATGAATTACTTGTTTTTATGTAAACACAGTACATGCCTTCTAAAAAGGAAACTTCCAGCTATCCATCCATGTGTTTGGAAGGTGATAGATGCATGCTACAGAAAGTAAGCATACACTTTGCATTTACAGACAAAGTGCTCAGCGGCCTCACTCCTATTTGCTTTGTCAGAAAGATTGGGTCCTCAAAGTTTCCTTCACAAAGTATCTAAGCCTATGATCTGGACTTCAGCTCTGTAAGGAAAAAGCAGTAGGGACTGAATCTTAAATCTTCCACTTTCCTTTTAGGAGGCTTCAGCTTTAACTCTGCTAGCATCAGAGAAGGGAAACCTGATTGCTGGAATCAGGATGATTGAACAGAGACTGCCCAGTGCTCCGCAACTCATCCCTTACCCAACACTTTCCCTCAGTTTCACTGTTCCAAAAGCTCCTAGCACACTCAAAAAGTATCTTTTGGGTTTTCAGTGTATCCCTTCTGTAGGCCTGCATGCTGACTAGACTGCAAAGTGCTGTTGTGTTAACTCCAGGAACTCAAAATAAATGGGGTAGGTACTTCAAGAACATTCAAATGATGGCTGTATATTTTTATACAGTACTGTAGCATTGGGAAAGTAAAAGGCAAAGGCATTTATGCAATCTGGAGAGAAGCAAGCATATGTTTCGGTCTTTTCTTCCGAAGGAGTGACAGGAAAACCGTCAACCTAAATTTGGAACCTCCTCAGTTTTCACCACAGGGAAAGCAAAACAAAACAAAACGATCTGTCTTTGGAAGTTCTCATTCACTGAGCCTTAAACACTCTGGAAATGCATTGCTAGTAATAGTATCTCTTCATCAATGCATTTAGAGATCGCTTTGCAGCCTGAAGAAAACATGTTTCAATAAAAGGGTACTTCAAAAAGTTGTTTGTGGGGCCCAGCACAATCTCTAAATCCTCACCTTACAAGCATCAGAATCCTATAAGGGCAGCAATTCATGTCCTAGCTACTCTATTTCCTATCTAGCTACCTGCTTGTGACTTGGAAAAACAGTAGGAGATGGCCCAAAGTTTTGGGACCCTGCACTCACGTGGGAGAACCAGAATAAGCTCCTGGCTCCTGGCTTTAGATTGGCTCAGCTCCAGCTGTTTTGGCCATTTGGGAAGTGAACCAGTGGATGGAAGATCTTTCTCTTCTTCTCTCTATAAATTTGAACTTTCAATAAAATTAAATTAAATCTTTAAAAAAAAGTAGTGTGTGGAAAATGGAATTAAGATACAAACTTATTTTGGTACAAACAATTGTGAAATTCATACCTAATTAATTCCTACATGCATTTTTATAACATGTATTTCCATGAACTTTTGAAAGGGCCCCCTCATACATTCTACCAGATTCTTACAAAAAACCTGCCAAGCAAACAAAGAAAATATTACCATCTCAACCTTGCAAATGAAAACACTGAATCGAAAGTTTAAGTTGTTCTGTCTACAGTAGCAGCAGGATCAGGATGCAATTTCAGCAACTCCTGGTCCTTTTTCTTTTTTCTTTTTTTTTTTTTTAAATGATCTTTTCCAAACACAAGTACAACTTTCATGACTTTAAAGAAGATTTATCTGGGGCCCAATGTGGTTGCCTAGTGGCTAAAGTCCTGGCCTTGCACATGCCAGGATCCCATATGGGCACCTGTTCTAATCCCGGAAGCACTGCTTCCCATCTAGCTCCCTGCTTGTGGCCTGGGAAAGCAGTCGAGGACTGCCCAAAGCCTTTGGATCCTGCACCTGTTTGGGAGACCCAGAAGAAGCTCCTGGCTCCTGGCTTCAGATCGGTTCAGCTCCAGCTGTTAGGGCCAATTAGTGAGTGAATCTGCGGATACAAGATCTTCCTCTTTGTATATCTGACTTTCCAATGAAAAAAATAATGTTTTTTAAAAAAAGAATATTTATTTGAAAGGCAGAGTGATGAGTGGTATTAGAGAGAGTGGGTGGGGAGAGGCATAAAGAAAGAGAGAGAGAATTTCTATACACAAATTCATTCCCCAAATGGCTACAACAGTCAAGTCTCGGCCAGACCAAAAAGCCAGGAACTCCATCTTGGTTTCCTGCATGGTGCTAGTAGCCTCCTACATGCTCTGCTGCCTTCCCATGTGGATTGTCAGGAAGTTGGATCAGAAGCAGAAAGCTGGCATTCTAATCACTTGACTTAGAAAGAGACCATCTTAATCGGTGGTTAAATTTGTTGTGCCACAGCACTGGCCCGATCCTTACAACTTTTGCCACACCTTTTACACCAACATTTTTTTCTGAATTTTTCTTCAAATATCTTCATTGTTGAAATGCATTCATTGGGGGAAAAAATCTTTCTATCATCCTAGAAAGGAGAATAAATCACTACTTTCCTAATCCCTAAAAAAAAATTTTTTTAATGTGAATTTGTGTCCCATCCTTTAGGAGACAGTATATAGCACATGCTGACTCAGTCTACAGAGGACCAAATATCAACAGACTTCCTTGTTAAAATTCTACAACTTGGTAAAATGCATACAATTCAACATACTGAGAGAACACATTTATTGCTAGCATGGGAGAAAGGACAGAGATCAAAACAATTAGCTCATCAATACACACTCAGTTCCACTATGCCACTTGGTCCAGAGAGGAAGCCATGGATACAGACAGTAACAGCCTCATAACCTAGATGTTACACTTCTGTGGTGCTTCCTGGGCACATATTAGACAAAATTATTGATGCTTCATCATCTCACGTATTTCTGTATAAATCCAAAACCATTCCTGCAATCCTAAAACAAATACAGTCAGATGTTCAGAAGTACAGTTGACTTAGTGGGCCTATGCATGTTATCATTAAAAACTTGCGCATGAAAATCAAGATGGCAGAATAGGGTAAGAAGGACATGTTTATATAGATGGTGAAACATTAACCAGTGTGAAGCAGAGAGGTAACATTCGAGGAAACAGGAGAGGACAGAACAACAGCAGAGGGGCACCTGGAGACTGACAGACACAGGAAAGCAGCGGACACAATGGTGTGGTGCTGCAGTGACCAATACCCTAGCCATATTCAACAAGCAGTGATATGAATTGCAGTGGCAGCTGAAACTCCACCAGCAACAAGGTGGAAAGGGACATTCACCCAGAGCTCAGGAGGTGAACTGAGAAAAAGAACTGTCCATCATGCTGGTCTGTTTCATTTGATCAGGAGCACAGACAGAGCTGCAGGTCCCAGATGGGCAATGCGGAAACAAGGTGGATTTCACAGCCCAGTCAACCCCCAAGAGCTGAATTGGGTGCCATTTTGTTTTAGGAGGCAAATGCTATGGGACAGGACTGAGCACACACTAAGCTAGGAATGAACTCATTTCTGGCTGAACAAACTGCAACAAAGTGGCATCTTATAGGTTCCACCCAACAAAGGTCAGAGTAGCCCTCAGTCCTGACAGCTAGCAGATCAACAACTCTAGTAGTAGCACATCAGGTGCCATTTCTTGCAGTGTGGCAAAGACTGCAGTGACAATAGTGAGCTGTGCATGCTCTGAGATCAGCAAGAACTCACTGAGCTCTGTGCACTGCACTAATCCCACATGGAAAACAATACAGATTTTGGCATTGTACAGGTCAAAATAGGTCCGTATGGCCCTCAGACCTAACAGCCAACAGGTTTCAGCAAGATCACTACCACCAACAACCTAGGGATATAGGACACCTGGTATCTCCCTAATCCTGAGACCTGCTCCAACTTGAAGTGGGAGAAAGGTTGTATAGACAATGGTGCAGCCTCAGCATGGTATCACAGGAGGTGGAGAGTGGTGAGCCAGGAGCTGGGGCTACGGAAATCTAACATAGGAACCCAGACCTGGAACTAACTCACTGGAGGCAGTGGCAAAAGTGACTGTAAACAAAGAGACATGTACCAACTACAAAAAGTAAAATCAAACTGTAGACCTGTGGGTGACACAGCTTAGAAACCTGCCCCAAGGAGAAGACTCTGCTAACCATTAGTTCAATGACCAAGAGCAAAAGAAGAGACAGAGGCACAATGAATATTACTGAAGACTCCCCTGCAAAGGTACAAAAGCCTTTGCCAACCTCAGAATCAACTGAGGAAGACATTAAGACAATGGGGAATACAGAATTCAAAACACTTGTTATAAAACTTCTTATCAATGAGAAGCATGTAAAGCAGGCATTCACATAATTCAAGAAATATGTCACACAGGAAATAGTAGTCATAAATCAAATGAAATCTTATATATCAGAAATGAAGAATACAGTAGTGCAAATTAAAAATACAGTAGAGTCTCCAAAATAGAATGGAGGCAGAAGAAAGAATCTCAAAATTAGAATATACTTCCTGTCACCAGGGGGAAACAAACAAAAAGCTGGAAGCAGTGCTGGGTCAAGCTAAAATAAAAGTATTCAAGAATTGAAAGACACTATTAAGAGTTATGGGAGTCCCAGAAGGTGCAAAGAGAGACTGGGATTAGAGTTGTATTCAATGAAATAATAAGGGAAAATTTCCCTAATCTAGAGAAAGAATTGGGAAACAACATCCAGGAAGAACACAGAACTCCCAACATCTTGACCAAAAGCAATCTTTACCATGACACACGATAATCAAGCTCTCTTCAATTGAACATAAGGAAAAGATCCTTAAATGTGCATGTAAAAAAAAATCAAATGACATATAAAGGAATGCCAACTAAACTCACAGGAGATCTCTCACAGGAAATTCTACAGGCAAGAAGAGAACAGAGTGACATATTCCAGATTCTAAAAGCAAGAAATTGTCAGTCCAAGATATCATATCCAGCAAAGTTTTCCCTTGTCTTTGAAAATGAAATAAAATTCTTCCACAGTCAAGAAAAGTTAAAAAAAAAAAAACATGCTTCTTCCAAACCTGCCCTACAAATCATACTTCAAGATGTTTTCTTGGGGCCCAGCAGTGTGGCCTAGCGGCTAAAGTCATCACCTTGAATGCGTCAGGATCCCATATGGGCTCCAGTTCTAATCCCGGCAGCCCCGCTTCCCATCCAGCTCCCTGCTTGTGGCCTGGGAAAGCAGTCAAAGACGGCCCAAAGCTTTGGGACCCTGCATCTGTGTGGGAGACCTGGAAGAGGTTCCTGGATCCTGGCTTTGGATTGGCATAGCATCGGCCATTGCGCTCACTTTGGGAGTGAATCATTGGACAGAAGATCTTCCTCTCTGTCTCTCCTCCTCTCTGTATATCTGACTTGCCAATAAATAAATAAAATCTTTAAAAAAAAAAAATAAAACAAGATGTTCTATTGACAGAGCAGAGGAATAGCACGCACCAAACCCAAAGACAATTTTAAAGAACATTCCAGTAAAATAACAACAGAAAATTAAATCAATGAACAATCCATTGCTAAAATGACAGAACCAAATTACCGCCCATTCATATGAACCCTGAATGTAAATGGCTTAAACTCATCAATCAAATGTCATAGATTAGTAGACAGGATTAAAAAATAAACCCATCTATTTGTTGCCTACAGGAGACATATCTCTCCAACAAAAATCAACAGAAACTATATCTCACGATTTTGATTTTTTTGTTTCAAAACACTTTTTTTCTCATTAAATTCTTCATTGACTCATTGATCATGCAGTAGTATCATTTTCTTCAAGAAGTTTCTTGATTTGCTTTTTCATTTCTTCAACAACACATTCGTCATTCAGTAGCACGTTATTTAACTTCATGGTGTTGTTAATTTATTTTTTCTTCCTGTTAGTGGTTTTATTTTGTGGTTTTTCATTTAAGGGGATGTATAATAGCTGTGTAATAGAGACTGTCATATCTAGTAACATGTTAACTTCATGGCATTGTAAATTTCTGTTTTTCTTCCTGTTGTTATGTTTTGTGGCTTTTCATTTAAGGGGATGTATAGTAACTGTGTAATGGAGACTATCATATCCAGATGTGAAGATACAATGCAGTATGCATCTTCCAGACCAAAGATGGACTTCCAATGAAACTGTTCACTATATCTTGACAATAGGATGCTTGATTCTCTGCCATTGTCCATGCCCGCAATGATGGACATATGACTGTTTATGAAAAGGTATGCAACAGTAATATAGGAGAACTCAGTGAAGGGGGGAGGGAATTGGGGAGGGGGTAAGGGAAATCCCAGAGCCTATGGAACTGTATCATAAAATGATAATAATAATAATGAAGTGAAATTTTTAAAAACTTGGGCATATGATTTTTTACATTTCATTAAAAATGTACTAGTCATCATGTAATATTTTTTGGTGAACAAAGTGAAAATGAGCCCTAGGCTGCTTCTGTTTAGATAGAAGGTCATTAGTTAACCAGTAAATCTTTTACTTCACAAACTAGATAGCCTTAAGAATTCTAAGAATGTCTTTTCTACTGAGTCTAAAGTGAACACTGGCTTCATAGAATTACTCCTTCGCCACAATGCCAGCAGGACCAGCAGCAGGCAAAAATCTTAGCAGTGAACACAGGACCAATTCTAAAACATTCCTGGCACCTCCACATCACCACCTCCCCATGAATTCTTGGGGTGAGAAGAACACGGCAACAACAAGGCTTAAGGAACAAAGATTTAAGTCCAAATCTCATATATATTTTCATGTTAACAACAAGGCGTAGGAAGAAGCATGCTCACAAATTGGTGCCTCTCCTTCCCATGGTTCCTCCACCTCCCTCACGGGGACTTCTCCAAGCCTCCTAGCCTTTTGTTTCAGATGTCTCTTACAGAGTTACAGTGCCTCCTCTAGAGACTTGTCTTAAAATAACTCCCTACACTCAACATGGTCACCAGAGGCACAGGCAATTTCCGGTAGCACAGAAATCAAAGGGAGCTCCCTAAACCACACACTGATTGAATCCCAACTAGGGTCCAGACTCTGCTAGCAGCTGGCAGTGTAGACATGAAAAGAACCACCCTGTGCCCTATGGAAGTTCACAGTCTAGTGGGAAAGCTAGTAGAATCTGAGACAATTGAACTTATTACAGACAGTTGTAAACAAACAGCCCCCGTTGGGTCTGGTCTATCATACAATCTGCTAGCCACATCTTTGAACAAAGCAACTGCACGACGGGCATTGCACATGCACAGGATTGCATCGATTTCCACTTACACCAATCAAAAGGATTTTACAATGTGGGTACAACTCAAGTGTAGACTCAGATCTTTTCGTTCTGTCTTCTACTTTCAGTCATAAACCCTGTAAAATTAGACTCTTGAGAGTAGTGTTTGAAGATGAGGCATAGCAAATATTACTCTGAGTGACAGAAATGAGAAAAGCTATCACTGTGTGCTAGAGATTTTTAAAAGGGGGACACTCCACAGTACAATAAGGAACCATAACCATGAGGACCTTTTTCCTCATGTTCAATACAGAACTTTTGTTATGACCGTGTCTTCTAAACATGACTACCTTCTACCACTTCCTCTCTTGCCCTCTTCCTCATCAGGAACTCCAATTACTTAAGGAGCTCGGAATTACTGTAATGTAACGATGAGAATGCCAAGGGGAGACTGGGCCATCTTTTTAATTAGTACAATCCAACTTGGCAAAATAGATGTGAACATATTTTTGTAAAGATTGTTTTTAGGGCAAATCTTGGCATAAGAATCCAAACACAAATGGCATCAGAGAGAACATATCTTACACTAAATAGATCATACTTTTCATGAGCTGTATGGGTCACATTTATTTTTCATCTCTGCCATGACTTAGTTACTCTTTTGATTGCCCCTCCCTTCTCATTTAAGGCCCTTATTGCCTTAGCCATTTACTGTGATATTTAGTCATACATATTTTCCATGACCTTTTGGAAGACTGCCTTGTCTTTCAAAGGATTTCAAGGGAGACTCTTTTATTGTTCCCACTTTAAAGATGAGAAAATTGAGGGGTAGTCCAACAATATAGCACATTAATCCTCCACCTGCAGCACTGGTATCCCAAACAGGTATCAGTTGGAGTCCCGGCTCTTCCACTTCTTACCCAGTTTCCACCTTATGATCTGGGAAGGTAGTAAGTAGAGAATGGCCCAAGAGTTCAAGCACTTGCATTCATGAAGGAAACCTGAAACAGGCTCCTGGCTCCTAACTTCAGACCTGCCCAGCACTGGCCATTGCGACTATATGGGGAATGAACTAGTAGATGACAGATTAATATTTTCCTTCTCTCTCTCTCTCTCTCTCCCTCCCTCTATATCTGTATCTGATTTACAAGTAAAATAAATATTTTTTAAAGATGAAGAAATTGAGCCTTTAGGCAGGTACAGATTCAAAAACAATTTTTTTGATAAGTTTCAGGACACTGCTCCTAGTAATAGTATACATGACTCTACAGTACTAAAGTTAACAAAAACACAAAACATTTCCCTAGCCTCACTCCTACCATATTTTTCCCCTAGATGGAGTTTGCATTTTAGAGCTTTCTGAGGTTTACTCAAGAATTACGCTATTATTTTTACCAAATGAGGTCATGGGATGACATAGAGCATGACAAGCTTAGAGAACTTGTAAATGCAACTGGATAAGGAGTTTAACATTTGTAAACTTTTGCTTCCAATTTAGCAGGTGCCATCAATGAGCAGAGATTAGCACGTTAGGTCTTTCACTTGGCGGAAAAGAGTTGGCAGATTCAACTTCAAGTACATAAGAATCAAGTTACACAAAACATTAGTAAGGTATTGTCAAGGGACCATGTCTAATTCATGTCAATACCCTCTACAAAACCCCTGGTAGAGAGCATGAGAACTACAAAGCCAGAAGGTTTTGTGGTTTAGAGGAGGTGCAGCTGAGTAATACAAGGGACCGATCTTACACAAGTGCCTTCCAAGCCAAAATGGTGGCGCACAGTGGAAAGGGCAAGTCATTAATGCTTTCAGAATTTTCAGTTCTGCATTTACACTTAGGGACAACTTGATGTTCTAAAAATCAGCAAAATAAGATTTCAAAGGTCTTTTAATCTAGAAAAAACTGAGAAAAAAAGAGAAACCTTTTTTTTTTTCTCTTTAGTCTACTTAGCTACAGATACAAAGTTGAGGATGATTTTTTAAAAATAAATTGACAAGACTTTAGCCATGTTGTGTGATTCATTCATACTGTTAGCAAATGCTGTTCATCAAAGCCAATTCAGATATTATGTGAATCTAGATTATCTACAAATGAATAAATACAATTTTGATGAGTCCTCTATCAAAAATGTCATTTAACCAAAATTACTTTCTTCAATGTGCTGACAGGAATGAAAACTGATTTGAATTCCAGTGCTCTTGGCTTTTTGTGTTCACTGTATGCTAACTGGCATTTAGATCACTCAAACATAAGACAAAAACAGGTAAAAAGAGCTTTAATACATTGAAAGTATTGAAAATTAACTTTAACAATTATAACAGGAAAAAATTATGATAGGGTAGGCATTTGACATGATGTTTAAGACATGGCTTGGGATGCTCACATTCCGTATCAGAGTTCTGGGTTAAGTACTGAATCCACTTGCAGTTCTTGCTTCCTGCCAATGTGTACCCAAAGAGGCACCAGATGATGGCTCAAACATGTGGGTCCATAACACTCATTTGGAAAAACAGAATTGGGTTCTGAGTACATAGATTTGCTTGACCCAAATCCAGCTGTTACATGCATGTGGGGAGTGAAGTAGCAGAATGGAGAGTTCACTCTTTTTCTCTTCCAAATAAACTTAAGGAAATAGTTCTTAAATAAATACAAAGGGATAACTGTTTTGTTCAGCACACAAAGAAAAAAAGAGTACCTCGGTCATACATAACGAAGACCATCTAATGAATCAGGGAATTTAACAATTTCACATGGACACACAATTACTGTCAACAATTCATTCATGCAAAAAGAAACCAGATTGTACCCATTATGTGCCTATCAACTAACCTACAATCTGCCATGAATCTGTAGCACACACACACACTAAATCTTACTTTTTCCTGAGTTTTATGAACAAAATCATGGCATATTTTGCATTCTCAAGCAGAAAAAAAAAATGAAATGCGCAAGTGTTCTATAGGTCTATAGTTTTTGCCAGCTAAATCACTTTCATGCAATGAAAATTTGCATGCTTAAATGTCTTATTCATATCATTTGAACACAGCAGCTATAAAATTCAAAAACTCAAAAATCTATAAAGCACCCACCCATCATTTCCCACGTTGGGCCAAACCATTGGTCTACCAATCCTGTTAACTTGCTTCTGATAATGGAATAAATAAAATTGATGGGCCCTATTGTGAAAATCAATCCTGATGGGATAAAATGCATCATTCTACAAATATTTTCATTTCCCATACCCAGTCATATGGGTTCTACCCACTAACTGAAATTATCTCTCTTTTGTGAGCCCACCAACATTTGAAGTGTATACTGTTACATGAGATGAGATATGCTAAAATCTATTTTAAAAAAAATCAAGGAACAGCTCCTTTCAATTTCTTAAGCTTACCTCTTTAAAATGTCAGCAGGTATAATTAAGCTCAGAGTCTAGTATCCTAAGCCTGAATTCTTTTCTCAACTGTGGTTCACCCAGAAACTTGTATCTCACTTTCTTATCCACATTTTACAGCTCTGTGGGCTGCCTTGGCGGTACAGCTTCCACAGTTTACTCTCTATATGCTTAAGTAGAATGTTCAGTGAGACCAGTACCCCTAGGGTAACCAGCTCTGAGCTATTCAGTTTTTGAAACACATCTTCCTCTAAAACATACAAGCTTGATCTACCTACAACTTCCAATTTTTTTCATTGAATAAATTGAATAAACAACTACCTATCACCAGATATCATTTTTAAAAATTCTTAGTATTTGGAACCTGCACTGTGGAATAAAAGGTAAAGCTGCTGCCTGCTACAAAAGGTTCTTTGAACATCTTACATAAATAACCTTGAAATGATAAGAATCTTAAAAATTGATTAGAGTGGTGGTTTCACAGATCTGAGAATATACAAAAAAAACTGAAATATACACTGGAAATTGGTACAGCATATGCTTGTGAATTAGATATCAATAAAACAGCTAAGAAAACAAAAACAGGAAACAAAATTATTATTCACACCAAAGGACACACAAACCAACCAAACTCCAATACTTATTGCAAGACGATTTCCCAGTAAAGAAATATTATTAGATTGATTAGGTTTGAGGGTCAGAAACTTGGAGCAGCAATTAAGATAATGCCTAGGGCTTTTGCACACAGTATTGGAGTGCCTGGTTCCAGGCCTGGCTCTGCTTCTCCTCCAGCTTCCTGCTAATACACATCCCGAGGAGTCAGCAGATGACTCCTGGTTTCAACATGGCCTAGCACCACTTTATACAGGAGTAAACTAACAATGCCAATTCTCTCCCTGTCTCTCTGTCTTTCAAATATTTAAATTTCAAAAGAGAGAGGGATCTTTCTCTTTGTTTCTCCTTCTCTCAATAAATCTGATCTACCTTTCCAACAAAAACTTGAAAAATCTTTATAAAACAAAACAAAAAGGACCTGGCATGATGGCAAGCATCGGAATCCCATATGGGCACTCTTTCTAATCCCAGCTGCTCCACTTCCCACCCAGCTCCCTGCTTGTGGCCTGGGAAAGCAGTCGAGGATGGCCCAAGGCCTTGGGACCCTGCACCTGTGTGGGAGACCTGGAAGAGCTCCTGGCTCCTGGCTTCAGATCAGCTCAGCTTCAGCCATTGCAGCTGTTTAGGGAGTAAGCCAGCAGATGGAAGATCTTTCTCTCTGTGTCTCTCCTTCATTCTGTAAATCTGATCTGTCTTTCCAATAAAAATTTAAAATTCAGTTGTTTTTTTTCTTTTAATGGTTAGGTTTCAACATCTGAGGATGCTGCACTTAGGGTAGCCACAGATTTCACTGATCAATCTGCTAAAAGGGTAAGGCTTGATACTGTTATTTCCTGAGCATATATTAACAGAAATGGGGGGTTGGTGTGGAGGTATTGCAAGTTAATCATCCTAATCATCCACCTTCAGTGTGGATACCCCATATGGATACCGACTGGTGTCCCAGCTGGGCCACTCCCAATCCAGCTAAATGCTTATGACCGTGGAAGGCAGCAGAGGATGGCCGAAGGCCTTCAGACCCTGCACCAACACAGGAGAATTAAAAGAAGCTCCTGATCCCTGGCTTTTGGACTAGCCAAGCTCCAGCCATTTTGACCATCTAAGGAGTGAACCAGTGGATGGAAAATCTCTGTATTTCTGTCTCTCCTTCTCTCTCTGTAGCATCTGCCCTCTGCATAACAATAAATCTATAAAAAGAAAAGAAAAGGGGCCCGGCATGGTAGCCTAATGGCTAAAGTCCTCACCTTGCACATGTCAGGATCCCATATGGGTACCAGTTTGTGTCCTGACTACTCCAGTTTCCATCCAGCTTCCTTCCTCTGGCCTAGGAAGGCAGTAGATGATGACCCAAGGCCTTGGGACTCTGCACCCATGTGAGAGACCCAGAGAAGGCTCCTGATTTTGAATCAGCTCTGCTCTGGCCATTGCGGCCACATGGGGAGTGAAACAGCAGATGAAAGATCTTTCTCTCTGTATCTCCTTCTTTCTGTATATCTGTAATTCCAATAAAAATAATGAATCTTTAAAAAACATATTAAAGAAATGTGAAACACATGACTTAGTTCTACACATTCACTGAACATCAAATCTCGGGCCAGACAACAGGCAACAGAACTACAAAAACAAAGATGGTCAACATGGGGCTCTGCCTTTAACAAACTCATGGGCCAGAAGGAGAGAGACAGCATCCTACCCAGAGAGCTATGATGCAGCAAACAGCAGAACAGGGAATTCCAAGTGCTACATAGATGCAGACTGTGGGATGCTTAAGCCCCTTGGTTTAGGAGGTTTTGAGAAAAATTGCATCTGAGCTGAGCATTGAAGGGGATGTGAGAAAAATATCCATGGCTGGCCAAGCAATTAAAGGCATTTCAAGCAAAGGAGAGAGCCCAAGTGACAGCATGGAGGAATAAATGCAAGGGTTCTGTGAGTCAAGGGATATACAACATAGGGAGAAAGGGCATAGCAGGAACTGAGCTGGAATGGCACGTTTGCGGATAGCACTGCATGCCAAGGCGAGGAGTTTGGACGATTTTCTATTGTAAGTGCTGGGGAGCCAACAGAGGTTTTTAAGTGATGGAATGACATGAGCAGATGTTTTGCTCATATTTATGCGCTGGAAGCCAGAAGGTCAACACTAATGGAAAGTAATCCATAAAATGACAGCATAGGCTGAAAATCTGCCCCATTGTCTATATTTTCCGAAAGCAATACAGCGAATTATGGAAAACTACTCAGCAGAGTGCACACGAAACTGTTGAGGAACAGAACGTTAGAGCACTGGCTATGTGAACAGCCTGTCTTTCTAAAAGGAAAACACGCCGGCATCATCTGATTCCTCCTGAGACACAGAAGAATCTGAACTCTTCACTTGGATCAGCTGCTGAACTGCGCTCCATTTATTTGCAACACCATTTCAACAACTAATTTGATCCAAAATGGTTCAACTATTAAAGAGACAGAAGTTGGATTCCAGTATTCCTTTACTTAAATCTCATGCATCACTTATCAGAGGCTGCAGAATAAAGCACGGAACTGGTTAGCAAGGCTTTGAAGATGCCTTTGATCTGGCCTCCACTTGTAGCCAAAAAAGTCCATACCCTTCAGTTAGTGTGCAGCTTCCCTCGTGGGCCATGTAATTCCACCTTTGCTGCTCCTGACCCTTCTGATTCTCCCTCAGGTTCCCTTCTCACCTCAAGACCCCACACAGCTGCCTGCCTATACAGGTACAAGTGGTCACTCTCCTATCCAGTGCTACCCAGCTTCTCACATCTTTGCTTCCTTCCCCATCCTGGCCTATATCAGAGACAACCAGGGATAGTGTGAAGTCTGAATTCATGGGCACTGTATTGTTCAAATTATTGATTGATTGATTGATTGATTGATTTGAGAAACAAAGAGAGGGGGGAACTCTCTCATCCAGTGGTTCAATCCTCAAATGCCCAGGATGATCAGTGTTGGGTCAGACTGAAGTCAGAGGCCAGGAATTCAATCCAGGTTTCACATGTGACTGCCAGAGACCCAGTGACTTGAGCCATCACCAGGAAGATGCAAGCAGGAATCAGAGACAAAAATGGAACCCAGGCACTACAACGTGAACCATGGGTGTCAATCATTAGGCAAAATGTCCTTGCCTAGCACTATCTTTCTAACCCTCAGAATTCACACTGTTTCTGCCACTTAAAAGCTTTCTAAGATGACTATAACCTCGAAAATACTCACTGAAATACATCTATTGGGATAATTATTCAAAGGTGCCCTACTGTCGAATACTTTCTAAGTATACACCAACATCCACTCATTTCTCCTTTGGTAACTTCCTAATGCCATGCATGATGCTTTCCTAGAACAAAGTATCCCTACAGGAACACATATTCAGTGTCAAGAGGCAGAAAATAAGGTTGATTGAACACTCAATCTAAGAGGAAAATGATACATGAAGCCAAACTTCTTTCATAACTGTGTTCTCCTTGCCAAACTTCCTCTCTCCTCACTCCCTAGAACTCACATTGCGTGTGCGTGCTGAATGAGCCAACGGGCCCATTTCTTACCCTTTCTCACCCCCAAAGTTCTACAAAGCATGCACAGGGTCACACCTGCCAGAAACTGAGATGGGCTCATGTGGTGGAAGCTCCAGCATGCCCTGCCTCACAAACACTTCCCCAGGCATCTCCATACTGCAATGTTAACCCTGGGTCCCTGCAGAAGCTCCCATGAGACCTCAGAGTAAGAGCAACCCAGCCTCCACACACAGCTATCTATAGCATTTGGCTGAACTCTTGTCCTAATAACACAACCATGTCATTCCGAGAGTCTCTTAAGACTTTTGTGCCAGTACATTCCCCAGCTAGCTTCACATGGCCCTTGCCATTCACTCTCTGGGACGGTGGATCCCTACGCCGCTTTCATTTTCAGTTCAGCTGGGACTCCAAAGCTGATGGTGCTCTCGCTCCTGACTTGTCACTTCCACTGTCACTCCCCAGCCCTGGCTCAAATCTCCCAGCCTCATTTGGTTCCGAAGCTGCTCGAAGAGGCTTCCAGCCCCTGCTGCTGTGAGAGAAAAAAAAAATCCCAACTGCGTGCCTGATCAGGATCTTTACTCACACACATGCAAGCCTGAAACTCAGCACTGTGCTCAGCCCTCCCCCCAGCAGCTCCTTGGGCAGCAGCCCGGAACAGGACATGGGCAGTGTCACCCATGGGGATACAGTTCTGTCTTCTGCCGGCTGTCCTGATTGATGTGCACAGCCTGTCACAAGGACTATGCTTTGAGTCAGATGCCCCCACAATGACGTCAACAGAGAACACAGAACTCAACATTGTTCCATATTTCTTTAGCAGCTGATCCCTTTTGGGGGCACCACTTCATCTACTTCCTAAAGCAGATCCTAATCCAAGGTTTTAAGTGGGTCTTGGATAGGCTAGCAGGAATCTGTGAAATTCTGATGAAATTATATGGAAATGCTATATGGCTACTTTTCCAAGAACAGGGCACAGAGCTCAAAAAAATATTTGATACCTTCCCTCCTGTCTTCCCCTCCAAAAAAAAATTAGGCTCTACTGCCTTATCAGCCATACATAAACAGATTATTGTATTCTTATATAACATTTATTGGTTTTGTGTAATTATAACGGCAATATATGTTCACTGCAGAATGTGTCATTAAAATGTATACTGAACAGGCCTGGTGGCGCGGCCTAGCCACTACAGCCCACCCTGAATGTGCCCGGGATCCCATATGGGCGCTAGTTCTAATCCCAGCTGCTCTACTTCCCATCCAGCTCCCTGCTTGTGGCCTGGGAAAGCAGTTGAAGACAGTCCAAAGCCTTGGGACACTGCACCTGTGTGGGAGACCTGGAAGAAGGTTCCTGACTCCTGGCTTCGGATTAGCTCAGCTCTGGCTGTTGTGGTCACTTGGGGAGTGAATCATCGGATGGAAGATCTTCCTCTCTGTCTCTCCTCCTCTATGTATATCTGACTTTCTGATAAAAATAAATAAATCTTTTAAAACGTTTTTATACTGAAGACAAAACAAGTCACTTAGAAACCCATTACCCACAGATGGTCATTGTTAACATGTTGATGTCCCTCCATCTCTTTTCTAGTTTTTCACTTTCTGAATTGCATTCAGACTGTCAAGTGGATTCCTAATAGTTGCAGTGTCCTAAACAGTGTAGAGTAACTTCAGAGTGTAAGGGATATGGGACAAATGTTCAAAACCTCCTTTGATTTCTAGGATACATCCACCAGTACCCTCAAGGCAATGTGCCCCCAAGGCAAAAAAAAAAAAAAAAAAAAGTCAAGACGTATTCTGGTTTTTATACACAAGCTGTTTAAAAATGCCAAGGATGTTGGGGGTTGGTGTCATGGCATAGCAAGCTAAGCCTCCACCTGTGGAACCAGCTTCGAATATGGGTGCCAGTTAGTGCCCCCAATGGCTCCACTTCTGATCCAGCTCCCTGCTTATGGCCTGGGAAAGCAGCAGAGGATGGCTCAGGAAGAAGCTCCTGGCTCCTGAATTTGGGCAAATCCAGCACTGGCCACTGTGGCCATTTGAAGAGTGAACCAGTGAGTGGAAAATCTTTCTCTTTGTCTCTTCTTTCTGTGTAATCTGCATTTGTTCCCATGAGGAATTCTACCAAGTTTAAGGAGGAAGATCCATCATTGTCTATATATTTCATAATCAAGATCAATTCTGGAAAACAGGATTATTGCTTTTCCAGCCCCAAATGGAGGATTTCTTGCCACTCCAGTCCAGTTTTCACACAACTGTTATCCCCCATTATTGACATCCCAGAGCAGGTTTGCTTAAGATCTTGCTTGGGGAACCAGCATATCATTTTGGGATGATTGGATTGAAGTCCTGGCTTCACTTTTTTTACACATATACTTTTTAAAGACTTGCTTATTCTATTTGAAAGACAAACTTACAGAGAGGGAGAGACACAAAAAGAGGCCTTCTACCCACTGATTCACTGTCTAGATGGCCAGAACAACCAGAGCTGAGCCAGACTGAGGCCAGAGCTCTACTTGGGTCTCCCACATGAGTACAGGGGCCTAACCACTTGGACTATCTTCTGTTGTTTTCCCAGGCACATTAGCAAGGACTGGATCAAAAGTGTAACAGTCAGGACCCAAACATGCACACAAATAGTATGCTGGCACTGCAGGAAGTAATTTTACATGCAAAACCACAGTGTCAACCCTTCCCCTTCCCAGGGTCTACTTCTGATTCCAGCTTCCTGCAATCATGAATCTAGAGAGGCAGCAGGTAACATTCCATGTACTTGGATCCCTGACTCCCATGTGGGGGAACAACACTGAGTTCCTGGCTCCTAACTTCTGCCTGATCCAATCCTAACTTGCTGATGCAGGCATTTGGGGGATTGAACCAACACATGGAAGATTTCTCTCTCTTCCTTTTTCTCAAAGAAGTAAATTTTTTTCCAAAAAAATAATATACCGTTGTCAAATCGGAATACAAATAAAATACTGAAATGCCTACTAGCTTTCTGCACCAGTCACCCCCTCCATTGGTAAGCCAGTAAACTCCTCTTCCCTTCTCCTGTGGCCATTGTGAGGTTTTTCTCAGGGAACAATCCAGGCCAAGCCTGGTAAGAACTTTCCAGAACCCAGGAACACACCAGCACTTATAGGCAAAGCTAGGTGAGGGGTTTGCCTCAGCTTTGTTGGCAACTCCAAAAGCAGAAAGCAAGATGGTCCTCAGGACCTCCCTGTATATCACATTTTGCTTACATCTTCCTTTGCTGGTGAATGTTTGGGTTGTTTCCACGCTTTGGATACTACAAGTGATACTGCTATGAACATTGGTGTGCAAGTATTTATCTGAGTCTCTGCTTTCACTTCTTTGGGACCAAAGTTCTCAATTCCACCAAGAAGTGGGATTGCTACTTTCTATGCTCGCTGTATATTTATTCTTTTTTTATTTTTTGTTTTGAGAAACTACCCATATTTTCCACAGTGGTTACAACAATTTCCATCCCCATCGTTAATACACAAGGTTTCCAGATTCTCCACCTCTTCCCCAATACTGACTTTTCAGTTTAGCAGAGAGCAACCATACTAATAAAGCTAAGGTGGTATCGTCCCTGCGGGTTTTATGTACATTTCTCTCATGACTAATGATGTTCAACATTTTTTCTTATTCATTTTTAAAATATTTATTTACTTATTTATGTTTGAAAGGAACAGTGACAGAGAGATCTTTTATCTACTGGTTTATTCCCCCCACATGGTTTCAGGGGCCAAGACTGGACCAGGCTGAAGCCAGAAGCCAGAAGCTCCAACTGAGTCATCCACATGGGTAGCAGCAGGACTCAAAACATCATTTGCTGCCTCCCAGAAACCTTAGCAGAGAGCTGAGCTGTGAGCAAAGCAGCCAGAACTGGAACCAGCACTTCCCATATGGGAATCAAACGTCCCAAGCAGCTGCTTAACTGGTAGCCCCACATCTACCCCTTCAGGTGTTTACTGACCACTAGCTTATCTTTTTCAGAGAAATGTGTATTCAGGTCCTTTGCCTGTTTTGAACTTGTTTTTGTTAGCACTGGTGTTCAGCTGCAGGAGTTCCCTATATATTCTATATAGGAACTGTCTACCACATACATGTTTAGCAAGCAGTTTTATTCACTCTATGGGTTGCCTTTTCTCTTGCTATTTTCCTCTGTTGTGAACAAAAGCTTTTGATTCACTCTACTTTAAAAAAAGATTTATGTGTATTGGAAAGACAGATTTACACAGAAGGAGACAGAGAGGTAAAGATCTTCCGTGCGCTGGTTCACTCTCCAAATGGCTGCAATGGCTGGCTGGAACTGAGCCAATCTGAAGCCAGGAGCCAGGAGCTTCCTCCAGGTCTCTGACATGGAGGCAGGGTCCCAAGGCTTTGGATCATCCTCCACTGCTTTACCAAGCCACATGCAGGGAACTAGATGGGGAATCTAGCAGCCAAGACACAAATTGGCACCCATATGGGAAGCTGGTGTTTGATGGTGGAAGATTAGCCTGTTTAGCCACAGTGCCTGCCCCTAATCCAATATACTTTTCTTTTTTTTTTTTCAGTATACTTTTCTTTTTTTTTATTTTTATTTTTATTGGAAAGACGGATATACAGAGAGGAGAGACAGAGAGGAAGATCTTCTGTCCGATGATTTACTCCCCAAGTGAGCGCAACGGCCGATGCTATGCCAATCTGAGGCCAGGAGCCTCTTCCAGGTCTCCCACATGGGTGCAGGGTCCCAAAGCTTTGGGCCATCCTCGACTGCTTTCCCAGGCCACAGGCAGGGAGCTGGATGGGAAGCGGGGCCACCGGGATTAGAACCAGCACCCATATGGGATCCTGGGCGTGCAAGGCGAGGACTTAACCACTGCGCCATCGCGCCGGGCCCTCAGTATACTTTTCAAAGAAACTACAAGGAACATTTTCAGGAGGCAAGTAGATAGACTAAATTATAGACATGGAAGTAAAGTCTTGTATCTTCTTTTTATACTCCCTTCTGTGGGTAAAGGAACACAAGTTGGGGTCATCCCAACGAGGTTATAAATTCATGCCCCCTCCCCCAACTTGGTACCTGCTAAGGCAGGTGATGTTAGGATACTTGGGTAACTAATCAGAGTCCCAGGAAGATGACATGGTTATGGGGACAGAACCATAAGGTTCCAGGGCTCTGTCGGGTTATGTTTTAGAAGCCATCCTTCTTCTGGCTACCTCTTGACCAGATACTCAAACTTTCAAATTTCTCACATGGAAGATAAACATGAACATTTCTCACCACCAAATGCAGTGGAAATTTTTTAAGTAATCACTTCAGTAACGCCATGAAGAATCAAACTCTCCAGAAGTGATTTCCTATGCATAGATCACAGGCTTTCCCTTTCTTTCTTCTCTGCCTTTTGTTTTTCTTTTCACCTCTGCTATGGTTTGACTCTTTGTCCCCCAAACTTAGGAGATGAGTCCCCAAAGTTTCACATGATTGATGCTAAGGAGTTGGAACAATCCGATTACAGGCTTCAGAGGTGGCACCTTCATACAGTCATTAGACTAGATTAATTCTTTAGCATGAAATTACCATGATGGACTCCTCATGGCTTTATATAGACAGAGACACACAAACACACATATTTCCTGTCACTTGCCATGTGTCACATCAGGATTCTGTAGCCAGATGGTCACTGCCAGATGAGGTTCCCACACTTTATGCCTCCAGATCTGTGAACTACATAAACTTCTTCTGTACCAAGATAATCTGTCTTGTGTATTTTGTTATAGTGATTGAAAAAAAATTCTACTTTTCTCTTTCTCTCTGTATATACTACTATCTGTAAAATGGAGATTTTATACCACTTATCTGCCACATGGGAGTTTATTTTCTAAGTTTTATTGACGTATAATATTTACCTTTTTAGAAGATTTCATTTATTTAAAAGGTAAAGTAACAGGGGAAGAGACAGAGACCTTCTATTTGTTGCATTCCCCAAATGGCCTGCCTGGGCCTGGCTGAATCAAGGAACCTAGAATTCCATCCATGTCTCCCACATGTGTGGCAAGGATCCAAGGACTTGAGCCATCATCTGCTGCTTTTTCCACATGCATTAATGGGAAGCTGGATTGGAAGTAGAGCAGCTGGGACTTGAACCTGTGTTCATACAGGATGCTGGCATTTCATGCAATAGCTTAACGCACTGCACCACAATACCAGCTCCAAAACATAATTCATTTCTACAGATAACAAGAAGAAGCAACATACTCTCATTTTATCTTGGAGATGGCCTCAAAGCATATCCAACTCTTGAGATGCTGTGTCTCAGTAGTTAAGGTGAATAAACGCACTCTGAATTCAAGACTACTGTGAGACTGAACTGTCATTGGGTATTTTAGGGCTGAAATTTAGACACCCTGTATTAAGTCTTGATTGATATCTCTATAAAATGCTGATTTGTTCGTCCAAGGTACTATCAATTACAGACCACTGGCATACTCTCTTCACTTTATAGGTAGAATACAAAAAGCATTTACCATATCCAGAAAGTACCTCAAGTCACCAATCAAGAGAGAGCATACACTGAGTATTACACATATATTCATTCAATGAAGAATCAAATGAGAATGCTACTCAAGAAAATCCTGTAGGGCCCAGTGAGATGGCTCAATTGGCTAACCCTCCCCCTCCAAGCACAGAGATTCCATATGGGCACTGGTTCACATCCCAACTGCTCCATTTCCCATCCAGCTCTCTGCTTCTGACTTGGAAAAGCAGGGAGGATGGCCCAAAGCCTTGGGACCCTGTACTTACATAAGAGACCCAGAAAAAGCTCCTGGCTCTGGATCAGCTCAGCTCTAGCTGTTGTGGTTGACTGCAGAGCAAACCAGCAAATAGAAGACCTTCTTGGTCTCTCCTTCTCTCTGTAAATCTGCCTTTAAAATAAAAACAAATCAAGCTTAAAGAAAAAAAAATATGGGGCTAGGTCTCACAGTAGTCATGAAATTACTGCAAAGAATTGAACTGCACCAATCTGAATGAGCTTGGAAAGAGCCCCTGAACCTCCAGATGAGAACAGAATCCTGCCCACACCTGCCAAACCCTGAGTGGGGACTCCAGCTGAGCCTGCCTCTACAGAGACATTGTGCCACTGTAACTGTGCCTCTATTTCAGCTGCTTCCTTTATAATAATATGCTAGGCAGCTGCAGAGAACAAATATGGTCAGAATTCAGCATTAGGGCTACTGACTCCAGAGCGCATACACTGAACTCCTACAGGCGCTTCCACAGCAGTTTCACCAATTCCTACATGCTTCATTCTCTAAAGGAAGAGAAAGGCATAATCTCCACAGAATGGTACTACTCTTACTTTCCTCTTTTGATAAAATTTCAGAATATTTTTTGAAATCACATTCCAGTGTCATACAAAACCACTCACTGATGCTATATTTGAGATATGGGGATGGGGGACAAACACTCAACAGAAACCTGGTTAAAACACAGTAAGTGAGTAATGAAAACTAAGCAAGATCTGGAGCTGGCACAGCAGTTTAACAAGCTAATCCTCTGCCCTATGGCACTGGCACCCTATATGGGCAATGGTTCATGTCCCTGCGCAATGGCTCAATTTGCTAATCCTCCTCTTTCAAACACCAGGATCCCATATGGGTGCTAGTGCACGTCCCTGTTGTTCTACTTCCAATCCAGCTCTCCGCTTATGGCCTGCGAAAACAGCAGAAGATGGCCCAAGTCTTGGACCCCTACCACTGCATGTGCAAGAACTGGAAGAAGCTCCTGGCTCCCAGGTTTGGATCAGATCAGTTCTGGCACTAAGGCCATTTTTGGGGGGTTGTAGGGGTGATCCAGCAAATGGAAGTCCTCTGTGTCTCTCCTTCTCTCTGTAAATCTACATTTCAAATAAAAACAAATATATATTTTTTAAACTATGCAAGATCAAAGTTTATTTTAATAAAAAAAAAAACCTAACTACAGTAGACTTGGCTTTTGTCAGCACTCTAGATTGTGCAACTTACACTTTCCTTCTGAGTATTGCATGAGCTACAAAATCTGTCATCTGTGCTTCCAAGGAGATGACAACACATTACCTCTCTCTTCCCAGGGCTGGACTAACAAGTCAGTGGATACAAGAGTGGTCTTGTATCCACTGTGGCCAGTGGGTGGCCAGTGAGTGGTCTGCTGGAACAAAACACCATAAAGAGAATTCAAAAAAATCAAACACGGTGTTTGCTTACAGGAGTCTCACTCTACAACTCATGACTGATGTTTCTCTCTCTCTCTCTCTCTCTCTCTCTCTCTCTCTCTCTCTCACACATACACACACACATACATACACACACACACACACACACACACACATTCACACAGAGGCAAATTAGATTTAATAGGAACAGCTAACACTCAGACTATGCCAAGTATTTCCCAGGGATTATCTCCTTTAGGCCTCACATGGACCTTACAAAGCAGGATTATTATAAGCATCACTCCCATTTTACAAAGAAAACAGACTCTCAGAAAGGTTAAGTCACTGCCTCAATATTCAGCAACATTTGCGTGGCCTTTCCACCCAGAAAGATGCCCACGCCAGAGGTCACATTCCTCAGTCACTCTGCTCAATGCCTCGTCTGCCTGCTCCTTTCCAACTGAAGTTATTTCTTCCCTCCTTCACAATAATCCAGCACAGCACATTCACTGGGGGATGCTTAATGAACATCCACTGATAAGGATAAGGAGTGACAGCGGAGCCTGAGGGAGTAACCATTCATCATCCAGAGGAGATCAGAGATGTGGAAAGGGCAGTCGCCAAGGTGAGATAAGGAGACTGGCTGAAGGCAGCCCTGCTCTTATATAATTTGAGCTCAAAGAAAGTGAACATACTACTTCAAAATCCAAAACCGATTATGTGTTTACTAACCACATACAAGGAGATTTGATCCTGGCCCCAAGATAATTGGGGGGTGGGGAACAAACCTAGTTTTCCAGAGTTTATTTCTCCCTTTTGGAAGCGTTTCTGTTACCCATCTGGAAGTGATTATCTAACACACTCATCCAATGAGTCATCTACAATATTAAGCAATGATTCCATAGGGTGAACCCTGATCATATTTTTCCATTAAATGCTCTCATTGAGGTCATTGAAAGGCAAAGGTTGGCTGACCCAGACTTGGAGAACCTCACCCTCTACAATCCCATTTCACATAATCAAGAACTTTTTTTATAGGAGGGATAAACACGTGCTGTAACTAAATACCCTAAGGCAAGACATGTACTGATACCCTTAGTTGCCTTACACACACACACCTTAGATCTAAAGGATAGTTCAAAGGGAATCAATCCAAAGTAAAGCTTGCAGAGGAAAAAAGCAGACATTCAAAAAGCAGGAACTGTGTCTGTCCAACTAAAATTGAGATGTCAATGAAGCAGTTACAAGATGTGGTTAGAAACTTATATTTTCTAACACATTGGTCACTCAATACCATGTTAATTAATTTCATGATGTTGTAAATTTCCATGCTTAAAAAAAGCAGCAACTGTTGGGTGGGCTCCCTACACAAAAGAATATGACATTCTATGATGCACAGACTCTTGTCAAAGCTCTAGAGCCTTAATGTTGCCAGCAAGAACTTCTTCAAGGAACATTCTAGAAAAAAATGCCAGTCCACATCTCACTCTTTCTTTCATATGCTATAGTGGGTTCAATCATCAACCTTTAGCTCTAATATCTGAAACCTCTAATGCCAATGCTTGTGATGTTCAGTGACTTCTGATACTTAGCTTTCTTTCAGTTGAAATGAAGGGATGAGTCACACACTCTCAGAGACAAAGCAGCCAATTAACAAAGCTATTCTACATCTTTCAGGTGACAAGGGTCTTATTTAATTCTGAGAAACAGTAATTGACCACATGGCTTCTTCAGGTCTGAAAGAGTTAATGCAACCTCCCAGTCATGCTTCTCTCCCAGACACCAAAGCAATCTGACTGGCCTGGGAGTGTCAGACTGTTACGAAAACTGTATTTCTCCCTTACTAAATTCTACCTTAGGAAACATATAAGTAGGTGGGTGGTCATTTGCATTACAAAACAATTCTTGGCTTTGCTATTCAAAAAATTCAAGCTAATTCTTGGCTTTTTCTATTCAAAAAATCAGATCCCTAGATACAAGCTAAATGATTCACTCAAATTTGATTTATGCAAGAGCTGCACTGAGTAAATGCTGCTGTCCCCAAGCCTCAATCAGACTGGTATGGATCTCTTTGCCATGATTGTGGTGTGTCACATAGCCATTTCTTGCATGTTCTGCCTCCAGGTTCATCCAGAAAACAGTAGGTCTTAAAACTCCTGACTCATCTTCTTCCACTCCAAACAATAAACTTCCTTGGATTCTGCTTGTTACCCTTCATCCAAAGCCTTCAGAGTCTTTAATCCACATTTTCTAGTATAGCCTTCATAATTATGCCCAACAAATTGGCAAGAGATGTGGGAAAATAACCTCCCAGAATACCAGGGATGGGAGAAAAAAAACCATTTGTAACTGTTAGGGCAATTTATAGGCAGAAAAGCTAAACATCCACATAAACACACACACACACACACACACACTCTCTCTCTCTCTCTCTCTCTTCTTTCTCTCCATTGTTTGTTTTTTTACAAAGAGAAAAATACTTCAAACCTTCTACCTTAATTCTATTTTTAAGAACAATTTTTGGTTCACAGCAAACCTGGGCAGAAAGTATAGAGTACAGGAGCCAGGATTTAGTGCAGGAGTTAAGGCGTACACCACTTGGGTTCCAGTCCCAGCTCTGTTCCTGCTTCCTGCTTCTCTTAGTAGCACACCCTGGGAGGCATCATTTGCTAACTGAAATAAGAGTTCCTGCCACCCATATGCAAAATTGAGATCGAGTTCTAGGATCCTAGCTTTTGACTGGCCCATCACAGCTTGTTTTTGGCATCAGGGGAATGAACCAGTGAATAGAGGAACTCTACTTGATTGAATGATTGATTGAATGATTTAGGACAAGAAGTACATAGTGCAGTTCCCATAAATCACCCGTTCCTCTATAACACAGCCACTGTCTCCCAACCATATCCAGCACCAAAGTGAAATATTCATTAGAATCAATGATCCTACATGGACTCATACAGTAACACTGAAAGTCCATAGTGTGTCATAAGGGTCACTTGCTGGGTTGTGTACCCTATGGGTTTTGACAGGTGTATATTGATGTGTGTGTACCACTACAGTATTGTAAAAGTTTCACTGATCTTAAAATCCTCCATGTCAGCCTCTTCAATCTCTCTTCCCTCCTCCCAATCTTTTAAATAAGAACAAATATCCAAAACTCAACTTGGAATCAAAAAATGATTTTATACATCAACCTCACATAATGATCACAGCAGGAAGTCAAATGAAAAGGCATGAGAAATGCAGTAGAGAAGACACAAGAACAGAAGCATGATAAAAGAAGTGAACCCAAGGATAAGTATATGATAAGGGAAAAACGGTACACAATATAGCAGGGGAAAGAGCCCTGTCTGCCAAGATATGCTCCATAATCTAATTGCCTTAAATGTCAGAGGCAAGACCTTCCAGTCAAAGCTTCTAATTCATCAGTAATTTTCCCATCCATTTGTTTTGGAATCCCTAAGAATTCCAATAGCATTTTCAAAATCAGAAAAATGAACACCAGAAATCCTTACAATATCAACACAAATAACCTATTCATTCACTTCATTCACTTAATGGCAGATTAATCTTATTAATGGCAGAAAAGGATAACTCCAGTATCAACAACTTGAAATATATTTCCCTAGCAAGAAAAGATGGAAGCTGGCTTAATGTACATTTCAGAAAATTTAGTAACCCCTTTCCTGTAGCCCTTGACCCTTTGTGCCCTAATCAACTAGGTAAGGATAATCAAAATAAAAGAACTTTTTAAATGTAGGATGGGCATTTCTGCTTCTCAAAAATTATAAAGACAAAATATTATATTACATATATATGGGTATGCAACATATGTATACAGATATTATGAGTGTGTGTATGTAAATATTCTAAAACATATCATAATCAATGTCCAGGGAACATTTCAGCAGATAGGGTTGAAAAGCTAATTGGAGTTGAAGTCTCTAATCTCTAGATCATTCCAACTATATTAATCCAACAGAGAATCTGAAATAAGAGCATTGGACACAGAGCTTCAAGATTCTAGAAGAAAGTATCTGGATAATAATGACTGAATACTATATAGAAGGTGCCTGTTTATGAATGTGTGTGTGTGTCACATAAATATAGCAATCTTCAAATGCAAGTATGATTTTTGTCTTAAACTCTTCCTGATTATAAAATTATGGTCAATATAAAGTAAATGAGTAAACATATTAAAAACAGAAAATATAATGTCTGAATCAAACTTACTCTTAAACCCACCATCTAGAGGTATGCATTATTAATATTACATATATACACACATTATATATGTGAGTTATAACTACAGAAACATCCTTTTTTTAAAAAGATTTATTTTTATTATTTTTTTATTGGAAAGATGGATATACAGAGAGGAGAGACAGAGAGGAAGATCTTCCATCTGATGATTGACTCCCCAAGTGAGTGCAACGGCCGATACTATGCCGGTCCGAAGCCAGGAGCCTCTTCCAGGTCTCCCACGTGGGTGCAGGGTCCCAAAGCTTTGGGCTGTCCTCGACTGCTTTCCCGGACCACAGGCAGGGAGCTGGAAGGGAAGCGGGGCTGCCGGGATAGAACCAGCGTCCATATGGAATCCCGGGCATGCAAGGCTAGGACCTTAACCACTGCGCCACCGTGCCGGGCCCTACAGAAACATCCTTTAAGAACGTTTCTATTGAATATAAGAGTAATACTAATATCTACAATTATTCAACTCATTTTATAAGCCAGGTATTTATCTAAGTACTTTATGGCATGATTTTACTCAATTCTTACACCACCACCATGAGGTTACTAATATTATCTACATTTTACAGATGAGAAAACTGAGGCACAAGGTGTTTAAGTAAATACACATATATCCCCAGTGCATTGTTTTACAAAAATAGGATTATACTTCATATGCTACTTTATAAACTAAACTTTTCCCACATCAACAATAACTAACAGGGGTCATTATACATGGGAGTAAAATTGGTCAATCCTTCCTTTTAGATTTTATCCCTTTTGCTATTATAAGCAACTGTACAAGGCCCAAGATCAATGCTATCATTTCCATTTCACAAAGGGGCACAAGAGGAACCCCAAAAGGTTAAACAGCCTGCCCGCCATAACACAAGATTATCAGACTACTACTACTCTTCTACTCTCTGGTTAGCCCCCTAAAAGCAAAGAGAAGAACGGTCAATAACTTCAGTTAGCAAGCAGAATTAATCAATCTCTTACACCAAAGAGGTAGCATAGCAAAGGCAGACTAATTCAAAAGTGTCTGGTTCTCCCCACCCCACCACCAATATAGGGCCCTTGCTAATCCCCTGAATTTACATATTTTTACCTCTTGGCAAAAGGGTCTTGTATAAATATGACTGAATTCAGGATGTTGCAATGAGGAGATCACTGTGGCTGATTGGGGTGGGATGGGGACTGGGGTAAGGAACATGATAAATGCAAACACAACTGTCCTAAGAAAGAGGCAAGGGCGATTTGACACACATCAAAAAGATAAGAAGCACAGAAGCAGGGACTGGCATGATGCAGCCACAGGCCAAGACATGCTGACAACCACTAGAGCTGTCAAAGGCAAGGAAAGGGACTCTTTCTAAAGCTTCCAGAGGAAACATGGTCCACTGTCACTGACTCCAGACTTCTGGTATCTAGAACTGTTAGAGAAAAAAAATGCACTGATTTTAAGTCACCCAGTTTATAGCAATTTTTTATGGCAGCCATCAGAAGCCGACATAGCCAGAAGCAGGCTATGGGGCGGTCAAGGGAGGGATTCACTCCAAGCGGCATAGTCTCAAGCAGATGGCCAGCTGACTGAAGTCATGAAGAACACACAGAATTCCCTTCAGTTTTCTAAAAAACATTTATTTTTATTTTAAAGGCAGGATTACAGAGAGAGAAGGTGAGACAGAAAGAGAGAAATGGAGATATTTCATCCACAGGTTCACTCCCCAAATGGCCGCAATGGCCGGAATCGAGAGCCACAGGACTCTAACTGGAGCTTATATGGGATGTTGGCACCACAAGTAGAGGTTCAACCCCTTAGCAGAGAAAGGGTTGGAAGAGCATTCTAGAGTGACAAGTGAATATGTTCAAAGGTACAAAGGTGGGAAACCATGGGGTATATCTGAAGACGAGCAATGCTTCAGTGAGGCTACAACCCAGGCCACCAGAGGGGTCGCGGGATCAGCACCACAGCATAATAGGCTGAGTTTCTGCCTTTGTGCTGGCATCACATCTGGGCATCAGTTCATCTTCCAGCTGCTCCAGATCCAATGTAACTCCATGCTTATGGCCTGCGATGGAAGCAGAGGATGGTCCAAGTCCTTGTTACCCTGCATCCGCGTGAGAGACCTGGAGGAGGTTCCTGCCTCCTGGCTCCTAACTTCAGACTGGCCCAGCCTTTCAAATAAAAGTAAAATAAAATAAAAGAGGGGTTGCGTTAGGAGTTGAGGATTCCTTAGTGGGATTGGCATCACTGGTGGACCTCAAGTGTTACAAAGGTTCCCCTGGTTGAAATCTGAGTGCTCGTTTATGGTAATGTAGAGCCAGTGCAGAAAGAATTTGCACTTTTTCTTTTCTTTTCAAGATTTACTCATTTTATTATATTTATTACAGATTGAGCAAGAAAGAGAAAAAGAAAAAAATTAATCTTCTTTCTACTGGTTTACTCCACAGATGGCTATAATGACCAGGACAGGGCTAGGCTGAAGCCAGAAGCCTGGAGCTTCTTTCGGGTCTCCCATGCAGGTGCAAGGACCCAAACATCTGGTCCATCTTCTGCTGCCTTCCCGGGCACATTAGTACAGAACTTGGTTTGAAATGGAGCAACCAGGAAGTGAATCTATGCCTTAGCATCACAGGCAGCGGCTTTACATGCTACACCAAACACTGGCTTCAGAATTGACACTCTAATGGTTGTGGGATTTATGTTGTTTTCCTCCCACCCTCCCAAGAGGCAGCAGAATGATGGACAGTTCGTAGCTATTTCTAGATAACAACATTTTGCTTACTCTCAAGATGGTAGCCTCTAACTTGCTATAACCCTAGGGACACAAAGACAAATCTATGCCCAGATTTTCTCCAGAAAGAGTGCAAGACATATGTGAGTAGGCAAACCCTCTCAATTCCCTCATCCAGACAATGGGCAGGGAGGATGCTCCCACTCTGCCAAGAGACCCCCTCAGGTTCATGGCCTGTGAACCACACAACACAGCAATATCCTCAATTACACTGAGCTACAGGAACTTCATTAGTCAGATGTAACATGGCTTGACTTTGGAAAAGCCTACTGAGCCAAAGGCCATACTTTGCCAATTAAAATAGCAGAAAGACACACACACACACACACACACACACACACACACACACACACACACACACAGTAAAAATGGGCTCTAGTTAACTACATCATTGTGTAAACTCTGCATTCTGATTTCATAATTCCACAGCTAGTACGTACCTCCCCTTCTTTCAGCTAGAAATGAAGCCAAAGGCAGAACATTCTATGGGATAACCTTGCTAGAGGTGTAGCTCCAGGACATCTCCTTGGCACCCAGGCCATGTAGACTTCCAGAAGAGGCATCCAACCATCACTAGCTCATGCCTTGGAATTTTCCATCCTTGGCTCAAGTGGAGGTTAAAAGGAATCAATACACTTGTGACTGTGTTCAGTGAAGAACACTTTTCATCCAGAGAGAGAAAAAAGGGAGCAAACAGAAGATAAGAGCGGGAAAGTAGACACATGCCCATGGTAGAATGCTATTTGCAGACAGTCTGGTATTAGAGAGAAGCACACACACTGGCTCGGGGGGCAGGGGGGTTCTCTAGGTTTGGGATTGGACCAGGGAGCCAGATTTACAAAGGACTGTTCTGCAAGCTGACACTGTAGAGGCGAACGCTGGAATAGCAGTGGAGGCAAATTAGAATCATGGGAGAGCAGTTAGTGGGTCGGGATAAGAAAACGCTGGAAAATGCAGATGCTGTCCTTAAGAGGAGGCCAGCCCCAGCAGGGACCAGTCTCAGAAAAAGTCATTCCAGCTTGGAAAGGCAGCCTTCCTTGCTGCAATTCCTAGCAAGCAGTGTTTGCTACGGGGTCTGGGATAAGGTGTGAGTTGCTGCCCTCTTCTACCCTGATGGAGGCTATCACAGAGGGAGAAGGACCAGGCTGGCACCTGATCTCCACATGTGACTCTCAAAAAAAAATCTGCCTGTTCCAATTACCTTGTAGCCAGGCTTCCCTGGCATCCAGCTAAGCTGGAGAATTGGGTTCCAACTGCCATGCATAGTGGAAACCGCATACAATGGTTTTCTAGATTCCTTGCCTAACTGACTTGGGGTCTTGAATTATGCAAGCTGACAGCATGCACAGTCTCCTGCCCCTGAATAAATTGTGGACTTACCCCTCATGTCTCAGATAAAACTGTTCAATTTGCTTAGTACAATGTCTGAAAGGTTTGATTTCTTCCTGATTCAAAATCATATTGATACTCTCACTAAATATTGTTAATATTTTAATCTCTGGTCTCTTGATCTACTGTAAGGCCAAAAACAATCCCTTCATTTTTCTCTTAACTTTTCTTGGCCTTCAGTTCTGTCAGATGAAGCTCCTGTCTCAACTTCTCCCTCCACCACCCATACTACCTTACTCAAAGTGGATTTTATCCATTAAAAAGAAACCAGGGAAAATAGATCCTTGGCTTCTCTTCCAGCAACAATTATCGAAGCAGTTCCCTTGGGACTTGAGCATGAACCATAGGAAAGTATCTGTCTTTGCCCTGAGCCAAGGCAGCCAGCTCTATTGCACAATTCAGCATCTCTCTCCTGCACACATACACACTTTAATGTATAGTTTGTCTCAAGATTTTGAAACAAAATCTGGGAGTTTCCCTCCAACCTTTTAGGCAATGATTTCCAGCGCATTACAGCCAAGTTAGTTACTCCAGGGCTTGTAAAATGATAGGCTAGTCTTGAGAAAAATAAAAGGCCAGAACCAATTAGAACAGATGGAAAAACAGACAATGCAATCCACATCTGTGCAGGAGTGCTTCTGTGCAGCAGTGAAGCTCTACAATGTCACAGCACTGTGACTGATAGAGTGGTCAGTGGGAGGGGGGCTGGGTGCCGCGCAGGAAGCTGGCACGGTGTGTGTCCGGTGTGTGTCTCTAAGAGAGCAGCCACTGGCTGTGCTGGACAGAGAGCAAGTTTCAATTCATCTCTCACTGGAAATCACCACGAAGCCAGAAGGAATTCACACAGAACTTTCAGGTCTTCCTCCTGCTTCTCCATTTCTAAGAAAGGGGCCCTAAGATTACCTTGAAAGTATAAGATGGTGGGGTGACATTAGGATAATTTTCTGCCTGCAATTGCCAGCATATCCCATATGAGTGCCCGTTTGTGATTTGGCTATTCCACTTCCAATCCAGCTCCCTGCTTCGTGACCTAGGAAAGCAGCAAAGGAACGCCCAAGCCTGTGGGATTCTGGACCCACGCGGGAGACCTGGATTCCAATCAGCTCAGCTCCAGCCATTCGAGGCCAGTTGGGAAGTGAACCAGCAGATGAAAGATCTTTCTCTCTCTGTCTCTCCTTCTCACTGTAAATCTACCTTTCCAATAAAAACAAATTAATCAAAACAAAGAAGAAGAAGAAGAAAATGATCTGACTTGTCGTTCAAGCTGGGTGAAGCATCCTTTAAACAGGCTATATGAGAGGCATACTGGAACTTGTCAGCCAAGCAAATCACCCTTTGTCTCCTTTATACATGCTTCCAATCACCTGCCTACACACACACACACACACACAGAGAGAGAGAGAGAGAGAGAGAGAGAGAGAGAAATCCAAAAACCTTCACACACTCTTGCCTATTTTTTCTTCACTAAGCATGGAAAATTCCATAGGCTTCAGCTGGTTAAATGCTGGTGCTAAGCAGCTGTCCAGTTTATATGCTAAAACACCTCAAAGTCTGAAAATATTGCCCATTACAAGAATCCCAGACTGAATGAGTCCTGTATGGGGGAGGGGGGAGTAACTATGAAAAATTTAAGAAAACATCAGAATTGAAATTGCAGACTGCAGACCTTGTAAATGGCTTTGTTTCAGCCAAAATCCTCCGAGGGGACTGCACTATTCCAATGGAATTCTGTGAAGACTTCTGCATGTGGCTCATGGTTTTCCAATCTATCACATTCCCATTCCTCCCCCACACTAATGCAGGACTCATGATGGGAAGGCGTCTGAGCCAGGGCTCCAACTACTCAAGCTCTCACAATGCTCTGCATTGGAGACAGTGACAGTACCCCAAAGAGGGTCCATCCACAGGATGAGGGAAGCAGGGTCATGTCAATCTGCTCTGTGAAACTCAAAATGAAGAACTGGGACTGGTGCTCTGCCTACAGGGCTAAGACTCTCCGGTTTGTGTCCCAGTTACTCAACCTCCCATACAGTGCTCTGCTTTTGTCCTGGGAAGGTAGTGGAGAATGCCCAAAGCCTTGGGCCCCTGTACCTGTGGGGGAGGCCTAGAAGAAGCTCCTAGCTCCTGGCATTGAATCAGCTCAGCTCTGGAAGTTGCAGCTATTTGGGGAGTGAACCAGCAGATAGAAGATTCATTCTCATTCTCTCATTCTCTTATTCTCTTATTCTCCTTTCTCCCTATCTCTCCCTTTCTCTTCCCTCTCTCTCCCTCTCTCTTCCCTCTGCCTCCCTCCCTCCCTCCCTCCTTCCCTCTTTCTCTATAACTGTGCCTTTCAAATAAAAATTAATTTTTAAAAATGAGGCACTGCTGGTTTGATGAGAGAAAGAAGGGGCCATAAGCCATCTCAGGTGGGCAGCCCCTGGAACCTGGCAAAGGCAAGTGAAGGTATTCTTCCCCAAAAGATTCTGGAAGAAATAAGGGTAACACTTTGGCCTTAGTCTAGTGAAATCCAACTTGAATTTCTAACCTCCAGAACTGTTTTCAATCTGTGATGCTGTAAGGCATTAATCTGATGGCAATTCATTGGAGCAGAAAGAGGAAATTAATATACTGGGGTGCCTAGTGTAAACCTTAGCACAGCCAATTGGTGAATTCCACATTTCCAACACTCTTCCTCCTCTGGGTTCCACAGGCAGATGTTCACTCCCTCAGTGTGCATTTGCACTGTGCTGAGCTCAATCTATTATGTGGTCAGCACAGAAAAGGGTAGGGCATCCATCCTCAAAGGGCCAGCAACAAGACCAGAACTCACTCTGAAAGGAACTAGGCAACTGTCCAGGAATCCCAGGCAAAGGGTTAGACAGGCAAGGGGGTCAAGACATAAACACTGAAACAAGGAAGAAAATCAAGGCCAAGGGACTGGAAACAGATTTTAACAACAGGGCTGAATCAATATACCTTGAGACAAAGAATGTGGGCTCTGGGTGTGAGAGTCACCTAATGTCTGAGCCTGGGTCAGGGCTGAGCTGGCAGTGGACAACAGAGTGGCTGCAGTTAGAAGCAGAGCCTGGAAGCAGGGAGGAAGGGTAAAGGAGCTGGAATGGTTGTTAGAAAACTGAAGCAAGAAGCTTCAAACAGTTTTCCTCTGGCTGTCCTGGTGAGAATGTGCCAGACCATTTGGAAGGGACAAGGAGAGGTCAAGTTCCTCTATCAACAGTCATGTGGGTCACTGTTTGTGCTGAAGCAAATCTCCCCACGGTCAAGTTAGTAGAGGGCCTCCTTGGCTCCACAAGCAGCAGAGCAAACACAGACACCGGGCTAGACACAATAATAGCAAGCATCAATTCCATTCCATTTATGCACCATTTGATTGAGAGCCTTCTTGGTGGTAAGACTGGTAATATAGGGCCCAGCAAAATAGTCTAGTGGCTAAATCCTCACCTTGCATGTGCCAGGATCCTATATGGGCACTGGTTCATGTCCTGGATGTTCCACTTCCCTTTCAGCTCCCTTTTTGTGGCCTGGGAAAGCCATAGAGGAAGGGCCAAAGCCTTGGGACCCTGTACTCACGTGGGAGACCCAGAAGAAGCTCCTGGCTGCTGGCTTCAGATCAACTTAGCTCTGGCCATTGCAGCCAGTTGGGGAGCGAACCAGCATATGGAAGATCTCCTTCTCTCTGTATATCTGTCTTTCCAATTTAAACAAATTTTAATTGTTAATACAGAAGGTGACATTCCTTCCTTGGGCCTCCTAGGAAGCCACTGGACACACCAAAGAAGCACTAGGAACTTGAATCGTCAGACCAGTAACGTTCTTCCACTCACATCGTGAACAACACTGTGACAACAGGCCCTGCAAGACAACAAGTGGGTCATTTCCCCAGTGGGAAAATTAAACTAGTAACATAAAAGTCATGGAAAAAAATATACATGTTGTCCTTTTTTGGACATCACTTGAAAAAAAAATCATAAAAATTTTCCACTAAACTTATCCCAGGTACTTCTGCTGGGCCAGTGTTCTGCAGACATCTGTTCCCAGATAGCTATTCACACAGGAAAGAAAGAACGGCAAATTACAGAGTTTTCAAAAGTCCTCAGGCTTACTTTGGCAAAGAAATATCTGTACTGACCTTGCCCACATTTCTTATTATCAATCTCATCCGTCTGGTTTGTCCTCACCTACTACTTTGCTCCTTAAGGAGACATAAGCTTGTTTAGAAACATAAACACTGTTTCCAAGAAGAAAATCATCACCCACACTGTGGTATAGCAGGTAAAACTACCACCTCCAACATTAGCATCCAATTCCAGCACCAGTTTGAGTCCTGGCTGCTCTACTTCCAATCCACTAATGTGTCTGGGAAAGCAGTAGAAGATGATCCAAGTCCTTGGGTCCTTGCACCCATGTGAGAGACCTGGGAGAAGCTGCTGGCTCCTGGATTCAGCTCAGCCCCAACCATTGCAGCCATTATGGGAGTGAACCAGTGGATAAATGGCACCTCTCTAAGTCTGCCTTTCAAATAAATTAATTAAAAGAAAAAACTAGAAGAGAGATGATGACAATGTGGTATTTATTTAACAGTGACTGTGGGAACATGTGGTCATACACCATGGCATCTTTAATTCTTCCTGAGATATAGGCTATAAAAACACACGGTCTCATCCTGGTTCATAAAACATCATGCAGATTCGCTCCCAGCCTTCACACTGAGCGCCCTGAAACACTTCAAACAGGCATGTCCTGTCTCTGAGACGTGGAGGAACATGTGGCTTCTTGGTTAAATCTTACCCAGTAAAATCTTTCCAGTCCTTAGGGAGAGAGCAATCTGAAGGGAAAACTGAGTACTAGAATATCTTTAAACATCTCTCAGAAGCCAGAAACACACCATCAAACAGAGACCATCAAGAAGGCAAAATACACGTAACTTTCCAGAAACAATCCACTCAATCAACAATGAACCTCACAGAGAGAAGAATTGCAGGAAATCATTAACAGCGGATTTAAGCACAACTGTGCACAGACAATGGGGGACCCACGTGTCACTGGAACAGCTGGCTGGCATGCTCTCCACCTTCCTCTGCTGGGAACCTGTACGTAATATTCTTCCTAGAACTCACCCAGCTACCACAGAGCCAGCAGAGCTGAATCAAAAAAGATATTTGATGCAATGATAATTTTCTTCTAAAATACACATCCAAAACAAGATTTTTATAAAGGCATCTGAATTTCAACATCCACTTGATTTCTAAAAAGTGCCAATTATACATGAAAGGTTATCACTACAGTAATAATGCAAAAGGCAAAGAGTGTCAAAGCTCTAATTTTCCCTGAGAGTCCAATCACCTGTTTGTCCCCTTGCATAAACCACACTGATGAGGCTGGCCTAAAGGTGACTTTTGTCAGAATCATGACACGGGGAACCTTCCCACAGGCACAGATGAGGGACTTTTCCGTGCTTGAGGATGAGCCTTCCCACTCACTCATCAGACCAGTTTGTATGCAGGCACTGCCAGAAATGACCCACAGCCTTAGTTTCTGCCCATGAGGTTTTTCAGTGACTAAGAGAGGCAGTGGATACTACCAACAACCTAAGCAAGAGGGTGGCTGCCAGTTTATTCTTTCAGGAAGTTTGTGATTCTTGGTTCAGTTGCATGTGTTCTTGTCTATTTGGGGACATCTTTGGAAGTAAGATTAAAAATAAAGCAAGGATGGGGCCAGTATGGTGTCGTAGCAGGCCTGTGCCACTGGCATCCCATATGGGCTCTGGTTTGAGTCTTGGATGCTCCACTTTTTTAAAGATTTATTTATTTAATTTTAATTGTGAAAGTCAGATATACAGAGGGGAGGAGAGACAGAGAAGATCGTCAGTCAATTGATCCACTCCCCAAGTAAATGCAACTGCCAGAGCTGCGCCAATCCAGAGCCAGGAGCTTCCTCTGGGTCTCCCATGTGGGTGCAGGGTCCCAAGGCTTTGAGCTGTCCTCTATTTCTTTCCCAGGCCACAGGCAGGGAGCTGGATGGGAAGCGGGGTTGCCGAGATTAGAATCAATGCCCATATGGGATCCTGGTGCATGCAAGGCAAGGACTTTAGCCACTAGGCTACCACGCTGGACCCAAATGTTCCACTTCTATGCCAGCATCCTGCTGATGGTCTGGGAGGTCCTTGAGCCTCTGCACTCACGTAGAGACCTAGAGAAGGCTTCTGACCCCCAGGTTCGGATTGGCCCAGCTCTGGCTATTGTAGCCTTTTGGAGAATGAACTAGCGAATGAATGAGTTCTAAATCTCTCCTTCTTCTTCTGTCTCTGCAACTCTTGACTTTATAGTAACACAAAGTAAATCTTAAAATAAAGAAATAAAAATAAAGCAAGGATGTGGCACAGTCAACCTTGTGGCACTACCATCCTACAAGGGAGTGTAGATTTCAGAGCTGAGTACTCAGCTTCTGATCCAGCTTCCTGTTAATGTGCCTGGGAAAACATGTGAAAATGGCCCAGTGCCATTCTTCTACATAGAAGACTTGGAGTGAATTCCAAGGTCATGACTTTAGTTTGGTCCAGACCTGTCTGTTGTGGGTATGTGGTGAGTGAGCCAGTAGATGGACAATCTCTGTGTTAACTGTCTCTCATCTGTTTTGCACAAATACAAATCTATTTTCAAAAGGCAAAAAGGCAAGGGTATATGCTTCCCTTCCACCTGTAAACTCAAAAAATATGTGTTTACTTGAAAGGCAGAGTTACAGAAAAAGGGACAGGACTAGGAGGAGAGACATCTTGTAACCACTGGTTTACTTCCTAGACAGCTTTACTGGCCAGGGTGAGAGAGGCTGAATCTAGGAGCCAGGAGCTTCATCAGAGTCTCCAATGTGGCTGGGCAGGGGTTCAAGCACTTGAGCTATCTTCTGCTGGTTTCCCATTAGCAGCCAGTAGAATCAGAAGCAGAGTAGCCAGGACTGCAATACAAGCTGGCATCACCCCCGGACCCCTCTGGTTCGTTTTTTATCTGTTCACATATTAGCCTTGAATCCTGGGAATGAGAGCAACAGCCCAGAGTCTCAACATGTACCCTGTGCCCAAGCCTATTGCAAATGCTCTCATTCCAAGCTCCAAGTAACTCATGGAAGCTTCTCAACCATGCCATGAGTAGCTCACCAGCTAGGAAGCAACTGAGCTGAATTTTGAACTTGACCAGTATGCTTTCAGCATCCCAAGCTCTTACCCACTCTGTGGAACAGAGCCAGCTTCCAGGCAATGGCAGATAATGGAGACATCCCTTTGCTACACTCCAGTTACTGCTCTGGGAATCTTCAGGATGGCCCCTCAACTCCTTGCAAGGAATATCAAAGGTGTTTGGCTGAAGGCAAAAGTTACCCAGCAACTCCTCTGCACTTCAGATAAAAGCCAAAGGAAACAAGAGATCTAAATCCTAATCCCAAGGCAAAATATATTCAAAAGGACCGTTAGGATTAACAGAAAAGGAGAAACCACTGCAGCACCTGCTCTTCCCCCTGGTTTCTGGCCTCCCCTGCCTAGCTAGAGTGTTTAACAAACTAATAAATTTGCAGGGTGATTTGTGGACAATTCAGTATCTCCTGAGAAAAGCAAACAACAGAAAAGCAAACAAGTAGGTCCAGGACTCCTCTGAACCAACTGGCAACATACAAGCAAGGGTGACCCCTGAAGTGGAGCACAGAAACTTGGGAAGAAAGCAACCACTTCTTCCAGTCCGTAGGGATCAAATCAGGGAATGCCTTGGTGACCTGCACCTGTACCCTATATACAAATTTCTCTGGGGGCTGGATATTACCATTTACTCCTCCCAGTCCCACAGAAAGGGAAAGGCAATCCAATTAAATAAATGTAGATAATCCCATAGAAATGAACAATGTTCTTCAAGTTTATAACCTTCTTGAAATCAGCAAGACTCCAAATTAAGCAGGACCAAAGAGGCAAACAAACAAACAAACCTTAAGGAACACATCCACCTGTAGAACCTAAGATCACAGCGTGTGGGCAGAAGGGATGCTGCTAATCTTAGAAGGCCAGCAGCCACCTACCAGGTCAGCATCTGCACTCTTTCGGTTATTTGCATACATTCAATCTTCCTGTTATGCGAGTCCCAAGGCAAGGGACAGAAACTTGCCTATTAGCCTCATAGCCAGAGGCTTATCTGCCCCTCCTCCCCTTTGCTGCACAGGGGCACCTGCTGCTCAAGCCTTAATTGCCCACCACCTTTCTAGCTGGAACACTGGGGCTGGCCTCCACATCATTGCCCCACACTCTCAGGCTGCCTCCCACTTCCTTAATTACCTCCAAAAATCCAAAAAATTCTTCAACCACCTAATCTCCCCTACAATCTTGTCTCCTGCTCAGCCCTGGCCCTTTCCCGGAGCCCACTTGGAACTCTTTCCTCTCTGCCCTTAAGAACCTCAGTCTTACTGCCAAAATACAACCCGTACATGCTTAGCCTTCCCCCAAGCTTAACTGAAACCTCACAGAGCCCTGATAAGGCTCTCAAACAGAGGTTGCTCAATTTCTTTTCTCTTCCCCTATCAACACACCTTTTCCGCCTGCTCACCCAAGCTGAGAAACCTCAAAATCATCTTGACTCCACCTCATCTATTCCTCTCTCCCCACCCCCCACTTCAAGAATCATCAAATTCTCTTGATTTTATCACTTAAATGTCTCCTATAACTTCCCCCTTATCTCTATTCTCATTGCCTCATTAAAGCTGTTGCTATCTCTCTTGAACTGTATATTGTAACAAGTTCCTGGGCCTCCAGGCTCTGATCTCAATACCATCCTCCCCCTTGGTTGCCACAACTTCTGAATTCTTGGATCACATCCAGAATGTGAAAACAAAAAAACATTGCCTATCCGTTGTACACTGCAGCAGGCCCTCCCAGAATGTTGGTTCCCTTTTCACCAGCTCTCTCCCCTGGTTTAACCTTTATGAGTCACGTACACAGCAGATACGTTATGCTACCTCAACTCTTCACAAGGACCCCACAAGAAAATAACTATCCACTCCCATTTCACACCTGAGGAAAACAAAGTCAAGTCACTTGCTTCAGTCACAAGATGAGCAGGTAGCAGAGCCCAGATTCAAGACCAGTCTTGATTCTTGAGCCCATCCTCTTCCTGCCACATTTTTTTAAAGATTTATTTTTTTACAGAAAACAAGAGACAGAGAGAAAGATCTTCCATCCACTGGTACATTCCCCAGTTGACTACAATGGCCAGAGCTGAGCCGATCTGAAGTCAGGAGCTTCTTCCAGGTTTCCTACTCAGGTGCAGGGTCCCAAGGCTTTGGGCTGTCCTCGACTGCTTTCCCAGGCCACAGGCAGGGAGCTGGATGGGAAGTGGGGCAGACAGAATACAAACCGATGCCCATATGGGATAGTGGCGGATGCAAGGTAAGGATTTAGCCACTAGGCTACTGCACCAGTCCTACCCCTCACATTTTAAGCAGGACACCAAAAACTTCGAAAAAAGCCCAACTTGCATGACTATCATGGGAAAAATATGAAAACTAACTCATGTGAGACATGAAAGAAAGAAATGAAGGTGCTTTGGTCTTACGAGGACGGAATTTAAAACCAACATGATAGCTATTTCCAAATATTTGAAGGGTTACCATGTGAAAGAGGAAGCAAACACATACAACCTTGTATGGCTCCCAACCCAAGCCAGGGCGTAGCCCACAGGAAAACTTGCAGAAGAGCATTTTCGCACCAAAATCTTTTCTAGGGGCACTATTTTATACAACACTTAAGATGGCAATGTGTGTGCCAGATCCTATAATGAAGTGCCTTGGTTCCACTCTCAGCTGCACTTCCATTTCCAGCTTCCTGCTAATGTTTACCTTAAGAGGCAACAGGTAACGGCCCAAAGGCCTTGGGTTCCTGTCACCCATGTGGAAGATGTGGGCTGAGATCCTGGCTCCTAGCTTTGGTCTGACCCAGCCTGGCTACTGTGGACAATGGAGAGTAAGCCGAGGATGAGAGATTTGTCTTTATATATGTAGGTATGCATCTATCTGTCTGTGTCTCTGTCTCATATCTCTGGTTTCACATATACTGAATAACTAATTTTTTAAAAAACAAAAGTAAGATATATGTGTGGCCAATCAACTGATGGAAAAAAATGTTGAAGAATAATTTAAAAAAAAGATGCAGACAATCCAAATGACACCATTTACAAATGCCCACAGCAGTATTCACATAATTCAGTAGTTTGGTGCTATTCACAGTTTTCCTTGGATGTCCTGGGCCTTTATGGTTCCATATGAATTTTAGCAGTTTCAATTCTTAATAAGTGTCACTGAGTTGATTATTGTATAAACTTCATTTATACTCCTGAGGAATAGTGTGAGGCTTTTGTTTTTTCTTTTTGTTATTACATTATTTTCTTCCTGCCAATTGTTGAAACCATTAATGTAGTGTTAAAAATGTGGAAAAATAAATTTTAAAATGTGAAAACAAAACAAACCAAAAAGAATAATCAAAGAAATGCAAATCAGGTTAAGTGATATGGCATTTATTTTCTGTCAGACTAAAAAAAAAAATACTGTTAAGCAGTGTTGTCATGGGAAAGGGGAAATGAAGATTCTTACACTCTGCTGGGGAAAGAACTGGAACAACTTACCTCAGAACAAATTAACTATGTTTCAGAAGAATTTTTAATACTTGTGGTATAATCTTTCAGCAAGCAATTCCACTGTGAGAAATTCATCCTAATAGGATGCTGTCAAGTTTGAAAATGCCTTGTCAAAGATGTTCATTCCACTAATGTTTATATCAGCAAGGAGAGACCCGTCTTCAATGATAGAAATGCTTTGTAACTATACCATTCAAAATGGCAGCCACCAGCCACACGTGGCTGCTTGAACTGTGGCAAGCGCAAATTATAAATGGATCATTTTTAATTGTTTTAAAATTAAGGGTAAATAGACACATGTGGCCAGTAGCCACATTCTGCGCAGCTCATGTTTATAACACAAAATTAGAAACTATCAGAATATCAACAATAAGGGATGATTACTTATCGTAGAGCTAAATGAAATTTTTGCCAGCCACTAAGCATGGTTAAGTAGATCTATATTGATTAACATGAAAACATGTTCACAAACAACTGTAAGTGAAAACTTAAAGCTCATACATGCTATGTTTCTTTCAGTCCAGTTCATTTTATATCTATAAAAAATGGACAGGATAATCTGGGCATATATACATTGGGATGTTAAGCAAGTTCATTCTGCCTAAGAATACAATAATTCTCTATTTTTCTAATTTTTCTATAGTAAAAATAATCATTTGTTAGGTCATAAAGCAATAGAAGTCCATAGAAAGCTCACCGATAATCAGAACACTCAGTCCGGAGCATTTCAAAGTATTAGGTTAGCTGAAAAGAAATTCTACCATACAGGGCAAGCTGGAATGGCTCAACTGGCTAATCCCCTCCTCCCAACCCCCTCCACACCTCCAGCACTGGGATCCCATATGGATACCAGTTCACGTCCTGGATGCTCCATTTCCCATCTAGCTCCCTGCTTGTGGCCTGGGAGAGCAGTAGGAGAGGGCCCAAAGCCTTGGGACCCTGCATCCCTGTAGGAAACATGCAAGAAATTCCTGGCTTCAGATTGGCACAGCACTGACTGTTGTGGCCACTTGGGGAGTGAACCAGCAGATGGATGATCTATGTCCTTCTCTCTGTATATCTGTCTTTCCAATAAAATAAATCTAAAACAAAATGAGATTCTACAATTTGATGCTTAAATAATGGTTCAAGGCTAAGGCCTGTCTGGTTTCACAACAAACTATACTGAGCTTTTGGACAAAGCCTCATGCAGTTGTTGTGGGAGGCCAGGAGAAGGAGTAGTGAGACATTTTGAATGTTCAGAAGCCTCTAGTTAACCTTCCTGACTCTCCATTCATTGAGGGCTAAACTAAAGCCTCTCAACTGGAAATGCCTGGTCAAGTAGCCCAAGCTCAAAGTGCCTTTCTTCTGGCCTCTAAGTTCTCAGACCAAGCTGTGGGGTTTTGTCTTAAGTACTTTCAACAAATTCCCCCTGGGGAACGGGAACAGAGGCCCTCCCTTATGTTTGGCACTTCCCTAAACGTGAACAGAACAAGCACTCCACAGAGGTGGCTGTGTGTGGCGGCGAAGGGGGAGTCAACAGCTGCAGAGGCTGTGCAGCTCTCCTCTGCTTCTGAAAAGCTTTTTCAAGGCTACAGCTATCATTTGCCTGCCAGGGTGGGGGCTGCTGCACGCATTCATCCTGCCTCAAGGGGCTCCAACCAGATATTAAGCAGCAACTCTTTCCCCATTCTCAGGTGCACAAGGAACTGAACAGGAACTCCTCAGCAAGAGCAAAATAGTTTAAAGGCCTACTGGGTGTCTTTCCCTGATGGCCACTGGGAAGGGCAGCCATAACACAACAGGTTGATTAAATGCCTTTGTTCCCTGCTGAGACAAAAACAGCTGCATCTTGAGCTATAACAAAAAAAACACTCAAGATTGTCCATCTTAAACCTTTATGTATGTAAGAAGTAATCACACACACTTTCGGGTTTGTAATATTTATCTCCTAGGCTTCTCTTGAGAAATCTGTCAATGGTGATTGAGTAATTATCCTTTTCCCTGGGTTAAAACTGACCTTCTTAGAAAAATGCTGACCTTAGAGGGAAAAAAATCAGCCAGAAAACAGCCCCTCTCTGTCCACTTCATTATGAATGTAATAGATTCATAGAAGTACTAATAACTGAATGAGTGTTTGAGTACACTACCACTTGCTATATATAACCCAGGCCTTCTGAATTTTTCCAACACTGGGCAAAACCAAACGACGTTTGCAACAACTAACAAGGGTGTAACTGTAAAATCCTAAAAACAAAACGAAACAAACAAAAAAAAAAACTAAACAGGAAAGTGTCTATTTGTCTATTTGTGCAACTTGGTGAGTTTTCCAAGTTTAACTTTATGTGGTAATAACCCCGTCTCATACTGGAGATGAAAGCTTGTTCCGCTTTACGTGATAATAACCCTGTCTCATACTGGAGCTCTCCAACGTGAGTATCTCAGGTTTACAACAGCAAGTGTAAATCCTACCTCAGCTGTTCCTTAATAAACACTTGGCACTTAAATCAAGAAAATCGCTGAAAGTTCTGGCAGCAGCTGCACCACGGGCCCTTCATTCTCCAGCCACTCTCCACCCACCGACTGCTTTAACAGCTCTCAGGGTCAAAAAAAGCAAGGGGGAGTCAAGCAGGGGAATGCACTCCACTGAACGCTGCCCTAGCTCCTAATTGCCTCAACTGCTTGCAAACTACCTTCAAATGGCCACATTTAAAATTGATTTGTATGCATAATCTGTGTGTTCTTCGGACACACACACCCAACCAGGATGGGAATTAATGGGAACAAATGAAGAAAAACGCTTCCACATTCATAGTTTTAGGACATCTAGCATCGCTGTCTAGCATTTAGTGGAAGCTCCACTGATACTGAGATTCCTAGCATCTGTTCTTCCTACCCCAACCTCAATGTGTATCACACCTCGGAGTGATGAGAAAATACCTCCTCGGATACCTTTGCTGTAAATGCTACAACTCAGTCACTTGAGAAAGCTGGCCTGGCTGGGGAATGGTGGCCACTAGTGGCATCTGCTAGAAGAGTCTCTCTCCCAGTAACAGGGTGGGTGCACAGGGGGTGTTGGGAGTGTGTGTGCTTTAACAGTGCTGCAAAATCGATGGTTAGGAAGGGGCTACTCCACCTATGACACACAGTATTGTTTTAAAAAGCATAAAAACCTCTTGTAGAATGTCCATGGTCCTTTCTCTCTCCAGCCGGGGGAGGCAGGTGAAATGCTGGTCAAATGCCAGCGGAGTTTCACTGAGTCCCTTTATTCCCTTGAGACCATCTGTCCACCTCACAGCCCACTTGGCATGATGCGGTGCTGGAATATCTTCATCCCCAAATCACAGTGCATCACAGAATAACCCAAGTCCATGAGGAGGACAACATTCAAGGTTGAGGTTTAGCTCCACTAAGCAGCAGTATTAAACTTTCAAGGGTCCAAGCTACGATAAAGAATTCTTTAAAATCACTTGGCTTTGGGTCACATGTATTAGGGATTCGATTTTTATCTCAAAGGTAAACATTTTACCTTTGATCCTCTTCCAGGACTCCCACTAATGTCAACTTTCTGCACTGGTCGCGTCAGGCCCCCTCACGGAACCTTCCTTTAATGTTAGTTTTACTGCTGATTGTACAAAGATCACCCGGAAAAATTACAAGGGAAAGCTGTGAAACTGCCTTCCGAGGACAAGTTGTTTCTACAATAACAACAAAAACAGACCTAATTTAAACACAGCAAACCCCGACACACTGTGAGACACAAACAAATCAACACTCCCCCTTGTCCCACCCCCAAAAGGAAAACAAACACTAATGAACCAGGCTCACTGCTAATTTAGGAGGTTATTCTCTAGTCCGAGAAATTGGCAAGCCTGTCTCCATAACCAGAGAAGGAGTAAGCGCCCCCTTAGCGTTGCCCAATCCCTGCCGAATTGGGCACCCTAGACGAGGCCGGCACCAAGCCAGAAAAAGCTCCCAGGGGTACCAATCCCCATCCTCCAGCCTGGCGCTGCTGCCAAGACGCCCTCCACCCTGAGTCCCCCCACCATCCCCGTTAAGAGCACAGCCCGTCTTCCCGCTCAACCCTAACCCTTTGCCTCTGAAGCGCTCTCGGGTCCCAGGGGCTTCGCCGCCGCGCCCACCCGCGGAACCCCGTTGTTTCCAATCCCCCTCCTTCCGCCGCAACGGCAGCACCCCTTCAACACTCCTCAGCACCCTCCGCGGTAGCAGGAGGAAGTGGCTCCGCTTCCTCTGTTCTTACCGCCCGCCCTGAGCGTGGACGCCCGGGGCTTTTTGGGTGGGGTTCTTTTTTGTGTGTGTGTGCGTGTGTGTGTGTGTGTACATCGTGTGTGTTCGCGCTAGTAAGTGTGCGTGCAAAAAGCTCATCGCATCCTTCCGCCTAGGCTGCCTCAGGTACCCGGAGAAGGGGACCGGCATCTCCCCCTGTGGTCCCCGGCTCTTTGTGCGGGATCCAGGGCAGCTCGAGGTCTGCTCTCCGCACTCTGGGTCGTTGATCCCAGCCGCCACCACCACCCCCCCACACACACACACACACGCGCGCGCACACACACTCTTCAGTCTCATTGCACAGCCAGAGCCGGGTTTTACGCCCGTCCGCTTCCAGCCCGGCGCTCGAGCTTCCCGCCGAGCAGGGCAGCCAGAGCGCTGTCAGTGGGGCGCCTGGGACTCCGACCTCAGTAAGCGGCCGCCTGTGTGAAAACTTCACTGGAGCGGAGAAAACAAGCGCGCACCACCACCGTGGTGGGCGCCCCCTGGAAGCGCGTTGTTGTTGCGCGCGGGAAGGCACCGTCGCTCCGGCTTTGGAGCGCGTCCCCTGGGACGCCCGGTTCCCCACCCCGGCCACTCACCAGCACCACGGAGCCGCGCACGGCCTCCGACACGCTCTGGCGGAGCTCGGCCGCGGTGCCGGGCTTGCTGAGCCGCTTGGTGAATTTGCGCACTTCGGCCATGGCACCGGCGGCGGCGAGCGGGCGGACGGACGGACAGGCGAACGGACTCAGTGTCCTGGACCCGGGCGAACGCGGCCGCTGCTGCTCGTTCTGTTTACCCGCCGTCCGGCCGGCCACATCGCAGCTCAGCGGCGGCGCGGCTCCCGCGGCTCCTCCCTCCTTGCTACTGCTCCTCCTCCTCGCCTTCTTCGCTCCTTGGCTCCCGGGCTGGCCGGCTTGCCTCGCTCTCGGTCCTGCCCCAGGGGCGGCGGCGGCAGCTCCCTCCCCCTGCGAGCAGAACCTCAGCTCCCTAACCCGCCAGAGAGTGAGGGTGTGTCTGACAGGGAAGGGTGTGTGGCGGGGGAGGGAGAAGTGGAGGTGGAGGGGAGGGTCACGAGGGAAGAGGGGGGAAGTGGCAAGCGCTCGGGCTCCGCCCGCAGCTGGTGTTGCTGGTGCAGCCGCATCCGGGAGGCGAGATCGGGCTGCTGCTTCTTTTCGCGCGTGTAGGGCGGGGAGGGGCAGCAGAACTGGCTGAGAAAATGTCTCCAGAAGTGGGGCGTGTCTACCCCAGGGTTCCCCCGCCACCCCAAGAGAGCTTGCAAACGGGAGCTAGGGGTGTTGTCCCTTTGCTCCTTATGCTAGCCTATGCAGCAAGCCTCCCCCGTCCCCCAGGGCACTGGCAGCGAGGAGGGGTTGGAAAAGCACGAGGAGCAGCCACCTATTGTGTGCACCACTGGGTCACAGTGAGCTGTTGGGTTCTCCTCCTTGCTCACATTCTGGAGGCAGCCCCAGAAAGGGAGCCGGTTGCAGGGAAGTGAAAACTTGGCTGCAGCGGCCCCTCGCCCCGAGCTAGGGAGAATTAGGTGGTGGGAGCTGAGCCTTTGTCGGGTGAGTAGCTGAGCTGTGACCTTGCCAAAGGGATGGGGTGCAGTGGCCTAGGGAAGGCCAAGGTCTGAGGTTTGGAGGATTGGCTGGTCGTCCAGCTTTTACATGTTTGCAAAGTACCTCTCAGTTTCTGACTTATTGTCTTTTCCTGTGCTCTCCAAGAAACTGCTGTTTTTTTTTTTTTTAACAAGAATCCCAGAGACGCTTCCTAGTAGGTAAAACAAATATTAAGACAGAAGTTAAGCATGGAGGTCTTGGAGGACCTGTAAAACCTTCCGAAGTACAAGGAAAGAAACTGCACATGACCAGAACCGGTTTGTTTGTTTGTTTTTAAAGATTTATTTATTTTCACTGGAAAGACAGATTTACAGAGAGAAGGAGAGACAGACAGAAAGAGCTTCCATCTGTCCTTTTACTTGCCAAATGGCTGCAAATGCTGGAGCTGAGTCAATGCACAGCCAAGAGCCAGCAGCTTCTTCCGGATCTCCCTCGAAAGTGCAGGGTCCCAAGGCTTTTGGGCCACCCTCCGCTGCTTTCCCAGGCCACAAGCAGGGGGCTGGATGGGAAATGGAGCAGCAGGGACATGAACCAGCACCCCTGCTGGTGCTTGAGGTGGAGGATTAACCAGTTGTGTCATTGCTGGTCCCTTCTCCAGGTTTTTGACCCTGGCCCAGAACTGGGTCTTAACAGTTTGCTATCCCTGCCAAGGAAGGCACTTTCCTCAACTTCAAATGTCAGTGCTTCTCACACAAGGAACTCTGTTATGGATGCCAGAGCATTCTTGCTGGTTTCTGTGCACTTCAGAAAAGGCCAGGTCTCCTAGCAGCAAGAGCGTTTCAGCAGCCATTGCATTTGTCCCAGTAAAGCACCCGGGGAGTGCCAGAGAAAGCTTGGTCCATGACATCTTCTTTAGAGGACTGAAGTCTTTGGAGGCAGAAGACATGCATCACACAACTTGGCCCGGCATATGTGTGTAAAATGGGTTAATTGTTGCATGGAGGTGGCGCATCACCAACTCATGTCCTCCATTGCGTGTATGCCCATGTGGCTCACGCTGTTGGTTACCTCCGCAACAAGCCAGAACATGGTTTCCTTGCCAAGAGAACCAGATTAGCTGCAGATACAAGGCAGAGCCACGGGGTTTAATGAAGAAAAGCCCCGCTCCAGATAACCAATCATGACCGGTGTGAGGTGTGTGTGTATGTATATGAACAATCCATAACAGTGTCTCCTTTACTAGGGGGTGGCCTAGACTCCCACTTGCACATTGAGCCAATCAGATATAAAAGGAAAGCATAGGAGGGAAGCATATGGGAAAGCTTTTTCTCTCCAACTAAAAAGAAAAAAATGATGGGATGTCTTCTTGAGGTGCTTCAAGCCCTTGGCAGCCATATTACAAACAGAGAGAAAAGCCAAGACAAGATCAGAGAAGCCAATTCAGAATCCAGAGAGCCCTGAATTGTTGGGCCAACACTGTAACACCTACCTCTGTGTTCCTTCTCAGGAAAGGAAAACTAACTCAACATTTATGCCGCACTAAGTTGAACATATTCCTTCCAACCAAAAGCATCCATAAGTGCTGCTAGCTATGTTATCGTCACAAAAAAAGGGAGGGGGCAGTGAAGTAAGATAGCCGAGGTCCTTCCTCTCCTGGAGCTTGCGTTCATTTCACAGAGAGATGAATGCTGAGTTAAGGTGAGATGATAGAGGGAGATGAACTGAGGACCTAACTTAGAAGAGAAGGTCAAGAAAAGCCTCTTAAGAGGAGGTAAAAATACAGCTAGGTCCTGCAAAAAAGAGAGAAGCTGGCAGGGATCAGTGGGCTCCAGGCAGCAGGAATGCTGGGAACAAAGACCTGAGATGAGAGCAGGAATAGCTGTGTTCAAAGACCAGGTAATGGGGCTGATGTGGTGGTTCACAGGCTAATCCTCTGCCTGCAGTGCTGGTACCCCTTATGGGCATGGGCTTGAGCCCCAGCTGCTTGTCTTCCCATCTAGCTCCCTGTTGATGGCCTGGGAAAGCAGCGAAAGATGGCTCAAGTCCTTGGGATCCTACATCCATGTGGGAGACCCAGAAGAAACTCCTGGCTCCTGGCTCCTGGCTCATGATCGGCTCAGCTCCTGCCACTGTGGCCACCTGGAGAGTGAACCAGTGGATAGAAGATCTTTCTGTCTCTGCTTCTCTCTATATATCTCTCTTTACAATAATTTTTTTAAAGGAACAGAGAGCATTGATTCTTACAAAGAAAATGTTAAGAAAAAAAAAAAAAAGATTAGGTCTATATGGAAAACTCCAAATATCTCAACTAATAAAAGCAAGTTGGAAAGTAATTCTATTTATTAAAAAAGTGTGTGCGTGCGTGTGTGTGTGTGTGTGTGTGTGTGTGTCCTATACATGAATTAACAATGGAGAGCTCATGGGTAGGAAGTGAAAGTGTGGAGCAAGGGGGCTTTCAGATTTCATTAGCTAAATGGGGAAAGCTCTTAAGTCAATATTCTCAGCTTCAGACATCAGACTTGTGTATCTAATCTACCCCTCCCATTATAATGTTTATTGAGTATCTTAGATCAGCCATGTCCCAAATGTAATTCCTGTTCTTTCTCCAGAAGTCTACTTCTGTAGTTCCTCAGGCCAAAGACCTAAGAATCATTTCTTGTTTTCTACACAGCCAATGTTTTTTAAGGTTTTTAAAAATTGTTATTGGAAAGGCAGGTGCAGGTCCCAAGGCTTTAGGCTATTGACTGCTTTCCCAGGCCACAAGCAGAGAGTTGGATGGGAAGTGGAGCAACCAGGACATGAACCAGTACCCATATGGAATCTCAGTGGTTGGAAGGCAAGAATTTAGCCGCTAGGCTATCGTGCCAGACCCTATACACCCTATATCTAATCCAATAGCAATTCATGCTAGCTCTGCCTTCAAAATAGATCCAAAATGCAACCACTTCTTATAATGTCCACCAATGCCCACCTAGTCCCAAGCACTAGCATCTGTTTTCTAGATTGTGCCAATGTCATCTCTCTTCACCTACCTGCTTCCGTTCTTACCTTCCTACAGTCTACTAGGAACATTTCAGCCAGTGTCTCCAAGCATTCCCTTGCTCATTTTTTTTCATCCCAAAGTCTTCTAACATCCAATGCATTAGTTATTCCTTGCTGTATAATGAATTACTCTAAATTTAGCAGTTGACAGAAGCATACAGTTTGAGAGGCTGAGGACCGAATGTGGCTAGGATAGGTCCCCTGGATAAGAGTCTCTCCCTGGCCTTCCATAAAGCTATTAGTCCAGGATCCCTCACGAGACTGTGGCCAGGATGTTAGGGGATTAGGCTACCAGAAGTGGAAGCTGCAGTCTTTTATAACCTAAACTTGAACGTGGCGTTCCTTCAAGTTCATTGTATTGCATTCCTAAGAGCTGGCCCACACCAAAGGGGAAGGGATTGCACAAGGGCATTTAATACCAGAGGTGAGGCTCGTGGGAGCCATGTCAGTAGTTCCCTGTCACGGTCTACAATGACCTGTTCCAGTACCCCTCTCTTTATACCTGTCTGGCCTCATCTCCTATTGACCGTCTTCCTTGTACTCTCTCTTCTTAACCACGGAGGCCTCTTTGCAGGCTCATGCAATGTCAAGGCCTGTTCACTTATCGTTCCCTTTATCTGGAACAATCTTCCCAAGGTAGCTTCATTGTACACTCCCTAAAGTGTGTAAATGCTGTCTAATGTCAGCTTCTCAGTTAGGCCTTCTTTTAATCTCCTGTGTAAGATCATAACCCTTTCACCATCTGCTTACTAGATCTTTTTAAAGAGGTTTTTGGGTTTTCTTGTTTTTGTTTTTGTTTTATTTTTTTTGAGAGGCAAGAGAAGGAGCAAGCCCATCTACACCTTTTAATCTCCAAATGCCTGCAGAGGTTGAGGACTGAAGTCAGGGAACTCAATCCTGGTCTCCCACTGACCCAGAGATCTAGATTTCATCTATCACCCCCTCGTTAGTGTCAGCAATAAACAGCAATTTGGAGTTAGGAGCTCAAAGTGAGTTATGGGACCCAAGCACTATGCTATGGGACAAAACCATTATATTCACACCAGCTAGGCCAAAACTATGATCCATTCTTTGTGTCTCTTTTTAATTTTTCCCCAAAGCACATATCACCATTCGATATACTGTATATGACTATCCATTTTGCTTCTCACTTGTCATCATACTAAAATGTTAATTTCCAGGGTGAGCACTGAGAAAGAGAAGTCACACAGCAGGTGGCAGAGCTAGGAATAGAAGACAGGTATTTAAATCTCTTTCAGATACATCGTATAGGGTGAAGTAACCTGAGTGGTCCTGAGAAGATCCATTTCACTACAGCTCATTTTGGATCCATCTTCCAATAATGTATAATGAAGCTGTCAGATTGAATACAATGACATATGCAATATGAGGGCACTTCAAAAATACTTATGGAATTGGGGGCTTGTGTGGGGGCATACAGGCTAATCCAACCTGTATTGACATAGCATCCCATACAGGTGCTAGTTTGTCTTAGCTCTCCACTTCCTATCCAACTCCCTGCCAATGTCCTGGGAAAGCAGCTGAGGATGGCCCAGATCCTTGGGACCCTGTACCAGTGTGGGTGATCTGGAAGAAGCTCCTGGCTGCTAGCTTCTGATTGGCCTAGCTCTGGCCTTTCTAGCCATTTGTGGAGTGAACCCACAGATGGAAAATTCTCCCTGTCTCTCTGTATAACTCTGCCGTTCAAAGAAAAAAGAAAAGAAAAGAAAAGAAAAGAAAAGAAAAGAAAAGAAAAGAAAAGAAAAGAAAAGAAATCTTTAAAAAGTTTGTATCTTTTATTTTGAAAGAGTTACATAGAAGGAGATACAGAGAGAGATCTTCCATCTACTGGTTCACTCCTCAAATGGCCACAATGGCCAGCAGCGAGCCAGACTGGGCCAGGCTGACCAGGTTAATGAACCACACTCAGTTCCCACCCACCCCCCCTTTTTTGTCCAAACTCCTCGGATCCCTACTGCCCCTCCCAGTCTCTAGTAAGCAACATTCTGTTCAACTACTGTATTATAAGAGACTTTTCACTTTGAAATCACTTGAACTCACACAAAACTTAACCAAGGATTGTGTGTTCTTCCCTCAGGTTTCCAAGTTGTTCCTGTTTCAGCACATCTTTTTTGTCCTCCTCTCTCTGTGTGAATGTGTAGCTATGTTTCTGCAACACATTGAAAATAAGTTTCAGACAATGGCAGTTTCTTTCATCCTTCCTCCCTTTCATTCTTTCTTGTTGTTTCTTCTCCTTTTTTTTTTTTTTGTTTTCCTTTTTTTGTTTGTTTGTTTTTTATCAAAGCCTGTTTCCTGATTTGGCTAGTTGTGTTGTGGTTGTGGTCGATGCCCTTCTTCTAGAACCTTCTCTTCATTCAACAGGGAACCTGCCTCCTGTGAGCAGATGAAAGGGTGTAGCCACTCCCTGCTTTCAGGCTGCTTTCCTGTCCCCACCTTCTGCTACTCACGTCCTCCTGTGTGCCTGGCTGCCTTAGGCTTGACGTGGCAAAATAGAGCTCATTATCTTCCACCAAGCCAGCTTCCCCAGCTTCTCTTTTTCTGCCGCTGACGTCAGCACAAGACATAAAACCTGAGTCATGTTTGACTCCCTTCTTGGGTTCACACCCACAGTCTATCAATCACCTAGTCTTGTTGACGCTTTTCAAAAATGCTTTGAATTTATGAGATATTCCAAACACAAAGAAAAGTGTGGGAAATCAGCAATTTCACAAACACACTGGCTTGGCAGATCTTAATATTTTCTCATATAGGCTTCAGAATTCAAGAAATGAACCGTGGTGAGCACATCTGAACGTTTCTCTGTGCCTTTCTTCAGTCCTGTCCCCAACTACCTTTAGAAAGAGCCACTGGTGCCAGCACTGTGGCACAGAGAGTAGAGCAGCTGCTTGCCACACTAGTTCCATTTCCCATCCAGCTCCTGGCTAACATGCCTTGGAAAGCAACGGATGATGGCACAGGTACTTGGACCCCTGCCACCCACGTGGAAGATCAGGAGGAGGCTCCTGGCTCCTGCCATCAGCTTGAACTAGCCCCATTAGGGAGTGAGACAGCAGATGAAAGATTTCTCTCTCTGTGTCTGCCTCTTTCTGATATTCAAATAAATAAATAACTCTTTTTAAAAAATGTAGCCGGGGCAGTGCTGTAGCAGCCAGCGCCAGCATCCCATGTGGGCACTAGTTTAAGTCCCAGCTGTTCCATCTCCAGCTGTCTGCTTATGGCCTGGGAAGACAGTGGAGGATGGCTCAGGCCCTTGGGCACCTGTACCTGTGCCCACGTAGGAGACCTAGAAGAAGCCTGTACTTGTTTCCCTTTACAGTATGTAAGCATAGAAGAGTTTCTCTGGGTTTCTATAGTAAGGCTCAGGCTCGCCTCTCCCAGAGACTGGTAGACTTATGGGAAATTTATGTCCTTCCAAATGGTGGTGTAAGCCTTTTCCCACTTGCCTGTCTCCCCTTTTTCATGAATGCTTATCTGATTTTCTTCTGAAAGTATGCATGATCTGTTTTCTATTTAGATCTTTAATTAACTTGGAATACATTTGTAGGGATAGTGTGTGATAGTGCTCTAATATTATTAGTCTTCAATTTGGATGCTCAGTTGTTCTGATACCATTTAATTAATAGTCCTTACTTTCTCCTCTTATCTGTAAAACCATCTCTATCATATACCAAGTTCCGTGCCAGGGTAGGTTTGTTCTGGCTTCTCTGTTCTGATCCATTGAGCTGTGCAAAGCCCACAATGTCTTCACTGCTCTACCTTTTAAACAAGTAATCACATCTGATCAAGAATACTCTACCGCATTGTGTTCTTTCCAACTGTGATAGTTATTGACCCTTTTCTTCCGTGTGACTTAGAGGATCGATTTATCGAATTTCACCCCAAACTATAGAGATTCTGGTTGGGTTGCATTCAGTTTGCTTTTGTTCTTATATTAACTCTTCCTGTCACTAAACGGAGTGTATTTTTTCTTTGATAATACCATATGTTTTTTACCACAAAGCTTTTATACATTATATTTTTGAGAGACAGATAGACAAAAGGGGAGAGACACAGCTCTCATCTGCTGGTTCACGCCCCAAATACAACATTTCCTGGCCAGGGGCAAAGCCAGGAGTTGGGAATTCATTCCAGGCCTGCTATGTGGGTAATAGCAACACAATTAATTATTTGAGCTGTCATCATTGAATTCCTGAGTCTACCCTGTTTTCGCTCATATTTTTAAAGATTTTTTTTTTTAAATTGGAAAGGCAGATCTACAGAGAGAAGGAGCTACAGAGAGAAAGATCTTCTGTCCTCTGATTCACACCCCAAGTGACTGCAACAGTTGGTGCTGTGCCGATCTGAAGCCAGGAGCCAGGAGCCAGGCGCCTCCTCCAGGTCTCCCATGTGGTTCACGGTCCCAAGGCTTTGGGCTGTCCTCAACTGCTTTCCCAGGCCGTCAGCATGAAGCTTGATGGGAAGTGGAGCAGCTGGGACACAAACTGACACCCATTTGGGATCCCGGCAGATGCAAGGCAAAGATTTAGCCACTAAGCTATTGCATCTTGCCCCTGTTTTATTTTCTAATTATTCGTCCTTGATATGCAGAATCCTATTGGATTTTTTTTATTGCAAAGTCAGATATATATAGAGAGAGAGGAGGATAGACAGAGAGGAAGATCTCCCGTCCAATGATTCACTCCCCAAGTGACTGCAATGGCCAGAGCTGCACCGATCCAAAGCCAGGAGCCAGGAGCTTCTTCTGGGTTTCCCACACAGGTGCAGCGTCCCAAGGCTTTGGGCCATCATCCACTGCTTTCCCAGGTCACAAGCAGGGAGCTGGTTGGGAAGTGGAGATGCTGGGATTAGAACCAGCGCCCATATGGGATCCTGGCGCGTGCAAGGTGAGGACTTTAGTCGCTAGGCCACCGTGCCGGGCCCCCCTTATTGGATTTTTTAATGTTGGTATCTTATCTGTTCTCTATGGGTTTGAATAGTTTGTGGATCATATGTTGGATTCACTAAGTAGATAGTGGTACAATCTACAGATAGCAATAGCTTTGTTCTTCCTTTCCGATTTCTGTGTTATTTCTTGCTGCATTGACTAGGACCTCTAGTACAACACTGACTAGTAGGGACAATACTTAGAGTAATGAGAAGGCCTTTAAAGCATCATTAACATTAGGGTTGACGTTTTCTGTGTTTTTGGTAGATGCAGCTCATTAACTTAATGATGCTAATGCTTTTCCTTTCTTTTTCTAAGATTGCTATTTTTTTTTCATGAATGAGTGATAATTTTATCAGATGCTTTTTTCCTGGCTCTATTTACATAATCATGCTTTTTCTTGTTATTTCATTAAGTGGTGATTTAATAATTTTCTGATGTTGAGCTATTCTTATACCTGTAGGAGAATTTGGGTTTGTTCTGCACAATGAGCAGTATCCATTCCTTTCTTTCCATCCATACTGTCACTCATTTTAAAAATTATAAAACATATACTAAATCTTTTTATTATTTTATTTTGTTTTTATTTGCTACCACAAGAAGAAAAGACAGAGAGAAAGATCCACTGGTTCACTCCCCAAGTGGACACAAAGGTCAGAGCTGAGCTGATCCAAAATTGGGAACCAGGAGTTTCTTCTGGGTCTCCCACATAGGCGCAAGGGCCCAAGACTTGGGCCATCCTCTTTTGCTTTCCAAGGTCATTAGAAGGAGTTAGAAAGGAAGTGAGGAAGCTGGGACTCTGACACCCATATGGAATACTGGAACAACGGATGGAGGCTTAACCTACAATGCCATGCTACTGGCCACTGACAGCAGGACTTACGTGGAACAGAAACAAAATGTAAGCTTAATAAATAACTTATTTGCTTGAAGTATCCCCTAATGGCTGTACATTATCTTTTAAAAAATCTTTGATTTATTTATGTTATTGAAAAGTCAGATATACAGAGAAAAGGAAAGACAAATATCTTCCATCCATTGATTCGCTCCCAAAGTGGCCATAAAGGCTGGAGCTGAGTTGATCCGAAGCCAGGAATCAGGAGCCAGGAGCTTTTTCTGGGTCTCCCACATAGATGCAGGGTCCCAAAGCTTTGGCCGTCTTCAGCTGCCTTCCCAGGCCACAGGCAGGGAGCTGGAAGGGAAGTGGAGCAGCCAGGATATGAACTGGCACCCATATGGGATCCCGGCACGTTCAAGGTGAGGATTTTAGCCACTAGGCTACCACACTGGGCCCTGCACATTATCTTTTGACTACCATTTCTGTTAGGGCTGCTTGATTTAGCAAATAAGAATACAAGATGCCCCCTTAAGTCTGAATTTCAGGTAAACAACCAATGATATGTTTGGGATCTACCTTGTGTAGCTGAGGTTCAGACGTTAACTAGGTATATTGTATGTTATTTGTCAGTCTCACTTTCTAGACTTGAGGAAATGGCCTAGCAGACAAGGCTCATGCCAGGTACTTAGCATCTTTTTTCTTTTTAAGATTTTTTCATTTTTATTGGAAAGGCAAATCTACAGAGAGAAGGAAAGACTGAGAGAAAGATTCTCCATTCACTGGTTCACTCCCCAAGTGCCACACTGGCCACTGGAGCTGAGCCGATCTGAAGCTAGGAGTCAGGAATTTCTCTCCAGGTTTTCCATATGGATGCAGGGTCCCAAGGCTTTGGGCCGTCCTCTACTGCTTTGCCAGGCCACAAGCAGAGAGCTGGATAGGATGTAGAGAAGCCAAGACACGAACTTGTGCTCTCAAGGGATGCTGCCATTGGAAGGGGGGAAAATTAGCCACTAAGCCATCATACCAGGCCTTCTCACCACCTTTTGCAGCCAACCTGCAAATGTGTGACTCTAGTGCTGCTTCCAAGAGATTTACATCAGGCGGTGTGGAGGCTGATTAAAGCAGGCTCTGCACGGAGCCTTCATTTGCGCTTCAAGGAGGGGCCCAGCTTTCTTGGGTGCTGGATGCAGTGCTGGGCAATTTTTATCATGAGGATTACGGCCACCATATGGATACACATACAAGGAATACCATTTACGTGCACTTTGTTATCATGGCCATAAAGTTGCTTCTGCGTTGTGGTTTGTGGCATTTTGACAGCTTCGCTTTGATTATCCAGTCCTTCCAACAATTCTCGGAATGTCTCGGTATCCTTTAGTAAACAGATTATCTGCTCTGTGGCCCAGAGACAGCTTCTTTGGCTTCTAAGTGAGAATCCTGACGATAGATAGTGCTAAGGGGCTTCAGAAAGCTCACATGAAAGCCCTGTTCATGGATTTCAAGATCTTTTCGCAGCAGAATAAGCTTATCTTTAAATTTCATTATCCATGCATTTTTTGAATCACCATTGTACACATCAAGAGCCTGTACTCTTGTGTACAGAGTACATCCTAAGATTCTTACCTAAATGTGCATGCTATAGCAGGGATAACATTTTGTACACAAATACGTCCCTCTAGGTTTCTGTTTGGAAAACTGAAAGATGAAAATCAATTTAAATCTTTAGCAATACGAAAATGGTTGAATAAATTATGGTATATCAAGGTATCAGGACACCGTATTATCAGGCAATACAATCATTAGGGGAATATTTAAAGATATTAAGTGATGAAATGAAGATAAAATTTATATGTGTACCCTGATCCCTGTAAAACCAGCAGAGAAGAAAGACTGAAGGAAAAAAAAAGGCCAAAAAGAGATCAGTTTTGAGCCATCAGCCCATTTTTTCCTCCTTTTTCTTTATGTTTTGTTACATAGAGAATAAAAATCACTCTTGAACTTCTAAAAATGACCTCTCTTCTGACCCTGGTGGGCAACCTAGACTGCACCAACCAGACACACTTACATGGTACAGACATCATGCGGGATTCTGGAGGAGTTGGAATTCCAGATGTGTGCCCTTTTCGGGGGGGAGATCTTGAATTAGCCCATGGAGCAGAATAGCAAAAGTGCTTCTACATCCTTCCGGCCGTTTCTGGAGAAATGCCCCCAAGCCCCTGGGGAGCTATCTCAGTCTTGTGGATTCTGGATATTTTTGGTGTTCAGTTGCATAAAGAGCCCCATTGTCTCTATTCTGGCCAGGCTTTTCAGGACTCTGGCCTTCAGAAGGTGGCAAAATCTAGCCATGCTGATTGAAATATTACAATCTGCTTCAGAGTTCCAGCATAGTGGGTTTTTTTTGTTTGTTTGTTTGTTTTGTTTTTTGTTTTTTTTTTAATCTGTTTGGCAAATCAAGATAAGTAAGCCTGAAGAGGAGTGAGATGGGGTGGGGAAGAGGTCATGAGGCTAGCCATGGGGCACATTTCCCTGGAGTGGCCATTTAACTAAATGATGAATGATTTCAAACTGCTATTTTCTATAAAAACAAACTTGGCTATATGATGGAGCAAAGAACAAACTTTGTATGGGTTTTAAAATAACTGCCCCCTCCTGCCCCCCCTAAAAAGAATAAAACCTGAGACAAGGCAGGATTCTATACTTAGAGCATTCATAGGCCTGCCTTTGGGATGCCTCTGTGGGAACAGGTGCAAAGTACAAGAGGGTGTAGCTTTGCTTCTACCTGGAGCAGGTCTTCGATTTCTCTGTTGATCACAGAGCATCCTTGCTGGCTGCTCGGGCAGCCCCTCTGGGGGGGTTAGTTTAGAGTAAGGCTCATTTTCTTTAACTGCCCAAGATGTAGTCAGTGTGACTAAATTTCTTTGTTTTGTTCCTCCTCTAAGCTTGTGTAATGAGCTTTTCTCCTTCACCTACTTGGTTTGCATGCCAGAATTTTTGTGCAATGCTGGATAATGTGTTTCTAGTCAACTTTATAGGATGAGCCCAGAAATCCAGCAGCACCAGAGGGATCTTGCCTATCAAGATTTTCCACATATAATCTGTGATAGCAGACTCGGGCCAAAATTCCAGCTTTGTGGCTCCACTTCCGGAATCCCTTACACAAACTTTTTTTCCGTTTTGGAATATTGTCTTTCAGACTCTCACAAAGATCTCTGTTCTCCAAAACCACCCCAGGGCGTATCTTTCTCCCTTTCTCTCTCTCTAGGACACATTTCTTACAGAATTGTGAAATACTTTGAGAGTCTAGAATGAGAGATGGGGTGTAACCTTTCAGCAGAAACGGAGATCCATTTCTCATCCAAGATTTCAACATTTAGTAAGTGCTCACTAGGCCCCAGGAACTGTCCTACGTGCTGGGGATTCGATAGTGAGCCAAGCCTGACACCATCCTGGCTCTCAAGGAGTTCTTAGCCAGTGTAAGAAATGGGCCTTAATTAAGCAAGCCACACATGCGTGAATAATTATACTCAGAATACTATCAATAGGGGGGATAGGCACTGTGGCATCATGGGCTTAGCCTCTACCTGTGGGGGACCAGCTTACCATCAGGGCACTGGTTCAGACCTGCCTGCTTCTGGCCGGTGCTGCCATTTGAGGAGTGAATCAGTGGATGGAAGATCTCTGTCTCTCCCTCTCTCTGTAACTCTGCCTTACAAATGAAAATAAATCTTTTTAAAGATTTATTTTTATTATTTTTTCATTGGAAAGGCAGATATACAGAGAGGAGAGACAGAGTGGAAGATCTTCCGTCCGATGATTCACTCCCCAAGTGAGCGCAACGGGCCGATACTATGCCGATCTGAAGCCAGGAGCCTCTTCTGGGTCTCCCACGCGGGTGCAGGTTCCCAAAGCTTTGGGCCGTCCTCTGCTGCTTTCCCGGGCCACAGGCAGGGAGCTGGAAGGGAAGCGGGGCTGCCGGGATTAGAACCGGCGCCCATATGGGATCCCGGGCGTGCTAGGCGAGGACCTTAACCACTTGCGCCACCGCGCCGGGCCCTACAAATGAAAATAAATCTTAAAAATAAACAGAAAAGAACTGGACCTGGTGCATGACTCAGTTGCTTAATCCTTTGCATTTTACGCGCCGGGATCCCATTTGAGTACTTGTTCATGTCCTGGCTGCTCTACTTCCCATCCAGCTCCCTGCTTGTGGCATGGGAAAGCAGTGGAGGACAGTCCAAAGCCTTGGGACCCTGTGCCCACGTGGGAGACCCTGAAGAAGCTCCTGATTCCTGGCTTTGGATTGGCCCAGTCCTAACTGTTCCGGACATTTGAGGAGTGAACCAGTGGATGGAAGATCTTTCTCTCTGTATCTTCTTCTCTCTGTAAATCTGCCTTTCCAGTATAAATAAATCTTTTTTAAAAAGTAGCAATAAATAAATCTTCAACTCTGGTGCAGGGACAGCAGCGTCTTGAATTGAGTTGTTAGTTTGATATCTTCCTGCTCCCTAGAGTAGAATGGTATGTCAACATTTATCATTATTATTACTATTTGCCATGCAACTTTGTAGTATATACCCAGGAGAGCAGGTGGAGTATCTTTCCTCTGCTGCATCTACTTTGGCCTGTGGCCTTTATGCTGATAGGATGAGGAGCAAAGGGATAGTGTATCCATTTTGAGCAGAGGTTTTACCAGGCGTCCTTTCCCCTTCATTCTTGTCTTCCTGTCATGCACTGAAAGACAATTAGGCCACAGGTGACTCCTCCTTTTTTGGCCTGGCTTCTGGAATTTGAGCTGCGTGGAGCAGCTGACTGCCTAAGGAGTCAGGCTAGCCAGGCCTCATGAATGCATAGCCAGTGCACAGACCGCATGCCAGAGACAAATGCTTCTCCTTGGGAATAACTGGGGTGGGGGAAGGCTGTTGCTGCAGCAAAAGCTGACTGCCCATTTTCCAATATTTATTGCTAAGCTACTCTATGCCAGGCTCTGAGCAGGTGACTGTGATGTAGCCATTTGTGAAAATACCCACTGTTCTCATGAAAATCACAAACCTCTCGTTTTGGTTGAACCAATCCTTAAAGTGGGTTGGCATAGTGTACTATGAACATGTCTTAGAGCTGAGCATGGCGGAGTCTGAGCTTCTGCCTTTGCCTCCCAGCAGCTTTGCACCAGCTCCCAGAGCCCAGGGCTTCTGACCGCATCTGCATTTCCACTGATGTAGAAATCTCTGTCTCCTTGGGTGAAATAAGTCTGGTAGTCCAGAAAGGTTGGAAATGAGCCCCTATATGATTAAAAGCTTTTCTGGTGGTTTCTTAGCACTTTTAGAGAGTTTCATAGGTGTAAACAGTCTGCCCTCTGGCCTGCCTATTTGCAACCTGATGATCTAATGAGCAGCCCATAGAGCCCTCCCTACTTTTGTTCTGCTTGTGACTTAAGAAACCTTTGAAGGGCAAACAGAATTGATAGTATGTGTCTTTGGCCTCTGGTACAACCAAAGAATACACCAGAGAACGCCAAAAGTGGTATTCCAGTCATCTTTATTGAATCCACCCAACATACCCATGGCATATATTTTCATTAAAAATGCTGAGGAGCAGGGCCGGTGGCGTGGCCTAGTGGCTAAAGTCCTCACCTTGAACGCACCAGGATCCCATATGGGCGCTGATTCTAATCCCGGCAGCTCCATTTCCCATCCAGCTCCCTGTCTGTGGCCTGGGAAAGCAGTCGAGGATGGCCCAAAGCTTTGGGACCCTGCACCCACGTGGGATACCCGGAAGAAGTTCCTGGATCCTGGCTTCGGATTGGCCGTTGTGCTCACTTGGGGAGTGAATCATCGGACGGAAGATCTTCCTGTCTCTCCTCCTCTCTGTATATCTGACTTTCCAATAAATAAATAAACTCTTTAACAAAAATAAATAAATAAATAAAAATAAAAATGCCGAGGAGCAGATGTGTGGCACAGCAGTTAAGACACTACTTGGGATGCCCACGTCAGAGGATCTGGCCTGGCTCTGCCTCCAGTCTTAGTTTCCTGCTCATGCACACCTGGGAGGCAGAAGGTGATGCTTCAAGTCCTTGGGTTCCTGCTGCCCGGGAGAGGCACTTGGAGTCACTGGCTCATAGCTGCAGCACGGCTCAGTCCCACCAGTGGAACAGCAGATGGCAAATCAGTCTCTTTCCCCCTCCCTCCCTCTCTTTTTTGTCACTTTGTTTTCCAAATAAATAAAATACTTTTTTTTAAAGATTTATTTTATTTTTATTGCAAAGTCAGATATACAGAGGAGAGACAGAGAGGAAGAGCTTCCGTCTGAGGGATTCACTTCCCAAGTGACTGCAACGGCCAGAGCTGAGTTAATTCGATGACAAAAGCCAGGAGCTAGGAGACTCTTCTGGGTCTCCCACATGGGTATAGCGTCCCAAGGTTCTGGGCTGTCCTTGACTGCTTTCCCAGGCCACAAGCAGGGAGCTGGATGGGAAGTGGAGCTGCCGGGATTAGAACTGGCGCCAACATGGGGTTCTGGGGCGTTCAAGGCGAGGACTTTAACCACTAGGCCACCACACCGGGCCCTCAAATAAATAAAATACTTCTTTTAAAAAATTATTTGCAAGGGAGAGAGATGGGGGCAAGGACACACACACACACACACACACACACACACACACACACACACACACACACAGAGCTATCAGGGCTAGGCTGGAGCCAGCTGAAGTTGAAAGTCAATCCAGGTTTCCCACATGGGTGAGGAACCCATCACTTGAGCCATCACTAGTGCTTCCCATAGTCTGAAATAGCAGGATGCTGGAGTCAGGAGCAGGGGCTGCGAATCACATCTCATGCTCTGACGTGGCAGGTCATTGTTAACAGTTAAATTGAATACACTCCCACTCCCCCCTTTTTAAAGGCCCCATTTAGCTATCAGTTCATCGTTGGCATGGATTCATGATTTTCTGTTTTACACAGTATTCGCTATTTTATTACTATGCTTATTTTGGTTCATTCTGCCCCACATTGGGCCCCTTCAACCTGATTTCAGGCCATATGCCACAGCCCTAGTGGCAGCAGCCATCTCTGCACAGAGTTAGTGCACTACCATGCCCTGACGCCAGCTCGCAGCTCTGTCATACCACAGCTGGGTCAGCCACACACACACCTGGCTACACTTGTGGGGTTTTCCTTTTCAGAATTCTCAATTGGAAATCTCTGTAGAATAGGACTCTCGATAGGCTTGAAGACTGATTTGGCAAAGACGGAATTTATTGGGGACTCGTGTAATGGCATACAGGCCTCCACCTGTGGAGCCCATATGGGTACCACTTCTAGACCTGTCTGCTGTGATCCAGCTCCCTGCTTATGGCCTGAGAAAGCGGTGGAGGATGGCCCAAGTGCTAGGGCCACTGCTCCCAGGTGGGAAACCAGAAGGAACTCCTGGATCCCAGCTTCTAAGCAGCTCAGCTCTAGCCATCATGAGCATTTGGAAAGTGATCCAATGGATAGAAGATCTCTCTCTCTCTCTCTTTCTCTCTCTCTCTCTCACTGCCTTTCAAATAAATAAATCTTAAAAAAAAAAAAACCCCAAAAGATTAAGTTTATTAGGTTAGGCCAGCCTAGACAATGTGTGTATCTATTCGTTTTGCTTTTATTGATTACAAGGAAAATTCTTTCATAATTTTGTTGCATAAATAGAAGTACATAATAGATAAAGCAAATAAAGCCAGTAGAAATGCCAGGTTCATTTTTTGCCATATAACATCAATTTCTTTGTTTCTTTGTTTCTTTTTTCTTTTTTTTCCCCCCAGAGCTTACTACAAGGAAAACAAGTAATTTGAGTCCCATCTCCTTTCCCTGGCCACCCTCTAGTGGAAGTGAACAGAAATAATTCAATGGCCCATCAACTGAAAGTTGAAAGAAGAGACAGCTAGGGGAGTTAGGTGTTGAGATCACCAATTAGAGCTGGAGGGGCCTGAAGCGATGTTGTGTCCAATCCGTTATAGGTTCGTAGGTGGGGAATCTGAGGTCCAAGGAGGATGGGGCTTCTTGCCCCAAGTCACAGGCTAATAGTAGAGTCAGGACACAATCCACCCCCTAATATGCACCATCATTTTAAAGAAATTCTTCACAATTTTTCTACTCAAAAAAAAAAATTAAGGAGCTGGTGTTGTTGTGCTCTACTATGTAAAATCACTGCCTGAGAGGCTGGCATCCAATAGGGACATTGGTTTAAGCCCCAGCTGCTCCACTTCCACTCTCTTCCTTTCTCTTTCTCTCTGTTCCCCTCTCAGTAAACTGCCTTCCAAATAAATATTTTTCAAATTAAAAGCAGAAGAGTTTATTTACATTTTGCAACCTCTCTCTCTATAGTTCAGGACTTTATTCTCAGGAATGGAGGTGGACAGTTAGTAGTTACTCCAAAGTACCATAACCCCAGCCTGCTTTCAGTTCTTTTCAAAACTGATGGGAGAAAAAGTGATTTAAAAAAAATCATGCAGGGGTCTGCACTCTGATGCATTGGAAGCTGCTGCTTGACACTTCTGAATCCCATATCAGAATGCCAATTCGAGTCGCAGCTTCCTCACTTCAAATCCAGCTGCCTAAGAATGTGTGTGGCAAGCACACGTGGCCTGAGTGCGCGTGGGAGCCCCAAAGGACACTGCACCATTGACAGCCATTTACGGAGTGAATCAGTGGATGAAATTTCTCTATGTGTGTGTCTTCTCTTTCTCTCTGTTTAAATAAATGCTTAAAATTTTTTCATGCAGATCCACGTAAGGGACCCAGAGGAAGTTCCCAGCTTCAGATTGGCTCAACTCCGGCCATTTCAGCCATTTGAGGAATGAACCAGCAAATGGAAGATCCTCTCTCTCTCTCTCTCTCTCTCTCTCTCTCTCTCTCTGTAAATCTGTCTTTCCAATTAAATCTTAAACAAACAAACAAAACACCTCTTTTCATGTGAAGAAATGGAAGTTGATGTAGATGGACTGGATCCTGATGTTGGGTCCTGACATCAAAGGAATTCCCATGCAGTTCTGACTGTGGGATCACGTTACAGAGGGATGTAGTTGTTTAACCCTTGTAGACCCCCTTGTCAATTTAGCAGTAGCTGCTCTATAGCGTGTCCACTGAGCGAGCTGGAATGTTTTTTTATCTGGTGATGGAACGCAGAGGATTTTGGCATCTCGTCAATAATGATGACCCTCCAAAACGATACCTTGCTTTGCTGGTCTTAACGGCAGGTTAGCTGGTTAGCTGATTTGAAATTTGGTTCTGCCTATGCATTGCCTTATTTTTTCTGTAAACAAACAAAAGTTACTTTAATATTTTTTTACATTTTATTCTTGATATTGTTTACATAGTTGAGAGGGATGCCCTCCCATGTGGGCCTGCGATTAGGGTGGGGAGGGTCATATCCGATTAGGATGAGGAGGGTCAAGGTATGGAGGAAGGTGGGTGGGACAAATGTTCCCGTTTCTCCCTGCGTCCGCAGGGCCGGGGTGGGGAGGGTATCCCTTGCTTTATGAGGTTTCTGTTTGCTAACAGCAATCCAGCTGGCAGTGGCGCCCTACTTGATCCCTTTCATGCTCGCGATTTCATCATCAGAGGAATCCTGTGAGAGAACAATCCGGCAACAGACCGCTGTCCTTGCTGGCCTGGATTACTGGGTTACTGTCACATTGTCTTCAGGGGGTTCCACCTCTGGTTGTAAGCCCTGCCCTGCCCCCTTCAGTGCCCTCTGCCTGCTGATTGCAGCCTTCACACTGTAGCCTGTGGCTCTCAAGACAATGCTTGACTGCCCTGACAGGCCTTCGTGACCCAATCCAAAGTCACCTTTGGCCCTACACATTCTACCCAAATGATGTTTAGCATTTGGTGTTCGCATAATGTAAAACTTTGAAAAGCAGCAACTAAACATGCAATTCTTACATTTTTGGAAACACTGTAAAATAAAGTGTATATTATTTTTGGTGGCAGCTTAGAAGCATAGCACTTTTTCTTTTTCTTTTTTAGAATAACACTTTCAGGATGATATATCTCAGGGCCAGCATTGTGGTGTAGTGGGTAAAGCTACTGCATGCAGTGCTGGTATTTTATATGGGCACCAGTTCAAGTCCTGGGTAGTAAAGTTTAATTCAGGTCCCTGCTTATGACCTGGGAAAGCAGTAGAGGATAGCTCAAGTCCTTGGGCCCTTGCACCTACAGGGAAGACCTGGAAGAAACTCCTGGCTCCTGATTCTGGTCTGGCCCAGGCCTGGTTGCTGCAACCATTTGGGGAGTGAGCCAGCAGATGCAAGATTTGTCTCTGCCTTGCCCTCTGTGTTTCAAATAGATCAGTCTTTTTTGAAAGATAAATTTCGCAGACCATAAAATTCCTAAAATAGCTTTTTAGCAGAAGAAAGTATTGTAACCATTAGACTTTACAAGGCTTTGCTTAGGACAGATAATTGGGTTCAGTGGTTGAGGTACTGCCTGTGCCATCTGCATCTGGTGGAAGGCGTGCTTTGGGCGTGTGTTTTTAGCTTCTGACCCAGTTTCCTGCTGAAACACACCCTGGGAGGCAGTAGGTGACAGCTCAGGCTTAGAGTCACGTAATTGGGTTCTGGACAGCCATGTAGCAGACCTAGCTTGAGTAACAGATTCCTGCCTGCAGTCTAGTCCAGTCCCAGTGACAGCAGACATTTAGGGATTGAACCCACACATGCAGGATCTCTGTCTCTCTGCCTTTCAAATAGAAAAGAAAAATACATTTTAAAATGTTCATGTAATCTAGGTAAGAGGAAAATCACAGAACTGGAGAATAGCTCCAATCACCATAGTTGGAACTAGTTAGCAGATGGACACATAAGGCCTGCAGGAAACCCCACATCATGACACACCTTGGATTTAGAACTGCGGGGAATTTCGATGGAAATTGATACCTCTGAGAAAGTGGAAGTCAACCAGTGGTGGTGTTCTGAGGATATTCTTTTTTTTCCCCCTGTTCTTAAAGATTTATTTTTTGAAATAGTTACAGAAAGAAAAGTAGCGTTAGAGATCTTCTGTCCACTGGTTTACATCAGAAATGGCCACAATGGCTGGAGCTGGGCCAGGATGAAGCCAGGAGCCGGGAGTTTCTTCCAGGTCTCCCACGCAGGTGCCAGGACCCACTGCATTGGGCCATTTTCTGCTGCATTGCCAGTCATTAGTAGGGAGCTGGATTAGAAGTGGAGCAGACAAGACTTCAACCAATGATGGGATATGGGACACTGCTGTAAGCGCCAAATACCAGCCTCCCCCATCTCATTAGCTCATGTTTTTGTTATTTACTTTATCTTTTTTTAAAAAAGATTTGTTTATTTTTATTGAAAAGTCCGATTTACAGAGAGAAGGAGAGACAAAAAGATCTTTCATCTTCTGGTTTACTCCCCAAATGTATGCAATGGTTGGAGTTGAGCCCATCTGAAGCCAGGAGCCAGGAGCTTCTTCTGAATCTTCCATGTGGTGCTGTGTCTCCTCTACTGCCTTTTTGGGGCCATCCTTGACTGCTTTCCCAGGCCACAAGCAGGGAGCTGGATGGGAAGTGGGGCTGCCAGGATTAGAACTGGTACCCATATAGGCTCCTGCATGTTCAAGGTGAGGAATTTAGCCCTAGGGCGCCGTCACACCGGGCCCAGAATGGAAATTTTGTTATAGCCATGCAACTCATTCGTTTTACATTAAAAAAAAAATGCTCAATAGTTTTTTTAAATTAATGATTTATCTGGCAATTCAGTTCTACCTCATTTTTTTTTTTTTTGAAAAGTTATGAACTGGGGCCTGGGGTGGTGCTCTAGCAACTAAAGTCCCTGCCTTGAACGTGCCAGGATCCCATATGGGTGCCGGTTCTAATCCCGGCAGCCCCACTTCCCATCCAGTTCCCTGCCTGTGGCCTGGGAAAGCAGTTGAGGATGACCCAAACCCTTGGGACTCTGCATCCATGCGGGAGACCTGGAAGAAGCTCCTGGCTCCTGCTTTGGTTTGGCTCAACTCCAGCCATTACAGCTACTTGGGGAGTGAATCATTGGGCGGAAGATCTTCCTCTCTGTTTCTCCTCCTCTCTGTATATCTGACATTGCAATAAAAAATAAATCTTAAAAAAAAAAAGAAAAGAAAAGAAAAGCAATGAACTGGACCCACTTTGGTAAAAGCCATGGTACCCTATTATTAGAATCCCTAGTATTCTTAGCATCAATTCAAGAGTTTTCAATTGTCCCTCACTTGGTGGCCATGACCTATATGAAGTTTTAGGATGATTGGGAAGTATGAGTTTTGGGTTGTTGTTGGGGGAGGCAGGCAGTCATGCAAGGGACGAGGAGAAAGGAATTTCTTTGGTTACCTCTTTGTCAGGCAGGTGGATTCTGAGAAATTTGAGAATTTATGAACATGTCCAATCTGCCTACATAGGCCTAGAAAGTCTTCATGTATCCCCAGAGTCAGAGGCATTTATCTGTCGTTGCAGCTGCTCCAACCCATGGCTTCTTGAATGCCTCTGCTTATCAGGATTGCTTGGTGAGTCTGTAAATATGTAAATTCTCGACCTGGCTCCCTGTGATTTGATTCTGGAGGCTTGGCATGGCGCCTGGAGCTGTCTACGCTGTAAACACTGTCTCCTCTCCCAGCATCCGATGCAGGTTGTGTGTACACAGGAAATTCTGGGCTGGAGTGTAGGATGCAGAGGGCAGTCGGCCTGTGAGTTCTTGGTTTTTCTCTGTTCAGGTTCTGGGGCAGGCCTCTGAATAAAGCTAAGTATAGCTACTTTGTTCATTCTCCGTCAGCCACACAGGCTCCAGGGGAGTGAACACACAGGCTCCAGGGGAGTGAACATATTAATAGCTCTTCCTGCATGTTGGCTACTGGCCAAATCCCACCCCGATCTCCCCGCCCCCACCCCAGCCTTGTTCCTTCCTCATTTGGCAGATGGCAGGGTCTTTGCAATTGCTCAGGAGCTGTGATTAGTCCAAAGGAAGGTTTAGTGTCTTTCAAGAATCACGGCAGGTAGTAGCATGCTGCTGCTGGCTTGTGATAGCCAACTAGTAACATTTGCAAGGCATTTGGTAAACACAGGCACAATTAAAACTGAAATTACAACAAAATAAATTTGAGTGAATGCTCAAAATTAACCACTTTCCAAAGATTCTCCTACAATGCATTTTTATTTTTTAAAAAAGATTTTTATATTTATGTATGTATGCATGCATTTTAAATTTAAAGGCAGAATGACAAAAGGAGACGCACAGTGAGATCTTACCTTTACTGGTTCACTCCCCAAATGCCCCCCCCCCCCCCAGTAGCCAGGGCTAGGCCAAGGTGAAAGCAGAAGCCTAGAACTTGTTTGAGATTTTCCATGGATGTGACAGGGACCCAAGGATCTGAGCCACCTGCTACTTGCTGGGAGCATTAGCAGGAAGCTGGATGGGAAGTGCAAAGCACAAGAACCAGTACCTTCAGTATGGGCTGTGGGTGTCCCAAGCAGTGGCTTAGGCAGCTCAGCCACAATGCCCACTTCTACACTATCATTTATGGTTTTTAGATGATGTTTCTGGCCTATGTATGGTAGAAAGATTATGTAAGTATGCTAGCATGCTGGAGGACATCATTTTGTTAGCTTGAAATTGGCCGCAGTTGAGAATACTGACTCTGTGGAAATTGGCAAATGCCACAAATCTGAGTGGCTGAATTTTTTTTTTTCCTTTAAGGAAAGATGACTGTTAAACAATTGGCCTGCACACCACCACTACCTGCTTGTAGGCCTGTGTCAGTCTTTTGACTTTTACTCAGCAGAATTAATTTCTTGAACTGCTATTCTTAGCTCAACAATCTTAAACTTGATGGAGCGAAATTCACCCCTAAAGGGTTGTTAAAAACAGACTCTTGACTCCCTCCCTCCAAAGACAGGTTCAGTGTGATCCCGGAACCTGTGGGTTTAACAAGTTCTCCAGAGCTGGTTGTTGAGGAAGATGAGGCACATGGATCAGGAGGCAGGAAGTCCCCAGGGGAACTGAAGGGCAAAGACTTAAAAAAAAAAAAAAAAAAAAAAAAAAGGAAAAACAGAATGTCCTGCTCTTGACATTAATGCACGACAGTGAGATGCTTTCATGGAACTGTTTATGTGTGGGAGCTTAAAATAAATCCTTTCCCCTAATGGAGATGTACAAAAGCTCAGCTGACTGAGCCCAGCTCTTTCTTCTTTTGTTGTTTTCTTTTTTTTAAATTTGAGCCCAGCTTCTAATGTTTTGCTCCTTTGATTTACAGATGCCTATGTCAAGGCAAAAATTGAGCCAATGAAGTGTTTATATGATGGAACATTTATACATCACAAATGCATTGGAAGGGGCTGCACCGTGGCATAGCAGGCTAAGCCTTGCCTGTGGTATTGGCACCCCATGGGAACCAGGAAGAAGCCCCATGCTCCTGGCTTCAGACTGGCCCATCTCCAGTCCTAGCAGCCATTTAGGGAGAGACTGAGCAGATGGAAGATCTCTCTGTCTCTCCAAATCTGCTTTTCAAATAAAAATAAAATCTTTAACAAATGAAATACATTGGAAATATCTGATACCTAGTATGATTATCATGCCATTATATAGTATAATATGTATGTTCTTAAAATAGATAAATAAAATAATTACACTGCAATATCAACAGCAGCTATGTCTGGAGTCTTGGTACTATAGGTTATCATTTCTTATTAATACTTGTATTATAAATGCTAGGTTTTCTCATTGCTGGTGGAAATGCAAAATGGCACAGCTGCTGTAAAGAGCCGCTTGGCAGCTGCCTGGGAAGTTAGCCATATGACCAAGCTATTCTACTCCTAGGTATATACTCAAGAGAACTGAAAACAAATGTTCATACAAAATTTGTGCACAAATGTTCAGGGCACCATTATTCTTAACAGCCAAAGACGGGAAATAACCCAACTGTTGATCCATCAATGAGTGGATAAACAAAATGTACAATAAATTATTTATACATAAAATGGAATAAGTACTGATTCATGCCACCACATGAATGAACCTTGAAAACAGCATGTCTAGCTCGCTACAGAAGCCAAGCAACAAAAGACAACATATTGTATGATTCCACTTAAGTGAAATGTCCACAATAGGCAAATCTCTATGGAGACAAAAAAAAATAGATTAATACAAGCAGAGAAGGGAAGTGGAAAGTGACTGCTAATGGGTACATGGAGTGATAAAAATGGTCTATATTTGGCAGTAACTCTTGTGCAATTCTGAATATACTAGAAGCATTGAATGGTAGATTTACATGGAAGAATTTAATGGCATATAAGTCATGTCTCAATAAAGGCAGATAGAAAAAAGAAATCCAAAGGGGAGAGTGTCTGTCCCTCCCAGTGGTTAAGGCGTCAGTTAACACTTTCACTCCGTTTGTCAGAGTGCCTGGGCTGCGCTCCCAGTTCCTGCTGCTGATGGCAGCCTCCTGCTAATTCAGACGTGAACTGGTACTAGAGATGGCTCACGTTGTCAGGTTCGTGCGATGCACTAGGGACACCTGAACTGAGTTTTCAGCTTCAGCACAGGGCTGTTGGGGGTTTTTGTGCATGTTCCCCAGATGGAAGTGTGTGTTTTATCTCTTTCAAATCAATAAATTCTCAGTGCATATGAAGGAACTAAACTTTCAACATTTATTCATAATTATTTGAAAGGCATAGGGCAAGAAAGATCATCTACCCACTTGTTCACTCTCAAAGGGCTCGCAATAGCCAAAATTGATCCCGGATGAAAGCATCTGGAAATCCATTGAGTTTCACGTGTGAGTTTGGCGACGGGGTCCTAGCACTAGGGCCATCACCTGCTGCCTCCCACGGTGCCTCTCAGCGGGAAGCTGTATTAGAAGCAGAAGTGGGACGGGATCCGACGCACTGTAACACAGGCTGTGGGCATCTTACGCAGAGGAATTAACTGCAGTGCCACTATGCCCACAAATGGATTTTGACCTTAGGCATTTCTTTTAGTATTTGGATATATACAAATTTATATGCTTATCAGCTCCTCATAAACCCTGGCATTCTAAATTGTTAATCTGCTTCATCTTTGAACTTGTCTGGTTTAGATGAATTTAATGTGCAATCTTAGACACAGAACATTAAAAAAAAGCAGTAGGGCCAGTATTGTGGACACATAAAATTGCTGCCTGAAACACTTGCATCCCATATGGGTGCTGGTTTGTATCCCAGCTGCTCCATTTCCAATCCAGCTCTGTGCTGATGGCCAGGGAAAAGCAAGAGGATGATCCAAGTGTTTGGGTCCCTGCAAGTCACGTGGGGACCTGAATGAGGCTCCTGGCTTCAACCTGGCCCAGTCCCAGCCATTGCACCCAACTGAGGAACAAACAATGGATGGAAGCTCTGTTTTTTCCTCTTCCTTTCTGTAACTCTTTTAAAACATATACTCTTTTAAAACATATATAGCTTTTAAAAAAGCAGTCATAGGGTTAACTTTACTACTTCCAATTTCTTTGTTTCCCATCGGCAATATTGTTACTTTAAAATTTTAATTTTATTTACTTTTAAAAGGATTTATTTTATTTTTATTGAAAAGTCAGATATACTGAGAGGAGGAAAGACAGAGAGGAATATCTTCTGTCCGTTGATTCACTCCCAAAGCAGCTGCAATGGCCAGAGCTGCACTAATCCGAAGCCAGGAGCTTGGATCCAGGTCTCCCACATGGATGGAAGCTCCCAAGGCTTTGGGCTGTCCTCAACTGCTTTCCCAAGCCACAAGCAGGGAGCTGGATGGGAAGTGCGGCTGCTGGGATTAGAACGGGCACCCATATGGGATCCGGGGCGTGCAAAGTGAGGACTTTAGTCGCTAGGACCATGCTGGGCCCAAAATTCTTATTTTAAATAAAACAATTGCCCGGGGGCCCAAAATTCTTATTTTAAATAAAACAATTGCCCGGGGGCAGAGTTTTGTCGACTGAACTGTGTTCCCTCAGAATTACTATGTTGAGGCACTAACCTAAGTACCTCAGAATGTGACTGCAATGCAAGACAGACTTTTTTTTTAAAGACTATTTTAATTGCAAAGTTAGATTTACAGAGAGGAGAGACAGAGATCTTCCACCTGCTGGTTCACTCCCTAAGTGGCTGCAATGGCTGAAGCTGAGCTGATCTGAAGCCAGGAGTCTGGAGCTTTTTCAGGGGTCTCCCATGCGGGTGCAGGGTCCCAAGGCTTTGGGCCGTTCTCTACTGCTTTCCCAGGTCACAAGCAGGGAGCTGAAAGGGAAGTGAAGCAGCCAGGATACGAACCAGCACCCATATGAGATCCCAGCACATGCATGGCAAGGACTTTAGCCACTAGGCCACCGAGCCAGTACCACAAGACAGGCCTTTAAATGAGTGACTGTGTTCAAGAGAGTTCATTAGGATGGCTCCTACTGCAATTTGAGAGATGACCTCAGAAGGGGCTATTGGGACGTATAAAACATTGCCAGGGCCACCGTGTGCATAGCGAGGTGACTGAGTGGAAGGGCAGCAAGAGCTGTAGGTATGCACAAGCTAAGGAGAGGGGACTCAGAAGAAACCAAGCCTGCTGACAGCTCATGATCTCAGGCTAGCAGCCACTGGAACAGAGAAAAGCATCATGGTCTGTGATGTTCTGTTATGGCAGCCCTAGTGTACTCACAGTGATTCCAACTCTGGGGCTGGCAGACTTGTATTTATAAATGTCCACAGCTGGGGTGGGCATTTGCTGCACCAGTTGAGATACAGCTTGGGATGCTCATGTCCCCTCTTGGAGTGCCCTGCTTCAAGTCTCCATTCTGCGCCTGATTCCAACTTCCTGCTAATATGTACCATGGGAGGCAGCAGTTACAGCCCAAGTACTTGTGGGAGATTTGGATTGAGTTCCAGGCTTCTGGCTTTGGCTTGACCCAGCTGTAGCAGTTATGGGTAGAGGAGGGAATTTCTGTTTAACTCAAAGTGAAAGGTACAAAGCCATGTCATTTACATCCTATGTGGAGTTCATCGTTTCCTGCTAATGCACACTTTGGGAAGCAGCAGGTGATGGCTCAACTACTTAGGTCCCTGTCTCACATACGGGGATTGGATTTTTTTCCAATTTCTGGCTTTGGCACAAGGTCAGTTCTGGCTATTGCATGCATTTGGTGAATGGACCAGTTGATGAAGGTTCTCTTGTCTCTGCTTTTCAAGTATACAAAAATAAATGAATAAAAGAAAAGGGCAATGCAAAGTGGAGAAAATATGGTACATCATGAGAAGTGGTGTGAATTGGAGAACCAGACATGACAATTTTGTCATGTGAACATACACTTTAGTTTCCCCCATTAGACTCCTGCAAGAACTTGACATAGATTAAATCTTGACATTTGCTAAATAAAGGAAACCTCAGTGCAGCAACAAATAATGTTAAGCATCTGAAGGCAAGGTAGGAAGAAATCTAGGGAATTTCCCAAGTACTGCTTAAATGCACAGTGCGACTAGGCACATCACCAAGTTCCACTAGCTTTTATTTGAAGGAAAAGATAATTTAAATGATTCTAATATAAAACAGCTTGTGTGTGTTTGTGTGTATGTGTGGCGGATGAGTGGGCTTTTGTCCAGCTTTCTGCTCACGCATATCCTGGGAGACAGCAGGTGGTTGCTTAAGTACTTGCTTCCCGGAAACTCTGGGAAAGTCAGTCTGATATCCAGGGTCCTGGCTTAAATACTATATTCTGGAAGCAGTGCTGTGGCACAGGTTAATCTGCTATTTATGCCCACCTGCATCCCATATCCAGCTTAGCTTCCTACTAATGCACGTGGGAATGGTCCAAGTACTTGGGACCCTGCTATCCTCTTGTGAGACCAGATGAAGCTCCTGGCTCCATCTTGGCCAACCCCAGCCATTTGGGTGTGAACTGGAAGATGGAAAACCTCTTTTTGTTACTCTGCCTTCAAATCAATACACAAAACTTCAAAAAGAAAATTATCCTACAGTTGGCAAAGTTGTTTGTCATAGGGGTTCAGGTTGACAATGCTGAGATTGCCTGATCTGTTATGCTGGAATTGAACAAATAAGCAAATGCTTGGTAAGTGGGGGAGGGGGTCTAGCTTTTCACTCTTAGAGAAGGAAGTTACAGATAAGACAGAACAGTGATGTTTCTGCTTAGTCACAGTCATCAGTAAGAACACATGTTTAATTTACCAGAGATCATTATACAGAAATATCTATAGGGCCTGGCCAGATGGCTCTGTGGCTAAATCCTCCCCTATCATGCACCGGGATCCCACATGGGTGCTGGTTCTTCTCCCGGCTGTTCCACTTCCCATCCAGCTCCTTGCTTGTGGGTTGAGAAAGCAGTAGAGAACGGCCTTCGGACCCTGCACAAACTTGGATATCTGGAAGAAGCTTCTGGCTTCTGATTAGCTCAACTTTGGCTATTGTGGCCACTTGGGGAGTGAACCAGCGGATGGAGGATCTTTCTGTAATTCTGCCTATTAAATAAAAATAAAATTATCCTTAAAAATATTTGAATATAGGTGTATATAAAATTAGTATATGTACAAGTTTTCTTGGTTCTAGCAGCTTAGAAAGAGAAATAGCACCTCAGTAGCAACAAGCCCACCACCACGCAGTTCTCAGCTTCTAACACCGTTCTCCAACAGAAGGAGTCAAGTCACTCTCAATAAATCTCTTTGGATAGGGGTTGGCATTGTGGCATAGCATGTTAAGCTGCTTGTGACACTGGTGTCCCATCTTCACATATGGAGTATAGGTTCAAGACCTGGCTGCTTTGCTTCCCATTTGATTCCATGCTGATGCACCTGGGTAAGGAAGCAGCAGATGGTACAAGTACTTGTAGCCTTCTCACCCAAATAGGAGACCGAGATGGAGTTCCAGATTGTTGGATTTGGTCTGGCCCAGCCCTGGCTGCTGTAGTCATTTGGGGACTAAATCGGCAGCCAAAGATCCCTCTCTTTCTTTCAAATGAATAAATCTTTAAAAAAAAAAAGGGGGTGGGGGATAAATGGATACAGAGAATATATAACTTTAGTGAAAATCGAATAATTATTGGGATAAATGGGTACAGAGAATATATAACTTAAGTGAAAATCTAATAATTATTTTAAAATTAAGTTTACTTAAATAGTAAAAAACCCACAATGTGCCCATGTGCAATGTGTTGTCCTGGATTGGCTCTTGGTAAAATAAAGAGCTTAGCAGAAAAAATGTGAAACCTTAATAAAGTCAGGCATCTACTTAGTAACTTTCTTGGGCTGGCACCCTAGCGTAATACGTTAAACCTCTGCCTGTGGTGCTGGCATCCCATGTGACTGGTGGTTCATGTCCCAGTTGCTCCACTTCCAATCCAATTCTCTGCTAATCGGTCTGGGAAAGCAGTGGAAGATGGCCCAAAGCCTTGGGACTTTGTACCCACAAGGGAGACCCTGAAGAAGCTCCTGGCTTTGCATAGCCTCAACTCAGGATGTTGGTGGCCATTTGGGAAGTGAACCAGGAGAAGGAAGTGTTGTGGGCTGAGGAGTTGATTAGCATTTGTTAAGCTTGGCTCCTGCAGGAAATGGCTTGGAGGCTAGTGGCACCTTGTCTGTCAGACTCATTAGCATCCAATTGTTCTGCTAGAGGCTTGGGGGAAAGGTATGTATGGCTGAATAAAGGGAGGCTGAGAGAGACCTCTTCCACCACTACTGGTCTCCTTTTGGTGTCTGATTCCCTGACCCTAGCCGTGTCCATGCTACCGGCCCAGCTGCCCGGAACAGGTGGCGCCTAACGTGGGGCACGGCATGGCACGGCACGAACATCTGAGGGACCCCTGGACCTGCGAAGGTAAGTTTAGAATTTAAGAATTTTGCAGGGGCATTATTGATTTAATCCCCAGACCCTCTCCCTGCGCTAGGGCACGAGGGACAATCTGAGGGACCCCTGGAACTTTGGAGGGGCATAATTGATTTAATCCCCAGACCTTCTCCCTGTTTAGGGGCACAAGGGACAATCTGAGGGACCCCGGAAATGTAGAGGCAGGTTTAAAAATTTTCACAGGGACATAAGTAAATTTATCAGGGAGCAATAACTCGATAAAATGCAGGTAATTAAGGGAGTCCGAGATCTGCTCCACTCACAAGGCACCGACAGTAAGCTTAAGGCCTCGCAGAAGTTCGTTGAAACTATCTGCGACGTATCCCCATGGTTTGCTCTCCTTGTAGCCACCTTTTTCCTCTGGCACTTGGTAAATATTGCTTTGTCATCCCATCAAGCAGTGGTGCATCCCTTCCTTCAAAAATTATCTATAAGAAGGGGGAGGGAGCCGCAAACCAGAGTAAGTAGACAGAAGGAACTCCAAACCAGGGTAACAAAGAAGGAGCTGCAAGCCAGGAATAGTAGACAGAAGGAACATTGAACCAGAATAAGTAGACAGAAGGAATTCCAAACCAGGGCAAGTAAGGAAAAGAAACCGCAGAACAGACAAAGTGTAGAGCAATTGTGCGAAGTAGATTCAGAGTCCTCTTCTGAGGACGAGGAAGGGGTAGAGGATGGAAGTGAGTCTTCCGAGGATCCCCCGCTCATTGGAAGTTTGGCTGAATGCTTTTGCTGGCTGCTTTTTGATTCATCCAGACCTCTAATACCTGAATCTTAAGTTTCCTATTGCCCGGTTGTCCACCTTTTAAATATCTTTATAATATGATCAGGAAGCAAAAGTCAAGAAAAATGATTTTACAAAACTTGTCTTCTAGGCTTGCAAATTGTACTTTGGAAGGTCTTTTGTTGTGATAAATGTTTGGCAAGCTAGCTTCATCTGCATATCCATGGCCCATGGCAACTTTTGGGATTTTAGAATTCTAAGAAATACAAGTAATGCAAGGCAAATCTCTTAAGTTTCATTTGTGATATTTTCAAAAATGTGAAATTTTATTGCAAATAATTTGTTTTAGAAGTAAACTCTAACGCATTGTTAAATTATTTCAAGGTATAAGTTAGATTAATGTGGTATTGTATACAAAGCATTTTTATAGTTTAAAATCAGTCTTGTGTTTTCGGCTGTTATCAGATTTCTCACTGCTTTACTTGGTTAAGATTTTGTATTTGTTTTAAAGGTATTTGAGTGATGATTCCATGTCAATATTGGAGTCTAATCTATAATGCGTTAGACTAACAACAACAACAACAACAACAACAAAAACCTTCTTTTAGATATTTTTAGCCATCCTTAAAGAGGCATCCAAGAATTCAAGTTTCCAATTCTTGGGTTTCCCTTGGTACTCGTATACAGCCTCAGGATGCCAACGGATTTATCTCCCGTTTTGTGGAGACAGTTAATCAGGCTGATTGGATTAAGATTATTGCTAAATGGAGTAAAATTTTGTCGTGTCATAATGTACACACCTATGGAATTGTGAAGGTTGAAATTTTAGTTTACACACTTTTAATGATTTAGCTCTGCAGTTGTATCTGGTTATTCACTATGTATTCTTAGCATAGCTATTTACTGAAAAGACTAAAATTCGCATTCTTATTATGATAAAAGAATTTCATAAATGTGACTTTTTTCTCTCAAAGTTGTGGTTCAAAGCTATTTACTTCATGGTTTTTCAGCTACTGGTTTCTGATGAACACTACTACCACTAAGTTTAATTGAGAACAATTTTTTTTAAGTCTCCAAAAGTGTCTGTGTGTGTGTGTGCGCGCGCACATGTGTGTCTTAAGTTTGTCTTCTGTATAAGTTGTTTAGAATTGTAATAATGTGTTACTGTCTCCTTATTAGTCAGAAAATGTTCTAGATTTTTGTGAATTAAGTTTAAACTTCCTGTAGGAAACATTTTAAAAAGCAGGTAAATTTACACATCTGTCTCATCAGCTATCTGGATCCTTAGCTGCAAACCCAGGACACATAATTTACATATCAATATCAAAAGCAGGTTGCCTTGAGCTCTGAATTCTGCAGGCACTCCCAGAGCTTTCTGATAGGACTGTGAAAGTATCTAAATGATTTTTAAAACTCTGCTACAAACTCATTTACTTTGACTAAGATTACTGGTTAACACAGATTTCTTTAATTTATATAATTCAAATTGCTAATAGTCTGTTTTCAAAAAACATTATGTCATTGATATAAAGCTATTATTTGACAGTTTTCACTCTATACTGTCCCCATAAGAGTAAACAACCTGGTATTTCAGACCTAAGGTCCCCTTGCTTAATATCCTTAAGGACAAGGTATTATAGAACGTGCCAACCGTACTATCAAGGATTATCTTACTAAAACTAAAAAGGGGGAGTATAGCACTCCCCGAGATCATTTGAACCTTGTATTATTTATCTTAAATTTCCTAACATTGGATGCTGAAGGACGGTCTGCTGCAGATTGTCACTGGAATCTGTCTCATAAGGAGAAGGGTTATGTGATGTGGAAGGATCCCTTGACCGGTCAGTGGCAAGGCCCAGACCCCGTCCTCATACGGGGGCGAGGTTCAGTTTGTGTTTTCCTAGAAAACGAAAATGCTCCAAGGTGGATTCCTGAGAGGCTTGTCCGGCAAGCTCCTGCTGCTGAGTCTTGTGAAAGCTCGGGTACTAGCCAAGATGATGGCATTTGAAGATCGACGGGACAAGCAAGTATATTAGACCTTTATATAAGTATATTAGTATTTGGTAAGCACCCCTCTCTTTATCTTTTCTTTGTCTTATTGAGAGAGGGGTTAGATTGGGTAGTAGGCAGTCAGGGTATTCTGGGTACCCAAGTAATTTTCTCAAAAAATAAAATCCCCCACCGTGTCTTAGAGCAAGTCTCTTCCAAGGGACAAGGATGCTATTAACATATCAATTCCCCACCTGAAGTATCGGCCACTACCTCTGGCCATTGTGGGAGGGCCTCAGGCCGATCTCTTTATCATTGATAGGAGGGCAGGAAGAAGTAATACACATCTGCCCTAGGCCTGGAATGTCCGATGTCTGGCACCTTTGCGGCCTTTTGTCCCAAGGCAAAGTGCCATGGAAAGCAGGAATTTTCTTTGTTTATGGATTTCCTGCCAGTTTCTCCTTTAACCAGACTTCAGACTATCTGGTGTGCCACCCCAGTTGTTTAGGGGCTGGCCCTTTATAAATAGCTCAATTTCTGCCCGTGCTTTTTCTTATTATTCCCCTGTTATTACCACGGGGAAATTACCCACCTTTTCTATGTGGCAGCTTTGTGGGGTATGGACATGCACTGGCATGCACCCCGATTTTCCTTCTTTAGGAATGCAATTATTCCTATGGAATTTATCAGTTCCATCACTCCTCTGGACTTGAGGACTCGCTCACGTGGATATACCTCAGCTCCTTGAATTTTGAACTTGTGTCTGCCTGTATTATCCCTATGTTTCTCTCTTACATACAGAAAAGGCCTGTAAAGTGAATGACACCGAGTTCCAGTGCACCCTGACAGCATGCTAGAATGGCTATTGTGATTCTGCTGTTATCCTGCAGCCGCCCTGAATCCCGCTGTGCCTGTTGGGACTGACGGAGAGGCCTCTGTTGGCCTGATAAGCTCAAAAGAGACTTTGGCATAACGGCAACCATTGTAGCCAGTACATCAGCAGCCGCCACCAGCAGCTATCGTGGTGACAGTGATCCAGGTCTCAGATCAGACTGCCAGAGTTATGGAACAACAGGACTTTACTATGAACATGAGTGGGTGGGCACGCTTACGCTGTAATTGCGGGTTGATTTGTTGGCATAGAACAGCAGATGCTGTGAGATTTGGTTTGGCCTCCTGTATTCCATCATATGCCTCTTTGTGTGTAACTCCCCTGTAGTGCAGAATGTTTCTCCAGGCCCGGGAATTGCTGTCTGCGCATTGCTACCGAACTAAGATGTTTCTATGGTCAGGGCCTCTTGTCCCCCATTACGCCTCTATGTATGTTTCACCTGTGTAGTGCTATGTCTTCTCAAGCCTGAGAATTGCTGCCTGCTTGTTGCTACCGAGGTAAATCACTCCTAGCCATGGAACAGGGTAACCAACCTCCCCAAGTATGGTTTGTGCAGCTGCAGCAGACAACGCGTTGGATGGCAGCCAGATGGACTGGGCACTGACCAACCTAAGACAGGGGCTCCGTCATGCTGCGGAGATTCCCAATGATGGGTAAGGCTGGTAACCTGGAGTCCACAACCTAAGACAGGCCCAGACAAGTCTGCTTTAAAACAAAGAAGGGGGGGGGGATCTGTTGTGGGCTGAGGAGTTGATTAGCATTTGTTAAGCTTGGCTCTTGCAGGAAATGGCTTGGAGGCTAGTGGCACCTTGTCTGTCAGACTCATTAGCATCCTATTGTTCTGCTAGAGGCTTGGGGGAAAGGTATATGGCTGAATAAAGGGAGGCTGAGAGAGACCTCTTCCACCACTACTGGTCTCCTTTTGGTGTCTGATTCCCTCACCCTCGCAGTGTCCATGCTACCGGCTAAGCTGACCGGTACAAGGAAGACCACTCTCTCTCCTTCTATCTGTAACTCTGTCTTTCAAACAAAAATACATCTTAAAGAAATAGCTTGCGGGGCCTGGCATGGTAGCTTATCAGCTAGATAAACTAGCTTATCTAGCCTTGAATATGCTAGGATCCCTTATGGGCGCCAGTTTTAATCCCAGCAGCCCTGCTTTCTATCCAGCTCCCTCCTGTGGCCCGGGAAAGCTATTGAGGATGGCCAAAGCCCTGGGATCCTGCAACCCATGTGGGAGACCTGGAAAAGACTCCTGGCTCCTGGCTTCTGATCAGCTCAGCTCCGGCCATTGCAGCTGCTTGGGGAGTGAATGAATGGATGAAAGATCTTCCTTTGTCTCTCCTTCTCTCTATATATCTGCCTGTCTAATAAAAATAAATAAGTCTTACAAAAAGAAAAAAAATCTTGCCAGCGCTATTTAGTTGTAGTGAATGTAACATGGTAATATAAGATGCAACATTAGGGGCAAATGGGTAAAGCAGATGACACTATTTTCTTTGCTCCTTGTATACATAGTTATCCCAAAACAAAAAAGTATATTCAAAAAAGCAGTGCAATGCAAGGAAGCTTAATGTATGAACAACATCTGCTTAACCCCCCACTAATAGTCTTTATTCTGGCATTTGATTTGTTTGGGACTATGTGGTAAATTTCTTGGGTTATCTTCATATACATCCTCAATGCTGACAGTGTTGAATCAACCTAAAGGACCTGACAGTATTCTTTGCACATGTATCCATGTTACAAAGGAATCCTATATTTCCTAGGAAACCAGCTGACTGGAATCTAAAGAAAAAGGACCAAGATGTGAAAGTGAACAAGACAGCAGTTGATAGAGCCAGGGGTCTTTTACGTAAGAAGTTAGCTCAAAACCGAAGAGATGTTACAAAGTAAGACACTAATTCTCAGCTGGGAGAGGCAGAAGCCCAGAAGCTACGGAAAATAAAGAAATGGTGAGAACTCCACTTTGCTTACCATACCTACGGTTTACTCACAAACTCTTTTACCCGTATCATCCTTACTGATTGTAATATTAGATTAATGGTTTCATGCGGTCTGAGAATCAAGTGGTTGCCAGGAGTGTACATTTCTAGGGCCACAGCCACAGGACAGTGCCATGCTTTTACTTGCTTCAATGACCGTCTTCTTTACCACACTCTTGAATTCTCTGGGCAAAGGCATGCCGCTGCCGATTCTTCTCAAGGCCCAGCAATGTTGTGTACAGAACAGGTGCTCAACACACAACGGCTTAATGAATAAATAAGGCAGGAAGATAGAAACCACTGCAACAAACTTTTTCATTTGAAAGTTTCCAAGGTAAACATTCAGTTCTAAACACTTCTTCAAGGCGAAGTATTTTAATAATTACAAGGTTAGCACTGTGGCATAGTAGGCTAATTCTCTACTTTTGGCATGGGCATTGTACATGGGTACCAGTTCCTGTCCTGGCAGCCCTACTTCCCATCCAGCTCCCTGCTTGTGGCCTGGGAAAACAGTCGAGGATGGCCCATAAGCCTTGGGACCCTGCACTCACATAGGAGACTCAGAAGAAACTCATGGCTCTTGACTTTGAACTTGGCCAGCTCTGGCTGTTGTGGACATCTGAGTAATAAATCAGTGAATGGATAACTTCTTTGTGTCTTGTAGCTCTGCTTTTCAAACAAAAATAAATCTTTTATAAAAAATATTTTATTTATTTTTATTGCAGAGTCAGATATACAGAGAGGAGGAGAGACAGAGAAGAAGATCTTCCATCCAATGATTCACTCCCCAAGTGAGTGCAATGGCCAGTGCTGCGCCAATCCAAAGCCAGGAGCCAGGAACTTCCTCCAGGTCTCCCATGCAGGTGCAGTGTCCCAAGGCTTTGGGCCATCCTCTACTGCCTTCCCAGGCCACAAGCGGGGAGCTGGATGGGAAGTGGGGTGCTGGGAGACGAACCAGTGCCCATATGGGATCCCGGGGCGTCCAAGGCAAGGACTTTAGCTGCTAGGCCACTGTGCTGTGCCCACAAAAAATAAACCTCTAAAAATTTTAATAATTCAATTTTCCAGTTTAGTGGGGAGAACTGACCTATAATGCCCAAAAATATATAACTGGTATTGGAATTTGAGGAGAATATATAAGCAGACATTTCAAAAGGTCATGGAAACTGGAATTAACAGATTGCAAAAATACGGAAATTCATGCATTTTTTTCAAAAGGCACTTTTCTGCGAGTTTTTTTAAGACCACTCATACTTAATACATTTCAAAGAATGTATTATATTGCCCAGCTATGTGATCTGAAGACCCAAGAAAATGCCATGCTAAATTATGTTGAATCCTTAATGGCTTCATTACAATTAAGGTAAATAAAACAGGGGTGGGGTGGGGAAGGCTCCATATGACTCCTCACAGAGTGTCTGAATGAAAGATGAAATCTTTTCATGGAAGCACAATGGAACAGAATTACTTTTTTTCAACAACTAGGTTTATTCACTTAATAGAACACTTGTTGCTTTAAGATGACTGTACTAAGGCGGGGGGGTTAGGGAAAGGATAAGGGAAAACCCAGGAGCCTATGGAACTGCATCATAAGATGATGATAATAATAATAAATAAATAAGATAAAAAGATGACTGTACTAGACATTTTTCCCAGTATTAAAATATTGTCTTTTACGAAGAGGGAATAGCAAATGATGGCAGTAAAAAATGTTTCTGAGTCCAGTGCGATGACTCAATGGCTAAATCTTCACCTTGCAAGTGCTGTGATCCCATATGGGCACTGATTTCGTGTTCTAGGAAAGCAATGGAGGATGACCCCAAAGCCTTGGGAGACCTGGAAGAAGCTCCTGGCTTCAGAATGGCTCAGCTCTGGCCATTGTATTCACTTGGGAAGTAAGCCAGTAGATGGAGAATTTTCTCTCTATATAAATCTGATCTCCCTCTCCAATAAATAAAACCTTAAAAAAAAGTTTTTTTTGGTGGCCAAAAAAAGGTACTGCAATGTCAGTCCCTAAAATGCTATACATTCATGAGATCCCTTTGTGTATAAAGGGTTTTCATATACTATCTTTTTATTTGGTCGGGGAGGGCACTCAGGGATTTGAGTTAGCAAGGGAAAAACATAAATTATTTGAATATACCTACTGGTTGGGAATCAAGCTTTGCATATTCATCTTCAGTTGAAACAAACATGGTACAAGAGACTATACGTGCTCACAGTGAAGGGTGGATGTTTGGTACTATGGTTTAAAGTAATGCTTGGGATTCTCACATCCCATACCAGAAGACTTGGGTTTGGATCCCAATTCTACTTTCCTGCTAATGTGCACCCTGTGAGGCAGCAGCTCAATAACTTGGGCTCCTGCCAGCCATGTGGAAGAACTGAATGCAGTTTTAGGTTCCTAGCTTCAGCTGTCTCCCAGTCCCAGATGGTGTGGACATTTGGGAAGTGAGACAGAAGTGAATGAAAAAAAAATCAATACTTATTTTTGTTTTTCTTTCTTTTAAATTATGTGAAAACAATTATTTAAAAACCAAGAAGTCAGCAAAAGTCAAGCTGCTCAAAGAGTTGATTATACTAGCACCCAGACCTTAGGGCTGAAGGTATTGTGGCTGGTTAGAAAGCCAATGGTAGCAATTCAATCTGTCATGTAGAAATTCAATCTGCCATGTAGAGTACAGAAGAGCGAGGAAGCCAAAGTAAAATGAAGGATTTGGCTTGGGAAAAGGGATGTAGAGGGGGAATGAATAAGGTTGGGGGGTGGGATGGGAAAGGAAGAGTGGAAGTGAAGAATATAGAACTGACAAAAAAGAAAGGTGACAGCATAGGGGTAAAATCAAGGCCACAATGGGTAATCAACTGGAAAGCCCAGGACATTCCAAGACCATACTGAATTAACAAGTATATGACCATGGCCACTCAGTTCCCCACTTACATTTTGAAAATTAATGCAGTAAAGAACATATAAAATACATGGAGATAAGCTCTCAGGAGTGTTCACTTTAGAACTCAAATTTTTAAAAAAGTATTAAAGGCATGTGATGATACATTGTAGTTTAGGGGTCCAAAATCTGGTCTTGTGCTCGTTATAAATCAAACTTTTGTAACAAGGGCTTATTTGCTTGCTTTACTTGATTTACAGAAACCATATGAAAAATAAAGCCATGTTTAACAAGTGTTGGTGACCAACTTTAATAATACATATTTAATTTCCAGAAACATATGCTAACCGTCAACAACATGTTCAGGGTATCACTGCCCCAGATGTTATTTCATTGGTACATTATACTGGTATTTACAAAGTTTTCAAATTCAACAACACAAAACAAAACAGCTTAATTTTTTAAAACTACAATGCTTTAAAAAAAATGTAAACAATTCATTTTTACATTATTGTAAAAAAGAAGACTCACTCCTTAATGCGGCTTAATTTTTAACTGAGCAAAGCCTGGTGCTCATGGATAAAGAAGGAAAAGAATTCTTTACATAGAAACATTGTGCTCCAGTGTGGCAAAGAAAAAAAATTATATATACACATACAAAGAAAAGAATCTTAAGTTCACAATTTAGACCACAAAAAAATCTTGTCCCCAAATTGAGAATTTTATAAAAACCATTTATACATGGTTATTGACCTATTAAAAACCTATATAACATTTTTAAACAATAACTCAGTCAAAAGATACCACTTTTCTTAAAAATGAAATTCTGTGCAAAAGAAATTGTTTAAGCTAGAAATAAGACTATACCCTTCAGTAAGAGGCCAAAAGAGCCACTGCAATAATTTAACTCTGTTAGATTTAGTGCATGTAACCAAAAGGCACACACATGTGATTAATATATTAATTTCTTCTCATGCAGAAACCTGTGCATGTTCATAATTATATAATAAAAACACAAATATAACAAAACATAACGCCAAATGGTTGGCAATGTTAAACTAGCCACAATCCTTTTTAGTATATCAGTCCAGGGTTTCCTAGATCATTAACACTGCCTCTCAAAAAAATATATTATATTTAAACAACTTTCAATAAAAATTAAAAAAAGATGTTAGTCTGAAACACTATATTACTTTTTCTCATTCTGATACATATAGAAACTACTGATATGTTTATTTAAATGTCATTTCAAATTGTAATGTTTTTCCTTTTGTTGACAAACACTTTGATTGCTCCAGTGAAGTCAGCAGAGAGAAGAACTTCTGTATTGTCTGTCTTCACAATACCTTAAAAAGTTAAAACAGACTGAAATGATTTTAAAGAAATTTGAAGCTTGCTGCCACAGTGGCAGATGCCCAGGACCCACTAGCTTTGGTGCAGGGAGATCCTATGCCCAGCTCTGCAGGTTCTTTCCCAGTTCGCTCCTGGGACCCTCCTCTCCGAGGCTCACCTCCACTTACCTTGTCCTAGCTGCTCTTTGCTTGGATTGATGGCATCACAATCCCTTGGGGCGTAGATGCCAGGATCTACTCCCAGGCAGCCTAGGCCTCTAAGTCATTGAATGTTTCATTTCACAGTAAGAGGCTAGCTTGTTATTCAGCCCCAGGACTGGAAGGCTGGCTGAATGGGATCAGCTGGCCAAGTCCTATGCGAATAGGGCTCTCTAAAAGAGGTTGACAGTCAAGTTTATTGTACAGCAGACATACGGAAACTGCTATGAAACAAAGCAGACACATTTGCTGCGTGAATGCTGACAGCACCTTTTGCCTTGTTGGGCCATTTAAGACCTATATAGCTATGCTAAATAGTAAAAACACTTCTTAAACTTTGCAGCTGTGTAAAAACATTAAACAATCCAATTTAGTGTTAACTAACTTTATAATAACAGGTAAAAGTGTAGATTTAAGGACTAATATGGAAGAGAATAATCTGAACTTACACCGGAAAGTTTCATACAGAATGAGTCAGGCAACATGATTTCACTTAGATGTGGTAAAAACACGTTTTAAACCTTTAATTATTCCTCATCATCCCTTTGACATAGTGTGGAATAAAGAGAGGGCAATTGGTGACATTTTATGATTCCATCACAGTGACAAAAATTTGAGCATTATCTATCAAAATGTGCACTTCTTTAAAAAAGACTCGATGAATTAACTGCACCTTGTACATTTCTAAGAAGTTATAAAACAATATGTTCTGCATATTCTATTTTCACTCAAATTATGTTAAAAGCTAGTGTAATGAGTGGGATAGACTAATAGGGAGTGAGGGTTAGGTTCCTGTTGGAATGAGAAGAGGGGGAGTCACTTTCAAAGTGCACAAGATGCTTACTTCATTAGAAGCGTCAATTCCAGTGCTCCAGGTTTCCAGTTTAATCAGGAGACCAGCAAGGAAGCTGAGCTAGCCTTCTGAACTTTCAGATGATCATGAGAAGAGTGAGCCACCCCTCTGATAGCTTTTTTTGTTTTATCCATGGCAGGCTAGTCCAGCCTTTGAGTGAGTTTTGTTCCCATCCTCTTTGTTAGCTGCTGTTGTACTGTTACTCCCCCACTCCCAAAAAATTGTGCTTAAGAGACTCCCTCCCACCTCCCCATCCCCCAACCCGTTTGCTCTCCTGGAGCTCCACCACTGGTTGTTGTGGCAAGTTCCTAACTTGAATAAATCTTGCGTTGCTTACTGTTTTGTCTCAATGGGAACTCTTTCATGTGAGGTAAGAACTGAGGTCTCCTTCCTTTGACCAGTAACACCAGACTTTCCTGTGGATTGTGTAGCCTAAGCATGCAGAGAATATAAAGGCATGGCTATTTGGAAGAGAGAAGCTCTAAGCTGGATTTGCTTCTGAGAAGAAAAGAGAAAGAAAGTAGAGCGCAATATATCCAATGTTGGATATATCCATATATCCAATATAGTGAAGTTTGGATTATTACAGGCTCACAGAACAAAGAATTTCTACATTTGTGTATCTTGGTTACACTTCTCAATGGAGAATGAATGTCTATGAAAAATTATGACCTTCCAAGTTTTGCATGCTTAATTTCTAAGTGAATTTAAGAGAAGTAAAATGTGTAACTGGATTGTTAAGAAATGGGTATCTGACAACCATTCTGTTGCAAACTAGAAGTCTTCTTCACACTCCTGCAGAAACCTCAGTATACCTGGTATTAGGGTCGATAAGGCCACTAAGTAATGACTCAAAAAAAAAAAAAAAAAAAAACTAAGACAAAACGAATACCTACCGGAGGATGTAGCATCCAAGCCCTCAGGCTCTTCACCTCTACTGGTCCCTTCTGATTTTTCAGATTGCACATCTGAAGAGAACATCAAACTTGGATTTGGAGCAAAGATGGCTGATGTCACAACTGCATTATGTGCTGGGAAAAAAATTTACTTTAGGATGATTGAAAATTTTTGATGCTGGGACTGGCACTGGTGCAGCACATCTAACTGCCTACAAGGTCAGCATTCCGTATCTGTGCCAGTCATGTCCTGGCTGCTCCACTTCTGATCCTGATCCCTGCTAATGCGCTTAGGAAAAGGATGCAAGATGGCTCAAGTCCTCAAGTCCCTCCATGCAAATAGGAGGCTTGGATGAAGCTCCAGGCTTCTAGATTTGGTCTGCCTGAGCCTTCACCAGTGAAGCCATTTCAACAGTGAACTATAGGAAAAGTCTCTCTCTCTTCAGGCCCCAACTGCCTTTCAAAGAAATCAATAAATCTTAAAAAAATTTTTAATGCTAAAGATAAGAGATCCCATGGCTTCTCAAAGATTAGAGCAGTTAAGCTCTTCCCTGGTATAGAAACAAACAAGCAGAACCAAATACAAAATTAAAGCAGTTTTAACTGCTAAATTGCTTCTCTAAAATAATGCCCACACACATTTAGTCTAGTGCACTTCTACTTCAACTTTATTCATTGGTAAGATGTAAAAAAAGCAGGTAATACACTTACCTTTAATACCTTCCCAGAAATCATTTCGATCTCTTCTCACTGAAGTAAATTTGCTTAGGTCATGGTAAGTACTCCAGATATAAACATACTTATCCTCTGAACCACTGACAAGGTAAGTAAAATCATGGCTAAATTTAAGGAAGAAAGAAGAAACAAAATTCAAGTTTTAATTCTTCTCTTTGGTCTCCTGTTCTCAGTGCTTCCTACTTCAAAACACCTGACCCACACCTGTGGGAGGTTTGAGAATAGAACCAGGTATTGCTAATATTTTCATCAAAGCTGGAGGGAGTCAATTCACATTAGGACAAAACAAGGCTTAGAGAGCTCAAGACGTGGAGTACTTCACCAGGTGAAGTATTGGTTAACTAACGGGTAATTCAGGAAGAATAGATAGTTGCTAAAAGGACTAGGACTAGGAAAAAAAAAACCCCAAAACCAAATCAAACCAAACCAAAACAACAAACCCCAGGCAGGTAACCCTATTTCAAGAAATCCTACTGACTCCAGACTTTCAAAATTTCAAATAACAATGATATATAAAGGCATAATTATAGGAGATGTCCTTTGGCATGCCAAAATACTCTTGTAAGGTTCAGGTATTTTAAATGAACAAGACAATGAGTACGAGGGGGCAGGTAGATCTCCTAAGAGTTGACAAACGTAAAAAAAGCAAAAAATTCCAGAGCTTGAACCTGCCACTGTAATCATGACTTACAATCTCTTACTTTTCTTGGTCTTGGTTCTTCATCTACAGAATGAGGCTACTCAAGTCCACTAACATTTTGTGTGAGGTCCAGGGATAAGCCTTATGAGGCCATTCTCCATGAGCCAGCATCTCACTGCCCTATGTTTACACGCATACTGTTTCTCAGGAAACTTATCACTTTTCAGTGGCTGAATAACGCCTTCAGTCATTTCCTGATTAGTTAGGAGACCACAAATGGGGAATGTCTTCTGCAGGCTCCGCGCCAGACAAGGAGGAGTCAGGGAATCCTTACAAACCAAGACACCTCTGGATACTCTGCTATCTTTCTCTCCTTTCTGTAGAAACCCCTCTCTGGAATCTCTCAGGAGGTACTTTCCCCTTCCTTCTTTTCATTTTTACTTGCAGACTTTGCAAATACAATTTCTCTGTCTGCAATGGATTCCTGGCCTTTCTACTTCTTAAGCCGATGAAAAGAACCCAAAAAGCTTTTCTGGCAACACAGAATAGGAGCAATACTATTTCCTGCAGAGGTGGGTGAGTTAAATTACTACATGGTGGTATGATGAGATGCCAGTTATAAAAGTTAAAGAAACTAAAAACCCATATAAAAATAAGTTCTAGGCCAATGGAAAAACAGGAGTAATGAAGAAATATTCCGATCTCTTTGGGGACTTTCTCATGGTCAATTTACCTGAAACTTGCTTTGATCTGGCTGCTACTGTTGACATAACCCTTATACTTCATGGAGAGTGATAAATCTCTCAGATCATACAGTCTGATTCTGGAGTCATTTGAGGTTACCAGTATCTAAAAATAAAGAAAAGTTAAAATAGTATCTTTTAATCAAAATTAAGGCATAACCAAGAAAGGGAATTAGACACACACACACACACAGAGGATAAATCCACCTTCAAATTAGAAAAAGTAATATTCCATAGGAAAGGGAATACATTTTTTTTGCCAGGATATGGAAACTAATTTCTCAGAGTCTCCTACATATGTATAGAAAGAGATGGCTCTGAAAACCAGAATACCTTATTTTCTCCAGGTAAAGGCTCGATGCCTGTAATTTTTCTTCCAACCTTGTTGCGCCCTCTAGTAGATCGCACATGTATTTGGGTATGGTATTTCAAATGCTAGAAAGAAATCACAAATTCAAAACATCAGAGTCAGAAGAAACCTCAAATGCCATCTAGTACAACACTCAGAAATCGATTCCATCTCAATGTGCAGATAAGCACTTAAAACTTAGATGGGCTAAACAACTTGGCCCAAATCACAAACTGCTTTTACTAAGTATTCAACTAGGTAACTTGCACAAGATAATTATTTACCTCTGTATCATAGAAAATACATCTACCATCATATGTTCCAATTACTGCATATTTGCCATTCTGACAGAAATTTGCAGCTGTGATCAATTTTGTCTGACCATCAACTTCATTCCACAAAGCCACTTTTTTGTCAGGTATGTTCCAAAGGCGGAGCTTTCCATCTAATGACCCACTTAGAAAATATCTATCATCCTAGAACAGTGGCAAAGGAGAAAGCATTCATTAAATTCACTAGCAATCAATGAATCTATTAGGAATAATGTTTTGAAATGTAGGCTTTATCTTATAAATATTGTACTTCAAGCTTTATTTTCTACACCACAAACAGTACAACAATGTGGAACTTCAAACATTTTTCTCGGGGGGGAAAATGATGTTAACAGATAATGTGTTTCATGTACATTGCACGGGGAAAAGTTCTGTGATTAAATAAGTTTGGGAAATTCTGGGTAACCGAAAATTAAACAGCATTAAATCCACATATTGAATCCACAAAGGGGGGAAAGGTGGGTAGTGCTTTCTAACTCATTTAACCACAAGTCCTTTTGATGGGAGCAGGTAGGGGAGCCAGAAAGGAACATCTAACAAGGCTAGCACCTTCAAGGAACTTGCTTGGGAAACACTATATTGTAGCAGATCACAAATGTTAAAATTTGGATGCAAGAGTAACATTAGTTAGCAGGCTTACAGAACCAGTCATTTCTTTTTTTTTTTGGAACTCTGACACTAGGTGAAGCAGTCACTTCCCTATTCGATATCATTCAGATACTCCATCTGGAGCAATCTGGCTTACAGGGAACGGACACTGGAGACATTGGGATTGTTGTGACTGAGGATGAGGTGGTGTGCTAGCGGCATCTAGTGGGCAGAGGCCATGAATGCTACTCCATACCCTGTAAGGCAGAGCACAGTCTCCAGGCCCTCTATAACAAAGAACGTGGGGGAGGGTTGCCCAATCTCTGCTCTAAACTAAGCAAGTCTTAACTATAAACTAGTGTATACATGATAAAAAAATTAAAGATTTGCTGGTTATTTTTCTTACTCATCTCTGAAGCCTGTCAATGATAATCTAGCCATTTTAGGACTAGCATGCTCTACTCAATGTTTGTGAGAGGGAACTTGCAACAGTTTATGGAAAATGCATGTCATGAAAAAAAAAAGCTACATGGATTCTGGAATCTTGTTGCAGTAAAACAAACTTAACTTTTAATATCTTCTCATAAAAATTTTAAAGTATCCTCAAACCAGTAGAAGAGCTGAATAAGTAAAAAATACTTCATCTTGGTCTTCTGACTTGAATTTTATTACCAGGCATACCTCCCACCGTGTGTGTATGTGCATACATGGATCTTCTTTGCCTAATCTTATATCTCTGCTGTCATGCTTTCAGGTAAAATAGTCACGCTGCCATGGAAATATTAACACCACCCTATTCTCTTTGCTCCTCTCAGAAACCCTATAGGTCAGTGCAGCTTTCAGAAGTAGGGATTTTTGGTATTCCAAATCAAATCATAGACAAATTAGTGACTGAAGAGAAAGCTTAATAACAGAATACTATTTAGGTAACTATTAAAACCAAGTATCTCTTTCTACTAGGGACATGACAGCATGATAGTGAAAACAGGATTGGAGGGAGGGACTGTGTTCTCGGGTGCTCACTTCACAGTTGTTGCACCTCTGGAGGACAGACAGAGGTGTTACGCAGAGGGAAGTCACTAACACCTTTATGTTCAAGTGTTAAGGCATTCATACAGATTAAACATTTTTATTTTCCCAAAGTTCCTGATCAAGTCTTCTGTAGGTTCAGAATCATGCCTAGAGAGGGAAATTGTATTGAAGGGGAGAAAGTCTTTTTGAATTTTGGGGAAAAGAGGAATAAATGTCAATATGAGTGAAATGTAATCTCAAGCATTTTGGTGGCTCTAGCCTTCAGGGGCACAGGATAGGAGTGCCATTCTGTTAACAATAGACTTTCCTCCTTTGAATGAAATCACATGGGACATTTCTTTCAGGGTAAAAATATTAAAGGATTTTCTGCTTTGAAAATGTATATAAAAAGGGATATCAATGTTAACAATGTCTCCAGATATTCAATCATAATTCAATATGAGGGTGCTTCAGAAAGTTCATGACAATTTTGAAGCTTCTTTGTATATCCTACAATGAATTTTGGTCACCGCCTTTTCAAAAAATCTTGAATGCTAGAGTTGTATAGAGTGGTGGAGAGAAGACAGAGGGATCTTCTTTCATTTGAAAGGCATTTTTACAGAGAGGAGAGAAAGGAAAGAGGTCTCCTATCCAATGGTTCACTCCCCAAATAGCCACAACAGCCGGAGCTGAGCCGATCCAAAGTGAGGAGCCAGGAGCTTCTTCTGGGTTTCCAGAAGTGCAGGGTCCCAAGGACTTGGGCCATCCTCCACTGCTTTCCCAGGCCATAAGCAGGGAGCTAGATTGGAAGTGGGGCAGCTGGGCCATGAACCGTACCCAAAAGGGATATTAGCATTGCCAACAGAGGATTAGCTTGCTACACCAATCACCATGCCAGAGGACAGAAAGAGAAAGAGAGAGAGAGAGAGAGAGAGAGAGAGAGAAATCTTTTATAAAGTAGTTAACTATCTGAATGAGCACAACAGATGAGCCAGGCTGAAATAGGAACCTGGTACTACATTTGGATCTGGTGGAAGGGGCTCAAGTTGAGCCCTCTGGCTGCCATCCCAGCTACATTAGTAGGAAGCTGGGTTAGATGTGCAGCAGCTAGACTTGAACCAGCATGCATACAGGATGCCAGCATAGCAGGTGGCGGTTTAAACTACTATACTACAACACTGGCCCCTCTTTCCCTCCTTGTTTCTTCTTTCCCCTCTCATACAACATTCCTGGCATATATTTACTCTTTTTTCATTTATTTTATTGCTGCTTCCTGTCCTTCCTCCATCTCTAATACTTTTCATCTTTAGTATGATACTTGATTTATACTCTGCATGCCTTATTAAAAATTTGGGATGATTGTTTAGTGTCATATTTACAGTATAACATTACCAACTTTTCTAATGCAGATTAGCAGAATACTTCATTTCTCAATTTTAAAGGAACATATTACTAAGTAAGTTGCTTTTCATTGTATGGGTATTAATAGCTTTATTTCCTGTGATCCAATTGTCCTCCAGAGAAAACAGGTAACCCCAATTTTCCTTCTAACAGAACAAGAAAATATACGGTTACTTACTCTTGGATGGAAAGCTATGGCAGTGACAAAATCTATGTGCTGGAAGCAGCAAAGGCATTCTCTTCTAGAAATGTGCCATAACCTGACTGTTTTATCCATCGAAGAGGAAAGCAGAAAGTAGTTCTATGGAGAAAATCGTATTGATTATTACTTTGTCATAATGTGAATATAAAGCCACTTGTATATAACAAAAGTGAACTGAGTTTTGTGAATCTAAATAGTTTTACTGTAAAGTACAGCATTAAAAGAACAACAGACTATCCAATCACCTGGAAATTTCTTTCCCCCCCCCTGAAACAGTTAAATAGCATCTTTTTAATCAATCCTAAGATCTTTCACATTAGCTGTTCTGAAATTCAGATGAATCTTATGATCCTTGTTCAAATAAATCTGCAAGGCTTCAGCAGAGGACTAAGCTGTGCTTTAGTTATTATAGCTTGTTCATGTTGAAATTTAGTTATGAAAATAAAGCACCTATTCATTTTTTGTCCTTTTAGTTCAGTTGCTTTTCACATTAATAACTCTGGTGAATTTTAACTCACATAATCCCCAACTGTTATTTAAAGTTCCTTCAAAAAGATCACCCTAAAATGCAGTATGGAAATGAATGTTATTGTGGAACTGCCACAACGTTGGCAAAAAAAAAAAAAAAAAAAAAAAAAAAAAAGTAAGAGAACACAGACTGTCACAGAGCGTAGACTTTTCAAAGCCAAAAAGGGGTAGTGTAACTGATTAAGGAACTGTGTTGGTACCATAACCCAGGAATCAGACATTTATCTGTCAAAAGCCTGCAGCTGGCAGAAGTTAATTAATACTTAAGATCAATCTGCTTAAGGAGCAGAACTATGAGTTACACTGAATGAGCAAATTCAAATGGGACCTGAGGTACTCCTTAGTATGTCTAAATGTGTTTAAAAAAATCAAGGTAATGCAATGCCATGATACACTGAAGCAGCAGAATGTTGCACTCACGCCTGCAGCTGAAGGACTACGCAATTGGAATAATACGGAGGAAAACGGTGTGGGAGGAGAAAACAGGGAAGGAGGAAGGGGAAGTAGAGGGGGAAATCCTTGTATCTATAAAATCCTATCATGGAAAGAAATAACAACAACAACAACAAAACCATTTTAAATCAAGGCAATGGTGACATTTACTGAGTACTTCCAACATGCTAGGCTTTGTTCTTCACACTAGAAAACAATCCTCCTTGACATGAGAAGAGTGCAGCACAGACATGAAATAACTTGTCTGTGGTTACACAGCTCATCAGTGGCAGAGCTAGGACTCAAGCCAGGCAGTTTAGCCTTAGGTCCAGACTCAACTATACTATTCTTCAAAATGCTCAAGTAGAACATATGTTATGAATAGCAATAACGTGCTTTTCCATTTGTTAAAAGTGACTAACAACCTTTAATCTTTGATCATAAAAACATTAAGTACAGGAGCAATGCTGGCTCAATTGGCTAATCCTTTGCCTCCAAGCACTGGCATCTTATATGGGCACTGGTTCATGTCCCAGCTGCCCCATTGCTATCCAGTTCCCTGGAGGACAGTGCAAAGCCTTGGGCCCCTTTACTTGCATGGAAGACCAGGAAGAAGCTCCTGGATCCTGGCTTCAGATTGGCTCAGCTCTAGTTGTTGCAGCTACTTGCGGAGTGAACCAGTGGATGCAAGGTCTTTCTCTATTTCTCCTTCTTTCTTTCTTTCTTTCTTTCTTTAAAAGATTTATTTTTATTATTTTTTTATTGGAAAGGTGGATATATAGAGAGGAGAGACAGAGAGGAAGATCTTCCCTCCGATGATTCACTCCCCAAGTGAGCCGCAACGACCGATACTATGCCGATCCGAAGCCAGGAGCCTCTTCCGGGTCTCCCACATGGGTGCAGGGTCCCAAAGCTTTGGGCCATCCTCAATTGCTTCCCCAGGCCACAGGCAGGGAGCTGGAAGGGAAGCGGGGCTGTCGGGATAGAACCGGCGCCCATATGGGATCCCGGGCGTGCAAGGTGAGGACCTTAACTACTGCACCACCACGCTGGGCCCATTCTCTTTCTTTCTGTAAATATGCCTTTCCAAAAAAAAAAAAAAAAGAAATCTTAAAGATTAAGCACAAGATGCTGGTATGTAGTTATACTGATATAAAATATATATATACTATTTTTGGTTATTCAAAAAAGTATCAATTTTATGTAATAGCTGTTTTAAAGTAATGTACTTTACAGTTTAAAAATGTTTTGAAGCATCTAATAATTATTTTAATTTTCAAGATCTACTTATTTCCAGACAAGTTTTAAACAATGTGTGGTTTACTTTATAATTTCCAGTTTATAAATATATAAAAACTAAACCTATGGCCCACTGTTCATGAAAACTGATTTTCTTCAATTCTTGCTCTAAGAGATACGAGACATTCCTAAGACATGAAGTGAAGGCGCTGAAGACATATTAAGACTTCTCCTATTATGTTAAGTAGATTCTGTTTAACAAGCTCTTGCTAAGTAAGAGAAATTAAATGAATTCCTTGAAATAAGTACTGATCTTGACAGTTAAAATAAATTAGATTCTAATCTAAGTTCTATTCACAATTATTGTGATCTTAGATATAACAGAGTCTAAACCGTTTATTATCTACACAGTAAAAGATCATATATCTCATGGGGCTGTTACTGTAATAATTAACAAAGTAATTCCTGCTATCTGACACAAAATGTATTTTCAAAACCAGAAAATCCACTGGTTGTGCTAACACTTGTCACTGTCCAGCAGCGACACTAAAATGACGAGGAACTCTCTCAAGGGTCTGGGAAAACAAGAACCGCCACCGCAACCGGAACACACAACAACGAACACACACAGACACACGGAGGACAAAACGAGTGAACGAAAAGCTGAACCAAAAAAGGGGCAAACAAAAAGGGGAAGGCGAACGAAAAAGGTTTATTGCCGAAAGTGGGCTGCTTATATACAGTTCTCCATCAATCACTTCTCCCTGTGGGTCCACTGGGTGCTACCTGATAGGCCGGTAGCAATGACATAATCGCAGTGGGGGCAGCAGCAGCCTATCCCCGTGACTTCCTGTTTGCCTACTGGCGGGACCCACCTCGCCTCCTGGCCCTTGGCCAGCCACCATCTTGTGACCACCTATCATACACGTGGGGTCAGCTCCTGGCACACCGTTCCCCACAAACACTGATGAGAAATAATTCTAAACCAAGATCTGTCCCTTGTACTAGAGGGGGTTAGAATCTTGCTGCATATAAGCTCTAGAAATACACATAGGTAAAGTCAACTAAAAATGAAAGTCTATAAAAAGTATGCAGATATAAAGGCAGTACAGAATATTAGTAAAACATCAACATGTGCTTTAGTTATCACATAAGACCTTATCAAGGAGACAGGCTACTAGGAACATATGAAAGAATGAATGCATTTTGTTCTAGCAAAAATGATTTGTTAAAAGCACTCTGTGTGAGGCAACATCATTTTGGTGTTGCCTTCTTCTGGCTGGGGATGAGGGGTTGGGGCTCTAATAAACCCTTAGGGACCATTCATACATGGGGTAGAATCTCACTCAAATAACTCAGACTGGTTCTTCTTAAAATTATTTGTGGTAAATGATTGAATGATTGTTTTTGCTTTAAAAAAATGTCCAGTGAGTCATGGACTAGAACTACTATAAAATATAGAAAATAATTATTAGAAAATGACGTAAAAATAAAAAGCATATAAAATAGAAGTCTACATAAAATACAAACCAAAGTTTTTAAAGATTAGGAACAACAGGCACATAATTACTTTGAAAAATGACAATAAACATTTATAAATGGTTTAGTCTTGGCTTCTGTACTTACTGTACTACAGACTGGTATTTATATGGTCAGGGACCAGAAGAAAGTCCAGTTTATTAACTGACACTTGTCTTTAAAGTGCATTATTACTCCCTTGAGAAAACTGCATAGCAGAGCTGATATTAAACAATACTACTGTTTTCTCCTAAGAAGTCTGGAAGGAATGCCAGGATGGACATTCTATAAGAACAGCATAATTAAAAAAAATTTATTTATGTGCAAGTCCGAGTTACCAAGAGAGAGGGACAGAGATGATCTAAACACTGGTTTACCCCACAGATGGCCACAATGAACACAGGATCCGAGAGCTTTCTCTAGGCCTCTCACATGGGCAGTAGGGGTCCATGTGCTTGGGCCATCGTCTGCTGCCCTTCTGAAACTATTAGCTGGGAGCTGGATCAGAAGGGATGCAGCTGGGACACAGATCAGCACCCATATCTGGCATTGCAGGTGATGGCTTTACCCACTGTACCAGGTCCTGTAATTTATTTTTAACATTATTTACTTATTTTCATTTTATTTGAAAGGGAGAGAGAGAGAGAGAGAAAAGAAACAGAAAAAGATCTATCTGTTAGTTCACTCCTGAAATATCCCCAACAGCCATGATTGTTCCAGGCTGAAACCAAGAGCCTGGAACTGCATCTGGGTCTCCCTCATGGGTGGCAGATACCTAAACAGCTGAGCAATTACCTGCTGGCTTCTAGAGTGTGCATCAGCAGGAAGCTGAGTCAGAAATAGTGGCAGGACTCAAACTCAGGTTATGTGTTATGCAGGTATCCCAAGCAGCATCCTATGTTCCATGCCAATCCCTGTCCCTAGAATTTTCTTGATTTGTTAAATCTTGGAAATGTGTACACTATCTTTATAATTGTTTCCTTACAGTGATTAGCTGTAAAGTAATGTTCTAAAGTCATGGGGTTTGACTCTCAACTCCTGTACTCTAATGCTGTGTCTTTAGGTATATTCCTTGATAAGGAAACAGCAATTAAAGACATGCATACAGTGCTTAAGTTTTGATTATCATTTTATCATTGTAATAGGGGAATAGTAACTGAACATTCATTCTGTCCTAGGCAAGTGCCTTCTATTTAACAGCTCAATTAACCTCCTGTAACTCCAAGAGGAAGCTACTTTTATCACACTTATTTTGCAGATGACACACTGAGATTGAGTAACTTGCCCAAGGTCAGATAATTACTAAGTGATAGATGAGGTAGGATGTGAACCCAGTGAGTCAGGCTCCACAGTATATGTTCTTCAATCATGTTGTTTTTTTACTGTTTCTTCCAAGAAGGAAATAAAGGAGTGGTCACTGGGACAGAAAGGAATCAAAGTAGTTTTAGCCTCAAATGCTAGAGATAGGATAAGGAAATGAATTCAAGAAAAAGGTATTAACTATGCTAAGAAGGTAGTATGATGCGTAATTTTATGTGTTATGTTGGCTATGTGTTAGGTTCAAAACAGTTGTTTAATCAAACATCTATCTAATGCTGCTGTTAAAGTGTTTCACAGATGCAATTAACATTTACTACCAGTTGACTTAAAAAACAAACAGACAAACTTATTTATTGGAAATGTAGATTTACAGAGAGAAGGAGAGACAGAAAGAACTTCCGTTCACTGGTTTACTCTCCAATTGTCATAATGGCCAGAGCTGGGCCATTCTGAAGCTGGGAGGCAGGTTCTTCTGGGTATCTCACATGGGTGCAGGGTTACAAGGACTTGAGGCATTATTCTCCAATGCTTTCCCAGGCCATAGGCAGGAAGCTAGATGGCAAGAGGAGCAGCCGTTACATGAACTGGTGTCCATATGGGATGCCAGTGCTGGGAGGTGGAGGATTAGCCCGCCAATTGAGCCAATGCACTGGCCCCTACCATTTAACTTTAAAACAGGTCACCTTTGATGGTATGTATGGAGATTGTCCAATCAGTTGAAGGCCTTAAGAGCAAAAACTGAGATTCTTCACAGAAGAAATTCTTCGTTAAGACTATTCATCAACTCCTGCTGAGTTTCCAGCCTGCTGGCCTCCTCTACAAACTTCAAACTTGCCTGCCCCCAAAATTTCAAGAGCCAGCTCTCTAAAACAAATTAATTTAGGGCACAACAGAAATGAGAGGCAAGGTAGGATAGGGGTCAGATGAATAGTGGCACTGTGGAAAACACAGTGCTCAGAGGAATAAGTTCTGTAGCTTCGTAATGACTATAATTCACAAAATGTTATTATATTAATCATATACTTTATAAAAAAAAAAAGAGTTCAAAGGCTTCCAACACAAAGAAATGACAGTATTTATAGAAAAATGTTAATTACTCTAATCTGATCATTACATATTCTATACACATTGAGTTACATACTGTAATCCATGAATATATACAATTATTTGTCAATTTTTAAAATTAGGAATAAATAAATCTTTTTACATATATAAATGTTTCTCTAGACAAACTTCAACTGATGTAGTGGTCAAGGGATATTTAATTTCTTCCAATTAGTGTTACTTAAAATAATAATAATAATAATAATAATAATAATAATAATAATAATGATACCTGGCCTGCTTTAACAAAATATAATGAGCACAAGGTTCTGACTTATCTGTTTTGTACTCTTGCTTCAGATAAATACTATTATCAGATAGTTCCTTCATATTTCAATCTATGACTACTCAAGGGGCACAGAGAAGGGTAGAAGTACATAAAGGTCAATAGGACTCAAGTTAAAAATCCAGATTATCAGATGAGACCCAATACATTTCTGGGGGTTTCCTAGAGTTATTGTGACAAATGGGCCGTGAAAAGCATTCAGAACATCTAAACAGGTGTGACAGGAACAGCCACTCATAAAGGCAGAGGTTCAAAGCTCAGTGAGAACCTGACTCACCAAAACAAACAATATCTTTAGGAAATGTGAGGTTTTTCTGATAGTTAAAATTTATGGGTACCACTGGTTTGTCTGCTATTATGTCATTAACTCCATTTTTCTAAGTGCTTCATGCTTCAACTAACTCTTATAAAATTTGAAGTATTTCTTTAATTTTTCAGAAGTGTTATGATGTTTGAGACTGCTGGAATAGTTTTTCTTAAGGAAAAAAAAAAACCCATAAAATGAACTGCAAAACATATGAACATCCAAATACTTGACTACACGAGACTCATATAAATAAAATGTTTGTTATAGTTACATAGAATTAACACACAATTCATATAAGTTCTTACTTTAGACCATGAAAGATCAAGGAGATCAGCAGTATGTCCTTTGTATTTGCAAAATGGTCGCTGCCTAAAGGGTGCATTTTTATCATCGGTGTCTTCCTCATTTCCACTGCATATCTGTGTAGACATAAAGATAAGCCTTAAAACGAAAATGCAAAACCAGCTGAACAAAAGCTTTCTATGATTCCCATCCCAACTATTCTCAGTTCGTATAACGCCTGATTGAAATCTCAAACTAGTAAAAGCAATCTGCCCTTCAGGTTGATCTACTACCCGCAACATCTTCTTTTCATCCTTGCCCTAACAAACTAGAAATATTCCTGAAGATGCTGTGACATCACTATCGTTTTATTCCACAAGAGAGCCCCCACTTTGCCCTTTTCTAAATATCTGTTCCTTCAGGAGAGGTGGGGGCCCAAACTGGGAAGTCAACCATAATGGGTGTAACCTTATGAAGATGAGCTCATTTGCTATCCCGGCGATGACAGTTTCAGGCATGGGCATATACTACAATTTGTACCAATTAGAGATGAGAGAAAGTTCATGAGGGTTTAAAGCGTAAGAGAAGGCTTCCACAGAGATATCCTTACTCTTAGGAAGGAGCCAGTAAATGGGAGATTTATGTCTCTTTCTCCCTCTGTCACTCTGCCTTTCAAATAAATGGCTGAATGGAAAAAAGGTCTTTTTTTTTAAGATTAATTTATTTTTATTGGAAAGGCAGATTTTGCAGAGAAAGAGAGGCAGCAAAAAGAAAAATTGTTTATCCACTGGTTCACTGCTTAAATTGCCACAATGGTCGGAGCTAATCCAATCTGAGGCAAGGAGCCTGGAGCTTCTTCTGGGTCTCCCATGAAGGTGCAGGGACCAAAGTTTTGAGCCAGCCTCCGCTGCTTTCCCAGGCCAGCAGGGAGCTGGATCACAAGTGAAGCAGAGAATTAAGATGGCAGAATATGGTAAAGATATGTTTAAACAGAGAAATATTAGCAAGGGTGAAGCAGAGAGGGCGCACTGCAGGAAACAGGAAAGGACAGACTGACAGCAGAGGGCCACATGGAGACTGACAGACACGGGAAGGCAGTGGAGACAATGATGTGGTGTTGCAGTGACCAGATATGTGAGCGGTGATAGGAACTCCACCGAAGGCCAGAAATCCACCAGCGAAAAGGTGGGAAGGGGTGTTCACCGGGAGCTTGGGAGGTGAACCCAACAAAAAACTGCACGTACTGCTGGTCTGTTTCATTTGGTCAGGAGCAGAGACAGAGCAGCAGGTCTCAGATGGGAAGTGCAGGAACAGGGTAGATTTCACAACCCAATCCACCCCCTAGAGCTGAACCGGATGCCATTTTGTATAGGGAGACAAAGGCTATGGGGCAGGACTGTGCATGCACTGAGCTGGGAGTTGCATTTATCGTACCCCAGTGCACCTAGTACTCGGCTAAAAGGTAATGGCAAGGGCCAGTGCTATGATGAAGCACATGAACAGCCTTCTGTAACCCCGGCATCTCTATGGGTGCCAGTTTCAGTCCCAGTGCCCCACCTTCAATCCAGCTCCCTGCTAATGCACCTGGGGAAAGCAGCAAAAGATGGCTCAAGAGCTGGAGTCCCTGCCATCCACATGGGAGACCTAGAAGTATTCCCTGGCTCCTAGCTTCAGCCTGTCTCAGCTCTGATCAGTGTGGCCATCTGGGGAGTAAACCAGTAATTAGATCTCTCCCTCTCTCTGTATAACTGTGACTTTTAAATAAATATTTGTAAAAATATTATTTTTATTGGAAAGACAGATACACAGAGAGAAGGAGAGACAGAGAGATCTTCTATCCACGGGTTCATTTCCCAAGTGGCTGAAACTGCCTGAGCTGAGCTGATCCGAAGCCAGGAGCCTGTAGCCGCTTCTGGGTCTCCCCCTTGAGTTGCTGCAGGGTCCTAAGGCTTTGAGCCATTCTCCATTGCTTTCCCAGGCCACAAGCAGGGAGCTGGATGGGAAGTGGAGCAGCCAAAACAGAGATTAATACCATATGGGATCCTGGCGCTTGCAAGGCAAGGATTTAGCCACTGAGCCACTGTACTGGGCCTTAAATAATCTTTAACAAAAATGATAAATGCAGACATCAAATTTCAACGGCATATGAAAGAGACTTCTTTGTCTCCAAATAGATGAAAAAGAAATGTAAAATGATCACTTCCAAAAACATATTTAAATGTTATTCAACTGTTTCAGAAATTTTGTCAAAAAACTTTTGTCAAAAAAAATTATTTATACTCGTTTTTTAAAAGGCCCTATTATTCAAGCAAGAGTGAGGTTTACTTAAGATTTTTTTTGTGGGGTTGGGGTTGATAGAATTGGTATAAGTCGGATTGTTGAAAGGAGGATAATACAAGATAGAACAGATAGTCGAATGCCCAGAAATGTTATGGTAAATTAACTAATAAAAGCAAATTATTTCCCTTAAAGCAAAGCACTTAAAATTTTACCAGTACATTTAGAGAACGCTTTATGGAGAAAATGGGTCATGAAAATTGAACAAGCTTTGAACAGCAAGAAGGGAGGTTGAAGGCATCCCGATCAGCGAACAACATGAAAAGAGGCACAGAGGCAGGAAAGGAACGTGGACTACAGGCATACTGCAGTGGGGCACGAGGTCAGATTCCAGGAACACACTGACAAGGGAAACAAGGCACGCTGACATTTATATAAAAGCACTTATGATGTGCTCATTTCAGAACAGAAATGAGGAACAATTTTGCCTGCTGAATTCGGGGAAAATCATAAAAGAAGGTAAGATAAATGGGGTCTTGCCCCGTGAGGAAAGCGGAGTGAGTGAGTATTTCTGGCAAAGCAAACAGCACTGACAAAGAACGTGCAAGTGAAAGAGTGTTAAAGGTACAACTTACATAACATGCATAAGTACTAGGGAATTAGAACTGATTTTAAAATAGGCAGCATGACAAAATTGCAAAGGACCTATAATCCAGAAGTGATAAGGAACTAGCAGGAAATTTTAAACTACAAAAATGCTGTCTATTATTATTATTATTATTTTAAAAGTATGGAATAACTTTATTATTATTATTATTATGAATTGCATTGCATTATATGACACAGTGTTATAGGCACTTCATACAATTCTAATTTCTGATACAAAAGGCACTTCATAGTAAACAGATTATACCACAGCATTTTATAATAATAATCATACAAAAAGAAACATACCCCTATGTCGGTATCAGATTTTGATGAGTTTAGGCTTTCCTGAGAAGGAGATGGGGACACACGTCCTGTAAACAAAATCAAAAATTTTAAAAGAAATAGATCTATACCAACACATCCATCACAAACAACATTCAGAAATAATGCCCAAGTAAACCCAGTTAGTACAGAACATACCATTCTAAAAAATGCATTTCCAAACAAGTCAAATGTGCTTCTATTAGCCAGAAAGTATTTGTTTTTCATTATGCTTATATAAATGGGTTAATTATTGCTCCCTTTTAGTATCAATACTGTCAAATGCTCAATATTCAAAGAGAATAAATTTACTCATCATAACAAGTAGCAAGGAGCACAATAAAGGGGAATAGTATTTCTATTGTAGCTAGGGCCAATGAAAGCAACTATACGCATCTAGGATGACAAACACCCACTGCATAGGAAACATAGTTTAACTGCTTGTTAAGTCATCATTACCTTCAATTATGTATTACAACATAATGCAAGCAATACCCACAAGAGTTTATTAAACTACACAGGGCTTAACTGCCAATTTAATGACTCTCTCTGGAATTCTATGTTCCTCAAATCAGTGCTTCAGTTACAGCCAATGCTCTTATCCATGGCTCCCTCTATTGTCCTTTTCTCCTACTTCTTAACCTCTTATTTTCAGCTTTACGAGACAGGAGGGGAGCAGTGGAGAAATCTGCAACACAGTTTAATACTTTTAAGAAAACACCTTATGCCCTTAGAGCTCCTATTTACATCAATTCTACATACTTTCCCCCAAAACTTACTATGATACATACGTAGTTCATGAAAAATATATAATCAGCACGCACAATGTTCTGAAGTGTCTCTTATCTACTTAATATTTCTTTATACACTCCTTGATATGTGGACAATTGCCATTTACTTTCCATGACCATTTACTTCATCACTGCTTACTTATTTGGCATGTATATGAGTGTTATTCTTTTCTTCTAGTTTAGATACTTCATTTTAATCAGCACAGAATGGAAGTTTGTTGAGGAAACCAGTAACTTTGTACTCAGCAGTTAAGAAAATTAACTATCCCAAAAGGGGATAAATCAAAAGCTTTCTGTAGTTCTTTTCACAGGTTTTTTGCTGTTGATTTTTCTCTTTTAGGTTTTTAGATAGTATAGAAAGCAGTGATTGTTGCAAATGAGAGCCAAATATTACTCCCAAAATAAAAATATTTTAGGTTTTTTCAGATTTTTTTAAAAATGACAAAATACCTTCAGTGTTATATTTCATTCGCATATTGTTGAAATAGTCAAAAGCATTTTTTAAAGCCCATATTCTGACTACATTGTCTTGTCCAGCTGAGGCAAGTAATCGGCCACAATGAGAAAATTTCATAGTCCAAACAGCTCCCTAAGAAAATAAAAGAAGTCTCATAGTTACAACTTTAAAATTTTACTGACATTATCTTTAAGCCAGAGCTTGAAATGATGCCAACCTATACATAAGACAGTAATGCTCACCACTTAAGGCCAAGAAGAGTCGTTTGTGTTTAAGACCAAGGCAAAAGTGTTGTAATACCGACTGAGCATCACTAATACAAAAATCTTAAATCTGAAATATTCCAAAATCATGTTAGAGGTAAAAAAAAATATGGAGCATTTCAAATTTCAGGATTTCTGATTAGTGATACTCAACAGCTAAATTCTACAGAAATATTCACAAATTAAAAGCAACAACAAAAAACTCTGTATCTGAAGCTCTTCTGGTCCTAAGCATTTTAGACAGATTTAAGAAACAGAAGATAGAATTGTTATAGTCTGTCACACCCTAAACCACATTCATGGAAATGGGAACTTCACAGTGACCAGAAAATATAATTAGACAAGCTCTAATCCTAATTTGGAATCTTACTCCCCATGCTGATTGTAAAACAGGGACGGGAAGGAGAGTCCTCAGCACAGCAGTAACAACTCTTGATCAAGACTGAAGGAAAATGAGTGAATCAACCTAGCTTAGCCATGATCCTCACAGAAGTGGGCACTTGCAAAAATATTGAAATGGTATGGTCCTATCTTGCTTTATCTTTATAGAAACAAGGTTTTGCAGTATATCACCACAAGCTCCAAATAATGAAAACATTGGGGAAATGTATGCGTGTGTGTGTGTGTGCACACATGCGTTATGGGGTGGGATAGGAAGATTGAGTCTGGGTATTGAAAAAATTAACCGAGGACCTGCACTGTGCTATAGCAGGTCCTGCAGCACTGGTATCCAATATGGGTGTTGGTTCAAGCCCTGGCTACTTCACTTCTTATTTAGCTCCTTGCTAATGTGCTTGGGAAAGCAGCCTTAAAAAAAACAATTTAGAGATAGAATCTATATTACCTATTCAGTAAATACTATTAACATGTTTTATTCTTCTTGAGGCAGGCTAGTACAATTACACATGTAAGAAGAGATTAGCTTTGTTGAAGCCAACAAGAGCACTATTAAGCCTGAAAAATTCAAAAGTTGCTTACCATATGTTCACCACTAAGATCTTGCACCACTTTTATCTGATCAAAATCATAAGGTCCTTTGAAACCATGTGCTGCTTTAAATTTAACTGGTCTTGTATATGGCATTCCTTCATCATCACTTGATGAAGGATCATCTTGATCAGTATGAAACACTGAATAGAAGAGTAATGCAAATCATTATTAGCTAATACAGAAACAGCTGTTGTCATCTTTTTCTCTACAGCTTATCAAGAGAATTCATTAAATGAGAAAGCAAAATTCACCTATTATTATACAGCATACTGGTAAAAAGCATGAAGTCTGTTGTCAGGTTGCCTAGCTTCAAATTTACCTGTAATTTACTACCACCACGAGCACAGGCAAATTAATCAACTTGTTTATAATTAGGTTTATCATCTATAGATTAAAGATAATGAAAATTTTCACATCCTAGAGTATTTATGGGTTTACTACAGGTAAAGGTGCTTAAAGAGTAAGCATCATGGGCGCTGGAGTAGTGGCACAGCACACTAATGCCCCACTTCCCATCCAGCTCCCTGCCTTTTTCCTGGGAAAGCAGTCGAGGACGGCCCAAAGCCTTGGGACCCTGCACCTGTGTGGGAAACTCGGAAGAAGCTCCTGGCTTTGGATTGGCTCAGTTCTGGCTGTTGTGGCCATTTGGGGAATGAACCAGCAGAGGGAAGATCTTTCTCTCTCTCTGTAAACCTCCCTTTGAAATTAAAAATAAATCTTAAAAAAGTATCATGTGTTTTTACTGAATAAAACAAACAGGTACACTTACAAAGGCATAGGAGATTAAGATTTGTGAACCTCTGGAAAATTTAGCTAATTTTGCACATATTCATGAAAATCAACTTTGTAAACTAAAACTAACTGAAAACTGATTATTAAACACTGAATCCTACATTCAGTGTTTATGACCCTGCTGTCAAATCAAAATATATACAATTTAATGTTTAAGATGCCTAAATTCATTTTTCTTCACTCACAAAATTAAAGGAATAACTCATAATTTACTGAAATACTAAAATGTTAGCTATAAAGGTTTATTATTTTCAATAAAATAGAGTGTTGTATATACTCCAAGGTTAAATTTTGATAATCAGATTGGCTATTCAGTAGAAATGCTCTTTCTTACCTTCATCTCTAACACTTTTGACTTTATTTATAGCACGTTCACCATATTCCTCTGCAAGGTGCTTTGCTCTCTTTACTGACTTTCCAAGAAACTTCTTTAGTTGAGTCCTTAACAAAAATACAAAAAACCCCACATTGTTAATCCAAAAAACCACAAAATTTCAATGATTTACAAACTTATTATCTTTGGTAAAGTACATTATTTTGAAATAAACTTGTTTCTGGACATAAATCAACATTTGAGTTTCCAAATTATTTATTCTGTAAAATAATCCCATGCATGTATTTTAAAAGATTTATTTATTTACTATTTGAAAGGAAGAGTTACGGAGAGAGAAGGAGAAATATATAGAGATCTTCCATCCTCTGCTACTCTCCCCAAAGGGCCACGACAGCCAGAGCTGAGTCAGTGTGAAGCCAGGAGTTTCTTCTGCATCTCCCATTTGGGCCCCTCCTCCACTGCTTTCCCAGGCCATTAGTGCAGAGTTGTATTGGAAATGGATTCACTGGGACTCACAGGCCCAGCACATGAATATTATATATATATATATATATATATATATATATATGTTTATTTATTTGAAAGAGTTACGAAGAGAAAGCAAAAGACCTAAAAGTCTTCCATTCACTGTCTGCTCCCTAATGGTCATAATTGCTAGGGCAGGGCCAGACCAAAGCCAGGAGCAAGGAGCTTGATCCAAGTCTCCTGTGTGTGTGTGTAGGAGTCATCTTTTATTGCTTTGGCAAGCATATTAGCGGGGAGATGGACTGGAATTGAAGCAGCAGGGATTGCACCTGTTGCCCACAAGGGATGTTGGCATTGCAGGCAGTGGCTTAAGTTGCTATGGCAGCCCCTCTGCATATTTAAGTCAATATGCCCACTTAAGTCAATATGGCTACAAAGGAAATATAGGGAATTTCTTAAATTTATTCTGTTATATTCTAGAGCACTGGTTTTCAGTGGTGGCTAATAATTGACAGGTAGAAAGAAGTAAGACAGTTAGTGAAATGTTTAAAATGGAAACACCTGCGCCATATCCCCAGATAGTCTGATTTAGAGGGTCTAGAGTAAGACCATGAATCCATCACTTTGGGAAAACTGCTTCAGAGTTGTTTTATTTTAAAAGATTTATTTTTATTTGAAAGGCAGATTTTGGGGCCCAGTGTGATGGTTCAGTGGCTAATTCTTTCCCTTGCATGTGCCAGGATGCTATATGAGTTCCAGTTTGTGTCCTGGTTACTCCACTCCCCATCAGTTCCATGCTAGTGGTCTGGGAAAGCAGTAGAAATGGACCAAAGCCTTAGGACCCTGCACCTATGTGAGAGACCCGGAAGAAGCTCCTGGCTCCTGGCTTCAGATTGGCTCAGCTCTCTCCACTATGGCGATTTGGGAAGTTAGCCAGCAGATGGAAGATCTTTCTGTCTCTCCTTCTCTCTGCAAACTTGTCTTTCCAATAAAAATAAATAAAATTTCAAAAATAAAAAAGGCAGATTTTAGCACATATGCTGCCGAAGGAAGCACTGAAAGGCAGGTTTTAAAGAGAGGGAAGAAATAGAGAAGGTTTTCCATCTGCTGGCTTGCTCTTGAAATGGCTGCAAGCCAAAACGGAGCCGATCTGAAGCTAGGAGCCAGGAGCATCTACTGGGTCTCCCTTGTAGGTACAGGGTTCCAAGTGCATAGGTCATCCTCCACCGATTTCCCAGTCCATAAGAAGGAAGTGAGATCAGAAATGGAGAAGCCAGAGCTAGAATCAGGGCCCATATGAGATGCCAGTGCTGCAAGGTGGAGGATTAGCCTGCTGAACCCCTGCACTGGCCCCTCAAGAGTTATCTTAAAACACATTTTACCAATAAAAAAGGGAGAAGAGATATTAATCCTTAAAAATAAAAAAGCCAAAGATGGGATGGTTTCTTTCTTTTTTCTTTCAGTGTCAGTATCTATGTTTAATAAACTTATGCACTGGGATCCCACATAGGCACTGGCTGGTGTCCCAGCTGCCCTGCTTCCCATCCAACTCCCTGCTTGTGGCCTGGGAAAGCAGTCGAGGATGGCCCAAAGCCTTGGGACCCTGCACCTGCGTGGAAGACCCTGAAGAGGCTCCTGGCTCCTGGCTTCAGATCAACTCAGCTCTGACCACTGTGACTACTGGGGGAGTAAATTAGCAGATGGAAGATCTTCCTCTCTGTCTTCCCTCCTCTCTGTATATCTGCCTAGCCAATAAAAATAAATAAATCTTTTAAAAAAAATATTCAAGTCTCCATAAATAGTACTTATTGTTTTCTCAATTATCTAAGCTTCAAATTTAATACATTAAGATCATTTTTAAAACAATGTACAGTACATGATATTTTAAAATAAAAAATTTTCAAATCAGTGGTACATTTTACCAATTCAAATAAGCTCATATTAGGGATAATACTTGGCTAACTCTATTACTTTTATAATCTTTTATTATCTTTATAATATTGTTAACATAGTTAAGAGGGAAACATGCCCATGTGGGCCTCTCATCAGGATGGGAAGGGTCAGGTATGGAGTAATGTGTATGGGACAAATGTTCAATTTTTTTTTCTCCCATGTCCACATGGGGAGGAGAAGGAGGGAGCTGTTCTTTGCTCTCTAACTGCATCAGTGCCTAGAGATGGGTGATGGTACTTTAATGACACCTTAGAGAGCCCTGTGTGAGGAAGTATTCCGAGGGTATCACTTGAGTGATTTTGAGTTCTGAGAAGCTGTTCATTTCATTGCTACAGGGTTGAGAAGCCCTTTTCAGGACTACTGGCTGATGAAGCCCACCTTAGTGAATCCACAAACTCAGGAACATGCTGCAAAGCTTGGGCCAAGAGAGTGGTCCAACCTGTTCTGCTCTCCATCCTCTGAGGAGGCACAGCAGAACTTCTCTGCTGGCCTAGATGAGCTGGGTGTCAAGTCCCCTGTGTGCATCTACTGCTTTTTAAGTGTCAGATCATACAACTCTCTCAAAAAGACACCTCTTGACTTTAAATCAGTGCCTCCAATGGCATTTCACATTTTTACCATAACCAGATAGTGTTATTTGTGTAATTACATGGGTACTGTGTCTCTCATTTAACTGGAACTTCTATGAGGGCAGAAACTATGACTGTCTTCCTAACAGTCACATACTCAGCACTTAACTTTCATGTCTGGCTAGCTCAAAGACCGCAATGTATTTACTGTTGGTACTGCTATGAATATATGCTTTTGATATATTCAATTTTCAAAGAAATGAAGGTTGACAAACTATTGGCAGAGTGAAATACCATCTTTGTGAGAAAAATTAATGCTTTGGAGAATATATTCAGCTTACCAGTGATTATTTATGGGTATGAAATCTGGGAAACTTTCACATTACAGATTTCTGTTATTACTTGTGCTAACCAGAAAACAGAGATTACATGTAAATCATCTTTAAACCATTACAAGGTATCTGCTGTCTGTAACTCTGGTTCTGTTTTCTACAGAAGTGGAGGTTTATTACTATTTTCAAAACTCCCCAAATCCCAAATACCTCAATTATTTTGGATTAATATTTCTAAAATATTTTCATACCTTCTTAAATAGCACTTCATGAGCAATTTTTTTTTCCCTTGATGAATAGGGACATCACTATCATCTTTATTGTTCTATATCACATTCATGGTCTCTCAAGCAGGTGGCCTATATTATCAGTTCCACCCTCAAACTTCAAGGCAACGCAGTAGGGTGCGGGGAAGCAAGAACCCTGGGCTAATGTCTTCAGCTTGTCAGCTGCCTCAGCATTCAGTGCAGGTATTACTATGTACTGTGGGTGTCACAGTACGAGAAAAATTGAAAAGTGCTGTGGTTCAGATAGTTGTGCTATGTTTGATTCCTTTTAGAATTTTTTCATTAATCTCTCTATGACCACAGTACTACCTGACACTCTTGCCTGTATTGTCATAGTTTGCTGAAGAACAGCTGGGACTTGAACTGGAATCAGCATTCTAATGCCGGATGCCAGCATCCCAAGTGGTGGCTTGGCATACTGTCTTATTACAACGAGGACTCTGATAGTTGTTACATTTTAAACAAAATCTTGAAATTAAGACATGTACTGTAACTCACGTTTTTTGTTTTAACCTTCCACCATCAGTATCAGTTTGTTGAGACTGTAACTTCTCTTCATCATCTGACTGTGCTGCATCATTACTGTAAGAAGGAAAAGTCATTTTACACTTGATCTTAGCCAAAAGGCCGGGAAGCAACGAAGAGTCATTTTAAAAGAAACTATTTTACTATATACTTCTCAAAATTCTCTATTTTAGTTGTCAGCAATTCAGAACATTAAGAAATGTATTAAACTTCATATAATTTTACATTGTGATACTGAAAACTTGAGAAGCTTAGAAACTAAAGCATCCTTAAACAAAGTACAACATACAAATTATAAGTGAATACAATTTAGTCTTTATAAAAAACTTACTAAGTTTTTTTGCCAGGTGAAATGTACCATACAGAACTAACAGAATAACTTGTACACAACTTCCTGCCTTCTTATCAGTTACATCAAGTATTATATTTAAAATCTCTTGCTTTTATAAAAGGCTTTCTTATACCTCAAAATGAAGTCTACTGCTTCACTCTAGCGCAATTTCTAACCCTATAGAAGCAGTATCATTTGTTATAAAATTCATGATCATTAGAGAAAAGAGTCAGGAGGCTAATAAATATTTACCTTTTAGCTTTAAAATGCTTCTACATTGTCTCTAACATTAATCATTTTAAAAGTACAGAAACTAAACAGTATGGAATCTAAGATTTGTTCTATTTCCCCTAAATAACTAGACAATCATAAGAGAACAAAGTTAAAGAATTCATACATTAGCTAGCTGTATTTTTAATTCCATATTTAAAAAATAATACTGAATGAAACCATCATTCTGAAATACTACAAAGATAAATAACATTATTTGACATACCTTACATACTCCTTTGTCCTTCTCATGATGTGTAGGGTGAGAGGATTAATGCCTGTTGGCAGTTTCTCTTCTGCAAGACTCAGAGGTATTTCTTCTCCAGTATCCAGATTCTTAATCATTACACTGGCTAAAATTTCCTGATGTAAAAAATATAATACCAAGAAAATCTATACTCATCTCTGGTATAGATCTATAGTATCTAAGGTATGGCCTTACTAGTTATATTTGACATTGAGCAAAATCATTTTTAACACTTGTATGGTGATATAATTCACATAGTACACACTCATTTGAAGCAAATAATTCACTGGTTTTCCCATCAGAGTTGTGCTTTCACCACCACTGTCAGAATATTTCCATCACTCTAAAAGGAAATTTGTCCATTAGCATTCAACACTTTATTTCTCTTTTCTCCTAGCCCCTAACAACTACTCATCTACTCTTTACCTCTATGGATTTATCTATTCTAGAAATTTCATGTAAGTTAAGTCATACAACACATAGTCTTTTTTTGTCTGCTTTCTTTTGTTTAGAATGAACTTTTCCAAGGTTCATTTATTATTGTAGCATGGACCAGTACTTCCTTCTTTGAAACTGTTGGAAATTATATCACTACTTGGAAATATCAACACTTCATTTATCAATTCATTAGTAACAGACATTTAAGTTGATTCCATCTTTTAGCTATGAATATTTACATACTGTTTTATATGTAAATATATGCTTTGTATATATGCAGGAATATATGGCTTATAATTATTGGTAATAATAATAGTGTTTAACTGTTGAGAAACTGGTAAACTATTTTCCATAGTTAATGATTTTTAAAATGTGCTATTTTAAAGAAATAAAAATCAAGATTTTGCTTCAAAACTTCATTCCGGATCAGTTGGCCAATAGGTCTATGCTGTTAAATGTTAATGGTAAGAAACCATTAAAATAATAAAATCCATTTTAGTTTATATTACCAAAATGTAGACTTTGCTTTCAATATATTTACTAACATATAATTACACGAGAGCAAGAAGCCAGAGAAATAAGATCCAGCATATCAAAGCAGAAAACCAACAATATTTAATTCACATTCTTTCTTCTACATGATTTGTTTTGCCCATCAGCTTTTTAAATTGTGTTAAACGAAATCACATAAAATTCACCATTTTAAGCATTTCTAGTATATAGTTGAGGACCACTAGGTACATTTGCATTGCTGTGCAACCATCACTACCACCCATCTTCAAAACTGGATTTTTTTCCATCATGATTTTTATACTTCACATTTTCAAGAATAAAAATAACTCTACCTCATCAGTAAGTTCTCTCCCCGAATTGGATCTAGGTCTTTGAGGGCCCATCACTTCACCGGCTACTGTCTGCCCATCAGGTGCTTTCCCATTTTCCTGAAATTACATTTTTATAGCAGAAAATAGACTGAGTCAATTTCTACAAAATTTCAATTATTTACTACCATACACAGTTATAAAGAATTCCATAATTCAGGTAATGGAAACTACTAAAAATTTAAATGGAACACTCCATTTCAGCCCTTTGTCATTCCCAGCATGCTGAAGAAAAATGAAGTACCAAAATTGCTGCTGCCCATGAAATAATGCCTTAGTCACAAAAACAAATAAATCTTCTATTTGAACCAGGCCAAAAAAGCAGTTCTCTACTAAGACTGTACCAAGCCAGACCATAAGTGGATATTTTGAAGGCAGGGATCAAAAGTATATTTTTCTGTAAACACACAGAAAGACAGCAAATGTTTTAGGCATTTTTATCCATATTAAGTCTCCACTGTGTACCTTTTTATTTTTCTAAAAACAATCCTTTTAAAATGTAAAGATCATTCTTAGCTTGGGACCCTACAAACAGGCCACTGCCAACCCCTGTTATCTGTTATAAGATTATACTAAGACTACAGTGTCATTTCTCCCAGCCTTTCAGGCTGCCCCGCCACGGCTACCACCAGTAACCTTGAGTCTCAGAATCTGTAAAATCCATATTACCAAGTCTTATATATAGCCCACTTCCTAAGCACATGAAAATGTCATGATTGGGAAAAGAAAACCATACAAATATTAGTAAATGAAGACTATAATAGGTATTTATTAATACCAGCAGTGTTACAAACAGCAGCATCTGTTAGTTTCTGAATACCCACTATCTGCTCAACTTGACATGGTGTTATCTCATTTCATCTTTGCAAGAAAGCTTTAAGGAAGGTTCTTTTCCCACTTTATCATCGGGGTCAGATGCTACACTGCTTGCTTGCTAAGCTAACCCAGCTAGTTAGTAGCGGAGCTGGACAAGGGAAGGAAGGAAGCCAGTTGGGGGACAAGAAAATATTTGACCTAAAGACGAGGAAGATTCAACAATCAACAAACTAGCCAGTTGCAGAAAGGCGATAAAACCTACATCAAATATAACACTAATTCACCAACCTGGGCAGTAACTATTTTATCTCCACTGGTAGCACTTGCCAAATCAAGAGAAGGCTGAGAATCCCTGACTGTACTCTCTGAAGCCATGTTTGTAGTTAGGAGAGAATCAGACGTAATATTCTCTTTGGGTACTGCAACGATAACAATAATAACAACAACTAGTATTTAAATAGGTCCTTACAGAGCTTACAAAGTGCTTTATCCTTTATTTGCTTGATTCTTATAACAACCCTGTCATAACAGTGGTCTTATTATCATGTTCTATACAGGGATATCATGTTTGGAATTATTTAACTTTCACAACACTATGCAACTCATACATCTTAAGAGATGTGGGACTTGAATTCAAGCCTTCAGTTTCCAAATCCCATGCTCATTTCATCACATAGCATTGTCTCTTAGGGGGGTAACAGATTTCAAAGTTCAAAGTTTGCCGAAATGTTAATTACAGTATTGTAACTTAACATCGAGGTAAATGTTTCTCGTTTCTTTCTATCACTAAGGAAATGCTTTTTATAACGTGGTCATCAGTGTGGTTTTCTATGTATAAACTGAAACAAAAGCAGACAGTTGAATGATTTCATCTCAAAAATCCCCGACAAATTAGTTATTTCTCAAACAATACTTGCCGTCTAGATCAGGTGTTTTAAGAGCCTCAAATTCCAATTCACTTTTCTTTTTTCTTGGTGGTGGTGCAGGACGAGACGGAGGTGGGGGTCTAGGAGGTGGAAAATTAGTTGGAGGGGGTGGGCGTGCTGGAACAGGCTTCTTTGTACTGGCCACTATATCAGGTTCTGGAGTAAGATGTCTTGGGGGTTTGGCAGGAGCCACTTCTTCCACAGCAAGAAAATGAGCAGGTAAGGTATTTGAGGATGTTGGTTCTAGAGCATAACTTTGTTTTTCTTCGGCTACTTCCTTGTCCAATATTTCTGTTTCCACTTCAGCCACATGAAGCTGTTCAGTTGAACTTATTTCAGTTAACTTAGTGGTTTCATCGACTGGCTTCTCACAGGTATTATCAGTAGGAAAACATTCGAATTCATTTTCTTCACATACATTCTCACTCTCTGCCTTTTTCGACTCTTCTTCCTGCAGTTCTTGGCCTACGGCTAACAGTCCAGGTATACTGCTAAAATCTGTTGCAGCCCCAAGAGGACTGGTACTCTGATCAGAGAGTTCTTTTCCTTTGGAATCCAAAGGGTCATCTTCAAGCTGTAGTACTTTCTGACTCTCCTCAATAATACTTTCAATAATCTGATGAAAGGTTAAAAAACAGTTTTTAAAAGCAATGCTATTTACAAGAATATAACAGCAGCTTAACATTTTTGCAGTACTTACAATGTGCCAGGCAATGTTCTTAACTCTCAACATATTGTAGTATTTTTGCCCCCTTTGGAGACTGCGCTCTTCCTCTCAACCATCAGGTAACTAAAGCATAGAGATATCAAGTAATTTGTCCAAGGTAAAAAAGATAGTAAGAATGAAGGTGGTATAAGCCAGGAATTTGATTCTAGAATCCACACTCTTAAGCATTATGCCAAGGATTATGTGGTTAGGACACAGTCACAAAAGCTCCTTTATGTAAAATAAACTTAATCTCTAAATTTACACTAAGTTTTATAATTCATTTACATATCTTTAAAAATATTTACCTTTTTATTGGAAAGTCAGGTTTACAGAGAGGGGATAGAGAGAAAGTTCTTCCATCTGCAGGTTCACTCCCTAAGTGGCCACAATGGCTGGAGCTGAGCTGATCTGAAGCTAGGAGCCCAGAGCCTCTTTCGGGTCTCCCACATGTATGCAGCATCCCAAGGCTTTGGGCCATGCTCCTCTGCTTTCCCAGGCCACAAACAGGGAGTTGGATGGGAAGTGGAATAGCCAAGATACGAACCGGCACCCCTATAGGATCCTGGTGCATGCAAGGCTAGGATTTTAGCCACTACCATGCCAGGTTTATTCATTTACATATTTTTGCTAAATTATAGTTAGTTACAGTAACTGCTCCCACTACTTGAAGTTTAATTAACAAAACCACAAGAATAAAATCTACTTAGGACAAGGATTACACTGAGAAAAAAGGCAAGTATGAGACCTAGTATCTAAAGACATGGTTTAGAATGCCACTATCCCATATTGCAGTACCTGGATTTAAGTCATGGCTCCATTCCAAACTTCAGTTGCCTGCTAACAGCAATATGGGAGGCAGCAGGTGACAATTCAAGTAGTTGGGCTGCCACCACCCATGTGGGAGACCTTGACTGAGTTTCTGATTTACAGCTTCAGGCCTGGACCTGTCCCAGCCAGTGTAGAATGAACCAGTGAATACCAGTCCTCTCTCTTGGTCATGTTTCTCATAAACATATAAAGTCTTTCCAAAAGAACTCATCTTGTTTATCTCTAAACTCAAGCATATGATGGGAAAAACAGGCAGATGTAGCGAGATGAACATTTTTACACATCCACACTGACGGCAGGTTCATGGAAATTCATTCAGCTCACCTTGTCTTTTCTCTCCTTTTATGTCTACAGCTATGAAAAACATATACAGGCTTTCTATATATGCCAGTATTTAGAAAAAAGTACATTTCCCAGTCTTATTACTAATATACTGTCTCCTGGCCCATTTATTCCTCCACCATGCTCAATCACCCATAGTTTCTCATTTTTTAATTCATTTGTTGCTGAAAGCTAATGGAATGTGTCATAGAAACAACCTGTTTTGGCTGACCACAACTTCATGCTAATATATACAATTGTTGCTCAATAATATTTATTGCTGATTTCAAAATACATTTCATTTGTAAGTTTTCCTCAATCTTCAAATTTTTAATAATAGAAATTACCTCACTTTTACCAGAGGAATATTACAATTGACCTAATCTGTCAGCTAGTTGTACCAAGCACTGAGGATCTAAAGTGACAACAGAAGCCAGTTTACAATGGGTTTAAGGAGGAAGAAGAGATAAAGACAAAGAGCCAGTAGAGTCTGTGTTTTCCCAAAGTTAAGCTATAAATAGATGAGGCTGCAAGAAAGTGATCCAGCGATTTTAAAAACTGAAGGGAAGGAACCACTGGAAAGGAAGATAACAGCAAACTTCTGAAGAAAGGAAAGAAGGTCTTCATATATATCAGACCAAGCATAAATGTCATTTAATCATCACACAGGCCTTGTCAGGTAGTTGGATTATTTTCCTTTCCAAAGCAGGAATTTGTGGTAACACATTAAGAATTTTTCTGAATGTCCACAAGCTAATAAGTTACAAAGCCAATACTGAAATCCAAGTCTGTCAAAAATCCAGTGTTCTTTTGTCTTATACCTGGGCCTAATTCTAAAATATTCCCAATCCCCCAATTTTTGGAGCACCGATATAACACTTCAAGTGGAAAATTTCACATCCAACCTAATGTGGTGAATTCACAGTCAAAATGAAAGCACATCAAAAATACCATATAAAGTTATGTTCAAGGTATATATACAAGTTGTATATAAAACAAATGAATTTTGTTTTTAGATGTGGATATTCCTAAGGTATCTCATTATAGATACACAAATATCCCAAATCTGAAATCTGAAACCTGTAGTAGTTCCTTTTCCAAATATTTTGGATAAAAGATACGCAATTGTACTAAATTCTCAGCAACCAAGAACATGAAAAAGAGATAAGAAAAGAAAGCAAGTTTGCAGATAAGGGAATGTGCAGATGAAAGAAAGGACGGGATTTAGGCTTCTTGGCTTCTAATGTTTACTTGCAGCTTAAAATCAGATTATCTTCTGAAAGTGAGGGGAATGCACGTGAGTACAATGAATATGAGGTAAAAAATTTAGGTAGGCCTAAAATAACGATTTTGCATAATGGAGTGTCTTATGCCATAAGAGAGGTCAAAATGAAGTTGAAATCATATCTTCCCTCTTTTCTAATCTGTATGAGAGCAATCTCTCCTGCCTCTGAACAGCATCACTCTTATGGTTCATCATTTGACAAACTCCAACATAAATCCACAAAAGTACACGGGCTAGCTCGGTCCAATCACTCTCTGTACACTAGATAATTAGTTCCTAGAAACCAGGGCCCATATTTTCCAACTACTGATATGTCCTAACAATACCTAGTAATGGTGTCTAACTTTTTTTTCCTTCTAGAAGATTACAAAAAGGGAAAAACCAAGAGAACAGTATCAAGGCCAACACAGAGATAACATGAAAGCACTGTTTGCTTCCAAAAGCTCACTGCTCTGCTGGTGACTATAAAATAAAAACCAAGGTATTCCAGAATCTGGACCTAACTTTGATTTCTAGCATCATGCCCAATGTTCTACACATTATCCATCTCCACACCTTTGGCAACATATTTCTCCTATCTCTGCCTGCCCAAATCTTGCCCATTTATAAAGAACTAGCTCAGATGCTACTTCTTCCATAAAGTCTTGCTCATTCCTACTCTCAGGCAGGAAGGAAGGTCTACACTATGTTCTTACAAACATCAGTCTGTTAGTTTACTTGGACATGTAATACATTTAGTTTTATGCCTGTCCAATTTCTTCCACTTCCATCCTTGAAATTATGGACTGTATCCTAGTCCAGGGTATCTCTCCCACAATCTATTTATCTGAAAAGGCTAGAAATTAAAATGTAATACCTAAAATCTTAAACCCTGCCTTACTGCCCCACCAGTGTTTTATATTTTTTAGATCCCAATATCTCTTTAAAACCACTCTTGTTATTGACTATAGAAAGATTACAAACAGGTAACCAAGAAGGAATTCTTTAACATAGAAAGAAAAAAAGTAGAAAAAATAGAACGTTTTCAAGTTTCAATAATAAAAATGGTTAGATACACTGCAGTACATTTGCTTGATGTAGAACCAATAAAAGCTGGTAGAACAAACAGAAGCTGAATTGTATAAATATAAGGAAAATTTACAGATGGTAAGAAGCAAAATATGAAAATGTCTATATTACAGCTGGGCAAAAATTGCATGCAAATATGTGACAATGAGAAAAAATGCTACAAAATTAAGTCAGCTGCTTGTTATAGAAATGTAATTGAAGAAAAATTGATTCTGTTATAAACACACACACTGATACACAATACCAACACTTCTCTTAAGTGGTAAAGTTTTCTTTTTGAAAGAAAAAAGATATGACCAACATTAAAGTATGCAGTCCATTGAATTTCTACACTGCATAAAGGTAGAACAATGCAAATTCACCGAAGGCAATTTGCTCTATACTCCTCAGACATTAGGTGATGTCTGTCACCTGGTACAGAGTAGCCAACAATGCTGCTAAATACCCTACAACTCGTACAACAGGACCCTCTCCCCTCCTCAACCAAGAGTTAATGAAGCCAAAACATTAAGACTGCAGCCTTTGGAGAAACTGTGATTGACAATGTTCCATTTTGTTAGTCTCTGGAAACTAGTCACCTTGTTCTAGGCCTAAGGCACAAAACATAAAAATGAAAGAACAAGTACCAAGCATAGACACTCTGAACTAGCCATTTTCAAATTTTTTATCCTGTGCTCAGTATCTTGGAGTAAATCAAGCTCTGAAGCTACATAGCATCAATTATTTTGAAGACATCAGAGGTCATTATTACAGCAAGCCCATGCCATAACATATGACTCTTAGAGAAACATTTGAATTTCCTGTAGTGAGTTTTTATAACTTCAATAATAACTTTAATAATAGGGCTTATTGTAAAAAAATGCAGACAGAAAAAAAAATTCTAACAAAATACTGATTCAATGATACATTAACAATTAGAATATAAAAATAACTTCTAAAAACCATGATACATCTTCAATTATGAATTTGACCAATTCAATACACAGTAAAATATCTACCATGTACATAGTCTTACACAAATTTAGAACATTTTGTTATACATAAGATATAAATATGACATATGCTGTAAGCTAATATTGAACATCTTTCCAACCTTTTTAGATACATCTTGTTTCGATTCTTGTACTGGGGACTCATTTCCGTCTTTGTGGGCAGTGTTCTCTGGTTCCTGTTTTAGAAAGAAAAAAAATAGAGACCAAACTGTAAATTACTTCTGTGAAAATCTGCCAAAACTGAACACATATGAGAAAATATAGTATTCATAAACCGAAGGTCTTTAAAGGGTTTAGATATTTGTATACTGATTCATACTCATGGATTTTATGTCAATGGAGACAATGTGATGTACACAAGAAAAGTTACCAATCAGCAACTCTTCATTTTTCTACTGTAAAAAGGTGTTTACCTCCAACCATGAAAATTTGCTGAATTTTTAATATTAAAAAAGTTGTAACGGAAGGTGAGAACTTCTAAGTACTTCTGTAGATGAAAAGGATGAAAGATTTAAGAATAGGGTTGAATCAGAATTCTTAGTTTTCCTACAGTATTGGTCTATAAATGTATATACATATGTATAAATATAAATGTGGATAAATATAAGTAGGTAACACAGAAAATCATATTCAGACAGCAGTTTTCTTACAACTCTGCAAGCTTTGGATAAAATGAATAAAGACAACCACAAATTAAATAAAACCTTCAAAATAGTATCAGATGAAAAAGATCAAACCCACCAAAAATACATATATATCTACGTATACATTTATATATACATACGTACATATATATATATAATTGGGAGGTCAGAGATAGTAAAAATGGATATTGCATTTCTGCTAGAAAAAATTAAGAGTAAAATAAGACAGTCATATATTCATAATCTGTAACAAAATTACTTTCCATCTTAAGCTGCTCTTATAATGATAGAAATATAGAAATTAGATGGCTATAATCAATATTGAGAAAAACGCCCAATCCTCAGTGTAAATCAATTTACTAGAAGGTCATTATAACCATTTTGACAGATATGTGACCCAAGGCACACAGGATGCAGGTAAGTATCAAGTGGTATTAGGGATAGATGTTTGGCACAATTAATAAATTGCCCACTTGGGCAATTTTATTGGAGTGTCTGCTTTGAGTCCTGGCTGTTCTATATTTGATCCAGTTTCCTGTTAATAATGTAGATCATGGGAGGCAACAGATGATGGCTCAAATACTGAGTCCTTGTCACCCACATGTGAATTCTAGATTGACATAGGCACCTGGCTTTGGTGTGGCTGAGCGCTGGCCACTGCGGGCATTTAGGGAGAAAAGCAGCAGAAGGAAGAGCTGAATCTCTCTCCTCTTCCCCAGTATTTCTTTCAAATATAATGAAAATAAGTAAATGAGGACATTTGCAAAGTATAGAAAGTTGGAACGATTTTTAAAAATTATTTACAAAAGGTACACAAACACAAGTATCAGGGTATGTTCATGATGGGCTTTAGACAAAATTAATCCAGAGATTACTGCAGTGCTTAAGATTCAATGTGATAATGAAATTCCTACGGGAGTTAACAACAGATCTGATCTGAAAAGCATTTTTACTAAATTTCTCCACATTTGGAGAACACTAACAATCTTATGTAGATTGTTCTAGAAGACAGTTATCCCATGGTATCTTTAGTTTTATGCAAAATTCAAATTCCACTGTGGCTCATGAGTGCCTGATATGGTCCCTGCCTGCATCTGACATCTATATTTCTCAGCTCCATCTCTCACCATTTCTAATTATGCTATGACCTAGTGGATCGCTCCTTGATCTCAGTCAAGTGTTATTATTATTATTTTTTTTACCAGAAAAGCCTTTATTGATGATTTTAAACAGTTTAACCTCCCCTTGACCTTCTGTCGCAATATTTTATTTTCTTTACCTTTGGTGCACCTACCACCATTTGAAATGACCGTATTTACTTGCTCATTCTTTTGTCTCATTTAACTAACTAGAATGTAAGCTCCAGGAGAGCAAGGAACTTGTTTGTTCTATCACCATTTGCCCAGTTCTTAAAAGAGTACCTGGCACTAAGTTATCATTTGCTAAATGAATACTGTTAAAGATGCACAGTTTTTTAGTTAATAAATATATCTTTTAAAAATGCATTTACTGGGCCCGGTGGCGTGGTCTAGCGGCTTAAGTCCTCATCTTGAACGCACCAGGATCCCATATGGGCACCGGTTCTAATCCCAGCAGTTCTACTTCCCATTGAGCTCCCTGCTTGTGGCCCGGGAAAGCAGTCAAGGATGGCCTAAAGCTTTGGGACCCTGGGCCCGTGTGAGATACCTGGAGGAAGTTCCTGGATCCTGGCTTTGGATCGGCATAGCATTGGCCAATGCGCTCACTTGGGGAATGAATCATCGGACAGAAGATCTTCCTCTCTGTCTCTCCTCCTCTCTGTCTATCTGACTTTCCAATAAATAAATAAATCTTTAAAAAAATGCATTTACTTTGAAAGACAGAGTGACAGAAAAGACACACACAAACACAACTTCCATCTGTTGTTCACTTTCAGAGTGGACACATAGCCAGGGTGTGGGTCAGGTGGAAGCCTATCAATTAAGTATTCTTAACCAGTCCTTCTTGTAACACCCAAATCAAACACTGGGATAAAGGGACAACAAGCAGGCACCTGCAGTCAACCAACATCAACCAGACTATGGCTGAGATACTCCTAATTTATCATCATCTTTTGAAGATGGACTATCCCATTACTATTATGCAGTATTTAACTAAATACTAGCTCTCCTCCCAACCAAAAAGGCCATTTCCCTATCCTGTGCCTTTCACAATATCAGAAACACACTTCCTTAAAAGGTATAGTAAATTGTCTAATATTCAGAAATTCACATCACAGTTATGCTCCATCTGCACTAGATTTTAGAAAGATGCTAATATCCTTCTCATGGTATTTGATCATAAGATTTGAGATTTATAATTTTAATAATCCTACCTGGAAGTTTGTGAAAATTCATTTCATAAAATATTTGTATGAAAATAATCTATAATCACAGAAATCTTCATTACCATTTATTAAAGATCATTAAATTAAAAGCATTAATTATAAAAAAATTCAAGTCACTCCTAGCTTTTACTAATGTGGGAGGTGAAGTTAGTTAGAGCACCCAAAGTGAAATTACAAAAACAAAACAAAACAAAACAAAAAAACACAGAGGGACCAGCATGATGGCCTAGTGGCTAAATCCTCACTTTGTAACCACCAGCATCCCATATGGGCGCCGGTTCATGTCCCTGCAGCTCCACTTCCCATCCAGCTCCCTGCTTGTGGCCTAGGAAAGCAGTCAAGGATGGTCCAAAGCCTTGGGACCCTGCAAACATGTGGGAGACCGGAAGAAGCTCCTGCAGGGCTCTTGGCTTTGGACTGGCTTGGCTCTGGCCGTTGTAACCACCTGGGGAGTGAACCACTGGATGGAAGAACTTTTCCAATAAAAATAAATAAATTTTAAAAAAAATAGAAATGAAATGTGGCTTTTCCTTTTTTTTTTTTTTTGTGGAGAAAAAAAGAGAGACAGGCACTCCAAACTGGCTATTATACCACCTATCATTCCCTTGTAATACTTCCTTTTGATTGTGTCTCATGTCTTGGATTCTGTCCCTTAATAGGTTTCTCTGGACTTATGTTTCTTTGTTCCAAACTCTCTTCCACCTTTCCACCAGTTTTCTTAATTCCCTAGCAAAAGTTATTAAAAACCTGTACTATCTAGTGCAGTTGTAAAACATAAATTTGACTTCATATTTCCTTCCTCAAAATTTAAAAACCGGAGTTTTTGATCTGATATTCAAGGCTCATCACAACCTGGCTCCAGTGTACTTTTCTAATATCTTCCACTAAAATTTTTTTATACCAGTAAATAACATTGCTGTTTCAATATCCATGTCAGGTTCATGCTTTCAAATTCCATTTCTTTAGATATTAATTAGTATACACTATCTCCTAACTGTGCTTTCTCCATTTCCTTTACTGACACAAAGTTTTCAATTTTCAAAGCCCAGCATAAGTTTTACTTCCACCCTGAAACATTTCCCTATTCCGTGTAATAAAGCTCTTGTGTCTGTTCTTTTCTTCCGCTAGCTCTTCCAAACTCCTTGTAGGATTTAATGTACCGGACCGCTTAGCCGGTAGCATGGACACGGCATGGACACGGCGAGGGTCAGGGAATCAGACACCGACAGGAGACCAGTAGTGGTGGAAGAGGTCTCTCTCAGCCTCCCTTTATTCAGCCATATATACCTTTCCCCCAAGCCTCTAGCAGAACAATCGGATGCTAATGAGTCTGACAGACAAGGTGCCACTAGCCTCCAAGCCATTTCCTGCAGGAGCCAAGCTTAACAAATGCTAATCAACTCCTCAGCCCACAACAATTTAACACCTATAAATATCAAGATATCTTATTTGTATATCACCCCCTGGGGTACTGGTCTCTTTAGTGAGACTGTTAAATCATCAAAAAATATCACACAGCAAATCTCTGTATTAGTTATGACATCAGTGCATATATTGTTGCACACAACATGTGCTTAATATCCTCAGTGTATCTCCACCACAGAGGACTACTTGGCAATACAAACAAACGTATCATTGGTGGACAAAATGGATATATCTCATACATTCAGCTGATCTCAAAGGTCACATAATATATGATTTCAAGTACAAAATCTTCTCAAAATAACAAAATTACAAATGGAAAGCAAATTTAGGAATGGTGTGAAGGGTGCAGTGCATGTGGCTATAGAGGGGCAGGACAAGGGAGAGCAGTATGATGATGAGGTCGTCTGCATCTTGATTGTGCTAGTGGCTTTATGAGCATTCACATGTGATACACTGACACAGAAACTCACTTTGTACCCAATTCTGTGGTTAGATATAGTCACTGGGAAAACTGGGCAAAGGATACGCAGGATATCTTTGTACTTGCTTTGAAGCTTCCTGTGACTCCATATTTCAAAATCAAAACTTAAAAACGGGATAACATCCAACTCCATATTTATTTATTAAATAGGTACTTTATTTTACTTAAGCTAAGTAAACTTATAATTTCTTGGATAAACTGAATTCCCCAAATCTACTTGTTAAAATCTCAAAATCTTAGAGCTAAGTGGTTTTTCAAACTTATAAGCTAAACTTCAATACCTTCTATACTCTTGGGTGCATGACTACATAGGCAGATAGCTACATTTTAAACCACAAATAGATATTTTAAGAGATACTTGAAAATAGAATTAAAACATAGGTTTACTTTGGTACAAAACATTTAAAAATTCATGTATAGCTTTTTCATACTACCTATTGTGAATGAACTTCTTGAAGACTGAGTACCTGCTGCTCCAAGTAAATTTAACCAATGTACATGATATTATTTATAGATTCTTTTTCTTAGGGTTGCACAATGAGTTAAGATGTTGTCTGTGACATCAGCATCCCATGATTTGAATCCTGGTTGCTCTGCTTCTAATCCAGCTCCTTGTTATTGTGCTTGGGACAGCAGCAAAAACAAAAAACAAAAAACAAAACAAACAAAAAAAGAACCAAGTGATGAGGTGTTGTTACTCATAGGGAAGACCTGGATAGAGTTTCAGGTTCCTGGTTTTGGTCTGGCCTAGCCCTGGCTGCTGTGCTCATTTGGTGAGTAAACCAGGTGATGGAAGACGTCTCTCTGTGCTTCTTCTCTAACTCTGTCTCTTCCTCTCTAACTCTGCCTTTCAAACAAATAAATAAATCTTGGAAAAGCCAAATATTTGAAAAAGATTTATATATATGTAAAGCACGTACAGATTAAAATAAAAATTTTAAAAACTATTTTGATTAAACAGCTTATAAATACAGAACACCTTTTATAACACAGAATATTATTTATTTATTTATTTATTATTTTTTATTGGAAAGGCGGATGTACAGAGAGGAGAGACAGAGAGGAAGATCTTCCATCCAATGATTCACTCCCCAAGTGAGCGCAACAGGCCGATACTATGCCGATCCGAAGCCAGGAGCCTCTTCCGGGTCTCCCACGCGGGTGCAGGTTCCCAAAGCTTTGGGCTGTCCTCGACTGCCTTCCCAGGCCACGGGCAGGGAGCTGGAAGGGAAGCGGGGCTGCCGGGATTAGAACCGGCGCCCATATGGGATCCCGGGCGTGCAAGGCGAGGACCTTTAACCACTTGCGCCACTGCACCGGGCCCAACACAGAATATTATAACTTTTCTTAAGCGCTCAGTGAAGAATCACTTCTAGGGCCTGGCAGCATGGCCTAGCGGCTTAAGTCCTCACCTTGAATGCGCCAGGATCCCATATGGGCGCCAGTTCTAATCCCAGCAGCTCCACTTCCCATCCAGCTCCCTGCTTGTGGCCTGCGAAAGCAGTCGAGAATGGCCCAAAGCCTTGGGACCCTGCACCCGTGTGGGAGACCCGGAAGAAGTTCCTGGATCCTGGCTTCGGATTGGCATAGCATCGGCCATTGCACTCACTTGGGGAGTGAATCATTGGACGGAAGATCTTCCTCTCTGTCTCTCCTCCTCTCTGTATATCTGACTTCCCAATAAATAAAATAAATCTTAAAGCTTAAAAAAAAAAAGGAATCACTTCTATTAACTGTTGAATCTCTTGCATATTTTTCTTCATTTTCATTCAAATATCTCCCTGTCACAGATAACTGATATCCCATAGTTTCTTCTTGCCTTGACATTACCTAAAGTTTTACCATTCATGTATCTCTCAATGACCTATCTCTAACCAATCTGTAAATACTGTATTTTCTTTTTTATATATTTTAAAAATTTATTTATTTTTATGGGAAAGTCAGATATACAGAGAGGAGGGGAGACAGAGAGGAAGATCTTTCATCTGCTGATTCACTCCCCAAGCAGCTGCAATGGCTGGAGCTAAGCTCAATCCAAAGCCAGGAGCCAGGAGCCTCTTCTGTGTCTCTTTCACAGGTGCAGGGTCCAAAGGCTTTGGGCCATCCTTGACTGCTTTCCCAGGCCACAAGTAGGGAGCTGGATGGGAAGTGGGGCTGCTGGGATTGGAACCTGGACCCATATGGGATCCTGGGGCATACAAGGCAAAGACTTTAGTCTCTAGGTTATTGCACTGGGCCCCTGTATATATTTTCTATGGCTTATTTATCCCCAAGTACTAAAGTACTAGGACTGAAACTTATCCAAGTGTTTGTGTACAATAAATTCATTCATTTCTACTACTATGGAATGTTCTACACACACACCCATAATCACAATACAATTTGTCAAAGTGACTGGTTTGCAATGTATGTACATATTAGGTAGATATACTTGATATACTTAATATACTTAATAGATATGGACACAGGCACACAAGCATACACATACAAATATATAATCTATTTGATAAGAATAGCTCAGGTTGGCAATAGTATTGTATTTTAAATTGCCCTTGATGCAATAATGTCAATACCAAACTCCTCTGCTAGGATTTAAAACTGAGACTGAGCTTTATGTATTGTGAAGTTATCAATAAATGTGTCTACAAGTATATAAGTGCTTGGGTTACTTCACAGGTTTTAATTTCTCACTTAATATATATCCAGAGGTATTGTATAATATTTTTTATTCTAGAAATGATACAAATAAAAATGAGTATAAATGTAAAATTAGTAAAAGTTAAAATCTAAAATCTCTTTTATAACATTTAATTAGCTATTTCAATAGTACCCAATTATACCCAATAGGGGTAATGTGACAATGTTATTACAACAACAACAACAAAAAAAATGAAGCAAAAGCAAGAAATTGTATACAATCTCTAAAAATACCTTCAAAAAGGCACAACTTACTTTAAATGTTGAAAGCCCGACTTTTTCTGGAGACCTGTTCAGAAAATAAAAGGAGGCATTGAATATCGGAGATGAGAAGAGAAACACTTGTACATGGTTTATTAAAATTCAATCTACATGTTAAAAACATGTATATAGTTTCTGACTGGAAAGTCCTGCTTCATAAAAGGCAATGTAGAAACCAGTAAAAAGCAGAGAAAAAGTGACTTACACATAATCTTACCACCTGGACTAGAGATTCAAGTATGTAATAAAGATATATAACATAACATCCTTGTAAATAAAAATGTATGCATCCTTAATGACAAATTTCCCTAAAATAAATTTTTAAAGAAGTGTAAATACAGGTCAACAGTATGTAAACTTCTCTGAATTTTGAGAAACTTTCAAACTGTTATCTAACCTTTGAACCAGTTTGTTCTCCCACTGCTGTATGAGTACTTGTTATTGATAGCCCTGCCAAAAGTGAGTATCATTTTAAAATATTTTACCAATTTGACAGGCAAAAGAATATCTCATTGTTGTAACTTGTATTTTGATTTTAGTGTATGCATTACACATTTATATTGTTTTTGAAAAAAGATACTTTTGTTCTCAGCTACATTTTCTACTAGAGCGAAACTCTTTAAATGGACTACTCCAGATACATACATAATAATTGTAAAAAGCAACTTTCACCAATTATTTTTATCCCTTCCTTCAAATATTTGCTTCCAAGTTGGAATAGAATGATAATGGCTTCAAAGCATAAGGGAGAGACACCCTATGGCCATTTACTGACTTTGACGTTATATGGTCAGAAATAGTACAAAATGATTTTAAATAATATGCCATCCCTAAATTTCTCTTTATAAAGTGATATGATTATATATATCATAAATCTTTGGGCTGAAAAGCACCTTTTAGACCATCTAATCTCATAGCCTCCTTTTACAGATAAAGAAATAGGTCCCAAGAGATTAAGTAACTTTTTTTTCTGAAAGTCTAATTTAGAGACAACAAAGAGAAGCATCAAGTACTCCTACCATATTCTTTGCATACCAAATTGAGCAATGACACTGGTGTAGAAATCCTTGATCTCCAGTCAAAACTCAGTTGGATAAAAACATCACATTTGCATAACAAGTAATCAGTTTACTTAATACACATTTATGGAATGCCCATTATGTACCAGGACTAGAGACAATGGTTTTTTTTTAAAACTTGATTAAAGGTTTTGCTTTTTGGAAAAAAAAAAAAAGTAGCTATCTAGAGTGTTTGGTCAATATATATTTGTGTAACAAATGACAACTTCTAGAACAGAAAACTTTTATATCAACAATTATCTGGCTCTCCCTAACACACTTATTCAGAGTTGATTAGGACCAAGGCTATTCACATTTCTCTTAAAAAAAATTCTTTACAAATGGATGCCTAATTAATACAAGTAAAATCAAAAAAACAACAAAAAAGCTTTCCTAAAACACCAACCAAAAAAACCTTGGAGATCAAATTTCCATGTGGTGCACATTCTGAGTATAACTCAGGAACACTGCCAGCAACACAAGTGTAAAGTCAACAGAAGATGGGATCAAAACAATGAGGGTCCCGAATGAGGCAGAGAAGAAAAGAAAGGGGGTAGGTGCTGTGGCATAGCAGCTTAAGTTGTCACTTGTGACAGACACCAATGCCACACATCACAGCACTGGTATTCTACTTCAGGCTTTAATCCAGCTTCCTGTTAATGTGCTGTGCTGGAGTGGTTGGGCTCTAATCATCCATATGGGAGATCCAGTGGAGTTCCTGGTTCCTGTTTTCAGTCTGCTCAACCATGGCTGTTGGACGCAAATCAGTGGATGCTACACCTGTGTCTATGTGCGTGCGTGTTGCACTGCTTTTTAAATAAATGACTAAATATTTTTTTTAAACTGTTGACATATGTCTTGTTAGAGTTATAGAGTTAGACTACCCAAAAAACAGCCAGGTTCTGCAAAATCAGGCTTCAACGCTACAAACTGCTGAATGCTAAGATTAAAACAGACATGAGACAGCTGAATAGTAATCTATAGCCATTTTAAGGTGTATAGAACCCAGCTGTATATAAACCAACAATTGTAATGTCAATGTAGAAGTCATAGGATGTAGTTCAGAACTTGCACTCTTTTTTCTCTCTCTCTCTCTTTTAACATGCTGGTTACACAATACCATGTCAACTAATTCCATTATGTTATAAATTGTTACTGATGTAATGTTGGGACTTTTAATTGATTAGGATGATACTCTGTTGGCTCTACCTTCAGACCAGAGATGGTCTCCCCAAGGAACCGTTGAACTTATCTGGACAATAAGATGCTGGACTCTATGCTTGGTAGATGCTTGCAAGGAAAGAATCTCAACTGAATTTGAACTGTGGTTATGCAACAAGGTGGAAGAACCCACCATGGGGGCGGGCGGGTTTTGGGGAGGGGAGGGGGGAATCCCAGTGCCAATAAAACTGTGTCACATAATGCAATATAATCAATAATAAAATAAAATAAAATAAAATAAAAGAGCAGGCGAGGTAGCACTGTGGCATCTCAGGTTAAACAGCTGCTTTTAGTGCAGAATCCCACAACGGCACTGGTTCGAGTCCCAGCTGTTGCACTTCCAATCCAGTTCACTGCTAATGTACCTGGGAAAGCAGCAGAAAATGGCCCATGTGGGAAACCCAGATGAAGCTCCTGGCTCCTGGCTCTGGCCTGGCACATCTCCAGCCACTACAGCCATTTGGGAAGTGAACTAGCAGATAAAAGTTCTCTCTCTCTCTCTCCCACCTTAACTTTGCCTTTTAAGTAAACTTAAACTTTGAAGTAATATTTATATCGCCTTTTATAAATTTGCCTTTTAAGTGAAAATATACACATACATATTATATATTTTCAAAAGGTACTGTGGGAAAGAAATCTGACTTTCCTATGACTGTTGCATCCAGGTTTTATAGATTCCTGAAAAAAAAAGAAAAAGAATTGGATGCCACACTTAGCTCTTATATGTAACTATTTTCAAGAACAGCATTTTCTGGTTATTGATCTAAAGCATCTAAATTATTGAGACATGGAATTATTCCAGATTGAGTCTGGCAGTGCTTTACATTAACCATGCATATTTCTTATTACTTTCTTTGAAATAAGGAGGCATAGTGAAAACAGGCGTTCAAACAGATAAAACTTCCTTGACTACTGTTTCTACCATTTACTCTATGAGTGGTCAAAGCTCTTAATCATTTGAAAATTCTCCAAGCTTCAGTCTCCTCCTTTACAAAACAAAAAGTGTGTGTGAGTGTGTGTGTGTGTGTGTGTTTGTTTGTGTGGTGGGGGATAAGAACTTTTTAGGGCTGCTATGAGGATTAAACAGGTGTATAAAGGGTACATGATAAACAGTAACTTCTTAAAGCTTTTAATCGTTCTAGGTTTCTCAAAGGCCCTCTAACAGTCTGGCCGTAGTGGGAAGACTGAAAAAAAAATTTAGAACACAGAGAGGTACTCTTCAGTCTACTAAGCTCAAGTCCCTTTAACAAGAGGGAACATGACAAGCAACCAACCCATCCAGCAACCCAGATTACACTGTGCTAGTGATTAACACGGGATTCTATCAGCAACTGGTGATTTCGTTAAACAAAAATGGGTAACATCATGTCTGAAGCCTATTTTAAGTGTTACAAAGTTAAGGTCCTGGTAGGTAGTAAAACATTTCTAGCTACTACTATAGCTTCTTCAAATCTATTAAGACTACGATACAGGTCAGTCTGTAAGACCAAAATTCTTTTCTGATAATAAAACAAATTCTTTTAGAGATTTACTTATTTTTGAAAGAGTTATAGAGGCCCGGGTATGAAAACCTAGTCACTTGGGGCCCGGCGCGGTGGCGCAAGTGGTTAAAGGTCCTCACCTTGCACGCCCGGGATCCCATATGGGCGCCGGTTCTAATCCTGGCAGCCCCGCTTCCCTTCCAGCTCCCTGCCTGTGGCCCGGGAAAGCAGCAGAGGACGGCCCAAAGCTTTGGGACCCTGCACCTGCGTGGGAGACCCCGAAGAGGCTCCTGGCTTCAGATGGGCATAGCATCAGCCGTTGCGCTCACTTGGGGAGTGAATCATCGGACGGAAGATCTTCCTCTCTGTCTCTCCTCTCTGTATATCCGTCTTTCCAATATAAATAAATAAATAAATCTTAAAAAAAAATTAAAAAAAAAAAAAGAAAAAAGAAAACCTAGTCACTTAATCCTCGCCTTGCATATGCTGGGATCCCATATGGCTGCTGGTTTGTACCCTATTGGCTCCACTTCCTTCCAGCTCCCTGCTTGTGGCCTGGGAAAGTAGTTGAGGATGGCCCGAAGTCTTGGGACCCTGCACCCATGTGGGAGACCCAGAGGAAGCTCCTGGCTCCTGGCTTTGTATCAGCTCAGCTCCAGCTGTCGTGGCCACTTGGGGAGTGAACCAGCGGATGGAATATCTTTCTCTTTGTAGATCTGCCTTTCTAACAAAAATAAATCTTTAAAAAAGTTACAGAGGGAGGGAGAAGAAGGGGGGGAGAGGGTAAGAGTAGAAAGGGATGGGAGGGAGGAGGAGAGAGAGGGAGAGTGGGAAAGAGATTAATTTAACATTTTGTTCACATATGCATTCAATAGCCAGAGCTGAGCTAGGCTGAAGCCAGGAACCCGGAGCCCAGAACCCAATCCCAGTCTTCCCATGTGGATGGCAGGGACACAAGTACTTGACTCACCACCTGTGACCTCCTGGGGTGTGCATTAGTGGGAAGATAGAAGCAGAGTGAAGCGAGGACTAGAAAGCTAGGTAATCTGCAGGTATTCCCATCAGTAGCTCAAGTGCTAGGCTAAACGTCTGTCTTTGTGATACATTTTTTGGTTCATTTACGGAACATCAGAACCTAGTAAAAAATGAAGCTATGCACAATTTGCAAAGTTGCTTAATGATTTGAGAGGAAAAGAAAAATTCTTTTCACCTTAAGCAGCAGTAAATCATGATTTAGTATCCCCCATGAGGCTTTCCTAATAAGGACCTTGTAAATGAACAATAAAGTAATCACCATCATTTATTAAACATGTTTCAAAAACTATGCTAACTTAGCCTGACATATTTTAGTTTCTTTCTCACAACCCTCCTACTAAGTTGTACTCACTTTGTTTTACAGAACAACAGAAACTAAGCCTTGGATCAGAGGAGGTCATTTAAATTGCACAGCTAATAACTAGGCAGGCCCAAATTTGAGCTTGTGAGGTTTGACTCCAGGGCTACTCTCAACCACACTGCAAAACTCTCTCCTTTGTTGGCAAGTTTTTAAAAGAAGGCAGTTATGAAAATATTGTTACTGGTGCTATACATGAGTACCCAAGCAAAAGTGATTAACACTACTTCTAGAGTTGCACTAAACTGATTTAAATGAAAGGCTCTGAATCCTGACCTGCCCTTAACATCTATAATTAACACCTAATTGACCTGGCACTTCCAAATAATGTATGTACATTTTCAGAGAAATAAAGCTTTTCTTTCAGTGCCAAGCTTAGGATAGTATTTTAATACTATTTTTGAATTTAAAATTTCAAAAGCAGCTTATAAATAAGTACATGAATAAGCTAAGCCCTGCAGTTTCAGTAATCTTCCTCTTGCAAATATACAATTTTCCCTTTCTTAATTAGCACAAATACTGCACTATATTTTAATGCAGTAATGCCTAATGCCCTCCAGGGATCCTAAAGTGCAAGGGATTTATTTGCCTACACACTGAGGGACCGACCCTTGGCTATAATGCTAGGAATGTCTGTGCTATACAGTTTTGTTTCCTTCCTCACTTTAAGTAGTCCCTTCTTAAAACTACCTTTAAAAAGTTTCTTCCCAGTGCCTACCTAGTTTTTGGTTCTAATATGCGTTGGACTAGGAAACCAGATTCTCAAGGAACAAGCTAGTGATTCTCATGGTCTCTCCAGGAGACCTTATCACGTGGCTGGCTTTCTTCCTTCCTTTTCTTTCTTTCTTCCCTCCTTCCTTTCTCTTTCTTTCTTTTTTTTTCTTTATTGTTCAGAGGCTTCTAATAGGTTATTTCTTGTTTTCAGTTGTATCTGAGAATGAGAATGGTCATTACCAAAGAAGTGGCCAGCAGGTAAGTAAGGAGTTCCTAATTTTCAGTATCCTTAGACAGCTCAACACTTCTTTGTAACTCAGTTTCAAGGTAGAGAAAATAATACTATATTATTCAGCGTGTTTAATGTGTCTAATGAAAACAACTATTCATTTTCAAGTTTGAGGATGGGAGGGAGAAAAGGGTAAGCAACTTGATGTCAAGAAAATTAAGTTCTACTCTGAGATCTCCTATCATCTAGCCGCAAGATTTGAAAAAAGGGTTTTTAAAATCTCCTTTAATTTTAACGTCATCCTAAATTAGTTGTGGAATGAAGATATCTTTTAAACTAGCATTATCTAGACTTTATATCCTCTAATTTCCCTTAAATTTGAGATATGGTATATGAAATACAGACATAATCTGACACACAGAAACCCAGAAATGTCCAGTAATACTTTGCTACACCCAGTTAACTAAATTTCTTCACAATATTCTGTATACAATAAATACAGCAAATTTGACTTCTCTATTTATAATGGCAAGGTAATTTTCCCTGTAAAAACCCCAAATGCCCACATAAAAGAACTTTTATTATACTTCACACAAGTGGAAACTCTTAGAAAACCCTGAAATTGTATACTTGTTTGTGTGTGTCGGGGTGATAGAACTCATTTTAAAGAAAATTTAGTAAACCAAAAATGAAAGCCTCAAGAGTTCACATTTCATTTCAAATGGCTATATCACAAAAAACTTCAAATTCACATAGTATGCCAATCAGTAAAGCTTTAAGTCATAAATGTGCTTCCTACAAGTTAAACAAAAACATGAGTAAGCTGCTTGCTCACCTAATAGGAAAACCAAACAAAAAAAGTTTTCAAAATATTAATAGTAATTGCAACTACACTAAGTCCTAATTTTTTTTTTGGAATGGTGTATTACAACTGTTCTATTTTAACTATTCTCCCCTCCAGTCTTACAATGGGCGTCCTACATGTACCCTTACAAGTCCATCGTACTGCCACTGAAGTATCTCCTAACAAGGTAGGAAATTATCAGCCTTTTAAATGTTTTGAACTTTTAATTAAACAAATACAAACTCTACGTATGGGGAACAATGAAATTTATATATTTATGTACCTTATATAGTTATTAAATTAAACCAATACACCATTACTTCATATACTAGTACTTTTTTGAGGTGAGAAATCTGAAAAGTCATCTTTTAGCAATTCTAAAATATATAATACATTATCATTAATTAATGTCACAATGCTCTAGAATACATTTCAAATATTTATTCCTCATGTCTTAGGGAAACTGTACCTTTAACTAACAACACCGCATATATCTCTACTCTTCACCCCTGGTAACTATCATTCTATTTTCTTCTACACATTTGACTTTTTAGGTTCCAGATACAAGTGAGATTATTCAGTCTTTATCTTTCTGTTGCTGGCTTTATTTCACTAAGCATCCAGTCCTCCATGTTTGTGTATGTTGGCACAAATGATAAAATAGCCGCCTTTATAATGCTGACTAGCATTGGATCAGGTATGGGAGACTTCAGGAAATTTATGGAAAATACAAATAAAAGATCATTTATTTTGGTGAAAAAATATTTTTAAATTCATGTGTGTTTTTTATAATGTTTTCCCATGAACTTTTAAAAGGCTTGCTTCACGTGCACAGATTTCAAAAACTGTACCAAAAATAAGCTATCTTTTCATCCACTTGAAGTAGCTTTATTACCTTCATATATGGTATATTTTATCCATTCATTTATTAACATTTAGGTTGATTCCATATCTTGCCTATTGTGAATACTTCTGTAATATAAAAAAGAGAGAGTGCAAATAATGTAATGTTTAAGAATGCTGAGGCTGGTGTAATAGCTCAATTGGCTAATCGTCCACCTGCAAGTGTTAGGATCCTATATGGGTGTTGGTTCCTGACCCAGTTGCTCCACTTCCATCCAGATCCCTGCTGGGATCTGGGAAAGCAGCAGAGGATGGTCCAAACCTTTGGAACCCTGTAACCATGTGGCAGACCCAGAGGAATCCCCTGGTTCCTGGCTTCAGATTGGCTCAGCTTCAGCTGTTACAGCCATTTGGGGAGTAGAATAGCAGATGGATGGAAGACCTTTCTCTGTCTTTCTTGTCTGTAAAACTTCTTTTTCAATAAAAATAAATCTTAAAAAAGAATATTGCACTATTACAGTTTGAATGACCAGTGATTACTTTAAACTTTACTGTATATGGGTAGCATAGTCATTTTTTTTCAGCCAATTTTGGTTTATACCTCTTACCTATATTCCCATTAAACTGGGATCTTTTTGATTTTTACTTGTTAAATTTTTTTGGTGAAGTATTAATCCTTTTAAGTATATTATAAAATATATTATCTCAAAAACTAATAAAAAAGAAAGGACAAGGGAAGGAGGATGAGGGAGGTAATACCATTATGCTCTTAGAGTTATTTCCACAAATCACAATGAATCTGCTAAAACTGATTAAAATGTTTAAAAATTAAAAATAATTAAAAATGGGAGTACAGACATCCTTGACATACCGATTTCATTTCCTTTGTCTTATACACTCAGAAGTGGAATTATAAGATCATATGTCAGTCCTATTCTTAGTTTTTTGAGGAAGCTGCATATTGCTTTTCACAGTGGCTGTACTAAGTTACAGTTCCATCAACAATGTACAAGGGTTCCCTTTCTACAGGGCCAACAATACTTACATGCTGTCTTTCTGATTAAGAGCCATTTGAAAAGGTATGAAGTGGTAGTTTAGTTTAATTTACATTCCTTGATAATTACCAATGTTGAGCACTTTTGTTGCGCAGTCTGTGTGCCTTTTTTTGGAGAACTGTCTCTTTAGTTCACCAAATATTTTCAAATCAGGTTATTAATATATGTGTGTGTGTGTATGGTTTTTAAATATACACCTGATTCAAATTTTATTTTTATTTGGTAGTCCCACATTAGAATTTGCTTTTGTTGCCTGTGCTTTTGGGATAAAATAAAAATCTTCATTGTCTAATGTAGAAAACACAACTTTTTATTTTGCAGCAATTTCAAAGTGAAGACAATGTCTATCAACAGTGTTATTAATTTAAACATGACAAGCAATTTTTGAAACATCTTCAAAATAAAGTTTACTTTAAATATATACTGGTATTTTACATAAGAAACCTTATGGCTTACAGATCAATCCCTAAAGTGTTTGCATGGATTCGAGTTTAGGTAGGTATTGAATATAAACACAATTTTCACATTAGCACTTCAGCAACTTTATATGTATATATACGTATTCCATAAAGTTATTTTAACACACACACATTACTGTTCAGTTTATACTAACAAAGCTTGTGTTTCAATATAAAATAAAGTGTGACAGATGCTTTCTCTAGTCTCTATCTACTTAGCATTTTAATTGTAGTTTTCTCTTTTCAGCTAGCATGTTAGTGTTCAGTAGCAATGTATTTCAGTACATTGAACAGCAGCCAATATTTTAAATTTCACATGCTCTGATTAATTTGTAGGATAGATATTACTTTTCCTTCATATCCTAGTTTGATACAATGATAACATTTGTATACCTGCAAATTTCCTTAGAATAATAAGGTCATTACTCCCAAATACAGGTCCCTGGTCACTGGGAGCTGGATCTGGTGACCATACCAGTTGCCAAAGTTGCCCCGTCAGTTTTATCAGAAAGGAAAATATCAAATCCTCTATAAACTCTGACAGAACACTCCTGTATTCATTATAACAGCAGTGAAAATTATACATACACAACAGAAAAGTGACATTTTTACTTAGCCCTTTTAAATGGCTGGACTTTGAAACTTGCTAAATCTGATGTTTTAACATATGAAGATACTATTCACCTATTTTAGGGGAAAAATTTCAAAAGAAAATGTATAGGATCTGGGGTATTTTTTGAGATTTGGATGTAATATAACATTTACTGGTTTTCTATCTCCATCATTAAAAATAAGAATATTATCTATTGATGTAATTTACCTAGGTTAAATAAGCTTATAGTAATCCTTCTAAAAGTCTTCAAAGGAAGTTTCAAAAAAATCAGAAGTCAAAAAAACTTTTTTTAGTCTTTCAAGCAAACTTAAGATCATTTAGACCAATTATTTCATTTTCTGTGTGAGTAATAGGAGTCCAAAAAAGGATCAATTAACTCATTTAATATTTTAAACTACTTATTTATAGACTCTAGAAGTCAGAGTTACACAGAGGAAGAGATCTTCCATCTGCGGGTTCACTTCCCAGATGGCCCCAACAGCCCAGCACTGTCAGGTGCAAAGCTGAAGTCAAAAGCTTCATCAGGGTTTTCCGTGTGGTTGCTGGAGTCCAAACATTTGGGCCATTTTTCCACTGCTTTTCCCAGGAACATGAACAGGAAGCAGGATTGGAAGTGGAGCAGCTTGGATTTAAACCCTTGTCCATATGGGATGTTACCGGCTACAGCACAAATTTGGTCTCTTTAACTACTGCTTTATCATCATTTACCATACACACAGTGACAGATACTAAATATAAAGTAATAATAATAAAAACATATTCCCTGTCAACCTAGAACATATGCTAAAGTCAAAAGGCCTAGTTAAGACTAGGATCCATGGCCTGGTGGCGTGGCCTAGCGGCTAAAAGTCCTCTTCTTGAATGTGCCAGGATCCCATATAGGCGCCGGTTCTAATCCCAGCAGCTCCACTTCCCATCCAGCTCCCTGCTTGTGGCCTGGGAAAGCAGGCAGAATGGCCCAAAGCCTTGGGACCCTGCAACCCATGTGGGATACCCGGAAGAAGTTCCTGGATCCTGGCTTCAGATCGGCATGCATAGCATCAGCCATTGCGCTCACTTGGGGAGTGAAACATCGGACGAAAGATCTTCTCTATCTCTCCTCCTCTCTGTATATCTGACTTTCCAATAAATAAATCAATCTTAAAAAAAAAAAAAAGACTAGGATCCAAATTCCTTTTCTGATTTTAACAATTAACAGACTTTTTAAAAAAATATTTACTGGGGCCACTGTGGTGGCTTAGCAAACTAATCCTCCACCTTTAGCACCAGCATCTCATATGGGTGCCAATTCAAGTCCCAGCTACTCCACTTACCATCCACCTCCCTGCTGGTGGCCTGAGACAGCAGTCAAGGCCCAACTTCTTGGGCCCCTGCACCCATGTGGGAGACGCAGAGGAGGCTCCTGGCTTCTATCTTCAGCTCTAGACATCATGACCATTTGGGGAATGAACCAGCAGACAAAAAGATCTCTTTGTTTCTCCCTCTTTCTTTCTGTAACTCTTTGAAGTAAAATAAGTTAGAGCTCTTAAAAAGAAAAAGGGCTGGCATCATGGCACAGTGGGATAACCCTCTACCCTGTGGTGCCAGCATCCCCTGTGGGCACCAGTTTCTGTTCTGGCTGCTCCGCTTCCAACCCAGCTACTTGCTTGTGGCCTAGGAAGGCAGCGAAGAATGGCTCAAGTCTTTGGGGCCCTACACCTATGTGGGAGGCCCAGAAGAAACTCCTTGCTCCTGGCTTCAGGTCAGCTGAAGTCACTGTGGCCATTTGGGGAGTGAACTTGTAGGTAGAAGATCTCTCCATGTATTTCCTTCCCTCTGTAAAAATCTGCCTTTCAAATGAAAATAATAAATCATTAAAAATAAAAAAGATGTATTTGTTGATTTGAAAGGTGGAGTAGAGAAAGAGAAAGACATTTTCCATCCACTGGTTTACTCCCTAAAGGGTCCCAACTGCACAGGCTAGACGTGGTCAAGACAGGAACCTAGCATCCTTTCAGGTCTCCCATGTAGATGACAAAGGCCCAAGTACTTGAGTAATATTACACTGCCTTCCCAGGCACATTAGCAGGAAACTAGATCAGAAGTACAGCAGTCAGTCACTTATTAAAGCCTTGATTTATCTAGAAGTACCACTATAAATTTCTCAGAGAAAGCTTTAACGTCCCAGAGACTGAAAGGACCCTAAATAAAAGGGCTGCAATTTTGGTTAAACAATAGGAGAACAGGAGCTGAGATCAGAAGACCCAAGTTTTAATCCTGAATCTGTTAATCTATCTGACAATAAAAACATTTTTGGGGGGTTTCCAACTTTTAGACATTTAAGACATCTCAAGCTTAGATAAAATTGGGAGGAAATCATGAAGCATAAATACACCATGCTAACTATGCTCCACAATGACCAATGTCAACAACCTACCCTCTATCGCCTGCCAGATTACTTTAAAGCAAATTCCAGAAATGACTGAACAATTTAGTATGTTTCCTAAAAGGACAAGGATTTCTCTTTAAAACACAACTACAACACCAATGTAAAATTTAGTGATTTCTTATTTTATAGACAATAGACTTCCAAGAAAAGAATGCCTCAGTTTTGTTTTGTGGTCAATAAATTTCAATAAGGGAATGTTATATATTGCAATCCGTTGATATGTCTTTTTTCCATTAATCAGTTAGTGCCCCTTCAATTTCGTCTACTACTTATGTTGAAAAAGCGAGGTTCTTCCTGAATAATTGTTTGTTGTCTGAAATTTTATTAATTGCATCTCCATGGTGACATGTCAAATATTTTTCAGCAAAATGAGGAGACATTGGAGTAATGGAAAAGGTATGCCCCTAAGGAAAATTCCAAAAACCTGTAAGAACAGTATCAAAAAGGTTAGGGCTCAGAAGGCACTGACATTTGAAAAAAATAACAGGGACAAAGATCTCCTGTTATGGAAAACTTACTGATTTAAAACCAGAGTGACAAGAGAATGAGAGAGAAAGAGAGCGAGAGCAAGAGAGAGAAAATGAATATATCTTCCATTTGCTGGTTCATTCCCCAAATGGCTACAACAGCTAAAGCTGGGCTAAGCTGAAAGCAGGGGATTCAGCCTGGCTATTTTCCTCTGCCCTTCCAGAATCATTGGTAGGAAGCTGGATCAGAAGCAGAGAAGCTAGTACTCAAAACAGTACTTCTAAATGGGATACCAGTGTCATAGGTGGAGGCTTAAACTGCTGTGCCACAAGGTTAGCTCAAAGCTTTTTCTTTAATTTATATTTAGAACAACAAAAAGAAACTGTAGGTTTGCTTATATGTGAATAATTACATGTTATTATAATGTAAATAAAAGTATTTCATATAAATGAATTCAGTTGTGCTACTGCAAACAAATTGCATCTCAGTGCATTTTGAAAATCTATGGAGTTAATCTCTATCTGAAACCTCTGAAGAATCAAGGAAAACAAAAGATGATGTTATAAGGAAAACACACAAATGGTCAACACTGGAAAGCAGGTAGATACAATAAATTATGGAGTCAGTGACTGTCCATCCCCAATGAATTTCTTAAACACATTGTTAAATGGTTTCAGAATTCTAGGCAAGTAAAAAAAGATACTCATTAAGAATCCACAAGCATTCATAAAAGCCAATCATGCAAGATTAACCTAATTTCCTCTTGTGATAGGGTTAGTGACCTAGAATATGAAAGGAATAACTGTACAACTAAAAGTCTGGATTTAATCACCAATTTTTCTAGCTTACTTGACGCCCTGCCATTTTTATTAGTATCTTGGATAAGGAGACTGATGGCATATCTACCAAATTTGGAGATGACACGAAGTTGGAAGGGATGGGTAACATACTAATGGGATTTCCTTAAAATTTAAATGAACTAAAAAAGAATCAAATCTATTCTGTTGATAATGAAGTGCAGCAGGAACAAAGGGAAAATACAAGAGGAGGAGACACAGCACAACAGCAAGCCATGAAATAACATTTAGATGTTTTTGCTGATTGCTCAGAACAAAGGCTGTAATTTGGCTGTCAAAGAGTTTCCTGTGACGTTAGACCTGAATGAACGCAACTCTTCGGTCCAGAGCAAGAAAAGTGATAAATTCCATTCAACTTCTCACTGATAACAACACACTTAGTAAAGCCATGTACTACTGAGAGTATGATATTTTTAAAGGATGAAGAGGGAGATATCCAAAAGAGAGACCAATTTGGTGAAAGTTCAAAAAACTGGAATGACATAAAAAACTAAGAGTGGGGCCCAGTGGCATGGTCTAGCGGCCAAAGTCATTGCCTTGAACGCGCCAGGATCCCATATGGGCGCCAGTTCTAATCCCAGCAGCTCCACTTCCCATCCAGCTCCCTGCTTGTGGCCTGCGAAAGCAGTCGAGAATGGCCCAAAGCCTTGGGACTCTGCACCTAAGTGGGAGACCCAGAAGAAGTTCCTGGACCCTGGCTTCAGATTGGCATAGCATCGGCCATTGCACTCACTTGGGGAGTGAATCATCGGACGGAAGATCTTCCTCTCTGTCTCTCCTCCTCTCTGTATATCTGACTTTCCAATAAATAAATAAATCTTAAAAAAAAAAAAAAAGAACAAAGAGTGGCTAACCTACAGAAAATAAGCCAGAAAAGCAGCTACCTTCAAATATTAGAAGTAACTTACAACAGAACTGGGATTAAGAGTAGGAATTAGAAACCAGTGGAGTTTTGCTTAACCTAATGAATTTAAATACAACTAGAGTTTACAAACAAGCATGAGCTGCTTCTTTGATAAGGTACTCAAACAGAAACTGAATGATACCTTAACAGGGATTTTACTGTTGGTTGGAACAAATGACCTCTAAGGTATTTTGTTTCTAAGATCACAATCTCTCAAAACTGCAGTTTCTATGACTGTAAAAACGAAGGAGCTGGAATATGTTAAATTCTTTCATTCAGTCAACAAATTCTTATGGTACACCTGTGGTATAATTGGTAAAGCGACCGCCTGTGATGCTGTTACTTCATATGAGGGCTGCTTCACTTTTTTTTTTTTAAGATTTAAAAAAATAACCACTTATTTATTTTTCATTTAAGAGGCAGAGTTACAAAGAAGAAGAGACAGAGAGGTCTTTCATTTGCTGGTTTATCCCACAAATGGCCACAATGGGGTTCTGATCCAGCTCCCTGATATTGGCCTAGAAAAGCAGTGGAGGATGGTCCAAGTGCTTGGGCTGTAACCATGTGGAAGACCCAGAAGAACCACCTGGTTCCTGGCTTTGCCCCAGCTCAGTCTCATCCCTAGTGGCCACTTGGGAAGTGAACTAGCAGGTCAAAGTTCTCTCTTTCTCTAATCCTGTCTTTGAAATAAATACGTATTTAAAAAAATAGAACACTGAGTTTCTGCGGAGGGCCAGGGCCCATAAGCCATTCTCCCTCCAGTCTCTCACCCGTTAGCTATCGACACAGTCTGGGACCTTTTGGGCTCAGTGTTTTCTCTACCCTTACCTGAGATTTATCTGAAAACACACACAATTTATAAGCTTCTGTGAATGGGAAGGGATCAGTGTGAGGACTACTCCAACATCTGCTTCATATCCATCTTAGCAATTGGGAACTCAAAGATCCAGCTCCTAAAGTACAAAATACAAAATGCAAGAGCAGTCTTGCACTTGCCAACCCCATTTCAAGAACTCTCATTGTAGTTGATAAAAAATAATATCCCCACATAGTTGATCAGCAAACAGGAAAATGAGTGGTAGGTCCTTTTAGTGATTTATTTATTTATTGGGGCCTTGCAAAAGTCTTTTGTCGAGATGAAAAATTTGACAAATTCCTTAAAGAAAAAAGGAGCAATGATACCAAATGAGGGAGTAAAGAGAGACTCGGCTGGATAAATTGGTCATTTGGCAAACATTTCTCTTACAGGATGGTGATTACAAAGAGTTTAGCAGGACTTAATCCTATAGCTTATTTCACTGCCCTCCTGTTTCTCCCATTGCCACTAGAAAAATATAAAACTTGTACAAGCTTAAGCAACATAAGAAGCAATTAAATTACAGAGTTGAAAAACACTTGTGCATACAAAAAAGGTCCTGGGACTTTAAGGCCCTTGAGGTTATGAACAGGTTATGAAGAGGTAAGGTCTTAGCCAAGTCAGTAAGGGAAGTAGTTAAAGCATTTTAAATTGTAAAACCCAGCAAGCTGAAACAGTAAGAAACAGTAGGATCCACAGGAAACTAAGACCTAATCTGAACTGCTAAGAGTAAACAGGGAATCAGAAGGCTTCTGGTACTCCGAAAACACTGACTTGAGTTTTTTATGGGGCTTGTGTTGTGGTACAGCAAGCTAGCCTGCCACATGTGACACCAGCATCAGATATAAAAGCACGGGTCTGAGTTCTGGCTGCTCTGCTTCTCATATTCCAGACCTCTGCTAATGTTCCTGTGAAAGCAATGGACGGTGGTCCAAACACTTGGGTCCCTGCTACCCATGTGGGAGATCTGGATAGAGCACTGGGCTCCTGGAATCAGGCTGGCCCAGCCATGGCTGTTGTGGTCATTTGGGGGAGTTAACCAACAGATGAAAGATGTCTTTTTCGCTTTCTCTCTCCACCCCCCCCCCGCCCCTTTCATTTTCTGTCAGTTTGTCAAATAAACAAATCTCCCCCACTCCATTAGATCCAGGAAGGAAAATAAAACAAAACTAAAGCAAAAAGTATAACTAAACACCAACCAAGTAATGAATTCCAGGTTAAAAAAAAAAAAAAAACCCAAGGGCCTGGCACAGTAGCCTAGTCGCTAAAGTCATAGCCTTGAACATGCCAGGATCCCATATGCACGCTGGTTCTAATCTTGGCAGCCCCGCTTCCCATCCAGCTCCCTGCTTGTGGCCCAGAAAAACAGTCGCAGACGGCCCAAAGCATTGGAACCCTGCACCCATGTGGGAGACCCAGAAGAAGCTCTGGGCTCCTGGCTTCAGATTGGTGCAGCTCCAGCTATTGCGGCTGTTTGGGGAGTGATTCATTGGATGGAAGATCTTCCTCTCTGTCTCTCCTCCTCTCTCTATATCTGCTTTTCCAATAAAAATAAACAAATCTTTAAAAAGAACTGAATATATTTCAAATTTAAAGAAAAATATAATTGCTTTGGTTTTAAAGCTTTCTCTTAAGTGCACAGATTTCAAAAATATGGTATGAAGTACACTGAAGTTCAAATATATTTACTGACTGTATGAATATTATTCTTGTGGAAGTGTTTTACTAGATTCTATCTAAGTGATAAAATCCTCCATTGAAGGCTAAGATGTCAAGAAGCGCCTTTGGGGCCAGCACTACGCCTCAACATGCTAATTCTCTCCCTGCAAGTGCCAGTACCCCACATGGCTGCCTAGTTGGGCCCCAGCTGCTGCATTTCAATCTAGTTCCCTGGTAACGTACATAGGAAAGCAACAGAGGCTGGACCAAGTCCTTGTGATCCTGTACCCACATGGCAGTCTTTGAAGAAGCTCCTGTCTGTCCTTCTCTAAGTAAATCTGCCTTTGAAAAATCAATCTTAAAAAAAAAAAACAAAAAACAAAAAACACACCCTCAACCTAATAGTGCTCCAATGGTGAAAATTACCTCTAAAAGGAAATGATCTGCTGGCTTTTTGAACCCAAGTGCACCTGTAAAGCACCATGTCCATTCTCACAATTTTATTTTAAGGTGGTTACCTCAATGGAACCTGTAAAACCTAGGAACAGCAGCAAATGTAACTGCTAGGAAATAAAAAACTAGCCTCATTTTCCTAGTGCAATCTACAAGGTCATGTTTTATATAGGTTACAGAAAATGGGAATCACTGAAGCTTCCCTGGAAAAGAGCAATAATTTGTTATTAAAAAGAATAACCGAAAGCTGAGAAGATCATTAGGACTATTACCTAACAGGAAAATTAACTGAATCTTCAGGACATGAATTACATTTTATTATCCTTTGAAGGATCATTCCAAGTTTTAATTACAGTAGGAGCCTAGAAATAGAATATAAATATAGCTAAAGATACTTAGATATTACTTTTTCCTAATGGATATACATGATGAAAAAATTTGGCACAGTGGCCTTGCCTCCGGAATGTAGTATTCATGGGATTATTTGTGAATGATCTTCAACAAAATCAAGGGAAACGCAAAGTAGACCATTAAGCAAGTACATCTTGTATAAAATGACAAACTGATATTTAAAAGATCACTTACGTACCACAGGTTTATTCCATATTCCTTGGTCTAGTCAAACACTTTAAACAGAAAAGATCCTGCTCTCTACATTTTTAGCCATTCAATAAATATTTACACTGAAACAATAACTTCAGGCTAAGGCAACTACATCACAATGGCCCAAGCTGCCAAAGTAGTTAGACTAAGGTCATATCTGATAATGAGGCAAGGTAAATTCTAGTAAAGTTAAGACAGAAACAGGTAACTATTTCATGCTTCCCTGGAAAAGACAACACCAATACAATCATGTAGAATCATTATGTATCATTCAAAAACTCGTTTCACAGATAAAACTACATATATTTAGGGGATACCATCTGATGTTTTCATACATTTCTACATTTTACAAGATTAAAAAGGAAGCATATCTATTTCCTCAAACATATTTTTATGGCAAAAAATGTTTAAAAAAAGAAAACCTTTTCCCTAGCTTTTTTTCAGACATATTGTATATTATTACCTATAGTCACCCTATTATATAGCAGAATACCAGGAGTTGCTTCTCCATCCCTCCCTGCTACTCCTCCAGCCTGGGGTAATAACCATTACTCTGCTCCTGACTGCTATGGCATCAAATTTTTTAGATTCCCTGTATGAGTCAGATCTTGTAGCATTTGCCCAGCTTATTTCATTTAATCTCCAGCTACTTCTGTGTTGTCATGGTAGGTGTTCATCCTTTTTATGGCTGAGCAATATTCCCTGTGCATACATGTCACAATTCAACCATTCATCAGTGGACTTAAGATGATGCCATTTCTTTTTTTAAAGTATTTATTTTCACCTACTTGAAAGGCAGAGAGACAGACAGGCATGCAGAAAGACAGGGTCTCACCTGCTCATTTACTTCCCATAGGCCTGCAGCAGCTTTGCTGCCAGAGCTGGGCCAGCCCAAAACTGGGAGCCAAGACCTCCACCCAGGTCTCTCAACATGGGTGGCAGGGGCCCAAGCACTTGAGCCAGCATCTGCTGCCTCCCTTGATTCAACGGCAGGAAGCTGGATCAGAAGCTGAGATTCTGGGACTCAAATACACTCTGATATGAGATGCAGGCATTCCAAGTTATGGCAGACCCACTGAACTACAATGTTGTCCTTGATACATTTTCTTTTTTAAAGATTTATTTATTCATTTGAAAGTAAGAGCTACAGAGAAAGGAAGAAACAGAAAACGATATCTTCTATTCTATGGGTTCATTTTCCAGATGGCTGCAACAGCCAGGGCTGACACAGGCTGAAACTAGGAGCTTCATCTAGGTCTCCCACATACGTGACAGCACTCCAAAGACTTAAACGATCCTTCACTGCTTTTCCCAGGCGGATGGGAAGTAAAGCAGCCAGAACATGAACCAGCACCCACATGGGATGGCAGTATTATAGGCAGCAGCTTTACATGCTATGCCACAATGCCATCCAAATTTCATTTCTTGATTGTTACGAATGGGGCTGCAATAAACACAGAATGCAGATTGATTTTAGTTCCTACGTGTATATATACTAGTAATAGGACTGCTGGTTCATATGGCAGTCCTATTTTTAATTTTCTGAGGAACATCCACAGGTCACTCTTGTTCTAACAATTTACACTTATAATATAATGGCAAAATGTTATAAGTTTAGAAAAGTAGGGAGGAACTTAGTGTGATACATTTTCCTTCAAAACCATACTACCTACTACAGGCAAGTAAAGCCTACCTTCTCATGCCTGTTCGACAAGTCCCTTGTTGTCAATATTTATCGTACCTATCATAAAACTTGTCCTATGTCACATAACTGCCAGAGAGCCAGGACTGATAACATGAATAAAAGAACATGAAACATCCCAAACATTGGCTGGTATTATAGCATTATGTCAATTTTCAGTTTTGAACAAACATATTCATCTCTTAAAAGCAGAACATTTATGTTACAAGGAATTGATATGAGTGTAGGATAACCGGCAACACCTCCAAGGCTTCATTTAACATTTAGTAACTAGAGAACGCATGAAAGCTAATGGTTCAATGGTAGAATTAGGGTGAGCGAATTCATTTTTAAAGGAATACTTTCTCCTTTTTAAAAAGGAACACCTTCCATTTTAGTTTGACAGGGGAAGAAAAGCATATTTTTAAAAAGGTTTTTAAAAGAACACTAAAATTTTTGGGACCAGTGTGATAGCATATCAGATAAAGCAACTGCTTGTGATGCCAGCACCCTATATATCAGATAACCTATTTAAGTCCCAGAGCTTCTTCCAGGTTTCCCACATGGGTGCAGGGTGTCAAGGCTTTGGGCCATCCTCAACTGCTTTCCCAGGCTACAAGCAGGGAAGTGGGGCAGCCAGGATATGAACCAGCACTTATATGGGATCCTGGCACATGCAAGGTGAGGACTTTAGCTACTAGACTATCATGCCAGGCCCAAAATTTTACTTTTTGATTTTTAAAAAGAGATAGCTTATTTATGAAAAATGATACCAATACTGATGCCAGTTATTGACAGATTAACGACATCCAATTTAGTTAACCCCAAAACTGTGCCTATTTAGAAGTTATTAAATACCACACAATTTTAACAAGCATGAGCATGAAAATCGAAGCAAACATTACCAGAAACAACTTATATTTTAAAATATTTCTTCAGTATCTACTTTTTGCAAGGAAAACTTTTAAAAAATCATTTATTTTTACTGGAAAAGCAGATTTACAGAAAGAGACAGATTTCCCATCTGCTGATTCTACTCCCCAAGTGGCTACAATGGCAGGAGTTGAGCTGATCTGATGCCAGGAGCCAGGAGCTTCTTCCGGGTCTCCATACAAGTGCAAGGTCCCAAGGTTCTGGGCCGTCCTCCACTGCTTTCCCAGGCCAAAAGCAGGGAGCTGGATGGGAAGTGGAGCAGCTGGGATTGGAACCAAACCAGCATCATATGGGATGCTGATGTTTGAAGGGGGAGGATTATCCAACTCATGCACTGCTCCAGGCCCAAGACCCACATTTTTAATATAAAGCTAGTTATATGAACTGCAAGTTTCTAAGAGATAAAAATATAAGTCATAAGGATCCATACAAATATTCAATGTTTTTCTTTCTCCTTCCTTCTCTTCTCTCCTTCTCCATCCCCTTCCTTTCCTTTCTTTGCCTTTCCTTTCCCTCCCCCCATCCCCCACTTTCCTTCTCAGATAGAGAAGAAGTTTTATTTGTGAAGTGAACATAAAAAGAAAAAAAAGGAAAAGTACCTCCCAGAACAGACAGGGAGAGATCCAGGAGATGAGGTGTCTCCTGAAAGGGGAGAGAGAGATATCTCATTGCTTACATTTGTTTTCCAGTTCATTCAAAGATGAAAATGAAAGGTAACATTTCCTACTACATTTGTAGTTTTCTCCAGTCTCCCTACAACCCCTGGAAATCAATTTTTGTTTAAAGTAAGATTATTTATTCAGTAGCTTCTAAGAGTAGGATGCTTTTAAGTCATTTCAGGTAATTCATGATCCCGAGTCTAAAAATCACATTTGCAAATATATTTCCCAAATGATATCTTTGATCTTGAAATTTATTCTACCTAATGTTACAAGGGGATTACCAGTAAGGAAATATATTTAATCTTCAAGACAATGGTTGAAACTGGAACTGCGAAAATCAGTATGAGAAATTTTATATCTATTACGTTTTTATTACATTTTGTATTTTTAAAAATGTTTGGAGACAAAAAGGTTTTGTGTATTTGAAAGCAAATGATCCGGATGGAATGCCAAACTGGAAAGTGCCAGACAGCTGCAGCTGCTAATAAAACGCTGAGACCTGAAGGTTTTAGCAGAACATGATTATATGGTAATCCTAGTATCTGAGAGAAGGCAAAAGAGAAGAATAACTGATAGACTGGTTGCTATAGTAACCAAGATAAATTTGTATACTGACTATGGAAAAACATTGGGGCTGCCATCAGGTATGAGGCCTACATTATGTCTTAGGTGCTTTTTTGCTCGGTTTCGAACTGTGAGATGACAGACTAACACAAAGACTGCTTAGTCTGAAACAAGCGAATAAAATTCCACTTGGAAGAATCAGGAAAGCATCCAATTAAAGGGTTAGCTAGTAAGTGAAATAATATCTAACAATAGGAAGGGAAAGACCTTATGAAAGTGTTTACTAATTAGTTTAGCTCTGGATAGAAAATAAAAACGCTGGCTAATTATTAATCCAATTTGAATATCAGCAGAACATCAAAAAGTATCTACAATTTTATTACTTACATTTTGCTTCTGTTTTTCTTCTTTTTAAAATTTTTTCTTTATATTTAAAGGGAGATTTAAACAGAGAAGGAGAGTAAGAGAGAGATCTTCCATCCTCTAGCCCACTCCCTAATGCCTGCAATGGCCAGAGCCGTGAAGTCAGCAGCCAGGAGCTCCTCCCTGGTCTCCCACATTGTTAAAGGGTCCCAACGACTTGAACCATACTCTGCTGCTTTCCCAGGCACAATAGTAGGGGGCTGGCTTGAAGGTGGATCAACTGGGACTCCAACCAGTGTCCACATGGGATGCCAGCGCTGGAGGTGGAGGACCAGCTTGGTATGCCACTGTATTAGCCCCTCTTTATAGCATTTCTTACAGAATTTTAATCTCTTACAGAAAGGGATATTTAACCGATGTTTGTTGTGTTTGTGTATATCTAAAACAATGCTAAATGGTGCTATCTGTGTTATCTCTTGCTGTCTATGTCCAAAGAGGAGGACACAGCCCTGTCCCCTTGTCATATCTGCTGCTATGGCTACCTTACCTCTGCTACCTACATCACAACCTGCAAAATCTTTCATATTCCCTCCCTCCACTTTCACTATCACTACCACAACCCCTATCCACACTCCACACTGGAAGTTACTATCAAAACTGCAAGCAGAATATGAGGAAATAAAGAACCTTTTCAAGGGGCTTGCCTGGCAAATTTACCTGTCTTTGTTCTAACAACAAATTGAAGAGAACCCATAGTACATCATGAAAAGGTTATACAAGCCTCCAATCCCAGAAATTAGAAATGCTATTTTCTAAAAGACTACCAAAGAACCGTATATCTTAGTTTTAAAAATCAAAAATCATCTATTCTGCTTTATGAAATAGGTTATGATCATAAAAACAAAGTTTGAACTTAAAAGTTTTCACAGATTCCAACTGAGCCCTCAGATTTCTGCATATACTGACTGTCCTGCCTGCCTCCATGATTCACCAGTGACAACTGTTTGACACTTCAACAATTGTATGAATGTGATGAAAAATAGCATTTACATTTCTATCAATCCACAAGGCCAACCACAATAAAATATGTAACCTATGATGAAATGCCAAGTCAGGAACAAACTGCCAATGTTAAAGAATCTTTCGTTAAGAAATTCACATCACGGGCCCGGCGCAATGGTGCAGTGGTTAAAGTCCTCACCTTGCACGCCCGGGATCCCATATGGGTACCGGTTCTAATCCCGGCAGCCCCACTTCCCTTCCAGCTCCCTGCCTGTGGCCTGGGAAAGCAGTCGAGGACGGCCCAAAGCTTTGGGACCCTGCACCCATGTGGGAGACCCGGAAGAGGCTCCTGGCTTTGGATTGGCATAGCATCAGCCGTTGTGCTCACTTGGGGAGTGAATCATCGGAGGGAAGATCTTCCTCTCTGTCTCTCCTCTCTGTATATCCGCCTTTCCAATAAAAAAAATTTAAAAAAAATTCACATCACAAAAATATTTAAAAATTATAACATATCAATTTTCACCTCAGAGAAATGCTTCTGATGCTTAAATAAATTGAGATGCTGAGGTCAGTACTGTGGCTCAGTGGCTTAAACTGCTGGTAGGGAGGCTGGTATCCCATATCAGAACAAAGGTTCAAGTCCCTGCCATTCCACTTCTGATCTAGCTCAATGCTAATGTGCCTGGTAAGACTGGGATGTTGGCCAAGGACTTGGGCTCCTGTACCTAAGTGGGAGACCTGGTTAGATTTCCTGGCTCCTGGCTTCAGCCTGGCCCATTCCTGGCTATTGCAGCTGTTTGGAAAACGGAAAGCAAGCCAGCAGGCAGATCTCTGTCTCTCCCCTTCTTTCTGATGCATATTCCTTTGAATGAATAAATCAAGAAATCTTTTTTTTTTCAAATAAGCAAAAAATTGTTTTCAGCAAAGGCAACAATTTTTTAGTGTTTAGGCCAACAATTTTTTAGTTTTTAGTATGGTCTGATGTCAGTTCTCCTAACTTAAGATGTTGCCATTATTCCAGTCCAACCGTGGTAGACTGCAGTGAACACTGAGCAGACATCTAAAAGTAAATAACACAAGTAACAACCACTATTGTTAAATAAGCTACCCTTCCACAGTTTTTCATCTTGAATTGGGGAAAATTATTGAGCAAATGTTAGGATCCTAGACTAGTCAATGTTTTTTGAGGGGTAAAATATGAAGAAACCAAGAGTCTCCTTAGAGAGCAGCAGAGCATCTTAGGAGCTAACAGGGTAGGTACCACAAACCTATTGCAACAATATCCAGAAACATTACTGCTTTCCTTCCGCAGTCTTGGCCCCATGGGATAAATCAGGGATTAAGAGATTTGGGCTGTAGTTCCAACACTGCCCCAAATCAGCAACAAGACACTTCTCTTTGAACCAGGGTTTCGCTTTCATTTAATTGGGGAGCCCCTTCCTACAGTAAAAAATGCTATGTTTCTATCCTTCTTCTGAGGTCTCAAAAATATTTTGGCTGCCACTAAACAAACAATAGAGTGCTGTAAATGATACGTTTATATCATAGTCTTGGTGTCAGCCTTTATAGGGCATTCAAATGAAATCTGCTCCCTTTATATAAAAAAAAGTTTTTCTTTTAAAAAATTTGGCGGAATCTAATTAAATTTTCTCAAAGAGTAGATCTAAAAAAACCAAAAAAACCTGAAGACACCATTGGAGTGGAACTGTAAGACTCTGATACTTTTTAGGAAATGGACTGCACATCTGTGTTTTGCTGATCAATAAAATATACAGCATAAATTTGAACTGCCAGCTCAGTGTTACTACAATTCCATGAAATGATCTTGTATACTCCCAAACACAACAGCGAGGGACACTTCTTAAGGTCCTCAAATTTGGTGTGCCACAACAGTTCACATCCAAGGGCAGCAGATAATTGCTGATAACCAAACATTGAGTGATTCATCCTTTTCTACAACTCAAGATTTCTCCTGCATTTCTAAGTTGTTTAGCTGCTGGGCAAAGAGTTTTCACAGTACCTTATGCAAATGACAAGATGGGGGTGGGGAGGAAAATGTAAATGATGCCTATCTTTTTCTGTGTTCTCAACACTGCTAGCTCTTTTCAGATGCAATTCTCAAGAAAAGTCCATTCTCTTCCAAATCCTCTACTCTGGCAAGGAAGTGTGAAATCCACAAACTGACCAGGGAGTTTTAGCCACAGAGCTCAGTATTTGGGTAGGTTAGAGTTAAAACTAGAAAGCTAAATCTCAAAGGACTTTTTAACTTTTCACCTAGTATCAAAGTGCTTGAGAAGCTATATTATCCCATAGGGGAAGAAGTGACTCTATCAACTCTATCAAAATGAGTCATTCGGTTTAGATAAGTAAAACAGCTCCGAGTTCTGTATACTTCCTCTCAAAGCAAGCACTGTGTAAAGTCAACAAATTTGCCCAGAAAGGAAGGAGCAGGGTATGAACAATTAAATGTTTTTTCTGTTCCAGGTACTAGGCAGTTTACACAGGTCTGATAAAACTTTATTGTCCTTCGATATTTAACTTAACCATTGAAGAAGAACAATGCCTATGCAGCTCTGAATGGAAAGAATCCTGAAAAGGGACTGCTGTTTCCCCTCCTGAACCCGATCCACATCACGAGCACTTAAGGATTTGGGCTCTCATTTAACCTGAGCTAACAGTTCATTACTTCGAAAGCAAAACCACACACACATACTTTAGTTTCAGGGGAATCTACTTGGAAATCCTATTATACTTCCTATCCTCTATTATCTAGCTAAGAACTTGTTTTAGATGTTAACTTGAAGATCATTCAGTAGGGTCTACTCAAGATTTGCCACTGCCATCTGAAACCCCACCACAATGACATGAAGGTTGACAGGAACACACGCCGGCATACATTTCTGACTTTCTTGCTGTCATTTCTGTGCCATCTGCTGTGTATAACAGACACTAGGTTTTAGAAGAATCTCTGAACTCCACGGACAGCTTAATTTGCATCCAACAGGGAATTTCTTCCACAGGGTAAGCAAGTGAATTAAAGCCAGTTGAACTCCCAGAACTGTATTAGTGATCAACACTAATACACAAATTGTACCAATTCGGAAGCTCTTACAGTGGGAAAAGAACAGCGTCAAGTTCCACTCCCCTCCCTGAGTTCGCGACGTCGCTTTTCAACACTGCACCAACTTTGAAAAGCAGGGTGGGTAAAGTAGTTCAAAAGTCCTGGTCAAGCAAAGCATTCTAACTCTGCACTTCCTACTCATAATCACCGATATTAATCACCGCTAAAACATCTTGCAGAATTGGACAGAGGGCACCAAGTTGGGGCTGTCCTCCCAAACAGCAGATTACTCAGCACTTGTTTGTACCGCCGGAGTTGGTTGTGTACGCACTCTCTCTAAATGGTAAGGATCTTGTGTTCGATTTCTTTTGCCTACTGGCACGACGCTATTTTAATAAAAACGCCGTTGATCTAGAGTACATCAGCCAGAGGACTTTCTCAATGCCCAACCTTCACCGCCCTCGTGCCCCCGCTCCTTTTCGTTCCGTGCTGAGGCAAAGAGGGCGGCAAACAGGGAGAGTTCTAGCCACCTCGGCAAGCCACGGCTGCATTGGCAAGCGAAGGCTGCATTAGTGATGAAAGGCAGGAAAAAAAAAAAACAAAAACAAACAAAACCGGGGAAGTGCAATTTCTACTGTCACTGCTCCTTTAATCTATGGTCCCCGAGGCCAAAACAGATGTTTGAAAGGTAAGCTCTGAACCGCACAAATAACAAATCTCCGGCTCCAGGGAACTAATCAGTCCCACCTCGCAGCCGGTAGGACAGGACGAGAAAAAGAGCTCCTACAGAGCCTCGGGGACTGATAGCCAAGCAAAGGGGACTGGGGGTGCCCAAGGTGGGCGCATCCCCCTCCTTGGACGCACACCGTCCCCAGCAGCCGCAGCTCGGGGTTCCGAAAGTGCTCAAGTGAGACTGCGAGCACAGCGGTGGCGGACCCAGCGGGACTTTGGGAGGGCTGGAGGAGGAGAGCACCGGAGAAGCCGAGGGACTGCGATGCCCGACTGCTGGGCCGTAGCTGCAGTTACTTACCCTACAGGGGAGCCGCCGCCTAGGTGCACATCTTCAGGGGCATCATAGAATTCCTCGGTGTCGCTTTCCGACGCCATTTATAGGACACACCCGCGAGTGAGGGGGCCGGCGCCGCCTGGAGGAAGGGTGACTCTCGTCTCCTCCTCGTCGTCCTCCACCCCGGCTGAGACTGAGGAGATGGGTCCCGGGTGAGGCTGAGGACGGAGTAGACAATCTGGAGTGAGGGGCCGGTTCCGGACAGGGGGCCGCCCTCAGTTGCCGGACTGCGGGAATGAGCAGTAGAGCAACCCCCCGAGAAGGCGGCAGTGGGTCACCGAGACTGTGCTGCCGCAGCCGCTCCCAAAGATTGGTCTACCTAGAGCCTGAGAGAAGAGGCGGTGGCTCTTCTCAGTGGGGGAGGGCGGGCGTGCCGGCGACAGCAGCTCCGATTTCTCCCGCAGCAGCAATTACAGCAGCTGGGAGAGCTAGTTGCCCGCAAAATACCGACGCCTTTTTACTCTCGCGAGACTTCGGGAAGTGGGGGGGGGGAGAGAGAGAGAGACGGTAAAAGCGTGGGCGGGGCGAAGAGGTGGCGGGGGCGGTTCCAGAGAGGCAGCGCTAGGATTACTTAGGCGCGAGAAGCCTATCAAAACGGCGCAACCGCTGAAGGCGTGGTGGTGGGGGCGGAAGTAGTCGAGAAGGGAGAGGGTGAGCCTCCTGAGGGGAGGAGTCTACGACCTGCGCGGAAGCCGCGTGGTTCCCCCGGTGTGAGTGCCCTCGCCCGACGTAGGTGGGCTCTTCGTGGACGTTCTAGCCACTAACCTCTATTAATTCTGAAGTTGCCAAGAGAGACGCTTCAGTGAGGGGGAAGGGGAAGGTTTCAGTCTTTTTTTTTTTTTTCTGGCTGTGAGGAAATGCTGTCGTGCTGTTGGAAAACATTGGTGTGGGCTCTTTGGCTTAAATTGGTGTTATTATTCCAGCCTGGACTATCCCACCCTAAGGCGTCGGCACGCCCACTATGAGAGCTTTAAAGGAGTAACCCGCCCTACTCACTACAAGGTCTCTAATTGAGAACCGTAACTACAATCCTGCCGGCCAGAGGGCGGGTGGAGTCCGTGAGAGATATATGGGGAGTGTCCTAGTTGGTTAGAGTGGTGATGGATTTATTGCTGGAGCTGGGCCAGGGTGAGCCCTCCGGTTACTTTTTCTCCACATTTGTCTATCGCTGCTCACACTTAGTGTAAGAGACATACTTGCATACTGCCCAAGATTTTCATCACCCAACTAGTCAATACTTACCGAGCAGATATCATTACAAGACTAATAGTAACTTAACCCTGATCCATCATCTGCCCAATGCTGAAAATAGGTACTTTTTAAAAGCCATACATGTCCTTTTTGAAACAGCAAATCATTGGCTGTCAAACCGTTAACACTGACTTTTCAACATTATCAAGAGGCAGTTTCCTACTAATGTCGTATTAGGCAGGCTGTTTAAGTTGTTTGTGCAGCCTCAAGTAGTAAGATAATCAGTAGAAAAAACCACACTTGGTCCAGTTCAGTCCAGGTCAGACTATTGCCAAATGAAATTTGGAATAGACCAGTCTGTTAAATAATTTATATAAAAAACAGACTTTGTAGAGCCTTCTGTATTTAAGAATTTTGAGGTATGGCTTTTGTCAAAAGCTAAGAATGATTAGGTTTTATGAGTTTTAAACAAGATAATTAAAATATTTTTAACATCTTGATAAAAAGTGACCTTGGTGATGTGATGGATATGTTCATTAGTGTAAGTAAATATTTCTACAATAAATATATATATATAGTAAACATCATATTGTATCCTATGAATATGAGGGTACTTAAATGAAAAAGTTTGCAGACAATGGAATTGACCGGCTAAGGTTATTTTGGTGTCAACATTTTATAAATCCACACATGCGTGTGTTTGTAGAATATGTGATTTTCCATGTATGTTTTGAATACTCCTTATATATAGAATATTCCTATATATAGAATTATCATTTGTGAATTAAAAATGAATAGAGTCAGTGTCATAGCATAACAGATTAAGCTGGGGCTTGGGACACTCCTCCCATCTCAAATTTGAGTGCAGCTTTGAGGCCAGACTACTCCCTTTCCAATTCAATACCCTGTTTATCCCTCTTAGGAGGGATAGATAATGGTACAAGGGCCTGGATCCCCGTTATTTGTTTGGGAGACTCAGATGAAGTTCTGGGCTCCTGTCTTCACCCTGGCCCAGCTCTTGCTGTTGTAAGCATTAGAGGGTGAACCAATGAATTGTGAGATCTTTCTGTCTGCATTTCAAGTAAATTGAAAATAAACATGTTTTAATAATTAATAAAAAGGTTTATTTCTTTTAACTGTAAAAATGGATCTCAAGCTTTAAAATGCTTTTATTCAGTGAGAAAGACATACTTTTATCTCTTATGGATTATGAAAAAAAACTTTATATGAAAAGATATAGCCACCTGAATGTATTATCTTCCTAGTTTATTTAAGTGAATTTATGTATTCTTTTAACAAGTTTTCTTTATTTGGTAGAGACATGAATCACTTTGTACATTAAACAAAAATATATTTTAAAAATATCATGAATGGAAATCAGTCAATTCAGTAGAAGTATACTATTTGATGTTATGCATTGTTCTAGGTACAAAAGACAAGTTGAGGATGAAAAAAGCACTATCCAGAGACTCATGAGCCAGCAATAGGGACAAATCTAGTGTCTTAGCTTGGTGCTCTTTTCCAACACACCATACCAACTCTCCTGGACATTTTAAGGTATGTTAAAGATTATATTCAGAAACAATCAAATGGAATAGGAATGGTAAGTTGATAACATTTTTAGATTTGTTAAAATTGACTAAGTGCTTTTATGAATTTCATCATTAAGTAAATTGCTGAGACTATAAAACACATGCATAGCACCCCTTGTTTTTTTGAAGATATCAAACAATAAGTATTTTGCTTGGAAATCTGAAAATGAGGGGTTTTTTTGTAAGATGATTTATTTTTATTAGAAATTCAGATTTGCAGAGAAACAGAGAGACAGAAAGAAAGATCTGCCATTGACTGGTCCACCCTCCAAGTGGCCACAACAACGAGAACTGAACCAATCCGAAGCCAGCAACCAGCAGCTTTTTCTGGGTTTCTTATTGGGCACAAGGTCCCAAGGCTTTGAAGCATCCTCTACTGTTTTCCCATGCCATAAGCAGCAGTTGAATGGAACATGAAGCAGCTGGGATCCTAGTACTTGCAAGGTAAGGATTTAGCCATTGAACCAAAGCAGCAGCCCCAAATCTTGAGTTTTAAAGCAACACATTTTAGTCTTAGTCCAAATAATTGGAGTTGAATATTTTCTTCGTGTTAGAAATGGGTAGTTTTAATCAAATCTAATTTCATACAAAATCTACTGATTTTAATATATCTTCTTTCTTTTTATTATTTTATTTATGTAAGGTAAATTTCATGTATTTCATAATACAGATTTAAGAGCATGGTGATACTTCTCATCCTATAGTCCTCCTGCCCACATTTCCACCTCCCTCTTCCTCCTCCTCTTTTTTTTTAACCATGACATAATTTCTGTTTACTTCATAGTCACATGTTTAATCCTGCATTGGAAAAAAATTTTAACTTTGCCCTTAAATAAAAGCTATGAATAGTAATCAATCTCCCAAATGTCAATTTTATTTATATAGATTACATTTTTGTACTCTATATGTAGTAGTTACAACTGAGCAGGGAAACATGCTTTTTTGTTTTTTGTGGCTTGGCCTATTTCACTGACAGAAATGTTTTCCATTTGCCTACATTTTGAATTTCATTTTCTATAACTGATTAATATTCCATACTGTTGTGTATGTATGTATGTATACATATATACAACATTTTCTTTTTTTAGTCATCAATATGGGTATATGATGGGCATATGATGGGCATATGTGTTGACTTCATCTTATTCATTGTGGATGAAGTGGCTATAAACATGGCAATGTATATAACTTTTTCATAGGCTGATTCATTTCAGTTGGGTAAATTGCCAGGAGTGGGATGCCTAGGTCATATGGTCGATCTATTTTCACATTTCTGAGGAAATTTGTATACTGTCTTCCATAATGATTGGCAGTTTACATTCCCACCAATAGTAGATTAGCTAAAATCAGTCCCTGGAAAGAATACTCTGAACAAATGGTACTGGGAAACTTGGGTCTCCATGTTGAGAAGACCAAAACAATATCCCTACCTTACACCTTTACCAAAATAGACTCAAAGTGCATCAAGAATTGAAATGTGTGATCTGATAAGCATCAAGTTACTGGAGGGAAGCATCAGGGAATTTCTGTAGGACATTGGCATACACAGAGGCTTCTGAGAAAAGACCCCAGAAACACAGGTGGTAAAAATCAAAATAGACAATTAGGATTCCATCAGGCTAAAATCTTTTGCACTTACAAGGACAATCTTCAACAAAGCAAAGAAAAATATTGCAAGCTATGTAACTGTAACTGATAATTAATAGCCAGAATTTATAAATAGCTCACGAAACTGAACAAAAAATTAAACAATATAGTTTTTAAAATGTGCAAAGGATATGAATAGAAGTTTTGCAGAGGATGAAATCCAAGTGACCAACACACATAAAAAAATGCTTAGGATCACTAGTAATCAGACAAATGCAAATAAAAACCACAATGAGGTTTCACCTCACCCAATTCCAATGCTCCAGAGACTGCTCTAAGATTCTGTTAAAAGGGAAATTGGACCTGGTGCAGTAGCCTAGTGGCTGAAGTCCTTGCCTGGCATGTGCCAGGATCCCATGTAGCTGCCAGTTCATGTTCCAGCTGCTCCACTTCCCATCCAGCTCTCTGCTGGCAGCCTGCGAAAGCAGTAGAGGACAGCCCGAAGCCTTGGGACCCTGCACCTGCGTGGGAGACCTGGAAGAAAGCTCCTGGCTTTGATTGGCTTAGCTCCAGCCATTGCAACCACTTGGGGAATGAACCAGCAGATGGAAGATCTTTCTCTCTCTCCTCTTTGTACATCTGACTTTCCAATAAAAAAAAAGAAAGAAAAGAAAAATGATAGGTCCAAAGTGGAGATCAGTATGTTAAACCATTGGACAAGTTTATTTTATTGTCTGTACTTATATATAATGTTTTATTAGAACACAGCAAGGCCAATTTTTTTATGTGCTGTACCTAGCTGTTTTCATGGTAAAACTGAGCAGTTGAGATAGTCTGTTTTGCTTGCAAGGCCTTTTACAAAAAAGTTTTGCTGGCCTTTGGTCTTTTGGATATGGTTTCCTAGGTTATCCCAGAAGTGAAAATACCCCTAAAGGAAATGGTTATTTGAATTAGTTTCACAACAGAATCATAGGGTGCCAAAAATCAAACTTACAAAGGATAAAACCTTTTCCAACTTGGCTCATTACCAATGACTATAAAAACTGCACAGGCCTAAGTCTACATTGGTTTAAGGAAAATTTTTATGCTTGGCTTACTCACTTATCTGTGTAGCAAAAACTGTTCTCCAAAGGTCACAGCCGTAGTATGGAACAACTTGTTTGCAAGATGCTTGCTCTCCCCTTTAGACAAGAAAAAATACAAGCTAACTGTGTCATCTAAATAGCTTTGGCCCAACCCCTTTTGCTACCAGACAAGAGTTAAAGTGAGAAATGTCTTTTGTCTGGAGTTCAGTGATATGAGGTGTGATGTTACAATGAAACAAACATTGTCATTTCTGTGAGAGTTTCTGTGAATTTTGAAGTATCACAGTTCATTTGAAAATCATTCTGAAACTGACCAAAATTTGTTAGGGCCATGACAAAATTCTGTGATCATCAACTTTGAATTATGTCTGTGAAAGATCAATTGCGATATAGATAATAACAGTAAATATTTTTAAAAATTTTTATTTGACTTTAGAGGCTTGCTATCATTTTTAGAGTAAACCAGTATACTTTCTTAATGATGGGTAATGCATGCGAACCGAGTTTTTCAATGCCTAGGTACTTTAAGAGTTATAAGCAGAGAAAGATAGTCTAGAAGTATATTAAAAATCACAGAAAAGCCAGCCTGGGATTGAAAATGTATTATGTAACAGAATATTATGTAGTCATACTGTTGAGGACTATGGAAGAAAATTAACTGGAATTATCTTAAGCCATAAAGGAAGTTAATTAGATTACATAATCAAAACATTTATTACATGTGCTTGTCCCGTTGTGATGTATGTATTGGAAAACAGTTTAAGTATAAGGTGAATTTTCAATTTGCTGCTACAAGATTTGATCAGTCGGGAACACTAGGTGAAAGTAAAAAAGTGTGCTCAGCTGAATCAAGCCACATAAGACTATATAAAACATGTAACAAAACCTCACATTTACCAGGTATTTCATTTTACTGTGTTTTAGGTCCCATCCATTCACATTTGAAAACTTTTGTTTTGGTCTCAGATGACTCTCTTTTTTCCTTTTCATAATTTAAAAGTTATAACTTTTCTATTGATTAGTTTTAAAAGCAAGCTTCAGATCTTCTTAAAAATAAAATAACATTTATTATAGGATTTATAAATTTACCCATTTAGCATATATGATTGTACTACCATTTTGAATAGATTAATATCTTTCTGTGTATATATTACAGATTAAATTCCTGATTGCTGTGCTCCTAGCCCCAGTTTTCCTGTAAGCTCAATGGCTTTTGTAAGTTTGTGTAGCAGAATGATTTTTAGGTATACATGTTTTATCTTGATGATTTCTTCTTGAATTGATATTAGTCTGATTGAGGTGGCCTCATTCAGGACTGCAGATAAACCAGTGCTCTCTATTACTGACATCTTTGCTTACCTCTTATCTGTTTATTGTGACACACTGGTCTCAGTTTTCCCATTGCAGACAACTTCACTCCCAGCAAAGATGGCAACAAGCAACTTCAGGTTATCGTGTCTTAATGATTCTCAAGGAAGCAAAACTTTCTTCCCGAGTTTATACAAATATACCTCATCTTATTGCATTTCACCTTATTGCAACTTGCAAATCTTATGTATTTACAAATTGGAGGGTTATGACAGCCCTGTGTCAAGGCAGTCTGTTGGAAACATTTTTCCAGTAGCATGTGCTTACATGGTGTCTCAGTGTCATGTTTCAGTATTTCTCAAATTATTTCAAACTTTTTCATTATTACTGTATCTATCATGGTGATCTCTGATGTTACTTATTGTAGTTGTTTTGGGGGACCACAAACTTCATCACTGCAGTGAATTTTATAGATAAATGTTGTATCTCTCTCACTCTCCTTGGGAGTCCCTATTCCCTGGGACACAGCAATATTGAAATTTGGCCAATTAAACATACAGTGTTCATGGAAGAAAGAATATCTGCAAGTCTTGCACTTTAAAGCAAAAACCAGAAATTACACTGAGTCAGGAAGGCTTGTTAAAACACTAGCTGGGCCAAAAGTTAAGCCTGTTACTCTGAAACAGTTAGCCAAGTTGTGAAAGTAGTACGAAAGTTCTTAAAGAAAATTCAGAAGTGTTACTCCAGTAAACACATGAATGATAAGAAACAGCCCTGGTACTGATATGGAGAAGTTCCTAGTGCTCTGGAATGAAGATCAAAGCAACCACAACATTCTTTTAAGCCAAACCCCAATCCAGAGCAAAGCCCTAACACTTCAATATCATGAGGACTAAAAGATGTAAGAAAGCTAAGGAAGTTTGCTCTAATAGACGTTGGCTCAGGGGGTATAAGGAAAAAAGCCATTTTCATAGGAAGAAATTCAAGGTGAAGTAGTGAATGCTTACATATAGTAAGATGCCACAAGCTGTCTAGGAGACCTAGCTAAAATTATTGACAAGGTGGCTGCACTAAACAACAAATTATCAGTGTAAATTAAACAGCCTTATATTGAAAGATGATGCCATCTGGAACTTTTATAACTAGAGACAGTCAATACGTGGCCTCAAAATTTTCAAGGACAGCCTGAATTTTTTGCTTTGGGCTAATGCAGCTAATGGCTTTATGTTAAACTAAATGCACATTTTCCTTTATGAAAATCCTAGAGCCCTTGAGAATTATGCTAAGCCTACTCTGTCTTTGATCTATCAATAGAACAAAATCTTGGTGACAGTACCTCAGTTTATAATGTGTTACTGAAATCTTAGACCACTTGTAAGACCTAATACTTAATCCAAATTATTAATTTTAAACACTTACTGCTGCTCATTAACAACACATATACTCACCCGAATACTCCAATGGAGATGTGTGCAATGAGACTCATGTTTATTTCTACACTTACTCATATGATATTCATATATATTCTATGATATTCTATACCCCATGGTCAAGGAGTAATTTCAAGTCTTAATATTGAAGAAATACATTTTATAAGACTATAGTTGCTGTAGATATTGATTCTTCTAATGAAACTCCTAGAAAAAGCACTAACCATTCTAGATAGATGTCATTAAGGAAATTTGTGACCCATGGGAAGAGGTCAAAATGTCAGTATTAACTTGAGTTTGGAGGAAGTTGATTCCAACCTTCATGGATGACTTTGAGAGGTTCAGGACTTCAGTGGAAGCAATAACTACAGACGGGGTAGAAACAAGAGAAATAGAAATGGAGCTTGAAGATGTGACTGCATTGCTCCAATTGCATGATAAAACTTGAATGGATGAAAAGTTGCTTCTTATCAGTGACTAAAGAAAGTGGTTTCTTTTTTTTAAAGATTTATTTATTTGAAAGTCCTAATTATAGATAAGGAGAAATGCAGAGAGAGAGAGAGAGAGAGAGAGAGAGAGAGAGATCGAGAGAGAGATCTCTATCCTCTGATTTACTCCCTCAAATGGTGACAATGATCAGGGCAGGGCCAGGCTGAAACCAGGAACCAGCTTATCTGCGTCTACCATGTAGGTAGCAGGGACCCAAGCACTTGGGCCTTCCTCCATTGCTTTGCTCAAGCCATTATAAAGGTGTTGAATCTGAAGTGAAGCAGCCAGGACACAAACTGGCACACATAGGGAATACTGGTATTGTAGGTGGCAACTTCAGCGCCACAGTGTCGACTCCTGAAAGTGGTTTCTTGATCTAAAATGTACTGGTGAGCACTTTTGAAATGACAGATGAAGATTTAGCCTGTTAGGTAAACTTAGTTGATTAAAAGTGATAGGTATGGAAGGACTGACTCCAAATTTTGAAAAGTCTTATTGTAGCTAAAACACTATTGCATGCTGAAAAGAAATCGATAACAAAAGAAAGAGCTAATCTGCAAGGCAAGTTTCATTTGTCCTTTTTTTTTTTTTTTTTAAAGAAATTGCCATGGATGCTGCAGCCTTCACTACCACCTGACAGCAGCTATCAAGATGCAAGCAGGGACCAGCATAGTGGCTAAAGTCCTCACCTTGCATACACCAGGATCCCATAGGGGTGCTGGGTCTTGACCCTGCAGCCCTGCCTCCCATCAGCTCCCTGCTTGTGGTGTGGGAAAGCAGTTGAAGATGGCCCAAACCCTTGGGACCCTGCACCCATGTGGGAGACCTGAAATAACTCCTGGCTCCTGGATTTGGATTGGCTCTCAGCTCTGGCCATTGCAGCCACTTGGGAAGTAAATCAGTAGGTGGAAGATCTTTCCATCTCTTCTCACTGTGAATCTGACTTTCCGATAAAGATAAAATAAATCTTTAAAAGCAAAGATGAAAGCAAATTGTAACACTGGAAAACATCACAAGTTACTGAAGGCTCAGATAATCTTTATAGTCTACAGTATACTGGAAATTTTTAAAAAGCTGTTGTGATTGCATAATTGCAATGTTTATTATGATTTGGTTCCTGAAATACTTGTACTTCTGAGGTGTGCTTGCATGTATACTAAATCTCATGGAAAGTATGGGTTAGTTTTAAGAGGCTTGTCTAGCTAGGGTCTTGGAGAACTTGCATTTGTTAAGCCTATGTCAGCTCCTTCCCTGACACACATGAAGTTGAGACTATTGTGATTATTTTCATCACTAGGACCACATGCAGTATATAATAGGTGATTTTTTCCAAGGAAAGGATGCTAGCAGACAGGAACAAGATGCTTACCATAAATTATTAAGGGATAGTTTATTCATATTTGTTGAATGATAAGAGTTCATAATATGTTACAGATTTTACAGAATTATTCTTATAGATGTTATAGAATTCTTCATATGGAATAAGCCTATTGCATAAATAATTTATATATCTATATGTATATGGCTATGAATATAGAAATTTTTGGAGGAATATTTCCAAAGGACTGATCATAATTGCCTCCAGTTGCTGATCTTACTACTGCTCTTCTAGTGTCACTATCTGGTTGGTTTTTCTCTGCTCATATATGTAGGCCCTCCCTTTTTAAAAACACTTACTTATGTATTTGAAGGGCACAGTTACAAAGGAAAAAAAGGAGAGACAGAGACCTTCCATCTGATGGTTTACTCCCTCAAATGGATACAATAGCCAGGACTATGGGACTGAAACCATGAGCTTCATCTCTTCTCCCAAATGGGAGGAGGAGCCTAAGGACTTAGGCCATTCTCTGCTGCTTTCAAGATGAATTAGGATGGAACTGGATCAGAAGTGGAGCAGCCGGGACATGAATCAGCATCCATATGGGATGGAGTCATAAGTGGCAACTTAACCCACTATATCACTATACTTTTCCCCATTCATTCTTTCTTCAACAAAATCAACAATAGATTAAGGGCCAGGACTACATACTGGGTTAATAGTGGTATGACTCAGTCCTTTTTGTATGGGTTTTTCACCCCTGTGATCTAAGCTCTTGATTTGAGCTTACTCATAACTCCAACATTCTGTGTTCAGGATCTGACATATGTGACCCAGATCATCTGTGGATGGCACTCCCTTTAGTCATTGTACAGTTCTTAAAAGTGAAACTCCTAAATTTTCACTTATTTTATTTTATTTTTGCCTGTATTTTTCTTCTTCGCAGTCTAATCTTCTGGGTGTTGGCTTCTATAATTTGCCTTGACCACAGTTTTCCTGTATGTTCTTTGTGTAGTACTTAATTCTGAATTTGAAACCTGGCTTGCCTTGCTGGAGCCTTTTCCCTGCTTCCGTTATCCCATCTGATTTTACTGCCTTGACCACCTGAGTCATAATGGTTGGGAATACCTATTCTATTAAACCTTGTTTGCCCACTTATATCTTGATGGTGGGAAAGAGTTTTGCAATTTTTATGACAGTTTCATGGGTGGAATAACCATTTCATCAAAGGCATACAACTGTTTAAAAACTAATGTAGTGGCTGGTGATGTGGTGTAGCACGAAAAGCCACAGCCTGTGGTGCTGGCATCTTGTATGGATGGCAGCTTATTCTAGTATGAGCTACTCTACTTCTGATCTAGCTCCCTGCTAATGTGCCTGAGAAAAGGCAAGGAAAAATGGCCTAGATACTTGGGTTCCTATACCCATGTGGGCAGCTCAGAGGGAAGACTCTTTTTCTCTCTCTGTAACTCTGCCTTTCAAATAAATAAAAATAAATAAATCTTTTAAAAAGGAAAGCTAATAAAATAGATGTTTGAAGAGGTAGTCATATTTATCCTGAATCAAACACTGGACAATGTATGCATATATTGACAATACATAGAGGTTTTGCATATCACTTTTAATGAACTAATCCTGAATATGACCTCAGTTGTGAACATATCTCAAAGTTATGAACTAAAAAGAAAGATAGAGGTAGGGTAAGATAAAAAGGGAATAATTTATTCTGTACCTATGATCTGGCTGATATGTTACATGCTACCTCAGTTCTTTAATTCACAGACCTCCCTCTATACATTTTTATTTTCATTTTCATTTTATTGAGGTGGACCTGAAGCTGAGAGGCAGAGTCAGAATTTGAACTTGAGCCTGGCCATTAAAGGCACACTTTACCCATTATACCATAGTAAGTGCCTACCTTTATCTCTGATTTTCCTTTTGCAGGTTGAAGAATAAGCAAAGTTCCAGTTATGATGAGCAGAGGTTATCTAGCAAATACAAATTCAGACTCTGAAGGTAAGCCTAGCTTAAATTTGGTTCTAGAATTCTGAAATTACCCATGAAACCAAAGCAACCATCGACTCTTTTGTGGATGACATCATAATTGGGTACTGTGACGGTGGACTACCAAGGTTTCTCATTTGGATAATGAAAGATTGGCACTGGATTAGTAAGTTGAATGAGCAGCCTGATGAGACAACACTAAAGGTAGACTGAATCTGAGCATTTCTATATTTCAGTAAGTAGCCATTTGATATTGTCTTTTTCCTATCATCTTTAATATTTCCTACTAGTACTCCTGTTAGATGCACATAGATTATTCTCATATCCTCCACATGTCTTATATTTCATATTTTTGTTGATATGTTTTGTGATATTTGTTATGACATGCTCATTCAAATTTTATCTTTGTACATATTTGAAACCTGAGTTTGAAGTGCATTATTCTAGAAAAATGTTACAGTTAGTTGTTTTAACCACCTCAAATCTTACCAATCCAGAACTGGCTTAAACCTAATTTGTGGTGTGAGGATTTGTGAATCCTGGGCCAGAGAACAGGTTTGGGGTATGAAGTTTCAAGGCACTTTTTTTTTCTGATTTTTCTCCCTTTATATACCCACAGCCAGAATCATATCTCTACCATTTGTCTCTGGGTGATAGTTTTTCTTCCTGTTCATCTGTTATATTTGGAGGTTCTGATGTAAAAGAGAAAAAAGGGGATGCTGTATACCTGGCCCAACTTCTAACCTTATTTAGGTTCCAGGATTTGATTCCTTTGCCCTTTCTGGTCCACTAAAAAAGTTCTGTACAGTTAATAGGAACCAGAAGCTATCCTAAGGTAAATTCTAGCTTTATAGCTTCCTTTTCCTTCTCATTTAATGATGGCATATCCTTAATGGTTTTATTCCCACCACCTCAACTATCAGCCATACATCTAAAATGATATTCTGTCTGTCCTAGCTCTCTACCTACCTGTCATATATCATTTATCAAGGTGTTAGTATGTGCGATGCTGGGAGGTATTTATTTGGCCATCTTGTCTTACCATGGAACCTCAATTCAGTTCTATTTTACAGAAAGATGGGAATTTGTATGGAGTTTTCACTGAGGTAATCCTTTAGGGCAAAGCTAAAACTATAACAAGTTCTGTCTTTGGAGCTATATTAACTAGGCCATTCCATTGATATGGTGGTTACATTGTGGTGTTTAAAATTAATGGTTGTTAGGTTTTGGATCAGATAGCATGCCATAGCTTATTCTGCTAACATCACATTCTGAGGAGGCTGGTTACCTTTTGGGCTGGAGAACTGGAGAAAGTGAATCCATCACTGCTTGAGTAAAAAGTATGTATTTTTTTAAAAAAGATTTATTTTTATTGGAAAGATATGTTTTATAGAAAGAAGGAGAAACAAAGATCTTCCATCTGCTGGCTTACTCCCCAAATGGCTGAGCTGAGCTGATCCAAAGCCAGGAGCCAGGAGTAGGAGCTTCTTCCAGGTCTCCTATGTGGGTGCAGGGTCCTTAACGTTTTGGGCCATCCTCTGATGCTTTCACAGGCCATAAGCAGGGAGTGGATAGGAAGTGGAGCAGCTGGGAAATGAATCAGTGCCAATATGGAATCTCGACACAAGGGGAAGATTAGCCAATTGAGTCATCACACTGGGCCCAGCATATTTTTTTTAAAATAAATGTATTCTGAAGATATCTGGTCTGTCTGTGCAGTATGAAGCTTCAATTCATTAGAAACTTAGCTACTTTGTTACTGAGGTGCTGTAACCTTTGTCTAAGGGGTTATTGATTTCCTTAGTGGAACCTACATCTTCTTTCTTTGGGTCTTTATAGTTATTCAACATCTGTCATTTAAGTTGGGAGACAGAGGCCAATGAAGCTAGTAACATGAGCCGGTTTCTTCTTGCCATGTAGCCTATGTGGGATATTCAGATTCTAAGCCATGACTTATTTTTTTAAGATTGATTCATTTTTATTGGAAAGGCAGATTTACAGAGAGAAGGAGATGCAGAGAGAAAAGTCTTCCATTTGCTGGTTCACAAGTGGCTGCCATGGCCAGAACTGAACTGATCCAAAGGCAGCAGCTAGGAGCTTTGTCTGGGTCTCCCACTCAGGTCCCAAAGCTTTGGGCCATCCTCTACTGTTTTCCCAGGCTGCCAGCAAGGAGCTGGATGGGAAGTGAAGCAGCTAGGACACGAATCAGTGTCCTTATGGCATCTCAGCAAGGATTTAGCCACTGAGCCATTGCATCAGGCTCCTAAGCCATGACTTTTATCATCCATGGGAATCATTCTGGGCCCAATCAGTCTCTAAGGATACCAATTGTAAGTTCAAAAGTCCAGGCAAGAAGTAATTTACTAGTAATATCCTGAGCTGATGTTGCCCAAGATAATTATTAGGACGGTTGTGGAAGATGTTTATGACACTGTAGAGAAAATGCTGAGGCCAGGGTTGTGGCATAACAGACTAAGCCTCCTTCAGTTATGCCAATATTCCAGTTGGTGGCTAGTTTGAGTATCAGTTTCTCTGCTTCCAGTCCAGTACCTTGCTGACGTACCTGGGAAAACAGTGGTACATTGCCCGAGTTTTTGGGTCCCTGTACTCACACTGGACCTCTGCACTCTAGGGAAACCTAGAAAAATGTCCTGGCTCTTGGCTTCAGCCTTATTAAGTCCTTTCTGTTTCCACCATTTGGGGAGTGAACCAATGGATAGAAGATTCTTTTTATTTATTTATTTTTTAATAGAAGGTTCTTTCTATATATCTCCTCTCTGTGCAACTTTGTCTTTCAAACAAGTAAAAAAGAACTCCTAAAAAAGAAAATGTTCTTTGATGATCTTGTATGATATGGAAAGTGGGAGAATTTGTCGTAGGCTTAGACTCCAAACCAGGGGTTGCCTTTCCCAAGAAAGAAGTATTGAAAATGAATCTCTGATTGTTTTACCTTGAAGAATGAGGATTTTTTTTAAATGAAAGAATTTTGTTGTTAAAGAGAACACAAATGCAGAATTCTGGTCATAGCAGTGATTTTCTTTTTTCTTTCTTTTTTTTATATATATATAATCTTATATAATCTTAAATATATATATATATATATATTTAAAGATTTATTCATTTCCACTGGAAAGTCAGATATACATAGAGGAGGAGAGACAGAGAGGAATATCTTCCATCCGATGATTTACTCCCCAAGTGAGCACAACGGCCGGTGCTATACCAATCCGAAGCCAGGAGCCAGGAACTTCCTCCAGGTCTCCCGTGTGGATGCAGGGCCCCAAGGCTTTAGGCCATCCTTGACTGCCTTACCAGACCACAAGCAGGGAGCTGGATGGGAAGTGGAGCTGCTGGGATTAGAACCGGCGCCCATATGGGATCCCGGCGCATTCAGGGTGAGGACTTTAACCACTAGGCCACGCCGCTGGACCCATATCAGTGATTTTTCAACCCAAATTTTCCATCCCATCAACAAACTTTTCTCTTGCCAGAATTTCAGATATCCTGGTCAGAGGATGCATGCTGATTGAAAAAGAACTTAAGATATTTTTTATATCTGACCCCACCAGGAAGCTCCCCTTTTGGAATCATTTATTTCAATATTAACTGAAAATGCTTCTTTTTAAAAAAGAGATTTATTTACTTATTTGAAAGGCAGAGTTATGGGGGTGGTGAAGAGGACTGTGTGTGTGTGAGAGAGAGAGAGAGGGAGAGAGAGCGAGCGAGAGAGAGAGAGAGTATGCCTTGATCTTCCATGTGTTAGTTTACTCTTCAAATGCCCACAGCAGCCAGAGTTGGCCCAGGCTGAAATCAGTAGCCAAGAATTCCCTCCTGGTCTCCCACACAGGTGGCAGGGGCCCAAATACTTAAATTATCTTCTGCTATCTTCTTGGGCATATTGGAGGAGGTTAGCTTGGAAGTGGAGCAGCCGGAACTCAAACCAGCCACTCCAGTGTGAGATGCTGGTATTGAAAGCAGGGGCTTAACTCATTGCACCATAATCCTGACCCCAATTGAATGTATTTATTATTCCTATTTGTTTGTATAGCAGGTTGCCAGATGCTTACAGAACATATTAGCAAAAGATTAACAGAAATAAGCAAATTCTCAGTGCTCGAACAATGTCCATTTGATTCCTAATAAATACCTTGAAGAAAAATATATGTATTTCAAGTCAGTCTCATGGAATTGTTACAACTTGGGAGATGCAGGCAATGATAGAAAGAAAATGTTCATGGGGTCAGCTACTTAAAAGGAGGATCTGGAGCAAAGATGCCTAGTGGGTAAGAGGACTACCTGCCATATAGAAGTGAGTGGGTCCAGTCTGGCTCTGCCTTCAAACACAGCTTTTTGCTGATAAGCACGGGTCATGGTCCAAGTAGTTGGGTTGTGGGAACCTGGAGTGAGTTCCTGGTTCCTGGCTGTGGCCTGGCCTCCCTGGTTTGTTGCTAAGTAATTGGGGGAGTGATTCAGAATATGGGTGCATGATCTCTGAGTGTGTCTGTCTGTCTCCCCCCTGTGTGTGCATGCATTAAATAAATGGAAGATCTGGAGATTGATAACAAAACCTGCCATAGACTCTTACAGTTTATAAAAAATTATAACATGTGTATATGTGTGTATGCATACATCTACATGAGATGTATAGTTCTTGTTATTAGAATTTAGGTTTATTCTCAAAATACATTCCTGTCTTTAGAAAGTCGTAAAGTTTAAAATGTGTCCATACATAGTCACAGATGCATTTCTGGGCAAACATGGTTAAGACCGCGATGTCTAAAGTGAACAGTGCTTGTTGAGCAGCATCTCTGACTACTACAGTGGTTTTCAAACTGTACTGTGACCTGGTGAAATGTACATTCTGAGTCTTCACCCAGTTTTATTGAATTCTGATATCTACAAGGGTCCAGAAACTCAAGTTGTTTTTTTTTTTTTTTTTAATCTTAAACACAGAGTTAGAGAGAGAGAGAGAAATCGAGATCTTCTACCTGCTGGTTCACTCCCCAAATGGCTGCAATGGCCAGAAATGGACTGTTACAGGTCAAGAACCTGGAGCTTTTTCCAGGTGTCCCATGTGGGTGCAGGGGCTCAAGGATTTGGCCCATTTTTGGCTGCTTTTCAAGGTACATTAGCAAGGAGCTGGATCAGAAATGGAGCAGCCAAGACTCAAGCTAGTTCCATTATGGGATGCTGGCACTGCAAGTAGAGTCTTAAACTACTATGCTATAGCACCAACCCTTGAAAATAACATTGTAGGAAGCTTACCTAAAGTGACCATAGTGTAGACAGTCCTTAGAAAATACTTTAGGACCTGATGCAGCAGCCTAGCAACTAAGGTCCTTGCCTTGCAACCACCAGGACCCCATATGGGTGCTGCTTCGTGTCTTGGTGGCTTTGCTTCCCATCCAGCTCCTTGCTTGTGACCTGGGAAAGCAGTCAAGGGCAGCCAAAAGCCTTGGGACCCTGCACCTGTGTGAGAGACCCAGAAGAATCCTCTGGCTCCTGGCTTCAAGGCAGCTCTGCTCCAGCTGTTGAGGTCACTTGGGGAGTGAATCAGCATACCTTCCTCTCTGTATCTCCTTCTCTCTGTAAATCTGACTTTTCAATAAAAATAAACAAATCTTTTTAAAAAACCAATGCTTTAAATAAGGTTTATTTGAGGAATTTTACATTATTTTTCATATCCTAAGTATTTTGCATGTCTTCCTTCCTCTTCCAAATGACTGTGGGATTAGAAGGGGGAAGTCTAAAGTGGGAACTTTAAAAAAGAAGAAACAGGGCCCGGCGCAGTGGCGCAAGTGGTTAAAGGTCCTCGCCTTGCACGCCCGGGATCCCATATGGGCGCCGGTTCTAATCCCGGCAGCCCCGCTTCCCTTCCAGTTCCCTGCCTGTGGCCTGGGAAAGCAGTCCAGGACGGCCCAAAGCTTTGGGAACCTGCACCCGCGTGGGAGACCCGGAAGAGGCTCCTGGCTTCGGATTGGCATAGTATCGGCCCGTTGCGCTCACTTGGGGAGTGAATCATCGGATGGAAGATCTTCCTCTCTGTCTCTCCTCTCTGTATATCCGCCTTTCCAATGAAAAAATAATAAAAATAAATCTTTAAAAAAAAAAAAGAAGAAACAACTATCAGTAAATGCTTGATGATGATTAGTGATGGTGGGAATGCTTTTGAAGATGTGTATTTCTAAATCCTGGATGAGGGGCAAGGTAAAGCTTGAGGAAGCTAAGAAAATAGAGCCAAACTGGTAGGTGAATAACACCAAAGGGTAGACTTAGAAAATCCAAAATCCAGAATTCAAAACTGACATTTTTGTATGTGAGGAAAACAGAAGAGTCAGAAGACATGTGAGATGACTAACATCTAGATCTAGAAGAAGCTGGATACAGGATAGACACGAGTGCTTCAAAAAGCTTATGGAGGGGTGGGTATTGTGGCATAGTAAGTTTAGCTGCTGCTTGGAACAGCAGAAGCTCATGCCAGACTCCCTAGGACTGAGTTTCCATTCTATTTCCAGTTATGCAGCTTCTGTTGATGTGCACCCTGGAAGGCAGCAGATGATGGTTCGAGGGCTCAGGTCCCTGACACATGTGAGACCTAGGGTGGAGTTCCAGGCTGCTAGCTTGGGTCTGGCCCAACCTTGACTGTTGTGGGCATTTGGGGAAGTGAAACAGCAGATGGAAAATCTCTCTCTCTCTGCCTATGTTTTTCCTGCCTTTAAAATAAATAACACATTTTAAAAGTTTATGGGAAAATGGAATTAAAAGATACTGTAGTGCAAAAAAAGTTTTGAAATACATGCGCAGTTCTGTCATAATGAACACTGTTGAGAGCTTTTCGAAGATTTTCATGTCTACATGGATTAAAAGAGGGTCCAAAACACATTTAAGTTTTTATTCATTTTTCTGTGAACTTTCTAAAGTGCCTTGTGTAATTGGCAACTACAAAGGGCAGAAGCCAGGGAAAGAGTCTGGAGAGTCAAGAGAAACTGCAGCCTGTTGTGAATGTTACAATTCTGGGGTCAGGAACCAGGCACTGCATGGTAGCAGAGCTGCTATCACAAGCAGGGAGGAGGAGATAGGGAGAAACAGGACATCCCAGGAGCAGCCAGAAGGAAACTGAACAAGTGGGTGAGGATGGGTTATCAGGAAATTAGTATTATTTCAACCCCAGGCCCAAAGCTGTATCTATTGAAAGCTGAAATAACAAAGGATTTTTCCCCCCTTGGGATACAGAAAATTTAAAAACAACTGTTTTCTGAAGGAATATATTATTGTAATAAAATAGGGAAAATCGAGGGGGGCGGGTGGGAGGGGGAGGGCAAAGAGGAGAGGAGAAATCCCAGAGCCTTTGGATTTGTATCATAGAATAAATAAATTTTTACAAAACCCTATCTAGTAACCTGGGACTAGAAAGTGGAAATAGGAAAGATGATTTTGAAAAAGTAGAACTTTGAGAGTCTAGTGTGTCTGTTGCCATTCCTCTGTAGCAAATGGAGTGTTAACAGTGAATCTTGGAAGGCTCTGTTAATGGTTTCTGCTGCAGAGAGATGAATACTACTTTGCCATCACTATGTAGCCTTTCTTCAAGTTTGTCAGTGTTTTCAGTTTAGTTGTATTCTTGAAGACATTGAGAGCCAATTGTTAGAGAAACATGAGGAGAGAGCCAATCAAAGCATTCAGGTCCACTTCAGTGCATCTGCAACCACAGTAGAGCGCTTTCAGTTAGAGAACAAGGTCCTTAACCTTATTCCTGAGAGCAGGAAGAATGTGAGCCATCTTTATGCGAAACCAGTCCTCCTCAGACTAGGCCTGTGGCAATATCTTGCTGCCTGGTGTCTGTAGAAGCACATTGTGCTCCTAAGGATTTGATGATAAGTATTCCAACCACTTTTGAGCTCTAGCTTTCTTAATCTGACAACACACGTACTAAGATACTTTTCTTGCTGAAAGCTCATGGCTCTTTCAAATATTCAGGTTCCTATGTTTTTGGAAAGTGGTAGCAGTTCTCTCCCTTGAATAACTTATGTGTGCTTAGGTCAATGAGGTAAAAGGAGTAAAGGGGTCCCATAACCAGGACACCCCTGCTTAATCAGGGTACAGGTTAAAAAAAATTTCCCCCATCCAAGTATCAGATCTTCATTATTTCTCAATGGCCAGATTTTTAACTGTAGTTAAGCACCCAGATCTAGGAGGAAGGCTCAAGTTTTCTGATGTCTTCTTTGTTTTGAAATGACAACAACAGGTGTCCTCTATTTCTATGGTCTCATTTATAATTCCAGAAATATCTTCAAGGTTTTTTTTTTTTTTTTTTTTAAGCTGGGCTGGCTGAGTTTCTTCAGAACTTTTTAGGTAAACAGCTGTTGATAAGAATGTGATGATATAAGGAAGCCATTTAGGGAAGCTGCTGTAGGAATAAATTCTCTTGGATCTCTGGATTGAGTTTCTATCTAAAAAAGAAATTTTGGGAGACTTCATTGTACTCTGAGTTTACTGTGAGGCTCTGGAATGTTGCTACATTGCCAACCGTAAATTTATCCCAAGGAAAAATGACTCTCTAAAATTATAAATATCTTCTTAGGAGATGTGTTAACTTACCTTTAGTGGTTTTATATTAATTAGCAAATAAAACAAGAAATATTATGGCTGTATCCCTGAGAAAGTTGAGGTTGATGTCAGTGAGGACAACCATGTTCTTTTGCACTATTGGTCGCAGTATTTTCTGTAAATAAGTAAGATTCTAATATGGTAATATCACAGCATATTTACAAAATGAAACTACGTATAGCTATGGTATGTTGAAAGTATTTGTGGAGATTTGTGTTTTTATATTACTGATGGGGTTGGCTCATTCAATAATTCATTCATTTTTGAAAGACATAGGACTTGCAAGAATTGAATAAGACATAGTTTATTATTTTAAAGACCTCAGTGTGTAAGAGAGTAGTTGAAATATATTGTAATGTTAAACATAATGGAAGTGTTGTTTTCAGTTTTGGTTATAAATCAAATTACTTGGAGAGCTTTAAAAATGCTGATGTGTAGGTGGCGCCTGAAAGAGAAGGATACTCTTCACCTGAATCTTGAATACTGATAGCCCACCATATTAAGAACAGGAGGAAGAGCATTGTAGGCAGCGGAGATAGCAACACAAAAGCACAGCTGGGAGAACTGCAAGCTCAGAAACATGAGATTTTAGTAAACAAGAGAAGGGACTGTGGAGACCGGGTTTGGAGAAGTAGGCAAGAATAATTCTTAAAGGGCCCAGAAGAGATTCTTGTTTTCTGTATTTTTTAATGGAACCACTGAAGGGTTTTAAGCCATGATTATGATCAGAATTTTTATTTAAAAGCTCAGTGCAGTAGCAATGCTTAAAGAAAGTGAATGGCCTAAAACTGGGTCAAAGAGACCTATTTAGGAGGCTATTGTAGTAATCCAGGTGAGAAGTTCTGTGGGTCTGGACTTAGGCCATGGCAATAGTCATTAAGAGATGGATGTTAGAAATATTTGGCAAGTAAAATCAGCTTGAAACACGGAGGGGACACAAGGGTCAAGGGGGAATGGGCGTATGGAGCCTCCAACTTGGGAGATTGGGAAAATAAAAATATCCTGGACAGAAGCACAACTCAGAATTTTTTGGAAGACAATTTGAGGAAACATGTGTTTGAGTTTAGTGATTTTTTTTTTAATGTGAAGTGATGGATAATCAGGGAGAAATCATGAAAATGCATTTGGATATACAAGGCTGGGGATTTCAGAAGTGGGTGGTACTGGAGATAGAAAATTTAGATTTGTGCTTATCAAAGTGAAAGCAACTGAGTGAATAGATGCATTTCCTGAAACTTTAAAAAGTTCTACACTTTCTTCCTCTTTGGCTTTCCTTACCTGATTGTCCTGTGGTGACAATAAGTGCATAATAGTTCAAAATGTTCCTAAACTTAGTTAATATGCTAATGAAATATACATTAAAAATCTTTAATTTGGTAAAATTGTTATTAATATTTCAATATTAGTGGGTTATATCTATATACCAAGGATACCAGATTGAAGCTAGGTTAAGTTGTTGTTTATCGTAATTCAGGGAGAACTGAAAAGACTTCATTTACCTTATGTTTTAAAATGTATTTGAGAGTACTTATTATTTTTTTTAATGTATTTGAGAGGGATGCAACTGGAAGCATGGAATTCAGTCAGTGTCTCCTGCATGGGTGGCAAGAACCTAAACTGGAGTCATGGCTATTGTTTTCCAGAATTCATATTAGCAAGAAGTTGCAATCCGGACCCAGAGCCAAGAATTGAGCCTGGGCATTCCACTGTGATATGAAGATGTCTTTCGAAAAAAAATTTTTGTGATTAATGTGATGCTAATACAAAAAGAACAGATACAATTCTAAAAATATGATGATACTTCCATTCTTTTTCCTTTTTGAATTTTTAAGGTAATTTACATTGTAGCCAAAGGCTTAATGTTCCACTGAAAGAATTCACAAGTAAACAGACCCTAGTTCAGTGGGAATATAAGGCAAGGCTATTCATCTAATGAAATGAAAAGATGTACATTTCAATCATATGCAGAAAATTAAAAAATGATTACAGACCATTAAAAGTCTAGTAGTATATTGTTTGTAACCATTGTTTGACAAAAATAAATACTAAGGTTTGGCAAAACTTCTATTTGCAGAAATGAAAAAAGAAAGAAATATCTGTATGTATCATATGTGAATGTCTTAACTGGCATCTTAACCTCTATGCCAAATTCCTGCCCTACCCAGTAATCTATATGAGAAATCAAGAAGCATCCTGTGAATTTATTTTAAAGTAGCAGTTGTCAACCTTGGCATCACTTCAGAATCAGTTAAGGAGAGCTTTGAAGAATCCTGATACCTAGGACACACTCTGGACCAATTAATCATAACTTTTGAAAATGGGACCTGACCAGGCATTGAGTTTTTAAAGACTTATTTATTTTATCGGAAAGGCAGATTTACAGAGAGAAGGAGATACAGAGAGAATGATATTCCATCTGCTTATTTATTCCCTAAGTGGCCGCAACAGCTGGAGCTGAGCCGATCTGAAACCTGGAGCCTGGAGCTTCTTCCTAATTTCTCACGTGGGTGCAGGATCCCAAGACCATGGGCCGTTCTCTTCTGGTTTCCCAGACCCCAAGCAGGGAGCTGTCTGGGAAGTGGAGCAACCAGGATATGAACCAGCGCCATATGGGATCCCAGCTCATACAAGGCAAGGATTCAGCCACTAGGCCATCGTGCCAGGCCCTAGACATTAATTTTTATTAAATTTCTTCAGGTAATTCTTTGGGTATCCAAGGTTGAGATTTTATACTCTAGAGGATGAGAACTTAGAGATATAGGGGTGTTAGTCAGATACTGACTAAAGTGGCAGGTAATTAGTGGTACTGGGCATTATGTGTGTCTAATAATGAAATTGGGCACAATGTACATCTAGTAATGAATTGCACTTAGAGCCAGATCTGAGGCCAAACCTGAAATGCCATAGCTGAGACCTAGACCTAAGGAGCTACAATATAAGAGAAAAAGCAGAAGTTTTAAGTTGCAAAATAAGCAACTTTAAAAAATCAACCTGTTATAGATTTATTGAATTTTGAGTTTTACTTGCCTTGGCAGGTCCGGAACAAATAATTTTGTGGGCTTTGTTGCAACTCACAGGTCACAAGTTCTCCGCCCCAGCTCTAGAGGAAGTCAATGGCCAGAGCATATGTAACCTAGAAATTATGACAAGAAATCTACATTTTGATCTATGTTTTACAGGGAATCACTGAATGGTTTTGAGCAGGGAAATAAGACCTATTTATATGGTAAAGGATCATTCATGTGATGATTCTGCAAATATATTGAACTGGTGCAAGAATTAAAGAGAGTTAAATTAATAAGGTATTTGCAAATGACACAAGAAAGGCATGGTTGGTGGCATGGACCAGGGTAGTAACAGAGGACTTGGAAAGAAGCTATATATTTGAGATACATTTTAGAGATTCAGTCCATAAGACTTTTAGATAAACGGGACATGGGAATGAGGAAAAGATACTAATGAAGATGGCAGTGGCAGAAATATCATCAGCTGCTTTATTGAGGACAGTAGCTGTTGACAGTGCTATCTTCTGTGACTTTGACTAATTGCATTGCCACCTTCAGCTCAAACATCAGCCCATTCAGCCTTCCTGGGCATTGTTGACATACCAGAGACTCTCAGTGATGACAGCACAGGAGACATCCTTTCTGCAGGAAGATGGCAGGCACCACATGGCAGAGAAGTAGATTCCTTTATGTAGCATATGTGAAATAGCCTCATAGTATTTTTATCCCCAGAAGTATTTAGGAAAAATTTAACAGGGGTTATTTATAACTTCTGCTGAGCAGATGGAAGAGGAGTCAGAGAGATAAAATTTTATGATTGTGATTCCACATTATCCATGGAGTGCTTTCACTTTCACAAGAGTAATCTGGATCACTCATAAAAGAGGTCCCAAAAGTCTACTAAATTGTACATTATCCTGTACAATTTTTGGTACAAATTCCATCCAGATATGCAAATGTTAACATTTTTGTGTTAATATTGCACAGAATTTTCAGACACATGCTAATAAAGATTAAAACATTATAGAAGTTAGATGTCTTAATTCTTAGTCTTGCTGAAGTCACATTCCCCTGCAAGAGGTTACAGTAAGAACAGCTTTGTGAGTTTTTACCAAAACATTTTCCATATATATGTATATGTATATATATATATATGTTTGTATATATGTGTGTGTATACACACATGAAGTGTTTTCATAAATACAATAATATTGAAAGTAGTGACTTATATTTTGCCTTTGAAAAATATACTAATAGCAGAGGCATAATTCCATTCCAGTATAGCTTCTTTTTAAAACAAATACCCAAATGGGACAGGCTTTAGGGCATAGTATATTAAGCTGTTGCTTGGTATGCATGAATTCCAAATGTGCTGTGTCAAAATGCAGCTCTCTACTTATGGCCTGGGAAAGCAGTAGAGGATGACCAAAGTCCTTGGTCCCCGTATCCATATGGGAGACCTAGAAGAAGCTCTGGGCTCTTGGCTTCAGATAGGCTCAGTACTGGTCATTTCAGCCAGGGAGTGAACTAGTGGATAGAAGATCAGATTCTCTGTCTCTTTCTTTCTCTTAGTCTTTCAAATAAAAATTAAATGAAGCTTTAAATAAAATTGACTTATTTGGAAGAAGATCTTCTCAACTGAAGATTACCTATAAAGGTATTCTACTGTATTTTAATATATTTATTTGAATATTTTTCTGCTTTGTTATAATTTAAAAATTAAATGTATTGTACAAAAATATCGTAGGTGCAATAATAAAATAAAACCTGTATATTCGCCATTCAGCTCAAGGAAGAAAACATTTTAACATCTTAGAAAGGTGTCTCAATTCATTCCTCTTCCCTCACCACCAGAGGCCATTACTATCTTGCTTTTTCTAAAAACAGCAATCATTTTTGTTTTGGAATTTTTGTTTGAATGGGGTTGGGTAGAGAGAGAGAGGGAAGGTGGGAGAGAGACAGAGAAATCAATCACTAGTTCACTCTCCTAAGTGCCCATAGCAGTCTGGACCACTCAAAGACAGAAAACTTAAACTCAACCAGAATCTCCCGTGTTGGTGGCAGGGACTGAAGCATCTCAGCAGCTGGCTCCCAGGATATACATCAATATGAACTTGAATTGGAAGCAGGGCTAGGCCTTATACCCAGGTGGTCCAATATGGGATCTAGGTGTCCCAAATAGCCCTGAACACTATCTTGTCTTTTGTTTTAAATGTTTTTTTTTTTTTTGATTCATGTATCAGCAACCCATGTATAATATATTCATTTTTGGAAAAAATTGTATGGCATGCACTTACCTGACTGTATAAGGAGTGGGTAGCCTTGGCACTATTTAGTAAGCATTCCCAGGGGAAGTGTCTCTGGGGCACAGTTCCTCTTTACTTTCTTAAGAGTTTAAAAGAATCCTTTCTAAGGAAACTAGCAGGCAAAGTCATGAGTATTGTTGTATCATGTAGTGAATTGGAATTGGCTTATGAGTTAAAGAAACTGGTGATGTATTATATTGGCAGCTTAAAATTGCCTTTACTTGATAGTGGGGGTTTGAGGCAAGTTGGATTGAGGAGATGTTGGTCAAAGGGTACAAAATTCACTTAGGATAAATATATTCAAGAGATATATTGTACAACATGTTGCCTATTGTTAATAGAAAATATTATTTGCTTGAACATTGCTAAAGATAGATTTTGAGTATTCTCATCACATAAAAATGGTATGTAAAGTAATACATATGTCAACTAATTCATTTTAATCATCCCACAAGGTGTATGCGTTTCAAAGCATCATGTTGTATACTACAAACATATACAATCTGAGGCTGGCATTGTGGCATAGCACATAAAACTGCTGCCTGTGATACTAGACATATGGCTGCTAGTTCAGGACTTGGCTCCTCCAGTTCCGACCCGTTTCTCTGCCAATTCACCTGGGAAAGCTGCAGAAGATGGCCCAAGCATGTGGGTTCCTGCAGCCACATGGGAGATCCAGAAGAAGCTCCAGACTTCTGGCTTTGGCCTGGTTCAGACTCTGTCATTCGTGGCTATTTGGGGAGTTAACCAGCACATGGAAGATCTTACTCCGTCTCTGCCTCTGTATAATTCTGACTTTCAAATAAACAAATTCATCTTTTTAAAAGATATGCAATCTTATCTTTCAATTTTTAAAGTAAAATTAAAAACTTTCATAATGTGAATATTTTCATTATGAACATGGGCAGTCCTAAAATAAGAACTTTTTGTTTTAATTAAAATATTTTTGGAGGGTAATGTTATGATCCAGTGAATTAACTTGTTTATAACTCTGGATCCCATATTTGAACACTGCTTCAAGTCCCAGCACCTCAACTTCCAATCTAGCTCCTTGCAAATGTACCTGGGAAAGCAGCAGAAGATGGATCAAGTACTTGAGTCCTTGACACCTTTGGGGGGTGACCTGGATGGCATTCCTGCTACTAATTTTGACCTGCTCCAGCTTTCAGCCAGTGCATCCATTTAAGGACTGAAACAGTGGATGGAAACTATTTTGCCCCCTCTGTCTCAGTCATTCTCCTTTCAGATAAATAAATATGTCTTTAAAAATATTTTTGGAGAGCCCGGTAACCAGACAATGCAAGTCCTGAGACACTTATGCCTGACAGTGGCCTTATTTGGTAAGGCTGTAGCACAGACCATATTTTGAACATCCTGTAGAAATATGACCAAGGGAAATAAACTGTGTTTCTTAAACTCAACATGGTAAACCTTCAGCTTTCAAGGATAGGTCACAGGCATTATAAATCTTTTTAAAAAGCTTAATTTAATTTTTCATTTTATTTGGAATGGAAAAAAAGCAAAAACATATAAATGAAAATATTTTCTGTCTGCTTTTTCAAAACTCCCCAAAACCTCCAACAGCCAGTGCTGAACAATATAGAACTCAAGGCAAGTACTCAAATATAGGGAGCAGGCAGCAGACACTTCAAGCAGCATATTAGCCACTGCACCAGATGCCTGCCCTGGCATAATATATCTGCACAGTGAAATTAGAACAGTTAGTTGATCTAGGCATTAGTGGTTATTATGTGATATTCCCTGTTTGAAATGTCTTTAATAATCTTGTTTGTTGTTTCATTAGTAGTCTGACTTGGTATGGAATATTAGTTTGGCAAATTTCCTTCAGAGTTTAGAAGTCATTCCTTTATTGTTTTTAAATTTCCTGTGTTGACATTGAGAGATTTTCAGTTATAGTAATTATAAGGCTGGGTGGGGCTGGCGTGATAGCCTAGCGGCTAAAGTCCTCGCCTTGAGTGTGCCAGGATCCCATATGGGCACTGGTTCTAATCCCAGCAGCCCCGCTTCCCCTCCAGCTCCCTGTCTCTGGCCTGGGAATGCAGTCAAGGATGGCCCAAAGTCTTGGGACCTTGTACTCATGTGGGAGACTTGGAAGAGGTTACTGGCTTCAGATTGCCTCAGCGCCAGCTGTTGCAGCCACTTGGGGAGTGAACCATCGGATTGAAGATCTTCCTCTCTGTTTCTCCCCCTCTCTGTATATCTGTCTTTCCAATAAAAATAAATAAATCTTAAATAAAAAGAGAAGGTTTAGATAATGGCAGTGGATATATAAGTAAGATAACTTGGAAAAATGCATTACAAGATGCAAAGAGTTCAAGGAAATGATTAACAATAGTGTTTTGTTGATCATCCCTGTGAATATCAATGTCACCAAGACTAATGACAGCGGTGGTGATTACGTATAAGCAGCAAGACTTGCAAAGTCATAGTTTACTGTGTCCTAGGTGACTATAGCCAGATATGGAGCTGGTGATTTTAAAGAAACAGTGAAATGGAAATGGCTGTGAGGACATTGGGCAACAAGGAAGCATATTACTTCAATTCTGTACTTGTGATGTGTGTAAAGATAAGCTCTTGTGGGAATGTAAGTGATTAGGGGAGGAGCTAAAATCTGACAAACTCCTTGTCAGCTCACACAACAGCAAAAGTGGGTGGGAAAATCAGTATGGCAAAACATTAGCCTGTGTGAAGCAGAGGGAGCACATTCCAGGAAATAGGAGAGGACAGAATAAGAGCAGAGGGACACCTGGAGATTGATAGACACGGGAAAGCAGCGGACACAGTGGTGGTGTTGCAGTGACTGATCCTGAGTGGCATTTAGCCTGCAGTGATCTGAATTGCAGCAGCCGGAACTCCACCAGCAAAAAGGTGGGAAGGAGTGGTCACTGGGAGCTCAGGAGGTGAACCCAGACAAAGAACTGCCCGTCCTGCTGGTCTGTTTCATTTGAAAAGGAGCAGAGGCAGAGCTACAGATCCCAAATGGGCAGTGTGGGAACAGGGTGGATTTCACAGCTCAGTCCCCCCACCCATCCCCGCCCTAGAGCTGAATCGGGCGCCATTTGGTTAAGGAGGCAAAGGCTATGGGGCAGGACTGAGCATGCACTGAGCTGGGACTGAACTAATTTCTGGCTCAGTGAACTGTAACAGCGTGGCATCCTACAAGTTCCGCCCAAGATAGGTCCAGGTAGCTCTCAGACCTGACAGCCAGCAGATCAAGGACTCTAGTAGTGGCTCATCAGGAAGCATTCTTACAGTGTGGCAAAGGATTTATGACTAAAGTGGACAACAGTGAGCGGTGCATGTGCTGAGCTCAGTGAGAACCCACTGAGTTCAGTGGATTGCACATGTCCCACAGGAAAATAATACCGGCTATGGCTTTGTACAGGTCAAAATAGGTCCGTGTGGCCCTCAGACCTAACGGCTGGCAAGATCAGCACCACCAACAACCTAGCTGCAGGACTATTAGTGTCTCCATAATCCTGGGACCTGCTCCAACCAGAAGTGGGAGAAAGATTGTACAAACAACGGTGCAGCCTCACCATGAAATTACAGGAGGTGGAGACTGGTGAGCCAGGAGCTAGGGCTACGGAGACCATGACAAAAGTCTAACATAAGAACCCAGACCCAGAACTCGCTGGAGGAGTGGCACACGTGACTGCAATCAAAGAGCCATGCACCAACTGCAATAAGTAAAATCAAACTGTGGACCTGTGGGTGACCCAGCTTAGAAACCTGTCCTATGGAGAAGAATCTGCTAACCAGAAGTACAATGATCAGGAGCAAAAGAAAAAACAGAGGCACAGTGGATATTACTGGAGACTCCCCTGCAAAGGTGCAAACACCTTTACCAACCTCAGAGTTCACTGAGGAAGACATCGAGAAAATGAGGAATACAGAATTCAAAACACTTCTTATAAAACTTCTTATCAACAACAAGATGCACATAAAGCAGGCACTCAAGGAATTCAAGGAATATGTCACACTGAATATGAATCAGATAAAAGTTGGTATATCAGAAATTTCGGATAGAGTGGAGCAAACTAAAAGTACAGTGGAGAGTCTCCAAAATAGAATGAAGGAGGCAGAAGAAAGAATCCCAAAATCGGAAGATATTTCCTGTCACCAGGGGGAAACAAAAAGTTGGAAGCAGAGCTGGATCAGGCCAAAAAGAGTATTCAATAATTGAAAGACACTATTAAAAGGCCCAATATAAGAGTTATGGGAGTCACAGAAGGTGCAGAAAGAGGAGCTCGATTTAAAAATGTATTTAATGAAATAATAAGGGAAAATTTCCCTATTCTAGAGAAAGAATTGGGAAACAAGATCCAGGAGGGGCACAGAACTCCCAACAGGCTTGATCAAAAGCGATCTTTACCATGACACGTGATAATCAGGCTCTCATTGATCAAACATAAGGAAAGGATCCTTAAATGTGCATGTGAAAAAAAATCAACTGACATTTGAAGGAATGACAATTAAATTCACAGGAGATCTCTCACAGGAAACTCTACTGTCAAGAAGATAACAGAGTGACATATTCCATATCCTAAAAGAAAAAAAAATTGTTGGCCTAGGATAACATACCCAGCAAAGCTTTCCTTTGTCTTTGAAAATGAAGTAAAATTCTTCCACAGTCAAGAAAAGTTAAAAGAATATGCCTCTTCCAAACCTGCCCTACAAATGATACTTCAAGATGTTCTCTTCACAGAGAAGAGGAATAGTGCCCAACAAAACCAAAGGCAAATGGGAAGAACATCTCAGTAAAATAATAACGAAAGACTAAATCAGTGAACAACCCATTGCTAAAATGACAGGACCAAAATACCACCCATTCACACTAACCCTGAATGATGCTTTCTTGACAGAGAAGAGGAATAGGAACCACCAAAACCAAAGGCAAATGTGAAGAACATCCAAGTAAAATGACACCAGGAGACTAAAGCAACTAACAACCCACTACTAAAGTGAGAGGACCAAATTACCACCCATTGATATTAACCCTGCATGTAAATGGATTAAATTCGTCAATAAAAAATATAGATATAATCATAGATAAGTAGATTGGATTAAAAAACCAAAGCCCATCTGTTTGTTGCCTACAGGAGACATGTTACCAACAAAGATCAGTGGAAACTGCAACTCATGGATTTTGATGTTTTGTTTTTAGTTTCATTTCTTCACAACACTTTTTTTCCTCATTAAATTCTTGACTGCCTCATAGATCATGCAGTACCATCATTTTCTTCAAAAATGTTCTTGATTTTCATTTCTTCAGTGATATATTACTCATTCAATAACATGGTATTTAACTGCATGGCATTGTAAATTTCTATTTTTCTTCCTGTCGTTTATTATGTTTTGTGGCTTTTCATTTAAGGGGATATACAGTAACTGTGTAATGGAGACTATAATATCCAGATGTGAGGATATAGTACAGTATGCATCTCTACTTCCAGATCAAAGATGGACTTACAATGAAACTGTTAATTATATCTTGACAATAGGATGCTGGACTCTGCCATTGTCCATGTCCGCAATGATGGATATATGACTGTTAATGAAGAACTATACTATAGTAATAATATAGGGGAACTCAGTGGACTGGGGAAGAGAACATGGGGAATGTGTAAGATAAATTCCAGGGCCTATGGAAATGAATTATAAAATGATAATAAAAATTTTAAAAATGTAAAAAAAAAAAAAAAAAAGAACAGTGGATGATTGACAATTCCAGCAATATTGCTGCTGGACAGCTCCTTTCCCAACCTGATGTACACATTGGTAATTGAAAAGCAAAGCGCCATTGACAGCTCCTCTCTAACTCAATGGGTGTGAATTTTTGACATGTCCAGGTAATTGCTACAGCTGATCAGCCATGGGACAGATGCAACCAGACCATGTAACAGCCAGGTCCAGCGTGTGTGATGGATCCCATTCTGTGCATCATTGAGACCCCCTTACCTTCCCGTGCATATGCCAGGCCTCCCTTTCTGTGCATGGTACACGCCAAGCTCTCATACACCAACAAACCCTGGCCTCTCTGAGTAGCAGTAATGCAGGTTCCATATGTTGTAATTTGCCCCATTGCTAGCTAGAAATATCCAACAAGTTTACAGGATTTATGTTCCTGAAATCTTTGGGTCATTATAATGTAATTATAATAATATTATGGAAAGCATGTCCACTCTCATCATGCACCTGTTGTCATTACACTTCTGTTATTTCCTAAAAATGGCGTGGAAACTTGTTATGTTCAAGCCCTGCCCCAAATGTTGTGCCCTTTTGAATATTCGTTTTGATACAGAGCTGAACTTCACATCCTATGCCTCTGAAGGGTATAAAGGTTATGCCTACCCTTGTTGATGGGACTTTTTCCTTGGTAGCTTTTTTCTTTCTTTTTTTTTCTATACTGGGGCTTTTTCTTTGTGGAGAGTATTCTTCACCGCTGGATGCTTTACTTTGAAAGGGGCGCTTCTTTTAGGCATTTTTGTATTTCATGTATTTTGTAATTCATGCATGATTTGGTTCTTGGACTTGCAATTTTGTTTTGCTCCAAATACATCCGCCTTTCTTGTAACTTTTTTTTTATACCTCTACCTTTGACCTCTTTCGTGTGTGGAGAAAAGAACTCAAGGTAAGCTTAGTCAGGACGCACCACCATCCCCAAACCCACCACAAAATAGCCTGTACTTGAGAGGGCTTCAGAGAAAGCAGTATACTGGTGTCCGAGGTGCAGCAGAGCTATGTTATTGAATATAGCAAAGTTTAGTCAGATACACATTTATTTCAGAAGACAGAAGAATTTGAGAGAATGTGATACTGATTTATCTTTGAAGAGGAAGAAAGGGATCTGATAATTCAGATTGGTTTGTCTAAAGGATGATCAGCATTTGTCTTAGTGATGTCAGGTTGCTGTAACAAAAATTCTAGCCTGCTTGGCTCAAGTAACAAACATTCATTTCTTGAAGTCCTAAAGGCTGAGGAGTCTAAGATCTTTTGGAATTTCATTGGAAAAATGAAAATGATTAAGCACTTGTTTCCTATCCAGTGCTATTGATGTATGCATGTGGGGGGCAGGGTTCCCATTACTGAAGCCATTAAGCGCTGTGTGCCAGTGTGTTGCATTAGCACAAAGCTGGAATCATGAAGTAGGGATAAGACCCAAGCACTCCAAAATGGGATATGTGCATGTCCATACACAAACCTGGATTTTGAGTGTTGGCTATTTGTTTCCTAGAAATTAAACTCGGCGTGTCCAAAATCAAATGTAAAGTTCTAATTGCCTTAAACTTTCCATAGCTGTGTTTTATATTCAGTTCTTCATTTTTGCCATTCAGGCTCAAATAACTTCATTATTCTAGTTATTCAGATTGACAACCTTGAATCTTAAAACCTTAATTTTCTACCTACTTTGTCCCTTACATGTTTTTTATTCAGAAAATCGTCTTGATTTCATCATTTTGGCATTGTTATAACATATATGTACCCCATTTTTTGCTATCCTTTTCAATCCAATTTTTTAAATTTGGATTTTATTAGAAAGATAGAGCACTTGCATTTGATTGTCAGTTCCAGCTCCACTTCCTGACTCTGGCTTTCCTTCAGTACCCTGAAAGGCACCAGTGGTGGCCCTCTCCTTCTCTTTCCCTTCACAGCTACCTCTTATCTCTGTTTTCTTACCAAGTAAAAATGTACGATATAGGAATGAAGTATATAAATGGAGTGAATATATCTCAGCTCGTTCTTTAGATGCAGGAGGGTGAACTCTTTATTTTACTTGTAATTGTTATTATTACTTTCTCTGGTACAGGTTTGTAGGTATATGAATTCTCCTTTCTTCTCTCCTTTTTCCTCCTCCCATCCTTTCCCCCCCATATTATTACAGTATTATAGTCATTTAGTAATAGATACAAATTTAACATTATGTTATTTAAGAGCATTATGGCATTATGGGTATAGGCAAAGATAAAAATCTAGTATTCTATTGTCAAGCTATATTTAACTTTCATTGCAATTTCTCCTTTTATTTGGGGGTAGAGATGTGTACTGCAATATATTTTTACTTCCTGAATGCTAGTCTCCATCATTCAGTTTGTCTATGAGACAGACACACACACACACACACACACAACACATTCACCTATGTATCATTTGTTTTGCATTTTGCATGAAGGTTGTCATATATCAGAGAAAACATATGGTGTTTTTGCTTTGTGGACTGGCCTATTTCACTGAGCATAATGGTCTCCTGTTGAGACCATTTTGTTATGAATGGTAGAATTTCATTCTTTTTAATGGCCGAGTAGCATTCTATGGAGTAGATGCACCAATGTTTTATCCAATCTTATTTCGATGGGCTGTTTTATGTCTTCACTATTGTGGATTGTGCTGCTATAAATATAGTGTTGCAGGTAGCTTTCTCATATATAAGATTTTACTTCCTTTGGGTATATTTCCAGGAATGGGTTGGCTGGGTCATATGGTAGATGAATATTCAGTTGTTTGAGCACTGTACATACTTACTTCTATAAAAGCTGCATTCATCTACACTCCCACCAACAATGAAATAGGTTACCTTTTCCCCACATCACCCCAGCAGGTGTTGTTAATAGGTTTCTGTGTGTAAGCCATTCTCAGTGAAGTTAGGTGGAACCTCAATGTGGTTTTCATTTGCATTTCCTTATTAGCTAGGGAGTGTGAGTTCAGTGTTTGTTGATGTGGGTCTATGAGAGAATGTTTGAGAGAGTATTTTTCCAGATGATTATAGAAGTTGTCTGTGGCAAAAGTACATACCTAATGTGTGGCGTCTCTCACCAAACAAAAGGCCCTTCGGGAAGACTATCTGTCCTCCTGTTGGCTTTGTTTTTGTTACAGAGGATGCTCTGGGTAGCTGTGGATCTCAGTCATGCATAGTTCTACTTAATGTTTTCCTCATTTTCCTCTTGGGTAGCTGTAGTTACATCTGATGCTGAATGGATGTGATCTTTTAGTCCAGGGGATCTCTTGAGGAGGGGTGTCCCTGGATTCTGTGGTATTTTGGCTTATGTGATTGGCTTATAAGTTGCTTATTGATCCCATTTATATTAGATGTGAAATTCAAATATTTTTACAAACACTCCTCTCCAGATTTGTCAAAATATGTAATTCTCTGATTTGCCTGGTTACTTTAGCCGATGGTGTCTGACCTTAGAGTTACAGGGACCTGGGGTCTCTGAAGTAGTATGTGTCTACCCAGAAAATAGTGGTTCCTGTTTCTGCACTATGTGCTTTAGTTTGCTAAAAGCTACATTCCTTAAAAAGTAAGTGGCAAGACTAAGGTAATAAATTCTCTGAGTAAACACAGCATTAAATGACTTCTTCCATAGAACGGAGTTTGGCTTTAATAAATGACAAATAAGTTGGAGTAGGGTAGGCAAAGATAAAGGGACAAGTAAATAAGGATTTAAGTTGGTGGCATGCTGTGGCTGAAATGAGGGAAAAATTCTTGAGATCTGCTAGTAGGGTTATTGGGGTAAAAAAATTGGGGGAACTCCAATAATTGATTGATGTTCTTAACAGCTTATGGGGGGTTTCCACTGCAAGATATTTAATACTTTGTACAACAACTTGAAGATGTTTCAGCCAAAGGGAGCTGGTGCTTTGTAATGAACACCTCTGGGTTGGCTCAGGGATGATAGTATGACAGCTGAAGCAAAGTTTCAGAAGACTAGTAGCACTTTGGCCAGGAGGTTGTGAGGAAAACATTGATTGGTCCTCGGTAAGTGGTCAGGATGTATGGCGGAGTGTAGAGCATTGTCAGATGCTGTGCCTCTCCAAGTTACCTCTGGAAGGGCCCTTCCTGTTTACCAGAAAGGCAATTACATAGGTTGAATTTTGCTTATACCTACAGTTAGTGAAATATAAGGAAATAAGAGCAGTTTGTGGTGATCACAGTTATTGCACTGAGTCCACGGTTTTCTGAAAAATTAAGAACTTTACTTTTTTTTTTTTTTAAAAGGTCACCAGGATTTTAGGACAACCTAATAATTATTTGGGGAAAAAAGAGAACTTTTCCTCACATCTTACTCCCAAGGGCTTTCAAATATATTAAAGTGAAAAAACATTAAAACAAAATGAAGCACAAACATATAAACCCATATTCATATAATCAATGTGTAGATCATTCTTCTAAAAATGAAAATAAAACAAGAAAAGATGAAGAATAAAGGAAACAGACTTCACTTCACAAAGGTTTTAAAATCTTGAAAACAAAAAATATTTTAAAAAATGAGAATACAAATGACAAACTTAGTTAATATCCTTACCTTGAAGGAACTTAAAAAAATTCATACAAAATGGAATGAAAAGATAAGTTTATTTTGGTGTAAAAAGGAACATATGCACTTTTCTCATAATATGTAGTCCTATGAGCATATATATGTATATATATACATACATAAGATGATATAACATGTAAGTACATATCTTATATATATTTATAGATATAGTTACATACTGTAAATGCAAGAATGTATAAGTTACAAAGAGTGCTCATAAATCAACTGGAAAAATTATAAAAGACCAATGAGATAATGGGTAAAGATCACAAAATAACAATTCACAAAATAATAAGCATATCAAAGCATCAGCTTTAGGGGTCAGCACTGTAGCATAACAGGGTAAGTTTCTTCCTGTGATGCCAGCATACTGTATTGGCACCATTTCAAGTCCAGGCTGCTCCAATTCTTTTTTTTTTTAAAGATTTATTTTTATTATTTTTTTATTGGAAAGGTGGATATACAGAGAGGAGAGACAGAGAGGAAGATCTTCCATTCGATGATTCACTCCCCAAGTGAGCGCAACGGCCAGTACTCTGCCGATCTGAAGGCAGGAGCCTCTTCCGGGTCTCCCACGCGGGTGCAGGTTCCCAAAGCTTTGGGCCATCCTCGACTGCTTTCCCGGGCCACAGGCAGGGAGCTGGAAGGGAAGCGGGGCTGCCGGGATTAGAACCGGCGCCCATATGGGATCCCGGGCGTGCAAGGTGAGGACTTTAACCACTGCGCCACTGCGCCACTGCGCCACTGCGCCGGGCCCCAATTCTTCTTCTTTTTTTTTTTTTTAAGATCTATTTATTTTTATTGGAAAGCTGCGTATACAGAGAGGAGGAGAGACGGTGGGGCGGAACAGAGAGGAAGATCTTTCGTCCGATGGTTCACTCCCCAAGTGACTGCAACGGCTGGAGCTGAGCCAAATCAAAGCCAGGAGCCAGGAGCTTCTTCTGGGTCTCTCACATGGGTGCAGGGTCCCAAGGCTTTGGGCCATCCTCCACTGCTTTCCCAGGCCACAAGCAGGGAGCTGGATGGGAAGTGGAGCAACCGGGATTAGAACTGACGCCCATATGGGATTCTGGTACGTTCAAAGCAAGGACTTTAACTGCTATGCTATCACGCTGGGCCCTCAGGCGTCTCCAATTCTAATCCAGCTTCCTGCTAATGGGCCTGAGAAAGCAAAAAAAGATGTTTTAATTGTCTAGGCTCCTGTACCTATGTGGGAGATCTGGGAGGTCCATTTGATTTGGTTGATGCGCCCATTAATAAAGTGCATTGTTGAAGTCCCTATTATTATTGTATTGGAACTCTCATTTCCCTTTAAACTGCTAATGTTTTGTTTTATAAAACTGATATCTTAGCCTTAGGTTCACATACATATACGATAGTCTCATTTTTTTGTTGAATTGATCCCTTGGTCATTACATAAAGACTTTCTTTTTCTGTTTTAACAGTTTTTGTCTTGGAACATATTTTACATATACATGGATATAACTGTCCTCATTTTTAATTTCCATTTCAATAGATTAATTTTTCATCTTTTGATTTTCAGAATGTGTGCATCTTTATTGGTGAAGTATGCTTCTAGCAAGTAAAATAAAGATTATTCTTTTTAAAAAAAATCATTTTGCCAGTCTATATCTTTTAATATTTATTTATTTCAAAGGCAGACAGACACACACGCGCGCACACACACACACACACACGCACACATGGGGAGAGAGAGTGAGAGAGAGAATGATACAGAGAGAGAGAGCAGTTTCATCTACTGTGTCATTCTCCAAATGGCTGCAACGGTTGGGCCAGGACAAAGCCAGAAACCAGAAACTCCGTGTGGACTTCAGTGTCAGTTGCAGGGAATCAAGCACTTGGTCCATCTGCCGTTGACTTTCTAGGTTTAACAGTAGAGAGATGAGTGCAAAGTGTAGCAAACTATGAAATTTTATATATTGTGTTATAATTTTTACTCCACAATCATTTATTTTTGTATTTTCTTCACTTTCAATATGTTTTTTATTTTCTTTAAAACTTAGGTTTAATCCCTGGATTATTGAGCAGTGTGGTGTTACTGAGGTTCAAAGTGTTTGGAGATCTTCTTGTAACTCTTTCAGTTGTCCATGTTTAGATTTCTAGATTGTACTGTAGTCAGAAAATGTATATTGTATGATTTGTTATTTTGAATTTACTCAGGATTTTTTTTTCTTTGATAAGACCTAGCTTTTTTTTGCAGCCAGCACATTGGCTCAACTGGCTAGTCCTCCACCTTGAAGCTCCAGCATCCGAGATGGGTGCCAGTTTGTGTCCCACCTGCTCCACTTTCAATCCAACTTCCTGTTTATGGCCTGGAAAAGCAGAATGCCCCAAAGCTTTGGGACCCTGTGCCTGTGTGGGAAACCAGAAGCTCCTGGCTCCTGGCTTTGGATTGACTCAGCTCTTTCTTCTCTCCTTCCTTCTCTCAGTAAAGCTACCTTTCTAATAAAAATAAATAAATCTCTCTCTTTTTAAAAAGATATCGTGTTGTGGGCTAAGGAGTTGATTAGTGCTCCTTAGCCTGGGCAGAAACAGGAACTGGGCTTGTGGCTAAAAACACCTAGACTAATTGGACTCATCTATATCCAATATGCTGCTAAATGAGGATGTGGGGGAAAGAGTATATAACGAGAGGTGAAGGAGCAATAAAGCGAGACTTTTCAGAGACTTCTACCATCACTGGTCTCCTATTGGTGCTTCGTTCCCAGACCCTCTCCGTGTCCTCGTTACTGGCTCTGCTGGCCAGAGCAATAGAGCTGTAAATTAAGGCAGGTGAAGACATACATAGAGGTCGGTTAGGTCCTGTTGGTGTACATCTTTGCTGATTTTGTATTCCGTTATTCTATCAGTTATTGAGAGAAATATGTTAAAGTCTCTAACTGTAATTGTGTATTTGTGTGTTTTTCTGTTAAGATTTTGCTTTAAATATTCCACAATTTTGTTTGATATATGCATATTTGGAATTGTATCATGAAGAATTGATTTTTATTTTTATCTTTAAATTACTTTTATTTATTTTTAATTTTAATTTTATTTTAGAATGTTTACCTAGTTGAGAATGATACACGTCCATGAGGGCCTCTGATTAGGGTGGAGAGGTTCAGGTACAGAGGAAGGTGTATATACGTTTTTTTCTCCTGTGTCCACATGGGAGGAGGGTCAGAGCAACTGTCATGCACAAGAACTGGGGCTAGGAACAGGCTTGTTTGGGGAGCTAAAGGGAAGTCCTGGCTAGGTTGTGGTTCCCACTGGTGAGCGTGAAAGCCAGAGTGGGGTTGTCTGGGCTAGGCATGACTGCAGTGTCTCTCAGCATTGACTCTGATATTAATATAGCCATTCTTGCTGTGTTTTGATTAACGCTTACGTGTTCTAACCTTTCCATGCTTCTACTTTCAATCTGACTATATCATTATATGTACATTGAGTTTGTTGGACAACATATAGTTAGATCATGTTTTCTTTTAGTGTAGTGTAGTATTCTGTTTTTTTAATTGATACACTTAAACCATTTAAATGTAATACAAATGTTGCTATTTTAGACTTAAATTTGCCATTTTATTTTTTATTTTCTTTAATTTTTTCTTTTTTTCTTGACTCTCTATAGATTACTTGAGCCATTTTGATTTTATTTGGTGTTTTTGAGTATCTATTTGTGTAGCGACTTCAGTCATTGCTCTAGTATTTTTCTCTCTTAAAGAAAGTCTTACCATAGACTACTTGCATTTTCATTTTTTCAGTTTGAGAGAAGTGTAGAAACTTTTTCTCTTTATATCCTTTTGTTATTCTTCACTACAACATATTTGTCTTATTTTGTGCAAAATGGAATTAAAACATGGTGCACATTTTCCATGAACTTTTTTGAAGCTCCAGTATGTATTTAGAACTACAACAAAAACATTGTTATTTTTGTTTCAGTTGTCCAACATAATTTGGAAGACCCAAAGAGCAAAACACAATTCTATTAACCCATGTCTTTTGATTTTCATATTTTCCCTTTCCCTCTCTCTTTCTCTCTTCTTTCCCCTCATAGTCAGATTCCTTTTAAAAAATTATTTCCTTTTCATTTAGAGAACTTCTTTAAACCTTCCTTTCTGGACATGGTAGCCAGCCTTTTAGGATAGGATGAGCTCTCTCTCTCTCATTTGAGGAATCTTGATATCTCCTTCATTCCTAAATGATATTTTTTACTGGACATAGGATTCTGGGTTGACAGAATCTATCAGCAGGGGAATGTATAATGGCATTTCCTCTATAAAATTTCCACTGTCGTTCAAATTGTTATTTCCCCTGTGGATAAGGTGTCATTTTTCCTTTGATACTATCAGGATTTGTTTCTGTCACCAGTTTTAAGAAGTTTGAATATAATCCTGGTATGGAATTCTTTGAATCTGTCTCTTTGGGGTTCACTCAGTTGTTAAATCTGTAGGCTTATATCCTTTGCCTGTAAAATTTGGAAAATTTTCAGCTGTTGTTTATTTAAATACTTTTCAGCCATGTCTGTTTTGTACTTTCTTTTTGAAACTATTTTCTCCCTATGTATTTTCTCTCTCTTGTTAAGATCCTCTAATTTCTGTCATTTGATCTATATTTTGGTAAAAATTTTCTTTTTCCCATTTGTTTCAAATGTATTAAGAATTGCTTGTGGGAAAAAAAAATACTAGAATCGCTTGTGCCAGATCTTTATAATTCCTACTTTAGACTTTGTCAGATAATTCTAATATTTCTGTTATCTTGTTATTTGCATGTATTGTCTCTACCTTTTTACTTTTATAGATAAATTATTATTGTATATATTTAGGGGGTATGAAGAGGCATGATTTTTGAATGATCAGAATGATCAGATCAAGTTTATTAACATTTACCACACATGTTTAATACATTGTGCTCAGAAAATTTACTGTGTAGCAAAATTTTAATTTACAAAATCAGTTATTAGTTGAATTCACTATGCTGTATAATTAAGCTTATTTATATTATCAAACTATAATTTTGTGCTCTCTTTCATTACTCCATTCCCCTTACCATTCAGCCTAGGACAATTACCATTCTCTTCTCTGCTTCTATGAATTCAGTTTTTTAAAGATTCTACATGTAAATGGGAACAAATAAATACATGACATTTGTCTGTCTGTGTTTAACTTATTTTCCTTAGCATAGTGTTTTTAAATTCTATTCATGTTGTCACGAGTGTCAGAATAAATGATATGTTTCCAAGAACATTTTTTCCTTTTTTTTTTCCACTCAAGGTTCTCTCATGTGAGACACCTGTGTGAGAGCATCTTTTTAAAAAATATTTTATTTATTTGAAGGTCAGAAATAAAGAGAAACAGAGAAAGATCTTTCATCCATTGATTATTCCTCAGATAGCCACAATGATCAGCACTAGGTCATCCTTTCTCTATTTTTTATTTACATCATTCACTTTCTAACATTTTTTCTTTTTTAAAAATATTTATTTGAAAGTCAGAGTTACACTGAGAGGGAAGGAGGAAGAGAGGAAGGAGAATGAGCTTCTCTCGGCTGGTTCACTACTATAATGGCTGCAGTGGCTGGTCTGGGTTAGGCTGAAGCCAAGAGTCAGGCATTTCTTCCAGGTCTCCATCTTCTGCTGCTTCCTCTGTCACGTTCATTAGCAGGGAGCTAGATCAGAAGTGGAACTGCCAGTACAACAGTAGAGCCAGCTGGCACGCTATGACATCACCAGCCACAGCCTAACACTCTATAGATACAACACTGCCCCCTAACGTTTTTTAGCTGTGTATGTTTTGGGAACATTTCTTAAAATCTTAACTTCATTTTCATCAAGTGTCACATAAGAATACTAGCTGAATCTTGCAGAGTTTTTAGAGATTAAAGTGAGATAAACATGCGAAATACTTGGCTGAAGGCACAAGAAAGATGTTGAAGGAATTGTTAGTTTTCCCTTTTTTCTTCTGAGGTGTCTCTTTTCCTTGTCTCCGTTTATTAGCTAGTGCTTGGACGGATGTGACTGGGAGTAGGTTGCAGTAATGCTGAGTAGTGGTAGGGAATAAAGCAATGAATGAAGAAGAGAGCCACTGTAGCGCAATAAAGGGCACTATTGATTTTTACTGCAGTGGAGCAGCCATTCATATATAATTTGGGCTTACATAGTCAAATATTAACTTCCTTTGTGCTATTTATTAACAATATTTCAGTTTTATCCCGTTTGAGTTTATTCGTGATTATTAGAAAACAACCGTCACTGGTAAAATGATAGAATGGGAGAGAAAAGAGTCAAGACCAAAATTACAACAAAGCAAACAGAATATGACTTGCACTGCTTACAGTAAGTAGAGGGTAGGTGCTTGCATTGTGGTGCAGTGCTTTAAGCTGTGGCCTGTGATGCCCAAGGAAACCCTTAAGGATGTTGATTTGAGTACTGAATGCTTGCTTTCTAATCCAGTCCCCTGCTAATATGCCTGGAAAGGCAGTGGAAAATGGCTTAAGTATTTGAATTACTGCCACCCACATGGGAAGCCTGGATGTAATTCTGGGCTCCTGGCTTTAGGTTGGCCTAGCCCCTACTATTGTGGCTACTTGGGGAACAAGTCAGTACATGGAAGATCTCTGTCAGTCATTTTCTCTCCCTAATTCTGACTTTCAAATAGATGAATCTTTCATTAAAGCATAAATATAAATTTGATGGCATGTAAGAGTATATGGAATTTTACTAACTGAAGAGCTATGCTTTGATAGGAATTACTTGCTATTTTTAAATTGTTGATTTCATTTACATAAAAGGGCCACATTTATGTAAATAGGCAATATAAAAGAAAACAGAATGTATATTTATTTAGTATGACATATCTGTAGTGTTAAGGTATAATACAAAGGATTAAAAGTAGAATTTCAATTTCAGTTCTTATTTTATGAGTTCTTATAATATAGTTAGATTTTGTAGTAACTTATATAGGACTGCTTCACGGTTTAATTTTAGCCACATAACAGATCCTAATTCAAATGCCAAAGCCTTAGATTAAGAACCCAGAGATGATTTAAATTATGGGCTTCTGGTGTATTTCACTTGCCTGATTTACCAATTGGACTGAAACATGAATTATGGCCTTGATATTCTGTGGAAGACCATGACTAATAGCAGAAATAATAATAATTATTGTCAACCCTAAATCAAGAGAAGGAGCATAAAAACAGAATTTGGAGTATAGATGTTAGATTTATTTCTTTTGGAGTGAATGAAAAATAAGTAGTTAAAATGTAGTGTAGTGAAAAAGATGTAAGACTGGTTTTGTGATAATTGATTTATTGTTATTCAAGAGGGACTTTAAGGGGCCATTCAGAGAAGGTAGATCATTTTGAAAGGCCTATGTGTAATTTAGAGGTGGCCAGGCTAAAGCTGTGTTTGTTATTATATTTATATTAGAACATCACTCAAAGGAGACTCAAGATTGTTGTTTTAGAGTCCTTGTGCTATAATATAGTTTGTCAACATAAACAACAACCTAAAAGTCAGTATTTATTATATTAACATATTTATTTGAAATTGTAGTCTCTTGAATATAGTATAGAAGAATTGTTATTGTTAGCTGTATGAGAATGTTTAATAATTTACAGTTGATGTGTTGTAACAACATTGGCCTCATATACTCCTAAGAAGTGTTTCTCTAGGCCTTCATTACCATACCTAGTCAAGCCCATGGAAAACAACCTCCCATTTTTCTTCTTGGCCCATCAGCAGTACCCTCTTAGGTCATTCATCATAAAGGTATCAAAGCCACTATATTGAGGGTTGGGGAGGATTCAACCATAATTTAATTAAATGTTATTTCCAGATAAAGAGAAAATTGACACAGTCCAGCCTAAGTATGTGTCTCACCTTTGATGTAGTTGATTTAGGGAAGCTCTGACCTCAAGAAATCAATTTATTTCCTAAGATACAAGCAGTGGCTTTCTCTCTCTCTCTCTTGGATTTTACTAAGTTGCTGTTATTATGTCCTCTCCTACCCACCATCTACAGAAATGCCAATTACACTTCTTGAAATGATGTTTGAATTCAGGCTCTGAAATTACAGTGTGACTTTGTAACAGTTGTACCACTTATTAGCTTTATGTTTTGGGTCAAATTACTTAACCTCTGTGTGTGTGTGTGTGTGTGTGTGTGTGTATCTTTTAAAAAAATTGGATAACATGCTTTCTATTTCATGGGTTGTTGTCAGCTTTAAATGTATTAATCCATGTAAAATGCTTCTCACAGCATCTGGTATGTAGTGAGTACTATGCTTGATAGAAGTTAGCTGTTCTTATTACTCTATCCTGAAATGATAAATGATAAAAAGTAATTAATATGTAACTATAATAAGCCTTTTATCAGTTTCAATAAGCACTGTTTTTGATAAAATAAATACCTTAATGAGAGAAAAACCACTGTTTTATTTTTAAAAATTATTCTTTATAAAATTTTTACTTATTTAAGATTTAGAAAATTTATTTGAAAAAGAGTTACATAGAGAGAGGAAGAGACAGAGATTGATCTTCCATCTATGGTTTATTCTCCAAGTGGCTGCAATGGCCAAGACTGTGCCAGGCTGACTCCAGGTGCCCAGAGCTTCATCTGGGTCCCTGACATGTGGATGCAGAGGCCCAAGAACTTGGGCTATTTTATGCTGCTTTCCCAGGTGCATTAGCAGGGAACTGGATTGGAAGTAGTGTAGGTAGGACTTGAACCTGTGCCCATGTGGGATGCCTGTATTGCAGGCAGTGAGTTAATGTGCTATGCCACAATATTAGCCCCTTTCATTTGTTTGTATTTAAGATGCAGAGAGACTGATTTCTATCTGCTGATTCATTCCCATTAGCCAGAGCTGGGCCAGGCCAAAGCCAGGAGCTTGGAATTCAATCTGGATCCTCCATGTGAGTAGCAGGTGCCCAGGCACTTAAGACATCATCTCTTGTGTCTCATGGAGTTCGCCAGCAGGAAACTGATCAGAGCAATGGGTTCTGGGTTTGAACCAAGCACTTTGATATGGGATGTGGGCATCCCAAGTAGCAACCCAACTGCTGGTACCACATGCCTGCCACCAGTACCACCATTTAAAAGTTTTATTTATTTGAAAGGCAGAGTGACATAGAGAGAAATGAAGGCATAGGGTAAGAGATCAACCATGCACTGATTCATTCTTCAAGTGGCCAGGCTAAAGCCAGCAATCAGAAACTGCATCTTGATCTCCCACATGGGTGGTAGGAAACCAAGCGCTCAAGCTATCCCATGCTGCCTCTCAAGATGTGCATCAAAAGGAAGCTGAATCAAACTTGAAGCAGTCAGGACTAGAATCAATACTCTGGCATGGGATGACAGTGTCACAAGCAGCAGCTTAACCCACTGGACCACAATGCTACCTTTTAGAACCACCGTTTAATCATTACATTGGAAATAGGGGCAGATTTTAATTTCCTAGTCATTTTTTAAAAATATTAGCCAACCAGAAATCAACTGTATTAGCTAAATGGCTATGCTTTGTGTGTTATTATCTTCTCCTAACAAAACAAAACCTTTGGGGCAAGCCTTTGACCTACCAGTCAAGTTAAGATCTCCATATCGTGTTGGAGTGCCTGGGTTCATGTCCCAGCTTCTCTTGATTCCAGCTTGTTGTTAATTCACATTCTGGAGGCAGCAGATGATAGTTCAAGTGGTTGAGTCTTTGCCACTCATGTGGGAAGGCTGGATTGTGTTCCTGGCTTTGGCTGTCCCAGCGCCAGCCATTCTGGACATTGGGTGAATTGGTAGGGGAGAACTCTCTCTCGCCTGGTGTGTGTGTGTGTGTGTGTGTGTGTGTGTGTGAGAGAGAGAGAGAGAGAGAGAGAGAGAAAGAAAATGAAGTTTTTTAAAAAGAAGATCCTTAAAAACTCTTTGACAAACCAGAATTAATCCATTAAAGACATCTGAAAAGGGAATGGCAAATCTGAAATGGGTGGGGGGATGTTAGAAATAGTATTAAACTGTGCTTTCATAGTAAAACAATATGTGAGGCAATGTTAGCTAAAGTAATTCTGCTACCAGAATCTCTGACATTCTACTACATTTATACTTTTGGTCATTTTTCTGTTATAATCTGTGCAAAATATATTATTTGTTATTTTAATATTAATCATTATTTTCTCGCTAAAATATGTTATTGAAAATTCTGGTATATTTCAGAGTATGATTTTTTTAAATAACCAGAGGGTTAAGTTTTTTTCCAGTGCATGTGGCTCCAATTTGGTAGGGTATGTTAAAAAAAAAAAAAGAATTCCTTGTTCAGTAAATTCTCTTTTACAGTAAACTTATCAGAAACATACAATTGCTTTGTTGGAGTTAAATATATAAAGAATCAGTACTACATTGTGTGATTCCAGGGGAAACCAGAAAATATATTCTACCAACATTTTGATTCTGGCTACTTGTTTTAACAAGAAATAATAGCAATGGACTATTAGAGAGTCTATTTAGTCGCTACCTGTGGCATGCATTTTGCTTCATTCCCCCACGGTTAAGAGATATTTTGCCAGCTGTTATGTTCAGTTGTCTGAGCTATTTTGGATAGCAGTTGGTTCATTTCAGGAAGGAAATGGTTGTATATGTTTGCATTTTGAAATACCCAGAATAAGAAAGTCATGAAAGATTTGGGGGTGGCAATCTTAGTTTCACCAAAACAGTTTGAGTTCCTGGGAATTGGTCAGGTTTTAAAAATTAGAAGGCTGCAGAAAGTTGTGTAAGAAACAAGTCCTTTATTAATGTGAAATACTTGCTGTCAAAGGCATTTCAAAATAGCATGCTGAGCAAGGGAGTGCTACAGACACTTTGTAGTAACACATTTGAATCCCCATGTATCTCCTCCTGTGGGCAAGGGAGAAGAGGGAGCATGAGTAGAATGATTGATGGTGTAGTCAATTGGATTAGTAGCTCATCACCCAAAGCTTTCTCTAGTCTCGCCATCGGGGCCCTGCTTAATCTCTGTCATGTGTTAAATATTTTCATCAGTAATTTGGATGGGAACATAGAAAGCATGCTTGCCAGATTTAAGGGTGCTGTAAAGATGAATGTATGCATCCAAAATATGGTGCAAAACAGCTTGAGCGACTGGTTGTATGAGTTGAAATGCATTTTTGCATGAATACATGCGGAAGTCTCTACTTAGGAATGAGGAAGTATTATTGATTGGCTGAATAATTGTTTATACTTGTATGTAATTGGACTCTGGCATGTTATTTAACCCTATTTTTTAAAATTCTTTTTCATGATATAGTACTTAATCCTATTTTAAGCTCCAATTTCCTCATTTATAGATATATTTTCATAGAAATAAAAGCAAAAATATGAAGTATAAAGGAACATGAAATGATCACAAATTCTCCTGGTCCTACATTTCCCAGTATTTTTCTCCAGACATGTTTTTGTAAATTTCCCCAGAGATGTTTTAGGCACATACTGAACCATAATCTTGTGTATACCTTCTTTTAAAAAGAATACATAATGTATATGTCACTCCTCCCTCTTGTAAGTTGCTTCATTTATCTGTCATGCAGATAAAAATGACAGATTTTGGTGCCACACTGCCTGGGTTCAATTCCTAGCTCTACCATTTGTCTTGCTGTGTAACCTTGAATAACTTATTTAACATTTCTGTTCCTGTAGTCTTGATCTGTTAGGCAAAGAAGGCACATTTGTTCAGGCCTGTTATGTACTTTTAGGAGTTCATGAAAGTGTTTCAGTTTTAATTTATTTTAAAATCAGGAGATAAAAGTGAATATATAATAATGGATCCAGCCCAGATTATATTTTCATGTGCCACAACAATTACAAAAGTATAACATTTCTTTATTTTATGAATAAAGGGTCCTATCAAGGTCAAAATACCAGGGCTCATGGAAATCATGAGATAACCCAGTGTATTTGAGCTTTGTTACCTGTGAAAGGGAAATAACATTAGTGCCTACTTCATAAAGTTATTGTGCAAAATGTCTTAATTAATATTTAGAAAGTTGATAATACTCATCACATAGTAATTTTATGTGTTTATTAAATAAATAAATAATGAGTAGGCACTTAGTGCATAGTTGACACTGCTTGTGGTGACCACTTCTTATGTTTGAGGGCCTGTTTCTTTTTAAAAATAATATATGTATATATTTATTATTTTCCATGATATAGTTTTGTAGGCATAGTGATTCCTCTCTCCGCCTTTTCTTCTTCCCTCCCCATCCCCCCACCACTGTTTTCCTTCATATTATTACAGTGGTATAGTCCTTTAGCAAGAGTCAGAAGTCCAACATTCTGCTATTTAACTGTATCATGGCATTGTAACTATAGGTAACGGTAGAAAATCTAGTATCTGGCTCAGTGCAATGGCTCAATTGCCAAATCCTCATCTTGGTATCCCATATGGGCACTGGTTCGTGCTCTAGCTGCTCTACTTCCCATCCAGCTCCCTGCTTTTGGCCTGGGAAGGCAGTCAAGGATGGCCCAAACCCTTGGGACCCTGCAACTATGCGGGAGACCTTGAAGAAGTTCATGGCTCCTGCTTTGGATCGGCTTAGCTCTGGCCATTGTAGCCACTTGGGGAGTGAACCAGCAATAGAAGATCTTTCTCTGTGTATCTCCTTCTCTCTATTAATCTGCATTTACAATAAAAATAAATCTTTTTTGACGAAAATCTAGTACCATATTTGTCAAGGTATACTTAACAGTTTCATTTGGGAGTAGAGTCACATACTGCAGCAAATCTTCACTTCTTGGTACGACAGTCTTCAATTTATAGTTCATCTAAATGAATATATGTATATACAGGTTTACCTAGATATATTTTTGTTTTTATTTTTAGAGATTTATTTTATTTTTATTGAAAGATTTACAGAGAGAAAGATCTCCACTGATTCACTCCCTAAGTGGCCGCAATGGCCGGAACTGAGCCAATCTGAAGCCAGGAGCCTGGAGCCTCCTCCGGATCTCCCTAACAGGTGCAGGGTCCCAAATCCTTGGACCATCCTTGACTGCTTTCCCAGGCCACAAGCAGGGAGCTAGATGGGACGTGGAGCAACCAGGATTAGAACTGGCACGCATATGGGATCCTGGCATATGCAAGACAAGGACTTTACTCACTAGGCTACCACGCCGGGCCTGGTATCTATATATTTTGTATTTTACATGAAGGTTGCCTTATATCACAGAGAACATATGATATTTGTTTTTTTTTGGGGGGGGATTAGCTTACTTCATTGAACATAATGATCTCTAGTTGGGATTATTTTGCTATAAATTGTACTATTTCATTCTTTTTTTTTTAAAAAAAGATTTATTTATTTTTATTGGAAGGTCAAATTTACAGAGAGGAGAGACAGAAAGATCTTCCATCTACTGGTTCATTCCTAAGTGGCCACAGTGGCCAGAGCTGAGGTGATCCGAAGCTAGAAGCCAGGAACTTCTAGGTCTCTGATTCAGGTGCAGGGTCTCAAGGGGCTTTGGGGTGTCCTCAGCTGCTTTCCCAGGCCACAAACAGGGAGCTGGAAGGGAAGTGGGGCTGCTGGTACACCAACCAGTACTTATACAGGATGCCAGCATTTACAGGTTTAAGATTAACCAATTGAGCCATCATACTGGCCCCATAAATAAATCATTAAAAAGAAAAAGACTTCTTTGAACTCTGAAGAAGATAAGTGGAATTCTGTTTATAATGAAACTGGCGAAATAACATTGGAATTATTTACTACTTGGATACTTGTTAAGATTTGTTGAAAACTTCTGGGCCCCATGCACTTTGGGGAATACTTTCAGATAACAGTGTTTAATATTGTCAATAGTGTTTAGAAGTTTGCTTCTAGTTTGAGTGATTCAGATTTTCCTAGGAAACAGTCCATTTTAGTCATGTTTTCAAATGTCTTTTTTTTTTATTTTTTAAAGTTTTTATTGGAAAGGTGGATATACAGAGAGGAGGAGAGACAGAGAGGAAGATCTTCCATCCTATGGTTCATTCCCTGAGTGACTGCAATGGCTGGAGCTAAGCCAATCTGAAGTCAGGAGCCAGGGGCTCCTCCGGGTCTCCCATGCAGGTGCAGGGTCCCAAGGCTTTGGGCCATCCTCAACTGCTTTCCCAGGCTACAAACCAGGGAGCTGGATGGGAAGCAGGGCTTCCAGGAGTAGAATTGGTGCCATATGGGATCTTGGCGCATGCAAGGTGAGGACTTTAACCACTATGCTATTGCGCTGAGCCCCAAATGTATTTTATAGAACTCTACAAATTATTGTACAATAATTTTTTAAATTTCATCTGTAATTTTTCATTATATGATTTTCCTCTTTGTGGAAAGTAAGCTTGAGTTTTGAAGTTTTCAAAAAATATATTTGTTTTTAAATAAGAATGAGAGAGAGAGAAAGAGAAAGAGAGTATCCTATCTGGTAAATAAATATTCCTTAGATGGCTGCAGTGGCTGTGTGCCAGGCAGAAGCCAGGAGCCAGGCTTTTCATCTGGGTCTCCCATGTGGATAACAGGGATCCTAGTATTCAGGCTCTCTTCTGTCTTTTCCAGGTTTTCAGCAGGGAAACTAGTTTGGAAATGGAGCAACCAAGAGACATAATGGCACCTATATGGGATGCCAGCATTGCAAGCCACAGCTTTACCAACTATACGACGATGTGGTTCCCCTAGAAACCAAGTTTTAAAACAGCTTTATTGAAATATAACTCACTAACCACAAGGTTAATAAATTTAAACTGTACAGTTTAACTCTTTTGAAAAATGTCTGAAAAGAAGTGCAACCATCACTATGGTCAATTTTAGGACGTGTTCTGAAAGAAACCCAATACCCACTAATGATCTGCTTTAATGTTCCTGCATCCGTCTCTTTGTGTCTATATAGATTTGCCTGTTTTAGACGTTTCTTATAAATGAAATCATATAATAGATAGTCTTTTATGGCTTCTCTCACTTGGTTTAGTGTTTTCAAGGCTCACCATGTTTTTTTTTTTTTTTTTTTTTTTAAAGATTTATTTTTATTATTTTTTCATTGGAAAGGCGGATATACAGAGAGGAGAGACAGAGAGGAAGATCTTCCATCCGATGATTCACTCCCCAAGTGAGCGCAACGGGCCGATACTATGCCGATCCGAAGCCAGGAGCCTCTTCCGGGTCTCCCACGCGGGTGCAGGTTCCCAAAGCTTTGGGCCGTCCTCGACTGCTTTCCCAGGCCACAGGCAGGGAGCTGGAAAGGAAGCGGGGCTGCCGGGATTAGAACCGGCGCCCATATGGGATCCCGGGCGTGCAAGGCGAGGACTTAACCACTTGCGCCACCGCGCCGGGCCCTCACCATGTTGTTTTAAAGTAGATTTTAAAATGTGTGTCCAGGACAGTTGTTTGGAACAGTGTTTGAGGTGCTGCTCGTGATATTTGTAATCCGTATCAGCTTCCTGCTAATGTATACCTTGGAAGACCACAGATGATAGCACAAGTGCCTAGGTCCCCACCACTCCCCTGGGAGTTCTAGGCTGCTGGCTTCAGTCTTCAACAATGGTTACTGTGGGCATTTAGTGAATGAAGCAATGGGTAGAAGATTTTTCTGTCTGTTGCCCTTTCAAATAAATGGAGATCAACATTGTTTTTTTTAAAAAAAAGATTTATTTTTATTTATTGGAAAGTCAGATATACAGAGAGGAGGAGAGACAGAGAGGAAGATCTTCCGTCCTATGATTCACTCCCCAAGTGAGCACAACAGCTGATGCTATGCCGATCCGAAGCCAGGATCCAGGAACTTCTTCCGGGTCTCCCACATGGGTGCAGGGTCCCAAGGCTTTGGGCCATCCTCGACTGCTTTCGCAGGCCACAAGCAGGGAGCTGGATGGGAAGTGGAGCTGCCGGGATTAGAACTGACGCCCATATGGGATCCCGGCACGTTCAAGGGGAGGACGTTAGCTGCTAGGCCATGCTGCCGGGCCCGATCAACATTGTTTTTACAACATTCATTACAGGTTTAACATATGTATTAGCCCACCCAAATTTTTGGCTATTAGGCTTTTAAAAAATTAATAACAAATATATGACCCATGTCGAGAAAAGCTGCGTATTAGACAATGCATAGTTTGATGCAAACCTGTTTTTCCTCCCTCTTTTTTTGGTCTATGCCAGTAACAGCATATGACTCATTTCCATCTCAGCAATAGGATTATGAATTATGAAAATAGGTATTCTTTCCTATTAAAGATAGTGTCAATTTTATAAAACATATTCACAGTTATGTTACAACATACTATTGAAAGGATTTAATTCTGTTACTTGCATTTCTGTTCAAATATGAACACTTTAATACATTCTGTTCATTTAGCACAAAGTGTACATCTCAGTGATTTCTGTTTTGAAGTTAGCAGTTCCCATCCAACACAGACAATGTAACCAGTTCATTCATCATATATGCTGTGATATTCATAGTTGTGAAGATATTATATTAGCTTTAAAATAGGAATATGCTTGAAATTCAACACACAGTAAATGATACCTGTCACTAGCAGGAGACACAGTCAAGAGCATCGTGTTTCCTTGTTTTCCTGTTACCATGCCAGCAATCCAGCAATTTTGTTGTCATTGTAAACTCCAGGATTAACCTTCTCCTGCAAAACAACAAAAGCAGCATTATCCAATTATAGTCTAAGAGTGGCCTAATCTTCAAGCCAGCTGCTCTAGGGCAGCACAGGCTTCCTATTAATCAAATTTATTAACATCTCACTCTTTCAGTTTTGCACATTGCAGTAATGAAAAGGCTTAGCAAATACACAGAAAATATATTGATATTTTGCATAGATATGTTAATAGCTCCTTCCAGCATTTTGGTATAATGGAATATAATACCAAATTTAGAGAAGACTTGCTTAAAAAGAGCATTGCCAAGTATGTTCTTTTCCTTTTAACTGCTGTTGCTTTGAATTTTCCTAATGAAGATTTAAGTTGTGTTCAGAATCCCTTGCATTGTTTTTCACTGTTTCTGCGTACTTTATATTTGTTGAAGCCATTAACCCTTGGACTATAATATAAAATAAAATGTTATCTCAAATAGTATTTTTACTTCTTACCATAGTAATGCATGTATATTATAAAATAAAATAAAGGGCTGGTGCTGTGGCATAGAAAGCAAATTCTCTAACTGGCATGCCAGCATATCTTCTGGCACTGGTTTGTGTCCCAGCTGCTCTACTTCTGATCCAGCTCTCTGCTTATGACCAAAAAAGCAACAGAAGATGGCCTATGTCATTCAGCTGCCATTCCTAAGTGCAAAACCCAGAAGTTCCTGGCTCCTAGCTTCGGATCAGCTCAGCTCTGGCTGAATGAACCATTGGATGGATGATCTCTCTGTCTCTCCCCTCCTCTCTGTAACTCCCTCCCGCTCTGCACCCCCTCCAACTTCACTCACCGCGGATCCTGTGGTGATGTGGACAGGGCCTCGGGGGTTGGTGTAGGGTGCCTCACGGCTACCGTTCAACACCTACACACAGGAACAAGGGGGCAGGGACATCACGCTTCTTTGGGTGCAGGGTCCCAAAGCCTTGGGTCATCCTTGACTGCTTTCCCAGGCCACAAGCAGGGAACTGGATGGGAAGTGGAGCTGCCGGGATTAGAACCGGCGCCCATATGGGATCCCGGCACATTCAAGGTGAGGCCTTTAGCCGCTAGACCACGCCGCCGGGCCCTGGCTCCTGCCTTTTTAAATCCTTTTATAATTTTCTTTAATTTTTTATGATACTTAAATTGTTTCTAATAAAATCAACAAATTATCCAGTGACTCTTTCCTGACTACTACCACAAGGATCTTAGCACTTTTTCTTTTCTTTTTTCTTCCTCCCACCCTGGATCTTAGCACTTTAATTGTCCATTTATTATTTCTCCTCTGTTGTCACTATCATTTCAGTTGGTTTTTCATGCACATGCACAGCCCCTCCCAAATACTGATGTCCCATGCCTGAATGGTCCAATTGCTGCAACGGATGACCCTGCATTTGCACATCATCACCAAGTCCATAGTTTATATTAGGGTTCACCCTAGAGTTGTACATTCTGTGAGTTTTGATAAATGAACACTAATGAACAATGACATGGAGCCACGATTATGGCATCATGTGCTCTGTGCTTCATCTATTCATTCCTGCTTCTTTTACCCCAGCAGCCACTGATCATTTTGCAACCACTGATCATTTTGCCTTTATCAGAGTGTTATATACTTTGATTCTCATAGTTTGTAGTCTTTTTAGGTTTTCTTCTTTCACATGCATCCTAAAATAACATTTTGGCCCCTGATGGACAACATATATAGCAATGGCCCCATAAGACTACAATGGACCTGAAAAATTCCTATCACCTTGCATTTTTTCTGTATCATCTCTATAGTTACACAATTATCATTGTGTTACTATTGTCTACGTTTTCAGAAATAGATGTGATATATATACATGCATATATATTTTTATCTATAGCCTAGAAGCAATAGGTGCTACACTATAACCTAGATGTGGAATAGGCTATACCACTGAGGCTTGAGTTACTATGTTCTTATGATGTTAGTACCATAGGAAAGGTGCCCAATGATGTGTTTCTCAGAAATCTCTATTGTTAAGTGATGCATTCCTAAATACGCATTTATGGCTTTTCTTTACCTTTTTGTAACTTAATATCTTATTTTTTTAGGCTTTAATTAATTTATTTGTCTAGATGTACCAGTTTATCTATCTACTCAACTGCTAAAAGACATTTTGGTTGCTTTCAAGTTTTAGCAATTATGAGTAAAACTACTATAAATGTGTGCTGTTTCTGTTAAGCTTTTTTGGGTAGATATAAAGGATAACTGGATCATTTGATACAAGTATGCTTTATTTTTGGCTGTCCTCGACTGCTTTCCCAGGCCACAAGCAGGGAGCTGGATGGGAAGTGGAGCTGCCGGGATTAGAACCGGCGCCCATATGGGATCCCGGCGCGTTCAGGGCGAGGACTTTAGCCGCTAGGCCACGCCGCCAGGCCCAGCATGCTATATTTTGTAAGAAATTGTCAAAATGTCTTCCAGAGTGACTGTGGCATTCTATATTCCCATCAGCACTGAATGAATATTCCTGTTACTTCACATCCTCGTCAGCTTTTGGTGTTATCAATGTTTGGGTTTTTGTTTAAATAGACATGTAGTGATATCTTATGGTTGCTTTAATTTGCAATTCCCTACTGATATTTTGTTCAGTGTTTTTTTGCATATTTGTTGGCTATCTGTATATTTTTTTGGCTGAGATGCCTGTTCAGGTATTTTTCTAGTTTTTAAATTAGGTTGCCTTTTTATTATTGAGTTGTTGAGATTTCTTTATGTTTTGAATAATATTTCTTTAGGAGATGAATATTTTACAAATATTTTCTCCAGTTTACAGTTTGCTTTCTTATTCTCTTGACATTGTCTTACACAAAGTATAAAGTTTAAATTTTAATGGAGTATAGCTTATAAATGATTTCTTTCACTGCTTGTGACTTTGGTGTTGTATTTGAAAAGTCACTCCCATACATAAAGTCAAACATATTTTTCTTTTATGTTATATTCTAGGGCTTTTCTTATTTCTTATTGCCTTAAAGATCCAGCTGTTTCCTCATAAGAAAGATACACACACACACACACACACACACACACACACACACAGAGAAAGAGAGCGAGAGAGAGAATCTCCCAAATCGTCCATCTGCTGGTTCACCTCTCAAATGGCTGCACAAGTTCGGGCTGGGCCAGGCTCAGGTTGGGAGCTGGAAACTCAGGTACTTGAGCAATCATCTGCTGCCTCCCAGGGACATTAGCAAGGAGCTGGATCAGAAGCAGAGGAGTCAGGACTCAAAGTGTGATTTTATGAGATACAGGTGTCCAAAGTGGTGGCTCAACTTACTACGCCACAAAGCCTACCCTTTCTAGCAATTTTATAGTTTTCACATTTATTTCTAGTATCCATTTTGAATTGTTTACATAAGGACTATGTCTAGATTTTTCTTTTTTCCACATATGATATCCCACTGTTGCAGCCATTATTTGTTGAAAGACTATTGTTTCTCCTTTACAGCATTTGCTACTTTGTCAAAGATCACTTGACTATATTGGTCTTAGTCTGTTTCTGGACTGTTTACTCTATACATATCTTTCTTATAGTATTTCCACGCTATCTTGACTACTGTAACTTTATAGTAAGCCTTGAAGTAAAATACATTAGTTCTTCAGCTTTGTTCTTCCCCTTCAAAATTGTGTTGGCTCTTCTGGGTCTTGGACCACTCCATATAGATGTTATAATCAGGTTTTTGATAGATACACAGTAACTAGTTTGGGTTTATATTTGATTAATATTTATCTGTAGAGCAAGTTGGACAAAACTGGCATAATGACAATATTGAATCTTCCTGTCAGTGAATATAGACTACTTCTGTTTTTTCAGTTCTTTGATTTCTTTCTTCAGGGTTATTGTTTTCCTCATGTATATTTTGTTATGTTTATAGCTAAATATTACAGGTTTCCAAGTACTAATATAAACAATATTGTTTTAAATTTCTTTTTTTTTTTTTATTATTTTTTCATTGGAAAGGCGGATATACAGAGAGGAGAGACAGAGAGGAAGATCTTCCGTCCGATGATTCACTCCCCAAGTGAGCGCAACGGGCCGATACTATGCCGATCCGAAGCCAGGAGCCTCTTCCGGGTCTCCCACGCGGGTGCAGGGTCCCAAAGCTTTGGGCCATCCTCGACTGCTTTCCCGGGCCACAGGCAGGGAGCTGGAAGGGAAGCGGGGCTGCCGGGATTAGAACCGGCGCCCATATGGGATCCCGGGCGTGCAAGGCGAGGACCTTTAACCACTTGCGCCACCGCGCCGGGCCCTATTGTTTTAAATTTCAAATTCCATATGTTTGTTGATGTTACGAAGAAATGTAATTGACACTCGTATATTAGTATATATGTTTTACAGTCTTGGCATAATTACTTAATAGTTGCAGATTCTTTATCTGTTGATTATTTTGGATTTTCTAGGTAGACTACTATGTCACCTGTTTGATTTCTTCTTTTCTAGTATGTATACCTTTTGCTTTTTCATATTTTATTGTGACATTTATTGCAATTACATGTTTCATTGAGATATAAGCTGTTTTACTTATACATAAATGTATATGTAATTTAATCGCACATTTTATTTTTAGTAATTCCAGAATGATTTTTGAAAAGAATCGATGAGAGGAAGTATCCTTACCTTGTATTTTTTCTTAGCTGGATAAGCTGATACGGGGTTAACTTTGGAGAAAGCCCAGAAACCTAACAGATAACAAGCACATAGTAGGGACCAATATTCATAGATATGTCTTTCTTTGCATTTAAGAAAGAAGAATAAAGTTAAAATAGTCAATAATATTAGTTAATGTTGATAGAAAGGCCATAGGTCATATATTGGATTTTGGTCTTTAGTTTTCCAATATTTCCATTACTTCCTGATCAGTAACAGCTTAGTATTAAAAAAATATTTCATTTTCATAGATTAATTTTTTTAAAAAAGATTTATTAACTTATTTGAAAGGCAGAGTGACTGCTTCACTGCCCAAACGATCATAACAGCCAGGAATGCCATTTGGTTTTCTTAAGTGCATGGCACCATCCCTAGGCTTTGGGCTGTCCTCTACTGCTTTCCTAGGGCATTAACAGGGAGCTGGAGTGAAAATGGAGCAGTCGGGAGAAGAACTGGTGTTCATATGGGATGCTGGGGCTTGCAGGTGGAAGATTAACCAACTGAGACAGTATGTAGATTCTCCCCTGCCCCCAAAATTATATCTTTATAAAATATTAATTTATTTGAAAAGGACCTCTCTGCCTATCTCTCTCTCTCTGGAAAGAGACAACTGGAGAGTACTTCTGTCTAGTGTTTTGCTTCCTAAAATAGCAGCAGAAGCTTGGGCCAAGCGAGGCTAAAGCCAGAAGCCAGGAATTAAAACTGAGTTTCCCGCATGAGTGTCAGGGATCCAAATACTTGAAGCTATCACCTGCTGCCTCCCAGAATGCACATTAACAGGAAGCTGAAATCAAGAGCTAGTGCAGGGGCCCAGTGCAATGGCCTAGCGGCTAAAGTCCACCTTGAACATGCCAGGATCCCATATGGGCACCGGTTCTAATCCCAGCAGCCCTGCTTCCCATCCAGCTCCCTGCTTGTGGCCTGGGAAAGCAGTGGAGGACAGCCCAAAGCCTTAGGACCCTGCACCCACATGGGATACCCAGAAGAAGTTCCTGGTTCCTGGCTTCGGATCGGCGCAGCACCGGCCATTGCAATCACTTGGGGAGTGAATCATCGGATGGAACATCTTTCTCTCTGTCTCTCCTCCTCTCTGTATATATGACTTTGCAATAAAAATAAATAAATCTTTAAAAAAAGAGCTAGTGCGAGGTCTCAAATTAAACATTCTAATATGAGATGTAGGCATCCCAAGCAAGATCTTAACTTACACTAGACACCTGCCCATCTAATGATTTTGTCTTTGTATTTTATAAAATCATTTTTTATAATTACTATTAAAAGCTTATGATTTTTGTGATTTGCTACCACTCTTTCTATCCCCACTTTTCAGATCTTGATTATATTAGGCATGAATCATTGATAGTAATGTTCAAATAGAAGTCAGTGTTTTATACACACACATAGAACACACACACAAATCAGTAAAATTTCTTTCCCTAAAAATAAATAAAGTCAGACTTGATTGATCCTAGGTGGTTATGACTATTTATGTATTCATTTCAGAATTGGAGTTACAACAATTTAATATTCTCTTTCTGTGAGCTTTGTCAGAATCATTATTATTTTTTTAAATATTTATTTTCATTGGAAAGTCAGATTTACAGAAAAGGAGACAGGAAGATGTTCTATCCACTGGTTCATTCCTCGAGTAGCTGCAACAGCCAGAGCTGAGCTGATCTGAAGCCAGGAGCCAGGAGCTTCTTCCAGGTCTTCCACACAAGTGCAGGGTCCGAAGGCATTGGGCTGTGCTCTACTGCTTTCCCAGGCCACAAGCAGGGAGCTGAAAGGGAAGTGGAGCTGCCAGTACATGAACTGGTGCCCATATGGGATCCTGGTGAGTGCAAGGCAGGGACTTCAGCCACTAGGCTACCACGACAGGCCTGAAAATTATTTTTTAAATACTTTGATACAATTCTGAAATGAGAGTCTAAGGAAGAGTAATTTTCAAAGTAAAATATGGAAGATCTGAGTCATCCTTTATTATTGTCAGTGCCAGTAAATGCCCCCCCCCAATTTTAATGCTTAAAGGAAATAATTTAGATAGTTATATCAAAATATCACCTCTGTAAAAATTTAAATTATGCAAGGGGTAATCTGCAGATGCTATCAGTTTCATTTGCTTGTCATTGTGATATTCTGAATTTGTCCCAAATATGGCCATCTGTCATGTCATGCTGGCGGAAAGTTTTCCATTTGGATTCCATGGTCTATTTGATAAGAGATTAAGTTTGAAGAGTTGAGGCAGGTGTGATTAACTGGATTGGATTGATTACCTCATTCCTGGGTTTCTGAAAAAGTTTCATTGCTTCCAGTCTCTTCAGAGTCAATCTTCAGTACAACCACTCTACCAGATTCTGAAACATGATTTTTTTTTTGATTGTCTTGAAACTTTGTAGACTCTGTACTTCCTATAAGTTTAAGTCCATGGTTCTCAATCTGGTTTTCAAGGTCTTTTATGAACTTTGCCTGTCCAACAATTTCTCCCGCTTGTTCTTGAGTCTTAACCACTCTTCAGGTCAGCTAGGTCCCAACATTGCTGGGACTAGAAGCAGAGGTTTAAGTACAACTAATTAAAGCCATGAATTAGCATCCAACTGTCTGTATCCAGTCCCAAATATAATGTGGAGAATGACTATTTGAAGTGTATGTATGGAAAACTTAAATCAATGAATAGGGCCAGCAATTGTCTCTTGTTGAGAACTTTACAACTTTGTCTTTGAATTTGAAACATACTAGGGTTACTGGCTGTGTGATTTATACATTGCCTAGTGCCTGTTGCTGATAATACATATAACTTGTTTTTTTTTAACTGATTAATTATTTATTGTATTCTAAATAGGCTATACTAATTTTTTCATTAATTGCATTGCATTATGTGACACAGTGTTATGGGCACTGCGATTCCCCCCAACACATATAACCTGTTAAAGGAGCCACAATGGGCAGATCTCTTCTTCCTCATCTTGGTCTCCTACTACACTTCTCCTTGTGCCCCCTCCTGGGCAGCTGGGAAGTTCCTTCAGACTTTGGCCTTACTCTCATCCAGATACATCAGCTGATCTTGGTCCTTAGTTTTACTAAGTAGTGTCCAAGATTTTTTTATATGAGCAATTATGGTTCTCAGGGATCTTCCCCTGATAGAGAAGTTTGATAGACAAAATGAAAGGGGCCCAGAACAAATAACAAGTATTTGGATATGATAAGCCAGAGCCTAGAGCAAGCATCTAGAACACCAGTTAGTATAGAATAGGTGCTTACTTATTAACTAAGGAATGACTTATGAAGCGTAATGGTGAGCACAGGCAATTATTGCATGTGACTGCTTTCACGCTTCAACAATAGAGTCAGATATTTGTAACCTACCCAGAATGTATCACAAAGCCTAAAGTACTTATTATCTGCTACTTTAAAAGAAAAAAAAAACTTTCCCAGCTCTGCTTTAGGAAAATGCAATAAAGGAGTAAGGAGAATTTTAACACATTTCTCCTTAACCCTCAGTATGTGCTCAGTATGTGTGCTGAGCAGAAAAGACCTCCTTGAGATAACTATATAGGATTTGACACTGTAGGGTAGAAAGCAAGATCTCAAACAGGAAATGGAATGAGATGATATTAAGAGAAGGAGTGGCAGAAGTGGGCTTAGTTACCATGGAATTTGTTCTAGACAGTGTAATATAAATGCTGCATGAATGAGAATGCAAGAAATTGGGTAGAGAAGGGAAGTTGAGGGTAATACTGTTGAAAAATTACGGGCTATTTTATGTCCAGCCCAAGTTTGTAATTTTGATGGTACTCAAGCATCATAGGCATAAAAAAGTAAGGAGGAATTTGCCCAGGGTTCCCATTTGGGTCAGATGGAGCTACTTTCAGATTGCTAAGGCAAGGAATTAAAAAATTCTAAAGGGAAGATACCATGGCAAGGTGACTTGCAGAGCAGCCCTGAACTTCTCTGATGTCCCTGTTTTTAGCAATTTGAGAAATATGCCATTTGGTAATTTTGAAATATAGAGTATATCCTGATTTTCCCTTTATTGGAATATTTATGGATTTTACTTTTTTGTCACTGGCATTAGAAAGACTAAATTTCCTACTTTTGTCACCTGGCTGGATAGTATGCACGCAAGTGACTAGTTTGAAGGCAGTGCATTTTATAATATGCCTTATACGTACATATAGATTTATATTTACAACATATAAAGTATATATATATATACATATATACATATATACACATATAATGTATATAATACATTGTGTCCTTAGATGAGACTCATCTTCCATTCTCTATCTTGATTGGTGTACAAAATTATAAGTTCCGGGCCCGGCGCAGTGGCGCAGTGGTTAAGGTCCTCGCCTTGCACGCCTGGGATCCCATATGGGTGCCGGTTCTATCCCAGCAGCCCCGCTTCCCTTCCAGCTCCCTGCCTGTGGCCTGGGAAAGCAGTGGAGGACAGACCTAAGCTTTGGGACCCTGCACCCGTGTGGGAGACCTGGAAGAGGCTCCTAGCTTCGGATTGGCTCAGCTCCAGCTGTTGCGGCCACTTGGGGAGTGAATCATTGGACGGAAGATCTTCCTCTCTGTCTCTCCTCTCTGTATATCCGCCTTTCCAATAAAAAAAATAATAAAAATAAATCTTTAAAAAAAACCCCAAAATTATAAGTTCCATCAAGGCAAGGACTGTATTTGATTTCTTTGTTGTGTCTCCAGATCGCAGGAATAATAAAAACATGCTAGGTTTCTGTTGGGTGGGTGAATGAGAAAGAGTGTTTTTCATTAACAAAAAATGGCTTCAGTAGAATGTTGAAGACACAGGAAAATATAGTTTGAGATTTACCGTGAGAACTAGTGGGTGCTCAAACTGTCTAAATTAAGAAAAATTAAAAATTAAAAGATCACAGCATACTAAATGTTTTAGAAATAAATGCTTTACAACTAAATATTTTAGGAGAAATCCCATTTTGGTTGCATTAATACTAGTGTATTTTAGGAATATATCTTCTCTGTGATTTTAAATGTGTAATGATTGAGGAGGCTAAGACAGAGGGAGGGTTGGAAAGGGAGAAGACACAAAAATGACCGTAAGACACAAACCTAGGCTCTCAGCAGTTAATACCAATACAATACATCAATAGAATCCGTTCCGGAGGAAGGAAAGGACATGAGTGATAAGTCAAACAAAGCACCACAAATCTATGACAGCCATAAGAAGAAAATACATAGACCCATGGGTTTTGTTTTGCATTTGTCTGTTTTAAGAAAGAATGTGGACAGGATTATGACTTTAGGTTGTTTATTTTTAGAGAGTCACCTCAAATTTGAGTTTGAGAGGCGTGGTATTATATAGTTTCAGCTTGGGCTAGTTAGAGCATTTTAACTGTGTGGCCTTGAAAAATTTATAATTTCCTTTTTTCTTTGAAAGGATTTGTTTATTTTATTTGAAAGAGTTACAGAGAGAGGGAGGCGTGGGGGGGGGGGGCGGGGAAGAAACAAGAGAGAGCTTCCATTTGCTGGTTCACTCCCAAAGTGGTCGCAATGGCCAGAGCTGAGATGATCTGAAGCCAGGAGCCAGGACTTGCTTCTAGGTCTCCAACTTGGGTGCAGGGTCCGAAGGCCAGGAGACATCCTGTACTGATTTCCCAGGATATAAACAGGCAGCGGGATGGGTAGTGGAGTATCTGGGACTTGAATTGGAACCCATATAGGATGTAGCACCACAGGTGATAGATTAGCCTACTCCACCACTGCACTGACACCATTTTATTTCTTTAGGTCTGAATTTATTCATCTGTAAAATGAATTGATAATAGTACCTACCTTACAGTGTTGGATGAGAGTTAAATTAGTATGCATGTACACACCCCAACCCCCAGAATATCACATATCACAAAGAACTATTATGAACTCAATACTTTTAATTTGTCATTATTATTATATTTAATATCAAATAAACATGGGGTGGAGCGGGATAAAATATAAACAATGGTGTTGTTTACTGGATTAGAAGTAACTTTTTATCCAGTATCAACCCCAATAACCAAGTTACAGGTTTTGTATACTCTCAGCTTTGTTCACCGAGCTACTGAAGAAGAGGATTTACAGTATGATGAAGGATGCAGGCTGAATTTTATTATCCATTCCCCTATAAGTTTCTAGAATGTCAATTTAAAATATCTTGTCCATAGAATGAAAGAGTGAAGGAAGACAGAAAGTTGGGTTCAGAGGCATTTTCTTCTGGTGCATTTCAAAACATTACCATCGGGTGGAGCTCCTCCCTTACTCTAAAATCACATACAGTTTAAAACCCAACTATCAAGATTACAGCAGATGGAGGGAGAATAATGAGAGCAACTTAAAATTGATTACTATCTCGGTGCACTAAAAGTAATTTTGCATTAGAAGGGATAAAGCTTCAACATTAAATACTTTGTGATGAGAAAATGATTGCTTCAATAAAATCAAAATATTTGAAGATTGTAGATTCATACAAAAAAGAGACATTTTATTTAAAGATTTATTTAATTAAACGAAGAGTAACAGAGAGAAAGAGAGAGAGAGAGACAGAGAGAAAGATCTTCTATTCATTGGTTTGCTTCTCAATGGTTACAACATGGGGTATTTGAGCCAGATACTCCATCCTGGTCTCCTACATGGATGGCGTGGCAAAGGCCCAAATCATTGGGCAGTCTTTCCCTGCTTTCCTTGGTGCATTAGTACAAAGTTGGACTGGAAAATGGACTGGAAAAGTGGAATACCTGGGATTTGAACTGGTACTAGGCTATGGGGATGCAGGTGTTGTTGCTGTACTACAATACTGACCTAAGAGATTTTTTTTTTTTAGATTTTATTTTATTTTTATGGGGAAGTTAGATGTACAGAGAGGAGGAGAGACAAAGAAGATATTCCATTCACTGATTCACTCCCCAAGCAGACACAATGGCCAAAGCTGAGCCATTCCAAAGCCAGGAGCCAGGAGCTTCCTCCAGGGTCTCCTATATGGATGCAGGGTTCCCAAGCCTTGGGCTGTCCTTGACTACTTTTCCAGGTCACAAGCAAGGAGCTGGATGGAAAGCAGGGCCGCTGGGATTAGAACTGGCACCCATATGGGATTCCGGTGCATGCAAGGCGAGGACTTGAGCCAGTAAGCTATAGCACCAGGGCCACCTTAAGGGATTTAAAAAAAATCATAACAAAATTAGCTCGGTAACAAGCCATGTAATGTATGAATATTTATTTTGAATGTATACACAATCTCACATATCTACATTTCTTCTAACTTCTTACCAGCCTCAAATTGATGTTTGAATGTGCTTGCTTTCTGGAGACTGGTAAAGCCAAAGTCAGATAGCTTGAAATCATGTGTTTACATATCCAGGGCATCTGCTGCAGCTGACTGTTGTGGCTGTAAGCCTTAAATGCTGATGGGTATTGTGAGCTCATCTATATGCCTAGTTGCCAGCATACCATAAAAAATAGAACTCTGAATATTCTAACTCTATTAATGAGCTAAGTTCTAAATTCTCTTGTGTTATGACTACTGGAACAATTCAGTTTCAATAAGTATCAGAGGTGGCACAGTGTGACTAAGTGGGGCTCTCAGAGGTTGGTTAGAGAATTCTTTTATTTATTTGAAGGATAGAGTAAGAGCAAGAGTGAGAGAGATAGTGAGATAGTGCTTATGTGCACAGATCTACTCCCCAAATGACCACCACAGCCAGACTTGGGCCAGCCTGAGGCTGGGAGAGAAGAACTTCATCTCAGTTTCTCACTGTAGGTAGCAGAGAGAATTTAAGCCATCATCTTCTGCTTCTCAGGGTGCACATCAGCAGGAGGCTGGATCAGAAATAGATGCGGGAGTTGATCCCAGGAGCTGTGATATGAAATGTGTGCTGCTCAAGAAGCAGGTAAGTCCTTCACGAGTAAAAGGTGATGAAAAAAGCCCAACTGATTGATTGGAGAACAGTGAGAATGCTGGTGGCGGTAGGAAATGTGAACAACTGCTTGCAGAGAAAGGAACCCGTCCCCGCACAGTGTGAGCTAGGCTAAGTATTTTTGGCATCACCTGGGTGAAGACCTTAACAAAATCAGGTGAACTCCACCTCTGTCCATAACCATGGAATCATGGGTTGGGGGCCAGGGCTTAGTTCCTGGCCTGGGGTTCTTGGGATCAGTCAGGGCTGAGGAGTGTAGGCAGTCTTGATGGGCCCCAATCCTTTCCTTTTCCTGTAGTATGAGAACATTTCCAAAAGGGGGCACTCCAGGGTTGTGAACTTATTAAAAGCATTCCTGCGTTCTCCATATCCTGGCATATGGTGATATATAATAGCCATGACATATAATAGCCAAAAATGTTCCACAGTACCTCTAGGAATGGCTCTCTAATGGGTGTTTGTTGTAGAAAAATCATTAAGGAGGAGCTCTTTTTCAGCCCTCTGTCTCTAGCTCCAAAGGCTGGTTGTGAACCTTGGTACCTTTGTTTTTGTTTTTGTTTGTTTGTTTGTTTTCCATGCCTAATAGACACTTTATTTAGCAAAGGGAAAGTGAAATTCCCCATTGGAGAGGCACAGTGAGAGGCCTCTGGGTGAGGCCCCAAAGACACTGGAACTAACCTTGGTACCTTTGAACAGCTGTACTTGTATAGGGGAGAACCTGGAATTTTACTGACAACCTCTAGATTTTTGGTGAGAGGAAAATTTGGGATAGGGTGTGTATATGTGTCTGTAAGAATGAGAGTGAGAGGGCCTGGCGTGATAGGGTAGTGGTTAAAGTCCTCGCCTTGGATGTGCCAGGATCCCATATGGGCGCTGGTTCTAATCCCGGCAGCTCTATTTCCCATCCAGCCCCCTACTTGTGGCCTAGGAAAGCACTTGAGGACGGCCCAAAGCCTTGGGAACTTGCACCCGTGTGGGAGACCTGGAGGAATTTCCTGGCTCCTGACTTTGGATTGGCCTAGCTCGGCTGTTGTGGCTGCTTGTGGAGTGAACCGTTGGATGGAAGATCTTCCTCTCTGTCTCTCTTCCTCTTTGTATATCTGCCTTTCCAATAAAAATAAATAAATCTCTCTCTTTTTTTTTTAAGAATGAGGGTGAGAGTGAGAATACGTACAAATCAAAGGAAATAACAGGTTTGATCTTTGGGACAGAAAACCAATGTTCAGAAAATAATGGTGAATGAGGCATGGTGAGATTAGAGGCAGCTAGGTAAACTGGGTTACAAGTTTAGAAATCTAAGGATATCCCTAAAGGATACAAGAGAATAAATCGGTGAAAGTCAGATGATCAAGAACTTAAAGCACGGATATTACCAACTAATACTTTATTTCTTAAAGACTTGCTTAGTTATGCAAAATGCAATTAGAGAAAAGGGAAGAGAGTGGGTGAGTGTAAGCTTTATCTGGATCTGCCACGTGGGTGCAGGGGCCCAAGCACTTGGGAACCAACTAACCCTTGAAAGACCGGTCTTTGGCGTTAGGAATGTTTTACTTAGTGCTCACATCTATTTCGCTGTTGGATCTTCAAAGATGTGTGTATTATCAATTTCTTAGCTTGTTTGTGTCCCTACTTACTAAGATTTTGCAAAAAAAAAAAAAAAAGAACTTCACCAACTAAAATAAATAATTACCAATGATGCTAGATTTAACATTTTGACCTTCTCATCATTGAAAAATATGTTTGTGAAAGAAAATTCTAGGATCCTATTTTTTCTATTTAGATGAGAAATCTCGTGTCTTTGTATAATTTGCTTTAGTTTGAACCATGGATTTCTCAAGCCAACTTTGTGTCTCTGACCCAGTTTTTCCCTCTCTTTTGTCATTTGGCTTATTTAAAATGTGAAACTGGGAACCAGGCACTTGGGGCCTCATGATGATTGTGTCAGTGATTCGGTATGTGATCTTGGCCAGGATGCTTAGCAGATGAGGCAAATAAAGGTTAAATGGGGTTCGAAGGACTGTGAATACTGACCTGCCTTGCTAAGATATTGTTTAGGTCAGTACATTTATTGAAAAATACAAAACCAAAACAAAGCCAACCAAAACAAAACATTAATCTCCCCCCCTTGGGTTTTTTTTTTTTAAATTTCTTATTCCTTATGCCTTATTCTCTGTTCTCTTCCCTTTCCATATCTGTTGGTCAAGTCTAGAGAGGATACTTTTTCAAAATGTCTCTCATTCCTCTTGATCTGTGATCCTGAGCAGTCCTGCAGGATCTTTGAGGTGCTTCATCTGTGAAAATGGGGAGTTTTATTTAGGGTTGAAAAAAACGCTTTTAAAGCCATCACATTTAGTTTATATAGAGTGAAATCGTGTATTTTGAGAGATCTGTGCTAATCTCAGTTTTGTCGCTGGCTCATTTGATGCACTCAGGCATAAACAAAAAGGAAGCTTCAAGTCACCAGCCTGCTAGGGAGAAACAAGCTTGCAAGCTAGAAAGCCCAGAGGACTCAATGCTTGAATCCTTCTTAGAAACCTTATGATCTAAGCATAACTTTGTTCCCAAGCCTACCAATAAAATGAGCGTTAAATTGCTTGTTTTCTATGTGGTTAATATGCCAATCATGTATATTAGATTAAAAATTATAAAGCAGCAATGTATTTGAAGTCCTTGCAAACATAATTTTCAAGGAATAATTATAATAAAACTGGGTTATTGTGTTATAACGTGTTCTGGGGGTCAGTGGTATGGATTGTGATTCCAGCTAATGTGTGCTACAATAACCATGGTACCAAATGGCTCTTTTCTTGTTCTAATTTATAATGTGTAGCTATAATTGAATCTCCTGCTTTTATTGTGGTATTTTCTGTGTTGCTCCAAGTAGGGAAGCCATTCTGAAGTTCTTTTAAAAAATAAATTTGTAACTGTCACTAAGAAACTACACTACTGTGATAATATGGGTGAAAATGGTGAGATGGCAAAGCAGGGAGGGAAGAAGGAGATGTGGAGGGAGGAATCCCTATACCTAAAAAACTGAACAATAGAATGAATATATATATATATACACACATATATATACACACACACATATATATATGTTAGATATACAGAGAGGAGGAGAGACAGAGAGGAAGAGCTTCCATCTGATGATTTACTCCCCAAGTAATGCAATGGCTGTGGCTAAGCTCAATCTGAATCCAGGAGCCAAGAGCCTCTTCCATGTCTCCCACGCAAGTGCAGAGTTCCAACGTTTGTGGCTGTTCTCAACTGCTTTTTCAGGCCTCAAGCAGGGAGCTGGATGGGAAGCAGGGCCACTGGGATTAGAACTGGCACCCATATGGGATTCCAGGCATGCAAGGTGAGGACTTTAGCTGCTAGGCTACCATGCTGGACCATAAAACATATGTGTATGTGTGTGTATGTATGTGTGTGTATAGGATTCCTGTGTTTCAAGTAAAAATTTGATTTTAGAATCCCAGGTTAAAATAAATAAAAAATATATAAATCTGTTCTGGAGTATGCTGGGATTAGGTCCAGGTACAAATAAGAAAAAACCTTTATCCATAGACAGGCAGGAAAGCCCGAGTGAGCACAACGGTCTATGCTATGCCGATCTGAAGCCAGGAGCCAGGAACCTCTTCCGGGTCTCCCACACGGGTGCAGGGTCCCAAAGCTTTTGGCCATTCTCGACTGCTTTCCCAGGCCACAAGCAGGGAGCTAGATGGGAAGTGGAGCTGCCAGGATTAGAACCGGCGCCCATATGGGATCCTGGCGCGTTCAAGGCGAGGACTTTAGCCACGCTGCCGGGCCCTGCTGCATGATTTTCTTAGGCTGACACTCAATGTCTTACACAATCTGGTCTGCATCTGCTTTTCCAAATGTTTTAAATTGTGACTTCCATGAACCCTGTGGTTTTAGTTATACAGATCTACCTCTATGTTGTATTTATTCTCAACAATTCTCTCTTTTGCACATACTCAGGATCATTGTCAGATCATGTGGATTCTTGGTGTAAAATAAGAAAATGGAGTTTCTTTCCTAACACATTACTTCCATTTGTTAGAATTGTAATGATCATTGGTAAATGATATTCTTCTGACATATATTAGAATATTGTAACAAATGCACAAATTACTCAAATTTGGAATAATAAAGTATGAACAGTTTTCGCATCAAGGCATCAACAATGTGAGCAGTGTCCCCTCATTTGAAACACTTTTTCAGCACACCAACTAAAACACCATGGGTGGAGTCCTGCTTATATCATTGCCTCCACTTGAAACTGTCACCTGTCACCATCTTCCTGTGCCCATGAACTCCACGAAGAACACTTTCACAAAGCCTTTCCTAATTCATTGTGGTAAAAATCAAATCTGTTATTACCCCTGCAAACTCAATATAGTTTGTACCTCTTTCAGGGTATTTATCACTTTCTAATAGTATGGTGTTGGTTTATGTGCATGTGTTTTCATTCTACTAGACTAAATGCTCTCTGAAGGGAGGGTGAATTTACAACCTAATTTAACTGCTTCACAATACTGAGAGTGTTACACTTAGGGTTATCACACATCTCAGTTTGCCTAAGCAAATCCGGGGTAATGCTCATCACTCTGATGTAAGTATTAACAGTGCCAGCTTTCATAATCAAAATACTCCAGTTGAAATGATATATTGTGCATCCGCTCTCCTTATATGATTTGCAGCAAGTAAACTGATAAATGACTATGTGAATGAGAGGCATCACATAGTCTTGACAGTAGGATGCTGGACTCTGCCATTGTCCATGCCTACAATGTGAGGGTACACTTAAATAGCAGAATGATGGACTTATGACTGATTGTGAAGGACTATACTAATTGTAATGGCATGGGAGAAATCAGTAGGGTGTGGGGATTTGGGGAGGGGATAAGGACAATGCTGGAGCCTATGGAACTGTATCATGGAATAATAAAATAAATAAAATTTTAAAAAGTGAGTGTATTAATTAAAAGGGACTGTAGAGAAGATGAGGGCCAAGGATAGGACCTTTGGGGAGAATATCTGCATTTCTTGGGTAGAAAGAGGAAGAAGAGCCAAAAAAGATGAATTGGAAAAAAGAGATAGGAAGGAAAAAAATAATTGTTATTTCATGGAAGCCAGAGAGAGTGTTCTAAGAAGGGTGAAGTGCTTTACCTTGGTAAAAGCTGTAGGAAGGTCAAGCAGGGAGAATTCTAACAAGAAAAAAAAAATCAAATCTGCCAGTTATTAGGTCATTGCCGACTTTCAAGACAGCAAGTTGAATAGTGTATGAAAGAGTGGAGGGCCTGGAGTGTGGGTGATGCTGAAGAAAGAGGCAGCAAGAAGTGTGGTTTACGGAAGGAAGCTGAGAAATAGGATGGTAACTAAGGTCAAGATAGGGGAGCCCTGAACATGGATCATGAAGAAGGAACCACTAAAAATAGTTGATGGACAATTTCTCTGAGCAGCTGAAGAGGGATGGGATCAGATACCCAGGAAGAGGGCATAGCTTCAGCAAAGAAACACGGTGCTTTCTTTGAGATAGCATTGCAGTAGAGTATGGGCAAAAGCAGTATGCATGGACCTGGGGAAATAACCTAGCAGCTGAAGTCCTCACCTTGCATGAACAGGGATCCCATATGGGTGCTGGTTCGTATCCCTGCTGCTCCACTTCCCATCTGGCTCCCTGCTTGTGGCCTCGGAAAGCATCCAAAGACAGCCCAAAGCCTTGGGTCCCCAAACCCACTTGGGAGACCTGGAGGATGATCCTGGCTCCTGGCTTTGGACTGGCCGTTGCAGCCACTTGTGTAGTGAATCAGTGGATGGAAGAGCTTCCTCTCTGTCTCTTCATTCTGTATATCTGACTTTCCAATAAAAATACATACATAAATAAAAATTATAAAAAAGGAGTATGCATTCTGCAGTTTGAAGAAGGAAAGGGAATGAGGGTGCCTACATGGTCACAGCCTTCATAGTGAAGTAGGTGGTGAGGTCACCCATGAGAAGAGAGACAGCTGGAGTAGGACTGGGGACTTGAGAGAGTGGAAACAGTTTGGATTTAGAACAACTGTTCTAAGAAATTCTCAAGAGAGTCAACAAGAGGCCTGCCAAGCTACAATTGCAAGCCCAGCTGAAGTTTAACTTCCCATACAGAATGAGATAGTTATTTCCACAGAATCCATAGAAAATGTATTTTTTCAAGCTTATTATCAAAATATGTTTTTATTCCACCAGGAAGAGAAGAAAGGAAAATGTGCTGACAGTTTATAGTATGGAAGAGTTAGAAGCATTAATTTTCCTCAGTAGTGTTGCTCAGAAGCCTCATGGCACTCCTAGTGAAAAGGAACACTTCATATGGGTTGTTTGTGGGAGGCTAAGGGCACAGATCTAAATTCCAAGTTCTTCTATTTTCAGAACCACTCAGAGACAAACCTTGACTTCACTGTAGCCAGTTCAGAGCAAAGGCAAACACTGACATTTCTGTGAGACAGAGCATAAAGTTGCAAATAGCCTCTGTGATCAAACCTGATTTAACCAGCAAAACCTTTAAGCTTACAAGCAGCCTGTGAAATCCATCAAAGACCAAATGTCAGGTGTTGCCCTTTAAAGCTCAAGTAAATGACCACAGTCTTGGTGGCTTAAGATGAGAAAAGTTAAACATTTCACATACACACAGATAATCTTTCCAAATGTCATCTAATCATATATTCATAATTATTACAGTGTTCTTTAAGGAGGATAACATTTGGAGACAACTGTTGGGACAGAGTGTTAGGCGTTATTTTCTTGAAAACAAAGTCTGCTTCCTTTGTTTCAGTGGGGAATCAGGGTGGCATTGGTCCAACAGCACAGCTGCCCAAGTACATAAACAAGTGACTCCAATTCTTTTGTATCCACCTCTCTAAGAGCAGGATCTACACATATGCACTTGATTAAGGATATTTTCATGTGTTTGTGTTGCCAGATTCTTCCAATGGCATATATCTGAGAGATGAGTGTAAAACAGAATTTAAATCTAAGGACATACATATTATAAGGCGCCATAAGTAATTTCACTTATATGTCTTTAAAGTACTCACAGTTTCCCTGTTTTGTTCACTCAGTGAAAGAGTTATTAAACACCACCTGCGTTACATTGTATCAGTATTCATTTCCTTTGGAAATAATTAGATTGTTTGTGTATCATGTGCTTTAACCTCATCAACTGTACTATTTCAGGGGCATTATAGATAGTGGAAAAAAAATCACACCATTTGGGAATAGCCTTTCTCAATCTCCAGGCAGAATATGGCCCACTAACTTCAGCCTGTAAGAGTTCTTTTCTTCAACTCTGCTGTGTAATTTTAATTAGCAACTGAGGAAGGGGGAACGAGGAAGATATAGGCAAGGCAAACACCTTTCTCTCCTAGAGAGCCCACAAAAGCTATTTGCTTCGATAATAGAAATTATTATTTCTACCAGTCATTTATTAAGTGCAATTACTGTGCCAACAGTGGTAGCAAATGCTGTGTTGTTTTATTTCATCTTCACAAAGCCTCATGGAATAGTCAGGAAGTAGATTTGTTTTTTGTTTTAGTGTCGTTTTTTGAGCTGAGGATCTGTAAGATTCAATCATCTTTCCTAACGTCTCATAGCTCCAGAAACTACCTGGGAGAATTGGGAATGGAACCAAGGTTTTTTGATGGTGATCCTTCTTGTAATATTTTCAGTGGTCAATTGGAGGAAAACATTTCAGCATTTTAGTATTCAGTAGTTGGAAACACCCTTAAAGACATATCTCTCCATCATGAAAAGTTAATGTAGCAATTGTGTAATTTCTCTATACGATGAATACTCCTTTCCTTCTGCCTGTGGCTAATTTTTTTCATTTTTCACATTTGTTAATTCATAGGCATTTATTTCTGCTTAACTATTGCTTGTTCATCTCTGTTTTCTCATGAAGATATAAAAGCATAAGGCTGTGGTCTAAAAATATTGAGGGAGTTTTCACAAATGGCTGCTAAATTCCAAAAGAGCTTTGATTTAACCAAATAGTAATTATAGACTTCACTATGCCCTGGGCCCAATCACAGCCACTGAAACATAGTTTTCTATTGCATAAGCCTGATTAAAGATAATTAGAGGTGAGCACAAGTGGCAAGTGTGCACCTTAGGAAAGGAATTATATTTCTTTTTTACTCTAAAGTTCCCAGAAAAATTATAGGCAGTCATAATCCAGGACAGGTCTCAATTCTTTTTTTCTAAATGGATACTGCCTGCTCACTCTAGAGTTCCCATCTGCTGGTTCACTCCCCAAATGCCTGCTATTAACAGCTAGGGCTGGGCCAGTGAAGAGCAGGTCTCTCACCAGGGTAGTAGGAGCCCAGTTGCTGCCTCCCAGGGTCTGCATTAGCAGGAAGCTGGAATCTGGAGCTGGAGCCAGGGATTGAACTCTGGTATTCTGATAAAGGACATAGTGTCTTACTAGCATGTTAGATGGTAAGCTGAACTCCTATCACTGACTTTCTCGCTACTTACTTTTCAAGTTTTACTTCTATAATCTCTATGATGAAGGTTGGCACTCCTGAGTAACTTAGGCTGAGCTAGTAGGTGAAGAATGACGGAACACAGAACCCAATTCTCAATGAACTTGCTCTGTTCTCTCAGTGGCCTACTGAGTGCCTTCAGCAATCTCTGCATTGTGGCTGGATCCCTGGGTATATTACTGATACCAAAGTTGTATCAGCATGCGTGTTTGTTATTGCTTCTGCTGAGTGGCATTTGCCTATTCAGGTTATTAAGCTGTTAGGTGTCTGCAGCCATCTTATAGCTACACATCCTAACAATTCTCCCTTGGTCTAACTTGTAGTCCTATCTAAGAAAAAATTCTGCTGAGCACATGAATTTTAATAGCAGTTCAGTGGGATGTCTAGCACTATATGTGATTGGCATTCATAGACCTCAAAGGGATGCAACCAAGAATAACAAACCAATAGAATTTATAGAATAAAATCATTACCTACAATATGTAGGAAATTAATAGGTGTGCAACCAAGTCATTTAAACAAAGGACAGCCATGGAAGACTGTGAAAACAAATGTTCATAATTCAGGGCCCGGCGCGGTGGCACAAGTGGTTAAAGGTCCTCGCCTTGCACGCCCGGGATCCCATATGGGCGCCGGTTCTAATCCCGGCAGCCCCGCTTCCCTTCCAGCTCCCTGCTTGTGGCCTGGGAAAGCAGTCGAGGACAGCCCAAAGCTTTGGGAACCTGCACCCGCGTGGGAGACCCGGAAGAGGCTCCTGGCTTCGGATCGGCATAGTATCGGCCCGTTGCGCTCACTTGGGGAGTGAATCATCGGACGGAAGATCTTCCTCTCTGTCTCTCCTCTCTGTATATCCGCCTTTCCAATGAAAAAATAATAAAAATAAATCTTAAAAAAAAAAAACAAATGTTCATAATTCAGAAGCATACATCTGGTCATCTAACTGTTGACACTCAGAGCAGAGGTATTCCTTTCTCTTCCTTCTGTTTTCCCAATCACCCACTGATAATTGTTTTATTTTCTTTCTCATCATGTGTTGGATGAAAAGAATAGCCTTATTTCCTCCCTATCTCTCACTGCATATCTTATGCTGATTTGTACGGATATCAAACCAGACAAAATATAAAAGATTAAATGGGCTACTTCAAGTCTAATAATCACAGTTACATTGAAACCTTATTTTCTGAATTTACATCATCACAAATACAGAGACAACACAAACATTGGAGCTAAGTATAACAATCTTAATTATAATTCAGTGTTTACATTCAAAGAAAACATGAGTAATCTAATGCAAGTGTTTGCTTCTTGTGTACATAATAGAGAATTCAAATTTATGTGTTTGAAAATGAAAATGAGACAAAAACATTTTTACTTTTGTCTGTGCTGGAGAAGATTTGCTGCTTGATATCTATCTGTATATTGGTTACATTTAATCTGCAAAAAAGAAGTGTTCATCTAGACACCATTGCTTGGCTCTAGTTGATTCTATTTCTAGATAAGATTAATAATGAATTATTGGAAAAATATTGACTTTCTGTAACAAAAACAAACATTGAAGGAACTTAATACTTATAAAGACCCCATTTATTTATTTTGGATTTATTTTGGCTTTGACTATCTGTGCTTTAGATGACTTTTCTGAGAAGTCTTTCCCAATTCCTGTATCTTATAGAGTGCTTCCTATGTTTTCCTCTAATAGTTTGATGGCTTCTGGGTGAAGGATTAGGTGATTGATCCTTTTAGAGCTGATTTTTGTGTAAGGTGACAGGCTTACAGTCTTGCTTCTTACCTCTGCAGGTTGCTAACCAAATGTCCCAGCAGCATCTGTTGAAGAGACCAGGCATTTTCCCTGGATTGTTTTCAGTTCACTTGTGGAAGACTAGTTGGCTATACATGTGTGGGCTCCCTTCTGGTGTTTCTATTCTGCTCCATTGACCTTCTCTGTTTCTGTACCAGTACCAGACTGTTTTGATGACCATTGCCCTGTAGCATATCTTGAGATCTGGAATTGTGATTCCTCCAGCTTGGTTTTTATTCTTCAGGATAGCTTTGGCTATTCATGATATCTTGTGTTTCCAGATAAATTTTCACATCATCTTTTCTATTTCTGAGAATATTGTTGTGATTTTGATTGGGATCGGGATGGTACTGAAACTATGTATGACTTTTGGTAATATGGACGTTTTGATGATGTTGATTCTACAGACCCAGGAACATGACAAGTTTCTCCGTCTTTTAATGTCTTCTATTTATTTTTAAAATGTTTTATAATTTTTATCATGGTGGTCTTCCATAGCTTTCATAAGGTTTATACCAAGGTATTTAAGAGTCTTTACAATTTTAAAGGGGAATGTATTTATAAGTTTTTTCTCAGCAATGGAATTATTTGTGTATACCAGCGTCATTGATTTATGCTCATTGATTTTTTACCCTACTATCCCACTGAACTTTCTCCTTTTTTAAAAAAAGGTTTATTTTTATTTGACAGTCAGATATACAGAAAGGAGGAGAGACAGAGAGGAAGATCTTCTGTCTGCTAATTCACTCCCCAGGCAGCCTCAACAGCTGGAGCTGAGCCAATCTGAAGCCTGAAGCCAGGAGCTCTTCTAGGTCTCCCACATAGGCACAGGGGTCCCAAAACTTTGAGCTGTCCTTGACTGCTTTCCCAGGCCACAAGCAGGGAAGCTGGATGGAAAACGGGGATGCCAAAGATTAGAACCGGCGCCCATATGGGATCTCGAGCAAGCAAGGCAAGGACTTTAGCTGCTAGGCTATTGCGCTGGGCCCCTGAACTCTCTTAGGAATTCTAATAGTCTGTTGACTGAGTGTTTTGGTTTTCCTATGTATAGAATCATGTTGTCTGAGAACAGGGATCATTTATTTCATTTCCAATGTAAATTCCTTTAATTTGTTTCTTGCCTAATAGCTCTGACAAGGCCTTCCAGTAGTACATTAAATAGCAGTGGTGAAAGTGGACTTCCTTTTCTAGTTCCAGATCTTAGTGGAAAAGTGCTTCCAGTCTTTCCACATTTAGTATGATGCTTGCATTGAGTTTTTCATATATTTCTTTGATTGTGTTGCAGAATTTTCCTTCTATGCCTGTCTTCCTCAGAGTTTTTAGCATGAAGAGTGTTAGATTTTTTTTTTTCATGATATGGTTCCACAGGCACAGGGGTTTCCCCTTCCATCCCTTCAAATTCCCCTGTCACTATTTTCTCCTGTAGTATGACAATAGTATAATGCTTTAGCAACAGTCCCTAGTGTGGTGCTGGATTTTATCAAATGCCTTCTCTGTATCTATTGAGATGACCACGTGGTTTTTATTCATTTTGTTGATATGGTGAATCACATTTATTGGTTTGCATATGTTAAACCATTACTGTATGCCAGGGATAAATCCCACCTGGTCCGAGTGAATGATCTAGCTGATGTACTGTTGGATTCTATTGTCTGCTCAGACTTCCTTCTCACATTTCCAGCAGCCCCTCGGATTAGGGAAGCACCAGCTGTGACTTTAAAGTGGATCACAGGGTTGTCAGTGGTGCCTGTTACAGAGGTTTTTCCCTTTATCTTCTTGATTAAACCTACTGGCAGTTATGTCTGGGGGCAGCCCGGACCCATTTTGAATGAAACCAAGTCAGTATTATTTTCCTGGTGGGCTCAGTGCAATGTGTTGAGCCAGAAGTGAGTTCTCTCCTCACTCAGCACACGTGCAGCTCACTCTTGTCACCCACTCCCCAGTTGCTTTGTCACAGAAGTTAAAATGGCGGCACATACAACAGTAGTGGAGGATTGGGCCATGAAATCCGCCCTGTTTCCCACATTTGTCCTATAGAGTTCCACCACTCTGCTTCTGCTTGTGATCAGATTTAAAAAATCAGCGGGACCTGCAGTTCTATGGTTGGATTCACTTCTTGTGCTCCTGCTTACCTCCCCTTCCTACCTGACTGCTGGTGAGTTCCTATTGTCACTGGAGTTATCTGTTCACTACGGCACTGCTCCCTCTGTCTCTGATGTTTCTTTGTGCCCATGGGTCTCCAGGTGTCCCTCTGCCATCATCCTCTCCTCTTCTATTTTCCATCATCTTGCCCTTTCTGCTTTTCCTCAGCTAATCCTTTTTTCACTTTTAACATGTTCTCGTCTTATTCTACTGTCTTACTCTCCCCTTATTGTGTTTGTCAGTTTGAATATTCTTCCATTTGCTGATTTTCCTCCCAAATGACCACACAGGTTGGGGCTGAGCCAGGCTGAATCCAAGAGACAGGAGCTTCTTCTGGGTCTCCTATGCAGGTAGAAGGGGCCCAAGGAATGGGACATCTCCCATGGCTTTTCTCAGGCTATTAGCAGGGAGCTGGATTGAAAGTAGAACAGCAAGGATATGAACCATTGCTCATATGGGATACTGGCACTATAGGCAGTGGCCTAAACCACTGTGCCACAGTAACATGGGCCTCGAGATGACTTGTAAAGATAAAACACTTTATACCTTTATACAAATGCTTTTAAATTAAAATTCAATACAAAGTGATAATAACGTCTATCTTTATATATTTAATTTTCTTGTAGCTTTTTGACATACAAAAGTTTTAAAAATCTACATAATCAAATTTATCCTTTCTTGCTGCCTTTGAATTATTGAATTGCAGAAGGAATTTCTTTTTTTTTTTTTTGCTTTCAGGTTATAGAGGAATTTATTCATGTTTTCTAGTACTAATATTGGCTTTTTAAAAATTTGCATTTTTGATTCGGTTGAAATTCATATGTATGATGTGAGGAAGGGATCTAATTTTATTTTTTTCATGGCTACCTAATTATCTCAATACTATTAAAAATCCATATTTTGTTCACTGATTTGAGGTGATATTTTTCATTGTAAATTAAACTTGTATATGTAATTGGGTCTATTTCTGGATTTTACATTTGATTACTGCTCTTATTCTATTTTACTAAAGTGGTTGTATGGCATATTTAAATCTCCTGTAGACTAGTGCTTCTCCTCTAGGCTCTTGTATTTCAGGATTTTCTCACATATGCCTACCTGCTTGTTTTTCCAAATTTATCTTGTAATTGTGAATTAGAATGCTTGATAAAGCATGTATTTTAACTATTTTGCAAATAACCTATTTGATTTCTCTTCTTAAGTAAAAGAAGGTAAAGTCACAACACATTTTTGATTAAGGGTATAAGAAAGAGTTATTTTTTAAAGATTTATTTTTTTTATTATGTTTTTATTGGAAAGGCAGATATACAGAGAGACAGAGAGGAAGATCTTCCGTCCGATGATTCACTCCCCAAGTGAGCCCAATGGCTGATGCTATGCCAATCCAAAGCCAGGAGCCTCTTCCGGGTCTCCCATGTGGGTGCAGGGTCCCAAAGCTTTGGGCCATCCTCGACTGCTTTCCCGGGCCACAGGCAGGGAGCTGGATGGGAAGCGGGGCTGCCGGGATAGAACCGGCGCCCATATGGGATCCTGGGCGTGCAAGGCGAGGACTTAACCACTTGTGCCACCGCGCCGGGCCCCCAGCTCAGTTTTAAGTTGCCTCTTGGAACACTTCATCCTGCGTTGGAGTGCCTGGTTCGAGTCCTGGCTATTTCACTTTTGATCTACTTTCCTGGTAATGGGTGCCCTGAGGCAGTAGGTAATGGCTCAATTACTTGTATCTTTGGCACCCATATGGGAGAACTGAATTTAGTTCTGGGTTTCAGGTCTACTCTGGCCCAGCCCTGATTGTTGGCATTTGGGGAGAAAGCAAGTGCATGGAAAAGATCTTTCTCTTTGCTGCTCATGCAAAATGAAAATAAATAAATAAATAAATAAATAAATAAATAAATAAATAATAGATAGATAAATAAAATCTTTAAAGAGGGAAGTTTGTGAAATTACAGAGCCATCCTTAAAAAAATGGGAAATTCTGGCTGTTTGGCAGGGAATACTCAGAACAGAATAAATGTGTAAATCAATCCTGTTGATAAGTGTTACTTCATTTTGCTTTTTATTTCTAAATATGACCATAAAATTGTTCATCCTTCTGATAAATCGTATGAGAGAAATAAAAAATGAAAGAGAGAAACAAAGAGAAAGTGATTCTTTGAAATTATAGTTATTGTGGTATCTGGTATACATCCACTAGATGTCAGGAGAAGCAATGCTCAGGCTGCTAACTGCTGCAACCCTGTACTCAGGTAGCATTGGAGAAACTGAAAAAGCAAGCCTTTGCAGAAATGATACAATTCCAGATGATTTGTTTTGAGACTGTATAGCTTAACAAATACATTTAGTCTGTGAGTATGTTTTGCATTTTTAGAGAACACCTCACTTTGAAAGCTTCCTGGCAGCCTGGCATTAGGGTGTGTGCTTTACTGGCTTTGTGTAAGTTAGATTTGTCTTAGTGTTTTTGAGAGAGAAGCCATTCTGTCTTGGGCACTCTTTAATTTGCTTACTTAGAAAGTTTAAGGAATTTTTTCTCTAGATGTTATCTGCCTTCTGTTCTCACATTGACCAGTGTGTTTCTGAATGCAGTGTTTTTGTTGTTGTTGTTGTTTTTAATTTCTCTTGTTTAGCTCCTGGGGCAGAATGCATGCATCTGAAAAAGGGAAACAAAGAAGGATTTCAATGTAATAAACACCACCAAGATAAAGATTAGAGTCAGTGATTTTGTCAGATGACTCATCAGAATGGCATCGGGGTTAGAAGAGCAGAGAAGTAATGAGCAACAAAAACAACAAAGGAAAGCACTTTTGGATGAGCTGTGTAAATGGTGTGTGTGTATGCGCATTTGCACATGCATACATGCACTTGCCAGCTGGCTCGATTCCTGGGGCAGGGGGAGGGGAATACTCACAGATTGCACCATGCCTTCCTGCAGATTATCAAAGAATGCCCATTGATTGTAAACACAGAGCTTAATTCCTCTTACTTACATAACATCTTTTCAGATAACATATTTACATTCCTTCATTAGTTAAAGTATTATTTGGTAAGATCTTATATACCATTAAGCAGTCTTTCTGTTTCTTATATTTGTGGTGCTACCTGAATTTTCTTTTTTTTTTTTCCTAGTTTAACAGATGATCTGGCATTATCTTTGTTTAAAATTTCTAAGTTGGGTATGATAGGTACATACTCTTTTTAGATACACATACTCAGGAATCAGTGACCCTGCCCCACATTTGCAGGCTTACATTTGCTCTGAGCCAAAGACAGGGATATTTTGAGCTATTATTCTCTTATGTCTAATTTTTTGCCATCTTTTTACTTTCATAATTTAAAATACATGCATATGGAACAAAACATAAAAAAATAAAGTAACAGATGAAAAAACACATAAGTGAAACTTTTTCTTTCTATCTTAAGCCTAGTCATTCAATTTCCTTCTGCAAAGCAGTAACTGCTATTTACTTTCTGTTTATTCTCCGAAGATAGCCTAAGCATTTATACAATAAAGACAATAGCACAGTTTTTATAGAGTTCAAACATGTGCAAATCATCTCTCATGCCATTACATAAAGATAACCATTTAAAAGATTTTTTTTTGGTATTTCCTTTTTCTCATATATGTGGAAATATAGCTTTTTGTTTTATGAAATAGGGATCATATTATACATATAGCTTTTTTTTCTTGCTTTTTTCCACTTAATATATAGTACCATAAGAAAATTTCCCATGTTAAATATCTTATTCTTCAAATATGACCAATTTTTGAAAAAATCTTTTTTATTTATTTATTATTATTATTACTATTATCATTTTATGATACAGTTCCTTAGGCCCTGGGATTTCCCTTATCACCTCTCCAATTTCCCACCCCCCACCGAGTTCCCCTATATCATTACTATAGTATAGTTCTTCATACACAGTCATATGTCCATCATTGTGGACATGGACAATGGCAGAGTCCAGCATCCTATTGTCAAAATATAGTAAACAGTTTCATTGTAAGTCCATTTTGTCTGGACGTAGAAATGCATACTACATTGTATCCTCACATTTGGATATGTTAGTCTCCATTTCACAGTTACTGTACATCCTCTTAAATAAAAAGTCACAATACAAAATCAAAATAGAAAGAAAAATAGAAATTTACAATGCCATAAAGTTAAATAACATGTTACTAGATATGACAGTCTCCATCACACAGCTACTATACATCCCCTTAAATGAAAAGCCACAAAACATAATCAACAGCAGGAAGAAAAAAAAAAAGAAATTAACAACACCATGAAGTTAAATAACATGCTACTGAATGACTAATGTGTCGCTGAAAAAATGAAAAAGAAAACCAAGAATCTTCTTGAAGAAAATGATGCTACTGTATCATGTATGAGCCATTGAAGAATTTAATAAGAGGAAAGTGTTTTGAAGAGATGACACTAACAAAAACAAACAAAAAAATCAAAATCCATGAGATATAGTTTCTGCTGATTTTTGTTGGTGAACTATGTCTCCTGTAGGCAACAAATAGATGGGTTTTGTTTTGTAATCCAATCTACTAATCTATGATGTTTGATTGAGCTTAAGCCATTTACACTCAGGTTAATATGTATGGATGGTAATTTGGTCCTGTCATTTTAGGAATGGATTGTTCATTGGTTTAGTCTTCTGTTGTCATTTTACTGAGATGTTCTTTGCATTTGCCTTTGGTTTTGTTGGGTGCTATTCCTCTTCTCTGTGAAGAGAACATCTTGAAGTATCATTTGTAGGGCATGTTTGGAAGAGGTATATTCTTTTAACTTTTCTGGACTATGGAAAATTTTATTTCATTTTCAAAGATAAAGGAAAGTTTTGCTGGATATGTTATCCTGACAATTTTTTTTTTTTGTTTTAGAGTCTGGAATATGTCTCTCCATTCTCCTCTGGACTATAGAGTTTCCTGTGAGAGGTCTCTTGGGAGTTTGTCATTCCTTTATATGTCAGTTGATTTTTTTCACATGCACGTTTAAGGATCTTTTCCTTATGTTTGATTGAAGAGAGCTTGATGATCATGTGTCTTGGTGAAGATCACTTTTGATCAAACCTGCTGGGAGTTTTGTGCCCCTCCTGGATGTTGTTTCCAAATTCTTTCACTACTTAAGGGACATTTTCCTTTATTATTTCATTAAATGCATTTTTAAACCCAGCTTCTCTTTCTGCACCTTCTGTGACTCCCATGACTCTTATATTTGGCCTCTTAATAGTGTCTTTCAATTCTTGAATACTTTTTTTGGCCTGATCCAGCTCTGCTTCCAGCTTTTTGTTTGCTTCTCCCCGGTGACAAGAGATATCTTCCAGTTCTGAGATTCTTTCTTCTGCTTCCTTCATGCTATTTTGGAGACTCTCCGCTGTATTTTTAATTTGCTCTACTGTGTTCTTAATTTCTGATATATCAGCCTTGATTTGCTTTCTTGCTGCTATTTCCAGTTTAAAATATTGCTTAAATCCTTTGAACTCTTGTATATGCTTCTCATTGTTGATCAGAATCTTACTAATGAGTCTTCTGAATTCTGTGTCCCCCATTTTCTCGATGTCTTCTTCAGTTATCCCTGAGGTTGGCATAGGGTTTGCTCTTTTACAGGGGAGTCTTCAGTAATATTTTGCCTGTGTGTCTTCTTTTGTTCTTGGTCATTGTACTTCTGGTTAGCAGAGTCTTCTCCTTGGGGCAGATTTCTAAGCTGGGTCACCCACAGGTCTACAGTTTGATTTTACTTATTGCAGTTGGTGCATGGCTCTTTGCTTGCAGCCAATTTTGCCACTCCCTCCAGCAAGTTCCAGGTCTGGTTTCTTATGTTAGATTTCCACCATGCTATCAGTAGCTCCAGCTCCTGGTTCACCACTCTCCACCTCCTGTGATACTGTGCTGAGGTTGCACCATTGTCTCTGCAACCTTTCTCCCACTATTGGTTGGAGCAGGTCCCATGATTAGTGAGACACCAGGTGTCCTATCTAGTTAGGTTGTTGGTGATGCTGATCTTGCCAGAAGCTGTTGGCCGTTAGGTCTGAGGGCCACACAGACCCATATGATGCCATAGTCAGTATTATTTTCCTGTGGGACCAGTGCAATGCACTAAACTCAATGAGTTATCCCGACCTCAGCACATGTGCAGTTCACTGTTGTCCCCTGCAGTCCAGTCCTAAAACTTTTGCCACACAGTACAAAATGGTGCCTGACATGCCACTTCTAGATTTCTTTATCTACTAGCCATCAGGTCTGAGGGCTACCCAGACCTTTTTTTTTTTAATTGTGAAGTGAATTTACTTTTTTTTTTCTACCTGGACCTTTTGCCTCCTTAGGCAAAATGGGGCCCAATTTGGCTCTAGGGGGCTGACTGGGTTGTGAAATCCACCTTGTTCTCGCACTGCTGGTCTGGGATCTGTTGCTCTTTCTCTTCTCCTGGTCAAATCAACAGACCATCCGAGATCAGGAGCATTAAGGGTGGTATGGCTGTAGATGACAACCCAAACAGACCATCCGAACAGGCAGTTCCCCGTCTGGGTTCACCTCCCAAGCTCCCAGTGAAAGTCCCTTCCCACCTGGTTGTTGGTGGAGTTCAGTTCACTGCTGGCTGAATGCTGCTGGTTATCAGTCACTGCAACACCACACCATTGTTTTCGCTGCTTTCCTGTGTCTGTCAGTCTCCAGGTACCCCTCTGCTGTTGTTCTGTCCTCTCCTATTTCCTGGAATGTGTCCTCTCCGCTTCATCCTGATTAAATGTTTCTCCGTCTGTTTAAATGTGTCCTTACCTTATTTCACCATCTTGATCCTCTGAAATATGACCAATTTTATTGTTGTTCTGGCACTTTTGTATTTGCATCTGTCTTTTAAAACAAGATTTGCTTCATCTGTCTGAAAGGTAGAGTGACACAAGAGGGAAAGAGAGAGAGATCATCTAGCCACTGTCATTCCCCAAATGACCACAACAGGCAGGGCTGATCCTGGCTTGAAGGTGAGAACCCACTTCATCCAGATCTCTCACATGGTTGACATGGCCCCAAGTGTTTGAGCAAACTGCTGCTTTCTTTCCAGGTGCTTTAGCAGGGCGGCTGTTTGGAAGCAGATTTTCCAGGATTCTAGTAGGTACTCTGGTATGGAATGCCGGCATCTCAAGAGGTGGCTTAACTCACTGCTACGCCACAGTGCTGCCTACATGCATCTGTTTTGAGGCTTAGTTTAGAAGCTCTGGAGTAAGGGAAACTTTTCTGTGCAAATAGTATGAGTAGTATTTGGGCAGTCTCTATTTTTTGAGGGATACCTGGTAAATACTTATTGGTAATATCACATTTTCCCTTCCATCAATCAAATTGATGATTAAAGGTTAAATGCAGACATGTCCAACAGTTTCATTACAACTCCATCTTTGGTAGGGATGCATACTGCATTTTATCTTCATATCTGAATATGATAGTCTCTATTATGCCATTATTATACTTTCCTTTAAATGACATATTTAGACAATGGGATCCTGGACTGTATGCTATTGCCTGTGCCAGCAGTGTCGGGGAACACTTAAATAATAGACTGGTAGACTTATGACTGCTTATGAAGAACTATACTATTTTAATAATATGGGGAAAATCAGTCAGGGGTGGGAATGGGGGGTAGGGAAATCCCAGACCCTATGGAATTGTAGCATAAAATTCAAAATTTAAAAAAATTTAAAGAAAGTTAAGTGCAGACATATCTAATTTGGGAGCAAACTCTATAATGTTCCAAGACTGCATGTCAGATACATATTTACTAAAATTTGGGCCCAATACCACTTTAATACTGAACCATGCCAAATCATTATTCTCTGGGCATTTTAATGCTTATATCTCATTTAATTAGGTAATCATTTAACAATTTAGGCATACATAGGGAATGTGATAGAGGTAATACTTGAATTCTCTTTTAAAAATATTTTTATTTATTATAAGGCAGAGAGAGAGAGACAACAACAGAGATGTGTCTGCTAGGCCATTCCTAAATGCCTGCAACAGCCAGCTGGTGCCAAAGCCATGAGCCTAGAACTCCAGCTGATTTTCCTAAATGGATGGCAAGCACTTAGGTAATCATCTGATGCCTCCTAGCATATCAACTATAGTAGCAAAATGGAATCAGAAGGAGGGCCAGGACTTGAAACCTGCACTCTGATACAGGATATAGGTATCCCAAAGTCTTAGTCAATGTGCCAGATGCACAGTCTGGAATTTGATTTCTGATGACAGAGTAATAGAAGTATTCTTGAAATAAGTGGCATTTGATGTGAGACTATATAGAATTTCATCTGTAGAGATGTAGAGGTGGGAAGGGCAAGACATTTTTAGCAGAGAATCAGATGATTGACTAGGTTTGTCTGGTGAATTATCAGTAGTCCAATTTGGTTGGTGTGTGGGTTGTGTGAGTTATAACAGAGAGAATGTGTTTGGATAATAACTTTGCAAGGACTGGTGGTGTTGGCCTCGAGGATAAAGCCACCTGCAGTGCCAGGTACCCCATATAGGTGCCAGTTCGTGTTCTGGCATTTTGTGTTTTGATCTAGTTTCCTGCTAATATGCATGGGAAATACAGCAGATGTTGGTTGAGCCCCTGCACTCATGTGGGAGACCCAGATGAAGCTCCCCGCTTCTGGGTTTGGCCAGCCCTTGCCATTAAGGCTGTCTGGGGAGTGAACTAGCAGTTGGAAGATCTTTGTTTCTGTGTCTCTCCCTTTCTGCAAATCTGATTTTCAAATAAATAATCTTTAAAAAAAGACAAAGAAATTTTTCAAGTGTAGAACTAATAAAAGCTTTGAAAGATAGCCTAAGGAGTTGATACTTGTTTAGGCATTAAAGTGATTAAACGTTAACTTTTTTGCTATGGAAAATGTTAAACCTACACAAAGGTAAACAGAACAGCAGAGTAACTTCTCACACAGCCATCACCCTGCTGCAGCAATCGTCACCTTACGGTCAATGTCGTTTAATCTCATGCCCCATTTACCCTGCATTATTTTGAAGCCCTCTCAGACATCCTATTACTTCATATATGTCTCTGAAAGAGAAGAATTCCTTACAGAAACATAACCACAAGCTATAGTCACACTGAAGAGAACTGTTTCTTTAATATGATTTAAGGGTTTTGAACAAGGTGCTATGAATAGTGTAATGCTCAACTCAGGGAAGAATATGAGTGCTCCCTCAAGCATAAAATATTGTGTTATTTAATTGAATGAAGTTGATGTTGCATAAAGAGCTACCTAAATGCAGATAACATAAATGAACCATTTTTTATGAGTGGTAAATGCTGTAAGTCACTTTGCTGACACCAAGTCATTTAGAATTTTTTTTTAAAGCTTGTAATTATGTCAGAGTCAGAGCTTGGAAATGATGTTTCTCAGAAGGGAAAATGGCATAGTCAATTTCCATTAAAATAAAAATGACAAAATAATTTTCTCAACCTTTTATAGTCTTTCATACAAATAACAGGGGTCCATTTTCTTCAATCTTTGTGCCTTTGACTGAAACTGCCCAAAACAGAAGGTTTGTTTTTTTTTTTAAAAAAAAGCCACTAAAGTTCAAGAAACATAATTAAATGAAAGGAAGAAAATAAATAGCTCAGCATTGCAATAAATTGTGCTCTTCTAAAGAAACTGCACCATATTGGAACAAATAATTTTCTGGGGGTGGTTGGAAAAATCCTGCTATCGTGGTGGAAATGCAATTATAGTGCATTGGATATTGATGAAGAGAAGGCCATTGAAACCCAGAAGCCTCTTTATTCCCCTGGGTGCCTTCATCGCTGTGACATTCACCACCTGGAGCCCTGTTTGTTCAGTTGCCCATCTGATAGAATATCCAATCTTCTCATTTCCTATGCTGTGGAAAATTATTTTATTCAGCATGTGACTGAATCCTTCTTTAGAGTGGAAATCGCTGATGTGTTTGAGACAGTGTATTTAGCAAAAAGCAGAGTCTTAGATTTCTTTTGCTATCATACTCTGTGTAAAACCTGTGAAAATTTTTAAAAGAAGATAATAGAAAGTCCATTTGGGATTGATAGAGACATGATTATTTTAACTTTTTTTGAAGACTCACTCCTTTCTCACAAGATGGGAGGAAAAAGAAAAGCCTCTATTAGTATGGCTGTTTCTACTGTTGAATTTTAGTTGCAATTCAGCCCTTCTGTGAGGTCACAAAGCCATTTAAGTCTGGGAGGACAATCACACATTGTATTGAGATGCTTTAATGAGTATCTTTTAGTTCAAGATGGCTACAAGATATAAATACTTTTAAAAAATATTTTGCACTTTTTCTGCAATATAGTAGTCCCAACGAGAAACAGGCTCCTCAGCACAGGAGGTAAACTTGGCGTATTTTACCTTCATTGATTTCCTTGTTCGAACAGGCTTTATTTTTGTTCTTTGGGTAAATGGCTTGTTCCCTATTATTCTGCCACTAACTACATTAAATTTGTGTAAACATGGTTCTCTTAGATTATAAGGCTCACACGTCTGTCTGCACAGCATGGAGATAGAGCAAACATTTCAACAGATTAGACTGCATAGATGTAAACTGTGGTAATATCCTCTTATCTGTAGTTTAGACTTTTAGCAGTCTTAACTGGTCTCTCTGGATGGTGGCCAGAATTTAGAAGGAAACAAAGAAAGACTTTAAGAGGTCAAAATAAATATCACAAAGACCATGGACTTTAGCCTGTAGGAGAAGCATCAGGAGAGACAGTCAGGTTCCAACTTTAATCAGTAACCTTAGTTTGTGCACAGTTCTAATAATCTTCATTATCTGGTTTGTTGGCCCTCAGCAAATTATATGAGAGGCCATTAGCAGCAAGTCCACTGAGAACCACGAGAAATAATGGCCAAAGATGTGAATGCAAGAATGGGATAGAATTTTAAAAGACATGTACAAAATCAGAGAAAAACTGCGCAGTCTGAAACCATAAATGAAGGGACAGATAGACATGTGATCTTCAAGAACTTTGAGTGTATCACTCCTTTAAGATAAAACTATCTTGCCTCTTACGATTCCAGCCTTAACTTATAAAAATTACACAATAGGCATAGATTTTTTTTTTTTTGGAAAGCAAACATGAAAGTAGGATCCATGTATAATCCAATAGTGCTCACAGTGCTGAATCCAAGTCACTGAAGGATAATTAGATTCTGTTTCTTCTCTGATTAAGAAGGAAGGAAAACAATTCCATTCTGGGAAATGATTAAAAACACTCAGGTGAATACCTAGGAATTAGATTGCTGCGTCATGTGGTAGGTTTAGATTTAACTTTATTAGAAGCTTGGTGCTTTTCAAAGTGACTATAGCAATTTGTTCTTCCACCATTATTGCTTTAAGTTTGCTGTTGATCTGTACCTTTGTCAACACTTTCTAAAAATTGCAATCTTCTGATGATAAAGGATATCAGAATATTATTTTTTTCTTTTTCCGTTTTTTTATTATATTTTTGACAATCGTTACATAGTTAATTAGTGTAAAAAGGTTCAAGCGCTATAGGAAAGTGGGTAGGACTATTATTTCCACATTGTTTCCTTCATGTATCTGAAGTTAAGGGGGATTTTTAAGGGAGAAGCCCCACCCATTCTCCCACCCACCCCAGGTCCCTGATGTGGAACATGCTCCGAGATTCTTGCTCAAGTGGTTTTGATTGTTCAACAATTATGAATTGCTGCCAATCTAGCTACTCCAAGCACGATGAGGTCGTTGAAGAATCCACTGATTGACATAGTCCATCTTAGACTCTCTGTTTGCCCAGGTTTTTACTGCCAACATGTGGCTGAGGTGGTTGATTGACTTGCTTTGTCCTCTGTCTTTTCATGGTTAGGGTTCTGAGTCTGGCAGTTAGATTGGGGAGATCCCCAAAGAGACTTTGAGGTATTCCCAGACCAGATTCTTGTATATACTAGCAAGTACAGGGCCCGGCACAGTCCATGGCCCTAATCAGCTGGTGGTTGCAATTGCTGGGTTGGTTCTGTTAGCAGTGCTGTCTTCCATGTGAACCAGTGGGTGGTTGCAATCCATCCTGGTTCTGCATAGCACACACTTGGCCCTCACGTAACCAGTGGGAGCTGCAGCCTAATTGGAACAACCCACAATAACCCCCACCAGGTTCGCCCCCTATCCTGGTTTGCCAGTATGTGCGGTAGACAAGTTCAGTCTGTCCCACATCCCATTCAGCTCTCATACATGTCAATGGACATTGAAACCTAATGCAATCCAACAAGCCGACTATCCAGCCCACATACATGCTGTTGGGTGCCTTTCTGTTTAGCTACCCCAGCCCCTGTCCTGGTTTTCTTGCCCTCCAGTGGGGGTGGTAACCCAAGAGGGAGGAGCCCACTATTTCCCTTCTAGGCCACTCCCATTCCCGGATCATGCACTCTCCAGGTGGTTCTGCAGTTTAACTTGACAGAATTAGCCCCCTGTGCCAGCTTCTGCCAGTTGATACTGTGGCAAAGCCCGACCAACTCTCACCCACTCTGATTTATGCTTGAACTAGTAGGAACAATCAGCCCAGCCTGGCTTTTCCCTGATCTAGCTTACATGATCTAGCACACATGTATTGTAGCCCTGCCTAGTCTGGTCTGCCCCCATCCCAGCTCACCCTTCCCAGTGAGAGTAGCCGTCCAGCAGGGGAGTAACCCCATATTCCCCCTGCCGGCTCCGCCCGCTCCCTTCCTTGTTCTCACATGTGCTGGTTGGGTACTGCAGTCCCTTCCAGTACAGGCAACCTCACCTCGGCATTCCATAATGTGCACTGGTTTTTGTCACGACCAATCTTGGCTCAACCAGCACTCTGTTCAGGTGCTTGGATTCACCAGTGGTTGACGTGAACTGATTCAGCCTGGTCTGCCCCCAGCCCATGCCAAATGTATGCCAGTGATAAACTTTCCATGGCCTGTTCTGGGCTGTTTCCTTTCATGCTTCTTACACTTACCTGCAGGGTCTGTGTCCTGCCAGAGGAGTTGCCCAGGCTCCTCCATCAGAATCTCTCCCAATGTCAGATTTCACATATACCAGGGGGTCCATGAGCCAGCCCTACTCAGTTCACCTATTGTCCTAGCAGGAACAGTGGTTTTTCCTAACTGGCCTTAAACCCAATCTGGTTCTTACTGTTGGATGTTTCAGCACAGCCATTGCTCATCCATACCCACATACAGCTCACACATGGCTTAGTAGGGGCTGAGACCTAGCCTAGTCTGTCCCACATCTACTCTGGTCCTCCAGAACACCAGACGGTGTTGGAGTCTAGCCTGTCTTGGTGTGTCCAGTCCCAGTCCACACTTGTGCTAAGTGAGACTACAGCCGTATCCTCATCAGAACGCAGCCACCATTCCAGTCCTGTGCTCCTTGGTGGGAACCTCAATCCAGCTAGGGTGTCCCCTTAGCTCCCCAACCGGGCCTGTTCCCAGCCATAGATCACGCACATGCCATTGGTTGCTCTGACTCAGCTTGGCAAAGTCCTTCACCTTTCCTGGCCCTTGCCTTAGACACTGTGGCTCAGCGTCCTGGCTCACGCAAACCAGTCGGTGTAGGAGCCTAGCTCGGCATGACCTGTGTTCCATCCTGATTTCTAATTTTGTTTGTGGGCTAATGTTTGTTCAGTCCTGCCGGGTCCACCCCATTCCATTACTAATCCATACACTAGCCAGCCATTGGAACTATTTTGCACAGCTTGTCCGATCCCCAGGTAGACCATGTGTTCACCAGTGGGAGCTATGACCCGCCAGGGGAGTTTCCCAAGTTCTTCCACTTAATCTTAACACTCCCAGACCCAGTTCTCATACATGCCAATGGGTTTTAGGCCAGGTCCTGGCGAAGTCTGGCCATCTATTTGGCCTTGTATGAGCTGGTGAACGTTGCAGCCCGACCCACCCCACACCCTATTCAGGATGCACATTTGGGTGCTGCTGCCTTGACCAGTCCAGATTGTTGTGGGTTCCTTTACCTGTGAGTGATGGCAGGCTCCTTGGTCACACCTAGTTTACTCCATAACCCCTTCAACTCTTGAGCTAACCAGTGGGGCTAGTATTTTCATGGGGTTTGGCTCACACATCCCCCCACAGAATCTACCCCCAGATATGGTTCTCTCGTGTGCTACTTAATTTCATGGCCCTGCCTAATATGACCCATTTCCTGATCCATCAACATGTCAGGTAACAGGATATGATCCTGCTGGACAAGCCCCGAGCCTTAGCTTTTGCATGGACTGGTGTTCGGTGATTACAAGTACTACACAGTATTTACAGGAGTTTGGTATATCAGTCTAATCCATAAAGATCATCTGATCCCTCTCCTCCAGCCTACTAGGTCTCATTACCCTCACTAACCTTCAAAGGAAAAGTTACTCTGTCTTTGGGAGTCTTTAGGATTGATTGACATCCCAGAAGTACAGTGGGCTTGACATGGAGATATCTAAGCAGCAATTCAAAGCCCAAAACCCCAGAGCAGGCCGCCGGTTGCCAGCAAGAGGAGCCTGGCGCCAAATGACTCACTGGCTGCCCAGGGACAGGTCACTGCATGGACGCTGTGGCTGGAATGAGAGCTCCTAGCATGGAGATGATCCCAGCCTGGCACCCTCCCAGAATATTATTTTAACTGTAATTTTCATCTCCCTAACAGCTAGTGTTGTTGAACATCTTTTCATGTGCTTGTTTGCCATCTGTGTCTTGTTGAGTGAAATATCCCTTCAGATATTTTAACTTTTTTTTTTTTTTTTTTTTTTTTTTTTTTTTTTTACAGTTGGGTCACTTGATTTCCTTTTACTGGGTTTGCAATGTTCTTTACAGGATTTTGGTAAAAGCCTTTTACCAGATAAGTAAATGAAAATTTATGTTCATACAAAAAGCCATATAGAAGTGTTTATAGTGGCTTTATTCATAATTGTTTAAAGCTGGAAACCATCCAAACATCCTGCAACTGATGACTGATTAAAAAATTATAATATATCCATAAAATTGAATACTCCTCCACAGTAAAAATGAATGAACACCTGATTAATAGCACAGGTGAGACTCAAAAGTTTTATGCCAATCTAAAGAAGTGAGGATTAGAATGTTACATGTTGTGTGATTCCACCACTTGCCAGGAGCTATGGGGCAGGAACTGGATTCACTACAAAGGGGCAGAATGAGGCAATGAATGGTTGTACATCTTTATTTTGTTGATGGTTAACATGAAACTAGCATAGCAGCAGTTGAGTTTTATGTAAGTAAACTATGCCTCTGCTTTCAAGAAAGGAAAAAAATAGCAGTTAGTGGAAGGATAATGAAAGAAAGTAAACCTTGCATTGTGGTCCTGCTGTGGCTGCATTTCAGAGGGCATTCAACGACCTTGGACATTCAGTTAGTCTTTAGGATCCTATAGGAAGTTTAGCCCTGTTTTCAGGATGTCACAAAGGGAAAAAATGCAGTCTTGTGGATTTTAACTTGTGGAGAATTGTTAATGCAGCAGCCTTAGGCCTTTGGTGTGTGTGTCTGAGAGCCATCAAGCGAGAACGAGAGAGCAAGAGAGCGAGAGAGTGAGAGAGAGAAAGGAGAAATGAGCTGGATCTTCTTTTACTGGTGGTCATGGTCATTCACTCAAAACTAGTTTTCTCTTCACTCTTCTTCCACACGAGTGGAAGGGAACCAAAGTATTGTTGCCTTCCTGGGAATGCAATAACAAAAAGCTGGAGTCAGAGCCAGGAGCATCTAAGCATGTAAGGCATCTTAGCTGGTGCCTTAATTGCTAGGCCAAATGCCAGGCCCCATGAAATTCTCAAAGATCTTTCATGTGCATGATTTTCAAAGTTTTTTTTGTTTGTTTGTTTGTTTGTTTTTGTTGCATCAAAACAAAGTTATCTTTTAATTCAGTTTTCCACGGACTTTTTGAAGTTCCTTTCAGTACCCCTTCCTCACAGCTTATTTCCTGTGAGCTTTCCTATTTAGGTGAATTTGTTCCATTCTTGCCATCTGATATGCCTTACCTTCTTTGATTCCCCTTACCTTTGATGGGTAGAATTGAACCTATATTTTCAAGATATTGGAAGATGGGCCTGGACTTCTGGCTTTGAGGCAATGTAAAGTAGTAGTTAGGAGCATTGAGGCACCACATTTGCTGATGTTTGAATGCCAGCTCCTCTGTATATTGGCTGTGTGGTATGCACAAGTTAGTTCTAAGTTTCAGTTTCTTCATGTATAAAATTCATATAAAAGTATCACCTACCTGGTTTTGTTATGAGGAGTATGAATGACTTCGTTATTTAAAGAGCATGGTACATAGGTAGCCCCATGTAATTATGGACTGCCTTTGTTTTGGAAGCAACCTTAATACTTCCAACTGATTCTAATTACATGAGCTATATATATATATATATATATATTAAGAGATATGTTGCTTCCAACGTATCTCCTATTACCATTAGGAGAGGCAGGAAATATGTGGTGGTATTTATATTCTTCCCATTCAGGTATGTCAGAGAGATCAGACATACTGGTGCTATAATGAATTCTAACCCAACTCTGAAAATGCATCATTTCAACCTTCCTAATAGGACTCTCAAAGGGCTGCATAGATAGGGTGGGGGAAGGGTGAGCCAGCTGCTGTATGGACTTCTCTGAAGAGAGCCCTTATAGCTGGCCTCTTCCACTAGCAGCCATTTGATATTCTAGGCAGCTGCCTGACACTGCACTTTGGTGCCCCTCAGTGTAATTAACAGGCATGCATACAACTGCCTTGTCAAACACTTGGTCGGGCTTGGCAATGGATGCTACAGAGGCAGGGTGGTAGCAGGCATCACTCACCTTGGGCAATGAGCCTTCCTAACAGCCTGGTAATAACACTGCAGCTGTATCTTGAGCACATATGTAAATAGTGTGCCTGCTGATTTCTTAGAGGACTGTTGAAATCCCTCAATTCATAATGAATTCCAATTCTCTAGCTTATATGATATTATCACTAGCTTGAACACCTCCTGGATGTTATCAGAGTCAGCTGTGATTCTTTAGGTTATTTTTTTTTTCCTTTTAATTCTCCTCTAGACCACACAAAGAGTCTTCCATTTCTGCTGCCGCTGGCCAGCTAAATCTTGTTCAGGGAAGGAAGTGTTAGAGGAACTATGATGCCAAGGTAAAAACACAGGTCTGGGAATCAGCAGACCTCCTTTGTTGTTCTGGCTCATTAGTTCTGTGACCTTGAGAAAGACATTTACTCTCTACAGACCTTTGGAGAAATACAAAACAAATAGATATATAGGTAACATATATTCTCATAGATGAACTGTATAATGGAGATTAGTATACCATGAAGTGAAGATACGTTGTAGTACACATCTCTACCCCCAAATAAAAGGAGGACTTCCAATGATGAACAGTTAAATATACCTTGACAATATGATACTAAGTTTTCTATGTTTGTCAAAATCTACAGTGTCATAATACACTTAAATAGCAGAATACGACACTTGTGACTGCTGCTGAGGGACTATACTATTGTAATAATATGGGGGGAACCTGGGAATGTGGAGAAAGGTGAGGTGGAAGGGGGATTCCCCATACTTATAAAACTGTATCATGAGAAAAAAAATACAAATGAAATGGTTAAGCTGGAAACGAACTTTCTGGGGATATTTGTGGCCCTGCGAGTTAAAACTCAAGCCATTTTACGGACTCTGAGTCTGGATGCAATGGACTTTTCCCAAACTCCCCTCATTGCCATATAACCAAGTCTTATGCAGAATAAACTTCTAGTTTACCCTAATTTGCAGTTTTCTTGAAGTTACTATGTAATCTGAACATGGAATTGTATTCAGAATGCTACAGTTGTTTTTGGTAAACAACTCAAACACGACAAAATGGAACCCAAGGATTAATTTCAAGCACACACTTGTCATTCCACTTGGGCTACATGCCTACCCTGCATTTGCTCACCTAGGTGGCCTTTTTCATGCTTTATCTGTCAGTTGTCTGTCTAGTGTGAGAAATACTTGGTTTTAGCTGGACTCATCTAACTTATTTCTTTTTAGGAGATATGTCCTTTCACACCTAGGGCTTTATACCAGAGAGAGAGAGAGAGAGAGAGAGAGAGAGAGAGAGAGAGAGATTGGCCTCTGGAAATATTACTGGATGCCTTGTGCATGTACTTACCCATTTGCAGTCAGGGAGAGGAGAACACCAGGGGTAGTTCAGTTGGGGTTGGTGGTGGCTAACAAGAAGACCAGCAGGCTTAAGGTGTGTGTGGTTAGGAGGCTGAGTCTCCATAGACCACAGTATTGCTGATTATGCCTTGAGAAATGGGTATTCTTTGAGAATAAGAACCAATTGTGTGCATCTCTCCACAGTTATGCATTCAGTGATGACCAGTTTGTACCTTTTGAAATTGGCTATGTGTAAATGACCAATGTCACTGTGTAAACCAGTAAAGACTACGAATCAGGGGTACTTGTATTTTAGAGTGATTTTCCACCTACATGTTTTGAGTTCATGGGCTCTTTTCTCTGTCATTTCCAATTTGCTCTTAATCCTTTAGAATACATTTTTAATTTTGGTTGCCTTGCTTTTTAATTAAAATGTTAAATTTAGAAAGTATGCCTTTTATTTCTTTTTTTCAGGTTTAACACTGTCTTAATTATTACAAGAATGTTTGCAATTGAGTGAAAGAGCATTTTTCTATTTTAAACTGTACCATTTTGATCCTGGCATCTGTTGATTGTATATTCTCATGTAAATAGAGATTTTCCAGGTTATTCCTATGCCAAGTAGTTTTTCAGTTGCATTGTGGATTTTGAATATTATGTTTTAAGACTTTGGGTTTTGTGTAAGTCCTATGAAAAAAACGATATTTTACTAGGTAATTTTGACCCAGGTATATTTGGGCTGCAATTTGCAACCCATTTCTGTAGGTTGTGATTGCAATTTTAGTTTTAAAATGTTGGTTATTTGGATCTGTGCCACATGAATGCCTCCAATGATCAGATTGGGAATTGGGTACTGACCTATGTTGTGGTTCAGTTCTAGAAGCTTTTGGTATAGTCATTAGGATTAGATTGATTAGGATCAGATTCATGCATGCACAGCTTGGAGATGGTTGCCTTCCTGAGCGCCTACCTCTCTGCAAAATCTTCTGAATATTTTGTGGTTTCCTGGGGCTCCTTTTTGTGGTCTATTAGCCTGAAATCAGGGGTTTTAGTTCTGGACTATGCACATTTGTGAGTATGCTCATTTCCAATGAGAGACAAAAAATAGCAACAGGGAACACTGGGGAAGTTGCCTGCCCTTTTGTTATCACAGTTCCACCTTAAAAAAAGAAAGTAGTTCTTCTTGCTTTACCTGAGCCAGTATAAAACAGCTTCTTCTGGAGCTTCCTCTGTTTGAATTAATGCTCACTATCAAGTTTCAGGCTGGGGAATATTACTGGGGGTGAGCTGGGGGATGTGATAAACTCACCATCAATTCGGTGAAGCGTTGATTTTTGTTTTTTTTTCTCCCAATCTGCTGGGTCTATTAACATTCAGCATCTTTGAATAGCTGACCCATGAGTTTGCTCCAGATTCTATAGCTGATTCAGTGGGGTAGAGTTCACTGACTTCATCTTGTCTTCAGCCAAGGGCGTAGTATTATTTTCTTTCCCCTGGAGATCCAGCTGTTAAACACGTATCAGCCCACTACTAGCTGATTCTACCAAGTATAGCTCTTCATGGATACTTTCACTTTACTTGCATGGGGGCCTTCTGTTTTCTGACTCTGAGCAATAGTTTGTCAGTCTGAGCCCCAGAATGGGAATTATAATAGTGTATACCTTCCTGGGTTGTACAAACAGGTGAAATAATGCTATATTTAGAACAATGCTGAGAATATACTGTGTGCTCAGTAAGTGGAAGCTATAATTATTTTTTGAAAAGAATCTTGGTGTGTCTCAGTATCTTTCATGAGTGGAGAGGTATATATTTAGCTAACTCATACCCTAGAGCTGGGAAGAACTTATGGCATAGTGGTTTAGCACTTCCCCTTTGGAGCCAGCTGGGAAATCTCCCGCTCAGATACTTCCTAGCTATGTACTATTGGGTAAGTCACTTCACCTTTCTGTGACAGCAGGAAAGTGGGAACAGTGATAATTTATACTTCATGGGATTATTAGAAAGCTTAATACATGAAAAATACACGTCAATAACTGTGAGCTAGTAATAACATGTGTCACCTTGATTTAATGTCAACTGCGAGCTACACCATGTAGGACTATTTAATGTGTATTTTATAGATATAATGCCATAAATGGTTGATTATACATACCTTCTCTTCAGGAGACATCTCACTGCACAGCCATCTGGTCTTTATAACATTGTAGGGCCAGGCGCCACTTTCTGGATCTACTTTATTTTTTGATTTTTTAATTTTCATGATGTAATTATATAGGCTCAGGAATCTGCTTTATTATCTAAACATGCTTACTGGACTTTAGCAAAAGGAAACTAATGATAACACAGTTAATTTCTGCAGATTGAATAAACTCTGTGTCACTTCCTGCTTATAGCTATAGCCTTTAGTTTTCTTCAAGTTCAATTTGTGGCTTTTTGACTTACCTTTCTGTGAGTTGGGCTGCTCAATCAGTGTTTTCCGCAGGACAGCAAATGTGTTGTTACTGTTGCAAATGGTTGCTGGAGGCAGAATTATAAGAAGTAGTTTTGCTAATACATTTTTTTGAGGTTTGTCTGCCACCCTCTTTTTCCAGGAGAATATTGACTCTAGTTTTCCTCATTGGGTGTCTGGTTGTATTTTATTTTATTTTTAAATTATTTTATTTTATTTTATTTTCATGATACAACTTCATAGGCACAGGGATTTCCCCTTCCACCTCATTGTTATATTTAAATTTTCTTTGTGTTAGTCTTTTTGATTTGGAAATTTCTCTGTGATTTAAGTGTGTTGATTTTCCATTTTAGAGTTTTGGTGAAAAATGGCTATAGTATTTGATAGTTAAAGCAACAGCAACAAAACTGTTAATGTGATATGATACTATTGTAGATGTCCCCAGCTTCTACTGCCTTCTAGGAAACAGCATAATATAATAAACAGAACTCTGTGTGGCAGTCATAAAAGCTTATGTCTAGTCCAGGATCTATCCCTTCCTTTCTTGGAGTCCTAGGGAAAGACATATCAATGCTCTAGGCCCCAGATTCTGTCACTTAAATACGTTGAAGCTAGGGGCCACAGCAACAGAGATGAGCTAAGGCCATGACAGAGCAGATGGATACCAGCGACTGCAGAGCAAAGCATCAGTGACCAACCAGCAAGAGCACAGGATGCTGCCAGGGGCCCTGTTGGGGAAATGAGGGTTTTGAGGATCTGCTTTCTAACCAAACTTGCTTGTTCTTTTATCATTGGGTTGGTGGAATCACTGACAACAGGAGTCCTGTATGAAACATAAAGGCTTAGGTCCACTTAGCGTCAAAATTTGGAGATTATTGTGAGAGCGACTTGGGGCAAAGCAGGTGCAAGGATATTGCTAAAGCTGCCATTGTTATACTTGGGTGCCCCAGACAGGAGGAACAAAAATTGAGTCAGTTAATTGTGCAGTTTTGTTTCCTCATTTCTGAAGTGAGGATAATAATATCTCCTTGGCTAAGTGCTCAGAGCCGTTGTGAAGAGCAAATGTGGCAGTGCCTATGAATATAGCCCTGATAGCACTCCCAAGTAGAAATACTATAAGCCATGTTAGGGCCCCATTGGAGGAAAATCCACTCATTTTCTGGCTTTTCCATTGTGTATATCAGTGCCTGAATTGGGATCCTGGTGCTTGCACAGTGGGCATTTAGTCGTTAAGCCGTTGCACCTTGGGAGCCTACATCCACATGGGAGACCCTGTAAAAGCTCCTGGCTCCTGGCTTCAGATTGGCTCAACTCCGGCCATTGTGGCCACTTGGCCACAAGCTAGAAGATGGAAGATATTTCTCTCTTGTCTCTTCTTCTCTGTGTAAGTCTGCCTTTTCAATAAAAACAAGTAAATCTTTTTTTTTTAATCCTTTACTTTCATTTTACTTGAAAGAGAGAGCTTTCTCATTTACTGCTTCATTCTTCAAACCCATCCCTTGCAGGGATGGATTAATCTGAAACCAGGAGTCCAGAGATCAACTCTAGACCCAAGTATCTGAGCCATAATCTGTTATTTCCCTGAGTACGTTGGTGGGAAGCTGGATCAGAAACAGAACAGCAGGGATTCCAGCCAGGCACACTTGGCAGGGGATATAGGCATCAAGAGTAGTGACTCAAGTGCTATGTCCAAAACCTGAACTAGACACCAGAATCTTAACTGTGTTTTCAGGAAATGTCCAAATAGTCCAGTTAACATTACTGAGTTATGATGGTTTGACTTTTGATTTTTCCATTACAGTTATGTGAAAGTAATGCATATTCAATAGAAACCATACTGTACATTTTTGCTTCTGATCTTTTGCCAGGCTGTTGGTATACAGTATGATGCTCTATCATGATGCTGACCATGATGACAATGACAACTCCTAGTCAACCCCATGATCACAAGGATCAGCAGCTACTAGTGTACAGTATACTGTGTTGCCAAGCTGCAAGGCTGGATATGGTAGGTATATTAAATGCATTTTAATTTGTGACATTTTCAATGTATGAACTTAGCAGGATGAAACTCCATTGCAACTTGAAATCTTTTCTTGAACACAGCAAAAATACTTAATTGAAAATGTTTCAGTGTAGGCAACTTTTATATAACATTGGATATAATTTAAATTGGAGCATAATTCTCTGCAAAAACCATAGATACTACATTGTTAACATTTTAATTTCCAATGTCTCCTTCATTCAAAAATTAGAGAAGACCTTAGCTCAAGAAACTTAAATTCTGATACATTTTGGATTTCCATCCTTTTTCCATTACCCAAGTTCTACAGATCCTTTTTCTATGTGTCCTGTGCTGTTTTTATTTCATGTCAAAATGCACTGGGAAATTTTTTGTTTTTTTATTAAGATACTTTCTAATTGATAAAGGAAATTTGCAGAAATTCAGCCAACATTTATTGTATTGGCTATGTGTTGTAATTAAGCTAGAGAGTGGGGCTACTGAGATCTAGAAAAATATTCCTATTCTAAAGGAACTTTAGAGATTAACAAAGGAGCCACATGATTACTGTAGTGAGATAAGTACTCTGATAGCTTCATAGAAGGCCCTATGAGAGCCCAATGTATTTTGTTGATGGAATTGGTTGACAAAACTGATTCTGGGAAGGCTACCACCGAGGAAGTAGATTTAGTTGTCCTGGAGAAGGGGGATTGGTGAAGGATTTTCCAGGCCAAGGAAGCAGTATGTGCCAAGATACTGGGGCACTGGAGAGCATAGCTCTATTGGGAGCTACAGTAGTTTTATTAATTCAAGGGTAACTATTAAGGAGTAGTCTGATGGGAAAGGAGACTGAAAGAAAAAGCATGGGCTAGATTATGAAGGACTTTGGATATCATACTGGAAGTGAGAAACTAGTAAAGGTTTTTAAGGAATTAACTTGACCAGGTTTGTACATTTATTTGAGAGTTAAGGTATTGAAAGGAGATTCAAGATGTTCAAGCATAATTCACCAGGCATGGTCAGAAAACATGGGAGAAACCCAGCTTCCATCTAGGAGATGGCATAGCAACCAGGAGAAGGTGGTAAAAGTGAGGATAGAGATTCAAACTTGATTCTGCATGTGTGATCCAATTAGTAACTAGCGTCTTTGGACAATCTTACATAAGTGCTGTGAATATCAAGGACTGAAAAAAGATCCTGGATTTGTCACAAATGAAGTTACTAATGCAAGAGCTAAAGATATGGATAGCAAGAAGTGACCTGTGCTCTCACATGCAGAATCCAGGAGAGCTAGAAGGTACAATATGTTGAGGCCAAATCCGTGACAGCTATTTTGTTGTTGTTCTGCTTTGCTTATATTAAACAGCACAAATTGGAGTGTGTGTTTTATTTGGCCTACAACATTGCAAACACTTTGGGTCAACAAGGAAAGTAGATTTTACATTCTAAAAATTTAAATTTCTGCTTTTTCTCCTTTTAAAGATTTGTTTTTCAATTTATTTGAAAGGTAAAGTGATACAGAAATAGAGTTAGAAAGAGACTGTTCATCCCTTAGTTAACTCCCCAAATGGCTGTGGGAGTCAGGGCTGACCCCTCTGATTTCTCTTGAATATCCAGTACCTCCAGTACCTCTGGCAATATGGGGCTTGGTAATGTTCTAATGAACTAATGATCATGTTGGTCAGATGAGGCTAAGTGGTTACTGAACCCTTTAAAGATAGTGTTTACTGAAAAAAAACTAATGCTGACCTTCCAACCTTTTGCAGACCTCCGTTTCACACCAGCTGTGCACAGGCTGCCACACAATTTCTTTGCCTGCTTGGCCAGTGTGAGCTTGAGTTTATCATTTCCAGCTTCTCCCATGCTTGGTTTTTGTGGAGATTTGGGTAGTTAGATTGGGCATACAGGATGGATTTTTTTTTAATCATTATAGTGAGGGGGTTAGGTCATCAACTGAGAAGAAAGGATGTGGAGGACAGATCAGGTTTCAGGAAGTGGCTGGACCTTTCACTGTAGCCTTGATAACATAAAATTAATCTGTAAGGGTGGTACCTTTTGGAAGGTGTTTTGTAAAATATTTGTTATTGCTCTGTATTGTCACTGTTTACATGAATCTCTTTCCCCTCACCTGGAGATGCTCTTCTAGTCAAGAATTATACCTTTTCCTTGGCTATAGGTTGGAAATAATAGAAAGTACTAAATATATATGTCTTTGTTGGGAGAAATGAGACAAGGAGTAAGACATCCCTCAGGGCTATTGGGGGACTAGTTGAGGCAGTGCATGGCAAAATGCATAACACTGAGCCTAGCTCATAGTAAACATGCAAATCTATTTTTTAAAAATTTTATGTTATGAAAGCTTAAAGAGTAAGCACTCAGTAAAAGCTGCATGCCCTTCTTCCCTGTTCTTTTCTGATGTCCATATTTCTGGGAGATTCCTTTTAGACTATGGTATCAGAAGCTTTTATATGCAGCCTTTCCATATGATAGGTCACATGTTTATATTCGATGCATTAATGGTATGTGATGTGCCTACCATATATTCAAATCTGTAGCCAGCACTGTAGAGGCACCAGAGGCAAGATACAGTTCCTACTCTTGCTCATTGTCTGGTGAAAGGATCAGACCCACATTTACGGAGCTCTGTTTGTGGAGAGCAAACTTTTCTGTGTGCAGCCGGGGATTACAAGCAAAATGCCCCTGCCATTCAAAGAGGGAAAGGAGCCTCATGAGGTTCAGTAAACTAGGAAAGGCTTCTAAGTGAAAGTGATGCCAGACATGGCATGGAAAAGAATAGGAGCTTGCCATGTAGAAGTAGAGAGACTGGGAGGGCAGTAATCTGCCTGCACAGAAATTTTCCCTTGGATTACTCTAAACAATGTAGAGACACTACTTCTTCCTTTTGCCTACAGGTCTATTTACCCACTAAGAGAACTCTATATAAACTGAACAAAAGCAAACAGATATCTCAAGGTGTGACATTTAACTAGGTAATGCCACCAACTTATTTGAAACACTGAACTGTTATTTCTTTGTCCATAGCTGAATACTCAATCTGCAAATATTTATTGAGCATCTATTATATGCCAAACAGTGGTGCTGTTACCAAATACTGTGACATATAAAAACAAATGTAATATTGGCTAGGGCCTCACACAGACTCCATTTAGTGAGACACAAATGAAAATCATCTAATGTGCTTAGTCCAGTGGGAACTTTTTCAAAACACTGTGGAGTGTACAGATGGAAGATGTCATAAAGCAGGTAACATTCTTAATGGAAATGGATAAGAAAGTAAATTCTCCTAAAAGTAGAGAAAGAGAAGTAAAAATGAGCTAGCCTTAAGCATCACTAGCATAGCTTGACTGTCAGTGTAACCTTGTGGTTTGGTTGTCACAGTGTTTGTTTCACAAATGAGAAAATTGAGGGCTCAGAGACTGAAGGATTCATCTAAGGTCACTAAGCTAGTCAGTGTCAGAGTTGGACTTTAAACTCAGGCCTGTGTGACCCTCCATCCCACCCCCATTTAGCTGCCCTCTTATGGAAGAAGCAGGGATCTGTGTGGATGTGGAAAGGTATTTAAAAAGGAAGGAATAAAAGCAGTGCTGGAGAAGGAAAAGATTTAGGTCAAATGAGTCTCACTTCAACAATATCCTGACTTTGGAGAACGTTAGGTATGGCTATGTCCTTTTTTAAAAAAAAAAATTTTACTTTTTTTTTTTATTATCACTTTATGATACAACCAAAGGCCCTGGGATTTCCCTTATCCTCTCCCCAATTCCCTCCTGTCTCACTGAGTTCCCCTATATCATTGCTATAGTATAGTTTTTCATACACAGTCATGTGTATATTGACAATGGCAGAGAGTCCAGCATGCTGTTGTCAAAATATAGTAAACAGTTTCATTGGGAGTCCATCTTTGTCTGGCAGTAGAGATGCATAATGTACTGTATCCTTATATCTGGATGTGATAGTCTCCATCACATAGTTACTATACATCCCCTTACATGAAAACCCACAATACAAAACAAAATCAACAACAGGAATAAAAATAGAAATTTACAATGCCATGAAGTTAAATAACATGCTGCTAGATATGACAGTCTCCATTACATAGTTACTGTACATCCCCTTAAATGAAAAGCCACAAAACATAATCAACACCAGGAAAAAAAAGAAATTAACAACACCATGAGGTTAAGTAACATGCTACTGAATGACTAATGTGTCACTGAAAAAATGAAAAAGAAAATCAAGAACCTTCTTGAAGAAAATGATGCTACTGTATCATGTATGAGCCATTGAAGAATTTAATCAGAAGAATGAAAGTATTTGAAGCGGTGAAACTAACAAAAACAAAAACAAAAAAATCAAAATCCATGAGTTATAGTTTCCGCTGATCTTTGTTGGTGAAATGTGTCTCCTATAGGCAACAAATAGATGGGTTTTGTTTTGTAATTCAGTCTACTAATCTATGATGTTTGATTGATGAGTTTAAGCCATTTACATTCAGGGTTAATATGTATGGGTGATTATTTGTTCCTGTCATTTTACCAATGGGTTGTTCATTGGTTTAGTCATCTGCTGTTATTTTACTGAGATGTTCTTTGCATTTGCCTTTGGTTTTGTTTGGTGCTATTCCTCTTCTCTGTGAAGAGAACATCTTGAAGTATCATTTGTAGGGCATGTTTGGAAGAGGTATATTCTTTTAACTTTTCTGGACTATGGAAAATTTTATTTCATTTTCAAAGACAAAGGAAAGCTTTGCTGGGTATGTTATCCTGGGCTGACATTTTTTTTTCTTTTAGAAACTGGAATATGTATCTTCATTGTTTTCTGCCCTGTGGAGCTTCCTTGTGAGAGGTCTCTTGGGAGTTTAATTGGCATTCCTTTATATGTCAATTGATTTTTTTTTCACATGCACATTTAAGGATCTTTTCTTTATGTTGTATTGAAGAGAGCTTGATGATCATGTGTCTTGGTGAATATTATTTTTAGTCAAGCCTTTTGGGAGTTCTGTGCCCCTCCTGGATATGATTTCCCAATTCTTTCTTTAGATTAGGAAAGTTTTCCCTTATTATTTCATTAAATACATTTTTAAACCCAGCTTCTCTTTCTGCACCTTCTGTGACTCCCATGACTCTTATATTGAGCCTTTTAATAGTGTCTTTCAGTATGTATATATTGCCTTACACAGCTCTGCTTCTAGCTATTTGTTTGCTTCTCCCAGGTGACAGGAAATATCTTCTGATTTTGGGATTCTTTCTTCTGCCTCCTTCATTCTATTTTGGAGACTCTCCGCTGTACTTTTAGTTTGCTCCACTATATTGTTCAATTTTGATATATCAGCTTTCATATGATTCATATCCAGTGTGACATATTCCTTGAATTCCTTGAGTGCCTGTTTTACGTGCTTCTTGTTGTTGTTAAGAAGTTTTATAAGAAGTGTTTTGAATTCTGTATTCCTCATTTTCTCGATGTCTTCCTCAGTGAACTCTGAGGTTGGCAAAGGGTTTTTCTCCTTTGCAGGGGAGTTTTCAGTAATATTCATTTTGCCTTTGTTTCCTCTTTTGCTCTTTGTCATTGTACTTCTGGTTAGCAGAGTCTTCTCCTTGGGGCAGGTTTCTAAGCTGGGTCACCCACAGTTTGATTTTACTTATTGCAGTTGGTACATGGCTCTTTGTTTGCAGTCACGTGTGCCACTCCTCCAGCTAGTTCCAGGTCTGGGTTCGTATGTTAGATTTTCACGATGGTCTCAGTACCCCCAGCTCCTTGCTCACCACTCTCCACCTCCTGTGATACTGTGCTGAGTCTGCAACATTGTCTATACAACCTTTCTCCCACTTCTGGTTGGAGTAGTTCCTAGGATTAGTGAGATACCAGGTGTCCTATCTAGATAGCTAAGGTGTTGGTGGTGCTGATCTTGCCAGAACCTGTTGGCCGTTAGGTTTGAGGTCCACACAGACCTATTTTGACCCACATGATGCCATAGTCAGTATTATTTTCCTGTGGGAGCAGTGCAATGCACTGAGCTCAATGAGTTCTTGTTGATCTCAGAGCATGCCCAGCTCACTGTTGTCCCAACTGTCTTAAATCCTTTGCCACACTGTACAAAATGGCACCTGATATGCCACTACTAGAGTTCTTGATCTGCTGGCCGCCAGGTCTGAGGGCTACCTGGACCTGTCTTGTGTGGAACCTCTAGGATGCCACATTATTGCAGCTTGCTGAGTCAGAAAAGAGTTCACGCCCAGCTCAGTGCATGAACAATTCTGCCCCATAGCTCTTGTCTCCTTAAGCAAAATGGTGCTCAATATGGCTCTAGTGGGTGGACTGGGTTGCAAAATCCACCCTGTTCCCTCACCACCCATCTGGGATCTACTGCTCTGTCTCTTCTCCTGGTCAAATCAAACACACCATCCAAACAGGCAGTTCCTTGTCTGGGTTCACCTCCTGAGCTCTTTGGGTGAAAATCCCTTCGCACCTTGTTGCTGGTGTAGTTCTGGCTGCTGGTGGAGTTCAGATTACTGCTGGCTGAATGCTGCTGGGGTATCAGTCACTGTAACACCACATCATCTCTGCTGCTTTCCTGTGTCTGTCAGTCTCCAGGTACCCCTCTGCTATTGTTCTGTCCTCTCCTGCTTCCTGGAATGTGTTCTCTTTGTTTCACACTGGCTAAGAGTTCTCTTTTTAAATGTGTCCTTACTCTGTTCGGCCATCTTGATTCTGAGTATGTCCTTTTAGAACTGCTTTCAAAATTGGTGTTGCTCAGTGCCTGCTTTTATCAGCTATAAAATTCAGCTCAAGCATTTATTTACTAAATTGGCTGCCACGCAAGGGATTTGGACTGTTCAACCATCTTCAAAATAATTTGTACAGTGATAGATTGGAACAATTCTCTGAAGTTCACTTCAGCATTCCGTTTGCCAAAGTCACCAGATTGATGATGCTATTTCCTGTTGGTTATACTGAGAAAGAGACTTTGCGTGAGTGTAAAGGCTGCAGGGAACTTATTTTTCAAGAAATAGCTGTCTTGATACTAAGTACAAAGTAGTGTATATTTAATAGCTGCATTAAACTCTGTCATGAATGAGAGACAGTTTATATAAATGGTATATAAGGCATACAAATACATAGGATGATGGGAAAATCATATCTGTATTTATAAACCCATACACCTTTAATATAAACATAATGAATAGTTCAGCAAGTAGAATTTGTACTGTTGCATAACCAAGAAACCTGACCCTGTAGCAACAAAGTCTATCATAGTAGTTCCCTATTCTTAACAAACACAAACTTGCCACTTTTCTCCTTTGAGGAACTATATCTAAGGTCTAATGAGGTTAATAATGAAAAGAAAATCAATGCAAGTCTGCCTGATTTGCTGATGAGAACATGCCAAATATTAGGAGGCAGAAGCTGCAGCACTACAGGCAACAAGTAGTATCATCAAGGCTGGCATTATGACACAGCTGGTTAACTGCTACTTGGGACACTGGCATGCCATGTGAGAATACCTAGGTTCAGATCCTAACTCCAGTCCTGATTCAGCTTCCTCTTATTGCACACCTTGCAAGGCAGCAGATGATGGCTCAAGGACTTGGGTCTCTGGCACCTATGTGGGCAAACCAGATGGAGTTCCTGGCTTGGACTGGCCCTGACTATTGGAGGAGTGAAGGAACAAATCAAAGGTTAGAAGAGGTGCCTCTGTATCCCTCATTCTGCCTGTCAAATAGAAAAATTTACTTTAAAAAAATAGTCCCATAGACCCATACAACTGATAAGCTTCCCCACACACCTGATCTATTATTTTGGGTATATATATATATATATATATATATATATATATTCCAAAATTGCCAAGAGTTTTCAGTCTCTTATATGGAATAATATTTAACTATATCCCCTCTTTTCTGTATGACTAGCTGTCTGTTATCCTCGCTGAAATCTTTACCACATAACACATTATTGCAATAGCTTTTACGTTATAAACTCATTCCTAGCTGTTTTAAAATCTATCCATGCATAGCTGTTTAAAACCAAGCATTACTCTCTGCTTCTCAGTTATCTTCTACTAAACAAGTAATAAATGTGTACTTCCCCTAATTAGAAAACTAGCACATTTGTTGTTAAAATATACCAATTCAAATAGAGAAATATAAATGGAATAAAGTCACCTGAATTTTCGCTGTTGAGAGATAACCATTTTGTTTACATCTCTTCATTCACTTCTTGTGTGTATTTGTACACACATGTAATGTTATGATTTTTGATTGTCTGTTGCTCTCCATTGTATAACCAGTGTTGTTAATTGAGTGTGTATATGCTTTTGCCTCGCTCTTTGGGTTTATGTAACTGAAACTTAAAAACAAATCCTCATTTTAAAAAAGTATCAATTTATGGGCCCGGCGCGGTGGCGCAAGTGGTTAAACGTCCTCGCCTTGCACGCCCGGGATCCCATATGGGCGCCGGTTCTAATCCCGGCAGCCCCGCTTCCCTTCCAGCTCCCTGCCTGTGGCCTGGGAAAGCAGTCGAGGGCGGCCCAAAGCTTTGGGACCCTGCACCCGCGTGGGAGACCCGGAAGAGGCTCCTGGCTTCGGATCGGCATAGTATCGGCCCGTTGCGCTCACTTGGGGAGTGAATCATCGGATGGAAGATCTTCCTCTCTGTATCTCCTCTCTGTATATCCGCCTTTCCAATGAAAAGATAATAAAAAAATAAATCTTTAAAAAAGTATCAATTTATTTATTTTGCTTATTGCTTTTCTTTCATATTATTTTATAAATTTATTTTATCCTTGATGATGATTACATAGTTGAGAATGATGCATGCCCCATGTGGACCACCAATTATGGTGGGAAGGGTTGGAGAATGGGAGAAAGTGGATGGGTCGAAGAATGGGGGAAAGTGGATGAGGAAACTGTCTGCAATCTCCCTTTTTCTTCCTCTATCTGAGGAAAGTGGGAAAGAAGTGGATAGGGCTGTTCCTAGTAGCCCAACTGCATCAGTACCCAGGGATGGGGGATGACCACTCGATTTCATCCCAGGGTCTCCAATGTGGAGCATATTCCAAGGGTGCTGCTTAAGTGGTTTTTATAGTTCTGAGATACTTTGATTTTATTGCACCAAAGTTGAGGAAATCCTCCCAACCTCCATTGGCTGATGTAGTCCAACTTAGTCTCAATTCACCCAAATATGCGCCGTCAAAGCTGCCTGTGAGAGCTGTCCAATCTGCCCTCAATGATACTAGACGTCCTCATTTGCATCTAGGCATGCGGTTGACTGCATAGGCCTCAACAACTGAGGAGACACAGTTCTGAAACATGTACTCCAGGTCAGAACACAGATCTTGTGATATCCAGTGGTTGGAGTTCTGAGTCCAGTGATCCAGTTGTTGGAGGAATCCCCAAAGAAACCTCACCAGAGGTGAATCCAGACAGGACTGCTGTGTGTCAGCCAGTGTGGGATCTGGCTCAATCCATGAACTGCATCAGCCTACAGAACACACTGGTGGTTGTAGTCACCTGGTCAGTTCTGTCACTAGCCCCATCTTGTATGCAAACCAGTGGATACTGCAGCCAAGCCTAACCCTACTTACCACATACTTGGCCTTCACACACACCAGCAGGAACTGCAGCCTACTTGGGGTGACCCCCAATAACCACCACCAGGCTTGCCCCCAACCCTGGTTCTTGCACAGGCTTGTGTATACAGCAGATTTATCTAGTCCGTCCTACATCCCATTAAGCTTTTGTGCACATCAGTGAGCACTGGAGTCTAGCTCAGCCTGATCAATGCCACTATCTAGCCCACACTCATACTGGTGGGTGCCACTACCTGTCTAGCCAGGTCTGCCCCAGCCCTGGTTCCTTTGCTCACTGGTGAGAGCGGCCGCCTATCAGAGGGGTACCTACAATTCTCGTTAGGCCTACTCTCAGCCCTGAATCATGCACTTACCAGGTGGTTCTGCAGTCTAGCCCGACAGGACTTGCTCCCAGTCCCAGCACCTGCTAGTTGATGCAGCAAAGCATGACCAGCCTGCATTTACTCTGGCTCATGCACGCACCGGTGGATGTTGTCACTTAGCCCAACCTGACTGTCCTCCTAACCCAGCTCACATGCAAGGCAGCAGGTTTTGCAGTCCTACCCATCCTAGTCTGTCCTCAGTCCCAGTTCTCACACTCACCAGTGGGAGCAGTGACCCAGAGGGGAGTCCTCATAGCCTCCCTTCCAGGCTTGCCCCCCACCCCCAGGTCTTATGTGTGCTGTTGTATGCTCTGGCCCAATCTGGCATGGCCTGCCTTACCTCAGCACTTATTGTCACATGCTGCAGCCTGGCTTGGACCAGTTCCAGCTCATGCTGGTGGGTGTTGCAGCCTAGCCCAGCCTGGACAGTCCCCAGTCCTGGCCCTAATGTAAACTGGCTGGTGTTGTTGCCCAACACAGCCTTTCCTGCACCCTATCCTGGTTCTCACATCTGCCAATGGGTGTTATTAACTGGCCTTGCCTGGAACACCCCCAGACCTGACCCATATGCATGCCACTGGGTACTGTAACCTGACCTGGTACGAGCTGCTTTCAGCTTCCTATGGTCATCTGCAGGGACTACATCCTGAAAGAAGAGTTCCCCAAGCTCCCCTATCAGATCACCTCCCAATGGCAGATCTTGCACACACCAGTAGGTTCTTGGTGTAGTCTGACTTGGTCCACCTCCCGTCTGACAGGAACAGTGGCCTTTCCCAACCAGCCCACCCCCATTCTGGCTTTTACTGTTGGGTGCTACAGCCCAGCTCTGCCTGGTGCTGAGACCTAGCCCAACTCAATCTATACCCATTCTGGCTCTCAGGAGTACCAATAGGTACTAGAGCCAGTCCAGTCTGGCAAACCCTAGACTCAGTCCACACAAATACTAAACTGGCCACACCCAGCCTAGTTTTTGCTCCATTCCAGCTCTTGCACTCACTAGTGGGAACCATAGCCTAACTGGGGCATCCCCCTGCCCTCTCCCCCCCCACCCCCACCAGGCCACTCCCAGCCACAGATCTTGCACATTCTGGTGGTTACTCTGACCCAGCAAGGTAGAACCCATTACCTGGCTTGGCCTTTGCCATCAGAGGCTGCAGCCTGGCCTGGCCTGGCCTGTTCCCCATCCCAGCTCTCACTGGTGGGTGCTACAGCCTAGCCTTGCTCAGTCTGTCTCCATTCCTTGCTTTCATGTGAACTAGTAGATGTAATAGCTTGGTACAGCATGGCCCACACAACATCCTGGCTCCCATACATGCTAGTGTGCTATAGTTTGGCCTAGCTTTGCCCAGTCCAGCCCATACAGAGCCGACCCACATGCCTGCCGACAAGTGAAGCAATCCTCCCTGGCCTGACCAGTACCTAGCAGACTCATGTGCTCACTAGTGGGAACTACAGCCCACCAGGGGAGTTCTCTAAGTTCCCCTACCAGGTCTACCCTAAACCCAGATCTCATGTGTGCCAGTAGGTGGTAAGTCCTTACCCAGCAGTCTGCCCCCAGTGTCAGCCTTTTAGTGTGCTGGTGGATGTTGTGGCCCATCTGCCATCCCTGTCCCCCCCCCCCCACCCCCCGTTCTTGTGTGTGCCTATGGGTGCTGCAGCCTGGAACAGCCCAGCCTGTTCCCAACCCCAGTATCTATGAGTGTTAGTGAGTTCTATTGTCATGCCTAGCTTGGCTCATCACCACCCCCAGCCCTTGAGCAAACCAGGTAGTATGGCAGTCCTATAGGGGTGAGCCCACAGATCCCCCACAGAATCTGTTTCCAGACAAGGTTCTGTCTTGCATGCTGGTGGGTGTCATGGCCCGGCTTAACGTGGCTTACCCCCTTCTCTGGCACTCATTGGTGGTTACTGTGGTTGAACCCTGCCAGGTAAGATCCCCATCCATAGCTTCCATGTGCACCAGTAGATGTTGGTTGATACCAACAAGCCCAGCTCGGGTCTCTCACATGGGCCTGTGTATTGGTTTGGCCCTGAAAGGACCTCCAATTTCCCTCCTCCAAACCACCTGGTCTCAGCACCTTCGTTTACCGGCAAGAGCAATAGCCTGTTTGGTGAAAGTTTCTCACTTGTCATGTTCTCCCTTAGCAGTATTCCCACACATCTCTAGCCCCCTTCTCTGAGCAATTCACACTCCCACATGCCTGTGAGGGTGCAGATCCCCAAGCTCAGTCCTTTGGCAATGTGTTGTGCTGGCCTGGGGCCCTGCTCACCTGCCTGGGATCTGGACATGCTCGGATCTTCAGACCCTGTTTGCTGGCATGCCACAGCTGCCCCTCACATATCAAAAAAAAAAAAAAAAGAAAGAAAGAAAGAAAAGAAAAGAAAAAAGAACAGGCATATATGCTGGCACACTGGTATAGTTAACACAAATTTGGTATTAACCAGGTCCAGAATGCCCGCCAGCTATTAGCTGCTTTTCTCTCAGCAGTGTAACACTTGGCTAGGTACAGTGCAACCTAGTCCTGTGCCTACAGCTGGGAGTTTATTTCTTTTCTTACTTGACAATAAAATCTGCCCAAGTTTACTGGTGCAGGTCTAATTAATTCCCTTTAACATATGTATATTATTTCATAGTGTAGATATAATTTATTCAACTCTTTATCCATAGAAAGGCATTCTTGTTACTCATTTTCTGCTGCTTTAGAAGTAATGTGGGTTACTTTGGATATGTATTCCTTGGATATGCCCAGAATTTATTCCCTAACTACACACAGCCCAGAGCTGGTTCCAGAGCTAGGTTGGAGCCACATCTATGACCCAGGGACACAATTCACCTCTCCCATGTGAATGGCAGGAACTCAATTTCTTGAGCCATTGCTGCCAGCTCCCACAGTCTGTATTAGTAGGAAGCTGGAGCAGGAACTAGATCCGGATACTAAATCCAGACATTGTTACAAGAGACATTAGCATGTTAATTGCTAGGCCAGCTGTCCACCCCCTAGACTCTTGTATTGAATAAGTGACCTCCTTCAAACTGAATTGTATTGCAAACTTTAATACGTATCAAAATCTCAATAACTACTGGTCTATATTTCTACATTTGATTTTGTTCCACTGGACTGTTTTCCTATTCTTATGCCATCATCAAAGCATTTTTGTTACAACGGCTTCCAAATACATTTTAAATCTAGTGAGGCAGGTATCATTAACTACTTTTTCTTTTATATAGCTTTCTCAGATATTCTTAGACATGTATTTTTAGTCTAAGCATAAAGAATACATAAGCATAAAGAATAAGCATAAAGCAATACAAATTATGGGATGGAATTATAATTGTATTAACTTTATATATTCATCTGGGAGAACTGACATTTTAATTATACTTAAATTTTCTATACTACATCATGGCATATGGTTTTATTCAATAAATTTATTTATTTATATTTATTTTGAATTTACTTATTTATTTGGAAATCAAAGTGACAGGTGGAGAGATAGAGGGATATTCTATTCACTGGTTCACTCCCCAAGTGGTTATAATCCTGGCTAAAGCCAGGACTGGGAACCTGGAATTCCACTTGGGTTTCCATGTAGATGCAAGTACCCAAGTACCTGGATGATCCTCCATTGCTTTTCCAGGAGCATTAGAAGGGAGTTGGATCAGAAATGGACTAATTGGGGCTTGAATCAGTGCTCGGATGTCATTCTGGCTTCCCAGGTGTCAGTCTAAGCTGTTGTGCCACAATGCTGGCCCCCTTTTATTCTTTAATTTTTTCTCTCTTATTTGAGTTACTCTGTGTGTGTGTGTGTGTGTGTGTGTGTGAGAGAGAGAGAGAGAGAGAGAGAAAGAGAGAGAGAGAAAGAGAGAGAAGCTCTTTTATCTGCTGGTTTACTCCTCAGAGGGCCACAATGATGCCAGGAAACAGGAGCTTCATCTGGGTCTCCCATATAGGTAACAAGTGGCCCAGGCATTTGGTCCATCTTCCACTGCTTTTTCCTAGAAACATTAGCAGAGAGTTGGATCAGAAGTGGGGCAGTGGGGGTAAGAACTATTGCTCATATGGGATGCTGGCATCATAAGCTATGGCTTCACGCACAATACCATAATGCCAGCCCCTCAATAAAAGTAACTTATAACCAATGATTAAAGTCCTTACTTAGTTCCAACTTTAGATCCCCACCCTCTCTTGCAATGACCATCAGGGTCACTCTGGAGCCCCCCAAACAAACAAACAAACAAACAAATTAGAATAGATAGAGAACATCAAGGAAAACTTAGAACCAGACAGGAAACAGTCAGTGTGGATCCACATATACCTTACTAGGTAGGACACAGAGACTAGTTACTCCTCACTGGGGAATGGAAGATTTCTCTGTACACCCCTCCTAATATAGTTCTACATCTCAACTGTTGTCATATGCCTTGCTAGAGTTATAAGCTAGCTTAGACTATCCTAAAATCAGTCAGGTTCAGCAGAATTATGCCTCAACGCTATGGACTGCTAAATACTAAAATGAGGATAGACACAAGACAGCTGAATTGTACCTTACAGCCATTTTAAGGTGCATAGAAGCTGGTTGTATATAAACTAAAATCGAAATGTCAATGAAGTAGTCACAGGATATGGTTAAGAACTTCCATTTTTTTTAAACATATTTGTTACTCAATACCACGACAATTAATTCCATAATGTTGTAAATTGTTGTTGATGTTATGTTGGAGCTTTTAATTGATCAGGATGATATTCTGCCAGCTCAGCCTTCAGACCAGAGATGGTCTCCCCAAGAAACCATTGAATTTATCTGGACAATAAGATGCTGGACTCTATGCTTAGTATATGCCTGCAATGAAAGAATCTTGACTGAATTTGAACTGTAATACTGCAACAAGGTGGAGGAATCCACCATGGGGGGAGGGCACGGGGAGGGGTTGGGGGAATCCCCCAGCCTATGAAACTGTGTCACATAATGCAATGTAATTAATAATAAAAAAAAAAGGAATCAGAGTAAGAAGCTCAGCTACTGATGAAAGTGTGGTGATCATGTACTTTCATTTGGATTTTCTTTTGTAAACTCTAAGAAGATAACTTGAAAATCATTTATTACTAGTGGAAGCTTTTAGAGTATTGGGTAAGTGAACAGTAAATGCAAGTATCTCTCAATACCACTATGCAAATTTTAAAACTATATCCAATTTTTACTGGGTAAGTTAAAAACCTGCCACAACTTGACCCATTTGTGTGTAATATTTAAAATTTTACCACTAAGTACATTTCATTTTTTAAATGACACTTGTAGTGATTATATGTCTTTTAAAAAATATTTAAGAGGTCTAGATAGAAAGAGAAAGAGAGACTTCCACCTGCTGGTTCTCCAGATGGCCATAACAGCTAAGACTGGGGCAGGCTGAAGCCGGGAGCTAGGAGCTTCTTCCAGGTCTTCTATGTAGATGCAGGGTCCCAAACACTTAGGTCATCTTCTACTGCTTTCCCAAGGCTATTAGCAAGGAGCTGGATCAAAAGTGAAGTAGCTGGGACACAAACCAGCACCCCTATGGGATGCCAGTGCCTTAGGCAGCAACTTTACCTGCTATGCCATAATACCGGCCCCAGCAATTATATAACATTGTAGTACTTCATTGTTTACTTTTAAAAAATGATTTATTTGTTTTTAGTTGGACAGTCAGATATACAGAGAGGAGGAGAGACAGAGAAGAATATCTCCCGTCCAATGGTTCATTCCCCAAACGGCCACAATAGCTGGGCGCAGCCAATCCAAAGTCAGGAGCCCGGAGCCTCTTATGGGTCTCCCACATGAGTGCAGGGTCCCAAAGACTTGGGCCATCCTCGACTGCTTTCCCAGGCCACAAGCAGGGAGCTGGAAAGGAAGTGGGACCACTGGAATTAAAACTGGCGCCCTTACGGGATCCGGGCATGTGCAAGGTGAGGACTTTAGCTGCTAGGCTACTGTGCTCGGCCCTCAGTATTTATATGAAAGAATGTGGTTAGATGGGAATTACAACTGATTACTATATAATTTACTTGCATATTGCATGAAAATATGCCAAAATTAATTAATTAAGGAACAAATAATTAAAAAATCAGTTTTATAAAATGATTTATTTATTTTTATTTGAAAGATCCACAGAGAGAGAAGTAGAGATGGAGAGATCTTCCATCGAATGTTTCACTCCTTAGATTGCCGCAGTCATCAGAGCTGGGCCGATCTGGAGCCAGGAGCCTGGAATTTCTTCCAGATCTCCCATGTAGATGAAGGGGCCCAAGGGCTTAGGTCATCTTCTGCTGCATTCTTAGGTACATTAGCAGGGGGCTGAATCTGAGGTGGAATAGCCAGGATTCGAACTGGTATCCATATGGGATGCTGGCATAGGCAGCAGAGGCTTAACCTACTATGCCATGGCACTGGCTCTGATAATTTTTAAAATGCGTTATATTATGTTACAGTTCTTAGTGGATAGCTACAAAGGTGTCTAGGAGTTCTTTAGTGATATTTACAGAAATTGGAGTTTCCAGAAGGGCTAGGAGTTACATTTTTATTTTCATCATTTTAAACAACATATTATTGACTGGCTTTTAGAAAATTGGCTGGCCAGCATATTTGGTAACACTGAATATGAAGTGATACCTATATCTCTGAAATAGCACATTTCCTCCATTATACTAGCAAAGGCAAGTTTGCAGTGTAGTGGAAAAGATACATTCCCAGTGACCATTGATTCTGGGAGAGCCAAGGTAGCGTTTGGTTCTTTCCTGAGGTTTCCTGGAAAGGCATGGCTTTAAATGTGGGCTCAGCTTAGTGGTTTATTTTTTATGAACAGTATCTCATCAAAGTGTTGGGATGAACTTTTAGGAGATTTTCATAGAAAGATTGTGACTCCCTTCTCTGTGATGCAGTAATGAATGACTAAAACTCATTTACCACCACACTAGGAGATCTGTTTCACCAACTCTCTAACACTTAGCACAGTACAGAGCACAAGTTAGGCTTTCCATAAGTATTTTTTTCTCTTCTGTTTTTTTTTTTTAAGTTTTGTGATATGATTCCACAGGCTCTGGGATTTCCCTTACTCTCTTCCCAAAGAGAATGGTCCTTTCTTCAGTTCTGTCACATTTTATCATTTAGGCTGCAAAGCAGCCCATCTTATATATGGACTCTTATGAAATCTTTTTGGAAAAGAGTTTTAATTCATTTCGGAGCCACTTTTCTAGCCATAAGGCCTAAAATGAATGCTAAAAGCCAGTTAGGTAACATTTTGCCATCTCTTTTTGCCAGGAACATATTTTCTCTCTAGCTATGGTGGTCTGCAGACACACATCTCTACTTCCAATAAATATACCTTTAGGGTGATCATACCTAAAGAAGAAAACTGGATTCCCACCTCCATCTCAAGAAGGGGTATTTGTTTAGTATGTGCCAGAAGGACCTGTGTGACCTTTTCTTTTCTCTAAAGAAATGAATATTTTCCATTAAAGAAGATTTGACAACTAAACTGCTTGCTAGAGAGTAACTGCTTGCCAATTGGGAAAGACATTTTGTTGTTGTTACTTTTATTTTTTCCCAGCTCCTATCTATTGAGGGTTAAAAAATATAAGGGTTTGAATTTCCACATGGCTGCACTTGGCACACTATAGCTCATAGACTTTCATGCTAATGACCAACTACTCTGGCCCGGTTTCACCCTGATTTTGTACAGTTCTATCATAAAGGTCATTTTGCTTTTGGTTGGAAATGCCTGTGAGAGAAAAGATGCTTGTGAAAAATGAAAGCTAATTCATTTTACAAGAGCTAAGCCATTATCACCTGGGAAAAAACTATTAAGTGGTCACAGTTTCTGCTGCAAAAATAAAGCTCAGTAAAACAATATAATGGATTATTTTCTAAACAGTTTCAGTTTTCATGAATAGTAAAAATTACATGAGTAATCCCAATTCATTTTGTTAACCACATGATATTAAAGCTTAACCTTGGTCTTACCCAAAGTGTGTGCTCCACTCTAACTTCGTATGAATGCAATAATGTATTTTTTTCTAAGGCAAATGTGGATATGATTTAGTATTTACTTACAATGAAATTCAGAATTTAAATCAGAAAATTATATAGAGTCTATTATATATACATGTATTTCTTAATCCCTATGTCTTTTTAATCTGTAAGGAATTATAACAGATGTGGTGGTACTGGCATTTTCTATTGTATGTTCATTAGTGTCGAATATTCTTTTCCCAGATTATCTCCTTTTTACTATTTATTTATTTTACTTGAAAGTCAAAGATGCAGAGAGAAGAGAGAATGAGAAGGAGGAAGGGAGGGAGGGAGGGAGGGAGGGAGAAAGAAAGAGAGGGTTCATTTTTCCATCTGCTGGTTCACTTCCCAAATGGCCACAGTGGCTTGAGCTGAGCCAATCCAAATCCAGGAGCCAGGAGCTTCTTACGAATCTACCACATGGGTCAAGGGGTCCAAGTACTTGAACCATTCTCCACTGCTTTCCCAGGACATAAGCAGAAAGTTTGTATGAAAGTAGAGCAGCCTAGGTTCTAACCAGTACCCATATGGAGTACTAGTGCCACAGACAGAGGGTTAGCCTACTGCGCCAGCATGCTGGCCCCATAGATTTTCTTTTTGTAGGCTTCCTAGGAATCTTATTAAGTAATGCAAAGTTGTTGTCTTGAATTTATGTATAAGGAAAAGAAGTCATCCCAGGAAGTTTCAGTTAGGCACGTAGTTTACAACAGTGGCCATGGAACAAAGAACTATAATACATAATTTATTAAAGGTGACTATGGTAAGAAAACTTGCTGGGTAGACTACAAGGAACCAAAGCCTTGAGTCCTGTAGACTTTATTTGTTGTTACTCAGAGGAGCTGATGGAAGGGCTTCATCAGGAATGGAACTGAAGGCTGAAATTGACTTACGGGTGGAAACCTCACCTGTCCTGGGTGCACTGGAACTGACAGATTGATAGCTTTGTTTTGAGACTTTGGGGGATTATGCATGATGGTTTAAAATCTATACTGATTTGGGCCTGGCAGGATAGCTTGGTGATTAACTTGCAACCATGGAGATCCCAAATGGGTGCCAATTTGTGTCCCAGCTGCTCCACTTCCCATCTAGTTCTTCCACAGAATCACTATAAAGCCCCCCAAGTGAAAAGCCACAACCAAATCAACAACAGAAAAAAAAATTTACAATGCTATGAAGTTAAATAACCTGTTATTGAATGACTAATGTGTCACTGAAAAATGAAAAAGAAAATCAAGAGCCTTCTTGAAGAAAATGATGCTATAGTATGACCTATGAATCAGTGAAGAACTTAATGTGAGAAAAACTGTTCTGAAGAAATGAAAATAAAAGCAAAAACATCAAAATCCATGAGTTATAGTTTCCACTGATCTTTGTTGGTTAGATGTGTCTCCTCTAGGCAACAAATAGATGGGTTTTGTTTTTTTTAATGCAGTCTACTATGTAAAAGGCTTAAACCCATCAATCAAATATCATAAAGTAGTAGACTGGATCAACATACAACTTTTAAGGGAGATACATAGCATTTGGCAGGCAGAGGGTTCACAAGTTTTATGGAATCTGTTTTGAGGAAGCTGATATTTACTGTCAGCCTTTCAAAATAGATACATAAAGTCAAGTGATGCAAATCATGTGAAATGAAGAAAATAATAAATCTCATATGCATTGGTGAATGCAGAAGAAAAAGAAAACCTTTCTGTTTGAAACAAGAACTGATTGCAGAAATGTTTCATCAAGAACTGGGTCATTATGCGTGTCCAGGAAGATGCCGTTTTGTTTGACATAATATCTTGATGGTATGTTTGATTTTGTGTGGTGGACCCAACATTCTTCAACCCTGAGCATTGTTTGAGAAGAATAGAACAAAGAAAAATTTCATTATGCTAAAGGATAGAATTGAAAAATGAAGATTGAATGGAAATGATGTAAGAGGGAAGGGAGGTGATGTTAGTGAGAGGGAGAAAAAGAAGATAAAAGGAAAAGAGAAACAAAACACGACAGTTTAGAAAAAAAGAATAAATGTGGATGTTGAGACATTTTGTGTGATAGAAGTAGTTCACAGATGTAGTCTTTTTGAAGTTGCTTACTGTATTTTAAGTAATGTGATCCCCTCCTCTCCAGATACCTCTGTGTGTAATATCCTTTTGATCGTGGTGTTTAGGGGAACTAAGGAAAGAGTTGTATTATGTTTAGGTCTGTATGAGCTAGAGAAAAGAACAACTACAGACAGCAAGTAGTTACTGACATTAAGAACTAAGTGAAAGAAGAAATTGAAATCTCATAGCTGTGGAATTGGCCAAGTGGGGGCTACTACTTACTAGCAGTGTGGCCTGAAAGAAGCCAGCTAATCTCTTGAGCCTCAATTTCTCATCTTGAAAGTAGGGGTGAAAATGGAACCTATCTCATAAAGTTGCTATGAGGAATAAATGAGGTAATGGTTGTAAAAAGTTTGGAACAATGCCAGACACAGAATTTACTGCTCAGTAAATATTAGCTGTGGGAAAGAGCTAGGAACTTCCTATGTGCTTGGAGTGGGGTCTCAGAACACTTTTTCCCCTAACTATTGAAGGGAGGAATGGGCCAAGAAGGAGGGAGGTCTTGGGAACACCCAAGCTGGAAACATCTGGGTTGTACTGGGGCTTAAGGCTAAATCTGCAGAAGTGTAGCAGGGACAGGAAGACTGAAGGTAACAAAGTTTCTGAGAGAAAATCAAGGCAAATTTCCCTTTTAAAGAATTCGATCAATTGTGATTACTTTCCATCTCTCTTGGCTCTCTTCTATTTTTCTCAGTTTGGCTCTGTTTTTAGGAATTACAATTCTGGACAAATGCCTCCTTCCACACCCAGTTATCCTGTGTTATGATATACTGCAAGAATGTAGTGAAGCATAGAGGAAAATGCGAGAAACACCTAGGTGCTTACCCACCCCCACTTCTCTCAAATGTTAACATTTTGCCTTGTTTTCTTTTCCTTCTCATTTTAAATAAAACTTTTAAAATATATAAACAGTTATTTATTTTCTCAATATTGGTATATATGCATAGGAAGTCATTCCTCCCCCCCTCCCGCCATCCCTCCTACCTTCTAACCCTCCTCTTTTCATCTGTCCCCAATTTTTACAATAGCATAATCATTCGTTTCACCATTACAGACACATTTCTGATATATAAGTGTATCGCACAAAAAATACAGGAAAAGGAAGAAAATAAAGCAATGTGACATAGAAGTATTTTTAGAGAAAAAACATTGATACAATAGAAGCCTCCTGGATGACTCTCCCATTCACATCCTTCCTCCTCCCTTCCAATCTAAGAAAAATTTTTCTGATAGAATACAATGTGAGTCATAAACAGCAATCTACATACATGAATTAGGTATTTACCATCCACACATTTTATTACTTTTAGCACCTATGAGTATGTCCATAAACAGTATTGCCTTTTTTTCTTGCACTTTTTTTTTAATTGGAAAATCAGATTTCCAGAGTGAAGGGGAGACAGAGAGAAAGATCTTCCATCTGCTAGTTCACTCCCCAAGTAGTCACAATGGCCAGCAGTGAGCTGATGTGAAGCCAGAAGCCAGGAGCTTCTTTTGGGTCTCTGACGTGGGTGCAGGGTTCCAAGGCTTTGGGCTGTCCTCCACTGCTTTCCCAGGCCACAAGTAGGGAGCTTGATGGTAAGTGGAGCAGCCCAGACACAAACTGGCACCCATATGGGATCCTGAGCAGCAAGGCGAGGACTTCAGCCACTAGGCTATGGTGCTGGGCCCTCTTGCACTTTACTTAGGATACCATCTTGTATTTAACCTTCTGTAGCTTTTTTTTAATGGGGGATTATCACTGTGTTACTGAATTTATCCATGGAGATCCATGGAGCGTTCTGTATTAATTTCATTAATGTAAAATTAATTTCCAATCTGTGAATCTGCCAGAAATTAAGGTTATATTTTGGACACTTAGGTTATTTCCCATTTATTTTGCTATTGCTGCAATAAACGTGCTTGTACATTCTGTACGAGTTTTTCCAACTTATATAGTAAAATGGAATTGTACATCTTCAACACTTAATGAGAAGTGGAACAGCCAGGACATAAGCAGGTGCCCATATGTGATGTCTACAAAGCATCAACAAGTTGCCCTCTGAAGTAGTTATACTAACTCTGTGTAATTAGTTGACGGTAATTCCCAGTGACAGGCAAGTTTCATTCACATCCTCATCAGCAATTGGTATTGTCATAAATTTAAAATGTTTCCTAATCTAATGCCTAGGGAATATCTTGTTATAAAACATACTTTCATTTACTTATTTATAAGGCACAAGGACAGAATAAGAGAGACATAGAAACAGAGAAATGTCTTCCATTTGCTGATTTACTCCCAAACTATCTGTAACTGTTGAGGTTGGGTAGTCTCAAGCGGGGAATCAGGCACTCAGGCTGAGTCTTCCACACAGGTGGCAAAGACCTAAGCAATTGACCCATCACATAACCAGGAATATGCACTCAGAAGTAGAGCTGGAACTCAAATTTATGTACTTCCATATAGAATGAAATGGATGCAAGTGCAATTTCAACCACTATGTCAAATACCTATCCCTCGCCATTTGAATTTTGTTTTTCTGTTTTTGAAAAGCTTGTCATTTTAATAATTACTGGTGAGTTTGAATGTATTTTTTGTAATTTATTGACTGTGATTTTTCCTCTTCTATAAATTTTCTGTTTATGCCTTTTAAGGCTTAAACAATGTGATTATGAAGATACTTTAAAAGTTACAGAAAAGAGAATCATGAGTTTATTTTGATGCAAAAATGAAATCTATTTGTAGGTTTTCATAATATACATTTTCATGCACTTTTTGAAGAGCTTTCATACACACGGATTTAAACAGTTTTCCAGGGCCACCATACTGGCTCAACTGACTAATCTTCCACATTGCAGTACTGATATCTCATATGCGTGCTTGTTTGTGTCCTGGCTAACCCACTTCCCTTCCAGCTCCCTGATTGTGGCCTGGGAAAGCAGTGGAGGATGGCCCAAAGCCTTGGGACCCTGCACCCACATGGAAAACCCAGAAAAATATCCTGGCTCCTAGCTTTGGATCAGCTCAGCTCTAGCCGTTGCAGCCATTGCAGCTATTGGGGAGTGAACTAGTAGATGGAAGGCCTTTCTCTCTTTCTCCTTCTCTCCATAAATCTACCTTTCCAATAAAAATAAATAAATCGTAAAAATTGTTCCACCCTCAAATACTTAGTTTAAATTCTGTTTTCCACGTTTTGAAGTACCCTTGTATCTATAAGGCAGTTGGAATAGTGCCAGACACATAGTACATCTAATTTTGTTATTGGCAAATATATTCTCCAAATCTGTAGCAGTATTTTCAGTTTTATAATGCACATACATTTTATTTTTATAAAGATTCATTTATTTTTACTCGAAAGGCAGGTTTTAGAGAGAAGATTGTGAGAGAAGATCTTCCATCCAATGGTGACCATATGGGATGCCAGCGCCACAGAGCAGTGATTTAGCCTATTGGGGCCATTATACTGGACCCATATATATATTTTAGATTTCAAAAAAATCCAGTGTACCGTTCCTTTCCTATTTGTTTTCATATATTTTGCGTCTTGTTAAATCTTTACTTTAAAGTCATAGTTTATTTTCTTAATAGGATATTTATTTTCTTATAAAGGTATTAAGACTCAGGCCTGTCACAGTAGCCTAGTGCCTAAAGTCCTCACCTTGCATATGTTGGGATCCCATATTGGTACTGGTTCATGTCCCAGCTGCTCCACTTTCCATTCAGCTCCCAGCTTATACCCTTGAAAAGCAGTAGAGGATGACCCAAAGCCTTGGGGCTCTGCTCTTATGAGGGAGACTGGAAGAAGCTCCTGGCTCCTGCCTTTGGATTGGCTGAACTCTGGCTTTGCAGCTACTTGGGGAATGAACTAGCAGATGGGAAATTTGTCTCCTCTGTAAATTTGACTTTCCAATAAAAATCAATACATCTTTTTTAAAAGTTCTTCCCAGATTTGAAAATAAAGTCCAAATCTTATTTTTAAAAAGATTTATTTATTAAATATATTATTTTAAGATTTATTTTATTGGAAAGGCAGTTTTACAGAGAGACAGCGAGAAAGATGTTCCATCTGCTGCTTCAGTCTCCATGTGGCCTCAATGGCCAGAGCCGAGCTGATACAAAACCAGGAGGCAGGAGCTAGGAGTTTTTTCCTGGACTCCCACATGGGTGCAGAGTTCCAAGGTTTTGGGCCGTTCTACTGCTTTCCCAGGCCATAAGCCAGGAACTGGATTAAAATTGGAGCAACCTGAACATGAGCTGGTGCCCATATGGGATCCCTGTGCGTTCAAGGCAAGAATTTAACCATTATGCTATTCCACTAGGCCCAGAATTTTTTTCCTCAGGAGGTTAACCAACACTGTTTAAATAATTGTTCATCGTTTCTTCATTGATTTGTAATGTTGTTTTTGCTGTGTGTCATGATTGTGTAGATCTGTTTTAAAGATTTATTTTATTACTTGAATATCAGACATACAGAGAGAGAGACAGAGAGAGAGAGAGAGAGAGAGAGATCTTAAATGCCTTGGCTCACTCCCAAGATGGCCACAATGGCATGGCCAGGTATGAGCCAGGGAGAAGCTTGGAGCCAAGAGCTTCTTTAAGGTCTCTCATGTGGGTTGCAAGTGCCCTAACTTTGGGCCATTGTCCTCTGCTTTTCCCAGGACATTAGGAAGGCTCTGGATTGAAAGTGGAGCACTTGGGATATAAACTGGTGTCCATATGCTGGCATTGCAAGTGATAACTTTATGCCACAATTCAAACCCCTGTTTTTACAGTTCCTTATTTGGTTACATTGGGCCATTTGTCCCTGTACCATTCCTACACTGTCTTAATTAATCTCATGTTAAAGTCTGTAAATCCAGCTTCCTTCTAGTTTGCTTTTCCTTATTATGTTCTCATTCTTCTTAGCTCATTGTCATTTCATGTGAGTTTTAAAACCACTTTATAAAGTCTTCCCCCAAATCTTAATATTTAAAAATTATTAATGTTACAATGTTAGTCAAGCAGAGACTGAAGTTGTAAGGTAATAGAAGTTATGAGAACTAGTTAACATGATCAGATTGGCACAGCACAAAAAAACAAGACAAATGGATTTCATCCAATTTAAAGAGCTTCTGCATAGCAAAGGAAATGGCAAAGAGGAGAGAAAACATCATGAAATTTGAGAAAATATTTGTAAGCTGTCATCTGACAAGAGGTTAATTCCCAGAATATATAGAAACACCAACAACTCAAAAGCAAAAATAGCAAACCTGAAAGAAAGAGTCAACCTGATTTAAAAATGAGCAGTAGATCTAAATAGACATTTCTCAGAGGAACGTGTACAAATGGCCATCCGGTACATGAAAAAGAAATACTCCATATCACTAATCAGCATAGAGATGCAATCAAGTCCACAATGAGATATCCCCTCACTCCCTTTAAATTAATTCTTAACGAAAAGATAAACATTTTATACATAAAAATGAGAGCAAACTTCATGTATTTTATACACATAATTTTTGAGAGCATGATGATATATACTACTCTACCCTACCTCCCTCTTTTCCTTACCCTTTCTTTCCTTATTTTTCTTTTAACTTAAATAGTGATATCATTTCAGTTTTCTTTATAATCACAAGCTTAACCCTTCACTAAATAAAGAATTCAGCAATTAGTAAATAGAAAAATTGCTGTTCCTTAAGAACACACATGGTCTATAAACAATTATCAAATCTCAGAGTGTCAGCTTCATTCAGAAAACATTACACTTTTTGTGTTCTGCATGTATTGGTTACCCAAATCCAAGGATATATGTCATTTGTCTTTTTGATGCTGGTTTATTTCAACTACTCATATTACAGGTTTCAGTTTTAGGATGTTCACTAACGTTTGTATGTGTTTCAATTCTTGGACATCATAGATATTAACTATACTCCTCAGGGTTTGATCCGTAGTATTTTCCCTTTCAGTTTTGTGTATTAACAAATTTCTGTTATAATTTCTTGATTTTGGCATTTAGAAATGTTCTCATTTTCAATGTTATATTTTCAGATATATGCATATATATAATATTGAAAATGAGAATTTATATATATAGCATTTTCTCCTGGACTGATACTGCTACAGCAAATTTTGTCTAATTTAGGAGAAGGCCTTGAGAAAACTTCAGGTCCTAGCTTGCCTAATTTGGAATCGAAAATGTTATACTTGTCCATAATGGCAACCCTCAAACTTACAAAAGGAGTCTGCTACCATATTTATTATTTGAAATTTTATGCTTGGCTTCCCATAGAAAGAATGTTATATTTTATAGGGTTGAGGGACCCACAAAACAATTTAACCTAGATTGTGGCTGAAAAAAACGTTAAATTTATGATTTTAAACATCATTCATTTAAGCTTTAGAAAATGTATTTAGACATTACAAAATCACTTTAAAGTATATGAAACCCTAGGAACCCTACTTAACTTGGTTCACAGTTGGTAACTCAGCTGAGAACTTTTGCATTGATGAATCACTGTCACACATCACTAGAAATGGACAAGCAATGGAGAAACTGGGTTCCTTGAGGTAATGACAGCGTGAATGGTTCATTTTCTGCCTTTTCCAGCTCTCAGGAGTCAGAATGCACTTCGCACTGAGGAAGGGAAAGAATAAGGGGAACACTGGGAGCATATGGATGAGTTCCAGATGCTAATTATCCACTCCGGTAGCCAGGCAGAGCCTTTGCCAGCAGCAGCTGAGAACAGGAGAACTGTCATCTTTCAGCCATCCAGCCCAGAGAGTGAGGTGAGATCCCCCGTAGAGTTCCTGTAACAGTAAGCCTGCCTGGGAAGATGAGTGGGAAGAGGGGAAGGCATATCAGTGAACAAAATCAAGACTGAAAATTCTGTTAATCAAATCGCATAGAAGTTTCAACAGATGAAAAGAGGGGTGGATGGAAATTGATTTAAAGAGGCTTAAGAGACATCTGAGTTTTAAAAATGGGCAAAGCTTAAATATAGTCTCTGAGGATGCACATTTAGGTGATAAAACTTTCAAACAGCAAGGGATGATTGCTAAAGGTTTGAACAGTATGGGTAAAGAGAAGGGATTGAAATCTGAGCAATGCCTATAGGAGGGACTTGTAGGATGACTAACAAACATCTGTTACTTTTTAAAGGAATGTATTTATTTGAACAGCAAGAGGAATGGAAAACAAAAGCTGGAGTGAGAGAGAGAGAGAGATCAATATTCCATTGCTGGTTCACTTCCCCAAAGTCTGCAACAGTCAGGCCTAGGCCAGCTAAAATCAAAGGCTTGGCACTCTATCTGGGTCTCCCACAAGGGTGGCAGGGGCACAACTCCCTGGACCATCTTCTATCCAAGGCATGTGGACAGGGAGCTGGGTCAAAATCAGGGCAGCAAGGACTTGAACTGATGTTCCAATGTGGGATGCCTGGGTTGCAAGTGGCAACTTAATTCACTGTGCCAAAATGTGAATGTCAAGATCTATTTCTTATTTAATAAGAGTTACATGAGAACCACTGCTATGTGAGTCCCTTAAGCCTAATTCATATGTGTGTTTGTTTTTCCTCCTCTGTTTCACTTTGCAACAACAACAACAAAAAAACATAAAAAAGTGGGCCCGGCATGGTGGCCTAGTGGCTAAAGTCCTTGCCTTGAACAGGCCAGGATCCCATATGGGCACCGGTTCTAATCCCGGCAGCTCCACTTCCCATCCAGCTCCCTGCTTGTGGTCTGGGAAAGCAGTCAAGGATGGCCCAAAGCCTTGAGACCCTGCACCCACATGGGAGACCAGGAAGAGGTTACTGGTTCCCAGCTTCAGATCGGTGCAGCACCGGCCATTGCAGTCACTTGGGGAGTGAATCATTGGACAGAAGATCTTCCTCTCTCTGTCTCTGCCTCTCTGTATATCTGACTTTGTAATAAAAAATAAATCAATCTTAAAAAAAAACCCAAACATAAAAAAGTAAATGGGCGTTTTCATGAATCAAAGTAGCTACTGGAGAGCCTGGAATGATTGCTGGAGCTGTAGAGAGAAAAAAGTATTGCCATCAGAGCATGGGTAGAATGGACTAAAGGAAAAACAGATGGCTAGGGAGTAACCAAAATGACAGTAAAGCAAGGGAGAGATTCAAGGTTTGGAGAGAATTGGGGTCATTTGTCAAATAGTTTACAGCAGAATTCTAGGCTGAGCCTACATTCATCATTTAAAGAACATAGGAGGGATCTTCAAAAAGTTTACAGAACACGTGCAGTGATTCCTCAATAATCTAAAAATAGGTGCTGGCATTGTGGTGCAGCAAGTTAATGCCAGCATCCCATGTTGAAACACTGGTTCAAGTCCTGGCTGCTCTCCTTCTGATTCAATCACTGCTAATGCATCTGGGAAAGTAGTGGAAGATGGGCCAAGTACTAGGACTCCAGCTACCCATATAGAAAATCTGGAAGGAGTTTCAGGCTCCGGTCTGAATCCTGGCCTGGCTCTGACCACTCGGGATATTTGGGGAGTGAACCATCAGGTGGAAGATTGCCCTTTCTCTGTCTCTTCCCCACTTTTCTGTCACTTAGTCATTCTAATAAGTAAAATGAAAAAATTTTAAAACCTCCTAAAAATAATCTATCGCTTCCATATTTATTGTAGAGCTATTCATAGCAGTCAAGAATAGGAGTCAACCTGAAAATTCATTTATGGAAATGGATAAAGAAAAAAACCAAATATATACATTAGAATTTTACTCAACTACAAAAATAAAATGTGTAACAAAATTTGTTGACATTCACAACAAAAATGAGTAGAATTGGATATCATTAAGGTAAATAAGGCATACACAAGTATAAATACCATATGTTTCATCTCATAGATGGAATTCAGTGCATAGATTAGATAATGGGTGGGTATTTATATTATTTGCTATATATTTATAAATGTTGGCATCATTGAATTATACTTCTAATATAATAAAAATTGAAGACTAAGTGTAGATTTCAAAATATTTTTACACTCAAATGAGCATATCTGCCCCCTTGGACTGAGGAAGGATCCTAGTGGAGGTTTTTCCCCAAATATGATCTCAAGTCAGAAACAAAGTACCTCACATGCTGTTTGTTCATTTCCAAGTCAGAATAATGTCTCCAGTCTGCCTTGAGAGATCCTGAATTAACAAGATATGGTATGATATTTCAATAAAATTCTTAACAGAATGGATCAAATTGACACAGATTTCAGTTTAGGAAGCACCCAATGAGATGGTAAGAAATTCAAAACAGCATAGGAGTGAGCAAAGCACAAGAATGCAAGAAGGTGGATAGCAGGAAGGAATGGGGGCTCTGCAATTGTACTGGAATTTAAGGTCAGGGTCCTTGTTTGGCAAGAGCAAAGCAGAGCCCCTGTTGCAGAGTGACGGAGGCAGTGAACAAATTAACTAGATAGGAATTTAGTCACAGGGATGATAGGCGACCAATAAGTGCACCTGGGCTGAAGACACTGTCCCAGCACAATCAACAGCCAGGCTTAGCTCAGTCATCTGCAGTTACAGAAAAACAGACTCCTTAATTTCTCTTTAATGAATGAAAAGGATTTGTTGTAGAGCTGTGGGCAGAGTTGATGGGATGAGTTGGGGCACAGGTTGCCCTGGATGTGAGAATTATTTTTGCTATTTTATTTCTTAATCAAATACAAATAATACTGCTCTCATGATTATTGGTTTTTCATAATATGATTGGATTCAGAGAAGGCTAGAATCCCTTATGGGTGCTGTTGTTTATCCCTTATTCAATCACACCAGGAGACCTCTACTGAGTGGATGCATTACATTTTATAACATTAAGATTGATCAGTGGGATTCAGCTGGTGTCATCCTGGTTCCTGATTTAGAAAATGTCCCATCAATATTTAATCTAATGATTGTTGCCTCCCTAATGATTGTAATCTAGATCCATTATTTCATTACGGGTTGAAGATTGATGATTTTCCAATGCTGTCCTTTTTTCTGTATTTATTAGTGAGAATTCTTCTACAAAGAAGAAATTCCTTATAAATGACTATTTTGGCATTCAGTTCTTATGGGAGAGACAGGGCCACATGTTAATTCTTGTCCTTTACTTAGGTTTTCAATATGTTTCAATGTCTACATAAGCTCCAATGGGGATCAGTGTGTTTGTATTAACTCATTATGAATTCATGGACTTTTAAGTATTTGAAATATTTCAATGGATTACACTATTCTTTTTCATTGTGATACAAATTGTCCCGCAGTAGACCAGTGAGAGCAGCTTAAAGTTGGATCCTGAGGCCTTTTGACACAACCAGGGTAATTGCTGGTAGTGTCTGCTTTTTCCCTGAGGAGACATGCCAGGCTCATCTAATATAGTTCCTGCCCTAGATGTGGAGTCAGCCATTTCATTAAGCAACTTTGGTTTTAAGTATTGGGGAAGGGTATTGAGAGATTACAATTTGTGTGCCAGAAGTGCTCATTCCTATTTCTGAGCTCATTGCTTGTAGCTATTTTCAGCGGTCATAGTTGGCAGTTACCTTTTTGTTAAAAAAAAAAAAAAGTAAAAAAAAAATGGAAAGAAATGCATTTATAGTGGTAGTCCTTGTACAAATTTAAGGTTATAGGATTTTTTTTTTAAAAAATTAACTTATTTGAATTTGTTCTTATATCTGTCTAAATTCTCTTATTGTAAGCATCTTGGTTCTTGAGAATATTGACAGTTGCCTTTAATAGTATTAAAATAGAGATAACAGTATGATCATTAACAACAAAAATAGTGAATGCAGCTTCGAAATTGTTGGTAGTTGTCTGTGGCCTGTGAATATGCTCAGTTGTGAATATACAGTCAAATTTCTGTGTTTTTCTCAAAGATTTATTATTTATCTGAAAATCAAAGTTGCATTGAAAGCAAGAGAGAAAGGAAGATATAGAAAGGGAGCTTTCATCTGCGGGTTTGCTCCTCAAATGGCTATTATGGTCAGGGCTAGATCAGACAGAAGCCAGGATCCAGGATCCAGGATCCAGGAGACATCCTGGTCTCTCATGTGGGTGGCAGATGCCTAAGCACTTCTATAATTTTGTTTCCTTCCCGGGCACATGAGCAGGGAGCAGGATCAGAAGCTGTGCAGACAGAAATTGAACCTGTCCCCATATGGGTTGTCAGTATCACAGATGATAGTGTAACCATCTGTGCCACAACATCAGCCCCCAAATTTTGTGTTTTAAAGTTGAAATAATTCTTTTCCCTATGTGAATATGCCACCTATTTAGTATAAAATAATGATATTTGTTTCACTTTTGCCTTCCTATTTTTTAGGAGGTTTTTCCTTTTGATCAGTTTGTCTCAAACTGTACAACAATTCATATTTACTTTAAATTCTGTCTCTTTCAATTGGCTAATTTTTCTTTATTTGAAAGGTAGAAAGACAGAAAAATAGATATAGAGAGACATTCCACCTGATGGTTCACTCTTCAGATACTTGCAACAGCCAGGGTTAGGCCAGGATGAAATAACTAGTTGGAAACTCAAGCTGAATCTTTCACCCAAGTACACCCTTGTGAGGAACCTAAGTACTGAACCATTACCTGCTCCCTCTCACAGTGGCCAATAGCAGAAATTTTTTTTATCAGAATAAGATGCCATGCACTTCATTAAGAGGTATGGGCATCTGAAGTAGCATCTTAGCCACTGTGCCAACTGTGAAACTCACAAGTTATATTTAAAGAGGTCTTAAAGCCATCTCTTCCTTCAACACAGTTTTTCCCATAGATAAATATACTTATACATTATTATCATCGCAGCATTTATTTTTAAAGATACAAGGAAATGTATGTATCATGGATTCATGTGTTTTTCTTTAAAATAGACTACTTAAAATGTCTTATTTGTGGATGATTTAAAGCATAGTATAAACATCATTTTCTCATGTTCCCACTGCCCCTGCACAAATAACAGATCCTGGAGGTATGCCATATTAAGTATACAGAAATGTTCCTCATTCTTGGGACCAACATTGAAGCTCAGTGGATCAAGCCATTGCTCACGATGCTGGTATCCCCTATGGGTGCCACTTTGAGTCCTAGCTACTCCGCTCCTCACCCAGAACCTGCTAATATGCCTAATATGCAGGGACCAAGTACTTGGGACCAGCTTCTGCTTCTTTCCTGGATAAAGTTTCTGGGTTTTGAATTAATCCTAGCCCAGTCTGGTCTGTTGCAGCCATTTGGGGATTGAACCAGTGGAAGGGAAAGTTCTGTAAACTGCCTTTCAAATAAAGAGATAGATAACATAAATAAGTAAGTATTAAAACGAAATGTTCTTCATTTAAAAATAGCTGTATAGTACCCATTGTATGGATCCACCATAGTTTATTCAATTTATCTTTTATTGATGCATGTTTGCGTTCTTTTCAGTTTTAGCTACAAATAATACTGTGTCAAATGGCCTTGCACTTATGCGATTTAATATTTTGTCAGTGTATCTTTGTAAAAATTGTGTATAATTTCTAATGTGAGCTTCAATTGCACAAGACAATTTACATGTTCTAGTGGTTGGTCAATAGTAAGAGCATTTTGCTGTTTTGTGGTTAATGGGTACCATCAGGAGAAATGCTAAAGGCAGCAGATACATTCACAAGCCACTTAGAATCCAGTGTTTCTTGACATCCCTTCAGTGTAGTGAGTGAGTGGGAAGTTGGTTCCAGGATCCCCCCGTGGATGCCAAAATCCTCACATGCTCAATTCACTTATGTAAAATGTCATAGTGTGTGCATGTAACGTATTCTCCTGTATAATCATTTGTGGATGACTTATAATACCTAATACAATACAAATCCTTATGTGAATAGTTGTTATATTGTTTAGTGAATAATGACAAGGAAAACAACTGTACACACACATTTAGTATTAGATACAATTTTTGTTTTTAAATTAATTAATTAATTAATTTATTAATACCATTTTATGATAAAGTTCCATAGGCTCCTGGTATTTCCCTTATTCCAGCCCCAACCCCCCCACACCTAGTTCCTGTATATCATTACTAAAGTGTAGTTCTTCATACACAGTCATATGTCCATCATTGTGGATATAGACAATGGCAGAGAGTCCAGCATGCTGTTGTCAAAATATAGTGAACAGTTTTATTGGGAGTCCATCTTTTTCTGGAAGTAGAGATGCATACTATACTGTATCCTCATATCTGGATGTGATAGTCTCCATTACACAGTTACTATACATCCCCTCACATGAAAACCGACAATACAAAACAAAATCAACAACAGGAATAAAAATAGAAATTTACAATGCCATGAAGTTAAATAACATGCTGCTAGATATGACAGTCTCCATTACATAGTTATTATGCATCCCCTTAAATGAAAAGTTGCAAAACAAAACCAGCAGCAGGAAGAAAAAAAAAGAAATTAACAACACCATGAAGTTAAACATGCTACTGAATGACTAATGTGTCGCTGAACCATGCAGTATTTCCAATTTGGCTTCCTGGTGATGTGCCCAGAAAAGCAGCTGATAGTGGCTTAAGTACTTGAATCTCTGCCACCCACGTGGGAGACCTAGATGAAATTGTGGACTACGGGTTTTAGTTTGGTTAAGATAAGATTGTTACTGGCATTTAGGCAGTGAGCTCCTGGGTGGAAGATGTCTCTGTCTCTTCTCTATCATCCTGCCTTTGTAATAAATAAATTAATTTTAAAGGTAAAAGTTTATGGTTTGAACACCTAAGACATCTGTAAAACAGTGCTTAGTCCCCCCCCCCCCCCGCTTGAGATTAGGGTATATTGCTGCTATTAGATGAAATCATTTGTTTTATGCTTCTAATGGTTTGAACTCCAAAACATGGTTATGTGGGCGAATTTCTCTTGAGTCTGCTGTCTACATTGTTTAGGGGATCTCAGTTCTCTCTCCTTAACTTCTGTGAATCTAAATGATTAACTCCTTGGTTCCAGTTTTTTTTTAGTTGCTTGTTTGTTTGTTTACCTTTTACATTTCCTCTTAGCAAGAGAGAAAAATGAGCTACAGGTCTTTCCTAGGCTGAGGATGATATATTCAGAGACATATCAGATATATATCAGACATATATTCAGAGATATTATCCATCAAAAATAATAATCTGACCAAACAATAAAAATTTTTCTTTTTATCATCAGGATTTTTTTAAAGTAGCTGGTGGGCTAGGTATTATTTGAATATGTATTTATTTCCTTTGTTAATTTATGTGCTTATTCAAAAATATTATTGGAAGTTTTGATATACTATTTGGTTGTTACTAGATTTGTTACTTTCTCTTTTTTTTAGCATTAGGTTATGCTTAAAATCTTCTAATTTTGGAATTTCTAATTATGAATACATTCCATTAACAGAAACTTCTAAATTAAAAATGTAAATAATTTTCTTAACAAAATTATAGCCTAGATGAATTGTATTCCTTAAGTAGATGGCAAGAGACTTAATGGTTTTCATACATTTTGAATTAACACACTTTAAAAAACGACAACAGCAAAAACTAGGGTGGCCTAGAGTTGTCATTTTTTTTTGTTGTTTTGATAATTGAGAATAATATACGAATACCGGAATACACTAAAGAGTATTTCAGTACTAAGAAAAAATTAGAAAGGAAATACTTCTAATAAAAGCAAAGTTGTAATAAAAGCAAGTCCTTAAAAATGGATGTTTAGAGTTGTGAAAAATTTTCTTCATTGACCTCTTTGTTTTTCGTTAAATATTACAATGGACCAGTCTAAGCCTGGGAACCAGTGTTTGGGAATCACTGTTTCAGGATAGAGACTTTATTTTATTCTAACTTAATCATTGCTAAGCTAGGCCCCCTGAAACAACTTTTATATTCAATCGAACTGTAGAGTTACTGTGCTTTGATAAAAGCATTATTGTTTTGACAGGAGTTTGTTTGGTGTCTCATACTCTGAATGACACACTTGAAGTATTAAGTATTTCTAGTCTAGATTTAACAGATGACGAAAAGATGCAGAAGGTTAAGTGATCCATGTCCTTACTAAGTGAATTAGTAAAATCAAACAAGCAAACAAATAAAAAACAACCAAAAAATGAGAGTAGAAGAGACTATAGAATTTTAGAACCACGTAGATAACTACCTACAGAAACTGGAGCTGTTTATGTGATTTTCAACAACTTGGGGCTAAGTAATTACCCTCATGAGAGTGACTTTTTCTATCTAGTCCTAGATAGAAATTAATTTAGCTCTGTTACCTTTTACTGTGGCTGAATTAATATTTTTCTCCAGTGTAGAAAAGGCAGTGACTTCTAGCTATAGTCTTCCAACACGCCGCTTAGTAAAAATAAGTGAAGGTATATAAGATCTTGACACGAGTGATTTTCCCTAGCATAGTCCAGGCTCTCTCTGGCAGACTGGGCTGATTTTGTAGAACCTTCTCAGCTCAGAGATTCTAGAATTCTATTATTTTCTATAGTTTCTAATCTATAGACTGAATCAACTAAGTCAGGGATTGTCCACTTAAACCATGCTGTCCCAAAATATCTTGCAATGTATAAGGATTTTGTGTATATTCTATTTCCGAAGTCACGTTTCATCAGTAGAATAACAGAAAACTGTTTTAATTATTATTATCTTATAAATTTTGGTGTAAAAATACTGAGAGTTTACAAGGAATCATGTTAGGTCCCATTACATATTATGACTTGTGCTGTAGTATTCCGTGTAATACTAACTTTACACTTTATCTCCCATGACAAGAGAATATTGAAGTTCAGAAAGGTGACATTTTAAGATATCCTGGAGTGTAGCTGTCAATAGATGTTGAGCAATGGTTATCAGCCTGAGCCTTCATAATCAGAAGATGTGATCCTTTTAAGACTAGGAGGGCCTACCAGAGTGCACCTGAGCTAAAAACAAGGCCAAAATCCACATGCCTTGTTGACTCAATCTCAGGACTCAGGATGACTCTGGACTTTCGGGTGTGACTGGACTTCTGTCTTGTTATATTTTCCACTTTTCTGGCTCCTTTTTACTCTGTTTACAGGCCTGGGTCTATATTTCCTTGACCAGCCTACTCAATCCAGTAAGAAGATACTCATTTGGTTAATGTTCATGATCTGTCTCTGTCCAACATGTCCATTTTTTTATACTTTAATTTCTCCAGCATGCATCCCAGTTTGACCAACCGCAGCGTCTTGTATTTATTCATGTTAGCTTGAAAACTCTGTGCAGCCATTTTTTTTTCTTCAAAAACCTCTTAGAAAAATGCCACAAAGAAACAACAAATGTTTGAAAAAATGAAACATTACATGTAGACATAATGTATACATGAATCAAAATGCTACATAAGCTTTGACATGATAGCTAGTGGCTAAAATCCTTGCCTTGCTTCCACTGGGATCCCATATGAGAGCTGGTTTGCAACCAGGCTGCTTCACTTCCCATCCAGTTCCCTGCTTGTGGCCTGGGAAAGTGATGAAGGATGGCTCAAAGCCTTGGGACACTGCACGTGCGTGAGAGACCTGGAAGAAGATTCTGGCTCCTGGCTTCAGATTGGCTCAGCTCTGGCCATTGTGGCCACTTGGGGAACAAACCAGTTGTCAGAAGATCTTTCTCTCTGCCACTCCTTCTCTCTGTAAAGCTCCCTTTCCAATAAAATAAACCTTCAGAAAATACTACATACCGCTATAAACATACATAGAATTTTTACATGTCAGTTTAGAATTATTCTTTTTAAAGATTTATTTATTTATTGGAAAGTCAGATATACAGAGAGGAGAAGAGACAGAGAGGAAGATCTTCTGTCCGATGATTCACTCCCTAAGTGAGCACAACGACCTATGCTATGCCGATCTGAAGCCAGGATCCAGGAACCCCTTCCAGATCTCCCACACAGGTGCAGGGTCCCAAAGCTTTGGGCCGTCCTCGACTGCTTTCCCTGGCCACAAGCAGGGAGCTGGAAGGGAAGTGAAGCTGCTGGGATTAGAATCGATGCCCATATGGGATCCTGGCGCATTCAAGAAGAGGACTTTAGCCGCTAGGCCACGCCACCGGGTCCTAGAATTATTTTTTAAAACTTAAAGAGTCAAGTTTAAGAGACTGATGTTTGGAACAGCATGTTAAGTCACCACTTTTGATGCCAGCATCCCATGTCAGAGTGTTGGTTCCAGTTGAGATTCTCTGCTTCCATCACATTCCTACTAAAGCTCCTGGGAAAGCAACACAAGTTGGCTCCTACAATCCTGACAAGGAGCCTGAAGCACTGATCATATGAGAAAGATGATTGTTATTAGCTGTACAGGCAAGGTCAAGTTATAAGGGCTGAAATGAAGAGGGTAAATAGCATATGTACTTGTTGTGGGTTGGAAGCAAATCCTGCCATTCATTTCCTTTGTTATCCAAAGACTGGACATAGGTCTCCAAGAGCACTGTTATCCTTATCATTCATCAACCTGGCATCCTGGCATTGCTTGCTTTAGGGTGTCTTCTCTATGTTTTTTTTTTTTTAAGATTTACCTTTAAAAAAAGATTTATTTATTTGTATTGGAAAGGCAGATATACAGAGAGGAGGAGAGACAGAGAGGAAGATCTTTCATTTGATGGTTCATTCCCCAAGCGGCTGCAATGGCTGGAGCTCAGCCAATCCCAAGCCAGGAGCCAGGAGCTCTTCTGGGTCTCCCACGCGAGCCCAGGTTCCCAAGGATTTGGGCAATCCTTGACTGCTATCCCAGGCTACAAGCAGGGAGCTGGATGGGAAGCGGGACTGCTAGGATTAGAACCTGTGCCCATATGGGATTCTGGTGTGTGCAAGGCAAGGACTTTAACTACTAGGCTATTGTGCTGGGCCCAAGACTTACCTTTTTGTTTGAAAGGAAGAGTTATAGAGAGAAAGAGGGAGAGGCAGAGATATCTTTCACTGTTTGTTCACTCCGTCAGTATCTGTCACAGCCAGGCCAAAGCTAGGAGTCTGGAACTGCATCCAGGTCTCCCATGTGGGCGAGAGGGACCCTGGCATTTTCTACAGGTAGATTGCCACTAGTTTTCTTTCGAATATTTTTTTATTCACATGAAAGTAAGTATTCATATGAAAGAGAGAGTACAGACAAATCTTCCATCTGCTGGTTTGCTTCCAGTGGCTGCAAGAGCCAGCCCTGGGATAGGCTAAAGCCAGGGGCTAGCAGCTTCTTCCAGGTCTCCCAGGTAGCTTTTTCCTAGACCTCTGGTAGGGAGCTGGATTGGAAGTGGAGCAGCTGGGGCACAAACCCGTGCTCCCACTGGTGTCTGCTTTACTTTATATACCACAACTCCAGTCCTTGCCATGAATATTTTCTGTTCGAGCATGAAAAATTTCCTTATTCTCACTGAAATTAAAACGCTCTTCTGTTTTTAACTCTACTTGATGAGCCACTGAGTGTCCTAGATAGCGCTTATACTCAGACCGGAGGTGAAATGCCAGCTCCAGCACTTGCATATGTAGGGCTTTGGAGAAGTTAATTTCTCAGACTTAGTTTTATTCTGTGTAAAAATAGAGATAATAGTGCTTGTCTCCTGGAATTGATGTGAGAATTACGTGAGTTACACATTTCAAAGGGTCAGCTATTGGCAGTCAGTAAATGCTGGTTCCTTTTTACTTGCCTTCCACCCTTCCTCTTGGCATTCGTAACTTTGTTCCCTCTGTAGATGCCTGGTCACCACAGCAGATTTTCCTTTCCTCAAACAATGAGAGCCTTGGGAGAGCCATTTCCTTTTAGATTTTTTCCACATCATATGTAATCTAAGCAAAAATAAACCCTTTCCCTATTTATTGCCTTTTATTACCTTATACCCCAGTGCATTCAAAACTCAAGCATTTGGCCTGTTGGTTAAGACAATACAAAGATGTTTGTGTCCCATTTTGGGGTGCCTGGATTTAACTCCCAGCTTTGTGTTCTGACTCCAGCTTCCTGCTAATTCAGATTCGTATAGGCAGTGGTAATGGCCCAAGTGACTGGATCCTTGTCACCCATGTGGAGGATGTGGATTATTCTTCCCAGTTCCCAGGTTTGATCCTGATTGTGAGTCGGCTGTGAACCTTTGGAGAATGAACCAGCAGATGGCAAGATCTCTCTTGCTCTTTCTCTGTTTTTTTTTAATCCCTCTTTATCTCTGTCTGTTGTTTTTTCTCTGTGTCCCCAATATAAAACAGAAACTTAGAAAAGGAACAGAACTCACATGAATTGACTGAATTTATCAGAGTGACATAGAACTTATAGGGCCAAAACATTAAAAAATTGAAAACTAGCAATTAGTCACCTCTGCTGCATCCCCCTAAATGTCCTCAATATTCAGAGCTGAACCAGGCTAAAGCTAGGAACCAGGAACTCCATTCAGGTTTCCCAAGTGGATGGCAGGAGCCCCAAAACTTAGGCCATCCTCTGCTGCTTTCCCAGGCAAATCAGCAGGAAGCTGGATCAGAAGATAAATAGGCAGGGCTCAAGCTGGCACTCTGATATGGCATGTCAGCATCACAAGTGTCTCTTAACATGCAATGCCATAATGCTGACTGTTGACTTTGTATTATTTCTTCATTGCATAAAGAATGAATGCCCCGAGGCTTGCTTTCTCAGGATAGATTACAGTATAGATTACAGTATAGAAAAGCAATGTAAATTGGTTACTAAGTATGAGTTTCAGCAGCTTCTGGGCCACATTATGCTATAGAGAATGTCAAATGGGTAGCTTTGCTATGGACAGCTGCTTTTACTTCACAGCTTTTCCATTTTCCAGCTATGAAACGTGAGCAAGGTGCTTAGCCCTGAAGCTTCCATTTTTTAAAAATGTGTAATATAGAGTGAATAAAATATTTTTCCAGAAAATGATGTTAGGAGTAAATGAACTGACTTGTGTAAAGTTCTTATCATAGTACCTGGCACATAATGAACACCCAATACCAGTGTTACAGTCATTAACATTATTATTCAGGCAAAGTCAGAACCTGTAGGCCTACATTTCATACATTCACAGATTATCCTTTTCATTTGGGGAAGGATGGGGGATGAAAAATGTGACTGCCAACTCTGCCACCTAGTATTAATAAGACCTTCAGGAAGCTATTTAATCTCATCAAATTATAGTTTTCAGATCAAGAAAATAAAGAGATTAATGGTTGTTATTTCTTAGGAATGTTGGGATGATTACATGACATAATGGGGAAATCTGATGTATTTGAGTGAATAAAAAAGGAGTAATAGAATTTTACTTGACATGCAGTTCTCGAGCTTGGGGAGCCCAAGATTCAGGGGCCAAGTCTGGTGAGGTTCTTCTTGCTACTTCAAAATATGGCATATGTGTCATATGATATATTTATGCCTAAGAAAGACATGCACACAGTTTTCCTTCTGTTAAGATCCTATTCTCATCACAGTAGCATTTATCCATTCATGAAGGCAGGGCCCTTGCAACCTCATCACCTCTTGAAAGTCCCACTTCTACACTTAGCCAAAAGGCCGAGAAACGATTTGAAGGTCCCACTTCTTAACACCATCACAGTTGCAATGAAATTTCTCCATGATTTTGAAGGGGGCATTCAAACTATAGGAGACACCAGGCTCAGTGCCTGGAAAAGCATGGTATTACAGTGTAAAGGAGCTATCAGAACTACAGAGTTACTGTTCTACCATAAATCTTCCTTTCTGGGGCTCTGTTCAGAGGAAAGAAATAATTTTGGGAATTGGCATTATAGCACAGGGTGTGAAGCTGCCACTTGCAATACCAGTATCCAAAAATGGGTGCTTGTTCCAGTCCTGGATGCTCTTGTTCTGATCCAGCTTCCTACTAGTGCACCTGGGAAAACAATGGAGATGGCCCATGCACTTTAGTCTTTGCCACCTACATGGGAGAGATGGAAAAATTCCACTTGCCTGGCTTCATTTCAACCATTTACAAAGCAAAATGGCAAATGAAAAATTCTGTCTCTCCCTCTCTGTCACTGTGCCTTTCTTATAAATAAAATAAATCTTTAAGTAAGTAATTTTGAATAGGAATAATTAATTTCTTATCTCAATGAATAACCTTTTCTACTTTATTATTACTAATTTTGATAATTGTTTTCATTTTTGATGATTTTTGCATAGTTGATTAGGGTGATGAGGGTCAAGAGCTACAGGAAGGTTGGTGGGACCGTTATTTCCATGTTCTCTTTTTTTTTTCCTTCCTGTATCTGGGGAAAGGGGGAAACAAGGAGAGAAGCCACACCCAGCTTCCCAAATGCCTCTGCCCCCTTGGATGGAGGACAGCCTCCTGACTCCATCCCAGGCTCTCTGATGTTGGGCATGCTGCGAGGGTCGTGCTCAAGAGGTTTTGATAGTTCAACAGTTTGAATGACTGCTGATCTCGCCACTCCAAGCAAAATGAAATCTCTCCAGAATCCACTGATTGACACAGTCCACCTTAGAGTCTCTGCCCAGATACTCACTGCCAACACTTGGCTAGGGTAATTGATCGATTTGTTCTGTCCTCTGTCCTCTGTTATGGTACCAGGTGTCCTCTGCAGGCTCCAATGTGCTGTCATATCCTCCATGTGCTGGATATGCTGTCCACTGCTCCGTCTAAGCCACTGAGGAGGCTCGGCTCTGACACATGCACTCCAAAATCAGACCATGGAACCAGCAATTCTCTCCATGGTTGGGGTTCTGAGTCCAGCAATTTAGTTGCAGGGATCCCCAAAGAAACATCCTCTGAGGTGTTCCCAGACCTGGCTCTTGTGTGTGCTTGCCAATACAGGGTCTGGCACAGTCCGTTTCCCCAATCAGCTTATGCAGATGCTGGTGGTTGCAATTGCTGGGTCAGTTCTGTCTCCAGCCCTGTCTTCTACACAAATCGGTGGGTATTGGAGCCCAGCCTGATCTTGCCCACCACACATTCAGCCCTTATGCAAACAAGTGGGAGCTGTGGCCTAATTGAAATGACCCTCAATAACCTCCACCAAGCCCGCCCCCTGCCCCGGTTTCTGTGCTTGCCAGTATGTACAGCAGACTGTTCCAGTCTCTCCCACATGCTGTTCAGCTCTCATATATGTCAATGGGCCATTGAAGCCTAGTTCAACCCAACCAGCCCCACTATCCAGCCCACACATGTGATGGTTGGTGCCACTCTCTGTCTAGTCATGCCTTCCCCAATCCTGATTGTCATGCTCACCAGTGGGAATGACAACCCACGAGGGATATGCCCACTGTTTCCCTACTTGACCCACTCCCACTTCTGTTTCTTGCACTCTCTGGGTGGTTCTGCAGTTTAACTTGACAAATTTTGCTCTCTTTGCCAGCATCTGCCAGCTGATGCTGTGGCAAAATCCAACCAACCCACATCCACTCTGTCTTATGCATGCACCGTAGGAACAATCAACCCAGCCTTTCCCCTGATGCGGCTTACATGAGGCCAACAGGTTTTGTATCCCTGCCCAGCCTGGTCTGCTCCGATCCTAGTGTTTATGCTTACCAGTTGGAGTGGTAGCCCAGCAGGGGAGACCTACGTAGCTCCCCTTCTGGATTCGCCCCCTGCCCTCCACCCCCAACCCCCAGGTCTCACATGTGCTGGTTTGGTGCTGTGGCCTAGTCTAACATGACCTGCCTCACCTTGGCATTTGTCAGTGGGTGCTGTAGCCTGGTCAGACCCAGACTGCCCCCAATTCCAGCTCACTGGTGGGAGTACAGACTCTCCTAGCCCAGCTGGCCCTAATGTGAACTAGCTTGTGTGGTGGCCTGACCTGGCCTGACCCACACTCTATTTTGGTGCTCAGATTTGTCCACCGATGATATGAACTGGCCCAGCCTGGTTCACCCTCCACCTGCTCCAAATGTATGCCTGTGGGTACCATTCCCTGTTCTGGGCTGGGCTGCTCCCTGTCTTAGTTCTTGCACTCACCTGCAGGCACTGTGTCCTGACAGAGGAGTTCCCCAAACTCTTCCATCAGAACCTCTCCCAAATCTAGATCTTGTGCCCATCAGTGGGTCCATGGACTAGCCCTACTTAGTCTACCTCCTGTCCTAGCAGGAACAATGTCCTTTCCTGACTGGCCTTCACCTATTCTTGTTCTTACTGGTGGGTGTTACAGCCCAGCCAAGCCTGGTCCAAACCCAGACACAGCTCACACCTGGCTCAGCAGGGGCAGAGCCTAGTCTAGCTTGTCCTACACCTACCCTGGTTCTCAAGAGCACCAGTGGGTGCTGGAGTCTGGCCCAGTCTGGCTTACCCCACACCAAGTCTACACTTGTTCCTGGTGATACTGCAGTCATGCCAGACCAGACAGCAGCCCCCACTGTAGTCCTGGCACTCACCAGTGGAAGCCACAACCCAGTCAGGGCATCCTCTTTGCTCCCCAACCAGGCCTGTTCCCAGCCATAAATCTTATGTGTGCCAGTGGTTGCTCTGTCAGCTTAGCATAGTGCCTCACCTCATAGCCTTTGCCTTCAGATGCTGTAGCCTGCCCCGATCCTCAGTCCCAACTCTCACAGGCGGGTGCTGGAACCTGACCCTGCTCAATCTGCTCCCATCCCTGGCTCATGCAGACTGGTAGATATAGCCCAGCCCAGCATGACCTGCACTCTGGCCTGACTTTTGCATTTGCCAATGAGCTAAGGTTTGCTTGGCCCTACATGGTCTGCCCCTTTCCAAAACCAACCCACACATTTGCCAACAGTTAAAACTACCTTGCCCAGCCTACCTAAACCCCAGGCCTGGACCATATGCTCACCAGGGGGAGCTATGACCCACCAGGGGAGTTTCTTAAATTTCCCCTCTCAACCTGCTTTCAGCCCCAGATCTCAGGCATGCCAGCAGGTGATAGATCCTTGCCCGCCATAGCCTGACCTGTAATCTTGACCTAGTATGAGCTAGTGAATGTTGTGGCCTAGCTTGCCCCACACCCTGTTTTAGGGTACACATGTGGGTGCTGATGCCTGGACCTGCCCAGCCTATTTTCCGTTCCTGTACACTTGAGTGATGGCAGGTTCCATGGTCACACCAAGCTCAGCCCAACACCACCCCAAGTCTTGAGCTAACCATCAGGGCTTATATTTCCACAGGGTTTTTTTCCACATATCCCCTACAGAATGTACCCCTGGACCTTGTTCTGTTGTGTGCTGGTTAGTGTCATGCTGCAGCCTAATGTGACCCATCCCCTGTTCTGACACTCAGTCTGGTGCTGGGATCTAGCCCTGCTAGATAGGCCCTCAATCCTAGCTTTTGTTTGGCCTGGCAAGTTGTCAGCAATGTTCCATACTAAAAAGCCCAGCTCAAGACTCCCTTGTGAGCTGGTGTATCAGTCTGAACCATAAAGATCTTCCTATCTCTCCTCTTCAAACTACCAGGTCTCAGTCCCATTGCTTACCTGCTAGTACAATGGCTCTGTCATTGGGAGTCCCTCAGGATTCCTTCCTCAGCTACATGGATGTCCCTAGGCAGTAATTCCACACTCAGAGCTCCAAGTCCCCAGAGCTCGCCTTTGGGTGGCCAGCGGGTGAGGCCCAGCGCCTTTGGCACTCTGGCCATCAGCAAGGTCAGGATTTGCACTTTGTCTGACAATGGTGGCTGTGTCTAGGGCCCCAAGCATTGAGCCCAATTTGGCTCGGGTCCCCTCTGCTATTGCCATGCTGCTGTGAACTCCGTACACTCATTGTTTTTTATTATGAAAAGAATTGATCCCCTTTTACTAAATTTCCCGATTTCATAATATACTCTCTGAGCTTTGACTTCCATCATCAAAGGGTCCATAATGTTGTTATACTGGACTGAAGATCACCATATTCCTGTGGCCCCCAGATCAATTTTGGTGCCTCATCATCTGTGTGGATTCCATGCTTTTGAAGAGCAATTTCCTTCTATTCATGCAGTAGAACACACCAGGAAAGATGAGATTTCACACATCCATTTTGGACCAGGAGGTCTCAGTGACTACTTTTTTGAGTCTTTCCCACTTTCATTAATTTTAGTCAGGAAATGCCTCTGACCTGTTAATGTCAAAAGCAATGTATTTATCCTCCCACAATCTCCAGTAGTATGTGAGGAGGCTATGGCCTTCAGGGGCATTCATGCCATTTTGATCCACAGAAATCTTCAAGCTGGCCTGTGTGAGGAGAAAGGGGAAAAGTGTGTCCTTGGCAGTGGGGGTTGGGAAGAGCAGAGATCAACTGGATTATAAAGCACACACTTGCCAGGTAATAAGGAACATTAAAGTAAACAGCCCAAGCAGTCCATTTGCTCAAAAGGGATTTAATTATTTTACCACGAGCTAGTCAGAAGTGAGGACCCATAAAATAAACAGAGACATTAGCATTTGATTTTAATGTCTTCTTATTTTGCCACAGGCCACAATTTAATTAAAATTCTGAATAGAAACTTGAAGAGGACACATTCTCCTCCCGAGAATCCAGACAATACAGAAAAACACACCCCCGATATTTCCCTGTGATTTTGAACATTTAGCTAAATGCTGATAGCTTAGGTCATCTTTGACAGCTGCCTCCACCCTTACCTTCTGGCAGTGGCAGCGTTGATGAGAGATGTTTACAGTATCTAAATTGTTTATTTTAAATCTAGGTGATGCTATTAATTTTAGGGAAAATGCAGGATTTATCAAGAGAAATTGAGGCAAGTATGGGTTTTGGAGAGTTGTATTGATTTTATTGATGTGATTTTCATTGATAAACTTAGAATTGTATGAAAATTCAGAAATTTTAGATTCTAGCCCTGACTCTCATAGTTTTAACTCTCACAGTTAAAGATGTATTTAAAATCTCCCATCACTTCAAATTTACCATCTGTAAAATGACACATGATGGGCCAGTGATCTTTTAAGGTGCCTCTAGCGCTAACATGCCTTGTAAGATAAAATTACCTTAGAATGGAAATTACCACAATTCCAAGTATTTTGGAAATGATGGAGGCTTTTTCAACCATGTTGATAAGATTTCAGAAGAAATTACACAGACATTTTTGTTACTACTTTTAACATAATTAGCTACAGCAATGCCTGGCTCATAGTAGGTTCTCAAGAAATATTTGTTGGCTGAATATATGAATTATCCATGAGTATTAGAGCTCTCAGTTTTCATTAACTACCTCCACAACCCACGTTGTGACCATTTTGAAGATGTTTTAGTGATCCTGGGAGAAAATATGCTTAATAGGAAATAAATGTGTTGAATTATGAGCCATGGCATTTTAATTTGCTTTTATTCTGTCAGTAAATTGCTACCATGAGAGATTTTAAAAACTGTTGTCCGTGTGCTAATTACGTAAGATTATAGGAGGACGAATAATTTGCATTCTACCTTAGCCTAAGTTATGTTTTTATTTAACCTATGTATATCAAGGCCAAGGGCCTAAAAATGATTTCTGTTACATTCTTACTTTCTAATAATTACTTTATTTCATATTACTCCAAAAAGTTCATGGGAAATGCCTATTATGGTAAAAACTATGTGTGGATTTCAATTTTTTTGCATCAAAATAAACTTTCCTTATTTTAAGTGTAGTCTTTCATTTTTATTTGAGAGGGAGAGACAGAAAAAGCTACTTTTTTCACTCCCTAAGTGCCAGCCATAGCTGCGTCTAGACCAGGCTGAAGCTGGGAGCTGAGAACTCAATCTTTATTTGTGTGACAGGGGCCTAATTTGTTGAGCTGTCACTGCTGCCTGCCAAGTTCTGTATTATAGAAAGTGGACATGAGCTGGAGCTAGGCATTGAACCCATGTACTCTGATAGAGATACAGGCAACTTAATAGGACTTATAATCACTGGGCTAAACATTCATTCTGGATTGGTTGTCTTCTGTTTTTGTTGGGTTTTTAAAGTTGTTGATATACCTGGGACATTAATCCTTTGTCAGATAGGTAGCTAGGAAATGCAGTCCTATTTGTTTAGTTTGTTTTTGTTATCTGTGCTTTGGGAATCTTGTCCAAGAAGTTGTCTCCTACACCAGTGTCTATGTGTTTCCTCTGTATTTTCTTTTTTTTTTTTTTAAGATTTTAAAAAAGTTTTTATTGCAAAGTCAGATATAGAGAGGAGGAAAAACAGCAACGGCCGGTGATGTGCCGATCCAAAGCCAGGAGCCAGGAGCTTCTTCCAGGTCTCCCATATGGGTGCAGGGTCCCAAGGCTTTGGTCCGTCCTTGACTGCTTTCCCAGGCCACAAGCAGAGAGCTGGATGGGAAGTGGAGCTGCCGGGATTAGAACTGGCGCCCATATGGGAACCTGGTGCTTTCAAGGAGAGGACTTTAGCCAGTAGGCCACCAGGCTAGGGCGTCCTCTGTATTTTCTTCCAGCCACCCCATAGTCTCAGGTCTCAAGTTAGGCCTTTGATCCATCTTGAATTGATTTTTTTTTGCATATGTGAAGAAGTATGGATCTAATTTTATACTTCTGTATACCGAGTTCTGCCAGTACCATTTTTCAAGAAATTATCCTTACTCGACTGTATGGTCTAGCATTTTTGTAAAAAATCAGTTAACTATATAGATTAATTTATAGGTTCTCAAGTCTGTTCCAATGATTTGTGTAGTGGTTTTTATGCCAGTATAAAGCTGTTTTAGTTAATATAGCTTTGTATTGTGCTTTCAAATCAGTATTGTGATACCCCCACCTTGACTTTTCCTGCTCAATATACTTTGGTTATTTGAGATCCTTTGTGATTCCATATGAAGTTTTTCATTTTTTCTAATTCTAAAGAAATGTAAAGAATGGCATTGATATTATGACAGGGATTACACTGAGTCTGTAGATTGTTTAGGTAGTATACACATTTTTATGACATTTCTTACTGCAATCCATGAGCAAGGAATGTCTTTCTACCTTTCTGATTTCTTGATTATTCCTCTCATCAGTATGTGCTAATTTTTGTTGCAGAAACTTTTTCACTTCTTTGGTTAAATATATTCCTGAATATTTGATTTTTTTGTGTGTGGCTATTGTGTATTCGATTTTTCCCCCTGATTTCTCTTTCTTTGAGTTCATTCTTGGCATACAGAAAAGATACTGGTTTTTATATATTTGTTGTGTAAACTGCAGCTTTACTGAGTTGGTTTACCACTTCTTTTTTTTTTTTAAGATTTATTTTTATTATTTTTTATTGGAAAGGTGGATATACAGAGAGGAGAGACAGAGAGGAAGATCTTCCGTCCGATGATTCACTCCCCAAGTGAGCGCAACGGGTCGATACTATGCCGATCCGAAGCCAGGAGCCTCTTCCGGGTCTCCCACGCGGGTGCAGGGTCCCAAAGCTTTGGGCCGTCCTCCACTGCCTTCCCGGGCCACGGGCAGGGAGCTGGAAGGGAAGCGGGGCTGCTGGGATTAGAACCGGCGCCCATATGGGATCCCGGGCGTGCAAGGCGAGGACTTAACCACTTGCGCCACCGCGCTGGGCCCGGTTTACCACTTCTAACAGCTTTTTGGTAGAATGCTTAGGTTTTTCAATGTGTAACATTGTATCATCTGCAAATGGATAATTCTTCCTTTCCAGTTTTCATTTTCTTTACTTCTTTTTCATCCGTAACTGCTTTTGCTAAAACTTCCAGTAATATATTAGATAAAGGTGAGGAAAGTTGACATCCCCATCTTGTTCCAGAACTAAAGGGAAATGCTTTCAGCTTTTCCACATTCAGTATGATATTGGCTATTGATTTGTGATATACAACCTTTATATTCTTGAGGAATATCCTGCTGTACATAATTTATGAAGAGTTTTATCTCTGCATATGGCTTCTGTTCATTTTACTGATATGATTTATGATGTTTTATTGAATTTCTGTGATAAATCTCGCCAACTCATGCTATATGATCTTTTTTTATGTGGTTTTGGTTGATTTGCTAGCATTTTGTTGAGCATATTTCAATCTATGTTCATTAAAGGTGTAGGTCTGTAGTTTTTGTTCTGTGTTTGGTTTTGGTATCAAAGAAATGCTGGCCTCATAAAAAGTTTTTGGTGGAGTTCCATTTTGTCCAATTTTTTGGAATATTATAAAAAGTATTAGAATTACTTCCTTTTTGAACATTTTCTAGAATTCAGTAGTGAAGCCATCAGTTCCTGAATTTTGTCTTGGTGTAAGACTTTTGATTACTGCTTCAATCTCATTAATTGTTATATGCCACTTTCTGTCATCAATATCTTCTTGACTTAATCTTGGTGAGTAACATGTACCCAGGATTTTATCCATTTCTTCTAGGTTTTCCAATGTATTAGCATATAATTCTTCCTGGTAGTTTCTTATAATCCTTTGTATTCTAGTGATGTTGGTTGTGGTGTCTCTTAGTTCATCTTTAATTTTATTTATTTGGCTTTTTTCTTTTTTGGTAAATTTGTGTAGAAGCTCATCTATTTATCTTCTCAAAAAAATCAACTTTTTGTTTTATCATTTGTATTTTTTAGTCTCAATTTCATTTATGTCTACTCCCATTTTTATTTTTTCTTGCCTCTTGCTGATTTTGGGTTGAGTTTGTTCATTTTTTAAAAAGATTTATTTTTTTCTATTTGAAAAAGCTACAGAGATAGAAAAATGTCAAGGGAAACAGACATCTTCTATCCACTGGTTCACACCCCAATAGCAGCTGCATCCAGAGCTGAGCTGGTTCAAAGCCAGGAACCAGGAGCTTCTTCTGGGTCTTTTACATGAATCTAGGGGTCCAAGGCCTTGGGCTATCCTTTGTTGATTTCCCAAGCCATTAGCAGGGAGCTAAAGAGGAAGTGGAACTGCTGGCATTAGAACCTACATCCATATAGGATGCTGGTATTGTAGGTGGAGGATTGGTCTGCTATGTCACTGTGCCAGCATTTTGTTTGTTCTTGTGTTTCTGAGTTTTCAAGATACGTCGTTAGATGTTTGAGACATTTGTCTTTTTTAAATGTAAGCACTTAGTGCTATAAACTTCCCTCTTAATATTGTTTTTGCTGCATCACACTGGTTTTATATGTTTGTGTTTTCATTTTCATCTATTTCAATTAAAATTTGATTTCCTTTTGTAGTTTCTTCAATGACCCATTGATCATTCAGTAGTATGTTGCTTCATTTCTAAGTATTTGTCAGTATGCTCTTACTCTTTGTTGTTAATTTCTAGTTTTATTCCTTTATGGTTCCTCAGTAACTTTTTAAAAATGCAAATTTGATTGTTCTACAGCTCAATATTATTTAAAGTTTCTGTGTTGCCTATACTAGAATTTTAAACCTCTTTTGGAGCATACTTTTTCATGATCTGGCTTTACCTTTTTCTCTAGGTTTATCTCTGCATGCCATCCTTTCATGCAGTTGTAACAAGGAGCTGCTTGGATCCCTGGTGAGTATTGCATCCTTTCATCTATGTAATCCTTTGTCAGGCTATTCCTTCTCCCAAGCACTACTTCCTCTGGAAGGCTTCCATACCTCAAACTCTTCTTCCAGTCTACTATTGCATCATATATCAATTTCATTTTAGGTGACATTGTGTTGCAATTGCATGCATTGTGTGTTGCTTTGATTAAATGTTTATATCCCTATTCCAGAGGCAAAGAAAGTGGCAGTCTTGGTAGATTAGTAAATTTTACAAGCAAGACCCAGACACAATTGCAGCCTATTTAGAGAGCACAAGCTAAGTTTGATATTACCCTTCATTCTCCAGAATTCCAGTGGAGAAAATAAGGGTACACTCCCTAAGCCAAAGAAGGAATAAGGGTAACATTGTCTTTATGCTTCAAGTAAGGCATGTAGTTAACACAGTAACAAGTTAGGTGAAGCTGTCCAAATAGCCCATGTGCTTTCAACAATACCAAATCATTTCTTGAACATTGAGCAAAGTAATAAGATTTTGTTAGAGGATTTCAACAGTGGCATAGGTGTTATTTGTTTCCTGTTGCCTTTAGCTGTTCCTTCTTTTGGTGATAGCTGCATTTTGTCCTGAATTTTATGGGGGGCAGAGGGTAGTTTGGCAAGTGAGGTCAGTGAATTCTAAGAACACTAAAAATGAGAAAATATTTAGGGACAGAGCTATTTTAGTACATTAGGAGAAATCCAGCATTTAGGGGAAGGAGCTTTTAGACAAATGTAACTTCAGAGTGCTGATATATAAATACATAAAATATGTGTATATACTCATGTATGCATTATATATACATTATATATATACACATTTGTATATATATATAAAGACTACAACATTAGAATCAAAATAGTAATTATCTTGTAGTTGTGGGTTGTGGTACACAGGAGATTTCTAGTGTGCCAGAATACTTTTTAACATCTGTTTTCATTTAAATGATGGGGAAAGGAGAGATGAGAGATGGACAATGAGAGGGAGGAAAAGGGAGAGAGAGATGGAGAAGGAGACTGAAACTCCAGTCTTCTGTTTGACTTTCCCCAGACACCTACAACAATTGGCACTGGGCTAAGTCAAAGCAAAAAGCTCAGAACTTGGCCTGACCTCCCATGTGGGCAACAGGGACACACTCACTTGAGTCTTCACTTGCCACCTCCCACAGTGTGCATTAGTGGGAAGCTAGACTCTGAAATGTAGTCAGCATTTTAACCCAGGTAATCCAAAATGAAATATGGGCATCCAAAAGTGACATTTTAAGGGCTGTGCTGCAATAGTTACTTCTAGAATATTTTGTCTTGGCTTGATCAGTAAAAACATGTGTGTATACATAATTAATGCTTTATTGAATGTTGCATTTAATAGTTGTGCAGTTTACAGTATGTGTGTTACAAGCCAACAAAAGTTCAAGAAATGAGGAAAAATGTATATAGCAAAATGTAGCCCTTCATCAGTTACATTTTATATGCAGCATTGATACCTAAATTCAAACTGCTATATTAGAATTATGTTTTACGTTTGGCTTTAGCTACTTCTCCTGTGAATAAGCTGTGATCAAAGTAAGAGGTCATTGTTACCAAAGGATATTTTCTTAGATCTCTTGCAGAATTCTTGTGATTGTGTGTTTGTCCTCAGTATATTGTAAGCCCTTCAAAGTCAGCAAGCTTGTCTTCCATATCTCAAATGTGTGGCACACAGTAGTTGTCCCATTAGTAGTTATTTCTGCAACAATTATTTCTTTTCTACCAAAGCATGAAACAGACACAAGCTTTTATCTTCTGTCCTACTTGTCTGTGTCCCTCTCCCTCCACCTTGGTGCTCCCCTGACCTTTCTGCCACCTGAAACTCTACTGTCATAAACACCTCTTGGCTGTTGGAGGGACACTGTGACCACCACATGTTTGGCACTTAATAGAGACTTGTTGACCAGGGAAGAGAAACTTAGAAATACAAATCAGGGTAAGGATATAACTAGTGGGCTGAGTAAGTCAAAGAAGGCAGTCACAGGAAGGCATGGGGGAGCTGTTGCGAGGAGCAAGTTTTCGAGGAGAAAGTTCAAGACACAGTAGTAGAATCTAGAGCCCAGGCTGAGGCCCTCGGTCTGAAATACCAATGCAGAGTGTAAGAGCTGGAGCTGGTAAGAATCAGGGACATCTAGGGGAGATTACTGGTAAGGTAGGAGCATGCCTAAAGGAGACTTGGTCAAGTGGAGGCCATTTCTGTCCAGGTTGACAGCTTTGAACTGCTTGAAACTATTCTTTGTGAACTGAGACCTGTGGTCTGTTTATTTTAAGCTGATTAGGTGCATTTTTCTGGGTGTCAATTAGCTCATCTAATCCTATCAGAGATTTAGTTCATCACAATTGTATCTTACAGTTGTATAATCTGTACAAAAGTCTACAAAAATGTTTTTGCATCCATTAAATTCTAGCAGTATCCCATGAGAAAGTAGTACAAAATGTTAGCATTGCCATTTAGCAGATAAAGAAACTAAACTCAAAGAAGTGTTTTGCCTAAGGTCGCATAGTTATGTAATAATTGGCAGACTCGCAGCTAGAAATTTTTTTATCATGCTGTAAATTTGTGATAATGAACTAAGAGATTACCTTTCACAATGGTGTTTAATTTTGCATAGGGGACTCTTGAAAGTGGAAAAGGCTTTAAGATGTATGAAAGTGACATTGTAATGGTGAAAATTTGGGGCATTTTCATGGGAGGTGAGATTTCGGGGGCTCTCTGAAGAGTACTGACTGCCACTCAGTTCAGCATGTAGTTATATAGCATCTAAAGTGAAATCATCTCCCCTCCCTGTTATAACCCATCCAAAGTATACCTGGAGCACAGGTCTGATTGAGACAGTGATATTTGAGAGGAAGAGTCAAAGACATAGTTTAGCTATTTATTCCCCAGGATTCTCTGAACTATATGCCTGTATTGAGTCTGATCATGAATAAAACTGCCTGGATGAACTATATTGCTTTGTTCTCCTCCATTGCATTCCCTTCCATTCCCCCAACAGTTATTATAGAATTCTTTCACCATAGCACTTGTCTGTATTTTCTCATTTTGTTTTGTTTTTAAGTGAAAGCTATTCCATATCCTCTACGGAAGGAAGCAGCAGATATGTAAATGTTCAAATGAGTTCCTGTTTAGAATAGCCAAAACGATTGCCACAATTTCGAGCCCCACATATAATAATGAAGAGCAGAAAACCTGAAGGGTTCATTTGGTGGGTGGGCTAGAAGCAATCAGAGGAGAATTGCTGGCAAATGTGGGCTTTTGGCGTCTTGCTATATATATACATGAACATATATATGTATATGTGTGTATATGTATATATATATTCTATTTTTATTAGTTGTTGTTATTCTTTTACTGTGCCTAATTTATTTTTAAGGGATTTATTAATATATCAGGTTTTCAAAGTCACAGCATGTTGCCACTACAGTTTTTTCTAACTTTGTATGTTTGTCAAACCAAAGGTTAAGAATTATATGCTACTGGAGTTTTAATGATCCCTGATTATTTTAGAATTTGCTGTATATCAGTGGGATGGGTATTTTTATTTGATCGTTGTTTACATCCCTTGCCCACATTTCCATTGAACGGTGACCTATTTGCTTTTGACTTGGTGAACTATTTATTTAGTGGAGCATTAAGCCTTTGAATGTAATGTAAATTACAAATAAATCTTAGCTTCTGAAGCATCAAAAAGCATAAAGAAGTTGTGAAAAGTGAAAATGTTTAGTGCATGATGGAGCAAGGTGCTGGGTGCCTGTGAAGGGTGGTGAGGTGAGGGATGCGGATCCAGTATCCCTCCCTCGTTTTCCTTCTTAATGTCCTCAGCTCACCAACCCTAAATTGGACCACTGCTCTCTCCCTCCTCTCCCTCCTGGTTTCAGGAGACGACCGTGACACAGCATGGCTGTGCTGCCGTTTGTCTGCTGTATGTTTGCCTATTAATAGAGTACTGGTTGCAGGTGTGCCCAGCAATTTATCTTCTACATTACAATATTTATCTAGTATGTGATTTATGAGCTCTGTGCTTACAAGTAGTCATTAAGATATCATTGTCACCAGCTTGTTGTTGTTGTTGTTGTTGCTCATAATCTTGTTCCTGGGTTCGAGCTTATTTTAGAGATAATATGAAGTGCAATTCTGATGTTCAAGACCCTTTTAGAGACTCTGGAATTATGCATCAATAACCAAGGACTGACAGGTCTTTTAGCTCATTGTAACTGTAATGTAGAGAGGGCAAAATTCTGTCATGATCCCATAGTCATGCTAATGTGCTTTGGGAATCAGTTGAAAAGTTGTTAATTTTCTTTAAAGTAAAAGCAGTGTGTGGAAATCCTGATTTTGTGAATAAATTAATGGGTATTATTTACTCTGCAAAATGACTCACAGATTCCTTTAAATAGCAAGTTCCTCTAGTGTGCTTAAAATATGGGTCAATTTATTTTTAAGAAGGCTTTTCATTTGTGGCAGATTTAGAAGTAAGCTTTTATATAAAGAAAGATATATATATGTATGGTGGTTTGAGGTTTGGTTTTGGACTTAACAGACTTCACTTGTCGAAATGAATTCACTTCTGTATTTTCCTAAGAAAGTCTTATTTTCACTTTGGGAGCTGAAGGTAATTAGATTAGGATCCTTAAAATAATCTACAGAGAAGTTCCATTCATTCTGTTTCCTGCAGTGGTCTGAGACAAGCAAATTCTTGTTGCAGGGGAGTCATAATGATCTCAATGACCCTTTCTATGTACTTCTTTTCTGGCGTGTTAGTATAAAGTGTGGTATTTTTTGTGTATTTTACAAAATTTTTCATTGAAAGATCTAGATTCTCTGAAGACCTCAGAAACCTTTGGGAGTTTGTGAATCACAAGGGGGAAATATGTGAGACTTTTTTTTATAATCCTAAATTATTTTTGAAACAGAATTAGGACTTTTTCTAGTGTGAGGCACTCTAAAAGTCATGAGACCACCATTACTACTTTGCTCTGCCTTTCAAGTCAAACTCATATGTGAGCCATGCTGGTACTCAGCAGGGTAGGGAGGATGCTAAGATTGAGCTGAAGTAGAGAAAAGGATCCTGTCCAAGGAGGGTGGCCCACAAGCCAAATCAAGCATATAAAGGAATGGGGCAGATTTCATCTGGAACTGGGCATATATTTATATTTAGAATGTCTCACCTGATAGTTTGGTCCTTGTGGCACAAGAGGCACTTAGAGTCAAGTCCATGACTACATCATGCTTTGGGGTAGGTGATTAGGTACTGATACCTGTTTTTAGCAGGATTTCAGCTAGTCAGTATAGAGAGGGGTAAGTATAGTCCAAGAAGAAAAGAAGTGGTTGATGTCAGATGGTGACAAGAGTGCTCGCCAAGCTGGTTGGGATTCTGGGCAGCAGACTTGGAATGCAATTTAGAATTATAGAGGAAGTAGAGTCAGGCAAGTACAGTCACTCATTGCTTAACACTTTCTTAGAAATGTGTTGTTAGGTTGTCATTGTGTCAATATCATAAAGTATCTAGAAAATCCAAACTGGCTACAATGATACTAGGCAATATAATCTTATGGGATTTCTGTTGAATATTTAGCCTGTCATTGAACAAAACATTACATGACATTTAACTGTAATGTAATAGTTGCTCTTTATAAATCACTGTATATTCTTGCATTTAATGCTCAGAGCAGCACTGACGCCAAATACATGGTATTTTTCTAATACTAATCAATTATAAGATAACTGGACATCTAACAATTCAATTCAGTTCATTCTGATGTTATACGAAGTTACTCCAGACTTCCCAAAAGACTATCCTCAAATACCAGCCACAAGTGAGGTCCTTAGATTGCCTACATTTCCATCCAGGTGACTGCCAACTGAGAAATTCCTCGAGCTCCATCAAGATTGATATGAGAAATTAAATAATTCCCAGAACTCAGGAAAGCACTTAACTTAGATTTATTGGGTTGTTTTTGTAACACAGGAACAGCCAAATGGAAGAGATCCAAGTACATAGGGCAAGGTGATGGCAGGGGCACAAGGCTTCAATACTCTCCTGCCCTTTACATCAATATGTTCACCAACCTGAAAGCTTTGCAAGTCTCATTTTAAAGAATTTATTTCTGTGTTCATCTGGGTATGTCATCAACTGCTTTGTCTAAGCCACTGAGGAGGCTCAGATCTACAATAACAGTAGCCTTGTCAATGTAAGTCCCTCAGAGGTCATTCCTCACCTGGACATGAGCCCTCAGGTCCCCGGATGCCCCCACCTGTGCCATCTCCCAGGCCCCATGCAATCCCACTCGTCCAAACCCCCAGAGCACACTGCCGGACAGTCCGAGTGCTTTGCCCAGTGCCATTGGCACCTGACTTGGGTCTCCTGGACTCCCTGTTCCAGGGGCTAACCAGCCCCGTTGCCACTTCAGCACATGCAAGTCAAAAGAGCCCAGGCCATGTGGCCAGATTCTACCAAATTCCCTGCCCCCAGGGATAGCCAGTCCACTATTTATTATTATTTATAGTAAGGAAACTTAAGTACAAAGAAATGAAATAACTTGCTTAATGTCACATATCAGAGACTTGAGTGTTAGAACCAAAAAATGAACTAAAATCTGTCTACTGTCAAAGCCAGACATTTGGGATTGGCATTGTGGCCCATGGTTAAGATACTCTTAGGAACAATAACATCCTGTATGGGAGTCTCTACTCCATTTCTGTTCCAGTTGCTTGTTAATGTGCATTCTGGGTGGCAGCAGGAGATGATTCAAGTAGTTGGATTCCTGCTTCTTTTCTTCATACTGGCCTAGTGTCACCTTTTGTAATCATTTGGAGAATGAAATGATAAAATTCTGAAGCTTTCTCTCTCTTTCTCACCCTTTCCTTCCATCTCTCATTTAAAATAAATGTGAATAAATAAGACATTTAAAAGTTGTTAGGAGGAGAATCAAGGTGGCAGAATAGGGTAAGGACATGTTTAAACAGAAGGAGAAACGTTAACGAGTGAGAAACAGCGAAGGCACATTCCAGAAAGCAGGAGAGGACAGAACAACAGCAGAAGGGTGCCTGGAATCTGACAGACACAGGAAAGCCATGGACACAATGGTGTGGTGTTGTGGTAACTGATACTACAGTGGCATCATTCAGAAACTGGTGATTTGAATTGCACTGGCAGACAGAACTCCGCCAGCAACAAAGTGAAAAGGGACTTTTACCAGGAGCTCAGGAAGTAAACCCAGACAAAGAACTGCCCGTCCTGCTGGTCTGTTTGATTTGACCAGGAGGAGAGACAGAGGAACGGGTCCCAGATTGGCACTGCAAGAACAGGGTGGATTTCACAGCCCAGTCCACCCCCTTAGAGCCACATTGGGTGCCATTTTGCTTAAGGAGGCAAAGGTTATAGGACAGTTATGTGCATGCACTGAACTGGGAGTGAACTCATTTCTTACTCAGTGAACTGCCACAACGTGGCATCCTACAGGTTCCACACAAGATAGGTCTGGGAAGCCCACAGACCTTATGGCCAGTAGATAAAGAACTCTAGCAGTGGCACATCAGGTGCCATTTCTTACAGTATGGCAAAGGATTTAAGATTGCAGGGGACAACAATGAGCTGGGCATGTGCTTAGCTGGGAGCGAATTCACTGAGTTCAGTGCATTGCACTGCTCCCACAGGAAAATAATACTGACTATGGCATCATGCGGGTCAAAATAGGTCTGTGTGGCCCTCAGACCTAACGGCCAACAAGTTCCAGCAAGATCAGCACCATCAACAACTTAGCTATATATGACACCTGGTGTCTCACTAATCCTGGGACCTGCTCCAACTGGACGTGGGAGAAAGGTTGTATAGACAATGTTGCAGACTCAGCACAGTATCACAGGAGGTGGAGAGTGGTGAGCCAGGAGCTGGGGGTACTGAGAGCATGGTGGAAATCTAACATACAAACCCAACCTGGAACTTGCTGGAGGGAGTGGCAAAAGTGACTGCAAACAAAGAGCCATGCACCAACTGCAATAGGTAAAATCAAACTGTAGACCTGTGGGTGACCCAGCTTAGAAACCTGCCCCAAGGAGAAGACTCTGCTAACCAGAAGTACAATGACAAAGAGCAAAAGAGGAGACAAAGGCACAATGAATATTACCGAAAACTCCCCTGCAAAGGAGAAAAACCCTTTGCCAACCTCAGAGTTCACTGAGGAAGACATCGAGAAAATGGGGATATAAAAGTCAAAACACTTGTTATAAAACTTCTTTTTTTGGTTTTTTACATATTATTATTATTATTTTATGATACAGTTCCATAGGCTTCTGGTATTTCCCTTATCCCAGCCCCTATTTCTACCCCCCCCCCACCTAGCTCCTCTATATCATTACTAAAGTATAGTTCTTCATACACAGTTATATGTCCATCATTGCAGGCATGGACAATGGCAGAGAGTCCAGCATCCTATTATCAAAATATAGTAAACAGTTTCATTGTAAGTCCATCTTTGTTGGAAGTAGAAATGCATGCTACATTGTATCCTCACATGTGGATATGTTAGTCTCCATTACACAGCAACTGTACATCCTCTCAAATGAAAACTCATAATACAGAATCAACAATAGAAAGAAAAATAGAAATTTACAGTACCATGAGGATGAATAACATGTTACTAGATATGACAGTCTCCATTACACAGCTACAATACATCCCCTTAAATGAAGAGCCACAAAACAAAATCAACATCAAACTTCTTATCAACAATAAGAAGCACTAAAACTTTATAAAACTATGTAAGTCTTTATAAAACTTCTTATAAACAAGAAGCACTAAAGCAGGAGTTCAAGCAATTTATGGAATATGTTAAACAGGAAATAGCAGCAATGAATCAAATGAAAATTGATATATCAGAAATTACAGATGCAGTGGAGCAAATTAAAAGTACAGTGGAGAGTACAATGAAGGAGACAGAAGAAAGAATCTCAAAATTAGAAGATATTTCCTGTCACCAGGGCGAAGCAAACAAATAGCTGGAAGCAGAGCTGGGTAAAGCTAAAAAAAAAAGTATTCAAGAATTAAGAGACACTATTAAAAGGCCTAATATAAGAGTTATGGGAGTCCTAGAAGGTGCAGAATGAGAAACTGGGTTTACAAATGTATTTAATGAAATAATAAGGGAAATTTTCCCTAATTTAGAGAACGAATTGGGAAACAACATCCAGGAAGGTCACAAAACTCCCAAGATGCTTGACCAAAAGAGAATTTCACCACTACACGTAATAATCAAGTTCTCTTCAATTGAATATAAGGAAAATATCCATAAATGTGCATGTGAAAAAAATCAGTTGATGTATTAAGAAATGCTAATTAAACTCACACAAGACCTCTCACAGGAAACTGTACACCCCAGAAGAGAATGGAGTGACTTATATTCCAGATTCTAAAAGGAGAAAATTTTGGGTCTCCCACACAGGTGCAGGGTCCCAAAGCTTTGGGCTGTCCTTGACTGCTTTGCCTGGCCACAAGCAGGGAGTTGGGAGAAGTGGGGCTGCCGGGATTAGAACCGGCACCCATAGGGGTTCCCAGTATGTTCAAGGCAAGGACTTTAGTTACTACACTACCACATCAGGCCCTACAATTTCTTTATTCTTTCCTCTTTTGACAGGCATCTGGGTTGTTTCCATGTCTTCACCATTGCAAGTTGTGCTACTATAAATATAGTGTTGTAGGTCTCTTTCTTGAGTACAGATCATTTAATTTGGATATATTCCCCAGAGTGGGATAGCTGGGTACTAGACAAGGGAGATTAACATACCAGGAATTAGTGGTACTGTATAGTATGAGTCCCTACTCCTGAATAAAAGTAGGAGACCCAGTGAAACTTATGAATATACCTCTCCATTATAATACTAGGTTGTCTGCCTTTGCCCATATTTATCATGTCGCAATGCAACTAAATATCATTAAATATCGAAAATTTAAACTTTAACTTGTACTAAGTGACTATACTACTGTATGGTGGGAAATGGGGAGGGAGGAAGGGGAGGGAGAGGGATGAATTGTGGAAAACATCAAATAAAAATAAAGAAAAATATATGAAGGGTAGTAATTCTGAAGATTATTTTAATCTTTCAACTTGAGAGATAACTGGACTATATATGATTTTAAGATTCATGTCTAGGGAGGAGTTTGGAAGCAGATTTTAAGCAGCAAGGGGAAGTTGAGTTTATCGTATCTTTGTGATGTGTTTGCCTGTTATCTGCTACAAGGCTATCTGGTGGAGAAAAGGTATAATGAGGAAAAATGATCAGAAGTTAAATTTGCAAAATAAAAAAAGAGGAGGAAAACGAGGAGAAGGAAGAAGGAAGGAAGGAAGGAAGGAGGGAGGGAGGGAGGGAGGGAAGGAAGGGAAGGAAGGAAAGAAGGAAGGAAAGAAGGAAGGAGGGAAGGAAGGAAGGAAGGAGGGAGGGAAGGAGGGAAGGAAGGAAAGAAGGAAGGAAGGAAGGAACTATTCAGCCCCAGATCATAATGTGTCATCTCCTTAGGCTCAAAACAAGTGTCTTCAGAGCTCTGTCACTCATCACCAGTTGTCGGCTTGTGGAATTAGCCTTGCCTTTCCTGAGCAATAAGCCCCTTGAATCATTGCTTCAGTCCTCATGATTGCCCGCTTGGTAGGAAGTCTTTGTGGCCTGGAGAGATCTAAATTATTTGTTACCTAAGGAGGCATGTCTCCTTTGCAAAGTTGTAGTTGTTTATCCATCAGTGCATCCATCTGGATGGGAAAGCTACTGTGCTAGGTGTATTTGAGAGAAAAGTCACAGCTTATTACCAGGAAATAAATAATATATAGATGGAGATGTTTAGGCAGGAACAGAATAGAGGAGTATTGGAGCTGGCAGCCCATATAGTTTATTTTTGTTTTGTTTTGTTTTGTTTTGTTTCTGAGTTATTTCACAACAGCTATTTATTTTCTTTCACTACTTTACATACATCCTCAGTTTTCAGATATTTAATGAAAGGGCAAGCACTTCAGCATTTAACAAACCTACATAATGCTTTTGAAAAGGCAGGTTAACAGGGTATTCATTGCCATCACAATCTCTAATGGTGCTTTAGCAGAAGTTACATATTTATCTAAGACATTGGCATCGTTTATAAAGGTATGTGTCTTTGTCTTCTGTTAATGAATTCCCATATCAACAAAATCTTACAGTTGTTCATCACCCTCATCTCTAAGAAGAGGTGATACGTGCCGGAGCCAGACAACTTGTACATATTCAGCAATTGCACAATATGTCTAAAAGAACGTTTTTGTGTCTTGCATGTTATTCTGCAAATTGAAGAAAAATATTGATGTCAGGATTTGTGAAATGCAAATTGATTTGCCAGTCTCATGGCCATGATGCTTGTCTTATCAACATGAACAATGTCTTCTTATACCAGCCCATACACTTTAGAACTGAATATTCTGGAGTATTGGTACGGAGGAGCCAGGCAGGTTAGAATTTACCCTTTTGGGGGAGGGCATGTTGCTGCTTTAAATGATGTGCAAACACATATCTTAGACCAGACATATTAAGATCTTTAACAGTATTAAACATAATAGAATTATTCAAGTATAATGGTGAGGTATCATTGCACAGTGCAGGGAATAGAACATTGGACTGGGAACCGAGTAATTGGGGTGGTAGTTCAACCTGTCTCAGTAACTACAATGTGCTGCATGATACTATTTCCCTCAACAACAGACTGCATATATTGCAGTGGTCCTGTATTTTGCATAGTGACATTGTAGCCGTTCTAATTGGTGTAAGTACACTCTAACCTCCATGACATTCATATGACAAGACTACTTAACAATGTGTTTCACAGAACATATCCCCATTTCTAAAGGGATGCACAGCTGTATCTGTGTGATTTTGATCAGATGACCTACCTAGTCTGGTTTGTACATTTTCTTTTTGTAATCAGAAGTTTGGACTTGATGAATCTTTCCACGTGGCCAATTTATACTCAAGTGAAACAACATTTTAGGTTGATTCCTGACTTCTGTCTTGTCCTTCCTTTGCTTTTCTTGTCACTGGTAAGGAATTTCAGCCATATGTTGGATCACAGTATAATCTGGATGGGGAAATCCTGGATTAGGTGATAACCCAGCTCTTTTCCAGTCTTAAATTGTCATGATGTTGTGTCATTGTAAATGTTTACTTTGGATGCAGTCATTTCATCCTGTGTAAAGACTGATTGGGTGTAGGTATTATGTCTCAGCTGATTAAGCCCCTGCTTGTGACATCACATATCAGAGTGCCAGTTTGAGTCCTGAATACTCTGCTTCCAATCCTGCAGCAGATGACATCCTAAATACTTGAATTTTCGCCAGTCTCATGGGGGACTTTCGTGAATTTCCTGACTCCTGGCCTCAGCCTGGCCCATCCCCAGCTTTTACAGGAGTCCAAATGATCCTCAGTGATCCAGAAAATGAATGATCTTTGTATCTGTCTCCTTTTTTCTCCCCTTTCTCCCACCACTTTGCCTTTCAAATGAATAAATAATACTGATTAGCAAAGGACTAAGGTGTTTTTAGGCCAAATATGGGTGAGTGGGATGGTATAGGCCTGGCTAAGCAAAGACCTCACAGAGAAATCTGGAATTAGACATAATGATTTCCATCAAAGTTGATGGAAGCACAAAACGTGTGAGAATTTAATTTGTCTAAAAGGAGATAAGTTAAATGAAGGAAAACTCATAATAATCATTGCTGTTTTTATTGGTTATCTTTTTACAATAACCCATGGTATGGCACTCAACCAGGTCCTTTGTAAATTGCATCTTTCATTTTCTCAATAAATTTTAGAGATACTTAATATTTTCTTATCCCTATTTTCCAAATGAGACAGTCAGGGCTAACAGGAGATTGAAAATTTGAAAGCTTGTTAAAAAATGCTGGCTGCCCCACCAGTGATGGTAGATGGATTGAAGTGACTGGTAAGAAAGTATACCTTGTGTATGAAACAAGGGAAGGAAGTGGAGCCCTGGAAAGGAGGCTTGACTGCTTCCAATGAGTAACTAAGTGATAACTCATAAACTTGGAGGAGAAAAAAATAATCTGATGGCTGAAAATTAAACGTATATGCCAAGATACCAAATTTGTTTGGCTTTGTTTCGTTTGGAGGCCCTATACTTTTCTTAAAAAGGTTCTTTTGCTTTCACTGTGAATTCTTTCTTAGTAATGAAAAACAAAAGCTGGATTTCTATGGCTTGCCTGTGGAGAGGAATGTACAGTCTGTACAGATACATTGGCCCACAGAGACAAAATGTTGTGTCTGATGATAATTCCCCTTTAAGAATGCACTGTACTAAATTTTTTGAGTGATCTGATGTTCAATATAGTTGGTGTCATTTGAATTAATTGATCCTTAGAGCTGTGTTTTGTAGGTTGTATCTGGGCAGAAATCAATAATTTTATACTTAATGTGAATTTAACTGTGACCAAGAGATGGAGTGCTTCTTTGTAGTAAACAGAACTTATGCTTGTAGATAGTAATCAGAACAGATGGAGAGTGAAATTTCTCAATATTCTCAGAAAAATCATAGCTGTTCATTCACAGCCACTTTAGGAGGTATAGAATTCAACTTATTATGAACACAATTTTATAGGTTATGCTTCAGTGTGATGGAAATTATTTAGGAATATGGTGACAGCTATACGAGCATACCTATTTCAAAGTATTTTTCCTTAAAAAGGAAAAAAAGAAGAAGAAGAAAAAGAAACTCTCAGGCGTGTGGGGGTACTGTAGTTAAGTGGAATGTTTGCATCCCACTTCAGTACCTAAATCCACTTTGGATTCCACTGATATGTTTCTGTGTGTCTTGGGAGATAGCATGTTAATGATTCAAGTTCTTAAGTCCCTGATACTCCTAAGGCAGATGTTGACTGGTGGAGTTCTGGACTCTTGGCTTTAGTTCGGACCTGACCTGTTTTCTGTGGACATTTAGAGTGAACCAGATAATGGAAAAATCTGTCAACCTGCCTTTCTTTCTGCCTTTAAAGTAAATGAAAATAGAGCCTGGCAGCATGGCCTAGTGGCTAAAATCCTCACCTTGAACGTGCTGGGATCCCATATAGGCACCGGTTCTAGTTCCAGCAGCTCCACTTCCCATCCAGCTCCCTGCTTGTGGCCTGGGAAAGCAGTCAAGGATGGTCCAGTGCTTTGGGATCCTGCATCCGTGTGGGAGACCTGGAGGAAGTTCCTGGCTCCTGGCTTTAGATCGACACAGCACCAGCCGTTTCTGTCACTTGGGGAGTGAATCATCGGACAGATCTTCCTCTCTGTCTCTCTTCCTCTCTGTATATCTGACTTTGTAATAAAAATAAATAAATCTTAAAAAGTAAATGAAAATAAATAATGTAAACTCACTAAATGTAAATTCATTATATAGTATTAAGAGAAAAAATGTTTTTGCTTTTATTAAAGCTTAACTATACCAATTTAATTCACTGCCTATGACCCCTGCTTTATAAATTTTTTCCTTTATGTTTTGTTTCATCCTTAAATGTATCTATTTCCTCAGATCTTCAGTAGATGCCAATAGGAGATAATAAATACTATTTATGAGTCTATTCATATTTTGATCATAATACATTTCATATTCCGCCTGTATAAGTGAATTCTAGAATTCTCAGGAATTCTAATCAGCTCAACCTTTATCATTTTGAATCATGAGAACTCTAGTCTGGTTCACCTCCACTCTGTGTTGCTCCCTTGCTTTTGATGTGCCCTGGAATTTTTACCATTGAAGTAACTTTTGAAAGTCTGTGCTTAAAGCTACAGATACTATCTTGTGAATGGAAGAAGAATTGTTATCATCATTTTCTAGTCATTCAAGATGGTTTATCTGGTCATCTAATTATTGCCTTGGAAGACACAAAGAACTTTCGAAAGATTTTCAGTGTGTACTGAATAGTGACTAGGAAAGTCAGGAGACCTAGAGTATGAACTCTGCTTTGCTGCAACTATATGGTATGTTGCCTGGACCAGTTTCACTATCTTTCTAGACCTCAATTTTTTTTTTGCCTAGCATAGAAGGCTGAATAATGCCCCATCCCATATGTTTATGTCCTAATCTCTGGGTAACAGTTTTTATGGCAACGGGGGGAGGGGAGGTGGCATTATACATGTAATTAAATGTGTTGATATGGGAACATCATATTGAATTATCTTAATGAGAACAATGTCATCACAGTGGTTAGTATAGGAAGAGGACAGGTGGGCCAGAGGAAGAGAAAGCAGTTGAAACAGTTTGATGATGGAAGCAGACTGGAGTAATGTGCCATGACTCTCTGAACCTTCACTTCAGAGCACAAGTACCTAGCTATCCCACTCTACTGAACAGCGTGTGCCCATGAGACCCAGGGCTCAGTGTGCAGATCCATTTCAATGCACTTTTCTGTATTGACTAGACTTCTGCAATGCCAGCATGCAGAAAGCAGTGAAGGGCCTTAATTACGTACCTTCTCAGAGAAAAGATCAGGCTGATTTTACTTGGAGGAGGTTTGATATTTGTCTATTGCTGGAGGTGAAATTGGTGGCTACAAAAGGAGAGCAGACTAGAAAGTAGCAATAATCATGGGCAAGTCTGGTCTCTGAGTCTTAGCTCTAACCCTAATGCATTTGGGAGCCAGATTACTCAGCGGAAGTTTAGGAATAGTGGCCACCTCAAGGAACAGAGATTTTATGTGATTTTCGCAATGGTAGTGAAGAAATCAGAATTACATAAGATGTGATATGGTGGAACTAGGTAGCTAGTTTAGGTCTGAGTAAGCTGAAAGATGCTGCAACTCTCAATTTAACAGTATCCCTTTACTTGTCAATCGAAACACCCCCTTTTCCCTGGATGCATTTCTTTCATCCAGGATGCCCTGCAAATATGAAAATTAAGCTCTATATAGAACTTATGGTAGTATTATAAAATTTCTGGGTCATGTCACATTTTTAAGGACACCGGGCCGTACCTCATAAAAGAGGCCAGAGGCAGGGGAAACCCATTCTTTTACCACAGACCACAAGTGGAATGGCCACACAGATTTTATGGCTCTCCCCACCCTTCAGACAATATTCTGACCCACTCATGATGAGTGTATCTCTGTATAGGGTGGCCCACATTCACATGTGAATTATATTTTCTCTCTGTTACATAGATCCTATTCCTTAGGAACATAGGCTTCTTATTTGTGAAAAACAGGAAATCTGGAATGGAGTTTAAAATATACCCATGCCCAGAAGACATCTATGTCAGTCTTAGAAAATGTGCCGAATTATTACTCATTTGCTACCATTTGGACTAATTGTGTGAGGCCCGCTGCAATTCTTGACAGTTCACTATTCGGTAGCACTTTCAAAGCACACTCTGAAAGCTGAAGTCCCTGAAAGGGGTCAAGTAGTTGTGTGTGGCAGGTATCTAGAAAGAATGCTGTTACTCTATACCCATGGAACTATATCATGAAAATAATAAGGATAAAAAGGTAAATGAAGGGGGAAAAAACAGATCTGTAACTAAATCTTTAAGATTGATTGTTCACATTCTGTTCAGTATTTCCCCTTTTCTCCTTATCTGCCAACAAGTCAATAAGTTTTGTGAGGATGCATTTGAATTTGTTATCAGTTCCTGATTTGACTTTGGAAATACTTAAGAATAAACTTATGTAATGGGGTGTGAGAAGGGTTAGGGTGGTGCTTTTTTTTGGACGTTGAACCCTTACTTTTTTCTGTTGCAATTGGGAACTTGGATCAAAGTCCATTTGCTTAATTGGGTTTTTCTTAACTATTCATTCACCTGCTTATGTGGTGAGTTGTGGTTGACTATTTCAGAATATGTACATACACAAAGTGGATTGGCTACAAATCTGAGTTTTCTGTACAGGGAAAATATCAGTGCCAGAAGGAATATTTGAGAGGATCTCATTCACTAGAGCCCTTATTTTATGGATGAAGTCACGGATGTACAGAAAGGGGAGTGACAAAATTTAGTGGCAAGATTATTATAAGAAGTTAGGACTCCTGAGTGGTCTGCAAAAACAGAAGACCAGCAAACTTCCTTCGGGACTAGGGAGAGGAGCTTTCTCTGGTTCTTACTTAGTTCCAGCTTTGGATCCCCACCCTCTCTTGCAATGACCATCAGGGTTGCTCTGGAGTGCCGCCCCCCCAAAAAAATAGAATAGATAGAGAAATACAAGGAAAGCTTAGAACAAACAGGAAAAGGTCAGCGTGGATCCACATATACCTTACTAGGTAGGACACAAAGATTAGTTACTCCTCAGTAAGGTATTGAAGATTTCTCTGCACACCCCTCCTAAAACTGTTCTGTACCTCAATTGTGGACAAATGCCTTGTTAGATTTATAAGCCAGTTTAGACTATCCCCAAATCTGCCAAGTGCAGCAAAATCATGCTTCAACACAATAAACTGCTAAATACTAAAATGAAAATAGACACGAGACAGCTGAATAGTACCCTATAGCCACTTTAAGGTGTATAGCAGCCGGTTCTGTATATAAACTAAAATTGAAATGTCAATGAAGTAGTCACAGGATGTAGTTAAGAACTTGCATTTTTTTTTAACATATTGATTACTCAATACCATGTCGATTAATTCCATAATGTTGTAAATTGTTGTTGATGTTGTGCTGGGGCTTCCAATTGATCAGGATGATATTCTGCCAGTTCTACCTTCAGACCAGAGATGGTCTTCCCAAGAAACTGTTGAATTTATCTGGACAATAAGATGCTGGACTCTATGCATGCTACATGCTGGCAATGAAAGAATCTTGACTGAATTTGAATTGTAATACTGCAACAAGGTGGAGGAATCCACCATGGGGGGAGGTCACGGGGAGGGGTAGGGGAATCCCAGAGCCTATGAAACTGTCACATAGTGCAACATAGTTAATAAAAAAAAGAAAAGAAAAACAAAAACAAAAATGAAGAAGTTAGGGCTCCTTTTAAAGAGTCAATCAAGAACTCTATCACTTCCTAATGTGTAATAGTTATAATATAGATCAGTTGTAGGTATCAAACATAGCATCATTTGTGACTTATTTTCCTTCCTAAGAAGCCCTTAAATATGATGAACCTAGTATGAATGATGACGACTATGAAAAATATTACCAGAGAAAATTATGCTTCATAGCTGTAGGCTTGTGATAACCAATAGGAGTTCTTAAACTTAGTAATCAATTGAAGCACTTCAGATAATCATATGTTTGCAAGCTTCACTATCCTTAGTTACTATTCGTATCTAGTTTGGTTATTTAACTAATCACAGTAGCTGTTAGGAACAAAACTTCAAGACTAAAAAATTGATCCTCTGGTTTTTAATCTTGGTACTGAATGTCAAAGAGATGCTCAGTAAATGGTTATTGAATGGAATAAATACCTCACTACAATGCTAGGGTTTTTTGTCCTAGCCATCAGCCTAGGCCTCGGAGGTAGTTCTGCACAAATGCCAGTGCCAATAGGAGAGATCTGATGCTGTCTTCCAGTGTAACAGCAAAAGCAAAGAACTCTGACTCTGATATATTTCCTAATGCATCTATACACTATACAGGCAGAGTTTAGAAAATCTTACCTGATGGACAAGATGTTCCAGCCTAATGTATTAAAGTACTACCATAAGGAGCCTACTGGGTTAGCAGGCCTCTTTGCAGAAGTCCTGATGGCATCTCTCTGTCTCTAAGCTCATCTCTTCTTACCATGATATAGAATATTGCTGGGATATAGTGCTTTTTAAAATGGCTCTAATTCTACTGATAGAGGAAATTTTGTGAAAACCCTCTGGCAAGTCAAGTAGTAGTTTGAAGTGGCTTCCTGTACATGCATAATTTCTGTTAAAGTATTTGCTCCCAAATTTGGGGGCAAAATATGCCTTAAGTGTGTTATCTGGCATTGTCTGAGATACCTGTATTATATCATAGTTTCCTGGTTTGAGAAACATGAAACTAGGAAAGTGCTCCATGTACCCAGATACTTAAATCAACATTATTGTTCTATTTTAAAATCCTGTATTAAAATACAATATACATACCAAGAAATGTCATCTTATCATACTGATAATCAACACCAAAATTAAGAACAAAATATTAGTGATACTCCAAGCATCCTCACTGTCTCTTCCTCTCTCTTTTTTAACATGTGAATGAAAAATATGTTGTCATTAACATAATATAAATCAGTGAAACAATATTTATAAATATCTACAATACTTATAACTATATGCCAAATGATAGGACATCTAAGCAATTTTTATACTCTATGTATTACTATTGTAACTAAGAGAATACATTATATATTTTGGGTGGATCTGGCTTATTTACCATAATTATCTCCAAATGAAATGTCAGCATTTCATTTATTTTTAATTACTGAGTGATATTCTATAGTGTATTATACCACATTTGTTTAACCCAGTCATCAGGTAGACGTCTGGGTTTGATTCCATATCTTAACTATTGTGATTTGTACTGCCTTCAATATGAGAGGGAAAGTATGTCTCTCATATGTTGATTTCATTTCCTCTCATTATATTCCTGGGAGTGGGATTGTTGGGTAAAATGGTAGATCTATTTTTAGTTTTCTGAGAAATCTCCATCCTGCCTTCCATAATGATTGCATCAGTTTGCATTTCTGCCTTTTTCTCCACCTACTTGACAGCATTTGTTGTTTTCTTAGTATTTTTAGATGTTAATCTTTCTAACTTGGGTGATGTAATAGTTACCTCATTGTGGTTTTTGTTTGATTTTCCTGATGGCTAGTGACCCTGAACATTTTTTCAAGTGTCTGTTGGTGTTTCATTCTTTGAAAAATATTTGTTAACATCCTTTGCCCATTTCTTAACTGACTTATTTGTTTTATTATTGTTGGGTTTTTGAGTTCTTTACATGTTTGGAATATTAATAATTTATTGAGGACATAGTTTACAAATATGCTCTCTCATTCTGTTGCTTTGTTGATTGTTTCATGTGCAGAAGCTTCCTAGCTTGACATATTCCTATTTGTCTGCTTTTGTTTTTTATGGCTTTTGCTTCTGGAGGCTTATCCAAGAAATCTTTGTCTACACCAATGTCTTACAGCATTTTTCCTATGTTTTTCTCTAATATTTTGAAGGTTACACTTCTTAGGTTTAGATCCTCAAAACATTGTGAGATTTGTATAGCCTATGTAATAAGGTTTTTTGTTTGTTTCAAACTTCTGCATGTGGAAATTCAATTGTCCCAATGCCATTAGTTCGAGACTCTTCTTTCTCTATGGAATGATTTTTAATTTGCAAGACTAGTTGGTTATAGATGCACAAGTTAATTTCTGGGGTTTTTATTCTGTTTCATTGGTCTATGTGTCTCTCTTTGTGTCAGTACTAGGCTGGCTTGATTACAGTGTATCTTTAAGATGTGTTGAAATCTGGCATAATGACAACTCTGGCTTTATTTTTTTGAAGACTGCTTTGACTACTGTTTTGTGCTTCTATATGAATGTTAGGATGGTTTTTTCCTAGACCTGTGAAGAATGTCCTTGTCATTTTAATTGGGATCACAATAAATCTATGAAATGCTGAAGTAGTCTGAGCATTTTGATTGTATTAATTCTTCCAATCTATGAATATAGAAAATCATTCCATTATTTTGTGTGTGTCTTATTCCATTTCTTTCCTTAATGTTTTATAACTTTCACTGTAGAGCTATTTCACATGATTAGTTACCTTTATCCCAAGGTACTTAAATTGTTTGCAGTTATGAATGGGACTGAGCTTACAAATTCTTTCTCAGCCACGGGGTTGTTTTTGTACAAAGGCTATTGATTTTTGTGTGTTGATTTTATATCCTTCAACCTTACCAAATTCTCCTATCAGTACCAGTCATCTCTTAGTAGAGTCTTTTAGTTCCCTTATACTGAGTATCATGCCATCTGCAAATAGGGATAGCTTGACTTCTTCCTTTTCAATTTATATCCCTTTTATTTCTTTTTCTTGCATGATGGCTCTGGCTAAAACCTCCAGAACTATATTGAATAGCAATGGTGAAAGTGGACATCCTTGTCTGGTTTCAGATTTAATGCAAATGTTTCCAACTTTCCCCAATTCAGTATGATCCTGGATATTGAAAAATACATTTCCTTGATTGTGTTAAGGACTGTTCCTTCCATAGCCAATTTATCATGAGATGATTTTGTATTTTACCATATTTTTATATCTATTAATATAACCATATGGTTTTTGTTCTACAGTTTGTTAATGTGATGTATCACATTTATTGATTTGCGTATGTTCAATCATCCCTGCCTTACAGGGAGAGATAAATTACACTTGGTTTTGGATATATTTTATATGCATTGTTGGATTTAACTTGCCAGTATTTTGTTGAGAATTTTTGCATCAATATTTATCAGAAATATTGGTCTATAGTTTTTTTTATAAGTTTCTCTGGTTTGGAATTATTGGTAATGCTGGCATCATAGACTGGATTTGGAAGGGTTCCTTTCTTTTCCATTGTTTTACATAATTTAGCATTCATTCTTCCATAAAAGTTTGTTAGAATTCAGCAGTAAAGACTTCTAGTACTGGGCTTCTGTTTTTGAGAGGCTCTTTACTACTGATTCAGTTTCAGTCTTGGTTATTGATTATTGGTCTATTCAGATTTTCTCTGTTTGTACCTCAATTTTGGTAAATTATATATGCTCTGAAATGTCAATTTCTTCTAGACTTTCCAATTTGTTGGCATATACCTGTTTGTTCTAATTCTTAATTATTATTTGTATTTCTCATTTCACTGATCTTTTGTATGGTTTATTTTAGGTTTTGATTGTTTTGTAATTTTTATTATTCTTTCTACCTAGGAATATAGGGTTTGGGTTGTTGTTTTTATAAGTCCTTGGGATACATTGTTAGGTCATTTTTTGGATATTTTTCTAATTTCTTGATGTAGGCTCTAATTGCTGTAAACTTTCCTGTTAGCCTTACTTTTGTTGTATCCTATAAATATTAACATGTTGTGTTTTCATTTTTATTTAATTTGAGGATTTTTTGTTTCCTTTTTGATTTCTTATATGACTCACTTTTTATTCAGGATCATCTTGCTTCTGTTACATTCCAGCTTCATTCCCTTGTGGTCAGAAAAGACTCTTGATATAAGCTAATTTTTTTTAGTTGTTGAGATTTGTTTTATAGCCTAGTATATTGCGTATCCTAGAGAATGTTCTATGCTCTGATGAAAAAAATGTGTATTATGCAACTGTGGGATGAAATGGTCAGTAGATATGTGTTAGATACATTTGGTCTGCGGTGTAGATTAGGTCTGTTGTTAACTTTTTTTGTCTGGTTGATCTATCCATTGGTGAAAGTGAGATGTTGAAGTTCCCATTAATCGTATTACAGCCTAAGTCTTCCTTTAGTTATTTTAACATTTGCTTTATAAAATTGGGTGCCTAGGATTGGGTGTATACTATAGCAACAGCCTTTTATTTTGTTAGTCCCTTTATTATTACATAATGATCTCCTTTTTGAAGTTCAATGCTTTTGTCCTAATGTTTATTTTTCCTGAGAGAAGTAAAACTATTGCTGCTCATCTTTCATTTCCATTTGCATAGAATGTGTATCTTTTTGCAACCTTTAACTTTCGATCTAAATGAATCTTTATTAGTAAGATGTATTGCTCAAAGGCAGAATATGCTTTGGTCTTGTCTCATCCTTTCAGTCAGTGCATGTTTTTTAATTGGGAAATTTATTCCATTTACATTCAAGGTTATTATTGATAAGTAATGATTTGGTCCTGCCATTTTCCATAAATATTCCTACTATTTGTTTTCAATCTCATGTATTTTTACTAGAGTAAAATGTGTTCTTTCACTTTCTTTTATGATGGGAATTATCTTTGTTTCTCTGTTTATAATGCACTTAAACATAATTATAAGTCTGGCCAGGTAGTTATAACTTTTAAAAATGTTTGCTTGTCTTTGAAGTTCTTTATTTCTTCCTCATCTGTGCATGAGGGATTTCACAGAGTGAAGTATTATGGGTTGTGTTTTTCTCTATCTGGACCATATCTTTCCAGTCTCTCCTAGCCTATAGATTTCTATTGAGAAATTTGCTGTCAATCTGATGGGAGTTCTTAGTTTTTTTTTTTTTTAAGTGATCTGGCATTTTTTCTTTCTCAAATTTTAGCACATCTAATTTCTCTTTCAGCTTTGAAAGTTTGACAGTCTGTTGTGATAAGGATCTTTTTTGATCATACCTATTTGGAGTTCTATATGTGTTCTATATTTGAATGTTCACATCTTTCTGCAAATTGGGGACATTATATATTATTTCGCTGAGTAATTCTTCCACACTGTTGTTCTTTTTTTCATACCTTAAGGAACTCTTAAGACTCATATTCTTGGTCAGTTGAATGTATCCCACAGATCCTGAATACTGTTTTCAGTCTTAATTTCTTCTTCTTTTCTTGCCTGCTATATTTCAAAAGGTCTATCTTCTAGATAAGATATTCTTTCTTCTCATTGACTTTGTTGTTAAGACTTTCTGCTCTATTTTTATTTGACTTATTGGATAATTAATTTCTATTATTTATGTATTTTTAAACTATTTCTATCTGTGTGATTTCTCATTCATGCCATATAATAACTTTCTTAATTTTATCTTTTTCTCTGTGTTTTTTTTAAGATTTATTTATTTTTATTGAAAAGTCAGATATACAGAGAGGAAGAGAGACAGAGAGGAAGATCTTCCGTCCGATTGTCACTCCCCAAGTGGCTACAATGGTTGGAGCTGAGCTAATCCAAAGCCATGAGTCAGGAGCTCTTCCAGGTCTCCCACGCGGGTTCAGGGTCCCAAGGCTTTGGGCCATCCTCGACTGCTTTCCCAAGCCACAAGAAGGGAGCTGGATGGAAAGTGGAGCTGCTGGGATTAGAACTGGCACCCATATGGGATCCCAGCGCGTTCAAGGCGAGGACTTTAACCACTATGCTGTTGTGCTGGGCCCATCCTTTGTGTTTTTGAGTAGATTTATATCATTCCTTTAAATTCTTTTTCAGACATTTTGTCCATCTCACTTTCTTTTGGGTTACTCTTATTTCCTTCCTGTTCATCTTGTCTTTCTACATTAATTTTTGCACATCTGGAAAATCTCTCCCACTAATTCCTCTGGGTAATATATGTATGTATGTATGTATTTATTTATTTATTTATTTATTTTGATTGGAGGCTTTGTACCCTGAAAATATGCCTCTCAGGCTTGGTGTACTTAGTTCCAAGGGTGTGTGCTAGATAGGGTCAGGAGCTCTGGCCAGCATGTGTAAATGAAGCAAGGGTCCAGAGTGATACCCAAGTTGGGCATGGTGTTGCACTTCTGGGTGTAGTCAGTGGGGGTGAGAGAATATTGGAGATAGCTATTGTGTTCACAGTCCTAGCCCTACTTTGTGCCATGGTTAGCCAGCTGGTTCAAAGCCTGGAGTGAGTTCACAGTGCCAGTACACCCAACCTGTCAGGTATGTGTATTGTAACAGCATCAACCAAATTCCCAGTATGTTCCACTAAGTGCTTTGAGATGCATTCGTCCTGTGTTAATAGCTCTCAGTCTCTACAGTTAGATTGGGTGAGTTCATAGGAACCCAACTGCAACCTGTGACCTAGGCCAGAATACCCACAATTATTGGGTGTAGGGTGTCCATTTTCTGCTCCAGAAACTGCCCTATCCCTTGCCTTTGCAGTCTCCAGCATGAGCAGGACTGCCCACTATCTCTTAGGTCAGGAAGCAATTCAGGTGTTACTCCCAACCAAGCAACTTGAATCTGACACTTTCATGGAGGGAAGGGAGGAAGGCAATAGGGACCTCCTTCCATAGCACAAGGTATTTGCCCAGATCCCTACCAGTTTCCCAGACTGAACTCAAGGTAACCAAGAGTAGTAGAATTCTCCCTCAGTCATAGCTGCTAGTGACAGAAACCATGGTAGACTCCTCTCACTTTGACTGGGAAGATGGTATTTCCCAACTAGGAGCTGATTATGTAGAAACAGGAGTGCCCAGTGATGGCATGTCTGTCAGTGCTCCTTGCTATTCCACAGAGTCCATGTTCTGTACACTGCCTATTGAAAATTTCTCTCAATCAGGCCCCTAGGAATGGGATCCTGCCTTTGTTCTTATGTTATCTTTCTGTGGCTGAGGTCAGTGTGGCTTCTCATTATTCATCCATCTTGAATCTCTTCCATTGCTCTATTTTTAAAGATTTGTTTATTTTTATTGGAAAGTCAGATATACAGAGAGGAGGAGAGACAGAGAGGAAGATCTTCCATCTGATAGTTCACTCCCCAAGTGACCACAATGGCCAGAGCTGAGCCAGTCCAAAGCCAGGAGCCTGCAACCTCTTCCATGTCTCCCAAGTGGGAGCAGGGTCCCAAGACATTGGGCCATTCTCGACTGTTTTTCCAGGCCACAAGCAGGGAGCTGGATGGGAAGTGGGGCTGCTGGGATTAGAACCAGTGCTCATATTGGATCCTGGTGTGTGGAAGGAAAGGACTTTAGCCACTAAGCTACTATGCCAGGCCCCAATTGCTCTATTTTTAAAAGAGATTTATTTTGTTATTTTAAAGATAGAATGACAGGGAAATAGAGAGATACAGAGAAGGAAGAAGATACTTCATCTAACAGTTTGCTCCTCAAGCGGCTACAATGACTACTACTGGGCTGGGATCAAGCCAGGAGACTGAAACCCCATCTATGTCTTCCATATGGGTAGCAGGGACTCAAACACTTGGGCCATCTCCTTCTTCTTACTCAGGTACGTTAGCCATGTACACTGGATCAGACATGGAGCAACCAGGACTCTAAATGGTCCTGCAGTATAGGATGCCACCATTGCAATTGGAGGCTTAACTACAGTACCAACCCTATGGTCATTATTCTTAAGTTTAGGAATTTGTGGTTTTTCACTTCTATAGATTTGGTGTGGTAGCTTCTAAAAAGCTTTTTAATTGCAAAAGGCATTTTTAAAAAACCGCCCAAGAAATGTTTTCTTAAGTTTGTCATGGAAGACAGATATGTAAGTTTAAGGTTTGATCTGCTTAAAGTGGGTGATAACATCTCCAGAGCCTTACCCACTAGTTCCTCTTTATAAGGAGGTCCTGGGAAACCCGTTAGAAATTTGGAAGCCCTTAAAGTAGGGTGAATTGATTCTACAGACCCAGTTCTGATATCTTTTTTTCCTTATTCATTCACCATTTGTTCACCTAGTGTTTTGTGAACTACTAGGCATTATTCTGACATTGCTGATACAGTAGAGAGTAGAAAATCTTCTGCACCGATGGAACTCAACTTTTAATCAAATAATTCACCATTACTAACACTAAAGAATTATTAAAATGTGTACTTTGTTAGTTATCATAGTCCAAAGGATTATAGTAAAGTAAAGTAGAACTGAGAGTGCAAGGATGTTTGTTTTGCACTTTTAGCATTGGCTAAAGATGGTTTCAGTGAGATGATAAGTTTTGAATAAAGACATAAAAAGAATTAGGGAGGTGCCACTGTATAGATTTGATCAAAGAACTTTCTAGGTGGAGGGAAAAGAAAGTACAAAATCCTGAAATAGGGATGCACTTGGCATGTTTAAGAAGCTAAGGCTTTCACTGTGAATGAAATTTAATATTACTGGAGGGTTTTGAGTAGATATTCTTCTGTTTCAGTAATATCACCCTTACTATTGAGTGGAGAACAGATTGAAAATGGACCAGAGAAGAACTCAGAAAATTTTTAGGAGGTTATTGCAATATTTCAGAAAGAAAATGATGGAAACTTGAGAAAAATGGTGGCAATGAGATGGTGAGTAATGGTCAAACTCTGACAGTAGGGTCAATCAGATTTGCTCTGGACAGGATGTGAAATGTTAAAAAAACTGAAGAGACTAGAATGATCCTAAGACTTTTGATATGAACAGTTGGAAGAATGAATGATGTTGTGGTTCACTGAAGAAGACAGGAAAGAGCAGGGTTCATGTCTGGTGCTGAGATAGATTGGAGATGAGGAGGACAAAAGAAATATGTCAAATTTGAGCTAAAGATATGTGGCAAGCAGTTGGATATGCAGGTCTTGGATTCAGAGCCAAGCTAAAGCTAGAGATACATATTTGCCTATGTCTCTCTAGTAAGTATGTGGTATATCAAAACTGCAACAGCAAATTGTTTTTCTACAAATTGCATATACTGTGAGTGTCCATGGCTTCTAGTATCCATCAATTGAGGCCACATTCCAATAGGCACATGTACAGACAATCTTTTGCTTTCACCCTTAACCAAGTGGGTTAAATAAATATCTTCACACTTCTTTCAGTGACCCCTAGGGATAACTTGTGAAGCTCAGAGACACAGTTCCACAGAACAGTTTCATAAGCTCAGATCCAGAGCATTGCTCTTCAATTGCAATGACCTCCTTTGAGGGCCACAAAAACTTGGAAATAAAGCAAAGTTGTTTAGCCACCAAATGTTGTCCTTGAAAACCCCAAGGAAGAACACAAAACTGGCATTATCCCACATTGTGAATGAGTTTATCTAGAGGAAATCTTCTTCAAAGTAATGTCAGGGGCAGACTTGAGGGAGAAAGAAGTTAAAAAGGCAATGAGAAGCCTTGGGGTGGTGCTGGGGGTTGCAGGCAGAGGAGGATTGATTTTGTCTAGGTCACAGAAGGAATGGCATTCATGTATGCCCAGGAAAGCTTCAGTGTCACAGGGCCAAGCCAGCTCCCTTGATCCCAGTAGCCACATCTTACAGTAACTACTTAGCCCCAAGTCCAAAGCGTGGGAACTGGAGCAGGGCCATTAGTCACTCAGCTTGAACAAATGTAATAAATTCCTAGTGTCTGTATTAGGGTGTTGGCTATGGGGATTGGGAGGAGGTTGAGTTAGGAAGAGAAAGTAGATGAAGGAGTTCAAAAAAGAGTATTACTGGGAGTTCTAGAAGAGGAAGTTTCAAATGGATGAGAGAAGACTTTGAGAAGTAGGTAGTAGTGAAGTTACCAGTAGGATTTGGCTCGGCAGAAAGGAAAAAAGGGTAATCCTAGCAAAGAGGGGCATGAGCAGAGGGAAAGGGCTTCAGGGAGTGGTAAATTAAAATGGGCAGAAGTAAATGAAAAAGAGCATGGAAAGGGAGGCCGAAACGGTATTGTGGTGGACCTAGCTGCACAATTTACTATGTGACCTTGGCCAAGTTACTCAACCTATTTTATTCTCTGTTTTCTCAATGTAGAAAGGAATAATAAAATTGGTTGCATAATAGGGTGCTTGTGAATGGTTAGTGAGGTAATATCTAAGTGCTTGGCACCATTTTCTATAACCAAACTATCTATCTATTTATGAAAGGTAAAATGCTAGAAGTTGCATGAAACCATTTATAGCAGTTATGCTTAGATTGAAAGGTTGTGCTTACTTTTCCTGAAGTTTATTCTTTGTTTTCCTTCTGGAAGCATCCATTCACTACTAATTAGGAAAAATAATGTTTTCTTTCTTTTTAGAGTGTATGAAAGAGTGCTAGCACTGTTATTCGGTGGGATAAGCTACCACCTACAAAGCTGTCATCCCATATGGGTACTGGTTTCAGTCCCAGATATTCCACTTTTGATCCAGTTCCTTGCTAATGTGCTTTGGAAAGAAGCAGAGCATGTGCCAAGTGCTTGGGCCCTTGCACCTATGTGGAAAAACCTGATGAAACTTGAGGCTCTGGCTTGGCCCAGCACTGGCCATTCCAGGTTAGGGGAGTGAGCCAGTGTATGCAAGACCTCTCTATCTTTCTTTCTCTCATTTTCTCTCTCTCTCTCTTCTCTGTCTAACTATGCCTTTAAAATACGTAAAGCACTTCAAGGATGCTACAGAAATGTGATTATTATTATTATTATTATTTAAATAATATGTTAGGAGTGGCGTAGGTGCCTAATCCTCTACCTTCAAGTGGCAGTATCACATATGGTCGCTGATTCATGTCCTGGCTGTTCCATTTATGATCTAGTGCCCTGCTTATAGCCTGGGAAAGCAGCCCTGAACCCATGTGGGATACCCAGAGGAAGCTCCTGGCTCCTGACTTCAGATTGACTCAGCTCCAATCACTGTGGCCACTGGAGAATAAACCAGCAGTTAGAAAATTTTTTCTCTCTATTTTTTGTCTCTGTAAATCTGTCTTTTAAAAAAATCAATAAATAATAAAAAAATACATTAGGTGTTAAGTATTGTGGTACTGTCAGTTAAGCTCCTGCTTGAGACAACTGCATCCTGTATCTGAATGGTGCTTTGAATTCCAGCTACTCTACTTACAACCCAGGTTCCAGATAATATACCTAGGAGACAACAGATGATAACTTAAGTTTCTGAAGTTCCTGTCACCTGTGTAGGACACCTGATATGGATTTCTTGGCTCCTGGCTTTGGCCTGGTCCAGTTTTGACTTTTGGAGACATTTGGGAAGTGAATCAGCAAATGAAAGATCTTATTCTATCTTTCTTTCTGTCGCTGTCCTGCCCCTCTTTTGTCACTATCTTTCAAATAAATATAACTATATCCTTGCCAATGTAGAACCCAGGAGACTTTGGCAATGGCTGAAATGATTGGAGACCTGAATTGAGTTCCCAGCTCCCTGTTTGACTTCTAGACAGCCAGGGCTTTTGTGCACATCGATGAACCAGTGGATGGGAGTGTTCTTTGTATATGTGCATCTGTATGTATTTGTGTCTCAAATAAAACATATTTAGTTGGAATATACCTTTTAAAATAATAATTAGGAGCTACGGTTTTAGTACAGTGGGTTAAGCTGCCATTTACAATGCTAACATTTCATAGAGGTTTGAATTCTGTCTGCATTTCTTATGACCTAACTTCTTGCTAGCACACCTGATAAGGGAGTAGATGGTGGCCCAAGTAGTTGGGCCTTGGTACCATTCAGAGACACCCAGATAGAGTTTCTGGCTTCTGGCAACTTTACTCAGTCATGACTATTGTAACCATTTGGAGAGTGAAAGAGTAGATGAGATTCATTCCCTCTATCCCTTGCTGTCTCTCTTTTTCTGCATTTTAGGTAAATGTAACACTTTTTAAAAAAAAAAAATCTCCTAGTGCTGCTGAAGAGAACTAATTACTTGGCAACAGTGAGTTTTAAGGCTATAAGCTGTTGTGATATTTTTACAATTTGGGAACTGGAAAATAATGGATTTTTAGAATTTGAATGGCCTATAAAATTGTTCCAGCTCAGCTTTCTGAGAGTGTTGCTCAGTCATACTTGGTAGCAGACCTCAGTACTCAGCTCAACCTTGTGTTCTCCCCATGATACTGCATTTTGTCTCATTCCATGCTAAATCATCTTGTAATCCAATGAGATTTGAGACATATAAGGAAAATTAACTTTCTCTGTAAAAACATGTTAAATATGCTGTTGGTGAAGCTTGGTATTTTTTTTCCCCTCAGCTTGGTGTAGAAATAAAAAGCTGGGAAGCAAGTGCAAGTGTAACAGAATCTTTATTCAAAGCAAAGCAGTAGGAAAGCCCTGTCTCACCAAGAGGTAGGGAAGTGGAGTGTCTGACAGGACGCTGGCTTTAGGGGAAGCAGCTGGGGCCTTCAAAGTTCTTTTTCCCTTTCTTCTCACAGTCGTGACCATAGGGAGGGCCTGGGGGACCCAGGTGTCTGGGCTGATAAGGAGGTGTCTGGAGTGAGTCTAGTCGAGTGACTATCTTGTCCTATTTTGGGAGCCTGGCATGCAGCCTCCCACTCCCTAGGTCTGGCCAGAGAAGCAAAGGGAAACTCCTCTCCTCTCGCCTTGGTTGTCCTGGCAACTCCAAGGTCTTGTTTGCACTGCCAGTTCATCTAGTTCATGCAGTGAACTGTGAGATGGGGTCCAAAAAGTAGGCACCCTTCTCTCTCTTCAAGATTCTGGACCCTGCCTAAAAATATATCAATAATACTTGATCTGTGGTAAGATGAGGAAACCACAACCTCTCCACAGCCTTTTACCTGTGTCGATTTGGCTACCTCCTTATTTATCTTTATAAATATTTATATAGAGAGGGTTGGTGAGTGTGAATTAAATACGTGGTAACTGAATCTGCAAGGATGTCATCTATGTTAGAATGTGAAAGTCCTGCAAGATTAGGGGGTATTTAATGGCAAGGTGGTAGTCACATTTTGAATATGTGGAAACTTGAATATGCAGAATGGTTTTTCCTTTGTTCCCTGATCCTTGTGAAGCATCTCATGTATAACATCTGAGACATAGTCTCTAATTGAAAGTGGCAAAAGAGAACTTAAGACAGATGTAAGAGATGCTCTTGTATTAGAACGTGATCTGCAATTTTGCCTAAAAACGACTACTAAAGGTATAATGTTTGTTTTCCAAATTGTTTGGAACCAGAAGAATTTCAGATTTCAGTTTTTCTCAGGCTTGGAATATGCATATGTACATAGGAATCTTGTGTATGGTAGTCACATCTGAACAAGAAATTTATGTTTTTAGACATTCATTATACATATAACCTGAGTGTAATTTTATACAAAATTTTTAGCATGTCTGGATTTTGACTGCAGCCTCGTCCTATAAGTGCATATGTACAATTTTCCAGTTGTGATATCATGTTGGTGCTTAATATTTAAAAACTTTTAGTACATTTCCCAATTTTCAAATTAGGAATGTCCAACCTATAATATAAAGAAACTGATTTTGTTAAGGGTGCCTCTGAGTTGGAAGCAATCAAATAGCATCTTTGCAAAAGGTTATACAGACAAAGGTGCAGCCTTAGCATGGGATCACAGGAAGTAAGCCAGGAGCTGGGGCTATGGAGATCTTGGAGGAAGTCTAACTGCAAACAAAGAACCGGGTATCAATTGCAATAAGTTAAATCGAACTGTAGACCTGTGGGTGGCAGAGCTTAGAAACCTGTCCCAAGGAGAAGAATCTGCTAACCAGAAGTACAATGACCAAGAGCAAAAGAAAAGACAGAGGCACAATGAGTCTTATTATTGAAGACTCTGTGCAAATAAGCAAAACCCTTTGCCAATCTCAGAGTTCACTGAGGAATACATCAAGAAAATGGGGATACAGAATTCAAAACTTTTAAATTGTTAAAAAGCTTATAAGCACCGAGAAGCACATACAGAAGTTCAATAACTATGTCACACAGAGAATAGCGACACTGAAACAAAATCAAGCTGAATTATTGGAGATGAAGGACGCAACAGAGCAAATTAAAAATTCAGTGGAAAGTCTCCATAATAGAATGAAGGAAGCAGAAGAGATATTCTCAGAATTGGAAGATATTTCTTGTCACAACGTGGAAACAATCAAAAAGCTGGAAGCGCTATCAAGCGTAGTGGTTAAAGTCCTCGCCTTGAACATGCCAGGATCCCATATGGGCACCGGTTCTAATCCTGGTGGTTCTGCTTCCCTTCCAGCAGAGAAAGCAGTCTCTTGTGGTCTGGGAAAGCAGTCAAGGACAGCCCAAAGCCTTGGGAATTAAGACACTATTAAAAGGCCAAATTTTTGTGTTATGGGAGCTCCAGTCACATAATCGGTTTGAGCATGGTACTTACATAAGAGTTATGGGAGTCACAGAAGGTGCGGAAAGAGATGCTGGATTTAAAAATGTACTTAATGAAATAATAAAGAAAAATTTCCCTAATCCGGAGAAAGAATTGGGAAACAAGATCCAGGAGGGGCACAGAACTCCCAACAGGCTTGGTCAAAAGCGATCTTCACCAAGACACATGATCATTAAGCTCTCTTCAAACATAAGGAAAAGATCCTTAAATGTGCATGTGAAAAAAAATCAATTGACATATAGAGAAATGGCAATTATATTCACAGGAGACCTCTCACAGGAAACTGTACAGGCCAGAAGAGAATGGAGCGACATACTCCAAATTCTAAAAGCAAAAAATTGTCATCCCAGAATAACACACTGTCTTTTCCTAGACCTTACTAGGTAGGATGCTGAGTTCAGTTATTCCTCACTTGCTAAGTTATTGGGGATTTCTCTGCTCAACCACCTAAGACTGTTCTACTCTTCAGTTGTTAATATATGGCTTGTTAGAGTTACAAGTCTGTTTTGATTATACTAAAATGCAAGCAGTTCTGTAAAATCTTGCTTAAATAATATAAACTGCTAAATTTAAATATAATTTTAAAAAGAAAATGAAATAAAATTCTTCCACAATAAAGAAAATTTAATGAATATGCCTCTTACAGGCATGCTGTACAAATTGATACTTAAAGTGGATGATTCTTAACAGAGAAAAGGAATTGCGCCCACCAAAATCAAAGGCAAATGTAAAGAACATTCCAGTATAACAACAGAAGACTAAATCAATGGACAACCCATTGCTAAATGACAAGACCAAATTACCCCCTATTTATATTAACCCCTGAATGTAAATGGTTTAAACTCATCAATCAAATATCTAGATTAGTAGATTGGTTTAATAAGACAAAACTTGTCTATTTGTTGCTTACTGGGGACACATCTCATCAGCAAAGATCAGTGGATACTATAACTCATAGATTTTTATGTTTTTGTTTTTAGTTTTATTTCTTCAAAACAGTATTTCTCTGTCTCAGTTCTTCACTGGCTCATAGATCATACAGTAGCATCATTTTCTTCAAGAATGTTCTTGATTTTCCTTTTTATTTCTTCAGTGACACATTAGTCATTCAGTAGCATCTTATTTAACTTCAGAACATTGTAAACTTTCTCTTTCTGTTGTTGATATTGTTTTGTGGCTTTTCATTTAAGGGAGTGTATAGTAACTGTAGTGAAGACTATCATATCCAGTAGCATGTTGTTTAACTTCATGGCATTGTAAATTTCTGGTTTTCTTCCTGTTGTTGATTTTATTTTGTGGCTTTTCATTTGAGTGGTATGTAGTGATTGTATAGTAAAGATTGTTATGTCCAGATGTGAGGATATGGTGCAGTGTGTATCTGTACTTTTTGATTGAGGATGGACTCCTATCTATTGATGGGATGTGTCTTGATAATGGGATGCTGGATTCTCTTCCATTGTCTAATCCTACAAGAATCGACTTATGACTGTTTATGAGGATCTATACTGTTGGAATGATATGGGAAAACTCAGTGTGTGTGATGGGGGGATTTAAGGAAAGTGTAGGGGAAATTCTAGAGCCCATGGAACTCTATCATAAAATAATAATAATAATAATAATAATAATAAAGTTTTAAAAATAGTAGTTTTTGCACAGTTTAAATATTTTTGTATAATCATGCACAGTGAAAATATTTTGGTATAATCACAGTTACTTTTCCAAGTAATTTCAGCATTTTTAATCAAAATTCCGGCTTTGTAATCTGAAAAGTTCAAAATAGTTTAACCTAAGAGTATCTGTATACTGTATAGTATCTGTACCTGATATTTTAAATGATTTTTCTGATTTCAAAGGCATATATGAAGCACTTAAAGTTCATGGGTAGGGAAGATATGTTTATTGAGGCACAAACAATGATTGAAATCTGTACATATGAGGGAAATTCAAAAAGTTCATAGAAGGCATGTTATGAACAAACTGGATTTACAAATTTTTGCATCAAAGTCAACAAACTAAACTTGTTTTAAATTCCATTGTCCATGAACTTTTTGAAGTTCCTGTGTATACTCATCGTAGACTATTTAAAGCAAACAGAAAAATATTAAAAATAAAATGAATTCATGATTTTAACTCATTTTGTGCAGTTTCTGAAAGTTAACGATTTATTTGAGAGGTAAAAATGGACACAGAGAAACATCAAGAAAGCACTCATTTCTTGGTTCCCTCCCCTGGGGATTCAATCCAGGTCTCTCAGGTGGATTTCAGGAACTCAAGACACTGAGCTGTCATCTCTCAGAAATCAGTATTTGGAGGCAGGGACCGAACCCAGATACTCCAGTATAGGAAGGCCATTTGTTTGTTTGTTTGTTTGTTTGTTTCAAAGACAGAGAGGGAGAAAGGAAGAGAGATTCATCCATTGATTCATTGCCTAAATGGTCACAATGGCTGGTGCTGGGCCAGGATGAAGCCAGGAATCACAAACTTCATTCATAGTTCCCAGGTACGCACAGGTGCCAAAGGATTTAGGCCATCCTCTGCCACTTTCCCAGGCTATTAGCCATTAATTGGATGGAAGTGGAGCAACTGGGACTCAAACTAGCTTCCATATGGGATACCAGCATGTGCTGTGACTCAATGCTGGCCCCAGGACCTGTTTTATTTTAATTATTAAATTCACATATAAGAATTTACTCATAGACTCTTACTTGTTTTTCTTTTCTTTTTTTTGCCAAATTACATTTAAGTAATAAAAATTTAAAAATTACAAAGTAAATTTTTGAACTGAGATCAGCATTGTGGCTTAGCAAGTTGAACTGCTGTTGGTGATATAAGCATCTTATGTGGGAGCACACGTTGAAGTCTTGGCTGCTCGGCCTCCTACCTAGCTTCCTGTTAATATGCCATGGAAAGAAAGAGAAGATGGCCTAAATACCTGGTCCCCTGCCACCCATGTGGAAGACCTGGATGGAGTTCCAGGCTCCTGCCTTGGGCCAGGACAAAGCCCCAGGTATTGGAGCCATTTACGAGTCAAACAAGAGATGGAACATTTCTTTTTTTCTTTCAAATAAGTAAAACTAGTATTTTAAACAATAAAATGTTGTACTGAATTCACAAAGAAAACTATGGACTAATGGTGGTTAAAGAGCTATCTTTTGGACTTTAGAGTATGCATGTTATCCGCCCCATATCTGCTGTAAATCCTTGGCAGGGAGTCAGGAAGCAGAATCGCGCAGTAGTCAGCCAGAGCTGGTGATCAGTAGGGTGATGTTGAGGGTTCTTTACCTTCTAGAACACAGTGTTGTCACTGAAGGCACTATGGTGGAACAAATCTCTCATCCTGTGGTCTCTGTCCTCTTATCTGATTTTCAAGTTAGTAGTTGATATATACTGATGGAGCAGAACTGAATTATGAATTTAGGATACAGATGCTCTCGAAGTATGTTCCCTGCTTGTATGGAATTTGAAGACTGGTGGGAATGACAAAGAATAAATAATTAGTGAATAGTTATAGTCAGAGCATAGATGTGTTTCTGTGGTTTCTGTTCTGAGTATTTTCCATTTTATGAACTGAAAATACTGAAAATTACATTTTGCTTATGCAACCAATTATATGCAAGGTAAGTACACACACAGACCACCCATATAATGTTTTATAGGTGTTTAGGTAATTGTTAATGGTAATCTTGACTACTAATTTTACCTGCATATGTTAATTTTAGATCCTAGCTCCTGGGTGACCTGGAGTTTCACTGTGATAAAGGTTGTAAGGAAGAAACACAACAGGCTAAGAGACAAGATAACTGAAGGATCCCAATTAAATTGGGAGAGAGTGATGCAAAGTTTCTACTCTCGGCCAATTTCTTTGTAGATTCTTAGAGACCCTGATGTGGCCATAACCATGATCAGGAACAATTGTCTTTAATCACAGCTTCAAGGCAGCAGGTTGAGTTGCAGGAAAATAAATAGGCCTGGAAAATTGAAGAGGCATCTCAGGCATTGGTTCTGAATTAGTTTAGATGTACTCAAACACACTCTTTATACAGAACTGCTCTTTGTGTTGTGTCTGATTTCTTCTGCATGAATAATTCCCATTTTTGTATTCAGATACAACAATCCAGCATTCATTGTCATGATAAAAATAAAAAGCGACAGACATTGATTTCTTCATAGCAGTTAGTCCCATGTCTGTTTTCTGAGTTCTTAAGCACATAGAAGCAAAACAAAATATGGAAGAACATGCCTCATGTATTTAATGGGAGACAGTTGTCTCCACAATACGGGGCCAGCATTGAGTCAGAGCACATGCTGGTATCCCATTTGGATGCTAGTTTGAGTCCCAGTTGCTCCACTTCCATCCAGCTAATGGCTAATAGCCTGGGAAAGTGGCAGAGGATGGCCTAAATCCTTTGGCACCTGTGCATACCTGGGAAACATGAAAGAAATTTGTGATTCCTGGCTTCATCCTGGCCCAGCACCAGCCATTGTGACCATTTAGGCAATGAATCAATGGATGACTCTCTCCCTCTCTCTTCCTTTCTCCCTCTCTGTGTCTTTGAAATAAATAAATAAATAAACATATAAATAAATAAACAAATAAACAAACAACCCTTTCTTTATTGGATTATTTGAGAGTCTTTTTTGTTTTTCATTTCAGATTTAATCTTTCCTCATACATAAGAAGCTTCTTTTTTACTAAGATCAGAGTTTTGAAAGCATTTACTTATTTGTATGACAGGCAAAGTTACAGAGGGTGAAGAGAGACAGACTGTTTCATCCCCTTAATTCACATGGTTGCAGCAGGCTGAAGTTAGTTACCAGGAGCTTCATCCTGGTCTCTCACATCGATGGCAGAGGCCTAAGTATTTGAGCTATTTGCACTGCCTTGCATATGCATTAGCACTGAGCTACATTGTAAGCAGGGCAACTGGGACTTGAACCAACACTCCAATATGGGTTGCAAGCAGTGGCTTAATGTGCTATGACACAATGCCAGGCCCAGGAAAATCTGATTTTGTTTGATTAAAGTAAAATAATGAATCCATCAAGTTTTCTGTTTTCATGCTTGCCATTTATTTTTTATTTATTATTATTATTTTTAAAATTTTATTAGTAATGATGCTTACATAGTTGATCAGTGGGAAAGGTAGAGGATCAGGGGATAGTGGGTGAGACCCTTTTTTTATACGTTTTCTTCTTCCCGTATTTGGGGGAGATGGTATACAAGAGGGTAACCACGCCCAGCTTCCCAACCACTGCATTACCCCCGGGGATAGGGAACTACCACCCAATGTCATCCTCAGTTCCTCATTGTGGAGCATTTTCTGAGGGTTCTGTTCATGTGCTTTTGATAGTTCTGAGATGCTTCTGGTCTCGCTGCTCCACAGATGAGGAAATCTTTCTAAGGTCAATTGGCAGTGATAGTCTGCCTCTGAGTCTTCGTTGACCCAGAAATTTGTGTTTGGTTTCACCAGGGTGTTTAATCAATTTATTCTGCCTTACATCCTCAGCAATGCAATGGGTGCTGCAGCCTAGCCCAGCCCTGCCTAATACACGCTTGGCTCTCACATACCACAGGCGGAGCTGCAACCCAGTTTGAGCGACCCCCAATAACTCCCATTGGACCGACCCCTCAGCTCTGATTCCTGTGCCTGCCAGCATGTGCAGTGGATTGGTCCAGTCTGCCCCCACATCCCATTGTTATCTCATATCCATCATTGGACATTGAAGCCTAACTCAGCCAAACTGACTCCACCTTTCAGCATACACTCATACCAGCAGGTACCACTACCCAACCAGCCAGATCTGCCCCCAGTCCTGGTTCTTATGCTCTCCAGTAAAAGGTGCAGCCCATCAGAGAGGAGCCCACAACCTCCCCACTGGACCCACTCCTTGCCCCAGATCTCGCACTCTCCAGGTGATTCTGCAGTCTAGCTTGACAGGACTTGTCCCCAGTCCCAGCACTTGTCAGCTGATGCTGTGGCAAAGCCCAACCTGCCTGCCCTTATTCTCATTCATGTCTGCACCAGTGGATACAATTGGCTAGCCCAGCCTGGCCCTCCTAAGCCGGTTTCCAGGTACGCCAACAGGTGTTGTAACCCTGCCCAGCCTGGTCTGCCCCCAGTTCCAGCTCTCATGCTTGCCAGCATGAGTAGTGGCCCATCATTGCAGTCCCCATTGCTCCCCTAACAGGCTCAACCCCCTGTCTTAGTCTCTCATGTGCTGGTGGGTGCTGTGGCCTAGTCTGGCATAGCCTGTGTCACCTTGGCATTTGCCGACAGGTGCTGTAGCTTGGCCTAGTCCAGTCTGCTCCCATTCCAGCTCATGCTGGTTGGACATGCATGCTGTTTAAAGTGTTCTTTTTAATCACATCTGTTTTGACTATAACAAAATGACCTGATAAGATCAATTACAACAATGTATACAGCAGCATTTTAAAAAGGCTTTACGTTTTTATTTGAAAGGCAGAGCAACAAAGAGAGGGGGGAACACAGAGGCAAAGAGACATCTTTCATCTGCTGATTCACTTCCTAAATGAAGTGAGGCTGAAACCAAGAGTCAGCAACTCCGTTTAGGTCTCTCACATGGATGACAAGTGCCTAAGCACTTAGGCCATTATTTCCTGCTTCCCTGGTGAGTTAGCAGGGAGCTTGACCTGCAGTGGAGACGCTGGGATTCAAGCTGGCATTTCTATATAGGATGTGAATATCCCAAGTTGTGGCTCAACCTGCTGTGCTGTCACAGCTGATAACAGGCAGTGGCTTAATTCACTGTGCCACAGTGCTGGCCAATGAAGTTTATTAGTTTTATTTTTAATAAATGAATGATGGTGTTTTTAAAAGATTTTACTTATTCAAAAGGCAGAGCAACAGAGAACAATAGGGAGGGAGGCAGGGAGAGAAAGAGAGAGAGAGGAGAGAATCTTCCACCCACTGGTTCAGTCCCTGAATGCCTACAACAGTCAAGGCTTGGCATTGAAGCCAGGAGTCAGAAACCACATCTGGGTCTCCAATGTGAGTGGTAGGGTTCCAATGACGTGGGCCATCTTCTGTTGCTTTCCCAGGCATATTAACAGGGAGCTGGATTGAAAGTGATATGGCTGGGACTTATACTGATGCTCAGATATGGAATGCCAGGGCAGTAGGCAGGAGCTTAACCAGCTGTGCCACAAAGCAGGCCTGAGGAATGATGATTTTTTTAAAAAAAAATTACTTTCAACTGTTTGATAGCTCCTGTGGACACTAAACTACACAACTTGTTAAATTAAATAGATATTCACTATCAAAGTCAACACAGAAAAAAGGTATTTTTAGCATGCCTCAATTTTTACAAATTATTCTTTATTGTGCTATTTATATTATGAGATAAGGGGTCGAAAATGATTTTTGAGGATATGATTATACCTGATTTTGAACCTTTTATGGAATTTAAAGTGAAAACACTGGCATTCTATTGCTAATTTATCCTTTCAAAATGTAAAGAATTCTCAAATAGGACTTTTCCTTGAAAAACTTATTTATAGCCTAAATGGAATTAGATACCTTAGAGTTTAATTCAGCCCTTACAGATGATCTTGTTTTATGTTAGAAATACAAGTACTGCAAGCAAAACTATTAGAACTATTATATAATATAATATATACTATTTAGCCTGGTTTTGCTATTTAATTTTTATGAATATTTACTAGCTCAGGAAGCATAAAATAATCCTTATATAGAAACCTTGCTATTTTAATATTTATACCTTCTATTTCTGTTTAGCTATTTAAAATATGCATAATCATTGTGCTTGTACATAAATTCAACAGCTTTCACAATAATTTATCAGAGAAACATTTTAGTTTTGCAATAATGTATATTTATGCTCCAAATGACTGCAAATTTTAACATGTAGAGAATATAAGACAATTTTCTGTCTAAGTGCCATCTAGGCTGCTTATCTATATTTGAAGCTGAATATTTTAGTATTGATAATAATTTTAAATTTTTATTGACTATGCACAATTAGAGGGAAGGCAAATGGTGCAAATGTAGATATTAGCTATTCAACATTCTAGAAGCATGGACCAAAAACAAAGCAGGACATAGAGTGATTACAGGGGCTAAAACTACCAAACTTACAATGTCTTTTAAAGGATAATAGGTTTGCATGTATTATATATTGTAACACTTCACAAAGTTCATAAAAACTGCAATTGAAAGAGGTTTTAGTGCAAAAACGTAAAATCTGTACATAGTTGTTGCTTGTTAAAAAAAAAAGACTTATTTTTTTTATTAAAAAGATTTTAGAGAGAGAAGAGAGAGATCTTCCATCCACTGATTCACTCCCCAAGTGGCCACAACAGCTACAGTTGAGCCAGTTTGAAGTCAGATTTAGGAGCTTCTTTTGAGACTCCCAAGTGTGTGCAGGTGCTCAAGTATTTGAGCCATCCTCCACCACTTTCTCAGGCCATAAATAGAGAGCTGGGTCAGAAGTTGAGCAGCTGGGACATGAACCAACTTCCCTATAGGATGCTGGCATTTGTAGGCAGAGGATTAGTGCCCCGCCCCCATAGTTCTTTCATAATATTTATTTTCCATGGAGATTTTAAGGACTAGTTGTATTTAATAATTAAGAATTATGATCTGGAGATATATTGAAAAATAAGGATGTTGTGTAAGGAAAATTCAAGTTATAACCCAGGCCTCATTTCCTTCATTTCTTCTTTACATGTTGCAGTCTGTTTCGTTATCTTTGAAGTGAGTGTGTACATATGCACACGCGCACACACACACACACACACACACTCCATGCAGCTCTTATCTGTTAGTACATAGCTCAAATGTCCACAATGGACTAGGCTGAAACTAGAAGCTGGGAATTCAATACAGGTCATCAATGTGGATGACAGGGATCCAATCAGATGACTCAAGACTGCTGCCTCCTCCCCGCCCCCCCCCCCCCCCCCCCCCCCCCGAGCTCTGTATTGGTGAGAGGTTGGGATGAGGAACCTGGAGTTGAGAATCAAACCCAGCACTATACTGTGGAATATAAGTGTTTCAAACCACTAGACTAAAAGTCTGCTCCATGACTAGTTTCTTTCACCATGATTTTTTTTTATATATATATAATATTCAGCACTCTACAACTCCCCCATGTTACATCTGAGGCTGGCTCTCTCACCTTGACAGCAAGTACCTCCCTTTGCAGCATTCACACCTAGCCTGTTTAAGACTTAGCTAGTGTTTCTTTTGTGCACAACAGATGCCCTTGGCAGACATACAGATGGGCATATGGATGTTAATAGACTCTCCCTTGCTGCAAATTATTTCTAAGAAGAGTTAATGAGCTAAGCATATTAACATTTAATAGCTTAAACACCATTTATATTTACAAAGACTTCCCTGGAGGCAAAACAAAATTTATGCAGGAATTAGTTATTGCCTTTGAGAAAAGTATTAATGTCTGCCTGCTTGTGTTTATGGGCCCCAAAACATAAAGAACACGGTGGTCAGTTCTGTGAGGTAACCAAGGACATTTCACATAAAGCTGTTGTTTCTTCTTTTTTGCTTGTGTTTTTGTAATAAAAGCTCATGACAAGAGAAATTATATTTTTATGGAGTATCAATTGATTTAGTAACCAACAAGCAATGTGAGGATCTTTTTAAACAATGTAAAGAATTTTTTAAACTACAGCTCACTGATAATAGGGATCTACTATGAATATTTTATAACTGTTACCAAAGACAACTATTATTAGAAATAAAAATATTATCTCAGCAAGGGAGGTGGGTTGTCTGATTACAGCAGTGATACTTAGTAGTGTAGGTACAGCATAGAAGATGAACTTAAATTACACTAAAGCTTAATCCTAGTTCTGCCATGCAACTACTAGTAAGAAGCTCAGCTAAACTTTCCCTTTTGTACTTTATGATATGGACATTAGAATGGGGTCTGTTTCATAGTTCTGTTATGAGAAATGAACAAGTTACTATGATGAACGTAGTACATTTCCTGGAACAAATACACTCAAGTAAACATTCTAAATTGCAGATTTTTTTTTATTACAGCAGCTGAAATAGTACTTGTTTTCTATAAGCTTTATTTATGGTTATCTTATGACACTTATTACTATATATCTTGTACTGGAAATATGTACATAAGTTCTAAACTACTAAAATAACCTCCTTGCAGGTAAAATTGCTTAAATGATTCATACCCCATAGGGTCTAGCATAATGAGGCAGCTCTAAGTCACAGTAGACAATTATTAACGCTCTCAAGAAGTTTCACCATGGTCCAAAACAAGATTTTTTTTTGTATATAAAATATCATGACTCAACACATGCACATATATTGGATTCAGAAGGCTAACCTTACTATATAAAATGCAATCTGATATTTTCTTTTCATTCTATTGAATTCTATTAAAAATTAACCCTGGCTCATTACGTTGATTATAAACTTACTAATAGGTTTCAAACTGGTTTGAGAATCCCTGGGTTAGATCACAAGGCAGCATCGGATCTCCCTATCAAATATATGGGGGGAGGAAATTAGTGGGAAGCTTACAGAAATGCTGAGCAAAGGACAAACAGCAGCTCATTTTAGGACATTCAGAGATGGATTCTCAGTAGCACTGATGAAGCACATCGAGATTATTGGGAAGGAGCAGGCTTGGACTTGAAAATGCTGAGTTTTGAAGGGGAACGCATTGAATATAGATTTGGGGTACACCATAGAGTTAGATCCAAAAACAAATAAAAAGAAAAGATAATATCAAAGAACAATTCCCTGGAATTCAGACTGGCAGAAAATAATAACCAGCAACACAGATTTTTTTTCCCTCTTTCCCCATGGCACTGCTTCTTGGTGTGGAAACATGAAATGAGGAATGATGACGGAAAAATTCCAGATATAAAAAACATTATCTCAGTGATGACCTGGTTTCCAAGTAGGCAGGAATGGCATCACACCTGGTACTGAAAGTTCTGGGTATCTCTTCTGTTGCGTTTAGAAAAATCAGTACTATTCCAGAACTTTTTCTAGATGTACAACTGGTCTTCTCTGATGAAGATCAGTGGAGCAGTAGGAATCTGGTTGAATGATCCTTTTACATAGCCAGGATAGGACTCAAACTAAGATAAGAAGTAAAACAAAATTTCATAAACTGAAGTCATTTGTGTAGTATTTCTGTCAGCAGTATAGTGAATAGAATGACTTTAAAAATTACATTGGTTTTAGGGTCAATATTTGGCTTTGTGGTTATAATATTGGTTAATATTCCTTCATCCCATATTGGATGTGGGAATTTGAAGACAGGATTCAAAGCCAGGCACTCTGATATGGAATGTGGACAGCACAAGCAGGATCTTAACTACTGAGTTAAACAAACACCAAAACATACTTTTTACATTAAGAGAGAGAACAGTTTGCACTTTGGGAATGTCCACAGCTTGGGGACCATGCTAGAGGAGGAGAACGAGAAAGAGAGGGAGCTACTGGTAGCATGATGTTGAAAGAATGGACAAAAGAGGAAGAGGGTGCCAATTCTGTCAAGTTAAGAATTCATAAAATATGCAAAAGTTTTAATATAAATGGATAAAATTATGAGATTAAATGTGGTACTGAAAGTTCTACACAGAGCAATTAAGAGAAATGTCATCCAAATAGGAAAGAACATGTAAAATGATCTGTTTCTGTACATAGAAAATTCTAAGACACCTTATCTTGAAAAATAATTAAATTCTCAGTCTCTACGGAATTGTATCATAAAATTCAAAATTAAAAATAAACATTTAAATTAAAAAAGAAAAAGAATTAAGTTAGATACTTCACATTTCTTGACTTAAAATATATTATAAACCTTTTGTAATAAAAAGAATAAAATTCTGGCTAAAGGGCTATAATATAGAGTCCAGAAATAACCCATGGTGAATATGGTCAAGTGATCTTTTTCTAGGGTTCTAAAACCATTTAATGAGTAAAGGATAGCCACTACCAAAAAAATGGTTTGGGGAAAACTGTTTATTGACATGCAAAAGAATATATTTGGACCAGTCTTATATAAAATTAATTCAAAATATACCAAAGAGCTAAACATTACACCTAAAGGTATAAAAGTATTTGAAGAAAACACAGTGAAAATTTTCATGACGTTGTCTTTGACAGTGATTTCTTGGATATGGCATCAAAAGCATGGGCAACAAAAGAAAAAATGGGCAAATAGGACTACAATCAACTTAAAAACATTTGCTCATGTAAGGACACAATTACCATTAATCAACTACTATCAAACCAATAGCGATAGCAGAAAATAACATATTGACAAATAAGTGGGGAAATTTTACACTGTAGTTGGGAGTGTAAGATGGAGTAGTTTCTACAGAATACAGGATGGCAGTTTCTCAAATGGAACTGCCACATGATCCAGCAATCCTACTTGTGGCTGTATATTCAAAAGAATTTAAATATATTTGCATACCCAGGTTATAGCGGCACTATTCACAACAGCCAAGAGGTAGATGAATGGATGAAGAAAATATGGTATATATAGTTAAAGGAATAATGCCCAATCTTAAAAAAGAGGGACCCTTGAGGACTTTATATTAGATGAAATAATAGGACACAAAAAAAGTGTAGAAATTAAATTGTCACTTTGGAATATTATAGTCATTTTAATCCATGTATGTACTCCAGTGGAATTGTGATTTTCATACGTTTTACTTGTGGAATATCATGCTTAGTGGTGAATTAAGCCTGTGACTATAGGATGGATTAATATTATGTCTTTGCAACAACTGATGAAAGAAAATCAGGGGAAGTAGGAAGGGAGATGGAGGATGAACAAGGGAGTGAAGGAAGTATATAAATCTGTTCTTTTCACATTTTTAAAAAAGAAAACTACTATGACTATAGGGTCCCACTTGTGTGGGTTATTTGAAGTAGTCAAATTCATAGACACAGAAAGTAGAGGAGTGGTGATTGCCAGGCTTGAGGCCAGGGGAAAGGAGTGCTCTAGATTAATGATGATGGAATTTCAGTTTACAAATATGAAAGCGTTTGGGGAGAATATTTGCACAACAGTGGGGATATATGCAATACTACTAAGCTGTAGCCTTAAAAAGTATTATAATGTCCTTTATTCTTAGCCATAATGAAATTTTCTAAAAAATTCTAAAAAGGGAAATTTTAGCATTATTTGTTTTTACTCCCCCATTTTATAAATACTCAAATGAGTCTCAGAATAGGAACCCGAATTGCACTGCAGTTGCTATGGAAAAGCCCCGGAATTTCTGAGGGCAGGCATTATGACGCAACAGGTAGAGCAACCATGAGGGTCACGTCCTGTATCAGTGCCTGGGATTGAATCTCACATCTGTTTCCAATCCAGCTTCCTGCTAGTGTACCTGGGAAAGCAGGAAAATGTGGTCCAAGTGTCCGGGTCCCTGCCACTCATCTCGGAGATCCAGATGGAGCTCCTGGCTCCTGGCTTTGGTCTGACATACTCTGGCTGCTGTGACTTTTTGTGGAGTCAACCAGCAGATAGAAGATTCTCTCTCTCTCTTTCTCGTTCTCTCACTAACTTCCAAGTAAGTAAAGCAAACATTTTTTTTTAAAAAATTCATAACTAGTTTTTATGGCATCTGTGAAAAATGCATTTTTCTGATTTCTAAAGATTTATTTATTTTTACTGATAAGTCAGATTTACAGAGAGAAAGGCCGGACACAGAGAAAGATCTATCCACTGGTCCAATCCCCAAGTGGCCATAATGGCCAGAGCTGAGCTGATCCAAAGCCAGGAGCTTCTTCTGGGTCTTCCACACATACGCAGGGTCCCAAGGCTTTGGACCATCCTCTACTGCTTTCCCAGGCTACAAGCAGGGAGCTGGATGGGAAGTGGAGCAGCTGGGATATAAACCAGCAACCATATGGAATCCTGGCACATGCAAGGTGAGGACTTTAGCAACTAGGCTACTGAGTTGGGCCCCCAATGATTTTTTTCAAAGATTTATTTATTTATTTGAAAGGCAGATTGAGGGGAAAGAGAGGGACAGATTTTTCTGTCCGGTGGTTCACTCTCCAAGTAACAACTATGACCAAAGCTAGGCCAGATCAAAGCCAGGAAGCAGGAACATCTGTGTCTCCCTTGTAGATGGCTGGGCCCAAGTAATTGGGTCATCTTCTGCATTTCCCAGGCCATTAGCATAGAGCTGGATTGGAAGTGGAGCAGCTGGAATGTGTAGTGGTAGCCATATAAAATGTGAATTTCGCAGGCAGCAGCTTTGCCTGCTATGCCACAATGCCAGTCTCTCCATTGATTTTTGCAGACTTGGGCACTTTAGAGAAAATAAACTCTCTGACATCAGTAACTTAGATTTCATATGTGAGACCGTCAGCTTGACTGTGATTATTGCTGTCATGTGAGCCCTGGGTTCCTAAAAATACATTAGCTACTCAGATTTTAAGTATCCTAATTTAATGTTTATTTGCTAAAGTTTTATTTTTCTATTTATAATACATTGGAAGAGGTTGGCCTTGTCGCACAGTAGGTTAATTTGTAACTTGTGACATTAGCATCCCGTATATGATGCCTAGCTACTCTAGTTCTAATCCAGCTTCTGGCTAATGCTCCTGAGAAGGAAGTGAAAGATGGCCTAAATACTCGAGCCTCTGCCACCTGTTATTTGCTTGGGAGACAAGAATGGAGTTACGGGCTCCTGGTTTCAGCCTGGCCTAGGCCTATCTGTTGTGGCCATTTGGGGAGTAGACCAGTGGATGAAAGATCAATCTGTGTTCTCTAATTCTTTTTCTCCTTCTCTCTATTGCTCCCTTAAATTAATAATTAATTAATAAATACATAAAACTTTAAAAATAGTTTGGAAGTGTTTAAAAACCTAGAAAGTGACAAACTATTAAATGTTCTCTCTCTCTCTCTCTCTCACACACACACACACACACACACACACACACACATATTCCGGAGTAATTTTTAAATACTGATTAGTTGTCCTATCCTGATTCTGTGGATTCAACTGCTTTCTTTCCTTCACCCTGATTTTCCCACTAGTCCAAACAGTACATGTTTTTTCTTTCCTGTTTTTGTTTAAACATAATTTTGGTTCAGAAGTTTTGAATGCACAGCCTCATACCTATTTCAAGGCCTAGGCCACTTTTACAATGTCATCTGCTTACTTATGATTTGCATTTCCAATTTGTTTTTGCTTCCACGGGCTCCTTCTACAAATCTTAGGCATGTTTATTCTTTCATTTTACTTAGTTTGTCACTTATTATGTGCCAGACATGTGCTGCATGTGGGTGTAGTGGTAGTTAACACAAGCAGATTTCCCTTACTATCATGGAATAGATGGGAGAATCAGGTATTAATCCTATAATCATGCCAACAAATAAAAAATGCTCCTTATGTTACATGCAACACAGGATGCATAGCATATGGCAGTCTCAGGGCTTTTACAGATATTTGCTAAGACTTCAGAAGACTTGGAAAATGAGACTTGAGCTGAGAACTAGTTAAAGAGCAGTTAAGTAAAAGAAATGGAAATATTCCAGGCAGGAAAACCAAGTCCCTGGGGTGGGAGGGAAGCAGGTTGTGTGTCGGGGTCTAAGCAGTCAGTAGACCAGCAGGGTAAGATTGAGTAGAGTGGGAGATTCATGGGTGGGTTTCATGTTACATAGATTTATGCATTATCTGGTTGGTGTTCAGGAGTTTTGGCTTTCTATTAAGGTAATGGCAATCCATTAACAGCTACTGTTGGCGATTTTGTGTAATGTTGGTGAAGCAGATGTGATCATATTCATTTTAGAAACTGTCACTTTGGCTACAGTGTCAAGTATTAATGGGGGACAAGGGAGTGTGGATGTAAGTGAAATTTTTCACCCACAAGGCACTTACTGTGCATTAAACACCACCATAAGTGAATTTATACATGCTTTCATGGAAGCTTCACAACTTCATTAGGTAGACATCATTGTTTTCTCCATTTAACCTATGAGAAAATCAAAGCCCAGACAATGAAGATTGCACAGGTGGAATGTGGCCGAGCTGGAATTCTCCTGGAGAGCTATTTCAGTGAAGTCCAGAAGAGATGTTGTTATCTTGGACCAGGCGAGCTGTGATGGAGAAAAGTGAACAGATTAAAGAGATCGTTAGTAGGTAAAATTGAAAATTGACAATGATTCATAGTAATTTTGACTTGGAATGAAAGTATAGAGAAATGTATTTAAAAACAGCTGAATTTCTGAGTTTGCCTAAGAAACCAAAGACTCATTTGTTTTGGACATGTGAAAGCTTACTCTTATTGCTGAATGAAATTGCCATCAGGTGCTGCCTACTTTGCAGTCTAGTATTTCTCTCTCCACAGGCATGGGCCTCCTTATCCCCTACCTACGTATTCAACCACACCCATGTCCCTGGACCAATCCTAATCTGAGGGAAAATATCTATCTATCTATCTATATCTATCTATCTATTTGAAAGGGCAAGTTATAAGGAGGGAGGGAAAGAGAGAAAGAAAGAGAGAGTGAGCATGAACGAGCGCTTTCATTTATTGATTCATTCCTCAAATGGCCACAAAGGCCAGGATTGTGCGTGAAGCTGGGAGCCTGGAACTTTGTCTAGAACTCCCATGTCGGTGGCAGGGGTCCAAACACTCAGGCCAACTTTTGCTGCCTTGCCAGGGTTTTCCAGGGAGCTGGACTGGAGCAGAGCATCAGGGAATCCAGGCAGCAACCATGTGGATACTGGTATGGGCAGGGGGCAGCTAAGCTCACTATGCTGCAAGCAACCTGTATACTAACTTTTGGATCATCAGGATTGTAACTCATTATTTCTTTAACTAGCTGTTAGTATTGAGAATATATTGTGTGCAAGGCACACCAGTAGATACTAATCCACCCTGTGTCTGGCTATTTTCAATAGACTGATCTACCTGCCATTTCTTTCACAGCATCCTCGCCTGCCTACAAGGTCAGCCCCCAAAGCCAGCAGGCATTGCAGACAACTACTGGGGCTTCTTTGCCACTAACTGCTTGGTCAGTTTTTGCTTGGTATTCTTTCTGTGCCCGTCTTCTTTGGCTATCTGAGTTTGATCATTTCCGTTTTTCCAGGGAGCTGGATTCGAGCAGAGCATCAGGGAATCCAGGCAGCAATCCAGGCAGAGCTGGGATTTAAGTCCAACAGTGACTCTACCTGGCTTTTTCTTGGGCGGGGGTGGGAGGGCAGGTGTAGGTTTTCCTGGTATCCTCATTGGCTTTTAGACTTTGGCTGGCTGATGTGATCTCTGCTTTAGTTCCACCCTGTTGGTCCTGGAATTTCCTGTTGTCTCAGGTGTGAGTGCTTCTGCTCCATACAACTTTCCTGCTCTGCAGGCTTCTCAAGCTTGCAAGATGTGTGCCTAAATCGGATTTGGTAGTCTGGGATTAGGTGTTGGTATCAGAGTACAGATTGCCAACTAATGAGAATTATAGGAAGTGACTTGCTACATTCAGGAAGTTTACATTTCTTTTGTGAGAAACAGATAATTACACTAAAGCAAATGACAAATGATAAATGGTAAATATCAAATAACTAGTCATGTGCAAACAAGTTAGTGTAAAAGTTTCATCTAGTATATTTTAAAATATTCATCAGCTGAAAATTGTGTTTTTCTGTGGTACCTGATTTACAAATTAGGCACTGTTAAGCAATTGGTTTGGTTTTTGTTTATCTGAGAGGTAAAGAGACAAAGGGAAACAGAGGCATCCTTCATCTGCTTGTCCATTCCCAAGTTGCCTATTCACACCTGAAGCTGCAGCAAGCTCAGTCCAGGTCTCCCAAGTGGCTAAATGAATATAGTTACTTGAGCTGTTAACTGTTGCTTCCTAGGGTGCATATTAACAACTGGAATTGGGAACAGAGCTGGGACTTGAATCCAGGTGTGTTAATGTGGAATGTGGGTGTCCTTATTCATGTTTTAACCACTGTGCTAAGCACCCAACCTAGGATCATGCTTAATATGACATCCATATGTTTTTAGCAGTAATTTTAATATTTAAAAGATTTTATCACCTATGAAGACTTGATCTGGGGCTAGTTTTGTGGCATAACTGATAAACTTGCGGCCTGAGATGCCAGCATCTTCTATCAGTGCCGGTTCGTGCCCTGGTTGCTCCACTTCCAATCCAGCTACCTGCTGACAGCCTGGGAAAGCAGAGTAAGATGACCCAAGTGTTTGGAACCCTGTCTGCTACATGGGAGATCTTGATGAAGCTCGTTGGACCTCGCTTCAATGTGGTTTAGCCCTGGTCCTTGCAACTATCTAGGAATGAAGCAGCAAATGGAAGATTCTCTTTCTCACTGTTGTCCTCTCTTGCTCTCACTGCCTCATTCTCTCATTCTTGCTCTGCCTTTCAAATTAATGCATACTTAAAAGGAAAAGTAGCTGAGATTTACAAAGGACATAAGTCAGTGGTCAAATCAAGATATACTTGTGATGTAGGTCCAGTAGGGATATAGTAAAGGAAACGTTGCTAAGAGATTTTCAGCAGTCTCCCTCCCTCCCTCTCCCTCTCTCTGTCTCTCTCTCCCTCCCTCCCTCTCCCTCTCTCTGTCTTTCTCTCCCTCCCTCCCTCTCCCTCTTTCCCTCTCTTTGTTTCTGTCACTCTCTCTTGCTTCCTTTCTTCCTCTTTCCCACTCTCTCTCTTTCCCAGTCCTTGTCTGTATTCCATTCATAGCACTACTACATTTTCCTTCTACTTGCACGAGGAAAAGGTAGCAGAGCTGGGAAATTTTATATAAACAACATTTTTAAAGTGTCTATACTCAAGATGTGCTTGTGTTTGGTATGAAAACTTGACTAGAAACATAAAGCTATGTGGAGAAAGTGCCCATTTGAGAATAAAATGCTGAATGAACCCTGCAGTATGTTGAAAGATACTGTGGATATATCTGAGCTAATTGCAGTTGTGAAAACTTTCACATGGCCAGAGGGCACTATGAAAATGCAAGTTATGATCCCATGATTGATCAAGCCTAACTGCTGGCATTGGATGCAAAACAGTATCATTCATTTTCTTTGGGTTATGATTTCTTCCAGGACATACACATTATTTACTCTGTTAACTCAGGGCAGATTAATCTTAAACTTTCTATGTTATCTTTGTTTTAAAATGCTTTTGTGTCCAGAACATCACCATTATATTTATAAACTTGAGAAAGAGATCACTATAGGGTAACTTACAAAATGAGTGGCTCTGCTGAGAATTTAGGTCAAATATGGTCTTAGTAACTAAGCTGCTAAAACATTGAAACTCCTTTTTCCCTGAAGGCATTTCAATCTTAGTTTTGGTTGGCCATTTGCCTGGTGACTGAAAGCTAATGGCTATGGACATTCCTAAAGCCATTTCCTCAAGTCTGCATTTTTCTTTTACTTCTTATTTATTTTTTACAGCTGCTTACATTTTGATCAGTTGTTTTCTAAATATCCAATTTCCTTTAACATATTCATGGGAAAATTAGATTTCTTCATTGGAGAATACTGCCTTTATGGAAATTACTTTATTATATGTGAAATGAAAATCATCCATTAAACCCTAATTTTGGTTTTATCATAATATATTGATGATATTCATCATGACATGTACACATACATATATATAGGCAGCACCTAGAGTCATGTTTGAGAAGACACTCAACCATATCTCTTCGCTTAACTTCATTAATAAAACTCATTATCAGGCCTGGCGGCGTGGGCTAGTGGCTAAAGTCCTCGCCTTGAATGCACCGGGATCCCATATGGACGCTGGTTCTAATCCTGGCAGCTCTACTTCCCATCCAGCTCCCTGCTTGTGGCCTGGGAAAGCAGTCGAGGACAGCCCAGAGTACTGGGACCCTGCACCCACGTGGGAGACCTGGAAGAGGTTCCTGGATCCTGGGTTCGGATTGGCACATCACTGACCATTGCAGTCAGTTGGGGAGTGAATCATCGGACGGAAGATCTTCCTCTTTGTCTCTCCTCCTCTCTGTATATCTGACTCTGTAATAAAAGTAAATAAATCTTTTAAAAAAAGTATCAAGCATACTATGAATATATTGTTCTCTTATAACAAACACCAATGTATCTTCCATTTTTTCCATATTTTCTACTACTTTATTTGGAACAAGACAAAGATGTCTCCTTTCATCATTTTTGCTAGATGTGGTACTAGAAGTATTAGCAAGGATAATTTGAGAAGAGAAATGAAGGGTGTACATATTACAAAGGATAAAATAAAAATATTCAAGTTTAGGAGAGCTCTGAATGTAGGCCGATCTCACTAGAGTTAGGTGGAACCTCAATGTGGTTTTCATTTGCATTTTCCTGAGAGCTAGGGAGCCTGAGTATTTTTTCATGTATGTTAGCTATCTGAACTTGTTCTTTTGTTTTTGCTTTTCTTCACCCTTTTCTCCACAGGGTTGTTAGTTTTGCTGTCATTGAGTTTCTGAAGCTCTTTGTAAAATCCTGGATATTAGTCCCTTATCGGTTGTGTAATGCCTAAAGATTTTTTCCCATTCTTTGGTTGCTTCTTCACTTTGTTGATAGTCTCCTTTGCTCTACAGAAGCTTTTTAGTTTGATGTAGTTCCACTTGTTTATTTTGGCTTTGACTGTCTGTACTTTTGGTGACTTTTCTAATAAGTCTTTCCCAATTTCTGTATCTTATAGAGTGCTTCCTATGTTTTCCTCCAATAGTTTGATGGTTTCTGGGTGCAGATTCAGGTCCTTGATCCATTTAGAGCTATTTTTTACATAAGATGGTAGGCTTACAGTCTTGCTTCCTACCTCTGCAGGCTGCTATCCACTTTTCTCAACAGCATGTGTTGAATAGACCAGGCGTTTTCACCGGATTGGTTTCAGTTCTCTTGTTGAAGATGAATTGGCTGTACATGTGTAGGCTTCTTTCTGGGATTTCTGTTCTGTTCCATTGATCTTCTCTGTTTCTGTATCAGTACCAAACTGTTTTTGATGACAACTGTTCTATAGTATGCCTTGAGGTCTGGAATTGTGATTCCTCCCGCTTCATTTTTATTCTTCAGGATAACACCTGCTGGTGTGGATGTGGGAAGAAAGGTACCCTTTTTTATTGTTGGTGAGTGTATAGGCTAGTATAACCACTATGGGGGTCGCTATGGCGAGTGCTAAGAGAACTGAAAATTGCTCTGCCTTATGACCCAGGTATCTCACTTCTTGGGAAATATACAAAAGAAATGGAATCTGCATATGAGAAATGGATCTGTACTCCTATGTTTACAGCAGCACAACCTACAATAGCAAAGAATGGAAACAACCCAGAAGCCCATCAAAAGAGGAGTGGATAAAGAAACAGTGGCACATCTTCTCCATGGAATACCATTCAGCCATTAAAAAAATGAAATCCCACCATTTGCAACCAATTAGTCCCAACTAGAGACCGTTATGCCTTGGGTTTGGGGGTTCTGGCGGGGTTTGGGTTGCCTGGCCCAGGTCCTTGAGCCTGCTTGCATGGTGGGTGCTGGGTCTGTGAGTCCTTGGGGTGGGTTCTGGCAGGGTCTGGGTCAAAAGACCCAGATCCTTGGACCTACATGCGTGGTGAGCGCTGGGTCTATGAGCCCCGCCCCAGGGATGGGTGGTCTGGCAGGGTCTGGTTCTCCTGGCCTAGGTCCTTGGACCCTCACCTGTATGGTGGGTACTGGGGGTGGTGGGTCTAGCAGGGCCCAGGTTGCCTGGCCTGGGCTCTTGGGTCTGCCTGTGATAACTGGTGCTCCTCAGCGAATATGATGGAATAGTGGACTGCTGGCCCAGATCCACATAGAAGATATGGCAGCTTCAGAAGGCATCTATTACCATAGCAGAGGAACGGCAACAGAACAGATTGGACAACTACCCCAGCCCAACAAAGATAGCAAATACCTGGGAGAATGGAAACTCTAAGGTGGACTATGTCAGCCAATGGACATTGAATGTTTTTCATCATCCTTGGATCAGCAAGATTGACAATATTTCAAAATTACCTGGGCAGAATCCTTGGAGTGAATGCCACATCAGAACCCAGGGTTGATATTGGGTGGCTGTTTCCCATCCCTGGGTACTTGGACGGGTGAGAGGCTGGGTGTGACTTCTCCCCTTGTCTCCCCCTTACCCCAGATACAAGAAAAGAGATGGAAAACTTGAAAATAATGATCACACCCACTTTTCCCTGACCCTTAATTCTTCCCACCCTGATCAACTATATAAGCATCATCTAAAATGGAAAAATTTTAAAAAGAAAGATAAATCAAGAAAGAAATACCATTCGTAATAGCTACAGAAACATTAAACATGTAGGTATAAATTTAACCAAAGAAATAGATCTCTACAATGAAAATTGTAAAACACTGATGAAAGAAATCAAGGGCACAAAAAACCTGACAATCTGTTTTAAAATTCCCTAAATTAAAAAGGATACAAAAGATGAAAATGATATTCTGTGTTCATGGATTAGAAGAATTAATGTAGTTAAAATATCCAAACTACCTAAGGCAATTTTAAGATTCAGTGCAACATTTCACAATACCAATGGCAGTGCTGAAATAATTAGATTAAAATAATCCAAAAATTCCTCACCTGGATCCCATATGGGCACTGGTTCTAATCCTGACAGTGCCACTTCCCATCCAGTTCTCTGCTTGTGACCTGTAAAAGCAGCAGAGGATAGACCAAAGCCTTGGACTCTGCACTTACATGGGAGACCTGGAAGAAGATCCTGGCTCCTGGCTTCAGATCGGCACAGCTCCTTGGGGAATGAAGCAGCAGATGGAATATCTTCCTTTCTGTCTCTCTTTTTCTATGCATATTGGACTTTCCAATAAAATAAAATAATCCAAAAATTTTTATGGTGCAACAAAAAAACTCAGAATAGCTGAAGCACTCCTGAGCAATAAAGATAATCAAGTTGGAGATGTCCGCAATACTTGATTTCAAAGCATAGTACAAAGCTGTGGTGATGAAAACAGTATGAAACTGGCAGAAAAACTGGCACAAAGATTATTGTAATGAAATATAAAGCTCAGAAATTAACCAGGTATATACAGCCACTTGATTTTTGAAAAAAGTGACAAGAGTATACATTGGACAATGGAGAGTCTTTTTAAAAATGGTGCTGATGGAACTGGCTATACATACGTAGAAGAGTGAAATTAGATCCCTACCTTTCACCATATAAAAAAAAAATAAAGATAGGTCAAAGTCCTAAATATAAGACCTGAAAATATGAAATTGCTAGAAGAAAATATAGAGAACACAGTTCAAGACATTGGTGTAGGCAATGATTTTTCTGAGGGGTAAGACTCCAAATGCAGGCAACAAATGCAAAACTAAACAGATAGGATTATCTCAAGCTGAGATGCCTTTGTATAGCAATTGAAATGATCAATTGAAGAAATAACCAACAGAATGGGGAAAATGCTTGCAAACTATGTATCTAAAAAAGGATTAATATCCAAAACTCAAAAACAACAAATCAAGTTAAAAAAAGAACAAAGAAACTGAATCGACAGTTCTCAGAAGTAGAAATGTGCAACAGACACAAAAGAAATGTGCAGTGTCACTTGACATCAAGGAAATGAAGGTTAAACCTGCAGTAAGGTATCACCTCATCCCTATTAGAATGATTGCTAGCAATAGTAGAGTGAATAACAAACACTATTGTGGGTGCTGTGAAGAAAGGACTCTTACACACTGTTGGTGGGAGTGTAAATTAGTACCACAGTTATAAAAAATTGTATGGAGATTTCCTAAGAACCAGAACTGCCATGTGATCTAGCAATCCCAGCTACTGGTTACATACCCAAAAGACATGAACATGTTATATCAAAGGGATAGCTGTACCACCATGTTTATAGCAGCACTGCTCCAAATAGTCAAAATGTAGAATCAATGCGTCCATCATCAGATGAAGGGATAAAGAAAATGTAAGATATATATCTTCAATGGAATACTATTAGCCACAAAAAGGAATGTGCTTCTACCATTTGCAGTTAAATGGATGGAACTAGAGGACATTATGCTAAATGAAATAAGTCAGATGCAGAGAGATGAATGTCACATTCTTCCTCATATGTGGGAGCTTAAAAATAAAACCTGAGTAATGATTGGTGATTACTAGAGGTAGAATGGAGAGGGAGGGATAGAGTTTGCACAAAAAGAGGGATGGGGAAGTACGGTTTTGTTTATGGATTGTGACAAATATATATACATTTAAAATTTTTCATTTTATTTTAACTTCTTTTTAAATTATTATAATCATTCTATGATACAGTTTCATAGGCCCTGGGATTTCCCATGTCCCTTGTGACAAATATATTAGTATGTCAATTTAATCTTCTGCCTGTGATTCTGGTTCCAGTCCTGGCTGCTCCACTTCTGATCCACCTCTCAGCTTATGACCAGGGACAATCAGTGAAGGCTGGTCCAAGTCCTTTGGCTCCAGCACCACATGGGTGACTCAGAAAGAAGCTCCTGGCTCCTGGTTTTGGATCTGCTAAGTTCTGGCCATTGTGGCCATTTGGGGAGTGAAACAGCATTTGGAAGACCTTTTTTTGTGTGTCTATCCTTTTCTCTGTAAGTCTGCTTTTCAAATAAAAATAAAACAAATCTTTAAATATATATATATTTATATATTATGTAAGATGTTAATAATGGGAAAGTTGAAAAGTTGAATATAGAGTATATGGGTGCTCTCAAACTCTACAGTTTTTTCTTTTGTAAGTGTAAAGCTATTCTAAAGTGTAAACTTTTAAGAAGGCATAGTTACAGAAAGAGAAGGTCAGAGATTTCCCGTATGCAGATTTACTTCTCAAAGGGTTGCAAGAGCCCAGTGCTGGGCCAGGCCAAAGCTGGGATCCAGGACCTCCATTCAGGTCTCCCACATACATAGTGAGGCCAAGAACTTGTGCCATCATCCACTGCCTTCCAGGCATGTTATCAGGATCCTGAATCAGAAGTGGGACTTGAATTACCTCTCTGATATGAGATGCCAGTGTTGCAAGTGATGTCTTGACCACTTGAATCAGAATCAAAAATGAAAAAGTTTTAAATTTCCTTCCACCTGATTTTTTTTTCATTTTGAACCTTATATAGTGATTGTTAAAAAATTGTATTAAGTATATGAAAAATAGATATACAAGTTCCTTCCATAAAATAGCTACTAAATTGATACAGGTGCTTTCCCTTGGAATGGTATTGGTATATAGTAAATGTAACTGTACAGAATTTATTAATGTTAATAAATTGAAAGTGGCTCTAAAAGTTACATTGGAGATATGTTAGGAATCTACCACTTGAAGTTATTTTTAAAAGGCAAAATCACATTATAAAGCATAACTAAGTAGTTTAGATATGGTAATCCACACATTTTTATGTGCTTTTCAGATTAATTAAAATAAAATTCTGGAAGCAGATATCTAGCCTGGTGGGTCAAATTCCTGTGTCTCGCACCAGAATCCCTGGGATTGGTTCTCAGCTCTGCTCCTGATTCCACTTCCCTGCTCGTGTGCCTTAGGAGACAGCAGATGATGGGCCAAGCATTTGGGTTCCTGCCATCCACATAGAAGACCTGGACAGAGTTTTTGGCTCCTGCGTTCAGTCCTGGTCCAGCCCCAATTGGTGTGGGCATTTGTGCAGTGAATGTGCAAATGGGAGAGCTCTCTTCCCATTTGTCAAATAAATAAATAAATACAATAAAAAGTGGAATTCTATTTATGTAGATACTGCAATTAATTATTTCTGTGTAACAAACTTTTAAAATCTAGTGGCTTAGGGCAGCGGTCTTTGATTTGCACACTGTTCTGCAAGCTAGCAGTTTGGACTGAGTTTGGCTGCGATGGTTTGTGTTCTGTTTGGTGTCTGCAGGGCTTATGTCTGTGACTGGGCTTATTCATATGCTTGATGGGGATTGGCTGGCTGTCAACGGGGTGATGGAGGTAACTGGGTCAAATGGCACTTGCTAGCCAGCAGTCTAGCCTGAAGTTCTTCACATGGTTGCTGGGTTCTGTCAGCTGCAAGGCATAGCAAGTTTCAGTGCCTCAGTGCCTTTCAAGCCTCTATTTGCAACATGCTCATGTCACATTGGCCAAAGCAAGTCACAGAGTAAATGTTGGAGGCTAACCTCAGAGTCAGCATGTTAGAGGACTGACTACAGAAAGGCTGTGGATGGAGGATGAGGAGATTCAATAGGTACCAATTATAGTCCTAAAAAACTGTGTTGCTGTCTCATGTATCAATACTAAATAAACAGCAACACATGATGAAGAATTCTGTGTATTACTAGAAGCCAGTGATAAGTATGGCTATTGTTGAACTCTGATTTAGGGTGTTAGAGCCATTTAATACCAGCACTGAAAAGACATACTATTGATTTGCTTCAAATCTTCCTGTGGCTTCCTAGTGCAATTAGAATAATGTCAAAAATCGTTGACGTAGCCTACAGGCTCTAAGGGATTCTGTTATTATCTTCCTTTGTGACATTGTACCCTATCACTCTGCGCATAAGTCCCATTCCCTCAGCTGTAATAGCTGTGTTTCTCTTCCTTTCAGGCACTCAGTTTATTCCTAACCCACAGCTTTTCAGTAGCCATTCCCTCCCTGGAATGATTTCCCCTTAGATCTTTGCTTGATGGCTTCCTCTTGTCGTTCAGAAGTTTTACTTCTTATAAGTAGTCTTTCCTGACTCAGGGAATTTTACTTCTTGTAAGTGTTCTTTCCTGACAACCAGTTCAGAAATAGCTCCTCCCAACCCAGAGCACTGATGGCACTACTCAGCTCACTTAAGCCAGTTCCCTGTTTTATTTTCTTTGTAGCCCTTTTCACTAGATAAAATTAATCTAATATTATTATTTTATTTGGTTGTCATCTTCTCATGATAGAAGGTAAGCTTTTAAAAGGCATAACTTTATCTCTTCTTCACTATTTTGAATTCAGTAAACAGATTAACAAATGAATGAACTAATCAACTTAATTCTAAAAATATTTATATATTTGAAAGACAGAGATCTTCCATCTGTTGGTTCATTCTCCCAAATGGTGACAATGACCAGAACTGAAGCCAGGAACCGGGAAATCTGTGTCTTCCACATGGGTAGCAGGGACTCGGGTACTTGGACCACTATCAGCTGTCTTTCCAGGATTAGAAGTGAGATATCCAAGACTTGTACTAGCATGCATTGTCAGGAATATGTAGGCATCTCAGGTCCCAAGAACTGGCTTAATCCACTGTGCCACACTGACTACCCCTGATGAGTAATTTGAAGGGTAAAGTGAAATCAAAGGCCTGGCACATTTCATGAACAAAGCTGTGTATTTTTAATTATCAGAGTGTTAAAGTTGAGCAAGATGGGTGTAGTTGCTCCTGACTTGACATAATTTATACCGTAAATAACTCTTTAAAACATTCATGGAGGATGGCCCAAAGCCTTGCGACCCTGTGCCCATGTGGGAGACCTCAAAGAAGCTCCTGGCTCCTGGCTTCAAATTGCCTCAAATCTAGCCATTGCAGCCATTCGGGGAGTGAATCAGCAGATGGAAGATCCTTCTCTCTGTATATTTGACATTCCAATAAAAATGAATAAATCTTTAAAAAATAATTCACATTCACTATATATATATATATATATATATATATATATATATACACACACACACACAGGATATATATACCTTTTAAAACATTTGCAGTTTTTGGATGAAGTGGTTGGTAAAAGTCCCAAACATAACCTAATCAGAGTATGGTATAGCTTTGTTAATGTATCCTTTACTAGTTGAGAATATTAGACAGAAACTTAAATTTTTGTCATATGCATAGGGAAAAAAGGAAAATTTTACCAAGAACATCTCTGTTATACACAAATTGTTTCTGAAGTCTAAAAAGTCCTTGGAATAGACGTTATTGGCCCCCTCTTTTAGAGACAATTGGTAGCATCACACAGTATAATTAGTGACTTGAACTGACAAATCAAATCAGTAATCTTTATTTGTGCACTCCCAATGTGTCAGGCTCTATTTGAGACACTAGAATTTAGTAACAAACAAAACGGTCCTAATATATCTCTTCATGGAGCTTGCATGCTAACAAGGACACAAAAACAACGTTTTACATTCACGGGAAAGCGCTATGATTTGAGAAACACGGGGTACTTTAGGAATGTAGCAGAAATATTCATGCTAGTCCAGCGTGTCATGGAAGATCTTATGTGGAAAAACCTTAAGCTGCCATGGAGGACAGCAGTTGTCTAAGGCGACGAGGGTTGGAGAACAGTGTCTTTAGAGGAAGCAGCACGGGAAAAGACTTGGATGGCTTACTTGGCTGATGATCTTTCTGATTAATGTAGCTGGGCTATCAAAAGTTTCTGGCAACTCTTTGGCAGTCACATTTGCATTTATATATTCAAAGTTAATGTAATTTCTTTTCTTTGAAATATTCTGTGATTCCAAATCTTCATAAACTTATGCAAAAAAGTATGCTTTTACTTTAAAAATAACTTCTGTTCTAAAAGGTAGCAACTCCTGCTATACTCTTCTAGTGGGTCAGAAATGTAATGATTGGCCCTTCACATGCAATCTAAGTCCTTTACAACTTACATATTTCTGTGTAGAAATGTATTATTGTATCATGCCATTATGATTTAGTGGTGCTTAAAAACCCTCTAACATTTGGACAGTAAAACATTTTCAATGTAATTTCCTGAGTTCATACTGATTTGTGTGAGGAGAGCACTGCTAGAGACAATTTCTTTGTGTGTGTCTCATACTACCTCAGATCAGTAAACAAGAACTGTAGACCTATACCATCCAATGCATATGAAAATGAAGTACTTGAAAATGGCTACTTCAAATTGAGATGTTTTATAAATGGAAAACACATACCATATTTCAATGGCTTAATAAAAAAAGAGTGCAAAATATCTATTTGTAGAAAAAATCTATTTGTGTAATGATTGCATGTTGTGAACATTTTGGATTTTTTAGGTTAAATAGATCTGTTTAATTACTGTAAATTTACTTCTTTCTTTTTTTTTTTCTTTTTAGGGTGTGGCTACTAGAGAATTTAAATTATCTTTGGCTAATGTTTGTGGTTCACATTGTGTTTCCTTTGGCCAGTTCTGTTTCAGACTTGTTTATTTTGTCTATGTAAGCAAATACAGGCTAACATTTGCTATGGTTGTTAGGGAGCGTTCGGAGCCATCATTTCTGGTGACAGAGTGTGGCTTTTGAATGGAATCATTTACAGAGATAGTTACAGTTTGAATCGAATCAGTTGCATCTATGCATGCTATGGGGATTTTGTTGAAGATGGGAGATTGGAAAAGGAATTGATTAGATATTCAGCTTGCACCTCATAATGAGAGATGTTGAACTTTGTGGGCAAATCTGTAAGGATGAAATGTTCTATTATATCAGAAGGATGTTACAGCGAAGAAATAAAAGCTGAGCCTCTTTATAGTCACAGTTTCTATATTTACATTCACTCTCATCAAGAATAGAGAAGCCAAATCCTATCAGGCCTACTTTGCAATTTGCTACTACATTTAATCTAGAAGTAAGTTGGTAACATTGATTCATAAATCATCACAATCTCTCTGAGATGTTCAGTAATAAGTGTTATCCAAGTTTATGCTTTAGAAAAGAATCAGTGAAGATAAAGGACTTGCCCAAATTACACTGTAGTTATCATCTCACTTGCCAGTATGGAATAGTGAAGAAGAATGTTGTAGCAGCAGTTTAGCTGTTGCTTGCGTCACGTATTGGAACACTGGTTTGAGTCCTGGGTGCACTTATGACCCTAGGAAAGTACAGGATGATGTTGCAAGTATTTAAGTCCCTGCTCCCTGCATAGGAGACCCGGATGGCATTTCTGGCTTCTGACTTTGGTATGGTGTGATCTAAGCCTGACTGTGTAGCCATATGGGGAGTAAATCACTGAAGAGTCTCTCTCCTCCCTTCCTCTCTCCCTCTCTTCCTCTCTCCCTCTTTCACTTCTGTCTTTCCTGACTTCACTCAAATAGTCCTTCTTAAATCAAAGATATAATATATGCTGTTATGCCACATTTCTAATTTTACATTCCCCTAACAAAATTGAGCAATTAGAGTTTCATAAGTATCGATTTTTTCAAAAAAGGCTTGTTTTCCTTAACTACCATCTGCAAATAAATACCTTCAAATTAACTGTTCCAGTTCTGTTTCCTTAGAGCATATGGTCCCATTTGCAAAGAACATGGCTAAAATATGACCTTGCATGAACATTTCTCTGAAGATTTCCCATTAGAGAAACCACATTATTTTCTTTGAACATCTTTTATTTGCAATACATAAAAAATATCATTTTGAGAGATATTCTTGGAAAAAATTATGGAGTATTCTATTGTATGCACATTTGTTTAACCAGGTTCATGATATTAGAATTGATGACAAACTTTTATTAATTTACATTTCTTTTTAACTTTCATTTATTTATCTAAAAGGCATACTGATGGACAGAAAAGGTGAAGGAGTGAAGGAGAGAAATCTTCCATCTGCTCGTACACTTCCCAGCTGGCTAGAATAGCCTGGGCTGAGCTAGACTGAAGCCAGGATCCAGGAGCTTCACCCAGGTCTACCATGTGAACACAGGGGACAACCACCAGGCTCATCTTCCACTGCTTTCACCTAGGCAGATTAGCAGGGAACTGGGTCAGATATGGAGCAGTTAGGATTTGAACCAGGAGATGCCAGCATGGCAGGTAGCAGACTAATATAGTCTGTCACAGCCCAGCCCCAAATTCCCATATTTTGGGTACCATATCTACAAAATTTACATATGAGGCTAATGTAGTGGTTATTTGCAATTTGTCATATCTTCCCAAAATGATTAACCAAAATTTTTCAGATTAGTTCATTTTTTTCTCTTTGTTTCTTTTTGTGTCATAGAGCTTAGCACTGGCCTTTTATGTGAGAATAAGCAGTTGCTGTATAAAGGGAGAAATGATCTTTCCAGGCTTGGATGACAGAGAAAATGATGCCACAGTTTGACAGAAGGAAGGGCACAAGTTTGGGGAATAGGAGAGGTGATGAGTCTGGATTTAAGCATGTTAGTTTGAGGCTATGGCTAGTCATACATACACACAAATGATTTGTTCTTTATTTTAGAGTGGAATGGATGGGTCATGTTTAATGTTTTATGGAACTATCAATTTATTTTCCAAGTTGGTTGTAACAAAATTTTTCCATGCAGTCAGAGTGTGTGAAAGTTTCATCTCTTTATCAAAACTTGATATGATTATTCTTTTTTTAAATTATTTTTAATTTATTTATTTCATTATTTTATGAGAGTTCTATAGGCTCTGGCATTTCCCTTACCCCTCCCCACGCCTCCTCTCCCTTACTGATTTCCCCTATATTATTACCATAGTATAGTCCTACATAAACAGCCATAAGTTTGTCATTGTGGTGTTTAAGTGTATCCTGATATTGTAGGTATGGGCAATGGCAGAGTCCAGCATCCAATTGTCAAGATATGTTTCGCAGATTCATTGGGAGTCCAACTTTGACTTGAAAGTAGAGATGCATGTTGCATTGGGTCTTCATATCTGGATATGATAGTCTCTATTTCACAGTTACTATACAACCACTTAAATGAAAAGCCGTGGGCTGGGCATGGTAGCCTGGTGACTAAAGTCCTCACTTTGCATGTGCGGGGATCCCATATGGGTTCCAGTTCATGTCCTGGGTGTCCCACTTCCCATCCAGCTTCCTGCTTGTGGCCTGGGAAAGCAGTGGAGGATGGCCCAAAGCCTTGGGACCCTGCACCTGTGTGGGAAACTGTGGGCAACGCCCGTGTCGCCACTTACTTCCAGCCCCGAGTGGAGCGGAGGGACTAGGGTTATGAGATAGACAAAACACACAACACACAGACAACACACAGTGGGTCATTCTTGTGAGGAGAATGCCGATTTATTTGAAGTCAAGCTGCATCTTTTATAGTCTGCTTGGCCCCTCCAGGCATTTCCCAAAGCTTAAGCAACACCTAAGCTCCCCCGAGGGTATGTAAAAAGGGGGGAAGCAGGGAGGAGGGAACTTGCCAGACTAGGCGGGGGCTGAGTGCCTCAGGCCAAGATTGCCCATTCTGTTACACCTTGAGAAAGAAGTTAAGCTGTGGTGTTAACCCTTGGGAGACCGGGGCCTACAGGAGACCTGGAAGAATGTCCTGATTCCAGGTTTCGGATCAGGTCAGTTTCATTCGTTGTGGCTTCTTGGAGAACCAGCAAATGGAAAATCTTTCTCTTTCCTTCTCTCTGTAAATCTGCTTTTCAGATGAAAATAAATAAATCTTTAAAAATCAATAATAGGAAGAAAAATGGAAAATTTACAACAACATGAAGTAAAATAATTGCTACTGAAAGACCAATGTGTCACTGAAGACATGATAAAGAAAAGAAAAAACCTTCTTGAGGCAAAGGATGCTACTCTGTGACCTATGAGTCAATGAAGAAATTAATAAGAAAAAAATTTTTGAATAGAAATAAAAACAAAAAATAACAAACTCCCTGAGATGTAGCAAAAAAAAAAAAAAAAGAGTATTGAAAGAGCTATTGATCTTATAGTTTGCATTAAGGTTGCCTTATATCAGAGAGAACATGTGATATTTGTCCCTTTGGAACTATAATCCTATATTCACAGCAGCACAATCTACAATAGCAAAGATGTGGAAACAACACAGATGCCCATCAAAAGGAGTAGATAAAGAAACTGTGATATATCTCCATGAAATACTACTTAGCTATTAGAAAGAATGAAACTGATATTGTTTTTAATGCTACCTATTGTAATATGTTACAGTGCTACCTTGTGTATTTATATTTTCCCAATTATAATGATTTGACCATCTTTTCATATGTTTGTCATAGTTTTTGTGCATGATTCATTCAAATTGCTTGCCTATACTTGAGTTATTTGCTTATTGAGATTTCAAGATTATTCTGCTTGCAAATGACTGATAAGTTAGGTATATTATTTCTAATTGTTTTCTAGAAACCCATATGGCATTTTTCACAAAATTCCTTTATTTTTGTCTACTCAAAAGAAGGGAGGGAAGGAGAGAGAGAGATCTTGTTTCTTATATTTCACTCCCCAAATTGGTTCAACTGCTGGGTTTGGGCCAGGTTGAAGCCAGGAACCAGGGACTTCTGGATTTCCCTGGAATACAGGAATACATGGAATACAGGGACCCAGGCAATTAGGCTATCTTCTGCTGCTTTTTCTGGAACATTAACAGGGGGCTGGGTCAGAAATGGAGCAACGCAACCAGGAGATGAACTGGTACTCCTATAGTTTGCTGGTTTTGTGGGTGGCTTTTCTCACTATGCCACAGTGCTGGCCTCCAAGGTAGAAATTTTAGTTCCCAGGTATATCTGGTTTTATCTGCATTGTTTACTGAAAAAGGTGATCCTTTCTCCACTGAGTTGCTTCTAAATATTTTAGGTGGTAAATGATAATTTTGTATCTTATGAAGTACAATGTGACTCTCTCTCTCTATATATATGTGTGTGTGTGTGTGTATAATCTCTACCTAAAGTAGAAAGTTTCATTCACACTTTTTATATTGACTATTACAATGTATTCTTTTAGTAATATTGAAGTATACATTATTTACAAGTCATATCTTTTTAGTAAAAATTTTTATCAGTTCTCTTATCACTCCAACTTGTTCTTTTGAAAAAAAAAAGTTTTGATAGCTGGGTCATTTGGGTTTCCATATGAATTACAAAATAAGCATGTTATTTTTTACAAAAGAACCACCTGAAGTTCTTATTTGGATTACATTGAAATTGTAGACCACTTTGAGGGGAAATGACCTCATAATGATATTGCGATATGAATGTAATATCACTCTCCATTCATTTATGTCTTTCATTTCTCTCAACAATGTTTTTATAGCTTTCCTGGTAGAAGCCTTATACATCTTTAGTCAGATTTGCTTCTAACTCCTAAAACAAGACTCTTCTATGTACACTATTGAAAGCCCTCTTAATTTTGAGATATTCTTGTAATTAGTGATTCCAGACAATACTGGACTAGTTGAATGTTTCAAAGGAATGTCAGTTACCCTCAGAGACAAAAAAATTATCTGTCCTAATATTTTTCAATTTTTTCTTTAATTGGAATTATGTAATTGAATTAATTTCACTTCATGTTAGGTAAGGGCAGGCTTTCTTTCAGGTTGACTAGGCCTCAGCCACCAGCTCTACAGTCTGTACTGTGTATGTTTGTGTCTACATTTGCCTGTATGATATTGTACTAAAATTTTAGAAGCTTATAATGAAATGGATACTGCCAAACAAATCTTTGAGCGCATGACAACCAGTATTCTAAAAAAGCCACCAAGATTTTTGCCTTATTGGGTACACTTTATTTTCCTCCCAATAGGTGTCTATGGGAATTATTAACATTTGGGATTTCACTCCTATAATCAGATCCCATTATATGACAAAACTGAATTTTGCACAGTATAATTAAGATAGCTGGTTGATTTTTTTCAACTGATCAAAAGGAATGGATGGGCATTTGGCACAGATGTTAAGCCATAAGTTGGGATTCCTGGATCCCATATTTGAAATACTTGAGTCTTGCCTCTTCTATGGATTCCAGCTTCCTGCTAATGCAGACCTTGGGAGGCAGTGGTGATGGCTCAAGTCCTTGGATCTGTGCTGCTCATGTGGGAGATCCAGAGTGAATTCTTGGCTCCTGCCTTCAGCCTCACAACTGCAGGCCTTTGGAGAGAGGACTAGAAGATGGCAAATCTGCTGCTCTCTGTATCTCCATTTCAAATCAAAATCAATAATTTTCAAAGGGACATTGTCCTGGATTAGCCTGACTTAATTGGATGAAAGATCTCAAAAGTGGACTTGGCCCTTTCCTAAGAAGAAAGTTTCCTGTTGGCCATGAATCAGCCAACAACTGTTGTCAACCATCTGTAAAGGACAGCTTCTAGAGCCTGTATATATTAAGGAACTCAACCCTATCACTGCAAGGAGTGACTTTGGTGAGCAACTTGAATGAATATGGGAGAAGATTCGGCAGTGCTCCACATGAAAACATAGCCTGGCTAAAATGTTGCTTGCAGCTTGGTGAGCTCCTGAACAGTGTAATCAGATCCACTATGCCTAAGCTGCTGGTGCATGAAAACCTGTGCTAACTGTGTGCAGTTGTGGGTTCCCAGATTTGGGGTTGGACCTAAGTTTTTGCAGTTCTAGTGGATTCCCAGATTTGGAACAGAGTTTCACAAAGCAATTTAAAATAACTGATGCAGTGAGATCTTGTATGGACAGTTGAACTCTGCCACTGTATTTCTTCCCTAGAGCTGCCAGAACAAGGTGCCATGGGCCGGGTCACATAAAAAAGGAAAAAAAAAAGTATTTTCTCACAGTTCTAGCTGTTAGACAGCTAAGATCAAGGGGCCAGCAGGTTTGGTTTTTTTCTGAGGCCTCCCTCAACTTGCTTTCTTTCTGTGTCCTCACATAGTCTTTGTGTACACACGTCTGTGTTATAATCTCTTCTTGTAAGGACACCAGTCATAGTGGATTAGGGACCACCCTAAAGACCTCAATTAACAGTCACATTTTAAGAGGCCTATCTATGGGGGCTGGCGTAGCAAGTTAATCCTTTGCCTTGCAGTGCCAGCATCTCATATGGGCTCTGGTTTATGTTACGGCCATTCTACTTTCGATTCACCTCCCTGTTTATGGTCTGGGAAAACAGTGGAGGATAGCCTAGGTCCTTGGTCCCTTGCACCCACGTGGGAACCAGGAGGAAGTTCCTGATTATTGGCTTTGGATCAGCCTCTTGGGGAGTGAACCAATGGATGGAAGAATTTTCTCTCTTTCCTTCTCAATGGCAGAATGCTGGACTCTCTGCCATTGTCCATAGCTATAATGTCAGGATACACTTGAATAGCAGAGTGATGGACTTATGACTGATTATGAAGGACTGCACTATTGTAATGCTATAGGGGAAATCAGTGGTGGGTTGGGATTTGGGACAGGGTTAAGGGAAAGTCCAGAGCCTATGGAACTGTATCATAGAATAATAAAATAAATAATTTTTAAAAAATCTTTCAAATTAATAAAAGTTTTTCTTTTTAAAGTTATTACCTATAAATACATTTACATCTTGAGGTCCTTGAATGTTAGACTTTCAACACATAAATTTTGAGGAGACACAATTCAATACATAATAGCCATAAAGCTGGTTTGTATTCTTTACACCAGTGGTATTTTGTTTTGATTTCCTTCTTTATCCTTAAGCCTCTGTTACACACACCCATTCATATTTTTTTTAATCTTTTTTTTTCATAGGCTTCTGAGATTTTCCTTATCCCCTCCCCAATTCCACCCCCCACCTCGTTCCCCTATATCATTACTATAGTATAGTTCTTCATACACAGTCATATGTCCATCATTACGGGCATGGACAATGGCAGAGTCCAGCATCCTATTGTCAAGATATAGTAAACAGTTTCATTGGGAGTCCATCTTAGACTGGAAGTAGAGATGCATACTGCATTGTATCCTGGCATCTGGATATGGTAGTCTCCATTTCACAGTTACTGTACATCCTCTTAAATGAAAAGTCACAGTACAAAATCAACAATAGGAAGAAAAATAGAAATTTACACTGCCATGCAGTTAAATGACATGTTACTAGATATGATAGTCTCCATTATACAGCTACTATACATCCCCTTAAATGAAAAAACACAAAACAAAATCAACATCAGGAAGAAAAAAGAAATTAACAACACCATGAAGTTAAATAACATGCAACTGAATGACTAATATGTCGCTGAAGAAATGAAAAAGAAAATCTAGAACCTTCTTAAAGAAAATGATGCTACTGTATCATGTATGAGCCACTGAAGAATTTAATGAGAAGAAAGTGTTTTGAAGAGATGAAACTAACAAAAACAAAAACAATCAAAATCCATGAGATAAACTTTTCATTGATATTTGTTGGTGAAATGTGTCTCCTGTAGGCAACAAATAGATGGGTTTTGTTTTTTAATCTAGTCTACTAATCTATTACGTTTGATTGAGCTTAAGCCATTTACACTCAGGGTTAATTAATATGTATGGGTGGTAATTTGGTTTTGTCATTTTAGGAATGGGTTGTTCATTGGTTTAATCTTCTGTTGTCATTTTACTGGGATGTTCTTCCCATTTGCCTTTGATTTTGTTTGGTGCTATTCCTCTTCTCTGTCAAGAGAACATCTTGCCACCCATTCATATTTTTATCACACTGTTAACTTGGTTACCGTGAGGGAAATTCTTATTATTCAGACTATTAGTATTATGTGTCTGATATTAACAAAGACATCACTTTATATTTGAGTGCTTATTGAAGAATCTGAGTATCCATGGAGACAAGAGACTTATCAGGAGCCAAGAACACCTGGTGTGATGGTTTACCTTGGAGCAACACGTCTCAATGTTACCTCTCCTTCAGGTCTAACTCTTGTGGTAAATTACAGAAGAAGACCCCCCTAACCCCCAGGCTATCTCCTCCTCTCTCCTTTAGTTCAGGTTGGCTGGTTTGCTCTTCCTTTTAGGCTTTCTTCAAGTTTAATTAACATAGGAAAAACAACCCTAGAGACTCTTAGTTCCACCCAAGATAGTGATTAACAAAAACCTGCATAACAAGAGCTGTGACACCCTGGGTTTTGGGAATATAAAAGTCTGTATGTTGTTACACAAGGTGCCTCAACCTGTGGCATAGTGGTTAAGTGCTTAGGCAACAGACACACATCTCTTGAGATTTTTGGGATGCGTTCTGCCTCCTATTCATTGTGTGACCTCGTGCAACTCGCTTAACATTTGTCATTTGTGAACATAGAGTTAGTAATAGCATGTACCGCCTGGTGCAATAGCTGTGACAGCTAAGGAAATTGAGAGTTTAGCATTTAGTTCATTGCACCCACTCAGTAAAATGTTGAGAGGCTCTCCTTATCATTGGTCCTCTGCTGCTTCCTTAACACTCAGTGCTCCGTAGCGAGGCCTGGGTGGGAGGGTTGAGGGTTGCAGAGATGAAGCAGCCAGGGCACTATAAGGAACAGTTCTGTGGCAATGGGTCAAGCAGATTTGGAGACGAGGGGCCCCACTGATGGGGAAGTGACACACTCTTCACCCGGGTCACTGCTGGCACGAGGAGGAGGAGGCGGCCGGGGCCAAGGCGGGCAGGACGCACGGGTGGATCTCCCCAGAGCAGCTGAGTCCGGGCGGCCGCACCGTTTGTTCCCACTGGCTCCTTGACAGTTTTCACTTCTGCCTCCTGGGCACTAGAAAGCCCTGTGCGCTTCTCGCTGCTCACAGCCCACAGTGCTCGTTCCTGAGGCTTGAGAGCTTCTTGGCAGTCATCCCGTGTGCGGGCCCGGCCCTGCCCCGCTCCACGGAGGCTGCGGCTAGGTTAGTTGGTCTCTGACCCCCCACTCACGGTCCTAGCCCCCAGTTCCCCACGCCTCCCGCGCAGGCGCTGCCTGGCCACCCCCCCCTTCGCCGCCATGTTTCCCCCCGTCCCTCCCACCACTCCCCCTTCCCTCCCCAGCTGGGCTCCCGCCCCACTCTCGCATCCTCCCCCACCCCCTGCTGAGGTCAGGCCTGAGGCTCCGGCGCTGCGGGCCGCCGCGACAGCTCAGCTCTGATCCCTGAGGAGTCAGGCACGGCGGCGACTTTTGGAAGCCCACCTCGCGCGCGCAAACACACACCCGGAGCCCGGCGTTTGGGTTAGGACTCCTTGCTGTGGGCTGTGGCCAGGCGCGAGGGCAGGGCCAAGTGGTCAGGGCTAGCCAGGGAGCGGGCAAGAGTTGCGGAGCGTGCGGGTGCTGGTGCTTCGCGGCAGGAGGCAGCCCGGGGCTGCGCCGCGCCACTCGGCCCTCGGAGCGGAGCGCAGCTGAGGGCGGACAAGCGGTGGGACGCCGGAAAGTGGCTAACGAGGTGAGGCAGGGTCTGGAAGTCACGGTGGGAGTGGGAGACTTTGGCGGGGTCACCACCCGCAAATTCACCGCCTCGGCGACCCGCGGGACGCGGCGGGAGTTTGTTGTGCTCTGGGAGCAGGGACCGTGGAGCAGTCACCTTAAGCTCGCCTCCCCCACTCTCCGTTTCTTCCGTGTGCCGGTGCGCACCCTGGTCCTCACACCTTCGCATCCCTAGCTCCTGGTCCTTCTGTCCGCGGTGGACGCAGGGAGTGTTCTAGGCTCCAGGAAACCCAGTTTCGGTCACTTTCTTTGTCATCCCGCTGGGATACTCTTCTGCGGACTTTGCCGTCGTCACCGCTGACGCTCCGGGGTCCCTTTGCCCGCTCAGCGCCACTTGTCTCTTGTCCTCTAACAGTTTCTGCTTTGTGCCTCCTAATCCCTCCCTCCCTCGTCTACATTCTAACTTGAGAGGCTCCTCTGCTGGTTCCCAAGTCGCAGGCACACTCCCCCTTTTCCTCGAAGCTTTCATTTGAGCTCCGAACATCTTCCGCTCAGCTTGGGTTGACTTTTGGGTTTAATTACAGTTGATGTTTGATTTTTGTCTGAGGCCACGCTTTACTGAAAGTGATGGAATCATCCCTTCGTTAGACATGCTCCAGGCAATTCTGCCAAGTAACTTTCCAGTTTCTTTCTAGGTCTCAATAACTTAGTCCATGACCCACAGCCACTTAAACAGTGTGTATGCATGTTTGTATGTAATCCATGTACACGGCCCTAAAATTCTTCGTGGCTGCTGAGCAGGCCTGAGAGACTGCCAGCAATGGCTGGGGAGGAGGGTGATTGGTGCGATTCGCGATGCCCTGCTGAGCCTCTCCATCTGTAAACCAGGATGTTTCTTGTTTCAGTGAAGTCGAAATACATGATTTGGAATAAAGGCGCTTGGGTTAGCTTAAGCATAGTGGGTGCGAACTGAGGGACTCTGGGATTTAAAACTGCCTCTGGTGTGCGGGCACCTGCCCCACCCCCGACCCCCATTTTTAAAGAAGCCACAGTTTTGGACCCTCTGTGTAAACCCGTGAGAAAGCAGCATTTTTTCAAATGCCCCTCTTCTCGTTATTGCTTGGTCCCGGTTGCAATTCCCGCGTTAGTTCTCAAACAGGTTCATCTGTTTCTTTCAACCCTGTAATTAGTGCGCGAAGAAAATTGAATGGGGAGCTGAAAGTGGAGGCAAGATATCAGTGAGCGGGTGCGCGCTGACTTGTGCAAATATGATTTTGGAGATAGCTTGTACCTAGTGCAGCACTTTTAAAACTGACAAAATGTTACATCTAAAAACATCAGCTCCCTTAACTGCAAGTTCTTAGTAATATCCGTGCACTTTGTAGTGATAGATTTGTTTGCCCTGTGTGTGTGGCCAGGTGTTTGCAATGCCACTGTCTTCCTTAATTGGCAGCAGTCTCAGACCAGACCAAGTTGTGGAGGAAGGTAGTGGCTAAGCTTCACTTCCCGGTAGCAGACCTTTTGGCAGGGTGACAAGGCAAGTAGTTTCTGCTGCAGCATCAACTTGTCTCTGTGTTTTAAAATAGATAAATAAGAGCCCCAGGTGCCCAGCATTTGTAATCATTTCGTTTTATTAGCGCATATTTAAAAAGTATGAAGTGACTGCATAGGGTGTAGGTGATGTTATGAAGGAAGTCGTTTTTTGCAAGAGCAGTGAAGGCTATTGATTTTCAATTTTGTTAGGTACATTATAGGTGGTTTGTTGTTTCCTAGTATATTTGGTAAATTCCTGAGTTCGCTTTAGTTATGTTTAAAAAGTGGGATCTAGTAGAAGGGTGTTTATCCTAATAAGCCCACCTTTCTAAATCTGAAATTTTGTGATTTTTAGAAACATTTATCTGTTTGAAAGGTAGAGTGCCAAGAAGAAGGAAAGGGAGGGGATGGAACAGGGGAAAGAGGAAGCATATGATTATGAGACAATGAGACTCTTCCATCCACTGGTTCATTCCCCAAATGGCTTCTGATTGTGGTCCCAGGAGCCATGGGAGTGGCAGGGGCCGGAGTGCTTGTGGCCCTAGATCTGCAATTTTCTTGGAAATCCATTCTTGAAAGACTTAAAGCTTGAAGCTTTTAAGGAAAGGAATTTATATCATTTTGCTCCCTTTTTTCCTTTTTATGATTATTGGTTGTAATTCTAACCTAAGATTTCCACTAATAGGAATGCGATTGTATAGGGACATTTTCTGGGAGGGGAAGATGGTGGATGTGAATTAGCCATGAGAATTTTTTTTTTTTTAAGAGTTAGATCTTTATTTGAAAGCCACAGATCTTCCATCCAGAGGTTCACTGCCCCAAGTGGCTGAAACAGCAAGGAATGTGTCATGCTAAAACCAGGAGCCAGAAATTAGATTCTGGGCTTTTACATGGGTGTAGATATTCAGGTACTTGGGCCATCCTTTTCTGCTTGCCCAAACACAGGCAGCTGGAATGGAAAGGGAGTAGCTAGACTCAAACTGGCACTCCAACATGGGGTGTAGCTTAACCCACTGCCTTATAAGCAGTTTACTCTGAATCTTCAATAGGACTCAATATATATTTTGATAGCTCACCTGATACACCTAGAGGTAATTAGACTGGATACTTTCAGTGTTACTAAATACCACTGTGGTTTGTTCTTGGGCTATATTCTTTCTCATTTTTAAAGAATTATCAATTGTGTTTCTTCATGTAATTTGCATTTCAGTAGTGTAGCTTACAAGATTAAAAAAAAAATGAAACCAGTTTTTGTATTGTTTGATTTTCACTGATGTTTAGCAGTCCGTTAAAACTTCAGAATATTATTCTTCAATCCATTCGTCAAAGCTAATCTGTTTTTTATTGCCATGAAATAATATGCTAATTTGATAAGAATCATTATGTTTCAGAAAATGTAGAGTTTGCGGAAATGAACAGCTCAAGATAAGGCAAATTAAAATTTAAAAAGTGACTTTTTTATGTTATTGTTTAGCAATCAAGTTTTTAAGATTTATTTTTGAATTTAGTAAAGCATGTTACCATATCTATTGTATGTCTTCTGTATGTCAAGGCTTTGTATTAGGCAAAGCAGTGTTACAAGCCAAGGTCCTTTTTCTTATGAAGCACCCCAGTATTTGTATTGTACCAGATGATGTAGACAGTGGACAAGTAAACCAAACATATTCTTACAGATTACAGTACGAATGATGAAGAAAATAAATGTGGAAATGTGGAGTAAAGAGATGGGAAAGGCCTACTTTAGCAAAAAGTGTGGCCATGAAAGGCCTCTGTGGTGGTTAATTTTTACAGCCCTTCACTGGTTTAAAGAATACCTAGAAACATGGTTAAGCCATTATTTGGGGTATGTCTGTGAGGATATTTCTAGAGACAATTAGAGTGTGAGACTGCAAGGACCAGGCAGGGAAGATCCACCCTCATTATGGGTTGGCATCATGCAGTCAGCCAAGCACTGAGAGAGCAAACACAGAAGGCAAACTGGTGTCTTCTTCCATTCCAGAAGTGGTCTTTTTCTGTTGCCTCAGGTCAGCTCCCTGGCCTTTGAACCCTTTGACATTTCCCGGCAGCCCTTTAGGGTTGGAGGCTTTTGCCCTCACACTGAGTTACATAGTCAGCTGGATTTGAGGGTTTTGAGTTTGAGTTACATCCTCAGCCTGGGTTGGAGCCCTTCTTCCCAGAATGTCAGGGACAACAGTTTATAGACCAGTTGCTGTGGGACTTCTCACCTGCCATAATTGTGTGAGCCAATTCCCGTAAGCCACTTCTCTCGAACCTGTGCGCATAACTTTTGGTTCCATCTCTCTGGAGAACTCTGATTAATGCATCATCCCCGAGAAGGTGATATTTGAGTAGAGCACCTGAACAAGAAGAGAGGAATGGCCTAATTTAAGATCTGGGAGAACATTCCGCTGAGGACTAAAACCTTGAAGCAGGAAACAGACTTAGGGTTTTTGAATGACAAAGTCAGCAAGGCCAGATTCTAGGGAACTGGGTGGGGTAGTTAAAGGAGCTGTTAGAGAGTCTAGATATTCATTTAATGGACAGGTAGGTCCTGGAGGTCCCCAGGGAGTATTTTGACTTTGATTTTCATAACAGTGGGAAGCCATTGAGGAGTCTTCTATGGAAAAATGTTTGGGTTAAAAACTATTGAGGTAGTGGAAATTAAAAATGATTTGCATTAATTCCTGAAAATGGAAAAAAAAACCCCTCCTTTGCTAAATATGCTAAATAAGCCTGTAGTTCAGTTCTATTCTGCTTGGGTAAGTGGAGGAGAGAATGTGAACTCTGAGTGAGTATGTTAGAAAACATTTTCACTGTTATATTGTTATTTGTGCTGCAATGTAAGTGGTGACCAATTTTAATAAAATCAGAAAATTGTTCAGTGTAAGAATTGATTTCCAAAAGAGCTTTATTTTCTTTTAGAAATATGTTTCGTTTGGAAGATTGGATATTTCATATGTGTATAAAGAAACAATTTGGATTTTGGAAGCTTCACAAATGGCTCTTGGGGTTTTAAGAAGGGTTTGCTGTTGCCCTTAACTGATACCTCTCTAAAATTTTGAAATTCTATTTATTTATTTAATAAATATTTAATGAATATTTATTTATTATTTGAGAAATTAGGGTTGCTGTGTTTCTTGAGTCCTAAAGGAATTTTATTGCCCTGAGCCCTTGCTTGAAGGTAATGTAGCTGTAAAGTCTAGTTGGCCCCAACCCGGAATGCACATTGTTACTGACATTCCATAGGGGTAACCCTAATATTGTGAGGAAATAGCTTGCAAAATAACTTTGAGCAGCTCTCTCAGGGTCAAATTCCATCTCCTTAACTGAGCACTCAAGGATCCCTCCACAGTTTGACCCCAGGCTACTTTCCCTCATGTCCTTATTATTATTCTCTTCCACAAATCTCTGCTGGTTTAAGTGACCTTCCCTGGTTTGGAACTTCCGTGCTTAACATTATTCCTGGCATCACGTAGGTCCACGATAGCTGCTTTTAGGATGGATGCCATGCATTGAAAAAAACAAAACCAAAACTCTTCCCTTTCTGTTATTTTGAATCTCTATGCACTAGTCACGGAAGAGTTCAAATCTGAGATCCTGTTACACACTGTCTTCTATTAAGTCTGGTCTTCTCTTGCTGTTAAGGTGAAAAACTTGCCTTATTGTGTAATAGTTATGTTTATTTGATGCCTGGCTATCAGCACACTGCCTTTTGGCTCCATGAAGGTGACCTGGACCTTGTCTGGTTTGTGCATCACTGTATCCTGAGCACCTGGCACTTGATATGCACTCTATAAATAGTTATTAAAGAATGAAAAAAATGTTGTCTTGTGATGTTTCTCTTATTGGGCTACCTAGATCATTTAGTACTGTTGTGCTGGAGGCCCTGGGCAAAACTTATTCTAGTTTTTTTTTTTTTTTTTTGTCTCTTTGGGGAAGAGATATAGATAAAAAGTAAGGAGGAGAGTGAGGTCTGTTGAAAAGGCAAAGGTAAAATATACACTCAGGAGGGTCTGTGGGCAACCTCATGAAAGGGTGATGCAATTAACAAAGCTCTGGGTCATCTTTTTATAGGATAGGAGCTGGTGCCTAAGGCAGGGCCTAATTGAATATTCAAATAAAGGCAGACTGGAGAACAGGTGTAACTTTGTTAACTATCATTGCCTTTGGTGTCTTTGTGACTGCAGTGCACATGGTGAGATCTCAGAAGTGTTGTGGCTTCCGGAGTGATGGTTTTCATGTGCATTATGGGAGTGGAAGTGCTGAGCCTAAAGCTGTTTTGGACATTTCTAACTGGTGACACTCTGGCAGCTATGTTTTCATGGAAAGTGGTGGGAGCTTGCAGTGGTAGTGGTGGGAGAGTTGTGGTGTGGGAAGCTGTGTCTGGGAGCAGCGCTGGCATGCCTCAGTTCCTCACTGCCTCCTTACCTACTTCAGTATTATTTTACTTTTCATATGTTTACCTGATACTCTGAAGCAATCTCTGAAGGGAAGCTGTATGGTGTAACTGCTCAGAGGACATTCCCTTGAGCCGCTTGTTTGGGTTTCAAATCTGGCTGGGCGACACTAGCTAAAGGACACTGGATGATTTAGTTAACTTCTCTGTACCTCAGTCATCTCTGAAAGATAGAGATAATAGAAGTCATTTCTTAGGGAACATCTGAAGATGAAATAAATTAGGTAAGACCATAGTTGGCTTTTAATTTTCAAATTTCTAAAGATCTGAAAAGTAATAATAATTTTGTAAGTTATGTGCCAATAACACTCAAGTAATAGCAAAGCCTAACTTGAACTGACATGAGGATTCATCTGCATAATGTTAATCTTTATTTGCTTTTCCTTAGAATTAGTAACAATGTTTATGGGGTAGTGTCCAGATCCTAATGGTATTACATCATGTTTAGTATATGCAGATTATTGCCTGTCTAAAAGTCTGGACATTTCTGAATTCAGAAATACATCTGGCACCAAGGTTTTCAGATAAGGGATTATACATCTTATGGTAAAGTGCTTTAGAGACTTGGATATAGTAAGTATTTACTGTGGGTGGTAGAGATTAGGGAGGTAAATAAATGGCTTTATCTTTCCCAATGCCTTGCATATAATGGTTACCCTGTAAATGGCTACTATGTAAATAAATGCTGATTTATTCATGCAGCTACTCTGAATAGAGAGGACTGGCTGCAGGGTCCTCATATCATCGAAAAACAGATAGGGCAGGTTCACATATCTGAAATGAGCTAAGATCCAGTTCTCTCAGTTTTATTTCGCATAATACTGTTAAGAGTATTTAGTTTTATTTTCCATTGTTTATGTAAACCAAATTGTGTTTCTTTTGGATGAAAGAGACTTTTTGAGGGGTGGTAGCAGGGGAGATGCAGCTGAGACTTGTTTGTAGTTGCTAAACATTTCTTGAATTTCCAATATGTATAGAATTTTGTATTAAAAGCAGGAGGAATTTCTAGAACAAGTCAGAACATTTTTTGACCTTCAGTAGGTGCAACACTAGGTGTGGTTACATCAGAATACTTGGGAATATAGGTGGACATTATAATTATTTCTTTTCCTTTGTAAACTTGAAGTTATTAATATTAAAAACTGGAGACCTGAAGAGTCAATCAAAAACTCTCCTTGGTATCCACTGCGTGAATTACATTTTTATTCATTCCAGTGCACCCTCCCCACAGAATTACCCATGTAAAACACCTTGCTGGCCTTTTGTTTGCAACAAAAATTATGAAAAATACTGCTTTTTAAAATCTCTCTTGTAAACAACAATTTGTGTCTCCTCATTGTCCTTTTATCCTTTTATTCATGTGTAGTTATATCTTACAAGATTTTTTTTTTTCTGAAATGTTCTTGTTTTTGAAAACTAGTCCTTGAAGCCACTTTGCCAATTCACTCAACAAATATTTAATGAGTGTCTATAATATTCTGGGTACTACACTAATCTGAACAAATAGAATCTCTGTTCAGTGTTCCACTACTCTGAGCTCTTACAAACTGGAGCACACGAACTGAGTGAGTAGAGATGAGACTTGATGTTTGAGTACACCTGAGAACTGCAAGAACAGAGCAATGTGTGTTTTTGTAAAACATCTATTTTACCTAGAAGTTTATGAGAACATTAACTGGTAGGTAATTGAGTGTATTTATAATATTAAAATAAACTTGGGTGTATTGTCCTTTAGGATGTAATATCATGCAAAGAATTGACTTAAAACCTCAGTAGCTTCCACAAAAATCTGACTGCAAGGGTTGCTGTGGTAACCTTAGGGAGACCCTTTGAAAGGCATTGAGTCAGTGCTGTGTGGTTTGAATCCGTTCTTGTAGTCAAACACTCGTATCTTTTTATAGCCTTAACTTCCCATGGTAATCTGTGGCAAAAGTAATGCACATTAATGTTTTCTTGGTGTTGCATAATTTCTTTTAGTTCAAGGGCAGGGCTGGTTGTTTGATAGTTGTTCCAATCTTGAAATGTGTTGAGTTCCAACAGAGTTTTTAATGTCAGTTGTTAACAGCTAAGACAAAGTGAAGGCCATGCCAAAGGACCAATATCTTTGGAAGAGAAGTTATCAGAACATGAAGACCATGAGTTGGATTGATGAGTCCAAAGGTTTGCCCTGTTCTATATACATTTACCTATCTTGCTCATTTAAAGTTAACTTTGGCTGATTTAAAGACTGCTTTCAGTTTTGACTATATAAAATTAATTTGGAATACAAAGGAATATAAAAATTAATTTGTTAATTGCTGATCACTGAAATATTTACTAGTCGATTTGTCAAGGATCACGTGCTTTGAGGTTTCCCCCTCCCTCCCTTCATCCCTCCATGTCTGTCTCAGATTACAATTGTGGTATAGCAGATTAAGATACTGCCCTTAATAATGGCATCCCATATGGGTGACATTCCTGTTCAGGGTGCACCATGTTGATCCAACTCCCTGCTAACAGCCTGGGAAAGACGTACAAGATAGTCCAAGTACCTGGGCCCTTGTAACTACTTCTAAGACCTGGGTGAACCTCCTGCCTCCTGGCTTCAGCCCTGGCTGTTGCAGGCATGTGCAGAGTAAACCAGCAGATGGAATATTTATCTCAATCTCTTGATCTCTAGATCTCTTCCATTCTTCCTCCCTCTCTTTCATCCTTCCTCTTTCTCTGTAATTCAAAGTAAACAAATGAACATTTTAAAAAATGTTCTTTGAAAAATTTTATTTTTGATGATTTTTACATAAATGATTATGGTGGGAAAGGTCAAGGGCTAGAGGAAAGTGGGTGAGGTAATTGTTTTTATGTTCTCTTTTTTTCCCATCCTGCATCTGGGGAAAGGGGGGAGTTAAGGGGAGAAACAACACCCAGCCTAGCCTGCCAATTGCCTCCATACCCTGGCATGGGGTGTGGGGACCATTGCCATCCTAGGGTTCCCGATGTGGGGTATGATACACGGGACCTGCTCAAGTAGTTTTGATAGTTCAGCAATTCTGAATTGCTGTTGCTCTCACTACTCCAAGTACAATGAAATCTCTCCAGAATCCACTGGTTGACATAGTTCACCTTAAAGTCTCTGTTTGCCCAGATACTCACTACCAACACTTGGCTAGGGTAGTTGATCAATTTGTTCTGTCCTCTGTTGTGGTACCAGGTGTCCTCTGCAGGCTCCAATGTACTGCCATATCCTCCATGTGCACCTGGATATGCTGTCCACTGCTCCTTCTAATTCATTGAGGAGGCCCAGCTCTGACACATGCATTCCAAAATCAGACCATGGAACCTGCAGTTCTCTCCATGGTTGGGGTTCTGAGTCTAGCAATTCAGTTGGGGAGATCCCCAAAGAAACATCCTCTGAGGTGACCCTTGATCTGATTTTCTTGTGTGCTTGCCAATACAGGGTCTGACACAGTCCATTGCCCCAATCAGCTTATGCAGATGCTGGTGGTTGCGATTGCTTGGTCAGGTCTGTCTCCAACCCCATCTTCTATGCAAGCCAATGGGTGTTGCACCCAAGCTTGATCCTGCCCAGCATACACTCTGCCCTCACACCAACTAGTGGGAGCTGCAGTGTAGTTGGAGTGCCCCCAATAACCCCCACCAGACCCACCCCCTGCCCCGGTTCCTGTACTTGCCAGTATGTACAGCAAACTGGTCCAGTCTGTCCCACATGCTGTTCAACTCTCATATATGTCAATGGACATTGAGGCCTAGTTCTACCCAACCATTCCCACCATCCCACACATGTGCTGGTGGTTGCCACTCTGTCTAGCCATGCCCACCCCCCAGGTCCTGGTTCTCATGCTGACCAGTGGAAATGTCAACTCAAGAGGGAGGTGTCCATAGTTTGCCTACTGGGCCCACTCCCACTCTCAGATCTTGCACTCTGCAGGTGGTTCTGCAGTTTAGTGTGATTGAATTTGTCCCCATTGCCAGCACCTACTCTGGCTTATGCATGCACCAGTGGGTGCAGTCAGCCCAGCCTGACTTTGCTCCCAATCCAGCTCACATGCAGGCCAATAGGTTTTGTATCCCTGCCCGACCTGGTCTGCCCCATCCTAGTTTTCATACTTACCAGTTGGTGTAGTGGCCCAGCAAGGGAGCCCCCCCACCAGCTCTCCTACTTGGTTTGCCCCACTTCCTCCCTGGGTCTCACATATGCTGATTGAGTGCTGCAGGCCAGTCTGGCATGGCCTGCCTCACCTAGGCATTTGCCAGTGGGTGCTGTAGCCTGGCCCAACCCAGCTCACCCCCAGTTCCAGTTCACACTGGTGGGGGCTACAGATTAGCCCAGCCAAGCTAGCCCCCAGTGCTGGCCCTAATATGTACTGGCTGGTATTGGGGCCTGACCTGGCTTGTCCATCACCCCATTCTGGTTCTTAGATCTGATATGAACTGGCCCAGCCTGACTCACCCCAGACCTGAGCAACATGTATGCCGGTAGGTACTATAACCTGTCCTGTTCAACATCCAGACCTGGTCTGGGCTGCTCCCTATCTTGATTCTTGCGCTCCCCTGCGAGGACTGTGTCCTAACAGAGGAGTTCCCCAAGCTCCTCCATCAGAACTTCTCCCAGTGCCAGATCTTGCGCACACCAGTGGGATCATAGCCTAGCCCCATTTAATCTACTTTCTGTTCTAGCAGGAACAGTGGCCTTTCCTGACTGGCCCTCACCCATTCTAGTTCTTACTGTTGGTTGCTACAGCCCAGCCAAATCTGGTCCATACCCAGACACAGCACACTCATGGCTCAGCAGGGGTAGAGACCTAGCCCATCCTGTCTTACACCTTCTCCTACATCCTATTCTACACATTCTCATGAGCACCAGTGGGTGCTGCAGTCTAGCCCAGTCTGGCATACCCCAGGCCCAGCCCACATCCATGCCAGTGGATACTGTAGCTGTGTGCAGGCCAAATCACAGTCCCAGTTCCGGTCCACACACTCACCAGTGGGAACTGCCATCCAGCCAGTGAATTCCCTTAGCTCCTCAACTAGGCCTGTTCCCAGTCACAGAACTCATGTGTGCAAGTGGTTATTCTGACCCAGCTTGGCATAGCCCTTCACTTGTCTTGGCCTTTCCTGCAGATGCTGCAGCCTCGCCTGACTTTGCTGGTCCCCAGCCCCAACTCTCACGGGCGGGTGCTGGAACCTGGCCCTATTCATTCTGCTCCCATCCCTGACTCATGCAAACCTGTAGATGTGATTGCCTAGCCCAGCATAATTCACACTCCAGCCTGGCTCCAGCACTTGCCAGTGGGCTAAGGTTTGCTCAGCCCTGCCTAGTCTGCTTCCTTCTAGAAACACCCCATACACTTGCCAATGGATGGAGCTACCTCGCCCTGCCTGCTCAACACCCAGGCCTGGACCATGTGTTTCTTAGCAGGAGATACGGCTCACCAGGGGAATTTCCGAAGTTCCCCCACCAGGCCTACTCCCAGACCCAGATCTCATGCATGCCAGTGAGTGTTGGGCCCTTGTCTGGCATAGCTGGCCCCTCCATCTTAGCCTTGTATGAGTTGGTGAATGTTGTGACTTGTCCCACCTCACAGCCTGTTTTAGCATGCACATGTGGGTGCTGCAGCCTGGACGTTCCCAGTCTGTTTCCAGCCCCAGTACCCATGTTGGTGGGTTCCATGGTCTTGCTTAGCTCAGCCTATCACCACCACCCCAGCTCTTAAGCTAACCAGTGGGGCTTGTAATTCTATGGTGCTAGTCCTATATATATATATCCCACAGAATCTACCACCAGATCTGGTTCTCTTGTGTGCTGGTTAGTGTCATGGCCCAGCCTGACATTACCTGTCCCTTATTCTGACACTCACTGGTACTATGCTCTAGCCCTGCCAGACAAGCCTCCAGCCCTAGCTTTTCTGTGGGCTGGTGAGTGGTAGTCAGCACTGTCCCATGCTAACAAGTCCAGCTCAGGTCTCCCATGTGGGCTGGTGTATATCAGCCTGACCCAGAAAGGTCTTTTGGCCTTTCCCCTCCAAACCACTAGGTCTCAGGCCTCTCGCTTACCTGCAAGTACAGTGGCTTTGTCGTTAGGAGTCCCTTTGGAGTCATTCCTCACCTACAACACACTCCCATGAGGTCCTCCTGCCCCCATCTCCTTGCCCCTTTTCCTGATTAATGCACAATCCTTGTGCCCAGGAATACATGGGTTCTCTAGCCCAGCCTTTGGAAGCCCCGTGGGTGGTGTGCTAATCCAGAGCTCTACCTGCTCACCAGATTCCCAAGCTCCTTGCACATGTGTTGACCTGGTGCCTTACCCCTCCACACATTCAAAATCCAGGCCCATTGAAGTTCTCCAGGCCTGATCCAACAGCACACCAGGGCAGCATGCTGACCTGGGAATCTCCTCTCTCTTCTCCTCACCCAGGACCAAGTATATGGGGAAATCCCTGGGTTCATTCCACCTGCCTAGGGGTGAGCTCCCAGGTTCCCACATGCCCCACTGGTGCTATACCCCTAGCCCTCCCCCTACCCAAGCCCACATCCTCTGGCCCCCATGGCCCGCTCTCGCCCCCTGCTGGCCCCTTAAAAAAGTGTTTAATCATAAAAATAAATGAAAGGTCCTAAAGCTAAATGGAGTAAGGTAAGTGTGAATCTTTTAGCTGATTTTTGTTACTCTTGTTTCACTTTCATTGTTTTCCTTGTCAGACCACAGTTCATAGGACCTGAAGTGGTTATGTTACTCTGTTAATGTTCAAAGCTTGGAAGGATATGGGTATAGAGGATAGAAATTGAGGAATGGTCTTGATGTCCTTTGTGTCAGGGGCTTTAACAGTCTATTAAGTAGAGAGGATAAGAGAATTGTAGAGTTTTGTTTCTTGGCTACATCTTTAAAGAATGGCCAAACATTTAAAAAGTGCATAGTATTTCAACGAAATGTTTGGTTTTGTTCTTAGATATTTACTAGCAGAAAGGCAAAAGAACTTAATGATTAAGGTCTAAGGTTCAAGTTTTACAGGTTTGGGTTCAAATTCTGACATTGCCACTTGTTGCTAGTATGATACCGTGCAGTTCATTCTGCCTTTCTCCGCACTGCTTATCTCCTCTGTAAACTACATCATCTGGTTATGGTAAGGGTTAAATGAAATAATGCCTATCAAGTACTAAAGCCATATTATAGATATAGGTATTTTTATTATTGATTCTTAATGTATATATGGCTGAAATAGTTGAAAACATGGGGTTTGGTGTTCGTATGTGAAGCATAATACAAAGGGAAATTGTGAGGCTTTTTAATTTGTATTGCTTTAATATCAGCCTGGGTACCACATTTCAAAGGTGTACATTTTATATGTTGAGTAGACTCTTCAAAAATAACATTAATTTTCTGACTGGAGGGAAAGACTATGATGCATGCTTGGCTTATGATTCATTCAAATGTATCACATTGAATATATGAAGATGTCAATTTTTAGTACAAGTACCCTAATATATATTTAGATGTTATGCTATTTAGTTTAATAAGGTTTAAAATTTTACTACCAGTTTTGGAGAAACAGAGAGATAGAGGAAAGTAAATACTACAAGTAGTGTGTGTGTGTTGTGTGTTGTATGTGTGTGTATGTGTGTGTTTCCCTAAATGAGAGGAACTGCCAAGGCTGGGCCTGACTCGGTTGAGGAGCCTGGAGCTCGGTCCAGATCTCCCACATGAGTGGCAGGGATCCCAGTAGTTGACCCATCATGTCAGAAGCATTAGTAGGGATCGAGATAGGAAGCAGGGCAGCTGGAACTTGAAGTGTCGTCTGATGCTGCAATATGGGATGCTAGTGTTATGATAATGTTATACCATGCTTTTTATTATTGAAAATAATGAGTATTTATTTTATTTATATTGAAGGGATACATAGACAGACTCAGAGATCTTTCATCCTCTGGCTCAGTCTCTAGTTGGTTGTGTTGACTACATTTGGGGTAGACCAAAGCCAGTAGCCGAGCACTCCATCCTGGTTTCCTACATTGTGTGGCAGGGGATCAAGCACTTGGGTCATCAGATGCTGTCTTCCAAGGTGAATTAATAGCAAGCTGGACTGGAAGCAGAGCAGCTGGAGCTTGAGTTAGTGCTTCTAGCATGGGATCCTGGTATCCCAGGCAGCAGCTTAGCCTGCTGTGCCACAATACTGGCTCTGCCATGTTATGTAACATGAAAACTTTTTGTCTTCTGCTAGTCTAAGAAGTCACAGAATTCCCTGACTGATCTTTAATTGATCCAGATTTCAATTCTGCAAGAAGAAATATTGAAATCTTTATAATAGCTAAGCCACTGGCAGGATGACTAATTCTGTTCAAGTGACGTTTTATAGATTTGAGTTGCTAGTGTTGCTCACCTTCATTATGCTTATACTAGCAGAAAATCAAATAATACCTTAAGTTGTATCTTAAGACATGATAAATACCCATGGTAGTTTTATTGAGTGGATCCAAGCTAAGTGGGTTGTTATGAGCAGCTTTGGATGTTGGAGGGTTAGTCTATCCTTTGGAGTTGAACATACATGAAGGCACCATTCATCTTTTCCCATGTGAATGCCCTTTGGCTCCTATGTTAGACACAAGAGGGGAGAGATGATCCTTGGGAAACCGTCTTGGTTATAGAATGCAGTGAGTGGGGCCAGTGTTGTAGCATAGAGGGTTAAGCTGCTACTTGCAAAACCAAATTCCCATATGAATGTCATTTCAAGTCCTGACTGCTTCACTTTTGATCCAGTTCCCTGTTGGTGTTCCTGGGAAAGCAATGAAAGCTGGCCTAAGTGTTTAGGCTCCTGTCACCCATGTGGAAGACTTCGAAGAAGTTTCCAGCTTAAGCCAAAAATAATGTAATGGGTGCACACAAGGGGAAAGACCAGATAGTATTTGGTGATATATTACACATTTTTGTGACAGTTATTAATATAATATGTATCTGAGTGTTTGAAAATGTCCAGCTCATGATACTAATGATATATAAAATTTATTTATTTTTATTGGAAAGGCAGATGTACAGAGAGAAGGAGAGACAGAGAGAAAGATGTTCCATCCACTGGTTCACTCCCCAGATGGGCACAATAGCTAGAGGTGAGTCAACCTGAAGAGGGGAGCCAGGAACTTCTTCCGGGTCTCCCATGTGGGTGCAGGGTTTAGGTCATGCTCTGCTGCTTTCCTGGGCTGTAAGTAGGGAGTTGGATAAGAAGTTGAGCAGCCAGAATACAAACCAGCACCTGATGGGATGGCAGTGCTTGAAAGTAGAGTGTTAGCCTGTTGAGCCACTGCCCTGGCTGCCTCATGAAATGTATTATTTATTGGGAATGTTACTACCATTTATACATAGGGATCATTATCTATCACTTAAAGATAAAAAGATGATATTCTAAAGTAATTTTTAAAAATTAGACTTGGGCCCGGCGCGGTGGCGCAAGTGGTTAAAGGTCCTTGCCTTGCACGCCCGGGATCCCATATGGGCGCCGGTTCTAATCCCGGCAGCCCCGCTTCCCTTCCAGCTCCCTGCCTGTGGCCCGGGAAAGCAGTCGAGGACGGCCCAAAGCTTTGGGAACCTGCACCCGCGTGGGAGACCCAGAAGAGGCTCCTGGCTTCAGATAGGCATAGTACCGGCCCGTTGTGCTCACTTGGGGAGTGAATCATCGGACGGAAGATCTTCCTCTCGGTCTCTCCTCTCTGTATATCTGCCTTTCCAATGAAAAAATAATAAAAATAAATCTTTAAAAAAAATTAGACTTACTCTACTCTTAGGTTATTAGTTTAAATATTAAAGATAAAGGCTTTCATTTTCAGAGCATCTTTCTTTTGAAGCGTTGTTAACTATTCTTATTTTAATTACTGCTTGGAATATACACAATGATTTTAAGTAATTTGTGGAGATGTCATATCATAAAAGATGGAGCTAGGAGTAGAGTGTGGGGCCCTTGATGTATAATCCAGTGATTTTTCTCTGAAGAGATATTAAAAATTCTTTAGCTCAGAAGATCCTTTAAGATCACTAGCTTTTTAATTAGATGGCATGGGAATGAAAACAAGCATCACCAGTGGAGATACCAACCATTATTCTACAACTGCATACTTGGTTGTATAATTTGGTATTTAGCAAAATGAGTTTTAGATTAAGGACTGTTACGTACTTTTGCTAACATAGAGGTGCAAGGTCTGCTTACACCTTTGTGACCAAGCATTTGGTAAGCACTCGTACGTAATGAACCTCAGAAATGATGCCTGAAAATGTATTGTTATAGCAATTATAATCATCACTCTCACGGGAGAGAGAAACCTAGCTGTTGCCCTGAAATAGTTTATAATTTATCCGGGGCAACAGAAACATGTAACTGGATGTCAACTAATACTAATACTAATACTAATACTAATACTAATACTAATACTAATACTAATACTAATACTAATACTAATACTGCAGTAACAAATCATTATAGGGACAAGCATTTGGTAAACCGATCAAAGTGGTTGGCATCACCTGCGTCACTGAATCTCTATCATAGTGCATAGGTTTGAGTCCTAGCTTTGCTTCTGATGCCGTCTTCTTGTTCCTGTGACCCCGAGAGACAGTGGCTATGGCCTAAGTCCTGGCCATCCATGTGAGAGACTCGGATAGAGATGCTGGATCCCATCATTGCTCCCCCAACCCTTGTGGACCTTTGGGGAGCAAATCTGCACATTGGAGATTTCTATATTTCTATCTTTCTCTCTCCCCCTCTGCCTTTTATAGAAAGTAAATAAAATATAGCACTCACCATGAGTTTTACACTGTTTCAAGTGCTTTCTGTGCATGAACATACGTAAACTTAGAACTCCAGAACAGAAATTCTCGTACTATTTACTATTCCTAAAAGCTTGAAATGAGTTTTAAGTATCATAATAAAATGGTCAAAATCAATTAAAAAAAAAAAACCACATCACAATGCTGTAGCACAGGGACTGTTAGTGTTCCCACAATACAGATGAGGAAACTGAAGCACAGAGAAGTCAGACAACGTGACCAAGATTGTATAGCTAATAAGTCAAAGAGCCAGGAATAAAATTCATGCAGTCCAAGTCTTGACTGTGTGGTTTAAATGACATTTTTTTTTCATCCTGCCTTTGACAATGCATGTTATGTAAGAGATGGATAGCTTAAAAGGGGGGCAAATTAAAAAACATCTGGAGATATACACAGAAAGGACCAAAATAGGTTGTCAAAGTTTACACAATATGTTTATTTCAAGATTTATTTATTTGTTTGATAGAGTACAGGAAGAGAGATTGATTGGTTATCTGCTGGTACACTTCTCAGATGGCTGCTATTCCTGGAATGGGGCCAAGCAGAGGCCAGGAGCCAGGAACCTCCGCCTGGTCTTGAACATGGCTGGCAGGGACCTAAGTGCTTATTTTGCTGTCTTCTGATGGGTTCACTGGCACATCAGCAAGGAGCTTCATGGGAAATGGAGCAGCCAGGACTCTAATCAGTGCTCATAGGTGATGCTGGCATGACAGGCACTGTCTTCAATTGTTCCACAATGCTGGCTCCTACAAGATAATTTGAATTATGTACTTAAAAGAGGTCTTATTGAAAAACATGGTGAATAATTCTGAATATTTTAATGTCCAAAGTAGTTTGTGGTTTTGCCCATGCATGCACATATACATATATGCATGCGTATGTGTATTATGTACATTATGTGTGTGTGCACTTCATCCTAAAAATGATTTGAAAGAGAGAGGAAAAGGGAGAGGGAAAATGGAGAGAGAGAAGGAGGTGGAGAAATCTACCGTCTGCTGGGTCGCTCTCCAGTCCCCCCAGTAGCCGATACTGGGCCAGGCTGCTGGCTGGAAAGGGCTGAATCTGAGAGTCAGGAGCTTAATCATGATCTCCACATGAGTGGCATGGTCCCAAGAACATGCACCATCATCTGGTGCCTGCCAAGGAGCGCATTAGCAGCAAGTTAGAGTCAGGAACTGTGGCTTGGCCTTGGCACTCTGGTGGGGGATTAGCAGCCATGCCAAGCAGCATCATACCCACCAGATCAAATGCCCATCCCAATATGTATTTATTTGAGAATCCTTTCTATTGGTAGCCAATCATTTGTAATTTTTTTTCTGTAATATATGAATTCAAAAACTTGTTTTTAAAAAAAATTTAAGTGTTTTTTTGAAATATTTAGGTTTTATTTAGAACACACGCCATGCAATTAAACCATTTAAAATGTACAATTCAGTAATTTAAAGTATATTCAAGAGAGTTATGTAAACATCAGCATATATATAGAAGATGCTCCTCATTCTGGGGAGAGATACATGAAACAAGCATGACTACAATGAACCTGTACCTAATGTGCTTGTTGGTATCGCTGTTTCCTTAGCATAAGTTCACAGATCTCTGCTCAGTGTCACCTCGGTTTTTGTCAGTGTTTGTAGCCTATAAATTGCAACAGAAGTCCCTTTCCTTTAATTTTCACTGCTGTCAATGTCTGGTTTTGCAAATGGTTATATATTTGATCATAAGTTCTATTGACTATACATTTGACTCAAATTTATCATAGGTATGCTTAGTAAGTTGAGCAGATCTATATTTAAAAACAAAACTACTAAGCTCAGTAGTGTGATTGGTTGCCTTTTGTCTGTACATGCTCTGTAATTATCCATAGCTAGATAACTGAGGAACTTTATGTGCACACATTGGTATTTTAGTATTTGCAGGTTGTGCCTAACATGGGATATTGTGATAGGTCATTCAAGCCAAAACAGCATCCATTTACATTTTGGCTGGGGTTTAGTACTGAGTGTTGTGCTATAGAAAATGCTGTATAGAATATATTCCATGGTACTATATGCAGATGATACAGAACAATTTGATCATTTTTTAAATATTGACTTCTGTCACTCAGGCTTCATGATGCTATACAGTTTGTGTTACAGTTAAAGAGAGAGAGAGAGACAGACAGAGAAATGGAGCAAAACTCTCCAGGTCTTCATTAAAGCAGTAAATGATAGTCCATATTATTATATTAGGCTAAAGAATTACTATTTGCTTTTTAAAAATTATTCTTATTTCTGGTGATTTTTACATAGTTGATTAGGATGAGAAGGGTCAAGGGCTACAGGAGGGTAGTGAGATCACCATTTCCACATTCTCTTTTTTTCATTCCTGTATCTGAGAGAAGGGGGAGTTAGGGGAAGAAGCCATACCCAGCCTCCCAAACGCCCATTCTAAATTGCAGCTCATGTTGTAAGGGCTATAGCCTAGCCCAGCCCTTCCAACACCCAGTCCTGGACCCTCATGTGAACTGGCTTGTGTTGTGACCCAAACCGGCCTGACCCATACTCCATTCTGGTGCTGGGATTTGCCAGCAGGTGATATGAACTGGCCCAGCCTGGTTTCACCCTGACCTGTGCCAAATGTATGCTGGTGGATACTGTTTTCCGCTCCTGTCTGGGCTGCTCCCTATCGTGGTCCTTGCTCTTATTTGCAAGGACTGTGTCCCGCCAGAGGAGCTCCCCAGCTGCTCTGACAGAACCTCTCCCAGTGCCAGAAATTGTGCATACTGGTGGGCTCATGCTTAGCCCCATTTAGTCCCCCTCCTGTTCCAGGAGGAACAGTGGCCTTTCCGGAGCAGTCCTCACCCATTTCGGTTCTTACTGTTGGGTGTTACAGCCCAGCCAAGTCTGGTCCACACCTAGACACAGCTCACACATGGCTCACACATAGCCCAGCCCGTCCTACACCTACCCTGGTTCTCACGAGCACCGGTGGATGCTGGAGTTTGGCCCAGTCTGGCACACCCAAGACCTAGTCTACACTTGTGCCGAGGGACACTGCAACTATGACCAGACTGGACAGCAGCCCCCACCGTGGCCCTTGCACTCACCCAGCAGGAACCACAGCCCAACCAGGGCATCCCCTTAGCTCCCCAACCAGGCCTTTTCCCAGGCATAGATCGTGTGTGCCAGTGGTTGCTCTGACCCAGCTTGGCACAGCCCTTCACTTGTCTTGGCCTTTCCTTCAGATGCTGCAGATGCTGTAGTCTGACCTAACTTGCCCCCAGTCCCACCTCTCACTTGTGGGTGCTGAAACCTGGCCCTGCTCAGTCTGCTTTCATCCCTGACTCTTGCAAACCAGTAGGTGTGATAGCCTAGCTTGGCATGACCTGTGCTCCAGCCTGGTTTTTGCACTTGCCAGTGAGATAAGGTTTGCTTAGCCCTACCCAATTCACCCCCTACCAAAACCAACGCACTCATTGCCAATAGTTGGAGCTACTTTGCCCAGCCTACCTAAACCCCAGGCCTGGACCACATGCTTCCCAGTGGGAGCTATGACCCACTAGGGGAGTTTCTCAAATTCCCCCTTTCAGCCTACTTTCAGCCCCAGATCTCATGCATGCTGGTAGGTGCTAGGCCCTTGCCTGGCATAGTCTGCCCATCCATCTTGGCCTAGTATGAGCTGGGCCTGGCCTACCCCACACCCTGTTTTAGGGTGAGCATGCGGATGCTGCAACCTGGACCTGCCTGTCCTGTTTCAAGCTCCAGTTACCTGTGAGTGTTGATGGGTTCCATGGTCATGTCTAGCCTAGCCCATCACCACCACCCCAATGCTTAAGCTAACCAGTGGGACTTGTAATTTCATGGGGTTCAGCCCACATACACCCATAGAATCTACCCCCGGACCTGGTTCTCCCATGTGCTGATTAGTGACATAGTACAGCCTAATGTGACCTGTCCCTTGTTGTGACATTCAGTGTGGTACTGTGCTCCAGCACTGCCAGACAAACCCCCAGCCCTAGCTTTTATGTGAGCTAGCGAGTGGTAGTCAGCAATGTTCCATGCTAACAAGCCCAGCTCAGGACTCCATAGTGTATGTCATTCTAACCCAGAAAGGTCTTTTGGCCTTTTCCCTCCAAACCACCAGGTCTCAGTCCTTTTGCCTACCTGCAAGTACAGTGGCCCTGTCATTGGGAGTCCCTCAATATTCATTCCTCACCTACATGTACAGTTGCCTTATCCATGGATGTCCCTAGGCAGTAATTCCACACCCTCAAGACCCCAGAGCTCGCTGCCAGGTAGTGTGCAGGTGAAGCCTGGCGCTCTTGAAGCTCTGTCCACCATGCTGCTGGGAGGTCTGTCCACACAAGTCCCGAGGTAAAACTTATCTGGGCCCCTTCCACCCAGATGGCAGTGGTGGGTGGATCCCAAGGACCCCAGCTGTTGAGATACCCTCATGGTGTACTTATTGTGAAGGGAGAAAACTCTTTGGCTTAGGTAAACCCAGGATTCACTCACAACTTGGCAGCAGTAGCTGGGCTAGGGCCCTAAGAATTGAGTCTGACTGGCTCACATCCCCCCAGCAGCCTCTGTGCTGTTGGGAGTTCTGTCAACCCAAGCCCCTAGGTTGAACTCACCTGGGGCCCTCCCAGTGAGGGCAGCGGTGGGCTACTATTTGCTTTTTTAAAATAATAAATTCATTGTATTTTGATGATGTTTACATAGTTGAGAGGAATGCATGCCCATGTGGACCACTGATTAGGGTCAGAAGGGTCAAGGAATAGGGGAAAGTAGATGAGACAACTGCCTCTAATCCCCCGCTTTTTCCCCTGTATCTGCGGAAAGTAGGGAGGAAGCGGGGAGGACCACTCCCAGCAGCCCAGCTGCATCAGTGCCTGGGGATGGGAGATGGTCATCTGATGTCTTCCCAGGGTCTCTGATGTGGAACATTTTCTGAGGATACTGCCTAAGTATTTTTGGTAGTTCTGTGATGCTATTGATTTTGTTGCTCCAAGGTTGAGGAAATTCTTCCAAAGTCCATTTGTTGACATAGACCACCTTGGTGTCTTCATTCACCCAGATTCTTGCTGTCAAAGCTTGACAGCTGCCCAACTTGTTCTGTCCTCCATGGTACTAGTTTGCTCTGCTGGCCTTCGTGAACTAGCTGTCATGTCCTCCATGTGCATGTAGGCATGCCTTCTGTTACACTATGTTCAGCAACTGAGGAGGCCCATTTTTGACACATGCATTCCATGGGCAGACCACACTTCTGTGATTTTCACCATAGTTGGAGTTCTGAATCCAGTGATCCAGTTTGGGGACAGGGAGAGCATCCACAAAGAAACCTTGCCAGAGGTGACTCCAGACCTTACTCTTGCTTTTGCTAGCCAGTTCAGGGCCTAGTTCAGTCTGTCATCCATATCGTTCTACAAATACACTGGTGGTTGCAGTCATCTGGCCAGTTCTGTCCCCAGCTGCATCCCATGTGCAAACCAGTGGATACTGTAGCCCAGCCTAACACTGCCCACCACAAACCTGGCCCTCACACACCCCAGCAGGAGCTGAAGCCTAGTTGGAGCAACCTTCAGAAACCCCCACCAGGCCCGCCTCCAGGCCTGGGTCTTGTGCATGCTGGTATGTGCAACAGACTGGTCCAGTCCATCCTGCATCCCATTAGGCTCTTGTATACACGTCAATGGGAGTTGGATCCTAGCTCAGCCCACTATCCAGCCCACAGTCATGTCAGTGGGTGCCACTGACTGTCCAGCTAGACCTGCCCCCAGTTCCCATGCTCACCAGTGGGAGCTGCAGCTCATCTGAAAGGTGCCCACAATTTCTCTACTAGGCCCACTCCCAGGCCCTGATCTTGAACTTTCCAGGTGGTTCTGCAGTCTAACTTGACAGGACTTGCCTCCAGTCCGAGCATCTGCTAACTGATGCTATGGCAGACCTCGATCTGCCTGCACTTATTCTGGCTCATACATGCCCCATTGGATATGGTTGCTTAGTCAAGCCTGGCTCTCCCCTTAATGCAACTCACATGTGGGAGTATTTACTTTTCATTATTAAAAATATTCTTTGGCCATAATGATAGATCTTAATAAATGAGAGTGTCCTTTGTATGAATTAATGCAGTTTTTCTCTTTTACTACTTCTGATTTGATCTACTTCTACTTAAAGAATAATTTCGAAATGTTATGCTGCTTTCACATTATGTCTCCTATTTTGTCTAAGTTCCTACGCAGGGGCCAAAGTACTTTCAATTAAAGTGACATGGTTCGTTCAATGATTTGGTGTGAGTAATTTGTTTTTATTTTATTTGAAAGGCAGCGAGTCAGAAAAAGAGACCCTTGTCACTAAAACATCACCTAGAGTCAGAGTTGGATACTGGGTAGTTGAAAACAGAGTCTTGGTTTAAAATTTTTGTATCAATTTTATGAGGTTTACTTCTTTCATTTTTGTTATTGGTATAGTCATTATGATATTTGCACATGTGGTAAGGTGTTAAAAATCTGCTTATTTAAGGGAAACAGGTTGGTCTACTTTCAGTGAGTTGTTATTAGTTTTAAAGATTTACTTATTTTTGCTATAAAGAAAGATTTACAGAGAGAGAGACAGAGAAAGATATTTTATTTGCTGCTTCACTCCCCAAATGGCCACAATGGCTAGAGCCGAGCCAATCCAAAACCAGGAGCCAGGAGCCTCCTCTAGGTCTCTCATGTGGGTGCAGAGTCCCACAATTTTGGGCTGTACTTCACTGCTTTCCAGGCCACAAGCATGGAGCTGGTTGGGAAGTGGAACAGCAGGGACATAAATTGGCAGTCATGGGATGCTGGCACTTGCAGGTGGAAGATTGGCCTCTTTAGCCACCATGCTAACCTCCAGTGGGTCATTCTGAATGACGAATTCTCACACCATTCAGAAAAATGTATTGAAGGTAATAGAAATATTTCAGTTGCCTAGTTCCTGAAGTGTCATTTATTAATTTAAAAATGAGCCTGTTGTGTGTACTGATAAATTATTACGTTGATATAGTTTGCTTTTCTGCTTAAGTTAGTGCCTAAAATGGCTTCGAGCCTCACCAGTGTCATAATGATTGGGCGTGTGGATTAAGTCTGTCTCCCTGTTTTATAGACAGATTTGTTTTATCTGCAGGTACAGGAGACCCAGTGGCTATAATCAATCTTGTTATATAGGCAGCTCCTTTTTTCTCTGAAAAGATGTGAGGGATTTTATGTACTCATTCAAGAAAAGTTGGTGAGCACTTATTCTGACCCAGGTGCTGGGGATGCACTGTAATCAGCATACTATCCTACCCTTCATTCTTGAAGCAGGTATAGTATCTGTGTCACCTCATTGTTCTCCTCTAAGAACTTTCCGTTTTTTTTTTTTTTAAAAAGATGTATATATTTTTATTGCAAAGTCAGATATACAGAGAAGTGAGACACAGAGGAAGATCTTCCATCCAATTATTCACTCCCCAAGTGACCACAATGGCTGGAGCTGAGCTGATCTGGTGCCAGGAGCTAGGAGCTCCTCTGGGTCTCCCACGTGGGTCCAGGGTCCCAAGGCTTTGGGCTGTCCTAGACTGCTTTCCCAGGCCACAAGCAGAGAGCTGGATGGGAAGTGGAGCTGCCGAGATTAGAACCAGCGCCCATATGGGATCCTGGCATATTCAAGGCTAGGATTTTAGCCTCTAGGCTACTGCTCTGGGCACCAAACTTTCCATTCTTAAGTAGTGGGGAAGGGGTGTGGGAGAGAGCACATTCATTTCCAGTAAACATATAATTTAGCATCTGCACACGCGACTTTCACACATATTCTACAGTCTAGAACTTAGTCCTGGGATAACAGCTAGAAGGGAGACTGGAAATGTGCTCCTTCACTGCTTGGCCATGTGCACAGCTAAAAATTGTATTATTTAATGAGAGGAGAAGTACAGTTATTGACAGTTAATAGCAGTCTCTGTTTCACATTGCCTTGAAAGTAAACCTTGCATCCTTGGTCAAGTTTTTGGGTGGTGTTAGCTCCATAACATCAGCTACCCATGTGCTTCAGCAGGACACATGGAGGGTCTTCTAATAGGTCACAGCAAGCACATATTATGAAAAAACTATACCGATTTCAAAATTTTTTTGTACAAAATATGCTTAATTCTTAGTTCCAATTTCCATGAAATTCTTATGTCCTCTGATATTTTAGTATAATGAAAAAAATCCACTGCTAACATTTTCATAATCTATGCCTTTGCTATGACGTTTTTAAATCCCTTTATTTACAAGCTTATCATGGTTTTCTTCTGTCTATCTAACTTCTCTCACACTTGCCAAAGTTGGATTATAAATTACATCCTTATTATGACTGGCACAGATCCGCAAACTGATCATGCTTTCTTAAGCTCACACATTTGGATTTGATTCTCTTACTAAAATGCTGATTATTTTTGTTCTTCAGGGCTCACTGCCAGTGTCATTAGGGGGAAGAAGAGTTCCTTGATCCTCCTCTTCGTTGCACTGTTGGTGTTTTTTTTGCCATACATTTCCTTTTTTGAGATCGAGTTGTTTATTTGAAGGACAAAGTGATACACACTTTGTGTACATCACTTTGTGATGCACACATGTGAACAGACATACGTACACACTCACACAGTTTTTCCTTCACCAGCTTCATTCCCTAAATGTCTCCAGTGACCATAGCTGGACCAGGTCAAAGCCAATAGACTTGAACTCCATCCAGGTGTCCCATGTATTTGACAGGGACACAAGTACTTGTGTCATTCTCTGCTGCATTTACATCAGCAGGGAGCTGGATGGGAAGTGAAGCAGCCAGGACATGAACCAGTGCCCATGTGGATATCAGCTTTTTAAGTGGTGGTTTAACCTGTTATGTCATGACATCCTTAGAGTTGATTTTAATTAATGCTTGTAAATTAGAAAATGAATGAATATTTAGTTTACTAATTATGACTGCTTGATTAAGCTGGCAGCACTTCCTTTTTGCCATCTGGACGTTTCAATACAATATTTAGAGTCTTTTCCAGTAGCCAGGACTGAGTGATGTTATATTAGGTATTGATAGAATTAGATAGTCTGAAATAAATTTCAAAATTCTGTGATATGCAAGTCATAGGAAGTAGAAGACATACATGTATAAATGTTAGAGTCAGGAGGAGCCTGAAGGATTGTTTCATCCAAGCTTCATTCTAAAACACACATGATCTAATGGAGAGAAATTAGGTTACTTGTTGAAGGACGTCTGTCTTCAAGGACCTTGTGATACCATTGCACAGATAATATTTAAAGACATGAAAAAGGTATTGGAGAACAAGGCACCCAAGGAATAGAAAAGGGTGAAACAGATAAAATGAGTTTGAGAAAAAGGGTAAAACAGATAAAATAGGTTGAGAAAGGAATTAGATTTTGCAGTGAGCTCTAGTGGCTTGGTAGCATTTGGAATTGAGAAGCCTTTCAAGGTCTAGGGAGTAAGTAAAGCTGGAATGAAGTGTGTATGTAAAGTCGGGGAGATGTGGGCCTGTGGGAGAATCTGGGATCTGTCCAGTTGAATGGTATTCAGCAGCAGACAGGAAAATGGTGAGACTTGGATTAAGTAGCTGCTGAGCAAACCCATTAGCAGTTTTCATCAAGTACGAGAGTCAGATTCATATAATGAACCCAATTTTTAAATCTTGTTTTCTGACAAGTGAGCTGGGTTGAAGGCTAAATGAGTCATGATGCTGATACATTGTCAATATTCCAATTAGAATGTGCATATCACTCTTTGGTCTTATCTTTCTTATAAAGGCACATTTCTCTAAGTATGAAGTTTTTGTAGTTGCTTGGTCCTTTCTTCTACAAAATCCATGGAAACTTGAATTAGAAGATTAATTATGGTTTTTCCCTCTCTCAACCTGAGGAGAACTGTACCTAAGGGGAGGTATAATGGAAGTACAGTGAAAATAAATATGTCCATAGGCAGAAACAGAGAGAAGTATATCCCTGTACTTGCAGTACAAGGATGGTTTCACAGCGAAACAATAGAAAAGTCCCTACATTGTTGGAAGACACCTCAATGGCAGTATGATGGAATTCTGAGGGCACTGGAAGACACCTAATGAAAGACTGGAAAGGAGAACAATGGGTGGGGGGAGGTGAAGGGAGAGGGGAAATCCCAATGCCTATTAAACTGTGTCATAAAATAAACAATTATTTAAAAAAGAATATTATTTATGGCCAGCAATTGTGAGAACACTCCAATCTACAGAGCACTTGCATTTTGGGGTTCCCATGCAGCATTTTATTTATTAGGTAAATTGACCTATTATTTGTAGACCACTGGTGTCTCAAATGATGGGGCCTCCACTGGTATTTTAATCTCTTTAGGCTTCTGATGACAGACTTTACTGTGACAGTGAAAGTGGTGTGATATGCCCAGGTAACCACCAGCTTCTCTTTTCATGCAGGAGCCAGAGTATCGGGTTATCATTCATCCCCATAGCTCATCTCTTCATTATATTGTTAAATAATAAAATATACATATATATGTATATATATATATATAAACTCTTTGTTTAAATATTTACTTATTTGAAGGAGTTATGGAGAGAGAAATAAAGACTGGGAGAGATTTTCCATCTTCTGATTTATTTTCCATATGACTGCAATAGCCAGTACTTGGTCAGGTGGAAGCCGGGAGCTTCAACCAGGTCTGCCATGTGGATGAGAGCACTTGGACAAGTACCTGGACAATCTTCCATTGCCTTCCAAGGTGCATCAACAGGGAGCTGAATTGAAAGGACATGAACCAGTTCCCAAATGGAATGCTGGCATAGTGGCTTATTCTGTAATAGCACAAAACTGGCTACTTCATTTTGGTTTTACTGCCAAAGGAGCAAGTATACTTGGCATACAGGGTGACTTTAAATTTTCTTTACCATTTTCTAGAGGGTAGCACCATAGTGGCTCCCGTTATTCATCAATGATCCTAAATTTCTTGGTTCATTTAGCCATAATGCTGTCACCTAAGTCTGAACTTACAGAGCCACATGCAAGTTTTTATGTGACATATTACTAGGTTCTTTAATAAGCACATAGTTCCCTGTTATTTTTTATGTTCTATTAAACACATGGCTTAATACCTTCCATTGCAGTGGGGTTAAAGTTTCTTAATATTGTCAGCTTTGCTGTAAATATTTTGAAACTGTGAATCAAGCATAAAAATTCACAATTATTTCTCCATTATGATCACATGGTCAAAGGGAAACTGAAGCCCCTAAATCCTGAACCCGATTTCTTGGAAAACCACATTGTTTTCCCCAAATAATGTGTGTAACAATATGTAAGTCATTGAAGAATGAAGGAAACAATTCTGAAAATTAGCGGTTTCAAAGGGTGTTTGGAAAAGAACTGTTTAACAATAATATAGATGGAGTATTAAGTTTCCCTATGTAAGTTTTACACTAGTAATTACTGTTAATTTCTCTTCCTCACTGATAATTTTAATGTTTTCTTACTCAATTCCACCCTCATGTGTCTACCAGGGAGGTCTCTATAGATCAAATCATGTTTCAAAACAGGGAGAGACATTAAAGGAATTTCTTTGTTCCTTCCACCTCAAGCCACATAGGGATAATAGACTGAGACCCTCACGGGTTATTAACTTATTTTCTGGTGCAAAGACTTGTCTGGTGGTAAAGATTCCTGGTTAGGATGCTGGTGGCCCATGCTGGAGTACCTGGGTTATTCTGCCTCTGACTTCTGACTCCAGCTTTCTTTGAAGTCACACCCTGTGAAGTAGCAACTGACAACTCGGGTATTTAAGTGATTCTTACTGCTCATTTGGGAGCCATGGATTGAGTTCTTGGCTTCTGATTTCAGCCCCGTGGTTGTTGAAAACATTTGGGTTATGAAGCAACACATGGGAGGTGGTTGTGTTCTCTTTCTCTCTCTTTACACATAAATAATACCCTTTCAGGGGAATGAAAATTAGAAATAAAATCTCCCCTTCCTGACTTTCTCATCGTAGGTTTTTCTTGACTTTTTCCAGTTGGGGATATGACCATAGTGACCAACATTGCTCTTTGCTGATTTACGGGAATGTTCTACCTACATAAATTGCTACAAAACTGTTTCTTCTTAGGAGTCATTTCAGTGTAAAAGTACACTATGACCTTGGCTGAAATGTTGTTTCTACTTAAGGGTTTGTGAAGTAAAAGCTTCAACCATAAATTTGTCTGCCCTTGTTAGGTTAAGGAAAAAAAAAAAACTGGTTCTCCAAGGGTACAGAGTCATTCTGCATATTTATGAGTCTGACCTGGCGAAAGACATCCATATGGATTTCACCTAGTATAATAAATTTGTTGGCCTCATCCTGCTGGGGGAGTTCTACCTTTATCTTTCTTAGTAAATAGCTCTTTCTTTTCTTACAATGCTAACTGCTAGGACATTTTCTGACTCCTCTGCATTATGCCACTGCTTGGCATATGAATCGGTTGAAGGCAGGTGGACTTACCATTCTGGAAATTACCACGTTGCCTTGCCACAAGTCTTTGAATTTATGACCAAGGCAACGTTTTCTGTTGGTGATTTCATAAGACCTTATTAACCATTTGTGTACTCTATATAAGAATCTCTGTGAGCATAATTATTACATATTTGCTTTTGGAAAAGCAGATGGACAGAGGAAGAGAGAAAGTGGTACACAGAAAGAGATTTTCCACCTGCTTCTTTACACCCTAAATGTCTACAAAGGGCTAGGCAGGCCAAAGCTAGGAACTAGGAACTGCATCCTGGTAACCCACATGGGTGACAGGGGCCAAGCACTGGGGCCACGATGCACTGTTTTCCAGATGTGTTAGCAGGGAGCTGGATCAGAAGCAAAGCAGCGGAGATTTGAGTTACCATTCTAATATAGGATGCTGGCATTGCAAGTAGCGACTTGATAAGATGTGCTACAATAACAGCCCCTTTTATATATTTTTAAGAGACTGTACTCCAGCAAAATATTTTTTTAATATAGTCTTCTGCTCCTAGAATCTTTCCCTCTAAAATTTGGTACCATGTCCTTGGATTTATGGGTCTAGTTCCCCTTCTTTCCTTTGTGTTTTCCTGATCCATCATGTATAAATTTTGTTATATTTCTCTAAGTGTTTAATGTGGAGAGTCACTACTTGTTTTGTGAATTGCTGATGGAGTCTACTGTGCTTAAAAACAGTGGGCAAAGGTGGTTCATTGTTAGCTACTGCTCTGGCCTGTTTGGGTTGAAAATTGTTTACATAATCTGTGAAGCTTTTTACTTAGTATCTTGTATCTTGCTCCCTTCCCAAGCTTAATGTAGATATTATGGGTCTCTAAAATTTCTAAGAGGTTAAAAGATTTCAGTCTTTATTAGAAAGTGTATAGGAGCTAACTTGGCAAAGTGGGGAAAGAATGAGCATTTGAGGATGAGGAGCTATATGAAGGGGGAGGGGCTACATAAAGGGGATAAAATGCAATCTAGCTCAGGGAACTCAGTTTGTGCATTGGATATGGCAGGTGAAATGAATTCTAGCTAACCAGGTCAGTTTAAAAATTCTAGAGAAGTTTAAGTTTATACTGATCATTTTGGAAGCCACTGAAGTATTTCTAAGCAGAAGAATGTTAGAATAACATTATATCAGTATTTCTCAAAATGCAGTGTATAGAAGAAATTGAAGGAAAAAAAATCCTGATGGGAGATTAGTTATAACAGAGTAAGCTAAAGAGAAAGAATTTCAATAGCGGAAAGAGAGAGGAGAAAGATAAGATTCGAGAACTAGTTGCAGGCTTTATAACTCCATTAATGCATGGGGTGTCAGGGAGCAGACAGAATGAGGCTCAGGTTTCTGGCTTATAGTACTTGGGTGCTTGACCTGCTGTAACCAAGTGCCAGAGTATACAGGAGGAGGGAGAGGAAAGAACAAATCACATAGCTGGGATAAATGGCTAAATTGGATATGTCAAAGGCAAGGCACTTGGTGCTACCCAATTTATCTGATAGACAGTTGAGTATATGGTCCTGGGTCTTAAAGGAGAATTAAAAAGCTAGTTTATGATATTTGTTTTCATCACAATGTATTAACATTCTAAGGACTGACATTGTAATGCTGACGGTTAAACCAGCACTTGCATTGCCAGTCAGCATCCCTCGGGAGCACTAGTTTGAGTTCTGGCTGCTGCTCTGCTTCCGATCCAGCTTTGTGCTAATGTACCTGGGAAGGTGCAAGCACTTGGGTGCCTGAGAAGCATGGATGGCATTCCCATCTCCTGCCTTCATCCTGGTGCTTGTGTTCATTTAGAATACAAACCAACAGATGTTTCTGTCTTTCCCATTCTCTCTGTTACCTTGCCTTTCAAATAAATACTTCATTAGAAAATAAAGTTTGAGGAAATTTTGTAGATTATCAGCTAATACATGGTAGTTGAAGCCAAAGGACCACATGGGATTGATTGCTCAGTGAGGATATATCAAATGGGAAAGGAAGACGAGGTTGATGAGAAAAGATTGAGAGAACCACCAATGCCGTAGACAGAGATAGAGGTGGTGCCAAGAAAATCAGGAGGGTAAGAGTGAATCCATCTAGGAAGCTAAGTGAGAGTCACTTGTGCAAGAGTGGTCATGATGTCAGGCTCCAGATGCCGGGTAAAGATGTACTGCACATGCCCATTTAGCTTCAAGAGCTTCTTTGTGACCTGTGTTGGTGACACCAATCCATTTAATACATTATTTTGTAATTATACTTTTACCTCACTGGAGATGCATTTTTTTCATATTACCTAATTCTAATAATGTAAGCTTGATTAATACTCACTGGCTGTAATAAGTTTCAGTATGATCTTGCTTATTGTCAAGAGTCACCTTAACTGAAAGCTGTGTATACTTTGCCAAAAATCCGTTACTTAGAAGGTAGAGTGATTGCTTGTAAAATTCTACTTCTCTGTTGCAGAATATTTGTAAGAAAAGATGTTTTAGTACTTCATTACAATAGACCATTTTCCAATTTTATGATTTTTTGAGCAAGAGAGATTTCAATATTACCTATTGTTAATATATAATAATAACATATATATGTAATTTGTTAAAAGATGCTTCTTCTGTTTGTTCTTCCTTGATGCATTAGGGCTTCATTTTCAGTTGAGGTTATTTTTATCTTATTTAGCAAAAGCAGTGCAGGGAGAGATGTGGTGATGTGTTCTAGGTCTAATGTGAAGTTAACCCTTCTGAGAGACATTTTAAAAAATATTAATGCAGTACAACTAAACTTAATAATAACAGTATAACTTGCTATATCCAACTTCTATTTATCTGCACCTTTCAAAGTATTTTTGTAGATTTATTTGCTTATATTGGAAAGGCATATCTAAGGAAAGAAGGAGAGAGAGGAAGATCTGTTTGTTGGTTCACTCCCCAGCGGCTACAGTAGCCGCCAGGAGCTAGGAGCTTCTTCCGGGTCTCCCATGTGGGTGCAGGTCCCAAGGCTTTGGGTCATCTTCTACTGCTTTCCAGGCCACAAGCAGGGAGCTGGATGGGAAGTGGAGCAGCTGGGACACAAATTGGTGCCCATAAGTAATCCTGGTGTATGCAAGGTAAGGATTTACCCATTAGGTTGTTGTGTCAAGCCCTCGAAGTATTGTTGAATGATTTTAGAATGGATAATTTTGATTATATTACCTTATTCACTGAGGCTTCTGGGATGCTTGCCATTTAGTTAGAACTTGATAAGTATGTGCACAGCCTGCTGTAGATAATACTGCTGCTGCTGCTGCTTATGGGACTGGCTTCCACTGTAAGCATTGGATTGGATAGAAAGACTGGGATGAAGAGAGCTTAGTGAGTACTGTACCGAGAAAAGAAGTATGATGTGATGGCTCATTTCATGTGTCGGTTTGGCTACTTGCTGTAGTAGTGTTCCAGGTGTTTTTTTGTTTTGACATTAGCATTTAAATCAGGTTTTAGTTAAGCGGTGCACCCAATGTGAGTACGTCTCATTATTTGAAAGATTTGGTAGAAAAATCACTGATTTCCCCTTTCTGGCTGGGGCTTCCCCATTCAGTATGTCTCCATCCTGCTGGCTTACACAATCCTGGAAAGCAGCATCTCTGTGTCTCTTTTGAGATCTGTGAACTACCCATTTATTTCATTTCTTTAGAAATCCCTAACACAGAGAAAAGCATACTTCAGCTTTATTATTTTGAATATTGTGATTTCCATGTGTAGAGGTGTTTCCTCTTGGTTCGGTGGTTTTGGGAATCACGTGGCACACTTGACTAGGGCTCCACTTTAGGGGAAGCGTGAGCCATAAGGTGCATCGTTAGCTGCGCACCCGATTCTCGGACTACCAAGGTCCTTATGTTTACCACTGGAAGTGATCAACCAACTTTAAGATGAGGCAGAATGTAATTATTCCTTTAAGAGATAGCTAAGCGGTATGAGGTGGAAATCCAGAAGTAATGATGACTCTGCTTCGGTGTATGAGGGAGTTTAGGCTGGTGCATCAGGGCGAGGTGGGGTGGGGGCTCAAATGGCTGCTTGTCTTGGATATGCTGGAGATACAAATGTGTACTGTGGAAAGGGAGCGTGATGAGCAAAGGTCTGGGGCTGTGGAAGTAGGAGGTACACTGGGAAAAAGCAGATGTTACATATTCTGTGCTAGTGTTTTGTGGGGAGCACTGAGAATCCAGTGGGCTCGAAAGAAGACAAAGCCTGCCGCTGTTGTGGGTAGGAGTCAGTATAAGTGTGTGCAGGTATGCATATGCGAGTGTTCTCCGTTACCTTCCCCCAGAGTGGCTCCTGTTACTGGACACCACAGCCCTGTCATCTCAGTTGACCTTTTCTGCTGTCAGGGACTGATTTAATTTCACCCTTGGATTAAGCATTGCTCAAGGAGAAAATGGAGCTTATGTTTAGGGGCTGTTGCAGAGGCCAGGGGCTTGCAGCTTTGGGGGAACCTGGCTGGTGAAGTACTTATTCTTTGCTGGTGAGGCATTCCTTTATAATTATTTAAAATGACTTGGCCACTATGAAAATATTTTTGAATAGATGCAGGCATTGTTATAAAGCTGTTATTTATAGAAGTATTGCTAGTATATGAATATCCTGTTCATATTTTTGAGTGAGGACCTTAATCTAACTTTCAACAGTCAAATGTTGATAAAATAGGCTTTGCTTTAAACATTTGCTTTTCCCCTTTTATTGGCTATTTTTGAAGCTCACCTGCAAGATTTGAGTAGGGCCCAGCTCAATAGCCTAGTGGCTAAATCCTTACCTTGCAACTGCCAAGATCCCTTATGGGTGCCAGTATATGTCCCGGCTGCTCTACTTCCCATCCAGCAGTGGAGGATGGCCCAAAGCCTTGGGACCCTGCACCCACATGGGAGACCTGGAAGAGCTCCTGGCTTTTTGGCTTTGGATTGGCTCAGCGCCAGGTATTGCGGCTATACAACCTTTCTCTCTGTCTCGCCTTCTTTCTGTAGATCTGACTTTCCAGCAAAAATAGTCTTTTTTTTTTAGATGTTTATTTATTTATTTATTTTTATTTTAACAATCTTTACATGGTTAATTTGTGCATAAAGGGTCAAGGGCTACAGGAAAGTGGGTAAGACTATTATTTCCATATTGTTTCCTTCTATATCTGAGGTAGAGGGGGATATTGAGGGAGAAGCCCCACCTGATTTCCCACCCACCCCAAGTCCCACATGTGGGGCATGCTCCGAGATGCTCGTTGAAGTGGTTTCAATAGGTCACTAGTTTTGAAATTGCTGGTAATCTTGCCTCTCCAAACACGATGAGGTTGTAGAAAAATGCATTAATTGCTTTAAAAAAAGCATAAGATGGCAGAAGAGGTTCCTTCTAGTTTACTGTCATCCAACAAAAAATTTTGTGGTATGTTCTTATTTCATAATCCCTAAATGGTAGCCTAATTTAATCCAAATCACATGGATTTAATATTTTAAAATTGTAGTTAGTTTTAATGATGTCTAATTTGCATGTAGAAAACATTACCCATTTTAAGTGCATAGCTCTGAGTTTTATCAAACATCCCATAGGCATGTGGCTAACCATTATCACGGTCATGATGGAGAGCAGAGTTGTGCATTGTGGCACAGAGGATTTGACTACTGTTGTTTATGATGCTGCTGTTTCAGATGAGTGCCAGTTCAAGTCCTGGCTGCTCAGCTTCTCATCTAGCTCCTGGTTGTTGCTTCTGGGAAGGCAGCAGAGAATGGTTGGGTCCCTGCTACCCGGGTGGGAAACCTGAACGGGATTTCTGGCTCCTTGCTTCAGCCCAAACCAGCCCTCGTTGCTTTGGCCATTTGTGGAGTGAATGAACACCTAGAAGATCTCTTCCTCTCCCTCTTCCTCTGTAACTCTGCCTTATAAGAAATAAAATCTTTAGAAACATGTACACCGCAGTTCCATCATTCTCCCAAATGTATAGTCCCTCACTTCTCTCGTTTACAGCCACTGCGAAGCCCTGATCTGTTTTCTGTCTGTATAGGTTTGCCTTTTCCAAAATGTCATATAAACGGAACCATACTGAATTTTTGTGATTCTAGGCACTCTTAACATAATATTTTTTGGGGATTCATCCAATTTGTTGTGTGTTATCAGCAGTTTGTACCATTTTAATGCTGAGTGGAAGTTTTTATGGTTTTCCATTAAAGGACACTTGGCTGTTCTCAGAATCCTCTGTTGCTTTTAGTTTGGGGTAATAATTAATAGGATTTTCATGTACCTTTATATATATATATTATACATACATATTTGCATGAAGAGAAGTTTTTTTTGGTCTAAATACCTTGTAATGAAATTGTTCAAGCATATGGTAAGTATATATTTAATTTATATGAAATTGGCAAACTATTTTTCCAGATTAGTTATAACATTTTGCACTTCCTCCAACAAAGTAGGAGAGTTTTAGTAGTCCAGCATTCTTGTCGGCGTTATGATATTGTTAGCTTTTAAAAACTTTATCCAGTTTGTGTGCAGAAGTATCTCATATTTCATAAATGAGTAAATTTTATTTTAGGGAAATTATATCAGAATAAATTCAACCATCCAAAAATAAAAGACAAAGTTGGAGAAAATAATGGTAACATATAATAGTGACTAAGGAAGGAAAGCTAAAGTAGGAAAGGACTCCTAAAATTAAAAATGCACACACAAAAACAGAGCAAATGATTTGTAGTGATAAATTCATTAATGCATATCTAATAAGTATAAGTCTTTGACTTATCATTATCAGAACATGTAATGGGAATTTCAAAGCAAGCTCCCAGAAGTGATGTTTGGTGCTGAGAACAGCTGAACCCCAAGGTAGAGTACCAGGGTTGAAGACCTGGCTCTGCTTCTGACCTCAGCTTGCTAGTAGTGCAAGATCATGGGAGACAGCAGCTGATGGCTCAGGTACTAGGGTCCTTGCTCCCACAGTGGCAGACCCACATTGACTCTTGGGCTCCTGATTTTAGGTGTTAACTGGAACATCAATTAATATGGCCTTTTGAAGCAATTTGGAAATGTTTATTTAAAAAAATAAAAGCACAAATATTGTTTTGTCCAAGCAATGCTGTCTTAAGGACTGGATCAAATAGAAATTTGTTCAAGTGAGTACAAAGTTGTATGAGTAAGAATATTTGTGTAATTTTTTAAAAAAGCTTTATTTTTACTGGAAAAGCAGATTTACAGAGAGATGGAGAGACAGAGAGAAAGATCTTCTGTTCGCTGGTTCATTACCCAAGTAGCTGCAATGGCCAGAGCTGAGCCGATCCGAAGCCAGGAGTCAGGACCTTCCTCCAGGTCCCCCAGGTAGGTACAGGGTCCCAAGGCTTTAGCCATAAGCAGCAGCTGGATGGGAAGTGGAACAGCCAGGACAAGAAGCGGCACACATATGGGATCTTGGCCCAAGCAAGGTGAGGACTTTACTTGCTAGGCTACCATGCTGGTCCCTATGTAATATTTTTAACAAAAAGTTATTGGGAACTAAATAAATAATGATAACAAATAGATAAAGACTTATTTATTGTGCTAAATTGCATATAACTAATGAATAGTAATTTTAAACATCATTTCATGAATTAATAGATCATTTGATTGTATTTGGTTAAGTCTTCAGATTTTTCATCTGTTAAATTTTTAAATATTGTTCAGTTATAATCATTATATTTTCTAGATATAAGTCCTTTTTTAGATATGTTTTTAATATATATTTCTTAGTTTATGGTATTTTTCTCCTGATAGTCTCTAGTGTCTTTCACATGCCAAAAGATTTTAATGTTAATAATGATAAGTTATGTGCAATTTTTGAAATTATGTCATGATTGTACATTCTTGGTATAACATCTTTACCTGACCGAAGACTCTGAAGGCTTTAATTTGTCTTTTTTAAAAAAACTTTTTAATTTTTTATTTTTGATGATTTTTACATAGTTGATCAGAGTGCAAAGAGTCAAGGGCTACAGGAAAGTGGGTGAGATAACCATTTTCACATTTTTTTTTTTCCATCCTGCATCTGGAGAAAGGGGAGAAACAAGGAGAGAAGCCACACCCAGCCTCTCAAATGCCTCTGCACCCTGGGATAAAGGACTGCCATCTCAGGGTCCCTGATGTGGGCTGAGCTCCAAGTGTCCTACTCAAGAGGTGTTAATAGTTTTGAATTACTGCCAGTCTTACCACTCCGACCACAATGAAATCTCTCCAGAATCCACTGGTTGACATAGTTCACCTTAAAGTCTCTGTTTGCCCAGATACTCGCTGCCAACACTTGGCTAGGGTAGTTGATCAATTTGTTCTGTCCTCTGTCCTATGTTGTGGTACCAGGTGTCCTCTGCAGGCTCCAATGTACTGCCATATCCTCCATGTGCACCTGGATATGCTGTCCACTGCTCCTTCTAATTCATTGAGGAGGCCCAGCTCTGACACATGCATTCCACGGTCAGACCATGGAACCTGCAGTTCTCTCCATGGTTGGGGTTCTGAGTCTAGCAATTCAGTTGGGGAGATCCCCAAAGAAACATCCTCTGAGGTGACCCTTGATCTGATTTTCTTTTTTCTTTCTTCTTTTTTTTTTTTTTAAGATTTATTTATTGGAAAGTCAGATATACAGAGAGGAGAAACAGAGAGGAAGATCTTCCGTCCGATGATTTACTCCCCAAGTGAGCACAGCGGCCGGTGCTATGCCTATCAGAAGCCAGGATCCAGGAACTTCTTCCGGGTATCCCACATGGGTACAGGGTCCCAAGGCTTTGGGCCATCCTCGACTGCTTTCCCAGGCCACAAGCAGGGAGCTGGATGGGAAGTGGAGCTGCCGGGATTAGAACTGGCACCCATATTGGATCCTGGTACGTTCAAGGCGAGGACTTTAGCCACTAGGCCACGCCGCCGGGCCCTGATCTGATTTTCTTGTATGCTTACCAATACAGGGTCTGGCACAGTCTTTCACCCAAACCAATCTACTTACACACTGATAGTTGGAATTGCCGGGTCAGTTCTGTCTCCAGCCCTGTCTTCTATGCAAATGAATGGGTGTTGCAGCCCAGCTTGAACCTGCCCAGCATACACTCTGCCCTCGCACAAACTAGTGGGAGCTGCAGTGTAGTTGGAACGACCCCCAATAACCTCCACCAGGCCTGTCCCCTGCTCTGGCTTGCCAATATGCACAGCAGACTGGTCTGGTCTGTCCCACATCCCATTAAGCTCTCATATATGTCAGTGGGTACTGAAGCCTAGTTCAACCCAACCAGTCCCACTATCCAGCCCACACATGTGCCGGCGGGTGCCACTCTGTTTCTTGCCATGCCTGCTCCATTCCTGGTTCTCACGCTGATCAGAGGGAGTGACAACACAAGAGGGCTGTGTCCACTGTTTCCCTACTGGACCCATTTCCAGACCTTGCACTCTGCAGGTGGTTCTGCAGTTTAGTGTGACTGAATTTGTCCCCATTGCCAGCATCTGCCAGCTGATACTGTGGTAAAGCCCAGCCGTCCCACACTGACACTGGCTTATGCATGCACCAGTAGGGACAGTCAGCCCAGCCTGGCTTTCCCCTGACCTAGCTCACGTGAGGCCAACAGATATTGTAGCCCTGCCTAGCCTGGTCTGCCCCATCCCAGCTCACACGCTTTCCACTGGGAGTGGTGGTCCTTCACGGGTGCCCCTCGCAGCCACCCTGCCAGGTTCACTCCTTCCCTCCAATTTCACATGTGGTGGTTGGGTGCTGTGGCCCAGTCTGACATGGCCTGCCTCATCTAGACATTTTCCAGTGGGTGCTGTAGCCTGGCCAGGTCTGGCTCACTCCCAATTCCAACTCATGTGTTTGGCGGCTACAGCCTAGTCCAACCCAGTTGGCCCACAATTGACCCTCATGTGAACTGGTTGTGTTGTGGCCCAAACCTGCCTGACCTAGACTCCATTATGATGCTGGGATTTGCCAGCAGGTGATACGAACTGACCCAGTCTGGTTTACCGCTGACCTGAGCCAAATGCGTGTTGGTGGGTACCATTCCCTGGCTTGGTCTGGGCTATCATGGTTCTTGCACACCCCTGCAGGAACTGTATCTTGCCAGAGGAGCTCCCCAATCTCCTCTGTTAGAACCTCTCCAATGCCAGATCTTGTGTCCATCAGTGGGTCCATGGACCAGCTCTGCTTAGTCCACCTCCCGTCCTAGCAGGAACAGTGACCTTTCTTGACTGGCCCTCACTCATTCTAGTTCTTACTGTTCGGTGTTACAGTTCAGCCATGCCTGGTCCACGCTCAGACACAGTTTACACATGGCTCAGCAGGGGCAGAGACCTAGCCCAGCTCTGGTCCTCACAAATACCAGTGGGTGCTGGGTTTTGGCTCAGTCTGGTGCACCCCAGACCCAGTCTACACTTGTGCTAAGGGATACTGCAGCCGCATCCAAACCAGACAGCAGCTCCTATTCCAGCACTTGCACTCACCTGGTGGGAACCACATCCAGCCAGTGAATCCCCTTAGCTCCGCAACCAGACCTTTTCCCAGGCATAGATCTTGTGTGTGCCAGTGGTTGCTCTGATCCAGCTTGGCATAGCTCCTCACCTGTCATGGCCTTTTTCTTCAGATGCTGTAGCCTGACCTGCCCCAGTCCCAGTTTTCTCTGGCAGGTGCTGAAACCTGGCCCTACTCAGTCTACTCCAGTTCCTGGCTCATGCAAACCAGCAGGTGTGATAGCCTAGCTAGGCATGACCTGTGCTCCAGCCTGGTTTTTGCACTTGCCAGTGAGAGAAGGTTTGTTTAGCCCTACTCTGTCTATCCTCTTCCAAATGAACCCACACATTGCCAATAGTTGGAGCTACTTTGCCCAGCCTACCTAAACCCCAAGTCTGGACCACATGCTTCCCAGTGGGAGCTATGACCCACCAGGGGAGTTTCTCAAATTCCCCCTTTCAGCCTACTTTCAGACCCACATCTCATGCATGCTGGTAGGTGCTAGGCCCTTGCCTGGCATAGTCTGCCCCTCTCTTAATCTTGGCCTAGTATGAGCTAGTGAATTTTGTGGCCTGGCCTGCCTCACACCCTGGTTTAGGATGCACATGTGGATGCTGCAGTCTGGAACTGCACAGACTGGTTTTGGTCCCTGTACCAGTGAGTGATGGCAGGTTCTGTGATCACACTGAGCTTAGCCCATCACCACCCCAAATTTTGAGCCACCCATTGGGACTTGTATTTCCACATGGTTTGGTCCACATATCCCCCACAGAATCTACCCCCCGACCTGGTTCTCTCATGAGCTGGTTAGTGACATGGCCCGTCTAATTTGACCTGTCCCTTGTTCTGACACTCAGTCTGGTACTGGGATCTAGCCCTGCTAGACAGGCCCTCAGCCCTAGCTTTTGTTTGGGCTGGCAAGTAGTGGTCAAAATGTTCTGAGCTAAAAAGCCCAATACAGGACTCGCATGTGGGCTGGTGCATCAGTCTGACTCATACAGATCTTCCAGTCTCTCCTCTTTAAACCACCAGGTCTCAGTCCTTTTGCTTACCTGCAAGTACAGTGGCCCTGTCGTTGGGAGTCCCTCAGGATTCATTCCTTACCAACATGCATTGGTGGCCTTATCCAACGATGTCCTTAGGTAGTAGTTCCTTTCCCCCAAGTCTCCTGGGCTCTAGAACTAGGAACTGCCAAGCTCCTGACTTGAATATTATCTATGAGTCTTTGTGCCAGATCCACTCTCCATAGCATCAAGCCCTGCTCCCAATCTCTGAGAAGCTTCTGAGGGCCCGGTATGGTAGCCTAATAGCTAAATCCTTGCCTGCATAGACCAGGTTCCTGTATGGGTACTGGTTCATGCCCTGCCTGCTCTACTTCCCATCCAGTTCCCTGTTTGTGGTTTAGAAAAGCAATGGAGGACAGCCCAAAACCTTGGGACCCTGCACCCACATGGGAGACATGAAAGAAGCTCCTGACTCCTGGCTTCGGATTGGCTCAGCTCAGCTTGGCCGCTGTGGCCACATGGGGAGTGAACTAGCAGAGGGTGGGGATCTTTCTCTCCATAAATCTGACTTTCCAGTAAAAATAAATAAATCTTGAAAAAAAAAAAAAGAAAGAAAGGGGGAAGACTATATAATTGAGTCCAGCCAGAACTAAAGCCAGAACAATCTATCAGAGCAATACTGAAAGAACACATCTTTGAGGGCAGGGGGAGAGGGAGGCGTTCAATCCATAAAAAAGCATTCTTTTAAAAGATCATTTATTTATTTCAAAGTCAGACTTATAGTGAGGGGAAGGGGCAGAGAGCGAGAGATGTTTCATATGTTGGGTCACTACCCGGATGGCTACAGTGAGTACCCCTGGCCAGGCAGGAGCCAGGAGCCTCATCAAGATCTCCGTGTGGATATCAGGGGTTCCATTATTGGCGCAATTTTCTGCTGCTGTTTTCAGGTCATTAGCAGGTAGATGTATTGAAAGTAGAATGGGACAGACATGAAACGGGGCCTGCATAGGTGCTGGCATTGCAAGTGACAGGTTTATCTACTTCACCACAATTCCAGCCCCCCCAAAACATGTTTTTAAAAGTAACAGAAGAAATTACATTAAATATTAAAATTCAGTAAAACTAAAACCCAGAAAGAAATTAGCAGAAACAAGCAATATGTGGCGAGGCTGGAATTTAAGATCAGGTCTGCGTGACCTGAGAATCCCTTCTCTCCCCATTTTCCTTTCCAAAAGTATGAAGAACTTATAAACCTCTCTGGACCAGGCTGTAAGTAGGACTCCAGTTCAGTATGTGCAAAAGCCAGTTTCAGTATCAAGTGTTTGGCAGCCATTTCTCCATTTCTGGAGCAAACAGTCATATCAGTTATCTAATGTTAGTCCCTTAAGCACCTGGGTTTTTCAGAGGTCATTAAAGTGATGAAGCAATATTTTAAAATATTTTTAAAATTGCAGGGGAAAAGGGCAAGCTGACATTTCTTTTTCAGTCTGAACAAACAGGAAGAAGAAGTAGAAAACTGATTGAGTGGTGTAATACAATTATTTTAAGGTTTCCGTGTTTGTTCCTGAAACTATTTTGAAAATGACCTTTTATTGTGAAATATGAGAGTAAGCATGTGCTTTAATAATTATTTGATGGCAAATATTTATGACACAGTTCCTTTATATAATACTTACATAAGACACATTTTAATTTTCTCATATTGATAATGTAAAGGCAAAACTACCCTGGAAATATTCGTGATTTTTAACCTGTGGATTAAAGCTATTTGCCTACTAATCTATCAATGGCTTTGGTCAATGAAATTGAGATGAATAGTCATTTGATTTCTTGTGTTTTCAGATCCAGTCTAAAAAATTCAAAATTGCTGGGAATGTGTAATTCCCAAAATAACCAGTTTTGTCTTTGAATGATGAAAAATTCATGTTACGGTTTCTTAGCACAGAATAAGAATGTGCTGTGCTCATAGGCAATCTGATGAAATGTGGTCTCTCTGGCTCTTAAGATTAATTTGATATAAAATGAATCTAACCTAACGCTTTATTAAAAATTCACTGTGACCATTTTAAATTAGAGGACCTGGGGGTGGAGATAAGCTTGATGTTCCGGAGTTCGCTTTGCTGCTGTGCTTCCTTCTGAAGCAAACCATTTTGTTTTAGTTCTTTAACAGTTCTTTTGGAAGCTATTTTTTTCTAGGGAGAAACTAATACAGCATGACATAATTTAAGTATCAAACATCTGAGTTTTTCCCCCAACTGCTCTCAGCATTTTGTTTTAAAATTACGCAATTAAGAGTAATCCTTAGATACTCTCCCAGATATTGGCCCAGTTTAGGGAAAATGAAGCCCACTTAAAGACAATGGGTTGAGCCAGTTGTCCTCTGTAGTTCATCTCAGTGCTTCTAATGCTTTTCTTTTCAGAGCAGGAAGGGGAGCTTCTTAGGGATACAGTTTGCTTCTTCTAAAGCCAAACCTTTAGTATTGTCTCCTGACATGGGATTCTCTGTGACTTCTTGACTCCTTTTCTCTTAAACTCATCACACATGTGATGATGCACGACCACAGTTTACTGGCATTAGAAACATGTTATATAGATTGTAGAATTCATGTATCAAAACAATCTGTTAATCAAATACATTTCTTGGAAATCTTTCTGGATTTAAATTCTAACTAGTTTCCTTTATGTCCTCTGAGCCCTCTTACTCCTGATGCTGTGGCTGCTGCTGAGTTAGCTCTAAAACCTTCACCAAGAACCAGTTTTTTAAAGATTTATTTTTATTATTTTTTATTGGAAAGGCGGATATACAGAGAGGAGATACAGAGAGGAAGATCTTCCATCCGATGATTCACTCCCCAAGTGAGCCGCAACGGGTCGATACTATGCCGATCCGAAGCCAGGAGCCTCTTCCGGGTCTCCCACGTGGGTGCAGGGTCCCAAAGCCTTGGGCCGTCCTCAACTGCCTTCCCGGGCCACAGGCAGGGAGCTGGAAGGGAAGCGGGGCTGCCGGGATTAGAACCGGCGCCCATATGGGATCCCGGGAGTGCAAGGCGAGGACTTAACCACTTGCGCCACCCCGCCGGGCCCGAGAACCAGTTTTGTATATTCATGATTTTTAACTTTCTTCAAAGCCACTTTTTTTTTCCCCTTTAACTTCATTGCATCCAGCTTCTGACCTGCAATTTTTTTTTAAGTTTTGTATTCTTTTTATTGAGAGGATCAGTAATAAAGAGCATTTTGATTTTCCATTTGACCTAGCTCAGGGGCAGATTCTGTCACGCCCACGAGTCCTATCGTCCAGCAATAAGAGGCAGACGTGAGTGAAGTCTTCTGCGGTAATCTTTATTGTGCACACCAAGATGAGGAAGAGGAAAGGGCCCAGACCCCGGCAGGCTGTCTGCTCTTATGTGCTGACTGGCCCCACCTCCGCCGATGATTGGTCGTCGTCATGATCACGCAAGGTCCTGGGTGACTGGATTCGTCAGTCCCCAGTGTTCACGCGCCGGCCACACCACAGCTCACTGTGCCTGCGCAGTACCGCAAAAGCTACGTGACTCTCCACCAGGCACCAAGGTGTGGCTTCTCTGGCCGGCGCCATTTTGGGTACAGCATGTGGCCAGTGCATACGGATGCGGCTGGCAACAAGATTCCAAGTTCTGGTTTAGGTCTCTATGTGTCTTCATATGATTCTTTCAACCCCTAAAATCCTGACACTTTTTATACTTGTCACAATTTAGTTAACAAGCTGGAAACAAAAATCATAGAAAATGTGGCTTACCTATATACTTAATGGAATAGAGCACCATGATGATCTAAAGGATAAATGAATATAGTTTTTAAAAATAGCAAGTATTTTAGGATGTGGCTGTGATGCTCTATCTGTGCTGGAAAATGTTAAGTAGTTGATGCTTATACCTGCTTCTACGTAGTAAGTTTAAGCTTACAAAAAGAATGATAATTATGTATAGGAAGCCCTGTAAAATGAAAAATTGCAGGTGTTTGAGGACCACCAAATGACATAATATAATAAATAATAGTGTATGACATGTATTTGCATATGACAAGAAAGGAGATAGTTGAAATAGAGAAGAAACTTTAGGATACATACAAGATGCTTAGAGTGGAGAAAATTAGAAAGTATGATGTTATTACAAGTAACTCCTGGACTATGTTGTGATATAGGATACAATACTGATGTGGTACAGAAATGATTTTTATATTTTGAAATACCACCACCTAGAGGCATGTTTTAGGTTCCTTGCACTTAAAAAGACCTTTAAACCTATGCTCATCACTGAATGTGAGATAGATTAAAAAAGAAAAACAATGAAACAAGCAGGGCAATAAATATCTCTCCACATAAAAAATGCAAAAATAATAGGCAACCACCAAAAAATTTTTTTTCAATATAATCCTTTATATCTTATGTTCCTTAGTGTTTCAAAAATGTAAACACATGAAATTGCCATAACAGAAGAAATTTCTGCTGAGATTCATCCAGTTTATGTGTTTCAGTTTACTAATATTTTATTTGAAGTCTACTGAAAGACTCAAATAGCTTCTGTGACTTTTTCCCAGATTTTGTTGCTTTTGTGGTAACTGCACTATTGTACACTAAAATCCTTTTTAGCAAATAGTTTACCATATACGGTATGTAGAATGCAGCGGGCGCATGCTTTAATCTTGAGACAGTGTCTGATTCAAACTTCTATCTCTGTAGAGACTTTGCTCTAAATTAGCAGGTGTTTGTCTTAACTTCTTGTGAAAGCTGCTTGTGTTGTTATGCACAGGAATGTTCTTGACGTCTGTGTTGCTCTTACACTGCAGGACATACCTTTTTCTCTGAGATGATGCCATGCTATTTTGTGTGGAACTAATCCATGTACTGTATGACCAGCTTCTGTCCAGCAAGTGCTAGTGGTTTCTCCCCCAAAAATGTAGTGTGCATGAGTGAAGTTGACATTTTGAGGTTTTATTATTAATTGCACTTGTCTATACTCTTAAGGAACAGGTTTTTTTTCCCCCACTTACCACTTGTTGAATTCTTAATTTAGTTTGTGTGGGGATGTATAAGCTTGTGATTATGAAGTACATTGAAGTGCTATCATTGCAAAAAATTGAGAAAAATAAGAAAGCAAGGAGGAAAAAGAGTGGGAACAAGGGAGGGAGGAAGGGTAGGGTGGAAAGTATCATTATGCTCTTTAGACTGTATACATCAAGTACATGAAATGTTCCCTATATTAAAATAAAAACAATTTTGAAAAAAGCATAAAGCACTCCAACATGTTTTCAAAATGCTACCCCAGTGGTAGTGCTTACCAACTCATTGGTTTATGCCTTGCTGTATAAGTACATAGCTGCAATTCATATGACAGTCTCTACAAATTTCCTTTATGATTTAGAAACATTTATGATACCTCTACATCTTCTCTTGCAAGAAGTATCTCTTTTTCACAGTGTGGCTGTTGTAGGTTTAATTGTGTCGCTACAAAATTGAAAGGTTGAAATCCCAACTCCTGTATCCCAGAACGTGGCTGTGCTTGGAAAATGTAGTACTTTTGGATGGGTTCTAATTCACTGTGACTGCTCTCCTCTAGAAGAAGAGATAACGTGTAGGTACCAAGATAAGGTGATGCAAAGTTCTTGGGAGCATTCACTACAAGCAATGGAAGTCAACCCTGCCAGCATCTTGATTCTGCTACTTGAAGCATTCAGTCTGTGGTATTTTGCTGTGGCAGGCTCAACAAACGAATCAGTGATTGATTGACCACTTTAATGCACATTTCTCCCATGTTCCTGTAGGACAGAAGTGTAATTTAGTGGTTGTAGTTCTGGTTTTCAAGATTAGAATCCTAATATTTACCTCCTTAAAATTTATAACCTTGAGTGCATTAATTGACCCAGAGAATTGCTAGTTACGCTTCCTGTAAGATGAAGGTAATAATACTGTCCTTGCTGGGGTGTTACGGGGATTAGGTGAATTAACTAATGTGAAATGTCTGACCTCTAGAATATTTCTGTTGCTATTAATAATCTTTTCATTTGCTTCCATTTTAGGATATATTTCACATTTCCAAATTAAATGTGTTGGCATGACTGGGAGATTGGGAGATGGGCCTTTATTGTGGGAGAGTTTTGTGATAATTTGGGTTTTCACACTATTTTTATACTCCATAGTGTGAATATAATACTTTGTACTTTACAGAGCTACGATAGCTATGATTCAGGGATTCTCCATGCACAAGAATCAACCATAATTGTCCCTCGGGATATTATTTTTTTAAAGATTTATTTATTTTTATTACAAAGTCAGATATACAGAGAGGAGGAGAGACAGAGAGAAAAATCTTCCATCCCACGATTTCTCCCCAAGTGACCACAATGGCTGGTGCTGCACCGGTCTGAAGTCGGGAATCAGGAACCTCTTCCAGGTCTCCCACTCGGGTGCAGGGTCCCAAGCATCCGGGTTGTCCTCCACTTCTTTCCCAGGCCACAAGCAGGGAGCTGGATGGGAAGTGGAGCTGCTGGGATTAGAACCGGTGCCCATATGGGATCCTGGAGCATTCAAGGCAAGGACTTTAGCCACGAGGCCACGCCGCTGGGCCCCAGGGAATATTATTGTATTCTTTGTTTTGTTTGTCTAACTTATTTTTTAAGAACTGAAGAACTGTCCTCTGTGAACCTATTGGGGATAAGTAAATGTTGTTCCTCTGTGTTCCATAGCACCATTGCATGCATATCTTTGTTCATGGCATTTATATGCTCTATTTTAAATGATCTGTCTTCCCGTTGAGATTGAGTTCTTTGAAGGTTAGTGGCTGTTGACTGTTCATCCTTGTGTACTTAGTGTCCTATGGAATACAGTGATCTTTGCCAGGTGTGCTGTAAATCATGTATCACTAACATTTTATGACTGGTGCTGATTGGTAGATGATTTTCTGTTTCCACTTTATAGATGAGAATTAAGTACTTAGGGTCACCATAGTTCAATGGAAGAGTTAGAATTTGGAGCTGTGCTATTTGCATTATCATATTGCATTATGTTACCTGAGTATCAGGGGTATTGTAGAGCCTAGAGTGTCCAAAGAGTTTAGAACACTTTGTTGGTACTGTTGAGAACCTGAAATGCACTTGCCTGCTAGCAAGTTTGTGTGTGTGTGTGCTTGATGAAATGAAAAGAAGTTAGATCCTAATGTTACATAATCTTTTCTGTATTATTTTTGCTACTTGTAATGAAGATTTAAGACAAGAAGCTATCGTCAAAATGTACTTTATTAATTAAAATGTGTTTCTATAATAAAGCTGAATGAATTTTTTTTGCTTATTTTAAACTCCCAAATTTCTTGATAAAAATGATATCATTAACTCTGTTAATACCAGAATTGATATGGCTGTATTTGCTGTATTTCGAAGTGAAAATAATTAGTGGAAAAAGTGAAGATATTGGTCATAAATAAAAGTAAAGCTCTCAGGGCCTTTGTGAATTTTTGATAGATGAACCATTTTAGAATATTTTTTGTATAAATAACAAAATTTACCTATTCAAGCTCAATTTATTTTTCATTTCCATTATTTCAATTAAGTAGCTTTTCTATTCTGACTCCTGACCATCTTTACAACTTTTATTGTATAATATTTTAGATGGCATAGAATCTGCGGAGACTTGATAGAACCATTTGCTTCTATAATATATGAATATACATTCTTTTCTTGAGTTTTGTAATGCCTGAGGTCACTTATTTTTTGTTTATAATTTTAATAGATGAAATGATTAAAAATTGGTTTCTTTTATGTACTTATAAAATATTGCACATTTTAATTTTTCCATGTTAGAGACAAGTAATTGGCCTAAAGAAGTTGGACACTTCCTTCACTCCATATACAAAGGCCTCTGTGTGATAGTTTTTGTATTTTATGATAGTAGGGGAAGCAGCCTTTACTTATCCTCTTACATGATTTGCTAAATACTTTTCTTCATTTATCTCCTGTCTTATTGGAAGTACCTTGCACCTCTCCAAAAGGTATCACGTTGGTTGATGTAAACTTGGAACAGTAGAAAATCTATGTCTTTTAATGAGCTTATCAGAGACAGCATATTTCCATGACCCCTTATTACAGTTCTCCTTTTCACAAACATTATAAGAAGAAAAAATCTAAAAAAAAACTTTTTTTCTTTTACTTCTCTGGGACATAGCCCAGGCACTCTAGTATGGCACGTCAGTATACTCTCATGTGGTTTCACAATTAGGCCAAATGCCTTCTCTGTATTCATTTTTAAGCCAATACTAATCAGCATAATGTTCCTGCAACTCCAGAAAATCTGCTATTACCAAGATTTCTTTTAGCCCACATTATGCCACACCAAGTTGTAATTTCTCACTGCATGAATGAATCTCTCAGTACCCTACAATACACCCATTTGCTTTTTCTTTTAAAAAATTATTTTTCATGATTCGGTTCCACAGGGTCATGGATTTTCCCTTACAGCTTCCCCATTCCCTTACCCTCTCTGTTTTCCCATATATTATGACAGCATAGTCCTCCATCAACAGTCATAATTCCAACATTCTGCTGTTTGAGTTATCCATGACATTGTAGGTATAGACAATGATGTAAAGTCTAGCATTCTATTGTCAAGATATAATTGACAGTTTCATTGGGAGTCCGTCTTTGACTTGAAAGTAGTGATGCATCCTGCATTGTATCTTCATGTCTCAATATGATAGTCTCTATTATACAATCCTTCTATATATATGTACATGCATGTTCACCTATATATCTCTTGATCTTGTATTTTGTATTAAGGTGCCTTATGTCAGAAAGAACATATGACATTTATCCGTTTGGGATTGACCTATTTAACTGAGCATAATGGTCTCTAGTTGGGACCATTTTGTTGCAAATGGTGGAATTTCATTCTTTTTGATGGCTGGGTAGTATTCTATCGAGTAGATGTACCACAGTTTCTTTATCCATTCCTCTTTCAATGGGTATCTGTGTTGTTTCTGTGTCAACACTACTGTAGATTGTATTGCTATAAATATAGGATTACAGTTCACTTTAATTTTCATTTTATTTGAGAGGGAGGGAATAGAGAGAGAGCTAGATAGATAGCTATTCAAATGGCTGATTTACACCCCAAATATCTACAATAGTCAGGGCTATATCCAGGATCCAAGAACATTCTGAGTCTCTCATGTTGGTTATAGGAATCCAAGTATTTCAGCCATCACCTGCTGCCTGCTAAAGTGTATATTATTGGGATGTAGAGGCAGGACTTGAACCTAGGCATTCCTGTTTGTGCTGTGGGTATCCCAAGTTGCATCTTAACTAACGACTGTTCTTTAGCCATGTCTCAATTCTTTCTTCATATATAAGGAGACTTCAGAAAGTTCATGGAAATGGAGTTACATTTTGCTTTGGTGCAAAAGTTTTTTTGGAACCACACAGCTTTTTTTTAAATGTATTTGCTGAAAAGGCAGAAGGGAAGTGAGAGAGACAGAGGGGTCAATTTTTTTTTTATTGTTGTTTACATTGTATTATGTGGTACAGTTTTATAGGCGCTGGGGATTCCCCCCACCCCTCCCATACCCCTCCCCCCATGGTGGATTTCTCCACCTTGTTGCATAACCATAGTTCAAGTTCAGTTGAGATTCATTCCTTGCAAACACATGCCTACCATGAAGTTCAGCGTCTTATTGTCCAGATAAGTTCAGTGGCCTCTTGGGGAGACCTTCTCTGTCTGAAGGTAGGGCTAACAGAGTAAAGATCCGGTCAGTTAAAAGCCCCAACAAAACCTCAGTATCAGTATACAACCTTATGGAATTAATTGACATAGTATTGGGTAAACAATATGTTAAAAATAATGCAAGTTCCATTCTTCGAAACATCTGGGTTGAGACAGTATCAATGACAGGTTCAAAAAATAACAACCAAACAAAAAATTACAGGTTAAATCAAGGCAAACATGTGGTATCTAACCTTTTGGGATTCGCTCATTTCCCTTAGCATTATAGTTTCCAGTTGGGCCCATTTACCACAAAGAACTGCATTTTGTTTTTTTTAATAGCTGAGTAGTATTCCATGGAGTAGATGAACCAATGCTTTCTTATCCAATCTTCTGCTGATGGGCATTTCGGTTGCTTCCATGTTTTTGCAATTACTGATTGTGCTGCAATGAACATAGGGATGCATGTTGGTTTGTCGTAAAACAGGTGTTTTGGATATATTCGTAGGAGTGCTATTGCTGGGTCATATGGTATGCAGATTTTGAGTTGTTAAACTAAGAAGCTTCTGTACAGCAAGGGAAACAATCAACAAAGTAAAAAAGCAACCCACAGAGTGGGAGAAGATCTTTGCACACTATATAGGCGATAGGGGGCTAATTTCCAGGATATACAAAGAACTTCAAAACAACCAAAAAACCAAAACAAACAAGCCACTCAAGAAATGGGCACGGGAAATGGGCAAACATTTCACAAAGGAACAAGTCCAAATGGCAAACAAACATATGAAAAAATGTTCCAGCTCCCTGGCAATAAGGGAAATCCAAAGTAAAACATCGATGAGGTACCACCTAACACCAGTAAGATTGGCCCACATAAACAAGAACACCAACGACGCTTGCTGGCGAGGATGCGGGGAAAAGGGAACCCTACTCCACTGCTGGTGGAGCTGCAAATTGGTACAGCCTTTATGGAAATCAGTCTGGAGGGGTCAATTTTTCATCTGCTGGTTCATTCCTCAAATGGCTGTGACCTCCAGGCCTTACCTAGCTGAATCCAGGAGCCCGATTATTGTGCTTGGGTGGCAGGGGTCTAAACACCTGAGCCACCATCTGCTGCTTTCCCAGGACACCAGCAGGGAGCTGGACCACAAGGGAAGTAGCTAGGGCTGGAACAGGCACTTACGAGCATCACAGCATTAGCCACTGCACATAATATTTCTGTACGAATATGCCCAACTACCTGGGTCCCTAATAGCAAGTGGGAACCTGTGACGGACTTCCTGACTCCACACTGGCCCAGACCTGGCTGTTGTGGCCATCTGGGGAGTGGAGCAGGAGCTAGAAGACATTTCTCTCTCCATAGACTTCTATTACTGTGTTCATCAACTAATTAACAATGAATTAATTAATAATTTCTGAGAGGTAAAGAACTGATGACCTGGGAAGGCAATAGAGGATGGCCCAAGTCCTTAGGCCTCTGCATCCATGTGAGAGACCAAAATGGAACTCTAGGCTTCTAGTTTCAGCCTGAACCATCCCTGGCTATTGCTGCCATTTGTGGAGTAAATGAACAGATAGAAGATCTCACTCAGTCTCTGCTTTTCTCTCTGCAAGTCTTTCAAATAAAAATGTATACATATTTTTAAAGTAAGTTGGATAGTTCAGGATTGTGTGAAGCACTCAAACACATACCTCATGCTAATATATTAGCCTTTCAAAAAACTAAGGGTAAAGGGAGAAGATGAAATCAGCAGTGTGTAGACAATTTGGTACTGATTTTCTATAAAGCAGGATTGCATGCCACTTCACTTCTTATCCTAAAATAAATTCCCATAGAATTAAAAACTTAAAATTTGAAGCTGAAAGAGTTCCAAAAAGAAAACCCCGGTGCAAACATGTAAAATCATGGAATGGAGAAGGCAAACTAACCCCCCGCAACCCCTCCCCCAATCATAAACGCTTAATAAATCTGATAATAGACAAAAATAAAATTCTTTACTTCAGAAATGCCAAAGTCAGTGGCTGAATTTAGGTGCAGCAGGTTATGGTAAAGTGCGTTAAACTTTCACTTGTGGCTCCAGCATTTTGTTTCAGAGTGCCAGGTGGAATCCCATCTGTTCTGCCTCTGATCCCGGTTCCTAGTAATGTACCTGGAGAAATAGTAAATGATAGCTCAAATATTTGCATCCTTGCCACCTACATAGGAGACTGAGATGGAGTCCCTGGCTCCTGGCTTCAGCGTGACCCAAACCCTGTGGGCTGTTTTGGCCACTGTGTAGTGGACCTGTACAAATGGACAGTAGACTGAACTTTGCTTTCCTATTCTCCCTCCCTCTCCTGCTCCCTCACCCTATCCCCCTGCTTCTCTACCCCCTCTTTATCTTTCCCTCTGTATTTCAAATAAAACACAAATCAAGGGCATATAATGCTAATCTGCCACCCGCTATCCCATATCAGAGTGCCAGAATGACTACTGGCTACTCTGTGTTCAATCTAGCTCTCTGATAGTGCACCTGGAAGGGCAGCCAAAGATGTGCCAACTTGTTGGGACCCTGCCTCACATGAAGGACACCGAGATGGAGCTCCAGACTACTGCCTTCGGCCTGGACCAGCCCTGGCGTTTGTAGCCATTTTGGAAATGAACCAATGAATGGGAGGTTGGTCTGTCTGTCTGTGTATCTTTATCTCTCTCTTCCTACCTCTCTCTTTATCTTTCAACTAAATAAACAAATCTTTAAAAATTACAGAAGTTCGGAAGCAATTGATCACCGATCAGAAATGTTAGAAATATGTATGACAGGCAACAAAAGAGCTAATTTAATTTATCTCCACAAATTAAGAAAAATAAGAAAACATGATAGTAATGCATTGATCAAGTAAGATAAGCAGGAAGAAATTCAAGTCATTGAAAATATATATCAATTCTGGTTAAGTTGAGGAAGTGTTTTCTAATACAAAATTTGATTGTGTTTCTATACATGTGCGTATACAAAACACAAGCTGTTCATTTCCATTTTTGTGAGAGGGTATAGGAGTTTGGGGAGGATGTTTAATTTTCTTCTGTGTTCCTCTATTCAACTTGTTTTTATTTTTAAAGATTTATTTATTGTGATTGCAAAGTCAGATATGTATAGAGAGGAGGAGAGACAGAGAGGATGATCTTTCATCCGATGGTTCACTCCCCAAGTGAACGCAGTGACTAGAGCTGAGCCAATCTGAAACCAGGAGCTTTTTCCAGGTCTCCCACCTGGGTGCATGGTCCCAAGACTTTGGGCCATCTTTGACTGTTTTCTCAGGCCACAAGCAGGGATCTAGATGGGAAGCTGAGCTGCCAGGATTAGAACTGGCGACCATACAGTATCCTGGTAATTCAGGGCGAGGACTTTAGCTGCTAGGCTATGTTATCTTGCCATCTTGCTGGGACCTTTTTTTTTTTTTTTAAAGATTGTTGGTTGATTCCAAAGGCAAAGAGACAGACAAAGCTTCCATTCACTGATATATGCCCTGCATGGCTGCCAAGGGCTGGGGCAGTCCACGCCAAAACCAGGAGCCAGGATTTCCATCCTGTTTTTGAAATGGGTGACAGGAGGTATCCATCTGCCTCAGCCATGCTTTGCTGCCTTCCCAGGCTCATGAGCAGGAAGCTGTATTAGAAGCAAACCTGGTGGGACTCAAATCAGTGCTCCAGTGTTAATTGTCAGTGTAGCAAGTGTTAGTTCAACCTTGTGCCACCATACCTGCCCTCTTCTTCAGCTCTTATTTCACAATTCTCTTAGCATTGCTCCTACTTTTTTTCTCCTTTTTTCCTTTTTGTCTAGTTTGCTTTCCTCTATTTTGTTGGACTCCCCTCTTTTCATGAGAAATACACATTTGAGTAATATTTCTTGGTCTTGTAACTGAATTGGCAAGTATTGCTACATCAGCCTTTCCAGTTTTCTGTTGGATCCTGTATGATACGTGTGGTAGTTTATAAATATGTTGAAATCATCCTATGCTTTTTCTTTGAGGTGTTTCCTTATCTATATCCTATCTGACTTGATATAATCAGCTGCTCACTAAGTAGATGTTATGAATTGATTTATCTTTGATGTCCCATTTTAACGTCTGTCAGTGATCTTTCATTCAGCAAATATTAGTTGTTTCTATCCTTGTAGCCCTTGAATATGCTGCTTAGCTCTCACACTGGGACAACAGGAGTAGTTTTTAACGGTTTCTTTCTGGTCCACTACATGTTTTGACCAGTGCTAATATATATTTGATAAATATGTATACTTAATATATAAATATGCTCTTGTGATATCACTATGCATTAAACATATAAATAACACTAAATTTATATGTAATATAAATTCTGACTAAAATTAGTTGGTTTTAGTTTATCTCATGTGAGTTTGATTACATTCATTTATGGACTCTCCTTTCCTATCCTGATTAAAACAAGGGTGACAGAATTGAATAATTCAGTAATGCAAAGATCAGGAGTGGAAGCACTGGCAGTTGTAGCATTGAAACTAGTTTCTAACTTAGAGCAAAGGTAATTCAAGGGAAAAATAAGGCAGGTGTAGAGAACAAAGAGGAAGGGAGACAGAGAGAGAGAGAGAGAGAAACAGTGAATGACAGAGAATGAATGAGAACACCCAAAGTGGGGTTTAACTTTTCCTTTATAAGGAACCACTTCTGAGATAATGGTGTAATTCATGAAGGTGATGTCCCTGTGACCCAGACACCTCACATTAAGCCTCACTGCCCAACACTGCAGCATTGAGGAATACATTAAAACCATAGCAGGATTAAGAGAAAGTTTACACACCTAATTTAGAGACCCTAGGTCCCTATATTCTGTGATGTAGTAAAATAAGGCTTGGATTATTTGAATTCATATTACTAGATTCCTAATAGTAATCTGAATATGGTTGTTATTTCTTTTAAAACATCCCCTACCAAATCATAAAGCATAAATAAAGCTAAGATTGTTAACATCTTAAAATTCTCTGAATATCTATATGATTTTAGAAAAAGAATTAATCCAACAATTGATTGCTTAATTGCATTACTTCTAATAACAGGTTTTGAAGGAGAAAAATATTGTACAGATGAACAAATTTTGTTATTTGTTCCCTTTTATAGTTATAAAGAAATGGAGTTATTCTTTTTTCCTTTTACTGATTTTTCTTAAATAGAAAAGATAATGTATACAGTGAATATCCCTTTCCCCATCTGGCTTGATTATTTTAGTTCTTCACACAGCTTTATAGCATACATTAAAAAAATACTTGCCTATGTATGTGCTTTGAAAAGCAGGGAGTCAAGGAGAAAGAAAAATCTTCCATCCCTGATTTATTCCTTAACTACATCAGCTGGGGCTAGACCTGGCTGAAGAGTCTGGAACTTCATCTAGATAGTAGTAAAAGCACCAGGACCTTCTTCTGTTTTCACAGGCTCATTAGCTAGGAAATAGATCTGAAGTGGAGCAGCCAGGACTTTTACCAGTGCTCGGATATGGGATGGCAGCATTGTAACCAGTGCCTCAACCTCTTATGTCACAATGCCAGTCCCAAACATGGCTGTATATCATACATTTTTTTGTGCAAGTATTAGATACCATAATTTTCTCTTCTCAATGCAATGAATTAATTTTATTGATTATAAACAATGAAATACACATTTTCTTCCCCATATATGGAAAATGAACAAAATAAATTAACAAAATATACATTGCACTTGATAGATGCATGAAAGCAGAATTGTAGGTAGTTTGATTTACTCAAATTCTCTTACCCTCCGCTGCCATAAAAAAAAAAAAACCACCAAAACCAAAATTCAGACCAGATCAAGAAAATAATATCCTTACCCAAAATCTTAGTTTTTAAGATTTGAAAATATTATGCCTCTCTAGTTTGCATTTTGTGTACCCATTTTTCAGATTGCCTTCTAAGGCCCCAAATCGCCCAGGGACATAGGAAATAGTGCTTTCTGTGTATCTGCTGGACATGTGTGCCTTGACTAATCATTTCTCTTGCCCACCCCTACTTCATGTGCCTTCCTTAGGTTTTTGGAGTCCCAGTTTAATCTAACATCCTGTGTACTCGGTTGACTTTCCATCGATAACTACTAGTTGCTGATGTCATGAAATTCAGTCATTACTATTTATATATTTGCATTATTTCACTTTTTAAAAAAAGAAAGTGTATTTCTTAAGATGCGATTTGTGCATGAGTTACAAGGACACATATTTTGATTTCAAAACAATCATGAATGTATGAAACATTAATGTGGAATACTTAGAAATCTAGTATTGATTTTCATAGTAAATATTGGCTTCTTTTCCTTCTGAACAGGTCATTATCCAACTTTCAGAGGTGATGGATCATCTGCATAGAGGGGAATTGGTTGCTGCAGTACTCCGTAACCGGTATATTCATGGAAAAATTTACTTTGTTATCTAATGTATCTCCCTAGTTATTCCTATGCTTATTATACCAGACACTTGGCAAATATTTGTTGAATGCCTGGCAACACATAGGGAAGATTTTCTATATGAGTGAATGAAAGAATGCGTGACAGAGAAAAGAAATAAAGAGGATGTTAGTTTATCTTGAGCTAATGTAAAAAGCAATATAAGTAGAAAACATAATTGATATAAATTGAATACCTGTAATATTGTCAATGAAGGCTTTTTAAATTTATAGTTTTAAAAGCGTATTTGTAAGTTAATACTGGTTTCCATAGCTTAAGAACTGAGGTTTCAACAAAGCTCTTTTTTAAAAAATAGGATTGCTGTGGGATTGCATGTATGTTTCTGTTACTTAAAATCCTGTTGAAACCTCTTGAGGGAGCTGCTGTGAGGCATTTGAAACTATCTGTGGCAATTTGGGATTTCTAAGTCCATGCTTTAAAGCAATGCAACCATGTTTTGCAGATATGAAAGAGTGTCTCATACTCCTAAGAACTTGATTGTACACTTTGGTTGACGTACTTGGAATAGGAAAGTAGAGTTGTTTGTATTCTGGCTGTAAGGTATCTGACAATCTACTCTTGAGGAACTTTTCTGTTGATGCGATTCTGTAGGTATAGGGATTCTCCCTTCCACCTCCCTGGTACTTCCTCATTATGGGTTTCACTTTGCATTTTCCCCTTGCATAATGGTATATGTTTTCATATTTGCATCAGTTATTTGGATATCTTTCAGTAGCATATGTACAATTCTTAGTCCATTTAAAAAAGCTACGATTTTGATTTACTTTGATTTTATGTTTTACTGAGTTGTAATTAATAGAACTTTAAAAACTGCAGATATTTAGCTGTATCATTTGCTTAACTTAGAAATATACATACACGGGCCCGGCGCGGTGGCGCAAGTGGATAAAGGTCCTCGCCTTGCACGCCCGGGATCCCATATGGGCGCCGGTTCTAATCCCGGCAGCCCTGCTTCCCTTCCAGCTCCCTGCCTGTGGCCTGGGAAAGCAGTCGAGGACAGCCCAAAGCTTTGGGAACCTGCACCCGCGTGGGAGACCCGGAAGAGGCTCCTGGCTTTGGATCGGCATAGTATCGGCTGTTGCGCTCACTTGGGGAGTGAATCATCGGATGGAAGATCTTCCTCTCTGTCTCTCCTCTCTGTATATCCGCCTTTCCAATAAAAAAATAATAAAAATAAATCTTTAAAAAAAAAAGAAATATACATACACATTTATGGTAACTTTGTCACAATCAATGATAATATGTTCAACTCTTCCAAAGTTTCTTTGCATCCTCTTGTGGTTTTCATTTTCTAAGAGTGTGTAACATGTAATTAATGCTGTTAACAAATTTTAATATGCAGAGCACTACATTATTAATATAGGCAAAACATGTACAGTAGATCTCTCAAACTATTCATCTTGTGCATTTAAAACTTGATGTCCATTAAGCAAGAATACCTCCTGAGGCCCTTCCCATATCCTCTGGCAACCACCATTCTACAATCTCTGTACGTTTGACTAGTTTAGGTATTTCATGTGAGTGGAATCACACAGCATTTATCTTTATGGTACCAGTTTATTTCCCTTAGCATGATGTCTTTGAATTATTCTGGATGTTTAGATACACATGCTATAAACATGTTCTTCCAATCTGTGGCTTGTACTCTTATTTTCTGATTTGCATCTTTGAATGGGTAGTTGTGGTTTTTTAAAGTAAAATTCAGTTTACCTCCTCCCCCCTTGTTTTATGCTTAGTCCTTGTCTCCTCTTGCCCAAGAAATATTCCCTTCCAAATACAATTCTTTCTTTGAAAAGCTTTATAGCTTTAGCCCTCATGTTATATTTGTATTCTTGACTAAAAACCAAACAAATCAACCTAAGATGTAAGTTTCCCAAAGAGTCTGAGTAATTAAAAGATCATTTTATAATTGTATGCTTGACTTTTAATACTGTCAATATTTTGCAAATGGCTAGGTAATTCAATGGTAACCTGAGTTAATTTAGGTTCTAGTTTTTATAACACAGTAACTATTGATCTCCTTACTTTATTGCCTTCATTATTACCAAAGGATACCTTTAAAACAGATCATTCTTAGTATAAATAAACTGATCCAGGGCACAGTAAGTGATGTGAAGCAGCCCAATTAATTTTATGATGCTGAATCATATAGATGTCAGAACATTAAAACATGTAACAGATATTCATGCAAGAATTATAGCTCAAGTTCAAATTTCAAATAGGATAAAATTAAACAAAGAGATGTATGAAAAAAATAACCTTTTTGCTTTTTGTAACTTGATACATTTTTAAATACATTTTATTCTTGATGATGTGTACAATAGTTGAGAAGAATGCATTTCCATGTGGACCACTGATTAGGGAGGGTCGAAGAATAGGGGAAAGTGGATGAGACAACTGTTGCCAGTCTCATTTTTTCTTCCTGCGTCTGCAGAAAGTGGGCAAAGGAGAGAGGGCCACTCCCAGCAGCCCAACTACATCAGTACCCAGGAATGGGGGATGGCAAACTGATGTCATCCCAGGATTCCCAATGTGGAGCATGTTCTGAAGGTATTGCTTCAGTGGTTCTAAAAGTTCCAGGACACTGCTGATTTCACTGCTCCAAGGTTGAAGAAATCCTTCCAACATCCATTTGCTGACATAGTCCACTCTAGAATTTTCACTTGCCAGATAGTTGCTGTCAATGCTTGGCCGGGACAGCTGTCCAATTTGTTCTGCCGTCCATGGTTCTGGACGTCCTCTGCAGACCTCAGTCAATTGGTTGTCATGTCCCCTGTTTGCATCTGGGGGTGCGTTCTGCTGCACAGGCTTCAACAACCAAAAAGACCCAGTGCTGACACATGCACTCCACGTTCAGATAGCAGATCCTGTAAAGTTCTGAGTTGAGCAGTGAGTTTAGAGTGTCTAGCCAAGCCCAGCCCTGGCTCCATTGCTCACAGGTTGGAGCTACAGCCCATTAAAGAGGTGCCCACAATTTCCCTATTAGGCCAGGAATTTGCACTTACCAGGTGGTTCTGAGGTCTAGCCTGACAAGATTTGTCCCCAGTCCTAGCACCTGCTAGGTGATGTTGTAGCAAAGCTCAACCAGCCCGCAGTTACTCTGGCTCATGCATGCATCAGCGAATAGTCACTTAACCCAGCCTGGCTTTCCCCTTAACCCAATTTATATGCAGGCCAACAGGCTTTGTAGTCCTAAACAGCCTGGTCTTCTTCCAGTTCCAGTTCCCATGCTTACCATTGGAGCAGTGACCCAGTAGAGGAGCCCCTGAAGTACCCTACTGGGATCGTCCCCCAAGGGGAGGTGCTTATGTATGCTGGTGGGTGCTGCAGCCCAGTCTGCCCCCAGTATCAGCTCATGCTGGTGGGTGCTGCAGCCTAGCCCAACCTGGACAGCCCCCAGTCCTGGCCCTAATGTAAACTGGCTGGTATTGTTGCCCAGGATGGCCTTTCTTGCACCCTATGCTGGTTCTCACATCTGCCAGTGGGTGTTATGAACTGACCCAGCTTGGCCTGCCCCAGACCAGACCCACATGTGTGCTGGTGGGTATAGTAACCTGACCTTGTCTGGGCTGCTCCCAGTCATGGTTCTTGCACTCACCTGCAGGGACTGCATAGGAGGGGACATAGGAGTTCCCCAAGCTCCTCTATCAGGTCACCTCCCAGTTACAGATCTTGCACACCCTGGTGGGTTCTTGGCCTAGACAGACTTGGTTCACCTCCTGTCCTGACAGGAGCAGTGACCTTGCCTGATTAGCCTACACCCATTCCAGCTCTAACCATTGAGTGTTACAGCCCAGCCCTCCTTGGCCCACACCCTAGACCTACCTTTTGGGTGGTTCAACAGGTGTCAAGACCTAGCCCAGGCTGTCCTACACCCACCCTGGTTCCTGTGCACACCAGCGGGTGCTGGATCCTGGCCCATCCTAGCATACCCCAGACCCAGTCTGCACCTATGCTAAGAGATACTGCAGCCATGTCCAGCCCTGTTCGCTGCCCCAGTCCAGCTGGCATGTACCCTTAGCTCCCTGACCAGGCTCACTCCCAGCCATAGATCTTTCACATGCTGGTGGTTGCTCTGACCCATCCTGGCATAACTCATCACCCAGCTTGGCCTTTGCCATTGGATGCTGCAGCCCAGCTTGGCCTGGTCTGGTCCCACTCCCAACTCTCACTGGTGAGTACTGCAGCCTTGCCCTATCCAGCCTGCCCCCATCCCTGGCTTTCATGCAAACCAATAGGTGTGATAGCTTAGCCCAGTCTGGCATGGCCTGCACCCCAAACTGGCTCCTGCACATGCCAGTAAGCTATGATTTTGCCTGGCCCTTCCTGGTCCTCCCTAGAACCCCATCCCTAGAGTCAGCCCACATACCTGCGAACAAATGGAGCAGCCCTGTCTAGCCTGACCAATACCAAGTGCTGACTCACATGCTCACAAGTGGGACCTACCACCAACTAGGGGAATTCCCCAGCTTCTTACACCAGGCCCACTCCCAGAGGTTGCCAGTGGGTGCTAGACTCATAACTGGCACAGTCTTTGCCTTTGTGTATGCTGGTGAATTTTGCATCCCAGCCCGTCCCACACCCAATTCTTGGCTGCACCTGTGATGCTGCAGCCTGGACCAGTCTGGCCTATTCCCAATCCCTGCACCCACGAGTGTTGTAAGTTCCATGATCATGCCTAGCTTGACCCATCGCTACTCCTGGCTCTTGACCAAACCAGTGAGTATTGCAGTCCTACAGGGGTGAGCCCATAAATCCCTCACAGGATCTGCTCCCAGACCCAATTCTCTCTTGCATGCTGGTGGGAACCCAACCTGAAATGGTCCACCCTTTGCTCTGTCACTCAACAGTGGTTATTATGGTTGAACCCTGCCTTGCAGGCCCCTCAGCCCTGGCTTTTGTGCGTACCAGTAACTGGTTGTTGATACCAACAATCCCAGCTCAGGTTTCCCACGTGGGCTTGTGTATTGGTTTGGCCCTGAAAAGTACTCCAGTTTCTCTTGTCCAAACCACCTGGTCTCAATCCCCTCATTTACCTGCAAGTGTAGTAGCCTGGTTGGTGAAAGTTTCCCAGAAGTCACTTCTCACTTATGCTGTCGCTCAGTAATCTTCCCTCCCATACATTCCCACTTCCCTGAGCAATCTACAGCCCCTCATGCCCACAAGCATGCAGATTCCCAAGCCTGGTACTCCAATGGTGTGTCATGCCAGCTTGGGGCTGTGCCTGGCTACCTGGGCCCCATGCATGCTTGGGTGTATGTTCCCAGATCCTGTCTGCCAGTGTGCCAGAATCCTTCCCCCACATATATTTTTTAATAATAGATAGAGTAGGCTAGCATACTGGTATAGTTAACATGAATTTGGCATTAACTAGGCCCAGAATTCCTGTGAGCTATTGGCTCCTTTCCTCTGGCAGTATAACTCTTGCCTAGGTACTGTGCAACCTATGCAGGTGCCTGCATCTGGGAAAAAGTATCATTTTTTTGATTGAGACATTTTTACCCTGCCATAAATAGGGCTTTTGTTATGATAGTTATTTATAGGGTATACTTTATCAATAGAACTCACATCAGAAGAATTGAAATAAATGCTGAAGATTTTAATAGATTCAATTGCTGTGTTTAAATAAGAATAATTAAAAAATTGTTGATGTAAATCTTTTTCACTTTAAGAAAAATAATCCCTCTGAAACCAAAAATCTTGTATTTCCAAGAGTAAAATGTAAGAGGTATTACTGAAGCAGCAATAAAACAATCATCATCACTTAATGCATGCTTCAAGATAAATGGGGCCCGGCGTGGTGGCGCAGTGGTTAAGGTCCTCACCTTGCACGCCCGGGATCCCATATGGGCGCCAGTTCTATCCCGGCAGCCCCACTTCCCTTCCAGCTCCCTGACTGTGACCCGGGAAAGCAGTCGAGGACGGCCCAAAGCTTTGGGACCCTGTACCCGAGTGGGAGACCCGGAAGAGGCTCCTGGCTTTGGATCGGCATAGCATCAGCCGTTGGGCTCACTTGGGGAGTGAATCATCGGACGGAAGATCTTCCTCTCTGTCTCTTCTCTCTGTATATCTGCCTTTCCAATTAAAAAATAATAATAATAAATCTTAAAAAAAAAAAAGATAAATGGAGGGCCTGGAGCAATGGCTTAATTGGCTAACTCCTTACCTTGCAAGTGCCAGGATCTAATATGGGTGCCAGCTCATGTCCCAGCAGCTCCACTTCCTATGCAGCTCCCTGCTTATGGCTTGGGAAAACAGTGGAGGTTAGCCCAAAGTCTTGGGACCCTGTGCCCACATGAGGGATAAGAGGAAGCTCCTGGCTTTGGATCAGCTCAGTTCCTGATGTTATGGGCATTTGGGGAATGAATCAGCAGATGGAAGATTTTCTCTTTCTTTCTTCTCCTTTCCAATAAAAAATAATTAATAATTAATATATTTTTTAAAAAGATGAATGGAGCTAGGAGAACTGTATATTTATATTCATAAAATGAAACTGATCCAAATAAACAAATGAACCAAATGCAAATAGATCAAAGATGTAAATGTAATACCTGAAAATATGAGAATCTCAGGAGAAAATGTGGAGAAAAAGCTCCCTAGATACTGGCCTTAACAATGACATTTTGTATATCATTCCAAAAGCTAAAAACAGAAGAAAAATGAGTAAATTTGTGTTAACACTTTCTACACAGCAAAACAATTAGAAAAATTAAAAGGCATCATACATATTGGGAGAAACTTTATATATGAAAAGGGACTAAGATCCAAAATGCGTAAGAACTCTATTCAACAGCACTAAATAGCTAGCTAGCTAGCTAACCAACTAAATAAATAAATAACAATGATACCATGATTAAAAATAGTCAAGTGGGAGGCAGCCCTGTGGTATAGTAGGGTAAACCTCTGCCTGTGGCACTGAAATCTCAGGTGGGTGTGGTTTCTGCCCCAGCTGCTCTGTTTCTGAACCAGCTCATTGCTAATTTGCTTGGGCAAACAGCAGAGGATGGTCCAAGTGCTTGAGCATCTGTATCCATGTGAAAGGTTCCTGGCTTCCAACCAGCCCAGTCCTGGCCATTGTAGCCATTTGGGGAGTGAACTAGTGCATGGAGAATCTATCTTCTTGTCCTTCTCTCTCTGTAACTGCCTTTCATTTTTGAAAATGAGGCATACAGATGATCCAGTGGAAATGAAAAGATGGTCAGCGTCATTCAGCACTATGGAAATGCAAATCAAAAGCCTAACATCTAGGATAATGTCATCTGTAAAAAGGAATAACTTGACATCCTCATTTCTAATTTGTCCTTTTGATTTCTATTTATTGCCTAATCTCTCCAGCTAAACTGCACAGAACTGTATTGAATATCAGTAAAAAGTGGGCATCCTTGTCTGTTTCCAGATTTTAGTGAAGACGTTTCCAAAATTTTCCCATTCAATATGATCCTGGCTATAGGTTGAACTATTCTTTCATCCCTGAAATAAAGGGAAGGCATATTACTCAGCCATACAGAGGAATATAATCACTGTTGTAGCACAGTGGGTGAAACTGGAGATCATTATGCCAAGTAAGATAAGTTAGACTCAGAAACATAAATTCAATATTTTTTCTGTGATCTCTAGAAGTTCACAATTGGAGGGAAAGTACATTAATAATATGTGGATACCAATTTTTGGTTAATTGATGATTAAACATATTGCATTCACTGAATTTTATAGTCAATATAATTCTGTAACTTTATTTCCTGACATTATTCCTTGTCATGAATCCCATATTGTGTGATATTAGTACTGCATCTTTCAGCAAAAGTAACATGCAAAGTCCAGGCTGGATCAGACCCAGAACCAAAAGTTTGAAACTCCATCTAGGTCTCTCAAATGGATGACAGGTGTTATAAACATTGAGGCCATCTTCTGCTGCTTTCCCAGGCACGTTTGCAGGGAGCTGGATTGGAAGTGGAGTTGTCCCAGGACTCCAGCCAGAATTCATTTGGAATCCCAGCATTTCAAGTGGTGGCATAACCTTCTGCACCACAGTGGATTTTATCTTATTTACTTTTCACGAAAGTAATTGCAACCTGTTGCAGCTCATTCCATTCTAAAGAGAGCTGTTTCAGAGACTGAACATAATCTAATTTAAAAAATGATTTGTTTATTTGAAATGCTCAGTGACAGAGATGGGGGAAAGAATGATCTTTCCACCCGCTGGTTCATTCCTCAGATTAGCTGTAACTGTCAGAGCTCAGCCAGACTGAAGCCAAGATGGAGACAGATGACTATAACAGTATGTGCTGGTGCATTGGGAAGCCAGGAGCCAAGAGCTTCATTCTGGTCACCTATGTAGGTGGCAGGGACTCAAATACTTGGGCTAGCTCCGTCCAGGTCTCCCTTATGCCTAATCATAGTTCCATGTACTTAAGCCATCCTCTTATGCTTTCCCAGGTGACTTTAGTGAGGAGCTAGATTAGAAGTTGAGCAGCAAGTGCTAGAACCAGTGCTCTGATGTAGGATGTTGGATTCGCAAGCAATGTTGTAATCCACTGCACCTTGTTAACCCCTCTGCTGCATTTTTATACTTTGTATAGTGGACATATAGGATTTTGTGCACTGCAGATATTTTGAAAATATTTGTAGACATTGCAATATCAACAATGGCTATTTGGTGCTGGTGATTTTATTTAATTATTTCATGCAGATTTTCCATCTGTGTGTGATTGAATCCATGGATGTAAAACCCACAGATAAAAAGGGCTGGTTGTGCTGTGTGGCTTCCTGTATGTGTAGATCTATGATTTAATTTCTATCTTAGGCAGGGAAATTACTAATAAAATAGAAAATTACTCATAAAAAAGTGATACACAGTAACAGTATACTGTAGTGTGCTTGCCAGCATCACTACTCTTGAACACCACTGTTGCAGTACTGGCACTGATGCGGTAACTGAGAAGGATGTAAAGTGACAGAAGAGCAGATAGCATTTATTATGCGAATGCCATGGAAAGGAGAGGATTTTTTGTCTCCATTGGGATGGAGTGGGGGCAGTGCAAGATATTATTATGCTGTTCAGAGTGGCCTACAATTTGAAAATTGTGGATGGTTAGTTTATAGAATTTCCCATTTACTGATTCTGAACCATGATTCACCATGGTAACTGAAGCTACAGAAAGCAAGACTTGGAGGAAGGTGCTGTATGTGTGGCAAGGAATATGAACCCAAGAAATATTTGAGAGCCTTAATGGATATGAATACCTCAAACATACAGCCAGGGGGTAGAATATTCCATTATCCTTTTGGTTGTTAAAGCTGCATGGTATTATGACCAGTTCCAGCTCCATAAGACTTTAATTACTTTCTCCTGGTTTTAGATTTAAAGGAACAGTAGAAGAGCAATCCCCTTTCTTGTTCTTTGGAAGCTTTACTCTTTTATAGGATACCAGTTTCTATGTTTGGCTTTGGGAATAAGTTTTGGCAGTTAGCTTTACTACAGATCCTCTCTGAAAGTCCAAAGCTGGAATCTGCTATCGAGAAATTAAATAATTTCTATTGAGAGAAATTTAATAAATGTGCCTCCCTTCCTTCCAGCAGTTCTTCCAGTCCATGATGTGTTAGGGAATGAATTTCCCAAAGGTGAACATGTTTTCTTCTGTGAGCATGCTGTGACATAGCTGACACAGACACAGCCTCCAGTGATCTTAGCCAACTGTTCTAAGGGCAACAACAGAGTCGGCAGAATGTAGTCGAGTTAAATGTAATGTTTTGATAGGAAATGCTGGGTCTAGGTATAGATTATGCCATTTGTTTTTCTTCTGGTGTATTATTGAAAATACTAACATGTAAATTAGTTTGAAATGAGCCGTTGTCCAGAGTTGGGAGGTTTTCATGGTCTCTTCAAGCTTGGCTAACTGGTGTTGGAGAGAGTGGAAGGCCGCCGAGAACACACTTTTCTCGCTGGGTTTCCTGAGACGGTATGAACATTGATTGAGAGAGAACTGTCTAATCTTCAGATAGTGTAGTCTATCACTCCATTTATTCTTATTCTGTGTGGCATGAAGGGGGAGATGCAAAAACATTACTTTTTGATTCCCAGCTCATACCCGTTTTACCTTAACGGTACTTAATTATCTGATTAATTAATCCTTCTGTTGAATAGACAGACCACAGTGCTGAGTCTAAAATAACCTTGTTTCCTTGTCCTGGCTCTGCCAACAATATAATGGAAATTTATTTAATCAGCCAACATTTTCTTTTTTATTTTTGTTGTTTTCAGAATAGAAATACTTTCTTTTGAAAATTAATGAGGTGAGAGGTTTGAATCACTTTGTTCTCCCCAAAAGGTGGACCCTGAAGAATTCAGAGCATTTGTTTATTGAAAGGAGTTGAAAGCATAATTAAGACAATTTTTGGGTTGTTCTGTAGATGTGGTTTACCAGATAACAGATTGTGTTTCTTTAGAAATAGAAAAAGAATGAAGAGAGCTTGTTCAACCCTTTTACATGTAAAAAGACAGAACACTTAATATCCAAAGATGAGAAAACTCCTTCAAGTTCACAAAACAAGGAAAACAGTGAAAACGTGAAACCTTTGGATTTCTGATATGTGGTTGTCCCTGCCTCCAAACACCAGTTTTTACATATTTAGTGCAAAACAACCTTCTGTCATAAAATATATTCTGTCAGATTTTAATGTTATTTAAGGCAGGTGATAAATTTATAATCAAATGCTATAGCCATTACCACTGGTTTTATGTGTAAAATACTTTTTCTTTTCTAAACTTAAGAGTTACAGTAATTTTGTTAAATTTTTGTAGCAATGAGATTTAGTCAGTTGAAGTTTTATTTGCATTTGAAAAGAGAGTGGCACAGAGATGAAGAGACAGAGAGATAAACAGAGAACTTTCCCATTCATTGGTTCACTCCACAAATGTCTGCAATACCCAGGGCTGAAATCAGGAGCCAAGAACTCAATCTGGTCTCCCATGTGGGGCAGGCAACCAAACACATAAGCCGGTATCCTGTGCCATTCAGGGTGGTCCTTAGCAGGAAGTTGGATGGAGAGTGGAGCAGCATTCCCATCAAGGATGCAGGACTCCAAGCAACAGCTTGACTTCTGTGCCAGGTGGCTGCCTCTCTAGTAGTTTTTTGTTTGTTTTAGTTTGGATAAATAGGTGTTTGGATAAATAGGTGTGCTGACAAGTAGCTGGTTCAAAATCGCATGGAAACTCACCATAGTTTATTTTAAATATTTCTCTAGCATATTGTTTGACCTTCAACTTAAATTTATTGACATTTACATTCAGACACAGATCTTGTTGTTAGCAGCATTAAATCAGATTTGTCCTCTTGCCTCAGATATTTTGTTCCCTGTCAAATCAACAACTGAAATAATTATTTCTTTTCAGCTATTGTATTTTCATATATTAGTTTCTTTTGCTGTTGAAAACAAATTACTGCAAACTCACTGTCTTACAACAGTACAGACACTTATACTTTCATAGTTCAAGAGGTCTTTGGGCTAAAATCAAAGTATAGGCTGGCCTGTGTTCCTTTCTGCAGGCTTTCCAGTTTCCTTGCTTTTCCAGTTTCTAAGAGTTATTTGCAGTGCTGTTTCTTCCATTTTCAATGCCAACAATGTTGGGTCAAGTTCTTAGGTCTCATATCTTGGACTTCAATAGTTTTCCTCTTAAGTTCCAAGGACCCTGTGAATACATCAAATGCATTTGAATAATCCAAAGTAGTTTCTCCATCTCACAATCCTTACTTATATCACCAGTTTCTTTCACCATTTAAGGTTACAGATTCCGGAGACTAGGAATTAGATGCATTTTGGGTGCCTGTATTCTGCTGCCATGCCTCATATGCATGTCAGCTCTATCAGCACAAATTTTTTCCTTTAAAGGGTGTTGAGATAATGGCTCTCTTGCAAATTTAGAAACTTTTTTCTAAAAATTCATCACACATCTTTTTCTCAATACTTTCTCTTCATAAGTATTTTAGTATATTATAGATAAAAATTTAATATTGTCTATAAAATTGGAAATTTGGGGAAATGAGGAAAAGAAAATCCTGCAATTCATTCTACTCTAAGCAAATTGTCATTTTAGCATATTTCTTTTCAGTCATTTTCATGTGCATATTTGATTTTATATTTTATTTTAGCTGCTATATAAAACATGAAATGTGATGTATATTTACATTCCTTAATGATTAGACTACAACATGATCAATCAAGAAAGCTAGCAGACACATTGTCTAACATCCTTATGATGTTGAACTCTATTTTGTGGAGTGTTAAGCTTCTGATGATAAAGTAAGTTGAAATCATGTCTTAATAAAAATTAAAAGAAAAATAAGAAAGGATAGAAAAGAAGGAGAGAGGAAGAAGGGGAGGGAAGGAGGGTAGGATGGAAATGTTTTATACTTTTAATTCTCTATAAAATACATGAAATTTGTGCTCCTTGTATAAATACATTTAAAGACATTAAAATCTATTTTTGGAAATACTGAAATATCAATTTATTATGAGGGATTGTGATCACAGTTCTTCACAAGAAGTCATTGACATTTGTTCCTTTGGTCTCATTAAGACTTTTTATCCTTGATGCCATAGCTCCCCCTCCTTCGCCCACTCTTCCACAAACCCTCCACTCTATAATATGGAAATGCCCATACCACTCTCTCTTTCTGTGAGCGTAGTGTTTTTGGATTCCCCACATGACTGAAATCATTCAGTGTTGGATTATCAGTGCCTGTTTTATTTCACTTACATGTGTATCTATTTAGCATAATTATCACAGTATATTTGCAATTCTTATTTTTCTTTTACAGCACAATGTAGTTAATGCTTTATGCCTTGTTAATAATTTTCTCTTATAATCATCTAATTTAAAAAAACCTTTTTTACCAATACAATTAGGAGGTGGGCATTTGGTGTGACAGTTGTCACACCACAGGAGATGATCACTTCTTATATTGTATTACCAGCTTCCTCCTAATTACAAGCTCTATGAGGCATCAGGTTATGGTTCTGGTATTTGGGGTCCTTCCACTCTTATGGGAAACTCAGATTTATTTTCAGTTACTTCAACCTTGTCCAGGCCTGGGTGTTGTGGATACTCAGAGTGAACCATTGGAGGAAAGATCCCTGTCTCTATCTCTCTGTTTTTCTGTCTTTCATAATAATAACTTTTTTTAAAGTTAATGCTCATAGCAGAAAACCTAGAAAATTAAAAAATAGTACAAAGCTTCTAATACCATCATTCACATTTACCTGCTATTAACATTTGTGTATATTTCATTCAGTCATTCTTGTCATGCCTACTTTAAGAAGATTTATTTATGTATTTGAAAGGCAGAGAGAGAGAATTGATTGATTCATTTTTCATTTGCTGGTTCATTCCCCAAATGACTACAACACCCACAGCTGGTCTAGGCCAAACCCAGGAGCCAAGAGCTTCATAATGGTCAGTGTGAGTGTCTAGGGCGTAAGTACATACTTCACTGCCTTTCTAGGTGCATGAGCAGGAAGATGGATCAGAAGTGGAGCAGCTGGGACTCAAACTGGCATTCTCTTATGGGATGCCAGTGTCAAAAGCAACTTAATCCATTGTGCCACAATGCCAACCACTTCTGATTTTTATAACGCTAAATTTGATTCATATCAAGTATTTAAAATTCTTTTTATTTTTAATTTTGGATTTTATGGTACAATTCTGTGCAGTCTAGGATTGCCCCCCATTCTCCACTCCCTACTGATGTTTCCCATATTGTTACAATAGTATGGTCCTTCATAAGGACTTATATTTCCATCAGTCTGTTATTTAAGTGTACCCGGCATTGTAGGTACAGACAATGTCAGACAGTCCATCATCCCATTATCTGGATATGTCTAACAGTTTCATTGGGAGTCCGTCTTTGATTTGGAAGTAGGGATGCATGTTGCATTGTGTCTTCACGTCTGGATATGGTAGTCTCTATTACTCAATTAGTATACATTCCAATTTGCATGATGGTTTTCTTATATTAGAGAGAACATATGGTATTTTTCTTTTTGGGATTGACTTATTTCAGTGACCATAATGGTCTCTAGTTGGGACCATCTAGTTGCAAATGGTATAACTTCGTTTATCATGCTTTTCTTTTCATTGTAATGTAACCCTAACACTTGCTGTTACAAGTCTAGCAAAACTATAAATGGCATAATTTAAAAATTTTAAATACATGACTATTATTTTAAAATTTTTTGAAATATTTGTTTACTTGAATGGCAAAGTCAGAGAGAGAGAGAGAGAGAGAAAGAGAAAATCGTCTATAGCTGGTTTACTCTGCAAGTGGCTATAATGACCTAGGCTGGGCTAGCCAAAGGCCAGGAATCAGGAACTTCTTCTAGGTGTCCTGTATGGCTACAGGGGTCCAAACGCTTGGACCACCCTAATCTGCTTTTCTAGATACATTAGCAAGAGATTGGATCAGAAGTGGGGCATCTGGTGCTCAACTCGTATCTGTGTGGGAAGCTGGTATTGCAAGAGAGTGGCTTAACTTGTTTTACCACAATGTTGGATCCATAATTTTGTAAAGCATAGAAAATGAGTATTAAACCACAAAATATGTCAACGTTATCCTTTTGTGTTCCCTTTCCTCTTTAGCATTACTCTGTGTAGTATTGTAAAAATATTTGCTTATGGAATGCATAAAACACTGCCTGGAACTTAAACATGTGAATTTGGCTTAACATTGAAATGTCATCAGCCTCAAGTAGTATTTATTTTATAATGTATCAAAATTTGCATTATCGTTTTTTCTTAAAATTTTTATTTTCCAAGTGTCTTCAACTTTCTGAAAAGTTGCAAGATCAATACACACAACCTTCTGTTTTTGGTTTTTTTTTTTTTTTATCCCCTTGGATCATTTCAGTGTAAGCTGCTGATACAGAGCACTTTGGCTTCAAATTCTCTGGTGTACATAAATGAGAACATTCTCCTTCATAACCTCAAATCAACCATCAAGTTCAGGAAATTTATATTAATACATTATTACATTCTAATCAGAGCCCATTCCAGTTTTTCAATTATCTCAAAACTGTTCTGAATGGCTAAGATTTCCAGTTCAGAATCATGCATTGCATATTATTGAAATAGCTCTTTGATTTTTTCCCATCTGGGACATTTCATCGGTCTTTCCTTGTCTTTCATGACCTTAAAACTTTTAAAGTGATTAGGCAGATTTTTTTTTATATAGGATGACCCCTTGTTTTAGTTCTAGTGCTTCCCCAGCATTACATTTGTTTAGGCTTTCTTTCTTCAGCTGAGATTGCAGTAAAAATTTGTATTCTTCTCATTGCATGCTGCCTATGGCGTATCATTTTGAGTTCTCACATATAGATGATAACTTGGTTAAGGTCATGTCTAGCAGACTTTCTCAGGGTAAAGCTACTTTTTCTTCTCTTCATAACTAGCAGTATTTCAGAGAAGATGCAAAGCACTTTAGGATTATATAAATGCCTCATTCCTCACCAGACTTTCAGTATATACTGCTATCATTATGGAGTTACTGTTTCTCGTTTTGCTCAACGATAATCCATCCTTGTGTTTTCCCTTGCTGCATTTTCATCCCTTGGTCAATCACAGTACGGAATGTGTCTTGCATTAACTAATCCCCCAGAGGAAGCCCATGCCCTGTTGATGTTGCCTTGCCCATCTCCTGATGGCTTCCGTACTCTGCTCGGCTTGCCACAAGTTGTGACTTCCCTGCACGAATGCCTTCTTTTTGTTTGCTTTCCAGCTCACCATGCTAGGCTTAGGTTGATGCTGTCTCTCCACAGTGAGAACCTTCTTCTGCTCTCGAGCCCCACCGGGCCCCACTATTCCCTCCTTCTAATGCAGGCTGAATCCCATGGCTATGGAGTCAATTATTCATGAACAGGAATGGAAAGAGCACTTTCTTTTGCCCTTTTAAAGATTATTTTTATTTTTATTTGAAAGGCCATTGCAGAATGAAAAAGGGACACCAAGAGAGATCTTCCTTTTATTGGTTCACTCTCCAAATGACTTTGTTCTGAAGCTGGGAGCCGGGAGTTTCTTCTGGGTCTCTCATGTGAGTTCAGGGGCCCAAGGATCTGAGCCATCCTCTGCTGCTTTACCAGGCAATAAGCAGGGATCTGGTTGGGAAGTGGGGCAGTTGGAACTAGAATGTTGGCACCACCAGGAGAAGCTAGGCTTACTATGCCACTACCCCAGCCTCAGAACATTTTCTATACTATGATTTTTAAGTTGTCGACTTTCCCCTCATAACCATGATTTTTTTTAAATTTTTAAAATGTATTTTATTGATTTGAATAATAAACACAAACTTACATCTTGCTCATGTTTTGCAATAGATATGAAGCAGATAACACAGTCTCTAATTAGGCCTTTCGAAGTATATTCAGAGCCTCATCTGCACCATTTCTCTCACTGGACCTTAAGCACTGTGAAACCTGACTCCAATAGAATTATGTGATACGACGCCATAGTATGTTATTGCATATCAATCATTAACACTTAATGTGTTATGTGATAATGATTCCCTTAATAGCTTCTCCTGACTAGACCATCAAGTCCATGAGGCAAACAACATATTTCTGTATGGCTACTCCTTTCCTGTATCTAACCCAGGCAAACTGAATAACTTATTGCATTGTTTATACATGTAGATGCTGGCTCTTATAGGAGAAATTGTTTCTATTAAACTGTTGTACACTTGATTCATTAGCACTTTCTGGGAAGGAATTTGACATGCTCAGAAGGTTCAATTTGTGAATATTTCAAACTGCTCAGAGAGCAGGCAGCACTCAGAAGCAAATCATCATAAAAAGCCTTAACATTCTTCTGCATAAAGATTTCTAGCAGCTTCTCCTTTCAGCTTGCCCAGTGTTCTGGTAAACAGGATATGTATTTAGATAGTTCTGATTTTGATCCTGGACATTTCTGTTTATTCAGTTTTGGTGATTTAAAAAAAAAATCAGCCGTTTGAGTTCAGTTTGTGCATGAGAGGAATTTCAAGGAAAAAAAAATTGAAACTTTATTGTTGGAAGAATGCACAGGACCACTGGCTCCATTGCTCCTGGAATGGCTGTGGCCTGCAGGAGCAGTAGAGTTGCTGTACTCATTCCTTAGCATTAATGATGTGTTTTGCCAGAAGACACATATTCACAGTTGTGAGTGCGGAGTCATGTGTGTAGAATATTTTTGCAAAGGCACTGACTCCCTCACGGTTACTGATTTGTTACGGCAATTGTCACAGTCTGCAGTAAAGTGCTAAATTCCCAAATTTTCCAGCTTTCCTGAGAAATAAATACAGCTTTAATGTGGCAATGACCAGCCCTCAATCTGAGATAGTTTTTAATATCTTTTGGTTATTAAAATCATCTTTTGCTCTTTCTTTAAGGAAATATGGATGATCAGGAATTCTGAATTGGTGTCCTAATGTAATTTGAAATGCTCAATATAGAATCTGTTTCAGAATTTAAGTTTTTTTATATTTATAAAGGTAGTAAAATCCATCTGTCATATATTACATAACAGTCCCAGCAAATATGACATGATGCCCTGTAATCAGTTACAATAATGTTTCCCAGGGACATGCAACAATATTTGCACTAAATGAGAGAAAGCATGTGACTAACCTCATTCTACTTCAGGTCAGAGTTTACTAAGACTTTATTTTGGGTCAATCAGATGAATTCAGATTAGCTGCCAAATGAATACAGGCAAAAAAAAAAAAGAGGGCCATCTGATTATTAAATGATTTAATTTTGAAATTCTGTATAAGGAGTTGCCTTTTAAATTTTTTTTTTATTTGGCAAAATAAGTTCACTACCCTCTGTAGGAACCCAAAATGTTTTTGGGCCAATACATTTCACTGGGCACAAAATCCAAAGAATATGGGAAACAATCCGTTGAATGTTATTGAAGTGAGAATAACTTTTATGTTCATCTCTAGTCTGTGATAATGACCTTTCCGTTTTATTTACTAATCTGTTTCACTTTCAAGAGGATACATCGTGGGTTATAATCTCTTATGTTGCATGATTGCCGAAGTATTCTTTTTTTTAAAAAAAAGGATTTATTTTATTTTTATTGGAAACTTTCATACAGAGAAGAGATGAGAAAGAGAAAGATCTTCCATTCGTTGATTCACTCCCCAAGTGGCCTTAAGGCCAGAGCTGCGCTGATCTAAATCCAGGAGCCCAGAGTCTCTTTCAGGTCTCCCATGTTGGTGCAGGAACCCGAGGCTTTTGGACATCCTCATCCTCAACTGCTTTCCTAGGCCACTAGCAGGAACTGGATGGGAAGCAGGGCAGCCGGGATTAGAACCGGCACACATGTGGGATCCTGGCACATGCAAGGTGAGGACTTTAGCCGCTAGACTACCAAGCTGGGTCTTCCAAAATATTTTTTAATTAAAGCAAATTGAAATTAAATTTATCTTGTGGCAATTTTAGGAGCTTGGAGCAAGAAAGAAGGTTGCAGCCTAAATGAATCAACAGTTTCCACCAACAAGCTATGATTCTCTAAGTCTCAGAGCTTCACTTGGGTGCATTTGATGCTCAGCCTCTGGAAAATGGTTTGTGTTAAGGAAAAGGACATCGTCAAAGAGTTACATGAACTTAGATCAACTGATCAATCTTGGATGTTTCTGGTCTATTTTTCTGTTTATCAAATGATGCTGAATTCCCACTTTGCAACTGTAAATTGAGTTAGCAGCTATGAAAGTACTCTGAAGGTGACCACTTTAGCATGTAAAATCATTATTTTGAAAAATAATTTATATAGTGTGAAGTCCAAGTGATAGAACTATGTAATTCTTTTAAAAAATATTTATTTGGATAACAGAGAGAGGAGACAGAAAAAAAAAAAAAAGAAAAAGGAGGGGCAAAAGGAGGAAGTGAGAAAGAGAGAAAAGGGAAACGACTGATTCAGCCTGTTGGTTTATTGCCCAAATGATCCTGACAATTAGAATTAGGCCAGGATGAAGCCAGGGACTGCTTCCAGGTCTCCCTTGTGCATGGCAGGAACCTTAGCATTTTGTATTATCACTTGTTCCTCTCCAAGAACATTAGCCAGGAGTTGGATCAGAAGTGGAGCAGCTGGGACTTAGCACTCTAAGTTGCTTAACCCACTACACCATAATGCCCATTCCTAATTTTTATCTTAGCAGATTTGTCCAGAAAGCAGATTGCTAAAACAAGCATTTGAGGTGTCTCTCTCTCCCTCCGCTTTCGAGAGGCACCCCACCTCCCGTCTTTCTGTAGGAGATGCATTCCCCCCTCCCTTTCCCTTCCCAGCTTACCTGGTCCCTTTGCAAACTCTTCTCTCTGCAACAACAACAACAACACAAAACAAAACAAAACAAAAAACCAAGCATTTAATTTGCTTGACCACGCTTTGTGTATTGCTTGCAGGCAGTATTTCTTTATAAACTAATGTGTCATTGAGCAATTGATTGCCGTTCTGCTTCCTTTTCACCCTTTCTGACCTACCCTGCAAAAACCAGATCTGAATTCTTGAAATATTTTTTCCTTTGCCACCCAGTACTGAGGTTTTGTCAGTAGAGGGTGCTGTGAAGGCAGATAAGGAAGCTTGTGCAGCCAAATTTCCTCAGACATCATTACCAGTATGCTCAGCTTCTTTTCCCAGGGGTCAGCCTCTTCTGGCGCCTCTGGATACAGTTTCATAGCAGAGGCAGGGCCTTTTCTGGAAGCTGAGTACCACGCATGTGCCAGAGGGTGTGTTTCTGTCAATTTCCAGCAAATAATCACCAAAGTGATTTCTGTGCCCTTCATAGACCTGCAGCTGTGCCCTGTCCAAGTCTGGAGAGCAGCGCTGCTTTGCAGGCCTGTCTCTGGGTGCTCTGTCTAGGTCCTCGGGGTAGTGATTACTTCTACTATCTGTTGCGCTTATATTTTTAGAATTCTCTTTGCTTATTATGAGACAGTTTCTCCTCACTCCAATTCTCTATTTTCCTCTCCCTTGTCATAGTGGTTTCTCTCTGTTAAGACCCCCCCACACACAATAAATTAATGATCTGCATGACCTAATGCAAGGCAGTTCTTCAGAGATAATACCATGAGACCTGTATTTGAAAAATTGAGACATGTCATCCCAAAATATCCAGTTGGAGATTGCCTTAAAATCTTATAAACTTGAACAGATCTTCTCATGGGGTCTCTGAGTATTTGTGTATTTGTCCTCCATCTCTGTAACCTCATATGCACTGCTTTGTCTCTTAGTCTGGTCTTCCGTTAGCCTTACTAAGCATGTTCTAGCCCCAGCTAGCCTTGAGCAACCTGTCACTCTAAGTCCATGGATTCCATTTTCTTTCTTGCTGAAGTGGAGATGTGAAAGAGAATACGTTGAAGAAATCAAGGAACAAAAATGCTTTGTAATTAAAGGAGCACCCGACAAAAAGTACTATCGGTGTTTATTACATAGATTTTCCTTTCCATGATTTTGATTTTTACAAGTACATTTTTATTTTGACAGCCTGAGGTAGTAGTAGTGATACTTCCAACCTACTAAAATGGGCAGACATATAATTATTGGATGAAGCTGAATGTCCTGGATGCTAAAATACAGAAATGAATAAGGTTTCAGGAGCTCTGAAATGTAAAACTTCACTGTGGTCTGAGGATTTGTGGTTTATTTTCAAGGAGAGACCACCTGATGGTCAAGAATCAAAGTTGCCATTTGTACAATGACTATGATGTCATGTTTAATATTTATATTCTACATTTTAAATTATTTTGTCTAGTGTCATTTTCCCATTCAGGTATTACTTATAGACTTCTACTGTATTCCCAGTAGAGTCCTTTTGCATTTTATTTGTCCAGCTTCTGAAGTGTTAAGCCCTTTTATTGTAATATAAGTTTAAACTCTGTTATCTCAAAAACTAAAAAGAGAAATGAAAGGAGGGTGGGAGGGGGAAAGAGAGAGGAAAGAAGGGAGTATCAGGATGTTGTTAGAATTGTAGAAATTGTAGGAATCTGCAGATCACGTCGAGTCCATTAAACTAATTAATGATTAGATCAAGATCAAGCATTTTGCTTGAGGCCAATTTTTTGTTCATTTGTTTTTTAAAAAATGAAATCTTGCTCCAATTATGTGCGGAGAGATAGTGGCAGTAAAATCTTCAAATAAGAAATTCTCTTACGCAGCTCTTTTCAAGTGTTACTTTATTTTTGTGTATATTAATCAATGTTCACATTTAGAAAAAAGATTTGAATAACTTTTACTTCAGAGTTAGTTACACATAGAAAAATTATATGGTCATCCTTAAGTTAAAAATGGGAAATGATTTGTTTGCCACTAAAGTGTGCTTAGAACATTCTAGAGGATGACATACTTGGTGAACCTAGGAAGAAATATAGCATACTATTTAACTTAGAGGTGATTACTCTTTGAATGCAAAGCACCCTGTCAAATCGCAGGATGAGTGCATCTCCCAGTGGATGCTGTTGCAAAGTGCAAGTGACTGCAGGTCCTCCCTAAAGCACTTATCCTCACAATTTGGTTTCTGTGAGAAGCCCACCAAAGACACTTAACCTTTCTCTAAGGAAATCAGGACAGATGATTCTTCACATTTATCAGGAAGACTGCTTCAGTTTCACTTTTTTCCATATATGGTGAGTCAATATTCTGTTGATTTCCAGACTAGATGGAAACTTCCTCTTTCTTTGGCAATATGATTGTGTGAGCAGAGCCCATGCAGCTTTAGAAAATAATTGCTTTTGGTCATTGTTTTCTGAACTGTGATGGTCCTGCTGCAGTTTGTCGCACACTGTTGAATGTAGACTAAAGCAAGCTGAAGAGACATGTTACTTTAAATATGTTTGTTAGAAAATAAAGCATGAGCTATCACTTTTGTCATACCATGAACAGCATTGCTTATGTCATGACTAGGGTAGGTAACAACCCTGTATTGACAAAGTGGTTTATTTACGCTGTGCACAGGCATGCTTGAGAAAGAATTGGTGCATTCTTTCTAGGGATCCAGCAAACGTCTGTTTCTAGAAGATGGCTGTTATTTAAAATATACAAAGTATTTATAGTAGATATAATTGTGAGAATCAGACTTTTGCTGTTTTTCATTTTGTTGTTGAAGTCAAATGGCTTAGTGGATAAAAATGTAATGCTTAAAATGTAAAGATGCAGACTGCAGGGAAACTGTTATTATTAGGAGATGATTGTGATGAATCAGTCATGTATCTTTAGATAGATGTGAAGGCCAAATATAGTAATTGCATGAATCATCTGCGACTGTTATAGAAGGACTAATTACAGAGAATGTAACTATCATGCAAATATGATGAGAACTATTTGAAAGTTAGGCTTTTGTAAGTATGATGGGAATGAATCTCCTTTCGTAGATGCCATATCTTTAGGAACATATATTCTTATCACTTTTTGACCTTTCAGGCTATGACTAAGTGTAGAAGTATATGTTATTTTGAGAAACCTTTCAGCTATACAAGTGTTGTTTTCAAACACAACGGATGCAGGATAAAACCTATCCAAGTGGTGGACCAAAAAAATTGAACAGAGTTACAGTATGACTGAGTAATCTCACTTCCATATGTTCCCAAAAGAATTGAAAATGGCACTTCAAACAAATGAACATCTAGGCATGCTCATATTCAGGGCAGCACTATTTATAATAGCCAAAAACAATAGGGGCAGGTAGGGAATAACTGTTCAATACATATGAGTGCTATTTTGGGGTGACAAATGCTATGCATAAAAGGAGGTGGACCTGTAATTTTCTGAACATACTAGATGCCCCTGAATTGTTTACCTGAATTAATTAATTTCACCTCTGAAAAACCACCAAAGCTGCCCTCATGGCATGGTGCTGTATGATAGCGCTATGTGGAGAATGAACTGTTGTTAGGTTATGCACAAGAATTCCTCATTATAAGAGTTACATATTTTTAGTCATTTTTTTTCTTTATGATAAATTTACCCTTTCCCCTTTGCAGTAGTACACTTTTTTCAGATGAATATAAATTTTAAATGGTTGATTTAATGAGAAAGTAAATAAGTAATAATGTGACACTCAAAAGAAAAATGATGACAAGTTATAGATGACTGAAAAAAAGAGAACTTCCAGAAACATTGTATTTATTCTGTGTTCAAGCCAATTGGGTACATATTGAATACTACTAACTGTTCATCAAAAAAGAACAAGATATATTCTTTCTCTTAGGAACTTTCAACTTATTAATACTGACAAGCCACATCGACAAATAATTCTAAGATAAAGCTGGATGTACCAATTGTGAATTAGAGGAAAAACAGATTGATGTCAAGATCAGCTACCTGTTTAATCATGGGTACCATTCAAGAAAATACTGGCAGTGGGCACAGGTGCATAGCAGAGTAAGCCCATGATTAGGATGTTTGCATTCCATGTTAGAGTGTCAGTTCAACTGCAGCTCTCCGAATAACACACCATGGGAGGCAGCAGATAATGGTCCAAGTTCTTGGATACTTGCCATACATTTGGAAGGCCCAGAAGGCATTCCTTCTGGCTTCTGGCTTTGGGCTGGTCTGGCCATGGTTGTTGCAGACATTTGGGGAGTGGACCAGTAGATGAAAGGTCTCTCTTTTTCTCTCTCTTTTCTCCCCCATCCCTCCAGTCCCCCATCCACCCCCCCACATCCTCTCTCTTTCTTCCCTCTCCCTTTTCTCTTCCCCTCTATTTCCTTTTCCCTTCCCTTCCCTATTCTTTCAGCCACTACCTCCCTTACTCTGCTTCTCCGCATTGTTCTGTTTCTCAAATAAATAAATCAATCTTAAAATCCTAGTATATATAGACCGGTCTAAAGTGTGTGTGTGTGTGTGTGTGTGTGTGTGTGTGTGTGTGTGTGTGTGGTAGTAATGGGGTGAGGTAAATGTTTTTTGTTTTTTTTAAGAATTTTTATTACAATTTTATTACAAAGTCAGATATACAGAGAGGAGGAGAGACAGAGAGGAAGATCTTCCGTCCGATGAGCGCAACGGGCCGATACTATGCCGATCCGAAGCCGGGAACCAGGAACCCCTTCCAGGTATCCCATAAGGGTCCCAAAGTCTTGGGCCGTCCTCGACTGCTTTCCCAGGCCACAAGCAGGGAGCTGGATGGGAAGTGGAGCTGCTGGGATAAGAACTGGCACCCATATGAGATCCTGGTGTGTTCAAGGTGAGGACTTTAGCCACTAGGCCACGGGGCCGGGCCCGAGGTAAATGTTAAAAGGTACAGGTAGTTGACAACTATAACCAAGTTGTGTTTTAAAGTTTTATTTCCAGATTGTTTGTTTCGACAATAGATAAACCAGACATGATGTTGAAGTTTACAGCCCAGCTCAAAGATATTGTGTTAAAGCTACTTAATTAGTTCCTTATCTCATGGACAGTGCTGGCCTTGGCTCTAGAGCATGAAAGTAGGGATTCAAGAAAGGCACAATGGATTATAAGAATGTTGGATGAAATTGACCATTGTTTTTGTTCCTGTGTTGTTCTTATACAAACTGGACATTTCAATTTCTTTGTTCTACGTCTCTCCTTATGTCTTTTTCCTTAATTTGAAACTCTCTTTCTCTCTCTCTCTCTCTCTCTCTCTCAGACACACACACACATTCTCTGATGCAAGACTCTTTCTCTCCCTGATACTCACATACACACATGACAGAGAGAAAGAGAGAGAGAGAGAGAGAGAGAGAGAGTGAGTCTTGAATCGGCTGGACCCCACCACAAATGCCTTGGTAGCAGGGATTCAAATGCTGGAGCCATGACCTACTGTCTCCCTTGGAGTGCATTAGAGGAGGCTGGAATTAGAAGTGGAGTTGAAACTGGAAACCAGGTACTCCCACATGGGTTGTGTCATCCCAGATAGCCTTTGGATTGGCTAGGCCAAATGCCATGTTTCTGTTGCTTCAGAGAATAGTGTCTGTGTCTCTCGATGCCCTGATTTGGTAACTTACCTGGAATAACTCTGTCCCCCCCGCCCCCTGGATTGCTGGGGTTCCAAAGGCTGTGTCTCACCTCTAGTTTTCTCAGCATAAAAGCTCTTTGCTGTTTGAAGAGACTTGACTGAACTCATTCACTTCACAGTGAATAATCAACAACCACCTCATTCTGGCAACTGTACTTATAATTGTAACAGCCTTCCTGTTATCTCAAATGAACCTGTAATTCCTGGAAGATTTGGCAGTAGTTCAGAGCAAACAGTGAAGCTAGGGGTTGAGGGTTGGAAAGCATGCCACTACAGAAAATATTTGGAGGTGGGAAAAGCCTTGACTGAGAGCTTTCCCCAATTTTCTTATTTCTCCAACGCTGCTGCAAATTGTTCCTGTGTACAAGTATTCTGTTCTACAGGTTGACTATAAGCTACTGATTATGTAATTAAAAATAGCAATTTTGTGGCAGTTTTATGCTTTGTAGTTGTGTACATATTTGTTACCACCTATCATGGAAAATAGGATTGAGTAGCAAAAGTGGGGCTGAGGTTGAGGGACCTTTCAAAGCAGGGTTTATGAATGAATCCACACAAATTAGTAGTCATAGAAGATATTTGAATAGATGATTACAATGTTGAAAGCATATAAGTAATGCATAGTACTTTTTAAAAAATTTATTTAAAAGATACAGGGACAGGGCCTGGCCCCGTGGCCTAGTGGCTAAAGTCCTCACCTTGAACGTGCTGGGATCCCATATAGGTGCTGGTTCATATCCCAGCAGCTCCACTTCCCATTCAGCTCCCTGATTCTGGCCTGGGTAAGCAGTAGAGGATGGTTCAAAGCCTTGGGACCCTGCATCCATGTGGGAGACCTGGAAGAGGCTTTGGGCTCCTGGCTTCAGATTGGCTCAGCTCCAACCATTGCAGCTACTTGGGGAGTGAATCATCAGATGTTAGATCTTCCTCTCTGTCTCTCCTCTCTGTATATCTGCCTTTGGAATATAAATAAATAAATAAATAAGTACAGGGACAGAGAGATCTTACATTCTCTGATTCATTCCACAGATATTCTTAACAGTTAAGACCGGGTCAAATCAAGGTCAAAAGCCAGAGATCCCATCAATGGCTCCTACACGAGTGATAGCAACTTAAGTGTTTGGAGCATCATCTGCTTCTTACCAGGCACATTAGCAGGAAGCTGGATTGGAAACAGAATAGTCAGGACTTGAAGCAGGCATTCTGCTATGCCAGGCACATATGCCAAGTGGCCTTTCAAGTAATGAGTGCCATAATCTACTATACCGCAATATTTGCGTCAGTGATAATTTATTCTAAATTTTGTGGGCTGTCAGGTTTAATCTTAGCTTGTGATTGGTTCATACAGAATCCTATTTGTTACTGTTGGTTTCATTGTCTTATGTCTGTTCTCTGACATGTGACTATCTGGATTCTGAGCCAATCTTCCTTTAGGGTGAAGACTAGAAGTTCTCATGATTCTTGTCTTTCTATCTAGCTCATAAGGGAGTAAACACTGCATTTATATGTCCCAAAATTCAAGTCCATTGTAACAAAATACAGCTTTCTTTTATAATGTTATAATTTCTTTTATATATTTCTTTTTCCTTTTTAATAAAATCTCCAGCTTTTTAACTGTACTCCAAAACATATCGGAGATAATCATTAATGATCTGTGTTGGTTATCCCTCACAGCTACAGCAGCCTCAATGCTTACTCCCTGTTTTGGGCATGTTAACCCATTTTGCATAATAGACCATATTCTATTCTCCTTGGGGAATCCTGTTGTTTCTTATTCTTCATGCTTTCGTTATGTTAATATGTTGATACTTCTACTTTGCCAGTTTGAATAAAGGGAGAAGCTGTGTAGCAGCGTGAAATAACCATTTTCTTAGGCCTAATTTGCAATTCTTTCATTGGAAAAGGATTCATGGATTTTTTTTTTTTTTTTACCAAGCATTTATATTGATGTCTACTTTGAAAGTGAAAGTGCTTGTTAGCATTGGGTCTTCAGTGTTTCGTCTGTATATTTTATTCTTGACTGCTCACCTAGCCATTTCTATTACTACATGTTGCTGATGTACAGTAGCTTGCTTTGTCAAATTTGCTATTTTATTTATTTTATTTTTGCTGTACTCGGTAGGGCAATGATTATCAAAATTGGATTTTGAGGTTTACTCTTTTTGTCATCACTTGGATGCAAGAATAATTTAATAAGATCTAACAGTCCCAATAATTTACCTTTATCTTTTCAGTGAGCTGTCTATAGGGATGTCTGTTTTTAGAGATACTCTTTTTATTTTTTAGCATTCATTGGTCTAGGTGTTTATGATAAACCAATGAAATGTTTACTTTCTTTCTAGCTTTACCTATGTTATCTCAGATTACTATTTACTGGCATTCCCCATCCTTACTGTAGCTAAGGGATTCCCCTGGCTCAGTTCAGTTCTGCAGTCATTTATTGAGCCTTTCTCCACACCATCTATCTAAAGACCTACAATGTGGACCCTGCCATGTACACACAGGGGTCTGTCATGTAAACATTGAGAGGAGCTATTTAGGTATACTGTTTGCAGTTGAAACCTTTTATTTGTTTCTCTTTAAAATTAATTTACCTTGAATGCCAGAGAGACAGAGAGAAGGACACAGAGATATGTACTATATATTATTTCACTCCCAGATATCCACATCGGGCAGGGATGGACCAAGTCAAAGCCAGGAGCCAGTAATTTAATGCAGGTATCTTAAGTAGGTGGCAGGGACCTAACTACTTGAACAGTCACTACTGCCTCTGAGGCTTTAGCATGAACCTGGAATTGAAAGCAGAGCTGGGTATTTTTCTGTGCGTGTTACAAGCTGAATAAATTTATTTACTAATATCACATGTGAGATCAGAATTCAGTATCTGGCATCACTAACAATAATAGGACAAAATATACACTGTATGCTCAAGAATAGTATATTTGAAGAAAGGGAGCCAGTTTGTTACATAGAAGGAGACCATATAAAGGTATAATAAATGCAGAGTTGCATTTTGAAGCCAGGCACCCTGGTGTGGGATGTAAGTAACTTAACTGCTAAGACAAATGCCCACACATTTTACTTTGTTATGATTTATGTCTTGGTTTTAAAAGAATTACATAATTTAATGATTTCTTGTTCAGTTATCATCAGAAAAGTTTACTTAAGCATGCAAAGTAGGCAGTACCTACTTTGCTTATTTGATTTTACCAAAATTGCTTCCTGTGGTTTGGGTTACTATGTGGCAGACACCAAGTTATGATTAATAAAAACATAAGGAAGACTCAACCTCTGCTTTCAGGAGTTTATATCCCAGGGAGGCACAGAAACAATAATAGTAATCCAAAGTGACAGGAGCTATAATTATTTACAGTATCATGGGAGAACAGAAAACCCAAGCACCTGAGTGGCTATGTGAAAGAGGGTTTCCCAGAAGAATGCTGCTTGGAAACATAAATGTGACGAGAAGTTGGCTTAGTTGACAAGGAGGGCACAGAAGTGGAATCATGTGTAAAACTACTGAGATCCTGAGTGAGTATGGCATGTTTGAGGACTTTGCCAAAAACGTTGCTAAGTGATGGGAATTGGGTTGGGAAGGTATTTCTACTATAGGAATAGGTTGGTCATTCTAGAGCTTTCGTCATAGCCATCCTACAGCCTCCATGCGATCGTCCCTATTCCTGCATTCTTGAAAATGAGATTCCAAAATGAGATTCTTAAAATTAAGAGGTAATATACTCTTTGACATAGAATCCTCATGGCAAAGTTGAAACTGACATTTAAAACAAACATGTAATTGGGGCAGGTGTTCCATGTACTAAATCAGAATACCTGGCTTCAACTCTCAACTCTTAGTTCCAGCTTCCTTCTCATGCAGACCCTGGGAGACACAAGTGGTGGCAGTAGAAGATGACTCAAGCACTTGAGTCTTTCCACACATGTAGGTGATCTGGATTGAGTTCCTGGCTCCCAGCTTTGACCTTTCCCAGGGCTAGCCATTGCAGATGTTTGGAGAGTGAACCAGCAAATGAAAGCTCTTTCTCTCTCTCCCAGTGTCTCTCTACATCTCATGTAAATGAGTAAAATTTACTTTATGGAACATTTTGATTAGAAATTATGTTGAAAAGTCATTGATAATTGGAAATATTCTTCCTCATTAACTTTGCATGTTTTCCTTTGTGTCCTTTTATAGAGCTGATTTCTATATTTCCAAGCTTGCATGATAAAAATATATGCTTCCTAGTGTTTTAGTATGTATACTTTAGCCATTTTAAGATTGTCATTATAGGCTTTAAATACTAATCTGTTTAAGATTTAAGTTTATAAAATATGAGCGGGCCTATTTCATAGTCAACCTTAAGTAGTTAGTGTTTAGTAAGTACTTTGTCATGCTGTTCAGTGGTTTGTTTTGTCCCATTTGGGAGCTATATAGGAAGATTCTGTTTCATTCAATTAGGATTAGGAGGTTATGAGAGTTTGGCTTTCTGCCTCCTCTCACATTTGTCCTAGTCTAGTGACAATGCAGACAGTGGTAGCAACAAAAAGACTTTTCCCATTTATTTTCTTTCCTTTGACCTCATTTTCCCATTTAGATTGAGTGGTAATGCTACTGAAATCTGATAATTTTCTTGAAGTATGAACTTCTGCACTATAGGAATGAGTGATTGCTCCAAATATAAATACTCTTGACCAAACCCTTTTAGACCAATGGTTCTTAAAATTTATCATCCATGGATATTTTAGCAAGACAGAAAAAACTCTCTGAAGCAGTTCACCCATCCTACTCTGAGCACTTTCACATACCCCACAAGAAAGCGGAAGAGCGCTGCTGTGGCTGAGATGACACCTCAATGGTTTAGAGGGAATGTAAGTGAATTATTTATGGGAGTAGCTCCTGTCATCACAATCACTAATATTAAAAGACAGTTTTCTTATGGACTGCTAGGCAGTAGTTTTCTCCCTCCGCCTTTCTCCTTTTACAGCTTGGAGATGAACTAGTTATGTCAATTTGAATAAAATACCTATTCTAGTCACAATATAATATGTTTGTTGCTGTGCTCCTGCCAGACCTGAAGGAAATGCTTTGGCAGTTGGTCTGTTTTCCAAAAACTGAAATGAGGAAATTGTCTGGCTTATTTTCTCCTTGTTTTAAAATCTATGATAACATTGATACATAATTTAAAAACATTCTTTTCAGGACATAGTTAATTAAATCATGTTTATGTTCCCCACTAAGTATGGCCCCTTGAAAAGATTAATGGGGAAAATGTGGTACATTTCCAAGATCACATTCACCATCTTTCATCCAGTATTTGATTTTTTTTTTTTCATTACAGGTCAATGGAAAGGCAACTGGTCAGTTTTTGCACTCGATGAAAAAGATACAAAGTGTAGACAGCTTTTATCTGGGACATTTTAAGTCATTTGGGAGACTGTTTCATGCATTAACTACTTTTCAAGATTATTGGTAGTATCCTTTTAACCTACTTTAATATAAATGGTTGGCTAAGATGAAAAGCTTTTTTATTGTCTACATAAATGAAAGCAACATGGATTTTGCTTCATTGCATAAATCAAAGATGTTGTGCATACATAAAAAGGATGAGATAGCGTTGAATACTCAATGCCCAAATCAACAAAAGCTTGAGTACTTACTGAGTTCTTGACACGGATCATAATGGGATATGATTCCTTCGGGAGAGAGCACTAAATATCTGCACCCAAGGATATGTCTGGCATGTCGCAGATATAGCTGCTTGTCCTGGATATATATTCCAGCTAATATTATTAGCACCCTCTTCTTACACTTAAATTTTCACCTTTTTAGTAACCTATCTTTGGAGATTCTATTTTAGATTCTCCTATCTCATTTTGTAACCCTGATCAATTCCTTTTCTTTTTGTATGGACTTAACAGGGGAGTTCTCCTGGTTTACTAAAAGTAATACAGCATCATCACACTTTTTCTCATGTACAGTTCCATTTCTCTGAAGGCCACAGTCCCGCTATTCAGGTATGCTGTTGCTATCCCTTTCTCATGAATTTCGCGGAATTTTCAGACCAGTGTTGTGCTATATACTGACAGCAGCATTGCATAGGAATGTAGAATTGCTTCCCAAAACATGTGTGGGTCTCTTCACAATTCACAATAAGCTTAAGTGTGGGGAAGGTAGTTACTAAATACAGTGTTTACTGTGAAGTTTAGGAGAGTGGGCTTTCTTGGGTCCTCGGCTTGTGATCTTTGCCATAGTGTAATTTTGCACTCTCCTGTATTCCCTGCCTCACTGTATGGAAAAAGGATCTAGATGATTTCTTGTACATTGTGTGCTAAATATCAAGAAAGAAGCACAATATCCATAATTGAAAAAGAGTAAAATCTCTGTGGACTAACATTGCTATGTTCACATCACAAAAAAGAATGGAATTTGAGCTGAATTGAGTAGGTTGGTTGATTTCAGGAAGGGATTCCATGCCTAACGGACCTCTGTAGTAAAAGTGAGACAACAAAACAAACGTGTGCAGTGGAGAATGGGAAAGTTGGTGCTTTGGGATACGGTGACAGTGCATTAGATGATCTGGCCAGGCAACATCTAGAGTTATTTCTTCTGGGCCGAGCTGTTTGATTAGCTCTTTGATCGACTTATACAACAAGTGGTTTCTTGTGGCCTGCAGGATAAATTCTAAAGCTCTTCACTGGTATGCCTGATCTTCAGTGATATAATTTCTGCGTATCTAAAATCCACCGTGCTTAACACAGTATGTCTTCTTTCCAGTCCTACTGAAGACTTCACTGTTCTCTCCCTGCCCCCTCCAAAGCATTCTCCAGGTCTCTGTATCCCTTCACAGAGTAGTTTAGGGTCATCTGAGGAATGCCTCATTTCTTCCGCTGCAGTCACATTAGGATGTTTATTGTTGCACGGCTGCTGTAGAACTGTGACAGATAACACTGAAGTGTCTGCACTGTATTTGGTGTTATCGGAGGCTGTGTCTGCCTTCTTCACTGTGCCACAAGCTCCCTGAGAGAAAGGAGTGGTGTCCTTTCCATCCACACCACATAGCTCAGTGGTTAATATGTAGCTGATCCAGCAAGTACTTGTAGAATAAAATATTCATGGAATGCTTATGTTGTGTTGTATGTGATTTTATTTTTAAAGATTAATCTGGAAGAATTATAATTGACAGATTAAAGAAGAGAGATTCAGGGAGATTAGCTATGTGTGTTTTATTGAAGTAGCTCATTTGTTTTAACACCAGTGGGGGGTAGATGCCTGGAAAGTTGATCAAGAAAAGCAGATAGGACTTAATAGCTGCCTGATATGGGGAACAGAAAGGAAAGTGCTAACATTGATAAGGACCGTAAAACAAATAACAGAACATCGACTCTTGGGAAAAATAAGATTCCTTGTTAGGTAAGCGTGCTTTTTCCTGGGTCATACCTCCTGGTGTTAGTATTTGCCTTGTCCCACATCTGCCATAAAGGAGCATAGTTATTTTCTTGTTGAGTTTCCAGGAACTAAGCTCAATATTCATATGGTCCTCATTTCCATATCACCAGGAATTTAGGTATGAAATATAAATAGGTCAACCACACTGACTACAGTTTCCTACCACGGGAACGCGGGCAGTGCCACAGGTTTTTGAACGCGAAAAAGCCCATTCCTGCTTTTGGGAGCTACAACTGAGGTGCTATACCACAGAGATACACTGGGGTGCGCTACTGTGTAGCAGAGCCTAGCTGTGCATCGCAGCTCTTAACTTTAAAACTCCAGAGAATTTGATGAGAGAGGGATCCACAAGAACATGACAAATGATGAGAGTTCAAACCTTAAGAGAAAAATGGGCTTATTGGTAAGAGACCTTTCTTTTCCTTTATTTACTGCTGCTACTTATTGAGTAAAATAGCAAGCCTGTTATTTTCATATTGCTTGTGAAGCGGTATACAAAAATCAATTTTATATGTATTGTAGAATTCAGGAGACATATTGGTAACCATGTAAAAATCATAGGAAGCATGTATAAAGGTTGGTTTTTAAACAAAATCTCTGAGGAAATTTTATCCTCCTTCAGACTATGATATAGATGTATTTATATGGCTTAGATGTAATGCTGGTTAGAAAATGCATGTACATATTTACAAAGTTAAAATAAAGAACAGTGACTTGTGTGGAAATACATAATTTCACACAGTTACCAGAAGGTGGCACACCAGATTATTCTATAGTGCACAAAGAAAAAGAATAATATGAATAGGAATATAAAATAAGCTGTAGTTAAAGATATTTTAATGTATTTTGAAGCAACGGAATAATGTAATCATTATTTGCTTGGTGAAGCTTAATGCTAAACCATGACAAATATAAATTTAACCTGTTGTAGATTTTAATCATTCAAGAATAATTTTTGTGTGTATAGCGTTTTGAAACTAGACATTGAAATACTATTGTCATTAAGGAGATGCTGTTTTTGAATTTATCATTCTAAAAAAAAAATAAAATTCTTGCCACCTACCTTTTCTTAAAATAAGAAGTCACGAGAGTAAGGACAGCATTTTGAGCATGGTCTTTGTCAAGATCTTTTTGGAGAGACTTTTAGGCTGTGACTTTGATTTAGTTATGCCTTTAATAATGCAATAGTGATTGCGAGATGACCCAGAAAAAAAAGCATGGTAGTTTGTTTTGAAGAAAACGCTAGATAAGGCTAATGTGCACTTCCTATAAACTCAGAACGATATAAAGGAAATAAATATAAATACGTGGAATTCTATGTTAGAGCTCCTCGGACATTGGCCTGCATGCTTTAATTCTGAAAAGTGTCGACAGTCTGCAGCATATACTGCAGTGCTTCTGTAGTAGTCTCTATTTTTTAAAACTGCATTCTTGAGACAGTAGCAGGATTATGTCTGCCCACCGTTGCTTCTGTACTAGCTCGAAGGAGCTGGCTGGGACTCCACGAAGCACGTCTTCTGCTTAGGAGACAATACCTCTCTTTATGTTTTTATTAATTTCAAGCAGTATGAAGAATCGGAAAATTGGTAGTAAATGAACCTAGACGAACATTAGCCATCTGTTCTCTGAAAGCTTGTAGTATGTGTCATTGGCTTCAAGGCTTTTGTTTTGTTTTGTTTTGTTTTGGCAAAGCAATATATCAGCACAGAATTGACCTTTAGACTTAAAAAGCTCAAAAATGACATATTATTCCAAGGGCCAACTGATCATTTACTGAAAAAGTATTTCCTTGTGTCCATATGTGTCTACATTAGTTTTTCAGGTCAGCTCCAATTAAGTGTTGTATTTAATGTCAGTCTTTAATTCCAGACTTTCTAAAGGATTAAGACAGCTTCTGAAAAGAGAACCGTCGAGTTTCCTAGTTAAGGTTTTTACAAATTAATTTATAGTGTTTAGTGTGGTCTTAACTGTTCAAGATGTGTAAATGTGGTTCATTAATTCGTGGCTAAAATATTTTGCAGGTGTATTTTGGAAATTTTGAACCAAATACAGTTAAGTCACAATTAACCAGATTTTTGTTCCACTCCACTTTCAGGAGACGGAGGCAGTTGTCTTTAAAACAAGCCGATTTCAAGGATATATTCAAAAAATCAACGTCAGGGTATGTTCAAGGGTCTACATTTTGCTCTGCCTTTTGTTTCAAGAAATGAGAACTGCTTTTCAGAATAGACCCTGAGATGTTGGAAGACATTCAGTTATCAAGCAGAATTGCAGGGTACTTTGTTTCTTATGAAAACATACACATACTGTGCTGTTCAAAATGCAAATTACTGTGTTGCACTTTATATTTTCCAGTGTACTTTTGCAAATATTAGCTCCTTTGCTTTTCCTAGCATCGCTATGAGACAGGTGGAAAGTAGCATTTTTTCCTATCTTACAGATGAGGGAAGATAGCCCTGAATGTTGTGAAGCTAATCAGTGCCAGAGCTGCAGTTGTAACAAGGTGCCTAGCTCAAGATTGGCTCTTTTGCATCCTTCCTCATTGAAAAAGTTTTGAAACAATTGTTTAACTTTCGATTCTGTATTACACAGTATAATTTACTTTTGTTGTCTGATTTCTGTACCTTACCATTTCACACTTTGCATTTGTCTGCCTCCCACTGTACATGTCTGCTTGCTGGCTACAGACCTTGCTCTCAGAGCTGGAAGGATCTGAGTGTGGGAAAGTACCATCAGGGTCAGGGACAGTTAGGTTAGATGGTTGGTGGTGAACACCCAAGGGTGATAGGCCAAGGAAGGCCAGAGACTGAGAAGGAAAGCACAGCCTTACAGTAGCTGATGTATCTTGAGCAGAACATAGGCACTTTGATTTTAAGGCAATCTTTTTCCAAGTTTAGTAGACCTGGCATTATAATCAGAGTACTTGAACAAAATGTAGAGTCCTGGATCCTACCTCCATATTTCTGATTTTTAAATATCCAATTCAGGCAATTCTTAATATTAGAGAGCTTCCACTTACCAGAACTAAAACTTTTTTCTTTCTATGTTATATATATTTATATGTATGCGTGTATATATATATATTTAAATGTATGTAGTATACTATAAAAAATTGTGTGTGTATGTGTGTACACACACCCGATAAAAGAGACACTTTTGTCTCAGTATTGCCTGAGTTTCATGTCAAAACATGAATGAGGGGATTGGGGATGAGGGGAAGGTAAGAGTTTGGAATCCAGCTATAATCGTGACATACTTCATATCTGTATCTGAAGTATGTCACGAGAGCTATCGCATGCTATGGTGACTGAGTTTTTGTTTTTTAAACTTATATCCATTTCATATTTGAAAACGTAAAGGGCAGAAACATTTCCACTAAGAGGTAAACCATAAGCAAGTTTGGATATTTTTTATAGTCATTGGCTCCCAGTTGCTTTGGCTTAAACAAAGTTTTATAAAAATTTGCTAGGTTTTCCAGGGCCATGGATGGTTAAGACTTGATTGCAGCAGTATATGTATGCTCATTTTGTGCTTCATAGGTGAATGTCCAGTGTATTCAATTATATTGTAAGGACTGTGGGGTTGGAGAACATGTGTTGTGTATATTTATATCATCTAACAGTCACCAGTTCTCAATATTTACAGATGATAGAACTAATTTAGCATGCGTGCACCTTTTCTCTATGGATTTTGCATAGCAAGTTGATGGACTGGGAATTTGTTATGTTCAAGGAGTCTATCTCACACTGTCAGCAATAGTCAATATACTATGGAAGCCTAAAATGGAACATTTATATTTCAGTTAGCAAATGCAAAAGCCATGATCCTAATTAACTTGCTAATGCTTTTTCTATATTAGACTGTCACTTTAAGCTTGGTTTTTCTGCCTATTCACTCATTTTTGGAATACAAGTTATGTTGCTCTGTGCCTTAAACGTTTGAATCTCAAAGATAAGTGTATCTGGAAACCGCTAAACATAAATATTTTAGCTTAAGTTCTGAATGGTATTGCAGGAATTTAGACAAAATGGCCAGACTCTGTAGAGGAAGACACATAAAAATACTCGCCAACGTCTGACTTCCACCAAGCCAAGTAAGGAATGAATGAATAAATACATGCTGGCTAAAAGGGAAATACATTGTACTCAAGTGCTATTTAGCTTTGTAATTCTGTGAAAAATAACTGATGAGTCAAACGTATGTTTACTTTTGAAGATATAAAGTGATTCTGAACTTGTTAGGTAAAGTACACAAAGCAGTCAAAATTTAAGTTCTATTTTAAACCAATGATCAGTCTAGAAGATCCATTCTATTTTCATTCAAAATTGTTCTTATTTTAGTTAGTAATAGAATATAAGATAAAGAAAAGGACATGCCTTCCTCCTTTTGCATAACTGTATCAATATAATAAAGTTAGATATGAAGCCAAAGCAGCTTTCTGGGTAGATGACAACATATGAACACTTTATGTATAATGTATGTGAATGATGTTTTGTGCATCACAGGGATGTAGTTGAATTACTGGTTGCAGGCAGAGCAATTGTAATTTACATAGATTTTTTAGATTTACTGCCATGTATTTGGCGTCTTTCAGACTATTTCTGTACCCATTGCTTGTTTTGTAGAAATTGAAAGTACCAAAGAGAAGAATTCTAAATTAGAATTTGAGAAAGATTGGAAATTATCATGAAAACAGAGGGATTGGCCAGGTTGCTAAGTCTTTGGGTAACACCATTCTAGGCAAATGACAGGATTGTAAGCTACTCTTTAAAGAAAACCATTGGGCCTCATTGCATAGAAATGGGTCATAAGCTTCAAGTGTGAAATTGAATAATTTCTTAAAATTAAGATTTTTCCCATTCATTATATAGTTAAAACTTTTATGGAACCAACAGTAGTTTCTATGGGTGTCTGTGGGGACATCAGAAATATATGTTTGTGGAAAATACATGTTATGGAAGACCAACATGGATTGCAAAATGTTTTGTTCCCATTTTCATGAGGATTGTTTGAAATTCTTTTTCTTTATTTAAAAAGCAGACAAAGACAATCGGAGATGAAGTGTCCTCATAGTAGGGAATTCAGAGTTACACATGGGAAATTATGGAAAATTAAGACAATTCACTTCAAAAGGCCTTTATTCATGGAAAATTTACATAGTATATAATCTTAATGAGTCATTAGGTTTAGCTTTCCATGTTTGCTGCTGGTTAACAAAACATTAGTGTGACCATTCCATAAGTAGTACTTATGTCAGTATACTACCATGAGTGCTTGTAGCCAAGATTTACAAATAGGGAAGGGAGAGTCACTGGAAAACCAGGTAATCGTACTTTGTCTTTGGCCATAGCATTTATGCCAAACATGTGATTTTTATAGTAAATATATATATTTATATATATATTATTAATATATATTATATATATTATATATATATATGATTTTTAAAAAGTAAAATTATTTTATCAATTTAGATTATAATGTTGAAAAATATACTAACCTAATGGTGTTTAAGAAACTCAGGCTTTCATAAAAGTGTAGATATTTCTGAAGTTTTGCAGAATATAGTACATGTCATTTTTCCTTAACTGCTATGCTTTGTAGATTTAGTTTCTGATATGGTATGTTGTTTAAAAATAATTTGTAGCATTGTAAATAAATATCAGAGTTTGCTCTCAGCAAAATTAAGCAGGATTTACAAGCAAAGATTATAGTATTATTTATATTGTCTTCATGTAACTTTGGTTGATTTGCATTTATATTTAATACGATCAGGATTAAAATGTTGAAATCATTTGAGAATGTCTTATCAATCTATTCTTATTCATTTGAGTCATTCTTAACTGTTCTTTTGGTGGTACATTTTGTTTTTTAAAAAATTGAATGTTTAGATTTACATCATGACAGCTTACAGTAAATAGCTTGGTTATTTTATTTATCCAAAATAATTTAAACAGATATTTAGGAAGTTGCTGAGAGATGTCCAGCCATAAATAATCATTAACTGAGGTGAGAGATTTTTCATTAGCACAGTTTACTTTAAGACAGTATATATTCTGAGTGATTTCCTTCACACACCTATTTGTATCAAAATTAATATGAATATTTTTTCATTTAAATATAACATTATCAAATTAGCAAATGAATGCTCCTTGTACCCAAGCTCTGTTTTTAGTAATAGAAAAAACCTAAAAATGTTTCCATTTTATGAGGGAGAGAGGGATCACTTTTCCATCTTGCTTCACTTCTCAAATGCTCGCGATAGCTAGGACTGGGCTGGGATGAAGCCAGAAGCCTGGATTCGGTCTGAACATCTCGCATGAATGGCAGGGACCAAAGTACTTGAGTCGTCATCTGCTGCCTCCTAGTGTATACAAATAACAGCGGGTTTAATGATAATATTTTAAGAAACCTTCCAGAGCATTGGCTTTCATATGTGATTCTGATCTATTCACTCCTCTGCTTATGAACTTCCTTTTCAATTTACTCAACAAATATGTATGAATGCTAGAAATGGGGCTCATTGAGGAAGATGCATTACAGCGATTCCTTCTTGAAGGATAAATAGGAGCTCAGGACAGGTGCCTTCAGGCAGAGGAAGGGGTAGTGATGTAACAGAGAATGTGGTAACAACAGACCTTTCATTGGAGTATTGGCTATCATGTTGCTCTTTGATAATAATAAATTGGTTACTCTATTCCTCTTTTGCCACAATTTTTTCAAATGTCAATGCAAAATTGGGTATGTGAATAGTATATTAAAATCCTAGACTTGGGCCCAGCGCAAGAGCATAGTGGTTAAACTCCTCACCTTGAACACGCCAGGATCCCATATAGGCACCAGTTCTAATCCTGGCAGCTCCACTTCCCATCCAGCTCCCTGCTTGTGGCCTGGGAAAGCAGTCAAGGATGACCCAAAGCCTTGGGACCCTGCACCCGTGTGGGAGACCCAGAAGAGCTCCTGGCTCCTGGCTCCTGGCTCCTGGCTCCTGGCTTCTGGCTTTGGATTGGTGCAGCACTGGCCATTGCGATCACTTGGAGAGTAAACCATTGGACGGAAGATCTTCCTCTCTGTTTCTCCTTCTCTCTGTATATCCACCTTTCCAATTAAAAAAAAAAAAACCTAAATAGATCTTCAAATACTCTAGAGTTTGAAGCATTTTTCCTAAAAGATGGAAATATTTTTAAGCACTTGAAGTAGAAAAAGTAAAAAGCCATACAGAATTTTGATAATAACAGGAAAGACAGAAAGACAAAAGCTATATTTACCATTGAATGCTACTCTTTTTTCTCAGCCTAGAAAGAGTAAGGGCAGTAGACCTTGGTTCTCTGCTCAGTTTAGTCTCTGTATTTTGACTCACTTATTCACCTTAGCCCCATAAGCGCTTTGATCTGAGCCCAAACTATAAAAGACATTACATGAGTATCAGGCACTGCTATGGTTCTGTCCTTCCATTTCCCTTTCAGGCAACCATTCACTTTTTGCTCCTACTGTCTTCTCAGTTGGTTCCTTTGCCTAATGGCGTGTTCCATGATACAGACTCCTAGGTATATCAATTCTTCCCCCTCCTTCCCCTCTCTGCTTTTTCTCCTCTTGCCACTTCCCCCCATATTGTCACAGTAGTATTACAGTATGCATCTCTACTCCCAAATAAAAGTACTCTCAGTGAAAGTTAAATATATCTTGACAGTATGATACTAGATTTTCTACCTTTGTCCCTTATAATTAAATGCCTTCTAGAATTTCATTTTCAAAATAGGGGTGACACATGGTTCAGCTATTAAATCACCACATGGGACGTCCACATCCCTTTTCGGTGAGCAGTGATTTAAGTCTCAATGTCACGTCAAGTTCCAGCTTCCTACTCATATATACCCTGGAGGGAGGCAAGTGATGAGTCAATTACCTGGATAACGATATCCGCATGAGAGCCTGGATGGGTTTCTTGGCTCTTGGTTTTAGCCTGGCCCTGGCCGGGGTGTTGTGGGCATAGAGGGAGCAAAGAAGCAAGATGAACAATTTTCATCATCCATGTCTCTTTGTCTCTGCCTCTCTCTTTCCATTTGTCTCTTCCTTTCAAATACAGTAAGTGAATTTTAAAATATATATATATATATTTAGAAATGATTCTCTGTACATACTTCACACTTTTTGTTTCTCATTTCTATAAGAAATAGTCAAAACAATTCATAGAAAACACATTAAAAATTGCATGCATTTCAAAATTTTTAAAGCAAAACCACCTTATCTTTTCCTTCAGTTTTCTGTGATTTTTTTTTAAGTACACTGTATCTTTCAGTGGATGTGTATTTGGAAAGGAAAATATCTTTTTGCTTTTAATTTTTTTAAAATAAAAAAGCTTGAGATGAGAGGGGGAGAAGGGGAGGACAGGGGCAGAGGGAAGAGAAGGGAAGATTAATCTTGTCTGCTGGTTGGGGGTCACGCCCCAAACACATGATGCAGCAAGGGTAGGGTCAGGATCCCAGCACTCCTATGTGGATTTTCCAAATGGGTGATAGTGATCTTGAACCATCATTTAGTGTCTCCAGGGTGCACATTAGCAAAGTGCTGAAATCAGGAACAGAGTCTAAACTTGAACGTAGGTGCTGCAATAGGAAATAAGGATTTACTAAGTGATGTCCAAACCACTAGAGCAAATTTCTGCTCCATTCCCACCCCCTGTATCTTTTTTGAATGTATTGAGGCATTTATAGAATTATAGTATGTGTTTTACTTCAGAAAGGAATGTGCATCTCTCATGATCTCATTGAGAAGAAAGAGTCAGGGTTTTTAAAGAATTCCTGAACTAGGTCATTGAGCTTTGGTTTCTAATTCCAATTCTGTTGCTTCCTGGAAATGAAGTTTGACAAGCTTCCATCTCTATGTTTCAGTTTTATTATTATTATTATTATTATGTACGATGAAGACAATGACCAAGATAATTTCGAAGAGTTCTAGATGTTCTCAAAATCTTTGCTTTCCATATTGTGAGCCAGTGAGTTTCGTATTATGAGTTGGCCTAGAATGATTCTTTCTGTGGTCTTGCTCAAGACCCATCACTGTCTTTGATTTATTACATTTTTAAAATACACATTTCTCAAGTGTTTTTAAGTGATTAGTTAATGTTTGTAAGGTGATTGGAGAGCTTGGTATATGCTACCTTTCCATCATGTTCAGTGTGCTTGTCTGAGATAGAAAACAAGTACTCTATAAATGAAATCTTGTTTTTCTTTTTAATATAATGTGACCAAGGGTTTTTGATTCCTTTTAGTCTCACTTTTAAAATATACATTGAAATACATTTTTACTAACTTTCATTCCGTTATGTAGATGAAACCATTTTAGGTTCTGGAATGTAATGATAATTATAGTTACATTCTATAGTTGCTGCCGGAGCCTCCACTAGGGTAGTATTTTCTGATGAATTTGAAATTAGGGTGGTTTAATCCAGCTGGAGTTAATTTCTACTTAAAATAACTACTTTTTTGCTCATTAGAAATGATTTAGGGGGGCCTGGCATGGTGGCCTAGTGGCTAAAGTCCTTGCTTTGCGTGCACTGGATCCCATGTGTGTGCCAGTTCTAATCCTGGCAGCCCCGCTTCCCATCCAGCTCCCTGCTTGTGGCCTGTGAAAGCAATCCCAAAGCCTTGGGACCCTGCACCCATGTGGGGGACCCAAAAGAGGATCTGGGCTCCTGGCTTCGGATCGCCTCAGCTCCAGCTGTTGCGGCCGCTTGGGGAGTGAATCAACGGACGGAAGATCTTCCTCTCTGTCTCTCCTCCTCTTTCTATATCTGAGTTTTGAATAAAAATAAGTAAATCTTTAAAAAAATTAATTTAGGAATTTATTAAGGCAAAAGTAAGAAGTGAATGTAAATACATTTTCACTCTTAGATATAATGTGGGTTTTTTTTTTTAATTTGGCTCTTTAAGAGTATTGGGGATAAGTTGGAAGAAAGCAGTTTGTTTCCCCTTGAATAAATAGTAAAATTATCGGAGAGTTATAATAGTATTGCAAATTAAGCCTATGAAAAATGTAGACTAGAAATTTACATAGAACATTATTGGTATTGGTTGTTTTCTTTGGACTCTAATGAGATTAGAACAAACAAAGCTGACTTTTGAATTAGTGGATTTTTCACAGAAGGATAATATCTTGAAAACATTTACAATAGAATGATCTTTACCTACTTATGTGGTGATTTTTAAAATATGGAAATTTACCTTGCTCCTCTTTCCCACTCATAAATTTTGAAGAGCCTCCACAGGAAGATAAACTTTTAGAAACTTTTCACTGTTACGCTTTTATACATACCTTGGAGTCTTTGTTCTGAGAAGGTGAAGTCACATTTGCAATGAACACTTTGTAACATTTTCTGAAGCTGGAAAATGATTGAATTTCGTTTCTGAAACATTGTCTCCTTATTCTAGGTAAACTATTATGTAGATTTGATAATTTGTGCTTTTAAATGTTTGCATATACTTTAGGCTATGAATGTTTAAAAGCCATTGTAGAATGAGGCTTTGCACACTTGGTGCCTGGATACCTGTGTGTTTCTCTGCCTGTGTGCGTGTATATGTGTAATATGTGTATGTTAGGAAAATGTATTTTTCCTTCTTTGGGTTTCAAACAAGTTGCCTCTCCTGACTGTGCCTGGGACCTCTTGTTCTATAAACATTAAGGCTTATTATCCAGTGTCTCTAATGTAAAATCTTGATATTGAATTACTTATGTTAGTGGCAAGTTTATTTTTAATCTAGTACAGAATATGTTTTGGCCATTAAGACATTGATAAATGTGATTACTCCTTCCTCCAATCCTTTTGAGAATTTCTAGGAGATGGTTTTCTGTGTGGCTAGTGAAAGGAATTGGAAATATATCCTTTAATTGGCTTGACTGGATTTTTGGGAGATGTTATATCCTAAGGTAGTGATGGCTGACAAAATTATTGATAAAATTCATGCATTCCTATAACTTCCCTATGCATAATTTATAGGTATTTATATATCTGTGTATGTGCTGCATTTACATACATGTTTGTGTTTTTTTAGGAAAACACTAGTTTGTCTTTTTGCCTTGATAATTGATCTATACGGAATGTAACTGTAATTGATCTATAAGGAAGGCATTTTTTTTTACTATCTCAGCTGGTTTCATGATGTATTGTTGGTATGGTTTGTATCTTTCAATTTTCGAATACAGTTTTTTTCTTTAAGAGCACTCATGTCTGCTTTTTAAATCAAATAAAGAATATTCTTAAGGAGCTACATTGCAATCTATTAAATTGCAGAATAATTTTGGAGAAAGGTTTGAAAGCTAACTTTCTCAGTTGCAAGCACAAGTTTATTGTTTGGCTACAGATTGGGGAAATAGATGTGAGCTCCTTTTCACTGCAGTGATTTCATGTTAATCTTGGTTTAGTCTCACTAAGCTTGAATTGATGGAGACGTAATTTTGTTTTAGAGTAGTGGAAGTGTGTTATGAAGGTAGATAATTAGTGATGGTGAATTGCCCACTTTAAAGGGAATTTTTTTTAGCTTGTAAATAAAGAGGTTAGCTTAATATCAATGTAACCTTCTTTTCACTTTTTAGAAATGTGTAGAAAACTTGTGCATTTGTTTTGGTGTTTTAAAAGGAAACTTTAAAATACCCAGTTAGTTTGGGGGCATTTACAAAGAAATTTCTGGCAGTATTTGAAAATAATTCAGATGAACCCTTTATTTGCCACTGCTTTCACAAAATACCTCAAGCTGCCTTTGACAGCCACCTCAATTTTTGAACCTCCTTGACAGTCGCTAATCCCTGGAGGTTACAGGACTGGCTGCTGAGCTTCAGCCGAGTCCCTGCTGGACACCTGCTTGGCTAGCAGCATTGGTCTTTCTTCAAGGCAATTTGTGAGCTATTTGGGGGCGGGGGAAGAGGGCGGGGGTAGGGGGTGAACAGGAGGGGAAGGGGGGAAGAGACGGAGGGGAGGACAGCATTGAATTAGATTGTTGATAGCGTCCCTCCAAGGACTGCTATTAAGAGCATGCTACTCTGTACTCTGCTGCAGAAGGCAGAGTGGTGTTCGGGTAACCACAGCATGTTGTGAATGTATGAGATTTTTGCTCATCCCGGCTTGGAAATAAGAATAGGGAAAGGAGAGCAACTTGAAACGGAAGCTACTAGAAGAGCGTGCCGAGTTCTGCGGCAGTTCATATTTGTTCTTACAGTTTGCCTTTTCTAACTGGAAATCTGAGGGACTGGCATTTTTTAAACGGGCTTTTCCCACAATGGCATTCTTGTGTCGTGTGGCCAGAGCTTGCACAAGAGGAAAGCAGGCTGCTGAATTTAGTCAGTAATCTCTGTTAGCACTGGCCCAAGGCTATGTTGAGGTTTATATCCCATTTGTATTGTTGCAGCTCAAAAGAAGAATGTTCAGAGGATGACAAGTGTATTCTGAGTAGGTATGTTGTTTCATTTTCATATGAAACCCATCTATTTTTTTTGCCTGCTACCATTGGTCAGAAATCAGGTTAATAGGTGCAGAATAGAGTGCTGCAGTATGTCTCCCTGCTAAGGTAGAACAATGGTGATGCAAGCATTAAAAAGGGGGAAAAAACCCAGCTGCTTTTATTAAATAAAGCTGCATTGTGTGGTATGCTCAGTGCAGCAATGTGTATATGTGTGTGTATGTGAGTGTGTGAGTGTGTGTGTGTGTGTGTGTGTGTGTGTATTGCAGTCAACGCTTTCTTAATGAGGTGGCACTATTGTTAAGTTGGAAGGATAAAATCATATTGCTTTAGGGGACAGGAGGATTTGAAGGAGGCACCTTGCAGCCCTATTGTACAGAGTGGAAGCGTAGGTTTAACACTGGCAGAACCGCTTGCTTGCTTTCCTCGGCAGCCACTGCTGTATCATTACAGTGTGGAATGGAAGTCCTAGTTGGTAGTGTGTTATGGAAACGCTGTTTACTGTTATTGTAGTACCGTGGTGACAACATGCCATTGAAATGGAAAACGAGCTCTCCTGCTATCTGGAAATTCCCAGTTCCTGTGCTTAAAACATCCAGGTCAACTCCACTTTCTCCAGCATACATGTAAGTGAGAGAAAATAGGATGTTAAAGTGGGATTTCATTCATGACTCTACCTTATGGCAAAATGGTGGGGGGGAACCCCAAACAGCAGCCTGCAAAAACCCACAGGATTAAGAAACCTCAAACCTGTTTACATTTAGACTTGGCATGCCCACATTTTATCATTGTTTTGTTTTCCTAGAGTTTATGTTTCTGTTCCTTTACAGTGCTTAATGGTAATCTAATTACTGAAATGAAAGCGCAAGAGAATAGCTAAGGCATTACAAAAGGATAAACTTTAATTCTCAACTTGGGTTGCATATTTTTGAATTTTTTTTAATGTCCAAAACACTGAAAATGCTTTCTTTGATATAATGATTAAAAAAAAACTTGATAATTGGTGGTAGTGTGTTAAATGTAAAAATGCCTCATATAGTGTTTTTTTAGGAATTTTGCAGCACAGTTATGTTGGCCAGAAAATGAGTCTCCTAATCATGACTTTTATGCTTTAGTTTTGTACAAATATTAATAAGTTTGACATTATATATGAGTTTTGAGCTGTGTACTGTCAGGTACAACTTGTGCAGATTTTAGTTTTATGAGCAGTTATTTATATACAGGAGGTTTGAAAGAGTATGTTACAAATGTCTATTTTAGATATGTTGTTTAAGTAAATATATACAGAGCTGTATTAGAAAGTCCACATTTTTTATTTTTTAAAAAATTTTAGTATATTTCTAAAAACAAAATTCAGACGATATAATAAAACATTTAAATACTTTTCATGAATCCCCCTTCCCTATCCCTCTGTTTTTGGCTTATGAAGGCTGGATCTTTTTAAAAAAAAATTATGTTCGCAGGAGAAAAGCTTTTGAATGAAAAGAGTGTGTTAACTGTGATTGTCCCCTTTAACATATTTTTCAGTAGGAAAGAAGTAGAAAATTCCTCCTGCTTTAGGTTAATTGTGTATTTAGAAATCTGATGAGCTGCCTTCCCCCCTCTTAGTTTTTGTTGTATGTGAGGTTCAGATGTACAGCTATCTGTGTGGTTCATTGAAAAGCTTTCAGCTGCTGAGGATGTGTGCTTATGTTCTCAGTCCACAGAAGTCTTCCCCTGGAAAGTGCTTAAAAATGTAGACATTCCAGAGTATAATCCCATACTCGTTTTATTTTGAATTATATTTTGTGTTCCCTCCTTTATACATCACAGGTTATTTTATCTGAGTGTTAAATTCCATTTTCTTATATATAAAAAAGGAATGGCTAGATATGTAAAAAAAAAAAATTCAGGTACATTTGTTCATCCAAAGCTTTGGATTTTTCAAAACCACAAATTAAACGATGTGACAACTTCATGGAGGTGACAAATGAGGGGAGCGCTTTTTAGAGAATTTAACAAAATAGTATGTGCTTGCTGACTTTATGGAACTTAGCTGCTGAGGAATGACAAATATTTACTACAAGCAGCTTTATTGTAAACAAAATTAAATGCAGTAAAATCAATTGGTTACTGTGACTAAGGGTCATTAACCTTTCCTGTATTCTTACTGTGTTTTACTGTCCAAAAGATCCAAATTGCAGCTCCTATTGCTGCTGACTTGTCAGTTTTTAGAGGTGGTTAATAAATGCCTGGTGGAATTCACACTACCCACAAGTTTAGATACAGCTTAATACAACATTTATAATTAATCAATTTCTTCTTTCTAAGTTACTTCTGTCTTTGACCTAATAAGACGAGTGAATTGATTTGGAAAATGGATGTTAGAAAATACCACAGACCTTGCATGCTGGCTATTGATTATTGGTTAGTGCACATAGACAGAAGGCAAAATATATTTGAAGAGCTAATGATAGGGTAGGCTATTTGTGATATTTTGACTCCATGTTCCTAAGTTATCTTTGACTTAAAAAAAAAAAGTATATAGTTACTTAATATTAAGTAAGTATACACAGAGAGAAAGTATGTCGAATATTGTGAAAACTAGGCTGGGGAGTTTAAAATGTGCTTTTTAATTGTTTAGGTTTTGACTATTTAGATGACAGTTCATTGCTTCACAGGAACAGAAATAAAGCCATCAGATTTGCATGTTGTTTTCATCAGAGCTAATTTATATTCCACAACATGTCTATACACAAAATGATACTTAAACTTAGTACAATTTCACTCAAAAATTATAACACTTAATTAAATTACTGTATCAAATAGCATTGCATTGGCTCTCATAATTACTTGGCTGATCAAAATTAGGTTTAATGGCTACTCTGTCTTGTTTTAAGAGGTTATTTTTTAAGAAAATGGTTATTGTGTTTTATTCATTTCTAAGCTCTTTGCACTGAAGTTGAATAGTCAAATTCTAACTCTGATCAATTTTTATATATTAGAAATTTACCATAAAAATTATGTGCAGACATTTAAAATACTATTTTGAATATAGAGTACCTAGCAGTTGTTAAAAAAAGAAACTTTTTGTATCCATGCTTATATGGAAAGCATCATTATTGATTTGTAAGGTTCTAACATTGTGATTTGTCAAGTACTATGCAATTTTCAGTCAGTACCTGGGAACTGTTTCAGCCTGAATTTTAATGTAAAATATTCTTGATTATATTAAAATGTGTTGTTGAACAAGTATGGAAAAATACAAAGACTTTTTTGGTAAACCAGTTGTAGGTGCTGCTTGGCTATAACTCTTTACTGATGAGGCAGTGCTGCTATGGTGCTCAAACTGTCACAGAGAACATTGAAGCATTGAGCAGAAAGGCTTAGTTTTTAAATTCCTGGGTTTAAAATCCAAGGTTTTTTTTCTGCCTGATTTTTAGGACTTAGAAGATGATAAATCTGTCCAACATTTTTAAGACTTCCTGATGATAAGGACTATTTACTGCAACATTAAGGGAAATAGTTTTCTTATATAATGTAAGAGCTTTGAAAGAAATGGACAGTGAAAGTGAAGGTTTTAAAGATGAAATATTTTTTATAATTATGCTTCAGGCCCTGTACAGATTGATGACAACATGCTTGGTGTCTGTTGGATACCTATATTCTTCCTCCAACTTCAAATTTGAACACTTGCAGGTGGCATGCCTGAGGGTCTTGTCTTGCTAGAAATTGAATACTTTGTCATATATGTTTGCATTATACACTGTTCAGTAGTAGGTTGAAATTCAGCCTTGGCCTGGCAAAAGATTTCCTGGTCAGTGTAAAGTGCATTAGTAAAGACCCTGCTCCTGACTGTTGTGAACCATGTGAATTACTGCCATTTTGCTTATATCAATAATGCTGAAGGGCAAATCATATTTAAGTGGCTATGATACTTACTGTTTTAAGGCATCAAATGGGTCTTTCAGGCCACTATTACAGAGTTAGTGATTTGTTCGATTCTAAGGATACTGAAATAGAACAGGATTAGCACTAGGAATTCTTTTATCTTTTCTTCACAAGTAGCAAAATTTACAATATTGTGATGTGAATGAAGAATACAGTTAAGTAAAATTAACCAGTGTAATCTATCAATGATTTATATCAAGACAGACCTTGTGAGGTGTTTTCTTTAGAACCTTACTTTCATGAAGCCAAAGGATCATAAATGTTTCGTGAACTTTCTACACATGTATTCATTTATCCTTATTTACAATTATGTAAATATGCTCAATATGTCAAGCATATTTTATAATAAAGACCCATAGCATTTCATTTCACAACAATTTCTTTGTATCATTTCATTAACAAAAATTTGTACCTGGATTTCCAGAGAAAAATTATGTATATTGTATAAGTGAACATTCCTTATTGTGGGTGATTCAAAATTTAGGCATAACAATATCTGTTTTGACTGTCATGTGATTTCTCTGTCACACAATTATCTTTTCTGTAGTGGATAAAACAAAACTTTGTGATTTGAGCAATCTTGTTATCTAGCAAAAATTTATTGAATTATTGACACTATCTAATGAGGAAAAATTATTGCTTTCTCAATTACCATATAAGCTTTCACTTTTTTGTGTGTCTGCTTACCTTACTTTTGCTATATATGTGCTATCTAACAAAATTAGGTGGAGAAATAACACAGCTAATCCGTAGGAACAGTTTTCTGATATTTTATAACTTTTGTGGCATGTTCATTGTCAGAGTTTGCAAAGGGACTAGATTAGCATTTACGCATGGAAAATCATGGAGATCAGAGTGAACTAACATCATTCATTGAGTTCAAATCCCTGTTAATTAATGTAAGAATCCCTTCTCTGATACCTCTAGAAGATGCTTATCCATGTCCTCCTTGAACATTGTCAGTGAAGAGGAACTCACTACCTCATAAGCCAGCACTTTCATTCATGGAGAGTTCTTTCTGGCATTGAGTGAAATAATTCTTTGTATCTTTGATCTTTTGACTCCATTGTGATCTAACAGAGCTATGTAAAACAAAAAACAAAAAACAAAACTCTATATCTGCTATTGCATACAAGCTTGGAAATCTTATGTGATGTGATTGCCAGGCCCCCTCAGTCTAATGACTGTCCTCACCTGGATAGCATCTCCTTGTTCATCTTCCTGTGACACTACACCTGCAGGGGATTCTTCATAGTAGTCCTGCCAGAGGACAGATGTTCTTGCTTCTTTTCAACAGATGTACTATTTCTCTTAAAAAGCTGAGGGACACATTATTTCAAAGATTTATTTTTATTTATTTTTATTAGAAAAACAGATCTATAAAGAGAAGGAGAGACAAGACAGATCTTCCATTCACTGTTTCCTCAAATGGCCACAGTGGCTGGAGCTGAGCCAATCCAAAGCCAGGAGCCAGGTGCTTCTTCCAGCTCTCCTTTGTGGGTACAAGGTCCCAAGCTCTCGGGCCTTCCTTGACTACTTTCCCAGCCATAATTATGGAGTCAGATGGGAAGTGAAGTAGCTGGGACACAAACCTGTGCCCATATGGTATCCAGGCAGTTGAAGGTGGATGGTTAGCTGATTGAGCCGTGGTGCTGCCACACATTATTATTATTTTCTAATAATAGGGCGCAACTGACTCCTAGTGTATTTAGAGGTCAGATACATGCTTTTCTGAGGTTTTTGATTAGTTTACTCGCTCCTCATTGTCAGGGTATATTGCTTAACCGGCTTTGGATGTTTTAGTCAGAAAGTTTGTCAAGTGCCTGAGAAGTTAGATGTGTGCTTTAAAACCCAATGTGTATATCTTTTTAAGAAGACCACTTGAAAGTCTTTAATATGACTGAAGAATCTTGCATATAAGACAACGTGCAAAGCAGAGAGCTAGTGTTTGTTACTCTGACATATTTCAAAATGTATTACTTATCAGTAATTTATCTTGATTCATTGCTTTTGCATTTGAGTATCGCTTCCAAGTCTCCCTTGTTCCCTCCAAATAACACTTTCCTAAGCAGGGAAGATAGAATTGCAGCTCTCTGCACCATATTGGGAAGTGTGGACTTGCTAAGAAGCCCCCATACTTGATACTTGAAATTTGAACTATTTCCTTAACAAATTGGGGCCAATTTGGAAGAGAGGGAAACATGAGAAGTATAAGAGATGGCAAAGGTCTGTGTTAAAAGGGTTAAAATTATTTAAATTAAAGAGTTGATAATAATAAGCAGTGATAATAGCTTAAATTAAAATGGCAGCCATGGTATTTTATTTTACTTCTTCAACATTGTGAGAAAGACTTGGTATAAACCCAAGATTCCTCAAGAATCTCTACCTCAAGAAGTTTCTGAGAAATGCATTTTTGAAAGTGCTCACTTCTTTTTCAATCATTCTATTAAACCCATGAAAAATTGAAAATATTTTCTTTAAGACGCAATTACTTGGGTTGGCACTGCAGTGTGGTAGGTTAAGCTGTCAGCTGTGATGTGATCCCATATGGATGCCAATTAAGTCTTAGCCTTTCCACTTTTTGGTCTAACTCTCTAGTAATGCACCTGAGAGAGAAATTTAACATGGCCTGAAATTCTTAGGCCCCTATACCTACATGGGAGACTGGGCTGGGGTTCCAAGTTCCTGCATTTGACCTATTCCAGTTCTGCCAATGGTAACCATTTGGAGAGTGAAGCAGTGGATGGAAGATCTTCCCCGTCCCTTATCTCTACCTTTCCTTCAGTAACTCTGCCTTTTAAATAAATACTGTTTTTAAAGGATGCACATATTACGCTCTCAACATCGTAGCTTAGTAGCACAGCACATTGCAGAGTCTCACGGTCATGGAGCAGACTAGAAACTGTGGCTGCTGTCCTCAATAACATCATAAGAGAGGATTGTAGTGCAGGTTACTAGCTGGCAAGATTATCCAAATTTGTTTTGAATGTCTGACTTCTCCTGAAAGTATATTGCTTTTAGCCTTCCTGATATCAAACCATTGCAAGTTAGGGGCAGTCTACATTAAGTTTCTACAATGTCATAATTCCTATTACATGTCAGGCATCACTCTGCTGATCATTGGGAATATGGTCCTTGTCATTCTGAATGCCTTAAAATGTTATGTATCATCATTTTTAATAAACAATTGCAGTTATTTTATTGCTCTGAAAATTCTGAACCAAGACAAGTGGTTTAGGTAATATTTTTGTTATCTATACTTTCAGTGTTAATGACGGATTTAAGGGCTAGGAAGCACTACAGAAGAATGAAGCAGACTGTATAGATGAAGAGATGTGAATTAGAATAAAGTGCCAGTTGAAACTATCCTAACAGTAAGCCGATGGACTCCTGACAACATCCATGCCTACATTGTTGGGAAACACTTCAACAACAGTACGATAGACTTGTGATTATTCTTGAAGAACACCCACTGTAAAACTAGAGAGGAAATCAATGTGGGGGTGGGGAGAGGGACCTTAGGGAGGGACACAGACAACCCCAGAACCTAAGGAGCTATGCCATAAAACAAAATATGTTTAAAAAAGAGTAAGATACTAGGTTTTAAAGTACATTTCACATATAATAAAAAATTTGATTTTCTTTCAAAATAATGATATCTTCCTTTAAAGAGTTAATTGACTTATTTGAAATGCTGAATTACTGAGAGAGGGAGAAATAGAGAAAGAACTCTTCCATCAGCTGGTTCACTTATCAAATGGCCACAATGGCTAGGGCTAGGATGGATTGAGACCTGGAGCTTGGAACTCCCATCTATCGGGGTGGAATTCGAATTATTTTTAAATGTATAATTTTCATAAGCTACTGTGCTGTATTTACATTAAAACTACTCTCCCCCCAACTGTGTTTTGCTTCCCATTATCCACCACCTCCCTAACTGCCCTTCCTAGACTTGCGTGATCCTTGTACTACTCTCTCCTTCTATGTGATCAAATTTTTAAAGAACTTATTTATTCAAAATACATATTGGCACAGACAAAGATCTAGCCACTGGTTCACTGCCTACCTAAGTCATCACAATGGTCTTACTGGCTCAGGTCAAAAAGCCTGGGACTCCATTTGAGTCCCCCACATGGATGGCAAGGGCCCCAAATACTTGGTCCTTCCCCCATTGCCTTCTCAAGCACATTAGCAAGGAGCTGGATCAGGAATGGAGCAGCTGGGATGTGACCTAACACCCCCGCCCCCATGATATGCCAGTGTTGCAGGCAGGATCTTAGCTCGCTATGCCATAGTACCAATCTCTATTTCCTGTTTTAAACATGTCCTTGTTTAGCATAAATACTATTTATTTAGTGCTGCTATGAAAGTGCTACACTTCTTGCATAAAACTTCCTCTTCACTGTATGTCCTCCCCCTGTTTTGCATGTAAGAACAGAGACTCAGAAGTTGATTCACTTGCTCAATTTTACAAGTAAAATTTTACAACTTTGCCATTTTATCAAGTAAAGCCTTAAGCCAGAATTAAAACACAAGTTCACTTGGCTTCAGATCTCTTGGCTTCTCTATAATCTTTATTTTTGTAGGCTTTTGTTACTTTCATGCCAGCTAATAAATATTTCTTTTTGAGGATTTATTTACTTATTTAAAGGCAGAATTACAGAGAGGAGAGGCAGACAGAGGGAAGTCTTCTGTAGCTGCAATGGGTGGGGCTGGCTGAGGCCATAGCCAGGAATGTGCACCTGCTTCCAGGTCTCCCACCTGGGTAGCAACGGCCCAAGCACTTGGACCATCTTTTATTGCTTTCTCAGGTGCATCAGGAGCAGCTGAATTGAAAGTGATGCTGTTGGGACTTAAACCAGCACTTCTATGGGATGACAGCACTGGGCATGCTTCTTAAACCTGCTTCATTTCGACATTGACCCTGGAAATATTTTACTACAATTAAAGGAAAAATGAAGTAGGGGAGATGGTAAAAGTTTGTTTGACTGAATACTGGTATGGAAAGAGGCTAGAGAGATTTATCTGCATACTGTCAAGTGGTGAAGTTGTAGGAAAATCCTGGGTAATTTATCTAGACTTGCTCATATGATGTTGTGGTTAACTTCATTACTGCTTTTGCTTTCATAGTTTCTTGAAGCACCTTTCCACTGCCTTTGTTTCCCCCCCCCCCCCCCCCATAACTCTAGCATGGAAAGTGCTGTGGTTGATGTGCTTGATTTTATAGAACTTTTTGAGGTTACTACTCTAGTCTGTGTTTGTTGTATTTTGTCTTGGACATTACCATCCCATTACTTAATTGTGTGTAGGCACTCAATGAAATGAAAACCCCTCCAAGTTTTAGTTTTCTATTGCTGAGACCAGCGCAGCAGCCTAGTGGCTAAAGTCCTGGCTCACATGCACACACCCATATGGACGCCAGTTCGTATCCTGACTGCTCCACTTTCATCCAGCTCCCGCCTGTGGCCTGGGAAAGCAGTTGAGGATGGTCTAAAGCCTTGGGACCCTGCACCCGTGTGGGAGACTGGGAAGAAGCTCTAGGTTCCTGGCTTTGATTGGCTCAGCTCTGTCTACTGTGGCCACTTGGGGAAGGAATCAGTGGACGAAAGATCTTCCTTTCTCTCCTTTTCTCTGTAAAGAGTTGCCTTTTCAATAAAAATAAATCTTGAAAATAGAAAAAAAAAACAGTTTTCTATTGCTATCGTAGAAATTACTGTACACTTGTAGCCTAAAACATAACTTTTTTTACAGTCTTAGGGAGTCAGAAATTTGGTTTCAGGTTCACTAGGCTAACCCGAAAGTGTCAGCAGGCACTGAGGCTATGAGGAAGAATCTATTTCTTGCTCATTCCCATCATTGACAAAATTCAGTTCCATATGGCTATAGGACAAATGTTGCTAAACAGTGTTTCTCAATCTCTGGGCCTATAGTTTTGTTCTTTGAAAATAATGCTTATTTATTTTTATTTGAATGAGAGGGAGGAAGCTTTCATTTGCTGGTTTCCTCCCCAAATGGATGCACCCGTTGGGGTTGGACCAAGTGAAAGGCAGCATCTGGGAGTTCAGTCTACGTTCTCCACTTGGTGGCAGGTGTCCAAGTCCCAGGGTGCACATTTCAGCTCTGAGGCAGAGCTGAGACTCTAACCTCAGCGCTCCGATGCAGGTGTAAGCATCACAAGTGATGTTTTAACTGCAAGGCAAGTCGCCTGCACTTGTTTTGTCCCTGAATGTTAGCTTCAGCATTGCAAAGGCAGTTCTCAACCCTTGCAATACGTTTCCTGGAAATCTTATTGAACAGAATTATCTAGTGACAGCATTATATGCTGGGATTGTTTTCAAAGTGTCATGAAAGTGGGTTCTACTATTAAAACTTTAATTGTGCTCCAAGTCCTATAAGATACACATGTATTGAATGTACCACTTGTTTAAGTATACCTGATCACATAAAATGCAGACGTGAATAAAAACTGAGATGCTAGTCATTTCAAATCTGTATTATATATTTGCCTTTTAAGATACAGGCAGCTTTGAGATGATTTGCAGAAGCAGTTTACCAGCGACCCAAACTCTTTAGTCATTGTGATTTGATAGAATTCTAACCTGTTCCAAGATTGCAGCTGTTATTTAGGAGTGATTTATTTTCATTTACTCTTTCTCAAATTTGGAAAAAGTATTTTAGACACATTTATGGTTTGAAGCTAGCGTGTTTGCAGTTAAATGATAATGTGTTTATGTATTTATACATATGTATACATATATATAGTTTGAAAGCAAATGAATGATACAAAGGAATTCTGGCTAGTGTTTAGGAAAAACATTTTAAATCAGCACATAATTATTATTTTTAAAATAACATTTAGGGTCCGGCACATGGCATATAGCTAGTTAAGGTGCTGTCTGCAACATTGCCATTGCATATGGGTAATTATTTGTGCTGTACTTCTGATCCAGCTCCCTGCTTATGTCCTAGGAAAGCAACAGAAGATGAGCTAAGTGCTTAGGCACCTGCCTCTCCCATGTGTTAGGTCTGGATGAAGCTCCTAGCTCCTGGCTTCAGCCTGATCAGCCCTGGCTGTTGCAGCCATTTGGAGGATGAACCAGCACACAGAAGATCTCTCTGTTTCTCCCTCGGTCTCTTTCTGTAATTTTGACTTTCAAATAAATAAATATTAAAACAAATAAAATTAACATTTAGAAGCAGTCCAACCTAATCTCAAAAGTTTAGCAGATGGTAAATTTTAAGCAATTTTTGTCTTTAAATGTTGAAAAATGTTGAACCAAAATGACTTGTGCACCTTACTCAAAGCAGTAAACAAAAAGTCATTATTGTGAAGATGAAAAAAGCACATATTCTAGAACAAAGTAACTGATAAGTTGTAAATATTCTCTAAGCATTAAATGCATCTTTGTTGTGAGTGAGCTGCTGGAATGGCTTATTAAGACTGGCTTGGCCAAGAAGCCATGAATCTAGGAATGTAGGATTTGGTTATTATTCAGCAAGCAATGAATCATTGACTACTTCTGGACAAAGCAGTGATTTTCTAAACTAAAAGTGAAATCAGAATATGTAAAAATAATCCATACCATAATATATATGGAATGAATAATCATAACTGAATTTGGGCGAAAGACAATAGAGACAAGAAGCGTGGCACTAGCAGTGAGAGTAGAGAGGAAGTGAAGGGCAGGAGCAGTCTAGAGAGATTCAGTAGTCCCTGACAGTTGGTTTGACTTGGGAGATGAAGATGCAGGGTATAACCAAAGTATTTCCATGATAGCAATTGCCTTTAGAATCCTAAATATGCTATCCATGGCTCTCTTAAATGCATAATAGAACATCAGAATACATTTCTGATTCCTGACAATTCTTTGACTAGAAAAACTTCCATTAATGGTTATTTAGAAATATGGGGTCGAATTAGTTTCAATTGAGAGTAGCCGACTCATTACAAAGAATGGTTATGAATATTTAACAAATAGTTCTCTAAGTAGCTCATGGTGATAAAGTAAGGTGCTAGCATTTAAGTAGAATTTTCCAAGTAGCCAAATCACTGCCTGTTCCTTCACCTACATGGTAACTTCTCTTGTCATGTCTGCTTCTCCCTTTCACCCTGAGAGTCAGAAAATTGCAATCTTGAGGTTTGATCATTGTTGATAGCCCTTGTCTATACTCCTGTGGAACATCCATCTTTCTACTTTCTACTTGTTGAATCCTTTATTTAGCACAGGGCTAAGCCTGTGACTACAAAGTATAGGTAAAGTATGTTATAAAAATTAAAAGAATAAAAAGAGGGGGTAAGGAAGAAGAGAAATATTTTATTGGACTTGAAGCTATATATATGAAGTACATGAGATGTAGTATCTTTCTATAAAGAAAAGTGAAAAAACCCTACAATTTTGGGTGTGAAACACTGTTTTAACAGACTGTATGCATGAAGAAAAGAGGTCAGTGTGGTATCCTGGGTAAAGCTGCCTCCCGCAATGCCAGCATCCCATCTAGGTGCCAGTTCATGCTGTAGCTGTTCCCTTTCTGATCCAGCTGTCTGCTTATATTCCTGGAGAAGCAGAAGAAGATGACTCAAATCCTGGGGGCCTTACCACTTCCTTGGGAGGCCTGGGTGGAGTGCCAGGCTCCTGGGTTTGGCTTGGCCTAGCAGCCAGTAGTTGTGATCTCTGTTTCCTCTCTCTCCCTCCCTCCCTCCCTCCCTTCCTCTCTCTCTCTTGTGTATGTGCATCTTTCTAACCCTGACTTTCAAGTAAATCTTTAAAAAGGAAGAAAATAAATGTTTTTATTTCTATTAATTTCAGGTTAATTTGATTTTTATTACTATTTTATAATTCATAAGTTGCTTCTTGAAAACACATGCATATGCAATCTAAAAATGTTCCAGTTATTCTCTTTTTAAACTTGTCATCTGATCAGCTTGGAAATTTGAGCATTTAATGCCTACTGTATCCTATCATCAAAATACAGTCTACCTATATCAGGTCTATTCTGCCCCAAGAGTATATAACACTCTTTCAGTGGAGCCCATGATATCTCTAAGAAGAAATGGCTTTCCCCAAAAGATGCAGATTCCCAGGACGATTAATATTTTGTGCTCTGGTCTTCCAGTTACTAATTTGCCATCTGAGAAAACATACGAATTTTGATAAGTTTTAATAGTTTTGATAATCATATATGGTAATGGCACAAATACTTTACAAATGATTTCACTTTTAGAGTAAGTTGCATGAGTACCAGACCTCAGATGATATTTTTTGTACAGTTATGTTTATTATTCACATTGGTAGACTTTGCTTTTACTTTTGATGATGTTTACGTAGTCAAGAAGGATGTATGCACATGTGGACCACTGGATGCGAAGGGTCCAGGAATAGGGAAAAGTAAGTGAGACAACTGCTTTCCATCTCTTTTTCCTTTCCTGCATCTGAGGAAAGTGGAAGGAAGGGGAGAGAGCCTCTCCTAGCAGCTCAACTGCTCCAATACCCAGGTATGGGGGAGAGAAACCCAATGTCATCCCAGGGCCCCTGATGTAGAGCATGTTCCGAGGCTTACTGCTTAAGTGGTTTTGATAGTTCTGAGATGCTGTTTGATTTCATTGCTCCAATGTTGACAAAATCCTTATAAGGCCCATTGGTTACACAGTCCACCTTAGAGTCTCCACTCACCCAGATACTAGCTGTCAAAGCTTGACCAGGAGAGCTGTCCAATTTGTTCTGCCCTTCATGATTCTAGACATCCTCTGCAGGCCTCAGTGAACTGGTTGTCATGTCCCTTGTGTGCATATGGGCATGCTGTCCACTGCACATGCTTCAACAGCCAAGGAGACCCAGTTCTAACACATGGACTCGAAGGTCAGACCACAGATGCTGTGATTTTCCCTGTAGTTGGAATTCTGAGTCCATTGGTAGACTTTTCTATAGATAGATCATGAAGTTACATTGTGATATGGAACTGACCATTACAGTGATCTTAGTTAAAATTGTTTTTGAAGAATGTAGTTAAATGTTGGATCCTGATAATATTTTAGGAGAAAATATAAGAAACTATTGCCAAGATATTAAATATATATATATCATATTAAATATATAATCACTATTGTATTAACTATTATATATATATATATATATCCTTCAAGAGAGACGATTATGTAGATTAGTGAGTGAGCCAGATGTGATAGTGAAGATTTTTTATTTCGTTTTCATGTTCTAACAAGCTGAGAACTTAAGCCCGGCAAAGCCTATTTCTCTTTTGGCAGCAAGATACAAATTAAAGTCTTGCAACACAGTTTTACTAAAAAAAATCTTGAATGGTGAGAAGGATGCGCAAAATGAATAATAATTTTTTTAAAAGAAATGATAGACTTTTTGCTTCTACAAACTGTACCTGAGCAAACTTCCATAAGAGTGATTCCCAAACTCTGTAGGTTGAAAGGCTGTCTTCTGCTCATTTACTTGTTAGCTAATATCATGCCCTCTTCAGAAAACACCAACTGCCATACTAAAACAAATGAAAACCAGATGATTGATTCAATACTAGAATGTTCTGCATTCACTGAAGTAACCAAAGATGGCTCTTGCTTGTTGCAAAATCAAGCCTGAGATTTGCTATATTTATTGCAGGCTTTGAATACATGAAGTTAGTGGGACTCTTACAGCTGCCAATTGTATATCTTAAAGCATGGGATGCAATGGTTATTATTTTATAAGTCATTCTTTTTTATATCTCCTTTTAAAAGAGAAATAAATATTCCTTTAATTCCTTAACATGAGTTGACTTTGTAAGGATATAATGTGGAAATTTAGAAAAGGATAGGATTTTTACCATTTTTTAGTCACTTGATTAATGATGCTACCATTCCCAAATGGATTTGTCCCAGTGAATTCTAATTAGTTTGAAGTTTGTGGAATCAGACTATAATAAATTCTAAACTTGGATAACTTGGATATTTGAATATTTAATAAACTGAAATTCTAGGCAGGCAAAACTCAATTCATTTGTAACATGCTTTTCAATTTAAATTCACCATAGCACAATAGTCAAATTTCAGAGTTGATGAACTAAAGATAATGGGAGTAAAATAACACCTTCGTTAACAAATTGTCTGGAAGTAAAGCTCCTCTAAAGAAAGTTGGCCTGAGCATTCAAGAGATTTGAGTGTACCCTTAAGTTTCTTCATGTGGGGATTGAAGAAGGTAAACTCAAATCACCAGGTATAACAAGACCTGTCCGTGGGCAACCCCAATGCTGGCTGTAGAGTGCAACCCCCTTTCCAGAGGGCGGATGTGTGGCCAGAAGATGCTGTGTCCTTTGTGCTATATGCAGGGCATTGCTAACAGTGTTAGGTGCATATTCTGTTTCTTCCAACACTTTTATGCGCTACCAACCTCCAAACCTTTACCACTTGTGTGTATTTCACCTTATGTGTTTTAGTTTTTTCTGAATAGTAGGTATGGGATTAACATTTAGAAATTCATTTCCGACTATTCTGTTTTAGGAAATAGAACAGATTCTTATATAGCCTCCTACCTATTTACCCATCTTATATACCTCTCCTACCTACCTACCGATCTTGCCATCTTGTTTCTATCAAAATATTAAAAGAAATGTGAAGAATGGAAAATATTTAAACCAGGCTTCCCAAGTAGAAGAGTTTGTTGGTCAAGATTCATGAGACTTAATGTAATTTCATTGGTACATAGATTTTAGAAGATGAAGGAAGACCTAAGTCTTGAAATATAGTGGCTACGGGGAGTAGACATTAATTTTTAAAGTTTTTCAAGGACAGAATTGAGGTATTCAGTGCAAATGCTTTTTGGTTTGGATAATTAACTTTCCTCCTCTTATAGTTATATAATGGAGTATCATTTGTCATTCCATTTGTCTAGCCCAATTCCCTCATCTGTGTCATAGTGCTATTTCTGTAATTGTGATGGCTGGCATTGGAATTCAGAATCTGTTCTTTTAAATGCTGCTATTAGTGATGTAAAATTCTTTCTATGTTTGATCTGAGTTATACTCTAGAGTGTGCTACTTCCCTGCTCCAAATGTGTTGGGAGAATGATATTAAAGACTTTTTGCTCTTGATATTGTTTTTATGGATATGCAGTGGTAACAGTAGATAATTTAGATGGAATGAATTAAACAAAAAAGTTGCTTCCCTCTATCAGAATGTATCTTTCTGATATCCTCCTAGTATTTAAGAATTAAGCATTGTAAGGTGAATTGCTTTTATATTTTTTGCTCTCTAATTTGCATTTTTTAGGCTTTTTACAATGGGAACAATGTGGATTCAAATCATAGTAGATTCATAATGAGACCTTAAATTCTCTGAGCATCAGTTCCTTGTCTTTAAAATGGGATTGCTATGAGGATCAAGTAGCATATTGGAACATGCCTGGCACAATGCCAAGTACACAGCAGGTGCTTGGTAAATGATCTTATTCCTGTGTTAAAATGGACAGAAGTTATTTCTTAATACAATTCTATTTTAAATATGATAGACACACATATATCAGAGGCCAACAGAATAGCTTCTTTACTTTGAAAAAAAATTTCATACTAGTCCCCTATTACCTTGATTTTTGTTTGTTTGTTTACTGCAGTATTGTTGCAGTGAAAAAGAAAGCCTTGGGAAGAGAGCAACTTTTTTTTTTCTTAAGAAAATCGATATTAAAGATTTCTAGTAGTGAAAGCATTTCATGCAGACAATAATGTACTAATATTAATGTGATTAAAAGTACCATTCACTGACAAGATGTAGCATTATTTCTTTTAAGCAAACATCTCAAGGAGAGACATTCTCCCTAGTTTATTATACAGCAACTAATATCTGCCTTAAGAAGAGTTGCTATGATATTTGAAATTGTCTGGGTAATGATAATGGAAATGTTTCAGTTGGGAGATAGCTCTTTCAGTATTTGAAGTTGTACACTTCAGTTTTTTTTTTTTTTTCATTTTACCAAATGGCAGGATTATTTTAAAGACATTGCGTGAACTGGAAGCTTCGTTTCTGATTTTTATAAAGCATTTTTCATCTTTATTCATAATGCAAATTGCTGTGTGTGTGTGTGCATCTACAAATGTGTGATATAATTTTGGGAGATATGAGAAAGGAAAGAAATAGAAAAACTGAAAATCTTTAGAAATTATTGCAGTGTGTATAGTTTGAATCTATCTGAAAACCAATGACCTCCACCATCTTTTTTTCATTTATTTCTCAAGGGTGGGGGGAAATACCTTGACAGATTTAGCACTCAAATTCAAATTAGCATGAGAACAGGTGGCGAAATGCAACTTTAGCACAAGAAATTTTTCATTTAGCAAATGCTGTTGCTAGCAGACACTTCTCTGTTTCAGAGCAGAAAAAAACAAATGGAGGGGGAGTGCTTCTTTGAAGAAAACATTTTTCTTGATTTTCTCTTTAAATTGTGAGTGTGAGAAATATATATTTCTTCCCTGCTTTATGGGTGGTAGAAAGCATGACTCAGTTCCTTGACTAACCAGTGGGTTTTGTTTGGTTATTTGTTGCTGCAAACTAACTTGCTAGCACTGACTTTCAATTAAGATAATATTATTAATCTGAAAACTGTGATACTAATTCAAAAATCTCTGTTCTGTTACCATGAAATTGTATATTTAGAATATATTGTTAGAGATAATATCTTTGTTTAAAAGTGGTGGTAGGCAAAAAGAACTATTATGAAACCAATTGGGAACTAAAATAAAAAAAGAATAGAGGTGTTGTTAATGTGCTTTTACCTTTTTAGCTGTTCTCAAATTAATGTCTTTTCTGCTTGGAAATTATAATGTAGGAAAGTATTGACCAATATTTTGTTTGTAATTGTATCAGTGTGCTGTTCCTCATTTGCTATGAGCCAGAGAAGTTAATGTGCCAAAGCATGAGTTGGCACATAAAACGGCTATACCAGGAAAAGTCAATGGTTTCATTTTATATTCATTCTAGTAATTCCAAGAAACATTAAAATATTGCTTTTTTTCTTAACAAGAAATTTGTACCTGGTTTTCTGTATTACGTGAACTAATATTAGCAGTGATAGAACTCACAAAATTTTAATGTGCAATTTATAATTTGTCAACACAGTGTCTCAATCTTAAAATATAGAGATTGGTTTTGGTGGATTTGAGATTTTTTGATACGGAAATAAAGTGGCATTGGAAAAATATTTGTGGTTTTGAACCTAGACAATAAAATTGTTTTTGATATTATAGCATGTCAATAAACAACCTTTACACTAAGATATATATATATGTTTCTTTAAAAAAAATACTGCCAAATTTAACTTAAGAGGTTTAATCAACTTAGTAGTTTTTAAATTCTTTCAAACATTTATTTGGATGAACAGTTCCATATAGATTAAAGGGACTTAGTGTATGTTTGCCCTAGCAATTTTCAAACTGTGTGTTTTCTTTTTTTTTTTTTTTTTGATGGTTTTATATGTGTTAAGGTAGAATCTTGGCTTTAATTGTATATTCTGGAATTGTGATGAAGTTGACCATTTTTTCCTGTAAAAAATTGGACTTTTTTTGAATTATGTGTTCATATCATTTGCACATTTCATTTGGCATGGAAGTTTTGAAGTGTAGCTCCAATTCTGGTATCAGTTAACAGAAGATAGTTTGAGACTTTTTTTCTTTCGCCTTCAAACAGCAGTGTAAAGAAATGCCAGGGTCAGTATGTTCAGTTTGGCAATGTTTACAACATGTTCAGTAAAATGATCAGCTAATGTTGCTGTCTCTAACCTAATGCTCTTTTTCAAAACGTAATTTTCTTTTTCCTTTGAGCAAGCATGGTTGACTGGTTCATACACATTGTGAAAGATGACTTTTGTGCCTTGTGGTTGATTATTGTTTTGAAATAAGATGTGTCTAGTAGTGGTGGGGTGTGCAAGTGTAGTGTGACAGTAGTATGCCTAGAGTATAATGCTGCAACCAAACGAGACTTGATTTTTAGAAAAGAACATCGATGAGCAGTGTCTTTCCCAGGAACTTGTGGTTTACAGTGTTGATGTAATGGGACTCTTTGGACAGATTTTGACATATTCTAACTTAGCACGGGAAAATGAATGCAAATAACAGTTGCTTGAAGTAGAATTAAACTGTTATTCTTATATAATCTTATGTAAAGCTTTGCTGCTTAATTGTCCTATAAACTTCAAGGCAATTATTCACCTATGTACCATTCATACTTGACTTTTAAATAGATCAGTCTGAGGAGAGCAGAGTCTGTTAGGTAGCCTTGGAAGAATTAGGAATTTTTCAACTCCAGCATTCTTGACATTTTTGCCAGAAAAAAAAAAATCTTTGACATAGAGAACTGTCCTGTGTATGCTGGCTGTTTACTTTTGCAGCATCTCAAAAGATGACAGTAATTGCCGCCCTCCCTGCAGATGCAACAGTGAAAATTTTCTCCTGATGATGCCACATGTGTGGGTGCAGAAGGATGGCAAAAAATGCCTCTCATTCCTACTCCCCCTCCCCCATCGAGAAGCAGTGATATTTATATGACCTTCAACTTTTTTTGACTTGAAAAAAATATCGGATTGGGTTTAAAATGCATTTGTTCATGGAATTACTCAAGTGTCTGTTTAAATATAGTTTGATGTGACTGTGTCCTGAGCTCTTCAGACAGATACTGCCCCTTTGCAGTGTTGTAGGAAAATGTTCATGTCCAGTCAATAAACTTAATGTGAAAGAGCTAGATGGGAATCTTGAACGTCCGAAGAAGGTTGACATGGCACGTCCTGTCACTGATGCAGGGATAATAAGGACTCTTTTGAATGTTGAGAAGTCAAAAGATATCGATAAAAAGTCGTGAAGAAGATAATTTTAGTGAAGGCTTTTTCAGCCTTCAAAATAATTAATTAGAGAGCCAGCCATATCATGTTGTGAAGAAAGGGCTATATTTTCACATTCTGTTCTTCAATTCTAAAAGCAAGAGGCAAATGACGAGTAAGCAAGTTGTTATCTGTACTTCATTCCAAAAAGCAATTTTCAGGATATGTCACAGGGGCAATGTGGTTTCAGCACTAACTCCAGTCCCTTTTACATCTGCAGTTTTATAAAAATGATAATTAATGATCTTTTAAGCACTGCGTGATAACAAAGTGTCTTTGGGATGATCCACAAAATGAGATTCTATATTCACTCAGAAGGTATATATTAAGCCTCTCATACTGGATCCTGTGCGTGGAATACTGAAACTAATAAAACAGCTTGCTTGAATATTCTAATAAAAGAATTTTGGATGATAGGAATTTTCTGGTTAAGGCTACCAACCAACATCAGTCTGCTTCTGACCTTTCCAATTGATTTTGCAATTTTAAATAGCTGTCCACAAAAGCTATTTAAAAGTGTGCGTGAGTGTGCATGCTATATATCATGAATTAGTTCTTTTCAAGCTATTTCTGAAACTCCAGTGGGAAGCTATATCCATTTTTTTATACTTGTTAAAATCTTACTTAAATTATCCTCTTGGTGATTAAATATCTATGAGAGTTGAATAAAACATGGTTATATATTACTAATTCATTTTTGGTTATGCCATAGCTCTAATATTATTAAGAAGAATTGATGTCACCCTTAAGGCCAGCATTTTTGTTAATTATTGCAGGATGTAAGACATAGGATTGGTGCCAGAATTAAAGTATGCTACAGCCTCTTTTCTTTTTAAAAGCAGTTAACTGAGCTTATAGATATGGTAGGATAAATAGATGAAACAGTTGTGATATTGGATTGCCTAGTTAGGAAAATTACTCAGGGTTTAGGAAATTGTAGATTAAAAAAGGAGGCGTTCTCACACCTGGAAAGTCCATTATCCTCTTTATCTGTTATGGCCATTTTATCCCACCCAGCACAGAAGTATGGACTCTCTGCTCTTAGGTGGATGTTCACGGGTCGGTTTTATTATTGTACACCTAACTCCTGATGAAAAACAATGCTGCTTCTAAGGCATAGTACATGATCATTCTGTGATGGTGAATTTTCAATATATCCTAACTGATGTCTTTCAACTCTAAAATGTGTTGCTGTATTTTCTATGCAACTAAGTGACCTGTTGACTGCAGGTTCTCCACCCCTCCTTTTTTTCCCTTCTATTTTGTTTTTAAATTTTTGATAAAATTCTGTAGGCTCTGGGATTTCCCTTATCCTCTCCCTAAATTCCCTACTTCCTACTGATTTCCTCCCATATTATGACAATAGTCCTTTATAAGTAGTCGTAAGTGCATCATTGCTATTTTTAGTGTATCTTGACATTGTGGGTACAGACAATGGCAGAGAATCCAGCATTCTGTCGTCAAGATATATTCAAGAGTTTCATTGGGAGTCCATCTTTGATTAGGAAGTAGAGATGCCTACTGCAATTTATCTTCATCTGGATATGATAGTCTCTATTAAACAGTTACTATACATTTCCTTAAATGAAAAGCCATAAGAAAAAAATCATCAACTGGAATAAAGTTAAAAAAATTTACAGCACCACGGAATTAAATAACATGCTTCAGAATGGCCAATGTATCCATGAAGAAATGAAAAACAAATAAAAAACCTTATTGGAGAAAATGATGCTACTGTGCGATCTATGAGACAGTGAAGAATTTAATAATAGAAAAGAAAGTACTTTGAAGAAATGAAAATAAAAACATAAAAACATTTTATGCCATACCTCCAATTACTATAATATATATACAGAAATAACTTGTATCTGTTTTTTATCCATTTATTTGAAACAATGAAAATACCACTAGACCATAGATATTTAGATAAACAACCCCAAATTAAGTGAGAGATACTACTATAAAAATGATTCCAAGTATGAAATATTCAGATGGGGCTGATTAAAATTATTACTAGGAAGATGAAACAGTGTATCACAGTCAATATTTGACTGCTACCAATGAGAGCTTTTGAGTTGAGGTTCAAAGCTTAGTCCATCCAGTTTCATAATTGTTGTGACTGTAGTTGCTTGAACCCCAGCTTAGCTTACCTTCATCTTTAATCAGAAGGAGATGCTGGTAGTATCTATTGTTTTGGGATTTTTAAAAGAATTAAATGAACACATATGTATGAAATTCTTGACAACTATCTGACACAGAGTGCCTGTTCAATAAGTGGTAGTTATCTATCTTTTTAATTTTTAGAATTTGCCTTCATAAAAAAGAGTGAAATGAACACACATATATTTGATCCATTGGTTCATTCTCCAAATGCTTATGATGTCTACGAATGGGTCAATAGGAGGCCAGAAACTGAGGCCCAAGTTCTGGAGTCATCTTGCTTTGCAGGACTCATGTTACCAATAAATTAAATTTCAAGAAGGGCTATGACTTGAACCAGCACTCCGATGTGGGATTCAGGCATCCCGAATTGTGTCTTAACCATTTTACCAAATGCTCACCACATTTTTATCTTTTTAAAATTAGAGTATGTGAATTAATTTTAACTGTGAAAAGCACAATTTAATAGCATTGCTATTTAGTTAAAATACCAAAATAAGTTTCACAGTCCCTAAAGAGCCCTAATGACTATAGATTTTGGCCGAATTTTTAATGAGTTTTAAAAATTTTTAGTTTGAAAAATAGAAATTTACAATGCCATGAAGTTAAATGACATGTTACTAGATATGACAGTCTCCATTACACAACTACTATATATCCCCTTAAATGAAGAGCCACAAAACAAACTCAGCATCCGGGAGAAAAATGAAATTAACAACACCAAGAAGTTAAACAACATGCTATTAAATGTATAACATGTAGCTGAAGAAGTGAAAATGATGTGACTGTATGATCTATGAGTCATTGAATGATTTAATCAGAAGAAAGTGTTTTGAATAGATGAAAACAACAGAAAACAACAAAACCCATGTGATATAGTTTCCGCTGATCTTTGTTGGAGTGTGTCTCCTCCCGACAATAAACAGATGGGTTTTGTTTTTTAATCCAGTCTACTAATCTATGATGTTTGATTGAGCTTAAGCCATTTACATTCAGAGTTTAATATACATAGGTGGTTCTTTGGTCCTGTCATTTTTTAGGAATCGGTTCTTCATTGGTTTAGTCTTCTGTTGTCATTTTCCTGGGATGTTCTTCCCATTTGCCTTGGGTTTTGGTAGGTGTTATTCCTCTTCTCTGTCAAGAGAACATCTTGAAGTATCATTTGTAGGGCAGGTTTGGAAGAGGCAAATTCTTTTAGCTTTTCTTGACTGTGGAAGAATTTTATTTCATTTTCAAAGACAAAAGAAAGCTTTGCTGGATATGTTATCCTAGGCCGACAATTTTTTTCTTTTAGAATCTGGAATATGTCACTCCATTCTCTTTCTTGCCTGTAGAGTTTCCTGTGGGAGGTCTCCTGTGAGCTTAATTGGCATTCCTTTATATGTCAATTGATTTTTTTATCATGACTTTTCATTTAAGGGAATGTACAGTAGTTATGTAATGGAGACTAACATTCAGATGTGAGGATGCAGTGTGGTATGCATTTCTGTTTCCAGACACGGATGGACTTAGAGTGAAACTGTTGACTATATCTTGACAATAGGATTCTGGACTCTCTGCCATTGTCCATGCCCACAATGATGGACATATTATTGAGTATGAATGACTATATGTTAGTAATGATATAAAGGAACTAGGTGGGGGGGAGGGAATTGGGGAGGGGATAAGGGAATATGGAACTCTATCATAAAATGATAGCAATAATAATAAAATGTGGGAAAAAAATTTTTTAGTTTGAAAAGCAAGTGAGAGTGGAGGCAGTGGGAAAAATTTCTGAGGCTGGTATTTTGGCATAGCTGGTAAAGCTGCCACCAGCAACCTTTGTATGCCATATGGCCACTATTCCATGACCTGACAGTTCTAGTTCTGATCCAGATCCTTGCTGATGGGCCTGTGAAAGCATGGGAAGATGGCTCAAGTTGCTTGGGCTCCTACCACTCATGTGGGAGACCTGGATGGCGTTACTGCCTTTGCCCTGACCTAGCCTCAACTATTGCAACCTTTGTGGAGTGAACCATTAGATGGAAGATCTCTCTATGTATTTTTGTAACACTTCCTTTCATTAAAACAGAGAAAGAGAGAGAAGTCTTGCATCGGCTGGTTCACTCCCTGAAATGGCTGCTTCCCAAATGATCAAGACTTGGCCACATCAAAGCTAGGAGTCAGTAACACAAATCACTAGGTCCATCTTTTTCCTTTCCAGATATTAGGAGTTAAAGCAGCTAGGACTTTAATTGTTGCTCTGATATGGGTGCTGGCAACACAGGTGGTGTCTTAACCTACTGCACCACAATTTGCTGTGCCACAACCTGCTATGCCACATGCAGGTTCCTGAATCAACTTGTAAGTTGAAGTTTTAGATACCTGCCAAGATAGAAAATATGCATAATACTCTACAAAAAATATTTATTTTGTGGTATAGTGACATGAATTTAAAATAGTGAAACAAAGTTGAGTATATTCTGCAGATAGATAATTGACAATGATGGTTACTTAAATCTCATTGGGATGAATTATGCATGTTTTAATTTCCCTTTCTTATTTTAAAAAAATTTCAGATCTCTTGTGGAAGAGGAAGATCAGCACATGAAATTGTCCCTTGGGAGCAGCGAAATGGGCCTCTCATCCCATTTGCAGTCTTCCAAGGCAGGAACCACACGCATCTTTACGAGCAATACTCACAGTTCTGTGGTGTTACAGGTAATCTCAGGTGTTCCTTTCATATGATTTACATGGCTTTAAAAAACAGACGTTTTTATTGTATGAGATGTCAAAATCTCTAGGAAACAGTGCCATAAACTTACATTTCTGAATATCCAGATGAATGCGTATGTAGGGAGAATAGAGTCATTTGTTACTACCAGCAGGTGATTGAATCTGCAACCGCTCTCCCCACTCATACCAAAGTCCTTGGGTGCTCAAATCATCTTTAGAAAATGGTGTAGTATTTATATGTAAACTAAGTACTTCTTTCCATCTAGTTTTCAATACTATATAGTTTATGCATTTTAATATAGTAAGTGCATAGCTGTCATGCTCTGTATTATATGGAGAATGATGTCAGGAGAAAAATCTGTACGTGCTTACCACAGATACAAGCATCGTTAACATAGCTACGGTTTCAAATCACGGTTGGTTCAATCGTGGCTGTTAAACAAATGGGTACAGAGAACTAACTGTGCTGTTAGAGCTACTATTCTAGAGACAAGACCTTCCACCAAGAGAAAGAATCACCCTCTCCATTTTATATAGATGGCAAATTATTTTTACAATGGGAAACAACTAGAAAGTTTTAAATTTTGCATCACTAGGGAAACAGTTACATTAATTATATTGCATCAAATCTCTGTCGCACTGTCCTAAAAAGAATTAGACAAGACTGCAAGATACTAAATAAAGAAATTAACAGGGAAATATGATATATCATACAATGGAATATGATTCAGCTATACTCACATGAAACTGAGGTGTAGATCCATGGTGCCATATGAACCTTGGAAATGCTAAATGAAAAGAGGCTGATCTCAAAAGCCTACATGGATAAAATATCAAAAATATGCACAATTACAGACACACAAAGTACACTAGTGCTTGCTTCCGGTTGGGGAATTTGGGTGGAAATGAGGGGAACAGCAAAAGCCAAGAATTTGTTTTTGAAATGAATATATTATTCTAAAGATATTCACATATGTATGTATATACTAATACCATTTATTTGTACACTGTGATTGCTTGAAATGTATGAGTGATGTGCCAATAGAGCTGTTAAAAAGTGTAACATAACATATGTTACATAATTCTTCTCACTTGTAAAAAATTACATAATTTATATACATACAAATGAACGTGAGTGTGTAGCAAAGGATCTGGAAACATCGGCGAGGTTGATGAAGTCATCTTTTGCTGTACATAATGCTACAATTTTTCAAGCATTGGAAATGGTTTTCTGAGTGTCTTCTGTAGTTTTAAAAAGAATAGTTGACAAGCCAATGGTGGCTCCTCTGTTCCTGCAGGTAGGAAAAACGGTAACCTGAAAGTTTGTATTACTTGAAAATCTTTGTTCTTCTCATTTTTTTACATTATTTCCATGTCTGAGGTAGCACCCTTTACTATTCTTGAAAGACCTTGTTTTCTCTGTTTAAAAGTCTAAAAATCGCAAACTGCAATTTTGAGGCCAAGCACTAACAATTCCTTTTGGGATTTAATTTTAGATAATTGTTGTCAAGAGAACAAGCTAGAAAAAAGTGTTCAATATGTGTAAATGTTATTCTTTTTTTTATTATATTTTGGCAATCTTTACATAGTTAATTAGGGTAAAAAGGTACAAGGGCTATAGGAAAGTGGGTAAGACTATTATTTCCATATTGTTTCCTTCATGTATCTGAGGTAAAGGGGATATTGAGGGAGAGGCCCCACCCAGTCTCCCACCCCCCCCCCAGGTCCCGGATGTGGAGCATGCTCTGAGATCCTTGCTCAAGTGGTTTTGATAGTTCACCAGTTCTGAATCGCTGCCAATTTCGCCACCCCAGGCACGATGAGGTCGTTGGAGAATCCACTGATTGACATAGTCCATCATAGATTCTCCATTTGTCCAGTATTTCTCTGCCAACATATAGCTGAGGTGCTTGATTGACCTGTTCTATCTTCCATCTTTTCTTGGTTAGGGTTAAATGTTATTCTTGTTTTAAAATTAGCAGTGACACCAATCGCTGATTCTGAAGGCATTGAAGGTTCTCTCAGGGGAACTGACCCCTGGGGAAGATCTCTTCTGAGCGGTTTCACTCTAGAAGACTCTGCCCTGCCTCACTGAAGTCGCATGGACAGGGATTCCACCCAAGCTGAAGTTCTAGCTGTACTATTTACTAGCTATTTGTGCGACTTTGAGAAGGTCATTTGTTCTCTATGTGCCACCTTTGTCATTTGCAATTTGGCTAGAAAAATATTCTACAATTGGGCCCAGTGTGGTAGCCTAGTGGCTAAATCCTTGCCTTGCACATGCCAGGATCCTATATGGGATTTCATGTCCCAGTTGCTCCACTTCCCTTTCAGCTCCCTGTTTGTGGCCTGGGAAAGCAGTAGAGAATGGCCTAAGGCCTTGGGACCCTGCAGCGACTTGAGGGACCTAGAAGAAGGTCCTGACTCCTGGCTTCAGATTAGCTCAGCCCTGGCCGTTGCGGCCACTTGGAAAATGAACCAGCAAACCCAAAATCTTTCGCTGTCTCTCCTTGTCTCTGTGCATCTGCCTTTCCAATTAAGAGAAAAAACCCTTGTTTGGGGATTGGGAGGAGAGGGACTAGCACAGTGCCATAGTGGGTTAATCCTCCACCTGCAGCGCCAACATCTTATATGGCATCAGTTCTAGTTCTAGCTACTCTACTTCTAATGCAGATTCCTGCTGATGAACTGAGAAAGCAGCAGAGAATGTCCCAAGGTGATCGGTCCTTGCACCTGCATGGGATTCCCTGAAGTTCCTGACTCTGAGCTTCAGACAGACGCCAATGTGGCCATTGTGACCATTTGGGGAGTGAGCCAGTAGATGGAAAATCAATCAATCAATCTCTCAATCTCTCTCTCTCTCTCCTCCCTACTGACTCCATAACTGTTTCAAGTAAAACAGATAAAAATCTAATAAAATCCTTATCAGCACTGTGGCATAGTGAGATAAATTTCTGCCTGGGATGCCAGCATCCTGTATGGGTGCCAGTTCATGCCTCAGTTGATTCGTATCCAATCCAATTCCCTGCTATTGTGCCTGGAAACACAGCAGAGGATGGCCCAAGCCCTTGGTACCCTACACCTATATGGGAGACCTGGAAGGAGCTCCTGGTTTTGAATCAGCTCAGCTCTGGCTATTGTGGCCCTTGGGGAGTGAACCAATGGACAGAAGATTTTTTTCTGCATATCCTTTTTTACTGTAAATATGCCTTTCCAATAAAAATAAATAAACCTTTAAAAAAATTCTAGGATTGCATATTGCAATTTATGAGAAAGTAAGGTACACAATAAAGTCATTTCTTCCAAAGAAGTTAAGCAGAGAAGGTGTCAGAGGAAATGAAAATGAATTAGAGGTGAATGGCTGACCGAACTGTGCAATTTGGTTGACTTGAATGGCTATGGCAGGTTCTCTATCTTAACAAACGGACTACAGCCAACTTGATTGTCAAAATACTAAGAAAGCCATTTGATACCTAGTAGGCTTGGGTTCCTAGAACCTTTCTCAAATTTCAGGTGGATTCATGATGGAATTAGCAATGCAAATTCCTTTGCTGGAATAGGAAAGATTAACAAGGGTCAGCTGAAGTGGTGATTGTTGAAGTCTAGGTGTTTTTTTTTTCTTTGTCACCCCTTGACTTCTGTACCTCCATAGTTAATTCTCTTGGAAACCCTCTGTAAATGTCTCCCTATTATCAGATGGTCAAGTTATAAATCACATGCCTTGATTAATAAAGATATTGAATATATTTTCATTTGTGCTTGTAGCCACTTGCATGTCACTTTTGGAGAAATATGTATTCAGATCCCTTTTCCAGTTTTTGTTTGGATTCGGTTATTATTACTGGGTAGTGAGGCTTCCAGTGTTCTAGGTACAGATCCCTTATGCATGATTTGCTAGTATTTTCCCTGGGCACCTTTACTTTTCTGATCTCTTGTTGCTCTGCCACAGCTGCCCTGCTGCCCTTTAATCCTTTACCCATTCACCCTTACAATGGTTGTGTGTGCATTGCCGTGGCATCTAAAAGCCTGGAGGGTCAAGGCAAATGCCTGGAGAACTTGATTTTCCATTGTCTACTACACCTGTACTGTTCTCTCATACTTTTTTTTCTTCCATGTTCTATTATTGGAATGCTACATGTCTGATAACCCCCTTTTTATTCATCATGACCCATCTTAAATATTTTTTAAAGGTTTATTTATTTTTATTGGACAGAGAGAAATATCTCCATCCCCTTGTTCACTCCCCAAATGGGCACAATGGCGAGAGCTATGCCGATCTAAAACTAGGAGCCAAGAGCTAATTTTGGGTCCCCCAACACGGGTGCAGGGTCCCAAGGCTTTGGGCCGTCCTCTGCTGCTTTCTCAGGCCACAAGCAGGGAGCTGGATGGGAAGTGGAGCAGCCTATCCCCCGGTACTGATGCGGTTTGGCTCTTGGGTGTGGCTCTCACTGCTTCTCTCCCCACTTTCCCCAGATACAGAAAGAAAAAAAAAGATTGGAAAGAGTTGTCTCATCTACTTCCCCCCATTCCTCAACCCTCCCACCCTATTCCATGGTCCTCATAGGCATGCATCCTCCTTAACTATGTAAACACCATCAAAAATAAAATAAAATTATACACATACACACATAAATAGTAGTTGGAGCAGCCAGAACTCAAACTGGCACCCTTTTGGGATGCTGGCACTTACATGTGGAGGATTAGCCGTTAAGCCATTGCGTCTGGCCCTCTGTTCATATGTTTTATTCCATATGTTTCAATCCTAAAAGACCTATGTTACCCTGAGTTCACATAGCCATTTAATAACAAATACTGGGTCTTAAGCTCAGACTTTCTGCCTATAAGTTTGTATTTTCATTTCCTGTGTTGCTTTTAATGGTACTGCTTATTAAAATATGGCTATATTAATTATTAGGTAGCTACAAATGTAAAAATTTGTATTCACAAAGGGTTATAGCTTTTGGCATTATGCACTAATGATTTTACTATATGTTAGAATATATATTTTAGAATATTTAATTGCCTGATTATCCCTTCTTCCTGTCTCCTGCTAAAAAGAAAAAAGTTAATTGCCATTTGTTAACATGCCTTTGGGGACAAGAAGTTATAACTAAATTGCCATTCTTCAGCTGGGAGCAATGTATGTTATGTGGAAACTTCTTCTGGTAAGTAGAAGTGGATAGTTTTGTGATTATATGCCAGGCTTACTTGAATCCATAAAGGAAGAAAATTCTTCCAGCTTTGGCTGTCAAGGCTGCTAACTGCCATTTTTTCATTTTAAGATCAGTGTCTATCAGATATTCTTGCTAGTTTTTTCTTCATGTTAGAAGCTAAGAACTAAAATTTATTAGAAAAAGTCAAATCCATTTAAGATATTTTTCTATAGATTTACATTATTATTTTGCTAATATAATGTTAAATAAGTAGATTATTCACGAATCTCTACAGATGAATGTGTTGCTTTCTGCTAGGTTGACTTCAGTGTTTATCCTCTGGTAAACTCGTGGTTTGTTGATGTTATCATGTTGTATAACTGTGCCCTATTTTGAAAGTTTATGATCATGAGATAAACAGCTTATTGTTTACACAGGAAACAGGTATAATGGTTAGCGCACATTACATTTGTATAAAATATGAGCTCAGTCTATGTTATTGAGTTTGTTTGTTTTTAAATAAATGCCAGTGATGATTCTTCATTTCAGTTCCTGAATGGCAACTGAGTCTACAAAATGAATCTCCAGTTTCTTCTAGCCTAACTCTGGGGTTATGGCAGTTGGGGCACAATGTGTTAATCTTGAGTTTTTATAAATTGAAAGGGTGTATAGTGGTTTCCCTTTTTAGGTCAATGTAGTGATATCATTATTTTCTCAATTGAGTATTTTTAGTTATTTAACATGTGTTGAAGTGAGAGTGGGACAAGCCTGTACCAATCTGAGAGTTTTGTATTCTGTGATGCCTAATTTCAGTTTCTGCCTTTTGGTAGCATTTAGCAATACAGATTACTAGTTACTGATCTTGCAGTTTTGATGAACTGACATGCTGGTTCTGTGATTTTTTGTTTTTCTGTAGATTTTGGTGATTTTCTTCACAGGCTTTCATTTTGTCTATAAGTTAAGTTTACTTCATCCTTTCCAGGCCTTTATTGCTTTTCTTGTGTTATTGCTCTGTGGAGAATTTCTAAAAAATGTCAAATTGATGGGAATATATATTCTTGTTTTGTTCTTGATGATAGGGGTAGGAATAGGACTCTGTTCTGAGCTAATGAAGGTTTGAGGAAATTCCTTTGAAATGTGCTGAGAGATTTTTAAAACCAAGAATAGATGTTGGAGGTTTTCAGATGATTTTAAGTAGTTACTGAGATGATATGGTACAGTACACACTTCCTCAGTCCTGAGGCAAATTCCTTTTGTCTCCTTCAACTAAAGCCCCAGCAAGACAATGCTTCTCCACTCCGCTGGCTTGAGGGGGAACTCAAGCTTTGCAAAATGTTCGTTTTGCTCCATCTGGGTGACTCTTGCCCCGACACATATACTCACTCAGCTGAATACTGGAGGGAGAACCTTGTCAGACCTCTGGAGTATTCTTTCCAAGCAGCTCTCTTCTCTTGCATTCTGTTCTATAGTCCTGTCTGCCTTGATTTCCCTGTACACTTTGCTCCAGGAGAATGTTGAGTTTTACCTGAGTTTTTACTCCCTGTTTGGAATCTCTAAGGCAGAAAATCATAACAACTTGCGAGGCCTTAATTTGTTTCTCATCTTTTACAGCTTCCTCCCCATCAGTGTTTAATTTTTCATACAAATGATTTTTTCTAGTTTAAACTATTTCAGGAAGTAATGTAAAACCAGATTGTTTATTCATGTTCACTGGAAACCTGATAGAGGATAGAATGGATAAATTGTGAAATCCAGACTTTCAGGGGCCTCATTCTTTGAGAGGAGATTTGTTTGGTGATAGCTTTATGAAGGAGATCCTATTTGAAATTGTTTCTGAAAATGGGAGGACATTGCAATGAAAAATAGTCTCATAAAAGAAAGTGCTAGTGAAGGAGTGAGCCTGGTTTTTACCAGCGAGACAGTTTATAGAGGACAACCCTGCACTGGGAAATCTTAGAAAGGAAGGTTGACTTGTTGGGTTGGGGTCAGATTGGAGAAGGATTTGAAAACCAGGAGTCATGATATAATACAGCAATAGGGAGCCGTTTATCTGTTGTTAAACTCTAACCAGCATTCTACAATGAGCTTTCTATTAATATAAACTGTTATATACACCTGGATTTCTTTCAAGTGCTGCATCTGTGCCTTTTCTCTTCTCTGAACAAGATGGAAAGCAATGTCTTGAAAACATGTAATCATGTTGATCAAACACATTGACTTGAAGATTGAAGGAAACTCATTCCTTGATCTTTGCCTTTTCACTCTCTTTCTTTTGGTAAAGATTTATTTATTTTCATTGGAAAGGCCGATGTGCAGAGAGAAGGGACAGAGAGGAATATCTTCCTTCCGATGGTTCCTTCCCCAAGTGGAACCTCCTCCAGATCTCCTATGTGGGTGCAGGGTCCCAAGCTTTGGGCCGTCCTCGACTGCTTTCCCAGGCCACAAGCAGGGAGCTGGATGGGAAGTGGAGCTGCCGGGATTAGAACTGGCACCCATGTGGGATCCCGGCGTGTTCAAGGCGAGGACTTTAACCGCTAGGCTATCACGCTGGGCCCCCCTTTTCACTCTCTTAATCTTTGTTCACAAAACATTTCCCACTAATTTTATTATGCTACCGAATATGTTTATCTCCTTCCTTTTCTAAATTATGGTCATCAAAACTAGATATATTACGGTAATAGATTATTTCCAATGAAGAATTTAATGAGAAGATTTGCTTATCTGATTTGTTTCTAATAACTGGTAGTATCAGTGTAACTTTTTCTCAGAATAGCAATCTATTTTATTGAAAATTATTGACATCCAACTTTAATTGGTTTTAAACTTGTGAGATGGAGGGACCGTGGGGGAGAGGGAGAGGGTGAACACAAGAGGGAGCAAACAGGAGAAAGAGCAAGCTCACATCCACTGGTTTACTCTGAAGCTGGAGTCAGGGACTCAGTCCAGGACCAACTACCGTACGAGTGACAAAGCCCAAGCACTTGAGCCATCACCTGCCCTCCATCCCCAGTGTGCATAGCAGGAACCTGGAATCCCAAGTGGAACAGGAACTTGAACTGAGGCATTGTGCTTGGTAATACAAGCTTCATAACTGTCAGCCCCAAGGAAGTTTTCCTATAAGCTATGAATAACCTATCTGCTTTCTCTGTTTTTTTTTTTTGTATTTTCAACTCATTGTCTTACTTGAATATGATTATTAGATTTATCAAACTCTTATATTTAGACATTCTTAATACTAGATATATACCCTTGATCTCATAGGATTTGGAGTTTTGATGCTTTGAGTAAGTTTTATACAGAGAAGGGGGAACACTTTTAAATGCTTCTTTTTCCCTTGCAAAAACAGAGGAAGGACAAAATGTGGACATTTATAGGGAGAAGGAAAAGCAAATCTCAAATTGCAGACAGATGAGTCCTGCTTATGTCAAAACTAAAGCCCAGAAAAATAGAGAAATGAGATTAGTGTAGAGTTAAAAAAAATCAGTTTAAGTTTATATAAGCCTTTAAAAAATTATTCATTTGTAAAGCAGAATTACAAGAAAAAAGAGGTGGAGAGAGAAATCTTCCATCCACTGGCTCACTTCCCAGATGACTGCAATAGTTAGGACTAGGTTAGACCGAAGCCAAATGCCAGAAGCTTTATCCAGGTCTTCCAAATGGTGCAGGGGCCGAAACACTTGGGGAGTCTTATGCTGTTTTGCCAGGCATTAGGAGGAAGCTGGGCTAGAATTGGAGTAGCCAGGACATGAACTGGCATGCATATGGTATGCCAGCATCATAGGTAGCTGCTTTGCCTACTATGCCACAGCACACTTGCCAATACAAACCATTTTAAAGACAAGATTTAAAAATGGGAAGGTGAACAATTTGCAGTAAGCAAAGCTGTCTAGGTGTATAGTGGGTTAGCATATGGAGATGCACAAGTTTATAAAAAGCTGACAAAAGTGGTGACCACAAATTTGGAAGAAAATGATTTACAAATAGGACACATTTTGAGTGCAGGATATCTTTGGAGTCTTCCTAGAGTTAAATTGGGGGAAAGATTACTGGAAGTAAAAAAGAAGATATATAGGAAAGCACATGGGAGCTGCAGAAGATAACATATGGCGTTTAATTTGTGCAGAGATATAGAGGAAGGGCATTTTCTTAAACACAGTAGAGTGTAGTGTAGAAGGAACTTTTTAGAGAGAGAGCCATGATATCCAGGAAAAGAGAAAGATCTTAAGATTCTGAATTGACAGGTCTCATTTGTATAAAGATAGTAATCTAGAATACAGTTAATAAATATGGGATTGAATAATAGCGGGATCATTCATATATGTCTATGAAAATAAATGTCCTGAAATGTAAAGGAAACTACTTTGCATTCAGAAAATGCATGCAAAATCTCAAAAGCAGATATTTACCAAAGATGAATAAATTATGTTTAAACTGAAAGATGCAGAACATGTGATAAAATTCATCTAGGTACATCAGCTTCTTTACTTTTGTCATCTTTCAGTTAAAAAGAGAAAGTGAAATGCATAAATATTCAAACATGTGAAGAAGATGTGTGAAGACCTTTGGTGCTGTATCTGAGTTGCCTCAATCTTGAAGATTTTGCACATACTTCATAATTTTAATGAAATGAACAAGGAATGAGAAAGACAGTACTAGAAATATAAGTAATGCTTTTCATTAAAGGGCAAAAATAAGGAATGCAAGGTAGTAGGAATGGAGCTTAGTGACATTATTCTTTTCCAAATTAAAATATTTGCGGGAGTATTTTATAGGCAGTGGAGCTTAGTAAATGAGCCAAGGATTTTTTTCCCTTAAGGAAGTAACTAATTGTATCCAATGATTGCCCTTGACTGAATAAGCTATGCTTGCTTTTCACAAATATTATCTATGTAAGCTTTAGGGAAATTCAAAAATGTTTTGGTAAATCAAAATAAAGGATGTATATAGTACCTAGTCTCATCTCATTAGTGTCTTGACTTTCTTTTTTTTTTGCCAGTTATGGTATTTTTCCCAAGACAAATTAAATCTTTTGACTTGTCTGAAAACTATAAACATGCACTCTTTAGACCAATACTCACTTATTATTTTATTATAATAAAAACTCCCACAGATATGCTTACACAAGAGCTGAGAGATCAGCTAAATGTTCAACGAGAGCTAAATTGATAAATATGTTGCATTATGCTACCCTATGCTTCATTCAGAGTGAAGAGAAATTATGTGCAATGATGCAAATGGTCATGTTACCTGCTAAGGTGGGTTTTTGAAAATACATAACCGTGTGTATTATATCTTACTTTTAAAACTCCATTAGGTTATATATAGAACGATATCTTGGCTCAACTGGCTAATCCTCCACCTGCAAACACCGGCATCCCATATGGGCATCAGTTTGTGTACTGGCTGCTCCACTTTCTATCTAGCTACCTGCTTATAGCATGGGAGAGCACTGGAGGATGGCCCAAAGCCTGGGGACTATGCCACTTGTAAAAGACCTAGAACAGGCTCCTAGCTCCTGGCTTTGGATTGGCTCAACTACAGCCATTGCAGCCACTTGGGTCGTGAACCAGTGATGGAAGATCTTTCTGTCTCTGTCTCTTCTTTTTTTGTAAATCTGCCTTTCCAGTAAAAATAATCGTTAGAATGATACCTTGAAACATTATATACTAAAATGTTTATAGTAGTTACTTTTAGTAACTTACTAGAAGTAGTTTCAGTTACTAAAAGTAACTACCATTTCTAGAAAATAGGTGGCCTTTTAGTTTTCAATTTGTTTTTCCAGATTTCAACTTTCTTTAAAAACATGCATTTAATTGTTTAAAACCTTAAATCTGAGGGAATGAACTGAGCCAAGGCTTTGGGAGCCAACCTTTCCTTCACTTAGGGCATAATCCATTTCCTTATTGGGAGAACTTTCATGATTTCCTGGTTTATGGTTAATTGGTTACAAAATTTAAGACATGTGCAAGTAGACTACATGAATCTACAAGTACCAAGTGTGATTTCTGGATGAAAGTCTGACTACTTCTTTTGTTCATGTGCTGATTGAAGATAAAATGCTAGTCCCTCAACTGTGTTCCAGTTGATGATTTCTTCCTTTGCTTAGTTATTTTATCCTCCACCTCCATGTCATCATGTCATGTTCGTGTTCGTCCAAATTTGAAGGTGAATGCCATAAGCTCACCTCATTTGAGACCTTATTTGAATTTAAAAGGAACACTTCAGCATGACGATATTCCCGAAAAACTGACATCTTTTTACAATATGAGTTATTATTTTACTCTTCCTAAATTGTACCCAGGAAATATGTGAAATCTACTCTCCTTATGTTAGTAAAAAGAAAACACTAAAAACTAAATTATAAATACTTATTTGAGAGACAAAGAGAAATATGAAGAGGACTCCCCATGCACTGGTTCACTTTCCTAAATGCTTGCAAAGGATGGCAGGCGGGGTGAGGGGGGCAGGGAGGTAGGGGGCAGGGCCACCCCTGGGAACCAGGAATTCCATCTAGGAACTAACTACCTGAGGCTGCGTGACTGCCCCTCAAAGTTGAATTAGAGAAGCTGAAGCCAGCAGTCCAACCCAGGTGCCTTGATGTAGGACATGGGTGTTTTAACCCAGGTCTTAGCTGCTGAATCAAATGCCTGCTCTGTTTTTATTATTCTGAATAACAGAAAGAGCTGATACAGTCACAGTAAAAACTGAAAATAAGGGGATGGGATGCATAACATTTGTGGGAAAAAAAGGCATTTTGGAAAGATGTTACATCTTTGAATAGGACATAGGACAATCGTCAGAGGAAGAGAACTGGTATAGAACTGTATGTTAAAGTATATGTGTGATGTATAAATATTTGGAGATAAAATATTTATCTTTATCCTTAGAGAATAAAGTGGCTTAGTTAACTCTTTGAGGGTAAGTCCTGTAGGTTGAATTATTTTTAAAAAGATTTATTTATTTGAAAACAGAGTGAGTGTTACATGAAAGAGGAGGGAAATCTTTCAGCTTCTGGTTCATTCACCAAGTGGCCACTGTGGCCAAGTCTAGACCAGGCTGGTGCCAGAAATTTCATCTAGGTTTCCCATATGAATGGGAGGGGCCCAAGAACTTGAATCATCTTTCACTGCTTTCCCAGTCGTGGTGGCAAGGAGCTGGATTGGAAATGGAGGAGTCAACTCAAATCAGGCCTTCAATATGGGATGGCATCTCAAACAGTGGCTTTACTCCCTAACACAATGCCAGCCCTCCTCTATTTGTTTTCAACTAGTTTTGAAAGATTATTTAATGGAATGGCAGAGTAACAGAGAAGGTGAGACAGAGAGGGAGATCTTCCATCCACTAGTTCTTTTACGAAATGATTGCTGTGGGTCTGGCTGTGCCAGGCTGAAGCCAGGAGCCTTGGAACTCCATATGTGTCTCCAACATGGGTGGCAGGCACCTGAGCACTTCTGCCATCTTTTGCTGCATTCCTAGACACATCAGCAGGGAGCTGAATTGGATGTGGAACCGCTGGAATCCAGTAGGTGCTCTGATATGGGTTCAGTGTGTCACAGACGTCAGTTTCATTTGTGCGACACATCTAGGCTCTGTTCTTCATTTATACGTCTTGATCTTTTTTTTTTTTTGTACAGTGAAATAAAATGTGCATTACCACTTGTCAAAAGAGGTGCTTCATTCTTCTTAATTATTGTCACAAATATATCGCGTCACATCAGTATGTGTACACTCATTTTACCTTGCTTAGTAGCTCAGCTCATTGTCTTGTTACAGGGCTTTGACCAGCTTCGGCTTGAAGGATTGCTTTGTGATGTGACCCTGATGCCTGGTGACACAGATGATGCCTTCCCTGTGCATAGAGTTATGATGGCATCTGCTAGTGATTACTTCAAGGCTATGTTCACAGGTAATTTGACTTTTAAACTCTGCATCCTCATTTTAAAAAAAAAATCTGTGTTTATGTTTTAGTTCAGACTTGACATGTAGTCCTTTTTGTCCGTGTCTTTAGAAAAAGAGAAAGTATCCAAAAGAATATATATATATATATAATATATATAATGTATATATATATATAATAGTGAGTTAGCACAGTTTTAACATGAGAAATTGGCACCCTTATTTATCTATTGTGTGTTTTTATTTCACATTTTCGAAAAAAATATATGACTGGACAACCAAAGGACCTGTGTCCCAGTAACAACAATCTTTAGTCCCTCAAAAGATACCCGAGGGACAGGAACGTGTTTTAGAAGCACTGGCATCATATATGACCTCCATTCAGATAAAGATAATCCTTCCCAAGTACTTTCTTTGAACTGCAAAGTAGGCAAAAGCTAACCCAGATAGAAATGCTTACACAGAATAAGACTTCTCCTTGATTTTATTGCATCTAATTAGCAACAGAAGTGAATTTGACCTTAATTATCCACCTTCAGTTAATTGAATATCTTTTTATTTAAGGTGGAATGAAAGAACAAGATTTAATGTGCATTAAGCTTCATGGTGTGAGCAAAGTCGGCCTAAGGAAAATTATTGATTTCATTTATACTGCAAAACTTTCTCTTAATATGGACAACCTCCAAGACACACTGGAAGCTGCCAGCTTTCTACAGATTCTGCCGGTTTTGGACTTCTGTAAAGTATTTCTCATTTCTGGGGTAAGGGATTTTCAAGTCCTATTTTTTTCCTGAAGTAGATTCTGATGGAGCCTGTGTGTTCAGGGACTCATAGAATCTGCCGTGGAGACATGTCACACTGTTGCTGTTAGTGCTGTCATGTGGTCTGACAGCTCAAGCTGAAATTAAAGCAAGTCTTTAAAAAAATGATATCCCTTAATGAAAGCATTTGTGCACTTAGCTGTTAGCAGGTAGTAATGGTGTTGGGTCAAGATATACAAATATGCCTTCACCTGTTTGATAATGTTCTATAGTGTGATGTAACTTTGTTGACCTTAGTGATTTTATATAAACAGACTTCCCAGAATTATACGGAAAAGTAATCTGAGTTTCTGGAAGTCTCTGAAATATACTTGGTCACAATGTTTTTCATCTTTTGATATGGGAATTAGATCTTAAGAAGAACTAATATTTGTTCCGAAAATTCATTTTTACTTTTCAGAAACTAGATGCCTGTCTTACACAAAAAATATTGCTAACATTTCAAGAATTCATAGATCTTGCTTTCATGAATAAAAAATTATGACAGTAGTTATATTGATGCATTTTCCAGTTCATTATGTTGATGAATTACATGTTGTTCTGTAATTGATTTTAACTTGTATGAACTTTAATAATAGTAAATAATGGCTGTTATTGTTAAAAACTGCCTTTTTTGAACATTGGATCTATTATAGAACAGCAAGTTTGAAGAGAATGTATCTTTATTTTAACAAGGTACTATTCAGCTTGGGAAGTCAGCCAATAGTAATATAACTAGGCCATTGGACGTGTGTATTTGTATGTTTGTTTCCATTGTTGCATACTCAAACTACTGTCTGACAAAAACTTGCAAAATTTTAAACAAATTGTTCTTTTAAAGAGTTTTATTGCCACACTGTTATCCTTGACTTGTATTCTTTGATGTACAATTATCCCAAGAGAAGGATTTTTAAAAATGTTTGCTCACAAGCTAAATTATAAATATTTTGAACATTTAATTATCTTGTATTTTAAGACCTGTATAATGACATCAAATATTGTGAGGAAATAACATTTATGTACAATTATAGCTCATATAACCTAAGCACTATGATGGACTTGAAGTTCTAGAAAGAAAAAAATTGTCTTTGATAGAATTGTATATTTTAATCACTTGTGTGGGTAAGGAGAAGTGATGCTACATTAAATGTAAGTTAACCGAGAAACCAGTTAGACATTATTTTTGAACAATAATTTTAAAAATGATACTGAAACTACAATGGTCTTTGAGATAAAAACACCAGTTTTCTGTAATAGTGTCAATCTCAATAGGACAAGAACCAACTCTGCTTCTATTTTTGCTATTTGATTCATTTCTTTGGGTGCAAATTAGCAAGACAGTTTGTAGGACCCAAAATTTTGTTCTTGCTGTGCTATTTACTTGGTCATTATGGAGTAGAGGACCGTGAAATGCAAAACAGTGAGAGAGAAGGCAGAGTAGGTAGGCATTTCAATAAAGCCCAAACCATCCATATATCATGGGGATCATGGAAGATTGCCTTTGTTCAGTCATACATGCCTTTAAACATTAACTTAGTGTTTGTCCTTATGACATTGCACACCTAAAACATGCTCAATGTTGTGCAGCCGTTCCCTCATTTAGAAGCAGTTTGAAGTTTTTGCTTCATTATTTGTTTGCAGTTTAAAGTTTTTAAACTAGCATTTGTCCCACCAAGTTATCGTTTTGGTGGATTAGGCTCACCTTAAAAAAATCCAGTTTAACACCAGATGGCTGAGCTAGGACATTTGGAATTGAACTGAAATATGATAACTTAGATTTAAAGTTATATAGAATAAATAAAACATATATAAAATGAATACAGATATATAGAATAAATAAAACACAGTAAAGCTGTGGAATAACATGGTAACATTCCTCTCCTCCTTCAGTGCTATCCTCCTTCCTTCCCATCTTCCTTTCTTGCATTATATCTAAAAACCATATCAAATATGTTAAAGACTAATTTAAAAATTAAAAAAAATTAAAAGTCAAAGTTGGCACACAGAAAGATGTGAAATAAGCCCCCACTCCACTGGGCCCACATATCACTTTTTAAACCCTACAAGCTGTTTAGAGATCTGTTAGCTGAGACCCTTACAAGAATCAGTAATTGTAACTGAGGTGTGAATTGAAAGCAATGATAGTAAAATCATCTTTTTGAAGATTTATTTATTTTACTTGAAAATGTTGCAGAAAGAGAGAAGCAGAGAGTGTAAGATCTCTCATCTACTGGTTCACTCCCCAAATGATGGCCAGAGCTGGGCTGATCCAACCAGGGAATCCAGGAGCTTCTTCCAGGTCTCCCACGTGGATGCTGGGGCCCAAGGCTTGGGGCATGATCTGCTGCCTTTTCTAGGCCATTCATAGGGAACTGGATCTGAAGTGGAGCTTCTAGGATGCAAAGCAGCACCTGTATGGAACGCCAGTGCCACAGGCAGATGATAAATTTGTTGTGCCACCACGCCAACCCTCAGATAATACTTCTTTACAACTGAAGATCATCTAGCATTATTCCATCATTTTGGTCTACATATATTTTTGATATTTTAGATTTTGCATTCTGTGATGAACTGTTTATTTATTCATTGTTGTTTTTCATTATACAGATTTGCAGCTTTAGGGAGCCCTGCCTCCCTTAGCCTTTTCTCCCTCCACATTGTCCCCTTGTACCATCTCTCCCATATTATCACAGTAGTGCAGTCCTTTAGTAAAAGAATTGTTTTAATTATATACACTTGATAAGAATTTCCTGTCACGTATTTTTCTCATTTGCCTCATTTAAAAATGCTTCTAGTAACTTGCTATATTAATTCAACAAGTATTCTTTTTAAACTGCATCTATCATTGCATCATTCTTTTTTTTAATTTGTTGCCATTAATAGCATTGAACCTTTACTGTGTACCAACCCACAATAGGCTAGCTCTTGTGCTTGAACTACAGAAAATTCTCAGTCTTTCAGTCAAGAAGATGACTGCCCAGAAGGTTCTGAAACACCTCTTTTAGGTGATTTTTAAGAAAAGAATAGGCAGGGCCCGGGTCGATGGCCTAGTGGTTAAATCCTCAACTTTCATGCAATGGGATCCCATGTGGGTGCTGGTTCATATCCCAGCAGTCCTGCTTCCCATCCAGCTCCCTGCTTGTGGCCTGGGAAAGTAGTCAAGGACAGCCCAAAGCCTTGGGACCCTGCACCCGCATAGGAGACCCAGAAGAAGCTCCTTGCTCCTGGCTCCTGGCTTCGGATCAGCTCAGCTTTGACCTTTGAAGCTACTTGGGGAGTGAACCAGTGGATGGAAGATCTTTTTTTTCCTTCTCTGTAAATTTGACTTTTCAATAAAAATGAATAAATCTTAAATAAAAAGAGTAAAGAATAGGCAGCTCTGAATTGATTGGGTGGTCTGTCAATGTCTTGTTACATCTTGTGCTTCTTGGTATATAAGTACACTGGAATATAGAAAGCAGTTTTCAAATAGTTTTTCACCTGTCATATTAGCAATTATTTTTCACTAGATAAACTTGGAGAGAGAGATGGATTGAGTGCCTTGGTTCAATTTCAAAATTACTATGTACAGCTTTTTTTTTTTTTCTAATATTTTACCTGACTATGGTATATTTTTGTTTAAACTTGGTCACAGGTTACCTAATTTCTCCCACCTAAAGTGTGCATTCTTTGCATTAGTAAGCATATCTGTGAGAGTCTGTGTACATGGGGATTATGTTTATGTTGTTGTCAACTATTGCTTGTCCATTATAGTCAACATTTTCCAAAGTGCAAATTATCCTGGCTTTGGGAAAGACATTTTCTGGTCTTGGGAAGTAGATCCATTACTCCAATCAGGAATCCCTTCCTTCTTGGATGTCCTGGACAATTGTGTATCACATGTAATTTCCATTCATAAAACTTAAATTTTGTGAGATAGAAACATGACCCTTTAAAATTGAATTACAGTGAGCTTGGAGTAACTATATTAGAAATCTGAGGTTTTGTTTGTTAAGCCATGTATTTCTGGCTTAACATATATATCCTTAATTTTTTTAAACATATATCCATAATTTTTTCCTAGAATTAGTTTTTAGACATTTAAAATATATAGCTGCTAAGTATTAATAAACAGTTTTATTATTTTTGTAAGGTAAATCAACTGCACGACAGCCCGGTTTCTCCTTCAGTAATAAATCTGTGAAAAATCACCATGAGCTTAGCATTCCTCAGAAGAGTAATACTTTTAGCTTTGTTCCAGCTTTGAAATGAAATGTCAACAGAAGGATTAGCCGATAAATTTCTTAACCATCAGCCAATCTGTCGAAAAAAAAATATGGTGATGAGATTAACAGCGCATTGATGGTCCAGTATGTGACATTGCATACATATAGTGACAAATTGTTTTTAATTGTTTCCTTTACATGTGACCAGTCTCTGTGGTTTTTGTATACAAGCCCTGACCTTGGTTTAATAGGTTTGTTTTTGTGATTTATTCCTTGCATTTTATTTGCTATATTCCTCACCCCCCTCCATGACCAGTCAGGTAGTTCATTGAAATCATTGTGCTGAAAAAGGACCTGTTGCTACTCCCCTTTGCTTACTTTCTGGTTGGTGACATATGCCACCCTGTGCTGAGACAGGGTCCTGGATTCATTGTGACTTCAGAGTTAGAGATGCTGAGAGCAGGAGAGTCGCTGTGCACCCAGATGCAAGCAGAGACCTTGACTTACGTGTGATTTGCTATGAAATCCATCCTTCATGCCCTCAAAAAAGCCATTCCCTCCCTTTTATTTCCAGATAGATACAAAAAGTAACTTTATCCTATGAGTGATAGTCCTATTATGTTATTTTCTTTATGAGCAGCGAGTGTTGAAGCAACTGAAATGAGTGATACTCATTTACATGAAAATAAAACCTAAGAATAGATTATTAGTGCTTTTCTGTTTCTGATTCTGTTAGCTGTGTGGTACTTTTTAAGCATCATAACTATCATCACTGAGAAATATGCTGACATGAACCATAATAGAATCATTTTCGGAATTTCCTTCTGATCAAAATCTTACCAGTATTTTTCTGTGGAACAATATACTCTTTTTAAATCAGAGGATTTATTTATTTTATTTGAAAGTCAGAGTTTAAGAGAGAAGGAGAGAACAAGTGAGATCTTCTATCAGCTGGATCACTCTCCAAATGGTCACAATGGCCAGAGCTGGGCTGCTCTGAAGCTGGAAGCAAGGAGTTTCTTCCAGGTCTCTCACATGGGGACAGGGGCCCAAGACTTGGGCCATCCTCTGTGGCCTTCTTAGTAAGCTGGGAGCTGGTTGGAAAGTGGAACAGCTAGGACTCTAACCATTGCTTATATGTTATGTTCGCATCAGGCAGAGGAGTAGCTTGCTATACTACCGTGTTCGCCCTTCAATACACATCTTTGAGGAAAGAGAATGATTTTAGCCATAGTCAAGTAATAACATTATTTCATAAATTACTTCCTAACCTAGTGACTTAACACTTTCTTTTGGTAACTGTTAGTGACTTAGGTAAAGGTGGTTTGCAAATTGTCTTTAGAATTTTGATGCGTACAAACAATCTTTTATTTGCACCCAAGTGGACATTAAAAAGCATGTTTTATTCTTCTAAAATAGGTATTTATGTTACAATATGAGTGTCGTGAAAGTAGTTGTGTTTTAATTTTTTTTTGTTGTTATTGACTTAACAGATTACTTTAGACAATTGTGTCGAAGTTGGGCGGATTGCCAACACCTACAATCTGACAGAAGTGGATAAATACATCAACAGTTTCGTCTTGAAGAATTTTCCTGCCCTGCTGAGTACCGGGGAGTTCCTGAAACTCCCTTTTGAGCGTCTTGCCTTTGTGCTTTCCAGTAATAGCCTTAAGCATTGCACTGAACTTGAGCTCTTTAAAGCTACTTGTCGCTGGCTTCGCCTTGAAGAGCCTCGAATGGACTTTGCTGCAAAATTGATGAAGAACATACGATTCCCGCTGATGACACCACAGGAGCTCATTAATTACGTGCAAACAGTCGATTTCATGAGAACTGATAATACTTGTGTGAATTTGCTTTTGGAAGCCAGCAATTACCAAATGATGCCATACATGCAGCCAGTGATGCAGTCAGACAGGACTGCCATTCGGTCTGATACCACTCATTTGGTTACGCTAGGAGGGGTGCTGAGGCAGCAGCTGGTTGTCAGCAAGGAGCTGCGTATGTATGATGAAAAGGCCCACGAGTGGAAATCCTTGGCGCCCATGGATGCCCCAAGGTACCAGCATGGCATTGCCGTCATCGGAAATTTCCTCTACGTCGTTGGAGGACAGAGCAATTATGACACGAAAGGAAAAACAGCAGTCGATACAGTCTTCAGATTCGATCCCCGATACAACAAATGGATGCAAGTTGCATCTCTCAATGAGAAGCGCACCTTCTTCCACCTAAGTGCTCTCAAAGGCTATCTGTATGCAGTCGGTGGACGAAATGCAGCTGGCGAACTACGTAAGTGTGTGCCTTCAGATAAGCACGGAGATACATCTTTGTTTCCCAGAAATTCTTTTCTAAATCTTAACATAAGCAATCCTGTAAATTTTTAAACAGTTTTATTTGTAAGGTCTTTTATTTCCTTAGAAAGCATTAGAGGTCATCTGTATGTTTTACCTGACAGATATTCTTGGCGAGGGTACAAATCATATCTTGCAAAGAAATTGCTATCTTATAGAGTGTTGGGCAGCATGTAGAGTCTTCATCTTGAAGCTCAGCTAAAAAGCACATTCAGCCAGTTGATGTTCTGATCGTATCTTTCACGTCAGTTTGTCATGCTTCCTCATTGTCCATTTTTAAAAGACCACATAATACTTTACTAAGCAAGTTAAAATACTGCATTACCAAAAACAGACGTTGGTGTCTTTTAGATCATTTTCTAATAATCACTGAGTGGAAGCTACTTAGTAAGATGATTATCTTCATCAATTAAATGTGTGACATTCAATATCATCCAAAGTGTATTTACAATGAGAATAATAATTTGTGACTATTTTAAAATCATTCTTAGTGACGTTCAGACAGTTTTACTCTAAGTTAATTTGGTTGTTTGATGGCTACTTTTTTTTTGTCTTCCTAAATTCAGGTTGGTCACATCCACACTTAATGTGAATGCAGTTTTGGCTATATAAATTAACACTAAAAAGTGTAATTTCACTCTTAGGCAATATATTAGTTTATCCAAAAACAGAGATAAGAAACCTAAATTTTCTATCCATCATTACATTATTATTTGGACTTTTTTTTTACACTGCTGTTTTATTCTGTTATAAAGTTCTCATAATTGACTAATACACCAGGCTCCACAAAGCCTAGAAAGTTCAAAATATTGGTCTTGGTTTTGGATAATTTAGAATAATTCTCAACTTTTGTCTTCCATAATCTAAAAAATAAAAGCTAATTTAATGAATTTTAGACTAAGGTACTTTCTGGAGGAAAAAAACGAACTACTCTAAGCTCTTAGATTTTCCTGTTTATCAAGTCCTTTTTTGGGGTGAGTGTTGGGGTGCGTGGGTGGGGAACATTCAGCTTAGACCCATGAAATCATTTGGTCTGGCCCTGCCAAGGCAACCACAGGTGACACTCAATTCAGTAAATCTTAAGTAGGCTCGTGTTTAAGTTGACAATTTTGTAATGGCCCACGAATGATGTTATAAATAACCAAATGTCCTGTGGCAGAAAAATGATTAAAATGATTCCCCGCCCCTGTCCCCAGTGTGCCATGTCCTTGTGCTATGTCCTAGGACCTACTTGGAGTAGTGGTTCTGACTGCTGACTTGAGCTTCCTGCTAATACACACTCATGTAGCACATGCCCACGCCCTGCCACTGTGGCATGTGGGGAATGCCCCATTAGAATCTCTCCTTCCACAATACTCTCCTACCACAATGAATGAAATATATAAGGAAAAGCAAAATGATTTTATATATGAAAAACAAACCCCGTCCTGTGAATACCATGGTGCTAGCATGACTGATCATTTCCTCCCAGAAATGTTTTCCTGTGTTGTTGCAGTGGTTTGTTTTCTAATTCCAGACCTCTAGGTTGTTGCACTAAGTGACATCATGGACTACATAGATTTACCTGGGTATTTGAGTGGACAGACTGTCAAAAATCATTCAAAGCATTGTATGGAATTGCTATTTCAGATCTCTTTCCTCATGTTATATGCTATTACATATCTATGATGCTTGGAAATTATCCTCAAGGTTTAAGGAGTGACCAGGTGGTTTCTTGGAAAAGCCACTTGTGTAAGATAATTTTCAATGTCCAAAAATGATAGGTCATCAGCCCTGACAGTCAGTGGTCATCCTAAAAATTCTTCAAGGATTTGTCAAGAGCACAGTGAGCTTGTTAGCACTCCTGTTAATATGCTGCTATTAATTTTTCATCATATTATTCATAATAGTAATTAAAAGCCATATTGTTCCAGGATTTTATAATCCTCATGCCAAGGATGATCATCACATAAAGCCAAGAAAGCTAGGGACTCTTTTGCTCATACATTTCTGTGTGCTTTGTGTCCTCATTTGTCACACCTAGCCGGGAACAAGACCTAGATTACTCTGTTGGGCAGGTGCTTTATGCATAAGCTGCCTTGTTCCTCTCCTTCACAAACCACCTCTCCATTTCTCATGAAAAATAGTCTGTTTTGAAAGTGAACAGAAGCAGGAAAACCGTGCTTTTAATGAGTGATTATTAAGTTCATATTGACTACTTGATCATATTTTTATTTAGAGTTTAAAAATAAAATTTGTATGGCGTCATGGACCTAATGAAAAACTAAGACTGTAAAACACCAACAAAAGTTTTACATCTGCCTATGTGTATGCTTGTGTGTGTGCCTGGCTTCTTGCTGCAATATAATTCCTTGAAATGTTGTTTGTCTTTGACACTAGTTACAAAGAAACGAGGGGATGCTTAAAGTTAACTGCCACTAATGTGAAAAAGTTATTTCTGGCATATTTCAAAATTATGTCATATAAGAAATTGATCTTATTGAGTCTATATTGAAGAAGAATATGATAACTCAAATATATTTTACTTTTAGTTATTTTACATAATTATTTAAACATCAAGCCATCAAGTAGTGAAATGACTTATAGAAATCATGTTACATATTTTTAAAATAAATATACAATAAAAAATACCAGAATCCAGCATATACCTCCTCCGCACACTTGAATAGCTTTGGGGGTTTGTTTATCACTGCCCAGCACCCTAGAATTCCAGAGTCCAACCTCACTCTGTAGGAACCATCATTCTTCACGTGTTTTTTCCAGGCCAAACCTCAGCAAGTTCCACATGGTCTTGTGGGACCTATTCTAAACTCGACCAGAATTGGTTGAGAACACAAGAACCTTTGTTAAATGAAATTGTCCAGCAAAATGTAAGCCTTAATTTGTAGAAATTCTGTAATGTAAACGGCAGGCCACCAGACTACCAAAGCTGATCTAGATTAGGTATCAGCAAGCTTTATAAAATTCATTAATTAATTTGAAAATGTGATAATGTGCGACAGCCAGAATTCTACATGATGGAGACAGAATCCCTGTTCCTATGGTACATTCTAGTAAGACATAAACAAACCATATTATGGCATAGTAGAATTTTGGAGGATAGAAGACAAGGGGGTGCAGAGAATGGGGCTTTATAGGAAAGGAGGTTATAATTTAAGTAGTGATAATGTAAGATTTCATCTTGGTGTGCTGTTTGAACAAACTCAAAGAGTTGAGCAGTGAGTGATGGATGTGTATGGTGAAAAAGCAATACGAAAAGAGTGCAGATGTCCTGAAAGAGGGTTTTGTGTAAGTGTCCTAAGAGCAACCAGGAGGGCAGAGTCAGGGAATGAACCAAGGGAGTGAGTATGGTAAGAGAAATGGTTCTGGAGCTAATGGTTGGCCAGATCCTGGTCGCTACTGGTGAAAAGTGACATTCAGTCCGAGGTAAACCAAGAGCTTTCAACCTGTTCACCTAGAAGAATGAAGTGATCAGACATTTGTTTTGAGAGGATCACTTAGATGTCACATTGAGTGGATTAAGATAAGTATGTACTATGGTGTTCCCACCACCCCCAACCAGGTATTGATGCATTGGGAGCTTGGTCTTCAGTGTGGCAGTGTGAAGAGATGTTGGGACCTTTAAGAGGTCTCAATTGTCCCCTCCCCCTTGCTTCCTGCCTTTCGGTATGATTTTCCACTTCCATATGCGTTTCCACAATGATAGATATCAATAGGCTTGATATAGATATCAATAGCGATTTGTGTTCTTTTGAGCTGTTTGGGCTTGTCAGCCTTTGTCACAGTTAACTCTTCTGTTGTGCTATAAAGCAATCATAGATAATCCACAAACAAATGGGCATTGGTATATTTCAAATAAACTTTACTAATAACCACTGGTATTTGAACTTCATATGGTACAAAACAGCTTTTAGTTTTCCGATGCTTTAAACATGTGAAACAATTCATAATTTTGTCTTTTGGGTCATAAAATGATAGTGGATTGGCTTGGGTTCATGGGCTGGGATTGGCTGACCTCTCCTGTAGATTTTCCTCATTGTCTCCTGACCATTTGCAGCTCTTGGTCTCTGCTGGGAGCACTGCTTTATGGCAGCAGCTCCTTGTCTTACAGCATCGCTGCTTTGCCTCTTTTTTTCTCATTGAAGTTACCACTAACATATTTGTCTGTCTTATAGATTAAAACAAAAACAAAAACGAAACAGAAATGAGAGCAGGAACATCTACTTCTTAATTAAAACTAAGTTCCATTGCTTTTAGTAACAATTCTGCATGGAGAAAGGTTGACAATAAAGATTAAAGGATGAGAAAAACTGAACAAGATTACCTAGGATTGACAAACTATTGTATGCTCATGTTGTTGGTAGTTAATAGTTGCCTTGCTCTGAGAAGCTCTGGTATAGGGAAGTACAATAGACCAACCCCCCTCCCCACACCAAGGAAAAAAATGCAGTTACCTCGATGACAAATAGTATTATCTTTCTATATAGGGAAATTTTTATAACAATAAATATCTATTCAGCTTCTAATTCCACCATAAAAAGAATGAGAAGAAACTATTAAATGTCTCATCAGAATTATTTGAATTTAACATAAGAAAGGATTGGTCTAGTCTGTAAATGTCAAAATTAAAGGCAGAGTCAGAGTCCTGCATTACAAAAAAAGAATACAGTGTGTGACTTGAAATAGTTGGAGAAGATTATCTCTGGAAGTCTTTTAAAACCCTTTTTTTCTGTCTGGATGTGTGACTACATTACTTCATTACATTAAGATTTTCCCATTAATTGCTTTGTTAATTCCAAAAATCAGTATACTAGATCCTCTGTTGTGTGTTGAGAAAAAGGTATGATTTTGATTGTGAGTTAACCTTTTGGATGATGTTTCACCACAAAGAAATGGTAGACATTTGACATTCTAGACATGATTCTGATTAAACAATGTATACATGTATCGAAACATTACACTGTTCTCCTTAAATATAGTTGTCACTTAAGTTTAAAAAAAAAGACTTAAAAACACATTCAGTGACTAGAAATGTAAAAGACACAGTAATAAGACAACTAGCACTTACATTTTCTATTAATTGTGGATTTAGCCCTTATTTAGGGGCAAAGTTTTTGCAGGATTCTACTGGGAGATTTCAGGGTAAACAGTGGTTGATAAAGATCCAGGCAAGAAATGGTGAACAAAGCCACCAAGATAGTACATCAACTGAGAGTCATAAAAGTTTTTGAAATATGGGTGAAAATTCAAAGCTGAAGTACACAGAAAGGGGAGTTGGTCTCAGCTAATGGAGATATTGTGACACATCTGTGTTAGAGGAGAAAAAAGTCCATCACACTGTGAGCTTGTTGAAGAAATGAAACTATTAAATAGAACAGAAAATTAACTGCCCCCTTAACCCTCTTCTTTTTTCCCTCTCTGCACTGTCTCCCACCTCCTCTTTTCCCAGCCTTGCTTTTTAAACAGAGCATCTGTTCAAAGGTGGATTCATTAGTGCATTTGATCAAATGTGCATTTGATCACAAGTAGTTAAAGCTTTTGCCAGTGGCTTGCTCAAATAATGTCACTCAAGATCCTTCTGTTTACATGTCACTGCCGAAACATGTATCACATAATTGACCAAAGATTCAGGGGAACTTACTCAAATGAATTTTGTTCTGGGCTTGATGCAGTGCTTGCCTAAAAAGTGTTATATTTTCGTGGGGAAAAAAAGAGCAGTGTTGGAAAAGTTAAGGAATTCCATTAGCAAGTGGAAGCATCTACAATAAGCAATATCAGCTTTTAGTCCATTTTGAATTTCTGTTTTGGAACATCGGCCTCTTCAAAGCCTTTAACCAGGATTGCATTTTCCATCTGTCTCACTTTTCATTTTAAAGAAGTGGAGGTCACTTCTCTGAAGCACTTTTTGCTAGAGATGATACATTATCTACAGAGAGGAAGTGTTTATAGTAAAGCTCTTTAAAATGGATCTATTTGAAAGGCAGAATGACAGATGGAAGGAGAGAGAGCCAGGCACTTAGTCAGGTGCTCCCGTACGGGTGGTGAGAACCCATGTACTGTGGCCATCACCAGCTTGCCTCCCAGGTGCCTTAGCAGGAAACTGGATGGGAAAAAGCAGAGGCACAACTTGATACCTGGCCTTCCCATATGAAATGTGAGTGACCCAGGCAGCAACTTAACATGACGTGCCAAAACACTTATTCCTAATTAAGATCGTATCGGCCTGTGCTGCAAGTTATCTTCAGGTTCCAAGTAGTACTTGCTTACAGTGGTGATGGGTATGTATAAAGTATTAGCTTTAATCTGTTATGATAAATAAGTTATGTTTAGTGTCCTTTGTGGTCTGAATAGGAAGTAAAGTGATAGACTTCAGTGTATATATTTTTAGCTTTAATTTAAAATTTTGCTTCATATATAGATGCTCCTATTTGATATTTCAACATGGGATCCCAGAGTTTTCTTTCTTTGTGATTTTTTTTTTTACCTCCTCACATTCTAGAGGAAAACACTTTTGAGAGATGTCAAATTATAGACATAATCTGATTCCAAAAGAAATCTTAGCAATTTTTGCAGTGACAGAAATGTGTTGAATTCTTACATAGCCTAGTCTTGATGTCACATATGTGAATGTTTTACATTACTGATATAGTCTCCAAGATTATTAGTGCCCCCGAAAGGGGCACTAGAATGTTTCAAATAGTTAATATAATTATTGTTTCACCTAAAGGATAAGAAATAGTTGCTAAATTTGAAATGAAACACAATTTTCTTTTTTAAACAGCTACAGTAGAATGCTACAACCCAAGAACAAATGAGTGGACCTACGTTGCCAAAATGAATGAACCCCACTATGGCCATGCTGGAACTGTGTATGGAGGAGTAATGTATATTTCAGGTAAATAATTGTTATGTGGACACTATATAAAATGTGAGTTTTTAACAATATGCTCATCTTTGCATATCACAATACATGTATGTTGATTTTGAAAGGTATTTTTGTGAATTAATTTATACATAGATATCTTGGAAATTCCTTAATTTCACAAGACCAGCAGCAAACCATTCCTGCTATAAATAGGGTAATTTAGAAGACATTACAGAGTATTCAGATTCTCTAATTTGCTTTCCATTCTACCACTCTGTATTATAATGAATATTATTCATATTATCTATTGCAACATTTTATTTAAGATAAAGCTCAACTGTGTGGGGAAATAAATCATTGTGTAACATATAAGCTCTGCTATTTTGTGCCTAAAATATGTTTCTAAGAGATAATACATGGCATTTACTGTCTTTTAATATACAATCCATAATATCTATGTGTTTCCTTTCTTGCCTAGCATTGTAGTGGGATTCTACTATAGTAACATTGCCTGACTAATTCTGCGGTCCATATATGGATTTTTAGGCACAGGGAGATATCTTTTGGTTATAAGATTCTGCAGTGGTTGCAGCTGATTCTCAGTGTCCAAGTAACAACTTTGATTCTCAAATTGTTGATGTTCAGATCACCCTTTCATAGACTTCTGAAGGAAGACTTTCTTTAATCCTCACCTCTGATGTTGATATTTGTTAGGCTAACTCACTCCACCTCTGGCCTTTATTCTCCCCCTTTGAAGGCCTGGAAGTGCCAGAGCAGCAGTTACACTATTTGAGAACAAAGGGGGAAAGGTAATGTTAGTGGTCTGATTCTTTCAACACTGCCTTATGAAGTCTCTAATGAAGAAAGATCTACTTTGTAGATGATATAAATGGAATACTTCAGCAACAGACTTCTGCATGCATAAAATTTCACATATATTCAGCATCATAGTTTTTTTGTAAATCTTTTTAATGGTTCTTGTTACCTGCAAAGCTAGGTATTTTTTCCCCTCAGCTTGGTGTAGAAATAAAAAGCTGGGAAGCAAGTGCAAGTGTAACAGAATCTTTATTCAAAGCAAAGCAGTAGGAAAGCCCTGTCTCACCAAGAGGTAGGGAAGTGGAGTGTCTGACAGGACGCTGGCTTTAGGGGAAGCAGCTGGGGCCTTCAAGGTTCTTTTTCCCTTTCTTCTCACAGTCGTGGCCATAGGGAGGGCCTGGGGGACCCAGGTGTCTGGGCTGATAAGGAGGTGTCTGGAGTGAGTCTAGTCGAGTGACTATCTTGTCCTATTCTGGGAGCCTGGCATGCAGCCTCCCACTCCCTAGGTCTGGCCAGAGAAGCAAAGGGAAACTCCTCTCCTCTCGCCTTGGTTGTCCTGGCAACTCCAAGGTCTTGTTTCCACTGCCAGTTCATCTAGTTCATGCAGTGAACTGTGAGATGGGGTCCAAAAAGTAGGCACCCTTCTCTCTCTTCAAGATTCTGGACCATGCCTCAGTTCTGACATAAATGTTATTGCCATTCCTCAGCCAATGTACCAAAATTTCTCTAAAAACAGAGTTCAGGGCATCTTATAACCGTGTGTGCTTTAAAAGGCTTTGTCAGTGCATTTTGATAAGTAGCTGATTTCAGAGTCACAATCCTAATGGCAAGCTAGAGGTAGATATTCTTATTTGGCAGTTTGAGGAAATGAGCAACTGGAATGTTAGGTCCTCTAGTCCAGTACTTAGCACTCACAGCACCTGCTCATACGGAGCAAGGAGTGTGTGGTTCTTCAGAGCTGGGATGTATCACAGACCCAAATTTGGCCAAATATATTTTGCATCTGTTTCTTAAATACTACAAGATCTCCTTTTGAGAAAACCATTTGGAAAATGCAAGCTGTTTTTCGTTCTTTAAGAAGGAAAAATATATGGTTAGTGGAGAAAAAACGTTTAGAGTGCAGACATAAGTACACTGTTAATATTTCATAATGTGTTGCTAAACATTTGTGCTCAAACTTGTGTTAAAAATAAGTTGCTAAAAGATTAGGACACTCAGCCTTTACTTTTGCCTTTTTGTAATAACTTCTCAGGCTCGTGTTTTTCCTTTTTGTTCTTTAGGAGGAATTACTCATGATACTTTCCAAAAGGAGCTCATGTGCTTTGACCCTGATACTGACAAATGGATCCAGAAGGCACCGATGACCACCGTGCGAGGTCTGCATTGCATGTGCACGGTGGGTGAGAGGCTGTATGTCATTGGAGGCAATCACTTCAGAGGAACCAGTGATTATGATGATGTCCTCAGCTGTGAATACTATTCACCTATCCTTGACCAGTGGACCCCAATTGCTGCCATGTTAAGAGGGCAGAGTGATGTTGGGGTCGCTGTCTTTGAAAATAAAATCTATGTGGTTGGTGGGTACTCTTGGAATAACCGTTGTATGGTAGAGATAGTGCAGAAGTATGATCCAGATAAAGATGAGTGGCATAAGGTTTTTGATCTCCCAGAGTCCCTGGGTGGCATTCGAGCTTGCACACTTACAGTGTTTCCACCCGAAGAGACCACACCATCACCTTCTAGAGAGTCCCCTCTTTCTGCACCTTGAGATTATTCGTACAACTAAGCTGCTGTAGTCCTCTCTTTGCAACGTGTCATGAGTTTTCTTCTTTTTCTCCCCTTTAGTAGTATATATGTTAGAATTAGCTTCCAGTAATTGATGCAGCTATTGGAAAAAAAAAAAAAGACGACATTGATGTTATTTGTGCTGTTTCTTTGGCTTAGAATGTTTATAAAGTGGTAACAAAAACCATTCTGGCAACGTTTCTCATAGAAGCTGATGTTTAACATATGAACAAAAGGTATTGTCTATAAAATGTTTCTTCAGTACTCTTTCAATGCTGTGTACTGGGTGTAAGGTATTTGTCATCTTACATTATTAAGCCCAATAAACCTGGTTGAAGGTGGATGATAGTAACTGAACACCTGTGTCCACTAGGCTTCAAAGTTAACAGGTTTTCTTTCATCTTTGACTGTGATATGTCAAAGGGAGGCAGCCTGCTCCACCAGGAAACCATTCACAAAGGTTGCCAACGCGCATGAGCTACCTCCCTCTTTCCATAAAGTCTTTCTGACATAAGTGTCAACCCACCTGACTGTGTGGGTACATTGAGAACATGTGAAGTTTCTCAGACACACAGGAGAAATGACTGGAATTCACCAATTCTAATTTAAAAATACAGCATGAGCCTTTTCAAGATTTGAGGTTTTAGATGTGTGTGTAAGTGTGTACATACACGGTTACTTACATCAAATAAAAGATTTTTAAAATTGAGTGTTACTTCCAGTGAATATGAAATGAAATCCTTCCCCAAAGCAGCTTCAAAAGGGAGTTCAGTATGCATATACTGAACGCATGTAAGCCGAACCATATTGAATTGAGGTGGATAAGGGCTAGAAATTTTGAACAAACAAATTTGTCAATTCACCAAATTTTCTCTTCAGAAACTGTATTCTACTCCTTCTCCTTTGCTCTTGAGGTAACTTACATATTATATGTATTCTGTATACTCTCAGTTCATAAGGTTCTTTAGCACAAAGTGTAGCAGCATCGCCTGGAGAGCTGCTTTCGCTCAGTGAATTCAACACCCATGTTTTATCTTTTTTTCTGTTCAACAATAAAAAAAAACATTTAATGTCATTTTGGGCTCTGGCATCTCATTATTGTCTGTTTCAGCTTCTATGTATTAAATATCCTTTTCTTTGTAATGATGGCATTCGTATGATCAGCACTGAGCTGCTTGAGTGACCATTTATGAATTTTTAAAAAAAAGATGTATTTATTTTCACTGTAAAGTCAGATATACAGAGAGGGGGAGAGACAGAGGAAGATCTTCTGTCAGCTGATTTGCTCCCCAAGTGTCTGCAATGGCTGGAGCCTGGGCAACCCAAAGCCAGAGGACTAGGAACCAGGAGCTGCTTCCAGGTCTCCCAGGTTGCCAAGGCTTTGGGCCATCCTTGACTGCTTTCCCAGGCCACAAGCAGGGAGCTGGATGGGAAGCGGGGCCACCAGGACCATAACTGGTGCCAATAAGAGATCCCAGTGCGTCCAAGGTGAGGACTCTGGCCACTAGGCTACTGTGCTGGGCCCCATTTATGACTCTTATGTGGGGAAAAAGAGCATTTGATCACATCTGACCTCATTGGACAAAGCACTTTAAGGAGTTATTTTTGAGAAGTGAGTCTTTCAGGAAGGTGATTGGCTTTCATTTATTTCCACAGAACTGCCTGACATGGCTGAACCCTAAGAGCAGTTAAATCTCTAAGGTCTTGATCTTGAAGAAGTTTTATCTGGCATCATAGGTAGAGATTACATAAAATGATCTTACAAATTTGTTTTTCACCTACAATGCTTGAGGGAAAATGTTTTGTTCTGTGTTTGCGCTGTTCTGTAAAGACATTTCAAATATAGCATAAGAGTATGAAGATTGAGCACACAGAATTATTTTCCATATTTTGCAATACTTATAAGTAAACATTTTTTTAAAAGCATGGGTATATATATTGTCATGTAACGCGTAAAACTTTTTAAAAAATCACTTGAGAATCATATTCAGGTCATACTGTGATTTTTCCTACTTTATTTGCAAGTAATTAGACTAAAGGAGAAAAAAATTTTTTGAAGAATATACTATTCTTCCACAACAGGGAGAGATCAGTCATTTTTTTCACCAGTGAATAATTAGCAATAAGGATGTCATGACCTTTGTCTTGGGTTAAGTTGTCAGTAACAAAGCAATTTTTCCATCAATGGCACTTTTGAGTCTTGGGAGGAAGTCTGCTATGAATTTGAAAGACCAGCAAGATTGTTAAGTCTGAGCACTCCTTCAGAGTTCGCTGCTTATAGGCACAGCACATTTACCCTTTGCAAACAGCTAACACCCACCTCAACCACGAGGCTTGTACCCAGCCCATCAGTGACCCTGCAGCAGCCTAGGTGGCTGTTCCTGCTCAGGCTGCCGGCCCCTCCGCCGTGAAGATCGATCTTGTGGCCTCCCCTTCTGCGTCCTCAGGATCTTCGTTGATTCTGCTAGAAGAGCAAAATTGAAGAGTGTAGTCTTGAGGGCTGTGGTGTTCAGGCTTGCGAGAGGAATACATCCCTTCTACACTTCTCACATTTTATAACCTGGTCGGCAGTCCTGTACCTGTTGCGAGTTGACCAAATCTATTCCAGAAATGAGTTGGAGGCAGATTCTTAGAAGCTCAGGAGGCTGTATTCACTGGCTGGACTGTCCTACCACAGGTGGCAGAGGTGAGCAAGCCGTGCCCGCACCTCCAGGGTTCTTAAGCAATGATTATTCTATCAACTAAGAGAGCAACCGCACGTGATGGAAATCATTCAGTCAACTGTGGTGGCATGGAATACAGATACTCAAAGTATCATGCACTTAATCCAATCAGTAAGAATCACATCCAATAGGACTTTCCAGTACTGCTTACAGAAAACAATTTGGGACAATTAGCTTACTGCTTACTACCTGTGCTGTAAAAGAAAAGCAAGATCTCATCCTGGAATGAGATAGGCACCCAAACTTTAGGCAAAGGTCAGATTATGGACATGTCCCAGAGGAGTTTCAGCAGACCTAGCCTTACTGCTGCCATTTTCTACTGCCTGGGCTGTCACAGTGGCTCCGTGTAACACCAAGGGAACTGGTAAGTATCAGATAACTGTGTGCCCAGAAAGAACAGGCAGTAGAGTTGGGAGTTTGGCCAGTAGTCCTGTGTGAGGATTGACATAAAGCATACATCAGATGGGTTTGGGAATTTCTGACATCATTTCCTCATATTAACCCATATCAAAATGCTCCATGGAAAGATAAGTTGCATTTTATTGAACTAGTGCCACCATATGTCCTTTTCGTTTCAAGGGCCTTTGGTTGTGTCACCCCCAAGAATAGTAAGCTTACATTTTTGAGCAAAAAAAAAAAAATTGTCTCTGCCCTGCCTTCTAATGTTCATTTTCAAGCCATCAGACCTCAGATTTAGTCCTCTGAACTTCAGAAAACTTTTGACATAAGCAGCAAGAAAAATAGAGGAAGATTAAAGAAATATCAAGATTAAGGAAAATAAAAATTAAGGTAACTCTAAGTTGGTCCAATAATGCAGTGTTTAAAAATTGGACTAGTAAGAATATAAAATAAGAAATTTGAAAAGCATAAAAAGGAATGAAATAGAAGTCTGTTAGATAAAAATAACCACACCAAAACAATGGGACTACTGAGACCAGAATGGTGGTAAAGCCAGAGTTTATTGAGATCTGTACACAGGCAAGGTTCGTCGGTCCGCTAGGTAGCAGACAGCTGGAGTCACGCCTGCACTGAGCCGCACATTCTTAAGTAGTGGTGACAGGGCTTGATGTTGTCTTCTGGTTGGTTCACTCCATTTGAATGAGTCCCAGGTGGCTATTCTCAGTGGGAACTCTTGGGGCCATCTAGGGGCTTTCTGCTTGCACCCCACAATCCCACTGGGCTTGCATCTTTCCCCCCCAAATGAAGACTGTGAACTGTGAGTATGTTGTCTTCATACAATTATCATTTAAAGTCAGTACAAGTTTATATATCCCATAGGAAGTATTTCTGATACAAAATGTGCTGTGATCTGTCAGTTATAACTGCTGTTATGAATTATATCAACATACTACTTAGGATAAGAGTCTGTAACCTATATTGAATGAGGTTTAACTGTTAGGGAATGGGTTGGCTTTTGTCAGTTTAAAAAGAATATCAGATCAGATTTCTGCTTAATCAAGTTGCTAGAAAATTTATTTCATCAGTGTATTTTATTTGTAACTTCCAGACTTTATATAGTCTACTCCTGTATAAAGTTGATGTTCCTTATTGTTTCCACTGCTTGAGCGTTATGACATAATTGCAGATAAGATATATGATGTAGATAAGAAACAATGAATGAGAAAGAATATAGATCATACTTCTGAAAGAAAATAAAAGAAACATTACAACACAGTTTTGCAAATAATTTTTGCAACCAACCAGCAAATATTTTAATAATTGTGGGCCATATGGTTTTGTTACTACTCTTCAAATATGCTGTTGAATATATGAAAGCAAACATAGATGAAACACATGAATAAGCATGGGTGTGTAGAAATAAAACTTTCATTAATGGACAAAAAGTTGATTTTTATGTATTATAAACTAGTATTCTTCTTTTGACTTTTTCTAGCTATTCAAACCTGGGAAGACCATTTCCTCATTCATAGGCCATGCAAAAGTATGCCATGTCAGCATGCATTCATTTCATCAGTCAATGAAGAGTCCCAGGAATACAGTGATGAATAGAAGAATCCCTGAGCTGTTGAGCTTCACCTAGTTGAGTAGACTGGTCTTTTCAGCACAGTGCGCTTGAGGCTGTGATGGACAGGTAAAGGGGCAGCATCTGAACAGACTCAGGAGATTGGCTGTTTGTAAAATGGGTGGGTCGAAATCTATAAAACACTGAGGGCCTGTCTTCATAAAAGCCATCTACGGTGGCCTTACTTATGCGAGTACAGCGTACTAGCTCTGGTGCTCAAAGATACAAGCTCATCTTTACCTTTTGTGACCTAACCTTTACCTGGCCTAACCCAGATTAGGCCAGGTAAGATCACACCCAGTTGCTTTCTAAAGTACTCTACAGCAGCCAAGACAGGAGGGGTTATTTTGCAAGGTTTCCCTAAGGTCCCAGCCTGTCAACATGCCTGCTGTCTACTGTAAGAAGAAAGCCCCACACTAACAAAAAGGAAATATGTTTTCTCACAGAACTTTGGAGATGAAAGAGAAGATGATCACTGTCTAATTAGCTCACTGTCATCAAATACTTGGCCTTTTTTTTTTTCTGTCTCTACACTCTACAGTAGGTTGCAGACAGTCCTGCCATTAGTATCCCTAATTTACTCTCAGATAAATATCTCTTTTCCCTGCTACCATGCAATGTAAATCCTTATTTTTCATGTCAAATGAAGTCAACTTAGGACAATAAGATTGCCCTGGACCATGTGCCAAGGGAATTGCCATACTTGCACTGCTTCAGATTGAGTGACAAAATTGTCAAATTAGCCATCCTATCTTTCTGGCTCATAAAGAACAAGGAGAAAACATAGGTAGTAAAATTTGGCTACTTAGGCTTACTTGGTACAGTCTTCCTTCAGACTGATTTGGGTACCTCAGTATCCCCGAAACCCATCCAGGGAGTTCAGGATGTCAATCCCATTTTCCTGGTAATGCTGAGACATTATTGGTCTGTTGCACTCTCATTCTCCCAGGAGTATACAGTAGAGTTCGACAGAGTGTGAAGGATGTGTGGTGATACCATTGGACAGTCAGGTAATAGGACAGGAATTTTGAAGTCCTTAGGTTTAAAAATATTCTCCTTGTTCATTTCTAATAAAGCACGTGTTAATAGAAATCATCTGCATGAATGACGCCTCCTTGGATGTCCTCAAAAAATTGTTGAGTATAAAGGAATCTTGAGACCAAAGCATTTGTGAACAGCTGGTATTAGGTCTAAAGGCAATTATAAGCCATCATAAGCCATATATTTTACAGAAATAAGATGAAAATAGCAGTGCAGAATAAGTCACAATTGTAAGAAAAATGTACATTTTTTCATTTGGCTGTATGAGAGACCTTCAAAAAATTCATGGAAAAGGCACATGATAAGAACCTATCCATGAATTTTCCAATTGTTTACACCAGAAGTAATTGATATTTTAATTTCATTTCCACACAATTTTTGGAGGTACTTTCCTATGTCGAAGTGATGCTTGAACTTCTGTGTTTATTGTAGCACTTTTCTCAAGAATCAAGAAATGGAATTAACTGAAATGCCCATGCTGAAATGATTGGCAAATGAAATGCTGTCATTTGTGGCAACAAGTATATAACTGAAAGATATTATGTTAAGTGAAGTAAGTCAGACACAAAAAGACAATTTCACATGTTCTTATGAATATATTTGAAAGCTAAAACAAATCTATCTCATCAAAGTAGAGAAGAGAATACTGGTAAGCAGAACTTGGGAAAGGTGTGAGTGGGTTAGAGAGGGGGTGTTTGATGGGTTCAGGCACTGAAGTTGGAAAGGAGAAATAACTTCTAACATTCAATATCATGGTAAGGGAACTGGTTGACAAGAGTTAATTGTATATTTCAAAATAACTAGTAGACAGAATTTTGAATGTTCCCAGAACAAAGAAATGATAACTATTGTAAGTAAGAGACATCAATTACTCTGATCTAAGCATTGCATATTGTATACACATATTGAAATGTCACCCTGCCTTCCATAAATATGTATCATTAATATGAGTCAGCTTAAATTTTAAAACTATTTTAAGGAGCTGGCATTAAGGCACAGCAGATCAAACTGTCACCTAAAATGCCAGCATCCCATTTGGATGCCAGTTTGACTCAGCTGCTCTACTTTGAAATCGGCTCCCTGCTCATGAGTCTGGAAAAGCAATAACAAATAAACAATGGCTTGAGCTTCTGCCACCCATATGGGAAACTTAGATGGAATCCTAGCTTCAGCTTTTGTTGTCATTTGGGGAGTGAACCAGCAGATGAAAGATCCACTTCATCCCCACCCCCCTTTTCCTCTCTTCCTACCTCCCTAACTCCCTTCTCTCTCTCTCTCTCTTTCAAATAAAATAAATCTTTTAAAAACAGTTTTGCCAAGATACTACCCCAATAGAGCCATCAAAAATGTGGCAAGGAAGGCATGGGTGCATTTAGAAGTCTTTTCATTGTGCACCTCTCTCCATCAATTTGAGGTGCAGAATAAAATCTCTTTGGGACAACAGATTCGGGACTAAAGGATTTCCAGGACCATGGCAATGTGTAGTGATGTTGCACTACTTAGCAGTCAGTAGAACTAATCTGGTGTGGAGCCAGGGAGGTCCTAGGTAGACATCCGTCCTTCGGGTATGTAAAGTCAGGGAATTGGCAGCAGGAGTTGATTCGTGCCTACTTTGCTGTGGGAGCATTCTCATGTGGAATGTTCATGACATGAACCCTGAACTTCTCGCTGAGACCTTGATGACCTTGGGAAAGGTGAGGTCAGAGTCATCAGAGGGAGCCAGCAAGGAAGGACTTGAGATTACAGTGTCCTTCAACCTTGTCACAAAACCGTTGCACCTCTGTGCGGGATGAGCCAGAAAGACAGAACGACCACAGACAAAACTGACCATTGTGTTGCTATTTCAGATTTGAGCAAGGAGGCTCAGCATGTGAGAAATGTTTACTGGGAATGCAACACATTATTTTAGATTTCACTTTGCTTATTAAATATTTCAAAGATTCTGCCAAACAGAAAGAATATTATGAACACCTGCATATCTATTATCTATATGTAATAATTACAAATAATTTTCTGTATTTATCTTAGTTTTTGTTCAAATATTTCAAGTAACTTACAGACATTATGACAATTCCGTCCTAAATACTTAGTATGCATATTTGTTTATTTGAAAGTCAAAGTGAAAGAGAGAGGAAAACACAGAGAAAAAATGACATTCCACTCACTGGTTCCCTCTCCCAATGGCTATAAAGACCGTATCTGGGTCAGGCTAAACCAGGAGACATGGGCCCGACACGGTGGCCTAGCAGCTAAAGTCCTTGCCTGGAACGTGCCAGGATTCCATATGGGCACCGGTTCTAGTCCCAGCAGCTCCACTTCCCATCCAGCTCCCTGCCTGTGGCCTGGGAAAGCAGTTGAGGATGGCCCAAAGCCTTGGGACCCTGCACCTGTGAAGGAGACCTGGAGGAGGTTCCTGGCTCCTGGCTCCAGATCAGCACAGCACCAGCCATTGCGATCACTTGGGGAATGAATCATCGCATGGAAGATCTTCCTCTCTATATCTCCTCCTCTCTGTATATCTGACTTTCTAAGAACAACAAATCTTTAAATAAATAAATAAATAAACCAGGAGACAGGAAATCCTTCCATGGCTCTAATATGGGTGGTAGGGCCCTAAGTCCCTGGTCCATCAGCAGGAGGCTGAGTTGGAAGCAGAGCAGCCAGGACTCAAACTCGTGCTCTGATATGGGATTGCCAGCATTGCAAGCAAATGGTGGTTTCCTGTGCTGTGCCACTATGCCAGACCCTGTATATGTACTTAAGTCTAACAGAATTTTCCTTTTTAAAATCTATATTATTATCCTACCTTACATACACATTTGGATTTCTGTTAAATATTTTAATATTCCCATTTTCTTAGTTGTTCCCTAATTATGTTTTTGTTTTCAAGCCAGATAGGAGGAATGGTTTATTTATTTATTTTCTTTCTTTTTTGGGCCTCAGAGGTCGAATTCACACTCTCTGTTGATAACAACAGTATATATATCTGTGCATGTCTTAGCTAAGCATCTGAACATGTTGGGCTTATGTAGAAGGGGAGATTGCTTCAACCCAAAGGCTCAAAGGAGGTGTTGATCATCACCAATGATAATCTTCCCAGCAATAAAACTTCGTGTCAGCCATTCAGGACAATTGCATTGTTCCCCCCTCCCCGCCCCCCCCCCCCCCCCCCCCCGAGCTCTCAGAAGCAGGGCCTGCAGCCTGAGAAGCATGCCTGGGACATCTATGGCTGAAAAGCTGAACAAAGGTAAGCTCTCAAAGCATAGTTCTGATGATAGGCCAAACCACTGTAGGAAACAGACCCAAAAATGGTAGTGCCCAAGCCAAGGAGATTTGCTTCTTAGCCATGGAACAGCCAAGCATTCTGTTTCAGGTCTGCTGGTAGCTCTCCTCCATGCAGTCACTCAGGAGCCGAGCCTGCTGTCACTCCCCTAGCCTGTCACTGTGTGTCCATCGTGATGAGTAAGAATGTGGGAGGGGAAATAAGTGGCCAAGAAGTGGCAGGATTTGTGTGCTAAATTTGGACACAGTACACCTAACGTCCCATACTGCTTTCAAGGAGGCAAAGAAATGTAGTCAAAAGTTAAACTTCAAAGCAAGGGGGAACAAGTATGGCAGAACATTTGCAGAATCTGCCATAAAGAATGTCAGTTGTTTAAGAAGGGACAGGCGGAGAGTCCCTCAGGGTCGGTGAGTAAAAGCAATCTCCCAAGACATGAGATTTGAAGTTTTAATAGGCAAGACAAGAAGAACAGACTGAGTATGTATCAGTGAGGGTGTTCCCATTTGCTAGGACTGGAACAGCTGGGACTTAACTGCATGTGAAGGATTAGCCTGGGGTTCCATGCTCTGGTCCCTGAGTTCCCTCTGTTCTTGAGGGAGGGCAACCAAACAGTGAAATGCTGTCTGTCCTTGCTACCATTCTAAGGTGAATCCAAGGTGTCAGGGCTGTGGTCTGTGAGCCTTGGCAGAGTAAAGGAAACCATGGTGTCCCATCGTGTCTACTGTTGCTTCCCAATCAAGTCAATTGCCTCTAATCAAAAGCTGTAAGAGCCCCATGGATTGGCTGGAGGCTGCTGGGGTGACCACACCTAAGAAGGGACTCTGCAGGCACCACAGTCCCTCAGTGTTTAGGAAGACGAAGGATGCGGCTGATTTGCGTTCTGGTGGAAATGAAAGATGTCCCCAGAGGGACGTGTAGACTTGGAGCATCTGGAGTGTGGGTGGCCACGACCTGCCAGGAAAGGTCGGGGTGAGGGAAATGACCAGTAGTGGACAAGAGGCTCTTGGTTCTAGTCCCTTTGGAAAGTATTGCGCACATACTGATCAGTGGGCTTTACACCCAGTCGTGGCCACCTGTTACTGAGTATGGGACAGACCTCAGGGAGGCCAGTACCTGGGAATTACAGTCCTGTGTATAGCAATGAGGACACATCAGATCACCTGCCGTGGCGGAGGCCTCAGGACACTGCTGCCCTTCACGATTCTTTCCTGGGCTTTCTAACACAAGAAACATTTAAACTGTTTACCCAAAGCCCTTGGTGCTGACATGGGCATCACTGTACCAGCCATGTTGGCTCTTTGAGTCCCTGGAAGCCAGCTACCTTTACAGATTCCCTTTTTTAACCCAAACCACTCCTACGCCTGCCCTAGCATTAGCAGCTCTGCTGGCTACCTCTCCCCAAGCCTTCCTAAACCACGTGAGCCAGGAAAATTCTTCACTACCCTGGCAACACCAAAAGAATGGCAGGCTCTTCTTTGAAACATCTTTCCTTGCTTGAAGCCTTGCTGTCCAGTGCTGGCTCTTAGTGGACTCGGATGTGGTGTTTCCTTTAATGCCAATGCAGTTTCCTATGACAATGTCGCTGTTTGCTGTATGCCACTGTACCCTGTACTCTGCATACTGGATGGGCTATGGCTCTCCAGCTTTCCTGGCAGAATTGTGCAGCACCAGGTAAAGGGGAGGAATCTTTGAAATCCCAATGACCGCTGGAGTGTAAGTTGGTGTGTCCCAGTGAAAAGGTGCAACCTTCATACTTTGGAATTTCTAATTAGGAATGACTTTCTTCAAGAGGGAAAAAAAAAGTGAAAAAAAAAAGTGATCATTGTTTCAAAAGACCGAGTAGCATGATGGATGCGTGAAAGGAAGAATGCCAGGTAGCCCGCTTTTCCCTTCCTTCCTTTGATGGTGAGGGAGAAGAATTCTGTCTTTAATGAACAGTAGCTCCTTGCAGGTGGCTAAAACACACACTTGGCAAGAATTGTTTTCAAGGTTTACCTTATGGCAATTGCCCCATTCTGTGAGCTTATATTTTCCAGTCTGACCTCTGCGCTGCTATTGCCTGCAGTCCTGCCATTGGCTCCCCTAAACTTCCCAAGTAAATCTGTCCCGTTTACTAATCACCACTCCCTTGCCTCATGAATTTCTGGAGCACTCATTTGTATCCTTTGTCTATAGAGAGATGCTTCTTTTTAGCTGTTTCACATGGATACAGTAACACAGTGAACAATACATGACCTTTTGCTTCTTTTGTTTATTGTGTTTTCAAGTTTTACCATGCTGTATTGTGTAATTGTATTTCAGATCTTTTCATTACAGAGTAATATTCCATTTTGTGGACAAACTCATTCACCTTAATCCCAAAAACCGGATAGAGAATTAGCAGAGAATGAAAACTTCAGATAAGTCTTTTTCTAGTAGTTGAGACAATGCAGTAGCTGCTTCAGAAATGTGTCACCGAAACGTACTAGGGAGGGGGACCTTTTTCTCCTCGTCCTTTAGGTGAACATGTATTTATATTGATGACAACCCCTGAGGGTGTCTTCCAGCATAAACTGCTACTGGGATTAATTTGGGTGGTGTTTCACAGCCCGTGATTCCTCCATTTAATCCCAACCACAACAAGCCTTGCCTTAGTTTTGGCTCCATTCTCATTCTTCCCCTTTACCATCTTATGTCCCATTTCTTTTTTTTTTTTTCCCTAAGATTTATTTATTCATTTTATTGGAAATGTAGATTTACAGAGAGGCAAAGAGGAAGATCTTTTATTCCCTGGTTCACGCTCCAAGTGGCTGTGATGGCCAGAGCTGAGTTGATCTGAAGCCAGGAGTCAAGAGTTTCTCCCATTTCCACCACGCAGGTACAAAGTTCCAAGGCTTTGGGCCATTTTCTACTGTTTTCCCAGGACACAAGCAGGGAGTTGGAAGGGATGTGGAACAGCTGAGATATGAACCGGTGCTCATATGGGATCCCAGTGCATGCAAGGTGAGGACTTTAACCACTAGGCTACCACACTGGGCCCCATTTACCCATTTCTATCTCTACCAGAATCAGTTCTATGAATTGGCATCTGTAAGTCACTGAACTATATTATTTAAGAAGTATATGAGTCCAGGTCCTGGTGTGGTGTCCTAATGGCTCTAGACCCTGTGTTGTACATGTCAGGATCCCATATGGACACAGGTTTGTGTCCTGGCGGCCCCACTTACCATCCAGCTCCCTATTTGTGGCCTGGGAAAGCAGTAGAGGAAGAGGATGGCCCAAAGCCTTGGGACCCTGCATCTGTATGGGAGACCCGGAAGAAGCTCCTGGCTTTGGATCAGCTCAGCTCTGGCTGTTGCAGCCACTTGGGGAGTGAATCAGCAGATGGAGGATCTTTCTGTCTGTCTTTCCTTTCTGTGTATCTGACTTTCCAGTAAAAATAACTAACTCTTTAAAAAAAAAGGAAGTATATAACAAAATCTATGCTGGAAACTGGACATGGAGAACTGATATTAAAAAACATAAAGGGAGAAGGGAAGCAGAATGAACGAGGATAGTATGATGAAATTGGTCCTGTCAAATGGCTTGAAAAATAAAGAGCTGGAGAGTGCCCCCTGTAACACAGGAGAGAAAGCAAAGCTGCTTAATGAAAGCAGTTCTTTCATGCTATATTTAGGGCTTTGAGGCTCCTGACCGTACATGATCGTCTCCTTCCACACAGTCTCTGCCAGACTCTACCAGAAAGTTCTAGCTTCATTCCTCTACCCTCAGAGAAATACCTAGGGATGAAGAATAGCTGAGCCCTCCTTTAACCAGTCATATTGTGGCCCTGTCTTCTCTCATTTTTGCCCTTCCACGATGCTCTTCCTTCCTTCCCTTGCCCTTCTAGAAAATCCCAGAGAAGGAAATTCTACTCTCTTCTGCTTGAATCTGGTGCGTTCTGAACCTGCCGTGTCATTTTCCTCAGCTCAGCCCTCCCTCCCAACCACTCCTGTGGTTCTCTGACTCTCGCAGTCCAAAGGGTCTGGCTTTTTCCTCAGAGTTCTGGGCCAGGCCAAGCCCCTGACTTACGGGTTGCCGTGGGGCTGCGGCAGTTCCGTGCACTGTCAGCTCAGCCCTTCCACCACAGCTTCCTTAGGAGGTGCACAGTAACTGCGGCAGCGTGGTGTTGGGAGGGCCACACCATTCTCCTTGACCGGTGTCCTGACACTCTGATGACCCAACAATGTGACTATCAACTGGATGGCTCTGCAGGGTGTTCTAAGATGTGCATGTCACAGTAGGTCTGTGTCACCACAATTCCCTCATAATGTATTGTGCAGGCCCAGTAATGGGGTGGCAAGGTAGGATCTAGGCATCGAGAAATCAGCTGCGAACTGGCTGGGTGAATTTGGGCAGGACATTTTCCACTCAGTTTCCTCATTTGTGTAATTGAGAGATTGGCGTGGAGAAGTGACTCTTCAAGATGTTTGCTGGGTTTTTTTTTTTTTTAAATTGTGACTAAAAGTTTCAAAAAAAAATAGCATCACTATCGATGTATCAGTGATGTTATCTGATATTTACTGTGCTATTATTTCCCATTTTTAAAAATTGCTTTTATTAGTACCCATGAAATTGACTCTGACGCAGTAATGAGTGGAAGTTTGCAGGGCATTGAACCGCAAGGTCCCTGTGAACTTTTTCTACTGTAACATTTTAAAAAGGAAAGGATCTGTACGGGCAACTTCACAACACAATATTCATTCACATTCTTGCTGATTCTCTTTCTTTGACTTTCTCACACTTGTTTGCAGTTAGCAAAGTCAGATATTCTGCACTACCAAGCCACAAGATTCCTACAAAACCTCCCAGGCTCTTGTCCAATCCCATAAGAACAGCAGTTCCCAGGCATATGGCATCTCTGAAGCCCAGTGCCCTCCCAGGTGAATTTATGGGTTGTGGTAAGAGTGAAGTGAGATGTTGGATGTGAAGGTAACTCAGAATCTATGGTCTGTAGGCCCTCCAAGCTGAATGTCACCTGCATCCTTTGGTTGTCTTATGCCATGCACTCACCATTTTGCCACTGCTTCTAATCATCCCCATTTTTTAATGCTCTGTGATAGCCCACATTCAGATGACCCCAAAAGACACCAGTATTTGCTGATTATGGCTAATCATAAGGCATAGAACCGATTTGACATACAATTCAGCTCTTTGTCTTTATTTTATTTAGTCTGACTTTGGAAATTACTTAATTCCTGAGACCAAAGGCAGGGCATTTAAAGAGATAGTCTCATTTTCTACACTGTCCTACCTGCTTTCAGAGTTACTGAGGAGGATCCAATAAAATAAATTCTTTTGAGTCACTATGTGTTAATGCATTTGCCCGGGATTTATTGACCGATGTGTATCCTAATAGTTGTCTTGCCAATTGCTCCCAAGAAGTTTGCAGGATCAATAGGAAGATTCAACTAGAAAAAGGTACTGTCATGGAGATCATATGAAAGTGTAAGAAAACAGGGGAGGGAGGGAACTATCTCATTAATAGTTTTGCAGCTTAGTGTCCTCATGACCATGAAAATCAGCCGGGGGAGGAGGCTCGTGGTTGGCATGCCTGTTAAGATGCTGAGAAGAATGTACATGCTCCCCCTCAGAGTTCCTGTGTTCAGTTTCGGTCTTGAGCTCCTGACTCCAACTTCCGGCTAATGTAGAACCCGGAAAGCAGCAGTGATGGCTTAAGTGACTGAGTTACTGCCACCTTGATGGAGTGACTGGTTCTTGGCTTTGACCCTGAGTAGTCCCCGCTGTTGCAGGCTTTAGGAAAGTAAACATGAAGTTAGGATGGCTCTCTTTGCTTTCTCCCTCCTCAAATAAATGTTAGCTATTAAAACAGTTTAAAATAGATTACTCTTGACCGATAACTTGAAGCACAGTGTTTTGATGCCACAGATCATGCTAGCATAGCTTTCTTGATATGAATTGCATTGCTAGCTGTTTGTGTTGCGTCATTTCCATTCTTGTTCTCTCATTAGTCCTTCCTACTGCATCTCCACTGCCAACAGACAATGGAGTTGTGTAAGGGGTGTCCGAGATCACTGAGTCAGGCAGGCCTCTTCTCAGTTGTGCTCTATTGGCACATATCCTTTATTTTATGGTAAGCACCCCCCTTTTCTTAGGGAAATAGGATGTATCAAAGGCTTGAGGTAGGATGTGGCATGTTTACTATGCACATAATGCTCAGCAATCACCAGAATTTGGAAGGCTCTGGTGACTTCGTGGCACGGCTGGGTTGGCTTAACTGTGCCTGCTTCTCCCGTGATTTGCACTTCCAGACTGTTTCATGTAACTCACACATCATCTCTTCATGGATTTTGACTGCACCACTGTGTCCAGTTGTTCAGCCTCACCACGGTACTCTGTCATAATTAAACCAGGCAAGATATTAGCACAGACTCATGATTAACATATTAATAAGCTTCACATTGTGTGTCCTGACAATGTTTCTCATCCCTCATGAGGCATCACAGGATGACTCTTCTCAGCCTCCTGAAGAATAGCAAGTCTAATTTGGGCAAATGAGTGATGATAAATTGGATTTAATTATCTAGAGGATGGTTTGAAGTGTGAAAAGGACCTACATGCAAGTTGAGGTGAGGTGAGTAGTGAAATGTCTAAACCCAAACAAATCGCAAACTGACAACTCCGCTTTGTTGAATCATGAGGTTTGGACCTTTCTCTACAAAGATCTGAAATAATTGAGAAATATTCAACAAAATGACTAATATTCCTCTGTAATATCAAGGGGATGAAAGGATAAAGACTAAGGAAAGGACTGTCATAGCTTGGGAGAGACTAAAGAGGTAAATGGAATATTATAATATGCAGCATGGAGTGGATTCTAGAATGGCAATGAGGCATTAAGGCAAGAAATCTGGTGAAATTGCAATAAGAGTTTTAGTCTTGTTTTAAAAAGATTTATTTATTTTTATTGGAAAGGCAGATTACATTTACAGAGAGACAGAGAGAAAGATTTTTCATCTGCTGGCTCACTCTCCAAGTAGCTGCAATGGCCAGAGCTGGGTCAATCCGAAGCCAGGAGCCAGGAGCTTCTTCAAGATTTCCCACATGTATACTGGGTTCCAGGGCTTTGGGCTATCCTCTATTGCTTTCCCAGGCCACAAGCAGGGAGCTGGATGAGAAGTGGAGCAGCTGGGATACCAGCTGGTGTCCATATGGGGTCTCAGTACTTACAAGGTAAGGATTTAGCCACTGAGCCGTCACGTTGGGTCCAGATCTTTACTCTCATTAATGATAGTAAAACAATAAACTTTGCTGGTTTGATAGTTTTAGAAGATTTTGCGAGTTGTTTATGTTAGTGGAAGCTGCATAAATGGTGCGAACATTTTGAACTATTTTTACTAACTTCTGTTAGTCTAAGTTATTTTAGAATAACAGGATAAAATCACTCAAATATATAGGCATATTTTCCTAGATGACAGAAAGTAGATAAATGGACCATATTGGAACTGAACTCAGCTTTGCTGAGGGACATTGGTTTTATGAATCAATCAAAATGTGTAGGCTTTTATATACTGATAGTGAGGCTCCTAGGCCAGACTGAGGGATGGCTCTGAATCAATGAATGTGCGTACGGACTGCATTTTAGGACCTTAATGTCATTACCTTTCAGTTTAGAAACACAAAATTAGACTCAATTTTTAAACTACCATTTAAAGTTTTAAAAATGTATGGGACTGCCTCGAACACAGCTGGGAAAAGTTGAGAGAGGGCTGTCAGATATATTTTTTTTTTGGTAGGCTGCCAGACTTGGCAAAAACTTCTAGATTCTAGTGTCTTATGAAAGCCCTATGTGAAATGCCCAGGACCTGTCAGCTTTGTAAATGCTACCTGTGTCAACAGGCATAGCATCCTGCTGACTCTCGGGGATAGAGGATGTTTGGAACAGAATATGGGATGATCAGTTTACACTATCCAACATGACCACTGAGGATCTTTCTTTTGCCTGGGAATTATTCACTCACAATACTTATGGTTATATGCGTACATATGCTTGTGTTGTCATTGCTGTCCAGGAAAGCAGCAAACTGTGTTAATCAGAAATATATATATATATGTATTTGAACATTTTGTTGTTTAGGAAGATCACAACTTTTTGCAACATCATTCTGCTACTTCTAAGGTTTTCCAAGTTTTAATAAATAACTCTATTCTTAAAGCTACAAAAGAGGGAAATGTTTGTATAAAAATTGGCATTCTGGAAGAGTTATCATGGTTGATTAGATGAGAGTAATGGAAAAGTCATCATTTAATATTGATATTAAATGTAATGTTTTGCTAACCCTTTTACAACCCCACTGCCTCTACTAATTTGGTTTGATTTTATATATTACATTTTAAAATTTTCACATCTCCTCTATTTCTTCTTAATCAGCTCTATATTCTGCGCACACAGTGCTTCCTTGTTAAGGTCCTTCTCAGATTCTGTCTTTTCAGTTTAACACATGTTAATGCCATTAAGTGAATGAGCTGATCTTCCAGTTCCTTTGAATAGCGAATTGATAGAAACAGATCTTGAATCATGAGTTTTGATTTCATTCCTGTGGCTAATTGTCCATCCTAAGGGGTCCTCAAACTGCAATTCACCGAAGTTTTGGTTGGAATTAAATTTTAGACATGTTTCCTGCTGAAGTAACACCTCTTTGTGTTGAACCCAATGGAGGAAATGACCCGAGTGTAACAACTCTGTGGAAAATCTGAGTACCCTAGCCACGATTAGATAGGTACAGGAAATCACTGGTGGCCGACTGAGTTCTCAGATTGCCTTCCAAGATTTCCCACTCTGAACCCCATATTGTGAATAGGATGATATTGCTACAAAGGGGGATTTTTCAGGTTACCTTAGCAAAGGGAGATTAGCCAGGTGGGAGCAATCTAGCCATACGCATCCTTTAAAAAGGAACATTTCCCCCAGCTGGTGGAGTAAGACGAAGCCTCAGAGGAACCGGAAACGCTGCTGCTGACCGAACATGGCAAAAAGCAGAGGGACTCACAAGGAAGGAGCGTGAAGCTTCTAGAAACTGAGATCTTTCCTGGAAGGGAAATGAGGTGTCCCCTCTTGCAGCTGCCGCACAATTCAAGTTTTCGACAACCTGAAAGAGCTTCTTTCCCAGAGTTTCCACAGAAAAACCCAGCCTGGTTAACAACTTGATATCGGCCAAGAGAAACTCAGAGAGCAGAATGCCACAGAACCTCTTGACTGCTCACGTCCAGACCCGTGAGACTGAGTGAGTGCTGTTTTAAGCTGTTAAAGTTGTGGTAACTTGCCTCACTGTGCATAAGTTTCTTAGTTTGCTATCTTCTCGTTTGTCTAGTTTTGCTGGCGTTCCTTAGGCTTTTGGCTTCTTACAAAAGTATTGCTGCTATGCCACACTCGGAAGTATCTCCTATGTTTTCTTCCAGTTTTTTCATAGTTTTGGTTATTGCATTTAGATCTTTGTGGATTGGTCTTTATACGGGGTGAACAGGAGGTGTCAAGCTTATGGGTATCCAGTTTTTCCAGCGCCACTTATTGCAGAAATTCTCCTTTTTTCCCCAATATGGTTTTGGTGCTTTTGTAAAGAATCAGTTGGCTATAAAGGTACGGCTTTATTGTTGGGATTTCTGCTCTTCCATTGATCTTTGTTTCTTATTGCTAATTCTATGCTATTCTGCTTATAGTGGAGCGACGCATTAAGTCTCAAAGCCGGGTATTGCGTAATACCTTCAGCTGTGTGTATGTGTTTACACACGTGTGTGCGAGATTGTTTTGCTGGTTCAAGGTCTTTGGTTTTTCTGTATGAATATTAGGATTGCTTTGTCTCATTCTGGGAAGAATGTCATTATTTTGACAGTGATTAAACTGAAGCTAGTGTTACTTTGAGTGGTAAGAATATCTTAATACTGTTTTCCTAGTCCACAAACATAGGAGATCTTCCCATTTTTGTGTCTTCAATTTAATTCATTAGTGTTTAGTAATTTTCATTGTAGAGTTCTTTCATTTCCTTGGTTAAATTTAGTGCTAGGTATATTTTTGCAGGCATTGTGAGCATTGTCCTTGATTCCATATATTTTATAGAGAGCTGATAAGGAAATGGAAATACTAATTGCCTGATTTAACCAGTACATGACTTACACATGTGTCGAAATACTACATTGTGCTCAATAAAAATGAAGAATCATTGCATGTTAATCAAAACTTAAAATTAATTATACCATGAAAATATAAAGTAGTGCGATTTTGTTATACAGCAATACAAAACTAATACACTATTCTCCACAGTTGAAGGAACAAAGGTTACTTGTAAGAAATGGCCAAGGGCAAGTATTTGGGCAGTTTGTGTGTGGAAAAAGCAATAGCTGTTCCATTTTGCTAATGAGCAGTGCTATTCAATAAACTCTGAGTTGATGAGAATGTTCCACTGCTACTGCTCAGTGCCATAGTCGCCACAAATGGTCACTGGGCACCTAATAGAGGGCCACTGTTCCTGAGATGTGGCAATCTAATTTCTTTTTACTTTTATTTAATAGGAATGATGATAAATTTAAATAACCATATAAGATTATTCGCTGCTGAGCAGAACACCTTTAGGCAGTTAAAGGAAGGAAATGTATAGAAGTGCCTGGGTAGCAGATTTGTCTTGGCATAAGTAAGACCTTTCTGGTAATTGGATCTAGTTGCAAATAGAGCAGCAGGCTCTTGAATAGTGAATTCTGTCATTGGAAGTGTTAACCTGAAGGTCAATGACTGTATGTCAGTTAATCTAGAGAGGGCTCATGCTTTAAGAAGGAGGCTGTCCAGTCAACACCTGTGGGTCTTTCCGATTCAGAATTTAGGTTCTGAAACAAAAATGCCACCTTGACTGTGGCAAGAATGGAGCTTTCCCATATGATGTCAGGAAATAGCTAACTTCAAGTAAAATCTCTGCATCTTTCTCTTACTGTGTTTTAAGTGAAGACTATTGGGGAAGTCTACTCCGTGTGATGGAGTGCCTGGTATCAAGTCCCTCTTCAACTTCCAATCAAGTTCCTGCTGGAGCATCTGTACTTGATAGCTCAAGTACAGGAGTCCTGGCCACCCAGACTTGTGTGGAGTTCTGGGCTTCTCCTTCAACCTAATTCAGTCTCTTTCTCTCTCTCTGGAGTAAGCCCACCTCTCTTCTCCCTCCCTCCCTTCTCCCTTTTCCTCTCTACCTTTCTCCTTCCCAAATAAAAACCAACTTTTACTAGACAGAAAGGAGTTTGATTTTAAAAATCATGCCTGCGTTAAAAAATTTGGTAACTAAACACTTATCTTTGAATTCAGTTTCCTATTCCTCTATTCTATATAGCTGCATGTGATAATCTGCTAAAAGACAGATGCACTATTTGCAAAATCCATCAGGAAGGGGAGGTTTTCTGGAGATTGTGTGTAATTGTGTATTAGCCCTGTTGCCTAGGTCCTTGCCCCTCAGCTGGAATCACTTGCTTTGCTTTTAGGTCAAACAGGTGGTGAACCTGTATTACCAGGTGCAAGTTATTTGGTAGGTGGACTTTGTGGTCCAATTACCCAAGGCTGGATTCCCACTCGGCACTCACGAGCTTCTGTTCTTCGTGTCTCAGGTTCATTTTTGATAAAAAATCAAGCCTAGCAATATCTAACTCTAGATGCTCCGAGAGTTAAATGATTTGATGGGATTCATCTTGCATGGAGTAAAGTGTTCAGTAAATGTGATCTGTTAACACTGTGGTCAGTGTTGCTATAACATTCAGCATGGGAAGTGAGATGTTATCTTTTTTTTTTTTTCCCCCAGGAGAGGACAGCATTGTGTTTAAGCAATTGGCACATACAACCTGCTGATCAGTGAGGTAAAACAGAAAGGAAGCTCCCAATGGGGGAAAAAGTCCTTTCCATTTTTTCCAGCTCTACAAAAAGGCACTGCTTCAGCAGGAAATATTACCAAAATTTAATTTAGCTGGGTAGCCAGAGAGTGTTAGTCTTTTGAACCACTGATTTAGTCCTGAGCTATCAGGAAAGACAAGAACCTGTTTCTGAGGACTTCTGTTTGTGTCCTGTTGTGGAACCTTCACCCCCTCCACTGACCCCTTCACCTTAGCCACGCCTTTCAGAGGCTATCATCAGAACCGAGAGGAGGTTGAATCTGAAAATTCTAGCACGGTCTCCACTAATGTTATGTTGCAAGCTCCTTAGAGACCATGTGGAAAAAATAAATTTAATTTGTCCGCAGAATGATATAATTAGAGAAACCATATCTGTGACTTCAGTGCTTTGGACGAAGTGTCAAGTGCAGTGGTCTTGTCTGGCCATAATGTGCTTCCTGTTACTTGCCTTCGGGAAGTTTGCATTTGGCCAGCTGTTGGGCACCAAGCATGCTTTTGTTGTTTCTGTACATGCTTGCATTTTTCTGGCAGTTTTAACCCATTTGTGAATTTTTTTTTTTTTTTAGATTTATTTTTATTATTTTGTTATTGGAAAGGCAGATGTACAGAGAGGAGAGACAGAGAGGAAGATCTTCCGTCCGATGATTCACTCCCCAAGTGAGCGCAACGGGCCGATGCTATGCCGATCCGAAGCCAGGAGCCTCTTCCGGGTCTCCCACGCGGGTGCAGGTTCCCAAAGCTTTGGGCCGTCCTCGACTGCTTTCCCAGGCCACAGCCAGGGAGCTGGAAGGGAAGCGGGGCTGCCGGGATTAGAACCGGCGCCCATATGGGATCCCGGGCGTACAAGGCGAGGACCTTTAACCACTGTGCCACCGCGCCGGGCCCCATTTGTGAATTTTAATGGACTTTGACATTCACAACACCACCTGCTCCATTGTTTTCTCTTGTATTCAAATGCAATTTTAGGAGGCTAAGAGAAAATTCATGGTAGTGTGTGGAAATGGCCCCAGGGAAATGAACTTATAATTGAATGCAGTCCAATTGTCGGTACTATTTCAAATACTAAAATGAAATATTAGGGAAGATGTGCAATTGGACTTTCTTATGTGTGCATACAATTATATAAGGAAATATATTCTAAAAAAAATACCTGGGGAGTTTTTTTGTAAGCAAAACCCTTTTCAAAATGCAAGGAAATAGGTTGGATTGAATCTAGAAAACAGCACTGGGAGAAATCGGGGGTTAGGGAGTCTGCATCTCCCACTGAATGGCCTTTTGATTTTTCCTAATAGCTTTACTGTTCAGGGCCTCAATTTATTTGTACAAGGACAAGAGGGGACAAGAGAAATCCTAAGATCCCTTTCTGTTAAAAACATATGACACAGAAATTCCATATGAAAATAATAGAAAAATTTGGGGGGCTTGGTGCGGTAACCTAGTGGCTAAATTCCTCTCCTCAAATGTGCTGGGATTCCATATGGGTGCTAGTTCATATCCCAGCTGCTCCATTTTCCTTCCAGCTCCCTGCTTGTAGCCTGGGAATGCAGTTGAGGACTGGCAAAAGCTTTGGGACCCTGCACCCACATGGGAAATCTGGAAGAAACTGTAAACTCCTGGCTTCGGGTCAGCTCATTTCCAACCATTTGACCATCTTGGGAGTGAACATGCAGATAAAAGATCTTTCTATCCCTTCTCTCTGTAAATTTGACTTTCTAGTAAAAATAAATCTATAAAAAACTTTGTCCAAATTTGAAGGACCAGAAAACAGAAGGATTAGTACTAAAGAGTAATTGAATAGCCTATCTTTGTGATTTTGCAAAAATGACCTTGGAATCAACATTAGTGTTGCCAAGTAATGATAGTTACAACACCTGTCCCTTGAGCCGTTGCCAAGTTCTCAGATCACATATTCTTTATATTCTAGGATCTGATTAGGGAAAAATTCAATTATTTCTCTTAAATTTTTGACAGGCAAAATGAGAGAGTGAGAGAAAGATCTTTTATCTATTGATTTACCCTGTAAAATGACTGCTTGAGCTGGGGCTAAGCCAAGCTGAAGCCAGGAGCCTGGAACTCCATGTGAGTCTCACACATGGGTCATACTTGGATCATCTGCTTCTTTACTAGGTACATTATCAGACAGCTAGATCAAAAACAGTGCAGCCAGAACTTGAACTAGCACTCTGGTAAAATACTGGTTTCCCAAGCAGTGGTTTTAAGCCCACTGTGCCACAAAATTGGTCACAAAATTGCAATATATTTTTTAAAATATGCATCTGTTTTGAACATCAGTTACAAAGGGAAGGAAAGGGACGGACAAGACCTTTGATGTGCTGATTCACTCCCCAAATGGCTACAACAGACAACGCTGGACCTGGACCAGGCCGAAGCCAGGAGCTCTATCCTGGTCTCCCATGTGGATGGCAGGGACCCTAGCAGGTTGGCCATCCTCCCCTGCTTCCCCAAGAACTTTAGCAGGGAACTGGGACGGAAATGAAAGAGCTAAACTAACATCCATATGGGATACCAGTAACATAGGCACCAAATTAACCTGCTGTGAGACAAAAATGGTTCCCAAAATTGTATTTTTTTTAAAGATTTATTTTTATTATTATTAATTTTTTTTTTGGAAAGGCAGATATACAGAGAGGAGAGACAGAGAGGAAGATCTTCCGTCCGATGATTCACTCCCCAAGTGAGCGCACTGGGCCACCGCGCCGGGCCCCAAAATTGTAGTTTTTAAATATGTTAGACCGTTTTCAAAATTGGAGATGCAGTAATAACCTTTGTGCTGAGTGTGAATCATTATCCTAATTTCCATGGATGCTGTGATGAGCATAAGGTTCAGAGAACTTATATAACTTATTCGCGATCACTTGTCAAATAAGTGATGTAGCTGGGACTTCATCTTAAGTATCCTGTCTCCAGGACCAGTCCCCTTACAATCTGTTTTGAATTATAATAATTAGTGCAACCAGAAGTTGTACATAGACATTGTAAGAATTTTTGGTGTCAATTCAGTGTCCCTGTGGCCTAGACAAGGAAACGGTAACAGTCTTGTTTATAGTTTAAACACTTCTTGGGAAGTACAACTGAAACCAGAGCTCATGTCCTTTGGACTAATTCTGAATCCTAAGCCATTATACCCTTAATAATTACTGTTTGTGGGGCTGGCATTGTGGCATAGCAGGTAAAACCATCACTCTCCCTTTCAAATAAATAAATCTCTTTAAATGTATTAATGTGACTAGAACAGATTTTATGCATTTCATAGATATTTAAAGAAGAAAACCATACTCCCCTCACTCTCCTGCTCCCCTCAGTCTTGCTCTTCTCCCTGCTCATCAGTTATTGCAAAGAAATAATTTAGTCTAATCTGTTAAGTTTTAACTTGCAAATAATCATTATGTTCAATAAGTAAAAAGTATGAAGACCCTAGCTCTGTAAGAACATAAGCAAGGGCTAGAAATGACCATTTCATTCCTATACATTTCTTGTATTATATTTTAACTGCCACATATCAGAAAACATGAGATTTATCTTCCCTGAATGGTTTATTTCAGTAAGGGTAATGTTTTCCAGTTGTAGCTATATATTTTTTTTTTTTTTGCAAAAAATAGGATTTTATTCTTTTTTTATGGCTGCATAGTATCCCATAATGTATATATAGCATTTTTTAATGCAACCATTGATTGACAGAGATTTGGATTGATTCCATATCTTAACTGTTAGGAATAGAGCTGTAATAAACGTTGGCATACAGATAACTCATATGTTGAATTTCAATTTGTTTTGGTAAATTCCCAGTGTTGGGATGGCTGAATCATGCAACAGATTTATTTTCAGATCTTGAGGAATCTCTATACTACCTTATATGATGGTTGATTAGTTCACATCCCCACCAATGGCAAATTAAGGCAATGTCTCCCCCACACCCTTGCCAGCATACACTTAAAAAATTTTAGATGATAAATATTCTAACTGGAGTGAAGTGAAACCTCATTGTGGCTTTTATTTGCATTTCTCAGATGGCTAGTGAACCTGAGCATTTTTCATTTGCCTGCTGGCCAGTTGTATTTCATCCTTTGAAATTGGCTGGTGATGTCCTTTGCCCATTACTTAACTGTATTGTTTTGTAGTTATTGAATTTCTTGATGTTTATAGATCCCGATAAAATAAGTGCAGACTATGCAACTGATAAAGGATTAATTATCTCATTGTATTTGTTGACTCCTCACTTTCCCATCAGAACAGAAGATTCTAAGCTTGATACAATCCCATTATGTTTACTGTCAGTGCTTCTGGGGTCTTTTCCAAGGAATCTTTGCCTATACCAGTGTCTTAGAGCTTATCTGACCTTATCCTGTAGTAAGTTTATAGTGTCAGGTCATAGGTTTAGATCCTTAATGCATTTAAGTTGGTTTTTGTACAAGGCATAATGTAGGGTTTTGTATCATGCTTGCACATGCAGAGATCCAGTTTTCCCAATGCTATTTTTGGAAGTGACTTTCCATTTTTTAGAGACTAAGTTTAACTTGTTAGTCAAAGGTTAGCTTGTGGTAGATGTGTGGATTAATTTCTGTGGCTCCTATCCTGTTCCATTGTTACACACATCTGTTTTTGTGCCAGTATCAGGCTGTTTGGATTCCCTGTAGTATGTCTTAAAGGCTGGGAATGTGATGCCTCTAGCATGTTTTATTGTTCAAGATTGCCTTAGCTATTTAGGATCTCTTGTGTTTCCATGTGAATGTTGGCATTGTTTTTTTTCTAGATTTGAGAAGAATGTTATTGGCATTTTGATTGGCATCACATTGAATGTATGTATTGCTTTTGATGGTATGGGCATTTTAGTGATATTCCTTATTTTAAAACTTTTTAATTTTTATTTTTCATGTTTACATAGTTGATCAGTGTGGGAAGGATTGAGAGATAGGGAAAATTGGGTATGATTATTTCTAAATTTTCTATTTCTTTTCCTGTATCTGGGAGAAGGGGGAAGATAAGGGGAGAAGCCATACCCAGCTGCCCACTGGTATCAGTACCCAGGGATGGAGAACAGCCACCCGATATCAACCCAGGGTCCCCAATGTGATGGATAGTGACTCCATCCCAGTGGTTTTGATAGTTCTGAAATGCTGTTGATCTCATTCTTCCAAGGATGAAGAGCCCCTTCCAATGTTCATTGGCTGACATAGTCAAACTTAGTTTCCATTCACCCAGATGTTTGCTGTCATCATTTGGCTGCGGTAGTTATCTAATCTCTTCTGTCTTCCTTCCATTGCTATGGCACCAGATGTCCTCTCGTGGCCCCGATGGACTACCATAACATCCATGTGCATCTGGACCAGTCATCATTGCTCTATCTTTTCCACAGACCTGGCCCTATGTGAAGTGACTGGTGTTGTTGCCCAACCTGGCCTGTCATGCATCCCCTCCTGGTTCTCACATCTGCCAGTGGGGGCTATGAATTGGCCGGCCCACCCCAGATCTGACTCACACATATGCTGGCAGGTATTGTAACCTGGCTTGGTCTGGGCTGCTCCCAGCCTTGGTTCTTGCATTTAACTACAGGGTATGCATCCTAAAACAGGAATTCCCCAAGCTCTTCTATCAGATTTCCTCTTAGTGGCAGATCTTTTGCACATTGGTGGGTACTTGGCCCAGCCTGGCTTGGCCTACCTCATCTCCTGGCAGGGACAGTGGTCTTCCTTGACCAGCTCTTACCTGTTTTGGCTCTTACTTTTGGGTGCTACAGCCCAGCCCTGCCTAGTCCACCCCTAAACCCAGCTTTTGTGTTCTTCAGATACAGAGACCTAGCCCAGCCTGTCCTAAACCTACCCTGGCTCTTGGGAGTACCAGTGGGTGCTGCAGCCTAGCTCAATTTGGAACGTCCCAGATCCAGTCCACATCCATGCCAAGAGATGCTACAACCTTGTCCAGCTCACTTTGGTGCCCCAGTCCTGGCTCTCATGCTCAGCAGTGGGAACCACAGCCTAGCAGTGGCATCCCCTTAGCTCCCCAAACAGGCTTGTTCCCAGCCACAATTCTTGTGTGCCAGTGGTTGCTCTGACCCAGCTCAGCATAACCTATCACCCACTGTGGCCTTTGCCATCACATGCTGCAGCCTGGCCTGGCCTGTGTCTGGTCCAAACTTTCTCTGGTGGGTGCTGCAGCCTAGCCTTGCCAAGTCTGTCCCCATCCCTGGCTTATGCAAACAAGTAGGTGTAACAGCCTAGGCCAGCATGTCCAGCACCCCATCCTGGCCCTCACACATGCAATGTGCTCTGGTCTAGCCTGGGCTTAAGCTGTTCCACTCTCCCAGAGCCAGGTCACAGAGCCACTGACAAAGTGAAACAGCCCTGCTGGCCTGACCAACACCCAGCCCTGACTGACGGTGCTCACTAGTGGAAGTGACAGTCCATTAGGTGAATTCGCCAAGTTCCCCCACCAGACTCACTCCCAGACCTAGATCTCATGCATGCCAGTGGGTGCTAGGCTATAACACGGCACAGTCTGCCCCCTAGTGTTGACCTTTGTATGTACTGGTGGATGTTCCTCCCGTGCTGCAGCCTGGACTAGCCCAGACTGTTCCCAGCCCCAGTACCCATAAGTGCTGTTGATTTCCATGGTCATGCCTAGCTCAGTTTGTCACCACTCCCAGCTCTCGAGCAAACCAGCTGGTATGGCAGTCCCATAGCAGTGAACTGTAATCCCCTACAGAATCTACTCCCAAACCCAGCGCTCTCATGAGCTTATTGTCAACCCCCCAACCTGACATGGTCCACTTCTTGCTCCGACACTCAATGATGGGTGCTATGATTGAGTCCTGCCAAGCAGGCCCTTCAGCCATGGCTTTCGAGTATGTCATTAAACAGTGGTTGATACCAAGAATCCCAACTCAGGTCTCCCACATGGGCAGGTGTATTGGTTTGGCTCTCTAAACCACCAGGTGTCAGTTCCCTCATTTACCTGCAAATGCAGCAGCCTGGTTAGTGGAAGTTTCCCAGAAATCCTCATCTGTCATGTTTTCCCTCAGCAGTCCCCTCTCGCACATTCCCAGACCCACTCCCTGAGCAACCCACAGGCCCCCATGCCTGCAGATCCCCAAACCTGGTCTTTCGGCAGAGTGCCGTGCCAACCTGGGGTCTTGCCTACCTACCCAAGGCCCATACACGCTTACATGCAGGTCCTCAGACCCTGTCTGCTGGTATGTCGGTATCTGCCCCCATCTATGTTTAAAAAAATAGAATAGGTAACTATGCTGGCACAGTGGTATAGCTAACACAAATTTGGCATTAACCAGGTCCAGCATGCAAACCAACTGTGAGCTGCTTTTCTCCCAGCAGTATAACACTTGCCTAGGAAAAATGCAACCTAAGCTGTTGCCTACAGCTGGGGCTTCTGTGTGAATTCCGAAATATTTTGGCTCTTTGGAAGAAACAAATCTAATTGATTCTGATGTGCAGACTGGATTAAGAACCACCAACTCTGAGGTCAGGTATGTGGATTGGAAAGTAGACCTAGTTGGACTCAGATATCCTTTCTCACTTACTGGCTGCTCTGATATGGGGTAAGTTTATCTTTCTTAGTCTCAGCTTCCTTGTTTATAAAAGGAAAATAATCATGGAAGTGACCTTACAGTATGATGATAGGATTGAGATAAGGTCCATAAAGCTCATAGCAAGTCTGAACTTCAGAAATTGCTTGCGAAATGAGAACTGTCATTCTTTGTACTAACATAGCAAATAGTAGTAACAATTATGCTGTATGGCTGCTCTACGGTTATATGAGTAAACAGTGTTTGAAGCTATGGGGGTGTTTTGATGAAGCTATGTGTATGGTGATTTTTAAGCCTGTTAGTTTTGAAAACCAACTATCAAGTAGGACTGGAATGTTAGAAACAGGCCTACCTCAGGCATGGTGTGATGGCTCAGTTAGATAATCCTTTCTCTGCAAGCACCGGGATCCCATATGGGCACCAATTTCCTGGCTGCTCTGCTTTTCTTCCAGCACCCTGCTTGTGGCCTGGGAAAGCAGTGGAGGATGGCCCAAAGCCTGGGGACCCTGTACCCATATGGGAGACCTTGAAGAAGCTCCAGGCTCCTGACTTAGAATTGGCTAAGCCCTGTCCATTATGGCTATTTGGGTAGTGAACCAAATGGAGCAGCTGGGACATGAATTGACACCCATGTTGGATCCCAGCAGTTGCAAGGTGAGATTTAGCCACTAGGCTACTGTGTAAGGCCTAAAAATAAAGGAATCCTAAAAAGAGAGAAAGAAATAGGCCTGCCACATAATTATGTCATGGCAACCATAGCTCCAGGGAGTTCTGTGGGAAGGCTACTCATATACTGCTTCCCGTGTTTCCTTATGCACCAGTGATCAATGTTATGATTTGAGACAGTTACCCAGCCAGAACCAGACCATGGAGAAGCAGCTGGGTTCGTCCAGCCTGGGGTCTGCTGAAAGGTTGCTGTGGGCCAAAGGAACAGGTGTAACTGTGAGAAGGATGGAAGTAAGATCAAACAGAATGTGAGAAGGGAGCTCTGCCAACACCTTTGCTTTCACTCTTCTTGTAAATATTCTTTCAAAAACATCAACTGTAATGATAGGAAAAATTCCTGTATGATATAAAGAAGTCATTTCATCATCAAATACCCGAATACTCAATTCCATAGCAAGCTTGGTTTGCTTTGGGAATAAGAGGGCACAGTAGCAAATTGAACTCCCTTGGGATTTTAGTTCCAGACTCAAAATAGAGCTCTGAACACTGGAGGAGAACATTTTAGAGCTGTAAATTGCTTGCAATTTAAAATGTACATTTCACAGAAAGTAATAATCTCAAATGTGCAATAATTGGCTTCAAATTCCTGTTAGTGGTACCAACATTATGCTTAGGAGTTTGGCAAAGAATATATTCACCAAAACATTGATGGTTGGAGTTAACTATTGAATGAGAAGAAACTAAAGATATCTTCAGACCCATTTAATTGGGGTACTCTGCAAAGATGGATGCTTTTCTATGAGTTCACCTTTTTAAAATAAATTCCAGTTAATTTCTGGTTGTGTTAAGAACACAACAAAGTAGAATCCAATTCTGAGTGATGAAGGGTACCATCAAAACTCTGGAGAAGCATCTCTATTAAAATATCTTGAAACTCATTTTGTGAATTATGCTTATTATGATACTAGACCTCTACCCACAGAATTTAGAATATTCTTGCTTCATTTAAATGGAACCAATTTTCCTAACAGCATCTACCATGATTTTTTACATAATTATTAGTTAAAATGTGCAAACCTGCACACATTGTTGGTAATAAATCTCAAATAAAATGAAAATGAGCTTACATGTCTTCCAGGTGGGAGATCACATACATACTTTTCAAATGTCTTTATGAAAATGACACGGAAAACTCTGTGGGCCTGTTCCACCAGAGATAAGAAAGCTAATTAATACCTGAGAAACTTCTTGCTGAGTATTATAAAGAGCAAGAGGTTTTAATTGGGTTTTGCTTCACTTTTTAAAAATAATTTTTTTTGCCCGTGCTTACATGATTATCATTTGTTTTTGAAGGAGGCTCATTTGATCTGAGCTGTAAATGGTACAGGGCAAGTAGTCTTGATGTGCCAAATGAAATACAGAAATGAAGAGAAAATCACAGAATTGTTTTTAATGTAAACTCTTCTAATTTGCATTAGTGGATTACGTTAAACATGGCTTGGAATGGCTATATTGCTAATTGTTGTCAACATCCATGGGATCTTTAACCTGTTTGCTGATTTGAACATTTTAAATTCTAAATCACCACCCTGGCCTTCCACTTCTCTCCCTTGACTTTGATTGCAGGATAAATATCTTCCCTTATAAGGTGCTGATGGAACCTTGCAGGTTTGAGTTAATTTCAGCACATTCAGTACCTCCTGTCATTTTCTAACACCCAGAAGAATACCTTGTGTAGGTGTGAGGACTCGGCAACCCACTCAGTACTATGAGTAATGATCTTTAAGTGAGTCATATTGAGATAGTAAGGACATTGGATAATTTAGAGAGAAAAATTGGAACAAATGCATCCCTCAGTCAATCTGATTTTCTGCTTAGTGGGACTGCACAGGCTGTCAATGCAAAAAGCTAGAAAGATCTTTTCTCCAAGTTAGGGTATGTGCCTCATTGTGGTAATATACAGTGCTGTGTGTTTGCATGCGTGAACATGTAGCATGTCTCTGGAGATTAGAATGGTAGATTAGTGATTTCTTCCTGAATTCATGAAAAAATATAAGTATTGGCAAGAAGAGCATGTGTGCTATGGTTTCTCCTGTCTATCACCACAGGTGTTCCTGAGCTTACTGTTCCTGATCTTGCCCACTCTGCCAGCTTGTCCCTAAGTCCATCTAAGGTGAAGGGCATTTCCCCCTCCTTTTCTAATTGATAACAGCTGTTGATGTTTGGCTGACAAATTTCAGTGTTCATCCCTGTTTTAACAAATGGAAGGAAACCCGGGTTGATCCCTGCACCTCTTCTTTTCCCATTATGAGGCATCTTTGTGAAGGAGGTGTCTCAGTCACTGAAGGGGAAATCCAATAACAGGCAAGGGGGGAGAGCATCATTCATTAGATGTTTTCTAGCTGAACTTCAACTCAACATACACATTGTCTTAGTCAGAGGCTAGAGAAGCTAGAGCTCATCATCAGGTGGCATCCTGGAGGAGGGAGCTGCTGCAGGAGCCCCATTATATAAATGACCTGGATACAACCACTGCAAACCATCCTTAGTGTAGGCTGAGAACCATCACATTTCCTCAAGCTGCAGTATTGTTTGTTTCTCCTAAGAACTTTAGGCAGTGACTAGCATCAGTTAAAGTATCAAACTGAAGTACAAGGAGTTTACCCATGGGCACATGTATCAGAGCTGATTGTCTTACGTATGTAACCTGGAATAATACGTGTTCCTATTTTCTTCGTTTCTTGATGCAAAAGGATGAAGAATTGAGGGTTTCTGCATCAACCCTGATCTCTGCTTTGTTTGCCATGTGTAATAAGCAGTGACTGTGCGACCTGTGACTTCCCTTTTTGGAGCTCCAGTTCTCTCCATTGTAAAGTGAGAGAGAGGTCAGTTGCTCTCTAAATTTGCTTTCAGCCCTGATCCTGCTACAATTTATGAAGTCAATGAACACAGTCTCTTAACTGCTTATGATACAGGGTATCTGGTTTCTTTACGTAGTTGCTGCAATAGAAATGGTACTGTAGCTGTGAATCAGTGAGGAGTTAATCTTCAAACTGGGACAACCTAGGAGCAACTGTGACTCGTGTGCAGAAGGGTTTTAAGGTTTCTTTGTCCAGTGACCTGCATCAGCACAAGTGATCCAGAAAACTGCTGCTTATGCTACATGATGACCGACTGCCCTGCTGCCAGTGATGTTAAATGATGGTATTAACCCCTGAAGGGAAGAATGGGAGCACATTTGTCCTTTCCATCCATAATTGGCCTGCCACCGAGTCTGAGGCCACGCACATCAAGTCCCTGTTAGGACTAAACACTGTATCCTGCCCTGATGGGGCAGATGTGCTTTTTGACCCAGAACTATTTTGGCCATTTTTGCTTTCAACCTTCATTTTTAAGGGAAAAAAATCAGACAGATTGCATTGTGCCAGGACCGAGTTGGAAAAGGTTATCCTTTTTTAGAAACAGAATATGGCAACCAAAAACAAACAAGACCCATAAGGCACATCTTGGCCACTTGTATACTGATTACAAAAATGAAAGACATTTTGGCTTAATAGCTGTATCACACCTAACAGTATAATAGTAGAATAAACATGAGAATCTTAGGTAGAAACCCAGCTCCTTATCTTGGGCAAATCTACCTCATACGAAAAATGGAGATGGTAAAGCAAATTCTGAGGTCATTTTGTGATTTTTGGGAAAATTTTTGGCACAGTACCTGCAACAAGGTATGTAGTGCTTAACACAGAAGAAAATTTATTTTCCTTTTAAAGATTTATTTATTTATTTATTTGAAAGTGACAGAAAAGGAGAAACAGGGATAGAAAGATCTTCCATCTGCTGATTCTCTTCAGATTGTCACAAGGGCTGGGGTGGGGCAAGGCTGAAACCAGGAGCATGGAACTCCATTGGAATGTCCCATGTGTGCGGGTGGAAGGGTACCAGTTACTTGGGCTGTCTTCTACTGCTTTCCAAGGTACATCAGCAGGGAGTGGGTTCAGAAACAGAGCAGCTAGGACTCAAACTGACACAGGATTATGGAATGTTAATGTTGTAAGTGGCAACTGCAACACCTGCCCTAAGAAGCAAAATTATCAGCAAAATCAAGTATCAGCATTGTGATTCTGTTTCTGTTAATTCTGGTATTTCAAAGGCTATATATTACTAAAGGAATAAATGTGCAATCATAGCATGAAATGGATGGTACAGGAATTATTCTCTATTTGGCAACTTGTTTAGCTATGAATTTGGCAAAGCCAAGAATCATACTTCCTTCTGATTCCAAGGAAATTGCTTATTGGCAGTGTTTTTGTAAATTAATTTTAAAGGCAAGCGTATTGAAAGAGTGTTCATTTTCCAGTTTTCTCCTTGGCTTCTCCAGAGCCAAAGTGGGACTGGGTCAATGCTAGGGGTCCTAGAACTCAATATTATCTCTCACATCGGTCTTCCAGGTTGCATACTAACAGACAGTGGGATCACAGTGGAGCTGGGACTCCATGCCAGGCTCTCTAATATGGGAACCGGATTTCCCAAGAGGTGTCTTAATGGCTGTGCTGATGTCCACTTATTTGAGGTATACAATGTTGATGATCTCCATTTTCTTTCACTAGGAATACTTGTGAGTTTCTGAAACCTCAGCATTGCTTTCCTCTATTAGGTATATGCTTAGCAGAGTAAACTAGATAATCTCTTCAAGTTTGAGTGCGGCAGTAGCGATTGAAGCAAAGCACAGGGTACTGTGGGTTTGTGGAATAAATGTTTTTAGATGCTTGTAGGAAAATACACTGTATGTCTTACTACATTTAGGCATCTGTCTTCTATTCTTTGGTCAGCTCACTCCCACTAAAGAAAAATAACATGCTTTTTTGTTTTCAAATTACTTACTCAAGACCTATTTTCTTAATTAGCAGAGTCTTTATTTTCTGCTAGTGGGAGTAAGAAGGGAAGGATCCTGGTATAGGATGCAAGAGAGAACTCTCAGTAGACTACACTTTGGATTCATTTTTACTGTATTCTCTTTCTGCTCTCCTGAGCACAAAAACAAGTAGATTTCACTTTCTGATTACATCTGTGTTTGCACTGTTGCTAACCAAAAACTCTCTTATGTTACATGCAAAATAAGAATGAAAAGATGAGTTTACTTTGACTTGAAAAATTTTGAAATCCACGCACACCTTTTTCTTCATAATTAGTATATTCCAAAGCTCCAAATATCACTAAGTTTATATCTTAATTCCATTTCCCACAAAGTTTTGGAGGTGCCATAGCCATGTGATGAGTGAGTGAAACCTAAATTAGAACTCAGAATTCCTAGTGTCTGATCCTGTTCTTGCTTCAGCATTGTAAGTGATGAAAGCTATGCTTAGTGAGAATCATTTGAAGGGTTTTGACATTGGGTTTTTTTTTTATATATGGGGATGGGAAAAATCTATTAGAAGAATTATTCTTATTAGGATACAAACTGTATGATTAATTTCTCTGTTGAATTTCAAAAATCTATTTGGTTTTAACTCCTCCTAAAGCCCAGGATGTGCTGAGACTAGACATCTAGGCCCTGCAGCTACTCGGAAGTAGGGATTTTTGTTGTTGTTTTATTTTGCTTTTGTTTTGGCCAGTTGGGTAAAATACTGTTCAAAGAGATAATTTTTTTCCAGTATCTTTCCATGTTTCATGGTACATTCAGTCTCTGTAGAAATATGAAGACTCTCACCCCCACACTCTCTGCGTGCACACAGCATGCCTACATCACTTAGCTTTGGAGCCTCTGTGGTATACATCGTAGAGAGGAGCTGCAGAAGGTCAGGGCAGATTGCTGAGACTTAGAAAGGCACACTGACCATTCTTAAAGGGAGGGTGCGAAGGGGGTCTTAGTCCAGGGTCTAGAAAGAATTTTTCTAGACTCTTGAGAAGTTAGATTGTATTCCAAGGGGTGATTGCCACTCCTGGTTGAAACAAAACAGTGAAAGGAACCTTTCAGATAAATTCAAGATACCATCATCATTGTGTATACAGTGACCAGAATTTTTTGTAGACCTTATATTAAAGCAAGAATAAAAGCACATCCTTTCTCTTCTAGGTAATAATCCACTAAGGGGATAGGGATGGGCAGTGAAAGATTCATATGAGGAACTGCAGAGAACAGGTAGCTTGCAGTCAGAGGAACTTAGGGTTGCAGACAGCAGCAGGCACAGCTCTGAACATTTCACAGTGCCTTTGTTACAACCCATAGCCAATCTCAGGCATAGTAGTCACCTGCCTTTTCTGACGAGAATTCACTATAACATGCATAAAGCACTTTAGCTCAGTATCTGGTACCCAAGAGGAGCTCAAGCAATGCTATCTGTTGCAGCAACTTGGGCTGCATAGGATTCTTGGTTAGGCTCCCCATTCCCACTCCACCCCCAAGCAAGATGGCAGCTCCGAATGAGGGCTGAAGGGGTTAAGGTGGAACTCAAGAATAAGGCTGACACAGAGTAGGACTTTGGGGGCTGTTGAGCACTGAGGTCTAGTTTTCAGTCTAGCTTCACTTTCTGAACCTAATTTTACTCAGTTGTAAAATTGGGATAAGAATAGTCACTTAAAATATCAACGGGGGGGGGAGGATTTCAAAAATAGCTTGTGTTCTAAGAACAATACAGAGTGCTAAGCATTCAATGAGTAGTAACTGTTTCATTATTACAGTCTAAATGACTACCTGTAGGCCAAATATCATTTTGTACACAAATCACTCAGTGTCTGGCACATTGGGCATCTGATGCCTGTTTATTTTTTGCAAGTTTGTTCTACATCAGGCACTGTACTCAATGAAATCAACACTTTTAAGTACTTGCTATTATGCTTATTTTAGAAGCAGAAGTCAATGCACAAATACACTTTTAAAAATTAGTTTCAAAACCCTGGCTTGTACCTTCTTTCTAATTGGTATGTGACAGCTGGTATGTAACAGAGTTGTCTTGAGCCTAGGGGTGTCAGACTCCAAACCCCACATGTGTTACATTGTGCGACACCATAAATGTTCACAGAAGGGACTAATACAGAGGATTAGGACAGCTTGCCTCAAAGATAGAAGAAAAATGGGTTCCAGTTAACAGCACCTCTGTATTTTATGCAGATGGCTGAGGTGAGCTGCCATTCTGTTTATCATTTACAAAAGAAAAATAGCTTGAGTTGCACTTGTGTTTGTGTAACTGCTGCTCTGTTACTTGGCAATGTGGACTTTGAGGAGAGCAACGTTTATGGAGTCTGTTGTGATCGTGGCAGTGGCCAGGAGTTGCCTGGATCATGTGGGGCTTTAATGTCTATAAGATGAGCTAAGCTATAATAATAAAATAATGATAATAATAGAATAATATATTTAGTTAGAAACAGCATGTTGGGGCTGATGCTGTAGTATAGTGGACTAATCCTCTGCATATGGTGCTGGCATGCCATATGGGTGCCAGTTCAAGTCCCAGTGTTTACACTTCAGTCCAACTCCCTACCTATTGCCTTGGACAACAACAGAGAATGGTTCAAGTCATTGAACTCCTGCACCCACATAGAAGACTCAAAGGAAGCTCCTGGCTCCTGGCTTCAGGTAAGTTCAGCTCTGGTCATTTGAGGTTATTTGGGAAGTGGATGGAAGATTCTCTGTGTGTGTCTCTTCCCTGTAACTTTATTTTTCAAATGAAAGTAAATAGATCTTTAAAAATAAACAAACCCCAGCATGTAGTATCAGCTTCAAATTAGTCAGTGCCTCCTTCTCACTAGAATATTACCTGGGAGGCTCCTTCACCCTATTTGTAGAAACTCTGGAGGGGTGCTGCCTTTCAGTATCGGCACCTGCTCTACAAACATAGCCTCTTATGGATGTTTGGCTATTACTATTTCATCCTCTTTGTTTAGCTGAGGAAAATGTGAGTCTGAGAGGTGAAATGACTTGAGACCTTGGGAACAGGAAGTAACAGATCTTCAACTTCACCTGGACCCATCAAACTGTCAGTTTCTGCTTGTTCTGGTGTCCCAAGATGGTTAAGCACCTTCTGGACCTCAAAGGGCTGCAGGTGGTGCCACCCTTTCCAGGGTGTTACTATCTTATAGATGATGAATAGCAAACAAAGGGGCCCTGGTGATGTCACAGAGGGAGGACCCCCAGAACTCTAAGATCACCACAGCCTATGTTTAGTCTGTGGGATAGAGTACACTTCTGAACTTAGGAATCCAAAGCCATGTAGAAGATCAAGTTCGTGTGAGTTAAACTTTTATTGTGGATCTGAGACAATTGATGGAAACATGAAAATGCATTGGTAGGATATTTTGATTATTTCAGGCTTGAGTGATTTGTTCAAGAAATCAACTGCAAAGAGGGAAGGTGTTTTGAAACATGGAAGCAGTTGCAATATCACAGCACGTCCTGAACATCACACGCACACAGATGGCTATCTCTGTGGGAGGAGTGCCATGAACAAGAATCTGGACTGAGTTGTTTTTAAATATTTATTTTTACTGGAAAGGCAGACTTGCTGAGAGAAGGAGAAACAGAAGGATCCTCCATCTGCTGGTTCACTCCCCAAGTGACCACAATGGCCAGAGCTGAGCTGATCTGAAGCCAGGAGCCAGGAGCTGCTTCTGGGTCTCCCACACAGGTGCAGGGTCCCAAGGCTTTGGGCCATCCTCGACTGCTTTCCCAGGCCACAAGCAGGGAGCTGGATGGGAAGTAGGGCCACCGGGACACAAACCACACCCATGTGGGATCCAGGTGTGTGCAAGGGAAGGATTTAGCTGCTGAGCCATCGCACGGGGCCTGCTGGACTGAGTTCTAAAGGTGAGTTGGAGATTTTTTTTTTTTTGGTGAGGGGGAACTAAGAAAGTATGTGGAATTAACAACTGTAAGAAGACATGTGAGAGGTCGTGTAAGGCACTGGTTGTTGTCCACTGTTACTGAAAGCTCCACTATAGCGTCTTTTTAGAAATTCTATTTGATTTAAATTGTAAAGTAGAACAGGGTTCTACGCCATAAATCTATCTCTAAAATTTTGGCTTTTCATTTTATTTTTTCGGTTTAAAGATTTTCTTTCTGTTGGACTAATTTTTCCCCACTTCATTCTTGTTTCTACTGTGTTTCCCCCACTTGCCTCTCTCACCTCTTGTATTATGGATAAAGCTTGTTTTGTTGTCAGTTCACAGCCATACTAGTATAACTTCCACATTTCACCAGTTGTTTTGGATCTGTGAAAAACTTATGGACGTGAAAGAGTAGTTTACTTTATAATGACAAGCCAGCCTTATTCATTATACAGCTGTCACATTCAAAATAATTACTAAGCCCTGTTTTGTATTGACCTGGCACATTGCCAGGTGATTTGTTCTTGCATTTAAATACTGAGGTATCTCCTCCTTGATGCATCTTGTGCTAGAGCATATGCTAGAGCAAACTCAAGGTTCGATAAAGGAAGGACACTGGTGGTTGTGGAGCTGAAGGGTGAATAGTTCACAATTTCTCTTTCTCCCAAGTAAGGTGTGTATCCTGTTTCTGTTGAGGGTTCAGTTACATAGAGACAGTGGCTAAAGTCTTAGGAAATTGAGCATGGCTGGTGCCTCTGCAGCAGCTAGGGGTAAAATCCTAATCCCTGTGACATCTCAGCAGCTCCTGAGTGGCAAATTTTGACATGGGTCTATTCTGTCATCTTCGGGGCTGTGTAGCAGCTGCTTTGCCTAGTTCAAATTCTGTATCAATTTGGTCACCACATTTGTCAGTTGCAAGGCAGGCCACATGGCCTGTCAGAGTGCAGTGTATTTAATGAGACAGTGGGATGGAATATTTCACAGAGTCTGCTGTAGAATGTGTATGCAACACTTAGTAAGGACAAGCCTGTTCCTATGTTGTCAACATGGGGACATTTATTGGAGCTGCTGTTATATGTGAGCAGAGCAGGCTGCACTCCACCTATTCAGCATTTTGCTTTGGGTGGGATCCCCTGGCTGCCCACTGCTTAGATTTCCGCTAAAGTTAAGACCAGCTTGAGTCCCGGGAAACTCCTGCTGAAACTCTTTGCTTACCATATCTGGTACCGTAGCCACTATGCTATTGTGAGGGCAACATGTTTGTGTGAAGATAATACAAGTAAGGTGCCAGTTGAGTTAGGATGAGGCTTGTGCAATCTTTGCCTCTTGTTCAGACTTCATCTGAGATTTCACAGGTATGTTCAGGAGTCCCATCAATTCCTGCTAGATGATAGTGAGGATCCAAAGTGGCCTGTATCCATAGGGCTGTGCAATAGGGAACTTTCTCATCTGAGTCCAGGGAAAGTGCTTCATCGTGGAGAAGCCACTGCTATTAAGGCATCACTTTTTCAGCTTCAGGGCAGAAGTCATTGAAATTACCAGGAGAGCTCATGAGTGCCTAAGACTTAAGCATACTACTGGATTTTATTTAAATGTTGTGAATGTGTTCTTGGAAAATGGCAGGATCACTTGAAATTTTTAATGCAGTCTGAATCCTGAAGGTAAAACAAATGTTTTGTTCCCCCATATTTGGCAAAAGCATCTCTTTCCTCTCTTGTGGGAATCCCATCCTGCTTTCTTTTCAAACTAGAGGTGGAATGTCCCTGGCTCCTAGAAAGTCATATTAGGAGCTGACAAGGGGCCTCTGCATCTCCCTTAGCTCTGGGGATCTGCAGCCGGTGCTCGCTCCCAGAGTGCCAGTCTGCCACTGTGATGACTCAGGGCTAGAAGGAGGGAAGGGAAGCCAACGTGTGTACAGAAGGTGTTCTTGTAAAACCTAGTTCCTAAAATTAGTCTTATCAGAGAAGCTTCTTGTTTAACCACCATTCTCGCTGAACACCAATAGAGCGTCTTGGGGAAGGCATTAGTTGTGACCAGGGTTGCTGTTAGGCTCAGATGAAATGAAAAGCTATCATTGAGCGAATGCTTCCTCTATGGCAAGCATTGCATGATAATGCTGCAAAGTAGATTGTTATTATCTCCATTTTATGGATGAATACATTGAGGCATAGAAAACTTGAATGATTTGCTCAGTAATAGCAGGATTAGGATTTGAGTTCAGGTAGCTTTATGCCAGGTTTAAAAACCTGGTCCTGCTTAATTTGTATATGGCTGGAGAAAATGGAATGAGATACAAATAGGGAAAAGACCCACAGCCCATGTTTTATGCGAGGTATTTGTGTTCTGTATTTCCAACTGGCAGAACCTGTGTTGCCATGACATTTTAAATATTTTATCTGACGCCATACAGCTACTTTTTCAAATTGAACTAATTGGATTGTTATTCCAGGACCTTCATGATCTGTGCTAACCTTTCACATTTACGTTAATGCCTGCTGTTTCCTGCATCACAATTGAAGGAAGTTTTAGAAATCAGCAAAGTTGCCTTTATTTTGCACCTTTACCACTCTGTATAGATTTGAGTGATTTTTACTTACCTCTTTGCTTGGGGGTTTTATTTTTCTTTAACACCAAAATTAGAATACCTATATTAAAAAGACAGTGACAAGGGTACAGTACGATAGCATGGTTGATACTTTTGACATTTGGATGAATGTTCTTCTCTTCTGATGTTTTCCCTTCCCTCTGCCCACCTCACAGCCCATAGCCCCTTCCCAGTGTGCGCTGGCTGGAACTGCTTCAATTACATTTCTTTGAGCAAATCTTCTCTTTCCAAATGGTGCCTTCTATTTTGTCATGGGCTCTTCTTGGTATGTCCTATTCTCCTCTTCTCCATTTGTTGTACACTAGCATCTTGAAGGCCAAAATCTGTCTATCATATGTTTGGTTTGATTTGTAAGGAGTTTCTAGTCTGCTTTTGAATGGGCGGGGGACACACTCTGATTCATACAGTATATGGCTAACCACTTTCCATTTCCTTATGCTCACCTATTTGTGCTCATTTGTACTCTTCTCTGAGATCCTAGAGATTTTGGTTTGATACCTCCTTCATCTCAGTTTAGATTTGACACATCATTCCAGGTTCATCTTAAATGCCCCCACTTCCATGACAGTCTTCCTTAATGACTGTAATCTGAAATTTCTTGTCTCCAATTTTGCCTGAAAGTATATGAAATGTACTTATTCCTCAGTTTTGTGTAAATGGTGCATGTATGTCTTACACAGCATTTCCACAAAATTTAAATTCTCTGAGGACAGGGCTCCTGTTTCATTTGTGCAGGTTTGTCAATACTTAGTAGCCAGTAGTATGACCACATTAGGTGCTTAGATGTTTGTGGACTGGTCTGTTAGTGAAACCACCATTCTGCAAAGCTGAAGACCTGAAGTATCTAGAACAGAAAGTGTTTTGGAGAAACGCGTTCTAAACGTGCATTGTAACATTTGCTGGTAAGAATTCAAGATGTGTTCAACCAGATGATTCCCTGGGAAAGGCAGAGCAGTTTTTCACACAATCCACAGTGTCCACACAGAGTCTGGGTTTCTTTTATTTTGCGTTCAGTTTGGTCTTGAAGTCGGCCATTGAGAAGTCTTAGCCTGTGCTAAATTTCATGTTCAACAGCATGGGTTTTGCAAAGTAAATGGAGTGAAAAACCATGAACTTGGATGTTCAAAAATGAATATGCATAGTTAGTGTTATCAGTGACTGAGTAAGCTGAGCTTTATGGCTGTTCCACTCTATCATCCTGAAGAAATTTCAAGAATGGTTCTGCGTCACATCCTGTTGACAATTGAGAGGCCAGGGAGATCAGGGTCAATGTCCTGGAGAGGCCCCGATCTCCCTTAGGTGAGTGGGTGGGGTGGGGTGGTCAACTAATTTTCTTTGGTCCAGAAAGGTTGGGATAGATGCTATGCTGCCCTTGTGTACTTTTGAGTCGAGTGGGAAATCAGCACTTGGTTTCTTCTTTTTTTCTTCTTCTTTTCTTCTTTCTTTCTTTCTTTCCTTCTTTCTTCCTTTCTTTCCTTCCTTCCTTTCCCTTCCTTCTTTCCTTCCTTCCTTCCTTTCTTCCTTTCTTCCTTTCTTCCTTTCTTCCTTCCTTCCTTCCTTCCTTTCTTTTCTTTCTTTTCTTTCTTTTCTTTTCTTTCTTTCTTCTTTTTTTTTTTTAGCGCTTTGTTTCTAAGCAGTAGAAAGTGCCTGAGGATTTTGCAAGGTTAAAAGAAATAATTTAGAATCTCCAAGCAAATAAGGGAAGTGGATGCTTACACTTGCTGTCCTTTGTGACTTAGGTGCTGTTGCTATTTTGTTCACCAGAAATCAGGGCTCTCATCTTCTCCTCTTTCTGTCTCTTTATACCTTAATCAAGAGACATCACACTGAGATCTGTTTGCAGTGATGTTCACAATACCAAAAATGGTAGAAACACCAAAGATTCATCAGTAAAAGATTCAAAAAATACTTATTTTTATCGGAAAGGCAGGTTTACAGGGAGAAGGAAAGGCAGAGACAGATCTCTCAAATGGCCACAATGCTAGAGCTGAGCTGATCCAAAGCCCAGAGCTTCTTCTGGGTCTTCCACACAGGTGCAGGGTCCCAAGGCTTTGGGTCATCCTCTGCTTTGTTCTCAGTCATAAGCAGAGAGCAGGATGGGAAGTGGGGCAGCCAGGACACAAAGTGGTGCCTGTTTGGGATGCTGTCTCTTGAAGGTATAGGATTAGCCTGTTGAACCATGCTGCCCACCCCAGATTCAAGTAACATCCAGGAAATAAGCACCTGTTTAAAAAGAAGATGGAGCCATAGGCCCATTTTTATACTTCTGAAATATAGTGTCCACTGAAGAGCGCCAGCCGTAAAAATCTGCAAAACATTTATCAAACTCCATGACTTATTTTATTCTGTTGCAAAGACATAATTTCAACCCACAGTGTATTCACACGCATAATGTATCACTAACCATGATATTCAACAAGTAAGAATATCACAATTTACAGTATAAACAAGGGCTAGAAATGAGAATCATCACAAAATAGCCTTTTCTTATACATTCTTCTGTATTTTGTTAAACTGTTACATATCAGAAAAAAAGTGCTAGTTGTCTTTTTGAGACTGGATTATTGTACTAAGAGTAATACTTTGCAATTGAATCCATTTTGCTGTAAAAGATAGAATTTCATTCTTTCTCTGGCTGAGTAGTATTCCAAAGTGAATAACACATCTTGGCTCTTGTGAATTGAGCTGCAGTGATGCTTTAATATGCTGATGTCATGTTTAAATTCCTTCATATTTTTATGACAAATAATGCTTTATTTTAATCAATAAAAATAAGAAATAACTTATAAAAATTATTCACAATTCTCTTTGATACTCTTTATAAACACTAAGATAGGACTGCTGCCAAGACCTACTGAAGAGCTCGCATTTGAGGGAAGACTGGGGTAGGATTTAATTGAATATCAAAGTTTTAGTCTGATAAGGGCTAACTTTACAGCTGTTTAGATAGTCATTGATAACCTGAAACTAGATATTCTAGTTCTGGATTTTTCCTTTGGAGTTTTGACGTTTTCTCATCCATGATCTTCAAGCCACGTTCCCCAGGGACCAGTAGAAGCAATGGAGGTTCAGAAGTGAGTTCCCAAGCCCTCCAGAGTTGCTTTAATTACATCAGCTCTACTTCTGTCTGCCTTTCTGGTATGAGGGTTTCAACTAGGATTTTTATTTTACTGTTATTTTCCATTATATGGCTTTGGAGGTATAGGTATTCCCCCTTCCATCTCCCCTTCTCCCTCCTCATTCTCCCCCCATCATTGCTTTCCCCCATAGTATTATAGTAGCATACTCCTTCAGCAACAGTCACAAGTCCATAATTTGTTGAAGTATATCATGGCATTGTAGATATATACAGTGGTAGAAAGTCGAGCATCCAATTGTCAAGATGTATTTAACAGTTTAGTTGGGAGTCCATCTTTGATTTAGAAATACAGATGAATACTGCAGCATGTCTTTACTTCTTGGTATGCTAATCTCCATTATGAAGTTCCTCTAGTTGTATGTGTATATATATACACGTGATGTATATACCCATATATACACACATACATATGTACATGTATATGTATACATGTTTCCTGTGTATCTGTTGATCTTGTATTTTGCATGAAGATTGCCTTGTATCAGAATGGACATACGATATTTTTCATTTTGGGATAGGTGACAAAGCAATTCTGCTTCATAAGTTTAAAAAATGTGTGAGGTCTGTTTGAAAATCTGGCCTATAGAGAGTGGTAATACACACTCACATACAGAGAGAGAAATCTTCCATCTGCTGGCTCACTCCCCAAATGATCACAGTGGCCAGGGCTGAGACAGGATAAAGCCAGGAGCTTCTTCCATGTCTCCCATGTAGATTCAGGGAGGAAAGGACTTTGACCATCTTCCATTGCTTTTCTCATGCCATCAACAGGGACCTGCATCGAAGTGGAACAGCTGGAACTAGAAACAATGCTGATATGATATGCCAGTGTTTCAGGTGGCAGCTTTACATGTTATTCAGTGACAGTGATTTGAAAGTTTTTCAATGACTGTGTTACACAATAGCTAATTATAAAGTGTAAGGAAAAATATTCTCCATAGAGGAAGCACTGAGGTTCAGAAACTTTGTTTCCGGTTTCCTGCTCAGTGATCAATCATGTCTCCTTACCTGCCATTAGAGACCTGAAGGAGACCCTTTTGGTGACCACAGGACAGAGACACAGATGAATTAAAAAAATAAAATTCTCATGGGTTTTTGAGAGGCATAGTCTTGTTACTCCCTTGCTTCATATATTTATTACTTTGTCACCAGACTGCTGGGGTGGAGGTGGGTGCAAAGCCCAGAAGCCCAACAGGAAGATCTCATTATGTGTTGGCAGTCTCAACTCATGAAAATTTCCTTCTCCGTAGTTCTGTCATTGATGGCCTTAATTTACTGAGATGCAGTGTGTCCCACTTTATACACCTTCATTTCTGGAATGTTGATGCCATTATCCCCAAATGTCTCACCCAGAAAATAAAATCCTATAAATATCTATATTTATAAGTCATATAAATATAAATATAAATATATATAAATATAAATATATGCCTTGAAATGTTGCTAAAATATGTGGCAGGGACAGAAAACAGGTTTTATTAGAACAAAAGTTATGAATGACATACATATGAATGGTTCCTCTTAGACATCAGGAGGCTAATTACTCTGTATAGGAAGGGAAAGTATTAAGTGAATGGATTTTATCTGTAACCCATGTTGCTCTGCCTTCATGCTGACTGAACCATGTGGTTTTCAATTTGAGTTCCCTTTGTATGCAATATACTTTGCCACTTTCTTAAAGACCTTCTGTTATATTCATCTTAAAACTTTATTTTAAAATATCTATGTATTTGTAAGAGTTACAGCAAAAGAAGGGCAGACAGGAGGTGGGCAAGGGAGAAGGATCTTATCTTGTCATTCTCCAAGTACCTACACTGACTATGGCTGGACCCAAAAGAAGTCATGAGCTTAGAACTCCATCATGATCTCCCATATGGGTGACAGTGGGCCAAGGACTTTGGCCATCTTCTGCTCATTACTCAGGTGCATTGGAAGGGAGCAGGATTGCAATTGCACACGTTGGCACTTGAATTGTTGGTCATATGGGATGCTGGTACTGTAAGCAGTAGCTTAACCTGATATTCCAAAATGATGGCCCCTAAAAACTGTATTTTTAAAAATATTTTTATTTGAAAGAATCACACAGAGAGGAGAGAGAGAGAATGGTCCTGTATTTGATGGTTCACTTCTCAAATGGCCGCAATGGCCAGAGCTGGACCAGTCAGGACCCAAAAACGTCTAAGTTCTCCCCAGTGGATTCAGGGACCCAAAGACAATAGTCATCCTTCTTTGCTTTCCCAGGCCATCAGTATGGAGCTAGACCAAAATTGCAGCAGCCAGGACGAAAACCAGTGCCCACATGGGATGCTGGAAACACAGAGGATTAGTCTGGTATGACACTGCTCTAGCCCCTAAAACTTAATTTTTTTATTTTAAAATTATGTCTATAGTTATTAATGGTACGTTTTTGTAGGCATAGGGGTTTCCCTTTTCCCTCCTCTTTATCATTACCATGTTCCCTTCTCACCATTTCCCCCCATATTGCTACAGTACTTTAGTCTGTTAATAGCAGTTACAAGATTAACATTCTGCTCTTTAAATTCATCATGGCATTATAGGTATAGGGAAAGATAATCTAGTATCATATTACCACAGTATATTTAAATGTTTCACTAGGAGTCCTCCTTTTATATGGAAGGTGAGATACTTACTGCAACTCATCTGCACTTCTCAGAATGCTTGTTTCCATTATACAATTCAACTAGGAGAATATTTATATACTTGTTCATCTGTAAATCTATTTGTGCTGTATTTTGCATGAATTATGCCTTATATCAAAGAGAACATATTGTATTTGTCCTTTTGGGATTGGTTTATTTCATTGAGTGTAATGGTCTCTAGTTAAAGCTATTTTTATTTGACATATAACTGCATATTTTTATGGCTACATGTGATGTTTTATGTACAGCTACACGGTGCAATGATTATATTGAAGAATTAACATATGCATCATCTCAAATATTATTTCTTTGTGATAGCACATTGAACATGGTTGACTTCTTTTGAAATATACACTACATTAACATGTAGCAAATGATTGTTAACAATAGAGTAACAGCACTTACTCCTAACTGTAGCTGTGTTCCTGTTGTCTTTTATGTCCTTTAGAACCCTAGACTAGAGACTGTGCTTGTCACATGCTGGAAGCTGCTCAGTCTGGTCCCTGTGTCCTCCAGGACAGGTTTGGCAGTGAGTCATCACATTGCTGTTCATTTGGAGGCGATTTGCACAGTTACAGATGGGATTTTGTGTTTTGTTTTTATTTGATTTCTAGCAGAAATCCTCAGAATAGATATTTGAACAAACAGGTCCCACTTATCCTGCTAGCAAGACAGACAGTCCTCACTCTGTTGTGCCAGCAGCCACTCATCTTGTGGGAAGGCTCCATGAATGGTGCTCCTCATTTGGTATATTCCATCTGGAGCACAATATGGTTCAAGTGAGATTAAGTGCTCCCATGTTAAATGGATTACCTTGAACTGGGGTATTTTTAAGATAAAGAAACAGACTAATGAAAGTTTGTTAGTCTGTCATGAGCAATTTATATTCATTAAACAAGAGCAATTTAAAAGTAGGGCATTTGCAAGAGCCAAGAGAAGTTTCTTTTTTGGTGGAGTACAGGTGTACGATTGCAAGTATGAGGGTAAAAGTATTACTCTGTCTGAATCAGAACAGGTGCCCAGACCCCCAGAGACAACTTGTTTTAATAACACACCCACCTCTCATAAAAGGAAGTCTCTGGTTTAACTTTCCTATTTAGAAAATAAGGATGATTCTTTCATAGAGCTGTTGTAAGATCAAAAGAAATAATAGATGTTCTAGCTCTTAATCTTTAACCACCTGACACCCACCTGCAACATCAGACACCATGTCTTACCTCTAGAAACATTAAGGAATTCTGTTCTTTTTTCTCTTTGCATTGCTCCGTCACAACCAGAGCTCATATCATGCTTGTGTATCCTCATCTGCCTGGTGCATGTCATCACAAAATGATTTTTAATCACTACAACTGCTCCCTCCACTGCAGCCCTCCAGGGCTTTGTGCCACTCTTCCATCATTGCTTTGTCCTCCCAGCTCTTCTCTGTGTACCCTTTCCTGTCTGGATTTGATGTCCTTTGAGGGCAGGGGCCCTTCTTCACTGCTCATTATTTTCTTTCCTGGAGTGCCTACTGTGTTCAGCTGATGAATGGTCCATTGACATGACAGTGAATGAAGGAGGAGCATTTGAGCCCTCCCTCCACCCCACCCACACACAGAAGGTACCATATAAAGGAGTTCTTGACCCTCGCCCATCCCCTGTGAGTTCAACTTTTATGTGGAAATTCCTTTTGTGGCTGGGCAGGAACTACCCTCTGCTATGAGGGGCAGGAAGACTTTTGATTTCTGGCAAGAGCATCGCTTGTCTTTGTCTACCAATTCCACTGAGTTCCTGGCCTCAGAGCCATTTCAGAAAGAGTGATTTGTTTTTTATTCTAAGCAGGGAAAATGAACAGCAATAAGGATAGCATAGCCATGAAGCTTCCTTTAGGACTTCTTTAGCAGTGTGACATAGTTCCAGCAAAATGCCTTGAGTGGGAATGGCATGCAGCAACCAAAGAGCCAGGAGAGAGCAGTCTGTCTGCTGCTGTAGGGAATGGAAACATAGAAGCAATACCCAGGTCAGTCTGCTATACTAGACACATTTTGTAGACCAGTCCAGGGTAGTGGGAAGAACAACTGCACAAAGCCTACTGAACACTGGCAGTCCTGTATGAAGAGTGCTTTAGCAACCATTGACGTTTTCATTTACCTGTAGTTCTGATCACAGCAACCAGGTGTTTTTGTCCCTTTCCTCTTTTTCTCTCTCCCTCATTCATTCATCCTGTGTGCATGTGTGTGTGTGCACGCACATGCGCACACCCTTGAGAGTAAAAGATACTGCAAGAGAAGATGGTTACCTTCAGGTCTAAGAGATGTGATATATATAAGCAATCCCAATATTACCCAGAGGATCAACAAACAATGTGAAATACTGAAACTTTCATTTGCGTTGACACCCATACATGGAAACAATAATAAGAAACACTTAGACTGATGAAACATTAGCCTATACAACCAGCACATATTAGAAACGTAATGTTGTGGCTCTAACTAGAGTTTGAATATCTAAAGACTTGACTCTAATATGAGGTATCCTCAAAATGTTAAGGGAAAACATGCATGTTTTAAAAACCCACATGGATTTAAAAAATATTTTGCACCAAAATTAACTGATCTTCCATTCCATTTGCCACAAACTTTTTAAACTACATTCATATAATCAGTGTTGCAGATTGGAGGGAAGAATAGATCAAGGGAAAAAGCTTACTTAGCAAGGAACCTTATAGAGTAGCCAAAGCCAGGAGGAATGAAACAGAGGTATTAGAGCATATACATATATTCCAGGCACCAAACAGGTCTTTCTTTTATTTCACTACAGCCCAGATGAAATATCCTGGAGTAACAATATCGATTCTGAGTTTACGTACCTCCCGCAATCTTCTGCTGATGAGTCTATGGTACCTTAATATTGGAAAGAAATTTGAAGCACATATATATAGCACTTTGGTCTTGCTCAAGGAATATCCCTTAAATGAATATTCCAGTATTATTGTTTCTATAACACTTGTGGGTGAATTTGGTAACATGAGTCAGTCTTGAGTCTGACCTATGCAGAAGTCCACACAAGATGAAGTTAATGTACTTGCAAAAATGAGTAACGGATCCAGCTCTGGGCTATAGTGTATTTGCTAAAGGCTCTCAGAAAGCCATTTTGCCTAGCTGGCTTAGCATCATTTCCCATGAACTTGGGAAAATTCACAAAAGACACCGTTGTGAGACTGGCGGGAGAACAGAGGGGAAGGAAGGAAACTTGGTGGAGGGGGAAGGGAGACCACAGTGCCAACTATACTATCAAAAAACAACTTAAAAAAAGACCCCATCTTATCACCCTGTTCCTCCAACCACAGGCAAGAGACTGAGATTGCACTGACTGATGGCAGACTGTGGAGATGTCAGTTTTTGGGCCATGTCTCCTTGGTGCTTCCATCGCCATCTATCGCTATTGGGGTCATTCTTCTTGTTTGCCCATTTCTTCTTGAGTTTTGAAAATGTCTCAGCTGTGTTTGTGTCTTTTCCTTCCTTCAGTTCAGAGCAAGCTGTTCACTTCAAAGAGCCAGCAGCTTCTGTAGTGTGCTGGGAAACAGACTGATTAACCAGCAACTTGATTTTTCTCCTGCTGCAAGTATCTCTGGGAGAGAAAGGCTGGTAGACAGTTATCTGCTTTCATTCAGTGTGTTCGTTGCCTTTGTCTGCCATCATTGTTGCTTCATTCCTGTTAACCAACTGTAATGACACAACAACACTACTTGGTGCTATTTGCTCTCTTTGACAATGTTTATCACAATCAAGCAACCAGGTTTCTTTGTCATTCATAGATTTTTTTTTGCTTCTTTACCTAATATATTATCTATCTGGATAAGTCTGTTAATATTTTTTTGTGGAAGTCAGTGGAGAGAACATTTACAATGTAGGTAGTTGATATCACAGGTTGAATTGTGTTCCCCTGAATTCATATTTTGAGGTGCTAATCACCACTTCTTCAGGATGTGACCCTATTTGGAAGTTAGATCCATGGAAATAAAGTCATTAGTTAAGATCCTATTGGAGTCAGACGAGCTCAATCTGATGTAACTGTTACTCTTAGGAAAAGGGGAGATAGTGACATGCAAGGAGAATGCCATGTGAAACTGCAGGTAGAGATTGGGGTGCTGCTTCTAGGAACCAGGAGACAACAGATTGCTAGTAAACCCCTGAAAGCTCAACTAGAGACATGGAACAGATCTCGCATAGCTTTCAAAACGACCTTTGTGACCTTGCCATCTCCATGTCCAACTTGAGTCTGCAGAACTGTGGGATTCCCCATTCCTTTTGCTGAGGTCACTCCCATCAGTGGCCGTGACAACCCAAGCAAAGTAACATGCTCAATATATAGTATGAGAAATTCTACATGAATATGCATGATGTGGAGTGATGAACTTGTGCATTGTAAATCTAGAGAATATTACACATTTTGGAAAAGTATTGATAGTGTGCAGGTAGGGAACAGAAATTATTTCCAGCAAGCTATAGCTAGATCAACTGAGGGACTGGCTTAGAAGAAAAGGAATGGTAAGGACAGCTTGACACTTATTTTCTTAAAGATTTATTTATTCATTTATTGGAAAGTCAGATATACAGAGAGGAGGAGAGACAGAGAGGAAGATCTTCCGTCCGATGATTCATTCCCCAAGTGAGCGCAATGGCCGATGCTATGCCAATCTGAAGCCAGGATCCAGGAACTTCTTCCAGGTCTCCCGCATGGGTGCAGGGTCCCAAAGCTTTGGGCTGTCCTCGACTGCTTTCGCAGGCCACAAGCAGGGAGCTGGATGGGAAGTGGAGCTGCTGGGATAGAACCAGTGCCCATATGGGATCCGGGTGCGTTCAAGGAGAGGACTTCAGCCACTAGGCCACGCCGCCGGGCCCCGACAGCTTGACACTCTTAAAAGACACTTGAACCTGCACATATGTTCGTTTGCATCTTCAAAAGGCAAAATCAGACTCTTGATCTCCCCTGATTGACAAAGAAGGGTGTGTGGGTGCATGTCTCTGTGTGTGCTCACATATACATGTTTGGGACTAAATGGGCCAAGATGCTTTCCCTGTAGGGTTAATTATTCAGCCTCCTGATGCAGAGCCCACTGCTGAACTTGCCCTGCACAGCTCTATCAGATGTGTCATTTTGAGAAAGGCCTGTGCGAAAGAATTGGACTTCTTCACGTTTGGACTCAGCACAAGCAGGGCCTTGGCATGAGCTTTAGAATCCAGCAACAGAGTTGTAGTGAGGGCTTGTCAAGACCTTCCCGAGAGCCAGCACTTCTGCCAGGGACCTCTGCTCTGCCCCATGTATGAGGCAAACCCTTGTTTCTCCCTGCTGCTCCTGCCCTGGGCTCTGCTTGGTCTGACTCTGACACCTTGACCCTAGCCATCTGATACTCTGCCCATTGCTTTCTAGTCTTGTGTATCCATGGCAGCAGTTGTGGAACAAGGAAACAAGTGCCAGAACCTTGCTTAGGTCAGCCTGGGCTTTCTAAGAGGCCAGCCAGGGAGGGCAAGCCCTGTGCTCTCAGCTTGCCCGGATTGTAGCCAGAAAATAAGAGCTGCTCCACTTGGAAAGGCTTTCTAGGCACTAGAAACTATCTGGATGGTTCATGTGCTTTTCAGTGGCTTATTTTGCTAACATGAGTGAGTGATTTATTGATCAAGATCTGGAATATATTAAACTTAATTAAATGATATAACACTGATCGTACCTTTTTTTGGTTTTTGTTTTGTTGCTGATGGTGGCAGCGAGGGGAGAAATTATTATAGTTAAGAGGTTTTACAAGAGTGTGAAATAAAAAAAAAAGGGTCTGGTGCCATGGCACAGTAGGTTAAATTTGACCTGTTCATGACAGTATTTCTCTCTATAATTATTTTATATATTCTGTTATAATTTAGATTGTATTCATAAGTTATTATTTTAAACTCATTTAAAATAAGAAAAGATATGGAGCAATTGCACTTTGTCTGACAGGGAGTTGTATGGACACCAAGACTTTTGAATCAGTGGCAAGGCTTCATAGAGTTCTATAGCCAGCTCTCTACTTCAGGGGTTTTCAAATTTTTGTATCAGAGGTACCAGAGGGGCTTGTCAAAACACAGATGGTCTGTTGTTGCACACAGAGCTTCGCAATCATTGCATCTGTGAGGGCCCAGGACTAAGGCATTAGCAGCTGGTGCTAATGCTGTTGTCTTGGGGGACTTTTGAGGGTCATCACTCCACCATATTCATGGCTGATGTAACTGGCCATGAGTGGTGGTGTTAAGCTCCTGTGCTGGTTAATAACTGGTGGTCAGTTTCTAATTCTACCCCTTTCCCTGTAACCCTTGGTAGGTTTATTCACTTTTCTGATCTGTCGTCTGGGAAAAATATTAACACCCACTGCCTAAGTTTTTGCAGACAAGCTAATGCATTTAGAGAACTTAGTGCAACGCTTGGAACTTTGGGATGAATACATGTTGAGCATTCTTGTCACTGCTTTGGGTATCATCAGTAGCCCGGTATTTGCTACATTTTCAGTGAAATAGCCAAATGGAGAAACAAATGTTGGTTGACAGGTTGGGGGAGAAAATTTTGAGGTAAAAATTGCCTTGTTTGACCTCTGCTATTCAACCTAAGGTTGCCTGGATGCTACTGGAAGTGAAATGTTGATACTGGAAAAGACACAAACCACTTTCTGGTTATCTTATGTCTCTGGTAATATGTGTTGACAGGAATCCAGCAGGCTGGAATATGCAAGAGAACCAAAGGCCAAGAGCTAGTGGCAATGTTGCAGCTTGTGCATGACATCTGCAAACCAGGTGTCAGATATCCTTACTGCAATATTACATGTCAGCTCTTGGACAGTAAACCAAATCTGCTATGAGAGTATTTCTGTGGTTCTATTTATAATTCAGTCAGCAGGTGGCTGAAAGACTCACTGAGCTTGAAGTGAATTGTCTTCTGCACTCACCATCCCCTCTTTTCCTGCTCTGTTTCTTTGTCATGTAGACACACATTTGTTGTTTTCCAAATGGTCCTTCAACCATTTGCACCAACGTGGGTGTTTGGTTAAAATGAAGATTCCTTATCCCTATTTAGGCTTAACGTGTCAGAATTCCTAGACCTAGAATTAGAATATCTGTACTGAAAAAATAATTCCAGGATTCTGATATTTGAAGTTTTGGAAATTCACTTATAAAAGATGGTTACTCCGTTAAAATAGCAAGGCTGGTCATGTTTGTCATGCATGATTAACAGTCGGGAGAATTCTTAATATTGACTCCAAGATCCTCAGTAGTATAAAGTTCCTTTTAAGGCCAAGCAAGTTTTAGAGCTTCCCTCATACTGTGTGCCATAATGAGGAATGAGATACAGTTCATCATAATTTATTAACGATCATGGTGATTTCGATATGTGCAGAGATGTGCTGAGGATATTCATCAGGAAAAAAATGTGATTTGTGATTTGGGGCAGCTCTTTATTGAGCTTCTTGAGCTGACTCAACCCACAGCCCTACCCTATGTGTCTTGTTGCAAGTTGACCAAATCCACTCCCCAAAATGAGTGGGAGGCGTACTCTTAGAAGCTCAGGAGTCTTTATTCACCAGCTGGCACTGGCCAGTGGACTGTCCGTTCCACCACACATAGAAGAGGGAGTGGCCCCATTCAGCCATGTTCAGGGATTCTTAAATCATCCAGTCAACTAACAACACTGGTACATTGATGTGAATCATTGAATCAAATATACTTGTATCAGTGAACAATACAAATTATACAATCAGCTGTAGTTGCGTGGAACATGGATACCCAATTTAAGCATGATACACTTTATCCAATCAGTAAGAGTCACATCCCACCTAGTAATGAACAACAGAACCAGGCAAACAGGTCCTTCCAATTCTATCTTCAGAGAACAATTTGGGTCAGTTAGCTCATGGCCTGAACTATAAAAGGAAAAAGCAAGATCTCATCCTGGAGTGAGATACCATCTTGTGATAAGCACTCTCCCTCCCCTTTCAGGACTTTCCAAGAACCCAAGGCTATGGCAAAAGTACCAGAAATCTTTCAGAAGACAGCCTTACTATTGCCATTTTCTGTTCTCTGGGATGTCATACTCCAGGCATCTATCAGAATTAAAGCAAATCACCATGCTCCACTCTGCTACCTCTTTGATTCAAAGTCCATAAGTCAGTCTTGCGTGTGCTTCATTAAGCAGAGGCGGTGGAAGTTAATAGAATTCAGATAAGTCAGAACCAGTGCCCAGTCTATGAAAAGGCATGACAGGAAGTGTTGTTCCTATTTTGTGCTGGATATTTGTACACTCCTTTTCAGCATTAGCCAAGCCAGCTGCACGGAGAACTTTGCCTGTTCTTCCTCTGACTTGACCTGGCCAAATGACTCTGGTTGGAATTTTTGGCACCTTACTGTGCCATTTATTGTTCGTGATCCTGACTTAGTCATCTATGCTCATCCAGGATTCTTTAGTGTACCTTCCACCTTCCTTGCCAACCTTGCTGATTCATGAATAAGTGTCTTCAATGACTATCAAGAAATAGCCAACACCTAATCTTATCTTTAAAGATGCACACTCATTATACAGATTGGTACACTGTTGTAATTTTTTTATTGTTGAACAAGCATTAGTTACCCATGCACTCAGTTATGTAGTCCAGTTCTTTGAAGAGAATGTACATGATGTGAATACTTTTAACAACCAATATCTGTTAGCCTGTTAATTATTTTTAACACACCAGTATCTGCATCATGGAGAAAAATCAATGAGTCCTGTAAAGAAGGTTTCTTTTATAACTTCACAGAGGATAATAAATAAAATTATATGTAATACTTCCTACAGGGCATAGAAAAGTGGATTTATTTATGGTATAAAATATTTAAAATCCATGCATATTTTCCATGAAATTTTTGAAGATTTGTGATATGCATGGATTTCAAAATCTGTGCCAAAGAAGCTTATCTTTTAATTCTATTTTCCCAAGAATTTTGTCAAGTTCCAACCCTCCATACAATTTGGCTTTTTGTTTAGGTATAAATATTTTGACTGATATTTGCTCCCTATTATGAAGAGGAATAAAACAAGTTAATTTTTACTTTAGCCACTTAGCCATTTATGTAACTAAAGTGGGATTGGAATCAACATCACTCTGATATTATACTAGATGTTGGAAATTCAAGGATTTCATTTGCTCATGGCCACAAATGGCCTCCTCTAAGGACAAATCTCTATTAAAACACCAATTGCTGAAGACAGCAGCAATACATATATAACCTCAACTAAAAAAATGTTTGTCCTTCACTATGCTTGTAAGTTGTTTTTGGGCTCTCTAATAATCTGTGATTATACATTTTGGTTTTTCTTGCTTATTTTCTGCTCATAGGTTCTAAAGTGAGCAAGCTTTTGCTCTGACTAAAGAGAATAGCAGCAGATCAATATTACGTGATTTTTCTGTGTTTGAATTACATTTGTTGCATACGTGTCACTATATGTTCTCTATTAATGTAAAATCAAATTGATCCCCTGTCATTTTACTTTCTTACAGTGTGATACAGTAGATCTTCATGGGAATGGCAGACTTTGATAAAGGGTTTCGAGAAAGATGGAATTTCTCTTTTATGAGGATTTTATTTATTTTTTTTGAAAGGCACAGTGACAGAGGGAGAGACAGATCTTTCTATTCAGTGGTTCACTCCCCAAATGAATACAATAACTTCCTCTAAACCAGGTTGAAGTCAGGAGCCAGAAACTCTACCCATTTGTTTCATATGAGTGACAGGGACCTGAGTACTTGGATTAGCCTCCACTACCCACCTGTGCTCATCAGCAAGGAGCTGGATTGGAAGCAGAGCAGCCCGAACTTGAACTGATACTTCAATAATATAGGATATGCACACTGCTGTTGGCAGCTTAGCTCACTGTACCACAGTGGTCCCAAGATGGCATTTTTTATGGGACCAGTGAGAGAACTGTGAGAGAACTGTGAGTGCAGTCAGAGTGAGGATAGCTTTGACCTAAACCTGAAGATGCTAATTTTAAGGGACTAACCTCTAGAAATCATCAGTTCCAAATTGGAGAATTAACCAGGGAAATCAATGTTTTATGTTACTGAATGCATGTGACATTTATGGAGGCTTTCTGTCGGATGCTGAGTGAGATGGAGAGCAGTTGGAAATGGGTTCAGAGAAAAACACAGCTCCTTCAGATAGCAAACATGATACATGTACTGTAAAGGCTGAATTTTAATGGAAAATAAGCCCCTTGTGCTTAAGAAAAAAAGCCCCCAAACAAAATAACAACAAACAAAACAAAAACAAAACCTCAACTGGGCTAAACAATAAAGAAATGTAAAGCTGTACAAATATATTTGAATTGAAGTAAATAAAGTGCCCCTCAGCAGTTCCTGGAGGCCCCAGTGTGACGAATAGCATACTTAACCTTCTGCTGATCTACATATATCCATCAGCAGAGGACATTCTGATCTCCATATTACAGATGGGGCAACTGATCCCCAGAAAGGTACACCAACTTGTCTACTCTGTACAGAGAGCAAGGGCAGGCTCTGGGCTCAGCGTGGCCTCTCTCTGCCACATGTATTCCATCTGTCTTCATCTGTCCCAGTACCCTGACAACATCCCATAAACTGAGGGGCCTCCCATAGCTGGCTGCTATTTGCTCACAATTCTAGAGGCTGAAACCAGAGGTCAAGGTGCTGGGGCACATAGTTTCTCCTGAGGTCCTGCTCCTCAGCTAATAGCAGGCCTCGGTGTACTCACGTGCCTTTTCTATGTGTGACCACCTTCAGGGTGCCTTCTTTTCAGAAGCACACCAGTCATCTCGGAGCCCAGTTCTGATGTCCTCATTTTCATAATGAGCTCTTTAAAAGCCTTAGTGCCCAGCACAGGGATAACCAGGGTATCTACTCCTCTGTGGGCTGCTGTCTTGAATAACAGACTGGAATCATTTTGAAAAAATACCAATTTATGCTCACCCAGTTCAGGAGGTGGTGAATTTGAAAATCAAGACATAGCTCAAATTCAAGGTCTTGGTTTCCAACTCCTTGATGGCACCTGGTTGCAACAACTGGAGAGGTGCTGTATCCTTGCAAAGTGGGAGAGCAGGAGAGAAGGAACTCAGTCCCATAATCCGTTCCTGGAGTGGCTTTAATCCATGCATGAGGGAAAAGGCTTCTCTACCTCCTCACACTGGCATATTGGAAACATAATTTGTAGCGCCTGAGTTTGGGAGGGGATAAAAAGTAGTTAAACTGCAACCAGGGTAAGGCTCCTGTGCATAACTGAGGGGAGTACCACTCAGTCCATAATACCACCCTACTGAATACCCTCGCATTCATTCAGTATCATGGGATCAGGGAAGAGGTAAGACAAGAGCATATTGGATACACTCTGCTACAAAGCTTGGTGCAATCAAAATGACTATGTTTTCACCAATGGAGTCTTAAATAGTCTTAAATCTGTCAAAGGAAAAAAAAACCTTGTAGAATTGTACATAATTGACCTTTTTAGAACACCAATCTGAAGTCTGTCAAGAGGGGTGTTAGCAAAGGGAGCAGATCAGCTATTGCCTGACAGTGCCTGGCAGGGCTGCAGCTTGAAAAGGAATTGGTCTTTGAGAGGTTGATTTTGAGTCTAGGCAAAAATTAGCAGATGACAGATTTTATGGTTTCAGATTTGCACTAATGGGTATTTCTTAACTCCAGTTTCATTTGCTAATTATTGAATTGTTTCTTTGCTCATTAGTATGTAGCTTGAGTTTTAAATTTAGTCTCTAACTTCCACTGTTTTTATTTCACACTTATTTGACTGACAGGCTATTCAGCAGCTGGAAAACATCAGGGGCGCTTGAGCATTTGCAGGCAGAGTTTAGACAAAATTTATAGGCCAGGCTGTTATAGGCTGCATAAGAATGATCTTAAATCCTAAAGAAAGTTGGAGCCATCGATTAAGCGGCTGCTTAGGATGCTCACATCCCAGAGCAGAGTGCCAGTGGAGTTTCTACTAGTCCATGCTTGCCTCCAGCTTCCTGTAAAAGTGCTTGGGAGCAGCAGATGAAGGGTTACTTACTGGAACTGTTGAAACAAACATGGGAGACTGGAATGGAGTCTCTGATTTTTAGCATTGACATTGCCCTGCACTAGCTGTTCTGGCCATTTGGGGGACAGGGCAGCTGGTAAACCAACTGGCCAAAGATTGATTCCTTGCTCTCTGCCCTAGTAAATCTGCCTTTTAATTGCATAAAAATAAACATAAAAGATCCAGAACAATAGTTGTCACCTGCTATTGCCCTAAGCAGCTCACAAGCCTTTATTGGGACACATTTCTATTTCAAGACCCTAAAAGTGCTTGATGCTTTAGTCACATTTCGGGGATTGATGCATTCAACAGCCACTCTGGATTGCAAGGACTTTTCCTGCACACATTGGGGAAAAAGTACCCAAGGTTTCAAGGTCATTTTAATACTAAGATCCCTGAACCAGTAAGAGTTAAAAGCTGTATTACCGTAACAAACAACTTTTGTTGAAGCATTGTTTGTGGGTGGTATCCACATTGTCTTTTACGTACTCCTATGGGTGATGGCAAGAACTTGCTACCTGATACATTCTTTTTCCCCTAAAAAGAAAGCTGCCCATTTCCCTTGCCTGTGGACTCATGGTTTTGGAGACAATTCCCTGTGGTTTCTTTATTTGCTACAAATAAATCACATTGCGTGACCAGTCCTTCTGGTGCATGTCTCAGAACTCACTAGGGAGCCTGCCATTAATTTGGGGTAGTAAGACAATGATAGAATTTTAAAGGCAAATGGCATTTGTGGTGGCTCTTAAGTGACCTCACAGTTACAAGCCCCTGCAAGTTGGGATCCACCTCTAGCTAAGCTCGGGGAGCGGGGTGCCACTCTTGGAGAGCTGATCCAGGATGTCATTTCCCTCAGGATGGGCCAGTATAGCCAGGTTCACCAAATACAACTCCATTCATTTCCTTCTCCAAAGTGCTGGGCTTGTCATTCTCTCATAGGAGGAAATTAGGTTTGTCTGACATCATATTCTTTATTGTTAGCTTGATAGATTGCTGTGTACTTCAAAATCTTTGTCAATTGATTATCCACCCCTCCCCTTTTCTCAGTTGCAGTATTCTTCAAGGGTATAGAACTCAACCAGTCTATGATTTCTGGTCACTGTTTCTCCTGTTTGAAATCTTGCTTTGCTTGCCCTTTCTCATTTGTCAGGCTTCCCAAAGTTTTCTATGATAGGGATTCACACTCCGCAAAGCAAGGAAGGAGTCAACTTGATTTTGACATCTTCCTGCTTCCTGCTGCTGTGCGCTCTCCTGCCGAAACCCTCCCTTACCCTCATCAGTTCCCACCCTCAGCTCCAGGGTGGGCTTCAATGGTCTTGCCTGGAAAGCAACTTGTGCTTCCCACAAACTCCAAGTTGAAGGTATTTTCATTCCATATTTTTTTAAAAAACCAGTTGAAAAGGAGCCTTGAAAATGCTTCAAAGCTGGAGGCAATGAGCCTCTACTGATGGAATGTCAGAGCAGAGTGTGCATGTAGGCTGGGAGCTTCTTTTCATCTCCACATCCTTGTACTAAGAAGCAGTCCCATACTGCAGCAGGCTTCAACTGGAAAAGGCATTTGTAATGATGGTAGCCTCAGCTCCTGGGGATTTGAAAATCTCTCTCAAAGCTAGAAATCTGTTCCAGAACAAGTGCTTCATGTACCTCTTGTTTCAACAAGAGGGCTAAGGTTTTTTCAAAGATGCAAAGGTGTTTGAGCTCATTTTGCTCTATTGTTCAATGTCTATTGATGAAATGTGAGTACTCTTTTAAAAAGAAAGATTAAGAATGTCATGCTAAAATAAAATGGCAGTGTTGTGGGGAAATTGAACACAAACTTGATTGTTGTCTTACACAGAAGAATTGTCATGCAGACAATGTTAGTGTGAAAAGTAAGATTTATACAAGAGAGAAATCTCATGCCATAGTGATGGGAGTAATCCAGGGGAAGAAAGACCAGATAAAATGGTGGAAGTGGTGTCTTTTAAGCACAATTTTGAGAAAGAGTAAAAACTAGAAGGGCGGGTGCAATCACAGGTTGGAATTCTGATCCTGTCTGACTTGCTCAGAACAAAAAAGCCATCCGAAGGGTGTGGCTGGCTGCCCCCCTTCCATTCCCATGACCAGCTGACCTCTCAGGAAACATCTCTGTGCCTCCTTATAAAATTCAGGGATGGAAGTTAATACTTTTACAAAATATACTTATTTTTATTTTTAAGTCAAATTTGCAGAGAGAAGACACAAAGATCATCATCTGCTGGTTTGCTCCCTAAGTGGCTGCAATGGCCAGAGCTGAGCTAATCAGAAGCCAGGAGACTCGCTGGGTCTCCCATGCCAGTACAGGATCTCAAGGCCCTGGGCTGTCCTCTATTGCTTTCCCAGGCCTCAAGCAGGGAGCTGGAAGAAAGTGGGGCCACTGAGACATGAACCGGTGCCTATATGGGATCCCAGTGCATGCAAAGCGAGGACTTTAGCCACTAGGATTCTGCACCAGGCCCAAAGCTGACATTTTGATCTGATTAAATATGGAACTTCCTGACCCTTTTTATATTTCATGCTAAAACTGGAACTTGGGGAGGGAGAATTCACATTGCACTAAGGGCTCCATGATACAGCTCGGTTGCTCTTCTTACGGTAAAACCAGAATCATCCAGAATTCCTCTTTTCATCTGAGACAAAAATAGAAGGGGGGAGGTAAGCAAGATTTTATATTTTCTTTAAAAAAATATATTGGAAAGTCAGATATCCAGAAAGCAGGAGAGACAGAAAGATCTTCTGTCTCCTGGCTCACTCTCCAAATGGCCACAATGGCTGAAGCTGAACCGATCCGAACCCAGGAGTCAGGAGCTTCTTCCAAGTCTCCCACATGGATGCAGGGTCCCAAAGCTTGGGGCCATCCTCTACTTCTTTTCCCTGGCCAGAAAATGGAGCTGGATGGGATGCAGGGCTGCCAGGACAGGAACTGGTACCCATATGGGATTCCAACGCATACAAGACGAGGACTTTGGCCACTAGGCTACTGTGTCAGTCCCAAGATTTTACGTTTCCTTTTTTTTAAAAAGACTTATTTTTATTACAAAGTCAGAGATACAGAAAGGAGGAGATATAGAGAGGAAGATCTTCCGTCTGATGATTCACTCCCCAAGTGAGCACAACGGCTGGTGCTGTGCTGATCCAGAGCCAGGAACTTCTTCCAGGTCTCCCACATGGGTGCAGGATCCCAAGGCTTTGGGCCGTCCTCGACTGCTTTCCCAGGCCACAAGCAGGGAGCTGGATGGGACGTGGAGCTACCGGGATCAGAATCGGTGCCCATATGGGATCCTGGTGCGTCCAAGGCGAGGCCTTTATGCGCTAGGCCATGCCGCTGGGCCTAAGATTTTATATTTTCAAAAAGCAGCTTCACCAAGGGACTAGAGATCCTAACCACCTATTAGCCCATCTGACTCCTCATGGCAGGGTTTGGGAGGACTATACAGATAAGCCTAGCCACATGACTACTGGGTTCATAACCTACTGGACTGTTAGACTTGGATGGATCTTAGAGATATTTTTCTTCCATGTTTCCAAAATTGGGGGGGGGGGTGGTAGGAGGAATACAATGTGAGGAAGAGAGTGACAAGAAACAAAGGTTTTGGAGTCCAAAAGACCTGTGTTTGATTGCCAATTTTGTAGGTGACCTTCAGAAAAGACAACTTTTTCAGGTCTCGGGTTTCCATTTTTGCTAATGTGAGGGTGCCAGTGCCTTGTAATGAGGGCAGTTGTGATGGCTGGCCATTATGGGTGTCTGACATGCATTGCAGATGCTCTGGACATGGCAGCTGCTCTCATGGCTGTAGTCAACATCAGGTTACATATGAGGAAGCAGAGGTGAAATGACTTCTTCAAGGTTGTTGAACATGTTTCAGGATAGGGACTAGAACCTAGGACTTCCAAGTCTCTGACTCCATGGCCCGTGACAGCACACAGCCCTGCCTCCTCAAACTGTCCTATGTGACATATGGTCCTCTGCAAGTAAATGCCAATTTGGGGAAACAACTAAATAATTTGGTGTGATAATGCAGGAGTTTATTGTTTGTCCTCTTTGTACTAAGAAATATTTGCTGAAGGTAAACTTGCTAGACTGCCCAAAGGTATCTTCTGCAAGTCACCTTCCAGAAAGAAAATAACCAATGGTGAGAGAGATTGGGCTTGTTTAGAGAACAAACTGTGAGAAGCAATTGTTAAGTGTGGTGGTTAAGACTGTTAATTTCCTGTATCGGAGTGCTTGGGTTTCATGCCTGAATCTGGCTCCTGCTTCCTGCCATTGTGGACCCTGGCAGACAGTAGTGATGGATGATTGGATCCCTGCCACCAACATGGGACGCCTAGGTTGTGTTCTTGGCTGTTTTCTTTGGCCCAGGCCCAGTCCTGGCCATTTCAGGCATTTGAGAGAATGAACCTATAGATACAGGCCTGTCTTTTCCTCTCATAATTTTTAATGAAGTAACACAATCACAGTGCTGAATTGAAAAGCTTGGACTACTGTGATTCCAAATGTCTGTGATTACTCCTTGGATAGTAGCAGAAATTGAGGTCTGCAGAGTTGGAGGACTCGCCCAGTGTCACAAAGCTAGTAAGCTGCAGAATCACAATTACAACCAAGGTCTTGTGACTCAGTTCAGAGCACTTTCTGTTCTACTTGAATTGCACAGATTTAAAAATCTTTTTACTTTTTCTTGTCTTTTTAGGTGTCAGACTCTTGAAAAATGACTGGTTAAGGGCATGAGGATCCCTTAGAACTGTTGGAGCCCATTTCACACACATCTTTATTGTTAGCAAACAGTACCATTAACTTGAATGATTCCCTGACTCTCCAGTTTTCTGAGCATAGTTGGCTGGTGACCCAGCTTCTTTGTATTATAATCCACTTGGCTGTAGCAGAGATTTTGGCCCTTATTTTTGGTCTCCCCACTCTGATCCTGGGTATATCTGTGGACATGTTTCTTACTGGAAGGTTGAGCTTTCGCCTAATGCATAAGATCCTGGAATTGGTCTCATTTGATGGGATATAGAAACATATCAAGGGGCATTTTGCTACTTGATTACCTTTGTACTCCATTCCTGACCTGGAGGATTTATTCCCTCAGTGTTGGGAATGTACTGGTGATTCTAGAACTTCCTATTTTTATTATCTGCTAATTGATCTTGTTACACTCCTGATAAGTATTCTTGGAGACTGTCAAATGTAATGGACAACCCCAGGGCCAAGCTGACAACAGCAAAACCATGCTAAAGGTTATGGTAGAAAACATTTGTTGGGATAACCAAAAGCTTGTTGTAAGAAAAAAAAAGATTGAGACAGACCCTGGCATCACAGAGCTTGTAGAAGTTTTCAGAAAATCATTAGAAATTATTTCATTATGGCTCTGTGGCAGCCCAATCAAAAAAATCCCACTAATAGAAATTACTTGAGCTGAGCAAGCACCAGTAAAATTTCATACTCTGACACTTAGAAGTAGTAAATCTTTGAGTTAAACTTGTATATTAGCAATAGAACAGAAAGCATTGTTTAGCCTCTTGAAACCTCTTGCCTGAGTATTTTTTTTAATGACAGCTAGTAGGAGGGGCTAACTAAGATGGAGCCTGTACTGTTCTAGAATGGATCTGGACTGGGTGGAATAGAAACTAAGACATTTCTTGGAACTTCCTGGTTAAATGTATATGCAGATCACTTAACATTAAGCACATTCAATCACATTCAATTTCTGGTTACTTGCATCTCTTCCTATCCATTTGGGCTGAATCCTAGAAAGCTGGGGCCAAGCATTGAGTTTTCATTAACATTCATCTATTCATCCCATCTCATCCATGCATCAAATGATTCATTCAACAAATATTTTAATGTAACAGATTGCCAAGCACTTTATTTGGCATTGAGGAAAGACCCCAAAATGCATTAGGTGCTTAAAATAATGTAAAATCTCATGAGACTATAGGATATAGAAACTTATTTTGGGTAGAGGAGAGTAGATGGATTATGCAATGTTTCATTGCAACCTGCATGATTTGGAAGTGGGCCAAATGAAGTGAGATATTCTATTGTAGGCAGAGGGAAGGCCTGTGTGAAGGATCTGAGTGAGAATAAAAAGGAAAATACAGTAATAGTAGCTGGAGAGTTTGAGGAGGAGATCACACAAGGTTTTACGGAGAACAGAAAATGTATTCTTCGTAATTGAGTCATAGTCCCCAAACCAGACCTTGCTTCCCTCACTGTCTAAGTTGAGGTTCTTCTACCACCATCTTTTTTTTTTTTTTAAGATTTATTTTCATTTGAAAGGCAGAGTTAGAAGAATGACAGATGTTCTATCCACTGGTACACTCTTCAAAGTGCTGCAGCAGTTGGAGTTGGGTTGATCTGAAGCCAGGAGTCAAGAGTTTCTTTTGGATCTCTTACACTGGTGCAGGGGCCCAAGCACTTGGGCCTTCCTTTGCTGCTTTCCCAGATTATTAGCAGGTAGCTGGTTCAAAAGTGGAGCAACCAGGACATGAACCAGCACCCATATGGGATGCGGGTACTGATCCTGAAGTTTAGCCTGCTATGCCATGGTGCCAATCCCTCTTCTACTCTTAAATTAGCTTTCTTTTAAGGTGCATTTCGTAGGAGGCTACCAGTAGCACAGGAACAAAGGTGGCTGTGCAGATTGGGTGCACAGCATCTGTCGGCTTTTGAAGAGGGAGTAATTTTGATACAGTTCTTTTACCACAGGTGAAACAGAAGTACTCTGCATGCCATGGGAAATGACAGTAGACTGTATAATTGGCCATCAAGAGATGCTAAATGTAATCCATGTCAGTAAGATGGGCCTAATTGTGCAAGTCAAGGAATGAACCATAAAAATCCTGAATTACTTCATTGTAGCAGGCCCTTACTTTTCTTATGATTTATTTATTTATGTGAAAGCCAAATTTACGAAGAGGTGGAGAGAGGGAGATGGAGAGAGGTCTTCCATCCGCGGGCTCACACCCTAAATAACTACAAAGACCAGAGCTGATCTGATCCAAAGCTGAGAGCCAGAAGCTTCCTTAGGTCTCCCACATGGATGCAGGGTCTTGTGCCATTCTCCATCTTTCCCAGGTTATAGGCAGGGAGCTGGGTCAGAAATGGAACAGCTGGGACTTGAAGGGATGCCCATATGCGATGCCAGTACTGCAAAGTGAGGGTTAGTCTTGTTGAAGCACTGTGCTGGCACCTGACTTATTTTGATCTTGCATCCTCAGCATTGGTGCCTGGAACATATTAACTCCTGGAGAGAAACTATTAAATGAATGGATGAGTATAGGTGTATAATCTTATACTGACTGATGGAAGCCTGTGAAGGCAGCTATTTTACATTTTCACAAACTTGATTCTGTGAGAATTGTTAGAACACAGGAATGATGGAATGTTTGTGGCTATAAGCCAGCGAAGTTTTTTTCAAAACATCCTATCTCATGGCCTCCAGGGCTCCTCCAGTGTGGCACCTCTGAAACTTCAGAGAAAGGTAGCAAATGTCATCTGGAGCCTATATGTACATAATGACTTCACTAGAATATTTTAATTACATTTCATTTTATGACATCATTTCATAGGCTTTGAGGTTCCCACAACCCCTCCCTGTACCCTCCCCCCCATGGTGGATTCCTCCAACTTGTTGCAGTATTACAGTTCAAATCCAGTCTTGTTTCTTTCATTGCAAGCGTGTACCACGCATAGAGTCCAGCATCTTATTGTCTAGACCAATTCAACGGTTTCTTGGAGAGACCATCTCTGGTCTAAAGGCAGAGCTGGCAGAAAATTGTTCCAACCAATTAAAAGCCACAACATAACATCAACAACAGTTTACAACATTATGGAATTAATTGACATGGTATTGAGTGAAAAAAGATTAGAATAGACAGAGAACAACAAGGAAAGCTTAGAACCAGACAGGAAACGGTCAGCGGCGACTCACATATACCTTACTAGGTAGGACATGAAAATAAGTTACTCCTAACTAGGGTATTGAAGATTTCTCTGCACACCCCTCCTAAAACTGTTCTGTGCCTCAGTTGTTAACATATGCCTTGTTAGAGTTATGAGCCAGTTTGGACTATGCTAAAATCTGCCAAGTTCAGTAAAAATTATGCTTGAATACAATAAACTGCTAAATACAAAAATGAAAAATGACACGAGACAGCTGAATAGTATCCGATAGCCATTTTAAGGTGGATAGAAGCCGGTTCTGTGTATACACAAAAATTGAAATGTCAATGAAGTAGTCACAGGATGTGGTTAAGAACTTGCATTTTCTAACATCGGTTGTTCACTAAAATGTTTTTTAAAGGATTTACATATGATTTGAAGATGTAAGGGAGCATTGAAACTTTTATGAAGGAAAATTTATTTAGTTGCTTATAAGAAAAAATGTTTACTTGTAAGGGCTGTCAAATCTTGCCTCTGTATAACTCAAAGAACATTTGTATTTAAAGATAGAAGAGCAAAGTAGGGAGCCAGAAAATTAAAATACCAAATAACTTTTTTTTTTATTAATTACATTGCATTATTTGACACAGTTTCATAGGCTCTTGGATTCCCCAAACCCCTCCCCATACCCTCCCCCCATGGTGGATTCCTCCACCTTGTTGTTGTATTGCAGTTCAAATTCAGTCTTGTTTCTTTCATTGCATAGAGTCCAGCATCTTATTGTCCAGATAAATTCAATGGTTTTTTGGGGAGACCATCTCTGATCTGAAGGTAGAGCTGGCAGAATATCATCCTGATCAATTAAAAGCCCCAGCACAACATCAACAACAATTTACAACATTATGGAGTTAATTGACATGGTATTGAGTGACCAACATGTTAGAGAATGCAGGTTCTTAACCACATCCTGTGACTACTTCATTGACATTTCAATTTTTGTTTATACACAGAACCGGCTTCTATCCACCTTAAAATGGCTATCGGGTACTATTCAGCTGTCTCGTGTCTATTTTCATTTTAGTATTTAGCAGTTTATACTGTTGAAGCATGATTTTGCTGAACTTGGCAGATTTTGAAATAACTTTTTTTTTTTAAATCATGCTATTTACAAAGGCATTTGCCAGGACACAGCTGAGATAAGTCTAAGCTTGTTGAGAGAGGACAGAAGAATAAGAATCCAAGCTTGTGAATTCAGTCTCAGCTTAGTTACAAATGTCCAGAAGGTTGTCTTATTTCCTGAGAATGTCTGGCTAAAGGATCTTCTGCAGCATTCTGAGATGTCACCAGACATACTGGGCAAAGACAGTGATATGTTCAGGAAAGAAGTTCAGAGAAACTGTGGTAGGATTCAGCTTGTATGAAGATGCTTCAGAAACTTTGTGGCAAAAGTTTATTTTGATGTAAAAACCCTTTGAAATTTATGCATAATTTTTCCATGACATATATATTTTCATGAACTTTTTGGAGATGACACACATGCATGGATTTCAATACTTTTCTAACAAAAAGCAACTTATATGTAAAATATTTTTATTTAATTTATTTGAACAGCAATAGAATGAGCATATGCACATTCACATGCAAGAGAACCAGAGTGGGAGGGAGAACTAATTTCTGCCAGCTCGTTCATTTGGGTCACTCCCCAAATACTCAGAAATGGCAGGGCAGAGCCTAGATGAAACCAAGACATGAGGATTCAAGCTGAGTCTTTTACATTGACGACAGAAACCAAACATTCGAGCCATCACCTGTTGCCTTGCAGGGTGTTCATCAGCAGGAAGCTGGAATCTTTGGCCGAGGCAGGCTCAAACCCAGGCATTATGTATGGGACATGGATACCCAAAGTGGTGGCTTAACTGCTAAACCAAATTCCCATCCCTTGTCTTAAAGTCTCTCAGTACCCTCCATCTTAAAATATTATTAAGGTTTTGGATGAACAGTACTTGTACATTTTTATGGGACACAGTACAACATCTCAACACATATGCACAGTATAAACTGATCAAACAGGACAATTAGCCTTTGCATTTATTTATCTTTTGTTTGACTCTAGAGTCTACCACGCCCTCTCTTCTGGTTTTTTATATAATGGATAATACAATATTATTAACTGTAGTTGTGTTACTGTGTTATGGAACCCTAGATTATGTTACTTTTATCTGATTGTATTTTGATGCTTGTAATTCAACCTTCCACTATTATGGCTGTCCCCTCCCACGCCCTTTCCAACCTAAAGGTATCTTTTAAATCCATTTTCTATGGCTGTTTTAATAGCATTCACTTGTAGATGGAGTAGCACTCTCCCTTATAGCATGATTTGAGTGACTGTTTCCTCAGTCCGCAGCAGGAGCCTGCTGTGCCAAATGCCAACCAAGTAATTGAAAGTCGGCTCACTGAAAAGTATCTCATTGAATGGCAAATTGGCTACCTTACCGAATAAATGAATGATTGTTTGAAACACATGCTGGAGTAGGGCAGAAAACTGGAGAATCGCAAAGAACTTCTGATGTTTCATGGTAAAAACGAAACATGCAGTTTCTTCCGTTAGCCAGAGCTAGTGATACATCCCTATGGAGCAGTGGAGTGACTAGGTTTCTTAGGCAAAGGAGGACAGGGATTGGTGACTGCCAAAAATATCTACAGAGGATAAACTTAACAGTTTGGGAAGGTTTTCCTAACATTTCAAGCTTACTGTGATTTGAGTGTTGGAGGGTCGATGGCGACAGAAGCCCTCCATAACACACACACACACACACACTCCCTCTCCCTCTCCCATCCATTGCATGGAGACAGACAAGAGAGCAAGCAGACAGGACAGTCCAGACATGTGATTGAAGCTAAGCGATTTTGATGAATTCTTTTTTTTTTTTTTTTTTGGATTAAATGAATTTCGGAAACTTGGCTTTGGCTGATTTTATGTTTTGTGAATTAACCCAAAACCTGAAACTCTGGACTAGCTTTTGGTGTTTCTGAAATGTTGACATTGAGAAGGGATAGATGATTTTTATCAAGCAGCTAAGAATAGGCTTTAATTTGGAGAGAGAGAATGGATATTAGAAATGTTTTGGCTTTAGCTGTCAGGTAAGTGGAGAGAGGAAGCTTTAATTTGGAGAAAAAGAAATGAAGAGAGAGAGAGATGATGCATATTAAGAATGTTTTGGCTCTAGCTGTCGGGTAAGCAGGGAGAGGAGAGTGGGTACTGCGCCATGCTACCAGGAGCGGTTAATTTTCTTCATAGCTGGACCTTGATTCAAGTCCTGGTCTCTGGGGTGCAATTTAGAAAGCTAAGGGGCCTCTGTCATGTCTGCTCTAAGCTTCTGTTTCAGTCCTTTTACTTTAGCTCCCTATGTAAGGCAGCATTCACGAAATTGTATTTCCCATTTATGTCAGTTTGCGATGAAATTTATGCTAACAGCTCCTTTTTATGTTAAGCTGAAGCTACTTTTGTTTACAGCATATTTAAAAGAAGGCCTCATGGTAATTTTGTTGAATGTAAAAATTTTAAACAAAGATTTAAACAAACCTGAATGTTTGGATCCTCTGAAAATCCATTTTCTAGGTTAAACTCTATGAAATTGCTGATCATGAACTCTTTCTGTGACTGTGTAATTTGAGCCCTAAGTTTTTCATTGTTGCTTGTGTATTCATAGATTTGTATAATGAAAAGATCAATGTGTGAAGGAGGAGACAGCCTAATTCCAGGCTGAGATCTGCCAATATTAAGCTGCACAGCCTTAGATGAGTCAATTAATTTCTTTGACCAGTGCAGAGTATGTTTTTCTACGTATTATGCATTTATTCATTTTTAAAATAATTCAGTGATTGCCTACTAATTGGCATTATGTTAGGCACTGGGGATGTGGTGGACAAGTTGGTTTTGGCCATTGTTCTTTTGAATCTTAGAAGCTTGTTATTGCACCATTGGGGCCTCTGCTCTATTCTCTTCTACAAGCATTCCAAGCAACTCGCATATTCTAACTTAGGCCAAGGCTGGCAAATGGTTTTCCCTAGCTAATTAAATCAGCATAACCAGAATGACCACACTAGTGGAACAATGACATTGACATGAGCCCTTTGAGAGGATAATTCTGTTCTATGTCCACTTTGTCATGAGCAGCAGCTGTTTTGCCTTCTTCCATGTCACTGCAGTCTTTAGTGCCTCTGTAACAATCGCATATGGATCTTGGCTTGGCAGTAGGCCCTTGTTTAAAATATCCCTGCATATGCAAAGCACCAGGGGGGGGCGGAAGGGAGGGGAGGTTCTTTGGACTAGCATGCTTTGGGAGTTGCCCAAAGAAGGATGAACTTGACTATGAAGTGAAGCCAAATCATGGGAGATCCTTGTTTTATTTAAATTCATTAGATTTTTTAAAGTATCGTAAACATATAACACAAATGTCAAAGGGTAGCAATGGGTATACAATGAAGATGAATAGTCTATTGAACTCAGAGCCTCTAGCCACCTAGAGTCTGCCTTCAGAAGTACTTTCTCTAACCTGTATTTTTTTGTCTCTAAAAAGAGTCCATGGATATACAGAGGGTACATATTTTGCAGCAGCTATGAAGTTTATCACTTTTACAACGAGTTAACAAACCACTCCAAGCAAATTATTTTAACCTACCAGTTAACCTTGGGACCTGGTCAGTTCTCCTAGCCATACACATTTGAAATAGGGACATGTCTCTAATACATGATAAGTATATATTCACGTTGTTAACCTAGCTTACTGTGGAGCATATTTAAAGGGGAAGCGGGATCCACCTGTGGGTTCTGATTTTTCTAAGCCTGGGGTAGTGCTCTCTCACACTGTTCTTGGAATGTGCACAAACATGGAGAGAAGCTGCGTTACTCTGAGTGTAGGCAGTGTCTGTGCCAAAGCTCAGTCTCCCTGGAAATCATGAGAAAGCCTGAAGTAGAATGAAGTCATAGTCAATTGACTACATTATTTTATTTTTCTCTGTGTGCTTTTAGGGAAGATTTAAAGTGGCAACTCTCCACGATATACAATAAGCATATTTTCTTGAAGGCCTGAGCTCTGAGGTTCGCCTTCAGTAACCCTGGAAGGCATTGGTGGGGGGGAACCAGCAGATGGGCTCACTTGCCCATGCTCTTGGTCTTTTACACAAAGAGAAGAAAACCTAAAAGGGTTTACTGTTACTGTTATACTTGTTCTATTTCTCATGGGGGTAGGTGGTATGCTTGATGCTATGGGCATGGTAATTAGTAAGGTAAGCATTTCAGGTCTCAGTGGAACACATGCCAACAAGAGAAGCACACAGAAGGAACATGCAATTTTAACACATTGCAAGAATAGAAGAGTATAGGGTGTCATGTCCTGGAGCACATGGAAGGGTCAGTTAAGCCAGGGTAGCCGGGTGTTGCCAGGGGAGGTGATGGTTCATTGGAGGGTTGAAAGATGAGTATTGAAGGTGACCAAGCAGAAGTGGTTAACAGAGATTCCAAGTTTTCTTCATCTTCTCAGCTATCCAGCTACTCAGGATGAATCTGTCAATCCTATTATTTTGATGTCAGATATTTAGCACCGTTAATTTTCCTTTTGTGCCTTGTCTCTCAAGACATCCTCTTGGCCATAGCTGGAGACCTAGATGTTAACATCCACTCATGCAGACTTTTCCAAATGGGTGCCCTGTGTGTTGCTTTCATCTTGGGGCTTAGCCACCCACTTCGGCTCTACAGCACTGGTTAGAACAGCATGACATAGATGTATCCTGTTTTTCTAGAAAAAGAAGCCGATAAACCTAACTCACTGTCATTTAAGATAGTGATAACTAATACATTCTTTAAAGGTAAAGGTGTCAGCACATTGGTAATGCCAGCATCCCATATGGGTTCCAATTTATGTTCCAACTGTCCCATTTTTTATGCAGCTCTCTGCAAATGACCTAGGTAAAGCACCAGAAAGTGACCCAAACATGGTGGGGATCTAGCCCCTGGCCAAGCATAGAGTGAACCAGTGGATGGGAGAGCTCTCTTTTTCTCTGCATAACTCTACCTTTCAAAATAAATTTGTAAATCTTAAAAAAAACTTAGTAGCAGCAGGCATAGAGTGTTACTGTAGTTTTTGCTTGTACCAGATTCAGGAAGAATGAGCTACTTACATTTCTAGAGGGGTTGAAGGTAGATGTAATGACAGCATGTCATGAACTTAGGTCTGGGAGTTGGATTGGCAGGAGGCTGGGGAAAAAGCAATGCAAATGTCTGCAGATGCTAGCAGGTGTGGCTCCAAATGGTCAAGGCATTATCAAGTCAGAAAAAGGAAGAGATGGATTAGTGGCCAGGGTAAGGATATGGGCAGAAATAAAATCCAAATTATTTTCCTGGAGTAATTCTTTTCCTCAACTGGAAATGCTTGCATCTTAAACTAGAACAGATGACAAATTGGCAACCAAGTAGTCAGGAAGCCAAGGGTGGTTGTTACCAGGGAAACAAAAGTGAGGGAAAAAGGTGAAGTGCTTAGACTTGTAGGGATTGGGCCAGAGAGTTTGTGTTGGCGATGCGTTGGGAGACTTTTCTCTTTCCACAGATAACTGAGGGCTTCCTGGTTGGGGATAGGTGATTTAAGGGGCTGTAATTTCCCCTTTCATAGGGACAATATCAGCCTTACATCTTGTGCAATCTGAAGTCTTGCTTGCAAAGAAATATTGACTTGAACATACTGAAGTTGTCCCAGTCTCACCCTGGAAGAGTCAGACTGTAAATTATTCAGCCCATTCCTTTTCACATGAATGAATTGATAAAGGTTTCCTAAGACAGAAAGCACTAGTGTCTCAAAAGACTGATTCATTCAACCTGCAATCAATTCTTCACAAATACTGAAAAATTGGACCAGTGAGTGGAGAAATTTCTGGGGGACTAGTGAAGGTAAGATTTACCCACATAGTTCTAATGTAGTTCAAGTATGTTCATTATACTTTTGCTTTGAAATATGTGTGTGTATAATAAAACAAGCAAGTATAAAGAGCAAAAATTATTACCCTAGATGAAGAAAGATTTTACCAGTACCTTAGTACCTCTATAGTGGTCCCTTCCTCAACAGTATATATACTGCTTAGCTTAGCTATTTCAAACACTTGATACAATGCAATTATATTCTAGATCATTTTCTTTGACTTTCTTCTTTGACTCAACATAAGTTGGTGAGACTTAATACAAGTTAATCTATTGTTCTGTAGTTTATTTGAATTGATGAATTGCAGTGTATTCCTACAATCTATCACTTCTGGATATTTGACTTTTTCAGCTGCTTTTATATTATAAACACATATCACTGTGAACATGATTTTTATTATCTCCTCCTGCACATAAATCTGTAGTTCTCTTGGGTATTTACGTAGGAGTTAAATTGTTGACAATGTGTGTATATGGAACTTCACTAAATAATGTGATCTGTTTTCTAGTTTCCTGGAGTTTTCAAAGAATCTAAGGGATCCTATAATATCATATCCTCAAACTTTAATTATACACCCCCCATAATGGCAAAGAAATTAAAGTCTTAGTTTTCATTACCTTGATTACTGACAAGGTTTTCATTGAAGTTTCCCTTTTTCCTTTATGCCTCCCTTCAGGTCATTTGCCCATTTCTTTTTAATCTCCTGGGAATGTGTATAAACATAAATGTAGCTACATATATAGATTAACCTGCAATGTTATGTACACTGTAAGCATATTCTTTCATGTATTGGTTTTTCATTCCCTTTGTGATATATTTTGGTAAGGGGAAGTTCTTTAATGCAGTCAAATTTCACAATCTTTACTTTGTGTGATTTGTACTTTGTGTCATTTAAAAAACCCTTTAGTATTCTGATGCCATGAAGATTATCTCTTTTTCATATAAACAGTGCTTTTCACTCTTTATGAATTGGTTGAGCAAAGATTCAGATTAGTTTTATTTCCAAAATGGATGAGTCCTAGTTGTAGTACCAGTTTTGAAAGGAATTACACATTTTTCTTCCCGAATCAGCAGTGACATTGTTGCCCCCAGTCATGTGCCTATAAATGTTTTTGGACATTGAATTCTACTTAACTCATCTGTGCTCTGTCCTTGTATCCTATTTGCCCTGGTCTTGATTACTATACCTTAGTGATAAGTCTTAATTTTATTTTTGATGATGTTTATGTAGTTAAGAAGGATGCATGTCCATGTGAACCGCTGATTAGGGTAGGGATGGTTGAGGAATAGGGGAAAATGGATGAGATGATTTGCTTCCAATTTTCTTTTTCTTGTTTCTGTATCTGGGAGAAGAAGGGAGAGAGAAGGGTTGAGAAGCTCCACCCAGAAACCTAACTGCATCAGCATCTGGGGATGGGGAGTGGCTACCCAATGTCATCCCAGGGTCCCTGAGGCACAACATGCTTTCAAAGTACTGCTCAAGTGATTTTGATAGTTCTGAAATGCTGTTAACTTTATTGGTCCAAGGATGAGGACATTTGCTGTCAAAGCTTGTCTGGGAGAGTTGTCTCTCCATCCTCTGCTATGGTACTAGATGTCCTCCACAGGCCCCATTGAACTGCCATACCTCCCATGTGCATCTGAGAATGCCGTCCACTGCATAGTCTTTAGCAATTGAGGAGACCCAGTTCTGATCATGCACTTCATGGTCAGACCACATATCCTGTGTTGCTCCCCGTGGTTGGAATTCTGAGTCTACTGGTTCAGTTTGGGGGTTTCCAAAGAAACCTCATCAGAGGTGACCCCAGACCTAACTTGTATGTGTGCTAGCTAGTACAGGTTCAGGCTCAGTTCATTACCTACATCAGCTTACATACACACTGGTGACTACAGTTACTGGGTCAGTTCTGTCCCCAGCACCATCTCTTACACAAACCAATGGAGGCTGGGATCCAGCCCAACCTGCCCACCACACACTTGACCCTCACGCACACTAGTGTGAACTTCAGCCTAGTCAGGGTAACCCCCCTGTAACTCCATCAGGCCTGCCCCTAGCCCTGGTTTCTGCACATTCTAGTATGTGAGGCAGATTGCTTCAGTCTATCCTGCATTCCATTTGACTTTTGTACATACCAATGGGTGCTACAGCCCAGCTCAGCCCAACTGAGTCCACTATCTAGCCCACACTCATACTGGCAGGTACTACTGCCTGTCCAGACAGGTCCACCCCCAGCCGTGGTTGTCATGCTCACTGGTGGGAGCTGCAGCCCATCAGTGTTAATTTCCCTGCTAGGCCCATCCCCAGCTCTGGATCTTGCACTTTCCACGAGGTTCTTCAGGCCTTTCCTAGCGCTTGCCAGCTGATGCTGCAGCAAAGCCCAACAGCCTGTGCTTACTGTGGCTCATGCATGCACCAGTGGATACAGTTGGTTATCCCAGCCTTGTTCCCCCCCAACCCAGTTAACATGTAGGCCAATGGGTATTATGTCCCTTCCTAGCCTGGTTGGCCTCCCCGCCCCTCCCTCCCACCCCACATCAGTTCTCATGCTCACCAACTGGAGCGGTGGCCCAACAAAGTAATACTTGTTGGCCCCTAGTGGGCTCACATCCTCCCTGTCCTGGGTCTTGCCAGTCTTGGCACGTACAGGTGGGTGCTGTGGTCCAGTCTGTGTGGCCTGCTTTACCTCAGCATTCACCAGCAGGTGCTATGGCCTGGTGCGTCCTGGCCTGTCTCCAGTTCCAGCTCATGCTGGTGGGTGCTGCAGCTTAGACCTGCCCAGTTTGTCCCCATTCCTGGCTGTCATGCAAACTGGAAGGTGTGATAGCCTAGCCCAGCATGGCCTGCACTTCATTCTGGCTACCACACATGCCAGTGTGCTAAGGTTTGGCCTGTCTCTGCCCAGTCTGCGCCCCGCCCCACCCCCCCAGTACCAGCCCACACACTTGCTGATAAGTGAATTAGTCTTGCCAGGCCTGATCAACACCCAGCACTGACTCACATGCTCAACAGTGTGAGCTGCAGCCCACCAGTGGAATTCCCCAAATTCCCACACGAGGCCTACTCCCAGATCCAGCTTTCACATGTGGCAGTGGGTGCTAGGTCCTTATCCGACAGTCTGCCCTCTCTTAGCCTTTGTGTGAGCTGGTAGATGCTGTGGCCAGGCCCACTGTACAGCCTATTCCTTGGTGTGTCTGTGGGTGCTGCACCCCTGGTCCAGCCAGGTGTGTTCCTAACCCCAGTACCTATGAATATCAGGGGTGTTCCATGGTCATGCCTAGCTCCACCCATCACCTAACCCAGCTCTTGAGAAAACCAGCAGTTACTGCAGTTCCACAGGAGTGAGCCCACATATTCCCCCATAGAATATGCCTCTAGACCTGTTTCTCTTGCATGCTTGTTAGTGTCATGGACCAGTCTAACGTGTTCTGACACTCACTGGTGGGTGATTTAGCCTTGCCAAGTAGCCTCCAGCCGTAACTTTAGTGTGTGCCCATAGGTTGTGGTTGGTGGTGGTCGATGCTAACTACTCAACTATGGTCTGCATCAGTTTAACCTGGAAAAGTCTTCCAGCTTCCTCCCTCCAAACCACTCAGCCTCAGCCCCCTCACTTACGTGTAAGTATAGTGGCATTATCTGCAGAAGTCCCCCAGAAGTCATTCCTCACCTGCAACATACTCCCTGAGTGCCCCCCCCCCATCCTATACCTTCTTCCCTGATCAATCCACAGCCCCCGTGCTCAAGGGCACATTGATTCCTCAGCCCCATCTTCTGGCAGGGCAGAATACTGGCCTTGGAAACCTGCCCACCTACCCGGGACCCCAGAGCCAGTCCTCTGCTGCACATGCCATCCTAGGACCCTGCTCCTCTGCTTAGCTGAGACTCGAGCATAATAACGAGTCCCCAAGTCCAGTGTATCAGTATACCATGCCAGTATGCCAACCAGGGGCCTTAGCACCCCCCCACCACCACCATCACCTGTCTGGAACCCAAGCACGTGGGAGTTCCCAGGCTCTCTCTGCTTCAGCCCGAGTTCCCAGGCCCCGGGAGGATGCCTAGGCACCGCTGTGGTGGAAGCCAGTGATAAATCTTGGTATCTGGTAAGGAAGTTTCTCCTGCTTATTCTGTTTAACTAGGTGTGTCTTGGCTAATTTGGTGCCTTGCACTTCATTATAAATTTTAGAAAATTGGCTTGTTCCCACTGCACAATAAGAAAAAAATTGGAATTTGCATTTGGATTATGTTAAGCCATTGACAGAGAAAAAAAATTTCATCAAAACAAGGGGGAGACAAAAATGAAGCAATGCTGCATAATTCACTGTGCTATAAACCTGTTGGTGTAAAAGTTCCCTTCTAAGAACATACGTCCCTGCCATAATGCTTGGTTTTCCCGTAGCATTTTCCCCCTTATTCTCATGGATAATATCTAACCTGAGTTATTTCCCTTTTAGTTTTATGCTTCTTCTTTGACCACAATAATTGGTCAGTAAAAGATATCGTCAGACAGCCTACTTGTTGACTCAAAAATCAACAAAAGTTGAAAATAAAATATCAAGCTTTATTTTTACCACCATAGCAATAGTTCTAGTGGAAGAATTAAGAAAAAATAAATAGGTACATGTGATACAGGCAGAAACTCCAGTTGCTGTTTCTAGCTCTAGGGACATTCAAATCAAAGGGAATAATATGTACTAACTGATTAAGTATGATAGAAATCAATTTCTTCCATTATTGATTCAGAAATTCTTCCCAGAATTCAGCCATAAATAGTGTCCTAGGAAATGCTTTGCTTTTGATTGAAGTATCATAAAAGCAATTTTGTTTAATCATAGAAGTTCTTGACTCAAAGCAATCAAGTTTCCATTGTCTGTTTTCTCAGGAAAAACCCTCTTTATACTTCACATTAATTCGGATTCATCCAGAATCACCCATTTTGTTCCCTTATTTTTTAGCAGAACTATTCATCAGGAAGATTTCTGGTATTCATGACTTAGCATCTGGGTTATATTCAACATTAAGAGGGAATTCCATTTTAGGTTATTATGGGGATGTTTGCTTTATAGAGAAACAGAGGGATGCTGGGCTTTTAGCATAGCTGTAAAGTGCTTGTGGTCCACATTGTGTTACCTGAATTCAATATGTGGCTCTGGTTTCTGATGCTAGCTTCCTGTGGACAAGCCACATCCTTGAAAGGCAATGGTGGTGGCTCAGGTAATTGGATCCCCAACCACATGGGAGATCGGGATTGAGTTCCCGGCTGCTGTCTCTGGCCTTGGGGCATGTATGGGAATTTGTCTGCCTCTCTGCCTCTCAAATCAATAAATACACAAATAAAAGAATAACATGGGCCCAAGGGGAACATTACTAAATAAAATCTAATACACCTTCAACTTAAAAACACCTGGATAAGTATCTTTTATTTAGTATTTATAAAACCCAAGTTCCCAGTTAAGGAAACATAGAATTTTTCATGCAGTTAAATTTCTTTAATTTCAAGGTCTGTGTTTAGTCTGAAATCAAGTCCTTCATACTCTTAAAGGTCATGCTATAATACCTTTTCTTAAAAAGTTATGGGAATAAGTAATAGTTGTTTCTTTGAAGCCAGTAACCATGTAATCCTCTCTACAACTACCTTCATTTTGAAAATAAAATGTTGGGCCCGGCGCGGTGGCGCAAGTGGTTAAGGTCCTCGCCTTGCACATCCGGGATCCCATATGGGTGCTGGTTCTAATTCCGGAAGCCCCGCTTCCCTTCTAGCTCCCTGCCTGTGGCCCGGGAAAGCAGTCGAGGACGGCCCAAAGCTTTGGGACCCTGCACCCATGTGGGAGACCCAGAAGAGGCTCCTGGCTTCGGATAGGCATAGTATCAGCCGTTGCACTCACTTGGGGAGTGAATCATCAGACGGAAGATCTTCCTCTCTGTCTCTCTGTCTCTCTGTATATCCGCCTTCCCAATAAGAAACTAATAAAAATAAATCTTTAAAAAAAAAGAAAATAAAATGTCATATATCTCATAAATCCATAGGTTTGCAAACCGCTGTTGAAAATATGATTCGTTCTGGAGGACAGGGTTTGAATAGCAGGGTGTTTTTTGAGGTAGGAGTGGAACATGGTCATGTGAGATTTACAGGTAGCTGAGTCCATTTCCCAATGGCATAGGAAAAACATTTTCTTCCAATCCTGGTGAGTGCTAGGGTAATTAAATCCATGTGTGTCTGATACAGTAATTCACGCTCATCAAACTGGCTCTGTGAAGAGGTATGTCTAAGCCAACCCTAACGCTTTCTTTCTACCTCCAGTACAGTTAACGTATTAGCCAAGTCAGTACCTGCTACAAGCTGTGTGATCTGAAGGATGCAGGATAAATCCTTTGTCAAGAAACCTCTCTTAGAGATGCTTGAAATTTCACCAGTAACAATGCAGCCTTTCAATTTTGACATGGCGTTTTCCTGGGGTCATCTTTGAAATGGATCGATCCTTCTGGAAGATAAAATTGGCTGTGGTTTCTGACATCTCTTGATCTGTTGTTTTTGTGTGTGAGCAAAGGAAAAACCTGAGCATGAGGACAGGCACACGGCTTCCTTGAGGGCTGAAGGAGGGAGGATGAATTGTGAGAAGCATGCCTGGAGTAGTGTTGCTAGAATGCACTGAAAAAAATTACAGTAAATCAATTTGAAAATCCACATTGCAAATTTGAAACTAGAACAGATCCTGGGATAAACTGGTGGTTCCAAAAATGGGAGAAATAGATGGCTCAAGAGCCTGCAGTTTAATGTGAGAAAAATAATTCATCCCGTATGCATAGCTGGGCAATGGCAGTCAGGTTCCTCGCCTTCGCAATGGTGCAACTGTTCTCTAAAGACCATTGATTAGCTACACTTGAGGTGTGCACAGACTTGATCAACAGCTGTTTGCATGTGGAAGTGGGCATTGACTTGCAGGAGCATTTAACCAGAGCCTTTGCAAGGGCCACATTTGTATCACTTGTTCAAGAGGACCAGGAAACTACTACTGCTGCTACTAGGAAAAAGATCTCTGTGGCCTGGGCTGCACTGTTCCAAGCAACTTAGAATTGTAACCTGTGGCAGACAATTCTGTTGAAATGGCTGAAGAAATAACAAGAAATTTGTTGAAAATGTTCCAAAAGCTTTTCCACTTCCCATTACATCAGAGACTGCTGGTTCAGCCCTGTTGAAGGGGAGCTCCCGTGTGCTTCGGGGTCTCTACTGCAGGCAGTTGGTATGTTCAGAAGGGGTCTTAAAGAAAATGTCACAAAGGGTTTTGTAACAACAGCAGCATGGGGAGAAATAAGGGACCCAATGAGGGGTGATAGGGCGTTTCCAAAGAGCCACTCCTACTTGCAGGCCTGGGAGTATTTGGTGAGGAAATCTTGTCCTTTGCCACTGGGGCCTTGGAGACTTTTTTTAAAAATTGATTTCCCACACTGAATATATGTCTAGGGCCCCAAGAAAGCAGCGTGATTAAGTAATGTTCTCTGTTGTGTTAAAAAAAAAAAAGCCACAAAAACAAAAACAAAAAACTCAGTTGAGAGAATGGAATAGTAGAGGCCTAGAGACCCTAGTTTTATCATGGGTGAAAAACACTTCATTTGACTATTCAACAGTAGTATTAAGTGTCAATAAATATTGTATTGTCATAAAATGTTGTATTTGAGAAAATTTGAATTCTGGGGAGGTAGAGTCTAGAATATACTATGTGTATATAGTTCAAAAAGATCTGGAAAATAGGACTAAGAGGTAAGCTTATTTTGGTGTAAGAGTATTTTGAGATCCATAGTTTTGCATAATGAACATTTCAATGAATGTTTTGAATAGTCCCAGCATGTGATTTCACTATTTTGTGTCCATTTTCTCTTTTATTGCTTATGCTTTTGCTGTGACAGGAAACACTATTAAGTCCAAGGTTATGCATATATATCCTATATATTCATGGAAGAATTTCACAAGTTGGCCATTATATTTCTTCCTTCCTCTTTTATTTTTGAAGATTTTTACTTTATTTGAAAGGCAGAGTTACAGAGAGCAAGAGAAACAGCGAGAAAGCAAGAGTGTTTTTATCCACTGGTTCACTAATCAAATAGCTGCAGTAACTGGGTCTGGTCCTGGCTGAAAGTCAGGAGCTTCTTCTGGGCCTGCCATGTGGATGCAGGAGCCTTAGAATTTGAGCAGTCCTCTGCTTCTTCCCCAGGAGCATTAGCTGGGAGCTGGATGGGAAATAGAACAGCTGGGACTTGAACCAGCTTCCCATATGAATTGCCAGTGCTACAGATGGCAAGAGATTGATCATGCCATAGGGCTGGGCTGTTGCCATTATGTGTTGAATTGTGAACCACTGTGAGTTCACTTTCTTTGTAGTTTGAAGGAATTTTTTTTGCATGTGGATACCATCTGTCATAGCACAGAAGTGATGTCTGACTTTATAAACTTCCTAGAAAAACAGCCTATGTAGAAAATAGGGCAGTGATTTTGTTAGAAAAATTAGCTCATGTTTGGAGATATAACAAGCAGTGCACAAACAACATGGCAGCAAAGTGTCAAGTTAACTTGCCAAGCCAAAATTTAAGATAAAAAGAATCTACATCAGCAGAGCTAAGTGGTATAAAAGGGTTAATGTTACTTGGAATCTGTACCCAGGCAGAAGTTATTGAGCCGTAAATGCCCTGACTGTATGGATTTATCTATGGTGCAGCCAAACACAGGTGGTCTGTTTCCAGAGATCTGGGGGAAAAATGACAAAGGCTCTTGAAATTCATGTAAAATGTATTTTATGGAGAAAATAGTGCCTGGATTAACAATAAATTTTACTCAAGTAATCTTTTAATTCCATTATTTTCTTGATGAAGTTTTGAGGTCCTCCTTTACAGTGAGATTTGGTTTGAGAGGCAATACACAAGTATTTGATTCTGTTGTAAAATGGAACCACTCTAACTCAGATGTAAAGGAGAGAGGGTAAAAATTGATGGCTTTAATCTATTGGTTATAAATCACAGGGGAGTATTTTATTGTGCACATGAATGATTCACCAACTTTTTAAAAACCCATAAAATTTCCAGTAATAACATCAAGAAAGTTATCACCTAGCCAAAGATTGGGTAAAGTTGGAGCTTTATGTGTAAAGAATCAAAGACAAATCTGGGCAAGAGGTAGGCTTAAGTAACTTATAGATGGCACTACAATTAATTTTGAGCATCAATTATTCATCCCTTCTTAAAATATAATGAATATAGCCAATAATGAAAAGACATTTGAGATGAGACTATAAAATCATAATGTTTACACTTTTTTCTTTAACTGTCCCCTTAATTTTCTTTCCATCTGCATTTCATGGAGATAGCTTTTCCAGTGAAGTAAAGAAAACCATTCTCCTCGAGGCTGTGACAAAATTCTAGAATCCCAATCTTGGCCTTGCTGTGCCACCTGTAGCTTCAATGTGCTGCCTGCTCAAGAGCAACACAGCATCGCTTAGCAATTGCTAGGCTGTAACAGCAGACATTTCCATCAAATATCTTATAGGGGCCAGGGCTAAGAGAATTGGTCTTTGTGAATCACAAAGCTGGGATAATTATGTTTTCTTCTGTTTAACCTTTAATTTTCATGGCCATAGGCTTGTTCCTCTAAAAAATGGTGATGGCAGTATATGAACTGTGCAAAAATTTTGAATCAGATTAATTTTGCATTTGTACATGTGCATGAACTTGTGTAATTAGTATAGCACATTATGACCCCAAATAATATTCTCTATAGCTTGCTCTGATTTTGGACTAAGTGACATTTATTGATATGATTGCCCGAAACTCTGATGAATATTCCTTACAAAATTTGGTGAAGAATTCATGGGTAGCTGCAACACTTTTGATTTGTGACCAGAAGATTAAAGCCATCATGAGGTTGTAGATGTTTAGCAAGTGCTAGCTCTAACGCCACAGATGAAACACTGGTAGTATCCACCTTTGAGTGTAATTAGCTATTTTTTTTTCCTTTAATCAAACTGGCTGGTGAGTGAGTGATTGTTTTGTGGGTCCCTGCCTGTGTGGTTAGGGTGAGGATAACAAAGAAAATCAGTTTTTCATTCTCTTTCTTTTCCATGAAAAATCTGTGCAAAGGTAGGATGTTTGACACAGCAGTCTAAGACACCACTTTGGGTACTCACATCCCTTGTCAGTGTCCGGGCTTGAATCCCAAGGCTCCGCCCCTTGTGATCTAACTTCCTGCTAGTACAGATTAGGAGGCAACAGATGATGGCTCATTATTTGGGTCCCTGCCATTCATGTGGGAGATCTTGACTTCAGCCTAGTCCAGCTCAGGCTGCTGCCAGAACTTAGATACTCATATAAATAATTCGGGATCTCATTCTGTCTTTCTCAATAAGTTAAAAAATACATATAAATTTTAAACAAGTTTTAAAAAGTTCAAAAAGCTGTGTACAGTGATATTTCTCTGACACAGGAATGTGAAATTGAGTCTTTAGTTCAGATATTCAGTCACCAGGATTGGCGATTTATTTTCCATTCGCATTTCTAACTTAAAACGTTGATTAAAATGGTTTTTATCACAACCTGGTGCTGCAGATTTTATCTTTAGCATGTGTGAAACATGGGCTCACATAGTTAAATTGATGGTCTCTTGGGGTCACACATTAAGGAATTTCAAGGACACAGAGAAATCATCCATAAACAGTTCAAGATTTTGATATGTTTTTCACAGAGCCCATTTGAATTGTTAAGTGGGAAAACTCATTTGATTTCCTTGAGGCAACTTTAGATTCCAAGGAAAGTCATATCCTTGGCAGGCCTTCTTATTTTCCTCATAAATGAATTTATATTGTTCCAGCAGTCAGTCATTTGAGATTGCTTCATGTGATGGCTTTGTTCTTATCAGGCTTTGTCCCTGAGATACTAGGAATTCAACTGTTCCTTTCAAATGTAGCAGGGATCTAGTTCAGTTTCTCAGTTTAGCCTTTGGTAATTGATCAGCCCATTTTTAATCCCCCTCCAAGTAATGCATATGAAAATGATTGATTATACCTTTATTTCTTTTGGAACTGCCAGTTTTGATGATGTACAAGAGATCATTATATTTTTATAGATCTTAAGCACATCTGCTGAATCAGCAAAGGGTTCCCGCAATTTCCCTGATTATAGCTGCATCTTGGGGATATTGCAAATAACTATTATCAAACCATTTGAGAGTGGGTGAAGGGAAGGCCCTATACATCTTACAGGACAGTAAATATAGTGTAAGATTTAAAAAATATGGATGTTATCAGTAGTAACGAAAAGGAACTTAAAGGCAGCTCCTACTTTCTAACAATAACTCCAATGCAATGCTGTGTGTGCACTGCTAGTTTAACACTCCTGCCCTCTCGCCAGCCCCCGGGGCCTGTAGTTGGGTGGAGGGTTTCCTCTCCAGGGTTGCTACCTCCTTCCTAAAGGCTGGTTTACTTAAGGGACACTCAGCTTTCTCCAGCACGTTTCCTGGGTTTCCCAGACTCAGCTGGCAGAGGTCTGCTCAATTTCTGCCCTGATTACCATATCCCTTCTCTATAAAACTCTCCTCAGTAATAGCCCATCCTCACAGGTACTTTCTGTCTTTATTAAAAAAAAATCTAAACATAAGCAACAGAGAGAAACTTCTCTTGATTTATTCCTCCAAATGTCCAAAAGGGCCAGGGCTGGACTGGGCCAAAGTCAGGAGCCAAGAACCATATCTAGGTGTGCATGGGAGTGGCAGAAGCCCAGGGTTTGCAATCAAACTTGGGCAGCTGCGTTGTGGGTTGTGGGAACGTTAATCAGTGTCTTAACCACCAAGCCAAATCTCATACTTTTTAAAAATGGAAATATCAGAAGACATTACATCCAATTATTTTTTTGCATTTTTGGTGAAAATGGAACTGGCTGCATTTCTCCAAGCCTGCTAGACATCCTTCAGCTTCCAGAATCTTTACTGTCACCTTGGTTATTTGTGTGCTCCTGTCACTCTTCTGTGGTTCATTTGTAGGGAAAGCCTTTGTTTTCCCTGTGCTCACACCAGGACCAGCTTCACACAACCCATGCTCATCAGAACATTCACAATGTCCTTTGGCTGTATTCCATCTCCTATCACTTTTACCGGGTTCATGGGAGAATTCTCAAGCTGTTAGTGACACTACAGGATTGGAAGACTAAAATCAACAACTTTGAGGACTTGAAGTCATTGAGCACATTGTTTCATGCTATTTAAATGAATTAGGTAATGTAGAAAGAATATACTCGTCAAATAAAAAAGATCTGGAATAGGCAGCAATCATGTTTTTGGCTACTGATCAGCAATGTACCACAATCTGGTTGTTTTTTCCTTCAGATTTCTTCTTTCTGATGCCATGATCATTTCTCAATGGCCTCTAGGACATCTGGCATAGTGTTTCAAATTCCTGCTATCTTAAACACAGGATGACAAAGCAAACCAGACCACCACATGCTGCGTAGTTTATTCCTTATATCCATTTCAAGCCATTCTCTTATCAGGTCTTTGGGACTGCATAAATTCTCTATGTACTGATTCTGCATGAGTTTTTCCCCGTAAAGTATCTTAGTATTCCTGAATGTTGTTATATCAAGATTGCTTGCATTTAAAATTTCAGTGGAATAACTTCACAGTCAAGATATCTATTTGTGAAATCTGCTTAGAAATGAAGATGATCTAAAACAGCAATAGAAAGCTAACACTTAACAAGGGGAAAGGTTTGCTTTTGAGCTTTCTGAAAGGTCCAAGTTTGAGTTCAAAAACAACATTTTTTGACTTTGTAGATGTTTATACCCATGGTCCATTCATTAGTACCTATTACCATTTCTCTGGTTTAATACATTGTTTAATTTCCTGGATTAGTGAAAGTTTCCCTGTGACTCTTTCCCACTATCTAGACTCTTGTCCCTCTAAATTTCAACTTCCAGGAATTCACAACTCCTTAAGATAGGTCGATAGCTTGCCTATGCTGACAAAGGATCAAGTCTTTGGAGCAGACATTTGGTACAGTGGTTACGCCCCTGTCAGAATGCCCAAATCCCATATTGGAGCCTTGCATTCCCTACCTGGCTCTGGCTCCTAATTCCACCTTCCTAAAAATGTATACCCTGTGAGGCAGCTTCATGGTTCAAGTAGAGGGGTCCTAAACTACTCATGAGAGAGAGTGAAACTACTAAGTTATGGCCTCCTCCTGGCTTTGAACCGGCCCAGACCTGCCGCTATATCTGGATTGAACTGGTGGATAGAGGCTCTCTGTCTCTGTGGCTTATAAAAAAAAATTGAAAATAATCTTTTGAAAGTAGTGAGTTTCAATGATCTGGACCCTTTCTTCTAGCTCAATAGCCTGCCTCTCTGCAGTTCACTCTTTATGCACCTCATAATGCAAACCTGCTTATCACATATACTTGTGTCTAGGCTTTTCAGGATCTGCTGTCTTAAACACTGCTTCCTCACAATTTGTTAAATTATCAGTCACTACAGGTGATTAATTTTGGGTTCCATCACTTCTTAGACACTTCTTAGACCCTGATCTTCCTTAGATTCTTCATCTGGTGGCTTTCTTGTCACTCACTCTGCACTAGCTGTGAGAATAATGATGCTGTATCTGCACCTGGTGCAAGATAACATAGTACCTAAGTGCATGGTGTGAGGAGCAGTTCTGGCTGAGTCGATATCTGGGCTCTACCATGTACTAGTCATGGTATCTCAGGCAAGTTCCTTGACCTCCCCAGTCCTCAGTTTCTTTGTAGAATGGGAATAATGCTACCTTTCTCAGCGCGTTGCTGTGATGCAGAATTTGGTAAATACATGTACAGTGCTTTAGAAAGCTACCTTCTGGCACCTCACAAGGACTTTATATATATATTGACTGATTGTGATTTTTTTACATCCAGAGTCTGGTGTCATGCCTGGGACCAAGAGTCAAATATGAGATTACTTGTCATGTACTTTGTATTGAGATAAAGTTCATATATATTAAACTAAGCTTTTAAAAATGAACAATGACATTTAGTGCTTTCACTATGCTTTACAATTTTTAACGTGGTTTAGTTCCAAAACCTTTTCATTACCCCAACAGGAAACTGCATACCTGTATACACTTTAAACAAATACACCTTGTTCCCGCTCCTTAGGTATCCTGTAAATAACATTTCTTATGTACTGCCCACAAGGGATATTATAAAAATGTGACAAGACAACAAAGCAAAGAGAAGTGTGCTTCATAAATACAGCATTTAGAAAAGACCAATTATCAGAATATTAGCTCACATCTCCTGGGCTGATCAATTCTCATGGAAAAAAATTCCCAAGGTCATTACTGTATGGTGCCAAGTGTGTGATTGCCCGTTCCTTTAAATAATACAAGATTTCTTTGAAATCCCACAAAAGTAACTTTTCTCCTCCATTGAGGACTTTAGAAGGCAAGTATTCCACATTGTATAAGACATACTCAGTACAGTCTGGCCTTTTGAAGGCTACCATCTGAAGTATGTAATGACAAGAGAGAAGAGTCCAGAGCAGGTGCTGTTGACAGCAGCATTCCTGTGTGACATCCTTGGCTCTGGGACTCCAGAATGACATTGGGCCCCCGTTGAAAGAACTATTCAGATGATCTGTTGCTGACCAGCTCAGTCCATGAATATTCATACTAGAGAACAACACTGCCTTAATAAGGGACTTTGTGTGACAGTTTTTAGGACCCAGTATAGCTATTGATTTTTTTCACTGTTTCCATTGCCAGCTGCTGCCACTTTTCTGTCCCTTTCAAGTCCAATTCTACTCATATACTTAGACAATTTCCTGCCTAGTTGTGTGTGTGTGTGTGTGTGTGTATGTGTGTGTGACAGAGAGGGAGAGAGAGAGAGAGAGAGAGAGAGAGAGAGAGAAAACGAAGGAGGAGGAGTAAGAGGAGCTCCATGGCAATGGCATCAGGCTCATATCGTAATCAGATTGTTGACTTTTCTCCCCATTGGACCTCCTGGGATCCAGACCCTTGATTTGTGTTTGATTTGGGCAACTATAGGAAATTTATCCCTCAGTCTTTTGTTGACAGCCTCAAGCCATTATCTTGTCTTCGAATTGTTCTTAGAATCTCTACTTTGGCACTGCCCACCTCTTGATTTTAGAATATATTTCATACTTATAGCTGACAGGAGGACTGTAACATTAGCCTTAAAGTAGTATTTGCTCTAGAGTAGCTTATAGAGATCTGCATACATATATAGAGGGGGGGAGATAAAGAAATTTACTGTATGTGAAGGGTAGTATCATTTAAAATTATGAGGTTCATTGTATTTTCTGATTTTCTAATTACTTAGGGGAATAAAACCTGATCAGCACTTATGTTTAATGCCTCATTCTGGGAAGCTTTTTTCAACTAACAAAATGGTTGTATTTCACACCAAACACCCTGAAAAATCCAACCTTTTCTTAATTAGCTGAGGAGTCCATAAAACTCCTATTGTGTTTTCTAGGCAGCGGAGGTTTGAGTGTCCAAGTAGCTCTCTGCTGCGCAAGATATATGAAAAGAGTAACCAGTGCTGCCTTTGTAGTACTGAAAAGAGCGTAACCAGGGCTGGTCGTATGCAACAATCAAATGCACAGGGAAGATTGCTCCCTTCCTTCGACAGGTCACTGGTGCCTCAGTGGTTGATGGTACAGGGCAGAGTCAGGTGTACCATGAATGTGAGCAGTCTTCATGGATCAGGGGGCTTCATTGAAAAAAGATTTATTTTCATTTGACAGGCAGAGAATTGGTGAGGCTTCTTCTCTGTAGTCACTAAGGAATTATTATTTTGCCATAAGGTAAGTTGCCTAATCTTTCTATGTAAAAGATATCTCACTTTTTAAAATGGGGTAAATAGTATCTGTTCCACAGGACAGTGGGAAGGAGCAAGACCACATCATGAAGTAGTTAACATAGTGCCTGGCACATAGGGCATACTCAAATGTCAGCTGTTTTAACCATCAACATCAAAGCAACCACTCTTGTCATTTGATTTCAGTACAAGTGTTACCTCCTCAGAGATCTTTATCTTATCTATAACTTAATATAGTCTCCTCATCCTCCAGCCCCTCTTCTGTTACAGTGCTTTTTCTTTGTAACATTTATTATAATCTGAAATTATTTTTTGTCTTTGGTTGAGTGTCAAGGTCAACACGGTATCTCTTATGGTCATTGTTTGTAGTAGCATTCAGAGCAATGCTAGCAAAATATTTGAATAAATATTTGCGGGATAGATACAGCAAAGATCTTTATTGAAACTTTTCTGTTTGTTTTCAATAATGTATTAAAGTAGAGTTGGGGTAGACAGAGAGAGAGAGAAAGAGAAACAGAGAGAGAGAAAGAGAAACAGAGAGAGAGACAGACACAGAGAGAAAGAAAGAGAAAAAAAATTGAGCTTCCATCTGCTGGTTCACTCCCCACATAGCTGCACTGGGCAGGGCTGAGCCAGGAGCTACCTTCAGGTCTCCCAAGTGGGTACGATGTTTCAAGCTTTTGGGCTGTCCTCTGCTGCTTTCCCAGGCAAATTAGGAGGGAGCTGGATTGGAAGTGGAACAGCTGGCACCTGAATTGGTGCCAGTATGGGATATAGGTATCGTAGATGGTGGCTTTACCAGTTATTCCACAGTGCTAGGACCCTATTCTGGCTTTTGGAATTGTCATCATGGCTCAAATTGGCAGCCTGCTATGTAACTGCTTGCAAATTATATGGCAACAGCCAATCAGAACTGATCGCTTCCCTAACTGGCAAGAGTCATAATATGCCACCGTCCTGCTTAGTGTTTCTCTCTGGAAGCTGCCTTGGGCACCTACAAATATGTTTCGTACCAGTCAGCCACATGTGTGTACTGTGGGGTAAATCTATGCAATTTAAATTGAATTATTCAGATGATTTTGTAGGTCATCTGCCTCATTTTGCATTTGGAGACCTTTCTCAGATTAGTTAAACAGGCTATGGGAGGCATCAGGAATCTGGGGTGAGAGGTGAAAGATCCTGCTTCTACCTCAGCAGTTTATATTCCATACATCTAGGGAGGATTTTGTAAGGATTGATTATTTTTAATAACCTTACATAGTTGATTAGGGTACAAAGGGTCAAGGGCTACAGGAAAGTGGGTAAGACCATTGTTTCCACACTGATATAATCATTTTCCCCCTGTATCTGGGGTCAGGGGAGAAACAAAGGGAAAAGTATTGATTTTTAACAAAAATTACAGAATGGACAAATACTGGCTTTGGCTTATGCTAGCTTCATATGGTTGCAGAAAATGAGGTGCAGAGGGGTGAGTGAACTTGTTGGGAAATGTTCTAAAAGGCTGTATCTTCTAAGGTGGGCTGTGAGCCACCTTCCTTTAAAGTTCTTCTACTGTGTACTTGGCTGTAAATGTATTGCCATTTTTATGATTCTTGATGGAGCAGTGTAATTTCATGGTCTGGTCATTACTGCTGGCATTAAAGGGATGCCTGTTACTGGTACTTAATATATCTTCCCTAGTTGCTTAATGCCTGTGAGGCACATAATGTAAGAACTATCCTGTTTGCAAATAGAGCACTTATGTAAAGACCGTTCTCTGGGTGGGGTGACAGGTGCTAATAGCTTTCTTTTCTTCCTACTTTGTCCAGTTGTTTTGGCAATATTAACAAAAAGAGTACTAACTTTTACAGCAAGTCTTTTCCACTGTTCCTTACACTTTGCTTCCATGGTACCCCCAAATCAGCTAAATCTTGGAATACAGCTGTGGGAGGAGCACATGACTAGGGACTGAAATAAAGGAAAATGATCCAGGTGTGCACTGTAATGAATTACTTTCCCCCCCTTGTGTTTACAGTGTAAATGGTGTCAGAGATGGGAGGTGGTAGTGTTCTGTGGGACATTCTATTTCTTCACCATCACTGTAATTCTTGTATGTTTACCCCTATATTTACTGAGGCAAAAGGCCTTATAACTTGGATTCCTAGTATTGCTTTGTCTCCTGATTGTGTTCACAATATTTGACTCAAGCATACCACAAAATATAATTAGGGAAGGAAATGTCAAGTCTCTATTTATAATTTCCTTTCCCCATAAATAGGTGATTTGCGATGGAAGTACTGTTGTCCAGACTGAGAAAGTTAAGGATAGTACATACTAGGGTCCATACTCTTCATGAGTCTGGATTGCACTAGCAAAAATTGCTTGGGTATGGGTGAAGGACTTTCATGCTTGGATAAGAAAAAGACAATGGTGAGAGCAGGATGGAGTAAGAAAACTGTATCTGAGAAGCTGAAGACTAACCTGTTCCTTTTTCTATCTCAGTAAGGAGGGAACAGCATTAGTTCCTTTAATTTAATCCTTTTACTACCCTGGCTTGGATAAAATTGTGTTCTACTTAAATATCTCTTGGCAATTTGTGGATTAGGAGATTAATTAATGTATGAATAGGCTTTTTTGACTTTGTTTTGGTTTTAAAAACATCTTTGTATGGATACTATTAAAGACATACAAAGACTTGGCTCTTATTTCCAAGATTTTCGTAGGTTAATTACTTGGGTGCTAATTTTCTACAACCTCTAAAAGAGCTGCTTCCATAAACACATGATGAATATGAAGATGGGAGGACAAGAGGGAGGGATTTCCAGCGTTTAGACTAAAATCAGAACACCCATTTAGTTTTCCTAGAGTAATTGAGATAAATGACATGTCATATGAGTAACTGAATATTACATAAAAAAGAGCTGATGGCTCAAACTGTAGTTGTACAAATACCTTAGTAGGTTTATGAAGAGAAGTCAGTGAAACAGAGAGCTTTTCAGAAAATGTATTTTAAAAAATCTTAGTATGTTTCAGACTGTAAATAAATCTCACTCTTGTCCATGTTGCATAGGAAGTATAGTACATAGGATTATCTTCTTCATTGTGCCACTTTTTCTCAGTTGATTTTTAAGTCTTGCTAACAACCTGTCCATCTTTATGCGTTGGCTTATGTCAGGATGCATGACAAGTATGACATTTTAGCTGCCAAAATTAGCTTAGTAAATATTGATTAGGTACCATTTAGGATATCTTAAAATCTCTAGACATTAGGTATTATAAGCCTTTCTTTACCTAATAGGTTACTATATTAATCAGCTGCAATAATAAATGTAATGGGGCTTTTCAGTCATAGGACCTTTTATCATCTTTACATGGGTCTGAAATATAGGGGCTAGTGTGGTAATATATTAGGCTAAGCTTCTGTATTTATGCCAACATCCCATATGGACACAGACTTTGTCCCACCTGCTTTACTTCTTTTAAGACTTATTTTTAATTTTTATTGCAAAGTCAGATATATAGAGAGGAGGAGAGACAGAGAGGAAGATCTTCCATCCAATGATTCACTCCCCAAGTGAGCGCAATGGCTGGTGCTGTGCCTATCTGAAGCCAGGATTCAGGAACTTCTTCCAGGTCTCCCACACGGGTACAGAGTCCCAAGGCTTTAGGCCATCCTCAACTGCTTTCCCAGGCCACAAGCAGGGAGCTGGATGGGAAGTGGAGCTGCTGGGATTAGAACCGGTGCCCATATGGGATCCTGGGTGGGTTCAAGGTGAGGACTTTATCCACTAGGCCACTCCGCCAGGCCCCAGCTGCTTTACTTTGAATCCAGCAGCCTACTGATGTGCCTGTAAAAGCATCAGAGGATGGCTCAGGTCCTAGGACCCTGCATCCATGCAGGAGGCCTACGGGAAAGTCCTGGTTCCTGGTTTTGGATATGCTTAGCTCTGGACATAGTAGACATTTGGGGAGTGAACCTGTGGATGGAAGATCTCTCTCTCTCTTTCTCCCTCTCTCTCTCTATCTTTCAATCTCTCTCTCTAATTCTGGCTTTCAAATGAAGCAAATCTTTAAAAGAAAAATGTGTCCTAAATAAGCCATAGGCCAGTTTCTTGGCCTACAGAATCATAGCAATGCTACATCCTTCTCTTAGTTGATGTTGGCTATGGAGAAAAATCAAATAGGAATAGGAGAATAACTTGATAGATGCTAAAAGCCCAGGCATTCTTTGTTTTATCCCTACAACAGAAGCCAATTTGTGAAACTTTATTGTGTACTCAGAACCAGACACTAAGATGACTCAAATTTAGCTATTTGATCTATTATTATCTTTTGAACCTGTTTTGTGTGATCATAACATGGGTAAGAGCATTAAATATGATGTCATGCCCATGAGTTCTGGTTTGCCTCTTCACTGACCATGGCACATACAGCGAGGTTATCCTCTCTGAATTTCAGTTTTTTCATCTGTCTCTTGAAATAATTACAAAACTTGCCCTTTGAATTGTCATAAAGATTAAACTCAAATGGCAATGTTCTTAGCATAGCACCTATCCAAAGTACTCACTGAAAATTCTTGATCTTGCTTTGAAATAAGAAGCACACAGATTTCTAACAGTAATTTATAACCGGAATGGCAATCTTTGGGCAGTAATTGGAGTGAGCTGTGCAATCTTTTTCCTTATTCCTTCTCCAGGTCTAAAATAGTATTTAGTATCAAGAAGTAGTAATTTAACAACCAAATGGTACAGCTCATTTATTCAACAACTAGTCATTGAATATCTACTGAACAAGGAATTTTTTTTTTTTTTTTGCTTGTTGGGGACAGACATTAAATGATTAAGATGTTAATTTCCCACATTGGGTCCTGGCTCCAGATTCTTGCTCATGAAGACCCTTGAAGGCAGCAGTGATAGCTCAAGTAATTAGGTTCCTGCCAGTTAGGTGGAGAGACCTAAATTAGCTTCCCAGCTCCTGGCATTGGCTCTGGCCCAGCCCTGTCCCGTGTGGATATTTGGAGAGCAAACCAGTAAATGAGAACCTTAGTTTTCTCTTTATCTGCCTCTTAAATATTTAAAAATTGCTGGATACTCAACATATAATGAGCAAGATGGTCATAATTCTCTCATAGAACTCTGTATAGGTCACATGTAGGGTTCTCTGCATGTTGCTTTGGAAACATGCAATATGACCTTGTCATGATTGTGCTGCAGTTGAACAGGCTTAAATTCTTTCTGAAGCAGGACACTATTCAACCAGATAAAAAGGAAAGCAGAGGAGCTGGGCTGAACAGGCATAGGTACATATGGATGAATGTGCAGTTTAATGTGGTTGGGTACCAAGTGAAAGACACAGTGGTCAAGAAGAGCTCAGAGGAAGCAATGGTATGTAAGGGCCAACTAAAATCTAATATGCTAAAGATTGATGGGAATAGTGAGGCTGGTTTCTGGAATGTAGGCTAGATTTTATAGAAAGCAGGACTTGATGGTAGGCAGCAAGTGGATTCTGAAGAATAAGAAAAAAGCAAGAAGGCAGAAATGAATGTGACAAGCTTAAGGAACAAGGCATATACTACTTAGACTAGTGGAGAAATTTTTATGTAGGCTGTTACCTGTAACTGGTATTCTAAGGTTGAAAAAGTAGATAGGAATCTTAATTTGGAGGCACATCACTGTCAGAAGTTTTGCCATTGAAATTGTCTAAACAGGAAGAGAATGCATACAGAACAATTCCACATCCAAATTTGTTCTAAGGAATTAGTTGGAAAACAGTGTTAGGATATTTGTACAGGAGATGTTTTCCTATCATATTAAATGTTTTTAAAGATAAAATGTAACAAATATGGTTGAAATATCCTGTTTTAATGTCTATTCTTTCACAGCCCCTTTGTTCCTTTACCTCATCTTTAAGTACAGTCATATATTTGGTATTAATCATTTTGAAGCATACTTTTACTTTTTTTTTAAAGATACATTCTTTTTTTTGAAAGAATCAGACAGAGTAAGGCACTGAGAGACGGAGAGATTGACCTGTCTCCTGATTCACTGCCCAGTTGGTTGCAACAGCAAGGGCTCAACCAGGCTGAAACATGAGCCAGGAGCTTCATCCAGGTTTCCCATGTTGGTGGTAGGGACTCAAGCATTTGGAGCACCTTCTGTTGCTTTTCCCACGTGCATCAGCGGGAAGCTAGGTATAAAGTGGAGCAGCTTGGAATCGAACTTACACCCATGTGGGATGCAGATATTGAGAATGGCAGCTTTACTCGCTATGCCACAATGCTGCCTCCATATTTTTTAAATGTTTGCTTAAAATTTTAAAAAGTATATATTAGATCAGTTTTATCACTGATTAGGATGCAAATGCCTGCAATGCAGTCCTAATAATAAGTCACTTGGGACTTAGGCCAAGGAGCCAATCCCGGTCTCTCTGTGGAGAATTCACAAGAATTCACCTATCCGAGTCATTACCATTGACTCCCAGGGTGTGTACTCACAGTAATCGAGTCAGGAGGTAGAGTCAGGAATTTGAACCCAGAACTCGAATGTAGGATGTGCACATTCCAACCAATATCCGAACTGCTGGGCCAAATGTCCACTCCTGTTTTTATGTCTGTGCAAAGTGTTCTGTAATATGTACATATCCGCAAATAATATGAAATACTATTAACAAGTTTACATAAGTGGCATCATGTAGTATTTACCCTTTGGCAACATCATCATTTTAAAAGTTGAGTTAATACGTGTATGGCTCTAATTGAATAGTTCTCTAACATCAGTATGCCCCAGAATCCCTTGGGGGGCTTGTTAAAGCATGTTTTGCTGTGCTACCCACCCTCTTATGCTGACTAGAGTTTCTGATTCAGCAGGTCGGGGCTGGGGCCCAGGAATTTGTGTTGCTGACATGTTTTTCAGATCACTTTTCCAGAACTATTGCTCTTGTTCCTTCCTTTTTCGCTACAGCCTACTATTGTATTGTGCCAGAATTTATTGTGGCTTTTTCTCTTGTTGAATGACTTTTATGTTGGTTTTTCTAGTTTTATCACAGTTGAAAGCAATGGGCTAAAAGCATTGCTATACCAATATATGCCTCTTGTGCTGACATGTGAATTTTTTTGTTATGTATCCTTTCATAGGATAGATTGCTGGATGATAGGAAATGACTATCTTCAACTTTCAACTAATATCTCAATATTCTTTAAAATGGTTGTACCAATGTACAACCATTCTATGCATATTCATCTCTGTCTGATTTCCAGTGTTCTACACCCTTATAAAAACTTGGACTGATTAAACTTGGACTAATTCATAAAATTTGCCAGTCTGATCAGCACATTCCATTGTGGTTTGAGTTCATAGTTCCCTATTCGTTTGGAAGGTTGAATATCTTTTTATCTTCCATTGGTCATGTGGATTTTATATACTTTGCTCATTATTTTATAGTAGTACCCAATAGAAATATGATGTGGGTCACATATGTATTTTGCTTTTTTATTCAAAGTTTAATTATTTGAAAGTCAGAGTTACAGAGAGAACAGGGGAGAAACAGATCTTCCATATGATGGTTCACTCTTGAAATGGCCGTAACAGACCAGGTTGGGCCAGGCCAGGTCAAAGTCGGGAACCAGGAGTTTCTTTGAGGTCTCCCAATGGGTGCAGATGTCCAAGCACTTGCACCATCCTTTGCTGCATTCCCAGGAGCATTAACAGAGAACTGGGTCAGAAGTGGAGCAGCTGGCACTCAAAACAGTACCCAGATGGGATGCTGGTGCTGTAGGCAGGGGCTTTCTTTGCTACACCACAATGCTAGCCCCACGTAAGTAATTTAAAATTTTCTAGTGGATGCCTTAATTTAAAAATAACCAGCCATTGTTCGTTTTAATAAGAAGTCATGTTTAACTCAAATATATACAATATTAGCATTTTAACAACTAGCCTGCAGAAAGATTATAAGTGAGACATTCTGCATTATTTTATACAATACCTTCAAAATCGAAATTCTGACCAGCCACATTCCAGATGCTTATAGCCATAAGAAGCTGAATGGCAGCTATACTTGAAATTGTAATTTTAATGTGTGATGCTTTGGAAGTTACATAAGTTGCAAAAATAATTTCACCTGCCCTGTAACAAATGTACGTTGATTTATTCTGTATGGAACATTTGCTTTTAGTGTAGTTACATTTTCAATTATTTCTATGATTTATTCTCTCAAGGCACAATTAGAGAGAGAGAGAGTGACTTTTTCATCCACTCCCCAAATGGCTGCAACAGCTTGGACTGGAACAAGCCAAAGCCAGAAGCTTCATCAAGGTCTCCTGTATGGGTGCAGGTGACCAAGAACTTGGTCCATCCCCTGGTGCTTTCCCAGGCATTTTAACAGGGAGCTGGATTGGAAGTGGAGCAGTCAGAACTTGAACTAATTCTCATTTGGATGTTGGCATTGCAGGTGGTATCTTAATGTGCTGTGCTACAGTGGCAGCCTCATTGTGCCTTTTAGTTTTGCTACCTCTAAATCATAAATAAAATTAAACAAAACAAAACAAAATATTCACTTGAAATAATGCTACCCAGTTTGTATTCTACTCAAGATTTATTTACTTGAAAGTTGAAGCTTCAGAGGAAGGGAGAGAGAAAATCTGCCAGCTGCTGATTTACTTCCCCACATGGCCACAACAGCCTGAGCTAAACTGATCTGAAGCCAGGAGCTGCTTCTGGTCTCCCGCATTGGCTCAGCTTCCCAAGGACTTGCTTCATCCTCTACTGCTTTCCCAGGCCATAAGGAGGCTGCATGGGAAGTGGAGCAGCTGGCACCAGAGCTTGCACACATATGCAATGCCAGAGGATTAGCTTGACTGCTACAGTCCTGGCCCCTTTGACTTTCATTTGAATATTGAATATTTTAATATGATGGTAACTTATTGTATGCATATTATCTAGTAGAGTTTATTTGAAAACTTTAGGCAGTGAACCAGTTGTTTCAGAACCTCTTACTGAATATAGTATTACTTTCCTTTCCTTTCCTTTTTTTTTTTTTTCTTGCATTGGTTCCTCTCCTGTGCATCTCCTATGAGCACAGAAACGGGGCAGGCTTGTTTCTATGCTCATTTTTCTGGTCTGTTGGTCTGTCTTTGGCCAAGATAGTGTTTTAATTACTAAATCTTTCACAAGAAAGTTGTTTTAAGATGAATTCCTCCCTTTTGTTTTCCTTTTAAAGTGTTTCTCTCTTTTTAATCTTCTGCTCGTTTATATGAATTCTAGGTTTATCTTATTAAGTTATATGAAAACTCATTTTCTTTTTTCATTGGATTTTAATTTATATGCTATTTAGGGTGAATTTGACATTTATGAGAGTGAGCTTTGCTATCCAAGGTTATATTTTATTCTCTCCAGAAAGTCTAGTGAAAATGAAGTTTTATAATTTGCTTCAGAAAAGTATGACACATACTTTATTATTTCCAACTAAGAATTTTTCTGTTGCAAATGGTATCTTTTTAAAGTATGCTTTTTAATTTTCATTGGTATTGTTCAAAATGAAACTAGTACCTTTATAAAAAAAGATTTTATTTATTTTTTATTGGAAACTCAGTTTTACAGAGACGAGGAGAGAGAAGATCTTCCATCTGCTGATTCACTCCCCAAGTGGCTGTGACGCTCAGAGCTGAGCTGATCTGGAACCAGGAGCTTCCTCTGGGTCTCCCACACAGGCCCAAGGCTTTGGACCATCCTCGCCTGCTTTCCTAGGCCACAAGCAGGGAGCTGGATGGGAAGCAGGGCTACCCATCCAGGATTTGAACTGGTGCCCATGTGGGATCCTGGCACGTTCCAGGCAAGGACTTTAGCTACTAGGCTACCATGCTAGGCCCAAAATTAATATCTTCTTTTTTTTTATATTAGCTATTTATTTTTGATGATGGTTGATTAGGGTGATAAGGGTCAAGGTCTACAGCAAAGTGGGCGAGATTGCCATTTACAAATTCTCTTTTTTGAAAGTAGTATCTTTAATATTTATTTTTATTTGGAAGGTAGAATTACAGAGAGGAGGAGAGACAGAAAGAGTTCTTCCATTTACTGGTTCACTTTCCAGTTCACTTCAAATCAGTGCTGAGCTGATCTGAAGCTGGGAGTCAGGAGCTTCCTCCTGGTCTCCCACACAGGCACAGGGCCTCAAGGACTTGGACCATCCTCCGCTGCTTTCCCAGGCCATAAGCAGAGAGCTAGATGGGAAGTGGAGCAGCTGGGACACAAATCCGTGCCCTTATGGGATCCTAGTGCGTACAAGGGGAGGATTAGCCGGTTGAGCCATTGTGCTGGGCCCTGCTTCTTTCATGATTGACTTCAGTATTTGTCTTGTCAGAGAAATGTTGTAGTCATTTTTATGTGAGTGCTTATTAGTTTCAAGCTTCTCTTGAATCTAGTCATTTCATATGCAACTGTAAATGTTTTATTTTTATATCTATTCTAGCCTTTAAATAATTTGATTAGTTTTAAAAGATTTATCTTTTTTACCTGAAAGGCAGTTTATGGAGAGAGAAGAAAATACAGAGATTTTTCCATCCCCAAATGGTCACAAGAGTTGGAGCTGGGCTGAACTGAAGCCAGGAGCCTGGAGCTTCTTCTAGGTCTCTCATGTTGGTGCAGGGGCCGTATTTCTTGTGCTGTATTCCATCGCTTTCCTGGCAATATTAGGAGGGAAATGGAGCACCCAGGACTTGAAGCAACACTCATATGGGATTATGGCACCATAGGCAGAGACTTCACTTACTTTGCTATGACAATACCCCTTTATTATCACACAAACAGAATTCCAGTACAATTTTTAGCAGAAGCACAGAAGATGCCCCTGTCTTGTTTATAACCTTAAACTGCATGCTTCTCATATATCCTAAATGTAATGCCAACTGTCAGCTTTTCGTATAACCATTGTTATTTGGGGATAAAAATTGCCTTCTGATTCTGTTTTCATGAAAATTTTAAATTTTCTCAGCAATGGTTACTTTTGGTTTCTCTGAGTCGTTAGTGAGATTTTGTTTTTCTTGCCTGTCCTTTTAAGGAAAACGTATGTTTGGGCTCGGTGGCGTGGCCTAGTGGCTAAGGTCCTCGACTTGAAAGCGCCAGGATCCCATATGGGCACCGGTTCTAATCCCAGCAGCTCCACTTCCCATCCAGCTCCCTGCCTGTGGCCTGGGAAAGCAGTCGAGGATGGCCTAAAGCTTTGGGACCCTGCACCCGTGTAGGAGACCTGGAAGAGGTTCCTGGATCCTGGCTTCAGATTGGCATAGCATTGGCCGTTGCGCTCACTTGGGGAGTGACTCATCAGACAGAAGATCTTCCTCTGTCTCTCCTCCTCTCTGTATACCTGACTTTCCAATAAATAAAATAAATTTAAAAAAAAAAAAAGGAAAACGTAGGTTTTCAAAGATCCCAGACTTACCTGATATCCTCATTTCTAAATATATCATTTCTAAACTCTTGCCTTGTGGGATCTATAACCTTGTCAATTGTTCGTGTGTGAATATTATGAGCAAGGAACAATAGATGCTGTGGTTAGGATGCTTCTTGGGGTAGGCAAAGCCCATATTTTGAGTGCCAGAGTTTTAGTCCTGGCTCTGCTTCCAACTCCAACTTCGTGCTAATGCACACTCTGGCAGGAAGCAGGGGATGGTTTAAGAACTTTGGTCCCTATCACTCTTTTGGGAGACTCAGGGTTCAGGACTTCTGGCTGTGGATTGGCCCAGGCACTTGAGAGAACTAGTAGATGGAAAGTCTCTATCTTTCTCTCTCTTCCTGCCAATGTCTTTCTGCCTTGTTCTCTGCCTTTCAAATGAACAACAAAGTTTTAAGCTTTCTAGTTAAAGGAGATCAACAAATATTCTGAAGAATATTCTAATATAAGGTTGTATAGTTGCTGCTGTGGTTATCAGCTACTGCTTCATTTGTGGTCTTTGTTTCTATTCAGTTATGAAAATTCAGTTGAGCATCTTAAAAATCTAGCTTTTAAAGTTATTTCTAAATTTGTTTTTACAGCACTTTTTAAAGGGACTCTTAAGCCATCATATTTTTTTGGTAATTGAAGATTTTTACATTGTTTATACATGGGGAAGAAATTAGAAACAACCCTATCTTTCTAATGTCTAACTCAGTGGTGTGTCAACATCCTAAATATCAGTATCTATTGGATGAATTATTATTTGAGTATTTTGTACTGACCACTTGTGGATGAAAATGGAGAATGGAATAAAAATGAGCATTAAAATTTTGCATCTGGTGGGATGATGGGAGAAAGCTGGAAGGGGTAGTTATTTAGGCTGAAAATAGGAGCTTAATCTCAGCTCTATTGAGTTGAGGTGGGAGAATGATTTGGCTTTGGCTCAGCATCAAATTAAAGATCTGAATGCAAGTCAGGGCTGAATGTATGATTTTTAACAGGTAAGCTTGAAACTATAGCACTAGCTATTGTCATTGAGGCAGAGAACAAGACAAGGAATGGGTCTACAATTCAGCTTTGATTGCAGTGGAAGGAGAAAGCACAGCTGATGAAATAGTTCCATGAGGATACTGTAGTTTCACAAAAGCATAGAAGGAGATAAAGTTTAAGGAGATGGCCTTATTTAGAAGGGATTGGTAAATGGATTCTGATTCTGCTACACTCAAGATCCTTAGATGTGCCTGATAAGAATGGCTGTATCTTAGCCCTATTTCTGTACAGACAGGAATCAGCATATTATCTCCTTTTTTGTTATTTTGAATATAACAAAAGCGAAAGGATAGTTATTATTTCTACATGTGTATTTTTCTGTATACCTACTTTTATATACACATCAAGTACTTTTAAATTACTTTGTTATAAACATCTCTAAATGTAGCTGTAGAAAATCCACTTACAGCTTTCCTGCTGTTTAAAAGCCACATTATACCCTGTTTAAATATTTTTTAAAATTGTTCAGAGGAAAAGAACATGGCCCCTTAAAACTGAAGTAGATTTGGAAGAAGCTTGAAGTCTGGTAGAGAAGTTTCTAAGGAAACCAACTGGGTGCTAGTTTCAATCAAAAGTCACTAACAGCATGCTGTGAACATGTGCTGGCCATGGCCGTAAATTTCTCTCCTGACACCACCCACTTTTCTCACTGTTAACAAGGAATGAGAATTTGAAAGTTAGATATTTGGAAGAGAAAATAACACTCTTTTAGAAGAGTTGTGAACTATTAGCTACAGATGAGACCCACTCACGGGGGTATAGATGAGTGAATGAAAGGTATTTGAAAGAGCTTTTTTTTTTTTTTTTAATTAATTTCTGCCTCTGCCCCTCTCTCCCGCTCTCTTTGATATATTCATTATCCTCCATATGGTTTCTTTATTATTATTAATTGCATTGTATTATGTGACACAGTGTTATGGGCACTGGGATTTCCCCCACCCCTCCCCGAACCCTCTCCCCTTGGTGGATTTCTCCACCTTGCTGCGTTACCACAATTCAAATTCAGTGGAGGTTCTTTCATTGAAAGCATTTACCAAGCATAAAGTCCAGTGTCTTATTATCCTAGTGGGTTCAACGATTTGTTGGTGAGACCATCTCTGGTCTGAAGGTAAAGCCAGCAAAACATCATCCCAATCAATTAAAGGCCCCGACATAACATCAACAGCCATTTACAACCTTATGGCATTAATTGACATGGTATTGATTAATAGTATGTTGATAGGAAGATGCGGTTTCTTAACTACATCCTGTGACTTCTTCATAGACATTTCAATTTTGGTTTGTATTCAACCTGATTCCATACAGTTATCAGTTTAGGTACAATACATTTTTTTTTAGGATGGGTATGCAGAGAAATCCCCAATACCCCAGTGAGGCGTAACTACTCTTTGTGTCCCACCTAGTGAGGCCTGTTTGGGTCCACGAGCTTTTTTAAAACGATAAGCTATTAAAATGTTTTTAAGTGTTCAAGTCATATGTAGAATTATGTATGCATTTTTCCTATGAATTTCTGCCTTTCATAATATTGAGGGTGAGTTAGATGGTAATGGATAAAGGGTGAACTAGCTACAAATAAACTGAACAAAAATTGTTGCTGGCTAGTCAAGGGTTACCTCATTTTAACCTGTGTGGAAACGTTATTATAGGTTAGATATCACATTATATCATAAGAACAAATGGGTTGCATTTTAAGGCATGTATTTTTAATTATTTAGTTATTTTTTTTGGAAAAGCAGGTCAGATTTACAGAGAGGAGGAGAGAGAAAGATCTCTGTCCGCTGGTTCACTCCCTAAATGGTAGCAATGGACAGTGCTGAGTCAATCTGAAGCCAGGAGTTTCTTCCAGGTCTCCCACATGGGTGCAGGGTCCCAAGACTTCGGGCCATCATCTGCTGCCTTCCCAGGCCATAAGCAGGGAGCTGGATGGGAACTAGAGCAGCTGGAATATGAACCAGAATCCATATGGGATCCCAGCATTTGCAAGGTGAGGATTTAGCCAATTGAGCCATTAGGCCAGGCCCTAAGGGCTATATTTGCATAAGAAAGTTTGTCTCTCTATGTGTGTTAACACATACATATTTACATATATATACACTGCTATTTTCCTTTGCTGTTATCCATGATGGGAATTGTCCCTCTGGACTGTGGGAAGTATCTAATCAGTACTTCAGAGCTGAAAAGTGGGATTTAGAAAGGAAGGAAGTAGTTGTAAAGGCAGTGAGCATAGCAGTGGGAGAGGATTTAGAGTACCCAAGTCAAAGAGGAAACAAAAGTCAACCTCAGAAAGATAGCATGGAAAGAGCTACTATGTCAGAGGTAAAACATCTTTGAGATTTAGAACAAGTCTGTGTGGGCCAGAAAACCTTTTATACTTTCCAGACCATCGCACGGAACAGCTGGCTTTGTAGGGAGTGGTCAGGCCAGGCCTAGAGGCTGAAAAACAGCTACACTAGAGCAGATCCTGACAGAATCCCATTTAATTGGCTCTCAAGATCATAAACTGGGCAGCCTGTCTGATGGATGGTAGCACACATGATTTGCAGACCACAGGTCTTGGGGGGAAAAAAGGAAAGCTTCACAAGTTGGTGCTCCTCCAAATCAGTGCCAGCATCCCATATGAGTCCTGGTTCTGGTCCTGGCTGTTCACTTCCCATTGTGCCCCCTGCTTATGACCTGGGAAAGCAGTATGTGATGGCTCAAGAGCTTGAGACCCTGCACCCATGTGGGAGACCTAGAGGAGTCTTTTGATTCTTAGCCTGAGACCAGCCAGGAATATCTCTTTTTGTCTCTATCCCTTTCTCTGTAACTCTGCCTTTCCAATGAAAATAAACCCTTTTTTTTTTTAAATAAAAGATTTATTTTTATTGGAAAGACATGCTCTACAGAGAGAAGCAGACACAGAAAGGCCTTCATCTGCTGGTTCATTTCCCAAATGGTTGCAATGCTTGGAGCTGAGCCAACCTGAAGTCAGGAGCCAGGAGCCTCTTCTGAGTCTTTCACATGGATGCAGGGTCCCAAGGCCATCCTGTACTGCTTTCCCAGGCCACAGGCAGGGAGCTGGATGGGAAGTGAAGCAACTGGGTTACAAACTGGCCCCCACATGGGACCCTGGTGCTTGCAGACAGAGGTCAGTTGAGCCATCATGTCCTGAACCTGAAAAGAAAGAAATCTTTAAAGAAAGAAGAAAGAATGAAAGAAAAGCTTCTATTTGGATGGGAAGCACTAGAAACACAAACCTACAAAGCGGTGACCAATGGCACCATATTGCATAGGGTTTATTTTCTAAACCTTGCCTTGGAGATGAAAATGTTCTGAATGACAGATCTTATGCCAGTGAAAGAACAGTACAAATGTAGTTGGTAGTCATTAGGTTTTTAGTTTTGATTCAGATATGTTCACAAGAATAGGAAATGATATGAAAATGAATGTCTTTAAATGATTTGAGTTATGATGAAGCAATACGCTTGTAAAATTGAAATTATGTTGTATGTAACAAAGATTCAATGGGAGGCCTTCTGTAGCTGTTTCAAAAACCAACTAAAATAAATTGGAGGTTTTTCTTTCTTTTTATCCTGGTAAAAATGATTTCATATCTTTGCTACCTGGGTAAAATTCATTTGAAGACCACCCATCCCTATCAACTCCTCCTAAGTAATTTATGGAACCTCACTGGACCACCTAGTTTTTTGTTATACACTGTCAGATTGCTTGGCTAACATATAGTTAAATCTAGGGCAAATCAAATGTTCATGTTTTCTGTTAATCCCCTTGAAGTCCCAAAGCAGAAGTCCAATATTTGACTGCAAATATCCACCAGTGTATTTAGCTTAAATTCTTTGTATTTTGTTGTCCCTGGCTGTGGAGGGGGGGGGCATTATTTCATCAGGAGGACCTGTTACGTATGTATTTTCATATCCTCTACCGCCTAAGTGAAAGGTCAGTGGATTACATTAAATGAGGAGAGCCAGCGTTTCTTGCAGTATGTGAAGGATAGAGATTACTTCCTCACAACTATGCAATCTGCAGGCCTCAAAACTAGCCAGTTCTCTGGGTGTGGGTTGCTGAAGGAGCTGGTTGCAGCAAAACTGTGATGCTATTGGCTGCCAGGTCCTAAACCAGCTTCTCTTCGGTGGCACAAGCACCCCAGACTATGTCTTGAAGGGTTTAACTGGCTCTCCCTCCATTCACTGGTCCTTCAAATCCTCAGGCTGCAGTCTTCCATTCCGGGTGATTCTTCAAGGGAGCGTCCTTGAGCAGACATAAGCCTCTTTATCAATTGTTTACCTACACTTCTGACTTAGAGTAAAGCCATGGTAAGGTTGGTGTGGAAAGAGTAGAATTGATTTTGATTGGAAATTGGGCTATATTGAGGGTTGATACTGTGATCTGTCAGGCAGCTGCTATGAACCTTGGCTTGTATGTGGGCACTGGTTCATGTCCTGGCATCTCTACTTCTGATCTAGGCCCTTGCAATGAAAAATGGTCTAAGTGCCTGGGCCTCTGCTACCCATGTGAGTGACCAGGAAGAAACTCTTGGCTTCTGGATTTGACATGTCCCAATTTCAGCTGTTGAGGCCATATGGGGAGTGAAGCAGTGGTTGGAAAATCTGATGTGTGGATAGAATAAGTGGTCAGCTACGTGGTTCAAATGGGACATGGTTGCCTCCTACTTTCCTTGGAAAAAATATCCCCCTTATAAGCTTGTCTTAGTGCCTGATACGCTGCAGTTATAGATGAATTCTTTCAGGTTAAGAGTTCCTTTTCCCTTAAAGGAATCCTTTTTATTGCCTACCTGCTGAAGTGCTCAGACACTTAATAGATCAACTACTAGTTCAATGAAAAAGTGAGTTGGAGAGATTATTATTAACCACTTCAAAAGGAAGTAGAGACTGTTTGGTTACCAATGGCACAAAACTATTTAAAATACATGTTTTTAAACATAAAAGGCTGATTTTAGGGTTGGGCATGGTCAAAGAATTTGAACTTGCAGCAAGCTCTTAGGTGATGCCAGTGCTAAATAAGACTCTCTGGTTAGAAAGAATTTAGAAGATTTTATAGCAAAGATTTTTCCATTTGCTTAATAAATTGCTCCCGTTATTTGTCAAGTGCTCAAATCAGAATCTATAAGCTGTGGACTTTGAGAATTTTTTATTTTTGGCAAATACTCCAGGTAATTCATATGACTGGGAGAAAAGAATTCTATCAAAAGGACCCGGGCACAGCCTTTAAAATGAGTGAGGGTGTTGCTGTAGTCCCTGACTTCATAGGAGTCAGAGGGTCCCAGGCCAGGTGAGAAAACAGAGCTATGATTTTACTTCTGAGTCATGCTTCTGCACAGCCTAGAGCTAGGGAGAGCAGGGAAAAATGAGAAGCTGTTTGAATGTTCCTTCTAATTTCTAGGTTGGTAGCCATTTTTATTAACCCGAAGCATTGTTTGGTTCTGAGTTTGGTTTTGCTCCTTGAGTAAGTTTAGTATCTTGAAGGCAGTGAAATTTGTAAAAACAACAACCAAAACAAAACAAAATCCCACAAATCTTTAAGTATTAACTTTAGCTTCAAAATTGCTCCTCACGCATGTGTTCAGTGCAAGTTGTAAAACTTCTTTTGAAACCTTTGTCTTTCTTCATAGTTTTTGCAAAATATTGGGAAACTATTCTCTCAGACTAACAAGACTGAGATGCGAAGGAATAGTCTATTAAGCAGGGCTGCTGGGAATGACTGCCATTTCTTTAATATCCAGCCAGTGAGCTGTGGAGCAGGGTGAGGTCAGCTGTGGGATGTACCCAGCAATGCTCCTCAGTCTGTGCAGCTATTCTGGTGTGATATTATTTCATTCATCACCAACATTCTAAGTGAAAACCTCTAAAAAAAGATATTCTGAATGAGATATGCTGCAAGTATGAAAGACTGCCAGGAACAGAGGGTACCAATATGAGCTAGGAAATTTAGGCCCTTGTGAAAACATCACACAACTGCCAGAGGCCACATTCTAAGTTGGTAGTAAGGCTTGTATTAATGTTAAGAATCTCTTACTCCCATGACTGTACTGCAGCTTTTGAGCTCTTGATGTCTCTAGTCTAAAAACTATCCTCCAGGAAGAGTTGCTCTTCACACCTCTGTGACTTTCCAATGCCCTCCTTCCCATGTGTGTACTTCAGATGGAGATTTGGATTTGTAAGAAAGGATGTTTCTTCACCAGCAGGACTTTAACTTGCGATATGTCATGGTACAGTCTAGAATGGGAAGTTAGAGGAGACCCAGACACTATTCCAATTCATCATTCTCCCATAGCCTCCTGAGCCTTGACATAGCACAGCTTGACATGAAGTCGTCAGTTTCAGCATCACTTGAATGGACCAGAAATGACAAGTTAAACACTTACTGATTTCACATCCTTGCTAGCAGGTAATAGCCTTGAACTTGAGGAACTAACACCAACCAAGATTTCTATTTGAAAGTATGTCTGCAGTTGTTGCTTTCAGATGTAAATAATTGAGGGATCTAAGTATACAATGCACATTCTGTTTCTATACAAAATGGGAGGCAATTATATAAGTTTTTCTTTTTAATTCCTATTTATGAATAAAGAGATGTACAAGAGCTTCGCTGGCATTGAGGGGTGCAAGAATAACCTATCTTCTCTGCTGCCTGAAAAGAAGATGACAGAGTCACCTCTCTGGGTTTTGAGGGTATATCAAGGTCTGGAAATACTGTAGCACCTGGTGTCCCAGGGTTTAGGAGCAATGAAAGAGATGAAGATGAAGGGTGCTGAGTGATGTGTTGAGGTGCAGGACATTTAAAAAATCCAAATATTCTTAACAGGGCTCAAATTCTTTTTTAATGTGGAGGCAGCAGATGCGTATCTTGATTATTTGAGCGAAGCTCAGTCCAAATTTTCCAAGGCTTTTTAAAGGCATGCGGACCAACAAGAAGTCCTGTGATGAGAAGTAACCAATCAGCAAGCCTCCTGTACGTTCTACCAGATTCTTTACTATAACACTGTAATACAATAAGATGATAAGGTGATGGTAACTTTAAAAAAAAATGTGTTCATGTAGTTGGGCTATTTGTGTCCCTAAGGAGATTTCTCAGGATGTTTTATGTTTGAGTTGATACGTGTGGAAGCACATCTGTGTGGGTGGGGGTTGAGGGACAGGGCCAGGTCAGGTGACCCCTTGACTGGGCTTGATCCAGGGTGTTGTCTCCATATAAGAAAAAATTCAAGGATGAGATGTAGATAAAAGTTGAAGAAAAGAGTTGTTTAAAGGCAAAACACACCCTTCAAAGGAGGAAATGTGAGCTGGAAGATAGAGAGAGGGAGAAGTATTTGCATTTACACTTCCATAGGATCTGGAGGCACAGGAAGTGGTATCTGGGCAGCACTTAATTGAATATTAAAATTGTGGTGGCTATGGGGGCAGGACTTGAGTACTGCCCATTTCCGTGCCCTTTTTGGGCATCTCCAAAGTGTGATGGTGTCAGATGCACGACACCAACCCTGGACACTTTATTCTGATCACATTATAATGACAAGTCATCTTGGGAGCCTAGTCTGCACCCCTATTTGGCTATTACTAGCCTGTAACAGCTTTTAAGCTGGGAAAGTCTGATAGCTGCAATTGATATGGAAGGGGTGGTATCTACAGTAGAGCCACAGTGCAGGTGCCAGCAATCATCTGTTCCTCTCTATAAACTACATCACTGCCTACATCATGTCAATAACACAAGAAGAAACATTTCAGATATCCCCAGTATTCATTTTGTTTTGTTTCATTTTTTTCAAAGGAAGTGACTGCTAGGGAATTGGGAAAAATCCAGTTTACAATAAATAATGTACCCCAAAGTCTAAGTAAACTGTGCTCTCTAACATTTTGGAGAAAACTAAGTTCCAATAGGCTTTGAAGCCCTCCCATTGACACTGGTAAATGTAAAAGGAATTTTCATAAGCTTTCTAAATACCTGTTTGAAATGCTAATCGATCAGCATGTGTCCAATCAACCCAGAGTTCATACCAATTCAATCCTTCCCTTGACAGATTTGCATATTTGATGAAATTAGACTCTCTATCAAGAAAATATGAAATTAAATGAAATGAAAATTGAGCTCAAATTTGACAACACACGAAACTAAGTACTCCTAGGTTTTTTGTCTCAATTTTCTCACAAATGTCACTCAAAGGAGACCATGCTCTAAAATGTTACCTGTAAATTTTATACACATTAGTTTTCCAATGAGGTTGCAATGACAATGGATTTGCCTATTGTTGCTAAAGTATGATGACAGTGTTTCACACAGTGATACGATGGGCAAGGCTAAAACCTGGTGTTTAATGTAAGATTTCTTTGGAGAATTGTAATTCTTTACCCTGTGTCTCAATTAATATGGTGTTCAGTGAGGACATAAGTGATACGGTGGCAAATTCACTTAAGAAGAAAGCATAGCAAATACTCCTAGGAGTGGGATAGATGGATCGTATGGCACATCACTGTTGGTAACTTACAATGTTGTTGGTAGGCTGGAAGCTCAATCATGTTCTCCCACAGTGTAGTCTCAGCCCTAGGCTCCAACCCTAGCTTCCCTATCTTCCTGTTCTGGAGACCCATAGCATAAGCTTTGATTGTTTCTCAGCTTTAATGGTAAACACATTGGGTTGTGTTGTTGTGAACTTATATGAAAGGAGAGTCAGGACCACCAGACTCTTGTCAGCCAAAAAAATACTTCACTTGGTGGAATGCTCCATTATAGGAAAGAACAAAGCCACTATTGAAATCAACAAATAGACATCACAGGTTTCCATGACACTGGAAAAAAAAGGATTACTTTATAGGGGAGGAAAATGAAGGCTAGAAACCGTTCTCACATTCATAATGCTGCCCTTTTTGTCAGTTGGGGCCTCAGCTGATTGGGACTGAGTCTAAGTGGCCTTTAAAAATACAAATAAAAAGTTGCAAGGCAAGAGAAAGGGGATTCGTTCAAATAAGAGGGCTGCATGCTTCTCCTATTCTCCTAGCCTTGTATGTTAAAGAGTTACCTACTAATCTGTTGCTGGAGAACATGCCCATCTTCAGAGGTGCTCTTGCAAAAAAAAAAAAAAAAAAAAAAAAGCTTTTCATTTCACATAGTCGAGTCCTCTCTACTGCAAAGTAGAAAGGGATCAAGGTAGAGAAGTTTATTAAGTATCTACCAGTAATTGGCAAGCTCATTTAAAAGGGCTCCTTCAGCCTAGGTGCATTTGGGATCTCTTCCTCAATGCAGCTGAAGTGGCTACGGTACATTTAAAAGAGACCCAATTCAGGTCGCCTTGTTCTTTGAGCCAGGAGACAAGAGCACTCTTGCTGTCTGGGGCTCTGCTCATTCAGAACATACCATGAATAGCACAGGCCCTAATGATCATGTGGAGACAAGACTTGGACCTTTTTTAGAGCTTATTAAAAGCATTTCTAAGGTTGCATGCCTCCTCGGCATGTCATTTCATGTAAAACAAATCCCCCAAACAACTGACCATATCCAACAGATTTTCTTAATTAAAGAAAAAATTGAGGTATATTCCTACTGTGGTTTAAGGGAAGCTTAGACCTAACATACTCAATAATTTAATTTTTTGTGTCTGTGTTTAAAAGCCAGTAATAAGAAATGATTTTAAGAACAAATTTAAATTTCATACTTGAATACCCAATGATCATATTTTATTACTGGAGGTAAATGAATTAGTTAACTTTTATTTGGGAGATTGGTTCATGCATGCTTTTGTTTACTCTTAATACTCTACATGTTGTATGTTGCAAAACATTTTTTGAAGGTTTTTATTTGGAAGATGGAGTTAGAAAGATCTTTCATCCATTGGCTCACTTCCCAAATAACTGAAATGATAAGTCTGGGCCTGGCCAAAGCCAGAGACCAGGAATTTCATCTGGGTCTCTCATGTGGGTGTAGGGAAGCAGGCTATTGGGCCATTTTCTACTGCTTTGCCAGGGGATATTAGCAGGGAGCTGGATCAGAAGTGGAACAGTGGTTAGCTCTCATATGAGACCCTGCCATCATGACCAAGGGCTTAGCTTGCTGGGCCACAAGACTGGCTACTGAAAATTGTTGTACTTGTGATTAAAACACCTTAATCCTGGATCCACTATTCATACAGAACACTACTGAACAAGTCAAATAGAATTATTGTTTCTCAGTCCTCTTGTTGGTAATTATAGGCTAGGCATCATATAATAACTCAGACTTATTAAATGGGTATACTTTGTGGCGGGCTGTTCTCTCTGTGATCTCTTTGTAGAAATTAACTTTTTACGGTAAATTCATCCTGTTGCTGTGAACATCATCTTCATTGTGTATGTGAACCATCTGTGACACGAGTTAAACTTGTTCACAGTGACCCAGCCAATAGTAGTAGCAGGTGGCCTTCAGACCTAGGTGGCCCTCTTGTAAAGCCTATGCTTTTAACACCTCCTTGAAGACGTTTTGAGGTGCAAATCAAACATAATCTTATGTGTGTGTCAGAGAGTGCTTTGAAAACTATAAAAGGCCAGATAAATAGAATGTATTATAAAAGTTTCCAAACCTAGAAGAAGTCTTTGGTTTCCTTTAAGGAAGCATTTTCTTGGCAGGAGGAAAGTGCTGGTGTGATAGGGAGGAAATTATAACGTACCTGGAATGATGCTTGGTTCAAAATGCTTTCAAAGCGTAGTGTATCAGAAAGCTCACTGGACTGAAAGGAAGCAAACAAGAATTCTAGTGCCAGTTGAACTAATAAAACTAGTCGGCCTAGGATAAATCATATAAGCCTCCTGCCTGTACATTGCAGTTTTATCAAGGATGAAGAAAAATGATTGCTGTAGACAATGGTTCTTAACCTTTCATGGGCCACGAATCTCATATAGATCAGATTCTAATGACTACAGTATCTGCATAAAATATGGCAGACCCCTGAAGTCTAGTTCTCCACACCCTAGGTTAAGACACTGCAACCTTGGAGCTTAGATGTCCTTTGTGGCACTCGGATTCAAAGATTGGAACCACACTCTGTAAATACATGCTTTAAACAGCTTTTTTTGGTTAATAGGAAATTACTTTTAGAAACTCATGAAAAGTCTGTATAAAACCTCTATGCTGAGATTTTCAGAATCATGTGATTTAGAGTTTAGGAATAGATTGCCATTGATAGCACTGATGTATAGCTGTAGATAGCTCCCCAAAGAATTCTACACTTCAGTTTTATTTTGCTGAAGCACTTCTTTTGAAGTGAGGGAGAGAGTCATAGCAGCAGTATGCAACTTGATATATTAATCCAACATTTAGCTTTGCACTGCATTTTAGAAAACTGCTGGACTTACGGCTTTTAGTTCTGGTATCAGCAAAAGATAAACAGCATAGTTTCATGCTGGTCCACAGGGAACAGCAGTATTTTTCTTCTTCTTCTTTTTTTAACAAGTAAATGTTGGCATAGAAGCCATAAAGAAATTTACATCTATGCAAGTAGACAATGTCAACCCCAACTGGGTGCAAGATTTGTGGGTGGTCTGTTTGTGAAACATTTCTAATTACTGTGGTGAGTCCTGCTGGGGTTGCTAAAATTAAGCGTCTGTCATATCCATTTCTTGCTGTTTTGAAACAGCTACAAGAATTGTCAAAGAATCCCCAAGACTATGGAAATACGAAGTGTTTTTAGCAAACATCTAAATCCACTTCTCACTTTGAAGATGGGAACAAATGCAATTTTGCCTTAGTGCTGGCCCTTTAGAAGCAGGCCAAGACAGAGGGTTGCATGTTGAAAATTTGAGCAGCCCTCTTGGGAAAAAACTGGTAAGGAAGTGAGTGAAGCAGGGTTGGGCAAAAGGAGCAGTTGAGCTGTGCTATACTGGCAAAAAAAAAAAAAAAAAAAAAAAAAAGGCCTTGAACCCGCTCCATTGGGAGCTTTGGAGCTGATGTGGTCTTTCACAGTTGTCTCGGGTGAGGTAAACACTGGTACCCACAAGCCTTTGAACTGTCTGAATTTCCCGGTTGTTGGAAGTCAGCTGAGCATGGAAAGGGTTATCTCCTTTGTTGGAAGACTTTACTATGTATACATGTACCAAGGAAATTGGCATTTTGTGAGTACAGCTACTTTTAAGATACTTCCTATTACTGGTTTCTTGGTATTCTGTGATTATTCCATTGGAATACCATCTAGGTGAGATATTTACAAAGTTTATGAAAAATGTATAGCATCTTTGGATTCCATCTTCCCATGAGCCTTTTGAGCTATTCTCATATTGCATTAAAATTCTATTAATGTATCTGTCTTCTTTGACTGTAAGATCTTTGAGGCCAGTAAGTGTGTTTATGCTATGTATCCCCTGAACTTAGTACAGTAAATGCAACTTAGTAGTTTTGTAATAAATACTTATTGTACATACAAATGACTTGTTTCATCCAAGGTCATCTCCTGCATGGGCCCATGGGTGGGGTGCTTTTAATGCTTTATTTAGTCGCCATGAGGATGGGCCATCTGACCACTAAGTTTCTATACCGCTGTCCACACAGGATTATATGAAACCAGGCCACTGCTAGTATCAAGTAGAATCATATCACGGATGAAAAATCGCATTTTAAAAATGGATATGACCTATGTGTCACATTCATATAGCTCTCCTAAAAGAAGATTTCAAAGTGATCATAATGCTTTGAGGACTGTGTAGTGACAGAGGGAATCATGACATAGTGTTTGGGACTGATAGCTAGAGTATGGCAGTGTTAATCATGGTCAATAAGATTAATCACTGATTATAGATGTGTCTTCCTTCTGATAACTTTGCAGACTCCACAGGGATTTCCTCGAGCAAATTTCAGCTACAGTTCTGCAGAAGATTAAAATGCTGTGCTTGAGAATTATTACCAAAAGACGTTAAGGTGTTCGTAACATTTTCAGGAAGATAAAAGCTTCTGGGTAACATGCATTCCAGACAAGTATTATGCCATTTTCCTGGTCAGAAGTGATCTAATGGATGTAGCAAGGCCATGGTCCCACCATTGGGTAAACTGACCTTTAAAAACGTAACAACAAGGCATTGATCAGGGCTGCCATCTCTGGAACCAACAAGGATTAGACAGGAATAAAAAGACCTTGCCCTTTTTCAGCACTCTTGCAGGCCTCCTCCCAAAGAGAGGCCTCTCTCTGACCTTTGTTTCTCAAATCTCTTCACTCGAGCAAAGCCAAATGTTAGAGGAAATAACCTTTTGACAGAATGTACATGATTTGTAGCAATCAACCTCCATAATCAGAACAATTACATGAAATATCTTGAATTGATTAAGAAAATGCCTCTAGAGTGGTGAATCTTAAATATTTCAGGCAAGTGTGACCCTCTAAGATATGATTAAAAACCAACAGAACAAAATGAAACAAACAAACAAACAAAAAAACCAGGACCTCTTTCCAGCGTTCACAAAATTTTAAATTCAATTTCACAGGGATGTTGGGCTCCTCAAAGCCCAGCAGTGGATCACCAATTAAAAATCATGATTTAGAGAGAAAGAAATAATGGCTTATGTTTTGAGTGCTGAGTATATTCCAGCCTCTATACCAAAGACTTGGTATCTAGTACTTGATTAATCACATGACGATTATATGGATAATTTCACTTATTTTATAGGTAAAAGTATTAATTTTCAAAAGACTATCTGCCTTTATAGCACAGTTTAGAAATAGTAAAACTGGAATTTTGACACAATTGTGACAAACCTATGACCTCAACATTTATACTACTCCACTTTCAGTCTTACAAGCTTGCATTTGATTGAATCATTGCAGTTTAGTAGTATTGCCTGTCGGTCATCTTTGAATCATTGTTTTCATAAGATGTTTTAAATAGATGTTCATGGACTCTGAATTTGCATATTCTTCTTAAATTCTCTTCATTGTCCGTTTAGCTAAACCATTGGTCTACTTCAACCACTATTAGATAATAGAATATGACAATTTTCACTCTACAGAATACCTTCACAGAAATACATGGGTAGAATTCTTTTTGCAAGTTAATTCAAAGCCACCATTCTGCCATTATTTCATTCGATATGTTTCAGGAGTGTGCTAAAACTTGTTTGCATGACAAAGCTGAAGTCATGATCTCTTGTCGGTATTAGTCAAGTTGACCACTTTTATTGTCCATAACCATAGGTAGAATAGACATTCTTCAGATTCAAAATATCAGTTCACTTAAAATTAATTCTGATATTATTTAATCCTCATTTGTATTCAAAGTTGAATGATTTTCAAAATTTTACTTATCTGCTTGTCCAAATCAGTATTGAATTCAGCACTGTATGTTGGATCTGATTGTTATGATTCATCACTATTTTTGAACAACTCCTTGCTCTATTATGAGAACTTTCCAAAGAGAGTAGGTCATTTGATTTCTAGGCTTCCTTGAAGCACTGTTTATCTGGTTTCTCCAGCCTCTTTGTTTCTTGTTATCTGAAAATTGGATGTAAATGCTTGCATATGGAGAATACAAAGATTTTGATAAGACTATTGTACCATAAACAACATTGTATATTGTGTTTTGTATCCTATTAAGAAACTGTTCCGGGCCTGGCAAGATAGCGTAGTGGTTAAAGTCCTCGCCTTGCAGGCCCCAGGATTCCATATGAGTGCTGGTTCTAATCCCAGCGGCTCTGCTTCCATCCAGCTCCCTGCTTGTGGCCTGGAAAAACACTTGAGGATGGCCCAAAGCCTTGGGACCTCTGCTCCTCCTGCATGGGAGACCCAGAAGAGGCTCTGGGCTCTTGGCTTCAGAAATGCGCAGCTCTGGCCATTGCAGCTGCTTGGGGAATGAATCAACAGACAGAAGCTCTTCCTTCCTCTCTTCCTCTATGTATATCTGACTTTACAATAAAATTAAATAAATCTCTTAAAAAAATTGTTCCACCATTAGTTATGTTTAGGTTCAATGAATTAAGCTGATGATTGCCCCATTTCAGGATTTTGAAGAAAGTTCTCCATTACTGTTGCCTTATTCCTATTCCCAATCTCCCTCTAGGTAGTTCTTCAGTGCTTCCCATCTCTTTGATAGCCATCAAATTCTGTTTCCCACGATTAGGTATAAAGTAAGTAGAGGACTGTTTTTGGAGCCACCTAAATCCTTTCCTAATTAAGAGTCTAGAAAAGGACTACTGGGGAAACTTATTAGGAAAGGCAGGTGTTTGGTATGATTGTCACTGTTTGGGATGCCCACGTTCCACAATGGAGTTCCTGATTCAAGTCCTGGCTCCTCTGTTTCTGATCCAACCTCCTATTAATGTGCACCCTGGGAAGGGGGAGGTCATCAGGTGCTGGGTCAAGTATTTGGGTCCCTGCCTGCCACTCATGTGGGAGACTCAGTCCCTCTTTGGCTGGTGTGGGCATTTGGGGCACTGAATTAAGCAGGTAGAAGACCTGACTTGCCAGCCTTCAAATAAAAATAAAATAATTTTATACAAATTAAAATAAAAATGATTAGGTTTTCAACTTTTTGGAGGCGTGCCTTTGGCCTAAGCTCTTCTGTTAATTAGGAGGCCCCATTTTAGGTAGTAGTTTATTTTTTCAAAGAAGACATTGCTGTGTGTTAATTGTGGCAGTGAGAAGAAATGCTCACATCTGATGTTACTAGGGAAGGTTAAGATCCAGAAAGTTCAACTGCCATGGTACATAACCCACACCACATGCCATGATTCTAATTTTTAGTTATATATAACCCAAGCTCCTCCCAATCCCCTCAATATATGGCAATACACATTTAAGGCTCATATTTCTTTCCTCTTATACACATAAATACTTTCCCAAGATTCTTACCAACTCACTGTGATTGGGGACTAGTTGCTTCTTTTCCAGACATTTATTTTTAATTGGATAAATTGGCACATAGTTTTAAGCTAAGAGTGTGATTTTTAAATGGTGAATCTGTTACCAACAGTGAGCGAGGTATTCTTGAGGGCACATCTTTGTGGCATTCTTTAAATTACACTGTATAGGTTGCCATGGCTCTTACCTCCTTATAAGTTTGGCCTTTGTAGGTGAAAAACAACCCCGAAGAGTTATCTCTCTAAAAGATTTCCTCCCTTAGGTATGTTTAAAAAAGAAAACAGCTTCAAAGGGAACACAGTTCTGAGTGGGATTTTCTCTTTAGCAGACATGAACATCTTATCTGTGGCAGCTCATTGATTACCAGACCAACATACTTTTTCAAAGTTACCTAACATGTGATATGGCTTTTGGATTGGCACGTGGATTTTTTTTTTTATTGTCACAGAAACTGAGAAATGTCTCCTGATGAGTTTTGGAAAACAAAGTCCATGGTCTCAATAGCAATGCTATGGATTTAGTTACTTTTCATGCACAGAAGGGCTACTAATTATTCTCAAGTGAATGGCTTCAATACACAGCGACAAGTTCTATTGGAAGTTGGCAACCTTTCAGAGCTGTGAGCCAAGGCTCTATTTTATTCTCTTGGGAGTGAGCAGCTGCTTCTGAGATGAGGCCTGGCTATTCTTGCTAGCAATAGTGAGGTTGGGAAGTGTGAGTTAAGAGAGGGAAGCTAGACACAATCTCTAGACCCCATTGTTACAAGCCTCTTTATGTAGTTTCCAACAGCTATGTTTAGGGTTAACCTTGGAAATAGCTTGCATTCTCTCAGATACTAATTAAATTAAACAAACACACATTCCACGATTTACTTATTCCCTAAACACTTATTAAGAGTCCACAGTTTGTGAGGGACTGTGGCAAATGCTACAGATCCCACAGGCAACAGGGCTGATATATTTTCCTCAAACCTAATCTAGTAAGGAAAGTGGACAGTAAATGCAGAAGTCAGATTATGGTAAGTGCTAGGAGAGAAATGAGCAGAGATGGTGATGGATGATGCAGCGAACAGGCTCAAGTAGACCTGGCAATACTCCACTGGATCACTGTGTTTAAGAGACATAGCTGAGATGTGATCCTTTTCTCTGAGGTTCTGTCACTATTTAGTAAGTTCAATAAGAAAATAATATGACAGATAATGGATACTGAATAGAAATAATTCTACCTGGAGTGGATTAGGATAGGGATATCTGAGATTGAAACGAACAGGGTGATGGAATACAGACAAAGCAGAAGGGAGGAGGGTAACCAAAGGAATTAGAACTCTGATCTCAGATGAACTTTTCTGTAGAACCCTAGTATATAACAGTTGAGGCCTAGCTTTTCTGTCTGAAGCACCAGAGAATGTGTTTAATGTCTCTGCTATTTTAATAGTTTCCACCGTTGCCACAACCAGTGACCACAAAATTAGTGGGTTAAAACAACACAGATCAGTCTTACAGGTAGGTCTGTATATCACTTGGCTAAAATTAAAATGTTGGCAAGGTTGCGTTGCTTTCTATAAGCTCAAACAGAAAACTTGTTTTCTTGCATTGTTGAGATTCTAAGAGGCTGTCCACCTTTCTTGGTTTATGAGTGCCTTCCTTCAGTTTCAAACCCAGCCATGTTACATTGCTCTGACCTTTTCTTGTATCATCATGCCTCTCTTTGAGCATGGGTGGTATCATTCTATATTTCCAGTGGCCCATGTGATTCAGCAGGGTCCATTGACACACACTAAGTACATCATTAAAGGACTTTAATGTCAATTATATTAGTAACCCCATTTTTTGCAATGTAAAGGTGCATATTCATAGGTTGTGTTGATTAGCAAATGGGCAGTATTTGCAGCCATGTTTCTGTGTACTAGAAACCTAGACCGTGCCCTCTTCAAAGGTGTTTAATTTCTCATCCACAGGAGCATCTCTAAAAAAATCACTGTAACTACCTGTACTTGCTTACGTAGTAACAGGAATGTGTGATTGTATTGGAGTGGAATGGGATGAAGGTCAAATGTGCTATACTTCTGGTGCTTAAACATCACTTTACCAGGCAGAGCTTCCACAAGAAACTTGGAATGAGTTCTCTTTCTCTGTTACGTGTTTCTGTAGCATGCCAAACTTCATTTGTTTGTAGGAATTGGAGTGTGTGTGTAGGAGAAGCCAGAAAGGAAGCCAGAATGGTGAGCGACTTTTGTTCATTTAATAACCATTTTGTGAGTAATGCATCATGTTAAGTTTCAATGATATAGCAGTGAATGCATCCTCAAAACTTAGCATTATTCTCTCCCGGAGGAAGACAGATACTGAGCAAATGGCTTAAATGCTTTAAAATAGGAAGTGGTGTGGGAAGCAAATGGAAGCTTCCTGTGAGCTGCTGAGACACTGTAGACTTGGAGGAACCTATCAATTGGGACACAGGGACACCATGATGAAAGGAGGTGTGAACCACATGACCTGAGGCCATATGGGGCAAGTTGTATGTCAGCAGATGCTATCCCAGAAAGAGGATGGCTGTCAAGAACTCCATCAGGATTGTGTCTAATATTTGATAATGGCATGGATATGGACCATGGAACTCATGGTCCTGTGACCCTATCTCGTGTATATGAGCCTTCTGTAGTTAAATTAATCCTGGGACAAACTAGAGGTGCCTAGACATGAAAATCCTGACAGGTGTTTTGAGTTAACATGACTGAGAGAATATCAATAACTAAATTTGCCTGCAAGTGGCTCCATTGAGTTTTCTGTTTTCTCATGAAATGTGGCCTCAAAGCAGCAATTCAACTATGTTATAAAATGACAAACTTGGAGGTTTGAACTCAACAATGAAGCCTGTTACAGTGCTTTCCTGCTACAGAAACTTGCTGTGCTAACTTTTGGGATCAAATTCTATCTACATTTAGTGTCTCTCCATTTCCCGTTGCTGTAATAGAACACTGAAGACTGAGTAAAAGATAAAGAACAGCTTACAGTGCTGGAGGCTGAGAACTTTAAGAATAAAGACTGCATCTACTGAGGGCCTTCTTGTTACAGCATAATGTGCTGGAAAGCAGCCAATGGTGAAAGAGCAAAGGGGAGAATGAGGACAAAAGGTACCAAATTCCTCTTTGAAAAATGAACCCATTCCAGTAATAAATAACCCAATCCCAGGATAATTAAGCCCACTCTCACAATCATAGCCTTACTTCATTCATGAAAGTGGTACCCTCATGACCTCATCACCTGTTAAAAGCCCCACTTTTCTCTGTTGCAATGGTGTTCCCACATTAATGGTTCAATTTCAACATGATTTTAGAAGGGAACTTTCATACTATTGCATGTAGCTAGTTGAATTAGACATCAGAGGTTTTAGATTGGAGAGTGGGAAATCGGGTCTGCTTAAGAGAAAGAGAAGTCGTTTGGAAGAAGACTTATAGAGTATTGATGCTAGAGAAAACGGTTGTTGATCAGTCATTCAACAGTGGGAGGACTAGTGTGTGAATAAAGATATATTGACTGTTCAAAAGAACAAATCCCTCTTGGTTGGAACACACCAGAGTATTCCTAGTGACAACATTTGCCCCCTATAATTCAGTGTAGGCAGATCATTTGGTTTCTGAGCTTTCAGACTTCAAAATGAGTACAGTGAAGAGAGACAAAGAAGTTGTTGTAAAAATGACTGAGCATGTCCAGATCAGGAGGCATGTCCTCTGCTGCGTGCAGGGGACTGCCAAGAAATGTGAATAAAGTAGATAGAGACTGATAAACTGAGCAATGCGTGTCCTATGCAAACAGGACTGCTACTTGGGAGCATCAGAGTCTATGAGAAGGCAGAATCTTAGCTACAGAGGTTTCAAGATGACTTTATGTGTGTTAAATATTGGCAACAATCTTAGGGCAGTGTCAGGGTGCAGCACTGATGCTGCTTGCAATGTGACCTCTCATATTGAAGCATCAGTTCAAGTCCTGGCTGCTCTGCTTCTGACCCAGCTCTCTGCTAGTGGACCTGGGAAGGCAGTAGAGGATGATCCATGTCCTTGGGTCCAAGCCAGCCACATGGGAGATCTGGCTGGGGGTTCCTGGCCAATATTTTCAGCCTGGCCCAGTCTTGGCTGCTGTGAAATTTTGAGGGAGTGAGCCACTGAAAAATCTCATGTCTTTTTTTTTTCTCTTACCATTATGTCACCCTGCCTTTCAAGTGAGTATCAAATATTAAAAATTATCTAAAAATTTTATGAAATAGCATCTAATTGTATGCAAAGCAGGGTGTGAACCGAGTTAGCCCATGGAATGTCCTTTGGTAATTTCTGATTTTAATGTGTTAGGTATTGAGAAACTGAGCTGGATTGGGGTGGTCTGTGTATGCCTGAGTGCACATGCACATACAGGCATGTATACCACCTCCATATTCAAAGAAGTGTAATAAGGATTGCTTAGTTGGAAATAAGCTTTCAACAAACCAAAGCTGAGTGAGTTTGAGTTTATTATTTACTTGCTAAATACTGATAAGAACTTAAATAGAATATTATAATAAGACATGATATATGGCTTTTATTGATACTGTGGTATGTTAGGACATGCATTATTTAAAAAAATTCCTCCAAAATGCAATTGAATTACCCACTACCAAATCTAAGTTAAATTCATTTCACTTCTGTCTACTCTTAAAGCTGTTGGTGATGAGATGATCCTGGGCACATCTCTAATTCTTGCTAAAAGAAAAAAAAAAAAACCCAGTAATATTGTAGTGAATGGAGAACACCCAAACTCTTTATCAATGTGAACTTGCTGGACAAAATAAAGTATCAACCAAAGACTGGGATGCCTGGTATCAGTGAAGGTGATGACAGAGATGAAGTTTCTCTTGGAATAAGCTCTGCAGAGTCCTTCAGTTTTTGTTTTATCCTTGGGAATATAGTCTCTCCCAGAACTCTACATTGATTGGCTTGGAGTTTGAGCTGCTTACAAAAATTTACAGAAAGGAGGAGAGACAAAGAGAAAGATCTTACATCTGCTGATTCACTCCCTCAATGGCTATAATGGCTGGAGCTGAGATGATTCAAAGCCAGGAGCCAGGAGTTTCTTCCTGATCTCCACAAGGGTGCAGGGTCCTAAGGCATTGGGCCATCTTCTACTGCTTTTCCAGACCACAAACAGGGAGCAAAATAGTAAGTGGAGCAGCTGGGACATAGACTGACACCTGTATGGGATCCTGACACCTGCAAGGTGTGGATTTAGCCATTGAGTTGTGCTGAGCCTTGAAGTTCAAGCTTTAAACTATGGGTGGGTTATGCAAATCTTCCCCATGAAGTTGGGTATCTTCCATGGAAGACATTTAGTTTATCATGTATTGCCAAAATAAATTTTTCCTTTTATGGGTTAATATTCTAATCATTCTGATAATGGTATATGTGTTTTGCTTTTGCTGGTTGAAAGGTAGAGAGTGAGGCATATGAGAGGGTTTCAACCACTTCACAGAAGTGGCTGACACTGTGTCCTAGTAGGCCAAGCCTTTGCCTGTGGCATCCCATATGGACTCCGGTTTGAATTCTGCCTGTTTAACTTTTGATCTAGCTCCCTGCTAATGTCCTGGGAAAGCAGAGGAGGATGGCCTAAGTCATTGGGCACCTGCACTAATATGACAGACCCAGAAGAAGTTCCAGTTTCCTGCCTTTGGATTGACCTGGCTCTAGCCATTGAGGCCATTTGCGTGAATGGATCAGCAAATGGAATAGCTCTCTTTCCCTTTGCCTCTCCTTCTCTCTCTAATTCTGCCTTTCAAATAAAAATAAATCTTAAATTTCCATGAAAAATAAAATTAAAAGACAAGTTTATGCTCATGCCAAAGAGTTTTGAAATCTATGCGTACAAGGGGTTTGAAGTATTTAATCAATTGCATGTTAAAAATTATGGATTTCAAACAGTTTTATACCAAATAACCCTATCTTCTCATTCCATTTGCAATGAATTTTTGGCGATGACATATGTATTTCATTAAATCTTTGGAAATTCTGTTTTGTAAACATTTCAGTAAATTTTAAACATGATTATGAAACTTCCTTGAGGCTACAGCAAGATTACAGATATGCCAAAACCTAATAGGACAAAGTCTGGAGTTGACACCAGAGGCTTCCCACCTAAGCAGAGGCTTCTTTCAAAAATTCTTCTGCAAGTCGGCTATATATATAATTTATTTAAAGATTTATTTAATTTTACTGTAAAGCCAGATATACAGAGAGGAAGAAAGGGAAGAAGAGCTTCTGTCTGTTGATTTACTCCCCAAGCAGCTGCAATGGCCAGAGCTGCGCATTTCTGAAGTCAGGAGCCCGGAGCCTCTTCCAGGTCTCCCATGCAGGAGGAGCAGAGGTCCCAAGGCTTTGGGCCATCCTCAAGTGTTTTTCCAGGCCACAAGCAGGGAACTGGATGGGAAGTGGGGCTACTGGGATTAGAATCGCTGCCTATGTAGGATCTTAGCACATGTGAGGTGAGGATCCTAGTCCAGTGGGCCCAAGTCAGAGATATTTTTAACTATGTGTGCTATCTTTCTCATCAATAAAACAGTGAGTAAATAAATGTTAAATACCAATTTTGGGAAACTACCCTGAAACTATGTTAAACTACTTGTGCCCTGTCTCCTGTTGCCCCAAGCCCTAGAGTTGGAAGGGGCCTTGGTCATTTGGCTGCATGCACTTCCTTTGGGGCAGATAGTAGCTTTCTAGTTCAAGAGTCTTGGAAAGATAGAATTAGCTTCAAGTGAGTAAAATTCAGGAGTAACTATTTTACTAATGTTGGGATAACTATCAATGATTGAGCAGTTAACATTCTTGATATGTACCTCTAAATTTGTTGCTTGGTACATTGAGTAACTAGAGTTTGTTACAATGACAAAGTGTAATGACTGATTCACATGTTTTGGGTAAAAATATAAGTAGATTGTAGTTTCAGTTTTCATGTGCCATGCCTGTAAGGAGATTTGATCAGAAGCAAGCCCAGGTAATTCTTATCCTCCTGGCTGTGACCTGAATTGAATAGGAAGATTTCAGAGGGGAAATAGAGAAAGCCTGGCCGTTGAACCCTGATGATCCAAACCTGCCATGCCAAAGTTTTATTCCAGTTGTGCTCAGAACTGAGCTGGCAGGTTAATAAATAGAATGAGACTGGAAGTGTTGTTATTGAATTGTTTTTAATGTCACTGATTGCTGCTTGAGTTTACTAAAGATAATGTACGTTTGCATGCATTTTGGAAGATTCAAAGTATGTCTTTCAAAACAACTTGGAACTAAAATAAGCATATCTTCTAATTCCATTTTCTGTAAACTTTTTGAAGTACCCTTATATAATTCCATCCCCATAAATAATTTTAATAATCAGCTGAATGACTAGGAAGCAGCTTCAGATGGTTTTCTACAAATTGTCACCCTGAGCCTAACAATTTTTATAGTTTATATTTAATGGAGGATATTAGCCTCTTTTTATCCTTTACATGTTAAACATACTTGCACCAAAGATGTTATATAGATTTTGAAAATATCTGAAGTCTGTTCTATAGGAAGTTAAGCCACTGCCTGCAGCACAATCCATGTGAACACTGACTCAAGTCTTGGCTGGTCAGCTTCTGCTCCAGATTCTGGCTAATGTGCCTGGGAAAGTGGCAGAGGATGGCCCAAGTGTTTGTGCTTCTGCTACATATGTTGGAAATCCGAATGTTCTCAGCTGTTGCTGTCTTTTGATGAGTGAAGTAGATGGAGGCTCTTTCTCTCAGCTGTTCAAATGACATAAAGAGAGAAAGGGAGAGAAAAGGTTAAAAATAACTCTGAATATCAGAATGGGAAAAAGAATAATTTCACTTTTATATATCTTTGCCCACATGCGTACATAATTCTACAGTTTTGATCATAAATTTATGCTGTATTTTTTTCACTTCCTATGTGTTCCTGGGTTTCTACATTTCTCTATGGTCATTCTGATCATTCCACAGATTAAGAATTACCGTTCAAGGTTTCACACAGTTACCTCTAATTTCTAAGATTTCTTTCTCATTTACTATTTTGAAATTGTTCTACCTTTGTCGCTGTCCAGTGATGGACTTGGTTCACAGAGTTGATAATAACACACATGGAATCTGACTGATGGTCAAAAGCCGAAGTTTATTAGGGGTATCAGACTCTATACACAGAGGGTCATAGGGGATAAGAGAGGAGGTAATGAGCTTATCAGAGCTTATCAACAAAACCCATCAACTGTTTATACTTTTTTTGGGATTCTTTTGTATATTCCACCAAATGTCCTCATTCACATGCTGTCCACTCAACTGTTCTCATACATATGATATCCATTATGCATACGGATGGTAACCACTCTGTTTTCATACAAATATTATCCTGTCAATTGTAATCTTGTACTCCCTGACCTTCTAGGGTCACAATGTTCCTTTACATGCGTTCTCATGGCTTGGTTTTTTTTTTTTTTGTTAGTTTTACTCTATGTAAAGTGAGAGAAAGAATCTGTATTTATTCATTTTGAAAGTGTAGTTTTGGGAGATTGTCTTTTGCCAGCTGGGTTTCTGCTGCTTAGCTTGAGTCATTAGAGACAACTTTTAGCTTTGCATTTTGATCAGGGTGTATTTCAGGGTGTTGTATCACTGTAATTGAATTTCAGTGGCATCAGTTTCAGTTACTAGATCGGGGATATGTATTTGGACTTTTTAGAAAACCCAAATTTCCAGTTGTTTTTTCTCCTCTATTGGAAAAGTGCCAGATAACACAGCTTTTACTCTGCTAACTGCATAGACTATAGCGACATGCTACGTGGGGCTGGAGAACTGTGAATTCAGTCATTTTCACCAACCTGTGATGACCACAGAGTGTGGCCCTAGGGATTATTGGCAGATTCTGGCAGAAAAGTAGGCAGGTGAGAGCCAGGGAAGGGGCTGTGTGAGAGTAGCAGGGGGAGGGTGTACATTATGACTTGCACTAGAGTGGTGGCTGAGACTAAGGAGGGGAAGATAGTAGGGAGTATGTTGCCCATAGAATAAGAATTCTCTGGATTTCCAGAAAACATTCATTTCATAGCCTAAAGAGGAGATGCTTTCCTTTTTTATGTCACAGGCCCATTTGTTTTGATGTAATAAATAATAAAAAAAAAGTAACACTTGTCCTCAAAAATACAAGAAGTGTCATTTGGTTGCTTACCAACCATTCAGAGCCCTTCTAGGCTGCAGAATCACATTCCATAAGGAAAATCCAGTAGGCAGTATTTTTGTATTTTATTCAATAAGATTGTCCAACTTGACCTAATCCCCACCACTATTAGATAGTAAAGTGACATCCCTGGAAGTGGGGACTCAGTGAGGATGATATCTTGTAGTATAGCCTGGATCAAGGAGGTGAGCCCAGGTGGGCAATAGTTGGGGAAATGAAGTAAAAGAAAGGAAGTGGGGAAGAGAGAGAGACAGAGAGAGACGCAGAGAGACAGAGAGAGAGAGAGAGGGAGGGAGATGGATGTGGGAAAGAACTTGCCGTTTTTAGCTCACTCACGGATTTCTAATGATTTGTCAAATTGTGTTAACCAAAAGCACTGGGAAACTGTCATTGGGAAACTGCTAAATGCAGCTCTTGTGCCTGCGGGTTCTGTCCATGGCTTCAGTGGTCACTGCTCCGGGATCTATATTCTGAGTCATTAGGCTCTGATCTCAACTTCGGGCAAGGTATCTCACATTCCTGAGTTACAATTTTCTCCTCTGTGAAAGGGGTGATAAGTTTTAATGTTTGTAGATTGTGGAATAGTGGGAAATGAGATAATGTTCATGAAATACATAGTACTTTTCAAGAATTGTTTTGATTTTAACAGATTTTACCTTCATATGTCCATAGACCAGGTAACCAAAGCACATCTAAATCAGTGGAAGTAAACATTTCAAGTGTTTAAATGAAATTAGAAAGCGATTTTTATCATGAGAGTAGGCTCTTCCAACTACTGTCAAAAAGAACTTTCTATGTTACCATTGCCTTTTTTGAAGACATTTACAAAATTTAGTTTAATAATGTAGAGAAGAATTACATTGAAGTGGACCTGGCATGGTGGACTAGTGCCTGGAGTCCTTGCCTTGTGTGCGCAAAGATCCCATATGGGTGCCAGTTCAAATCCCAGCAGCCCCGCTTCCCATCCAGCTCCCTGCTTGTGGCCTGGGAAAGCACTTAAGGATGGCCCAAAGCCTTGGGGCCCTGCAACTGTGTGGGAGACCCAGAGGAGGCTTCTGGATCCTGGCTTCGGATCGGCATGGCTCTAGGAATTGTGGCTGCTTGGAGAATGAATCATCGGATGGAGGATTTTTTACTATGTCTCTTCTCCTATCTGTATATCTGACTTTCCAATAAAAATGACTAAATCTTTAAGAAAAGAGAGAAGTATATCAAGTTTATATACACATTTCACTAGCACCATGGCAATACAATCATGTGTTTTTCTAAGAGAAGAAAGTTTTAAAAAGCCTCTATTTTATTTGTTTTAAGATTTTTTAATTTTTATTTGAAACACAGAGCCATAGAGATAGAGAAAGGTCCATCTACTGATTCACTCCCCAAATGCTCAGATTGGCCAGAGCTGAGCCAATGTAAAGCCAGCAGCCAAGAGATTCTTCCAGGTCTCCCATGAGGGAGAAGAGTCCCAAGGACTTGAGCCATCCTCCATTGCTTTCCCAGGCTGTCATCAGGGAGCTGGGTGGGAAGTGGAGTAGCCAGGATGTGGAGCAGCTCCTATAGATGCTGGTGCCTCAGGCGGAGGCTTAGCCTACAGTACGGTGCTGGCTCCATAGTGTCTATTTTATTAATTGCATGTGGTAGTAGCTGGTAGATAGTGCTCAGTGCCATTGTTGGGGGCAAGGAAATATTCATGATGTAACAAAAATGATAGCTTAAGAAATCTCTCTGTGTGTATGTGTGAGTGTGTGTGAGACTGAGTTTGAATAAAAGAATTTATTTCATTATATCAGTCCCTACAGAAACAATATACGTACAATAGAGAAAGCTTTATCCAAACAAGCAGTGAGCTTTGGTGATGCTTTTATTTCAAAGATGTTTGCTCTGTGATTTTTGACAACTTCTTCATTCCCAGCATAGCAGTTACCGTACTGTTCCCCACCATAGCATTTATCACACTGTTGTCACTTGCTTTGTTTTCTTCTCAGGTAGTGTCTAAGTACTAGTCTCTAAGACGGAGTGAGAGCCCATCTTGATCACTGCTTTATCCTCGCCCTACACTTCATAATCACTGAAAACATATTGAAAGAATAATAATGCCATCACGTTGCATTATTGAATAGCATAGCATAATGGTTCCTAGCTTCAATTTGGCAGTCAGTGAAACAAGAATCTTTGTTCCAGATCTGTTGTCCATCAGTTGTACCTTGGACAAGTTAGTTAACCTTCCTGTGCTATATATACTCACCTGTGACGTGGTGATGATGGTAACAAATGCATAGGGTCATTGTGAGTGTCAATTCAAATCATGTTTCCCAAAATGCTCAGAATTATATATGGTACATGGTAAATATTCTGTGTTGGTTGGGTAAACTTGAAGTTTTAAGGGTTGTTTTCCTTGTCAGAATTTAAACAAGTTTAGGCAGGTGATGATATGGTGATAAATGTGCAATTTATAGGCAAGTGTATATCACAAACACTATAGTCTCACAATGTACACAGGCAGTTTCCAGTGATACCAGATTTCTGCATTTGCTTATTCCTTCTTTTGACAAATGCATATGGATTACCACCCATGACCTGGACATGGACCTTCATTACCAAATAACTTAGAATCAAAATCTCTATCTAGAGTTTAGAAGATATTGTAGGTTTGTCTTTGTTGTGTGCATGAAGACCTGGATTGTCATTATTTATCCCTTTCACAAACTTGCATATACATCAACTAGCCTTGCAAATGAGGCAAGCCTCTCTGTGCCTTTATGGATTAAAGAGTCATGGACCTATTAGGTATGGTTTGTCAATGAAGAAAATATTTGTTGCCACCCAGTAATCATTGCTTGTCTGATGAATTTGTGGCTTGTGTGGAGTCAGAGGGCTATCACTCCCCACAGGTTTGATAAAGATTGATTTTTTTGTGTCTCTACCATAGTTTGCTATCCTGCCAACTGCCTGGTTGGGCTTCTGCCTGCTGTTGTGGTCCCCTCATGCCAAGGAACATAGTATTAGGAAATATTGCCTATCATTTGATATTCCCCATGTTGAGTGTATTAACCTCTGAACACTGTCTGGAATTGTTTAGCCTGTAGTAAAGTCCTTTCTGTGGTCATTGCCAAGTGTTTCCTGTAACCCAGGAAGGCTGCATGGTCTCAGGATCTGGGCTTTCCTTGGACTGGCCTGTCTGCCACTTTTCAGCAGATTACCTCCAGCTGCAGTTTGGGCAGGAGCTGCCTCAAATACCAAATGGTTGCAAATCTTTGGAAATTCATACTTTAGTCAGTTGGCTTAGTGGCTGGACTTTTGATTATGAACTACCACCTTGCTCCCCCTAAATAATCATTTTTTAAAAATGATGTCCCCCACCTCAAATTTTCTGCCTGCAAGTGCCAGCATCCCATATGAGGGTTAGCTCATGTCCTGGCTGTTCCACCTCAGGCCCAATTTTGTGCTTAGGCTTTGGGAAAACAGTGGAGGATGGCTCAAGTCCTTGGGCACCCCTACCCACGTGGGAGATTCAGAAGCTCCTGGCTCCCATGGCTCAACTCAAGCCATTGGTACTATCTGGGGAGTAAACCAGTGGATGGAAGATCTTTCTGTTTCTCCTTCTCTTGATAAATCTTCATTTCCAATAAAAGTCAATCTTAAAAAAAAAACACCTAACTAGGTAAATACTATCATAGACTCTGATATGTATACCAGAAAATGTCATACCATCCCGCTTCATGCAAGTGACTGATTTCCCATCACCCTTTCAATATAATTCATCCCTCTTTACATGGCCTATGTTGTCCTGTTGGCTCCTGGTTCCCTCTAGTATGTCAGTGGTTATCATTCTCCCTCACTCCACTTTGGTTACCCTGACAAAATCAAACAACTTGAGCACAATTGTACTTCAAGGGGTTTTTGACCCCTCTGTTAGGAATGTTGTACCCCTAGGTATTTCCATGATGTGTTGTCTCACTTCGTTGAAGTTTCTGCTTGTGTATCTCCATAATTGTGTCGAAAGTCATACCCCCTCTTGATACTGCCTTCCCCTTGCTTGCTTTATTTTTGTTTCTAGTACTTATTTGTGCCTTACCACATTCTATATAAGCGTTTATCTGTTGCTATTTGTCTTAACTAGATTATAAGCTTACATACTAACAAGGACATATTTTTTTGCATATTTTTCAGCAATTAGCAGTGCCTGACAAAGTAGATACCTACTGAGTAAAGATTCTAGAAAAATGTATAAGTATAATAAATGACATTTAGAAAATGGCTTTCTAACCTTAATGAAATCAGATTCTTCTGTGTCTGGGAATACTAATATATATTCAAATCTTCATTTTCGAATATTTTTAAAGGTAATCATTTGTCATCTTCTGGGAGGATGCTAAATTTGGCTGAGAAATGGTAAAAGCATTGTGAGGCGTTTCTGTCCATCACATCAGGGTCCTTAAGAAAGACTATAACATGCTCACGTGTTCTTGTGTCAGAAGGAAGTTTCTAAAAGGGTGACAAGCAGGTTTGGGACAGTGTCATAAGTATGTAGTATCTTAATTTAAAGAGTCCCATTACTGTATAATCCACAGCTTATAAACAAGAGATGATGCTTTCCTTTGAAAAGAACACTTGACATTTATTCCACAGTATTGTCAAAATATGTAACAGATGTCAACAATCCAAGCCTTAGTAATGTATCAATGTATTTCATTTAATATACTTTGACTTCAATATTTTTACACATTTGTCATTGCCTTGAATTATTTTTATGGCATAGGTCCTCCTAACCCAGAAGTCAAACTACACAGACTATATTCCTTGCTTCCTGGGGTCATATTTAGAAGCCCAAGAGGTTCCAAGGCTTGGTCATCTGAATATCTTAATTCTCCTTTGAGTCTAGGTGGGGGGAATCTTGAATATAGACTTTATACCAAAACCAAAGAAATCCTGAACATATTTACACACAGAAATTTGCAAAAATATCTAACACAAAGAATATAATTTCAAATCACTTGTAATAAACATTACCATAACTCTAATGCATTTCCTTTAAATATTATAATTTCTCATTTTACCTAATTTTAACTGATATATATGCATATCATATACACATGCATATGTATATTTATACAGATATGCTTGTATACTTCAGTGCTTGTTTGTAGACATGTGCAGAATGGCCAAAAAATTGGGGTGTTCATCACACATCTCTCCAGCTGAGACTGAACAAAGCGATGCTATTCCCTTGTTTCAGGTTTTTCCTTAGGTAAATATCCTTTTTGGGACATGTTCAGTGTTATACTTTGCAGCTGCTTGTGCTTTTTGTTGGTGCATGACACCGTGTATCAGGAAAGTGGAAGTGATGAAGTATTGCCTCAAGGTTGTGATGTCCCTTGAAGAGAAAATATGACTATTAGATAACTGTTTGAAATATGAGCTTAATGCCATTGACCATGAGTTAAATTTTACTGAAAATACACACACACACACAGGATCTTTAAAAGAAGCGTATATACCAAAGCTCATGAGAATCTAATCTTCTACATTTGTATATACTAAAATGTTGTGTATGTGTCTGCATATTAAAGTGTGTGAGTGTACTATGTACCTAGGGCATTGGTGCCCTGCTCCCTTCATAAATATTATAAATTAACACTTCCTATATTATAAATAAGCACTTACCTATTTTTGAAAACTTGATTAATGTTTTCCCAATACACTATAATTTGATGAATATTATATTAATATAGGATATTAGATTTCAAAGTCCTTTTCTTAAAAACATTTATTTGTTGGAAAGGCAGATTCACAAAGAAAAGGAGACACAAAGATCTTCAGTCCACTGGCTCACTCCCCAAATGGCCACAATGGCTGGAGCTGAGGTGATCCAAAGTCAGGGGCCAGAAGCCAGGGGCTTTTTCTCAGGTTTCCCATGTAGGAGCAGAATCCCAAGGACTTGAGCCATCCTTTATCGCTTTCCCAGTCAATAAGCAGGGAGCTGGATGGGAAGTGGAGAGCTGGGGCATGAATTGGTGCTCATATAGGATGCTGGTGCTTGCACAGGGTGCAGGGTTATCCAATTGAGCCTTCATACTGGGCCCCAAAATTCTTACTAACAACTTATGTGATTCATCTTATCAACAGGGAGAAAAATCATGTGGTTGTATCAATATATGTGCAAAATAGTCATTAAAAAAATCTAGCATCTTTTTGTAACGTTTGGTAGGGGAAGGTGATTGGCACAGTGAGTTGGGATGCCCACATGCCCTAGTTGGGGTGCTTAGATTGGGGAATACTTGAGGCCAATTTCTTGCCTTGGGAGGCAGCAGGTTGTGGACCACGTAATTGGGTTTCTGCCATCCATGTGGGAGACTTGGATTGAGCTTTTAACTCCTAGGTGTGGCTGACCAAGTCTCATCTGTTGTGGGAGTTTGGGCACTGCACCAGCATATGGGAGATATGTCTCTCTGTCTGTCAAATAAAATATTAAAAAAATTAAAATATGCAGATATACTCTAAATACTGATTAGAAAACTCTAACGAAACAAGGAACAGAAGGATACTTTCTTAGCTTGATAAAATCATATCCCTGAATGCCACAACTAGCATCATACTTAATGCTGAGAAATTGGAAGCTTTCCCACTGAGATCAAGAATGAGACAAGGTAGTCCCCTTTTACCACTGCTTTTCCATATCAAACTTGAGGTCCAAGTTTAAAGCAACAGAGAAGTCCAAATTTACAAGGTGGGGAAGAAATAAATGAACTTATTTTTGCTTACATTTGTTTGCAGATGACATGGCTCTCTAGGTGGGAAATCCTATAAAGCTACTGGCACTAAAAAGTTGTTACAGCAGGGTTGCCAGATACAAACAGAAAGGTCAATTGCTTTCCTATATACCAATGATGAACTAGGGAATTCGAAATGAAAGTCTACTGCCACTGTTTGGGTATTATTAATGTTGCAATGAACATGGGAGTGCAGATATATTCTAAATACTGATTGTTCATGCATATATCCCCAGTAATGGGCTGCTGAGTCCATGTAATTCTACCTTCACATTCCATAATGACTGTTCTAATTTATATTCACATCAAGAATGTACAAATGTCTCCTCACATTTTTACCAACACTTCTTATCCTGGACCTTTTTGATAATAGTCATACTAACAGTGGGAGATGACACCTCACTGTAGCTTCAGTTTGCATTTCTCTGATTAGTTACCCTTCAAAAGATGAACAGATAAAAAATATATTTATAGACACAATGGGGTATCATATGGAGAATTTTCAAGTGGTATTGGAACAATGAACATACCTATTTCAAAAAGTAATGACTTTTTAAAATTTAGTATTTCCAAAATGCACCATGTATTTAAATGTGAAATGCAAAACTCTGAAATTCCTAAGAGAATGAAATCCAGGTGATGTTACTAATTATTTTCCAGATATAAGACCAAAATCCACTAGAAAGAAATTTTGATGTTGTATGTCATTAAAATTAAAAGATTTCTGTCATAAACACTCTTAAAAGAATGAAGAGACACAGTACAGGTTAGGATACATTTTTTCCTGTACACTTAGAAAAGACTGGTATCTGAAATCTATAAAGAATTCTTAAAACGCAGTAAGTAAACAGCCCGGTGTTAAGATGTATAAGTGATGTGCATAGATAACTCTTGACAAATATATAGAACAATGGCAAATAAGACTATGACATGATCAAAATCATGTTGTCATGGAATTTTAAATTAGAACAAACACAAGATACCACTACCTATATTTCAGATGGGCTAAAATCCAAAACACTGGTGATACCTTATGCTAAGGAAATATGGGACAGTAAGAACTCCTGCTCAGTCCTTTTGGTAATGCCAAGTGGCATAGTCATTTGAGAATATAGTGTGGAATTAAAATTTGTTTTGAAAACTAAACATAATGTGTGTTCCTAAATAGTTTGAAAGAATATACACACAAAAACGGGCACAACCAAGCTTACAGTTACTTTATTCCTATTGCCAAGACAAGGAAGCATTTCCGGATGTCTTTCAATAGGTGAATAAATTGTGACACTTTTGTAGAGTGGAGTATTATTCAATGATAAATAATAACGAGCTATTATTATCACAAATAGATATTCAGCAACCTTGGATACATACTGCTGAGTGAAAGATGACAAAGTCATAGGTACCAAACAATTCCAACTAGATGACATTCTTGGGAAGGCAAAACTCTGGGGACAAAGGGAAAATCAATGATGGTCAGATTTGGGAGGTGAGAGGGAGGTATTAATGAACAGAGTGCAGAATATATGATTCTGTAAATGTATATACATGTCATTATACATTTACCCAAACCTACAGAAATGTATGACAGAAAAAGTGAGGCCTAAAACAAATCAGACTTTATTGAAAATGGTTTCTCACTACTGACTTATAAATTGTAACATGTGCCCTACCAGCACACCGTGTTCATCCTTAGGGAAGCTGACTGGGGTGGTGCGAGTGGGGAGGAAGAGGAGAAGGGATGTAGGGAGCTTTGGGTCCTTCCCATTCATTTTTCTAATCTCAATATTTTTTAAAAAATCATTTTTATCTTTTCCACATTCCACACAGATAAAAACATTTTCTCATTCATTTTTCTTTATCTCTACAACTGCTTTGAAAAATAGACTTAATTAAAAAATATTGCTGAAATCAGAACTCTACCATGTTGAAGTTTGGCTGTTTTATTCATACTGCAAATGGCACATCACTTTCAAAAGGAATAAAATTGTCACATATTTTAATGTGTGTTTTTACAAATGTCTCAACTACCAAGCTGTACATGCATCTTTACTAAAATGTTCTGTGTATGCAAAGGTCATGTGTCAAGTTCTCTAGAAGTGTTTAAGGTGGTGGTATAATAAAACTGGGGTCAAACTTCCCCACCCTTTTCCTCTAGCCTTTGATGAAGCAAAGGAGGCAATCTCAGGCTGTTCTGGCTGTAGGTAATCAAAGACATACAAGGACTATGGGCTTCTAGCTTTCTAAAGGGCAGACACTTTCTAAGATGTAATACTTGAGCTTTAATCAAATAGCCCTGAGTGCATGTGCTGTTTTTTATTCTCCAGGGCTGAGTGGGCTTTTGGTGTTGAAATGACCTTGGAACATGGAGCAGCTGGGGAAATGGTATGCAGAGCTTTGTTGGCTTAAGTGGAGGAACAAGAGGGATCATAAAGAAAATCTTCAGTAGGTTTGTTCTGGGTAACCTCAAGTCCCAAATGTATTCCAACTGCACAAAGCTGTAAATGACAGGTTCTTTCTTTGTCCCCCACTCCTGCCTCTCTCAGACAGGAGGTGGAGAAATAAAGTTGCCTTAATTTGGTACCCCTGTGCGTTTGGAAATTGTGTTTACAACAAACAATCTGCGAGAACTGTAAAAAAAAAAAAAAAAAGCCTTCAGTAGCATACTGTTGTTTTTGAAAGACAAAGTTGTAATGTTGTATTTCTTTTTTGTCCACATTTCTCCTCAAACACAAAGACAAAGTGGTGGTGTCTAGAATAACTGAACTTGGTCAATGGAAAAACTGCTGAGGTCCCAACTGTTGCTGTGTGTGTTGTCTGTTTTTGTCCTTATTTTCAGATATGCAATTATGTGAGTAAGCTATTTAGCAGAGATACTATTACATTAAGACAGATAACTGACCAATAGCAAATAAAATGAGCAAAATTAAGGATGCATATTTGGTGGGCCCACGATTCAGGTCAATTTATAGAACATGCAATGGAACACCTACTAAGTATTCACTTTTGGGGATGTGGAGTTTATTACCTTATATAGCTTCAGTGGTCTTTTTGGTTTATAGTCCTGAGTTACTATAATTTGTTTGCCATCAAGCATGCAGTATGTACCCTAGGGAAATCATGATATAAATAGTACGTTTTGTATGCTGCTTGTACCACATTTGTGCTACCTCCTTAGGGTCTAGTATCCGGGTCTTTCCTTCTTTGTTTGCTGGATTCAAGTCTCTTGGTTTAGTGTTATGTCCTAGTAGGATCTTCCCTTTCAGTTGAGTAAAGTTTTTACTACTGTGTTTTCTGACTTTATGAGATCAGGCGCGTACAGGGTGGTATGGTTGTAGATGACAACCAATTTTCTGACTTTATGAAAATATACTCTGGACTCTCTTAAAGTGATATTTGACTGATTGGGGAAGTTAACATGTATGTAGTAGGTAGAATCATGAATTCCGAACATTGAGTGCCACCTCTCTTCCCCAGTAACAGGTATTCACTTAGCCAATGATTTTTCTAGAGAAATATTCCTTTTGGTTTACTTCCTAAATGAAAGATATGACTCTGACATTGGGAATCTGGGCTGGTGGTGGGGGTGGGGACAGTCAATGTCACAACAGACCAGTAAAGGAGAGACTTTGACCAAAGTGGGAACTTCATTATGTGCCTCTCCTCAGCCCATGTTGACCAACTCTGCTTACACTTTGATTCTGTTCTCTAAGCTTAGTGATACATGTCAGGTGAGAGGGACAATAACAGTAAATGTTACATGTAGCTAATCATAGTGCATGGTATAGATTCAATTGATGAAGAGAAGACTACAGAAGACTGTCAAATTTTAAGACAGACTTAAGTCTCCTTGCTCTGTTATACACTGAATTATGGCTCCTGAAAATGGTTTTGTAAAGCCCCAAACTTCTGCATGATTGTACTTGCAAATGGTGGGTGGGGGGATGTTGAGAGATATTAGGATTCAATGAGGCTATAAAGGTAAGACCCTCATCTGAAGAGACTGGAGTTTTTATAAAAGAGGAGGCATGAGATTCTCTCTCTCCATTCAGAGAATAGAGGCAAAAGAACAGCTGCCAATAAGCCATACATGCATAGTGATGACATTGGCCTCTTCCCTAAAGTACAATTAGGGACTCAGACTCTTTAACCAGTCCAATAGAAAATGCAACTAGTGCTATTTGGAAGTAGAAGATCCAAATGGTGCCTAAAACAATTATGATTATGAACTGAAGTGCACTCCTTTTTAAAACAGTCAGCTAACACCAGAGGAGTAACATCCCAAGCTGTTTATATTTATACTACGTAATATAATGTAAATTATGTTTACATTGCATCATTTACATAAATGAATCTATATACAAAATACTAATGGGAAGTTGAATTAGACTTTTTCCAGTAGACAAATTCGCAGACTGATGGAATGAATGAGCACAGCATTACATGTACAGAAACTATGGAAAAGAATAATTGCTTAGCAGGGTAGTCATAAAGACATAATGAAAATAAATAAAAAGCACGAGGTAGGATTAATGAAAAATACAAGATAAATAGCCTTTCCCTCATCCTCAAAGATAGTTCAAGTCCCCAATTTGACATTTCAAGGAACAAGTTTCCAAACAATAGCTCAATGATTTTGCAAATTAATTCAGTACAAAATAAGTTTGTGCTTTCTATAGGATGTTTGCCAATAATCGATCATTGAATTCCATGCCACCTCCATGTTTTCAAAAGAGGGATATAGATAGGTTCCTTCCCTCACATCTACCTCGGTGGCTCTTCTTTCTGCACAAGTGCCAGTTCGATTCCCTCTTTTCCCAGGCCCTCACTTCAGCAGGCTGTCATTTTCCCTAAGCTATCATCTGATAAGTTCTGCTGCTTCTCTCCCAAAGGCATTTGCATTGCTTAGAAGACTTTGAAATGAGGAAAAGTTACTTGACTTAAATACAGCCATTTTCAAGAGTGGAGCCATGTCTTTGTGGGAAGGTTTCTATAATTCTACCCATATTCTTCAGTATGAGAAATGGGAATGGAACCCAACATTACCTGAGAAGTTGAAGAATCCATATTGTCTACTATGGAATTGTTTGAGTCCATTTCCACCCCTTCCCAAAAGGGGCTAAGTTCTGTCTCTGTGTTGGCGGGACTTGCATCATACTTGTTAGGCTAGTATGTTAGTTTTTAGAATTTTAGGCTTCAGAGAAGAAGAGGAGACCAGATAAAATAGGCTTTATTTTAAGGAGGGAAAGAACTGAGGGAGTGAAGTGAGTGTGGGAGTAGAGCCTCCAGGACGAGAGGCAGCACTCCGTTACAGCAGCAGGCAGGGTCCCTTCCTCAATGGTTTAGAGGATGAGTGGCAGAGCACCACTACAGGTCCTGACAAGGTTGGGGGGGATATGCAGAAAGGCTGCTTGGTGATACATTTAGCCATTTAAACTCATGATGGCAAGGTGTGAATGATTGTGTCCTCATTTCATTAAAAAAAATATATACCTTTTCTTCTTAATCAACACATATGTGTGTGCTGCTTTTTTTTTTCCACACACATACACATGCACACACAGACTTTCCTTCCAATAGACTTATCGATCGCCTACATCCATAGATGTGATTTTTAAAAGATGGATTTATTTTTATTGGAAAGCCAGGTATACAGAGAGGAGGAGAGACAGAGAAAGATCTTCTGTCCAATGATTCACTCCCCAAATGACCGCAACGGCTGGAGCAGAGCCAATCCAAAGCCAGGATCTCTTCCGGGTCTTCCACATGAGTGCAGGGTCCCAAGGCTTTGGGCTGTCCTGGACTGCTTTCCCAGGCCACAAGCAGGGAGCTGGATGGGAAGCAGGGCTACCAGAATTATAACCAGCGCCCATATGGGATCCTGGTGTGTGCAAGGTGAGGACTTCAACCACTATACTAATGCGCCAGGCCCCCTAGATGTATTTTTTGAACCTTACAGGAAAGACTTACTTGAAAAAAAAATCACTGTTGATGTGACTCCAGTTTCTTATTAAGTTGCAATGTTGTATTTGTTTTTTTTCTCTTGCATATATAAATAGAATTCTAGTACAAGCCTTATGAATTCAATGAGATATTGAAAAGATTAGTTATTGTTTTGACTGGCTGCTGAAGATAGCTTGTGCAAATTTCAACTTTAAGCATTGTGAAATTAAATAAATAACCCATGTCATAATATCGATTTGTTGTCTAGTGTGGAGTGGAAGTTCACAAAGCTAATGAAACTCTAAAAATAATTTTTCATATTTCGGAATAAAATATGGAGGAGAAAAGCACTGTTGAACAGTGGAAACTGCATGGTGCTATGAGTGTGAAGAGGGGGTACCACAAACCCTGTTTCTGTCTTGTGTTTGGCTTCTTTTTAAAAGGAGTGTGCTGGGTTAGCAGATCTCTGTGTGTACCTATAGAAGTTCTAAGATATATATATGAAATGATCATTTTCTGAAGTATATGAACTTGGAAATTCTTAGAACGAGAGGCTAAGTATGAGTCAACTTAAATACTGTGATCTCTTGTTATTACTGCTCATGTCTAAAATACCATCCTACATTGATAATTCTTAAAGATTTGGGCAGTGTTAGAGTTGAATACAGTTTCTTTCAGTCAAACTAGTTTCTTCTATGAATTTTTGGAGTTCCAAATTTAGGGGATTTCAGAGTGATTTTACCCTTACTATCACTGACAAATTTAAAAATGAGGCAACCAAATGAAAGCAGGGTAGAGAGAAGACAGATTATATCAGGGAGCTTGCCCTCAATTTAGTGAAGGAAAGTATCTTGGTGTTGCAGAGTGTCCCTGTGTTGTTTGCCATTCTTGGTTTTAGGTTCAGAGGCACTTGAGAAAGAGGGATAGGCTTTTTAGTCCAGGCAAATATTTTTCGATTTGGCATTTCTACTTAATTTGACTGCTTACATAAGGTATTGTTGGATGGTGCACCCTCTGGCATTTCCAATTACCGATGCCATGAGTAGGCTATCATGTCTCTAGGTGCAGTCATTCAGTAACAAGCTTCCATCTTCAGTAGACACTAAGTTAAAACCTTACTGGGTACAGTTTTGCCTCCATTCAGGCACTTCCTATGCCTCTGTTAGACACAACATGATCTCCTACCCATTGGGACCTGGAAGTTTTCAAATGAGGTATAGGGAGCTTTCTCATAAATACCATATTATGGATTTATCCAAGGTCACACAACTATGTCATAAACCCAGCACTCAAGTCCAGGTTTATTTGGAACTGTTGTTTCTCTTCATTCTGTCGTCAGAATTTCCAATGGAAACTTAGCAGTACATAAAATCCTACTGCAGCTTGCCATTTTGTTTGGTCATATAGCCAAATGACATCTCATTAGTGTATGGTTTTATTGAGCAGTAAACATGTAAAAGTTAGCCAGTTCCTGGGACTAATGAAAGAAGATCACAAGCTCTGTTAAACAACTAGGAACTGTTGCTGAACAACACCCCAAGCTGGTTAGAGAACCCCTGTAGTGAAGAAAGTAGGAAGTTAATGCAAAGCATAAAGCAAGGAGCTGGGTACGTTTTGCTTGATTTCTAGGCATCCTAAGAATGTAGCAGTAAACATTCTTATAGATTGGAATTGGGGCTGAAAGGTGTGTACGATCAGCTCATATCCAAATTCCTGATTTGTCAGTGGTGGTTGTGACTTTCCTTTGGTTGGTTGTGGTCCCAAGCTCTTCAGGAAAATTATGATAAGCTCTAGTTGGTCTGCGGGTTACCTGAAAGTGGGAGTTACTTTCTGCCCAGACCAGGACCTCCCCACACAAATCATTTCATAACAACACTGGCCATCATGTTTCTTATCTATCGCAGATGCGAATGACTCCTTGAATCAGGTGATTAGTGAGACTGTCCAAGCCCACTAAAATCTGTTGCTAGGTCCAGGGAAAACCTTGTGAGGCATTCTCCCTGAGCCATCATCTCACTGCCCTATGTTTGCATGTACACTGCCTGTCACCCAATAACATCTTCAAGTGGGCAAAACCCAAATCATGCAGCCATTTCCTAATTGGTTTGAGGCACCCAATTGGGAAGATCTCCTGCAGGTTCCGGCCCAGACATGGAGGACTCAGGAAACTGCTAAGGACCCAAGAGCCATCCTAAAACCTTACTGTCATCTTCTCTCTCTTCTGGAGATACCCCATTTCCTGGCTCTCTCCTGGGAGGTGCTTTCCCCTTTCCTCTTCTTTCCACATTTACTTGTTCACTTTGCAAATTAAACTTTTCTATCTGTAACCAACTTTTAGCCCTCCCTCCCTCCCTCCATTCCTTCCACCCCTTTCCTTCTCTCCTTTCCTCCCTTCATCGATTCCTCTTTTCCTTCCTCCCTTCATCCATTCCTCCTTTCCTTCCTCCCTCCCTCCTTCTCTCCTTTCTTCCCTCCCTCCCTCCTTTCTTTCCATTCTTTCCTGGCTTTTTATTTCTACACTAAGCTAAGGAAAATACCCGCAGAGTTTTGCGGGTAACAATTAGGATCTTGTAAGGTCAGCTGAGTCATTCATTGAAGTCAGTGAATTCCTTTTGATAAAGGGCAGATAATAACACCTTGATAAAGACAGACTGGAAGCTGTCATCACATTATGGGAGTTTGGTTTTAGAATTTGGACAGGTGCTGATCAGGTACCTCTCAGCTCCAGTGTCAGTCTATAAGAACCTTCACCCCCTAACACCTTTGGTAGCCCAGAAATTAAGCAGTAGCTGCTGGCTCTGGTTTCTTGCTCTGTGTTTTATAAAAAAAAAACAAAAAACAAACAAAAAAAACCCTTTCTTGCCACCACTCTGATGTCAGTAGTTGGCTTTCTGTACATCATGTGAGCAGAGCAGATCCAGGTTGGAGGTTCCACAAATGTGTCTCCAACCAGTTAGGGGTGTTGTTTGGCAACACTACATACGGTCATTCACTAAATAGTTCTCATTTCCCTGTTCTTCAGCACTATGTGCTGCATAATGAACTACATGCTTTTTATTTTTTTTAAAGAAATATTTATTTTTATTTGAAAGTCAAATTTTACAGAGAGGAGGAGAGACGGAGATAGATCTTTGTTCAACTGGTTCACTCCCTGGTTGGCCTCAATGGCTGGAGCTGAGCCAATCTAAAAGATATGAGCCAGGAGCATCTTCTGGGTCTCCCATGTGGGTGCAGGGGCCCAAGAACTCAAGACATCCTCCACTGCCTTCCCAGGCCTTAAGCAGTGAGCTGGAGCAGAAGTGAAGCAGCCAGGACACAAAGCCATGCCAAAAACAGATGTCGGCACCACAGGCAGAAGGTTAACCTATTACGCCACAGTGCTGGTCCCTATTTTTAGCTGCCTGAAGTAGTTACTTGTTATATACTTTATTTTACATATAGGGAACTTAACATGTAGAGTTCAAGTGACTGGACCGAGATTTAGTCCTTGGAAGGGACTGTGGAAGAGACATTATCCTCTCATGCTGTGCTTACTGGTGCTGTCTAGGCCTTTTGTAGTCAGAACCATGCCATTCAATATAATTATTGATTTTCAATGGAAGCATGGGGGCTTCAGAATTGGGACAAGTCATTACCTCCCATGGTAAAACTGATGGAAGGCCACTGTTATCTGTGGTACAGCATAGTATTTGTAGTCAACAATTACCACATATACAATGGTGATTTCATCTCCTATTCTACTGCCCAGGGTGATTAGAGATAAGATAATGTATTGTATATTTCAAAAAAAGGAAGATTCTAAATGTTTTTAGCATGGAAATGACAAGTGTTCAGGTATATACGTTTACTATGTTTTGAATATTACACATTATATGCATGTATTGAACTTCATTCACATGTAGCCCACTAATATGTACTGATTTTTGGCTGTCAATTAAAAGTGAATATAGAGTGTAATGACATTGGGGGCCCTCTTAATTTGTACACACTCTGATGCTTGCATAATAGTGAAACCACCGAACAAGGATTTTCCCAGAATGATTTTCCCAGTTTCACAAGGTGCCTGCCAGAAAAGCTGGACATTTTCTAGTGATGGATATACTTCCTGTCCATCATGGGAAGTTAAAGGGGAAAAGGGAAAGCCTCTGATTACCCATTAGTAGAAGCCATGGTTTGAATGTCCCCTGTAACATTCAGGTTGAAACAATCCTCAAATCCGTATATTTATATGTTGCTGTTTGGAGGTGTTTGGGGTTAAGATTAGGTCATCAACCTGAGGTCCCCATGATGTGACTGTGACTTCAAAAATAAAGGAAAAAGGGCAAAAAGGAAGGGGCACATGCTCGGTGAGTCTCATGTGCTCTGTATCATGTTTTGATGTAGTAAGGAGTCCTTCTCTAGATGCCAGTGTTCTGCTCTTGGACCTGCCACCTCCAGAACTTGGAGCTAAATAACCCTCTATTCTGTATAACTTACTGGTCTCAAGCATTTGTTTTTAACAACAAAACATGCAGTATCTACATATTTTCTATTTCACTCTTTCCTCTTCTGTATTGTGACAGCCCCAAAATTTGAAATGCTGTTAATTTTGTCCCTCTAAGTCTATCATGAGTCTTAGGGCAAGTAGCAAACAAGTGTTGAGATAGGAGCACGTATATAGAACCAGAATATTAGAAAGGCATATACTGTCAGCTTAAAAACTTGGCTGACTATAAAACTGGCTTTTGTAAACCATGCTTGCTTGCTTACTGGCTGGCTGGCTGGCTGGCTGACTAGCTTGCTTGCTTGCTTCAGCTCTTTGCTACCAAGCAAGATGTAGTTCTTAGTCTGTATAAACACTTGCCCATTGGATAGTTTAAAGTACACGGTACTTAGACTAATTGGCCTCCAAGAAATGTTATGAGGTCAATCAGAGACCACACCAGACATGTAGATGTTAAAGTTCAGAACCTACTTACTGGCCAGGATGGCTGGGATCGTGGTCCCCTGTAAAACTTGGAGAGTCTGCCATACTTGTCCATAACATCCAAGTTTTTTAAAATTTCAAAGTCACAGGACTCCTAGTTAAGAGATTTGAGACACAGTAACATCATTAGTGGTCTTACTGTTTCTTCTGGTAGTTGGGTTGCAGGTGGTCTACCTCCCCCTTATCCTCGGGTGATCACTTGGCTACAAATCTCCCCTGACAGTCCAGAGCAAAACATAGGTCTTTTGTTCATTGATTGCCACCTTTGGCCAGTCCAGAGATTGGGTGTTCTTATGCCTCTGATAATGTAAGTGTAACCCAGGGAGGGAAGAGTGCCTGACTTTGTGCCAATGTTAGCCTAGTTCATTCAATATTAGCCTAGTCCTTTTGTGCTCATGCCAATATTAACTTAGTTGATTGGATAGCTTTTCATGCCAATGTGAGCTTAAATATCCCTGACAGTGGCCATTCAGAGCGTCCCCTCTTTTCCACTGGCAGTGGCATGGGACAGTCACCAGCCAGTGAATAAATTCCCAAGTTTCTAAGAGTCAGCTTCTGATGCATTTTTGGGGATAGAATTGGCCAACTCACAATATGATTTAAAATATGTACTCTAAGATATTTGTGTTTACATCAAAACTAGATTTGTCCCACTACTACTTGTCTCTGCTACCATTTTTCCCTACTACTACTACATTTTGTATTATTGTAAAACTTCATTATAGAAAAGGTTCCTCTTGGCAGTTCTAGAAGTTCCCACCTTGTACATTTTCTCATTTCTTTCCAATAGTTCTTAGTGGATCCAGTATCAGGCTTAGTGTCGTTTGTCAAAAAGAAGGAAAATGTACACAGTAGTTAGAAGCCTTCTTGAAACTTTGCTGGGTTAGGGCTGGGCATTTGCCTAACTTTAGCTTGTTCAGAACCTTCTCATAGTACCATCTCAGTAGAAAGCATTATTGTGAGTGAATGTAAGACACACATTTGTGTGATTTCTAAGTTTTTGTTTGTTGTTTATGCAATTGCATATTTGTTTAATCACAAAGTTGTTAGGTCACTTCCAGGAAGTACTTGAGAGTTTTATGATATATAGGTCAGTTTTATTCTGAAGAAACTCAATTATTTGATCATTAAGACATAATAGCATCCAAAGTTTTCAGAGTTCTTTGAAAGGGTCTGGTTTTATTTTTTGCTAAGAAGTCTTCTATGGGGATAGTAGTAATATAAGGTCCAGTTTTTTCCTCTTGCATTATTTTCAATTGAAGGAAAATTCTAGAATTTAATAATAATGCTTTAGGTATTGTTATTTATATGGATGTTCTTGGAGTTAAGTGGTGATCTCCATATTTTTAAGGATTTATTATTTAAAAGGCAGAGCTACTGAGAGAAGGACAGGCAGAAATAGAGAATGAGAATCTTTTATGCATTGACTGACTCCTCAAATGACTACATTGTCAAGGGCTGGCTTAGAATGGCGCCAGGAGCCAGGAGAGTCATATGGGTCTCTCACATGTAAGGGTAAGGGAGAAGTACTTGGACTGTCCTCCACTGCTTTTTCAGAGATTTTAGCAAGAAACTGGGTAAGAAGTGGAGTAGCCAGGGTATCAACTGGTGCCCATATGGACACTGGTGTCATAGGTGACAGCTTAACCTACTACACCACAGTGTTGTCCCCTGTGGTATTCATGTTAAAGATGGGAGTTTATTATGGAAGGAGAATTTTAGTTTTGTCTTTCATTGTGGAAACATTTTAGATGATTTCCCCTCTTCTGTACCTTTTTATTATATAAAAATCTCCTGTTGGACCCCTATGACAATTTAGCTCATTGGGAAAAAAATCAATCTATAATGCATGTTCCCAAAGTCTAAGTACCGACCTGACATAAGAATGTAAAATCTTTTTTTTTTAATTTTAATTTTTAAATTTTTGATGATTACATGGCTGATCAGGTTAGAAAGGATCAAGGGTTAGGTAAAAGTGGGTGAAATTGTTGTTTACAAAGTTTCTGTTTCTTCTTGTCTCTGGGGGGAAGGAGGAGACGAATGGGCAAGCCTTATGTAGCCTCCCAAATGTCCCAGGACCCAGGGATGGGGAACAGCCACCCAATATCACCCCTAGAGTCCTGATTGGTACATGTTCTGAATGTTCTGTCCAAGTCCTCCAGAGTTTTGCTCTCATCGTTTAGCGGGGGTAATTGCCCAGTTTGTTCTGGTCTCCTTCCTCTGCTATACCCAGTGAGCTGCCATATTCTCCACGTACAGCAGCGTCTGCATCCACTGCTCTGCCTTTTCACTCATAGGTGGGCCCAAGGACTTGACCACACAAACTGGCTCATGAACCTAGCATCCACCTTGTAGGTGAGTCCCAGGACCCAGGACAGGTGACCTGAGCCCCACCAGATTGGCACCCACCTTGCAGGCAAGCCCCAGGATCCAGGGTAGGTGACTTGAACCCTGCCAGATCCCCTGCTCCTGGGGATCATGAACCCAGCACACACCTCGCCTGCAGGCCCCAGGACACAGGCCAGGTAACCTGAGATCCACTGGATCCTCCACCCTTGGGGCTCATGAATCCGGCACCAACTGATCTCAGGCTGGCATGGCTCTCCTCACCTCAGCATCCACCATCATGTTGCCCAGCCTGGCTCAATCCGGCCTGTCCCAGTTCTAAATCCTGGTGGTTGTTCCCATGGTCTAGCCCGGTCCAGCCAGATCCCTGTTCCGGCTCTCTAGTGAACTGGCTGGTGTTGTGGCCCAACCTGCACTCCCTGCACATTGTCCTTGTTCTCAGATCTGCCAGTTGATGTTACAAACTGGCCTAGCCTGGTCTGCCCCGAGACCTGACCCACATCTATGCCAGTGGGTACTGTAACATGGCATAGTCTGTACTTCTCCTTGCCTTGGTTCTTGCACTCACCTGCATCCCAGTGGAGTTTCCCAAGTTCCTCTATTGATTCTCCTCCCAGTGGCAGATCTTGTGCACAACAGTGGGTCATTGGCCCAGGTTGACTTTGTCCACCTATTATCCTACCAGCAACAGTGGCCTTGTTCAGTTGGTCCACACCTATTCTGGTTCTTATAGTTGGATATTGCAGCCCAGCCACACCTGGTCTGCACCCATACACAGCTTTTACAATGTTCAGCGGGAGTCAAGATCTATACCAGCCTGTTCTGCACCCACCCTGGCTCTCATGAGTACCAGTGGGTGTTGGAATCTAACCCAGTCTGGCTGTTCTCCAGACCTAGTTCTCACATCACTGAGGGAGGCTGTAGCTATGTCTAGTCCAGACTCAGCTGGGGTGTCCCATTAGCTCCCCAGCCAGACGTATTCCCATCCACAGTTCTTGGGATTGCCAGACAGAGGAGATTGCAGTTCCACAGGAGTGAGTCCACATATCCCCTATAGATTCTGTTACCAAATCCGATTCTCTTACACACTAATTGTTGTGATGGCCCATCCTAATGTCACCTATCCCTTGTTTCAGCTCTCACTGGTGGGTACTATGATCTTGCCCTGACAGGTAGTCCCCAGCCTTGGCTTTAGTGTGTGCCAGTGAGTGGTGCTCAGTGATGACCCCAGCTCAGGTCTCCCACATGTGCTGGTGCTTCAGCCTGACCCTTAAAGGCCCTCCTGTTCCCCGCTCCAAACCATTTGGTCTCATCCCCTCACTTACCTACACTTGTAGTGGCCTCATCCATGAAAGTACCTCAGCAGTAATACCTCACCTGGGCATGAAGCCTCAGGTCATTGCTCACCCCAGCCTGTGCGATCTCCCAGCCCCCTACAGATCCACATCCCCAAATGCCCAAAGTGCACTGCTGGGCAGCCTAAGGACTTTGCCCAGTGCTATTGGCACCCAATCTGCCTGACCAGCTGCCTGACCCCAGGTGGAACAGGTCTCTCTGCCTGGCATGGTGGCCAGAAGCTTCCCCAGCGCCCAACCCCCATGTAAATTTTACCTAGTATGTCTTATTTTCTCTCTGTGACATCTACAGTCTTGGGTAAATATATTCCTGACAGTTTATTCCTTCAATTACTTATATCAACTTTAAGGATTCTTAACTGATACACCATTTGTGATTTCTTTAGGTTATCTTGAAAGAAGGGATACCTTTACAGATTTAAACCTTTTTCCGTTGGGTCTGCTGCTGTGATGTAATGGATATAGCTGTGACCTTTGGTGCTGGCATTCAACATCTGTTAGAGTCCCAGTTTTTCCACATTCCACCTAGCTCCCTACTAATCTGCATGGGAAAACAGTAGAAGATGGTACAATTGCTTGGGCCCCTGTGCACATGTGGGAGACTTGAAAGAAGCTCCTGGCTTTGGACTGGCTGGCTCTGGTAGTTGCAGCCATTTGGGGAGTGAGCCAGTGAATGGAAGCTCACAGTCTCTTCTCTTTCCATTGCTCTGCCTTTGAAATAAATAAATAATTACTAAAGAACGTTTCCTGTTTCTTTTGATGATGGCATGATATTGAATCTGCATGTTTAAACAAATAAGCACGTGAGTATATATTATGACTATACTTGGACGTTACTCCATCACTGAGACCATGTGTCGCATGAAGAACCATTTCTGATTTTCAGGTTTCTCATTTGAAAAGCCAGACATTTGAGGGAGATTACCTTTAGGATCATTCACAGCTCTAACAAGCTATGATGCTGAGAAACACTAATAGGTAACCATGTATTATAGTTTAACCATCTCTGTATAGAGATGTGAAGACTTCTATATTCTATTTTAAATCTAAACTCAAATGATTATTAATCATTATATGAATTGACTATTCTGTTTTTCAAATCCTTCTATATGTATTATTCTGGATTTGGTTAAAACTTGGTTTTCTCCAAGTAGCATCTTTTCTGTATCTCACTAGTACTCTCTTGACAAACAGATTTATGACAGAAAGTGCACAGATTTTTGAAAAGGAAGTAACTGTAGAAAAGGGAAAATGTTTTAATGTAGCCATGGTTGCAACTGACAGAGTTTTGATTTGTGTTGGTTCCACTCAGAGTGGTTCATGGTTCAAGTGTCTGTTAAACCATGTCCTCTTAGTGTTGGATGCTAAGAAGCAGATCAAAAAGAAAGGAAATGATGCATAAGGAATAGATAGTTGTGTAAAAGTAACAGATGCTGCTTGGAAGTCATGCTAAAAGGAACTGAAATGCAAGTATTGATCTCTAGTGAAAAGCCTGCCCTTGGCTAATACCTTAGACCTGCTCAGATGTTATGTTAAACAATGGTTTTATATGGCCATCCTACCTTAGGATGCAAATAGGGTGTGGGGTATTTAATTGTACAGGTAAAAACTCAGAGTGTTTTCTTTTTAACCAGATATTTAAAAGTGATGAGAAGTTGATACTTTATATAGTATTTTTGTAGTCTCTCAAAAATTTCTCTCATGGATTTGTAGTAATATGTACAGTTCACGTAATGCTGTGGTTAACTCAGAAGAGGCTAGAGTTTCTCAACGCTTAACAACTCTCTCTAGAAAAACAGGGCTGTACTTTCTGTCTGAAAAGTCATCCATCAGTTTTTTCCCCACCCTAATTGCTCTTTTGAAAATCTTTAGCCCTGTTTTGATTTATTAAAGCCAAGACTGCCAGAGCATCCCAATCTTTCTAGTGCTACATCAATAACTTTCCAAAGTGTTTGTTACTGAAACAATTCGGAATAATAATATGATTAATAAGACATGTAAAGTGTTGCCCTTTCTGAATTCTTATGTAGATATGACCTTAAAATCTGAGGCAATTAATCTATAAAGCATGTATTGATTGTCCATTATGTGCCAGGGACTATGAAGTTCCTATTGCCAGAAATTGACAAAAATACATCTAACTCTAAATTCGTTTCTCCATTTGACTCAGATAAAACACTGGGTTTTCTCCGTTTACCCACAGCCCTGTTAATGCGCCAAGGAAGTAGTTTTTTCATTGAAAGATATTGAGCTTTTATGTTTGGGATCGTAATGTTTTATGCCATATCAGGACTGAGTGAACTGCAACAATTACTGTGTATACACTAGTGATATGGGCCATATATTGTTTCCCAGTGGAATGTATTGTACCCATGGTGATTTTTGTTATAGTGATACAAAACTTCATTCAAAAGATTTCCATATCACACAGCAGCCTTCACACAAACTGAGTTCAAATAAGTAGTCTGGCTTCCTAAGCAGAGACCTGTGGGCTAACATTTGACATTTTGAGGGCTGGTGGGAGAAGAGGATCTGTTTGGGAACTTAGAAACAGAACCTGACACTATAAGTTAAATTGACTTATTTTTGGTGAATAGTGTGGGGGAAAAAAGTCTAGATAGCAATGTCAAAATCAGGGAGCAATAAACAGTTGTGAACAAGCCCAAATCTAATAGTGCAAACATTAGTTCTAATGCTGGACTCACATTGGAGACAGAATGGCAACAGAAAAGGGCCTTGATTAGAATGATTTTGTGACAGGTTACATGTCATCTGGAAACTGGGAACAAAAGAACAAATCCAATCACACTCTGACCTTTAATTAAATAGTTGGCATTTTCATATCATCAGTTTAGATTATTGATAATGATCCCTTACTTTGTCTAATGTTTGACTTTGCAAAGCCCTAATGATCTCCTCATTTGTGATCTATGAAAATTATGAGTAGGTATTATTTACTTATTTCAGTTTACAAGGAAAGAAACAGAAGCAGAAAGTTTAAATGGCTTGGATCATACCACTTAGAAGCAAGCTAATTCCCATTTGTTTAGTGCTATGTACTTAATGTCAATTTACTTTCTCAATTTTTAGACTAGACATGTGAAACAGATAAGCATTCCTCTTATTTTATGGGGGAGGAGAAATGTGAATGGAGGGAGTTGGAATAATTTGCCAAAGATCTTATAGTAAATGGAAGATTGTTATATCCAAAGAGTATGTCAGGGCTGGGAGCTTGTGTTCTTACACTCTAGGCTATGCTGCTTGCTGTTGTCATTACCATTAGTTTTGCTTTTCTATGTTATTTCTGAGATAAGTTCGTGTTTCATTTAGTTAAAATTCCTAGCATTTTGAGACTCTTTGTGTTACTGATAGCTGGGCTGCGATTTCTGGGACAGTGGCAATAATTCAATGATATGCTTTTTCTTCTTCATCTTCATGCAAGGAGATAGGTGCTTCAACATTCTCTATGAAGTTTTAGATCCTGACAAGTCTCATAACTGGCATATGTTATTGTTTCTGGGATGTTTTCAGAAGATGCATGCAGGAGTAGGGCTTTCTTGAGAGGAGACAGAAGAACATGCTTTCATTTGAACATTTTTATGGAACCTTGGGGAATGCAACACATTCAATAGGACGTTGTTCCCTTTGAGTTTGAAGATAGTATATATAAGGGAGTATAAAATCTTAGGGAAGGGAGAGAAAGAAAAGACAAAACTTGCCTACTTCTTAGTTTGACCTGGACAAAGCTACAACCTCTTAGTATCTCTTATGGAGCACATGAGGGGTGGAAAGAAGCAAGACTTGATGACATAGATATGATTCATGAAGCCTATGGCTCTAAATAATGAGATCCTTTATCTTGGAGGAGAATCTAAAGGACATGGAAGAAACTCACATATATAACTCACTTTAAAAAAATTAAGGCTGTATGATTTTCTTTTGGAGACTATAATCTTTGAGTAATTTTTCAGATGTTGTGCCAAGAAATAAAAGCTGAATGGTTGGTAGAAATAGCATCAATTCTTTAGTGAATCTCTTGACGGCATAAGTATTTGTCATTAGCCTTCTGTTTTCTGGCTGCTAAGAGGCCAAGAGCATTGGAAAACATTAAATTACATCTAAAAACTGTTTTTAAAAGATCTGTGTTCAGATGTCACAGTTTCTCTGGAAATGACATCATCTGTTAACTAAAATATTGCTGAGAAAATGAGTAAATCATTATGTGGTGGTATTAGGGAGAAGAAAAGTCAAGATAACATTTTGCAAACCTATTGATAGACTTCTCGACCCAAGGTATATTAATTAGGGATCTTCAAGTGTGAACTTGATATTCCTGATTAAATGAAAAGTATCATCTTACCCAGTACATTAACTGACTATTCTAGCAGTAGTTTTCTATTCGCTCTCAAGTTTATCTGAGCCAAGTTGATCAAGTTTACCTTAGTCAGGAAGTCATGCTTTACGTTACAATTAATATGTGTTGATCATTGCGTGGTGGGAGTGGCCTGGTTGTGGAGAGGGATATGCTGGAATCTAAACAAAGTGCACGTGTGTATTCTCATATTTAGATAAAATGCTAAGAATAGTGTAGCCCTAGTGGTGGGTGTGGGGGACAATGAGTAGGAATTGTGGATAATTCAATACCGAGACTTTGATCTTGATTTTTATGCTAAACAGAGTCCAAAACAATGATGCTTCAAAAAAAAAAAAAAACCACAAAACAAACAAAACATAATGCTGGAGTTAATAGCCAACTACTGGGTTTGGAGGTTAGTCTAGGACATGCATACTAGAATATTCTGTTTCATACCCTAGGTTCTCTTGTTAGTTTTTTTTTTTTAAAGATTTATTTATTTTTATTGGAAAGGCATACATATTTGCAGACAGAAGAGACAGAAAGATCTTTTGTCCACTGATTCACTCCTCAAGTGTCCTCAATGGCTGAAGCTGAGTCGATCTGAAACCAGGTGCCAGGAGCCAGGAGCTAGAAGCTTCCTTCAGGTCTCCCACGTGGGGGCAGGGTCCCAAAACTTTGGGCAATCTTCTACTGCTTTCTCAGGCCATAAGCAAGGAGCTTGATGGGAAGTGGAGCAACTGGGACATGAACTGGCACCCATATGGAATCTCAGTGCATGCAAAGAGAGGATTTAGCTACTGTACCATCATGCTGGGCCCTTGTCTTTAGTTTTTGATTCATTGTTTTTGATGTGCAATTAATCTCTCATGTCTGAAATTATCCAAGTGGCATACAGAGTCCTTACAAACACAAATCACATTTGCGATCTTCCAGACCTGGTAATGTTGAATCAAATTTACAGAGACTATTGGACATTTTGCCTTGATGCATAGTCTTAATCATGATTTGCCTCTAAATTCTTGAGTTTGAAATTGTCCAATTTTGGTAATTTATCTACTACATGTTGCCAATGTGGAAAGACATCCTGGCTCTTGAATGTTGCTTGACCTGGCTCTAACAGCTTGTGCATTTTAGAGACAATTGAAAGTAGAAATTATGTAGTTATTTATTTATTTATAGACAAGGAATTTTTCCAATTTTCCACCAATTTCCCCAATGAATCTTCTGTGGTCATAATCAGTAAGGAAATACTTTGAAAATACTGCTTTTTCCTTTAGTTATGCTTTAAAAATATATTTAGGGCCCTGTGCAGTAGCTTAGTGGCAAAAGTCCTCATCTAACTCCCTGCCTGTTGCCTGGAAAAGCAGTCAAGGACAGACCAAAACTTTGGGACCCTGCACCCCTGTGGGAGACCTGGAAGAGGCTCCAGTGTCCTGGCTTTGGATTGGCTCAGCTCTGGCCAATGCGGCTGCTTGCGGAGTGAATCAATGGATGGAAGATCTTCCCCCCTCTCTCCTCCTCTCTGTATCTGACTTTCCAATAAAAAAATAAATAAATCTTATATATATATATATATATAACTAAATAGTTTTCAACATTTTTCCATATGAATTTCATATGGAACGATTATATATACACACAATATTTGTCTTGAAAGAATTAATGTTGGGCCTGGCGCTATAGCATAATGGTTAAGGTCCTTGCCTTGAATGCGCTGGGATCCCATATGGATGCTGATTCTAATCTCGGCAGCTCCACTTCCCATCCAGCTCCCTGCTTGTGGCCAGAGAAAGCAGTTGAGAACAGCCCTAAGCCTTGGGACCCTGCACCAGCGTGGGAGACCGGGAAAGAAGTTCCTGGCTCCTGGCTTCGGATCTGTGCAGCACCGGCCATTGTGGCCACCTGGGGAGTGAATCATCGGACAGAAGATCTTCCTCTCTGTCTTTCCTCTTCTCTGTATATCTGCCTTTCCAATAAAATAAGTAAATCTTTTTTAAAAAGAAAGAATATTAATGTGAAATTTGTGATATTGATCATAAAGTAGGAAGAGAAGTATATATTATATAGATGGTAGTTATTTTTCAGGATTTATTTATTGATATTGGAAAGGCAGATCAGACTTACAGAGATAAGGGGAGACAAAGATCTTCTTTCTATTAGTTCACTCTCCAAATGACCCAAAATGGCTAGAGATGAGTCAGTCTGAATCCAGGAGCTAGGATCTTATACCAGGTTTCCCATGTGGGTGCAGGGTCCCAAAGCTTTGGTCCATCCTCAACTGCTCAAAGCTTTTGGGCTGTCCTCTACTGCTTTCCCAGACTATAACCAAGAAGCTGGATGGGAAGTGGAGCATCCAGGACATAAACTGGTGCCCATGTATGATCCTTGCACTTGCAAAGCGGGGATTTTAGCCATTGAGCCATCATGGCAGGCCCATAAATAATATTTTATTAAGAAATGGCACAAAGGAAAATGAACTTGGTTTTTGTCTCACATGAAAGAAGAATTTCCATTCACACAAAATAGCGAACCAAGCAGGATTTATAAAGTTAGAAACTTTGTGCTGCAAGTCAAGAGAAGGGCCTCCATGAAAGGTAGACTTGATCAACTCATCAAAGGGTCTTTTAAACCTAGTTTTGGGGGAGGAGATAGGAACAGTAGCTAACAACCCATCAGATAGTGGGGAAAAACTTTACAAAAGGCCAAAATTATACTCCTGTCTAGCCTGCTTAGAAGAAAATGCCATCAGAAGGATGTGATTGGTATCTTCTTTCTATTCTCCTGGAAAGCTGAGAACTCAGATGTTTGAGGTCACTGCCTGCTTGCTATTCTCATGGCAGAAGTGGGAACTACAAGGAATGGAATTGGCAGCTTGATCTTGCTAAATGCAGCTTTGAGGCAGACACAGGGACTTTACACCCTCTTAAAGAGACTTCACTGCTTCCTTGTTGTTCTGTGACAAAACTGGAGACATTTTGGGTAGAAGCAAGCGTATCTTACACTTTCAAATGGATTCCCTCTTTTCTTATTCCAACAGGTACCTGTCCCTATATACATAGTTCATGTAGCTCCTTACAATAAAACTTGATCAAGACAATATAAATATTTAAATGCAAAATAATATGACAGTCACACGTTTTACATTCTCTATTAACTTCTACATTTGAGAGAAAACATGCAGGATTTGTCTTTCTGTACCTGTTTTATCTTGTTTAGCACAATGATCTCCAGTTTCATCCATTTTGCTGCAAATGTTCATTCATTTTTATGGCTGACTAATAGCTCGTCATCTATTTATGCCATGTTTTTTTTAAAATATTTTTACTGGCAAGTCAGATATACAGAGAGGAGGAGAGACAGAGAGGAAGAGCTTCCGTCTGATGACCCACTCCCCAAGTGGCCGCAGTGGCCAGAGCTGTACCGATCTGAAACCAGGAGCCAGGAGCCTGGGGCCTCTTCCTGGTGCAGAGTGCCAAGGCTTGGGGCTGTCCTCCATTACTTTCCCAGGCCACAAGCAGAAAACTGGATAGGAAGTGGAGCTGCTGGGATAATGACCCAAATGGGTTCCTGGTGTGTGCAAGGCGAGGGACTTCAGTCACTAGGCTACCACACCGGGCCCTTGCCATGTTTTCTTTATTTAGTCAGTTGACACACATTTGAGTTGATTGCATATCTTTGCTATTGTGAATTGGACTCCATTAAACATGCTGGTAGAGCTTAGATCTGTCTTTGGTATGTTGACTTCATTTCCTTTGAATTAAAAAAAGCTGATGAACTTTATTTTTATCCTACGAGTCAGGAGAAGTGAGTGAAGATCAATTTGTAAATTCTATAGTACTGTAGGAGGGTATGGTATTCTTCCTGCTGCATATCATAGTAACCAGTGTGGGCAGTGTGGGTGATCACAGGCTAATCCTCTGGATCCTGTGCTGGCATAGGCAGTGGTTCATATCCTATTGCTTTTCATCCAGTTCATTGCTTATGGTCTGGGAAAAACAGCTGAGGATGGTTCAACTCCTTGGGCTGCTGCATCTACATGGGACATCTGGAAGAAGCTCCTGACTCCTGGCTAGAGTCAGCTCAGCTTTGGCCATTGCAGCTATTTGGGGAGTGAATCAGTGAATGGAAGATTTTCTCTTTCTCTTTCTCTCTGTAAAATCTGCCTTGCAAATAAAAATAAGATAAACTTTTAAAAAGCAAGGTAACCTGGGACTGGAGTGTAGGTATGGGTGGTATATTAGAGTCTTCTATAGACTTTTAGACATTATTATCATTTCAGTTTAATGGTGATGGTAATATAATTAGCAGTGGAGGCATCACATCTGGATTTCTATATTGTTTGAGATACCGAGTGGTGATTTCCATTCACTGAGAGAACACTGGAAGTAGAGAAGGGCAGGACTTAGGTAAGGGTGGAGGTAGGGTACCATCAGAGATATAAAAATTGAAATATCTTTTAAGTGTTAATAGTTGTGAGTAAGATGTTGCTAGTGTAATTGCAGAAAAGCAAATATGGTTTCAAAATAGTTTGATATTGAAAATAGGGAAATATCAACTGTGTTATAAAATCAAATATAATAAAAAGAAAAGAGAGAAATATCAAGAATGACTGAAGTTTCAGACTTGGGCAGCTTTAAGGCTAAACAGCATGACTGATTACTGCCTTGGATTAAGCGAGTATGGATTTGGCTTTAGTTTTCTTTGAATTGTTGCTCCAAGGAAGCTAGGTTCATGAAGTGGGAGGAGCTTCAAAATATGCATATGCAGCAGAATGTGCTTTTCATGTTTTAAAGCATTAAATAGGCCCAAGAAGAGTTCTCAATTGCTCATTACTTATTCCCCCTACCCATTTGAATAAGTAATCATTTTGAGGCAAGCATTCAAAAGTAGAAAGTCATCACTTTGCAAGGAGGTGTTTGTATACGTCTTTTCAGCACAGATACATATACTTCAGGGATGATTATGTGATCTGAATTCTTTTTAGTGGGTAATATTTTTCTCTGCATTTCCAGAGCTGCAATTCTGATCTATCAAAAGCCAAAGGAAGATCATGCCTGAGGTTTGGAAATTACTTTGACAAAACACCTATTATAGCTTTTGCTTCCCATACTAGTCTACTGTAAGACCTGAGTTATCCTCATTAATTTTGCCTCATAGGCAATTATATAATGATTCTTCCTTCATAATGACAGTTCACGTGGATTTCCCATGAAGACCATGGAGATAATTACAGTGGATTAATCAAACCCACATTGATTAACAGTTTTTGTCATACCCACGTATATCCTGTAAGCATCAAGTAATGACTGCTGGCAGAGATTTTTGTCTCCAAGACTTACTTTTTGAGTATAAATGAAAAAAAGTTCAAAGTCCTTCTTTTTGAAATAACATCTTAAGAAAATCTTGAAGCGGGTCTTCTTTATTGCATGGAGTAACCTTAATCCCTCATGTCTCCAACAATTATGAAGTGGCTGGTTAGCTCCTATGTTCCTCTTCCAAATGTGGGTAGGAATCTCTGCCAGAACATGTAAATATTTTTCAAGAAGTTGTATGTATAGTGTGTGTGTGTGTGTGTGTGTGTGTGTGACAGAAAATGTATGGCAATTTAGAGGGCTTATTTGAATGTAGCCAAGTGGGAAAGTTGACTGGATTGACTAAACTTTTGTGTCATTAAGGTAGCCCGTTATTGGCACTGTTGCATACTCACAAAGGATCAGACCTAGGATTGGCAAATCAGCTTTAAGATAGTGATCATCTGAAAACACAAACCTGAGAACTATATATTAAGTTGCAAGATTTGCACACTATAGGGACTGTGTAGAGAAAGCTTGATACCTTTACTGTTTGTGACATGAACGTAGAGTTCAGTTTTGTTGACTTTGTGAAAATATACTAGTAGAATTAATGTAAAGTATCCAAGAAGCCCAATTTGAGGGAAGAGCTTGATTCTCTTTGATTGGAAGCAGGACATTTTGATCTAAGAATGATGAATTTGTACAGGGTGCTAGAGACAGTTTCAGTTTATCTCACATCTCCTTCCCATCTCTGAGACTCATCCCGTTTCATTTTCATCCCTTTCCTGTTTCGCTTCATTCCTCCGCCTATCTTTGATCCCTATATCAAAAACTGTGATTGTCAAAACATTCTGGGTTATCTCTGCTTCCAGCTGTGACTATCTGTTCTGGCAATCATTCAGAGAAAATGTAGTCTCAGGCCTTCCCCACATCTCTTCTCTGCTATCTGGTTTGTCTAATTCAGTAGGCATTTTTCCTTCTCAAAGCCTGAAAGCAGGAGAGCAGTTAGAAATACATTTATTGATAGGCAACAGAATAAAATCACACATAAATTTCAAATGGCATGAAAGAACATTAGCAACAGCAACAAAAAGCTATCCCGATTCCAACACCCAGGGACAACCATTAGCCGTGTATTCTTCAGTCTGATATTAAATAATTAGAGAAATAGAGTTCTATATACATATTCTACAAATGTGCCATTTTATGTCTTGTTTTATTTCACCTGAAATATTGAAGATGTCTTCCCATGTCAATATATAGAAACCTGTGTGGTCACTGTAGTGGTTTATGGTCTTGTAATGGGTACAATGACATCATTACTTTAGGTTGCTAGTCTAAACAAGATGAAAATTTAAAGTAGGAAAAGCATATCTTTCTCATGTTACTATTCTCTTATATTTTTTCTGTTTCCTTTATTTTTTTCAATCTTTCATTTCTACCATGTCTAGATTACACTAAGTTAAGGCCATTTTAAAAGCTCATTCTAACAGGGACTGTCTGTATGTTATCAGCGACCACCTGAAGCATTAAAAAAGAGATAAAGGCCAAATATGGGATTCAGATGGGCAGACAGACATATTATCCACCATTCACTTTTCTTCCCCCTTTCATTGCAGACTTTCCAAAATGATCACTTGCAGCACCTTTTCCCTGTTCCCCTTCCCTCTCCCTCATTTTTTAAAAATCACATCTATCTTTTCTAATTGTCCCACATAAAGCAACATTCCCAAAGGTTACCAGTGATTTTCTAGACTCAAGATTATTTTTTATAACCTAGCTCAATGTCATGTCACAAGGATTAGCCTTTCCTTAAAACTCATTCCTTGTAGATTTCTCCTTCTGCGTTTCTGGTTACGTATGCTTGGTTCCCTTTGATGGCCTTTCTTCCCACTTTCTTACCACAGAGAGGCTAAAGACTCAGTTTTTGGTCTTCTACTCATTCATTTTACTCAGTTTTTTTCTGTTTCCCTTACACCATACCTCTCTCAAACTTCCCTGTATCTGTGAAAGGTGACATCGTTCTTTGAATCACTGAGACCTCAGAGTTTGATGTTATCCTTTGCACTGCTTTCCTCTCCTAATTCAACCAGTCATCAAATCCTGTCAGTTATTCAATATAAAGCATCAAGCACATCTTAAAAATGCTGTAAATTGGTAGGCCTTTTTTGGATGGCATTTAATCACTATCAAAATAAAAAATTATAGGCATACTTTGACCTACCATTTCCAATTCTATGAAAGCTGTCCTATGGGAATTTATAAGTGTCCCAACCTAACTGCAAGGATATTCCTTGCAACACTATTTAGAATAGCTTTAAAGACCCAGGAGACTGATAAGGTAATGGGAAACTTGTTAATAGTGCATCTATTCTGTGAGATACAACTATTAGCAAGAATGAGGTGGATCTGTGAGTAGTGACATGAAAAGTTGTGCATGGCACATTGCTAAAATAAAAATCACTTTCAAGCCAAAATAAATAACATATTATTCAGTTTTAGTGAACACCATATTCATAAATACATATACCCCTTATTTATTGCATGCACAGGGAAAAATGAACAGGTAAGCACCAAACTATGGTGCTTATTTAATTTTAAGGTTTACTTATTTATTTGAAACAGCTATATAGAGAGACAGAGATCTACCATCTGCTGGATTGCTTCCCAAATGGCCATAGTGGCCAGATATGGGAGGTCTTTCTAGGTCTCCCACATGGGAGCAGGGGCCCACTGTTTTCCCAGGTACATTAGCAGGGAGCTGGGTTGGAAACGGCAACTGGTGTATGTGATGCTGGTGTCGTATGTGTTAGCTCTATGTGCTATACCACTATCTATGATTTAATTTCTATCCCTCTAACATTGAAGTTTGAGAATCTCATAGAAGTAAATACCCACCCTAACTATCCCCCAGAACCCAAAAAAGTAATGAGCTTTGGAAAACTATTAAGCACAATGTTAACATAAGGCATCACCTCTAACAGTGCATAGCAGTATAGCCCAGGGCATGAAGACTGGACAACAGCCAAAAAATAATAGTAACCCCAGCTCTAAGCAACCCCTTAGGTTGCATGTACTTAGGCAAGTGTTACACTGCTAGGAGAAAAGCAGCTAATAGCTGGTAGGCATTCTGGGCCTGGTTAATGCCAAATTTGTGTTAACTGTATCAGTGTGCCAGCATAGTGCCTATTTTTCCTTTTTCTTTTAAAAAAGATATGTGGGGATAGGGGAATAGACGCCAGCACACTGGCACACAGGGCTTGGGGACCTGCATACTATTGTGCATGGGCCCCAGGCATTAGGGCAGGGTCCCAGGCTGGCATAGCACACCACTGGATGACTGGGTTTGGGGATCTGTGTATCTTTGGGCATGAGGGCTGTGGATTGCTCAAGGAAGGGGTCTGGGGATGTGTGGGAGGGAGGACTGCTGAGGGAGAATGTGACATGTGTGGAGTGGCTTCTGAGAGACTTCTACCAACTAGGCTACTGCACTTGCAGGTAAATGGAGAGATGAGATTGGATGGTTTTAGAGGAGGGAATCTAGAGGACCTTCCAGGGCCTAAGCAATATGCCATGTGGGAGACCTGAGCTGGGCTTGTTGGTATCAACCACCATTTTTCAGTACACAAAAAAGCTAGGGCTGGTGGCCTGACTGGCAGGGCTCAACCACAGTATCTGGCATTGATGGCTGAGGCAGTGGGTGGGCCACTTTAGGCTGGGTCATAACACTAACCAGAATGTAAGAGAGAGCAGGTCTGTGAGCTCACAAACCAGAGGATTTGTGAGCTCATCCTTGTGGGACTGCTTTAGCAACTGATTTGCTCAAGGGCTTGGAGTGGTGATGGGCCAAGCTAGGCATGATGATGGAATTCAACAACACTTTTAAGAAGTGGGGTTGGAAACAGGTTGGGCTGGTCCAGGCTACAGCATCTGCAGGTGCATCCAAGAATTGGCTGTGGGGTGGGCTGAGCTGCACTATTCACCAGCAGATACAAAGGCTGAGAATGGGGGGCAGACTGTGCTGGGTAAGAGCCTAACACCTGCTGGCACACATAGATGTGGGTCTTGGAGTGGGCTTGGTGGGAGAACTTGGGGAACTTTCGTTGTGAGTTGTCACTCCTGCTGATAAACATTTGTGAGTCAGCTGGGTATTGGTTAGGTTGGAAGGGCTACTTTGCTTGTTGGCAGGTGTGTGGATTGGCTTGGAATTGTGGGTGCATAGGCAGGGTAGACCAGGCAGGGCAAAGCCAAACAGTAGCACACTGGCATGTGCAAGAGCCAAGATGCTATGCGTGCCATGCTGGGCTAGGCTAGGCTATCACAATTACTGGTTTTCATGAAAGCCACAAATGAGAGCAGACTAGGCAGGGCTAGGCTTAGCAATCACCAATGAGAGTTGAGACTAGGGGCAGGCCAGGTCAGCCTGGGCTGCAGCATCTGATGGCAAATGCCAAGCTGGTTGACAGGTTATGCTGGGTTGCATCAGAGCAGTCATGGGCACAGGCACTATCTGTGGCCTAGTCAAGGCTAAGGGATGTCCTGACTGGGCTGTAGTTCCCACTAGTGAGCACAATAGCTGGAATGGGACAGTGAACTGGGCTGTACATGGCTGTAGCATCCCTCAGCATGGGTGTGGGCTGACTCTGGAGTGTGCCAGATGGGGCTAGGCTCCAGCATCCACTGGTGCTCACAGGAGCTCAGGTGAGTTGCAGGACAGGCTGGGATAGGTCTTAGCATCCACTGAGCTATGCAAGTACTGGGTCTGGGGTATGGGCTAGGCAGATGAGGCTGAAAGCACCCAACAGCAAGAGCTGGCACAGGTGTGGGCTGGTTGGGGCTACTGTCTGCCAGGGCAAGAGGTGGTCTAAGCCCTACAGGCCAAAAACCCACCTGTGCATGTGAGATGTGCCCCTGGGAGCTGACTGGATTGAGGAACTTGTAGAACTCCTCTGTCAGCACGCAGTCCTTGAAGGCAAACATAGGAACCAAGGCTGCAAACAGCTCAAACCAAGCCGGGTTACAGTACATGCCAGTATTATGTGTGACTCAGGTCTGGTGCAGGCCAGGCTAGGCTAGTTCATAATACCCACTGGCAGATGTGAGAATCAGAATGGTGTGCAAGACAGGTTGTATGAGGATGCAACACCAGCCAGTTCACATCAGGGTTGGGATTGGGGGCTGGCTGGGCTAGGCTAGGCTGCATCAGCCACCAACATGAGTTTGGACTGGGCTGAGCCAGGCTGTAGCACCCACTGGTAAATGCCAAGGTAATGCAAGACATGCCAAACTGAGCTGCATTATCCACCACACACCTAAGACCTAGTTGGGCAGGCTAACCTAGTAGGGGGCTGCAAGGACTCCCTTTCTAGGCCACTACTCTTGCTGGTGAGTGTGAGAGTTGCAATCATGGCAGACCAGTCTGGGCAAGGTTATAAAACCCACTGACCTGTATATGAGCGGGCTAGTGACCATATACACTGGTGCAGGTATAAGATAGAATAACTGTACACTGTCCAGACTTTGCTGTAGCATCAGCTGACAAGTGCTGGGAATGGGGCAAATCCTGTCAGCTAGACTGCAGAATTACCTGGAAAGTGCAAGATCCAGGGCTGGGAGTAGGTCTAGTGGGGAAATTGTGGGCAGCCCTCTTATGGGCTACAGTTCTCACTGGTGAGCAGGGGAACCAGGGCTGGGGGCAGGTCTGGCTGTATATGCAGTGACACCCACCAGCGTGAATGTGGGCTGGATAATGAAATTTGTCAGGCTGAGCTAGTCTCTAGCAGCCACTAATATGCATGAGAATTGAAAGGAATATGGGATATGGACTACTGCAGTCTGCTGCACATACCAGCATGCACAGAAACCGAGGCTGGGGATGGGCCTGGTGGGGGTTACCTGGGCATTGCTCCAACTAGGCTGCAGTTGCTGCTGCAGTGTGTGGTTTGCAGGGCAAGGCCAGGCCACAGCATCCATTTGTTTGCAAATGAGAAGTGGCTGACAGCAGAACTGACAGGGAGACTGCAAACAGTGTGTAAGTGGATCTGGGTGTGGGGCTGAGCTGGACCCTGCATTGGCCAGCACACATGGGAGTCAGGTCTTGGATCACCTCAGATGAGGTTTCTTTGGAAATCCCCAAACTGAACTACTGGACTCAGAACTCCAACCATAGGGAGAAACATAGGATCTGTTTTCTGACTGTAGCATGTATGTGTCAGAACTGAACCTCTTTGGTTGTTGAATCCTGTGCAGTGGATGGTATGCCCAGATGCTCACTGGGGGCATGACAACCAGTCCGTTGAGGCTTATGGAGGACATCTAGTACCATGGAAGGCAGAACAAATTGGACAACTCTTGTAGCCAAGCTTTGACATCAAATATCTGGGCGAGTGGAGACTCTCAAGTGAACTATGTTAGCCACTGGACCTTGGATGGATTTCCTCAACATTGGAGCAACCAAATCAACACCTCAGAACTATCAAAACCATTTATATAGTACTCTTGGAACATTTTTCACATCAGGCACCCTTGGCTGACATCAAGTTGCTGTCCCCCATTCCCAGGTATTGATGTAGTTGGGCTGCCGGTAGTGGCCCTCCTCCCTTTCTGCCTACTTTTCCCAGATACAGGAAGAAAAAAGGTGATTGGAAATAGTTATCTCATGCACTTTCCCTCATCACTCCACATTCTGCACGCTAATCAGTGGCCCATATGGGCATGCATCCTTCTTGGCTTATAAACATCACCAAGAATAAAGTTAATTTATTATATTACAATAACATGTTTTATTGATAGTACCTGTCTAATATGAGATTGTCAGGTTCAAGGGTTTTTAAAATAATGTCTATTCTGTGAGTCATAGATACTACATTGATATAACAATGAACGCCTTTAGTAAGCTTTTTTCTTCATACACAAAAGAGAGATATAACATGAATAACACCAAGGCAGCAGAACGAAGCCCTAGGGGTGAAACTCTGGAAGAAGTGACTTTATTCAAAGAGTTCTCCAGTCTTAATGTATCAACTTCCCCTCATAAAATTTAATATTCACATCATCTTTAATTATAACTAGATTGGCTCCTAAAGTAATTCATCTTTGCAACACTAAATAATGCACATAGTTAGAGCTCTGCTGTTACACTCATACTTGTTTGTAAGCTTAATCAGTGCTATTAGCACTCCAAGGACAAGCAAGTTTACACACTACTGTAGGCACAGAACCAAAAATGGATTTTAGATTTTAGAGGTGTACTGATTTCCCTTCAAATATGCTCCTTTGTGATTAAGAAGCATATATCTTGTCTGTTTGGTAAAATAAAATCATTGCTTGCATTGAGCAAGGAAATTGTGTCTAACACACATGAGGTGCAAGTGTAAAGTATGTTTACTAATACCTCATTTATTATGTCTATGAAGACATCAAAATGCATGTATGGTGTTACTTTTCTCTTGATGTGAAGATAAACTGAAGAATGAAATGGCAGATTTGCTAAACTGTTATGTACTATTTGCATCATTTCCTTGAGTCCTCGGATAATATTGTCACAACTGCTATTCTTTGTGACCTCTGCATGGCTATTGAATTTTGTAGTAAGATGTGGATATTTCCTGATTATGACCGAAACTATGGACTTTAAATCAAACAATGCCCTGAATGAAATTTAGAAGAATTTCAGCTTCTCTTAGATGCCCCATCCTTGCTTTCATCCTTTGGGCAACCAACTAGGGGAAGGGAAAGATACTCAATAAATGTTTTTCCTACTGTAAACCAGTCTGTAGTGATTATGAATATGGAGGCAGGCAAAGTCCTCAAGAATCTTACAGTATATACTACACTTAGATACTCCATTCTAAAGAATATGCTAGTGTTGGCTGCACTGGGCTGCTAAATGAATGGAAGATAAAAACCTATAAGATAAATTGTATTGATGTTTCCTTAATGGAAAGCAAAAGATTATGAAATAGGGATTGTGGTTTTGGGTGAGCCACATTCTATTTTCAGTTTGTCAACACCATTACTATGACAAGCTTGCATGTATGTAAGAATATGTGCTATGTTTTACTGTTGGTAACATAGCAGAGAAACACATATTCTAGCAGGTGTCTTCATCTTAAAGTGTAGATCTTTTAGAAACAACCCAGCATATTTCATGTTTCATAAGGAAATGACATTTTATGTGGCAGGGTAATACTTGAAATCATTAATTGATATGACCTAATCACCTCTTTATTACACACACACACACACACACACACACACACACACACACACACACACAACTGTGTAAATTAGGCTCCTTAACTCAATCTTTAACTTATAAATTTAAATGGAGCATTTCTTTCTGGATATTTGCAATTCAATCTAACAATGTGTTATTGCTTCCTATTATGGGCTAGTGGTACTATTCCAGGCACTAGTTGGGATTATAAAATCAATAATGCTCAGTCCTTTCTCTGAGGGAGCATCCAAATTCACCAGATAATCTTGTAGAGTCAGTGCTGTGGTGGTTAAAGTTCAAGGACATGCCCTTGTATTATTTTTATGACAAGAAAAAAAAACCCAAAATTAATTTTGGAGAAAGTGGTAGAACAAAAGCAGGTGGAAATTGGGGTAGGACTAGTGGGGAGATTGGCATAAGTAAGGCAAAGTTATGATCACATGCTGAGTTAGCAGTTCGTGACTGCTCCATTCAAAGTAGAACTTCCAACTATGTTTTCAGTTGTTTTCTGTTTCATAATTTTCAAAAACCAAAGCTGGTACTCTAGTACTACACTTAAAGTGATTTAAATGACTCAAGGGTATGTATCATGAAAAGTAACAGTTGGATTTAATGAAGAAGCAGTTTCAAAATATCCTGTTTACATTTATCACCCTATTTCACAGAAGACATCAATAACCTTTAAAGTAGCACCTATGGATGACAGAGCTACCAAATTTGGATCTGAAAGATGACATATTTTAAGGTAGTAGATGATGAGTTCCACAGGAATAAAATGTCAAGGTGTTTGTGGGCATTGATCAGTCTCTTGGTGATTACACTGTAAACTACATTTCAAAATGTCACCTGTCTTTTCATGTGGTTGAGAGGTTTGCAAAGCATATTCAGTGTCCCTGATGGAGACCAACAGCTCATAGTATGTCCTAGAGCCATACAATGACAGTTGCCCATTTCTAACCTTTGCAATAAGGATGTAACAGTGTTTTAAGCAGTTGCCCATTTTACCAGAGGATGAGGAGAGCATAATGAAGCTTTGCTAATATCCTGAGAAAGCCTTCAGTGGATTCTGTCTAAAAGACACTGTAACAAATTCACTTACTTTTTGCATATTCAATTGGATATTCTAGGAATTGTGTAATGCTGGTAAGAATGCAACAGTTTTCCCTTTACCAGCCAGAAAAAAAAAAAGGCAGCCCAGTATGGTAACCTAGTGGCTAAAGTCCTTGGCTTGCGTGTTCCAGGATCCCATATGGGTGCCGGTTCATGTCTGGTTGCTTTACTTCCTCTCTAGCTCTCTGCTTGTGGCCTGGGAAAATAGTAGAGGATGGCCCAAAGCCTTGGGACCTTGCTCCCATGTGGAAGACCAGAAAACAGCTCCTGACTCCTGGTTTCAGATTGGCTCAGCTGTGGCCCCTGGGGAGTAAGTCAGTGGATGGAAGATATTTCTGTATCCTACATCTCTCTATACATCTGCCTTTCCTGTAAAAATATGAATCTTAAAAGTCAACAGATACACAGTTGACACTCAGCCAATGTGTAGAATGTACAGAAATTTGAAATTTGAGGCTCACAGTATGAATTTGACAGAAAAATATGTTCTGCAATTTCTAGAAGAGAGGAAACAGTTTCAAATTTCTAAATTCAGAAAAATTGTACATAAACATGGAAATGATACTTAAGAATCTTAAATAACACAAGGAAATGCTTATAAAAATGGGCAAATATGGGCAGGAGTAGCATATATTCAGTATAATGTCAACCATGGAAAGAGACAACAAACAAAAAATTTAATGCAAGGAAAAATGTTCAGATTATTACAGATTTTCCTTTAGGAAACTATAGGTTTAAAATGTTTTTCATATTTTGATATGATTTTCAAATGTATCATGATCAATATTTGCTTAAAAACAATATGAATACATATTATTTCATGAAAACTAGGCAGTTACAAGCCCAGCATAGTAGCCTAGTAGCTAAAGTTCTCATCTTGCACATGCCAGGATCCCATATGTGTGCTGATTCTAATCCCTATGGCTCTGCTTCCCATCAAGCTCCCTGCTTGTGGCCTGGGAAAGCAGTGGAGGATGGCCCAAGGTCATGGGAACCTGCACCTACATGGGAGACCTGGAAGAAGTTCCTGGCTCCTGACTTTGGTTCAGCTCAGCTCTAGATGTTGTAGACAATTAGAGAATGAATCAATGGATGGAAGATCTTCCTCTATATCTCTTCTCTCTGTATATCTGACTTTCAAAAAAAAAACACAAAAAACAAAAAACAACCAGGCATTATAGCAAAACAGTGAAGAAACTGATAAGCATTGTAGACTCCGTCACAAAACAACTCTTCTCAATGTTTTGGTGTATATTTCTAAGACTTTTAAAAAGCATGTGATTTACTTGATATGCTGTTGAATTCAGCATTGGTAGTATGTTGTTCAGAAACTTTAAAAAATACCTTCATTAATTAGGATTATTTGTATCCTTTTTTATGTCCAGTCATTTTATTTTTTGGTTTTGGTATGAAGATAGTGCTAGCTTTGTAAGGATGCATTTGGATGAATTCCTTTCCTATTAATTAGAATAGACTGAAGAGGAGTGAAATTATGTCTTCTATAATTGTCTAGTAGAATTCAGCCATGTTGCCTTTGAATATAGGCTTTCATTATTAGGGGACTTTATGTTACTGACTCAGTTATATTACTTTTTAAAAGTCTATTCAGGAGAATCAAGATGGCAGAACAGGGTAAGGACATGTTTAAATAGGAGGAGAAATATTAGTCAGTGTGAAGAGGAGAGGGCACACTCCAGGAAATAGGACAGGACAGAACAGCAGCAGAAGTGTACCTGGAGACTGACACAGGAAAGCAGCAAAAACAATGGTGTGGTGTTGCAATGACTGATACCATAGCAGCATTCAGCAAACAGCAAACTGAACATTAGCAGCTGGAACTACACCAGCAACCTGATAGGAAAGGACATTACCCAGGAGCTCCAGAGGGGAACCCAGACAAAGAAATTCCCATCCTCCTGGTCTGTTTGATTTGACCAAGAGCAGAGACAGAGCATCTGGTACCAGATGGGCAGTGCAGGAACAGGCTGGATTTCACAGTCCAGTCCCACATCCTAGAGCCTAATCAGGCACCATTTTGTTTAAGGAGGCAAGGGATATGGAGCAGGACTGTGCTCAGTGAACTGCAACAATGTAGCATCCCTCAAGTTCCACCCAAGTCAGGTCCAGGTAGTCATCAGACCTGATGGCCAGCAGATCAAGAACTCTAATAGTGGCACATCAGGTGTCATTGTGTACAGTGTGGCAAAAGTTTTAGGACTGCAGGGATAACAGTGAGCTGCGCATGTGCTGAGTTCAGTGAGAATCATCGAGCAAATGGGGGATACAGAATTCAAAACACTTGTTATAAAACTTCTTAACAATGAGAAGCATGTTAAGCAGGCATTCAAGGAATTCAAGGAATATGTCACACTGGAAATGAACCAATGAAAGCTGATATATCAGAAATAAAGAATACAGTGGAGCAAAATAAAAGCGCAGTGGAGAATATAAAAAATAGAATGAAGGAGGCAGAAGAAAAAATCTCAGAATTGGAAGATATTTCCTATCACCGAGGGGAGGGGAGAGAAACAAACAAAAAGCTGGAAACAGAGCTGGATCAGGCCAAAAAATATTTAAAAATTTAAAGACACTATTAAAAGGTCAACATAATAGTTATTGGAGTCCAACAAGGTGCAGAAAGAGAAACTGTGTTTAAAAATGTATTTAATGAAATAATAAGGGAAATTTTTCCTAATCTGGAGATAGAACTAGGAAACAGCAACCAGGAGGGGCACAGAACTCCCAACAGGCTTGATCAAAAGCCATCTTCACCATGATAAATGAAAATCAAACTCTCTTCAATTGAGCATAAGAATCCTTAAATGTGCATGTAAAAAAAGTCAACTGACATATAAAGGAATTCCAGTCAAACTCACAGGAGACCTCTCACAGGAAACTCTACAGGCCAGAAGAGAAGGGAGTGATATATTCCAGATTCTAAAAGCAAAAAAAAAAAAAAAAAAATGGCCCAGGATAACATACCCAGTAAAACTTTCCTTTGTCTTTGAAAATGAAATAAAATTCTTCCACAGGCAAGGAAAGTAAAGTTAAAAGAATATGCCTCTTCCAAACTTGCCCTACAAATGATAAAGATGTTCTCTTGACAAGAGGAATAGTGCCCACCAAAACCAAAGGAAAATGTGAAGAACATCCCAGAAAAATAACAGAAGACTAAATCAATGAACAACCTAAAATGACAACCAAATTACCACCTATTTGTATTAACCCTGAATGTAAATGACTTAAACTCATCAATCAAGCATCACAGATTAGTAGACTGGATTAAAAAACAAAACCCATCTATTTGTTGCCTACAGGAGACATTTTTCACTAACAAAGATCAGCTGCAACTAAATCTCATGGATTTTGATATTTTTGTTGTTAGTTTCATCTCTTCAAAACACTTTCTTCTGACCAAATTCTTCAGTTACTCATAGAGCATACAGTTGCATCATTTTCTTCAAGAAGGTTCCTGATTTTGTTTTTCATTGCTTTAGCAACACACTAGTCATTCAGTAGCATCTAATTGAACTTCATGATGTTGTTAATTTCTCCTTTTTTCTTCCTGCTTTTTTTTCTTTTCTTTTTTTTTGGTTTTGAGGCTTTTCATTTGAATGGATGTATAGTAACTGTATAATGGAGACTAACATATGCAAATGTGAGGATACAATGCAGTATACATCTCTACTTCCAGACCAAGATGGACTTACAATGAAACTGTTTACTATATCTTGACACTAGCATGCTGGACTCTCTGCCATTGTCCATGCCTGCAATGGAAGGACATATGACTGTGTATGAAGAACTATACTGTAGTAATCCCATAGGAGAACTCAGTGAGGGGGGAGGGAATTGGGGGGAGGACACGGTAAATCCCAGGGCCTATAGAACTGTTTTAAAATGATAATAATTAAATAAAGTATATTCAGGTTTTAGTTTTCTTTAATTTTTACTTTTTTGGGTAGTTTTTACATAGTTGGTCAGGGTGGGAAGGATCGAGGGTTAGGAGAAAGCGGGTATGAGCATTGTTTTCAAATTTTGTATTCTCCCTATGTGTGGGGGAATGGAGCAGATGAGGGGAAGCTACACCCAGGCTCCCAAATGACCCAGTGCCTGGTGATAGGGAATGGCCACCCAGTTTCCACCCAGGGTCCTGATGTGGTGCATATTCTGAGGGTTTTGCTGAAGTGGTTTTGATAGTTCTGACATGCCTTTGATCTCGCTGATCCAAAACTGAGGAAATCCTTCCAATATTTATTGGCTAGCAATCGTCAACCTGAGAGTCTCTATTCACTCAGGTATTTGCTGTCTTCATTTGGCTGGGGTTGTTGTCCAATTTTTTCTCTCCTCCTCCTCCTGTTGTGGTACTAGATGTCCTCTACAGGCCCCAATGGGCTACTATATCCTCTGTATGCAGCTGGGCTTGCCATGCACTGCTCCATCTTTTTCACTGAGGAGGTTCAGTTCCATGCAAGTGGGCCCAGGGACCCAGGCCAGGCAACCTGGGCCCTGATGGTCCCCCCGCCCCTCAGATCTCATAGACCCAGCACCCACTGTGCAGACAGGCCAATTCTTTATCTTTTAAATGAAATTTATTTATTAGAGAAAGATATTTTCCATCCACTTGTTTACTCTATAAATTACTACAAAGGGCAAGGCTGGGTCAGGCCAAAGTCATGATCCTAGAACTATATCTGGGTGGAAGGCCCCAGGAATTTGGGTCATTTTGCACTGCCTTCTCAGGCACATTAACAGGGAGCTGGATTAGAAACAGAGAAAGTTGAGATTTCAAAAGATGCCTTGCTGCAACTGTGGCTCTGTTCAGGTTTTCTGAATCCTTATAGCTCAGTTTACGTAGTTTGTAGGTGTCCAGAAAATGTATCCATTTCTTTCAGGTATGCCAATATGTTGGTATTTGTTTTTTTATTACTGTTCCTAATGATCCTTGGTATTTTTAGCAATATCAGCTTTAATGTTTCTTTCAGGCCCAGTTTTTGCATGCTCCAACAAGCAGTTGGTAATGCTGCGTTTTGAATTTTGAATGTACCAGAAGGTAGTGTGTGATGATATTTAGCTTAGCTCATGTCTCCTACTTATGTGGGTGCCTTGACTTGACTCAGACTTGCCCTCTTGTTCCCCCCCTCTAAACCACTCCATTTCAGCTCCCTTGCCTACTTGCAAGTGTAGTGGCCCAGTCCATGGAAGACTGCAGAAGTCACTATTTCCCTGTCAAACATGCCTTCAGCTCCTCCCACTCCAATACACCCACAGACCCCTTTCCCAGCAAACTTCAGCTACCCTCTGCCTGGGCGCCTTACTTTCTCTATTCTTAGTTTTGGTGGAATATAGTGATTGAATTATAAACCTGTATTGCTACCATTATCTTCCCATGTCAACAAAGCAATTTCTATCACTCTCTTAATGACTGCATATAGTCTACAATAATTCATGTAATATATCTCCTTTTGGTTTACCTTTAGGTTTTAGGGTTTTCTTTTTTTAAGGTTGTTTTAGATTGAGTCATTATAATAATTTAGATTCTTATTGTGTTATAACTAATGAATTAAAAATGCTCTTAAAATGTGCAATTTTTGTGATTAGAAGAAAAAGCAGGAAACAGGGACAGTTTTATGAAAACAGGCCTCATGGTGCTCTATATTCAGAATAGCTGAATTGTTTAGTTTATCTTATGAAGTAGAACTACCTCCAGGTGCTAAAGCTTTGAGATGTACATGATGATAGATTTTTTCACTCAGCACTTACTACAGCTCACGTCTGGGGTGCTTTTCTGTATTGCAGTTTTTGGAAAGTCAAAAACCTGTATCTCACCAAGTCTCTTCTAGTATGCTTTTCCTTCTAACTCCCAAATTCTGAACACCTACATTGGACTTAGAGGCAGCAGTAGGGAATGGCTATTCCTTTTGCTGAACTGTTGCTTGCAGGAAGCCTTGCAGTTGGGACTGATGGCATGGGTGTGTGATGAGCACTGCTTCTCAGTTAGCAAGGCTGCGAGGAGTTTCTGGCTGTGTGGCAAGGCCCAGTAGGTTGTCTCTGGTCACCTTATTGCTACCTCACCCCATTGTATGGACATTCAGTCAGTTCTCTGGTAGTTCATAAAATTCTGACAAGGGTGTTGTTGTTTTTCTGCAAATGTGAAATGATTCCTGTAACTAGTGTAACACCTCAAACTGGTCAATCATGTTATGGTAAGTGTCTTTAGCAACTTCAGGTGATGACACACAGCTGAAAGCATACAATAGTACAATTGAGTCCACAATGTCTCCAAACATCCTGTTATGTGTCCACCTTTGTCCTGGAGCTTGCCCTAATTAATGTTTTCCTTACTTAAGAAATAGCTTGATAATATCTTGGAACAGGTGGCAATCATAGAGGTACAGTCTGTTTACCATGCAGCCTCGAACTGTTACAACAAATAAAATGACACATTTTGGCTTCTCACCATGGAAAGCAGAAAGTATATGGGGTATGTTCTAAAGGGAGACAAATTTGAACCCCCACCCCACCAGAAAAAATGGCTTTAAACTTCTACCTTCTATTGCCACTCATGTTTACGGAAAGAAAACAGTTTATAAAGATAAAAACAAAATTTATTGTGAAGGCCCTTTGTAGAATGGCTGAGTTGCCTTGATCTCTTTCACTGCCCCTTAACAAAAGAACAAAAAACAATTGAATCAGTACTAGGTGAAGGTGATGGTAATTAGTGCATGATTGATTATAATATTTAATAAAGAATCTATGATATATGCCTTTATAAATCCCTTTCATTTATGAGCTTTCCTTTTAATTCTGTACTCTTGATAATTTAATATTAGTTTAGGTTTAGTGAAAATTGATTTTGGATATAAGTAAACCACTTGCCACTATGTAACTGCATGTGCTGCCAACCTTGGAGTTCCTGGCTTCAGCCAGGTCACTGTAGGCTTGAATCAGTAACAGCTTGCTGAAGATATCTTCTCTGAGGTAAAATAATAATAATTTTTTAAGGACTGTTTTTGTAATCATTTTTTTATAATGAAGTAAAGATGAAAGAATTGGATATTGTGCAAAAGCTTGTGATGATTTGTGTATAAATGAAGAAGGTAACTTTTCTGAGTTGTCCATTATGAGCATCATACTGCAGTGGTCCATGCATCCTCCTCTTTTCTTCTTTCTGATCCACACATCCTTTGCAAGCTTTCAAGTCAGCTGGAGCTGGTCTCCAGAAGTTGCTGCTCTCAGGGACATTTGTGGGAATGGTAGAAATTTCTGAAGTTGCCTTTTGGGGTTCCTTAGTAGCTTTATGAAAGTCTAGAGGCAGTAAGGTGGGGGGCTGTGCATGTGCTCCGGATTTAATCTGTAACACTGTCTTCTATAACTGAATGTTTCCAGCAGTGGCTGCCATCTTCCTGATTACAGTAGACGTACTCTGAGAGTGCTGGATGGCTGTTCTGTACTGGCACAGTTCATAGAGATCTAGACAGGTGCCTACTTTCCAATGATCCAAAATGCCTAATGTTTTGTGTTTCATTGCTTTTTTGTTTCAAATTGCTGGAGTGATTTGTTTGCTGTCATTGAGTTCTGACTTTCACTATTTTCAAAATTTCAAAAAAAATGTTTGATAAATTTTAGTAAGTGCTAATCCATGTATCTACTAGGTGCTATTTTTGCTTGTAAATGTCTGCAGAAATTTCACTGAAGTGGTGATTTTTGGTCCAGTCTGATGGTCCTAGAGGCAGGAGGAAGGGCCTGAGAGAATCCAAGGACAAAGGATTCTGGCATAAATAATTCGGTGTGGTACTTATAGAAAAAAGATCACTTTGACAGTTGTATGTAGGACTGCTTGGGGTGGCAGAAAAATGTAGCCATTGGGCAAAATTTGGAAAAGAAAACCATTGCAAAATAATGAATTATGTGTGACGAATGAGAGGAACGTCTATGGTTGCTATTTTGTCCTTTCAAAGATAATCCCTTTTTTGTTCCTTTCCTTCTGCCTAACCCAAACTCTCTGTATTAAATTTATTCTTTAAAAAATATTAATTTGTTGCAAAGATTAGTTATATAGAAAAGAGAGAGAGAGACAGAGGGAGAGAGATCTTCCATCTTTTAGGTTACTGCCTAGATGGGTGTAACAGCTAGAGATGGGCTGGTCTGAAACCAGGAGCCAGGGGCTTTATCTGGGCCTCCCACGTGGGTATAGGGGCACAAGAATTTAGACTTAGCCTCCGCTGTTCATCCACATGCATTAGCAGTGAGCTGAATGGGAAGTGGGGCAGTTGGGACATGTACTGGTCCCTATATAGGATGCTCACATAAATTGTGCCTATATTTTTTTCTGTGTCCCTATGTCATTTAGCACATTGTCTGGAATGTGGTATTGCTCAATAAGCGTTGATTGACTAGCCACGTTGTTTGTTTGTACCTTGAAGAGTGGTTAATTACTCAGAATATCAGTATGCTATTCTTGTACCTGGAAGAGATTTTAAAACCTCATCGATTCCACGGAGTTCTGTGTTTGCAGCTGCCCTTTACCTACTCAAGCAAAAGGTTGTTCTCCATTTTTTCCTCAAGTTGAGCAGAAAAGGCATTACTTTATATCTCTATCTTTCTCCCTCAGGTAAATGGTCTTGATGTTCTTCTCAAAAGCTTGTTCCTAAAACTTTTCACTTTAGCAGCAGAAAAGGTAGCTCTGGTTTGTTTTTAACAAGAGAAACCAGAGTCTTTAGGGATACTAGCACTAACAACACTGCTATTAATGACAATAATAAAGCAAGACAAATGAAGAGATATCAGAGTTTATTTCCTCAGAGTGCTTCCACACTCTGTACCTTTTTTATGTTTTTGTCTTCAGAGTTACAATTTCTATTTAGGTGAATTTATTTTAGAATTTTTGCTAGGAGTGGAAAAAGACAAGCTGCTTTGTTCCTTTAAAAATATATATGAAGAGGACCTGGCTTCGAATCAGCTCAACCCTAGCCATTGTGTTTGCTTAGGGAATGAATCAGCAAATGGAAGATCTTTGTCTCTGTATCTCCTTTCTGTATATCTGCCTTTCCAGTAAAAAAAAGTTTAAACCTGCCTCTCCAATAAAGACAAACAAATCTTTAAAAAAAATACATATGAAGGCACTTGAGAGTTCGTTTAGAATTCTTGTTTTACTTCAGAGATCCCTTGGATTACAACTTGAAAGACCTTTTTGAAAGATAGAGCCAAATTTGGAATGCATTTTAGAACAGGCATTTAAACAAATTAACAAAATGACCGGCTTTTCATATAGTGCTACTAAAGTTTAAAAATGGGAATGATCACAGGTTGGAAGAAAGCTTAATTCAGCAATATTTGGGCTGTAATTTGAAGGAGCAGTATATTTTGTGTAGACAGAGGAAGGAGAACTATGTAGATGGGGAAATAGCATGAACAAAGATACAGAAGAATGATGCATGAAAGAATTCAAAAGACTGATAATAGACTATTTCTGACCTTTGGGTGGGGGGAGGTTCTGGGAATGAATAAAGCTTTATAGATTGCAGGCTGGATTGTTTTACTTCTTATATTTTAGAGTATGAGTTAGTCTTTTGGGCAAGCCAGTCTAGCAATATGAGATTGGGACCGTTGTCTGTACATTTGATACCATTTGAATCACATGTCAGATCTGTCTTCCCGGTTACTGCACTAGCATGTCAGAATTGGCAAGGCCTATAGTTAATTCAAAGCCATCTCACTTTACAGAACTGAAAACTGTAGTCCAGAGGGAAATTACTTGTTCACTCTCACAGAAAGAAGCCTTTTGACACAAATGAATGTATCATTGAAACTTAATGGCCTAATTCACGTGGCAAATACTAAAAACAAGGTCAACTGGCTGAATATCTTTTTCTATTTTCTTTCTCATAAAAATCTGCATTTAGGATGATACTCCTTTTATCTTCTTAATGTGTAATAGCTGCTCCTCATTGAAGCTCCACACGCATGCTCCTCTGTACCCTCCTGAGGAATAAAGTCAGCATACTAGCTGGCTAGTTTTTTCTCGCTCTTTCATTAACTCATGTAAAGTTTGTTTCTAAATTCATCAAGTGAGGAAATTAATAACTCAGTAGCATTAAACTGTGGAAAGTGGCTTCATTTGGAATGGCTAGCTTTTGAGTTGTATTTTAGACATAGTAAAATGGTCACTTTTTCTTCTAGCTACAGGGTACAAGAATAAGTTTCTAAACTAAAGCAATGACTTGACTTTAGAGATTGTGGTCCTATTTCCAAAGGTAACATTTCCTCAATGCTTTTGGCAAAGAACTTCCTCTGCTCTACAAACTCTGAGGACAAGATGACTCACCTTGGTTGCACATACCAGGAAAATCTTGACACTGGACGTTTAAAGAGAGTGTTGAGAAATATGAGCTATGACTGCTCAACGTGGTAATGTTGTAAACCATGTTGTAAGGCAATGTGGTAAATGATACCAGAATAATAATGTTACTAAAATACTGACCTAGTGACCACAAGAGGCTTAAGCGTACTAGAAAAATCTGACTGAAGTTTTAACCTAAGGTATAGACGATCAATGAAAATGAATCCTTGAGACACTTGTGCAAAGGTGAACCCAAGAAGCAAGGACAGCTTTACACACCCTGACAGTGTAGGAATGAGTTTCTTGTATGCATTAATGTGGTATTGTAAGTGCGGAGGGTAACAGACTTAGTTAATAAAACTGGAAAGTAAGTGTTTTCTCAGTGGAAATGTACAGTTTCCAAATGGAAAATGACAGAAAGAGAAATAGGGATACAGGAAACCAAAGAGAAATAGGGATACAGGATAAAAAGCAAAGAAAAAAATAGTGGCATGTGATGTAATAATTCTTGAATGTTAGAGCTAAAACTTAGGAAATGTAAAACCTTCCTAAAAGATCGTGTTTATCTACATTCCTTGTCACTTCACAAAGAGTCAAGTGATGTGGAGCGCCATGAATAAAAGCAAAGCCTCAGATGGATTAGGTAAGGTAGTGGTTCAGATTCCAGTCCTTGCCTATGTTGATTTCAGGCTTCTGATCCGGTCTCTGCCACTCCCTCCTTAAGCGCTCTTGGACAAGTTCCTTTACCTTTTTGATTTGCAATTTCCTCATTACTGAAAAACAAATAGGGGTAAAAATAGGTGAAAAGCTTTGAGGTAGTTACAATGATTCACTTAGGATTATGCATATTTTTTAGAATAGCATCTGCTCAGAATTTATTTTGGGTATTTGAAAATACTCAAAACTGTTACACTTCCATTGTGTTCCTTTCTCTTTACTGACGATTTTTTTTTAAAAATAAACCTTTTATTTTGGAATTGTACCAATGATGTTACAGATAGTTTCTCTATGACTTTTGCCTAGCTTCCTTGAATGTACATGTATCAGTGTTAACACATGTATGCTAGTGCAGTATTATTTACTAGACTCCAAACTTTATTTGTGTTTCTCCAGTTTTTCCATTAGTGTCATTTTTCTGTTCCAGGATCCAGTTCAGGATACCATATTGTAATCACGTTTCTTTATTCTCCACAAATTCATGCTATTTCTTAGGCTTTATTTTTCCTGACTTTGACATTTTGAAACAGTTTGATATTTCGTATTCTTAGTTGCTTATAAAAAATTAAACAAAATTTGCCTTTGTACCCCCACGGTCAGAAGGTACCATCCTTGCCATATTGAAAAGGGACTGGTGAGTAGGTGAAGGCCACAGTTACAATACATTTTGTAATTGGTCCTATAATTAGACTATGTTCTGTCCTTGTAGCCACGGCTTGTAGCACTATGTCTAGCAAATGGTAAGCACTTAAATATCTGTTGAGTGAATAAACCTGATGAGATAGTTTGACCTGCTGTTGATGTTTTGACTAGTATCTGTTGGTGCAGTAGTATTACTTTTTAATTAGATGAAATAGTAAGTTCATGCCCTCTCAAACTTTACACATAGCAAGCAACTAGCTATATAAGTAATTTTGTCATCTCTGTTATTTCTCTATTATTCATTGATTTGTACCAATATGGCGATTTATTTTTGAAATGTTGGAAGTGTTTTGAGTCCCTGTCATCCATATGGGAGACCAAGCTTTGGCCTGACCCAGACCTGGCTGTTACCGCCATTTAAAGGGAGTAAACCAGTGTGTTGCAGAGCCTTGCCTCTCCCTTTCTGTCACTCTGCTTTTCAAATACATATGTACATAATTCCATTGTTGTAACAAATTGAATGAAAAAATGGAATTGCAATACCAGAAGGGTCAAGTATTACAGAGAATCAGAAAATAGAATATGCATGATTATATATGGTAAGTATATGTATGAATGTGAGCATAATGCATGCATGTGTTACATATTTGTATATTCATGGAAGGCAACTGTAAGGTCCATACTGAATTGATAGCAGTGGTATGTTCTTCAAAGCGACTATCTTTAAGTTGAATGTTACAGTTGGTGAGTTTGAACCTTGAGATACTGATATGCCTTTGTAAGAGTACTTCAAAAAGTTCATTAAAAATGGAATTAAAATCAAGTTTTCTTGGTATTAAAAATTGTGAAATTATGCATGTGAGGAATCTACAGAGAATTTGTGGGTACATGTGTTATGAGAAAACTGCATGGGTTTCAAGGACGTTTGTACAAAAATGAACTTAAAAATTTAAAAATGTATTGAAATGCAGAGAAAGTGAACACAGACACGCATACATCTTCCATTCACTGCTTCATTCCCAAAATTGCCACAATGGCAGGAGCTGGACTGCTCTAAAAAAAGGAGCCTGGAGCTTCTTTAGGGTCTCCACAGGAGTGCAGGGGCCCTATTACCTGGCCAGTCTTCCATTGTTTTCCCAGGCACATTAGTGAGGAGCTGAATCAGAGTTTTAGCCACTGAGACTTGAGCCAGAGCCCATACAGGGAGTCAAAGCTTTAGAATGAGTTTATTTAGTTGCCAGACAATTTCTGGTGATAGTCATATTATGGCTGAGGTAAATCTGTAAAGTGATTTAGGAAGAGTTCATATCTTTAGAGTATAGGTATATGTATATATTCAGAATTTTTGTTATTCTGTGATAGAATCTTACTAATATTAAAATGATTTACCTGCATTTCAGTTCTGGAGAGACAGAATGAGAGACAGGGAGGGAGCGAGGGAGAGGAGAGGAAAAAAAAATTTCTGTCTGCTGCTGTAAACCTCCAATGCCTGCTATGTCAGGCATTGCGCCAGGTCAAAGCCAGAAGCCAGAAACTCAGTCCAGGTTCCCATACAGAGATGACAGGGACCCAAATACTTGAGTCTTCATTTGCTGCCTCCCAGAATGTTTAGTAGCGAAAAGCTTGAATGGGAAGCAGAACCAGGATATGAGCCTAGGCACTCCACTATGGGATGCAAGCATTCTTTTTTTTTTTTTTCTTTTTAAAGATTTATCTTTTTTTTTCTTTTTCTTTTTTTTTTTTAATTACAAAGCCAGATATACAGAGAGTAGGAAAGACAGAGAAGAAGATTTTCCGTCTGATGATTCACTCCCCAAAGTGAGTGCAATGGCCAGTGCTGCACCTATCCAAAGCCAGGATCTAGGAATCTCCTCCGGGCCTCCCATGCAGGTGCAATGTCCCAAAGCTTTGGGCTATCCTCAACTGCTTTCCCAGGCCACAAGCAGGGAGCTGGATGGGAAGTGGAGCTGCTGGGATAGAACTGGCACCCATATGGGATCCTGGTGCGTTCAAGGCAAGGACTTTAGCCGCTAGGCCACGCTGCTTAGGCCCGGGATACAAGCATTCTAAAAGGTGTTTTCATCATGGCCCCAAATCCCAGCCAGGTTTTATCTTTATTTAATAGTAATTGACAATTAAAATAGCATACATAAAATGCCCATCAGCAGAAGATTGGATAAGAAAGCTCTGGTTCATCTACTCCATTGAATACTACTCAGCTATTAAAACAAAATGCAGTTCTTTGTGGGCCCAACTGGAAACTATAATGCTAAGGGAAATGAGCGAATCCCAAAAGGTTAGATACCACATGTTTGCCTTAATTTAACCTGTATTTTTTTTTGATCCTGTCATTGATACTGTTTCAACACATGTGTTTTGAAAAATTGAACTTGCATTATTTTTAACATATTGTTTACTCAATACTATGTCAATCAGTTCCATAACATTATATATTGTTGCTGATGCTTTGTTGGGGCTTTTAACTGACCGGGATTTTACTCTGTTAGCTTTGCCTTCGGACCAGGGAAGGCCTCCCCAAGAAGCCATTAAATGTTAACAGGACAATAAGATGCTGGACTCAATGCTGGGTATGTGCTTGCAATGAAGGAATCTCAACTGAACTTGAACTGTGGTTATGCACCATGGGGGGAGGGTTGTGGGAGGGGGAGGAGTGGGGGAAATCCAAGCACCTATAAAACTGTATCACATAATACAATGTTATTAACAATAAAAAAATATACATATATGTATGGTATACAATGTGATGTTTTCAAATAGATATCCGTAGTGGAATGGCTAAATCAAATTATAATTTAACTTGTTTATTATCTATTTAGTCTATTGTCAGCAATTTAAAAATATTCATTTTTATTGGCAAGTCAGATATACAGAGAGCAAATAGAAAGATCACCCATCCACTGGTTTACTCCCCAAGTGATTGCAATGGCCAAGAACTTTTTCTGGGTTTCCCATGTAGGCTCAGCGTCCCAAGGCTTTGGGCCAGCCTTGATTGCTTTCCCAGGCCACAAGCAGGGGAGCTGGATGGGAAGTGGAGAAGTCGGGATACCAACCATCTCCCATATGAAATCTCGGTGCATGCAAGGCAAGGACGTTAGCCACTAAGCTATTATGCCAAGTCCATATTTTCAGCAATTATAAGCCTAAAATAAACTATATGGATTGTAGTCACCATGTTCTAAAATCTCTCAAAATTTTGCATTGAAGTTCTTCCAATCTTCAACCCTCTGTTCCTGGCAACTGCCACTTCACTCTCTGGTTCTATGAATTATTGACTTTTTTGTTAAATTTCACATGTAAGATTTTTCAGTATCTATCTGTACCTGGCTTGTTTTCATTTAATCTAATGTTTTTTAGGTTTATTATTCACCCATGTTACTGCAAATAACAAGTTGTCCTTAATTTTTATGGCTGACTAATGTTTCTTTGCTTACATGTACCTCAAATTATTTCTCCACTCGTATAGTGATAAACACTTGGGCTGATTTCCCATCTTGGCTATTACTATATAATGCTATAACGAACATGGAGATGCAAATAGATGTACAATATACTGATTTCATACTTTTGGATAAATACCTAGTAATGAGATTGCTGGATATCTCTAGTTGTCATTTTTTGAACGATTTCCAGGTGATGCCTCAGTCATTTCCTGTAAAGCTAATCCTAATTTCCATCTCCAATAACAATGCATAAGCCACTCTTGTAAACATTTATCTTCCCTGGCAGGTACTAGATACCATCTCATTGTGGCTTCAGTTTGCATTTCCTTTTCATGTACCTGTTGGCCCAATCTTTATTTTCATTTGAAAAATGTCTATTCAAGTACCTTGCCCAATTCTTGCCTTTTTTTTCCTGTTCAGTTAAGCTGCTACTTTTATGTTTTGGATATTAAACCTATTTTCAGATGTAGTTTGTAAATACTTTGTCCCAAACAATGGATTGTCCCTTCACTCCGCTGATTGTTTCCTAGCTGTGTAGAAATTTTCTAAAAATAAATTCATTGATTTATTTGAAATGGAGGGAGGGAGGAAGAGAGAGAGAGAGCTTCAATCATTTGACCCCCTCCCGAAATGCCCGCAACAACTTGAGTTTGAACAGACGGATGCTAGGAAACTGGAACTTGGGTCATCCATCATCTGCTGCTTCCCACCATTTTTATCAGGTTGCCAGATTTGGAAGTGGAGTTGGGACTCTAGCCTAGGCATTCTGATATGGCATGAGGACATCTGAACTGCTGCACCAAACCCCAACCATTGTGCAGGTATTTAGCTTGATAATGATTTTTTTTTTAAATGTGAGCTTGGAAGAAAGCGGAAAACATTAGAGATCCACTTTTGCTTTTATTTCTTACAGTGCAGTAACTTTTTTTACTGTAACCATTGTGATTTATTTAAATTGCAGTAGCTGCAACATATAGAAAAAGATTGGAGAGTTTTCAGAAACAACTGAATTTATGCTAAATACTATTTATATGCATGTTGAAGGACTCTGACTATAGGGTTGCTTATTTAGTCCAGGATGTGCAAATGCCTGCTTATTGCTCTTGCATTGCTTAGAGAGCTGTGCTGATCAAGAGGGAAATATCAACATATAATACAAACCCCCTCATGTTTTCATGGCATAAGTTTGTAAACACTGTCAGAGAAAGTGATGAACAGATGAGTAACAATCTCTACCTCTTAGAAGTTTCTCTAAGGAACTGTTTTTGCACAGCCCCACATATGGCAAATGGAACCCACAGCTGGAACAGGCTTCTGTGAGGGCATGTGAACCATTTGCTGGTTATGTGCCTAGGCTGTACATAGCAGGAAGTAAAAGGAATTTGAATTTTATTGCATTCTACCCGTAGTACTGACATGCAGTGTGCAAAGAAAGCATAAAAGCCAGTTTTATGTGAACTGATGCTGAAGGCAACTGATTTGGAACAATTAGTTCTAGTTCAGGGTAATTGCTGCTTTCCCCTCGCTTGCTTTCTCTCCTTCTGTCTGCTTTCTTTTCTCCATGCCATTATTGGATATTTCCTACATAGAAGGCAATTAATAATGGAAGTCATGGTTAATACAAATAGCTTAGTAAATGATAGGCTAGTGGTTTATTAAATCTAGTTCTATTTTTTGATTCTCAAAAGCTGTAACTAGAAGAAATGAGGCAAATCATTTACAAACCTGATGAGTTTACAAATTCACTGATTTCATCAGACGTTTGTTGAATGCCTGTTATGTTCCAGGCACCGTATTAGATGTGACAGGAAAAACTAATGGGAATAGCAGACATAAATGCACAGTCTGGTAAACAGTCATAAAATCGTCCTCAGCAATGAAGTCATTGGTGCTGCCAGGGGGAGAGAGGTATAAACCTCTCAGTCAGTTCTCCAAGCAAATTATTTCAGGAAAAGCAGAAATTAAGATAGACTCATTTTTTCAAATGTGAGGCAAAGTATAGGGTGGTTTTATATGATTTGCTGATTTCAATAAAACTCTATACAACTGATCCTTAAATTCCCAACCCAACGTAGGCAGAATTTTCATCAAGTTTTTGTTTCTATTCCAGGTTGTAACTTTTGCCCATATATTTTGTTTGTAAGCCAGCATGGCTGAAAATGTATAACTATATTTCATTTCAAGTGCTATCTTTTCAGAGATACTATTTATAGCTACATGGTGGTTTACATTTTAAGGTCCCCAATTGTAGACTTTCTGTAACCTTATCTAACTAAGGGGTTGAAGAAAATTGCAAACTCTGTTAGCACAATGGTGTGTATTCCTTCTAGGTCTGAGAATTTTGTGTCTGGCAATGTGAATAGTATTATGATGAAATAAGATTACTTCAAAAATTAGCCCTTTTAAAGAGCTTAAAAGTACACTAATATATAAAGTACACTGAGCATGGTGCAAGTTCAACCTTAATTAATCACCTTAGCCTTAAACCCAGTGGTTAGTAAGAAAGTGTTATAAAGGCCTTGATTTGTTGTAAGGAAGCCCACACATATAAACTATGCAGGAAATGTAAGAGGAGCATGGAACCATACTTTGAGTGTTTTTGATTTTTTGCAATAAAAAAATTCTTAAGATTTTTTTTTAGTTGATTAGAGGGAAGAAGGAAGAGAAACAGAGTGAGCCCTTCCATTTACTGATTCACTTCCAAATGCCCACAACGGAAATGCTGGGCTGTACTAGAAGTTAGGAGCTGAGAATTCAATGTGGGCTTCCCATGATGGTAGCAGGAATCCATTTGCTCAAGTTATCCTGGTTGCCTCTCAAGATCTGCATTAGCAGGAAGCTGGAATTAGGAGCAAAGACAGGACCGCCTTGTTCTGTCCCCTTGTACTCCCTCCTTGTACTCCAGCATCGATTTTTTTTTCTAACCGTATGTTTGAACACCTATTCCCAATACATACTTCTTACTATGCTTGGTTAATTTGTTGATATGCAGCAAACTAGTAAGGCAAATAAGACTTTTGTAAGCAGGTTGGGTGGCAGCAGGATAGACAGTTGGGACCTGACAGTAAAGAGGAGAAAATGTGAAGAAAATAGGGCTGTATTACAGTACAGAACAACATCTGTGGTTCATAATGATGGCTTTCAGTTTCAGAGAAAAGGTTCAATCATGGTCCATATCCCTTGAGATGGCAGGAAAATAGGGAATACAATTTTACCTCAAAGTCATTTGTATTTCTGAGCTTGAGATGCCAACTCTGGAAAGGTGTACTGGCCTGAAAGTGTACCATTGTGAAACAGTTCATTTCCCTAGGAAAGTGAATCTTATATCCATGCCTTACACATACACAAAAGCATGAAGAGACTTCAAAAACTTTGTGGAAAATGGAACTAAATACCAATTTATTCCCATGCAAAGAGATTTTGAAGCCCTCTGGATAGTTTTTTTTCATGAAATATTTTTCAAAGGTTGATTTATTGTTATTGGAAAGGCAGATATACAGAGAGGAGGAGAGACAGAGAGGAAGATCTTCCGTCTGATGATTCACTCCCCAAGTGAGCACAACGGCCGATGCTATGCCAATCTGAAGCCGGGAGCCAAGAGATTCTTCCGGGTCTCCCACACGGGTGCAGGGTCCAAGACTTTGGGCCATCTTGGACTGCTTTCCCAGGTCATAAACAGTGAGCTGGATGGGAAATGGGGCTGCCGGGATTAGAACCAGCACCCAGATGGGATTCTGGTGTGTTCAAGGTGAGGACCTTAGCTGCTAGGCCACAGCCACTGGCCCTCATGAAATTTTTTTAATGAATATTTGATTATCCTTTGTGTCACATTACTATGTTAAGTCTTAGGGTTTAAAAAAGAAGAAATGGCTAGTTTAACTAGAGAAGACTTATTTTAGGGGGGACAGATCAAGAGAGTAGGTGTAGAGCTGGGGCAGAGGACAGGGATTTGAATGTAGGCTTCATTCCATTTGAGCAGCAGGCAGAGTCTCTTCTCCAGTGGCTCTGCACCACTAGGGCTTCTGATGAGGTTGTGGGATATGTAGAAAGGCTGCTTGGTTCTCTGGGTTTAAACCAGCCGGCAGGCCCCTAACTTATTGAAGTCACTGAGGTTGAGGCAATGGTGTTCCTCGGCCAAAGAACCACTGGAGATAAGCTGGCGAGGAATGTCTTTATTCAGCACAAATTTCAGGCTTTTAAAGGTTAAGGAAGGGGAGGGTAGGAGGGCGTCTTCCAGCAGTTCCTCCACCCACCAAAGACACTGTAATTGGCTATACCGCACATCTATTTCCCTTGACCTTCCGGTCATGTCAGAGGTCATGTTCCACATCTATTCTCCTTGACATTCTAGTCATGTTAGAGGTCACATTCCATGTATATGCCTGGAAACTGTGCCTCAGGTCATAGGCAGGTAAGTTATAAGCCATGCCCACCAGGTAGGAGACAAGGGCCCAGACGCGATTGCCCATACTTGGTAAAGTAGACAGGGCATTGTGTCAGTACTGTGGAATGTCCCCAGGTGGGGGGGGGCTTTATGTAAACATTGATATCTATGGATTTCATTTGTCTGTACCAAAATAAGCTTATTTTTTTTAAAGATTTATTTTTATTATTTTTTCATTGGAAAGGCAGATATACAGAGAGGAGAGACAGAGAGGAAGATCTTCCGTCCGATGATTCACTCCCCAAGTGAGCGCAACGGGCCGATACTATGCCGATCCGAAGCCAGGAGCCTCTTCCGGGTCTCCCACGCGGGTGCAGGTTCCCAAAGCTTTGGGCCGTCCTCGACTGCTTTCCCAGGCCACAGGCAGAGAGCTGGATGGGAAGAAGGGCCACCGGGATTAGAACCGGCGCCCATATGGGATCCCGGGCGTGCAAGGCGAGGACCTTTAACCACTTGCGCCACCGCGCTGGGCCCTGCTTATTTTTTTTTGTTTTAAAGATGGATTTACTTGAAAGGTAGTTACAGAGACTGTAAAAAGAAAGCGAGGGTGAAAAATCGAGAGATCTTGCATCTGCTAGTTTACTCCCCAAATAGTTCCCACATCTGTGGCTGGGCCAGGCTGATTCCAGGTTCCTGAAACTCTTATCTGGGTCTTTCATATGAGGTGGCAAGGACCCAAACACTTTGGCCATCTCTGCTGCTTTCCAAGGTGCATTATCAGGGAGGTGGATTGGAAGTAGAGCAGACAGGTTTCCAATTGTTGGAACACTGGGCCTGAACCCCGAAGTATGATAGAACTAGGGGCAGAGCTAAGCTAAAGGCTAGTGGAATGCTGAGTGCTGCAGAAAGTTGGGGACATTCCACAGTGCTGAGACAATGCCCTGTCAAATTCACCAAGCCTTAATTTTGCTCACATATCCAAGGGTTGGGAGGATGTGGCTGGCTCAATTGAATAACTTTGAGCTGCAGGTTGATCTGAGTAGTAATGTTCTGTGTGTGAGACTAGTCTGTTAACGAAAGCCTGGTTTCTTTTTATGGTGCCATTAGAGGTATGGGAGAAAGCAAATGAAATCAAGATTAAGATTAAAATAAAATCAAGATTAAGACTTTAAAACTAGTTCACCTTCCACATTACATGGAGTAAAGCAGGTCACATAATCAAACCAAGAAATAGAGGAGTCCACGTGGAGGTCTGATTTGCCTTCACTAGGAAGAGCTATAAAGTACATGGCACAAAGGCTTGAGTATAGGCAGGAGTGATGATTCAGGTCAACAATTCAACCTAACACACCTTAGAAATCACTGAAAGTAGGTTAACAAGGCTTGATGAAGTATATACAATTACTCTTGTGGGACATGAAATCTCTTTGTTTTCATTGGTAACCAGATTGAAATGCAGAACAGTTTCCCAAAATGAACTATGCATGAAGAATTGGCACTTTTCCTCCTCATTCTTGATCTTCCTATACTTGTGACAATGTTTCTATTAGAGAAGCAAGAGAGTAGTATTAATGAGGCATCTGCAGCCGTGTTTCCCTTTGTGTCTGATGCATAGCCATAGCCAAGAAGTTACTATACCTCAGGAAATTAGTGACATTATACAGCTTGCTGTTTAGCCTGTGATTATGTGTGATATCACATTGGTGTTTGACAGTGGATTAATGTGTGCTATAATGTGTGGAAACTATAGTACCAGAAAGTACCTCTTCGGTGGGGCGTAAGTGTGCTGGTTTGTATGACTTTTCTGGTTGACAGCTCCCGTGTCAGGAACCAATCACTAGCCTGTTTAATGTGTGTCACCTCTGATACTACCTGGCATTAGTGTGAACTGGACTCAGAGAGGAATCACAGTGTTCTTACTGACACGTCACTAGACTAAATTTGACTTTATGGATAGGAAGGATTAAAATATGTTATAATTGAATTTCCACAAATCTCGTTAGGAACAATTGAAAATTATGATAGTATTACTACTTGTACCACAGAATTATTTGTATCACTTGGCTTCTTTTAAAAGTATCTAAATGGTACTTGATATTTACACAGATTATCAAAAGAAGCAGCCTTATTTTAGTTTAAATATTTTTAGAGTAGAGGTTCTTAATATGAAATTCACGGATTTTGGGGGGAGGATTTGTGAAGCTACATGTATATCTGTATCAGTCCATGCATCCATTCAACTGTATGTCTTTATGAAGAATGTGGCTAGGAAATATTTGTCTTTATAGATTTACTTTTGCAATAAAAAATAATTAAGTCTTAAAAAGTGTTTCCATTGGAACAACATGAATTGTCCTAAAATTGAAATATGAACAAACATTATTTTATCATTTATGGTAAAACTTTGGGGTAAAATCATTGCTGTTCTATGAAAGGCTTATGAGGAGACAGTTCCAAAGAAGAAAACAGCTTACTAATGCTTTTGTTTTTTAATTAAGAAAATTTATTCAAGATAATTTTTATTCCCATGAACACATTTCCAGTTCCAGAGACATCTTCATTTCAAAAAAATGCACCATATATTTTCATGCATAACCTCTCAAAAATGGATGAGATGATGAAGAGAAAAACCACAATGGCAGTCAAGTCAGATCAGTTGCTAAAGAAAAAAAATATTGATCTTCTTGCTGCCTGAATTGCAGAGCACCAATAATTAGCAGCACAAACAGCAGTTAATGACATAGCCATCTCACCAGGTTGAACGCCACATGATTCTGGGATAAACAGTGAAAAGGAGCACGTTTTCTGCTTGATGTGTGCATTGAACTGTCGCTTTCAGATTAGGTGCAGAAAAGAGCAGAAATTGCAGCAGAAATTTTGAGCAAGTGAGATGAAGATCCTGAAGCATTCCTTGAGAGAATTGTAGCAGGTGATGAAGCATGGCTTTGCCGGGCATAATCTAAAGAAACGCCATCAGAACGTGGGCTCCTGATGAGCAGAACGGGTCCAGTTGAAGCAGTATTATATTGGACAAGAGCAAAGCTTGTGGCAACAGTACTTGGCATGCTCAAGACATATGTTGCTTGTTTAATCTCTGGAGGGCCAAAGAACAATCATATGTGCTTACTACTAGACTGTTTTGAGAAAGTCAGTCAAAGCTTTAGCAGAAGGATAAATGCCTGGGAAAGCTTCCCCAGAGTCCTTCCCCACCATGACAATGCTCCTGCTTATTCCTCTGGAAAAGAAAAGACATAAAGTACACCATTTTCTTCAGCTAATGATGTTTAAGAAAGATTTCATTCACATAATTATTTCCCAGGACCCTCAGGTCTGTGGGAATGGGCTAACAAGCTGGCATTGCTATTTACCAAAGTGTCTGGAACTGGATAGAGCTTATGCTGAGAAATCATGTTTTCAATTTTCACCTTGCAATTCCATTTTCCATAAACATTTTCAAGTTCCCTCTCAAAAGAGTACTTGTTTCCTGTCTTAGACTGCAAGGCCTTTGCATTCAATAGGTGGCTGCTGGAGTGATAGAGCCTAGCATTGCTCTAAGTTTTCAGGCAAGTGAGAGGTGCACGGAGGCCAAGTGCCTTTGAGGAGTCCACCAATCTGTTTTGGATGTGATGTGTCCCCTAAATGTTCTTGTGTTAGAAGCCTGCTCCGTTTGCAGTGGGGTTGAGGTGCTGGAACCTTTAAGAGGTGGAGTCCAGTTTCTTAATTAAGTCCCAAGGCATTGCCTTCGGACGGGATTACTGTTGCTTTAGAGAAGTGAGTGAATTTGTGTGAGAGCTTTTTTATTTTTAAGCTTACTTTACTTTTTATTATTTTATGATACAGTTCCATAGATCATAGGATTTCCTTTATCCCCTCCCCAATTCCCATCCCACTCATGGAGTTCCCCTATATCATTATTAAAGTTCTTCATACACAGTCATATATCCACCATAGTGGAAATGGACAACAGCAGAGAGTTCAGCATTCTATTGTCAAGATACTGTTAACAGTTTCTTTGGGAGTCCATCTTTGGAAGTAGAGATGCATACTGTATTATATCCTCACATCTGGGCTGACAATTTTTTGCTTTTAGAGTCTGGAGTATGTTACTCCATTCTCTTCTTGCCTATAGAGTTTCCTGTGAGAGGTCTCCTGTGAGTTTAACTGGAACTCCTTTATATGTCAGTTGATTTTTTTTTTCATGCACATTTAGGGGTCTTTTCCTTATGTTCGGCTGAAGAGAGCTTGATTATCATGTGTTGTGGTGATGATTGCTTTTGATCAGGCCTGTTGGGAGTCCTGAGACCCTCCTGGTGGTTGCTTCCCAATTCTATTTCTAGATTAGGAAATTTCCCTTTATTTCATCAAATACATTTTTTAAAGATTTATTTATTTATTTTTATTACAAAGTCAGATATACAGAGAGGAGGAGAGACAGAGAGGAAGATTTTCCGTCCGATGATTCACTCCCCAAGTGAGCACAATGGCCAGTGCTGCACCGATCCAAAGCCGGGAACCCGGAACTTCCTCCGGGTCTCTCACAAGGGTGCAGGGTCCCAAAGCCTTGGGCCATCCTTGACTGCTTTCCTAGGCCTCAAGCAGGGAGCTGGATGGGAAGTGGAGCCGCCGGGCTAGAACCGGCGCTCATATGGGATCCTGGTGCGTTCAAGGTGAGGACTTTAGCTGCTAGGCCATGCCACCGGGCCCCATCAAATACGTTTTTAAACCCAGCTCCTCTTTCTGCACCTTGTTGGACTCCCATAACTAATATATTTGGCCTTTTATTAGTGTCTTTCAATTTTTGAATACTTTTTGGCCTGATCCAGCTCTGTTTCCAGCTTTTTGTTTGTTTCCCCCTGGTGAAGGGAAATGTCTTCTAATTTTGAGATTCTTTCTTCTGCTTGCTTCATTCTGTTTTGGAGACTCTCCACTGCACTTTTTTTTTCTTTTTAACATAAAAGGCTTTATTGGGGGTGGGGCACACAGGATCTAGTCAAACATGCCGAACCTCATGTCGTTGTCTGACTCCTCCAATCTTCCTTTTTCTCCTCCTCCTCTTCTGCTGCTGCAGGGGCCACAGTGGCAGCTGGGGCTGCGGATCCCGGGGCAGCAGACACGGCCACAGCCCCACCAGCGGACACACTGGCCATTTTGCCGATGCCCTGGGTGATCACATCCTCGATGTTCTTGCCATTGAGCTCACTGATGACCTTGTTGAGCGTCTCATTGTCCTGCTCGATGCCCACGCTGTGCAGGATCTTCCTGATGCCCTTGGCCAGCAGGTAGGAGGCGACGTAGCACCTGTAGGCAGCCTCCCTCCCTCTGTTCCTTCTCGTCCTTGGCTCCAGCTGCGGTGGAAAAATTCACTGCACTTTTCATTTGCTCCACTGTATCATTCGTTTCTGATATATCAGCTTTCATTTGATTCATTTCCAGTGTGACATACTCTTTGAATTCATTGAGTGCCTGCTTTACATGCTTCTCATAGATACGAAGTTTTATAACAAGAGTTTTGAATTCTATATCCCCCATTTTCTTGATGTCTTCCTCAGGCGAACTCTGAAGTTGGCAAAGGTTTGCTGGGGCATCTTCAGGAATATTCATTGTGCCTCTGTCTCTTTTTTGCTCTTTTTTGCTCTTGGTCATTGTACTTTTAGTTATCAGATTTTTCTCCTTGGGGCCAGTTTTTTAAGCTGTGTCATCCACAGGTCTATCGTTTGATTTTACTTATTGCAGTTGGTACATGACTCTTTGTTTGCAGTCACTTGTGCCACTCCCCCCAGCGAGTTCCAGATCTGGGTTCTTACGTTAGACTTCCACCATGGTCTCCATAGCCCCAGCTCTTGGCTCACCACTCTCCACCTCTTGTGATACTGTGCTGAGGCTGCACTGTTGTCTGTACAATGCTTTTTCCACTTCTGGTTGGAGCAGGTACCAGGAATAGGGAGACACCGGGTGTCCTATGGAGCTAGGTTGTTGGTGGTGTTGATCTTGCCAGAACCTGTTGGCCATTAGGTCTGAGGGCCACATGGACCTATTTTGAGCCATATAATGCTGTAGTTGGTATTATTTTCCTGTGGGACCAGTGCAATGCACTGAGCTCAGTGAGTTCTCATGAGCTCAGCACATGCACAGCTCTCTGTTGTCCCTGCTGTCCTAAAACTTTTGCCACACTGTACAAAATGGTTCCTGAGTGCCACTACTAGAGTTCTTGATCTGTTGGTCATGATGTCTGAAGACTACCCAGACCTGTCTTGGGTGGAATCTGTCAGATGCCATGTCATTATAGTTCACTGAGCCAGAAATGAAATCACTCACAGCCCAGCACACAGTCCTGCCCAATAGCCTTTGGCTCCTTAAATGAAATGGTGCCTGCTTAGGTTCTAGGAGGCAAACTGGGCTGTGAAATCCAACCTCTTCCTGCACTGCCCATCTGGGACCTACCACTCTGTCTCTGCTCCTGGTCAAATCAAGCCGACCAGTAGGATGGGAAGTTCCTTGAGTTCACCTCTGGAGTTCCCAGGTAACATCCCTTCCCACCTTGTTGCTGGTGTAATTCTGGCTGCTGGTGGAGTTCAGATCGCCATTCTGCTGCTGGTGTATCAGTCACTGCAACTCCACACCATTGTTTTCAATGCCTGTCAGTCTCCAAGTACCCCTTGCTATTGCTCTGTCCTCTCCTATTTCCTGGAATGTGCCCGCTCTTCTTCACACTGGCTAATATTTCTCCACCTGTTTAAACGTGTCCTTACTCTATTCTACCATCTTGATTATCTAGAGAGCTGTTTTTTTATGAAGTGAAGCTAAGTTCTTCCTTTCTGCATGTTGCCATTTCCCTTGCTACTTCTCTGCCATTTTAGGATGTAGAATAAGGCCTCTTTATTAGTATGTCAGTGCCATCACATACATTGGGCCCTTGCAGCTAATGAAATCCTAATCCACATAAATATTTTTTTACTTACTGTTTTTATTAATATAAAGAGAATGTATTTCATGTAATTCATAAATACAATTTAAGATTATAATGATACTAGAATATGATGATATTTCCTCCCCACTTCCTTTCTTTCAGGTAAAAATTTTTTTAAGCTTTTTAAATTTATGATCACGTCCTTAATCCTCCACTGGATATACAGCTGAATGAGTCAAAAGTGGAAAGACCAATGTTCATTAGAATTATAGACTAGGGCTGTTAACAACAACCAAACCCCATGATGTCAATTGCACTCATACATAATAAAGTACTTTTTCTTTTTTCACTCTGCATGAATTAGCTGCCAGAAATCAGTGAAAAGACAAAAAAATGAAAAACATGACACCTCTTTGCTTCATAGGTTGCCCAACCTCAGGAACCTTGTTATAGCAAGACTAAGATATGGGTTGATGAATTTGGTTACATTGACTTATTGGATCTGTTTTACAGAAGGGAAAAACAAGGCACATTAATGTTAATGAATCTGCTAGTGATCACAAAGATGGTAAATATTTGATCTAGGATTGGGACTGAAGTCTTTCTAACTCAGAAGTTTGAGCATTTTTTAACTATGTGAGGTTATTTGATTAAAAGTGAGAGCTAGGGGTCCTAGTGTTATGGCCCAGTGGCTAAATCCAGTGGCCCAGAATGCCATATGGGCAATGGTTTGTGTTCTGGCTGCTCCACTTTTCACCCAGCTCCCTGTTTGTGGCATGGGAAAACAGTGGAGGATGGCCCAAAACCTTGGGACCCTATGCCCATGTGAGAGATACAGAAGCAGATCATGACTCCTGGCTTCGGATCAGCTCAACTCTAGCTGATTGTAGCAACTTGGGAGAGTGAAGCAGCAGACAGAAGATTTTTCTTGCTGTTTCTCGTTTTCTCTGTAAATCTGCCTTTGCAATAAAACTATTTTTTTTTTTTTAAGTGTGAGCTGTGCCTTGGAAGAGAGAGAGGGATTCAGTGAGAAGAGGTAGAAAAAGGTCATTCCCAAGAGAGAAAGTAAAAAAACAGGGCCCGGCGGCATGGCCTAGAGGCTAAAGTTCTTGCCTTGAATGTGCCCTGGCATCCCATATGGGCGCTGGTTCTATTCCCGGCAGCCCCACTTCCCATCCAGCTCCCTGCTTGTGGCCTGGGAAAGCAGTCAAAGACGGCCCAAAGCTTTGGGACCCTACACCCATGTGGGAGACCTGGAAGAGGTTCCTGGATCCTGATTTTGGATGGGCATAGCATCAGCCATTGCGCTCACTTGGGGAGTGAATCATCGGACAGAAGATCTTCCTCTCTGTCTCTCCTCCTCTCTGTATATCTGACTTTCCAATAAATAAATAAATCTTTTAAAAAAAGAAAGTAAAAAAAGAAAGAATGAAGCAATGAACAAAGAAGGAATGTTGGTTTGTCTTAAGACTGTTTTGATTCATGTTTTAAATGGAGAGTCTGGATGAGAGACAGGAATAACAATTTGGGAAGTATTACTTCAAAAAATCAAGTCATATAATTGAAATTTGAAGGCAGAAATTAGACGAAGCTTTTGTTCTTTGATGTAATTGGTAGATGAGGGCACTGTGCAGAAAATTATGTCTTTATTTACTGAACTAAAATTACATGAAACATTTTTATTTTACACGTTCAAATGCAAGGAAAATTGATAAATTATCCTTTAGTTACTTTTTTCACAAATGGATATGCTCAGATCATTTTGTGAGGTCTTTTGAGACAAATAGCTATTACTTTTTGTAGTTAAATATTTAATTGACACATAAGGATTGTACATTAGTATGCTATTTGATATATGTTTATTTTATGCAACAGTCAAATCTGGGTAATTATCATAAGCTATTAATTTATGTGTTACCATTTCTTTGTGATGAGACAATGCAAAATCCCCTCTGCCACATATTTTGAAATATGCATTACTTATTTTTTTTTTACTGCAGTTATACTACTGTGTAATAAAATAACAGTTACCAGAAAATGGTGAATGTGGCAAAAGGGGAGATGAGGATTGGTTAATGCGTACGAAGTTACAATTAGGTAAGAGTCGTAATTCTGATACTCTGTTCATTATTACTTTTAGTGGAGACTCTCCTGAAGGTTCATCTTACTTTTCTTTTTAAGATTTATTTATTTTTATTTGAAATGAATATTTTACAGAGAAGGAAAGGCAAAAATCTTGCATACCTCAAATGGCCACACTAGCCAGAGCTGAGCTGATTCAAACCTGGGACTCAGGAGCTTTTTCCTGATCTCCGTTACAGGTACAGGGTCACAAGGACTTAGCCATCCTCCTCTGCTTTGCCAGGACATAAGGAGGAAGCTTGATCAGAAGTAGTAGAGCCAGGCCTCAAGCCTGTGCCCATATGGGATGCCAGTGCCACAGGGTAGAGAATTAGCTTACTACACCACCATGCCAGCCCCTCATTCTATTTTTGAGAGGATAAATCTGTTTGTACATTAGTGAATTTTAACTAAAGGAAGACAACCAAGCAAACCGTTTCTACATTATTACCCTGACAGGATGGTAACTTTACGATTGAGCTTTGGCTTTGACATAATCTAGAGAACATTGAGTCTCAAGCTTCAATGTCAGAATCATTTGGGATTTTATTAGAATATAAATACTTGGGCCCACCCCAAATAGTTCTAATGCAATAAGTTTGGTGTAGGTTCTGTGAATGTACATTTCCAGCAAGGTTCTAGGTGATGTGGATGTTGCTGTCCCATGGATTATACTTTGAAAATTACTATCCTATTCTGATTTTTCAAAGATCCCATTTCAAATAATTAAATAAAAAAGTATACCACGGGCAGATTTAAATGTTGATTGCTTTGAGAGAGACAAAGCAAGAAAATGAATGAACTCCTATCCACTGATTCACTCCCTAAATGTTCACAACAGGTAGGAAAAGGCCAGGGTAAGATGTGGAAACTCAACCCAGGTGCACCACAGCAGTGAAAGAAATGCAATCACTTAAGCCATGAACACTGTTTCCAAGGTCTCTACTAGTAGGAAGCTGGAGTCAGGAGCAAGAACCAGATATTGAACCCAACTACTCTGATATAGAGTACAAGTGTTCTATCTGCTAAATTAAAAGCACACAATAAAGTTAGAATTTAAAACAGAAATCTTAAAAATTGTGTTTTTAGGAAGCAAAGAGAGAAACCAGAGAAAGCACTCATCTGTTCATTTGCTCTCTAAGTAACTGCAATGACCAGGGGACCCAACTGTGTGAGCTATTTCTTCTCCCCAGTGTCTAAATTAGAAGCAAGCTGGAATCAAAGGCTTAACAACACATGTTGGATCCAAGCACTCCAATATGGGATGTAGACATTTTAAACCTGTGTTAGCCTTTAGGTCAAATGTCCACTGATTTAAGGGTGAAGTAAGCAGGTGCTATAATAGAAATATCCCGTGTTTAGTTAACATAGTAACTAGAAACAGGGTGATCATATAATATTTTATTATGGAAAGAAGTTTGGTAAAATAGAAAGATTACAAAGCTTTCTAGTTAGATCATCTAAATTCTGATCCTAACTCTGCTTTTGCTAGATATGTAGATTTTTGAGTTATCATTCCCAAGCTTCAATGCCTAACTTCTTGAATAGATTTAATAATACACATTCTGCTAGAATTTCCATGAGGGTGAAATACAACAATTCAGATTAAACCTGATTGTCTACTTTGATCAATTTGTTTCACACATGCCTAATTAAGGGAAGTATTATATAAGTAGTGGGAGGTCTAAGTAAAATCATGTGGCATCATTTGTACATGAACTCCAGAAGAGTGTGTAATATATTAGTTGCCTTGAAATTTATTCGTTTGTATCATCAAATAGCTCCTGAATATCATAACAGAGTAAGATTGTTTTCTTATCAGGGCCAGTGAGTGAGAAATGACAATATCTGAAATTCTGCTTCTTAGAGTTGGACTCCAAATTGAGATAATTTTGAAGTTGAAGAAATGTTCATCAAGTGTCAGATGAGTAGTTCCGATTTTATCTGCCATCACTGCCCTCCCTTTTCAGAGTGAATTCAAAGAGAACAAGTCTCCCATGAGCCTGTAAATACCAAAACTTTTGAGATTCAAGATTAGGTTTGGTTGGGATTGGCACTATGGCTTAGCAAATTAAGCTGCAGCCTCCAATGCCAGAATCCCATGTGGGTGCTAGATCATGTCCCAGCTACTCCATTTCCAGTCCAGATCCCTGCTAGTATCACCTGGGAAAGCAGCAGAGTATGGCTCAAGTCCTTGCATCTGTGTGGGAGATCTTCATTAAGTTCCTGGCTCCTGAATTCAGCATAGCCGAGTCTCAGCCGTTGTGGCCACGTGAAGAGTGAAGCAGCAGATTCTCTCTCTCTCTCTCTCTCTCTCTCACTCTCTCACTCTCTCTCTCTCTCACACACACACACACACACCCCTTCCCTCTTACTCTTTCAAAGGAATAATACATTTTTTATAATTAAAAATATATATTTTTATATAGCAATCCTGTTGCATTTTTTGCTAAGCTAAAAACTAGTCCAGGTCTGGATTTTGCTATGATATTCCCTGAGAAATAGCTACAGACTTGGTCTCTGTGTGCACTGATGATCTTTGATCTGTTTTGGCAGTGCAACTTTCTGTTGACATACTCATTTTTTATTCTTTATGTTGGAAGGTCAGTATTCTTTCCCACACCCCTAAAATCTTGCTCCTCTGTATCATGGAGAATAGTAGGAAAGCAGACTCTCAGGCTCCACCCAGGACCTGCTGAGTCAGAGTTTGCAACTTAGCAACCATGAACACTCAAGTTTGAAAAGTATCGCTCCTAGTGGCTTCTAAAATCCAGTGTGCACCTGTTCCAAATTCTAAAGAAACTTGTAAATAATTTGACTTACATTTGTTTTTGAAGTAACTGTTTGATCTTTCATCTGTCTCAAGAATACAACTGCTTGAGCCTTCATCTGCTTCATATTCATTCATTCAGAGAAGCTGAAATCAGGATTAGAGTTGGAAATCAAGCCCAGGTACCCAAACATGTCATATATTGAGGCCAAAGGCCTGACTCATTTATCTCATGCTAAATAACCAGCTCCAATTATACTTCCTTTATGGATATTTTTGTTATGCTATTTCTGCAACATTTTATTTGTCCTTCCAAGATAATGTATTATCACATCACATTCTACTAGCTCAGTGATTTATAAGCTGGGCTGTGAATTCAAATCAGCCATGCAGCTTTTAAGCAAATTAAGATATTCATCCCACATTCATAGAGTCATAACTTTTTGGGGAGGAGGCTACTGCCAATGCATGCCCATTTTAAATATGCCTCTAGAAAAACTTGGTGTGCATTTCTGATAGAGAACCACCATAATAGAAAATGGGCTTTGTCTGGGCTAGGATTCTTTCTTTCTTCTCTCTCATGATCCTGACAGTAAATAGGCACTGAATAAATATTTGTTGGATTGATGGATGAATGAATTACTTGTGAAGTTTTTTGGCAATAAATTGAACTTTTCAATGGCAGAGTCTTGCCTTTATCATCTCTTTGTGTCTAAGGCTTTTCAGAAACCTTGGCAAACAGTAGATATTCACCATGTGTTAGTTCATTGAATCATACCCTTTCTGAAGGCTTTAGAGTTAGAAAATAAAAATCTGGTGTTTCAATTCTACACTTGCTGTTTTGGGAGTTTTGATGCTATCTATGCCAGTTTATATCTGTGACTTCAGCAAGTTATGTGTTCAAATGTTAATCCATTTCATAAGTCACTTTTGATATTTAATGTCAGTCTATGTGTATTATGCACTAGTTGTTTGGGACACAATGGCAACCCAGGGAGAAACATTCCTATTTTCTTGGAGCATACATTCTAGTGGAGAAAACAAAATAAAAGGCCAATCAAAATGTAAAAGTAGAGTAAGTGCTGTAAAAGTAACCAAATAAGGGGCTCCAAAAGAATAGAGAGGGAGGGGTGATGAAGAAAATAACTATGCACAGTAATATTTAGTTTGATATTTAAAGGACAAAAGGATCTTGTAACATAAGGGTGAGGTGTACTAAGGGTCATGCCAGGCAAAGAACTGAGGTAAGAAATGGCCCCATAACAGGGAAGTGCCCACTGTGGTTTAAAATCAAAACTAACACCAGTGTGAATGCAACTCAGGGAGTATAGAGCTAGGAAGCATGACAGAAATACCTTCAAGTTGCTTAGACCCAGTCATCCCTCCTCTGTGTGAAGCAAGGTACAAGGTTATATTTAACTATGTTAATGCTGGATAATTCCTAACTAGCACGCACATCAAGCTTGGTTGCCATTTATGCTGTAGTCTGAAGCAAACTCACATCTAATGAAACATGAGATGGTGATGAATACTGGGAAGGCAGAAGAGATCAACATGACCAGATTTAGGGGAAAGATCATGGCTACTTTACCATTGTCAATGAATGTCTTGGCACACATGGGATTTTTTTTATACAGTTATCATATCTTAAAAAAATGTTGGTTACATATCATCATGGATACCAGTCAGTCAAAATAAAAATTCTTTTTATGAACTGAAGGGCAAGAAAGGCTGTGAGGAGGAGAGAGTTAATGATTAATTACAGTTTTCTTCCCTCTACATTACTTAATCCATGTGAATCTTGGTTTCTTCATCTTAATTAAGCAGATTTACAGCAGCTATATTAAACATTAGCAGCATAAAATAAGGTGATGCATATATTGTCATTCATAGTGTCAAAGGAAATTAATTATTAGGTGGTTAAAATTAAATTTAAAAATGAAAATAGCACTTTACAAATATATGCTGAAAACATCTTTTAGAAGTGTATCAGTTTTCCATCCGTCCCTGGGAACTGATGTCAGCACATATTCAGTGGCCAAGATGTATTGAAAAGTTTACTTCCTACTCCGATGTGATAAAATAAATATTCACTGACCTTGTTCTTATTCCAAAGCTTTATCCGGCTAAGGGATGAGAAGAAGAGGATATTTCCATCCCTTCTTTCCCATCCACCAGTCATGCTGTAGCTTATGAATTTGGCTCCAGAGACAGGAGTGAAGTAAGTAACTTGTACTAAGGCAACTTGACAAAGTGCAAGGAACTAAATAAATTTTTAGTGGGAGACTCAAATCAGAAAGGAAAAAGCAGTCACAAGCATCATGCTGTGTTTGGTAGAAAGGAAGAAGCATACTGAGTTCCATGTAAGTGAGCACTTGGGTGGTGTCTATGAGGGTGAATGAGTGAATGCAAGAGGGGTCAAGGATCTAAATTTAAAACCTGAAGGCAGCAATTATGGGGGAATAGTGTAAGATATTGGCATAGGCAAGAGCTCCTTTGCGGAAAAACCCAGAAGAACAGGCAATAAAAACAAAAATAGACAAATGGAATTATCTTGGGGTTTAGCCCTGCCAGCAGGCCCTAAGGTCACCGAGGGTGAGCCAGAGGGTGGCCTTCAGCCACAAGAACCACAGGAGACAAGCTGGTGAGGCACGTCCACTTTATTATGCACAGGTTACAGGTTATAAAGGTTAAGGAAGGGGAGGGCAGGAGGGAGCCTTCCAGCAGACCCCACGCCCACCAAAGACACTGTAATTGGCTTTATGACATGTCTATCTCCCTAGATCTTCTGTGATGTCATAGGACATGTTCTGGTATACTCCCCTTGACCTTGTAGCCATGTTGAAAGTCACATTCCTTGTGTGGGTCTGAAGATTGTGCCTCAGGCCATGGGGAAGGTTAGGCTTAAGCCACACCCTCTAGTCAGCAGGGCAGGAGCCTGAGTGATCACCCACAGAATTACATCAAGCGAAGAAGCTTCTTTCTTTTTTTTTTTAAAGATTTATTTTAATTACAAAGTCAGATATACAGAGAGGAGAGGAGAGCTAGAGAGGAAGTGGAGCTGCCGGGATTAGAACCGGTGACCATATGGGATCCCGATGCATTCAAGGTGAAGGCCCTTAGTCACTAGGCCATGCCGCCAGGCCCAGTGAAGAAGCTTCTAAGCTGGAAAGTAATCACTTAAAAAGTGAAGAGGCAAGCAACAGTAGGGAGAAAATATTTGCAAACTATACGTCTGATAAAGGATGAATACCTAAAATGTATAAGGAGTTCAAGAAACTCAGTAACAACATATTGAATAGTCCAATTATATAGAATAAGACATGAACAGTTTTCAAAGGAAGAAATACAAATGGCCAATAGATACATGAAAAGGTTCTCAGGATCACAAGCCTTCAAGAAAAATGTAAGTAAAAATCATAATGAGATGCCAGTTCAACCCAATTGAATGGCCATCATTCAGAAATAAAACAAGCAAAAGAACAAATACTGCTGAGGATGTGGAGTAAAAAGTACATTAATCCACTGTTGGTGGGAATGTAAATTAGTACAATCATTACAGAAGACAGCATGGAGATTTTTCAGGTATCTTAAAATCTACAGAATATTCTAGTCATCCCACTCAAAGGAAATAAGCAGTATATGAAAGAGTTTTCTGTATAGCATCTCAATTCACAGAGCTAAGATATGAAATCCACCCAGATGTCTATCAACTAACAGGATAAAGATACTTTGATATGTATCTGACAGAGTACTACTCAGCCATAAAAAAGAAACAAAATGCTGTCTTTTATAATAAAATGCATGTAACTGGAGAATATTTGCTTAGCAGTATATGCCAATCCCCAAAAGATAAATGTTTTTTCATATGTGCAGTAGCTAGAATAGAATACAAAAATTGCAAAGTATAGGAATGAAACTGACATCTTTGTGACTTATTATGTATAATCCTTGTCAATATTCTAGTAGAACAGTGGTCTTTCTATGTTTCACTTGTGGAACATTACAGTTAGTGATGCATTAAGACTGGTTATAAAGTGAATCAAAATTATATCATCACAGAAATTTAAAATGGAGGAGGGAGAGTGGGAAATATAATTCTCTTTTCTGTGTATGTGCAATATGTTTCCTTTATATAAATAAATTTAAAATAGTATGGTATTTGTGTGGCTTAGCAGGTGTATAATGTAGGCAGATAGGAATCTATTGTATTTGTGCATATTCTAGTGTTTGTGAGCAAATGTGAGTGTGAGAACCTCTGGTGTCTGCATGAGTGTGTGTGGGTGGAGGATTGATGGAGCGTGAGAGAAAGGAGGAAACACATACACGATTTCAAGCAACCTTTTATTCTTTCAACACAGGAGTCTGTTCCCCATTTGCCTTCTGAACCAGTTGTGGTGGGGAATCATTCTTGAATCAGCCTCTTTGTTGGGTGATGTATGTTCTTTTTGCCAAGGATAAGTCATTTTTGTGAAACTATAAATTGGGTAATTCATAGGTATGGAAATTGGGTTTTTTGGACCAAGAGCAGCTTATGTATAAGCTCTTTTCCTTCAGCTCTGAACAAAGAAATGATTGAGGCTCAAATGCATTCAGATTCACTAGTGGCATATACCAAAATGGTCGATGGTCTATCCTCATCCGACTTAACTGCTGGTGCACATGGGGTCAAGGTGAAGTACTTTAGCAGGTGTTACAAAAGACATAAATATGCACACAGTCTTTGCAAATTATTGGCAGCAATATAACCCCTTTGCCCTCTTGCTCCTGCTTTGTTGACTGCAGGTGAAGGAGCTACACATATTGGTAGACAGTTTGAGGTATTGAGGCCAGGTGTAATTTTCCTCAAACTTTGAACTCAAAATCAATCATACATATAATTCTTGTTTTGTTCATAGCCCTCTATTTTCCCTTTAAAATCATTAAAATAAAATTCCTTCAACTGGAACCTGCTGGTAGATCATTTGAATCCATGACAAGCAACTAGGAAAGTCTAGCTTTTCTTGTCAGAGTTGGCCGGATAATGCCTAACCATATGCTTACATTTTTTTTAATCTCTTGAATAAAGAAAACGAATGGGCTAAGATATCAAAGTGATTTTGTTGATAAGCCAAGCCACAGCTCTGGATTGTACATGTGATAATGTGGTCATGAATCTTATCCTTGATCTGCTTAAGCAAGCAAAAATGGACAGAGTCCTTCTTTTAACTAAAATTGAAGTGATTGGTGATGACAATTGGCTAAAAGTTTGGCACTGCATCTACTGGTTTACTCAGCACATTTAGAAATAGGTTTTGTGCTTTGGAATTATCTTGGTAATAATCCAAGAAAATATATTAGCCCAAATAGTACATTGCTGACATTCCACATGCCTATTATTATGTGAATACAGTTGCATGTATTTTCAAAGCACCTTGTTAACAACGAGAATGTTCAGACATTCTAAAATGAGTTAATCACCTGGAGAAATAGAACAAAGATCCAAAATATGCTTTTACCAGTAGCCAAAGCTCATGACTCTTAAATCTCTACAAGAGACCAGAAAAACAGGTTGAAAATATAAGTCATATTTATATGTGTTTGTTCCAACCTAGATGTTAGCAATAAGAACATAAATTTATATTTCCCCAAATCCAACTGAACTTTTCCAGTCTGAATATAGTGAAGTCATCTGTAATGGAGAGGGGATTTTAGGTATTATAAAAGGAAAGAAAAGACAACCAAGGACATTACTTTTATCATCAAGTTGCATTTTCACATATGTTGTGCTTTGCATTACAAAAGGTGTGTATGTTTAACCTGGAGTCCAGTAATGTTAGTTCCCAAGTTCATACTCCTTTGAAAGAGCTGGCTGCTTAGACCGTGGGGCTCTGGGGAGGCAGGTGACATTCTCTGTGTGTTTGCAAACCTGTGAGTTGAGTGCAGAGAACTGAAAACCCAATATTGCAGGCCTCTGCTAATTTCCTAGGCCATACACAGGGAGCTGGGTGGGAAATGCAGTGACTGGGACATGAGCTGATGCTAGTAGGCAGAGGATTAGCTTGTTGAGCCATAGTGCTGGTCCAACTAAGTGTCTGTTTAAACAGGCTCCAGGTTGCTTTCTGAAACTGTCAGAATCAGGACATCCAAAGGCAGTGCTCTGAGTAGAGCCAATCATCTGTGCTGTGCAAATCCTCCAATTGTGTGCTGGACTTCTCCCCGCTGTGGTACAACCTCTGAGGAGGCACATACTTGAAACGATTCACTTTTCTGTCTTTGGATGGGAGGGGTAACATACTGAGAGATGGCCCACTGAGAGAAAAGGGCTTTAAGGGTGTGGCACAGATGAGAATAAAGGATGAGCCTCCTAGAAGACTGTGCACACTGTAGCAACACTACTGTGGCTATCGATGTGCAGAGTGAAGGTACCAACTTATTAAAATGCAGGTGGCTTACTTATTTTCTGTTCTTGGAGGGCATTTTTGCAGAGATGAAAGAGAAAGATCCAGCTTTCACTTATAGCCTCACCAGTTACTAACTGCATGGCCTTAAGCAGATTTCACTCTGGAACCTCTCAGTTTTGTCATATAGAAAATAAAGGTAATCGGTAGTTATCTTGTAAGTCACACAACTGAAGTGTGTAAGAATTAAATATTTGCATAGATTTATATATACATATATATTAAAACTAGTTATTTTCACATTTAAGCATTTTGGGGGGGATGATTAACTGTGCATTGTGTATTGGATGATCTGATTGAAAGAATAATTGTGTTCCCGCTACTTTGCCATGCTATCCTATTATACAGCTTATATCCTCCTGGCTCCATGGAGCCCGGTTCAGAACGTGACTCTGCTATCCTCAGTCACTCTTCACCCTACAACTGGAATTCAGGCCATCTGACTCTACTACATATGAGCTTTTTGGTTGGCAGTATTGGCTAGCTCATATGGCACTTCTTTGTGATTTAGGACACATTCCTTCCTCAAAGCACTGGATTTTATTATGCTAGAAAATTGTTCGGGTAAATGTATGAAGATATGACAATGTTATGGTAGTGGTGCCGTGTTTGTAGTCTGCAACATGCATGACTGTATTTGGAGGCCCACTATTTTGATAATGTTTTCCCCATTTCTTCTCAGTAAAACAGAACTACTCTACCTCAGTGTTAAACTCCCCTATCTTGCTAATATATTACAGTTTGTTACGCTGGTCATTCTTGTCATCCCAATACAACTGCTTCTTTAATCTGTGGTCTTTCTATGTTGTTAATCTTGTGCTGGTTATTTATCACTATGTAACAGTTTCAAGAGACATCATTTATTAGCTCTCAGTTCTTTGGTGAGGTGGATCAGTTGAACCACATTCTGCATTTGGGACGTCACTATTCCTCTCATTTTTCATGTTGCTTAACTTCATTTCATTAACATGTTGGCCACCATAGTTTATCACTTAGACCATACTTTGTCATTGACTTTAATTTTTTTACCCTACTGCTCTCCTATTGACCCATCCTAGCAGCTCATACTTTCACTATTTCTTAACTCTAGGCTACTGAGAAAAGTGGGAATTCAGGATAATGTAGTGGTGGATTTCAGTACTTCACTTTGTCACAATTATTGGAGTAGTTCTTCAACAACAAATTTAATTCCCCGCAGGCCTAGCTTTCCAGTGATTGCTACAACAATTTTTTCCCCTAAAATGTAATTTTAGTTACGTCAATCTGTGTTTAAAATCATGTAATAGCTTCCCATAGTTTTCAATGCAAAGTCTTGACACCTTGTTATTATGTATAATCATCTTCTGGAGATCACTTTTAACCATATCTCTGTTAGGACGTTAGAAATTAGCCTACATATGTGAGCAGGGTCAAAGGAAACCATAGCATCCATGGAGCATACCTTATAAGCAGCCTGTGTTTCACAGTACTGAGTCCTTCCAGTTGGGAAAAAAGCACGGAACAGAAGGGATATGGATATAAATTCACAGGAAAATTGACTTTATCATTAAAAAGAAGTAAATTCACAGAGTGGCCAACTGTCAGCACATGCATTGAGGGAAAATGCAGGGCAGTGGCTCAGTCATTCAGTAGGCCTAGCCCTTTATAGCTTAAGGGGCTTGGGAGTGTTCAGAGGTAGAGAGCTCACAGAGCTGGGGGAGTGGTCAGAGCCGAGTTAGCTTTCCATGGGCATTTCATACTTAGTAGGCTTTTCCTCTCTAGGGGCAAGGTGGCTGAAAACGAATGTGGAGGGTGGTGGTGGGTGGCTGAAACAAAGCCCAGGTTGGGCTGCTCCTTTGGAGCACAGGGCAGGAGTCCCTGGGGAGATTGACAGTAGTTACTGTCTGAGAAGCCTATGGCTTGTGTCCTTGCACTATTGCTGCTCATTTTCTGATATTCATAATGTGCCCCAGCCTTCCCTGCACCCCCAAAAAGAGCTCCCCTGGAGAATCCTCTGTACTCAGCCCCAAATGGGTTACCCATCAAATTGCACTGGATAATTGAACCTTCCCAGCCTCCCTCCAAGGAGGACATTGCAAGGGAGTCTGATAGCATGCGAGTCTGACAGCCCTGAGTGGAGAAGCCCTGGGAGTACCATTACCTAGGCGCACCCAGCAAACATTTTTGTCCTAGAGAAAAGGGAGGAGGGGGAGGAGAAACAGCGGAAAGCACTGGACCCCAATCCATCAGATGCCCAGGTCTGTGCAGACTGTGAGCTCAGCTCTCAGTTCTTTCCTGAGCCACACACCTTGCCTGTAAAGTGTATTCTCTCCATCACACCATGTCACTTTGCTTTCCCTAGTCTGAATGGGCACTTGCTCTCAGGTTCTGTCTGCACAGGTGCCCATGCCTTCTGACAGATGCCCTAGCCCGTTAAATATTGCTACATTTATTTGTAAAGATTTCATATCGGGGCTGGTGTGAAAATTCAACTGACTCATCTGTCTACAAGTGCTAACAACCCATATGAGCACAGGTTGGTGTCCTGGTTGTTCCACTTCTGATTCAGCTCCTTGTTTGTGGCCTTGGAAAATAGTGGAGGATGGCCCAGAACCTTGGGATCCTGTAGCTGTGTGGGAAACCATGAAGCCCCTGGCAGCTGGCTTCGGATCAGCTCATCTCCAGCTTTTGCAGCCATTTAGGGAGTGAGCCAGCAGATGGAAAATCTTTCTGTCTTCCTCTCTGTAAAACTGCCTTTCCAATCAAAATAAATCTTAATACTTATTTCATTTGATTTGAAAGCCAAATTTAAAGGAGAAAGTGAGAGATAGAGAGGATTGATTGATTGATTGATTGATTTCCCATCCACTGGTTTACTTCCTAAAGGGTTAAAGCAGCTGGAGCTGGGCCGATCAATAGTCATGAAATTCTTCCAGGTTTTCCATATGGGTTCAGGTGCCCAAGGACTTGGGGTATCTTTTACTATTTTCACAGGTGTATTAGTAGGGAACAGGATAGCAAATGGACAGCCAACAGTTGAATCTGCAGCCATCTGAGGTGCTGGCACCACAGGTAGAGGCTGAGCTTGCTTTGCCACTGCACTGGCCTCTAAACCTTGCTACTTTGCATACCAGTGCTGTCTCCTGTCTGAATTCTTTCTTATATGAAGACAAGAACCTACCCCACCCATCTCTGCTAATATCTCTAGCCTCACTAATGCCCCATGTAGAGCCCTGCCTTACACTATATGGAATTCAGAACTCTGTTGTCCTTTGCTTATTCCATGCGTTCTCAGGGTTCCATGTCTTATGCTCAGCTCACCTGTTTCTCTGATGTTGATTTCCATCTCTTCTACTTATCCTTTAAGGCACACTTGAAATATAACCTTGTGATGGCTCCTTAGTTCCATCCATTTCTTTACATGAGGTAATCTTATTTATTCCTTCCAGGAGAAACTCTTACTCCTCATTAAGTCGCAGTGAAGTTGCTGGCCTGAGCTTATCCATCTTCTTTCTTCTTTGTTTTCTTCTGACTTGCTAAGGGAGATGTGCACACAATAGGTACTCAGTAGACATGTGAATAATTGGGTCTATTCTCTCCAAGAAGATAACAGGCACATTTACTTGGAGCTATTAATCAGCTGAACCAAACTTCGAATGATGATTTCAGTTAAGGATCTAATTGTAATTAGGAGCTAAAGCTACTAGGATCTTTAATCCTATGGGATTTAAGCTTTGCTTAAATTGTGTTCATTCTCATATATTTTCTGCATCTTGAAGTGAAATGGAACAGGCAGGTAATGAGCTAGAAATCATACCTCCTCTGTCCTCTGTAATACAGTCGGCCTTCCCCCGGGAAGTACTTCCCCTCACTTGGGGCCTGGAGGGAGTATCACATAACCACTCCCTTCTCCAGACTCCAAAGAAGCTGCCCATGGAAAAGAGTGCGCTCTTTCTGTGGATAGGGAGGTCTGCAGACAGTAACCTTTCCCTCCCTCCCCTTGTTTCCATACCTTCCTCCCTCTCTCCCTCTTTCTTTCCTTCATTCTCTCCTTCCCTCTTCCACCTTGTGCTTTTTGGCCCACTTGGTTCCTGAGCAGGTTCACAGTGTCTGTGATATTTGTGCTTGTACTTAAAACGCTTTTCAAGAAAGAGACAAGAACCAAGGGAAGAAATATTAGGCCCAATCTAGCCCACAGCAGAATCTCCCATGTATTTCTGAGAAGTTAAAACAAGCTAAAGGACTGTGATGGTCAAAGTCTTTGATCATTAGTCACAATTAAACATTTTAGCGAGTGATCGTTCTGCCATCTGGAAATCCAAATTGTGTAGAAGAACAGTGAGGGAGTATACCTTCTGTGGGGAAAACCAATAGATATTTGTTTTTAATTCTCCTCAGCTTTGTTGCCTAGGCTTTTCCTGCCTTGTGTGTCTCGCCAATTAAGATTTTCTGATTTCCTCTGTCATGCCAAGGCTATGTCTTTGCATTTGTTTCATAGCTAAACAAGAATTGAGTATGATATGTAAAGGAGTTGAATTTGAATTAACATTGTGCAGTGTAGAAGTCAGAGCAAAACTTTGCCTTCAACAGCATCATATACCTTGGATCAACAATGGGTGATAAAACCCGAGGAATTTTGCCCCTATTATTCAGAGTGTTGAATGAAGGTATTTGGTTGGGTTCCTATCTTTTCCTTTATTTGCTTATTTTACTTACATAACCTTAATATGTTCCTCTAATAACAAGTATTTACATATGACTTCAGTTACACTGTAAAGACTCGTTTTGACATCTTTTTGTAAACAAATGTGGTTTTATTACATAAAAATGAAATTATATCTGAAATATCAGGTTACATAGCTAACTCAATTTATTCTCATTTTAGCAAAGAACAATGGACTTTCATTTGCTCTACTAATTCTCAAAGACATTCTCAATTTAGAACGTTTTCCTTTCTGTGGATTAATCCTTTGTATATATGCATAGCAGGTTTCTACAGTCAAGTTTTCAGTCTCCTGTGAGTACAGGTGCTCCTGTGGCTTCTAACAGCTTACAGTCTGTCTTTCCCATTCCTTATGAGCTGAATTTCTGGAATGATGCACTCATTGATGGAGGATACAGTATTGACACAACAGAGGGGGATTATTGGATAACCAGTGTTATGAAGAGTGCTTTATAAGTGCAGAACTGACCAAGAGTATTAAGAATACTGATTAGAAAATAAATTTAGATAAGGCCACAGTAGCAATTCAGAGTAAATGAGTCTTCAAAAAAATTTCACACAAATCAAAAGAATTATAAAAAGAAGGGTTCATTTGCCATTGTGTTACTTTGTATTAAATTTTTACTGACATATCTGAGTAAAAACCTTGGCTTGCTTTCTTCTACCTCCTCACTTTACAGGCAAAATAACTTAGACCCAGAGCAGGCAAGGACTTGCCTAAAATGTACCTCTGGTTCATGACAGAAGTGGGGCTATCCTACAATCTTAGCAAACCTCTGTGTGTTTGACCATACTGTGCTGCTTTTCTGTATGTGTTTTTCTGCCCCAGACACTTTAACAATAGGAGAATCACTTGAATTAAATCAAGTCACTGTCTTTTAGAAATCATCGATATTTTCCCATCCCCCTTGGGTGTACTCCATCTGTAACAGCTGAGGGGATTAGCTAGCAACATGCTTGGTTCTTAAGATATTCCTGCTACTTTTCAAAAGGAATGATTTGAAAAATGCTTTTTACATGCTTAGTAGAGTGTGCAACTCGGGTGTGTGAGAGAAACCTCCTTTGTACTATATGAGAGCTCCTTTGTTGCTTTACACTGTAGACCTTTTTAAAGGGAGGAAAGGGGACAGAGGCTATTATGCTGTTTCGCATTTACAATTCAGAATTATGTCCTTGGTGATACTGAAAGGAATTTCACAATGGGATATTAGAAAGTGGTAGGACTATTCAGGCAATTATTTATCAGTCTATTTCAAGCCTGTCCATGTTGGAAAAAAAAAGTGATCAAATACAAAATGAAATAGTACACAATGAGTTTGATGAAATCTTGTAAGTACTTTTGGTTGCTAGGGAAACATCTTCCTTTGTCTCTATTTAATGTGACTTCCCTCTCTGTAGCTTGACTTCTTGAAAGTAGATACTTGTTTGTTAAAAGGGAACACAGTTCCAGATTTGTGGCAAAAGATTAAACCCTAGCAAACACTCCAACTTGTTTATCTTGAATACAACTCAGATAAAGAAAAGACATTGTGTTTGCTTGCAAGGGATTGCCTAAGCAAAAATGGCGGTGGTCAGCTGTGGCTTTTTGACGTTTTCTTCTTCAGTGTCTCAGCTCCTTTTGGAGTTGCTTTGTGGATGATCTTTATGACGCCCCAACAAATTCTCCTAAAGCAGCTCCTCAGTACAATCCCATGACCTACATCAGTCACATATTAGTTATCCCATACCCAATCTTTTAGGCATTGTTTATTGCATTCCAATGAGATAACTAGCTGAAATTGATGGTTTTTAGTAAGTCTTAGTTTCCTCCCCACATCCTTGCCCCTTATTGAAATCATTATAAGCACATTAATTTTGCTATAGTAACATTTCGTCTCTTGTTTCTCAATCTTGGCTCTAGTGACTTTTTGGATCAGAGAATTATCTTCGATGTGGAAGCTAAGTCAAGCACCGGGTTTTTTTTAACAGCACCCTTGCTGTTATGCTCTGGATGTCAATAACTGTTCTCCAGTGGTTACCACATATTACTGCAAATCACCTGGGAATCTAGTTATCTCCACATTGAGAACTGGCTTAGCCTAGTGGAACTATCATTTACAGATGATATGAATTTTGGTTAATTGTTTTTTATGGAGGCTTTTTAAAAAAATTTATTTTTATTGGAAAGGCAGATTTACGGAGAGATGGAAAGACAGAAACAGCTTTTGTCTACTGGTTTACTCCCCAAGTGGCCACAATGGCTGTAGCTGAGCTGATCTGAAGCCAGGAGCTAGTAGCTTCTTTCAAGTCTCCCATGGGAGTGCAGGGTTCCAAGGCTTTGGGTCATCCTCTACTGTTTTCCCAGGCCACAGGAAGGGAGCTGGATGGGAAGTAGAGCAGTCTTTGATACAAAGTGGTACCCATATGGGATCCCGGCACATGAAGATCCCGGCACATGAAGGCAAGGACTTGACTAATCAACCCCCTAGTTACAGATTCATAAGGAGCCATACCGTTACTCTCTAGTTTTCTTTTTTTTTATGCTGTGATTTTTAATGCATTTCTGATAAATATAAATCAACTCACTAGGAGAAAGTTAAGCCATGTGGAGAGAGGTAAGAGGAAAGGCATGGAACACATCTTCAATCCAGATAGGAGGAAATACATGATGACTAATTGTTTTCATGCAGATGTGAATTTTGAGCTGGCTGCTGTTGTAAACCTTCCACAAAGTATAGCAGTTAGTAAGTGTGGTTTTTGGGAGTATAGTAAGAAGAATGCTCTCTTTAGAAGATCAGGTCATTCAATGATCAGAGAGAGACAGAATATATTTGAGGCACCAGAAATCATTTGAGTGGTCAGAGTTAACTTAGAAAATTGGTGATTTTGTTTCAGGTTCTTCTATCTTAGTCTTGTGGCATCAGTTTCCTGCATCACCTATCTATTTATTAGATTACATCTCATTTATTAGATTACATTTATTAGATTACATCTCATCTCAAATGATGTCCCCTTTCTCTCATTCATAATGTATATACAGCAGAAATGTGTCCACGTGGTGGTGAAAGAAACTGGCAGAAGGTTAAGTTGAATGAACTAAGAGTATAAATACTGGGAATAAATTAATAAATCTTTATAAAAGAATGCTGTCTTTAGAAGATCAGGTCATTCAATGATCAGAGAGAGAAAATATTTGAGGCACCAGAAATAATTTGAGTGGCCAGAGTTAACTTAGAAAACGGCATCTTTATAAAAGATTTATTAATTTCAAAGTTACTCAAAGAAGGACAGAGTCATCTTCCATCTGCTGGTTCATTCCCTACATGGTCTCAATGGCTGCAGCTGGGCTAAAAATGTAGTTATCTCCAAGTTGAGAATTGGCTTAGCCTAGGGGAACTATCCAAATCATGTATGATTTACAGATCATATGAATTTTGATTGATTTTTTTCTGGTTGTATTTTTACTAATGAAAACAGGAGTTACTGATGAAACAGGAGTTTAAAGCTCCATCTGAGTTTCCCATGCGGGTGGGCAGGCCCAAGCTCTTATGCTATTCCCGTCTACTTTCCCAGGCCATAAAGAGGGAATTGGAAGATTGGAAATGGAACCGTTGGGATGTGAACCAGTGATCACATGGGATGACAGCATCATAGTTGGCAGCTTAACTTGCTGTTCTACAATGCCTGCTGCAATATTTAATTTTTAATAGTGCTTAAGTAAATGCAGTTCACACTTCAGCACTATTTTGCATGAGAGTCATATTCCCCATCTTCATGATCCTTACAGGCTAATAGGAAAGATAAATGGTAAGCAAATACATGGGTAATCATGATGTTTTGTAAGAGGGAAGGTACAAGGATTGTACAAGGCTTGAATCTTTTTTTTTTCTAAAAATTTATCTATTTGAAAGAGTAACAGAGGTATAACAGATGGACTAGACTAATGGCTGCACGTGGGCAGCCATTAGTGAAGTCAGGAAGTCAGGAGCCTCTTCTGAGTCTCTCATATGGGTGTAGGGGCTCAAGCACTTGAGCTATCTTCCATTGGTTTCCCAGGTACATTAGCATGGAGCTGCATCAGAAATGGTGCAGTCAAAACTCAAATTGGCATCCATATGAGATACGGTGGCTTCACCTACTATGCCAGTCCCAAGGAATGAATCGTGAACAGTGAGATCATGTGGAGATATTTTGGGTAGGATTGTTACAGTTTCCTTTCTTATGCCCTTGAAAATATACCCTATAATTATCAGAGTACTTCCTTACCCTATCAGCATTCCAGCCATTGCACTGTGGGGGAACATAGCTTTTTGTTCCCTGCTTGGGTTTTCTAATTAAATTCTTATCTTGGCTATGGTTAGAGACCTCACAAAGTGGGGTAAGCAAAATAATGTGCATCAAATATTAATCACTCTGTAACACCAAGTTGTATTTTAGTATAGAAATTCATCATGGATTCTTTGTAAAGATCACCCATTAAAGGAAAAACTCAAATCAAAGACAGACTGATGCATTTATGCTTAAATCCTGCTTACAGTTCCTCTGCAGGGTGTCTTTTCCTCTGTCCTGTCACTTTTCTGTTTGTTCAAGCCACTTCAATTCACAAATGCCATCTAGACTTTGCACCAGTGGACTATTCTTGTTTCATTCCTGAAGGGCTATTATCCACCATCATCCTTGCTTATTTATGTAGCTGTGTTTGGGAAGTTCATGTTGGCCAGAAACCAATTTGGTAGCTGCCCAAGTAGCTCAGGAGGTACTGTGTTAGAGATGGGAGATCATTTTGAGTCTTATTTCCCAATAATCCTGTGAAAAATTATCATGTTGTAAACTTTTGAGAATAATTTTTTTCCCTTGGGTTTTAAATTCTGACCTTATATTTTCTTCTTGTAAAGTGCCACATGGTCAGAATACTTCCTGGTATTACCTCAATTTATTCCTCATTCATGACAAACTCCTTACTGGAACATTCAGATTGAGTCTGTGCCCATATTGACTGTTCTTTACAGATCTGAGAATACAGTTTCAAGCTTTGGAAATCTTCTGGCATGATACTTAGTTTAGTGTGTGTTTTTCTGGCAAATATATTTATATTCTGGCATCCTTACTGGAGTCCAATGCGTTATTGAACATGGATGACTCTAGAATCACATGTAGCTAGTGAGGCTAATGTGGCCACAGGTGTTGTTTTTGCTCATGGACTTGTAGACATTATTAGACTGGGCTAGCACAAATAAAAACTCAATGTGACTAGTTTAATTGCTGCTACCAACTGTCTCCTTAAGGGTGAGCCTTATCACATCTTTCAGTAACATGACCAGGCTACTTGAATACAAGACAATAATAGGATTTATTGGGAATGTTATTCCAGGTAGAGATTTGATTCTGGATTGAAAATTAGGTTTTCCATATAAGTGATTTCCAGACAATTTAAGTGAGCCAGGACTTAAAAAAAAAAAAAACTCAACAAGGATCTGTGGTGTAGAATCTAAGGTTATATACAGCCAGAGTAAGCAGGGATAGAGACATATTGTACATGATACAGAAACACAATGAAGTCTTTGAGGTTGATATAATCAGATATCCAGAAATGTAACTAGAGAAGCACAAAGTTTAAGTCCTGTCCCAAGTTGGGAAGCACATTCTTCTTGGATTCTTGCATAGTTCAGATTGAGGGTAGAAATTTTGACTGAATGAAAGTAGTCCCTAATACACGGATATTATCCTGGAAGTAGTTAAAAGTGCATTGCCACCTGGATCAGTTACATTAAGAGAGGTTGTATCTAGAAAAAAAAATGTTAAGTCCAGTAATCATTGGATTAAAGTGATTATTCTCATTATAATAATAATGATAAAATAATGAAACTAATATGATCAAATATTTATTAGGTGTTGATAGGCTTCACACTATTAGGAGTTAGATGAAATAATTGATAAATAGGACCAGCATGAGAAATGGGGTGTCCTTTTCGAAAGTATACAAGATGCTTGCTTCATCCGCCAAAGTTCCCAGTTTTTATCATGTGAAAGTAGTGAAGTCTATGCAGTATTCCTGTTTCTCCACCAAACCTGCAGCTCCCCATTCCTCCGAGCTTTCAGTTTTATTACGAGAATAGAAAGGAAGTAGTGATCTCACCTTTCTGAGCTTTCAGCTTCCCATGAGACTAGAGAAAAGTAATCGGTCACACTCTTCTGATGGTTTTTGTTTTGAGCAGGCTAGATGGGATTGTGATTCCACCATTTCATGAGTTTTACCTTCACCCTGAATTATTTGTTAGTTGCTGCTCTGGTGCTGTTTTTCTTTTTTCTATCCCTAAAATTGTGTTTAAAAGATTCTACTTTTGACCATATTTTTTGGTTCCTCTCTCTTGAAGGCACCTCTCCTGACTGCTGTGGCAGGAGTTTCTGGCCTAAGTTTGTACAGGGCGATTTTTAAATGTTTATACAGATTTTGCAGCCTGGGATAGATTGATCCAAAGCTATTAATATTTTCAGGCATATGCTGATATTAATTTTAGTAAAACATAGGCTCTCCACATACACATAATCATTAATATAATTGATTATCAGAGTATATTACAAAGAAATTCTGTGAGACACTGATCATCTCTCAAGAAGGCAAAACAGAGAAAAATAAAGCCCCCACAACCAAAATCATATAAAGTGTGATTAAAAGTGACAAATGACTTTGGGAAGATAGTAAAGGAAAAATAGAATCTGACAAGGGAGAGCTACAATTTCTAGTTTTTTTAAATTCTCTATAGAATAAGACATAAAACTCCATCCATTTAAAAAAAAAATAAGAGAAAAAGGTCACAATTTAGAAAAAAACCATGACATTGAAATGTGAAATGGAGCCTAAAGGAGCTGCATGCTCTTAGGCACTTTCTTGACATTCATGAGTAACAGGCAGAAAAAGATCAAGTAAGGATTGAGGGAAGTTCCTAACAGATGTTAATTTTGGTGCAAAAAAAGTTTGACATCCATGCATGCAAGGGGTATTTTAAAAACTCATGGAAGGGACCGGTGCTGTGGTGAAGCAGGTAAGGTTGCAACCTACCATGCCAGCATCTAATATAGGTGTTGGTTTGTGTTCCACCTGCTCTATTTCTGATTCAGCTCTCTGCTAATGGCTTGGGGAAAGCTGTGAAGGTGGAGCCAGGATCCAGGATCCAGGATCTCCATCCAGGTTTCCCACATGGGTAGCAGAAGCTCAAATACTCTGGTCATCTGTTGCTGCTTCCCCCCAGGCATGTTAGCAAGGGACTGAATTAGAAGTTGGAGCGGGTAGGAGTCTAACCAGTGCTCAAATGGCATGCCAGCTTCACAGTAGCTTAACCCCATATGTCATAACATCAGCTCCCAGCATAAACTTCTCTTTTTGTTTCTTTTTCCATGAACCCCTGTACTTCGTATACATCCTATCTTTCCTCTATTCCCACCTATGACATAGTTTGTGCGTTCAGATTGAGGATCTGTGGGTGAGAATGGCAATGGTAGGGATGCTATGGGGAGATGAACTTTTTGGCTCTGCTGTTATTTTTGGCCCTGCTTCTGCAATGATACTTTGCCTTGCCCTGCTCTCATCCTTAAATGGTGTCCTTTACTAAGCTCTTAGAATCAATCAACACCTTCAGAGCCCACACAGAGGCTGTAGGCAATCACTGCAGTTCAAATCTTACTGTCATTTCCTCTCTTGACTTCCTCTTGAACCTCATGTGCCCTCATCCATTCATTTTCACTTAATGATTTAAATATCTTCTTATTCCCATTTAGAGGTTTCTTACTGAAATCAATGTCCCTTCAAAGTACTGAAAGGAAGAGATGAATTTAAACTATCCAAGTAAATAGCCAATCACTGATACATCAGACAACATCCCATCATCCACTCAGGAATCTCTGAAAGGAAACATTACTTCTGTTGTACATGATGGTTGACTTGATTAAAATATTTAGTGTGTTTTATTCAAAAAACGATACCATCATCAAATGTTATCATGAATATTTACATAGTTATTAAGGTAGAAGAAAGTTTTTTTGAATGTTTCGGTTAGATTTTGAAACTGTTCTGTTGACTCTTGGGCTCATTCCTTCAGGTTCATAGATTTCTGCGAGTAAGCAGATAGCTGAATTATTTTGCAGAACTGAAGGGGCCAACACTGTAGGTCCTATGGCATATGCCATCCCTGTATAAAGTTTTACACAGGGGTTGAGGTTGGCAGATCACATGGTTCCCTTCTCAGCAACAGAGTAGGCATTTGGTTGATTATTTAAAATTAGGTAGTGTGATGCAATAGACAGTGTACACGATTAGAAACTCAAATACTCATCCAGTATGTATTAATTAATCACTATTTCCAGATTACATATCTAATAAGTACCAAAATGAAATCCTAGCCCAAGTGTCTGAGTACATGTCATGTGCTTCTGAACTCTAGCTATAGTGGCTTTCACAGATACCCTATCTTATCCTAAAATGATGACTGCCATATTGGATTTAAGACTTACCATGTTCCGGATAGTACATTTGACATGTATCATCACCTTTTCTTGGGAATTTTTCTGCCAGCAGGCCTCAAGACCACTGAGGGGTGAGGTGGAGGTGTTCTTCAGCCACAAGAACCACCAGGGACAGACTGGTGGGGCATGTCCATGTCTTGTAAAATGAACATAACTTATATAGACTAGGAAATGGGAAGGCAGAAGTGCGGTCCCTAACAGTCCTCCTACCCAACAATGACATTGTAGCTGGCTAGAAGGCATGTCTATCAGGACCCTCCAACCAAGTCATAGGTCATGTTCCTCACACACAGTTGGAAGCTGAGCCTCAGGTCATGGGCATGTAGGCCATTGAGTCACGCCCACCAGGTAGCAGGCAGAGATCCAGGTACAATCTCTTACAACCTTTAATGTGTAACAGCTGAGGAAATGGGATGACAAAACTTTTCCTTCCAATCTCTATGCATGTTGTATGTGTGTGTGTGTATATATATATATATATATATATATAAAATATATATATTAGAAACTAACTGATTACACTCCATATCTCTATTTTGGGGGGCACTGTTCATCCCACTGGCTTCTTCTGTGATAACTGTCCTGTTTTTGGGGTTGGTTTCCTATGGCTGTCATAAAGCCCATTAAAACAATAACTATTATCATCTGAATTTCCCTGAGTTTGAAGTCTCACATGGTGTAACTGGACTAAAATTAAGGTGTGAGGAGGAAAATATTCCTTTCTGGAAACTTTAGGGAAAAATCACTTTCGTTACCTTTTCTAGTTTATAGAGGCTTCCCCAAATCCGTATTTGTCATGACCCCCCCTCCCCCAGCCTCAAGGACAGCAGTGTTACTTGCACTACTTTAGTTGTTACTTCTGAGATCATGCCTCCCACTGAACACAATCAGGCTTTCCAATGATAAGGAACCATGTGATCGAATTGCACTCATGCTCTAGAATAATCACCTCATCCCTTCTTAAGCTACTTAATTTTATCACATCTACAATGTTCCCTTTGCCACCTGAGCTTCCATTCATAGGGATGAGGAGATGGACATTTGGCGGGGTGGGGGGAGGCATTATTCTGTCTTGCTTCTACATCCCAAATATTTTTATTAAAATTGCCGGACATCATTGTTGAAAAACTAAAAGGCTACTTTTAATTCGTACTTTAGCATGCCTCTTGTCTACATATAACAGTGTAGACATATTCTTTCTTCCTGAAACTCTCTTAATTTCTCTCCTTACTTGTGACCAATCCATTTGTCTCACTTCTCTGGACTTCTTCTATTTTGTTTTTGAAAAAATTGTGTTCTTTAAAATCCAATTTTAAATCCAATTCTCTTTTTATCTGTATGAGCTTTTCTTTGATTCTCATTCACTTCCATGACTTAAGTTATATGAAGTTGTCTTCAAAAAGTTCGTAGAAGATGTGTATCACGAAAACATTCTGCATGGATTTTTTAAATGTTTTTACCAAGATAAACTTTTGTATTTATTTTATTTATTTGAAATGTGGAGAAACAAGTCTATAGAAACAAATAGACTTTGAGTTCTATACATTGTTTTGCCCCCTCAGTGCCTTCAAAAGTTAGGACTAGGTCAAACCAAAGTCAGGAACCTGGAATTCAATTTGGATCCCCAGTGTAAGTTTCTGGGACTCCCAGCAGGTACGTTAGCAAGAAGCTACAATCAGAACATAGCTGAGATATGAACCTAGCTCCTGACGTACGGGATGCAGGGGTTCCAACCTGAAACTTCAGCGCTGTGCCAAATGTCCACCCCTGAATTTCCCTTTCCATTAATTCTTTGAAATACCCTTGAATATAATTCTTCCTTTTTCTCCCCTCCATTTAGGAAAAAAAAAGATGCAACCAGCATTAAGAAGGAAAATGAGTTATGGAAATAAAAAATGTTAACTATATCAAAATATAAATAGTTTTTATTAGTCAACTAAGATCATACTTTATATTCTGCTTGACATGATACTTAAAATTCAAATCCTTTTAGGTACGGATAAAACTCTGTATGGTTATCCATTCCTCTGTATCTTTTGTTTTACAACTTGCTTTTTCTCTCAGCTCTAAGTCTTGGGGATCTGTTCATGTCAAAACAAAGATTTCCTCATTCTTTTTGGTTACCGCTCCCTTTTTTACAGTGTGTCCAAAGTATATGTAAACATTATGGTACTGAAAGAAATTTAGCTTGTCTCTCGCTTTTTGCTTTTATGAGCATTGCTATGGAATTGCCCTTGTAAAAATACCATGCAGTAAGCATGTACAAATGTTTCTCTATAGTAGACACCAATACATAGTATTCCGATAATGGTGACCATTAATTCCCATAATGAGCATTATTCTCTTACTGTTTCGACTCTCTCACTAGTTCATAAGTTCCTGAAGGTGATGGACTATGTTTATGTATTCTTGGACCACAGACAAATACTGACATATAATAAATTTCATATTGTGTGTGTATATACAGAGCCTGAAATATAATATGTGCTTCATGAACATTTGTTATATGAATGTGTCTGACTATTCTCATTTTAACAAAGCTTATTTGTCACTGCCTGGAAGGCTTCCTTGCCTCTCTTCAATGTGGTCTTAAGCCAATTAGCTAGATAGTCTCTATGCAATGTTCCTTTGAACTCTGATCTTGGGAAAGGGTTTATCTAGATTTGCGGCTGCAGAGAGAACCTTTCCAGCCACTTGAACATGCTTTTAAAGGTGTCACCATCCTGAGATAATTATTTCTTCACTTATTTTCTTGGCTACTATACTTGTATTTCCTGTACTCAACCTTGGTATGGACCTTGTTGACACTTCTGTATACATACCCCACTGAATAAACTCACATGGCTGCTAGTATTGTATTTATTTTGTATAATTACTTGTTTCTTGTCTGTAAAATTAGAATGATGTCTAAACTTATCTCCTGTACTAGACACTTGATAAGAAGTAGGGTGTGAGCTTAGGTTCTCAGAAAACAGGGCAACAGGTATTGCATGAGGCAACTGTGGCAAGAGGAATTTATTCTTTAGCCTAACGAATGTTTATATACACGTGTCCCATTCCATCCATTATACTATGTCCCTTGAAGCCAAATAATGCATCTCATGTTCCCTTTATCTTCTGTACCTAGCACCTATGTCCAACTACATGTGTTTTGAATCAATGTACCAGATATCACAACAGTAGTTAGATACAGTCAATGTTAATTTTATATGATTGAGTATCCTAAGTTTTTTTAAAAAGATTTATTTTTATTGCAAAGTCAGGTATACAGAGAAGAGGAGAGACAGAGAGGAAGATCTTCTGTCCCATGATTCACTCCCCAAGTGACTGCAATGGCTGGTGTTGTGCCACTAGGCCACTATGCTGGGCCCTGAGTATCCTATGTTTTATAGCACTGTTAGCAGCCCAATACATTTAATGAGTGCCTAATTTGCACTAATTGTTATGCTATTTGCTACAGATAGAATAGTGAGCAAGACAGATGTTGTCCCTCCTGTAGGGAGGAAGATCAGTCTCACCTACCACCTCGCAACACTGAGTTTTGCAGGCAGTACTAATGGAAGGGATCTATCTTGTCTTTTCTGGAGTGTAAGAACTTTTCATTCATGCTCTACCCAAGGTCAAACTTTACTATTAGGGCTTGCAAGCATTACTACCTGATCAAAGGAAATTGGTGAAATCATTTCCTCTTATGATCCATCATGATATGTAGAGATTTAGAACTTATTCCTTTCTTGAACATCCAAATCTCAGTTTTGCCTGCTAATAAAAGTATAGCTTACTGGGCCCAGCACGTTAGCCTAGCAGCTAAGGTCCTCACCTTGCAAGCGCTGGGATCCCATATGGGCACTGGTTCTAATCCCGGTGGCCCTGCTTCCCGTCCAGTTCCCTGCTTGTGGCTTGGAAAGCAGTAATGAACACCCCAAAGCCTTGGGACCCTGAGCCCACGTGGGAGATGTGGAATAAGCTCCTGGTCCCTGGCTTTGGATCAACTCAGCTCCAGCCATTGCAGCCAGTTGTGGTATAAATCAACAGAGTGAAGATTTTCCTTTCTGTCTCTTCTCTCTGCATATCTGACTTTCCAATAAAAACAAAGAAAAGTATAGTTTACTGATGATATTTTTTCATCTTTCTTTTATCCATTTCTATGTTCTACTGAGCAATTCATTGTTACTATGTTGCCTAGGAAAAGTGTTCTCCTTATCATCCAATATCACATAATACATTTATTCCCCCCCCCCACCCATTTAATTTTCTGCCTGGCCCTCATACCATACTTCTTTATTAATTCTTGCCCAACTTATTATTACTTTTTTTTTTAAAAAAAGATTCAGCTAAAATCTTCTTCAATTCTAACTCAGCAATTTACTTTCTTACCCATTTTGGAACCCAAATGACAGGCAAGTGCCAACAGTCTGCTTGAGGACTGTGAGCATTCTCTCCTCCAGTCAGACTGTAAGTCTCACTAGGGCTGGTTCTGTCTGTAAACCTCCTCATTGTAGCAGACTGGAGGACTGATTGAAAATGCTATGCATTTGTAGCAGCATCATTTAAATGCCACTTGGGTACAGATGTGTGTAAGACACTCCGCATTCGGTTTGTGAAGTTATTTCATTCAACAAGCAATATTTATTAATTACCTCTGTGGACCAGATACTATATTAGATTCTGATGCTTATTGGATAGACAAGCTTGACTCCTTGTCCTCCAAAATCTTACCTGATTAGACTAAAAAGACATTGGATAAACGAATATGGTATGATAATTGCTACAATAGGGTGTGTAATGGAAGGTCACATAAAGGTACAAGAAGGTTGCCCTCAATCTGCGTATAGGCAGGAAAGGCCTCCCAGGGGAAGTCAGGCCTGAGCTGATGTTGTAAGGAGGCAGATGATGCAAAACATTGACTGTCAACTACTTTTGACTTTTTAGGCTGAATAAAGTGTAGATCCCATATCAACTCCAATGTGGTGGGAAGACACGCTTTTGTTTTAGGGGTACCTCTTAGGCCTCTTAGTACCTTCATTTCAAGAAAGTACTCAAGAGCCAGAAAGAGTTTCTGCATTTTCAGAATCCAAGCAACCTGGTGATTGTTGGCAAAGCAAGGACCTTTGGATGAGGTGCCAGTTTAACGCAATTGCTATTTGAAGCCTAGAAAGTACGTATATGATAACAAGTGGCACATTGACCACAAAGTACTCAGTATCAAAGGTTCCATTGCATGGCCAAATTTTATTATTAAGCACTACAGATGCTTGATAAGCATAATCATAATCTATCCTTTGTCTAAGAATAAGTGTCATTGCTGACTGTATACAGTAAAGGAGACTAAATTGGTTTAGCAAGCTTCTAAAGGTCACTTAGAGGCTTAAAGAAGACAGAACTCCATTACCATCTTATTTCTGGACTGTACATATCTCAATATTCCATAGATGTTTATGTGGAAAGGACAGCATTTTAGAGTACAGGCACAGAAGTCAAAGGCTGAGCTCACACATTCAAAGTTTTAAAGACTAACAATTCTAGAGGCTGTTCATCAGTGGATGTTAAAAATTAGCTATTGGGTTCCCAGAAGCAGCAGGAGAATCAAGAGGATCCAAGGAGCATCTTCAGTTCTGGCTGGACTATAAGGAGAGCAGGTGGTTGGGAGTAATTAAGGTCTGATTCCTGGTGGCCTCTAACCAACATAATTAGGTGCCTTCAACCACTAATGAATCTCACATTCATGTTGGCCTATTTAAATCATCCAAGAAAGCCTTGGCGACAGAGATGTGTCTTGCATCACATTTGATAATAACCTGCTGTGCTGTCTGTCCCATGAGTTCACCTGTCCTCACAAGTGAGGACATTTTTAATCACCTGCCACTTCAGCCCACATATTGGGAGGCCAGTCCTGTCTGAGATAGTTGGAATTTGAGGAACCACAGGGAAATGGTTTAGCATGCTCTACACTACTTCTCATCATGCCTTAACATTGTCATTGTCTATAAACCAAATAATGTGGACTTTCTTCAATTCTTGTGACAGTGAACTGCCATTGGACGCTAGTCCTTGCAACTGTGTTTCTGTGTTAGATACTCTATTTTGAATCTTTGGAGAGTAGTTCCTGCCCTCATTCTTCCTCTAACTTCTTAAAGGTCAGAAATAACAAACTCAGGTGACCTTAATCTGAAACTTGAAGGACACAAAGTATCCAGGAATTGTAAAATCAGAAGGAAAAATATTCTGGAAGCATAGAACAACTGGTGCAAATTTTTAAAGACAATGACAGGTTGGTGTGTTTGTAGATAGAAAGAATGGAAGTTTGTACACAGTGTAGTGAGTGAATGGGAAAAGAGTGGAATGAAGGAGATTAGAGAAGTAGATGAATAAAAAAGAAGCTAAGCGATGCCTCATGATATTGGGTTGACCACTGTGTGAATACGGTAATAATGCTTTTTGAAAAGAAAAACACTGATGGGAAAGTCAGGAGGTATGTGTGGTAGTAGGAGAAAGTTAGTTCTTTACAGACATGTCAATTTGAAATGTGTCCTGTATATACAAATGTAGATACCAGAGACTGATTTAGAATTGGGATATACATTTAAGAATTCTTAATGTATTTACTGTATTTATGTACATGTGGTTTAGATTATATATAGGGAGTGTTGATTGGCTAAAGAATGGATCTGAGTTATATGACCTTGTACTTTAAGGGGTGTAGCAGAGAAAGATGCAACACTGGAGGCAAAGAAGGGGCACCCATCAGTGTGGTGCAGTGGTTAAGCCATTGCCTGCAATGCTGGCATCCCCATTTGGATGCCAATTTACATCCTGGCATCTCCACATCTGGTCCAGTTCCCTGCTAGTGTGCCTAGGAGAAACAGTGGACAATGACTGAAATATTTGGGTCCCTGACACCTATGTGAAAGACTCAATTGGAGATCCAAGTTTCTAGCTTTGGCCTGGCCCAGTCCTCACTGTTGTGGGCATTTCTCTGAGCATAGCAACAGATGAAAGTCTTTTTCTCTCTCTTCTCTTCTCTCTGCCCCAATAGACTTCTCCCTCTTTTTCTGTTTTTTTTTTTTCCATTCAAATAAATTTTAAAAAGCAGAGGTAACCAGCTGGAGGATTTTCAAGAAGGAACATGAGGAATTTTTTTAAAAGATATAATTCTTTTTATTGAATAGGCAGATTTTACGAAGAGGAGAGAAAGAGAGACACCTTCCATCTGCTGGTTCACTCCACAAATGGCTGCAATGTGTAGAGCTGAGCTGATGTGAAGCTAGGAGCCAGGAGCTTCTTGAAGATCTCCCATGTGGGTATAGAGACCCAAGGATTTGAGCCATTCTTTGCTGCTTTCCTAGGTCATAATCAGGGAGGTGGACCAGAAGTGTAGCAGACAGGACAGGTGCCCATATAGGATGCCAGTGCTACAGACAGGGGATTAGTATGCTATGCCACCCTGTTTGCTCCCAAAGTAAGTGTTTGAGGAGGAGGAAGTGTCAAGTATGTCCATTGTTATTGATAAATCAAGTAAAAGAGCAAAAGCAACAATCAAATTTCACTGTGTGTCATCAGTAATTTTTGACTGTACAAGTTTTAGGGGTTTAGTGTCATCAGAACCCAGAGTACAAAGTGTTGCAGAAAGAATGGTGTGCAAAGGAACAGAGACAAAAATGCACAATTATGCACTTCACATTGGGGATCTGGGGTTTGTGGGAGGCTGGGTGGGGCTTTTCCTTTTGTTTCTCCCCTGATTCCAGAAAAAATGATAATGTTAGTGTGGAGACAATGGTATTACCCACTTTCACCCTGTAGCCCTTGACCCTTTGTACCCTAATAAACTAAGTAAGTTTATTATTTAAAAAAAAAGAAATTAAAAAATAAAAAAATGAAGAATAATGACATGGAAAGGGACCAAAAATCAATCATATAACAGTCTCTCCCTTGTCTGCAATTTTTACTTAATGTTTACCTGCAATCAAAATGCAGGAAATTTTTAGAAATAAATAAATAAATTTTTAAAATAAGTAAATGTTTTAAATGAAATACTAGCCTGAATAGTGTGACAAAATCTTATGCTATTTTGCCCTATCCTGCCCACCATGTGGGTCATCCTCTTGCCCAGCATATCCTCACTGTACATGCTTCTCACCATCTTGGTTATTCAATTGAGTATTTCAGTATCACAGTGCTTCTGTTTAACCACCATTTTACCCAATAAAGGCCCCAAAGCACAAGAGTAGTGATGCTTGGACACTCAGATATGATGAAGAGAAGTAATAGAGTGTTTCCGTTAAGCACAAATATAGAAGTATCTCTTACAGGGAAAAAAATCATATACTGAAATCGCAAGATCTATGAAATCTGTCCATCCATGAAATTGTGAAAGCATAAAAGTAAATGCACCCTAGTTTTGCTTTTGAAACTCAAAATGCAATTACAGCCACAGTTGATGAAAAGCACTTAGTTAACGTAGACAAGATGTTGAATGGTTAGGGTATAGTACTCCTGGTGATTTTACTCATCTACTGGGGGTCTTGGAACATATACCTTAAGGAGAACGAAGATTACTATATGCAAAAGGGATTGAAAGCCAAAGGATTTTTCAAAGTTTCATTTATTTTATTGGAAAGCCAGGCTTGCAGAGGAGTAACAGAGAAAGATCTTCTGTCTGTTGGTTCACTCCCCAAGTTGCAATAATGGGCCAGAGTTGAGAAAATCTGAAGCCTGAAGCCAGGATCCCCTTCTTATCTTTCACATGGGCATAGGGTCCCAAGGCTTTAGGCTATCCTCCACTGCTTTCCCAGGCCACAAACAGGGAACTGGTTGTGAAGTGGAGCAGCCAGGACACGAATCAGTGTCCACATGGGATCCTGGGCATGCAAGGTGAGAATTTAGCCAGATGGCTATCCCACAGGTTCCCAAGCCAAGGGATTTTTAAAGATAGGAAAGAATTATGGCTGCATGCATATGAGAATAATCCAGTAGGGAGAGGAAATGGAAATATGAAAAACAGTGTAATTACAGGATTACCTACTCTTGAATAGGTAAAATGAAATGGGATCCAGAGAACAAAAAGGGCAGTCCCTCTATGACAAATGTATCTCAATATGAAATCAGGGGCAAACAGAAGATAATTTTTCATGTCAAGTGAGTATTTTTCATTGTGAATCCCCTCAACTTCAGATACTCCTTGGTTAACTATTACTCTGAGGGTATTTTCTCAACACTACATTCAAATTCTCTTGTTGGAGCTTTCCCATGTAATCTATTTTACCTAAACTGGGTGTAGGTCATGCGAGGCTCCAGGTCATAGCCAATTTGGCAATTGAGTCCTGATTTTCTAGGTAATGAATACAGAAAATCTAGTGATTGGAAGATTGTGTGGGGCCTCATAGGTAACTTCAACAGTTTGTGATTTTGCGTTTTACTTTAAATTCAGTGGGCAGATGCCATTTCTAAGTACATTAAGTCAACTGATGTACATTTGAAGATGTTGAATCTTGTTATTCTTTCCATGACAGATTGGAGGGGGGTAAGAGTAGAAGCTTAGGGAGTCCAAAGAAACAAGCTGCAGTAGGTGACTTACGCTAGCATGATACCAATGGAGATGAAGAGAAGTAAATGGAGAAATGGACTTTATAGCTGTTTCAACTCATTTCTGTGATCTGATAGAATGTTACTGCTTAAACTGGTGGAAAGTTGTTTTAATGAAAAATACATTAGTAAAATTTTAGAGGTAAATATATCATGACATAATTATTAAAGAAGTGACCTCTATAGAAGTATTTGACACACAGTAGATATGGAAGTAGTAAGTATGATTGCTTTTCTAATATTTAACTTCAAGGGTGAATAGTTGACTTGTTATAGGATACATTGAAAGATCAGAAATACAGCTGAAAATTATTAGTAGCAATATTTGAAATTAATGAATACATTTCAAATCATTAAATAACTGCAAACTTATTTTCAGCCCAGGAGTCCTACTGTATAGTTGTCTTCCAGGGGATAAGTGCGCGCACACACACACACACACACACTCATTAAAATTGATTCTGATCATGCATGCATGCTGTAGCAGGTGCACAAAGGTCTCTGCCCATTTATAATTCTTTCCTTTGGTATTTAAAGAATAATGCAAGCTTTGCTTCTGGCACTGAGAAATTATCCATTCATTAGGACTGGCAAATCAGACTGTTTATGTAAGAAAGGATCCAAGTGTTGGCTTAATCCTGAAGGCTAGTCATTACCACACCAGACACTGTGATTTTCAGAGTTTGCAATTTTAACGACTACTGGAATAAATGGGCTAGCATAGGAAACCACAGAACATTCCTGGTAGATAAATCAAAGCTGTTTAGATTACAGAGCAAGTCTATAATCATACTAGGATTGGAAATTGCCTAGTGACATTGGGAGATCATCTATTGCAATAAATTGTATGTGTCAGATTATCGGAAGAGAAGGCTGGCAAAGTAGGGTGAGGGCTAAATCATGGAAAAAATTTTACCCTTAACTCATGAGTTTGGACTTAGTCCTGATTGCAACAGAGAGCCACTTGATGGTTGTAACAAGGACATTTGAACAGGCTTTTCTTTCAACTTCCTGAGTGTAGGATTTCACTTCAATTATGGCGAACACCAAGGAGACCAAGTCCCTCAGTGGACTTTTATACATCAGGCCAGGTGGCTACTTAATTTTTTTTTCTTATCAAGCCTCACCTCTCTCATTCTGTTGGATTTAGTGGTCTAGTGAAAGGCACTGAGCCAGGCATGTGTTGGTTATTTTTTGTTTTCAGTAGAGATATCAAGGCTAAACACTTAGCAGGTAGGAATCTCACTTTGGAATATTTGGGTTTAGTTTTTGTTTTGTGGATTGTTTTGTGCTTCCAACAAGTAACTCTGGTGGTGCTCTTCCCTATGACTCTGCATTCCCCCTTTGCTTGCAAGCATGCTGTTCCCTCTGCCAGTTCACTATGGCTTTTGGAATGAAGCCATAGTGCCTTTTCTTGGTTTACCATACTCTTCACAAATCTGGTTTCAACTGGCTATTCAGACTTTTTTCTATGCCTGATTTGTTCCCTCCCCTATGTATTTGACTTCCAACTTCTCCTAGGTACACTGCCCAAATTGCAGGGTACATTTGAGTTTCTAATTATGACTTCCCCTTAGTACATTGCACTACTTCAAGTCTCTGTTTCATGCCATTGCAACTGAGGAGAATATGTCAAATTTCTTATACGTGTTGGAACTGAAAGTGATTTTGTGTTCAAATAGATTGCAGATTTCTTTTATTCTGAAATTGTGAATTATCCCTAGGCAGAGAACTTACATGATTTATCTCGCTCTTCTTTCATCTATACTGTATTGACCCCACCTGAATGGCTGGAAGACAGGAAATAACCAGCACAATTAGGTATGTTCAGATAATTAAAACATACTTTTCTGTTTGTTTCTGTACAACCAAGCAGGGTCAGAATAAGTCTGCTAGAGGCCAGAGGTGAAGGGCAGTAGGTAGTGAAAGGTGGTATAAATGTGGAAGAACCTGCACCAATAGGATGAGCTTTGATTATCTGGGTATTTTAGATCATCTGCCTCACTGCTTCTTTCCACTGGTCTGAAAAATTGAGAGTAAGAATTGAATCTACTGGTTAATTGTTTTTTTCTGATTAACTAATGGTTGACTGGAAACTTTTATGCTTTTGTAAAAAAAAAAAACTCTAAAATATATCAAATACTAGTTTCTCGAGTGTAGTGAACTCCAATCAAAATATAAACTTTGATTTAGCAATCATAAAGATTATTATAAAATATGTGATTATTAAATATATATTAACTGATAATTTTTACAAAGCCTTGGAAAAGATGCAAAATAAATATGACTTACAGAATGGCAGAAGCTTGCAGAGTACTCTGGGAGGAATTCATGGAGTTAACATATTCATGGAAGAGATATGAGTAGTACATCTGTTAGTACTAGAACAACAGAATAATAGAAAACCGATGGAACTGAGTTGAACCAAATGAGTTGAATAAATCCAAGTTGAATAAAGCATAGAAGTGAAGGAGAAAGGCATAAAAAACTGATTGCACTCTTGGAATGAAGATCATTAGTGATAGCTGCAGAATGGTGATACAGGAGAGTAAAAGCAGTAGAAGAGAACTAGTGTCATAGGCAACAAAGCTAAAGGTTTGGCATGGCTTTAATTTTGGATGTCCTCAAATGCCAGGCTAAGACAAGTAGGCTTTATTTTAGCAGGCAATTGGGAGCTGAGAAAGGATTCAAGTAGGTAGTTACTTTGAAAGGCTCACTCTGATATAAGTGTGAAGGGTGCATTTGAAAAGAAGGACTGGAGGCAGAGAAACAAGTAATAAAATTGTTTCAATGGAGCATTCATTCATTTACATGTTAAAATACTTACAACAAGTATTAAATGTACTGGGCAAGGCACTGTTCTGACCTGGAGGAGAAATGGTAAAGGTCAAACTAAAAAAGAATACGATGGGAAAATGATGGAATCAAGGACAGGGATGCAATCTCAGTGTTGTAGAGGCATCAATTGTGTTGATTCCATATTTACATTTTGAATCTCGAAATGAAAGCTTGGGATGCAGGAATAGGAATTGGATTCTCCATCTGGGATATTCATGCACTCTACTATCAAAAAAAAAAAAAAGACATGGAACAGAGACTATGGAATGATTTGACAATAATGGACTAAACTTTCTTTTGGGTCCTGCACCCTCAGAAAGAATACAAAGTGAATAGGTTATGTCTGTAATTGTAAAGCAAATGGATATCATTTCAGATGTTGCTGAGAGTCTGGATATAGTTTATCTTGAACTGATTACTACAGGCAAGTTGCCTTTAACTGCTTGCTAGAAAGTGTAACATAGCTTTTCTGTATCCATATGTACATGTGGACCATCAGAAATGGAGATAGAGTGAAGTTGGATAAGGTAAGCCCAAGCTATTGAAGATAGTATTAGTTTTCTAGATTCAAGGGTGTTATATGGGGAGAATTTGGCTATCAGACTTTAGGTGTGATGGAAAGGATAACTTTGAGGACATTAATATCATTAACTAGGTACATCTTTCCACATGGTTGTATCTTTCATCTGCCATAAGAAATAGTTGAAATGAATCAGCTCTGTAGCAAAGTAATGGATCTTCAAAGAAATACAGGGATCAATTCCCAAAACCTGCAGTTATGTAATGGTATGTAGCAGGGAGGGGGAAATTGCTGGCTTTCAACATGGAAGGGGACAACAAGCAAACGCATGCAAGTAGCCTCTGGACGATTAGAAGGACAAGGAAATGAATTCTCTCTGGAGCATTCAGTGAGAGAGGCAGTCCTGTAAACATCTTGATTTCATCCAAGAAAGGTCCAGGTTGAACTTCCAACCTTCAGAATTATTAGATTCCTCAGGCCCAGCATGGTGGCGTAGCTGCTAAAAGTCCTCCCCTTGAAAGTGCCCGGGATCCCATATTGACACCGGTTCTAGTCCCAGCAGCTACACTTCCCAGCCAGCTCCCTGCCTGTGACCTGGGAAAGCAGTCGAGGACGACTCAAAGCTTTGGGACCCTGTACCCACATGGGAGACCTGAAAGGAGCTCCTGGCTCCTGGCTTCGAATCGGCATAGCGTCGGCCATTGTGCTCACTTGGGGAGTGAATCATCGGATGGAAGATATTCCTCTCTGTCTCTTCTCTCTGTAGATCCGCCTTTGGAATAAAAATAAATAAAAGTCTTTAAAAATTCATATATAAATTATTAGATTCCTATTGTAAATCACCTAATTTCTTAAAATAATCCCTCAATCTCAAACTTCCTAGTAGAGATGCACATCTTCATTATGTATTGGTGTAAAAATCTGAACTCCATTTCCAGGAGTTTTGATCCTGTGGAGGTGAGACAAAACTCTTATTTCTTTGAGGAAATTTATAATGTGTTCCTTTCTACTGGAGATTACAGGCGTCACTTCCCAAATGCCTGTAAGGATGACAAGAAATAGGCAAAGAACAGAATCACGGTGAAGAATGAATTGTGAGAAGGTAGGCAACCTAGTTTCTAGGGTTCAGATTTTAGAAACCTGCAAGAGAATCTCTTGAGTAGAAGCTGCCCTACTTGCTTTGCATTTCGACAACACACTTAATGCTGCACAAAGTGTTTTAATGGTGGGTAATCATTTTCACATATGGAAATTTCTCTTTTTTGTCTTTTATATATTTTTAGGCGAAGGCATATATATTAAAAACATTCATATGTATGCAATTTGTACATATTCTTTTTTAAAAATTTATTTATTTTTATTACAAAGACAAATATATATAGAGGAGTAGAGACAGAGAGGAAGATCTTCCATCCGATGATTCACTCCCCAAGCAGCCGCAACGGCTGGAGCTGAGCCAATCCGAAGCAAGGAGCCTCTCCTGGGTCTCCCATGTGGGTGCAGGGTCCCAGGGTTTTGGGCCATCCTGGACTGCATTGACAGGCCACAAGCAGGGAGCTGGATGGGAAGTGGAGCTGCTGGCATTAGAATCAGCACCCATATGGGATCCCGGGCACTTTCAAGGGGAGGACTTTAGCCACTACACTATTGTGCTTGGCCCACAATCTGTACATATTCTTAACCTTTACAACTCTAATAACATTCAAAGCTCATTATTCAGGTAGTTATTAGCCAGTGTAGAGTCCATGAAATCCATTTCCTGGGCATCTTTTAGTTCACCAATCTAGTAACCTTGAGTAGCTATCAATATTGGATTCTTATCAAGACTACACTCTAATAATCGTTTTTAGTGATGTCCAGTTTCAGAACTTTGTTCTGCCATTTTTTCCTATTTTTTCTTTTTTTCTACTTTTTTTTTCTTTACAAATTTTTAACATTAAGACTCTATGGACAGCTGGATATATTCAGGATATCATTCAGAATTTTGATGTTTTTCTTGCATAATCTCTTTTGTAAGCAAGAGAAATAGAGAAGTACGGCAGGAAGAACAAAATAAAAAAGCAATGAGAGGTTCTGAGGCAATTCTGTTGGACTTCCTATTGGTTCAAGTGCAAGAGCATGAGCCCTTGGTCAGCCAGATATGAGCATTGACCCATTAATGCAGAAGTCACTCAATGGCCCTATGGTCATCTTTGGAACCTCAGTGGGACAACTGTCAGACCTTTAGGGCTAGGACAATAAGGAATGCAACCTTTGGGTGGGGGATCTTCTGGAGACAGATGACAGGCTGAGTACATAAGGGCTTTAACAGAAAATGGGGTATAACTGCAGTGATTAAACACTCATTTTAGCTCATTACAACAGGGAAAGACAGTCCCAGTGGCAGCATATAAAGCAGGAAAAATAGCGAACTTAAGGCAACAGGAAAGCTAGATCTGGATATGCTAGCCCCAAAGGACGTTCTGTCATCACAATCACCCTGTGACATGTATATGAGGTCACTGCACATGAATAATGTATGATGGCTAAGCAGGAGGAAAACAAGCTTTCATATCCAGCTGGGGCCTGATTTTGCATCGTATTAAATTACATTAGGAGAGGATGGCTCCCTTGTACCTCCATGGGATTGCTGCTGCAGTGGTTCCTATTCTTTCTTTGTTCAGTTTTCTATTTAATCAGAATCTTCTCTGGCTTAGCCCATGCATATCAATCCTGTCGTTATAGATCATTAGTAAGCCATAGGATATTGAATCAGAGTCTTGGACAAAGAATTCAGTGGCTTCAATGTCAGGCTTTATTCTAACATTAGCTAGTGATATGGCCACGCAGATCATTTAATGTCTCAGTGAGTGTATATGAAGATCTTGAATCTTCTGGTGCACCTTAAAAATATCCATGCAAATGAGATAGGCATGATTATTTAAGCCTTTTAAAATATATATGAATCTGTGTGGATGCAGGGTATAATTGTTATCACTGATAAAGCTTCCTCATTTATACTAGCTCTGTCTCATCCCAGCAAAAGAGGCATCTTTCAAATTTGTGGCCAATATCATGGGTAAATAGCCTACATAGAGATGGGAAATGCTTGTAAATTATAACATGGCAAGCAGCAGGGGTTACTGCCCTCTCGTTTTATGTATCTGTAGGCTTGTTTGGGTGCCTCATGTTGGTAGGTTCAGAATCCTGCATTTTAAATGAGGCAGCTCTTTTCAGTGAGTACCACTGCCCTGTCAATTCATTTCCTGTACTATACCAGAATGCCTGAAATTAGTTACTTTATAAATTAAAGAGGTTTCTTTAGCACTCAGGTTTTGAGGATTGAAGTCCAAGTTTGGATACCCCATGTGCTCAGCCTCTGGTGAGGGCCCTCCACTCTATTTGCATCCCAGCTTGGCAGAGAAGTAGAGAGGGAAATGATTGCACGTAAAAGGGGAAAAAGCACGTGAGTGTCTTCCCTTTATAACAACCTATCCTTGTGAGAACTAACTGCCCCTTTGAGAGGAGCATCAGTCTCTTTCTACAGTGATCTAGGACCAGACTTTGTACCAGACCCTACCTTATAAAAATTCTATCATCCCAACTCCACCACATTGGGGACCACATTTTTGGAACATGGCAAATCACTTCCAAACTGTGGCAAATAACTTCCCAGAAAGAATGAAATTTCTATCTGTTTAAGGACAAGATTCAGCAAAAATTTTGATTGGCCCTCCCACCTTAAATGACCAAACAGTGAATACAAGAAATGAAATAGTGGTTTCCAAGTTACTAGTTATCGGGCCATGAAGACAATGAATTTTGAGATAACTAAGGTGACTACCATGATTATTCCAGATTCCTGTTTGGAGAGAGCCTGCAGGTCATGCTGCTGGGAAGCAATCGAGAAGAGCCTGGTTGACTCTGTGTATGAAGACAGTTAGGACTTAAAGAACAAGGTAATGAAGTAAGAAACGGTTGTGTGCACACAGAGAACCCTAGAGACTTACAGAGAACTCGCCTTGAGTATCCAGATGCGTAGGAATCCATATTTGTATATGAAGGAATTTCTTCAGGCTGGGGGAAAAAAAGACTCAAAAGAATTCAAGTTAGCAGTAATTGGTGCTCACTTAGTGTTGGGATTAGTGCCTATTCCCATCAGCTAGGCTGGACAACCCTCAAGATTTATTAGGCATTTAGGAAACATAAGCGTTTCAATCATTAGTAAGAAATAGTTTTCCCTAGACCGAACATTGCTCTGATCTTACCTAATAAACCTTGAGATAAAGGTCCAAATGGATTAAACTGTTTTCAAGTAGCTTAAGTACATATACCGGAAAATAGTCTCAGGAAGATTTGTAGTAAAATAAACATATCAAACACTCAACAAGGAAAAATCGACAATGCCTGGGATCAAAATAATTTCAACCATATAAGAAAACAAACAGAAAAATTCCACACATAAGGGTAAAGTAAAACAATAAACACAAAACCAAAATTGTTGTATTTAATGCACTTACCAGACAATGGCATTAAAAGTTATTATAGTTCTATTCCACATATTCAGACACTTAGAGACACTTTAGTGAATAAATGGATCAAAATTGAACTTCAGAAGATGGAACAGTTTTGATTATAAACTAAATTCAAAAGATGTCACTGCAGGCCTGATCGATGACCCATTGACTAAATCCTTGACTTGCATGTACCAGGATCCCCGATGGCTGCCAGTTTGTTTCTCGGCTGCTCCACTTCCCATCCAGCTCCCTGGTTGGAGCCTAAGAAAGCAGTGAAGGATGGTCCAAAGCTTTGGGATCCTGCACCCCTGTGGGAGACCCAGAAGAAGCTCCTGGCTTCTGGATTTTGTTCTATTCAGGTCTGGCTGTTGTGGATACTTGGGGAGTGAACCAGTGGGTGGAAGATCTTACTCCCTTTCTCTCCTTCTCTCTGTAGTTTTGCCTTTCCAATAAGAATAATCTTTAAAAATAATGACAAAAATATATAAACCATTTTAAAAAGAAATCACTGAGGGCCCGGAGCGGTGGCGCAAGTGGTTAAAGGTCCTCGCCTTGCACGCCCGGGATCCCATATGGGTGCCGGTTCTATCCCGGCAGCCCTGCTTCCCTTCCAGCTCCCTGCCTGTGGCCCGGGAAAGCAGTCGAGGACAGCCCAAAGACTTGGGACCCTGCACCCGTTTGGGAGACCCGGAAGAGGCTCCTTGCTTCGGATCGGCATAGCATCGACCATTGCGGCTCACTTGGGGAGTGAATCATCGGATGGAAGATCTTCCTCTCTGTCTCTCCTCTCTGTATATCCGCCTTTCCAATGAAAAAATAATAAAAATAAATCTTTAAAAAAAAAAAAGAAAGAAATCACTGCCAAAATTGAAAGAGAAAGAAAGGAAGGAAGAGGATGCAAGTCAGGGAGGGAGTAAAACGGAGAGTAGAATGGAAATAGCATTGTTTTCATGAGATATTTTAAATTTGTTTCCTTTATATAATTTTTAAAATTTTAAAATCCCATTCTAGGAAATTATTGACCTACTAGACATTGTAGAAGAAAGCAGTTAATGTGAATATGTAACTATACCATCTATCCAAAATAAAACACATCAAGAAAAGAAAATGAAATAACATCCAATCATGAAACTGTAAGACCAAGTGATGTGGTGAAGCATGAACATTGTTAAGGGTCTCTGAATTAGAAGAGAGAGAAGAGCAAAATATTTGAAAAACTAGTAACTTTAAGCCCTTGGATTTGAGAGGCTTAACAAATCCCAAGCACAAAGAAAATGATACAAATATAAATCATAATCAAATTGCTTAAAACTGCTGTTAAACAGAATATTTAGAGAAGCTAGAGGGAGGAAAAGTCACATTCAAGAAATATAATAGAAAAGTCAATTACCAAAACCACAACATAAAAGGTTATATCTACTAAATCAACAAAGGTAAGATAAAATCATTTTAAAAATGAATGAAATCCAAAGAAGGCAGAGAAATAGAGCAAAGAATAGACAAATAGAAAATAAATGGCAAGATAATAGATTGAAATTAAAATATATCATACTATTATGTTAAACAGACATTTCAAGCATTCCAGTTTGAAGACAAACATTCAGAGTGACTATCAAAACCAGGTACCACACCTTGATGTTGCCATAAAGATATAGTTGAATTAATAGGTATAAATATAAAATGACAGAACACCTTGTTTATAGTATAACATGCTACTCAGTAGATAACTAAGGGAATATACTGATATTAGAGAAAAAGAATTTTCTGAGCAAAGAATTCTGGAGAGGAAAATGAACATTCCCCTCAGAGGGAACCAAAGAAACTCTGCTTTCATTCATTTCAATATCCCTCAAAACGTTCACCACAGTATTTGCATGGAGTTCATGCTTCAGAAAGGTTTGGTTGCAGAAGGAGCTACAGTAACAGGTCCTCTGTTGGCCCTTATTTATTGAGCTGGGTTTTGCCCAGCTATTTGTGTGCATTGCTGCATTGCTTGGTCTGCTGTTCAAGAGTAAGGGTATGTGTATGTGTTTGCGTGTGATGTTTTTCCTATTTGTTGGACTCAAACTTCCTGTAAGGCTGCATTTCTGGCCATCTTTCTATTTACCGTTGTTCTGTCCCTCCTCACAGATTGTATTGCTTGTACAAGCACTTTAATTTGCTCTTTTAATGCCACAGATTAGTTCTTCTTTTTGCTTCTAGATATCTGAAAGATTTTTTTTTAATGTTTTACTCTTTTACCATCATTTCGCTTTTTTCATCCATTGAATATTAGGTTTACTTTGTCAAAAGGATCAAACCATTTCAGCTGCTATTGTCAGGAGGCATACAGATAAAGTGTGCTATTCAGTATGAACATGGGTGTTTCAAAGACACCTCTCACCATCAATATACAGACATACCAACAGGTATTTAGTAGGACACTGGGTCTATCTGGGGGGGTATCTTGAAATTTGCATTTCACTTTTTCCCCTTGAGTATTTCTGATTTATTTAATATTATCCATTCTACCTGTCTTTACATAAGTTAGTGTCAATCTGCCATACAAGGCACAAATTCCCTATGAGTTTTTAAGCCAAAAACCCATCAATTTCCCACCTTCTTATTCAACCCTACTTGAAAACAATATTATGTAGCACTTTATTTTGCATAGGGTTTGTTCAATGGTAAAGACAATGCACTGGTTTCCTCCTGGTCAGTGGGGTAACAGTGATATTTATCCAGGTTGTCAGGTCAATTACTTCCTGCATTTTGCAAACAACCCTGCCATTTACACAGGGTCGTCTGATTCACAGAGTGGAGTAACTGAGGGAGTTGTTGCATTTGAATTTTTAAACATACAAGGGAGGCTCTACAAACGAGTTTGATAATATGAAAATCTTTCCAAGTGATGTGTATGTGAAACACAGAGTAGCACATACAGGCATTTCTAATGGCCCTCAACAGTTCTATTTTTGTAAAAGAAAATGGAAAGTCCAAAAATGTTTTACTGCCTCTTGAAATACATGTGGGAAATCTGGAACTAATGACTTTTACTCATAGCACAGTTCAACAAGAGGGAAAGAAAAGTCTTACATAAGAAGACTTTCTTAATAAAATGAATCAAGACTGAAATGGCTCTAGTTTTATTTGAGAGAATAGCTAGCAAAGTTATGGGATGTTTGTACCATTTTTAATATGGACATAAAGAGTAAAGAACCATTAACTTTCCAGTAACCTGGTAGCTTCTTGAGTGTGTGATTAACATATGGGTATTTGTGACCCCTGTATTTCAGAAGTTGAAAAATTATGGGGTTGTTCAGGCTCTAAAGTGCTTCTAATCAAATGGGGTGGAGTAGAATGATGGATAGACTTTGGTTTCCCATTTCCTGTTTGTGTAGGGAACTTTAGATAGCTCTGCACAATTCATTTCTCCAGTAACTAGTGGACTTTGAACATATATTTGATATCTGTATAGTTTATGTAGATATGTCTTCATTTCCTAACTTAAAAACAGGAAAGCCACGCTCATTTTATTTATACAAAAAATTAAGAAAATGGAAACATCTATATTTTCATGATCTCTAGGCTGCTTTATTAAATGAGAAATTGCTCCAGAAATTTAATCAAGATGTATTTCAAATTGCACCTGTTTTTGGGAAAAGAGAAAACTCTGCAGTTGCTAGCTTATGCAGCAAGGTGTCTCAGCCTCTCCAAATTTAATACCCTTAATTTGCCTATATGGGAATTAGGAATGGGTAAGATAAAATGAGATGATATGTGGAAGCACGTGGCACATCAGAGTGATCAGTAAGTAGTAGTAGTAGTCTTAACATATTGAGTTACTAAGGTGGGAAGAATGGAGCAGGAGACATTGGAAGCTTTAGATGCACTGTTACGTTTGGCCCTAAACACTTGGAGTGCTGAAATGGTACAAGTGTGATTAGGTATAGATCAGAGATGAACAATAATGAAGCTTCCCAGTAGAAGCCCTGTCATTGACCCTTTAGTCAATAACAGTGCTCACAACTTAAAAGTTCATTTGGTTTTCTCTATAAAGAATGCAGGTGCATTTCCTGGCCTATTCGGCCTTTGTTAATCCTTCTTTTCTGGCGTATCTAATTTGGTAGAGTTTATTTAGCTTTCCTCTTGAGCCCTTGCACTTTTCAGCTCCCTTTATTTAAAGACCTGGCTTTTCTTTGTGAGATCAGTGTGACTTTGGAGAGTGGAAATGCCTTTGTATGGTGAAATGGACTGAGGAAAACCACTTATTCCATGCAGGCCTCTTGTAAAATTTTACTTGTGCTTCTTTTACAGCTCTTTTGGTATTGTACCTTTGGTCCTAATCCTTAGTGCATCTGTCTGAATTCTCCCCTAGATAGTAGGCATTTTGGAGGCAAGGTTGATGTCCTACTCGGCTTTTCTTTGTGATTTTTGGAGCCTAACACAATACTGGCCACCTAGTAGATACTCCACAAAAAGTTTTTTTCTGAGTCACTAATTTACAAAGATTTTCTAATTTAACAGATACCACTCTATGGTTTTAACTATCTAAATAAGATACAACAATAACAATCCCAATAATAATAGTACTGAATATTGGTAAGGCAACAGAGAAATTAGGTGACTATATTATTGTGACTGTCATCATTCTTTTCAGTGGGCCTCCTTCTTTTTTTTTTTTTTTATTGTTGCTTACATTGTATTATGTAGTACAGTTTTATAGGCGCTGGGGATTCCCCCCACCCCTCCCATACCCCTCCCCCCATGGTGGATTCCTCCACCTTGTTGCATAACCATAGTTCAAGTTCAGTTGAGATTCATTGCTTGCAAACACATGCCTAGCATAAAGTTCAGCGTCTTATTGTCCAGATAAGTTCAGTGGCCTCTTGGGGAGACCTTCTATGGTCTGAAGATAGGTCTAACAGAGTAAAGATCCGGTCAGTTAAAAGCCCCAACAAGGCCTCAGTATCAATATACAACATTATGGAATTAATTGACATAGTATTGGGTAAACAATATGTTAAAAATAATGCAAGTTCCATTCTTCGAAACATCTGGGTTGAGACAGTATCAATGACAGGTTCAAAAAATAACAAACAACCAATCAAAAAATTACAGGTTAAATCAAGGCAAACATGTGGTATCTAATCTTTTGGGATTCACTCATTTCCCTTAGCATTATAGTTTCCAGTTGTGCCCATTTAGCCACAAAGAACTGCATTTTGTTTTTTTTAATAGCTGAGTAGTATTCCATGGAGTAGATGAACCAAAGCTTTCTGGGCCTCCTTCTGATATCACATTTCCACAGTGTGTGGGAAAACTTTCAAGTATTTTTCATGGCTTTCAAACCTTCACTTCCTTTACTTCTAGCATCTTCTTTGGAAAACTGATGGCAATTTGTAATGATTTACTTGTGAAGATGTTCATGGCAGGATTGAATATTATATAAATTAAATCTAAACTAGTTGAATATCAAAGAACGGGAGTTAGTAAAACAAACATGGTGAAATATACTTTATATATACTAAAATGTGGTATGAAGCCATATTTTTTAAGATAGACATATATTCTTTATAGACTTTAGGGGTAGCAGTTTATAAAATTGTAGAATTCATTTATATACATGTGCATCTTTATTTATCCATCACATATATGTATTAAATGCACCTGTACCTGTAAGTCAATAATGTTTGTTATAGGGTGGTATAATTATGTGTGTTTTAACTTTATTTTTTCAGCTGATCAATATCTTATAATTTTTTCTGAAATGAATGTGCAGTATTTGTTTCTAAAGGAATACAGCAACAATAGAGAAGTGCTTAAATAAATTAGTAATTACAAAATATTATTAACAATTTCATACTGATTCCATTTTTAGAGGGCTCATCTCCAGGACACTGAAGTGCAAATTAGGGTATGAATTTTAACGAAGGTGACAGAGGTCACCCTGGTTTTTCCATTTTAAAGAAAGCTGACATGGAAATAGGACCTTGTTTTTTATTTTTGATTGATAAAACTTTACAAGAACACAACTAAATTGGGACCGTATAGTGTGAATATTAATAGACACATTCTAAGGTAATATTAAAACTATTCTCTTTGAAAAGGTTCAATGATTTGAAAAAATTTTTTCTCAAGTAGCCAGATGGTCTTATTTTTTCCTACAGCAAATGGCCTCTATTTTTTCTTGCTACATATGTGAAAATCTGGTTTTAATATCAGAATATTTATGAAGAAACAATCAGCATGGCAATTTGACTATAGCCCATTCAAAACACATATATTCTTTGTTTGCAGAACGATTTAGTCTACTGATGCCTTTTTCAAGATTTGAGAACTGTAGCTAAGCCTATAATAATAGTTCCACATTTCTTCATTAAATGATATAGCTAAACTATTTCATCTTCCAGAAATACTAGTGAATAACAATGTTTTAGCACTTTGGCATTTGCTTCAAAGGCAGATTTGCATTTGTTCTTAAGAAGTGAGCTTTTCACAGAAGCATAATTGCTACTGCCTAAAAGCAGATGGTTTGCGATAAGTGAGGAAATGGAAGACACCTGTAGTGATAAGAAATAGAGAAAATTGATACAAGTGGAATCATATTCAAATATTTATCTCTTGTGCAGAAGTCAGTAGAAACTAGGCCCATGCAAGTTTAGGTATGCAGTGCCCATTTGTTTTATTATAAAGATGTTTGCTTATATAGTAACTCCAGCACAGGGATTTCAAAGGGCAAATTCATGTCTGGGAAAGTACAAATTTAGAGTATTCCTGGCCCTTATTTCAATTTGCTTCTCTCTCTCTCCCTCCCCCCTCCCTCCCTCTCTCTCTCCCTTCCCCTCCCTCTCCCTCCACTTCCCCCTTTCTCTCTCTCCCTCCTCTCTCTCCCTCCCCATTCTCTCTCCCTCCTCCCTAGCTCTTCTGCCCCTTCTCTTGTCCCGCCTCCTGATTTCTCTGTGTCTTCCTCTCTGCTTTCTCTCCCTTCCTTGGGGCCACCTCTCCCTTCCCCAAATAAATACTTGCATGACTTACTGTGTCTAAGCATCTTGGGTTAATGGCAAAAAAAAAATTTCTAAAGCTACGACCACCTTAAAAAAGAAAACACGTATACCTAAAGAATCAAGAACAGGGTTTACAAAATATTTTCATTGTGTGTTTGAATCACTAGGGAAGTTGGGGGTGAAGAGCAGGATAGGATGAGGCATGATCAAATGCCGGAGTCCACCTCCAGCCGAGTTCGGAGCTCGGGAAGTGTGCGTGGAGTCGGTGATAAAGAAAGAAACAGACACTTGTGTGTTCTCACCACAGCTCAAGAAAAAGCTGTCCTTTTTATTTACTTGAAACACCTCACAAGCTTCTGCACAAGCAACTAATTATTCTGTTTTTACTTCAAGACTAAGGGGGCATGTACAGACATTTGGTCACTCTGTCTGCACTTCAAGGCTAAGCAGGTGCCTCTAAAGATAATTCTGCAAAATACTGTATTCATATTCTTCAAAGCAAGCCATTATTTATTCTTCAACAGTAGCCATGGAGCAACAGCCAGGACTCCAAGGACAAGGCACATGCGATTACCTGCTAATCAGTAGTACTTTCCCACCACATTTCTACTTCTAGTTTACCCATCATTTAATGGGAAAATAAGTTACAAGGGAAAAACCTAAAATCTAAAACAGAAACTTCAAATGTTAAATCCTCCTACAACTATAGACTCCTACAACCCCATAAACAATGAAACAATAATCAAAAGCATTTTCTTTAATAAAAGCATCCTTAATTCTTCTAGTTAAAAATTATAAAAGCAGCTAAAACAGTTACACTTTCTATGCTCCAAAAAATTTGCAAAGGCAGGCTAGCCTTTGAGATAACAATAACTATATTTATTGCCATAGCAGTTTCAGCTCTCACTCCCATCCCTTGCGTTAGTGTTTAAGACATACATATCAAGCCCCTTCCCAGAGGGTGTGCTGTATGTCTGGGCCAGGTTCTGAGACAATAGTTAGCACACAATAAGGTGTCCAAAAATGGCATGGGCTTAATTGTGCTCCTGTGTGTAAATTGTCAAAGGCCCACTCACCAAGACATTATCAGTGACATTAACTCTCAAGCTCACATCAGTTGCAAAAACCTGCAAAAATTGTCTCACAGGGGCAAACAACAATGCCTCAATAGAATACAGAATTCTTAGTGGGGTGCTTGAGTGTCCATGCAGCCAGGGGGTGAAACAGCGTCAGGGTGGTCAGAGAGAAATCCGCCCGGCCCTGCAAAATAGCTGGAAGCTCCCCCGGGCCCTGCCAAGCAGGGGGAGCTGTTCTCTTCACACCTTCGTGCCATCCACACCTACTGCATGGACTCCAGCAATCAAATGCATAAAAGTTTGTGTAGGGCCAGGTATTTGGTGCAGTGCTTTCCACCAGATACCATTTCAGGACTCCTGCATCCCATATCAGTTCAGGGGTTCAATTCTTGCCTCCTGGCTTCATTGAAGCTTTCTAATAATGCAAACTCTTGGAGGCTGTAAGTTATGGTTTAAATAATTGGATTCCTGCCACCAATATGGGAGAACCAGATTGAATTGTGGCCAGATTGAATTGTGGCACTCTCATCTTCTGGATGAGCCAGAAGATGGGAGTGCACTCTCTTTCTCACTGTCTTTGTTCAAAAATAGATTTTAAAATAAATAGATAAATAATAACCACTAGCAGGAATTTTTGGAAAAACAATTTTGAGCAGGTGACATGTAGTGAAATGGAGAGAGAAGATTCAGAACTTAAGTTATAAGGGTAGAAGTCAGATTATGAACAATATGGAATGCTAAGGACTTTGCATATAAATAATGTGGACAGTGAAGGTTTAGGTGTCCCTATCTTTCTCTGTTTTCAGTTTTGTGGGTTGACCTTGTTGCTTATATCAGGTTGACTCTGCTCTGTGAAATCAAGTTTATACAACCAAGGCACAGGGCAATGTTTACAAGCCAATTCACAAATTTACAAAGATAAATGTTTCTGCCATAAAGCTCTGGAATACTCATTTCATCTCCTACTTGGGAAATCGCAATAGGATGCAAGGTGGTTTGAAAAAATGGAAAGCTAAAAAGAGTTGTCATTGAGGAGATAAATCTATGATAGCTGAGTGAAGTAAATACTCTGCTTCACATGGAGATGCACCTGTTACACAGACCCAGAGAGGCCTAGGCACAATTCTGAGAGAGGCATGATTTGGCTTTTGACTAGGGTAAATAAATTGCCTGAGCTTCAAGGCTCCTGCTACCCCTCTAGTGTCTAATCACAGTGTTCTATGTAATTCAGAATGACTTTGAAACATTAGATGCTCTTCGTGCCTTGTGTAGAAAATTCTCACTAGGGCCACTAAAGCACCCATGTATTCATCATCCAATTATTTTAGTTTATTCTCAATATGAAGTTGTGCTTGAAGGTAATAAAGATGAAATATCAAGCAAATAATGGATCAGCTATTCTATAACTCAAACATCTATCTTTGTGATGTTTAAAACCCAGAATTTATTCAAAATAATATGAAGTTAAGCACCTCAAACTTACTTCAATATTTGTCCAAAAATTAAAGTGGTACCAAAAGTCAAGCCAATAATTCTAATAAAAGCCAGACTGCAGAATATGTAGTGACACGGGAAAACAACAAATCCAGAGGTGACTAAGAGAAAGGATTGAGGGAGGAAATAGAGAAACGTGAATTGAGTAGAAGAGAAACCATGTTCAAAGAAGACTGTTTCGTGGGCAGGTGTTTGTCTTAGTAATTAAGGTACTTGCCTCACATGTGGAAATGCCTGGGTTCAAGTCCAGGTTCCATTCCTAATTTCTACTATTTGCTAAACACACTTTGGGAAGTAGCAAGTGACAATTCAAGTGGCTGAGTCACCCACACTCATATGGGAGACTTAAATTGTGTTCATGCTTTCTGACTTTGGCCTGTCCCAATACCAAATGTGTAGGTTTTCGGGGTGTGATCTAGTGTACGGGGTGCACATGTTCATTTTCTCTTATTTATTTCTTACTATTTTTCTTTACTTGGTTCCATAGAAAGATAGATTCCCTCCCCCACCCCCACTAAGGCCCTCCCGTTTACCCCTATATTGTAGCAATAGTATAGTCCTTCAGCAACAGTCACAAGTCTAATGTTCTGCTATTTAAGTATATCATGCAATTATAAGTACAGAAAATGGTAGAAGTCTAGTGTCCAATTCTCAAGATATATTTAAAAGCTTTTATTCAGGAGTGAGAGGCATACTACAAAGTATCTTCATTTTCTGGTATGCTAATCTCTATTCTATAGTTCATCTGTGAGAAAAAAATACACAGGCACAAGTTTGCCTATGTATATATTTGTATTTTGTATGTAGATTGCTTTATATCAGAGAATGTATGATCTTTGTCCTTTGGGGATTGGCTGATTTCATTGAGCATAATGGTCTGTATTTGGGACCATTTTGTTGCAAATGGTAGAATATCGCTCTTTTTCATGACTGAGTAATATTACATGGAATAAACATACCACAATTTATTTATCCATTCCTCTTTCAATGAACATCTAGGTTATTTCCATGTCTTCACTATTGTGAATTGTCCTGGTATAAATACAGGGTTGCAGGTCACTTTCTCATATTGCAGATTTCACTTTCTTTGGATATATTCCCAGAAATCTGATTGCTGGGTCATACAGCAGATCGATTTTCAGTTATGTGAGCACTCTCCATTACTGATTCCATAATGGTTACACCAGCTTACATTTTAACCCACAGTGGAGTAGAGTAGCTCTTCCCATATCCATGCTAGCAGGTGTTGCTAATCGATTTCTGTATGTAGGCCATTCTCACTGGAGTTAGGTGGAACCGCAGTTTAGTTTTCATTTATATTTACCTAATAGTTAGGGAGTTTGAGCATTTTTTTATGTATCTATTTAGCCACTTGAATTTGTGAACTAGTGAATGGAGGTGCATGCTCTCTTTCTCTACTTTTCAAACAAATAAGTTTAAAAGAACCTTTTGAACATCATCATAGACCAGATGATAGAAGTTAGCTCAAACATAGGTCAACAGACCAGAATAGCAAGGATAGATGTTAGCTCTAAAAAAAAAAATCAATTGAACAGAACAGAAAGCCCAAAAATTAATTAAATTAATCCACACATATACAGGCAACTGATTTTTGATGAAATACCAGGAACATACATTGAAGAAAATGATAACTGGTAAAACTAGACATATATATAGTGGGATAAAATTAGATCACCACCTTTTACCGTAGGCAATGTGACAACTGAAAATATGAATATACTAGAAGAAAATGTAGAAGAAACAGCCCAAGATACTGGCATGTGGAATCATTTTTAATAGACCTAAAAGGCATAGACAACAAAAGAGAAACCAGAAAATGAGGATATGTCAAACTCAGAAGCTTCTACATAGCAAAGAAAATAAGTACTGTAAAGAGATATCTAACAGAATGGGGGAAAATATGAAAACTACTTATCTGACCAAGAGTTATTATCTAGACTATATCATGAACTTTAAAAACATGCATACGCCAGAGTGGTTGTGGTTTGGTTGGGCTTTGCTGCAGCATCAGTTAGCGGATGGTGCCTCAGGGGACAAACTCTGTCAAGCTAAACTGCAGAGCCACCTGGAGAATGCAAGATCCATGAGTGGGAGTGGGCCCAGTAGGGAAATAGTGGGCACCTCTCTGATGGGCTCCAACAGTCACTGGTGAGCATTGAAACTAGAACTGGAGGTAGGCATGGCTTCACAGTCACATCCACCAGCATCAGTGTGGACTGCAATGTGAGGCTGGTGGAAGTGATTTAGGTTTGATGTCCATAGGCATATATGAGAGCAGAATGAGATTTGGGACAGACTGGACCAGTCTGCCATACATGCTGGCAAAGGAGCAGGTTTGGTGGCGGTTATTGTGGGTCTTACCAACTAGGCTATAACTCCCACTGGCTTGTGTGAGGGGCAAATCTGTGGTGGGCAGGATTGGGCTGGACTGCAATATCCATTAGTTTGTGAGACAGATAGGGCTGGAGATGGAACTGACCTAGCAATAGCAAATACCAGTGTGATATAGATTGATCTGGGCGATGGAATGGGCCAAACCCTGTATTGACATGCACACACAAGAATCAGGTCTGTGATGACCTCAGCTGAGAATCTTTGGCAATCCCCCTGACTGAACCGCCAACTCAGAACTTCAACCATAGAGAGAATTACAGGTTCCATGGCCTGACCATGGAGTGCATGTGTCAGAACTGGGCCTCCTCAATGGCTTAGATGGAGCAGTAGACAGCATTTCCAGATGCACATGGAGGATGTGACAGTATATTGGAACCTGCAGAGGACACCTGGTACCAATGCAGAGGATGGAGGACAGAACAAATCCACCAACAACTTCAGCCAAAAGTTGACAGTGACTACTTGGGCAAATGGAGACTAAGGTGGCCTAGGTTAGCCAGTGGACTCTGGAGAGATTTCAATGTGATTGGAGTGGTGAGATCAGCAGCAATACAGAACTGTTGAATTATCAAAATTACTTGAGCAGGACCTTCAGAGCATGCCCCACATCAGGAACCTTGGAATAGTTGGGAGGCTGGGTGTGGCTTCTCCCCTTATCTTTCCCCTTGCACCCTAATCAAATATGTAAAAATCAACAAGAAAATGTACATAAACAAAAACAAATCAGCAAGTAGTTAAGAAATGGGTGAAAGGGCCCAGTGCGGTAGCCTAGTGGCTAAAGTCTTCACCTTGAACACGCTGGCATCCCATATGGGTATTGGTTCTATTCCTAGCTTTTCCACTTCCCATCCAAACCCCTGCTCGTGGCCTGGGAAAGCAGTCAAAGATGGCCCAAACCCTTGGGACCCTGCACCCTTGTGGGAGACCTGGAAGAAGCTCCTGGCTCCTGGCTTCAGATTGACTAAGCTTCGACCATTTCAGCCACTTGGGGAGTGAATCAGTGGATGGAAGATCTTCTTTGTCTCTCCTGTTTGCATATCTGATTTTCCAGTAAAACCAAATAACTCTAAAGAAGAAGAAATGGGCAAAGGTCCTGAATGTAGAGCATCCCTGTCTGTGGCCTTGGAAAAAAGCCAAGGATACCTCCGTTCTCTGAGCCTCTGCTCTTGCATGGGAGACCTAGATAATGCTTCTGGCTCCTGGTTCCTGGCTTTGGTTTAGCTCAGCTCTGGTCATTGCTGTCATTTGGAGAGTGAGCCCGTGGATGGAAAATCATTCCCTCTGTTATTTCTTCTCTCTGTAATTTTGCATTTCAAATAAAAATAATAGATAGTAAAAAAAAAACAGATATCACTTCACCCTGTCAAAATTGCTATTTTCTAATAGATACAATGTAAGAAGAGCTAGTGAGGAAGTGTGCAATGGGGAACTCTCCTATACCGTTGGTGGGAATGCAAAACAATACAAGTATTGTTTCAAACAGTATAAGGATTGCCTGAAAACTGGAAATGAGACTGCCATATGATTCACCAGTCCCAATAGTGGGTATATTTCTGAAAATAATGAGATCATTTGGTCAGAGAAATTGGCTCCACCATAGCTATCACATTGCTGTTCATAATATTCAAGATAGGGAGTCAACTAAGATATCCATAATCAAAAGAATGGAGAAAGGAAATGTGCTGTGTATACAGCAGAATGCCATTCAACCAGGAAGGGAATTCTTGTCACTGACAGCAAAATGGATAGAACTAGATGACATGATGTTAAGTAAAATAAGCCAGACACCAAAAGACAATTTTCACATGTTGTTTATCATATGTGGGAGGTAAAAAAAAAAAAGGCAATGTGAATAGTTTTGATTATGAGAGAATGGAAAGGAGAGAAGGGAAAGAGGGAATTCATGTTAAGAAAATTAGGGGGAAGCTAGTTATTGCTCAATGACTGTGACAAATAAGGTATTACGAGTTAATACTAGAGAAAGTTGAATGTAGGACATTGGATTGTTGCCAGTGTGTCACATTAATATATTAATAGGAAAAACTAGATGTGGAGCACATGACAACTCTTTGTAACCATTTACATTTTATTTATAATTTAAAAGCTTGAATTTTATAAATCACTTAAAATTGCCACTTGACACAATAGCTTTGTGGATATTCAGAACAATTTTTTCTTTCATTTCCTTTTAAAAAGGCAAACTATAATGCAATATCATTAAAAGAAAAAGGGAATATTTGTTCAAGAGCTAGGGGAAAGAACAAGGAGAGAAACACTATCCAGAAAATGTGACTTTGCCTCAGGTCTCTGAATGTCGGAAAGCTGCATTTATGTGGGAAGTTTTCAATAGCCTTTCTTAGACTGCATGAGAAATGTCCAGTTCGGCAGATATTCCTCAGCTGATCTGACATTTATTACTTAGTCTGACATTATTTCAAATACCCAGAAGGAAAGATGAATGTGGGATCCAATTCGCAAAGAGCTCTTAGAAGAATGGAAATGCATGGTGACATTTTTCTAGACCATTTGGTGTTGATTTTTTTCATTTTGCTTCAAATAGAGTTTGTACTTCTCTAACTCCCCCTAGAAGGATTTATTTTGAATTTCATTAAGAAAATCTCCAACAATAATAAAGTCTAATATCTGATAGCTTATAGCAGAGCTGCTGGCAGACACTAGAGGCACAAAAGGCCATGTGGGAATGTTAAGTGGTGTCTGTATTGAAGCAAATGGTTTATATCTTGTGTTCCTGAATCCTAGTGCTTCTGTTAGTTTCCTGTGTAGGTGTCTTCTTATTTGTTCAGCAAAAGTGTGTTAATAACCATCTACAATGCTATAGAGAACAAAAAAATCCAGAAGTGAATTAAATGTCACAGTATCCTTCAAGCATCTGACAGAAGATAAAATATAGGCTAGAAACATTAGCTATTTTTCAAAAATGTATTTATTTGAAAGTCAGAGTTCCATCCACTAATTTATTCCTCAAATAGCTGTAACAGCTGTGGCTGGGTTGATGTGAAGGTGGAGGCCAGGAGCCTCCTCTGGGTCTCCCACATGGGTGAAGGGTCCCAAGCACTTGGGACATCATCTATTGCTTCTGCAGGTGCATTACGGGGAGCTAGATTGGAAGCAGAGTAGCTGGGATTTGAACTGGTGTTCACATGGGATGCTGGCACTGAAGGCAGCAGTTTATTTATTTATTTATTTGTTTATTGCTATGTCACAGTGCCAACCAGAAAAATCAACAATTATAGTACTGCAACTTACAAATTTTGATGCTGTATACATGGAAGCACATACACACACAGCCTCAGAGCTTTATGGAGACACATATGAAAGTCTTAACTAATTCTCAGTGTGGGTTCAGGGAATAAGAATGATAGTTGAACTGAGTCACTAAGTTTGCAGTAGGAAGGACACACAAGGCCAAAGAAATGACATGTAAAAGCATGAACATGTAAGACTACATGAAGTACACAGGGAACTGCCAATAGATTACATGATTGTGGAGTTCAGTATGTATTGAGGGGGATGGCTGAAAATGAAATCAGAGAAAGGATTGTTGTATATTCTTGGGAGGCTGAAATAAGGACACAGATCAGTCCTTATCAGGGAAAGGGCTTTTCATCTGATTTACAGCATTCTCTCTTTATAGATTTGCAGTAACACAAGGTGCTTCTTCATCTAGTTTCTCTTGTAGTTGTCTTTTTTACATAGCAGGTACTTAGTTAATCTTCCTTGACTTTGAACTTTTACTAGGCCACGTGCTTTAAATTATGGCCCTGGGATATAGCGATGATAATAGGGTTAATAAATCTGAATTGAAAAAATGTCTTTGATGTGATCAATGCTGGGGCCCAAGAAGCAGTCAGCTATGTTGTAGTTTCCTTAAGGGATGGAATGGTGCTAATGGGATCTCAGAATGATTGAATGCACTTATTGGTAATGTCATCCCAGGTCCTGGGTTTGGGTCTAAGTATTTCAAAATGAAGACCCAATTTGATGAGTTTGTGCATGTTAATTTAATCAGACAGCTCCGATTTTCTAGCAATTCTTTTTCTTAATTTGAGAATTATATGCAAGTGGATAGTTGGTGTTAATCTTTTGTGTAGGACACTCCTGGGTGGATATTCACTACAGAGTTGAAATCATGTATCAGAATATTACTTTGTGAGTGCAGAGTGAGAACAAAAGGCATTTGATATTCTCAGGGGACATTTCCATCAAGCTGTGGTGGCGTGACAGATTGTCCTTCTCCACTCCAGCAATATTCCTCCCTAGAGAACTGGTATTTGTTTTTAGAATTGGAGCACTGATTCTCCTGGACAAAGCACATTGACATATTTTTGCTCTCCTTAGAATCATGCTGACACTTTCCCACCTCCACTTGTTATGGCATTTCTTGTCATAGTCTGGCTTATATTAATCATAGTTTGGTCTGGATAGAGACTGAGTCGAAATTGGAAATGTATCAGCAGTGCATTCACAAATTGTCTTTGAGGGTGGAAAGACTTCTGTTGGTGGTATTTGTTTCACTTTCAGAAAGTAGCACTTTGTAGTTTGACAGCCAGTTTGGGGGAGTAGTTCACATTTGGAATCTGTTGTGTCCCTAGTCTTTCTGAACCAATTGGATGTCATAGAGTGCTAAGTAGAAAACAGAGTTCCAGTTCAATAATTAGTGAACATTTTAAAAGCTCTTGGACATTTTTTTTTACAAATTATATCATTCCCAAAACACAGTAAAACAAAACAAAACAAAACAAACAAACAAAAAACAGTGAAAGCAGGGCCTCCAAAGGAACATTGATATTTTCATCGGCTCATTTAACAGAAATATGTCCTTGATGCTATTGAGGGGGCTGGTGAGGTAAGCAGGATAGTGCAGTAAGTCAGATGTAAGGTGAAAAACAAGACCTTCTGTCTTGTAGTCCAGTGCTGTTTTGTACTCCATAACTTATTATTCAAAAAATCTATATAAAAATAGGAATAGAAATGCAAACTCATATCCACAAAGTACTCATGAGAATTCCCTCTAGAAAATTCCCATTGAAATCTTCCTACACTCTTGGAAAAAAAAAAACAATAGAAGTTATTTGTTGTTTGAAATTTCCACCAGTGCCTCTGTATAGTAATTTGCTTTCTGACCATTTATGTTAAACAATGTTATTCATTTGCAGGCAGAGTCAAGCTTTTAAAACGTATATTATTAGCATAATGAAGGTTATTTATAGAATATATCAATATAAATATAGAATATATGGGTCGGAGATTCAGAGCAATCTAATTTACCATGAACATAGTTGTGCAGAGTGGTTGACACTCGTGGGGAGTATTGTTAGGAGATAATTAATGTCCCATGGCTACCAGTTTGAGTTGGGTGACTTTAATGGGCCTTCTTCATCTTTGAGAGGTTTTCTTGTTCCTTAGTTGTCCTAGTCTTCATTAGCCCTGACAACTATCTAAGGCTGATCCTAGAAGAAGGAGGGTTGACAGTGATAGTTTGGGTTTCCCTCTAGAACAATGGTTATCTTCCCTGGGTTACCTGTTACCTCATCGGTGAGGAGAACTCTTAGAGTTTGGTTTGGGTGCATATCACATTGTGGCTCATGTTTAGGGTTCTATTTCTGACTTTGGAAAATAAATTTATCTCTTAAGTCCCTAGTAGGCAGGGCATGTGGAAGGCCCACAATTTAAGCTATGGTGCCCATAGGCCAAGTTTGTTGCTCTTTCTACTTCTTGTAGAAGTAGCTGTGTACCTTTTGCAATTCTCAGCCCATCTGTCTCATGGGAATGGCTCCCTGTGTGTTTTCTACTAAATACATACCTTTTGATTTTTATTCACTTAGTAGTCAGTTGACCTTTCTCTCTGACTCTTCCCTCTCCTACTACCACCTTCCTTACCTCCTACCCCACTTTCTATCTGCCTCCTGAGAGTAACGTGATGTACTACAGATTGGTAATGCAAAGACACATGTGTCTGTCCCTAATGGAACACAGGAAAGGCAAATGGTGTAAGTAGACAAAGCATTATGACTTATATTCTAGAAATGATGTGACTGCTGGGCCCCTGGCACAGAAAAGACTGTCTAATCATATGTTGCTCAGAGTCTGAGGAGGAGGCAAAACTTAAGGTAAACTTGAGATGCTGAAAGGAAAATTCCAGGTGATTTTGGAAAGGTGATTCAAATACTTGCTTCTTAAGCTAAGGGAAATGAGCCAATCCCAAAAGGTTAGATACCACATGTTTACCTTAATTTAAGATGAAATGATGTCAATCTGGAAAATAGTACCTGTAAATTGTAATAATATTTCAACCTCTAACAGCCTGTATCACAAGCAATAAGATATTGTGATGTAATCAATGAATCAACAATCAATGTGAGTCAGACTGCTCTTGATCTACATCAAAGAATTGTAAAACCTAATGCACTTTTAAGACCCTATGCTGCTCGGTAATGGGGCAGGAGAGCAGAGAAATCTTGCATCTCCCTAGAATGTGTGAGGAAGACATGAAGTATAACCTATCAAGAATATAACAGGTAACTTATAGACAACAGACTCGAATCAGCATTAGACAATAGTAAAACCACAAAGACATATAGGGGGAATCAAGAGCGATCCTGACAACCTCTTAACAGGAGGTCATGTGCACAAAGAAGGGGGGGACCCCAGAGTGGAGCAGGTGGACAGGAGGAGGCTTGTATCCCAACCGTGGAGACCCCTGGATCCTCACCAAAGACTATATCCCAACTACCAAGGAGACCACAGGGAATTTGAGTGCCTTTGGAGGCCAAGAGCTCTGAGGTCATCCACTCCCATTTGAATTTCCCACATGGGATGGAAGAAGCACAAATCTTTCCTCTCAGGGTCCAATGTCATCGGAACAACAGCCAGGAGCCCTAAACAGTCTACAGAAACAGAAGAACAGTAAACTTCCTTTGGGATTAGGGAGAGGAGCTTTCTCTTGGTCCTTATTTAGTTCTAACTTTGGATCCCCACCCTCTCCTGCAATGACCATCAGGTTCATGCCGGAACTCCGCCCCTCCAAACAAAACAAAACAAAACAAAACAAAAAAATTAGAATAGATAGACAGAGAACAACAAGGAAATCTTGGAACCAGACAGGAAATGGTCAGCTTGGATTCACATATACCTTACTAGATAGGACATGAAAATAAGTTACTCCTCACTGGGGTATAGATTTTTCTGCACACCCCTCCTAAAACCGTTCTGTGCCTCAACTGTTGACATATGCCTTTTTGAAGTTATAAGCCAGTTTGGACTATCCTAAAATCTGCCAAGTTCAGCAAAATTATGCTTCAATACAATAAACAGCTAAATACAAAAATGAAAATAGACACGAACAGCTGAATAGTATCCTATAGCCATTTTAAGGTGTATAGCAGCCAGTTGTATATAGACTAAAATTGAAATGTGAATGAAGTAGTCACAGGAGGTGGTTAAGAATTAGCATTTTTAAAACATTGGTTACTCAATACCATGTTGGTTAATTACATAATGTTGTAAATTGTTGTTGATGTTATGTTGGGGCTTTTAATTGGTTGGAATGATATTCTGCCAGCTCTGCTTTTAGACTAGAGATGGTCTCCCCAAGAAACTTGAATCTATCTGGACAATAAGATGCTGGACTCTATGCATGGTGTACATGCTTGCAATAGAAGATTGCTTTAGTTACTCAGTTTCTGGCAGTGTACATCACTCCATCATACTCTAGTTCTTGTGCTTCTGGCAGTATACATTACTCCAGAGTGTCTTGTTTTGTTCTTGACCTTGGGTAAGATACGAAAGAAGTACAGAAATCTTTGAAACTCCTTTGGGCTCTTATATTTGAAAAAGTATTTTATGTTGGTTGCTTGCAATGTGGGATGCATTTTCTTATGGAAAAAAAATGGTCTTCAGAGTAATTAGGCTCCTATTCTTGCTCATTAAAGCCTGTGTTACCTTTTCTTTGTAGTATCATACTGTGCAAATAATACTACAGATGCTAATGGCATGTGACATTGTGCTTCTGTGGGAAAAATTCATTCTATATTTGCAAATGTGAGTTCCAGAAATCTTTCATTCTCACTGAGGATTCAATGGTGAATGAAGAAATTCTTGTTTTGTTACTCTTACACATGGTCAAACTGATGGGATCAGGAACCACATCATCTCCATTTTGTAATGTGTGCCTCATGGAAACAGGAAGAGGATATAATGGGGAGAGTGATGGAGATAGACACTTTAGCATAATGCAAAAGGTTGTGGGGGAAGAAAATGGGATGAAATGACCAATGAGGTTATAGAGGAATATGATCCCTAGAGGCTATGGTGACACAAATGAAATCATAGCTAGCAAAGTACATACCTGCCCAGGATGTGAACAGGGAATAAAGGACAAAATTAGTACTTATTTTTAACTGAGTTCTAGAATGAATTACACAATTATGCCTCACATGTGTCTTTTTTTAATTATTAGAAGGATGACTCATTATTCCTGACTTCATGGGGGAGGACATGAGGTACAATGAAGTCACACAGAGACTAGATGACAGGTCTGGCTGACATCCACAGTTGGATTTCATGAAGTTCCTATAATTCACATGGTTATTAGTAGGAACTATTTGTAAAATGAGATGGTATTTCATTTTATTGCTAAGAAAATTGAGGCAAAATACACATAAGATCGATTCAAGAGACTACCAATGTGTAGAGACAGTATCACTAGAAGTAAACCCAAGGCACCTTGATTCAGTCCTGTATGGCTCATTGCATAAAATACCTACTATGGCAAGGTAATGTCTTAGGCACTAGAGTAATACATATGCATTTAGAGCATGATGTTACTATTCAGTGCTTTGGGATTAATTGTCCCAACCAAGAAGACAGGGCAATCTGTGATAAGCACCAGAATAGAGCAATAAACACAGTATGTTGGGAGAAGATACAGAGTGTACTTCTAACTCAAGAAGCAGGAGATAATGGTAGTGTCTAGACCTGGGCCTTGAAAGATTGATAGCATGAGGTAGATAAGCAGACCTAGACAGAAAAATCCATGGGAAAGAAGTGACCATGAGTGTATCATAAACATAGTACCCATTTATTGAACCTTTACTCCATGTCAGATCCTGGACTATGTGCTTCATATAAATTATGTCATTTATGCCTCACAGTAATCCAATGAAATGAATGCTTTTATTCTGATTTTATAGATAAGAAAACTAAAACTCAAAATAGATTATTTGTCAAAGTCTATATAGCTAATAAATTAGCAGAACTTGGGGCCAACCTACATTTTGTAATTCACATTCATTCAATTGGGTTATCACATATAGTATAATAGGGGATTGCTATGGACTGAATTTTACCACTCCCCAAATTTATACATCAAAGCCACAACCCCTGATAGAATGGTATTTGAAAATGAGACCTTTGGGAGATAATTTACATGAGCTCACTATGGTAAAGCCCTAACAATGGATTAGTATCCTTATAAAAAGACACACCAAGTAACCTGTATACTCACTCTCAGTTCCTCCCTCCCTCCCCCTTCTTCACTCCTTGACATATGAGCCTCTAATGAGAGAAGAAAACCCTCAGTAGAAACAGACCAGGCTGGCATCTTAATCTCTGACTTCCACCAATTGAACAGTTTTGCTGTAATGAGAGATGGCTTGGACAGGTGCTGCTATTCAATAAAACCAATAGAGGACAGTAGAAAGATGGGTGTGTATAAATAAAAATGTAATACCAAATGTGAGTGGTACATGGTGAATTCTAGAATTAGGTGGAGGAGAGAGATTGGCTAAATTTCCTGGCAATGGCTTCATTGAGTGAACATAACTTGATATAGGCCCCAATAGAATTTGACATGTGGAAACCAGGAAGAGCAAAGTATTCTTGAAGTAAGAGATACTATGTGGAAAATCATATAAGTGATGGTAGGGGGTAAAATGGAATGTAAATTGTTAAACCGTCCTACTTGGTGGGAGCAGAATGAATTATGAAGGAGGACAGCAGAGTTACTTTAAAAATGCCAAATAATACATTACTTTTGGGGGCTGAGGTGACCATACTGTTTTAAGTCTCCATGGTTATATCACTCTTCATGAAGATAAGGGACTTCAGGTGGCAATAAAGTTAGAATTGTATGCATTTATATAGATTTCAAGCAGTACTCACTGTATACCCAGTAGTATTCCAATTGCAAAGAGTTTCTAAACTTTTTAGAGATCAAATAGTGATGTTTGATATGTTGGAAAATAGGCAAAAATAATATACATAAAAAGTGATAGATTTGAATCATACCATAGACTGAAGGCCACATAGAAAAGGCAATAGTTTGAAAAAATTGGGTAGCCGGAAATAAAGGATGGGTATATTGGGAGCACAAGTAAAGGGTATATCTTTGTACAGGAGAAGAGGCACTTTTTTTTTTCTCCGAGCTGGGAGCAAAAAGGGACTAGGGCAGGTCAACTGAGGGAGGTGAGCCCTAAGATTTCCTCAAGAAAGAGGTGATTGGCATTCTGTAGTAAGCTGGCTGACCACATGGCACAAGGAGCCTGGCCTTATGCTCCAGGGACCCTGGGGATGCTGGCTTGTAGTAGGACAGGGGAATGGTGCTGGTGGGGTCCTGGAGAGACCTAGGCATTCACATCTATGTAGGCAGAGTAAGCCTGGGTATCTCCCCACATATGTGGACTGTAGATTGATTGGGGAGGGGGGGTAGATGTGTGGGAGGGAGGACCTAAGGGGATAGGTTGCAAGCAAGCATTGACTTCTGAGGGACTTCCATCAACAAAGCCATTGATTGTACCTACAGATAAGCGAGGGGCCTGAGAACAAATGGTTCAGAGGTTGGAAGTGGCAGGACTTTTATGGGACAGACAGATGAACCAGACAATTTGAAAAATATCAGCTGGGCTAGTTAGCATGGTTGACAGCTGACTACCACCCACCAGTGCACACTAAAGCTAGGGCTCAGGGTACGGCCTGGCAGTGCTATATGACAGTACCTGCCGGTTACAGTTGGAACAGGGGACAAATGATATTAGGCTGGGCGATGACACTAACCAGCATGTGAGAGAATTGGAGTGAGAGGTAGATTCTGTGGGAAATGTGTGGGCCCACCCTCTGAAACTGCAGTTTCCGCTGGTTAGCTTAAGAGCTGCTGGTGGTGATAGGCTGTGCTAGGCATGATCATGGAATCTTCTACTACGCATTGGTAATGGAGTTAGGAACAGGCTGGGTAGAGCCAGGCTGCAGTACCCACAGGCACACCCAAGAAGAGGGTATGGGGTGGATCAGACTGCAACATGCACCAGCTCATACAAAGGCCAGAATGGAGGGAGCAGATTGTGCTTGATAAGGACCTAGTACCTGCTGGCATATGTGAAATCTGACTCTGGGTGTAGACCTGGTCAGGGAACTTGGAAATCTCCCCTGGTGGGCAGTAGTTCCACTGGTGAACAGGAGAGCTGGGACCAGGAACAGACCAGGCTAGGCAGGGCTACAATCCCTGTTGGCCTGCATGTGAGCTGGGTTAGAGGTAGAGTCAGGCTGGGATAACCTACTGTATCCACTGGTGCATGCATGAGCCAAAGTAAGTGTAGGATGATTGTGTTTAGGTACAGCATCAATTGGCAAGTGCTGAGACTGGTGGCAAATTCTGTCAAGCTAGACTGCAAAACTACCTGGAGAGTGCAAGTTCTGGGACTGGAAGTAGGCCCAGTAAGGAAACTGTGGGCACCTGTCTGATGGGTTACAACTCTCACTTATGAGCATGACAACCAGAGCTGGGACTGGCTAGATAGGTAGTGGCACCCACTGGTACGACTATGGGTTGGATATTGAGATTGGTTGGGTTGACATAGGCTTCACTGTCCTTTGGCATGTACAAGAACTGAATGGGATGTGGGTCTGAATGGATCAGTCTGCTGCACATACTGGTAAGCACAGGAACTGGAGGCTGGCCTAGTGAGGGTTATTAGGAGTCACTCCTACTAGACTGCAGCTCCTACTGTTATATATGAGGGCTAAGTGTGTGGTGGGCAGGGTTGGACTGGACTGCAGTGCCCATTGATTTGTGTAAGAGATGGGGCTGGAGACATAACTGACCCAGCAATTGCAAATACCAGTGTGTGTGCAGTCTGATGTGGGTGACGAACTAAGCTAGACCCCATACTGATAAGCATACACAAGATCAGGTCTGAGATCACCTCAGATGAGATTTCTTTGGCTATCCCTCCAACTGAACTGCTGGACTCAGAACCATGGGGAGAATTACAGGTTCCATGATATTTGGGTCAAGGGTGACTCTAAGGTGAAGTGTATCAGCCAAAGCCAATGTACCCTGAAAGGATTTTCTCATCCTTGGATCAGCAAGATTGACAGCATTTCAGACCTACTGAAACGACCTAAATAGAACTTTATGAGCATGGTCCACATTGGGGACCCTTGCATGATATCAAGTGGCCATTCCCCATCCCCAGGTACAGAGGCAGTTACGAGGCTGGATGTGCCTTTTCCCCTTCTATCCCCTCACTTTCCCCCAGGAACAGGAAGAGCATAAAAGAGGATATGTAAACAATGGTTTCACCCTTTCTCCTAAACCTCAGACCTTCCCAACCTGGTGAACTATGTGAACATCCTTAAAAATAAAAATTTAAAATGAGAATGAGGTTATTCACTATTATATACATAAATACTTAAATTATGTGTTACATGACATTTAAAGGTGTGATGAATTATTTTCTTTTCCAAGGGGATAAAAATTGAGTATAGATAATGCACTGCAAGTAGAATGTATGCCAGTGACATGTTTTAGAGATGTATCCATGGAGAGTTTGTAGTTCTTGCTGAGTTTATATACTTTTATTGAACCTTTATTGAAACAAGGACTTTCGCTTCCTGGCTACTTTATTTTAGTTTAGCAGCTGAAATACCACAGAGACTCACAGGATCAGAACTTTATTATTATTAAAAGAAAGGCTGTTTGTCAAGTTCCCCAAGCGTCGATCAACACAATATACTTTGAAGTCAATGGGAGTTTTTATGTAGAAATCACAGGACTGAATCTAGGCATTTGTTAGTTTTTGACTATTGTTACAAATGTAAATGTTGATTCATTCTTTTGCAAATAGTATTTTACATTTGAGAGAGAAATCAGGAGGGTACACTACAGAAATAAAACAGGAGTGATGGAGTTATATACAGATATTTTTATATCGTTATCCATACCCATTTATTTAGTCCAGCTCTGTGCTGCTTTGTTGAAACCCATAGAGCCATAAAGCAGGGATATGGAAGACATGGTTGAAGGGCTATGTAGGGCCCATGGAATCCGCTGATGTGGCCCTGCCAAAGTAAAAGCAAGCTGGAATCAGTATTTCATATATCTATAGCAGAGTTTTTTTTTTCTTTTAGATTGATAATCTTATGTGGCTTGTGAATGATGTTACAAATATCTAAATGGCCCTTAGCAGAGAAAAGATCCCTTACTGCTGCTGTAGAGGCTGCAAATTAAACGTGATGCATGTCCCATCTGTAAGTAGCTAATAATATACCTGTATATAGAAATAGGCATAGGTTGGTTAAGAAGGAATGACGCCTTTAGATCACCATGGAAGGAAGACTTGTGCCAAATTAAGGCCAAGTTAGGAGGATCACAATCATAAATAATTATATATATTCAAAAATATGCATATGTATATATAGTCAAAAACGAATATGTGTGTATATATATGCATTTTGTCTTAAAAACTGTGTTGTAGGCTATTGTATTTTGGAAATAAAGGATTTTGTTGTGGCTTGTGGGAGTTTGGTAGAAGAATTTGTGCTGAGCCTTGTAGACTAGGTAGAGATGGAAAAATGTGAGAACTAAAATCAAGAGCCCAGTATGAGTAACCATGCAGAGGAAAGAATAGTTGTGTCTTCTTTGAAGGCCAGAAAAGAGATCCAGGGGCTGTGATGGAAGATTTGTGCAAAGAAGCAGTAGTGAGAGATGCCTTTTAAAAAGCCGATTGGAGGCACCTTGTGGAGGACCTTATATGTTGGGCTAAGTAGATTGGACTTCATGCCTTAGGCAGTGGGAAACCTTCATATGGTGCTTTAGCACCTTATCCCTCAGTCAGATAATAGGCTAAAGATTAATTGCATCTTTATACACATATCATATCACAGAACACCAAGGGATGGTATTTAACATTTCAGTATAACTTAAGCAAGATCTTGAGTACGGGGAGGCGGGGGCTACTACTGAATGAGGAAAAGAATGAAGAAAAGCATTAATATTCATATCCTGTCACAGTCACAGTTGCGCTTCATTTCTTTGTTCTATTCTTAATCTACTTTAAGTATTTTTAGCATTAACTACACTGTGTAAAGGCTTCTAATGAAAAGTTAGGACCATTGTGGGCTTGATGTCAAATTTTCCAGCAAGCTATGAATCCTCTCTAAATGGATCAGTTAAGAGAGAATGGTGCCTTTAGATTGTCAGGCAGGATGACTAGTGCCAAATCAAGGGCAAATTAGGTGAATCACTATTATAAAGAACCCAGTCTATCCGTGCTGTGGCACACATTTGCTGTGCAAGATCACTGAGGTATTAGAAGCTCCAGAAGAAATGCTTGGGGTCTTGTTTGGGAGCCTGCTCAATGAGTTGATGTGCTAATAAACAGAGTAAAACTGTGTCTACACGAGTGGTTTCTCTGTTTGACACTGGAGAAAAGTGGGCCCACTTTGAGTAGTTCTGGATATTTCCAAAGATTTAATGTTGAGTAGACAATATTTTTGCTGGAGAGTTTGGTTTGTTTTAGTGAGAGGCTTGACTTTATTGTAGTCACTATTCTATTTATGATGAGGCAACTTTCTCTTCATAACTTTCTTATGGAAATTTTTTCCTGAACTTTGAATCTTGGTGGAAATATACCATTGTTAAGAAACTGCTGAAAATTCACTTTTGCTTTCTCATTGCATCCCATTCTCTCTAAAATGCAGCTGTCTGTTAAACAGGCACGGACATATTATTTGAAGGGAAAGAACATGCATACCCAGAACAACCCATTTTCTGGTCGGCGCACTGGGGGATTTATGCCACTCTAGGAAACAGTGTACTGACTGGGAAAGCTCAATATTTGAGCCTGTGCTCCAGAAAGTGACAGAATTTCTGCATTATAGTCACAAGAAGATTTACCACTGTAAAATACATACATCGTGAAGTTCTAGATAGCGGTTCTTAGAAATTCCTAATGACATGACTGTTCTTTGCAACAGTTCTACTTCAAGTGTCCAAAGTCTTTCTCTTTGCCTATACCAAGTGTAGTTTGCCTATACAAATTTAAGACGCGGTTCAGATGGCATCTTCCTCAGGAAACTTTACACCAAACAGAAGAGATCTTACTTTTCTGAGAACAGATCTTGTTGACAACATTAATATTAATATTAATAATAATGGCCTGTTGGTGGGAGTAATTTGGTTATGTTTTATATATTTCACAGGGCGCATTTCCCAGGAGCAGAGATTTGTCTCAAAAGACATTTATATCTGCTCCAGCATGCATGTGTGTGCGCACACATACATACCACCAGTCACACACTATGTAATACATAGTGGACGCTTAGAAAATATCAGTTGAATGAACTCATGCATGGTGCATATTGAACTATAGACTTTTAAGAGGGAAATGGCATCTTCAGGGGGTTAGGCAAAGGTCACATTCAGAAAGGCTATTTAATTAATCACCTTAGAGCTTCTGTACTGAGACCTCCGACAAATGACTTTGAAGAAACAGCTGAATACAAAGGTCAACATTGCTTCGGAAGAAAAGGGAGAACTTCGTTTGCGGGTAGAAAGATGTGATATACTTGAGTAGACCTTTATAGAAGCAATTTCTCATGCCAAAAACTGTGCTAATCTTGAGGTTAGAGAGATGAATAATACAGAATTTGTGTCTTTAAGATGCTTCCAGTCTAGTAATGCAGGGACAGGGCAGTCAGAAGTCCAATAAGAAAGAAAGGGAAAGCCATCATAGAATACTAGTATCAGTTAAACATTGGGGCCAGCGAAACTGAGAGCCTGCTCTTGAAGGAAGTTTCCTATCTTCCTGTTACCTGTTCTTGATTGCTTTTGATTAATTCCAAAGGCACGCAAACTCACGAAGAATGGTAAAGTATCATAAGGTGAAACCCAGGTATGCTTTCTTGTTAGAAAAATTGCACTTTTTTTTTACTCTTGCTATGCTTTGGCATCTCTCCTTCCCATCAGAGACAGACAAGAATATGACTTGTCAAGAAAATGGCTAGTAACTCTCAAATAACAAAAGGGTCATTCCAAACATCACAGAAAAAGGCCAAGGGGAGGGGGATGATATCCAAGCTTTTTCTAACACTTGGCTTTTGAAAATTCTCATGACCTGCACAAACATACCACTATGGTAACAGAAGTTCACATAAGCACATGTGTACACACACATTCCACATTCACATATATTATGACACAAATACATATGCAAATATACACTGGCAACCATAAATATGTATGTGTACTCAGCTACATATTTGCATGTTGAAAGACCCCTGGCCCTAACTAGGGGCTCCTACTGCTCATTTCTGGCTTCTGTAGAATTTAATTGGTATGGTCATTATATGAGGTTGACATCATGTCCCTTTTTCTACTCACCTGCCCATTCAGTTGGCATCCTGCCTCCTGGAGACATGGAAATTTCAATATTCCATGGGGATTGTCTCCCTGGAGTCAGAACACTTATCTCAAGGAAAGTCAGACACATCAGCTTCATGCCTTCACCTCTTTAGCATTGTGTGAGCTCCTTTCTGTGGAAGGTAGGTTTTCATTCTGGGGGAAATGTTAAAAAATAATACAAGGACAGAGTAGATGCAATGACACTGGTTTATGAACACGCACACCTCTGTTCTTTTTGAGCCTTATAGAGTTAAGACTTGGGTCTTTGGTTCAGATATTTAGTTTTTGCTTTATAGATTTGGTCAAATGGCAATGATTATACATTAAACTGACTAACAGCCTGATAGCCATTACTGTATGGAGTATTGTATGTGACTGTTGGGGGGCAATTTTTCTAGGATCCAGTTCTCTTGCAACAATACCTTTAACTAACAATAAAAGTCTCTAAACCCCAGTTACATGGCCAGGGTTTAATGCAAGAGAGACTGGTGAACTTGACATGTTTTATGATGATCAATAATACAATTCAGATGCTTGTTGTATTTCAAACTAAATGGAACAGAATCAGTTCAAGCCATGAACAGCACTAAAGAAGCTCAAATGTCAAAGTTTTTGAAATGAAACATGAATTGAACAGATTAAACCTTCCTCCCAGGCCAAGCAACATTTTAGCTACTTTTTAATTAAAAGTAGCTAAATATAGCTCTTATCTTTATAGACTAGGGATGTAGATGACATTTTGCTAAACCTTTTAAAAATACAAGGCTTATTAATAAGTTATGTTAATTCCTGGAAAAATGAGAAATTAAATGTTCAGACGTTGAGCTGACCTAGTTTAGAGGTATCAGTCAAAGAGAAAGTTAATGGAAAGCAAGCAGAATTGGAAAACACAGGTTTATTGCTGTCTTGGTAATAACCTGAGATGAGAATGAGAGAATGAAGGCCTCATGATGATAGGAGATTTTTGAGAAGTAATTATATAACTGAAATAGCATTAAAGAGTCTCAGTAAAGAAAATCAATCATGGTTACATGGAGATCAGCAAATATGTCACACTGGAACTGTTACATTTCAGTGCATTGAAGCAGGGTTGTCATTTCGGGTACCCACCAGCAGCAACTCCTCTTGCATGAGGCCTCAGAACAGAAATCAGTTGTGTAACCACATCTTTGCTTGGCTTGTCTGTCTGGCCTCTGTGTTCACCTGCTGTGAATTCCAAATGTTGGCTGTAAACTTGCAGCTTGGCCTGATCATGCAGGAGATGAAGATTATGCTTGACCTGAGCAGTCAAGCCACAGGATGTCTATGATTTTGACAGTGAATGAAATGCTAAGGCTGCTATCTGAGGTGTCATTTGAGGTGGCAGGCAGGCTTAGTGACAGGGAAAAGTGATGATTTTCTGAACCTGTCTGCCCAACATTTTATGAAATGCTGATCTCCATTCACAATCTTAAGCCAGACCTTTGGATAAGCTTTTGTTTTCTCTTCATCTCCCTCCACTCCTACTCCTACCAGAACAATGTTAGGAAGTGCTTTGGAATGAAATTTAATTTTTCATGTTGATTCTTTGAGGAACAGGAAGTTTATATAGGATATAAAATTCCTCCATGCCATTGGGTATTTTAAAACTGTATTGTTAGAACATACAGTACAAATCTCATTGCTTTTTTATCTAGTGCCTATCTGATAGAGATTGATGAAACATTGAAAGCAAAAGAATTTATTTAGGCTATAAGCATTTTATATGAATTTTTATATCATATGTGAATGATTCTTGAGTGTTGTAGAAAAATTACACAATGCCCCAAATCCCCAGTGAAAGTAGATAATGTCCATTCCTAGTGAGTACTTAGAGGTAATTATTGTATTGAACTCTATGTTCATTGATATATACCTATATATCTTTGTGAATGAAAGGGTATAGGCTATAATATTGACATATAATAAAAACGTAAACTGTAATACACATAACAATGTATGCATGCGTATATATTTCACTGCTTCTTGATAGAATATGTTATGGTAATCACTGTTTTGTGTCACAGTGCAAATAGTGAGGCTATGACATTTTTCTCAGCTGCCAGTTCTTTCTCCTCTTCACATGTAGCTCAGCAAGATATATAGCAAATGAGCATCCAGTTACAGATATACTAGCTGATTAATAACTAGGTTCTGTTCATTTGATGCTGGATATTCTCTGTTGCCCATGTCATACTGATTACCAAACAGTTAAACATTTGCCTTACACGCCATAGGAAATGGTAAGACACTAGAAAATATACTTCAGTTAGAATTGGTAATATATTGTCATGGACCAGAAGTCCTTGCCAGATGTGAATGTGTAGGTCTTCCTGCCCCACAAATGATTACAAATTATTTGAGTAGTAAAGCTCATACATATAAGCAGGCCCAGTGTTGCTTTAATTAATAAATGAATTGTTAGTGTTCAGAAGCCTGGAAAATTCAGAGAAGGCTTCCAAGAAGAGATCATTTTAGGTAAGAGAAGGGCAAAGCAACTCAAGTGAAGGGAATAAGAAAAGAATTCAATGGATTTGGGAAAGTGAAAGATAAGTTTTATTTTAGATTCATTCTAGATCTTTCCCCTATTCTGAAAGCATGTTGATCCCTACAACTATTTTTCCTGAACTCCATTGTAAAATAATTTGTGATTGCATTTGAACAATAAGAGATGCTGATTAAAGATAGAAGGGAAGAAAAGTAGAAAAGCCATGATATTCCACTCATATCCCCCATGCTTTGTTTTGGTTTGAGTTTGGGTCTTGGACAATTGGTGATGTCTCTTATGTGACTCTAGTTCTTTTTTGTTGTTAAAGATATATTTAATTTTATTGGAAAGTCAGCTATACAGAGAGGAGAAGAGATAGAGAGGAAGATCTTCAGTCCACTGATTCAATCCCCAAACGGCTGCAACAACTGGGGCTAAATCAATCCGAAGCCAGGAACCAGGATCTTCTTTCGGGTCTCCCACACTGTTGCAGGGTCCCAAGGCTTTGGGCCGTCCTCGACTGCTTTCCCAGGCCACAAGCAGGGGGCTGGATGGGAAGCAGGGCCTCCAGAACTTGAACTGGTACCCATATGGGATTCCAGCATGTGCAAGGTGAGGACTTCAGCTGCTAGGCTGCTGTGCCAGGCCCTGTGACTCTAGTTCTTACCAGGAGACTCCAGGGCTTCAGTTTTCCTTGTGTAGTTTCTTCTCCAAGGTTCCATTTCTGTCCTGGTAACCTTGTGTTCTAAATGTCACTGTATCAAAAGCAGAGAAATGACCAGAACTTTCCTATTTCCTAACTGTACACAGCAATAGACATATACATGAGCAGAGAGAAGGATAAAAATGGAGCACAACTCAGCTTCTGGCTAATGCGTGCTGCAGTTGATGTTGACACATGCACCAAGCAACAGCAAGACTGAAACCTGGGACATCCTTGGTTGGAAAGTCATCCAGGTGAAGATACAAACTAAACTGAGTCTCCCACATAGATGTAGTAGTTTCCTACTGCTGCTGTAACAGCTATTCTAAACTTAGTACCTTAAAACACAACAGAAGTGTGAAATGGATTTTATTGGGCTATTATTAAAGTGTCAACCTTGCTACGTTTCTTTGGAGAGTTTCAGAGGGAATTTTTGTGGTGAAGCACAAACCCTGCATTGTTAATAGTTGCTACTCAGTAAACTGATGCACCAAGGTAGGGGAAAATATAAGGTAAGATACAGAGAACTCGTGTATAATGCTGGCAAATTTCTTCCAAAAGGCAAAGAGACTGGGAAGTAATGATTTATGGACATTTCAGGAAAGCATGCAGGTCGTACATGAGTCAACTGGAAGTTTATAGTCAGAATGCTATGGGAAATAGGAAAGGTCAATGGGTCTATATGAATCCTACAGATATTAGTGCCTGAGGACTGATGACCATCTTTCAGATGCACTGCAAACTTCTGTGCAAACTTGAAAGCACCAGTCCTTGCTCAAAAATGTCACCCGAATAATTCATTCATTGTGCAAATTCACAGTTCTCAAGCATTTCAGCAATTATATTTCAAAGGTCTTTGGGAAGTGTGTGTCCTAGCTCAGGTGTCCATTGCTATATGAAAAGTAAGGAGCATCGCTTCTCGGCCTTTTGGCTAAGATCAAGTGAAAAGTAGGGAGCATATTAGAATTCATTGGAGAACTGGATAATATAAAACTGAGAATTTCTCTTTCTTGTTTCACCATTAAAGGTAATAACTGCTTCGAGTTTTATAGCAGAACGGCACTGTAACAATACTGGTTTTATAGGTTAAGAACCCCGAGGCACTGGGAGCTAAAATGACATACCAAGTTCACAAAGCTAGTAAGCAATCCAATTAGAGATTCTTAATGATTACATAATGCTATTTTATATTATACACCTATCAGAAGTGATCTTTGTAATAATTCCTGTATACTCAACTTTTCTCCGAGTAGGCTTTCCTAAGATGGTTAATATTTCCCTTGGTTTCTTTTCTCATGTCTACCCTGTTCTACTACCTCATCAGACCATTATCACTCCCTGGGATCTTGTAGGCCAAAAATGTGGGTTTTTTGGGGGGCTGGAGTGGGGAGGGCGAGGAGGGAGGGTTCTTCTGGCAGTGCAGGGATAATCAAAATGGGAGATGTCTTGAAATGAGAATACTCTCAAGCTGTAAAACCCTGGGGTAGAATCTTGTTTAAGTCCCTGCCTCAACTGGATAATACAATGTAGTTCTCCCTTTTGAGGTATGTGTAAAATATGTACAAGTACATAGCATTTGAATAGTACCCAACCAATATTCGTTTCCATTCTTTACCTTGTACTCTCTATATACTCAACACTCAGAGATGTCTTCAGGAATCTGTTTCAGAATAACAAGGTCTGATTTATGTTCTTTTGCTTAATGGTAAGTGAGATTTTGGGGCAAGTTGTTCAGCTGTTTTGTGCCTCAGTTTATAATCTGTTAGATTGTAAGAATAATAGTGTGTACTACACAGAGTAGGTGAGGTTGAAAGAGATGGAAAGTATCTGGTGGCACCTGGCCTACAGTCAGGTTTCTTTTTTTTTTTTTTTAAGATTTGTTTTATCTTTATTGGAAAGCAAGATTTACAGAGAAAGATTTACCGAGAATGAACACTGATTCACTCCCCAAGTGGCTGCAATGGCCAGAGCTGAGCTGAACCAAAGCCAGAACCCGGGAACTTCCTCAGATTTTCCATGCAGGTGCAGGTTCACAAGGCTTTGGGCCATGCTCTATTGCTTTCCAAGGCTGCAAGTAGGGAGCTGGATGAGAAATAGAATACCTGGAGTATGGACTAGCACCCACATGGGATGCATGTACATGGAAGGCGAGGAGTTAGCCATTGAGCCATTGCACCAAGCCCAGGCTGTTTTCAGTAAATGTTATTCAGTGTTTATTTCTACAAATGTCCAGGTATGTTAAATTCTTAAATATCCCTTACAGCCATTCATTGGTCCTTATTGGAGACCAAAGTCATCAATAATCAGAAGTAGAACCTTCCTGATATAATTCAGTTTTCTGATCCTAAATTTTTACTGTTTCACAGAAATAATTATAATGTCTCCTTCATAGTAAGACATATGTGGGGATTGGCTGAAAGGAACTATACGCAGCATTTAACAGTGCACAACAGTAAGTTTTCAGTATTTCTTGGCTCTATGATAAATTGTACAGTCGGTAAATATTTATACAGCACTTTCCATGGAACTAGTACTATTCCAAGTGCTAAGAATACAAAGGTGAAAACCTTGTCCAGATTAAGACTGAGTATTCATCATCTTGGGTCTGATAATGAGGTAGGGAATGCAAATGTGATGGGAATTACTGCAAAGCAAAATGGGTAAAGGTTAGTTAGGTATGCATTTTTGGAAGGACTTTGAGCTGGAGGGACAAATAAAGGACTAGTGTGTCAGATTATGGCATTGATATTTTGTCCTGGGTACTACATTTAAAGCCTGGAATGGCAGGTGATCAAAAAAGCCACGGGGCATTGACTATAGCTTGGCTAACAGCAGCATGTTTTGGCAGCAAGCCCATTGACAATTAACAAAAGGGAGCAGTGAAGCAAATAGATAATGCACTTTCTTTCTTTCTTGAGGATATTTTAGGCATATTTTTTTTCTGGAAAATCTGGTCCAAGCTTTACATTTTAAAAACCATATAGACCTAGTTATTACTATTTGTTAGCCTTTAGAATCAGTATTTGATTATTTCCTAGAGGTTTCATGAAATGTGTCAATCTTTATGGGACCTCATTTGTTCCATGTATAAAACATAAATTTAGACCTCCCATAAATAAATAAATTTATTTATTTATAAATGAGATCTAAATGGGACCTCATTTATTCCATGTAAGTAACAGCTAGGCAGTAAATATCCAATGAGAGGTCAATTTGAAAAAGCTCATCTCTTACCATAGCAGCACTTTCCTTATTCATAATTATAAAATCAGTGTTATTTCTGAATATATTCTACTTTGGATTCATGCAGCTTGCTATCTTCTGTCTTTTATTAAGAAGGGCTAAATATGTTCAGACCTGCCTTTTGTGTCAAACACTGTCCACAAAACTAGGAATAGTAAAAGACAATTTAAATTACACTTGTATTTGTTAGCCTCTTTGGGATTTTATAGGAGGAAAGAGCTGGCAATTAGGGAAGAGTGACAATGAAGATAAATGACTAACTAGACCACCATCAGTAGAAGCAATTCAATTAGATCATTGTTTTTACACCAAGCTTTAACTACTCCTCAGATAATGGACTTTGAGAACCAGGGTGTCACTAAATTGCCATTCAACCCAGTCACATCTCAGATATTTTAAAATGTCCACAGAAAACCTCAGCATTTGATAGAACAAGGAGGAACAATGACATTGAGTTTGACGTTTAAAAAAAATAAGTAACAGGGATGCAGTAACAGTTGAACAGAGAAGCGTGATAAAATTCTACTGGGAGGTGAGATTCAGATAGACTTGTGGCCAGCTAGACAAGGCAGTCTTGTTAGGTAACTGGGCACTAGGTATTAGGAAGGATTAAGGACTTGGCTGCAAATCTCAGGAGAGGAACTAGTAAGAATTCAGTTTTAAACAAGGTATGGTTCTGAATACAAGAAAAAGGAAATGGAAATCTAGTTGCCTGGTTTTATAGGTTTATACTGTATATATGTGCTAAAATATTGAGCTGTGTCTCATAAAAAGGTAGCAGTATTAAAATAAAAGCATTAAAATAAATTTTAATAATTATAAATTAAAAGTTTTAATGAGCAGTTTATAGGGCAAGATATATCAATATTATTGAATATGTATACTGTTCCAAACACATGGGAAATAATGAGAAATACTACCCTTGCCTTGTAAGCACTCTTGGAAGGCTAGAAAGATAAATAACTTAGAACAAAAAATACTATGATAGAACAATAACGCATGGTGGGGTCACATAGGAAGGGTGATTAAAAAACAAACTGGGGAATTTGTGACTGGACTGCCACTCGTATTCATGAATGGGTGAAAGAAGTTATAGGGAAGGAAGATTCACATTCTTGGAGGACTTAGTTCAGTATCTGGTCCTTTCCAGCACGTGGCTGCACTTGAGACATCCTATGATTTCTTGGCCTTTTGGCCAAGTGTACAAGTGAAGCGTCCCGAACTAGTGGTTACCTGTATTTGTAAGCAGAGCCTCCTTTGTTCTCATAAGCTACACGACCCATTTCTCTTTCTGTGAATGATTTATCCAGTTTTGCCTAGATTGAAAATGTCATTGATGAATTTATTCATGGTTTTTTAAATTCAGATCAAATTACTCTTTCCAGATATACATAGACACACACTTGAGCACTGTGTGATGTGTTCAACTGAAATATTAGCATTTTTCCAAAGATTATGATATGGTATCTCTACTTACACATTTTTAAAGAACATTTTCCCAATCTTCATAATTATAATAATATTACTGAACCTGAAAATTATAGAAGTTGTCATATTATTATCTCACATACAGTTTGTATTCAAATTTCCTCATTTGTTCAAAGAATATATATTTTTAAAGATTTATTTGTTTTTAAAATTTTTTAAAGATTTATTTATTTTTATTGCAAAGTCAGATATATATATAGAGAGGAGGAGAGACAGAGAGGAAGATCTTCCGTCTGATGATTCACTCCCCAAGCGGCCGCAAGGGCCAGTGCTGAGCCGATCCGAAGCTAGAAGCCAGGAACCTCCTCCAGATCTCCCACATGGGTGCAGGATCCCAAGGCTTTGGGCTGTCCTCGACTGCTTTCCCAGCCCACAAGCAGGGAGCTGGATGGGAAGCGGGGCTGCTGAGATTAGAACTGGCACCCATATGGGATCCTGGTGCATGCAAGTTGAGGACTTTAACCACTACGCTGTTGCGCCGGGCCCTCAAAGAATGTATTTTATATCATATGTGATTTATATCAACCTTTGAATTTGTCTTATTTTTCTCATAGTGTCATTGAACATATTTGATTTCTGAAAACTGGAAGTCAGAGTTGAGGCTTACAGAATTCTGTTTAAACCTTTTTTTTCCCCTGGAATTAACTTCATACATGAAGTGTAATTAATAATCTGTCTCAGTGGCAGACACAAACTACACATGTGGTTTTGTTTAAAATGATGGCTGGGGCTGCTAGCCCATATGGGTTCTTCTTTGAGTCCCAGCTGCTCAACTTCTGAGTAAGCTTCCTGCTGGTGTATCTGGGAAGACAGCGGGGGATAGCCCAAATGCATGGATACCTGTGCCCGTGTTAGAGACCTGGTAGTTGTTCCTGGCTGTTTACTGTGTCTTGGCCTAGCACTGTCTGTTGTGATCACCTGGGGATTGAAACACAGTGGATGGACGGAAGACTCTCCATCTCTCCTTCTCTGTAACATTGTCTTTCAAAGAAAAAAATTGATCTTAGAAAAAGATGATTGCTATCTTCCCTCTCTGAAAAAAACAACCTTTTCCTCCTTTTCAACTAGCCAGGAATCCATGGGGGTGGTACTTACACTATGTGAGTATCCAGCTTTCCATCTACCTGTCACATAAAAATTTACATTTTCTTTAATGGCCCTTGCCCAAATTAATTATATTACTAGGGGTCAAATTGTTGCTTATACTTAGGTATTTTTTTTAATTAATTGCATTGCATCATGTGACACAGTTTCATAGGCTCTGGGATTCCCCATCCCCCTCCCCATGCCTTTCCCCTATATTGGATTCCTCCACCTTGGTACAGTAAGTAAACCAGCATGATTTGATTTGTTTGTTTTGTTTTTTGGTCCTGAAATCTTTCTTGGATTCAAGGTTTATAAATTTGCTATGACAAACTATACATGCATATAAATAAATAGCATTTTTATGTTTGATGAACCAAACAAGCATAGCATCTCATCAATTGTGTCCAGTAGCAATTGATAAGGAAATAGGAAATGCTTGTAAATAAAATCTTAGTCGACATATTCTGGGCATAATTTCATAAAGAGACATTTTGAGGATGGGGAAGTTACAGGAAGATAGAAGTCAGGAATTGTACATGTTAGAAGGCTTACTGAGACTAGCAATGTAACAGTAGGAATAGAGTTATCATTTAGGTAAGAAATCAAGCAGAGTTAATTATAAGGCAAAGCATAGGAATATAGCTATGCAGTGAGCCACCAACTCAAATGACCTTAGAGGCTGAGAGATAGAAAGAGTAGAGTGATAGTGCCAGCACATTGTCATAACAGGATAATCCTCTGTCCTGCAGTGTCATCATCCCATATGAGCACAGGCTGAAGTTCCGGCTGCCCCACTTCTGATCCTGCTCTCTGCTTAGGTTAACCAGCAGAGCATGACTGAGGTCCTTGTGACCCTGAACCCATATGAGACATCTGGAAGAAGCTCCCAGGCTTCCAGCTTCAGAACGGCCCAGCTCTGGTCATTGTGACCATTTGAGGAGTAGATGGAAGATTTCTTTATGTCTGTCTCTCCCTCTTTCTGTAACCAACTTTAAAGTAAAATAAATAATCTTTAAAAAAAAAAAGAAAAAATAGGATGAGAGAATGGTAAGGAAAAATAAGAGGGGTGTAGTCTATGAAAGAATTCTTATATCCTATTTGAGAAGCATTTCACTAATTGAAGATTAATTGTAGTGTGAAAAAGGAATACAGTGTCAGATCTTTCGATATTTCATGGAAAGCTGAATTAGAAGCTGAAATAAACTGTGAAATGGCGGCAACCGATGCAAAGGGTAAAATTTAAAGAACAAAGTAAACATTTGGGTAGTGTAATAAATCTTTTTGGCTTGTTGGCTATCATTTTGCAAAATTTTTTCTAATAACATTTTAAGTTGATACTAACTAAAGGAAGACAACAATAAAATAAGTTTCTGGTGTCTACTTTTTTCTGGTGTTTACTTTATATAGACAAGGAATGCAGAGACCAGAAACCAGGAAGTTTCTGATAACCACATTCTTACACCAACTCTGAGATGGGTGCAGTGGTTTTTAGATTACCTAAAGGAGTGTTCTTTGCAAACTTCCTGGAAATACATATAATTTAACAAACTTATGCATGAAATTAAAATTTTTTCTGCCAAAATCTTCATTCCATTTTGTCTGTGAAATTTTCAAAGTCCCCTTGCACAACCTTTCCCTTACTTTGAAGTTCTCTGAGTGACTATGTTATGGTTTTAATGTTTACTTCTTATATAATGCCCTCAATATACTTATTCCTGTAGAAACAGATGACAATGAAGATGAGAGTGACAATGATGATTGCCACCCAATAAACATTAAGTTATTCCATGTTTTTCTCATGATGAATTTTCCACCTAGAATAAAATGTTGCAAAATTTGAGATGTGTGTTTGCCATTTAACATGGTTTTCAGCAAAGCATTCATAAAATTCATCACTGCAGCTGTTTCATCATTTTTTTATGTTGCGGAATTTGAGAAGTAATGTGTGATTAAAATAAGAGGAAATACATGAAGTTTGCGACAAGATGCATAGATATATATTTTTAGTAACGTTTGAAGAGTAATGCTTGCATGATAATGCACTACCTCTATCATAAAATCAGGAAAATTTATAATGTCTGCCTAATCCAACTCCATTTTCTGGGAAAATAAGTTCTTAAGTGTGTTACATCTATTACCTAAGCTAAAATAGGAGTTTTACTGTCCCATTTTCTTTCAAACATTCTCTGATTTCTCTCTAGCATTCTCTCTCTTGCCAAATACCAATTTAAGCACAGAAATACATAAAAGAGTAGGTGGTAAAGGAAAGTTATACAGTTTACAAATTTAACTTGAAAGGACTGTTTAGTGAGTAACTCATTTACTCAAAGAGTACAATTTTTGAAGTTTTATTTATTTCTGTTGGAAAGTCAGATCTACAGAGAGGAGGGGAGACAGAGAAAAAGATCTTTCATCCACTGGTTACTCCACAGGTGGCCACATTTGCCAGAGCTGATCTGAGCTGAAGCCAGAATCCAGGAGTCTGCTGGGACTCCCATGTGAGTGTACAGTTCCAAGGCCATGGGCCAGCCTCTACTGCTTTTCCAGGCCATAGGCAGGGAGATAGAAAGGAAGAGGAGCAGCTTGGATATGAAGCAGCACCCATATAGGATCCCAGGACATGCAAGGTGAGGACTTTAGCCACTAAGCTATTGCATCAGACCCGAGGAGTACATTTTTAATGATGGCACTTTAACCAAAATAATTTTCCTTAATAATTCTATTTGTTTTATGTTTCAGGTGTTGTAATAGGTGACTTTAGTACCAAATATCAGATTATTGTGCCTGGTTTTCTCTATAGCCTGACAAGGAAAATAATCTTAGCCCTGTTTACAGATAAGGAAAACAAGTCTATAGAGTTTAAGTAACTTATTTAATGTCACATATTTAGTAAGTAGTGGGTCTCAGATTAGCACCTTATTCTTCTCCAAAGTCTTATAACATATTGTCTCTGCTGTTATTATCTAGCAGTCTTGAAGAAAATAGGGATTATATATCTATATTATGTATAAATGTAGAACTTAATCTCCAACCAAAATTTGAGTTTTGTGTGGGCAGTGACCCTAAAGATTCTCAGATTACAGTAATATGGAAAAGGAATACCCCAAATCTTGCTTTTTATTACATTTGGTCATTTAGCTAGACGGTTCTGTATTTGTTGTCCTCATGGAAGGGAGTTTGGGAGGCTAGGCACACTTAACCTGTGTTTGTACAGAATTTAGTATCTTGTTGACAAGGTATGGTTAGCAATTTTATTGGGGGGGCTTCTTTTATTTGGAAGTAGAGAGGAATACTGAAGTTCTGTTTCGTTTTCCAGTACTATAGTATCTATTACACCATTTGTTTAGGAGAATATAAGTATATAATTGCCGAAATATCTTTTTGTTTTATTTTTGCATTAAAATTGTCTTACATCAGGGAGAATATATGATATTTGTCCATTTGGGATTGGCTTATTTCATTGAGCATAGTAGTCTCCAGTTGGAACCACTTTGTTGCAAATAGGAGCAATACATTCTTTTTAATGGCTGAGTAGTATTCCTTAGAGTAGATGTACCATAGCTTCTTTATTCATTACTCTTTTAATAAGAATCTAGGCTGTTCGCATGTCTTTGCTTTTGTGGATTATGCTGCTATAACTACAGGGATGTAGTTTGTTTTCTCATAAGTTTATAACTTTTGTCTATGTTCCCAGTGGTGGAATTGCTGAGTCATGGCATACATGATTTTTTTTGTTGTCTGAGAAATCTCCCTGCCGACTTACATAGTGGCTGCACTAATGTACAATTCCACCAGCCATGGAGTAGGGCACCTTTTCCCCCACATCCTCACCAGTAGATGCTGTATTTGAAAAATGCCTGGTATTTCCTTTGTCCATTTCTTCATAGGGCTGTTTGCTTTGCTGTCATTGACTTTCTGAAGCTCTTTATAAATCCTGAATATTAGTGTAGTGTCAAATTTTTTTCTCCAACTTTTGTGAGTTGCTTCTTTACTTTATTGATCTCTTCTTTTGGTGCACAGAAGCTTCTTAGTTTGGTGTAGTCTCATTTATTTATTTTGGCTTTGACTGCCTGTGCTTTGGGTGATTTTTCTAAGATGTATTTACTAATGCTCATATTTTATAGAGTATTTCCTATGTTTCTCTCTATTAGTTTGATGGTTTCTGGATGTAGATTTACATCCTTGATCCATTTAGATTTGTCTCTTATCTCTATTGATTGAATGTATTGTTGATCTGATCTTTGTTTTTACTGCTTTTTTTTTTTAATTAAAAGAGGGGAAAGAAGGAAAAAGTACCATTGTTTCTGTATGCTGATTCCATTGCCTATCTTGGCTGTGGAACTGATAATGGGGATGGAAACTCATTCTAACTTCTTGAGACATCATTGTTTCCTCCTAAGTTCTCCATTAGCAGGAAACTGGAGTCAGGACCCTGTGGCTGGGGTTGAACCCAGCTACTCGAATATGAGACAGGATTGTACTAAATACTGTCATAACCAGCAAGTCAAATGCCTGCCCCCTTCTGATTTTGTGCATGATGGACTTTTCAATTTCTTATAGATTAAAGACTCTAACTATAATAGTGGATTCATCTATTTTTCCTTGAAATTTTGCCAATTTTTTTTCATGTAGCTTGGCATTCTATTGTTAGAAATATACACCAAGGGTTGTTATATCTCCTTAGAGAATTGACCCTTTCTTTACTCCTAATAATTTGCTTTGCTTTGTAGTCTTGTCTGATATTAATATAGCTAGTTCTTCTTTTGACTTTCACTGTTTTGCTACATTTTTGGCTTCAATTGAACATTTTATATACTCATTTTCCTCTATCGGCATGTCAGTTATGTTTATTTTATGTTACTTTCACAATTTGTTGTCAGAGTTGGCAGCATATAACAAAAGCTAATCCTGTTTTACTTTCCTAGAATTATAAGTTTAATTTTAAAATACTTCACAGCTTAAATGTCTTATTATAGCAAAACAATCCTAATTCTTCCCTCCTGTCCCTGTAACATTGATATTAATTTCAACCATGATGGTACTTCAGGAAGTTTCTTGAAATTGCAATTAAATGATAATGCATGTAATTTCAGAGACCTTGTCATACTTCAAACATTTATAATCTTGTGTTATTTTGTGGCTAGGCCCCCTAAAGTTTATGTTTTCAAAGGTTGGTCCTTAGTGTGGTAATATTGCTGGGTGGAGGAACCATTAAGAGGTAGATTTAGTGAAAAGTGATTAGAATTTTTAAGGTGAATTATTGCTTTTTTATGGAAATGTGGTCTTGCTCTCAAAGTCTCTAAAAGTGGGTTCTTAAAAGTGAACTTGGCACCTACTGTGTCTTTTATGCTTTCGTGCTTGCCCCTTCTGCAGCTGGGTTGTTTTTTTTTTAACAGAATACTGATGGGATTTTCCAGCCCCCAGAATCACAAACAAACTACACTTTTTGTTTTCACATAACACCAAATCTGAAGTGATTTTAATAGCACCATGAAAGGGAGGAAATTTTTCTATGTGTGAGTATATAGATACATGTACACATATATTCCTCCAAGTTAATACAAATGCTTATTATGAAATTTTAGATTTCAAATTTTTTTCAGCAGTATAAACTTGTATTGTCCCAAGTTGTTATGACATGTATGGACAGGATTGGAGGCTTCAGGAGAAAGAATCTTTTTGAAATGAGCCCCTATTACAGGGTTGACACTATGACTCAGTAGGCTAATCTAGCACTTACTAATGTGGGCATCCCATATAGACAATAGTTCATGTCCTGGCTGCGCTACTTCACATCCAGCTTCCTGCTTTTGGCCTGGGAAAGCATCAAAGTATGGCCCAGGTGCTTGGGCTCCTGCACCCATGTGGGATACCCGGAGGAAGCACCTGTTTCCTGGCTTTGGAACAACTCATCTCTGGCTTTTGTGGCAATTTGGGGAGTGAAGCGTTAGATAGAAGACCTCTCTCTTGTGCTCTGTGTCTGTCTTTCCTTTTTTTTTTTTTTGTAAATTTACTTTTCAAATAAAAATAAGCATTTTGCTATAATTAAAACAACAAATTTTAGATTTGTGGTGGATCTGAGATAAAAGAATGGTGAAATTATTGATGCTTTATGAAAACCTCATGAGGACAATATCACCGAACAAATCAGTGGATAACAAATGAATATCTCATGTTTAGAGTGATTGAAAGGATGTTGAAGTTGAAGTTTGCAGTAGGTGACTATCCACCTTTTAAAACTGTTACGTGTTTTTGTTCCTTGAGAGTTTTGTTCCTTTAGAGTGAATGTAAGAAAGGCAAAGGCAGGGAAAGTGAGAGTTCACAGCCATTGATTCATTCTCTGAAATGGTTACAATGGTCAGGGGGAACCTGGAACTTAATCCAGGTTTCCCACATTGATGAATGGGACACAAATACATGAGCCATTACCTTCTGCTTCCCAGGGTGTTCATTAGCAGGAAGATGAAATTGAGTGCAGAGCTGAAATTTGAACCAAGCCCCTCCCAAATGGGGTGTCAACATCCCAAGCAGCATCTTAATTGTTACATCAAAGCTAGGAACCAGGAACATCTTACAGATCTCCCATGTGCATGCTGGGATTCAAGTTCTTGGGTCATCTTCTGCTGCCTTCCCAGGCACATTAGCAGGGAGATAGATTGAAGTTGAGCAGCTGGGACTGGAGTCGATGTCCATATGGGATGTGGGCACAGTAGGTGGTGATTTAACCCAAAATGCCACAAAGTTGGCTATATTATTATTTTTTTAATGGCAAGAGATTAATTCTGGTGCCAGTCACTTTATCATGTACAGAAACAAATTACCTTGCCCCCAAAATGCTATTTTGATGCTTTTTTGGAAGGCTCATTTATTTTTATTGGAAAGGCAGATTTATAGAAAAGGAGAGAGAGAGATCTTCCATCTGCTTACTGGTTCATTCCTCAAATGGCTGCAGTGGCTTCAGGGCCAGCCTGAAGCCAGGAGCCTCCTCTGGGTGTCGCACATGCGTGCAGGGGCCCAAGAATCCGAGCCGTTCTCTGCTGCCTTCCCAGGTCATAAGCAGGGACATGAACTGGCACCCATATAGGAAACTGGCAATATCAGGTAGAAAATCAGGATGTTAAGCCACAGCACTTGCAGCACTTGTCCTGTTTTGAAATATTTTATCTGTTATTTCTCTATGTTAGCAATAGAAGAGAACTTTTCGATTTTATTTCCTTTTCAAAATTGCTGGAAACCTCCAGCTTTGGAAGATATTTTTTTCTTGGTTGACAGCATTACTATGTTTCCATTGAATTGCTATATATAAGGCATTCTTGTGTCATTTAGTTTTCACAGAAACATATTAGAGTTCAGAGAAGTTGAATTTTTGGAAGACATAATTGGAGTTTGAAGCTAGTTTTGTCTGACTGTAAAGCCCATTATCTACTTCCTAACTCTATCTACTCCTGTGGAGGACATTATAGTACGGCATCTGAAGTAGGGAATATAATGAGAAGACAAGACAGTAAAGCAAGTGAATACTGTCCTTCTTCCATGATACTAATCTCATAATATGGTTGCAATTTTTCCTCCCTTGAGAATATTGTTACTACTCATTTATAGCCTCTATTCTAAAAGAGAACATAACTGCATTTGTTTGTTCTCTAAACATATTTGTTCGCTAAAGTCTCTGTTCAAAAAAATTAGCATCACTCTACAGTCATTCTCCCCTTTTTAAGAAACCACTGAATAATATTTCAGAACAGGGGGGCTCAATCATTTTTATCACTGTCATTGTTTATTTGGTTTAACCCTGAGCCTTTTTGTGACTCAAAATGATTTTGTAAAATGGCGATCCGTCTGTTTTTATAATGCATCAAATAGTACCTTTAAAAGTTTTAGTATGCAGCAAACAATACCCCTAAAGCTTTTCTTCATTATGAGTATATTAGATAAAGTATTTTATGAAAGTAAGCATTTGTATAAGAAGGCAGCTGTAGTTATTATTTTAAGGATGTGGAAAGACATCACTACATTGTATACCTCCTATAGGTCCTGAAATTCCCATTGCTGTCACAGCTTTGGGCAATAATTAAATGATACCCAGTAGCATTCACATTTAGCACATACTGTGTTAGGTTGACTAATATTATTTGGGGTATGAAAATAAGGGGAAAATAGTGGTAGAAGATGATTGAGTTGAAGTTGTATACTTTTTAAAAATAGTTGTGGTAGACATGTCCTGGTCATAGAATGTAGACATAAGAATGGGATGATTCTCTATTGATGGTGGATTTTTTTCCATCATGCCTTTAATAGATAGATAGAGATATGTCAATAATAACACTCTTTCTGAATTCCAACAAAATTAAACAGCATTATATAGTTCAGTATTCAAACACGTAATTGATAAGCGTGTGCCTGTGATGGCAGAAAAAAAACCAATTCTATTTGTGCCATAGAGAATAATGACCACTACCAATATTCAGAACTTTCATTTTACAACCTATAGAAAATAATATTAAATGCTGTGATTAATCTAAGATTCCTCAGATTGGGAGATTATCTTATCTGAGTGAGCCTCAAGTAACCACAAGGCTGCTTATATAACAGAAAGTGGGTGCAGGAGAATCAGAGAAAGAGGTGATAACAGAAGGGAAGGCTTGTATGACATAATCTCCAGAAGGAGACAGACAGAGAACAATTGAAGCTAGAGAACAATAGAAGCTAGAGAAGATTTAATACAGACAGTGAAGGTATTATTTTCTGATAAAATGCGCTTCACTAGTTAATGATTGAAGTTTGTGGATACTACTGAATAACTGATGTCTGAAAGAATCCACCAGAAAAGGAAAACTGGAAGCAGAATCTCCTGAGTAAACCAGGGGCTCTGCAGTGCTGTTAGGAAATGCCTTCGTGACATACCCATCAGTGATTTTAGGCTCCCAGCCCTAGATCTCATATATGCTAGCAGGATCAGTGGCCCTGCTTGGCTTAGTCTGCCCTCTATCCGGGCCATTGCATGTGCCAGCAGATGCTATCGTTTGACCCCATCCACACTTCTTCCAGTCCCAGCTCCCCTGAGTGTCAAGTGGGTTCCTTTCAGGTGAGTTCTGTGGTCCATTGCTTGGCCCATCAATACCCTAACTCTATGTAAACCAGTGGGTGCTGCAGTCCCACAGAGGTGAGCCCACAAGTCTCCTATGGAATCTGTCCCAGATCTGGTTCTCTTGCATCATGGTGGATATTGTAGCCCAGCCTGACGTGGCACACCCCCTTCTCTGATACTCCCATGTGGGTTCTGTGGCCTAGCCCAGCCAAGCATGCTCCCAGCCCCAGCTTTTGTATGTACCGGTGGGTTGCAAGCAACACTATTTAGTCCAGCCCAAGTCTCTCATTTGAGTGGGTGCCTTGGCCTACCCAGATGTGTCCTCCAGGTTTACACCCCTCTACACCACTGTGTCTTAGCTCCCTCCACTACCTGTGAGTGTAGTGGCTCTGGTGTGTGGTTGAACCCAGAAGTCATTATTTCCCTGTTAAATATACCTGAGACAGTCTCCACAATAACACTTCTCAAGACCCTCTTCCCCAGGCATTCTGCAACCCTCCCCACCCACACCTCCTCCTCACCTCCAGGACCTGGGATGGCATGTCCTACTTGGAGCTCCCTGTCTTCCCCACCTGGCTTTTATTTTTTTAAGATTTATTTATTTTTATTGGAAAGGCAGACTTACAGAGGAGATACAGAGAGAAAGATCTTCCATCCACTGGTTCACTCCACAAGTGGCTGTACCAGCCAGAATGAGCTGATCCGAAGCCAGGAGCTAGGAACTTCTTCTGGGTCTCCCATGCCAGTGCAGGATCCCAAGGCTTTTTGCCATTCTTAACTGCTTTCCCAGGCCACAAGCAGGGAGCTGGATGGGAAGTGGAGCAGCTAGGACACAAAGGCAAGGATTTTAGCCCCTAGGCCGGGCCCCCTCCTCCACTTATCTTAAAAAAAAAAAAAAAAAGACTAGGCAACTATGTTGGCACACTGGTATAGTTAACCTCCATTTGGCATGAACCAGGCCCAGAATGCCTGGCAGCTACTGGCTGTTTTTCACTCAGCAGTGTAACATTTGTTTAGATGCAAGGCAACCTTGGCAGTTACCTATAGCTGGGAATTAGTAGACCTGTTAGAAAAGCCACCAGAAGCACAGGCAGTCAAAGCCAAAATAAACAAATGGGACTACACCAAACTAAGAGGCTTCTGTACAGCAAACGAAATAATCAGCAAAGTGAAGAAGGAACCAGCAGAATGAGAAAAAAATCTTTGCGCACTATACAATAGGATTTAGAAAGTGTCAAAAACTCAAAGACAGCAAAACAAACAACCCTGTGAAGTAATGGACAAAGGAAATGAGCAGACCTTTTCAAAGGAACAAAATCAAATGGCTAATAGACATGAAAAAATGCCCAGTCTCCCTGTTAGGGAAATACAAGTAAGAATAACATTGAGATTCTACCTAAATGCAGTGATATTGGCCTAGATTCAGAAATCTACTAACAGTACTTCGCCTACTGGCAAGGTTGTAGGGAAAAAGATACCCTACTCCACTGTTGGAGTGTAATTGGTGCAGCAACTATGGAGTCAGTATGCAGAGTGCTCACACAACTAAAAATTGCTCTACCACTTGACCCAAATATTTCACTCATGGGCATATATCCAAAGGAAGTGAAATTTGCACATGAATGTAGCCTGCCTTCTTCTATTTATAGCAGCATAATCTACAGCAACAAAGACATGGAAACCACCCAGATGCCCATTGAAAGAGGAATGGATAAAGAAACTGATACATCAGCTCCATAGGATACTACCCAGCCATTAAAAAGAAATGAAATTCTTTCATTGGCAATGAAATTGTCCTAACTGGACTCAATTATTCTCAGTGAAATAAGCCAACCCAAAAAGGACAAAAATCATATATTATCTCTGATAAAAGGCAATCTTCTTGCAAAATGAAAGATCAATAGAAATGTAGGTGTGTATATATCTGTATGTATGTATATGTACGTTCATACATATACTCACCAATGAACTGCAAAATTGGGACTACCGTATTGGGAAGTGAAGCTACCTTGTAATATGCATCTCTACTCCCGAATAAAAAGGAATACTCCCAATGAAGCTGTTAAATATATCTTGACAATAGGATACTAGACTTTTAACATTGTCTATACCTATAATGCCATGATATACTTAGATAGCAGAATGTTGGACTTGTGACTGTTGCTGAAGGACTAGACTATCATGTATACTCTTTTCTTATTACCTGGGAAAGCAGTGGATGATGGCCCAAGTCCTTGGGGCACTTGTATCCATGTGGGAGACCCAGAAGAAGCTCCTAGCTTTGAATTGGCTAAGCTGCAGCCAATGCATCTATTTGGAAAGTGAACCAACAGAAGGGAGATCTCTTTTTTTCTATTGGACTTCCTGTAAGTATACCTTTCAAATAAAAAAAAAATAAATAAATGTTTAAAGAAAAAGTTGGCAATAACATAACATTTGATCCTGTATTATCTTGTTCTTATACACTATATCCTCATAACCATCTAATACACTTTTTTTTACTGCTTATTAGATGCCTGCTTAAAACCACATATGTTAATATTTGTTAGTTTTGTGTTCTTTGGCAAATCAATACCCTTCTCTGAGCTTTAGTTCTTCACCTCTCAAGTGCAGACTCAGTGTGTTAAAAGAGTTTACTCCTCATAATATAATGTGCACTATGTGCTACTAATGATATCCCTGATTTTATATGGCTTGGACACATTGTTAAAATGAAGAAACAGTTCAGCTGTATGGTAGTTGCTGAGATAATATTGACTTTAAATGACTGTATTTCATTTTATGCTTTCCAGTTTATTTTGTGTGAACTACATAGCTGTAAAAGAAATATATGATTCAGTGCTCAAAGAATACCTGTACATAATGATAAAACATGGGGTAATGTGTAACTCACGGAAGTATATAGTCTTTAAAGTTTTTGAAAAATATTTGAAAGTCTTTGTGGGTATTACCTTTCAAGAGGCAGATTAAATCCAAAGTAAATAGATTTGAAAGAGCGAACTAGAAACCTAATAAAGGTTGGTGGAGGGGAAATCAAATGTGGTAGGATAGATCTGTAAAACTCTCAAGATTATTTTGAATGTTTTCATCTTAAAGAGATGTTAGGGTGTGGTATTTGGCTTAGAGATTAAGATGCTAAAATTACATGTCAGAGTACTTAGGATTAATTCAAATTTTCAATCCAACTTGATGCCATTGCAGACCCCAGGAAGCAGAGGTATCTTAACTGATTGGATTCTTGTTATCAACATGTGAGAACCAGATTGAGTTCTGAGATAGTGAGTTTGGCCTGGGCTGGTCTTGGCTGTTGTAGGCATTTGGGTTTGAAATAGAAGATGGTATCTTGCCCTCTCTCTCTCCTTTCTTTCTCTCTCTCTCAATATCTCTCTTTCTCTCTCTCTTTCTGCCTGTCAAATAATTTTAAAAGGAGCATGCTAAATATTTGAGTAGATAGATAGCACATCCTGATTGGATCCTAAGATATGTATATATGTATATGTGTGTATAGTTTACATATATATGAATGCAGTTTACACACACACATATACTACATATATATTGTATACAGACATGTGAAAACATCATATGGTATTCCATGAATATATACAACTTCTGTGTATTAGTCAAAAGTAAAATTTAAAAAATAATACTAAAATAAAGGTAGTTCAAAAATTCGTGAGAAAAATAATTTAAAAACAAATACTAGAGAATGTTGGAATAAGGTAAATACACATTTAAACAGATGGGGAATCATTAGCCAGGATGAAGCAGTGAGGGCACACTTCAGAAAATAGGAGAGGACAGAACAACAGCAGAGGGGCACCTGGAGATTGAGACATAGGAAAGGAGCAGAGACAACAGTGTTGTGTTGTGCTGCCAGATTCCCCATTGCAATGTGAGCTGCACCCATGGCCAAAGCTCAACCAGCAGCCAGGACTCCACCAAAATCCAAGTAGGAAGGGGAGTTCACTGGGAAAGCAACAGGTAAAGCAACCCAGGCAAAGAAATGCCCATCCTGCTGATCTGTTTGATTTGACCTGGAGAATTTGCTTGATTTGACAAGAAGCAGAGAGATCAGCAGATCCCAAACAGGCAGTGCAGAACAGGGTGGATCTCACAGCCCAGAGTCCCACCAGAGCCATGTTATATGTCATTTTGTATAGGAAGGCAAAGGCTTTGGGACAGGACTGTGTATGCACTGAGCTTGGAGTGAACGCATTTCTGACTCAGTACATTGCACCGATGTGGTGAACTACGGGTTCCACCCAAAATAGATCTGGGTAGCCCACAGACCTAATGGCAAGCAGATTCAGAACTCCATCAGTGGCACATCAAGCACCATTTTGTATAGTGTGCGGATGTGCTGAGCTGGGAGTGAACTACTAACTCAGTGCATTGCACTGAACTCACAGGAAAAATAATACCAACTTTGGCATCTTTCAGGTCAAAAGAGGACGAGGTATCCTCAGACCAAATGAATAGCGGGTTCCTGAAAGATCAGTAACACGAGCAACCTAATTATTTCGGATACCTTGTCTCCCTAATCCTGGGAACTGCTTAAACCAGAACTGGAGAAGGGTTGTACAGACAATGGTACAGACACAGCATGGGAACACAGGAGGTGGAGAGTGGTGAGCCAGGAGCTAGGGCTACAAATACCATGGTGGAATTGCAAGCCAACATCCCAGACCTGAAACTTATTGGAGTAAGTAACACCAGTGACTGTAAAGAACTGGATACCAAATGCAGGAAGTAAAATTGAACTGTATACCCTTTGGTGACACAGCTTTAAAAACCTGCCCCAAGGTGAAGAATCTGATAACCAGAAGTACAACGACCAAGAGCAAAGGAAGAGACAGAGGCACAAGGAATATTACTGAAGACTCTCCTACAAAGGAGCAAAAACCTTTGTAAACCTCAGAGTTCACTGAGGAATACATTGAGAAAATTGGGGATACAGAATTCAGAAAACTCATTATAAAGCTTCTTATCAACAACGAGAAGCAAATAGAGGAGTTCAAGTAATTGAAGGAATATGTCACACAGGAAATAACAGTGAAGCAAAAATTGAAATAAATTCAAGCTGAATTATTGGAACAAAACACACTAGAGCAAATTAACAATTCAGTGGGAAGTTTCAATAATAGAATGAAGGAGACAGAAGAAAGAATCTCAGAATTAGAAGATATTTACTGTCACAATGGGGAAAACACAAAGCTGGAAGCAGAGCTTGGTCAAGCAAAAAAAAAGCATTCAAGGATTAAGAGACACTATTAAAAGGCCAAATATAAGAGTTCTGGGAGCTCCAGAAGGCACAGAAAGAAAAGCTGGGTTTAAAGCTCTATTCAATGAAATAATAAATGAAAATTTCCCTAATCTAGAGAAAGAATTAGTACACAACATTCAAGAGGGGTACAGAACTCCCAACAGGATTGACCAAAAGCGATTTTCACAATGGCACATAATCAAGCTCTCTTAAATGGAAGATAAGGAAAAGATCCTTAAATGTGCACATGATAATAATTGATATAGAGAGGAATGGCAGTCAGACTAACAGCTGATCTCACGGGAAACTCTACAGGACAGAAGAGCATGGAGTGACATATTCCAGATTCTAAAAGTAAAAAATTGTCAGCCCAGAATAACATACCAAGTAAAGCTTTCCTTTATGTTTGAAAATGAGGTAAACATCTTCCACACTGAAGCAAATAAAAATTCTAAGAATTTGCCTCTTCCAGACCTGCCCTAAAAATGATACTTAAAGATGCTTTCTTGGGCCTGGTGTGGTGGCCTAGAGGCGAAGGTCCTCACCTTGAACCCACCTGGATCCCATATGGGCACTGGTTCTAATCCTGGCAGCCCTGTTTCCCATCCAGCTCCCTGCTTGTGGCCTGGGAAAGCAGTTGAGGACAGCTCAAAGCCTTGGGACCCTGCACCCATGTGGGAGACCTAGAGGAGGTTCCTGGCTTCTAGTTTCGGATCAGCTCAGCACCAGCCCTTGTGGCCGCTTGGGGAGTGAATTATCAGACAAGAGATCTTCCTCTGTCTCTCCTCCTCTCTATATATATCTGATTTTGCAATAAAAATTTAAAAGAAGATGTTCTCTTGATAGAGAACAGTAATGGCACTCACCAAAACCAAAGGCAAAAGTGAAGAACATCCCAGTAATATAACAACATAAGACTAAATTAAACAATGAACAATCCATTGCTAAAATGACAGGACCAAATTACCACCTATTCATATTAACCCTGAAAGTAAATGGCTTAAACCCATCAATCAAACATCATGATTAGTAGACTGGATTAAAAAACCAAAACCCATCTATTTGTTCCCTACAGGAGATGCATCTCACCAACAAAGATTAACGAAACTTGTTATCTCATGAATTTAATGTTTTTGTTTTTATTTTCATTTATTCAAAATGTTTTTTTTCTCATACTAAATTCTCCATGGACTCATAAGTTATACACTGGCATCATTTTCTTCAAGAAGGTTCTTGCTTTTTTTATTTCTTCAGCGACACATTAGTCATTCAATAGCATGTTATTTAACTTCATGGCATTATAAATTTAGGTTTTTTTCTTGTTGATTTTGTATTTTGGCCTTTCATTTAAGGGATGTATAATAACTGTGTAATGGAGACTATCATATCCAGATGTGAGGATATAACGCAGTATGCATCTCTGCTTTCAGACCAAAGATGGACTTCCAATGAAACTATTAAATATATCTTGACAGTAGGATGCTGGACTCTCTGCCATTGTCCATGCCCACAATGATTAATGCATATGCTTATAAAGAAATATATTATTGTAATCATATAGTGTATAGTATAGTATAATGTGAGAGGAGTGGGCTTGGGGATGGGCTGAGGGAAGTCCTAGAACCTGTGGAGCTATATTATAAAATAATAATAAAGAAGAAAATAGGTAATTCCGAAAGGTATTTAATATAAAAGAGCCTTGCTAAAACACACACACACACACACACAAATCAAAACAAACAACAAAAAGTAAATACTATAGCTTTGGTATTCCACTGGAAAAAATGTGTGTGTTAAGAAAATGATAGTCTCTTCAGGTTACGTATGCTCAACAAAATTGTGATTAATGCCTGCCTGTCCCATTTTAGTACATTTTAGGAATAAGTTTGGATTTTCAACAAATAAATGTAAAATTATCGCATGTACTCAGATGTTAGATTAGAGAGTAAATGATATTATGTGACTGGGGCATTTGAAAAGGACTTTGAGATGGTCTGCCCTGGAGAAATATGATTTTTCAGTTAACACTAGTTTTTTTAAAACTAGTTTGAGATGTCCTTTTTTTGGTCAAACTTTACATTAATGTGGATGGTTTTAAATTTAGATAGGTTTCACTTAACAAATATGTGTACTGGTGTATAATAAATCAAAAGTCTGAGGAAGTGTGTGACCAGAGTGTTTTTTTTTTCTTGTCTGCAATCCTCATATCTCTGAACACATTTCATTTCCTCTACTTTATTCATAAGGAAGCTTCAGCCTCCAGCAGGTGTTCAAGAGTAGAAACATATTTCCTAGAATATTCTCGACCACTCTAAAACTTGTTATGTAATCCTATGTTATTTGAATGGTTAAATTATCCTAATTTAATTTTCTAGAATATTTCATTAGACTGAAATGTAATCTATTGGGAAGATTTAGATTTGCATTAGTCGACTTTTCATTACTTTAACCAAAATACCCAAGAAGAGTTCTGTGTGACAGATAAGGCATATTCCATTTGACAGTTTTGAGGTTACCATTCAGGATTGAGTATCCTCATAGTCCTGCCAGAGTCCATGGAGGCTATTCATGATAGGTGTAGATTAATAATCATTTGATGAGCTAGGAGGCAAAGAGAAAAGAGCTAGGTAAAACTTGAACTCAGATATTCAACTATCTTGCACAAACCATCCTGTATGGTCTTATCCATAGTGACATAGACCCATGCCTCAGGTACCATAAGTAGATCAAGTTTTCACCCTTAATCTATACACATGAATACAGCCAAGTTTAAAGATCTGTATACGTTTTGGAGAGATAATTCTTACTTAATCTATAATAAGATTTTATAATATTTTCATTGTTCATAACTTTCTTTCACCCTAATTCAAGTGAGCTGATAAGACATGAATCATACCCCTAAGTTTCATCCTGAGAATCGGAACACCATAACCCTAGGTTTTATTCTGAGAATTAGAATATTTTAAGTATGATAAAGTAATTTTAGGGCCTAAAATGTATATTCCAAAACATTATTTCCATAATGACATCCATTTTTAGGCCTTTTGGAATTCATGACTATTAAGCTAGCTAGTCCCCTGGGGAGTGCATTAAGGCATTTAGGCTACAAGGTCGATTAGTAAATGAATGCTGAGAAGCCTTGCTCACCTCAAAGAGTTACAGAAGTCCTAAAAGCCCTGGAGAGTAATTTATATACTGAAAAGGATTTGATTGAATGAGTATAATCTGATGTTTTTTAATAGGCTTTGATGAGCATCAAAGACTAACTTTAGAAAAGCGTTTGTGCTTTGTAGAGGTGGGATTGAGGGCTACACAATTTAGAATTTTCATTTCATATTGAAAATAGGACAGAAATCATGTTACTTTGACCTTTTTCAAGGAGTAATTTGTTTTGCAAGCTAATGCTATTTTCCCCTGTTAAATGCCTCTATAAAAATTGAGGAAGAGGCAGAACGGGCAATCAGTTAAAATGCAGAGTGCCGAAAATGGCACATGTTCATTGATTAAATTAGGCGCTCCTTGTGCTGAAATCTGCTAAATGGAGTTTGATCAACACACAACGCTGATTTGGTCATAATCTAATCCTCTTAGACTACTCTTTAATATAGATGGGGCACTAATGGAAGAGATTCTCAGAGGAAGTTTGTTATGTTCTGCATTAGAAAATGTCTTTAGACTTATCTGCATTGGAATTTCAACCTGGGTTTACTCTACTTAAGGAACTTAGAAGCATCATGTATTTCTAAAATGGTATTTTATCCTACATTAAACTTTATATTTCAACAAATACTGTCTTTGTGACATTTAACAAGAGAGATATCATGATTTTTAAAGTCTAGAGACAAGATCCACTGTGAAATAATTTGGGTGCCTTGTTTGATGAATACAATTAAATCAACATTAAAGGAAAGGATGCATCATGAGCAAAAATATTTAAGGTCCTCATAAAGGTTGTGGTATTTTTATCTTAAGATATCCAGTGCTGGACTTAGGTTCATTAACTCTTTCTAGAACACTGCTTCTCAAAGTCTGGTCCCAGGAATGGCTTCATCAGCATTATCCAGGGTACTGATTTAAGATGTAGATTCTTGGACACTACCTCTAACTTATGGAATGAGAATCTCAGGAAGTGTGAGTCAGAACTTTCATTTTAAACTAGCTCTACAGGACATTCGTACACAAATTTTCAAAGAAAATCTAGTGAAAGCATTTGGCTCAAAACAGCATGGAATTGACATGCTCTTGAGGATCCTAATGGTTTTGAAAAAAATACTGGTATTACCACAAGTGGCATTTGATTTATCAAAGCAAGGCGTGTCAATCATATGTGTTGCACCCATGTTTGGGAGATTTAATGTCTAGGATGACAGGAGCAAAAGGAAGCAAAGAAATCAACCTCTAGTCGATTGAAAATAAAAATTTAGCATCAGAGGAGGAAGGAGTGGGATGACAGTTAAATATCAAAACATTCAGTAAGCAAGTTTCTCTAGTCAGGCCAACAATTCCCTTTGGAACTAACTAAGCATGTTGATTAGGACCAAAAGAGCATAATAAAGATGAGGGGAGATATAATCAAGAAGGCAATACTGGTGTATGACAGAGGTGATAGCATGCACATAACTGATATTTAAATTAGATGAGGTTCTCTTAAACTCTAAAACTGATGCACCTTAGCAATATTCATTTTCTCTGAAATAAGCTCTTCCTTATCGGTACTTGACAAAATATAGATTTCTGAGACTTAACTGCCAGGCCAACTCAATCAGGATATCTGGGTTTGAGAGAATCCAGAAATATGCACTCTGAAAATATTAAAGTGATCTTGATGAATGGCAGCTTCTTTTTGCAATTAATGAGTCTGAAATGACATATCATTCTCACCAAGAGTTTGTGTTAGACCATAACTTATAATAGAATTTCCCCCTTGGTTTTGTATAACCTATGGGTTTGGGAAAATGTATAATGGTAGTTATTCCCAGTTATAGTATCATATAGAGTAGTTTCATCATCTGAAATATCTTGTGTGTGCTACATATTCATCCTTTCCACAATCATTTGTCTTTATGGCATGTCCCTGGTTTTGCCTTTTCTAGAATGTTATCTGATAGGAGTTGTAATAGCCTTTTCCAGATTGGTTTCCTTCACTTAGTCATATGAGTTTCATATTCTCTTATGCTTTTTCATAGATTAATATCTCATTTTTAGCATGGAAGAATATTCCATTTCTAGACATGCCATAGTTAACCTGTTAATAGATGTCCCTACTGTGGGACATCTTGTTTGCTTCCAGATTTTGGCAATTATGAATCAGGTTACCCAGATTTTGCCTGTGGGAGGTAAACAACTTAAAAATCAAAACGCAAAAATAAGCAGAAATAAATGTGTATATCTGTTTTGCAGTAAACCCAGTGTTTATGCATGTTTTCATGTAAATCTTGAATTCTCTTGACTTAATAGAAATGAAGTTAGTCATTGGATCAGATGGTAGAAGTATGTTTAGCTTTGCAAAACATTGCCAGGCTCTCTTTCAAAGTGGCTGTGCCATTTTGCATTCCCATCAACAATGAATGAGGATTCATGTTGCTTTATATCCCTGCCAGTATTTGCTGTTGTCAGTGTTCTGGATTTTGGTCATTTTAGTAGTTTTAGGTGATTTCTCATTGTCTTACACTGAGGATTGTATAGCTGTCCTGAAAAAAAAAAAACCCACAAATTTGGCAGTTTTAAACTACAAGTAATAGAGTAGAACCCAGAGTTTTATAGAGTAGAACCCAGGCCCAGGTCTCACTGAATTAAATTGAGTTACTGGCTGGGCTATATTTATTTCTGGAGGCTTCAAGGAAAATCTGTTTTGTTGAATTTTCCAGCTTCTGCAGGATGACAGCTTCTATTGGTTCCTGGCTCCTTAATAAAGCCAGCAACACTAGATTGAGTCCTCATGCTGCCATGTCTGAAAGTCTCTTCCATAGCTACATCTCCCTTCAATCAGCTCTTCTCTCTGCATCACCTTTCCACTTTTAAGGACCTTTGCAATCACATGCACTCACCGGGATAATACAGATTAATCTCTTTATTATATAGTCAGATGATTAACAACCTTAACTCTCTCTGCAATCTTATTTCCCCATTTGCCATACAAAGTAATAATTAGGAGGTTCAATGATTGGGTCACAGGCATCTTTGGAGAAAGGGCACTATTTTGCATATCACAAGCAAGGATCATTAAATTTGTGCCTGTTGAGTACCTGGGGTATGCTGATCTCTGTGCTAAATGTTAGCAATTGAAAGTCAGTAGTCTCCGCAATGACAAGTTTGCAGTTTAATGGAAAAGAGGAACAAGGCATCAGATAATGGCAGTGCAGTAAGTATACAATAGAAGCATGAAATAGACACAAGAGGAGCCCTGTAAAGGGAAATTTTTTTCTTGGGAATTCAAAGGCTTTATAATGAAACTGGATTCAACTTGAATTTTTAAGGAAGATTCAATGTTTACAATATGAATAAGAAAGACAAGCTGTCATAATGAGAAAGAATAACTTGTACAAAGCCATGAGATAATAGAAGATCATAACTTACAAAGGAATAACTATTAACTGTGTATAGCTGGAATTAGAGGAAGTGACAGTGTATACATTAGGTGTTGGCAGAAGATTAGGGCTGGAGAGGCAAGCAGGGCCAGATCACAGGAGGCTATATTTTGTATGAAAGTGTTTGAACTGTAGCTTTTACAGTGGGAAGCCATTTATGCTTTTATGTAGCAAGATGGCATGAGACAACTGTGATGCCGAGTGTAAGATGAATGGGAGACAAGAATGAAGACAGAATAGCTAGGAATATAAAAGTAGGATCTGAATCAGAGTGATAGTGTGTTCTAGCATTCCATAGCAAAGTGGGGGGGGGGTGAGTGGGGTTTACAAAAAGGTATTTTATACTACATAAATAACTAGACGAGAGGAACTGGGTGGCTCCAGACACACACAAAAAAAGATAAACAAGAAGGCTAATTGGTTATTCTTACTGACTTATACTGTACAAATGTGCAGATATTGCACTGTATCCCATAACATGTTTAGCTATTACATATAAATATGTTAAAGATATATTTGTTTATCTGAAAGATGGGTTACAGAGGGAGAAATATCTTCTATCCATTAGCCATGCTGAATCAAGGAGCAAGGAGTTTCATTTAGGTCTCCCATGTGGGTTCAGGGCCCAGCACTTGGGCCAGCCTTTGCTGCTTTTTCATGTGCATTAGCAGGGAACTGGATCAGAATTGAATTAGCTGGGACTTGAACTGGCATTGCTGGGATTGCAAGTGACATCCTAACCTGTTGTACCCTGACACTGCTCCCTCCATTCCAATTAAAAAATAATTTGAAAGGTAAAAGGAGAGTGTTAATGAAGATGGAAGTCAGGAACAGGTTTAAGAGACAGAGGAGGAAAAACTCACAATCCTTTCTAGCTCAAGAAGCTGACATTAAGTGAAGAGATTGAGTATGTGTGCAGGGGCAAAGGACAGAACAAGAATCTGAGCTTTCTAGATAAAAGAACAAAAGAATTGATAATCAGAGAAATGGAACAAAAGACTAAATGCTATTAAGATCTAAGTAGGAATTTGTTTATCTACTCACAAAGCAGACAGACTATATCCATCAGCTGGTTCACAACTTTAATGCTTACAATAGCTTACACCAGTTCTACTTGAGCCCTCACTCTTTCCTTCCAGCATCTCATTTAGCAATATGCTGATATCAGGAGCCAGAGCTGTAAATTAAATGCAGGCATCATGATGTGGTACTTGGATTCCTTAACAATTAGACCAAAAATCTGTCCCCAGATAGATATGTCATAAAGAGAATGATGAGTCATAACAATAGTATGACCTTTACAACTAATTATCTGTTTGGTAAGCGTCCCAGCTAGTTAGTTGCTGGGATGACTTTGGGTAAAATGTTGAACTCCCTTAAATCGCAGTTTCTCCATGTGAACAGGGAGAAATACTATATATTCAGATGTACCATGAGAATTAGGTAAAGGACAATGTGGGAAACCACAAGTAGAACTCAGTACATAGTGGGACATAATAGCTCCTACTTACCTGTTTCACTCTAGAAAATGAGCAGGAATAAGGCTCAGTGTAGTAAAGAGACTTTCAGAAACTTGAAGCTATGATAATCCTATGTAGTTGACAGGCACCAACTCAGATGCAAAGACAGAGAATCTACTGATCTGACTCAGGGTGCTAGAATAAGGCAGAAATCTAGTTATTAGAATGTGAGCAATAGATAATGAATGTTGTCTGATTATGTTATGCTAATTATACCTCAATAAGTCTGTTAAATATAGAAAAACTAAAAGACTATGGATATATATAAAGCGAAGAAGATGTTGCATTCCATAAAGTTGGTCTGGGGCACTTGAAGTTTTTCTTCCTAGGATAAAGACTAAAGCTAACATATAGGTTGTAGCAGTGTCTATCTGTATGTAGAGGGGGATTGGAAATCAGCCCTGGTTAGGAAAGGATGTGTAGTACAGAAGTCTTGTATAAATGGAACTTGTGATCCCGTCTAACCCTATAAATCTGTGATGCAGAATTGTGAATCAGCTGAAGCATGTGTGCTAGATGCACTTGGAAAGAAAAATTCATTACTTTTCTGTCTTAGCTTGACAGTGGTAGAGTGTGTGGAAAAGGTGCTTGGACTTTTTGTCAAAAAATATATCTGAAAATTCATGAAATCATTAGAAACTGTTCCCTAAAATATAGCCAGACATACATGCACAGTTTTTTGTATAATTTTAGGATGTTCATAAATTCCTTGAAATCCATTCATGGATTTGTAAGGCTGGAGTATAGATTATTGGCTGTTGTAAAGTAGTCAGGTGAGATAATGAGGTATGAATGTATCAGCAATCTACTGAATAATATTTTAATGAGCCAAAAGAAGAAGTATTCAACCTCAAAGCTGCTTTAGATTCAGCAGTGGCTGAATTCTCCCTAGAGTACTAAATCTAGTTCTGGAATGTTCTGTCCAACTATTATGCAGAAAGCTTTAAGAGAGTTCAAAGAAAAACTATCAAAATGGTGAGACAGTGAGATAAAGCATATGCCAATATGAAAGTATTTTTTTAAAATGAGCATCAGAAAAGGTATGTATTTGTCCTAAAAATTACCATACATCCTGTGCCAATCTAATTCTTGAAGGGATACATGTAAGAGAAGATACTCAGAACTTTCATATTTTTACATATTTTATTCATTATCCACTGTTAAGTATAAGATTTCATGAGTAACATTTTATTGTTTTCTTTATTTGTTGAAGGTCTATACTTTTTACTTGAAGGAATGACAGAGAGGGATCTTCCATTCACTGGTTTATTTCCCAAAAGGCAATAACAGCTAAGGCTAGGTCAGGACAAATTCGGGAGCCTGGAGCCCCATATTCCACACGGGTGACAGGTTGTTTTTCAGGTGAATTACCAGGGCCCGGCACTGAAACTGGAACAGACAACCTGAACTAGTACTTCTCTATGGAATACTGGTGTTAAAAGTTGGAGCTTAACACTGTGCCATAACAAAATGCCTCGTATTTTATTTTTATCCTTATTTTTTAATGTTTCTACTTGTAAATCTTTGTATATCAGTCTTTGACAAACTATAAACTGAATTATAAATTATAAATTATAAACATTATAAACTGACTTTCAGGCATTGGTTTACCAGGTTCTTTTCATTTTAGTTTGGCACTGGTCTTAATAGAAAATCTGGCACATTGGCAATTGGCTAGGACTATTTGAACTTGGGGTATATTACTTGTTTTCCAAGGTTGGCTCTTCTTCTTGGTGTATTTTTTTTTTGTAAGTCTGTTGTTTTGGGCGGTCTACTCAGCCTCTCTGTGTCTATAAAATGTGGGGCAATAGTAAAACTGATAGTCCTTTCCAATGTTGAGATGGGTATTTAATGTACTGGTTAAGATACTGGTTTAGATGCCTATATGTCATGTTGGATTATCTGAGTCTGATATCTTGCTTTGGTTCCCAGCTCATGGCCATTGTACCAATAGTATAGAATAGAGAGTTCATAAAAAAATTAGACATTTGAAGGCAACTAATTTTTGATGAGGGCATCAAAAAAGACTTGAATACATAGTACTGGGAAAAGTGAACAATTATATATAAAACAATGAAATTGTTTTTTACAGAAAAGCAGTTAAAATCAAAACATAAAACCTAGAACTATAAGTCTTCTAGGAGAAAACTTCCTAACATTGGTGTTTGGGATGACTTTTTGATATGACACCAAAACTATAGGCAGCAAAATAGACTTAAATAGTGAGTCCATCTCAAAGTGTAACACTCTTATACCACAAAAAAGAAATCACCAGGGCCCAGCACAGTAAGCTAGAGGCTAAAGACTCTGCCTTGCATGCGCTGGGATCCCATATGGATCCCATCCATATCCTGGCAGGCCCTCTTCCCATCAGTTCCCTGCTTGTGGCCTGGGAATGCAGTGGAGGACGGCCCAAAGCCTTGGGACCCTGCACCCATGTGGGAGACCTGGAAGAGGCTCCTGGCTTTGGATCAGCTCTGCTCTGGCTGTTGTGGCCACTTGGAGGATGAATCAGCAGATAGATCTTCCTCTCTGTTTCTCCTCCTCTCTGTATATCTGATTTTCAGTAAAATAAATTAATATTAAAAAAAAAACACGAAGCAATCACCAAAGTCAGCCTATGGATCAGGAAAGAATATTTGCGAACAATGTGTTTGATAAGTGGTTAGTATTCACAATGTGTGAGGAGCTCACATGACCCACTCATCAGGGACATGCAAATAAAAATCATAATGAGATATCACTTTATCGTGTCAGGATGCCTATGACCTAAAAAGTAACTCTGACTTTTAATACAAGTGAAATCAGAAGTAAACAAATAAATCTTTTTAAAAGCCTAGATGATCATATCCTGATGATTGGATCTAGAGGTCTCTAATGCACAAGGAATGCAGTCACCACTGAGCACTCCAACCCACATTGAAGAGCTGAAATTTGTAACAACGTGATCAGAAAGCTGAGTAAATATCTATCCCACTTTCATCTTCTTGCTGGCTGACAGCACCTCCTGGGCCAAGAGGAACAGCAGGTGACAGATACTCCCATGCTCTGTGCCTGCTTAGAAGCAAGTAGCTGGAAGTAGCAACATTCCTTCACCTTAGCAGAATACATATTGTCAGTTATTTATATTGTCAGTACCATACACAGACTAGTAAACCAACTCATGAAGTGATGAGTGGAATAGTGTATAAGGCCTCAGACAGGAGGTAAGGAGATCTAGGTTCCAATCACATTTTAACTATGTCATGCTTGTAAGTTTTTTGCAACTTATTTATATAAAGTGAACACATTTCATGTTCTTCGTTGTACAAATTTAGGGACATAGTGATTTTTTCTCTCTCCTCCCCATGCCCATGTTCTTCACCCAACCTCCCCTTTCCTTCTTCATGATTTATTTTTCATTTTAAATTATGTTGGCAGGCTTAACACTCTAATAGCTTAAGGCACATAGAACTTTTGATCGCTATGCAGTGTCAGCGTTGTGTTTTCCATAAGTTTGGATTAATGTTTTATTGTTTCTCAGATCCAGCTGAGTTATTATGGGATACTCTATTCAACCTGGGATTTATAAACATTAGCAAAAAAGAAATCCAGTGCTGGCAGTTACCATTTTAGAGAAACTTTCTGCAGCTTAGCAATACTAGGATTCCTGGGTTGAAGGTTGAAAGGTTGAGGTACGTGTAGCAGTGTTTGAACCAGAGGTATGCCAGAAGGTGACTTGGGTATGGAGTTCACCCTCTCTTTCCCTGGAAGTGCCTCTTGGCCCTCTGTTTTGTAGAATGCAGTTGGGCATTCTGCCTGCCTCTTTTTAATCTGTTTATTCTGCAAATGCTATTAAAGCTATTTGGGAAATAGAACTCAAATATCATACAGCAAGTCCTTGGATTGATGAATGAAGCATCTGGAACTGTGGTTTTTGTAAGATATCTCTTTTCTTGCTTCCTTATCCAGGTCTTTTGTGAAGATATCTTGTACATCTCTGCGGTTGAGAGGAGAGCTCTGGATGGCCTCTATCCTGGAGATTAAGCCCAAATTGGACTACTCTTCAGAGGAAAAGGGATCTGGTGAGTCTGATGGTTGAGCTTCCAGGCTGTTTGTTTTAGTCGGAATAGGTTGTTCTGTTTGGAGATCTCTGCTTTGGACTTTTGTTTTGATGTTCAGCATGGTAGGTTGTTGTATGGTGAAGCCACCTAAGACTGGGCTTCCAGAAACTAAATGAGATATGTCGTTGTATTCTGGATTTACGTTCAGCTCTGTTGTACTATTACGGTTTCTGAGTTCAGTTAGAGGCACTTTTCAGTGTTAGAGCTGAGACAGAAATTTAACTAGTCACTGATTTTATACTGTTTACACAACAGAAATTTCCAATTCTTAAAGATCCGTTTATTTTGTATTTGCAAAGACTAAACAGGAAAAACAAAACTTTTATATTTTGCCTCATATGATAAATAACTGCTTAAAATATCACATCTCAGAGGAGGTACCATATCCCGTCCAGAGAAAATTTTGAGGAAAAGAGATCATGTTTTTCATCTTTGGAAGTATCACACTGAAAATGTACTTGAGTTAGTCAAATTATGGATGACATTGGATTAAGGGATAGCAACAGAAGGACTGTTGGAGCTCTATATCAATTCATTGGTCCTATTTTTATAAAAGCAACAAAGGAAAATGAAGCATCATGATTTAGGAGCTAAAATCTTACTGTGATAGCAGATACACTGTAGATAAATGAAAGCTGAGAGGAAAATTGTGCTATAGAATACACCATTTTTGCATAAATAGGCTTTGTGTACATATAGTTATATAAAGATTATGGAAAATAAGTACTAAGCTAATAAAAAAGAATCACAAATGTCTATGGAAATGTTATTTCTCTATTCAGTGGTGGTAAAAGAATAATACATATGTATAATATGTAAATAACCTTGCTAATTAACCATCTACAAAGACCAAACAAGATAATGGCTGGAAAATCAGTTTGAAAAGTAGAAAGTGCTATGCAAATATAGTTGTAGTTGTTTTTGAATTTTGTGCTTTGGAACATAGATTATTTCCTCAGTATCAAGCTGTTCAAAATGCTGCCTTATTACTTGCTATCCTTGGCAAATCCTTGTGGCCATTCGCTCTTGGATTTTGTTCAGTCATGATGTTCTCAGTTCTGAAATTATATCTCCTATGTTGCTAATATACTGCTTATCTTACTTATTTCAGCCTTGCCTAATGTCTTGATTCATGTTATTTTTGGTAATTATGGTAACCATTCCAGTGGGCTCTGCATTTCACTCAATCTAGGCCTTTGTGGTCTATAATGTGGTGAGAAAATGCAGTGGATCATGTTTGTCACGCTGCTTGGCCTTCCTTTCTGTGCTCTTTCCCTTTCTGCTGGCACCGTCATTGCATCACTCAAGTTTTATAAACATTGGAGGTCTTAGACTCTTAAAATTTTTCTGGGGAATCTGCTCTATGAAAAAGCTAGGTGTGTTAAATATGAGAATAGAGGTCAACAGTATGAAGCTCACAATCTGCTATTTTGTTAGCTATAACTACTGCTGTGGCTAGACAACTTCTAATACCAACGTTCATAATGCCAAAAATAAAATTGAAAGAAATAATAATAATAATTCTGACACTCAAGCAAAAAATTCACAAAGGTACTTTAAGATGAGATTTATTTATTTGAAAGCCAGAGTTACAGAGAGAATGGGAGACCTTCCATCTGCTCTTTCACTCCCCAGATGGCTAGGGAAGCCAGCAGCCTACAACTCCATTGAAGTCTCCCATATGTGTGACAGGAGCCCAAGTGCTTGGGATGTCTTCTGCTGTTCTTGCAGGAGCACTATCAGGGAGCTGGATCAGAAGCAGCACAGCTGGAGTTGAGCTGACCCTCAATGGAATGCTGGTGTCACAGGTGGCAGATTACTCAGCTGCACCAAAGAGGTGTATTTTTTGAGTTGTATGTTTTTCTGTTTTGTGCTTATATAGTAAAGTATGTTTTAAAATTGTTAATTATGTAATTTTTAATTATATATATTTTAAATTATTATATTATACGTTTTTACATCTTTTTATCATTTTATGATGCATTTCCATAGGCCCTGGTATCTCCCTTATCCCCTCCCCAATTCCCTCACCCCCCCCCCACTGATTTCCCCTATATCATTACTAAAGGATAGTTCTTCATACACAGTCATATGTCCATCATTGCGGGCATGGACAATGGCAGAGATTCCAGCATCCTATTGCCAAGATATAGTAAACAGTTTCATTGTAAGTCCATCTTTGTCTGGAAGTAGAGATGCATACTGCATTGTATCCTCACATCTGGATATGTTAGTCTCCATTACACAGTTACTGTACATCCCCTTAAGTGAAAAGCCACAATACAAAAATCAACAACAGGAAGAAAATTAGAAGTTTACAACACCATGAAATTAAATAACATGCTACTAGATATGATAGTGTCCATTACAAAGTTACTATGCATCCCCTTAAATGAAAAGCCACAACACAAAATCAACAACAGGAAGAAAAATAGAAATTTACAGCACCATGAAGTTAAACAACAGGCTACTGAATGACTAATGTGTCACTGAAGAAATGAAAAAGAAAATCAAGAACCTTCTTGAAGAAAATGATGCTACTTATATGACCTATGAGTCATTGAAGTATTTAATCAGAAGAAAATGTTTTCAAGAGATGAAACTAACAAAATAAATCAAAATTCCTGAGATATAGTTTTCACTGATCTTTTTTGGTGAAATGTGCATTTTTGATTACATAATTCAGTTGTCCTCACATATATCCCTTGGGCCTTGGTAACCAAATTTTCTCTCTACCCCAAGTTCATGCCAACCACTGACTTGTTAGCTCTCCCTATAGCCTTGCCTTTTCCAGAATGCAACATAAATGTTACACACTGTGAAATTTTCATCTATCTTTTATATAGAACAACACATTTGACTTATTCATGTCATTGAATTTATTGATTTTTCATATACTTACTAATCTTTATGGTATGGTTTAGGAGGTATAGGGACTCCTCCTCTAACTCCCCTTCCTCCTTCCCTATGCTCCCATTCCCTTTTTCCCTCCCCGCCCCCATATTATGGCAATAGCATAGTACTTCAGCAAAAGTTATACGTCCATCTTTCTGCTATTTAAGTATATCCTGACATTATAGATATAGACAATTGTAGAAAGTCCAGCATTCTATTGTCAAGATATATTCAATAGATTCATTGGAAATCCTTTTATTCTGGAGTAGAGATGCATACTGCAATGGAACTTCACTTCCTGAAATACTAGTCTCCACTCTACAGTTTGTCTATGAGAATATATGTATATACACACTTACCTAGAAGTACCGCAAGTTTAATATATAGAGTTATTTCTTATTCTTTTTCAAAATTGTTTTCTTGTCTCTTTGTATATAAATTTATTTGAACCAATATGTTTGTTCCTACAGACAAAAAGGATCCCATTCTTGCTGGGACGTTTAATTAGAATATGCTGAATTTATAGATCAATTTACCATATTTTGATGTCTTTAGTATATTGAGTCTAAGTCTATCAACATGGTGTGTCTCTTCCTTTACTCAAATATTATTTGACATATTTCAACAATATTTTACAGTATTTTTCAATACTGCTTTCAAAATTTTTGTTCTGTTTTTATGCTTATAGTGCTAGTGCAAATAGTGTGCTTTATTTCAATACAGGTGCTTATTGCTTTTATACAGTGATACAGTCTATTTTTATATGTTTATCTTTCATCCTGAGATAATGACAAACTTATTACTTCTATTAGCTTTTTTGGTTTGTTTTTATAGTTTCCCTGGGGTTTTCTACATGAACAATTATGTCACCTATAGATACATTTTTTTCCTGCTTTTCAATTAAACTTTATTTTTAGAACAGTTTTAGATTAATAAAAAAAAAAAAAAGAAGGACTATACAGAGATTCCGAAATGCTCTTTCTCCTAACCCCTAATGTACAGCCTGTCAACACTCCTTCAGACTGGGACATTTTTTTAACTCTCTGAAGTTACAGTTCTAAAAGCCTTCTTGTTTTCCCCTTACTTTTTGTTGTGGCTAATATTTCTTGATCAATGCTGAATAGATGTGATGCGAGATGATATTCTAATACTCTAATATTATTCTAATCATATACCCTATCCTCTGATAAGAAACATCCAATCGCTTCCCATTGACTGTGAAAACTTTAGTTTTGCAATTTTCTCAGTTTGAGGAAATTCCTGGAGTTTGTTTTTTGCTAATCAGGCCTGAGTCTTGGATTTTGCTAAAAGACTCTCTGAATTTACCAAGATTTACAGAACATGTGAATCATCCAGGGACTTGGCCAAATTGTGGATTCTGATTCAGTCCATCTGGAATGGAACATGAGTATCTGCATTTCCATTAAAGCTCTGGTATAAAGTTTGATTGTTGTGCTAGGCAAAATTTTCAATGGTAAAGACTTAGTTTGAAGAGGAAGCACTGCTAAGAGATGCTAAGAATGGAAAAGAGATGCAAGGAGATGCGTGAATACATTTTTCCCCTAGAAACCAAAGATTGAGAATATGAAAAAATGAAGGGTTAACAAGAGATTCAGATTAAGTTTATTGAATGTGAAACTTGCGTTGGATTCATAACAGAAATAATGTTCTGTTCCTATACATATTTGTGATATTCGAAGTGTCTTAAATCTTAGCATCCCTGCCTGTCCACATGTATTGGATGTCTGAGTTTGAATAGTGAGTGTTTAGAAAACAAACAAACAAAAAATACTATTTGATCTGAATATGTTTTATTCTTAGGCTTTAGATGGTGAGTAATGAGAGTCAAATAATGAGAGATATCTGTCACAAGTAACACATTTTACCTGAGAAAAAGTTTGTTTCTAGATTTTATGTGATAAGAGTTCAAATAGTAAGAGACTGGTATTTATTTATACATTTCCCTTACAGGATTACATGCTCCTTGAGTGTTAGAATTATGTCTTTATTAACCCCTCTTGTCAATCTTTAGATATCATTCTATATAAAAAAACACAGGTGCTTAATAAGTGTTTATGAAATTGTTGAAGTGTTTTTGTGTGACCTTTAATAGAAAAGATCTGGGTTTTATGGAAGATAAATTTTAGACTTCTCAAGGAGTTTAGTAGTATAGTGAAGGAAAATTGTAGTCTGATAGATAAAGAGGATTTAGAGCTGAAGGGAGATTTTTGTTGTGTTTAATTCTTTTTTTATTGTTTTTAATCCACGTAGGCATAAAGTTAATTGTAGGCAGAGAAGAAAGGCCTAATGAATATGCTGTGATTGACAATATTGGTGAAAAAAGGACAATTCATGTAGCATATTTTTGTAGCAGATAGGAGCCTAAATCACTAGTTTAATAATGAGGGGTAAATCACAATGCCTTAGTTTTGTATTTATTCACATGGAATTTTTCTTCTTTACGAAAGAATTCAGGAATGGCTATCAATAGAATCAACCTTAATCTAAGACCTTGTTGCTTTATATCTAGTTGATTATACTAACATTATTATTCCACAACCTTACAGTCTCATCTATTCAAAATATTGTCTGCATGTTGGCTATTAGAACTCTTCAAAATTTTTCACTGAAATAACCTCACTTCCTGTCCCTTGCTGGAAAACCCATGCAGGGCAACTCTTACTGACCTTTGATTCACCTTCACATCTTAACTTCTTGTGATGAAGATTTCTTTCCCGTGCAAGTCTATATTTGTGTATGAGACACATTGTGATGTCATGTGACTCTTGATTCTATTGCCACTTTGGCATTTCATACCATGAAATGGGTTGCTATAACTGAATTTACTTTATAAAGATATTATATGATTTTTGTTTGTTTGAAAGCCAGCATATGAAAGAGAGAAAGAGAGAGAGAGAGATTTTGATTTTTTTATCCACTGGTTCTATCCCTAAATGGCTGCAAACGCGGGGAAAGAAAAGGCCAAAGCCAAGTTCCCTAAGTTCCATCTATGTTTCTGATGTTGGGTGCAGTGGCTCAAGTTCTTGGGCCATCTTATGCTGCTTTTCCAGGCATGTTAGCAAGGCACTCAATCAGAAGTGGAACAACTGGGATATGAGATATCAGTCCTCTCATATGGGATGGTGGCATTGTAGGAAGCAGCTCAACCTGATGTAACTCAACACCAGCCCCTATTTAACTAAAGTGATTTTATTTAAAAATTTATTTTTATTGGAAAGGCAGAGTTATGCAGAGACAAGGAAAACACACACATACACTCAGAGATATTCCATCTACTGATTTACTCCCTAAAATGGCCACAACAGTCAGAATCAGGCTGGTGTGGTCTGAAGCTGGAAGCCAGGAGCTTCTTCCAGGTCTTCCAAGTAGCTGGCAGTGCCTATGTATTTGGGGCATCCTCCTCTGCTTTCCCAGTCCATAGGCAGGGAGCTGTATGGAAGTGGAGCAGCCGTGATTCAAATCTGTGCCCAAATGTGATGCTGGTAAAGGATTAGCATGCTATGCCATCGTGTGAGCCCCTAACTGTATAATAATAATAATAACAATAATGATAATCCTTTTTTTTCTAATCAGATGGCAAGGTTTCTATTCAAGGAGGCTTTCTCTAAAGATTTTTCAAAGGAGATAAGAGTATGTCTGGATACATATGTGTACATGTAACACATATTTGTGATGTGCAATGGACATAATTTCTACTTGATCTGAGTCCATTTCCATATGTGAGCTGATTTATAGCTTACGTGGTACTTGCATTTTCCAGTCTGTTGTTTTTGTTTTGAGCAGATATTTACTCAGCTGATGAGAATATTTTGACAACTCTGCCTGTGTGTCCAGGAAATGCAATTTGATAGGAATTTTCTAGCTGAAATGATCCAATTGTAAGATCGAAAATTAGAAGATTCCAAATTGACAAGAAAACAACGTAGGTAGTCTGACACAAGTAGTAGGAAAAACTAAGATCTTATACATATTTAATACAAAATCAAGGGATGAATGCACCCTGATTATAATTTGCTTATCTCATTTGCAAATTGTATCGCTATTGTTTGCTGAAATTGAGTTCTAATAAAAGTTTAAAAGAATTATTGTTTCCAGCTTGAAAACAGTTCAATTTAATTTTTCAATAAACATTTTACAATTTATTCTTTAAGATCATGCACACTTAAAGTTCATCATTTCTTGATGGCTTCCAAATATACATTGGCTTAAATAATTAATTTTCAACTACTAGCGCGTTGTTATTCTTTCATCCTTTGTAGTCCAATATCTGACTGTGTATAATTCAATGTGATTTATATGTCCTCATTCATTTGTTGGCTCCTTAAAGATTCTAGTCACACAGAGAAATGCACATGGAATTTTATGGATAACTGAAGGAAACCAGCCACTCTATGTGTAAAATTAAATGCACAATCTTAAACTGACTTATCATTTGCATAGATATTTTGTGAACTTTAATATCTAAAAAGCTGGAACTCAACCAATATTAACTGTCAGGCTATCATCATTTATTAAAGATGCCTTTACAATTGTAAGAGTAAAACATCATTTTGCACTAGCTGACAGGAAAAACAAAACAATTTGCATTCCCTGGAAGTGCAGTATTTTAGCAGCTTCCCTCTGCAGCATTGAGGCTGGCTTGACAGAATTGATTATATTGACCATTTTATGGGTTGATTGCTGAGCGACTGAACAGTTGATTTGATTTGGTTTTCTTAATGGCTGAAAAGACCAGATGGCTTGATTGGAATGATGATTGAACCAACCAATTCAACCGTGAAAACAGTTGGATCAATGGTGATGTGTTAACATCATCCAACATCTCAAAGAGACAGCTAATGTAGAAACTTCAAAAACTGATTTTTTTAGATTCAGCTGGCATCCTGAGTCTTGATGGCTAGCACAGAATTAGTATTGCAGCAGACAAATTTAATTGGGGATATTTTCAAATTTTCCATAGTTCAAATCAGCATTCTAAAGGGGAGCACATTAAAGCAGCTGGAAAGAAAAACAGCAAATTGTTAGTGCTGTTGAGAAGATTTGAAAGCATGCCAAACTAAAATGATGATGGACCATGATATGAGAATCTATAATGAATTTATAACACAAATGTTGTGACACATCAAGCTTTTCACCCAAGAGCAATTTTGAAGTTGAATCCTTGAAAACTTGATACCTGTGGTTCCCATTCTCTTAAATCCTGAAGTGAGATTTTTATAAATATTTTATGAAAATGAATAATATTAACATTTGCAAAAGAAAAGGCAATATTCGAAGCACAGCTTTTTATATATTAAAGCTTTAATAGCACTTAGTTCTATGACTTTCAGCTAAATGGATGGTTCTGTGGGTAGTGTATGCATATACAAGGTGTAATACAGGAGTGAAGTAAATACGCAGAAGTCTCTAGTTACAGTTTCTCTTAATGAGGAAAATAGTGGCGAGACAGGGAATTCTTAGTTTATGAGCCTCTCATTTTCCTGAAACTTACTCTTTCAAAGTTTGGTTTGTTTATAATGGTGTCTATTTGATAACTTCGTTTCTGCTAAAGAGCTTTTTTTCTTGCTTGCCCATATCAGAAATATCATTACGAGGCCAGAGTTTCCTAGGATTGAGACAGTATAGCATGTGATCAGCAAACAATGGTAGTGCCCATTTAGCCCAGTATCTAGGTCCTCTTATATAATCAAACTGCAAAAATTTTATGGGGAAAAACATAGAATTGAAAAACAAACTTGTTCTGATACAAAAACTTTTGAAATCCATGTATAGTTTCTTCAAATAGCAATCATTTCCATGAAGTTGTTGAAACCCACTCATATCAAACGGAGGTTGACAGAAAGGCAGCCCTGTTTGTGGAGCATATTACGAGACAGCAGGGGTATCCAGCACCCTATTAAGAGACCTAGAGTGACAAAATGTGTATTTCAGCCACGCTTTGACAGATATCATTTGTTGCAAGGCTTGAATTTATCCGTTCATTCACCAAACACTATCTATCAAGTACTAGGCAATGTGATGTGTGAAGTGTATACCATAATTAACACCGTAGGAATGATCATAGACAGAATAATCTTCAAAATACATCTGTAATTGAAGGTTTTTGTGTGACCTTTAATAAAAGAAGTCAGGGTTTTATGGATAAATTATTGATCCTGGATGCATCTTTAATTTGGTGCCAGGGGAAGTTTCTGGAGATATCATTCAAACAGAGACTAGAATCATTGTGAACCAGATAACACGGGATAAGGGGAGAAATGTCCCAAGCAAGATTGGGCAAGAGGCTTGGAAGGGAGAGGCTCATATGCCTGTAGGATAGAGCGATGAGGTGGAGTAGTTCAGTAGAAACCTGGCGGCAGCCAGAAGCCAGATAACACAGGGGGTTTTCAGTTTCCTTAGCATGTTGTTTAAGCACTGCAAACTAGGTATTGAAGCAACAGAAATTTACTGCCTCTTAGTTCTCAAGGCTAGAACTCCAAACTCAAGCTGTGACCATGGTTGGTTCTTGCTGAGTGCTGTAGGGGAAGAGTCTATTCCATACAACTGTCCTTGAATTGCAAATAGTCTTTGCTTAGTAGCTTGCAATATTGTCTTCACAGTTGCCATATTGTCTTCGCACTTCCATGAATCTCTATTCCTAAATCTCTCGCTTTAGAATACCCATTATTTTTTACATCACAGCTGATCCAAGTGGCCTCACTTTAATCCACTTACCTCTGTAAATAACCTACATCCAAATAAGGTCACATTTCTGAGGTAGTATAGCATTTTAAATATTATGGATTCTTTCCCAAGTGCTTAGACCTGCAAAGGAAGAATCTAATTATTAGAACATTCATTTGGGGCTGACACTGTGACTTAGCATGCTAATCCTCTACCAGCAGTGTTGGCATCTCATATGTGCATAGGTTTGTGTCTCGGCTGCTCCACTTCTAATCTAGTTCTTTGCTGATGGCCTGGTAAAGCAGCAGAAGATGGCCCAAGCCCTTGGGCCCCTGAATCCATGTGGGAGACCCAGAAAAAGATCCTGGCTTTGTATTGGTCCTGCTTTAGCCATTAGGACCATTTGGGGAGTGAGCCACAATATGAAAGACCACTTTTTCTCTTTCTGTAAATTTCACTCTCAAATAAAAATAAATGAATTCTAATGTGTGGAGCTTATAACAGTTATAAATTGTTGCAGCAGCAAATTTAAGCTTTAAGACATGTAAATTTATTACTTTACCACTGTAGAAATCAGAAGTCCCAAGTCACTTTCATTGAGTTCAATCAAGCAGAAGCCTCCTTCCTGAAGGCTCCAGGAGAGAATTCATTTCCTTGCCGTCTCCAGCCTCAAGATGCCATTCAGATTCCTGACTCACGGGCCATTGCTCCATATTAAAGCTATCAGTATAGCATTGCCTCACTACTCTCATCTTAATTTCAGTTCTTGTATCTTATCTTTTTGACTCTGTTCCTCTAGTTTCACTCTCATGGTCCTGTGTCTTTACACTGGAACAGGTTAGATTGTCCAAGATGATTTCCCTGTCTCAATATCCTTAGTTTAATCATATCTGCAAAATCCTTGTGATGTAAAGCAGCTTATGTATTGGGTTTGTGAAACTATTCTGTCTTTCAGTGTGTGTGTGTGTGTGTAGAGGGCCATTATTCAGTGTACCAATGTTGTAAAGGATGAAAGCAAAATAAGCTAGTTAAAAAGGTATTACAACAGTCTAAGCAGGAGATGATGATGGTAAGTTGCACTGGATAGCAACAAAGACAGAAGTAGTTAGGTTTGAGATTTATTTGGTACAAAATTAAGAAATTTGCTAATGAAATGGATGAAACAGGAAAAAAGAGAGATAGGGATAATACTGTAGTTTATATGTAATATGCTTCGTGGTTATTTGGAATCTCATCTTCATACCATGAACCAGGAAACTAAAATATCACATTTTAAAGATGCTCCTATATATTTCTCTCTTTTTCTTAAGATTTATTTTTATTTTTATTGGAAAGGCGGATATACAGAGAGGAGGAGAGACAGAGAGGAAGATCTTCCGTTCATTGATTCACTCCCCAAGTGAGTGCAACGGCCGATCTATGCCGATCCGAAGCCAGGAGCCTCTTCCAGGTCTCCCACACGGGTGCAGGGTCCCAAAACTTTAAGTGGGGCCACCCGGATTAGAACCGGCGCCCATATGGAATCCTGGGCATGCAAGGCGAGGACCTTAACCACTGTGCCATCGTGCCGGGCCCAAGATGCTCCTATATATTTCTAAAAATACTCGTTTTTAACTAAAAAAGTTGTTCTTATTCACTAATAGAAATTTTACTTGTAGCATTTGGAAGAGTTATATACACCAGTTTGCTTATATTTGGAGACCTAATGAATAAATCATGTGAAATGGCCTACTAAATTTGCTATTTATTCCATGAAGTTTGAAAATCAAAGAGAGGGCCCGGTGTGATGGAAATGAATTAACTCTGAACATGTTTTAATGGTATTGTAAGAATGGAAGGTAGATTTTTGTTAGAGGACTCCATAAAAGTCTCATGGCAATGTCTGGTAGAGATGGACTTATTAAAAAGTTTCTTTGATTTCTTTAGCCTGGGTCTCTGGGGAATATTTAGGAATGAGGGAAAGGAGACTGCAAAAATTATCTGGGCTTCACTTTTAGCACATCTCAGGTATGTCCTGGAGCAAATTTAAAACATTAAAATAAAATCTGGGTGTTCATTTTATGAGGGTTAACACTTGTCTAAGAACACACTGCAGGATCTCATTAAATATAGACTCACATCAATACAAAGTGATGTTACTAAGATGTTGGCAAAGGAGTTTCTAGGGCTGTTTCCTCATAGACACATTAATGTGAAAAACCATTGAAGCACAAAGATGCCGTTACATGACATAAGGAATCCATGTGATAGAAGACAGCACCTATGTAGAGCACAGGAAAAAAAGGTGCGCTCTGGAAAATTGGAATGGCAGTTTTACATTGCTTATGTAACCCTCCCCTAAGTCTGTGTAGTGTAGTGCAGAGATGCACTGTATGTAGAAGAAAGGAATGACAATCTGGCTTGCTGTAGAGTAAAATGATAGACTCACGTTAGTGGTCACCAGGCTGGCCCCTGCAGACTCACAGTGCAACATTGAACCAGTGCATGGCGGTGCCATGTAGCATCAGGCTCTAAACCCATCCTATGGTCAGACTTCTAGACAGCAAATAGAGAATGAGAGTCTAGGCTCACCATACTACAAATTTGGTCCCTATGGATCAAGGGTAGAGATTAGACTCTGAAGATCTACTATGCAGGCCTTTCCCCCTTTCCCTTCCTTTTACTTCTATTCCAGTTCTTTCACAACATCAGGTAAGCCAAAGCAACCTAGGCTTCAGTCATGCCCTCCTCAACCAGATGCCAGGCCAACTCCAGTGGACCATGGTGCCAGGCAAGACCTTGTGGAGTCACTTACCAGGAATGCTCTCACAGGTCCAAAAAAAAAATCTTGTGACAAAAGAAAAGGAACTCATATATTGTTAATGCAGATGTAAATTATAACTGTTGTCATGTAAGAATATGGAGGTGCCTCAAAAAATTAGAAAAAAATATGTTCTAACATTTTTGCTTCTGGATAGATTTATATGGAATGAAAATAGTATGTTAAAGAGCTAGCTATCTACATATTTCATTGCAGTACAATTCACAATAGTCATGATTGGAAATAACCTAACTGTTGATGGTTCTCTAGTCAATGAAAATGTGAGGTGTATATATTTTCCTTCAAATGCAATTTCTCATTGAAAAAATGGAAGTTCTTTCTTTTGCAAAAATGTTGATAAACCCATTGGAATCATGTGCACTGCAGTAAACCAGGCACAAAAGACAAATCCAGCATGTTCTCACTTATGTGTAGAATCTAAGCAACCCAATCCAAATTCGTAGAAGCAGGGGATAGATTGATATTTACCAAAAGCTGGAGGAGAGAGTGATGGATGGAAAATGGGGTATGTTGGTCTGAGGGCATACAACTGCAATTGTAAAGGATAAATAAGTTCTGGAGATCAAATATATGATTAAACATAGTGCTATATAATATACAAGTGACTATAGTTAACAGCATGTTGTATATTTGACATTTGCTAAGAGTTTTCTATCCTAAATATTCTCACCACAAACAGAGTATATGTGTGAAGTGCTACATTTTTAAATTAGCTTGATTGTGTCATGACATTCCACAATGTATATGAATATCAAAATATCATATTGTATTCCATAGAGATACACACATCCCCCCAACCATCACCACCTTTCTATATATTTGTCTCTTACACCTCAGCAAAGCTGGACATAATGAAGAAGAATTCCTTTGAAAAAAAAAATAAGGCTGTGATTACTGTTTTCCCAGTAGGATTATTTGAAGAAATGCTGTGTCGGAAATCAATGAATTGTCCATTTTTTTTTTCTGTGCAAACTGCCAGCTGAATTTGAAATTAAATGCATCCATTACATTAGGCAATTTCCATTTTTAACAATTTCTAGTTTTTTTAGTATAGTATGATCTTTTGTGTTGAATTGTTACTAGATATATTTTCCTTTTAAATCAAGTGTGTTCCAAATTGAAAGAAAGAAAAAGAAAAAGGGAGGAAGGCAGGCAGGCAGGCAGGAAGGAAGGAATCAATGGTGCTTATGTTTGCTTGTTTGAGATAAGGGGAACTAAAAATATTCTACAAGTATGTTAATTTTTTGTCAATGAATCAATCAAACTATCCAGCTTATTATAAACTGGACAGACTGAGATGTACCCAGGCTCTTTTTAGGGCAGGTAGCACCTTAGTTTGTTAGGCCTCTGCCTACCTCAGCTCACCCAGAGAGACCTGCTTCATTCACCACTTGAAATCTTACTGTTTCCTATTTCTAAGCTCTGAAGAAGTTATACTGTCTTTAGCCTTCTATGTCTTGATTTTGAGAGACACTTTTTTTTGTAATGTCAGCCTTATAAATGTGCTGCTACAAGCATTTGTATAGCTCCCTTACATGAACATTTAATAGCTATTGTCTGACATGCCAACTGATGAGCCCCGGCTTCTAGGCCTACAGAACTGGGAAATTTTTAGGTCCTGAAATTGGAAGTTAACCCATAGGAGCTATTTCTGCTTTTGGTAGGGACTTTGGATACAACTACTAAGAATGAATAAATGAATTAATGAGACCTCATCTGTTATTAGCAAGACTAGCATTTCTGCTTCTAAAAATAGCAGCTCTCTGAAGTTCCTTCCAGATCCTAAAAATGATATCTGGAGAGAATTATCCCACTTTTTCTCAAGACCTAATATGTTTCTCTAGGCTTTTCATCAAAATGATAGGAACAGTTTAGAGCTAGCTAGAAAATCATGTCAATTGTGGTACCAAGAAACATGTTGTATACAATTGTTGCCACAAGTATCTTGATTAAGTCTTGTCTAGAGCTGTATTAAGAATATGAGTATTTGGAGCTTTTAACTTCTGAAATACACCCTCTGATTTAGATAAGGAACATAATTCCCCCTCGAACCTGCATAGCCTATTGCAGCTTACCTACCCAGCAAAGTGATAGACATAATCACAAATGCAAATATTTGACCATGAGATGTGTAAAATTTAAATTAGCATGTGTAAACATAGATAGAATTAAAATGGAAATGGCCAATTATTAAGCATTTACATTGTTCCAGATTCTTTCCGTAACTTGATCTACAAAAGCACTTAAGTATCACACCAGTCTGATTGATGAACAGGTATTATTTTTCTCCTCAAGTCAAACGAACACATTAAGGCTCAAAGAAGTTAAGTAGCTTGCCAAAAGCTGCCGAAGTAGCAAATGTAGCAAAGGGAATTTAAGCTCAGATCTGCTTAATTCTGTATGCTGAGTCTCAACAATTAAGCTATTTTAAGTGAGATGCACTTGCTGTGAAACTCAAATAAGATCATAAATGTGGTAGTGCTTTAAAAACCTAGAATAACAAACTATAAGGGCTTATTGTTACCCAAATGATTAACTGAATCTATCACTGTTCATCCAGATGCTAGACAGCATGTAGACTAAGGCTATTATGGACCTTTTCCATGTGAAAAAATCTTTGATATAAACTAATTGGTGACATGTCTATTTTCAAAGCAATAAGCAAAGCTTATAAACACAGCTTCCTAATCTCATGGCCATCTCTTTTAAGTAACTGTACCTGTGCTACAATTCAAAGTGCTTGCTGTTCTTCAGAACATTGGTGATTGTTTTTCAGTATTCAGTTCTTTTAACTAATTTCACTGAAAACCTTTACTACATGCCACGCATGTTTTTGAGCATCTCTTGTGTTCAGAATATTCTGAAAAGTGTTTTTAGTTCCAACGACTGACAACTAAAAAATACACTCTATGTGTAAAAGAGAACATACAAATAGGACAATCATTTAATTGTCTATCCCACTAGAATTAAATAAATGTGAAATATCCTTAATCATTAATATCTTAGTGACATTCTCTAGCTCTCTTGTTGGTATACTGAGTAACCAAGTAAAACACAGATGCTAGAATACTGGAAAGGCAATTTTATTTATTTATTTTTAATTAATTTATTTTTTAAAATAATCTTACTTAGTTGATTAGGGTACAAAGGGTCAAGGGCTACAGGAAAGTGGGTAATACCATTGTTTCCACGCCAATATTTTTTCCCCTGTATCTGGGGCCAGGGGAGAAACAAAGGAAAAGGCTCCGCCCAGCCTCCCACTCACCCAAGGTACCCAATGTGAGGCATGTTCCGAGGGTCCTGCTGATGCAGTTTTGATAGTTCAACAGGTCTGAATTGTTGCCAGTCTTGCTGTTCCAGTCACGATGAAACCTATTCAGAATCCACTGGCTGACATACCCTTTTCATGGTTGGGGTTCTGAGATCAGCAGTTCAGTTGGAGCACCACCTGAAGGTGCATCCTAAAATAGGATGTGGGGTGGGCCGAGCTGCAACTGGAAGGGGGTGGATCGGGCACGGCCAAGCAAACTTCAACTCACAAAAAAGAAAAGAAATCAGAATGAAGCACATGTCATTCTGACCTAGGCTCTTACCCCAACTGGTCTTGACGAGGCAGGGATACTAGGGCACAGCATTGACGGCAAAGGCTGAGACAGGTGAGGGGGCTAAGCCAACTGGGTCAGAACACCCACTGATACATGTGCAATCTAGGGTTGGGAATAGACTCGATTGGAAAGCTGTGAGAGTACACCTTTGCTGGGTTGGGATTCCAATGGGAGGCTGGAATGGGGGCTACATTCTTGTCTGGATATGGCTGCAATCTCCCTTGGCACAAATGTGGACTGGGGCTGGGCACACCAAGCTACGCTAGACGCCAGCACCATCTGGTGCTCTGGAGAACCTGGGTAGATGTAGGATGCACTAGGCTGGGTCTCTGCCCCTATTGAGCCATGTGTGAGCACTGTTTGGCTATGGACAAGCCTTGGCTGGGGCGAAACGGCCAATACCAAGAACTGGGATAGATTGAAGGCCAGCAATGAGGGTTGACCCATGGAACCACCAGTATGCGCAAGACCTGGCATAGGGAGAGGTTCTGAAAGAGGAGCTTGGGGAACTCCTCTGTCAGAACACAGCCCCTTCAGGTGAGCACAAGAACCACAATATAGAGCAACCCAGACCAGGCCAGAGGAAAATACCCACCATGATACATATGGCATAGGTGGGGGGCAGAACAGGCTGAACCCATTCACATGAACCATTGGCGAATCCGAGCACCAGAATAGTGTGTGTCAGGCCAGGTTTGGTCACAACACAAGCCAGTGCACATTAAGGAATGCCAAGGTGAGGTGAGCCATATAAGGTGTGGTTGCAGCACCCAAACAGCACACGTGAGAACTGGGGGGAGGAGGCAAAGCCAGCAGGGGAATGTGGGCTTCCCTGCTGGACAACCACTCCCACTGGTGAGCGTGATTTGGGATGGGGGCAGACTAGACCAGGCAGGGCTACAACACCTGTGGGCTTCATGTGAGCTAGAATGGGGAAGGGCCAGATTGGGCTGACTGTTCCTACTGGAGCAAGCAAAATTAGAGTGGGTGAGGGTTGGTTGGGCTTTGCCACATCATCAGATGGCAGAGGCTGCTACTGGGGGCTAATTCTATTAAGTCAAATGCCAGAACCACCTGGAGAGTACATAATCCGGAAGTTGGAGTGGCCTAGTAGGGAGATAGTGGGCACCTCCCTCATGGGTAACCACTCCCACTGGAGAGCACGAAAACCAGGACAGGGGCAGAGGTGGCTACACAAAAGGCACCTGCCAGTATGTGTGTGGGATGGATAGTAGGGCTGGTTAGATTGAACTAGGTTTCAATGTGCATTGACAAGTACAAGAGCTAAATGGGATGTGGGACAGACTGAACAAGTCTGTGGTACATACTAGCATGCATGGGAACCAGGGTAGGGAGCAGGCCTGGTGGGGGTTATCGGGAGGCGCCCCAACTAGGCTGTAGCTCCCACTAGTTTGCGTGAGGACCGAGTATGAAGTGGGTAGGATCAAGCTGGAATACAACACCCATTGTTTCGCGTGGAAGACCAGGCTGGAAACAGAACTGACCCAGCAATTGCAACGACCAGCATGTGTATAAGCTGATTGGGGCGACAGACTATACCGGACCCTGTACTGGCAAACTCATACAAGAATTAGGTGGGATCATCTCACATGAAGTTTCCTTGGAAAGGCAACTTTAAATAAAAGCCCCAGTTTGGGAATGAGTTTTAGGAATAACAATAATAATTTTTTAAAAAAGGAAGTATTAAGGGCTTACTTAGTGCCACAGGCTTGCATCTTCATACTCCTAAACCAGGTTTCTACAGATGGTTACTCCCTGCCTATTGGTAATAAATAGATCTACAGTAAAGTTCTCTTGACATTTCAACTTCTATATATATATGGGAAGCTGGGAAGGTATGTAATTCCTAGATTACACTACTTATAGTCTAAACTTAGAATAACCATGACCTAAGTATTTTTTCTATGCTGGAAAAACCGTTAAAATATATCACAGATTTACCAACTATCCTAGGGTTCCCAGATTTTGAAAAATTTGGGAGAGGAACATGCCCACTGTTGAGAATCAAAATTTCTAGAAAACTGCATGATCACCCCAGTTAAATAATTGTTTGTTTATTCCTCCACTGTGTGTGCATTTATCTGACAGGCAGAAAGACAGAGGGAGAGACAGAAACATTTTTCATTTGCTGATTCACTTTTTGAACTTCTGCAACAATCAGTGGTAGGCCAGAGCCATCTAGGTCTTCCTTGTGGGGTTCCTGAATCCATGATGATTTTTGTTATCTGCTACTTTCCTGGGTACATTAGCAGAAAGTAAGGTTGGAAGTGAGAAGTAACTAAAAATCAAATCAGTCACTGTGAAACAGGATGCAGATTTCCTACATAATGTCTTTTTTTATCTTCAGAATTTTTTTGTTTGTTTAATGATACAGTTCCATAGGCATTGAGATTTCCCGTCCCACTCCCCAAGTTCCCTTGCTCCCCATTGATTTTTCCCTCTAGTATTACAATGAGTGGTCCTTCATGGACAGTCACAAGTCAGTCATGCTGTTATTAAGGTGTTTCATCACATTGTGGGCATGGACAGTGTTGGAGAGTCCAGCATCCTACTGTTAGGATATTTTCAGCTGTTTCACTGGGAGTCCATCTTTGGTCTGGATGCATGGAGCCATACTGTGCTATGTCTCCACATCTGAATGTATCTGTTACACTTCTCTGTTACACTTCTATTTACATCTCATTAAATATAGAACCAGTGAACACAGTCCACAACAGGGAGAAAGAAAAAAAGTTCATCAACATGAAGTTAATGAGCATGCTACAAAAGTCCCAATGTATCACTAGAGTGATGACAAAGAAAATAAAAAAAACATGCTTGTAGAAATTTCTACTATTGCATGACCCATGTGGTGCTGAAGAAATTACAATTAAAACTAGAACATCGTTACCTATGAGATGTAACAAAAACAGAATTGAAAGGGACATTTACAATTTCAACTGTTTACAAGCAATCAAACCATCTCTTATGGATGATCAATTAATGAATCACAAGAACTTAGGTAAAAGATTCAAATAACTAGAAAGTAGGAAAAGGTAAAATTCACAGCAAACATAATTAGATTTGACACCACAAAACTGCACATTGAAACAGGAAAGGGTCATTTCCTAAGATGAGTGAAGCATCCCCTAGCCATGAGTATCATCAGGGGACAATCACTTCAAATGGTTCCAACTTTTTGCTGTTTACATGGGTCATGATATTATTGGCATGGTCAGTAGCAGGAATTGTAAATTTATGTTGTCAATGTATACTTAGAAGCTTCATTGGAAGTTTTCCTTCATTCCTTAATAGAAATGACTGTTGTTTATTTGCCTTGATTCCTGCTATTCTGGTCTCTATTACATCCTTTGTGGGGTTACATGTCTGTGTTTATTCTGTTTTTTTTTTTTTTAATTGTAGTTTGTATTTTGGTTGAAATTATCTTATATAGAGCAAACATGATATCTGACCTTTTGGGATTGATTCATTTCCCTTAGCATAATGGTCTCCAGTTGGGTCCATTTGGCAGTAAATGATAGAATTTCATTCCTTTAATAGCTTAGTAGCATTACACAGAGTAACCACAGTTTCTTTATCCAGGCTTCTGTCAATGGGCATCTAGGTTATTTCCATGTTTTGCAGTTGTTGATTATACTGCAATGAATGTAGGATTGCATGTTGCTTTCTCGTGTGTCAGATCCTTTGGATATATTCTCAGAAGTGGGATTGCTGGGCTATAGGATAGGTGAATTTTCAGTTGCCCTGAGTATTCTGCATACCAGCTTCCATAGTGGCTGCCTCAGCCTGTAATCCCACCAACAGTGGAGTTGAGGTCCTTTTCCTCCATCTCTATACCAGCGGGTGGTGTTAGTGGTTTTCTGGATGTGGGCGATTCTCACTGGAGGTAAGTGGAACCTCACGGTTGATTTTATTTGAATTTCCTTTATTGCTAGGGAGCTTGAGCATTTTTTCATATGTCTGTTAGCAATTTGAATTTGTTTCTATGAAAAGTGTCATCTCATTTCTTTCACCCATTTATTGACTGGTTTGTTTTGGTGGTTATTCTTGAGTTCTTTGCATATTCTGGATATTAGCCCCCTGTCTGTTGTTTAGTGTGCAAAGGTTTTCTCTCATTCTGTTGGTTGCTTTTTTTGCTTTGTTGATTGTTTCCTTTGTTGTGCAGAAGCTTCCTGGTTTTATATAATTCCATCTGTTTGTTTTGGTCTTGACTATCTTTGCTTTTGATGATTTTTCTAGGAAGTCTTTGCCTGCACCTCTATCTTGTGGAGTATTTCCTATATTTTCTTCTAAAAATGCGTTCTGGGTGCAGACTTAGATCCTTTATCCATTTATATTTGATCTTTGTACATGGTGAAAAGTGGAGATCTTATTTCTTAGTTCTGCAGGCTGCTATCCAATTGTTCCAGCAGCATTTATTGAAGAGTCTTTCTTCCCTGAGTTGTTTTCTATTCTTTTGTTGAAGATTAGATGGCTGTACTTGTGTGGGTTCCCTTCAGATGTTTCTGTTGTGCTCCATTGGTCTTCCTCTCTGTTTCTGTACCAGTACCAGGCTGTCTTGATTACTACCGCCCTATACTATGTTCAAAGGTCTGAGATTGTGATCCCTCCAGCAAAGTTTCTATTCTTCAGGATAATTCTAGCTCTTCATGGTCTTTTGTGTTTCTAGATGAACTTTTGTATGAATTTTTCCAGCTTTGTGAAGAATGTTCTTGATATTTTGATTGGAATTGTGTTGAATGTATATATTGCTTTTAGTAATATGGACATTTTGATGACATTGAATCTACCCATCCAAAAGCATGGTATTCTCATATTTCTTTTTTCAGTGTTTTGTAATTTTTCTTATAGAGATCTTCCATTTCTTTAGTTGGGTTTATTCCAAGATATTTCAGTATCTGTTATTTTAAATGGTGCCTTATACTAATTAGTTCTTTTTTAAGCCTTGGAGTTGTTTGTATACACTTAGGGCCATTGGTTTTGTTAATTTATTTTGTACCCTGCCACTTTACCAAACTCTTATACAAGTTCTAGCAGTCTCTTGACTTATTGATCTCTAGTTTCACTCCATGGGGGTCTGAAAAGATGCATGGTATGATTTCAGTTTTCTTTTAAAGTTGGTGATGCTTGTTTTGTGAACCATCAGGTGGTCAATTCTGGAGAAGGTTCTATGTATAGCTGAAAAAAATGTATATTCAGTGTCTGTGGGTTGGAAGGTACTATATATATATATCTATTAAGTCCATTTGTTCTTGTGTCTGTGTGAGATCTGTTGCTTCTTTGCTGAATTTCTGTCTGGTTGATCTGTCTATTGAGGTTAATGGAGTGTTAAGGTCCCCCACTATTCTACATAGTGTCTTAACCTGCTGTATCTCAATGTTGTGTATATAATTACTATTGATAAGAACTTGAACAGACACTAATATTTCTATTATGTTCTGTAGCTTTGGATGTGGAACAGTGTAAACGAATTTGGCATTAAAGTTACCTTATATTGTTAGAAGCAGTTCTTATTTTTAAAATAAAATTAGTATCAATATATAGAGAACTATATATAAATATTTCATATATTTTTTAGGTGCAGTTCTAAAATTATAACCTCAACTGATACATCATACTTGTATGTGGTACACTGTAGTATATCAACACACATGTACAGCATATGCTGATGGACTCAGCAATCTTCATTTGCATCTCTATCATTTCTTTATGTTTGAAACCTTAAAATTTGTATCTTGTAGATGTTCATGAAATATATAATGCTATACTACGAACTGTGATCTCCCCAAAATAACATTGAATTTATCTGGACAATAAGATGCTGGACTCTATGCTTGCAATGAAAGAATCTTGACTGAATTTGAACTGTAATACTGCAACAAGGTGGAGGAATCTACCATGGGGGGGGGGAGGGTACAAGGAGGGGTTGGGGGAATCCCAGAGCCTATGAAGCTGTGTCACATAATGCAATGTAATTAATTAAAAATAATAATAAAAGAAAAAAATAAAATGGTCAAGTATGTTGTCAATGGACCAATGCTATTGAAGTCTATAATCTGAAGTGCAAACAGAGCTGCAAATTGAAAGATTATCTGGTTAGATTGATAAATAACAGAGTAGTGCACATAATCCAGTGAAAGGTGAATTAGAATAAAAAGTCTAACATAGAGACCGTGAGCAATAGAATCGCATTTGTAGCCTTAATTTCTGTGGTTGTATGTCAGGAGTATACTAACAATAGTGAAGGAACAGTGCATTAAGTTGCATGCATCTCATGGAAAGTTGGAATAAATGATTTGATTTTCCCATTAAATTTCAATATACTTTGAAGAAGTAGGTACTGTTATAATATATATGGCTAACATAATTATCTTGTTACTTTCTGATTCAGTCTCTTCATTTCTAAATTAGGGATCACAAAGCAAACTTTATGGGATCAAAATGAAGATTAAAGAAAATGTAACATCATAAAGCATTTAATATATTAGAAATGAGTTGCTCAGTTAATAGTAGTCATTATCATAAAAATTATAGATTAAATTTTCAAAAATTGAGTATTTCTAATAAATGAGTCACATTATTCTTGTAACTTAAAAATTTAGGAGTTTTTTTTTTTAACAGATGTATTCATTTAATTGAAAGCCAGAATTACATGGAGAGAAATGTTAGGGGAAAAAGCAGGAGGGGGAGAGATCTTTCATCAACTCTTCAATTCCCAAATGGCTGCAATGGCTATGTTTGGGACAGGCCAATGCCAACAAAGCTGGAATTCTGTTGGTTCTTTGACTTGGGTACAGATGTCCAAGTAAATTAGAAGGACACAGAATTGGAAGAGAAGTTTAATTTAATTAAACAATAACAGCTTGTGCCTATATAGGACTTAGGCATTGCAAGTCACAGCTTAACAGTTTGAACTACCCATACCAGCCCCAGGAGTTGTCTTACTTGCTTATTTATTTTATTTTATTTTAAACTGGAGGTATAGGAGTAGACAGAGAGCAATCATCCATCCATCCATCCACTGATTTCCTCTAAACAAAAGTTCAAATTCATCCTCCAAAATGGCTGGCAGGAACCTAGCTATTTGAGTCACTACCTGTTGCTTGCAAGGATGGACATTAAAAGTAACCCGGAGATGGAAACAAGCTTAGTATTCCAACTTGGGCATTCTGATATTGAATGCAGGATTCCCAAGTGTTGTATTAAACATTGTTGCAAATACCCAATGTGAACCTGATTTTTTTAAACTGGAGATATGTATAGTAAGTATACTACCAAATTATTACACCTGGTGCAAATATTTCAGTTCTCCTGATAATTGTTTTTGGACATGACCTCAATGGCAGTAACATTTTATCTTGCCCATAATTTAAATTTCCACTAAATAAAGGTTGCATTACATTCATAATTGCTTTGTATACTGTTCTTTCTTTATCTCAATTTATTAGACCAAATTTCTTTGCATCATTTGGAATATAATATTGAGACACATAATGAAGCAAAGCTAACTCATTGAACCTGAATCAGATGCTGTATAAATACAAATTATCACATCTCTAAGTTTCATTCTATACCATTTATTGTAACTTATTTGGAATTTATTTCATTAACTTAAAAGAATGTGTTGTTTCATAAAGTAGAATGTAGGCTCCAGTGTGGTAGCCTACTAGCTGGTGTCCTCGCATTGCACGTGCCGGAATCCAATTTTGGTTGCTGGCTCTTTTTTTTTTTTTAGAAAGATTTATTTATTTTTATTACAAAGTCAGATATACAGGGAGGAGGAGAGGTAGAGAGGAAGCTCTCCCGTCCGATGATTCACTCCCCAAGTGAGCACAACGACCGGTGCTGTGCCGATCTGAAGCTAGAAGCCAGGAACTTCCTCCAGGTCTCCCACGTGGGTGCAGGATCCCAAAGCGTTAGGCCATCCTTGACTGCTTTCCCAGGCCACAAGCAGGGAGCTGGATGGGAAGTGGAGCTGCTGGGATTAGAATCAGTGCCCTTATGGGATCCTGGCACGCCGCTGGGCCCAGGTGCTGGTTCTAATCCCAGCAGCTCCACTTCCCATCCAGCTCCCTGCTTGTGGCCTGGGAGCAGTTGAGGACAGACCAAAGCCTTGGGACCCTGCACCTGTCTAGGAGGCCCAGAAGAAGCTCCTGGTTCCTGGCTTTAGATTCGTTCAGCTCCAGCCATTGCAGCCACTTGGTGAATGAATCATCAGACAGGTCTTCCTCTCTCTCTCTCCTCCTCTCCATATATCTGACTTTCCCGTAAAAATAAATCAATCTTTTTTTAAAAAAAATAGGATGAAATATAACATGTTAGAATAGAATAACAATTAAATGCATGGATTTTTGAAGTCTGGGAATTTGATTTAAATTTTGACTCTATGGAACCCTGGGCAAGTTACATAATATTAAATCACTTAAACCCGATTTTCTCATGTTGATAGGAAAAAATAATTTGTACCTCATAGTATTGTCAATAAAGTTTAAATCAAACTTAATGAAATATTTGGAGCATTTAGCACATAAATTAACATTTCTAAAGATAAATAACCATACCTATTGCTTTAAAAATGGAGATTTCTGCTACTGTTACTACAGCTAGTCATATAAACATCTATAAATCAATTTTTTACATTTCTAATTTGAATAAAACAATTCAGTTATATTCTTTGTTTTGAATCCAATATATATTTAAATGTATTTACTTATTTTATTATTTCATGATACTGTTCCATAGGCTTTAGAATTTCCCTTCCTCCCTCCCCAAATACTACACCACAGAGTAATTAAAATACCTGTTACCCAAATAATGTTTTACTAAATTAGTTTTAGGCATTCAGATCATTGAAAACTACTAAGGTCCGTACAAGATAAACATGGTGGATTTTAGGCTATAGTAAAGAAATTGGGTTTATTTCAAATGTGATTTAAACCCATAGATGGTTTTGGATGAAACAATTACATGGTAAGATTTGTGAATTAAAAATTATTTTGGAGATTTGGTAGACAACTGATTTTAGAATCAAAAGAGGAATAACTCTTTTTAATGAAATATGAAATAATGATAACTATAACTAGAGTGATATTAACAAAAGAGTTGACAAATGATAAAATTTATGGTATATTTTGAAGTTGGAGTTGGTAGGATTTCCTAGTGGGTGTGATGTTTGTGTTGGGATAATAAAAAGAATAAAAAGTTTTGTTTAAGCCACTAGATGAACGACAGTTCCATTCAGTTGATAAAGATGCGAGGTGAATGGGATATATTTTTCTCTGACTACCAACCTCAAGATTGTGTTAATCCTGCCATCTTTTTCTGTACTGCTACTCCTTTGATGTAAGCACTGTTGAAGAATGGTTTACCCCTGCTGATTGAAGTCACTCTGGTAGATTTATCCTCTTGTAACTCAGCTGTGTCTTCATTGTTGTCTAGAAACACTTTTATTCAGTGAAAGTGAATTAGTAATATTCCAAATTTATGCACTCATCTCAAGTTACTCTCAGCATTTTATTCCTTCTATTCTTGACAAGCAACTCTGTATTTTCCTTTTAACGGAAGTTTGAGATCATCTGATATGAGCTTTTACAGATTTCTAAAACATCTGCTTTCCTTTTTAGATGAAGTTTTCTGTATCCCCTTTCAAGTTTGTTATCTCATTCATGTTCTTGATTAATGGAAGTGGTGGTAAGAAATTGAATTACTATTTCTTTTCTGTATCTTCAGAGATCTCATTTTTACATCAACAAAGATCTCTTGAAAGAGAAACTAAATAAATATTACATTGGGAAGGAAGATAGGACAAGGAAAAGAAGGGAGAAGAGCATGTGGAGGGAAAGAGAGAGAGGAAGGGAGAAAGAGAGAGATCTTCCATCTACCACTTTAGTTTGCAAATTCCTGCAACAGCCAGTTAGGCCACACCAAACCTTGGAGTCAAGAATTCTATCCAGAAATCCAAGGTAGGTAGCAGCAGCCCAGCAGTTGCTTCAGAACTTGATGCCTCCCAAGTTGAATTAGCAGGAAGCTAATCAGCTTGTTTCTATGCCAGTCCTATAATCAGCCAGTGTACATGGAGACAAAGTATGTTCTGACTGGACCAGACCAAATGTATGGTCTGCTAGCTTGGTAGGGGTGTGGACAGCTGGAACCAGATGGAGTTGGCTAAAATGGTTACCAATAGGAAAGAAAAGTGCTGTGACTACAAAAAAAAAATGAGAAAATAGGAAAACAACATGGTTGGGGACCTCTGACCCTACCACCAGTCTCACAATGCTTTATCCAGAAAGCTCCACTTTATTCAGTATATTTATTGGTAATACATATATACCTTCTTCACAAGAGTTTCTGTAAAAATTGATCTAAGTCCCAAAGGATGTAACAGCAAATATGTTAAGATGTAGGTGTCTTAGTTCAGGTTGGTATAACACATGGTCTTAGACTAATTTGTAAACCATGGAAATTTACTGCTTATGGTTCTAGGAGATGGGATGTCAAAGATTGAAGCCCTCACAAAGGTGATACCTGTTGAGGACTTCAAAGATATCACCTTCTTATGATCATATAGTGGAGGACACTCCACCTTCATAATTTAATCCCCTCTAAAAATCCTCACCTCCTAAATCACCTCAGATTGTTGACTAAATTTCAATGTGTGGCTTGGAAGGAAAAACACCAAGGTTACAGCAACCAGTCAGCAATTATTTTCAAAAGGCAGATAGGAAATATTTTACAGTGTGGGCCATCTGTTTTATGGTGTTTGCTCTATTTTTGGGCTGTGAAAATAGTCATACACAATATGTAAATTACTTGGTTTGGCTCTGTTCCAGTAAAACTTCATTTGCAGAAACAATCAATGTACTGGGTTTGGCCTATGGACTATAGTTGGCCTTCTTGAAGGATGAACTGTTCTCTAATTCAGCACACAACAAGCGATTATGTTGCAGCCATGACCAACCAGAGCTAGAATCAGGGTAATTCACAGAGTGGACAGGAAATCGCCTGCACCTTGCAACTTGTGGGAGTTCTGACATTAATCCAACTATATCTCGAAATAACAGGACTACAACAATCAGTACTAACTTCCTCAAATTCCTGGAATCAATTCAGCATTACCTAGGGAGGAATCTCTCTTCATCCACCTCTCTGGATCCTTATCTGCCAGTGAAAATCTCCTATATACCTTAAAGTCACACTGTAGGACTGGGACAGGGTTCAGTTCCTACCCTGTACCCTGGGACTAGGGCTTTTAGTGTAAGACCCTGTAGTCATTTTGCCTTTCCAACAGATCCAGAAGGAAGTCCCATCCACATCATACAGTCCTATAGACATAATCCAATCTTTTGTGATATGCCTACCTTATACAGATGTGTAGTTGGAAATGAACTTCTAGAATGGCCTTCATATTATAGTAGGACTCAACTAAGTTTGAATTTGTATTGAAATCCTCAGTATTTTACACATTTTAGATATGATTAAATAACTGATGTTACCATAGAAAGTTTGAAGATACAGAGAAAATTATAGGTAAGGCAGTATAACATCATGGAGAATAGCAAAGGCTTTGGAATTCTGATTCAACATAAAGTTCTGTATCCATCATGCAGACACTATTTCTGTAAGATCATAGACAATACCCCAATCATTTTGCTTCCCCATCCATGAAATGGAGGTGATAATCATATATCCAAGGTTTGCTGTAGGAATTGATGACAAATATATATAAGCTGATAATGCTAGATGACATAGTCACCTATTATCATCATCATCACCATCTAGAATTCATTCATTCAAAAATGTATGAATTCACTATAATGACTGCATTATCTACAGTTTTCAGAGTCACTAGACACTTAATACTCCTGGTACTCCTGGTAATCACTTTTGAAAGCAGGCTGAGTTGATGTGAGGTAATTTTGTCATTTTTGAATTAGGACATGCTTGCAAATCTGTGGGTAAACTGTATTAGTGGCAACAGCTTCAGATCAACATTTAAAGAACCTACTTACTAGAAATATGTTCATTAAATGGCCTCACCTCATATTGTAATTTTTGGTAAATTTTGTGATGACAGTATTCAATCATATACCATGTACTTTTAGCTATGTACTTTAATTGGTGGAGGGGCTAGTAATGGCCTGGGTTGCTACAGTAGCAGTTTATGTCACTTGGCAGAATTGAATATCTGACTAACTAATAGCTGAATAAGCAATCTGTTCTATGCTTCTTGCTATATTAAAAGAAAATATGTCTAATGTACAAAAATGATGCCATTGACTCACTTTAAGAAATGTAGAATTGCTTCCTAATGGTAGTTAAAGGCTGTTATGAGTCACAGAACATGATCTCCTTAGAATGCACAGGCTGCAGTACAAGATGTTCATAGGAGGATTAGGTTGTATACCTTATCATAGCAGTCTTCTGTTCTGCTGTAATGGATGCTCATTGTAGGACTGATATTTCTAAAATTATGGGAAAGAGAGTTTCCAGCATTCTATACATGTCTGTGGTTCTCTACAGACTATTTGCTTGCTTTTTGATATTTCATATCTGTATGCACTCTGGTGTTACATTTTCCTTGGCCATGCTCATATCCAGGGTTATACTACCTGAATATTTCCTTTGGTTCTGACCATTGTTTTCCATGGCAATGCTTTGTCTTCCCTAATATCTCAAAATCCTCATGTCCTCAAGTAGTCTACTTATGAATCCCCAGCCCAATCAATATCCCCATTTATTGAGAACAGCTTACTTCAGTCGTGCAACCAAAGGAAGACATAATTTGAATTCATTTACTGTGACATGACATTGACTGGTAGTTCCATAGTTTCTTATACGTCTCAAACTTTGCTGATTTTAAATAGCATCATCTATTTATTAAAGAGTTTGCTATATGCCAGACTCTTGGGTGTGAGTTGGAATTACAAAGGGCTAATGAAATCCATTTTTGGGGGGATACCCATATACTTGAAGTGTGTGGGTATCCATATACTTGAAGTAGATAAAGACATAAAACCAAAAATTAATGTTGTAATGATGTGATGGCTAAAATGATAGCTACAGTTGGTTGCAGAAGAAGGGTGACTAATTTGGTATTGAGGCTACTGGAAAGTTTTTAGAATAAGAGACATGGAATCAGATTTGAGGAGTAGAATTTAGTCAAGTGAAAGTTATGGTGATATTAAGCAGAATAGATGGCATGAGGAAACAGGACTGAAAGAAAGCATCTTATGTGATGAAACTGTACAAGATTTCAGAGGGGTGGAGAGGTAGCTAAGAGTGACATAGCAAAGAGGGACAACAACTAGCCAAGAGGCTTTTTGTGACCATAAAATGAGGGCTTTGTTCTCAGGAGGATGAGGAGTTTCCTATTGAAGCATGCTTATAAGGAACTGACAGAAGAAGAGAGCTTGAAGATATTGTGGAGTGGAATGAATTATGGGACATGGTGCTAAATATGAAAAGGAAAAAGAATCAACACAAATAGAAGAGTTGTCCTTGAAGAAGTTGTGTACTCTATGAGCTCTTGTTTTTCCCTTTTGTTTTTCTCTTTTCCTTCTTGCCTTTTGTGATTGCCCATCTAATCCAGTCTAGAAAATATACCCCTGCCTAAAATCCAATATGATAGTCTCTGTATAAATGGAGGATTTTTCTGTGTAAGAGCTATTTGATGTGCACTGGTGGCATTTGAGTGACATTTGACAGTTGACAAAACCTTTCACATCCATTATCTCACAGTAGCCCTGTTAGGCAGACAGAAAATCTGCGGTCATTCCCATTTTATAAAAGCTCAGAAAGTTGAACTCATTTGTCTAGTGTCAAGTCGCTTAAAATGAACGAGTGTCAGAACTTCAACTGGAATCCAAGACTGAGAACTGTAAGCTCATGCCCTTTTTTTGCTATACTCAGACACCCATTCATAGCTTTGTATGTGAATGAATGAGCTGTGTGGATGGAGAAGCACTCCAACCCAAAATCTCAGCATTTTGAGCAAAATTCTGTAGCCAGTTATTCCAACTGCTGAATCAACTCCAAGTCATAATAAATAGGCTCACTAGGTGAGGCCACGGTTATGACACATGCAAATGTGTTTCATCCAAGAGTTTCACTGAGGACAACATACAGAAACCATTTATTAGAGAACAATTTATTGGTGAATCTTGTAGGTCACTCAGATGGTTTGAATCTTCTATCCTTTCATGTTTCTTACCTTTGTTATTTTACCTTCTCCTATTGTATACTTGGGCCATCTCAGAGAAAATGTGTAGAGATAGGAAAATATATAATAAAGGAAGTGGCTTTACGTATCAGTTGTTTTGTGGAGGCTCTGCATTTGAAGGAGTTAAAGTTCAGAACTCATTTCTATTTTGTTCTTTGGAATTTCTCTAGCTTACAATTTTTCCTCATTATAATAATTAAGACTTTATACATAAGACCTGCAAATCTAATAATATGGATGAAGCATGTGAAAAAAGGGCAAAATTAGCAATCTTATTAAAGGGTCTAATGTCTGGATAATACACTACAAATGTTGGGTCATTTATTTCACTGTCGGTCCCTGGAAGTACCTCAGATGAAGTGGCATGGATGACAAAATTAGAGTGCATTAAATTATTCAAACCCCTCATCAATATATTATGCCCTCCTAGTCTTGCTGTTATATGTGTGAAATTCTAGACCACAAATTTAATCCATTTTTGTGCTGGCTGTTAGTCCTTTGGTAAATGCAGATTCTGGGTATTTACCTTCAGTCTGGCACTGACTTTGTAGAACCTGTTCTCTACTTACACTGCCGTTTGGTTTCCCTCTTTTTCCACTTGCTTCAGTAACTTGTGACCAGCTGAAGTTTTCTCTCTTTTGTAATTTGTATTAAGGAGTGGAGCCATTTATTTGCTGGTCTCACTGCAGTGTCTATGTTTCCACTGACTAGCTCATTCTGGCTACTAGATGAAGGAGAAACAGAGAATTTAGGGAGATGGATCAAGTGCATGATTGTTTTTGTGTTTCATTGAGGAGGGAGACTAGTAAAGTGTTTCCCAGACATAACTAAATACAATTATGGTATGACTAATACAACTTTGCTGTTAGCAAATATGCCTATTGTGCTAGAATAATTCATACTATTTTTATAGGGCCTAAGAAAGTTGATCAAATTATGTGTTTTTTTTTAATGTCCACATTTGGAGGGGGGAAGCTATTCCTATTTATGGGAGAAAGCGTATTGTGTGGATTTTTGTAATGAATGAGATGTTAAGTCCAGAAAATATTTTCTCCAGCACCTACTTTGCTTGGCCTTGTTCTCCACGTATTTTTTTTTTCCCACACAGTAGTTCGCATATATCCTATAGGGAGCCATCCATCATGAGGTATTCTACTTTTGCTGTGTAACACCTTCAGATGTTTAAAATGTGCTTTTTCCTCATATAGTGACAGTCATTTCTTCATTCAACAAATGTTTGTTGAATATAGTGTTTGTATCAGGTATTGTAGTTTGTTCTGGTGATTTGATAGTGAACAAGGTAGACATAATATTTTTTTTTCTTTCTGAAGCCATGAAGGAAAGTACCAGTGAATAAGAGGATAAGGTTATCAGGGAACATCTCTCTGAAGAGGTAGCCCTTAAACTAAGACATGAAGCATGGACGCAAGCCAGTTATTAAGTTAATCAGACAATCCAAAAAGTTATGATAGTGTTCCAAGTACAGGAACTCTGAACAACTCTGAAAGAATAGAAATTAAAAGATTTCAGGTAAAGTGATGAAGGACATCGTGTCTCATGAGAATATAGAAATTGACAGAAGCCGGAATTTTAGATCCTTATAGATCATAATAAAAGTGCTTGAGTTTAAAAAACAAATTTGACAAAACTCCAGTTTTGTAACAAAACTGATACATATATGCCAGCCTGTCTGCATTTCTCCTCCCCTCTCTCTCTCTCCCCCACATACAAGGAAGAAAACTAATTCTTCCTTATGCTAACCATATTATGGGAAGTCCTAATCAAAACAACATTCTCTGCCTAGTGGCAGAAGGTCTAATATTAGCAAGATAAGTTTTAAGACAAAAAATGATTATTCTGCTGTGCCTGTAAACTGAAATACATATGGTGTAAGCAGAATAGAGAAAAATATTGCATTGCTAATTTTATGAAAGTAATTAGGGTAAAATTTCTCTTGTCATGAAGAATGGTTGAATCACAGTTCATGTTTACAAGTATAATTGTGGCATCTCTGTAGCTCAATATCCAATTTCAGTGCTAGGAATGATTGCCCAATTCTTGAAAATGGGCAAAAGAGATTACACAGGGTCATTGCAGAGGAGGTCTGGGAATTATCCGGTGGGACCCTCTCAGCTTAGTATGATTCCATAATTGTAAGTACAGTCAATTGACTTATTATTTTACATCTTTGTGGGGTTGACTGATGTAGAGAACTGAGAACAGTTAAAATGATTCCTGTTAATAGATATGCAAATGAATTTTATCTGATCATGATACAGCTTATTGCTGCATTGTGGAAATGATAATCTCACATTACATTTTTCTGACTTACAGACTTTTGTTTTGAAATTATAAAAATTCATTGAAGTATCCTGGATTTGTGTGTGCATTTATATATATATTTTGTATACACATGCAAATACATAATATGTGTTTATATATTTCAAATTATTATTCGAACTTATCCTAGCGTCTTACTACTTCTTTCATTAATTAAAGGATTGAACAAAATACTTTGCACATCTTAATTCTCTAATTTGTGTCAGAGTCATGTTTTAACTCAAAATTATACATTCATACCAGCTTTCGTATGTTTCTAGAAACATATACATGAAGAAAAGGGGGAGGGTTGATTTTTTTTTCTTATTCCAGAGGACTTTGGAAAGGATATTTACATTAAATAAATGGCAGCCTAATTGTACCAATCATTATATTAAATTAGTGAAGATAATCCTGAGTGCAAGAAGGATTCCAACCTTCATTCCCCATTGAGGACTCTGGATAGCAATATCCTCTCAAGTAATCCCTGGGATACTGCCATACTAGTTTCTATGTGCAAAGTGAACACTGGATGTTTCATTTTCCTGGGTTAGCTTGTTCTCCTGTGGTTTAGAGCTTGGATTAAGAACCAGCAGTGCTGCCTGTGGACCCTCTGATTCATCAGCACATATTGGAGCTGTGCTATGTGGCCAGCTGGCTCAGTGGAGAGTGTGGGAAGAGTGAGACTACTTAAGTAGTCAGTGTCAGTGACCATAATTGAGTTATTCATGAATGGTGCCAGGTCAAGTGAGAAGCAGGCATCGTGGATTAAATTAACCATATCTGCAGCTCTGAGCAACAATATACTGATGTACAAACAAGTGGGCAAAGGACCAGAATAAGTCAGGTACCTGGTACCCAAATGTCAGACCACATTCCTTCTTCATGAGGCCATGTTAGCTTCACAACTGCACTCTTACCTAGCAGAGAATTAGAGAGGAGGTGAAAGCCATCTTAGAGACTCTCCACTGGAAAACTGGCAAAATGAGTCTAGGTTGGTGTCCTGGTGTCAATGACAAGTTTGGGGACCAGGCACCATCATATTTTATAGAATCACTGTTCATAATTTCCAAAATGCGGAATTAGCTAAGGTGCCTGTCATCAAACAAATGGACAAAGAAAATGTCAAAAAAGTATAAACACAGAGTGGGATATTATTCAGACATACAAGTAACTGAAATTCTTCCATTTGTATCAAAATGTATACAACTGGAGGACAAAAGCTCAGGGAAATAAACTGGTCACAGAAAGACAAATACCTCATGTTCTTCATTAAATACAGAAGCTAAAATTTAAAAAAGAAAAAACTTTAAAACAGAAACAAAAAGAAACACTTGTGTATATCAGTATTGCTACATATATAATTTTGTCAAACTGTTTTATAGCTTTGTGAAACCTACAATTAAGAATGTTATACAACTACAGCTCAATAGCTTTAATAGTATGTGATTATTTTCACTTTTATTGTATATACATGAAGTGGTCATCTTTCCATTTGATTACTATTGATAGTCCCTGCATATCCAACCAGTTAACTAGGATCTTTTTGCTTTTCGTGGGTTGATCTTTTTATTTAAAATGTTATCTCAAAAGTAGAAAAGAAAGAAAGGGGAGAAGGAAGAAAAAAAGGAAATGGAATAAAGAAGGAGAAACAGAAAATGCAAAGGGAGGGAGACGTGTAAGAGGGAGAATGAGAATCTCAACATAGAATTGTATCTGAACTAGATTGAATCTATTCTCTTTAATATTGCACCAAAGTGAAAAAGGTATCAGAAAAAACAATTTCAACAATATGTTGTATCCTCTTTAATTTAGTATTTTGAAGCTGAGACATTTATTTTAGGTGTATAAGCTTGAGCAAGACAGTTACCCTATGTGGATATAGTTTCCCAAATTGAGAGGGTTGCATGTAATGCTGGGTCTGACACTGATTACATCTATGACATCTTATCCTCCTATGAAATACTGGACATACTCTCTGACCTATCAGTTCATCTAGAACTTTTGTCACCTAAGTATTTTCCTTCTGATCTATCAGTTATCCACTGCTAAGCAAACTTTTCCCAACTGTTTACTGAGAACCGTTTGAACCAAGTGGAAAACAAAACAACAAAGAACATAAATGTTCTATGTATGCTAACTGTTCAGTTTTCATCCATGTTTTGAATGTGATTTCACCTTAGTGTCATTATATAGCAAAGTACATTTACCTTTTAACCAGCAAATAAAATGATTGTTACAGAAACTGCAGAAGTCATGATTTGATTGGAACATTACCTACTGTGTTGTTTGTGGTTCTTTAACTGTCATTGGGAGAACTGGGTTGCTTCGTCCATCCTGGCTTTTGTTATGTTTTGTTTTGTTTTTCATTTTATAAAATTTCTATCTTTGAAACTTTCAGATGGGTTGCTTGTGCACATTCCATGTCAGCTTTTCTTATTTTTATTCTTAATTAAAGGTGGCTCCTAGACAGGTTGGTTGTTGTGTTCTGAGTTCTAATGGATAAAAACAATAGAATTATCTGGCCAACTGAGATTCCATAACCCCATTGACTTACCTCATAGAATAGCAATGGTTTACGGGAGTATTAGGACTGTATTCTGGGATATGTTGAGTAAATGAAAGTTATAGAATGCTTTGTTTCAATAGACATAGTTTCTAGGATCTGCTCTTTTTTGAGTCAGAACTGTCAATGTTGCTAACAGTAAGAACAAAATTTATAATTGCTTGCTTACTGTATTGGGAAATTAACATATATCATGGTATTTGATTTTCAGAGCATTAATGAATAGATACTAATATTATTCTTTATGAGTAAAGAAAATGATGAAAATTAGCAAATGATCTTCATGAAGAAAATGATCTTCAATTAGCAAAATAACTTATTTGATGATGTAAATTTAATAATTTCATGGGACACAGATATGTACCCCAGTTTTATTCCAAAGGTTGAAATTCTTAATATTAAGCTTAAAGACTTGGGAGGAAAATTGTTACATACCCTTCGAACTTTTGGGAATATACAGTGATATATGTTTGTGTCTTTTAAGGTGTAACATTCAGTTTTAAAGATAAGTAGCTCTCGTAATCATTATTGAATATCCCAGTAAACTAATATATGGCTAATAAAAAGCTGCTAATACAGGGAAACTATGCTTCATGGGACATTCCATCTTTAAAAGCTAAGGAGTTGTCAATTTTAGTCTGAAAGGAGTACAAGTGAATACTCTGGCAGAAGATATAAAAATATCAATGCCTACATAAGACTAACATTATCAATTTTAAAAATGCAATAGAATTTTGTTGCTAGGAAAAGTTGACTATTCTATTAGGATTTACTTTTTGTTATGTTGTGGCTATGTTAATCTTAAAAGTTCGAAAGTAATATTGTACCATTCCCTTTGTTATCTATCATACAATTTTGCTTGTGTGCTGAACACACACACACACACACACACACACACACACACACACACACACCACATTATAGAAGGATAAAGACCCACTGGTCTGAAGCATAAATGTGCTATTTGGATATAATCAGGGTTCCCATTGCTTTAGAGATTACTGTTAGGGGTGAAGACTAAAATCTTGATCCTTTTCTTTGCCCACTTCTCTTCATACTCCATACTTTATACCAAATATTCATTACATGTTAGTTATTTTGGAAGTTTAACAGGCTTGTGCTTATGAAAATCACTTTTTATTAAGTCTGAAGGCCTACAATTTTAGTTTATTGGCTTTTAAAATAGAGATACTTGCATATCTTGACAAAATAATGAAAAATGTGTTGAATTTATCTCATACCTTTAAGTGGAAAACCAGCATATTTTAAAAGGAAAACATAATTCTAGAAAATTTCTCTTTGGCTACATCATTGTTGCCACTTGTGTGTAAATCAAATTTGGAAACAATGTAAATTTAATACAGAAGTAACTGAGATGACAGAAAGTAGCTTTGAAAGCACAGCAATCAAAGGGCCTAAATAAAATTGGAAGTTCTGACTATGTTTCAGTATTTGTCTATTAGTCTTAGGTTATTATAATTCTTCTTTGACTACATTGGTTATCACAAGTGTTATTTACTTTTAAAAATTTGACATATGCAAAGAACTGTACATAATTATGAGGTATAAAATATTGCCTTTGATGCATGTAAACACTGTGTGTCATACTCAAATCATCAAATCAGGGTAAAGAGATGTGTCATCTCAAACATTTGTTTCCTTATGGTAAAAATTATTCAAAAATAATTTTGTCTAGCTTGTCAAGGAAAGAGTAAATTATTGTTTGTGGTCACTCTATTGTGTAACTATACAACAGAAACTTTAATAAACCTCCTCTCCTAATCTAGTTTCTATTAACCACCATTTGGCTATAATCCGTTATGAAATCAGTGTTTTTAGAGTCCACTTATGAGTGAGAACTTGTAATACTTGTCTTTTTGTTCCTGGGTTATTTTACTTAACATAATGATCTCCCTATTCTGTTTGTTATTACAAATGGTAGGATTTCATTCTTTTTATGGCTCAATAGTATTCCATTTTGTATATGTATGACATTTTCTTTTCCATTCATCAATTGATAAACAGTTTATTCCAGTTCTTAACTATTTGTGAAGATTTCTGCAAAACATATGAAAGTTATGTTAAATGGAAGTTACATATTACCTTTCAGACACTTCCAATTTGAAAATGCAGTAGAAGCTTTATATTCCAGCATCTGAGTCAGTGTACTTAACCTTTCCATTGCACTCCTGACATCTGACAAGTACTCAAATAATTTGAATAATTTTAGTGATGAAAATATCATTACTTACTAAGAGAGTACATCCAGTAATTGAACATATTTTATTGATACTCCTTATTTGGAGCTGATATCCATTTCTTTATCACCCCAATTCATTTAATCCTCTCAAGCAGTGTTTAAAGCTTGTTCAGCCAGTTAAACGCTAGTATAACTATGCCAGATTTCCATAACTGTCATTAATTTCGATTTCCAACACTTTGCAAATGTTGATGTCTTCAAAAATAATGAAAGGAAAGGCCAAGAAAGCCAAAAGAGACAGGATAACTAAATATACTATGGTATATTAATTTTTTAAAGTACTGAATAGATAGAAAGATGAGGTCGAGGGGAGAGTACTCCTATCTATTGACTCACTCACTCAGTGTCCCTAATGGCCAGATCTGGGCAAGGCCAAATCCTGGAACTGGGAACTCAATCCAGATTTCACCTATGGATGATAATGGCCCAACTACTGGCAGCATTACTGCTGTCTCCCAGGGTCTGCATTGGCAGCACATTGGTGTCAAGGGTGGAACTCAGGTATTTTAATGTGGATCATTAATGTCTTAACTAGCATGCTGTTAGGCCAAATGCCTGCTCTATAATGTGGTATCTTGATGGGATCATGGAACAGAACAACAAAATTAATGAAAAATGGGAGAAATTTGAATAAAATAGGAATAGTTATTACAGTAGTAATGTGCCATTATGATATATGAATTGTGGCATATATGCCATGCTGATGTAAAAAGTTAAAATAGAGGAAACTACAGTGTAAGATATGCAGGAATTCTATAGTCTTTCTAATAATTTTGCAAACCTAAAATGTTCTAAAGCTAGAATTTAAATAAAGACATTGCACACAGTTTGAGGGTATTAAAACATCAGTCTGTTTTAATCATTCATGCTAATTAACTAAGGCTCAGATTTAATTGGTTTTCCTTCTTGCCTTTTAGTTCCCTTCTTCCTGGCAGAGACTCTTCCTTGTGAATATTTTCTTACTGTGCTTTTTGGCTATTTAGGGAAGGTAGTTTTGAGCAAATAATAAAAAATCTCAGTTATCACTGTAATCTCTATTGATGCAGGAGATCCACATCTAAAGCCTAATTATAACTACTATTGCATGCTTGCATGTATTCCTGTCTGGAAAATTAAACCATTGTAATTCCATTCAAGGACACACCTTAGCTCTTGTGGAGTACTGTATTCTGGCATTTCAGGGAATTGTTTGAATAACATAATGATAAACTTAGATGAATTCTCAATTGTTGGGACAAGTTTTCTGGCTATCTTAAAAAAAATGATGGGAAAGCCTGTGCATATTGCATTTATCTTCTCTAAATATTACCTAAAAGTTACCTTGTGTTAATTAAATCAACAGTTAAGAAATCACTGTGTTGCTGTTACAATCAATATCAAAGGGAATGGCAAAGAGGAATATAGCATTGGGAGAAGTAACCATTACAGAATAGTTAATATCACCTTTCCTTGGTTAATGAAACTAGGCTAAAAAGCATTTGGCAAATGAGAATCCTAACATTTGAGAGGGAGAAGGGAGATATTCCTGGATGGAACTTGAATAGGAAAAAGAATTCAAGGTTTAAAATATTTCAGATGGAGAGCTTGCCAAAATATATTCAATACAGTGATGATGATATAAATAATGTCTTCTTCCCTTTATTGCAAATTACCTTACATCTTCAGTACCATTTTTGTTGCCCTTAGCTTTCATACCTATAAGGCTTGTGTTACGAGAAATGTCCTTTTTAAAATTTATGAATTGCATATGGTATGGATTCCTTGCTTCTTTTTGTTCCCTGATTCTCTTCTCTGTATGTTTATTTAGGAAAAAATCAGTAGAATGTACAAAGTGGTACAAAAAACTCAAAGCAAAACAACAACAACAAAACACACATCCAACTCTAGGAAAATGAAAAACAAAATTTGAATTGCTTGATGTGAATTGGGTGTATTTTCTTCCCTGGTAGTTTTAATGAAGAAAAAAAAATGTTTTTGCTTTATATTTCTAAGAGTTCTAATTTTTGTTGAGTATGAATAAATTTGAACAGAATAGTTTTGTATTATTAGCATTTTTGTTAGAAAACAGACATTTTCTGAAGTATAGAGTTTCAAATAATATACAGTCTGATCTTTTTGTGATTTTATATTTCATTTGGTTCCATTTTGTCTCTTCCAAGGAGTATATATCATGTTATAAAGAAAGTCAAAGAAAATTGTGATTCAAAATATAAAATTCAATTATGAAACCCAAAGGGCATTCTCTTGCCCATGACATTAACTAACTCTGTCCTTACTAAGCCAGAGAAGAACTACTGAAGTCTGTTAAGCCCAAAGTATTGATTCTGCTGTAAAGGCTCTGCCGTTCAGTTGTAACATGCAGAAATTTACAGATGTACCACTAAGACTAAGCTTACGTGGCAGAAATACAATAGCATGATTGGGGCTTTAGGATAGCTAGTTTCCTGTATAGACAAGTATTGCTAAAACATTATCTGTTGCTGTGATTAACTTAGTTATATCATGGAGATTATACAGTCACATCCTTGCAGTATAAATATAGTGGTCATTGAGAAAGGATTCTTTGGTTTTTCTGTTGGTTATCATTCCATTTCTTGATTCTGAAAGGATACTGCTTCTCATTTAAGTATATATTTATTGCATAAATAAATTTATTGAAATGTTATGTTAGTAAAAATATATAATTTATGAAATATTTATGTCATGCTTTTCCTTAGCAGATATATTGGTTTTTATTTTAATTTACTAAATTTGCATTTTTCCATAAATGCAAATATATACACAAATATATACATACATGTGTCTCCCTTGAAATATGTGTATATATGTAAAATGTAGAATATTATACACATGTATAAATCATTATTAAATGTAGAGGTATAAATAAGTAAACATGTAGATAGATGTTAACAAATAATATAGATATAATTACAAACAGGTACACATCCAAAGAGAAAAGTTTATTAGATTAGGGGGTAGGTAAGGAAAGTACAGAGGAAGAGAAGGATCTGATTCTCCTTTTACGTCATTTACAAATGAAAAACAGAATTGGTTGCTTTTCCTTATCAAAACCTTCATTTTGTAAATTTGAACATATTGCCAGAAGTGTAGATCAAAAGTATTTTATTTGCATTATCACTCTTTTCTAGGTTAGTACATGATAGCAGGCATAGCAAATTAGTGCATAACTACTAGTTACACAAAAATATACCTACAAGGAAGTAGCTCTGATGACGCTTAACATGTTCTGTGTGATAGTGCACTAGCATGCTTATATGTTCCACCTGTCTTGCATTTTAAACTCCTGTGCCATACTGACAATGTTTTATTCCTATTTTACACATCAGGTTGTCTGTCATAGAGCCTATACGTATAGGCTCAGGGTGGGCTTCTTGAATAAAGGACCCAGGAAGGAGAGAGTTAAGACAGCTTTTTAACTTTGAACAAACCTGCAGTCCTTGAGTTATATTACCTGGATTCTGTATATATGTCAATATAATTCAGAAAGGTGAAAACTTACTCTAATTAATTATGAAGGTTTATGTTGGCAACCACTTAGTTCCTATGGTTACATCCCTGTGAAATTATGAAACAGGCACTTCAAGGATTTGGGAACAGGAACAAATTGGCTGTTATAGAATTCGTGAATGCTAATAACTCATTTACTTATAATGCTTATAATTAATTGGTTTAAAATCATCTACTGCAATCTTAAAATGAATAGGATATTTAAAGGTCACTGTTCCCCTTGGCTCTCATTTAAATCTCTAATCAAACAAAAATACATTGCAGGTATCAATTAAAACATTTGAAATTATTCTCTGGCTAAGCCTGGGCTAAAGTACTAAATGATGTATTCATTTACTTTCTCTTAAGTGTTGTGTTCTCTACTATGTGATTACATTATTATGAAACTCTAATTTCTAAAGATTTGGATCATCAGGGATATGCCCATCATTTACAAAATAGAATGAACTAAAATGAATCATGTTCATATAAAGATAATTTCTTATTAGATGTTTAACAATGAATTTTCACTTTTTTCCCTTCTTTGTAAATGCCAATTGACATCATATGCCAAATCATGTTTAACAAAAAAGTTAAGAAATTCAATTAGAAACCCCATTTATCATTGGCAGACATAACATCCAAGAATAAATCTCAACAAAAACAAAGCCACCTATCTGCATATAACAGGAAAATATTAGAAATAGCATTTCTTGTCATTTTTAATTACACTTGTATTAACAGGAATGTTGGTCTTAATTTGGTTCATAGTAAAATTTTTCAGATTATTTTTTCATGTGTCATCATTTTAGGAAACACTGATAATAGTACTATGTTAAAAGAGCTCCATAACTAAATAATTTTAGAGAACTGCATACAGATATTCATAGTTATTCATAGTTATTCATAGTTATTTCTCTGGCTATTTGTAGGAAATCTGATTGAAGATCCTAAGTTGATGTCTGAACCTATAATAAAGGCAAACTATGTAGAACATGTTTTTTGATACACATAAGTACCTATGATGATGTTTAATTCATAGATAAGGTTCACTAAATGGTTAACAACATACCTAATAATAAAATAACACAATTTCAATAATATAAAATTTTATTTTATGAAATATAAAATTTCATAAAAGCTATATGAATATGCCCTCTATTCCTTTCTTCCAATATATTACACTCATTCTTTTTGATGTGACAATGTGAGGTGATACAATGGCTAAGCAACAATGTGATGTGAGATGAATAATGGGGTATTAGAGTTTGGCTACTATGTAGGAGCTATTTGAACACTGTAATTATCACTATAGTTGATGTGGTAACCAGGAAAACTACTAAGGGACTAATGGATAGGTTGACTATTTAGTGTGGCTATTCTAGATAAAGGATTGGTTCATATCTTGGGTGAGGTGGGGCAAGAGAACGTAATTTAAACCAACAGGCACTTAAAACAGGTGAGTTGTTTCTGCAATTTTCTATTTGATATTTTTGGACTATGGTTGGCTACAGTGGAAGTGATAGAAAGTGATACTGTAGATATGGGAGGACTAGTATACATTGCTTCTTCAGATATATCTTCCTAGTCTCTCCATAGGTTTTTCTGCAGTGTTGAATAAGGAAGGGAAGGCATATTTACTCACACAATGATTTATTTTTTTCTGGTAAAATAAACTACTTACCTAAACATGAAAAATGTATGTAAATATGATAGATACGTCAGCAATATATAAAGAACTAAAAATGCCAAGTGTCATAAATTGTATTTTCTAAGTCAATGGCAACATGATCTATTTCACATCATCCTTTTTAACAAAATGATGTTAACACTTTACCCAAAGAGAAGTGTGATTTGTGTTGCCTCCCCTTAAATCTGCATGTATCTATGACCAAAGCAGAAGTGATGTAATGCAACTTATCAGAGACTAGCAAAAAGGTATCTGATCAGGCAATTGCAGCTACTTGGGGAGTGAACCAGTGGATGAAAGATCTTTCTCTTTGTCTCTCCTCTTTGTAAATCTGACTTTCAAATAAAAATAAATAAATCTTTTTTAAAAAGCTATCTGATTGTTATTTGGGTATCTGCCTAGAAATCTGAGCTGCAACAGCATCGTGAGAATGTGCAAACTCTACCACATTGACAGGCTGCATGGAGAAGCTCTGGCACTAGATGCAGTGAAAGACATACCTGGCATGAACCTTGCTGCTGCTTCTACTCTGCTTATTTTTGTGTGAAGCACCATCTATCTGATTATATGCTATCTGTGCGGTTACTCATGAGACTCAGAGCTAGAACTATCCAGCTATTTCTGATCCACAGAAACCATGAGATATAACAACATTGGGTGCTATTGTTTTGAACCATTAGATTTTGGGGTGATGTGTAATTGAAAATTGGGCACCATATTTAAAATAAGGTTCACAGTAATACTAATACCTTTTTCATCAGAGGAAATAAATAAATCTTGACCTCTTTGATGTTCAGCTTTTGCCCTGATGAAATGAAGACAGTCTTTCAAATTAGAAAAAGACTAAGACAGGCAGGTAAACTATTTCATGGTTACCAGATCTCAATATCTGTTATAGATGAGTTATGTGCTCACTCTCTAAAGTACTACTGGAAATAAAGTGCAAAACACTAGGACTATGTGGGTTTTTTTTTTCCAAAAAAAAAGATTTATTTATTTTTATTGAAAGGAAGATTTACAGAGAGAAAGATCTTCCATCTGCTGGTTCACTCAACAAGTAGCAGCAACAGCCAGAGTTGAGCTGATCCGAAGCCAGGAGTCAGATGTCTCCTCCAGGTCTCTTGCATGGGTGCAGGGTTCCAATGTTTTGGACCATCCTCTTCTGCTTTCCCAGGCCAGGACATGAACTGCTGCCCATATGGGATCCTGGCAGATGAAAGGCAAGGATTATAGCCACTGAGATGTCATGCCAGGCCCAATATATAGTTTTTCTTTCTTTTTAAAAATACCTTTATTTCTTTCTATATGCATATATGCATATAAATTACCTATATGCACTATAGAAAATACAGAAAAATATTAAGAAAATGTTGGTAATATATCCTCAAGAAAAAATATTTGGTTGGGGAATATTTTTAGCTGTGTTTTTTATTATATTTAGAAGTTTATAGTATTCAAGCAAGATTTTACAGAACTTCATGCATTTTAGGATAATCAAAACAGACATAACTCTATAACTCTGACAAGTCATATATTAACAGTTGAAGAGTAGAAAAGTCTTCAGAGGGATGCACAGAGAAATCTCCAATAACTTAGCTAGTAAGAAATAAATGAACTTTGCATCCTACCTAGTGAGGTCTAGGAAAAGCCAAGCTGACTTTTTCCTGTCTGTTCTAAGCTTTCTGTATTAGTCTCTCTCCATCTTAGCTAATTTTGTGGCTCTGGAGTGACCCTAATGGTCAGCTTAAGAGAGGATGAGGAGCCAAGGTTGGAACTAAGTAAGGACCAGAGAGAGCTCCTCTCCTGAGTCTAGAAGGACATTTATGATTCTTCTGTCTCTGAGAGCCACCTGGGGCTCCTGGCTGTTGTTCCGAGGTCATTAGACTGTATGAGGAGGGTTCTGGGCTGCTTTATGCATAAAGGTTGCCTTATATCAAAGAACAAATGATATTTGCCGCATTTGGATTGGTTTGTTTCACTGAACATAATGGTCTCTAATTGTTACCATTTTGGTTACAAATGGTAGCATATCATTCTTTTTAATGATTGTGTAGTATTCCCTGCTGTAGATGTACCAAAATTTCTTTATCCATTCCTCTTTTGATTTGTATCTGGATGGTTTCCATGTTTTTGTTAAGGTGGATTGTGCTGCTATAAATATAGTGTTGCAGGTCACTTTCCCATTGCTGATTTCACTCTCTTTGTCTAGATTCCCAGGAGTAGGGTAGCTGGGTCTTACAATAGATCAGTATTCAATTATCTGATCACTCTCTATATTGGATTCCATAGTGACTGCACTAGCCTGAAATCCCACCAACCTTGGAGTAGGATACTTTTCCCTATATCCATGCCAATGGATGTTTTTGGTAGATTTATGAATATAGCTCATTCTCACTGGATTTAAGTGGAACCTCAATATTATTTTATTTGTATTTCCCTGATAGGGAGTCTGGGCATTTTTTCTTATGTCCATTAGCCATTTGAATTTGTTTCTGGGAAAAATGCCCAGATTTTCTTTATCCGCTTCTTAACAGGGTTGTTTATTTTGATGTCATTAAGTTTCTAAGGCTTTGTGTAAATCCTGGATATTAGTCCTCTATGGGTTGTGTAGTGTGCAAAGAATATCTCCCATTATGTTGGTTGCTTCTTCGCTTTGTTGATTGCTTTCTTTGCTGTAATAGAAACTTCTTAGTTTGATGTAGTCCCATTTGTTTATTTTGGCTCTTACTGCCTGTGCTTTTGCTGACTTTTCTAAAAAGTCATTACCAATGCCTACTTGTAATAATTTCATGGTTTCTGGGCGATGATTTAGGTCCCTGATCCATTTAGAGCTGATTGTGTGTGTGTGTGTGTGTGTGTGTGTGTGTGTGTGTGTGTGTGCGCGCGTGTGTGTGTGTGTGTGTGTGGGTGTAAATACAGGTGGGAATCTTGTTTCTTACATTTGCAGGTTGCTATTCAGTTGTTCCAGCAGCATTTGTTTAAGAGACCAGAATTTTTTTCTGGATTATTTTCAGTTCTCTTGTCGAAAGTTAGTTGACTGTACATGTGTGGGCTCCCTTCTGGGCTTTCTATTCTGTTTCATTTATCTTCCCTGTTTCTGTGCCAGTACCAGACTGTTTTGATTACCACTGCCCTATAGAATGTCTTGAGTCTGGAATTGTAATTCTACCACTTTTATTTTTATTCTTTAGGATAGCTTTCGCCATTCAATATCTATTGTGCTTTCAGATGAATTTTTTTCCAGCTCTGAGAAGAATGTTGTTGGGATTTTCATTAGGATCACACTGAATCTGTATATTACTTGATCTGAAACTAGACAAGGATGTCCACTTTCACCACTGCTGTTTGCCTTCTTAGAGATATTAGACAATAGCAGGAAATTAAAGGAATTGAAATTGGAAACAAGGAAGTAAAATTATCCCTGCTTGCAGACAACATGATTACACAGGAGAACCAGAAAATTCAATAAAGAGACTATTGGAATTCATAACAGAGTTTCAAAAAGTAGCAGGTTACAAAATTAATGAACATAAATTGATGGCCCTAGTATACACGAACAAACCCATGACTGAGAAAGAACTTGTAAATACAGTCACCTTAAATAATGGAGAGAAACATTAAATACCTTGGAATAAACCTAACTGATTACATAGAAGGCCTCTATTATGAAAATTACAAAACGTTAAGAATAGAAAAAGATTAAGATGGAGAAATTTACCATGTTTTTTGCCTGAAGCAGCAGCGTCAAAATGTCCATATTATTGAAATTCATATGCATCTTCAGTATGACTTAATCTTTCTCCAAATACAGGTATGTCATGTCTTAAAATGGGGAGGACAATTCCTTGTTTAACCAAAGGTGGGGAAACATTTTCTACCTAGGGTCCTTTGAACTATTATTCATGGGGCTATAGAAAATTATTAAATTTGAAATTGACTTGCTATAGATTTATTGAAATTCACATCCTGTTTGTATCGTTTTTGGCAGGTCCAGACCATGTGTTTTCCAAAACTTTGCAAAGCCCTCTGACCAAATGTTCCTTAACCCCTGAAACCTGTTGATGGTTAGAATTCATCATCTGAATTTAAATTCACTTAATACCATCTACCATTTATCTCTTTTTAAAAGATTTATTTATTTATTGAAAAGTCAGATATACAGAGAGGAGGAGAGACAGAGAGGAAGATCTTCCGTCCAATGATTCACTCCCCAAGTGAGCACAACAGCTGATGCTATGCTGATCCGAAGGCAGGATCCAGGAGCTTCTTCTGGGTCTTGCATATGGGTGTAGGATCCCAAGGCTTTGGGCCATCCTCGACTGCTTTCCCAGGCCACAAGCAGGGAGCTGGATGGGAAGTGGAGCTGCCGGGATTAGAACCGGCGCCCATATGGGATCCTGGGCGCGTTCAAGGCAAGGACTTTAGCTGCTAGGCCACTGTGCCAGGCCCTACCATTTATCTTTTACCAAGCACCTGATACTTATATCAACTCTCTCTAATACAAGTATATGTGGTAGTGCTGTTATTATCATTATTATATTATATATTATTATATATTGTGTATTATATTGTTACATATAGCATGTTACATATATTTATATATTATCATTTTATAGATGAGGAAACCAAGGCCTCAAAATGATATCTTGCCCAAAGCTGTGTAGTCAATAACTGACAGAGTATGGTCTGAAACTCAGAAGTTTAGCTCCATAGATATTTAATACCCACATTTGATTGAATACCTTGAATATTTGTCTGGAGATGATGTCAACCAAAGGTTTAACAGTTCTTTCAAAGTCATTTTCAGAGACTCACACATACAAGCAGATGTGTAACTCAACAATCACTAAATGGTTTATCTGGGGAGATTAAGACTAAGTGAGGTAATGCAGACTTGAGGCAGAGATCATTGCTTTGATGCTGTATGATGCCAAGACAAGGAAGAAATTATTAGGGGAAAGGACTAAAATAATTAATTGATGCTGTGTCCCAAATGCTACTGAAAGTTTTGTCTTCCCAAGGCATAGTGAGAGATTGGAAATAGGATTGTTGGATGTATCCTTGAACATATAAATCTGAAATCATGATTGCATGAATAAGCATTTTCTTGGTAAAACTCATTAGCATTTGAAAATGTGCTGAAAATCCATGGAAACATGTTAGAAACAATTTAAGAGTCTATAATTATAAATAGTAGCAGAAATAATTATGATAATGATACTCCTAAAATCTTTAGATAATCTCTTGCTTTAGAAATAATTTTGGAGTATTTATAGTATTCACATTCTGTGGATAGATATTTTTGAAAATGCTTTAGTTAGCTAAGTCATTGTAGCATTTTAGCACATTTTGATGACCAGATTAATAATTTGATAAAAAAAAGTCTCTGAAAAATACCCATGCCCATCTAGTCAGCCATATCAAGATAATCTGATGAATTTGGCATTTCCTTGTGATTTAAATGTCACAATAGCCTTTGTACCGACTGTCTTCACACAAACTTGTTTCTAAAATGTCTTGAGCCAGGTAAGATTTCAAAAACTAAATCTAGCCACATGCTCCAATCCCTAATCTTACCCTTTAAAAAAGGTGTTTTGACTAGTTTAAAGAAGAAAAAACAATGGATATTTTATTTTATTCTTCTTGGGTGACTACATTCAAGTAGACTTTTTGTGGATTTGAAATAAAAGCCAATAAGAACTTTGTTATAGTTATATTTCAGAAAATATACAACTTGACCATTGCAACTATGATTGGTCAATAAAATTTATTGAATGTATTTTGTATCACCAGATACAGAATTTGACTCAAAGAAGGCATACGCAGGAAGCCAAAGACTTTTTAACTTAAAATAATATCTTGTGAGTTTATTTTGAAATTGATATTCTTAGATTCTACTTCCAAAAATTATGAGTTCTTAGGCCTTAGATAAAGTTCATCAGTCTGAGCTTCCAGTTATCTCCTCAAGATGATTCTCAGGCAAGCAATTTTTGAATTGACTACACTTAACTCTTGTGATAGATGTATTCATGCATAGCAGTTTTCAGTGCATTTGGACTATTTTGTGAAGATTAAAAAAAATGCAAACACTAGGCCACCACTATTGTACTGTAAGTCGTGAATTACATGGGGAAACCATAATCTAGGATGTACTGAGGGTGCTTTTATCTCCTGCATTCATTTTCTTATTTACCACTTGCTGAATTCACTCCCAGTGTTGAATTAGACGAAAATCTGCATGAGAATTACATTTCATGAAAGCATAGACATTTGACCTCTTTATCAACTTTTCTCCAAGTGTGAACCATGATACAACAATATCATAATTACTTGGGCAGCTTCTTAAAAATGCACAATCCAAGATGCTGACCATCAATGGAGATTAGCCTAGTATTTTTGGGGGATGGGGGAGTGAGGGTGGGGGGAGGAGCTCAATCTATATCAGTAAATAGCACCCTTAAAATTATAATCCAAGTAGATTATGCTATAATATGATACTACTGATTTCAGCAGCCCCAGAAAGTGCTACTATTACCACTGCTATAGCAACTTCCATAATAATAAACTCCACAGTACTGGACCAGGGGCAGCCAATTTGATTTTGAAGAGTTCTGGTTTTAAAAATTCTTAATATAATTCCTACAGACTTCACCTATTTAGTTTTTTTTTATATATCCTCCAGAGCCATTTCTCCGTTGATCACTCATCCATTTTCCTTCCCTGTGAAGTGAACTTATGATTGATATTATTTGTGAATGTGTGTTTCACCCACTATGTACATCACATTCATGAAGGGAAACTGTTTTTAAAGAGTTATTGATTTTTATTGGACAGGCAGATATACAGAGAGAAGGAGAGACGGAGAGGAAGATAAGATCTTCTGTCCGATGGTTCACTCTCCAAGCAACTGCAGTTGCTGGAGCTGAGCCCATCTGAAGCCAGGAGCCTGGAGCTTCTTCTGGGTCTCTTTCACAGGTGCAGGGACCCAAGACTTTGTGCCATCCTGGACTACTTTCCCAGGCCACAAGCAAGGAGCTGAATGGAAGTGGGGCAGCCAGGATTAGAACCGGCGCCCATATGGGATCTCAGTACGTTCAAGATGAGAACTTCAGCTGCTAAGCTATTGCGCCGACCCAAAGGGAGACTTTGAAAAATGAAGCCTGTAGGACCTTTCTCCAGAGCTATTGTATTAGAGTACTTGATGGAAAGACCTAGGATTCTACTATATTATTAAGTTTCTTAAGTGATTCTGTTGACAATAGGTCACTTAGCATCATTTGACAGTGATACAGAGATTAAAAACATGATAGAGGGAGGTGGGACTCGGTTCACATCTCAGCTTGATCACTAACTATGCTTGGAACCGAACCAGATATATGAGCCTCCAGATGTTCCCTCCCTGCCATTCCTCCCTCTTCTAGAAATAGGATGTTCTTCTTTGACCTTGGGTATGAAAAGTCACTACAAAAGGTGATGCTATACTCATTTTATTTTTACCATTCATGTACAATTTCCAGTTGCTTTATATATTCTTTATTCTAGTCCCTTTTATTTAAATGTTGGCCAATTGTTCCTCTCAGTAATATTTCCCATATGGCATGAGAGTATGTGCTTTAATAAGCTTTCCAAGTTAATGTGGTACCCACCAAAGTTTGAGAACCACTTCTGTGAAGTATTAAGAGCATGAGGTCTTACTTCATATCCTTGCTTTTAAATCACAGCTGCTGTCACTTGATAGGTCTACTTATAGCCACTCTATGCTTCCTGTGGCGGTGTTTCCTCCTTTAACTTCCTTCAACCTCCTTCATATGTCTCCCTTACTACTCATAGATAATGTTCTAGTGGACAGCCATTTAATTTTGGTTTGCTACAAGCACTGCCTTAAAATAGCTGCCACTCCACCTTGACAAATATAGTTGTTTATGATTGAAATTTACAGCTCTGACCAGAGAGCTGGCAGGATAAAACAGACTTGTGTTTCAATCCCTATTTGCTACTCATTAGATGTGTGAAAATGATTAGTTCATTAATTTCTAAAAAATCCAAAAATGCATTTATCCTATCTTGAAGGGCAAGATGGAAGTACTGGTAAAGAACCAAGGCTTAGGGAAAGGACAGCACACTGAAGAACTGAATATACATTCATAAAAAGGAGAAAATATGAAACAGAGTACAGTCATTTGGTACAGATCTTGAAGGTTCGCTGATGATCAAGGGTGGTTTTTAGATTCAAGAAGATGGAGGGGTAGTATGCTATGGACTTCAGAATAAGGAAGCTATGAAACCTGAAATTCACATAGAAAACATGTTTCATCATGACTTTGGAGAAAAGGACTTTGTAGCATGTAGTAGTAGTCAGAGAGGCCATTCATCTGGTTATAAATCAGTTTAAGTCTGTAATTTTGAGAACACAGAAGCAAATCTGTGAATCCTGAATTTCAGTAGATCCTCGAAGGTCTTGAACGTTACACCTTGAAATCTTTAGAGATCCTCAAATTCCTGAATACGACCATGGCATATAATTTCTTCATGAATTATAGGGAAATGTGATTGGGTGTTTTAAAGGGAACCTTTGTATCTCTAGGAATCCAGTAAATGTAGGCATAAAATATTTAGTATAGTTCCTAAAATAAATTCTAGCAGTAACTCAAGCCACCCTAAGACTGTTTCAGTTTGATCACCATTATTTTCAGGCTGATATTCAGCCTACCACACTTTTGACAGAAGTTACCTATTCCTTCCCCTTGCAAATTCCTAGAAATTACTGTGTCACACATTTCCAATGGAGAACAACAAAGCCATGTTAAGATGCTGGCACTTGAAGAGAAAGAAAATGTCTGTGGTGGATGATCAGCTATATTCACTCACTAGCTAAGTAACTCACTCCTCATATCAGCCATGGGGAGCACCTGGTACAATTTCATGCTTCAGCACACTGACAAATGACTACGTGTCATAAACCTTCAGAATCACTTGAGTGTAATTGGAACTGAATTTCAAGCCTGTGAATACTTAGTAAAGGCTTCCTATATATTATCCCTGTGTCACCTTATTATGATAGGACTATTGGTCCAAGCCCCTACCTACCCAGCCATCATAATTATGCAATTGAGAGTGCATGCAGAAAACAAATCATGTGTCTCCCCAAACTGGTGCAAATTAGCATGACAGTGTTTCATGTTATACATGGCACTGTTCCAGTGTATCTTTTAAAGCCCTGTGTCAGGGGTCTCGTTTCCCAGGAAACATTGTTTAAAAGTTGGAGGCATTTTGGGTGCCAAAATTTGGGGAGTTGCTTTGCTGACATCAAGTGGGTAGATGGCAGGAAAACTGCTGATTATTCTGTAATATATAAAATAACTTCTTGCAACAAATAATTATCTAGCTCAAAATGTCAGTACTGTCAAGGATGAGAAATCTTGCCCTTTGTCAAGGGACCATCTAACCAGGGAGGGGTCACTAAATTTCTCCCTCTGCAATTAATTTTGTGTGCCAACTAGACTGAGCCGTGACAGTCCAGATAGCTGGTTAAACATTATTTCTACGTATGTTTGTGAGATTGTTTGTGAAAGAGATTAGCGTTTAAATGAGCACACTGAGTAAAGCATGTGGCCCTCTCCAGTGTGAGCATCATGCAGTCTGTGGAGGGCCTGCATAAAACCAAAAAGCAGAAGAAGGTTGCATTAACACTCTTTAGGTCAGACATTGATCTTCTTCTGTCCCCAGTTCTCGTCCTCATCAAGCCTTCAGTTTGGTTTGGAATATACAATATTGCAATTTTGTCTTTCTGGCCTTTAAACTATGGCACTAGCTATACTGAGTCTCCCATTTGCAAAGAGCATTTCATGGGGGCTTTTCAGTCTCCATAATCCTGTGTTTCAGTATGCTGTATTCTTTTTACTTCACCATGGAATCCTAATACTTTACACCCACTAAAAGCTCTGTGTCTTATTCCGAGCACTTGGTTTTTCTTGGTCCTCAGTAATATGGCTGGGGAGAACAATACTAAATGGTGAGAAGCATTTTTTTTAAGTTATATTATTTGTCTTATACTAATAAATGTGTTTGATACATGTAACTTGTGCACAAATACAGGAATATTTGCAAACATTCATGGAAAATGGAATTAAAAGAAAAAAATGCATGCAAAGATTTCAAAATCTATGCATTGTTTGCATACAAAAATTTCAAACTCTACGCATAGAGGGGTTTTCAAGAATTTCATGGGGAATGTAACATTTATGGATTTAAAACCTGCACCAAAATAAACATTTTTTAAAAATTACGCGACAGGGAGGGAGGGAAGGAGGGAGAGAGAGAGAGAAAGAGAGAGAGAGAGAGAGAGAGAGAGAGAGAGAGAGAAAGAAGGAACACTTTGATCTGCATAATTTACTCTCCAAATGCATGTAATGCCAGGGACTGGTACAAGAACAAAGTCAGGCGCAAGATGGTAGGAACGCAATTATTTGATTCACCACTTCTGCCTCCCATCAACCACCTCTTTTTGAAATCATGTTTTTATCCCTCTTTCCACATACTTTTGAAAATCTTTTTATTAATATAAACAGAACTGGTTTTGTGCATTCTGTGTTACAGTTTCAGGAAGATGACCACACTTCCCTCACTTCCCTGCTCCCCATCCGTACTCTTCTCTCTGATCTCTTCTTCAGTCTTTGCAAAGACATAGTTTTAATCTACTCTATATTCACAGACTTATTTCACCACTAATCATAATATTCAACAAGTAAAAAAGTATGAAGTCACAGTTCCACTGGAGTATAAACATTGGAGTCATGAATCAGAACCACATATCAAGCACAGTAAGGAGAGATGTGGGTATCTTAAAAATGCTGGGCCAAACACTTACCCTTGAACTAATCTTTAAATTCCATTTACCATGCACATTTTGCAACGCACTCATATTTAGATTTTATTCTGTCAGTTCCTACTTATACTGAATATAAGATAGGCATCCTTTCCTAATGGTTCTATAGCATTTGCATTTTATTAAGAAATACTAAGAAGGAAGCAGACAGTTACAGTGTGAGCCATAGGTGCTGTGATGGCTGAGGTTCAGGTTCTGTGGGAGTACAGTTATGTATTGCTTAAGACAAAGTATTTGGGGAAAAGACTCAAAGTGTGTTTATTCTCTGATAGTTTGTTGGACTTGTTATTTGCCCCTTTTGCACTGGATGTTTAACTGAGCCAGATGATGGTTGTTTGTCCTAGTCTCTAATTCAGACCTGATTTATACACAAGGTGAAAGGAGCGTAGAGAAAGATGGTGCAAGTTGGAGTGTTTGGGAATTTTTGTTTTTAAAAAAGTGGTATTGGGTCAGATGTGGCGGCCTAGCGGCTAATGTCCTCACCTTGAACGTGACAGGACCCCATACAGGTGCCAGTTCTAATCCCGGCAGCCCCGCTTCCCATCTAGCTCCCTGCTTATGGCATAGGAAAGCAGTCGAGGATGGCCCAAAGCCTTGGGATCCTGCACCCATATGCGAGACCCAGAAGAAGCTCCTGGCTCCTGGCTTCGGATTGGTGAAGCACCAGCCTTGTGGCCACTTTGGGAGTAAATCAAGGGACAGAAGATCTTCTTCTCTGTCTGTCCTTCTCTCTGTATATCTGACTTTGTGATAAAAATAAATAAATCTTTAAAAAAAGAAGTAATATCTAATTAAAAGCAAAAAGATAAAGAAAAAAAGAGAAAGAGAAAAAAAGAAAAATAGATAGATAGATAGATGTCAAAGTGAGGAAAAGTCCCAGACTTTATAGAAAGCATGTGTGACAACGTGAAGGGACTCAGACCCTGTGAGCAACCTAGCTGGCTGGCTGTAGTCTGAGCTAGATTGACTTTGTGGTGATGGTTAAGCAGAGAATTGGAGAGTGAGGCTTGCCAGGATCACTCGGGTCTCACTCTAATTCTAAAATTACCTGCACTCAAAACTTTTTGTGTATGTTACAGATAAAATCTTAACACCTTGTTAAAATATTTCAAATTATCTACAATGAGACATGAAAGTCCCCCTCCACAGTCATCAATTTCCTTTTCCAAAGATAGTTCATGCTAGCAGTGTGTATCCTGCCAGGTTTAGATTTACTTGCTTTTTAATATCTTTACATTCACATATTGCATGTATTCTCAGGAGCTTTAAAGCACGAATTGCATCATAATGCAGATACAGATACAAGCTATGGGAATAAACCTGTTTTTATAACATTTTCTGGAAGTCTTTTGTATCAGTATGAATGGATCTACTGTATCTTTTTGATATTAATTTCCCATTACATAGATGGATCATAATTTGGACGTACTTCTACTTTACTGCAAACTCCTCAATTAGAGAAACCTTTTCTGCCAAGAGGATAAGGCAGTGGATTGCACATACATGAAAAAGTGGGCCATAACATAATAGGGAAAATGATGAGAAGCCTCTAACTGAAGATTCTATACAAGGAACAAATATCAATACCAGAAAGCTTCTCTCCTAAACCACAACCAACTGCTGCCAAAGCATTTCCCCTTCCCATTTCTTGAAAACTTTAGATTGCAAGTTTTTGTCTGCTTTGTCTCTTTGATGTTCACATTAGTGTGAGTTCATTTTGATTATTATGTCCGAGGGGGGAAAATGTAGGGAGGCATTCAGTGGGATTTGTCCCAGAACCTGTCCATTCCCCTTTTCTACCTATACTTCTGATGGAACACAGTGAGTTGCTTTTATGAACAGCTTAATGATAAGTTTTTTAGAAATGCAAGTAAGGTACATAAAGAAACTTGGATAATTCATAAAAAAAAAAAGCAAATTACAGTTAACAGAATGCAGAAAATGGAGGCACCTGGCTGTGCAAGCTGACAGTAAAATAATATATGTTTTGAAGGGCCTCAGGTTCAGAAAGATTTAGCTGAATTGTTAACTATATTATTTTGTTTTATTTCTGTCTTCTCCAGTTTCATTGGTATGTATTTACAGCATCAAGAACATGGGCAGCCTGAATTACTGTTGCAAAAATGCTCTCTGCACCAAATCTTTTATGTTACCATTTTTATAAAAGATGTGTTCTTTTTCATCTGTCTAGATCACTGCAAAGCAGAATTGGAATAGCTTCCTTGTTTTCAACCAAAAGTGATACTAACTGAGGAAGATGGGAGCCTTGCAGGGATAGATTGCTCAAGATACAATGGGAAATGTGGAAGTGTGGTGTTAACAGTTGAGAGACAAGAACATGAGAAAATGTGTAAGGGCCATTGCTGAGAGGCTCCAGGAGAAGAAAAAAATAAATAAAAAAGGAGGCAGACTCAGGAAGGAAGGAGGCAAAGCAGAGAATAGAATTGAAAACCAGAGGAGGGCTCCACCAAGGTGATCAGGACAGGAAGGGAGAAGCCTGAGTGCTCTTGGGATAAGTTGCCAGTGGACCAAATTGTGTCCAGGAAACAGAATTGGTAAGAAGAGCCACTGTTGAGTAGTTATACTGCTAAAATGAACTGCACATCAAAATTGCCTGACCTTAGTTTTGTAGAACTCTGAAGATCCTGCCAGTAATGACCTTGATTTTAGAGAGGTTGAAGAACATCATATAATGGACAGCCAGTTCTTGGCTATAAATCACTTTCCTCAATAATCTCCCCAGCCTGCTAGGTACTTTGCTATCCTTGTGCAGAATTGAAAGTATAGGAAATCTGTACAGTTGGTCCCCAAATCATAATGAGTTGACGTGATTTTTTTTTTTTACTTTGCAATGTTATTAAAGGGATGTATATTTGGTAGACACTCTACCTGAGATGTAATCCTTTCCTGGGCTAGCAATAGGTGGTTGATGCTTTCATGTGGTTCACTGAGCAGCAACAGTGAACCATGAATCTCAGTCAACCTCATGATCAGGAGATGTGACAAACCATACACTACAGTATGCTGTATTATTTAGCGAGGATACCTGCTGGGTTAAGGGTATTAAATGGGTTTTTGACTTATGATTGATGTATTGAGATGTAACCCCATTATAAGATGAGGAGCAGATATACTTCACATTCAATTTGTTGCTTGAGCAAGGATTCATTCTGTACATGGCAGGAGAAGAACAGTCTATTTTAGCAGAAGTTAGCCAAGAGGTAAGCATGTCATAGTTTCTGACTGTGGACAGTACTTATACCAAGAGTGCTGTTAAGCTTCAGGGTCCGAACAATGGCACAGAGCTCTATGAAAAGATCCTCCAGTCTTTTGAAGTGATGTACTGGTATGAAAATTGCGATTCCAGATGCTTGCTTATTCTTCATAGTTGACCTTGTACCACTGTACTTGGTGGGCAGATCAACATTTGTTTAATTCAGTAGTTAATGAATTAGAATCCTATGGAAGTTATTGCATGTAGAAATACGTTAGCATATTTTAATTTCAAATTTGTATTATTGGTATTTGGTACATGAAGTGTTCACAAACTGTGAATGCAGATTGCTTCACCTTATGATCACAATTTATGTTGACAAAGGTAAACCATTGAAAGAGGAATGGCAAGTTGCATTTTTATGTTCAGCCGTAGCACATAATTTGTTTTTCTGTAAGATTTTGGTTGCACAGCTTATAAGATGTTACTAATCCTTACTGCCAAATAGTAAATAGCAATGGTATTTGGAGAGCTTAGCTTGCAATCTTAGGGGATTCTTGAATTAAATAGACATGATAGACATGGTCTGTTCCAAAAAATAATTTGCCTGGCAGCACAAATTAACACTGTGATAATTTCCAATGTGTTGTAATTTGGTAAATGTTCCATCTCAATGTGTTATTAGTTTGGCTATGCTTTAAAAAATATTTAAAATTTGGGCCCGGCGCAGTGGCGCAAGTGGTTAAGGTCCTCACCTTACACGCCCGGGATCCCATATGGGTGCCGGTTCTAATCCCGGCAGCCCCGCTTCCCTTCCAGCTCCCTGCTTGTGGCCTGGGAAAGCAGTCGAGGATGGCCCAAAGCTTTGGGACCCTGCACCCATGTGGGAGACCTGGAGGAGGCTCCTGGCTTTGGATCGGCATAGCATCGGCCGTTGCGCTCACTTGGGGAGTGAATTATCAGACGGAAGATCTTCCTCTCTGTCTCTCCTCTCTGTATATCCGCCTTTCCAATAAAAATAAAATAAATCTTAAAAAAAAATAAAAAATAAAAAATATTTAAAATTCAATGATTGTAATTTGAATCAAATGCTTTCAGAATCAACATAGTCATTTGAAGAATCTTAATAAAGGCCTTTAAAATAGTTATAAAACTCCAGACAAAATGAGGTGGGTACTGCTCTGGAAAGATTGAGGTGAGAGAAGAGTCAGGAAACTGAATCAGAACTGTAACTTAACAGAAAAGGGTGTTCTACATGAAGCTGGACAATAGGGTAAGCAAAGTTCATGACTCACAAGAGAGATGCTCAGCTCTCCTGTGGATGATGCGATAGTACAAACACTGTTTACCTTTGACTGTTTGGGACAGGGTGGACATAGATCAATCACTAAAATAAATCCCTGACTGAAGAAAATGAAAGAAGCTTTTTCAAAAGTCCTTTTGTTTCCTTTTTCCCTTCTTGGTTCCTCCCATAACACCTGGCACATAATAGAATTTTGTAAATAGTATGTGAATGAATGAAGAGGGCCGTGAGTGATAATCTGGCTGAAGAGTTCACGGAGGCAAATTAGTCCCTGAGAGTTTCCTGCTGCGCTCACATGCCGTAAGAAACCTGTCTTAGTCTGTTTTGATTGGTATAATATAATATGCATTGCTTTCAAATAATAGAAATTATTCCCTCAAAGCTCTGGTGGCAGGGAAGCCCAAGATCAAGGTACTGGCAGTTTCAGAGTCTGGTGAGGAAGTCCTTCCTGGCTCACATATGAGCCTTGTATGTGAGCTTGGGGTAGCAAGGTCAGAGTCTTTCTCAGGCCTCTTTTATAAGGCCATTCCTCCCATTAATCAGGGATCCACGCCCCCATGACCAACCCACCTCCCAGAGGTCCCACTGCCTATTATCATTACCCTGGGAGTTGGGATGTCAACAATTGACTTTTGGAGTAGCATGAATATTGAGACCATAATAGATTCATGGTATAAAATGTACCATTAATATTTATTGAATGAATATAGAACTTTAGCCGTAGGCCTGAATATATTTGCCTTGTCTCCTACCTGATTTTTTCTTCTTCATCCTGCCACCCCTTGTTATTGTGGATTTTCTGGCAACGGATGTGGCTCAACCAATAACTCTGGCTATTGTGAATTAACAGATTCCTCTTGACTGCCAGTTCTAGGCATTCCAAAATACCTGTTTTCACAAGTCCTCTTTTTGTCTTCAGCTGCCTGAAATAAATTTTAGCCTTGGTTACTCTGGATATCACCTTTTCCTTTTGTAGATGCATCACAATTTTAACAACTTGAATACCCATCAATTGAACATGGGGTCTACTCCCCTGTACCAGCTCATCATACCTTTCTTTGTACTAGATTCTTCATCTCCTCCTATTTCCTTTTATGTCTTCCTACTTATAAAAGTAGATCAATTTTTTCACCATTTACTGTATACCAAGAACTGAGTTAAATCCTTTGTGTACATCCTCCCAAACTTCACCAAATCCCAATGCAGTAGGCACTGTATTTCTCCCATCTTTGGCCTAAGAGATGAAATCTATTAAAGAATACTTAATGCACCTAAGGTCACACAATTTGTTAGTGCGGCAACCGGAATCTTTCATCTTTGACTTATTTCTTTCACTCTTCCCTACAAATTAGCTTCTGGGAAGGAGGTATATCATTATTTAGAATTCTTAGGGAATACAGCCTATACCCAGGCCTATGGACTGGAAAACAAAAAACAGCCTTGTCTGTCTCTCCTGCTGCCTCCTATAGGGAAGCACTAATTCAATTCCTTGTGCTCTTTTCCAGTTTTTGATTGTCATCACAATCCATTTAGGCTGTTATAACAAAATACCTTACACTGGATAATTTATAAGGAAGCAGAACTTAATGCTGACAGCTCTGGATACTGGCAAGTACAAGATTAAGCACCTGCAGATTCAGCAGTTGGTTAAGAGCTTGCTCTCTGTTTCAATGATGATCGTCTTAGCTCTGTCCTGAAAGAGGGAATGAGCTTTCTTGCAATTCCTTTTAAAGTGAACTTATCCCAGTTATTAGGGTAGAGTCTCATGACCTATTAACCTGACAAAATGCCCACCCCTTAATACTATAGCCCTGGGGTCTAGATATTGAGATGCTAATTTCAGGGAAGAAAAGGGCACAAAGATTCATATCATAGCATTGATTTTCCTTATTACGTCCATATTCTAAATAGTTCTGTGCTAATACTCTTAAAAAAAGATTTATTTTATTTTTAAAGTCAGATATATAGAGAGGAGGAGAGACAGAGAGGGAGATCTTCTATCCAGTGATTCTAATATCAGTTATAGGTGTAAGAGGCGCCAGAGTTTGTGTCAATATAGTTGGTATTTAATATTGTTATGTGAACTACCAGCCTGCTCAGACCCCTTAGCAGTGGTAGAGCTGTTTCTCCTGAGGCAAGCTGCTGAAATTCAGTGTCAGGACTATGGGGCAGTAGGAACAAAACATGCATGCAGGCTGGAAGGTGTAATCAGGATTGCAAGTCCATTGGAATGGCTCAAGCTAAATTACCATAAGCTGACAAGCATATATACAATAGAAGCTTCTTTTCATAAGTTCTGGATGCTGAAATATCCAATATAAAGGCTCTGGTACATTTGGTGTTCTATGAGGACCAACTTCTTGGTTTATACACACAGCCATCATAAAACAATTTTATAATATATAACTCAGTTTTGTGGAGTTTCTTTACCCTGCTGTGTTATAGAACATTAGAACTTCTTTCCTCACACAGCTATATTTTTTTGGTTACCCTCATCTACCACCCTCTCTCAATTCTCTGGACTTCCTAATCACCTACCCTTCATAGATGCTAGTGACCTCTATTCTGTCCACTGTTTTGAAAACTAATATTTTCAGATCCCACATATGAGTGAGAACAGGTGATACATGCTTTTCTCTACCTGGCTTACTTCACTTAGTACTAAAGATCTCTAATTCTGTCCATGCTGCTGTAAATAACACAATTTCATCCATTTGTGGATGAATGATGTTTCTCTGTCTGTATGTGTGTCTCTGTGTGTGTATATGTACAATATTCATCCATGCTCAAATGCATTGATTCCATACCTTGGGCACAGACTGACTTTATTCCTGGAAAAGCTGGTTTCCTTGACTATGGAAACATGAGTTTTGTACTCCATGGCTTCAACTGGGGCAGATTTGGTTGTAGATTTGCCATTGTCTGTGCTTAAAGAGTTTTCCAAAGTACTCTGAACAAATTATTGCTAGGGTAAGCACTGTCATCATTTGGGTTTGTTTACTTACTTTTTGGCCCTAAGGTCCTGTACCTGGTGAGGAGTATGAAGAAGGAATCATTCTCTCTCCATTCCTTCCCCTCCCTGTAATTATTAAATACATACCCAAATAAACACGTTCTTTAACCTTTTTAAAAGAATTTAAGACAAATACTCAGTGCTTACAAGGGTACAGCATAAGTGAAAAAATGGAAAAAGCTCACCAGGGTTTGTCTTATTTTATTAAGTTAAACACTAGATTTGTAAGAAAACAGTCTAAATGTGCTAAAAAATATTCACTTAGTGTATGTGGTGGGGGGCAGAGAAGAGAGAGAGGGAAAGGCAGAGAGTACCAGATAGAAAAAGGAATGATCCGTATATTCCAATCTGGAAAGTTCATCCAAGATACACAGCTTCTTGGCCCCCGTGTGATGAAAAAGGAAACACAAATGGAAACAAGGACAAGCATCGAGGAAAAATCAAGTTTGCAAATCAAAATTAAGAAGGATTTATGAACCACACAGGGAGAGAAATCCCATACTAAGTATTTGTGAATTTTTCCAACCTGAAGTCCTGTAAATTAAGAAAGATGCAGTAAGAAGTGAAGATAGTATGAATGTAAGAATTTAAAAATAGGAAATGGTTGGATCTAAATTGGAACTCAATAAATCTAAAAAACAAAGGTTTTCAGAAGCTTAGAATTGTGTTTCATGGGAATCCTTCCCGTTCCCTTTAGAATTGTGTAGGCAGAAGGGGCTTGCGCTTGGCAAAGGTTCATATCCCAAGAGGTGTCAGTGTAGCTTTGGTAACAGGGCACAGGGCCATAGTAAAAGGACAGGAGTTTGAAGCAGGACAAACCTGGTTTAGAAAAAAAAGGGGGGGGGGGAGGAGGAACATAGAAGGATATAAATGAAATGCAAGGGAGTACCCTCTAAATAGAATTCTGTGTCTATATATAAGAATTCTTTTTCAATTCTGCTACTTGTAAAAGCCAGATTTTTACATGGCAAAGGATGGCTATGAGGCAGTTTTAGAAAACTGAAATTCAAGGTGCTGGGAAAGTATATGAAAAATACTGGTGCACACATGCATGTTTGCACACAAAACACAGACACTCATGAATGCTGTTATCCTGAAATTGTTCATCACAGTTTAGGGAAGTTTGAAGTCCTGTAAACTTTTCACACGCAGATGATGACTTGACTACTAAACTAGTTCCCTTAGCCCTGGCTCAAAGAGGGCAAATACAAGATTCATGGACAGGCTGCTTGCTACCTGTAGTTCTTGGAAGGATTTAGATGCTGTAGGGAGGAGGTATTCTGCATGCTTCTCAGGGTCAAAGAGAAAGAAAAGTTACACTCAGTACCCAAGGAAGAAGCTCTCTTCTATCCCCTGCTGTTGTCAAGTGTGCACTCAAGAAATCTTAAGTGTATATTGTATGGAATTTCAAGCCGACTTCTCTGACCCAATAATTTTGCTGAAGATGATGAAAAAGACAAGTGGGTCTTTTCTGTTTCCAGTAGCAACAAGAATGGAAACTCTGCTGCCTGGAAAATGCAGGGTTTCAGGACAAAAGGTCTCAGGGGCTAATCATTTATCAATGACTAAATGACTTTTCTGCATCGAGAAACTGTTTCTGGATTTTAAAATGTGATTATTTAAGCCCGTCATAATAATATAGTGTTTTAAATTTATCTCAGAGAAGAAACACATTTTCTTGGTAATGCTGAGAATGCAAAGATATTCAAATCTGAACAAATTACAAGCAACAGTATGTATATGACCTTACTCAATATGGTGCTGTCATCTCTGGCTGAAGAAAGAATATCTTTAAAAAAAGTCAAATCTTTAAATGACAGAGTGCCCCGGATGAAAACCATAGTGGCATTTATCCTGCTATCTGATGCCTCGGAGAGGTTGAAAGATTCATAGAGTTGTCTCCATAATTTAGGCATATTTCTGCTATTTTTATAGACATTAAATGTATTAATTTTCTGATAAGAATTTTAGTGTAATAACTATATGAAAAGTTTGTCTTGTTTTCCCATCAGAGAAGAAGGTACCAGAAAGGTCATGAATCAGAGTATGAAAGACTCTTCAGATGCCATTCAGGGAATGAGGTAGAAACCTGTGTGTCAGAGTTAAATTGAACAAGATGTATAATGTAGTTACAGTAAAGGAACTTTTATGTGCAGGGTTTCAAAAACACAGACATGCTGCCTTTCCACAGCAATTAATCAGTAGCAAATAAATAGGTATATGGCAAGGGCTTGAATTCTTGCTCAGCTTTATCAGAATAAACCCATAAATAATGTAGACGAAAGGTTAAAGCATATAGCTTGAAACTCAAATCATTTGAGAGCACAACTTGGTGGACTCAGATTGGCTGCACCCTGTTCTCTAGATCAGGGGCACAACTTCCTCACAGCTTGCTTCCATGATGCCATGTTAGAGCACCTGTTTAATACTTCCAATGAAATGCTGGCCTTCTTCACTTTGAGAAAGCATGTGGTACTTAGGAACATACTGAGAGAGAGCTTTAATTCATCTTCCTGTTAACTATTCTTAATGATATTTTGCAGGGGAAAAAATCTTCCTGGGTGTTGAACTTTGATCATCTTTGAGATTGCTTATGTGATTTTGGAATCAAATTCTTACACATCTTCTCTGTATGTTTTAAGCAAATATGTATTTTTAATTTCAAAAATAACAGCTACATGGCAAATAAAGTTTTAAATTCTTGTAATCTGCCTTTTTGGAAGATTTGCTTTAATTTGGAGAATTGCTTGACAATACTGGACTGTATAGGAATGATACATTATGAATTGGACTGAAAACTTGGTGTATGTGAGAGACGACAGGTGCAAGCTAGCTAATTGGTGGATTTGCTGAAATGGTGATCAGGCAGGAGTCTTAATAAGGATACCAAAGATGTCACAGGTTTTGTCCTCCAGGATCTTTCTTGGAGTGTGATTATCCAGTGCATTGTCCTGAGTAGTGTAGCAATAATGCATACCTGCCTGTGTTTACAAATAAGTCCAGGACAGTGGTGGTGGGGTTACTGTTGAATAGGAGATTTTTGCTTCATTTGCTTCTCAGCCACATACTGCATCCCTTATCCTACCCTAGTCTTTGAGCCTCCCTAAATCAGTTTTGCCAGAGACCAAAATTCTCTTCTGCAGAAAAAGCACATGTAATTACAATCTGCATGCATCAGAGAGAGAACCTGGTGAGACTGCATTATCTTTCAGCTAAGCATCTTGTTCTTAGTTCCAATCCCTTCCTTTCCCCAGTGCCTGAAGTATCCAACAACTGAGTCACAGATTCCGTGGGGATACTAGGATCACTTCTCATTGTTCTTTCCCTTTAGCAAGCACTTGAATTATAATTTTCATTACTCTGTTAAATCATTTTATGCTTCCATTTGTACTTGCTATTTTTGAGCAGCCTGTTGAAAACTTGTAGTGTTGTCTCCCCTCTTGTTTGCATAGTTCCTATTGGCTAATGGTATTCATTATTCCTATCCTTCACATGTTAATAAAGGTCTGGAAGGAAACAAGATAATGCATGATCAATTTGTTATATTTAACTAGATGTCTGTTTATTTTTCTATAAGCATGGTAGCTTGGACATGAGTCTCTGCTTATCTTTGATTACAGTGAATTTGATATGGCTGTGGCAGAAAGGAAAAGTAGCCTGTATATGATTAGCTCTTGACTTCCAACTCAGAAATACTGGTTGGAATCCCATAATCAATAATTTCATTCTTCTAGGCTTCGGGTGGCATCAAAAATATCTTCTCTAGCTTATTACTAATAGCAAAAATGATAGAAATATACCTTTTGATAGTTTGTCTTTAAAACATGCCATGGGGCCCGGCGCGGTGGCGCAAGTGGTTAAGGTCCTCACCTTGCACGCCCGGGATCCCATATGGGCGTCGGTTCTATCCCGGCAGCCCCACTTCCCTTCCAGCTCCCTGCCTATGACCCGGGAAAGAAGTCGAGGATGGCCCAAGGCTTTGGGACCCTGCACCCACGTGGGAGACCCGGAAGAGTCTCCTGGCTTCGGATCGGCATAGTATCAGCCATTGCACTCACTTGGGGAGTGAATCATCAGACGGAAGATCTTCCTCTCTGTCTCTCCTCTCTGTATATCCGCCTTTCCAATTAAAAAAATAATAATAATAAAAATAAATCTTTAAAAAAACATGCCATGTCCTAAGCATTACGAGAGGAAATTATAAAGCTATTTGAAATTTCACAGAGCAAACCCAGCCATTCATCTCAAGATTTTTCAGCTAATCTGTGTTCATTACATAAATGAAAACCTAAAATAAACAGTTTCAAGTTCCATTAGAAAAATAGGCATTGGCACTGCAAGTGGCAACTTAACCCACTGTGCCACAGTAGCTTTTTCCACATTAATGCTAGACCTATATCGGACTTTTGCCATCTAGAATTACAAAATAATACATTTTGTTTACATTACAAGATTAGTGGTACCTTGTAATAGCCATAGAATATGAATACAGAAGCCATACATTTTATCTTTTCAATATGCTTATTTAACACTAACTAGCACCATTTACTTGTAGTTAGTATCGGGGTTATAAGGATGAAATATATGATAACCCTGATCTTTAGGAACTGACAATTCAGTAGATACAATTTTACATTGTATCAATTTTAGATAAGCTGTGTATCTATGGAAGATCAGTCTCTCCCTGCCACCCTCTGTTTTGCCCCTGCACACATACAGATTCAGAGAGCGAGACAGAGAGATGGTTTATGAGATTGTTTATGTAGACAAAGATACACAAATTTAGCAGAAGTAATGTGCTCCCGCCTCATATCAGCAGAAACAATATTATTCTTATTTCCTTCTATTACCTAGTGTGGGACATACAGTAGCAGATCTTGATAATTATAAGAAATCATCTATTATTTGAATTTCTCCTGTAAATGTTGATATTTCATCGCTACTATAAATATTAAGAGGAGACCTCTAAGAGGTGATTAGGCCATTAGAGCACCTCCCATGAATAAATTAGGGATCTTCATTATGGGAATATTCTGGTAAGGAGGATGAATTAAGGCCAGTTTTCTGCATCTTATGGTGCCCTCTGCTGTGATGTGTTGTATTAAGAAGCTCGTTGCTAGATGCAGACCCCCTCAATGCTAGGCTCTCCAGCCTCCAGAACTATAAGAAAATAAGTCTCAAATTGTTTTGGAATTTTTATATATTTGAACGACAGAGTGATGGGGCAGAGTGAGAGACATCTTCAGTCTTCCTGTTCACTCCTCACATGTTCACTACAGCCAGTACTTGGCCAGGCCAAATTCAGGCACTTGGACCACCATCCATGTCTCCACTGTAGGTGCCAGAAACTCAAGAACTTGAAGCAATATCTGCTGCCTTTTGGGTGTGTTGCCAGAAAACTCAACTGGAAGTGCAGCAGTCAGGAATTAATGTTTTAGCCTAATAAGGGAATGTAGGTATCTCAAGAGGTGGTTTAACACACTCTGTACTGCCATATTCACCCAGAATCTCTGTTATACAGTATAGCCAGTCTTGGTAGTCAGCTGTGGCTGCAGAACATGGACTCAGATAAACTATGAGTTTGTGCTTTATTGCATTTCCTCTCTGTTATGCTTAACTCACTGTTTAGAAATTAAATAACATGTGTATTTACATTTAAGGGTGCATTCGTAAGCATAAGGTTACCCTTACTTTTGTTTCCAAAGTCTTATTTTTAGGTTTTCACCACTGAAATGCTGTTGCTCACTTAGGGTAAAAAAACAGAGTTGGCAAGTGCCCAGGTGGTCCTACAAAATAGTTATACAGTGGGTCAGAAAGTTCTTCTTCCCAAGGGTATTTATGTATGTGAATTAACTTGTTTTGCAGGTAAGGTAGAAATTAGTAAAAGAAACATGTACATATATGCAGAAGCACATGTAAACATGTGCCTATAGATATTTGTACACATTGTTAGGTGGATTAATGTCCACTCTTGAGTAAATAGATTTTTAAAAACGTCTTTTAAAATAACATTGGGCTTTGATTGGTCAAGAGGCAAAATTTAATCATGTAGAGAAGAAAATGCTTTGATTAGGAAAAATAATACCCAATGACAAATTTTAAATAATTTTTAAAATGTTTCTCTTTTTTTGCTCTCACTTTGTAATGGAGGGAGCAGTGTACAGATACAGCAGCAGGAAAGGACTGGAAAGTATAAAGGCCTGTCAAATCTAAACTATGGGAAAATAGAAGTTTAATAGTGGTTAATGACCGAAAATTCTGCTGTAGTAATTATCATGCACTTGGTTTGATCCTGAGAACCTGGTATTAATAATAGAGTCCCTTAAAATGTAATGGTATGCCTTTCTGAATATCTCATGACAAAATTGGAGGAAGAGAGGAAGCCTCTACCTTTCCATTCATTCATAATTTTCACTGCTTTTATTATGAATGAATATCACATTTTCTCAATTGCATTTCCTACAAACTGTTGTCACATATTTTAATGGTCTATTCTATTTTAAATTGCATTAAAGTTTTAAACTATTAAAACACCTTTTCATTCTAATGAAAATAAATACATCATTTGTGTGTTGTTTTTTTTTAAATGATCAGGACACAGGCTTTTTAAGTACAGAAAATAAATAAGTGAATTAGAAAAGACAGAGAAATCACTGTTATATAGACAGTGATACTGTATTGCACATGAAGCCCCTGTTTTTGAGGTGACTGTAGGCAATGCATGTTTGTAGGACAAAGGAGTCATCTTTACCGTGACAAGTATGCTGGGCACAGTGAAGCAAGGTGGAGTCTCTTCCTTCAGTGGCTTCAGAGATTTTCGACTCTCCTGTTACATTCCAAGAGAAAGTCACTTAACTGTTTATAGTCTCACTTTCCTCATTTTTGAAATGGGAGCTTCAAATGGCTTTCCTATCTGGGGTTGTGGTGAGATTTTTATAGATTTATATTAGTGAATGTGAAAGAACAGATAAAAGGTGCGGAGAGTTCTGTCAATGGTTCAGTGGTATACTAATATGACTCAGTCTCCTGTGCCAATTCACTATGACAAATGTCCGCATTTCCTGTGCTTTGGTGATGAGTCAGATAAATGTCTTGACTGTTCTTGGCTCTTGGCTTTGGACACTACAAGAATACATCAAAACAACTTGTGCAAAAATGGAATTTAATGGTGACATCATTGGGTATAATTTTTTTTAATCTATGCATTTTTTTTTACAAATGTGTAATCTCCTGAGCGTTTGAAATGCCATCCTATTTATGTTTTCCCCTAAGATTAATTCATTTATTTGAAAGGCAGAGAAAGAGAGGGGAAAAAGAAAGAGAATAATAATCTTCTATCCTCTGTTTTACTGGTTTACTTCCCATATCACCACAACAGCCATGGCTGAACCAGGCTGAATCCAGGAGCCTGTAATTCTATCCAAGTCTCTCCCAAGGGTGACAGGCGTCCAAATACTTGTGTTACCTTCTACTTTCCTAGATGTGTTAGAGGGAGCTAGACTGGAAGTAGAGCAGCTGGGACTTGAACTGACACTCATATGGGATGGTGAAGTCACAGACAGCAGCCAAACTGGATGCACTACAATACTGGCGTCATGCTCTCTCCTATTTCAAGAGTGTGAATGTTTGTACTCAGCTGACTTAGTGGGAAAATGGATGCTTAACTAGAAGTACTCAAGCATCCGAACACCCAGTCTTGAGCTCTTTCTGCTTGGGACCCTAAACTGTGTGTGTTTTTATTACATTTCCACTGTTCTCCAGAGTGAACCTTGTTAGGATCTTTAGCTGATGTCTTTTCTCCCAAGTGCAAGGTGCAGCAGCACACTGAAAGCTTTCCGACATCTAGACGTGGGGATAACTTTTACTGAAAATGTTGCTATTAATGCAAAAGCATTCACCTAAGAATAATGGAACAAAGGCCGTTTACAGCTTGCTGCTTTTAGAAGAAGGAGGAGTGGGCTTTTGAAATTGATTGCTTGGGTGAACACAATTTGTACTAAGTTTGCCTTTCAATTGGACTTGTGACAGCTTTCAGCTATGCTTGAAACACCAGAGAAATTTCTCTTTTGTTCCTTGAAGGGGAAGTGGCTAAATTGATTTCAGTTATTTGTCTGGAAAACTGTCTTACTCTCTGGAAAACTGTCTCTCTGGATGCATAAAATAGCCTTTTTTTTTTATATAAAGACAGGACCCTGGGGCATGGCTACCTTCTATAATTACAAAGTGCACAACATTTATCAGCAGTAAAAATGTAGCATCTCTTCGGAAATGTTCTGACTGAATTACAGCTGTGTATCATTATTTCTAAATAAAAAGCTCCGAGTGAGTTGTGACAACTACAGACAGGTGTTATATAAGTAAATAAATGATTAAATAAATAAATAAACCATCGGAAGAATTTTGATTGCATTTTTCAAAGAAGTGTCAGTTCCAATAGCTGGAGTAATAATCCTGAGTGCTGAGGTTCTCCAACACTCTGCACCTGGGGAAGTTGAGTGACAGCTCCATGGGGGAAGGAATGGACCTGCTTAAAGTATTACTGCTCCAGGCTTAAATGGAAGATGGAAGGAACACACAGATTAGATGGCCTCCTAGGGACTTGCCCATTTCTATCTGGCAGGCGATGAGCAAATTGGCGGAAACTTGATGTACCTCCTTGTGAGAAGAGAGAGCAGTGTCTTGAAAAGTGATACCTAATCCGAATATAAAGAAAGCTGCCTTTTGCTTATCTGGCATGCATTCATTTTTTTTTTAGCTGTACTCTGGATTTAAAAAAAATTATTTATATTTGAATATCATTGGTATTCATTTTGATATTCATATTGATATTATACTGTGGAGTAACCAGGGCTAGGACTTCCTATCTTGTCATCATGCTTCTCTCTATGTTCTTTATTTGGGTAAATTTAAACATGGACCTTGTGTGGAATACTTAGTACAATACTGGTCTGGTACATACTAGAGACTTTATAATGGAAGCTATTTTTAAAACAAATTAATATTTGAGCAGAAGAAATTGAGATGCCTGAATTAGACATGTTCCTGTGGGAAGAAACACAGAATCTGTTCCTGGATGAGCCTCTAAGAGTCTTTGATAGAAATAAGTAGAGAATTAATAATGGGAGAAAATTCTGCAGCAGTTACCCAGATTGCCACACAAGTCCCAGACACTGAGTCAATCAGGGAAGTAACTACTGGAGATCCATTTTAAAGGGATGTTTTCTCTACCTTCTATATCCCACAATTTCATGTGGCAAATTGAGTACCGCAGTAGAATACTGTATAAAAGATTCAGACTTTGGTAAGATTACCCTAATGGTATATATTACAGATTTTAAAAAATTAGAGAACCTAATAATCAAAATTTCAGATAGATTTTTCATTTGTCAATTAATTCTGCCAATGTCAGCAAGTCCCTAAGTCGCATATAAGAAATAATCTCATCACAATGGAGAATGGATTTTCATGCTATGAAAGTACTATTTCCAGGATTAATAATTTGATTAATAATTATAACATCAAATGTTACAACTTGCATAATGCTTATTACATGAAAGATGTTTGAAAAAGCACTTTTGAATGTCCTGAGGTCATGCAATACCTTTCACCTTCTAAAATATCAATAATTCTGTACCCATTTTGTGGATGAAGAAACCAAGGCTGTGGAGTTCAGTAATTATTTTGCAGGACCATCTGAACAGAAGAATATGAATATATTTCAGAAGAATATTTAGCAGTATTGACTTCTTTGAGATAGCATGTTGTAGGAAAGGAAAATTTTAAATGGAATTGGTTTATCAGGCTAGGTTAAGTCAGAGGAGAAAATTCCATGTCATCTTCAGCTTTGTTTAAGGAAGATATTAAGAGGGATATAGTCTAATGATCTTTCATGTCTCTAAAGATAATAGCAGAAATGGGCTGCTGAATGAAAAGGCATAGAGAAGATCTCATATTCTATGGGCAAACCTGTAGAATAAATGACTCATGGATCATGGCCAGTTCTACGGTCAGCATAGGAGTTCATTTATTTACTTAAATGCTTGATCAGTTACAAGGGTCAGTTAAGCTAACCTTTTGAAACACAAAGTGGAGGCTCAAGATATATAATCACCTTACCGCATCCAGACTTATTTTACTTTTTATCCATGGCATTGCAGAGACACATGACACTGCTTTCATGTTTTAAATGCATTAAAGTGTTGATAAGACATATTTTGAGATGATGTGATTTTTTAAAAATTTTTAAATGAGGTATTCTCGTCTAAAATCCTAAGGCCATATTGATTCTTACATAGTCAATGATACAGATTCATACATAAATAATATAGAAACATAGACTCAATATCGTTCCTGCAAGCAATTTTTAAAAAAATTTGAGTTGAGGGTCTAGAGTATTTTTTTACTTGATTATATACATAAGATAATCTTTAGCACTTGGGAAAAATAAAGCTGATAAATGCCTTAAAATATAGATAGGAAGCATAAAGGAGTTTGAACTGAAGTCTCAGAGTAAGTTATATGTATATGGCAGAATATCTATTGGGTATCCAGATCCAGACTCTTTTTAATATAGATGAGTTGAGGATTGCATTATGAAATTAAGTGCATCACACCTTCCATTACTTATTAGGTAAGCTGAGTGCTTGTTCTAGTTCAATTAATATGATCATAATATGCAAAGGTATTTGTTGGTCTTTCTTGTACTCTAGTGCTTGTACCTATAGTACTTGGCACTCAATAAAATCAATATACTATTTGCATTTCTTTCAGCAACCAGAGCCAATTTGTAGATCAAGTCTATTTTAGGTCTCTAGTGTGCTTAGAATATGTTGGTATTTTTTTTTTTAATGGTAAGGCAGATAATTCTTTGTATTCAGGAAAACTGGATTTTAACTGGATTTTTTTTTTTAAAAAAACTTTCACTTGAAATAGATTTTAAATTGATCTAAGGTAATAGCTATGCAAGTGCAGATAATATATTTTTCTTTCAAGCGATCTGTGAACAAACATACATTTTATCATTATATTGCCTTGGTATGTTCATAGAGTCTTGGCCTAACCAATGTTGTTTGTTTGTTTCCCTTATGCTGATACTTCGTTCAAGTTCCTACCTTTGGGCCTGTAGCAGTTGAAATTATACCATCAAGTCCTTTCATTTTGTGTATCAGTCACAGCAATCTCCTTCATGGAGCTGTGAGCTTTTGTGTGTTGCGGGGAAAGAGCGAGATCACACCAGACATGTCTAAGGTTTATTAAGGAGTCATTATTAACCAAACTTGGTAATAACAGGGCCCACCAGAAATAGCAAATCACAAATCCATATGGCAATCCAGTCACTCAAAACCCCAAGAGGAACAAATGGTCATTACCTTGAAGCCCATCCGTTAAGCTGAAGACCTATGTCCCAGCTTCCCCACCAATATGAGACATGCAACAAATAACTTGGACACACTTAAAAAGCTGCAGACATTCACCCTTCCCAGGCTTTTCTATTCATATTCCACTACTGCTGGGCCTCACCTAGCATCTTAGCATTGCTATTGTCATTGTCCCACCCAAGCAGTAAACAGAGGGTGAGAAATACAGACACACAGGGGCCATGCTCAGGGGATACCTGTCCTCAGCGTCTGTCTGTGGGAAGCCAGAGAGCAAGCAGGTACTGGGAAGGCCAAGAGTCGAGAGTGCCAGAGCAATGGAGGCACATGACCAAGACAGTGAGCCCCTCTTTATCATGAGCCTTATAGGGGCTTGTGAGGGTGTGGTTACACAATACTATACCGCCCCTCTGAGGTTCCAGGTGGTGATAGGTGAGCATCATAGGTGGGCAGGAGGGAACTCCAAGGTGGTGGTGATGGGGGTTGTGGCTTCCAAGCTCATGACTCAAGAAAGGTGTTTAAGCCTCCACTTTCCCCACCTCTTCCTGTCCTTTCAACAATAAATTCCTGTTTGTTTTTACTTTTATTTGAAGGGCCAAGAGAGATAAATGGAGATCTCTTAAATACAAATCCCCTCACCAAATAACTGTAGCAGTCAGGTTTGGGCCTGAGTGAAGCCAGGAGCTTGAAACTCATCCTTGGTCTGTCTTGTGGGTGATTGGTACCCAACTACTTCAGTTATTACCTACTTTGTCCTAGGTTTCTATTAGCGGGAAGCTGCAATGGAGAGTAGAGGCAGAATTCAAAGCCAGGAATTCTACCGTGGGATGTGGGTGTCCCAAGTAGAACACCTCCCTCTTCCTGCTCCTTTTGCCAGGGTAAGATTTTTAAGTAAAAGAATGCACATCTTTCCCATCTAAACTGCTGCTTGATTTCTGACTCTTCCACAGAGGGAATTTGGAACTTCTAGCACTTGAACTTGACCTGGGCAGATTTTGCTTTGATTGCTAATTACTCCAGATGGGTGTCTATAGACTGTATTTCTTTTTTTTATCAGGTTCATGGATTCGTTATAAAACTTCTGAAACCTATGACCTTCTGCTCTAGACACATTTTTGCTAACAATCCTAGATTATTTATAGTTCCCCAGAATCTTATCTGTAAGCCCCAGGTTAAGTAAGAATCATTGTTTTAAACTGTCATGGAATTTAATGGTAGTTTGGAGCTAGACACAAAATTACAGAAAAGTAGTATATTTCAAGTTTCTTCAGGAAAAGGTAATTTCCACTGAAAGCAAATTTATATAATTTATTCCCTGATCTGATGGTGTCCAGAGACTCAAGTAGCACTGAAACTGGCATGAGGTAAAATATTTCATACAAAACAGCCATGTGGAAAATAACAGAACTTTTATTTATGTTACTAGGATTAAGCTCTATGTCTTTTTCTTTGCAACTGTGGATCTTCTGGGTTGGCAGGAATAATAAAGTTTGTCTTGGCCAACAGCTCTTCTAGCGCTTAAATCCCCTTCTTGTTGATGAGTTTCTTCATTGCTTTAGAGTTAGCCATCATATGTTTAATGTGTACAAAGAATGTGATTGTATTTCAGTTTAAGAATTTAAGTGTGCTTTATGTTTAAATAAGGAAAATTTAGCTTATTGTGACCTCGGGTATTTTCTCACTGTAGCACTGAATAAAGCAAATGTATTCCTACAAGTAAAAAAATATAACATTTTTTTTTACTGATTTGTTTCTATCTAGATACTAAGATTTCATTTCTGCAACTGATGACCTTTTTAAAACGAAAATAACAAGTAAAGCTATTAGGTTTTGTGTGAGAAATAAATGATATTTGGTGTACATAAAGGAAAGAAAATGAGTCACTTGTTTACAGAATGTTTTTCTCTCTGTGACATCCAGTATTCACTTAAATTAACTACATCGTTTAGAAATCATCCTTTTCATAACATGACTATTATAACTCAACAATTTGCATAAAAATGTAGTGAAGAAACTGGAGTGTTTTTGAATATCAATTCCAGGAATTCTAGTTAAACTTTCCATCTGTTGTCATCAAAACCCTGGATACCAAATGTCTTTATTCTCTCACAAATTTTTCTTTTCTACTTCTACTTCTATTTGTAACTGTTGGAAACCTTTACATTATGTAGGAGTAAGAATTAAAAGTAATGAGAACAATTTCAATGTTTAGTATAATGAGTAGTAACCTCCAAAGTTAGACATTTAGGCAGTGCACAATTTTATTTCAGAACTGCTGTGAGTCCATTTGAAAGTCAATCTGAGTCTTCAACGTAGGCGATATAGGTTGCAGGAGTCCAACTACTTGATACCTCCCAAGACCTCATTAGCAGGAAGCTGCAATGGAGAGTTGAGGCAGTATTCAAAACTTCACAACTTTGTTTACACTTAAGGAGATTTAAGAATGTGGTATACAAGCCCTTCCTTAGAAAGTCTGATTAGTTTTTTTAAGATTTATTTATTTTATTGGAAAGGCAGATATACAGAGAGGAAGAGAGACAGAGAGGAACATCTTCCATCTGATGGTTTGACGGAGTCCAGCTCCAGCTGAGTTTGGAACTCATGAAGGGTGCATGGATGAGGTACAAAGAGAGAGACGGACCACTGCAATTCCAAGATCATTGTGTACAATGCAGGAAAGCTGTCCGCTTTATTTATACAGAACCAGTCAAACTCTGGCTCAGACTTTTTATGTCAAGTGGGTGTTTCCAAGGGTAATTCTGCCATTTGTTTCACTTAAAAGCAGGATGTTATCCATCCTGACCCTGTGGTCAGGAAGTTCTCAATAGATGGTACATATCAATCAGTAACACATTCCTACTACAATCCTCATTCTGCAACTTAGTCTTAAATCAGTTAAGGGAGGAAAGGCTTCATAGAAGGAGGGACCTAAAGACCAAAGAAAGAGGGAAAGAATAGATTCCCACTACACCTGGGGACAGAACACCCTTGATTAGCATAAGGTCAAAGGGAGAGTTAACACTCTTGATCAGCATATTGTCAATGGGGGCAGCCATGACAGCAACAATGAAAGGCTTTTTGGCTAAAAACGTATCAGCAACATCAGCTTCCAAGCTCATATTGATACTAGACATTAACTCCGCAGAGGCAGACAATGCCTAAATAGATTACAGAAATCTCAGTGGGGTCTCTGGCATCCATGCAAAGGGAGGTGGAGCTGCATTCAGGTGGTTGTAGAGACATCCACCGGGCCCTGCCAAAACAGCGGGAAGTTCCTTACGGCCCTCCCTGCAATGCAACAATACTCTTCACACCTTCCTGTCTTCCACACCCATCACACGGACCCCAGCAATGGTTCACTCCCCAAGCAGCCACAACAGCTGGAGCTGAGCCAAACTGATGCCAGGAGCCTCTTCCGGGTATCCCACACAGGTGCAAGGGTCCCAAAGCCTTGGGCCATCCTTGACTGCTTTCCCAGGCCACAAGCAGGGAACTGGATGGGAAGTGGAGCCACAGGGATTAGAACTGTACGTTCAAGGCAAGGACTTCAACTGCTACGCTATCACTCTGGGCCCTCTGATTAATTATTATGAGGTGTGATCTGAACATTGGGTATTTTTTAACTTCTGCGATTGTTTCTAATGTGTAACATAGATTTAAAACCATTGGGCTGAAGGTTTAACAAGGTTCTAAATACATCTAATAGCTTATCTGCCAGCTAAGGATGCTTGAAAACAAAATTTCATACCCTAAGGCAATTCAAAGTGAAATAATGGACTCACCTGTCAGGTAATTTACCATGGCTCTCTAATTTCTCTCATGTAATGGCTAACTCAGCACTGTGCCTCTAAACACATTATCCAGAATGCCATTGGACTGTTTTTAATAAAAATGATCTGAAAAGGGAGCATATTCGCAGTATTATTCATTTGGCTTTGAGTTGACTACATTTTTGTTTGTATTATATTAAGCCTATTGATAGTTTTAATGAACCCTGAATTAATGTGCTTTTATCTTATAACAGCAAACAAAAGGTTTTATTTTTTTTTTGGCTGAGAAGAACAGCTAAAAATAATATTAAAATAATCTTTTTATCCTATGGTTTTATTTTATGTGGGCTTAAGATTTTGTTCCAGCTTCATGGTATAAGCACTACCTAAAAACCCAGTTTCTCCTTAATGCCAATTTTTTTATTAAGTATGTCTTACAAATGAGATTCTATCTAACACTATCCACACTAACATTTATTTGATCAATGCACTTGATGGAATTAGATTTGGGAGCAGAATTTGCTCATTGATGATACCATGCATAACAAAAGTAAACCAAATTACAGAGAAAGTAGGTGATAAACCATGGTTATAGAAAGAATTACAGTAAAGTTGACATTATGGCCTGTGTATTTTCCATTGGAAGGTCAACTTTTAATGAACAGAGAAGCAACCAAAACTCACCACTCATATTTGTTAATGGTGAACCAGAAAATGTCTTCAAGTCTATTTAAGAGCCTATTACATTTATGTTGTTGATTGCATACTTTCGTACTGTACACCTTCTACTTATGGAAATCAGGATACTAAAGGGACATTTTATTCTTGTTATTGGTGTTAAAGACTATGTATGGGTAACTGTAGAATCCCATTTAGTAAGGAATCCAAAAGATTTGGATACAAGTTATCCAAAAGTAAATGCTGAAATAGTCATCTTCCAATTCCCACAAAGCATAGTCATTCATAAATACGATACAATTGCAATGTTCAGGTACAATTTCAGAAAAGACTCTCAGAAGTGGAATATTTCTTATATTTTAGGGTGGTACTGAACTTTTAAAAGAACTTAGGTATGCTTTATATATGTAGTTCATAGAGCAATACCCTTTTAACATTTCTTGTCATTCTTTAAAATCCTCATAGTAACTGCTCTTTCTGTGGAGCTTATGCTGTATGGCAGTCAGTGTGCTCTTACGTGTAGCCTGTTCCAATGAAAAAACTTCAAGCAAATCTCATCTTTGAAGCGACATTGTCACATTCAGTGTTGCCTCAGTTATGTATATTGTGATAATTGATAATCTGTATTGTGCTATGGTAAAATATTCTGTTTTATAGCAAGAGAAAAGAAAACTATCAAAAACTATACGTTTTCAAATGTAAAAATAGTTTGAACATATGCAATTATAGTATTTGACCATTTCTAAAAGGTTTCCATATTTATTTTCAAGGTCAGAATTGCAGTGAGAGAAAAGCGAGAAAGAGTACTTCTATCTGCTGGTTTATACTCAAGATGGGTGTCAATGGCTAGCTAGGAGCCTGGAGTTTTGTCAGGTCTCCCAAGTAAGTGACAGAGGCTCAAACACTTGGACTTCTTCTGCTGTTCTTGCTAGGCCATTAACAAGAAAGCTGGATCAGAAGTGAAGCAGTGGTACATGAGCCAGTATGGTTACAGGATGCCGAAGTCACAGGCCTTACCTACTCTGATGCAGTGCTGGCCCCCATTTGACCATTGTTGAGCTAAATAAACTGCATATGATTTCCCATCACTTTATCTTAATCTGTTACTAGAAATACACTGTGAAATAGCATTCTTACTTCTCTGATGGAGAAGAGGTTTAAGGAATGACATTTGCCTTGAGTCCAGAACCAAGTAATGGCATGAAGTGATTTTCCAAAATTAAATTTTGTTGTGAATATTTTATGTTTGTGACATAATATTACATGACATAAATAGATAGTAAAATAGTTACTATAGTGAAGTGAATTTACATATCCATCTTTTTCAGTTACATTTTAAATGAAAAATCAGCTAAAATCTATTTACTTGAAATAAAATTCCTAATGCAATAAAATGTTATTATAGTACTCCCATAGTACATTAGATCTCTTGACTTAATAACCTCATCTATTTATTACTTTATACCCTTTGAACTACGTCTCATCATTTCCTTTCTTTCCTTACCCTGCTCTGGTAGTCACTATCTTACTCCCCATAAGTGTATATTTGATCTTTCTATAGATGTCAGATATAAGGAAGATCACACAATATTTTGTTCTAGATTTGTCTTCTTTGACATAGTATAACATATTTATGTTCCTTCCATATTGTGGCAAGTGGCAGAGTCTGCTTCTTTTTCAATCACTGATTGACACACATTTATCTGTCTCTGCATCACTTACACGAAGATTATGGATGATCACTCAGGTTGCTTCACTATCTTGTCTGTTGTGAGCAGTGCTGCATGGAACAGGAGTGAAGATATCTGTATGCCGCTGTGAGTTCCTCTATACGATATGCCCATCATATACAGGAATGTTGAGTCACACAGTATAGTTCTAGCAAAAGTGAGTCAAACCCAGAATGCCTTGATGCCAAATTGAGTGATTTTCTAGTGTAGTACTGCCTCAGGCTAATTCCAATTCATCAAAACAATGTAAGCATATGGCATACCCAAGATAATGGTTTAACTTCAGCTTCCTTTTGCTTTTTATTTCAATTTTTCAAATTTTTATCTTTTCATGCATTTGATAAAGTTCCTAGATATAATTCTAAGAATATGATAATATTTCCCTCCCCCTCCTTTTTTTGCCAGCACAGAATAGTATTGATGGATGTAAGTTATTTTGCATACAGTATACTGGAAGATGCAAATTAAGAAAGAATGGCAAAAATGTATGAATGCAAAAGGGGAATGGAAATTCTACAGTAGCTATTGTGGTTCTAAATTTTAGCCTGGCAGTTGGTTCAAATAAACAACTCTACACAAATAGCTTTATGAGCTGAAACCATCCATTAATTTACTATGTAAGTTTTAGCAATTAATTTTCATTCTGAGCCTTAGCATACCCTGTATAGGATGAAGTATTTGGTTTAACTAATATTTAACATATAGAATATTTTATGATTTCAGGACTTTATAAACTGTTAGCACTTACTTTTTCTATATAGTATTCATACTATATATCCTATGGAGTAAAGAAACCAAAAATATAAAAAAAGAAAGGCAAAATTTGCTGGTTTTGTCCTATCTATTCAAACAAGCATTTGTATATGTGTTATACACTTACTGCTTTGCTTAGGGCTAACCATTTGTATGCTGAGGTAGGTAGTGTTATGGTCAAAAATGAAGAAAAGATACACCAAAGTAATTTGATACCATCCCATCTCTCAAAGAGCTTAGAATCTTATTGGAGAAATTGGATATAGCCAGAGGAAACCAGATAATTAATTAATTTAGAAAATTAGTTGACATTCAATGATTATTACAATATATTATGTATGTCTTGTACCTGTTACTTTTTAAATAAATCAGACAGGATCTCAATATTCACCTGTAGCAGGATGGTAAATGAAACTTGATTCTTTGTCTCAGAATTCTGACGGAGTCCCCCAAAAACCAGAATGATAGGTGGCAAGATCTAACCAGAAAGCTATGTATGTAGAGTTCAGTAAGAAATGGATCCCAACAGGTCCTGCACCTCTTTATTTCCCACTTTGCACCTCTCTGAAAGAGAAGTACAGATCATAGGGTTTAGGAGAGGAACTTGAAAGCAAACCACTGGCCTACTAAGAATAAGGCACTGTAGTGTTACCAACAGAAAAATAAAGGGTTCTTCCTTCTGCTTGTCACCTAAAGCCAAGTAAGGGGTTTCGTTAGGCCCTGTGGCAGAGACACTAGAGTAGAAAAAACACTCCATAACATTCTTGATTGGCATTCCCTGGAGGTCAGAGTTAAATGGGGTTCAGAGAGCACAATAGGTAGGCACAAGCAGTGTTTCTGTCAATGGTGAGCCAGATTTTTGATGTTTTTTTGTTGGCCAAGAGGATATCAAGGCAACAAACTATGTCAGAACTGTGCAAAAGGACACTTCAAAGAAAACTGCCTTATAAGTGAAGATCAGAAAGATGTAGGGTACAGGGAATGCAGGGATTGCCAACAGCACAGGACCAGAGAGGAACTGGCAAGTATAGCTGAAGCATGCTTTTCCTGTGGTGTTGGGGAGTCCTCAGTGCTAGTGACCGATTATGCAATTACATTTACTGGGTGGGGACAAGGGAGGAAAAGGAAGGAAGGAGAGAACATGGGATTTTTGTTTATTTCAAAGATTTATTAAAAGTCAGTTAGAAAGACAGACAGAGAGAGAGAGAATATGAATGTTCCATCTCTGTTTCATTCTACAAATGGCCACAGCGACTGCAGCTAAGCCAGGCAAAGCCAAACAGGAGCTCATTCTAGGTCTCCAATGCTGTAGTGTAGGTGCAGGGGCACAAGCATTTGGGTCATCTCCTATTGCTTTCCTAGGTACATTAGCAGGGAGCGGGACTGGAAACAAACTGGAAGTTGAACCAGTGTCTATATGGAATGCAGTTGCCCAGACGGCAAGATTGTTTGTTTTATTTTTTGTGGTACAGTTCCATAGGCAGAGGGATTTCTTCCCCTTTACTCCCCTAGTCTTCCCCTCTTCAGCAACAGGCACAAGTCCAGCATTTTGCTATTTAAGTTTACCATGGCACTGCAGGTATAAACAATGGTAGGTAGTCAGTCTAGTGTCCTATTGTCAAGGTACATTTAACAGTTTCATTAGGAGTCCTTTTATTTGGGAGTAGCAATGCATATACTGTTCATCTATGAGAATATATGTATATGCATGTTTTCCTATATATCAGATGGCAGTTAACAGTGCCACAAGGCCAGCACCAAGATGGAAGTTTTAAATACATATCAAATTGGGCTTTTTGTGGCTACTTTTTAGAATTTCTAATTCTGATAAGTAATTATTGCTTCATTAAATATCATATTAAGATATTAAAGATAATTTCTTAAAGTTTAAAAATTAGTGTGTTTAAATTGAAAATTTGTATATATTTATCATAATACAGAAATATGTATACATTCTAGGGTAGCTCAAACTGGCAAACAGTAATTTTAAGAGATCTATTGAACAACATGGTGATTATATTTAAATCTCTTTAACTAAAACTTTTATTCCTGACAGTTATCTAAAAGCTGAAGCAACTTCTTAAAATATCAGCAACGGGCCTGAAAAGATTTAATAGAGTAGCTTTGAAGAGCGTGGGAGGAAAAAATCAAATTACTTCATTAGTGCCAGATACTGGGATTCACTCATTCAATATACTAGTTTCTGCAGGCTTTGCATTTTCAAATTTATTTCAGAAGAAAGAGGAAGAGAGCTAGAGAATGACAATAAACAGCAAGGGCCGCTTGCTTTTCTGGGACAAATATTATATTTCTCTGATATAAGGCAACCTTCGTGTAAAATACAAAATCAATAGCTCTTTCAATAGTATTTTTGCCACATCTCAGGGATTTTGATATTTTTGTTATTTTCATTCATTTAAAAGTTGTTTTTCTTATTTTCTCACTCATAGGTCACATGATACCATCATTTGTTCAGGTTTTTCTTGCTTGCTTTGATTTTCTTCTTTGATTTCCTCAGCTATACACTGGTCATCCAGTAGCATGTTATTTAACTTCATATTGTAAATTTTTTATTTTTTTCTTCCTGTTGCTTTTGTTTTGTGGCTTTCATTTGAGGGGATGTATTAAAACTGTAGTAGAGACTATCATATCCAGATGTGAAGATACAATGCAGTGTGCATTTCTATTTCCAAATCAAACATTGACTCCTAATGAAACTACTAAATGTATCATGACAATAGGATGCTGGACTCTTTGCAAATGTCCGTGTCTACAATGTCAGTATACAGTTAAATAGCAAAATGGTGGGTTTATGACTGTGCAGGACTATACTACTGTAATGACATGGGGGAAGTTAATGGGGGGAAGGGAATTTGAGGAGGGAGGAAGGGAAATCCTGGAGTCTGTGGTACTGTATCATGGAACAATAACATAAGTAAATAATTTTTTTTAAAAGTCCCTTTTGGGCTGGACCTAAAGGGTTACAGGAGCTCAACCACTGGAGCCATTACATACTTCTTCCCAGAGTGTGTGTTGGCAGGAAGCAAGAGTAGAGTGAAGCCAGTATTCAAATTCAAGCAATGCAACATGGATGGCATGAATCCTAAGTGGAATCTTAACAACTGTGACAAATACTTGTCCCGTCTCCCATTTTTAAAACGAAGATGTAGGAATACATATTTAGCTGTCTCTTTGAGATCAACTCTTATCTGTATGGTGGGGAAATAGTTAACATTCTGGGCCATCAGAGAAGGAGAAAATGCAATTGCTTTGGAGTTGTTGGGAAAGGAAGGCCTTATAGAGATCACAAAGCCTGACTAAGGGTGGCATTTGGATTTGTGGGGAAAGAATGAGGAAATGCAGGCAAGGATGAAAAAACAAAGTGTCTGTAGTTATAATGAATACTGCAATTGTAATAGCAAAATGTGGCTAATACCAATGAGTCTCTCAATATTTAAAAATACTTAAAATTTGTTTTCATTTTATTTGAAAGGGAGAGAGCAAGAGTGAGCTAGCTAGCTAGAGGGTCATTCCATTTGTTTGCTAACTCCCCAAATGCCTGCAATGGTCCAAACTTGGCCAACTCAAAATAGGGCCCACATTGAGCAACTTGAGTTTTCACCTGCTTACTCCTAGAGTATAATTAGCAAAAAACTATAATTTTGCACAGAGTCATGGTATCTAACCCAAGTACTCTGATATGAGATGTGGGTGTCCCAAGTGGCATTCTGACTGCAGTACCAAAGGCCTATCACTAGTGATAATTTAATAGAATTTTCATAGTTGCTTCAAAATGTCAAATGCATGGGATATACAACAAGATGTCTTGATTTTTTTTTAAAGTGCAAAGCAAGAATACTTTTAGAGGCAGGTATTTAGTCAGGTTGCCAGTTTGTAATACCCATGTCATTTATTACAGAGCCTGGATTATACCTCTACCTTGGCTTCAGATTCTAGCTTTCTGTTGATGGTCACCTGGGAAGTAGCAGGTGATGACTCACAGAGTTGTGTACCTGTCACCTACGTGGGAAACCTAAATTAAGTTCTTAATTCCTGGCTTCAGCCTAATCTAGTCCTAGCTATTGCTGGTATCTGGGAAGAGAAGCAATAGATAGGGATAGATTAGGGAAGTATTTTCTCTTTCCATTTTGAATAAGTCAATAAATATTTCTTTTTTTTTTTTTAGAAAAGAATCCTGTTAACACAGATTGTCCAGCAGATGATCACAGGATTGAAAATGTAGTCATTGTGTCAATCAGCAGGTTCAGTTGGTCTTTGGAATAGAAATTGCTGATTCCTTAGAACAGTTTTAAATAGAGCAGGATATTTCAAATGGAAAGAAGGAGGAACTTGGAGAACAAGCTTCTGGTCCTCAGAGGAATTTTAAAAATGCTCTAAGTCAACAAATACTTACCTCTACTCCTACCACTGACCCTAAAGGTAGATCATCTGAGAGTCTTGGAGAGGACTTGCAGAATGCTATGGTTTGAGTACGGCTAATCCTACCCAAACTCATGTTGATGCTTAGTCCCTGGTGTAATGATATTGAGATGGGCTGAGACTTTTAAGAGCCATTTTGATCATGAAGGTGATCTGCCATCACAAAGTTATTAATAACCTAGGGGAACAATTTCATTCTGGAGAGCAGGTTGTTAAAAAAAAAAGTGCATTTGCCTTCCTTGTCTCACTTTGCTTCCTCTTTCATCACATGGCTACATGTTTACATACTCTGCTTTCCTTTCACATTGCAGTATGTGTTACAGCAGCACAAGGTTCATTCCATTGCCATGGCCTTGAACTTCCCAGGCTTTAGGGCTACAAGTTAAAATAAACTTCTATTCTTTCTAAATGGCCCAATATCCATTATTCTGTTACAGCAATAATAAGACTGGGAATATATTGTAGGATAAGCCATAATAACCTGTAATGGTGGAAGGATTTCTTTGTCACTGTAATTTCTGGACCTGTAATGAGTTGAATTATGCTCTGACTTGTACAACTCAGATCTTATATTCCTAACCCCTGAAACCTCTTGATGTGACTGTATTTTGAGATGGCTGTCTTTTAAGAGGTTAACTAAGGTTAAACATGGTTCCTAAGGTGGGCTCTAATCCAAAATAACAGTTGTCATTTCAAGAAGACAAATTAAAAAAAAAAAAGACGAAATTCAGACACACATACACAGGGAGAAGACAGCCAGCTGCAAGCCATGGAAATAAAGAACTCAGAGGAAACTAACCCTGCTGACTCTTTGATCATGAATTTCTGTTGCCCAAAACACCTGGTCCATAGCACTTTGTAATGATAGTCCTGGTGAACTAAGGAGGACCTCTGAGGAAATGCAGTTTGGTTGTTATGAGGGCTTACATCAAAGAATGGAATCATTTTGCATTTGAATATTTCTTTTCTAGTCAGTGCTTTGCTGATTCACCCACCAAACTTCTCCCAGGTGTGTGATGTACACACCTCCCACTAAGGAAGGTCCCTGGGGTTGAAAAGTGCAGATGTGGATCTTGTGCATAGGCAGCTCGCTAGGTACTGGGGAGTATGAAAATGAGGCAATTTTATTAGGAAATAAAGTGGGAAACAGCTGCAATACATACATATAGGGCATGGCAAAGGTGGGGGTGCACTCAATGAAGCCTCAGTTTTTGGAAGGACCCAATCTCCTAAGAGGAAGTCATACTTGGGAAGAGATTTTTACAGACACTTAAGAATTCAGCTGGGTGAAGTAATAGGTTAAGGACCCTGCAGGCAGAGGGAACAGTGGGAAAGATGAACAGAAAGAGTGTAACCAAGGAACTAGAAATAAAAAAGATGAGGCTTGATATGTTAGACAAGGCCACCACACTGAGGGTTTTCTAGGCCATACTAAAATATTGGATTCTTAGTCAATGAAGGGAGACTAGAGAACTTTCATCAGGGATGTAAAAGGATTAATTACATCTATTAGAATACATAAATAGGGGAATGGTATGACCATAGCCAGAGGCAGGGAAAATTGAAGGAGAGGTTGAGCAACGGAGATGATGATGAGTTTCGTCTTGGGTATGTGGGTTTATGTTACTGATTTTATAGTCTATGTATCTACTATAACCAGGTGTCTTAAACTGAGTAATTAATAAACAACACACAGTTTTGAAGAACAATAAGTTCAAAGTCAAGGCACCAGCAGATCTGCTGTCTGATCCAACTGGTCTTATCCAAATAGACAGCGCCATCTAGCCGTTCTCTTACTTGATGGAAGGAACGAACAAGCTCCCTAGGACCTTTTTTTTCTGAAGATAACGAATCCCACCCATGAGAGGGGGAAGCCTTGTGACCCAATCATTTTACAAAAGCACCAATCTTTTAATATTGCTGAATTGGGAGCAATATTTCAACATTTGAATTTGAAGGTTGGGCGCAAGCATTCAGTCCACAGCCCTGCTGGTGGGACATTTAAAATGGAGATGTCTCATGGGACTTTTGAGAATGTTCTTCAAGAGGGAGAAAAATTGGCTGGAGAGCTACATGGTAAATTTTTTTTTTTTTATTGTTGCTTACACTGTATTATGTAGTACAGTTTTATAGGCGCTGGGGATTCCCCCCACCCCTCCCCATATCCCTCCCCCCATGGTGGATTCCTCCACCTTGCTGCATAACCATAGTTCAAGTTCAGTTGAGATTCATTGCTTGCAAACACATGCCTAGCATAAAGTTCAGCGTCTTATTGTCCAGATAAGTTCAGTGGCCTCCTGGGGAGACCTTCTATGGTCTGAAGATAGGTCTAACAGAGTAAAGATCCAGTCGGTTAAAAGCCCCAACAAGGCCTCAGTATCAATATACAACATTATGGAATTAATTGACATAGTATTGGGTAAACAATATGTTAAAAATAATGCAAGTTCCATTCTTCGAAACATCTGGGTTGAGACAGCATCAATGACACGTTCAAAAAATAACAAACAACCAAACAATAAATTACAGGTTAAATCAAGGCAAACATGTGGTATCTAATCTTTTGGGATTCGCTCATTTCCCTTAGCATTATAGTTTCCAGTTGTGCCCATTTAGCCACAAAGAACTGCATTTTGTTTTTTTTAATAGCTGAGTAGTATTCCATGGAGTAGATGAACCAAAGCTTTCTTATCCAATCTTCTATTGATGGGCATTTCGGTTGCTTCCATGTTTTTGCAATTACTGATTGTGCTGCAATGAACATAGGGATGCATGTTGGTTTGTCGTAAATCAGGTGTTTTGGATATATTCCTAGGAGTGCTATTGCTGGGTCATATGGCATGCAGATTCCGAGTTGTTTGAGTGTTCTCCAGACTGATTTCCATAAAGGCTGTACCAATTTGCAGGTGTCAGGTGTCAGGTAAATTTTTTAATTTGGTTATTGTAAGCATCATCTTTCATTGCTTGATATGTATGAAGTTTACAAATATATCAGGAGCCATTGGTAGAAGTCAGATACAATGCATATTCTGAGAGGCAGTGTCAACGGAGGGTGGCACTGTGGTACAGTGGGTAAAGCTACCACCTGTAGTGAGTCCCTGCATCCCATAGGGAAGATGGCCCTATGGGGCCATATTAGGGTTCCTGCAACTGCTTGAGAGACCTGGATGAAACTCTGGGCACCTGGCTTTGGTCTGACCTAGTCCCAGTAACTGTAGTCCCCTTGGGGCACTAAGTCAGGAAATGGAAGATCTGTCTTTCAAATAAACAATCTTTAAAAAAAGAAAAGTTGAAAGAAGGGAGAAAAGTTAAAGAGAAAATGCTGAAAATCCAGTAGAACATCCCAAATTTATAGCATGATAAAGAAGCTGAGATTAGAAGATGGGAAGGCACAGTTATACAATGACTCATGGGAATATGCATTTAGTATCTGGGAAGTTCTATATGGCCTTCCAAATCCATTGTTCCTTGTATGATTTGATTTCTAATTGGCTTTCTGCATGTATAGGCATTTCTTTACCCCAGCTATCCCTACAGCAGCAGGGATCTTAGTAATTGCAATTTTTGCAAATGACAAATCTTGAAATAAAAGTCAAGTAACTGATAATGAGAGGTACCGAAGACATGACTCAGAGGTGGAAAGGAATACATTACCGCTAGTAATTACAGTGAGTTTTATTTTTTTAATGATATCTTTAATGGGTTTTTCAGGTTAATAGAACAACCTGTGAGAGAAGAGGTTAAAAATCAATGAACACTTCTTTTCTTTTCCTTTCGATCTTGTTTATCTGGGTCTGTGTTCACTTATCTATTCAGGTCATTCTTTGTGGAAAGTTCATTGTCTCTGCAATGGAAAAAGATAGAAATGGTGAGGATGCCCAATCTTTGCTTTAATTGATGCTTACTATTAAGGTGATGGTAAGGAGTTTTTGTCATGTCATTTATCATGGACAGACACTAAAGAGCTGCAAGTTTAATAGTAAAATCAGTTCTTTCGTTTGAAGCATTTTATTTTGCTATTGGCCTTATTACTTTGAAGCATTTATATAGAGAGTTCCTGCTATGTGTCTACTCTCACAGATAGTAATAAATGCATCTGTATATTTAGACATGATTTTGAAGTTCTGACTTTTCTATTGAACATAATCTTAACCATTAGCCCTGAAAATGCATTAAACCCATGAGACCACTGAGTCAGAAAATGTAATAACTTACAGAAAAGTAACAAAAATAATGCAAAATAAAGTGATATTTTGTAGATTTACATTTCAGAAACTGTGTCATAATACCTCGCTAATGTATAAACCATAGTAAGAGCACAGAACAGAAAGATAAGTAAGTATCTTGCGTTTGACAGTAGTCTGAGGGGAAAAAAATCATGCTAAGAATTTTTGCATTCTGGCAAAAAATTCTGCAAAGCCATTGCTATAATAGCCATTGGATTTTCATAGGCCTTGGTTGGAAGGGGAAAATAATGGAAAGGTGGATAGAAAAGAAAGAGAAAGACACTAAGGGAAACCGAGAGGCAAAAAAAAAAAAAAAGTGTACTACATACTCAGGCAACAGAAAGCACAGTAAAAGAAATATTGTTGTCCTCAATTAGCTAATACAAATACTATTGGGATAATAAAGGCAATGAGATGATTCTGTCTTCAAATAGTACCCTTTTAGTCTATGTTCCTTCTGTTAAAATTGTTTTTTTCCCTGTATTTTCTGTCCAGGAATAGTCCCTTTGACATACATATTTAATCAGACAAACCCAATACTTTTAAAGTGTTCATGTGTTGCATTTGCTAAAATGATTATGACTAGGATTGTTTGTTCAGGTGGATTGTCTTTTCCAGATAGTGAATAAAAAATGAAGAATATTTTCAATACAGGTAAATGGATTTGGCTAGGGGAAAATTCTGGTATTCAGATTAGAATTAGCCTTCCATGCTTACAATATGATATTCACCCATTCCTTGATTCCTAAAATCACTTATTTGATTCTTACTATCTCCAGGGCTTCTTCTGGTTTCTATGAACTCAATGCCATACAAGTCCTTCTTTCAAAATGCTGACTATCTGTTCTGTATAATTTTGTTTCTAGGAGTTTAAAATTATAACAGTCACTGTCTGCATTGCCTTTATCATTGCTGTTAACTTGCCTGTTGAAATGAAAGTAGACAATGGGGCCCAGTACGGTAGCTGGAGTCCTCACCTTGCAAGTGCCGGGATCCCATGTGGGCTCCAGTTCATGTCCCGGCTATTCTATATCCCATCCAGTTCCCTCCTTGTGGCCTGGGGAGGCAGTCATAGATGCCTTGGGGCCTCGGGGCCCTCCACCTGCGTGGGGGACTTGGAGGAGGTTCCTGGCCCCTTGCTTTCTATGGGCTCAGCTCTGGCCATTGAGGCTGCTTGGTGAGTGAACCAGTGGACCAAAGACTCTTTTCTCTGTCTCTCCTCCTCTCTGTAAACCTGCCAGAAGAAGTTAGTGATTGGAAATTACCTGTCCTAGGACAGCCATTTGCATCTTCAAGAGGTATTTTTGTTGAAGACTAACTGTTCATTGGTGGTGTTTTGCTGAAATCATGTGGGTTCAACCCTCCGTCTTACTTCCACCTTGAGGTTATTTGATGCAGTATTAAATAAAGCAATCTATCTGTCAATCTACAACTCATACAAAGAACCAGAGCTAGACCTCTAAGGAAAAATGTGGCTTCTATTTTCCTCTGTTCTCCCTGACCCCCATCATGAGCCCCTTTCTATGAAAACAGGTGGGACAAATAATTCTTCATCAGATAAAGGTTTTTCATACTATAGTCCTTCCCAAAGGATATAAACCATTAGTTTTTTGGATAAATCTCTCCCCAACCATGATCTATCTAATTATGTTGCTCATCGTGAAGGCACATCACTGTACAGCTTGGTACATCTAACGATCTGAAAGACAGGTCACCCATTCCCAATGAACAAAACAGCTCTCCCTTGGTAAACTTTGCAGTAACCTTGGCATGACTGTTCTCTCTTTGGAAGCAGTAGTATGCTCATCCCATTAACATTTCCAGTGATGATGTTTGGCTTTATGTAATGGCTGCCAATCCTTGAGCCACTCTAAGGAAATGAAGCATTATGCAAATTTTTACCCATTCCATCGAGGTCAATCATTTCAGAACTTCCCTAGAAAGAATAATGCTGCATTCATTCTTACCCCTGCTTTATGAAAGAAGCCTCTCAGGAGTTGTTGCTATCCTTGCTCATTTTGCTATGTAGCCTCTATGAACTTCACTGAGAAGTGTTCCTGTGCAAGGCAGTCATGATGACAAATCCAGTGTTGGCAGTTAATGTTTCACAACAGCATAGGCATTCAGGTTACTGATGATATTAAAGCAAAAAAAAAAAAAATCAAACTATCATTTTCCCCTCTGACATACTAGGGTGAAGAGCTGGCTCCTAGGTTTCTGAAAGGCAACCTCTCAGTTACAGTAAGGCGAGACTGTTGGAAAAGCTGAAGTAATTTCCCTCATGCCTCTCTCTCCTGAAATGGTTAAATGCCACTAAAATGTTAAGAGTGAAAGCAACTAAATTTCTGAGGGTTTTTTATATGTGGTTGGGCCAGGATAAGCAAAATTAATTTCTTCTAGAATATTCTGTTTCAAACTTTTTAATTAGTCAAAAATATAATGAAAAGAACAGAGGGGAGGAAAAGGTTTGTAGAACATGAGAGAGGGAAGTATGGTTATCTTTTTAGAACTGTACCTATTAAATATGTTGCTTATATTCATTTAAAAATAAGAAAAAGACAAAAGTGTTCAGCTTAAAGAACAACAGGTATTTGACAATGAAAAGGTCATTATTTATTTGCATTTCAAAAGTCTTCCTCATTTGATTAAGGAATTACAGAAAGTGTCTGGAATTCTTGGTTCATTTTTGCTCTTCTTTAGAGAATATTAAATGTCTGGCAGACAGGCTTATGGACAGAAAACTTGAAAGTGCAAGTGATAAGAAAGACTATTTGTTGAAAAATAGAATACTTAATACATAATGAAGTTACAATGAAGTAAAACGATTTGTAGTCTATTAAAATACTGCTTTATATTTACCTTTTGAGAAATGTAGCTCATATGTCATTGAAACTGCACATGTAGATTAAATGGTTGAAACTGCAGGGCACTGATCTCAGATGTCTTGAAATCAAGACTTAACATCTTTAGGAATTGCATAGAGCAACCTTGTGGTGCATCTTGGGGTACTTCAAAGAGTTTGTTAATAATTAAAATTCAATGATCCTGGCAAAGGTTTGATGCACAAAGCTAAGATGCCACTTGGAACACTTGCATTCTGCATAGCAGTGCCTGGTTTTGACTCTTGGCTCTGCTCCCAATTCAAGTTTCCTGGTAATTCTCTGTCAGGGAAGCAGTAAGTGACAGTTCAAATACTTGCGTGCATGCCACCCACATGGGAGATCTGATCTGTCTGTCCACCTTTTGACTTTTTCCTGGCCCAGTTCCACTGCTGGAGGCATTTGAAAATGAACCAACAGATGGAACATCTGTGTCTCTTTCTCTCTTTCCTGCCTTTCTACCTTTTAAATAAATACATTTTTAAGCATGTAAAAGTTATGGGCTGGCATGGTAACATAAGAAGGCTAATTCCCTGCTTGTTGCACTGGCATCCCATATGGATTCTTGATATCCTGACTGTTTCACTTCTGATCCAGCTCTGTGCTAATTCCCTAGGAAAGCAGCAGAAATGGTCCAAGGCCTTTGGACCCTGCACCTGCATGGGAGACTTGGAAGAAGCTCTTTTCTCCAAACTTTGTACTGTCTCAGCTCTGGCTGGTGTGGCTGTTTGGGGTGTCAACCAGCAGATGGAAGATCTGTCTCCCTGCCTTTCTGTCACTGACATTCAATTAAAAATAAATGTTGGGTTTGTTTTTTTTTTTTAAACTGAAAGACTTTTCTTTTTTTAAGACAAGCTTATTTCCATGCAAAATTTTGAAATTCATGTATACTTTTGTTTTAAAGATTTATTTTATTTTTATTTGAAGGGCAGGTTTACAGAGAGAATGAGACACAGAGAAAAGTCTTCCATCTGCTGATTCACTCCCCAAATGGCTGCAATGGCTGGAGCTGAATTGATCCAAATCTGGGAGCCAGGAGCCTACTCTGGGTCTCCCACATGGATGTAGAAGCCCAAGGACTTGAGCCATTCTCCATTGATTTCCTAGGCCATAAGCAGAGAGCTAGATCTAAGTGAAGTAGTTGGGACACAAACAGGAGCCCATATGGGATGCTGACATTTCCAGGTGGAATATTAGCATGTTGAACCAATGTGTCTGCCCTGTTTTTTTTCTTCTTCTTTTTATAATGAAGTCTGTCGTGGAGCTTTTGAAGACTTCTCATTGAAAAATTTTTATACTACTTTCTAACGCATTAGTCCTTACACCTTTGCTTGAATTAAAATTGCATTCAGAGTTTGGTAAGTCACAAAATGCTGATCCCCATCCTTTGGCCTCTGGATGAGAAGTTTTGAGGTAGGGCCTAAAGATTTCAATCAGTAGAAGTTCCCAACTGCAACTGATGTTTCTAGTCCAGGAACCATGCATTGATAATCTTGATTTTAAAGTACTCAGGGCAGGTTTTAATATGTGTCTTTTCAAAAATTTAAAAAATGAGTAAGTAGGGCTCTGAACAATTAAAAATATTGGCATGTAATCTGAAGACATTATTTTACCTGCCATTCTTGCATCATTGTTTACTCAGTGGTGGACAGCATTCTCCTCATTGATGAAAACCTGAGCAGATGTAAACTTTTAAAACACTCTCAATTAAGAGAGTTTGTCAATGAATAAGGCTTCCAAGTCAACACATTGGTGCTAGTATGAGAGTTTCCATATAATAAACTTTTAAGCTAATCCAATTACCCATTATAGGTAAAAACACAGATAACAAAAGCTTTGAAGGTTCGTTTAAAAAGGAAATATGTGGCAAAAGAGCATCTTCAGTTTTGAGGTAGGGCAGATTTTGTGCCTTTCTCTTCCTTCCTCATAAAAAGAAAGAAAAAGAGGAGCTATGCAAATTTCTTTCTTAAAAAATATTTGTTTTGTTTACTTGAAAACCAATGTTATCCATTGGGGAGTCTGTCTGTCTGTCTGTCTGTCTCTGTCTCTCTCTCTTTCACACACACACACACACACACACACACACACACACACACACACACACACACACACGGGGAGTAAAGGGGAGAGAGACAAAGAGAGAAAGCTCTTGCATCCCCTGGTTCATTTCCCTAAAGGCCTAAAACAGCTAAAACAGCCAGGGCTAAGCCAGGAGTTTTCTTTGTCTCCCACATGTGTAGCTTAAGCCCAAACACCCACACTCTGTTTTGCTACTTTCCCAAACACATTATCTCAGAACTGACTAGGAAGTGGAGCAGGTAAGATGAACCAATGTCCCAGTAGACCGCTGCATCTCAGACTATGGCTTAACCTACTGTGCCACGACACTGGATACTACATAAATTTCTGATGTTGAAGTACCAGTATTTTAGTGGATGAGAAAAACTTCATCTTTTTGTGGTGAAACTAATATGAAAGCTCAAGTGACATATCCATTATAGTCAGTGTTATACCATATACAGCAATTCAAAAGAAATTACAACCCACAAATGAAACCAAAATGAAGGGTTAGCTAAGGCTGTGATTGACAATGCTTAAGAGGCAGAGAGAAAAGAACATGATCTGACCTAGAGTTTGTGGGACTTCTGGAGTTTAGGCAACAAAAAAGCCTCTGTCTCCCAAAAGGTTTTCCAGATTTTACAGAATAAAATAAATATAATATAGGAAAAATGTCAAGAAACAGGAGATCTCCATTTATACTTAAATAAAACAAGAAATTAGAAGCTTTAAGTGAGTCCATGTGGAGTAGTAAAAAATGCAAAGTAGGCTAAGAAATATAGTTGCATTGTCCTTGCTAAATACACACAGTTAGGAATTTTGTTTCTCTTATTTCAGATTGCACTAATGATGCCACAATGAAGGTTAGCCTTACTCTTTATTGAGCACTATGCTAGGTGCTTTACCTAAAATGTCTTACCGCATAACAGATGTATGTATTAAACAGAATAATATGAGCTATTATAATGAACCTCCCACCAATCATCTTGGAATAATAGTGTTTTCACTCACATCTTAGATTCTTCTAAAATAGATGAGCTCTTTTTCATAGCTTTCCTCCAAGCAGTAACTCAGAGACAAAGGCTTTGGATGTATAATAACTCCCTAACACTTAAGGGTTCCTTAAAATGTAGAACGCAATCTGCCTTTAGCTAGTTAAGGAACATAAGGAAAATAATGTGGAGGATCATATGGTGGTATTATGATGGGGCTGGATGAGGTATATACCATTTCTTACCCTTACTGCATTGGTCAGAACACCATCAAATTGCCACAACTTAGTGTCAAGGGTTCCTGGGAAATGTAGACTTCCCCTATAGTGTTGTAGAAGAAATGGGATTGCATAGCATTTAGCCCATATCTGCGACTGAATGCAATACATAATTGCACAGAACAGGAAAATGAGGCTTTAATTTCAGAGAGATGCAGGAAGAAGTTGATTTCCAGATCTGAATATACTTGTATATGATTCATGTAAGTACATATTATCTAGCACTTCTAAGGACTGAGAAATCTCCTTGACATGTTCTAGGTCTTCCTGAGTGTTTATATGGAGGAGATGAGGCAGGATGTGTAATAATTAAAATGGGAACCAACTATTGATTTTGTGTTTATTGAAGTTTCTGTTAATAGCCCTACTGAATTGAGTCAAGAAAAGTCTAAGTTGGTGAAGGCATGAAAAGGTTAGATTCATGGCAACCTGTCTTCAATATTTATTGCAGCCCTAATCCACCCAGAAAACAGACTACTCCCTGAAATAATAATTAGGGAATGTGTCTCTGGCTGATTCACTGTACTTGCTATCTTTCTCCAAGCAGTAGTTTGACAGTCTGTTTTTACTGCTTTTCGTTCTTCCTCATTGTTATTACCCTGCCCTGGGTGGATCTGTAGCAATACTTCAGCAAATGCCAACGTATCTCTGCTGGGTGCAAATCAGTCACCAAAGTCACCCAAAATACCACAGGCAGATATACAGCTTAATGTCTGCTCCTAGGTATTATGCCATGTGTTATTCCAAAAGCCAGATATTTGTTGTCAAATCTCTTTGACTGGGTTGGTATCACAGAGATGGGGAGGTTAGGAATTCTCATGTTCTAAGACATATGGTCAAATTTATACCCCAATCAAAGCAGGAAGGAGGCAGAATCTGCTTTTCTGTGCCCTGTCCTTCATTTCTTTACAGCCCCTGTTCAGTCATAGCTCTATCCCTTCGTTTTCTACTTCTGTTATGCTTATCAAATACTTTAGTATGAATTTAGTGCTTCTAAAACATGAGGGGGTGTAAGCGTATGTACATATTTTTGTTTTAAAGGCAAATAGATGAACAGAGTTGGAGATCTTTTATCCATTGGTTAACTCTCTAAATTGCCAACAACAAGGGGTACAAGGCTAAAACCAAAAGCTGAGAACTCTGAGTCTCCCAAGTGGATGGCGGGAGCTCAGGCACTTGAGCCATCACGGGCTGCCTCCTAGGGGCACACATCAGCAGAAAGTTAGAATTGGATGTTCAGTTGGCACTCCAATTCAACCCAGGCACTCAAATGCGGGATCCAGACATCCCTAGTGACATCTTCAATACTGTGCTAAGTTCTCATGCTGGATATGTGTTTTAATAGTTGACAAATATTGATCCTTATGAGTATATGAGTTACCAGTTCTCAAAATGTATATACTATGGTTGAATAAATGGGTACATTATAGGTAATGGAAGGTAGATAAATCATTTCTCACTGTCAGTGAAAGAAGTTACATATAAACAAAGGAAGGCAGCTAGCATAAGCCATGTACTGCTGGATTGCAGTCAGAAGGTTCAATAAGAAATCATTTCTAAATGTACAAAGGTGCTTAGGAAGGTAGTAAAACTGCAATAAAAGATGTTTATTTTGATGCAAGTATTTTGTGAAATATATGCACTCAGCTTATAAATTTCCATAAACTTTTTGAAAACCTTTCATATATACACATTTTAGAAAGTTCATGGAGAATGCAAATTATAAAATACTGGAGCTACTATATCCATTATCACATATTTATTCAGTTTTTGGTGACAGTAGCATCTATAATCTACTCAATTTACAAAAAGTCCATAGAATATTTTTATTAGTTACATTCCTCATATTATATGTTAGATCTCTTAATATGTCCATCCTAGGATAATATGACTTTTCATATTTAATTATTTTAAATTTGTCTGCATCATTGTATTTCCCTATAAGCATGTACATATGTATTTTAAAATTTATTTATAAATGTATACATGCTTATAGATAGATGCATTTATATATAGAACTGTATACTGTTGTCAATAGCAGATACCTGGATTATATGTTGTTATATTACTATATAACTAAACCTTACATTAAGGAAAATGTTTGGTTATTTAATATGGATTGTGTCTAAAAGTATATTTGTATTTCTTTCTACATTTTCCAGAGTAGTTTCTATTTAACTTGTCCTGTACTTTTTCTTTGCTTGTCTTCTTTTTGGAGATAATATTTGTAACAAATATATCTTACTAGGAACTAGGATATGTAATTAATTCAAGCATTGCTTGGTGAATCTGAATGCTGAACCCATTCAGAGGAGTAGGTGGAAGGTATGCTCTAATGACTTTGTTTTCTTTTTGATTGCTACCCACCTAAGAACAATCTCTACCATTTTTCTGATTTGTAGATTTTTGTAGCCCTGTCATCCTGAAGAAAGAATTTTGTTTGTTTTTCCTCGATAAGATCCTAAGCTAAGATGGATCAATTGTTTATGGTGTACCTGTGCTAACAAATGGGAATTGCATTCTAAAGAACCATTTTATTGAAGAACAGCCCTCCAAGGACCATAGCTTAATGCTGGGGTTTAGTTCCAATTCCGTTTTGCCAGGGCTAAAGCCTCATCTTCCATTCTTTAATAGTGCTTAATAAAACTGTACCTAAAACTTCTTTAGGTACAGACATATTCAGTTATTTTCACTGTGTCCTTAGGACCTTTGATGTTTTTGTCTTTATTTTCATTTCTTAAACAGTTAATTTTCTCATATTAAATTCTGTACTAACATAGGTCATAGAGTAACATCTTTTTCTTCAAGAATGTTCTTCATTTTTTGTTTCTTCAGTGACACATTAGTCATTCAGTAGCATGTTATTTAACTTCATGGCATTGTAAATTTCTATTTTTCTTTCTGTTGTGGATTTTGTTTTGTGGCTTTCCATTAAAGGGGATGTATAGTAACTGTGTAATGGGGACTATCACATTCAGATGTGAGAAAACAATGCAGTATGCATCTCTATTTCCAGATCAAAGATGGACTCCCAAAGAAACTGTTAAATAGATCTTGACAATAGGATGCTGGACTCTCTGCCATTGTCCATGCCTGCAATGGTTGACTTATGACTGTTTATGAAAAACTATACTATCAATAATATAGAGGAAATCAGTGGTGGGGTGAGGGGCATTTAGGGAGGGACTAAGGAAAGTACCAGAGCCTATGGTACTGTATCATAAAATAATAACTTTAAAAATGGAAAAAAAAGAAAAAAGTCTGTAAATTAGAGTAATTTCATTGAGATTGTGAATGATTGTTCAGCATTGTTCTAACACTTGCTAGAATGTTTTGGATGCCTTCAAAAAGCTATTGCTGATAGTGTGCCTGGTTTTTTAGGTTGCTTCCTCATCACAACTGCACAATGAGGTTGCTACTGTTGTGGCCTGTTTTACTGAGAGGGAAAAACGAGATCACAAAGAAATACTAAGTTACCCCTGATTTTATGTTTTTTTTTTTAATTTTCAATTGTTTATTATTTTTCCTGATACACTTTTGTAGGTATAGGAATTCCCCCCTTGTCTTCCCCTTTCTCCCTCTCATTTTCCCCTCCCACTACTACCACATGTTAATATAGTAGTATTGTTGGATAGAAACAGTTGCAAGTTCACCATTCTGCTATTTAACTATATCATGGAATTGTAGGTATAGACCAAGATAGATAATTTAGGATCTTAATGTCAATAAGCCTAATTTTGACAGGCTTTGAAATATTTATACCACTTTAGCTTACTGCTTTATAGGTGAATGGATTTCCTATGTACTGTCTCAGTTCTGAATTTGAAGGGTTCTCAGTGATATTTGAATAGCTTCACCTCTTTTGTAGTCTTTATTGGAATGTATTTATGAATAGACCAGGTTAATTGTAAGGGAATGCTAACTTGGATCACAAGGACTCTTATCTAATAATTATTATTCAGGGGTGGCGGGGGAGAAAGATCTCTTTTTGGTATATGTAGGCACCCTTATACTTTCAGCATCTGGCCTTTTCTTGTGCCAATCATTTCAGAGATTGGTCTTAGAAGGAATGTCCATCAAATCATCTAATTTTCTTTAATATCTCATTTACCAAAACAATATTCTCAACCCATGTCCATGTCTATTTTCAGTCTGTTTTGCGTTTATAAGCTGTTAGTTCCAAATGTCTATCCCTGTTGTGTAATAGCAGTAATAACTCGATGATCTTGCAACACTGGGAAAAAGTTTGCTTTTGATCTTCTGAAAAGAAACCTTGTTCCTAATTCTGCTTACTTTGGTGAGGTTGGGCTTTATTTTTGTTTTTCAAAATTCAAATTTTATGAGACCCTAATATCTGGTTTCAAAGAAGCCATGTAAAATTCCATCAGCTTTAAAATGCACTTAAAATGCACTTTATCCTGACCTGACTACAATCAGGCTCTTAATCAAAAGGCTTGACATTTTTAAATGTCTAATGCTTCATATGCTCATAAATTGGTAATAAAATAAACTTCTGATGCTTGTGTATTTAGATAGCTTGTACTCCAGTAAATATGAGCTTAATGCAATAGATAACCAAATTTTTGGATCAGATCCAACGTCCTAATAATTTGCCAGGCTACCATTATGCCCATTAAGGAAATTAGAAGATTCAATCTGTGTTTTAACTTGGAAATAAGCATTGAGGAGCCATTTCTCAAATTCTTATTATTTTCTTTTAACCATTCTGGAGTTGGAATATGGGACTAGATGGCTTTTTTATTGGTGAGGTCAAAGGCAAGATAGGATCATAGACACTTAATGAAAAAATTACCCTTCTTAGTGATATTTATGGAGCTCAGGCTCTTGAATTTGTGTATTATTGTCACTAAATGATGAAATGAAGAGAACATTCTTAGCTGGTCACATTCTTCAACTGCTGTGATGTAATATGATGTATTCATACTGGCAGTCAATATGAATGCAATATTATGAATGCTTCCTGTCTGTGTCTACCTTTATTGTGCACTGTCCCTAAGACCCAGCCTGGACATACAGCTTTCAGAGGCAAAATAATCTGTTAGTCGATGTGGCCAAAATCATCCAATGATGGAACCAGAATTAGTGCACTGCAACTTTCAGCACTTGATCATCTGTGATAGGCGGTGCACCCAGCTCAACACTTCAATTCTATAATCTGCAAAACAGAAAAGATATATATTATGACCAGCATGGCAAGAACTCAGGGGGTAATATACAAATGAGAAAATAAAAATTGAGACAGACAGAAGATAATAACTACAAGAAAGGGATGGCCAGAGGGAAACCTCCTGCTCTGACTAAGGAGGTTTGCCTAGAAGGCTTGCTCCTTCAATCTTTTATTGGATTGTTTGAGGAGTCAAGTTATAAAACATTTGGTGACTATGTCCCATATTGATATTAACCAGCTAGTGCTTAATAATCTGAAAGCAACAATGAGACCCAAGTACAGAATTCAGTATGTGACTGTCTCAAGGATATCTTAAAAGTGCACAATCCTGTGGTCTTGAACCATTATCCAATCGCATACCCTTGCTTACAAGCCTTGACTTTGATCTCAGATTTGTGTCCACTTGAGGACTGTTGCTCACAGAGTTTGGCTTCAGTCTGCAGTACCAGCAGTCTGTGAACTCAAGATTCTAGATACAGTTTGTCCTCTTATTTATCAAGTCACACTGTTTTTATTTATTTATTTATAAAATTTTTATTGCAGATAATGTTTACATACTTGATCAGGGTTGGAAGGATCTAGAATTATGAAAAAGTGAGTGTAATGAGTTTTTCTAAGCTTTCTATTTTTTATTCCCGTTTCTTGGAGGAGGGGAGAGGAAAAGGGAGAGGCAATACCCAGCCTCCCAACCATCCCAGTACCCAAGGATGGGGAAGGGCTGCCCGATACCAACCCAGGGTCACAATGGTACATGCTCTGAAGGTTCTGCCCAGGTGGATATGAAATGCTGTCAGTCTTGTCAATCTTGTCAATGGATGAGGAATCCCTTCCAATGTCCATTGACTGACACCATTGACTTCATAGTATCCAGTCATCAACATTTTGAAGTATCCTTTTATTTTCACATAGGATTTTTAGGATATGTTTATGTTTAAATGAGGTCATGAAGTAAACCTAGGAGTAGATGTCTGGAACGAAGGCTGACACTTGGGATGCCTGCATCCTATATCAAAATACCTAATTTGAGTCCTCATTTCTACTTCCCATCCAGCTTCCTACTAGTGTGCATCCTGGGAGCCAACAGGTAAAAGCCCAAGTACTTGTCTACCTGCCACTCACATGGGAGACCTGGCCTGAGATCCAGGCTCCTGGTTTCAGCCTGGCCCTACTTTGGTTGTTGTAGGCATTTGAGGAGTGAATCAGTAGATGAAGATCTCTCCCTAGCCTCTATCTCTATCTGCATCCATGAAAAAAAAATTGGCATTGATACAATAGGATTGTTTCCTTATAAGAGAGAAAGATACCACAGTCCTTTCTCTCTGTGCATGCACAGATTCAAGGTCATGTGATAATTGAGCAAAGATTTAGCCATCTGCAAGCCGAAGGAAAATGTCTTAGCAGAAACCAACTCTCCTGATTTTCTAGCTTTTAGACTTAAGGAAACATACATTTTTTGTTGTTGAAGTGAAATGATCTGGGGTATTCAATTTGGCCACCCAATACTATTATGAACTTAAAGTGTTTCAATTGTTTAGTTATTTAGTGTCTGTTTTCCCTGAATGTATGGAAGATTCTGTATGAACTAGAAAAAGCAACTGCTTCATTTATTTTATTTATATCTCCAGGGCCTCAGAGAGCACTTGACATATAATAGGTTTTCAATAAATATTTATTCAGTGAATGAAATGGTATTCCTGCTTTTTCTCTGAAAACCTTGAAGTCATTACAAGGTTAAGTCTTGTTCATTGCTATATGTTAAGCAACCTAAAACGGACAACACATTCAGATATTTAGCAAATGTATAGCAAGAGCAAAGTGCACACCTGTGAGGATCAGAAAAGGAAACCAGAGACCGATATTTTCATTATACTTTTACTTGATAACCATGAAGGTTCTTAGGGGTTAAATGCTGTGTGAATATATTTTGAAATTGCCAGCATTAATTTTAATCTTGGAAAGTTTTTTCTTAATATGGGTGAATGAAAAGTTCTTATATGTGTGTTTAATAATCCAAGATTTAGTTTCAAATTGACATACTTTTATGACTAAAGGGTCAGACTTTTGTTATTTGGTGTCTTGATATCTATCATTCCTAATATATGCAAATAATATAATGTTTTCTCTGGAAGTAGTGTATGAGGACTTAATGACGCCCTTCTTCTCTGTCCGCATGCTAGCTCTTGTCACCATCAACAAGAAAATAAATAACCTTATTTATTAAGAGAAATCATATCTTGAGAGGCTTGCCAAGTCTGTGGTAATAATCAGGAAATGCTTTCTGTAGCAGAGAATAAAATGTTGCTTATGAATATGGGACTATCTGCTGCATTTTATACCTTATAGTGATACATTTAATGAGCACGTTCACAGCAGGTTCACAGCAGTCTCTTGCAGAATGCTCTCCTGGCTTACTAATATTCTTTTTGCCTTAAGCAAATCTATTTTTGCATGATTTCCATTTCAGTAGTTCAAAACTTTCCCCCCTATGTATTAGGAAAAATGGTATGCTTATACCATCACTCTTTTGTCATGTAACATAGACTAAAAGCTAAAGAATTATAAGCAGATAAGGCCAATTCTCAAAGTGGCTAGCCCTTATTAGTGAAGAAGATACATTGCAATGATAGATTCTGTCATCCAGTCTTTGTGAGCAGATGTTAGCAATATTCAAGAGATGTACAATATAGCAATTTAAGCCTAAGTTACTGTGATTGTACTGCTTTTTATCTTTAGGATCTTGCTGACGCACTCCATGGATTTCTGACTCTCTTTCCTTGCCCCTGGCCATACCCTTTTGTCCTGTGATACCTGATCTCTCTCTGATATCTAGATCCTTATTCCCTTGTTCTACTAGGTTAAGTCAGGTACTTCAGGATGAAGCTTACTTCATTCTGAACTCATCCTTAAGTTGCTATCCTCTCTAACTCTGGTGGAGGGACTGGGATTTATTTCTCTTCTGATATCCGGTTACTTTTCAGAAAATAATTTTGGCCCTTGAAGATTTGTGAATTGAATTATGATAGAATCTGTGAACTTGAAAGACATTATCAGACATCTTTACTTAGGAAAATGTCCCATTACAAGGACTACACTGCTGTTTCATAATTTCCATACTCCAATTAAAAAGTACCATGGTTATAATGGCTGAATATCAAAGAATCTTTCAAATAAGAAAGGTACCATAAATTATTTTTTATTCAAAGTTAGGCTACCAGAAAACTTAGTTGAAACTTCATAATCCTGAGTGCCGTAGAATTTTTTTATTTTTAATTTTATTTTATGATAGAATTCCATAGGCTTAGGGATTTCCCCTCCTCCTTCTATAATTCCCCTTCCCTTACTGTTTTTCCCCATATTACTAGCCCTTCAATAAAACAGTTATAAGTCCATCATTCTGCTATTTGTCTATCCTGACATTGTAGGTATAGACAATGGTAGAAAATCCAGCATCCTATGGTCAAGATATATTTATTAGTTTCATTGTGAGTCCATCATTGATTCAGGAGTAGAGATACATACTGCGATGTATCTTCACTTCTCAAAATGATAGTTTCTCTAGATGACAATAAGCGCATGCATTTTTAAAAATCTTTTTTTCATGTGCCAACCTGAATGAGTACTTGCTTCAAACACAAGGTCTGTCACTCTTCTGGATCAGGAAATCTGCAGTGATGAGTATTGTGAGAAGATATCTTTGTAATTGTTGATCACACATAGATGTGGTCTGGGGATCTGAAGAGCTTTAACATGGTCTTACCATCGCTCTTAACCCAGAACACATCATAATTACCAAGAAGGCAACCTCTAAGAATTGTGTCCTTTGGTTTTCATTGGAATCCTAATGCCAATTTCCCAATGGCTTAGCTGAACCTGGCTTTATGATTTTTCATCATATGGGTAAAAACCTCAAAAAATCCCTAACTCAGCTCATCTAAGCTCATTATCAAACAAACTCAACCACCTACTTGATATGGCTACTACAGTCACTGGGCAAAATGTACTCACCACACAGTGAGATAATGTGAAGATTTCTTATGCTGCTAAACTGGTCAAACAAAATGACAATGAAAGATAGTATATGTGGTGTTTAAAAATTCTCTGATGTTTTTGAAAAATCCCTCTCCTGTCATTTAATTCTCAGCAGACACATGCACAGAACTATCCTTGTGCCCTTAAATATGTATGTGAAGGAACATAACTGATTACTTATGTTTAGTTTATTTTTTCTTCAAATTTGAGTACGGAAATGTTTCTCTTTCCAAATTGATTATTTGTGGTACAAATAGACCTAATTCTGTTGGCAGTGATCCCACCATTCATTAAAAATCACACTGTCTCAACAGAGCGAGGGAGATGATAACACTGTGTTCTTTGTTCCTTATGGCTTAGTACCAGAAATGGTGGACTGTTGAGCTATGAAACTTGGCCAAATTTGCTGCATGACAGACGCCAAATTCCTAAATATTTAAACATTTCTGACTGACAAGACTTTCAACACATAGAAAAATGCATTCCCAGTAAAGCCAAATCAAGGTGCAAGGTAGGTTAACCTTTTTTTCTTGAGGGATGCAGTAAGAAAAAAAAAAAAAACCAAACATCACACAGCATGCTTATTACTTGTGTGTAATTGTTAGATCCTGTCTTTAGCAGAGAGCAAACGGGTGCGATCCAGTTTCAATGAGTCTCCTGCTCACATCCAGTTTGGTATTATAAGGCTATTTGCACAACCAGACAGATTGCCTGGAGCAATACTGCTTTGGTGAATTAAAAACAAAGAATTCTATTTGAACAAGAAGTTCTGTATAAAAGATACATTCATATCCCTTTGCTTTTAGTAAGAAATCTATACTAACAGACTCACAAAACCTTAAAACTGAAAGGGATCTCAGAAGACACCAAGCTTACTCTGCTCATGTTTTTAGATTAGAAAATTGAGACCTGAGGAAGGGTAGGAATTTTTTTTTTGCCCAAGGTCATATGGCTAGTGGGTGGTAGGACTGTAGTTAAATTCCAGGCTTTCACATAGCCCAGTGGTGTGTGTGTGTGTGTGTGTGTGTGTGTGTGTGTGTGTGTGTGTGTAAATATATTTCACCTTTCTTCCTTTTAGAAAGGAAATATGTTTTTTGTGTGCTTGTTTGTTTTCAATTAAGGACATAGGCTTAAGGGCTAATACATATGAGTTTGGATTCCTTATTCTGATGCCTTCGCTAATGTGGGATTCAGGACAAATCACTTAAAGTTTGATTCTCATTTTCTTTTTGTAAAATGAGGACAACTACAATGCTTATTCCACAGGGTGGTTAAATACCACAAATGGTGTAAATCACTTAGAAAACTAGCCTTTTCTTATCATTATACTATGAAGGCAATAGGTTTCATGATGATAACCTTTTTTGACAAAACATTTAAATATAGCATGTGTTACTTGAAATAGTGAAGAAGTCACTGATAGAAACGGGATCAGCTTAAAAAGATGCAGCAATGTGTTGACACAACTCTATGGGCTAACGGCTCAGGGTGATCTTTCAACTTGTGACTGATGCCGGCAGGGGGGCAGCATTGTGCTGCCCAGCTTTCAGACTAATTATGCTCGGTTAGTAGTTCTCAGAGAGTTGGAAATAATGCATTTTTATTACTGCAAAATTTTCTACACTTTTGAATAGCTCAATGCTACTTCAGACTGACAACCAAGACCAGTGCTACTTGTTCATGAACTGTTTGTAACCTTTCTGAAATGAATTCTAGAGTTTGCAGCAGTTTGGGAACAAATCACAGTTCAGCTATTTGTGATGGCACTTAAAAAGGTTTGTGGATAATGAGATTAAAACATAAGTTTATTTTGATGTTAAAAAATTCAAATCTATGCTTTATGTGTAATGTGCTACACATTTCCCACTCATTTTTTGAAACTTCCCTATATGTGTAGATTTCAAAATTATTTTGTGTGGGCCCAATGGTGGCCTAGCAGCTAAAGTTCTCGCCTTGAACGAGCTGAGATCCCATATGGATGCCGGTTCATGTCCCAGCAGCCCTGCTTCCCATCCAGCTCTCAGCTTGTGGCCTGGGAAAGCAGTCCACGATGGCCCAAAGCCTTGGGACCCAGCACCCATGTGAATAATCCAGAAGAGCTTCTGGCTCCTGGCTTCGGATAGGCACAGCACTGGTCATTGTGGTCCCTTGGGGAGTGAACCAGCGGACAGAAGATCTGTCTGTCTCTCCTCCTCTCTGTATATCTGACTTTGCAATAAAAAAAATTATTTTGCCCAAGATTAAACTTTTTAAGGGATTTATTTGTTTTTGTTTATTTTGATTTTTACCTTTGAAAGATTTATTTTTATTGGAAAAGCAGATTTACAGAGAGAAGGAGAGACAAATTTTTCCATCCTCTCAGTCACTTCCCAAGTGGTTGCAACAGTTGGAGCTGAGCTGACCCAAAACAAGGAGTCAGAAGTGTCTTCTGAGTCTCCCACATGGATGTAGGATCCCAAGGCTTTGAGCCATCCTCTACAGCTTTCCCAGGCCACAGGCAGGAAGCTGGATGGGAAGTATAGCAGCTGCGACAAGGACCAGCACTCATATGGGATCCCAGCACATGCAAGACAAGGATTTAGCCACCAAACCATTGTGCTGGGCCCTAGATTCACTTACTTTTTATTTGGAAGGCAAAGTTACAGAGAAAGGAAGCAGTACAGAGAGAGAGATCTTCCATTTGCTGGTTCACTTCCCAAATGCTTGTGATGGCTAGAGCTAGGCTACTCCAAAGCCAGCAACCAGGAACCTCTTCTGGATCTCCCACGTGGGTGCAGGAGCCAAAGGATTTGGACTCTCCTTCACTGACTTCTAAACCCATTAACAAGAACCTGGATCAGAAATGCAGCCACCAGGACTCAAATCAGTGCCCATATTCAATACTGGTGCTGCAGGTTGGAAGTTTAACTGGTTGTATAATGGTACTGGTACCCCACGGAATTTTGAAATACCTTCAAAAATACAGAAACATATTAGGTACTTATCAACATATATTCATATAAAATTATACATATGCATTATATATAACACAATGTATATGGATGAAAACACACATTTGAAGAAAGACGTGCTTGCTTGTAGAAACAGTGAATTGATATGCATTGTGACACACACTAATTCTTAAGTGTTTTTGGTGAAATAATTTGTTGATTGACACTGTTTTGTGGACTGCCAGTCACCTTCAGAGTGCAGTTTGATCAACAGTGACCCAGATTATGATCTTTATGACACTTTACTGATAGACTCCTTTATTAATTCTAAGTGATCTTTAGCCTTCTGAAATTGAACCTATGGATAAGTTATGTATTTTAATACATAACAGTTGTATTTTAATGGCCTTCATGAATTCAAATTATGTTTATATTTAAAAGTATATTTTAGTGTTCAACAGTTGATGACTGGCCAAACATATCCATTCTTATATAATTGATGGAACACCAACCCATGCAAGGGGTCTTCACAATGTTCATATGAAGCTACATGTGTTTCAAAATAGTCTCAGACAAAAATAAACTTGAATTCACTTGTTACAACAGGCCTAGACAGCATCAAATTTGCGATATTAGCAAGAATAAGGCAAAGAATTGTGGTGTAGTAGATTGAGATGCCATTTGGGAGTTTTACATCCCACATAAGAGTGCTGGTTCAGGTACTGTCTATCCCACACAGCTGGTCCACCTTTTGTGCTAATGTATCCAGAATATGAGCCCCGTACGAAATTTCCAGATCTTGCTTTAGATCTGCCCCAGGCCACTATTTAAAGGAAATCTGCAAATGGAAGATGTTTTTCTATATCTCTTTCTGTCTCTCACTCTTTTTCACTCTCCTCTTTCCTCTCACCAACATTCTACCTAATAAATAAATGGGTAGATAAATCTTGCTTTTTTTGGAGAAAAAAAAAAGGAAAGATAAGGCTGCAGTTTGAAAACAGTTGCTATCAGAGCTCCATGAATTCTGCTAAAATTTAAGAAAGCATAAGCATTAAAATTACCTTGAAGCATAGATGGAAAAATAGTGAAATCACTGATGCTTTTACAAAAAGATTACTGAGAATAAGTTTCAAGATGATCAGCAATTTACAAGTGTACAACCCATTTTGAGAAATAATGATATGATGTTAAAGATTTAGCCACAATGGCAGACTTGATTGGTGAGGAAAAGATTAATCTTGTCCATGCTGTCATTGAATCAGACCAATGACCAATGGTAGAAACATTAGCAGAATCCAGAGACATTGCAAATGGCACAGCTTACACTGAAAAATTAAAAGTGAAGCAAACTTTCTAACTTAGGGGTGCCCAAAATGGTAGAATCCATGTCAGATGCAGAGAACAGAGTTTTTAATGGAAATTTTAAATAAACAGGATCATGGCACTGATGCAGTTTTTGGAAAAAAGAATTGTATCAGATGCATCCTGGCTTTGCTAGCTGAAGACAAGCCACAATTAAACCAACAACTACAAAGAAGTAGCAGTCCAGTCAAGGCAAAGCAACCAGTCAACAGTAGAGTCTGTACGTGGGAGAGCAGAGCTGTCTTGGGAAGCATGGCATTTTGCTACATAGCATTCTGAAAGACAAAGGAAACAAGACACAAGAATGACATAGCTTATTATGAGCCTGTTTTGAGAAGCTTAAGTCAAATCTTTAGCAGTAAAATGCTTGGGAGAGCTTCCCCAGGGAATCTCTTTCAATCTCACAAAGCTCCTGCTCATTCCCCTCTTCAAACAAGGGAAATTTTGTGAAGAGTTTCTAGGAGAAACCATCAGGCATCCCATTTATGGTTAAATTGACATGGTTAAATTCCCAAAAGCCTAGTTCTTTAAGGGATATACTAAAGGGTTGCTATGATTGCTAACAATGAACTTCATAGAGCTTATATTGAGAAATCACATTTTATATATTTTCAAGTATCTTAATTCTATTTTCTACAAACTTCATGAAATGTATTATGCAGTTTTATTAAAAAATTTATTGATTTGACATTTTATGAATTAATGGCACCATATATGTTCTAGAAAACAAATCTGAAAGACTATATTACAGAACACAAATTAGTAGCACTTCTATTTTCTTTTTTTAAATTATATTTTGACAATCTTTACATAGTTAATTAAGGTAAAAAGGTTCAAGGGCTATAGGAAAGTGGGTAAGACTGTTATTTTTTCCATATTGCTTGCTTCATGTTTAAAGGGGGGTATGAAGGGAGAAAGTCCACCCAATTGCCCACCCTCCCCAGATCCTGGATGTAGGGCATGCTCTGAGGGTCTTGCTCAAGCGGTTTTGATAGTTCACCAGTTGTGAATCACTGTCAATCTGGCCACTCCAAGCACTATGAGGTCTTTGAAGAATCCATTGATTGACATAGTCCATCACAGAGTCTCCGTTTGCCCCGTATTTCGCTGCCAAGATATAGCTGAGATGGTTGGTTGACCTGTTCTGTCTTCTCTCTTTTCTTGGTTAGGGTTCTGAACCAGCATTTTGATTGGGGAGATCTCCAAGCACTTCTATTTTCATATCTGCTTAACACTCAGTAGCATTATTTTTTATTTCCATTGTGGTTTATTTTCTCTCTTTGCTTTATTTAATTATGTAAACTGACTAAATCTCACATATTTCATGATATACATTGAGGAACACAGTTCCTACCCTCCTTCCTACCCACATTTCCCACCCACCCTCCTCCTTCCTTATATTTTCCCTAGTTATTACAATGGTGAATGATATTTCACAGTAAACACAAGTGAATGGAGAGCTTCTGAAAAGAAAAAAAAAAATCCATGACTTTATAATTCTGCGTAGGTTGTGTATCACCTGAAATTAGTGCTCCCTTTTCCCCAAAGAATATTGTGGGATACTTTCTGTGCTACAGTCATCCCTTTTTTCTGTCAAGGGATATTTTCTAAGAGTACTAATTACTGTTAGAGTATGATTCTGTATGCTGGCTCAGTCCCCAATTGCCCATATCAGCCAGACCTGAGCCTGGCTGAAACCAGTAACCCAAAACTCCATCCTTGTCTCCCCCATGGTTGCCAAGGGACCATGTGCTTGAGCCACCAGCTGTTGCCTTCAAGGATACCTTAGCAGAAACCTGGACTGGAAGCAGAGAAGACAGAATTCAAACCAGAACTCCAGTATGGGGTGCAAATGTCCTAGAGGCAATTTAACTCACTGAGCCGCAAGGCCTGCCCCTATATGAGATAAACTCTAAATTTCAAAAACACAAATAAGCTAAATAAAAAGATTATAGAAGATAGTCTGTGTAAACAATAGGCGTCACAAATGCATCTGGAGTACCTAAACATTTACTCTAGCAAAAATTCTAATAGGTTACATGAGAGAGAGTGGGAAAGATATTCAAGTAAGCACAAGTTGTTTTTAGTTTTCAAATATGAAGGCAACCTCTTATTTGTTGTTCTTTAATGTGGTTCTCATCTTGAAAGAAGAAATATGTAGAACATTTTGAGATAAAGTAATTATAGAGAGGAATTACATAAAAATAATGCTTAATATTAAATAATAGAGTAATATTAATAATAGAGTACTATTGAATAATAATAAAATAATAATACTTGAAACTCAAAGAAAACTTGAAAAATTCAAAAATTTGAATTTTTTGAATTTTTTTTGAAAACTTGAAAAATTCAAAAATTCAAAAATTTCATCTAATACTGTGTTTCTAAATAAAATAGGCTTACTGCTTATGGTATCTGAAAGGCTTTTGGGTGAAATTTTAAAATGTTTTAATAGTTATGAGTTTAGTAAGATAGATTAGGAAATACCATCACTACTTTAAAACACTCATGATTTTTTACCAATAATATTTACTGCCAAAGAAGAAGCTTGCACATAAGATACAAAAAAAAGTAATGGTTAATGTAATTGGAGTAACTAGGTAAATGATAACAGATAAAATACACAGGTGTGGCAAAAATTCTTGGAATAATATGAAAAACACTAGGTGACTAAATTGTCCAATTGAATTCAGTTCCCTTAGCATAGCTGAGACCCAGAGAGCAGCAGCAATTTGCCTGTGGTCACACAGTAACTTCACACCTGATTCATGAACCCAATTTTCCCAATATTCATTGTCATGATTTCTTTTCCAACGTGCCATTAAAGATAAAGCATCATTTGTTCAGATACTTTAGATCTCTTCTATTTAAGGAAAAATATGTAAAGTGCCCCCGGAGACTTATTAAGCAGTGTAATAAAACATGATGACAAGAACTCAATACAAATTCAGTGTCATTACTTTGCTATTTCCACCGTTTTTGGTACTAACTGGTGAGTGATGTTTATTCTGAACCTGTAAAGTTCCAAGTCATCAAAAAGAAAGTATTTTACTAGTAGCCAAGTTTTTTTTTTTTGCAATCATAGATATTTCTATATTCCTATTATGCTTCACCCTCATTAGAACATAAACTACATGAGGCAAAGTCATTATCTATTTTTGTTTCATAGGTAGAACCCAGAATGATGCCTTACCTGTGCAAACTGTCAATTAATTATGACTGAAATATTTTGAAAGATCAAGAGTATACTCTAAGCCTAGAAACAAAATGTCTTGACATGTGCCTATTAACATAAATAATTTTTCATTCACGTATTCATTTAACAATCATCTGTATAGATTTCCTATGTGCCATGCACTGTCTTGGCATGAAGGAAATAATAGTTAATGAGAAACATGACAGAACACAGCTACCAATAAGACTATAAATATTATGAAATGTATTAAGTGCTGTGTTAGATCAAAGTCTAAGGTGCAGTGGGGTATATGGTAGGGAAAGCAATTCAATCAGACTTGAGAGCAAAGAAAATCTAACCTGAATCGAAAAGATAAATGGCAACTAATTAGTGGAAAACAAGTTATGATTAATTACTACTGCAGTAATCTGAAGGGTTTTGGCAAAAGACCAAAATCCCTTCCTTATCCTCACCTTTTTCTTCTGAGTAACTCTGACAGATGTTGTATTCTAGTTCCCAAGGACCTTGCTCTCAGCTGAGCCCCACTGTGGCAATAACTGATAAAAGTTTAAGCCACTGTTTTTTTTCTTCCAGAGATACTTACAGAAAGTGAACAATTATACGATGTTCGTATTCTTGTCTCAACAGTAAAAATGAACTTAGCATATTCTAAATTACATGATGACTTACATTGACATCATTATTTAGAGAAGAGCTTGATAAAGTGCAGTCCTTTGGCTGGCCACATTAAAAAAATATTTTGCTTGAAAAATGGATTTATGGGAGAGAGAGAGAAAGAGAGAGAGAGAAAAAAAGAAAGAGAGAAAGAAAGAGAGAAAGAAAGAAAGAAAGAAAGAAAGAAAGAAAGAAAGAAAGAAAGAAAGAAAGAAAGAAAGAAAGAAAGAAAGAAAAATCTGTCACCTGCTGGTTCACTATCCGAATGTTTTCAAAGGCTGAGTCTGGGTGAGGCAGAAGACAGGAGCCTGGCACTATACCAGAGTCTCTCACATGGGTGGGGTAGCAGGGTCCAAGTACTTTGAGCTCCACTGCTCTCTTTGGTATATTAACAGGGAACTCAATCAGGAGCAGAACAACTAGTACTTAAACCAGAACTTATGTGGGATGCAGGTGTCACAAACAACATCTTAACCTGCTTCATCATAATGGTGGCCCCAGCCACTGTTTGTATTAATAAAATTGTATTGACACACAACCATGCTCATTCATTTGGATATTGCCTTTGGCTGTTTTTGCTCTACAACAGCAGGGCTGACTGGTGCAACAAATAGAAATCAATTTCAGGAAACCTATTTCACAGTAAGCTGACTATAGTTAATTATGATTACTGCATTTTAAAGAATGTAATTTTATGTGTTCCCTCCACCAAAAGAATCACTATGTGAGGTAATACATTTATAAACTAGCTGGATTCAGCCATTGCACATGCTTTAAAACATCATATTGTACATGTTTAAAAACATGTTATCTATTGATTTAAAAAATACCCCAAAAAACAAACAAACAAACAAAAACAAAAACAAAAAAACAAGTTTAGGGTCCTGTGTTAGGGTGTAGTGGATAAAGCACCACCCATGAAGCTGGCATCCCATACGGGTCCCAGTTCAAGTCCTGCCTATTCCACTTCCAGTCCAGCTCTCTGCAAATGGTCTGCAGAGTAGAGCAGATGATGACCCAAGTGCTTGATTCCCTGTACCCCATATGGGAGACTCAGATGGAGCTCCTGGCTTCTGGCTGCTGGCTTCCTCTTTATTCAGCCCTGACTATTGTAACTAGCAGATGAAAGATAACTGTCTCTCTCTCTCTCCCTCTTTCTCTAGGACTCTGAGTTAAAAAATATTTTAAATGCATAAAATTGCTTACTGTCATAGTAAACAGAGATAGAAAACATCTCTGACTTTCATTCAAGCAGGTAGCAGAAACAAAGTGGATAACTATAAGCATTTTATTCACTGAAGGGCTCAGCAGAGTCACTTCCAAAGGGGCTGAGCCTCAGCTAATGCTTCTTATATTTATAGTGACAATATTGCTGGGTTCAAATTGTCGTCTGTGTGACTTAGCACCATGTATGAGAGACGGATCTTTGTGACTTGAGACCACACCAGGTCAGTTGGTCAAGTAGATATATGGAAGGAAGTATAGAGAGCAGATGTTACGGCATTTTTCTTCAGTACACAGAATGATGGCAGATAACAGGGGCACAGCCATTGTCCCCAGTATCTTGGTGGTCTTATCTCCTCTCTCTACATTTTCCCTTCCTTGCTATCTGCCAGAGGATGGAGAAGGATACTGTATGGCCTTACTAAATTAAAACTGTTTTCTATCTGACCATGTACTAAAACCATTTGCCAACATACTAGTTTATATTATATTACTCTCAAAAATATTTGTTCTTAACAGTGGATAATTTAGTTGATTGATGCCATTAATCAACTTCTTCACTTAACCACTCTTTTCAGACATAACACATTTCCTGGTTTTCTTCTTCTTTTTGGGATATATCTTCCAATAATTTTTCAAGTGATGATTTGTGATGAATTCTTAGCCTTTGAATATCTGAACTTGCCTTTATTTTGTTTTCACTCATAAATAGGTATCTGACTGAGCAAAAGTTCCAGGTTCACAATCTCCCTGCATTCCTAGTACCTGGAGGCATGCTTTCATTGTTCATAGACTCTCCAATTGGGAAATTCAGCTCAGGTTGTGTATTTGCAGTGTCTTTTACCATTTTCATTTTTCACTTTGCTACTCTGCATTCTTAAAAGATGTGCCTAGTTACAAATTTATTTTCATTTACCCTGTTTGGCACTTGGAATGCACTTTCAAGTGGAAGAATTCTTTTTAGCTCTGGAAAATTTTCAGCTGTTATATCCTCACAGCATTCTTTTTCTACCATTCCATCCATTCCCTTCTCATATAATTTATCTGATAAATACTGGAAACTCTTAGCCCGTATTTCATGTATTGTAATTTATCCTTCACATATTTAAACATTGCTGTCCTTTACTACCCTGTCCTGGGCTAATTTTCCCAGAAATATTTTCCAATTAATTAATTATTTGTCCAGGTCTGTCAACCTTAGAGTATCTTTTATTTCAGTGACTAATAAAAGGAATGAGAGCTATCTAGCCCTCAGGCTTCAGCCTGAGTCAGACCATACATCTTTAGTTCACAGCATTTGGACTTTGAACTGCCTCCTCCTACTTTTAAACAGAGAGACTAGAAGTGACTCCAGGCTCACTTAGCATTTTATGAACTTTTTTATCCTATTATTGGTCTTCTCATTGCATTGACTCTAGCTGTAATCACTACCTGAGTTTCTCACTCTCTGTTCCTGTAGTGTTACAAATTGTTTTTATGACAAAATTTTATCCTCAAGAAGAGCTCTGGTACTAGCTATTAAGATAATACATGCTTTACAACCCTAAATGGGTGTATTCTCTACAGCTCTGAAGAACTTGGCAAAGTAGTAAAGTTCTAAGTAGGGCATTAACTTTGTTACAGTGCATTGATTTTTGTGGTTCTGACTTCCTGCTGAGTGGTGGTGCTGGGATTTTTGCCTTCACATGCTTGCAAGGCTACAAAGATACACAGTGACATGTGAGGAATGTGAATCATTCCGTGGTGTGGTATTTTGGATATTTAGGTAAGAAGCTGAAATTTGGTAGAATGAAGCAAAAGCTGGGAAATAAGGGGAAAATATTTTTTTCTACTCAGAGACAAGAGTGATAGTTTATATGAAGGCTGTAAGTCTTTGACTAGCTGGTAGTTTTAGCAGTGTTAAAATGAATGGTGAAAAAGCTAAAGTTTTGGTCCATTTTTCAGGAAGTAGTGGACTCCAGATAATAATGCTCAAAGTTTCCATAATCTCTTACTATGCTAGATAGAAACTATCACTTTTGCATAGTCTAAATTAATCATCAACTCAAATCCATAGGGTGAATACTATTATTCTCACACTTTCTGTTAACAATACAGAACTGCAAATGGCTTAGCGAACTTGAGTAAGATCTCACAGCCAATCTATGATCAATAATCTGCATCTAGAATGCATAGTTTTAATATTTATAGATATTTTGAATTTGGATATTAGACCTGCCAGTTAATATTTAATTTTAGTCTAATTGCTTAATTTCTTTGAGTGAAAGTTGCCTTGCTAACAAAGTGTATTGCTATGAGGGTTAAAGTACTACATTTAAAAGACTTAAAGGTAATGTCAGATACAAAGCAAATAGTGCATACTACTTGCTGTTGTTTTTAATGGTGATGGTGTTTTGTTTGTATCATTATTCTCTGTGTTCTCATTCCTATTCTTTGCATCACTCACTGAGGGAAAGCATCAGTTATGATCCAAAACTCAATTGAGACCAAAGTAGCCAGAGGCCCTTTGAAGTGAACCCTGCATACAAATTGAGGAGACCTTAGACTCAAACTAGGACATGTTGAGTGGCAGAGATGCTCTTAGAAAACTAGCCAGTGGCTCCATATCATGTAAGGTTTAGAATAAATGGATGAAAATTTTTCAAAAGATACAGTCTCCAAGAGAAAGGTGAAAGTATTAAATTTTGACTTGTCAGCACAGAGATGCCAAATTAAGGCAAAAACTACAAAAACTTGTCAGATTGGAACAAGTTACAGCTTTGTCAATTCCCTATGATCAGCACAGTCACACATTTCACAGTTTCTTTGGAAAAACAATTTGGCAACACCTTTCAATACTGTTAGTACATGTTCCTTTTAATCCAGCTATTCTGTTCAAGGAAATGTATCTTATGGCAATGCCCATCCACTTGAGCAAAGATGCACAAACAGCTTAAAAGTCTGTCATGTTCTCAGTAGTGTTATGAATTGGTGCAGTATTTCCCTAACAGTGGTCCCTACAGCTAAATTTCTTTGTTTTGGTAACTACAAAAAATGCTTTCTGTTCAATGGACTTGTCTTGTTTTATGAATAAATCGCTGAGTACTTTCAGCAGTTCTATTGTTCTCATACACTTTAAGAAGAGTTACCAGGAGTGTGATGATATCATATAAATGTCAAACTTTGATTGAAGGGATCTACTTCTAGTGTTTAATCATTGCTCACTCTCATTTTTAGGCTATTTCTCTTGCCCTTAGGGGCTCAGTAGAATCATTTCTTCTTTTTAGACTGATTTTTCTCTTCAAAGATTCTTATGTTTCTTTCAAACTTTTACCATCCTTTATCTCATATGTGAAGGACTTAGTCATTGCCAAATGTAGTATTTTTAAAATGAAAAAAGAAGAAAAATAAGGCAAAGAAGAATTCTAGGGTCATTGGAGTACTGGAGTCACATACCTTTGCAAAACTGATGATACCTCGTCAAGTATCACCCAGGAAATTAATGAGTAAGAAGTAAGAGCTATGGCAAATAAGATTGGATGATATTTTCAAATACAAATCTGGCATATCCTTCTAGGAGGAAATAAAAAGGAATATTTTATATAGACTTCCAAATGCTCAATTAAGTTTATTTAGCAACTTTTTTCCTAATTATGGAATAACTAGTTCCAAATAGATATAATGTTGCTTTATCTTGGATATTTACAATTTTGTCTGAAAGCCCATTTGTCCTTGAGAAACTAGCAATCAGCAAAGCAGATGATGAAGCTATAAATCTGTGGAATTGCTTTGCCAAATATCAGTGTTTCATCATTATCGTGGTGAAATGAGTTCTTTTACTGAACACTATTGAATACGCCTCACAATCGCCATTTTTCAGTGCCTTAATCTGCACTGTGAGTTGTCTTGAAATTTTTTTCCTGAAGCTTTGGCTATAAATAATATCACAAAAGGACAAAGCTAAAAGAATGAAAAGGGGTTGGAACAGATTTGATTTTAAATCTTTCAATTTGTGTCTTTTTAAAGCAAGCCTATGTATTTGCAGTCCTGTAGTTACTCTGCATCTATGCTCATCAGAAAATACTATGAACAGATTTGTCTCACATAGGCAATAAAATTCACCTATTTATTTGACTTTAAAACGTTAGAACATAAATAAATATACCTTGTATTGCAACCATGCCTGAGAGAAGGATTGCAACAATTTAATGAAGAACTTCAGTGGGTAGTGTAACATTATGCAAGTAAACAACCTCTCGAAACATTGAAAGGTTGAAATTTCAAAATTAGACCTGTTTAATCAAAATAAAGCCATCCTTCATCTCCCATTACTAAATATGTATACAGTATTGATAAAATCCTTAACCTTCCAGACCATTTCCATCAACTCATATTCATTCTACAGTAGCCAAATATCCTTAATTGCTTTAAAAAACTTTTAACTCAGATATGTAGCTGTTCTGCCTCCCTCTGGAACCCACACAAGTTTTCAGTAGCAAGGTTCAAGTTGTTGGAAAATTTGAAAAGTTCTGAGACATTTGACATTGCAGTTCATCTGCCTACTTAGTAGTTATGGAGGAAGCGAAGAATTTTGTCTAGACATCACATATTCCATGTATCTTTCATTGTATGATTTTATTATGAATCTTATTCAGAGCAGGAAATAGGTACTTAATGTACTTAAGAGGAGGTTGACGTTCTAGAAATGCTTTTTTGGCTATCTTGTAGACACTATTAAATGATTCATTTTGATCTTGGAAAATTAAATTTCATTTTTCTATTCCTATGAAGTAAAACATTTTAATTTCTGTCAACAGCAATTTACACTGGAATCGGATTTCTTATTTGTCTATCATTGTTCATTATGAGCGATATAGTCTATTGATTTGAAAACCTGTGCTTGATATTTGTAGATACTGACTACGACTTTTTTAGGACATTGCCAAAATGAGCAATTGAATGAGCTAGAGGGTCAGAATGAGGGTAGGTAAATGCAATTTTATCTGGGTACTTTATTCTTTTTTGAGAAAATGCTGTTTTGTTTTAAACAGCACACTAGGAAAAATCACAAATTATTTTTTCCTTTATTGTCTATTAGCATCCATGTTAATAAGTAATTTGTAAAGCTCAATTTCAAATGGTAACTTCTAGTGATTCAAAAGTAAGAGATAAAAGTCAACCAGACATTGTTTTTAAAAGTCTGATTAAATCTTTTTATTTTATTTATATTATATAAACAATTTTCATGTATTTCATACTATATATTTGGGAGCATAGTGATGCTTTCCACCCTGCCCTCCCTCCTGCCTCACACACACACCTCTTTGTGTTGCTGCTTTTCAAAAAGATTTTTTTACACTAACATACAATGTACAATCACTAGGCCTAATATTCCATTACATAAAGAAACCAACAAATATCAAGTAGGAAGCCCACATCACTCCTTAGAATATAGGCAAAGGCTGTAAATAATAATCAAATCTCAAAATGTCACTTTTGCTCATGTAGGTGAAATATTTTGTACTCTGTGTATTAGTTACCACAGATCAGAGAAAACCTATGGTACTTGTCTTTCTGGGTCTGGCTTATTTCACTTAGCATAACGCTTTCCTTTTATATGCATTTTACTGCAGAACACAGGCTTTCATTCTTTTTGGGAATAAAGATAATATTTTATTTTGACATGTTAGTGCACAGGAAGCAGCTTTTCTACTGCTCATTTTTTATTGTTATTAATATTGTCATCATTTTATGATACAATTTCATAGGCTCCTGGTATTTCCCTTATCCCCTCCCCAAATTCCCTCCCCCACCTAGTTCCCCTGTATCATTATTAAAATATAGTTCTTCATACACAGTCATATGTCCATCATTGCGGTCATGGACAATGACAGAGTCCAGCATCCTATTGTCAAGATATAGTTAACAGTTTCATTGGGAGTCCATCTTTGTCTGGAAGTAGAGATGCATACTGCATTGTATCCTCACACCTGGATATGTTAGTCTCCATTTCACAGTTACTGTACATCCCCTTAAATGAAAAGTCACAGTACAAAATCAACAATAGAAAGAAAAATTCAAATTTACAATGCCATGCAGTCAAATGACATGTTACTAGATATGACAGTCTCCATTACACAGTTACTATACATCCCCTTATTTGAAAAACCACAAAACCAAATCAACAACAGGAAGAAAAAAGAAATGAACAACACCATGATGTTAAATAACATGCTACTAAATGACTAACGTGTAGCTGAAGAAATGAAAATCAAGAACCTTCTTGCAGAAGATGATGCTACTGTATGATCTATGAGTCATTGAAGAATTTAATCAGACTAAAGTGTTTTGAAGAGATGAAACTAACAGAAAACATCAAAACCCATGCAATATAGTTTCCACTATTTTTTGTTGGTGAAATGTGGCTCTTCTAGATAATAAATAGATGGATTTTGATTTTTAATCCAGTCTACTAATCTATGATGTTTGATTGAGCTTAAGCCATTTACGCTCAGGGTTAATATGTACGGGTGGTACTTTGGTCCTGTCATTGTAGGAATGGGTTGTTCATTGGTTTAGTCTTCTGTTGTCATTTTCCTGGGATGTTCTTCACACTTGCCTTTGGCTTTGTTGAGTGCTATTCCTCTTCTGTGTCAAGATAACATCTTAAAGTATCATTTGTAGGGACAGTTTGGAAGAGGCAAATTCTTTTAGCTTTCTGACTGTGGAAGAATTTTATTTCATTTTCAAAGACAAAAGAAAGTTTTGCTGGATATGTTATCCTAGGCCGGCAATTTTTTTTTCTTTTAGGATATGGAATATGTCACTCTGTTATCTTCTTGACTGTAGAGTTTCCTGTGAGAGATCTCCTGTGAGTTTAATTGGCATTCCTTTATATGTCAATTTTTTTCCACATGCACATTTAAGGATCTTTTCCTTATGTTCAATTGAAGAGAGCTTGATGATCATGTGTCTTGGTGAAGATCACTTTTGATCAAGCCTGTTGGGAGTTCTGTGCCCCTCCTGGATGTTGTTTCCCAATTCTTTCTCTAGATTAAGGAAATTTTCCCTTATTATTTTATTGAATATATCTATAAAACCAGTTTCTCTTTCTGCACCTTCTGGGACTCCCATAACTCTTATATTTGGCCTCTTAATAGTGTCTTTCAATTCTTGAATACTTTTTTTGGCCTGATCCAGCTCTGCTTCCAGCTTTTTGTTTGCCTCCCCCTGATGACAGGAAATATCTGCCAATTCTGAGATTCTTTCTTATGCTCGCTTCATTCTATTTTGGAGACTCTCCACTGTACTTTTAATTTGCTCTACTGTGTTCTTAATTTCTGATATATCAGCCTTAATTTGCTGTATTGCTGCTATTGCTTGTGTAAAATATTCCTTAAATTCTTTAAACCCTTCTATGTTCTTCTCATTGTTGATCAGCAGCTTTAAAATGAGCTTTCTAAATTCTGTGTCCCCCATTTACATCAAAAATAGAAATAGGTAAAGAAAAAATAACTATCATAATGGATGGAATAGTTTCAGGAAAACTTGCTGGTTACATTAAAAAAAGATTCACATTCGGGGAAACATGTTTGCTTTTACATTTTATTTGAGCTATGGATATGAAATAACTCAATGTGTTTTATCATGATGAAAAAAGTCTTATTATCAACCTGAAAATTTGAATTTCTAATAATATCACTTTGGGAAATATATCTTTGTCAATATGCACTGACAATAATTTAGCTAAATTTTGGACTCATACTCTTGAATATATGTTGATGTATGCATGGACGTGGGAGTGACATTGGTTTGTAGGTGTATGTTTTCTCATTAGCGCAGAAGTATCAGTGATATTAACTAATCATGTTAATATGCAACAAAAGTACAAATACTTGTTTGCTTCAAAGGTAACAGGTGTTCTCAAAGCATTAACATGGTTAACTATTTTGCAGTGGGAAGTCATATTTACTCAGTTAAAGAATATAGCACAGGCTAAAGGCAGCCTATTCTCGTCTAGGCTCCCTCAAGACAAGGACCAGAAAATAGCAAATCCTTTGACAAATTTGCAATATCAATTGTTGAAGTAACATTCCATTCACTAGAATGAGTCAATCCTGAATGCTGAGAGGATAAAAAACTAAATCATTTGACATTTTCTAAATGGTAATGGGATATCCCAGGTAGCTTGTGAATTGGTCCATATCAGGAAGTTGATTATGGTCCATATGACCTCAAAGCTTAGCTCCTTTATCAGGGAGAGAGAGAGAGGGAGAAAGAGAGAGAGAGAGGGAGAAAATGAGAGAGATAGAGAGAGAGAGAAATGTCAAATAGTTTTTTTCTTCCCATTTAGAGTTAGAAAAAATCCCTCTGATCCCTTTAAAGAATAGTTATTAAATATATGATATATTATTTTATAAACAGTATATGTAGCAGTTGACCTCATAGCTGAGTCAGAGCAACCACTGGCACACACATGATCTGTGGCTGGGAACAGGCCCGGTTGGGGAGCTAAGGGGACAACCCTAACTGGATTGAGGTTCCCACCAAGGGGTGTGTGGCCTGGAATAGGGGCTGATCCTGAACAGGAAATGGTTGTAGTCTCCCTTGGCACAAGTGTGGACTGGGATTGGATGCACCAAGCCAGGCCAGACTCCAAAACCTTCTGGTGTCCTAGAGGACCAGGGTAGATGTGAAATGAACTAGGCAAGGTCTCAACCCCTACTGAGCCATGTGTGAGCCATATGTGGGTATGGACGAGCCATGGCTGGGCTGAAACATCCAACAGCAAGGATCAGTTTGGGTTGAAGGCCAGTCAGGAAAAGCCACTGGTATGCACAAAATCTGGCATTGGGAGAGATTCTGATGGAGGAGCCTGGGTAACTCCTCTGGCAGGACACAGTCCCTGCAGGTAAGCACAAGAAACATGATAGGAAACAGCCCAGAACAGGCCATGGAAAGTTACCCACTGGGTTCTGACCTTGATAGTGTTGTTTAACACTTTCCTCAGCAATCTGAAGGGATACATGGAAGATACACTTATTAAATTCTTAGGTGTCATAAAATTTAAATGCTGGGTAATAGAATTAAGATTCACAAAATTCTGTACAAGTTATGATTATGGCTAAAATGGACAAGTTGAAGTGAATAAAGATACATATAATGTCAAACTAAGACAATTTTGGTCCTAAGAGAGACTCAATTTTAAAGGATTATCACAAGAGTAGAAGGGACTATTATATTAGGAAAAGAGGGATCATTATAAAAGGGAAATACTAAAACCATAATATCTGTAAAGCATCTTTTTTTTTTTATTGTTGCTTACATTGTATTATGTAGTACAGTTTTATAGGCGCTGGGGATTCCCCCCACCCCTCCCATACCCCTCCCCCCATGGTGGATTCCTCCACCTTGTTGCATAACCATAGTTCAAGTTCAGTTGAGATTCATTGCTTGCAAACACATGCCTAGCATAAAGTTCAGCGTCTTATTGTCCAGATAAGTTCAGTGGCCTCTTGGGGAGACCTTCTCTGGTCTGAAGATAGGTCTAACAGAGTAAAGATCCGGTCAGTTAAAAGCCCCAACAAGGCCTCAGTATCTTAATAGTTCATTAAGAAGGGCTTTTTTTTTTTTTTAAAGATTTATTTTTTTTATTGGAAAGGCAGATATACAGAGAGGAGAGACAGAGAGGAAGATCTTCCGTCCAATGATTCACTCCCCAAGTGAGCGCAATGGGCCGATACTATGCCAATCCGAAGCCAGGAGCCTCTTCCAGGTCTCCCACGCGGGTGCAGGTTCCCAAAGCTTTGGGTGGTCCTCGACTGCTTTCCCAGGCCACAGGCAGGGAGCTGGAAGGGAAGCGGGGCTGCCGGGATTAGAACCGGCGCCCATATGGGATCCCGGGCGTGCAAGGCGAGGACCTTTAACCTCTTGCGCCACGGCGCCGGGCCCAAGAAGGGCTTTTCTAAGGGAAGTGTCCATGGCCAGGAAGAACCAGGTTTAGGAAAGTTAAGTTCACAGAGAATGTTTTACGCTGAGGCCAGTCTAACTTCCAGGATGGTCCTTTAAAGAAGGCTTGTCAGCTGGCTCAAACTGAGATTGAGCCAGAATTCTGGCTCCAGAGGAAAGAGAAAAGTTTGATCCAATTTTTTAACAAACATTTTCTCGCAAGAAATGTGTGGGGACAGCATTTCAACTAACATTCCTGATGCAATTAATGGAAATTTACATGCTATGTGTTTGGCTTTGTTTTTAAGTAAACCAGAAAAATGTATTGTTAGTCTTATTGAAATCATATGGGGAAGAATGTGTCTTTGCAATGAACTAATTTCATAATGTAAAACAGCTTAAAGGGTACTTTAATTTTCTCCATTTTTATTTTTATTATTTTCTATGATATAGTTTTGAAGGTACAGGAATTCTTTCCTTCCCCACCGCATTTATCTCACCTCATTTTTGCCTCTCACCATTTCCCCCATATTATTACAGTACATGGTGCTTTAATAACAGTTACAAGTTTAACATTCTGCATTAAGTGTATCATGGCATTATAGGTATAAACAAAGTTAGAAAACCACTTATGCTGCCAAGGTACATTTAACTGAGTCAGTAAGAGTCCTATTTCCATTTTGGAGTAAAGATTCATTTTGCAACGTATCTTCATGCCTTAACTCACTACAAATTATAATGTTAAACAAGTAAAAAGTAGGAAGAGCACAGTTCCATAGGAGTATAGATGAGGATTAATACGAATCATATCCAAAAATGACCTTTTAATTCCATATATTTTTTATTCTTCCGTAACTGCCATATATCTGATAGAATATGATATTTATGTTATTGAGACTGGCCTATACATTAAGCAGAGTAGCTTTAAGTTGTGTCCATTTTATTGCTGAAGACGAAGTTTCATTCTTTTTATGACTGAATATACTTCCATAGTATATATTTGTTATCAGTTAGCAGACAACTAGATTGATCCTATATCTTAGCTATTGAGAATCTAGCAGCAATCAACATGAAAGCACAGATAACTCTCTCATATGTTGATTTTTTTTTTCATTTGGATAAATTTCCAGGAGTAGGATGGCTGGGTCCTTTTGTAGATCTATTTTCAGATCTCAAAGGAATATGAATTCTGTCTTCCATAATGATTATACTAGTTTACATTCTCACCAACATGTGACTAATGTGTTTTCTCCCATATCCTCTCAAGCACTTGTTGAATTTTGATTTTTGTATGATAATCTTAGTTATTAGTCCCTCTATTTCAATGTTTTAGGTGTCCTGGTAGTCCATGACTTGTAGCTGGGCTATTTCTTTGTTCTTCTTAGTTTTGTTCTTTTCAAGCTGATTGAAATATCTGTGTATATCTCCATTATACGTATTTCTGTTGTTGATCATGAGTGGTAGTAGAATATGCATCCTAAAATATGCTGTTCTGGCATGAGATTGTTTTGATTTGGAGGCGATTAAGAAGAAAAGCTTTCTAACTCCCTTTATTGGCTTATGGCAGGACAAAGCTGTTTTTTTGTCCCCTCTCTACAACAGGAGAGAAGTTAATTATCAGAGAAAACTCTAGGCCTTCATTGGGCCAAAGGTGGTTGGTAGTAGAGGAACCTATAAAATGAATCTTAAGAATTCCCCTTTATCTTCTATTAGTTCCATCAAATATGTACCTGCCCACAGTTTTCTTCTCCTAGATGCTCAAAAATTTCCCCTCTTATCATGTCTCTTTCAAGAATTGTATTATTCCTTTAAGGTTCTATACAATCTCAGATTATAATTATTCCTTTGTGTTACTCATCAGTCAAAGTCTTTCTCTCTCCTCCTCTCTCTCTCTCTTACCACTCTCCCTCTCTCCTTCCCTACCTCCATCCCTCTCTCTCTCTTTCTACACACGGACATATACAACACATGCACATGCACACACACACAACATGCATGTTGATAATCTTTGGTTTTCTCTTGTTAATCGGTCATTTGTCAGTATAATTTACAAGGCTCTCAACATAGTCTAACATATCCACATTCATATACAGCAAAACTAGCCATTAAGCACTGTTTTCTGGTTAAAACATTTTATCTGGTATGCCTGCACCTCATAACCCAAGTCAGTAATTTTGGTAATGGTCATAGTTTCTTGTGGTAGTCTAGGAGAAGTACAAAGGCAATTCCCAATAACACTTTATAACTATGTCTAAGTGATTTATCTACCCATGAGAAAATGAGAGTTGGTCACAGTTAAAGGAGTTGATTTTTAAAAAGCAGGGGCATGGTACTGGGGGAAGTGGTGGAATAACCTTCACTGCTAGATTTACTTACTGGGAGACTTCAGAAAAACTAATGTCTAACACCTAGAATCTTGGGCTGGGGTTAATTGACCCCTGAGGCTGTTTTAGCACGAATTCTTTGGTATTACATTGCACACACCAAGGGAGTAAATCACTTTCATACAGCTGTGGATGGGTCATAAATCAATAAAAATGCTAATAGTCTGGAGCTAAATCCAGAGCTTCCTAGTGTTCAGGTTGCTGTTGGACCACAGAGGGCGTGGCTCCCTGCTGCTGCATGAATCGAACATTTCCAACTGCCAGTTGTTTGGGTGCTAGAGAAAGTTCATTTCACTTATTTTCAATAGGCTCATTATTCTCCAGGAAGGACCGCCAAATAAGATTCCTTGTATGCTTATCCACAATTCATTTTATATAGAAGATTTTCTGTTTGAAAGGTATCCAAGAAAGGTTTCCATACTTCCATTATAGCTACAGTCCTTTGGACACTATTTTTCTCACACCAAACCCTGATCCCTTGTGGTATACCTTAAACCTTTTTGTTTTGCTTATGCTTAGTACAAGTTGGAAGGTAAATCATGGAATTCTGTGTATTTGTTACATAAATGTAGAAATGCAGTCCCACTTTAGAACTTTTGATCGTGTGCCTTCTCGTGTGTTTTAAGCTATCCTGCAGAATCCTGTTAGGACTTGTGGCTTTACCCTTCACGATGCACACTCATTATCATACAATTCTACACAAACGTGGCTTTTTCGTCTAACGTTTTATTTTTAACATGTTTACCAAGTTAGTTTAAATACATGAAAATATAGATACTTGATGAAGTATTTAAAAGATGCTTCAAGAGAATTTGCATGTGGAACATCTGACATGTAATGAAAACCTAGATTATCAACAGGAAAAAAAAGGAACTCCTTTTGTTTCAATTAACGGATTTTAATTTTCCAAATTTCAGAGAGAATCCTGTTTGATCTCTTACATTTATAAATTAAGTCCTAGATAAAATAAGAAGCATTTCTGTCAAAATGACTTGGTTTTGTCCATTTCTAGGCTCTGGGTAGCTTGTAAATAAATGGCCTCTGATAATGACTGCAACATGCTGATGATATGAATACATGCAAACTCAAATAGGTCTTCAGCCTTGTCTGTTGTGACAGTTTTTTGTTTTTTGTTTGTTTGTTTGTTTGTTTTTGCAAGAAGGCCATGTTTAGAGAGGTGCTACTGCTAATTACATCACTCTGAAGTGCACTGACTCTGCATTATGGTTCTTGTTAAGTGGACTTAGTGCCCAGAAATGGTGCAAATGGAGAAACCATTCTAGATTCCATAGGAGGAACACATAGAATTTCCCTTCCTGAATAAACCCTTGCTTTTCATCATTCACTTCCTCATTTCAGAGAAAAAATTTTCCATTCCAGGATCACTTTCCCAGTTTATATATACAGTTGTTAGGGCTCAGAAAGTTATATGTGAAAGTGTGGCATTGGAGAGTGGTCTGGGGACCTAGAGCTGGTGATGGAAGCTTTTTACACTGAGCCTTGAGATGGTCCTTCTTGTCCTAGATCCTTTCTCCAGATATCAGCATAGGGTAGCTGATTCATAGCATAGGAAGAGAGAAGAAAGGTCAACACCTGACCCAGAGAGACATTGGCAGATTGTCACCTGTTCTGCCTAGGGATTCTGCCAAACAGACTTGATGGTATTTGTTCATCAGAGATTTCGTCCACTTACTCTCCTATGCCCTGATTCCTTGTTCCCATCCTTGCTTCTAGAAGCCCCAAGTGCCTAATTCTAAGACTTGGGTTACTAATGTGAAGCTCCGTCATTTGTCTTTCTTGGAGTGTTATGTTTTCTGAAGCCTCTCTGTGCATCACATGTAAAGCATTCCTATGATATTCTCTTAGGTTAACATATCTATGAGCAGTTATTCCAGAGGACAAACTTGTTGAACCTTCTGAGAGGAAAGCTCAACACACACATATAAGGTCACCACTTCTCTCCTACTCTGGAACCTTGCTGTATCAACAACCCTGTTTGCTTGTTTGTTTTCTGCTCTCTTGTTACAGGTTTTTTTTTTCTAACCTCAGCTTGTAAGCCTTTTCACACTTCTCCATGTAAAAATGTCAAAGTAAAAGCCTTTCAATTTGGTATCTCCTGTCAGAGCTGATAAAATATCAAGATAAGTTTAATTTCTCCCTGATGAAAATACAGGGGTCTCTTCCCTCATCTCCTTTTCTATTGTAGAATTCCTTCATTTTTTTTTTAAAAAAAGTATTGTTACATCATTAATAATAATGACTAAATATGACACTCACCAGTCTCTAACTCAGAAATGCTTCCTCATTGCCCTGGGAACCATCTTTTTGAAATACAAACATCAGAAGAGTGTCCTTACATTCTTTGGGAAGGTAAAAGCCTAATCTCAGGGAAGCTGCTCCATTTAATTTTCCCTCCAAATTAAGATAATGACGCGCTTGGTTTCCCTAATGTCCATGATTAGGTTATGTGTGACAAAATCCTTTCACTTGAAATTAGCATTACATGCACAACAGGGTGAGAAACTGACATACTGATAAAAGGATGACTTGGGACACTTGCATCCACATTGGTGCCTTGGTTTGGGTCTGGCTCCCTCTCCATTCCAAATTCCTGTGAATATGCACTCTGAGAGATGCCAGAGGATGGCCCAAAGTGGGTCCCTTGCACTCACACGTGAGGTGCAGTTGGAACTCCTGTCTCCCGGCCTTGGCTTTACCCAACCCAACTATTGTGAGAATTTAGGCAGCAAATCTTTCTGCCCCCTCTTCTCTCTCACTGCCTTTCAAATAAAGAATTTTGAGGTTACCTTCTTAAGGAAACATACACAGTGGATTATAACTAGGTAAACAAGAAAGGAAACTTTTTTCTATCTTGGCAAGTTCAACAGATTATTGTGCTTCATCATTTGCTGGTTTAATGTTTACTCAAGTAATAACACTGTGTTTGTTTCTAGTACCTTTGTGTAAAGGTTTTCTATGTTGGGAAGAGAAAACCTTTTAGTTTTATTTCCTAGTACTTCTGCTCATAACTTTTCCAGCTTACTTCCCATCTTTTTTAGCAGCAAATTGCCTGAAGGCATTATCTACATACACCGATGTATGCTTCCTCTTGGCCTACTTATTCATCAGCTCAGTAGTTCCCAAATTTGGCTGCACATTGAAATTACCTGGAGTGCTTATAATACTACTGATAAGGAACATCGTGATTTAATTGGTATGGGTGTGATAAATTGGAAATCAAGATTTTCAATAAATACCTGGATTTTTCTTTATAAGGCTTAACAATTTGGGAGACCACCACGTTAGTCCCTTCTAGAATGATGTTCAATCACAGTAACTGTAACTCCCTATTTTAAGATTAAGAAGTAGATGAGGGCCGGGCGTGGTGGCGCAGTGGTTAAGGTCTTGGCCTTGCATGCCCGGGATCCCATATGGGCGCTGGTTCTATCCTGGCAGCCCTGCTTCCCTTCCAGCTCCCTGCCTGTGACCTGGGAAAGCAGGCGAGGATGGCCCAAAGCTTTGGGACCCTGCACCCGCGTGGGAGACCCGGAAGAGGCTCCTGGCTTCGGATAGGCATAGTATCGGCCGTTGCGGCTCACTTGGGGAGTGAATCATCGGACAGAAGATCTTCCTCTCTGTCTCTCCTCTCTGTATATCCGCCTTTCCAATAAATAAAATAATAAAAATAAATCTTTTAAAAAAAAAGAAGTAGATGAGTTTAGAATCATACAAAGGTAACATCCACCACCTGCTTTATTTTTCAATAATACTAAACACTGAGCCAAAGACTTTGTCCTTGACCAGACTTTAGTGAGGATCCTCAAAGATCTGTTTCGCCTAGTCCTCATGCTTGGGTCCTGTCTTCAGCCCATCTGGTCCAGTTATAGAAATCAGCCTGTGAGGTCAACATAGGGAGAGGAAACTGACTTACTTTCTATGCCTCATGAGTTTTACTTGGAACAAGGAAAATACCTAAAACCTGAATAACATATACTTGGATACCTCATATACATTTCTCATGGGAGATAGCCAGAGAATTGGGAAAATTTTAGAAAAGTGACATTGAATTCAAATTTAAATACCCCTTCTGATGAAATAAAGTGAATAAAAGGGTTTTTTTAAGTAATTTTGAAAGAGATGACCAGGAAGGCAAAGCAAACAAGAATGAAATATGTTGTGGACATTTAACTATACACCTTCTGCATGAATGTGTCTCCAGCTCTTTGGAGTCGCCTTCTCATCCTACTCAAGAGAGGGAGATTCTTTATATAGGGAGACTTCTTTATAGATATAACTTTCCTGCACACACCGGCAACATTTAGTCTGTTTGCAGAGCTTCTCTGGACTTTTCAGTTTCTTAAAATAATCAGCTCAAAATATTCCTTGTGCCAAAAGAGGCAAAATTTGGCATGGCATACTCTGATCTCCTACATCTGTATCAGGAAGAATTCCCACACTGTTAGTGTCTGATCATCCCTGGTATCAGATGAAATTCCTTATCCGTGCTGTTGATCTTGGAGTACTGTGGTTTGCCTTTTGCAAGTATACTGTTCAGTCAGTGTATCAAGAGTCCTCTTGCCATTGATGTTTTGGTTTAGTTGTTTTCTGATCAAGCTATACCATTCTGTGCCTTAGCTGGAAATCCTCATTTGTCCAAATGAAGTATAGTTGGATGCTGAAGACTCTTTACCCTTAATTGTTAATAGGTCATGAACAAGTCTTCAGTTACAGCTTTAACTTTTAACCATTTTCTAGTTCTAATTATCTTTAACAGATTTCCATTTTCTGAAGGAAGTAGATGCAATAATGCACGTGTTGTCATTCACATGTGGGTAGTAAGTAAATTGCTCCTGACAACTCTTTACAAGTGTATAAAGAAAAAAATGTAGAGACTGGACACAGTAATGGCTAGGGAGGATAAAGAAGGACTGGTTATGAGTGCAAAAGTACAGTTACACAGGAAAATTAATTGCTAGTGTTATATAGCACAGTAGAGTGGCTATAATTAACCACTAATTGCTATATATTTTCAAATAGCTACAAGAAAGAATTTTGATTATTTCTAACCAAAGAAATGAGGTGAGGTGATGGATATGTTATTTACTGTGATTTGCTCATTGCACATCGTGTGCATTTATAAAAATATAGAACTATGTGTGTGTGTGTAATTTACCCATTTGAAACAAAAATGCCCTTCAAAAAATGCATTGAAGACTAAATGATCTCATGTGTGTAAACCACTGTTCAGCACATACTAACTTTTCTTATTATCTGCTAGCATCTTCAAACTATTTAAGCTTCTGTTAGTTGACACCCTTTCTTTGAAATTCTCTCCTTTTTTGCCTTTTATTGCTCTGCCCTTCTCCTTTGTTCTTTTGTTATGTCTTCAGTTTTACATATCTTCCTTTACTTTTTGCATATCATAAGTTTTAAGAGGAACATAGCTATGTAGTTTGGCTCCTTTTCTCTCACTCATCCTGTACATTCTCATTTGGAGTTGCATAATGCAAGCTTACTTTCTGTACAAGTATGTCTTAGAGCAGAACTCAACACCTGGTACATAATAGCCATACACTACATTTTATTGAAGGTATGAATCTAAATTTCTGTCCATCACCTCTTCCAAATATTGCGAAGACCTACTGACCACCTGGATGCTATGACCCATATTGACTCCTTTAGCTTTTCTCCCTGTATTTCCTAGTTCATTTCGTAGTATAGATATCTTTCAGTCACACAGATTTAACAACTTGGAATCATCTTTGACTTCCTTCACCCCCTTGCCCACATAGCCAATCATTTGCCAAGTTCCATCAATTAGAACTCCATGTAATTTGTAGGAAATTACCTATTAACTAGTTTTTCTGCTTTTAGTTTCGTGGAAACCAACTATTAAAGCAATTACTCCTCCTACCCCTCATTTATACTAATACTTGTAAGGATTTTTTAAAAGAGCAGCAAAATGGTTTTTAATTGGCTATAATTGCCAATTTGCACTCCAGGAGTCGATGCATGCAAGAGAAGGGTTTAACAAACCTAATTTGATATACACATTCCATTTTCTATTGTGAAGCATGGCAAGTTTCCTAAAATCAGCACAAGAAATGTAAATGTAAAGTTTCATGTATTTACAAACTGGACAAAGATTTGAATGGTAGATACAGCTCTATCTATGAGGAACAAAAAGATGTATTGTTTTTCACAGAATTATTTTTACAGATACCATGGTAACTCCTGCATATCCATTTTCAAGGTAAATAGAAGTAACAACTAAATTAATATTAGTATTGTGCAATGTTGTTGGGCACATTTGCTAGTGTTTGCTTTTTCTATACTTTTGAGAGTAGAATCAATCTGTAAAACATCTCTAATAGGAACTTTTCCTATGAATATTTTGTGCTCTTTGGAGTTATACAGTGTGTTGGCAACATGAGTGAAAAGAAGTGTATAGATTTCAGTTCAAAAGCACAAATTCTTGTCTAAAAATCACAAAAAGGGATTAAGAAGTAAACCCAGGCAAGAAAACAAAAAAGATATAATCAATACAAGAGTGTAAATTTATTAAATACGAGACAGGAAAATCATGAAGAAACTTTGAAGAGGTTGTTTGGGTTTAAAAAATGAGCAACATTGGTAAGCTCCATAGAAGCTAACATAAAAAAAAGACCTTGCTAGTGCAAGGAGATTAGGAATGAGACAAGAAATCCAACTAACATCATACACAGACTTGGAAGAAATAGGTCAATTACTTCAAACACATAAATTGCCATAATTTACTAAATGTGATATAATTTGAGTAGTCCTGCAGTTTATTAATGGAATTAGTTTTATAATTTTAATATTTTCCCCCAAAATGGCTCAAGTTCAAGATGACTTGACTAGAGAATTTTTGCAGATAGTTCAGCAGAAATGAGCTACACAGTATTTATTAATTATTTAATATTTCTTCATTTTTAATATTTGCATTGTTGAGGGGAATGCGCACCCATGTGGATCTCTGATTAGGATGGGGATGTCAAGGCATGGAAGAAGGTGGGTAGGACAAATATTTCAATTTTTCCCCCTGTATATGCAGTAGGGAAAGCGGAGAGGGGCACTCCTTGCTGTCGAACTGCACCAGCACCTTGGAATGGGGGAAGGATCATTTGATGACACCTTAAAGATCCCATCATGGGGAAGAGTGTTTCAAGGATGTTACTTGAGTGGTTTTGATAGTTCTGAGATGTCATCAGTTTTTTGGCATCAGCGTTGAGAAAACATTTCCAAAATCTGTTGGCTGACCAAGTCCATCTTAGCGCATCCACAGGCCCAGAAACATGTTGCGAAGCTGGGCCAGGAGAGTGGTCCAACATGTTCTTCTTTCCATTCTCCAATGAGGCAATCGACATCCTCTGCTGGCCTAGGTGATCTGGCTGTCTTGTCTTCCATGTGCATCTAGGTATGCTCTCCATTGCACAGGCATCAGCAACTGAGGAGGCCCAGTCCTGATATATATACTTTAAGAGTGTACCATACATCCTCTGATTTTCCCTGTGGCTAGGGTTTGACTCCAGCTATTCAATTGGGAAGTCCTCCAGGAAACCTGGCCATGGGATGGCCTCAGACTTGACTCTTGTGTGTACCAGCCAGTGCAGGGCCAGGTTCAATTTGTCACCAGCACCAGCCAATGCCCATGCTAATGGATCAGCTGCCTGATCAGTTCTTCCACAAGCCACATTTCTCACATGAACTAATGAGTGTTATGGTCTAGCCTAGCCCAGCCTAGCATAGACCTGGTCTGCTTGCACACCAGCAGGTGCTGTGGCCTAGTCAGGGTAACCCAATAACCCCAACCAGACCTGCTCCCACTCCTGGTTTTCACATATGCTGGAATGTGGTATGGCCTAACCCAGTCCGTCTCATATCATATCTTGCTTGTGTGCACACTCATGGATGCTGCAACCTATCGCAGCTCAACCCGCCCCTGACCCAGTGCACACATATGCTGATGGGTGCTGTTGTCTTGAGAAGCCTGACCTGCCTCCAGCCTTGGTTCTTATGAAAATCTGTGGGAGCTACAGCCCAGCAAGGAAGTACTCACAGTTCCACTATAAGGACCACTCCCAGTCCTGGATCTTGTGCCTTTCAGGGGTATTGTAGTCCAGATGACATGACTCTCACCCAGTCTCAGCAGTTGACAGTGGGGTCAGTGGCCTATCCTAGCTGACCCACATCTGGCTCTCGTGGACACAGCTGGTACAGAAGCCTAGCCCAACTTAGCCCACCCACAGAATGGCTCACCTTTAGTCCCACTTTCATGCTCACCAGTGGAAGCAGCACTCCTGTCCCAGAAGTTCCCCTATTAGGCCCACTTCTAGCTGTGGGTCTTACACATGCTTCAGGTGCTGCAGCCCAATCTGAAATTGTCCTCCCCCAGTTTTGGCATTTTCCATCAGGTGCTACAGCTTGGTTCAGCCCAGCCTGTCCCCAGTCTCAGCTCTTACTGGCAGGTACAGCAGCCTAGCTCAATCTGGCCCACTCCAAACTCTATGTGAACTGGAAGGCATTGAGGTCCAACTCAGCCTTGGCTGCACCATGTCCTTGCTCTTAGCCATACCAGTATGTGCTGTGGGCCATCCCAGCCTGGCCTAGTACAACCTACCACCATACCTAGCTCACACATATACCAACAGGTTCTACAGCACAACCTGGTCTGGCCTGGACCCAATCCCAGATCTTACACCATCAGGAGCTGCAGCCTAGCTGGGGAGGTCTCCTAGGTTCTATAGCAGGCCTTCTCCCAGCCCCAGATTTCATATGTGCTAGCATGTGTTGTGGCCCTAGCTGACCTAGACATGTCCTCTAGTTCCCCACCACCACCACCACCAAACCGCTGTGCCTCAGTTCCCTTGCCTACATATAAGTGCATGGGCCCAGTCCATGGAAGCCCCCAGAAGTCATTTTTCCCTAATCAAACATAACCTTAATCTCTCCCATTTCAACATGTCTCCTTATCCTTTTCCATGGGCAATCAGTAGGCCACTCCAGTGTTCCCCACTTTCCCCACACATCCTAAAAAATGAATAACAATAGTTCACAAATTTGATATTAATCAAATGTCGAAGGCCGTTAGTTTCTGCTTTCTCAGGTGCATATGGAAGAAACTGTATCAGAAGCAGAACAGTTGGGGGGCGGGGACTTGAATGGCATTCTCATATGGCATGCCAGCAATGTAATTAGTGGCTTAGCCTGCTCTGCAACAATGTCCAACCATACACTTCTTAATTAAAGCCTGTATGCAGTTACTCCCTACTGGTATGGAGAGAGTATGAAGGAATGTGTACCATTACAGTAAAGAAACTTAACATTACCTCCAACTATGTGATCAAAGTAAACATCAGCACTGATAATTTGAATAGTATGTGTGCACTGGATACAATGTGATACAGAGTACTTTTCTTCTGCACTGTTGCTCCTCCAGATCAATAACCCTAGTATTATCATGAGAATAACATTGAGACTATTTCAATTAACATGCATTCTATAAAGTTTCTGAGCAATAAGTTCTTGGAACTGTCACAGTCATAAAGGTGTAAAAATATAAGAAAGTGTAACAGTTAAGGAAACATAAAAACAAGTGTAACGTGATACCCTGAATATGATTTGGGACAAAAAAAAATAGAGAAAACAAAGGAAATCTGTACCAAAGACTTTAGTTATTAATAATGTAAAAACAGTGGTTTGTTTACCATGACAAATACACCAGATTGATATAAAATGTTAATAATAGGGGAAATTATGTGTGAGGTATGTGAGAACTTGTGTGGTCTTGGGAAACTTTCTGTAAATCTAAAGCATTTCTAAAATTAAAAGTTCATTTTTAAAATGTTAGATAAGTTGAAATTCTAAGCTTTGTCCCTATTTTTAGGGCCTAATTGGACAATTTATGGTGAATGGGTAATTTCTAAACAGAACTGTTTTATTTAGAAATGTACTCCCTAATGTTTCGATCAAAGAATTGCAGTTTCTCCCTAAAGTCTCATGGTTCAGAGCCACAGAGACTAAAATAGACCAAGGGAATTGTGGCCATCATAAAGCTTGCTTTGATTCAGCCTATGTGTTTAGAATGTGCAAGAGGCAGCACTAAGTCATTTTTACTCTGTGAATTTGGAAAATGGAAGAGATAAGCTGTTCCCTTGAGGGACACTATGGATATTGTATTAGGAAATATCTAATTCTTTAAGAGCATATAATCAACACTTTATAGGTCGCTAAATGATGTGATGGAGGAAAAATCTTCCCTGTGGGAGAGTGTTGGGAAGAAATTACCATGAGACTCAACAAATAGCAGCAATAGGGGCAGGCATGGTGGCACAGTTAAGTGGGTTATGTTTCCACTCAGGATGCCTGCATCGCATATTGCAGTGACAGTTTGAGTCTCGGCTCATCCACTTCCAATCCAGCTTTCTGCTAACGTGTCCTGGGAAGCAGCAAATGATGGCTTAAGTGCTTGAGATTCTACAACTCATGTGGAAGATATGGATGGAGTTCTAGGCTCTTGGATTCATCTTGGTCTAGTCCTGGCTGTTAGATGCATTTGAGGACTAACCCGTGAATGGAACATATCTCTCACTCTCTGGCTTTCAAGTAGATGAAACATAAAAACATTTAGAAAATAAATAGCAGTATTAGAGCTCGTTTTGGTGTCTCAAGGCATATGACAATCATTTTAAAAGATACAAACTCAGTTTGAAAACTGTCAAATTTCAGGGTTGGGCACTTCAGGCATAATGTGCTGCTTTTTCATAAATGTGATGACTTGTCAAGGAGAATGATACAAATACTCTGAGTGGCTTGATCAGAACAGCCATTGAATTTCAACCACATTCAATTATATTGCTTAGGTAGCTTGTAGTAGTACAAAGTGATAGCAGAAGCAAAGCTGAAGAATGGACTGTCTCCACTGGCTGCTAAATAGTCTTTCAACAAGAAGTGGCTTAATTTTAGCTTATGTTTACAATAATTTAGAACAATTTTGGAGGTTGAAAGACAAAGTAACGAGGTTGAAGAGAAGAAAGCAAAGGTTATAGAAATATCTTGAACCTGCTCAGTGTTCACATGTCCTGGAAATGGCTCTGACATAGCATAAAATCTGAGGCCGTTTTTAAGGTTGACCTGCTTTCAAAGAGTCTGACTTTAGCCTTGGCTGCTTATTCAGATTTCACCAAAGATTCCTCTAAGTACACAGCACTCCTCTCCCCGATGACATTCTTCACATAGTAGTGGTTATGTGAAGACTTTTTAGGGAAATACAAAACTACAAAATGAAATTTGCTGGAATGTTCATCTTAAGATTTCCTTGTATTCCTGCAGCAATCAGTATGCTGCTATGAAGCTAATTCTCACATCTGAGAATTTTGTAGAACTTTTTTTTTTATTATTTATTGAGTGATAGAGAGAGGGAGAGACAGATTTCCCGTCCCCTGGTTCACTCCCCAAATGATAACAGTGAAGGCCAGACCAAGCTTGGCCAAAGCTAGAGATTAAGAACTCCATCTGGGTCTCCCACACAGACGACAGGAACCCAAGCCATTAGGCCATCATCTGCTGCCTTCCCAGAAACATTAGTAGGACGCTGGATTAGAAGTGAGACAACTGGGACATGAACCACATGGGATAACAAAATAATAACCCTGGGGTTAACCACCTCAGCCAAAACACTGGCCTCCTCAGAGAATTTTTTTGGGGAAAAAAAAAAAAAGATTGTTACACTAACAGGCGTGATCCCTGCTTGTGTGATTTTTAATGATTCTATTAAATTCTGAAGATTTATGAAGACTATACCTTGTTTCTGGATTTTTTTTTTAATTTCTCTAAATCTGTAGATGTATTTGCTGGGTTTTTATTTCTAGAAGGTGTCAGTGGGAGTGAAGAAAGAGGAAAGTCCTTATTTTCAATTATTCTCATTAGTGTGTGTACCAAGTAATTTAATTTTTTTCCACTGCTCTGCTTGCCATGTTTTTATTCTACATCCATTATACATAATTAAAAATTATTCCTTACAAATCTGACTAATGAGTAATGATTTTACAATCAATTCCCCAGACTCCCACAGAGTTAAATTACAGAGAGGCCGGTGAGTTTGCCTGAAAAGCAGTGAGATAACTTTGGGAGCCAGAGAAGACTGAGAAATCTGGTCTAGCATGATCTGTCAGGCACTTAAGAACTGCATGTATATGTGCACAAGCACAAACATACCACGTGAGACAGGGCCCTTGGCTGTCTATACTGAATGTCAATGGGCCATACCAGGAAAGTGTGTAATTATTTGTTAGGAAATGATTCTTTTGACCCTGAAATTCCATTTTCCCAAGTTAGATGATTATGTAAGTGTCCCATTTTAATGATATTTCTATATTGTGTGGTTTTGAAAGCTTATATTCACACTTACAACACCATTTAAAATATACCAAGGGGACTTGGAATGCCTTACCATCTTTTATTCCTGAATCACCTTTACTAAATTGCAGTAACAAGGACGTTCAATATATTTACAAGCCAATACATTTTATAATGTTAGATTAGTAAAGTAAAGAGAAACTGTGTTGAATTCCTTGAAGCAAATGTTGGGACATATGTATGTGTGTTTCTATACATATATACACATATATGTATATAAATATTTACATGTATATGTACTATACATAATTCAATTCTGACATCTGATACTTATATAAATATATATACACATACAATTTGCATGAGCAATAACACATATGAGCTTTTAAGTAAATGAATTTTGAAAACTGTCCCCATGGTACTCCCACACCGGTAAAATATATGATACTATCATTGTATTGCCCTGTCTCTCCAGAGGATTCCTTCCCACCCTGTAAGTTATTCTGTATGTTTTTAAATTGCCTATAAATGGGATTGTCCAGTATATACTCTTTTTTGTCATTCTTCCTTTGCTCAAAATTAGATTTTTTTTGTTTGATTTAGGTTTTTTGCATCCATCATTATTTTGTTCATTTTGCTTGTTGGGTGTTATTGTGTTATATAAGCATACTAGAATTTCTTTATTCACTCTTCTGTGTATTGAACTTCTGCATTGGAGTAGCTTGACATTTTGGACTATCATGTCCAGAATTACAAAGTTTAGGTCTTTTTGTAGTCCTAGAAGGAAAAATATCATCAGGCTTGGTTTCTATATGTTTTTCTTTATCTTAGCTAAATAATTACCTACAAGTGGAATTGATGCCCCCTTCATTGAGTGGCAAATTGTCATAAAATGACAAACTGTTTTCCGTAATACTTAGATACTAAAAAGGTGTATCTTTGCTAATAGTTGGTACTGTCCAAGTAGCTGAGAGGAGATTTTAATTTATAATTCTGTAACTGAAATATTCATCGTGTTTTTATTTCTGTGGAACCTAATCTAAAAATGCTAGTAGCAGGAATAACTCTGAACAGCATGCTCTTAAAACGGTATTGCGGAACTGGATTATTTGGTAGAGCAGCTATCGATGAGTAGTGTCAGCTGTAGTAGTATGTGAAGAATGGTACGCCTTGGTGTGCTGTTGGAGTACAGTTATTAACCCTTTCATCAGGGGATGTGATACTGGCAGAAGTTGGCGTCATGCCTGGCGCAACATTTCTTTGACATGTGGGAGGTATGGGTTCTATTTAAGTTATGCTTATTGCATGGCCACTTTCAACTGCACATGCTAAAATATCAATAGGCAAGGAAAGGAGTCATTTTTCAGAGAGGTGATTGATGATGTTCATCAGCCAGAAGGAGGGGTTCTGTCACACAGAGGGAGAAATGGAGAATATATTTGGTATCCCAGGGTATTTCTTAATGCTCCCATACCCAGTTTTCATTGAAAGGGAATAGGAACAGCAAATATAACAAAAGAAGAAAATGGCAAATACTCAAGCCTCTTGAAAATAAGTCTGGTGAAATAACCAATCCCCAACGGACAAATATTATATGTTCTTTCTGATATACAGGCCTTCAGGCAAATTGCAAAATAAATAGAGGAAGGTAACTAAGTGCAAGTGCATGTATATACTCTCAAAGAATAATGGCATGACAGAGATTTTCTACTCCTAAATTAAAGTAGGGCTTCCATTTTGAAAGATGTAAATATACCCTCTCAACATGACACTAGATTTTCAACCACTACCTATCATGTCATGATACAGTTAAATAGCAGAAAGTTAATTTGTAACTTTTAATAAGGGACTATAACTACTATGATAATTTAGAGTAATAGCAGGGATCAGAATGGGAAGGACCCCTATACCTACAAAACAGTATCACAGTAAACAATATTAAAAAACTTTTTTTTGAAAAAGAGAAAATAACATTCTGGGTCACATTACCAAAAAGCTGACTGGGCTAGCAAAGTTACTACCCAAGAGTGCAGGAAATGGGATTGGATATGGGAAGAGGGAACTGATGAATGCCAGTTGTACCCCTATTAGCAGTAATCTCAGTGCCAGTTATATTCTGTTCTGTTAGCCATTCTCACCTCTGTTTTACAGATTAAAAAACAAACAAAATGAAATCAAAACCAAAACCAAACACAAATAAAACAAAATATCTAGAATCTTGAAGGACTCTTTCCAGATGAGGCAGACTTACTAAAAACTTATGCATGAGATGATCTTCAGGGAGCACTATGTTGTGCTACCTGGCTCCTTCCTTGATTCTTTCCACATCCACCACTTGACCTTTAACACAGAAAATAGCCCAAATGTATGACCGCTATAAGCTGGTGTGTTGCATTCAGTGATTAGTTTCTGAAGAGATTCTAAGGCACAGCCTGTTGCCTAAATGGGATGATTTCCAGGACATAGGCATTGCTTGTAACCTATTCAACCTCTTCTGGAGAAGTCTCTAAGATAGGGGAGATCTGGGTGAAGCTCCTAGCTCATGATTCTGGCTTGGTCTAGCCCTAGCCATTGTGGTCATCTGACCATGAGGATGAAACATTTATTTATCTCTTCCTCAATCCCCCTCTCTGTAACTTATTCTAATAAACAAATAAATATTAACAAAAATGTAAATACACCCATGAGACCATCACCAGCATCAAGAGTATGAACCATGTCTATCAGCTCATGAAGTTTTCTTTTATTCCATCTCACTTTCAACCTTTCAAATTAATGAATTACTAAGGACTGCAATGTTTTGCCTTGGTTACTATGGTGTGTAGCAGGTCTTTAGAACTTAGTTATCTTCTGCAAGTATACCTATCTTTTCCATATTCCCCTCTTCCCAGCTCCTGAGAACCACAAATTTATTTTCTGCCTTTTATGAACTTAGCTTCTTTTCTATATCTACATGAGGTTATACAATATTTGTCTTGCTTTCATTTATTTAAGTTATAATATTTTCTACAGGGACATTCATATTGATACAAATTGCCTTTTAAAACATTTTAAGGTTAAACATTTTTTAACTGACAATGAGTATTTACACATGGGATGCTAAGTAGCCTTTTGACACATATATACATCATGTAATTTTCAAATCAGTGTAAAGATAATACATCCTGAAATATAATTTGTTATTATAAAACACTCAAAACTTTCCTTGTAAGCTTCATTTTAATAAAAAGTGTATACAGTATGTTATTAGTATCTCTAGTCAGCCTGCTGTGAAATAGAACTTTAAAACTTATTACTCTATAGGTATAACTTACTACCTGTTACTCAACTTTTCCCCATTCCCCCTTCCTCTTATGCACCTACTACCCTATTGTAACCACCATTATAACTTATGTTATATTTTTAAAAAACCAGTCCTCACATAGGTGAGGTTATGTGATAGTTGTCTTTCTGTGCTTGGCTTATTTCATTTAGCATAATGACCTGCAGTTTCATCCAAGTTTTTTCAAATGACAAGATTTTATCATTTTTAGGATTATTTTCCATTCTTGTGTTAGTGTAGATCTAGTTTATTTTCCTAACATGGTAATTGCAAATGATGCTGCAATAATCAGGGTGTGCTGAGGTTTCAATGTCCTGGTTTTGACCCATTCAGGTACATATCTAGGTCATGTGGCAGCACTGCTTCTAATTTTTAAAGAGTTTTCAAGCTATTTTACATAATAGTCTTATTTATATTTCCAACAAAGTTTGCAAAATTTTTCTTTTTGACACATCCTCACCAACTCATGATATGTTTTGCTTGTTAGTAGTAACCACACTAACAAGGAGTTACTATGGCTTTTCTTTGCATTTCTCTATGATTAATGCCCGACATCCTGTTAAAACTTATTTGAGAAAGACAGAAAATACCTGGTGGTTCACTGCAGAAACATCTGCCCTGGCTGGGCTGAGCAAAGTACCAAACTCAATCCAACTCTTCTATTTGGGTGTAAAGAACTCAACTCCTTGAGCTATCACCATTGGCTCCAAGGGTCTGCATTAGAAATAAGCTGGCGTGGTGGCCTACTGGCTAAAGCCCTCACCTTGAATGCGCCAGGATCCCATATGGGCGCCAGTTCTAATCCCAGCAGCCCTGCTTCCCATCCAGCTCCCTGCTTGTGGCCTGAGAAAGCGGTCGAGGACGGTGCAAAGCCTTGGGACCCTGTACTTGTATGGGAGACCTGGAGGAAGTTCCTGGATCCTGGCTTCGGATTGGCATAGCACCGGCTGTGTTGTCATTTGTGCAGTGGATCATCGGACAGAGAATCTTCCTCTCTGTCTTTCCTCTTCTCTGTATATCTGCTTTTACAATAAAAATAAATAAATCTTAAGAAAAAAAGGAAATAAGCTCAAGTTAGAAGCTAAAGTTGGGACTTGAACCCAGGTACTCTGATATGGCACATAGCCATCTTAAGTAGAACTATGTGGAAGAATTTATTATAGTTAAAATTTTTGGTAGAACTAATCTTTTAAACACCATGTGATGTTATTATTCATCTCTTTCAACAGTTTTTGTATTAAAATGTTATTTTCTGATTCTGATTTTAAAACGACTGGACCCATTTGTGTTTGCTTTCTGTTAGTACGTGATATCCTTTAACTTTCAGTCTGCATGTATGATGGGAAGTTTGACCTTTGTGGGCAATAAATAAATTAGTATCATTTTAAACTTTTTATTTTTTATTTTATGGTACAATTCCATAGGGTTTGGAATTTTCCCACCCCTTCTCAAATTCCCACTCCCAACTGATTTTTTCCCATATTATTACGATAGCATAGTCCTTCATAAGTAGTCATAAGTCATCTGTTATTTGTGTCCTGACATTGCTGGTACAGATAATGCCAGACAGCCTACTATCCTATTGTTAAGATATATCCAACAGTTTCATTGGAGTTTGATATTTTGTTTTTATTATCAATTCTTCCAAATAGTTTCTTTTATCAAATCCATCACTGACTCATAGATCACACAGTAGCATCATTTTACCTGGGAAGCGTTTTCATTTTCATTTCTTCATTGGTACTTTAGTTATTCAGTAGCATTTTGCTTAACTCCATAGTGCTAATTTTTTTTAACTTCATTCATATTGTTGACTTTGTTTTATGGCTTCTCATTTAAAAACAATGTATAGCGATGGCATAATAGAGACGATCATATCCAGATGTGCAGATATAATGCAGTACATATCTCTACTTCCAAATCAGTCTCACTTTAAAAAAAAAAGATTTGTTCACTTTTATTGGAAAGTAAGATTTACAGTTAAAAGGAGACAGATCTTTCATCTGCTGCTTCATTCCCCAAGTTGCTACAATGGCTGGATCTGAGCCAATCCAAAGCCAGGCGCTTCTTCATGGTTTCCCTCATGGTTGCACAGTCCCACGGCTTTGAGCTTTCTTCTACTGCTTTTCAAAGCCACAAGCAGGGAGCTGGATGGGAAGTGGAGCAGCTGAGACACAAACTGGCACCCATATGGGATGCTGGAACATGGATTGGCAGTTATTTTGTGTTAGTACCAAGACTATGTCTCTCCATTCTCTCCTACCCAGTAGTTTCTGTTGAGAAATCATCTGTCATTCTAACTGGAAATCCTTCTCTCATGCACATTTTGCAATCTTTTCTTCATGTCTTATGGTGGAATTTTCATTATAATGTGTTTAGCTGAAGATCTTTACTGGTCAGACCTAATTAGAAACTCTATGGGCTTCCTGTATTTGAATGTCTCTTTTTTCTGTAAATTAAGGAAGTTTTATGCTTTTAATTCATTGGTTTACATCTTCTAACCCATTCCCTCTTTCCACACACTCTTAAGTCCTAAAATACTTATGTTTGTTTACTTACGTAGTATCACACAAATCTCAAACACTGTTTTCAGTTTTTCTAGTATTTCTTCTTTGTTTTATATCTGATTGATGTGTTTCTCAGGATTTTCCTGCTAGCTCAGATATTCTTTTTTTCTGCTTCATAAAGTTTGTTATTGAGGCTTTCCACTGTATTTTTCTGTTTAACATATTTAGTTCCTAATTCATAGAATTTGTTTTCTCTTTGAAATCTAAATTTCTTGGCAAACTTTTTCATACAAATATTATATGCATTTCTTTATCTCATTCATTTTTTTCCTGTGTGTTTTTGTGAAACTTTGTGATCATTTTGCAAAAGCAAGAGCTGAGCCGATCTGAAGCCAGGAGCCAGGAGCCAGGAGCTTCTTCTTGGTCTCCCACATGGGTGCAGAGTCCCAAGGCTTTGGGCCATCTCTGTTGCTTTCTCAGGCCATAAGCAGGGAGATGGATGGGAAGTGGAGTAGCCAGTACATGAACCAGCATCACTATGGGATCCCAGCATCACATGCAAGGCAGATTTAGCCCCTAGGCTGTTGCACTGGGATCACTTGTGATCATTGTATGCAATCATTTTCAGGCATTTCATCAGCCTCTTCTTTGCATTCTAATATTTAAGTGCTGTGTCCATTTTGGAAAGTTATAATGTCGTGTGTTTCTACATTTATTTTTAGTCATTTTTTAGAAATACTTGTTTTCTGTGGTGACTTTAATTTTGTACTATGCCTCTCTGGTTTATTTGATTGACTTTCTTCACTGTGTATCTGATGATGTGTCCTGATTAGGTGCAGATAGCTCTGCTCAGTGTTCAAGGGTGGGGGTGAGAGTACAGGTTGACAGTCAAGTCGATCATATAGGTCTGCTTTTTCAGCTAAATAAATGTTATAACCACATCCGCTGATGTAATCACAGCCTCATCTTTTCCTTTCCAAGGTGATTCACTCCAGAGGTTTGTGCACAGTGCCTACAACCCTAACCCATTCTTGCACATGACCCACACAAAAGATTGTGCGTACCTCAATGTGGGCACAAGACTCTAATTATTACCATGGAGAATCAGTGATCTCAGAGCCTCAGTAATTGGACTCGGTGATTGTCCAGATATCCAGCTACATGACAGACCCTCTCATGCAGTCACAGATTTCCCGTAGTCAAAGCATACAAGACTCCCAGGGTCACAGGATGTACAGTTGCACTCAACTGAGTAAGCCTATCCCATCCACAGAGAGAAAAGGAGATGCTAGAGCAAGCTGCCTTCGCAGTTTGAACCCTGGAACCAGTAATAGGGTAGCAGGTTATGTGTGCCCCATGGTCCTAAGTGAGTGCCGAACTCCCTGCCCAGCCTTCTGACCAAACTCAAAATCAGTGGGGGATGCATTTTAATCCCTCTGATGAAAGCATCTTTGTTGCATGTAAAGGCCTCTGGTATTGAGATGGTTCTGTCTTCCTGCTAGTTGCTGGACACTGCTGTAGTTGGGGGTTGGGAAATGAAATGCACTCTTTCCCATGATGACATGTGTGTCCTATGCCCCCCACTATGGCTCCAGATAATATCCCCCAAATTGGTGTATTCACAAGGTTCTGCCTCAGGCAAAATCACTAACAACACTGGTTACCTACCATAGTCTGCTCCCACCTCACTCTCAGGATCTGGCATGTCCTCTAGCCTTGGCTGCAGGACTCAACAGGGTTGTTCATGCTTACTTCTGCATACCTGCACCATCCACACTGCTCCTCAAGGTCTCTCTACTTTCTGTTGAATCTCCACTACAATCATCTTTCAAGCTCTCCCTTGGGAATGCACTTCTTCCACCCTTCCTCTGTCAACTCCCCTTCAGTCAAAATCAGCAAATTTTTTTCCTTTGCATCCATCTTCCACATTGTTTAGTCACTCAATCATTCTTAAAGAAAAATAAGCCTTCCAGATGTTTCTTATGCATGGTAAAGTTTTAGAATGCCTGTACTAGGATTTTGATGTTCATACTGGAAATTTTAACATTCCCCACATATATATTTCTGAGAGCAAGTGCTGACTGTAGAGCCAAAACTCTCTCCAGGCTTCCTACCCAGAAGTTATTTTCCATCTTCTCTAAAGCTCACTTGTAAATATGTTCTAGCCAAGGGGATTTCTGCACTTGTTTCATCCTTCATGCTTTTACTCCCATCATTTATTCCACTTCATGGTTTTGAAAGTTTTAAACTACAGAGAACTCATAAAATAATGGATTCAACACCTGTACCTCCACCAGTGAGAATTAACAATTGTTTATATTTTCATCTTTATGCTTTATGTGTTTTTACATGAAAGAATTAAAATAGTACACATACAGTGTTGCTCTCCTAAACTGTGGCAGCTCATCAAATCTCACTGCCTTAAACTGTGACATATGATCTTAGAATCCATACCTTGATAATTGTATATATCCATATCTGCACTCATTAATATTTTGAATGATATCTGGTTAGCACTTTGTTGTGTTACATGTCATGCTGTGAACTTGTGAATAAATATTGTGTTCTTGAGCTTTATTCACGTGGGTAAACAACTCTAGTTCTTCTGATTCTTGTTTTGTTGTGTTCAACACATTTCTACACTCTTCTATCCTTAAGAACAGAAGGGAGGAAAAACATGTATTTCCTCGCATTATGATTATGTATTCAGTTCTCCAAGGTTTATTATTGAATGTAAAATTACTACATTTCTGTATATTCATCTTCCGTATTAACATGAGCTGCTAAGCTGCTCTCTAAAGTATATGTACAACTTAGTGGGCAAGTTTGGATTTAAGTCTTAACATATGTCTTAAATAAATATACTGTTATAACTCATAGAATTTCTATAGACCAAATATATATAGATAGATAGAAGATATATGTATCTTCTCTTAGATAGATATATATATATCAATAAGATATGTATCTTCTATTTGTTTTCAAAATTTTCAAAGTATTTATTTATTTGAAAGTCAGTGTTACAGAGACAGGGAAGACAGGAAGAGGTAGAGGGAAAGAGAGAGAGAGAGAGAGAGGTCTTGCATCATGTGGTTTACTTTCCAGATTATTACAATGGCCAGGGCTAGGCCAGGTCCAAGCCAGGAGCCTGGAGTTTCATCTGGGTCTCCCACGTGAGTGGCACTAACATCCCAAACACTTGGCACAGTTTCTGCTGCCATTCCCAGGGCGTTAACAGAGAGCTGGATCAGAAGTAGACCAACCAGGACTGAAACTGGTGCCCGTATAGGGTGCTGGTGTTGTAAGTGGAAGTTTTATACCTGCTTTGCCATGGCACCAGCTGAATATATCTCTCTTAAACCACCACCCATATCAAAGTGTTATGCATTGCCAGCCCCAATAAAGCATCTCATTTCCCTTCTGAACATTTCTCCAGAATTGCAGCCATCCTTTCTGATGATTATTCTGTTTGGAACTTTGTAAATTGCAGTCATTCTATTTGTACACTTTTCTGGTAATATTTGTTTGAATATATGTGCTAAAAGAAATTCATGTGCTTGTAGCAGAATATATTTTTTCATCTTTCTCTGTTATTTCATTGTGCAATTGCACCACAATTTTGTTATCAAATTTCATAGTCATTTCAGTGAGTCATCTTTAGGCTGTAATTATTTTCTCTGTTGAATCTTTCAATGATTTCAAATCATTCTTCTTTTACTTTTTTAACTTCTTGAAATAATTTTGATAGACATCTCTTTAAAACTTTATGCATTCTGGGCCCCTGGCATGGTAGCCTAGTGGCTAAATTCCTTACCTTGCACATGCTGGCATTCCATATGTACACCGGTTCTAATCCCTGCAGCTCCACTTTCCATGCAGCTCTCTGCTTGTGGCTTGGGAGAGCAGCCTTGGGACCCTGCCAACACTTGGGAGACCCAGAGGAGACTCAGAATCCTTGGCTTTGGATCAGCTCAGCTCCAGCCATTGCAGCCACTTGGGGAGTGAAACAGTAGATGGAAGATATCCTCTCTGTCTCTCTTCCTCTCTGTATATTTGGCTTTCCATAAAAATAAAATCAATCTTAAAAAAAAACTTTATTCATTCTATGTTTTGAGGTGTAAAATTTACTCAAAGATATGATTTTTGCCTTCTTCGTAGCTTGTTAAAAGCAATTTTATTGACAAACAAAAATATATTCATTACATAAAACAATTTGTTTTTGGATATGTGTATATTGATAAAGAGTTAAAATGGAGTTAATTCATATCTATATAATCTCAATATTTGGTTTTGTGGTAAAACTTAAAATATATATTTGTTAATTCTGATAATTATTATTAAACATAATCACCATATTGTACAATAGATCTCTTGAATTTTTTGCTCCTTGCATCCCATGAAAAATATCTACTCCAATGCCCACCTTCCCCAGCCCTGATAACTGAGTTGCTAAATTGTAATTCTATAGCAATTTCACATGAAAGTGAGATTATATACAGACATTGTTTTGCTATGCCTAATTTATTTCACATAACAAAAAAATGCCCTTCAGGTCTATTTATATTGCTGAAAATGACAGGATTTCCTGTTTTTGTTGTTTCATTGTGTATATATACCACATATTTTTTATTCATTAATCCATCAATGGTCACAGGTTAATTCCATATGTTGGATGTCACAAAAAGTGGTTGAACATATAAAGGAGTACAGATATCTCTTCCACATACTTGCCAAATTTACTTTTTAAATTGCAGTATTGTATGCACTCTAGCAATTGACTTTTTAATTTTTTGGAACCTCCAAAATGTCTTCCATACAGGCAGAGTGAATTCATACTGCTATTAGTTGTATGCAAGCATTCCCTTCTCTGTGCATCCTTGTCAACATTTATTCTTTTGTGTTTTGAAAAAGGTTTATTAATTTATTTGAAAGGCATAGTGAAAGAGAGAGAGAGAGAGAAGGAGAAATTAAGAAGTCCTCCATTTGCTGATCCACTTCTGAAATGCTCATATAACATAGCTAGAGCTAACTTAGACCAAAACCAAGAGGCAGAAACTGTATCAGAGTTTCTCGTGAGAATGACAGGAATAGAAGGACTTATACCATCATCTAAAGCTTTCTCAGAAACTTTAGCTGGAAGGTGGAGCAGAAGTGAAGTGAATGGGACTCAAACCAGCATTTCATATGGAATGCAGACATTCCAAGTGGTAGTTTACCAACTGTACCATATCTCCCCCGCCCCCCTTTTCTTTTTGGTAGTAGTAACAAGCATGTGATAATAACACATTGTGGTGTTAATTTACATTTTTCTGATGACTAGTGCTGATGAACATTTTTTGGTAAACTTTGTAAAGATTTATAAGTCTATTCAATTTTTAATTGAAGTTTGTTTGCTTACTATTGAGCTAAGTTCCCTATATATTTTGGATATTATCATCTCATCAAATATGTGATTTGCAACATTTTTTCCATGTAGTAAGTAGTCTATTCAATCTAATTATTGAGTCATGTAATGGACAGAAGTTTTTCAATTTGACATGGAAATGATGTTCAAATTGATGTAATTTTATGCTCTCTTTTTTGTTCTTGTTGCTCATAGTTTTGGGTTCTTATTATTTTTAAAGCATTTTGTTTAGACTAAAGGAATAGAACTTCTCCAGTTAGTTTTCTTTTAGTGCTTTTGAAGTTTAGGGCTTACATTTAAGTAATTTATTTTTCTTTTATTGTTGTGCAAACACTGAAGTAAGCATTTGATTTAACTTTGCATGGGGATATTCAGTTGTCCCAACATCAGTTACTGAAGCAAATGCCTTTAAGACCACCTAAATAGCAGAATAATGACAGTTGCTGAAGGACTTTAGTACTGTAATAATATACTGAAAATCAGGGTTGGGTGGAACAAGGAAAGGCAAGTTGGGAGGGGAAATCCCTGAGACTATGGAACTGTATCCTTTAAAAAAATTTTAGAGGACAACTGTATATTCTTGAAAATTTTGTTAAAAATCAGTGGATCATAAATGTATAGTATTATTTCTAGGACCCATATGTTTGGTCTTTGTGTGGATTTTTATGCCAACACAATGAGGTTTTTATTACTATAGCTTTACAATTGATTTGTAAGTCAGACAGTATGCTATTTCCAACTTGGGCCTATGTATGTAAGACCACTTTGGTTATTTCAAGTGTTTCCTTGTTCCTTAAAAGTTTTAGAATAGTCGCTTTTGTCTGTGAAAAAATGAAATTTTCATATAGATTGCACTGAATCTGGAGGTCACCTTGGGTAGGATAGGCATTTTAAAAACACATTTTTAAAAATAGAGAGAGAGATAATAGAGATGATTCTTATATTTGACTCACTTCCCAAACAGATGTAACAGCCATGTCTGAGCCAGTTCACATCCAGAAGTCAGGAGCTTCATTCTGGTCTCCCGTGTGGATGGCAGGGCTCAGTTTTTTGACTCATCTTCTGCTGTTTGAGGCATAAACAGGACTTGAAAAGGCACTCATGTGAACTGGATGTTACAGGCAGCAAGCAGTTTTAACTTATTGCATCACAATGGCAGCCCCTGAACAATATTATTTTTCCTGATGTATAAAACATGGGATAAATTTCCATTTATGGCTGTTTTCAAGGTTTTTCATCACCGTTTTCTGGGCTTTACTCTATGCATCATTAAGGTATTTGATTAAATTTATTCTTTTTAGACAAACTTTATTTGGAACAGATTAATGGGTGAGGAGCAGCAGTGGGAATACACAGTAGGGGTGGGGGGAGAGAGAAAGAAATTCCATATAATGTTTAACTCCACCAAGGACAACAATGGCCAGAGTCAGAACAGACAGAGGCCAGGAGCCTGACAGGGACCTGGGATTCCATCTGGGTCTCCCATGTGAGCTGCAGGATTCCAAGTACTTGCATCATCTGCTGTTTTACCAGGGGCCTGGACTCTACTCAGTTAATCAATTTGCTGTTGGTATATAATTTTTCATAGTAATTTCTTCTGATTATTTATATTCCCGTGGTATGAGTTATAAAACCCCTCTTTAATGTCTAATGTTATTTATTTGACTCTTCTCTAATTTAATCTTAAACTTTAATCTTAAATCTCCAATCTTAAATTTTAATCATTTATATTTCCTAAAATGTGATACTTTATTTCATTGATCTTTATGATTTTCTAGCCTCTAATTTGTGCATTTTTACTACAGACTATTGTTTTTCTCTTCTGATAGACTTGCACTTAGTTTTTTTGTGTGTATGTTTTTTAGTTCCTTATATTGAAATGATAGTTAGCTCAATCTCTTTTGAAAATAAAAAGAGAAAGCCATTTTAACATAAATTACATATATGTGATGTGGTACATGCATGGGTGTGTTAGAACTACCGGAGCTGCTGTTTTATGTATCCCTTATTTTTGGTGTGTTGAATTTTAAGTTTATTTTGCCTCAAGATATTTTTATTTATCTTTTGATTTTTGTATTGATATATTATTTCTTCAGAGGTACATTGCTCAGGGAAACCTACCAAGAGTGTTAGAGAATGAAGCCCCTTCTGGGGTGATGCAGAACCTCCGACATTGCCGATCTCGTCTGCTGGCAGCACTCCAGTTTGAAGCCCTGAAAGAAAATGAAATTTCTGTGTCTGATCTCAAAATCTAGTCCTTCTCCTTCTGGTGTTTCATTCTCTTTGTGCCTGTTCTTTGCCTTCAGTTCGACTCATGTTTCTCTCATATGCAGTCTTCTATTTAGCACCTGTTTGTTAGATTATTCCTTTTGTTAGATTTATTCCTTTCCTACATACCTTACCACTTTCTGTTGTGTCTTTTTTTTCCTACAGATTTATTTTTTTTATTGGGAAATCATATTTACAGAGAGAGGAGAGACAAAGATCTTTCATCCGCTGGATCACTCCCCAAGTGGCCACAATGTCCAGAGCTGAGCTGATCTGAAGTCAGTAGGCAGGAAATTCTTCTGGGTCTTCCACATAGGTGCAGGGTCTCAAGGCTTTGGGCCGTCTTCCCCTGCTTTCCCAGGCCACAAGCAGGGAGCTGGATACAAAGTCGGGCAGCCGGGACACGAATTGGTTCCCATATGGTATCTTAGTGGATGGAAAGTGGGGAAGCCGGGACACGAGTTGTCTCCCATATGGTATCTTAGTGGATGCAAGGTGAGGATTTAGCCACTAGGCTATTGCACTGGGCCCTTGAACTCCAGTTCTATCACTTACATTCTGTTACTGTGAATGCGTCATCTAGCTTTCTGAGCTTTATTTTACTACCTGTAAATAAACACAACAGTTTCCGTGGTTATGTGAGATAAACCGCATAAAATGCAAAACAGTATGCCTGGCTTATGGTAAGAGCTAAATTGTTGGGCCTTTCATTAAAAAATAATGATGATAACTATAACCATTAAACTTAGTTTTCCCTTATCATATAGCAACCCGCATTCATTCCTAGTACCTTTAGTAGCAACCCTAGTGGCAAGAAGGCTCTCTGTTTATTCTTACCAACTGTTCTTTCCTTGACCACAGCTTTCTGTTCTCACCGACTAAAACTGCTTTCTTGATGTAATTGAATCATTCTATTCCCAGTGCAGTGCTCAATAACCTATGCCATAATACCTCTTTTCAAATATGTTGGTTGATTCCTATGTCATGTTTTTTCAATTGCAGATGCTCTGTCATGGAGTTAAGATATGGCCCTCTCAGCTGTCATTATGTAGGGCATGAGAGAAGTCAAAGAAGGTGTCCTGCAGAAAAAGTGATGTTGAATTTCTCAAGTATCATTTTTGAAGTACTATAATCCAGTGCTTCTGACCTGATCCAAATCATGTTTATTCCGTCTTCCTGTTACCAGTCCTAGCATCTTCTACCTATATCCCCAAGAAACAAATTAAAAAATAGTTCATAATATTCTCCACAAAGTCAGAGGTTCTTGATTCATCATTATTGCAACCTTGCATGGGATGGATCTGTATTTGAAACTATTGAACTATTGCCAGCTGGATGATGTGGTCCTTTAATTTTTTTTTTAATTAAGCTGTAGTTTGATATACAACTTTGTTGATAAGGTTCTAAAACTATTCCTCCATTTCAGAGAAGTAGAAGGCCCTGCTTTAGGCAGAAGGCAACCTAATTTTAAATTCGAATATGGAAATCTGGGCAGATAAATACCAAGAGGAACGAAGTTGATCTAGTTCACTGCACTGCTGAATTAAAACTTGATGGGAAATCATTGTGCTTCAGGGAACAGGACCAGCAAAGGCTTAGAATACGATGTGAGGATCAATATTGAAAGAACAAAATAATTGAATTAGCAAATCCTCGGGACAAATAGGCCAATGGAGTAATGGACAGCACACTACTATTGACAAGAATTAGGAAGAAAAATGGATTCACATATTTTGGAGGCAGGCCTGCCAACACATGGCCAGTCCCGAAATACATATTGCTCTAGTTGTGATATTGGCACTGCTGTTGCCCCTTTAACATGAGGCTGACTATTTCACATTTAGTAGTGTTCAACAACTCCAGTTTTGGCTCTTATAATGAGAAGAGAAAAGGAGTCATTTCAATTGCTGTACCTGGTACTATAAACATGGGAGACATAGGGAAAGTGTTTAAGCAAAACTCCGCATCTTTAACATGGGAACAAAAGGAATTCATATGCTCTAGCGTTGCTGTTCTATAAAAGTGAGATTCCATATGAAAGTTACCTGGCAAGTAATGAGAGCTGAATAAATAAATGTTGGTTTCCTTCTTTTTTTGTTGGGGTGGTGGTGGTGGTAATGCCATCCTCAAATAGTAAACAAATTTTTAAAAATGAGAGCAGATTTTTTGTTATTGCCTTGTTGCAAATTTTTAAAAAGCTTTGCTTAAACCAAATTTAGGATTTATCAGTAACTCCATCACACATACTTATATCAGTTTATTTAAAAATTGGTGATTACACATTGCACTATTATATTTAAGGTTAAGAAATATTTGAAAGGAAGATAGACACAGATAAACAGAGAGAGACAAGAAGAGATCTTCCTATCAATTTGTTCATTCTCCAGATGCTGAAGCGGGCCTGATCAATGCCAGTAGACCAAAATTTAACCCCAGCCTCTTTCAACATTGGAAGAGAACCACGTGACTTGGTCCTTCACTTACTGCTTCACAGAGTATGCTTAACAGGGGAAACCGAAATGAGAAACAGAGCCTAGACTTGATTCCAGGCTCTCTGATTTGACCTTCACGTGTCATACTAGGTGTCTTAACCACAGTTCCAAATACTTGCTGCACCTAGCACCATTTTTAACCAACATGGTTGGATAGGAGCTGATCATCATCAGTTTTTTGAAGGAGTTCTCATTAATGACCAACCAAAAAGTGAGATTAAAAACAATACCAACTACCAACCACCTCAGTTAACTTGCAGTTCAAATGTGTTCTTTCATGAAACATCTGCTTTCGACCCTAAATCTAGGTGCTTTAGGTATCTCTAATCTATATCAAAGTTCCAATGTACTGCATATTGTTATGCATAGTAATCATTATCTATGTTTTTGAAGTGAGGAATTTGAGATTTAGAGACCTCATTGAGGTAGTAACCAAGGTTTCAACCTAGATTCTGTAACCCCAAATCATACACCTGGTTCATTGTCTCAGCTTTGAGGGCTAACCAAATAGGATGTTTTTGATTAATAGCCTATTTGTAGTTATTTAACTCAGTTCAACCTCACCAAGTCTGTGTTTCATTTGTTATAATTTTGAAGAGGGAGTGATAGTTTCATTTTTTTAAACTGAAATAAGCATTCCTTTTTTGACTTTCCATATTCATCCAGGAAATACACTCTTTTAAAAACTACTTCTTTATTTCTACTTGAAAGGTATATTTAGAGAGAGAAGGAAAGGCACACACAGAGAGAGAGAGAGACCTTCCATTTGCTGATTCACTTACCAATTGGCACTATAAGGCTGGGGCTGAGCTAATCCAAAGCCAGGAGCCTGGAGCTTCATTCTGGGTCTCCCACGTTGATACAGGAGCACAAAGGTTTCAGCTATCCTCTGCTGTTTTCCTCTCAGGTCATAAGCAGGGAGGTAAATCAGAATGGAGCAGCCAGGAATAAAACTGGTGTCCATATGTGATGCCAGTACCACAGGCAGAAGATTAGTTTGCTACACCACCATGCCTGTGTCAAGAAATACATTCTCTATTGAGATTGAGGTGAAGTTTTCTGTGCATTGAGGAATGAATCTTTGTGTTAGAGTCTTGGTGACATAATAAAATTAGGTAAACTGGTTGAATTTCATGGTGAAATCTACAATCTGCCTGTGCCTAATAGTTGCCAACTCTTGCTGACTCGTGGATAAAAAGAAATAATAATACCACAGTTAAGTGAGCTCTTGCAGGTGTTAGTATTGTATTGGAAGCATAATGGACAGGATTTATGTCTAATAATATTTCTATAAAATTCATAGATGATAAAACTGAGATGCATTATCTTTCCCCAAAGCAGGTGGATGAGCTAGGATTCAAACTAAGTCTTACTCCAGGACCTGAATTTCATTACTCTTTTAATTACTTTATATTTAATTAGTACAACAAAATACCTGAATAAACTAGCATTATATAAGAAAGAGCTTTATTTTGTTTCATGATTCTAGAGGTACAAGGTCTAGGAACCTAATCTATGATGACGTTCTTGATGGCAGAATGCCAAGGTGAAAAAACAATGGCAAAAGATGAGGGGCAGGAGGATCTGTGTCTACATGTGTAGTCTTTCTCCCCCTTCAATATCACCTGGGTTTAATCATGGGGACTTCACTCTTATGGTCCAAACTAATTTTTATCACTTTCTAAAGGCTCCATTTCTAATTTTCTCGTAGTCAGATTAATGTTTTACTTTCTGAATACCATTAATGTAAAGCTTTGATGATTAAAATGTTGCATGATTTGAGGGGATTAAATCTCATTCAACCCCTAACACTGTTCCTAGCCATTCTATTCAAATTAACCTGGCCAAGACTACTTGATTGGTGAAGGGCAAACTTATGTTTACATTTTCTATATAGGCATATTGCAATCTGAGCCCAATATTTTTATTACTGTAAAGTTAATAGGTTTCACAAAGCCCAATTTAAAAAAAGTTTCAAGTGAAAAGAAAATCACTTTTTCCTCTGGAATAGAGTAATTCTGGTCTTAGAGGCAATCCTTAACCAGAAATTTCAGAGAATTAATTCCATTGATTTTATCTTCTGTTATAGTCATGTAACAGAATATAAGAATATTCCTATTCTTCCTCTATCCAACAATCCTGCTCATTCTTACCATTGATATTTTTTATTCCCATGTTTGACATTTAAGTTATCATCAGCTTTGTATGGATTTCACTTTCTTTTCCTTTCTGTGAATTTGTTCTTCATCCTCCCACCCCTGTGAGACCCTACTTCAAGTTCTTCCTGCTAGCATTTAACTGTCTTAAATGGCTTTTTTCTCTTAGTATATATCATGCACTGAGTCAAATGATGACTGTGTTTTTGGTGAAAGAGGTCTTTCAATGACTTAGGATCATCAGCGCATCCATCTCATTTGGAATATGTAAATCAATGAGAATATCTATTTCACTGGTATCAGGATTAAATGAGATAACATGTGTGACCAGCGGTTTGCCAAGTAGATGGTGATGTGCAATACACTTTATTGTCCTCTGTAACTCTTCTGTGGAAATAACTATTAATTAAAACAAAAAGACAAATCTCTTGATTTGGGCATACCTAACAGGTCAGTTTTGCAATGTGTTAAATGTCATAAGGTTGCTGTATTGCATGTGATAACATTCATAAGACCTTTAGATAATTAGGAGACATATGACAAATACTCATATGTGTTGCTTTTATTATGATCAAGCTAGTGTATAAATCTATATTAAACTTATAGTTATTTGATTCTATAAAGCACTGTCATTTATAGCCAAGTTGCTGAAGGACTATACGGTTGTAATAATATAGGAGGAAACAGGGGGAGAGAAATGGGGAGGGTGGAAGGAGAAAACCCTGAGCCTATTGCAGCATGGAAAAGAAAATTTTTTAAAAATCCCCTGCATTAATTCTTGTCATTGCTTTTTCCTGAAATGCAGAGTGGGGAAAATCATGCATAGTAGGTGATTTAGTTATTTCAGTGGCGTATTATATATAGCTGTGTGTAGCCATGCTGAATAGGAACATATTCACTTCAGTTTTGCTGTGTGTGATTTGAATAGCTTTTCTAAATATTTGGTTCTGTCCTCAAATCCTCTTGTATATAACAGTCTTGAAGAAGAGAGGCTGTGCCCCTGACTTCCTGAGGCCTTTTATTTTGCCTAGTCAAGGGCTTTGCACAGAGAGCTAGCCCATACCCACCTTCACGTACTGACAGGCACATTGACACAGTTAATGGGAATGTAGGGAGTATCCTTCCACTGATAAAAACCAGTCTCTGCAGTCTGACCTGAAATGCCTTCATGCATGGTAGTTTTCTTTCACGTCCACAGAATTTTTTTAAATAAAATTTTCAGACAGATGGAAATAGTACATAGCTATGGGATAGCAAGTGAAATTTTGATCCATGTATGCATTCTGTTGTGTTCGATCAGGGTAAATGCATGTATCTCTTCAAACATTTAACGTTTCTTTAATCTCACCTAGGCTTTAGGCTGTTGTCAAACAAGGAGTAACGTGAGCTTCTTAAAGAACAATGGCTAAACTGGCTAATCCTCTACTTCCATGTGCTGACATCTCATATAGGTGCTGGGTCATGTCCTGGCTGCTCCAGTTCCCATCCAACTTCCTTCTTATAGCCTGGAAAAGCAGCAGAGAATTAGCCCAAAGCCTTGGAACCCTGTACCCAACAGGAAAGTCCTGAAAGTTCTTGGCTTCTGATGAGCCTAGCTCTGGCCATTGTGACCATTTAGAGAGTGAGCCAGCAACCCGTGGATAGAAGATCTTTGTTTCTCTCCTTTTCTCTATGAATCTGCACTTCCAATAAAAATAAGCTAATCTTAAAAAAAAAAAAAGAACACTGGCCAAATATTAACTTGGCCCTAAATGTTGCTGTTACTGTTTTTCTGCCAGCTGATTTGCCTACCTCCCTTTTTGAAAAATCTGAATATAAGATCACTGTTATAAATATAGGACCACAGCTTCACACAGTGTAGAGAACCTGGCCCAAGGCCGTGCCTTTGATTGTCATGGGTCTATAAATCTTAGCTGAAAAAAATAGTTCCTTTGGGCCTGTACGTGAACTGTGACACTTGAGCTGCCTAAGAGAAACCCCCAGGTGCTAAGTGAGGAACTAACAGAATAAGAGGGGATAAGATCATTCTTTCAGAGATTGATTTTATTTTACTTTTATTGGAAATGCAGATCGACAGAGAGATAGAGACGCAGAGAGAGAAGGATCTTCTATCTTCTAGATCGCTCCCCAAATGGCCACTACAGCTGGAGCTGAGCCAATCTGAAGCTAGGAGCCAGGAGCCTCCTCTGGGTCCCCCACAGGATAGAGTCCCAAGGCTTTGGACCATCCTCTGCTGCTTTCCCAGGGCACAAGCGAGAGCTGGATAGGAAGTGGAACAGCTAGAATATTTATTGGTGCCCACATGAGATCCTGGCACATGCAAGACAAGGGTTCAGGCACTAGGCTATTGCACCAGACGCTGGGATCTTATTTTTTTTTAAGGAAGAGTTTGATTAGTGAGGAACATTCATTAGAAGCTATTGATATGTTCATTCTGTGGGAGCTGTGTGGCCACTTTGAACTAATAAAGCAGGTACCTTGGGCTCAGGAACCTGAGGTACCTGTCCTGGAGCATGAGTCAAGGATAAAAGAACACAAGTGCCTAGGCTCCTGTCTATGCTTGCAGCTTACAGGTCATACCACTCAGGGGTCATACCACTCAGGGGTGTGCGGCCTGCTGCTCCTCAAGTTGATAAGTGAACCCACAAAGGAGCCAGAAAGCCTCTTGGCTTTCTTAGGCTCGATGAAAGATGAGGAGGGCCATTGGACTCTCTGAATACAGGCTTCTAATGCTTGCCCTGGCAGTCAACACTAGCCCTGGGTTTTCTTGCTGTGAGTGGCACAGATTCACCTGGTTGAGAATGGGATATTTCCCTAGAATTCAGGTTCCTGGGCATTACCACCACCAGATTTTTTGAATAAAAATCTTTGCCATGGAGTCATGGGCTATGATAATTTTACAAAAACAAAAACAAAACAAAAAAAAAATGTGTTTCAAGATTTCACTTTACTTGAAAGTCAGAGTTACAGAGAGAGAGGGAAAGAGAGAGAGAGAGAGAGACCTTCCATCCTCTGGTTCACTCCCCAAATGGCTGCAATGGCCAGAGTTGTGGCAGTCCAAAGTGGGAGCCAGGAGCTTCCTCTGGGTCTTACATATGGAAGCTGGGTCCCAGGGACTTGGACCATCTTCTGCTACTTTCCTAGACCATTAGCAGGGAGGTAGGTCAGAAATGGGAAGTGGAGATGAATACTCTGCCCTGCCCCTGTAATAGCCCTGAAATCTGATATTTGTAAAGGTCCTTCAGATAACTCTGATTTCAGACCCAGTGTCACAGATAGCTCTGGTTTCAAAACCAGCCTCCCATTTGTTATGATTCTTTCTTGCTTTCTTGCATTTGTCCATCTTCTTCCCTATGGCTAGCTATTCCTCTCCTTTTTTCAGTCTTATGGAAACATCCTTGGGCTTTCACAAGGCAACATTTTTGAAAATTATGAATGAAAGTGAAATGAAAAAAATCTATGCAGACATTAGATTCAATCACAGACTTGAAAGGATATTATAACCCATATCCCTTCAGCAACTGAGAGAAATGCTACAGTTCCTAAAGCAATGTTCATTCCACTAAATGCTCACCTATTCGTTAAATGAAAAATTGACAAGTGAAGTTAAATGAGGAAGGGAAATTCGGAGTCCCTAGCAGAGAGGGGTGGGTGAACTTGACTGAGGAAGACAGCGCAATGAGATGGCTAACACTTTGGGTCTATAGAGTCAGGAATACCTGGTATTCAAGCCAAGCACTGTTGTTTATTACCTTTGTGATTTTTAGCGATGGCTTCATCTTTCTATTTCCTCATCTACAGCATTAGGATACTGATAGTACTGATTTTATAAGACTATTGCGAAGACGAAATGGCAATGGTATGTTAGTGGCTGCCCACATAATACATGGTCAATCGATAGTAACTATTATTATGTCTTTGATTACTGAGCAGGCCTGGAATGTGGAGGCATCCCCAGGGGTCATTACACTTGTAGGGCTCTTTGCCCCTGTTCCAAATGATTCTAAGGGTATGTGTGTAGATTTTTTCGTAATTTTACTGTCACCTATTTCTTTTATTATAGATTGTCACTCTCTGACACATTTTTCAATCTAATCCTACTTTTAATCTGCTATTGCTAGTCTGTTCCAAGATGGAATACCAGATAATTAAGCTTTAAATTTATGTATGGAGAATTTTGTTCAACAATTCTGGATAGCATATCTGTACCTTAGACAAGTAAAATACTTTGTTTTTTTATCCCCAATTTAAAATTGATGCATAAATTCCCAACAAGGGCATAGCAAGAGTTTGTAATTTGTGACATTTCCTCTCCATACTTTGATGTTAGTTTCATAAAATTATTTTCCCTTTTTTAAAACTACATTTGTGGGTTTTTCTCTTTTGAGAACAATTCCTTCCATCAAAGTACACTTATATTTTTATGAAGGACATGAAGGGTCATAATAACTTGAAACCTTTTCTGAATCACTGTAAATGTTTCTAAGAGAAAAGTGTAGTAGAATTGTGTCTTTTGTAACTTGCAAGTGACAAACATATATAACAAGCTTCATTTGCCATAGCAACACAGAAATAAAGACTTGGCTGAGATCACTTATAGAAAGCAAGTAGAAAAAAAATATTATAAAAATGTTGGAGACTGCATTGTGCTTTCGCTATGCTGAAAGCATACTGGAACTCAATTTTCTTGCTATTAAGTACACATGGAAATCATCTGGATTCTGCTTTTTCTTGACACTGTAAATAGAGTACTCTTACAAAGGAGGCAACAAATCTTTAAAGACTGCCTCGTTGTACACGGTGAATGTACACAGTGTTTTGTGACCTCTTGGCCACACATACTTTGTAAATAGTGAAAAATACTCACCATTGTTTTCTAGTTTATCATTTTTGAACCAGAAATTTGAGTCATAGAAGTTAAGGATGTTCTTGGCCAATGATACTTATTTGAATTGAATAAATTTTATTTGCGATTTATTTTGCTGTGATTTGTCTCTTATGTAACTTACCCTAAATCTATTGGGATATTGATGTTTATTTTTCAAACAGGGGTTTTTAAATAATTTCCCAAAATGATGACGGCTTACTATTATAAAAATGATGCTGTTTGTAAGAAACAATCTGTTAGTTTCCCTGGTTTTGTTATTCATTAAATGTTTGACATTTTCAAGGCCATCTATTATGCCTTGACTGTTCTAAAATGAAATTTGGTTTTAACATATTTTCTCAATAGTCACATGTATGAATATATTTAATGAATAACTCACCATTCCACTTTTGTTTCTTATTTAACATTACTTCAAATTTCTGTCTTTTATTGGGTTGCAATTCTGTTTCATTGATGAGATACTTTTATTATAGTGTTAAAGAGCTAAATTTCCTCTTTCTGTGGTGTATGTTTACCTAACATACTTTCTTCACTACTATTTTTTTTTTTTAAATTTCTCCCCAGATAGTCTCACCCCTTTAATCATTGTTACAAGTATTGGGATCCATTTGTCTAATCAAAATAATTGAACATTCAATTTCATTGGAATATAATTAAGAATATACTACAATTTGGAGAGAAGTAACAATTTCACAATATTCATTACTGCCTGTATCAAGTATCGTTGTCAGTACATTTGCTGAGTTTTTGTTGTTATACAACAAGAATAACTATCTAACTGAGCTCTCTAATTCATTTGAATCAATTTTGTAAGACTTTAATACTACAAAATTAGTAATCCTACCACTCACAAATGATGATCATTTTCATCCTTTCTGTTATTTATCATTTCTGTCTATCAATTCGATTTCTTCATCTTCAAATGAACACAAAATTAGCACTTTTATAGCTAGTATTGTCATTAAGTTAACGAAAATAAGCCACATGAAGAAAATTATGTTATTGTCATACATAAGGAAATCCTGTATAACTATTGCTATTCTTGTTACTGATATTGCTAAATTTCAAAAGATATTTGTATGAAGGTTGGAAAACATAAAATAAACATTTTTTGGGAATTTCACAAGAGGTAAATAGTATTAAGAAAAAAATGCCTTTATATGGATTTTATCTAGAAATTTTTAAGCCAGCCATATACCTTTGATTTTATTAAATACATTTTTTTATCTTTGGAGATATTTATCTCATTTCAATATTTTTGACTTTTTAATTTTGGGGACAACATTGATTTCTTGATGTTGAAACACCCTTATGATCCATGCTTCTATGGGATCTTCAACCTATATTTTGATGTCAATATATCCATAAATTTGTTTTATCATTATTGTAATTAGGACTCATACCTTTATCTTGATTTCTTTGAGATTTTAATATGAAGGTTTGCTCTCTTCAGAAAAATATAGGAACTTGCTCATTTTTTCCCTATGCTTTTTTTGGAACAGCTTATGAAAATTTTATAAAATTTATCTATGGGTCATTTAAAAATAGTTGCATTAGCTGGTATTGTGATGCATCAGCTTCAGGTGTAGCTAGTGTTACTGGCATCCTATATTGGGGTGACAATTTAAATATCCACTGTTGCACTTCTGATACAGCTCCCTGCCAGTGTACCTTGGAAGCAGCTAATATTAGATCAACTACTTGAGTGCTTGCCACCCAAATGGGAGACCTGAATGCAATTCGTTGCTCCAAGCTTCATGTCCATTTGAGGAGTATACCAGCACATGGAAGATTTCTCTTTCTTTCTCTTTGTCCCTCTGTTTTAGATAAAGAAATAAATTTATTCAATAAAAACTTTGATACATTTCTAAATAAGCTTTATACTTTCCTTTGGGATTGTGAATCAGGTTAGAAGCACATATATTTAAATTATACCTTACTTACAATATTATGAACACACACACATGTCCCTTTTCTGCTTGAACCTTATCACTGAAGTTGGATAACACTCTCAAACAGCCTCTGGGATATAGGTACCCATGCCAGTGTCTTTAATATTGTGGCCACCATGATTTCCCAGGTATACTCTGAAAGCAGCCATTAAGGCTGCTGCCCAGCACATCATTACCCAAAACATTTTGCACTTCTTTTGGCCTTCCCACTGACTTCATCCAACCTGCACTATGCCACTATCACAACTCTTCCCATCCCAATCTTTTAATTACCAGCTTAAATAAAGCAATTTGAGAAAATTATCCCTTGACCATCATATATAAAGTAAATTACCCCCCCCTTATTCATTTTCTAAGCATCCTAATCCTATTTACTACCTTTAAAGTAGAAATAGGATTTGTAATGATTTCTTCTGTTTGTTCATGTACTCAACCTTTAGCTATCCATCACTTCCTATTAGAGATTCAAATCTAGTTTGTCTATTGCAATTATGTTGTACTTACTATAGATCTCTTATAACAAAGCTTTTCACCATTTGTACTTAGTTTTTATGATTGTCTTTACTACATTTTGAGGACTCCGCATTTTATTCAATTCCAAGAACAATGTTGACTGACTTACAATAGGAATAACCTTTGCCGACTTACTCATTTAGCTTCAACTCTAGATAGGCTAAATTATGAATTATTTTCTTAAGCATGGCTTTTGATCTTATATTTCCCAGGCTTGTACACATCTAATATGAATACCTCACGACTTGGTGAGTTGTATAGTTCTTGGTGAGAAGAGTTTTTCCTCAGAGCTTGGTATATCTTGTATGGTTTCTAACATGGAGATAGAATACATCAAAACAGACATGTGGGGGTTTTCAGGACTGGGCGTCTCATGCCTGGATCCCAGACGACAGCCACCATGTGCACATGGTGAGCTGTCCCCGGGCCTGCCAGGGGCTGCTCCCTTCGAGGTGAGTACACTGAGGGGGAAGTCTCCATGACTGGACAGGGCCAGGGCCCACCCGCTGCCCTCATTGGGCAGTGAATGGGATTGGGGAGGGGCGCGACCTTGGGCCTGGGGGTTTAAACTTCTAGCAGCCTCCCAGCTGCTGGTGGGTGTCAGGACAGGGCATCTCATGCCTAGATCCCAGACACCAGCCACCACATGCACGTGAAGAGCTGCCCCTGGGTGGCCAATATGCCATTTGGTGCCAGGCTCCACCTGCTGGCCGCCTGGCCGGGGACCTCTGGGGTTTTGGTTCTTTGAATCACCACTTAGGTAGTCCAGTTTGAACCCTCTATGCTTCTGGGAAATGAATCAATCCTAAATATTCCCAATGACAGTAACTGTTCCTTTGAAGAACTTGTAATCACTGAACAAGGCTGACCACCAAACACCAGTGCATGCAAAAGCTATGGCTTGGGACTTGTTCAGCAGAATTATATCCTGTTACCTGACATGATGATGGATCAGGAGAAGGGTCACATTATGCAGGGCCATTACATTAACTAGTAAGAACCATATCCGGGGGTAGAACTGTGGGTATCTATGGGCCAAACCCTGTGGAAATTCTAGCCCCACTAGATAGCTCAAGAGTTGGGGTGGTAATGGACTAAGCTGAGTGTGACCAAGGAGCCTGCCATCAAACACAGGTAAAGGAACTCCCAACAGTCTGGACTGGTCAAGGCAGCAGCACCCAAATGTGCATCCTGAATAGGGTGTGGGGCGGGCCGGGCTGCAACATTCACCAGCTCATACAAGGCCAAATGGAAGGCCAGACTTCACTGGAACCTGGCCTAAAACCCAATGGCATGTATGAGAACTGGGTCTGGGAGTGGATTAAGTGGAGGAACTTGGGAAACTCCCCTGGCGAGTCATATCTCCCGCTGGTGAACCTGGGGGTCAGACAAGCGGGGCAAAGTAGCTCCAACAGCTGGCTAATGTGTCAATTGGTAATGGAACAGGGTAGATCAGGCAGGACTGAGCAAACCTTAGCCCACAAGCAAAACTAGAGACCAGGATGGAGCACAGGTCATGCCAAGCTAGGTTCTTGCACCTACTGGTCTGCATGAGCCAGGAACGCTAAGCCACAGTGTCTAAGGCAGAGGTTGGGACAGGTGAGGGGCTGAGCCAAGCTGAGTCAGAGCAACCACTGGCAGGCAAGTGATCTATGGCTGGGAACAGGCCCGGTTGGGGAGCAAAGGGGAAACCCTAACTGGATTGAGGTTCCCACCAAGGGGTGCGTGGCCTGGAATGGGGGCTGCGTTCTGATTAGGATACAGTTGTAGTCTCCCTTGGCATATGTGTTGACTGGGATTGGATACACCAAGCCAGGCCAGACTCCAAAACCCTCTGGTGTCCTGGAGGACCAGGGTAGATGTGAAATAAACTAGGCAAGGTCTCAAACCCCTACTGAGCCATGTGTGAGCCGTATGTGGGTATGGACAAGCCATGGCTGGGCTGAAACATCCAACAGCAAGGACCAGTTTGGGTTGAAGGCCAATCAGGAAAAGCCACTGTTCCTGCTAGGACAGGAGGTGAACTGAATAGGGCTGGCTCATGGACCCCCTGGTATGCGCAAAATCTGGCATTGGGAGAGATTCTGATGGAGGATTCTGGGCAACTCCTCTGGCAGGACACAGACCCGGCAGGTAAGCACAAGAAACATGATAGGAAACAGCCCAGAACAAGCCATGGAAAGTTACCCACTGGCATACATTTGGCATAGGTCGGGAGCAGACCAGGCTGAATCAGTTCATGTCATCCACTGACAAATCCGAGCACCAGAACAGTGTGGGTCAAGCCAAGTTCAGTCTCAACAAAAACCAGTGCACAATACGGAATGCCAAGGTGAGGTCCCCTTTACTGGATGTGACTGCAGCGCCCAACCAGCATACATGAGAACCAGGAAGGGAGGGAGCAGAGTTGGCATGTGGAATATGGGGGGGCGGTTCCCTTGCTGGATAGCTACTCTCACTGGAGAGCATGAGCTGGGATGGGGGCAGACCAGACTAAGCAGGACTACAACACCTGTATACCTCATGTGGACTAGATCAGGAAAAAGCCAGGCTGGGCTGATTATTCCTACTGGTACAAACAAAATTAGAGTGGGTGAGGGTTGTTTGGGCTTAGCCACAGCATCATCTGGCAGAAGCTGGCACTGGGGGCTAATTCTGTCAAGTCAAACCACAGAACTACCTGGAGAGTGCATAATCCAGGAATGGGAGAGGCCTGGGAGGGAAATAGTGTGCTCCTCCCTCTTGGGTTACCACTTCCAAGGGAAGGCACGAAAACCAGGACAGGGGCTGGGGTGGCTAGACAGACACCCAACAGCATCTGTGTGGGCTGCATAATGGAGCTGGTTAGATGGAACTAAGCTTTAATACCCATTGACATGTATGAGAGCTGAGTGGGGTGTGGGACAGACTGGATTACTGCTACACATACTGGCAAACCAGGGTAGGGGGCAGGCCTGGTTGGGGTTATTGTGGGTTGCTCCAACTAGGCTGCAGCTCACACTGGTTTATGCGAGGGCCGAGTATGTGCTGGGCAGGACCAGGCTGGACTGCAACACCCATTGGTTCCAGTGGAAGTTGGGAATGAAAACAGAACCAACCCAGCAATTGCAACCACCAGCTGATCGGGGTGATGGACTGTGCCGGGCCCTGCACTTGCTAGTACATACAAGAATCTGGTCTGAGAACACCTCAAAGATTCTTTGGAGATCTCCCCAATTGAAATGTTGGACTCAGAACCCTAACCAAGAAATGACAGAAGACAGAACAGGTCAATCAACCATCTCAGATATATGTTGGCAGCGAAATGCTGGGTAAACAGAGACTCTATGATGGACTATGTCAATCAATGGATTCTTCAAGATCTCATCGTGCTTGAAGTGGCAAGATTGGCAGCGATTCATAACTGGTGAACCATCAAAACCACTTGAGCAAGAATCTCGGAGCATACCCTACATCGGGGACCTAGGGTGGGTAGGAAACTGGGTGGGTCTTCTCCCTTAATATCCCCCTTTAAACATGAAGGAAACAATATGGAATTAATAGTCTTACCTACTTTCCTATAGCCCTTGAACCTTTTTACCCTAATTAACTATATAAAGATTGTCAAAAATATAATTTAAAAAGAGAAGAACAACAAAAAAGGAAAAACTCATAGCATATAGGATTTATGTCACGTGACAGTCTAAATCCAGTTGTTGATAAGCACTATCAAATGGGATTGTCTTATCTCAATGTGGTTGACCCCCATTCTCAGTAAAACTTTAAAACAACAACAACAACAAAAAGACAGACATGTGAAGTCTGAAGTATCTACAAATTTTCTGTAGAAAACCTTGACCTACTCATGTACACCAAAATATTCATAGAATGTTTGGAGTTCTTGTGGAAAAATTCGAATCAAATATCAATCATAGTACGTATAAGTGATGATAAACCTTAAGAATGACAGACTTTATTCAATTCAAAATGTTTTTAATTATTATAGAATCTGTCATAGTTATTCCTTCATTTTCATCTTTTCAATAGAAACACCAATTATCTGTGACTGAGTCACAATTCTTTTTCTTATCAATCCTGTCTTTTTCTCTTTCCTATTTTTTTTTCTCAATTTGCCCTTTCTTTCACTAATTTTCTTAGTGCTGGTTCTTTGTCATCTACTTACAGAGTCTGATTTATTCATGGTTTTCTATTTTAGTTTATATGGAATTGTTTTCTTCAACAGCTTCTTTTTAGTTCATCCAGATGTTTTTGCATCGAATCTTCTTGTTTATTTTAATCCATTCCTGTTTTATAGACACCATGTCTTTTTTACTTTAATTTGAAATATTAAGATGACTTAATTTTTATCTGCTGCTTCATGAAGCAAATAATTCAAGGAGTTTGCTCTCCCAGTAAGTCTTCCAAAAACATCACCTGACTTGTGCTTTGCAAACTCCATTTAAAAATATTGCAAGGGGAGGGAAGGTGGGAGAGCAAGAGAGAATGTGTGAGAAAAAGCCTTATCAAGTGCCTGCAATGGTGGGGTCTGGACTGGGTGACAGATATCCAATTACTTTTGCCATCATTGTTGTCTCTGTGGATCTGCATGAGGAGGAAAAGTAGAATCATGAGCTAAGCTCAGGAACAGGAGTCAATAGCTAGACAGAAACCAGACCCAGGTACTTCAGTGTGGGATATGGGTGTCTTAAACATATGACTGTCTGCAGAGACTTCGTGGTAATCACGTATATCCCTTCTTTATCATGGAGCGCTTAAGTCTGTTTCAATATTGGGAGGTATATGGAGCAACCTGTTTTCCCTGGTCTGTTCAAATGTGTATATAAATAGCATTTTATTTTCCAAATTGATTGACATTCTTATTTACTAGCTCGATTTTCAATGAGAAGGCAATGGCAATCTATTTCTAATCAACCTTGGCATGACCACAATTTTAGACTTGATTTTTCCTGCACATTACAAAATGGTTAATAGTATTTCTGGACCTTACCACACAGTAACAACTCCTTTAATCTTCAGTGGGGCAAAGTTGCCGTCAGACATTGGCCAATATCTGCTGGGAAGCACAGTTGTCCCTGGTTTCCAGTTGTGAACCACATGTGTAAGCAGAGTTTGTTAGGTTGATCCAGGATCAATACTTAAGATTTAGTTCTCCCTTTATGTTCTTTTTTTTTTTTCTGACACTGAGCTAAAGAGGAAAGTGAAAAACTGTAGGCTCTAGAATCTGCCATTGCCAGTTACTTTTCTGTCTGTCCAATGGCTACATTGACTTTCTGACATTCTTCATGGCTGTCATGTACGGTTGTTCAGGTTATGCTCAGCACAAAGATATCTGATTTAGATGGTGGGTTTAATCCAGTATGTATTTCATTGTGTAACATCTATATGATAGACTATATCCACTACACAGCCTCTTTTATTAATTCAGACAAAGCCAGTAATCTTGGGTCTATTCCTTGTAGTATATCACTGCTAGCTCCTCTTTTGCTTCACAATTGTTTTCTTGATTGGCCCTGTATAAATTATAAAGGAAAGAACAGATATAAATGTGTAGTATCACTCTCATCACTTTCCAAAAAAGAATGAGTTATACTGTGTTAACCAGACTGTTTCTGAACAGGATATACCTTTGCAAGTGTGGGAGGAATGACACATATCCCCAGTTCTTTCAGGACAACAGGTGTACTTGCTAAGAGGGTGCCAGCTTCTAATTGTGACTGTCAATTTTATGCTGCATGTCCTATAATTAGAGAAAAACTGCTCCAGGATCTGGCAATAACTTGCTTGTCAGTCCTTTAAAATTTTGGCAGTAGTACATGTTTTGGGTCCCCCCACTCCCACCCCACACACATTGTCTTTATAGGTGTAATTATTGGGAAGTTGAAGAGTATTAAGCCTAATGCTAACCAGCACCATTTTAAAACTGGAGATTCAAATCAACTTTTCAACTTGCACAACTCTCAATCACATACATACTTTTGTATTATTTATTCTGTTGTGAGGAAGATAAAAGATAGGTATATGATCCTTGACCCTGAAGCATTGTAATCTCATAGGTACAAGGTAACTAACCGGAAAAAGCAGAAGAAATATTTGCTAGCTAGCAGATCAGGAAATGTTTTCTGAAATAGGTGACTTTCTGACCTGATTTTTCAAAGATCAGTAATGAACACTTCAGCAGGAAAATCCATGTTAAGGCAAGGCTAGCAAGCATGACAATAAGTACGGTATGTCAGATTTTTCCTCTCATCCTTGCTTTGCTGTAGGTGCCTCCTAAAGTCTCTGCCTGTATCTTGTTATATCTCTTTTTCTCTTGATGTTCGATGGGTCCTGAGACTCTATTTATCTTAGTCATGTGCATATGAAAACCAACTGCCATGACAGAACCCCCACATCTATTCCTCTGACAAGGTACACCAGCCCATATTAAGTTAAGCACAGGCTTCAAACATCTCTTTTATACTGGGTATTCTATAGATTACTTATTTGCTTCTTTTTGTCCTTGGAGATAATCTGTGAGTAAAATTAATCCTCTAGGCTTTGCCATGGCCCTTTTGTATGTTGACAGATTTATCTGATGGAATATTAAAAGATGGAAGAAATTTAGAGGATTGTTTCAGTATTTCCCTAAGTGTATACTGAGAAAGAAAACTCAACTCATTTTTCTTTAACCTTTCTTTAGTTATTTACAATTTGTAGAATAGACCCATGACCCTTGTGTATATTCTTATGGAAAGGTAGCTTTTCTATTTTAACTTGTTGAACATTATGGTTAGTGAAGATATTAGCTTGTGATTATAAAACTGAAGGTATGTTATTTATCTGCAGCAAAGAAAAGAACATTTTGAAAAAATGAAAGGAATGAAAATAAAAGGGGTTGAAGGAGGGCAAGGAGAAGGGATGGCATTATGCTAATCTGAGAATTGCAACTATGAAATACATATATTCTATGTTATATTAACAGTTTTTTAAAAGTAGAGCCATTTTCAATCCTATTTTCAGAGTTTGAGAAAGGAGATACTGCAAATAATACGATAGAAAGTTTGGTAATAACATACTGAAATTCCATTTACTTATTTATACATTCCAGATTGAAGTTTTGTGAATGTTTTGTGGAATTTTTCAAAACAGAGTGGGAGAGAGAGAGAGAGAGAGAGAGATGGATCTCTTCAGTCCAATCACTACCCATATAAACATGATAGCTACGTCTCGTCCAAAACCAAAACCATAAAAGTTCAATCCATATCACCATGAAACTTAATTACTTGAGCTATGACCAACTGGGTGTGGAACCAGAACTCGAACCTTCCACTGTGATATGAGGAGGAATGTCTCAGATGGCATCTTTACTGCTGTGTCAAATACCTGCTCCTGACTTTAATAATTTTCAGTTTATGACTGATCTTGTTTTATTTAACGCTCATTGACAGACTAGGAATTTTTTTAAAGAAGTTATCCTATGATATATGCATTCTTTTGAAAATATTTCAACATGTATGTTAAAGATACTTTAAAATTGTACCTAAAATAAGCTGCCCTGAAATACATTCAAATATGTATTGACCAGTTATTGCCAGTTTATATTTCATTTGAATTTGAACTCAAGTTCCATATATTATAACCAATGAATATATTTGTTAAGTCAGTTTTAATCAATAAGATCTCCCATATCTATTTTTGATTTGAAAAATTTTGAGCAAACAATTTGTTGTCTGTGGGAATTCTTAATTTCTGGCATTGCTGGATGCATTCCCATGTTCTCATTAGTATCTTATGTCTTACATTTCTTGTAAACTAATGGTTAGATCTATGGGCTTGATCAATCAGACTCATATTCCATTTTCTGCCTATAATAAATCATGCATGGAACAAATATTTCCTTTATAAGTGCATGGTTTCTGTCCTATTGGTGATGTTTCCAAGGCACTGTTGATCACTGCCAAAACACATCAATTCAATAGGCATTGCCAAATGTTAATGTTTTCGTTTTATCATTTTTTCTTCAGCCATTAGTTAATCTCAAGTAAACAACATGGTATTAGTCACTGTAGCCACCATGCTGTCAATTTGATTCCCAGAACTTACTCTTATCCAAATTTTGCTTCCCAATCTCTGGAAACCAACTTTCTCTCTCCATACTTTTTTTTTTTTTTTTAAGATTCCACATACAAGTGAGATAGCACAGTATCTGCCCCTCTGTACCTAGCTTGTTACATTTAGAGTAATGTGTTCCATGTTCATCCATGTTATTGCAAAGGCCAGGATTTCCTTCATTCTCCCATCCAAGTACTAACCAGGCCCAACCCTGCTTAGCTTCCGAGATTCATACTATGGATGAATGAAACTCTATTGAATACATATGGCAACTCCACACTTTTACTCTGTTTTTTGTAATTTAATTTTAATTGGCTTATTTAAAATTTGATTAGTATTTAGCATGCAATGTGATTTACCGATACAATTTTAAGAAAATGATTTTTTTTCCTTCTCCTTACCACTCTTTCTCTTCCACTCTCCTTCCTTATCCTTTTCCCTTTCATCTTAGTTTTTGAGATAACATATTTTAAATTTACATTATGGTTTTTTAAAAAAAAAGCTTAATTAGTCACTGAATAAGAAATTTAACAACTACAAAGACAAATGATCTAGTTTAATGGCAATATATTAGACCAAAGCAACAGACAATAATTAAATGAAAAATGACCATTATACATGTAGTAAATTTTAAAGTAATCACAGATTACTAAAGCTATAGTAGTAAAATGAAACTAACCACTGTTTTGACAAAGGCATACAACAAAGTTTGACAAGGCATTATTTGCAGCAATACTGGCATATACAGACAATTTTTAGATTTGTCCATTTTTATTGGAAAGTCATATTTACATAGAGAAGGAGAGACACAGAGAAAGATCTTCCATCCACTGGTTCTTCAGGTCACCCATGTGGGTGCAGGGTTCCAAATCTTGGACCATTCCTACTGCTTTCTCAGGCCACAAGCAAGAAGCTGGAGGGAAACTGGAGCAGCTGGGACATAAACTGTTGCCCTAATGGGATCTCTGCACATACAAGAGCAGGATTTAGCCAGAAAACTATCACACCGAATTTTTGTTTGTGTCTGCATATAAAGAAAAACATGTGGTTGTTATCTTTCTGAGCCTGGCTTTTTACACTAAACATGTCATCTAGTTGCGTCTATTTTGCTGCAAATGGCAAAATGTCATTTGTTTGTATAGCTGAATAATAATCCATTGTGTAGCTTTACCACATTTTCTTTATCCATTCATTTGGTGATGGACACTTTGATTGATTTCCAAATTGTGGCTGTTGTGAGCAATGCCATGTAAATATGGTGGTGTAGATATCTCTTTGATTCAGTGTCATTTAAGTCTTTTTGGTATATAACCCAGTAGTAGGATTACTGAATTATATGGAACCCTATTGCTAGTCACTAAAGAATTCTGCACACTGTTTTCCACAGTGGCTACACTAATTTACATTACCATCAATAATGTAGAAGTATTTCCCTTTCTCCATATATTTACTAGAATTTGTTAACCTCAGGGGTGAGGTGATAACTCATTATGGTTTTGATTTCCATTTCCCTGGTGGCTAGGGATATTGAGATTTTCTTCATTTGTTTGTTGAACATTTGTAATTTTTAAAATTGGGATTCTTTGCCCACTGTTAGCTGAATTTTTTATTTTTGAGTTTTTAAGTAGCTGATATATTCAATCTTCTGTCAGGTGGTTTGCATTTTTTTTTCAATTCTGTAGCAACTTCTAGCAACTTCATAGTCTCAGGTCTTAAATTTAGGTGTTTGATCCATCTTGAGTTGATTTTTTAGTATGGTAAGATGTATGAATCTAATTTAATTCTTCTACATACATACATCTAGTTTTTTCAGCACCATTTGTTGAAGAGATCATTCTGATTCCAGTGTATGATCTGAGCACTTTTGTCAAAAATCAATCAGTTGGATATATGCCACATTTTCTTTATCCAACAATTGTTTTGATATGACCCTAGAAATATCTGATGGCTTTCTCGCTTTATATTGTAAAAAGATTTTGCATTTTCATGCCTTAGAAAATAAGGAATATTGAATACTGAAATATGTTTTACAGAGCCAATCTACAAAGCAAGAAGTTTAGCTCCTATCATTGTTACTTTGACCTCATTTCTTCTCTGTTATTATTAATATTCTTTTGTAATTTTATGATTTGCCCTCTCATTTTGAATAAATGCAGTTTAGATAAGTAGCAGTTACATAATAGAATATTATAACATAAAGCATTTTAAAGCATTGCACAAATTACATTATTGAAGTTTGAAGTACAATATCAGTACCTTTCTCTACTATCTCACTTTTTAGTTAGCAACGTAGCCTAGAAATTTCATAGTCACAGGCTGTACAGACATCATCCTTCCCTGTTGAAAACTGCAGTGCTCCATTTATAGAAATACTGTAATCTGTTCCTTCAGTCCTATGAATAGTATTTAAATGTTTTGTCCAGTATTTTCTGCTATAAATAGCGCTGTAGTAAATTTTATTGTGCACACATCTTTTTCTCAGTATATCTTTGATAATAGTGTTTAAAAGTGAAATTGCCAGGTCATTCACTAAATACAATATAATGTCCCTGAATTTTGCCAAATTTCCCTTTATTGAGATTACATCAGTTTGCTAGAAGCAGAGCTGGGTCAAGCAAAAAAAAAAAGTGTTGAAAAATTAAGAGACATGATTAAAAGACCAAATATAAGACTTATGGGAGTTAAAGAAGGCACAGAAAGAGAAGCTGGATTTAAAGTGCTATTCAATGAAACAATAAATGAAAACTTCCTAATATGGAAAAGGAATTGGGAAACAGAATCCAGAAGAGGCACAGAACTCCCAACAGGATTGACCAAAGCAATTTCCACCATGACACACAATAATCAAGCTCTCATCAATTGAACATAAGGAACAGATTCTTAAATGTGCATGAGAAAAAAAATGAACAGACACATAGAGGAATGGCAATCAGACTTACAGCTGACTTCTCACAGAAAACTCTACAGATCAAAAGAATTGAGTGATATATTCCAGATTCTAAAAGAAAGAAAAATGTCAGCCCAGAATGACATACTCAGCAAAGTTGTTCTTTGTCTTTGAAAATGAAACAAAATTCTTCCATGGTAAAGAAAAGCTCAAAGAATATATACCTCTTCCAAAACTGTCCTACAAATGATACTTAAAGATATTCTTTTAACAGAGAAAAGGAACAGCACTCACCAAAACCAAAGGCAAATGTGAAAAACATCCCAACAAAATAACAAAAGAAGAGTGAAACAATGAACCACCCATTGCTTAAATGATAGGACCAAATTACCATCTATTCATATTAACCCTAAATATAATGGCTGAAACTCATCAATGAAATGTTATAGATTAGTTGACTGGATTTGAAAACAAGACCCATCTATCTGTTGCCCACAGGAGACACATCTCACCAACAAAAGTCAGCAAGAATTATATCACATGGATTTTGAAGTTTTTATTTTTTATATTCATTTCTTCAAAACAATTTTTCTCATTAAATCTTCACTGACTCATAGATCATACAGTAACATTATTTTCCTCGAGAAGATTCTTGATTTTATTTTTCATTTCTTCAGCGACACATTAGTCATTCAATAGCATGTTATTTAACTTCACGGTGCTGTACATTTTTATTTTTCTTTCTTCCTGTTGTTGATTTTGTATTGTGTCTTTTCCTGTAAGTGGATATATAGTAACTGTGTAATGGAGGCTGTCATATCCAAATGTGTGGATACAATGCAGTATGCATCTGCACTTCCAGATCAATGATGGACTCCCAATGAAACTGTTAAATATATTTGACAATAGGATGGTGGACTCTCTGCCATTGTCCACAGCTCCACAGCTGCAATGATGGACTTATGACTATTTACAAAGAACTATACCATTGTAATAATGTATACATACATGCAATAATATAATATGTATAATATAGGGGAAATATAGGAATTTGGGGAGAGGGTAAGGGAAATCCCAGAGGCTTTGGAACTGTATCATAAAATAATAAGAAGAAATGGAAAAGATTATAAATAAAAAATAAATTTAAGGAACAGGTGATTAATGTGAATGGTGTTTGGGCGAGCATTGTGACATGGCAGATATGCCGCTGCCTTAGACATAGGCATGCCATATGGTTGCCAGGTCGAATGCCAGCTATTCTGTTTCTCATCCACTCTCTTATAATATGCCTATAAAAACAGTGAATGATGGCCCAAGTGTTTTGGCTCCTGCACCACTATGGGAAATCCAGAAGATGTAGGCTCCTGGCTTCAGCCTCTGCCAGCCCCAGTTGTTATACTCATTTGGGGAGTGAGCCAGCACATGAAAAATCTTTGTTTCTCCTTGTTTCTCTGTAACTATGCCTTTCAAATAAATAAAACCAATTGTAAAAATAAACAGTGCTGCAGTTGCATCTGGCTAGGTAGGAGGTTTACATAAACATGACTGGATATAAAGTTAGTCAATATTTGAATGAAAATTGAAAATCTTAACTATGATACATGATTTAGTGAGCATACTTACTGGTCAGTTGCTCATGTTGCTCAATACACAATGTTACAAGCAGATTTAAAAATTGTTTCATTTATGGTAAAAATTCTGAAACAAATAAATGACACTAGAAAAGGGTTTCCAATAGTTAGCAGTCCTCCACATATTTTTGCATTGATGACTTAATTCTAAGGACAATGAAGTGTACTAAATGCCCTTCATCTCCCAAGAAAGACATTTGAACTTAACATTTGCTGGAACAGCTCTGGTACATCAAACAGAACTTTATTCCAATAATGAAAGAATGTAATTAGTGAGATGGTATTTTCATTTTTCAGTTGGGATAGTTTTCTATAGTCTGAATAAATGTAAGACTTCTTTAAAATGTGTTCTTTGAGAATAAATTCCCCCAAAAGCCTTTTAGGGGCTCTCATTTATAGAGGTACCAACTAATCTCTTTAAAATAGATGACCCACTTTTTTCCCAGGCAATGTTCATAAGCAAATACATAACACTCAACTGAAGTAGAGTGGTAAAAGTTTCGTTTGATTCGGCACAGGAGACCAGAGATGATATTAGCTTAAATGTCACAAAGAAATAGATCAGGTGCACTCTGGGAATTATGTGAAAGTAAAATCTGCATACATCATTTATGGGGATTAGAAGTGGGGCACAATTCTGCCTAGAAAGTTCTCAGTATTTGTTTCATTGCAAGGTCCATATTCTCTCTCTAAATGACAAAGCTCTGTGATGAATAAGAGTGTCCCAAACTTTAGATTTTTTTTTTTTTTGCTCTGCAATTTCAGAAAATACTGCTGCTTTTTTCCATTTAAAAGCTGAAATGGAAATCATCATATAGCATACTCAGCAACTGAACTTCTGTGTGCTGCATATGTGCTTAATGTGTGCTGGAATGTAAATAAGGCTTAAATAGCCACCTTTATGTTGGGTAGTTTATTTGAGTTAAACAGAACAAATGTCATTAAGCAGTCTTTTGGGAAAACACACTGGCAATTCTGCTTCATTGCCACTGCTTCTGTCTGACCTGCTTTTCGCAGAGCTGCATCTGTTGGCAGTCATTACCTCTAGGTTTAGGCTTAATATAGTGCCTGGGGTGTTGATCTAGGCATGATGTGATTTCAAAGCTTCTATAAGAGTGGTGTGGGGTGAAGAGGGACCAACTCAGTTTCAAATATAGCTTCGAATGATCCTGTCTTCTGATCTGACATTTAGTGGGTTAATTATCACTGCTCTTCTGTGTGTCTTCCATTTCCTGAGTTTCCGTGATAGCTAGCCAGACCCAGATTTGAAAATAACTGTTTATGAGCCACTAAGAAGTTCACTTACTATTTTTAAGTTGCAGTTGACAATGCATCTTGTTAAACTTTTATTTGAAAGGTATATTTACTGAGAGAAGGAAAGACACAGAGAGTCTTCCATCCACTGATTCACTCCTAAAATGGCCACAATGGCTGCAGCTGAGCCAATCCAAAGCCAGGAGCCAGTAGTCCCTCCACATATCCTGTATTGGTACAGGGGCTCAAGGATTTGGGCTATCCTCCACTGTTTCCCCAAGCCATAATCAAGGCACTGCATTGAAAATGGAGCAATCAGGACTAGAATTGCCATGTACGTGGGATGCCAACACTACAGGCAGAGGATTAGCCTATTGAGTCACTGTACTGGTCCCAATAATGCATGTTTTTTTACTTAATGATTTTTTTCAAGTAGTGATATACATGGCCATGTAACTCACCCATTTAACATATGCCAGAATTTTAATATATTCACCAAGTTGCAGTCATTTAACCTTCGTGTCCTCTTCTGTGCATAAGGTAAAAACAACAACAACAAAAAAATGGGCTTCGACATTAGTCTATTTTCTGCTACTAAAACAAAAAGTTTGATCTTGGCTACTTTATGAATGAGAAGAGCTTATTTAGCTTACTGTTTTGGAAGCCGAAACCACAAGATCGGGTGACCTGTCAAGTTTTTGGTGCAACTGCATCTTAATGTATTAAGAATTAAAAGAAAGGGGCACTAGCTGTATGCAACTAGCCAAATTCACTATTAATTAGGATGCTAGGTATGACTCGATCTTGGAAAGGGAGCGTGAATAGATCCAAGGGAGTTTGATGGTAATAATAGCCCTTTACGCCTGTAGTATAGCCATTGCTTTTCAAAGTGGTTTCATATACAAGCTCTCATTTGGTGATGATCTTGGAGGGTGACTAGTTCCCCAGAAGAGGGCAGATCTGGGACTGGTATTATGGTACAACAAATTAATGTGCCACCTGACACATTGACATCCCACGTTAGAGTTCATGTTCAAGTCGAGGCTACTTTGCTTCTGATAGAAATTCAGGCTAATGTACCTAGGAAATCAGCAGAAGTTGGAACAAGTGCTTGGGTACCTGCCATCCATGTGGGAGACCTAGAGTATGTCTTGGGCCCCTAGCTTTGGTCTGGTTCAGCCATGGCTTTTGCAACTATTTGGAGAGTGAACTAGTGGATGGAACATCTGTATCTATGTGTGTATTTTCCTCTCTATTTCTTTCGCTCTAACTTTCAAATAAATGAAATTAATCCTTAGGGGGAAGATGATGGGAAGGGCATTCACTTTGCAGCTCAAAATGATTCTTTTCTAAATAAGGCAAACTATCTGACGAATAATGTTTTTTTTTGTTGTGGACTCCAGCTTTGTCTGGCATAAAATATTTATAAAAAGTGGGCCCATCTTTTACCAGTTTTTGTTATAGGGGCCTTACATAGGTTTTGTAAATACCAGTAGTAACAGGATCATCTGAAAAACCAGCCAGCTTGATTGTGGTGCGCGGTAGTTTGATTTTTTTCATCTTACTAGTGAAGCTGAATAAATGAATATTGTTAACAGTATGATTATGATTATGAATTATTGCATTGAACTCTGTTGCCATTGAGACAGATTCTACTTTGGCCTGTGAGAGGTTCGATTTTGCTTGAAGCTCATCAATGTTGAATAAAGGAAAGGGGAATTTAGTAGTGTATATGGTCAGAAACATGCTTTATAATAAAATATTTTTAATATAAATAGAACAGATTTCAAGTAATTCACAGATATAATTCTAGGAATATAATGATACTCCCTTTTCTTCCTGCCTCTCCTTCCTTTTTTAACTTTTGTGATCATTTGTTTTTAATTTACTTCATATCATAGGCTTAAGGTTCCACTAAATGAATTCAGCAGTTGAAAGTAGAAAAACTACTGTTCAACAGTATCATGGACAATACAATAATCAAATCCCAAGATTTCAGTTTCATTCAAAGATTTCATTTGTACTCTGTTAACACAGAGAAAATATGTAATATTTGTCTTTTGGGGGGCTGGATTATCTATTTTTAAAGACTATTTTGTTTTTATTTGAAAGAGTTACAGAGAGGAAAGAGAGAGAGGCCTTCCATGTTCTGGTTTACTTCTCAAAAGTCTGAAATAGCTGGATCCTTGTCAATTGAACACCAGGATCCAAGAGTTTTTTTCAGGTCTCCTACACAGGTACAGAGGTCCAAGGACTTGGGCCTTCCTCTACTACCTTCCCGAGCTGTTAGCAGGGGGCTGGATTGGAAGAGGAGTAGCCAGCACTCAAACCAAAATCCGTATGGGGTGCTGGCACTAGAGTCAGAGGCTTAGCTTGCAAGGCCACAGTGTCAGCCTCTCAAGGACTAGTTTATTTCACTTAGCATAGTCATCTCTAGTTACATCCATTTTATTGCAAAAGACAAGAACTTCTTAAAATGACACCAACTTTATTGTTCTATTAGTTCCTCATTGATGCTCTAAGAAAATAACCACAATCTTAGTGGCTTAAAATGATACAGATTTACTTCCGTAAATTTGAAATCCAATGTGAGTGTCACTGGGCTTATGTTGAGGTGTCAGCAGCATAGCTGTGTTTCTCCAGTAAGCTCCAGATGGCATGTAGAGGCCATCTACCTTCCTTGGCTCAGGATGTCATTTTTCCATCTTCAAAACCAGAAATGTCACATCTTTGCAATGCTGCATGTGTCTTCACAGCTCTTTCTATATAATGCTGATGGGAAATGCTGTTTGTTTTCAAGATTCAATATGATTAGGCCAGTTTTACCTGGTTAATTTAAGATAATCTCACCAAAAGTTCTCTGACCTTAATCACACAGCACTTTTACCTATGCTACAAATTGATACAGATTTTATGGACAGGGACATGGCCATCCTGGGGCACTTATTCAGTGTACCAGAGCTGTGCAGAATAGTTTCAAGTAATACAGAATATTTGTTTCACAATGATGTTTTACTCCATAATAAAATATCTGCAATGCCTTTTGATTTCTGATCTGTACGTGTGGATTTAACCTATGCTGGAAGGTGCTCATGTGTTGCCCAAATGTTGCAAATCTGGTCATAAGCACTTCTCTTCAAGAATAAAGTGAACAGGGGCAACACTTGCTTTGGCAGTCATCTAGTATAAAAGATGTTTTCTTTCTGTAAACTTATTATTGCCTATTCTCTATCACCAAGGGAAAACAATGGCAGGTAATAACAAATTAGATACATTTTTTAAAGAAAAATGAGGACATTATTTCTACTTTAAATGACTATCATTTTGTTTATAGGACCAACTTTATATTTAATCAGAGTGCCATCTGCTTACCCAGTATGCGAATGAAGTACAGGATATGAAGGCTTCTTTATCATGTCATGTGCCTCTCACCTCACAAAGGCCTGAAAAGAACTGTAAGGGTAAGAGTGACCTTAACTCTTAAATGTAAGACTACTTGACATGGGGATGATGTTTGAATAAAGTACTTCAAATATGTCTTTAAAATAGAAACATAGCTAAATTGATTAAATCATAATGATTGCAATAGCAGGCTTTCAGCTAACCGTTAAGATGCCCACATTCCACATTGGAATGCCTGAGTTCAGTTCCCACCTTTGGCTTCTGACTCCAACTTCTCATCAGTGCTGACGCTGGGAAGCAATGGCAATGACCCAAATTAATTTGATTCTTGTGGGACACATGGATTGCATTATAGTATTTTCTGGCTTTTGGTTCTTGCCCTGGCCATTTGGGGCATTATTCTTGGGATGGCAGCTCGCTCACTCTCTGCTCTGCTCTCAGAAATGGATATTGATTGGTAACACTAATCAATGCTCTTTTAAATTATAAAACAAAATGGTATATTTTTCTGCCACATATGCAGATTAAGACACGGTTACACATATAGTTCATATTGTTGTGAAATGGTTTGTTAAAGAAAAAAGTTGTTTACTTATACTTATTTTCTCCTGCTTTACAAAGTTAAAGAAGTTAGATCTGTCCTTATTTATGCAATTCAAAAGGTCACAATGGATGAGAACCAATGACATATGTTAAATAATGCTTTGATGCAATAAAAAATTATTGCTCAGTTTGTGATAAAATTTGATTAGCTGGTCAGAGGACCAAAGAGAAGCGAATTTGTAATAGCTGGACCAGTTCTCTTAAAATCAGTCCTTTTTGCACCTTTTGTATTAGAGACAGTTTGACATTTTTTTTCCCTCAGTGCCTTCTATTCACAAATTGAGCCGCAGGTGGCTATGGGGTGTGTAAGACTGGCTAAGACCACTGGTCCTCTGGAAATCTTTGCTCTTGATGCAGTCCTTGAGATCCGTGGATGCTGCTTTTTTGGAGCTTTTATTCATGAAACCTGGCAGAAGGTAGGCAACAGAAAGACATTTTGGAACTGTAAGTCACATTTTTCCTTCAATACTTGCAAATCTAGGTGGTAGTAACCAGACATACAAACATATTTCTTCGATATTATTCCTGGATTGAGAATTGAGTGTTTTCTACCCTCAGCTACATTATTCACAAGGCTTCTAATGAAAGATCTACTTTCCACTGGAAAATTCTTAGGGGAATGAGACCTTGAATAAAAATGACTGATGAAATGCAGGATGTTTCTTCCTAGACTGAAGCTACCCTGGCCCTTGTTTTACATGAGCCTCCTGTTTTTTCATGACTTCAGATGCAAGTATGCTAGCTGAGTTATTATACCTATCCTGTAGCAAGACATCAATAATTTAAAAACAGTCTAAGGGTCATGTAGATATGTAATCATGAGGTTGTTATTTCTCAACTATACTAATTGCCCAGACAGTAGTTCGTAAAGTGTGCACATGTGCAAATAAAGTATTGAAAGTTGTTGAGAAGAATCAAGAATAGAGGATCTTGATCACATGTATTTAGAAAAGTCTAGGTTTAAAAATTTTAACACATTATGACAGAAGTGCCCAGGCCTTCAATACATATTGCATATCTTCAGGGGAAAAAAAAGAGAACACTTCAAAACAGCTTTTACAGGGACAAAGGAATTCTTTTGCTTAAAAACCTTTTTATAAGATATTTGAGAATAAGTTTTCTTATCCATGGCAAATTACCATATTTATAAAGATTTGTTTTGTTGTAAAGCAAGATATACAGAGAAGAGGATAGACAGAGAGGAAGATCTTCTGTCTGCTGATTCACTCCCCAAGTGGCCACAACAGCTGGAACTGAGCTGATCTGAAGCCAGGAGCTTCTTCCAGGTCTCCCATGCAGTACAGGGTTCCAAGGTTTTGGGCCATCCTCAACTGCTTTCCCAAACTACAAGCAGGGAGCTGGATGGGAAGTGGGGCTGCCGGGACACGAACTGGTAACCCATATTTTTGAACTGAAATTGGCTCAATCTGTGAATGCAGAACCTGTGGATAAGGAGGGCTCACACTACTTCACTGCTTTTAATGGTTAAATATATTTCATTGTATAACTATATCATGGCTTCCTTATTAATGATTTGATAGATATATGGGTTATTTTCCTTTTTTGCTGTGATGAATAGTAATGCCATGGATATCTTGGTGCACATTTTTGTGCACATATACTTTCAGTTCTTTTTATTGCTGGATAATATGGTAACTTGACAGCTAACCTCTTGAGTAAATGCCAAAATTGTTCACAAAACTGGCTGACTCATTTTACATTCCCATTTATTATGTGTAAAGGATAAAATTTCTTTCCATACTCACTGACACTCATTTATCTTTTTATCATAAGCAAGCTAGTGTATGTGAGCAGTATCTCATTTTGTTTTATATGTATTTTCCTAATGACTAATGCTATTGAACATATTTCAAATTGCTTAGAGCCCATTTGTAGATCTTGTTTCAAAAAATGCCATTTCAAGTCTATTACCCATTAAAATTTTAAAATTTTATTGCAAAATGTTGGATTCACATTTGGCATTTTCACACTCGCAACTGTTAGGCTTCAATTTGTAATGCATATCCACAATTTAAACCAAGTATACAGAGAAACCAACCTTTTTCCATTTCCTTGTTTTTTCTTTGTATTTGGACCTTACCGACCTCTATCTGGTACTAAATTAAAGTGCAGATATACGAGTGGCATTAGTATTTTACAGCACAATATGTGACTATTGCTCATGATGATGCATAATATTCTGTGCATCTTAACTAGGTTATTGGTCACTATAACTTTCTCTGTAGATCTGGGAAATTTTGTATAAATGTAACCATCTAATGTTATCTTGTATGCTTGGCTTCTTCAACTTAGCAGAATCCTTTCTAGATTAGTTCATGTAGCATATGTATCAATACTTCATTCTTATGGCTAAATAATAATCGAACATATAGAGATGCCTCATTTTGTTTGTCTAGCTATCAGGTAGAGAACATTTTAGTTGATCCATGTTTTTGGCTATTATGATTAATAGTGTTATAAAAATTCACATAAAAACTTCTGTTTGGACACTATTATTTAGATTTCCTTGTGTTGATTTCACTTCTTTATATGTAGAATTACTGGGTCATGTGGTCACTGCATGTTTAAAACTTTGAGTTGCTGCCAGACTGTTTCACAAAGCATCCTCACCAGCAAGATGTAAAGGCTCCCATATCTCTATGTACTCTCCAAAACATGTTGTCTCTTTCATGATAGCCATTGCTGTACTTTAAATCTGATTTCTCCCCCTGAAAATTCATTTTAAAATGTAATTGTGATTTACCTTTGTCATTTGGATTGAATTCCCTGTAACAAAACCACAGCACCTATGCCAGCATCTGATATCCAAGTACTAGTTCATGTCCTAGCTGCTCTGCGTCTTATCTAGCTTCCTGCTGATGCACCTGGGAATACAGCAGAAGATGAGCTAAGTGCTTGGGCCCTGCCACCCATGTGAGCATTCTGGAGGTGTTCTTGGGTTCAACCTTGCACAGATACTGTTTTTTTGTTTTGTTTTGTTTTTTTTTTTTTTTTTTTTTTTACCATTTGGAAAGTGAAACTCACAGCCTCAAAATTTCTCTCTCTCTCTCTCTCTCTCACACACACACACACACGCACTTTCAAATAAATAAATAAATCTTGAAAGCAAAAACAATAGTTACCATTGTGGAAGTGTTAGAAGGATAGCCATTTAAAAGGTGATTGGGTTTACTGAGACAGATTAATGCAGTTCCCAGCAGACTGGAATACTCACATGTGTGCTGTCATATAGCTCCCCCGCCTGTTCGGCATCTTCTACATGTACCTGCTTGCCTTTCCCATTTCAGCCTCCAGAAGCCAGGCACCTGACAATGGTGTGCTGTTGGAATTCCAAGATTCCAGCACTATGAGCAAGAGGGAAACTTCTTACTTTGTACATTAGCCAATATTAGACCTTCTGTTAAGGTGATAGAAAATAGACTAACACAGAATGTGAGGGTACTTCTAAAGGTCTGTAGAGAATTGGGCTTAAAATGTATATTGGGAGGGCCTGGCGCATGGGTGGCGCAGTGGCGCATGGGTGGCGCAGTGGCGCATGGGTGGCGCAGTGGCGCATGGGTGGCGCAGTGGCGCATGGGTGGCGCAGTGGCGCATGGGTGGCGCAGTGGCGCAGTGGCGCAGTGGCGCAGTGGCGCAGTGGTTAAGGTCCTGCACCCGCGTGGGATACCTGGAAGAGGCTCCTGAATTCAGATCGGCATAGCATCGGCTGTTGCGTTCACTTGGGGGGGTGAATCCTCGGATGGAAGATCTTCCTCTCTGTCTCTCCTCTCTGTATATCCACCTTTCCAATAAATAATAATAATAATAATAATAATAATGTATATTGGCAAAACAGTTTTTAAGGCCATGCCTAGATTTTTCATAGCACATTATCTTTTTTATACATTTATTTGTATATGGTTGTTTCTAAGAGTTACAGAAAATGTAGAAACAGAGGGAAAGCATAGAGGAGAGAGAGAAGAGAGAGAATTGGATCCACTAGTTGACTCCCCAGATTACCACATGTTCACTGCAGGTACAGGCTGATGCCAAGAGTCAAAATACTCCTCTGAATCTTCCAAGTAGTGCAGGTTCCCAAGGCCTTGGGCCATCTTATGCTGCTTTCCCACACCATTGGCAAGGAGGTGGCTCAGAAATGGAGCATCCAGGACATGAACTTGTGTCTCTATGGGGTGCTGGCATCTCAGGTAGCATCTTGACTTGTTAAACCGTGACCAGCCCTAGATTTTGTGATCTTAACCAGATTATTTAATTTTCCTGTGTCTCATATCCCTAGTTTGTAAAAGCTAACATACAAATACAAACCTAAGAGAGAATGTATAAGGATAAAATGAGATAATTCAGTTACACATTTTTCATGGGCCTTTTTGTGTCATTGTACTCTATCTGTATATCCATATGTCTTTAAACCAAGTGTAGCAAAGTCCCTCACCAAATTGGCAATGCTCTGGGCAATGATGTTGGCAGTGATGACAGGACATTTGATGATTTTTTCTTGGATATATTGACCTATGTTTTGTAATGATAAACACTTTTAATGTACAGGGAAATTGTTCAAGCAGATTAAGAAGTTGAGTTTGAATAGAGAATCTACTTTAGTACAATGCGTCTAGGTTTTTCCTCTAAAAGCAAATCATTGAATTAGCTGGTTCTTTGTTGTGATTCTCTTTGCACGTGTTAATTCACAGTCATACTGGTATTAATTGGTATCCTGGTATGCAGTTTCAGCCAAGAGATCAAGGACTGATGGGCTGAGAGCAGAGGACAGAGGCATGTTGGCAGGAGGCAGCATGGAAACTTCATCTGCCACTGCTCCATCTACTGTGTGGAGAAACGAAATAACCATTGTTAGTACCAGCTGGATGTCTTTAGAAAATTATATCATCACTGTGGGAAAGAAATTGGGAACCTTGCCAAGCTACCAGTTCTATCTCTTTCTCTAATGACAGCTTCTCATGAAATGATTTTTAAGTATGCTGTATAGGGCATATAAGCTTCCCATCTTTTTAAATGTTAAAAAAAGAAAATGCAAACTTGCTGATAAGGGATTTGTTTTGTGATAGAGTCCACTGCACTTAAGGACGAAAGCACACTAGCTACATCATAGATAATCATAAATATCTAATGGTAGATTCAGTAATTCTTGAGATAATATTTTATAAATAATTTCAGATGGAAAGAAACATGGCACACTATACATGGGTATGTAAGTGTTCCAGTCAGCATTTTAGATGGCTTTTATATTTAATCACTTGGACATGAACCTGTAATAGCAAAAGGATACCTAGTGAATATCTGTATCCACAAGTGTACTTTATTACTGAGAAAGGTGGAAGTGCAATCTTACAAAATATTAATTTATACTACCACAAATGCACATATAAATTTATATTGTATAATGCCTATTGCAAAAAGATGCACAGTCATAATTACTATAATTTTATTTGTTTAATATATTTGGTTTTGCAAAGAAAATTTCCATGAGATTTCATCAAAAATTTTTCCAAATGCAATTAGTTATTATTGGCTCTTTGAAGAAAGCATTGTGCATAGTAACTTTGGGATTTTTTTAATATAAAATGTTCATATCTGAATTATACTCAACTTATGTGTGCATAACTGTATTACATTTAAATTGTGTTCGTTTATTTTAGGAAAACATTTTGTTTTGTGATTACAAAAATAATGAGTGTTTATTGTATAAATCATGAAAACTTTTAAAAAGTAACAAATGTTATTAAGAACAGCATTTTTCCTAAATTCTTACTGACATTAAGTGTTATCACAGAAAAAACTTCAACAAGAGGCAAACTCTCATTGGCATTACTAGTGATTTCAAAATAATTTCTCACTTATCTTTCTCATTTTTTTACAAATTCCTTGTACAAAATTTGCCTATTTTTTGTAAATGATTCAAATGTCATTGATTCATTTATATTGATACTTATTTTTTATATTAAAACATACCACTTTTCAAGGACATTTGGTGCAAATGTCTTTAATCATGAATTTCTAATTTTGCATAATATTTAAGTAGTTTTTTAAAAAGATTTGTTTTTTTTATTTATAAAGCAGAGTTATGGAGAGATAATGAGAGTAAGTGAGGGAGAGAGAAGGATCTTTGATTATTCTGGAATACATTCATGACAAGAGGAAAAACAGAGCCCACCTGTGTCCTAACTTTATGCCTCATGCTTTCCCTGCCTCCACAATACTTTTATTGATTTTGTGGCTCTTTGGAGTCCTCAGCTTATATAAAGATCCTGTGCATATCTATTAGATATTATACTAATGAAATATATATGATACACAGATACATACATACAGACACACAATTAGAAAGATTCTGTATAATAGCAACAAGTAATGAATTCATTGGACACATAGAAATTTGTGGTGGGATCCAAGAACAACCCTGACACCCTCTTAAAAGGAGGTTGTGTGTACAGAGCAGGAGGGGATCTCAGGGTGGAACAGGAGGATAAGAGGAGGTCTGTATCCTAGTCCTGGAGACCCCCGGAGGCCTCCCAAGTGTTTTTGCTACAGAAGCGATGGATACTTCGTGGAGGATTGTCAGCATGGACACCGAGAACCGTATCCTGACTGCCTAGGAGATCACAGGGAATATGAATGCCCTCGGAGGCTGAGAACTCTGAGGTCAGTCATTTCCTATTGGATTTCCCACACGGGATGGTAGCAGCCCCAAACCCTCTCATAGAGTCTGGTGACATGGGAACTACAGCCAGGAGCCCCGGGTGGTACTCAGAGATAAAAGGGTTGTAAGTCTCCGTTTGGACTCAGGAGAGGAGCTTTCTCTGGTCCTTATCTAGTTCCAGCCTTGGCTTCCAGGCCTCTCTTAACACCGACCATCAGGGTTGCTTGTGAGACCCAAAATTAGTTCAGATAGACAGATACTAATAAAGTGCAGCTAGTTGATAATCACGCAGCTTGTACCTTACTGATCAGGCTTCCCATCTGGCTTTTCAGATAAAGACATAGATATAGAAAGTCTGAAACAGCCAGGGAAAAGGCCAATTGGCCTATAATTGCTCAGCCTGTACTTACTGGTCAGGCTCCCTATTTGCTTCTCCTGGACTTTACTAGGTAGGATGTAGAGTTAAATTCTTCCTCAGTCACTGGGTTGTTGGAGATTTCCCTGCTCACCTGCCTAAAACTTTTCTATTCTTCAATTGTTAAAATGCAAAATTCTGTAAAACCATGCTTAACCACAATATACTGCAAAGTTTAAATTGTGGCTTAATTTTCTTCCCCCAAAAAACTTTACCAATTTATGACTTAATGCTAAACATGATGTAACAGTATAGAAACTTTGATGTTAAGTTTGTTATATACTTGATGGATGTTAATGTTGATCCTTCTACTGTTCCTATGCCACTCTGATTTAGGTTAAAAACATGCTAGCTTGGGAGAAAAGAAAAGGTTTATAGCAGCTGGTTGTATATATACTAAAATTGAGATGTCAAGGAAGTAGTTACAGGATGTGGTAAAGAACTTGCATTTTCTAACATGTTAGTCACTCAATACCATGTTGATTGGCTTCATGATGTGGCTTTGGATTGGCTCAGCTCCAGTTATTGTGATAATCAGGGGAGTGAACCAGTGGACAGATCTTTCTGTCTCTCCTCTCTGTGAATCTTCCTTTCCAAGAAAAAATTTATTTGAAAGGCAGAGAGACAGAGAGGAAGAAAGAGAGGAAGTGAAGATAAGGAGGCAAGACAAAGATGGAGTTATTTCATACATTTGATATCTGTGTGCAGTCTACAGCTGCCCTCCCAAATGAATTCTCAAAGAGCTGAATTGAAAATGGGGCAGCTGGGGATTGAACCAGCACTCCAATGTGGGATTTTATATATTAGCCCTTTATCAGTTGCACAGTTTGTAAATATTTTCTCTCATTCTGTTGGTTAATTTTTCACTTTGTTGAAGATTTCCATTGCAGTGCAGAAACTTCTTAGCTTGATCTAATGCCATTTGTTTATTTTCACTGCTATTGCCTGGGCTTTTTTTTTTCCTAAGAAATTTGCCTATACCAATGTCCTGCAGAATTTTCTTGATGTTTTTCTCTAGCAATTTGATGATGTCAGGTTAGATTTAGATTTAGATCCTTTATCCAGTGTGAATTGGTTTTTGTATAAAGTGTAAGGTAGAGGTCTTGTTTCATACTTTTGCTTGTGTAGCTCCAATTTTCCCATTATAGTTGTTTAGTTGAGTGTCCTTTAAAAAGAGACTGATTTTAGCCCATTTGTCAAAGATCAACTTGGTTGTACATGCATTTTTTTCTTTATTTTTTTCAAAAAACAGCTTTGTATTTCCCAGATATTTTATAATTTTTTTTAATTTCAGTTTTGTTTATTCTTTGAGTTCAATTATCTCTTTCTTGCTACTAATTTTGGATTTTGTTTGCTCTTATTTTTCTAGATTTTTTTAAAAAAAATTTATTCTTTTATTGAAAAGTCAGATATAGAGAGAAAAGGAGAGAAAAAGGGGAAGATCTTCGATCCATTGATTCACTCCAAAATTGACCACAATGACTGGAGCTGTGCTAATCTGAAGCCCGGGGCCAGGAACCTCCTCCAGGTCTCCCACAAGGGTGCAGGGTCCCAAGGCTTTGGGCCATCCTTGACTGCTTTCCCAGGCCACAAGCAGGGAGCTGGATGGGAAGCAGAGCTGCTGGGATTAAAACTGCTGTTCATATGAGATCCTGGCTCATGCAAGGTGAGGACTCTAACCTCTAGGCTACTGTGCTAGGCCCTTCTAGATCTTTTGAGATGCATAATTAGGTCCTTTACTTGATGCCTTTCCATCTTCCTGATTTTAGAAGTAGTTGCTACAAACTTCCCTTTTTAAACACTGTCCTTGCTTTATCCCATGAAATTTGATGTGTCATCATCTTTGTTTATTTCCAAATTTTTTTTTTTAATTTCCTTTTTGATTTCTTGTGTTACCCACTGTTCACTTAGGAGTACATGATTCAGTCTCCATATCTTTGTTTATTTTTGATGGTTTCTTAATTTAACAATTAGCATAAATGTTGCCTATTTTTCCTTCCACTTATATTTTAAAAATGTAACACTTTATGAAATATGCAAAACAGAGCAATGTCCATTTATCTCTGTAGCCAGCCATGATAAAAATTTTCCACCACTTATTGTCCCACCTGGAATTGGTAAATCAGAGTAACTGTAAGTATTTAGAGCATTCCTCTTCTGGCATCCCTTTTCTGCTCATTGTCTTCCTGCATTTTGTTTTCTGCCCACCCCCGCCCTTTCCATTCCTGGGTTCAGTGATGATGATGACTTTTGATGATAGTTGCTAATTTCCTGTTTTAGCTTCTTTGGTCATAGGCCATTTGACTCTTTGTGGCCTACCATGTTAATGCAATCTCCCATGTTAATGGAATTGCAGGCCTCAGCAAACAGGTAAAGAGATGCATTTTGGTTGGTCAGGATACCTGCAGTCTCAGGAGGCCTACCTCTTCGGCTGGCTAAAGAGACATGATGCAGGGAAAAATACTCAGTAATACGAACTTATTATTACTTCCTATTCTGTAACTGCCAGGAGGAAGTGAGCTCCTTCCAAGTTAACCCTGTAGCCCTCTCTTTGTTGCTGGCCTCAGAGACGCTTGTAACCTTTTGTCAATGACTTGTAAGGCCTGTAGCCTGCTTTGAGATGCTTGCCTAGAAGTATCTGTCATTTGCTCCTCTTACCTACACACTCTCACATGCATATTCCAGTCTGTTTTTATTTCTCTATGAAGTCTTTAAGAGGAGTCTCAGACTGGAACACCCTTACTCAGCATCCTCAAGTAAAACCATCATGTGCTGTTGCTGACACATATAACCATAATATTTGTAATTAGACTGATTATAGTTTTGATCTTTATATAAGGTGATGAGTGATATGAAATTCAGAAGGTTTGCTGGACGTACATGGTAACTGAGAAGTGGTAAAAGAAATGGAGGCTAAGACCTGAATTCTAGAATAAAGTCCCTTTGCTCTTTAAACAGTACCACCATCATGATGTAGACTAAACTGCTGTTTCCTGTTTGGGAGGACCATCCTGTTTCAAATGTGTACTGCAGATTTGTGCTAGGGCAGGAGGTGGGAGTGAGAGGGGGGCTAGCCAGGGAAACTAACAATCCATTGGGATTTTCTGGAAGTGGAAATGTGGGAAATAGTGCCTTTGATATGGAAATGGTGCCTGTGTTGCTTTCCATTTTTTTCTTTGCATTAGCTATTGCAAGGGGATATATAAATATATTTTGTTGCTGCGTGCACTTTTACCTGTAGGAACAATGTTATCATCTAAATGTTTGACTGTTTTGATATATATTTTGATCTGTTTCCTTGGACTGCCGTATGAGAAAGTAGTAACCATAGTAGCACTTCACCCATGTCTGTTTCTCATGTTCACTTTTCCAAGTTCATTCCCTCGCTTGGTTCAATGGAACTGATTGTGGGTTTCTGGTCCCCAGAACCTCAAGGCACTAAACTTCTATTTGTGGCGGTTGCTGTTGTTGTTGATACAGATCTATTTTCTTATTTATAAACAAATACAGCATTGTATATTGAAATTATTTTTAAAATTACAGTTTTGGGGCTGGCATAGTATTATAGTGGATAGAGCTGCCACCTTCCTTGCCAGCATTACATTCAGGTGCCAGTTCAAGTCCAGGCTGCTGTACTTCTGATCTGGTGCCCTACTAAGGGCCTGGAAAAATGGTGGAACATAGGCTCATGTCCCTGAGTCCCTGTCACCCACTTCAGAGAGCTGGAAGACTGCTCTCTGACTTTGGCTTGATCTAGTTCTGACTGTTGTATCCATTTAGAGAGTGAATCAGCAGATGTTTCTGTTTCTCTCTTCTCTATAACTCTGCCTTCAAATAAATAATTATTTTTTTAAAAAAGGAAAGTCCCACAAGATAATTTTCTGCTGATTCTTACATATATTTGATACTGTCAAGGCTCTGTAATCCCTCATCTTTTTCTTCATTTAGAATTTTCACTCTCTTCTTTAACTTATTTTTCATAATTTTTTTTCAGTTTTTACTATTTGACATACCTTTAATGTTTTTCCATATCCACTTCATGTGTAAATATACTCACACACGAGCTATTTTTCTTAAAAGCAAGACTATCGATATCACATGACATTGGATTCATAAGGATCTAAAGTAAGGATATAAGGGTATATTATTATATAGAGGGTATAATTTAGTAATGAAATATTTATAACTATCTCTGTGCCAAATAATATGACATCCACATATTTATACCTTCTATATATTTAGTATGAAATATGGGAAAAACATATAGATGTTGTCTACTAGCTTATTTCTTTTTAAAAATTCATTCATTTTTATTTGAAAGATTTACAGAGAGGAGATATATATATATATAGAGAGAGAGATTTTTTTTATCCATTGGTTCACTTTCCAAATGGCCACAATAGCCAGAGCTGAGCTGGATGCAAAGCCAGGATCCAGGAGCTTCTTCCAAGTCTTCCATGTGGGAGCCATCCTCTCCTGCTTTCTCAGGCCATAAGCAGGGAGCTGGATGGAAAGTGGAGAAACGGGACTCGAACTGGTACCCATATGGAATGCCAGCACCCCTAGTGTGGATCGGCCTGTAGAACCACCAAGCTATCCCTGCTAGTTTATTTGACTTAGCGTAGTGATCTCCAGTTCCAGTTCTATCCATTTTGTTACAAATGTTATGGCTCCATTCTTTTTATGCCTCAGTAGTATTCCATCATATCTGTGTCCTACATGTTCTTTTTTTTTTTTTTGTCAACACTTGATGGAGATCAAGGTTAATACCACATTTTTAGTATTGTGAATTGGACTGTAATAAACAAAACTTGGCTCTATCTTGTGACGCAGGTACTTCACTTCTGGAGATATAACCAAAGGCTATCCAGTCAGCTTAAAGATACCAGTGCTCCTCTATATTTTTAAGCCATAAAACTTGTGCTGCAGCAGCCACAGGAAACAGATTTGTGTTCCAGCTGCAGGAGCAGCCACAGGAAAAGTAATATAGCATCTTACTCGGCATGGACAGGCCCCATATATCGTTAGATACTTAGATTTCTCAATTGTCATCAAGGTTTTAGCCTTACTTCAGTTAATATGACAAGCCTCTCCCAAATAGCCATGTTTTAAGTTGTCACACCTGGAGGTTAATTGATTGTGTATGTTCTTTGTTATACGCAGATGGAGAAACAATTGTATAATTCTGAGAAGCTTTGTTCGGCTCAATAAAAATGTGAACCTAGTTTTCTTTGAGCACATTTGAGATGATGTGTGCAGTAAAACAAAATTGTAGCTGGAGATGGTAGATCAGCAAGCATTCTCTGAAGGTTGGTGCCATTCTGAGTTTGCACTCCACTAGGAGAATATTTGAAAAAGAACTTTACTTCTCATGCTACTTTGAAGAGGTTGCCGTTCCCACTGGGACAACTATCATGCATGCCATTCAAAAGAAAATCTGTTCTGTGTTAATCAGATTTCTGCAATATTCTAGAATTGAGTCATAAAAATCTTCAACATATTAAAGAATCATTGAAAGAGCTAAACTGTGAATGAGACTGTGAAGTGCAGTATAGGGGTACTCAAGTCAAACTGAAGTTTTTGCATTTCAGGGCTTCTGGAAGTTCAGATCATTGCTTCTCAGCCTTTTAATCTAAGATAAAGGGAAGAGTCACAACTTCTTTACTGCCAACCACATTGTCTTCCTTATACAGGCATCACAATGATTAAATGAAATAAAGAGACAGAGCACATGAAACAGCTTTTGGTTCACACAACATGTGCAATGCATACTTAAAGACTTTATGAAAATTAGAGTAATAGAGATATTGATGTTTGTGCTGTCTGGTGTTCCCATTTGTTGACATGCCCATTAAAACAGTGTGCTGTATAATGTTCTGGAGAAGGACAGGTAATATGTTAGCAACAAATTTTTTCAGTATTAAAAATATTGACAGCTATACATATTTATGGGGCCAATATGTTTCAGTATAAATATATAGGATGGGATGATGAGATCAGGGCAATTGGCTATTGTAGTAATTCACTTTGGAAGGTGATGGCAAGCCCTGACCTTATAGCCATTTGACTGTACTTCTGTTTGAGCTCCAAGGGATCTGGAACTATCAGTATTAGCATCCTGGTTCTGATCAGAGGAAGCAAATTAGAAAATGTAGATCTGTTTTCTGATGATTAAGCTAACTTTGCCTTGGGGCGGTGAATGTCAGTGGGAGAAACTTGTATCTTCAAGGCCAGTGTAACAGATGTGATTATAAATAAGACAAGACAGTGGTTCATTAACTGCTAAATTCTATAACACATATTAAGTGCTGTGATTAATCAGGAAAGGCCTGGATTAATCAAAGGAAACCTAAGGAAGTAAAAAAAAAATGTAGGGTGAATTTTGAAGGAAGGGGAGGGGTAGAGTAGGATAAGTTTAGAGGAAAGGAAAACATTTCAGCAATGTACTGTAATATAAGCGAAAGTGAAGCCACATAATATGTGTGTCCTCATTTAACCTGGTTTTTTTTCAAGTATTTAGCTAACTCCCTACATCCCTATTCCTTTCTAGTCCGTGAGGTCATTCTAAAATGTCTAGCCTCTACGTATTTACGAATGCTTTTCTGAAACCTTGTCGATTTCTTAAAATCTGTCTTCATTGCTGATGCTCCTTCTTGCTCATTACAACATAATGCATTCTGTGGTGCATCAGGCTAATCCTCCACCCTGTGGTGACAGCATATCCCATGGTACCTTGTCCTTGGGTACTAGTTTGTGTCCCACTGCTTCACTTCCAATCCAGCTCCTTATTTATAGCCTGGGAATGCAGCAGAGGATCGCCCAAAGCCTTGGGACCCTGCACCTTTGTTGGGAACATAGAAGAAGCTCCTGGTTCCTAGCTTCTGATCAGGTCTTTTCTTCTCCCTCTCTGTAAAATCGGCCTTTTAAATAAAAAACAATATGATGTGTTCTTACTCAAGCTATTACAAGGTTTCCCTAGCATCTTTGGTGGTTCTCTTTAATGCTTCTAGTAATTGGCTTTACATCTGAGTTGTTTCTATGATTCTATGTTTCTATGATTTCAGTGAGGGTAGTGGTTGGGATTTACTCACCTTTGGCAACTTGGGGCAGAGAAGATGCTGGTAATGTCTGTATTGATCTGAAGGAGGTTGCACATTGTATCCCCTGAGAATTCTCCAAAATGGCAAAGAAATAATATTCATTTTGCATATAGTCATATCATTTTTGAATGCATGTATATTGTTTTCATGTTGGGTATATGGTAAGTGCGTAAATAGTACAGTAAGAAAATAATTCTCAGGGATCTAAGTATAAATTAGTAACAAACATAACTTGTGTGGCTATAGATAAAAATGCATATGGTAATGTCAATTAAAAGTTTGTGCTACAAGTTAGTGATAATTCTATTAAGCTTTAAATCAACCTTCACACTTAATTAGGTACTGTTTACAAATATACACATAGTCCATCGCATCTGAAAACAGGCTGATTTTTCTATCTAGTTAGTAATACATGCATGTATTTATTTCTAATGCTATTGGTTTAATGTTTGTTTGGGATGCTCACTGATTGCAAAACCATCAAGAGAAAGACTATCCTATACTCTTTAATAACCATCTCCATTGGGCTTTGTATTGATCTGTCATTCTCAGCCTTGAATAAGCACTGAATTGATAAATGAAGGAGACCTCAAGAGAATTGCTAGTAACAGAATTATTCGGAGGGAATAGTTAGAATACCCTGGTTCCAACACAAGGCAAAAGAAAAGTTGTGTCAACATTAGATTTAATTCCAAAATTCAGTTTTCTGTGGTATAAAAAAATGCAATTTTCTTTTGATCTTATAAGATTCTATCAAATAAAGATTTTCAGAGTTACTTGTGTTTAAACATGGCTAAGCAGACTCTCCCTTCACTAGTCTCTGATTTCTGATACCTGCAGGCGTCATAAATCCTTCATTGATTACTTGTCTACGCTTTAATCCACAATTATACAATTTTTTATCATGCTAGAAAAGGGTGGTGATTTTATTTAGGTAGAGGATTCTGGGTGAAAATGTTACATTATCCCCATGGTATTTATTTAATATACCTGACTACATCATTTTCCAAGGATGTGCTATGCATTGTCATTCAATAGAATATGTAATGCATGCATTGCAAATCCTGTTTTATCACTGGTACATTTTAACAGTAAGTTTATTAAACTTAAAAGATCAGTGGGAAAAAAGCCCATCACCAAAAAATAAAATAACTTCTGTGTCTGTTTAAAAATATATCATATGAACTAATTTTATCACAAAATGAGCTATTTAAGCAACTCTTAGATTAATAACCCCCCCCAAAAAGAAAATATATACATACTCAAACCTATTTCTTGGTACCACTTCTCTTTTCATCTATTTTTATTTGAAAGGCAGATTTACAGATGAAAGAGAGCGAGAGAGAGAGAGCTTCCATCTGCTCATTCATTACCAAAGTGGCTATAATGGCTGAAGCTGGGCTATCTGAATCCAGGAATGAGAATCTTCATCTAGACTTCCAATGAGGGTACAGAGGCCCAAGGACTTGGGCCATCCTCCACTGCTTTCCTAGATCATTAGCAGGAAGCTGGATTGGAAGTGAAGCAGACAGGACTTGAAGTAGTGAGCATATGGGATGCTGACACTATAAGCTGGGGCTTAGCTTGCTATGCCATGGCCCTGACTTCACCATTTCTTTCTTTATAATTATTTGATTTTGATAATTCTTACATATTTGATTAGGGTGTGAAGGGTCAAGGGCTAGAGGAAAATGGGTGAAACCATTGTTTTCACATTTTCTTTTTTCCTTAATGTATCTGGGGGAGGGGGAGATAAGTGGAGAGGCTACACCCAGCCTCCCAACCATTCCAGTGTACCTGATGTGGGGCATGCTCCAAGGGTCCTGCTCAAGTGGTTTTGATAGTTCAATAGTTCTGTATTGCTGCCAATCTTGCCACTCATGCATAATAAAATCTCTCCAGAATCCACTGGCTGACATAGTCTACGTTAGAGTCTCTGTTTGCTTAGGTATTCACTGTCAACTCTTTGTTGATCGATGTTGTTCTGTCCTCCATCCTCTGTTATGGTACCAGGGGTCCTCTGCAGGCTCCCATCAGAGCCTCACCGTTTCTTAAAACCTGAATATCATCTGTGTTTTTCCATGTTTAATGGACGTTATGATTTTCAAAAGGACCTGTTGATCACTCTCCAAAAGTTTACTTTTAGTTATATCCTTAACTAGGAGTACAAGGAATGAAAACAGCACATTTGAGTTTGGAAAGAGTTTCTGAAATTTTGGTTTTTAATCAGCCTGACTTATTCTTGTTGTCAAACTTATTGTTAGTGCATTTTATTTTTATGAATTTTTAAAAGTTGTACATATTCCATGTATGCATCTCTATGCATTGAAAGATCAGTTTACTCCTGCAAAACTGTCAGCATATACGATGACCTAAAATTAAAGAGGGGATTTCTGGATAATGTTAAATTGCTAGGTTTTAATTATTCTTTTTCTAAATTTCCCTTCCTATGACACCTCTCTCTCCCCCTCCCTCTAACACACACAGCAAAAGCACGCATCCTGCCTACATCTTTATGCTTTTCCTAATTTAGGATAACCCCCAAATTCTGATTTAGGGATTTCAGATATCAGCTAAATTGTACAAAACCTGTATATGCCAGGTTTTCACTTTATACACCCATTTTCACTTTGCAATCATCAAGCTCCTGAAGTGAGCTTTCAGGCAGATCGAGCAGGGCATCCGAGTCTCCGCCCTAGTACTGCCTCTGGACATTTTTCCTTTAGAACTTCAAGAATCCAAAATATTAAGTCTACCCACAGCAGTCCAGAAGTCACATAGAAACAATGCATTAGAACTACACTCCACTTTGTAGGGTTTTTTGGTTATTGTTTGCTTTTGACTGGAGGTAGGATTAAGGCCCTAGACCATGCCTCTGGCATTCCTTTGGTAACTATAAAGCTTCCTACTGCTGCCAAGTAGAAATTGACCTTACCTTTGTCCTCTACGGGGATTCTGAGTTCCTGAAGAACAGACATGGACTACTTCTTTAGAAAGTAACAAACCAGATTTGTTGAGAAATAATCACATCAGTCTGGAAGCAGAAGCAGCTGTCATTACTCACCACACTAATGAAAATTATGATGACACTAAGACAGACTTCCTTGAAAACCTAATTATGTCCAGGCATTATAGCAGAAAGCAATTTGAGGTATAATGTTCATTGTCAAGCAGATCAGGCAATAAACAGCTTTAACAGGTTATGAAATGCCCCCACAGAACTGGAAACACTTCATCACTATAAAGGTACCTTAATTGTAAATATTCTTAATCATAAATTCTGTTAATATTTCATGATATAATGAGTGCCCAATGAAACACATTAAGCTACTTGTTAAATTTATTCATGACCGAAGGCTGAGTTCTATTTTTCAACCCTGGCTTAGTAGTCACTCAACTCTCTTTAAATACTCGGGCAAATTGGTTTAGATCTCAGATTCATTATCTCTAAATTGAGGATAATAACAACATAGTTACCTGGCTTACAGGGCTTTGTTAAGTATCAAATAAAATAACTTGTGATGGGTCCAGTGTGGTAGCCTAGCAGCTGAGGTCCATGCTTTGGATGCACCAGGATCCCATATGAGTGCTGGTTCTAATCCCAGCGGCCCCACTTCCCATCCAGCTCCCTGCTTGTGGACTGGGAAAGGAATCAAGGGCAACCCAAAGCCTTAGGACCCTGTACCCATGTGGGAGATCTGGAAGAGGCTCCTGGCTTTGGATCAGCACAGCTCCAGCCATTGAAGCTGTTTGGGGGAGGGGGAGTAATGAATGGATGGAAGAGCTTCCTTTCTGCCTGCTCCTCTCTGTATACCTGACTTTCCAATACAAATAAAATGGATCTTTAAAGAAAAGAAAATAAAAAATAATTGATGACAAAGCACTATGTGATGCCAGGATGCGATTATTTTTCCTTACAGCTCAGTTTCATATCTTTGCAAAGTTTCCTTTACGGAGGTGGCCAATGAAATGAGGTTCAGTTCATCTCCTCAGTCATATTCCCAAGGGCCTCATTCACATCACCTATATAAAGAAGTAGGGGGAGAGTACTTTGAAAAATGATTCTGGGGCTGGTGTTTGGCATAGAGTTAAGCCGCTGATCAGTGCTCTATCAGAATGTCTTGAGGTCAGTGGTGGTTCTAGCTCCCGTGTCTATCACCTACTAGCTCAGACTCTGGCAGGCAGTGGTGATTGTTCAATTTATTTGTTCACTGTCACCCTTGTGAGATGCCTGGATTGTGAGGTGGAGTGGAGTGAGGTGGAGTGGAGTGAGGTGGAGTGGAGGGGATGCCTAGATTGTGAGGTGGAGTGGAGGGGATCTCTGTCTGTCTGTTGTGTCTCTTCTCCACTCCCATCTCCATGCCTCTCAAATAAAAAGGTATTTAAAATTTAAATATATGATTCTGATAACCAACATATCAAGGACCACTGACTCAGCCTAGAATGTGAGATAGCCCGATGGAAAGAAAGAACAGTAAGACATACTCTCTATCCTAAGAAGTTCTTACTCTCTGTGGTATGACAGGAGAAACATACATTAAAACCAGTGATTTCAAAATGTAGTTCAGGAACCTATTGTAACTCCCAACACCTTTTCAGCTAACTGTAACATCAAAAGTGTGATTCATCATAAGGCAAGGACATTCTCTGCCCAAATCATTTTCCGATTTTAGTAATGTATAGTGGAGTTATACAGGAGCTAACTGACAGGCAATGCACAGCAGATTGCACACAGAAATATTTACAAGACTCTTAAAATAGTCTCTTATGTCAGATGCTAAAATGTAGAATAATGACAATTTTCTCAGCAACCAGGGTTTTGAAAACATTTTAGATACAAGAGTAATTATGTTAACATGTAATGAGTTTATTGTGTTACTTGAAATGAGAGCAAAGAGACATCTAGAAAAGTTTTAATGTTCTCTCCAATGTTGTATTAACAGGCTTCTGAGGAGCTTCTACGACATTAAGAGTGCTGTGATGCCCTGGCAGTAAAATAGTTGAGTTCTGCTGCATTAACCAATGCACTTCAGGAGCTTGTCTTCACTGCTGTTGACTGGAATAAACCCTTAGGACACTGCCACTCAAATTTGTAGTCTTGGACCCACAGCATTAGCCTCCTGTAGAACCTTGTTAGAAACAGTGGATTTTCAGTGATCTTCATTTTAACAAGAGTTACATGATTAATATAGAAACATTAAATTTTGAAGAGCACAGGGCTAGAAATGCCTTTGGAGAAAATGAATGAAACGATTCACTCCAAAAATCAAATTCTGATTGGTGACTGTTATTCTAGAGGAGGGGTCTCTGAACCCCATCTGATCATTAGAAATAATTAGGGGCTTTGTAAAATCTACAAATTCCAAATGAATATTGGCACTTTTGAGTGGAAGTCTAGGTGGAATATCCATTAAAATTCTAAACAATATAGATAGCTTTTTTACCTGATGACTTTATTTCCAGAAATGTATACTACGTGGAAGCTTGCTTATGCACAAATAGCATTTATATGAGAATATTCACCACAATGATATTTGTAACAGCAAAAAATTGTGGAAGAAAATATGAGTCTCCAAGCAGTAGGATATTATTTAAATGTATTGTTGCCTTCCCAAACAATGGACATTGTGAAGATGTAAAACAAAAGAATATAACAGTTTCTTCTGGAAAAATACAGAGCAGTTTCAAATACATTTATGAGACCTGGGTGATGAAAGGTGTAAGACACTATTTATCATATGATAGGCTTAATAAATGATACATGTATGAGAAATTTGACTTCAGTGCATGCATAGGTGTGTTCAGTTATGCATATTCAAATGCACACATTCAAGTGTGCAACTATATCCTTATATTTACAGGAACAGTTAAAACTTTATTTTTGGTAAGACCTTGTTTGAACTCCCATTCATGTTGATGTTGTCTTAGGCAGCTAGTTCAGGGTCATGAGCTTGGAAGCCACACTTCTGGTCTGTGTAATACCTTTGGCCACCTATTTGTCAAAGAATGCATACCCATCACTACCTGGGACCTGTTAGATTGTTCCATAATCACTCCCTTCTCAAGCCCCTTTCAAGCCGCCATTGGTGAGGCGCTCACTCTCTTGGTCACACTCTTTATCACTCATGCTTAGCTTCAGATCTCTTCATCTTTCACACTCTCCAGCTCTTGGTCTCTGGTGTACTCACTTGCTCTCTTGCTTCCTGTGGTTGGACTCTGAGGTCAAAAGTAGCCCCTGAACATGGCCCATGTCTGTCTATATTCCCCACCTTCAGTTTACTGCTTGGGTGAGTCAGTGAAGATGCAAATGACTTTGCATTTATAAATGCAAATGTTTTATATTTCTTATTTGTGTATGTTCCAGAGTTCCGGGAGAGGTAAGGCATATGCAGACTACTATCATTAATTGTGTGGACAGAGAAGCCAGGGAAATTAGTTTGTGGATGTTTGCTGTTGTCTAAGTGTGTCCAGGTTGTTTGCATCTCTTAGGATAATTTACTTTGCTGGGGAAGCTGGAACATAGATCTTCAATGTATGTAATGGACAGATTTCACAGTAATGACCATTTCTTTATCTCATAGTCTTGATCCTTTGCTAATTTAAAGTGAAGCTACAAATTTGCTGGAGGATCCTAGAGTGCGGTTGGTGCTGCCATTGCTAAGCTTGGCTAATAAACACTCCTTTGTATATCCTACACTTGTGCCAACCTTTATCTTATTCTCTGTAATCATTTAACTCTTCAGAAAACAGCCTAATTTAGAATCAAGTGTGGTTTGTTAGTTTTCTCTCCTTGAATAGTTGCAGTCTTCATAAAACTTGTTCGGGTAGGCAATGCCTCTTGATTATTTACTACAACTAGGTCATATTAGAGGTGGCATTCGGTGGTGCTAGTGTTAAGATACTGTTTGGGATCACATCATATTTGAGAGTGCCTGGGTTCAACTCCTAATTCAGCTTCCAATTTCAGCTTCCTGCAATGTGCACTCTGCAAGACAGTGAACAATGGCCAAGGATTAGACTCCCTCCAGATTGAGTTCCTGATTTCTGACTTCAGCTTGACTTATTCCAGGTTGATGTATGTATGTATTTAAAAAATAATGCAATGGGTGTAAGATCTTTCTAATTATTTCATTTATGTTTTATAATTTGCAGCGTACAGATCTTTCACTTCCTTGGTGAGAAAAGTTTCTTTTTTTCACTTCTTGTGATGATGTTTACATAGTTGGATTAGGGTGGAAAGGGTCAAGGGTCGAGGATTGGAGGAAAGTAGAGAAGACCATTGTTTCCAGTTTTTCCTTTTCTTCTTCCTGTATTGGGGGAAAAGGGCAGATAAGCAGAGAAGCAGTATCCAGTCTTCCAATGACCTCAGTACAAAGGAATGGGGAACTGCCACCCAGGGTTCCTAACGTGAAGCATGTTCTGAGGGTTCTGTTCAAGTGGTTTCAATAGTTCTGAAATGCTGTTGATACCCCCAATCCAAGGATGAGGAAATCCTTTCAAGGTTCCTTGGCTGATCTATTCAAGCTAGAGTCTCCACTTGCCCAGATATTTGCTGTCAATGCTTGACTGCTGTCATTCACAAATTAATTCTGCCCTCCTTCCTCTGCTATGGTACCGATGTCCTCTGCAGGCCCAGTGGACTGCCATATCTTTCATATGCATCTGGATATATTGTCCACTGATCCATCTAAGCCACTGAGGAGGCCCAGTTCTGACACATGCACTCCAGGGTCAGACCACAGATTCTGCAATTCTACCCATGGTTGGAGTTCTGAGTCCAGTGTATCAGCTGGGAGGATCCTCAAAGAAACCTAAACTGAAGTGGTCCCGGACCTGACTTTTGTGTGTGCTTGCAAATATGGGGTCTAGTTCAGTCCGTCACCAACATCAACCTAGACACATTGGTAGTTGAAATTGCTGGGTCAGTTCTATCTCCAACCCTGTCTCTTGCATAAACCAATGGATGCTGCAGCCCAGCACAACCCTGCCCACACTTGGCCCTCATGTACACCAGTGTGAGTTGCAGCCTAGTCAGAGCAACCCCCAATAACCCCACCAGGCCCTTCCCCCAGCCCTGGTTCCTGTGACTGGTTTAGTCTGTCCCACATCCCATTCAGTCCTTGTAAATGTCAATGGGTGTTGAAGCTGGTGGGTACTGTAACATGGCCTCGTCTGGCTTGCTCCCAGCCTTGGTTCCTGTGCTCACCTGCAGGTACTGTGTGTCCTGACAGAGGAATTCCCAAAAGCTCCTCTATCAACTCTCCTCCCAGTGGCAGATCTTGTGCACACCCATGAATCCTGGGCCCAGCCTGACTTAGTTTACCTCCTGTCCTGGCACAAACAGGATCCTTGCCCAATCTGCCCACATCCATTCTGGTTCTTATTGTTGGGTGTTACAGCCCAGCCACACCTGGTCCATGCCCAGACACAGCTCTCCCACGATTCAGCAGGAGCTGAAACCTAGCCCAGTGCATTCTATACCCACCATGGGTCTCACAAGTAGCAGTGGATGCTGGAGTCTAGCCTAGTCTGGCACACCCCAGACTCAGTCCATGCCCATGCTGAAGGACACTGCAGTCATGTTCAGCCCAGATGCTGCCCGCAGTCTGACTTTGCGCTCACCAGTTGAAACCCCAACCCAGCTGGGACATCCTGATAGCTCCCCAACCAGGCCTGATTTCAGCCATAAATCTTGCATGCGCCAGCGGTTGCTCTGACCCAGCTTGGCATAGTCCATCCCCTGGCTTGGCCTTTACCATTGGATGCTGCAACCTGACATGTTCTGGACTGCTTCCAGTCCCAACTGTCACTATTGGGTGCTGCAGCCCAGCCCTGCTCAATCTGTTCTTTTTCCTGGCTCACACAAATGCATAGGTATGACATCCAAGCCCAGCATGACCCGCACTCCAACCTGGCTCCTGCGCATGCCAGTGAGCTTAGGTTGGGCTGGCCCTGCCCGGTCCAACCCCCTCCAGAACCAACCCACATGCTTGCTGACGGGTAGAGCTACCCTGCCAGATCTGACTAACACCCAGGCCTGGATCATGTGCTCAGCAGTGGGAGCTATGACCCACCAGGGCAGTTTCCCAACCAGGCCCACTCCCAGACCAAGATCTCACATGTGCCACTGGATGCTAAGCCCTTACCTGGCATAGTCTGCCCCCTCTGTCCTAGCCTTTTTACGTTCTGGTAGATGTTGTGTCCCAGCCACCCCACATCCTAGTCTTGGGAGCACCTGTGAATGCTTGCAACCTGTACCTGCCCTGCCTGTTCATAATCCCAGTATCCATGATCGTGCCTAGCTCAGCCTATCACCACCCCCAGCTCTTAAGCAAACTAGTAGAAATTGCAATTCCATAGGTGTCAGCCTACATATCCAGCACAAAATCTGCCCCAAGACCTGGTTCCCTAATGTGCTGGTTAGTGTCATGGCCCAGCCCAACATTACCCATTCCCTGTTCCAACACTGACTGGTTGGTGCTATGACCTAGCCCTGCCAGGTAGGCCCCCAACTGTAGCTGGTGGGTGGTGATCAGCAGTGGTCGATGCTAACTAGCCCAACTCAGGTCTCCCACTTGGAGGACACATCACTCTGACCCAGAAAGGTCCTCTGTTTTTCCCCCTCCAAATCACTCAGTCTCAACACTCTTGCTTACCTTTAAGTACAATGGCCTTGTTGATAGAAATCCCCCAGAAGTCATTCCTCACCTGCGATATACTCCCTTAGTATATCCCTCCCTTCCTCACATCCCCAACCCCCTCTTCCCTGAGCAATCCATAGTCCTTGTGCCTGGGAACACATGGGTTCCACAGCCAGATCTTCCCAAGGCTAGTATTCTGGTAGGTTGGCATGCTGGCCTGGAGCTCTGCCTATTTTACAGAGACCTAAGATCATAGATGGGTTCCCATATCCAGTTCTCAGGCACACTTGCAGGTCTGGGACCTTACCTTTCCACTTGCCTGGGACATAAGTGTAGGCATGAGACCCCAGGCATGGCTCACTGGCGGGCACACCACACTGGCCTGGGGCCTTTCCTGTCCCCCTTCCCATCCACCCTTGGTACTGAAACACTTATGTGATCTCAGGCCTGCTGTGTGTTCCCAGGCCCCCAGTGTAGCTCCAGACCCCAGAGTTTATGGAGGAGAGCAAAGCAAATGCACAAAGAAACCACCAGTGGCTCAGGCTCTGCAAGAGTGGAAGGGCAGTGAGAAAAGTTCATTCATATATATTGTAAAAGTGACTTTTCCCCTGATTTCTTTTTGGGACAGTGTGTTGTTAGTACATAGAAATACAACTAGTGTTTGTTGATTTTCTACCCTTCAACTTTAATGAATTCTTTTTTAATTCTGATAGTTTTGTATGTATGTGTGGAGTCTGTAGGTTTTATATATAAATATATATATATAAACATATATATATATACACACACACACACACAAACACGTGATCTATAAGCATAATCACTTCTTATTCTTTCTTTCCAGCTTGTGTGTCTTTTATTTCTTTCCCTGCTTCATTGATCTGTCTAGGCCTTCCAACAATGTGGGCTGGATCAGGTTGAAACAAGAAGCCAGGAAATGAATATGGAGGGACCCAACTATTTTTTATTCTGGTTGTTTACTTTCAAGTTGTTTGCATTCTTTGTGTCTACAAGTTTTCTAAAATTCTTTCTGTTATTACCTTCTTTTATACTGTTGTCCTTCTGTTATTGAGTTCTTCTTTTATACCATAGCAGTCAAGAAAATTTATTTGATAGAATTCCAATTTTCTTAAATTGTTAAGATTTGTGTTGTGGCATAAAATGATTTATCCTGGAGAATACAGCCATGCATTTGAGAATAATTGTATTCAGTTGCTGTTGGATAGAATTTTCTGTATGTAAGTGCTAGGTCCATTGAGTATTAAATATAATTTCAGTTGATGTTTCCTTATTGATTTTCTGTCTGGATGATGTGTCCCTTGCTGGAAATTGGATACTAAGTTTCCCTACTACTATTGTATTTTATCTTCTTTCTCTCTTCTCATTCCTCAATATCTGTATTTACATATTTACATATTTAGGTGCTCTCGTTTGGTGTGTGTGTATATATATATATATATATTTACAACATTCTGTTTATTTATTGCTCTCTTTATCACTATATAATGGCCTCCTCTGTCACATTATGTCTTTTGACTTGAAGTCTACTTCGTTGGGTGTCAATATATCTACTCTATCTTTTTAGGTTTCAAATTGCACAAAATATCTTTTTCCATCTCTTTACTTTCACTCTATGTGTATTCCAAACAGTAAAATGGGTTTCATGTAGAAAGAATTAGTTTCTTTGTTTTTGGAGAATTCAATGCTTGTACATTAAAGATAATTATTGCAAGGTATATTAGTCCATCTCATGTTCTTATAATATGTGAGTTTACATTGTTTATAACAAAGAAAAATTGATTTAACATACAGTTTTGAAGACTAAAAGTCTAAAAAGCATGATGGCAAAGCCAGCAAATGCACCCATGACTGCATCATGTCATGGCAAATGACATCATGATGACAGTATGGAGGGAAGGGAGAGAGCACCTGGGAAAATAAGGAGAGCGAGCCCTGAGAAGGAGCCAAGCTTGCACTTCGCTAAGCACTCTATCTTGAGGGTTAAGAACAGTTTTAAAAGCATGATATCAGTTCCGACTGAGGGCTGTAATCTCAGTGCCCTAAATAGTCACCTTCTACTAGGTTTCACCTGTTAACCTTGCCACCCTGGGGACCCCAGCTTCTAACACATGAACACTTTATGGTAACATACTTAGTACTACTGTTTTGTTCACTGTTTTCTAATTGTTTTAGAAATTGTTTGTGCCTTGCCTTTTTTGCTGTAGTTTTTGTGATCAGATGTTTTTTCTACTGATTGCTTTGTTTACATTTTTTTTTGCTTATCTACTATATATATGTTTTTTTTTGTCATTATCATGGGGCTTATAGAAAGCATCTTAAAGTTATAAGATGGCTGTTTTAAGTTAGTAACTTAACTTTGATCATATACACATTTACCCCACCTCCTTTTTATGTTTTTATTTCTTAATTTGTACCTTTATATCATATATTTATACAAATGGCACATTAGTGTGTTTTCTTAATACATCAGTGTAGCTATTATTATTTTAATAATTTTACCTTTTAATCTTTTAATACTTAAAATATAAGTAATTGACTTGCCACTGTGTTATTGTTTCTGAATTTGGTAGGGTACTTCCTTCCTTCCTGATGAGACTGGGCAAACCATGTAGCATGAGCTAAGAGCAAGCTTGCTGTTTATATGTTTTGGTAGGCTTCTCTAGTGCTTAGGTCAGTATATGGGCCTGTCTGGCACCTGGGGTTTGTAGGGACAGGGCCTGGAGCCTGTGTTCACAGGGGCTGACCAACTGTTGGAGTGGTCGTTGAGACTAAATCTGCAGGGATGGCAAGATACTGAAACATGGTTCTACTGGGATGGGCCTGAAGCCTGATTTCAAAGCAGTTGGCTTAGAATTGGGTTGTGTCTGTGGCCTGAGCCTGTGGGAGTGTGGTTATGCATGGGTAGACCTTGAAAGTTGGTCCATGGAGAGCAATTTTACACTAGAGTCAAGTCTGAGTCTGCTGGCACCTCAAATTCTAGGAGCCAGCCATGGGGATTTAAATGGTTCTGGAGAAGCCTGGAACTTTATCGGTAATGGTCAGACTCTTAAAGCCAGGGATGTGGACCTGGCACTCTGGGCCAAAGTTTTGGACTGCGTAGTTCAATCAGGCTCAGTACTGGTCTGGAAAATAACCCTCAGGCCTGGGGATGCAGGAACTGGCCTGCTGCTGAATAGGCTTGGATCCTGCATCTATAGAAATCAACCTTGAGGTTGAGTCTTCTGGTGCTGGTAGGATGATTAGGGATCTAGGGGGTTACTTTGTCCTGGAGACAGTTGGGGACCTGAAGCTGGTAGGATTAACCTGACGATATGGAAACCCCAATGAGTCATCTAGGCAGGCCTGTAACCTGAGGCTATACAATCTGGACTGGCTCTGGTGTGGACTGTGTGGCTCATTCTGCAGGTTCCCACCTAGAGTCTGAAGCTATGAGTCCAACTTGGATCCCGGAGGCTTGAAGATTGACCAAGAGCCTGAGTCTGTAGGGGTGAACTGTTGATGAGATGAGCCTGAAGCCTGAGGCCAGCATGATTTCCGTAGCAGAGGGGAAGCTATGATTTTGCAGTTGTAGTGGCTAGCCCAGTGGCAGGTGTTACTGCAGCAGGTTTAATGTTGAGTTCTTGGATGGTACAGAGCTTTTACAAAAGTCAAAGAGTGTGTCAAGCCCTACTGTGCTGGTAGAACAATGATGCAGATAATGTCAACCCATTCTTTCTAACCCTTTTCACTGAGCCTTTTACTTATTTCTATTCTAGAACCTATCACCCTTTTACTTATTTTTCATGAAGGGATTTTTGTGCATGCATAGCTGTTCAAATTCATTTTTTTATAGGGAAATGCATCCTGGAACATCCTATTCCACCAATTTGCTCTCAACAGAATGTACTTGTTTATCACTTTAAAATGCTTCTCACTTTTCTCCCAGTTTATAGATAAGATTGACTTGATCTGAAAGTGTTTGTCTCATTTATTGATTCTTGACAAATTGGAGGAATGCAAATAGGGAAGATGTTAAGCAGATTGTGAACAAGGCACTTGGAATTCACAACGAGATAAGAAAGGTTCCATTAAGATAACTATCCAGATTGAGTTGAAGGTTGTCATTGGATATCTACTTCCTCTCTATAACCTCTCTGAGTGTGTTATGATGATAGAAATACGCTGGCTTGGAAGGAGCTTGTGCTATGATACAATGGGAACATGGCGTTTCCACTAATATAAGCCATTTTCAAAAATAGAGGCTTTGGAGATAGGCAGGAAAATAGCTTATTCCCATGGCAAGAAAGGAAAAATCTAACAAACCCTTCTGATCTTGCCTGCCAAACTGATGTCTGATTTCTCAGAAATATTATAAGGCCACTAAGAGTAATGGCTAAAAAGCCTGGCAACATCGCACAAGTAGCAGATAAGATCATGAGACTCAGTTGCAGCATTCCTTATTAAAACCCATGAAATGATTTATAAAATATTAAGTATAATGTACATGGATTAAGAACATAACATTCTGAATTTTTGTAATTTCATAAAATAAAGAAAAAAAACTTTTCCCTTAATTAGAAAACTATGATCTAGATTTATCTCATATATATGATTATATATTTGTGACTGGGAATTAAAGTTAATTTCATGGCAGTTGGGGATAAAACAACTTTTACCAAACACATTTTATTTTTCATAAAGTTGTTTATCTTTGGATTAGCTCCACCTTAAATAATAGCTTTATGAAATCACAAATAGACTCCTTATAACATTTAGATGGTGGGAGAATAAGTCTTGTTATGCTTAGGCAAATTATATATATATATATATATATATAGCATTGTTGTGCTTGAGCCATGTTTTGTTCAATTGAAATTTTTAAGCACTAGGAAGTGCATGCTTTCTTTAATATTCTAGAAGAAAATAAAACCCGTTCTGATGTACAACACACACACACATTGTTCTCTTGTTGTAGGAGAATCCTAATTCTATATTTTGAGCAGTATTTACATCAAAGCTCAAAACATCATTATAACCACGGAAAGGAGCACCAATGCCCCAGATTATTATGAGCAATAAGTATGCTTTTTACTGTGGTACTGAATATCACCAAGGCTAAAGTTTTGCAATTATTTGCTTAATTTCCTCAGCTAAGACTCTTAATCCTATTTTACATAGTATATGCTAGTCTGATTTCTGGAAAGATCCCAGGAGCAAATAACTTTAAATGTAAGTTGTTTAAGTCAGTAAAAGAGATTTTAAAAATTTGGAACTGTCAATTCCCCAAGCCCTCATAAGCTAATTTATATGATGAGGTATCAGAAGTTACTTAAAAATTATATTAAGCCTGATGTGTTTGCTTTGTATAATATGGCACAGAACAAGGACCTGAAGATAAATTGAATTCTTCTAAGAGAAAAAAATGTAATGGTGAATAGGATGCATAAACCATGTCGCTGAAAGATCACTTGAAAACCTTAGAATAGGGCCCAGCATAGTAGCATAGTGCATAAAACCCTCACCTTGCATATGCCACGATCCAGTATGGGTGCCACATCATGGCCTGGCTGCTCCACTTCCCATCCAGCTCCCTGCTTGTGGCCTGGGAAAGCAGTTGAGGATGGCCCAAAGCTTTGGGACCCTGTACCTGCAGCACAGAAGTGAAAAAAGCTCTGGGTTCCTGGCTCTTCAGATCGGCTCAGCTCTGGCCGTTTTGGCTGCTTGGGGAGTGAACCAGTGGATGGAAGATCTCTCTGTCTCTCCTTCTCTGACTTTAAAATAAATAAATAACTAAATAAATCTATACAAAGAAGAAGAAAACCGTAGAACACAAAAAGGAAGACAGAGTATCAAAGTGGGAGTGCAAGAAGATAAAGGTAAAAGAGAACTGTGTTCTCTTTTGGTATATTATATGTAGAGGATGCTTAAATTTGTCATTTAGAATCCCAAGAATTAAAATTGAAAGCAAAGGGAGGTCTCAATTCAAGAGAATGTATGTTTTTGAACTACTTTTCCTTCAGCTTTTGGGGAGTTACTAAAACTTGACAAAGGTAGTTGGACTAAATTGCCTTATTTGACATCTCTTTAGTAACATTTCTCATAAAATTAAAAGTAGAATTCATGTAAGAAATGGATAGAATGCTTTCTTAGAGTAAGTTGAAGTTAACTTTAAGGTTCAAAACTTTCTAGCACTGTGCCTAAAACATTATAATGCAGCATATGTAAAAGCCAAATACTTTAATATACAAATGTTTTGTTAATTAAAATTTACAATCCAAATAAAGATAGGCAGAGGGCATGGAAGATAATTTATATTAAAAGTAATATAAACAATAGCCACCACTTATGGAGCACTTACAGTACGTAGTTACCATCCTAAGTCCTAAAGCAGCAAATCAGGGGTGGGAAGGGGATCCTGGCAGGACTCAGGTTTTGCAGCCTTGGCATCAATGGTGCCTGGTGAAGCCCTCAGGCTACCCAGCAGCATACTGATGGTACTAGGAAGAGCGGGCTAAAAGGAGGTCTGGGGAATAGCACAGGTGTAGGCGAGCAAGGACCTGAGGGTTCATGTCCTGGTGAGGAATCACCACTAAGGGACTTGCACAGACAAGACCACTCACTGTATTTACAGGTAAGCAAGGGGGCTGAGACCGAATAGCTTAGAAGGGAGAACGGGAGGAGCTTTAAGGGTCAGACTGAAGTACTAGCACATGAGGGAGACCTGAGCTGAACTAGTTAGCATCAACCATTGCTGAATATTACTCACTGGCACACACTAAAGCTAGGTCTGGGGGTCTACATGGCAGGGCTAGATCACAGTACCCACCAGTGAGTTGGAACAGGGGATAGTTAATACTATGCTGGATCCTGACACTAACCAGCACATGAGTGAATCAGGTCTAGGGGCAGAATTTGTTGGGGAGGGGGCACATGGGCTCACCCCTTTGGAAAAGCAATCTGTTGGCATATGAAGATCTATGGCCGCAAACAGGCCTGGTTGGGAAGCTAAGGGGATGACCCAGCTGGGTTGGGGTTCCTACTGGGGCAGCATCTGGGCTGGACATGGCTGCAGTGTACCTTGGCATGGGTGCAGACTGGGTCTGGGGTGTGCCAGACTTAGACTCCAGCACCCACTGCTACTTGTGAGACCCATGGTCAGTGTAGAACTGGCTAGGTCTCGGCTCTCACTGAACCACGGGAGAGCTGTGTCTGGGCATGGACCAGGTGTGGCTGGATTGTAACACCCAACAGTAAGAACCAGAATGGATGTGGGCTGATTGGGCAAGGATCCTGTTTCTGCCTGGACAGGAGGTGGACTAAGTCAGGCTGGGCCCAGGATTCATGGGTGTGCACAAGATCTGCCACTGGGAGGAGAGCTGATAGAGGAGCTTCTGGGATTCCTCTGTCAGGACACAGTCCTTGAAGGTGAGTGTATGAATCAAGGCAAGAAACAGCCCAGACAAAGCCAGGTTATGTAATGCCTGCCAGCATACTTGTGAGTCAGGTCTGGGTGTGGGCCTGGCTGTACTAGTTTATTATATCCACTGGCAGATCTGAGAACCGGAATGATGTGCAGGTGGGGCTGGGTCAGGCTGCAACACCAGCAAGTTCACATTAGGATTGATGGCTGGATGGACCCAGCTATGCTACAGTATCATTCAGCAGGAGCTGGAGCATGGGCAGACTAGACTGAACCAGGCTACAGTGCCTGCTGGTGGATGCCAAGGTGAGGTGGGCCATGCTAGTTTGGGGGCAGTAGGTGCCAGGTCTGTGAGCACCTGTAGTGGGGGAATCTGTCAAGGCTAGTGCCCACCTGTGAGAACTGGTCCTCCTTAATGGAAAAAACAGAGCAGTAGACAGCAGGTCCTGATGCACATGGAAGATAAGACAGCCCACTCGGGACTGCAGAGGACATCTGGTAACATAGCAGAGGAGGAAGAACAGAACAAATTGGACAACTATCCCAGCCAAAAGATGACAGCACAAATCTGAGCAAACGGAGACGCTGAGGTTGACTAAGTCAGTCGGTAGCATTGGAAGGGTTTCTCATCCTTGGTTCAGGGAGACTGACAGCAATTCAGAACTATCAAAACACCTGGGCAGAACCCTCGGCATGTGAACCACATCGGGACCCTGGGTTGATATTGGGTTGCCATTCCCCATCCCCAGGTACTGGGGCAGTTGGGAAGCTGGGTGTGGCTTCTCCCCTTATCTTCTCCCTCCCCCAAGAAACAGGGAGGAGAAATAGAACATTTGGAAACAATGATCACACTCTTTTCCCTAACCTTCGATCCTTCCCACCCTGATCAACTATCTAAACATTATCTAAAATAAAAAGAAAATGTTTTAAAAAAGAAATAGGAATAAAAAGATATCCACCAGTGTGTGGCAAAGATATTTCCATGGAGCCTATTTGACAAATTAATATCCAGAATATATCAGCAACTTTAAAAATTCAACAACAAAACATTCAATCCACTTTGCCATTACACAACATGTTTTGATGCTCTGAAATTTCTGTAGATTGTGGAATAGCTTACTGGAACTAATTAACATGCATTATGGTAATCATTTAAAAGATTTATTTATATACTTCTCTGAGAAAATCTCGGCAAGTATGCTCACTGACTGTTTTTAGTGATCCTCTCTAGGATGTTAGTAGTGTTCTTGTAACTTTTGGGAGGAAATGGTTATCTTTACTATACACAATATTATTTCCTGTTTTAACTTGAGATAATTACTCCCTTTCCACTTAGATATAAGATAAATTGACTTTCATGTTGCAAAAATGGTAAACGTGAACATGATACATCTGTTCTAGCTTATCTGATCCATAATTTCACCTTGTAATCAAGTCATAGGCTTCAGTTCTGCCTCCAGGCCTGGCTTACTGCTCCTTTCTCTCCATCATCTGTTCTCACTCCTTTATTTATGAAGAAGTCTTAAAACTATTTTGTATCCTTTCTCTCTCCATTGCCTCGCCAGTTCTATATGCATTCCTTTATTTCTGGATTCCATCTGCAAAAGTGGTTAGAAGATGCTCTTCATTCTTCCAGTGCTTTGATTGTGGACTGAGATGGCAGAACCTTTTTTTGGTAGTAATATGGACCAAAGTGTGTGTGAGAGAGTGATTATTATTATTCCTCAATGTTCCTGTTGAACCCACTCCATCTACCTTTGCCATTCATGTTATATCAATAGGACACTTTCTTTTCACCTCCAGGAGTACTTGTATCCACAGGGGACTTGTGCATTTGGCTTGGTTATTGCTTCTCCATTTGAACCATAGGCATATCTTTTAAGCATATGTTTATTTATCTGAAAGGTATTGGTGGGGGGATGGATGGAAAGATGGAAGGGGAGAGAAAGGGAGGGAATATCCATCTTCCATCTGTTTGCTCATTTCAGAAATAGCCCCAGCAACTGAGGTCAGGCTAAGTTAATGTCAGGAACTTCATCCTAGTCTTCCATATGGATGGTGGGGACTCAAGTACGTGAGCCATCTTAGCTGCCTTTACAGGCATGTTAGCCAGTGGCTTGACTGGAAGTACAGTAGCTAGGACACAAACTGGCACTCTACTATGGGATGCCAGCAGCATAAATAGTGACTTAACTCACTGTGCCACAACACTAGCGCCAAGCTTCACCTATGATGCTGTCAAAGTTATGTGGTAATTCTTACGTGTCATTGATTCCTTAAACATTTTCATAGCTTTATAACCCCCTAAATAGTCAGTATGTTTGAAATGCCTATGAGCCCAGGGTATTGTGATGTCAGAATATTCTAGAATGCACCTCAACACTCTGTCCTGAAGTGAATCCTGCATTTAAACTCTCTCCTCCACCCCAGGTTCCTTGAGTTCTGTCATGGCTTGGTGTGTCCTAGATTTCTGCTGACTCTTGAACATCTCAGGGAAGTATTCATTTGTTTTATGGCTAATATCAATTGACAAAGAATGATAAAATGCATGTGATAGGTAGAGAACCTGTCTTGTCTTTGATGTCACTCAGCTTCCCATAAAACTTGTCAGATGTGAGACTGGTTTTCATGTTCCACCTTATCTTGACTTTCCCTATGTTGTTCCACTTCTCTCTTAGGTTTATTTTTGATGCCTTCAAAATCGACGGCCCTGAGGTACAGGGCATTTTTCTGTCCTTTTTTTTTTAAATCATTTGTGTTAAATCGTTTTTATGTTTGATTCTGTTCATATGTGTATATAACAAAACTAAACCTAAACAAAAGGCTGCAGTGCAAGGTTGAGTACACAATAATGTAATGGCAGTGCTTCATGGAATATATAGGGGGGAAATGCCAGAGAACCATAGAAGCTCCAACACCATTTACTTTTCTTACAGAAAATGGTGACGAAAGCCTCAGTAATCCCAGCTGTGTACAGCTGTGGCAAAATGACAGTGACTACTTTAGCCTCTGTTTGGCGACTTTCTGGCTTCCATTACAGTTTAGTAGCCCTTTAAAAAGAGAGATGAGATTTTATAAGTGAAGTCTGGCTTGTAAGATCATTTGAATTGTGGCTCAAGCATACAAAAAAACAAGGGGAGCACCTAGGTACTGAGTCACTTGAAAAATGCTGTATACACCTGCAGAAAGCTTTGTGATCTCCTGTAGGAATGCGGCTATTTCTCCTGTGATCTTGCATTTACATCTAGGTGGAATGATTATGTATATTAATGGTATGATATGATATGATATATGATATGATGATATGATTCTGAAGATAAATACCTTCCCTATTGATGGAAGATATTCCACCTGTCATGATTCATTGCTTTGTCTTAGACATGATCACTTCCATAAAAACTTCAACTGAAGTAGAATCGCTTCTGGGTAGAGAAATACCAAAAAACTCAGAAATTTCCTTTAGGAATTTATTAATCATATATCCACAATGCATTCCTTAAAAAAAAAAAAACAAATAGGGGAGAAATTTGGCATAGCAGGTTAAGATACTATTAAAATGTTCACATCCTATATTGCGATGCCCTGCCTCCAATTCCCACCCAGCTTCCTCCTAATGCACACGTGAGGAGTCATCAGGGGATGGCTCAAATATTTAGGTGGTCCCCATGGAAGACCTAAACTGAGTTTCAGGCTCCTGGCCTCAGCATAGCCCAGTCCTATTTGCTGCAAGCATTTGGTGGGGGGTGACCCAGAAGATGAATGTCTGTGTCTCTCTACCTTTCAAATGAAATTGAAAGAAAAAAAGAAAGGATGAAACAATAATTATATGTCAGAGATTATGCTAGTCACCTGGAACGCAATGATAAATATCAGTCTGTGTCTACAATGAATTCTTAGTCCAATAATGGGAACAGGGCAGCACTAATTTACACTGTGGCCTAAATGTCTAAATTACTGAAAGGAGAGAATAAGAGACAAGAACACAATGGTTAATTGACCATAGAGTCACTGAGAAGTAAGGAAAATTTCACAAGTAAGGGAAATGAGTTTTCTACAGGCATATGAAGTTAAATGAAATGACAAGATAAGAAAGGCCAGAAGGACACTCCAGGCAAAGGGTACACTATGAGCATGCTCAAAGATGCTGGTAATCAGACAACGCCAGTAGGCCTGTGTGGGACAATCAGGAAAGCGAAAATGCAACCACTCTACACATTATGAAGGATCTTCATCTTTAGAATTTATTCTGGAGGCTTCTAGTTTCCAACAGTACTGATTCATCCATTGTATTTATAGATATTTTCACTTAACATGGATCCAGCTCTATGAACTTCAATTCTTAAAGCTTTTTTGGTAACCCAAACTGCAACCAGCATTAAAAGGCATGGTGTGACCAATAAAGGATATAAATCAAAGGCATTTCTTAAGTGAAAGTATTAGTAATTCTTTTGGCCTTCTTGTATTTGACAATAGAGAGTAGCTGGAGAACCCCAGATGGGGGAGAATAGAGCCAATGTTTGGGGAGGGAAACCCTATGACATAGTGGAAATGATGAAAGAGACAGACAGAGAAAGAGAAATATGTGTGTATATATAATAGAATCAAAACCCGTATCTTAGGGTCATTGCTGTTGTGCAGTGGTTCAAGCTACCACCTGCAGTGTTGGCTACTGTTTCCAGATCTGATTGGTTTCACTTCAAATCTAGTTACCTGCTAATGTACCTTGGAAAGTAGAGAAAATGGCTCAAGTACTTGAGCACCTGCCACCCATTTGGGAGATCCAAGGTGAGTCTTGGCTCCTGACTTTGGCCTGGCCCAGCCCTGGCTTTGTACTACTAGGAGAGTGAAACAGTGAATGGGAGATTCCTCTCTACCTCTGCCTCTCCATCTCTGTAAAACTGACTTCCAAATTAAAAAAATAATAATAATAACAACAATAAAGGCAATATCCTTCTCACAGGCTACATGGGAGGATTCACTGATATAAAACCCCATAGACACATTTAATAGTGGACCTGGTACCTAGTAAGAGGTGAACAAAGGTTCACAGTGATTTTTACTGTTTTACTGTAATTAATAAAGAAATATCATCTTTGGATTATTCAGTTCTCCTTGTTATTGGCTTTTTCAATGAGTTTAGAGCAGCCATGACTTTTCTGGCCACCAAAATTTGTGGTAATGAGATGCTTTGCACTTTCTTATGAACTAAATTGGTTTTCCCATTTACCTGGAGTTATAGACTACAGAAGATAGCACCTGAAAGGAGCTTCAGGAGTCACCTACTAAAATTTATCATTCCACTTGAGGATTCCGTTTGATTTGGGAAGATGTTGATCAGAGCATAAAAAAATTCAGGGTAATTAAGTTCTAAAATCTAATGTGTAGCTTGATGGATATACTTAGGGTTGTAAACTGAATATTTGGTAAGAGAGTAAATATTATATGTGGTAAACATGCTAATTAGCCTGATTGGGGCAATTATTTCACAGTATATGCATAAACCAAAACATGAACAACCTAAATATATATAATTTTTAATTTACCAAATATAATTCAATAAAGCTAGGGGAAAAAAAGAAGCAATCCTCACAACCCATTTTCGTAGGGCCAGCCTTGTGCACAGCTGGCTAGGCTGCAACATGTGATGTCAGCGTCTTGTATGAGTGCCAGTTCAAGTCCCAGCTGCTCCACTTCTGACCTGCTGCCCTGCTAATGGGCAAGAAAAAACAGTGGAGGATAACTCACATGTTTATATCCCTACCATTCATATGGGAGATACAGTTGGAGTACCAGGCTCCTGGCTTCAGCCCAGCACAGCCCTGGCTGTTGCAACAATTTGAGGAGTGAACCATAGAATAGAAAATCCTTCGTATCTATCTCCCACTCCTTCTCTTTGTAATTATGCTTTTCAAGTAAATATTAAAACGAAATCACTTTTACTTAAATAAATTTAATGATAGGGAACTCACCTCTACCAAAAAGCAAATTAGCTTTTTAATAATAGATATTTTGGGCCCAGCACGATAGCACACTGGTCTGGTTAAAGTCTCTGCCTTGCATGCCTGGGATCCCATATGGGTGCTGGTTCTAATCCCGACGGCCCTGCTTCCCATCCAGCTCCCTGCTTGTGGCCTGGGAAAGCAGTTGAGGATGGCCCAAATCTTTGGGACCTACACCTGTGTGGGAGACCTGGAAGGGGCTCCAGGCTCCTGGCTCCTGGCTCCTGGCTCCGGAATGGCTCAGCTCCAAACGTTGCGGCCACTTGGGGAGTGAATCAGCAGATGGAAGATCTTCCTCTCTGTCTCTCCTCTTCTCTGTATATCTGATTTTCTAATAAAAGTAAAGAAATCTTTATAAAAAGATATTGATTTTAAAGGCAGAATAATAGAGAGAAAGGGAGAGATCTTATATCCTCTGGTTCATTCCACAAATGGCCTCAAGCATCAGAGCTGAGTTAGGATGAAGGCGGGAGCCTGAAACTCTATCCGGGTCTCTCATTTGGATGGAAGGTGCCCAAGCATTGCTCTATCTCTGTTGCATTCCTAAGTACAGTAGTGATGAGCTGGATCAGAAGCAAAGCAGCAGAGACTCAAACTGCTACTCTGATAAGGGATGCCAGTGTTGCAAGTGGCAGCTGAATTTGCTGCACCACAATGCTTACCCTAACCAAATCAATTTTCCTCTTTAGAGCAAAATAGCTTTATTTCTAAGCTCGTAGAAATTAGCAATTACCTACATATTGCAACTTTAATTGATTTCTTTCTTCTAGAATAGAAAAGGATGATCAATATATAGTTTAAAAATTCTAATTCAAACTTTCCTGATATCCCTTACAGGCAAAAAAATAGTAAATGTATTTTCTACCAAATGATTTATAAAGCACAAGACCCCTAGTCTTGTTCTCTGCTATAAGTCTCTATCACAGGCTTACAATATATGTATAATGTATATAAAATAATTTCAAGTATATAATTATATATGCAGCCCCCCCCAGATTCCTTTAGTACCCCGTTGCCGGAGAGGATAAGCCTGCTGCCCGCCACCCAGCCTCCCAGCCCGCGAGAAACAAGCAGACGGATAGGGGTTCTGTCTAAGCAGTTCCAATGTATTGGGGAAATTCAGATTCTTATATAAGGTAAGGGATAGCTTCAGGCCAGGAATTTTGGGAATTCCAGGAGGGGTGAAACTAGGAGCCAATTACTAGGAGCATGACTGCAGAAGCCACCTCCCATAGGCCAGGGGTATGTGAGTGAGATGACCCTGGTCAATCAGTATTTCCTTGGAGCTACGTGACTCCTGCCCTGGTTCACGCCCAGGCCTCTGTCCTTGGCTGCCATCTTGCCCACCAGTGACCTGGACTGTTAGTTGCCATCTTATTGACTTAGTGACCTCTTTGCCCGAGCCCCACATATATAGATATATATTATATCTGTCTCCCATTAGTATTACCTTGCATGACACCTGACAATCCTCATGTGGCCCAACCTTGCATAGAGACTTATTTTTCAAATATCTAGTGTACAGCAGAAACACAATGGGTCGAAAGGGTAGTCTGATTTTTGCCAAAAACTTGGCAGATGGGTAACTGAAGGTGCCAATTTTTTTGAAATGTCACTATGGAATGCAAAATTTGAGCAAAGTAGTCATTCTAGTACAAGGAAACACCCATTTTATCTAATCTAAATTTAAAAAATAAAGTATTTATTTTCTGCAGATGTGCAAAGTATTATATTCAGTTTCCCCAGGATTTTAAAAAAATGACTCAATTATGTAATTATATGACTGATTACATGCACTTACCCTAATTAGGTAATAAAGCATAATTATACTAATTATATAAACAAATCAACTAAAAATAATTTTTCTATAACTCAAGGATATTCTTGGATAACAAAAATAAGAGAATATTTTTCTGACTGCCAATTTTAAATAATTTCTCATATCTTGATTATTAGCATTACAGTGTGTTAGTTTTAAACTTTTTCTAGCCTTTTCAAATGTGCTGATCTGTTCTGATTTGTGAAATTCCAGGTCTTTTAATAACTGTAAAGAAGGCTCTCTGAAAGAAAAAAAAAAAGGCACTCTGTATTCAGATACGTGGTTAAGATAAACTGAGCAGAGAATTTGCATTAAATCTTGTTGTGGAAAAAAGATCTAAGTTTTAAGGGAATCCAGACTTACTCAGCTTTATGAAATGGTCATATTTTGAGCAGTTACGTGGCAATCTACTTTCCTTAGGGCCAAATGGCTTTGAAATAATATTGCTAGTTCATTTTCTATTGGCAATGTGGCCCATTCGCTCATTATACTATGGCAGGAGATTATAGAAGGTAGAATAGTTAGACTTTTCAGCTCATTATTTCTCTATAAAGAAGTAGATAAATAAGCTAAACAGCACTTGATGTTTAAGAAAATCTGTGGGAAAATCTTTAGTACATTGAGCCTTCTGTTTTCCTGAGGGGACATAGGCTAGTAGGCTAAAATTCATGTGTCCGTAACATAAATAATAAGTCAAAGTCCTTGCCAGATAAGATCAGTGGTGCCTTAAGGGGGAAAAAAATTCCAGATTTTACACGTATTGATCAGGCTACCTCCATTGCCAGATCTGTCAAAAATCTATTAAGAATCTTTTGTGTTTGTTTTTGTTTTTTGGCATTTCATACTATCTGTCTAGTATAGATTCCCTGAAGTGAAACTATACAAAGAGCATGAACATTTTAAGGTCTTCATCCATGTTGCAAAATTGTTCTCCAGAGAGTCCGTATCAATTTTCACTAACATTAGCAATAATCATATACCATCAGAGAGGCACTCTACGAGCTTTCAAAGCTTTCCCAAACATATTCCTTCTCTATCTCCAGTCTCTTAAGAACAATTTGAACATTCCTCTATTCAGATCTTATCCTGGCCCACTGATGTTCATGTGTTTTTTTCATTTTGATATACATTAAATGAGTTTTTGCAGAGTCATCCCCAGCACAGAGTTTAGGCACTTGAAACTTGCCAGTCATTAACTTAGCTTGCCACCTGGAGTTGGCCATGCTTGCATGGCTCAGTCACAGATATATGGTCCTTTAAGGGAGGCAAAGAGGAAAGAAGTGGTGCTGGCTTGGTCATCAGCCTCTGCATTATTCCTGAAGCTGATATTGTGGGGCTGGAAATTTGGTTCAGATTTCTGCTCTGGCATCCAAGCTTGGGTTTATAACTTGGACCCTGGCGTCACTGACATCAATACAGTATATTACATTACAGAGCATTTCACCGGAATGACCATCTCCTAGATCCTCATTTGGTCATGTCCTATTCTGTCCTCATGAGCAGACCCAGAGTCCTTTCTCATGTTCTATGTCACCTTATGAATTAGTGTGATATAGTAGGAAGGCATACTGAATTCTAAAATTGGTGCTGTAATTCACAGTATGATTTTGGGTAAACTATCCACATTTTAAGCCTTCTTCATCTGAAAGCATATACAACATGATTTGTTTTGTGACGATAAAATTACAGAGATAATGTGATCATGAAAATGACAACACTGTAATGATAACACTGAGTTACAATTTATGATGTACTTAATACAACTTAGTCTAGCTATGCTATCACATAAATTACATTTTACATGTAAATTACATATCGCATTAGAAGCTCAAAGTAACTTAATATTACAAAGATAGAGAGTAGTAGACACACGATTCTAACTCCAGAGTCCATGTTAAAAATATGAGAAATAACTGAAACATGAAATAAAACCTAACATGATTCAGTATAGAAAGTACATATGTGATAACTGCAAAATCTGAGTGGAATCTCCATATGTCAGCCACAAGGTAGCCCTTTAAATTTATCCTTAAGCCTTAAAGAACTAGGAAAGATGGAGTGGAGCTGGGGCAGTAGGGTAGAACAAAGCCAGATGGCCTTATGGTGATAAAAAGAGTGGGCTGGCATTCCCTGAGAATACAGAGAGCCAGGCAAGTACAAAATACCCACCATGCCATCCTCCCAGGGTAGTGATAAGGATCAAGTGCGAAGGAAGGTACTAGTAACACTGGTTCCTGATCATTGACTGCTTACTAGAAAGCAGGGGTTGTGCTGAATCCTCAGTCAGCAGCAGTCTTCCCAAGCTTTCAAGTGCGTATTAATCACACATGCACATAGGGGAATGCTATTTAAACTCAAGATTCTGATTCAGTCAGCCTCTGCTGAAGCCTGAGATTCTGCATTGCCAACAGGCTCTGAGATGATGCTGATGTTGCTTGTTTAAATAACATACTTTGAGTAGTGAGGGCACACGAATGTCAAGGTCATCTTCTATACAGTCAAATGTTAGGAGGAGGAAAATGGGCTAGGGAAGGGCTAATCAGCCCCACTGCCATACAGTGTCAGGATGAAGAATCAAACCCCATCTCACACTCACACCCAGAACATTTTACTTTGTCCATTATGCTTTGAAGACAAAGATAGTTCCTTCCACACTCGTATGACACTCCTTCCATTTTTTCAGAAGTGTCACTTGAGTTGTCACTGAACTAAATAAGTAATCTCCTTACAGGAGTGGTCACCATCCGCTGGATTTTTCTGGTCTTTTTATTAAGACTGCTTTGGACATAAATGCAAATTCTATCTGTAATGGATTACTAGTTCAGACTGTAAGACTAGAGAAGTGGTGGAGGTGAATTTTCCTCTAGATTTGGGTATTGGCCTTTGGCAGAACTCCCTCCTGGAACTGTAACCTTGGGCATAGTCCAGCTGCTCTGATACTCTGTTGGGGAGGTTACAACCCACTGGGTTCACCCAGGAGTTGCAAACCCAGCAAGTGAATACTGCCTGCATGCAAACTTGGCATGCTTTATTTACCCTCCTTAAAATAAATTCAGATTTTCCTCCAACCTAAAGGAATTATGGCACCCTTCAATTTCTGAAAAAATTACCAAAACACAGATTGAAAGGGGAAAAAATTTCTCTGTGTTGGCCAACTGTTTCACAAGAGGAACAGACAAAAAATGTTAGAGCTCTTAGACCGTTTGTGGGTCAACCAATCCAAATCCTTGCTATCAAGCCTGGGAAAAAGGAGGTCAAGGGCCTAAGATGTTTTTCAGACAGCTGAAGAACATCAAGCTCAGTTCTCATTTTGGACAGGTCTATACAAAACTGAGGCATCATTGCTGTTACTTTTCAATGATCTCTGAGTGTTAGCTCTTGGATATTTTGTAGTTTTTGAATTATGTTAATATGTCTTATTCATGAGATCTTTATTTTTAAGTAGTTAAAGTAATATTTTCCCACTAGTTTACATATTTCCTATTTTCAGAGAGGATTTGACCTTATTTAGTACAGTATACTAATAAAGAAAATATAAATAAGAAGCAGAACCAAAATATATCCACTTTTTCTGTGCTTCTATAGCCTTAGCTTCACATGGAAGCCACTTAGAAAGGTAGACTGTCAATCTCCACTTCAGAGCTTTTGTGTAAGTCTGCGATTTTTGACAAGTTCTATCAGGTGATTTGCATAATATTAACATTTGAGAAGCACAGCTGTATAGCTTGCTATAGTGTGTTGCATAACTAAGTGTAAAGTTCTCTGTAACCTATATGCATTTCTCATACATTAGTTTGTTCCGCAGATTTCTCTGTGATGTAAGACATACATAGAGAAGGGATCATTTTGCGTGGCACATGTCTACAAGCTTTTGCCATCCTGAAGAGAAATAAGCTGCTGCAACAATTTAACTAAATGCAATATTTATTGGCTCATTTTTATTTGTTTCATTATTAAGTCAAAGATGAGGACTTTTTTTCGAAGCTACTGAACTGAAAAGCAATTGGGTTGCCTTAATAAATATCTACTTACCAAGACAGTTTTCTATCTTGTTAACAACAAGCTGAAAATATATGCTGGTTTATTCCTTTTAGTGGTATCCTTCAAAATGCATGTGGGGTCCCCAAATCAATCCTCAGCTTTTTATCATGGTAATGGAGTTAGTTTCTCCTGTTGTTAGCTCTTTTATCAGAACATAACCATATAAAAGTAACTCAAGGACTTAAGCAAATATTTTTAATAGATGTTGAAACATTTCCTAATGAAGTTTTTTTTTTTTATCCACACTCCACCTTTACAAGAGTCCCAGATTTTAAGATATAAGGAAAATTTTAGTGTTGGATTAAATATTTTGAACCACTATGCACTGGAGGCCAGATTTCTGGATTCTGTTTTTATTAGGGCAATTAAACTTAGCTCTTCCACTTGACAGGTATGCTCATGAGGCTAGATATCAAAATGTGGATGAATAGGTGTAGATTCATTAATATACTAATCAGCTCTGTTGGTTTGTATTAATAGCATGAGTTGAAAGGATACAATTTAGTAGGTTTGTTAGGGAGAAAAAGGAAATGGTAAAGAGAAAGAATCCTGCATTGAAATGTATCAGTAACCATGGAATTTCACATTGAAGATATTTAATGTTCCAAATACATGAATATATTTCTTTTTTGATACAATATGCAGGCAAATGAATGCCTTCTAGTAGAGTTGGGAAGGTTCAAATCACACAAGAATACTAAACAGTAATTTTCCCCACTATAAACCACTGCAGAAATTCTGGATGGCAGAATAATGACAACTTTAAATGTGCCCCTGCACAAAAACACTGCAAACTTAAAATCATTTTTCAGAGCTGTAGACATGTGGAAATTCTAAAATTTTGCAATAATCTGAAATCTGAGAATTTCTTCAATGAAAATTACTGAATCTCAGTGAGAAGTTCAAGGTTTATGATTTTTGCTTTGGCAGTTTCCCATCCCACTCTTCCATGCTCTGTGGGATCCTTGCAAATCAGGAGCCCTCGCAATAGTGTTGCTGTGAGAATCAGCAGGCCTGTAGTTAAAGATAGAAGCAGAAATCCTCACAAAGGCTTTTTACTGGAATATTACCCTTTCTAGAACTTTGCCATTACGTGACATTTCTGATAGTTCTCTTGAGGAAAAAAAAAACTAATATTCCAAGTATGTTGTGGCTATTATAGCTGACACAGAGTTATTCTGCAGAAAACCGTATCACAGTGCATTTGTCAAAAATGAACGGTGACATTTGTTTACCTTTACTGCTGCTTGAAAAAGTAATACCGGTTGGGACAGATGATCTACACATGCAGTGCAGTCCTTACCAGAATCCCAATGACTGCTTTTTGGTGGCGGAAGTGGAAAACTGATTGTTTAATTCATGGAATTTCAGGAGATCCAGAAGAGGCAAATATATTTTGCAAAAAAAAAATACATGTGCCCATGCGTGCACACACACACACTGAACTGGAAGTGAGAATCCAAAAAAATTAAAATAAACTACCTCATGGCCACTATGGTTACTTTATTTTCAATAAGGTTGCTGCTCAATGATTACCAAATTTCAATAAGGTTGCAAAGACCATTGAATGGGCACAAATGTTCTCTTCATCAAATGCTGCCAGAAGTCTCCCCAGGCAAAGAATGGAGTTAAACCTTGTCTTATACCAGATGTAAAAGTTAACTTAAAATTAGTCAAAGATCTATTGTAAAAGCTAAAGTGATAAGGCCCTTAGAGGAAAACTTAGTGGTAAGTCATCATGATTTTTACATTTGGCAATGAATTCATGTATAATGTACCCAAAACGCAGGCAACAATGAGACAAATAAAAAGATTAAATGATCTTTTTCAAAACTGAAAACTTTTATACTTCAAAGAGCACTTAGAATAATTGAAGACAATGACAGGGGGACATAAAATGTTTGTAAATCATATTTTGCTAAGCATCTATTCTTCAGAATATAGGATAACCTCTAACCACTCGACATCAAAAAAATAAGCAATATGACTGATATAAAAACAAAATACTTGAATAGCATTTCTCCCAAGAAGATACACAAATAGTCAAAACTCACATGAAAATATGCTCAGCATCTTAGTAATTAGAGAAACAAAAATCAGAACTACACCCAGATACTATTGCACACCTAGCACGATACCTATAACAAGCGAGCAAGCAAGCAAGCAAGCAAACATAATGCAATATAATGAACATTAGAATGGATATGGAGAAAATGGAAACCCTATATATTGCTTATGGAATGTGAAAATGGCTCAAAAACTAAATCCTCACCTTGCAAGTGCTGGATCCCATCTGGGCACTGCTTCATGTCTCTGATGCTCCACTTCCCATCCAGCTCCCTGCCTTCTCTCTGTAAATTTGATTTGCCTTTTTATTAAAAATTAAGAAATCTTTTAAAAAAAAAAACCTGCTAGTTTCTTATGCAGGTTGGTGAGCCCTTAAAAGCTTAAGCAAATGATTACCATATGACTCAAAACTGCACTAATAGGTAAATATTCAAAATTGAGAACAGGTAATTTGCACAAAAACTTTTACATGAATGTGCATAGCAACAGTAGATATTTGAATAGCCAAAACAGGAGAGTAACCCAAATGCCTATCAACCAGCAAATCATCAAAAAGAGGTATATCAATGCAGCATAATATTACTTAGCAATGAAAAATGAATAAGGTATTGGTACTTGCTAAAACAAGGATGACTCTCAAAAATATTGTGCTAATTAAACAGATAATATATAGATAATCCACATATTGTATGGTTTCTGTTGGGAAGATGTTTAACAAGTCCATACCTTTACATTCCCTTGTCTGTGTCTATGATAAATGGTGTCATGATAAGCAACAGGCTCACTTGCTTAGCTAGCTGTGTACAATTCCATTCTGTAACAACTTGGCAATGAGCCAGATTTGTCTGTCAGCTCACATAAGCACCGGGAAGGGGGGGGGCAGGTATCAATCAGGATTTGATTGTGATTTTATGCATACTTCTTTTTCTCCAGCGCTTGGTCACAATTTATATTAAGAAAGACAATAATAAAAATAATGAAGGTGTACTGATATGTGTGGCCATAGAAAATACTGATGCTATTTTCACTAAAAAATAAATCCTCAGCTTTAAGGAACACATGCATTCTTCCTACTCCAACAAACTTGGTGTTTGAATTGGGTTCACTCAAACAAGCACTAAAACCTTGTTTGTCATGGTTGGTTTTACTGTCTTTGAATGAATTATTGCAATGTTTTAAATCAGTAGCATCTGTAGCCACTAAAAGATTTGTACAGTCTGCTCTGTCACTGATCTAAGAAGGGGGAAATTTCTTCAAGTAATTCTCACATCACAGACTTTCCACTGTGGTAAAGATTGGAATCTTTTTTTTCACACGTTGGAATTTGGAACTAGTAAGAGAATCCAGCTAGACATAAAATCTGGATTGTTTTCCCAGCACAAATCCTTCTTGCAGATTGTTTTTTTCAGGTGCAGGGAGAACAGATTTTAAACTTCTGGAACCAACTGTTTTGCAATTGAAGAATAAGACAGGAGGTGGTTAACAGGATTTAACTGTAACACTTGACTCAGACTGTAGAAAGTCGGGTGATGAGAATACATGTTGATGGCTTAACTTAGTGTCATTCATGTTTGACCTAACAAATATATAAGCAATTTGCTTAGTATTGAGACAATTAGGAAAAAAAATATATAGAGCAAGAGATTATGAAAATTTGCTTCCAACTCCCAAGGAGTTTAACTGAATGAAGAAGAGCTGTATTTCTTGGCATGATTGTTTGCCTCTCATGTGTATAGACTAGGGGCCAAAACAGGATAGTGAAGGAAGAGGAAATTTATATTGGCAGAGAAAAAGGGGAAATTTGTGACATACCTCATGTCTGTGAGACACAAGTGTGTCTAGACTACTCTTTTAAGAGATTCAGGATTGATCAGAAGTGTTGCAGCAGTTTTGTGTCTTAGGAAGTGTTGTTAGCAAGCATGGTAGGGATGATTTGAAAGAAAAGAGATGAGAATTATGCAATCAGGTAGAAATTCATTACAATAATCCAACCAGAAAATGATGGCCAGGAAAACTGTGGTATTTAGAAGTGATGCTGACAAGAAGTATATGTGAAAGAAATATGTTAGAAAATAGAATAATCAAGAATTTTTTTTACTGGAACCTCATAGCTTAAATGAAAATAATAGATATATCTTTGAGATTTTCAGCTTGAACATTTGGGAGAAGTTTTTCCCACTAGTTAAAAATGGGTAAGCTCCATTTAAAAGCACTATGGCTTTGTGCTTTAGAGGTAGTTAATTAAAAAGCAGGCATCTATCAGTTCCTGTAATCCCTAAAGTTGTTTTCAAATGTCCTTGATGTAGCTTTTAATTCTACAGCGCAACGGTTCTGGAGAACTTGTCTTGGAAGGATAGTTGCTTATGAGCCCTTGAAACACCCTGAGTGAATTTCTAAGAATACTTTTAGGTTATTTCAGTAGGAGAGAGATTAAGGGGTGAATTTCCAGACTGAACAAAGATCCCAATTCCACTCCAGTGAAATAGCATTTAGGTTATGCTAGGACTGCGATCTCCATAGTAGGACTGGGCCTCACAACAGGCTAATGACCCCAAATTTCAATAATGCAAATCTGTGCCTAGGTATCCAGAATGTTCTAATGCAAGTTGATCTGAAATGGGGATGGTATGGTCTCGTTTTTCATTCCAGGTCCTTGCCTTATACAAACATTCTAGGCATCGGGATGCATACAATGCACAAAGTAATAAAATGAATGTATTTAGTGCATGTGTGGACATAGTTGAGGAATGGAGTGAGAGGAGTGGCAGAGGGGAAGTAGAGAGCGCAATAGAGCACCTTGTGTAGTCTTGGCCTCCAAGGAAACAGGGAGAAACACCTTTTATGAGGTAATGTGGTCACCTGAGAGCTTTATGCTACATAAAATTCTGTAGGGAGATTAATATACATATTTGTAATTTAACCTAGATTAAAAACAAGGCATCCCAGGAAGGAGGATGTCCTGATAAGCATGTGGGATAGATCTGCATGGGGCAGGGGCTTGTGATTTGGGACCTCCAGCTCAGCTAGTCACCATATGCCATGTCAATGCCCCCTTAGAAACTTCTGATCCTTCAGCTTAAAGAGCAATTAAAGGATGCTGATTCATAAGATCTTCTGTATGTACTTGCTTCTGATAAGGGATACAGCCCTTGCCTGTCCTGGGTCCGGACATCCCTTTTTACATTACCTTAGGGTTCCATGTAGGAGCTACAGATTTTCATCAATCATTGCCAATGGCTGCAATCTTCACATGGTCATCATTATTTTAAAAAGCTGTCAAAATCTGAAACAGACGTATTTATCAGGATGAGCATATTTGGAAAAAGACAAATTGCAGGTGGAAGCTCCTTTAGGAAAGGAAAGTTATATTTTATTGTTTCCCAAATAATAGGCATTGATACGTCTGATACGTCAGATAAAAGGACCATTTAATCTAGGTATAAAATTTTGCAATGTCTTTTTACATTTTTTAAAGATTTATTTTATTTTCATTGAAAAGTCAGATACAGAGAGAGGAGGAGAGACAGAGAGGAAGATGTTTCATCCAATGTCCAATGATTACTCCTCAAGTGACTGCAATAACAGGAGCTGCATTGATCCAAAGCCAGGAGCCTGGAGCCTTTTCCAGGTCTCCCACATGGGTGCAGGGTCCTAAGGCCTTGGGCCATCCTAGATTGCTTTCCCAGGCCACAAACAGGGAGCTGGATGGGAAGTGGGGCTGCCGGATTTAGAACTGGTGTCCATATGGGATCCCAGTGAATGCAAAGCAAGGACTTTTGCCTCTAGGCTATTGTGCTGGGCCCTGCAATGTCTTGCTTGCTATAAAAGGTGGCCTGAACCATAGACCACGTCTCCCAAAGCCATAGACAGATTTATGAAATTAGCTTCATGAAGACAGCAGGATATTTTAGCATTATGATAGAAGAACACACTAAAAAGCTTTCCTATCAATAACAGCTTCCTGGGAGAATCAAGAGCACAGGCAGTTAAGACCTGTCTGCCATAAAGTGCAACAGCCTTGATATGACAGAAGTAAAGGCTTCAATTTGCTTCCTTCTGAAGATGTATTTGATATCCTTGAATGGCACGTCAAGTAGAAAAACTTAATTTTTTGTATGTACCTGTGAAGACTCAAGAGGTATAAGTTTAATCCTTGGCAGATGTACACATCTGGTGATTCCCTATAATTTGACTGAGGTAGGAATACTCAATAGCATCTGATAGGTCCCCCCACCACAATTAGGCTGTAGTCGGTCTGAGGGGGATCCGTCCTTCAAAATCTGTAATAAACCAGGTTTCCTGGGGAAGCAGGTTGTTGATGAGTTTTGAGACGTGGCATTGGGAAGATGTTATTACCATACTCCATTAGAGCCTTTTGTTCCTGACCTAGATTAATAACATTCTCTATCTGATCCTTAGTCCCTGAATCAAGGATTGTCACAAGTGAGAAACAGCCTTTCATATAGCATTGGAAATACCCTACTTTTGAGCAGCCTTAGGTGCCATTCTCATCCTGAGGTGATCATTTAAGCCATGTTTCTTTGGTCACTTGGTAAAACTTAGGTAGAATTTTTTGAAGACTGTAATTAGCCCTTTGGACACTACCTGATGACTGAGATCCCCAAGGGCCGTGGGGATAAGAAATCCCTAGAGCAGTAACTGTTATCGTAAACTCAAATGAGGGTCCATTTTCTCTTTGGAATAGAGTGACCTTGGAAGTCCCAAATCATTCAGTTTTGTCACCTAGCAAGGCTTTGCGTTCCTTTTTTTGCCTTTTTGGTTTGAGTTGGAAAAGCTTCTAGCCATCCTGTGAAAGAGCCAATAAAGTCCAGCAGATATTTGTAATAATTTCCTGAGGGTTTGTTAGAATATATTCTTCTCCTTTGCCCAGCAGTGAGCCAACAAAATAGCCTCACAAGACCACCAGGACTGCGAGTCAGGAAGAATTACTTCTTTTATGACAGCATGTAGTCATTTTCCTCCTAATACATGAGAAACTACCTACAAAAAGCTCCTCTTCCCAGATGGGTAGAGACCTGTGTTTTATTTTCTTAATAATCTTCCACTGAGAAGTCACTGGGAGCATAACCTTATGAAATAAATTTAGTCCATCATCCACTGGCATCTTCAGTCCAGTGTTGTTGTTGGGCCCATTCTATCCCAGGCTCAGTATAGTAAGGATTTTTAGCTATCTCTATAAAAAGCCATTTCTAGAACTTTCTGTGAAACAGCTCTTTTGACCACCTTTTTTCACCAGTGCATTTCCCATATTAACATGGTTCACTTCCTTTAAATGATCTCCGGAATGAATGACAAGCATTCTAAAATTTCCAGTACTGCCTGAAATGATAGTTAATATCTCTTTTCCATATTTAATGGAAGAATTATTTGTAGTCAGAGACCTCATTCTTTCTAAGTTGCTGCATGCACATGTAACACATGGAAAGCATATTTGGGATCTGTATAGATATCAACTTGTTCACCTTTTCCTAATTGCAAGGCTCTAGTTAAAGTAGTAAGTAAGGATTTTGAGCTGAAGTATTAGTTGGCAATGCCTCCATTTCTATTACCGGAGTAACACTACTACAGTATAACCTGGCTTTATAATTCCTTCCTTCCTAATCTTCCCTCAACTTCTGTCATTAGTGAACCCTCAACATCTCAGTTTTCTAGAGGTTCATCTCAAAGTTCAGGTCTACTACAATACACCTGCTCTGTAGTCTGCACAGGGGTGATTGAGTTTTTCGGTATTTTTGGATGGCAACAGAGTTGCTGCATTATGGATTTATGATAATTTAAGCATTACCTCAGGTGAATCTAACAAAATACTTTGATATGCCCTCCTGTTAAGTTATTGATGTCCTTTAATTTCTTAAAGCCCTTATACCTGGCGTGGAGTTTGAACTTCAAGTAGCTGGTCTAAAGTCAGTTTGTGGTTTCTTTCATCAAGAGTGCCATAGCTCAAATGAACTCTTCAGCATGCAGGACATCCTGCAGCCACCAGATCTGATAATTTGTAAAAATAGGCCACTGTCTATGAAAATGGAGACTGTTTTTTTTCCAATAGTTTTAGAGCTAATCCCTATTTCTCTGGTACAAAGAGAGAATATTTTGTCCCAGGTTAGGAATCCCTAATGCTATGCTGGAGCTTCTGTTAACAGTTCTTTAATTTTTTGAAGGGCTTTCCAGTGCTCTCCTGTCCAGGAAAGTGGATCATTGAATTAGAATAATTAGAATAATTTAAAGAATCCTTTAAACTTTGATATAAAGATATGGTTATCAATCCAAATCCTGGAATCTATATTCTACAAAATCTTGCCATTCCCAGAATGCCCTTAGCTATCTTTCCACATGTGGTCGTTCTATACATACTAGTCTCCTTTCTCATGAGCGAAAGAACATGCCTTTCTGGGGTCAGAATATGTCCCAGCTTACATTGTGTTTGGAAATCTGAGTTTTTGTTGGGGGAAATCTGTATGCTCATTTGCTAAAAAGTTTAAGACTTGGATGGTATTTTCATGTGAGCCCTCCTTTGGAGGGGCTGCAAATGAGACTCTTTTGTACAAGTGGTCAAATTGATTCCCCTTTAAGTAAAGTTCTCTGAGTTTTATTGCAAGAGTATTACCAAACAAATGAGAAGTAGCTCTGAAACTCTGATGGAGGAATGTCAATGTATATTGTTGAGTTATATTTGTGGATGGATTTTAGTCCATTCAAAGGTAAACTGAGATTTGGGGTTTAATGGGATACAGAAGAAAGCATCCTTTAGGGCCACAACTATAAAGTGGACCTAAAGTACTATAAAGTGCCCTCAGCTTATCTCTGTCAATCTGGCATATGTGCTTAGCAGAATAGGCTGAATTGGAAGGAATCCCTCATTGATAACATTGAGGTTCTGAACCATCCTGTATTACCCATTTTGTTTGAAACAAACAGGAGTGTTACAAGGAGACTTCCAAGGATCTAAGTATCCATGTTTGTGAAACTTATCACACAAGTGTTGATCTCCATCTGGCTTCTGTTTTATGGGATATTGATGCCAGTGATGAAATGCAGTCTTTTAAGAACATTATGACAGACATAGCATGCTTAAGCCTGTCCAGGTATTCCCTGACTCCAGACTTGTGAATCTTATCTTTTAGTGCAGGAGGGAGATCATCTTATACTTGAATCTGACTCAGTACTTGCTGATATCATAACAATTACTTAGACTTAAAAGAAATTAACTTTACGAAAGCACCCAAGGATGATAACAAATCTGTACCAAGCAAAGGAGTTTTGGACATTTAAACATAACCAGAAACTGGTGAGATAACCATCAGAATTGGTTTTCATATAATTTTTAAGATATTTGCATTAATAATACTTTTATAACATAACAAAGCTTAGCTTCACTTCACATCTTAACAATGCTTTCCATACAATCCAAATAGTCAAATTAGCTATTAACTTTACATGATGACAGATATAGACTGTACATTTCCTGTGCCCCAACTGAAATCTGAAACTCGAAAGGATTTAAATCCTTGATTCTCAGAAGACATGTACAATACAAGAGGCCTTAGAATATTGGGTTAAAATAAGATTCTTCAACATCATGAAACAGTGTCTATCCATTTAGTGAGGGTGATTCAACCAGTTATAGATGAGATTTATTCATTGTTATAAAGTGTTCACTTAAATAGTTCAAAATAAATGCATGCTCAGAAACACTCCTAATTGTTAAAACTCAGCTATTTCTAAACAATCAGAACTTAATAAAGCCAGTAGAGGTTACCCTATAACACAAAAATGTGTGCCTCATTGATCAGTCACCAAAAAGGAAAATAAATGCCTTGGAGAGAAGAATTAGCACATAAAAACCATCTCATAATTTGGAACAATTTAAGAGTCAAAACTAAGGAATAGAAGAGAGCTTACTAGAGCTGGCTAGAAAATTGACAGTCATCAATTAGACAATTAACAGGAGCTGTGGCAGGGTTCTTAAAATAGAAAGTTCATCACTAACATCAAGGTGGTGGAAGCAAGTATATGTTTATTGCAAACTGGAGAGCAAGGAGCCAGACAGCTGTTGCTTAACTCCTGGGCTCCCAAAGAAGTTAGGGTAGAATGTTCTTATGGATTGAACTTGAGTCAAGTGGTATGTGAACAACTCATGTTGAAGTTCCTGGTTGGTCAGTGCAGCTCATGACCTTCCTTTGGTCAGTGATACCAAGTTCTTGAGATAATTTATGGTGGCTAGGTGGAATGAATTCTACTCAGACTTGGAATTCTACACAATCACTCCAGAACAACACTGGCAAATATCTCCTTGAGTCTTGTCATTTGAACCATTTTAGGCTAGATAGATCATTCCCTTCAATTTGTGAATTCATTTTGATAAAGATCAGACAAGGATGCCTTGGACTAAGAGACACACACACAAGAGGCTGGGTCCTGCTTTTTATATTATGAGGGTTTGGTTTCATCTTTAGCCCTGTCTTTATTATCACTGAACACTTAAAATATTATTTTCACTTCCTGGCTCATGAGTCCCATGGCCAGTTTCTTAAATTATCCTTGCTTATAATCCAGTAAAACCGTGGTCTTCCTCCTTTTAACTTGCTGACTATTATAATTATTGGCAAATTAAGTCTGTGAATAAAGGATGAATTTACCTTGTGTCTTTGCAAAGACTAAGAGAGAGAAAGGAGGGAGGAATATGGGGGCAGGAAGTGGGGAATTGAGGGAAGTGGAACTATATCTATGGAATGTATAGAATCTATTCTCCTTAATATAAAATCTTCAAAAAAAAATAGTGTAAGCTAGAAAAACAGAAATGAGTTCGCAGGAATGAGTACAAATTCAAAAATAGCCAAATTTTTTCTTTATAATGTGAGAAGACATGGCTGTCAATGAGCCTACTTATTCTCAGTCATGCTTCAGCTTCCTCCAGAACAACTTGGACACACACAATTGCAAACATTCACCCCTGAATCCTCTGGGAACCCACGAAGTAAGCAATAGCTGCCTGGCTCTTTGCTCTATTGCTTTGCAATAAATACCTACTTTTCCCCATCACTCTGATGTCAGTGATCCTGGTGCCTTACCTAAGAATCCCACCCCCAATCTCTCCCCAGCCCTGCCCACTTACCAATCATCCTTAGGCAATCACCTGAGACAAATTCAGGCACCAATCTTCTGGGGCCTGCCCTCAATCCCTCCCAATCCCCACCCACCACATCTTGCAGGCCCACCTGAAAGGCATAAAGGGCTGCCCAGGTGCCTCTCTGGCTAGCGCTCTTCCTCTCTCCTCTCCCACCGGCCCTGTCCAGTTCCTGCCCTGCTGGAATAAACCTCATTGCGTCTGGTGTTTTCGGCTTAAGGTAAAAGAATTTGACTGCGGGTATTACCTGCGCATAGCAACATAAGAACCTTAAGTGCGTTAAATAACTAACAGGTGTCAGGCAAGAGGACCCGGTTTGGGACTGTACAACAATGCCTCCAACCAGTTTGTGGTATTGTTCAGAACACTAGGAGATACATTGGAGACACAGACTGATTCAGTTCTATTACCCCACTGACATGAAGTGAATTTCTCTTGCCTGGCTAGACAATATGAAGTAGGGGATGTGGCAGTTTAGTTTTCTTATTTGAAGTCCTTGTATTGAATGCTTCTGTAAACATCTAAACTGGTTGAAAGCATTGTTGTAGAACCCCTAAACGGAGTCCACTCACCTGACATGCAGAAAACCAATCACATTGGGGTGGTGGGAGAAAGAAGGTATTTATTGCAAAATGCAGAGCAAGGAGCTGGGAAAGCTATTGCTTCATGCCAGGTTTCTGAGGATTTAGGAGTGAAGGTTCTTATAGGTTGATTGGTCACTGGCGCTCATGACCTTCCTTTGATTGGTCAATGATGTGATGCTCTTCAGGAAATTTATGGTGGCCAGGTGGGTTCCAGTTAGTCTTAGGGTAACATGAATGCAGTAGTTAATCTGCCCCAGACCTGGAATTCTGCTATCCAAATCACTGCAGGTCAACAGTGGCCACTGATGTTCTTATCTATTGGAGAAACAAGTGAGTTCTAGAATGTGGTGATTAGATCCTTGTGTGATCAGCTGGGTCATGCCCTCAAGTCAGTGAATTCCTCTTGGTAAAGGGCAGGTAAGGATATTTTGTGCTAAGGGAGAGAGAATAGAGACTAGGTTCTGCTTTTACATTACGGGGTTGAGTTTTGCTGGTTTTGGTTTGGGTTGGGTTTTTTTGCCCATACATGATGTATCAAGTAATGAAGCCAAACGCACACATGTGTGAACATAGTTGAGGCATGGGTTGGGAGAAACAGGAAGGGGAGGGAAGCAGAGGGAGCAGCCCAGCATCTCCTTTAGTCTTGGTCTCCAAGGACAGAGAGACAAACACTCTCCAGCACCTGTTTTTATGAGGTAATACCTGAAAGTTTTGGGATTTCTCCATAGTATACTTATTTACATTGTAACTTTCCCCCAAGTTCTGAATAAAAACATGACATCCCAGGAAAAGTAGTGTTTTGATACACAAATAAGATACATAGGGTAGGAGTTTGTGGCCTGTGAGCTCCAGCTCAGCTTTATACCTAATCCACATCAAGGATCTTATTGAGAATCACTGCTCTAAGCATCTTGCTGCATTTCCTTCTTGTCTCTTGGGAATAGATATTTAAAATACATTTGCAGAACACAGTGTTTGAGTTGTCCATTGTGTGTGTGTGTATGCGTGTGTGTGGTAAGCAAAATCAAGAGTTTTCCTGTCTCTTTGAGATGTACAACCACTCCAGCTTGCTTTTACAATCATTTGGCTATGACTATTGATCAGTTTATCAGGAATGAGAAAACATGACTTTGAAAGTGAAATGAAAAGTCCAATGTTACAGAAGAAAATTTTTTTGTTTACTCATCTGTGTTTTTTACTTTAAAAATCACTTTCTTCCCATTCTGTTTTGAACAAAGTTGTAAACAATCCTACTTGTAAGATTGATGAGCATTACGCTTTGTTATGTGTAATAAAATCTAATAAATATGATCCTCTGGGAGAAAAACTTTCATGTTCTAAATTCCCAAATGATACAATTAGCAACTATGCACTGTAAAAAGAGAGATGAGGGAATCATTTGGTAATCTTGAAACATACCTTGGTGACATCCTTTAAAAATAAATGTCATTTTAGCTGATTTCTCTTAGTGTGAAACTGTATAGCATGCTTTTTTTCATTGCTGATGCCATCTTGGCTAGAACCCCTTTCTCAAGGGTGACAAGTGCCAATGAAACCTAAATCAACACAACATCTGAGAGTTCCTGCACATAACATTGTTCTGAGATGATTAGCATATGTACAGAATGGATGACCTAGTCTCTGTCGGGAGACTGAACCATATCAGTGGAAGCCAGCTGATTCTGGAACAACTCAAAGCTGTGTCTAGGCTCTACCAATCCTAATACATATAGCACAATTTGTAACTCACATGCTGATTTGTTAAAGATGGTTTTGGTATACCATGGTAAAGCATTAAGAAAGGGAAAATGTGGGCATTTTATGGGGTGATTTTGCTTTACGTGATTCAAAGGCCACTTTCAAATTGAGTTTACATGCCTCTTCAAACTTTTTTTTAGGACTGTGAAAGTTGTTTGGTAGCATGGATTAAGGCTTCTTTTGTTGCTGTAGCAGTTAATTAAAAGACCCTTGGTGTTTTTTAGCGGGTATTGTAGGGAATCATTCATCTGACTATCCTTGTCTTTTGTCAGAAATTTCCCATTGGAGTCACTGCATGTTGCAACATATTACAGATTAATAAATTAACAAGAGAGAATCTTGTTCAGAATTTGGAAACCTTTCTATGTACTACGTCAATAACTTCAAAAGTTTAGTGGGAATTATGATCAATAAGATTAGGACTTATAGACAGGAATAGTGAATCTTATAGCTGAAAACTATTATTAGGATATTCAATGGTGATGTGAACTTGTATAAATTTGTTTCTTTTAATGTTGTTTTTTGTTTGGTATTGCTTGCTTTGTTTTATTTTGAAAAGGGGAATCAGAAAGATAATATCTTATTCCATAAGTGAAAGAGCTGATCTCTGATAGGCAGTATAAGAATGTTTATAAACAAAACGTTTTTAATTTAAGGTTAGAACATATCTGAGCCTAGAGTGTTGGAGGCAAAAAGCTGGATATCCCTGTTTGCTTAGGTTCTTGATTTCTTATTATGTGAAGCAGTGTCACTAGATAGTTGAGGATTTTCCTTTATATGAGAGGTCTTCAAAATACTTACAGCGGTGCATATCATAAAAAAAAAAGCCTGGATTTCAACTTTTTTTGTTTCAAAATAGGCTTATCTTCTAATTCAGTTTTCCTATGAATGTCTTGAAGTATCCTCATAGGAGACGAGTGGAAGTCAGTGAGTGCTAAGGACTGACTTGTGCACCCCAGCCCTCCTCACATTTGAAGCCCTAACTCCTAGCAAGAGTGTACTTGGAGATTGAAAGTGGACCTTTGGCAAGTGCTTGTGTTTAGATGAGATCAGAAGGGTAGGTTCGTAGGTTCTTCAGAGAATATACCCCAGAGACAGAGAATTTGGTTTCCCTAGTTTTGAACTCAGACATTTCAACCTGCAGAACCATGATGCTGTTTTTTTTTTTTTTAAGCCACTTAGAGTCTGGCATTTTGTTATAGCAAAATGAACCAATACTAGTAGGTAAATGAAATGAAGCTAACACTGTAGGTTGAACACAGAAACTGAATTTGTCTTGGGGCCTATTTCTATATACCTGTCACTCAGTTTTATAATTCTCAGAGCATATTATGTAATTAAAACGGTGTGTTCTTTACACAACTTACTTGGAGAATGCATTTTATGAGTTCAAATATAGCTTTTACCATATTCTGTGACTACAGGATATCCCAGTATATATCATATGAGCATGACCTGGTATCACCATTTACTTCTGGCACCATCTGTGAACTATAAATAGCAAGATCAGGAGAGAATCAAAACACCCTTATAGGGCCTGGTGGCATGGCGTAGTGGCTAAAGTCCTCGCCTTGAATGCACCAGGATCCCATGTGGTTGCCGGTTCTAATCCTGGCAGCTCCATTTCCCATCCAGCTCCCTGCTTGTGGCCTGGGAAAGCAGTCCAGGACAACCCAGAGCTTTGGGACCCTGTACCCTCGCGTGGGATACCCGGAGGAGGTTCCTGGATCCTGGCTTCGGATTGGCATGGCGTCGGCCGTTGCCCTCACTTGGGGGAGTGAATCATCAGATGGAAGATCTTCCTCTCTGTCTCTCCTCCTCTCTGTGTATCTGACTTTCCAATAAATAAAGAAATCTTAAGAAAAAACACCCTTATAAGACACATCTTGCAAACCTGGATAAAAGCAGTGCTTGTGTATGTCAGACTGAAGACTACGTCATGTGTTACTTAGTATTCCTAATCAGCTTGAAGGTACCTGCCATAGGTCCTCCGACTTTTATGTTTTCCTCTACCTTAAGGAATAAGCCAAAGTGTGCAAAAGAAACCATGGTTTACTGGGGTAATCATGCTGTTGCAAATAACTTATAATTGCTCTGAATTAAAAAAAAAATAGAAAAACCTGTAGATTTTAAAGACTTTGGTGGGAGTAACTTTAAAGAAATAGCAACAATCAAAATGAACTCAATTGTGTAGCATTATGTGACTTTTGAAAGGGGAACACTGAGGGGAAGGAATTTGGGGAATTTTATAATCTAAGATGGAGAGGCAGAACCCAAGTGATAGTTATAGATATCAATATTTGCATTTGGGGGGGTTAGTTTAAGTAGACTACAGGATATGAAATAAATATCTCTCTGGTTTAGTGAATATCATTTGACCAGGATAAGACACAAAAACAGGTTCCTTACAATCATTTCATAGAAGCACATCATTTATGAGAACATAATTTAGTTTTGAAATGAAGATAGGGCCTCTTTAGTAATGAATGAAGATAGGGTCTCATTAGTTATATCAAAAGTTACTTAGTTTCTATGACATTAACAAGTATATCGGGACTGTGGAGATGAGGAACACAGACTGTGAAGGTAGTGGGCTAGAATAAGGAAAATATAGACTAAATGTATGTGTTCATGGAAGACTTGTTGTGCCTGGGGATCATTTTCTTTTGCTTCTTCCAGTAATTGAGTCCACCCTTCAAACCCAGATTTCGTTCTTCTGGTTCCTTTAAGTAGTTTGTCCATGTCCATGTTTGCTACATAGACCAGTCTTCACTGGCTACCCAGTTCAAACATGGCATTGACTCATTGGCTGTTTGACTCTAGGTAGCCCTACTCAGCTTGGAGTTGGGAACTTCCGTAGTTGTGCTGCAGGAGCTGAGGCGCAGGTTGTATGTTCAGCTCCTAATACAGTCTCTCCCTCTCCTTCCACTTCTCATTAAGGTGGCAGACTCCTGTCTGCTGGAGCAGAAGCCACTTGATGCCACTGGATTTTCCAAGGTCTTTGTTGTCATTACATGACAGTCTATTGTGGCTGCCTTTGTAAACCAACCTTTATAGCATCTCTGATATCTCCCTCTTTTGCTTACTGGTGGTTTTCTGCCATATATCACCAGAATCCTTCTTCCTGTTCTTGATCATCTTGAAAATTGGCAGAATAAAAGTTGAGCCCAGAGTTTCCAAAACATCTTGTGTTTTAGTCCTAGATTCTGCCCCGTACAGCAAGCCACTAACTAAGTACATACTTCAGAGTCCATCTGCCCTATAATCTCTCAAGTTATCAGCTGTCTCTGATATATCAGAGGCATTCTGGCACCATTCATAATGACATCTGATTATGACTGCAAACATGACAGCCAAACTCTCAAGCCATTAGATGAATTTAAGACAAGGAATGGAAGGGAAGTAAAGCTAAAACAATTACATGATGAGTTTTAGGTTAGCATTTCCTTATCAAAGGAGGAGTTAAATTTCTAAAAGATTTTTCTATGGTTGGAAAAGCAGTTATTAAAAAGTAACTGAAAATTGATAATAGTCAACAAATTCTTCCTTAACTCCACCTTTTCGTTTAATCTGTATTGACTTTCTGCTAATGGAAGATGAGTGAATTTAATACTCCCACTTCTTTCTAATTTACCCTACCTCAACAATTGTCATTAGTTTTTCTTCAAGGTTTACAACATTATGTTCGAAAACCATAACTCTGACATTTGTTTAGACTTAGGTCAAATGAATTTATTTCTTACTAGTAGTATTTCCTGAAGACATCCTGTAAGTATTTAAAAAATATGATTTAATTTATTTGAAAGGTAGAGGAACATCTACCTGCTGTTCTTCCATCTTCCATCTGCTGTTTCAATCCTCAAATGGCTGTAACAGCCATGGCTAGGCCAGACCCCCCCCCCCAAAAAAAAAACCCAAACAAACAAACAAAAAAACAGTAACTCCACCTGGATCTCTCACATAGATGACATCATCTACTGATTTTCTAGGATGCATTTTAATGGGAAACTGAAATCAAAAGTGAAAGCAAGATTCAGATCTAGATAATTTGATATGTTATGTGGGAACCAAATAACCACCTCTCTATACAAGTTTTGAAAAGTTTGTCATGCTGCACAATAAGGATTCTGATAAGCTGCTGCTTGAGGGCTGCTGGTGAAAACTCTGCTCTTTCCTTCCACAGGAGATCACTAGAGCCGTTGAGTTTTTAATCTGAGTGTCTGGTTGTCTAGAGTTCCGGGTAAGAGAGTAAGCAGGGATAGAAGTGTTTTACATAAGGTCTTGTATGGAGATCATGCTTCCTGCAGAGTTTCGGAGGATGTGCCTATTTCCTCCTAAGCTGACTATGTTACAAAACTGTGGTCCTCAAATTATGGTCCTGGGGTCAACATCATCATTATCACAGGAAATTATTTACAAATGGAAATTTGGGGGTTCTTCTCTCTCAGATCAACAGAATCAGAAAGTTCGCTGGGAAACCCAGCAGTCTATTTTAAGAAGACTTCTTGGCATTTTTTAATGCACACTGAAGCTTGAGATAGCCATTAAGACATAGGAGCAAAGTATGATTTGTGGACCAGCAGTAACATCAGCTGGAAGCGTGTTATAAATGTAAACAAAGTAAAGCCCAGACCTACTGAATCAGAATTGGGACCTTTTTTTTAAGCTTTATTTATTTATTTATTGGAAAGTCAGATATGCAGAGAGAAGGAGAGACAGAGAGGAAGATCCTCTGTCTGATGATCCACTCCCCAAGTGACCACAACAGCTGGAGCTGTGTCAATCCGAAGCCAGGTGCCAGGAGCTTCCTCTGGGTCTCCCACACAGGTGCAGGGTGCCCCAAGGCCTTGCACCATCCTCGACTGCTTTCTCAGGCCACAAGCAGGGAGCTGGATGGGAAGCAGTGCAGCCGGGATTAGAACCAGCACCCATATGGGATCCCGGCGTGCTCAAGGCGAGGACTTTAGGCTACTGCGCTGGACCCCTTCTTTTTGGTTTTAAGCATTATTTATTTATGTTAAAGGCAGACACGGAGGAAGAGAAAAAGATAGGGACATTCTACCCACTGATTCATTCCTCAAATGGCTTCAAAGGCCGGGGCTGGGAGAAGCTGAAGCCAGGAACTTGGCCTGCATCCAGGGTCTCCTATGTGGCTGGAAGGAGCTCAAGCACTTGAGCCCTCTTCTACTGCTTTACAAGGCACATAAGCAGGGAGCTAGATCAGAAATGGAGTATCCAGTAACTGAACTTGTGCTCATAAGAGATGCTTGTGTCACAGGTGGGAGTCTAACTTCCTGTGCCAGAACACGGAGACCCCAGTGTATCACTGGGGCTTAGGGCCCAGGACAAGCAGATTCAGATTCTGACAAATCAGAGAACAAGTCAGAGCTATTGTATGTTCAAATTTCTTTCATTCACAGTGGTCATGAGAAATGCCTTGACAGTGGTAGGGCTATGGGAGATAATCCATCTTTAGATCTGGGGGGCAGTAGGAAACACACAAAGCAGTTCAGAGCCAATCCGATACATAATAGACATGTGGCCAACTAGCTAAGCTGATGGACCTGTAGGTTACTTGACACTGGTTACCATAAAAACAGAGACTTAGAAACACAGAAATAAGGAGACAAAGCTAAAAGACATGGGAACTTGATAAACACCATCTTTTTAAATTCAACTCCTCAACACCCAGCATCTGTGTTCTAAGAAGACCCATGTGTATGCACACCAATATTTGAAAAGTACTGCTCTGCTTAGGCCAGGGGTTCTCAATGTTAGCTGTTCTTCCTGCCTTATGTAACTAGTTTTAAAATCTCTGATGGTAAGACATCCCATATCAGGGTGACATTTCCTGCCAATGTTCCAACATGGCCCATCGTTATGTAATTCTAACGATCACCACTCCTTAGTCTGCACCCAAAGAATTCTTAATACTGTTGATTTGCCACCTATTTGGCCACTTGTATTGTTAAATAGTTTATACTAAAAAAATGAATAAATGAAAATGAAGGCCACAGTTTAGATATATTTCAAGGCCAACAACTGCCCAAAACATAAGTTATCCTGATTTAACTGAAACCTATCTAATTATAAATGAAACAAAACACATAATCTTTTCATCCTTGGGGGTATGAGGTTCAATGAAATCAAGCCAGTAAACCCTAGGCAAATCAACTTAAACAACTCTGTTTTCCCTAAGAAGAATGTTAGTATATAAGAGCCAAACACACAAAAGGTCAAAATATTTTCTCTTTTATGCTGTTTGTGGTGCTGTAGCATATATAGTTCTTACGACCTGGTTTGAAATTTCCTGGATTGTAAACTTTTTTATGTGCACAATGAACTAAAATTTTTCAGTTTGATCTGATTTTATTTTTGACATGCATTTACACATTGTTTTTCATTTTTGTCATTTTAATGGAATGTTTGGAGGTAGAGAAAGATAAATGCTTATAGTCAGGCTGCCTGTGAAGTTGGAAGATTTTATCATTTATACAAAAACGTTAGTAACTATTTTCTCATGAAAAGTTGGGAAAAGTATGCAAAAACATCACTTATAATTTTACAGAGGAAACTGCCAATAATGCTTTGGCATCTAGTACTTTGCTCTGGGCTTATTAAATAAAGTTGAAATCATGTGTACATAGAATGTAGAACTATTATTTTCCTTGTCACATTTTCTTAGCAAAAGTTCATTGAAAACATGCATTTTAAAATGTATGTATATAATCTTCTTAGTATAACTGGGAACATTTTAATTAATAATTGACAATAATTGTAGTTCTCTTGTATTACATGCTGTGTAGGAATATGCATACCTTGTGGAATGGTTAAATTAAACTAACATGAACTACCTCACACACTTAAAATCTCAGCAGTTAAAAAGCATGTAATTTGTTATTAGCTATAATTAGCATTTCGTGCAAATCTCTTGAACTTATTTCCCCTATCTAAACTTTTTTATCCTATGAATGATATGCCCAACAACCCTTTACTCGGGAATTGGTAGCCAATGTTCTTCTCTGTTTCAATGAGGTCAATTTTTTTTAGATTATACATTTAAGTTATATAATGCAGTATTTGCTTTTCATAAAAGCTTTAAGTCATTTAACAAAATGCCCTCAGGGACCCAGCATGATGGTTCAATTTGCTAAATCCTCCCCTTCTAAATGCCACAATCCCATATGGGCAACAGTTCGTATCTCAGCTGCTTCACTTCTCATCGAGATCCCTGCTTGTGGCCTGGGAATAGAGGAGGATGGTTCAAAACCATGAGACCCTGCACCTGCATAGGAGACCTGGAGGAGGCTCCTGACTCTGAGTCCTGGCTTTGAATCTACTTGACTCTGGCCATTGCGGCCACTTGGGGAGTGAACCAGATGATAGAAGATCTTAATCTCTGTCATCTCTGTAAATTTGCCTTTCCAATGAGATAAGTATTAAAAAAATGTCTTCGAGGCTTATCCATGCTTTCACATATTAACCTATTGATTAGGCTAATGCAGACCTTGGGAAGCAGCAGTGATGGCTTTAGTAGTTGAGTCCCTGCTATGTGAGCAACTTGGGTTAAGTTCCCAGTTCTTTGCTTCAGCACAGCCCAGCCACAGCCATTGCAGGCATTTGGGAATGAACTAGAAGATAATATCAATCTCTGTTTCTTTCCCCCACTCTCCTCCTTCAGCAAATAGACATAAAATGTAAATGTATTTTGGAGCAAAAAAATTAAATACATGCAACATTTTTATCTAATATACATTTCCTTGAAACATTTTAAGATCACCACAGCCACATTGGCTGTACCCATCATTGATCTCACTGAGAGATGCAAGTTCATCTCAGATTTTAGCTATTGTGAATAATGCAGCAATGGGCCAGAGAATGAAAATATGTTGACCATTTGTCAATCAGAAAAGAACAAATACCATATGTTCTATTTTATATAAGGAAACCAGCATGGAAACTGTAACTTCAATAAGCTGATCCATACTGTTTTTTGTTTGTTTGTTTGTTTGGCTGTATCCCATGTGTTTTGATGCTTTTTATTTGTTTTGTTTATTCCAAATAATTTATTTTCTCTTGTCGAATTCATCACTGGCTCATGGATTACACGGTGGTCATTTTTCCCAAGAGACTTTTGTGTTTCCTTTTTATCACTCAAGTTAAGTATATATTTGGGGGTCATATAAAACAAATTATTGCCCAGAATTAGTGGCATTTTGGAGCTTGACACTGCAGGTGGCATCTCTGTGCTGGGCTCTCCTGGAGTGTGGGGCTCCTGAGATTGACTTGGCAGTGTGGCAATACGGAGACAGAGTCTGTGTGAGTCTCTTGAAGGCCTGCTCACTTTTGGGTTTTACCAGGAGATGGGGCTGATTTGAACATCTGAGGCAAAATTCATTCTCTCTTTTCTCTCCTCCCCCCCCCCCCCTTTGGGACTAGGAGAGAGAAAACGTAGGTAATGTAAACTGCCCTTCCTAATCTCTTCATTATGTCTTTTTTTAAAAATGAAAAGTTTTTGGTAGAAGCACAACAACAGAGCGAGACAGAGAGATCTATCCACAGCCAGATGTGGGCCAGGCTGAAGCCATAAGCCTGGAATGCCTCCCTGATCTCTCACATGGGTACAAGGGCACAAATAGTTGGTTCATCTGCTTTCCCAGACACATTAGCAGGAGGCTGGATAGGAAGCAGCAGAACCTCCAGCATTCAAACTAGCACTCTGCACCGGCCCCCTCCATTCACTATTTCTTTCTTATTTCTGTGCTGCACTCAAGCACTTAAGTCTCACTCCTGATTTCCTATTGTAAATATATTTTTGTGTGTAGCTACTCATTCAATTTCATCTTTCTGCCTTGAGATGAGTACTGGAAGTTCTATTCTACAGTCTTACTGATCTTTTTCATTTATTATTTTGTCCACAGTCCATAGCCTATCATCAGCATTTAACAAATATTGCTTAGATGAATAATTAAATATTTGCATTTCTGAGCATAACATGTGCATCAGATTATATATATATAAAATATATATGTATATATATTATATATGTTATATATATACATTAAAAACTTAACCCCCATGAATAAGCAATTTTTTGTACTTACATAAATCTTGCAATTAAAAAGATATGAAATCATAGTAGTGACAAAATTCAGGTTAAAAATTAAGATATCTGCCTGTCCAAAAAACTTCCTTCAATGTTAGACTCTCTAAACTGACCTTTCCAACCTAATTTCTGCAGCATTTTGCATCTCTTGTACTTATCCACTTCATCCCACTGCCACATGAGCACATGTTTTATCATGGTCTAGATCATAATGCATTTTATGAGCAGAGAGCATATGTTAATTGGTTCCTTACCTTTTGCCCTGTAGTACAATGTTTTAAGTACATAAAATACTCAGTGTTTATTTACTGTATTTACTACCCTAATACAAATATCAGAGAATGATTCTGGTTCTGAATCTATGCAGTGAGGGATTAAACCAAACCATCTCTTGCATGTCTGGCTCTGATTCTCATGGTTTTATATGTGACACATCTTCAAAACTTTGTTTTCTTTGAAAAGTTTTCCTTTACTTCAACTATGGTAAGTTGGAAGCATGGCTACCTAATTCTTAACAAAGGACATTTTGTTAAATTGGTTAAAAATTAGCAACTGTCGGAGATGTCAAGCTGAGTGTAATAATGAGCTGAGTTAAAAATAATTTAATGAATTCATGCATCCTTTTAACACATATAATTTAGAATGGGCTAAAAATGACTTCCATGAAAATGGACCATGTTAAAAAATCTCTACCATATAACTGCTAATATTTCTACCGTATGAGATCAGATCTATACTCAGTTAAAATGCCATTGAAAACATAATTTTCATTTTTAAAAGAAATTTACCCAGATACATTTAATTGCAGACACTGAAACTGACTTATGCTCAATCTTCTTGAGTCTCCATCTCAGCTGGTAACCCATCCCTTTACTGAAATAATCTGTGTTCTCTTCAGTCTTATCTTACTGGTATGTTTTTGGATTTCTTTCATTTCTTTCCTCCTCCAGTGACTCCTGGGCAACATTCAAGCTAAACAAAGATACTGCATTATCTCTAGGGCCATGTTAACCCCTTTTTCTCCACTGCCTTCCTTGTTAGTGAGAATTAGAATTTCCTCAGTGTTTTGGAAAACAAGATTGATGGACTGCGAATGTCAGGTCATTGACCCTTCTGTTAAGAGATGCTTAAAAGCTTGCACCAACAATTGCAACAAAAGATGAATATTGTTTGTACATAAAAACTGCATTTCACTCTTACAGTAACTTCCAGTTATTTCCCCCATTTATTTGTAGGCAGAGATCAGAGATACTGTAGACTGAATGCCAGATTGATACAGTAGCACAACTATAGTCATACAATTTTTTAGTTATCCCATTGCAAACAGAAATTATCTTTACACTATAGTGTAGTATATCAGGTGTGAGTAATATCGTCTCTAGGAAACAATACCAAAACTTGAATTTAAAAATAATTTATAGATAAAAATGTAACAATCTGTAAAGTACATATAAGTTTATATTACTTAATATAGGAAGTAAATAAATCCTTCTAATGGCACATCACAGCTCATTTTGTTAGCTAACAATTTGTGTGAACAGGTCCTAAAGGAAGAAAACCAGCACTGGAGTACATATTAAGCACTCCTCTGGGCAGGTAAAGTGTATCAAACGTCTGTACTGAGGGTGGATGTTTTGCACATTGGTTAAGATGCTGTGTAGTTCACTTACCTCCCATATCAGAGTGCCTGAGTTTGAGTCACGACTCTGCTCTTGATGTTAGCTTTCTGCTAATGTGCATCATGAGAGGCAGCAGGTGATAGTTCAAGCTCTCAAGTATTTGAGTTCTGCCACCCATGTGGAATACTCTAATTGAGTTTCTGGCTTTTGGCTTTGGCCTGACCCAACCCCAGCTGTGGCAAGCATTTGAGGAGTGAACCAGTAGATGGAAAATCACCTCTATCTCTCTCTCTCTCTCTCTGTTTTACCCTCTCTGCCTTTCAAATACATAAAAAATAATAAATACAAAATTAAAGAAGTGGCATCTACAATAGTTACTCTATCTACTAATTTGTCAGTTTAAATTAAAACGGGCAAAGATTCCCATGATAAGAAAGTAAGTTTGCTTTATAAAAGAAACTTTATTGTGTGACAAAGGGCTACAGTATATTGGAATGCATTTTACTAAAATTCTTGCAACTGAAGGTTTTATTGTATCCCTAAGTCTTTCTGAATATGCACACACATATATTTGTTTGGAGAGGGAGAATGTATGGGTATATAATTATGCAATAATGTTTACATTTTCTGATTTTCCCATGTAAATATTCTATTATACAAAAAATAAAAGAGGCCAATATTTCAGTAAAAAGAATAACTTTAAAATGTATGATGTTTTTCTGAACCACATCTGCTATGGGGCTTACTGTGGAATTTTGGAAATAGGTACAGCATAATTATAGCATCTCACATCCCCACTAAATACCTGTGTCCACAGTTTCCAGAAGGTGTGGAGGCCCAGTGATTTTATGCCAGGTTCTTTCTGTAAAGTGGTGAAATGACAGTGTTTCAAATTGGAACTATTTCAGGATATTTAACATGCAAGAAGGAACTACACGAAGAGGGAAATTTCAGATCCAAGTGATGAAGGATAATTTTTGTATAGCCACCTCTAACCCTCACACACCATCACAAACTAGTGCATTGTAATTTATGCCTTGGCCACTGTTTAACCTCCTAGTCTGTCCTAGAATAGATTTGGATGGCTTAAAACAATATTTCCAAAGTTTGTATCACTAGGGGATGATTTGTAACAAAATATATGCCTAGATTATTGCCCAAGCGATTCTTGTTCAGGTTAATGATGTTGGCTTCAGGAATCTATCTTAAATTATCATTCTAGGTAAATCTGAAGTTGACGCAACTTTGGAAATATTGATCTAAAATATTCTAGGGAGTGACCATATGTACTGCTAGATACATGTCTAAATTGATGTTGCCATCTAGAATGAGTGCAATCAATCAGGTAGATATAATTCTTACTTTTGGAATATTTTAATTCTTCATGACAGTGGATCATACTTGCATTCTGAATTCAGGCCATCCTCCTTGGATGTGCTCTACTATATTATCAAATCTCTCCAATCATATTTTTTACGAAAGAAAAACCATTAGTCCCTTGTCAACAAAGAACTCACTTTCTTCTTACTGTATCCCAATGTAATAGAAATTATCTTATTACTTTTATTGGAGTTTAATATAACAAGAAGTATTTAATTGCATGCAAGACACTACTGCATTTTATAGATATATTGAGATTTATCCAACACTGTTCTAAACTTTAGTTTCACAGGAAAACATTTATTTTCTGCAGTAGTCATGGTTAACAATATCATAATATATGCTATTAAGTCTAGATAGGATTTTGTATAAAAGCAAAGTATTGAACCACAGCAATCAACCATATGCTGACACTATTATGGCATGCTGAGACAGACATTATACCATTCAAATACCTTCCTTTAATTCACCTGCAGAAAGGAAGACACACAGGCATGTGTGCACGCTCACACACTGACACACTATGGGAGCCATTTATCTCCCAAATCAGCAACTGCATTATTTGTTGAATACAGTACATTAAGTAGCTTTTCTATTGTCTCGGAGCAATTTCACACAATTTTGAGGAAACAGTAGCTGTTAAGTAAATAGCGATTTATTGAACAAAGGGCTTGCCAAATTTTCATTGTTATTTTCATTTGGTGTATTTTGTTTAAAGAAATCACAGCAAAGTTCAGTAAGAGAGATATTTCATTCTAATCAGATCTTTTGCTCCATGTTTTGGTCATGGATAACTCAAAGAGCATTACCTTGCAAGTTTCCTCTTTATTACATTGAACTTTAACAAAACTATGCCTATAATCTCTCACTTCAATTAGTTCTATATAGAAATAAAAAACCTTACAGGAATGAGGAAGTCACTTCGTGCAGTGAATACTAGGATTTCACTAGTATTGATTACATATTGCATCTAGGGAAAATGCCTTTTAGACAGTGGGGAAAAGAGATGGACTAGGGTCCAGCAAGAAACCTGAACTAATAGGAAGCATGTATGAGGAAGGGGGCTTCAAACGGTTTGTGGCAAAGTAGAATTAAAGAATGATACTAATTGGCCTTGACCTTTTTAAAGCCCTTACATATTTCTATGACTCTCAGTGTAGACAGATCAATATTCATCTTTCCCTTACTTGCCTATTTCTCTAGTTCTATCATCTATATCTGTCTCTTTCTCCGTCTGCCTATCCTAGTCATTATGGACAACAGTACTGCAAGTTCCTAAAAACAAAACAAAGAAACAAACAAAAAACTAAAACTAGAACTGCCGCCCATATAATAACCCCACCACTGTGTATATATGCAACGAGAATGAACTCAGTGCATGGAAGAGGTATCTGTGTGCTCATGTTCCCTATAACATTACTCACATTAGCAAAGATATAAAATCAAACTAGCTTTCCATCAGTGGATAGGTGAACACACAATATGTGATATAAATACATACCATGGAATATATAATTTAGCTTTAAAAAGAAGGCAATCCCTTCATTTCTAATTATGTGGATGAAACCTGAAAATATTATTCTGAGATAAGTCAAGAATAGAAAGACAATGTTGCCCAAACTCCCAAGTGCAATTTGAAAAAAATCTGAATTCACAGAATCAGTGTGAAATGGTTTCTAGGCACTTCAGACAATGTTGATCAAAGGATTTGAGTTTTCCTTTAGATGCAGGGAGTAACTTCAAGTGATGTATATACATGCTAAATACATGCTGACTATAGTTGATAATGAACAATAATAATTGTTGAGAATAGACATGAAAAGATTTTGCCACAAAGAAAAATTTGGTGAGTTAATACATATGTAAATGATCTTAATTTAGCTATCTTACAATATCTACCTATTTAAAAACACTATATTCTACATGAAAAAAATACGTAAGCAACCACTTATTATTTTTGATTGTGCCAAGCCCTCTACAGAAAAATAGAGCAGGATAAGTGGCTGCAGAGTGATCTGTGAGATGAGGGAATGGTGCTGCTATGTGTAATACAGCACAGGCAGGGAGGATTTTTCTGTAGTAAAGACTCCAATAAGGGAGTAGAAAAAGTATGCAATTGCGCAGTGGTGCGGGCATTCTATACAGAAGAAACAATAAGCAAATGCCATTCACCTATTTTCTGATCTAGCATAAAAGACATTCATGAAGCCTGCTCTTTGTCCTGGTTCAAGCCAAGGGAAAGACTTTTGCTTGCCAACATAACAATATCAGTGCAGAGAGAGAGAGAACACAAAAGAGTGCAGTGTAAATAGTTTATGGAGGTTAAGAAGAAAACTGAGACAGTGGAGAACAGGGAAGGCAAGAAAGAGCTGAGGAAAGCCTTTCCATCCTAATGTATGTCAATGCACAGCGAGCCCTCTGTAGGAAATGTGAGGCCTGGAGAAAGGACACAAAAAAATATTTAGCATGATGGACTTAGATCTCAATCTTGCTTGTTCAAACAAACCTTCCTCTTACATCCAAAGCATGTCTGTGATGTGTTAACCTCTTTTTAAAAATCATTCGGGCCAATAGTAGCCCTTTATGAAACACTGAATTATTATTTTAAGTTAGTCTATTCAACAAGGATTCTCTGATTTGTAGTCCAGACCTGGGATAGTGAAGAATCACAGAAGAAAGGAGAAGGCAATAGTGAACACATATACATTTACAGCGGTTTTGTTTTGCAGCACCTTTCCTTGCATTTCTATTGTAGGCCTCAAATATCACACTCACACACACACACACACAGAGCTTGGTAATGTTCTCAATTTTTATGTAACCTAATACATTTGAAGCATACAAACAACTCCCACAAGTCCTAGTGACTCAGAAAGGCAATTATTGTAATGATACCAGATCATGAATTCTGATCTGATCCCTAGGACCTAAAGTATTCCTAACTGTTCCACATCACAGCATATAAATAGAAGATAATAACACTGTGGTTGGTGGAAGTGATGAGAGGGATGCCCCAGGTCCCACCTGGCTGCTGAGAACAGACTCTGGGCATTGAAGGCAGGAAACACAAGGTTTCCATTTTTGTATTTCTTTCCCACACTATCTACTTCAATTAGAGTATGTTTTATAACTGAAATAAATTTGAAGATACTGGAATATTACAGTTCATACCAAAATAAAATATCCTCCCATTGTGTTTTTTCTACTTGTAGCCAGTGCTAACTTAAACATCATCTGCTGATCTTACAAATCATAGTTAATAGAAAATGGATGAACCAGAGATCTGTTGTGCTTTGGCTCATGATTACACATTGATTTAAGTTACAATGAGGGCCTTTTTGAGGACCAAAACTCCATGGTATAGTAACACATGCAGATGAAGCACAAAGGATTTACACTGAGAAGTGCAAGCCGCCATGCAATTTATATCTTGTCAAATTTAACCTAATTATTAAACATTACCTCCTCTCAGATACAAAAATCTCTCCCCTTGAAATGTAAGATTAGCATTCATGACAAATATAGATAGGATGCTAATTAATGAAGGTGATCACAGTTGGACAATCCAATTCTAATTGTATCTCCCGTTTTTTTTTTTTAACATTGTTTGGAATTAGTAAATGAAGACAATTTCTATGATTTGTATGGTAAAAATCATACCAAGCAAATATTTATGCTGTCTGAAGCAGTTTTCAGTTCTCAGGAAAAAACACAGTATTTTAAGACCATTTTTTTTTCTTCTTGCTGATAGTCCTACCAATTATTACATGTAGAGAGATAGTGACTAACAGGAAAGAGTTAGGGAACGGTGATCTTCAGCTATACTGGAGGAAGCTGCTGACAGAATGGAGTTCTGAATATAATGAAGACTTAAAAATGAAATCTACCTTATCTGGAGAATAGCTCTCCCAGACGCTGAAGATATAAATAGGGAAAAATCAATTACCACAGACTAGAATTGAAAATCATGTGGTTTATTAGATAATGAAATTGTTTTTGGTGAAGGAAATGCAAGCGAATCCAGGTCCAAGGATGATAACACTAATATCCTTCTCTGGGGGGACATTGTGAAAATGAATGCTGGAAAAGTAGCACCTTTCTTTCCTCATTAATTTAGCTTTCTACTGGGAGGGGGGCAAATATGTAATTTTCATGCTCAGACAATTATAGGAGGATTAGGTTAAAACCTGTTCTGGAACAGATGAGAGGAAAAAATGTACAATGTAATGATTTAGCTCAAGGCAAATGTTTGAAAGAAGCAGGGACTGCAAACTTGGGAGCTAAGAAAAGAAGAATGCAGTAAAATGCCTTTATTTGGTGCTGTCTCAGGTCAATATGTATCCTGAGACCATAATGAACCAACATGCCTTTCTGTGTTGTCATTTTCAAGGGAGGTTGCTGGTGTTTAAAGTTGCTTCTTACCTATCAGCATGGAAAGTGCAAGCAAATGCCAAGTAGAGCCAAATGATTGGTAGAGGCAGTTCTGTATGTCTCATACCCATATGGAGTTCCATTATGAAGTAGAAGGGCTCTCAGATATTGCCAGAGAGCCCAGCAGAGATGGACCCTCCCCAAAGGTGATAAGACATGAGATTACCAGAGCACAAAAACTCCAGAAACAACCAATTGTCATTTTGCAGATGGGGAAATTGAAAGTATGGAAATGATTCTTCCAAAGTCACTTATTTAGTATAGCTGCTCACCCAATTATTGTATGGGTTGAAATCATACTAAAATTTATTTGTTGTTTATTTGAGGTAGAAATTTAACTGGTAGTCCTATATCGTATCTGACAGTCCTACATTAACCCATGTATGTTATTCCTACTCTATTACCAGCCATTTCATTACTGGTCATGCCAGTAGATGGAGAGAATGGAGAAAAAAAAATATTCTATTCCTGTTGAACTCACTTGTCCTTACTCAGGCTTGAATCAATGCATGTAGAATGTTCTCTTTGCTTACTGGAACTAGAATAAAATACTACTGTACACTGATTCATCCTTTCAAAGTATTCATCTCTTCTGCATGATGTCACTTACTGCAGCTTCTCCCCTCTTCTTTCTAACAGGTGTGCTATTGAGCTGGGAAATAACAAAAGATGGATAGTATGAGATATTTTACATAGAAGACTACTGTGTAAACACCACGTTTATTCTCATAGAATCTTGCAACATGACAGTTTGGATGCTAAGGATAACAGTTTCTGCTAGAGGATTAGAGAATTAGTACTAAAGAAGACATCTAGGAAATCTAACCCAATGTTTATCAAATATGGCTGAAATATTTGGGAAATTTGTTAAGCTGGATTTTTGGTTTCATAGCCAAGGAATCCAGTTAATACATCTAGAATGGAACCCTCAATCCTAATGGTATTGCTACCAATGATGCAGCAGCATGCATTGCAATACCACAGCTTAGGATATATTAAGCACTGTTCAACATCCCTACCAACCCAACCTCACTCTGTTCTGCTCTCACAAATTCGTCTTTACTATCACTCCAACTGATTACACCTGTTCGGTAATCTATTTGATATTCACTATTTTCTTCTTTTAAAACATAAAGTTCAAATTACAAAGTAGCTTTCAGTATTCCCACCATTAATATTGCAAGGTACATTAAATCCATACCTTCATATAACACAGAAATCTTACAGTGCTGATAGCTCCCCAGGTACACAATGCCTAGTGCAAAGTAGTGGAGTAAAACTAAGGATCTTTCTTGGTTTATGTCCTGGATGTTATATCCCAGGAGCCTTCTGAACCCTAGGACTCATTGTCTCCATTATCTTTCCCTATGGGAAATGTCCCACTAAGAAATGCACCACAGAGCATAGTGGCATAGAAGATAAAGCCATGGCCTGTAATGCTGGCATCCCATATGGGCGCTGTTTGAGTCCCAGCTGCTCCACTTCCAATCCAGCTTCCTGCTAATGTGCCAGAGAATGCAATAGAAGATGGTTCATATGTTTGGGCCCCTAAACCCATGCAGGAGACCTGGAATAAGCTCTTGGTTTCAGCCTGGCCCAGTACCAGCCATTTCAGCCATAACAGCCATTTGGAAAGTTAACTAGCAGATTAAATAAAGAAACAAAAAGATGAAACTAAGGAAAAGATACTGTATCAGTTTATTCTAGTGTTTCTGATAACTGAATTGTTATCAGGATCTTTTGGAGAGATAACAAAATTTATTTGGTGAGTATGTTCAAAATCATTCAGATTTAATAAGTATGAGATAAAATTCTAGGCTTTGCCTTTGTAGCAAGCCATTCAGTTAATAATCAGGGCCAATACTTCTTCATCTAAGATATGGACACCTAGATAAAAAGAAATAAAGGGGTTTGTCTCGGCTTGAAATTTTTTTTTTGTTTAGTACTAATTAAAAAATGACTTTTGCCATGCTAAAATCCATTTGATCTCTACTGCCTTGCCATTATGAAGTCAGACCTGGTTTGAGGAAATGGATAAACATGTTTTACTCTACATACCCAATAGCAAATCTACAAAGGACAGGGGAGTATGAAAATGAAATACAAATCTACATTAGCTTAATCAACAATAAATAGCATATCAGCAATCCTTACTTCAATCATTAGAATCAGTAGAGTGCCTAAAAATGACTGCATTGCTAAGCAATCTAGATGTGCTTTGCAAAGCTACTCTGATACATTTGGCTCTCTTTCGAGTGATGGATGATTCAAACACAGCATGCCAGGTGACTTAGAGAATGAGAGTTGATTTATATCCGTGGAGATTATTCCAACGTTCTGATGACACTTACACATGATATTCAATTACAAGGATTTCATTCCTGTGCTTTATAAACTGGAATGAGACATGATGCTCTGTGGTTTAAAAACCAAAATGGCTAACATAATTAATGAACTCAAATTATGCCTATTATAGAAGGTGTGAACAAATAATTATCTATGTAAAATACTTTCTGTGAGGTTCTTCCAATGATGTTTATATCTGTAGGTATAAATTGAGTCCATGTAGAATAATAGCAATTGTGATGACCCTTGCTGTCACTTTTTTATGTGTCTATGTGTACCTAACACCACAGAAGGCTCTTTACATGTCTTATTTAGTTACTTTCATAAGACAACTCATACAGACATGAGGTAGAGAGGAAAGTTCTTAATTCACGCAGACATCAAGTATGCATTGGGCATGGACTGTGTGCTAGCCACTACTCTAAGTTCTAAGGAAACACAACAACAAAGCAAAAAAAAAAAATTCCTTTCACATCGCTGATTCAAAATGGAAGGATACAGATCAACATCAAATGAACAAATGTTTGTAGATGATGATTAGTTAAGAAATTGAAGGATGCTAAAGAAAATAAAAGATCCAGTAAGTGGTATAGAGAGGATAACTACTCTTTATGAAAGTATGTGATCCTAGGGAGATCGTAGGATAAATTGGCATCAGGACAATGATCTAAATGAAGCCAAGAGAGGAAGCAATAGTCTTATCACTGTAATGCCAGAAGGTTGTACAGGGTCTTGTCGTTCTTATTACCAAAATATGTCACTGCACTGGGCACATTGCCTATCTATGTGAGCACTAGTTCAAGTTGCATCCATTCTACTTCCAATGCAGTTCCCTGGTAATGCACCTGGAAAGGCAGTAGATGATGGCCCAAGTGCTTGGATTCCTGCCACCAGAAGGAGAATTGGATGGATTCAGCCTGGTTTCAGCCTGGCCCAGCACCAGCTGATATGACCATTTGGGTATTGAACCTGCAGATGGAAGTTCTCTCTCCCTCTGTCTTACCACTTTTCCCTCCCTATCCTTTACAAGCAAATAGGTTTGTATTTTTTTCAATCACTGCCCAGGGTTCTCCTTATTACAAGAGTACTCCTGAATCCCAGGAAAGATACAAAAATAATTACTGGAATAAATGACCCTTAACTACAGATGAACACAATGTTCAAATTAGTAGGTTAGTTCTCCATATTTGTTTCTCATTTTGTTACATATTGGCAAATGTGAAAGATTAAATAACTGAAGAGATACAGTTATCCACCTGAGAACAATGCATATCTGATGTCTTTTGAGATGGAAGTGAACAGTATTGTCTTAATTTTTTTGAAATATTGTGCACACGTGCGCGCGCGCACACACACACACACCCCTTGTATCTACTCGTTCACATTCCAAATGGCTGTAGTAGTCAGGGTTTGATTATGCTGTAGCCAGATGCCTCGAGTAGTCTTCAGGGGTACAAGTCGAGAAGCCCCCCGTAATTTGCAGGGGCCGAAGCAATTGAGCCAACTTTCAGTGCTTTTCAAGGCTAACTGGACTGACAGCAGAGAAGCCACAACTCAAACCAGTGATTTGATATGTATTATTGTAGTCTTCGTGTCATAATCCTGTATACCACGATACAGGCTTCAACGAAGTCTAAATGTGGGTCTGTTGTTTTGTTTTTATGACTCAAGCCAAATATATATCTCTTTGGAAAGGTAAGGGAGCAGGAGGTCAGAATATGTGAGGCAGGAATGGGTTTGAAAGTTTGCCTTGAGAGTCGGTGTGGCTGGAGTGAAGCAAAAAAAAGGGAAGAGTGATTGATAGAAGACAAGATCACAAAAATAGCAAGGGCCACATAACGTGAGTCACCCAGCAAGAGAGTTGGAACATCAGCATTAAGAGAAATCTTTCTCTAAATCTAGCAATTTCTTTCTAAGCTGCTAGCTAGAAATATCCTCCTTTTCCTACTACTAAAGCTTCCCCTCAACCTGCACCTTTTAGAATGGCTGCCCAGCCCTGTGTAAAGGACCAGATTCTTCATATGAGTTCTAAAGCTCAGCCCTCTTGTCTTTTCTATTACACTTGCCATTCTCGCCTCACTCTTTCCTGAATTGCCAATGCCATGTGCTTTATTTTCACTGTTATACATATATCTCTTAATGTATGAGATTCCAAACAAGAAAAAGTACCATTGATCTTCATATGCTCTCTAGCAATTCTGTTTATCTTCAAGTCAAAGGTTAAAATAATATCCACTTCTTTCCTTGTTATTTCCTCAAGCCACCTTCTCAACTCTACTGAGGTTACTCTCATCAAGTCTACCACTTTTGTCTACAAACAATCCTTTGGTTACCTTTCTGCTTTCATCTAATTTTGGCACTCAGCAGAATGTTGTGGCCACTTCATTCTTTCAGCACTTTCCACTCTTTTGAACCTCACATTCTTGTGCCCCTGGCTCTTTTTGCTTAGATTCCTTTGATAGGTGCTCCTTATCTTTCCAAAACACATATGAACTAGAATCTTGGTCCAAGCTTTGCTTCCTTACCTACTCAACCAGTGCTCCCCCTCTAAGTGATTCCCATCTATACTGTTGAAGTTTTACATCTCTATCTTCATTTTGTACCTCTTACCTGGGATTCATACATGTATATTCTATTTTCCACTTAGTTTCTCAGCTAGTTCTACTTCCTAGACATATAACAGATGCATATATTTCTCTTCACTTCTACAGCTGCAAACTTAGGTCTGAACACTAGCTTGGTGTACCTAGATTTTACACCAATAGCATCCTAATGGTTCCCCCTGCTTTCAAGCTTGCCTCCCCGACAATAAGATATCTTCCTGAAAAATGGCTAGCTATTTTTTAGATGTCATAATTTCACGCCAGTCTTAAGAAGCATCACAGATATCCCTTTTATACTTTACCAACATTCTAATAGTTTCTTGCACAACTAGCTAGAATATTTGAAAGCAGTCAAGATGCAGAACATGCCATCACGAGAAGGATCTTCTTGTTGCCCCTTGCAACCATACCACTTCCTTCCTACATACAATCCCTTAACATATCCTGTCTATTTCTGTAGTTTCACCATTTCTAGAATGTTATAGACAAAGAATCATATGATAGAGAATCTTTTGGGGGAATTCCCTGGAAACATACCTAACTTGTTACGTGTATCAATAATAGTAATGTGTAGTAAAACAATGTTAAAAATTAATTTGCTTAGGTACATCAGATTATTTTCAATTTTGGAGTGGTTTTACCTGATAGTATCTTAAATTCCAGTTTCTGTATGTTCATATTTTGCATATTGAAATGCAATTTTCCCCTGTTAATCTTGTATCCTGAGGTCTTAATAAACTCACTTATCAGTTCTATGGGTTAGCATTGGTAAGTAGATGCCTTGGTGTTATATTCTAGGAAAATGATGTCATCTGGTAAATATGCAATCATATTAGTATTCCCAGTGTTGTAAGGCATTCTAGTTGTGACTTCCTTCATTACTTCATTGTATCTTGGATATTTTGTCTATAATGTTAGGAAACTCAAGGTGCTATTCAAATCCTATTTGCAGGAGACAATCATTTGCCTCTCTAATGGGATGTGGCTTTAATGGAAACCTCACTTTTGGAGCTTTTGCAGTGCCATATCTACTTTCTGTATAGAGTTAGCCCTTTTGTTGCTCTCTGCTGTGCTTGCTTGATGACTTTTAGTATCTTCCCTAGACTGAGCTTCCTGATGCCTCAGAAGGTGAAAGAAAATCTTATCACTTGTAATGAAGACAGTTATCCACCCAAATATTTGTTGTGATACTGTGCCCCCTATCCGAGGGATGCAGAGCAGTTGCCATTGGAAAAACTGTGGTGGCAAGACCTTGTTTCACGGGTGCTAATCTGATATCTGATTGAAGAAGGAAAGTCCCAGGACATTTCTGTCCTGGGCACTTGTTGGAATGCATGTCCTCTCTTATATTACACAGGCCCCTGGTCATCTGGGGGAGAAGAGACTGTGCATCTTAGAATTTGAAGTCAAGCTTTGATGTGTACCCAACAAAACTGCATATGCAACTCTGGAACAGAAGTGGTATTTTAGAATCTCTCTTTAGAATTGAGATGATGGTGCCTGTAAATCCCTACATGAATTGGTCATTGGATATGGGTTCTTTGGAGGGAGTATGGCTTTTCGGTGAGGCAGCTCTGTGCATAGGAAGCTCTAGTCTAATAGTGCTCCCAGGTGCCGGGACAGCTCCTTCAATGAAGTGGAGTTTGGGCTGTGTATCTACATTCAAACAATCCCTTTTGTAATAGTTATTTTATGGGGCAATTGAATTGAGGAATATCTATAAATCGGTTGAAGTATTTTTTTGAGTGTGTCTGTGAAATGTTCCAGAAAACAACAATGAATGACTTTGAACTAGGTAAGGGTAGAGTCTTCCTTCGAGGTGGGCAGGCACCGTCTAAATAGGCCAGGACTCAGGACTCAGAAAGAATATAGAACAGGAACTGTTCTCAATGAGCTGGGGATAGACAACTTCTTTTCTGCTGCCTTGAAATTCAGAAAATCAGTAACCTGTCATTTTTCGGGCCTTTAGTCTTAGGCTGAGAGTTGTATCATCAACTTGTTTCTAAGATATTCAGAATTGTACTAAGTCACATTACCAGCATCCCCGGGTTTTTAGCCTATAGATGGCTTGTTAGAGGTTGATCCGAGTCCCACAATAAATCCTCTCTCGTGTATCTATTCATTCATCTATCTACCTATCATCTATCCTGTGGATCTGTCCCTCTCAAGAACCCTGCGTAATACACTCTTGTGTATAACCAAATTCCTAACCATATAGACCTGTTAATTCTAGTGCAGAGGAGTCACATAGGCAAAATAGAATATTTTTTCAGGTCTGGCTGCTTGCCAGTACAACTTAGCCTGCCTAACAATTAACATCATCAGCCTGGGTCAAAGTATGCTTACTGGCCAGCATTTCTTCAGTAGATATCTGTGTCATAGTAGAGCACCAGTGCTCAATCAAGCCCATAACAGCTTCCCTTTAACCCCTGTGTGTTTCCAATGAAGACCCTTCTTAATATTTGAATTTTTGTATGTTTTCTGTTTTTATGTGTGAATGTCTGGGAAAAAATGATTAAGACTCATTTTCAGGTTCCCTTATTGGCTGTCTCTATTATTACTGTGTAAGCTTTCTGTTTATTTTCTTTGCCCAGTTTTTGAGAATATTTGTTTACATGAGATTTTTGACCTTTTGTGAGGTATTACTGAGTCATAGGGATTCTCTCTAAATACAATATATGTGAAAAGGAGGTGCAAGGAACAGTGGGAGAGAGAAAGAGATCAGAGTTAAGACAGAGACAATGGTCTATTTTTATATTATTGGCTTTTCTTCTTTATTCCATGCTGTTGGACAATCTTGCTGTCTATTTTTGAGCTGAGATTGCCAGTGGAGAAGCTAATTAGCCTGTTTTTCTCTCTAGGAGAGAGCTCAGTTTAGATGACTTAAAGGGTACAATTACTGTTAATTTGGCCACAAGCAACTCTAATCTTTTGATGTAAAACTTATGACTAGCACAAGCAAATTTAAGTGTACTTTATACAATTTTTGAGCTTTTTTTAACTGTCTGTAATTCAGCTATATAGTAGTTCTTCCCTAGCATTCACTCTCATGCTGCTTTATATCCCAAACCATGGTGCAAAACAGCCAATTTGATTCATAAAATGATCCCACAACTATAAACTTATGTGCACATGCATTGAGCTTGAAATCCTCCTCAAACAATACTCATCTTCTTAGAGAAAGGAACAAACAGAAGTCTTAAATTGTGTGCTGCTTTCACACAAAACACTTTACAGGTGCAAGATGCAAAGAATAGTTACAACAAAATAATTGGATTATGTGTGGTGTTGATCTGCTCAGTTGTTTAGTTTCTCTTGCACATGTTATCAAAGCAACACCTATGATTTGGCCTCATTGCTAATGGAAACCAAGAAATACAATCCCATCCTGCAACTGCAGCCCTGTCCTAAAAAAGATGGTATGTATTCAAATTGAACCAGAACCACAGTTTCCAGAAAAGATCAGTCTTGGAAGTTGCATAATCTTAACCCTTTCATCTGCCTAGGGGAAAAAAATTTTCAACAATTGATTGGATTAGTCTGATTTAGGTTATTAGAGTACTAGTCAGAGATTCTTTCCTCTCCACCACTCATCTCAATTATGTTGCTTATGGAAGTGCTGTTTGGTTTGTGTTAGAAATGAGTTCTGAATCTCTTTCCTAGGGTTGGCTGTCCTTCTAAAGCTGAGAAGGACATTGCTGGTGTCTGGTTTTCTTCCAAGCCAGTTTTCTGTTGCTTCCTCTTCTGGAGATACTCTTATCTTCTGCTCTCTGGGCTTCATTCTGTCTCTTATGAAAGTGTTCTATTTGAAATTGTGTTGTTGATGTCTGGCATTGTCACTACAGAAGAGTAGGCTAATGAAAGATGTTTATAAAAGAGTGCACAGGGCTTGAGGAGAGAATAGTTCAATAGAACTGTCTATAATCCAACAGTATATAAAGTCATGCTTCCTGTTTTTTGAGACTTCTAATGTGGGCTTAGGCAAAAATTAAATCAAATAGGATCCCTCTATTCTTAATATATATATATATTTAAAATGTGAAGCAGGGAATGGGCGAACATATTGAGATCTCCCATCTACTGGTTCATTACCTGGATGCTGACAATAGCCGACCTGGTGTGAGGCTGAAGCCAAGAGCCTAGATCTCAATTCAGGTCTCCCACATGGATGCATGCAGGGACTGAAGCAATTTAGCCATCATTTGCAGCCTCCCAGAGTCCACATTAGCAAGAAACTGGCATCAGAGGAGCAGCCAGGACACAAACCCAGGCACTCCAAGATGGAGTGTGGATTTCCCAAGTGCTGTCTTCGTCACTGCACCAAATACTTGCTCCACAAACACTCTTTTGAAAGTTTTGTAATTAATGGTAGAAGGTGAAATCTATTACTGAAATGTGTGGCAACTATTGTGACTATGTGCACATATCAATAACTCACATTTCTCAGGAAGCATTAAATTAAAAAAAAATCAAATGATTCAATTAAAGTAGCCAATTCTCAGCTGACAAAGGAGTGGTCTTCATAGCAGGCCAGTGGCCTTTAATATTTGCTATGTAGAAATGAATATTTTAGCACTTCTTCAATGTTTCTCATATTCAAACAGAGTTGAAAAGCACTGAACCCCAACAATACATTGCTGGTATTTGATTAAAGTTTGTTCTTAGACGAAGTTTCCTGTTTGACTAATGAGGTATAGTTTTAATACAATTAAGTACATTGATTTTAAGCATAAATCTTTTTTTTAATTTTTGAATTTATTTTACTTTGATGTTGTCTACATAGTTGAGAAGGATATATGCCCATGTAGACCACTGATGAGTGTGCAGAGGGTTGAGGTATGAGGGAAAGTGGATGAGAAAATTGCTTCAAATTTCCCCCCTCCTCTATGTGGGGGAAGGTGGTAGAGATAGAGAGAGGGCCACTCCCAGAAGTCAAACAACAACAGTACCTGGGGATGTGGGATGGCAGCTTGATGTCATCCCAGGATCCCTGACGTGGAGGATGTTCTGAGGATATTGCTTAAGTAGTGTCAATATTTCTGAGATGCTGTTTGTTTCATTGCTCCAAGATTAAGGACATCTTTCCAAAATCCATTGGGTGACATAAGTCCACCTTAGAATATGCACTTGCCCAGATACTTGCCCCACCCGGCCCATCCCCAGACCTAGTTCTCATGTGGCTCAGTAGGTGCCCAATCTGTGTTACACCCACTCTGGCTCTTGTGAGCACCAACAGGTGCTACAGCCCAGCCCAGCCCAGTCTGACATGGTCCCAGATCTAGCCCACACCCATGCTGAGGGATGCTACAATCATATCCAGCCCATTCCAGCTCTCATGCTCACAATGGGAACCACAGCCCAGTAAGGGAGGCTTCCTAGCTCCCAAACCAGGCCCACTAAGTTACTCTGACCCAGCCTGGCATTACTCATTCCCCATCTTGGCCGTTGCTATCAAATGTTGCAATCTGACCTGGGCCTGGCCCAGCCTGGCCCCAATCCCAACTTTCACCGGTGGATGCTGTAGCCCAGCCCTGCCCTGTCTACCTCTGTCCCCAGCTCTTACACACAAACAGGTACATATGGCAACCTAGCCTCACATGGCCCATACTCTGTCCTGGATCCCATGCATGCCTGTGTATGCTAAAACATCATCCAGCCTTACCCAGCGTGCTCTCAAGTCAGCCCAAAATACCTGCCAAAAAGTGGAGCAGTGTTGGCCAACATGGCCCACTCCCAGCCCCAACTCTCAGTGCTCAGTAGTGGAAGCTACAGCTTAGTAGGGTAGCTCCCCAAGTTCCCCCACCAGGCCTACTTCCAGATCATGACTTCATGCTTGTCAGCAGGTACTAGGGCACTACTCAGCATAGTTCACTTTCCAGTCTCATCCTCGGGTGTGCCTATGGATGCTGTACCCTGGACCAGCCTAGCATGTTCACAATTCTACTCCTATGAGTGTCAGTGAGTTCTGTGGTCATACCTAGCTTGGCCCATCACCACACCCAGCTCTGACAAACCACTGGGTATGGCAGTCCCACAGTGGTGAGCCCACAAATCCCCCATAGAATTTGCCCCTATATTGGTTCTCTCACATGTAGCTTAGTCATATAGCCCAGGCTAACATGGCTTACCCTCTGACCCAACACTCACTCACTGGTACTGTGGCCTAGTCCTACCAGGCAGGCCCCTCAGCCCTAGCTGAGTGTGCTAGTGGGCTGTAATTAATGACAGCTAACCCAGCCCAAGTCTCCCATGTGGGCAGGTGCCCTGATCTGACCCAGCTATTTGTGCCCAGCTTCCTCCATTCCAAACCACCTGATCTCAGCCCTCCTTGTTTATCTGTGATTGCAGTGGCCCAGTCCATGGAAGTACCCCCAGAACTCATTCCTCTCCTATAATGTACTTCCTCAGCAGTTTCCACCCACACATTCCCAAACCCTTCTCCCAGGGCAATTCACAGCCATCACTCCTGGGCTTCTAGGAGTCATTCTTCAACTGTCAAATATGCCTTTTGTGGCCCCACTTCAACACGATAATTGGCACCTTCCCTGGGCAATCTTCAGCTCTCTGCACCATGTGGCACCCCACAGCATGCCTGGGAACCTGGGTGGTATGTCCCAGCCAATATCTGCCATGCAGTGGTACACAAAGTTTCCTGAATGCATTAGCAAGTAAAATTAAATAAATAAATAAATAAATAAATAAATAAATAAATAAATAAATAACTTTGCTGTTAGACTGAATAATTAACAGAATTGGCATTAGTCAGACCCAGAATGCTCATCAGCTATTGACTGCTTTTCTCCCAGTAACATGACACTTGCTTAGGTACAAGGTAACCTAGGCTGCTGCTGACAGCTGAGGAAGGATAATGTTAATTTAGATAAATTTAATATAACTTGCCCCAAGTAAATTGATCTGACTTTTCTTAGCGCAAATTAACTTGGATTGCCCTCATGCCCTATAAAAATGGAAACATGCAGCAAAGATTATTTTACATCTCTTCTGTCACGCAGAAGAATGCTGATGCAAGACATCCATGTTATTGTATGCATACTTGATTCTTTTTTGGATAGTATTGCACTGTATGTGTATACTACAATCTGTTGATGGATATCTATGTTCTTTCCAGTTTTGTCTTTTTATAGCAAGTTACTGTGAGCATTCTTGGAAAAGTATTTCATGAAATTGATGTTTTCACTTATCTTACATAAACATCTAAAACTTGGGTAGGTGCATGCTTAACTTTATAAGGCATGGCTATCCAGTTGTCAAAGGAGCTATCATTTTACTCCCCCTGTAACAACATATGAGAGTTCTGCTAGTTCCACATTCTTTCCAGTATGTGTTATTAGAGACATTTGAGCCATTCTAATAGATGTGAAGTGGCTCAGGTTTAATTTGCATTTTCATTATAACTATAATCACTGAACATCTTGTCTTGTGTTTATTTACCACTTATATGCAGTATCTAGTGGTCTTTTGATATATTTTGCCCATCTAAAAAATCTGCTTTATAATTCATATAGGATAGGTTAAAAGTATACACTATGAACTTTGACAATCATTTACAACTATATATAACCAAAAAACCAAGATAACAGATTTTCTTTTATCCAAATATAGTGATATGATAGAAAATGTTTCACAGCTATCTTGTCAAGGAAGAAAAAAAAAACCTTTTAATTTTTTCCAAAATCTATGATGTCAATATTCTGGTATGGGTAATTTAAAGCTAACCATGGTATCATTAAATTAGAAGTCAGGGAAAGAATCACATAATTGACTCTCTTAAATTCACATAAGCTGACCTCAGCACACCAATACCTCAAAAAATTGCCTTGTGCACCTTTCTAGTCAGTCCTCATTCTCAACTGCCAAAGATAACTATTGTTCTGCTTCCCAGCATTATAGATTAGATCGGTCTTCCCTTGGCTTATACGTGAAACAAGTCATACAATATGTGCTCTTTGTGACAGGCTTCTTTTCTCAGCAAAATATCTATGAGATTTTGTTCTGCTATTGTACATGTCAGTAATTTAGTTGCTGAGTTTTGCTTTTGTATTGTTGAGTAGGAACCTATTGTGTGAATATATTCCAATTTTTAAGTTACCTGTTGATGGACAGTTGGATTGCTACCTCTTTACAAAGCTCCTATGAACCCTCATGTACAAATACTTGTGTGAGGGTGTATATGTGTGTATTTCTATGTATTATAAGGGAATATCTAGGGGGTAAAGTTTTAAATAATATGATAAAAGTTTGTTTAAAAATGCCAAAAGCTTTGCAAAAGTATTGCAAAATTTTGTAACCTTGTAAAAAATATGCACGAATTGAAGTTGTTCTATATGTGATCTAATCCTTGAATAATAAGTCTTTAATTTTAGTTAGACATTAGAATCAGTGATAATCCTCTGTAATTTTAATGTTCAATTCTTTCATGGCTGTTGATCTTTTCCATTTTTATTGGCCATTCATAAATACCTTTTTCAGAAGTGTCAACCGGAGCTGTATACTGTTACAGCAAGCTAATCCTTCACCCTTTGTCTCTCATCTTTTGATTTTTCAAATAAATATTTTTTAAGACAAATAACTTGACTATATAATAGGGAACTTCAGTAAGTTTGTGGAAAATACATATTCTGAGAAAACTATGCATAAAATTTTGCACAAACATAAAATTATTTGTCTTGACTATTTTGACTTTTATGAAAAGCCTTAAAAATCAGATAACGTAAGTCCTCTATTTTCTTCTCATATTAAACTTATTTTTTAGTCTTGTTTAAGCTGTTTCAAAATCAACTTGGGTATACTGGCTGATACTACATTTTACTAAAGGTTTTAGAATGAACTTGCTAATTTTACCAAAGAAAGATTGCATGGTTGGATTAGCAATGAATCACAATTTGGGGAGAATACTTATCTTAAAGATAATAATCTATGTAATCCAAGGTTATAATATATTTCTCTGTAGTTATTCTGGAGACATATGATTTTTCTAGTAGCACTTTTGGTTTACTTTGTACATATATCAGATTTATTTTATAAAAATTGTGTAAAAATATATATTTTATAAATTATCATACTACTACAAACTATCCCAAAGTTATGCTAAATTTATGTGTAAATATTTTACGTTGTTTGGTACTTCTGCAAGTTGTAGTTTTGTCTAATTTTTTTTTAATGTGTGCTGCCATTATCAAGAAATACCAATATATTTTTTTCTTGGCTTGTATCTTGTAACCTTGCTAATCTGACATACAAATACAACTGCACACTAATTAAAATTTTTCTAAGTAATAATTTATGAAGAAAGGTCCTTTCATTCTTTTGAATATTCATTTTATTGTACTGGCTGGACGTACACTGTAGTGCCAAATACAGATAATTTTCAACTTGGAATACTTGAACTTGTTATTTTTTTATGATGCATTTCAGTAGAAACTGGATCTTTGCCTGGGCCAGTGATGCTATACAAAATTCTCTTAAAATGGTAAGCAGTGGTAATGAACCAATACATCTTCAGTGTACCATGTTACTAAGCTACGAAGTTCCCTGGATTAGATGCCTTAAATACATTTTCTACTTGGACTTATTTATATTTTAACTTTAATTAGTATTTAACAGATTCAGTGTGATTTGTAGACACAATTCCAAGATCACAATGACATTCCTCTAGGTTTTTCAACATACTTGCAGTGCTTTTATCAAATTTGAGCACTATTAAAAATGATGAGCATCTGTACAAAAAGTTAAAGATGGCTCAAATATTGAATTCTTGCCACTCTCAAAGGAGGACTGGATGGAGTTCCTAAGTCCTGGCCTCAACCTGGCCTATCTTCAGGTAGTGCAGTTATTTGGAGAGCAGATGCAGCATCTCTCTCTGTCTCCCTGTTTTGCTCTGCCTTTCCAAAAACAAAGTTAAAAAAAAAAAAAAAGCAAAAAAAAAGCATAACTTTCTATTTAAGGTAATCACTTCTTTATGCCTGTTGCTTACAGCCTAATCCCTCCTTTATTGTGTACAGCCTGATTTTAACCTGGACTATTTTCTTTCAAAAGTTAATCTTGATAAACCATATCTAAGGATTCCTCAACTGTGGCCAGTGCTGTGGCTCAACAGGCTAATCTACTCTGTAGTGCCAACATCCCATATGGGTGATGGTTCATATCCCAGCTGTTCCATTTTCCCATTCAGCTCTCTGTTTATGACCTGGGAAGGCAGTGGAAGATGGCCCAAGTTCTAAGGCCCCTACATCCATGTGGGAGACCCAGAATGAAGCTTCTGACTCTTGGATTTGAATCAGCTCAGCTCTGACCACTGTGGCCACTGGGATAGTGGATAGTACACCTCTCTCTGGCTCTCCTCTCTATAACTCCATCCTTCCAATAAAAATAAATTTTTGAAAAAAAAAGAAAAAGACGCTGTGTGCTGGAGGAAAATCAGGATGGGTGGCATTTCTAAGCAATGAAAGATTAAGGCAGAAATATTAGCCCTGGAGCCAGAGATGTAGCAAAATTTTGCAACAGCAGATTTTTAACTGAAATGAAGTGTGTATATTCTCTGAATTTTTTAAAACGAAATTGCTCAGTAGTAAAGGAATATTTTTGCAGCTAAATTATTATAATGACATGATTTACTAATATATTAGAAGTTTTTATATTTATTTTGAGGGATGGTGATCTATCAATTTTGTGTTTTTCTAGGTTGGTCTTAATAAGTTGTGTTTTGTAAGAAATTTACCTGTTTTCTTCAAAGGCACTAAAATTATTGGTCTGAAGGTTTTTTTAAATAATATGCTTTTCATCTGAAGGAATTTTAATAATATCTGCGCTTTCAATTCTAATATTAGTAAATTGTTCTTCTGTTTCCTCCAGATCAATCTTGCTAACAATTTGTTTCCTTAATTTTCTGAAGAACTTGGCTAATTTTTCATTGAATTTTTGCATTTTTCTTTAAATTTTGATCATTACTACTACTTTTGATAATCAGCTTATTTTTGTATAGATTTCTGAGATAATATATAGCCCCCTGATTGCAATTTTAGCATTGTATATATTCTCGTAACATCTACCTCCTTCCCAAAATGTTGATCATATTACTGACCATACATTGTGTTTAACTGGAAACATTTTTCTCTTTACTTTTATTTCCTATTGGTTTCAGTGTTGTTTCAGGCTTAGTATTTCATTTCCAAACTTCTGAGAATTGTCCAGTTATCTCATTATTAACTTTGAACTGAATTCTAGCTTTAGTAGATGATTCGCTCCATGCTATTTCAAATGTTTTCAGGTAATGGATCATTTCATAAGTCAACAGTTGATCTCTTTATCTAAATTACTGATTTATTAGAAAGACAAAGTGAGGACACACACAGAGACAGAGAAAAACAGGAAATATTTCTCTTGGCTCATTTCCCTAATTCCTGCAATGGTCAAGCCTGGGCAGGAGGAGGCAAGGTACTTGGAAATACACCTGTCACATTCACAGCTGATTTTCTGGCATCTTCTTATTTTACTTGTCTGAGCAATATCTTTTCCTATTTCTACTTCTTTTTTTTTCCCTAAGATTTATTTTTATTGGAAAGTCACGTTTACAGAGAAAAGGAGAGACAGAGATCTTTCATACACTAGTTTACTCCCCAAGTGGCCACAATTGCTGGATCTGAGCTGTGCTGAGGTGATCCAAAGCCAGGAGCCAGGAGCTTCTTCCTGTTCTGCAACACAAATTCAGGGTCCCAAAGCTTTGGGCTGACTTCCACTTCTTTCCCAGGCCACAAGTAGGGAACTGGGATGGGAAATGGAGTAGCCGGGATGCAAACCAGTGCCCATATGGAATCTCGGTGCATGCAAGGCAAGCCACTTAGGCTAATGTGCTGGGTACCTCTTTCTACTTCTGATTGTCTGTACTACTTTAGTGTTTTCTTTAAATGCTTTCTTCTTTATAATGCATCTGGATAGGCACAGAGCTTTTCTTCTTTGATTTGCCACTCTATATTTACTAGACAGTGAATTTTGTACTAGGAATTCATTTGAGTTTAAGTGCTTGCACTATCCTGGAACTTACACTTGCAAATATTTCCACTATCTTGAAACCTACACTTGCTTTGGTAATTTAGGATTTTTTTTAATAAATAATACATTCTATAAGTACACTCTAAAACATTTTATACATAATCTTACCAAGTAGTTATACTAAACTAAGGACAGTGAGTAATTTTTTAAAAATTTCTTTACTTATAAGAAAGGTAGACTTATAGGGTACTATTTAGCTGTCTTGTGTCTATTTTCATTTTTGTATTTAGCAGTTTATAGTGTTGAAGCATAATATTTAGTGAACTTGGCAGATTTTAGGATAGTCTAAACTGGCTTATAACTCTAACAAGGCATATGTTAACAATTGAGAAGCAGAACAGTTTTAGGAGGGGTGTGCAGAGAAATCTTCAATACCTTAGTGAGGAGTAACTAATCTCTGTGTCCTACCTAGTAAGGTGTATGTGAGTCCAAGCTGACTGTTTCCTGTTCTAAGCTTTCCTTATTGGTTTCTGTCTATTTAATCTAATTTTTAGGGGGCTACGAAGTGACCCTGGTGGTCATTGAGGGAAAGGGTGGGGATCCAAAGTTGGAACTAACACAAGACCAGAGAAAGCTCCTCTCCTGAGTCCCAAAGGAAGTTTGCTGTTCTGTTTCTGAGGACCGCTCAGGGCTCCTGGGTGTTGTTTTGATGGCATTAAATCCTGTGAGGAAGGATCTGCGCTTCTTCCATCCCATGTGGGAGATCCAAAAGGGAGTGGATGATCTCAGAGTTCTCGGCTACAAGGGCAGTCCAATTCCCTGTGATCTCCTCGGCAATTGGGATATAGCCATTGGTGCCCATACTGATAGTCCTTCGTGAGGATCTGGGAGTCTCCAGGGCTAGGATACAAGCCTCCTCCTGCTCCACTCTGGGGTCCCCCCTACTCTGTGCATATGACCTCCTGTTAAGAGGCTGTCAGAATTGCTCTTGGATCCACTGTATGTCTTTATGGTTTTTGCTAATATCTAATGCAGATTCAAGTCTGCTTTCTGTAAGAAACCTCTTACAATTTTGATAGGTTATACTTAACATCTTCCTCACACACTCTAAAGTGGAACATTTCTCTGCTCTCCCAACCCAGTTCTATTCCAGCTTTAAGATTCCATATGTAAGAAAAAGATTCCTTCATTTCTTCTCTGCTCATCTTAAGTGGCATAGTTTCCATTTCTCTTTGACTCTTTGGTACTGTCTTTACATATGAAAAGAATATGTCCTAGTACACAAATCTGTATTCCCAACACAGACTTACACCTTACCTTCTGCCTTGCCTTCATATTTTTGTTTCTTTACTGCCAACATCTTTTTAGAAACTTATGGTATGATTAGGAACATAAAATTGTTAGTTCAAATGCAAATTGTCCATTGTATGAAATGGCGAATCTGTCCTTAACTAAGCAAAAGGGAATAATAAAAATTTGCCATATAGCTGAGTTGAGTCTGCTTTTCATTAACTGACCAGTGTGAGTGTTTATGAAAATAGAAAAGAGCACTTTTCAAAAATTATGTGGCTAGGCATGCCTTAAACGAAAGAGCTTTTGCTATAAGTACAGAGAGTTAAAAATGTTATCTAATGTCAAAGTTAAGATGATGAGTATTATTACTTGACATTTATAAAACATTTTCTCCCAGTAAATATATTTCTATTTTAAGATCTTACAAAATTTATTAAGTGTAACTGTATTCTGAATATGCAGAAAGATGCAGTTTACACTGTGAAAAATTACCCTCAGATTGGGGAAAAACTGCCTCAGATTAGTTGGGTTTTAGAAATACATCTACTGGGCCTGGCGGCGTGGCCTGGCGGCTAAAGCCTTGAACGTGCCGGGATCCCATATGGGCGCCGGTTCTAATCCTGGTAGCTCCACTTCCCATCCAGCTCCCTGCTTGTGGCCTGGGAAAGCAGAGGACGGCCCAAGGCCCTGTGGGAGACCTGGAAGAGGTTCCTGGATCCTGGCTTCAGATTGGCATAGCATCGGCTGTTGCGCTCACTTGGGGAGTGAATCATTGGACGGAAGATCTTCCTCTCTGTCTCTCCTCCTCTCTGTATATCTGACTTTCCAATGAAAATAAATAAATCTTAAAAAAAAAGGAAAGAAATACATCTACCAATATTTAAGTGGTTATTTGGCTGAATGTTTTGAAAATGCTTCCATGATGTCAGTGCAGAAAGAGTAGGATTTTAGGTTGATTTGATACCACAAAAATGTGAAAGTGGCAAGGGTCTTAGACATCAGTTTATATACTACCAAACATAAGAAAATACAGATACTTAAAAAGATTTTTTTATTTTTTGAGCTTTTTTGTGGCTTAATTGAGAAATAAATTTGAATATGTGTTTTTGGGGGGTGGGAAGATCTTTCATCTGCTGATTTACTCCCCCAAAGGGTTACAATAACCAGGGCGGAGCCAAGTTGATGCCAGGAACCCAGAATTCTTTGTAATTTTCCTATATGGGTGACGGGAGCCCGAGTACTAGGGCCACCATTTGCTCCCATCTCAGATATAGCAGTAGGAACCCGATTTGGAAGTAGAGGCTTCTCAGCTGGATCATTCCTTGATGAAGGATAAGCTAAAAAATTATCATTATTGAGGACTTACTGTGTTAATATATCTGGCAAGTGTAATATCATCTTACTGCTTTACAATTTTCCTCTGTATAGAGTAAAATTGTAAAAATGCATCCCTGATGTTGTTTAATTCTTTCTTGAACTGTTTAAGGGATTATCCCAGTAACAGTGTTTCCCAAATTATGGTCTCTAAGACCTCTGTAACAATCCTTCAGTTTCCAAAGTCAAAGCAATGTTCCTAAAATAGTAAGATACTGTTTGAAAGTTTTGCTTTCATTGTTCTCTAAGTATCCAGTGGCATTTTCCAGAAATGGTGTTTATTGTGGTCTTACAACACATTGACTGAAATCTGGTGTTACGTTAAATGATTCTGTGTTTTAAAAATTTCTCACCTTTAATTTCTAGTATGACAAAGTACTAGTAGATATAACACATAAACAAAAACTTTTTGGGGTCTGCAACACCTTTAAAAATATAATACAAGTTGTGAAAATATAAACACTATCCCAAATGTTAACCCCATTGTTGCTGTACCTCTTGACAGTTACAAATTGTATTAAAATTACACAATCTTTTTGTTTTCTCTGTCTATATCATGCTCTGCAGAAAGAAAGTCCTATATGATATTCATACTGTTTTGCTTGTATTGATGATATTGATGTTATTACTTTTTGAAATGAATTCAGAGTGAATTGAACTGGCTGCTCAACAAACTTCAGTTAACTAATACAAGATAAAGAATCCAGAGAAAATAAGCTCCCATTTTCATATAAGTCCAAAAACTGTAACAATTTGAGTTGTTTAGCATCTACTTTTCAGTATTTTACAGGCTAGGCTCATGACAAATGCTGTGACAAATGAAGTTGTCAGTTAATGGCATTCTGAAACCTCTGGTTCCATGCAGATAAATCCTTCAGTTCTAAAATTCCTTTTTCAACTAGCACATCATAAGACTGTGCAAAACTGATAATTTTCTACATCTTGGACTACCAATACACAATAAAAATAAGATGAACACAATTAAAATCATTTGATAGTACCTCTGTTTGCAGATCATCTATTCTTATATATACAAAACCCTTAAGATTCCACCAAGAAGGGCCCAGCACAATAGCGTAATGGTTACGGTCCTCACCTTGAATGTGCCGGGATCCCATATGGGCACCGGTTCTAATCCCGGCAGCTCCACTTCCCATCCAGTTCCCTGCTTGTGGCTTGGTAAAGCACTCAAGGATGGCCCAAAGCCTTGGGACCCTGCACCCACATGGGAGACCCGCAAAGAAGTTCCTGGCTCCTGGCTTTGGATCGGCGCAGCACCAGCCATTGCGCTCACTTGGGGAGTGAATCAGTGGAAGGAAGATCTTCCTCTCTGTCTCTCCTCTGCTCTGTACATCTGCCTTTCCAATAAAATAAATAAATCTTAAAAAAAAAAAAGATTCCACCAAGAAAACTATTGGAACTAATAAATAAATTCAGTAAAGTTGTAAGCTAAGAATAAATATTATGTAATTAATTCAGTTGTGTATTCAGGAACAGCCAACTTTAAAAAAAAAAACAAACATTAAAAAAGCAGTCCCATTTACAACAGTGTCTAAAACAATAAAATACCTTGAAATAAATTAACCAGAGAGAAATAATTGTACATGGGTACCTATGATACAATGATAAAAAAAAAAAACTGAGTAAGATCCACATGGGGTAAGAATTTGAACTAGCAGTTAAGGTGCTGCTTAGGACACCTGCATCCCATAATGGCATGCTGAGTTTGAGTTGAAGTTTCACTCATGATTAGTTTCCCGATGATGTGTAACATGGGAGCCAGCTGGTAATGGCTGAAGTATTTGGATTCCTGTTACCCATGTGGGAAACTAGGACTAAGTTCCTAGTTCTGGGCTTCTGGGTGTTGTGGACATTTAGGGAGCGAACTAGCAGATATTAAGTATAACTCCCCCTTCTTTCATAAAGGTATAGATAAGAAATATGTTATGTTCTTGGGTTGGAAGAATCAATATTGACAAAATACCCATACAACTCAAAGCAATTGGTAAGTTGAACATATTCTCTATAAAAATTCCAAAACTTCCACAAAATTAGAGAAACAGAAATCCCCAAACAAAACATTCTGAAGAACCAAAATGATCTAAAGAACAACAAAGTTGGCAGTATCATTCTATATGTATAACACATTTTCTTCATCAATTCACCAGTTGATGGCCATGTAAGTTGATTCCAAGTCTTTGCTATTTTCACTTGCATTGCTATAAACATGGGAATGCAGACATCCTTTTCATATGCTGATTTCATTTTATGTTGATATATATCCCGAAGTGGGATAGCTTAATCATATGGTAGATCTATTTCTTAAAATTTCCTGTAGGCATTTTTTCAAAAGAAAAAAAATGGCCAACCATCATGAAAATGTGTGTACAAATCACAATGAGGTTGCACCCCATTCATTAGAATGGGTATTACCTTTTTTTTTTTGAAAATAGTAACTTTTGACTGGCAAGTATGTGGGGAAAAAAAGGTGCCCTAAAACACTGTTCATAAGAATGCAAACTGGTACAACCATTATGGAAGAGAGTACAGAGATTTATTTATTTGGAAGACAGGGAGAAAGAAAGATGTCCTCCATCTACTAGCTCACTCACCAAAGGGTGATAACAACTGAAGCTGGACTAGTCTGAAGCCAGGAACCTGGAACTCCATTGGGTTTCCGAAGCAGGTACCAATGACCCATGTACTTGGGACATCTGCTGCTGCTTTCCCAGGTGCATAGGTTTGTTTCTTTGTTTCTTTTTTCTGTGTTGGTCAGATCCAAGATGATTAGAGAGGATAATAAATCTTTAGGGTTCTGAAATTTATGGGAAGATGTAATTAAAGAGAAGAAGCTAATAGTTATTGAACACTAGTATGTAAACATACTATCATTGGTGCTTATGCATGTGATTTATAATTTTCATAATAGCTTAGCCATTTGAATGGTAGTATTATTTCAGTGAACCAGAAAGTAAGGATATAAATGATTTAGTAATATAATATATCTTGTGAAGGGAGTCAGGATTTGAAGCAAAGCTAGATGACTTCACAGCCTAAGCATTATGTTTCTACCACATTATACTGTTTCCAGATTGGAAATAGTAGCACTTTGCTCACAATGGCTGCCCAAACTATTTTGAATAATGAAAATGTTCTAAAATTGATTTGGGTAATTAATGTACAACTCTGTTATTGTAATAAAGGCTATGCAGTTATATGTTATAAATGGTTGAATTGGTTGGTATGTCAATTATATCTATATAGAGCTACTCTCAATTGAAAATTTGCTACACTTGGTGTTTTAATAGAGAATGGGCCTCAAAATGAGATCAAAATGCTACATTCCAAATGTTAATCAAATTTGCAGTCTAACTTTTAAATTAGTTTTATAGCAGTATGGTTTCAACCGTTATGTGTAGATTGTCTCTTCAATTTCTTTCCATAAGGAAGAAAATAAATGATCTGCTCCCTAGGAAATAACACTTTGACCTAACCCTTGAGTGATTTGAACTAATTACCTTTGGCAGAGCCCAAAAAGCAGCTGCCAAAGACTGTCTCATAAACCATCATTGGATGGTTTACTTGTGTTATTTGCAAAGTTCAAAACTATGTGATACATCAAAAACATCAGGTTTTATTTTGATGTACAGAATCTGCATCGAATGTTATATCAAAATCAGTGGATGGGTGACAGTGTATTACTTAGATTTTTCTTCCATACCCCCATCTCTATCCTTCCCAGTTACCAACTTCTGGTGTTTCTCTCATGCTCCTGGGCCCAAAAATGCTCTCTACAGCTAACTCCATTATTTTTTGTGTGGCAGTTAAGCTTAGTGGAAAGAGCTCTGATTTGTAATAAGAACCTCTGGCTGTATAAGCTATTGTACTACTCTGGGGAAAATATTGTAACTTCTCTCTTTAATTACTAAAAGTGGGCCTATCATATTCATAGGGTTCACATATTTTCCTTGTGGTAATAAATAATAGTTGTTACTGTACTCACAGCTTAGAGTTTTATATATTTAAACACATCTCTAGAGAGGTGACTTAAGCTTTGTGTGTTCTGTGCCTGAATGTCAAAATGCTCCCATCAAAGCAGTCTAAATCCTGGCTGTGCAACAGTATATAAATGAGACTATTCACTAGAATATCATGAATTTTTTCTTCTAGAAATGCTAGGGAGATGGAATTAATTCTGGTCCTATGAGAGAAGTAAGGGACGAATATAGCCTATATCGAAATGGCCGTTAAAACAGAAAATGCATGTGGCACTCAAGATGTTTTTTGTTTTTGTTTTTGTTTGGTTGCTGTTGTTTTGCTTTGTTTTAAATCTTAGGTTTAAACACCATGATCTGTGTTAGTATTTCACAAGGTAATAGATTCAGGTGCAATTTACTCCTATCATACAACTTATTTCTAAGCATCATGGATGTGGGTACATGATGTAATTAGCACTATTGTTATTCACGTTCTCTTGTCATTTAAAACTAGTCTTATCCATTTGTCTACCCATATGGTAGAAATTTCTAGTAAGTTTGTGCATTTTCTTCAGTTCAGCTACTGCATGAAAAACTGAGGGCTTTGAATATTAAGGGTGGAGGAAAGGACAAAAACAAGCCCCCACAAACTCCATACTTCAGATGTATTCTTGAAAAAACTCAACAAAACCAAGCCAAGCCTTTTACCCTAATAACTTCCTCCTAGTATTTTCTCATATATATATAATATGTCCAGTACTAAAGACTCACTCATATTCTCAGGCTCAAATCATATCACAAAAGCTTGTTTTATAGCCCCTGGCTTCCATAATTTCCAAGACGACAATTATGAGCAGAAAAACCAATCTTACTATATACAAACAATGACACGGATAGGGATTTCAGGAGTCATGTTTCATAGATGCATACTGTTTTGTTCTCTGCTTTTAAATTTAATGAATGTGGACATCTTTACATAAAGATGTAAATAATTTTCTTATTTTCATGGAAATTCACACATATATTTTAATTTGTATACCTGTTCACCAACTGTGTGAGATTAGCTTTCTGTTTTCTCTATAGATCTGATATAATAAAAACAAATGGAAACAACTTGGTATAGGACTCCAAGGGTCATTCTATAGCTTCTACTACCCTGTTTTATTGTGACTCCTGAGGGTTTCTACCTTTGTTTTCATCACTGTGATTCCCGAGTTTTTGTTGTGATAAAATGAATATAAAGAAAAACTTTCTGCTTAACAAAAGCAGAATCATTATTGGTGCGCTTTCATCATCCAACATAACCAAGTAACAGGAAGCAAAATACATCAGGCAGTGTTTGCTGTTGTTGTTTTAACCAGAAGTCAGCACACCTGTCAGTACAGAGCTGGTACTTTAAATGTATCTCTACAGAGTGACCTACCAAAACAGTGTCTGACTATATACATTAGGTGTAAAGCCCAAATGAGAAACTGTCATCTATGTAACTTTCTTATGTGAATTTAATGTAAAAGACTGTGATCAAAGGACATGGGGAGTAAGAGAGGGGAACTGTAGAATAATCAAATTGTGACAAGTTTGTTATCCTACATTTGATATTTTGGTTAGATGAATCTGTGTTTAGAATATCTTCATGACATTACAAGTAATGTATCTATTTAAGCTGAAAATCTGATGGGCAGAGTCAAAGCATCAGGTGAGCCTTGTTTATGAAACTTGTTATAAAGATTTGTTTTTTGTGGTTGAAGTATTTGAAAACATGACTAATCTCACAGATGCTCAGAAAATTACAGCCCAATTTGTCATTTCTCTACAAATATTATTAAAGATTTGTTTATTTATTTGAAAGGCATGTGATCATTTATTATTTGAAAGAATGACAGTGAGGGAAAGGAGGAGGAATAGACACAGATCTTCTACCTGATGGTTCACTCCCCAAGATGGCTTCAACAGTAAAGACTGATCCAGGCTAAAGTCAGGAATCCAGAATCCCATCTGGGTCTCCCACAGGGTGGCAGGGACCCAAGACCTTTGGATAGCTTTTGCTGCTTCTTCAAGTGCACTAACAGCTGGATTAGAAGCAAAGCAATTCTAGCTGGCACTTCATATTAAGGGATACTGGCTTTGAACGCATTGGCTTAACCCAGTGTACTAAAATGGTAGCCCCTGTGCAAATGTATAAATTAGAACTTGCAGTTTCTACAATTAAATCCAGCTAAAGCTCTCACTTGAGATGTTTAAGGTTTGGATAATGAGTATTTAATTCAAGTTAGCAAGTTGTTTATTTCCTACGACATAAAAGTCCTGAATCCAAGGCACTTCTCTGGGATGACACAGAAATACCATGCTGCCACTCAAGTGTCTCATAGGCCACATGTTAGGTGAGAGTAAGGATTCATAGGGGACAGATATGACAAGGACATAATTAGATTGTGATTAGTACTATTAGATAAATATATGATGTATAATTTTAGAAGAAGAAAGAAGCCATAGTAGAATTAGGGACAGGAAAAGAAATGCAACAAATAAAAGTTCAATGTAAGGTAAGTTTGAGGCACTGTGGAAAACAGTGGGGAGCAATAGAAAATAAGCAAAAACACAGTGGCTTCCCTGAGGCATTCCTAATAGAGTAGGAGAAATCTATCAGAACACGGTATGTATCTGTGTACTTACGTGCACATGTCATTAGGATTTAAGCCAGAGCTTGGTAGGCGGAAGCTCTCATTTGCTCAAGTTCTTTCAATGGGTTGGAATCTGTATTTGGCACTTCCCCTATTCTCAAAACAACCTTGAGAATTAGTTATGGTTTTCTCAATGCATGATGAAGCTGAATTTTAAGATTAATTATTTTGTTCAAAGTAATAAATAGCAGAGGAATGAATTTAACTCAAAGATTAGCATTCTGTTAATTGCTATCTTTGAGTGCTTGCCATGTGCTTAGTAATTGAAGACATTTGATATGCACTGATATTACATAATTCTGCAATGTATATATATATTGCAATCACCATTCTATATATCAATAAAATGAATGTTAGAGAAGTTTAATCACCTTTCCAAGATTTATTTATTTGAAAGGCCAATTTACAGATGGATGGAATGAGATATTCCATCTGCTGGTTCACTTCTGAAATGGCTGCTAGGGCCAGACTAGGCTGAAGGCAGGAATTTGGAACTCCATCTGGGTCTCACACATGAGTAGGAGGGGCCCAAGCATTTGGGCCATCATTTCCTGGTTTTACTAGGAGTGTTGGTAGGGAGCTGTATCTTAAGTGTAGAAGTGAGGTCTCAAACCAAAGTTCATACAGAATTACAGCATAGCAGCTGGCTCCTTAATACACTGTGACACAAGGCTAGCCCCACTATTTGACTAAGGCCCATGGTTGGTTGATTGGTTTTTACAATACCAGCTACTCACTGGAGGAACAGAAGAGACTAATTCTGAAGACACTGCAGGTGGATTTTCGAAATGGTGACATTTTAGAGAAAAGGATGTTTAAGGTATAGGTCTAACATAGGGTCTTAACAGTGTAATACACGATATGTTTTGAAGAAATGAGTGGAAGTGGTTTGCCATGGCTGTACTCTGGACAACCTCAGGGAGATGGTACAATAAGTAGCCAGAGCATAGAATAGCTGAAGCATCAGTAGCAGTATTTTTTTTTTCTATGTTCAGTGACAAGATAATGGAAGGTTTTGCTCTTGGAATTGCTGTTGTTGTCCGAGTCCTACCTCTAGACTGAGATGTCAAAAGACGGCAGGGATGTTTTCTATTAGTGCCCTGTTGTCTCTATGGTATTGCCTAGAATATGATTAGGGCTTCTTGGTATAGCCATGCGGTTTTTAATCTGTGTAGCTTTAGTAGGTTACATTAAGGTGAGTAATTTCCCCTAGAACCTTACACTTGGTTAAGAACTGGACATAACAGGCTCTCAGCAGATGCTGTTCAATTAATAAATGAATGCTAAATTGTCTTTACAATAGTTGCATAAATAGGGTTTATTAGCTGTGCTGCATGAGAAAGAGAACTGGGGAAAAGGCAATAGTAGGACCATTTTTAAGCAGTTTAAGCAAGAGATAATGATCTTAAATATCTCTAGAGAAGTAGAAATGAGGAGAGAGATGTAATATGTTTCCATGATAGAAATCATATGGTTAGGTACTGATTAGACTTAAGAGGCTGATAGGTAGAGGATATACTTCAAAGAGCTTTAGCCTGTGTGTCTGGGAGTGTAATGGCACTAACTTACACAAGGAAAGTAAGAGAAGCAGCTTTGGTGAATGAGGTAAGCAGATGTATGACGAGCTCAGAGGTACATATTGAATTAGAGGAACCTGTGGGATATATACTCATTTATAGACAGGCATTTGCATAATTTCTGAAACAGCAGAGCAGTGAGGAATACAAGAATAGATTAAGAGCAAGTTGAAACCACAGAAGGAAATAAGATGTGGAGAAGATGTAGCCTGAAAAGAGGGCAGCAAAAGGCAGTACCCTGGGAAATGCCTATGATGAAGGAGTAGACAGCAAAAGTGAGCATGCAAAAATACTGAGAATATATGACCAGAGGGCCCGGCGCGGTGGCGCAAGTGGTTAAAGGTCCTCGCCTTGCACGCCCGGGATCCCATATGGGCGCCGGTTCTAATCCCGGCAGCCCCGCTTCCCTTCCAGCTCCCTGCCTGTGGCCTGGGAAAGCAGTCGAGGACAGCCCAAAGCCTTGGGACCCTGCACCCGCGTGGGAGACCTGGAAGAGTCTCCTGGCTTCGGATCGGCATAGTATCGGCCCGTTGCGCTCACTTGGGGAGTGAATCATCGGATGGAAGATCTTCCTCTCTGTCTCTCCTCTCTGTATATCCGCCTTTCCAATGAAAAAATAATAAAAATAAATCTTTAAAAAAAAAAAAGAATATGAGAATATATGACCAGAGCTGAATAAGAATATGAGCAGTAAGTACCCAGAAATCAAGAAATATATAAGAAGTCATCTGTGCTCACTACTGTCAAGGGCAAGCAAAATGATAATTGAGAAGATGACAGATCTGTTAATTAGAAGACCATTTCTATACAGAGTAAATCTAGCAAATCGGTGAGACTGGAGGCTACACTAAGTTATTGAAGGGTACAAAGATGGTATTGCAATTTGGTAAGCTAGGATAAAGAAAAGTATTAAAGGTTAGCAATTTACATATGTGTTGATTTCTGGGATGATCCCTGAAAATGGAAATTTTGAAAATAGAGATAACTGATAAAAATGAAGTGCCAGAAAACACATGAAGAGATGGGAAGAAAGGCATACCAAAAAGGCTAGTCTTGGAAAGTAGGAAAGATGCTTCTTTCCAGATAGGAAGAAAGAGGAAAGGATAGGTATTGACAGAAAATAGAAAATGGAGACAAGACAGTTTTCAGTTCAAGTTGGATGGTCTCAAGCTTCTCTATAAAGTAGGGGGCAACCCAATCTACTAAGGAGTCTTTATTAGATTAAAAGGTTTAAAATATTAAAATAAATATACACCTACGTTCATTTACATTTTGACAGCACATGGTGAACTTGCCCTTGTTTTACAACCTTAATTCTATCTAAGTGCATATTCAAAAGTTTTGTTTTAGAAAGCTCAGTTTGGTAATTCTAAGTTCTTTGTAAGAAAGCAGTCATATCAGAATATAGTTTTGTTTTTTTTTTAATCGAATCCTATGTGTGATGGTTGCTATGGAAACCATTGAATGCAAACTTTATATAACACCCAGCTAAGCTATTGATCAGGCAGTAGGCAGAAAGCTTCAAGCCATTTTACTCAAACAGAAGAAAAAAGAAAAAAATAGAGCTATTCTCACGTGAAGGTAACCCTTTTGGTTGGGAAAAATACAATTGTGGTTTTTCCATATATAAATGTAACATGTTCATAATTGTGGCTTTCTTTCTACTTATAACAAACAAAAGAGAATCTTGAGTTTTTCCAGGGCTGAAAAGATGAAACAAGGCCATACAGGCAGCAAGCAAAATGGATAAGAAGCTCACAGATGTGAAGGAAGCAATAAGACTGGGTCATTAAGTCCAAGTGCAATTAGAGCAGAACCAATGTCTGTACTTCCATTCAATACAGCAAGTAAGTGGAGAAGGGTTTGAGAAATATGTATGATTCAAAACATCTTGATTAACTGGAACACATTTAATGTGAATCATTCAAATTATTAGACCTTTAAAAAGATTTTTATAAGAAGGTGGAAAGGAAACTAGTAATTTTGGAATTTATACCTATCTGTGGTTTAGGACTACATACCCTTTACCTTTTCTATTCCTAGTCCCAGACCATGTTAGCCTTGTTTATGTGACAGTATAGTCCAGGGAACCACATCTGTACTCCCATCTCTCTATGCCCTTGAAATAGAATATCTGTAAGACCAGACATAGCTGACTATAAACTCAATACATTATTATTGACCAAGGAAAACTTTATCAATCATAAAGGAGGTTGACAAGCAATTTCAACATAGAAACAGAAAGTCACACAGGAAACTGACCAAGGAAGGCATACATACATACATATACAGAATAAGCAGCTATGATGACATACTGGTATAATTAATACAAATTTAGCATTAATCAAGCCCAGAATGCCCACTAGTCTAGGCTGCTTTTCTCCCAGCAGTGCAACACTTTTCCAGGTACCAAGTAACTTAGGCAGTTGGCTACAGTTAGAGGCAGATATGATTTAAAAAAAAATTTCCTAGGAACATGAAATATGGTTATATGTCTTAACAATTCCATCCTGATGAAAAACTGGCTTCCAAGTTTTCACTTTCAGAAATCTTTCATAAACAAATATGCACATGAGCATTAGTGCCTTTTTATAGCTAATTTTTTGACCCAAGTTTGCATACTTTATGGAGGTTTTTTTTTTTGATAAATATTGCCAGACTGCCTGAAAGCATAAATTCATAAAAACAGAGATTTTAGATTTGAAATTTTGTAGTCTTGAAGTCTTTTAATTAATAGTGAAAAAAGGTTTTTACAAAGGTTAAAATAACCTATATTTCTACTAGAATGCAAGGTCTCTTTTGTGCTCTATTTTTATCACTATAAACATCAATATTATTTTATGTATATAGGTATCATATGTTACAAGAAAATGGTATGATTTGGTTGATGTTTTAGATAAGCAAGGTAGGACCTTTTTTTACATGTTTGCCTTTTGTGGTTTTGTGTGTGTATGAGTTGTGAAAGTGTTTGTTTGTATTAAATCCTTACCTTGCAAGTGCTGGAATCCCACATGGACTTTGGTTTGTGTCTTGGCTGCTCCACTTATCATCTAGCTCCCTGCTTGTAGTCTGGAAAAGCAGTGGAGAACAGTCCAAAGCTTTGGAACCTTGTACCTGAGTGGTAGACCTGGAAAAGGCTCCTGACTCCTGGCTTCAGATCAGCTCAGCCCCAACTGTCACGGCCAGTTGGGGAGTGTACCAATGGATGAAAGATTTGTCTCTCCTCTATAAGTCTGTCTTTCCAAATAAAAATAATTTTAAAATATATACTTTATAAAAAAACCTGTCAGCCCTTTATGTGTAATGTATGCAACACAGACATTTCCTGGCTCTCATTTGGCTTATTTTTAAGTCAATTTTAATTTTGCTTTTTTAGTTTTAACAGACCCAATACAGTTCATAAATACAATTCTAAGAATATAATGTCATTCTTTTCCACCTTTTCTCCCTCTCAAACTCAGTCATTCTCTCCCCCTCTCTATGTGTTAAATTTTTGGAGTAACTATTTTTATTATTTTATTCATTCATTCCTCCTTTTTAAACTCAGAGTTGAGAGCGAGCGAGCACACTTCCATCCACTGGTTCACTCCCCAGATGGCTTCAGTGACCAGGGGTATCCCAGATAATGCTAGGTGCAAAGATTTGAACCAGGATGAAGCCAAAAGCGATGATTTCCAATTCAGATCTACCACATGAGTACAGGAGTTCTTGTGCTTACGCCATCTTCTGCTTCTTTTTCCCAGCTACATTAGGAGGGACCTAACTGCAAGGGGAGCATCCAGGACGTGAACCTTCAACTCTATATGATCCAGCATCACAGGCTGTGGCTTCACTCACTGGTCCATAACGCAGGCCCTTGTTCTTGGTTAAGTCTTGCAGGTGTATCACTAGATCCTTTGAGACACTGTGCTTTTTTATTATAAGCATTTAATACTGTAAACATGTCTTTCAATACTGCTTTTGCTGTATCCCACAGGATTTGATATATTGTTTTCATTCTCAAGGAAGTTTCTTTATTTCATTTTTAATTTCTTCAGTGACCCATTGATCATTGAGTAGCATGTTGGCTTTAGGTTCTTCTAGCTTCTTAAATCTGTATTTTCCTGTCTCAAGACCCAGGATATTTTCAAATAGGAAGCTCTTTTTTTAAATTTAATTTTTTTAATTTTTTAAGTATAAATGCAAATTCCATGTATTAAGTAACTTTCTAAGAAGATAACCAGTCTTCCCTCCCTTCTCCCTTCATCCCTCAATATTCCTCTTTCCAATGTCTTTTTCCTTCTTTCTCTGAGAATACTTACAGTACAAATACGTAGTCATTTAATGATATTCATTTTATGTAGACATTCTTTATTCTTTGTTTTTGTCTAGTTGAGTTATTATTAAACCTTTTTCATTGAGGTAAGAAAGTCTTGCTTCTATTTGGTCTATTCTGCTGTTTAAGCTCTCAATCATACTTTTGATTTTACTAATTGAAGATTTCTTTTCCAAAGTTACTGTTTGGTTCTTAATTATTTCTGTCTTCCAAGGAATATTTTCATTCATGTCATTCATTGATTTCTCATTTTTATGAGGCTTTATTTACTTAAAAGAATTACAGATAAAGAGAACGCCACACACACACAGAGGGATTTTTCATTCACTGCTTTACCATGCAAGTGGCTGCAACTGACCAGAGCTGAACTGATCCAAAGGCAGGAGCCAGAAGCTTCTTTCAGGTTTCCCACGTCAGTGCAGAGGCCCAAGGACTTGAGCTTTCCTCTGCTGCTTTCCCAGACCATAAGCAGGTTGCTAGATAAGAAGTGGAATAGATAGTGCCTGAACTGGCACCCATTTGAAAAGCTGGCAGCACAGCCAGGGTATTAACCTGATTAATCAGAGGCTGGTGTCAGTCACCCTGGGGATTGTGGTACCAAGGCCTTGTTCTTTGTGTTAAGGAAGACAAGGGTAGTGATGCTGGTGCTTGTGGCACCAATTACCTTGACTCTAGGTTGCTGCGATGCAGATGAGCTCTTTATTGGATCTTTCTGAGGGTGTATCTGATTCTGTGGCCTGTAACAATTGTTAGAATCCCAGGGCTGAGGGATATGAAGTGTCTTCTACCGGCACACTACAAAGCATACAGAATTTTTCCTTTAGTAGGTGTGAGTCGAGTGGTGGAATGCAAGTCAGTTCATCCCTAATTACACTAGGAAGAAATCTCCATGACCGAGGAAATTGCAACTGATTATTGTAGTCTTGGTGTTGCAGAGTACAGTGGGGGTGATCATCTGTATCTCCCACAGTGGGAGAGTGTTACTTTATGGGCGACTGATGCTGTTAGGCCTCAGAAGCTAAGGGAAATTCAGCTAGGTTCATACAGAGTATCACTTTGGGGCTAATGGCACCCAAAATTCCACAGTTGCAGAATATGGAGATCTGTCTTCTACCTCACAAGTTGCACTGACTTTGATGACACCGTGGTTACTTCTGGCAGCAGCAGAACACAGATCTACTTTGTGAGTTTTCCTGTGGAGTCCAGGGTTCAGTAGGGGGTTGAAGGGGGAAATGAACCATTTGACCTCTTCCAGGTCAGGGGCCTAAGGACTTGAGCCATCCTCTACTGCTTTCCTAAGCCACAAGCAGGGAGCTGGACAGGAAGTGGAGCAGCTGGGACACGAACCGGGTGCCCACAGGGATCCCAGCACATAGAAAGCGAAGATTTAGTACTGAGCCATTGTGCCACACTCTACAAGATGATTTTTTTAAAATACCTGCCCCTCCGTGCTATAGGAGCACACAGCTGTAGAAATGTCATGAAGAAACTATTTTAGGGCCCATGATATGCTTTTCTCTCTAACTAGCTGAAGAGAAATTGATGTGTATATTGTTGAATTTTACCTGGCACAAAGACACATACTCCTCTTGCAAGGGGTCCAAGGGCTGGAGTCTATGGTCAGGCCCTTTAGTGTTTCGTGAAAAAATGATGTCAGCAAGGATGACGTTATCATCATCACTTTCAGGGCTGTTATTCCCTGTAATCCCAAAGGCACGGACCACTATTAGCTAAATGCCTCCCTGTAAGTGCAGTTAGAAACCTCTAGCGAGCTCAGAAAGAGCTGGGCTGTGTTATGTACACTACCACATATTACACAGACAACTCTGGCTGGCCCCTTCTCCCTATGTGAGGGGAATGAAGGAGAGAACTTAGCCGAGACTCCCTGTATCTCTCCAAATGATGCCCCTGCACAGGTTCTGGTCCCACAAAGACAAGTGTGATACCCTCAACCCGCATCTTTTTTGCAGACTCATTCACAGCCCCAAGAGAAAGCACATTTCTCTCATTTTCTCCTCACATAAAACTGGGCCCTGAATAGTAGCCTAGTGGCTAAAGTCCTCGCCTTGAATGTGCCAGGATCCCATACGGGCACTTCCCATCCAGCTCCCTGCTTTTGGTCTTGGAAAGCAGTCAGGGACAGCCCAAAGCTTTGGGAACTTGCACCTGCGTGGGAGATCCAGAAGAAGCTCTGGGCTCCTGACTTCAGATCAGCTCAGTTCCAACTGTTGCAGCCACATGGGGAGTGAATCATCAGATGGAAGATCGTCCTCTCTGTCTCTCCTCCATTCTGTATATCTGACTTTGCAATAAAAATAAACAAATCTTAAAAAAAAAAAAAGATGCGGTAGAAGCTCATTCTTCCCTTTGCATTTTTTTTCTATTCCATGCTGCTTTTATACCGAAAGTGTAGTAAAACACGCTGCATTTCAGAATTGCTGTTGCAATGGTTTCTAACAGCTTTCATTCTTCTTGCTGGTGTTACTTTATAGAAGAGGGGACAGTGCTGACAAGTTTTGTAAGACTACTTACACATCTTTTAAAAATATCATATTTCTGTATCTATGCTTCACATTTTCAATAAAGTTTTTGTTTCACTACTAGAGCCATGGGATACGTATGGGTGGAAATTGTTTTGTTTCAACAATTCTTGCTTATTTTTATGCTGGAAGATGGTAATGCCTAATGCTTACCTTAAACTTTTAGAGCATTTCTAAAAGTCAGGAATTGGTGTTGAATATTATCAATGCCTTTTGGACAGCTACCAACGTTTTCTTCATGCGCTTCCTACAATATCTTATGGAAGTTGTGCATTGTATTAATATAAGCCTAACTATAAACCATAACTAGCCATTGGATAAATTCATATCAGACACATTATTTGCTAATGTTGTATGATTTTCTGTAATAAGTGCGATTATTTTATAATTCCTATTTTGTTCTGCACTTGTGAAATCTTGACATTGAAATGTTTAAATTTCATTTAAATGACTTCAAGAAATCCCAATTTTATCTGCCATCTAACTTTTGTCATGGAAATGATAGGTTCTTTAGAGAAAATATAATTATATATCGTTCCATAATTATGCATCTGGTCCTGGGAACGTCTTTGATGATAGATCCTTCTTAACATTTCCTATGATTATTGATCTTCTCAGGTATTTTAATTTTCTACAAACTAATTTTAGTGTTTCATCTTTTAAGAAAATTATTCATTTAGCTTACACATTTAAGGTTTTGTGTTTTAAAGATTTATTCATTTGAATGTCAGAATTATGGGCGGAGAGGAGAGACAGAGAGGGAGAGATGTTCCATTTACTTGTTCACTCCCCAAAAGGCTGCAATGGCCAGGGCTGGGGTAGCCCAAACCAGGAACCAGGAGCTTCACAAAGATTTCCCACAAGGATTCAGGGACCAAAGTACTTAGTACAGCTCTCTCAGGTACATTATTATAGAGTTGAATTGGAACTGGAGCATCCGGAACTGAAATTTGTGCCCATATGGGATATTGGTATCACAGGTGATGAATTAATACACTAAATTACAATACTAGTTCCACATTTAGATTTTTATCTAAAGTGTTAAAATGTGTTAAAATGTGTTACAGCATCTATAACAAGATAACACAGACTGGATAATTTATAAAGAATCGTAACTTATAATTCTGAAAGTAAAGAAGATCAAGATCAAAGCATTGGAATTTGAGGTGGGCCTCCTTACTGTATTTATGCATGGCAGAAGACAGAGAAAACCCATTCTTATAAGCCCTTTTTACCATGGCACTAGGTCTACTTATGAAGGAAGATTCTTCATGGCCTACACACAACTCCCACATGACCTTACCTCCAAACAACATTTGCATTGGGGATCAAATCTCCAACTAGTGAATTTGCAGGAGAAATTCAAATCATAGAAACCTTTATCAGGGCTGGCATAGTGCATCAACAACCTAATCCTTTTCCCTGAGCCACTGGCATCCTAGATAAGCACCAGTTCATGTTCTGGCTGTTCTACTTCCAATTCAGCTGTTTATGGCCTGGGGAAGCAGCATAGGATAACCCAAGTCCTTGGGCCCTGCACCCATGTGGGAGACCCAGAAGTTGTTCCTGGCTTCAGGTCAGCTCAGCTCTGGCCATTGTAGCCATTTGGAGAGTGAACCAACAGATGGAAGAGCTTTCTTTCTCTCTGTCTCTCCTTTTCTCAGTAATTATCTTTCAAATAAAACCAAATAGAGACTGATTTTTTTTAAACGGAGACATTTATCAATTTTTGTTGTATATAATTTTTCCCTTTTTATTTAAAGCCTTATATAATTTCATAGTATTTTTGTGTAATTCCTGACACATACAGGTTCTGCTCTTGTTGAGAAGTTGTTTAAAATAATTTTCCTGTTTCTTATATGGAATAATTTTTAGAAACATCTTCCTGTTTTTAAGCTTATAATAACATTCCATCATCCTGTACCAATAGTATTTTTAGCCTCTAAAGATGATGAACATTTATTTGGTTTCTTTGTTAATATTGGTTGAACAAAATGGGATGTTGTTATGGACAGCTTAGGATGTCATTTCCAGTTCTGTTTTAATTGCCTGTATCCTGTAGAGGAATGCTCACAAGGTATTAGGCTTAAATATCTTTTAGGTATCCACATAGGCTATGCAGGCAATGTAGGAGGTGGAAGTGGGGTGCAGAAACTTATCTTACTTTTGTTAAATATCTTGTGATTGTCCTGCAGTGCAAGATGGGAGACTGGTGAATAGCTGCCATGACCCACTCCCCTATCTTTCCTGTAAACAGAAGACAAATTCATATTTTCTCCCATGTCCTGATTCTATATTGGACATTCTGTCCTTCCATCTCAATGTGGAGTGGAAGATGTCTGTGTTGGAGAACTAGCTGCCCAGGAATTGAATATCCCAGAAATTGCATTGTATTCACTAGGACCCTTTTGTTTCAGCCAAGTGGGACACAAGGATAATGGGGAACTAGTACCTTTGGCTTCTCTTCTCTTTTCTCTCTACATGGGCAATAGATCATCTGAGTTTGAATGTGACCCTTTATATCTTTGCCAGCCAAATCAATCAGGCCTTGAACGTAGTATTGCATTACCCGCCTTGGGTGATTGATGCTTCCATTACCATTACTGTGTTGTAATGAAATAGAGAATTCAATAAAAATGCAATACCTGGTATTTGTGCATAGAGAGGTGGCTCACAATTTTCTGGATGATATAGTCCCTTGAGTTTTAGTCAGGGAGGAGACAATAGTAAAAGAGCCACATCTATGTCCTTACTATTTTAGGACATTAACATTCCTCTACCGCAAAAGACATTGCACAAGCAAGGATCTCGAGATGGTTATGCTTGCCATTTTCAAAGAATGTGCTTGGTATTTAGCAGAAATATATCTAAGGATATGCTGATACACACGCTGTTGGTTTTGATTTTCATAGTCTACCAATTTTTGCTTTTGCTGAGTCTTTTGGAGGAGTTCAGCTAACCTACTTGCAGCATTACATATTATCTCAAACAAAAGGCTTCACCAAGCAATATTTTTATTCTAATACACAACAATAGACTTACTTGGTGCTGGATGATGTAGTAAGAGCTTCACATGTACTCCCTTCCTTCAGCCTCTCCAGACCTTGTGAGTGGCAGTTACCATTTCTATCCCAACTTTAAATACAAGGAAGCTGAAGTTTATATGCTTTGTTTAAAGGTCAAGATTTGATAGCGATAGCCATGGTAATGAAAAAAAAAATTAATCTCTTCGTAACAATTTTACTTTAAAATAATGGATACTTTGATGTTCTAACTTCATGACTCAATATCAACGATATTGGCTTAATATTACAACTTTCATTTGTCCTTAAATTCACAATTTAATAATTTTCTTACGTGTGCTACTATGAGAATACATCATGAACAGTGGTAAACTCAGCAAATGCCTGATTGCCTGATTAGATAGCATTCCCTGGCATAGCCCTAATATCTTAATATATTCGGCCCCTTTCCAGTGGAGCATGTGTGTGTGTGTGTGAGTGTGTGTATGTACATGAATATATATACACATATATGTATATATATGTATATGTATATACACATACAGATTATGTTTGTAGGATCATCATGTATGTGCCTTAAAATATTCTTTCTCTGAAAAGAAGAAATTTTGACAGTACAGTCCTTGACAAGGAACTTACCTGCATATTACTATATTAGTGCTATAATAGAGTGAAGCCAAACAGGTAGTTTGATCAAACTTCAGTTTCTGCAGAAGATCAGTGATGAGAACCTCACTCCATTTCAGTAAGTTGCCTGGACTGCAGTGAAGCAGGAGAGAACTGTATGGCACATGGCTGGGAGGACTGGAAGCCTCTGCCTTTCACTGGTTTCCCCAAAGACTTCCTCTGGTTAGTTGCCTTCAATAGCAGTCATTGCAGGGGAATCCTCTGTCCCAAATATTTCTAAATGTTATTGTTCTCCCAACTGTTTAAGACATTACAATATGTCTGACAAATTCTCTGATAGCCACATCCATTGCTTTGAAGTTGAAACCTTAATTTTGATGTAAACTTCGGAAGAAGTGAATTAGCACATTTATTTCCTTCCTATCAAGTTTTGCCCTTCACTTGTTCACTCTGCCCAGACAAGCAGAAAAGACTATTTACAAAAGATAATAGCCTGGCAGGGCCAACTTGGGTCCCTGAGGTGTCAATGATGCATTGTGCTAATCTTCTCAGGGTTCATTGCCCTTTATAAGAGGCTCAGGGAGAAAGATTTCTTATCCCAGTGGAATGTGTCTTGAAAGCACTCTTACAATGTGGTTAAGAGAACAGAATTTGGTATCAAAGAGCTATGTGTTCCAAATTCTATTACATGACTGCAAAATATGTTCTATACACATGTGATTAAGAAACCAGTGTCTTCCCTGGGATGCTGCAAGAAGACCATGACCAAGTTTCAATTTTTCTGTCTGGAACAGATGCTAGGAACATAAATAAGGACGTTTAAAGGTAGTATGATCAACTACTCCTTCCCATTTACCTAGGACTAGGAGTTTTCCAGGATCTGAAACTTGCAATGCTGACTAGGGCTGTGTCAAGCAAATCAGGATGAATTATCACTCTGTTCATGCTATGTACTGAAAAATAAGGTACCTAGGAAAGTTATTTTCTTGCCTCTCAGGACATAACAGGTAATGTTTATAAATGACAGAGAAATCACAATTACTTGGCACTTCTGTATTTTCTGTGAAGTAGGGCTATTTTCACATGCAAAAGGAGAGAACTGACATGGTTGTGAAGAACTTGAACTTAGTGGATACAGAATGCTTAGCAGCATCAAATTGATTCCATTCAATCACATCTAACAGCACCAAAGACCGCTTTTTATTTCTTGGAGATAAAGAACAATGTTTCTCACTGTCCACTTGACTCATACAACTGACAGTGGGAGAATCTTAAACCCTTCAGTGGCATTGTTTAATCCTCTCCCTCCTCCAGCAACCATGCAGAATTTCTGTAGCCCCATTATTCTGTAATGCTCCAATCCTCCCAGGATATATGACTTGTAAGATGCTCAGCTCTAAAGGGCCCAACTATTTGCTGTCTCTAGCATTTCAACCGCAGTCAGCTTCTCCCTCTTTTGGGATCTCCCCTGGTCAAAGCCCAAGCCTGAATTGCAGTCTTTGGATCTGAATCCTGTTTGTCTTTTGAGACATGCTGACAACTCACCTCCTCCAAGAAGCATGTCTTAATTGACCTCCCTCTAATGCATTTGCTTGCTATTTCATGTTCTTAAGTTTCTAGATATCTCAGTCAATGAGTAGTTAACTCCTGTAATTAAATATTATATTTCTATTACATTTCTATTATGTAATTATACATTCATACATATATCACTATATTTGTACTTGTCTGATTCATAATCTATATGATGTCCACTGATATAAGCTGTCTAGATTTATAAGTCTGACAGGATCCAAGCAATGGTTTGACAGAAGGCACAATGATCATCTCTGCTCACTAGTGTTTTAAAAATGGAATAAAAAGACAAATTTATTTTGGTGTAACAATTTGAAATTAATGCTTAGTTCTGAAAGATTTGTAGGTTGGTTTGTTGGTTGGTTGCTTTTTATGAAAGAGTGACAGAGAGAAGGAAAGAGAGGTAAAGAGATGGAGATGGAGACAGATTTTTATCTGCTGTGCAGTCCCCCAATGGCTCAATCAGTCAGGGCTGCGACAGGCTGAAGCAAGGAGCCTTGATTTTTATCCGGGTCTCCTACATGGGTGGCAGTGTCCAAGCACTTAGGCTATCTTCCACTGCTTTCCCGCATTAGCAGGAGACTTCACTGAAAGTGGAGCAACTGGAACTCAAAGACTTGAGTCAAAGTAGAGCTCCTATGGAGGGGAACCAGCATCATAAGCAGCAGCCTAACCCTCTGCACCACACAGCCAGCTGCAACACATTTCTTAGTAATATATACTTCCCATGAACTTTTGAAGATGATTATCTTGATTTTTCCTCTCCAGAGGGCAAATAGGACTTGCATAATCAGAGTGCTGGAATCAAGGGGGCCTAGAACCCCTTGTCTCTACATGGTGTTGTGAATGACTGGATAATTCATGAGAGGCGATGGGTTTGAGTCCAGCAGAATTTGCTCACCCAAAGGATCTTAGGAATGCCTCATATGACTCACTTCTCAGCCTCCAGACTTAAATAATTGGTATCTTCAAGTTACTGACAGGTATAGCATTAGTTAAAACTTCTGAAAGATACTACAGGTATCTGTCTCTAATTGACGTTGTCATATTTAAGCCTTAGCCTGTTATGTATGTAAAGATTTTTTAAAAAGATTTTATTTAGTTTTATTTAGTTTTGAAAAAGCAAAGCTACAGAGAGGTCTTCCATCTGCTGGTTCACTCTCTAAAGGCCAGGAGCCTCCAGGTCTCCCATCTGGATTCAAGGACCCAAGTTCTTAAGTCATACTTCACTGCTTTCCCAGGTACATTATCAGGGAGGTGGGTTGGAAGTAGAATACTCTGGACTCAAACTAGTGCCCATATAAGGTGCCAGCACTACATCACAGTGCCAGACCATGTGCAAAGGTTTTTATGAACATGTTTAATGAAATTAGATGTTTCACTATCTTTCTTTTATAAGCTACATGATGGAAAATTAGAACTAAGCTAAAAACATTTCTACTTTTTAATAAAAATCAATGATTCTGACATATATCCTAAAACAAATTTTTGCTTAATTTATTAAAAGTTTTGCTTGTGATCTGCTAGATGCAATTCACTAAGGTCCACTTGAACTTGCTAAAAACAAATAAATCATGCCTACAAAACCTAATTTTTTTTATAAGGTAACTACTTACTATAGCCAAGTTCATTAGACTGGGATGTCAGAAATTCATTAAACTAGTGAATTGGAACTTCATCAGTCAGACGTGATTTGATGACTGGTTAACTATGTTACACGTGTAACAGTCCTTTCTGAAATATATTTGTCTTTGCTTGTCTGGTGCAGCCTTTATATTTCAAAGGAAACTGTCTGATATGGGATTCTTTGGAGTGTTTATCCTTCCAGTACTGATTATGTTATTCCACTCCCTTCTGAACTTCCTGTTTTGACTATTTACTTGTTAATCCTACTGATACTCCTTTGTAACAAATGAGTCAGTTTTCACGCCTCGCTTTGGAGATTTTCTCCCTATGCTTCATTTTTCACCATCTAGACTTTGATAGTTCTCATTATGAATTTTTGTATCTATCGTATATGGAGTTTGTTGTGCTACATAAGTATGCAAGTTGTTTGTCAACACTTTGGGGAAGCTTTCAACCATCACATGAGGTTTTATTTTATGCTTTTTTTCTCTTTTTATTCTTTGAGATAGTCCCATCATTTGTACGTTGCTGTTCTTTAGGATATTCATATTTCTCTAAGTTTTTCTTCATGTTTTTTACTCTTTCTTGGTTTATTTTTGGCTTGCAGATTCTGCATCTTCATGATCATTATTCTAACCATTTAACTCTACATGGAAAACATGTCGTGCAATTTTAATTAAAAATACTTTTCTAATAAAGGTTGAATTTTTCACACACACACACATCTCCTGCACTAGGCAGGTAATAATAAAGGTTGAGTTTTCCACCAAAAAAAAATTTAAACTTGATATTTTCCATTTGGTAATTTTTATTATTTGTATTTACTGGCATTTTATATATGATGCAATACTGCCATCACCCCTGTCTTATTTAATCATGATTCACTTTACTTCTCTACACAAGTTGACACACTACTTCAGTGACACTGTCTGATAATGACACTTGGTCTTCCTTGCCTGCAATTTCTATTCCTTGTTTTTAATTCTGATGTATGGGTCATCCTAACCTGGATTTTATTTATTTATTTATTTATGTTTTCAAGCCTTTTTGGTTTTGCTATTGTAAACTTTGCATTTTAGATAATTTATTGTAGCAACTCTGGGAACTACACCTCTCAGGGCTTGTAACTTGTACTTGTTTGTACCGTTTAATGTTAGTGAGCTTAATAAGGTTCTTTTCCTTTTTGAACTCTGACCAAATTCAGCTATTTAGCTCCCGTAATTGAAGGCTTATTGCTGTATTATTTTTAACAAAACTTGATACATATCTGTAAAAACTAACCTTTTCTAATTCTAGGTCCTTTAAAGTTTTGGTTCCAAACTCACTGCTTTTTTTCTGAGCCCAGAAGAGCTTCCCCCTCACTCTTTCCTGCTGCTCTTGTGAAAACTACCTTGGCTGCAATCTAACCTGTCTCTTCAATCTACTTCTAGTTGTTTTTTACTTCAAACTCTTTATTTTTCAAGTGCTTTTCAGTCTGAATTTCATTTTCTCTTGCAAATGAAATCAATTCCCTTTGAAAATAGAATAGAAACTATCTCTTTTATGGTCTGATTCTCTCCAAGCCTAAATCTCTCAGTCAAGTTCCTGCAGCTGGGACAGTCATAAGCTTCTAAGTAACCTCCCTGCTTATTGTTGCTAATCTGATGTCTGAGCTACTTCAAGTTGTCTCTTCTGGCACAGAATGATCACATCAGAAGTGAGGGTAAGCTACACTGGAGCCCCAGTATCTCTGGTGTGCTAACCAAAAGAGAGCCTTGGTCCCATGAGTAAGTGGTAGGTAGAAGCGAGTTCCAACCTCTCATCCACACTTGCCTTGGAATTGGTATCATCATCCATCAGGTAGCAGCGATCAGCATTAAGAAGCACTGCTCCTCCTAGGGAGAGGCCCTGTCCAGGCTCTGTAGGGGAAATGAACCCTGTCGTTCGTAAAACCAATCTGAGTGCAGGCTCTATCTCACTGAGTGGTGAGGAAAGGAGTGATCTTGGCGCAGATATCACAGTTTCCTTTGCTTGTTATTGAATTTTCACAGACATTCTTCAAAGAATTATTCTTAATTTGTTATTTGCCTTTAGGAGCACTTCAAGAACCTTTAAATGTTTTTCTTTGCTTATTTGTTTGCTTCTGGTCTCACCCATTTCAACGAGGAATGGATCAGTAGAGCTCCCTAAATGCTGTCATGCCCGAATTAAATCTCTCTGATTAATATTTGATATACAGGCATATCTCATTTTATTTTGCTTAGCTTTATTGTACTTTACAGATACTGCATATGTCTCAAGTTTAAAATTTGTGGCAATCTTGCATTGGGCACATCTACCATTTCATTTTTTTTCATTTTGTGTCTGTCAGATTTCGGCAATACATGCAATATTTCAAATGTTTTAGTTACAACATCTATTACAGTGATAGATGATTGATAGTTTTTAAACATTTTTGTTTATTGTATTTTCATTTTAAAAGCAGAGAGAGGGAGCAGACAGATGTCTTATTTCCTGATTCACTCATGAAATGCTCACAATAGCAAGTGCTGTGTCAGGACAAAGTCAAGAGCCTAGAACTCAATCTGTCTTTTCCACATTGAGCCATCTCCTCCTGTATCACAGGATGGATGCATGTTAACAGGGAGCCAGTGGCAGAAGCAGAATTTGAACTCAAACCAAGGGACTCCAATATGGGATGCAGGCACCTAAAGCAATTTCTTAGCCACTGCATCAAATGTGTGATTTTTGATTACCATACCTAACCTGGTCATCTTCCCATTTCTCTCCCTCTCTTTGGATTTCCCTATTTCCTGAGATAAAACAATATCAAAATTTAGCCAATTACTAACCCCAAAATATCCTCGAAAGTGTTCAAGTGGTGTATCTTATCTTAAATTGGAAACCAGAAATGATCTTAAATTGGAAACCAGAAATGATCAGGCTTAGTGAGGAAAGAATGTCAAATCTGAGATAAACCAAAATCTAGATCTCTTGTGGAAAAAAGCCATTGAAGAAGATAAAAATTGTTATTACAGTGAACACATGAATGATAAAGAGAAAAAACTTAGTGTTGATATGGAGAAAGTCTTAGTGGTCTAGATAAATCAAACCAGTCACAACCCTACCACAAGACAAAGCCTAGTCCAGAACAAATCTCTAGCTTTTTTCAATTCTATGAAGGATGAGGAAGGTGAAAATTGAAGAAGAAAAACCTGAAGCTAGCAGAGGTTAGTTTATGAAGTTTAAGAAAAAAGAAAAAATGCAAGTGAAGTAGCAAGTGCTAATGTAGATGATGCAGGGGTTTTTTTTTACAGGAAAAAGTGACGATCGGTGATAAATGTGCTATCCTAAGCAAAAGATTATCAATGTAGATAAAACTGCCATATGCTATAAGATGCCATATAGGAATTTTAATAGCTAGGATGATAAGGAAATAACTGACTTTGGATTTTCGGCTCCTTAAGATCTTGACCAATAAAGTAATACAGATATAACGTGTCTCTAGGGAGATTTGTAGGTTGGCATTTGAAATGTCTGAGTAGTAGTAAAATGGAAAAAGATAATATAGATGATGATGATAAATCAGACCAGAGAGCTCCTTAGAGTTTTCTAAATACTTTAACCAACTTGAATTATTAGAAAAACATGGACATCTGGTTCCCATTGGGTCTCACAGTCTCTTAGTGGCAACTGTGATAAAGATAAAAAGTGAGGTAAGAAAAAAAAAACAGCAGTGGTATTAAGTGCAAGAAAAAAAAATGGAAAAAGATCTAAAGAGATAGCTCCTTGGAGCTGCTGAAAAAAAGCAATCAGCTCGCTACAGTGCAGAGAATACTTTCTGAAAAGACTGCTCTTGTGACTATGAAAGATGAAGCTCAGCATGCCCCCCTTCCTCAAACAGCCTGTGTGAGCTGACGGTTGCAGGGGTAGACGTGCATGCAGTGACTGTGCGTCACTCAACACAGTAACATTACATCAGCATGGCTTTTCTGTAGCTTCCACACGATGCAGGTATCAATGCCCGAACTTGACCCTTTACATCTTGCTACTGGGAGCACAGAAGATATACCTCTGAGTGCCTCCCAAAGTACCATTTATTACGAGAGTCAGACTGGAGCAGAGAAACAACTCATGAGAAATGGCATTTGGTATCACCAAGAGGACAAGTGTCTATCGCTACATCTTTGGAATTGTGGGAGGTTGTACAAATTCTGTACCTCAATCTTAATGTCTGTGGTAATTTCCTTAAGTGTCTAAGTAGTAATGCCTCCTTTGTGTGAGGTGTAAAATAATCACCTAAATGCGAAGCTGACATGTGTCTAACTCAAGACATAAACAATAACAACAACAAATCATTGGTACTCACTTTAATGTCCATCTAAGTAAACTGCCTCATTTTGATGTCAAAACATATTTGGGAGTTGTTTAGATATATCTTTAATGATTTCTGTGGAGTTTGCAGTTTTTCTCAGAAATAGATTCAATTTAACTATACTTAAGAATTTGACATTGGCAGTATAGAAACAAAAAATACTTTTGGTGTTGGTCCAAAAGAAATGTTACATTTTAAATATCCTATATCATGGCTCTTTTTGAGTGTTTAGTATACTGACATGTATTTTAACAAGGTATGATAATATAGAATATAATGAAGTATTCTTAAATATGGTGGTACAGTTCAGCTGTCTTCTCTATCATTTCCAGTTGCTCCATTTTATTTATTTATTTTTTATAAAGATTTATTTATTCTTACTTGAAAGTGAAAATTACACATACACACAGAGAATTAGAAACAGAGAGATCGAGAGATCTTCACCTGCCAGTTTACTCCCCACATGGCCGGAGTTGGAAGCCAGGAGCTTCTTTCAGGTCTCCCATATGGGTGCAGGGGCCCAGTGACTTGGGCCATCCTTTGCTGCTTTTTCAGGCCATTAACAGGGAGCTGGATTAAAAGTGCAGCAGCTGGGACTCATACTTTAGCCCATATGGGATGCAGGCACTGCAGGCAGAGGATTAGCTTGCTATTCACCTCTCCACACATATTCCACCTAGTTGCTTCCATTTTAAACCAGGAAAATCAGCATGTTAGTGACTTGATTCTTCACAAGTTTAAATAAGCTAAAACCCTTTGGTTTTCAAAATGCAAACCATTTTTTTTTTGAGAAAGCAGTTAACCAGATGTTTAATGTACCAATGCTTTATACTGCCTCCTCTACCACAATCTACTCATATTTGTGGATAAGCCTACCTGTCCAGGGTGAACTACAAGATCCTTATCCTTGGCGTGACGCAGCATGACCTGTTACACATGCATGGCTGCCCCAGCCTGCTGTGTTGCCCCTGCCTCTCCAAGTCTCTTGAATTTCCAGGAAATTACAAGATCCTAATTTCATACAAACTGTATAAAGGGAAACTGATAAAGAAAAAAGAATCCTTAGAATACCAGAGTGATTATTTTGCTCACACTAGAATCTAAAAGTAGTTCAAAATTTTTCTCTCTTTAACATAAAACTCATAATGTGGAAGGTTAAAAAAAAACCAAGCCTGGATGGCAATAAATCTGTTTACAACATGGTTTACCGAATGTTTCCTAAGGCCACTATTGAGTCTGACTTCTCAGAAGAAAACATTCCTTTGAAGATGTTGTTCTCCACTGACAATGCACCTGGCAATCCAAGAGCTCTGATGGAGCTGTACAATGGGAATAAAGTTGTTTTCCTGCCTTCTAAAATGCCATCCATTTTTACAGTCTATGAGAAGTGCTGTCAGCACATGAATGTTGTTGAGAAATATATTTCATAAGGCTACTGTTGCTATAGATAGTAATTCTTCTGAGGAATCGTAGAAAAGTAAATTGAAAACCTTCTGGAAAGGATTTTCCCATCTAGATGTCATTAAGAACACTTGTAATACGTAGAAGTCAAAATAACAATATTAACAGCAGTTTGGAAGAAATTTATTTCAAACCTTATAGATTCTTTTTGGGGATTCGAGATTGCAGGGGAGGAAGTCATGGCCGATGTGGGAATGAGAAGTAGAACTAAAAGTGGAGCTGAAAGATACCAAGTGAATTGTAGCAATGTCATGAAAAATTTTAATGAGCGTGGAGCTCCTTCTTATTGATCAACAAAGAATGTGATTTCTTAAGATAGAACCTATTTCTAGTGAAAATATTATGAATATTATTGACGTAACAATAAGTCAATCAGTATGCAAACGTTCTTGTTGTCCTGAAAAGTTGCCACAACTACTGCAACCTCCAGCAGTTATCGTTCTGGTCTGTAAGTATGCATTGATATTGAGGCACAAAGATTATGACTCAAGCTGAAAGCTCAGATAACCACTAGTATTTTTAAGAAATAAAGTACATTATAGTGTTATTTCACCTACACAGTACCTTGTTAGACAGGAGGTGAAAAATCAATATTTGCTAGTGTATGAGAAAACTTGAAACAATATTTTGTAAAAGATAGCTAAAGAAAATAAAAATACTTAAAGAAAAATAGTATCATGGTCATCATACTATTGTCAAATAATTGCAGGGTTGACATATAGAAGATGAGTTTAATTTGTTCTTAGTCATCACCATGACTAAGATGAAAAGGAGGAATCTTCAAGAAAAAGCAATTTGCTTAATTTGAAAGATGTTTTAATATATTATATTATCAATGCAATAATCAAATGTGCTGTCTTTTAGGTTATGGAATTTTCTATCATTGAAAGTTCACAATAATTAGAATGACGACTGCTTATGAGGGACATGGTAATAGGGCATGTATATATCAAATGTGGTTGAATTTCACAATTTTTAAAAAATTGATTAATTATACCCATTAAAATGTGAAATTATTATATACTAAGCCAAAACTTAAAAAAAAAAAAAACATTGTGGTGATTCTTACGCATCCTTGTGATGTTTATCATTCTGTTTTACACTTCTATTTATTAGCAGCTGGCAATAAGCTTCAAGATCAACAGACCACAGGCACAGCTTCTTTGAATTTGAAAACCATGAGCATAAGTAACAACTGACAGATTTAGTAAACAAAAATGAGAATTTCAGGTAAAAAGGAATGATATATTCCAGGTATGTTTCATATAATTGTAGATAGACCAACAGAAAATGAGTTATAAGACAGTTATTTTAAAAATATTATTTTTGCTTGAGTTACAGAGATAGATGGAGAGATGAGAAAGATCTTCCCTCTGCTGGTTTGCTCCCCAGATGGTCACAACAGCCAGAGCTGGGCCAGTATGAAACTGGGAATCAGCAGCTTCTTCTGGGTCTCCCACTTGTGGATAGCTGTCCACAGACTTGAAGCATCCTCTGCTTACTGAAAGCTAAATTTAACTGATGCTGTGGTTTGAATATTTTGTCTTCTCTGAAACTCATGTTGAAATTTTATTCCCATGATGAGGCACCAATACTTGGGCCAGACAATATCTTTCAGAGGTCATAGACACATTTCATGAATTAATGGATTGACCAGTCAATGGAAAGTCTTGATAGAGAATCTGCTACTAAAGCCAGTTTGACTAGGTCTTTTATGTTCCCTCTTTTCCACTATGTAATTCCTTCAGGATTCTGCCAGTAAGAAGGACATCACCAGATGCAAACCCTTGGCCCTGGGTCAAAACTGTGAAACAAAAGAAGCTTCTTTCCTTCATAACTTACCTAATCTATGGTATTATGTAATTTTAGACAGAAAATGGACTAATAGATGTGATTATCCTGAATTTTACTTGGCAGCACTGTCTAAAACATACACAAAATAGCTGCTACTATTACAGATGAGACAGTAATGGGTTTTTAATGTTGTGTTATCAGAAAGTTTATAGATCTCATGTTTCAAGTATATAGATGTATACATGTAAGCAAGACTTGATAATACAAGAATTAAAGAAATGGACAGCCCAGAGCAAATCAGATGACAATTAGACAACTCACATTCAAATGGTTGTTCCACCAATATAGGAAAAACACTTCCATGGGCTGTTCTGGGGCACAGCAGGTTAACATATAGTCTGCAAATCTGGCATGCCATATGAGTGCTGCTTTGAATTCCAGCCACAGCACTTTCAATCCAGATATCTGATAATGCACTTGGGCAAGGAACAGAAGATGGCCCAAGCGCCCTGTCCCTGGAACCATATGGGAGACTTAGTTAGAATTCCAGTTTCCTTCCTTTGACCTGGTCCAGTTCAACCATTGTGGCCATAATGGAAATGGACCAGCACATAGAAGATCAATTTCTCTCCCTCTCTGTGTTGCCCCCTTTCAAATACATTTGAAAAAGAAAAAAAAATTAACTCCAGATGAATAGAAAAAAAATCTAATTTAAAAATAGGCAAATGAAATGAACATTTGGGTTACAGCAATTAAAATACATACTGCCTTGGTTTACAGCTAATTTTTTAGATATGGTTTTGTGATTATAATTGTTATACTAAGGGGCTAGCATTGTGGCACAGCAAGTTAAGCTACCCATTGTGATGTTGATATCCTGTATTGAAGTGCTGTCTCAAGTCCTGTCTTCTATAATCCCTGCTGATGTACCCAGAAAAGTACAGGATGATGATCCAAGTATATTGAAAGAAATTCATAGCTTTCTGTAATTATGAATCACTAAAAGCCACAGCCATTTCAGGAATAGATGGTGAACTATATGTCAGAATATTTTTATTTTAATATATTTCTGAGCCCTCTGTTCTTCCTCCTTAAGTGTTAGCACCTCTTTATAGATACTAATTGGAGCTTTATACAATAGCTAGTAGGTAGGTAGATGTGAGTCTGCAGTATTTTCTTTCTATGTTTAAATAGTCATATAAAAATAAAAATCTATATATGACCTGAGTCATCATATGCCTTTTTAAAGTTGAGTTTTCTAGCATAGAGACTGGCTGAGATCAGCAGAGTTCTAAAACCCAAGGGGAACTCTGTACTGTCCCTTGTTCAGCATTCAGCTAATAGGCAGAATTTGCACAATAACCTGCTCACAGAGGACAATTTTAATACACCACAAAGCACTGGACCCTGCAACTTGAGAGATACAAATGAGACAATCTCCATAGTTAAGAACTTCAATTACCTTCTTTGCTTCTTACAAACTTTCCCCCAATTGTTACACCTTATCTTATTTGAGAGCTGCCTTAAGAAGTAAGTGGTGGGCCCAGCGACGTGGCCTAGAAGCTAAAGCCCTCGCCTTGAACACACCGCGATCCCATATGGGTGCCAGTTCTAATCCCGGCAGCCCTGATTCCCATCCAGCTCCCTGCTTGTGGCCTGGGAAAGCAGTCGAGGACGACCCAAAGCCTTGGGACCCTGCACATGTGTGAGAGACCCAGAAGGAAGTTCCTGGCTCCTGGCTTCGGATTGGTGCAGCACTGGCCGTTGCACTCACTTGGGGAGTAAATCATCGGACGGAAGATGTTCTTCTCTATCTTTCCTCCTCTTTGTATATCTGACTTTGTAATAAAAATAAATAAGTCTTAAAAAAAAAAAGTAACTGATGAGCAATCTAGTCACTTATCCAAATGCAGAAGTCATCTTCATTGTGGTAGTTATTGGTCAACTGGATATTCTTGGGGAATGGAAAATAAGAAATCACATTGATGGATGAGTCAAGAAAGGCCTTCTCAAAGATCTTTCACTGGCTGTGGGCAACCAAGAAAAGCCAGTGGATACAATGGTCTAGAATTTCTGCAAACTTAAATCTGAAGATCCTTGTCCACTGGTTGGCAAAAAAAAAAAAAAAACCAAACAATGCCCCTGCTTTATTAAAGTACAAAAGCTCCCCTGAGGTCATTGTTTCCTTGAAGATTACAGGCCCCATCTTCCAGTGTAGAGTACTGAAGTCTTTGTTTACAATGCAGACTTGATTGGGAATTATAGTAGTAGCACAATCCAGGATCTAAATGTGCAAAATCCAGCTTCAAATCCCAGCACAGTTTGTGAGTTTAGCAGTGGCAGTGCCTTTACCCATCCTTCCGCTGCCCACAGTTCATTTTAACCACAGCGGAAGCCACTTTCATAACCTAAGATGAGGTGTTTACTTTGCCAACGAAATTTCAAGACAAGTCCCTTTGTTTTTTCATGTTTGCCACTTTTGCATTCATCCTTCACAGAATTTCTAGTTATTCCTTGACATTGATCAAGGTATTTAAAATTTCATTTAGAAGAAAACATAATGACTTATGCTTTCAATGTAGAACAAATGCACAGAGAATCATGTTTGAGATACACTTATCATTTGATAAACAGTGACCTATTATCAGATATTAAAATTAGCAGCACTAAAATTATTGAAAACAATAAAGGTAACTATGGTATTTATTTTGACTAATAGCTATGCTTAGTTTCCCTCAAGGACTGATCTTACTCCTGGACAAAGTCACTTCTTGATATTTGCTTTGTTATTTCCAGTGATATTTATGCTAAATGAGGACATGCATATCTGAAATTGCTTAAGCAGTTAAGACTCACTGTATATACATTTTTAAGTTCTTCATATTGATGTGGATAATTAATTTCATTTCAGCCTCTTGCCATGCACAAAGATAAGCCTTCTAAGAACTAACAGACAGAAGGGACACTAAGTGATAAATATTATTCCAAAGGTGAGAAAGCAAACACATCCTACAAGAAAGAGTATGGGTAGACCCATACAGAGAAATACTGATTATGAGTGAACTGAAAGATTGCCCGAAAGGAAAGGGGAGTGCAGGGATGCACCTGAGAAGAACCTCCAGCTTTATTCTATGGTGGAAATAAGAGAGTAAGCACCTCTCTTGGTGTTGGCCCCTAAATGAGGTGGGATACAATGCCTCTTTCGGTGTGAAGCCACCAGGGAATTATTTGACACCTCCAAGAGTTCCATGGGGAGCTAGATATCCAAATAATCATCCCTCCATAGGTCCCAGATGAAGCAGATGCATTCTGGAAAATGGAACACTTTGACAAGTAGGGAGGTAGAATTACAGGGGAACTTGTGACTTCCAGCTCAGCACACCTCGCTAGCTGCCTGTTCAACCCATATCAGTATTAAGAATCTATTTTATAGCCACTTCAGATATAAATTTATCAAATGCTGTGTCTTGATCAGACTTGTTCTTTAATGACAATAAAGTGAAATGAGATGCCTTTGGGGAATTACAATACGCTTGTGTGGAGAAAATGTAGGTCCCAAAAAGTCCAGTCCAACAACAAAAAATGATATTTAGATTACAGTCACAAAGTTCACTAGCACAGTCAACACCAGTAAATCCATCAGGCAACAGCAAAACAGGTTGAATGAGGATTCCAATAGGCAATCCCATATCAATAGACAATTGAAGCAGAGAATTGGAATAAGCAATGTCTGCTACATGCAGTGTGTCTGGTTCTATGAGCCAGTCACTAGTTCAAAATATAAAGAGCTCATGTCTGGTATTGAGAATACAGAATAGAGAAAGAGGCAGGGTCTCTTGACCACATGAATATGGTTAAACCTCCAGTTCTCTAATTACTTGTTGGTTGACTTTAGGCACATTCCTGAGATTGAAGTTTTATATCCTTAAACTATAAGTAATATAATAAATGATTTGGAATTATTCTGAGATTAAGTCAGATAGATTATATCTGGCATTTAGTGGCAATACTTTTACATTATTAATGTTTAGTAAGATTATGGACAGGAAATAGAAGTTCTAGCTTTGAGCTTTGGCCTTTGAAGGTCTATAGTTCCTGGGAAGGACATTAGTAAGGGCAAAGTAGAGGTCACTCTTAGAACTATGGCCATAGGCTTTTGCAAGATAGAAAACTATACTCTGGCACAGGAAACAGATGCAAATAGGAGTACAAATACAAGAACAGGTGCTTAAAATGGCCACTTTGTCCTGAAACAAGTTAGAAATACAATAATCAGAAAAGAACACAATAAAGTGTAGGATGATGAACAAAAATCACTTGATACTGAGTCTTGTGTTTAGAGTTCCTAAAACCCATGCTGACTTTCAAGCTGGTTAGTTCTAGAAACAAGGCTGAACTCAAAGATAGTGTGTGTATGCATGTGATTGGAGAGACCTGGGTACTGCAAACCAGGAAAGACTAATCCTGAATATATAGGACCTTGTCCTAACATTTTAAGTCAGTAGCATCCAATAGAACTTTCAGCAATTACTGAACAGTCTCCATATGCAGTGTCTAATTTGGTAGCCACCACCCTCAATTAAAGTGGTTACTGCAAGAAAGGATTCACTTTGAAATATAATTTACTTGAAGTTTGTTGAGATTCTTAGGTGTGTGATGTTTTCTCATCAAATTTGGTATATTTTAAGTCATTTTTTTCAACTACTCTTTCTGCTTCTTATTCTCATATTCTGGAACTCCTACAATGTGTAACTTAGCACCTACATGTTGTTCTACAACTCTTTAGGCTTTATTCATTTTGCCTTCTATTTTTCACTTGTTATATAACCTTTTCATATGGTATGATCCAGCAATAGCACTCCTAGGAATATATCCAAAACACCTGTTACACAAGAAACCAACATGCACCCCTATGTTCATAGCAGCACAACCAATAATTGCAAAACTTGGAAGCAACTGAAATGCCCAACAACAGAAGATTGAATAAGAAAGCTATGGTTCAGGGCCCGGCTCCATGGCCTATCAGCTAAAGTCCTCGTCTTGAACGCACCAGGATCCCATATGGGCACCGGTTCTAGTCCTGGCGGATATTTCTTCTGCTGTCTGTATGTCTGACTTTGCAGTAAAATAAATTTTTTGTAAAAGAAAAAAGAAAGCTATGGTTCATCTATTCCATGGAATATTCTCAGCTATTAAAAAAAAAAAATCAAACAAAAACAAAATACAGTTCTTTGTGGCCAAATGGACCCAACTGGAAACCATTATGCTAAGGGAAATGGGCCAATCCCAAAAGGATAGATACCACATTTCCCTTAATTTAAGATGAAATGATGTTACTCCAAAAAATACTACCTGTAAATTCTAATATTATTTCAACCTCAAAGAGCCTGTATCACATACAATAAGATGTTGTGATATAACCAATGAACCAACAATCAATGTGAGGCAGACTGCTTATGATCTACATCAAAGAACTGTAAAACCTAATATACTTTTAATGCCCCATGTTACTCCACAATGTGTCGGGAGAGCAATCTTCCACCTTTTTAGAATGTGTGAGGAAGACGTTAAGTATAACCTGTCAAGAATATAACAGGTAACTTATAGACAACAGACTCGAATCAGCATTAGACATTAGCAAAAACCATAAAGACATACAGGGGAAATCAAGAGTGATCCTGACAACCTCTTAACAGGAGGTCATATGCACAGAGCAGGGGGGGACCCCAGAGTGGAGCAGGAGAACAGGAGGAGGCTTGTATCCCAACCTTGAAGACTCCTAGATCCTCACCTAGGACTATCAGTACAGGCACCACGGGCTATATCCCAATTGCCAAGGAGACCACAGAGAATTGGACTGCCCTTGTAGCCGAGAACTCTAAGATCATCCACCCCCTTTTGGATCTCCCACATGGGATGGAATAAGCCCAGATCCTTCCTCACAGGATCTAATATCATTGGAACAATAGCCGGGAACCCTGAGCAATCTGCAGAAACAGGAGAACAGCACACTTCCTTTGGGACTCGGGAGAGGTGCTTTCTCTGGTTTGTGTTAGTTTCAACTTTGGATCCCCGCCCTCTCTTTCAATGACCATCAGGGTCGTCCCGGAGGGCCCCCCCCCCCAAATTAAATAGACAGAAACCAATAAGCAAAGCTTAGAAACAGATAGGAAACGGCCAGCTTGGACTCACACATACCTTACTAGGTAGGACACAAAGATTAGTTACTTCTCACTAAGGTATTGAAGATTTCTCTGCACACCCCTCCTAAAACGGTTCTGCACCTCAACTGTTAACATATACCTTGTTAGAGTTATAAGCCAGTTTAGACTATCCTAAAATTCGCCAAGTTCAGTAAAAATTATGCTTCAACACTATAAACTGCTAAATACAAAAATGAAAAAAGACATGGGACAGCTGAATAATACCCTATTGCCATTTTAAGGTGTATAACAGCGGTTGTGTATAAACTGAAATTGAAATGTCAATGAAGTAGTCACAGGATGTGACTAAGAGCTCGCATTTTCTAACATATGATTACTCAATACCATGTCAATTAACTCCATAATGTTGTAAACTGTTGTTGATGTTATGCTATGGCTTTTCATTGCACAGGATGATATTCTGTCAGCTCTACTTTAAGATGGTCTCCCCAAGAAACTGTTGAATTTATTTGGACAATAAGATGCTGGACTCTATGCATGGTACATGCTTGCAAGGAAGGAATTGTGACTGGATTTGAACTGTAATACTGCAATAAGGTGAAGGAATCCACCATGGTGGGAGGGTACAGGGAGGGGTTGGGGGAATCCCAGAGCCTATGAAACAGTGTCACATAGTGAATAATAATAAAAAAAAAACTTCTTCCAGAATCGACTGAAATTTGCCAACCAAAAAAAAAATAATAATAATGTGAAGAAATACAGAGTTCCTATATACTACACAAACAGCTTCCTTTGTCATTGGCATGTTATATTTGCATGATATATTTTTCATAATCAATAAACCACAACCATCTTCTCCTATTATTAACACTTCATGTTAGTGCATATTTCATAATACTTTATCAATTTATCTCCAAGATTGTTCATTTTTATTCATTCTCACAGCTATTACTGACCCCCCTTCCTGTAAAATTTTTCACTTTAGAAGCATGCATTATAATTCAGGGTTAAACTGCATGCTGGGAAACCTTCATCCTGCATTGGAATGCTGGTGTAATTTCCCTAGTATTCTACATTTCCAACCCAGACTTTTGCTAATACACTTGGGAGACAGTGTATGATGTCCCATGATATTTGCCACCCATATGGGAGACACTGGCTCTTGACTTCTGCCTAGCCCAGTGTTAGCTGCTATAGAAATTTGGGGGAGTGAAACGGCACATGGAGGGTTTCTTTTGCTTGCTCCCTCCAGCTCTATGTCACCCTTTCAAATAAATTTTAAAGTTTCATTTTAGTAAGTATAATGTTCTATATACTTTCCTATAACTTCTAGTTAGTTGTTATTAAATGATTTTTCTTTATTGATCTTCTCAAGGCAGTGAGGCATTGCTTACATAGTTTCATTTAATTCATTGTACATCACTTCCTTTAGTTCTTTGATCATATTTTAAGTAGCCAATTAAAAGTTTTTGTCTGGGAAGTTCAGTGTCTGGGCTTTCTAAGAGATAACTTCTATTGACTATTTTGTTCATGTTGTAGGTAAAACTTCGTTGCTTTTATGAATGTTCCATAAGTTTGTGGTTAATAATTGAACATTTCAAGTAATAAAATGTGGCAACTTTGAAGAGATTTCCCCCAACTCCCTATTCCAGAGAGGTCATGCCTGATACCTGGGAGGAGGGAATATGGCACTGGGCCGGCACCAAGAATCTGAGCACACAGACCTGGCTGCACTTCTCCACCAAATCTCCTAACAAGAAGCTCCTGTGAAAACTCCAAAGGACAGATTCTGGAAAGCTTTCAAACAGTTGAACACACAGAGATTTCTGAAAGGCAGTGCTTCTGGAGACGGCTTCAAAACCCCACACCCTTTCCTCCATACCTCATCCCATGCATCTCTTCACCTGTAACCTGTGCAATACCCTTTATAAAAAGTCCATAAAAGTGTTCCTGGGATCTGTGAGCCACCCAAGCAAATTATTGAAACCCAAAGAAGGGTTGTGTGAGCCCTGATTTATAACCAGTCCTAAGTGCAGGTTATATAACCTAGGGCTTATAACTGGAACCTAAAGCAGAGAGAGATCTTAGGATAAATGCAGATAGATAGTGTCAATCCTGAATTAAGGGGCAACCTATTGGCATTTTATTGTAGAATTTATTCACTGATTGCAGGAAGAGAGAAATATCCAAACTCTGAATTAAAAATGGGTCATTGTTGTGTGAGGACATGGGAAAAGTTTGGTTTCCCTCATGAAAGCATGAAGAAAAAAGTTTGACAGATTCAGGTTTCACAACAGGAAATCGACATGATGAATTGAGTGTTTGGTGGCCAGTGTTGGCCTCTAGCAATGTGAGCATACATACTGGAGTGTGAGTTCCAGTCCCAGCTGCTTTGCTTCTAATCCAAGTTGCTCCTAATGTGCCACTGGAGGCAATAGAAGATGACTCAATTGCCATCTATGTGGGATCCCTGAATGGAACTCCAGGCCCCTGATCTTGACCTGGACCAGCTCCAGCAACTGTGGCCATTTGGGAAGTAAAACAGTAAAGGGAAGACTCCTGTTTCTCCCTCCCTGTCATTCTACTCATCAGAAAGATAAACACATCTTTAAAAAAAAATCATGGTGTTTGAGATACATTGAATGGAGTAAGCATTCTGTAGTCTCTTTCAAATCAGAAAAGTTGGTAAAATCAAAACCATCACAATTTTCCATTTGGGGCTCATAAATAGACAAAAATGTTATACAGATAGATGAACGATCTTCCAAAAAGGCTGCTCAAAACAAAATTCTTACTAGAATATTTTGTATATATGACATATTAAAATAAGAAATAAAACCCTATATTTGGCCATATAAACTAAAAGTGCACATATTTTTAATTAACCTAACAATTTTGTTTCTGGGAGTTCACCTTCATTATTTAGAAAGTACTCAAATTTTAATGTAACAGATGCTAAGTTAACACTGTTTAATAACAAGAAATTTTGAACACTATCATCTATTAAAAGGAATGCTTAAATAAACTGTAGTGCACTGCTAAAAATTAATATCTTAAGGACATTGTGGTGGTGCCTGTATGGCTGGCATAAGCATCCCATATTGGAACACCAGCTGCTCTGCTTCTAATCTAGCTCCCTTCTAATGCACCTGAGAAAGCATCATATGATGAGCCAAGTGCCTGCGTTCCTGGCATCCACATAGGAAGCAGGAAGAGAGGACCTGCCCATGACTTTGACTTGGAATAACCCAGGCCATTGTAGCTATTTGAAAAGTGAACCACTAAATGGAAGATAGATTCGCTCAACCCCTTTTTCCCTCTCTTTCCCCCTCACCTTTTTCTCCTCTTTCCCCTTTGAATTAATGGAAACAAAAGCTCGTTACATACTAGCATGGGAACATACAGAGGAGTATGATTAATGTGATCTAAACTATTGATTCAGCAAGTACTTAACCGAGTCTGACATTGTGCTAGCGCTGACAAATCCAAGTGATAAATACTGCTATGTTCACTGCTCCATAAATCTTGCATTTGGAGGCAAAGTTAATAAGAAAGTATGATACTAATATAATCAATGTTTTGTTAGCACTTTTTAAAAAAGATTTATTATATTTATTTGAAAGATTTGCAAAGAGAAAGGGAAGGAGGGAGTGATGGAAGGAGGGAGAGAGAAAGGGAGACAGAGAGAGAGAGAGAAAAGGGGGGTAGGGAGAGATCTGTTTGTTGGTTCACTCTCTGCTGCTTTCCCAGGCATATTCACAGGGAGCTAGATTAATATTAGAGTAGCCTGGATTTGAAGCAGTGCCCACAGGGGATTTGATACTGCAGACAGGACCTTAACCAGTTATGCCACAACCCTGGCATAACTCTTAAAATAACATGCTTAGTACCGATCATTTTCAGTTTAAGTATTAGGAGATATGCTTGCTAATTGAATTAATCAATCATTGTACAATAAAGAACCAAGAAAGTGAAAGATGGGAACCAAGAGGTTAAACAACAGAAGGCTGCTTTAGGAAAGAAAAATCTCTCTGAGAGACTCACATGGGAGCTGAACCATAAAGAACTGAAAGGAGGATAATATAAGAACATTAAAAGATTTAGTGTGAATTTATTTGAAAAGTGGATTTTATAGAGAATGAAGGAGAGATAGTGAGGGGGACTTCCATCCACTGGCTCACTCCTCATGTTGGCTGAAATGGCCAGAGCGGAGCTGATCCAAAGCTTGGAGCAAGGAGTTTCTTCCAGGTCTCCCATGTGGGTACGATGTCCCAAGAACTTGGACCAACTTCCTCTGCTTTCCCCAGCCATTAGCAAAGATCCAGATAGGAAGTGGAACAGCCTGGACATTAACCCATGGACTGGAGCCCATATGAGATGCCAGTGCCACAGGGTGGAAAATTATCTTGCTGCCACAGCGTCGACCCCAACTTGACTTTTTAAAAAGTGTGTGTTCCATTTGTATATTTAATACTGATAACCAAAGAGCTATTAAAATGTCATTCATTATTTTATTATGTATTTATTATTCTAAGCTTTTTGTATTCAGTATTTGTTATTCAGTATTATAACAATGACGTGAGTTAATCTAATATCATGTATTGAACCCAAGGGCCTATCCACATCAGATTGCTATGAGCTCAGTATCTGTTGCTGCAAGTTTCAAAGCAGCCTGAAAAAGCTTTCCTTTTTAAGGTTTTTAAAATATATATATTAGATTTAAGATACTGGGCAGTGCAATCCATCAATAACATGTATTGTTTGATGAAGCTGAGCAGCTTATTATACTTTCAATGCACGGCATGTAGTTGGGTGGGACACCATTTTCAGGGACTTAATCAAAGCTTTTGTTTCAGTTGACTCCCTGAGGAGACTTAATGAATTTGAAAACTCAGCTTTAATTTTTTTCCCCTTTTTGTTTTCCTCAAGTGTGAGTTGATAGTTAGAGGTTTGGGAGACAAACTTATTTTAAATTACTGCGAATCCTTGGGGCTGATACTTGCACATTTTCAACCTGTTTTGCTTTGCCCCTGTTCCTCTGGCCTTGGCTGTCTACAAGACTGTGAACTAGATTGGTAGGCAGGAATTCTAAGTGTGGGATGAAAATATTATTAATGAACTGGATAGCATGGTTTAGAAAGTAGTACCACAAACTCTGGATATCTTCATGGATCAGCACATAGCGTCATTCAGGGCAGAACCTACTGTGATTTTCATGCTTCCACTGCTCCTCTGAATGACTTCAAGCTGCTAAACCATTCACTTCTGTGTTCCTGTCCTCCTGAATTGTCCCAATCTATTGTTAATGTTATTGCAAAAATAGCCCATTGCTAGACCCCAAGTTTTAATAGCAGAGGATCAGGCAAGGGTGTGTTGACTTTAAAATGCCAAGTCACAATGTTGATGAAGTTAAGGAGATTAAAAAAATATTTGCCTGTATTAAGGAAGTCATTGAACTCCTTGGACATTTCCAGAAATCTGTGACCATTCCCAATTCCACCTATTACTCCACCAGGCTTCAAAGCATCTCATACCCAGTTATAACAATAACATGCTCTTAAACGTTTACCTGGCTGGAGGAATGGAGAGACAGAAGCTGATAACACTATTTACTGATTTGCAGAGTCTAAATACTCTATTTTCATTGATTTCTGGCTACCAAAATTATATCTCTGTACACAGAGTTAAGAAGAGATGTACATGGCTTTTTTTTCTAATTTTGAGAAATTTTTTTCATCATACAGTTACATAGGCTCAGGAATTTCCCCTTCCACCCTCTCCATTCCCCTATTGTTTCCCCTATATTATAACAATAGTATAGTCCTTAAGCAACAGCCACAAGTCCATCATTCTGCTATTTAAGTGTATTATGACATTGTAAGTATAAAAGAATGGTATGAAGTCCAGCTTCCTATTGTCAGGATATATTTAACAGTTTCATTGGGAGACCATCATTTATTCAGGAGTAGAGATGCATACTGTAATGTAGCTTCACATTTTGCTATGAGTCTTCATTATACAGTTCATCTAGATGAATGTATGTACATACATGGTTACCTATATATCTATCTTGCAATTTTCATGAAGACTGCCTTGTATCAGAAAGAACATATGATATTTGTTTTTTTATACACAGAATTAAGAAGAGATGTGCACAGCCTTTAAGATCACTGTTAATTCAGTTAAAAGAGTGGGATGTGACCCTGAAATTGCCACTGGCTTTATTTCCAAATAATTCTCATATGTGAGAGCCTCCAAATTTTTTCTGCCTTTATTTTAAAAAAATGTTGAAAATGATTGCTAATATTCATTAAGCTCCTACTATGAACCAAATACTGTTAAATAATGTTTCTATGTATATCATTTCATATAACCTTCACAGCAACCTATGCTATGCTGTGGTTATTATAATTGATAGTTAAAAGCACTAAGACTGAGAAAAGTAAATTTGATCTAAAGTCACACAGTTCTTACACAGTAAGGTTGAGTTCCAAAATGACAATTCTTTCTGGTTACAAGGCCCTTGTGCTCTATGACAGTGTTAATGTGGCTTTTAAGCCTAGGTTTCCTGGGATAGTGCTTCATTGCTTGTCTTTTCTTCAGCATTTTCCAAGTACCAAGTCAGCCTGGGGGCCTGAAAATTGTCTCATTAGCTATCCAACCGAGTTTCCAAGTTTTCTCTTCAGACGAAATATGTTAGTCCTGCCTACATGCCTTAACCTGCCTGAATGTCCTGGCTTGCCATTAAAGAAGGCAAATACAATTAGACTTCATCACACAAGAGCCATCTGCTCACCAATGCCTTTTTTAGCTGTTTAGGACCTCAGGGCACTTTGAAAACCAACATTCAGCTATCAGAAAGATGTTTAAGCACTATGATGCTCTGTACAAATGCCACAATGTCTGAATATGCAAATTGGGAAGACTGAATACTATCATCTCCTCATTATGTAACCATGAGACTTGCTTTCAGCTTTACGGTCCACAAGAAAAAAAAATAGTATGTAGAAATGATTTCCCTTTTGGTTTCTCCCAACAAACCCGTATATTTTCTCTCCCTCCTTTGCGCCAGAAACCCACTTTAGGCTTTGGAAAATTCTTCATTTTCTCAATGAGAGCTCATCATTTCATCAAGAATGATTTTGCCATTGATGATTTATCAAAGGGTAGCTAGTCTGACCTTCAAGCATGAATGAAAATCCTTTAAAAGAATATGTCAATACACAACATATCCAGGCCTTGAACATTTAATAGCATCCATCAGATGTTTTACGAATTTGCTGACTTTCCTGTAAGGTGGTGTATAAAACCTACAGGTTCCACTCATAGAATTAATTCAAGAAAACTGGCATCCATCTAAATCACTTCACTAACTCATAAATTAGGTCAGCAATTAGTAGCAGCAGCAGAGATGTTTCTAGGTTTGCCCTCTGTGTTGCATTGTCACACACGGTTATTTTTGCATGCCTTCTTTGGTAACACAGTGGAGGAAAATAAAAAAAACAAAACTATGCCACAATAGTGTTGTCTTTTCTTTAGTATCAAGGATCAATAAATTCTGCAATCTTGAACATTTAATAAAATACATTATAAGGGCATTGCCATTAAAGTATTACAATTATCATACTAAGGGCAAAATGCCATCAAAATTTATTCCTTTGCCATCTTTAAAGAGCTTGTGAATGTGGATTTTTTAAAGGCTCTATACTGTGCTCTGATTCAGTTGGATCGCAAACCTTCGTGGGAGGAAATTTTTAAGTCCTGTTTCTAAGGGAAAAGAACAAAGTTCTAAGCACTGGCTTGAATGTGTTAAATTGAAATCACGGACTATTCCTGTTAAACAAATTCTGGCACCTACAAGTTAATAAAGGGATCAGCTCAAAACAGAACCGTGCAATCAAATCATATTTGGGATTAACAGATAATAAACTTTGATGAGAGTCACAGTTCTGTCTGTAAGGAGTCTTAATCATTTCAACCATGATAGTTGATGAACAAAAGTAACAGGCGTGACTTCTGAGTTAAGACAAATTATATCACCAAAGCCTGGAGTAGCTACACAGACATTACTTTTATTTTCATTGAATAAAATGCCCACATTTTAGGGAACAGGCAGGCATCATGAGACTTTTCAATCATCTGGTAGTTTGCAGATACTTCCCTGTTTCTATGTTTTAAAAATATTCTCAAGCTGTACACCTCTCCCATCTCTCCGTCACTGAGAACGCACAGAGGTACCAAGAGAGTGAACAGATGCTATGCTGCACGAATGTGAATATTGAAAGGCCTTATAGAATAAAAAGGCGTTTTTATGAGTTCACTATGAATTAGATGAAAGGGCAATTAATTTTCCATTCATATAAAATTCTATGTGATAAAGAGTGAATTTCTATTTAATGTCATTTTGCAAGAGGTGCTTCCAAAAAAAAATTGCAGAAAAGCAATGTACATGCACACCCTCAGATCAAAGCCTGTGAATTGAGTTACACCACGTTCTCCATCCAAAATGCTTCTTTCAAATCTTTCTGCCACTCTGTTATGCTGCTTTGCAAAACTATGCATTTTTATCTCCTTTTGCGGTTGTCTTCCAAACTCCTTTATTGCCCAACTGCATATTAAGTTGTCTTTCTTAAGGCTATCTCACAAAAACAGGGAAAACATTAGAGAATGCAACTTTTTCTCAGAAACGCTGGGAGCTAATTGGTATGTTTCTGCCATAACTAAAATCCTGAGTTATATGTCTCACAGCATGCAAAATTTTATGACTTGGACTGTATATGACTAACTTTGTAGAGCCCATAATAAAGACTCCCGAGACATATCTGAATCATCTGTGTATGCTTTTAAATGCAGATTCTTGGAGATTGTTCTTGGAGATTGCATTTCATTAGGATTGCAGTTGACATGTGAAAAATACATATTAAAAAACAACACTATAAGAAATGTTAAGATGATGTTAATAAAAACTATATATTATATAATATATAATAAACTATATATATGTGTGTGTGCATGTATATCTTACCAAACAATGCATATCATACCTAACTCTTCAGGATCCAGTGTAAGTTTGGGCTGTTTTATGAAGCCTCCCCTGAATTTTGTCACCCAGGCAGTAAACTTTGATCTCTAAGGGGTTTTATTTTAATATTTATTCATTTTTCTTGGAAAGGCAGATTTACAGAGAGAAGGACAACACAAAGATCTTCCATCTGCCAGTTCACTCCCCTAATGGCTGCAACAGCCAGGGCTGCGTCTATCCAAAGCCAGGATCCAGGAGCCTCTTACCAGTCTCACATGTGAGTGCAGGGTCTCAAGGCTTTGAGTCATCATCTACGGCTTTCCCAGGCCACAGGTAGGGAGCTGGATGGGAAGCAGAGCAGTTGAGACACGAACTGGCTCCCATATGGAACCCTGATGCTTGCAAGGTGGATTTAACCACTAGGCTCCCACAGAAGTACTGGTTTTCCAGTAATGGTTATTCCAGCTTCTAAGTAACAACTGAGAAACCAGTGGATAGAAGCTTTTTCTGTCTTCACTTCTCTCACTTTCACTGCGTCTTTCACGTTAACAAATAATTCCTTTGAAAAAATGTCATTCTGTTGATAATTGCTGCTCTATAGAAACCACAGTGGTTCAGGCAGGCGCGATGGCTCAATTGACTAATCCTCCACCTGCAAGCACTGGCATCCCATTGGGGTGTCGTTCCCTGTCCAGGCCTCACTTCCCAACCAGTTTGCTGCTTGTGGCCTGAGAAAGCAGTGGAGCATACCCAAGTCCTTGGGATCCTGCACCCATTTGGAAGACTTGGAAGAAGCTCCATGCTTTAGATCAGCTCAGTTCTTGCCAATGCTGTCATTTGGGGAGTGAATCCATGGATGGAAGATCTTTCTCTCTTTCCTTCTCTCTGTAAATCTGCCTTTCCAATTAAAATAAATAATAAACCTTGAAAAAAAATAAACCACAGTGATTCTAAAAACTGAATGTTCAGATTGCGAAAGGAAGAGATCATGACTTAAATAACAAACATAATAGCTGTATGAAGAAGTATGAATAGCTCAGTTAGAAGGTGAAAGACCAATGGTTACTTAAGTAAATAATCAGTGAGTATGTCTACTGAGTATGTTCTTGTCAAACGAGGGAAGCATACAAGCAAGGCTGAGAATTCATCTGTCAGATGTGGTTTTAATATTTGAATTTTTAAAAATTTTAGTATGAAAGAAATCTCCCATTTGCTGATCCATTTCCAAAATATTCACAAAGGCTGTGACTTGTCAGAGCCAAACTATGGAGCCAGAAAAACCTATTCTAGGGCTCCTACGTGGATGACAGTCACTCAGTTACCTGAATTATCTGTCTGCCTCACCTTGGTCTGCATTGGTAGGAAGCTGGGTCAGGAATCAGCGCTGTGGTACAAACCGTGTGCTCCAATGTGGGAGATGAGCGTCTAAACTACTATGCCTCATGCCCGCTCCCAGGAATGTGTTTTTGTACTTTTGCTGTGATTATCAGGTAATAGATGACTACATTTGTTTGTACACTTAAATGTGGTATATGATGGTTGCCGTGGTTACAGGAAGTGGGTGGACACCACAGTGACCTCAGCCAGAGATCTGGCACACCCCGAAGGCAGCCAAGGCCACATATGGGTCAGTGATGGACAAAGGCCAACATTCCCTGTCCTATCAGCACCCAAGCAGGGCTGATGCCAGCACCCATGTCAGAGGGGGTATAAAACCTTTGTCTCCACTACCCAGCTTGTCTTTCCCTCTTGTGGTCCTCTCCTCTCCTGTTCATTGCTCCACCGCCCAGGAACGGCCCAGGAACGGACTTCCCTTTGCATAATAAAGGCCTGTTTGTACTTGGCTGCTATGTTCTTTCTCGGATGGTTGGCAGATCTAACAGTATAGTACACATAAAAATAAATCTTGGGATCTTTACATTTTTAAATGAACAACTCAAGAGCACTTGCTACATTTCACTTTGTTTTGCTAGGATCAGCAGCAGCAACATAACTTTTATCAGCTCCCGACTGAAACTGTACCCATAAAATAAGTTCCCCTTCCCCCAACATCTGGAAACCACTGCTGTTTTGTCTCTTAATTTGAATACTGCACTTCATTTAAGTAGAATCATACAAATTTATCCTTTTGTGACATTTCATGTAGCGCAATGTCGAGTTTAGTATGTATTTTATCTAGTATTTCAATTCCCCTCTGTTTTAAAATTGAATAATACCCCCATTTTATGTGTATACACCTTATCCACTTGCTGATGTATATTGTAATGTTGCTACTATTGGGTTTATTCTGCTTGAGCTTCTTGCACTCCAATATTCATATTTTTCTTTAAATTGGGGACGGTTTTGGCCATTATATCTTCAAATACTCTCTTCCATTTTTCTCTATTTCTTTTCTAATACTTCCATACTGCATATATCACTTTCCTTAGTCATGCCCCCACATGACCTTTTGGCTGTGTTCAACTTTTTTTTGTGCTCCTCTGACTCACTAATTTCAAATGACTTATCTTCAAGTTCTCTGATTCTTTCTTCTGCCTGTTTGAGTCCACTTCTAAAAATCACTGGGAAAAAATCCTCTCAGTTTTTCTTCTGTGTTTTCAGCCCTGCAATTTGACTCTTTTTATCCTTACCACTTTATTGATATTCTCCTTTTGTTTCATATATTAAATTCCATGTTTTCTCTGTCCATTTATCTCCTAGGTCTTTCAACATATTTAAGACGGATATTTTGAAGCCTTTGTCTAGTAAATCCAAAGCCTGTGTTTTCAGAGATGGTTTTGGAATTATTTTGTTCCTTTGAACAGAACATGCTTTTCTGTTCCTTTGCATGCTATGTGATATATTTGGAGAAAATTATGCATCTGGAAAAAATAGTCCTTTTCCTGTCTCTGTACACTGATCCAGAGCAAGTCAAAGCTGTCTTGAAGATTTATTTCTATTTGAAAGGCAGATTTTACAGTGAGAGAGGTGAGACAGAGAAAAGATCTTCCACCTTCTGGCTCATCTGAAGCCAGAACCCAGGATCATCTTCTGGGACTCCCATTTGGGTACAGAGTCCCAAAGACATGACACATCCTCCACTGACTTCCCAGACCACAAGCAGGGAGTTGGACATGAAATGGGACAGCCAGGACATAAACTGGCACACATGTGTGGTGCTGGCACTGCAGGTTGAGGATTAGCTTGCTGTGTCACCATGCCAAGCCCCTTTATTATAATCTTTTTTAAAAATTATTTTTATTAGAAAGTCAGATTTACATAGAGAGGAGAGGCAGAGAGAAAGATATTCCATTCGCCTTTTCACTCTGCAAGTGGCTGCAATGGTTGGAGCAGAGCCAATCCAAGGCCAAGAGCCAGAAGCCTCCTCCAGGTCTTCCACATGGGTGCAGGGTCCCAAGGCTTTGGGACATCCTCTACTTTTTTCCCAGGCCACAAGCAGGAAGCTGGATGGGAAGTGGAGCAGCTGGGACACAAACTGGCACCCATATAAGATCCTGGTGCATGCAAGGTGAGGATTTTGGCCACTATGCTACCACACAGGACCCTATTCTGTATAATCTTAAAGTCAACATATCCTTAGTCCTTTTTGAGCACAGATTTTCTCCACAAGTGTATATGTGAACATTACATGCATCTATTCATGTGGGATTTTTAAGGTTTTTTTTTTTCTTTGAAAGACAGTTATACAGAGGAGAGACAGAGAAATCTTCCTTCTGCTCTTTCACTCCTCAAATGGCTACAATGGCTGGAGCTGGGCTGATATTAACCCCGCAGCCAGAGTCTTCCTCCTGGTCTCCCATATGCCTGTAGAGGCCTAAGCAGTTTGGCTACCCTTCATTGCTGTCCAAGGCCATAAACAGGGAGCTGGATCAGAAGTGGAGCAACCAGGACTAGAACAGGTGCCCATATGGGAAATTAGTGCTGTAGGTGGAAGCCTGGTCTACTACACCACAGCACTGGCCCCTATTTGTTTTAATGGCTTAATTTTCCTAAGACTAACACTGTTGCTTCCACAGGACTTTTAGATGATTTGTAGTATTGCTCCATCATTCTCTTGCCTAAGGACTCTGTAGGTCTGCAGTACTGTTGCATCTTTCAAAGCATGCCTGCAGTTTCCCAGGGCATCCATTAGCCTGAGATGTGGCCATCTGAACTCTGACTACAGATATCAAGCCCTTTGGCTTGATCTTTCTAATGTGGTATTCTCTGCTATCTCACTCTCTGTAGCTCACAGATAAGAATTGGAGACTAGATATTGTTCATTAGGCCACAGATTCTCCTAAACTGGATAGCAAGTAACAAACTTTGCTACGGTTTTGAATGTTGCTTTTTTTGTAGTTGGATATTCACTTGGTTATTTAAAATCTTTGTTAAGTCCTATGATTTTTATCTGAATTTTTATTGATGATTTAATGTTTCTCTGTGAGAACAAGTGTCTTGGGTTTTCTAGTCTGTCATCTCGCTGATACTATTCTCTCCCTAGATGATGACTTTTAAAATTATTTCCAAGTCTAATATTTGGTAATTTCAATACACAGGTACAGGTATGTCAATAATTCAATAACCTGACTCTTTAACATGATACATCTTATTTTTTTTCATCCATGAGTCTTTTTAATAGCCAGGTACTCCCTAGAGGATGCCTGCTTAAGCCCTACCTAAATTTTAAAGAAAACTACTCCTAAACTACTCGAAAAATTCAAGTATTTTGTCATTTAAAGAGGAAACTCTGTTAGTGGACCACTTCTTTTCTGAAGAACAAGGTGTCATTAATTTCAACTTATCTTCCAATCATGTCACTCCTGTTCTTCAAGCTCTTCCATGGGGAGCAGTATCATGATGCAGAGGGTAAAGCTGGCATCTCATAAAAGGGTACTGGATTAAGTTCTGGCTGCTCTGATCCAGCTCCCTGCTAGTGCACCCAGAAAAGCAGCAGAGGCTGTCCCAAGTGATTCTGTCCCTGCCACCTATGTGGAAGATCAGAATCGGGGTCCAGGCTCTTGGTTTCAGGCTGGCCGAGCCCTGGTCATTATGGCCATTTGAGCAGTGAACAAGTAGATGAAAAATCTCTCTCCCTTGTTTTTTCTGATTGTACCTTTCAAATCAAATATTTTAAGAAACACACCCAAGTAAGTCATACTTTTGTATAATCCTCATCCCCTGAGTGCAGGTAAAACCCATGACTTGCCTCATGGTAAACCTGCAATGTAATTCTTTGATTATAATATGTCCTTTAGAAAGGATGACATGATTTTTACAGATGGGATTGTATACCTCATCAAATGGCTTCTGATTCACCAAAAATGTGATTTACTGGGTAAGGCTGACATAATCATGAGATTTTTTTTTTAAAAAAATCAAGTTAGAGACTCCAATCAACAGGAACTCTCCTTCTACAGCTAGCTACAGTGAGTTATGCAACTGCAATAAAGTGAATTCTAACAACATGTCCATGAAATTAGAAGAGAACTATAAGCCACAAAGAAATCTGTGGCGAAGGAACCAGCTTTACTGTTAGCTTTGCAAGATTGAACAGAGAAGCCAGATAAGCCATCCCCAGACTCCTGATCCCCAGAAACTCTGAGATAATGTGCATTGTTTTAGCCAATACATTTGTGTTAATTTGTTGTGACATTAATTGGCTTTTCAATTCATGAAAATATCTGATAAAACTAACTTTGCAAAGAAAAAAGTTTTACTTGACTCAGTTTTGATAGTTCTGGTCCAACATCAGGAGACATTTGATTTGGCCTCTAATAAGGACAGCAATGGCAGAGTGTTTATAGCAGGTGGAGAAAGAATCACATGGTCAATCAAAAACTGGAGAGCAGCTGTACACAACTTGGGCTTTTATAATCAAACCTCTTGTGAGAAATACCTCCCAAGGACATCTCCTCAGTGACCTAGCAATCGCTCACTAAACACACTTCTACATGCCATGATTAGATTATAACCACAATCTCTATGCCATTAGTACACAACATTGGGGTTTAAATTTCTGCATGAATTCAAAGAGACAAATTGCATTCAAACCACAGCAGGTAAAAAGCAACAGAAAAATAATGCAATCTTCATGGATTTTTCTTATCTCCCTTAAACCTATTGAAGTCTCATTTTTTTTTTCATCTAGGCCTTCTTGGTCCAACTTATTTAAAATTGCAACACCTTCAAAACACATTCTATATTGGCCAAATTTGCTTTATTTTACTCCACGGCTTCATAAGATGCTAATATATTTTTCTTATTTACTTTGTTTATTGTTAGTCTCTCCCCTTTATAATATTAGCTAAATTAAACCACAGGTATAGTATCTTCAACATGTGGAAGTGCCACTAGCATATAAATTCTCCACTGACATTTCTGGAATAAATCAAACAATAAGTTTCTAGGTGACACAGAATTCTCAATGTATTCCACAAACATGCATGTTTTGGCTCTCTGTTTTCCTCAACTTTATTATTTGTTCTCCCAACTCCTTTGCTCTTTTGTTCTCCAGCCATATCAGCATTTGTTTACTTCCTTAAATATCCCATTCTTACAACTTTTGTATATATCTCCCTTCCCCCACTTTCACTAAAAAATTAATTTCTCATATTTCACAGCAAAATTTTTATTTTTATTTGAAAAGCAGATTTTACTATCAAGTGTGCATTCTGATCTTCATTCATTCTCTCAAGTGCAAGTTAATCCTCCCTACTCTACATCATAGCTCCTTTAGTTATACAAATGATTCTTTCAGATAGGAATGAGATCACACTCATTTTCAAATACTCTGGAAGTACATTGTGCACAGTACACTGCTAGAAAAGTGAAAGAGTTCATGAATGTACTGTCTGAGGCTATTTTACCTATCTATGTATAAGGAACTCACGCAGACAAGAGCGGTCAGGAACAAAGAACAAAACTTTTGACTATAGCACTGTATGACTCCTCCAAAGTGTACTTATCAAGCTGTCTCTAGGAATCACTGTACAGATTAGCACAATCAATAGCTCAATTTCATAAATGGCTTCCTGCAGAGTTACAGGGATTTACAATCTATGAAACCGGACGAGCCTGTCAAGTATTCATGCTTAATGACAGAACACATCAATTTCAACAACATTTCTCATTCCCAAATGGAGGCAAACTTTTTCTCTATGATTGCAAAGAGAACACTATTGGCATTCCCTAGAGGACAATCTTAAACTTACAAATATATTTAGGGAATCCCTATTATAAAACTATATCATAGGAAATAATAAAAATAATTTAAAAATATTCAATAGAGCCAACTGAACTGAATTCACATTGACTGACGTTCTCAAGCTGCAAGAATAAAACTTGTTCCTCAATGATTCATGAAAGGCATTTTCTCTATTCCTCTTTTAAATACATATACTCATTATGTAACTCATGTATGAATTGTGGTGAAAAATTACTTGTGAAGGTTGATCCTTGAGCAGATTCATCATCCTCTATCTCATTATCAATTTGATGCCTCAATTTTTATAAAAGCACTTTGTGTCTTTATTGTGTTTTTATTTATGCAATCAGGGTATGGCATGGCATTTGCTGCCTCAATTTGTAGCATTAAGTTTGTGAGTGTGTCAGGGTAGGGAGTGGTGGAGCTTTAGACCTCAGCCATTAGCACTGTCATTTTTTGTTTGAGCTGAACAATTGAGTATACGGATTCAAAAACATCTTAGCTTCAACACCCATCACTTGACTGAGTTTGTTTTGCTTACTGTTCTAAAGACACAAATTTGTAAAATGTGTTTTTGTGGGAGATTTCCAAAGATGAAGAGAACCTGTGTTTTCATGATCATATGGGATTTGACAAGCTTCATCTTGGGGACCTTTAAGTGACGAAGGCTTTGAAAAATCCAGATAAAAGAAAATAAATACAACAAACTCCTATGCTTGACATAGTAGTAATCTACCATAATGTTTCTTTGGGTTGGCTGAACTGAAAAACTCATGGATTAAGTGTTTTTTCTAAGAGAATAATTGTTATATTTAAGACATTTCCTTAGACTAATGACTATACTGTAAAAGTCATTTTGTTTCCTTTCCTTTCACTTTATGGAATCAGATGGAAGTCACATGGATCATATTTTTAAATAATACGGACTGAGATCACAATTATTTGTGACTTTCTAATCAGTGTGTTGTAAGGGAACAAAAACTGAATAAAATGCCCAAGTAAGATGACTTGGGGAAGTTAGTCCATCTGTCAAACATATCTTGTCAAAAGGAGATTCAAAGCTATACTAACACATCACGAAAATTTTGATTCAGAATTTTGAAGAGCTGGCGTCACAAGGAAATTATGCACCCAAATATTCTCACATAAGATATTGCTGAACTCTATTATGGATCTGGTATGTCAGACAGGTTTCTGCTATTTTTTCCATCCTGCCAACATTAATTTGAACTCTTAGATCCTGTGCTGGCAGTCTCAGTTTCTAATACTTATTTCTTTTATTCTCTATTATCAGACACACTTTCTCAACCACATTGGCTTTTACATCACTGGCAAAGAGTTCGATTTAATTAACAATGAGATATCATTATTTCCCTATGAAAAATAAAAATGCACATTATGCTCCACAGTCCAGCTGTGGGGATCCTGTCCATGCTTGGGACTCAGTCATTTTGTGACACTCATTCTGTTGGCTGCCAAAAAAAAATACTTTTAATGTTCAAATTCATGTTTGGCAAGTGGCCCTGTCTGCACAAAGCGAATTATTGATTCAAGAGAATGGATTTCTGGAGACTTTAGCAGCTTACTGAAAAGGGCTGGAGAGTCCAGCCTTATACAGAGAAGGGTAGATCCTTCTAGGCCTCCGTTCCCATATAAACTGTGAAAGTGAGCCTGGAAGCCAGTTAAATCTATCATTTAGACCCAATAATAAAGGCAACTTAATAGATAAATGAGCTACAGGAGAAATAACTGGTTTTTCTCTACCATACTAAAATTAACTCTTCTATTTTTAAATGAAAGCAATGTCTCTTTCCCACCCACCTTTCCTTCAGGTCTCATCTACCTTTTCACTGTCGACTGTACCACTCTTTCTCCCTATGTGTCAGAGCTATGGTGTAGTGCAGTAATCCTCTGCCTGCAGCGCTGTCATCCTTGAGAGCTTGTTTGGGAGTTCTAGCAGGGAACGCAGCTACTCATGTACCTTTGACTGAAGACTAGTCCTCCTCTAGTGGGGATGGTCGTCCTCTTTGACTGAACGTGTAGCTTCGGGAGGGACACACATGGAGCAGTGAGGGAGGAAGGGGACACACCCGCCTAGCCAGCCAACCAGCTCAGCCAAATCAACCCTGGCGATCAATGGGGTGACAGATGTCGCAACCAGATCGCCCTCACATCCTAGTGCTGTCATCCTGTATGAGTGCTAGTTCAAGTCCTGGATGTTCCACTTCTGATTCAGCGACCTGCTTACGATCTGGAAAAGCGTTAGAGACCTTGCGCCCCTGTGCCACCTGGCAGGCTCAGAAAGAACCTTCTAGTTCCTGGCTTTGGACCAGCAAAGTCCCCCTAATTCTTCTATCAATCAACCCTAAAATCATCCTCAGCATTACGTATTGTAGAAATAATTTAAACAAAACACTAGATTGTGAATCTAGCAATAGAGGTTAATAGCCCCTTATGTACAGAGAAAATATGCAAGAACTGCTAATTCCTGCCACCATATATAATAGTATGGCTTTCTTAGCTTTTAAAGGGTAGTAGTTATCCGTTGGTCTTAGGAGCCAAAAACTTGGTGCAACTTCAAGTTGCATCTATTTGGGAAGTAAACCAGTGGATGGAAAGTCTCAGTCTCTCTCTTCCTTCTTCCCTCCCCCCCCCTTCTCTCTTTCAAGCAAAAATAAATAAGTCTTCAGAAATACATATCAGTACAGCTAGCCATGGCAATATTGACATTGAATGGTTTGCGACTCTCATTGCCCTGTGAATGAACACTGCTACAGGGTCTGTTTCTTATAATCATCATTTCCGTTTTTAAATCAGTTTCCTAATGCACAAACAACTATACTGCCATTCTATTTTGCTGTATTAAAAATGTAGGAATTTTTGTGAGATATTGTAAACACTTTTCCATTTTCCCAGGCATCTTTTTGTCAAAATAGTGCCATTGAGTTAAACATTTGCTGATAAAGAAGCAGTCACTATGACGACAGAGGAAGCTCTTACCATTTAGATGTTAGTTTTATCTAGTCTGTCTTCGGTTTCAGTTTGCTTGTTTTTGCTCAAGTAGACAATCAAGTTTCAAGGCCATTGGCTTCGTACATGCACTCCTCTGGACATGACAGGCAGCTGAAATATATAGGAAGAATATGCAGCCTGTCGCATTATTATAGCCTATTGTGGATAGCTGAAATGCTAGAGTTAAGTTTTAGGTTGCCAAGTCTAACTTTTATATTTAGTTACCATCTTAAGAAGCTTGTTAAATGTAGTTTAATAGAACCAACAAAGTAATTAAATTTGGATTTGTATTACTGATTTTAATGCTTAATAAGGAATAATTATAACTTTCAACTTCAGAATAAAGTTGTTCGTAGACCACAAAAAAAAAAAGGTAAGCTCTTTTATCACCAGGAGTCGAACTAGGCTCTGAACTTCTAGCTGGTGGTTTTACAGTTTTGGTATGCTAACATTGTAATTGCATTAGGCTGTGATAACCTTGTACCTGCATTTCAATCATGAAATATTTGAGAAACAACTTGATCTGCCCTTTGAAAAAAGCAGTAAACTTTTACTGGCCCGAGTTTTGCCTCCGTGTTACTAAACACCTGGATGAAGTGTGAAAAATAAAGCCAATTAACAAGTTTTTCCCTAAACATCTGGATGTATAGATTCATAGATAAAATTTGTCTTTCTCTTTATGAAATCATTGGAAGGCTTATATCATCTCTCTTAATATTATTCGGTTTGAGATGCACTTTAGTTTGATTGGATAAAGTAAACATGTTACACTGTGTGAATTATTTAATCTCAGATCTCTTTACTTCTTAGAGACCTCTTTTGCCACTGTCATTGCCAGCTGCTAGAATGCTGTGCATACTTGGCTTTTTCTCTCTGCACTGAATTCAAGCTCATTGGTGTAAAATGTTTCCATTTGAGAACAGCAATTTTTCCTTTCAAAGAAAAAAAAAATGAATGCAGTACTTCACCAAAGTCACAGCAAATCTTTTAAACCTTTCAGATCAAAACACAACATTTTGAAAGAGAAATATTGGCAGCACAGGTAACCCACATGGAAATGTTAGATGCATAAGTAAATCTGGTAAACTCTGCTTTATTAGTAGTTAATGGAAATTTCTCCAAACAAGCCATACCTGTTATCCAAATTGAATACCCTTTTCCTGAAGCCTACTGAACGATACTGCAATAAATTAAATTGGGACTATGTCAGGTGCTTCCCTTATATAGAGAAGATCATTTCCCACAGGATTTCAGAAATTCAATATTGAATGAAGTTAACCTTGTATCTCAAATTCGATTTATTAGCAGCTCCTTTTTTCCCCATGATATAAACTGAGATTCCTCGCCAGCTTGTTGAGTGAGATATCTAAGTTCTTGCTGCAAATTCCAGTTTCTACCATATTAAATGTCACAGAACATATCCTAAATATGTCTATCCAACATTTGTGCTCTTCACATTGGCATTTCTCACCATTACCTGGGATTATTGATTGAGTGTTAACCTAATAGTGTTTCTTGGTTATGGATTAACAGAGAAATATGGGCTGAAGCCAAAGGTAGGAATCATTTATCATGAAATTTCTCCCTCTGATGAACATTCTTTTCCTGAAGGGCACAATGGATTTGAACCCAGTTGGAAATAGAGGTTTTGGTCTAAAACTAAAATCTAATGTATCATTTGAAAGTTTCTCTAGTATACTGAATGCCTGTATGGCAAACAAGGTTTTGTTAATGTGTGTGAGATCTTGGCTAACAATTCTAACCCTGGCAGTGAAAAGTTTCTGTAATAACACTGAATAAAAAGTAGAACTGAGGAACACATTGGGTAAATCACTAACAATGAAAGGAGTGAGTGGTAATGAGTTCATAAAAATGAAAAGAAAGTTAGGCCACAGAGGAATAACAAAAACAAAAAGAGACATAAAAGTAAAAGAGAGAGAGAGAGAGAGAGATGAACCACGCTTATTGATTTATTCATCCAACAAGTGCATATTTATTGTCTATTTTGTGCCAGGCACTGTCATTGATCTTGTGGACCTAGTGATTTGTGAGAAACCTCTGGATACTTCCATACTCAGAGAAACTGTCTGTGAGGGGAGTGTAGGCAAGTGCTTTGAGAAAGGCCTGGTAGTGGTTCTGCTCAAAGAGTGTAAGTCACTCTACTGAGTCCAAATTAACGAAGCAGCAAAATCGGGAGAAAAGGTTTTAATGTTACATAGCTGGTAGATTGTAGATTTGGGATTTGAACTCAAGGATTCTGACTCAAAAGTCAAACTCTTATCTATTGTGTTAAATTTACTGTTTTCATTCCCAGGAAGTAAAAGCTACACAAGAAATGCTATCATATCATTTTAACTCATTCATCTTGTTTCTTTTGACAGTATTGAAATCCAGACATTTTAGTGTTACATAAGAGTACAAAGTTGAAGATCTTTTCATAGTGGAATAATTCTACACAGCATGTCTTTGCCTCAGTTTTATAAAAAATTAAGGTGCTTGTTTCTCTCCTAGCTACCTGAATACCTGAGTGTGTTCACATGCAATATTTGTATATGCAGAAGATTAAATGTTAGTGATGAGGTCAATGATGACCTAGCTTGTTGCTTCCCAAAAGCCCTCATTAGCCAAAGCTGGGCAAGCTCAAAGCCTGGAGCCAGGAACATCATCAGCTTTAAGTTTAGAGGTGCTCAGTGATCAGAGGTACTGAGAATGAGGGGGCTTATATCCAGGCAGAGCTTATTGTCAAGAAGGTCTGACTAACCATTCCCTTGTGGGAGATGGCCTGGAACCACTTCAACACAGTGACTGTGTGAGTGCAATAGCCACCCAGGGTGTACAGCACTGAGGTTTTATACATTTTACAATTTGGGGATGAGAGCAACAGGTGAGGCAGCTAGTATCAGCATCTGCATCAGGAGATAAGGCAGCAGGTGCTGGCAGAGAGTATTCTGGCTAGGTAGTGAGGGCTTGAGATAAGGCAGTAACTCTTGGGGATGGGGCAGGGAGGGGAAGGGAGTAGACAGCAAGCTCATCATGGAGTCACTTCTGCCCCAGTTAGGCCAACATTACATTCTGTTCAGCCTACCCAGTGTCGGGGACCCTAGCACTGGAGGCCTCACCTATTACTTCCTAGGGCGTGCATTATTAGTAGGAAGCTTAGAACAAGGATAGGAGGCAGAACTCAAACTCAGGCACTCCAATATGGAATGCAGGGATCTTAACTGCTCTGTCAAATTCTCTGCAGTTCGTGGGCCTTCCTCTAATGCTCTTTGGCCTTTCAGAATTTCAGCCAAATAACAGATGGATGTGGATTAAAATAATTATATTTATCTCGTCACACATTGCTGCACATTTCTCCCTTATTCCAAAGTTTGCTCTGTCACGTCCATGCTTAAGATTCAACAAGTCATTTCCCTACAGCGCTTTCATTCTAAAATGACTCTAATTCAGTTAACTCTCCCTATTGTCAGAATAATTAATGGAAAAAAATGTCATGAACAGTATAGCATTAAATGTGTCTCAAGCAAATTAGTGTTATCAGAGCAGTCCAGAGCAGGTCTTTCATGTGGCTATAACAGCAGTGTTCTATTATTTAGCATAATCATGAATGCATGGTGGGTAGGGCAATACTGTGATCCAGCTAGTCATTCCTATATGTGTATGAGAAAGTCTGTTTCTCAAAATGTTGTCCTTGAATATCTGCATCAGAAATGTCTGAGTTGCCTATTACATGATGCAGCTAGCATTATGGGGACTTCAGATTAAGCAACCAGGCAGCATCCCACATGGGCACTGGTTGGTGTCCTTGCTGCACCATGCCCATTCTAGCTCCCTGCTAATGCCCCTGGGAAAGCATCAGAAAGTGGCCTAAGCACTTGGGTCCCTGTCACCCATGTGGGAAACCCAGATGGAGTTCCAGGCTCCTGGGCTTCTGATCACCATCTGGTTACAAAACCAATGGATAGAAGATTTCTCTCTCTCTGCAATTCCTTCTTTCAAATTAATAAAGAAAAAAATTAAGGTGTAGATATGATGCACTCATTTGAGAACTTGAACAATCATAATTTCATGAAGTGTAACATGCAACTCAATACTTGATTTATGCCAAATGATTCTTAAGCAGAATGGAATTTGAAAACCACTGCCTTACAAACATTATACATATATTATTACTTGTATACATATAGCTTGCCAGCATGATGCTGCAATAGAAATATGGATGGCTGATCTGAAAGGCCATCAGAAGTTACTTGTGTTGAGAAATCCTTTGGAATGGACCATTTTACTAAAGAGTTGTTAGTGAATAAAAATACAGGACTCAAATTTTATTTCAAATAAAGAATGGATCATTCATTTTGTATAGATATATCCTTATGCTAAAAATAAATTTTAGTTTTCAAAAATAAATTTACCTTAGAACTAGGATAAGGGATTTGGGTTTCAGAGAGGAGGACTGGCATATAGATGCTATGATGTCACTAGGATCTCTTGTTTTGAATCTGCTACAAGTCAGTGATTTCTGTCATATCTATGACTGTCATTTCTGACAAATATATACTTTCATAAAATATATACATATATAGTTCAGAAATATTTCAAATGCTTAAGTATCAGGAGTAGTTACTTTGAAATAGAGAAATCATCATAAAGTGAAATTATCCAATGCTACTTGGATTAAAGAAAAAATGATAGAAAATGTTTCTGCACAGTTAATATTATATCCTATAGACTTCCTCCCGATGAGAACCTGCTGAAAGACATTCTTCCATTTATCTACCTTACCTATCTTTCTACTTACCAATAAACCTATTTTTCAAGGAGTCACTGATTGAGGGACCATTGGTGGAATTTTGAGGTCTCAATTTACCCAAGTGCCAGGATCGTGAAGTTTCAGGGAATAAAGCAGATTAGACTGAAGATGAAATTCTAGAATTTAAGTCGTTTGAGCATAGAAAGGAAAGCTTGCCTTTAAGCTTGGAAAAAAACCCTGATATTTTTAGCGACAGAGTGGTGGGGAGCTGATGTGATTCCACCACTGTCTTCTATATTAAAGTTAGAAGAATCCACAAAACTTGTCAAAAACTTTTCTGCCAATGTACACTCTATAAAGGTAATTGCTTCGATTAATCCTGGGCTGTATTTGGGAATGATAAAATTATGCCACTTCATCAAATATCAAAACAAAACAGTTTGATCTGTTTTATTTTTTTCTTCCTAGGTTATGTGTTAACAATCATGTAAGGAAGCATTTATTTGAAATTTAACATGAAATTATGCAAATATAATTAATATAAACAATCAACACTGAATCTTAACACTAAAGCAAAGGAAAAAGTAAAAGCAGAACAACAAAAGCCCTGACAGCTACTGAGTAGGCAGACACAGCTGTATCTTGTTCACTAGAAAGTACTTTTCTTATTTTTATTTATTTATTTTAGGAATCAATATTTTTAGCATTTGGCCACATTCGGCTGAATTGATTCCCAGAGCACTTGGTCAGGTTTTATACTTTCATCACAGTTGTTCATATAGTTTTGGACAGTGTCCCCCACGTTTATAGATAAGTACACTTAGCACAGTGGACAATCATTCTACTCCACATCATACTTTGCAGAGAGCTTCACTTCAAATACAGTACTCTATTTTGCCAATAGAAAACTTTCTTAGGGAATAGTTAGATTACATCTTCTTTAATCCAAAATTAAGTCCATATAGTTGCTCCAGAACAATCTGAAAAGCTTTGTGTCCAACATAATCCTATTTTACATATTTGTACAACACAGTGGACATAGACTGATTTTTTTTGTAGAACTATCTTTTGGTTTTGTTCATTTGCAATGTATGTTTATTTATTTATTTATGCTGCCTTCCCAGTCACAGCAAATATATATGTCTGTGTGTCTCTATGTGTATGTACATATGTAGGTGTTTATTATTATTTATTATATCTTTCCATGGGCTCTGGAATTTCCCCTCCCCACCTTCCCAAATCCTTTCCCCCAATTGATCTCCCCTATTTCATTACAATAGTATATACTACAAGAAGCAATTAAAAATCTCTATTAAGCACACAATGTATAAATATGCCCCACATCACTATTATGTTCCAGAAGTACAAATCAAACTCAGAATGAGATATTGCTTCAGATTCACTGGGATTAGTAAACAATGTACAGAATAATTGCTGGCAAGGATGTACAGGAAATAACACCCTCAGACATTGGTGATAGGGATATTCAAGTGATGTGGTCACTTCAAAAACAAACTGCAAGTTCCTCAAAAAGTTACAGAATTGTCACATATCCCACCAACTCTACTCACACATATACCCAAAAGAATAGAAATGCCCAAAGTGGCACAGGGGTTAAGTTACAGCTTAGGATACCCACGTCAGGGATCAGAATGCTGCTTCAAGTTCTGATTAGTTATCTTCTGACCCAGCCCCCTGCTAAAGCAAATGGTATGCAGCAGATGATGGCCCAGGTACTTGGGCCCTGCCACCCATGTGGGAGACCAGGAAAGAGTTCCTGGCTTCTGACTTCAGCCTGGCCTAGCACCAGCTACTGTAAGTATTTGGAGAGTGAACCAGTGACTCGAAAATTCATTCTCTCATTCTCTCTCTCTCGCTCTCGCCATCCATTCTCTGTCAACTTATCAACCTTACAAATGAATTTACTTATCTCTCCCTAAAAACTTGTACATCAGTGTTTATAACAGCATTATTCAGAATATCCCTGAAGTGGAAACAATTAAGATGCCCATCATTAAGGAATGAGTAAATAAAATTTGTGAAATGTAGCAGTGTGGCATAGCAATAAAATGGAATACTTTCACTCATAAGAAGAAATGAGTGCTAACACATGCTATAACATGAATGAGTCTTAAAAACATTATGTTAAGAGAAAGAAGACAGATACAAAAGGCCACAGACTATAATGATTCACTATGCAAGCAATACCAGAACAGGCAATTTCCCAGAACTGGCCACCATGCATTGGGATGAAAGGAATGGGGAGCAGCTGATAAGGTGTACAGATAGTGGCGATACATATCATACACGGAATATACATAAAAAGTAACTGAACTGAGCACTTTTAAAGTATTGATTTTATGGTAAGTGAACTGTATCTCGGCACAAAATGTTTTAAAAGAACCAATATATAATAAAATGTTCATGGAAATATATTGAAAATATATACCAGCAAAAAAAAAAAAAAAAAGGAATAAAATGCCACAACTCTAAAGTTTCTCCCTCTTTAAGAATTCTCTGCCCTTGGTTGCACTCAACATTAGAAAAATAGGAAAGGACATTACTAGTCAGGCCTGGCACAATAGTGTAGTGGTTAAATTCCTCGCCTTGAATGCACCGGGATCCCATATGGACACCGGTTCTAATCATGACAGCCCTGCTTCCCATCCAGCTCCCTGCTTGTGGTCTGGAAAAGCAGTAGAGGATGGCCCAAGGCCTTGGGACCCTGCACCAGCATGGGAGACCTAGAAGAGCTTCTGGTACCTGGGTTCGGACTGGCTCAGCTCTAGCCTTTATGCTCACTTGGGGAGTGAACCATCGGATGGAAGATCTTCCTCTCTATCTCTCCTCCTTGCTGTATATCTGCCTTTCCAATAAATATAAATAAATCTTAAAAAAAAAGACACTACCAGTTAACTTTTGAGTTTGAAAAAAACAAACAAAAAACAGTGATATAACTGGGACCAGAATCTGGACCATTACAACAATTCTGACTTGTTATTTTTATAGATTTTAATTAGGATTACTACTTAGTAAGAGAAGGGTGACAGTCTTCAAATTTACAATATTGATGTTTGAGGAAAATTAACAGCTAAATATTTAGTTAACTCAGATTAGCCCTTTATTGTATGCGTATGATATTTTTTTTCATTTTGATGTATGTTTTTATGTGTTACTTCCACTAAAATACTCAAAAGTAAAACCTTTTAAAATTCCTTCATTTTTGGATTTATTCAAATTCAAACACTGCACAGTAGTCTTTAAGGCACCACTGCCTTAACAGCTGCTTTACTCTATTCCTGCCTAGTACCCTTCCTCATGTCACTACAGGTATGGTCAGCATCTCCTTCTAATCACCAACAAGGCTCCCTAAATGGCTCCTCCCTCAGCTACTGCTTGTCTGACTGCCATTAAAATCACAATTAAAACTGCTACCCGCCTAATTGATCCTTCCTCGACTTTTCTAGGACAACTCTTTAAAAAGTCAACAGAAAATATTATAAAAAAAACTGCATAGATTTCAATTTCTTACACTAAAATGAACATGTTTTATTTACATTTTCACAAATTTGTACCTTTATATACTTTTAATGGATTTAATAGCTTTCAGTTGTATTGTTTTATCTGATTGTTTACTAGGGATTTTGTTTGTCTTTAGGAACAAGTACTCCAACGGGCAGTGGCCGTTACATCTACTTCAGCTAGTGTGGTGTTGTTCCCATGGTGGTGGGAAAAGACGGTTGATTCTATCTGATGATAGTTGATGTCCCAAGGTAGACTCAAATCTGAACAAAGCTAACAAGAGAACTTCCTTGGAAACAGGATCTGATTTCCTCAGAGTATCAGAGCTATCATCCACATCAATGCCATCCATGCGACACTCCTGATCTCCGAGGTGAGGAAAGTTGGAAAAAAATGCTTTAGAACTGTAATCTTCCTCTAATGTAGAACAAAATAGACAGTTGTCTTCCTGATGATTAATGTGAAAAAGGTAGAAATCCTAGAGGAATATATTTTCTTTTTCTGCTGCTTTTGGCTATGGTATTTCTGCAGACAAATTCTATCACTGGAATAAAGTATTTAAAAATAAACTTTTACGAATAGGTTTAAACTTATAGAAAATTTGTAATACTGGAGAAATACACCTGCACACTCCATCTCTAGCTTCCCCTATAATTAACATCGTGCATTTGGATGGCATACTTACAACAGTTAACAATGCACTTCTGCTGCATGATAACCAGCTAAAGTCCATCTTGTATACAGTCTTCCTTAGTTTTAAACTAAATTTTTTTTCAGTTCCAGAATACCATTCAGGACATGATGTCACATTTAGTCGTCACGTCTTCTTAGTCCATTTTGGGGTGCTGTAATGAAATGCCTAAGCCTGGCTACTTTAGAAAGCAAAGAGGTTATCTAGCTTGCAGTTCTGGAGATTCAAGGGCATGGTATAAACATCTACGTGGCTCTGATGTGGATGACATCATAATCATGGCGGAATTCTATTCAGCACACAACAGTTCTTACGTGAAACAGGAAGTGGGAGACCCGGGACCAGCGATGTTTGCTCTTGCAGCAACCCACAGTTTTGCTAACAGATCCACTTCTACCAGACTTGAGCTGCTACCTACCAACAGCACTAATTCATTCATCAGAGTACAGCCTCCAGGACCTAATCGCCATTGGAAGATTTCACTAACCTTCATGTTTTCCCTAATTTGTACTAGCTACGATAGCGTACCCCTCACATAGAAGGTAATGTACATGAGTGAAACTGACATTTTGAAATCTGAATATTGTTCGTAGACACTGACAATACTCTTTGGAAACAGTGGTTATTCTAATTACTACTTGTTGCAGGCTTTACTTTCCAAAGGATAAAGCTTGTGGTTACAAAGAAATGTGAAAGTATGTTATTGTAAAAAATAAAAGGAAATAACAAAAGGCGAAGAGAGAGTGGGACGGAGGGAATAAGGGAATGTGTGGTCAGAAGTATTATGCTCTCAGCTCCTGCGCAGTAGTCTAAGCAGCTAAAGTCCTTGCCTTCACATGCTGGGATCCCATATGGTGCTGGTTCTAATCCTGGTGGTCCTGCTTCCCAACAAATCATTTTTAAAAATTATATAATTTATTAACACAGGAGGCTTCAAGGATGAAAACTTATTACGTAAGTCTTAATTAATGAAGGGGTGTGTATCCTCACTGCTAATCCATTAAGCATTCCAAATCTACTTTTTTAATATAAAGATTTATTTATTTCCACTACAAAGTCAAATATACCGAGAGGAGGAGAGACAGAGAGGAAGATCTTCCGTCCAATGATTCATTCCCCAAGTGACTGCAACAGCTAGAGCTGCACCGATCCAAAGCCAGGAGCCAGGAACCTCTTCCTGGTCTCCCACACGGGTGCAGGGACCCAAGGCTTTGGCCCATCCTCGACTGCTTTCCCAGGTCACAAGCAGGGAGCTGGATGGGAAGTGGAGCAGCTGGGATTAGAACTGGCGCCCATATTGGATCCCGGACTTTAGTTGCTAGGCTATGCCGCCGGGCCTGAAATCACTCTATTTTAAAATCTGAAATACGGGCCTGGTGTGGTAGCCTAGCAGCTAAGGTCCTTGCCTTGCGCACTCTGGGATATCATATGGGCACCAGTTCTAATCCCAGTGGCCCTGCTTCCCATCCAGCTCCCTGCTTGTGGCCTGGGAAAGCAGTCGAGGATGGCTCAAAGCCTTGGAACCCTGCATCCACATGGGAGAACCGGAAGCGACTATAGGCTCCTGGCTTCGGATCAGAGCTGCTTTGGCTGTTTTGGCCCCTTGAGGAATGAATCAACAGATGGAAGATCTTCCTCTCTGTCTGTCCTCCATCCTGTATATATGACTTTCCAATAAAAAATAAAATAAACCCTAGAAAAAGAAGTATTATGCTCTCAAAACAGTTAATAGGAAATACATGAAATTTGATCCCTTTATATAAATAAGATGAAGAAAGTTCACTTAAAAATCATTTATATTCAATTAATGTTGTGATCCTAGTTTTTAAAATCAAATATCACTATTAAAACTCTTGAAAATTAGCATGGAGACAAAAACAGATTCCACCAGCCCTTCCACACTTGCACAATGGGAACCAACCTTGTAATACCTAAAATTCTATGGAGCAAGTCTTTTCCTTAGATTCCTCTAGCCTGTGGCAGTGTTTAAAAACCCTCCTTGTTTTTGCTAGCCTTAACAGTGTGGAAGAGTATCAATGAACTATTTTGTATATAATTCTTATTTGGGATTTTTCTGGTGTTTTCTCATGTTAGGACCACAGAGGTCTAGTGCCATTAATATCATACCAATGGTATATTCTAGTCACCTGGCGTTTTCACTAATGATGTCAAACTTGATCACTTGACTGGGGTATTTTTATCTCCACTATAAATTTACTGTTTTGTTCCTGTCCATACTGTGCAGCCTAGCTTGAAGGAAGAGTATACATACAAATCAGAATTAGTTGTCAAGGGAAATTTGTCTCTTACTCCCCATTTATTATAAATTTACTTATTTATGTTACTGTGGACTCATGGTTATTTAAGTCATATATGGTGTTGTGGTAATACCTCATTTTGTTTCTCATTTTTTCCTTTCATTCTTGGCTACTAAAAACTATGCCAATAGCAGGCTATACAATCAGTTTGACTTTTTGAGCATTTCCTTCATTTGTGACAGTTAAGATACTTCACAGTTATCTGCTATTTCCAGAATCAATCATAGCTAGTAGAACTCTTGGTTCCTTTGACTGAAAATGATGTGAGATTTGGAATTGAGTCCTGGCTACAGTCAGTGCTAGCAGGGTATCACTGATTCAAGACTGCCTCAACTGGCAGAACAAAAATATGATAATCCTTCAAAAAGTTCACGGAAAAGGGAGAAGGCATCTGGCTTAGCATTGAAGATTATGGTTAAGACTTCTGCATCCCTTATCAGTATACTTGGGGTACCATACCCAGCTCTGGATCCTGACTCCAGTTTGCTGATCCTGTGGATCCTGGGAGTCAGTGGTGATGGCTCACGTACCAGGGTCCTGTCACTCATGTGGGAGATCTGGACTGAGTTCCTTGCTCCCAGCTTCAGACACTACTCCGCTCACATCCCCATGGCCTGGCAGTTGCAGCCTTCAAGGAGTACACCAATTAGCAGAAAATATCTTTCTCACTCTCTCCCTCTCGGCCTGGCAAATAAATTTAAAAATTCCCCAAATGTCTATTGAATATAGTATTAAAATAGAAGTATATTGAGACATTTTTGAAATCTATACATAGGTTTTTCATAATAAACATTTTCTGTAAGCATTTGAACATTATTCATATGTTTGTAAACCAGCCTATATATACGCATATTTATGAATACCTATCTATTTTAAGCTAAACAGGACTTAAAACTAATGTTTCCAACTGCAATCCACTATCATGTAAATCATTTTAATTTTCTCCCACTGTTTAAGTGTAAATTCTACAATAGCAAGAAACCTGGCTCCCACCTTGGTGCCAATATTTGCTTTGTTGTTAATTCTATTATATATGAATAGTGATTTCAAAACAGTTATCTAGCATCCCCATGGGAAATAATTCTATCAAGTATACAGTGCTTCTATACATTTTCTTTTGCCTTTCATCTTTGCAGTCTCCACTAATTTCCAAAATTATATCAGCACCTCCCTGTCAAACAACGCCAGTGACTTTATTACACATATTTAAAATAGTTAAAATGTTGGACCATTCTGTACCCATCTGAAACTCTCCTGATCTACTAAATGATTTTAAATTTATATACATCAAAGTTAACTCTTTCTGCTACAAAGTTCCCTGGGTCCTTACAAATGCATAATGTCATGTATCTACAGATGTAGCTTTGCTAAAATTAGTCATGTTAATGCAAAATAAGAGGATATATTGTGCATAGAAATTTTTCAAAACTGATACTTTTACAAATTTATGATAATGTGTTCATTATAATACTTATATGTATATGTTAATATTTTCCTGTTGCATCAAATTCACTATTTTTAACAAGTTATTTTGTTCCAGAAAGGACAATGGATTAGTTCACTGTTAATCATTTGCTAAAATATTACCTCATGAGACAGTAAGAATTTCATGTTTTTATCTCCAGACTGGTTTGGGTCCCTTCCATTTTAGTACCCCAATATGGTACATTGCTCTATGATAGATATCAGTCAGCTCTGCAGCATCATGCCTTGTCAAGCCAGGTTTTGTTTGCTCTGTCCTTGTTTCTTTTTCTAAATTATTATTTTATTTTGATAATCTTTACATAGTTGATTAGGGCGCAAAGCGTCAAGGGCTACAGGAAAGTGCGTAAGACCATTGTTTCACATTCTCTTTCTTTTTTGCTGTATCTGGGGTAAGGGAGGAGACAAAGGGAGAAGCCCCACCCAGCTTCCCACCCATCCCGGGGTCCCCAACATGGGGCAGACTCCGAGGGCACTGCTCAAGTGGTTTTGACAGTTCAATAGTTCTGAATGGCTGACAATCTCGCCGTTCCAATCACAATGAAATCTATTCAGAATCCACTGGCTGACTTAGCCCACCTTAGAGTCTCTGCCCAGATTTTCCCATGTTCCTGTTTTTTAGCAACAGAAAGACATAACATAAGGTTCGTTCAGGAATCATGAGATAACCCTAATGTTGGCAGCTGTCCCCATGAGTCAAAGTCTGCATTACAGCTTCTGCATCACAGAAGCTCTGTGCTTTCCTTTATCCTATCTTCTGTCTTCATTGGTGTCACCCTGATTCTAGCCCTAGAGAGTATCACTGACCAAGATAAGATAAACCAGGAAGTCAGTTTGAACTCAGCCAATCATAACCATGACAGATGTTACACAGTGTATTAAGAATAATTTTTAAAGATTTATTTATTTCAGAGGCTGAGTGACAACCTCTTTGATTTGCTGATTCACTCCTCAATAACCACAATAACCCGCTCTGGGCCAGGTTCAAGTCAGATGCTCTATTCAGGTCTCCCATGCAGTGGCAAGGACTCAAAAAACTTAGGCTATCTTCTGCTATTTTCCCAGATTCCTTGGCAGGTAGCTGAATCAGAAGCAGAGTAGCTAAGATTCAAACTGGGACTCCCATATGGGATGCCTGTGTCACAAGCAAAAGCTTAATGCACTAAACTACAATATTGGTCTACACACAGTGGTTTTCAGTATAAAACTGAGGGCTGGCACAGTGAAGTACCAGGTTGTGATGCCACAGACAATACCAGCAACACATATGGGCACTGGTTTCTTTCACATCTGAATGATCCAGCTCCCTGCTAATGTACCTGAGAAAGCAGAATATGGTCCAAGTGCTTGAGTCCTTGCACCCACATGGGAGACCAGGATGGAGTTCCACACTTCTCAGGCTTTGGCCTGGGCCTACCCCGGCCATTGTGGCCATGAGCAGAGTGAACCAGCAGGTGTGACCTCTGTCTCTCCTGTCTACAACACTGCCTTTTAAAGAATAATTAAATCTTTCTTTTGAAAAAAATATAAAACTTGTTGTGAAGTGAGAAACTTACTGAAGATACAGATGCTCATGACCCTTGCCTTATAATCTATGTCTCAATCATTCATCTAAGTTATGCTCAATTTCCAAAATATCCACTGAAGTAGTGGGTACTAATAAACAACAAGTGTACTACCTTTCTTTCATCAGAACTTCATTTTACCATGAAAACTCTTCCATCTTTTTCGTTACTTCCAGTGAAACTAAGCCCTTAAAACATTCAAATACCTACATCTTGATGACATTATTCTCTATTTAGTGGTGGATAAAAGCCTTCCTCTTGTGGAATGAGGAGAAGTGGAGGAGGGATGCATGCATGTACTTCCAGTAGCACACCTCTGTGGGCCTGAACATCAACGATCATCCTCTTTATTCACCATTTCAGGTTCGTTGTTGTTGCTTATGGTTTAGTAACAAATCTTGTAGGACTAAAATGCATTTTAATTTCTTTTTAAAAATTGAGAATTGGGGCCCGGTGTGGTGGTCTAGTGGCTAAAGTCCTTGAGCGCCTGTATCCCATATGGGCGCCAGTTCTAATCCCAGCTGCTCCACTTCCCATCCAGCTCCCTGCTTGTGACCTGGGAAAGCAGTTGTGGACAGCCCAAAGCTTTGGGACCCTGCACCCACATGGGAAACCTGGAGGAGGTTCCTGGTTCCTGGCTTTGGATCGGTGCAGCTCCGACTGTTGCAGTCACTTGGGGAGTGAATCATCGGACGGAAGATCATCCTCTCTGTCTCTCCTCCTCTCTGTATATCTGACTTTGTAATAAAAATAAATCTTAGAAAAAAAATAAAAATTGAGAGTTGTAGATAGCCTCTTACACTGTGTATAGAGATCAGCAGTGAGAACCAGATTAGGAAAGAAAACAAAAGTAATGTTGAAAAACCCAGGAGCCACAAGAAAGACAAACATACATGATGAAAATCATTTTAAATGGCAGTTCAGTTCATGCTTCCAAATCCTTCTGAGGCCTCACTGTGTTTATTTCCTTTTAGTTTCAAAACAAAGAAATGTGTGTCTGTGTGTGTGTGTGTGTGTGTGTGTGTGTGTGTGTGTGTGTGTGTACACAAGCTCCCTCTGCTTATGCTAGAAGTTTCCATTATCTTCCAATCAGAACTTCCTTGGCATGGACATTCTCTTTATATAACTTTGCTTCATGGCTTCTCCCACACTATCCCTGATAATTACTTTGAAGGTGTCATGTTAGCAGCTAGGAACTGCCTCTGAGTAGATGGCATGATTACATTGCAATAAAACTTAGAAAATAATGTCTTGTTATTATGACATTGTAAATCAAAGCTAATAAAGGAAAATGCATTTCCCCTAAATATTAATAGATTTATAGATAATATCCTCTCATAGGACTTCAAAGACTCTTAGAAAATAAAAGAATATTTTTATAATTGAAGTGACATTACCATTGATCATTGAAAGTCCATAATTAAAGCTTTTGCTGCTCATCAAATGCCTTCTCTAAAATATAAAGTGAAGTTCTTGGTTGCTTTATGAAAAATGTTCCTTATTAGTCTTATGTCAATGTTCCATGAAATGAAGAATATTTCAGTCACATAAGAATATTAGTTTTATGTTGTTACAATTTCAATTAGGTAATTGAACTATATAATTAAAGACAAAAAAATAGTGCTTGAAATTACTCAGGAATTAAAAATAAATTGCCATGAAAAACACAGACCATCCTGAATTACTTTGCTTTAGCCACCAAAACATTTAATGGGGCCTGAGCCTCCTCTTCAGCTTACATAGTCTTGTAAAAACACACTACCTTTCTCCCCACCCCATACCACCTGCCATTTTCCACCCTGAGTACTCAGCAGGAATAGTTTAAGTGTGCAGAAAGTAATTTCACAGAGTGAGAATGGATGTTAGAGCGCAGTTTGGTTGAAGATTCTTTATGGGGGAGTTTATCTTTTATGCTTATTCAAGATTGTACCAATTTTGCTTTTCATTTTATTTGGAAGGGAATGGTGGGGTGGGGAGAGAGAGACAGAAAGAATGAGAGAGCATACACAAATGTGCAAATGAGTTCTTCTACCCACTGGTACAGCCCCAACACCACAGCAGCCAAGACTGAGTTAGGCCAAGAGCAAAAGGCTGGCAACTCAATCCAGGTCTCCTATATGAGTAGCAAAGACCCAAATACTTGGGTCATGCATCAATCCTGCCTCTCAAGTGCACTAAGGAATGCTAGATTGGAAGCAAAGAAGCAAGAACTTGAACTTGGTACCCCAATATAAGTCAGGTGTCCCAGGTTGTGATTTAACTGCCACTCCAAATACATGCTTCAAGATTTTTACTTCTTAATTCTTAATTCTGATAACTCTACAGGCCTAGTAGATTCCATTTACTCAGCTCTTCTAGATACAAAAGAATTGATGTCTTTTTTATCTGATCATCTGGGCACAACCTGTTGCTATATTTTGAGTCCATTATTAGCCATTATTAAATATTTCACTTTTGTATAGAATAGGAAATGTAACTTTTCTGCAGTAAACAGATATTTTTAAATTCAAGGCATAATGTATCAGATCTTGGGCTTGAAATCAGCTCAGCCCTGTTTTCCACGTCTTGTCTGGGCACATTTTGCAAGGTACAATCTATATAACATTACCAGATACTACATATGGCTTGCAAAGAGGTTTCGCCACACAGGCACCAGATAGGCATATATACACAATTCAGAAAGTTGTTGTGAAAAGAAAAAATAAGTTAATTTTGGCATATATTTGTGTAGTTGAGGTGACTTTGAATGTAAGTACTCTTACTTCAGAGTCTTCATCCCTTTTTTAAAATTTTGTTTATTTTTATTTGAAAGGCAGATTTTACAGAGAGAAGAGAGACAGAAAGAAGGTCTTCCAAATGCTGATCTCCCCCCCAAATGGCTGCCATGGCCAGAGCTAAGTTGGTATCAAGCCAGGAGCCTCCAGTTCTGCCATGGGGGCTCAGGGCGCAAGGACTAGAGCCATGCTCTACTGGTTTCCCAGGCGCTTTAGTGGGGACCAGGATTAGAAGTGGAGTGCTCAGGACTTGAAGTTGTGTCGATATGGATGCTAGCACCACAGGCAGAGTAACAAACAAGTCCCCAGAGTTCTCATTTTTTTCCCTAGATTTATTTATTGGGAAGTCAGATTTACAGAGAGAAGGAGAGACAAAGAGAAAGATCTTCTATCTGCTGGTTCACTCTTCAAATGGCTGCAACAGCCATAGCTGAGCCAGGACCTGGAGCTTCTTCCGGTCTCCCACATGAGTACAGGGGCCCAAGGACTTGGAACATCCTTTGCTGCTTTCCCAGTCCATAAGTGGGGAGCAATATTGCTAGTGGAACAGTTGGAACTCAAACCAGTGCCTGTATGAGATGCCGGCACTGCCGGCTGGGGCTAAACTTACTATGCTACAGCACGAGCCACATTTCATTACAGTATTATTAATTATTGCTACTATGTTCCATGTTAGAGAAGCTCATTCCATATACATCAAAAACAATGATTTGTAAAGTGCAAAGGATAATTTTTCAGAAAAAAATGAATGCTGTATTAATTATTCCAGCATAACAAATTATCCTAAACTTAGTGGGTTTAAAGAACAAACATCTACTACACAGCTTCTGTGGATAAAGAATCTGGTCTCGACCTACAACTGAGGGTCTCTAATAAGGCTCCAATGACTGATGATTTTCATTCAAGCTCAGATGAAATTGTACAAGATTTAAAAGATTCACTCTGAAGCTCACTTGCCTGTCTGTTGGCCAGAACTCTTGAACACTTTAACCTGTCCGTAGAGCTACTCACAACATGGCAGTAGGCTGCCCTAAAGCAGTGGTGCCAAAAAGACAGAAGGCAGTAGTGAGGTCAAGTAAGACGTAAATCATTCTTTCCATGACCTGATCTCAAGAGGTAACTTCCAATGGCTTTTATTCAATTTTGCTGTATCCTCCTTTTAGGAGCTAGTCAACAGCTTCACTCCACATTCCAGGAGGGATTATATGAGGATGTTAAGCCCAGAAGCCAGGGATCTCAGAGGTCACTTTAGACTGTCTACCACAAGTGAATGGGGAAACACACACACGAACTATGAATACTTGTTGGAAAATCCAAATTATTAAACATTCATTTTTTAAATTTCATGGAATGCTATCAGTCAAAAAATCTCTTATTAATAGATTTTTCCATGCTTAGGTCTAACTTTCATCACTGTAACTCCTAAAAATCATTTTCTTTCTAATCTTTAATATCACTTTTCTTTGATACCCATTTTTTCTTCCTCTTGCATGTACATTTCCTATCAAAACTGTTCAGAAAAAAAAAGAGACCTAGTCAGCTAGACGGGCTGTATTAAACCAAGAGCATAATTATTCCCATTTCTCCAGATGTGACACATATGGCTAGAAAATGCCTCCCCTTGAAGTGAATTTAATTAAGATGATGAAATCAGCATTAAGATGGGGTCAATTTTTAATATTACTGTGAGATTATAGATTAAAACAGGAGAAAACACATCCAGACATGACTTTGTGGATATCAATAGGGTATCTTCATGAAACTTGAAACTCCTATGATGCTATTTTTTCTGCCTGCTTATATGCACTGGAAAAATTTTCAAAATATGCCAGAAGGATTTATACTCATTCTCACTTTTGCACACTAACAGTAATAAAGCTAGAAGCTGGCAGAGCTTAAACATTGACATACATTTCTGTCAGTTTTAAAAGCTATTTATGACTTCCCCTTGCATTTCCACATACCTCTGGCAAATCATTCCATTCCATTACAGTAATGGGAAGGTATTTAATGACCTTATAATATGCCATCTATTCTATATTTCTATTTGAGTTTTCAAATACAGCCTTGCTATTGCTATCTGGACATGTCAAAAGGCATTCTGGGGCCTATTATGTACATATTTAACTAACCTGAGTTTGAGTCTTAATTTGGCACCACAGGCAAAGAAGAAACCTAGAACCTATTTCATCCCTAACCTTGTGTGCCAACCCCTCCATAAATCACTGAAAAGTGACTACCTAGCTGTTGATACTGGCAGCAACAAAAGTACAATATGGAGACTAGTATTATATTTTTAAGATCTACACAACCATAGTTTAAAATGTCACATAGGTAACAATGGAAAGTCTACCTTTTTGCCAGAAGCCTCACTTGATCCCGTGTATATGACTGCAAAGTAGTTACATCTAAGGGTAATTATTGCGATGTGGTACTTTCATTAAGGCTTCACTGAGCAATAAATGTGATGCCAAATGTTTAATAACTGACTGTAAGGGGCTCGTGAGATGGTGCAGCGTGTTAATTCTCTGCCTTTGGTGCCGATATCCCATTTGAGTCATAGTTCATGTCCAGGCTGTGTGATTCTTCCACTTCTGATCCAGCTCTCTGCTAATGTCTTGGGAAAACAGTGAAGGGAGACCCTTGGGACCCTGAACCCATGTAAAAGACCAGGAAGAAGCTCCTGGCTTTGGCATTGGTGGCCATTTGGGGAGTGAATCAGTGGATGGGAGATCTCTCTCTCTCAACCTGTCTCTCTCTCTGTTTCAGTCTATCTCTCCTTCTCTTTAAAAGTATGCCTTTCAAAATAAACATCTTTTTAAAAATAACTGGAAAAATGAATTTTGCATATATATACATAGTTTATTGTATGCTTTACTAGAAGAATTATGACATTATACATGCATAATAATAGATTCTTTATCATAAATTCCATATAATTATTAATTGTTACCCAATGTTTGCTTTTAAAAATTTATTTTCACTTTATATGAAACACAGATAACAGAAATTAATACACAGACAGCCAGGCCAGGCAAAAGTCAGACCTCTAGAATTCAGACTGGGTCTCCCACACAAGTGGTAGGGACCTAAGCATGTGAGCCATTGCCTCCTGCCCCCACAGGATGTGCAATTACAGAAAGCTGGATTGGAAGTGTGGAGGAGCCAGTTCTCCTGATGTGCCAGATACACCACGCAGAGGCTTAGCCAAGTGCCAAATGCTTAATCCTCAGCAAACACTTTCATTATTTTTGGCAAACTTACATATTTTTAGCTAACCTATAGTTCTGACAAACAAGTGTGGGTCTTTTGACATGAATACTGATGGATGTTTTTGATTCTATTAATTAGATGAAACTGTAAAAATGAAAAGGCATGTCACAACTTCACAAGTTTGTCAGGGATAATTTACCTTTTTTTTCTTTCATTACATGATAGCTTTTGAATACAAGTAAAATATGTCTCAACTCTTTTGTGATGTGCACACTATAACAATCACAGACACAATTTTTTAAGTTTAATTAGCAGTTCTAAGATTTTTCTCAGAACAGGGATCTGGCAGAGAAGTTAAGTTGCTACTTGGGATGCCAGAATTAAAATGGGAGTGACTGAGTTCAAGTCTCAGCTCTACTCCTACTTAGAGCTTTCTGCTAGTACACGCTTGGGCAGGGAACTGGTAGTAGTTGAAGACTTACAATACCTGAGTCCCTGAGAGCCACTGGGAGATGGGAGTATTGCAGTGAAGAGGGAGTGAATCAGCCCCTGTTTTTCAGTCTCTCTCCCTCCTTCCCTTCCCCAGCCCTACGACCACCTTTTAAAATAAAGCATACTTTTGAAAAAAGCAATTTTCTAGGCCATCAACAATAAAATTTAAAATGCTCATTTGAAATACCTGCCGACTTTAATTTTCATCTGTTGTTATTCGTGCATTTATTTTTATCACATTATAATAGTCCATTATATGAATACAACAAAATTGGTTCATCCCTCACCTACTGACAGGTAGTTTTGGTGCTTCCAGTTTGAGACTAATACAAATAAAGCTAAAAGGGACATTTCATTAATGAGTCTGTGTTATAGCTGTTGGATAAGTATTTGGAATAGAATGACTGATATGTACGGTTGCTAAATATTTAATTTGAAAAGAAACTACTAACTGTTTTGAAAGTGGTATTTAATTTCGCATCTCCACCAGCAGGGTATTTATGCTATTTCCTTACCAACACTTCAGACTTACAGTCTGGTAAATTTTAGCCTTGGCCAGTGCAGGTGTAGTAGTATCTAACTGTGGTTTGAACTGATTTTTTTTTTAGTAGCTAATATCATTTGTACTTATTTATGCTTTTAGCTTTTCTTTGGGAAACTACTAAACTATTCTGGTTAAAAGCTGTCTGTGTGTACCCACTAGACGATTTTGTCAGCTATCTTCTAGTCCTTGAGAGTCATTTACATCAGGACTTTTTAAGCAACAAACATTTTAAATTTTGATGACAGTTACTGCCTCGCTTCATTAATTTGCAAGGTCTTTCAATCTAAGAAATCATGTTCAAATCCAAAGTTCCTAATATTACTGGCTATTTTCTTCTAAACATTTTATTGTTTGTATTCTTATATTTTGATTTATGATACATTTTCTGTTCATTTCTATGTGGGGTGCGATGCGTAGTCAAGATTTAATTTTTCTTCTTCACGCATTGATTTATTTAGTGTTTAGCATATTTGTTCAAAAGATCATCCTTCCCACCAGAATTACCTTGGCAAATTCATCAAAAATCAATCGAGTGTGTATGTGTGAATCCACATCTGGAATCTGTTCTATTGATGTACCTGCATACATTTCCACAAAACACTATTTCGCCGAATTCTCTTATCATTAGAATAAGACATGAAATCGGGTAGTAACTGTTCCAATTGTTTTCAAAACTGTGTATATAGTGTTACGTCACTAAAGGAACGTCCCGTCTAATGATCAGGGGCATCGTGATTAGCCTCCAGATTCTGTTGCTGGCATTAGCCTTTGCCTAGTATCTTCAGTGTAGCTTTCCACTTTATTTTCCTAATGTAGAGATGCATGTGGAAATCTCTCACTTGGGATATAATTCTAATTACACAAGGCCATGATTAAGAAATTAAGCCTGGGAGTTTATTTGTCACGAATATGGCTAGAAGATGCTACCTAAGGGAAATTCTGTACCAATATCCAATTATATCTTATTAATTTCCATAGGAATTTCACCCAAGTTTTTCAGTCTCTAACTCACATGATGGAAGTAAGTAGCAGTGCCAATCCGCACTGTACTATCCTCCTATCTCTTCTGAAAGGGAAGCAACATTATCGTTATATCAATACAAGTATAAAAGCAACCGGCTGCAATTTGAGTAATTCATTCAATCAAGTTACTGTATTTTTATGATATCAAATGACCAGTTTGACTTTCACTAAATGGACTGGTTGGTTGGCACTTGGAGGAGCATTAGCTTGTGATCATCATCATTACCATGAAATGGTATTTATTAAGCATCCACAGTGACAAGTGAAATAAAGTTAGCCAAATAACTGTAGACTCTGCCCTTTAGGAGTTTATGATCTGGAAATGCAACACATCCCGATGAGCTGCATGCCATTTAGCAGCGTACTGCTGGAAGATTTGGAGATATGCTACTAAGTGGCTGTAAAAGATCAATTTTCTTCCCAAAGTACCAAACTATTGACTAGAAAGTAAAGTGCACGTGGCGGGTAGGTATACGGTATCTGCTCATTTGAGATGATATTATTTAGGTCAAATTTGAACTGGAGATATCGTTTCCCTCAGAAGATTGAAACAACACTTTAAGGAAAGAAAATTACATGTCTGAGCTTTTCCAAAGCAAATTAATCCTTCAGAACTCTGGAAGCATGCACTGATGATGGGGGAAGGCAGCAGGGAAAATGGAATTTTTGACATCAGGAGAACTATGTACTATCCTAGCTTGTCCCTCATGGGTGAGCATTGGGTAATTTTTTCTGCCTCTTCGCTTAGTTATTCACCTGTAAAATCACTTTTGAGATTTAATTATACTTATGCTTTCTTATTTACAACTTGAACAGAGATCTTGCAATGAGAAGTGCACTGAAAATGAATTTATAATAAGAACAGCTATGATAATGAAGGTTTCTTTGCAACTAGGCTGAGAAGTCCATGCTTCTGAATGAGATGCAGTTCTAATTTCTGTATATTATGGATGCACTGAAATAGGTTAACTTACTAAAAATTACTTCAATTCACTTGATTTAAAGCATAATTTCTTCTTCAGATGAAAAGCATTATCTTATTTGAATGGCAAAATTACAAAGAGAGAGAGAAAATATGTATCTTCCAGTCTCTGGTTCACTCCCAAATGGCCACAGTGACCAGGTTTGGGCCTTGCTGAAACCATAGCCCAGAACTCCACCTGGGTCTCTCCACATGGATCCAACTTCTGCTGCTTTCCCAATGGATTAGCAAGAAGTTGGAGTGGAAGCAGATTCAAACCAGCGCTCAAATACAGAATGCCAGCTTTGTGACCAGAGACTTAATGTGCTGCGCCACAGTGCTGGCCCTAAGCCTAGATTTTAACTATTACAAATTAACTAGGTATAAGCAATAGCTCATCTCCTATAATTTCCTTCATGCACTATGACTCACAGAATATTATATTTGGGAAGCCTCTTGGAAATAGTGTGATTCGACCTCTTTAAATGAAGTTAAAAACCCTTCAGAGTATACTTGTAAAAGATCAAGCTACTGAGAAAGTCACAGCTAAGGGCTGGTAGTATGGCTCAGCGAGTTATGCTCGTGCTTGTGCCACTGAGAGCTGTTCCACTTCTAATCCAGCTACTTACTAATGTGCCTGGGAAAAGAGTAAAAGATGGTCCAAGGACTTGGGCTCCTGCTACCCAAGTGGAAGACCCAGAAGGAGTTCCTGGCTCCTAGTTTCAGACTAGTTCAGACCTGGCTGTTAAAAGATCTCTCTCCCTCCTTTCCTTGTTACTCTTTCAAACAAAGCAAACTTAAAAAAAAATTTTAAAAGTCAGTGCTGGAGGGTAGGTTTCCTGATTTCTTATTGTATTACTTTTCTAAGTATTGTTAACATAATATTGCATAGGCAGAGGAGAGAATGACAGAATTGATAAGTAAGGCACATTTTATCAATCAAAACAGATATAAACAGTATTTGTTATGTGTGGGGGCGGGGAGGACTATTGTATGTTTTACACAGCTCTAAACAATGTGCCTGATGGCCACCCCGGGCACTGGAGGCGAGGGGCTGGATTCACTCTAGACCCGCCACTTTGCCCAGGCTTCAGCCAGGGACAGGGGGCCACAGGAGCCAGTTATGTCACTGGCCTGGCGGGATTACAAACAACCAGTAACACACCTGAACAGACACTCCTTACCTGATTAGGACATAAGACAGCCCCCTTGCCAGTCCCCGTGTCCAGAGGAGGATAAAACTTCCCAAGACAGATCTCAGCTGTCCCCTTCACTTCCTCCTCCTTCCCAATGCTCTGCGTGAAGGGGGCCCAGGAGTGGATTTTCCAATGAAGCTTCCTATAGACAACTTGCTGATATAATTCCACCAGCGAGCAGTCGGAGGTCATCATCTAACAGTGCCTATGTTGTTTCAAACCATCTTTACATAATCTTGAGGCCTTTACAACTACTCAAGAGATGAGGAGCAGGGGATGTGAAAGTGTACATTTTTAAAATCACAGCAAGGGGAAAGGGTACAGTAAATGTTCACACTTGTTTGACCTCAAAAGTCCATCACCTTTTACTGCACCAGTCTTGCTCTCTTCACCTTTCACTCTCAGGAAAGCTCCATTATCAACTTGAAAACTATGGCCTAACCAGAAGAATCAGCTGTACTGACAACACTGGAGAGAATTTTCACTTACACTTCAGTGACCTGTCAATTCCTAGTCATCCAGATCTAGCCATCCTGTTGTTAGCAATCTTTTGGGGACTGGCATACCCAAGTAATATTCATGCAATGAAATTACCTTCTCTAATGCTTCCTACTCATCTGCTTATTGTATGACTTCTCTCCATATATATTTTCTCCCTGTAAACTCCTTATTGCCTGAATAATTAAGCTTAGTATTTATTTGGAGGAACATCGATAATTTTTACATTGGGTAGGACTGACAGAGGCTTACTCTACTTTTAAGTATTGTCTTTTTTTGACCAATGACAATGATTACTGTGACATATTTTGCTTTTTAAACATTTATTCATATGAAAATGCAGAGTTACAAAGAGAAGAGAGGCACAGTGAGACAAGGAGATCTTCCAATAGCTAACTGAAGGCCCAAGTGGCCACAATGGCTTCAGCTGGGCTGAACTGAAATCAGGACCCAGGAGCTTCTCCCTGGTTGTTCCACATGGGTGTAGCGGCTCAAGAATTTGGGCTTTAACTGATTTCCCAGGCATATTAGCAGAGAACTGGATTAGAAGTGGAGCAGCTAGGATTCAAACCAGTGCCCATATGAGATGGCAACATTGCATGTGGCCACTTTACCCACCACACCACAGTGCCGATTTCAACACTTTATCATAACCATTAGGTAATAACTGAGCCCTATTGATCCACTTTGCACTCAAATAAAATTTTTTGCACTTTGTCTCAAACTCAAATAATTACTAAAATAAATGTAACTGAATAAATTATGGGACAAATAACCTGAGAGCAATCTTTCACTTGATGATACTAAGGAAGAACTGTGAGATAGTATTAAATAATAGGCATTATAAACTCATGATATTGTTTACATCTCTGCTATGCTGAAGTCTGAAGCCAAGAACCATGCTTAATATACCTGTAAATGTTCAATAAGAATTAACTATAGTAGGGGCTAGTACTGTGGCATACAGGGTAAAGCCACTACCTGCTACACCAGTATCCCGTGTGGGCACTGGTATATGTACTGGCTGTTCCACCTGTGATCCAGCTTCCTGTTAATGTACCTGTGAAAGTGGTAGAAGACTGCACAACCGCTTAGTTCTCTCCATCCACATGGGAGACCTTCATGAAGTTACTGGTTCCTGGCTTCAGCCTGGCCCAGTCTGGGGAGTGAAACAGTGGATAGAAGATCTCCTTCTTCCTACCTCCCACCCCTCCCCTCTGTAACACTCAAATAACTGAACCTTTTTCAAAAAATAATTAACTATGATATGCTGCCTTGAATCTTATAACAGAGATGCAAAAAATAAAGAGGATCTGATTTAGTCTGAAGCAAGAAAAGTCATTTCATGTTTCAGAGTTATTTTCTGCATCAGTAGCTAGAGATTGATTTGGTGGGGTGGGGTGGAGGGCTGGGTAATTATGTAGATGTAATATATTCTAGATTGACTTGTAAAATAGATTGGCAAGGATTTAATTTTTCTTTGATATTTAGGATAACTTAATAAAAATTATACTCATCTAATGATATAATAACTAAATCCCGAGGCCCTTAATTGTCAAAGATCAAACATTTTCCCTCAGGAAGAAATGGATGAGATAAAATAGCATCACTTGTCTTGCAGTGAAGCGTGTTAAAATATAAGGATAAAGCCTGCACATTTGCATGCCCTGATTACTCATAATAGGAGAATACTGTATATTTTAATATGTAATTAAATGCAGCAAATACAGAAGGATTGCTCATTCTCCTTCTGGTGAAAAATAGTTTCCAAAAATATCAAGGATTGAATCTGCTTTGAGATATGTGATGAAGACCTTTATATGGTTTTAAAAAATCAGTGATATATGATTTGGAGCTAGCAGGCAGTGATGTTACTATGGGCTACTGGCCAGAGTAGTATCTGTATTTCCTGAAGAAACTCCTCTGCACGAATCGCTCATTTACAAAAGAAGATAGCACAGACTAGAAGCAGCTGCAGGGCAAAATATTGTTTCATCTCTTCTGTAGAATCTCTTGTGCACATTAACCTGGAAGTAGGAAGCTATCTTTTCCCATCACATACTTTTAAAACAAATGCACCAAAAGATTTTTCGATCTTAATAAATCCATTACTGATATTTCCTTCTTGAAATCTACTACCATGTTACCACATATTCAACTGACTGAATATGTAATTTATTCCAATCATTAAAGGCATTTCACTACTTGTAAAGCCCAGAATCTAATAATATTAGACTTCTAGTAACCAGTAAATATAAAATTCTGAATTGGGTTTTGTAGAAGGACATTCAGAATCTTTGCTATTGTGGGAGACAATAGGCAGTTGAATCCCTCCTGAAGGCACCAGGAGCAATTCATAAGGCTTAGATAAATAACCTGCTAGAGGAATTAGCTGTGTTTTGGGGAACTGTACCTTGCTGTTGAGATGTAAATGGCTCAAGCCCCTTCTCCCTGGATGCCTACATGACAACCTTCCTTTAGTTTGGTGCTGTTAGCAAACTTTGGCTATTGACCATCAGTCAGTAGTCCACGCGTGTTATTATCAGCTCTGTGCACCAAGTCCGTCACTGCAGAACAGCGACAAGGCTTACTTTAATCATATTTTATATATCAAATAAGGGAAGACTGGAGAAAAGCAGGATGTCTGAGAAAACCTGACATTTTACACTGTCATTTTTATACACTGTTTCTGACAAATAGTTATGTTCCACTGCTTTGACAGAAATGCTGAGCATATATCACTGAACACAGAGACCAGACAAAATAACGATTTGAGAAACCGTCTGATTAAATTTTCTGAGAGTTGTGTTATTGATTGATTCAAATTAGTGGTGTACTTTGAAAACCTTTTGGGGGGAATAAAATTGCACACAGACGAACTATTCAGCTAATCAGATTCCTTAAGCATGATTCTGAGACATGTTTGATGATTTGTTAATCTATATGAAAATGACAAACTGGGACTTTGAAACAAGGTCTGACCTTGGAAAGGGAATTTTCATGCGACTCCAAATCTGTGCTCTCTCACCACCAGAACTCACTCCATCCACCAATCAGCACTTACTGAAATGCTCTGGTTTGGAGCAAGGTATTGTACGATAGAAGATGCAGTGGAGTCTATATGAATGTATCTGTAAATATATATGTGTTGGGAGCTGACATAGGAATTGATGTTATCCATGTGAAGGAACAAAAAAAGCTAACATTTCAATAAGATACTTCTCTTATTTAGCCGCTTTCTGTATCCTGCTGCTTTTAATACAACAGAGAAGAGACAGACTGGCTAGTCATGGTCAATAGGGTTCCTGTTGATGCTAATTAGTTAATTCACACACAAAAGAGCTTTCTAGGCCTTCCCCTTCACGCAGGACACACACAAAAAGGCATTATGAAAAGACAATGAAAAATAACCCCTGACTTCAATCATGTTTTTTTTTTCTTCTGACTAGTCTTTTTGTCTCAAAGAACTGTGTCAAATTTGGCCTGGTTTTTCCCACAATGTACCTTGTGTGTGGAGTCAGCATTGTGTAGTCAAAGAATATGAGCTTCAGAAACAGAAAAAATTGAGTTCCAGCATTGTGTGATTTTGAGCACGCTGGTTTTTTTTTTTTTCCTGAGATGTAGTTTCGTGTTTTCTCCCATTTGTGAAATAAGAGTATACATTTATCTCCATACAAGTAACTAACCATGAGTGAAACTGTAGTGCACACGAATTTGTGTTTCCCTTGTCCTCAGTGTAATGTACCATCAGAGAACTCCCATGACTTTAAGGTTACTTCTAGTTTTAAGGCTCACTCAGATGTCTCACAAGGCCTATGCTGCACTTAGTGGTGGTCACTTAGTGGTAATATGCAACCCAACCTGGCAAGTTCCAATCCAGTACAGATGCATCTTTCACAAACCTTACACAAAGATTACACTTGCTGCAAGAATACTTGGATCTCCATTATAAAACCAGCAAGTGGTAACAAAGACAGGTTGTGTGCAAGTATAACAAAGTGGGAAGAATCCGCCAAACTCTGAGAATGTTCTTTGGATGGAGACCCTTTGGGTCTGGAGGTTATCTGATCCTTTAGCTGCGCAGCTCATGCCATCAGCCTGCTCACGTTACACATTTTGTAAGAGTGCCCTCGGATCAAACTGTCTAGGTTCCTGGATATATGTGCTGATAATTTCATCTGCTGAATATCAACGTCATTTGATTAACTATTCATCAAAATCAGAGGGAAATCCTCCTCTCCTCAATGGGGTAAGACAAATAAAATCATGAACAAGGTGGTCCAACCTCAACTAAGGACATCCATCAGCTTTACTGAGCTGCTCTTGGCTTGGTAACTGGTCTTGGGACTTTCACCTGAGGTGAAACTGCCATTGCTTGGCAGGCTCGTTTTGACTTGTAGCCACTTTTAAGAAAGAACTGGGTTTCGGTGATGCATTCCCATCTCTTCCTATCTACCCTAAAATGTTCGTGTTTCCAAGATATGTCTCATTGGTAATTGGCTTAGACTTGGTGATCGAGATTAGGTTGAGCTTTTGACTGACAGGTGGCCTGAAGTTTGAAGTGACAGTGTTAACACAGACGCCTAACAGATTGGGTTTTGAGTTCACTGATTGGCTACCACAGAAACACTGCTTGTGATTATGCATCCTAAGATTGGCTCAATGAAAGCTCTTCGTACAACTGGAGGGAAGCAGAGAGATTTCTCCAGGCAAAATTAACCATGACATCCAGAATGCATGATACTTATTGTTTAGGTACTGGTCAAACCATATTCATCTCCTGTGCTACCCACTCTGCAACTCTGCCCTCTAGGCCCCCAAGACTATCAGTGTGCAAATCCATGATCATCTGTATCCCAAAACACTAATAAGAAAATTAAAGGAGGAGAAGCATTTGCTTCTCAGCTCTTCCTAAACCACTGGAGGTAACTCAACATCTCTCCCGGTACAACCCCTCTAGCTAATACACTTAAGGCTTTGCTAAAATGCTGTTGCTTACCAGGCTAAAGACAAGATAATCATCCTGGAATCAGACCCCAATCCAGGGAGACTGACTGGAGGAAGAGGCAGCTGCTTACAAGTCAGTTAAATTTCCTGGACTTTTCTCTGCAACTATTCAGAAGATCCACACCATAGGCAGATGGGAGCTGAACTTCACTGGATGGAAATCCGAAATATTCTGAGAGAATTTCTTGAGGGAGGTTGAGAGAGAAGGAAGGAGAGAAGGAAGGGCAGGGCAAGGCAGAAAACAAGCAAAGGCAGGGCCTTAGCAAGATGGTTCTGAACAATTTATCTTAGGATTATGGGCCCAGTGGTACTATGGGCCCACCACTCTGCTGCCAATGCCTCTGCCGCAGCAATCCTGAATCATAGAGAATAACACCCAGAATCCCTCTGTAACACATCGAAGAGGTTAGTTCACACCAGCTTGAGTCCTGAGACTCTTGAATGCATAACCATGGCCAAGGGGGAGACAGTTAACTTTGTCACTGATATCAAGTTCTCGGGAGCAAGAAACTTGTAAATTTCAGGAAGATAAAGAGAAATTTGCCCTGAAGTGTATCCAGTGATAATCAGAAGTTGCATTGGGATAATAAAATAAGGGAACCTGGATATTGGAAGAGGAAACAAGCAAAATAAATAAATAAATAAATAAATAAATAAATAAACCTATAAAAGGTCTAAAATTTAACCGAATTGAAATAATGTATGCTGAAAATATACAAAAGTATGTTGATTGGCCTTTGTACCTCTACAATACAAGACCCAAATTAACTTTTGACATTCAGATGTGCTAATTAGAAAACCTTCAGGAACATAATAGGGTTCAAATTGCAGTTATATTTGTCCATCTACTAAATTTAACCTTGCTGTCCATGTACTCTTGGGGAAGTTACAGAATATAAATTAGAGAACAAATAGATGTGCCTCAGCTTAACCATCAGTACTATTGTTTGAATTCCCATTGGTCATAGCACCCCAAGACCTAATATAGCTTGGACACTCTGACCCAATGAAAAATAAATTAAAATTAAATGAAGTAGCTGGCACTTACAATTTGGCTTCTTTTTTTTTTTAAGATTTATTATTGGATAGCCAGATATAAAGAGAAAGAAAGATCTTCCGTTGACTGGCACACTCCACAAGTGGCCACAATGGCTGGAAGAGAGTCAACATTTGAAGCCAGGAAGTGCTTCTGTGTCTCCCATGTGGGTGCAGCGTCCCAAGGCTTCGGGCTGTCCTTGGCTGCTTTCCTAGGCCACAAGCAGGGAGCTGGATGGGAAGTGGAACAGCTTGGACACGAACTAGCGCCTATATGAGAACCTGGCATGTACAAGGCGAGGAATTAGCCATTAGGCCAACACACCGGGCCCTAAAACTTGGTTTAACAAATGGATCCCATGATTACTCCCGCATAAACTAGAACAACTAGCATGTTGAATATAAATAATATAAATTAATGGGCCTGACTCAATGGCTAACTCTTCAAGTGCCAAAATTCCATATGTGCTGGTGCAGGTCGTTGCTGCTCCACTTCCCACCCAGCTCCCTGCTTGTGGCCCGGGAAAGCAGTAGAGGACAGTCCAAAGCCTTGGGACCCTGCACCCATGTGGGAGACCCAGAAGTAGCTCAAGGCTCCTGCCTTTGGATGGGCTAAGTAAGCTCTGTCCACTGCAGTCATTTTGGGAGTGAACCAGAGCTTGGAAGCTCTTTGTCTCTTTCTCTCCGTAAGTTTGATCTGCCTTCCCAATATAAATAAATAAATCTTTAAAAAAAATAAATAAATAGCATTAAAAAAAAACAGGGGCTTCAAAGATGAAAACTTATTACATAAGTCTTAATTATGAATGGGGTGGGTATCCTCATCACTGTTAATCCATTTAGCATTTCAAATTTGTCTGTTTTAAAAATAAAACATGGGCTTGGCACAGTAGCCTAGCAGCTAAGGTCCTTGCCCTATATGCTCTGGGATCCCATATGGATGGTAGTTCTAACCCCAGTGGTCCAGCTTCCCATCCAGCTCCCTGGGAAAGCAGTTGAGCAGCTGTGGCCTGGGAAAGCAGTTGAGGACAGCCCAAAGCCTTGGGACCCTGTACCTGCATGGAAGAACCCGAAGAGGCTCCTGGCTCCTGGCTTCAGATTGGCACAGCTCCAGTCATTGTGGCTGCTTGGGGAATGAATCAACAGATGGAAAATCTTCCTGTCTCTCCTCCTCTCTGTATATCTGACTTTGCAATAAATAAATAATTCTTTAAAATCTGAAACATAAGGATGATGGATGGGAAAGCAGTCGAGGATGGCCCAAAGCTTTGGGTCCCTGCACTCGTGTGGGAGACCAGGAAGAGGCTCCTGATTTGGACTGGCTCAGCTCTAGCCGTTGTGCTCACTTGGGGAGTGAATCATCAGATGGAAAATCTTCCTCTCTGCCTCTCTTCCTCTCTGTATATCTGCCTTTCTAATAAAAATAAATGAATCTTCAAAAGAAAAAAGAATGATGGATTATTGCCAATCTAATACTGTTTTCCTCCACATTAGCTCCCATAGTCAACACCCAGTTATACTGAAATTGGTAAGTCTGGGGCCCGGCAGCAGTGGCCTAGCAGCTAAAGTCCTCGCTTTGAACACGCCTGTATCCCAATATAGGCGCTGGTTCTAATCCCAGCAGCTCCACTTCCCTTCCAGCTTCCCTGCTTGTGGCCTAGGAAAGCAGTCGAGGACGGCCCAATGCCTTGGGTTCCTGCACCCACGTTGGAGACCTGAAAGAGGTTCCTGATTCCCGGCTTCGGATCGGCACAGCACTGGCCGTTGCGGCCACTTGGGGAGTGAATCATCGGATGGAAGATCTTCCTGTCTTTCCTCCTCTCTGTATATCCGACTTTGTAATAAAAATAAAATAAATCTTAAAAAAAATTAGTAAGTCTGTCCAATTAATAGCAAGTACATATTTTGTTACTCTTTTGGCTAGTACATTGTTTTATGCCATTTCCAATAGCTTCTACAGTTCAGTACTTTTTGCTTTGTTATGGCATTAAGGAGCTAGTGCATGGTCATAAACGTAGAAGCCATGCCTCTATCCCCTCATCAGCCTTTCTGCCCACCTGAGTCAAATGACACATCACCTAGCATCACCTGGACCCTCTAAAGGCCCCTGATAGAGAGAGGCTCCCTCTCTGGCTCATGTGCTTCTGGTGCTCTTGCACCACAACCCTTGGCTTCCCCAGTACCTGCTTGCCCTCTGGCTTTCTACAGACTCCAAGGAGACATAGCCCCCAAGCATGCCCGTCTCTGTCTCTATTCCTCACCCTCTGCTCACTACTTGGGCAGGACAGTGAAGATACGAATGTTAAGATGCTTTGTATTTCTAACGTGTATACTTTCAAGAGTTCCAGGAGAGGTGAGGCCTAACAGTAATGGAATGTGGACAAAGCCAGCTTGGTGTGACTAGGTTGTTGTTTTTACAGCTTTGTAAGTGTGACTAGGTTGTTTGCTGCACGTCTCTTAGGATATTTTATATTGCTGGGGAATCTTAAGTTTAACGGATGGACTTCATGGTAATGACCATTTGTTGCTCTCAGGGTTTCAATTCAGACTGGATTACCACATGGACTTCTTTGCTCATTTCTAGTGGGCCCTGCCATCGGTTAATCAAGACTCCTCAATACATCCTAGACTTGTCTGGTGTGATCTCTCTTGCACCCCGCAAGTTTGTCTCCCACAGAACCTACTATACCCTTACCAGGCTACACCACTTGCATATCTCAGTGATCTTGCCCACTGTACACTGTCTGCTGCCAAGATCTTAACTGCAAGCACCATATCAAGGAGCAGAGATATGACGTTCAGTTAATGATGCCTTCCTCTCAGGATATTCCTCGCATGTACTCTAAGGACATGTAACACTCAGAGAAACTAACAAAAAAAAAAAAAAAGGATGTCTCATTGCTCCCACCTATAGTTACAAGACCTCAGCACTTGCATTAAATTCCTGAACTTCATCTGATAAGCCAAGGGCTCTTTCCCTGGAAGGATCCAGAAGGAGTTACAGCATGTTAATACGAATCCAGCCTCTTTTAGTTCTTTGGGGATTCACAAACAAAATATTCGTCATGTATGATTTTACTTACCCTCGTTGTCTCTGTTACTTGCAAAGAGTCCTATGTTCAATGGTGACACCGCCACAAAGGGAAAGCTCTCCAGTGCTTCCCAGTGAAGACCAATAGGCATGTATTGCCACCTTCAGAGACGCCTTCCCTGTCCAGGATTGAAGGACCTCTCCTCCTGCCACCTGGAATCACAGAACAAACTCAGGTGCAGATAGCTCATCTAAAGGCTGGTAGAAAGCTCCTTGCTTTGTAAAGACCCTCCCCCCACCGCCCGGGGAACATTCCAGAATGCTGAGACTGTTAACTTCACCAATAGCTTTCCTGCTTACCCCACAACCTTATCAGTACCCCAGGTAGTACGCTGCACCTCCCCAAACAAGCTACCTGGGAAGTTAGCTGCTGCTACCTGCTCAAACCTAAGAATTAAATCTAGTTTCTAACCCCTGCTCTCTTGACAGGCTCCACCCTCCCACTTCCCTTTACTCCCCAACTCCACGGCCACCATCCTGTCCTCTTTAAAAGGAAGTTGTTAGTTATTTAACGCACTTAAAGTTCTTACGTTATTATCCGCAGCTAATTCCCACAGCCAAATCCTTTTTGCCGAGAGCCGAAAACACAAAACACAATGAAGTGCTTTTAAGAGGTTTAGTCCAGCGGGGCAGGAACGGGGCGGAGATAGTGCGAGAGCCACCAGAAAGACAGAGGGGGAAGGGAAGCAGAGTTGCACCTGGGGTTCTTTATGCCATTCAGGTGTGCCCACAAGGTGTGGGGGCGGGGATTGAGAGGGACTGAGGGAAGGGCACAGGCGATTGGTGCTTGAGAGTGTCACAGACGATTGCCTAAAGATGATTGGTAAATGGGCGGGGTTGGGGAAGGGGCCCGGGAGACACTGGGGGTGGGATTCTCAGGTGAAATGCGGAGTTACATCTGATTGGTGAACAGAGGGACCAGTGCGAATTCTGTGAGCTGAGGCGGAGGGAGCGGCGTCGGGTTCACTCTGGGATGTTCTAATCACTCCTTACAAAAGTTAGAAACCAGATTTCAACCATAGGTTTGAGCAGCAGCCAGAGTCCATTCTTAAGCAACTGTTGCCTGAGGTACAGGGCACCAAGGGAGACCCAGGTGGGGGATATGTAGAAAGGTTGCTGGGTGTAGCTTATAGTGCATTATTTCAGCTGTTTTGTATGCTCAGCTGTTTTATATGCCCCAAGGACTACATGCTCTAGAGCAATAAGCATAATACTAGCCTTTATATTAACTATCTGTACCCAGTTTTATGAAGCCTGGGGGTTCAGGCCCAGTATTCTATTGCCAAGTAACATAAGAATTGAGTATATGATTAAAAAAGAGCAACATCTCCCCAAAAAAGTATTCTTTAATAAACAGAACAACTGGTTTAAAGGGGGGAAAAAAAGACAAGCTTGAATCATCACCTCACTCTTAAAAGATATGTGCTGGGTGGTTGAAAGTTTTAAATATAGGACAAATTTAGAATTTTATACTGGAAAGCTTGAGGAAGCTGTTTATAGGTATGAAACAGAAAAAGGACTTCCTAAAGCGACATAGATCCCAAATGCTGTGAAGAAAAACAATTCAGTGAGATACATTTTATTTTTTTAGTTCTCAGAAAAAAAAATCTTGGAAAAATTGAAAGATACATAAGAACTGGAAAACATAATTCCAATACATATGTCAAAGAAAGCACTAGGTTTCTAACATATGCCAGAACACTTATAAATAAGCGTGAAAAAGACAAAACGATCTAAAGATGGGCAAAGTGTACAAAACAGCTTATATAAAAAAATGTAAAAAAAATTATTTGCAAATATGAAGTGATTAATCTCATCCATAAATTTAAAACCTAAGTTAAAATAAGTTTACAACATTATTTCTCTTAACCAGACTGCTTAAGGTCAGATGTAGAATAATCAAATTAAGACAAACTGTCAGGTACTCTCTCATATACTGTCGCTTGAAGTGTATATGCATGGAAGTAGTTTGGAGGCATTTTATCATATTTATCAAAATGCACAAATCTTGTGGAATGTTTCTTACATTTCTAGGATTTTATTCTGTTTAGTATCACATTCTAAGCTACAGACACATCCACACAGAGAAATATTGACTGCAGCTGTTTACAACAGCAGAAGTGCAGAAACTTTCATTGTCATCCTTGAAATAAATGTTTAAGAATTTCTGCAGTGTTTGTTACGCTATTCAAAGAATGTGTAAAATTTATATGAACCTATTGAAAATGTTTCTGAGATACAGAAGTATACAAAAGCAGGATACAGAATGGTGTTAATATCATGTTCTCATTCATGTCAAAGAAAAATGGACAGATGGGACTTCATATGAAAGGGTGCACAGAGCTCTTCGTGGCAGGTACCTCCAGGGTGACATCCTAGTGTCCAGAGCGAGAGGGAGAGATGCTTTAGTTTGTATAGTTTTACTAGATGGTGCAAACTTTTACTGCATCCATTTGTTACTTTTTCAACAGAAAATTCATTTTCAAAAGAGGAAACCTCAGGATATTTGGATTGAGAAACATGTAGAAAATATTCCTTTTAGCATAGCATTGATTTCACTTCAAATAAAAAGATACTGATTTAGAAGTATTGATTTGAGAAAAATATGGAGGGGGTCTGGCACCATAGCTTAGTGGCTAAAGTCCTCACGTTACACGCACAGGGATCCCATATAGGCGCCAGTTCATGTCCCAGCAGCCCTGCTTCCCATCCAGCTCCATGGGAAAGCAGTCGAGGAAGGCTCAAAGCCTTGAGACCCTGTACCCATGCAGGAGATGAGTAAGAAGCTCCTGGCTCCTGGCTTTGGAACAGCTCAGTTCCAGCCATTGTGGTCTCTTGCAGAGTGACTCATCGGCAGGAAGATTTTCCTCTCTGACTCTCCTCTTCTTTCTATATATATGTCTCTCCAATAAAAAGAAAATAAAAGAAAAAATATGGAGAGATGTGGGTTCAAAAATTGCTAGCAAGCAAAAGATGGCATCTAGGAATTAATCATATAAATACAACATTGAGTTTGTCTAGGTAACATGTTTCTATATATATTTTTCATTCTAATAAATGCATGTTGATTTGATAACCAGTCATTTTTAGTAAAATGCTTTGGAAAAGTGCTGGAGAAGTATAATATCATATAAACTGATACAAGCTTTTACAGTAAACAAACAACAAAAGCAGCCCAGTAAGCAAAGAGCATAATTAAAACTGAAGGGTGTTGAATCAGCAGAGGTTGATACGCAGAGCAGTTTGAACTCATTTTAGCCTTATTGACTGATCAAAGCAAAAAAATATTCTGGAAAATGGTGGCGATGGGTGAGGCGGTGTGTAGTAGACTAGTGGCTAAAGTCCTCGCCTTACAATCACTGTGATCCCATATGGACACCGGTTCTAATGCATCCAGCTCCCTGCCTGTGGCCTGGGAAAGCAGTTGAGGACAGCCCAGAGCCTTGGCACCCTGCACCTGTGTGGAAGACCAGGAAGAAGCTCCTGGATTCAGATTGGCTCAGCTCCAGCCATTTCGTTCACTTGGGGAGTGAATCATCGGATGGAAGATCTTCCTCTCTGTCTCTCCTCCTCTCTATACATATCTGACTTTGCAATACAAATAAACATTCATTTAAAAACATGCAGGTGGGAAGAGCTGTGTGTGCATGTTTGTGTGTGCACATGCATATATGTAGACCCAGGGAAAAAGGCAGGAGTGTAATTAGAACACAGATGTGATTGTGAATCAAGACATAGTTAAGTGAACAAATCTCTGTAGCAGTTATCGTAACAAACAGAAACAAAGCTAGGGATTTCTAAAAATCCCTTGTAATGGTCCAACTAGCACAGGTTTCATCTTGCAAGAAGAAAGGATGAGGTCTTCTGTTAACTCGCATGGATGCAGCAGTGAAATCTGCACCCAAGAAAATCAATCCTGGCACCCTTTAGACCTGGTGATGGGGTGGAGTTGAGTTCAGGCAAGGGTGGTGAGAGGTCCTCAACTCCCATTGGGCAACAGAGCTCTTTGGAACCTAGAAGAGCCAAGGGGAGTACTGTAGTAGCCAAAATTCCAAAGACAATTAGCACTACATTCATGGAAGCCTTCGTATTTGCTCACATCTTTATTATTTAGACCCCAATGCGGTGTTGAAACTCAGCATATCTTCAGGGCGCTGCTGCCTTTGTTGACTCCTGCTGTGCCTGTTTCTATCTACAAGCTGCTAGCAAGCACCCTATGGATAGGCTGCCTCTGTGGGAAGAGAATTGGCAGAGATAAAAAGGGATAATTTCTGAATGTAAATCTCTTCAAAATGGAAACAACACAAGGGATCCATTGGTGTCTATCATACAGAAAAATATCACTTTCATAATTAAATCATCACATTGACAAATGCTGCATTAGTTTGCCTGGTTTCTGTCCCTGGACTTGGTGGAGATGCAAAGATACCAAGTCAGTGTGATAGCACCAATGCCAAACTGCGTATGACAGCAAACGAGATGCTCGGGAATGGAGAAGTAGAAAGTTGAATTTTATTCTTCTTCCAGGGTTTTTGACCCCAAATATGGCAGCAACCTCAATTCTTGCCTCGCAGGAAAGAAGAATTTTCGTGCAGACAGAGTTTAGTTTTAAAGCAAGATTTATTAGAAAGCCTGAGAAGAGAGGCTCCCGTCCTAGTGACAGGAGGGGGCTTCAATAGAGAAAGGACCCAGACCTCGTGCCGTGGTGACGGAAGGAAGAGAGAAGAACCTGAGGAGATGGTGGAAATGCACCAGTTCAGAGAGGGGGTTTACAGGAATCACCCCCAAGGGTAGAAATAATGTTTACTGCCTTGCCCCAAAACAAAAGGTGAGACTCAGTTTCCTTCCCTGACCCTGAAGATAAACTGAGGTGGCACCAGTCCTATGACAGTGATGGGGGGGCAGACCCTGAAGATAAACTGAGGTGGCACCAGTCCCATGACAGTGACCCGGGGGGGGGGGGGGCAGACCCTGAAGATAAACTGAGGTGGCAGCAGTCCTATGACAGTGACCCGGGGGGGGCAGACCCTGAAGATAAACTGAGGTGGCACCAGTCCTATGACAGTGACCGGGGGGGGGGCAGACCCTGAAGATAAACTGAGGTGGCAGCAGTCCTATGACAGTGACCCGGGGGGGGGAGGGGCAGCCTGCTTGCTAAGGGACAGGGACTGAGATGCTAATTCTAGGAAGCCCTGATCTTTTCCATTGTAAAAGATACTTTTACCAGAGGAGCACAATTAACATCTTAAAGGTAACTTCACCAAGGTCCAGAACACCTTGAGTGTCTGCTATCCTTCTCCTGGCTGACTCCTCACATATTCTGCTGTTAACTTATTGAAAAACTGGGATTGAGCCCAGCGCAGTAGCCTAGTGGTTAAAATCCTAACCTTGAATGCACAGGGAGCCCATATTTACACCAGTTCTAATCCCGGCAGACCAGCTTCCCACCCAGCTCCCTTTTGTGGCCTGGGAAAGCAGTCAAGGACCGCCAAAAGCTTTGGGACCCTGCACCCGCGTGGGAGACCCGGAAGAGGCTCCTGGCTTCAGATTGACTCAGCTCCAGCCATTGCGGGTGCTTGCAGAGTGAACCATCGGATGGAAGAGCTTCCTCTGTGTCTCTCCTCCCCTCTGTATATCTGCCTTTCTAATAAAAAATAAATAAATCTTAAAAAAAAGAGAGAGAGAGAGAGAAACTACGATAAAAGTAGAAAGAAAAAGTAGGGCTGAGACTCAGTTCTTTCTTGAATTCCTATTAAATGAATTGCTATTACAATGTGGAAAATGCTGAGTCATGTTTCCCCTTGTTCATTCTCCCGCTCATCATTGTCCTTGACTTGCTCTATGCTTCCTTTTCCATCCTCCACTCTGACTTTTCCTAAGGGAAATCTGAGCATACCACTTACTTAAAAACTTTCTGTGTCTCCATTAGCAGTACTTCCAGTTTGTTTTTTAATCTCTCTGAAATGTCCCCAATGAGTCTGCTTTATTCTCTATAAACACCGGCATGCTTAGAATTCCCTGCACCTAACTCTGCTGATGGCATGGGCTTATGTCTTTTTACATGCTGTTCCTTTACTCCAAAGTGCCATTTCTGCACCATTCCTCCTGGATAACTCCTCCGTTTTCTGCCGGGCTCCCATATCTGTTCATTATATTTGATATTTCCTCCAACCTCAGAGAAAATGATCATTTCAGTGCTGCCATTGTTAACTGTGCATATTTCTCGTCTCATTTACTTATTAGAATATAATGGAACTTACTTTACTGAAATACCTTTCACAACAGAAAATTCGTTGAGAACGGGGACTTCTCGTTTAATGTCAAAGAACTAGTATCTGGTGTTTGTGGTACATAAAGAATCCAAAGTTATAAGAAAATGAAATTCAAAGTGTTCAAGGAGTAATAGCATCAGTGAGTAAATTGCGTGTTCATCAGAACAAAACATCAATATGGACAAGCTATTTGTAATCATACCTGACAAGGTATTCACACACCAGAATGTATGAAAAAGCAAGACTTAAAACATGATTGAAATTTTCACTAAAGGCCTGAGTAGACATTTCTCCAAAGATATGAAAATGCTCAGTGAGCAGATATAAAGATGTTCAACATCACTACTCATGAGAAAAATTCAAATCAAATTACTATGGCATATCACACCACACTCATTAACATAGATGCTATTTTTAAAAACAACAGAAAAGAACAAGAGTTGGTGAGGACGCACAGAGCTGGAACGCTAGGACACAGTTGGCAGGAGAGTAACATGACCCGGCCGCTGCAGAAGATAGCACAGCAGGTACCTGCAATTGAAAACAGAGTAAGCATCGTGCACAGTGGGTTGAGCTGCTGCTTTCTATACCACATCCCATATTAAAGTGCCTAGGACTGTGTTCCACCTCCAAATCCAATCCAGATTTCTGCCAATTGGAACCCTGGGACGCAGCAGATGATGGTTCAGATATTCCGTGTCACGCTCTGGGGAGTGGACAAGCAGATGAATAATTTGTCATTGTCTCTCTCCCTCCCTCTCTTTCAAATAAACTTAAAAAAAAAATCAAAAAACAGAATTACTATACCTAAAATGATTTAAAACAATGTCTTAAGAGATAACTACACAGTCATGTTTATAGCAATAATTGAAACAAGAACGTGCTCACTGAAAGATAAATAAATGAGTAAAAGTACATACTTACAATTGTATACTATTCAGCCTTAAAAAGGAAGTGCATGGGGTCAGCACTGTGGCACAGTGGGTTAAGCTGCTTCCTTCATAGCCATTCTCCCATATTGGTACCAGTTCAAGTCATGACTGCTCTACTTCCAATCCAGCTCTCTGATAACACACCTGGGAAAGCAGCAAAAGATGGCCCAAATGCTTGCGCCCCTGCAATCATGTGGGAGATGCAGATGAAGCTCCTGGTCCCTTGCTTCAGCCTGGCCCAGTCTTTGTTATGGTGGCCATTTAGGGAATGAACCAGTGGATGAAAGATTTCTCCCTTTCTTTCCCTCCCTTCCTCCCTCCCTCCCTCTCTCCCTCCCTCCTTTTTCCCTTTACTCTCTCTATCATTGTCCTTCTCCCCTGTTCTTCCTCTCTCCCTTTCTGCAACTTAACCTTTGAATAAATAAACTGAAAAAAAAAGCAAAGAAAGTGAATGCTGACAGTGCAATATGGATTAACTTTGAAACCATGATTCTAAGTGCAACAAGCATGTCTCAAAGGACAAATACCATGTGATTCCACTTGGATGAGATAATTACAGCAGCAAAAGATCAGGATATAGAATGGAGGCTATCACAAATTGTGGAGGAAAGAAGAATGGAGAGGTATTTTTAATGATATTTTATATCTTTCATATATAAAAGATGAGAAGTTGTAGAAATGGATGTTGATGATATCTGTACATTATGAATGTATTTAACGCCACTGAATTGTGCATTCAAATATAGCTAAGATAATACATTATGTTACATGTATAGTAACACAACAAAAAATTAGGGGAAAAGGCTCATGATTATGTCAGCCTCACATACCAGAAAACCAAACCCTACTGTAGATGCACAGATGATAAAGAAGAAAAAATCAAAACACATCACTATGGAAAATAATCAAATCACAAAATAATACAGCTATAGAGGAAGAAGGGAACTATAAAACCACCAGAAAATAATTGCCAAGAAGACAACGTTTAGGCCTTACCTATCTATAGTTACTTTAAACATAAATCCAATATATTCCATAGTCAATAAATATAAACTGTAATACTGCAACAATGTGGAGGAATCCAACATGGGGGGAGGGCCTGTGGAGAGGTTGGTGGAATCCCAGAGCCTATGAAACTGTGTCATAAAACAAAATTTTTTTTAAAAAAATTATTTATATTTTCTTGGACAGGTAGAGGTACAGAGAGGAGGAACAGAGTAAAAATCTACTGGTTCATTCCTCAAATAGTTGCAATAGCCAGAGCTTAGCCAAGCTGACATCAGGAGCCAGGAGTCTCTTCTGAGTCTCCAACATGGGTACAGGGTCCCATAGCTTTGGGCTATCCTCTGCTGCATTGAGCTGGATGGAAAGCAGAGCAGCCAGGACACGAACTGGCCTCCTACTTGGGATGCTGACACCTGCAGGCAGATGATTAGCCATAAGTCTTCATGCCAGCCCCCACAGTCAATAAATATTAAGTGGCTGTATGGATAAAAGAAATAAGGGTAGAATGGTAAAATTATATGCTGCATTTAGAGAATATATCATAAAGCACAGTTTTAAGGATATAAAGAGGCTGAAGAGAAAGGAGTAGAAAAAGATATACCATGCAAATGGGAATGAAAAGCAAGCAGAGGAAGCTATGATAATCAGGAAAAAATGTTTCCATTATGTAACAAGAGATAAAAGAGCTCAACAGAGAATGAAAAAGTCAATTAATGAAGTGAATATAAAATTTTTATATATACTCATCCAACATAAGGATATCTAAATATCTTAAGCAAATATTAATAGATGTGAAGTTAGAAACTGATGACCATGTAAAATAGTTCAATATCCCAATTTCAACAGTGAAGAAATGTTTTTCTAGACAGAAAATCAATAAGGAAATATTGGACTTGAACTATATTTCACACCAACTGGCACAGACACAGATAACAAACACTGCATCCAATGCTGCAGAACACATTTTCTTCTCAAGTGCGCAAAGAACATTCTCCAGGATTGATATAGTGCCTTGGGTCCCAAAACAAGTTTTAACAAATTTGAGAAGACTGATTTTTTTTCAATGAAAACAGTATAAACTTAGAAATGAATAATCAGAGAAATGTTGGAAATATGTGAAAATTCAACTGCGTGCTCCTGAGCAACCAAATGATTCAAAGAAGAAACCAAGATCCAACATGGCTGAATAGTGAGAAGCCACGTTGAACTCAGGCACAAGGAGCATAACGCAAAAACAAAGGATGCATGCTGTTCCTGGGGAGCTGACCGACAAAGTTTTGGTGGAGAAATAACAAAAAGACTCCATTGGTGAGAAAACAGGACAGCCATGCCCCAATGGCCAGCCACACTGCCAGCCAACCCTTCATCAATAGAGCTGGCTGTTGATTGGAAAATGCTATCTTCCCAAGAGCAGATGGAAAGAAGCTGCCACAGTACCCACAGCACCAGTCCCCGCCCCATCAGCTTTAACAGAGATAAAATTCCATAATTCTTCCTCTAATTCCAACTACAGGCTAGAGAACTTGTTGGTATCTGAGCACTAGGCAGCTCTGAAAAGCAAAGCCACATTGCCTGCTCCAACCCTCCACCAAAACATTAGGCTCAACTGGCTGTATAGATGCTGTGGCTGATACCTGTCCAGATTCAGGAAACAGCAAGCAATCACACTGCTATCAGAAGTAACCAGAGCCAGAGTCGGGTCAATTTACAGGGCAGAGAGCGGATCCCCTGCATCTCTACCATGGGAGTTTAAGGCATGAGCCTAGGAGCTATGCTGGATCACTCAATGTGATGCAGAGGGGCTCATCTCAGTTTCTTGGGGCTAGCACCAGCAGCAGCCCATAAAATATACAGGTATGACCTGAGAGGCTCCCTCTGTGTCTCCTAACTCACAGGCCTGGGAACCCCACGTATAAGCCATAACATCATTTTTGCATGCAATATAGGAACTGGGGAAGTTTCATCTGTGTCTTGCAGAACAGGGACCAATGTGTAATTTCTACTCACAGTATTTGGATTGCTCTATCTGGATTGCTTTGCTTCAAGTAGCTGACTACCACCATCCACAACACCTGACTTGCCCCAACCCTGGCAGATTTAAGTCTAGATCTAGATCTAGATCTAGTGAGATCTAGATCTCACTATATCCTACAACAGTTAGGACTGTTAACAATCAGTACTAATTGCCTCAAACCTACTGGAAACTCCCTGTAAGACCTAAGGAAGAATCTGCCAGGATTCTAACACTGGACCCATGCCTGCCAGTGGAAAATCTCATATATACCTTGCAGTCACTCTGTAGGACTGGAGTTGGGTTCAGTTCACATCCTCCAGTCCTGGGACTAGGGATTCTGGTATGACAAGCCTCAGCATCAGTTGTACTCTCAGCAGGACCTGCAGAAGAGCTCATCCGCATCGCATAATCCTACAGCCACAGCTAGTGGGGCACCAAGCCTCAGCATCACTCAGGCTTGCCAGTGGACAAGGGCATATGCCCCCTTTGTGTCTTTCAGAAGCAGAAACAAAACCCTGGCTCGTAAGAGATTTCTCAGTCAGAAACTCCATAAACTAAAAAAGATGGGAAAATTCTAAAACTGTATGTTCTAACAAAACTGAGTCATGATGAAATAGAAAATCTGAACAGACCAAAAATAGGTAAAGAAATCAAAAAGGAAAGATCTTACAACAACAACAACAAAAATTAAGCCCAGAATTGGATGGCTTCACTTAAAGGAATAAAGCAAACAAACCCTCGAATGTTTTCAAAAACAAACAAAACACAGTAAAACAAAACAGAAGCACAGACAATACCTCTAAATTAATCTTACCATTTTATGAGGCTAGTATCTTACCCTTGCACCACAAGCACCACAAAAAAAAAAAAAAAGAAAGAAAACAATGGGGAAATATTTCTAATAAACACAAATGGAAAAATCTGGAAGTTTTCTAGCAAACTAAATTGAACACAATGAAAGATTATACACTGTGATGAAGAGGAATTTATCACAGCAATACAAGTTTGTTTTATGTATTCAAATTAATGCGATATATAATATGAACAAAATGAAGTATATAAATTATATAATTTCGATAAATGCATTAAAATCACTTGACAAAATAAAACACACTCTCCTGAGAAAATTTCTTAAAAATTTGCAATTAGAAGCAATGTACCCCAACATAGTGACAGATGTATGATAAGGCCCTGCTAGCATATTCAGTAGAAAACAGCTCATAGTGCCTCCTCTAAGGTCAGAAGCAGCACCAACAAGCTAACTTTCACCACTTTCGCTCATGACAGTCTGGAAGTCTTTGCTAAAGCCATAGGCAAGAGAACGATATAAAAGTTATCTCAATCTAAAAGGAAGAAGCAAAATTGTCTCCATACATGATATGATCTTGTTTAGAGAAAACCTTGAAAACTCCATAAAAACTTTGAGTGCTGATAAATAAATTCAACAAAATTGCAAGATGAAAATCAAAAATACAAAAGTAAGTTGGATTTGTATAAATGGATCTGAACTAGAGAAAAAGAAATTAAGAAAATCCCCGTTCCAATAGCATCAGAAAGTAAAATACTTAGTAATAAATTTGATGCTCAAGGTGAAATATCTCCACAATGAAAATTAGAAAACAGTGATGAAAGAAATTGAAAAAAATTTGGATAAGTCATATGATACTTCATGTTCACAGCTTGATAGAAGAAACCACTAGTGTTAAAATGTCCATTCCACTCAAACCAACCTAGTTTCCATGCGAATCCTGTCCTAATTCCAATGATATGTTTCACAGAATGAGAAATAATTTTAAAATCCATATAAAGCCACTAAAATACCACCAAATAGCCAAAGTAATCTTGAATAAGAGAAACAAAGGGCAAGTTAATATTACATCCTAATTTCAAGTTATATTCAACAGCTATAATGCATAAACTAGTATGAATCTGGTATAAAATCGACACATAAGCCAATGAGTCAGAACACAAAGCCCAGGAATAGACTCAGATATATATTACTAACTAATCTTTCATAATACATAGTGAGGAAAGAACAGTTACTTCAACAATGATGCTGTGAAGACTAGGTTCTAAATAGAAAAAATAAATCGGTTCTATATCTTGTAGAATATAAAAATTGCTGAACCTATGGAACTGTATCATAAATAAATGTAATAAACAACCAAAAATATCAATTCAAAATGGATTAAAGATTTAAATGTAAGATTTACAATCATAGAACTGCTAGAAGAAAACAAAAGAAAAGCTCCATGACATTGGTGTGGGCAATGACATTCTCCAGACAAAACACCAAAGCACAGTTAACAAAATCAAAATTAAATGCGTAGGCCAAATACATCAAAAGGAAAAAAACACATCAGTTGAAGGAAAATAAATACATCTGATATGGGATTACACTCTGCAACAGATAAGAAATTCAGACAACCCAGTATGTGTGCGTGCGTGTGTGTGTATGTGTGTGTGTAGGGGAGAGAGGTAGAGCAAAAAGCATTATCTAATACATGGCACAGCAGCCTAGTAGTTTAAGTCTTTGCCTTGCATGCACCGGGATCCCATATGGGTGCCAGTTTGTACCCCAGGTGCCCCACTTCCTATCCTGAGTCCCTGCTTGTGGCCTGGGAAAGCAGCAGATGATGCTCAAAACCTTAGGACCCTGCACCCCTGTGGGAGACCTGAAGAAGCTTCTGGCTCCTGGCTTCAGATGCTGATGCTCAACTTCAGCCACTGTGGTCACTTAGGAAGTAAAGCAGCAGACAGAAGATACTTAATTCCTTCTCTCTGTATATCTGCTTTTTCCAATAAAAATAAATTAATCTTTTTTTAATAAAGAGATTATCTAATTGAAAAAAAGGCAAAGTACCCAAATAAATACATTTCCAAGGGAGCCATAGATGGCCAAAAAGTATATGAAAAAGGTACTCAATAATCAGGGAAACCAAATCAAAACAGCACAGCTTTTAACAACCACAAAGTGATTAAGTGCACACACACACACACACGCACAAATCTTAGAAATTGTGAGAACATATAAATTAATACAGCCTTTATGGGAAGTTTGTGGGAGTGTATAAGTAATCGACACAGCCTTTATGGAAGATAGCATACAATTTCTGCAAAAAAAATCAAGTAATCCCAGACATAAAGATAAATATCATATGGCATTACTTACCTAAGTGGAATCTTTTTAAAATAAGTGTTGAGGCTCCAGTATTGTGGCTGCAGCAGGTTAAGCTGCCACTTGTGACACTGGCATCCCAAATAAGGAGCACCTGTTCATTTTAGAAAACAAAAAGGATTTATTTACTTATTTGGAATAGGAGAGACACACAGAGAAAGACAGGGAGATACGTCTCTTGGTTCACTCTCCAAATTCAAAAGTGGAACAGTCAGGAATGGAACCCAATTTATACGTGATTGTAGTCCAGAGCAAATCATTCCAAAATATGGATAAGAGTAAAGGGCGGGCCTGGCAGTGTGGCCTAGTGGCTAAAGTCCTTGCCTTGAACGCACTGGGATCCTATATGGGTGCCAGCTCTACCCCCGGCAGCTCCCCTTCCCATCCAGCTCCCTGCTTGTGGCCTGGGAAAGCAGTCGAGGACGGCCCAAAGCCTTGTGTTCCTGCACCCGCGTGGGAGACCTGGAAGAACTTCCTGGATCCTGGTACCAGATCGGCGCAGCACCAGCCATTGCGGTCACTTGGGGAGTGAATCATCGGATGGAAGATCTTCCTCTCTGTCTCTCCTGCTCTCTGTATATCTGACTTTGTAATAAAAATAAATAAATCTTTAAAAAAAAGAGTAAAGGGAAGAATGGATTGTAGGAAGAAAGTAGTTTGTTAGAATGAAAAGAACACTGATTTAGGGAGCCAGAATATATTGGCCGGAACGTTGAATCTATTATTTATTTTTTTTTAAAGATTTATTTTTATTATTTTGTTATTTTGTTATTGGAAAGGCGGATTTCGACTGCTTTCCCAGGCCACAAGCAGGGAGTTGGAAGGGAAGCGGGGCTGCCGGGATTAGAACCGGCGCCCATATGGGATCCTGGGCGTGCAAGGCGAGGACCTTTAACCACTTGCGCCACCGCGCCGGGCCCGAATCTATTATTTATTAACCATAAGACTGTGTGTGACTATCCCATGTTTTCAATTTCCTATTTTGCGTGTGGAGATAGCAGAGAAACTACTTACACGAACTCTGAATTACTGAATAACAACAGCTGCTGGTGTGTATGTGGGGGGAAAAGGTACCCATGCACTGTTGGTGGAAGTGCAGGCGAGTACAGCCACAACGGAAGTCAATACGGAGAATTCTCAGACAATTGAAAATGAATCTAATGTATGACCCAGCTATCCCACTCCTGGGAATAAATCTAAATGAAGCAAAATCTGCATATGAGGAAGGGACGTGCAGCCCTGTATTCATAGCAGCTCAATGTACAATATTGAAGATATGAAAACAACCCAGATCTCTCAGCCAGTAATAAGATTGAAATTCTTCCACTTCCAACAAAATGGTCCTTACTAGAAATCATTACACACAGTAAAATAATCCAACAGTGGACAAATATCATATAAACTCTCTGATATAAAGCAACATTCATATAAAGCACATTAAATGTATGTATATATGTATATTTTCATAGATAAACTGTATAATGGAGACTAGCATATCAGGAAATGAAAATATGCTGCAGAATGCATTTCTACTCCTTAATAAAATGTGGACGCCCAATAAAACTGTTAAATATATCTTGACAATATGATACTAGACTTCCTACCACTATCTGTACGTAAAATGTCATGATATACTTAACTAGCAGACTGTTGGACTTGTAACTGTTGCTGAAGGACTATACTACTGTAAGGATATGGGGGGGAACAGCAGAGGGAGGGATGGGACGGGTGGAAGAAGGAATACTTGTGTCTATGGAACTGTATCATGACTATAAAATTCAAAAAACAAACTTTCATTTAATTTTGAGAAATGACGATTAGGCAAGTGGGGCAAGAGAATGTGGGCTGGGAGACTTCCATGCGTTGGGAACTCTAAGTTATTGACAAATGGTCGAAATCTGCATATGGGGGCAGAGGACGTGATCATCCATTCACACAATCATTTCCATTTTGATAATTCACATGTACTATACGTGTCAAGTGGTGTGTTTAAATGTTGGGAGGAAGACCGACGGCAGGTGAGGAAATCAGTTACTATCTCCGTGTTAATAAAGTGAAATTCAGGGATGATGGATGTGAGCCTCTTTGTTGCCATTTGTACATGAGGAAGGAACACAGTCTAATTTTGCATGCATGAAAGGACAGCAATATTCAAATTGCCACATACCAGCTAGTAAGGGAAACACAGAGTATCTTAGAAGCTGCCTGAAATGACCTAGGGAATCTATTCCAGCTTATTTGAATAGGATGAATATATCACTTTGTGAGCTTCTGTTTTATTTTTAGAAACAGTTAAAAGGTGGAGGAAAAGCTATGAATACATCAGTGATCCAGCCTGGGAACATAATTGTGATTTTATAAAACTAGTTGTTAAAATAGCACCTTTTTCTTATGTGGCTTATAAACATACCCTGAAGACATTTTTTTAAAGGGGGCTCAGTAAGAAAATGCAAGCTATGGCCTGATTGTTGGTAATGTTAGTTTTCTAAGGAGATAGGCTTAAGGGAACACCTTTCATTTGATGCATACTTTTTCTCTATTTTTCAATCACACTTATTTAATAATAAAAAAGTCCAATACTGAAGCTAGCTAAAAAAAGAAAAATTATGCCAATAACTCTACCATTCAAACAAAATGAACTGTAATATTACATCTTTAATAACTCCCTATAATGTACTATTATTCATTTAGAAGAAGAAATTTCATCTTCAGGTATACAGATTGGCCATCATCTGAAACCCTAGCTTAAAAAAAGGGGGGGAGGGAATCGTTGAAGAATGGAAAATCTATTTATGATTTACTGTTTTGAATTTAATTAGCAAATGCTAAATTGCTTAATATGCTTTATGTAGGTCCTATTTTGGGGTTGAAAGTCTCAGACATGTCTCTTAAGTACGAGTGTTTAGATTCTTGTGTCCTGCTGTGTAACCCAGCCTCCTAGGAGTGATGGTACCTGAGAAGTTCGTAGCTGGTTAAATGAAGATTCCTGTATGTGACATCCTACGACTTACCAAGGATCCCGACTTGGCATTCCATCAGGCAATAACATTTGTACAGGATCTGGCAGGGAAGTGGAACAACACAGGCAATTCTTAATGTTGTGTAATAAACGTACTTATGAGTAGATTCCATGCGATGAAAAAGCCTGGTACATTCTTGGAAGCTAAGACTTCCTGTTGTAAAACTCCTTTGGGAATTATCGTTAAGGAATATGAAAATAATTATAGTGAATCTAGAATTATTAGGGCTAAACTTCTAGCAACTGCAACAATCTATAGGGAGAAACAATTCTGACTGCTTTTCTTTTATGAAGTACAAAGGCACAGTGCTTCACTTATTGGCTTCGCAATATGCTCCAGGCACATCTTGTGTTTGCTCTGCCATGGCTAAATAGTTAACCATTTGTCCAAGTCAAAGGAGTAAAGATAACTCATGTTTGTTCAGGCTGTTGTAGCAAAACACATTAGATGAGGTAACGAGCAACAGAAATTCATTACTCACAGAGCAGACCCAGTATGTGGTGAAGGCTCGTTTTCTACTTTAAGAATAACATATTGTTGATGCATCCTCATGTGGTGGAAGGAATTCAAGGTACTGAAGCTACCCTCAAGTCTCTAGTAACAGTACATTAATCTTACTCATGAAGGCAAAGCCCTCATGTCCTAATAACCTCCCTAGAGGCCTCACTTCTCATTACAAAAATGGGGATTAGTTTTGAATATGCATTAATCAAAGACATAATTATTAAGACCAGAGTAACTTCCAACTGCTTAGGAATTGCTCTTTAACTCATCTCCTTTCCTCTGACAACCTACTTTAGGGTCATGGGAAAGAGTGAACACAATATGTCCAGTACTGAACAGATAAACTTGACAACAGTGTCTTGGCCACATATACTCATAGCCTGGGATAATGATACACCACATCCCATCTAAGGACTCAGGATACTGTACTTGGAAACACCGTGAACAGTCAAGAGACTATGAAAGGCAGACTTTGTAGTATCAAGAGTGAGTCAGAGCATGGTTCCTTCAAGATATGATTAGCTTGTCTGGATGACCCCTTGGGCTTACAGGGAACCAAGGCCTGCCGCCAGGGACAAACAGCACATGGGGCCTTGTCCCAATGACAAGGATTGTTTGGCTAGGGAACTTACCGGCAGGAGAAGAGAGAGAATGGAGACTAGTACTTAGGCCATCCGCAGCTTTCCTCATTTCACCCGATGTCAAAAAAGCACATGGTATTAGGTTTTTTTAACCATTACATCACAAATGGAATAATTTTAACAATAAAACAAACAATAATATTATTATAAAGTGCAGGACAAACTAAGTATCCACAAGTTGACATCAATATAAGTAAATAACCAAACAGCAAGCTTACTTTACAGAAAAAAAAAATATGATGAGTGTAGACATGAACAGAATAGTAGAAAAATCACTCTTAGAAAACCATAATAGTAATTGTTGTGGGCAAGAGCAACTGCAGGACTATGACATTAGTGGGCAAAATTTGAGACAAGGTATTTGTACAGTCCAGTCTCAAAATACTTCCCCGGAAATATTTATTACTGTCAAAGAGAAAATCAGTCCATTTGTGATAGTTAAATCTGTCAGAAGCTACCTTAACGGAGTAATCAAGTTTAATGTCAGCAGTAATCAGAGGGACAGACATTATATAAACTCAATGTGATGTACTGAAAGGGGACACCACGGGCAGTCCTGTGGTATTCTTCCCAAAACTACAAACCTCCATGAATTATCATAAAACAGCATAGGAACTGAAACTGAAGGATATTTGAGAAATTAACTGACCGGTACATTTCAAAAGTATTAGAATTTTCACAGCTCAAAGGAGACTAACACACAACTCAGTGCTATGTGGTATCCAACTGTATCCTGGAACAAATAAGGGGTATTAGTAAAAAAAATGGTGAAATGGTCTATCATTTGTTAGGTTTTCTAAATGTACCATAGTTATATAAGGTGTTAATAACAGGTGAAACTGATTGAGGGTACCTGGGAACTTCATATACTAGTTGTGTAAATTTTCTGTAAATCTAACTTCTTTCAAATAATTTTTTAAAAGATTTATTTATTTTTATTACAAAATCAGATATACAGAAAGGAGGAGAGACAGAGAGGAAAATCTTCTGTCCGATGATTCACTCCCCAAGTGACCACAATGGCCTGTACTGAGCCAATCCGAAGCTGGGAACCAGGAACCTCTTCCGGGTCTCCCACGTGGGTGCAGGGTCCCAAAGCTTTGGGCAGTCCCCGACTGCTTTCCCAGGTCACAAGCAGGGAGCTGGTTGGGAAGTGGAGCTGCTGGGGTTAGAACTGGCGCCCATAGGGGATCCCGGTGCGTTCAAGGCAAGGACTTTAGCAGCTAGGCTACGCCACCGGGCCCTCAAATGATTTTTAATAAATAAACCACATACAAAAAAAGTTTTAGATGAGGTAATCAGCATCAACAGACTCATGCCATACCATGACTTGAAAACTGTGCCTTTTCCCTTTGCTGAAGTTTTAACCTGCATGGGACCTTTGCCCACCTGCTATTTTCTTCCTCTTCCACACAAACAGCTTGAGAGAGTCTGGTGGATTCCAGACAGTCTCTGCGTGGAAGTAGTTGATATAACCCCAGATCTATGCTTGTTCTCCATCCCCTGGAAGCCGTAAATTAAGCTGTACCTAATTTATCTTGTGGCTTAGCGTTCACCGTATGATCTGGGTCCCACCGGCATCTAGCTGATAGTCTAGACAGTGTCTTTCCTCTTTGGTTCAACCTTATCTACTTGGCCAGCCTCCGCGCAGCTTCCTCTGCACCCGTGAGGATTCTGCAAAGCTCTGCAGGAGGTCCATACTACTTGGTACATACACTTGCAACGCCAACTGCTTTGGCTTTCAACCAACGCTTACTGTTGAAGTGTTCCAGCGGAAATGTTAGCCTTGCAATATCTTCAACAACACTGAGCAGCAAGACCAACATTTTAGAAAAAGCCCCTAACTGGGGTTTCCCTCTACCGTGGATAACTGTGCACACTGTAGGATTCCTCATTGCAGAGACTCAGTGTCTGAGTTCTATCATTCTCCTCTGCTCCCTACTTGTGCCCTCAACTCCCTCTCCTGCTTCGCTTGCACTTAGGTTCTTTTGGAGGGGTCAAATAATTTCCAGAATGTCAGGAATTCTTTTCTAATGTTTATGATGCAAGTGTTACACACACTGTGACCTGTAAGGCTTTTTATGTTCATCTTTACACTTTGATCACCTGTAAGCGTAGAACATTTTGTATCCCCAATGTCTAAATACACATTCCAGAAATGCAGAAAACAGCTTGACTTTCCATGGTATTGATTGCTTTCTCTGAGTTCTGCAAACATAAAAACTCAGTAGAGAAGGTGACATTAACCAAACTGCAAAGTAATAGATATAAAAAGCCTTTTGGGGCCTTGTGTGGTAGCCTAGCAGCTAAAGTCCTTGTCTTGCATGTGCCTGGATCCCATATGGGTGCCGGTTTTAATCCTGGTGGACCTTCTTCGCATCCAGCTCCCTGTCTTGGGCCTGGGAAAGCAGTTGAGGACGGCCCAAAGCTTTGGGATCCTGTACCCATGTGGGAGACCCGGAAGAGGCTCCTGGCTCCTTGCCTAGGATAGGCGCAGCACCAGCCACTGAGTCCACTTGGGGAGTGAATCAATGGATGGAAGATCTTAAAAATTAAAAAAGCCTTTTTGACTGCCCCCTTTCCCAATAAACCAGTTACCCATGAAAGACAATAGAATTTTGGGGAATTCGAGTCCATTTGAATATCTGCAGCAACACTGTGGATCGAAAGAAATATGGAAAATAACCGCACATAAAGGCCCACTGAGAACGCAACACGCCTGAGGTGTCGGGAGATGGCGGGAGGCTGCGAGCATCAATCACGCAGTCGGCGCCTCTTTCGTCCCCGGTGGCCTGCTGCGTAGAAGTCACAGGCATCTTCCGCCACCTTAGAAACCAACAGTAACCCCTGCCAAGGATTCCATTGAGAGACAGGAGTGTGTCGCACCCTTCCCAGGGGGAGCAGGTGTCGTGCAGCTACAAGACTGGCGCCAACACTGCATGTATCCCGGACCCTCAGGCGTGTCACGGCTACAAGTCGCATGCCCACACTCCAAATCCCACCTGCACAGCTGCTCCTCACTTGCCTGCATGTCAGAGTCACTCTACACCTACCTGGATTGCAGACTGCTTCTCCACAGCTGCTCTACGAGTGCCCGCACCTGTGTCCTGGCAGCCAAATTCACGTCAAACTAACCGCTCCTTAAATCCTAGGGCCACTACAACAGCTAATGTACTCAATCTCTGAACGCCACCTTCATGGCTTCTAACATAATATCGAAAATCAGGCCAACGCCCTCCCCTGCCACGGTGCTGGGTAGGGCTCCATTGCCTTTGGGTAAATATGGCGGCCAGGCGCCTGCGTCCTGCGCAGTCAGGAAGGTGCCGTGCCAGACGCAACTATTGCTGGCTACTCGTCTGCCCTGGCGGACTTCCTGTTGGAGTACGACATGCCGTTCATCGCATTCATTCGCAGCCGTAAAGTGCCGCGTATGAATTGCTACATGGCGGAGCTCACCCTAGCTTGCGTCATTGTTCGGGAAAAGAGCTACTAGGATGGGCCCAGTGCGAAAGCCTATCGGCTAAAGTCCTTGCCCTGAACGCGCCAGGATCCCCTATGGGCGCCGGTTCTAATCCCGGCAGCTCCACTTCCCAACCAGCTCCCTGCTTGTGGCCTGGGAAAGCAGTCGAGGACGGCACAAAGCCTTGGGAGAAGTTCCCACGTTGGAGACCCGGAAGAAGTTCCTGGCTCCTGGCTTCGGATTGGTGCAGCTCCAGCCACTGCGGTCACTTGGGTAACTAATCCGTCACTGCCCTAGGGGGCGATCAGCGCACACTCAGGGGGCGCTCTTGGCGACAGAGAGAGTTGGTGTTCAGAGGCCACACCCTGCCGCTGCTTTCTCTGAGGTAACACCCTAGTCAGGGCGTTCTTGAGAAAATGGCTGCAAATTTTAATGATTTATCCCGTGGAGTCCGTGAGAGGGAGGTTGTAGAGTTAATAAATGAGCAACTACTTAGGAATGGAGTTAGTTCAGACTTCTACATGATACAGATGTGCCAGTCGTGGGGTGAGTTGGAGGCGAAGGTGAGTAGGATCCTGAGTGACGAGGCGATTCCGGGAGGCATGAAGGAGTACTGTGCGTGGAGTGCCCTGGCCCTGGCTACACGCCTGGCCAAGCGGGAGAAGCAGCACCATGCTGAGAAGGTGAAGAAGTTACAGGAGGAGCTTTATGAGCAGAAGCTGTTGAGCCGTGTCTTGACAGGGGTGGTGAACAGACTCAGGAGCACACAGGAGAGGGAGAAGCAGAAAGCGGAGGCTGACCTGCAGCAGGTGCTCCTAACCCTCCAGAAAGTCGAGGAGGAGAGGGATTCTCTGAGAGATGAGCTGCTGCAAGTGCTAACGGCTCAGTCCCACAAGCAGGCTGCAGGCCGGGAGGGGGAGGGGCGCAGCGAGGACACGCAGGCAGTTGATCTTCAAGCGAGGGAGAGCGAAGGAGAAATAGTGACAGAAGCATGCCACGATAATACTGTGGCCTCGGCGGCTGCTGCTGCGGCGGCGGCTGCTACCGCGGCCGCTACTGCTATGGCAGCGACCATGACCCAGGCTGTGTCTGCGGCTGTGACCGCGGCTGTGTCGGCGTTCGTGCCTCCTGGCGCGACGGCCGCCGCGTTGCCTGAGGTCGGGGCTGCTGCTGCTGCTGCGCTGATGGCGGCCACGCCTGCTGCACCTGCTATTGCGCCCGCTGCTATTGCGCCCGCTGCTATTGCGCCCGCTGCTACTGCGCCCGCTTTAGGAGAAGGAGAAGCAGATGACAAGGTGAAAGAAAATGACCAGGAGATAACCTTTGATTTTCGTTCTGATAGCTTGAGGACCTGGTCACAGGCTGGCTTTTCTCATCTCCTTTGTCGTTCAGAAGCCTCTGTCTCCTGCGAACCTACCATGTTTGTCTCAGGAGTAACAGGCCCAACGGCAGCAGGTCCCCCTAGGAAAGCTTCTAGAACTCCCAGGAAGGTTAAGCAGCTCTGCACCAGGAGGTTCTTGCCAGAAAGGTTTAACCCAATATCTGGCTTCTCTTGCTCTGAAAAACCGACCAGCCAGCGCAGAGTAGGGGACTGGAAGTGTGACGAGTGTTTGTGGATGAATTTCTCCTGGCGAACTGAGTGTTTTAAGTGTCGAAAATACCGGGACCTGCCAGAAAACGAAGGCTCCACCCCTGAGTAGGGATGGCACTAAATTCTAACAAATTCATTTCCTGAGATTCTGTTCTGATGATGAATCGAAGGAAAATATATTTTTGCTTAAGAATTCTATAAGAACAGAGCAGCAAAAGAGTGTTAAGCCTGTCACTCAGAAGCTCTGGGTATAAGTGCGTCTACGAACAACAAGAGATAATAGTAAATAGCATTCTATGTTTTGAAAGTTTTGCTTACAGATTGCTTAACATTGCTTTTTAGTTAATCTGAAAAACCTGCAGAGCACATAAAAAAACATGAGTGGGAGAATAAAAATCGCATAAAAGTCCATCGCTCAGAAACAACCCCATTTTGCGTGGTTCCTTAGCCTGTGCAGACATACGCACACAAACGCTTGCACAAGCTCACCGCTGCGTTTTACACTAACCAGGTGCTCTTGCTCATTCAGATTTTAACTTCTGAAAGGAGGCCCGACCATGCATATGTTTTAGAAATCGTTTCTTCAAAATCTCATTCTTTCAAAATTTGAAAACTTCAGAGAAAATCTCATTATTTCAAATTTGAAAAATTCAACTACCTGCCGACAATCTCTTAAAAAATATTTACAAGCGTATGTTTTCTTTTCACCCATGTGCCTGTACGACTTTCTGTTTTACCTCATTGTTTCTTCTTATTTCTGAAGTAAAATCTGAAGGTCAGGAACAATGAAGAAACAAAAAGACAAGAGATTTCATACATAAAATCATTCAGAAAACCATAATTTTTTAAAGTTTTTTCTAAGTTTTTTTTTATTGATTACATTGCATTATGCGACACAGTGTTATAGGCACTGGGATTCCCCCCTCCCCCATGGTGGATTCCTCCACCTTGTTGCATTACCACAGTTCAAATTCAGAAAACCATAATTATTTTATCCCCATATACATTATTTTTTTTAAAAAAAAAACTTTTCTATATGCGTATTTATGTGAATATGCATCTACCTACACGTGTGTGTAAGCACAACATGAACCTTAACAATATGTTCAATCTTATTTTTGGTATTGTTTACAAGGTTTGGATATTTGTTGCTTGGATGGCTTTGCTATCAGTTTTGTTGTTGTCCCATTTATTTTGCTTACTTTTTGTGCATTCAAAAAAAAAAAAAACAACCAAATCTGGGATTTATTGAACATTTTCTTTACGTACTACATTCCTTTTTCTCAAATTCTGCTTTCTCAAGGTGTGCTGTTATTTTGTTCCTGTTCTTTAATTCTTGACTTGATGCAAGTTTGTTTTGTTATTTTTTTGTGTGATATTTAAAGCTATGGAGTTTCTGTCAAGTGCTCCTTGACTCCCAGCAAGAGTATGAATGCAATGTGTATGTGTGTGTCTATTCATTCTGGAATTCTAACCTGGTTTAATGAAAATGGTAAAAATCGAAGGGGAGGGAATTTTATTTTGTAAATTTCTTTGAACACATTTTATGACAACCTTTTTAAAAGTGACTACATTTCAACTCTGTGGTGGCTGTGCAGTTACCACAGACTGCAAAATTGGGAGAGCTGGCTTGGATTATTTTAAGTCATAGAAAGATTAGGATATTTGCACAAATGTCCCTGTGTTAAAACATTGTGTATTTATTTCAAGATAGAAGAAAACTTTTTAAAGTGTATGAAATATCTACAATCACTATATTGTTAGGATGGAATGGAAAGGGAGCATGTGTGTATATTTTATAAAGTCAAAATTAGAAAAAATTAGAAAAACCTATAGAAATTAATTCACAAGTGCTAGCAACAGAGGAATTTTAAGTCTGTCATTGTAAAAACATTTATCTATTGAATTTTGATGTGAATTTTACTTTTTTTTTTAGATTTAGGTTGTTTTGAGCGATGTTATGGTAATAAAATACTACAGTAATGGATCACATCCATATATATCTGATTAGCATTAAAAAATTAATGTTGACCTCTCAAAATTGTCTCTTAGAGATAATGTGAGTAGCACTAGTAAAATTGTCATTGTGGATAAAAGATCCATGCTCACAGTAGAAGGTACAATCTAAAAAGACTTTTGGACCTTTGAGAATGAAAATCGGGAAGTTTTTAAGCAGAGCTTTGAAAGTCAATTTTTTTTTTCTTTCAAATCCACACATATTAAGCATTGCTGGGGAGCTCTTGTCTGTGATAGTAGATGATCCATATTTTCAGATTTCCTCCTGTTTACAGGAAGTAAAATCTGTAGATGACAGAGCTGCCCAGTTACATTTGAATTTTAAGATAAACAAAAGAAGTTTGGGTATACATATGTTCCAATTATTTCATGTACTTTAATTTGCTAAATCTAACAACTCTACCAGAAAGGAAATTGTCATTTATTTTCTTTGGGGGGCAAAAATAATGTAGGTGACTCTAGAGGAAGAGGAGCATTTGAAACTTTATTTTTTTAAAAAGTTTTTGTGTTTAGTTGATAAATGACACTGTGTGTATATATATATACGTAGTACAATGCAGTACCTTTATATACACATGTCTATATGAGATGACAGAAATCAAACTAATTTACATTTCTATCATATCACTTACCTAATACTGTTTTATGGTGAGAACATTTATTATCTATCCTTGTAGCAGTTTTGAAATATACAATCCTATATTATTATTAAATATAGTCACCATGTTGTGCGATCTATTTCCAAAACTTAGTTCTCCTGTGTGTAACTGAAAGCATGTCCTTTGACCACCATCGCCTCACTTCCTTACACTCCAGACTCTGATAACCAGTGTTCTACTCCTTGCCTCCTTGAGATGGACATTTTTACATTCATACAAGACGATGCCGTATCTGTCTTTATGTACCTGGCTTATTTCGGACTTTTTGAAGTTACAACCAATTTCAGCATCGATGGAAGAAGAACCCAGAAGAAGAAGGAAATGAAAGCTTCTACATGTTGTCAACAATGAAGTTGGAATGCATGAGTTGGGTGTGATAATAGATAGCATGAAATAAATAAATAACACATTTAAATTAACGAAAAGGCATTTGGAAGAAAAGTAGATCATATATTGGAAACATCAACTCTCCCTTTGAAGTTAATTGCTCAGTTGCTATAGCCCAAAGAGTCTCTAAAGCCACCTTAACCGTGACCAGTTGTTCTGCGGAAAGATCTGTGCTGTGTGCCAGTGCCCAGATTTTGGCTCCTTAAACTACACTCCACAAAAAGGATCCAGGGCTCCTTGGAGAGTAGCTGGGACCGAGTCTTGGGACTGAGAAAGTAAGATGAGCCTGGAACATCTTGCTATCTACGGAAAGTGTGAAAGTGATCATTCCAACTGGATAAAAAGGATGAGCATGTGTGAAGAAGACTCTCACAGGGCAAACAGTGGCAACACGAGCGTTGCTGAAAGAAGAGCACGTTAAAAAAAAACCTCTCACTGGGCAGAGTGTGAGAATGGAGCACCTCTCACTGGGCAGAGTGTGAGAATGGAGCACCTCTCACTGGGCAGAGTGTGAGAATGGAACATCTAAGAAAAGATGAAACGGGAAACAAAGGAAAGGAAAAAGGAACAAAAATTATAGTCAGGAAAATTACTCTATTAAGAACATCCACAATGATAATAAAGTCTAAGATCGTACAAAATGTACTGGAAGATTCTTGTACTGCACACAAGACTTAAATATTATTAATAAAAATGCTATCTATTAACATACCCAATTTATGCAATTCTTACACTTCACCATTTTGTCAATTAAGAAGTTAAAACAAATGATACTTAAATAAGGAGGCGAGCTTTTGGAAAAATATATGCCACCAGTCGGAGTGAAAATGTGATTTTGGAACTGGAGACTGTTGCTTTGAAGAGCTTTTAAAGGCTTCTTTTTTTTTTTTTTTCCTGTGCTGAGTTACTAGAAACGAAGTGTTAGAACATGGTAGGTTTGATGATATATCTTGAATCTTGAAATATATGAATATATATGTAAGAAGACAGATGCCAGCTTGTTTCCATTGTTGTGACGGACTCTTGAGCTTGAATGCCTGATTGTCTTTGGTATTGTCATTTTTATCTGATGTTAATTAAACTGATATTACAATAACATAAATAAACCAGCATATTTTGCATCCACGTACTGTGTGTTATTCTTGCCATGTGGGAAAAAAAAATCTTAAAACATGGTAGGACCGACAGATGTTTTAAAGCATCTTTCTCTTCAAAGTTGGACACATGAAATAATTTTTCCCCCATGATCTTTCTCCCCCCCCCATTTTTTATTGAAAGGTGAATATACAGAGAGGAGGAGAGACAGAGAGGAAGATCTTCCATCTGATAGCTCACTCCCCAAGTAACCACAATGGCTGAAACTGAGCCAGTTCGAAGCCAGGAGCCAGGAGCACCCCCAGGTCCCCCACGCAGGTGCAGGGTCCCAAGGCCCTAGGCCGTCCTCAGCTGCTTTCCCAGGCCCCAAACAGGGAGCTGGATGGGAAGCAGGGCCACTGGGATTAGAACCAGCACCCATATGGGATCCCAGCATGCAAGGTGAGGACCCCATCTACTATGCCATTGCACCGGGGGCCCGGTCTTTCTCTCAAACATTAATTTCTTTCTTAGTTTCTAGTTGATACTAGTAGGAAAGGTCAAGATTATGATATGTGTTGGATTCTAAAATAATTTATCTTGAGAAATTGTGGTGATTCATAAGTTGTAAATTTACTGGATACTCTTTTTTTTTTAAAAGATTTATTTTTATTATTTTGTTTATTGGAAAGGCAGATATACAGAGAGGAGAGACAGAGAGGAAGATCTTCCGTCTGATGATTCACTCCCCAAGTGAGCGCAACAGCCGATGCTATGCCAGGAGCCTCTTCCGGGTCTCCCACGTGGGTGCAGGGACCCAAAGCTTTGGGCTGTCCTCGACTGCTTTCCCGGGCCACAGGCAGGGAGCTGGATGGGAAGCGGGGCTGCCGGGATAGAACCGGCACCCATATGGGATCCCGGTGCGTGCAAGGCGAGGACCTCAACCACTCGCGCCACAGCGCCGGGCCCGATACTCTTATTATGAGAAAAGGATTAATTTGTCTGTAATGTGGGGATATGGGATTGATGTTAGTTTATTTTTGATTCCTGCTAATGGAAACATTTAGAGAAATTGTTAGATAAGTGACTTGGAATTAGGAATAATCAATCTTTAGGTATGGTAAAAGAAAAAGTTAAAAAAAAAAAAAAGGAGTAAATTCAGTCTCCGTAGAAAATGCTGCCAGAGACAGCTAAGGAAAGGAGAAAGCCAGATTTGATTCACCCAAGTGAAATTTTGTGGTTGAATTCATGTCGGCTTCGAATAAAAGGAATCAGGACCTGTGCCTTTAGACCTGTAATGAGACTGAACTGGCTTTTAGCACAATTGGAGACGCTATACTTTCTGATGGACTTCTTGCTGAGTGAACATGAAATTTCACTGATAAATGGGTACTGTGAGTGTAATTTTATACAGAGTGATGCCCGTTTGGGGTACTGTGAGCTGTGTGTCATAAAGACTCATCTGCTATACTTGGTATTGTTAAATAAACTTTATTAGGCAACGCAGCTTGTATTTTGACAGAAAAGAGTAACTTCTTGGTATAGAATACTGAATTACCTGCATAGAAGTAAATATCATTAAAATTCACCTAATGATTTTCAGTGACTGCTAAGAACAACATCAAATATAACTTTGTAAAATCTTAATATATTCAGTTTTATTCATTTGCCCATACAAAAATAATATCTTTGCTATCAAATGGATAATGAGTTGTGCCAGGGTCTGCTATCTCCCGTTCTCCAGAGTGTGAAGTAGCTTTTATTAATTACTACATAGTTATGCATTTTTCTAGATATTCTGTTGTATCTGGCATATCTATTTTTTGTCTTTTTTTTTAAGATTTATTTTATTTTTATTGGAACGGCGGATATACAGAGAGGAGGAGAGACAGAGAGGAAGATCTTCCGTCCGATGATTCACTTCCCAAGTGAGCACAATGGATGATGCTATGCCGATCCGAAGCCAGGAGCCTCTTCCGGGTCTCCCACGCGGGTGCAGGTTCCCAAAGCTTTGGGCTGTCCTCGACTGCTTTCCCGGGCCACAGGCAGGGAGCTGAATGGGAAGCGGGGCTGCCGGGATAGAACCGGCGCCCATATGGGATCCAGGCGTGCAAGGCGAGGACCTTAACCACTTGCACCATCGTGCCGGGCCCAACATATCTATTTTTGAAAACTCAATTCTGATAGCTTTGTTTGATATCATAACTTTATGTGACTACAAATTTTTATTCTTTTAGGGAGAGGAAGGAGGGAGGGAGAGAGAGAAAAAGAGAGATTTTCTATCTGTTGATTCATTCCCATGTGGCTGACTGTGGCCCAAACATTTGGAGCATTTCCTGCTACTTTCACAGGTGCATTGTCAGGGACCTGGATAGGAAGTGAATGTCAGCATCTCAGGGAGTGACTTTACCTCCAATATAGCCTCCAATTTTTAAAAAGTTTACAAGAACAGGTGCCAGAGTTTTGGCAGAATAAAATAAGCCAGCACCTGCAGTGCCGGTATTACATATATCCCATATGGGGCACAAGTTTGAGTGCAAGCTAATCTACTTTGTGTCTGGCTCCCTGCTGACAGGCCTGGGTAAGCAGTGTGAGTTGGCCCAGGGCCTTTGCTATCACCCACAGGGAGTTCCAGCTGCTTGACCCGCTACCGTCTGTGTACATCAGGATGCAGCTCCAGTCTCCTGCCTTCCACCTGGACCAGTTCTAGCCATTACAGCCATTTGAGGAGTGAACCAGTGGAATGAATGAGCCTCACTTCTTTAAAAAAAAGAAAAAAAGTCTACAGAAACAACAAGTAACTTCCATTAATAGTTTACCCATAATCACCAGTTATTTCCTGTTGAATTTTAGTGGTGCATCATCATTGTAAAGTAATCCCACATTATTTATAGATTTTTGTTTCCCAAAAAAGAGTGATTGTAAACATTCTCAATTGCCTTTCATGAATTAATCATACTTTATTCATTTAATTTGTTAATAGATTTTACTGAAGTTTAATTATGGCATTTTAAAATAATCTGTTTGAGCCTGGTGTGGTGGTCTACTGACTAAAGTCTTCACCTTGAACGTGCCTGTATCCCATATGGGCACCAGTTCTAACTCTGGCAGCCCCGCTTCCCATCCAGTTCCCTGCTGTGGCCTGGGAAAGCAGTCGAGGACGGCCCAAAGCCTTGGGATCCTGCACCTGTGTGGGAGACCTGGAGGAAGTTCCTGGCTCCTGGCTTCGGATCGGCACAGCACTGGCCGTTGCAGTCACTTGGGGAGTGAATCATCGGATGGAAGATCTTCCTCTCTCTTTCCTCCTCTCTGTATATCTGATTTTGCAATAAAAATAAAAAATCTTAAAAAAAAAAACCCTACAAAACATCTTGCTAATAAAAAAATAAAACCTGTTCATGACATATTTCATGCACTGATGACTTCATTTTTACCATTTTGCTAATAATCTTTGAACTGTTTTCAAAGGTCAGATGGGTTTTCATTTTCTTTCTTTCTTTCTTTCTTTCTTTTTTTTTGTTTTTTTGAGTGCCTGTATGAGATATTGATGTACAGACTGGGTGAGCCACATAAAATAAATTTGTAAATATTCCATCATGGGGGCTGGTGTTGTGCTAGAGTGAGCTAAGCTGCAGCCTGCATAGCCAGCGTCTCATGTCAGAGTGCCATTTAGTGACTGCTCTACTTCTGACTCAGCTCCGTGCACATGCCTTGGAAAGTAATGAAAGTTGCCCTAAATACTTGAGGTTCCTGCCACGCATGTGGAAGACCAGGATGGATTTCTGGGCACCAGGCTTTGTCCTGGACCAGCCCTGGTCATTGTGACCATTTGGGGAGTGAACCAGAGAATGGAAGAGCATTTTCTCACTGTCTCTCTCTCCTTCTCCCTCTTCCCCTCCCCTTCATCTTTTTTCCTCACTGCTTCAATTAGAAAAATGTTTAAAAGATTTACTATCATACTGTGCTGCAGTAATACAAATTCATTCAAAATATGTTTTCCTGAGTAGATTTTTTAAAAAAAGATTTATTTATTATTGCAAAGTCAGATATACAGAGAGGAGGAGAGACAAAGAGGAAGACCTTTCGTCTGATGGTTCACTCCCCAAGTGACCACAACGGCCAGTGCTGCGCTGATCCGAAGCCAGGAGCCAGGAATTTCCTTCAGGTCTCCCACGCGGGTGCAGGGTCCCGAAGCTTTGGGCCATCCTTGACTGCTTTCCCAGGCCACAGGCAGAGAGCTGGAAGGGAAGTGGAGCTGCTGGGATTAGAACCGGTGCCCATATGGGGTTCCGGTACGTTCAAGGTGAGAACTTTAGCCACTAGGTCACCAGGCTGGGCCCTCTGAGTGTATTTTTAAAATGCTTCAAACAAAATTTTGCAGGTAACAGATTACATGATCACATGGTGAAGTCTCAGTCTCCCCTTCTCCCTCTGTCCCTCTCTACCCCTTTCTTACTGTACCCTGTAGGCCCTTGAGTTAAATAGCTTCAAATTTTTGTGAATCCTTTTTGTGTTCCTTTATGTAAATATAATCAAATACAAGCATGTGTCTTTATCCCTACAGTTCTGCGGTTTCTTTTTTGACAGGTTTCTTTTTTTTAAAGATTTATTTATTTTTATTTGAAAGGCAGATACACAAAGAGAAGGAGATACAGAGAGAAACATCTTCTATCTGCTGTTTCAATTCCAAAGTGGCCACAACAGCCTGTGCTGAACCGATCCAAATCCATAAGCCAGGAGCTTCAGGGTCTCCCATGCAGGTGTAGGGTCCCAAGGCCTTGGGCCGTCCTCTACTGCTTTCCCAGGCCACAGGCAGGGAGCTGGATGGGAACTGGAACAGATGTGACATGAACCAGTGGGTATATGGGATCCTGGTGGATGTAAGGCGAGGATTTAGCCACTAAGCTATTGCGCTGGGCACTCTTCTTACCATATTTTACACACACACAAAAACAGCATCTGTATAATCTAAAATGTGTTTTACATATCAGTTCAAAAAAAAATCTTCCTTACTTAGCTGCGTAATATTCAATCATGTGCTGTGTCAGTTTCTGTTGACGAATATTTTTTGCAATGCTCGCTTAGTACAAAAAATTCTCCAAGGGGTGACCTTCTATTGATAGCATTCCCTAGTTGTACAGGATTATTTGTTGAATAAATGTCCTGAAATAGGATTCCTGAGTCAACAGGTAAAACATTTGTATTTTGGTAGCTGTTACTAAATTCTCCTCTGTAGGCACTAAATCATCTCACATTCCCAAAAGTATTGCATTATGAAAATGTCTGTTTCCCCACAGTCTGAAGGATGCTGAAGGAGCTCCATCAGCTTTCACAAAAGGTAATCTGAGTTGCTGCTTTGCAGCTGGTGCCCTAGTGCCGCTGAGATAAATGACAACTATTGTAGCCAGGTATTCCTCCTGGGCCTGAGTCAAATAAGAAAGATTTTCTTAAATGGGTAAGAGAGATGTGTTATACATAAACTAGGGTATTTTGCTCACACCACGAAAGTGATGAAATAGAGACACCGTTTTTGACAAGTTCATTTTACGTCTGGAAAGAAAAGATTGGAAATTGATTGGACTCTACAGTGATCAATGTAACAGGGAGTTATGTGCTGGACATTTTGTGTTATTTGTAGTATTTTTGTTTTTATCTGATAAACATTTTATTACCACTTTCTCTGGTGTGGCAGGCTGGATAATTGAATTGAGCGTAGTTGGAGATGGGGAATAGAATGGAGTTTTTTTTAAACCTAATTAGGATTTAAGGATGCACATTTCACTGGTGATTTCATGATGGTGCGTATATATCCGTAGTGGTTACATCATGACAACATTCAGTACTATTGATCCTGATCAGGAAGGCTTAGCACCTTTTTCTTCTTGGTGCTTTTTTTCCTCCTGGCTATAGATGTACTTCTCTCTCCAAGGTTTTGTGTACTCCAGCAGCTGAGTTTTGGTTTCTCCTAGTTTTTCTTCCTTGTAACCTTTCTCTCTGTTTATATCTTCCAGGGTTTTTCAACCTTTTCCACTTATCCTCCTATGCTCTCTGTAAATGGTTTTATCCCCTTACCCCCTTTAATTTGTAAACAGTGTATCTCTGGGAACATTTCCAGATCTGTATATGTCAATCTGGATATTTGACAACCTGTCCCAAATGCAATTCATTAATCTTCCAAATCTTTTTTTTTGTATTTTAGCACTTTTCTTTCATAAATTTGAAACCTAGGAATCACTTGAGATTTTTCTAACTCCCATATGCAATCATTTACTGAGTCCTGACGATGAAACTGTTGGGGCCTTACTTTTTGTCATTGCCATTGCTTCTCCCCCAATTCAGACCCTTATTCTTACAAGGTGCAATAGCTTCCCAAGTTGTCTCTGTGCCTCTGGAACAGGGCTAGGAACTTTGCTGAGAGCCATTAACCTATTATTAATATCATTTGTAGGCTATACAAAGTTATCAAATAAAATACAGCCTGCTATAGAATTATAGAATTTTGAATTCTTCCTATGTTTGCCTTTGCAGGGCTGAAGCAAGTGATTCTGTGAGCCTTATGCAGGCTGCAGCCAGATGTTCCTCACCCCTGTTCTGGACTCTGATGCCTACTCTGCATTGCCCCTCCCCCTGTCCGACACTCTCCAGGTTACTGCCAAAGTATAATTTATAAAACAAACTTGAACATGCCCATCCTCTCATCTAAAAGTCTTTAATGGTATCCTGTTGTGAACAGGACAGTATCCAATGTTTTTGGCTGATCGTTGAAAGCCTTTATAGTTTGACCTTAGTCTGCCTTTTTACTTCCATCGCCTGTCATTAGTTCATACTCAATGAAAGTGATATAAAACAGAACAGAGACCTTGTTTGTCGTGTGTCTGGGGCTTAGAACAGGGCCTGGGATATATAAGCACCCTATAAATAACTGGTGACTAAAAGCTGTGTTTTATCAGGAAAAAAGCTTTGGAAGTACCATATACTTTGATATACCCAGCCTTGACTCATTTCATTCTGTTGACTTGAAATCTCTGCCCACAGACATATTTTTCCCACTTTTGAAAAAAAAGATTTATTTGAAAGGCACAATTGCAGGAAGAGAGAGAGAGAGAGAGAGAGAAAGAAAAAACTTTTATCCATCGGTTCATTTCCCAAATAGCCACAGGGGCCTAGGCTCAGCAAGGTTGAAGCTGCCTGGAATTCCGTCTGGGTTTGCTATGTGGAAGACAGTAGTGCAAGCCCCTGGCCCATCTTCTTTCCCAAGTGTATCAGCAGGCAGCCTGATGGAAAGAAGAGCCACTGGGACTTAAACTTATGCTCATGTGGGAAACTGGCATTGTAGGCTGCAGCTCAATTTAGCACACCATGATGTGTGCTAATCTTTTCTCATTTCTGAAAGCTTAGATCAAATTTTATACTTTCGGGCCCGGCGCTGTGGTGCAAGTGGTTAAGGTCCTCGCCTTGCACGCACCAGGATCCCATATGGGCGCCGGTTCTAATCCTGGCAGCCCCGCTTCCCTTCCAGCTCCCTGCCTGTGGCCCGGGAAAGCAGCAGAGGACAACCCAAAGCTTTGGGAACCTGCACCCGCGTGGGAGACCCGGAAGAGGCTCCTGGCTTTGGACCGGCATAGCATCGGCTGTTGCGCTCACTTGGGGAGTGAATCATCGGACGGAAGATCTTCCTCTCTGTCTCTCCTCTCTGCATATCCGCCTTTCCAATAAAAAAATAATAAAAAATAAATCTTTAAAACAAAATTTTATACTTTCTGTAATACTCACAAATCTCCCTCTTCCCAACCACCACCCAGGATTGCTCGCTTGCTCTCCTCTGCTTTACCGTGTTTCATATCTATGTAACATGTCCCTTGTATGATAGAATGTCAGTTCTCTAAGGGTCGTGGCTTTCTTTTCTATAACCATGTGTTGGAATGAAAGAAATGCAAGTTTGTAATGTTGTCATAAATTAGAAGCTGTATTCTTAAAACCTTATTTTGATATTATAGGACTACAATTTCTGGTTCCATGATGCTTTTCATGTAGGGTAGGGATGGAGAGCCATTTTTTTTCCTGTCAAGGGCCATTTGGAAATTAATAATATGATTCATGAGCCATACCAAATTATTAACTTAAAAATCCACCTGCTATAGTTTTATTGGATTTTGAGTCCTGCCTATGGTTGCCTTGGCAGGACCAGACGAGACGATGCCTTATATAGCTAGTGGACCAGGCATTCACTATCCTTGATTTAAGAACTACCGATAGCATATTGAGATTTCCTCTGACCTTTACACGTAGTCCAAAACTTCTGTAAATCAGTAAAGGAGCAGCAAATCCTTCTCAGGTTAACATCTCTCTGATCCTATAACAGGAAAATAATCCCCACTTTCAAAAGCTCAAGCAGTGAGACTGGGCTTACCCAGATAATCTCACACAGTCTTGGCATTATTTAATTCTCTCATTTGATTATATCTGCAAAGACACTACTGTGTAACCTAACAGGTTCACAAAATCTTGGAGTAACCTTGGGGGAGGTGGTAATTTGAGAGAAAGTGTACAATATTGGACATAGTGGTGAACTAATCTACCAGTTTGGAGTGATGCATTTCTGAGAATTATAAAAGGAGGAACATGGGAGAGTGGTGGTGTTATGTGATGAGTTAATATGTACATGGTATTCTGCTTTGACAATAGTGAGGGTTCCCACATAGTTTGAAGGTACAAATTTTCCTGCATTTTCCTATCCTCAATACTGATTGTATTACATAGAGTGTCTATTTTCTTTAATATTTTTAATAAGATGTATTTGTTTTATTGGAAAGTCATATATACAGAGAGGAGGCAAAACAGAGAGGAATATCTTTCCCCAAGTGGCTGCAACGGCCGGAGCTGAACTGATCTGAAGCCAGGAGCCTCTTCTGGCTCTCCCAGGTGGGTGCAGGGTCCCAAGGCTTTGGGTCATCCTTGACTGCTTTCCCAGGCCACAAGCAGGAAGCTGGGTGGGAAGTGGGGCTGCCAGGACATGAACCTGCCCCCATATGGGATTCTGGCACATGCAAAGTGAGAACTTTAACTACTAAGCTATTGTGCCGGGCTGTTTTATTTAATATTATTTTGTTTTTCAAAGCTATACTTAGCTAAGAGCAGATGGTGATTTTTCTTGAGACTGACTAAAATTTAGGTAAACATTTACTATGGAAAAAAATTGCATTCCAGAATGCATCCATTGGGAGCTGGCAATGCGGCTTAGGAGGAAAGCTACCACTTCTGATGCCAGCAACCTATGTGGGCACTGGTTCAACTGTGGTATGCTGAAAATACACTCTCTAGGTTCCTCTCAACCAAACTGCCATATTGTGGTCAAATGCATATCTAGCTTTTGGGGGCAGTGTATAGAATGCGCTCTCAAGCCCATGTCCCCTTCTTGGATCCACAGCAGCCGTCATACAATATCAAGTCTAATCTATCTGTTCCAGGTAGTAAGGCAGTAGGATTCAGTCAGTGGGCTTCAATGAACACATTGTCATTTTGGGCAGAGAGAGGGGTTCCCTTTTTCTATGGCGTTTGAGCTCAGAGATTACTGGAAGAGTGGATCACAGTCTGTGATGGGGCGAAGCCCAGACAAACCAGAGGAGAATATGCAACTGACAGCTATTAAAAGCTGGCTAAATCATTGCACAGCCCAGAGGAATTGCTTTTCCGATGTGGGTTTCTTCCTTCCAATTCTCTGTACACCCACTGCTACAACTCACTCAGAACGAAATTCTTTGTGGTAAGAGGCCCCCTCTTTTCAGGGTCTCTTAGAAATTATATGGACTCGGAAGGTGATGACTAATGACAACTACCTCCCCAAATGAAGATTTGTAGTAAAAATAAATTCAGTGTAACACCAGGGATTTGAACTGTTAAATGCTCATCACAATACTTTAGCTGATTGGATAACCACTGTCTGTTGCAGTGTTTCTTCTGATACTTTCATTTAAATTGGCAGGAAGTTGTCTACCCTAGATATGAAAATAGTACTGTTTACAAAGATAACTTTTTATAGGCAGTAAATGAGAGCATCAAGATAACCTGGCTTATAATTTAATAATAGTATGAATAAAATAAGTCCACATATCTAATAGGATGAAGTATCAATTTATTAAGATAGTACAGTGTAATAATTATTGTTATCATTTCAGATCCATTTTTAAGGTCAACGTAGCACAGAAAAATGTTGAAGTTTCATCCAAGAAGTGTCTCTGAGTGATGATACAATATTCTGTGCTTTTGACTATATAATTGTGTGAAATGAATCAATGTTACAGCAGTAGATTTTCCTTCAACATCCTCAACTGCTTCTCATATGTAGGAAATTCATCAAGATGATTGAAATAATATGATCATCTCTACCTTATCTTGTTTGTATAGAGTTAGTATTCATGTCTGCTTGGGTCCTGAAATAAACTGTTATGCTCCAGTGCTTACAAAAATGTGCCATTTGTGACTGGCATAGCAAAATGTTTGGTGGCAGGATGGTGGATATTGTATTTATGCAAGTTTTAGGCATTCAAAGACCAGTTATTCAAAGATACATTTTTAGTTATCGACAATGCCATGTAATTATTTTTCTCATTCCTTTGAATAAATTCTTAAGTGTTATTTGTCACATTTGTGACCAAAGGACTAGAATTCATGCATATGGTAAAATTTGAAGTATGACAGACATGTCATTAAAAATCAGTGAAAATGAATTCAAATAGGTCATGATATTTTTATACACTGGTAAATCTGGTAAATTAATTTCTTAAAAATACTTTTTTAAAAGATTTATTTATTTTTAAATCATATATACAGAGAGGAGGAGAGACAGAGAGGATGATCTTCCGTCCAATGATTCATTCCCCAAGTGGCCACAATGGCCAGTGCTGTGCCGATCTGAAGCCAGGAGCCAGAAACTTCCTCCAGGTCTCCCACGTGAATGCAGGGTCCCAAGGCTTTGGGCCATCCTGGACTGCTTTCCCAGGCCACAAGCAGGGAACTGGAAGGGAAGTGGAACTGCGGGATTAGAACCGGCGGCCCATATAGGCTCCTGGCACATTCAAGGTGAGGACTTTAGCCACTAGGCCACCATGCCAGGCCACGTTAATTTTTGTTTAGGAATTTTGCATATATACTCATGACAAGATTTTGTCTCTAATATCTCTTTCACACATATTCCTAGTCAGGTATTGGTATTAAGCTTATATAAACATGATAAAATAATATGGGATTACTGCTTCCTTTTATAAATTCTAGAAATATATCATATATTTTTTTCAAGTCTATTACACATCTTCATAAAGTTCAACCAAATTTTTTTAAAGCCTTTTTGGAATATTTTACTTACTAATTTTTTTGTGTAGTGGAATTATAGTCATATTAAAAAATGTTTAGTCTTGAGTAAATTTATTACATTAAACTTCTCTAGATATTTGCTGACTCTATCTTGATTTAAAATCTTATTAGCATAAAGAAATCTCTTTTTAAAAGTTTCATTAATTTTTATTGAAAAGGCGGAAGTACAGAGATAAGGAGAGACAGAGAGCAAAATCTTCTATCTGCTGGTTCACTCCCGTGGCTGCAATAGCCAGAACTGAGCTGATCTGAAACCAGGAGCCACGAGTTCCCTTGGGTCTTCCATGTGGGTGCAGGATCCCAAGGCCTTGGGCAGTCCTTAACTGCTCTCTCAGGCCATAATCAGGGAGCTGCATGGGATGTAGAGCAGCTGGAACACAAACCGGTGCCCATACAGGATCCCGGTGCATTCAAGGTGAGGATTTAGTCTTTTAGCTATTGTGCTGTGCTCAGCATAAACATATCTTTCTATATTATTTACTTATTTATTTGAAAGTGAGAGCAACATACAGAGCATGCACACAGAGAGAGAGAGTGAGAGATAAAAAGACCAACTTTCTATCTGCTGGTTCACTTTCCAAATGGCCACAACAGGTCTGGGCCAGGGCAAAGCCAGGAGTCATGCAGGGGGAACAGGAAAGCAGGGATAGGAGAGGAGGGGAAATACAGAGCAAGGCTTAGTCAGCTGTGCCACAAAGCTGGTCTCAGCATAATGATATTCTTTTTGCTGTTTAATGATATAATTGTACTGTTTTTTTAAAATTGTTTTTAACGTCTATTGTATCAGTGTCACTTTTAAATATCAGGAAAGCAACAGAAATCTAACACTAGCTATTTTCATCTAGGTGTATTTACTGAAACATTAAATTATTAAAAATTAGATACTCATGATCTAGAGAAATAATTCATTGTGGTATATTAAAATAATGCAATGCAATACAGCAGTAGAAGTGAATTAAATTTACACATGTGAACATAGATGAGTAGTATAATCCTAATGATGAATGAACAAAGAGTTTCAGAAGTTTATACATTTAGAAATGAGCATACAACACACATGTTTCATAGCTAAGAAAGCATGAGCTGCAACAAAAATTAATGTTCCTGGGAAATGAGGAAGGGATTTTTAAAGCTGCAGACTGTAGCATAGTACAATTCAATTTTCTGTTATTTTGTTTCTTAAAGCCTGGAATAAATGTGAGCATTCATCCAAATTTAACATTTACTTTCCCCTTAATTAAAATTATTAAATAAGATGAAATAAAGGTCCTGAGATGGAAAAGGACTTTCTAAGAATCACAAACATGACTAATGTGACTAGGATATAATTCAGAAGGGATGAAATGCCGTGACAGATTGCAGGGGTGGGGAACTTCTGCCCCATGAGCCCTAGAAGGCCTGCAGAATCATCCAGTCTTGCCATGTAAAGTCAACCATAGATGGGGTTCAAAATTCAGCAAATCTATAGCAGACTAAGGTTTAAATTGATAATTTTGTATGGCCTGTGAATGGCATTACAAATATCCACATGGCCCTTAGAAAAAATGCTTCCCCATCCCTGTGAGCAAGACAAGTGCCAACTCATGAAGGATCCTGAGGTCATCGTGAAAAGTTTGTCTTACTACACTTTATTCACAGAAAGTTACCTGTGCCAGCAGAAGTACAGGAATGTCTTGGAGATATTGCAAATTCAGTTTCACACTATGATGGAAATCATGTTTTGCATTAAAATGACTCACATGGTGATTTTGGTTTCCCAGTGCATATAAAAGTTGTTTACATCTTACAGTCAGTCATCTATTGTATGTGCTATAACCTGGCGTGAAAGCCTGGTGGCTAAATCCTCACCTTATATCCACCGGGATCCTACATGGGTGCCGGCTCAGATCCTGGCTGCCCCACTTCCCATCCAGATCCCTGCTCATGACCTGGGAAAGCAACTGAAGACAGTCCAAAACCTTGGGACCCTGCACCCACCTGGGAGACATGGAGGAGGCTCCTGGTTCCTGGCATAGGATCGGCTCAGTTCTGACTGTTGTGGCCACTTGGGGCATGAACCAGTGGATGGAAAATTTTCCTCTCTGTCTCTCCTTCTCTCTGTACATCTGCCTTTCCAATCAAAATAATAATAATAATAAATGCCTTGGAAAGCGTGAGTGGACCTGGATGGAATTCCTGGCTCCTGGCTTTAACCTGGCCCAGCCTTGACCTTTACAGCTATTTGGGAAATGAAACAGCAGATGGAAGATCTGTGTCTGTCTCTCACTGTACTTTTTTTAATAAATAAAATAAATTAAAAAGCATAAACCCTACAATTTTTTCAAAAGAAAAACAAATGTTTTATTTCTAAAAGCTGCTAATGATCAGCTGAGCCTTCAGTGATTTATAATCTTGACATTGGCGACTGTTGAACAATACAAATGGTGTCAGGTGAAGATTGGGGTGACTGTGTCAAGTTCTCAAAATATGAACACTGAGGTTTGCCACATAAATTGATTCTTTTTTCCATGGGAGATTTCTTTGCAGTATGTGATGCTGTTTGATACCATTGTTTGCACAGTAGAAATTCTTTCAAAATTGGAGTTAATCCACTCAAACCCTGCTGCTGCTTTCTCAGGTTTGTTTAGGTAACATTCTAAATCGCTTGCCTTTCCATCGATGTTCACAGCATCTTCAATAGGAGTAGATTCTATATCATGAAACCTTTTTCTTTTGTTCATGAAATTAACAATTGTATTCAGCAGGCCAGTAAACTCCAGGAGACTTAATGTCTGTTACATGTCTGGAACATCACACAGTGCTTGGCATATCACATATTAGCCAGTGAATTTTGATGACCTTGATGGATTAATGGGTGGGTCAGCAGCAGGATATGTTGCTACTGCTTTTTACCCCCTATTGGCAATGTAAAATATAGTTAGGAGGTGAGTTTTTTGCTAAGTGCCACAATACTACTACTGGCATGTGGTCCTTGTGCAATGCAGTCATAAATCTACTGTTTAGCAAATATGTTTTAGATTTCAAATAAAGTAGATATTTCTTGGTACCCTTTAAGCATAAGCATCCTCAACCCAGCCAATGTACTTGCTAAAATCCGAGTGGTGTCATGATTTCTCTGAGGGTTGAATCAGTCTAGGTTTTTCATAGCCCAACAAAGTCATTTTCTGACGGCACTGGATCCTCTTCCACATCTGTGCATAAAGTTGTTTTCAAGCAAATTTGGAACTAGACTACTGACAACTTAGGATTTGGTACTTAATTACAGTGTCTGTAAAATTGTCATGAATTTTTTTTTTTTTAAGCAGGGCTGCCAGGATTAGAACCGGCGCCCATATGGGATCCTGGTGCATTCAAGGCAAGGACTTTAGCTGCTAGGCCATGCCGCTGGGCCCAATATCACTGCAAGCACACAGTCCTTAAAAACATATGTTAACGGCCTAGCACAGTGCCCTAACAGCTAAAGTCCTCACTTGCATGTGCTGGGATCCCATATGGGCACTGGTCCTAATCCCAGCTGCCCCACTTCCCATTCAGCTCCCTGCTTGTGGCCTGGGAAAGCAGTGGAGGACGGTCCAAAGCCTTGGGATCCTGTGCCCATGTGAGAGACCAGGAAGAAGCTCCTGGCTTCAGATCAGCTCAGCACTGGCCGTTATCGGTCAGAAGATCTTCCTCTCTGTCTCTCCTCTCTGTATATCTGACTTTGCAATAAAAATAAATAAATCTTTTTAAAAAAAACCCAAAAAACATGTTAAGAAATGAGTGAATTGAGACTAAAATGAAACTTACTAACATATTTGTGAATAAAGTAGGAAATGGGCTCATTGGGGACTGGGTAAGGAGCACCATGAACATGGAAAACCAGTCAGCATTAGAGCAAAGTTGTTGGCTGAATTTGGATCTGTCGTCTGTCTCAATCTCATGGTAGCTTTAAATAAGAATTAGGGGGGATCATCTTAAACATCATTTTTTTCTCTGTCTGCCCCCAGTTCTGGCAGTATCATAACTTCAGGAGATTCAGAAGAAAAGGAGAGTATGCATGTCTCCTCAGGAGCTGAAAGAATGCAGTCTAAGTTGATTGATCCCTAACTCCACATTGATTCAATTGTGTATTCATTTGTTCAGCCAGAGTTTGTGCTAGAACATGTAATAAAATTATAAACAAGATAGGCATGGTCTTTCTCTTATCAAATTCGTTATCCAGGCAATATTATAACAATCATAGCGTGGTGCGCTATGAATTTAAATGTGCTTTTAGACTGTTTAACAGTTTAGGTTGGACGAGGAAGGTCAGGGAAAGCTTTTCTTTCTTTCTTTTCTTTTCCTTCTTTCTTTCGATTTATTTCTCTTTTTTTATTGGAAAGGCAGATAGAGGAAGAGAGACAGAGAGGAAGATCTTTTGTCCGTTGATTCAATCCCCAAGTGGCCACAAAGGCCAAAGCTATGCCAATCTGGAGCCAGGAGCCAGGAGCCTTCTCTGGGTCTCCCACGCAAGTGCAGGGTCCCAAGGCTTTGGGCTGTCCTTGACTGTTTTCCCTGCTTGTGGCAGGGAGCATGGTGGGAAACGGTGCTGCTGGGACAGGAACTGGTGCCTGTGTGGGCTCCTGGCATGTGCAAAGCTAGGATTTTGGCTGCTAGGCTACCATGCCAGCCTTAAATCTTTTATTAAAGCTGTATTTGCACTAGATTTGATGATAACTATGAGTTTCCTTTTTGGAGGGGTGGTTGTTAGAACATATTGTGGTATTGGGAATGACACGCACAGATACCCCCAAAGCACTTAACATTCTCATATGCAAAGAAGGTTGCTGCAATAAAGAGCAAGGCAAGGGTATTATGGGGTCCCGAGAGCACACCTTAACACAGAAAAACCAAGAGGATAACCAAGGGAGCCAGAAGGGAAAACATGTACTTGGAATGGTAAAAGAAATATAGAGGAGTGTTCCAGGTGAACTCAAGAACGGGAACAGGATCAGTTACTTACAGAGAGCATGGTAGGGTACGCATGATAAAATCTTCCCTTTGGAAAGATCCCAGGAGTCACTATACGGGAGGCATGTGCAAAAACAGGCTTTGTGGAAGGTCTTTGGTGAAAACAGGGATTGAGGATTACCCAGATTTTACTCAGAGTTCTTTGTTTTGTTTCTCAATGAAAACAATGAACTCTCAGTCTCACGTTAATCAGTTTTCTTCTAGTGGCACTTCAAGGTTATGAAACTCTAGCTTAAAGGAAAAAAAAAAAAGAACAGGTTTTGCATCCCTTGTTTGGCAGGTTTTCTAAAGGACACACACTGTGTGGAAGAGACATACAGCCTCTGTCAATTGCACAAACCAATAAACACACCTTTATTGCTAATTATCATTTTCTGCTTTGTGCTACTGTTTGCCAAATGGCATTGAAAGCTGAGGCACAGATGCTCATTAACATCCTTCTTGATTTACTGATGATTCAGCACTGACAGTATAATAAGCTTAGGGCTCTACCCAAAGATTATTCATCACCACATTTTGCAGGCAGTGTGTTTTGTCACCTCTTGAACTGGATGGCTTGCTCGGGGTTGTAGCAAGCGTACCTAGAACCTGAGTGCTTGGAACTTGATTTGCATACTTTAATGAAGAACTCAAAGCCTGGCTCCTGTACTTTTTAGTCCTCCTCCACAGTAAACTCTCATTTCATGGACCCCCTTTCCAGGAAGGACAAATCAATTTATGCTCAATGTTTCAACTTACTTGATCCGACTATAGGGAACAAAATATTTGACTTCTTGGAGGGCCATAAGGTTCTTGGAAGTGTGGGTTTCCGCACTTAGTTTCTCTTGGTGCAGAAATGCTGGCTGTGATTGAATGAATTCTTCCGGTGCCCATCTTAACTGGCTGATCTGCTGCAAGACTTTTGGATTTATTAACCTGGGAGCGAGTTCCCAGAATAGAATCAGGCCTCAACATATGTTCCTGGGATAATTAGAAAGACCCAGCCCAAATTATCTACCTCATATACACTGTTCTATTCTGTATGTTAGAGCTAATAGCTTTATGTGAGCAAATCTGTAAATTCTGACATATAATAACTTTGTAAAAGGGAGTATTTAAAAATATGCTTATTTCTCTTTTCATATGTTAAATTCCTATGTCTCATACATTTATCCAACATATAACAATTAATTTCTATTGGATTTGGTTACTGTAACAAGGCACACATATTGGTTGATTAATTGCCAACAATTCCTAGTTGATGGTTCTATTTAAGAAACATCAAAAATCCAATAAGTATGAGCCAAAAATGACATCAGTAATTACATGAGTCAGAGTATGGTAGTAGTGATAGTAATGAGTTGCAGAGGTGGGAGTGGAGAGAGAGAGAGAGAGAGAGAGAGAGAGAGAGAGAGAGACCTTCCGTCTGCTTGTTTACCCTTCAAATGGCTATAAAGGCTGGGACTGGGCTGGTCCAAAGACAGGAGTCAGGAGCTTCTTCCAGGTCTCCCATGTGAGTAGTAGGGATCAAAACATTTAGGCCATTTTGCCCCACCGTTCATCGGCACAGAGAGCTACATCAGAAACGGAGCAGTCAAAATTCAAACATTTGCTCACATGGATGTTAGCAATACAAGTGACAACAACCATCCCATTGGTCTACTTTGTATAGATTATCTTTTACAATTAACGCCTTTGGTTGGGAAATTGATTTATAAATTTAATATTGGGTGGTACTCCTTATTTTTATCTCTTTGTCTAAGATGATAACAGGAATGGCAAAAAGATGGATAGGCACACCATGACTAGCACTGAGCTCCCAGAAGGAAATCTCAAGAAGTAATGTTTGATTTCTGGTGGTCTTAGTGGTCCTTCACTTTTCTTTATATTTACCTCTTGACAGAAATTAGGGTATGACCCTGGAAAATCAAATTGTAGAGGTTGAAATTTGACTTGGCAGTCTAAAAAGAAATATTTAAAGTCAGATTAAATTCGCATTTTTTTTTGACAGTATAGTGTTTGGCAGACAAAACAGGAATAAGAGTATTCTGCATTTTGAGACAATTAGATGTGAATTCATCTCTGTCCATACTATGGACTTGATTAAGTTAATTCATTAACAAAAATGTGATAGTATCTATCCTTTATTCTACACTTACTATGTAGCAGGTACTTGTCTGTTTCAGCAGCATTATTTTATTTGAAAATTCCATTATCACTATCCAGACAGTTCTAAAGTTAGCTACATTTTATGTCTTGGGAAACTAAAGTACAGAATGATTAATAACTTGTAATCACACAAGCAGTAAACAGAGGAACTGATATTAGAAGCTATGTCTGCTAGATCTCAGAGCCATTAATTCAAATGCTTTCTCTCTGAGTCTCCATTTCCTTATCAATTAATTAAAATTAATAGAACTGTTTTGCAGGGACTGGCATAGTAGTACAGTAGGTTAAGCTGCTGCCTGAAATATCAGCATTCCATATGATCACTGGTTTGAGTCCTAAAAGCTCCACTTCTGATCCAGCTTCCTGCTAATGCATCTGGAAAAGCAGTGGAAGGTACTCCACATTCTGGGATTCCTGGATCCATGTGGAAGACACAGATGTAGTTCTAGACTTCAGTGGCCTATATGGACATTTGGGGAATGCAGCACTCAATAGGCGATATCTGTTTCTCCCTCTCTCTGCCTTTTTAATTTTGCCTTTTAAACAAATAAATCTTTTTTAAAAAAAAATCTGCCTTGCTACCTCTTACATTACTGTAACATACCAACAGGCTTGTATGTATGTACATACCTTGAAAATCCTTAAAAAATATGCTGTTATACAAGTTCAATTCATTTTTGTTTCAATCTTAGTACTTTCCCCATACTTATCAGCGTGTATTATGTTCCCTATCATAAGAAAGCAGCCACATTTCAGTGACTAATATTAATCAAGTACTGGTCCTGGGGCATTTGGCCTAGTGCTTAAATGTTCACATCTCATTATTGGAGTTCCTAAACTTGATACCTGCCTCTGTCTCTAAACTCCAGTTTCTTCCTAATGCAGACAAGGGAAGAGGTGATTTGTTGGTTTTGGTTATAACCACAATATAGTAGCATATAGAATTATAGTAAGCTTTAACGCCTTGGCTATCAGCTTAATGTTCCATAGGTGTGTGTGGGGGGAGCAGGAACGGGAGTTATATTTTACCACACAAAACATACAAAATGGACATTTTCAAAGTTGTACATTTAAAAATGTAATTCCCCATACCTATGATTTCACCTATTAAAAATCCATGTATACTTTAGAGGTGGAACAAGATAGTCTTCCCTCCTTCTTACAAATATTTCCAGGGCCACTCAAAAACTTGCATTTACAAAGTAGCTGCTAAAAATATTTCTTCCTCTAGGATTGCACTAGAATAAAGACAGGAACCACTGGTATCATGTGGTATCTGAAGTTAAGCAGAGGCCGGGCTCTACTTGGTTTTACTTTCTCCATTTCTGCAGTCAAATCTTTCATTTCTTGGACAGCCACCTCAGCCTGTCTTCCCTTTTCTCCTCTATGCCATTTGTTTGCCTATCTTTCTTCTTCTGGTCTATCTCCTTGGATTTTGATTCCACCTTTGCAAGAGCCTGCTTAGTCCAAAGTCTTGCAATCTCCTGGGCTCTTCTTTTAGGCCAGTTCCACCAGGTGGGTCCTGGTTGGGTGCCTCAAAGCTGAACAGGCACAAGGCTGGTGCTGGGGTACAGTCATTGTGAAGCATGGCTGCCTGGATGCTGCTACCACTGTCCAAGCTGCTTGGACTTCGAAAATGTAAGTTAAACAACAATTTGCAGTAGTTGTATGAGTAATAACAGTATAATAGAGGTGTGTGATATCAACTGTCTTGATATTACACTTAGCAAATGATGTTCATAGAAGTTGATAGAATAATGGAAAGTTTCCATGAGTGTGCAGGTATTGTGGGCACTGCCTTTTTGTTGTTGTTGCTATTGTTGTTATTGTTGTTAAGATTTATTTGTTTTAAAGGCAAAGTGCTAGAAGGAGAGGAGAGGGAAGAGAGGAGGGAGGGGGATGGGAAAGAGGGAGAGAGAGAAAATATATTTGTATCAGCTGGTTTGCTTACCAAATGGCTACAATGACCAGGACTGACCAGGGTGGAGTCAAGAATTTAATCTGGATCTCATGTTAGGATAGCAGGGCCCATAGTACTTTGGACTGTCCTTTACTGCTTTCCCAGGTGCATTAGCAGGGAGCTGGAAGGAAAAGTGGGGCAGTTGGAACTCAAACCTGTGTTCTGATAAGATGCTGGCATCATTGGCAAAAGATAATCATTATAAGAAATACTTGTTGATATTCCTAACCTTGTGAGTTATCTTACTGGAATACAAATTAAGCATGTGCAGAAATGGCTGCTCTGCTTCTGATCCATGTGCCCATGTGAGAGACCCAGATTGAGCTCCTGGCTTTGGTGAGGCCCAGGTCTGGCCTTTGTGGCTATTGGGGAGTGAGTCAGTTGATGGAAGGTCTGTCTCTATCTCTGCCTTTGAAACAAATAAATCATTTTATGTTGAGATGGAAACAATTTTTAGTGTGCTAAGGTCTTAGAGCTTTCTCTTGCATAAGCAAATCTGCATTTTTTTTAAAAAAATTCACTTGCAGAGCAGGTTCAACCCATAATGAAACATGATCTCTGTAATCAAAAAGCATGGGAGTGATATCTTTGAAAGTATGATGCTGATTATATTTTCCAGACACAGACGTTTTATTTTTGTGCATTAATCAAAAAAGAAAAATAAGATTAGCGTTATCTAGGGTCAAATCAACAAAATTAGATTCACTTGCACCTGCTTGGTTCTAGTTTGGCACTATCACAAATAACAATTGGATCCTGACTTCTCCTTATGAAAGGCAGAGTGGACATGCTTTTCCTATTCCACTAAGTACAGCTGAAAACCCTGGAAATAGTACATTAAGTAGAAGGTTCTGAAAAGTTTAACAGAAGTGAAAGTGGCTGGAGATCAGAATCTGAGGAAAAACAGATTTTGTTGTGTTTCCTATGTACTTATCTAAGTTTTGGAGAAACTAACAACTGAGAAATGCTAATAGGTGCAGACATACACAAAAAAATCCCCGGGCAAAGCTTACATCTCTATCCAGAGGACCAATCAAAAGAACAGCCTTGCAAGATAGTAAACACTTAAACAATAACTCCTACAAAACTCCACAAAACTAAGCTGCAGCTGCGCTGTTATCCTGACTAGCAGAGACTGAGTAAGGAAACTGGGCTTTCTATCCTCATTTTACTCTTGTGAGATCTTCCTTCTTCCTATTTTGGTGGCATTACGAGGGACCTCTTGGATAGTCAGGAGTTTACTCACTGCCTGGTAGTAATAAGATGATCCTCCCCAAGTCAGTGGAAGCCCTATGGGACTTCAGAAACATGATCCCAACCATAAGCATCATACACTCTTTCCCTACTTCAGAATGTCAGTGATGGCTGAGTGTAGCATCAACGACTGTTTGGTGGTGATAATACGAAATGTACTTTCTTCCTCAGTGAAACATGGTCTGAGGAGGCCAACTATAAGAAGTTCTAACTAAGTTGCTACAACTCAAGATATAATACCCAAAATGGATAGCATTCAACTGACATTCATCATGCCAAGAACCAGGAAAGTATCAACTTGAGTGAAGGCAAAAATCAATTGCCAAGAAATACCTAAATTATCTGAAAGGATTTCAAAACAGTCACTGTACAAAATTTCTAACAATTATAAATACGGTAGTCCCTCTTTGTCCATGGGATGTATATTCAAAATCTCTCAAAGGATGCCTAAAGCAGAAAATATTCTTCCATATATGTACATGTATGGGCATGTATTCTGTACATACAAACCTATGATAAGGCTTAGTTTATAAATGAAGCATAATAAAAGATTAACAATGATAGTAATAGAACACTATAAGAAAAATTTAAAGCAATTTATTTTCACAATTTTTAATATATTTGGAACATGATTGGGGTAACTAAAACCACAGAAAATTAAATCACAGATAATGGAAGGATATGTTCTTGAAATAAATAAAAGAAATAGAACATTTCAACAAAGAAATATATATTCTTCCATATATATGGAAATAGAAAAACATATTTAATATATCTATCAATTATACGTTACCAATTAATAAATATATTATATATTAGTTAATGATTAACTGGTAATAATTAATAATTAGCATTTTATAATTATGTATAAATATAATATTTATTACACATTGCAAAAACAATATTTGCATGTTTTAACATATAATCTTTAAATATAGATTTATTATATAGATATAATACATTTATTTAAATATGACATAATATATTTAACTACAATAAAAATATAATATTTATTATATGATAACATCTAAAACTTCATTGTCTTATAATTAAAGTCTTGGGCCATCCTTGACTGCTTTCCCGGGCCACAGGCAGGGAGCTGGATGGGAAGTAGGGCCACCCATCTGGGATTAGAACCGGCACCCATATGGGATCCGTGGCGTTCAAGGTGAGGACCTTAACCGCTACGCTGTCGCGCCAGGCCCTAGTTCTAATAGTCTCTTATTGAGTCTTTTGATTCTCCTATGTGTAGAATCATGCCATCTGCAGACGGGAATAATTTGACTTACTCTTTGCTGTTTTGAATTCCTTTCATTTATTTCTCTTGCTTGATAGCTCGAACAATTACTCGAACAATTACTTCTAATACTATGTTGTAGTCCAGTGGTGAAAGTGGACATCCTTATCTCATTCCAGATCTTCTTGGGAAAGCTTCCAATCTTTTCCCATTCAATGTGATGCTGGCATTGGACTTTTCATGAATCACTTTGTGTTGTAGCATGTTTCTTTTATGCCTATCTTAGGGTTTTCAGAGTGAAGTAGTGTTGGATTTTATCAAACGCTTTCTCTGCCTCTACTGAGGTAGTCACATGGTTTTTATTTTTCAATTTGTTGATGTGGCATATCACATTCATTGATTCACATATGCTAAGCCACCCCTGCATGCCAGGGATAAACCCTAACTGGTCCAAGTGAATGATCTGTCTGATGTTGGAATCTATCGGCTAGTATTTTGGTGAGGACTTTTGCACCTGTGTCCATCAGGGCAAGCAGTTCATCTGCAGTTGTGTTCTGCTGTTGTTCCTCTGCCTAGCTTTGGTGTTACGGTGATGATGACTTCATAACAGTTTGGAAGGATTGTTTGCTTTTCTACTCTTTTGAGTAGATTGTGGAGAACTGGGGTCAGTTCTTAGACGTTTTGGTAGAATTCAGCATTGAAACCCTCTGGTCTTGGACTCTCTTTGTTGGAAGGGATTTAATTACTGATATAATCTCTGTCCAGTAATGTTTTTGTGTGTGCATGCACTTGGCTGTACTCTAAGCAGTTGTTTCTATGGGATGGTTAAAAGGGTCAAAGGTAAAATGTATAATTTCATTTGTATATTATTTTGTAAATGAAAAAATTGCAGGCGTGAAGAACATATTGATTGCCAGGACTTGGCAATGACAGTATGCAGCAGGGGCTGAAAGGAAGTTGAATTGGGAAATGTGCAAATAAATATAAAGGAGTAACATAAGGGATTCTTGTGATGATGTAATGATTCTGTGTCATGTTTCTTGTGATGGTTACATGTGATAAAATACATAATAGCAATGTAAATTTCTGATTTGGATAATATGATTATCAAATATGTAAATATGATGGGATCTGGGTGAAGACTAAGAGGAGCTCTGTTGACAGTTTCTGTAACTTTCTATGAATTTATAATTATTTCAAAATGAAAAGTCAAGAAAATGAAATACAAAATAATAAAAATGAATTGAATTCTAAACAAGGTAGAGCAATTTCTCTGAAGTATAATATTCAGTCAGACTCTTAACAGGATGCATAGAGTAAATACTGTAATATCAAAATGGGAAAAAATGTTCCCATATTACTTTTATCTTAATTAACTTATTTTGAAAAATATTGTCTTTTCTTCCTCTGTGGTCCAAAACAATATGAGTTTACCCTGTTTTTTCCCACTTAGGATCCTTGGCTTATAACCTGATCCTTTTCTCCAATTAAAAAATGCATAGATCATAGATATACCATCAAAAACTCATCCAAACCTGCAAAGGAATCCTATAGAGTAGCATGAAGGAGATGAGATTGTAAATACTGAGTGGTCAACAAAATGTCACCAGGTGGCAGTAGAGTATCATGTCCACCAATCTAAGCGATGTATGTGTACTAGGTCTGCAATAATCGTGAGTAATCTATTCTCTATTCTGCTGAACCTATCCTTTTGCGACTTTTAGAAAAAATATTTGAGAATAATATCATGTACACTTTTGGTAATTATTTAGTAAATACAGTTGTAAAATGCTCATTTGGGTAGCCCCATGCAATGTATGATTCCATAATCCTCAGCCCTTCCTTCAGATTTCTTCTCCATGCGGTGAGATGAAGAAAAAGACCAATCGTTTTGTAGAGGGTGGATATGCTGGCAACAGGGAAGACTAAAGCAACAGACTTGTTAGAAGCATGAACTAAGGTGCCTGCCGTGATATTTTTATAATATGGTCATATAATAAACAATAACTTCACTGAAATGAAAATAAATTTGTAGCAGTGACTTTAACAAAAGAATAATAAATTGCATTAAAAATGGTACTGGGACCAATGATAGCCATTGTTCATATGGACATTTTGTATGAACATTTTTAAACATAACAAAAAAAAAAGAAGTACAACACAACATAAAAGAAGTACTGCTCAGGGAATTAAGTTGTTTTCTTATGGTTAAGGTGATATTTAATATGATAGCATACTCTAATTCTGTCTAATGGATGCTGTTTTCCAAAAATACTTGGTAAAATAGAAGGAAATGGCAAAGGAAAATTTCAGCTCAATTTAAGAGAAAACTGGTGAATGAATAAATCTTTAGGATAATTGTGGTATACTCTGCCAAAGAAAGGAGTGAAACTCTTCCTTTTGAGGAAACTTTAAAGCCGAGACTGAAACCTAGGTTTTCTGTTAGTGATACTGTGATGTTTAAATATTTAGGTTTTGTACAATGTTTGGATGATCTCCTCTTTCCTATGTGTGCTTATAATAAAAATAGACACTTTCTTGTTAGTGCCAATTTTCTGTCAATCACTTTTCTATGAGCTTTTCACGTCTTCATTTGTAAACCATTTCTCAAACAACTGCAATGTCACAGTAATAATTTTAGATATGAAGGACATAGCAATGAATAGAACACATGAGATTCGTCTCGTGCCTTATTTTGTTGGGGAGATTGAGATACTAATGTTTCAAGTCGTGATAAGTACGTTGATGTAAAAGTAAGTGAATTGAGATGACAGAGAATGATATTTTAATATGTGATTAAGGAAGCCCTCTCTGGAAACATGACATTTAAGCAAGCATAAGCTATAATCAAGTGAGAGACTTTTGAAGGAGAAATGTACAAGGTAGAAGGGACGTAAAGACCTGGAGATCAGAGTTTGCTCAGTGTGTTCAAGGCCTAATCTTCCACAACACCTTGAATCCTTCCTGCTAGTCTTAGGATATTTCAGCCATACTTAATTTTATTTGTTGTGCCAACACATCCTGGTTTTGAATACTAGAGAAAAAGGAGTTGTCAGGAATGATAGATATTATTTTTCTCTAGTTACTACCTGCTCATCCTTGGAGATTTTAACTGTGACTCCTGATGGTGGTTGCCCCTGAATCCCATACTGTGTTAGTCAAATCTCCTCTTAGACCTTATATTTGCTATAGTATTAATACCTAACCTATAAAATTTTCAAGAAAGAAAAAGATTGATTACAGTAATTATGTTGGGCCAACAGTTATGAACCCTATACTTGTCAGTATTTTTCTTACCACATTTTTTGACAATGTACTAATATTTTGATTTTTTTGTCATCTTCTACCAGTATGGGACACTATAGGGAAAAGAATCCTATATAACTTGGTTATGATTTTATCCTGTAGTGCCTTCTAAGTGTCTGGCAAAACAAGAGTATTCAATATATTTTTAAACCAAATGAATCAGTGAATAGATACAAGAGGGATCACCTAGAAGATAGAATTCATTCTGAGAACACTACAAAATGTTTATATATTTATGGTATATATATATATATATATACATATATAATATGAATTTTGTGAGATTTGGGGGAAGTATATAGCAGTTGTGTGTGTAGGAAAATCAGCAAACATCATCAAGTTGAATTGAAAGATGTAAAGAATGTTGATCTTGTGTCTGTTGCTGAGGACCATACTGTTGTAATAACATGGGGAAAGTAGTGGTGAGGTAGGGGGTAGAGTAGGGAGGAGAGGAAAGGGAGTTCAAGCAGGGATTCACCATCCCTACAAAATTGAATCATGGAAAATAATAATAATAAAAATACAAAAAACCCCACCAAAATTAGAGAATTGGAAATATAAATTAAGAGATATTCAGCATGTGTGGCACAGATGCACAAAAATGTGACAAGGCTATAATAATAGCTGGTATTTCTTTTTTACTGTGTGTAACCATCATTCTGAATGACCACAAATTATTTTATTTAATCTTCATACTAGCCCAATCACTTTATCATCCCCTACTATAGATTAGGGACACCTAGCTCAGATTTAAAGTCTTAATTTTTATACAATGTTCTTCATAAATTTTTTTCCATAGATTTTTAATATCATTCATATACTCTCCATAAATATCTTATTTCTTCTAATACGACCGTTCCCTTTAGTCAAATCACTACGCTTATTATTATATACATCATGTCCTCTTTTATCACCACATCTTTTGCTAATGTGATAATCCCATCTGAAATAGTCTCCATTCATATCAGTTTGGATAAGAACAAAATTAATCATCAGCCGCTCTGACTTCATTCCATTCTCAATTCTTAGCATCGCTGGGAGATTTTTAGGACGGTTTCTTCAGCACTAAACTTGTAGTGTTTCTCTTTAGATATTTTTCCCTTCTTCATGAACTATGTTTTAGTATTCTCACAACACCTGGAATGCTATTGCACATTGAGGCAAAAAGCTTTTAATAGGAATTATAAAGCAGTCATTTGAAAAATGTTGGTGAAATTTCTCAAAGCTTTCTGAGTATTTCATACATTTTTCTGGATTTGATTTAGTTTAGGGATGTGGAAGGACTGGAGGCAGAATAATTTAGATAATAATCTCAATTTTGAAATTTGATTTCCATTTGTGTTTCTAAATTAGGTGACCAGATGTCAAGGGAAAAAAACTGGAAGCTCTCCTGCCCTGTAAATGGATGATATTGTGTGCCAAGACAGATGGCAAATCGCAGTGAACATTTTTTGGAATGAATTTTGCTTTAAAAACCCCTGAAGTTTAACACCTGGCTTTTATTGATGTTGTATTAAAGCATATATGCAATTTCCAGATCCATGGTAGACTAACTGTACTGAAAGTGTGAAGACTATTTGCCGCATAATAAAGTAAGTGTTCACTGAAATCCATACACTATTGATTCTAAGATCAAATTGTGCTTTTGAGAAGCAAATGTTAAAATGCTGTGGTAGGCCCAAATGCCAAATGTTTTCCCTTTGATGATGGTTTTTACATTCTCCACAGGACAGTGGCTTCCAAAGACATTGGGGGTAATAGTGCCAGAATTCCCCTTGCATGCGAAAGAACAAAAATGGACAATATGTATGAAAAAAATCACTTTCAAGTGACTGAATAGCTGGCAATGGAAGGAAATAACACTCCTCCCCTCACCCCTACCACTAAGCTAAGATAGTGATTTGGGATGTTTTCACAATAAGTATTAGGTGTTTGTGTTGGTATATACATTTATGCCTTATTAGACATTACACAGTATACATTTTGTGCCAACATTTTAAAAATTCCATCTTAATAAAACAGGAAAAATGATTACTGGGAGATGAAAAACAAATGAGGTGAGTTCTATGCTTGCTTCTTTGCCTTGAACATCTTTCCAGCCCATGAGCCTAGGAGCCCAGGCAGTGCATGGGAGTTCTTAGTTCATGCGAAAGATGTTAGAATCCTGGAAACTAAATGCATCTGCACACCATATATGGCAGCGATTACTGCAGAAAAAGTAGCTATACTTCAGTTGGTGATGAAGAAACGTTTCAGTGTCTTGCAAATAACCTCCAGAGGAGTAGAACTAAGAGTTCCTTGAATTCTCCCCGGCTAAGAAATAGTGACTAATACTACCAGCTAGACAGAAAAACTTGAGTATTTATGAGGCAGTGGGTACAGGAAACAGGAGAACCTCCCCTTAGTAATGAGAAAAAAAATTATTCCTAAGCCGCAAACTGCACCAATCCCAGCCAAAAAAAAAAAAAAGGATCATTTTTTTAAAGATTTATTTTGCTTTTATTTTGATAGTCAGATATACAGAGAGGAGGAGAGACAGAGAAAGATCTTCCACATAATGATTCACTCCCCAAGTGGTCTCAACAGCCAACGCTGAGCCGATCCAAATCTAGAAGCCCAGAGCCTTTCTGGGTCTCCCACGTGGGTGCAGGGTCCCAAGGCTTTGGGCCTTCCTTGACTGCTTTCCCAGGCCACAAGCAGGGAGCAGGAAGCAAAGCAGGGACACTGGGATTAGAACTGGTGCCCAGTATCCTGGTATGTGCAAGGCAAGGACTTTAGCTACTAGGCTACCATGCTAGGCCCAAGATCAAATTGTTTTAAGCAAACTTAATTGAATCCGAGAAAAAAATTTAGAAACGTAATAGGAAGTACCCAGCAATATAAAATAGTAACTTAGGACATCTAGTAAAGATCTACAGTGAGAAATGCAGAACTAGCACAGATATTGAATACAGATATAAAAATTATTATTCTGATTGTTTTAAGCATTCAGTAATATGGAATATATATATAAAGGACTAAAAATTGAATTTGTAGATTTGAAAATTTTAGTGATAGGCACTCTATGACAACAACAATGAGAATCATAGTGTATTAGACATTACATAAGAGATAGAATTTGAAGAGATAGAAAATGTAAAAAATGAAACACAAAGATAATATATTTAAAAAGTAACACAGCATCAGGAAGTGGTGGAGAAACTTCGAGTGGCCTAATATACATAAATTGGAATTCCTGAAGGATAGGAAAGACAAGTACAGATTAAAAAATATTTGACAAAATTGGCAATAACATTAAGCAAGTGAATGAACACTACTGTAGGAAGACAGTTACGGGACCGATGGGGAACACCGCTGGGGTGAGACTGTCACCAGATGTAAACCTGTCATAAGGCTCTGGGAACTCAGGGCAAAGGTCCTAAAGCAGCTGGAACAGAAAAACATGGGTGCAGGACCTCTCTAATCTTCCAGCTTTGAGAACAGATGATAGAGGACCTTGCTCCACTGGCTGAGTCAAGATTTTTCTCTATCACTGGTTTATAGCAAATTGTGTACTCATTGACCTTCTTCTTGCATACTAGTACGTAAATCACAGCCTGTTGCAGACCCTCCTGCGGGCGATCATCCCTGGATAAGTGATGCTTAGCCTGTGTAGAAGGTTGTAGGCACACAGAATACTGTGTGCCCCGCCCCCGGGGGAGCCCCCTGACGATGGTCTTGGCTCACCAAGACCTCAACCTGGCCTGATCACTGGCTGTACAGGCAAGAACAGTAGGCTGCACCCCAGTTTCTCTTCTCTGTCCTTGGATGAACTGTATTGAGATTTCCTTGGTAAGCAACTCTGAGAAGCCAAGTACAGCCCGTGTTACCAGCCAGCCTACCTAGTATATGTGATCCACAGCCTACTTTCCAGCCTATGTGTTGTAGACATCCATTCTAGCAATTACATTGTCATTGCTGGGTAAGAGAACTGTCAGAAAATGCCCTTCTGCTTGTGCCTTTCTTAGTCTGTATAAGTTTATGCTTTCATTGTAATAAACGGACATGCTCAACCAGACTGTCTCAGCTACAGAACACCATCACCTCAACCCCTGGGTGATTTCAGGGGCTTGCTGGCAGGAAAACTCCAGAGACACCACCCACCCCCAGACTTTAAAATATTTTGCTGTTAATAAACTTTCGCTATCGACCATCAGTTAGTAATTCGTGTGTGTGATTTTGGCGATCCTTGCATTAAGCCTCCTAGCTGCCGGACAACAAACGCTACCACCAACAGCAACAAGCATGAAGGAAGAAAAACACCAACATATGTTGAAATCAATTTGCTATAAACCAGTGATAGAGAAAAATCTCAAATCAGCCAATGGAGGAAGAAAGATACTTTGTAAACAAAATTATTAAGATGATAGTGTGTTTCTTCTAGTGAGAAAAAAAAATGGAGTAGCATCTTTAAATTATTGAAACTCGAAGCTGGAAACATAGAATTCTGTACCCAATAAATTTATTTCAAGAACAAAGACAAAATAAAGGCTTTTTCTTATAAACAAAAGTTTTAAACTTTATTTAATTTTTAAAATTTTTATTGGAAAGGTGGATATACAGAGAGGAGAGACAGAGAGGAAGATCTTCGTCCAATGATTCACTCCCCAAGTGAGCGCAACGGCCGATGCTATGCCGGTTTGAAGCCAGGAGCCTCTTCCAGGTCTCCCACGAGGGTGCAGGGTCCCAAAGCTTTGGGCCGTCCTCGACTGCTTTCCCAGGCCACAGGCAGGGAGCTGGAAGGGAAGCGGGGCTGCCGGGATAAGAACCTGCGCCCATATGGGATCCCGGTGCGTGCAAGGCGGGGACCCTAACCACTGTGCCATCACGCCGGGCCCAAACTTTATTTAATTTTAATAATTTAATTTTAAATTATTTATTTAATAATTTGTCATTGGCGGACCTACTCTACAAAGTGTACTCAAAGGATAACTTGGAAGGGCAATAATATGAAGAAAATCTGCCTCTACATAAAGGAATGGAGACCATAAGAAACTATAATAAAATGAGTTTATACCTAAGGTTAAGTAAAATATTACCAAAAAACGATGCATTAAAAATATTATTCAAAAATCTTATGCCTTGTATAAAACGGTATATATAATATGTGTAAATTACTTATAATCTTGATTAGTATACTGCAGACATGAAAATAATTATAAAATAAGAAAATAAGAATAATGAAGCATTAGTTTGCAATGGCTGCCAAAAGAATATGCCAGAGACTGTGTTGACCAAACAGTGAAATTCTCATGGTATGAAGGATAGACGTCCAAGGTCCAAGTGTCCATCAGGTCTTGTCCCTGCTCAGGCTTTTCTTCTTGGCTTTCAGATGCTTACCTGCTTGCTGTGTCCTCACTAGGTTTTTCCTCTGTGCATATTCCTGACGTCCATGTGTATCCACATTCCTTGTTGTAACAGCATTTACTAAAATGAATTGAGGCCATTCTAAGTGACCTCATTTCAATATAACTTTTTGAAAGGCGATTGATCTCAATTCAGTCACATCCCGAGTTACTTAGTATTAGAGCTTCAACACAGCCTAGTTTAGAAGGAGTAAATACCGCAGCTCAGTATAACGAATAAGGCAACAAATTAGGTAAATTAAGTTATAAAAAACAAAATAAGTTAAAATGGCATTTAAAAAGGCAATGGAATAAGTAGGAAAATGGTAGACTAAAACCCAATCACATTTAACATTAATAATCATGGTAAATTCAGTGAAAGAGTGCCTTAATTATGGAACAGGTATTGTGGATTGGATAAAAAGCAAAATTGTATGCTACCTGCAGTAAGCATCCTTGAAATATAAAAATATTTGAACATGTTAAAAGAGATGGAGAAAATGTATTGTGTTAGCAAAAATAGAAAGCTGGAGTGGCTGTATTGATATCAAAGCAAAGTTATAAGAATATTACTGATGATAAAGAAGTTCACTTTTTATTGTCAAGATGTTACCTCATCCAGAGGACCTAACACCCTTGTGAATTTTTATGTACCTAATAACTGCACTTGAAATACTTTAAAAAAGTGATGAAATTTTTAACCATGCCAAAATGTCCTTGGATTCATATGTAAATATAAAAGCAATATTCTGAAGTGACTCATTCTAGTTTCATAAGACTATAGCAGGATGCTGATTTTACCTTTTAACAGTATTTATTTTCACCGTTTACTTCTGAAATTAAAAAAAAAAAACAATTCTACATTCTAATTGCGAGGACTTAGGCAAGTCACTTAAATCTTGAACTTTAGCTTTCTATTTATGTAGTACAATTGTATCTCCCAGATTTCTTAGAGAAGAATTACACAGAGTAACTTATATGTACTTGGATTTTCTGACTCCCTGCTTCCTTCCACACTCCTCAAGTAGGACAAAAGAAAAGAAAAACAAACCATAAGAAGCACTCATTGTATATGGTTGCAGTTTTGACTAGCCTACTGACACCAGATTTGATTTAAATTGACACCTTGTTTGTCAAAGATTCCGTGGCAAAAAAAAAAAAACCCCCTACAGTTTCTATTTAATATTATCTTTCAGCTTCTGGATTTTATTCTGTAATAAATACCACTTGCCCTCCAGTTGCCTAGGTACCATGGAGTGGCTGGAGAGAACAGTGCAGCTCATAAACAATATTAACCCTCTGACATTTTAATTTCCTTGTAAGTTCTTGTGACATGATTTTCATTTTCTGGTAGTCCCTTCAGTGATCATGCTAAAGTTTGTGCCTTTTGGGAAAGCTATATGCTCGGGTGCTATGAGATTACAGATAAACTTTGGATATTGTTCATGGCTTCATATATCCAAGATTAATCCAAATGTTACTGACCAAAATTATTACAATATTGCCATCAGTATGTACAATTATTAGTGTTCACCTAACTTCTAAAATATAAGGAGATGGACATGATAAACAGTCTCAATATCCATTGCGTATGTATATTGAATTATCACACTACAGTCATTAAATATGTACAATCCCAATAATAATTAAGACATAAAGTTGAATTGCAATGAGATTGAAAGCAGAACCTTGATAAAATTTTCTAAAGAGTTAAGTACAACATACTTGGCCTGGCTTGGTAGCTTAGCAGCTAAAGTCCTCACCAAGAACGTGCTGGAATCCCATTTGGGTTCTAATCCCGGCAGCCACTCTTCCCATCCAGGTCCCTTCTTGTGGCCTGGGAAAGCAGGTAAGGAAGGCTCAAAGCCTTGGGACCCTTCACCCAAATGGAATGCCTGGAAGGGACTCCAGGTTCCTGGCTTCGGATTGGCGCACCACCGGCCGTTGTGGCCACTTAGAGAGTAATCAGCAGACAGAAGATCTTCCTCTTTGTCTCTCCTCCTCTCTGTATATCTGACTTTACAATAAAAATTAAATAAATCTAAAAGAAATGCATTAAATACAGCATTTTGCATTGCTGAACTATCATAGTCCTTATGTTAGGTATAGTAAATGGAATTTCAGTTTGAAATATTTCAGTGTGTTATATTTTACTAGTGAAAGAATCCTAGGATAAAAGAAGATATTGGTAGTAGATTTCAACAATATTATGTCAGAGTGGAAATCAGGTTTTTTTGTGTTTGAAGCAATTAATCAATTAATTTTATTAAAAAACATAATCTTACATAGTTGATTAGGATACAAAGGGTCAAGAGCTACAGGAAAGTGGGTAAAACCATTGTTCCCACACTAATAGCATCATTTTTTTCCCTGTATCTGGGAAAAACAAAGGGGAGAAACAAAGGGAAAAGCCCCACCCAGCCTCCCACCCATCCCAGGTCCCCAATGTGAGGCATGCTCCAAGGGTCCTGCTCAAGCAGTTTCGATAGCTCAACGGTTCTGAGTTGCTGCCAATCGTACCATTCCAACCACAATGAAACCTAATCAGAATCCACTGGCTGACATAGTCTCTTCATGGTTGGGGTTCTGAGATCAGCAGTTCAGTTGGAGGGATCTCCAAAGAAACTTCATCTGAGGTGATCCCAGACCTGACTCTTGTCTTGTGTGTGCTTGCCAGTACAGGGTCCAACACCTTCCATCACCCCAACCAGCTTATGCACATGCTGGTCATTGCAATTGTTGGGTCAGTTCTGTTTCCAGCCACTCTCCCGTTTTGTTCCTGTAACTAAAGAATGTGTTTTTACTGTTAAGCAATTTGCTGTATATTTCGCAGCTCCGTAATTTTTGCTTGGTTCTGTAAGTTATGTTAAGTTTCTGTTATTCCTGGAAAGGATAGGAGAGTGCCCCTATTGTCATAAGAAGCCAGTTTTGGAGCATGGTCTTTCTTTTTTTTTTTTTGTAAGATTTATTTATTTTTATTGGAATAGCAGATATACAGAGAGGATGAGAGACAGAGAAGAAGATCTTCTGTTCTTCTGTCCACTGATTCATTCCCCAAGTGGCCTCAATGGCCGGAGCTGAGTTGATCTGAAACCATTTCCAGGTCTCCTACGTGGGTGCAGAGTCCCAAGGCTTTGGGCCTTGCTTGACTGCTTTCACAGGCCACAAGCAGGGAGCTGGATGGGAAGAAGGTCCACTGGAGTTAGAACCAGTGCCCATATGGAATCCTGGCACGTGCAAGGTGAGGACCTTAGCTGCTAAGCTAACTGGCTGGGCCTGGAGCATGGCAATTTGTCAATATGGCCTCTAAAAAGAGTGGATGAAAAATTCTTCCCATTAATATTTTGGCAACTTTACAGCCCTTCTTTCAGAATTATTAACTTAAATGATGTCATTTGTGTCTCCTGCATAGATACAATGAAAAATATCAGATGGAGATGGTGAATGTTTGCCCTGTTCTAGTCACCAACAAATAGACTAGAGGGCAAAGTACCCGGACATGCCTCAAATGGGAAGAAGGTTGCTTTTCTTTGGCTGCTTTCATCCTATAATTAGCATGTATTCCATGCACAGTTTTTAATGTACTACCCTCTCTATTTCTTCTTCCTATATCTTTATTCTCTCCTGAGGTTTAAGATATGAGAAAGTTACAACACATAATCATAACTGAATTCCATCTTCCAAACGATATATGTGGCTAATTTGAATTGATATGCTGCCTACTGAAGTAGCAATCAGCAGCAGAACCAAAATTTAAATAGCAAGAGGATAAGATAGGTTTATTTTATATTTTAAGTAGAGGATAAAATTATTTAAAGTTGTATCCTGAATATCTGCATTATATCAAGGTATAAAATATTTTCTGTTTGTTATTTTTATGATAGGCATAATAACCATATTTTACTGAGAAATTGAAACAGTTTTGATAAATAGAGTTTACTGAGCAACGGGCTTTCTTAAGTTACCTTTAAGATGTTAATTGTGCTCCTCTGGTAAAAGTATCTTTTACAATGGAAAAGGTCAGGGCTTCCTAGAATTAGCATCTCAGTCCCTGTCCCTTAGCAAGCAGGCTGCCTTTCCCCCCTGGGTCACTGTCATAGGACTGGTGCCACCTCAGTTTATCTTCAGGGTCTGCCCCCCCCCCCCGGGTCACTGTCACAGGACTGGTGCCACCTCAGTTTATCTTCAGGGTCTGCCCCTCCCCTCATCACTGTCATAGGACTGGTGCCACCTCAGTTTATCTTCAGGGTCTGCCACCCCGGGTCACTGTCATAGGACTGGTGCCACCTCAGTTTATCTTCAGGGTCTGCCCCCCCCCCGTCACTGTCATAGGACTGGTGCCACCTCAGTTTATCTTCAGGGTCAGGGAAGGAAACTGAGTCTCACCTTTTGTTTTGGGGCAAGGTAGTAAACATTATTTCTACCCTTGGGGGTGATTCCTGTAAACCCCCTCTCCGAGCTGGTGCATAAATGACAGCATTTCCACCATCTCCTCGGGTTCTTCTCTCTTCCTCCTGCCACTATGGAGCCCCTTCCTATCACTAAGGCAGGAGCCCACTCTTTCCTAAATGAATCCTGCTTTGAAACTAAATACATATATTTAATTTCAAATATTATATTTATATATAATGTATATTTATATATATTATATTTATATACATATTAATGTACAAATTGATAAATGTCAATGTGTCTCCTATGAAATCCAATCGTTTCCTTTTAAAAGTTATGTTCTATTTACTTGAAAGGCAGACATGGATAGAGTGATAGAAACCTTCTGTCAACTAGACCACTTCCCAGGTGCACACAAAACTTGGGGTTAAACCAGGCCAAAGGCAGGAGGCCAAAATTCCATTTGAGTTTCCCTTACAAGTCGCAAGGATCCCAGTATCTGAGTCTACGTCCTTTACCTCCCAGGTTGTGTGTTAGCAGGAAGCCGATTCAGAAGCAGGTTCAGTATCACACATAGGACACTAATGTGGATTGCAGGTGTTCACATATAAAGTGTATGTAGTAAATGGCATTGTAATAATTTATTAGCACTATTTGCCTTTTTGACACAATATGTATTTTTACTTGAAAGTCAAAGTTCACATACACAGAATCTTCCATCTGCTGGTTCAGTTCTCAAATGGCTGCAATGCCCAAAGCTGAGCTGATCCAAAGCTGGGAAACAGGATCTTCTTCAGGGTTTTCCACATGCATGCAGGAGACAAAAGACCTGAGCTGTTTTCCACTGCTTTCCCAGGGTGTAAGCAGGGGGCTGAATCAGAAGTGGAGCGGCTAGGACACAGTGCCCATATAAGATACCAGTGCTACAGGTAGAAGATTATCTTGCAGCACCACCACGCTTGCCCCCAACACTGTCTAATAACACAAATAGGCATTGAACTCTGTTAATGAGGCATAAAATATTCAATGCTTTATGAAAATATAAGAACAGTTTGACTGATAGAAGCACTTGATAGAGAATCTAGATACAAACATTGTGAATACAGTTTCATTCTAGTGAACTATGGGTAGTTTAGAGTATCTCAGAAATTTGGATCTTCATTTTATTATTTACATGTCACCTGCTTGTTCATGTCAGTGACTATAGCAATCCAAAGCTCTCTGACTACCCTCCAACACTTATGCTTTCATTCTCTATATTTCTGTATGTCCTATTTTAGTCTCAATAATCACTTTGCTCTCTCTTGAGTCACCCTGTGAGCAGTTGGTTATGCTGCTTCAGATTCAGCAAACTTCTCATTTTCTCTAAACAGTGATGCGAGAGCTTTCTTTAAATCCAAACTTAAATGTAACCCAAGTGCTTCACTGAACATGAACCCCCCCTTATATTTATTAGGAAAGATACTTTTACTTTGTTTCCTCATACTGTAAAGTTGCGAGACAACAGATGTGTTCCTATGTCTTTATCGTTCCCCCCATCATTTCTTGTATTCCCTTCTGGAAAATGGATCAAAATGAAGGAATTACCAAAGAAATGATCTTCCATTGTGTAGATCACACACAGACAGATATAGCAGCCTTTCATTTCTTCACTACTTGAATCTCCCAAAATGCCAAACAATGTATACCATTGATATGAACTGTTGTCCCCTCCCATTACAATCATTTTTCACTTCTTATGGTCTGCCACTAGACTTATGAGCTTTAATGTCAAAACAATGTAAGATTCCCATAAACACTTTGGTATCCTCTTATAAATGAGTTTTTAAAATCCCACTCTGATTGCTATCTTCTATCCATTGAGTATTTCTCCCAACATACTGTCACACAATGTTTTTATCTTAGCAAGATCTTCAATTTATCCATCCTAACACTTTCTCAATATTCATCAACTGGCTCTTGATTTCTCTCCTTATCTGTTTTTCTTAGAGTGTGATTTTTGAGTGTCACACTCTTTGCTTAATGCTGTGACTTGGGCTTAGCAAACATTCAACATTCATTGTTAAATCTAAGGATTAATTGTTTCATCAGCACATTATAATATCTAACTGTGAGTTGGCAGAAATGCATCATCTCTGTGTGCTGTGGGTCTCCTACCCCTGTTTATCCTAACATGATAATGGACACACAGGGCTCAAAATGCAATTTTTATACACAAAGCAGTTAGCTTTCGGCAATAGTATAGTAAAACCTTTAAAAACTTTTTTTTTAAATATTCTTACATAGTTGATTAGGGTACTAAGGCTCAAGGGCTACAGGAGAGTGGGTAATACCATTGTTTCCACACTAATAGCATCATTTTTTCCCTGTATCTGGGAAAAAAACAAAAGGGAGAAACAAAGGGAAAAGCCCCACCCAGCCTCCCACCCATCCCAGGTCTCCAATGTGAGGCACTCTCTGAGGGTCCTGCTCAAGCAGTTTCGATAGTTCAACGGTTCTGAGTTGCTGCCAATTGTACCATTCCAACCACGATGAAACCTAATCAGAATCCACTGGCTGACATAGTCTCTTCATGGTTGGGGTTCTGAGATCAGCAGGTCAGTTGGAGGGATCTCCAAAGAAACTTCATCTGAGGTGATCCCAGACCTGATTCTTCTGTGTGTTTGCCAGTACAGGGTCATCCCCACAAAATATGTTTTATGTATGTGATAGTCACTAACGGTTCATAGAGGGAAAATTGGTAAATGCCACTTTCCATTTTTTGAGCCAAAGAAATAAGCCTATCCTCACTCATGGTCACAATAAACTCTTGTAACTTTGCTGTGACTAGAAATAATCTCCATTCTTCTTTATCACTTCAACATTTTGTCATCAGTTTATGTTAAGCATATTTCTTTTGGTGGAAAAGTATTTCAAAATTTAAAATATAAGCAATAAATTTATCCATATAAGATAGCAAGGATTCTTCATGATTTAAAAAAATTTATGGACAAAAATTGAGTTTCACAAAGTAAAGTATTTTTTAAGAACACAAAAAGTCATACATCATAATCAATTGATCCCAAATACTTTGCTATTTGTGAAAACTTCCTCTAACATAGTACTTTGAACTTTGCTTTGTTTAATTTTTCCAGCTGAGCAAGTAAAAGCCATGACACTTTAATGCACAAGGTAAATAGAAATCCCTCTGTTATTATTTTTGTAATGCACTCTAAGGCTGTAAGAACTTTAATGCTGAAGTTATAATTTGTGGAGACCTTTTTTTAACATCTTAAAAGCAATGGCTTATTTACTGAAACATTTTAATGCATTCACACCAAGGAAAATCATACCCATGAGTACTTTTCTTCAAGGAGGCTTTGTCAATATGGAGTTTGATTGCCACTCTCTCTTCAGTACCTTGTGAACATTTATACATGCATGACAGCTAGAAAACTTGTTATTCTCAATTTTTAGAAATGAGATCACCTGCATCAAATCACTGTGTAAAAATAGGCGTGCAATGGCAATATGTCTTCATCAGGTGATTGGGTATTTTTAAAAACTTTATGCTCATCCTATGAGCCTATTAGTTTTGGATATAAAAATGCTTTGCTCAATACTTGAGGTGTTAACTGAGGTTTTATTAATAGGATATAAGTACTAATGCTAAGTTTCAGCTTGCAAATATTTTCCTAGACCATGAAGTTATGGTTGGCTTATTAACAATTGGAAAAATCACTTCTAATTTTATTTATATTCTTAAGAAGCTTTGTTCTTGTTTCTATTGCCAAATTTTTCATATTATTTCATTGTATTACTGCGAACTCTTGTTCTTTTCTTAGGTTTAAATTTCATTGTTTTACTCAAGCATTTCCTTTTTTCTTGCTTTGAAATATGTTGCATTTACTAATTATTGATCTAGATGTAAATGAATAGTGATTCAGTCTTGACATATAAAATTTTCATTAAGGGGCGGCGCTATGGCCTAGTGGCTAAAGTCCTCACCTTGAATGTGCTGGGATCCCATGTGGGCACTGGTTGTAATCTCTGCTGCCCCACATCCCCTCATCCAGCTCCCTGCCTGTGGCCTGGGAAAGCAGTCAAGGATGGCCCAAAACCTTGGGACCCTGCACCCACATGGGAGACCTGGAGGAGGTTCCTGGCTCCTGGCTTCAGATCAGCACTGGCCATTGCACTCACTTGGGGAGTAAATTATTCGACAGAAGATCTTCCTCTCTGCCTCACCTCCTCTCTGTATATCAGACTTTGTAATAAAAATAAATAAGTCTTAAAAAAAGATACTTAAAAAACTAAACTTTTCATTAAATATTTTTAAAGATTTGTTTGAAAGGCAGAGTTAGAAGAAGAGATAGAGTCGAAATCCTCTATCTGCTTTCTTCAAATTACATCAATTGCTAGGGTTGGGTCAGGACAAAACAAGAAGTCAGAAGCTTCATCTTAAAAAAAGAAAGAAAAAGAAGAGCAATGGTAGATGATCCAAGTGCTTGGGTCACTTCCACCTATGTGCAAGACCTAGAAGAAGCTCTTATATTTGCCCTGGCCAAATGCTGGCTGTTTGTAGCCGTCTGTGGAGGTAGCCAATCACTAGGGCCAACTTCTATTGTTTTTACTTTTTTAAAAAAGACTTGTTGATTTTTTTTTATTTGAAAGACACATTTTTACAGAGAGAGAAAAGACAGAGAGGGGTCTTCATCTTCTGGTTTACTTCCCAAAATGACTGCAATTGCCGGAACTGAGCTGATCCAAGCCTTGGATGCAGGAGTTCCTACCCCACCATCCACATGAATTCAGAAACCTAGGCCATAAGCAGAGCTGGATTGGGTATGGAACAGCTGAGACACAAGCCGGTGCCCATATAGGATGCCAGCACTTGCATGTGGAGGAGTAGCGTGTTGTGCTACAGCACCAATCTCCTCCACTGCTTTTCTGAGACCATTAACAAGGAGCTGAGTTGGAAGTAGAGTAGCTGGGACTTCAACCGGCACCCACATGGGATTCTGGAATCACAGGCAGTAGCTCATCTCATTGTGTCACATTGCATGTATCTAAATGTTTTGTTTATTGAGCTGATGATCATTTAAAAATCCCTGTTTACTCATCAAAATCCTGGACATCACAGTATGTCCCATAGATCAACAAAATTCAGCTCGTCTCACTACCATTCATTCTTAAATTTCTGGCCCTTGACTAAGGTTGTTTTTTCTTGCTGTATCATTTCTAAGTGTTCCTATGTCTAATAATAAAAATATTGGCTTCTTCTTGACTATACTCAGTAAGTTATTTCTTATATAATATGAGCAATGAGATTATAAAAAGCAGGAATTCTTGGTTAATGTTGTATAATCTTCAATAATCTGTAGCAGCATATTATATGTCTTCAACAATGTTTGTTGAATTAATGAAACAATAAGTAAAACATATGATCCTTTAGTGTGATGATTGAAAACCCAGATAACTGACACAGACACCCATATGTCATTGTTTTGAAAGCCCCCCAGCCAAGTGGAATTTCAGTACTGGAGTAGCTAGCAGTCCTGCCGGGGTAGAAAATTAATATCTGAAATGTGCCCTCCATGAATACTGCTTTCATCTGTCAGACGGTGACACTTAACTGAGCCAAAAACAAGGAGTCCTTTACATGAAAAACTTGTTTATGATGGCAGGTGCCTTTGTGGGTTTTATCTGACCTCAAGCCTGTTTATAAATGCCTGACTAGACTATGATGCTAGAAGCCTAACGTTGTGTATTCACTGGTGCCACCGGGGAAAGCTCAGCCAGGAAGTGCATGGTTCTTCAGTGTAAGGTGAAAATTCAGTTCATCCTAAAAACAGGAGACTAGTTCAAAGGGTAATAATTATAGGTCCTGGGCAGGAAGAGCCCACAGAGTTGGAAGTAAAGCTCTCTATCTCCAGGTTCTTGGAGGCAAGAATAGTCAAGCAGAGAGAAGAGGAGCATGTGACAATGGTCAGTGTACTTGGGTATGAGTCATTTCGAGTTCATGGACCAGTGTGAACGGTCTCTTTAAAGTAAATGACAAGAAAGGAGATGAGTGAGCCTATAGTGCTAGATGGGAAAAATGCCTCTAATTTTATTCTCTGGCTATGAACTTGAGCTATTTGAGTGTGGTATAGAGCTAGAAAATACTTCAAGTGACTAAATCCTGATTCTAGAATGAGAACGATAAACTTGTATTTTAAATGAATGCAGAGACAACATAAAACTATAAGAACTCATTGAAGTTGCCTCTTTGTTTTTTGAGAAGTTTAAAATTTTTATTCTTGCTGACTGAGTGGTTAAGCAATGAACAGTGCGTGTAATTATCTGTTTGCTACTGTCATCACAACATCATTATGTGGTTCCTAGGAATTTTGGATTGTATCTTGTGTTTGAGCAAAATATGTATGCAAATAATCCCAGAAAATTTGTAAAACAATATTAAATTAAACTGCTTCTACAGTGATTTAAATCTGGTTATCACCAAAATTGCAAAACATCTTATTTAAGCAAATCACTTTTATACAGATTTGGTAATCATAAATCAAAACAAAAAACAATTGTTGCTGCAGTTTTCAAATATGATAATAGTTTTTCTTAACTCCTTGTGTAATCCAACACTATGCTGGACTAGAATATTCTTTGTGTAATAGTTTTTACATTAGTCACTTTCCATACTGGATATTCCAATTTTGGACTTGTTTGCTATGCTTATAAAATTAAGATGATTGATCTTTCTAAAATTTTCTCAAGCTCAGTGTCTAGTATGTTTCTAATGCAGACTCTCACACATCAACACATCTACATATTTTACCTATTATTCCATATATATATACATATACACACATATATGTATGTGTTCTCATTTCTGTCTCCTTTCCATTACATTTCATGTAACCATTAGTGTCTTCAAAGCCTTCTGTAGTAAACAAAATGTCACCACTATACCTTTGGATAATTTTCCAGGCTTTTGGAAAACATTTAAATTAGCTTGGATAGTTTGTTAAAAGCAATATATTAAAATTATTGGCTTTAATCTATCTCAACTCCACATGTTTCATCCATACTAAGTTAACAGTTTTGCTTTAAGTAGCACACAAGTAAGGATACTTATTTCATTTTATGTTGTGATGCTTGAAGTGCATGTAAAATGTACCAACTGAGTTGTCAGGAACCATGGTTAATGAAGTATAGCTTATTTGTTGTGATAATGCTCATAATTTCTCTGAAACAACAAAAGGTTTACACTTAGAATTTGTTCAGTTAGCATCTCAATTCAAACTTTTAATCAATACTAGCATTGCAGAAATTGACATGCTTCCAAGTTTCTCAAATTCTGTTTTGATAGGCATTCAATCCTCCTTATGTTTGATTTCATTAATATTAATTTGTAGAGGAAATCAGCAAGATGATCAAGTAGGAAGTTCCTAACTTTCTCTGCTCCCATGAATGCTCAGAACAATCAACCACATGTAAACTAGTTCCCCATGAGAGAAATACAGAAAATAATTGAGAGATTCCTTCATCCATGAAACTTAGAAAACATGTATGTTGAAATGGACAGGAGAAACAGACACCAAATCCTCTAACTCCGTGCTTCCAAAGAGTTTGGGCTACAATAATAGCCTAACATTTATAGCTGTCACTCACAGGACAAAATTCCTAGATCATCAAGCTCCAGGATTTAACGGTGCTTCACAAGTCTGTCATGATCAAAGAGAACAAAGTCACATTTCAGAAAGGGGGTGTGCCCCATGCTCTGCACCAAGTACAAAGGCTATGACATTCAGCTCCCAGTTTCTTTCTGACTTTGACTGCAACTTTAGCCAGTCCCCAACCAAGGGTCAGATCTCTAACTACCTTGTATTTGAGAGCTAATGGGAGTAGTAATATAATAAGCCTTTAGGGGACCCAAATAGGTATTTGAGCACTTCCTATGCCTTGTCCCCCAACTCAACTGCAGCAATAACACCAAGTCTCCAGACTATCTTTGAAAGGAATTAGTTCACACATCAAATACCTCTAACTTTTTATAGTTTCCACCCAAGAGGTTAGGTCCTAAATCTCCTAGTTCTCGGAGAATAATTGCCATTTGTGAACCCCTTTGGACCACAAGATTTAATCTATTTCATTTTAATTATTAGAGAGTGAGCATACTCTCATCCACTGGTTCATACTGTAATGCAGACAATGGCTGGGGCTGGACCTAAGTAATCTGGTACTCAACCCGGGGTCTTACGTGTGGGTGTCAAGGACCCGTGTACTTGAGCTATCACCTGCTGCCTGCCAAAAATATGCATTAGTAAGAAGCTGAAATCAGGACCCATAGCAAGGGCTTAAACCTAGGTATTGTAACATGGGATGTGGGTGTTCAAAGTGGTTTCTCAACCACTAACCCAAATGCATGCCCTCAAATAGATGTGGGGGCACTACCAGTAGCTGTTTCTGCTAGTTTCACTCTGTGGGAGCAGTCAAAAGTCCCTACTTCCCAGTTTCTCCCGAGAAGGGATTTGACGGCATAGCAATATCCCAGCTTTCCTAACGTTAGCTAATGGATTGCACTTATCTGGGAGCTGACAGGACAGGAAATTAGTTGTCTACTGAGAGCCTGGACATGAATGTGAGCATTCTGTACAGTTCTTCCCTCCTGACTCATTCCAGAGATAGAATCAAGCTTATAGCTAACCTGCTTGTCTCTGAGAACTGACATGACGTGGCCTCTGGGAGACACAAAATACAGAGTAATAGATTGAAAAATGTGTGATCTTGAGCAAGAAAACAAGCGCTTGCCACATATCCTAAAGCTGACTTAGTACAGGACAAGGGGGAAATGCATACTAGTTCCCAGTTTATCCCAAAGGAGAAGAATTGGATCATACTTCTGGCACACTAACCTTTCTGGGTACATTTCAAGGGACTGTTTTCAGTCTTGCATACATTGCAGCAGTGATGGACCTTGGCACACTCCAGGTGGTCCTGGGGGCCAAGAAAAACAAAATCAGCTGTTTGGAAATGCACCAAAGTTTGAGAAGCACTCAATATCTCTGGGCCAGGCTTATTAATGATGTTCAACTCCTATAACATGCTAGATTGTCAAGACTGAGAGATGTAGCTGATATAACTAATGTGCAGAAACAGTAAGAGAAAATCATGGAAAATGAAGAAACATGCAAATATATCCTAGACAAAGGAGCAAGATAAATCCTTAGAAACGGACCTGAGGAAATGGAGATAAGTAATTTATCTAACACAATTCTAAATAATAACTGTAAAGATTCAGAGGTCAGGAATAATTCATGAACAAGTAAAAAATTCAACAAAGTTACAAAATATTAAAAAGTATCTAGAATAAATCAGAGAGCTAAAGAATATATTGATTGAATTAAACACTTAATGCAGAGTTTGGACAACAGACTTGACGAAAAAAATAGAAGGAACTGGTGGATCCAAAGGCAGTTCACTAAAACTCATGTCCTAGATAAAAAGAAAAAAAATGAAATAATAAGATACCTTAAAGGATTTGCAGATTACCACCAAGTGGGAAAATATATGCATTATTGTAAGTCTCAAAGGAAAAAAAAAGAGAATGTTTATTCAAATGAGAAATGGCTTAAAGTTTCATAATCCTGGGAGAAGAAATAAACATCTAGATTCCGAAAACCCCCAAGGACACCAAATCAGATGAGTCCAAAAAGACTTACTGAAACACATTATTATCACATTTTTGAAATGTAAAGTCATGAAACTGAATTGAAGTTAACATAATCAAATGAACTTTTCCTATTTAGGAAAATTCCTGAGATCATCAGCAAATTTTCAGAAGAAACTTTGTAAGTCACAGGAACAAGAAACAGATCTTCAAAGTCCTGAAAGAAAAACTGTACCCAGAAATCAGGTCCTTCCACATGAATGGGAAATAAAGACTTTCTGTTTTTATGAAATGACTTGCTAATTCATGAGTGTGAGAAAGCCATAAAAATAAAGGGTTAAGACAGTTTTATATAGTGAAGTATACACCCAGACTAAAAATTAAAGAAAAAAAAATGTTAGCATTGAAATAATGAAAACATCTTTGGGTTTATTATTAAGGCTCCTTGAGTAGGATAGGATGCAGCAATCATTTTAAAAAGATTTTCAGACAAAAACTGAGAGAATATCACCATTAGATTTCTCTTAATAATACATAGTAAAGGGAGTTGAAGTGAAAGAATGCCAGCAAGTAAAGTAAGAAGATAAGGAAATAGGAAACAGTGGTAAAGGTATACATATAAAAACAGAAAAATATATTATGAATATGACAAATCACTGAATTCTAAATTAAGGAAAAGATTAACTATAAAACATACACATCTAAATTATAGTAATGGATACATTGTATATGTAAATTGGGGAAGGAGAAGTACTGAAACTACAATATTTTTAAATGATTGATTAAAACATTTTTTTTCAGTTTTATTTATTTTTTAGTTATTTGTTTTTTCATGATACAGTTCTTCAGGCTCAGGGTTTTCCCCTTCAACCCTCTCCCATCCTCTACCCACCTCACTGATTTCCTCTATATTGTACAATACTCCTTCAGCAACAGTCACAGATCCATCATTCTGTTACTTAAGTGTATGCTGACATTGTAGGTATGGTGAATGGCATGAACTCCAGCATTCTAGTGTCAACATATATTTAACAGTTACATTGGGGGCCCAGTGAGGTGGCCTAGTGGCTAAAGTCCTCGCTTTGTACACACCAGGATCCCATATGGGTGCCGGTTCTATTTCTGGCAGCCCCATGTCCCATCCAGCTCCCTGCTTGTGGCTGGGAAAGCAGTAGAGGACGGCCCCAAAGCCTTGGGACCTGCACCCACATGGGAGACCTGGAGGAAGTTCTTGGCTCTTGGCTTCAGAGCGGCACAGCTCCAGCCCTTTCAATCACTTGGGGAGTGAATCATCGTATGGAAATATCTTCCTCTCTGTCTCTCCTCCTTTCTGTATATCTGACTTTGTAATACAAATAAATAAATCTTTTGTAAAAAGTTACGTTGGGACTCTGTGCTTTATTCAGAAGTAGCGATGCTTACTGCAGTATATCTCCAGTTCATGGTATGCTTGCCTCCATTGTACAGTTCCTCAAAACAACACCGCCCCCAAAGTAAGCTGTCTGGGAAATTTTAAGCTTAGACTGTATTGAATTCATATATCAAGTTATAGTAGGTTACAAGTTAACAACATTGAATTTTCCAACCCAGAAATTTACCCCCATCTCTTTCTGTCTCTTCTCTCTGTAAATCTTATCTGCTTTTCCAATTAAAAAAAAATGAATCTAAATCTGTCCACATCATTTTTTTGCATATACATTACCCCTCTTATCCATAGTGTTGCTTTCTGAAGTTTCAACAACCTTGATGTGAGTTTATTAAATGAGTAATTACATGTGTAAACAATTCGTGTTTCAACTTGTATACAATTCTGAGTCACATGATAAAATATCATTCCGTTCTGCTCTCTCTCACCTGGGGCACATTTGTCTAGTGTCACCTGCACTGTGCATACTGTTCACGTGGTACTTGTCTTGATTATCAGATGAGTGCCTATAGCATTGCAGTGCTTGCGTTCAAGTAACTAATGTGTTACATTTGTACACAATGCCATTATAGAATACACTGTTAGATTTAGATTGCAAATTATTTATTGCTAACATGTAAATCTTGCATACTGCAATTTTAATATACCTACTGATTGCAAAGGTTAAAGTAAAATTATTTAAAATTATTTTCATCGTATTTTTACATAGAAAGTGATTCATTTATGACTAGAAACCGTTTTATTTCTTATTTTTAAGTCTGCATGCTTTTCCTTTGGGCATCTAGGGCATCCATTACAATGTTAAATAAGTACAGCGAGGGAAGACATAGTGCCTTGTTTCCAACCTCACAGAAGTGTTCAGTTATTCGTAATTAAACATAATGTTGATTGTAGTTGCTTGTTTCTTTGAGAGATAACTTGTCAATTTGAGTCAGTTCATTTCTATACCTAGTTTGCTATGAGTTATTACCGTTAATAGATGTTGAATTTTTATCAGCTATCTCTGAATAATCCATGTATTACAGGTAAAATAAATTTTAGTGAATATGAAGAAGTAATATGTGATGGGACTGGTATTGTGGTACAGTAACTGCAATGCCAGCATCCCATATGAATGCCATATTTACTCCTGGTCGCTCCACTTCCTAGCCAGCTCCCTGCTAATGTGCTTGAGAAACAGCACAGGGTGGCTTTAATCCATGGACCCCTGCACCTACATGGGAGACCTAAGTGAAGTTCCTGGCTTCAGTCTGGCCTAGCCCTGACTATTGTGCCAATTTTAGTAGTTAACCAGCAGATAGACAATTCTCTCTCTCTCTCTTTCCCTCTCCTTCTACCCCTACCTATGACTCTTCCTCTGTAGTGTTACCTTTCAAGTAACTTATTTTTGGTTACCCAAAGTCAAATATAATTGAGAAGCAGTGTTGGGACCAGAGAACACAGTTCTACTGCTGCAGATTTATTTAATGAACAAATTAATTTTAATTTGGGAAACATTATTGGTTCAGATATGTACATTATACAAAGTCGCATGAGAATTATTTCTTGTCCAGGTATATTTGTTTGAGTATGCAGAGAAGGCATATAAATAAGTAGTTACTCCATGTGATTGAGAGCATTAAGTGAAAACGGGTTTCGGATTTCAGGTAGGGCGTGTCTAGAAGAGACAACAGTGATGTCAAGTCTAGACCTTTTTTGTTTTCTGTTAAAACTATTCCTCTAAACATATTTCTTTTATGCTTTATGAAACAAATAAACTCTAATAACTTTTTCTTCTCTATAAAAATATAGATGATATATTGTTTAGAAGTTTGGTCCAAAATAAAAAGATTTATGTTCAAATCCTAGTGAATTAATATGTCATCTCTTAGACTGAGGACAAGCTCTATTCTATAAGACTAAAATCAATTAAATTAAAGAAATATTAACTGCTTACTGTGCTTCAGAGTCACTTGAGAAGACCTCAGTGAAAAAAATACAAGCAACTATTTCCATTTTATGTTTACTTTTTAGGTAAATCATCACATATGGATGAGTTATACATACAGTTTCAAGAAATTCAGTCATAAAACTTCCCTAGGTTTCATTTTCCTATGTCAGTCAGTTTTATAAGTTCTTAATAGATTCAAATTATTTAATTGTGAAAGACTTTTATCAGCATGACATACAAGTTGATTGTAATAAATGGTAACTTCTACAAATCTTAAGAACATAATGATTCTTATAAACTGGATTATGTCCATCCAAAATTCCTGCGTTAAAGTCCTATCTCCCAGTGTAACCATTTGAAGATAGGGCCTTTAAGGAAGTAATTAAGGTTAAATGTGCAGCTGTAACAATGGGGTTCTACTCTAGAAGGACCGGGATTTTTGGAACAGGCGCAACGACTCAATCTATCAGTGTGCGCATATGCACACACATGCATAGGCACACTTGCACACACATCATGTGTAGCTGTGGGAGCAGCCATGTGTAGGTCAAGAAGAAACATCTCAGCAAAAATCAGCCTCTACCTTGGCCTTTAGCTGCCAGTCTCCAGAACTGTGAGAAAACAGATATCTACTATTTATACCATCTGATCTGTATTATTTTGTTATGGCAACCTGAGCAGGTCAATACAGTTGTTGGTTGGGGATTGTAGTATCCTGATAGTGTTTTAAATAAATATTTGGTCTTAATTTGAAATCTTTTCAGTTCTTTCAGTGCTTTGTGAGCCCAGGAGGGCAGTCTCTGGGTGACTTCTTTTAATTACTGTCAGCTTACATACATGCAACCCAGTGATCTAATCTGTTGCAGTGCATAGGAGATACAAGTGCAGCTCTGAGGTGTGGCTTTGGCCCACAGACAGTTCAGAATTAGTTTTCCAAAAGAATTTCATCTTAGCGCTTAGGGAGACAAGGGCGGTTGCCCCCTTTTCCTTCTGCAAAGCCTGAATGATGCCAGGGCTTTTGCTACAAGTTTTATGGCACTAGGACTATGCTACATGGATGGGCCTTTCCTCTTGTGCTGCTTAGAACTTCCATCTGGCACTGTGGCTTATAATACCAACAGCTATGGTCCTAATTCATGGTTTTACTTCAATCCTGAAGCGTAACTGGAAGATATACAGGAGATTTTACTCTGAAGAGTTTAAGTCTAGAGAGTTGGAATGCATGGAACAGATTTTTAATGGGATGCTACTAGTGTTAGTCTCCAGAAGCTAAAGTATATCTCCCCGTTGACATAGTGTATGAGCATAGCCCTGGAACTAATGCCCAAGCTAATACACTGCCTGAGATGAGGGTGCAGGGGATCTGTTCTTTCGCCACACACTACTCTGACTGATTACAATGCTGGTAAAAGCATAACAGAGGTGTATTGCATTGTACCCTGTTCAGATTGTGGAATGGATGAAAGAAAAGCAACAGGCTTCCCTGCACCACACCTGGTAGTGCTCAGACCCCAGTCAGTTCTCCAGGTTGGACTAAAAGTCAGTGCATAAGGGAAATTCCATCCTAACTACAAGTGGAGGTGGCACAATGGGCAACCGCTGCTTCCTAGCTTGAGGTGATATCAGGTGGCGGCCCTGGCTGGCTGGCTACAGCAGTGCCCTTGAACTTTCTCCTAGTCTCCCATGAATCCTTTGATCGTTTTCATACTTTTTAAATCCCTGCTTCTTTGCCAGTAATTTCTGTCAGAATTCAGAAATAGCCCTCCCTTTGTTCCTCTCATAGTCCAGAACAGCCTAGTCAGTGTGGATATATCTTGGATCTCTGTGAAGAAATACTAAAATTCACTCTAGTATCTAGTGTTCAGTGACAGTAGATTGATGATATCATAACACAACTGCCAAGCCAAATTGGGCCAGAATATTCAAATATTGCTTAAGGATGCAATCTTACTCATTCTAGGGCTTTTCATAACTACCATTTTGTACCCTAATGTCACATGGATTCATTATTTGAATTGTTCACATGTCTTATTGAGATATAAGTGGTACAACATATACTATGTATACTTAAGTGGGACATTTTGATACGATTTGACATATAAAAATACATGCTAAATCATGGCCGCAATTAGTAAAGTTGAAATAGTCATGACCAGCAAAAGGTTCCCCATTCTTCTTTCCACTTTTGCTGTCATTTCTAATTTCCTAAACCCTTCTATCACTTCCAAGACAACCATTGATCTTATTATACAGGTTATTTTGCACTGTATAGAATTTCATGAAAATGGAATCGAACAGTATGGACTCTAATAGCTGAATTCTTTCACTGAACATAGTTTTCTTGAGATTCATCCATGTTGTATCAGTAATTCCTATCTTTCTGTTACTTTGTGTACATTCATTGTATGAATATAATATAGTTTATTCATTTGTTCACCTGTTGGAGAGTATCATGATCATCTCCAGTTTGATTATGACCAAAGTTTTATGAATATTCAAGTAAAGCATGTGTGCAGAAACAGAAATTTTGTTTCTTTATTATGAACTTCTAGGAAAGGGATAAAAGGATTATGTGGTAGGTATATGTTTAATAATCTACCAAAAGATTTTTGCAAAGTTGTACAATTTTACATTTCCATAAATATTATGTAGCCTTTACAGTTTTTCTCCATTCTCTCAAAAAATTTGGTAAGAATAGGCTTTCCAATGATGTGTAGTGCTTTCCAATGGATGTGTAGTGCTCTTACTGTGGTTTTAATTTGCATTTCTCTAAATATTACCATGATGGCCACTTTTCAGATGCTTATTTGGCTATCTTTACATTTTGTGCTTGTTTACCTTCTGTATGTCTTCTTCCTTGAAGTGCCGGTTCACATTCTTTGTGCATTTTTTAATGAATTGTTTGTTGTCTTATCTAGAATCCCAAAACTCAATAATATGAGACTTACGAGATGTATACTTTGCAAATATTTCCTCAAAGGCTTCAGCTCATATTTTCATTGTTGCGGTGTTCACGGGAAGGCATTTTGATGAAGTTCAGTACATCAAGTCATTTCTTTATGGATTATGCCTTTAGATTCGTATCTAAAAAAATTTCGCCTTAGTCCAAGATTACAAAAATTCCCTTCTAGGTTGCATACTGTTGACTGGAAAGGTTTTAAGTAGCTCTTTGATCTATTTTAAATTAATTTTTATTTTCAGTTTACACTTTTTATTTTTACATTTTTCATTAGCTTTAAGCAGATCTGGTGCTGTTTGTAAACACAATTCTAAGAATTTAATGAGATTCCCTTCTTCTGTTTGTCTTTCCTTCCTCCTTTTGATATAGAAGTTCTCCTTTGGTTCATTGTAGGTGAAATTAAAATACAAGTTTGCTTTTGTACAAATAACTTTCAATTCATGCATAATTCTTTCATAATATTTATTTCCATGAATTTCCTGAAGTCCTCTCATTTAATGTGAATTACAGATAAAAATTCACATTTTTGGATAACAATACTGATTTTTCCAACATCTTGTATTAACAAACGACTGCCATTGTCACAGCTTTTTGCAAGATATCCTAAAAACTTTCTAGGCTTACTGATTTATTCTAATAATTTTGTAGATTAGATTCCATAAGATTTCCTATATAAATAAACTAATTATATATATTAAAATCTTAATTTTTCCTTTGCAATTTAGATTTCTTTTTTTCTTGCCAGTGTGCACTGATCAAAATTTCTAGTATAAGTATTTCCATATAATTATTTTAGAAAATGTTTACTTAAGAAATAAAAAGTATGTTCTTTTAAGGTGAATAGTGTGATCATTTAATGTATATTACACTCAGTACTATTTACCATGCTGGAATATATTAACACATCAAATTTCAATATCTGTGTATGGTGAGAATGCTCTACTCATAAAATTTCAGAAAGCAAAAGTGTTACTAATTATGGTTACCATATTTTCTATTAGACCCCCTTCTGACTTTATAACTGAAAATTCAAATCCATCAACCTCATATCCCAATTGCCTCCACCTTTCTTCCTGACAACCCTGGTAACCAACCACCATGCTAGTCTTTGCCGTTATGAGTTCAAAGTAAGTTACACAGAGCACTCGCGTGGGAGACCCGGAAGAGGCTCTGTGTTCCTAGCTTCAGATCAGCTCTGGCCGCTGTGGCCACTTGGGAAGTGAATCAATGGAAGAAAAATCTTCCTCTCTTGTCTTTCCTCCTCTGTATATCTAACATTCAAAAAAAAATCTTAAAAAAAAAAAAGTATTGTCTCAGCTTATTTTCTGCTGGAAATTCTAAACAGGTTTTTCCTGCTTGTTTGAAGAACAGGGTAAGTCTGGTCTCTGATTTTATTGTTCAAAAGAAAAGTACTATATGATTTAAATTTAATTTATTAATTTGGATAAATGGAGTGGGAATATTGTTTCAAAAATCAAGTTTACTGTCAGAAAGACTTGTTTAGAATTTCAGTGTCAGTCCTAAATATCTTGAGGTAGTTTATTTAACCTAAGATCATGTCTACGTTTATGATCAGTGCAAATAAAGAGTTAAGAAGATGAATGTCCCTAGAACTGAAGGAGACCTGCTGGGGCATGCCATTTGCGGCCGGATACTGAGAAAGTGAGATTCTAGTGCTGAGAGGAAGAATTTAACTAGTCTCACCTTCTTTATCTTGCCAGTTTCACTAATCAGGTAAGCCTCTCCTTTGATGTGGAGATAGTTCCTTTTACTTCAAGGGAGGGAGATGGGCTCCCACAGTCCCTGCCCTACAAATCATTCCTCTCCTGAAATAAATAGAAAAGAAAGACCTGCCTAAGGTTCTAGTTAAAATGCAGAACTAATTTCCTATGGTTCAGTAAGAAGAGGTGATTATTCCAGGTATCTTAAACCATAGTTCCATTAGTTAGCACTTCAGAAATTGAAAATGAGATTGTGAAATATCTATTCGCAGATACTGGGACTCCGACTAATGGCACAGCTCTCTCATTGCGCTTTTGAATATGGGTGAGAGTCTGTGCCACAAAATTGTGATTCCCAAAGCCAAGCCACAAGAAAAGAAATTAGAGTACCAAGATGCATACTCTATGTGATTTACAAAAGTTCCATTTCTTAATGAGACATCCATTAGTGATCACTCTGCAGAGAGCATCCTGTGAACTGGAGCATATAATAAACTCTCAGGAAACAAGTGGAACCAGCAACCAACCTCTGGAAAATTCTTCCTAAATTTATTCAATTCTTTTCATAAAACAGAAGGGAAAAGGACTGTTCTTTTTCAACATTTTAGTCTTGGGGTGGACTCAGGTCAAACGTAAGTGGGAGTTGGAAATAGGACTGCAATATCTAGAATTCATAAATATGTTCACTATGGCTTATTAGCTGGGATTGTCTTACTATTCTTTTTAGTCTTTTATTAGGCTGACAGAATCTTTCAGTTTGGTGGTTTAGAATTAATACACCAATAAAAAGAAAAATTCCTATCCCAATTAGCTGGGTTTCCATAGTTAGGCCAAGCTGTCATGCCAGATGTTTCCAAGTATTGTATCTTCAGTCTCGGATTACATTTAAATTGGTAAAGAAGCATCAACTCCACTTAGAGTACAGTCCTAATAAAAACGATAAAGTGGCATAATGAGTTAAATTCCTACTATATTATAGGATGTATAATGTATAATGTAGCATCCCCCCTCAAATACTCTAGTTAAAAACATAAACATATCTAATATCTTTTATATCCTCTGTTTCTAAGCATCTGGAAAGGGAGTCATAAGTACAGATGGGGTGGATGGGGGGGTTATTGAAAAGTCCTTAAAGATTAGCTAGGACTTAAGTAAAAGAATGAAAAGGAGGGAGAGCGCCAGTTAAAGATGCAGTTAATATAAGGGAAGAATAAATCGTGTAGAAACATCATGAGGAGTTTCTGGCAGAAATAAAAGCTGAGATATGGGGTTAAACCTAAACAAAGGAATTACATGAAAGTATTCAAGAATGATGTGTTGTCAAATAATGCTTGATTAATGATTTCTGTGCAGAAGATCAATGTGCTCAAATTTTCTTTTAAACAATTAAGAGATCATATGATCAAAGGCAAGATACAGGGAAATACAGCAGGTTGGTCTAGTAACTTAGTCTTAAAACACAGTGAAAATGTGGATAATTACAAAGAAAAACACACAACTCCATAATTATTCCGGGAAAAACACTAGGACAGCACAATTTCACTACTAACCCCCCAAAAAACCCTTGATATATTATGTAAGCAATACACAGATAAGGTTACAAAAAATTTAGCTGCAGAAGAATATATATTTGTACATATCATTTAGAGAACATGTGTTCATATAACACACAGCAGATTATGCATAAGACACAAAAGAATGCCTAAAATCAGATATATATCCTACTTTGTGTGTAATTATACAGCAAAATTAGGAAAAATCAAAGAAATTGGAAAAACAAAAAATCTGCATTGATATATACTTCAAAGAACGCACAGTACAAATGAGAAAAATTTTAACACTGAACTCCGAATTTCAAATTTAGGATAAAGCTAAACTGGCACATAAAAATATGTATTATTATTAAAAATATTTTTGTTATTTGAAGGGAAAAGTTAGAAACAGACAAATCATCCATCCACTGGCTCACTCCACAAATGGTCACAAAGGCCAGGGCTGTGCCAGGTCACAGACAGCAGCTTCTTCTAGGTCCACCCTGTGGGTGAAGGGGCCCATGCACTTGGACCATCCTCCACTGCTTTCCCAGGAGCATTGGTAGAGAGCTGGCAATTGAACCAATACCAACTACTGTCAGTGGCCTAATTCACTACACCACAGCACTCCCCCTCCAAAAAATATATGTTCTTAATTTTTTTTCCCCTTTATAAGATTTTAAGGAAACAGTTGGCTGAAAAGTGCAACATAATCAATGAAATGGGAAAAGGAAATTATAAACATAATTAATGTGATAACACAAACTAATGCAAATTGATGTCAAAAAGAATAACATCAACGGTGGTTCTATGAGAGATTTAGTAAAGTAGACATCTGCTAAGATTCAGCCTTAGACAAGTTGTATTTGTTATTGATGATATCTACAATGTTATCACCACTCTATCCCTAAATTCTAATATAGGTCCTGAAACATAGTGTTTCCTCATGAATACCTAAGATGTCAGATATGACATAGTGAACATCAACTAAACCCATAGACAAGAGGATGGATGTTTTGTGAACATAATAGTATACCAAAACACAAAACCCAGTGTCGAAAATATGCTGGCAACCCAATATACTGTAACATATCTTCTGTTCGCTCTCATAATCATATGGATACGTGGCAACTGCAGCTGTGCTGCAACAGAGTCTATATTGCTTACGGAGAACTTGGCAAAGTATCAATATTAAAGTACAGTTTCTACAAAATGCATATCAAATTGTCTTAAGTTGAGCTAATGTGAGACAGGGACTCTATACAAATCATTGTGGCTTAGGTGAGAAGTCCAGGAGGAGTTTGAGTTTTAGAAAGTGTCACAAAAAAAAAAAAAAGGGTGGTGTCAAAATAGAGGCAAAAGCTAAAGTTGTGGGAAAAAAAGTACTCATTACGGAAGCAACGTGTGGGCCTCGATTTTTTTAATGGTATACAATTTCCTGTGTAAAAGGTAGTGCAGAGTCATTGTGTAAAGCTTGAAAACTAGAGAAATGTGTAATGAGGAAAGCTGAGTTTTAGAATGTTTTTGAAAATGCCTGTGATTCTCTTAAAACCAGTTATAATACCAAGATATATGTCTATTCTGTACAAGGCTGTGTGTGGGTGCTTGGCAAAGGATTGCGAGTTGTTATTAAGCTAGCAGGAAGCATGACCCCTGTCCTTTAAAAGCTCATAATTAAGTTGGAGGGAAAAAACAAACCCCATGAAAAAAAAAAAAATCAAGGCTAATTCCAAAGTACTATTTGATTAAGGACATAAACACACATATAAAATGAAAGCTTGAGTGTGGTGCTGAGAGCCAAAGGTGTAAATCTGTGATCTGTGTGGGCTGGAGAATGCGGTTAGTCATGCTTCACAAAGGAGGTAAATTTTTACTTAGAACAAAATGGCATCCAAGAGTAGGTGGCAGGGATGACATGGTAAAGTAGAAAAGCAAGGAAACAGGAGGTAGAAGAGGTATGCTGTGTGACTGAAAGCAGCTAAAGGCTTCCTTTCGTTCACAGTTTTATGGAGTAGCTCTTACATGCTGCAGTGACATGGGCAACCACAGGATCTGAGGTCTAGTCCCACGCCTGTCACTAATTCAAGTGACAGGATTCCTAGAGAATTTTGCGTAAGATCTCTACCAAAGTGAGACTAGGGTTTCTTCTAGTTCTGATATTAAAGTAAATATGCAGAAAATCCATGCTTTATATCATCAATCACCTATTTTTGACTTCTTTCACTTTTCTATAAAGCACAACATTAATGGAAAGTACAGCTTGATTTGAGAGGAAGAGCATTTATTTAGGCAAAATATTACTTTTCCAGCTGTAATAATTTTTACAGACTTGAGAATTTTTGAAACCTGAGGCAAAGCCAAAGGCATATTTGCATAATGATTGATGTAAAAGCTATGTCACCTCCCACTCAGCTATTCAGTTTGCACCCGGAATGGAAGAAGTCTCTGAAACACAAATTTATGTAATACAAAACTTTCTCCAAGAAGTACCAAATTGCACACTTAAGTACTTGCTAACCAAGGATATGTTCAGTGTTTCATAAGTACTGGATAATTTTCAGAATCCACAAGCAAATTTGCCTCCTGTGGTGAAATCCTTCTCATTAACTGCTGCGTACTCTTGCCAAAGGGAGACAAAACTGTGTTTTTTCTAGTTAATAACCATCTTCCTTTTACCCCTGACAGTTCCACCACATCAGACTTTCTCCCTCCCATCCTTCCTCCCTCTGTTCGTTCATTCTTTCCTTGCTTTTCTTCCTCTCCATCCTTCCTTCCCTTCCTGCCTGTCTCCCTCTCTATCCTCTCTTTCTCACCCTCTTTCCCATATCATCTCCATCTTCCCGCCGTCCCCCATTTCCTCCCTTTTCGTCCTTGTTCGTTTTCCCTGTCATTTTTCATATGTAAGGCAGGTACGTTTTTCTCTCCACTCCTATCATATACAAGTTAAATCTCCTTCCATAAACTCTATTTACAAAATATTTGAGAGGATCTGCATTCAGATAGTTGAAATCTTCCTAGCCATTTTTCACTCAAGGGAAAATGACTAAAGATGTGATCAGGTTATATAATAAAGAAAATACGGATAATTTATGTCAACATGTCAGGGAAAACCCAATAAAATGAGATCACACAATGCTTTATTTATTTATATTCCATTTGAGCAAAAATGTGAAATCTGTCAGTTAAGCAGCCAAAAATGAGAAGTTTCTATTAACATTCAGAAGAATGTACTACTTGTTCAGTCAATTAATTCCGGCACTTCATTCTGGAAATGCAGGATTTGGAGTTCTCACAAGTCTCATCATGTTCTGCAAATCTGAAATTCACCTTATTTTTTCACAGTGCTTCAGAAATAACTTTGCTATTAGGTGCCATCACTGAATATCTCTTGAACTCTTCATTCCTTCTCCCTCCCTCATATCATGCCTTCCTTTCCCCACACAGACCCAAGCATAAATCTTTGACATACATAACAATAAAAATGTTTTCTTCTGTATGTTTAAAGCTTCCTGCAGATAATGTTACAAATACCTCTGATTGTTGTGCTGTTGCTAATAAGATTTTTCAGGAATGAAGCAGACAAATTCATGTTTTATATTTATCATCAGATGATTTCAATCAAATTCTGTCAAATGTTAAGACTGCAAGAAAATTAATATTAGTATGTATAGTATCCTATTTTATGCTATCATTTATAGGATTTGCATTTCATAAAAAATAGCTAAAACAACCAGAAAATGAAAGCCCAAGAAATCTGGAAGTTGCATGCATGATTTAACTCTAGATTCAATTTGTTATCCTGGAATTCTGTTTCACTAAGGGGGTAGTTCTTGTGATTTAGGGCACTTGTTTGTTCAAATGGTATTGACTAGCTAGTTTTAGCACCATAATTTACATATTTTTATCCTTCTTAGTTGTATTAGTGGCTCCTAAATTTGCCATTGGTGAGGCGGGAAATTATGGCTGCTCTAACGATTTTGACTTATGAATATCAGGTTAGAGGCAGAAAATACCAAGCACTTCTCTCCACACTTACTGCTCCTTTCTATACCACTCAAACATGATGACTCGGTTTTGTTCTCAGAAGTACACTTTACAAAATTTGAGAAGGAAGACCCGTATGTGTCTGGACCCTAACCAAAATTGTAAAGGTTATTTGGCTCTGGGCCTCCTTTCTTAGAATTGTTCCAGAAAACCTGAAATATGTAGTTAATATAGTTGTAAATTTTCTATTGAGATGAGAGAAGCTAAGAACTTTTAGTCATTCATTAGGGAATTATATAATTATTAAATTACTGTTGTTCACATTCATTATTAAAAATTTGTTACAAAATGAAATTTCTATCCATAAGATATTCACAAGGCTCTTTTTTTCCAATCTATTACTCAGGGTCAAATATATCACAGTTGAGGCACTAAAGGTGAAAAATATACATGAATAAGTGTCTTCTCTTTCTTTTAGGCAAAACTGAATAGATAAAATAGTACCTCTTCTTGTAAAGCCAAACTCATTCGGGAATAATTATCCTTTAGGTGACATGGAGATGAAATTTTAACCTCAGAGAAAGAAATTTATTAAACGTGATTTTATAAAGTAAAAAAAAAAAACTAGGAGAAAATACTGGAATAGATTTTTTTTCATTCTTACTGTCATTGTCTAATCTGAAGTGTTCATTACTTTTCACTAGCACTAATTTAATATCTCTTAATTGGTCTTGTTCCCTTAAATTCACCATTAAAATCACTTAGAGAAAGATGTCAGACTTTATTCCCATAAGTAAATAATAAATCAGAAAAAAAAGACATTATCACAGATTCTGCCTTATATGTGAGAGGTATTTTTTTTTCAAAAAAAAAATTAAAGGAAAAGAAAAAGCCTGTGCATATCAGTTTTGGTGTAGATAATGTTTTGTCAGTTTTTTAAAATCTTTGTTAAATTGCAAAGAATGATGTACTACTATAGTTAGTGACTTCTGACTATTTCAAAATGTACTGCATATGAGTAAAATTAACATCTTGATTCTTGTCTATAGCTCTTGCCTATATTCCTACTGAACTATAGCACTTTACTTTTTATTTGTTGAATTCTTTAGTGGAGCAGTAAGCCTTTGACTATAATGTAAATTAAAAATATACATATCACAAAAGATATACTGTGAGTTGCCAGCCATGATTATTCAGGTTTGAATGTGAAGACAGAATTTAAAGCAATTATCTCACTAGCGCTGATCCACATTTTAAATAACTGTATCCAGTTAAAGTCTTCCATTCCCCCAGGCTCCAGCCACATTGCTCTCAAAGCTTAGCAAGCAAGCAATATGCACTGCTAAGGCCAAGATTTAGTCCATGGCTTCCTGAACCACATAAAATGCATTTCCACCTAACAAAATCAATTTTTAAAATCAATTGAACAACCCATCAATTCCATCTTGATTATGCTCATTTTGATTCTCTCAGTGTAAAATGATGTACTCATTTTTAAGTAAACGCCCCAGCACTTCACGTGAACTGTTGTGATAGCAGTTAAACTATTCTGGTGGGTGTGGATGGAGGCAACATCCTAGATCTTCTTTGAGGGAGTTTCAATAACTTGTATCATTTCAAGAAATAATGTATTTCACTCTTATGCAATTTGAAAGATTTTTGTGAAAGGCAAAAAAAGAGAATGAAAGAGAGAAAGAGAGAGAGAGAATAAACTTCCATCTACTGGTTCAACTCACCAAATGCCCACCATAGCCAGTTCTGGATTTGACCATAAGTAGGGAGCTGGATCAAAAGTGGAGCAGCCAGGATTCAAACTGATGCCCATATAGGATGCTGGCACACTATAGGCAGAAGCATAGCCTAACACATCACGGTGCCGGCCTCAATTATTTATTTATTTATTTATTTATTTCTATTCAGTATTTTATTACCATTGGTCTCTATTTGGGATCAATTTTAGTAGTTTCTTCTGGATCACTGAGGAATGGATTAACATTCTAAATCTGTGTCTGTCTTGACATACATATGATGATTCTGGCTCCTGGCTGACCACTTAATCTGTAACAAATGCCGATCTCAATGTTCTACATGAAATGCCTCATTTAATTTTGTTACCTAAGTTATGAGATGCTTTCTATTTTTGTTTCTATATTTAAAAATTGAAAAAGTATGGCACATAGAACTTAAGTGACTTCCAAGAGAACAGAGTTTATAACTGACACAGTTAAGATTTAAACACAGAAATTTGAGCCTAACCTGAGAGATTTGCAAATTCTGTAGTGCTGATAGTAGCCCTGAAAATTTTGATTTTTTCTTAAAATGGAGTAAACAGCCTTCTCTTGATAGGAATAAAGGAGCTTTTAAATATTTCTTGTAAACCTAAGATTATTTCCTTTTCAAGAGTTATTTTATTTTTATTGGAAAGTTAGATTTATGGAGAGGATAAAGAAATATCTTCCTTTGCCGGTTCACTTCCCAAGTGGCCACAAAGGTTGGAGCTGCTTGTCTTAAGCCAGGAGCCAGGAGCTTCTTCCCAATCTCCCACACAGATGTAGAATCCCAAGGCTTTGGCCCATCCCCTACTGCTTTCCCAGGGCGCAAGCAGGGAGCTGGGTGGGAAGTGGGGCAGCCACTGCATTGGGCCCAAACCTAAGATTTTCTCTACACTGTCCATATCAAATATTTGAACATGTACGTGATGGTTTTCTTCAAAGTGAATAAGGCTACTTTCAAATGAAGAATTTCTGCTAGGAATGGCAACATATAAAACCATTGCCATCCGTTACCAAGCAGGCACTGGAGAACAAAAAATGACAATGTTCAATCTGATTCTAAAAATGTAAAAAAAAAAAAAAAAAGTTCAAATAAAGTTATGCCACTGGTATGTAAATATACTAATTAGAGAATCGAGTTTTTAACCTATTTAAAAAGTTGTTGCAAAGTTGTCAGATCTAAGATGCTTAATTTGTTTGAAATTCACTACATACTAAGTGAAAGTATTAGGTGTTCTTCTGGCCTATGACACAATGTGTACTGTTGTTGAGAAGATGTTCTCATGCATTTATTTTGTGGGTAGTGGGTAGTAGGTAGAAAGCTACAGTCCGTATAGCCAGACTAGCTCACACCCAGGCTGAGGTATATTAAAAACTGCAGAGACCTGAACTCAGTATTAGGTTAAAGCCCATTGATGAATTCAAGATACCGATATATTCAAGGAACATTGTGTGACTCTCTGCCCATGTTAGTGTATTTGTACTATCTTGAAAGTGTTAGGAATTGAACGCAAAGAAAGTCTCAGAGACAGGAAGACAGAGCATTTCTAACTGGAAATTTTTAGGCACAGACTGCAAATAAGGGGGTGGGGAAAGGAAGTCAATGCAGAATTAGTGGAATGTCATTACTACATATCAAAGTAGAGATAAATAAGATAGAGACCAGAAAACAATAGTGTAAATCAATAAAATCACGGGCTGATTCCATGGGGCAGTAGGCTAAACCTCAGTCTGTGGTGCTGGCATCCCAGTGGGCATCAGTTTGTGTCATGTTCTAATCCCGATCCACCTCCCCATCTATGGCCAGGGGAACCGGAGAAAGATAGCTCAAATGCTTGAGTCTCTGTACCCACATCGGAGACCTGAAAGAGGCTCCTAGCTTCGGAGCAGCGCAGCTCTGCCTGTTGTGGACATTTGCAGAGTGGAGCAGCATATGGAAGGTTCTCTCTTTCCACCCACATCCCCACCCCACTGCTTTCCCAGGCCATTAGTACGGAGATGGATTGGAAGTGGAACAGCTGCAATATGAACCAAGATACATATAGGATGCCAGAGACACACATGGAAGCTTAGCCTACCGCCCCATGGAGCCAGCCACAGGTTCATTATTACTCTAATATGAGAATTGGGAAAAAAAAAAAAAAGAAAACTGAAGGCAAATTTCTTTTATTCAAAAAATTTTTTTTAAAGACTTATTTATTTTTATTGCAAAGTCAGATATACAGAGAGGAGAAGAGATGGAGAGGAAGATCTTCCGCCCGATAATTCACTCCCCAAGTGACTGCAATCCGAAGCCAGGAGCCAGGAACTTCTTCCAGGTCTCCCACATGGGTGCAGGGTCACAAGGCTTTGGGCTGTCCTCGACTGTTTTCCCAGGCCACAAGCAAAGAGTTGGATGGGAAGTGGAGCTGCCGGGATTAGAACTGGTGCCTATATGGGATCCTGGTGCATTCAAGGGGAGGACTTTAGCTGCTAGGCCATTGCATTTTTTAGTGGATTTTCTTTTTTTAATGGATTATCTTTTTTTTTTAATTATATAGTTCTATAGGCTCAGGGATTTCCCACCCCCCCCCACCAATTCCCCTCCTCTGACTGATTCCCTGATATTATTACAACAGTATAGTCCTTAAAAATCCACACATGTACAGCAAGCTAATCAACCAAACAATACAAACAAGAAGTCCGGTGTCTTTGACAAATGCTGTTATGAGACAATTGGGTAGCAGCCTGCACAAGAAAGAAGCGAGGCCTCCACCTTTTACTTCATACAAAAATCCACTCTAAATGGATGAAGTATCTAAATCTGCACCAAGAAATCATCAAACTATTAGAAAAAACACAGGAAGCAATCAACAGGATACAGGCATTGGTAAAGACTTCTGAGAAAGTCACCCAAAGCACAGTCAACCAAAGCCAAAATAAACAAATGGGACTACATCAAATCATGAAGCTTCTGTACAGCAAAGGGTCAACAAAGAAGCAGCCCATAGAATGGGAGAAAAACTTACACACTACACAACTGATAAGGGACTAATGTACGGGATTTACAAAGAGTTTCAGAAACTCAACTACAGAAAAACAAACAATCCTGTGGAGAAACGTGTGAAGAAAATGAGCAGACATTTTCCAAAAGAATAAATTCAAATGACTAATAGACATGAAAAATGCTCAGGCTCCCTAGCTATTATGGAAATACCAATAAAAACCACACTGAGGTTGCACCTAACTCCATTGAGTTTGATTTACATTCAGAACTCTACTGACAACTACTGCTGGCATGGAGGTGGGGAGGAAAAAATTCTTTATGTAATGTTTCAGATACAGATTAAAGGGACATAATGAGTTTTCCCACTGTGTGTACTTTCTAAGTTCTTCATCTAACTTGCCCTTTCCTCATTCCTTTGTAAGTTCTTTTTAAATTTTTAATTTTTATTGGAAAGTCAGACATATATAGAGGAGGAGAGACAGAGGAAGATCCTCCACCAGCTGATTCACCACTGCCCAAGTGAACCGCAATGGCCAAAGCTGTGCCAATCGGAAACTAGGAGCCTGGAGCTTCCTCCAGGTTTCCCATGTGGGTGCAGGGTCCCAAGGCTTTGAGCCATCTTCGACTGCTTTCCCAGGCCACAAGCAAGGAGCTGGATGGGAAGCAGGGCTGCTGGGATTAGTACCTTCATTCATATGGGATACTGGCACGTGCAAGGAGCTTTAGACTTAAACTTTAGCTGCTAGGCTACTGTGCCGGGTCCTCTTTGTAAATTTTTACAATGAGATACTTTCAGTTCATCTCAGAATCTCAGGCTTATCACTCCATTAGTAAAGAATTTAACAAATGTCAAATAGAAAAACTAAACACAATTCCTCAAGAGTATAGACATTGTAAATAATAATCAAATGTCAAAAAAATAAATCATATAGATTACATTTTTTGTACTCTGCCTGTTAATTATCACAGATCAGGGAATGTATCTGATATTTGCCTTTTTCAGAATGGCTTATTTCCCTAAGCATAATGCCTTCTAGTGCCTCCATTTTAGTGCAAAAGGCAGGATTCCATTCTTTTTCATGACTGAGTAGCATTCCATAGTATATCTGTGTCACATTTTCTTTATGCAGTGAATAATTAGTGGGTATCTTGGTTGATTCCATACCTTAGCTATTATGAATTGAGTTGCTATAACCAGCTCAGTTCTATTTTCAGAAATCTGAGGAACCTCCAAACTGTCCTTTCTAATAATTATGCTAGTTTACATTCCTACTAACAGTGGATTGGAGTTCCTTTTCCCCTACATCCTTGCCAGCACTATTTTTTGTGTGTGTATGTGATAACCATTCTATCTGGGACGAAATGAAACCCCATTTTAGTTATTTGCAATTCCTTGGTGGCTACTGACCCCAAATAAGTTTATATGCATCTGCAAGCCATTTGGATTTTAATTTCATAACTAACAAAATGCTTTGTGCATTTCTTAACTGAATCATTTTGTTGTTGATTTTCTGGAGCTCTTTATATAGATTGCAGATATTAATCATTTGTCAGTTGCATAGTTTGCAAATCCTTACATTCTGTCAGTTGCTTCTTCACATTGTTGAGGGTTTCCTTTACAATGCAGAAAATTTGTTGCTTGATCTAATCATATTTGTTCATGTTTGCTTTAATTACTTGTGTGTCTGAGATCTCTCACAGAATGTCTATGCATACACCGATATCCTGCAGAGTTTTCCCAGTGTTATTCTCTAGTATTTATAGTATGAGGTCTTATATTTAGGTCATTGATCCATTTTGAGTTGATTTTTCTATAAGATATAAGATGAGAAAATCCAATTTTCCCAGCACATTCATTTAGGAGACTCTCCTATTTTCTGGAACTAATTTTAGCTCATTTGTCAAAGACTAGTTGCATGCAGATAGGTAGCTTGATTTGGGGGATAGCTAATCTGTTCCATTGTTCTACATGTCTATTTCTGTACCAGTACCATGCTCTTTTGATAATTACTGTCACGTAGTATAATTTATGCCCAGTGTCCTTCATGTACAGAAAAACAAATATTCTTTTTTTTTTTGTTATTTTTTTTTATTGGAAAGGCAGATATACAGAGAGGAGAGACAGAGAGGAAGATCTTCCATCCGATGATTCACTCCCCAAGTGAGCGCAACGGCCGATGCTATGCCGGTTTGAAGCCAGGAGCCTCTTCCAGGTCTCCCACGCGGGTGCAGGGTCCCAAAGCTTTGGGCCGTCCTCGACTGCTTTCCCAGGCCACAGGCAGGGAGCTGGAAGGGAAGCGGGGCTGCCGGGATTAGAACCGGCGCCCATATGGGATCCCGGGCGTGCTAGGCGAGGACCTTAACCACTTGCGCCACCGCGCCGGGCCCGAAAAACAAATATTCTTAAAGAAACACCTGCAAGTTGAATAATGCAATTCATCAATAAAAACATACATAATTAAGTATAAAAATATTTTCATTATGTAATCACTGAATTGTATATTTCAAATTAGTTGAAATCTATGAAATTTAAGTTATGACTCAATAATGGTATTTAGAAAATAATGATGGTCATATAAGGTCCCTACAGGGGAGGTAAGAAGATAACTGAGAAACGTTACCATGAGACATATAAAAGGAATCATGATGACAAAAATAGTGAAGTGTTTCTTGTTCATAACTAGAACTTGGAAATGTAGAACATGAACTATGTGGAAAAGAAGTGTGAATAGGGTGAAAGCACTACTGAAAAAAACATTCAAAAGGCCTAGCCTTTGCTTATGAAAGCATTGTATATAATATGGGAATTTGGAGAGTATGATATTGCATCAGAGCTACACAAGGCAATACCATGCTAGTAAAGGGGGAGATAGTAAAGACTCAAGGAAGGGATGAATGAGATGCTTGAATAGATAGATGATATATAGATGATAGGGAGGTAACAGACAGAGGTGACCAATGCCAAATGCTAGACGGTAAATGACCTTTCAATAGATGAGTAGTTCTGAAACAATATTTATTCATCTTAGATACAACATATAATTGTGCAGCCAATTGAGATAAAAACATGCTATACACAAAAAATGAACTCATGGTATGCTAGAGACATAAATGTGAGCTATCTGTGATCTAAAATAAGAATGCGTCTCTATAGAAAATGGTTGATACACTTAATAAAATTTAGGCGTTCTGTTCATCAAAAGTGCAAAATGTTTACAGACTCAAATTTCAAGATATTTGCAACATGTTTAACTTCTAAAATATGATAACCCTATATAGTAGTATGAATGTTAAATTACATAACCAAAAATATAATAACCCTTTTATTTTATATAACAAACCCACAAATGATCCAATAGGAAAATGAGTCAGTGACATCCCTGTTACATGAAACAAGCTCAGAAGGGCAAAAAGTGTCTTATATCTCCTTAGTAATTAAAGAAATGAAAATTAAATCTGCACAAAATGCAACATTATACATGCAGGTCCAAATATCAAACGCTTGGTGAGTACTTTCAGAGATATGAAAATTTTGTTTTGCTTAAATACTGCTATTGAGATCCATATTTGGAAAAACTGCTGTAGAAAATAATTCGGGAGCCAGTGCTGTAGCATAGTAGCTTAATTCTCCACCTGCACTGCGGTCAGTAGGGACTGGATTTGGATCCCAGCTGCTCCACTTATGATTCTGCAGCCAAGCAGATGCAAGATCTTTCTTCATCTGCCCTTCTCTTGCACCTCTGCCTTTCAAATTAAATAACTAATTAATTAAATAACTAATTTAATTCTTTTTAAAAAAAGAATTTGGCATTTCTTTGCAAAATAAAAATTTAGATGCTTAAAAATTATGTATGCACCACGGAAACATTTTTGAACATATGTGTAAAAAGAAATGAGGAAGTATGTTTAAATACTCTTTGAAAGAGCCAATTATGAGAAACAGCCTATAAATATCTCAGGACAGTAGGCACATAATGGCTTATTCGTTGCGTAGTATGCTATACATATTAATAAAAAGTGGATGCCGTGGGCCTAACATAGTAGCCTACTAGCTAAAATCCTCGCCTTGAACACACCAGGATCCCACATGGGTGCCGGTTCTAATCATGATGTCCCCATTTCCCATCCAGCTCCCTGCTTATGATCTGGGAAAGCAGTTGAGGACGGCCCAAGGTCTTGGAACCCTGCACCCATGTGGGAGTCCCGGATGAAGCTTCAGGCTCCTGGCTTTGTATTGGCTAAGCTCCAGCTGTTGTGGTTGCTTGGGGAGTGAGTCAACAGACGGATGATCTTCCTCTCTGTCTCTCCTCTCTCTGCATATCTGACTTTGCAGTAAAAATAAATAAATCATAAAAAATAGTACGTGCCTTGGCACAGATAATCATAAATGATTATCAGATTCATAATGTTGAGTGGAAAGACCAAGTCATACATTAGTACAATATATGACATCGTTACCCACATGGTATCATGAAGGTTTGTTATCTATTTGCCATTACTCTACCCAAATATGCCTGAGAGCTATATTTTCCTGAATCCTCTTCCTTTTGTTGTTCTATATTTTAGTTGGTCATATCATATTCAGATGGCATGAGTGAATACAGTCAATTTTTAAGGAAGTTTGCCAAAGTGGATTATAAAATAGACCAAATGGGAGATGATTAAAGCACTCTAGCCTGTGCCCACTCTTCCATTCCATTTCTAGTTCATCTCTCCAATGACAGTTCCAACTGACAGCACACTGTGCCCGTCACCAAGTTCTTGCCTGTGATCTTGCAAAGGAAACAGTTTCCTCGAAGCAAACAGTTTTTGCAGTGATGGCAATTTCCACAGAGCTATTCATTGAATCTTCTTTTATGGTACAACCTTGTCAGCCACATATGTTTAGCTTCTTAAATTTCCCACATTCATTGGCTTATCTAGCTTTAATAGTCGTTCACGTGGATGCGAGTTCTAGTTACTGTATTGAAGCTCATGGTATTCATTGCCTACAGCTGCCCTAAAAAATAAAGTGGCTTAACAATAGAAATTTGTTATCTTACAATTTAGTCTACCACATGCATAGTACTTACTGTGGCTCTTAGCCGTGGATTGCATATCGTTTGTCCTCACTAAAACACATACCAAGATTTAATTTATCAGTGCATCTATGCCTTGCTTTTCATAACATATTTCAGTGAATCTAAGAACATTTACTTTAAATTTAGCTCCTTTTCCCATTTATCCTGTCTGTTCAATAGTAATAACATAAAACAATATCTAATGGATGGATCAATGTACATTGAAATGACTGTAATTGTCTTTTTAATCATAGGCTATTATTTGCATCTAATGACAGCAGTGACCAAGAGAAGATGGAGTAAACAATTGTCTGCAACCCAAGCTCAAGAGATACTGTAGTTTGGGGTTTTCCTTCTTGTTTTTGAAAATTATTTCTATTTTCTTTCTTTTTTTCTTTTAAAATTTATATAATTTAAACAAATTCCATATATTTCACAATACAGATTTAGCAGAATAGTGGTACTTCTCACCCTACTGTTCTTTTCACCCATGTCCCAACCAACCTTAACACAGCTTTGGGGAGTGGGTAAATACATTCCACTTACTTTTAAGACAATCTTAAAAGTCATATTGAAAAGAATATTGATTCAACAAAGCATAGAGTAATCAAAGCCACTTTGCAGTCAACTTCAGTCTCTTTGAAATTAAAATTTCAATATTAAAATTTTGGAAAATTATCTGCTGACACAGTGATTACCTCCTGGGGGTAGTATCATGAAAGTATTTTTTATTTCCTTAGTATAATGACAGTAAAAGGTAAAGCTCAACCAAATGAGAACAAGCAAAGACTGTTTCTTCAGAGATTGCAGAGATGCAAAGGTATAGAGAAGAATGAGAATGCATTCTAATAGCAAAAGGAGAAGGCTCCAGGGTAATTGAAGACTGTAAACTAACATAGGGAAGTTAGTTTACTAACATAACTACAGGCTTTAGGTCATGGTTCATTTTTCTCTATGGCCTACTCATTGTCTTTTTGTGCATTTGTCTCTAATATTTATTTTTAATTATTTCATTTATTTTGTTGAAAGACAGAAGGAGAGAGTTCTGCCATTAACTGGTTCACTCCCCAAATACATATAAGTTCTAGGGGCTAGGCCAAATTGGAGCCAGGAGCCAGAAACCCAGTGCAGGTCTTCCACCTAGATGGCAGGAACCCAGTTACTTAAACCATCACCTGCTGCCAGTCATGGGAAATATTAGCAGGAGACTAGACTCAGGAACTGGGTAAGGACTCGAACCTAGGCACTCTGATTTGGCATGTGGACATCCCAAGCGGTATCTTTACCATTGTGTCAAATGTCTGTCCTTCTACTATTTTAATATCTTGTAACAAACATGTAATAACTGAAAAATAGACATGGAATTTAAGAATAAATCCTGGGGATAATTAGTGAAGTACATATACCTAAGATTGATTGCTATGGCAAGAAATACAATGGTGGATAAGAATGAAAATCAAAAATGAAACAGAAATGGTGGGGAGGAGGGTACAGAAAGACAAAAATCAGAGGGACAAAAAGGAGGGAAAGAAGCCAAATAGTAATATCATGGCACCTAAGAAAAATAAGAGTGGAAGGAAATAAGAGAAACTATGCTTGGAATTTATACAGAAATCTCCATAAAATTCTTCTTGAAAGCAAGAGTATTTCAGAATTCCTTCTTATCAGATTTATTTTTTAAAAATGGGTAAGGCAAAAAAGTGCTATTTGGTACATAAAGGCATATAAGAATGTTAATTTTTCCTAAAATGAACTTGAATTTCTCAGAAGGAGCTCATCCAAAGAATGGCAGTATAAGAGACTGGGGAAAAGAAAAAAAAAGAGAAGATTTGATCTTACTGGATATTACAGAGGCAGGTTGTGCTTTCAGAATGGAGTTCAGGCCATGCTATATTGGGTATAAAGATGGGATAAAAATCAATTTATTTATGAGAATCTTTTCCAAAGACATGAAGAGTCACAGAAGAAGATAACTCTTCTTCTTTTCTATTTTTTTGCACTTTGTCCCACTCCCAAGAAGAATTTCTTCTCAGACAATCCATCTGTAAAAATGTAATTTAAATAAATGAACCTGTCCAAAATTTGTATGAATTCCAAAGAAAATAAATTATCTGAAATTCTTATTCCTATAATTCAACATCTGTTGTTTTTCTTTTAACTTTTTCTTGAATACAGGAAAAAGTTCACTTCTGGGCTAAATGAAACATTTCATAATACATTTTTATGCGAAGATTTTTAAATACTTAAATGATTGGGCAACGAAATGAGAAATTTTACATTAACTTGGATTGCAGCTAAAATGTATCACTTCATTTCTCTCTTTTTTCCCCTTGGGAAATAGCTATGATCATCTTTGACTTAAGTATTCCATGATCTTTTTTCTGTAATGGTCCAAAAAATGTTTAGTTTGGCTACTAAAATGTGGGATTGAATTTATGGACTTTGCTCAACTACAAATCTTCACTTGACATGCAAATTTAAGTCTGGCTATGATAGTTTAGGAAGATTGTTAAGGAAAAGAGTTTGGAATGTGTGCTGGATAAAATATATGATCTTTCACAAAGTATAATAAAATCACAATCATTTTAAGAATTCTTACTGCATGCAATTATTTACATGGTGTTTTAAAATATATTGTTTGATATTGTAGTTGTGTTTTAGTGTAGTTTTTCTTACCAACAAACTTCAAGAGATAGAATCTCACACATTGTACGTGCACTATTGTGTGGCATACACACGAGAATCTCAGAAAAGGTTTGTAGTATGACTAAGATCCAAAGCATGAAGAAAGGAATGGAGGGAAGGGAAAAAGGAGGGAGGGATGAAAGAGGAAAAGGAAGTAGGGAAAATACAGAAGAAATTAGTAGTTATCAGTGTTCTCTGAGTAAATACGTACATTGAAGATGGAAGATGCAATTCTTACTGTTTATTAGACTTATCTTGTCTCTTATTTGTGCTACAGTTACCTATCAGCAAGCAATCAAATAATACAATGAATGGATAATGATGAACCACAGTTCCCTTTAAGACCTTCAGTAACCTTTTGTCATGGAATTGTTCTTAATGTGAGGATATTTTAAAGTGTTCATGGAATTGAATTTGATGTCAAAAATTTAAAATTCATGCACTACTGTAGTAAAATGAAGGAAAAATCCATGCAGGCAAGAGGTGGAAAGAAAAGGAGGTGGGGAGGGAATTTAATACTTACAAAACCTTATCATGCAAAAAAAAATGCTGTAACTGGTAAAAACCCAGTAAGTGTTCATGCTTGAGCTTATTGAAGAACGTACGTATCAACTAGTCTTTCTGACGTTTGTGATTCTATGTACTTTCATTCACATTATAAATGCTCTCATAACAGTTACTTAGGTAAAATCAGCATGAAATATACAATAGCTATATTTTTCATTCTAATGAATATTTAAATTTTGTAATACTGATTTGTGTGTTGAAAATATTTATGAGTATTTAAGGACAGTCCCGAGGCATAACAGGTTAATCCTTGGTCCTGTGTCCCGGCTGCTCCACTTATCATTCAGCTCTCTCTATATGGCCTAGGAAAGCAGTGGAGGATGGTCCAGGTCCTTAGCACCCACATGGGAGGCTTGGAAGAAGCTCCTGGCTCCTGGTTTCAGATCAGCTCAGCTCCAGCCATTCTGGCCTCTTGGGGAATGAACCAGCAGATGGAAGATCTTCTCTATTTCTTCTTTCTGTAAAAATCTGCCTTGCAAAATAAACAACCAAATAAATAAAACTTTAACAAGAAAATATTTATCAGTAAACAATGAAAATTTTATATTTTATAATTCTAATTGTAGATCAAAATTCCTTTTGCCATAAAATAAAGTTTAGCATATAAATAATATTTACATTGCCTTTCTTGATAGAGCCTTCATATTTTATTGTTATGTCTAAACTATGTTTTTCACTCTGAACCCTTCCACACATAAGTGTTGTCACACTTCCTGCTTGAGACAGCTTCATTAGGAAATGTATGTACTTCATGAAACAAATTGTTACTACTTCTCCAATATTGTCAATAATAACATAAAATTTTTCTCTTGGCAGATATTAGACCATATTAACCCCAGGGAAAAGGAATGACATAATGAAAGAGACAGAATCTCACCATATAACTAGAAAATGTTTCCTAAAATCAATTGCAAATGCTTAGAATGAAGTAAATTTTGAGAACAACTAAATCAGGGAATATCCAATTGCCTAAGCTGTTTCAAACTCTTTTTGATCACATGTAACATTACAGATACTTAAGACAAAAATGAGAATGATGACGTATTAGATAGCAATGACGCTGACTATGTAGGGTGTTTGGAAAAAAGTGAGAAAAATGCATTTTTAATATATTTTGTTTTATGAAGTTAGGATATATGGATTAATGCTGCTCAAGTCATAAGCATAAACATTTCTTTAAAAGCATAGGCATTTCTTTGCATTGTTAGATTTTTATTTCTTTAAAAAATACATGCTTACATTTTTAACCATATATTGTGATATTTAAATACACATTAATACAACTGAGTAGACAGGCTGTTACTCGGGATTCACTTTATATTAGCTGTCAATATGGTGGCTATGTGTGTTCAGTGTTTCCCTTTTACATCTTAGATATACATTAATTGTTTTCTATCTCTTTTTTGTTTTTGCTTTAGGAGAGAGAGGAGTATATAACATTGCTTCAATTTCATATAACATAGCCCCTCATACTTCAACAATGACAACTTTATGCTTCCTTAAATTATTCCTTTCTGTACTAGCTAAGAAATCCCAAACGTAATGTAAGGAATAAGTACATTGTTAATGGATATATATACATATATACATACATATACATATACATAATGCTCATTCTCCCTAGTTATCAGAGAGATGCAAATGAAAACCACATTGAGAGTCCACCTATCTTCACTGAGATTGGCCTACATTCAGAAATCTACTAACAACACCTGCTGGCATGGATGTGGCGGGGGTGGGGAGGAATGTACCATCTCACTGTTGGTGGGAGTGTAAGCTTGTCCAACCTCTATGGAGAATTGTAAGGCAACTGAAAATTGATCTGCAATGTAACAAAGGGAATATTCTGGGAATATATTCAGATGATGTGAAATCTGCATATGAGAAAGTGACCTGTAATCTTTTATTTACAGCAGTACAATTGACAATAGCAAAGATATGGAAACAATTGTGATGCCCATCAAAAAAGGCATGGACAAAGAAACTGTGGTTTATGTACTCCATGGACTACTACTCAGCCATTAAAAAGAATGAAATTCTACTGTTTTCAACAAAATTCTCCCAACTAGAGACCATTATGCTCAGTGAAATAAGCCAATCCCCAAAGGACAAATATCATATGTTCTCTCTGATATAAGGCAACACATCCAAAGTTGTGGGATACAGTGAAAATCAGTACTCAGAAAAAAAGTTTATAGTATGAAATACTTATACAACATACAAAAAAATTTCAAGCCCATAATATAAGCTCCCATCTCAATTATCATTAGAAAAGAAGACAAGGGCTGGCATTTTGGTGTGGCAGGGAAAGCTGCCCTCTGTATTCCTGGCACCCAATATGGGCACAGGTTTATGGTCCCATTGTTCTACTTTTGATTCAGTTCCCTGCTTATTGCCTGGGAAAAGTAGCAGAGGATGAGCCATGGGTTCAGGTTCCTGCCACCCAATTGGCAGACCTGGATGAAGCTCAGGTCACTGACTTTGCTGAGCCCAGCCCTAGCCATTGTGGTCTATTGTGGTGTACTGGGAAGTGAACCAGCAGATTTAAGATCTTTCCCCACCCACCTCCCTACCACCACCACCGTCCTCTGTAAATTGACTTAAAAATAACAACAAAACAAAAAAAAAAGAAAAGAAAAAATACAGCAAAAAAATGCAAAATGAACATAAAATAAATGTAAGGAAGTGAATAACAATAACCAAACAGAAATGAATGCAACTGAAAATTGAAAAACAGAATTGGGTGGACTTTGGTGCAGCATATTAAACCTCTGCCTGCAATAATGGCATCCCGTAAGAATCATGGCTTAAGTCCCTGCTAATGCACCTAGGAAATAATGGAATATGGCGCAGGAATTTGGGCTTCTAACACCCACATGGGATACATATATGGAATTCCAGGATGGAATTTTGGCTTGGTCCAGTCAACACATTGAGGCCAATTGGAGAGTGAAACAGATAAGATCATTCTCTTTTTCACTCTCCCCTACTTGCTCCTTTTTCTGTAACTCTTCCTTTAAGATATTTTTTTTTTCTACTAATGACCTGGGAATGCAGTTGAAGTCGGCCCAAGTATTTGGGTCTGTGCTACCCACATAAGGATCCTGGTTCATATTCATGACTCTTGACTTTGGATTTGCCCAGGTCCAGTTGGCCATCGTAGCCATCTAGGAGGCAAACCAGCAGACGGTAGCTCTCTCGCTCTCTCTTTGTCATTGTACCTTTAAAATAAATAAAAAATAATCTCAAATCCCCACAAATAATTCAATTAAAATGTGCAAAAAACATAGGATATTTTATAAAAGAGGACATATTAGTTCAAATTAAGTAAAGAAAAAAACGTGTTCAGTACCCAATACTTGAGCCAGGCACTCCTATATAGAGTGCAAACACTCCAGGCAACAATTTAGCTGCTATGCCAAATGCCCACTAAATTATTTAAATTAAGACTTTGGCAGAAAAATAGCATCTTGCAAGTTTGGTCAGAATTTCTGGGATTCTCAAGCAGAATTCCTATAGATTTTCATTACAAATCACATTCCAAGACATATAGTATGGTTTGGGGTAATTCCTTTTAACTGAACACATTCACTATCATTTACATAAGATCAACAGATTTATCTATGTTTTTGTTTGCTTAAGGAAGCAGAAGCTATTTTAGGACTTTTATCATCTTCAATCAGGGACATTTGGGTTTGTCCTTGCTTTGTCATTTTTTATGTAGTTTAATATGATTTTATTTAAAGTAGTTTATCATGTGATTTGTTGGCTTCTGAATTAGAAAAGCCATCAATAGTCTATGGCCATACCAGCCTGAATGTACCAGATCTCCTCCCATCTTGAAAGCTAAGCAGGGTCCGGCCTGGTTAGTACTTGGATGGGAGAACAGCCATCAATGGAACTACTAAAGCACATGTAAACTGAAAGCACATTTGCATATTTAAGCACCACAAAGCCAGGATATACAAACACAATCTATTTTTTCAACACAAATTTGCATAAAATTAGAGCTGCAGATAAGCTGTTTATTTGGACGCACAATTGGTAATCCTGAGGATATTCTAGGTGCCTACCTTTTGGTTCAAGAAGTAAAATGAGTATCTACAAGTGAGGTTTTGGATTCTATATTGAAATAGTAAAGTTTAGTTACTGATAAACTGAATTTCAAATTTAACTATTAGCACAAGAGACACAAAACAGAAATTAAATAACTTCTTAGCTGTATCATGTAAAAGTCACAGTTGAATGTGCATGATCAGTGCTAATGAATGTGAGATGCTTCCCAAGTTCTCACAAAACAGCTTCCATAGAACATTACAGAGAAAATTCCATACCTCATTTCGTATTAACTGCTATTCTTCCACCTAAAGCATACTATCCTAAAAATTAAAATCTTTCTGAAAATCAGAGGTGTCTTAATTATTCCTAATTGTGAATGTTTCCGTAAGTTTTATTTCCTCTTTGATATGAAAGATGCATTGGAAAAATGACAATACTGGGATAGAGACTGTGTTATGGTAGAACGGGGAAAGGAAATGGCCATAAATAAGTGAAAGTGAAGAAGACCAGGGCATTAATAATAAAGGTCCCTAATTTTATAGTTATGCTTGCAGTTTTATTCAAAAACAATCCCCAACTAGGTTTATAACACAAATAATTGCAACACAGATCACACAGGCTATTGTTTTATGGCGTGGACCTACATCAAACAAAAGCCATCTAAGACTGATGATTGAAAAGGCATTCAGGATGCTTTCTCTGCTACTATCAGGAAAATACTAGTTGAATTGTATTTTCTATCCATGTACTTGTATTCTACTCCCTGAATAAACATACTGAAAACATTTTTTGAATCCTTTTCCCATATCCTGAAATTACTACTCTGATAAATTAATCTAGTCCCTTAAAATACATTGTTCTTCCTTTTTTTCACTACCTCATTTAAATCTTAGACATTCATTGAAATTGAATTAAGGCAGGCAAAGTATATTTCAAAAACTGAACACTGTCTCACACTATAAATTACTAATTTCACTTGAGTTCTCTCATGAGTAAGATTAATATGTTTTCTCTGTGTGATAGCTTCCATAGCTATGGTGATATGGATTTCTGAATATAGGAATTCCTATTCCATTCGCTCCACAGATACATTTAACACTTGTCAGGCTGTGTGCTCCAACTAGAAATTGGAAAATATGGTGTCATAATACTCATGAATATCCATATCCAAGTATACTGATTTACTGCCTCCATATGAACTTAAAAATCCACCAAAGATCTAAGATGTCTTCTTTTATATACTCTGCATATCATTTGTGATTTATTCCCCCATTACTCCACCTCTGATATTTTCTATCTACCAAAAATTTTTCAATTGTGTCTTCCAGTTAATAGCAAAGTTCTAAAAAATGTTCATCACTAGCAGGGAGCTGGATTGAAAATGGAGCAGCTGGGACTCAACCTGGCACCCAGATGGGATGCTGGCATAGCAGGTGATATTGTTACCTACCATGCCACAATGCCAGCCACAATAAAAACATCTTTCACATTCTTTTGAATTTAGCCAAGTACTACATATCTGCTATATGCCAAACTTTAAAAACTTGACACCACAAGTAAAATTCTTAAACCAGATTTTCAACTATAATATATAATGCAACTTGAGTTTATTTCTGCTCACATGAATGCTCTTATATAGTCTGTGAGTGGTGAAATTAACTTGATAAGCCATCACTATTGATATAAATCAAATGGGAAATCTTCATGGTAAATATCTAGTTTTTCATCCAAACATCAGACAAATCTATATGTTTTAATGTGATTATTATTCTAAATATGGATTGGAATAACTAAATATAATTGATAGATATTGTTAATACATATGAAGTTGAAAAGAACAATTCAATTAAAGTAAATTTATTGTTTTCAGGAAAATTACATTGTGAGCACTGCAGTGACAACAGATGAGACACAAATACATTAACAAGAATTTCATTTGAATATTTACATTATAATAAATGAATAAGAACCATCCCTATGCCTGTAGATTTTGATCAGAATTTACCATTTTTATTGCCCTGGAAATATAGTTCATCAGCTCTTTGCAGTCATCTTTACAGATACTTTCTACTGGAAACTCTCACTTCATAACAAAATGCCTCCCCTACATCTTCTGAATTTCCTGGAACCTTTCTTTTTTCTCAGACCAAGCTGAGCTTTTCTAAAATTAGTCAGTTCCATGAATTAGAATATAGTAGGTTTTTAGGAAGGTGATCCCAGGAAGGACCTATTAAGTATCTGGTTTCAGTTCTGATACACATAGAAGCCCAAGTCCTGGATTATGTCAAAGTTCTACATCCAAACACTTGAAGAACTGCCACCCTTTTCCAGAGAGGTTGAAACATTTCCGCCAACATTGCATGAGGAACTCAATTCCTCCACACCCTTCCAGAATACTTTTCTTCTTTTTACACTACTGGTTTTTTTTTTTTTTTTTGCTTTTTAAAAAATATATTTTTATTTTGAATCCTGAATTATGTGGTACAGTTTCATATAGGCTGGGATTTCCTGCAAACTCCCACCCCAACAGATTTTCCCCAGTTTACTACAATAGTGTAGTCCTTCTAAGGAATCATAATTTCATTAGGCTCTTATTTCAGTGTCCCCCGACATTGTTGGTACAGACAATGTCAGACAGTCCAGCATCCCATTGTCCACACATGTCTGACAGTTTCATTGAGAATCCATCCTTCGTCTGAAAGCAGGGATGCGTGTTCCATTATTCCCCCACATCTGTATGATAGGCCCCAGTACTCCATGACTATACATTTCCATAATTGAGAAGCCATGAAACAAGGCCAACAACTGGTATGAGTTAGAACAGCCACAACAACAACAATAACAACATCCACAACAAATTACAACACCATGAAAAAATGCTTTAAGGCACTGTTTCTGCATCAGCAGCAGCTGGATGCCACTCTACCCCTGCACAACCTTGCAGAGGCCAACAGTCATCAGGCCAGCCTCATGGTCCTTCTTGTTGGAGGGACACGCACGGTTGTGGGTGGCCTGGGTGAGCCCATCAGGGCTGAAAGTAGTGGATTCTCTGGGAGATGGACTTGCATCCCTGGGACGAGAAGCGCTGCTCCTCTTTGGGGATGTAGGTCATTGTCCAGGCATCTCTGTCCAGGGTCTCTTCTGTGTATGCCAGGTCCTGGCTCAGGAAGGCATCGTGTGCACACAGCCTCACGTGGTGGAACTCCAGCGGCAGGAAGGGAACAAGGTGTGGATCAGGTTTTCCTTCCCAAGATGGCTATGGTCAAAGCTGCTTCCTGGGGATGCCGCCATCTCGGCCTGAAGCTTGGATCCCAGGTGATCCATGGTGATTTCTTCCCCGGACCTTCCAGCCTTCAGCAGATCCAAGACCGCCCCTGAGGTTACTGAGAAAAACAAAGATGCTTCTCTGGGGCCTGGCTCCTGGCTTCTCAGGGGCTCGGTGCTCCAGCTGCAGCCCCAGGAGCTCCAGCAGCTCGGGGTGCAACTTCTCGGCCTCATTTTCATTTTTTCATTAAGAATGAAATCATACCTTACTGTGCTTTTGATTTGTTTTGCATAATACCTAGATATTTGTAAATCTTCTTTGGTTCAATGAGCACTTATGCTCATTTTTTATCACTGTTTTGGGATTTTTGTAGTTTGACTTACAAGAATTCTAGATACTAATTGCTTATTAGATAAATCATTTTCAAATATTTTCCCTCATTTTATAATTTGTCTTTTCGTGTTGTTGATAATGTCACTGGTGAAATACCATTTATTTTTTATTTTCTAATTTGCTTTTGGTGTCAAATCCATGAATTGTTGACAAATAAGATATCGTGAGTATATTTCTCAAAGTTTTCTTCTAATATTTTTATTGATTTAGCATTTTGTTTCTTAAGTGTTTTATTCACTTTGAATCATTTTTTAAAGATTTATTTTTATTATTTTTTTTATTGGAAAGGCGGATATACAGAGAGGAGAGACAGAGACGAAGATCTTCCGTCCCATGATTCACTCCCCAAGTGAGCACAACGGCCGATGCTATGCCTATCCGAAGCCAGGAGCCTCTTCCGGGTCTCCCACGCGGGTGCAGGTTCCCAAGGCTTTGGGCCGTCCTCGACTGCTTTCCCGAGCCATAGGCAGGGAGCTGGAAGGGAAGCAGGGCTGCCGGGATTAGAACCGGCGCCCATATGGGATCCCGGGCGTGCAAGGTGATGATCTTAACCACTTGCGCCACCGCGCCGGGCCCACTTTGAATCATTTTTACATGAGATATAAAATAAGGGTCTAATTTCATTAGAGATAGCCACATTTGTTGAAAAGAGTGCTCTTTGTCAAATTTATGGTCATAGAAAGCTTTTTAAAATAATTCTGCTTAGATCTATTTTGAAGATCTTTAATCTATCCCACAGGTCTGTAAACCCATCCTTATACTAAAACCAAACTGTGTGAATTATTGTGACTGCACCATTTTTCATTTCAACTAGGATTTCAAAACAGTTCCAGGTTCTTCACATCCTTGGAAACATCTTTTTCTTTAAAACAATGATTTAGAATTTGTTTCAAAAAGGTAAAAAAAAAAAAAAATGATCCTTGATGATGTGAAAAAAAAAAAATTGAAACCATCTTGAAATTCTGAGGGGCTGGCATGATGGCACAGCAAGCTAATCCTCAGCCTGTGGTGCCTGCATCTTATGTGGGACACCTGCTTTGGTCCCAGCTGTTCTACTTTGATCCGCTTCCCTGCCTGTAACCTGGGAAAGCAGCAGAGGACGACCCAAAGACTTGAGACCCTGCACCAACGTTGGAGACCCAGAAGAAGCTCCTGGCTCCTGGCTTTTAATAGGCTCAGCTCTAGCCATTTCAGCCATTTGGGGAATGAACCAGTGGATAGAAGATCTCTGTCTCTCCTTCTCTGTGTAAAATCTATCTTTCAAGTAAAAACACTTTCAAAATTTTAGTCATTTTAGGAAGTAGGAAGTGTTGTTTTCTAAGATGAGTCTTGTTCCTCATCTTAGTCTTTCATGAGTTAGTGAGATTTGGTCAGTATTCCATAGCATCCTTTATTGTGTTGAGTCATTTTTCCTCTATTCCAGTTTACTGAGAGTTTTATAATTAAAGGCCATTCACTGGACTTTGTCAAGTGACTTACCCATGGAATATCATGATCTGAAAATATTACATAGGTAATTCTAAAAGTAAACAACTAATAAATTTTCAGTTGCCATTCTGAGAAACATAATGAAATCATCGATCCTGCTGTATCCTAGCAAGATGTGAATCCTCCTTGTGTTTCAGTATGGGCATACTGTCTGCAGTATTTGTCATTAGGCATTTAATAGCTATCTGAGAAGATCAGCTTTCACAGTATTGCGGTGCATGTGTTCAAGTAGCCCTTATTTTGTATTAAGATGGCCTCCAAACACACCCAAAGGAAAAAGTAGTGATGCTGGTAATTTTATTACTGTGCATTAGCTTAATTGTTCTATTGTATTATAGATTACTGTCATTCATTTCTTAATATCCCTAATTTATAAATTAAATTTTTTATAAGCACTCGTGTATGGTAAAAAAAAATGCATGCACATACACACAAACACACACAAAATTTGGTACTCTGCATTTTCCACTGGGACTGTTAGAATTTACGTTCAATAGATAAGGGGAAACTACACTAATATCAAGTGCCAGGGGAAAAAAATCACAATATGAGTGAGAAGAGACAAATAACACTAGCACCAAGGTAAATTAAATGTTGAAATTCTCTTAAAGTAATTTTAAGGAAACCATAGTAAATTGCTCGAACAAATAAGTATTAACATTCCGGGGGGGGGGGGACAGAAAAGCTCAGCAAAAAATAGATGTTATGAAAAGGAATTAATGGAAAGTATATGACTAAAAAATGAAATAACTGAAATGCCTGTATGTGGACTCAATAGTGTAATGGAGATGGCAGAGGATATTCACTTTTAAGCTTACCACTTGCTTCTGCTAACTAATGCTGTCCTGGCAAGAGTAAATAATAGATTCATACTTTCAGATTGTTAAATGAATAGTTTGGAAAGTCAGCTCTCCTCATTCAACCACACTGACACTTTGTTAGTAAAATGGACATCAATTAATAATGTCTTCTTTTCTTGAAGTTTCAATATAAGCTCAGCTCCCCAATGAGCTTTGAACAAATCTTGAGGTGTCTGAGATTTCAGCTGCCATGCCAAGTGCTGCATCATTTTGTCTGGTTTTTTACTCACATTGTCTCTGGGCCCTGCTTCTGCCATGGAGGACAATCTGTCAATCATATATGAGCCTGCCCCACATCACCTCATTAAGCTTCTGTGTTACCTAGTGGGAGTGGAGACTCTACTCACTGCTGTACACTGTGTTAACACTACACAGGTTCGGAATTAGAGAACTATTGTCTTCTGTCAGGTGAGAGAATGGAAATTCTGTTCCCTCAGCTCTGTATATATCATTGAAAGGAAAATGAAGAGTATAGAAGAAATTAACAATCTACTTCAGCTTATGCTAAAGGTAGAGAGAAAGCTCACCAATAACCAAAAAATACTACTGAAACCATGAAGTAGCTTACAGTTTTTCTGTTAGTGTCTCTTCTTTCCATCTCCTTTTTCCTTCTGCTGTAAGGAAAATATTTTTCTTGTAGCTATCTTATCTTTGTTTCTTGACATTTCCAGATTGAAAGATTCTATAGCACTATGTCCTTGATATCGTGTAGGCAATAAGAAAACGGGGAACTTAAAAGTACATCATTCATTTCTTAAGCTCTGATGTCCTAGAGAGTTCATGTCTTTGTAAAACTTTTACAGGGTCTTCATGCTTTCTATATTACAATGTCCGAGATTTTATTAGTAAGGGGAAACATGAAAGAATGTGGATAATCCATTTTAGTAGACATAGGAGTCTCATTTCACACTGTTTTAATTTATAAAAAATGTATTGTGGATGGCCTCTAAGTACACGGCATTGTTTCAAGTGATATGAAAAAAAGAACGCTGTCATGTACCATCTCTCTAGAAGTTTTCAATGTATATTTCCAGATTAAAAAAAAACAGTGCCATAAAATATAAAACCCCTCAAACTAGGAAGAGTTTAGTGTGAACTGATATAGATAAGATGTAAATTATAATTGAAGCTGGGAATCTAAAACTAAATGTATAATATTTGGTCATAAGGCACATGAATAAGACAGCTAAGGAAATGGATGATCTACCACTTGGTGTTTTGTACTTTATATTCTAGTGACAATGAATTGCTTATAATTTTCACATAATACAATTGTTTTACTTTATTTTTGTGATTTCAGGTCTTTACGTTTTTTAAAACTTTATTTGAAGGACATAGACCAAAACAGCGAGACAGACATAGAGACATCTGATTCACTACACAAATTCCCTGTGACATTAGGGGCTGGATCAAACCGAAGCCAAGAGCCAGAACTTCAGTCCAGGTCTCCCACATGGATTGCAGGGACCCAACCATTTGAACCATCACTTAGAGTTCAAACATCCTTCTACTGTCTTCACGCTGAAACCAAACCATTGACTCTCCTGTGTGTCTGGCCTACCAACTGCCAATCTTCAAATTTGTCAGAATTGTGCATGAAAATCCCTCATAGGTATCTCTCTCTGGAGAAATCTAACACAAGCCTTTTCTTGTTTTAATAATATTTGGTTCTGAAAACTAAGAGGTAATAATTTTATTTTCAAATATAGAACATTGCTGATTATATTATTTTACAAATTCTTTCTTTAACTAGCCTTTTTAAATGAAGTATTTATTTTAAAGGCATAGTTTTACAGAGAGAGTTGGAGACACAGAGAGAGAAAGATCTATTTGTTGAATCATTGCCTAAATGGTTCCAATGGCAGGAGCTGAGCCAGACCAAAGCCAAGCACCAGGAACTCCATCCTAGCCTCCTACATAGATGGCAGAAACCCAAGTACTCAGGTCATCTTCGACTGCTTTCCCAAGCATATTATCAGGGAGCTGAATTGGAAGTGTAACAGCCAGGATTTGAACTGGCACCCATATGGAATGGTGGTGTCACAGGCAAAGGCTTATTCCACTGTGCCTCTGCACTGGCTCCAATTTGGCTTTTATCTAAACATACCTTATGATTCTGAGCTAAAAAAAAATTTACAGCTAATACTTTTTCCAGATCATCCTACCTGGAAACATGCAAAATCACATATTTGTCAGGTGTATTTTCTATTCTCTGTATAAGGATACCAATTTCAAGTTTTTGTCACTATCTTTTAAAAAAATTGCTTCCCCTTAGCTATCAGTAATGCTGTAATCTTACTCTCCACACTGACAGCCTCCGCGAGGCCCAAGACTGTTCCCATTTCTGTCTTCAATATGGTCCAAAAATAAACAACACATGTTGTTATGGTAGCATCCTAATTACATACAAAATTTTGTTTTCATTCACTTATTTTGTAGGTCAGAAATTTGAACAGGGAATTGGCATGTTTAGCTTTTCCCCATAGTACCTGGACCTTTGTTTGCAAAGAATGAAAAGCTGAGATAACTCAATAATAGAGGTGAGAAAAAACTTCTAGAAACATTAGCTACATGTCTGTTTGTAAACTGGGATGATTTAAAGTCTGCAGCAATTGACCATATAGCCTATTTCAAAGAATGGCAACTTCTGACTGGCAAGACTTGTCACGTGATGGCTCAGGACTTTTAATATGGTAGTGCAAAGAAGACAAAACCGAGGATCCATAACCTTACTTTAAATAGTATGAGAAATCACACAACATACTTCTGTTGTATTTGAATGGTAATGGATATGTTATTAAAGCACAATCTAGATTCAAGGGGAAGGGACACATGCTTTGCCTCCTTAAGAAACAAACATGAACATTTTTGTCATCTATTCTTAAATCACTGAAATGAAATACAAGGCAAGGAAGTCCTTAATTCGGGGGTAATTTATCATACAGAATGTTTGTGCTTTGAATTACAAATGAAGGCCATTAATTTTAAATATTTATAATCCTTCAGTAATCTATGGAAGAAGAAAAATGCATGTAAATCGGAGAGATGAATATAGAATTAGCACAGTGTTTCTCAGCTTTGCTTGTGTTTTACAAATACCTGAGGAATTTTGAAATATTTTGATGCCCAGTCCAGGAAAAGGTAACTGGGGTATTGTATGGAAGCACATAGGCGTCAATAGATGTTTAAGTTTCCCTAGGTAATAATTGCAGAGCTATGTTAAAGACCATCCACTGATCTAGCTGATCCTGAGGTTGACAAAACATTGATGCCTTATTTTCACTGATTCCTAATGGCTTAGGCTTTGTGCCCTCTTAGCACTCTCTAGAAATATGCTAATAGAGCACGTGAACCACAAATGCATACTGATGTGTATACTGAAGAGAATTTAAGAAAAACCAACTTTTGCAAGATGTGTCACATAATAAGTTAGGAGTCTCAAGTGTATATATTTCCCCAATGATCTGATTCAACTAACAGGAAAAATAATGAGAAAAATAAGTACCCACTCCTTGGCCCACCTATGTGATGGGTACTCAGGGGCGAGAGTCCAGAGATTCCAGGATCGCCAGGCCCAGGTCATGGACCCACATGAACAGTGGGTGCCAGGTCCATGAGCCCCAGGGGTTGGGGGATCCGGCAGGTCCCAGGTTGCCTAGCCCAGGACCTTGGCCTGCCTGCATGGTGGATGCTGGACCTGTGAGCCCTGGAATCAAGGGCTACAGCAGGACCTGGGTCACCTAGCCCAGGTCGTTAGCCCACTTGCATGGTGGGGGATGTGTCCTCATGAGCAACAGGAGCTGGGAATATGGTGGGGCCTAGGTCATCTGGACCAACTACCTGGTGAGTGCCGGATCCGCAAGCCCCGGGGGCATGGGATCCAGCAGGGCCTGGGTCACCTGGTTAAGGTCCTTTGGCTCACCTGAAAAAACTGGTCCTCCTCAGTGGAAAAGATGGAGTAGTAGACAGTTGACTCACACCCACATGAGGATATGGCAGAACATTGAGCCCTGCAGGGGACATCTGTACCATCCCAGAGGAAGGAGGATAAAACAGATTGGACAACTACCCCAGCCAAACAATGACAGCAAATATCTGGGTAAGTAGAGACTCTGAGGTTGACTATGTCAGCCAGTGGACATTGAAAAGGTTCCCTCATCCTTGGATCAGTGAAATAGACAACATTTCAGAACTAATGAAACTACCTGGGCAGAACCCTCGGAGTATGTACCACATTGGGACCCAGGCTTGATATCGAGTGGCCATTCTCCATCCCTGAGTACTACAGCAGTTGGGAATCTGGGTAAGGCTTCTTCCCTTATCCCTCTTCCCACCCCTGAAACAAGGAGAAGTAGATATTTGGAAACAATGATCACATCCACTTTTCCTTAACCCTTAATCCATCGCACTCTGATCAACTATGTTATCATCATCTAAGTTTAAAAATAAACTTAAAAAATAAGTATCCGCAGCACAAGGCTGAATTAAGCTATAAATGATAATACTCAAAGTTGTATTTTTCTCTAGAATATACTTTTCTATTTAATTTTGTGATTCTAATATACTGTGTTAGTTATGGTGTCCTTCTCTGTGTTCTGTTTAAATGTCTATACACTTGTTTCTCTAGTTTGATTTTGAACTATTTGAGGCAAAGAAGCATGTATTACTAGCCAAAATGCCAGAGAATAGTAAGGCTATATAATGTTTGTTAAAGTAAATAATTAAGCCAAAAAGCCAAGAATCATGTTAAGATCAAGAAGGGATATGTTTCATAATAGGTCAATTACTAAATGGTAAGACCTGACCTTGAGTATTAAATATGTATATGAAGATAACAAAGTATTTAAACATGGCATGTTCTTCCCTACTTAATTTCCTAAAAAGTTCACTAAGACAAAATATTAAGTCTTTGACTAGTAAAGAAAGCAATGATAATGACAATAAAATTATATGAAGCCGGGCCCGGCGCGGTGGCACAGTGGTTAAAGGTCCTCGCCTTGCACACCCGGGATCCCATATGGGTGCCGGTTCTAATCCCGGCAGCCCCGCTTCCCTTCCAGCTCCCTGCCTGTGGCCTGGGAAAGCAGTCGAGGACGGCCCAAAGCTTTGGGAACCTGCACCCGCGTGGGAGACCTGGAAGAGGCTCCTGGCTTCGGACCGGCATAGTATCGGCCCATTGCGCTGACTTGGGGAGTGAATCATCAGACGGAAGATCTTCCTCTCTGTCTCTCCTCTCTGTATATCCACCTTTCCAATGAAAAAAAAATAATAAAAATAAATCTTTAAAAAAAATTATATGAAGCCATGAGCATGTAAAAAACATGCACACATACTTGATGATTAGACTAACTTGCTCTAGATAGCTAAGTGTTCACCTTAAAGAAGTAGTTGCCTGATTAGGAGAAAGTATTCTTTTACATATGTTTATTATTAATGCTTCTGATGCAAATAGAAAGGTAACATGTTATTTTACTGTCCTGGATTTTATATATACAAAACCATATAAAACAATAGAGAATGGGGCTTCAAAATGAGATTGTTTGTGCGGTACATTCGTTGAAAACGTTAACTTCCCTGAATACCAAATATCAAGATTTTATGGTCAGGTAATTTTTATCCAAGGTTTAAAAAACAAGCCTATAAAATTCTACCCTGTACTTTATTGTTCAAACTTAAGGACTTGTAAGATCATAATTTCTCTGGAATGACTGTAAGCACTCACATTGGGCTATATGACTCTGACCACGGATAAACACTTCGTCATGAACTCATGGATAACTGTGTATTGCCATAGGCCATCTGTGTCTCCAGTTGTTGAAATATTCATTGCACATTCAGTAATCTTAGAAAAATTCTGTCCAATTTGCTTAAGTCATTTATTAGATTGTCTCATATAGAAGAAGAAAATCTTTATGTATTCTGTGTCTAGAATTAAACGCTACTTTAGACCAAGATCCTTTTAAAAGTAATGGAGTAAGGATTTTTTTCATATTGAGGTAACATACATTACCTTCTTTCTTTTTTCTGCCACTCTCTGACCCTGTATATATAGAATTGCCACAGGAATTCAGATAGTCACTCCTCCAATATTTCTAAAGAGCTGATATTTACAGACACTGCTGAAGCATCCCAGATATTAGAAGCAGAAAATCTTCCTTACAATTTTCTTTGCCCTTTTCAGGACCTGAAGAGCACACAAAGGTACCTAATTCCACTCTAAGATTCTTGTGATCATTTGTAGTATAGATATATTTCTTTGTAAATTCATAGACACTAGATTTTAGCAGGCAGAAGAACTGCTCTTGAAATTTCTTTGTATAAGCACACTATTTTCTTAGCTCCCTTTTCCTTGGGCTTCCTTTTTGTGTATGCAAATCTTAATTACTCAAATTCATACAGATGCATATAGCTGAATGGTTCTTTGGAGACTCGAGAGTCTAGCCTTTTGCTTATTCTGGGATACTTATTTTAAATCAGACATAACAGCTTAAGAAAATATCATAAATGCGCTGTCTATGCAATAGCATCACAAATATTGATGTTCAGAATCTGTCAATCTTATGACTCTTTCATACCATTCAAATTATAGGATAAAAAGATACTACTGATGTGATATATGTAGAATCATACACTAAAAGTTTACAGTATACTTGTAAGCTTTATCTTATTATAAGTGGAACGATCAAGCAGTAGTTTGTTGCTGTTGTTATTATAACGGCTGGTAATACCATTTTCAAGACAGGACAACGACCTCACAGAATTTTAACTCATTTAGCCAACCAACATCTCACATGGGATCTGCTCAATCTAACAGCAACCAATATTTGAATCCATTTCTTACCAATATGAAAATAAGAGATCTATCTTGGTCTAATATGTTAATATCACATCAATCAATATTTTACGAACAAATAGAAATTCATCCCTATATGCTGCTTTGTTCACAAGCAGAAGTAAATAATATCTTTCCAAGAATTGGAGCATCCGTGATGGGTGGACAATGAATTTTCAGGGCAGAGCCATGCAGGCAGCTATACTAGACAAATAACGCTGCATCCACACTTCCAGATGTAATGTACCCTATCAAAGATAAAAGCTCCCTGAAATGAACTCAGAAAAACCATAGAGAACTTGACTATATGATTGGTTAGCACTTAGTTTTTAAAAACTAAAATGAGTAGTACTTCACATTTAAAATAAAATTTGCTTAAAAGTACTCTGTTTTATAGAAAATTGCCACATTCAAATTTTAAAAAAAGAAAAAAAATTTGTATTGGAAAAGGCTAAACTACTACATTAAAAGTTTTAAACTTTTGTTCAGTGCTGTCCATGGCGTGGCAGCAAAACTTCTCCATTTCTTCATGTTCAGTAACAGCTGATGAAACTGCAACAATCAACCAGTGTGATGGACTGACTGGGACAGGTTTTAAGGCTATATTTTTTTTATCATTCATTACTTTCCTAGCCATCATCATTAGTGTGTAAGAACATTACTTTTATCTCTAAGTCAAACTACTTTAAGGGGCAAATAGGACTTCAATAAGATTGATCTCTGAGGAGCCTTTGCTGGTCCAGCTATTCATCTCTAAATAGCTCTCAGGACAATTGTAAAATGTGTTGAAAATGCAACATCTTGAGATAGGAAGAACTATCAGAACTGTCTAGAATAACTTTGGCTTTGTCCTTGCACTTACTCAAATGAGATGACCTGAAATGCTTGTTTCTTGTGTGTGTTAATTGGCCCTCAAGGTGTAAAACCCAGAGCAGAGAATTTTGGGAACCCTTGCACTGTGGTACAATATAGGGCATATGCAGATAAAACCCCATCTACCCTACATTTCTTTCCTCAATCTTGATGGAGTGGTTCAGTAAGAATACTATGATTATGCTCATTTTTGTTGTGTACCTCTAATTACGTTGCTTTGACTGGTATGAAAAAACACCAAGTTGGACCTACAAATCCAGGTGGTAGAGATTTAATTGCTGTTAGGTGCTCCTGGGAAGTGATCCCATATAAGAATCTATAACACTGTGATTATATGTACCTACTATCAAGTGCTCTGAGAAAACAACTTTAGGATTAGCACCTGTATATATGGAGTCTGCCTTAGACAAGATCTGTCATGTGAGAATCAGAAGACATAGGATATTGACATTCCAGATTGTAGAGTTTGTCTTGAAGCTTCTTGGTGCAGAAAATACTTATGCATGTAATCAGGCATGGCAAGAATGTTAATTGCAAAGTAAGTAGAAATGGTGTGGTTGTAGGTAGAGTAGGTTTTCCTAAGAGAATGTAAAATCCTAAGAGTTAGTGAATGATCCAGAGTTCAGAACATTTGGAATTCAAAGGTTATATTTCTTTTTCTTCTTATTATTAATTGCATTGCATTATGTGTCACAGAAAAGGTTATATTTCTTTAAAAATGAGGTTATTTTCTTGTGAAAACTAGTTCACTAATTCATCTGTGAACTTATTTACCTAAACCTGTCATGCAAGATAAGCTGAACTAAATGATTTTTAAAAAATTTCTCATAACCTAGTATCCTGTAATCTACGTCCTTACACTTAAGTATCCTCTCAAATTCCTTTAAACATGCACAGCATAATCATGGTGAGTATATTAAGTATAACAAAGTTTCCAGTCCTCCTAAAATTAATCAACAGGTTCAGTCCATTGGATTTAGAATTCTGTTAATAACTTTTGGGTCATTTGATGAATAGATTCAAACATGTGCCTTGGTGCATGTATATGCATGGGAATAAAAAGTTTAGGATACTGAAAACTTACCTTTGAAGGGGAAGGACCTGCTCTGCCACATGCCAATAGTTATTGAAAATAGGGGCAGTGGCACAATGCAAAGAAATGTGTATTCAATGTGTGGAGATTAAATCAGAGTAAATGACATTTTCCTCTCAAACATTAATCTTTCCACATGTTGTGAACATTTTAGTCTTCTTTACTAGTGTTTTATAACAAATTATTATAGAGTGTAGACAAATTTTTTTTCTGAGCTGTAGTTTGACAACCCTTCTGTAAATTCATCATCACAGAATGGAGTAGTAACGAAATCAAGTTTTTGTTTGTTTCATTATAAAGACAGTACTCTACTGTCTACCAGAATGGAAAAGAAGAATGGACCTATGAATACCATTCTCCTCCGTGTTTTGTAATCTGCACAGTAATGGTGGATTTAAAAACCCACTCTCTTGTAAGAACTGAACAATAATTTGTGATTAAGCCATACAAGACATTTCCCTCATTTGGTACTCTTATCATAGAAACTTCTTTGAAACTTGTAATATTCCAAGTCAGTTTTTTCATCTTTTCCAGTGTGCTTCTACACAATACAGCATTCTAGTCTACTGACACTAAAACTTCACCTCTGACGTTTTGTTTCTGTGTGGACCCAAATAGACAAAATACATGAAATAGCCAGGATTACTCACAAGGGTAGATAAAATTTGAGTTCTTTTTTTCCTTTCTCACTGGGCATAAAATACATATTTTGAGAGGGCCAGAAATAAATGAACGACTTGGCTTTCAGAAACATTTCTGAAGCCCTAGAAATTACTCCTTGCCCAGAATTTTTGTGGAAGATGTGGGATCTTCAAAAAGGGTCATTTTAAACAGTAAACTACGATAGGAATCATAGGGTAATTACTTCTTGAAAATTCCCTTCTAGATGCTGTTCTTTTGAAACCACATGAATTGAATTCCAGCAGTTCCTTTTGACCCACAGGTGCCATTAATATATGGAGGTTTTGAGGCGATTTGGTTCGTTCTTTGATAAAGCATAAAAGTTTATCTTTAAGACACGATCTTTGTTCATCCATTATGATTCTTATTAAAGGGGTGGTTATACAGATGTATGAAGAAAATTGTTCTCATTCTTCTTTTTTGGTGTTGTCTTGAGATGAACACATAATACGAATTTCCTTGCTTAATATTTTGTGTGAGAAAAACAGTGTTCTCCTGTTGTGGTTCGATTTCTGATAATGCCATGTATATTCGCAAGATGACAATGTCTTTCAGGGAGCGTTCTGAGAAATTACCTTATGCAAAGGGTGCCACCTTCAGGTCCTGGTAGGGAATGAGAAGGGAGCCTTTTGTGTGATAACAGCATGCTAGCAAACTTCTATATGAATTAGGTTTTTGTTTTAAATAATTTTGTGACCCTAGATTTCCCCACCTTCAGGCTACAATTAAAAATTTTTTATTGGGAAAGCTTAATCTTTCAATTACTAAGCTCTTGTGTATCTAATCAGCAGCTAATATAAATTGAGAAGATTATTGGCAGTTACATCCAAGCCCTCACTCATATGTTTGAATAATCAATCACTGAATTTTCTACTCTCTGCTAACTATATAATAAGAGAGGAAGAATCCAAAAAGAAATTTCAGATGCTTCCTTCCACATCCTTTAATATTTATCCTGAAAATAATTCTAATGTTCATGTTTTATTGACAACAGTAATCGGCAAAGTAGTTTCTAAGAAAGCATATGCAATTGTCCTAATAAGAGGCCACATTGTATAAAAGGAGTAATAGAAAAAAATATTAGTTGAGTGGGAAATTATCGGTAATGAAACTCCCTCTCCTGTAGAAATGGCAAGTGTTTCTGCAACTGGCTGCTTGTTGGCTGGAAGCTTAATGGACAGAGAAGGCATATGGATTGACCTAGAATAAACTGTAACTTGGAGACAAAGTGAGAGCTATGAAGGCAAGCAGACAGCACTCAGAGCATACTGAAAGAGCATGTATTTGTGGGAAGTATCAGGAAGAGTTTTATTTCCACTATCAGCCTCACTCTAAACAATTAAAGCCAAAACGCAGTTTTCACTTATGGCACATGTTCTCCCCATTTCTTGATAAAACAGAAGGAATGGAAAAGTAATAAAAATCATCCTCCTTGAAGTCAAAATAGTGCGAAGACGAAATGAGCTTTTGTAAAGATGCACTCTTCCTTATTATTGATGGGCTCCACTGTAACTTGATTAGAAGCCACTTGGGTGGGGTTAACAGCACATGGCCCAGTAGATCTCTAGTTTTGAAATCTGTTTGAAAATAGGTTTAACCCTTCTGATTTAGAAATTTCAGATGGGCCCCTGAGATTCTCAAAACCAAAAGAATATATGTCAAAGGCTGTATGTATCTTCTGGTAAACTATATAAAAGTGTGATGACCCAGTTGTGTTGTTATCAGTCATGATGGTTATCTTGATTTAAAAAAAAAAAAAAAAAAGGAGGGCCAAGACTTAAAACGGACAAAGGATTGTAAAATGTTTCAAGTACTTTCAAAATACTATGTAAAATCAGCACAAATTATTTTCCTTGCCAATCAGTGTAAGCTATTTAAAGTCCTTTGTTATCCACAGTTTTGTATTGTCTAAAGCATTTGCAGTCAGATTTATGGGGGCCAGTTTTCTTGAATACAAGCTTCTGCTTTTAAGCTTGGTAGACTAGATTATAAAAATTCCAGAACTCAGAGAAAAGTAAAAAGCTATGGGATCCATAAAAGTGTTAATAGAGATAAAAAATTAGTTACATGAAATTGAGTAAGCTAATGAAATTTTTGGATTTCTGTTTTGTTTAAAATATTGTTGATTCTAGACATGAAAATATCACTAGTTCTATATCCAAATGTTTCCTAAGTTCAGAACAACTTTTCCCAATGATTTTTATTTTCAGTACTTTGGAAAACTTAAAAAAAAATTTAGAATAGATAGAGAACAACAAGGAAACCTTAGAAGCAGACAGGAAACGGCCAGCTTACTAGGTAGGGCACAAATATTAGTTATTCCTCACTAAGGTATTAAAGATCTCTCTGCACACCCCTCCTAAAACTGTTCTGCACCTCAACTGTTGACATATGCCTTGTTAGAGTTATAAGCCAGTTTAGACTACCCTAAAAATCTGCCAAGTTCAGTAAAAATTATGCTTCAACACTATAAACTGCTAAATACTAAAATGAAAATACACACGAGATAGCTAAATAGTACCCTCTAGGCATTTTAAGGTGTATAGAAGCCGGTTCTGTATATAAACTAAAATTGAAATGTCAATGAAGTAGTCACAGGATGTGGTTAAGAACCTGCATTTTCTAACATATTGGTTACTCAATACCATGTCAATTAACTCCATAATGATGTAAATTGTTGTTGATGTTATTTTGGGGCTTTCAATTGGTCTGCATGATATTCTGCCAGCTCAGCCTTCAGACCAGAGATGGTCTCCCCAAGAAACCATTGAATGTATCTGAACAATAAGATGCTGGACTCTATGCTTGCTATATTCCTGCAATGAAAGAATCTTGACTGGATTTGAACTGTAATATTGCAACAAGGTGGAGGAATCCTCCATGGGGGAAGGTCACAGGGAGGGATAGGGAGCATCCCAGAGCCTATGAAACTGTGTCACAAAATGAAGTGTAATCAATAAAAAGAAAAAAAAAAGTGTTCACCTTCTCCCCATCTGGTTCCCCTGAAACACAAAACAGCTTTTCTGTGTTGTCTTCAGTTTCTCATTGGCAATGTGATTGTCCACATGAGTTCAACTAGACCCTATCTTTGTCATAGCAGGAAAGAGAAACATTGGCATATCTGAAATTGTGCACAGAATGCCTGAGTTCAAGGATTACTAGGCTTGCAATAAGTGGATGAAGATGTTACTTTTTAGTAAGCCCTACAATCTCAGATTAGCTACTGCTGGAAGGATTGTTGAGGTATGGCCCCTGGTGAAAGTTTATTTTGAAGGAGTTAAATTCTTGCTTCATCATTTTGTCCCTTGGAAGTCATGGCCTTTCTGGCTCCTTGTCTTACCATCAGGATTGGCAACTGGACAAGTGGTTCATCTATTAAAATGTGAATTCCACCTCCCTGAATTCGAGTTGAATCAGGAGGTCCCTTTGGGGGGATTTAAAAGGCTTGGCTCACTAACACTATCTTTTGACCATATCAAAGTGTCAACCTCCACCTCTTTAAGTTTCTACCGTGAAGAAGCACAGAGATGGGTTTTAGCTTATCTTGAGAAAGGAGGAGAGGGCGAGCTGCTGGTCAGACCCTTTGATGGCTGTTTGTTCTGGGCAGGCGAGACAGGATTAGAATTTCAGCCTTTGATTGTTAACATCCAAACACCTCATCTTCTAATGCCATCACCTTGGGGATTAAGGTTTCAACATAAGACTGTTTAGAGGACACAAATAGACCATCCATAGTACTCCAGAGATAAAATAAAGATCTCTACTAAATACAAACAATCCATTCTATTGCTCTGTAAAACTCTATAATTTATATAATCTATGAATCTATGAATGACACATGATAGGTAGACAAATTTGAGCTTATTTCTGAGTGAGTTTGTGTGTTAGAGAGATGTATAAATATATGTATAGAATATTATGTATAATACCAAAAGCATTTATATATACTAAAAATGACAATTATGTTGAACAAAAGTTATAAGTGTAAGCATTCTTCTTCGTCATCTTACAGGAAGAGCTTTTACCTTTTCACCGTTCTCTGTGTCAGCTGTGAGTTTGTCATACGTAACCTTAAACGTGCAGACATTCATTTTAAACCTAATTTTTAGAGAGTGTTCTTTTCATCATGAAGAGATGTTAATTTTTTTCAATTATATATTCTGTTCATGTTCAGAAAATCTAATGGTTGTTCATTGCATTAATATGGTGTATCACATTTGTTGATTTTTATATGCTGAATCAACCCTTCATTACAGTGTTAAGTCTTGCTTGATTATGGTAAATGATTCTTTAACTGTTCTGTTCAACATAATACTGAATGTTTTATAGAGATTAGACAAGAAAAATACATGAAAATTATGCAAATGTAAAAATAAGATGTGAAATTCTCTACCTTTACCCTTTATGATCTTATAAACAATGTAGTCTTCACCAAAATGGTTAAAATTGATAAATGAATCCAATAAAGTTGCTATTAAAGTGTCTATATTGATATCAAGTTACAGATTCAATCTATAACATCAAAATTATAGTGTTACTCATTACAAAAGTAGAAGAAACAATGCTACAGTTCATACAAAAAAATAGAAAACCAAAATAGCAAAAGATATTTTGATAAAAAGAACAGAGGCATGACACATTGGAATTCAGAGTCTATTATAAATTCATGTTAATTACAACAGCACGATACTAGCATGAAAACAAACAAACAAAAAGCAATGAATAGGGAAAAATCTCTAGAAATTAACTCATAAATCTATAGCCAGTTGAGTTTAACAAAGATGCTGGTAATACAAAATGAAGAAAGAACAGTCTCTTAAATAAATGATATTAGGGACACTAAATATCCACATATAAGGCAAACTAAATTTGCAACATACACTTTATGCAAAACTCAACTCAAGTTTCCCAGTGGCATCCAATCATTTGTTTGCAGAAAGATAAGGAAGTTCTTCATTTCCAGAAGATAGACTGGAATCAAAGGAAAACAGTGCAAACTCTGTGAGACCGAAAGTATAGAGCTTGAAAGCAGCACTTGCTGTCAGCTGCGTGGGGAAGATGACAGCCAGCATGAGCCATAGCTCACCATCACTGCCAGAGAGAGTTATTTACCCTAGTGCATGAAAGAGGCTGGACACATAATATAACTGGAGTAACCACAAACATTGCCTGGCATAAATCCCTTTGATTTGACCAGGAGCAGAGACAGAGCAGCAAATCTCAGGCAGTGCGAGAACAGAGTGAATTTCATAGCCCAGGCAGCCCCCTAGAGCTGAACTGGGCACCATTTTGTGTAAGGAGAAAAGGGAAAGGACTGAGCATGCGCTGAGTTGGGAGTGAGCTCATTTCTGACTGGGTGAACTGCAACAACGTGGCATTCTATGGGTTCCATCCAGGGCATGTCTGGCTAGCCCTCGGATCTGATGGCCAGCAGATCAAGAACTGTTGTGGTAGCACGTCGGGCGCCATTTTGTGCACTGTGGCAATAGCTTTGGGACTGCAGGGGACAACAAAGAACTGCGCATGTGCTGAGCTCGCAAGAGCTTGCTGAGGTCCTGCAGGAAAATAATACCGACTGTGACATTGTACCGGTCAAAATAGGTCCGTGTGGCACCCAGACCTAACGTCCAACAGGTTCCAACAAGATCAGCGCCACCAACAACCTAACTAGATAGGACACCTGGTGTGTCTCTGATCCTGGAACCCACTCCAACCAGAAGAGGGAGAAAGGTTGCAGAGACAACAGTGCAGCCTCAGCACAGGAGGTGGAAAGTGGTGAGCCAAGAGCTGGGCTGTGGAGACCACAGTGGATATCTGACATAAGAAGCCAGACCTGGAACTCGCTGGAGGTTGTGGCACAAGTGGCTGCAAGCAAAAAGTTGTGTACCAACTGCAATAAGTAAAATCGCATTGTAGACCTGTGGGTGACACAGCTTAGAAACCTGCCCCAAGGAGAAGACTCTGCTAACCAGAAGTACAATGACCAAGAGCAAAAGAAGAGACAGAGGCACAATGAGTCTTATTATTGAAGACTCTGTGCAAATAAGCAAAACCCTTTGCCAATCTCAGAGTTCACTGAGGAAGACATCGAGAAAATGCTAATCAATAAGACTCATTTTGAAGATTCTGGTCAAAAATGAGAAGCTCATGCAAGAGTTCAAAGAATTTAAGGAAGCAGTAAAGGAAATCACGGCTGGTATATCAGAAATTAAGAACATGGTAGAGCAAATTACAAGTACAGTGGAGAGTCTCCAAAATAGAATGAAGCAAGCAGATGAAAAAAATCTCAGAATTGGCAGATATCTCCTGTCACCAGGGGGAAGCAAACAAAAAGCTGGAAGCAGAGCTGGATCAGGCCAAAAAAAGTATTCAAGAATTGAAAGACACTATTAAAAGGCCAAATATAAGAGTTATGGGAGTCCCAGAAGGTGCAGAAAGAGAACTGAGTTTGCAAATATATTTAATGAAATAATCAAGGAAAATTTCCCTAATCTGGAGAAAGAATTGGGAAACAAGATCCAGGAGGGGCACAGAACTCCCAACAGGCTTGATCAAAAACGATCTTCACCAAGACATATGATTATCAAACTCTCTTCAATTGAACATAAGGAAAAGATCCTTAAATGTGCACGTGAAAAACATCAATTGACATATAAAGGAAGGCCAATTAAGCTCACAGGAGATCTCTCACAGGAAACTCTACAGGCAAGAAGAGAATGGAGTGACATATTCCAGATTCTAAAAGAAAAAAAATTGTCGGCCTAGGATAACATATCCAGCAAAGCTTTCTTTCATCTTTGAAAATGAAATAAAATTCTTCTAAAGAAAAGCTAAAAGAATTTGCCTCTTCCAAACCTGCCCTACAGATGATACTTCAAGATGTTCTCTTGACAGAGAAGAGGAATAGCACCTACCAAAACCAAAGGCAAATGGGAAGAACATCCCAGTAAAATGACAACAGAAGACTAAATCAATGAACAACCCATTCCTAAAATGACAGGTCCAAAGTACCACCTATGTATATTTAACTCTGAATGTAAATTGCTTAAGCTCAATCAAACGTCATAGATTAGTAGACTGGATTAAAAAAAAAAACAAAACTCATCTGTTTATTGTCTGGAGGAGACACACTCCAACAAAGAGCAGTGGAAACTCTATCACATGGGTTTTGTTGTTTTCTGTTGGTTTCATCTCTTCAAAGCACTTTCTTCTGATTAAATCATTCAATGACTCATAGATCATGCAGTGGTATCATTTTCTTCAAGAAGGTTCTTGATTTTCACTTCTTCAGCTACACGTTAGACATTTAATAGCATGTTGTTTAACTTCTTGGTGTTGTTAATTTCTTTTTTCTCTCGGATGTTGGTTTTGTTTTGTGGCTCTTCATTTAAGGGAAGGTAAAGTAGTTGTGTAATGGAGACTGTCATATCTAGTAACATGTCATTTAACTTCATGGCATTGTAAATTTCTATTTTTCTTTCTATTGTTGATTTTGTATCATGACTTTTCGTTTAAGGGAATGTACAGTAGTTATGTAATGGAGACTAACAACCAGATGTGAGGATGCAGCGTGGTATGCATTTCTGTTTCCAGACAAAGATGGACTTACAGTGAAACTGTTTATATTATATTTTGACAATAGGATTCTGGACTCTTTGCCATTGTCCATGCCCGCAATGATGAACATATGACTGAGTATGAAGAACTTTATGTTAGTAATGATATAAAGGAACTGGGGCGGGGGAGGGAATTGGGGAGGGGATAAGGGAATATGGAACTGTATCTTAAAATGATAGCAATAATAATAAAATGTGGAAAAAAATATTTAGTGCTGCAAAAAAAAAAAAAGAAACCTAAAATAACTAAAGGACTCTTAAGTAACAAAAATAAAGCTGGATGTATCACAATAGTTCGCTTCAAGCTGTACTGCAGGGTAGTTGTAACCAAAACAGCCTTGTACTGGTACAAATACAGACCAGACTTAAATACTAATGGAATAGAATCCAAATCCCAGAAATGAGCAAAGCTAGAGTGGTTCATTTTTGACAAGCAAACTGAAATCTATCCATCGAAAAATGACAGTGTTTTCCACAAATGGTGATTGGAAAATTGGATCTATGTGTGCTTAAGTGTGAAATAAACACCATATTCTACACGATATATAAAAATCAATTCTAAATGGATCAAAAATACAAAACTATGACTGATAATATCAAATGATTATAAAGAGGGAATCAAAGTGAAGAGTTAGCCAACAGAATAGAAGAAAATATTTTCAAATTACACGAAAGATAGAGGATTAATATACAGAATCTGTAAAGGCCTCAGGAAACTACAAACCAATAAAAGTACAAAAACAAAAAACTATAAAGCAATAAAAACTATAAAACAATAAAACGAATGGTCCGGTTAAGAAATGGGTAAAGAGAAATTGGCCCTGGCACGGTGGCCCAGTGACTAAATCCTCCCCTTGGGCACACTGGGATACCATGTGAGTACCGGTTGATATCCCACCTATTCCATTTCCCATCCAGCTCCCTGCTTGTGGTCTGGAAAAGCAGCAGAGGATGGATTAAGTCTCTGGGACCATGCTTGCATGTGGGAGACCTGGAAGAACTACAAGCTATTGGATTTGGATAGGCTCAGCTCCAGTCATTGTGACCATTTGGGAAATGAACCAAGGATGAAAGAATTCTAACTTTCCTTTTCTCCTTTTTTCTTCAGATAGAAATAAAATAAATCAGGTCAAAATGTGGTAGCCTAGTGAAAAAAGTCCTCGCCTTCCATGTGCTGGGATCCCATATGAGCACCGGTTTACATCTGGCTACTCCACTTCCCATCCAGCTCCCTGCTTGTGGCCTGGGAAAGCAGTGGAGGACGGCCCAAAGCCTTGGGACCATGCTCCTGCGTGGGAAACTCGAAAGAGGTTCCTGCTATTGACTTCGGATTGGTTCAGCTCTGGCCATCACAGCCATTTGGAGGTGAACCAGTGGATGGAAGACTTTCTGTCTGTCTCTCCTCCCTGTAATTCTGACTTTCTAATAAAAATAAATACAAAACAAAATAAAATAAAACCTTTAAAACAGAATTTCTGCTATTAAGTCCTTCACATTTCCCTGGTGGAAGAATTTTGATTACTGCTTTTGTCTCACTGCTTATTTTGAGTCCATATAGGTTGTCTATGTCCTTTTGATTTAATCTTGCCAGGCTATATGAATTCAGGAATTTATACATTTCTTCAAGGTTTTCCAGCTTATTAGCACATAGTTCTCCATAGTAATTTCTTATGATTTCAGTGGTGTCAGTTATAATATTTCCTTTCCAATTTCTAATGTTATTTTATTTTTAATATATTCTTCTTGAATCTTTTTTAAGATTTATTTTTATTATTTTTTTATTGGAAAGGCGGATATACAGAAAGGAGAGACAGAGAAGAAGATCTTCCATCCGATGATTCACTCCCCAAGTGAGCGCAACGGGCCGATACTATGCCGATCCAAAGCCAGGAGCCTCTTCCGGGTCTCCCACGCGGGTGCAGGGTCCCAAAGCTTTGGGCCGTCCTCGACTGCTTTCCCAGGCCACAGGCAGGGAGCTGGAAGGGAAGCGGGGCTGCCGGGATAGAACCGGCGCCCATATGGGATCCCGGGCGTGCAAGGTGATGACCTTAACCACTTGCGCCACCACGCCGGGTCCTCTTCTTGAATTTTTAAAATATATGAACTTATTTATATAAAGTAAACAAATTGCATATTTTAAAAATACTGATTTAGCAACAAAGTGATAATTCCTACCCTACCTTCCCTCCTGGCCTTGTATTCCACCCACCCTTTTCATTCCTTATTGAAAAAAATAGTTTTACACTGGTGTATTTTAAGTTCCCTTTGTAAACACAAACTTAATATTCTGTTAGGTAAAGAATTCAACAACTAGAAATTAGAAAAAAAAATTCTAATATCCCTCAAGGGGATAGACAGAGACTTTAAACAATAACCAAATCTCAAATGTTGATCTCATAGAGATTACATCTTTTGGCACTAGCAACCACAAATCAAGCAAAGCATATGATATTTGTCCTTTGGGGGACTGGCTTATTTCACCATGCATAATGATTTCCAGTTGCATCCACTTTGTTGCAAAAGACAAGATTTTATTTCTGTATTGCTTAGTACAAATAACTTTTTCATAGGCTCTCTCATATGCTGATATCATTGTATTTGAGCAAATTCCAAGGAGTCAGATGGCTGGATATCATAGATATAATTATATTTTCAGATCTCTAAAGATTCTACAACCTTTCCTCTATAATGTTTATACTATTTTATTTTTTCAAAAAAAAATTAGCTTTTTAAATCATTGAGCACTCAATCCTCTCCATTGAAATTGGAGGCCTAAATGGGTCTATAACCCCATTATCTTTGTAATAAATATTAAAATTTAAAAATTTTTAAAAATTACAATAATAAAATGGCAATGCTTGACAAAATAATTCAGATTCAATACAAGCACTATCAAAATCTCAAAGATAATTGTTCAGATAAACAGAAAAAATAATCATGAAACTTGCGCGGGTCCATAAGACCCCAAATAGCCAAAAGTATCTCAAACACAACAAAGCTAAAGGTATCATATCATCTGATTTCAAACTTTTGTACAAGGCAGTAATTAAAATATAATAGTACAGAATTAGAGACAAAAAATGAGTCCAGAGTGTTATGCTAATTTGACTTTCAACAAAGGAGCCAAGAACAACTAATGGGGAAAGGACAGTCTCTTTAATAAATGGGAATGGGGAAAGTGGATATCCACATGCCAATGCTAAAATCAGATCCTCATCTCAATGTATGAAAATCAACAGCCATAAAAAGAGATGGAGTAAACATGGGAGGAGCTCTATGATACTGATGTGATCAGTGCCTTTTTAATATGACCTAATAGGCACAGGCAGCAAAACATAATTAGGCCACAGAGTTTTATCAAACTAAAAAATATATGTACAGGAAAGGGAAAAAAAACAAGAAATGAAGAAACTATCTGTGCAAAGAATGACAATATTTGCAACTATACATCTGATATAATGTTAATATCATAAAATATCATGAACTCAACAAAATCAATAGTGACAATACCAAATAATCTAACTTAAAGATAGGGCGTTAGACCTAAATAGTCATTTTTCAAAGAAAGACATACAAATGGCCAACAGGCAGATTAAAAACTCTGCGTCAATAATCATGAGGAGAATGTAATACAAAAGTATGAGATGCCATCATGCCCGTTAGAATAACTCTTTCAAATAAATGACAGTAACTGATAGAAAGGATGTAGAGAAAAGGAGACCTTTGCTGTTTTGAAGATTGTAAATGAAAAATTTAAAAACAGTATTATGCAATCCAGAGATCCCATGACTGGTTATTAGTCTGAAGGAAATGAAATCAGTTTGATGAAGAAAATCTGCAGTTCCATGCTTATTGCAACAGTATTTACAATAGCCATAAAATGAAAACTACCTAAGCGTGCTGATGAATGGATAAAGAAAATGTGATGCATATACACGGTGGGAATGCTTGTCTATGAAAAGGAGGGAGGTCCTGGAGGTGGAACAAGATAGAGCCAATGTTATATGCTCCAACAAATCTCTCCCTACAAATACAGCAATTTGAATGGATGTTCATATATCAGACCATCTTCATAAGAATGAAAGGATCCAGGTGAGAGACCAAAGTGCCTGGTTTTTGGTTGTCTGTTTATTTGATTTTACTTATATAGTAAGAAGTGTTGAAGAAAGCCAAAAAGATTTGCCTATATGAACCCTGCCAAACTCCACACAGCACAACTTGGAGTGGAGCACTGAAGGAATTAAACTTGAAACTAAGTAGCCAACCTGTCCCAGTGAAATCCAGTGCTGAATAGGATTCCACAGACTCAGTCCTTAGGCTAGTAACTATAAATTGAGTTTTTGGTTCTTCCTGTGTTAGGCAGCTAAGGGATGGCCACCTGTCCCTTAAAGTTTGGAAGATAGGGAGGAAAAGGACTCCATTCCTTTGGGGCTAGGTTAAAAAAAAAAAAAGCACAGGACTGTGTCTTGGAAATCAGTGCCTAGCTTGTACCAGATAGAGCCCAAAGTCCTTTATCCTTAGGCCATACACAGATGAAGCCTCTGTGCCTGCCTGGTATCAAGCCAGGGACATGCACTCCAATGGGGAAGATTCATGTTGGGGCATGCATCACTGCAAGCATTGGGTAAACCTGGAATATATCCATAAAACAGCATAGGATACCACTAGTCAGAATCAATGCAACCAAGTTTAGTGTTAGCCTGAGAGGCCAAGGAACTGCCTTCGCCACTCTTTCCCCAACCTTGGAAATATATAGAATAAGATGCCAGTCACTTGGAATATGGGAGGAACTTAAGCATAGGAATATGTCTTCAATTTCAGTGCTGGACAGATAAATTCCTAATATTGGGCATATCTTAATGGAATCTGCCTGTGCAGGCAGTGCCTATGGTGGAGCCTATGCTCACACCCAGGTGTCAGGAGACACTGGTCCCAGTTGACCTGGCCAATGTCATCTATGCTTGGTTGAAATCTCGACCCAGGGGACCATCCCGGCCCATAGCAAGTATGGGCCTTAAAGCAATTCCTATTAAGTACTGGCCTCAGTGAAGTATTGACTCCAAGTATGATCTAGCATTGTGGAATGGACTACCCACCTGATTCCTCACCCAGCTTCAGGCAGCCTAACATGGAGAGTGGCTGTCCTCGTGGGTGAAGAAAAATGAGTTGGATGTCAAAACATCGCCTAAGATCTTAGGCTCAGAGTTGGACAGAATACTGTGGTTCCTGACCAGAAGTCAGAGATGATAGATTAATTATTCAGATAGAGGCTTGTAGGGATGGGCTGTCCTTTTTAAATACACCCCTAGTTCATTCTGAAGAACAAACCAAGCATGAATTTGAGATCAATACGAGCTTTGTGTGCCCCCTAGTGCCAAAACAGCAATAATACACCAACAGAAGAATGCAGAAAGCTGGAAATAGGGTGCTTTTAAAACTAGGCTAACAAGACTCAAAAAACATAAATAAATAAATAAAAAAAATAAGCATACTGCTTGGAACTTCTGGAAGGACAAAAAAAAAAAGCCAGAGTAGAAAACCTCACAGAGAGGATAATTAACTGGCTTGAGGAAGGTTGGTTAACAAATATCAGATTACATTTAAATAAGAGAAAGAAATTTTGTGTTCTATTACACAGGAGAGTGACTATAGTAGTTAATAAAAAGGTACTGTATGTGTTTTGAAAATACAGGAAGTTGAAGTTTTTACAATAAAGAGATGGTAAATATTATGGTGAGATAGCTATGTTTGTCTTGATTAAAACAGTATTTAATATATACATGTATTAACATTTCATATGATACCCCCCAAAATGCATTATTTTGCCATTCTAGTTGCAAAGACATTAGAGCTACCAGACAGTAAATAGAGTCAATCCCCTTAGGGACTCTTGCACTGCATTTCAAAAGACCAACCTGACCCATGTCCTTAATGCATTATGCTTTGGGGCATGTTTTTATAGATCTGTCTACTACATCCATTGTCCTGTGTGTTTTTCTTTATTATTATTTTTTTTTAGGTTCAGCGTTCATTCTGTTTGGTAATTTTGTCTATTACTGAAACTGGGTTTTGCACTTTCTTCTTATTGTGTTACTACGCATTCCCTCTTCAAACCTATTAATGTATGCTTTAAATTTTTAGATATCCTGATATTGGATATAAATTAAGATACTTCAAAAAGTTCATGAAAAGATAAAATTAAAAGATAATTTTGAGTGCAAAAAACCCAGGTATAATTTTTCACAGCACAATTTCTATGAACTTTTGGAAGACTCCAAACTCCTGGCTTCAGGCTGTCTCAGCCCTTCCCACTTGTGATGTTATGAACTGGCACATTAAAGATCCCTTTGCGTCTCTCCCTCTCTCTCTGACTTTCCAGTACATAAATAAACCTTTTAAAACAGCACCACTATTGCACATTTGCTCTGTGTTGGCTCGAAAGCATTTTCACAATGTTTACAAAAAATAAAAATATAGATAACTAATGATTCAAGCATTTTAGAAGTCTGTAATGTAATGTATAATGGTTTTAATCATATTTATGTTCCAAAATATTTTACTTTGTGAAATTCTAATATTATTTCAGTTATTCCACTGTTTATGAGTTGATCATTGTTACAAGAATTTAAGCTCAGGCTAGCACATTGGCTCAATCAGCTAATCTTCTACCTTCAAGTGCCACATCCCATATAGGTACTAGTTTGTGTCCCAGATGTTTCACTTCCATTCAGCTCCCTGCTTGTGGCCTAGTAAAGCGTTGTAGGCTGGCCCAAAGCCTTAGGACCCTGCATCCATGTGGGAGACCCAGAAGAAGCTCCTGGCTCCTGGCTCTGGATTGGCTCAGCTCTGGTCATTGTGGACATTTGGGGAGTGAACCAGCAAATGGATGCTATCTCTATTTCTCATCTTCTCTCTGTAAATCTGCCTTTCCAATAAAAATAAATACAATTTTTTAAAGATTTATTTTTATTATTTTTTATTGGAAAGGCGGATATACAGAGAGGAGAGACAGAGAGGAGAGACAGAGAGGAAGATCTTCCGTCCCATGATTCACTCCCCCAGTGAGCGCAACGGCCGATACTATGCCAATCCGAAGCCAGGAGCCTCTTCTGGGTCTCCCACGTGGGTGCAGGATCCCAAAGCTTTGGGCCGTCCTCGACTGCTTTCCCAGGCCACAGGCAGGGAGCTGGAAGGGAAGTGGAGCTGCCGGGATTAGAACCGGCGTCCATATGGGATCCCGGGCGTGCAAGGCGAGGACCTTAACCACTTGTGCCACCGCGCCGGGCCCCAATAAATACATTTTTTAAAAAGGAATTTAGGTTCACAGTTTTCTGAAGTCATATTTCTCCCTAGCAGATCATCAGTGCAGGCTCTGGGGAAAGATTTTCAAATCCTTGACCATCATTTTGTAAAATCTTTAATCATATACCTAGTAGCTTGATTTGATTGATGACTCTGCTGAAAAGTTTCCAGTCTATATTCCTATAGAAAATAACTGTGAAATTGATATTATTTACATGTTTATTTTTACTTATACCTCTTTGCTAGTCAGTATTTCATATATTTTTACCATGTCAACAAGCCAACAATAGAAACTAATATTTTGAGATGCATTTTCCTGTCTTATTTATGTTACTTATGTCACATTAGAGGGTCTTCTTTTATTGACACGTGCTTTAATCCTACATGCTACCCAATAACAGAACTACACTCACTGAGATGGCTAATAAGCAAAGGACTTTTCCCTTGAAATATACCTATGAAACATTCAGTGCTTTCTTCGCTTTTTTTTTTTTCCTTTTTTTTTTTTAGAAGCACATCACAATTAGCCTTTGGGGAGAAGCAAATTAGCTCAGGTACTGAGAGTGAGCACCTCATTAAAAGGTTTCTGGGTAATAAGCATGCAGAAATGCCTCAAGTATAAGTATGTGGTGCAGATGGGTGATTTGAATATGCATAGATTCCAGTCTTTAGTTGTTCTGCCCTACTTAAACTACCATTCATTTGAGTTAATACCACGGCATATCTATTCTTCTCTACATCACATCCAGAGTTCACACTGAAGTTATTCATCTGTGAGGCATTATGAGACATTTAAGTCCAATTTTTTTCAGTACCAGTCCTCAGAACACAAAACAAAAGCATCCACACTCACCATTACACCCGGGGAGTGTGGGTGTTCTTGCTTAGATAAGCTCACTAAACACTGCCCTGGTATCTCTTTTTAGCCCATAAAACATCTGGTATAACTGTTAATTTCCATGATTCCAAGCTCACAAATAAAACTGATGAGCTCTATGCATCCAAGATCATCTCATATTCCAGGAAATTATCATCATGTATTATGTAGTCATTGCAGGATACACAATAGCAATTAAACCCCAAACAAGGTAGTATGCAAAAGAAAATTAGTTGAACTCTTATGACTTGCTGCATTCCTCGGAGTAGTGCAGTGCTTTCTAAAACAGATATGAAGTGATGACATGAGTGTACAATAACATGAAACAATATGAATTTAAGTTAATTTGCTTCTATAGATTTAAAAACTTGAACTTTGTGTCCTTTAACAATGATAAATGGAAGAAAATACATAGCTAGATGAGAAATTATATGGTGCCTACTTTTGCTTTTTCTTCTCATAGTACAAAAAGAAAAATAAAATCATTCGAGCTCTCTTTAACATTTATTCCTACTTGTAACCTCTACACGCCTTATTGTGATTCAAAATAATGAAACAATTAACATGCACATATTTGATATGCATAGCCTTAAATTTTATTAAACTACCTAGCGTGGCTATTAGATTTAGGATTTATTTCTCTTGTCAAAATCACTTGTTTTCCTGCTTTCTATTTTCCTTCTGATATTCTTCTTAATTCTAATATACATTTGTATCTAAATCTCATGTATTGATATAAGGTTGAACATATTTTTTTAACTCTTCCAAGAAGTAATAGACTAGGAAGGTGGAGGACAAGGCCAAAGCAATAAGGAAAGCTTAGAAGCAGACAGGAAACAGTCAGCTTGGACTCAAATATACCTTACTAGGTAGGACACAAAGATCAGTTACTCCTCACAAATGAACTGAAGATTTCTCTGCACACCGGTGCCTTCTAAAACTGTTCTGCTCCTCAATCATTAAAACATGGCTTGTTAGAGTTATAAGCCTGTTTGGACTATCCTAAAATTCACGAAGTTCAGTAAAAATCATGCTTGAATTCTATAAGCTACTAAATATAAAAATGAAAATAGACACAAGACAGCTGAATAGCACCCTATAACCATTTTTAGGTTTATAGCAGTCGGTTGTGTAAATAATAAAACTGAGACGTCAAGGAAGTAGTTACAGGATGTGGTTAAGAACTTGTATTTTCTTTTTTTTTTTAAAGAAAGATTTATTTATTTTTATTGCAAAGTCAGATATACAGAGAGGAGGAGAGACAGAGAGGAAGATATTCTGTCTGATGATTCACTCCCCAAGCGGCCGCAACAGCTGGAGCTGAGCCAGTCTGAAGCCAGGAGCCAGGAGCTTCTTCTGGATCTCCCACATGAATGTAGGGTCCCAAAGCTTTGGGCCATTTTCGACTACTTTCCCAGGCCACAGGCATGGAGCTGTATGGGAAGTGGAGCTGCCGGGATTAGAACCACTGCCCATATGGGATCCAGGGTGTGCAAGGCGAGGACTTTAACCACTACACTATCTCGCCAGGCCCTGAACTTGCATTGTCTAACATATTGGTAACTCAATACCATGTCAATTAACTTCATGATGTTGTTCATTTCTATATTTCTTCCTGTTGTTGAAGTTGTGTAGTGGCTTTTTATTGGAGCGGTTGACATCTTGCCAGCTCTACTTTCAGACCAAGGATGGTCTCCCAATGAAACTGTTGAATTTATCTGCACAATAAGATGCTGGACTCTCCACATAGTCCATGCCCACAATGAAGGAATCATGACTGGATATGACCTGTACTACTGCAACAATATGGAGGAATTCAACATGGGTGGAGGGTTTGGGGAGGGATTGGGCCTATGAAACTGTGTCATCAAATGAAATAATAAAAAAAAAAAAGAAATAATGGAAACATGGAGGGGGAAGATTCAGTTGCAGACAATTACCTATTGAACTTTGAGTCTTGCAGTCTTGTGATATTAATCCATTAATGCAATATGGCTGTTAGTGTGACATACATTACAGAAGTGGGAATGGTGTGATTCAAAGGAAATGAGATTAAGAAGCAATATCTATGGCAAGATAGAGTTCCTTATATCTGAGAATGGATACATTTTTCAAAAATTTACATTTAATAGAATTCAACCAACAAGATCAAATGTGTTGATACAAAAGCCCTCAGAATGTAGTTAAGGCCCAAGAGATTGTCTTTCTAAAGCAAATCAAATTCAAGTCAAAGGACGATGACCTGGGGCAGGTGCTGTGGTATAGTATGCATCCTCTGCCTACAGCATCAGCATCTCACATGAGTGTCAGTTTGAGTCCCAGCTGCTGCACTTTTAATCCAGCTCCAGATCCCTGCTGCTCACCTGGGAAAGCAGTAGAGGATGGCCCAAGTGCTAGGGCCTCTGAACCCACATGGAAGACCCAAAGGAAGCTCCTGGCTCTCAATTTCAGACTGGCTAATCTCTGGCTATTGCAGTCATTTGGAGAGTGAACCAATAGGGGGAAGATTCTATCTCAGTAACTCTGACTTTCAAGTAAAATAAACAATATCTTTAAAAAAAGAGAATTGACCTGAGAAAATGCTTAAAACTTGAAATTAGTTTCCCAATAAAAATACAGTTCTAACTCAAGTTTTCATATTATATGTTGCAGATTTGATTCTGAGGGAAATAGCTTTAGATATAAAAATGATTGATAAACATATATTTAGGAATAACATAAGTGTTTGTGAAGGAAAAGTGGTAAAACCAGGGCTAAGTAGAAGGGGAAATTGAACAGTAATGCAGTCACAGCAAAAGCCACAGCTGAACCCATGGGGGGCTCTGGAGCTGGAATGGGCTTTTCAGCATTATCTCCAAATGAGATCAGAGGGCTGTGCCTTCACAATTCCCAGTCACTAGATGCTAGAGTGTGATTTGAGAGTGAAATGATCTTTGTTCCAATTTTGTACAACCCAGTAGAAATAGAATGTGTGTGTATGAGAGAGATAGAGAGAAATCTCCAATCCACTGGTTCAGTCTCCAGATACCTGCAATGACGGACACTCAGCTAGCGCCACAACCAGGAAACAAGAACTCAATTCAGGTTTTCTTAGGAGTAAAGCAAGAACCCAATGACTTGATCTATCTAGTACTACCTCAAGGGTTTTTATTGACAGAAAGTTAGAATCAGGAGCTGGAACCAGAAATCAAACCCAGGCACTGTGATGTGAAATGTGGACATCTCAACCAATAAATGCTCACACAAATCCGTTTCTTACAAATGGATTCAGTTGGAACCTGTCAACTAACAAAAACTTGCAGCCAATGAGGAAATGAGATCTGTACTCCTGACATGAGAAGTGGGTGATGCCATCCATGTGCCAAAGCATGCATTGTTCTAAACCACAAAGATCTATTTAATTCTTAACATATCTGGGCTATCATAGACATTGATAGTATCCTCAAATCAGGTATTAGGGTCTGTGGGCTATATAATGAGAAAATGTTAGCATCAGGCAAATTTCAAGGTAGATGAAATCTGACACATTTTCATCCTTCTACCTACTTTGTGAAGCCCTTCCTCACAATTATCTAGTGATTTACTCCTTGGACACTGAGCTCTTCATGTTGTCCCAAATTATCTTCCCCCACTGCCACTTACACACAGTGTCCCACTCATAGTGCCCCATCTCCTACCACCCCCTAGCTCAAAGATTACCAACATCTACTTCACTACTGCAAAATACTTCTATAACACAACTAAGTTCTGAGCAAAAGCAGTGGTATTAATACAATCCAGTAGAAGGTATAAAAACCCAATATTCATTATTCCACAAGCATTATCATTTTTAAAAGGAACTTGGAGAGATCCAAATTAATCCCCAAATGGTGGAATTTCAAGCAATATAATTAAATGAAATAAAAAGGATGCATTTAGGAGCAGAAATTTCTCTTCCCTTTTGTTAGTTCCACTAAAGTGACTCAGCATTTAAAAGCAGTGACATCTAAGAATATTTCATGCCAATAATGACAGAATTGTAATTTTTTTCTTCAGAAAAAATTCCTGTACTTTTTATTAACTATGTATCTCAACTATGTATCTCAACAGACACTGGTAATAGTATGTCCTATACATAATCATCTTGATTTTTACGCAAAGCTCAGTGATTTTAGTTTCCAAATACATTCCAGACATTTCAGCACGAAAATTGCATTAAGCTGATGCTATTAATTTATCTAAAATTAGAAGTTAAACAGCAATTCTGATGCAAGCATAATTTAAAATGTTGTTGAGAAAATTGATTTTTAAAAGTCTAACCTTTCAACTTGCCCTTTTAATTTTCAAACATATTAATTTCCAGAGTTATGAATTCTCCATTTGTTCATAAATTTCAATAATACAACACAATTTCATCTAGAAGAAAAACTTAAGATCAACCAGAAATAATGTTTCAATTAATTTAATATCCAGAACCTGTATATGTTTTTGTACTATGACATATCTTTTTTGTTCAAATCTAATTGGACATCTATATGTATTTTAAAATATAGCAACAGTAGCAAAATCCCACTGCAAAATTAACTCATTGTTTCATGCAACACACATTTATTAAGGCATTTTGTATTTTTTGTAGTACTGCCAATATTACAACCCTGCATTATACATTATAAAGTTGTATTAACTAATTCTTTAAGCAAAACAACACTCATCACTTTAGAAAATAAAAAGACAAATATTTAGACTTTCATATTATAGAAAGAACAAATCCCAAAATTCTGCTGGGGTATGATAAAAAATAACTGTACCAAAAAATGCTTATAAGCAAAATCATAAACCTGTTTTTTGGCCACCTTTCCTTATGATTTACAAATATTACTGTGTACCTTACCACAAAAGATAATTTTGTTTAACTGTTGATACAGCCAAAGTATACCCAGAACCCAGAAGCTTTCCAAGGACCCAAAAAATTTGCTTCCAACATTAAAAATGAAAACTATGACCATCCAAATAAGAATGGGAACTTACACATTAAGAATGTTTTTTTGTTTAATGGCCACAAAATGTAGCATGGATTAAGTCTACTTTATTGTCAAATTTAGTATTCATAAAAAATGCAATGATATTTCAAAAGCTTTATGGATTACATGGTCTCATTTACAAAGAATTCTCAGCATATATAATTATTGCAGAGAAATCATAACCAATTGTAAACAAATGAAGCATCATCAGAGAAGTAGTATTAAGGCAAAATTATAATTTTAAAAAATTTATTTATATCTTTTAAAAGTCAGTGCATGGCTCATGGATTACACAGTGGCATCATTTTTCCCAAGAGACGTTTGTGTTTCCTTTTTGTCACACATGTGTTGGTTACTCAGTGGCGCATTTTTTTTCATTGTGCTGTAATTTGTTGTTGTTGTTGTTGTGGCTGTCCTAACTCATACCAGTTGTTGACCTTGTTTCATGGCTTCTCATTTATGGAAATGTATAGTGATGGAGTACTGGGGTCTACCATATCCAGATGTGAAGGTATGATGGAACATGCATCCCTGCTTTCAGATGAAAGACGGATTCCCAATGAAACTGTTGGACATGTGTAGACAATGGGGTGCTGGACTGTCTGACATTACCAACAGTGTCGGGGTACACTTAAATAAGAGACTAACAGAATTAGGATTCCTTATGAAGGACTACTCTATTGTAGTAAACTGGGGAAAAATCTGTCGGGGGTGGGAGTTTGGGGGGAATCCCAACCTATACAAAATCGTACCACATAATTAAAAATAAAAAAAATATATTTTTAAAAAGTCAGGGGGACAGAAATAGAAAGACAGATCTTTTCTTCATTAGTTTATTACCCCAATTGCCCAACAGCCAAGACTGGGCCAGGGTGAATCCATGAGCCAGGAGTTCTATTCAGGTCCCCTACATGGGTAGCAGGGAACCAAGGCATCATCTGCTACCTTCCCAGGTACCTTAGCTATCAGCTACCTTAGCAGTGAACCAAATCTGAAGCGGAGGAGCCAGGACTTAACTAGGCACTCCCATGTGAAAAGCAGGCATTCCAATCCGCAGATTAACTGCTTGTGCCACAATGCATGCCCCTAAACATTTCTTTTAAAAATTATGCTACTTCGGGCCAACAAAGGTGTGTACATGATCCTGTATGCATGTGTGATTCAGTCTTTTGATTACCTTAATTACATCTTGTGAATTGATCGTAAGCACTTCAATTGAACTAAATTTAAAAAAACTTTGTTGAACATTTATGAAAATGGCTGAACACTCAATTTGCATACATAAATAAACTGATTTTCATAACCTCATTTTACCTCAATTTAACAGCAATTTTCTCATTATCTACTTTGTACCTGGCACTGTGCTAGTTCTTCTGGGTATAGAAACAAAATGATAGGGAGAGGAAGCCCCAATGCCTATTAAATTCTGTCATAAAATGAAGAATGAAAAATAAAACAAAATGGTTATATACTTTGCTATCAAGAAACTCAAAGACCAACATGAAATTCAAAGAAGTTAGCAGAAATATATTTTAAAGCATGCTGTTATAGAGTTAAACATGGCACTCTGTGACATTATCTCTGGAGAAAGTTACATTTAAAACTGAAATGAGTAGCGTTAACTTGTGGTTATACAAGGAAGGGGAATGAAGAGGTACTCTAGAGTTCCAAGAAGAAAGAACAGGTTGTGCCAAATCACAGAGGCGAGAGACAAAATGGCACATGAAAATGACTGAATGACACTTGGAGTAATAAAGTGTACCTCCTCACCCTGTAAATAAATTCAAGGAGTTCTCTTTGACCAAAGGAAAACAGGAATCCTTGACAACCTTTCAAAATATTTCCTAAAAAGAAAAAAAGCCTTTGATCTGGAAGAATTAAATATGGTAAAGGAAAAGCTGCTATAGCATTCACTAGACAAATAGGTTATGTTATCAGGAAACTAACATTTCCATCCATATCCAAAAATGAATGCATTCTCAATACATCAGCTGTTGTGTAAATATGACCTTCAAATAAAGCAACTTGAATTAGGATTTCAAAAATCAGTCAATTGAAACTGATACAGCTGCATCATTGGAATGAAAGTGAATGGCCCATGCAGAGCCACTAATGCAAGTCATTAGCCATATTGTGCCTTTAGAAGAATGATGTGACCTTCCAAAAGTAATCCAAGTATTTATATGTTCTAGTAATACACCATGCAAATTTTAACTGCCAAGGCAAATTCTCAAAGGCAACAGGGACTGACATACTTCATAAAAACTGTTAGGTGGTAAAATTTGATGAGAGCCAAGTTGTCTGTACTGCAATTTCAGGTGTGAAACTAGCAGCTTGAATGGATAACACTGGAGGACATTACGTTAACTAAAATAAGCTAGAAATAGACAAATATCACATATTCTCACTTGTGAGAAAACTTTTTAAAAAATATCCTAAATAAGAAAAGAGTAAAATAGTTAATACTAAAAGCTCAAAAGGATAAAGCAGGAACAGGAATAGAAGAGGGTTGACTGGATAATGGGTGCCAAAATGCAGTTGAAAAGGACAAGTAAGTGCTAGCATTTCATAACCTAAAAGGGAGACTATAGTTTAGAACGAACTGTTTTGTATTTTATGAGTAAATAGGGCAGAGGAGTTCAAAGACTTCTAACAAAAAGAAATGATGATAAGGAGAAGAAAATGCTAATTGTCTTGATTGGATCATTACACATCATAGACATGGGTTGGAATACTTCACTGTACCTCATTAATATGTATAATTACATAGCAATTAAAAAGAAAACAACAACTTAGAATAAATGATTGTTGAGAGATAGGATTCCATATGCCTTCATATCACATTACTGCATGTCTTCTGAGATGCTGATTGCCGTTGTTCTGAACTAGCCCTCCAAGGCTAATTGTGCATCAGACTTTTAGAGAACAGTGTCTTCCTCCAGAGAAAAGAACAAGTTCATTTCCTAAAGATAATGTCTTCTTCCAAAGCGAGTTGTGGCAAGTTTCTTTGCAGTCCATCTCAAATTAATTGGGGCTTCCTAAGCCTGATGTTTCTCAGTTGTGGCATAAACTCACTATGTGGGCCTCCCTGTGAGAACCTGTGGGGCTTAGGGTTAAGGACAAGTGGGAATGTAATCTGTGCTGATGAGTAATCAGATCATGTCATCTGCATACTGGGACAATTTTGCTTCTTTCTTTTCAGTTTAGATTTTCTTTAGTTCTTTTTCTTGCCTAATTATTCTGTACTGCACTCCACCAGCGAATATAAGTGATGACAGTGGAGAGTTTTGTCTTATATCACAAATCTTAGATGGAAAGCCATTATCTTTATGTCATTCAGTGTGAGACAATCTGTTGGTTTGCTATACATTGCCAATATTAAACAGAAATATGTTTCTTCTGTAATTTGTTCCTAGTGTTTATCATAGAGGTAATGAAAGCATTGTATCAAATGCTTTTTCTGTATTTGAGATGACCCTATGATCTTTCTCCATACTGGTGATGTGATACATTATGCTTATTGATTTGCACATGTTGAGACATGCGTACTTGCTTCCTAGAGTTAAATAGCACTTGATCATGGTAAACAATCTGGGCCTGGTTCTCACCACAATACGCCCAGCACAGCATTCCCAAATAATGCTGGGTACTGGCTTCCATACTGACTTTAACACTCTACTCCACAGTGGCTACAGTCTTGTTTCACTGTCTACTCAAATTTGGGGAGTGGTGGAGACTGTCTTCTGACCACCTGGATAAAGAGGATACATAGGCTTGGGCTCCAAATACTAGCCTAGGAGCCAATGTGGCATTGGATTTTACCATGGCAAAGCTTGTATGAGGTCACAAGTCTGAGTTTAGGATGTTCTTTTGCCTCCACTAAGTCAGTGGTAAGATGTGTTGTTCTTTCTGGACTGCTTGGAGATGGGGGAAGGGGTAACATGGGCAACACATTCCTTCTTTTCTTCAATATTATTATAGTGAAACTAGACACTGTGGTTTCTCACCTGGATTCTTTAGTTCTTGTGAAGATGACTTCACAAACAGCTGTGGATGACCATTAGAGCAATCTTATTCAGCCACCATCTTTCTCTCCATAAGATTTAAATGAAAGGGATTAGGGTGTCCTCATGCCCTACAAGTTTGGAGTTCTCAGCCTGTAGGACTCAAGTCAGTAAGTTTTTGTTTAATAGCAATTACTCTACCTCTCATGCTGCATGTAAACAACACAAAGTACACGAACAAGGCAATGAGGCAACAATTGCTGAAGAAAATGGAAATCATGCGAACTTTCCAGGCAAGAAACAGCTGAAATGTTCTTCAGGAAATTCAAGATAAAATGGCCTTTCAGTAGTCTTTTCAAGCAGTATTTTCTATTAGTATGCATTATTATGTATTTAAGATAACTCTAACAAAAATCATTTATATGTTAGATTTGAATGTAAGTTTCATTTCAGCTTTATTCATATATATACATGTATATATATGAGGTTTAAGAAGCAATTGATGAGAATTGTGCAATTCATTTGCTTTCAGATTTTAAATACAAGAAAGGACTTCTATATGCACAGTCAAAAAAGAAAATATTGTGTTCATGACGCCTACTTGTTAACTCAGTTTGCATGGAGAAGAAGATGGATTTTGAGGAGCAGAACAAGACAATATTGGTCAATTTCATTTTATCTCACTTCAGGACAGACAGTCCTTAATGGAACAGCATTGGTTTTGGAGACAGACCTAGATTGCTCGCATTTTGTCTATAAATCCTAATTTTCTCATTTGCAGCATCAGGGCTGTCATAGTGACAGTTACAAGTCTTCAATGGAATGTCATACCCGAAAGTATATAGCACATGGTTTGAATTTAGTAAACCCTGTCTTCTTCACTTGCTGATTGCAACATTGTGAGAAGGCCTGAAACTTGGACTTAGATGGGTAAATGTTTTTGTTTGTTTTGTTTTGTTTTAGCTTTTTGCTCTCTTCTATGTTCAATCTCACCGTTTCTGGCCACTTGGCTACTATTATACACATAACAAAGTTTAAAACAATGGGAATTACTATTACTTGGTCTTATTCCATATGTATATACTCTTTGTATAACAGGAAAAACAATAGTTTTCCTGTAAGGAAAAGGTTGATTGTAAAATCATAAAAAAGTGAAATGATAGAAGATAAAACTATGGATGGGATTAGGCCATAGAAGAGAATTTTGAGGGAATAATTTCAGTTGGTTCACTGAATGAAATGAATTGCATCATCAGGTTGCAGTTTTAGATCATTCAAGAAGAGATACATGTAAATAAATATAGGAGTAGTGAACAAGTAAATAGGCAGAGGGAGATGAGAAAACCTCAACAAGTTCATGGAAATGGAATTAAAAGATAAATATATTTTAGTACAAAGTAGTTTTTAAATTCATGCATAGGTATTTCATAGTATCCATTTTCCATGAACTTTTTGAAGGAATTTCATAGAAGCAGGGATTTATACTAGCCTGAGTGATATGGCTAAGAAAATAAAACTTAAGGCATAACACAAATAGCAAAATCTCTCACTGAAAGTTAGATAGAAAAATGAATTTTCATTTCATACTCTTATTTCTAGCACACCTCGTGACTTTGACAATTCTTTTCTATTTTCACTTACAATTTGAATACTTTCAGATTTTTCATCCATGCCCCACTTGAAGTCTTCTGGGGAAGGGAAAGGAGGAATAAGTGACTCCTTCTTCCTCTATTACCAATTTCAACAGGTCACTCACATGTCACCACTCAGTCTGATGCTGTTAGCTCAAGCATGTGAAATGGCAAATAGACCAATCAGTCAATATAGGTCATATCATATTATGTCTTGCTTGGGGGCAAAAATCACATTGTCTGTGCTATTCAAGAGCTAAGCCCTGATTAATGGCTTCTGTATTCAGTGCGGGCCCATAGGGATGAAGAGAATTTGAAGGACACTGACGCCAGAGTGAATTTGGGTTTTGAGATACAGTGCATATTATTGTTTTTCATTCCATTGTTAGTATGGATGTTTAAATTTTTTCTTTGCTAGTTGCTTTACATAGATGGAAGATACATACACAGTAGAAAATTACTATCATGACCATATATAAATAACTCCACTGAGAACTCAGTTATCTCAAAGAGTATAAAATTAATAAAAAGAGAAAATGTTTGTCTTGTGCTTGTATTTAAATAAATCTTGGTGTTTCTGAAAGAGCTAAGTAGTTGATGTTGAATACATGGACAGGCACTTCATTTTGAATGACATTTATCACATGAACACTTTAGCCATTGAGTCTGGACTCAATTTTAATGAGGTCCATGAACGACATTAAAGTATAAAAACTGTAATAGATTTGAGTGAAACTCAATTTTCTTTTGGTTTACTATCATGATTTTTTGCTTTCTGCTGGCTGTGAAAAAGGGAGTTTCTGCTTTCTTTCTCCTGTAGGATGCTATTGTATGCCCATAAAATAGAGTTCTCAGTTTTGTGGACAAATACCAGATAGGTATATTTATTTATATTTTCATCAGAGACCTGGAGGAAGAAGGATTTATGTGTGAATAAGAGTCCACAGATTTAATATTTATCCTCAACAAGCCCCCCCAAAAAAGATAATTACAAACTATTGATAAACACATACCATGGAATGAATGCAGGTTGCTAAGAAGATGCCAAGTATGAGGTAAACTCCTTCAGTTCCACCTTCGAAATACTTTGTTTGGTACCCTTTATTTCAATTCACATTCTTTCTGTGTCAAGATTGGCCAGGTGAAATTTTGTTTTAGGCAAGGAGCTTTAGATTTAAACTGACAGAACCAATTCAAATGAATATAGGCAAAAATGATGAACATTATTGCAAGGATCCAAGGGTCAAGCTTGTATCCCATCCTTATGAGAGGAAGAAACCAAAAATCAACATGCTTTAAGGAACCAAGGTAGTCTCTCTTGTATTCACTCTGAAACCACTGTCTCTCTTGAACAATCTAGTCATGCCTCTGGGCTCTTTTTCATTTTATGTGTCTGCTTGGTATTCTCTTTGCATACTTGCCTTTTCTCCATCTTCCTGCATAATAAGATAGCCAACCTACTGTTTCCAAGCTAGCACATTTTCTATTTAAGAAATCAGGATCCGTATCTCTGAATGCCAATTTCAAATATTCAGGAGAGGTGAATTGTTCTAGTTAGGTCCTGTCCCTGCCCTTGATAAGTTGCCTATAGAAGACAGACTAACAGACTCACAGGAACTACAAAGAGTACTCCCCCAATGTGTACCAGTGTAGCTCTCACAGTAGGCAAGTTAATATCTTTGGAGATTCTGCTACAAAAAGGAGATGTCATTTCATTCAGCAAACTGATGATACAATTAAAATGATATTAGAACAGAAAGAAGTGATCAAGGTGACCTTTGTTAAAGTGCTATTATTTTAAAAGTTTTTAATTCCAGAAATTAAAACCACAGAAGAAAATGTGAAATGACAGAATATTACACTATTTCTGAAATATAAACCACAACAAACAAAAGGCATTCTATAGAGATCCTGTATCATCACAGATATACTTAAACACTTGTGTGTGCATTATATAGCATAATGGGTAGCAGCTTATTCACAATCTTCCACACTGTTTCCTATGTGAGTATGCCATCTATAGTGTGTATTTACTAATCATATTTACTAGTTTTATCATTTCCCTCATTTATCTACACACCTATCCTTGGTGCCTTATTGACACGTTGAACTCAACAGCACAAAGCATTCATGCAGAGATTTATATTATAGAAGATTGAGAGAAAGGCAAACATCTTGCATGCATGCCAAATATAAACTGAAAGCAACAGATAACCACTGGTCACTGAACAATGCACAAAATGATACTTCCCCCCTTTGAAGCTCATGACAGGGCAATTAGCCCTGCAAATATGAAGAGCTTCAAGTTTGTATTAGAAATTTTGAATGGTTCTCATCAGACAATAGATTGAAGGGAAAAGAAATTTCTAGCCTCCATATGAGAGTTGTAAATTGAGGGATTTAAGAAGCACTTTCCATATGACAGCTCAACATTGTGGGAAAAGCTGGAACTATAGAAATCCAATTTCCAGTCCCACCTCTACCATAAGTTAACACTCTTTTTTTTGTAAAGCATTGCCTTGGGTTTGGTTTTATTCTCTAAAAAATATGGATGCCAATACCTACATTGCAAATCTTTGTGAGTTATAAAGCACAAAAAGAAATCAGGACAGTACCTATCAATACAACAGGTACCCAGGAATGGATACGAATACTTAAGAAAGTTTGTAGAAAATGAGATCAAAATTATTTATTTTGTACAAAAAATTTGAAACCCTTGTATGGTTTTATTTCATGATACACATCTCAATGAACTTTTGGAAAATTCTTCATCTACCTATTATTTTTATATTTTAAATTGTATTCTCAGATTATAGGATTTCTTTAATTTTTTGTTCAGAGTATTGTTTATGTGTAGCTTTTGATTAGATCAACAGCAATACACTAAAGATCTCTTTCTTGAAATCCTAACCTTACAAAGTGTATTCTTCCAACCCTTAGTCAAAACTGGTTTGGGCCCTGCACAATGGCTCAGTGGCGAAGTCCTTGCTTGCACACTCCACAATGCCATATGGGCACCAGTTCTGGCTGCTCCAATTCCCATCCAGCTCCATGATTATAGCCTGGGAAAGCAGTCGAGGATGGCTCAAAGCTTTGGGACCCTGCACCCACATGGGAGACCCAGAAGAAGCTCCTGGCACCTGGCTTCAGATTGAATCAGCTTTGGCAGTTGTGGCCACTTAGGGAGTGGGTGAGCAGATAGATCTTTCCTTCTGTATCTCCTTCTTTCTGTAAATCTGCCTTTCCAATAAAAATAAATAAATCTTTTCAAAAAGGCAGGTTTCAAATCTCATATGGACTAGAATATAGCAGAGCTTGGAGGACTTTTAAAGATCATCTGATCTGACCTGCTTATGGATATGGTCAAGAAAGGGAAATCTGGAGCAAGAATTTGGCTCAGCCATTAAGTCACCATTTGGAATATCCACATTGCATTTTCAGAGTGCCTGAATCAAATCCCAACTCCTCCACATCTGAGCCAGCTTCCTACTAATGTACGTCCTTGCATACCAGTAGATAATGGCTCAAATACTTGGCTCCCTGCCACCCATGTGGGAGACCTATATTGAGTTCTAGGCTCCTGGTGTTAATCTGGTCCAGTTATGGATATTGCAGGTATTTGGAGGAATGAATTAGCAGATGGAGATGTTTCTCTCTCTCTCTCTCTCTCTCTCTCTCTCTGTATGTCTAATAAAAGGAAAATAAATGAAATAATTTTTAAAAACTGACCTAAGGACAGTGTTGGATTGACTGACTGCCTTTTGAAATACCCCCTTTCTGTATTTCCGTAGCACTATATTTACCTGTGTTTCCTCCTAGCTCTTCATTTCCTCTGACACTGTATTTACCTCTGCCTATATTTTAAATGCTAGCCAGAGTTTTCCCATAGACTCCTTTTTATTCTCAGTGTGTGTAACTTTCTTTGGTAGCCTTACTCCTATAAGCTAAAATTACTATCCCAATGACTTCCAGATCCACATGTTAAACTATAAAATTTCTCCTGTTGTCCCAATATCTACTCATCTCTTTTTCAGCACGCCAAGGATACCAGGAGCTCAACACATCCAACTTAGCAGTTTTTCCTTATAACCTTACTGGCAAGAATCTGTTCTTATTTCTATGTACATTATATCAGTATATGGCATCATCATAAGCCCAACTGATTGAGCCAAGTATCTAGGAGTCATTCTTGACCTCTTCTCTCTCATCCTGTCCCCAACCCTCATTTACTTTGTCAAAAGATCTGTTTAGATCATTCCAGGACAATAATTATCTCCTTCCTGTATCACAGTAGTTACACAATAATTCACCTCCTAACATACAAGTATTAGATTCTCCCCTATACATTTTGGCCAGAGAGATCTGTTTTTACAGATTTATTTATTAATAAAGGAAAGTTGAAAGAAATAGAAATCATCTATCTGCTTATTCACTCCCTCAGATGCAATGGCTAGGAAGGGTTCAAGCTGAAGTCGGGATTTCCAGAGAGACATCGGAGTGCATAGACCATCTGCTGCTGCTTTCCCAGAAACATTAGCAAGGAGCTGGATCAGAATCAAAGCATTTAGGACTAGTCAGCACTCTGATATGGGGATGCCAGCAACACAGGCAATAACTTAGCTCGCAGTACCACAATACTGGTCCCAGCCCTCAAATCCTTAAACAGGATATTAAATCCCTGGATGATCTACTCCTACCTGACTTTCCATCTCTTAATTCATTCCCGATCATATTCCATGGATTATGTGCTCTATTCTAAGTTTATTATTAATTTCTCTAGCACAACATACAATATGTGGCACATATTAGGTGCTCAATAAATGATATTGCACAGGTATCCTGGTATTTGGTTTCAAGCATTTTTCATTCAATTACTCTGCCAGTTATACAGTACACACTTAAGATTTTTTATATATTTTTTTTTCCTTGCTACTGCACCCCATGCCCACTTTGCTACTTCCTAATTAGAATGCCTCAATATAGAGATTTTCTACCTGTAAGTCTTCAGCTCAAGGCTCATTAGTCTGCATTCATCAGCTCTAATCAAATAAAAGTGTGAACTCAGATTCATGTAATCAAACAAGCTAGTGTCTTTGATCAAGTCATAATATTCTGTGTTTTGTGATTTAGTATCACCTGAAAGCCATTTCTGTGGAACAAAAATAAGATTGTGATTTGAGAAGATTGGTGATTCACATTGTCCCAGCTCATTTGTAATTCTGGGAGAATTTTAGTGAGAACTGTCTTCTAAACTTGAGTTCATGAATTTCTTCACCTAGTAACTAGTTTCCCTTACAGTTCTTTCTGGGACTTGTCACTAAGAATATGTGCTAAAATTAATGAGTTTTTTCTTTCCATTGCAGGAGTTTAGTGATCTAGCAAATTATTGACTGATTGCATATTATTAAGCTTTTTTTTTTACAGATAGAAAATGTAAAATGGAAATAACTTTTAAAAGGCATTTCCTTTTCTCCTGCTTTTACAGCCTATGACTGTGGTTAGCAATCATGAATGTGTGTAACAATGCAAGCTGATCATTGCACTGAGCATGGCTTTGCCTCCCTTCCTTCACCTAACATTCTCCTCCTTCCTTGAACTCTAAATAGAACCTTCACCTGCTTGTGAACATCATTTCCTGCTGTCTTCACTTGTTTTCCTTGCTATTAATTCTCAATATGAAGAAGGGTGTGTGTGTGTGTACGCGCACACATGCACACATGTATTATGGCAAGAGGGGAAAGCAATGACAACAACAATGCCTTCAACCTTTAAGGATTTTCATTCCAAAGCAAAATATATTTTGTCCTCATTCTTTAAGACACAGACTACATAAAACTCCAGCATTACTGAAGCTCTAATGAAGGTTAGAGAACAATTGCATTTTCATGTAGGGTAACTGAAATAAGCAATGTGAAGACACTCACACAAGTCAGAGCTCAGATATGCCAACAATTTTAGATATAGAGGGAATGGCAAATATGTTAAGTTGATCTGGCAAAGATATATTTTTAGTTCAAGGGATTTATCTGAAAAAATACAATGAGGTGAGTACAAGATTGAAAGGAGTGTAAATGATTGTGTTTTATTTCAAAGTTCAGGTTGAAGGCAGGGAGTGGATTAATCTACTTCCACTGTTTGTACTTTCCATTGAAATGTCCAAAGTTGTCTTACACTGGCTCTGATACCATGTTAAACTCTGCTACTAAAGGCATCTATTATTCTTGCAATTTCCAAGAGATGCCATAGAGCTTTATGAGAGATGCCTCGTACATCCAACAACGAAAGAATAAATGTTTAAGTAGTGTTTCTCTATATTCTGTTCTGCCCTAGGTCAGTCCTAATTTATGTCTGTTTTCTGAGCATTCCATCTGTTTAGTGTTCTCTTTCGCTATCAATAGTATGCCAATTTGAAACAAAAATTATGTGCTCACATTACATATAAGCCACAGTGCTATGAGAAACAGAATTTTCATCTTACGTTTGACTCTTCTATTACTCTGGAACAGATTGCACATCTAATTTGTGTGTGAAGTACCAAGAAGCTATTTATTATTAGTTCTCATAATCATAATGCACTTTATGCATATATAATCCTTTATTGGTATCGTTCAGAGTGCTTTATGAAGCCTCACATTTTTGTAATGTTTGTGGTATTACTCCTAGATTACCAGTGACATCTGTAAGCAGAGAAGTTAAATGATCTGCACAAGGTCACACATTAGTTTAGATGGTAGCAGATCTGGAAACATCATAGGCATTATAATTATTGAACATTATCCTTTCCTCTCACAGAGTCATTTCTTACACTTCTTTGAGCTGAACAAGTTTTTGTTTTAGTTGGACTATCATTTTTTTAAAATAACATCAGCATAAAGAATTATAACATGTATTGACAAAATACACTCTGCAGAAATAACTGTAGTCTTCCACAGTGAAATAGTCTCTTTGATATCCTTAAGAAATACAGATCTTCTGCAATTCTTGCTAAGGCCACAGACAGACACCTTCTTACTCAGCATAGAGCCTCACTCCTACTTGAGACCTATATAAGATAGTCCAGCAGGCGGAAAGAGAATGAACTTTTTTATTTTTCCTAAGGGATTCTAATTTTATGGACCCTAGCTAATTTTTCTCTACTGTCATTAAGTGAAAGGCACACCTCTTCTGAAGCAAAGATTTCCCCTTCACTAGGAGGTTTCATTGCCATATTCTGAAAGTATCTCCCAAATGCCTTGTGTTGAAAACTTAATCTCCAGTGCAACAGTGGTGGGAGGTGAGGCCTGATAAGATTCAATTGATACTTGAGGGCACCAGGTAGCAGGATAGTTATCATAAAATAGGTTTCTTGAATAGAATTCTTTTTTTTTTTTCCTCATTGGAAAGCTAGATTTTACAGAGAAAGAAGGAGAAAGACCATCTGCTGGTTCACTCCCCAAATGACCACCACAGTGGGAGCTGAAGTGATCTAAAGCCAGGCGCTTCTTCTGGGTCTCCCACGTGGGTGCGTGGGTACAGGGACGCAAGGACTTGGAACACCCTCTGCTGCTCTCCCAGGCCATCAACAGTAAGCTCAATCAGAAGTGGAGTAGCCAGGACACAAACAAGCATCCATATGGGATTCTGGAGCTTGTAAGTGGAGGACTAGCTTATTTAGCCACCATACAAGCCCCATAAGAATGCTCTTGTAAAAACTGAATCTTGACCCTCTTGTTTACTAGCTTTCTTGTGTTCTCCAACCCTTCTGTCATGGGATAATGCCACAGTTGGTGTACTTTTCCTGTGGGACCAGTGAGAACTCATTGAGCTCAGTACATGCGCAGCTCACTGTTGTCCCCTGCAGTCTTAAATTCTTTGCCACACTGTAAGATACGGTGCCTGATATGCCATTACTAGAGTTCTTGATCTGTTGGCCATCAGGCCTGAGGGCTACCCGGACCTGTCTTGGGTGGAACTTGTGGGATGCCACATTGTTGCAGTAACTTAGTCAGAAATGAGTTCACTCCCAGGTCCGTGCATGTCCAGTCTTGCCCCATCCATCGCCCTTGCCTCCTTAAACAAAAAGGTGCCCAATATGGCTCTAGTGGATGGAAAGGGCTATGAAATCCACGCTGTTCCTGCACTGCCCATCTGGGACCTGCTGCTCTGTCTCTGCTCCTGTTCAATCAAACAGACCAGCAGGACGGGCAATTCTTTGTCTGGGTTCACCTCTGGAACTCCCGGTAAACATCCCTTCCCACCTTCTGTTCGGTGGAGTTCCAGCTGCTGGAGGAGTTCAGATCATCGTTCGCTGGATGCCGCTAGGGTATCCATCACTGTAACACCACACTGTTTTGTTCACTGCTTTCCTGACTTGTGGGTGGCTATTCTACTTTATGCCACTTTTAGAATCAGGTTTAAATCCAAGTCTCTGGAAGAAGTTCAGGATCAAAGTTATCATGTATTTATTATGCTATGAGGCCAATAGTCATAAAAGCATGCATTTTGACCCTTAGTTAAAACTTTAGTCAACCAAAGAATATTGACTGCCATTTTCTGGCTGTTAAGCAGTATTGCTGTAGTGATCAAAATGTAGTAAATTCATTGTGCAAGCATTCTTTGCCTTAAATGGAATCAGATAGTCTAATGTGTATGTACATTTCAGATTTCAACAGAATACTTCAGACCATAAAGTATGGACATGAAATATAAAATCAATTCAAAAGCTAAGTTAACTAGTGTAGTGAAACATGGAAAAAATATTCAAGGACCATGGGTTATTTTATGTTTTTGTAAGAGCATTTAAGTTGCCATTTAAAAATCCCATAAAATTTTATAACTTGGTTACAGGAATATTATAACCTAATTTAGCCTAGAAAATACATTTCAAGGAAAAAAATTATAATAGACTACTCTATTTTTATCTTAATACCTTCACCACAGTATAACAGTCTCAGTAAATCACTAACTTACAATATTGTTTATTATGAATTTTATCAAGGCAGAAATGTATAGTAAATAGTATCTAATTTTATTGGATAAAATCATTAGTTAATTACAAGTCATAAAGCTTAGTTTAGGTAAATGTTTAACTTATTCAAATTGAACAAAACTCTTATCAATAATAGACAGATTATCCTGAGATAAAGTCAACAAAGAAACAACAAAATTGAATTGTATCCTAAATTGATTGGACCAACTAGAAGTCTAGAACATCCCACCAAACATCTGCAGACTTATTCATGACAACACATAGACTATTCTCTTCAGTAGATCATATGACAGGTCACAAAACTTGTCTCAATTCTTTTAAAACTTGAAATCATATGAAACATATTTTTCAAGCACAATAAAGTAAAACTAGAAATGGACAATAAGAAAAGCCAGAAATTTAACAACTTTATGGCAACAACTTATTCTTGAACACAAAATTGAGCAAGGCATAATTTAGAGAAATGTGAAAATTTCTTGAATATGAACATGGAAACATGATATTGGAAAACCTATGAGACACAACAGGAGCCTATATAGGGAAGTGTATAGCAACCAGCATAAGGAAGCAGGTATGATCTCTGACAACATATTGCTGTCTCAGGGAACTAGAAAAATAAGAACAAACCAAATCCAAAACAAGGGAAAGAAATTAAATCCTGAGTGGACAAAATGAAATACAAATTTAAAAGCCATACAAAAGATAATGAAATGAAAAGCTGACTCTTCAAAAAGAATAACAAAATCAACAAACTCTGGCATAAGCAAAAAGGAAAGAAAACTGTCTTTCAAAACCTAAAAAGGGAAACTTTTTTTTAATAACAAGTACCATGCAAATATAAAATATTATTAAGGAATTACTGTGAATAATTAGATGCCAAAACTTTGATAACCTGTAAGAAATGAACAAAGTTGTGAACACATGTCTTACCCAGATTGAATCATGAAGAAATAGAATTTTTAAACAGTTCAAAAATGGGTAATCAGATGTATTAGTAATAAAGTGTTCCATCAAAGAAAAGTCAAAGAACAGATGTCTTCACTACTGAATTCTACTAAACATTTAAAGAACAATTAATACCATTTCTTTTTAAATTAACTTTGAAAAATTGAAAGAATTGAGGAAAATCAAAATGGTGCAATAGGGTAAGGGCACATTTAAACGGACAGAGAAACACTAGCCAATGTGAAGCACAGAGGGCACATCAGACAGAAAGAGAGCAATAAGGAAAGCTTAGAAACAGACAGGAAACAGTCAGCTTGGACTCACATATAACTTACTAGGTAGGACACAAAGATCAGTTACTCCTCACAAATGAACTGAAGATTTCTCTGCACACCCCTTCTAAAACTGTTCTGCTCCTCAATCATTAAAATATGGCTTGTTAGAGTTATAAACCTGTTTGAACCATTCTTATATTTGCGAAGTTCAGTTAAAAATTATGTTTGAATTCTATAAGCTACTAAACATAAAAACGAAAATAGACACAAGACAGCTGAATAGCAACCTATAACCATTTTTAGGTTAATAGCAGCCAGTTGTGTATATATTAAAACTGAGATGTCAAGGAAGTAGTTACAGGATGTGGTTAAGAACTTGCATTGTCTGACATATTGGTCACTCAATATTATGTTAATTAACTTCATGATATTGTTAATTTCCATGTTTCTTCCTGTTGTTGAAGTTGTGTAGTGGCTTTTCACTGGAGCGGTTGATATCCTGCCAGCTCGACTTTCAGACCAAGGATGGTCTCCCAATGAAACTGTTGAATTTATCTGGACAATAAGATGCAGGACTCTCCGCACGGTCCATGCCCACAATGAAGGAATCATGACTGGTTAGGTTCTGTACTACTGCAACAATATGGAGGAATTCAGTATGGGTGGAAGGTTTGGGGAGGGGTTGAAGGACTCCCAGAGCCTATGAAACTATGTCATAAAATAAAATTTTAAAAAAATCACACAATGTATATGTGTTAAAAACACATAGTACCACGTAAATATGTAAAATTTTTATGTAATTTTGAAATTAACCTAAAAATAAAATATGACTACATAAATTGATGCACAAAATAGAGAAAATTATACAAAAAATATGGGCTTCTTAAAGCCTTAGTGTTGTGAAATTTTCAAGTGTTGGAAGCTTGGAAAGTCTCTAAAATACACTCAGGGTCATTCTCTGCTTTGACAAGCAGCATGTGGCTTACTTTTATCCATATTAATCTACTTGTCAAAGAAACTGCCAGCCACAGCATTGGTATTCTCTCCGGAAAATATCCTTCTGAGTTTTTACATGTCATATCAATCAAATGTGGCATAATAAGTAGATTGAACCCATCAGTTCTTCACTGTAGATTTCCTTCTAATGATACAGCTAAAAAGTATTGCCTTCACCATCAGTCACATCAAAACAAAAAGGATTATTACCTTTTGGAATAGCTTACAAACTACCCCTTAGTTATCCCTTTTCAATTCATGTACAATTTTGAAAGCATACTCATTCATTTCTAAAGGATAAATATTCTTTGCATTTTCAACTGTTAGAATGACATTCCTCTCTTTGATGTTTTGGTAAATCCATCTCTATAATCAATATAATTATTGACAAATGTTATCTACAAAGTTTGTCAGAACCCTACTCTGTGTCTCTGAACCAATAGCTGCACATTATTTGACGAAAGACATGTTTTTCTATAGAGTTGATTCAAATCTTGAACCTCTATTCACAATCCCAGGATTCATTTTATTATTTTTATGTTGATAATTATATTTTTCATGATTTTTACACAGTTGATTAGGGTGATAAGGGCCGAGGGCTACAGGAAGGAGGGTGAGACCATTATTTCCACATTCTCTTTTTTTCTTTCCTGTATCTTGTCGAAGGGGGAAGATAAGGTGGGAAACCATACCCAGCCTCCTAAACACCTCTTCACCCTAGGATGGAGGACAGCCACCCTACAACACCCCAGGGTCCGCAATATGGGGTGTGTTCTCAGCATCCTGCTCAAGAGGTTTAGATAGTTCAACAGTTCTGAATTACTGCTGATCTCGCCACTCCAAGCACGATGAAATCTCTCCAGAATCCACTGGTTGACACATAGTCTACTTTAGAGTTTCCATTTGCCCAGATATTCACTGCCAACATTTGGCTGGGATAATTAATCAATTTGTTCTTTCCTCCATCCTCTGTTATGGTACCAGGTGTCCTCTGCAGGCTCCAATCGACTGCCATATCCTCCATGTTCACCTGGATACGCTGTCCATTGCTCCGTCTGAGCAACTGAGGAAGCTCAGCTTTGACACCTACACTCCATGGCCAGACCATGGAACCTGCAATTCTCCTCATGGTTGGGGTTCTGTGCTCAGCAGTTCAGTTGGAGGGGTCCCCATAGAAACTTCATCTGAGGTTATCCCAGGCCTGAGTGTTGTGTGTGCTTGCCAGTACAGGGTCTCTTGCCCCAGTCAGCTTATGCATATGCTGGTGGTTGCAATTGCTGGGTCAGTTCTGCATCCAGCCCTGTCTTCTACATGAACCAATGGGTGATGCAGCCCAGCCCAATCCTGCCCATCACATACTTGGCCCTCACATACACCAGTGGGCACTGTGGTCTAATTGGAGCAACCTGTAATAAACCCCACCAGGCCCGCCCCTGCCCTGGTTCCCATGTTTGCCAGTATGTACAGCAGACTGGTCCAGTCTTTCCCACATCCCATTCAGCTCTCATGCATGTCAATGGGCATTGAAGCCTAGTTGCATCTAACCAGCCCCACTATCTAGGTCAAACATGTGCCAGTGGGTGCTATTCTCTGACCATGCCTGCCCCAGACCTGGTCCTCATGCTCACCAGTCAGAGTGGTAACCCAAGAGGGAGGTGCCCACTGTTTCCCTACTTTGCCCACTCCCACTCCTGGATCTTCCACTCTCCAGGAGGTTCTGCAGTTTAGCTTGACAGAATTAGCCCCCAGTGCCAGCATCTGCCAGCTGATGCTAAAACAAAGCCCAACCAACCCTCACCCACTGTGACTTATGCTTGCACCAGTAGAAATAGTCAACCCAGTCTTTCTTTTCCCTAATCAAGCTCACATGAGACCAACAGGCTTTGTAGCCCTTGCTTGGCCAGGTCTGCTCCCATCCCAACTCACACTCACCACTGGGAGTGATGGTCCAGTAGGGAAGCCTCCCTACTGGGTTTGCCCCCTCCCCACATGGTTTTCACTTGTGCTGGTTGGATGTTGCAGCCCAGTCTGGCATGGCCCACCTCACCTCAGTATTTTCCAGTGGGTGCTGTAGCCTGGATGGTCCCAGTCAACCCCCAATTCTAGCTCAAATTGGTGGGGGTTACCACCCCAGCCTAGTTAGCCTCCAGTCCTGTCCCTCATGTGAACTGGCATGTGTTGCAACCAAACCCAGTCTGACCCACACTCCATTCTGGTGCCCAGCCAAGCCTGGTCCATACACAGACACAGCTCACACATGGCTCATCAGGGGCAGATACCTAGCCCAGCCCATCCTACATCTACCCTGGTTCTCACAAGCACCAGTGGGTGCTAGAGTATAGCCAAGTCTGGCACACTCCAGACCCAGTTCACACTTGTGTCAAGGGACACTGCAGCCATGTCCAGACCAGACAGCAGCCCCTACCCCGGCCATTTTACTCACCAGTTGGAACCCCAACCCAGCCAGGGCATCCTCTTGGCTCCCCAACCAGGCCTGTTCCCAGCCATAGATCAGGCGCATGCCAGTGGTTGCTCTGACCCAGTTTGCATAGCCCCTTATCTGTCTTGGCCTTTGCCTTTGGATGCTGTAGCCTGGCCTGACCTGGCCTGCTCCCAGTCCCACCTCTTGCTGGCAGGTGCTGCAACCTGGCCCTGCTCAGTCTGCTCCCATCCCTGGCTCATGCAAACCAGCAGGTAGGACAGTGTAGCCCAGCATAAGCTGTGCTCTAGCATGGTTTCTGCACTTGCCAGTGAGCTAAGGTTCGCTCGGCTCTGCCTGGTCCTCCCTCTTCCAAAACTAACCCACACATTTGCCAACAGTTGGAGCTACCTTGCCCAGCCTGCCCGATCCCCAGGACTGGACCCCATAGTCATCAGTGGGAGCTATGAACCACCAGGGTATTTTCCCATTTTGCCACTTGCCTTACTCCCAGACCCAGATCTCATGAATGCCAGTGGATACTGGGCTCTTGCCCAGCATGTCCTGCCCCTCCATCTCAGCCTTGCATGAGCTGGTGAATGTAGTGACCCGGCCCGCCCCACACTCTATTCTGGGATGCACATGCAGGTGCTGTAGCCTGAACCTGCCCAGGCTGTTCTCAGTGACTGTACCCGAGGGTGTTGGCAAGTTCAAGGTCATACCTAGCTCAGCCCATCACCACCCCAAACTCTTGAGCTAACCAGCAAGACTTGTATTTCCCCAGGATTTGGCCCACACATCTCACACAAAATCTACCCCTGGATCTAGTTCTTGTGCATGCTGGTTAGTTTCATGACCCTGCCTTAAGTGACCTCCTCCTCTGTTCTGACATTCAGTCAGGTAATAGGATCTAGCCCTGCTATACAGGCCCCCAGCCCTACCTTTCACATGGACTGGCATGTGGTGGTCAGCAATGTTGCGCACTAACAAGCCCAACACAGGACTCCCCTGTGAGCTGGTGCATCAGTCTGACCCATACAGATCTTCCAGTCTTTCTCCTCCAAACCTCCAGGTCTCAGTCCCCCTGCTTACCTGCAAGTACAGTGGCCCTGTCATCAGGGGTCCCTAAGGATTTATTCCTCACCTACATGCAGAGTCACCTTATTTATGGATGTGTCCCTAGGCAGTAATTCCACACCCTTAATACCCCAGATCTCACCACAGGCAGTCAGTGGGTGATGCCTTTGTCCATTGCCTGGCAGTGGTGGCTGAGGCTCAGGCTCCAAGTATTGAGCCTCACCTCGCCCACGTCCTCCCAGCAGTGACCACACTGCCAGGAGTTTCGTTCACCTAACTCCGAAGGTCGAATTCACCTGGGCCCCTCCCACCAAGATAATGTTGCTGCGTGGAGGCAGGGACCCAAGCTGCCTGAGATCCTTTCACCATGTAAAATCTTTGGAGGGAGGATTCTTTCAGGCATAGGCAAGTCCATGATTCTCCCACCACTTGGCAGCAATTGCTGGGGCTTGGTCCCCAAGCATTGAACCCAACCTGGCCCGGGTCCTCCCAGCAGCCGCCACACTGCTGGGAGGTCCATTCACCCAAGCACTGAGGTCGCACTCACCTTCATTTTACTTCTTTTATTAAAAAAATTCATTTCTACTAAAGGGCATAACCAAATTAGTTCAACTTTTAGAAATTTAATAACTTCATAGTAATTATTTAATTTATCAGTAGAATAATAGCTCTGGGCTTTAAATTATAAAGATACATTCAAGTTCATTTCTAACAGCCTACATAAAACTACTTTTACCTATGTTGTTTAGTTGTACTAGGAATATACACCTAATTCTTTTCAAATGACATTGAAATTTTACTGCATCATATCTTCAGACAACAAGTTGTCATGATCGCCCTAATAAAATCAAATATTTTAGTAGTCCCTTAAATTGTAGCCTAAATAACGAGTATTGCTTTAGCTAGAATTAGAACTATGAAGAGCTTTATATTTTATTTTAATTTTATGTATTTATTTTATTTAGTTGAAAGGTGCACAGACAGGGAGAGGGAAAAGGAGAGGGAGAGTGAAAAGAGGAAGAGAGAGTCTGCAGGTCATTCTTTACATGCCTTTGAACTTGATTAAAGCCAAGAACTCTTAAACCAGGACTTCCAATTGGTTATAAGAGACCACATGATACATCATCTATAGCCTCTTGGAATTCATGGACTCAAATCCAAACACTCAGATATGGAATGTAGCATCCAAAGTAGTGGTTTGACTACAGTGACAAATGCCTGCTCCCTATGGAGCACCTTGATGATAGGTATAAATGTGGTAGAGTTTATTATGCTGTTACCTATGAGCCTAAAGGATAATAATCTCATTTTAAGACAAATTTACTGATTAATATAGAATTCACAGCTGTAAGTAAGAAAATCCAGCAGCTTTCTTTCTGGTTGCTTTGGCTCTTAGCAAGAGATTTTAGTTGCTGCTTCTAAGCATTCAATCCCCATTTCATAGACCCACTATAAATAAACAAAAAACTCTCACTTGCTCTCTGCATTTCAAAGCTTCTTCTATTTTAGGGCTCTAAACTTACATCTTTTTGTTCTTCCTTATTTTGTCTTGAAAAATTTCCAATATACTCCTGCTTAACAAGTATCTGTGCATCAGTTCTTCTCCATTCTCTCCTTCTTTAGACATTGTTGTCTGGGCCAAAAATGACTACAACAATATATAGCTAGATGTTTATCCTTAGACACCCAGTTATTTTAAGAGAACATCTTTTTCCATCCATCTTTTTCCATCCATCTTTTTCCATCCTAAATTGTGGAGTTATTGGCATCAGGCAATCCTGAGAAGTAATGCAGAAGTGCAGTTTTTCAAAAACCATACTGGGAAAATGTGAAAGACAGTATTTAGATGGCATCAATTCCAGAGACTTCTCTGCTCTCTGAGCAAATGGAGATCCTGATTTATCAGTTTTCCTTCTGTTGACTCTTCATTAGACAGGTAAAAGAAAAAGGTAAGGATTTTGTAAATTCACCTCTTTTTAATATATGTGCTGTTTTGGATTTTGTTTAGGTGTTCAAATTTTGTTCGATTTTAGTTGATTATTGGATCCAAATGGAACCAAGTTTATATTTTCTGGAGCTTAGTCTACTATTCTTAGGTGACTAAAACTTTGAACATAATTTTCAGGCTTTCAACTAATAAAATACTGAACCGTCATGATGGCACCAAATCCAAGAAAATCTAAATGGCTTCAAAGAAGCTATTACATATTCCATGAAAGACCAAGAAGAAAGATTTTAATTTATGCTCAGTAGGAATGTAAAGAGTGTTTTAAAATGAGTCACAGAGGATTGCTTAAAGTCTTCAGATTTTTGAAGGTCAAACAGGAACACTAGATATTGTGTGAGCAATGAAGGACTAAAGATTTTAGTTCATTTAGTATTTCAGCAAATAAAAGTCCCAAACCAAGCATTATGTAAAAACAGCTACTTTGACTAATATCTCTGGTCTTCACAAATTGAAATTATTTTATACAATAGATGATACTAAAGCATTTCTTTATTTATCCTGATAATTCTGGAAAACAGTAAAACCACATTTTTGTTTTGTCCTGCACCTTCAAACTATTTATTTTTTGCTTAATTCTTTTAATAAGGTTTACATAGTTGATTAGGGCACAAAGAGTCAAGGGCTACAGGAAAGTGGGTAACCATTGTTTCAACATTAATATTATTTTTTTTCCGTATCTAGGGGGAGGGGAGAGATAAAAGGCAAGGCCCCACCCAGCTTCCCACCCATCCCAGGTCCCCAAAGTGAGGCATGCTCCAAGGGTCCTGCTCAAGCAGTTTTGATAGTTCAACAGTTTTGAATTGCTGCCAATCTCGCCATTCCAAGCACAATGAACCTATTCAGAATCCACTGGCTGACATAGTCTCTTCACGGTTGGGGTCCTGAGATCAGCAGTTCAGTTGGAGGGATCTCCAAAGAAACTTCATCTGAGGTGATCTCAGACCTGATTGTTGTGTGTGCTTGCCAGTACAGGGTCCAACACCTTCCATCACCCCAACCAGCTTATGCACATGCTGGTCGTTGCAATTGCTGGGTCAGTTCTGTTTTCAACCCTGTCTTCCATGTGAACCAATGGGTGTTGTATGTAGTCCAGCTCAATCCTGCCCACTACATACTCGGCCCTCATGCAAACCAGTGGGAGCTGCAACATAGACTCTCTATAACTCCACCAGGCCTGCCCCCTACCCTGGTTCTCATGTTTGCCAGTATGTACAGCAGACTTGTTCAGTCTGTCCCACATCCCATTTAGCTCTCGTACATGTTAATGGGCATTGAAGCTTAGTTCAACAAAACCTGCCCTACTATCCAGCCCACACGCATACTGGGGGCGGGGAGGGTCTGTTTAGCCACCCTGTTCCAGTCCTGGTTTTCATTCTCTCCAGTGGGAGTGGTAACCCAAGAGGGAGGTGCCCACTATCTCCCTATTAGGCCACTCCCATTCCTGGATTATGAACTCTCCAGGTGGTTCTGGCATTTGACTTAATAGAATTAGCCCCCAGTGGCAGCCTCTGCCATCTGATGATGTGGCAAAGCCCAACCAACCCTCACCCACTCTATTTTTTGCTTGCTCCAGTAGGAACAGTCAGCCCAGCCTGGTTTTTTCTGATCTAGCTCGCATGAGGCCCACAGGTGTTGTAGCCCTGCCTGGTCTGATCTGCCCCCATCAAAGCTCACACTCTCCAGTGGGAATGGCTGTCCACCAGGGGAGCCCTCCACATTCCCCTGCGGGCTTTGCCCCCTCCATCCCTAGTTCTCACATGTGCTGGTTGGGCACTGCAGCCCAGTCTGGTATGGCCCATCTCACCTTGGCATTTGCCAGTGAGTGTTGCAGCTTGGCCCAGCCTAGCCCACCCCCAATTCCAGCTGACTAGGTGAGGTTTACAACCTGGCCCATCCCAGCAGGCACCCAATCCCAGCCATATATATATTGTGACCAAACCTGGCACTACTCACACTCTGTTCTGGTGCTCTGATTCACCAGCAGGTGATGTGAACTGGTTCAGCCTGGTCTGCCCCTGACCTATGCTAAATGTATGCCGGTGAGTATCTTTCTCTGGCCTGATCTGGGTTGCTCCTTATTGTGGTTCTTATGGTCACCTGCAGGGACTGTGTCATGACAGAGGAATAACCCAAGCTCCTCCATTAGAACTTCACCCAATGCCAGATCTTGCATATACTGGTGGTTCTATGGGCCAGCCCTACTTAGTCCACTTCATGTTCTGGCAGTAACAGTGGCCTTTCCTGACTGGTCTTCAACCCATTCTGGTTCTTATTGTTAAATGTTTCAGCCCAGCCAAGGCTCATCCATACCCAGACATAGCTCACACTGGCTCAGTAAGGGCAGAGACCTAGCCTAGTCCTTCCTACATCTACCCTGGTTCTTCACAGCACCATATGGTGCTGGAGTCTAGCCTGGCTAGGTGTGCCCAGCCCCAATTCATACTTGTGCCAAGGGATACTGTAGCCATATCCAGACCAGAATCCAGCCATCCTCTAGGCCCTGCATTCACCAATGGAAACCACAACCCAGCAAGGGTGTACTCTCATAGTTCCCCAACAGGGCCTATTCCCAGCCTTAGATTACACACATGCCAGTTGTTGCTCTGTCCCAGTTGGCTTAGACCCCTACCTGTCTCAACATTTGCCTTCAATGCTGTGACCCCGTATCCCTGGCTCATGCGGACCCATCGGTGTAAGTGCCTAGCTTGGCATGACCTGTGCTGCAGCCTGATTTCTGTTCTTCCTTGTAAGTTAAGCTTCACTTTGCCCTGCCAGGTCTGCCTTTTTTTATGTTACACCTCAGCCCACCCCACATCCTATTTTAGGATGCACATTCGGGTGCTGCTGCCTTGAACTGTCCAGACTGTTGTTGGTTTTTTTACCCATGAGTGATGGCCAGTTCCATTGTCACACCTAACTCAGCATGTCACCACCCCAACTCTTGAGCCAACCAGTGGGACTTGTATTTCCACAGGGTTCAGCCCACACTTCCCCAGAGAATCTACCCCCTGACCTGGTTCTCTCATGTGCTGGTCATGTCTTGATCCTGCTAAGTGTGACCCGTCCACTGTTCCACCACTCAGTCAGGTACTGGTACCTAGCCCTGCCAGACAGGCCCCCAGCCATAGCTTTTGTGTGGACTGGTATGTGGCAGTCAGTGATGTTCTATGCTAACAGCCCATCTCAGATCTCCCATGTGGACTGGTAAATCAGTCTGGCCCAAATAGATCTTATGGAACCTCCCCTTCCAAGCCACCAAGTCTCAGTCCCCATGCTAGTTAGCAAGTTCTGTGACCCTATTGCTGGAAGTCATACAAGGTTCATCACTTACACTCATTACAAATGGCAATTACATACCATGAAAACCCTAGAGCTCACCACTGGGCAACCAGCAGGCAGAGCCTGGCTCCCAATAGGCACACTGGCCACCCAAAGCCTCAGACTCATGTACTGCGTGGCAGCAGTGACCATGGCCTGAGTTTCCAGCATTGAGTCCGGCCTGGCTCAGGTACTCTCTGCAAGTGGGTTGCCACCACTGCAGAGGGCTGCTGTCACCCAAGCCACCAAGGTCAAACTCTCACCCCCTAGTTCCCTGCTACCACAAGGTGATGGCTGCAGCGCAGGGCTAGAAGCCTAATCCTGTCCTAGGATTCCTTCAAGGCGTACTCACCATGGGGGAAGAAATTTCTCCAGCTTCCCAGCAGTGCAGACTTTCTCCCCGTGTGGCGACAGTGCCCATGGGCCGAGTCCCTAGCACTGGATTCAACCTGGCTCGGGTACTCTCCACAAGCGACCTTCAAACAATTTACATCTTACATTTACATATATACTTATGAGTAGCTACAGATGAGAAAGGATTAAGGAAGGAGAAGGGGTTCAGGGAGGGAGGAAGGGAATTATAGTTATGTTAGAATTGTAACTGAATTCTACAAAATTTTTCTTTTTCTAAATTTGTAAAGATTTTTTCCCATAATACACATTTATATGCATAGAGAATAATCCCTCCCACTCCTTCTCCACCTGATCCTTCCTAATATCCCTCTCCTATTATTTATCCCCTAGTTATTACAATGCCATAATTCTCTTTATATCAATAACAATTTTTAAAAGTAGAGGTAACAAGTTCACAATGTGGAAAGCTAAACATGCTACTTTCTGATGATTCACAGCTCTTTGTCACTTCTGTCTACAAAGAATGTACCTTCCTTTTTCCCGTTTTCAAAGGGCAGGGCAACGTTGTCAAATAGAGCTGTAGGCTTTGTCAGTAGGAAACCAGGAGAAGACAATAACAGGAGAACTATAATTAGTATTTAGAGCTGAAAATGGGAGAAGATTTTCATAGTGTGAAGAAGTCAAGAGGTAATAAATGAAGAGTAAGATGATTTCTAATGATGAAGTGTCCATTTTCTATGATTAGGAGACAAAGTTATGAGATGAATTATTTCAAAAGTTGAATGAACTGTATGCTGTAGATCCTAAACATCATTTGATGTGCCACATGGATCTATGTCTTCAAAAGATTTTTTAAAGTATTTTCAACTCTTTAATATTTCTTTCTTACTTTGCATAATAATCCACACCATGGAGGAAGTTCCATAACCCAGAATTTCAGTATAAATACTGTATTTAAATTTGGCTAAAATGATAACTTATGTGTTTTTATCATGATATAAACTTAAGTTCAATTACATTTCACTCATAAATTTAACATTTCAGTGAAATACTAAGATTTTGAAGAGACAGACATGTTAATTATAGTCTACATGTGAATAAACAATCAAGGATATCCAAGAAAAATAAAAGTGATAATGATGTAGATCTGATTGGGGGGGCCGTGCTGCTTGAGGCTGTTACACCAACCAAGAAATAAAACACAAAGTAAATGCCCTATAATGAAAATAAGAGAGTATTCTAGTATTAGTAGAAAAATGGAATGCATTTATAAAAACAGACTCATTTGTATATGTGCTACATTTATAAGGAGAGAGAGAGGGAAAGGAGAGGGAGAAATTAAGATTGAAAGCCAGAGAGAGAGAATGGGGCAACTGTGGTTTGGAAGCAATTTGTCTCCCAAAGATTCGTGAGTGGGAGTCTTGGTCCTTAGGGAGGTGACACTAAGAAATGGAGTCTAGCACGGAGGGTGTCAATGAGTTCTCAAGAGACATTGTTACATATTACACAATCCTGTCCCTCCCCCTTGCTCAGACTTAGCATCTTGAGGTGAGATTTCTACCTTACATACACATTCCTGTTATACCATTGTCCATGCACCCTCAAGAGCCATCAAACCAATGGAGCCACCTACTGGTGAATTTTCAGTCATCAAAACTGCATATTTTAAATTGTTTTATTTATATAAGGTGAACTAATTTCATGTATTTTACAAGATATATTTAAGAAAATAGTGATACTTACTGCATTGCCCTCCCTCCAGCCTGCATTCCCCATTAACCCTCTTCCTCCTTGTTTTTTTTAAAAAAAATTCTGGGCCTGGAGCAGTAGCCTAGTGGATCAAGTGTTCACCTTGCACACATTGGGAATCCCATATGGGCACCCATTCATATCCCGGCTACTCCACTTTCCTTCCCATCCAGCTCCCTGCTTGAGGTCTAGGAAAGCAGTTGAAGATGGCCAAAAGCCTTGGGATCCTGCACCCACATGGGAGACACGAAGAAGCTCCTGGCACCTGGCTTTGGATTGGCTCAGTTCAAGTGGATGCAGCCACTTGAGAGCTTGGGACTAATGGCAGAGCAGGTCAGACCACTGTAATTACTAGTAAAAACAGGATCTGGGGTGAGGTGCCAACCTGACAAGGTTTATGGAGAAGCCCTCTGACTAGGCCAATACACCCACATATAGGATACATACAGATACATACCAGATACATACAGGAGATAGGACAAGAGGCAGTCTGGACCAAGCTACAATACTTGTTGAGGAGCATGAGAATGGGAACTGGGGCAGGCTGGGTTGGGTGACCTGATCAGGAGTCGGCCCTCTAAATCACCTGAATACCTTACACTGGCAGGATCCCAGTTCTCAGGGACATCCAATAGACATGTGGTCCGACCAAAGGGCACATGTTGCAAGACTAGGCCATCTCCACTACTGACTCTGGAGAAAAGATGAAGAACAGAGCCAGATGCAAATGAAAGACAAGTCAACCAGCCAACAGAAGACCTCAAGTACCTTTTCAAAGGCTGGAAAGAAAAGCAAGTGCTACAACACTTCAGGCCAAGTTCTACAGAAATCACCGAGGTGTGTGAAAACTGAAGTACATATGTAGGTAGACAGTCCTTAGGACTTTTTCATTTTATTTTTATTTTTTGTGATAGAGTTATATAGGTTCAAGGATTTTCCTTCCCACTTCCCCCATTCTCCCTCTCCTTCACTGATCCCCCTGTATTATTGCAACAGTATAGTCCTTCAACAAGTCACAAGTCCATCATTGTTTTGTTTAAGTGTATCGTGACATTTTAGGTACTAATAATGGACCTCAGAACTTACATAGAGGGGCCCAGCATGATAGCATAGTGGTTAAAGTCCTTGCCTTGAACACACCAGGATCCCATATGGCCACCGGTTCTAATCCTGGCGGCTCCACTTCCCATCCAGCTCCCTGCTTGTGGCCTGGGAAGCCTTGGGACCCTGTACCCGAGTGGAAAATCTGGAAGAGGCTCCTGGCTCCTGGCTTCGGATTGGCTCAGCTCCAGCTGTTGCAGCCGCTTGGGGAATGAACCATCGGACCTCTCTATCTTTCCTCTCTGTATATCTGACTTTGCAATAAAAATAAATAAATCTTAAAAAAAAAAAAAAGAACTTACACAGAGAAAACAATAAAGAGTCTCTGTAAGGACAGATAGAATGTGTCAGTTCTTACACAATGAACTCTCAAGCAACACCTCCAGGACATTACCCCACAGCACCACACCACTGAGGCCCTTGAAGTCGTATTGAGATACCATCTACATCCCCTGGCACTAATGCAGTCTAACAACAAGGATCAGGGAACCCTCTTCCTGTTACCTTCTCCCCACCCCCTGCCAGCCACAGACACATCTCTCCCACCTGTATCCCCACTTACATCCTTGATCTTCCACATCTCTATCAGAGGCCTGCTCCGGCCAGCAGAGCCAGTAACAGTAACGGGGTCAGGGAGAGGGTCTGGAGATGAAGCACCGACAGGAGACCAGTGATGGTAGAAGTCTCTGTGAAGTCTCTCTCACCTCTCCTTTATACTCTTCCACCCTCCCCCCCCAACCCCAGCCCCAAGTCCTTTAGCCAAGCAATTGGATACAGCTGAGTCCAATTAGTCTCGGTGTTTTTAGCCACAAGCCCAGTTCCTGTTCCTGCTCAGCTTAAGGAGCGCTAGCTAACTCCTTAGCCCACAACAGAGGCCCACATGAGTCTGCAATACCATGGTATTAAATAATTGAATAAAACTAGATGAATGATTTTCATGAAACTATAAAGAGTCTGCCCAGGACAGGCTATAGCACAAAGCAGAGACAACCTACCAAAATGGGAGAAAATGACTGCAAACTATACATGTGATAATATCCAAAACATAAAAAAGCCCAACAACTCCATAACAAGAAAACTACCTAATTTAAAACCAAGGACTCTCATTATATATTTCTCTAAAGAAGATGTAAAAATATGAAAAACAACAACCCAGCAAAGTGGCTTGATTGCACCCCAGCCTTCTGTGTTTCTGTACTACACCAATACAACTCACATGTGTAACAACAGATTAACTTTCATAGTGATATTACTCTCTTGGAAATGGTAGTATACTTTCTAAATTTGTACCCTACTGGTTACCAATGTAATTGATTTTAATAAAAGATATTAAAAATGTGAAAAATGTATGAAATAATTCTTGACATCAATAATCATCAAATCACAATGGGGTATTACCTGATTCCTATCAGAGTGACTATAGGCAAAACGTCAGAAGATAGTGTAGTGGGGATGTGGAGGCAGTAGAACTCTTGACTACTACTAGCAGGAATGTATGTTAGTACAGTCTTTATGAAGGTTCTGCAAAAAATTCAAATTAGAAATACCATAGGATTCAACAGTCACACTACTGGATGCTTTTCTGAAGGAAATGAAACCTGTATGTCACAAAGAGTTTGTAATTAGATATTCATCACAGCATTTTTCACAATACTCAGTTTACACAGTCAACCTAAGTGTCCAACAAGAGATGAGTGGATATAGAAAATGTGGTATATACACACCATGGAATACTATTTAATCATAAAAAATTTTTGCCATGAGTGACAATATGCATGAACCTGGAAAGCATTAAGTGAAGTAGGTCAGACCCAGGAAAGTAAACATCACATGGTTGCACTTGTATGGGAAGTTTTTGTCTTTTCTTAATTTCATCCTTATTCAGATTTTCCCCTGTTTAATGATATTATCTACCTCTTCATACATTGTTCTTATGGTTTCCATTAGCCCTCTGCCCATAGTTTCTTTTAGTTTGGGAACATATTTAATGATATTTACCAGTCTTGATCTAATAAATCCAAAATAACTGCTTCCTTGGAGAAGTTTTTATTTGTTTCTGCAGGTAAGTGGTGCCCTGGAAGCAACAATGAGATTGACTGCAAAGAGACACAAGGGAGCTTTTAAGGTGATGACAATCTGATGTTTTAATTGTGTAGATTCCGTAAGTGGTTCTCTCAATCAGTAAATTTGGGGGTGGTTTATTATTTTTCAAAATATGACCTTATATAGAAATGGATATGATACAAAAATATGTAGCATTGTTTAATATTAAGTGGCAGATAAGAGCTAGAAAATAGTGATAAGTATGCAAACAAATGCTTCAGGAATATTCATCAGCTACTGAAGAACAGAAAAGCAATGAAATTATTGAAATCTTGGATGAATGTCAATGCATAACAGATAGCATCAAAACAATTAGCAAAATGTCACTTAAGCAATCTTAAAAAATGGGAACTATGCACAAATAAATTGTGCCTCCCACTATCACCTCTAGAAACAATGTTGAATATACCAATTACTTTCTGCTAGATACTAAGTATCTATGACCAGGTACTTACATTAATCTATTTGGGTTTCTATAACAAGATTTTAGACAGACTAACTAACTTATAAACAACAGATATATATATTTCTCCTTCAGTTCTGGAGCCTGGAAAGTTGAACATCAAATTGCCAGAAGATTCATTGTGTAGTGAGGACCACTTCTTGTTCCTCACATTTGATGCCTTTTATGTGTTCCTATGTGAAAGAAGGGAGTAGAGCTCTCGGAGTTTCCTTTTATAAGGGAATGAATCCTGTTCACCAGGACACAGCCCTCCTCAGCCAACCACCTCCAGCTTCTAGCATTAGAACCTTGGCAACTAAGTTTCAACCTAAGCATCTTGATGGAACACAAACATTTACCGTAACAATATATGAAACAGGAAATAAGCTAAAGAATTCCTCAGTTACAACAAAACCACAGACTAAGCATAAATGCCCTATGCATGTAGGGTACTTGGGACTCTTGAAATTCCAGTTTTTGAATGCGAGTATCCTTTGTAGTTAACCTGTACCTGTATCATTTTGGATGTTTGTGAAGTGAGTAGATAACTTGTCTTTTAATTTTTCAGTTCCTTGGATGAAAAAAAAGAAAACTTGGAAATCAGGATGGATACCAAAAGAGTATCATCTAATTCATGTAATGTCAAGCCTGACCATATTTAGATGATGGTGTTAGGAGTTTAGGTCTAGGTCTTATGTCATAATGGGATTTTAATTTGGGAAGAAATGATAAGTTTTTCACACAGAGTAGGAATATGGCTTATTATACCAGAAGAAAAGAAGGGTAAACTGAAAAAAAAACTTGGCTACAATACACTACAGCTCTTGTGATCAAGCGGTGGCATGGTATACCCCACTGCTTCAAATTCCTTTGCCCTGTGAGTTGAGGGAAAGAAAAATACTGTTATATATATTCCAGACCCTGCACCTCAAGGAAATGTCTTGAAATTTCTGTCTTCATTTAGAATCCTGTCCTGGAATTGATATGCTGTTGAAAAAATATCAGGATTAAAGACTAAAGACTGTGAAAATAAATAGCTAGTATCCCCGTAAATCCTAATTCATAAGCCTCCTGAACAACCTGTCAGCTCAATGAAGTCATAGGAAAAGAAAGACAGCTCAGTCACTCCACCAAATCATAAAAATAATACATCATTGTTTCAGCCACTCAAAGTTGGATTGGCATTACACAGTGTTGGTTTCATAATGCTAAAGCCAGTAGGCCTAAATCCATGAAAATATATGATACTACACATCTTATTAGAAGTTGGAGTCTTGGAACAACTTTGCTGAAGGTTTCTGACTCTAGGTGTCTCACAAGATTAGAGTCAAGCTGTTGGCTAAGATTGTAGCAATTTCAAAGCTTTATTGAGAGTGGCTGACATGCTTCCAAACTCACATGGTAGTTGGCAGGTGCATGCTCCTTTCTAGATTTCCATCAGGGACCTGGTTACTATGGGTCTTTCCATAGGTCAGCTCATCACATTGCAGTATGTCCCCCCAGAGTAACCGACCCAAAACGAAAAGAGTATGTCTAAGGGAATAACTAAGCTGAAAGTCAGCCTTTTTTGTTTAAAGAAAAACACAATCCAATTCTACCATTTGCAACTAAATGGTCCCAACTAGAGACATTATGCTCAGTGAAATAAGTCAGTCCCAAAGGACAAACATCATATGTTCTCTGATATAAGGAAACCTTCACGCAAAATTTTAGATCAATAGCCCTTTCAATACTGCTTTTGCTACATCTCACAGGTTTTGATATTTTTGTTTTTTATTTTCATTTCTTTAAAAAAGTTTTTTCTTAGCAACTTCCTCACTGACTCATAAGCCATACAGTAGCATCACTTTCTTCAAGGTTTACTTTCTTTTTCATTTCTTCAGTGACACATTGGTCATTCAGTAACATATTATTTAACTTCATGCTGCTGTCAATTTCTCATTTTTCCTCCTTTGGTTGATTTTATTTTATGGCCTTTCCTTTAATGGGATGTAAGGTAACTGTGCAAAAGAGATCATCATATCTAGATGTGAAGATATGACGTAGTATAGATCTCTACTTCCAGATCAAAGATGAACTCCCAATGAAACTGTTAAATATATCTTGACAGTAGGATGCTGGACTCTCTGCCAGTGTCCACACCTACAATGTAAAAAATATTCTTAAATAGCACAGCGATTGATTTAGGATTGTTTGTAAAGGACTAATATGAGGGGAATTGGAGTGGGGACAGGGGTGGATTTGAAGAAGGGGGAAGGGAAATTCCAGAGCCTATGGTGCTGAATTATAAAATAATAAAAAAATAAAATAAAAAAGATTAAATAAAAAAACACAATCCTAAAGGTTACATAACATCATGGAGGCTGTGTAGTAATACAACAAAGACAAGTGTGTACAAGAGTTTGAACAGCTAAATGAAGGGATCCTTCAGAATCATCTTGGAGGCTAAGTAGCACAACAACTGAACTAAAACGGATGTTATGAACTTAACTTTTGCTGTGTTAGATATAAAATGGCATTATGGTCCTATTATAAAGAGTTTATGTTTAGGGCTGGCATTTGGCACAAGGCTGAAAAGCAAAAATCGGGATGCCTGCATCCCATATCAGAGTGCCTAGGTTTGAGCCTTGGCTCTGATCCCAATTCCAGCTTCCTGCTAAGGTACATTCTGAGTACAGCAGGTTATGTGTGACTCAGCTGTGTAGGTCTCTGTCAGCAATGTGGGAGAACAAGATGGAACCTGAGTCATGGCTTCTATCTGACCAAGCCCTCACAGTTGTGGGCATTTGAGAAGTGAAAGAGATGATGGAAGATCTCTCTCTCTTGATATATATATATTCCTTTTAAATAAAACAGAAATGAATAATATATTTTAAGGTCATGTTTTTAGAATGCATAATGAAATTAACTATTTGTAAGGCCTGACATAATGGTTCAATTGACTAATTCTCCACCTCCAAATATCAGCATCCTATATGGATTCCAGTTTGTGTCCTGGCTCTTCCATTTCTCATACATTTCCCTGCTTTTGGCCGAACAGAGCAGTAGAGAATGGCTCCAAAGCCTTGGAACCCTGCACTCATGTGGAAGACCCAGAAGAAGCCCCTGGCTTCAGATGAGCTCAGTTCTAGCTGTTGTGCCATTTAGGGGAGTAAACTAGAAAGTGGAAGATGTCTCTTCTCTCTGCAAATCTGCCTTTCAGATAAAAAATAAACTTTAAGCAAAAGAAATTAAATAATTGCAATTACAGGATTAAAATAATTTAAAGTACTTAAACAACAAAAAGCAGATACAGCAAATGTTTTTAAATCTTTAGTATCTCACCCCTAGACATGATTCTTGTTCAGATTTTCCCATGACACTCCCTTAGGAATGTAATAAAGAGGTACATTTTGCAAAAGCTTGACATGTACTTTCTGGAGTTTAAATATTATACATGAACATAGTTTCTGTTTCCCACTTTTCTAACCAGAAATATCTGAAAGCAGGGAGTTTACTGGTAGGAGCAGTGAAGTAGGGCAAGGAGAGAATGTAATACACTATTTTTATACAAATGAGAGAACTGTTACATGAAATATTATCTAGTAGTATATAGCGGTGAAGTATGCAGGAAAGCACCTTAGCTGTTCTCTGGAATCCATCCAAAGGTATATGTGCTGCAGAGACAGATGCAGGAAAGCAGCTTAACCAAAAATTGAGGCAAGGTTTTCCCAAAGAAGAGATTAGGGACAAATTATGGACGCAGACCCATATGCCTGTTACATCTTCTAAACAACCTTCAGCTAAAAATAGGTTAAGTTGCATACTTCCCTCAATAAAACTGTCCATGGGACACATTACCATTATTCATCACTATTCAAAATTTCGTGCTTCTGCATGCATGAAAGAATTGCGCACTGAAGCTATGTAATATGACCCAGCAATGTGACTTGCAGTGCACAATACCTTGTGAACAGAAGCAGCATTTTATTAGCTATGTTAAACTATTCAATTGACAGTACTTGGCACTCCCAGCCCAAACCTCCACTGTAGTGACTATGTAAAACATCTATCAATTATGATGCCATACGAATGAAGCATTCTGAAATATTAAACCAATGCAGACAGATATATAAACTTAACTTTCACCAAGACTCCAAAAAACTACAGAATTTATAAAAGTCAATTCTTGCTTTGTTCACCTGCTGTGATTTAGGTGTTACATATTAGAGTTGGTAAGAGTCTATCAAATCTTGTGTGCTAATTCATCAATGAGGGCATAATGTGGCTTGTCTGGTGATCCCTACCAGTTGCCTTCTTCTAGTTTCTGTCTTCCAGTTCTACATAGACCTTCCAGTGGAAAGGGTAGAAGCAGTTGGATTTCTTGTCAGTAGTTTAGAGCTATCACTTGTTATTACTCTGAGCAAAATTCTGAATTCAACATGAGTTGAGTATTAGAGATTTTAAATCAAATGTCTGAAAAAATATTTTGAGAGGTGGATTTATAGAGAAAGCAAAGGAAAGACAAACAGGCACACACATACGTGCGTGCATGCACACACACATACACACATTTTCTATCTTCTGTTTCAGTCTCCAAATAATTGCAACAGTCTGACTGGGCCAGGCTGAAGCTGGGAGCCTTGAACTCCATCTGAGTCTCCCAAGTGTGTCATAGGAGCCAAAACATTTGGATCATCTTCCACTGCTTTGCCATTTGCATTAGCAGGAAACTGAATCAGAATGGAGTAGCCAGGACTGGAACTGGCACCCATATAATATGAAGGTGTTGTAGGCATGGCTTAACCCACAGCACCACAATGCTTTCCCCCTGAATGTCATTTTTAGTGACTGAAAGTAACCAGTGACCTAAAACTATGCCATCTGATCCAGGTGGTTTGAAAGTATTTTTCCCAATGTAACAAAACTATAGGCATTGGAAGCAATGATGAAACAGAAGAAAAAATTCATTTTTACTATCCATGAAATTCAGATTACTCAGTAAACCCATTGGTGATATTGCCTACAAAATTCAGGAGAGAGCCTAAGACAGCTGAATAGGGACGAGACACTCTTTGATAAGGGGAAAAGAAACAGAATGAAAGCATGGTAAGTTCATTCCCAAGGGAGAGTTGGAAAGATGTTTGCAGTACAAATACTACAGAAGGAAGAGATATCAGAGTGGCATTGACAAGTGAGCAGGGACATCACTAGCACCTCCAGGAGCTGGAGCCTAGACGAGACACCAGCTTTTCTAAGAGCAGGATAAAAACAACCTGTTGGCAGCCCAAGACTAGTGATATTGCCTAAAGGAAAAATCAGTAAACCACACACTGACTTTGAGTCCAGCCTGGAGCCCTAGCAGGATGCAAGGCATCTACCTTATTCTGTAAAGGGAAAGCACATGTATTTCTCCATAGCGCCTCATAAGGGTGCCCAGTGACAAGCATGGAGAAAATGAAATTCTAATCCTGGTAGAGACTGTGGGGGATTTCTTGCATGAATAACTTTGGAATTTTATCAGAGGCATAAATCAGTGTTTCTCACTGACTAGGCACCTGCTTAAGACTATGAGGAGCTCTCATCCCGCCCCCCCTCCACCCTATCATGGGCTCCAGGACTCATCTTGTTAAGGTGGAGTAACCACAGATAGCTGGCTTTGGGAATGTCTCTGCCCTCTTCACAGATTGGACAGGCTCAACAGGCTCAATGGCTCAGTGGCTAAATCCTCACCTTGCATACGCCAGGATCCCATATTGGTAACTGGCATGTTCAAGTCCTGGCTGTCCCACTTTCCATGCAGCTCCAAAGCATTGGGACCCTGCACCCGTATGAGAGACCTGGAGGAGGCTCCTGGCTCCTGGCTCCTGGCTTCAGCTTGGCTCAGCTCCGGGCATTGCAGACAGTTGAGAGGTGAAACAGTGAATTGAGGATCTTTCTGTCTCCTTCTGTCTGTAATTCTGTCTTTCCAATAAAAATAAAACTTTAAAAAAGAAATGAAATGGATTCTCCTCACTCCTGTGACTGTGGCAGCCTTGTGCACTTTAACTGTATGAATTCTATGATGTACAACAAGGCATTGGTGCAGTTAGGTCTCTGAGCCATCACTGTATCTGATTTCACAGGTTCAGTGCTCCCTGACTGCCTAGGTCAGAACATTACAAAGGATTCTGTGCTCTCTCTGAGTACCACACAGATCTTATGAACAGTGTGTGTGTGTGTGTGTGCGCGCCCGTGTGTGTCGGGGGGGGGGTGCTATCTACTGAACTCTGGGCACTGATCACCCTGGAAGAGAGGTGAGGCTGTGATTATGCCAACAGGCATGACTGTATGCTTACCCCTACTGACAATACAGGAGATTATATCAGATACAACTTGGGATATCACCCTCGATTCTCCCACTACACCTGAGCATTGACCAGACTTCACTAGGCCCACCCAGCACAGGACTCTGGAGATCTCCTGAAGGAGAAGCAACTCCACTAAACAACAGAGGCATAGTACAAATATTAAAGCCACCAGAAGAAAAAGAAAGAAGTGTTTTCAGAAAGACCTAAAAATAAATGCTGAACTACAAGAAAGAATAAAAGGAAGTCAATATGACTCCCCAAAATGAACATAATAACACTTCAGTATTAGAATGTACAATCTGATAAAATGCCTGAAAAAGAATTTAAAAGAATGATCTTAACATTACTCAGAAACAGAGAAACAAACTCACAAAATAATATCCACACATGATAAAGATGAAGTTTTGCTGAGAGACTGATATTGAAGAGAAATGCTACAAATGAAGAATTCAATGTTATACAAAAAATAAAAAAGGAAAGTCTCCATAATGGACTTGGCAAGGCAGAAGAAGGAATATACAAATTAGAATAAAAATCCTTGGAAATATTTCACTTTGACAAAAAAAAAACAACAAATTTGAAAGGCTTGAGATTTATGAGAAAGTATCAAACAACAAAACATGTATCCTAGCACTTCCTCAGTGTGTGAAAAGAGAATGATTAGAAGGTCTATTCGGAAACAACAGAGCTGATCTATACTACGGATCAAATAGACCTAACTGATATGAACAGAACATTTCATCCCACAGTTGCAGAACACACATTCCTTTCATCAGTGCAAAGAACTTTCTCTATAACAGATGAAATAAGGGGCCATATAGCAAGTCTAAGCAAATTCAAAAATTAAAATCATACCATATATCTTTTCAATAACAATGGATTAAAGCTGGAATTCAACAATTTAAGACATTACAGAAAATATGGAAGCACCTGGAGAATGAATAATATACTTCTGAATGAACAGTGTGGGTCATAGACAAATTCAAATGAGAAATTTTTAAATTCCTTTAAACAAATAAAGATGACAGTACAACACACCAAAACTTATTGTATATGAGCAAAAGCAATGCAAAGAGGAAGTTTTATAGCCTTTGGTGCCAACATCAAGGAATTGGAAAGACATCTAAAAATGAAATATCAATGTACTTCAAGGACATAAAAAAACAACAAAGTAAACCCAAATTTAACAGAATGGAAAAAAATTAGAAGAAATGAAGAAAAAAGTGGTGAATCAAGCCTTTGAATACAGGGTGTATGAAAATTATGTCTTGTATAAAACTGATGAGGAGAGGAAAGAGGTATTGGGGAAAAGAAGGGGAGGGAGGGAAGTGTGATAGTGTGATTGTCTTCTTAGAACTGTACCTATAGAATTTGTAGAATTTGTTCTTTATGTTAATAAAAATTTAGACAAAACATTCGACTCATTCATTATGTGTCAGAAAGCAAATAACACTGATACATAATTCTAAAAAAACTGGAAAACAAACTGCATTCAAAGTATGATTGATAACAGGTACCTGTCTGGGGTGCCATCTGGGGATGTAGATGTTATCATTCTTAGCATTTCTCTTGTGAAGATGATATCTTTAGGGTTCATAGCTTTCCCATTTCTACTCCCTCAAGTATCACAAGTCGACTCCCACTGAATAGTTTTTCCTATTGAATGTTGATAGAACCAAAAGCACAATACTTTTCATATTGGACCTAGTTAAATAAATGTTTGTGCACAATGCATTTTACTAGAACACAAAAAAATCTGAGGATGCAATCTTATCAACATAATGGAAAAATTACAGGCATGTCATGTTATTAATTATGTGTAATTGACAAACATACATATTTCCTCAGTGCTTTCTACTTTTCCTTTTAATTAGTAAATTCTACAAAGATATAAAGCATAGTTAAGTGTTTAAAAAGGGATTGGGGTACTCTTTTAAGCAGAATTGTCACTGAAGGCCTCAGAAAGTATCAATCAATTTGGGATTTGAAATAAAGGAGTGAGTTTTGTAGTTTCTGGGGCACAAAAGTCCAGAGAAAGGCATATGTCTAGGATGTCTGAGAATGGTTAAGAAGAACATTTTGGTGGAAAGTGAGTGAAGGAATAGTATCAAGCTAGGCAATAAGATGAAACAACATTCTAGAGCCTTCAAAGTCATCTTTAGGATTTGGCCTTTTTCCCTGATAGAAATGAGGAGTCATGTTGGATATTTGATAGAAACATGAAATAATTTAGCTTACATATTAGCAGTCATTTGGACCAATCCATAGTCTATTGATGACAGGGAGTTGAATGGACAAGGAGTTCTATTGGACAGGGCCAGTTGAAATTCAATCTTGAAAATAAACATTATGTAACAAGCCTCTCTCTATGTTTAATAAAACCCATAGTTTTCTAAGCCAACCAACTCAATACTAGAGTCACTCAGTCCAATCCATTAATGATTCTGGAGTATAAGGAATATGAGCTAAGATGCATATCTAAGAGCTGTGCATAGGTTGACAGCCAAACATCAAGGCAGATCAAATATGAGCACTACTATAAAAATGTACCCTGCTTCTCGGTGACTACTGGACCCCTGCAAGCACTGGCATGCCATATGGGGCCCAGTTCATGTCCCGGCTGCTCTACCTCCAATCCAGCTCACTGTTTGTAGCCAGGGAAAGCACCAGAGGAGGGCCCAAAGCCTTTGGACCCTGCATTCACATGGACGATCCAAAAGATGCTCCTGGCTCCTGGCTCCTGGCTCCTGGCTCCTGGCTCCTGGCTCCTGGCTCCTAACTTCAAATCAGCTCAGCTCTGGCCACTGTGGCCATTTGGGGAGTGAAGCAGCAGATACAAGACCTCTATCTCTCATTCTCTCTTAAGTTGAAGTAAATCTTTTTTTTTTTTAAATATACCTAACTGGCTCACTTTCTTTGTTGACAATCTTGAATATATAAGTGTCATCGAATTGGAGCACCTCCCCCGCAAAAAAAAAAAAATCCAAAAATAGGTGAGTGAAGATGACAATATGAAATACGATTCTAAAAATGTACTCTGTTGCACACAAGTTCAGCCACATGATAAATAACACACAAGAAATCACTGCTCCAAGAAAATGGAAGTATAACAACAATTCCAGGGTTGTAATAGAAAGCTCACATAGTAAGGCACTATTAAAAATGTTTAATATTGGGTCCAATGCAATTGCTCAGTAGCTAAATCCTTGCCTTGCACACAACGGGATCCTATATTGATGCCAGTTCGTTTCCCAACAGCTCCACTTCCCGTTCACCACCTGGGACATACACCAGCAAGGCAAGTATTTAGCCAACTTTTCAGTTCCGTCTGCTGGTTCATTCCCCAAGTGTCTACAACAGCCCAGAGCTGAGCTGATCTGAAGCCAGGAGCTTCTTCCATGTCTCCCACACAGGTGCAGGATGGAAGATCTACTTTTCTGATAAAAATAAATCTTTAAAACATTAAATGTTATTTCAATAAGAAAAACAGAATGAACTAAAACTATGGCACAGCAGGTAAAGCACATCTTATGGACACAAATTCATGACTCAGTTTCTCTACTTCCAATCCAGCCTCCTGATAATGTGCCTGGAAAAGCACTAGAAGATGCTCCTGGATCCTGCTTTCAGACCCACCCAGCTCCAACCATTATGGCCGTTTTGAGAGTGAACCAGCGGAGGGAAGGTTTCTCTCTCTCTCTCTCTCTCTCTCTCTCTCTCTCTCTCTCTCTCTCTCTCTCTCTCTCTTACTCTCTCTCTTTCTGTCTCTCTGTCTCTGTGTGTGTACACGTGTGTGTGTGTTTCTATTACCCTATGTGTGTGTACGTGTTACTCTACCTTTGAAATAGATAATTTTTAAAAGAAATTTAATGGATCACAGAAAATTCATTTTTCTGCACCACATTCTTTTTCTGTTTTCTGCAGAACAAAATTTTCTATCATTTGTGCAGAATAGTTGAATAATTTGTTACTACTATAGTTTATTATTACTAAATGCTATGTTTGCTTTTACTATATGTTACTGAAAAATCAATGCAATTAGATGAAAGAACATCTTAACTCATTTGTTGTTAATTTTGTTATGATAATTGGTAAATTTGATGAGAGGGAATAATTTACTTCCTCTGCATTAAAACACCTACTTTTTACCTCAATGTGGCTATCCCTCTCTTTCTCAGCTCTGGTACAGTCCCTGACATTGATGCCACTACTGCTGTGGCCACATTGCTGCACAAAGTTTATCATACAGCCACACACATGCACACATGAATACACACAAAGAATGAAGAACGAAAGAGGAAAAAAATGAAAAATCAGAAACATCTTAGTGAAAAAGTGTTTTAGAAGGAAATCATTTAAGAATAACCAGCCAACTTGGCACTCTCTAGCTGAAAAAAAAATGCCTCGCTGGTTGAATACACTCACCTCATGCTATTAACATAAATGAAATTCATTGATCAATGACAGTTTCCAACTACTAAGAATGCTCCTTAACTAATTTGAACATATATACCAATAGGAAGCAATTTATTCGTCACCCATGCAGTAAAAGGGAATCAGAACATATGGCTTTCTTCTCAACCCTGGAATAAAAAATAAATTATCTGAAAGGAAGGCAAGGCAATTTTATTAAAGGTCTATAAAAAAAGATAACTTGGGATCATACAACATTTGAGAAATTGGTGGGGCCTGCTTCGAATGCCACAGCTAGGAGCAGTAGGAAGTTCAGCAGAGCACTCAAGTTTACAGGATGGCAATTCAAAGATCAACCCTGTGTTAAAATTTTATTTGCAAATAACAATTTATCTTGGAAAGAGGTGAAATTTCATTTAAAAAAAATTTTTTTTACCTGTTTCCCTCTTCTTTGCTTTATGACTGCAAATCAAGACTCTAGTTGGAAGATTTTGGCATTCCTTTCTTGTCTTGGGGGCTCAATTGGAGACTTGGTGTTTAAATCGTCTCTGCAAAGTATATATACACACACACACACATACACGTTTCAAATTCTGAGCAATTGATTCACAGAACAATGTTGAAATCCACCTACATTCTAAGGTTGAATATTGCCTCAATTCTCTTGTCATGATCATTTCTAAGAAGGGATAAGTATAAACTAGGCTGATATTTTAAAGCTCATTATTTAGGATGATTTTATCCACTAAAAATTTGTGTTGAAGCTATATTAAAGCAGTTTTTTCTGTTTTCTGCAGATTAAAATTTTCCAAGATTGTGTGCAGAATAGTTGAATATTCTTTTTAAATGTTTGATTTACTTGTTTCAAATTGTTGGTCTTGTTCTCCCCTTTAATGAACTGTAACCTGAGAGGCTAGGTTGAATCTGATCCCATTCTGGGGACAAGCGAAGACAGCCTGCTGAGAGCCTTGGCTTCTCCATATAATTTTGCTGTCTAAGGTGAAATATCAAAATAAATTGGTTCCCAAAAGAAAGCTATCAAGTGCATACTAAAAAATTCTGCTCTCTGCCTTTTCAATCAAATTCCAAGCAATGTTGCAATAAAAGTGACTGATTTCTATTCCCTTGTTATCATCTTTCTGATTCTACCTCCCGATGCAGACCATCTGGTAGGTTTCTGCAAACAATACCTTGCACAGTGACTGTGAATGGAACATTGCCTGTTGGGGACAAAAATCAATTATCGGTTTCTTTTTCTCTTCCTATTGGAGAGAAGGTTGCTCTGCTCTGTTGAAGCAAGCTTCCAGCAGACTATGTTATAGCTTCTGTTATCTTATGCTTCATAAGACTTAAGATATAATATTTTAGTCTCCTTGCTCTATTGTTTTCTTTTGTTCCTCTTCTACATTGTTGTGCAACGTTCTCAAGATTTTAGATGCTTTCATTACTCTTTTTTTGGTCTGGAATCACAAAATCATGTGTTAACATTTTGTCCCAAAGTTCTATCCTTGCCTTTTAAGCAAGTTACAAGATATTTTTCTACTTCTTATCACTACGCCTCACATACCAAGTTTTGCCAAGGTTTTTATGTGCACAGACGGGAAGGTGCTAACGGCTGAAGAGTATTATGCCAATAGAGCTTATTATCTTTTGAATGGTATTCTCTTTTTTATGCCAAAAATTGATGTTTAGCCTACTCAGATGATTGAATTCTAGTTTCCTGTCAGCCTGAGCCTGTGGACTGATTTGCAAGAGTGCCTTTTCAGATAGCTGCATTTAATCTAGAGGTTGGATTTAAGAAGATAGTTCCACTCTGCACACTTCACCAGAAGGGAGAAATTGAGCAACTAGGAAAATTAAAGATGGCTTTTATAAGAAGCATGAAGCTTTTTGTTCTTACACTTAAATACTTTTTTACCCAACCTGATCTGCTCTCTAATTTGCCTTTTAAAAGTATGAGAAGTCTATGTCTAATGGTTATATGTGTTCTTTTCAGTGTGCTATGGGAATTCTGGAACTATGTAATAGTGATAGTTGTATAACAATATGAATGTACTAAGTGCCACTGAATTCTCCTGTGTCAACAGGGAAGAGGCGGGCTGCTCCTTGCTGTTAAACTACATCAGCACCAGGGGATGAGGGATGGTCATTTGATGACACCTTAGAGATCCCCAAATCCCAAAATGCAGAAGAGTGTTCCGAGGGTGTTGCCTGAAGGGTTTTGATAGTTCTAAGACTTTGTCAGCTTCCTCGCACCTGGATTGAGAAAATCTTCCCAAAGTCTAACCAAATTCACCTTTTTTTTAAATCCATACATCCAAGAACATGCTTGCAAAGCTTAGCCAGGAGAATTGTCCAACATGTTCTACTTTCCCCTGCTGGCCTCAGTGAGCTGGCTGTCATGTCCCCTGTATGCATCTGGGCATGCTCTCCACTTCATAGGCATCAGCAACAGAGGAGGCCCAGTCCCAATACATACATTCCAAGGTTGGAGCACACATCCCATAGGTTTTCCTGTGGCTGGGGTCTAGGTTCAGCAGTCTAATTGTGGAGTTCCAAAAATAAACTCACCTAGGGTGACTGCAGACTTGACTACTTAGTGCACCAACCAGTGCAGAGTCAGGTATGGTCTGTTACCTGCACCAGCCAATGCACATATTAGTGGATGCAGCTGCCTGCAGTCCCATCCCCAGCCCCATATCTCACATGAATTTATAAGTGCTGTGGCCCATCCAGCTCACTACAGCCCCAATCCTCACGAAAATGACCAGGTGCCTCTGTCTAGTGGGGGTAACCCTGAGTAACTCCCACCAGGTCACTCCTAATCCCTCATTTTTTGCATGTGCTGCAGCTTAACCCAGCCCAACAGGTTCCCATCAGGTTCTCATGCACATTTATGGGTGTTATGGCTTAGCTCTGCCTGACCCACCCCCCTGATCCAGCCCTTACGTATGCTGACAGGTGCTGTTGCCCTACCCAGCCTGATCAGCATCAGCCCCAGCTCCCATGGTGCTCACTATTGGTAGGCACAGCCTAGAAAGGGAGTACCCACATGTCTTCTGCCAGACATGCTCCCAGTCTTGGATCTTGCACCCACCAGGGAGCACTGCGGTCCAGCCTGACATGATCCACAGACAGTACTAGTACCTGCCAGCTAGTACTATTGCCTAGCCTGCATCCACTCTGGCTCTTGTGTGTGCCAGCGGGCACAGCAGCTTAGCCCAGTCTACCTCCAGTCCCAGCTCTCAAGCTCACTAGTGGAAGCAGTAACTCACCAAGTTCTACTTTACAAGGCCCACTCCTAGCCCCAACTCCTGCATGCTCCAGCAGGTGCTGTGGCCCAGTCTGAGATGGACCACCCCCAATTTCAGCATTCCCCGGTAGGTTCTACAGACTGGCTCAGCTTGGCCCACCCCCGGTCCCAGTTCTTGCTGGTGATTACAGCAGCCTAGCCCAGACTGGCCCTCCCCCAGCCCTCACATAAACTGGCAGGTGTTGCAGCCCAACCCTGCCTAGCCTGCACTCAATCCTAGCTCGCAGCTGTGCCAGTGTGTTGTGGACCAATCCTACCTAGCCCACCCCAAACATGACTCACATGTATGTCAACATATATTGAGGCCCAGCATGATGTGGCCTGATTCCAACCCCAGTTCTCACACTCACCAGTGGGAGCTGCAGCCCAGAAGAGTCCCCAGAGTACCCATACCAGATCCGTTCCCTGCCCTGGGTCCTGCAAGTGCTGGCAAGAGCTTAGACTCAGCCTAGCATGGCCCACCTGCTCTCACTGGCTGGAGTTGTAGCATAACTTAGCCGGGCATAGTCACCCCCTGTCTTGACTCTTATGCATAACAGTAGATGCTGGGGCCTGGCCCAACCTGGCCCACACAATTGCTAAGGAGTATCAGATGGGTTCCTGCCAGTTGTGGTACAGCTTGGTTCAGCTGGTCAACATCCCTAGCTCTTCACACAAACCAAGAGGTGCTGCAGTTCTACAGAGGCAAGCCCACAAGTCCCCAGAAACTTCCCCCAGATCTGGTTCTCCTGCATTCTGGTTGGTACTATGATCCAGCCTGATCTGGTCCACCCCCTGACCTGACACTTGTTGGGTGGGTACTGTGGCCTAGCCCAGCCAGGCATGCCTCCTAGTGCCAGCTTTTACATGCACCAGCAGGTGGCACTTGATGTTGTTTAACCCAGCCAGTCTCCTATTTGGCAGGTGCCTTGGCCTGACCCAGATATGCCCTCCGCTTTCTCCACTCTAAAACCACTCTGTCTCAGCTCCCTTGCCTCACAAGTACAGCAACTGAGTCCGTGGAAGATCCCAGAAGTAACATATCATTAAAATAGAATACGATAGGCAACCATGCTGATACAGTGGTATAATTAACACAAAATTGACATTAACCAGGCCCAGAATGCCTATCAGCCACTGACTGCTTTTCTCGCAGCAGTATAACATTTGCCTAGGTACAAGGCAACCTAGGTAATTGTCTACAGCTGGGGTATACTGGTAAATGTAACGAATTATTTAAAAACTGATCCATTTGTCTACGCAGATAGAAAAATTCAATCAATATAAATGCACTGAGTGCCTAATACTCCAGTCATTGTGGTTCCTGCCCCTTATGGGCTTTGTGGCCCAGTAGAATATATAGACCTATCTCCTGCTGCGCTAAGCATGAACCTACATATTACTATTCCTAAAGTAACATCTGCTGCCCTGGTTTCTATGTGCATATCACACTATCACACTATTCTCTCTGCTTAAAATGCACTCTCTTCACATGTCTGCCAGTCAAAAAAAACATTGTTTCAGAGGTATTATACTAAGCCTAGCTCTTTCACTGTGCTCTTGGACTTTTCCCAAAGCACAATTGATTTCTCACTCTGAGAACTTCTGGAACATTTTGTTTATAGCACTTATGCTTTGTATTAGAATACAATATCTGTCTCCTGTTAGGCCATAATAATATAAAGGCTTTTTCCAAGACACTTTGTACCCACCCTAGTGCTTAGTTCAGTTCTTTGGGCATGTAATACAGGATATAATAGTTGAAAAGCATGAATCAAGCTTTCCTACTCTACAGAGGAAAACTGCCTATGAATTAACTGTTACCCAGACAACTGCTCCATCACAACCGAAGTTATTAAAGTATATATTGTCAATCTGTGCTTTCCATAAATATGCATGTGGATCGAAAGGTTATATGAACTTGTCTGACTTCAATGTGTGCTATTTCCATTCATCAAAAATCTAGACTTTTTTTTTTTTGTCGTTCACTCAAAATTTGACTTCACACACCGATTTCTACTCCATCTATTTTCAAGCAGCAAAGAGGCCATGCCTTCCCCTGAGGCAATGCTGATGATGTCATGCTGTGAATCACCAAGAAAACAGAAAGCTTCCTGGCACTTCTTCAAGTAGACCCTTCAAAGATGACTGCCACAGTTTGTTATTTTTAACTTGTTCTTATCCAGTCAACTAACTCACACTGTAGGCAAAACCCAGAAAGGAAGCAGGTGAAAGACCAGAGTATAAAACCAGTTGAATGTTTACTACAGGTTCAGAAAGATTTTGATTTAGAAAGATTTCATTGATAATATGAGATAAGTACTTTTTAACAAATAGGGCTTGATGCCAATTAGTTTTCCCAAACAAGAGTTTTTTAAAAAAAATGCACTTTGGATTTTATGTACCAGAAGTAATAAGGTGAACATGAACCCACATACAAATTTGCTCATAGTTCCATAGCTCTAGAAAGTTTTATAATCCTAAAAGAGATTGTTCTTTTGAACTGATATTCATGTATAAAAGAAAAATATTGCCTAGAGCACTAAAGTGCTCACTCATTCACTCTGTCCCACCCTGTCTATATATAGCAATCTCCTTTGTCGTGAAAGATGTATTTCCTTACTGATTGTGAATAGGTTTAATTTTTTTCTGGAATCTTCCTTCTGTCTCCAATGTTCAAGGCCATCCACTATGGTAAATCTTTTTTTCTCCTGCCCAGACTTAAACCACTTTCTCATGTCAAAAATATTCGGGAGCTGGAGTTATGTTGTAGCAGATGAAGTTGTCACCACTGATGCCAGTATCCCATAAGGACACTGGTTTGAGTTCCAGCTGCCCACTTCCTAGCCAATTTCATGCTGAGAAAAGATAAAAGTGGTGGAAGATGGCTCAAGTGTCTGACCCACTGCCACGAATGTGGGAGAACCAGAAGAAGCTCCAGGCTCCTGGCTTTGGACTGGCCCAGCATTGGCTGCAGTAAACATCTGGGGAGTGAACCTGCAAATGGAATATTTCTCTCTCACTCTTTCTGTGTAATGCCTTCAAATAAACACCAAAAAATATATTCAATTTTTTCAGAAGCCATTTCAGTAAGTTCTCAAACATTAATAATGCCTCTTACTCGGTGTTTTGTTAAAAGATGTTTTGTTATTGTTGTTGTTTTATCTAGTTGAACTAAATTGGGGCCTGCAATTTTGCATTTCTCATAAATTCCCTGGTAAAGCCTGTGCATGCTACCCTAGAAACAACACATTAAACAGCAATCTCTTGGGAACCAGAAAAATGTCTCAATCAATTTATATTTTTTATCTGATAATTGCTTGAAAAGTTTTATCTTTTTGAAATCACCAGCCACTAAGTGGAGAATAACCTTAAAAATTACCAGGCACAATTTTGATTGAACTGGGTATTAGGCAGAGAAGATGGCTTATAACAACTTGTATGTAAATATAATGTGGACATTTTAAGCATTATAGTGATAATCATAGAAGAAATAATTGGATGAAGATTAGCACTGCATTACTCAACTCAGGAGACAAAAAAGATAGTAGATAGTTTCTTATCTTATTAAAAAATTGGTGGGCCCAGCATTGGGGTTCAATTGGCTAATCCTCCCCTTCAAGCACTGAGATCCCATATGGGCGCCGGTTCATGTCCTGCCTGCTCCAATTCTATGTAACTCTCCGCTTGTGGTCTGAGAAAGCAGCTGAGGATGGCGCAAAGTCTCAGGACCCTGCACCCATGTGAAAACCCAGAAGAAGCTCCTGGCACCTGACTTCGGATCAGCTCAGCACCGACTGATGCGGTCATTTGAGGAGTGAACTAGTGGATGAAAAATCTTTCTTTGCATCTCTTCTTCTATCTATAAGTCTGCCTTTCTAGTAAAAACAGTAAATCTCTGTGGTATCATCAGTTAAGCCACCACTTGCAATGCCAGCATCCTATATTAATGCTAGTTCAAATCCCACCTGCTCTGATTTCCAGTCCTGCTCACTGCTAATGTTCCTGGGAGCAGCAAAAGGTGGCCCAAATGCTGGGATCCCTATCACCCACATGGGAGATCCAGATGAGTTCATGGATTCTGGCTTTGGATTGGCCCAGTCCCAATCACTGCAGCCATATGGGAGTGATTCAGTGAATGGAAGGTATCTTTCTCTGTCTTGCTTCATTCAGTCCCTCTGCTTTTCAAATGAAGTAAGTCTTACAAATAAAACAAAGGCAGTCTACTAATTAGAGAACACATAAGGCCCACATTAATCACACCACATTATAGATGAAGAAAATGAGTTCTAGAGACACTAAATAAATTACCTGAGGTCACAAAGATCATAATTGAAATAAAGATGATTTGAATATTAGTTTTTTAGCTACAAAAATCTAGACTTTTGCTACAATGCCACCCAGCCTCTTTAATAACCAAGTAAATATAACAGAATTATATATGGGCTAAAATTGTAACTGTCAGGTTGATACAACAGAATTTTGTCTGGAAAATGAAGAGAGCATTTTGTAGCAATTTGCAAACACATATGCAGATAAATCTCTCAACTTTGCATTTGGTAAGGATGATTTCAAAATCAGAAATGAAGAAAAATTCATGGATGAATTTCATTGACTGTGAAAAGGATGGCTTTAGTATTATTTTTAGTTTTCTGTATTTTGTCCAATATTAAAATTTCACCAAATTGTCTTTACAATTTGTAGAACATTATTGTTTCTTTAAAACTGTACAACTTCTTTTCTGAGTGTAAATTCAATATGTGCTCTACTGAATCTTTACAATATAATTTAAAGTAAAATTCAGGGAACAATAATCACAGCAGGATTCCAAGTCCAATGTACCATGGAGTGGCTTAATAGAGAGTCTGGGAAAATAGTCCCCATTATCAGCTTTAGGACTGAAAAAGGCTAAGAAATAAATAGCATTGTGGGAAAGGAGAAATCTACCTCATTCTATGGCATAGCTCTTATTTTTCTGTATTCAGTCAGCTACAGTCCTTTCGTAAAGCTAAATAATGCAAAACATAAGAAATAGCCTCTTACGATATCAAATTGAGTTATAATCATAGGCAACAAAGTTTGTATGGTTGAAATTATTGCAATTTACCTTCAATAACTTTTCTAACTCAAAATATTCATATTTCAGCCATTGTTTACATTTAATCTATCTTTCAATGTCTAAGACTAAAATTAACATGGAGAATAGAAGACAGCATTACCTTCCAGGTATATTATGTGACTTCAATCTGGATTTTTGCCATGTGTGCTTTGGGGTTCTTCTTAATTAACTACTCCTGCCCAGAGCAGTCTGTCATGCAAAAAAAATGTTGAACTAGCAAGACCTATAGAAGTTGTGCATCTCAGCTTCTCAGCCACAGTCTAGCATTTGTTTGAGGCTGTGTTATGAAGACCAAAAAAAAAAAATAAGTAAAAGACAAAAAACAAAACAAAACCTCTCTTGCTTATCATAGCACCTACTAGAAAAACAGAAAAAAAAATTCTAGTCCTGTTATAAATTGATTACCTATGATGGTCTTTTGTTTCCCTGTGACATGCCCTGGTCTTTCTGTTCAGTTTCTCAATGCAAATGCTCATGTATTGAATTTCCTTAACTTTGTGTGTACTTAGCATGTCATTCCAGTAACTTCAGGTGTATAGGGCACAAAGTGAAGGTGAGTGGGCATTGGTAGTATAGTGGTGAACATAGCTGTCTTCCAAAGTGAAGGTAAATGGCTGAGCACACTGGATCTGTGGGTGGATGGAAGCTCAGCGCTTCTCCAGGACCACCCCATCCTGGAAGTTAGGTTTTTTGACCCGCAGGAATGCCTGTAGCTGCCCTGGGGAAGGGCAACATGCTGAGAGCCTTCAAGAGCCTCTGCTTGGAGGCTTTTCAAACCTAGCACAGTTATATATAGCTGAGCACACTGGATCCCTGGGGGAAGAGAAGCTTGGAAGGCCTCCAGGACCACCCCATCCTGGAGGTCAGAATTTTGACCCTACAGCCAGGTAGCCTGGGCATCAAAGGTGCTGGGTGAAGCCCCTCAGGCTGCCTGGGAGTGCACCTTCACAGTTAGAGGGTGTTGATGCGCAGGGGAGTGATGGGATCACACAGGTGGCAGTGGGAGATGACCTGTGGTTTTTATGCTCATGTTAGGAATTATAGCTGATAAGTCCATGACATGTGTATATAGGTAGGGGACTAGCACCAAAGTAGTTTGGAGGGGAGAACAAAAGTACGAGAAATGGGTCTGATAGCAGAATCTGTGGGAACAATGTGGGCTCACCCCTATGGAACTGCAATCTGTGATGGCTCGTCCAAGAACTGTGGATGGGGTCAGGCTTTGCTGGGGAGCTAAGGGGGCACCCAGGTTGGGTTGGGGTTCCCACTGGTGAGAATGAGAGTAGGATTGAGAACAGCAGGTGAAGCTATACATGACTACAGACTGCACCAGTGTGGGTGTGCACTGGGATAGTGGAATGACAGATTGGGCTTGACTCCAGCCCCCACTGGTATTCATGAGAGCCAATTTGGGTGTAGAACAGGCCAGACTAGGTCTTGAGTGCTGATGAACTATGTGAAACCTGTGTCTGGGCGTGGATCAGGCAGCACTAGGCTGCAACAACAAGAACCAGAATGAGTGTGGCCGGTTGAGCAAGGCCACTGTTCTTCTCAGGACAGGAGATGGATGAAGTCAACCTGGGCCAATGACCCATTGGTATGCACGAGAGCTGCCACTGGGAGGAGACTCAATGGAGCAGCTTGGGAAACTCCTTCATTGAGACACAGTCCCTGCAGATGAGTGCAAGAATCAAGGCAAGGAGCAGTCCAGACCATGCTAGGTTACAGTACCCACCGGTATACATGTGGGTCAGGTCTGGGGATGGACCAGTCTGGGCCAATACATAACACCCATTGGCTGATCTGAGAACCAGGGCAGAGGGCAGGAGGAACCAGATTGGGCCGCAACACCAACCAGTTCACATTAGGACCAGGACAACAATCAGGCCAGGCCGGGTGGGTGGGCTGCAGCACCCACCAACAGGGGGCAGACTAGACTAAGCTAGGCTTCGTAATAAGACTGAAGAGGCTGAGGTGAGGTGAGTCATGTCAGCCTGGGCCCAGCATGAGTCCCAGGGATGGGGGATCTGACAGGGCTCAGGTAGCTTGGCTTAGGTCATGGGACCCACCTGTGTGATGGGGGAAGGGTTCCTAAGCCTCAGGGACAGGGAACCCGTGGGGTATGGGTCGATTGTCCCAGGTCCTGGGGCCTGCCTTCTAGGTTGGTGTTGGTTTCCTGAACCCCGGGGTGGGGGATCTGGTGAGGCTTGGGTCCCAGGGCCAAGGTTAAAGGGCCCGCCTATTAGGTGGGTATTGGGTTCATGAGCTCCAGGGGTAGGGGATGTGGCAATGCTTAGGACACCTGGCCCAGGTACTCTGACTCACCTGCATGGACATGCCCTATTTAATGAAAAAGGTGGAGCAGTAGACACAGGCCCTACTGTGAAAAAAAGACTATGATAACACATTCAGTACTATAGCAGAAGACCAGAACTAACTGGACAACTACCCCAAACAAATGATGACAGCAAAAAATCTCAGTGAATGGAGTCAATGCACATTGGAAGGGTGACATCATCCTGAGATCGGTGAAATCGGCAGCATTTCAGAACTCTCCAAAACATTTGGACAGAACCCTCGGAATATGTGCACATTGAGACTCTGAGTTGATATAAGGTGGTGGTTCCTCGTTCCTGGGTATTGGGATATGTGGAAAGTTGTGAGTACTTTCCCCCTTTGTTTCTCCCCTTCCCCCAGGAAAAAAAACATAAAGAATTAGCAAATTTGGAAGCAATGAAATCACCCAATTTTTCCTAAATCTTGATCCTTCCTTCCCTGATCAACCATGTTATCAATATTAAAAAATAAAATTAAAAAAATGAAGGTGAATAACCTCAGGCACACCCAGGCATGATTTTGATTGGGTTAAGTATAGGCAGAGAAGGCATGGTCTAAATTCAAGAAATGAAGCACAGTAAATGATAGATTCTTTCAATGATGTGCATAGTCTGACATTTTCTGGCCAGAAAAGAAATGAGTGCAAACAGGCCCTCAACTACAAAGAATATCAGATCCATAAAATCTGCAAATATTTACACTATTTTATAATTGAGTATATATCTGAATGATTCTGTGCTGAGACTGAGTCAAAAAGAACTGATTTTCACTGAAAATGGCAAAATTAAAATACTCCCAAATATAATGATCAGTAAATCTAAGAGAAAAGACTATGGAACACATTTTGGAGGATGTTGCATTGGAGAGATGTTATCTAAAACACATGAAAAAATGAACTTTTAATCTTTATAAAGTAATTTATATAGTAGTTTCATTTACATGGCTGCCTGACACTCAACTTTGCTTTATGGACATTGAAATATGAACAAAACAAAACTAGTTTGACAATATTAATGAATCTTAAAAGCAGAAGTCCTAGCTACCAGACATGATGCAAAGACTCCAAGCCAGAGTGACAAACGCATTAATTAATTTTACAGTGATCAGAAGGCCTTGATGGCTGCATAACAGACTGTTACGGCTTTCGCAGGAAAAGGAATCCTGACCTTGCATCTGTGAAGCACAGAGAGCTATAAATAGATCCTGAGCTCTTAGTAAGCTACATTCTGGAAATTGAGAACTATGAAAAAAATGTTTGATTCACTATTTCAGTCAGTCTCCAAGTAAGCATGTCTCCTGCTCTCTGAGTAGAAAACAAACAAAAAGTCTTAATCTTGTGATAAATTGCCCCTACAGGATCTGAATTGCTACCATACATATGTGGCAAAAATGTAAGGTAAAGCTAACATTGAAACCTGTTCTCTGATAAGCGAAATTGATTTGAGTGTGACCCCTGGCGAGGCTTGGCTCAGGTTCTTGTTTCTATATGTGAAACAAACCAAGGACTCGTAAAGGGGTATAGGAAGCTGTATTTTACTTAAAGCAGAGGAAACTACGTGGTTAAAAAAAAAAACAAGTTCTGCCAGAGAGAGCAAGAGCGAGAAAGAGAGATTGATTATAAACACCCAACAAGGTCCAGGCCATCCTCTTGTATTATCACAAGCGTTTGGGGTGTGGGGGAATGAGATGTGGGGCTATGTGGGGAAGAGCTTAGTTCAGTATTCAAGAGGGTAGAGTTTGGGTTTGGGCTTGAGTAGTACCTACTGTTATGGCATCAAGTGAATTATAATGACATTTTAATGAACTAAAGTCATTTTGGGATCATATCCTACAGCTACATTGGATATTTTCAACTAAGGTTCTAAGTTCACAGTATGGTGGAATTTGTAGTTTCTGCTATTAGGAAGTGAAGGAGGGTGTTTGGTAGTACATGAAGAGCAGATTTGGTCAGTATACAGAAAGGGAGTTTTGACACTTGAAGCAAGGAAAGGGGATTTGGATGGTACTGATTGGGCTATCACACAGGCTGAGTGAAGCTGTCCACCAGGGACCAGCCAGAGCTGTTGTGCCAGCTCTCCACAACTTCTGCATAGGCTGGCAGGAACTTTCTCTAGGCAGCCAGGCTGAGTTACTGCAGTGCATTGCCATCAAACCTCAGTTGCTTGGTCCATCAAGGATTTAGGAATAGAACTGAGCATCCCCATGGCTCCCTCTGTGGCCCACTTTACCAGAGGCCCAGAGGAAGAGTAGTGAGCTAGGTAGCAGGAGGCCCATTAATGCAGCTTTGTACAGTGACCTGCTCTCAAGGAGACCCAGCAGGCCAGTCCACCCTCAGGTAGCACCTGCTTGTAATGTGGGAAGCCACAAGATCAGGCAAACAGCTGCCCATGATAGAAGTTGCTTTCAAAAAACCCTGTTAGTCTCCTCTCTGTAAATCTGCCTTTCTAATAAAAATAAAATTTTTAAAAAAGAAAAAAATCCTGTCAGCTCTGCTAAGAGCCAGGTCACAAGAAATGGAACTACCCTAGGAGGTCAAAGACTTCCTTGGTCAGAACAATGGGCAAGCCACAAGCTAAAAAGCTCTTCACTCCGTCCAGTTCCCAAAGCATCCATCGTTACAGAGGGATGTCCTATTGTCAGGAACATCACAGGTAAAGCTGTGTATTTTCGGCTAAAGACATCGTCTGTTCGTTACCAGCTTCCTATTTAGGCTAGCTCACCTCTCTGTTAAGCCAGGTAATGGGAGTCAATGGGATGGTCCCCCCAGTGGGCTTCACATCTCCCTTATGGTGTCTCTTCAAGTACCCCATGTGAAGAGGATAAATGGTCCTGGGCCTCATATACACCTGGCCAGGCCCTAACACCCACCTGATTATCAAACCCCTCCTGTCAACTTCTATTTGCCTCAAAGTGGGAAAGTTTCTAGATTTGGGCAACAGCAGAATTTTCCTAGATGCCATCAAGGCCACCTTCTATTGGAGTCCTGACTTTACCACAGGCCTCTATTGTGTTCCTACTCAGCTCAGAAAGGCCAGAACAGTCACCCTGGCTCCTGATAACCCAGTTCTCATAAGCAGAAGCAAGGAAAGGGCTAGCACAGGGCTAGAAGCAGGCCAGACTATCTCTACTCCACAGCTCCCTATTAGAACATACACATTATACAATCAGAAGCATTTCTCTGTCCCACAAGCATACATGTTACTTTTGTTTCTTCTTTTTGCACCATGTCTATTTCTCAAAACATCACTAGACAGTCTTTTAACCAACTTTTCCAGGCCTCTGCTCATGCCTGTTTTGGCCTAACTCTCCTCACCAATACAGTAAAACAAAAGGCTAGCATATTGGGGCTAAGCAGAAGTGACCCCAGTACCCTGCCAAAGTCAAGCAGACACTCCCATCCAAGAATGGTTGGAATGCTGAGTCTGCACAGAAGGTCAACACCTGTCATGATGAGCTATATGCCACCACAGAGGCACCGCCAAGAAGCTACTCATCAAAACAAACCTACAGAGATCACTTATTCTTGTGAGTCTCAGGAAGAACTCAAGCTACCTTGTCAAAAGGACTTCTGATGAGTAACCCCTCCCACCACTTCTATGTTATCCACACTCAAATGCAAAAAAGTATTTCTAATCGAACTTTCAACCAGCTTCTTCTGTAGGGATACCAGCCACTTCAGACCTCCCACTGTTTCCCCAATCACTGTGAGATCACTACCTGGAGAACACTTCTCTCTAACTTAGCTGGAAGAAGCTATGGAAGAGAACAATACCCCTTTTCCTTTATATATAACAAAAGGGAGGATTGTAGTGACTCAAACATAGGCCCTGAAGACCCCAGCCATTTTGGACTCGGTATCATTTTAAATATCTGATTCCCCTAGTTCTCAGCATCCATGTGCTTTTTAGGCTCAAATTTTGTTGTCTGCCAATCCTCTGGAACTTTGTAGCCTTGTTCCTACTAATACACTGTAATTTTATGACACCGGGCCTGACAGCCCTGTCCACCAACCCCTCATGGCCCCTCCCCATAGTCCTCATCTACTGCCGCACCTACCAATCAGCTGCAGCCCCAACACTCCTATCCACCAATCTCTCATGCCCCTAACCCACAGCCCTATCCACTAATCCCTCACAGCCCCATGATGCCTGCCACCCATCACAAAAAGGCACACTCATGTATGCATGCTGCCCTCCTTGTCTCTGCCTTCCCCCCTTCTCCCACTTCCCTTGAAGCCCCCTCCTGCCACTGTGGCAGGGGACACTCTCTCCCTCTCTCTGCCTCTACTCCTGTCCCCACAGCCATCTTCTCTGCTGGAATAAAACCTCCTGCATGGGTAAATAAATAAATAAATAAATAAAAACAATACTCAGCTATTCTCTACTAGCTAGCTATGGATCACATCAGAATTCTTGGTGCCTCTTGCAGAAGTACATGAAAAAGTAACTTTATACAAGTCTTGAAAAAGTCAAGTGCCAAGGAGTTCTGTGGGAAATATACTGACTCAATAATGAGCATGTATGGCTGTGTTAAACATATAAATTCATTGTGTGGGACAACTGGGTAGCTAACTTAGACTTAGGAATTGGAAGCCATACCTTCCGCACCCTGTGTTAATGCAGTCAATCAAATGACACCCTTCCCAGGAGGTACTCCCCCTCACCCAATACTGACGGGTCATATCACATGACTACATCCCCTTCCAGGCACATAAGAAGGCAGGCAATGGGGAGGGGTACTCTCTGTCTCTCCCTCCAGAGACAAAATGAAAGTAGAAATATCTCGCTTGCACCTTTCCCCTCCCTGTCCACTCTGGTAGCGGAAGATATCCTTGCCAGAAACATTCACTTCAATATTCTTAATTTCATTTGTTCAGGTATGTATATGACTATGTGCCTAGGTTATTATTATTAAGTTGTTATTTTGTCATTATACCAGAATTATTGTATCCATTTGTGTGAACTTCAAGAATGCTAAAGTCAAAGAAATTATCAGAAAATTTAAAAATGTGTTTCTTGATCATATTATTGGCCATGGTTGCACAACTCTAAATCTAATAAAAACCATTGAATAATATACAAAAAAGGACAAATTTTTATCATATCTGTTATACTTCAATAACATTTTATAAAGTAAAAATTTTACATCAGAATTCTGTACTAAAATCCTCTATTATGAATATACTAATTGTGATAGACATTACTATGCTAATGTAAGATATAAATAATAGGGGGAAATGGTAGAGATAGCAACTTCAAGTCAGATATTCATCATCTTAAGGGTAAACACTAAAAGAATAAAATATTTAAAATCATCATAAACTCAAATTGCTATGTAGAAGTAAGTCCAAACAAGTCATTGCTCATAGGGAATATAAACAAACTTAACTTACCCGTCATTCCACTCTCCAGTCTTTCTCCATATTGTCTGCTCCCCACTCATAGATGCTTCCTTTTCAAAGAATTGCCCACACTATGTCATACATTTGGAAAATTACACATCAGTTCCCTTTAGTGGGAGATCACAGCCAGTAATTGACAAAACTTTATAGAACCCAACTCTTGCAGAAGTAAGACAGACTTGCCTGGTATTGTTCATGTTCCAGCTGCACTGTGCTGTACAAGAGGCCTTCCAAGACTTCATGGAAAGCATGTAATGAAAAATTGCACAGATTACAAATGTTTTGCACAAAATATAGATTTATCTTTAAACTTAATTTTCCAGAAACTTTTTGAAGTATGCTTGTAAGGCTGAGTTCAGTATCTGGCTGAAACCATACCCTTCCCATGTGCTTTCCTTTGTGCTATCCTTTTTCACTCAATCTCATTCTCCTGAGGGTATCCATTCCAAAACATTACTTGAACAAAAATCTCCAATTCATTTGGCGCTTCTAGAGAACTGAGCTTAAGAAGAAAATGAGAGATATATATCACCAAACATCACACACACACATATATATAATATAACCTCCACTAACCACTAGTATACAATAAACTTCATACCTAGCAACATAGACTCAAGACACACACACATAAATATATACACACAGAGATTAGAGAAAAATAAATTCCTAGTCATAAGAATATAGCACACTACTCTCATGTAAATGAGCAACAAGAAGTAGGGCTGGGTATTTTATAAAGGAGCTAAGAAGCTCCCAGGATGCCCCTATCCCATGTCAGAGTGCCTGAGTTCAAGTCCCAGCTCCATTCCACTCCAATTTCAACTTGCTGCTAATGTACATCCTGGGAGGCAGCAGGTGATGGATCAACTATTTACAAATCTGCCAGCCACAAGGCAGATCTCAATTCATTTTCCAGCTCCTGGTTTGGCCAGACCCAGTTCCTGAATTTAAAGGCATAAAGTGAGCTAGTACATTGAATATTGGTGTAGGTCTATCAGCCCCCCTCTCTCTCTACTCCTCTCAAGCAAAATAAACAAGCAAACACACTTTTAAAATGATATGTTAAAGATAGAGAAGATTTTACCAACTTATGAACCAGGGACTAGGCCTAGACACCAAACCAATGAATACAATATCAAAATTTTTCTTTCAGCATTCCTAAGATACCTTAAATTGCAAATTTAAAATTGCTAGGTCAATCTACATAATGTGGATAAGTCTACTTTTTTCTAACTTACTTGAGAGTTGTAGGCTAAAATCTCCCATGAATATACTAATTGTGACAAATGTACCATTTTAATATAAGATGCTTGCCATAGGAGAAATAGGAGCTGAGATATATGAAGACTCTTTGTACTATCTTTGCAACTTTTTGTAAATTTATAATTTATTACAGAAAAATTTACTTAAAAATTGCTATACAATAATGAAATTGTATATGTTAAGGGAATGATTGATGCCAGAGCAGTATTTCACAATAGAGCAATGGAAAAATATGAGAATAAATACATTGATAATGATTACAGAGATTATGAAAACCATAATGAAAACCATAATGAAACGCCAATTTGTAAAACTGGAAAATAGGACTTAATTTTTTTTCTTAATTGATAGCTTAAAGAAAAAAATCATAAAGGAATTGCTTATATAGTTGTAATTGAGTAATCATACAAAACCCTATAAGAAACTACATACAAATATAGCAATTAAAACAGTGTGATACTAGCAAAACTGAACAATTAAATTAATGAAACAGAAGAAAGCCTGGAACTGGATTTGTGCATTGACAAAAATGCACTCTATAGCAGAGATGTAAAACTCAGGGAAGAACATAAGCTTTCCATTAAATGAGGTTGGAGTAATTGAATGCACAAGTATTCACATAAAGGAAAACAATTGGAACAATGTGTCATGCAGTAACAAAAAACAATTCCAATAGATATAAGTCATAAGTTTGAAAAAACAGACAAGTCAAACTATCTGAAATGATAAATTAAAGGCCAAAATTTGAGTATGTAATAATCTGAATTTTTCTACACTGACAACAGATTACTTTAATTACAACATTCAACTTGGAGAAGACATTTCCAAAATATATAAACCCTAAAATAAATTGGAACCAAGAAAACAAAGAAGTCACATATTTGATCTTTAAAATCTTATCAAGGGAAATGTCAAAAAGTGAGGAGGCAACCAACAGAATGGCAGAAAATCTTTGTGCACTATGCAACCAATAGTGGACTAATATCTAATACGAAAAAAGAGGTTCAGAAGCTCAACAATAGCAAAATAAACAACTGTTAAACAGGTGAATAACATGTATAACTATTTCTCAAAAGATGTAACTCAAATGGCTAGTAGACATATAAAAATTCTCAGAATCTCCAGTCATTAAGGAAATGCAAATAAAAACTACAGTGAGGGGATGGCAAGATAGCTCAACAGATTAATCCATCACATCCCAATGCTGGGATCCCATGTGGGCGCTGGTTTGAGTCCCAGTTGTTCCACTTGCCATCTGACTCCCTGTTCCTGGCCTGGGGAAGCAGCAGAGGATGGCCTAAGGCCTTGGAATCGTGCACCCACCTGTGAGACATGGAAAACACTCCTAGCTCCTGGCATTGGATTGGCTTTTGTCAGGTCATTGCAGCCATTTGAGGAGTAAACCAGCAAAAGGATGACTTCTCTCTCTCTCTCTCTCTCTCTCTCTCTCTCTCTCTCTCCCCCTCTCTCTTCATTTGTGGCATTCCCTCTGTGGACCTATCTTTCCAATTAAAAATAAATAAATATCTTTAACTTTATTTTCTATTTTATGATACAATTACATAGGCTCTGGGATTTCTCTTACCTCTTCCCCAAATTCCATTCCTCCACTGTTATCCCCTGTGATTATTACAACAGTATAGTCTTTCATAACAAGTCATAACTCCATCATTCTGCTATGTAAGTGTATCCTGACATTCCAGGTACAGTGGACAATGACAGAGAATCTAGCATCCTATTGTCAAGATAAATGTAACAGTTTCATTGGAAGTCCATCTTTAATTTTGAGGTAGACATGTTTACTGTACCACATCTTCACATCTGAATATGGTAATCTCGATTACACAGTTACTATACATTCCCTTAAATGAAAAGTCATAAAACAAAATCAACAATAGGAATAAAGTTTTTAAAAATTTATAATGTCACCAAGTTAAATAACATGTGGTGACAGATGGAGGTCTTTTTTTTTTTTTTTTCTTCTACAGGCTCCTGTGCAATTGTCCCAGCAGCATCTGTTGAAGAGACCAGGTTTTTCCCCTGGATTGTTTTCAGTTTTCTTCTCAGAGATTAACTGGCTATGTATATGTCCATTCTGGTGTTTCATAAATATAGATGAACAAACTTGCACATTTCCATTGATGAACTCTACAAGAGACTAGCATATTGGGAAGTGAAAATATGTTACAGTACATGTCTCTACTCCCTAATAAAAGTAGAAGTTCCAAGGAAACATTTAAATATACAGCGAGAGTATATTAGATTTTCTACATTTATCTATACCTACAATGCCATAATACATTTAAATAAGAGAAAGTTAAACTAGCAACTGTCACTAAAAGACTAAACCATTATGATTATATAAGATAATATGAGGGGAGGGAAGAATTAAGAAGCTAAAAAGAGATAATATTGGGGAGAGGGAAGAAATAAAGGCAAGGGAGAGGGATGATCCCCTATGCTTACAAAATCATATCATGGGAAGTAATAAAAATAATAAAAAATTTTAAACATTTTATCAGGGCCTGCATGATGTTACGATCTGTTAACCCTCACTTGAAAGTACCAGCATCCCATATGGGTGCTGGTTCATGTACCTTCCCACCCAGCTCCCTGCTTGTGGCCTGGGAAAATAGAGGATGGTCCAAAGCCTTAGGATCCTGTACTTGCATGGGAAACCTGGAGGAATTTCCTGCTTCCTGGCTTTAAATGAGTTTAGTTCCAGCCATTGCAGCCATTTGGAAAGTGAACTGGCAGATGCAAGATCTTTCTCTCTGTTTCTCTCTGCAAGGCTGCCTTTCCAATAAAAATAAATAAATCTTTAAAAAATTATCCAAAATTGAGCAAAGTATATGGAGAAGGAACTTATAGAGAAAACCCAATGTCATGGTTTAAACAGACTACTAATTCAAGCCATATGTTTAGTCCCATCAGCTCTAGGCTCCAGGCTTCGAACTGGTTCAGGTCCAGCTATTGTGGCTGCTTGGGGAGTGAACCATCGGACGGAAGATCTTCTTCATTGTATCTCCTTCTCTCTGTATATCTGCCTTTACAATAAAAATAAATATATAAATAAACAAAGGATATCTAAAAAGGCAGGGTTTGAGCCCCTGTTTGGAGCCCCTGATGGAATGATGCCTAGTGCAGCTAAAGTAATCAAGGCTGTGCAGCAAAACCCCCAAGGAGCTGAAGCAAACACAGTGGCCAATATAAATATGAGCAGTCAGTAAATATTGAAAACACTCAGAATATAAATTTAAATAAAGTACTTTTTTCCATCCAACAATTTTTTGCAATGCTTTTGCAAAAATTTTAAATCTGATAACTCAGGTAAAGACATGGAGAAACAGTATCTCTCAATTGTGTGGGTTGGGTATAGTTATTGATACAATTTGAGAAACTATTTTACAATATTTTTAGGGCTGAAAGTAAGTTCATTCCATATCTCCAACAATTGCTCTTCTGTAAGTTTCAAATTAATCTCTAAGGAGACATGTGTGTTTGTTGCAATAACTTAATAAAATTCTGGGAACAACTTATGTATTCATTATGTGAGGGATGATAAATTATTATTTACTCACAAAATGGAATTCTATTTGGCAGCAAAATGGATGTACAGGGTGGGCTTGAATATATCTCAATACATGAACTATGAAAGGATACATATGTGATGAATAAACATAGCTATTTTTTTAAATCCCATAATAATGCACTGTAAGTTGTTTAGGAGAACACATCACTGGGTTAAAAATTTTAAAATAAGGCATGAAGGCAAGAAACTAAATTTAGAATAGTGGTTACATCTAGGAGAGGAAGAACATACTGGGATAAGATTAAGGCTAAGGTTAAAACGTTTCAACTGTATCTCTGTTTTTAAAAATGTTTCAAGGCAAAAAAATATGTACAAAGTATTAATGTGGATGCTAGATTTGTAGGGTCTGGGTTATTTGATAGAATATAAAATCTCATGATCTCAACACACGTTTCACTATTGTTAAACTTGTAGTAGATTTCTTCCAGTTTCTCTATGCTTCTCCATTGTTTTCTTACTTGTGTGTGTGTGTGTGTGTGTGTGTGTAATACATTTGGGTCATAGTTTTATATACTAGTAGTATTCACATAAAGTTCTACATTTTGCATTTAAGCAAGTGGGCATGCTATCAAATAGCCTCTGAAATATTTCGGCATTAGGGAATACACAGGACAATGATAACTAGCTATTTAAATATTAGCAAGCTATTCACTGCTTGAGCAAGATGTGGTCATTTCTGATATGCAACCTTAACTGCATCTTGGAATAGCTCCTTATGAAATATATTTTGTATGGAATTGCTAGCATATAATGTAAGAAAAGCTTGGAAATATCTTCAGAGAACTACTTTTAAAGACATTTAGGCCATTTCTATTAGAATGAGTATTCAGGCTCACCCTAGTGATTATTATTTCAAAATCTTTGCAAAATATGTATATCACTTTAATTTTTATTTCTATGATTACTTGTATTGAACATTTTTATACTTTTCAACAATTCTTTTTTTAACTGCTCACCTCTTTACCAACTCTCTATTAAAATATTCATCTTTGGCCTGAATTCTCCAGTTCCTTTGTCTATGTATTTCTGTCCCAACAAATTATTATTTTTTTATTGCATTTCATTTTATGACATCATTTCTTTTTTTTTTTTTATTGTTGCTTACATTATATTATGTAGTACAGTTTTATAGGCGCTGGGGATCCCCCCCACCCCTCCCATACCCCTCCCCCCATGGTGGATTCCTCCACCTTGTTGCATAACCATAGTTCAAGTTCAGTTGAGATTCATTGTTTGCAAACACATGCCTAGCATAAAGTTCAGCGTCTTATTGTCCAGATAAGTTCAGTGGCCTCTTGGGGAGACCTTCTATGGTCTGAAGATAGGTCTAACAGAGTAAAGATCCAGTCAGTTAAAAGCCCCAACAAGGCCTCAGTATCATTATACAACATTATGGAATTAATTGACATAGTATTGGGTAAACAATATGTTAAAAATAATGCAAGTTCCATTCTTCGAAACATCTGGGTTGAGACAGTATCAATGACAGGTTCAAAAAATAACAAACAACCAAACAAAAAATTACAGGTTAAATCAAGGCAAACATGTGGTATCTAATCTTTTGGGATTCGCTCATTTCCCTTAGCATTATAGTTTCCAGTTGTGCCCATTTAGCCACAAAGAACTGCATTTTGTTTTTTTTTAATAGCTGAGTAGTATTCCATGGAGTAGATGAACCAAAGCTTTCTTATCCAATCTTCTGCTGATGGGCATTTCGGTTGCTTCCATGTTTTCGCAATTACTGATTGTGCTGCAATGAACATAGGGATGCATGTTGGTTTGTCGTAAAACAGGTGTTTTGGATATATTCCTAGGAGTGCTATTGCTGGGTCATATGGTATGCAGATTTTGAGTTGTTTGAGTGTTCTCCAGACTGATTTCCATAAAGGCTGTACCAATTTGCAGCTCCACCAGCAGTGGAGTAGGGTTCCCTTTTCCCCGCATCCTCGCCAGCAAGCGTCGTTGGTGTTCTTGTTTATGTGGGCCAATCTTATTGGTGTTAGGTGGTACCTCATCGATGTTTTAATTTGGATTTCCCTTATTGCTAGGGAGCTGGAACATTTTTTCATATGTTTGTTTGCCATTTGGACTTGTTCCTTTGTGAAATGTTTGCCCATTTCCCGTGCCCATTTCTTGAGTGGCTTGTTTGTTTTGGTTTTTTGGTTGTTTTGAAGTTCTTTGTATATCCTGGAAATTAGCCCCCTATCGCCTATATCGTGTGCAAAGATCTTCTCCCACTCTGTGGGTTGCTTTTTTACTTTGTTGATTGTTTCCCTTGCTGTACAGAAGCTTCTTAGTTTGATGAGGTCCCATTTGTTTATTCTGTTCTCAACTGCTATTGCTTTTGGTGTCCTTCTTAGAAAGTCGGTACCTACTCCTAGGTCTTGCAGGGTATTTCCTACATTTTCTTGCAAGAGTTTGAAGGTTTCTGGATGTAGGTTTAGGTCTTTTATCCATGTAGATTGGATCTTAGTGTATGGTGATAGATGTGGGTCTATCTTTTTGTTTCTACAGGCTATCAGCCAGTTGTATGACATCATTTCATAGGCTCTGAGATTTCCCCAACTCCTCCCCGTGCCTTCCCCCCATGGTGGATTCCTCTACCTTATTGCAGTGTTACAGTTCAAATCCAGTCAAGATACTTTCATTGCAAGCATGTACCATGCATAGAGTCCAGCATCTTATTGTCCAGATCAATTCAACAGTTTCTTGGGGAGACCATCTCTGGTCTAAAGGCAGAGCTGGCAGAAAATCGTTCTGACCAATTAAAAGCCATAACACAGCATCAACAACAGTTTACAGCATTATGTGGTTAATTGACATGGTACTGAGTGAAAAAAATTAGAATAGACAGAGAACAACAAGGAAAGCTTAGAACCAGACAGGAAACAGTCAGCGGGGACTCACATATACCTTACTAGGTAAGACATGAAAATAAGCTACTCCTAATTAGGGTATTGAAAATTTCTCTGCACACCCCTCCTAAAACTGTTCTGTGCCTCAGTTGTTAACATATTGCCTTGTTAGAGTTATGAGCCAGTTTGGACTATCCTAAAATCTGCCAAGTTCAGTAAAAATTATGCTTCAACACTGTAAACTGCTAAATACAAAAATGAAAAATGACACGAGACAGCTGAATAGTACCCGATAGCCATTTTAAGGTGCATAGCAGCCAGTTGTATATAAACTAAAATTGAAATGTGAATGAAGTAGTCACAGGATGTGGTTAAGAACCTGCATTCTCTATCAAATTATTTTTGAAAATGCTTCTTTGATTCATTTTTACATGTCATCTTTATCTTTGATTGAGAAGTTCTTGCTAGCTCATGTTTAAAAGCTTCCAGATGAATATTAAAACTTATTTTCTCAAGTTTCAAAAATCTTGTTGGGGTTCCACTCTGAATTATAATAAATGGACATGTGAGTTTCAAAATCTTGGCATGTTTACAGTGTTTGGTCTTCCTCTCCAGGAACATGTTATTCTTTTTCTAAAATTTATTTTATAAATAAGTTCCACAGACTTGGGGATTTTCCCTCATCCCTCTCCAATCACCTACTGATTTCCCCTATATTATTGCAATAGTACAGTCCTTCATAAGCAGTCATAAGTCCATCATTCTGCTATTTAAGTATATCCTTACATTGTAGGTATAAACAATGACAGACAGTCCAGCATCATCCTGTAAATATATATTTATCAGGTTCATTGGGAGTCCAGCTTTGATTTTGGTGTAAAGATGCATACTGCACTGTATCCTCACATCTAGATATGATAGTTTCTATTGTACAGTTCCTCTAGATGACTATATGTACATGCATGTTTACCTACGTAGCTATTGATCTCGTATTTTGCATGAAGGTTGCCTGATATAAGAGAGAACATGGTACTTGTCCTTTTGGGATTGGTTTGCTTCACTGGGACCATTTTGCTGCAAATAGTAGAAATTTTTTTTCCTCCTAACTATAGATAGCAGCACACTACTACTTCCGACCATATAAGCAGGCTGTTATTTTGTTTTGTTCTGTTTTTAAGTTTATTTATTTTTATTGGAAAGTCAGATATACAGAGAGGAGAGACAGAGAAAAAGATCTTCCATCCACTGGTTCACTCCCTAAGTGGCCACAATAGCCAGAGCTGGGCTGATCCAAACCATGAGCCAGGAGCCTCTTTCAGGTTTCCCATGCAGGTGCAGGGTCCCAAAGCTTTGGGCCGTCTTCCGCTGCTCTCTCAGGCCACAAGCAGGGAGCTGGATGGGAAGTGGGGCCACCAGGACATGAATCAGTGTCTATATGGGATCCCAATGCGTGCAAGGTGAGGACGCTAGCTGCTAGGCTACCATGCCGGGCCCTAATTTTATTTTTAAATGTCTGAGTAGTATTCCATGGATTAGACGTACCCCAGTTTCTTTATCCATTCCTCTTTTGGTGGGCATTTAGTTATTCTTCTACAATTATACAAATCTTATATTTCTTCCCCAATAAAATTTCTAATTTACCTGTTTCTTATTTCTGTTTAATTTCCATATTGTCATTATAATAAGTCTTTTTTCCCACACTTTCTAACAAGTTATTATCAGAGCCCAAGATAGCTTTGAGTCAATCCATTTTTCTGTATCCAAGTGCTTCATGAAATGTTTTTTGTTAGTTTGTGAACTTTTCTGTAGATCTTCTAAATTTTTCTATGTGTATATTTCTTATTTGATTCAACAATATTTTTATATTAGTAAAACATTTTGCTTATATATGTTGGTCTTGCACCTAAGTTTGATAATATCTCTAGTGAGTCACTGTAAGAGGTAATGTTAGTTGTTATATTTGATGTAAATGGTGTAACACTAAGATCTATCATATGTTGCCCAGCCTTTAAAGCATGTTATGTTTTGCTAATCTTTGTTAATATTGTCCAAAGTTTCTTTGCCACATGCTTTATTTTTATTTGTTTTGAACATTTTTAGTCAGTGTAAATGCAAATGCCACATACTTTATTTTGATTTGTGTGAATAATTTTTAAATATTCTGTTTGTTATATTTGGTGAGAATCTGTACCAGTTTTAACCAGCTTCAAAAATAGGTGCACACAGATCCTTTACCGAAGTACCTAGGTTTGAGTCCTGATTCCTCTTCCCCAGCTTCCCCAGCTAATGCAAAATCAGGCAAGCAGCAGGTGGCACCTTGATTGCTTGGGTCCTGACCCCCAAGTGACAGAGCCAGATTGCATTCTGGGCTTTTTGCTTCAGGTGGGCCAACCCATGGCTACTGTTGGCATGTACAGGGATGTGAGCCAGTCTGGATATGGCTGGATATGGCTGCAGTGTAGCTCAGCACAAGTGTGGACTGGGGCTTAGTGCACTGAACTGGGCTAGACACCAGCACCAACTGGTGTTTGTGAGGACCAGGGTAGATGTAGGACTGGCTAGGCTAGGTCTCTGCCCCTACTGAGCCATGTGTGAGCTTTGTCTGGGTATGGACGCAGCTTGGTCTGGCTGAAACATCTAACAGTAAGAACTGGAATGGGTTGAAGGCCAGTCAGAAAAGGTCACTGTTCCTGCTAGGGCAGAAGGTGGACTATGTAGGGCTGGCTCATGGACCCACTGCTGGGCATGAGACCTGGCATTGGGAGAGGTTCTGATGGAGGAGCTTGGAAATCTCCTCTGTTGGGGCACAATCCCTGCAGGTAAGCTCAAGAACCACCATAGAGGCAGCCCAGACTAAGCCAGGGAATGGTACCCACTGGTATACATTTGGTGCAGCTCAGGGGAGGACCCAATTGGGCCAGTTCATATCACATGCTGGTGAATCAAAGCACCAGAATAGAGTTTGGGTCACTCAGGGTTCAGTCATAACACATACCAGCAGACATTAGGGCTCAAATTGGAGCTGGTTGAGCTGGACTAGGTTGTATCTGCCACAAATGTAAGCTGGAAGTAGGGATTGGCCAGGCCAGGCTATAGCACCCAATGGCAAATACTGAGGTGAGGGAGGCCATGCCAGACTGGGACACAGCACCCAACCAGAACATGTGAGAATCAGGTGGGGAAGGGGCAAAACCAGTAGGGAGGCTGACTGAGGCATCCCTACTGGGCCATCACTCCCACTGAACAACATGAGTTGGAATGGGGGCAGACCTGGCCAAGCAAGGGCTACAACTCCTGTTGGCCTCATGTGAGATAGGTCAAGGAAAAGCCAGACTGCGCTGACTGTTCCTACTAGTGTATACATAAGTCAGAGTGTGTGAGGGTTGGTTGGGCTTTGTCTCAGCATCAGCTGGCAGATGCTGGCACTGGGGGCTAATTCTGTCAAGCTGACCTGCAGAACCACCTGGAGAGTGGAAGATCCAGGAGTGGGAGTGGGCAAAGTAGGGAAACAGTGGGCACCTCCCTCTTGGGATGTCACTCCCCCTGGAAAGCATGAAAACCAGATCTGGGGCAGGCATGGTCAGAGAATGGCACCCACTGGCACATGTTTGACCTGGATAGTGGGGCTGGTTAGATGCAACTAGGCTTCAATGCCCATTGACATGTATGAGAGCTGAATGGGATGTGGGACAGACTGGACCAGTCTGCTGTTCATACTGGCAAACATGGGAACCAGGGCAGGGGCGGGCCTGGTGGGGTTTATTACAGGTTGCTCCAATTAGGCCACAGTGCCCACTGGTGTATGTGAGGGCCAAGTATGTGATGGGCAGGATTGGGCTGGGCTGCATCACCCATTGGTTCATGTAGAAGACAGGGCTGGATGCAGAACTGACCCAGCAATTGCAACCACCAGCATATGCATAAGCTGACTGGGGCAAGAGACTGTGCCAGAACCTGTACTGGCAAGCACACACAAGATTCAGGCCTGAGATTACCTCAGGTGAAGTTTCTTGGAGAATCCCCCAAAATGAACTGTTTAACACAGAACCCCAACCATGAAGAGAATGGCAGGTTCCATGGTCTGACCATGGAGTGTAGGTGTCAAAGTTGAGCTTCCTCAGTTGCTCAGACGGAGCAATGGACAGCGTATCCAGGTGAACATGGAGGATATGGCAGTCGATTGGAGCCTGCAGAGGACACCTGGTACCACAAAAGAGAATGGGAGGACAGAACAAATCAAGCAACTACTACAGCCACGCTGTTGGCAGTGAAAATCTGGGCAAATGGAAACTCTCAGGTATACTATGTGTTAGCCAGTGGATTCTGGAGAGATTTCATTGTGCTTTGCTTCGAATGGCAAGATTTGTAGCAATTCAGAACTGTTGAACTATCAAAACCACTTGATTATTAAAAAAAAAAAAAAAGAACACTTCAGCAGTGCCTTCAGAGTATGCCCCACATCAGGGACCCTAGGATTATTGGGAGGCTTGCTGTGACTTCTCCCTTTATCTCTCATCTTCCCCTAGACACAGAAAAAAAGAGAATGTGGAAACAATGGTCTTACCCACTTTCCTGTAGCCCTTGACACTTTGCACCCTAATCAACTATGTAAAGATTATCAAAATAAAATAATAACAACAATAAAAAATGAAATCCTTTCTTTTGCAACAAAATGGATACAATTGAAAACCATTATGAATAGTGAAATGAGCCACCCCTCAGAGGACAAATACATGTTTTCTCTGTCATGTTGCAGTCAATATAGAATAGAAAAATATATAGGAATGTTCTCAACATTCTATGATGTGATTGTCATTTTTAGCCTGTGTTTGTGTTCCTATAGAATTGTGGTCTTCTACTTTTTAGTTGTTGACCATATGGTTAGTAGCGAATTAAATCTTCAGATAGAGAGTAAATTAAAAACATTTATTTGCAAAAACTGGTGAAGGGAAGATTTGAAGGAATGGAAGGGGATAAGGGAGCAGTGAGGCAAGTGTGGTTGTCTTCTATAGGATGCATTAGAGCTATTTTTCATGTTAATGAAAATTTCGATTCAAGAAGTTAAACATCAACTAGTAACTTAATTCTATTAATTTTAGATAACCTGATCAACAAAATGCTACAGTAATTTATGTGTAGTTACTTGTGGCTTATAGTATCACAGATCAATGAACTATGATACATTCCATAAACACAAGTCACCGATTTATTTGACCCTCATAATATAGCATGATTACAAATGTAAGGAAACTGTAATTGAACACCATAGAGCAAATAAAACATAAAGTAAACCTACAATGCCCTCTGTTGATGAAATGTGTGACTAAAAATTATTTGGGCAGAATAACACTTTCCAAAATACAAAATTATTAGTGAACTTTTAATTTAAATCAGCTTATATAAAATGTGTCCTAATTTATAATATCATAGGATGAACTTTCTATGTTTCTCTGTTTTTCTATCAGCTAATATCAAAATTTTGTAAGTTAGTAGAAAAATATCAAAGTATAAGTGGCTAATGCATTACTTCCCACTGAATGGCCTTAGGCATGATCCAGTTTGGCCTGGTTTGGAGAGTAGTAAAGGGAATTATTTTTAGGCAATTTCAATAAAAGAATAAAAAGGCAAGCTGGTGACATTCTGAAAAAAAAAATGATATTACTGCTTTCCTCTTGCTTTTTTGTAACCGTCACATACCAGCAGAAATTTGCAGAAATGAACCCATTTATTTCTGATTTATGGACATAGATATTAGCCGGTATACTGACACAAAACATAGTAACTCCTCTCTCCTTAGTAATATAATCATACATTTTGGTTAAGTGTATTTGTCACTCAATAAGTATGCTATTTCTTAGACTCCTTATAGTGTTCCTTTAGCTTTGTTAGTATATTTTAGTCAGTAAAATGAAACAATCTTTCGAGTCCATCATTGCAGCACAGAGTATTAATTCAATGCCTGCAATGCTGACATCCCACATTAATGCTAGTTCTAGGCTTAGCTACCCACTTTCCATCAAGGTCCCTGATAATGCATCTGAGAAAGCAGCAGCAGTTGATCCAAGTGCTTGGGTCCCGGTACTCTGTGCAGGAGAACTGAGTGGAGTTCCAGGCTTCTCTCTCTGACTCTCATTCTGCATTTCAAATAAATGAATCTTTAGTGGAGCTGTAATCTTCTTGTGCTTTATTTGTTCAGTATTATGATAAACAGTGAATTAAGCCTGTGGATACAGAATGGATTAAAATTGTGTCTTCACAAAACAACTAATGAAAGGAAGAAAGGAGAGGAAAGGAGGGAGATTGGCAGGGAGCAGGGGAGTGAGGGAAGTGTGGTTGTTTTCTTGCAACTGTATCTATGAAACGCATAAGATCTATTCTCTTTGTTTTAATAAACATACTAATAAAAGAAAAAATTTTTAAAAATCATACATGATGCTTTAATAAATATTCCCTGGAAAGAAGAAACATGTTCTTCCTTTGCTTGTCCACAAGTTAGTCAGCAAGAGCAGTTCAGCAACTGTCTTAGACCAATAGGTAGATGATACATGCTGAGGACAGCAAAGCAACCGAGTGTAATGAATCTGGTCCATTGATTACAAACTCCACCATCCCCACATCCTAGATTGTCTCCCTCCTAATCACCTACTGTTGTGGACTTTAAAGTGATTGATATTTTGAATCTCTGCCGCAACTGAATCTAAACCTATATCTAAAGGATTCCATAAAAAATGTCATTGGTAATTTCATAGGGATGGCATTGCATCTATAGATTGCTTTAAGCAGTATAATTTTCATTATGTTAATTCTTCCAATCCATGAGCAAAAGGAATATTAGAATAAGTTTTCCTAGAGACTGTGACTGGGGTGTGTCAGAAAGCATCCAACAAGATAAGCTAGGGGGTGACAGATGCAAGCTTGGGAACCTGTTGAGAAAAGGCTCCAGGAAGAAGAGGCAAAAGTTTCTGCAGAGAGGTACGAGACACTCAATAGGCAACACTACACTGAAGGAGCAGAACAAACTTACAGGACTGATTTAACCCAATTTCAAACATAACATAAAACTATATTGTGTCTATACACCTACACATGAATGTTTATAGCAGTTTTATCATAACTGCTGAAACTTGGAAGCAACAAAGATGTTCCTCAGTAGCGGAGCAGATAAGTACACTTTTGTGCTCCCAGATAGTGGAATATCATGCTAGACTAAAAATATGAGCAATAAATCCATGTAAATGTGGGAGCTAAATTATTTTAAAATCAAAAAACAACAACAACAAAAGAAAAACCAAACAAACCCCCAAACACCTGTGTATATCAGTATTGGTGCAAAGACAGTTTTGCCAGACATCGTTTTATATGTTTGTCAAACAAATTATTAAGAATGATTTGCTAATATAATCTTAATAATCTGCAATTATGTCAAAATATACCGTGTATGTACAAAATTGATTTCATTTGGTTCTATTTATATCCTTTATCTATTACTTTCCATTTGTTGAACTCTTTTTAGTGGCGTATTACGCCTTTGTCAGGCAAATACCATGCAAATTAAGTGTTATATAAAAAAATTTTAAATATAGAAAAACAAAGACAAATACATTAACAACAAAAGAAATGAACCCTTCATATATACACAATTCTTTCATAAGAAGGGTACACAATCATCCAGTGAGAAAAAGGCAATCTTTTTCCGCAAGTGGCCTTGGGAAAACTGGGCATTCACACGCAAAGCAATTAATTTCCACCTTTATTTTCCACTGTATACATACATTAACTGAAAATGGATCAACATCTCAACTTCAGTGGGAAAATGCTAAATTTCCTGGAAGAAGACATAGAAAATATTTTTAACATTGGATTTATTGCTTAGGCACCAAAAGTACAGACAACAAGAAAAAAAAAGGGATAAATTAGACTTCACCAAAACTATTTTTTCTCCAGTAAAGGGCACTATCACACTCTGGGCTTGCTTCCCACACTTCCTGTCACCAGGCTCTAATCTCGTGGTGGCCAAGGATGGGCCAAAAGCAGGACTCTCCCACCACTCCAAGCCCTTCCCAGTTTGTTTCTGGGCCAGGGCTAGGAAGTAGGAGTCCTGTTGAGATTACAGGCAATGGGCTGACCCCGTGCACACATGACAGCCTTCTGTCTCAGAGTTGGGATTCCTGAAGAAGCCTCTTTCATCCCCTTGCTGGTCCTTCACCAGCATCTGATGTCTCTGACCCTGGAGGTGTAAAACTGTGTAATTAAATACATGTAGTCAAATTAGTCAGCATTTCCTTCCCGCTCACAGCCCAGTCAGTACTGGGGCTGGGGACACCCTGCAGCAGACTGCCTAAAGGCTAGGTTTCCACTGTGATGCAGTGAAATAAGTCCCTACCAGGGTGTGCTTTCATTCCTGGGTGATCCTGGGTCCCAAGTCTGGAGTGTGGACAGTGTGGGTACAGCCTGGGCACAGAACCTTGAAAATCTCTCCCACATGGTATAGCTATTCTACTTGTGGGTATATACCCCCAAAATTGCAAAGAGAATCTCAGAGATCTTTTGTAATATATATAGTTATAGTTATAACATATATAGCAAAAACAGAGAAGCAACTCTATCCATTGATGAGCAAATAGATAGGCAAAGCATAATATATGCCCACAATGAAACATCATTCACCCTTAAAATGAAAGTAAATTATGACACATATTACAACATGTAGGAACTCTGCATATATTATGCTAAGTAAAATACACCATTCAGAACAGAGCAAATATTGTAACATTCAATTTAGGTAGTCAAATGAATGGATCCAGAATTTTTGAAGTTGTGGAGATGGGGGAGGAAAATTAGTATTTAGAGACTATCGAGCTTCAGTTAAGGAAGATGAAAAAGAGATGAATGCTGATGATGGTTCTAGCAGCGTGCGAATGTTCCTATTGCTATAAAATGGTATGCTCAAAATGACTAAAATGTTAAAATCTATGCTTGAATACTTTATCACAGTAAAAAGATAAAATGAAAAATACTAAGGCTCAGCAGTAGTGCTCTAATATGGTTGACAAGAATGTATTCATATCTCTGAACTCTTTCTTTAGATAATAGTAGAATCCAAATTCAAAATGTTTTGTTAAAGACAAGGTTACTGGGCTTCATTCAATTTTATTTAATAAAATGAGAAATTAAAATGTCAAGATAACTATAATAACATACTAATGTAAGTATTATTATCCATCTATTAAATGTTGAATCCATCACGTCTCTATTCTAACTCCTCTTCCATTTGTACTCCCTAAACTGACATAAGAGACGTTCTTCTATATCAATTATCACTATATGAAGATGACAAATAATATTATAACTTCAATTATTTCCCTAAGATATATTTCACATTTCATAGTCACCTCAAACTCAACACATCCAAGAGTGACTTCATGATCAGCAACACCATATTTGGTTATTTCCCATCCATGAAATAAGCCGTAAAGCCATAAAAGCAGGAACTTCAATTTCCTTTATGCTCACGTACTTTATTATGGTCTCCCATGCCACACTGTACATATTGCCGTCATTAGTCTTTACATGTTTACATTCATTTTTGTGTTGATTAATGTCTTTCTCATACATTAAAATGCACATTCTATGTGGACAGAATGTTTACCTTTGCTCAAAATCATGCTCCCAAAATGCAACACAGTGACCAGTGCATATATAGTTTATAAAACTCTTGTTGAATGAATAACACGTAAAGCTTTGAATTTAAAAATGGAAAACAGTGAGATACGAAAATATGAAAAATGTAATTCTTCTTGTCTATGTGAAGATGAGAATTGCTGCCAAAATATTGGGCTGCAATTTGACATTCACCTTAGCTCTGGCTATTGTGGTTAGTTCTGGTCTATCATTTTCTACTTTAAACTGGATTTTCTGACTACTCCTTATCCAGTGAAATAAGTACCTAGAGCAACCTATCTAGTTCAGTAATTCCTGCATCTGTTACCTCTTGTTAATACTATCCCAACAATGAGTACCCGGGTCCATTTCATAGGCGGAAAATGGTTAAATACTCAACGCTCACAAATGAGGTCGGGTCATCACGAGGAGGCGGATAGGATAAGGAAATGGGACAGTTCATCTCAAACAAGGTTCAAGTGCTGAACATCCTAGTCCGACTCTTGGTCACAAGTCTCAAATGAGTTTAACACTACAATCTCTAGATTTGTGAAACACACAATATTAAAAACATTCTAACACAAATTTGCTGGAATGATTCTATGGGAAATGCCCCTGGATGGACATTTTTAACTGTGAAGTGTTACAAGCATCTACAGTTATACCAATCCAATTGAGATTGGAGTAAATACTAAAATATCAAAGGGAGTGTGCAGGCGGCACAGCTTCTGGCAAAACCTTAATATTTTATCAGGAAAAATGTTTCACAGTGCAGCTCTATTTTGGTTTTGAACTGTGTAATGAAGTGGTTACAAGCATCAGGTTGGTTAGCTGATTGGTTTACTTGCTTTTTGGTTTTTAAATTTTATTTAATGAAGGAGCAGCAAATTTGAATCTTATATTTGACTAGTTCAATGTGCAGACTGTCCTTCCACCCTATTTAAGCTTTTTGAAAATCCGAAGCTCTGCTCTCGCCTCTCTAGCGACGTTATATAGTAACCAAGTGAGCGGTTGTTAAGTGGGCTGCCTTCTACGTCATCAGATTGTGGCGTGCAACCTCGCATGCGCAACCAATTGTGAGCGCGTGCGTTTTCTGGTGTATGTAGCTTGAGCACCGCAGACAGTCCCAGTAGGACCAAGCAGTGAGATAAGCCTATCGCCTTGGGTGGCAGGATCTCAAATCGGTCGCTTAGCGGCCCCCTGACTCCCTAACACCAGCTGGAGGAGTATTCACCATGATTTTTGTCTTAATGACCTGCGCTTTGTTCGTTCTTCTGGTTCTCTTCTGGAAAAAACGGTTGAAGGCAAAGGTAAGAGATTGGAATTAGGTGAAGGTTGATAAGTACAGGATGGGGTTTGAAGGAAAGCAGAAAGGTAGTAAAATAAGTGGTAAGAGATGATCTTTCCCATCAGAAGAGCACCAGTCTTCTCTGCCTCACCCGCTCTCTATCCAAGTTCCCACATTTTGAAGCATAGTCGGATTTAACAAATCGGTAAGCAGTAGGGTCAGCTTTTACAGCACAAAGCACCCATTGGCCACTCTGCTCCCCCATTTCAGCTATCTGTACCTTCTCTCTCGCCTACCTTTTCTGCTTCCTCCCCATAGCTCCCTGCTCTCCTTATGGGAGCCTTGTAGCCATTTACAAATCATTGAGGTCTGAATAAGGTCTCCTGGGCTAAAAGTTGGAAATAAATGCTTTCTGTTTGTTTGTTTTTTAGTTTAGAACTCAAGAGTTATTGTAGGCCTGTCGAAGTACCCAACACAGATAAGCAAAGGGTATTGCACTTTGATGTTATAAAGTTTCACTCACAAATATTTTTCTTCTCAGGCCATCTCTGGGGAGGATGTGTCTCCCAACTGTGAATTCATGTAAATGTTTTTAATCTCTAGTTTAAAGGACAAATCCATCCTGGTAACCAATATTAACCAAGTTATTGATGAATTTTGGAAATTGCTAAACTCAATGAACTACACATGCACAATTTCTTTCCTTTACAGAAAAATACTGGTCACAGATCATCAAATCTGGCTTCTCTTGCACTAGCAGCAACTGCTACTGGGTCGGCTAAACGCAATATCAATAAGGGTCTTTCAGTCAACAGGCTCTCTCAGGATATCTTAAACAACTTCCCTCACTCCGTAGCCATGCAAAAGCGAATACTGATAAACCTCAGGATTGTGGAATACAAGCTGGCTGAACTGGAACATTTCCTACTTACTCAGGGTATTAGTGATGCAGTACCTAAGCGACAATCCCCTAAAAAGCATGCAAGATGGAGTGACAGTGAAGGCAGTTAATAAAGGCGCTTTGCTTGACTTCAATTGATCATGTGGTTGTACTGAATGAATCACTGGGGGAGAGGGGTGAGCACACCAAGTTAGACGCAAAACACAAATATCAATTGAGTTGTTTAATCATGTTCGATTTATTTGGAGACTTGGTGACCTGTTGTTAATATAGATTTTACTATGAAAGGAATGAAAGCACAATGGAGATGGGAAAACAACTCAAAGGCCTGAATTGTTTGTATTTTTTGAATACAATAAAAATGCTGTCAAAAAGGACATAATTGATCTTAATCATATTGTAGTATGAAGTGTTCTCTAATGGTCTGTAATACTGTGACTGTGTCCAAGAGTGCATTAAATGGGACTTGATGGAACCCTTACCAGTGGGTATCATACAGTTTTGTCCATTGTTGAATCTGTGTAATGAAGTCCATCATGAGAAGTCTGGTAAGGTCTGTGTTTTACATCTTTGCGAAAACAGTGACACAAACCCTTAATTACTCCTTGTGGTCAGTTTTCAAAGGTATCTCTTCCTCTTTGCACCTCTTCTACCCCAATTAAGTTTCTTTTCATTTCCAATGTGTCCAGCTCTTCCCAGAGTTGCAAAAACCACCCATAGAAAACTGCATGCATTTTCCTATTGGATGAACAATAATATCTCAAATGCAATGGTTGGATGCATGCAATATTATGTGGATTTAAATCATAACATTTCTTAGATCAATTGAGCATCTATTTCAAATTATTTTATAAAATCTGGTCTACCAAAAGAAGTTTTACGTAACATTCACTAACAATATTTGATCTACCATCATGACCTTGATATCATTGAAATGGAATGGTTCCCACCCCCAAAAATAAATTACCAGTATAAATCAAAGTTGTGTGTTAATCCTTTAATCCTTTCATCTCCAGTCAAAAGTAAGGAGACAAGGAATGTATAAGAAAAACATATTGCTTCTAGTTACACTCACTTGCAAAGCCCAAAAAGCCAGCACTATATATTGTCTAATTTGGGGAATGATAGGGCTATTTGAGATTCAGTGAAACTCACGAATCTTCTTCCTAGGAAAAACCACATGTACACATACACAAAAAAGGTATATATAATTTTGATTTCATCTGTTCCCTGAAGCCTAGGGTAAGAAACATAGGGATTGTTGAAAAGTTTGTTATATATTTAGGCATGGTTTGCCTTCTTTGGGGAGGGGAAATGTTTAAAACAACTCTCAAGAAGAACCCACTGGGCTGCACCACTCAACCAGTGGAAAGGGCACTGGTTGGAACCACATGGCAGGGACAGACACCTTGACTTGGAACCCAATGGGCCACACCACATGGGGTTAAATGCTGCAGATTGCCTTGGGGAAGAGAATCAGGGGACACACCAGAATGGGGGCCACTGGGGGGCTTGTTTGACAGGTATGGAATGATATCTTGGTGCTTCCATGGACCAGCCAGTAAAGTTGCAGGTGATCAAGGGAACTGAGATGAGTTGGTTTAGAAAATGGAATCCAGAGAGCATGTCTGAGTCAGCCTAAAGCACCCACACATGCACAAAAGCTGGGCTAGGCTAGCTCACAGTGCGCACTGGCACACACAAAAGTTAGGACTGGGTAGCAGGTCAGGCAGGGGTAGGCCAACAGCACACACTGGTAAGTGTCAGGGGATGGGATGGTCCACATCAGGCTAGAATACAACATCCACCAGTTTGTTGGAGAACCAGCACCATCCCTGCTGGACTGCAGTGCCTGCCAGTGTGTACAACAGCTGGGGCTTGTTGTGGACTGGGCCATGCAAGGCCACAAAACTCACTGACACTCGCAAGAGCCAGGCCTGGGAGCAGGCCAGACTGATTCAAGCTGCAGTACCCTCAGGCACTCACAAAATCTGAGGCTGTAAGTGGGTCCAGCAGGGAGACTCTAGGTATTGCCCTACTATACTGCAGCTCCCACTTGTGAGTGCAAACAAGGACTGGAAGCATTCCAGTCCCCACAAGGTTGCGGAACCCATCAGCATGCTTTTGGGCCAAACTGGGAATGGGCTGGGCTGGGATGGGTCACAGCACCTGCTGGTATGTACAAGCCAGAACAGGGTGTAAACCAGGCTATGCTGCAACATCTGCCAACACACACACACACACACACACACAAAACAGGGATGGGAGAAGGGCCTAGTGGAGGTTAATGGGGGTCATCTTGACTAGGCCACATAACCCATGGGTACACATGAGAGACAGCCGTAGGGGTGAGCTGGACTAGACAAAACTGTGGCATCTACCAGTTCACATGAGAGTTGATGCTGGGTGCACGACTAACCAGGCAGCTGCATCTACTGGTATGTGCATTAGTAAGTGCAGGAACGTAGACCAAACCTGAACTTGCACTAGTTGGTGCACTCAAGAGTCAGGTCTGAGGATGTCCCAGATGAGGTTTCTTGGAGGACTGGAGAGATAGACCACTTAGCTCAACATTGCCTCAGATAAAATCTAACCTTGGAGTACATGTATCAGGAAAGGGTCTCCTCAGTTACTGACACACAAACAACAGAGAACATGCCTAGATAAACATGAAAGAAATGACAACAAGCTCATCTAAGCCAGCAGAGGATTTTAAGTAACTTGCCAAAAGAAGGAAAGCATAGTAGGTCAAACAACTATCCTTACCAGAGTTTGCAGCAAGTGTCTATGTCTGTGGATACACTGAAGTAGACCATGTCAGCCAAAAGAACATACATATTCTCAAACCTATTGCAGGAAACAACAAAATCTCAAAACCATTAAAAACCAGAAAAGTAACACCCTTGGAACATTCTTCCCTACAATGGGGTCACTAAGGCAAAATCAGGTGACCATCTACATTGCCTGGTGTTGATGTAGTTTGATAGCAGCGAATGGGCAGCAACAATCCTTGACTGCAGACACAAAAGAAATAAAAAAATTATCTCATGCACATTCCTCCACAACTCATCACCACCCTAAATGGAGGTCCACATGGGTATGCATTCCTCTCAAATAGATAATCAATATAAAAATAAAATCAGACATGGTCACAATAACAGTTTACAGCATTTACTAAGAATAGCAGGGTTTCCCTTTCATACACCATTAGGGTAAATAATCAAACTGTCTGATATTTTAAGTTTAGTCTTTGCACCAGTAATGCAGGGCTGGAGTGATCAAAAAGATCTCTAGCATAACACAGATTATATTGATCCAAACTGGAAGATAGAGGGATCTCAAACACATGGGAAGACACTTTCATAAGCTAGCAAGCAAGAAAATGGGAACCGCTTTTTTGGGTTGCTCCAAATAGACCAAGAAGGAAAGATGGGGCTGAGGGTAGGCCAGGCAAGGTTGGGACATAGCACCTGCCAGCAAGTGTTGGATCTGGTGGCAGGTGACATCCAAAACAGAAAAGCACCCACCAGCACACATGAGAACCAGGGTTGGGGCCGAGTCAGGTAAGCATTCTGCAGAGTTGTCCTAACTAGACCAAAACATCCACCAGTGAACGCAAGATCTGGACCTGGGGTGGGCTTAACTGGGTGGGCTAGGCCACTGCTCCTGCTGGTTGCTGTGAGAGCCAGGGCTAGTGGTGGGACCAGCCAGGCAGTTGTAGCCACTGGCTAGAGTTGTGCCTTGGCTGGTACAGGGGGCAGGCTGAACCTGAACCTCTATAGACTGGCACCCACAAGAGGAAAGTCTGAGGGCCTCCTACAGGATATTTCTAAGGGGTTCATGACTTGACCATTGTACTTGGTCCCTGACTTCAGGGAAAATCACACAGACATGTGGTCCAATTCCAGAACACATGTTGCAGGACTGGGCCACCTTAAATGATGATCATCGCCAAAGAGGAGAAGCATGTCCAGATGAATATGCAAAGACAACCAGCTTATTTAAGCTAACAGAGGACTTTGAGTGCCTCCTCAAAGGATGAAAAGAAGACAAGTTGAACAACCCTCCAGGTCAGGCTCCACAACTAGCACCTAGATCTGTGTGCATACTGAGCGAGAAAAGAGCAGCAAACAGACCTTACAATTTTTCACCTCTAGTGCAATAAAGCCAAAAGCTTCTGAAAACAATCAAGACCACTCAAGTAACACCCTCAGAGTATGCATTTTCCACATCAAGGCCTCAAAGGTGACATCAAATGACCATCCCTGACACTTGATGACAGCAAGGAATAGCACATTTACTCCTCCCTTCTCCCTCTCCACACCCTCCACCAACTCTCACACACACCCCCCACAGATACATAAGGGAAAACTGAAAAATTTGTCTCACCCACCTGTCATTGCCAACCTTCTCCATCATAATCAGAGCCCACATGGGCAATAAATACTGAAATAAAATTTTTGTACTTGATCTTAGCCAAAAGGCCAAGAAGCGTGGGAAATCCAAGCACCTATAAAACTGTATCACATAATACAATGTTAACAATAATAAAAAAAAATTTAATTAAAAAAAATAAAATAAAACAAAAACAAAAATAAAAAAGTTAAAAAAAATTTTCAAAAACAGAAAGTGTGAACCCCTTGAGTCAGAAGGACCATGACTTGAAATCATAGCCCTGCAGGTGGTCTGGTTATTGGTAACATTATCAGCTTCAAAAAAAAAAAAAAAAAAACGAGCTTAAGAGAACTTCTTGCTGGTGCTTTCTTCAAAGGATAGCAATGGATGGAATTATAAGTAATAAGCAATAAACAAGGATTGTGGTGGACCCAGCATGCTGACTCAATTGGCTAATCCTCCCCTTGCAAGCACCCATGGGGATGCCAGTTTGTGTCTTGGCTGCTCCATTTTCTATGCAGCTTCCTGCTTATGACCTGGAAAAATAAAGGAATGAAGGATGGTCCAAAGCTTTTGAACCCTTAACTACATGGGAGACCTAGAGGAGGTTCCTGGCTTCTGGCTTCAGATCAGTTCAACTCAATCCATTGTGCACCAGCAGATGGAAGATTTTTCTCTAACTCCTTCTCTCTGCAAAACCAATAAAAATAAATCTTTCAAAAAATCTTGGTGCTGACAGATACCTGGCATTGGATCTTGGCTGTCAAATAGAGTAACTGCTCTGAGTACCCATTGGTGGTTACTCTCTCCCATTTCAATAATCTATAGCGCCTCCCCCCCTCCTACCCCTTTCTCACACCCTGTTGTCCTTATGGGAACCTTGTGGGCACTTATAAGCAATTGAGGTCTACATTGGTTTTCAGGTCTTATTCAAAGTTGGAAAGAAATGCTTTTTAGGTAATGCTTTCTGGGTCTTACTCAAAGTTGGAAAGAAATGCTTTTTTTGGTAACAGCCATATGTAGGTCTGTTGGAGTGCTCAACACAGATAAGCAAAGAATATGACACTTTGATGTTATAAAACTACATTCACAAATATGTTTTTCTCAGGCTGACTCTGGGGAGGGTATATTTCCCAACTGGTCGAATCATATATGATATTTTCAGTCCCCAGCATGAAGAGGAAATCCATTCTCATAACTGATATTAACCCAGTTATTAATGAGTTTGGCAAATTGAGTTCAGTGATATATTTCAGGAGTCCCCCCAAGAAGCTGTGCTGGAGTGACCTCAGACCTGACTCTTATTTGTGGCATGTAATGAAGAGTCAGGTTTGGTCCATTATCCCAGCAGCAATACACATACTGATGGATGCACCTGCCTGTTCAGTTCCAAACCCCACCCCATCTCTCATTTGACTGATGTGTGCTGCGTCCAAGCCCAGCCCATTCCCACCACAGGTCATCTTCATGCACACCAGTGAGAGCTACAGTATAGTTGTGGTGACCCCAAATAATCCCCACTAGGACCAATCCCAGCCTTGGTTTGTGCATGTGCCAGCATGTGCTGTGACCTGCCTAGTCTGTCCCACATCGCATCTGTCTCTTGTGCAGAATTTACCCCACACTTGGCCCACACATATGCCTATAGGTGATGCCATTTTGAAGAGCCTGGCCTACCCCCAACTCTGGTTCTCATCCTCATTGGTAGCTGCAGTTCAGCAAAAGAGTACACACAGTTCACCTACTATGCTGGATGCCAGCCACAGATCTTGCACTAGCCAGGGGTACGGTGATCTAGCCTGACATAGGTTGTACTCAGTAATGAGGCTTGCAGGCTGGTGCTACCAACTAGCCCAGCTAGCCTGCACGTATTTTGGCTCTAATGCCAGCAGTAGCAGCAGCCTAATCCAGCCTGATCCACTTCCAGACCCAGGGCAAATGCCAGTTGAGGGGCGCTGTAGCCCACAAACACTGTCAGCCCCCAGTACAGCTCTCACATTCACTAGTGGAAGCAGCAGCCCAGAAGGGAAGTTCCCTGGGTTCCCTCAACAAGTCTGCTCCCAGCAAAAGGTCAGCAGCTAATGCAAACCTAGTCTAAGATGGCCCACCCTAGGCTTGGCATTGGCTAACAGGTGCCACATCCTGGCTCAGCCCAACACAACTCCACTTTCAATGCAACTCACAACAGGCACAGCCATCATGCACACAAGAACATACCACAGCCTAGTCAGGCAACCCCAAATAACTTTGACCAGAACCATACCCAGCCCTGGCTCTTGCACTCACTAACTGGAGCTACAACCTACTATTGGAGTTCCACACGTTCCACTAATGGGTCCATTCCCTGTTCTAGATCTCTATGTGCTAGAGGATTCTGTGGCCCAGCCTGACATAGCCGGTCCTTATTTCTGGCACTCACCAACATGTACAGTAGCCTAATTCAAACAACCCACACATTTCTGGCTCTTGCCAGTGGGTGCTACAGCTATCCAGGCATGGCCCAGCTCACTTGTGACCCAGTGGATGTGGTTCCTAGCTTGACCCATCAAACACCCTTACTGACTCTCGTTGCTAAGGCCTAGTCCAGTCTGGCTTCTTCCCAAGACCTGACCTACATACATATCAAGTTCTACAGCCTCACCTGCCCTGGACAACCCCAACTGTGGATCTCATGCTCCCTAGCAGAAAATATGACCTACCAAGGAAGTTTTCAAAGTTCCCCTACCAGGCCTACTCTGAGATGCAGATCTTACCCTTGCCACTGGGTGTCTTGGCCCTGGTTGGCATGATCTGCACTCATGTGTTAGCAAATGCTTCAGCCTTGCCTAGCTTGACCTTCTCCCAGCACTGGCACCCATGTGTCTTGGTGAGTTGTATAGTCTGGCCTGCCACAGACCATCACCATCCCCAGGGCTAATGCAAACCAGCAGCCATTGCTGTCCCACAGAGGCAAGCCCACAGCTCCCCTACAGAATCTGTCATGCATCTAGTTCTCTCACATTATGATGGCTAGCTCAGCCAGGCATGTCCCCTGATCTGAGCATTCACATGTGCCAGCCAAAGGGGAGCAGTGCTATTTAGGCCACCAAGGTCCCCATATGGGAAGGTGCCTTGTCCTGACACATTCCCTCTTGTTACCCCTCTAAAACATCCAGCCTCAGTTCCCTCGTCTACGGTGAGTGCAATGGCCCAGTTCATGGAAGTCTCAAGAAACCACTACTCCCCTGTCAAGTATGCCCTCAGCAACCCCCGATCCCACTTGTCCCTAGCTCCCCTCCCAACGCAATCTACAGCCAAACCTCTGGAACAAACTTCAGAGTACCATATAGCATGCCTAGGCACAAGGTGCCATATTCCAGTACAGTCTCACTCATCTGCCACAATATCTTTTGTAAAGCAAAAAGGATAACTATGATGACACACTGGTATAGTTAACAGGGACTTGACATTAACCACGTACAGCAGGTCTGAGGGCTATTGGATGTTTTTCTCTCAGCAATGAAACACTTGCCTACTACAAGGCAATATATAACCTAGCAAGGAATAACTAAAGAACTTCAATAGGACTATTAGACCTCAACTTTTGGATTCTAATTTTAGATTTATCACTTACTGAACATCAGATCCTCATGTTTAGTCTGCCCCATTTCACTCTTGGAAACAAACATGAGCCAGCACAAATACATGAAGATGAGAATCATTTGGATAAAATATATTAAAATTCAGTCCTTATATAAAATAAACAGCCCATTTTTCATATTTAAGAGGTGCCTTAATTTGCATGGGTTTTTTTTTTGGCATTTACTGATTTTTTTTTTTATCTCAGCACCCTTCAAAAGAAAAAATAGAAACAAGTACTATTCAAAAGCTTGTATAATGGAAAATGTAATTATTTCTTAGGCAATCAGAAGACAATGATATATTAGAATAACTCTTTAATAGTATTTACAAAAAAAAAGTATTTACGAAATCCAAGTTGTGATGTGTTTATACAAATAGCTAATCTAAAAAGAAATAAGCACACTGTAAACAATAGATTCACATTTCTCTAAAACATGCCTGTTTAAATAGAAAAAAATATATCAGTGTAATGAACAAAGTCTGTACAATTTTCTACTCAATTAACATACACATAAATAAGATTTCCTCCAAGTCTGAAAAAAAATCACGTTTTCAACAACAATGTGTGTGTGTATATATATATATATAAAATGGTGGTGAGCTTTCATTCTGGGATGCTATTGCCACTAATAGTAGGTATTTCAAGGTGAGACTCTCTTTTGGGATCTACCATGCCCTTGTATCTCTCCCCACGATGTCTTTCCAGGTACGGACCCCAGTTAGAGGCTGGTTTGCAACAGCTTACGATACGCTGAAAAACAAAAGCAAAACAAAAATATTGTCTTACAGCTTATGTACCATGATTTTCAAAGAGACAAATACTAAACAAATCATGTGATTTGAAATGTTTAACAAAAATCATATAAGATTCATGGAACAGAGAAAGCAATAACCCAGCTAGGAGAAGTTCTATCAAATGTAAAAGTTAATGTACTACCCATATAGGAAAATAAGCAAGCATGTAAAAAAAAATCTCAAAGTCTGCATCCTTTAGAGTAACAGTGCTCACTGCAAAAGCCTTTGCTGAATTCTCAGGCATTTCCAGCCTGACTTGAGGGTGAGGATGAGGATCCAGACCAGTGCAGAGTGCAGAAGGTTGACAAATCAAAGCAAGGGAGCTCCAGAATAAAGTGTTGATGTAGAACCATCCTTGCATGGGCTTGGGGAGTGGTGCAAGCCTTTCTTTCTCCTGAGCATTTCTTATCACTGTCTGGTAAGAAGTCTTAACCAATGCCAGGCCCCTCAGGGCTCCACTGAAGAGGGCTCAATCAGGGTACAGACTGTGTTCAGGAGAATGTATCAAGGGAAGACATTGTGGCACAGCAAGTTAAGAAGCTGCCCATGGCACTGGCATCCCACATGGCGCTGGCTCATGTCCCTGCTACCCCAATTCCCATACAGCTTCCTGTTAAAGCTGGCCCTGTTAAATGATGGCCCAAGTCCTTGGGTCCCTGCACCCACAAGTTCGACTCAGATGAAGATCTTGGTTTGGCCTTGGCTCAACCTTGACCATTGTATCCCTCTGTTGAGTCAATTAGTGGATGGAAGATTCTCATTCTTTCTCTCTCTCTCTCTCTCTCTCTCTCTCTCTCTCTCTCACTGCTCTGCCTTCTAAATAAATATATAAATCTTACTTTAGAAAGATAATTCATCACAGTTAGTCTGACTGAACACATGATTTTTAAAAGAGGAATTTAAAAGATCATTTGCTATGAGACATCTTCAACGCAAGCACAGACGTCCTTGCTGCTAGCTGCTAATCACTGCAGTAAGCCTGGGGAGACATCAAGAAGTCAAGGTCAGACCCCCCAAGGAGCTGAGTCTAATGCACCAACACATACAAATGCGTATGTTATCATATAGAGTCATGCACTGACAGATGATTGGATCATGCACATATATAACCCAAGTGATTGTGTTATACCATACAGGTTAAAGTATTTCAAACTAATTTAATGTACTTACTTGAAAAATGTTCCCTTTAGCCTGACTTATTTTTATGACAGCCACAATTGGAATCCAAGCAATGCAGAAAATAATCATACACCAGCCTAGAGCAACTCCCCAGTCAGGGTATGGAATTTGGCCATACTTGGGTCTGCGAAACTGCACCAGTGACCAGATTAAAATTGCCTGTGTAATGAAATATGAATGCAATAAGTCAAGGGATCAGACTGTACTGGGAAGTTCAGCAATTTCATTGCATCCATTAGAAGAAATTTATGCAAAGCAACTAAAATATAAATACATTCAAACAACTAAGATAATCAGAAACCAGAATACACCAATATGAAATGAAACAGTGAAATCATTTTCACTTACATTGAATAAAATCTTTTAATTTCTCTCTCTCTCTCTCCCTCACTCTCCCTCCCCCCGCCATAATTCTGATTTTAAATTACACAAGTTAATCTCTAGTTTTGAAACAACTGCACTTTAGTGGCCATGTTGTCCCATTGGCTCAGCCACTGTTCCTCTATTTATACTGTGTGGAGTACCTCTTTCTGCTCCCTGAAAACAAACATGAATTACATTCATTCTTGGTACATGTTCACCAAGGTACACTCCATTTCAGCCTTTTACTGAAAGCAGCACCAAGAAAAAGAAAAAAGGCCAACATGTGTTTATGTACAGTGAAGAAATATAAATATTAAAGACAGATTTACTTTAGGACAAGATTTAAATTATTTTTTTGAAAAATGCGTGGCAATATTGAACCATTTTAACTCAAAGACATCCCAGTGGTTTATCAAGTTTGGCAGTTCTTTGTTTCACTAAAATCAGTGAATAAATAATTCTCTGCAAGATTTTTATAAACAGGGAAGCATAATTTAAAAATTAAATACAGTAATTCCTTTGAGTATATTTAATTACAGAAATGTCAACGTGTTTCACAATTGCCACCATTCTGTATCACTGTAAGAGAATAGTTAAGGACAATGCATGGTTTTTATGCAAGATATATGGCAGTCTGTGTTACTATCAAATGACAGCAACATTCAGGACAGCAATAGGCTGAAACAGGGAGCCTGAAACTCCTTCCTTGTTTTTCAACATCGGTGCAAGACCCAAGTAGTTAGGCCATATTCTGTGCTTTTCCCAATAAATTGGAATTAAGCTGTATCAGAAAAATAGCAGCTAGAACTTGAACCAGCTCTCAAAAGAATTGCAGTGTGACACGTGGTAGCAAATCACTTGCCAACAACTTAGACTCATTAATGGCATTATTTAAGGTATTGAGCTGTAACATGGAGTGTTACAATACTTTAACACATCACATCCACTTCCAAGCTACTCATTCTTAGAAACTGATTCCATAGTATAAACCAGAATGAAGCTCTTAGCTCCTGATTTGTGATTGGCTAATCACCAGTAATTGTAGTTATCTGGGGAGTAAACAATACAATTGAGATGACTTTCATTTTCAATCTATCCTTCAATCTCCGTCTAAATTTGCCTTTCAAATAAATCAGATAAATCCTCAAAAAAACTATAAATTCCTACATATTATCAATTGAAATTCAATATTTTTACTTACACTCAAAAGGATAGGTGTAGCAACAAACCAACAAGCTCTCCACCATAACCAGAATATCCACTTCTTTGTGCCAATCATCATTTCTATGTCTTTAATAAACCTATTCCCTCCTAAAAAAAAATAAATAAAATATGCATTGAGTCATTGCTTATATTTTTATTTCTTTTTTTTAACATTTATTTATTTATTGGAAAGTCAGATACACAAAGAGGGGGAGAGACAGAGAGGAAAACCTTCCGTCCGATGATTCACTCCCCAAGTGAGCGCAACGGCCGATGCTATGCCGATCCGAAGCCAGGAACCAGGAACTTCTTCAGGGTATCCCACATGGGTACAGAGTCCCAAAGCTTTGGGCCGTCCTCCACTGCTTTCACAGGCCACAAACAGGGAGCTGGATGGGAAGTGGAGCTGCCGGGATTACACCCGGCGCCCATATGGAATCTCAGCGAGTTCAAGGTGAAGACTTTTAGCTGTTATGCCATGCTGCCGGGCCCTGTATTTTTTCTTCATAGTCACATGACAATACTGTCTTCCTACCTAAGCATGTTCTTCGCCTACAACAATGAGGCCCACAGGTGCTCCTCCAAATATATTCAATAATTATTATTACATAATTATGTAAGCATATTGAAAAGCAATGATGCCATACTAGTTAAATAAAACTCCATAATTTCACAATTTATATAATAACATAAATACTATCTATAGTTCTTATTACCATAAATCCAGATGACTCCCACTGTTTCCAGTATGGCTGCAATCAAAATGCCCCATCCAGCACAGAAGTGGTCAATCAGAAGAACCCAGTAAATGCCAGCCTACAAAAAAAATAGTCAGTTACTTCAAAGTAGAATTTCATTGTCTTTATAATTGATGCATCCAAGTTGAAAATCCATCAGTTTAATCTTCTCATAGACTCTAGTTTCACTGCTGCTAAAATGTGAAAGTGAATGTTGCAAATGTAAATGCAAACATGCCTCCAAATATCACAAAATAATCCATTCATTCTGAGTCCCTGGCAGAAAACCCAAGCATTCAAATACTGGAGTGTCAAACTCCTATGCCACATCTGCATGTTCTGTAGTAGCTGCCAAGCAACTTGGAGTCTAGGACTAAAAGCAATAAGCCTATTGGAATTGGAAGAACTGTCTGATAGTGAGCCTCTAACTCGGCCAACCTTGGTCCAAGTTGAACTTCAGACAATCACTAAACATCTCTGCTTTCCTCATTTGGATTACAACATGCTTCAACTAATCTTCTGTGTACAGGAAGAAGAGCTGCAGCATACCTGAGTCACACACACGAGCCCAAGGAGAAACAAGATCAAGCAGCAACCCAAAGTTACGGGACCCCTCATTTTCTTCATCAGCTTGGGGAACAAATCCTGGATCGTGGTTGTAATAGTTTCTTCAGAAGGAAACAAAATGATTAGTCAACTCATTTGCCAGCTGAATTAATCACAAAAACCAAGCTCTGTTCATCGTATTGACAGTAAGTATGTTGAGAAAGTACCCCCTTTTAAATTAGTAAAACAAAATTTGTGAATTGGTAAAAAGTGTTCCAAAATACTCCCCCACTGAGCTTCCCAGTTTATCAACATATTAGTCATGAACTGCATAGGGTTTAAATCAAGAGAGCACTGAATAATAGTACTGATATAGACAGCCTTAAATGTAAGAAATAAAAGTGTTCATTGAGGTCTCAATTGATGGCGCAGTTGATAAGACATGAATGCTATTAAAACTCGCATATGGAAATTGAGTCCCAACAGCTCCATATCTAATTCACCTCCCTGCTAATGACATGGAAAAGCAACGCGAGATAGCCGAAATCACTGGGTGTCCATGCCTTCCACATTGGTAACCTGGAAGAAGATCCTGGATCCAGGCTTCAGCATGACCCAGCAAAGGCACTTGTAGCCATCAGGGGAATGAACCAGGAAGTAGAAGACCCCTGTCTTCTCTCCATCTTTCTCTTTAACTCATCCTTTCAAATACATCAAATATAAATCTCTCAAGATAAAATCTAAGCAGGGGAGGCATTGGGCCTACCAGTGAAGGCACTGGTTAACAGGCTGTATCCCATTTTAGAGAACTTGTGATTGATCCCTAGCTCATGAGGTCAGCTTCCTGCTAAGGAGAACTCTGGGAAGCAGCAGTGATTGCTCAAGTAATTGAGTTCCTTGTTCACTCATGTGAGAGACTGGAATTGATCTCCTGGTTCCTGGCTTCTGCCTGGACCATAGCAGGTATTTGGAGAGAGAACCTGTGGGTGGGAGTGCTCTGTCTCACATAAATGCATTTGAATAATCTAACATTCAACTTAAAAAGCTGTTCAGAAAGGACATTCTGAAATTAACCGAAGGTGGAGCTTTTAGGAGTAAGAAATGGATAGCTTCAAAGAGATGAGGCATGAACAAAATACAAGAGGGATATGAAACTCTGAAAGCAATACTCACCAACAGAAGCAAATTGAGAATCGATACCCAAAGTTAAAAGCATGAAGAAAAATAGTATGGACCAAAATGGGCCTCCTGGGAGCTGGGCTAGAGCTTCTGGGTAAGCAATAAATGCCAAATCAAAACCTGAAAAAATAAATGGCATTTTATGTAAGTTGCTAAGAAGAGCTACATTCTTGGGAAATAATCAAAATATTGGAGACAAAAGTCATTGTACTTTAGTACTACAATCCTTGACATAAGTCCTTTCTCAAGCAATTCAATTTCACTTAAAAGAGAGAGAGAGAGAGAGAGAGAGAGAGAGAGATGTGTTTATGTGGAAGAAACCTTCTAGAGAGGGAAAATGATGTTTACCCTGACTCTGTGAGAAGTGTCCTGTTAGCCAGTATGTAATTCTCTGACACCAGTTTATAATGCAATTGTAGATTACATCACGTTGCTTTCTATTTGATGCTACTTTTAGAAATACTTATTGTTTATTCATCATGTAATTCATGTTTCTCAATTTCGTGTATTTTCAAGTTCTCTGTTTCCCAAACGACCTACATATGATTCATGAAAGTTACCTTCTAGCCTGGGCTCTATCATTATGCAAACACAGGACATTTCTGCACACCAATCCCTCCTCCCTCGATGAGGAGTTGCACACTATGTGATCTCCAAGGCCCCGTATAGTTCTGACACCCCACCTATTTGTATTTGTAGCCATAGATGCTATAATAAAACTTTAACAAGCACCTCCTACTTGGAAGACCTCTAGGATTCCTTCCTGTGACCCTTTAGACAGATAAATAAGCACTCACCGTGAAAACATGTAAAGATAGAAGTCCATTCATCAGATTGCTTTAGAAACACAAACAGCTCTACACGTAAAGCCACTTGAATATCTTGTAGCACACTCGTGCTCGAAAATGCTGACCCTGCACTACAATTTTATACAAACAAATTTGCGTATACGTTGTCCCATGCCCTAGCAATGCATGGGAAGTGTTCAGCATGAAGGCTGAAACCTGTGATTATACAGGAAGTAGATCATCTAAAGGAATAAATCAAATCCAGAGAAACATCACCATGTTCTCTGAACCTGTTATTCCCTAGTGCATTCCTATTGACCCAGATGGCCTAAGAAGTTTTACGTTCTCAAAGAGAAATTATACATGATGGGATGACAGGACAGGATGGTCTGCATCAGAAGTGTATTAATTTCGGTAGAATATGCAAGAGTGTCAAAAGTGAGCTACATTGAACTAAACGAAGTTGATCATAAGTACCTGATTTTACAACTTGAGAGACTTCCTTTCCAGATATATGAGCCATGTGTCCCAGGATAGAGAAAATAGCAAATCCAGCAAACACACTCGTGAGGCAGTTTGTCAAGCAAACCACAATGGCATCAGAGTAGCAGTTATTATGGAACTTATTGTACGACGATAGAGCAACTAAGCCACCCCAAGCCACTGAGAGGGAGTAAAATATCTGGGTAGCAGCATCTTTCCAAACCTGAAGGACAAAATGATTCATTATTTTTAAATGGTTCGTTTTTATTTGTATCAAACATTTCACACATATGACTACATTTTAAAAGTAACAGTGAACACTCAATGAACCCTACAAAGCCTAAGCAATAAAATGTTACCAGCCTTTTCCCATTTCCTCCTTCCACTGGCAAATGCCACTCTGACTCTGTGTCTATCATGGCCTTCTCTGTATGGTTAGCTTTCCATATCTTTGAATTCACACAAGAGTTCCATAAGACATGTGAGCCTACACAATTTGGATTTTCTGATATTGATTATACCTGGGCTGGCATTGTGGTGCAGTGTGTTAAGTCAGCACATGCAACTCTGGCCAATCTGAGCCTGGCATCTGATCCAGCTTCCCATTAGTACATCCAGGAAGGCAACAGCAGGTGGCCCAGCTCCGTGGTCACTGTGGTCATTTTGGGAGATGAAGATTAAATTTGCTACAGATCTGCTGTTGAAGAAGGAACATCTCTCTCTCTCTCTTTCTCCCCCAACCCTTCTTTCTCTTTTATCAAGGCAAGGGACCTGAAACTCCATGCAGGTCTCCTACATATTGGCAAAGAAGTCCTTGGGATATATCTAGATCTGGCTCAGCATATTAGCAGGGAGCTGAATGGAAAGTGAGGCATCCAGGAAGGTAAATGATGCTACTGTCACAGAATAACGCCACTGCAGTAGCACACCATCGCAAGTCAGACGTCCTAATTTAATCCCATCTTCTGGCTATAAATTAAGGATTTTTATTTTATCAGTTACCATAAAAACTCCTGACCTGTGTATCCCCCATATCTTTCATGGCAAGAAACATTTTATTTCTTACCAAAACTGTTAAGACTTTTTGAAGAATTATCATGAATATGAGCTCCTATGAAATCACTGTTTGCTCACCACTTTTTATTGTCCAAAAACATTATCAACATGCAAAATTTGCACAATTGTGTGGGTCTGTAAAATTGCAACTTGTGACTAAACCATCAATAATCAAATTAGGCATTAGCAAAACGGCCTTCACACACTTTCTCCATGTGTGCAGACTCCAACCTCATGTCTTCCACTTGTTAATACAGTATATTTCACAGTACTGGGAGACACTGTCACCCCACTGAGCTACAAATAAATACAGCTTATGATTTCTAACTGTGATTTGATATCTCATACCCAGCCTGCTCCACTGCCTTCTCCCCATACATTCCTTATTCTGATTAATGATTCTGCTCACTGGCATCATGCCTTAAATCAGCTCCATACACCCTTCATCTAATTCCATATCCCAACATGGCCAGTGGAAGCAATGCAATGCGACAATCTCCAAAACAATATAAGAATTGTACACTCTGTTTAAACCTACTGTGTTATGACACTCACAGGGACCAAAGACTTGGTGTTTGAGCTTAAGGCTTGCTTCCTTAGGTGATCCAAGTCCACATGCTTACCTCAGCTTCCCTCAATTTGGTAAAATTCGACTGTGATCCAATGTAGTATGCAATGCCTTTGGATGCACCCTCCAGGGTTGCTCCTCGTATTAAAAGGATGAGTAGGACCACATAAGGGAAAAGAGCTGTAAAATAAACCACCTGCCAAGAAAAGCAACCCAAAGTTAATGCCTTTCTTCAGGATCAGGGTATATAAGTGTGCATGAGTCAATTAGCTGGTGGATACTAGTGAGGTGAATACTGGGGATTCAGTAAGGGCCCTAAGAAGCCCAGTGATTCCAATGCCAAAGGTGACTTAGCTCCAACGCCTGCTCCAGCCACTTTCAAAGAGCCCTTGGCAAAGGCACTGTGATGTATGAAGGCACATTTCCCACAGTTCCCATGCCATTAAGCAACACATCCACAGTGGTGACTTGGGAGCCGGATGGTGTGCTTTCAGGAACGTATACCCATAAATGTCTGAGGAAGCAGTCTGCTGTCAGCATGCACTGCACTCCAGTGAAAAGGGAAACGATTTCCAAGCAGCAGTATATGTTCAGCCCCCAGGAGAAAGAAATCCCTCTCATCTCCTAGTAGGTGTCTCCCACTTTGAAGGAAATGTCAGTCAAGCAGTCAAAACAATAATCATTTACTTTTTCTCAAAATGTACAACTGCTCACAGAGAAAACCATTTGCAGTTCTCAAAATTCCCATCATATTATGTGAATGCTTAAACCACAAAACAAGAAAACGGGGATACAATAATGTTTTTTGTAATAGGCCTCTTCCCACACACACAAGGTTCTAGGTCAGTTTTGGTTATCTCAGGTTAATAGAATGATTACTTACCATCCATCTCCTCTCTCCACACAGGGAGTCCCTATACTGTCAGTCTACATAACAAGGACTAGACATTCCTAACCAAGTGCTGCAATATATTGACCTGCAATCTATTGAAAGGACACCCTCCTACAGTGAGGCAGAAATTTGTGAAGTATACGCTCAAGCCTCAGAATGAGTGTTCTTTCAGCAAGAAGGGTACATGTTGGCCAAGCACTGCTCTAGTATTTTTTCACTCTTAACAATGGCTGTCACTCTAGGCATTTACTGAGAGCTAGAACGCCTACTTAGAAAGCCTTTCCCACATCCGAATGTTCCCATCATGTGTCTGGTAACGGCTGACATGGAACTCCAATGATCTGGAAAGCAGCTACTTGAGTGTTGCTTGTGATTCCCAAATTACCTTGCCAGAAGACTTGATTCCTTTGAATAGGGCTGCTCCAACTATGAGCCAAGCCAGAAGAAGACAAAGCGCTAAATACCACACAATGACTCCAGTCTCATCCATTCCGCTTGATCGTTGGAGTGCCACTTTACTGAAAACACACAAGACATTTATGAATGCATAATTGCTTGTCTGAGAACACATACATTGGAGATAGTATTTTCTCTCATCCAGGGGAACTTTCATAAATATTGCATCACACCGATATACCAATGCTCTTTTACTATTACAGGAAGGGGTAGCAGGCTGAAGGAATGACAAAGCCAGGCTCTCTGCTTAAGGGCTAATTGCACCCAATCCACACATCTATATCCTATGCTCCAAGATCAACTTGGAGAAGTGCTTGGCCTGGCAGTTAGCATGCTCGCATTCCACAATGGAGTGCCCGGGCTCAGGGCCCATCTCTGGATTCTTTTTTCTTTAATTGATTACATTGCATTATGAGACACAGTTTTATAGGCACAGGTATTCCGCCCCCCCCCCCCCGCCCCCATGGTGGATTCCTCCACCTTGTTGCATCTCTGGGTTCTGATGCCAGCTTCTTGCTAATGCAGGCCCTGGTAGCAACAGGTGATGACTGCTGCCCCCATGTGGGGGACTCAGAGAGTTCTTGGCTGCAGGCTTGGACCATAGGAGAGTGAACTAGGGATTAGGAACCCTCCTTCTCTCTTCCTCTCACAGAAAAATTAAAATCAAAGATCTATGAATAATTGTGTCTCCATTAAAAAAAGATCTGATTCTTCTATCTGTCTTTCCTCCTAATGTTTCAAACTGTTTTTATGCCATGCCTTCATTTTTGTTCTTTTGTTTTTCTCAAATTAAAGTAATGGATATGATATTTAAATTATAATTAAATATTTCTTTAATGCCAATTTGTGGATATAAACAAATCCAAATGGTTGCATTATTCATGCCTTTTATATATCTATCTACAAGTATGAAAAATTAATTCTTGATCTGATATTTGGAAACATTTCAAGGTCTGAATTTTTAAAGAATATTCGGAATAAATAATCCACATACACAGCAGTACTATTCAGCCATAAAAAACAGGTAAAATCTTGTTCTGAGGAACACAGTTAGACCAGGAATCCATTTATGCTAAATACAGTAAAAACAGGCATCATTTGATCTCATGTATATTTAGTACCTGAAATTGATTTCAGAACAATTGAATAGAACACAGTGATTATTATAGGTTATTGAATGTTTGAAGTGGGAGGTGACAGGGTAGACAAAGATCAACAATGATTAAGATATTAATAAATAATTCAAAGTTGCCTGGCTTTATCCCTCAGTAGAGTGACTACATATAACCATAATATACTTCATATTTCTAGAAAATAAAGAAAATATTTAAAGATAGTGTTGGGGCACAGCAATATGCACTAAGAAAGTGTGATGTCAGCATCCCATAACAGAACACCAATTTCCAAGTTTACGCCCAAACTGATCATGTCTGCTCTAGCTTTCTGCTAATGTGCCACAAAGGAGTGGATGATGCCCCAAATTATTGGGGTCACTGCAACCCACGTGAGAGACATGAAGTATGTTCCAGGCTGCTGCCTACAGCCTTGCCTAATCCCAGTCATTGCACCCATTTGGAGAGTGAGCTAGTATATAGACACTCTCACTCCCTGAAACTACCTTTAACCTATAAATAAACCATTAAAAAGAAGAACAAAAAATAACTTTGAATGTCTACATCAGAAAGAGATGACAATTGGTAGAGAAAAAATGACTTTACTCTGATTGGACATGACACAATACACACATGCACTAGAACGTGTATGTTATAAATGGGTAAAATTAATATGTGAGTGAATTTTTTTGAATTTTTATAACATAGTCACATGTGAGTAGGAATCGTTCAATACTATAAGCAAGACCTTTAAGTAAGGTTAGTGGTAGATCATTCTAAATAAACAGAAATATGCATTTTTGCCAGACAATGATAAATGTAAAAACAAAAAATGAGTTGCAGGTATAAAAATCTGACTAATAGAATTCATCACCAAAACGGTTACTGCTAAAATTACTTATATTCTGCAATGTGGATAATTTTAAACTTGTATGGCCAATAAGCATCAAAGAATACATCAGATAGAAATGAATCTATTTAACAATGATTATGAAAATATTTTCTATAACCTAACTTCAATCACTTCATACCGAAGAAACATTTCAATCAAATGAAGTATAATCTGATATGATTTTTCGTATTCATGTGAGTCAAGGAAAGAGTTGATCATTACATTTTCTCGATTGGAAAAGCTTCCAAAAATGTCAAAAGGAAGAGACACAGAAGGAATGCTAAACAGAGAGGGAGAGAAAGATAGAGCTGCCACCTGTTGGCTCATTCCTCAGAGGTCCACAGGTAAGGCAGGGCCAAGATGGGGTAGTGAAGGAATTAAAATTAGTTCTCCATGGTAAGCAGCAGGAATCCAACGGGAGCCCTCCATGATGCTGTCAGGAACCAGAAGCAGAAATTGGATCCAGGGACACAAAAGGGTTGTGTCACCACGCCACTAGGTTCAATGGCTACTCCCTAAAAGCCATTTAATAATATCTGCTTAAGAAATGAATACTTACTCCCAATACTGTTCACTAGGAAGCTGCCCTGGCTGATAAATCTCACTCCCATTGATGCAGGTCAGATTGTTGAGATTAATCCAGCTTTTATTCACTTGGATGCTCTCCCCTGGTCCAGTGCTTACATTACACTGGGTTACTAAAAAACAATAACAACACAAAACTTGAGACACATGGACATGTACCTAGTTGTAAAAAGATAATATCTTAGCAATGGAGGGGGAGGGCTGCAATGGTAAAAGGTTGAAATTCCACTCAAAAGTGTTACCAGCTGCTGGTAGTGCTGTAGCAATGTTCAGATGAAATAAGCCACACACATACAGCATCTGAAATGCTCTCCACTACAATCTGGGATTGAGTAGAAAACTACCTGACCTTTTAAACTGTGACTGTCTTCATAGAAATACAGTGACCATAACAGGTACAAACTAATCACTGTTCAAGCTGGAACTTAGTGTTCCGAGGAGCTTTAAGTACCGTGTCTTATTATCTAACCCAGATAGATGAACTGATACCCCTAACTTACTCAAAAACATTTCATCTTCATAACTTTATCCTCTGATGGGTACAGGTAATCATGATAGGCTGAGGTCTCTGTGGTGGTTATGGTCCAAGGAACTGATGCTCCATCATCCCAAAGAAGAGGAACATAGGGCATGCACAATGCCCACGGTCCCGAGACACACACACTGCTATCCTGGAAAACTGTTTTCTCCTATCTTTATTACTTTCTCATTTCTTCCTTCTCCTCTGTCTACAAAAGGATTCCTCTGCATGCTTCATCCTTCCTGATTGCCCTCAGAGATTGCATGTTGTATTAAACAATTTTCAGATTTGTAAGTGCTAGATTCTGCTCTCAGCAGTGACCTACATACTGGTTAGGATTGGGCCTAATGGGGTTACAAGTGATTAGAAAATGATCTAAGCCTTTAAGTTATTTAGAAATACAGGCAATTGGGCCCGGCGCGGTGGCGCAAGTGGTTAAGTCCTCGCCTTGCACGCCCGGGATCCCATATGGGCGCCGGTTCTAATCCCGGCAGCCCCGCTTCCCTTCCAGCTCCCTGCCTGTGGCCTGGGAAAGCAGTCGAGGACGGCCCAAAGCTTTGGGAACCTGCACCCGCGTGGGAGACCCGGAAGAGGCTCCTGGCTTCGGATCGGCATAGTATCGACCCGTTGCGGCTCACTTGGGGAGTGAAACATCGGATGGAAGATCTTCCTCTCTGTATCTCCTCTCTGTATATCCGCCTTTCCAATAAAATAATAATAATAAAAATAAATCTTTAAAAAAAAAAAAAAGAAATACAGGCAACTGATATGGAGTTGGTAGTATGTTCAAAAACACATCAATGAAATTACCTATAGGCGACCTGCTGCAGTTCTCATCCGACCAATATGAGCAATACTTCCATGGAAGTTCACTTTGGAAAGACGCAAACAAATAGTAGAGACTATAGGCAATAATGACATTGTAATAGATTGTCACAAAAATGGATATCAGGACCATTGTAATTCCCACACCTGGAAAACAGAACAATCAGTAATCAACAGACTTCAGTGAAATGTATTGTGCCAATTTAACTTTCTTTTTATAAAGCTATATCACAGTTTCCATGAAATCATCAGTTAAACAGCTTTTTGGTTTCTTAGAAAAATGTACTAAGGTCAAGTGAATGGGCCAGGTCTTGTGGTACATCAACTTAAGCCACCACCTGAGACTCCATCATACCAGAAGAGCACCGGGTCCAGTCTGGGTTGCTCTATTTTCCATCCAGCTCCCTGCTAATGCACCTGCAAAAGCAGTGGATGGTGACAAGTGCTCAGGCCCCTGATACCCACATGGGAGACAGGCATGGAGTTCTTGACTCCTGCCTTCAGCCATGCTCACTGCAAACCGGCCTTCGCAAACATCTGGGCAGACCCTTACAAATACTTTCCAGCAGTTAGCACATACCAAAAGGATGTTTAATACACAGACAGAAAGCTTCATGTTACCTGTGGCATGAGGAGTGTGCAGGAGAAAATAATGACCTGCCCTTCAACTCTTCTAAATGCAGCCTTGTAAAAGACATGTGAGGCACTAAACTAAGACAAAGACTGCATATTTAGCAGAAAAATGCTAGGCCCATGAAGTTAATGCATAACTGGACCATGTGCCAAAAGTATTCAAAAGGTGAACTTAAGAAAATAATGCCATTTGCACTGTTCTCTCTGGTGTTCTTTTTAACCTCTCCCACCTCTACAGCCCACAAAAATCAACTAAAAATTAACATTTTATTTTACATTCAGTTGTGGCAAAGTGTACAGGAGAACACCAAACGCATGATTCTTTCCCTTTACAAGTCTGGTTTAATGTTATACATCAACAGGTAAAATTGTATTTATTCACTGAGGACACTATCACATTTTGAAGTAAACATGCACTGTGGAATGGTGAAATCTAGTTCACTTACAAATGCATTACCTCACATGGTTATCATTTACATTCTCTTTACATCTTTCGAAAACTCAATGTACTATCAGCTTATGCACTAACTGGACTCACCACACTACACTGTACACTTCATCTCTTGAGCTTTTATTTCTCTTATTTCACACATTTCTCCTATCCAACCTTGGTCGACATCTCCCTCACCCCTGCCAATAACCATCTGGAGCTACCATTATATTCTCTTCCTCAAGGAAACAAAACACACCCAAAACTGTAAACACCATCCTTCCACCTCCTGCAGAAAGATAAATCCACACAGTCCAATAATCGTGATGAAGACGACTCATACAAACCTTGAAACAATGGAAGAATCCTCCAGACTGAAATTGGACCCAAGCTAGCAAACTGCCCCATTGAACACTCTAGGAAGAACAGTGGTAAACCAGCCAGTGCCAGCATAATTGTGTAAGGTATCAAGAAGGCACCTACAAAAGGCAGGAAAACACCATTACATCTTCAGATTTGGTAGCAGCCTGACAATCACCGCGGTATTTTCAAACATCCTGATGCAGTGGAGACAGGCAACACTGGGTTTGGGATCCAAACAAACTACATTCTGTGAGATAGTAGTTTGATTCTCTAAAACTTGGACTTCTCATCCATGAGACCACCACGCTACAAGTAACTAATGAGGATATGATCATTAGAAACACTAGCCCATACCAGGTCAGCTGGAGGTGTGAAATGACCACAGACTTTGCATCCAGACAGAGCGAAGCTAAAACCCTAGCTGCATCATGTACAGTTATGGACCCAGGGCAACTTGCCTAACCTCTGACTGTTGGATTCCACATGAAAATCCAGGACAATAGCAGCTCATCAGTTTGTGGTAGGGGTTCAAATACAGGGTCTATGTGAAAACACTTGGCTAAATGGCAGACACAGGTGTTTCATGATAGGTTTCCCTCCCATGGTTACAAATTGTTTCTGTGTCTGGTGCCATGGGCTATGAAGTTAAGCCACCATCCTCAGTGCAGCACCACATATGGGTGCTGGTTCCTGCCATGGCTGCTCCACTCCAATCTCACTCCCTGTTTTAACTTGCAAAACAGGGGTGGATGTCTCATGTCCTTGAGCATTCAATTGAGAGATACAAGGGAAGCTTCTTGCTCCTGACTTCTATCAGCTCATCTCCAGCCTTTGGGACATTTGAGGAGCATCACACTGAAAGGCAGAGGATTAGCCTATTGAGCCACTGCTTCAACCCAAATGAATATTTTTTTTAATTAAAAAAACCACACTTTTATCAACTGTATATCTGGGGATTTTGTGAAGCCACTCGATCTAGTTCAGTTTCTAATATATACATTAACTTTTGATATTTTCCAATAAAACCACATATTTTTATAACTTTATTCAACTATTAAAAGATCCTCTAAAGAAGCTGTGGCACATCTCTCCTCCATGGGCTGCTTACTGCTCAGCTATTAAAAGCATGAAATTGTACCATTTGCAAGAAAATGACCCATTATGTTCAATGAAACACGCCAATCCCCAAAAGACAAATAACATGTTCTCTCTTATGTAAGGCAAACTTCATGCAAAGTACAAGATCAACAGATATATAGGTAAACATGCATGTACCTATATTCATCTAGAGGAATTGTGTAACAGAGGCTATCTTGGTGCATGCATCTCTGTTCTTAAATCAAAAATGAACTCCCAATGAAATTGCTAAATATTATTGACAATAGGATCCTGGACTCTCTGCCCTGTTCATCTCTACAATGGCAGGATTCACTTATAAATAACAGAATGATATACTTATGACCACTTTAATAGGACTATACTATTGTAGCAATATAGTGAACATCAGTGGGTCCAATGGCTGGGTAGACAAGAGTGGGAATCCCTGACCTATGGAACTGTATCATAAAATAATTTTTAAAATATATCGTTTGAGAAAACTGCTATATACATATATATCCTCAGAGGCATACAACACCCCGCTTAAAATTAGATGAAAAAGAATGTGGACATACCTCCACCATTGCTGTAAGTCAGATACGGGAATCTCCACACATTTCCCAGTCCCACTGCATATCCAATCAGAGACAGAAGATAGTCTGATTTTTTGGACCAGTTACCACGTTCCTGATTTTCATCATTTTCATCAACATGGAAATTCTCAGTCGAAATTGTTATTGTCTAAAGAAGGCAAAGTATTATCTGTGTTTTTGCTGTTACAGTCAGAGAAGCACAACTGCATGAAACAAGTTACAAAAAGGTGAAGAGAGAAAAACTCTGAAACCCACGCTGAGGGGAACTCGTCCCAAAGCTTGGGAGAACCCTGCTGATGGCAGTAATAGTTGTTGATAAAATTTGTCCCTTATAATTTTTTTAAAGATTTATTTTTATTATTATTATTTTATTGGAAAGGCGGATATACAGAGAGGAGAGACAGAGAGGAAGATCTTCCGTCCGATGATTCACTCCCCAAGTGAGCGCAACCAGAAGCCTCTTCCGGGTCTCCCACACGGGTGCAGGTCCCAAAGCCTTGGGCCGTCCTCCACTGCTTTCCAGGGCCACAGGCAGGGAGCTGGATGGGAAGTTTGGCTGCCGGGCCACAGGCAGGGAGCTGGATGGGAAGTTTGGCTCCCGGGATTAGAACCGGAGCTGGATGGGAAGTTTGGCTGCCGGGATTAGAACCAGAGCTGGATGGGAAGTTTGGCTGCCGGGATTAGAACCGGCGCCCATATGGGATCCCGGGCGTGCAAGGCGAGGACATTAACCACTGCGCCACCGTGCCGGGCCCTGTCCCTTATAATTTAAAAAAGAGTTTTGCAGTTCCCAAGGGCTTCGCAGTTTGGCTTTTCCCTCTACCATATGGACATGACCTCGGGAGCAACAGAGTCAAGGATTGAGTCCCCATACCCTGGCTACCACACAGGAGCTGATGTCCAGTTCCCCTATTCTCTGAGCACATCACAGGCACACTAGAAGACAGCTGAATAGAACTGTGGAGAACAAGCAACAGTCACAGAAAATGAAAACCCAGCTCAGACCTCCCTCTTAAGTTTGCCCTCCCCAGGCCCTCCACTTCCCCACAGCTTTCAGATCCTTACCTCTTTTCTTCTGCACTTGAAGAAGCCTGGACACTTCAACTTGTCCATGGTTCACTCACTCCTTCGGCTTGCTCTACCTGGTCTCCTCTAACAGTCTGGCAGGGTTGGACTTGGTGCAGGCTACACTCCTCCACTGCTACCTTCCAGAATGAACCACTTTACCCAGGGTTGGGACTATTTATGGAGGCAAATTCTCCCTCCCCTTGCCGGGTGCTCAGACCTGTCAATTACCTGAGGAGACTAAAGTGAGTCTCTGTTTCCCCCCCCCCCCCCCAGGGAAGCCTACATGCTATGATTCCCTGCCCTAGCCCTAGGAAAGGGTTGGGCTATGCGAGCCTGAATTGAAAGGATAGACAGCCTTTGAATCGGAGTTTCCTAATCTTGCCCCACCCACTCTAGGTTCTGGGCTTCCTCCTAACCTGCCCTCTGTCTGGCATCTGCCCTGGATTAAGGAGTCACATGGGCTAATAGGTAGTTAGAGTGATGATCCCTCAGGAAATTTTCCTTTGAAAATATAAAATCTTCCATCTCGCCTATCCTGCTATTTGGAAGGCAAGTTCTTCATGGCTCATGGTTTAGCATAAGAACTAACTGGTCACTAGGAGGAGCCCCTGTTGGAATGTGAATCCAACTTCCCTCCCTGAGTTTCCAGGTTCATCACAAAATATAAAATATAAAAATATTTAAAAAAAAAATAAAAATATAAAAACAAACAACCCCCCCAAAACAACAACAAACAAACAAATAACGAACAAGCCAAAAGTCTCTGATAGTGCTTGTCTCCCCAAACAAAAGCTATCTTGGAATAGATCAAAATGTCAACCTGCAGTTTGATTGTGAGAAAGCAAGGAGATAGTACCTGACATTTCAGCTCACTATGTGATGTCGGAGGAGGCTACCAATTCTATCCTCCTTCTATCTTTTTGCTTTGAGCCGTAGACAGGATTATGGCTTCCCCACCCTTTGAGTTTATTCCTCTCCCTCTAGTAGATCCAACTCCCTGCTTATAGCCTGGGAAAGCAGTAGAGGATGGCTCAAATCCTTGGGGCCTGCACATGGGAAACCTGGAAGAAGCTCCTTGTCTCCCAGCTTCAGATCAACTCAGCTCTGGGCACTGCAGCCATTTGGGGAGTGAGTCAATGGTGAAAGATTCTCTCCCCATCTCTCCCCTCTCTGTATATCTGAATTTCAAGTAAAAATATATAAATCTTAAGAGAAATTATTCTAAGCCACATTTAGCACCAAAGAAGTTTTAGAAGCAATGAGCTTATGCTAACTTCACCTGATTCTTATTGTCCAACTTAGCTTCATATGTTTTGCAGGCATGGGTGATCATCTGAAAGTGCTAGGTTAGCACTATGTTCCTGTGAATTGTACTTCTGTGTAATTCAGACAGGAAATAGGCACAAAGCTCAAATGGAAAAAGATATACATCAAAGGCAACAAAAACATAACAAATCAAGCTGACAGTGTAATAGAAAACATATTGTAATTGACTATTCATGTAGATATAGCATGGAAAATTGACTAACCACGTAATTATCAGACCCAGAAATTTCTCTCTAGCAAGCCTGAAAATAATGAACAGAGTTACACTGTAAAAACAGGTGTACTACAGTTTATTGCTCAACTGCTTGCCTTAAGTACACAAAATAGCCTTAAATTTACAAACTCTCTAAGTCAAAATGCCAATTCAAGGCACACTTTGACTTTTTTTTAGAATGTACTACCTAATATTTTGAAACTTTAGGGCCAGTAATACTAAGAATTGACATCTCCATTCACTTACCACAAGGCAGAGAAGGAACCCTTGAAGCCAGGCATTCTGTACGTGATTTCAGATATGCCAAAGTTTCCAATCTCCACTGTAAAGCAAGAAGAGACTCTACTGCAAAACATACAAATAATTATATTACCAAAGAAAAACAAAAAAAAAAATCCTCAGATTAAAGGAATTAGAGGGAAAGCTAAACATTTTCATCTTCATAACTATCTGATAACTATTTCATTTTCATAACTATCTCAACACACTGACATTAATTAGAAGTCATGGGAAAATTTTCCCAAAACTAGAAAGCATTTGACCACAGAATCAACAACATTTTAATTAAAAAGTAGAAATTAACAAGTTTCAATAATTCATTCAATCTCATGTAACTAATTTTTGCTTGATCTCCATTAGAAGTATTATGGATTTCATAGTTCTTTTTCTTTTTTTTTTTTTTCAAAACTCTGGAATTTCTTCTCTAGTCTACTAATCTCAAAACTGTCAAACCCTATATTGCCCATTGTGCTTGGATCACAGAGCACAGTATGTATTACACCTTCATCTGAATTGTCTGTTCACAGGTCAAAATCATATTTGTCTGAGTTCAAATAACTAACAAGAACGAACAAATGTATGGCAATATTTTGAAAATTTTCAAACTTATCCTTTTATCCATTGTCAGTATTTTTTTTAACAAATTTAAAACATTAATCAAAGATTTACTTAAATTACATGAACCACCAAGCATTTGTATTAACATAATTTTCCTAAACTGCTCTGTTTTGGCTGAATTTGCTATAGTAGCCAATAAGCTTACCTAAATGGAATGTATTCTTGTTTGCTTCTCATAAACAGTAGCTGAAAGAGCGACATGAAGCAAAGCTCTATTGTGTAGCCATTTCTTTTTTTTTAAAGATTTATTTTTATTATTTTTTTATTGGAAAGGCGGATATACAGAGAGGAGAGACAGAGAGGAAGATCTTCCATCCGATGATTCACTCCCCAAGTGAGCGCAACGGGCCGATACTATGCCGATCCGAAGCCAGGAGCCTCTTCCAGGTCTCCCACGCGGGTGCAGGTTCCCAAAGCCTTGGGCTGTCCTCGACTGCTTTCCCAGGCCACAGGCAGGGAGCTGGAAGGGAAGCGGGGCTGCCGGGATTAGAACCGGCGCCCATATGGGATCCCGGGCGTGCAAGGCGAGGACGTTTAACCACTTGCGCCACCGCGCCGGGCCCTGTGTAGCCATTTCTTATTCAATCTCATGCAGTACTGAGGTCATGAAGTGTTATGGTAAAGCGGCATCTTTTCTTAGACATAAACTAAAACTAAAATATCTTGATTACGGAAAATACCCCCTAGGGGGTTGATAGAATACAGCTCTGATCACCAATTGCTGTTTTGACACTGGTCCTGTTGAACCACTTTACAAAACAAGCTTAGGAAGGTACAAAGTAATTTCTCAAGGCAATGACCTCTCTAACTCCATAAAGATGTCTGTTAATCCAACATGTAACCAAGCTGAATCAAATTCTCAAGGCAGTGCTGTCTCTAGAAAGAAATCCCTTATAGCCCCATATTCGGTCACTACTGAACCAAATTGGCATGAGAGCTATTACCCTGGAACACAAGAGATATTACATTGGCATCATCGTGCACGAGACTGCTACTCATCAACGACATATCTAAATTGAAACCTAAATCTAAGCCTACTTTCTTCCACCTAACAAGGACCTTAAGCCAGCTACACCTGATCGGCAGTCAGCTCCTTGGTACTATGAGGCAATGGCTCAGGCAGCTGCTGGACAATCTCCAGGGGTCACTGTAGCCCAGGGATGGAGGTATCACCAGTGAGAAGCCCACTCGGGACTACTGTCCCTTTGTGGATCACACCCCAAGCAGGCTGAAGGTATTCCTATAGAACCCCCAAATTGGGCCGGCTCACCTAACATGCAAAAAGTCAACGACTGCAGTTGGGGTAGTGAGAAAAAGTAGATACTTATTGCAAAGTGCAGAGCAAGGAGCTAGGCAACTATTGCTTCATTCCAGGCTCCCTGAGGAGTTAAGGGTAAATGTTCTTCTTCTTCTTTGTTTTTGATTTATTTATTTTTATTGAAAATGCATATTTTATAGAGAGGAGACTGGTTCACTCCCCAAATGGCTACAACCGCCAGAGTTGAGCAAATCTGAAATCAGAAGCCATGAGCTCCTTTAGGTCTCTCATAATGATGCAGGGTCCCAAGGCTTTGGCCTGTCCTCAGCTGCTTTCCCAGGCCACAAGCAGAAAGCTGGACGGGAACTGGAGCAAGAAGGACAGGGAGAGTGTCCATCTGGGATCCTGTCACTTGAAGGGGGAGGGTTAGCCAATCAAGCTATTTTGCCAGGCCCAAGGGTGAAGACTATTACAGATTGAAATTGTGGCTGAGAGGTGCATGATTAGCTTGTGTGCAAGTTCTTGGTTGATCAGTGGAGCTTGTGGCCTTCGTTGGTCAGTGATGTTGTGCTCTTTAGGAAATCTATGGGGCCCGGCACAGTGGCGCAGTGGTTAAGGTCCTCGCCTTACACGCCCCGGGATCCCATATGGGTTCTAATCCCGGCAGCCCCGCTTCCCATCCAGCTTCCCTGCCTGTGGCCTGGGAAAGCAGTCGAGGACAGCCCAAAGCTTTGGGACCCTGCACCTGCGTGGGAGACCCGGAAGAGGCTCCTGGCTTTGGATCGGCATAGCATAAAACGTTGCACTCACTTGGGGAATGAATCTTTGGACAGAAGATCTTCCTCTCTGTTTCTCCTCTCTGTATATCTGCCTTTCCAATAAAAATAAAACAAATCTTAAAAAAAAAAAAAAACGGAAATCTATGACAGCCAGGTGGGCGAAGTTGGTCTGGGAGTTATGTTCTGTCCAGACCTGGAATTCCTCCACACAGATCACCCCAGGACACAGCGACCATCAAGGTTCTTATCTACTGAAGGAGCAAATAACTTCTTGAATTTGGTGATTAGAATCTTGGAAGGCCAGCTGGATCACTCTGTTAGAGAATTTCTTTCACTAAAGGGCAGACAAGGACACCTTGTGCTAAAGGAGACAGACAAAAGGCTGGGTCCTGCCTTTACATTATGAGGGTTCAGTTTCAATGTGACTCTATTAGAAGCCCAATGTGACTAGGATGAAATGCCCATGTAACTCAGATCTAGTTTGAATTCAACTCCAGCTAGCATTGAAATATCTTGACAGAAGGATGAGAACGCGAACTGCTCTCACTTGTGTTTTTCAGAGAGACTTGTTCTCCATTGGTAACTTTCTCTCAGAGACTCCAGATTCCCATCAGCCAACTAAAAGCAGTTAGCATAGTTGTCATTCTTCTTCTTTTTTTTCTTCTTCTTTTTTTTTAAAGGCGGATATACAGAGAGGAGGAAAGACAGAGAGGATGATCCTCCATCCGATGATTCACTCCCCAAGTGACTGGAATAGCCAGAGCTGAGCCGATCTGAAGCCAGAAGATTCTTCGGGGTCTACCGTGCGGGTGCAGGGTCTAAAGCCTTTGGGCCATCCTCGACTGCTTTCCCAGGCCACAAGCAGGCAGTGGAGCAGCTGGGGTTAGAACTGGCACCCATATGGGATCCCAGCACAGTATCACATAGAAATTTTCTTTTAATATTATTGCTCAAAATTTTCCTTAAAAAAGATTTATTCATTTTAATTGGAAAGATAGATTCACAGAGAGAAGGAGAGACAAAGAGGAAGATCTTCTGTCTGATGGTTCACTTCCAAACTAGCCTCAATGACTGGAACTGAGCTGATCCGAAGTCAGGAGCCAGGATCCTCTTCTAGGTCTCCCATGTGGGTGTAGGATCCCAAGGCTTTGGGCTGTCCTCTACTGCTTTCCCAGGCCACAAGCAAGGGGCTAGAAGGGAAGTGGAGCAGCCTGGACATGAACCTGTGCCAATATGGGACTTTATCCACTAGGCTACTGCAACAGGCCATACACGTGACTTTTCATAGCATTCATGCCTTATCAACTGAGCCATCAATTGGGACCTCAATGAACACTTTTATTTCTTACATTGAAGGCTATCATTATCAATACTACTTATTCAGTGTCCTCTTGATTTAAATCCTATGTAGCTCATGACTAGTATATTAATAATATTGGAAGCTTGGTGTGGGAGTACGTGGGAACCTTTTGTACCACCTCACAATTTTTGTTTTATTGAAAAAAAGCAGTACTTTCTCAACATACATACTGTCAATATGTGAACAGAGCTTGACTTTTGTGATTAACTCAGTTGGCAATATATTCTAGAAGAGGATCCTGGCTCCTGACTTCGGATCAGCTCAGCTTCAGTCATTGATCACTTCATATTAACGAGTAAATCTGATCCGTGTTATGTCATGATGTTAAATGATCCTATTAACTAGATATTTTGAGCCTTCCTGACCTCTTTGACAAGCATTCAAAAACTCAAACTTCCAAATACTTCGATATTTTCCAATTTGGGTTCCATGGAGATAGCAAAGAATGTATCTCTCATCTTGAATATATAAGAACTTACTAAGTTATTTGGATTAAACATGTTGTCAAAATGTAAAGTGGTGCTAAATTTGAAAAATAATGTGAGGTTAAATAGGTGCCTCTTATTATTGGTTAATGACTTTTGTAATTGTAACCCTGTTTCTCCAAAGTCTTTTGTCAGCCATAGTTTTGCAATCTCTAAAAAAAAGATTGAAGCAAATGTTCTTAAATGCAAGTTTTCTGACCATTTTAAGATCAAACTGGTTTTAAAAATTCAAATACAAATTGCTCATGGAAATTAAAACTTTGTTGGTTCTGTGTTTGTTTCATCTCCTAGGTTCCAAAGGACTTTCTGTGACTGCGATTGTATTCAGAACGTTGGGACAGCTCTGTAAGCGGATAAGGCTCAAGTGTAACAATAAACTACACAGTTTAATGGAGAAAAGCCTGGTTAATTCAGGTTAGTAAGAGCAGGAAGTAATTCTAATGACAGCTGGTAATTTTAAAATCAGTTGGTGGAACTGCTTTGCTTTATTTTTTTAAACAATTTTGAAGGTTTATTTTACTTTTATTTCTTACACTAATTTTATGTTTGAAAGGTAGATTTACATAGAGAAAAAAGGAAGCTACAGAGATCTTTCACTGGCTAGTTACTCACCAAATGACCACAATGACTGGAGCTAAGCCAATGTGAAACCAAAAATGAGGAGGCCCCTGAAACTGCTTTATTCTGTCCTGTAATGTATGTTGTGTGTTCTGTGTGTACCTACTACATATCTATATGGTAATAGTTATTAAGAGTTCCATTTTAATTGACTTTAGGATAAGAGATTTCCAAATTAATGCAATCTTCTTGGTTCACATGTCAAATCCTGATGCATCAGGGCCACGGGAAAATCTTCCACCATCTTGGAAATTTCAAGGTTGATTCTAAACACACTCCATAGTTCCTAACTCTGTAGTAGGATCAGTGATTTTAAAAGACAGAAGCTTAACCCAGTCTTCCCTGGACATCAGGAAAGAGCTTCAGAGACTTGCGGTGGGACCTGAGGTCCAGGGCAATCTCTGAGAAGTGGCCACCCTGGTCTTTTATCACAGAGATCTGGAGGGAACCCAACAACAAAGCAAAAGGGTAAGAGGAAATATGTGCCTTTGGTGACATCTCAGTCTTGTGAGACCCCCTGGGACATCCCAAGTGCTTTTGCTGCAACAGCAGTGAACATTTCACCAAGGACTGTCAAAAATGATCGTCATAGATTAGTAGATTGGATTTAAAAAGCAAAATCCATCTATTTGTTGCCTACAGGAGACATATCTCACCAGCAAAAATCAAAAAAAACTATATCACATGGATTTTTATGTTTTTGTTGTTGTTAGTTTCATCTCTTCAAAACACTTTCTTCTCATTAAATTATTCAATGACTCAGGCACAGTGGCGTGGCCTAGCAGTTAAAGTCCTCGCCCTGAACACACCAGGATCCCATATGGGCGCCAGTTCTAGTCCCAGCAGCTCCACTTCCCATTCAGCTTCCTGCTTCTGGCCTGGGAAAGCAGTCAAGGACGGCCCAAAGCCTTGGGATGCTGCACCCACATGGGAGACTCGGAAAGAAGTTCCTGGCTCCTGGCTTCGGATTGGCACAGCGCTGGCCATTGCGGTCACTTGGGAAGTGAATCATCGGGCGGAAGATCGTCCTCTCTGTCTCTCCTCCTTTTTGTATATGTGACTTTTCAATAAAAAAAAATAAAGAAATCTTTAAAAAAATTATTCAATGACTCATAGATCATACAGTAGCATCATTTTCTTCTTCTAGAAGGTTCTTGATTTTCTTTTTCATTTCTTCAGCAACACATTAGTCCTTTGGTAGCATGTTATTTAACATCATGGCATTGTTAATTTAATTTCTTTCATGCCTGTTGTTTATTTTGTTTTGTGGCTTTTCATTTAAGGGTATGTATAGTAATTGTGTAATGGAGACTAACATATCCAGATGTGAGAATACAATGCAATATGCATCTCTACTTCCAGACCAGAGATGGACTCCCAATGAAACTGTTTACTATATCTTGACAGTAGAATGCTGAACTCTGCCGTTGTCCCTGCCCACAATTATGAACATATGACTGTTTATGAAGAACTCTGCTATAGCAACGATATATGGGAACTCAGAGAGGTGGGATAGAATTGAGGAGGGGATAAGGGAAATCCCAGGGCCTATGGAACTGTATCATAAAATAATGATGATAACAATAACAATAATAATAAAGAAATGAAATTTTAAAAAATGATCCCCAAGGCCATATCTTGTCTGCAGAGATCGTTGAAGATTTGACTGCCCCCAAAAGGCAAGAACTCAATGGTCAGGCATTTCCAGTGTATCTCCCATATGAGACTGAAGGGGACCAGAACACTCCTAACAGCTTAGATGACATACCAGATTAGCATGCAGGAGTCACCTGGTGGTACTCACGGTGGAAGGAAAGAGCAGTCAATTTCCTTCTGGACAGAGCAAAGCGACTTTTTGGTTCTTCTCAGGAGCCCCCAAGTTAGATGTTTCATCAAATCTTGGAGCCATAGCAGGAAAGAACTAATATTTACTCCTTTTTGATCATGTCAGAGATCCCAGGCTCAGGTTAATACTGCAGTCCTTCTAGAATCAGGAGAACTCCCTCTGACAAAGATAGAAATTAATGCAGAAGTTTGGAGTGTCCAGGAAAGTTTGTCAGGCTATAACTGTTCAGCTTGTACCATTGCCCAGGCTCCCTACAGGACTGTGTTTCCCAGTCTCCCTCTTTTTTTCCAAACTTGACAAGAAAGAAGCCCCCTGACTGTTCTGACTCAAAGAGTTCACTTTTTTTTTTATTTGCTAAATTGCCAAAGTTTATCTGCCCACCTATTTAAGGTTCTTCTGTTCTCCAGTTGTCAATGTAAGCCTGTTAAGCCATTGCTTGCCTCTTCCCTAAAGTGTATAAAGACTTGTGGAATCTTGCTAAACCTACTACAATGCTATAAACTGTTGTATTATTATGTATCATAACTAGTTTAAATCTGTGGCCATTTGCAATGTATTTTACGCATGTATTCTTTTTTAAAGGCTTACTTTTTTTAATTGAAAAGCAGATTTTACAGAGAGAACAAGAGAAATCAAGAGAAGGTCTTTCATCCACTAGTTGACTCTGAAAATGGCTGCAACAGCCAGAGCTGAGCTGATCTGAAGCCAGGGGTCGGAAGCTTCTTCTGGGTCTTCCACATGAGTGCAAGAGCCTAAAGACTTCAGCCATTCTCTGGTTTCTACCCAAGCAGTAAGCAGAGAGCTGGATCAGAAGTGGAGCATCTGGGAAATGAATCAGCATCCATATGCGATAACTGCACCACACCAGTCCCAGTTATGTATATCTTTTAACAAAGCATTGATGGAACTATGGTTTGTGTTCTAGGCCAAGCAATTTTCTGAGACTTTTCTGATTTGAAGCACTTTAGTAAAGAATAATTGTGTAAAAATAATTTGCCTATTCCTAACTAGATTCAAAAATGCTTTAGCATTTTTTTTTAAAAAGTCAAGTAACTTTAAATAACTATGGGTTAAAATTCTATTGGGGAGTGAACTAATGGATAGAATATCTATCTTTCTGTCTCTACTTCTCTGCATAAATCTGATCTGCATTTCCAATAAAGTTTTTTTTCTTAATTCAGAGAGGTTGATCAGTGTGAGATATGATTTCAAGGACATGTTAAGACAGCAGGATTGCCTGATTCTCTTTGTTGTATGATGTACTTGACTGTCCCTACATGGTGGGTTTCTACCCTGATATTACATGTTATTCCATTCAGTTAAGGTGTTGCTGTGCATTCTAACTGATCAATGTTTGTTCTTTCACGCCACTAAGCTGTCTCTGGGTAAGTTTTCTGCAATAGACCAAAATAACAGATGCGGTGAGGCACCTAGGGGGTCTTTTATTCCAGCACGGTAGGGACAGGAGTGGAGGAAGAGGGAGAGTGAGGGAAGGGGGATGTCTCTTGCCATGGTGGTAGAAGGTGGCTGCAAAGGAAGGAAGGTGGGGGCAACACACAAAGGGACACGCCCTTGGGTGTGTACCTGTTTTTTGGCCGGGGGGAGTGTCAAGAGGCCCTATAGAAACTGGTGGGTAGGATTATCAGAGCCCTTGGGGATTGGTATGTAGGGTTGGTTAGGGGGAGGGGCCACAATAGGTTGGTGGAAAAAGCTGTCATTTACAGCACTATGAGGATACAGTCAATTGGTTGGAACAGGGTTACAAAGTCACAGTGGCTTGGCAGACAACAAAATTTGAATCTGAAGGGTGTGCAAATCTTAAGGAAGGCAACCTAGGGAAAGCAGACATTTAAAATAGTACCTAGTCCGAAATGATGGGGGCCTTCAGGGCCGATGTTTGAGTCACTCCTCACAATCAAGGAGGCAATTTTATGCAACTCCGGAAAGTTTCATATATTTCCTATTGCCTTTATTTCTCATTTTAATTTCTTAAAAAAATTGAGCCTTAAGGGAGTTAACTTTAAAACTGATTAGACCTCATCCATAGCTCAGGCATAAATTAAAACAAAAGATTTATTTTTTATTTATTTTTAAAGTTGTATTGGAAAGTCAGATGTACAGAGAGGAGGACAGACAGAGAGGAAGATCTTCTGTTCATTGGTTCACTCCCCAAGCAGCCACAAAAACCGGAGCTGAGATGAACCGCAGCCAGGAGCCAGAAGCCAGGAGCCTCTTCTGGGTCTCTCACATGGGTACAGGGTCCTAAGGCTTTGGGTCATACTCGACTGTTTTCCCAGGCCACAAGCAGGGAGCTGGATGGGAAGAGGGGCCACCGGGATTAGAACCGGCGACCATATGGGATCCCAGCAAGTGTAGGCTAGGACTTTAGCCACTAGCCTACCCCATGCGATGAGGTATAACTTTTACTTTGACAAAGGTTTAAACCTCTGAGAGTTCTTTCATGTCTTACTAACACTTTCAGCTGGACCCTTGAAACTATGAATTAGGAGATTGTAAATGCATTATGGTTTGTTATCTACGAATAAACAATGAGAAGCCTTCAAGCTCCAGGCAATACTTCAGATAACACCTTGGAGGAAATCTACATTCTACCAGGGGCTATATTCTATCACTTGATCTTAGTGCAGTTTTCAGGAATTTTCACCACTAATCAAAGATGCCAGACGCAAAATAAAACCAAAATAAAAAGACATTTTTATTTCAGCAGGAGTGGTGGCCGCAGGGAAGCGGGAGAAAGCAGAGCAGAGAAAAATGGTGCTAAGAAGGGAGAAAAGGCAGAGAGGGGAGAGAAGAGAGAGATTTCCTGCCGTAGTGACAGAAGGGAGCTCCTAGGGAAAGAGAGAAAGACAGCCAAGCAGAGAGCCAAGAGCCAGGAAAGCAGAAAGCTGAGCTGGGCGAACCAAGAACTGAGAACAGGGAAAACACAATCTAGAGAGAGCACACGCATGGGGAGCATGCCTTTCTGGCCAGGAGGTGGGCACTGGGAACACAGGGCGATGAGGGACTGGTGGATAGGTCCATGGGCGGGCCATAAGAGACCCAGTCTCCGGAATCCAGTCCATTGCCCAAGGTTCTCCTAGACAGATCATACTTCCGTGAGCAGTAAAGTGAGCCTCTGCTTTTCCTCCCAGGTAAGCCTGCATGTAGCAATTCCCTGTCCCAGCCCCAAGAAACAGGCTGGGATGTGAGAGCTTGAATCAAAATACCTGACGGACTATGACAGAGAGCTGGGCAGGTGCCTTCACAATCTCACCTCCTTTCCTAGGTCCCCTGCTTCCTCCTAACCTCACCAATCGGTCTGGTCTCTGTCCTGAAGCCAAGTACTAGGAACTGGGATGGACCCAGAGTCTGAGATCCAATCTATTCATCATGATTCCCTGAAATAGACCATAATGCCCTTGGCTCACATATTTCCCGGAATGCTGACCCTCCTTGGATGGCAATTGGTGCCCCTGAGGCAAACGCTGCTTCCAGAGGAAAAACCCTGAATCCTGCACCCTGACTGGCAGCCAGCTCAGATAAGATTACCCAGCTGGCCCTGCCTGAAAAGAGCAACTTTGAGTTTGTGTCTTAGGCTCCTTTCCCATCCTTCAGGACAGCTTTGCCTTTTACAGGGATTGCTTTGTGTGGAATTTCAAAGAAAAACACAAATTATTCAGCAGGGTTGTGGGAAATTCTAGCCTAACCAAAGGAATCCACTCTCTGCAAAGGTGATATCTAGAAATAAACTGTAAAGCAACATTGTAACTTGACCAGGGAGGAAATAATTGTTATAATGTTATTAATCAATGCAGTATAGTTTTCATCAGAAAGCTCAAAGGATATAAACACAGTATGTCCAGGGAAGAAATGGTGGCAGTTCTGTGAAATGCAGCACAACTTTATGTTCAAAGAGTAAATAGAAGAGATAAAGGCAAGAGCATACATCCCCGGTACCCAAACCGTACCATCAGACACCCACAGGACAAGCAGGACAAGCCTTGTCTGTTCTAACACTGTGGGGCGGGGTTATCTCTGAAACCTGACCCATCAGCAGAGATCAATTCAAGCTTACAAGATATTGGAGCTTTATAAAGGCACAAAGTAGGTTTTACATTTTTTTAAAAAGTGTTTTATTTATTTTATTTGAATTTTATTTTGTTTAAGAGACACAGATATTCCATCTGTTGGCTCACTACCCAAATTGCCACAAGGCCAGAGCTGGGCTGATCCAAAGCCAGCAACCCCAAGATCCCATGTGGAAAATATTTCACCTTATCATCTGTACCTACTTACTTCTGATTATGGGTATAGGCCTTGCATATCCCAGATGTAGCAATATCTGCCTGTCTCATCGAATCTATCCATCTCACAAGCCATAGAAAGGGTACCTGGTCTGGTCCGGAGCGATAGTGTAATGGTTAAGGTCCTTCCCTTGAAAGTGCCAGGATCCCATATGTGCGCCGGTTCTAATCCCAGCAGCTCCACTTCCCATCCAGCTCCCTGTTTCTGGCTTGGGAGAGCAGTCGAGGATGGCCCAAAGCCTTGGGAACCCTGCACCCGCGTGGGAGACCCGGAAAGAAGTTCCTGGATCCTGGCTTCAGATCGGCGCAGCGCCAACCGTTGCAGCTGCTTGGGGAGTGAATCATCAGACAGAAGATCTTCCTCTCTGTCTCTCCTGCTCTCTGTACATCTGCCTTTCCAATAAGATAAATAAATCTTTTTTTAAAAGTGTACCTGGTGCCAATGGCTATGTCCTCTGCATCATCATTGCCACTCCAGAAAGTCAGTGGCTTTTTAAAGCAACAGGTCCCAGCTGGTTCACAGGAGTAGGCCAACTTAGCCTGTTTACGTGCACCTGGGCAAGATCCTCTCCCCTGCACAGGAGTTAGCATAGCAAATAGCACAACATGGACTGTGTGTTTCAATGCCAAGACATGCACCCCAGTCCTTGGGCGCTGAGACCAGAAATTCTTTGCTTCTGCAGTTGACAGGACATGAAAACACAGGTCTTTTGGCAATACTTAAGGCCATTAGTGGGAGTCTCTACCAGGATCTCAGTCTCAGGTCATAGGTATAACGAAGTTGCAACCATCTAGAATCTGTCAACTCCTTGTCCTGCTTTTCCCAGACAAGCACAGTGTCAAGAAGTCCACATGGCTTGCCCAGAACCTGTAAGGTACTGGCCTGCTAAAAGCCACCAGTGGGGCCCCCTCACAGGATACCAGCCTCAAATCATTAGCCAATTCCAGCGATGCTTTGCAGGTGCCATCTGCTAGGACCACTTCCAGACCAATATTTTAGTATACTATGGGTGGAACCTGTCTAAAATCTATGGGGCCCCTGGGATGTCCTCAACCAGACCAATACTTTAAAGTGCCGAGGGGGCAGCCTCCTAAGTGCCCTGAAACCCTAGCATATCCACTCCCAGACTAGCACTTCAGTGCAACATAAATGTGGGCTGCCTAGAACCCATATGGCTCCCAGCCTGCCAGCTCCCACACCAGAGCTTTGGTACAGTGTAGGTACCACCTGCCTTGGGTCCCTGAAACCCTGGCCTGCCCATCTAGATATCAGCACAATGGCCAGCCAGTATAGCCTGCCTAGGACTCTCAGGGCTTCTACCCTTCCTGCTTCCAGTCCGGTACTTAGTACTCTTATAGTGTGATCTATCTGGGGACCAGAAAGCCCCTGGCCAACCTGCTTCCAGACTAGAACTTTGGCCTGCATTGTATGCTCCCAGATTGGTCCTTTGGCATCCCATGGATCCAGCCTGCCTAGGACCTATGGAACCCCAGACCTACCCACTTTCGTTTTTTTTTTTTTTTTTAAAGTATTGGAAAGGCGGATATACAGAGAGGAGAAACAGAGAGGAAGATCTTCCGTCCGATGATTCACTCCCCAAGTGAGCACAACGGTCGATGCTATGCCGATCCGAAGCCAGGAGACTCTTGCGGGTCTCCCATGCGGGGGTGCAGGGTCCCAAAGCTTTGGGCCATCCGACTGCTTTCCCAAGGCCACAAGCAGGGAGCTGGATGGGAAGCAGGGCCACCGGGATTAGAACCAGCGCCCATATGGGATCCCGGGCGTGCAAGGCAAGGACCTTAACCACTGCGCCACCGCGCCGGGCCCAGACCTACCCACTTTCAAATCAATGTTTTAGTACACAGCAGGTGGGGCCTAAGACCCACAGGTCCATGGCATGCCCAGTCCCAGACTGGTGCTTTGGTGTACCTTGAATGCAGCCTGCCTAGGTCCACTGAGGCCCCTGCAGCCTGCCTAGGTCCACTGAGACCCCTGGCAAGCCCATTCCTAGATCAATGCCTTGGCATGCCATGGGTGTGGCCTTCTTAGAATCTGTGAGGCTCCCAGACTGCCTGCTCCTAGATTAGCGCTACGGCTGCACAGGTTCCCTGAGGCGCCATATCTGCTAAATCCATGACCAGTGCTTAGAACACCATGGGTATGTCTTGCTTAGAACACAGTTTCCAGCCTGTCCACACCCATAGCAGAACTTTGGACAGCCAGATGGTTCCTATGGGACCCTAGCCAGTCTAATTCCACATCAGGATTTTGGTTGGCTGTGTGGGTAGCCTACCCAGTTCCCCTAAGGCTCCCAACCTACCCACTTCCAGACTGGTGTGTTGGCATGCCACAAATGTGGTTACATAGAAAAGACAGGGCCTCAGGCCTGCCTACTCCCATACCAGCACTTTAAGTATATAGTAGGTGGGGCCTGCCTAGAACCCACAGGGACAGGATTCATTCATTCCCAGAGTAGCACTTTCATGTACTATGGGTACAGACTGCTTAATGTCCTTGAGGCTTCCTGACTGCCCATTCCAAAACTGGCACCTGCCTAGACTTCTGACCTGCCATCCCCCCAAACCTATACTTGGTGTACCATGGGTGGTGGCCTGCCTAGGAATCAAGTGTCAACTCCACAGCCTGCCCACTCCCAGACTGGTTTTTTGGCATGCCACCAGTACCACCTGCCTGGGACCCACAAGGTTTACAGCCTGCCTATTCCTTAAATGAAGCTATGCTTGCCATGGGTGGGGCTTGCATAGGACCCAAGTGTTGAGCCTGCAGCATGCACACTCCCAGGTCAGTTCTTAATGTGCCTTGAGTGCCACTTGCCTAGGACCTGCAAGGGCTCCTTCTTGACTTTGTTACATACAGTGCTTTGGTGTGCCTTGTGTGCAGCTTGCCCAAAACCACTGAGAGCTTGGGCCTGACATTTCCCTGACCAGCACTTTGACAGAGCATGGATGTGATCTGCCTAGATCCCTGAAGTCCTCCACCTCAGCCTCCCCAGACTGCTGTTTTTGTGTGCCATGGGTGTGGACTGCCTTGCTCCCTTGAAGTCCCAAGCATGCTCTATCCCACACTGGCACTTTTGGCATACCACAGGTGCATCCTGCCTAGGCCTAGTGGGGCCCCTATGTTGCCAGTTTCCATAGCAGCACATAGTGAAACATGCCTATGGCCTGTCTAGGATCCCAGTATCAGACCCTGCCTGTTCCCAGATTGATGCTATGGACTGTCATGGGTGTGACATGTCTACGTTCCCTAAGGTCCCTGGACTGCCTGCTGCTAGATTATTATTAGGTGTGTTGCAAGTATGGCCTGCCTAGGACATATATGTCCCCTGGTCAGCCCACTACCAGACAGGTGCTTGACATGCCACAGGTTATAGTCTGCCAAGATCCCAGTCTCAGGCACCCAGTTTTGGTGCTCCCAGACTAGTACTCTGACATGCTGAGGGTCCATCCAGTGTAGGATACCTGCATCAGGCCCATGATGTGCCAGCTCAGAGACCAATGCTGTGGCACACTGTGGATTCAGCTTGCCCAGGTCCCCTGACTACTTCTATACCTGCCCTTGGGTATGCCATTTGTGTACTCTGCTTAGCTTCCCTGAGGCCCCTGTCTGCCTGCTCCTATACCTGCTGGGGTCCATGCAGTAGGTGTGAATAACACGAAGGTGTGAAGAGAACAGCTCCCCTCCTTGGCAGGGCCCGGGGGAGCTTCCAGCTGTTTGGCAGGGCCTGGTGGATTTCTCTCTGACCACCTTGACGCAGTTTCACCCCTTTTTGCATGGACACTCAAGCACCCCACTAAGAATTTTGTAATCTATTGAGGCATTGTTTGCCCCTATGTGATGGCTTTTGCAACCAACATGAGCTTGAGAGTTAATGTTATTGATAATGTCTTGGTGAGTGGGCCTTTAACTGCGCACAGGAGTATAATTAAACCAATGCCGTTTCTGGACACCTTATTGTGTGCCTACCCATTGCCCTGAAATCTGGTCCAGACACATAGCATGCCTTCTTGGAAATGGCTTAATAAGAATTTTACAAACTAATGGAAGTGATGAGAATATGGGGTGAAACTGCTATGACAAAAAATATATATATAGCTACTGGAACCCTAAAGGCTATCCTGTTACTGGGACCCTAAAGGCTGAGCTTGCAGGCCTAATGGCCAACAAATGTCAGTGACCACCAACCCCCATAAACCAAGGCCTCAGACTTACTAACCCATGCATAATTCAAGGTAGGGGTCTGGTTGTCACAGGCGGTGCCAAGGATAGAACCCAGACTTGAGGAGAGCAGGTGGGGACTGGCAAGCCGAGATAAACAAGGAATGTGTAATCCTCCCTCATTCATCTCTCAAACTGTTGTAAATTGTGCCCCCCCGAGGCTATGTCAAATTGCCCTTAAAGGAAACCTTGTACTGCTTTTGTATAAATAAAGTGAACAGCTTTCATGCGTGGTCCACAATGATCTTGGAATTGTAATGGTCCGTCTCTTCTCTGTACGCCTATTTCACGCACCCTTCTCGAGCTCCGAACTCAGCTGGAGCTGGACTCCGGCATATACCAGCACTGTGGTGTGCAGCAGATGAGACCAATATAGGATTCAGCGTATCATGACCTGACTATTACCAGACTAATGCTTTGGTTGCATCTCGGGTGCAACCTACCTAGAACTTCAAGGTCCTCAGTCTGCCAGCTCCCAGACTAGTACTATGGTATGCCATAGGTGGTCTGTCTAGGGCACCCCTAGCCTACTCAGTCTCAGATTGGTGCTTTGGTGCACCACAGGTGTGGCATGCCTGGGACCTGCAGGTCTCCTTGCCTACCTGCTTGAAGATTCACAGTTTGGCAAGCCACCGGTGTGATCTGCTTAGGACACAATCAACAGGCCCTGGTCTGCCCTCTCTTAGACCCACATTTTGGTATGCCATGGGTATGGCCTGTCTGAGTCCCCTGAGGGCTCCATATCTGTCCACATCAAGGCAACTACATATCTAGGTCCTCAAGACCTCTTGTCTCCCTCACTCCCAAAATAGGTGCATGGTACATATGTGCAGCCTTCCTAGGACCCCAATGTCAGCCCCCTGACCTACAAACTCCCAGAAAAGCACTTTGGCAAGCCGAGGGTAGAATCTATGCACTTCATCACTCTACGGGTGCAGCCTGGTTAGATTCCCTGAGACCCTGGCCTGCACACTTGGAAGTAGTTACTTTGACATGGCTTGGGTGCAGCTTGCCTAGATCCCCCGAAGCCCTGGCCTGCCCACCAGGCCGCTAACTTCCAAAGAAGCACTGGCCGCTAACTTCCAGAGAAGCACTTTGGCATGCTGTGGGTGCAGTGTGCCTAGGTCACCTGAGGCCCAGACCTGCGCTCTCCAGACCACTGATTTGGCATACATTTGATGTGGCCTGTCTAATTCCACCAGGATCCTGTTCAGCCAACTTCCAGATTGTTGCTTGGCATGCTGTGGGTAAGGCCTGCCTAGAACCCAATCAAGGTGCTTTGGTACAACACAGGCGGGGCCTAAGTCCCCCGAATTACCTGCTCCCAGGGTGCCACTTTGGCATGCCATGTATACAGCCTACCTGGGACCCGGGAGTCCCTCCCCAGCTTGCCTGATCCCAGATAGGTGCTTTAGTGTCAGTGAGCATAATTTGCCTAAGACCCCTAATTACCCTGCCTGCCCACTCCCAGATCGGTGCTTTGGTGCCAACTCCCTATTACCCATGAGGCCTCTGGCATGCCTGCCCCAAATCATTGCATTGGCTCGCCACAACTATGGCCTGCCTAGGATTACAGTGTCGGGCCCCTAACCTGCCTCTCCTTGACTGGCAAATATTTCTTCCAATCTCACTCCCTGCTTACGTTGCAAAAGAGAGGTGGATGTCTCATGTCCTTGAGCATTCAAACAAGGGAAGCTTCTTGCTCCTGACTTCTATCAGCTCATCTCCAGCCTTTGGGACATTTGAGGAGCATCACACTGAAAGGCAGAGGATTAGCCTATTGAGCCACTGCTTCAACCCAAATGAATATTTTTTTTAATTAAAAAAACCACACTTTTATCAACTGTATATCTGGAGATTTTGTGAAGCCACTCGATCTAGTTCAGTTTCTAATATATACATTAACTTTTGATATTTTCCAATAAAACCACATATTTTTATAACTTTATTCAACTATTAAAAGATCCTCTAAAGAAGCTGTGGCACATCTCTCCTCCATGGGCTGCTTACTGCTCAGCTATTAAAAGCATGAAATTGTACCATTTGCAAGAAAATGACCCATTATGTTCAATGAAACACGCCAATCCCCAAAAGACAAATAACATGTTCTCTCTTATGTAAGGCAAACTTCATGCAAAGTACAAGATCAACAGATATATAGGTAAACATGCATGTACCTATATTCATCTAGAGGAATTGTGTAACAGAGGCTATCTTGGTGCACGCATCTCTGTTCTTGAATCAATGGCTAGTGCTGCACCAATCTGAAGCCAGGAGCCCAGATCCTCTTCCGGGTCTCTCACGTGGGTGCAGGGTCCCAAGGCTTTGGGCCGTCCTCAACTGCTTTCCCAGGCCACAAGCAGGGAGCTGGATGGGAAACAGGGCTGCCAGGATTAGAACCAGCACCCACACGAGATCCTCGGCACATTCAAGGCAAGGACTCTGGTCAATAGGCCATGGCACTGGGTCCATAAATTCTTTCTTCAGGGCCTGTGTCATGCCCTTGTAGGATAAGCTTCCACCTGCATCTTATAGGTGCCAGTTCCTATCCCTGTTGCTCCACTTCCAATCCAGCTTCCCTGTGTATGGCCTGGGAAAGCAGTAGTGGATGGGCCAAGCCCTTGGGACCCCTGTACCCTTATGGGATATCTGGATGATGGTCCTGGCTTCCAATCATCTCAGCCCTGGCCAATGTAGCCATTTTTTGGAATGAACTAGCAATAAGAAAATCTCTCTCTCCCTCCCTCTCTACTTCTCTGCCCCACACCCATCCACTCTATAACTCTTCCTCTCAAATAAAAATATAATAAACCTTTAAGATAGTTGCAACTCAGATTTTAAAGAATATAATTCTTTCCTGTAATTTAATAATCAAGCTTGCCTTCCATATTTCACATCAAAATTTGCCATAGTAGTTTTTGGCATCATGACCTAGATTCAGCTTCAGTGTTATTTATGAACAATACCCCAAACTAGTAGGCTGTATTGCTGTAGAACCTCCCGTCTGTGTCTGCTCATTCAACATGCAGAAAGCCAATCAATCATGTTACAAACCAGAGAGCAAGAACCAGGCAGCTATCGCTTAATACGTGGTTTCCCCAATTAATCAGGGTTAAAGCTTCTATAGACTGACACTGGGCTGAAAGGTGTGTGATCAGCTCGTGTGCAAGCTTCTGGTTGGTTAGTGGAGCTCATGACTGTTGTACTTAAATGAGCCAATACAGAGTAGCATAAAAGTCCTTTAGGTACTTGTCTTTGAGAATGGACTCATGCAGGAGAAGAGGAGGAGGCTTGTATCCCAACCCTGGAGACTCCAGATCCTCACCAAGGACTATCAGAGTGGGCACCAAGAACTATCCCAACTGCCAAGGAGACCACGGGGAATTGGAGTGCCCATGTAGGCCAAGAACTCTGAGGTCATCCATTCCCTATTGGATCTTCCACACGGGATGGAAGAATCCAAGATCCTTCCTCACAGGATCTAATGTCATCAGAACAACAGCCAGGAGCCCTGAGCAGTCCTCAGAAACAGCAGAACAGTAAACTCCCTTTGGGACTCAGGAAAGGAGCTTTCTCTGGTCCTTACTTAGTTCCAACTTTGGATCCCCACCCTCTCTTGCAATGGAGCCCCCCCAATAAAAAAAATTAGATTAAATAGACACAGAACAACAAGGAAAGCTTAGAAACAGATAGGAAACGGTCAGCTTGGACTCCCATATAGCTTACTAGGTATATACTTACAAAGATTAGTTACTTCTCACTAAGGTATTGAAGATTTCTCTGCACACCCCTCCTAAAACTGTTCAGTGTCTCAAGTGTTAACATATGCCTTGTTAGAGTTATAAGCCTGTTTGGACTATCCTAAAATTCAGTAAAAATCACACTTCAATATTATAAGCTGCTAAATATAAAAATGAAAATAGACACAAGAAGCTGCTAAATATAAAAATGAAACTAGACACAAGAAGCTAGCAGCCAGTTGTGCATAAACTAAAATTGAAATGTCAATGAAATAGTCACGGGATGTGATTAAGAATTGCGTTTTCTAACATATTGGTCACTCAGTACCATGTCAATTAACTCCATAATGTTGTAAATTGTTGTTGGTGTTGTGTTGTGGCTTTTCATTGGAGGGGATGATATTCTGCCAGCTCTACTTTCAGACCAGGGATGGTCTCCCAATGAAACTGTTGAATTTATTAGGACAATAAGATGCTGGACTCTCTGCATGGTCCATGCCTGCAATGAAGGAATCATGACTGGATATGAACTGCACTACTGTAACAATATGGAGGAATTCAATATGGGGGAGGGGTTTTGGAGAGGTTGGGGGAATCCCAGAGCCTATGAAACTGTGTCATAAAATGAAATAAAAAATAAAATGGGAATGGAAATATACAAAGCAAAAAAAAAAAAAACGAGAGAGAGAAAGAGAGAATGGGCTCATGCCACCCAAGGATGAAGTACAAAACAGCAGGGCTTATAAAGGAAAAGACAAATAAACCAGCAGGGGTTCAGGGGAACTGAGCTAATGCAGAACTACATTAGGGATGAAAAATTAGGTCCTGGCACAATGGATCAATTGGCTAATCCTCCCTTTGCAAGCAGTGGGATCTCATATGTGTGCCAGTTCATGTTCCAGCTGTTGCACTTCCTTTCCAGCTCCCTGATTATAGCCTGAGAAAGCAGTAGATGACCCAAAGCCTTGAGTCCCTGTGCCTATATGGAAGACCCAGAATAAGCCTAAGATATAGACTCAAAGCTGCTCTTATCAGCAGGGTCAGTTAGGTAATCTGAGCTGGATGGATGTCAAGGTGCCTGAATCAGGGTTTTCACTCTAGGAGTAGCTCCTGACTCAAAGGTAGGTCCCACACTCCTCTGGGGTTGGGACCATTGGGGAATGAACCAGCAGAACAGCGAACATCTGTGTGTGTGTGTGTGTGTCTGTGTGTATTGCTCTCTGTGTAATTCTGAATTTCAAGCAAGAATATATATATATATTTTAAAAACCTTCTAAATCAATTTTAGCCACAAAGGTTTTTGAAGGAATGGGCCTTACACTAACTTCACCTGATTCTTACTGTCAAACTTAGCTTCAACTGTTCTGTAGGTCATCACCTGAAAGTGCTGGGTCAGCATTAGCTTGCTGGGAATTGTAATTCTGTATGATTCAAACAGGCACTAGGCACAAAGCTCAAGAAATATACATCAAAGCCAACATCAGAGAAAAGGATTATGAAGAGGAATGTATTCCTGGTGAAGTTTTAGTCCCAGCAAGACCCCCAGGGATGTGCCAAGTGCATTTGCTGCTAAAGCAATGAATACTTCACCAAGGACTGTCAAAAGTCCCCCAGGGCTGTGTCCTATTGCCGGAGTCCAGCTCCGGCCGAGTTCGGAGTTCGGGAAGGGTGCGTGGAGTCGGCGATAAAGAAAGACACAGACACAGATGTTTGGTGCGTTCTCACAACAGCTCAGGAAAAAGCTGTCCTTTTTATTTACTCAAAACCCTTCTCAAGCTTCTGCACAAGCAACTATTCTATTTTTTTCTTTTCAAAATTAAGGGAGCATATACAGATATTTGGTCACTCCGTCTGCACTTCAAGGCTAGGCAGGTGCTCCTAAAGATAATTTTGCAAAATACTGTATTCATATTCTTCAAAGCAAGCTATTGTTTATTCTACAACAGCAGCCATGGAGCAACAGCCAGGACTCCAAGGCCAAGGCACATGCTAATTAGTGGTACTTTCCCACCACATTTCTGCTTCAACAATTTTCCCATCACTTAATGGGAAAATAGGTTATGAGGGAAAAACCTAAAATTTAAAACAGAAACTTCAAATGTTAAATCCTCCTACAACTATAGACTCCTACAACCCCATAAACAATAAAGCAATAATCAAAAGCATTTTCTTTAATAAAAGCATCCTTAATTCCTCTAGCTAAAAATTATAAAAGCAGCTAAAACAATTACATTTTCTAGGCTCCAAAAATTTGCAAAGGCAGGCTAGCCTTTGAGATAACAATAACTATATTTCTTGCCATAGCAGTTTCAGCTCTCACTCCCATCACTTGCATTAATATTTAGGATATTTTCAAACCCCTTCCCAGAAGGTGTGCTACATGACTGGGCCAAATTCTAAGACAATGGTTAAGTACCCAATAAGGTGTCCAAAAATGGCATGGGCTTAATTGTGTTCCTGTGTGTAAATTGTCGAAGGCCCACTCACCAAGACATTATCAGTGACATTAAATCTCAAGCTCACATCAGTTGCAAAAACCTGCAAAAACTGTCTCACAGGGGCAAACAACAATGCCTCAAAAGAATACAGAATTCTTAGTGGGGTGCTTGAGTGTCCATGCAGCCAAGGGGTGAAACAGCGTCAGGGTGGTCAGAGAGAAATCCACCAGGCCCTGCCAAACAGCTGGAAGCTACCCTGGGCCCTGCCAAGGAGGGGAGCTGTTCTCTTCACACCTTCATGCCATCCGCACCTACCGCACGGACCCCAGCATCCTATCTGTAGAGATCACTGGAGGGTTCACTTGTACAATTTTCCTTTGAATATATAAAAACTTGCATCTCTCCTATTCTGCCCTTTGGAAAGGCAAGTTCCTCCTGGTTTGTTGTTTATCATAGGAATAACTGATAGCTAGGAGGAGCTCCTGTCGGAATGTGAATCCAACTTCCCTCCTTGAGTTTCCAGGTTTATCACAAGAAGCAAGGAAGCCAAAAGTCTCTAAGAGAGCAAGGGTGTGTCTCCCCAAAAGCTATCTAGTAGAAAATCAAAATGTCAACCTGCAGTTTTATTATGAGAAAGCAAGGAGGTAGTATGTGAGATTTCAGCTTCCTGTGAGAATGTGGGAGAGGGTTCCCAAACCCAACATTCTGTTTCTTGGTATTGAACAAGCTGGACCATTAATGCATTCTCAGCCTTCTGAGTTTCCTCCTCACCTTCTAACCGGTCAACTTTCTTTTTAACTTTCTCAAAAACTGTGCTTTAAAGACACGACTTCCACCATTATCTCAGGTCTTTCTTTTATTGGAATTCTATTCTTTCTACAACGGATTTCTAACTTAATAAATCTTGCTTTGCTCACTGACATTGTCCACACTTATTGTGACACAGGGAATGAGGTTGCCTTCAATGGAAATTTCTCCTGTAACACTAAGAACAAGTATTTATCATTCCCGGTGCCAAAGTTAGGATGGACCCAGTCTCCAGAATCCAGTCCATTGCCCAAGGTTCTCCTAGACAGATCATACTTCCGTGAGCAGTAAAGTGAGCCTCTGCTTTTCCCCCCAGGTAAGCCTGCATGTAGCAATTCCCTGTCCCAGCCCCAAGAAACAGGCTGGGATGTGAGAGCTTGAATCAAAATACCTGACGGACTATGACAGAGAGCTGGGCAGGTGCCTTCACAATCTCACCTCCTATTCCTAGGTCCCCTGCTTCCTCCTAACCTCACCAATCGGTCTGGTCTCTGTCCTGAAGCCAAGTACTAGGAACTGGGATGGACCCAGAGTCTGAGATCCAATCTATTCATCATGATTCCCTGAAATAGACCATAATGCCCTTGGCTCACATATTTCCCGGAATGCTGACCCTCCTTGGATGGCAATTGGTGCCCCTGAGGCAAACGCTGCTTCCAGAGGAAAAACCCTGAATCCTGCACCCTGACTGGCAGCCAGCTCAGATAAGATTACCCAGCTGTCCCTGCCTGAAAAGAGCAACTTTGAGTCTGTGTCTTAGGCTCCTTTCCCATCCTTCAGGACAGCTTTGCCTTTTACAGGGATTGTTTTGTGTGGAATTTCAAAGACAAACACAAATTATTCAGCAGGGTTTTGTTACCAGTAAAGCTCAGTAGGTTCTTTCTCAGGTGAGTATAGAAAGAAAAAGCCAGAATTTGTTGCAAAGGAGAAGTTTTATTTGCAAAGTCTACAAATGGACCTGAAAAGAAGGAAGGGGAAAGCATCTCCCAGGAGATATTTTGGAGATGGGATACCTCCTGAACGGATTGAGATAAACACCAGGGTTACAAGAAGATGCCTGAGCTTTTAAGGATTCCCTGACTCCTAGTCTGGACAGGAGCTTGTAGAAGAACTGCCAGATTGATGGTCTCTAATAAATCAGGAAACAGCTAGGCAATTCCTGTGCTGTCCACTTGAAGGTGCTATTTTCCTAGTAACCTGGTGTGAAGGAACTAGGCAGCTGACAAATGGCATCTTTCCCAGCAATCTACATGCAAACATGGGGCAGTGAGATGGTGGCCCAGGAAGAATGAACTTACAAGATTTGTGCCTGGATTTGACAAGATTTGGGGGGCTTAGATGATGTTAGGTTTATAGGAAATTCTGTCCTAATCAAAGGAATCCACTCTGCAAAGGTGATGTCTAGAAATAAACTATAAAACAACATTTTAACTTGACTAGGCAGGAAATCAGTGCTAAAATGCTGTTCACCACTGCAGTGTATTTTCACCAAAAAAACTCAGAAGAATCAAGGGAGAGAACACACATCCCTGCTACCCCCCCACACACAATCAGGAATCCACACAACAGGTAGGACAAGCCACCAATCAAGCTGTGGGGGAGAGGTTCTTTCTGGTACCTGTCCCACCAGCAGAGATATACCCCAGCTTGTAACACATCAGAGCTTCACAAAGGGACAGAATAAAGTTTACTTCAATTTATAATCTGAAAATTTATTGTACACAATCAAAATGAACTCAAAGAGCTAACCCAGGTGAGAGTCCTCGCCTTCGAGAATTCCCAGGATCCAACTGAACATCTCAGAGACGTAACACTCAAGTTATAACTTCACATGTAAAGAATTGTCAGAGGTTCAAATTATTTGGTCAAAATAAGAGCTTAGATCATTATAAAAGTGATCGCCCATTAAACCTGAGTGTTGCAACCAAATTGCAAGCCATATCCAATCAGAGCTCAGGTGATCATCCAAACATTTGAAATAGGTAGATAAAGTTAACTTCTTTAAACCTCAATTATTTCAGTAGACAAGGCTCAGTAAAAAAAAAAAAAAAAAAAAAAAAGCAGAAACCATGTGAGGCATTCCCTTAGGGTCTATAAGAAGCTGGTTTACACAGGAAACAAAACACAGAGAAACCTTGATAGCGCTTGACATGAACAACCATTGCTTAGGAAAGTTACATGCATCAAGAAACAAAAGAGTTAGAGATTTTTCCAAACCTGCTAGCTGGACCTCTTGGAAAGGGTAACCAGGGGCTCAGTGCAGTAAGCCATCGGCTAAAGTCCTCACCTTGCACAAGCTGGGATCCCATATGGGCACTGGTTCCTGTCGCAGTCACCTGGCTTCCCATTCGGCTCCCTGCTTGTGGCCTGGGAAAGCAATCGAGGACGGCCCAAAGCCTTGGGACTCTGTACCCACATGAGAGATCAGGAAGAAGCTGCTGGCTCCCGACTGACCAGCTCAGCTCCGGCCATTGTGCCCAAGTGAGGAGTGAAACAGTGGATGAAAGATCTCTCTGTCTGTCCTCTGTATATCTGATTTTCCAATAAAAATCAATCAGTCTTTTTTTAAAAAAAGAGGAGCTAACCAGAATAATTTCCTTCAAATCTCACCCATCCTAATTTCAGACAGCACTCAACATCCATGGACTGCAACATATTCACTCTCTCCACTCCTCTTTCTTTTTGTATTCTTATTTTAATTTTTGAATTTTATCATGTAATTCTGTATGGTCTGGTATTCCCCTCGACCCAATTTCCACTCCCTCCCCCCCCTACTGATTTTCCCCATATTGTCGCAGTAGTACCTTCCTTCATAAAGAGTTACAACTCCATCAGTCTGCTATTTCAGTGTGCCCCAACATTGCTGGTACAATGGCAGACAGTCCATCACTGGGAGTCCTTCTTCTGTTTGGAAGTAGAGATGCATGTCGCAGTGTGTCTTCACATCTGGATATGGTAATCTCTATTACTCCACCACTGTGCATTCCAATTTACATGATGGATTCTGTATATTTAGAGAGAACATATGGTATATGTTCTTTGGGAATTGACTTATTTTACTGAGCATAATGGTCTCTAGTTGGGATCATGTAGTTGCAAATTGTATAGTTTCATCGTTTTTAATGGCTGGATAATATTCTATGGAGTAGATGTACCACAGTTTCTTTATTAACTTCTCTTTCAGTGGGCATCTGGATTGTTTCCATGTCTTTGCTATGGTAAATTGTGCTGCTGCAAATATAGGATTACAGATCCCCTTCTCATATGTAGTTTTAATTTCTTTTGTGTATATTCCTGGGAGCAGGATAACTGGGTCAGAAGGCAGGTTTATTGTCAATTGTCTAAGTACTCTCCATACTGATTTCCATGGTGGTTGTACTAGCCTGCACCCTCACCAGCAGTGAAGGAGGGTACCTTTCTCTCGACATCCGCGCCAGCAGGTGCTGTTAGCTGAGTTCTGAATTAGGCCAATTTGATTGGTGTTAGGTGGTACCTCAATGTGGTTTTCATTGGTATCTCTCTGATGGTTAGGGTGCCTGAGCATCTTTTCATATGTGTTAATCATTTTCTCTGCTGTACAGAAGCTTTTTAGTTTGATGTAGTCCCATCTATTCATTTTGGCTTTCACTACCTTTGCTTTTGGTGTGTTTTCTAAGAAGTCTTTCCCTGTTCCTATATCTTGGAGAGTGCTTTCTATGTTTTCCTTTAATAGTTTGATGGTTTCTGGGTTTAGATTAGGTCCTTGATCCATTTAGAGCTGATTGTTATATAATGTGACAAGTGCGGATCTTGCTTCTTAATTCTGCAAACTGCTACCCAGTTGTCCCAACAGTATTTGTTGAATAGCTATTTCCCTGGATTGTTTTTAGTTTTTTTTGTCAAAGATTAGTTGTCTATACAAGTGTGGGCTCCCTTCTGTGTTTCTATTCTGTTCCACTGGTCTTCTCTGTTTCTGTACCAGTATCAGACTGTTTTGATGACCACTGCTCTGTAGTATGTCTTGAGGTCTGGAATTGTGATTCCTCCAGCTTGAATTTTATTTTTCAGGATAGGTTTGGTCATCTTGTTCTCCTGTGTTTCCAGATGAACTTTTGTTATCTTCTTTTCTATTTCTGGAAGAGTGTTGTTGGGATTTTGATTAGGATTGCACTGAATCTGCAAATTACTTTTGGTAATATGGAATTTTGATGATGTTGATCCTGCCTTTTTAAATGTCTTATAGTTTTCATCACAGGTCTTCCACGTTTTTACTTAGCTTAATTCCTAGGTATTTAAGATTCCTCTCTGCTATTTTAAAAGAGACCGTACTTACAATTTCTTTTTCAACCATGGAATTATTTTTGTACACTTGTACCATCAATTTGTATTCATTAATTTTATATCCTGCTACCCTGACAAAGTCTCCTATGAGTTTCAATAGTCTCTTGACTGAGCCTTTGGTTCTCCTATGTAGAGATTCATGTCATCTGCAAATAGAGATGATTTCAGTTCCTCATTTCCAAGTTGGATTCCTTTAATGCCTTTTTCTTGCCTAATAACTCTGGCAAGGACTTCCAATATATATTGAAGAGTGGTGATGACAGTGGACATCTCTGTCTAGTTCCAGATTTTAGTGGAAAGGCTTCCAAACATTTCCCCATTTAGTATGATGCTGGCATTGGATTTTTTTGTAACTTGTTTTGATTGGGCTGTAAAATGTTCCTTTTATGCTTGTCTTGCTTAGGGTTTTCAGCATGAAGTGGTGTTGAATTTTCTCAAATGCCTTCTCTGCATCTATTGATATGATCATGTGGTTTTTATTTTTCAATTTGTTGATGTGATGTATCACATTTGTTGATTTGCGGATGTTGAACCATCCCTGCATGCCTGGGATGAATCCCACCTGCTCCAGGTGATTGTTGTGCCTGATGTACTATAAGATACTGTTGGCTAGTATTTTGTTGAGGATCTTTGTGTCTATGTTCATCAAGGATATCGATCTGTAGTTCTCTTTTTCTGTTATTTCTCTCTGGCTTTGGTATTAAGGTAATATTGGCTTCATAGAAAGAATTTGGAAGAACTGCCTCTCTGTCTATTGTTTGTTAAAACTTGTGGGGCCTAGCATAATAGCATATTGGTTTAGGTCCTTGCCTTGCACATGCTGGGAACACATATAGGCGCCGGTTCTAATCCTGGCAGCTCTACTTCCCATCCAGCTCCCTGCTTGTGGCCTGGGAAAGCAGTTGAGGATGGCCCAAAGCCTTGGGAACCCTGCACCCGCTTGGGAGACCCAGAAAAAGTTCCTTGATCTTGGCTTGGGATTGGTGCAGCACCCGCCGTTGTGCTCACTTGGAAAGTGAATCATCGGACAGAAGATCTTCCTCTCTGTCTCTCCTTCTATCTGTACATCTGTCTTTCCAGTAAAATAAAATAAATCTTAAAAAAAAAAGAAAAGCTTGTGTAAGATTGGGGTAAGTTCCTCTTGAAACATTGGGTGGAATTCAACAGTGAAGCCATCTGGTCCAGGACTTTTCTTGATTAGGAAGGCTTTAATTACTAAGTCAATCTCAGCATATGTTATAGGTCTATTTAGATTGTTAATTGCTTCTTGATTCAATTTTGGTGGATTGTATGTGTCCAAAACCTATCCATCTCTTCTGGGTCTTCTGATTTGTTTGTATATAGTTGCTTCTAATAGCTCGTAATAATTGTATGTCTGAAGTATCTGTTCTTATGTTTCCTTTCCCATCTCTGACGCTATTGATGAATATTTTCTCCCTCCATTTTTTGATTAGGTGGGTTAGTGGGGAGTCTATTTTGTTGATTTTCTCAAAGAATCAGCTCTTTGATTCATTGACCTTACATATAGATCTTTTGGTCTCTATCTGGTCTATTTCCTCCCTTACTTTAATGATTTCATTGTTCCTACTAATCTTAGGATTGTTTTGCTGTTGTTTTTCTAGTTCCTTCAACTGCAAGGTTAGCTGATTTACTTGATTCTTTTCTAGTTCCTTAACATAAGCATTGCTTGAGATGAATTTTCCTCTTAACACTGCCTTGATTGTTTTCCATAAGTTTTGATATGTTACATTGATGCCTTCATTTGTTTCAAGCAATTTTTAAATTTCTGCTTTGTGGGCCCGGCGCGGTGGCGCAAGTGGTTAAAGGTCCTCGCCTTGCACCCCCGGGATCCCATATGGGCGCCGGTTCTAATCCCGGCAGCCCCGCTTCCCTTCCAGCTCCCTGCTTGTGGCCTGGGAAGGCAGTCGAGGACGGCCCAAAGCTTTGGGAACCTGCACCCGCGTGGGAGACCCGGAGGAGGCTCCTGGCTTCGGATCGGCATAGTATTGGCCCGTTGCGCTCACTTGGGGAGTGAATCATTGGACGGAAGATCTTCCTCTCTGTCTCTCCTCTCTGTATATCCGCCTTTCCAATGAAAAAATAATAAAAATAAATCTAAAAAAAAAAATAAATTTCTGCTTTGATTTTCTCTGTTATTCATTTGCTCATTTAGTAACATATTATTCAGTCTCCATGTGTTTGCAAATCTTCCTTTTTGTTTTGACTTCTTGCTCTCTAGCTTCACTCCATGATGGTCTGATAAGATGCATGGTATTTTCATTTTTTAAAAAATTAGCTCAGGCTTGTTTTGTGGCCTGTAACATGGTAAATTCTGGAGAAGGTTCCACGCACTGATTAAAAAAAAAGTGTTCTCTATCTTTAGCATGAAAAGTTCGGTAGATGTCAACTAAATCCATTTGCTCTTGAGTGTGGATGAGTTCTGTTGTTTCTTTGCTCAATTTTTGTCTCCCTGATCTGTCCAGTGATGTTAATGGGGTGTTCAACTTCCCACTATGATTGTATTGGAGTCTATTTCTTCCTTTAAGTCCATTAATATTTTTTTCACATTCCTAGAAGCCTTGGCACCTGGCGCGTGTACATTTATTATGGTATTCTCTTCTTGCTGAATGGATCCTTGGATCATTATGTGGTGGCCTTCTTCATCTCTTTTAATGTTTTTCACAATGATGTCTATACCACCTGATATAAGAATGACTACACCTGCACATTTTCCCTTACTATTCTCTTGGAATATCTTTTTCCATCCTTTCACTTTCAGTTTCTTCTGATCTTTGTTGGTGAGTTGTGTCTCCTATAAGAAGCAGATAGCTGGGCTTTGTTTTTTGATCCAGTCCTTTAATCTATGGTACTTGACTGATGAGTTTAAGTCATTTACATCCAATTATTATGAATAGGTGGCCATTTGGCCCTGTCATTTTAGCAATGGGTTGTTCTTTGAGTCTTCTGTTAGGATTTTAGTGGGATGTTCACATTTACCTTTGGTTTTGGTAGCTGCTATTCTTTTCCTCTTTCATGAGGACATCTTTGAGTATTATTTGTAGGGCAGGTTTGGAGGAGACAAATTCTTAGAGTTTTTCTTTATTCTGGAACAAATTTATTTCATTTTCAAAGACAACGGAGAGCTTTGCAGGATATATTACTCTGGGCTTAACTTTTTTCCCTTTTAGAGTCTCCTGGCCTGTAGTATTTTCTCTGAGAGGTCAGCTGTGCATTTGGTTGGGGTTCCTCTATGTGTCAATTGATTTTTTAAAGTGCACATTTAAGGATCTTTTTTTCCCTTACGTTGAACTTAAGAGAGCTTGATTATCATGTGTTGTGGCAAAGTTCACTTTTGATTAACTCTTTTGGAAGTCTGTGCCTCTCCTGTATATTGTTTTCCAATATTTTCTCTAGATTTTGGAAGTTTTTGTTTATTATTTCATTGAATAATCCTTTAATCCCATTTTCTCTTTCTGTGCCTTGTTGAACTTCCATAATTCTTATATTTGGTCTTTTAATCATATCTTTTAATTCTTGGATACTTTTCTTTTAGCTTCTTTAACTCCTTTTTTCTTTTCAGCTCTGCTTCCAGTCTTTTGTTTGCTTCTTAATGGTGACAGGAAATATCTTCCAATTCCCAAAATCTTTCTTCTGCATCATTCATTCTATTTTTGAGATGATCCACTGTATTCTTAACTTCTGAAATGTCAGCTTTAATTTGCTCATTTCCTGTGTAACACATTCCTTAAATTCTTTGAACTCTTGTATATGTACTTCTCATTATTGTTCAGAGGTTTTATAATAAGTTTTCTGAATTCTGTGTCTCCCATTTTTTCAATGCCTTCTTTAGCTCTGAGGGAGGTAGAGGCTTTTGTTCCTTTACTAGGAAGTCCAGTAGCATTCATTGTGCCTCTGTCTCTTCTTTTAACTTTTGACATTACAATTCTTCTTGGTGGATTTTTCTCTTTAGTGTGGATTTCTAATATGTATTACCTGCAGGTCTACAAGTCAATTGTTAAATTGTTATGTTCAAATGTTCAATCTGTGGCCTAGATTGTGAAGGTGCCAACTGTCCCAGATAACTTGTTGTTTGGTGGCACTGATCTTGTCTAGACACACAAAATTGTGCCCAGTAGAGCACTGCTGGGGCTGAGGCCTTAGCATCTGGGGACCGGGCCTGGTGTGATAGTGTAGTGGCTGAAGTCCTCACCTTGAATGTGCCAGGATCCCATATGGATGCTGGTTCTAAGCCCAGCTGCCCCACTTTCGATCCAGCTCCCAGCCTGTGGCCTGGGAATGCAGTTGAGGATGGCCCAAAACTTTGGGACCCTACACCCACATAGGAGAGCCAGAGGAAGCTCCTGGCTCCTGGCTTCAGAATGGTTCAGCTCCAGCAACTGTGGCCACTTGGAGAGTGAACCATCTTACGGAAGTTCTTCATCTCTCTCTCTCCTCTCTGTATATCTGCTTTTCCAATAAAAATAAATCTTTAATAGAAAAAAAATGGATCATGGGGACCACACACATCCTGCAGGACACAAAGCTGGTGCTGTCCTCCCCGGTGGATTAACCTGGGTTGACTTGCCAGAAAAATGCCCACTCAGGCATTTGATCCTAGTGATGTTAGCTCCGATCTGCCACTACTCTGCACCACGGAGTCTGCAGCGCCCTTTCTTTTCATTGCTGGGCCAAAGTATTGGACAGCATTAGCCAGACCCAGCCTGCCTTTACTTCGTGAGCTCCCCAGGTGAACTCAAGCTCCCACCTGGCTGCCCTAAGTGCTGATCTGTGGCTGCTGCTGGGTCCCTGGTTGTCACTGGAGTTCGGATCACAGCTCACCAGTTGCTGGTGGTTTTTCTGCTCTATGTAATACCACTCCATTGTGGTCGCCTCTTTCCGGTGCCTAGGCAGTCTCCAGGTACCCCCTCCCCCCACCGTTGACTGCCTGACCCCTATCTTTTTCTGTACTCTGCTCTCTGTATTTTACCTTTTCTAATGATTCTCCATCATCTCAAACATGTCTACACTCTATGCCACCACCTTGATTCTCCTCTTGAAATTTCTGTTAAATTTTTAGCCTAGGAAACGAAATAGTATAAAACTAATGTTTCATTAAAAGATACTGCCCCATGAATCAAGTACATATATTTTAGTAATGTCACAACAATGGATGACAAAACAATAAAACAGACGTGCTCACAGTAGTAGTTATAGCATTTAGAAAGAACAGCAGATTTTCTCAAACTTACAACCCAGGGCAGTGGTAATCAAGGAACACTCTGAATACAACAAGGACAATAGAAGGATAGAAGGATCCTACACATGGGCAGAAAAACCTCAGGAGTTATTTATAAAATGGGAAGCCCTTGGGTTAGGACATGATAGAAAAGCATGGCACTACACAGGGTCTGGTTAGTAGTAAACACCAGCAGTTTCAAACAAAACATCTTAAGGCCAGTTCTTGCCAGTGCTTTTCTCAAAGAATAGCAAAGGAGGAAAGTAGTAAGTGATAAGCAAAGATCTTGGTGCTGACAGATACATGGCATTGGGTCCTGGCTCTCAAACAGACTCTAAGTACTTTAAATGCTCATTGGCTACTACCCTTTCCCATTTCAATAATCTATAGCGCCTCTCTCCTACCTTTTTTGCTTCCTTCCCATAGCTCCCTGCTCTCCTTATGGGAGCCTTGTGGGCACTTACAAATCATTGAGGTCTAAATAAAGTCTCCTGGGCTAAAAGTGGAAATAAATGCTTTTTTGTTTGTTTGTTTTTTAGTTCAGAACTCAAGAGTTATTGAAGAATGGATTAAAATTGTGTCTTTACAAAACAACTAATGAAAGGAAGAAAGGAGAGGAAGGGAGGGAGATTGGCAGGGAGCAGGGGAGTGAGGGAAGTGTGGTTGTTTTCTTGCAACTGTATCTATGAAATACATATGATCTATTCTCTTTGTTTTAATAAACATACTAATAAAAGAAAAAATTTTTAAAAATCATACATGATGCTTTAATAAATATTCCCTGGAAAGAAGAAACATGTTCTTCCTTTGCTTGTCCACAAGTTAGTCAGCAAGAGCAGTTCAGCAACTGTCTTAGACCAATAGGTAGATGATACATGCTGAGGACAGCAAAGCAACCGAGTGTAATGAATCTGGTCCATTGATTACAAACTCCACCATCCCCACATCCTAGATTGTCTCCCTCCTAATCACCTACTGTTGTGGACTTTAAAGTGATTGATATTTTGAATCTCTGCCGCAACTGAATCTAAACCTATATCTAAAGGATTCCATAAAAAATGTCATTGGTAATTTCATAGGGATGGCATTGCATCTATAGATTGCTTTAAGCAGTATAATTTTCATTATGTTAATTCTTCCAATCCATGAGCAAAAGGAATATTAGAATAAGTTTTCCTAGAGACTGTGACTGGGGTGTGTCAGAAAGCATCCAACAAGATAAGCTAGGGGGTGACAGATGCAAGCTTGGGAACCTGTTGAGAAAAGGCTCCAGGAAGAAGAGGCAAAAGTTTCTGCAGAGAGGTACGAGACACTCAATAGGCAACACTACACTGAAGGAGCAGAACAAACTTACAGGACTGATTTAACCCAATTTCAAACATAACATAAAACTATATTGTGTCTATACACCTACACATGAATGTTTATAGCAGTTTTATCATAACTGCTGAAACTTGGAAGCAACAAAGATGTTCCTCAGTAGCGGAGCAGATAAGTACACTTTTGTGCTCCCAGATAGTGGAATATCATGCTAGACTAAAAATATGAGCAATAAATCCATGTAAATGTGGGAGCTAAATTATTTTAAAATCAAAAAACAACAACAACAAAAGAAAAACCAAACAAACCCCCAAACACCTGTGTATATCAGTATTGGTGCAAAGACAGTTTTGCCAGACATCGTTTTATATGTTTGTCAAACAAATTATTAAGAATGATTTGCTAATATAATCTTAATAATCTGCAATTATGTCAAAATATACCGTGTATGTACAAAATTGATTTCATTTAGTTCTATTTATATCCTTTATCTATTACTTCCTTTTTTGTGTGTGTTTTTTTTGTTTTGTTTTGTTTTTGTTTTTTTCCCCACATTTTATTATTATTGCTATCATTTTATGATACAATTCCATATTCCCTTATCCCCTCCCCAATTCCCTCCCCCCCCCCAGTTCCTTTATATACTAACATATAGTTCTTCATACTCAGTCATATGTTCATCATTGCAGGCATTGACAATGGCAGAGAGTCCAGAATCCTATTGTCAAAATATAATATAAACAGTTTCACCGTAAGTCCATCTTTGTCTGGAAACAGAAATGCATACCACACTGCATCCTCACATCTGGTTGTTAGTCTCCATTACATAACTACTGTACATTCCCTTAAATGAAAAGTCATGATACAAAATCAACAATAGAAAGAAAAATAGAAATTTACAATGCCATGAAGTTAAATGACATGTTACTAGATATGACAGTCTCCATTACACAACTACTTTACCTTCCCTTAAATGAAGAGCCACAAAACAAAATCAACATCCGAGAGAAAAAAGAAATTAACAACACCAAGAAGTTAAACAACATGCCTTTAAATCTCTAACGTGTAGCTAAAGAAGTGAAAATCAAGAACCTTCTTGAAGAAAATGATGCCACTGCATGATCTACGAGTCATTGAATGATTTAATCAGAAGAAAGTGTTTTGAAGAGATGAAACCAACAGAAAACAACAAAACCCATGTGATAGAGTTTCCGCTGCTCCTTGTTGGAGTGTATCTCCTCCAGACAATAGACAGATGAGTTTTGATTTTTAATCCAGTCTACTAATCTATGACGTTTGATTGAGCTTAAGCAATTTACATTCAGAGTTAAATATACATAGGTGGTACTTTGGACCTGTCATTTTAGGAATGGGTTGTTCATTGATTTAGTCTTCTGTTGTCATTTTACTGGGATGTTCTTCACATTTGCCTTTGGTTTTGGTAGGTGCTATTCCTCTTCTCTGTCAAGATAACATCTTGAAGTAACATCTGTAGGGCAGGTTTGGAAGAGGCAAATTCTTTTAGCTTTTCTTTACTCTGGAAGAGTTTTATTTCATTTTCAAAGACAAAAGAAAGCTTTGCTGGGTATGTTATCCTAGGCCGACAATTTTTTTCTTTTAGAATCTGGAATATGTCACTCCATTCTCTTCTTGCCTGTAGAGTTTCCTGTGAGAGATCTCCTGTGAGCTTAATTGGCATTCCTTTATATGTCAATTGATTTTTTTCACGTGCACATTTAAGGATCTTTTCCTTATGTTCAATTGAAGAGAGTTTGATAATCATATGTCTTGGTGAAGATCGCTTTTGATCAAGCCTGTTGGGAGTTCTGTGTCCCTCCTGGATCTTGTTTTCCAATTCCTTCTCCAGATTAGGGAAATTTTCCTTTAGTATTTCCTTAAATACATTTGCAAACTCAGCTTCTCTTTCTGCACCTCCTGGGACTCCCATACTCTTATATTTGGCCTCTTAATACTGTCTTTCAATTCTTGAACACTCTTTTTGGCCTGATCCAGCTCTGCTTCCAGCTTTTTGTTTGCTTCCCCCTGGTGACAGGAGATATCTGCCAATTCTGAGATTTTTTCTTTGTTCTGCTTGCTTCATTCTATTTTGGAGACTCTCCACTGTACTTGTAATTTGCTCTACTGTGTTCTTAATTTCTGATATACCAGCCTTGATTTGCTTTACTGCTTCCTTAAATTCTTTGAACTCTTGCATGAGCTTCTCATTTTTGACCAGAATCTTCAAAATGAGTCTTATGGATTCTGTGTCCCCCATTTTCTCGATGTCTTCCTCAGTGAACTCTGAGGTTGGCATAGGGTTGCTCCTTTGCGGGGGAGTGCTCAGTAATATTCATTGTGCCTTTGTCTCTTCTTTTGCTCTTGCTCATTGTACTTCTGGTTAGCAGAGTCTTCTCCTTGGGGCAGGTTTCTAAGCTGTGTCACCCACAGGTCTACAATGCGATTTTACTTATTGCAGTTGGTACACAACTTTTTGCTTGCAGCCACTTGTGCCACAACCTCCAGCGAGTTCCAGGTCTGGCTTCTTATGTCAGATATCCACCATGGTCTCCACAGCCCTAGCTCTTGGCTCACCACTTTCCACCTCCTGTGATACCGTGCTGAGGCTGCACTGTTGTCTCTGCAACCTTTCTCCCTCTTCTGGTTGGAGTGGGTTCCAGGATCAGAGACACACCAGGTGTCCTATCTAGTTAGGTTGTTGGTGGCGTTGGTCTTGTCAGAACCTGTTGGACGTTAGGTCTGGGTGCCACACGGACCTATTTCGACCAGTACAATGTCACAGTCGGTATTATTTTCCTGCGGGACCTCAGCAAGCTCTTGCGAGCTCTGTTGTCCCCTGCAGTCCCTAAAGCTATTGCCACAGTGCGCAAAATGGAACCCAACGAGCTACCACAACAGTTCTTGATCTGCTGGCCATCAGATCCAAAGGCTACCCAGACATGCCCCGGATGGAACCCTTAGAATGCAGTTCCCTGAGTCAGAAATGAGCTCACTCCGTGCTCAGAGCATGCTCAGTCCTTTACCTTGCACTTTTCTCCTTACCAAAATGGCGCCCAAATCAGCTCTAGGGGGCTGCTTGGGCTATGAAATTCACTCTGTTCTTGCACTACCTGAGATTTGCTGCTCTGTCTCTGCTCCTGGTCAAATCAAAGGGACCAGCAGGATGGACAGTTCTTTGTCTGGATTCACCTCCCAAGCTCCCAGTGAAAGTTCCTTCCCACCTGGTTGCTGGTGAAGTTCCGTCTGCTGTTGGAGTTCAGATCGCCGTGCTGGAATATCATTCATTGCAACACCACACTGCTGTGCCCACTGCTTTCCTTTGTCTGTCAGTCTCCAGGTACCCCTCTGCTGTTGTTCTGTTCTTTCCTATTTCCTGAAATATGTCCTCTCTGCTTCATCCTGATTAAATGTTTCTCCGTCTGATTAAACATGTCCTTACCCTATTCTGCCATCTTGATTCTCCTATTACTTTCCATTTGTTGAACTCTTTTTAGTGGCGTATTAAGCCTTTGTCAGGCAAAAACCATGCAAATTAAAAGTGTTATATAAAAAAATCTTAAATATAGAAAAACAAAGACAAATACATTAACAACAAAAGAAATGAACCCTTCATATATACACAATTCTTTCATAAGAAGGGTACACAATCATCCAATGAGAAAAAGGCAATCTTTTTCAGCAAGTGGCCTTGGGAAAACTGGGCATTCACACGCAAAGCAATTAATTTCCACCTTTATTTTCCACTGCATACATACATTAACTGAAAATGGATCAACATCTCAACTTCAGTGTGAAAATGCTAAATTTCCTGGAAGAAGACATAGAAAATATTTTTAACATTGGATTTATTGCTTAGGCACCAAAAGTACAGGCAACAAGAAAAAAAAGGGGGGATAAATTAGACTTCACTAAAACTATTTTTTCTCCAGTAAAGGGCACTATCATACTCTGGGCTTGCTTCCCACACTTCCTGTCACCAGGCTCTAATCTCGTGGTGGCCAAGGATGGGCCAAAAGCAGGACTCTCCCACCACTCCAAGCCCTTCCCAGTTTGTTTCTGGGCCAGGGCTAGGAAGTAGGAGTCCTGTTGAGATTACAGGCAATGGGCTGACCCCGTGCACACATGACAGCCTTCTGTCTCAGAGTTGGGATTCCTGAAGAAGCCTCTTTCATCCCCTTGCTGGTCCTTCACCAGCATCTGATGTCTCTGCCCCTGGAGGTGTAATACTGTGTAATTAAATACATGTAGTCAAATTAGTCAGCATTTCCTTCCCGCTCACAGCCCAGTCAGTACTGGGGCTGGGGGCACCCTGCAGCAGACTGCCTAAAGGCTAGGTTTCCACTGTGATGCAGTGAAATAAGTCCCTACCAGGGTGTGCTTTCATTCCTGGGTGATCCTGGGTCCCAAGTCTGGAGTGTGGACAGTGTGGGTACAGCCTGGGCACAGAACCTTGAAAATCTCTCCCACATGGTATAGCTATTCTACTTGTGGGTATATACCCCCAAAATTGCAAAGAGAATCTCAGAGATCTTTTGTAATATATATAGTTATAGTTATAACATATATAGGAAAAACATAGAAGCAACTCTATCCATTGATGAGCAAATAGATAGGCAAAGCATAATATATGCCCACAATGAAACATCATTCACCCTTAAAATGAAAGTAAATTATGACACATATTACAACATGTAGGAACTCTGCATATATTATGCTAAGTAAAATACACCATTCAGAACAGAGCAAATATTGTAACATTCAATTTAGGTAGTCAAATGAATGGATCCAGAATTTTTGAAGTTGTGGAGATGGGGGAGGAAAATTAGTATTTAGAGACTATCGAGCTTCAGTTAAGGAAGATGAAAAAGAGATGAATGCTGATGATGGTTCTAGCAGCGTGCGAATGTTCCTATTGCTATAAAATGGTATGCTCAAAATGACTAAAATGTTAAAATCTATGCTTGAATACTTTATCACAGTAAAAAGATAAAATGAAAAATACTAAGGCTCAGCAGTAGTGCTCTAATATGGTTGACAAGAATGTATTCATATCTCTGAACTCTTTCTTTAGATAATAGTAGAATCCAAATTCAAAATGTTTTGTTAAAGACAAGGTTACTGGGCTTCATTCAATTTTATTTAATAAAATGAGAAATTAAAATGTCAAGATAACTATAATAACATACTAATGCAAGTATTATTATCCATCTATTAAATGTTGAATCCATCACGTCTCTATTCTAACTTCTCTTCCATTTGTACTCCCTAAATTGACATAAGAGATGTTCTTCTATATCAATTGTTTCAATTATCACTATATGAAGATGACAAATAATATTATAACTTCAATTATTTCCCTAAGATATATTTCACATTTCATAGTCACCTCAAACTCAACACATCCAAGAGTGACTTCATGATCAGCAACATCATATTTGGTTATTTCCCATCCATGAAATAAGCCGTAAAGCCATAAAAGCAGGAACTTCAATTTCCTTTATGCTCACGTACTTTATTATGGTCTCCCATGCCACACTGTACATATTGCCGTCATTAGTCTTTACATGTTTACATTCATTTTTGTGTTGATTAATGTCTTTCTCATACATTAAAATGCACATTCTATGTGGACAGAATGTTTACCTTTGCTCAAAATCATGCTCCCAAAATGCAACACAGTGACCAGTGCATATATAGTTTATAAAACTCTTGTTGAATGAATAACACGTAAAGCTTTGAATTTAAAAATGGAAAACAGTGAGATACGAAAATATGAAAAATGTAATTCTTCTTGTCTATGTGAAGATGAGAATTGCTGCCAAAATATTGGGCTGCAATTTGACATTCACCTTAGCTCTGGCTATTGTGGTTAGTTCTGGTCTATCATTTTCTACTTTAAACTGGATTTTCTGACTACTCCTTATCCAGTGAAATAAGTACCTAGAGCAACCTATCTAGTTCAGTAATTCCTGCATCTGTTACCTCTTGTTAATACTATCCCAACAATGAGTACCCGGGTCCATTTCATAGGCGGAAAATGGTTAAATACTCAACGCTCACAAATGAGGTCGGGTCATCACGAGGAGGCGGATAGGATAAGGAAATGGGACAGTTCATCTCAAACAAGGTTCAAGTGCTGAACATCCTAGTCCGACTCTTGGTCACAAGTCTCAAATGAGTTTAACACTACAATCTCTAAATTTGTGAAACACACAATATTAAAAACATTCTAACACAAATTTGCTGGAATGATTCTATGGGAAATGCCCCTGGATGGACATTTTTAACTGTGAAGTGTTACAAGCATCTACAGTTATACCAATCCAATTGAGATTGGAGTAAATACTAAAATATCAAAGGGAGTGTGCAGGCGGCACAGCTTCTGGCAAAACCTTAATATTTTATCAGGAAAAATGTTTCACAGTGCAGCTCTATTTTGGTTTTGAACTGTGTAATGAAGTGGTTACAAGCATCAGGTTGGTTAGCTGATTGGTTTACTTGCTTTTTGGTTTTTAAATTTTATTTAATGAAGGAGCAGCAAATTTGAATCTTATATTTGACTAGTTCAATGTGCAGACTGTCCTTCCACCCTATTTAAGCTTTTTGAAAATCCGAAGCTCTGCTCTCGCCTCTCTAGCGACGTTATATAGTAACCAAGTGAGCGGTTGTTAAGTGGGCTGCCTTCTACGTCATCAGATTGTGGCGTGCAACCTCGCATGCGCAACCAATTGTGAGCGCGTGCGTTTTCTGGTGTATGTAGCTTGAGCACCGCAGACAGTCCCAGTAGGACCAAGCAGTGAGATAAGCCTATCGCCTTGGGTGGCAGGATCTCAAATCGGTCGCTTAGCGGCCCCCTGACTCCCTAACACCAGCTGGAGGAGTATTCACCATGATTTTTGTCTTAATGACCTGCGCTTTGTTCGTTCTTCTGGTTCTCTTCTGGAAAAAAACGGTTGAAGGCAAAGGTAAGAGATTGGAATTAGGTGAAGGTTGATAAGTACAGGATGGGGTTTGAAGGAAAGCAGAAAGGTAGTAAAATAAGTGGTAAGAGATGATCTTTCCCATCAGAAGAGCACCAGTCTTCTCTGCCTCACCCGCTCTCTATCCAAGTTCCCACATTTTGAAGCATAGTCGGATTTAACAAATCGGTAAGCAGTAGGGTCAGCTTTTACAGCACAAAGCACCCATTGGCCACTCTGCTCCCCCATTTCAGCTATCTGTACCTTCTCTCTCGCCTACCTTTTCTGCTTCCTCCCCATAGCTCCCTGCTCTCCTTATGGGAGCCTTGTAGCCATTTACAAATCATTGAGGTCTGAATAAGGTCTCCTGGGCTAAAAGTTGGAAATAAATGCTTTCTGTTTGTTTGTTTTTTAGTTTAGAACTCAAGAGTTATTGTAGGCCTGTCGAAGTACCCAACACAGATAAGCAAAGGGTATTGCACTTTGATGTTATAAAGTTTCACTCACAAATATTTTTCTTCTCAGGCCATCTCTGGGGAGGATGTGTCTCCCAACTGTGAATTCATGTAAATGTTTTTAATCTCTAGTTTAAAGGACAAATCCATCCTGGTAACCAATATTAACCAAGTTATTGATGAATTTTGGAAATTGCTAAACTCAATGAACTACACATGCACAATTTCTTTCCTTTACAGAAAAATACTGGTCACAGATCATCAAATCTGGCTTCTCTTGCACTAGCAGCAACTGCTACTGGGTCGGCTAAACGCAATATCAATGAGGGTCTTTCAGTCAACAGGCTCTCTCAGGATATCTTAAACAACTTCCCTCACTCCGTAGCCATGCAAAAGCGAATACTGATAAACCTCAGGATTGTGGAATACAAGCTGGCTGAACTGGAACATTTCCTACTTACTCAGGGTATTAGTGATGCAGTACCTAAGCGACAATCCCCTAAAAAGCATGCAAGATGGAGTGACAGTGAAGGCAGTTAATAAAGGCGCTTTGCTTGACTTCAATTGACCATGTGGTTGTACTGAATGAATCACTGGGGGAGAGGGGTGAGCACACCAAGATAGATGCAAAACACAAATATCAATTGAGTTGTTTAATCATGTTCGATTTATTTGGAGACTTGGTGATCTGTTGTTAATATAGATTTTACTATGAAAGGAATGAAAGCACAATGGAGATGGGAAAACAACTCAAAGGCCTGAATTGTTTGTATTTTTTCAATACAATAAAAATGCTGTCAAAAGGACATAATTGATCTTAATCGTATTCTAGCATGAAGTGTTCTCTAATGGTCTGTAATACTGTGACTGTGTCCAAGAGTGCATTAAATGGGACTTGATGGAACCCTTACCAGTGGGTATCATACAGTTTTGTCCATTGTTGAATCTGTGTAATGAAGTCCATCATGAGAAGTCTGGTAAGGTTTACATCTTTGCAAAAACAGTGACACAAACCCTTAATTACTCCTTGTGGTCAGTTTTCAAAGGTATCTCTTCCTCTTTGCACCTCTTCTACCCCAATTAAGTTTCTTTTCATTTCCAATGTGTCCAGCTCTTCCCAGAGTTGCAAAAACCACCCATAGAAAACTGCATGCATTTTCCTATTGGATGAACAATAATATCTCAAATGCAATGGTTGGATGCATGCAATGTTATGTGGATTAAAACTAACAAAATAGAGACCTGGCACGATTATTCAATTAACCAAATTTCCCCTTGCAATAATCAGCATTCTATATGGGAACTTGTTGTTCTGGCTGCTACACTTCCCATTCAGCATCCTGCTTATGTGAGGTGAAGTCAACAGATGACTCAAAGCCTTGGGAAACTGCACTCACATATGAGACCAAGAAGAAGCTCCTGGCTTCAGATTGGCTCAGCTTTGGGCAATGCTGCATTTGGGCAGTGAACCACTAGATAATTCTTTCTAACTCTCCTTTTCTCGTTAAATCTGCATTTCCAATAAAAATAAATCTGAACATTTTATAAAAAGTCTAAGATCTAGTGAACATTGATCTTAAATTATTTTATAAAATCTGGTATAACTACAGAATTTTTACCTGACATTCAGTAGCAATATTTGGCCTATTATGACCTCAATGCTTTCACTGAGATGACATTCCCTCCACCTAAAGCAAATTACCAATATAAATCAAAGTTGTGCCTTTTCCCTTAGTACTTTATTCATCTCATTTCAAGAATGAGGGTATAAGGAATGTAAAAGTAAAAATACATATTTATATTGCTTCTAGTTACACTCACTTGCAAAGCCCCAAAAGCCAGTGGCACGTTTTTTTTAATTTAGGGGCTGATAGGGCTACTTGAGATTCAAGGAAAACTGTAAAATATCAGCCCTAGAAAAACAAACAAACAAACAAAAAACCACATTTAAACATACACAAAAAAAGTGACATGTGTAATTTTGCTGTCATCTACTCCTAGGGACTAGATTTAAAAACTTTGTAATAAGTTACTGAAAAGTTCCTTCTATAGTGGGGGCAGATAACATCAGTGATATATAAGTAACACAGAGTGACTTAGTGATGTATTTCATTGCCTTTTTGTGGGGAAATAGAGGATTGTCTAATTTGGCCTCCTCATCCTTGACAAGTTGAACAGGTTTCCCTAATATACTATCTAAACTGTACATCACTTCTGATGGGTAACTTTGTCAGGAAGACACAATCACTCTAGTGATCCAGTAGTCAAATAAAGAACCACAGAAAACTAAATTTGGTTAAACTAACTTTCTCATTAATGTTTTGTCCAGATTCTACTTATACTAGCCTAGATTTCAGAGAGCATGATAAACTATTCTTAGTTATGTGAAACACATAGAGAAACCAGACAGATCAGTTTTATCACACCTGGCACAGTAGCCTAGCCACTAAAAGCCTCACCTTGCATGTGCCACGATCCCATATGGGCACCAGTTCTAATCCCAGCAGCCCCACTTCCCATCTAGCTCCATGCTTGTGGCCTGGGAAAGCAGTTGAGGATGGCTCAAAGCATTGAGACTCTGCACCATGTGGGAGACCCAGAAGACACTCTGGGTTCCTGGTTTCAGATCAGCGCAGCTCCAGCTGTGAAAGCTGCTTCAGGGAATGAATCAGCAGAAGGAAGATCTTCCTCTGTCTCTCCTCCTTTCTGTATATTTGACTTTCCAATAACAATAAAAACAAATTAAAAAAACCACCGCAGAACTTCAAGGTGACTTATAAAGCTTCAACATTTGTATTCCATTTCTAGATTTATAATTTAGTGAACATCAATCCTCATTTTTAGTCTGTCCCATTTCACTCTTGGAAATAAACAACACAGACAATAAGTTCACATGAGCCAGGACAAATCCATGAAGATGAAAAATATTTGGAAAAAATATATTAAACATCACTCTTTATAAAATATAAAGGGTCCATTTTTCATATTTAACTAAGTAGTGCCTTTATTTTGCAATGTTTTCTTTTTATATTAAGTGATTTATTTTTTCTCTCAGCTTCCTTAAGAAGAAAAAATAGAAACAAGTAAGCACACTTTAAAACCTTGTGTAATGGAAAATGTAATTTTTTCCTAAGTAATCAGCTCAAGAGAATTCTCAGATTTATTAGAATAACATTGTGGTAATATTTACAAAAAAAAAGTCTTCGTGAAATATATGTTGTGATGTGTTTATACAAATAGCTAATCTAAAAACAAATGTAAGCACATGGTAAACAATAGATTCACATTTCTGTAAAACATTCCTGTTTAAATAGAAAAAAAATATCAGTGTAATGAACAAGTATATACAATTTTCTACTCAATTAACATAAAAATAAATAAGATTTCCACCTAGTCTGATAATCACGCTTTCAACACATTTTCAAACTATTTAGTTTCCATGGTTTCAACCACATATATAGTGAGCTTTCATTCTGGGATGCTATTACCACTAACAGTAGGTATTTCAAGGTGAGACTCTCTTTTGGGATCTACCATGCCCTTGTATCTCTCCCCACGATGTCTTTCCAGGTACGGACCCCAGTTAGAAGCTGGTTTGCAACAGCTTACGATACGCTGAAAAACAAAAGCAAAACAAAAATATTGTCTTACAGCTTATGTACCATGATTTTCAAAGAGACAAATACTAAACAAATCATGTGATTTGAAATGTTTAACAAAAATCATATAAGATTCATGGAACAGAGAAAGCAATAACCCAGCCAGGAGAAGTTCTATCAAATGTAAAAGTTAATGTACTACCCATATAGGAAAATAAGCAAGCATGTAAAAAAAATCTCAAAGTCTGCATCCTTTAGAGTAACAGTGCTCACTGCAAAAGCCTTTGCTGAATTCTCAGGCATTTCCAGCCTGACTTGAGGGTGAGGATGAGGATCCAGACCAGTGCAGAGTGCAGAAGGTTGACAAATCAAAGCAAGGGAGCTCCAGAATAAAGTGTTGATGTAGAACCATCCTTGCATGGGCTTGGGGAGTGGTGCAAGCCTTTCTTTCTCCTGAGCATTTCTTATCACTGTCTGGTAAGAAGTCTTAACCAATGCCAGGCCCCTCAGGGCTCCACTGAAGAGGGCTCAATCAGGGTACAGACTGTGTTCAGGAGAATGTATCAAGAGAAGACATTGTGGCACAGCAAGTTAAGAAGCTGCCCATGGCACTGGCATCCCACATGGCGCTGGCTCATGTCCCTGCTACCCCAATTCCCATACAGCTTCCTGTTAAAGCTGGCCCTGTTAAATGATGGCCCAAGTCCTTGGGTCCCTGCACCCACAAGTTCGACTCAGATGAAGATCTTGGTTTGGCCTTGGCTCAACCTTGACCATTGTATCCCTCTGTTGAGTCAATTAGTGGATGGAAGATTCTCATTCTCTCTCTCTCTCTCTCTCTCTCTCTCTCTCTCTCTCTCACTGCTCTGCCTTCTAAATAAATATATAAATCTTACTTTAGAAAGATAATTCATCACAGTTTGTCTGACTGAACACATGATTTCTAAAAGAGGAATTTAAAAGATCATTTGCTATGAGACATCTTCAACGCAAGCACAGACGTCCTTGCTGCTAGCTGCTAATCACTGCAGTAAGCCTGGGGAGACATCAAGAAGTCAAGGTCAGACCCCCCAAGGAGCTGAGTCTAATGCACCAACACATACAAATGCGTATGTTATCATATAGAGTCATGCACTGACAGATGATTGGATCATGCACATGTATAACCCAAGTGATTGTGTTATACCATACAGGTTAAAGTATTTCAAACTAATTTAATGTACTTACTTGAAAAATGTTCCCTTTAGCCTGACTTATTTTTATGACAGCCACAATTGGAATCCAAACAATGCAGAAAATAATCATACACCAGCCTAGAGCAACTCCCCAGTCAGGGTATGGAATTTGGCCATACTCGGGTCTGTGAAACTGCACCAGTGACCAGATTAAAATTGCCTGTGTAATGAAATATGAATGCAAGAGATTATACCGCACTTACACTACCCTTGCATTCCTTAGAAGAAATTTATGCAAAGCAACTAAAATATAAATACATTCAAGCAACTAAGATAATCAGAAACCAGAGTACACCAATATGAAATTAATCAACTAAATTATTTTCAATTATATTTAAATAAATTCTTTCAAAAATAATGACATTATTTACTCATAAAAGATACCAATTTTGCATACATAGTTACTTAAATATTTGGCCTTAATTTGGAGTGAGAGTAAAATAATTTGTGAAATTTTGTTATTGAGCTTTGATTTAAAATAATATGGTTCCATTGTATTGCATAATGAAAGCATTACAATTATAATTCAGTGCAAATGTAAAGGATGCTTTAGTGGGACCAGCCTTGTGTCACTGTGGGTTAAGATGCTGCCTGCAAAACTGGCATCCAGACAATGCTGTTCCAGTCCTGGCTGTTCCACTTTCAATCAGCTACCTATTAATGTGCCTAGTAAGGCCATTGAAAATCACCCTAATGTTTTGGCCCCTTTGTCCATTAGAGAGATGGGGATGGAGCCTTAGCTTCCTGTCTTTGGCAGGGACCAGTCCCAAGCCGTGGCAGTCATTTGCGGGAATGAACCAGCAGATCTAAGATTCTCTCCCTCTCCCTTTCCACATCTTTGAAAGTCTGAATTTAAAATAAACAAGTAAATCTCTTTTTTGAAACAAGTACACTTTAGTTGCCATGCTCTTCCCGTGGCTTAGCAACTGTTTTTGTTATTGCCCTATGTAGAGTACCTCTTCTACCCACAAAACAAACATTAGTTTGCATTCATAACCAGTATATGTTTACAAAGTACACTCCACCCCAGCCTCTTACTGGAAACAGCAAAAAGGAAGGGAAAATGTCCAGTTTTTGTTCAGGCACAACAGAGAAACATGAACATTAAAGTTGACTTACTTTTGAAATTTATTATGTACCATGATACAGTTTTATAAGTATAGGGTTTCATCCTTTCCCTTTTTTTTTCCTCCCTGTGCATTTTCCCCTCTCACCTTTTCCCCTGTGTTATCACAGTAATATAGACCCTTAGCACAAGTTTAATTTTCTGACATTTAAATGTATCATGACATGGTAAGTATAGCCATAGGTAATACTGCAATGTACAAGTGTATGCATAGGGTCCAGTGCAACAGCCTTATGGCTAAAATCCTTGCCTTGCATGTGCCAGAATCCCATATGGGTGCTAGAACATGTCCTGGATGCTCCAATACCCTTCCAGCTACCTGCTTGTGGCCTGGTAAAGTGGTAGAGGATGGCCCAAACTTTTATCAGGAGTAGAGCTGCATACTGCATGGTAATTTTACTTCCTGGTATGCTAATCTCCCTTGTACAGTTCATAAAAATTGAATTCATTAAAAGATCATTTTAAATATTAAAGCATTAAAACTCATTATTTAGAAACCTGTATAGTAAACAAACCTGAGACCTCCTAGAGGTTTCCCAAATATGGCGGCCTTTGTTTCACTAAAATCAGTGAGTAACCAGTAGTCTATAAGATGTTTATAAATAAACATGAAGGTGTAATTTTAGAATTCAATCCATTGATTCCACTAGGTAAATGTAATTAAAAACATGTAAATATGCTTCACAATTACTACCATTATGTCACTATAAGATCCTCGTGAGTGATGTTGGAGTCCAATTTATATGATTTTACACAAGATGAATGGTAATCTGTATCAGTTAATACTTCAGGTTTGGTATTTTAAAAAGTAAACCTTCAATCCTGTGCAATTAATGAAAATCAGCTGATAAAAAGTCTCATGAGATTTTCTACATTGATAAGGTTCTGACTTTATTATGCATAATTGTCAGATTAGAAAAACCATATTTAATGGCACTTTTTATTTTTTTAAGATTATTTATCAGAAAAGCAGTGAGCTAGAGAGTCAGACATCTTCCACCTGCTGATTCAGTCCCCAATAGGCTGCACCAGCTAGGGCTGCACCATGCCAAAACCAGGAGCCTGTTCTATTAAACACAGGTCAGTTATTTTGGTAACATCAGACACTAACTGCCTCCTTGATTAAGAAAAATTGCATTAAAATAAGAGCCTTTCTTCTTCACAATCATTACACTCACAATAAATTCTTTTAAGAAAATATCTGAGCCTTAATGTATCTTTGCATTTTCTGACCCTAGCAAAGAAGTTAGGAAAATGATTAATCATTCAGAATACCTTTAAGGGAATGAACAAACTAACAATTTATTTTATTTATCTGATTTATAGTTTGTAGCCTATTGGTGAACTTTCAGCTATCAGTAACTTTGGGATTTATAGAACTCTATTTTCTCAGAGTGTGCAAGTTCAAGGCCTCAAAACTGATACTACAGGGACTGGTGCTATGCAGCTGTGGGTTATATTGCTGCCTGCGTCCGATTTGGAGCTGCTCCACATCCAATCCAGGTCCCTGCTAATGCATCTGGGAAAGCAGCTGAAGCTGGCTCAAGGATTTGGGATCCTGCCACCTACGTTTGAGACCTGAATGAAACTCTTGATTTGGCCTGGTTCAACCCCAGCCATTGTGACTATTTGGGGAATAAACCAATGGATGGAAAATGTCTTCCTCTCTCGTTCAATGTATTCCTCTTTCTCCCTCTAACTCTGCCTTCCAAATAAACAAATTTAAATCTTCAAAAACTATACATAAATTCCTACATGTGTATATTATCAATTGAAATTTACAGTATATTATTACTTACAATCAAAAGGATAGGTGTAATGAGAAACCAACAAGCTCTCCACCACAGCCAGAATATCCACTTCTTTGTGCCAATCATCATTTCTATGTCTTTAATAAACCTATTCCCTCCTAAAAAAAAACATAAAACATGCATTGAGCCCTTGCTTGTATTTTTCTTCAAGGTCACATGAACAATACTGTCTTCCTACCTAAGCATGTTCTTAGCCTACAACAGTGAGGCTCCTTCAAATATATTTAATAATTATTATTACATAATTATGTAAGTATATTAAAAAGCAATGATGCCATACTAGTTAAATAAAACTCCATAATTACACGATTTATATAATAACATAAATACTATCTATAGTTCTTATTACCATAAATCCAGATGACTCCCACTATTTCCAGTATGGCTGCAATCAAAATGCCCCATCCAGCACAGAAGTGGTCAATCAGAAGAACCCAGTAAATGCCAGCCTACAAAAAAAATAGTCAGTTACTTCAAAGTAGAATTTCATTGTCTTTATAATTGATGCATCCAAGTTGAAAATTCATCAGTTTAATCTTCTCATAGATTCTAGTTTCACTGCTGCTAAAATGTGAAAGTGAATGTTGCAAATGTAAATGCAAACATGCCTCCAAATATCACAAAATAATCCATTCATTCTGAGTTCCTGGCAGAAAACCCAAGCATTCAAATACTGGAGTGTCAAACTCCTATGCCACATCTGCATGTTCTGTAGTAGCTGCCAAGCAACTTGGAGTCTAGGACTAAAAGCAATAAGCCTATTGGAATTGGAAGAACTGTCCGATAGTGAGCCTCTAACTCGGCCAACCTTGGTCCAAGTTGAACTTCAGACAATCACTAAACATCTCTGCTTTCCTCATTTGGATTACAACATGCTTCAACTAATCTTCTGTGTACAGGAAGAAGAGCTGCAGCATACCTGAGTCACACACACGAGCCCAAGGAGAAACAAGATCAAGCAGCAACCCAAAGTTACGGGACCCCTCATTTTCTTCATCAGCTTGGGGAACAAATCCTGGATTGTGGTTGTAATAGTTTCTTCAGAAGGAAACAAAATGATTAGTCAACTCATTTGCCAACTAAGTTAATCACAATAGTCAAACTCTGTTCATCAGATGGAAAGTGTGTGTTCAAAAAACACTCCAGGTCCCGCTTCTTGCTTTTGAGACTGAAAGTTACTTCCATTAGCAGTCTACACCTGATGATAACGACACAAATAAAATACAGCTCCATTTGCAATTTTCTGCCTATTTTGTCAAGTTTGCTATTGCAACTATAAGGTTTGAAACAGGATTATTGGAATGACAGAATTCCATGGATGCTTTTCTTTTAAATTATATTGCCATAATATAAAACCTTTTTTTAATTATTTATAAAACAAAAATTGTGATGTGGTATAAAGAGTTCCCATATACTCCACATCAAGCTTCCCATATTGTTAATTTATTAGTCATCAACTATATAGTTTTAAATCAAAAGAACACTGAGTATGTAGTAAGGATACAATTCTTTCTTTCTTTCTTCTTCTTCTTTTGAAAGGTAGATTTACAAAGAGAAGGAGACAAAGATCTTGCATGTGCTGGTTCACTCTCCAATTGGCCCATCCAAAGCCAGGAACTAGAAGCTTTTTCCAGGTCTCCCACATGGGTGCAGGGTCCCAAGGCTTTCGGTGGTTCTCCACTGCTTTCCCAGGGCAGAAGCTGGGAGCAGGATGGGAAGTGGAGCAGCCAGAATATGAACCAGCACCCCGTACAGGACCCAGCGCATGCAAGGCAAGGACTTTAGCAACTAGGCTACTATGCCAGGCCCAACAAATATCAATACAAGAAATAAAAGCATTCATTGAGTAGAGAATTGACTACACACATAAACAAATATGAAGTGGAGGACTAGGATATATGTTCAAGATTTACAAGGGCTTTGAAAGTCAGGGAACCAGTGTAATGGCTCAGCGGGCTAATCCTCTACCTGTAGCGCCATTATCCAATATGGGCACCAGTTTATATCCTGTCAGCTCCAATTCTGATCCAGTTCACTGCTTATGGCTACCAAAGGCACCAAATACTGGCTAAAGTCCTTGGGCCCTGCAACCATATGGGAGAACCAAAAGAGCTCCTGGCTCTGGGTTTTGCATCGGCTCAGATCCCATTGTTGTGGCCATTTAGTACTGAACTAACAGATGGAAGATCTTTCTCTCTCAGTCAATCCTCTTTGTAAGCCTGCCTTTCAAATAAAATAAGTAAATCTTGAAAGAGAAAAGAAGGCAACTAAAAGAATTATCCTGTAACCAAACTATGAGAATTTATTGCGTTAATGAGATAATGGGGCCTGGCGTGGTGGCCTAGCGGTTAAAGTCCTTGCCTTGAACGTGCCAGGATTCCATATGGGTGCTGGTTCTAATCCCAGCAGCCCCACTTCCCATTCAGCTCCCTGCTTGTGGCCTGGAAAAGCAGTCAAGGACAGCCCAAAGCCTTGGGATCCTGCACCCACGTGGAGACCTGGAGGAAGCTTCTGGCTTTGGACTGGCTTTGCTCCGGCCTTTGCAGCCACTTGGGGAGTGAACCATCAGAGGGAAGATCTCCTCTGTCTCTCTTCCTCTCTGTATATCCGCCTTTCCAATAAAAATAAATAACTAAATAAATGAAATAATGAATTTGTTTAAGGACTTCTAGTCAGAAATCTTAGAGGAAAGGAGTATGTGTTCATAGTGACAGGTGTAAGGATAATCACTCCAACAGTGTACATTAGAAAAATATCAGGGTCCAAATGCCCACCTCTGTAGCAACAATCAGATCACGAATTAATGAGACCTATGTCTGTTTATCAAACATGAATTGATAATAAAAGCAAAAAAGAACAACCCTGACAAGACTATGAACATTCACATGCAAGGTTTGAGTCATAGCTGCTTCACTTCGAATTAAGTTTCCTGGGGAAGCAACAGCAGATGCACAATAGACATGGGCTCCTGCCACACACATGAGAAATCTAGAAGAATCTTTAGGCTCTTGACTTCAATCAGTCTCAACACTAGATATTGCTGCCATCTGGGAACTGAGCATGCACAAGGAATCGTTTTCTCTCTCTATGCCTTTACCTTTGTCTGTATCATTGACTTTAAAAAAAAATTCTAAAAGAAAAATATAAATTTACATGAAATTTTAAAATTCAGCTGTTTATTTCTAGAAAAACAAGCAAATATGAACAGAGTAACATACACAATCCATTGTGACGGCTGCTTCTAGGAAAAAATACAGGAAATTTTAAGGAGAGAAACAGAACATTAAATTCGCCTATAACTGTTTATTTAAAAAAAACAGGTATACTGAAAGTGTGATAACATGAATGGTTTTTTTCTGTCGAATGTAATATTTTTCTATATGTAAAATTAAGTTCGGTTGAGAGCACTGTGCTATTGCAGGTAAAGCCTCAAACCGCAATATTACTATCCTATATAAGCACCAGTTTGAGTCCTGCTCCTGCATTTCTGTTTCAACTTTCAGCTAATTGGCTGGAAAACCAGCAGAAGACAGCCCAAATTGTTTGGTGTCATTGCCACCCATGTTGGAGACCTGGAAGAAGATCCTGGATCCTGACTTCAACATGCCCCAGCAAAGGCACTTGTAGCCATCAGGGGAATGAACCTGGAAGTAGAAGACCACTGTCTTCTCTCCATCTTTCTCTTTAACTCATCCTTTCAAATACATCAAATATAAATCTCTCAAGATAAAATCTAAGCAGGGGAGGCATTGGGCCTACCAGTGAAGGCACTGGTTAACAGGCTGTATCCCATTTTAGAGAACTTGTGATTGATCCCTAGCTCATGAGGTCAGCTTCCTGCTAAGGAGAACTCTGGGAAACAGCAGTGATTGCTCAAGTAATTGAGTTCCTTGTTCACTCATGTGAGAGACTGGAATTGATCTCCTGGTTCCTGGCTTCTGCCTGGACCATAGCAGGTATTTGGAGAGAGAACCTGTGGGTGGGAGTGCTCTGTCTCACATAAATGCATTTGAATAATCTAACATTCAACTTAAAAAGCTGTTCAGAAAGGACATTCTGAGATTAACCGAAGGTGGAGCTTTTAGGAGTAAGAAATGGATAGCTTCAAAGAGATTAGGAATGAACAAAATACAAGAGGGATATGAAACACTGAAAGCAATACTCACCAACAGAAGCAAACTGAGAATCGAGACCCAAAGTTAAAAGCATGAAGAAAAATAATATGGACCAAAATGGGCCTCCTGGGAGCTGGGCTAGAGCTTCTGGGTAAGCAATAAATGCCAAATCAAAACCTGAAAAAATAAATGGCATTTTATGTAAGTTGCTAAGAAGAGCTACATTCTTGGGAAATAATCAAAATATTGGAGACAAAAGTCATTGTACTTTAGTACTACAATCCTTGACATAAGTCCTTTCTCAAGCAATTCAATTTCACTTAAGAGAGAGAGAGAGAGAGAGAGAGAGAGAGAGAGAGAGAGAGATGTGTTTATGTGGAAGAAACCTTCTAGAGAGGGAAAATGATGTTTACCCTGACTCTGTGAGAAGTGTCCTGTTAGCCAGTATATAATTCTCTGACACCAGTTTATAATGCAATTGTAGATTACATCACGTTGCTTTCTATTTGATGCTACTTTTAGAAATACTTATTGTTTATTCATCATGTAATTCATGTTTCTCAATTTCGTGTATTTTCAAGTTCTCTGTTTCCCAAACGACCTACATATGATTCATGAAAGTTACCTTCTAGCCTGGGCTCTATCATTATGCAAACACAGGACATTTCTGCACACCAATCCCTCCTCTCTCAATGAGGAGTTGCACACTATGTGATCTCCAAGGCCCCGTCTAGTTCTGACACCCCACCTATTTGTATTTGTAGCCATAGATGCTATAATAAAACTTTAACAAGCACCTCCTACTTGGAAGACCTCTAGGATTCTTTCCTGTGACCCTTTAGACAGATAAATAAGCACTCACCGTGAAAACATGTAAAGATAGAAGTCCATTCATCAGATTGCTTTAGAAACACAAACAGCTCTACACGTAAAGCCACTTGAATATCTTGTAGCACACTCGTGCTCGAAAATGCTGACCCTGCACTACAATTTTATACAAACAAATTTGCGTATACGTTGTCCCATGCCCTAGCAATGCATGGGAAGTGTTCAGCATGAAGGCTGAAACCTGTGATTATACAGGAAGTAGATCATCTAAAGGAATAAATCAAATCCAGAGAAACATCACCATGTTCTCTGAACCTGTTATTCCCTAGTGCATTCCTATTGACCCAGATGGCCTAAGAAGTTTTACGTTCTCAAAGAGAAATTATACATGATGGGATGACAGGACAGGATGGTCTGCATCAGAAGTGTATTAATTTCGGTAGAATATGCAAGAGTGTCAAAAGTGTATTAATTTCGGTAGAATATGCAAGAGTGTCAAAAGTGAGCTACATTGAACTAAACGAAGTTGATCATAAGTACCTGATTTTACAACTTGCGAGACTTCCTTTCCAGATATATGAGCCATGTGTCCCAGGATAGAGAAAATAGCAAATCCAGCAAACACACTCGTGAGGCAGTTTGTCAAGCAAACCACAATGGCATCAGAGTAGCAGTTATTATGGAACTTATTGTACGACGATAGAGCAACTAAGCCACCCCAAGCCACCGAGAGGGAGTAAAATATCTGGGTAGCAGCATCTTTCCAAACCTGAAGGACAAAACGATTCATTATTTTTAAATGGTTCGTTTTTATTTGTATCAAACATTTCACACATATGACTACATTTTAAAAGTAACAGTGAACACTCAATGAACACTACAAAGCCTAAGCAATAAAATGTTACCAGCCTTTTCCCATTTCCTCCTTCCACTGGCAAATGCCACTCTGACTCTGTGTCTATCATGGCCTTCTCTGTATGGTTAGCTTTCCATGTCTTTGAATTCACACAAGAGTTCCATAAGACATGTGAGCCTACACAATTTGGATTTTCTGATATTGATTATACCTGGGCTGGCATTGTGGTGCAGTGTGTTAAGTCAGCACATGCAACTCTGGCCAATCTGAGCCTGGCGTCTGATCCAGCTTCCCATTAGTACATCCAGGAAGGCAACAGCAGGTGGCCCAGCTCCGTGGTCACTGTGGTCATTTTGGGAGATGAAGATTAAATTTGCTACAGATCTGCTGTTGAAGAAGGAACATCTTTCTCTCTCTCTCTCTTCCCCCCCCCCAACCCTTCTTTCTCTTTTATCAAGGCAAGGGACCTGAAACTCCATGCAGGTCTCCTACATATTGGCAAAGAAGTCCTTGGGATATATCTAGATCTGGCCCAGGCATATTAGCAGGGAGCTGAATCGGAAGTGAGGCAGCCTGGAGTGTGTGATGCCACTGTCACAGATGTCAGGATAACCCACTACACCAAGACACTACTTCAGGTCAGACGTCCTAACATAATCCAATTTTCAGGCTGTGAGTCAAAACTTGATTTTCCCAATTTCTACCAGCAATTAGTATATTTTGATCTCTTTATTTCGCACAGGAGTAATTTGCTCTGAATTTTTTTTTCTCACAATTTGTGATTTATTTTTTACACTTCTACATGAAGTTCTTAATGTCCTAAAGTATCTATTGCCTAACATTTATAAATGCATCCCAACTTTGCTCACGTAAGTTGAAATTGTCCTTGATCTATGTTAACTTAAAAACTTCTAATGTGATTTTTTTAAAAAGCCCAGTATTTTCTATTGATTTCTGGAAGTTTTAATGTTTTGCCAATTATGTTAAGCTCTCAAACCACCTAAGATTGACATTATAACTATCATGATGTGGAAAGCTCCTTTCATCTTATTCCCCAAATGGGATTATCAGGTTTTGACAGATAGTGATATGATCTGCATCGGATATCTATAGGATATCAATTATGTTGATCTCCAGGGCTGTCCTTTACCCACTAACCTGCTTAAAGATCTCTGCAAGATCTCAAGTTACATTTGACTGGGAATCTTTTTATAACATCAGGTGACAATTTATTGATAAAACTACTTTACCTATTATAGGACTATTAGGGTGCTTCAAATCTCATAGAAAAAGCGCTTGAAATACCCTCCTCATATACATGGTGCCTTTTCCTGTCACATCAATTTTAAAGTTATTTGTCATGTCCTACAAGAAATTTACTAAGAATTTTTGCTTAAATTCTGTTGACTATCCATATCTGTTGTGATAAGAAAAATATTTTCATTTTTATCAAGCCTGGTATTCCACAATTTTTCAAGAATTATGATGCATACGAGCATCTACTAAATCACTCTATTTTCTCATCGCTTTTTATGTTTCAAAAACTATTAACATGCATAATTTGTGAAACTGTGTAGGTCATTAAAATTACAGTTTATGAATTCAGCAACATTAATCAAATTAGGTGATGGCACACATGCCTCCCTACAATTTTTCCTTACGCAGAGACTCCAAGCTCATATCTTCCACTTGTTAATACGGTATATTTCACAGTACTGGGAGACACTGTCACCCCACTGAGCTACAAATAAATGCAGCTTATTATATCTAATTGTGATTTGATATCTCACACCCAGCCTGCTCCACTGCCTTCTCCCCATACATTCCTTATTCTGATTAATGATTCTGCTCACTGGCATCATGCCTTAAATCAGCTCCATACATCCTTCATCTAATCCCATATCCCAACATGGCCAGTGGAAGCAATGCAATGCGACAATCTCCAAAACAAAATAAGAATTGTACACTCTGTTTAAACCTACTGTGTTATGACACTCACAGGGACCAAAGACTTTTGGTGTTTGAGCTTAAGGCTTGCTTCCTTAAGTGATCCAAGTCCACATGCTTACCTCAGCTTCCCTCAATTTGGTAAAATTCGACTGTGATCCAATGTAGTATGCAATGCCTTTGGATGCACCCTCCAGGGTTGCTCCTCGTATTAAAAGGATGAGTAGGACCACATAAGGGAAAAGAGCTGTAAAATAAACCACCTGCCAAGAAAAGCAACCCAAAGTTAATGCCTTTCTTCGGGATCAGGGTATGTAAGTGTGCATGAGTCACACTTATATACTAGTGAGGTGAATACTGGGGATTCAGTAAGGGCCCTAAGAAGCCCGGTGATTCCAATGCCAAAGGTGACTTAGCTCCAACACCTGCTCCAGCCACTTTCAAAGAGCCCTTGGCAAAGGCACTGTGATGTATGAAGGCACATTTCCCACAGTTCCCATGCCAATAAGCAACACATCCACAGTGGTGACTTGGGAGCCGGATGGTGTGCTTTCAGGAACGTATACCCATAAATGTCTGAGGAAGCAGTCTGCTGTCAGCATGCACTGCACTCCAGTGAAAAGGGAAACGATTTCCAAGCAGCAGTATATGTTCAGCCCCCAGGAGAAAGAAATCCCTCTCATCTCCTAGTAGGTGTCTCCCACTTTGAAGGAAATGTCAGTCAAGCAGTCAAAACAATAATCATTTACTTTTTCTCAAAATGTACAACTGCTCATAGAGAAAACCATATGCAGTTCTCAAAATTCCCATCATATTATGTGAATGCTTAAACCACAAAACAAGAAAATGGGGATAAAATAACGTTTTTTGTAATAGGCCTCTTCCCACACACACAAGGTTCTAGGTCAGTTTTGGTTATCTCAGGTTAACAGAATGATTACCTACCATCCATCTCCTCTCTCCACACAGGGAGTCCCTATACTGTCAGTCTACATAACAAGGACTAGACATTCCTAACCAAGTGCTGCAATATATTGACCTGCAATCTATTGAAAGGGCACCCTCCTACAGTGAGGCAGAAATTTGTGAAGTATACGCTCAAGCCTCAGAATGAGTGTTCTTTCAGCAAGAAGGGTACATGTTGACCAAGCACTGCTCTAGTATTTTTTCACTCTTAACAATGGCTGTCACTCTAGGCATTTACTGAGAGCTAGAATGCCTCCTTAGAAAGCCTTTCCCACATCCGAATGTTCCCATCATGTGTCTGGTAACGGCTGACATGGAACTCCAATGATCTGGAAAGCAGCTACTTGAGTGTTGCTTGTGATTCCCAAATTACCTTGCCAGAAGACTTGATTCCTTTGAATAGGGCTGCTCCAACTATGAGCCAAGCCAGAAGAAGACAAAGCGCTAAATACCACACAATGACTCCAGTCTCATCCATTCCGCTTGATCGTTGGAGTGCCACTTTACTGAAAACACACAAGACATTTATGAATGCACAATTGCTTGTCTGAGAACACATACATTGGAGATTGTATTTTCTCTCATCCAGGGGAACTTTCATAAATATTGCATCACACCGATATACCAATGCTCTTTTACTATTACAGGAAGGGGTAGCAGGCTGAAGGAATGACAAAGCCAGGCTCTCTGCTTAAGGGCTAATTGCACCCAATCTACACATCTATATCCTATGCTCCAAGATCAACTTGGAGAAGTGCTTGGCCTGGCAGTTAGCATGCTCACATTCCACAATGGAGTGCCCGGGCTCAGGGCCCATCTCTGGATTCTTTTTTCTTTAATTGATTACATTGCATTATGAGACACAGTTTTATAGGCACAGGGATTCCCCCTCCCCCAACCGCCCTCCCCCCCCCCCCCCCCCCCCCGGTGGTGGATTCCTCCACCTTGTTGCATCTCTGGGTTCAGATGCCAGCTTCTTGCTAATGCAGGCCCTGGTAGCAACAGGTGATGACTGCTGCCCCCATGTGGGGGACTCAGAGAGTTCTTGGCTGCAGGCTTGGACCATAGGAGAGTGAACTAGGGATTAGGAACCCTCCTTCTCTCTTCCTCTCACAGAAAAATTAAAATCAAAGATCTATGAATAATTGTGTCTCCATTAAAAAAAGATCTGATTCTTCTATCTGTCTTTCCTCCTAATGTTTCAAACTGTTTTTATGCCATGCCTTCATTTTTGTTCTTTTGTTTTTCTCAAATTAAAGTAACGGATATGATATTTAAATTATAATTAAATATTTCTTTAATGCCAATTTGTGGATATAAACAAATCCAAATGGTGGCAATATTCATGCCTTTTACATATATGCACATATTTGCATAAATATAAATATTCTACTTTGATAGGACATGTGAGAACATTTAGGCATCTAAAAGTTTAAATGAGTCAATAGAACACTATTTAGCCATGAAAAAAAAGAGGAAATCTATTTATTTGAACACAGTTGTGCCAAGAAGCCATTATTTAAGCACAGAAACAAAAGCATCACATGTTCTCACACTTATATGTGGGATCTGAAATTTTATTTCAGAACAGTTGAATATAGTATGCTGGTTATTATAGGCTATACAAAGTGGAGGGAGGTGACAGAATAGAAAAATATTGATATTAATTTATAGTTAGATAGGACAGGGAGTTTGCCCTGTTTTATTACACATGAAGATGACTAGAGATAAGAAGAATATACTACACATTATTAGAAAATAAAGAAAAAATTTTCAGGCTGTGTTGGGGCACAACTTTTGCTGCTACTTATGATGTCATCTACTCTATTTGTGCCACAGCTTCCTGACGAGGTATCAGAAAGCTGTGGGTGATATCCCAAGTTCTTGGGTCCTTGCTATCCACATGAGAGACAGAGATGAATTGTCGGGTGGGGTTTTGGAAGATTCTCTCTCTCCATCTTTGTCTCTAAAACTCTACCTTTCTCAAAAATGAGTAAATAACCTAAAAGAAATGAAAATGATTTTGAATGTTTCATCATAAAGAGAGGATAATTGGTAGTGAAAATAAGACTTTACTCTGATTGGACACGACAAAATGCATACATGATTAAGAAGACAGTACATTATAAATGGGTGCAATTTCTATGTGAGTGAAATTTTTAACTTTCTAGAAAAAGGTCACATATTGAGGAGGACCTGATTTTTCAGTACTAGATACAAAGGCATTAAGTAAAGGTAGTGGGTAAATCATTCTAAATAAACAAAAGCAAATATACATTTATATATACTGCTACCAAAAATGAAAGTTGTAATAAAAGATAAAATAAGTTGCAGGTATAAAAACCTTCCCCGATGAAACTCACTACCAAAATGTTTGTTACTACAACTTCTTATTGTACTCAGCAATATTAGCACTTTTATTTAAGGCAACACAATTACGTACGGCCAGTTAACACCAAAGAAATCGTATCTTGTTCAAATGAACTAATTACATAGTGAATTCATTAAAGACAAAATATTTTCTATAACCCAATTTCAACATTTCAGGGATAGGAAAAGATTAAAAGGAATCTGTTATAATTTTTTGTATTTATGTGAGTCAAAGAAAGGTTTGATCATTATTTGGTTATTGACTGGAAAAGCTTACAAAAATGTGGGGAGGCAGAGACACAGAAGGAATGCTAAACAGTGAGGGAGAGAAAGATAGAGCTGCCACCTGTTGGCTCATTCCTCAGAGGTCCACAGGTAAGGCAGGGCCAAGATGGGGTAGTGAAGGAATTAAAATTAGTTCTCCATGGTAAGCAGCAGGAATCCAACGGGAGCCCTCCATGATGCTGTCAGGAACCAGAAGCAGAAATTGGATCCAGGGACACAAAAGGGTTGTGTCACCACGCCACTAGGTTTAATGGCTACTCCCTAAAAGCCATTTAATAATATCTGCTTAAGAAATGAATACTTACTCCCAATACTGTTCACTAGGAAGCTGCCCTGGCTGATAAATCTCACTCCCATTGATGCAGGTCAGATTGTTGAGATTAATCCAGCTTTTATTCACTTGGATGCTCTCCCCTGGTCCAGTGCTTACATTACACTGGGTTACTAAAAAACAATAACAACACAAAACTTGAGACACATGGACATGTACCTAGTTGTAAAAAGATAATATCTTAGCAATGGAGGGGGAGGGCTGCAATGGTAAAAGGTTGAAATTCCACTCAAAAGTGTTACCAGCTGCTGGTAGTGTTGTAGCAATGTTCAGATGAAATAAGCCACACACGTACAGCATCTGAAATGCTCTCCACTACAATCTGGGATTGAGTAGAAAACTACCTGACCTTTTAAACTGTGACTGTCTTCATAGAAATACAGTGACCATAACAGGTACAAACTAATCACTGTTCAAGCTGGAACTTAGTGTTCCGAGGAGCTTTAAGTACCGTGTCTTATTATCTAACCCAGATAGATGAACTGATACCCCTAACTTACTCAAAAACATTTCATCTTCATAACTTTATCCTCTGATGGGTACAGGTAATCATGATAGGCTGAGGTCTCTGTGGTGGTTATGGTCCAAGGAACTGATGCTCCATCATCCCAAAGAAGAGGAACATAGGGCATGCACAATGCCCACGGTCCCGAGACACACACACTGCTATCCTGGAAAACTGTTTTCTCCTATCTTTATTACTTTCTCATTTCTTCCTTCTCCTCTGTCTACAAAAGGATTCCTCTGCATGCTTCATCCTTCCTGATTGCCCTCAGAGATTGCATGTTGTATTAAACAATTTTCAGATTTGTAAGTGCTAGATTCTGCTCTCAGCAGTGACCTACATACTGGTTAGGATTGGGCCTAATGGGGTTACAAGTGATTAGAAAATGATCTAAGCCTTTAAGTTATTTAGAAATACAGGCAACTGATATGGAGTTGGTGGTATGTTCAAAAACACATCAACGAAATTACCTATAGGCGACCTGCTGCAGTTCTCATCCGACCAATATGAGCAATACTTCCATGGAAGTTCACTTTGGAAAGACGCAAACAAGTAGTAGAGACTATAGGCAATAATGACATTGTAATAGATTGTCACAAAAATGGATATCAGGACCATTGTAATTCCCACACCTGGAAAACAGAACAATCAGTAATCAACAGACTTCAGTGAAATGTATTGTGCCAATTTAACTTTCTTTTTATAAAGCTATATCACAGTTTCCATGAAATCATCAGTTAAACAGCTTTTTGGTTTCTTAGAAAAATGTACTAAGGTCAAGTGAATGGGCCAGGACTTGTGGTACATCAACTTAAGCCACCACCTGAGACTCCATCATACCAGAAGAGCACCGGGTCCAGTCTGGGTTGCTCTATTTTCCATCCAGCTCCCTGCTAATGCACCTGCAAAAGCAGTGGATGGTGACAAGTGCTCAGGCCCCTGATACTCACATGGGAGACAGGCATGGAGTTCTTGACTCCTGCCTTCAGCCATGCTCACTGCAAACCGGCCTTTGCAAACATCTGGGCAGACCCTTACAAATACTTTCCAGCAGTTAGCACATACCAAAAGGATGTTTAATACACAGACAGAAAGCTTCATGGTACCTGTGGCATGAGGAGTGTGCAGGAGAAAATAATGACCTGCCCTTCAACTCTTCTAAATGCAGCCTTGTAAAAGACATGTGAGGCACTAAACTAAGACAAAGACTGCATATTTAGCAGAAAAATGCTAGGCCCATGAAGTTAATGCATAACTGGACCATGTGCCAAAAGTATTCAAAAGGTGAACTTAAGAAAATAATGCCATTTGCACTGTTCTCTCTGGTGTTCTTTCTAACCTCTCCCACCTCTACAGCCCACAAAAATCAACTAAAAATTAACATTTTATTTTACATTCAGTTGTGGCAAAGTGTACAGGAGAACACCAAACGCATGATTCTTTCCCTTTACAAGTCTGGTTTAATGTTATACATCAACAGGTAAAATTGTATTTATTTACTGAGGACAGTATCACATTTTGAAGTAAACATGCACTGTGGAATGGTGAAATCTAGTTCACTTACAAATGCATTGCCTCACATGGTTATCATTTACATTCTCTTTACATCTTTCGAAAACTCAATGTACTATCAGTTATGCACTAACTGGACTCACCACACTACACTGTACACTTCATCTCTTGAGCTTTTATTTCTCTTACTTCACACATTTCTCCTATCCAACCTTGGTCGACATCTCCCTCACCCCTGCCAATAACCATCTGGAGCTACCATTATATTCTCTTCCTCAAGGAAACAAAACACACCCAAAATTGTAAACACCATCCTTCCACCTCCTGCAGAAAGATAAATCCACACAGTCCAATAATCGTGATGAAGACCATTCATACAAACCTTGAAACAATGGAAGAATCCTCCAGACTGAAATTGGACCCAAGCTAGCAAACTGCCCCATTGAACACTCTAGGAAGAACAGTGGTAAACCAGCCAGTGCCAGCATAATTGTGTAAGGTATCAAGAAGGCACCTACAAAAGGCAGGAAAACACCATTACATCTTCAGATTTGGTAGCAGCCTGACAATCACCGCGGTATTTTCAAACATCCTGATGCAGTGGAGACAGGCAACACTGGGTTTGGGATTCAAACTACATTCTGTGAGATAGTAGTTTGATTCTCTAAAACTTGGACTTCTCATCCATGAGACCACCACGCTACAAGTAACTAATGAGGATATGATCATTAGAAACACTAGCCCATACCAGGTCAGCTGGAGGTGTGAAATGACCACAGACTTTGCATCCAGACAGAGCGAAGCTAAAACCCTAGCTGCATCATGTACAGTTATGGACCCAGGGCAACTTGCCTAACCTCTGACTGTTGGATTCCACATGAAAATCCAGGACAATAGCAGCTCATCAGTTTGTGGTAGGGGTTCAAATACAGGGTCTATGTGAAAACACTTGGCTAAATGGCAGACACAGGTGTTTCATGGTAAGTTTTCCTTCCACTGTCAAAAATAGGTTTTCTTTTTACATCTTGGGTTAATGGGCCCAGTAAAATTGTTCTGTTGGCTAAATCTTTGTTTTATAAGCCCTGGTATCCCATATGGGTGCTGCTTCTTATCCCAGATGCTCCACTTCCCTTCCAGCTCTCTGCATGCGTTCTGACAAAGCAGTAAGACAATGGCCTAGTACCTTGGGACCATATACTCATATGGGAGACCTGGAGGAGGTTCCTGTCTTCAGATTAAACCATTGCTGCCATTTGTGGAGTGAACTTTTAGATGAAGATCTATTTCTCCTCTCTGTAAATCTGATCCACCTTTCCATAAAAAAAAATAAATCTTAAAAAAGACTTGGTACATATATTAAATTTTATTCAGACTAGCAGCTTTCACAATTATATTCTTTAATCCCTAAACAGTCACTTACTGCTTCCTCATTGTTAATAAGTCACGTATTTGTTATTTTAATCAATCTGACCTTTCAAGATTCAGGTAAGATCAATTTTATAGGGCTCAGTTCTCTCAAGTTAGATTTTTCCAGTCTACTTTTCTTGTTTTAGCCTTTTCTTTCTTTCCTTTTTTTTTTGGACCAGGTTTTGCCATACTATTGCTCATTGTTCATTTCTTAGACAATATATTTAATCAGAGACTAAATACTAAAATTAACCAACAAATATTCTACAATTCCTTTCAAAGTTTTTAAAATAAATATGGCTTTTGAATTTTCTATATTTTATTTACCCATGTTAATATTTTTTGCTCGTGTACTTTTCATATTAGGGTATTGTGACATCATGTCTGGGAAAAATATTTCTAATGCTCAAAATATTTTATCATAATTTTATCAGTGTACATACTTTCTTTCTCCATCAATGTGATTTAAAAAAAATGTTTTATGTATACACACACACACACACACATAAGAAAGGCACAATTATCCCACTCTCTGTGACTCTGGCATCTGTGGCATCTGATATAGGCACTGGATTTTCTACCTAGCTTTCTGGCAGTGTACCTAAGAAAGCAATAGAACATAGTCCATATTCTTGGCCCTCTGCACTCCGGTGATGTAGATGGAGTTGCAAGCTCCCAGCTTCAACCTGACCAAAGCCATGGTGGCCATTTGAAGAGAGAGTTAATGGTTAGAAAAGCTTGAGCTTACATGGTCTTTCTTCCTTTTTCTATTTGTAATTCTGCCTTTCAAATAAATAAAACAAATCTTTAAAACATAATTATTTTATCAGTTTATACTACAGATATGTGCCGAAATACTGTGCTCTCCTCCATAAACATATACAAATATTACATGTTAGTAAAAATCTTTAAGTGAATAGTACACAAACCCCATAAAATGAAATAATAGAGTTTGTTCTATACTAATAGTCAACTGAGTTTATTTTAATTCTAATCCAGAAGTCTAAGCCATTGGGACAAATGTGTTTGGGTAAATGTTGCAATTATACATACATTTATTAATATGACTAACAGGTATGTAAGTCCTACCAATAATAAGCATGAGGAAAAAATGTAAAATATTCCCACTCAATTTCAGCAATAAAAAGCTTTACCAGCATTAAGTTACCTACTTCGGTATTATATATGACAGGATCTTTTAAAAAATAAATATTAGCTTCAGAAGGAAATGGTGGAAAACACTATAGCATATTATCAATAATTCTATTTTGATTTGGTTATATATCAAAATTCTTTATTAAGAGGAAAGCATATTAAAAAGAGGAAAGCATTTTGGCAAGAAGGGTTAAGCCACTTCCTACAATGTCAGCATCCCATTTGGGTGCTGGTTCTTGTCCCAGCTGATCCATTTCCAATCCAGCTCTATGCTAATGGATTAGGAAAGCAGCGAAGGATGGCCCAAAGGCTTGGGATCCTGCTATCAATGTGGAAAACTCGAATGAAGCTGCTGGCTCCAAACTTGAGCCTGGGCAGCTTCAGCCATTGTTACCATTTTGGGAGTAAATCAGCAAATAGAATCTATCACTCTAAATTTAAAACATATATATTTTTTTTCTTAAAAGTTCTCTATTAATCTAATATAGTTTCCAAGAAATTCCTGACAATTACTGAGTAAACACATATGTAACATCATATGTGTTTTCCATACACAAAACAGAAGGCTCCAAAGCAGACGAAATGCTTCTCTTTATCACATGGGACCTTAGATCACAGACACTAAGGATCATGATTTCTGACTCATTTTCCCACTAATACTAACACAAACCCCAAGACTGAATAACCTAGGCTTGGGATAGAGGAATTTACACCACCAACACTTAAAGTGTTTTAAATGAAGCTCACTTTAATGTGACAATTAACAAGAAATGTAAGACTCAAACATCACCACACAAAATCCTGCTGCACACCCCCCAAATTAATAGCAATAATGATAATAGCACAGTTTAACTTGTATCCAGTGGTGAACCATTGGAACATATCACCTTTATACTTTTAGGAGAACCTATAATTACAAGTAAATAAAAGATGGTGTAAGTGAAAAGTTGTTTTGCTATTACTACAGAATTGTGCAATTCATTTTGTTTCCCTTTGTATGTCACCGCAAAGTTATTTTTACTCTGTGCTCTGATTGAATCTACTTTAATGAAATGCAAGATGTGAAAAGTATTACTTTGCAAGAATAAAACATCTAGCCTTGAATTAAACATTATCACATTTTTAAAGGATTATCTATATTATATGCCAAGTTTAGAATATAAGGAACTGAACAGTGCAACTTAGAATACAAATGTTAAATCATGTTTTATGAATTTCCTTCCATAATTAAATTATAAAATTCAATGTCTTCAAGTTAAGCAAATAATCCATTTGAATTTCTAAGAGACCAGATTTTGCTATTTTTTTCTTAGTTTCACTGAAAATTAAAGTGGGCCAAAACTGTGAAACTCCTAGTTAGATTACTTTCATTCCATCTTCCTTCTAATGTGTCTGGGAAGACAGCAAAAACATGGCTCACTGACCTGGACCCCTAAACTCACATGGGAGACCTGGATGAAATTCCTGGAGGTGACTTGAGCCTGGCCCAACCCCAGACATTGAGGCTCTCTTGGGGAGTGAACCAGTGAATGAAAGATCACTCTCCACTCTGACTTTCCTTCTCTTTAGCTCTTTCTTTCAAGTGAACAAAACAATTTAAAAACTAAAGCACAACTTGGATAGAAATACATCATCACAGAAGCATGCATAAACTTATAAAGAGTAAATCCTAGCTGAAGTGGAAGGGGCTCTCAAATCAGTAAATCTGAAGTGCTAATTATAAAACTTTTATCAAATTTATATCTGAAGATTTGTGGAGCCAAATTCCTCACTTGAGCCAGTAGCTTATAGTCTAATAATAAGTACAGTAAGCTTAATTTCCATTTTTCCATGAACCCAAATAATGTTCTACAACTATTGAACTACCAAAATATCCACAGAGGTATATGAGCACCCCACTTAAAATTTGAGGGAAAAGAAGGGGGGAAATACCTCCACCGTTGTTGTAAGTCAGATACGGGAATCTCCACACATTTCCTAGTCCCACTGCATATCCGACCATAGACAGAAGATAGTCCGATTTTTTGGACCAGTTACCACGTTCCTGATTCTCATCATTTTCACCAACATGGAAATTCTCAGATGAAGCTGTCACTTTCTAAAGAAGGAAAAGTATTGTTTGTCTTTGTGCTATTAAATCAGAAGCACGATTGCATGAAACAGCAGAGTTACAGAAAGGGTCAGGGGAGAGAAACTCTGAAACTCTAGCCACGAACTCTTCCCAAAGCCTGGGAGAACCCTGCTGATGGCAGTAATAGTTGTTGACAAAATTTGCCCCTTATAATTTAAAAAAGAGGTTTTCTGGTAAATACTTTAGTACTCCTTCAGCTTGACATCATCCCAATTGTGGTAAAGTTTCAATGACATGCAGCATGAGTGGTCAAAGATGTGAGCAAAGCAGGTTCCAAATAACAAAATCTTCAAAATGAATGAAGTGAGATCAGCATTTTTGAGATTATAGCAGAACATTAAGAAGTATCAAATGTAGCTTTCAGGAAAAAGAAAAACAGAGAATTCATAGGCTACTTTCCTGAGGAGCAGGTAGTTTTTAGATATTGGGAGTTAAGGGAAGGCTAATTTCTCTCCTTGTCTTAGAGTGTAAGGCTAGTGCTTTACCAAAAGCAACAGAAAAATTGCAGAGACCGTTTCTGCTGTTCCACCAGGTGATGCAACTCTGGCCACTTGGGGCTGGGGTGAGTGGGCAGGAACAGGGCTGCTCTGGCCACCTGCTGCTGCCCTGGGCTATTGACGGCTCTTCAGATCATAAGGGCAGCACAGTTTGGCTTTTCCCTCTACCATATGGACATGACCTCGGGAGCAACAGAGTCAAGGATTGAGTCCCCATACCCTGGCTACCACACAGGAGCTGATGTCCAGTTCCCCTATTCTCTGAGCACATCACAGGCACACTAGAAGACAGCTGAATAGAACTGTGGAGAACAAGCAACAGTCACAGAAAATGAAAACCCAGCTCAGACCTCCCTCTTAAGTTTGCCCTCCCCAGGCCCTCCACTTCCCCACAGCTTTCAGATCCTTACCTCTTTTCTTCTGCACTTGAAGAAGCCTGGACACTTCAACTTGTCCATGGTTCACTCACTCCTTCGGCTTGCTCTACCTAGTCTCTTCTCACAATCTGGCCGAGCTGGACTGAAGCAGGTGTACACACCTCTGCTGCTACCTGCCAGAGTGAACCTCCTTGCCCAGGGGTGGGACCATTTATGGAGGTAAGTTCTCCCTCCCCCTCTCAGGTGCTCAGGCGTGTCAATTACCCGAAGGGACTAAAGTGAGCCTCTGGTTTTTCCCCCAGGTAAGCCTGCATATAGCAATTCCCTGCCCCAGCCCCAAGGAATGGGCTGGGCTGTGAGTGCCTGAGTGCCTGAATCGAACTGAGTGACAGCCTTTGACTCAGAGCTGGGCAGGTGCCTTCACAGTCTCGCCTCCTTTCCCGGGTGCCTTGCTTCCTCCTAACTCACCTTTCTGTCTGGTCTCTGTCCTAGCGCCAGGTGCTGATCTCCAATAGTGCCGAAGCTGGGGCAGATCTAGATCTGAGATTCAATCTGTTCACCATGGTTTCCTGAAATAGACCTTGCTACCCTGGGCCAACATATTTCCAAGAATGTTGACCCTTGTTTGTTAGCAATTGGTCCCCCTGAGGCAAATGTTGCTTGCAGAAGGAAAACCCTGAATCCTGCACCTTGACTGGCAGCCAGCTCAGATAAGATTACCCAGCTGGCCCTGCCTGAAAAGAGTAACTTTGAGTCTGTGTCTTAGGCTCCTTTCCCAGCCTTCAGGACAGCTTTGCCTTTTACAGGGATTGCTTTGTGTGGAATTTCAAAGAAGACAAACACAAATTATTTTGCAGGTTAATGAGAAATTCTAGCCTAATCAAAGGAATCCACTCTGCAAAGGTGATATCTAGAAATAAACTATAACGCAACATGCTAACTTGACCAGGGAAGAAATAATTGTTATAATGCTGCTGACACCTGTAGTGCACTTTTTATCAGAAACACAAAGAAAGTAAACTCAGTATGTATGGCGAGGAGATGCTGACATTTTTATGAAATGAAGCACAACTTTATGTTCATGGAGTAAACAGAAGAGAGCCAAATTCTGTATCCTATGTATAGCTCCTTTGTTCTCTACTAACAAGAATTTTCTATTTGTAATAAAAATATACCCTGGGGAATCTGGACTGGCAAGATAGAAGAATGTCCATAAGGGAAATGGAAAGGCTTAAGGTTAAAAGAGCAACAAACTTTGTCTAACTTGATACACTTTTTAAAAATGATGAGGTAGCAAAATGTAATGAAGAGACTATTACCTGATAAACCAGGGTTACTTCTCAGTTAAGAACTGAGTATGCGGTCCTGGCTTGTGCTGAAGAGTTTATTGGTATGAATAGAGGCCCTCGTTTCACCTGCCTCCTCCCTTCCTGGGATATTGCTGGGTGGAGGGATGCTTGGGCATGGAATTCCGGACATTTCTTCCAGAATCTCTGTGTAGCATTTTTGGACCTAATAGTTTCACCTGGGTTGTGGGGAAGGAAGAGTCCCCTAAACTGCTCCGAGGAAAGGGCTATATCCTACCTGAAAAAGCACTGGGTAAAGAAACTCTGGTGCATCTACTCTGTGGAATACTAGTCAGTCATTTATTTGCAACAAAATGGTCCAAACTAGAGATCATTATGCGCAGTGAAATAAGCCAACGCCAAAAGGACAAATATCATATGTTCTCCCTGATACAAGGAAACCTGCATACAAAATATATAAGTAAACAAGCATGTAAATATATTTATCTAGAGCAAGAATAAAATTTTCAATATGTAAATGCTAGTTTGCTTCCTTGACCTGCTCCTACATTTCTTTCTATATTCAACCATACATAGATTTCAACTCTTTTTTGATCCTCTCACACATATTTGCCCCTCAGGGGAAGTAACCTGTAATCTTATGGGAGTAGAATGGGTGTGGCTCTGCCTTTTGTAATGTCTTCAAACTGTCATATGGGCATAGAGCTATGTATGAGGTTTTTTTTTTTTCTTTGTGTCTGTCCTATGGCATTTGGATGTGGCATGGAAAAAGATGGCCATGTGTGGTCCTCAGAAACAAGGTATAATGGGATATCTTGGAAAGCCTGCTTCACAACCATTCTGAGATGGATACCCTGTATTTTGCTAGAGACAAAGCAAACTAGTGTATTAAAAGTAGATATCTCAAAGATAAGTGGTAGAGGCTAGCACTGTGGTACAGAAAGTTAAGCCATTGCCTTCAGTGCCAGCATGCCCTATGGGTTCCAGCTCAAGTACAGACTGTTTTTGAGCCAGCTTCCCAATGACACACCTGGGAAAAATAGCAGAAGACATCCCAAGTGCTTAAGCCTCCAATTCTCTCTCTCCCTCCTTCTCTCTCTCTCTCTTTCTCTCTCTGACTGTGTGTGTGTATGCGCGCCTACCTGCATATAATTCTTTCAAATAAATAATATTTTAAAAAAAGAAAGAGGAAGGGAGGAAGGAAGGAAGGAAGGAGGGAAAGAAGGAAGGAAGGAAAGAAGGAAGGAAGGAAGGAAGGAAGGAAGGAAGGAAGGAAGGAAGGAAGGAAGGAAGGAAGGAAGGAAGAAAGAAAGAAAGAAAGAAAGAAAGAAAGAAAGAAAGAAAGAAAGAAAGAAAGAAAGAAAGAAAGAAAGAGAAAGAAAAGATCGAAATGAGAATGAATCAATGAGAAGAATTAATGAATCTTTAGAACCAGGTGGAGCAAAGGGCTTCCTCAGCTTAGACTGGTAGGGTCTATGATTCTGACCAGGGAGTCCTTCAACCCTTAGGGCAGTTCCATTTCCAGCAGCCTGACTTTTGGCAGAGCAAATAGGGCTCTTTCTAGGGCAAACTACTGTTGGGATGGCTATTCGCCCAATTCCCTGAATACTATAATTGAAAACAGGTGTTAGTCAGGGTAGACTGGCCATTCCTGGTCTCTTAAAATGGAAAACAGAGATGTAAGAAGTTGAACGAAATAACAAGCAGTTAACTCAGTTTGGAAGGAAAAAAGGAGAGTCCCTTTAAAAGTGTACTAGATGCTTGCTTTTTGCCCAGAGGTGCTTTTACTAAAATGAAAAGTCCTTTCTGCTCTTTTCAGTATCTAGTTTTAATAAAATTTAAGCTCTATTTTTTTAGGGCATGATTCTTGGTCCCCTCTACTGTGTCCAAGCAGTGTTGAAGAGAAAGGCAATTTGAGGATCAAACTGTATATCCTTTCTCCCTGCTGGGTTAGGGGATGACTCATGGGGAAGTGTAAGCGGAAGACTAAGAGTTGAATGTGTTTGGGTGACATGGTGGTCACCAGTTAAATCCAAAAGCCCTGGAAGTGGAATTATGTGAAGACTAGCTAAGTCCCAAATCTCACGGGAAAATCCAATGGCTCTTTCCAAGGAGACGGAAATGGTCAGGGAGGCCTGGCTTACTGCTTCATTGCTCATCTATTCTCTCGCAAATCAGAATATGGAATCTGGAAGCTATCCCATCAGCAGAGATCATTCTCAGCATGTAACATATCAGAGCTTCATAAAGGCACAGAGTAAGTTTCACATCAGTTTATAACCTCATAACGCATTATACATATCAAAATTAACTCAAACAGCTATTGTCTCTCCCAGGTGAGAATCCCAGTCTTTGCAATTTCCTGGGATCCAACTGAATGTCGCAGATTAGAACTGCACGTCTAGAGACTTGTCAGAGATTCAAATGATTTGGTCAAAATAAGAGCTTAGATCATCATAAAAGTGATCACTCATTCCATCTAAGTGTTACAACCAAATTGTGGACCACATCTAATAAGAGTTAAGGTGATCACCCAAACATTTAAAATAGGCAGATAAAGTTAACTTACTTAAACCTCAGTTTGTGGGTCTGGCACAATGGCTCAGTGACTAAATTCTTACCTTGAACACACTAGGATCCCATATGGGTGCCATTTTGTGTTCTGGTTGCTCCACTTCCCATCCAGATCCCTGCTTGTGGCCTGGGAAAGCAATACAGAATGGCCCAAAGCCTTGGGACCCTACACCCATATGGGAGACCTGGAAGAAGCTGTTGGTTTGGGATCGGCTCAGCTCTGGCCGTTGCAGGCACTTGGGGAATGAACCAGCAGATGGAAGATCTTTCTCTTTCTCATTCCCTGTAAATCTGCCTTTCCAATAAAAATAAAATAAATCTTTAAAAACAAACAGAAACCCTCAGTTCTCCTCTGGGGCCAAGGTTCAATTAAAAAAATTAAAAAAAAAAAAAACCAGAAAGCATGTGAAGCATTCCTCTAGGGTCTACAAAATGTTGATTACCCAGGTCTACTACAAGAACATAGATATAACGATTAAATTTATTAAAATGATTAGCACATGACATGAACATTCCGTTGCTTAGGACAGTTAAATACATCAAGAAACAAAGGAGCTAGAGATTCTGCCAATCCTGCTAGCTGGACTTCTTAGAAAAGTTAATCAGAATAATGTCCTTCTAATCTCATCCACCCTAATTTCAGACAGCACTCAATTTCCATGAACTACAGCATACTCACTCCCTCCATTTCTCTTTCTATCCAAAAACTCTACAAATCCTTCTTAACCTTCATCACCAAAAATATATTATCATGCGTAGGGCTTTTTTCTACATCCCCTTTCCTACCTACCTACCAGTTCCTTCAATTCACATGCTCAAGCAGTCTTCTGGGGTCTCTACATTGAAAGAAGAACATCTGGGTATAGCACAGTGGCAGAATGGGTGAAGTTCCCACCTGTAGTATTATAGCCATATAGAGAATGACCAAGTACATGAAAGAGCTCTCTGTCTCTCTTTTTCTCTAACTCAGCCTTGCAAATGCATAAAAATATGTTTAAAAAGAAAAGAAAAATAGTTTATATGAACACAGATTTTTAAGCCATAGATACTCTAAGGGGATTCTTAACTTTGGCAGGAAACTGGTAAAATAACTTTTACACAATTACATTATTTTAAACCCTAAAAATCTCAGTAAAATTTTAGCCCAGGAAATGAAACACTTAAATATAAAACTAACAATGTTTCATTAAAAGACATAGCTCCATGAATCTAATCAAATATTTTCAGAAACTCACAACTGTGGATGAGAAAAACTGTAAAGCAGATGTGGTCACAGTTTACAGTATATAGAAAGAACAGCAGTGTTTCTCTTTCACATCCTTCTAGGATAAAGGATTAAACTATCTGATACTATGGTCTTTAGACCTATAATGGAGGGTAGAGGTGATCAAAGATTTCTATGAGTTTAAAAAGGTTATATTGGTCCAAACTGGAGGACAGATGGAATTTAAATACCTGGGCAGACACTTTCATATGCTAACAAGCCAAAAAAGTTAACCCCTTGAGTCAGAAGAACCATGATTTTAAGAACATAGCCCTGCAGGATTTCCAGCAGCTTCAAACAAAATGTTTTAAAACCAGTTCTGGCCAGTGCTTTTCTTAAAGATTGGCAAAGGAGGCAAGGTGAAAGAGGCATATGATAGCCTTCAGGAAAGAAGTAACAAGCAAAGATCTCAGGTTGACAGAACTGTGCTTTAGTTCTCGGCTGCCAAACAAACCCAGTATCTTGCTGCCTTTCCTAGCATTTGAGATCAAAGACAGGGAATCATGAGCAGACAGTGGGAAGTTCATGCAGGACAGAAAGAGCCACAAGGTCTGGGGGAGAGTTTGAAAGAGAGTGAGGCAGCCTCTGTCTCTTGCTAGATACTACCCCTACACTGCGTGCGGCAAAGATCAGCTGAGAGTCCACAGGAAGAGATCAAGGTGGCTAGTTTATTTGGCAGAGACTTAGGCACCCCTAGATATGGCAGGAGAAAGGATACAAGTAGGCTTGATATGGAACATTACTCAGCGTAAGGCTACTCAGCACTTGTGGCTGCTCTCATTCGCTCCTGGCTGGCTTTGCCAACTTTGCAAGTGGAAATGCCTGCTAAGTGGTCCCTGTCTTTATACAAAAAAAGAATTCATTCAGTAGCAATAAGTGAATTCATTCAGTAGCAATAAGTGAAGAAGCAAAACTTACTGAAGAGAACACACTGATAGATCGATCAGGTGGCTGTCTCAGGAAAGTGCTGAGCACTCTAACTTGATACTGAACATAACACATCCTGCTTGTGCTTGTAAGAGGAGAGAGAGAGAATGTTACTATTAGACCAATATACAAAGGTACGTCAAAAAGTTTGTGAGAACATAGAATTAAAGATAAGCATTTGCGCAGCAAAAAATTGAAATCCATGCAGTTAAAAAAAAAAGAGATTTATTTGTTTGAAAGATTCATAGCAAGACAGAGAGACCTTCTCATTTGCTGCTTCACTCCCAAGAGGACCATAACACCTGGAAATGGACCAGGCCAAAGCCCAGAGCCAGGAGCTTCATCTGGGTCTCCCACGTAGGTAGCAGAAGCTCAAGCACTTGGGCCATCATCTGCCACTTTCATAGGCACATTAACAGGGAGTTGGATGGGAAATGGAGCAGCTAGGAAATGAATTGGCGTCCAAATGGGATGCTGGCATTGTAGAATACTATGCCACAGCACTAGCCACTCATTTTTTTATAATGTATATTCTCCATGAACTTTTTGAAGGCCCTTTTTATGATTTGATTTCAAAAATTCTTCTCAAAACAAGCATGTTTTGAGAATCATTCGATTCTTCCACAAACACTTTTAAGTACCCACGTCTTACTGGCATGATGTAAAGGCTAAGACAAAGGAACGATTACAACATCTTAAACACAAAAGATGTGTGAATAAGAAGGGCTTCTAATCTTTCTAAGAGGATGAACTGAAAATGGAATCTAATAGTGCTTACAAAATTATCAAAATGCCATGAAATGAAAGGGACCCACCATAGACCACAGCAGACATTCATTTTAATGTAGGAAATATAAAGAGAATAATAATCCTAGAGATAGGGAGATTTATAGGGATTACAAGGCAGTGATCAGTGAAAGGTAGAGGGAAAGAAGGTTCTAACAGCTTTGAGAGTTAGAGCACCTGCAGCATAACATTTAGATACAAAATTCATCTGGAAACACAAGAGACCACAAATAGCCAAAGCTATCCTGAAGAGAGGTCTGATACTGGTACAGAAACAGAGAGGAAGATCAATAGAACAGAATGGAAACTCCAGAAATGAGCCCACACATGTACAGTCAACTAATCCTTGACAGTAGAACTGAAAATAATTAAGGGGAAAGGTCTCATCTTTTCAACAAATGCTGTTTGGGACAATTGGATAGCAGTTTACAGAAGAAGCAAGACCCTCACCTTTCACTTTACACCAAAATCAGCTCTTAATGGATTAAGGACTTAAATCTGCGTACAGAAACCAATAAACTGTTAGAGGGAAATGTAGGAAGCACTCTACAAGATAGAAGCATTGGTAAAGACTCCTTAGAAAAATCACCTAAAGCACAGGCAATCAAAGCCAAAATAAACAAATGGGACTACATCAAACTAAAAAGCTTCTGTACAGCAAAGGAAATGATAAAGAGTGTAAATAAGCTACTCATGGAATGAGAGAAAATCTTTGCACACTACACAACAGACAAGGGACTAATATCCAGGATTGACAAAGAGCTTTACAAACAACCACAGAAAAAGAAACAAATCAGTTAATGAGAAAATCAAATGAACAGTTTTTAAAAGAACAAAATCAAATGGATAATAGACATACAAAAAATGCTCAAGCTCCTTAGCCATCAGGGATATACAAGTGAAAACCACATTGAGATTCCACCTAAATCCGGTGAGACTGACCTACATTCAGAACTCCACTAACAACACCTGCTGGCATGGATGTGGGGAGAAAGTTACTCTGCTTCACTATTGGTGGGAGGGTAGGCTAGTACAACCACTATGGAAGTTAGTATGAAAAGTGCTAAGAGAACTAAAAATTGACCTGTCGTATGATACAGCTTTCCCACTTAAGGGAATATAACCAAAGGAAATGAAATCCACATATGAGAAAGTAACCTACAATCCTATATTTACTGCAGCACAATCTACAATAGTGAAGACATGGAAATAATGCAGATGGCCATTGAAAGAAACGTGGAAAAAGAAGCTCTAGTATCTCTGCTCCGTGGAATACTACTCAGCTGTTAAAAAGAATGAAATTCTACCATTTGCAACCAAAGGGTCCCAAGTAGAGACCATTATGCTCAGTGAAATAAGTCAATCCAAAAAGGACAAATATCATACGTTCTCTATGAGACAAGGCAACCTTCATGCAAAATACAAGAGCAATAGATATATAGGTAAGCATGTATATACATGTATTTATTTAGAGGATGTGTATAATAGAGGCAATTATACCATGAAGTGAGGATACAATGAAGTATACATCTCTGTTTCTGAATAAAATATGAACATCCAATGAAACCATTAAATATATCTTGACAATAGAATGCTGGACTTTATACCATGCTATATACCTAAAATATCAGGATACACTTAAATATCAGAATGATAAACTATTGTTACAATACAGGGGGGAGTAGTGAGGGGGAATGGGAAAGAATGGAAGGGGTGAACCTAAGCAACTATATCATGAAAAATTGAGTTTTTTAAAAAGCAGATGATATTTTGAAGAATGTATTTTTATTTGTTTTTGTGAGATATTTTGCCATTGACAGGCATGATTTTTTTCCATGACTCAGCTCCTACCTATCTTTTTACGCTAAGCTTCTCTCTGCCTTTACCGCAAACTTTTAAGCTTTTGCATCCTTTCCTGTACACGCACACGCACATTGCTTCTCACCTCTCTCTTGCTCACCTGTTTCTCACCTCTGTCTCTTGGTCATTGCTGATTCTGGAATTTCCCTTCTTCCTCTTTATTTGCCTACTACTCATCCTTTAAGACTCTGCTCGGGAGTCACCTCCTCCAGGTATTTCCACAACAGTCCCTCCTCTGTTACCACAGACAGGGTGCTCTCCTCTGTATCCCTATATTGCCCTATATTATTTTTACATGGTGTGAAATTATTTTCTTATAGTTCTCTAGACTGTGAGTCCTTTGAGAGAAAGATTACAAGACTGTGTAATCTTTCCCATCTTCTGAGCACCTGGCACAGAACCCTGAGGTTAAACAGGCATGCAGCAAAGGTTTATCAGAACATTTGACTCAAGTCTATTCGTGACTTTATATTGTCCAAAGAAGGAAAGGACAGCTAGTCTAGAACCGCCTTCAAAAATCACGAACATATGGAACATATTTTCTTTCCTTCAGTGTCTGACTTCATAAATGATGAACAAATTGTATTTATGAATTGTTTATTTGTCTGCAACTTGAACGAGCTCTAGAAGCTGAATAGGCAAAAGAATCAAGGAAACACATAATTCCAGTTTCAGGCAGTATGAATAAGCACAGGATGGGAAAGCGTGAGACAACTTTGCTAATTTTTGGAACAATAAGAAGTGAGGTTTGGGGCTGGCTCAATGGCTCAACTGGCTAATCCTCTACCTTCAAGTGCCAGAATCCCATATAGGCACTTGTTTGTGTCCCAGCTGCTCCACTTCCCATCCAGCTTCCTGTTTATGGCCAGAAAAAGCAGTGGGGAATGACCAAATTCCTTGGGTCACTGCACCCATGTGGGAGACCTGGAAAAGCTTTGGATCAGCTCAGCTCCAGCTGTTGTGGCCATTGGGGAGTGGACCAGTGGATAGAAGATCTTTTTATCTATCTCTTTCTCTTCATCAATCTGCCTTTCCAACAAAAATAAAATAAATATTGAAAACAAACAAACAAAGGAAATGAGATTGACAAGAGAAAGTGTGGCCATTCATGGGCCTTGCACACAAGGGCTTAATCCATGAAAGACAGTAGTAATGTGATTATCAACTTAGGAATGATACATGACCAGCTCTGCTTTAGTTGTGCAAAAACCTCTCAAAAGGATAATTGAAGACCTCCATGCACTGAGTTGTGCAATGCTGGACTTTTAACTATGAGCCACCTCTTTCAGGATATACAACACTTCTGTGAATCTAATTAGCTTATTATAAAAGCACTGTCAACATTTGAATAGCTTGCTCATGAATAAGTAAACAACTAAAACATCAGCTCATAAATGTGACTGACTTCACAAAACCAAGTTAAACAACAATCCAACAGTTTTATCAAACGTTCCTTATCATTCTTTCTGAGATTATATCATTAACTATAGAAGTTTCTGACCTGCTGCCTTTAGGAGTGACAAATAAAAGGAACTCCTTACTCAAAGCTTTCTTACAGCTATTTGTAGAAGAAGAATTTACATAACAGGGAAAAGTCTTTGAAAACACGAATGAAATCCAATGCCTTATTGAGCAACCAGGTAGTTTTCTAGTCCTCTCCTGGAGGAACTCTTCTAAACTTGATCATTGAAAATTTTACAGAATGAATCTTCCAAATTAAGTCACGATAAAAATAAATATAAGCAGTACAACTTTTAACATTCCTATTGGAATAGGCATGGATGTGTCAATTCACATGGGAACTTGGGGAGTAAACTAGAAGGTGAAGATCTCTCTGTATTTCTCTCTCTCTCTCTCTCCCCATCTCTCTATGTGTATGCCTTTATGACTTTCAAATAAAAGAAAAACAAATATTATGAAATGGAATGTGACAATGTCAAAAATTAACTATTCCATTACCCATAGTCAAAACCTTAGCAAATTATTTCTAGATATTTTTAAGGCCTATTTCTGAAAAGATTTTATTTATTTATCTGTAAGACAGAGTTACAAAAAAAAAAAAAAGGAGGAAGAGACAGACAAAGACACATATTCTTTCTGTTGGTTCATTCCCCATATGGCAACAATGGTTGAGGCTGGGCCACGTCAAAGCCTGAACTTCATCCAGGTCCCACATCAGGGTGGCAGGGGTCCAAGCACCCTGACCATTTTCCACTGCTATCCTAGGCATACAAGCAGGGAGTCAGATCAGAAGTGAAACAACAAGGACTCCAACTGTCACTCAATGTGGGTTGCTAGTGTCACAGGTGTTGGCTTAATCCACTGTACCAAAACAGTAACCCTGAATAAAGGCTTGTCTAAGGAAGCCTGTCCCAACTCTTGTTGTCAACCCCGGGAGATAATGATTCTCCAACTACATCAATTAATGACTAGACAGAGTGTGAGGAGTGAATCAAAAAGCAAACATTGGCCCTTTAGATTCCCCCATTTTGGACTTGACACCATTTTAAATATCTGCTTCCCCTAAGGTCTCAACTTCCTTAAGATTCACACACCATTTACGTTCAAATTTGGTTGTCCACCAATCTGCTGTAATCTTGTAACCCTGTGCCCACTAATTCGCTGTAACCTTCTAACCCTCTTCCCACCAATCCACCATAATCTCATGGTGCCATACCTGATGGCCCCATCCACCAGTCTCTCGCACATTCTCCCTCTAGTGCTCGCCCACCACTGTACCTCCCAATCCCCTGCATCCCTGACAGTCCTATCCACCAACCCTTCAGGGCCATGTGACACCCACCCGCTCGTCATAAAAAGGCAAACTCCCTTATGTATGCTGCCCCTTCCCCTTCTTTTTCCTTTCTCCTTCTCCCTTCCCTTTGGAGCTCCCTCCTGCCACTATGGCAGGAAACGTCTCTCTCCCTCTCTCTCCCTCCACTCCTGTATCCATGGTCCTCTTCCCTGCTGGAACAAAGCCTACTGTGTGGCTTCCTGCATCTGGTGTTTGGGGTTCATGGTGGAAAACTGAAAAGAGCTAACACGGAGAATACACACAACTTTCCTACAGAATGCCAAGGATAACATATACCAGAGAGCCTTGAAAGAAAACAGCAACTCCAGATGCATTATTTCACAGATATGCTTTATAAAGAGGCAACAAGGACCTCTTATGTTTCAGGTTTTTCTGATTGACTATAGCATAACAGAAAGTTTTTTAATGTAGAAACTTCATAGTGAAGTGCTACATGTATATCAAGTTATGCAAAAAACGCAGGTGATTCACAAAATTAATGAACGGTCACAAAATTAATATTCCCATGTAACTAGTATAAACTTCAAGAAACATTGCCAGAATCCAAGGAAGATGACCTCATTACCTCCCCCAAGGTTAATCACTCTCTTGGGTTTTAAAACTAAAAATCATCTTTACCTATTTATTTTTTAATCTGTTAACAAATAAAATGTTATGGTATATGCTTTTGTGTGTGCGACTTCCATAGACTCAACATTATGGTTTGAAGACTCTGTCGTATTGCTGTGAAGCCTACAATTCATCTGCTATCATTCTTACTAGTATTATAATATGTATCAATATAAAATCATGTGACCCTGCATAATATTAAATTATACTACTGACATCCATTTTTCTGATGAACATTTAAACTCTATCTCAAGTTAGGGTTCATTTTGAATAGTCCTGATGCAAACTTTCCTACAAAACCTCTTCTGTAAGTATTTAGGAACATAATTAGTGTACAATTTAAAGTCTGCGTGGAAAGAATGGAGTATTTGATAAGAAAAGAAGAAACAACTATTCAGAGTCAGCCAATGTATTGAGTAATCTACATTTAAATTTTATTTATTTTATTTTATCTTAGTTGAGAGAGCATGAAACAGGCAGACAGACTTTCCATGTATTGATTCACTCCTCAAATGTTCACAATGGCCCAGGTTGGGTCAAATCAAAGCTGGGAGCTGGGAACTCCCTTTAGGCCTCCCATATGGATGGCCAGAACGCAAGTACTGGGACCATCACCACTGCCTCCAAACATGCACATTACCAGGAAGCTGGAATCAAGAACAGAGCCTGGACTTAAGCTATATACTCTGAAGCAGGATTTGGGAATCTTAACAAGTATTTGGGCCACTGGGCCAAAGTTTCATGACTGATCTACACTTATAACCTACTTTCTTTCTCACAGAACACTTGAGGTAGGAACATTTTAATCTTCATTTTACTAATGAAGAAACAGAAACTCAGAGAAATTGAGTTGCTCAACTAGTTAAGTGGCAGGTCTGGTACTTGAATGCATACTATCTTACTCTAAAACCTATACTCCAAAACCAATTTAAGAAAATGAGGACCTGTTAGAAAATATTTTATCTACAGTATCCCTAATGCTTAGAGCTTGATGTGCCATCAACATCAATAACATTGGATAAGTAGGTATTATTAGCCTCCCCATGTCCAATGAACACTGGATATGGATAGAATTCTGTTTCAGGAGGTTGGCACTGAGCCATAGTAAGCTAAACCTCCATCTGTGGTTCTGGAATCCCATATACATTAGTTCACATCCTAACTATATTACATCTGATCCAGCTCTCTGCTACAGTCTGGGAAAGCGACAGAAGACGGCTCCAGTAGGACCCTGCCTTCACATGGGAAACCTGGAAGAAGCTCCTGGCTCCTGGCTTTGGATTGACTCAGTTCCAGTTGCTGGCAGCTATTTTAGGGTGAACCAGTAGATAGAAAATCTCTCTCTTATTCTCTGTAACTTTGGCTTTTAAATAAAAATATATAAATCTTTATGTGTTTCACTTGTTCATCAGTGTGATTCAATTGGCCTAGCTGTGTGTGCTCCTTGAAGGAAAGGTCAAAGCTTTACCTCTTTTCTAGCTGAATCTGTTACAACTTAAGAAGCAAAGACAGGCACACATCGTTTTCCACAATGTAACCAACACAAAAGTCTGGAGTTTGCAGAATGATTAGTTGCTTCACTACCTGTCCCATGAAATATACCTTTTCCCCCTAAAAATCTCTAACCAAACACAATCTCTAATATAAGATATACCCAAGTCAACTGGGCAATAGATATATAGGTAAACATGTATATACATGTATTTATTTAGAGGATCTGTATAATGGAGGCAAGTATACCATGAAGTGAAGATACAATGAAGTCAACTAGGTAAAGGCATGAAAGTGGAATTTTGGAGTATTTTTAAACCCCCTTTGTATCTCTCTGGATGCAAAGAGGGTCTTTCTTCAACACATCCATTCCCATTCTTTGCATCAGACTGAAAATAGGTTATAACTAGAGGTACTCTTTCAGTTGTTAGTAACAATGAACACACATTTTAACTTGACCTAGTTACCCGATACTATTCTAATGAGGCTTTAAGGGAGGGAAACATTCAGACTTCAACCTTGGTACACCGGTATTTCTCCTTTTAAATGCACTCTGTCAGGTGCACTTCCTGTTGGTTTGCATTTACAATGAAATTTATCAGAACTCTATGCCTTTGCTGTTAAACATCAAGCTCTTTAAAGAACCAAGCAGCTAATCTTTTGCTCACCCTTCTGGGGAAAATGTACTCTGTGTGTGATCCACAGAATATTTCTTCTTGGGAGCTTCCTGAATAAAAACAAGCACAGAAGAGTCACGTCACTATGGAACCTAACCAGAATCTGCTTGTTAGAGTTTTTTGAAAAGTTGAAACACACTTGTGTTAATACTATCTCTGTTCTTGTGTGCTTATTTCCAGGATTTTATACAATTAATAAAAGCAAGTAGCATTACTACATGTTCTAAAGTATTGGAAAAAGGAAGAACTATAAACAAAATCAATCGTGTATAGCAGAGCATTTACTTTTTCCTTTCTTGGCTGAAGTCTTTTCATGTGAAACTAACATTCAGCAGAATGTCTAACATGTGAGTAATAGAATGTGATTCCTCCTTGGCCACACACACTAGTGCACTAAGTTCTTTTGTGATCAAGAGGGCTAAATAGGTCATTGTTCTCTTTTATTGCTGAATGTTATGGCAACTGCTTTGTTTGTGCTTTTTCACAAACAGTACCATCGCCAGCATTGATAACATGACTGTCTCTAATAACTACACCTCAACAGTAATATCAGCTACTTCTTTTTCAGTAGCTATCATATACTATGCACTTCACGTATGTTCTTTGCATTCCTCGTAACTCCAGTAACAAACAATATTATTATTCACATTTTTTTCACAGATTAATAAGCAGGCACAGAGAGATTTAAAATTTAAAAAAAAACTTGCTAAAGTTGTAAGTCTGGAAAGTGTAGGGGCTAGTATGCAAATTATATTTATCCACAGAACCTCTAAGAAGCTTTCCCCAATAATCATTAATCATACTATGGGACTTCTCCTTCCCACATTAGTTTCTCTCTCTCCTTTTTCTATTAATATAAAGAGAAGAGATTTCATGTAATTCCTAAATAGGATTCCGAGAATATAATGACACTTTCAGCCCTGTTACTTTTTTTCACTCCTCTACACATTCCTCCGACTTCTTTACTTCTATTTCTCATTCCTCCATCCCACCTCTTGGAAGTCCCTCCTCATTCTACTCATACCCTCTTTCCTTAAAATGCAGAGGGTAACTTTTAGTCATCACTAACCTGAACAGAGGACACCTTAGCACCTGCCGGATATCTCACAGGTCCTGACCCAGGGATCCTTTTCAGGAGACTGCTGAAAACAAGAGGGGGTGTTTCTGCATGTAAGCTGATTGAATCAGTTTCATGAACTTTCCTGCCTACAATCAGAGTGTGAAACTAGTACAAGGACTTTCATCAACACCCACAGGATGGGGATTTAGAAATGAAGAGCAGGGTCCAGCTCTATAATCAATGTTCCGCAGTTATTCATGTTAGTGAAGAACAGCCATCAGTTACTGCTGGTCAGGATTTCAGGCTGCCTGTATCCCTTGCGTTGTTGGGACAGTGTTGTCTGCAGCCTTAGAAGTAGTGGGAGGCAACTGTCCTATAATTATACAACATCAGCTCAAGCTTCAGTGTGGGTTCCAACCTGGCTCACTTATTTAGACCTTTTGTGTCTAGAAGTGAAGGAAGCTATGTGGTCAGGAGTTACTGGGAAATACCAATTAAAATCCATAGAAAACTCAAACACAGCTGCTTATATAATACCTTTCTGTTAAATTCTTGGACCCGCTTACTCATTCCACTGAGGTATAGAAAGAGAAGGAGGTGCACTTTATATTAGTCCTATTTTTTTTTCTAAAATGTTAAGAAAAATACTCTTTGTTTTTATAGAGCTTCTTAATGAAAAGAAAGTTATGGATCCAGGATGTTAAATCTTCTATCTGTTCTAAGGAATGTGTCAATGAGGAAACAAATAGTAGGACATCCATTTAAAATAAACTGGATATTAACAGCAATAGGTATAAAAATCTCTATATTCTGACACTTTTAAAACACTCTGGGCATATTCCCTAGCTTCTTTTTTTTTTTTTTTGGCCACTTTCAGGTACTAAAAAAAAAATAACATAGACTACACATTTTAAAAACTTCAATTCATTGTCAAATTACTAATGCATCTTCTCTTCCCCATTACTACATGAACAGCCAGAGCTACATTAAAGGGAAGGGTAAGTATGCATGGGCAAGGCAGAAAGAGGAAGTCAGACTGAACTTGTGCTTTTCATCAGGAATATACTCCCTCAATAATGGCATTAGTCTATCAAGAGGACAGAACCCTCATGTCCTGATTACCCTTTAGGGATCCTGCCTTCCAATACAGTGGCAATGCAATTAAATTTCAGCACAAGCTTTGGAAGGGCATTCAAACTATAATAGTGCCTTTAAAATTACATTGAAGCTTTTTATCTATTTTTTCATTGTGCAACCTTATTGTACATACATTATATATTATACATGTACAATATATAAAGTACATGTATATATATAAAGTATAATATATAATATATAATACATAATTATGTCTCAAAGTAGCTAAAGGCAAACCAAGAGTCCCAGAACATGAGATGAAGTTGAGAAATGCCACATGAAGCACTTATGTCTATTTCTTTGACTATCCACAGAATCAAGTTCTATCATAGTATTTGTGTTACTTTTTGTGGTTTGAGAATTGAGGTTTACATTATTTTTCATAGCTTCCAGCACTGTATATTGATGCAAATTTCTAGAGGATAGTTTGTCAATGTGTTATCATAAATCTGAAGAATGTTCATACTCTTTAATCTGATGTTTTTTCATTTTAAGCATCCATCCTAAGGAAACAAAAATTTGGACAAACATGCAAAAAGAAGGGTATTGATTACAGTGGTGTTTAGAAGGCAAAATAACCTAGTAAGACACTGTATATAGCAACATTTTGTCAGTGTTTCAGTAAACTTTATATGTTTCAACTGGGAAAATGTCTTTTGTAGAATACTTAATGACATGGGAAAAAGCGAAATGTGTACAAATATAACGTAAACAGCCTTGAAAGAATTATGCTAAAATATAAAATGGGGTTGTCTCCAGGTGAAGTTAGTGACAAGTTATATTTGTAATCATCGTGTGCTTTTTATAAATTGTGAAAAAACACACTTTATACTTTTATTTATATATGATGCTATTTTTCATTTTTTTTTTTTTTGCAGACCCAAAAAACAAAAGTTAACAGAGAAATCAAAGTGACAATGGCAATGGAGGCACATACCACATACCTGTACTAACTATGGCCTAGAAGCTCAAAGTCTTATATTGGGATAATCCTCCACATTCCTCCTTTGTCAGTCTGTTCTTGGCTCAATACAGCTGTCCATTGCAAACAGAAACTAAAAGTCAAAGGCCAGAGAAAAGTTTCAATCAAAAGTTTAGTCTCCACTTTCTGATGCCCCAGGGAAGAAATAGGCAAGGTAGCTGTATCTCTACACCTGAGAATCTCCTAGAAACGCAGTCTGAGCCTCTGCTCTGTTCCTTGCCCTTACCGTTGTTGTAAACCTTAAAACTACAAATGACAGATGTGGCATCTTGAACCTCTGAGCATTAATTGTACTTCTCTCAAATTCTCAGGAATTGGAAGTATTAGGAAATAGGGCAATTGACCAAGCAGTTACTTCATAGCTGGCTAACTTTCTGGTGTCATCATCCATGGTAATCGCCAGGGAGCAGAGGGGAGGGTGGCTCTTTTCTGATGTCCTATAGCCAACAGCCTTCCTTTATTTTATCTCCCTCACTCCCCTGCTCACATATACTCTGCCAGTCAGATGTAGCATAAAACTACTACAGAGTGTGGCCATTTCCAGATCTGAACTATACAGAGCTTCAGTCCATAGGCTTGTTACTTAAAGTAGCTAGGCACAGCTTGCTTATTAATTAGGACCTGAAAGGGGCTGTTGCTCTAGAATTTTCTCTGACAATACACAGCTCACACTGACTGATAAATAGACCCACCCCTCGGGGCTACCATAAGCCCCACCTCCCTTACATCTTCCTAAAGTATACAGCACACCATGCTTATTTTTCTTATTAATAATAAAAAGCAGTATTTTATTGAAAATTTTCATAAAAGCCTAATGTAAAAACAAAAACCTTCCCTAGTCTCTCTACCTAGATACAGCATTGCTTGGGCATACAATACATACATCAAATACTTGGAATTTTTAAAGTTTTTAACAGTTTACTAATTCCTGTGAAAAATTCTCAAATATCCACAGACAAAGTCACTGTAAAATTTTTGCTCCTTCAGCTTTTTGCCAGCACCAACATTGGCCTTGGCAGTTCTCCAGACCTTTTTCATCCTGTTCTTATACTTCTTTCGCTGTTTTCTTGAGGTCTTTTTCTTCTCATGCAGGCTGTGTCTTGTAAGTCTGTATTTGGGTTCATTTTTCTTGGCATAATCCAAGGAATCATAAATCATGCCAAAGCCCGTTATCTTACCATTACTAAAGTAAGTTCGGAATCCAAATACAAAGATGACGTCCAGAGTGGTCTTGTACATTTTGGCTAGCTTTTCCTTAATTTCTGCCCTGGGCATGGTTGTCTTCCCAGGGTGGAGGAATTCAATGACCATTTGTTTCCTCTGAAGTAGTCAATTAGTCATGAATTTCCCGGTCCAGACAGTTACTGTGTCATTCATAATGGAAGTCAATACTCAAGCAGCCAGTGAGGGAAAGAGCTGGATTTTTGTTGTTGTTTTAAAGCTTTATGGGTGCTAAACCTCTGCCTGTGACACCAGCATCCCATATGAGCACCAGTTTGAGTCCTAGCTGCTCCATGTCTCCTCCAGCTCCCTGCAAATGTACCTGGGAAGGCAATAAAAGACAGCTCAAGTGTTTGGATACCTAACATCCATGTAGGAGACTCGCATGGAGTTCCAAGCTCATGTCTTACGACTGACTCAACCCTCACTATTGTGACCATCCGGAGAGTGAATTGGCAAATGCAAGATCCCTATGTCTCTATCCCTGACCCCTTTCTGTAACTCTGCATTTCTCCATTTTCTACAAACTTAATGTCATATTTTGAACATTTGTCGGTCAATGACAAATCTTAAAGATTTATCAGTTTTTATTTGAAAGGTAGATTTAGAGAGAGAAGAAGAGAGAGATTTTCCATCTGCTGGTCCACACTTCTTATGGCTGCAACAACTGAATCAGAACCAATCCAAAGTCAGGATCCAGGGCCTTCTTCCAGATCTTCCACATGGGTGCAGGGGCCCAAAGACTTGAGCCATCCCCAGCTGCTTTCCCAGGCCATAGGCAGAGAGCTTGATCAGAAGTAGAGCAGCCAGGACATAAACCATTGCCCACAATGGGATGCTAACCCTGTAGGCAGAAGACTAAGCTGATATGCCACTGAGCTGACCTCTGTATGTCAATATCTTTTAAAATGGTTCCATAGCATCCAACACATAAAATAAGTTTTTTGGTGATTCACATTTTTCCAAGTTCTCTTTGTTTCAAATTATGTTTGGGCAAACAGCTTTGTCTGTCAATTGCTAAGGATTATTTTCTAAATAGGGATTCCCAGAAGTGTGATTAGAGATGATAAAGAATGATCATTTCAAGGTTCAAGGCATATCAAAAGGTCCTGGGCAGAGGTGGATATGTGACAGTCATGGGCTAATTTTTTCAGTATGAATTGGAGCCCTGAGCCTGTCACAAGTATGCAAAGATCTTACCTAATTATCTGCAGGCATTTAATACACATAATTAGAAAGTTTCTTTGTGTGGGCTGACACTGCAGTTGGTAGGTTAAACCACTACCTGCAGTACAGGTATCCCATATGGGCACCGATTTGAGTCCTGGTTGCTCCACTTCTGACCCAGCTCCCTGTTAATGTTCCTGGGAAAGAATGGGAGGATAGCACAACCATGGGGGAGATGTGGAACAAGCCCCTGTTTCCTGGCTTCAGTCTGGCCCAGGCAGGCCCTTAGTTATTTGGGGATGAACCAACAGATAGATCTCTTTTTCTCCCTCTCTCAATTTGTAACCCTGACTTTTAAATAAATGAAATCAATCTTAAAAATAGTTTCCCTATAGATTTGCATAGATCTTTATGGAAAATTACTCTTTTATATGGCCATGAGGTCAAATTAGTGATTTTGTTATCCAATGTCTGTTAGTCACAGGTCTATATCCTAAATCTCACTAGAATGTAATAAAAATTACACAGTAAATGCAATGTGAATATCTTGCAAGCTACTGTTGTGATTCTAGAGGGCCAGATTGTCAAATGGTTGTGAAGTATGATTCCCTAATGTTCTGCATTTGGGATTTTATAACTTCAGTCAATTCCTATGAATGGTATATGGGAGATGATTCTCAGTTATTGCATGATAATGTATGCAAGAGACCATGTGCCTCTCAATTTACAAGTATAATCCTACTTAATTCTCACAAGGCTCTTAGGTTGAAATTCTCATTTATTCTCTTTTACTGTTAAGGAACCTGAGGCTTGGAGATGTTACATAATTCTACAAAGATTACGCAATGACAGAACCGCATTGGATCTACAGCTCTTTCTACTTTATCACATGAAATTCAGAAAGGTTAAATTGAAACAGAAATATCACTTCTTATGACCAATAATCTGTAATTCCTCCCATAACAATTCATACTACATTTGATTCTATATGCAGCCAAGAACTATCTGCCATAAGGCATTAATAGCCCAGAAACATTCTGAAGGAGAGCCAATAAGTGATTTCAAAGTCTACTGAGTCTTAAATACAGCCACATAATAACAACACGCTTCTACAAACTATATGACATTAAAACTGTTATTGTAAGGCAGGATGCTTAGACCAGTGGTTGCAATTTCAGAGCTTCTTTTGGTCTATCTTTAAATGTGCACTTGCTTATTTTACAATATAGAGAGAAAACATTTATCCTCACAGAACTTGTTGTAAGACTTCCACAAAAATACCTAAGGGAAGAATTTGACCATCTGTCTGTCACAATACTAGATACTACATATGAGGTCAGAGTTAATCTTACATGTGAATCAACTTCTTTCAGAGTCATCTCTCTCCCTTCTCTTATAAGGAGTACCGGGGTTTTCAATGGTTTCTTGTTTTGAATAAATTATTAACCACTCACATGAGAATCCTATAAATGTTTGTGAAACAAACTGTGAGAAAATTCTTTTTGTTCAGAGGTGCCATCTTGACTACATTAAAATGGTTGGAATTTACAAGATAGCACCTAGTGACAGAACTCATTGTTTTGGGTAAGCTCATACAACAAACCTTGTAACGCAATTAAAAGCATCCCTTCAGGTCAGCTTCTCAACTTTATCACTATTGGAATCTGGGGCCAGATTTTTTCTATTTCAAAAAAGTTCAAAAATATTTTTCAACTTTACTGAAGTATAATTGACCAAAGCGTGTATATTTAAAATGCACAACATGATAATTTGATAGATATTACACAGGTAATTCCCAAAGAACATGGAAATAGAATTAAAAGCTATTGGCTTTTAATCCTGAACTTTCTACAGCTTATGTCATTCATCATAATTAGAATTCCATTAGAAATATGGACAGTCCAGGGCTTAGTGTGGTAGCCTAGAGACTAAAGTCCTTGCCTTGTATGCTCCAGGATCCCATATGGGTACCAATTCATATCCTGGCTGCTCCACTTCCAGTTCCAGTTCCCTGCTTGTGTTCAGTGAAAGCAGTAGAGGCTGTCTCAAGGTCTTGGGAGACTTGTGTGAGAGACGAAAGAAGTTCCTGGCTCATGGCTTCGAACTGGCTCAGCTATGGCCATTGCAGTCACTTAGGGAGTAAACCAGTGGAGGGAGTATCTTTCTCTCTGTCTTTCCTTCTCTCTGTAAATCTGGCTTTCAAATAAAAAAAATACATTTTAAAAGAAAGAAAGAACTATGGACAGTAGCAATCAGTGCTGTGGTGTAGAAGGTTAACATTCTATCTATAGTACTTGCATCCCATAGGGTACCGGTTCAAGTCCTGGCTGCTCTATTTCCATTCTGGCTTCCTGCTAATGGCCTTAGGGGAAGAAGTTCTTAGCTCCTGGCTTTGGACAGGCCCAGCTCTGGCTATTGAGGCCATTTGTGGAGTGAACAAGCACATAAAAGACTGTTCTCTCTTTCCTTCTCTCTCTCTGTAACTTTGCCTTGTAAATTAAAAATAATAATAAAAAAAGAAATATGGATATTAGAAAGCCATTCTGATAGTGTCAGGTGAAAATGAGAAATAGTTTATTGTTAACTATTGCAAAAGTTATCTTTATTATAAGTTGACAAAACATACACACACACACACACACACACACACAGAGCTTGGCTAAATTGTATTCATGTTAGGGCTTTATGCAAGGCTGAAGGTAAGAGTACCAAATTAGGATATCTTGTGAAGGGCCTGGTGTGATGGCTCAGTGGCTAAATCCTCACCTTGCAAGCACCAGTCATGTCCCAGCTACTCCACTTCCCATGCAGCTCCCTGCTTGTAGTTTGGGAAAGCAGTGGAGGACGGCCCAAAACCTTGGGACTCTCCACCTACATGGAAAACCTAGGGAAAAAAAATTCCTGGTTCTTGCCTTCTGGCTTCAGATCAGCTCAGCTCTGGCCATTGCAGTGATTTGGGGAATGACCCACTGGATAAAAGATCTTTCTGTCTTACCTTATCTTTATAAATCTGACCTGTCTTTCCAATAAAAATAAACCACTTTAAAAAAAGAATATCTGGTGAAATAAATTTCTAAGCAAAATACTTAAAGCATTGTATGGCGACTTTTAACATTTTAACATGCCATAGTGGAAATAGGATTGAAAGGTGAAACTTACAATTCAAAGTGAAGCAGAGTGGGAAAATTCATAACCCGGTTATGCAAACCACAAAAATGTGTGCTAGACTGCAGCTGAGCGGCACTTTGATAAACAGGTTAGCACAGAGAGAGCCAGTTGATATCTTCAAGAGCATCAGAACATGAACCCAAAGGTGTTTCAGAGACGTGTGAGTCAAGGTAAGACTTTAAGAACAAGATTTCCAGAGAGGCACCAAAAACAAGTCAGCCTTCACTGCCCAGTGCTGCCAACAGGTCTCTATTCCTAGCATTCCTGTACAGTATTCTAGTCAGCTTCCAAGGAAACAAACAATGAATTTTGGTGGTGTCCATGTATGTCATTGCTAATCATGTAGGTGTGCAGAATGGAAGAGCAATGCCAACATGGCATCTTCCACTCAGATTTCCAAGAACACTGGGCTTGGGAAGAAAACTGCCATGGGGGCTGAGCTGCCAAAGACAGCCCCCACTAGAGATATATTTAACTCAGCTAAGAAAGTGGCACCAACCCTGAGAATTCAGAACGGTTGAGCTATCAGTGTACAACTCTAACCTGGGATAGTTGCAGGAACAAGGCCCCAAGCCATGAGAATCACCTCATGGAAGGATTGCACTAAAGCCAGAGGAGTGGAGATTCCTGAGCCTTTGGGGGTCCAATTCCCACCCCAGTGTGTCCAGCAGGTACCACATGGAAAGATTATTCTGGAACCTGAAGGTTTAGTGTTGGGGTTTTAGATTCACTTGGGTCCTATCCTTTCTTCTTTCCTTTTGCTTTGGAATGGAAATGTCAATCCTATCTGACCCACTGCTGTAATTTGGAAGCATGCAATTTATTTCTCATCTCACAAGCTTAGAGTTGATGGAGGATTTACTTCAGAATGAATCTTGCCTTGAATCTCACATCTGAGTCATGTTAGGTTCTGGACTTTCAGATTCTGCACTTTGGACTTTTGAGTTCACGTTGGAAAAAGTTAAGACTTTGAGGGCCAATTAAATGTAATTAATATATTTTGCATGTGAGAATAACTAACTTTAAGGGCTAGAGGTGGAATGCTATGATTTTAATGTGTCCCCCAAAGTTGTATGCTGAAAAGTTAAGTTGTTGAGTCAGGGGACTCAACAATGCAGAAAGACGGGGGTGGGGCAGGGGGAACTTTAAGAGATGATACATCATAAGGGCTTTGCCCTCATGAATGCATTATCTTCATTCTTGTGGAAATGAGACCCTGATAAAATAATGACTCTGGTCCCATCCCCCCACCCTTGCCAGTGTGATTCCTTCCATCACATTATGATGCACCAAGATTGCCATCACCAGATGTCAACCCTTTGATGTCAGGCTTCTCAGTCACCAGAACCATGAGTCAGTAAATTTCTATTCATTTTCAATTGCCAAGTTTAGCATGTTCTGTTATAATAACCCACAATGAACTAAAATATATAGTTAACTTTTTTTGGTGAGAACGCATAACATCTATTCTTAATCATTTTTTTAGTATACATTATTAACTATAGACATCATGTTGTACATTATACACTTGGAACTTCTGTGTCTTAGAACTAAAAGTTTATATCATCTGACTATCATCTCTCGATTTCCTCCTACACTCAGCCCCTGGCAATCATTCTTGGCAGGGGATTGCCATACATTGTACGATGTTCAGCAGCATCCCTGACCTCTGGTGTAGTAATCTTAGACCAAGTCGTGATGTCTAGCAAAGATGTCTCTAAAAATTGGCGAATTGTACCTGGGAATAAAGGATGATGAATAAAATTACCCCTCACTGAGAATAAATACTAAAAGGAATGATTTCCAAACCTTTTGTAGTGAGATACTGCTTCTGATTTCCACCCAAAGCTTGAGACTTGGAGTAAAGAAAAGACAAATGGCTATAGAAAAAGAAATTATCATTTTAAGAGTAGGCTTGGACTTTAGCCACTAGGCATGGTAGCCTATAAGTCCTCTTGTTGCATGTGCTGGGATCCCATATGGGCACCCATTTGAGTTCCTGCTGTTTAATTTCAGCTCCAGCTCCCTGCTAATGCTTCCTGGAAAGCATCAGAGGATGGGCCGAGTGCTAGGGCCCCTGAACTCACATGCGAGACCCAGAAGAAGCTTCTGGTTCATGGCTTAGGACTGGCCCAGTTCAAAGCCATTGCAGCCATTTTGGGAGCAGACCAGAAGATGAAAAACCTCTGTCTCTTTTTCTCACCCTCTTTTTCTCTGTGTGTGTATCTCTCCTCTTTAACTCTGTCTTTCAAATAAGTAAATCTGCAAGAAAATTTCATGGAAGAGTAAAATGTGTTTTGTTGCAAAATTTTTGAAATTTATGTGTTGTTTATTTACAATATATGTTTCTCGTGCATTTTAAAATATTTACTTGGCTATTTGAAGGTCAGAGTGGCAAAGATGGAACATCCATTTGCTGACTAACTCCCATGTAGCAGCAAAGGAACCAGGAACTCCATCTGTGCTTCTCATGTGGGTAAAGGGGTTCAAGGATTTGAACTACCTTCTACTGCCTTTCCAGTTTCATTAGTAGGGATCTGGATTGGATACAGAGATGCAAGCCCTCACTAAGTGCTTCAATATGGAATGCAGACATTCCAGACCATGGCTTAGGCTGCCACACAACACCAGCCCCTCTCATAATCTTTCTAAAGTCCTTGCATATTGGGATGGTCAACAGTTAGTCTCTGCAATACTTCCTCATGTGACTCCCAGCTCTAACACTTGATAATAACTTTGCACAATTGTTTAAATACTCTATGTCAGTTTCCTCATCTGTAAAATAGGAACAATAGCAAAGTATTTGTTACTGATTGCTGTGAGAGTCAATACTGGAAGTAAAGTGCCTTTCCTGACCCCATATCTCTCTCTCATAAATGCACCCCAAATAATACCTTTCTTTATGTAAAAAAAAAAAAGAAGAAGAAGAAAGAAAGAAAAAGAAAAGAAAAGAAAAGAAAACCCTTGGAAAATTGCTTGGCTGGTTTTCTGTTTGTTTATTTTTTTTAACCTTGAGGTTTTGATTTGGTAAACACACACAAAAAGAAAAGTGTTGTTAAAAAATTATCAGCTAACCCACAGAATCAGTAACTTTCCAGAACAGTCTTGTTAATAAATTTCTTGCCTATATGGAATTTAAGATACTTGGGCTGCAGAAATTATTTCCCAAATTTCTTTATCTATGCATAGTTATAAGAGAATAGGTTTGGGCAAGGGTGGAATTCACTGAAGCTGCCCCAAAAAACTGTACTTTATCTGCACCCATGCACCCGGAACTACAAGGCGCCAGCCACTCTGGAACCACTACAAGGATTATTCAAAAGTTCATAAGTAACACAGTGAAGCAGAGGTTGGTTGGCTTTGGTCCAGCAAAATCATGTTAGACCTGTTTGGTTCGTGTGTTATTGAACTGGTTTGCAAGCAAACATGCAATTATGATGCCAAAATGTTAAGTTTTCTGGATCACTGAGAAAAATCCACCAGTTAAATTCAGAACATTGAAGTCCACAAATTTAATCTGTAAAGTCTAACTACAGAGTGGGAAGTTTTCCATCAGAAGGGGAGATATATTTAAAAAACAAAACAGCTTCAAGGTATCTGGAGATTTAGCAGTCTAAAATTTTACAAATGCCTCCTGAGGTATTCAACCACTCCCTTTTCCTTCTGCTTTGTAAAACACAAGTGTAAGATCCTTTGAAGACCATGAAAAAACTGTGAAAATGTTCCGTCCCTGTCTGAGGCCCCCCTATGTAACTTTCAACCTGCAGTGTCAATGCTAACTCAACCAAGTACTTCAAGAAAGAGACACGTTTCAAGAGAGGAGACCCATACTGAATCCTTAGCAATAGGTTCCTGTACAGACATGAATCCAGAGTATCCTATTGGTCAATACAATTGCAATGAAAGCGATCCAAATCTCCTAAAACTTAGTTAAAATAAAAAAAAAATCAAAGAGAACCTAAGGCATTTCTCTGGCTTTGTTTATATTGCCAACATGATTTTATGTTATACTCAAAGTTTGTAATAACCTTTTAATGATGTTCACCTGTTTCAACATTCTTACAGTCTCAAGAAGAAAAAGCACCAAGAAGCAAATCAAAATCATCAATGATTCTAGTCAGCAGAATGTAACCTTTTTGTACATGAATAGCTTAAGGCTTTTTTCTTTGGAGATGCATATTTTAAATCAAAAGAATCACTTGATATATTCTTTTAGCAAATGCATTCCTTATCTTTTAAAATGTTTTCTAGAATTCGACCTATTTACAGAGAAACACAGAGACTGTAAGTACACAGCCTGATGAAATTTCACATAGTGAACATGACCTATGTTTTCAATACCCAAGGCACAAAATAAAATATCACAGGCTCCCTAGTGCTGTGGGCATGACACAAATGAGTGCCTACCTCCAAAGTAGAATAGGAACCTGACTTCTTTCATTGTCAATTTTGTTTCTCAACTCATATAAACAGAATTAGTGCATGCACTTGTTTTTATGTCTACCTAACTTCATGTCTCATTATACTTACAAAGTTCAAAGAAGTGGTTGCATAGAAGTCCATTGTGTGACTATACAACAAGCTATTTATTCATTCTATACTTGACAGGCATTTGGGTTGTTTCCAGTTCTCGGCAATTATGAATAGGACTATTAAGAGCATTCTTGTACATACCAAGCATTTATGGTCCTATTTCTTTTGTGTATAATTGAGAGTAATTGCTGTCATCACAGGCAGTGTTGGGTTTAGCATAGAATGTCAAACAGTTTTTCATTGTATCTATATAAACGTAAACTCCCACCAGAAGTTCATGGAAATCCCAGTTGTTTTACATTCTCAGCAACACCTGTTGCTATCTGTCTTTTAAATTTTTACCCATTTAGATGGATGTGTGTCTACATCTCAATGTGCTTTTAATTGGAATTCCCTGATGCTGAAAAATGTTTCATATGCTCATTAGCTATTTGGGTATTACATCTTGTGAAACTATCTGATGAAGTCCTTGACCCATTTGTCTATAGGATTGTGTATCTCTTAATTTTTAATGAATCTTTTGATATTCTGGGTATACCTATCTGTTGGTTATAATTTTACAAACATCTACCACCATACAGATTGCTTTTTAACTCTTTTCATGATGCTTTAAAGTTATGAGCACCAATTTGTAGCATTATCCTGTTATTAGTAGTGCTTTTAAGAAACCTGTTGAAGAAATCCTTGCTCTATGTACTATGGCACAGCAAGTTAAACCTCTGCCTGCAATGCCTACATCATGCATGAATGCTGGTTCAAGTCCCAACTGCTTTTCTTCAGATCCAGCTCTGTACTACTGTACCTTGGAAGGCAGCAAAAGATGGCTTGAGTGCTTGGCTCCCTGATACTCAGGTGGGAAATTCAGATGGAGCTCCAGGCTTCTGGTTTCAGCCTTTCCCAGCTCTGGTCATTGTGGCTATTTGTGGAGTAAACCTGTTGATGGAAAATTTCTTTCTATAATACTGCCTTTCAAATAAATAAATAAGTAAATAAATAAATAAATCTTTAAAAACAATATTTGCTTGAAATCAACAATATGTTCTTTTTTTTCTATAAGTTTGTTGGTTTGTTTTTACAGTAAGAGTTGCAGCCTATCTATAACTTATTCATACGTGGTGTAACATAGATGTAAGACTTCCTTTTTCTCTATTTATAACCAAATAAACTAGAAATCCACACCATGATAAGACAGTCATGTTCCTTACTTGACTGCAGTGCCTTTTGTGTTACAAATCCAGGATAAAGATACAGATATAGGTATAGATATAGATATATAGATATGTCTGTTTCTAAACTCATTTTTCCTCTCCACTGTTCTAATTATCTATGTGTATTGATCTATTACATGTTATTTTATTTTTTCAAGGTAACTGATATTTTTGTGGTGTTACAAATTTTATCTTTAAGATGTTTCTTTTCTATGATTGTTTGTTTCTGATATATATACAAAACTGTATATATGAGCTTGCATTCAGTAGCCTTAACAATTCACTTTATTAGTTTCAGTGGCCTACTTACAGATTGTTTTGGGATTTTCTACATATGTAATCTTCCTCTGTGTATAATAACATTTTTATTTACTCCTTTCCACTCCTTATTCCATTTTCCAATGCCTTGTTACACTGCCAAAGACCTCAATGATGATAAATGAAAGAATTGATATTGGGCATCCTTGTCTTATTCTTAAATAATTATGATGTGTATGGGAGGATATTTCAACATTTCTGTGCTTAACTTCCTATAGGTTATTAAGAACCAGATTATTATAATATTTTTTCTTTTCCTCCTAATTTATTTTCATGTTAAATGGGCATTGGAATTTTATCAAACATTTTTCTGCATCTAGTGACATAAAATATGAATACTTCCTTCATTCTGTTAATATGAGTTATATTTATTGATTTTTAAATGTTTTATTTATTTATTTGAAAGGCAGAGTCTCCTACACACACAAAGACAGACAGACAGATAGAGAGATTTTTCAGCCACTGCTTCACTTCCCAAATGGCCACAATGATCAGAGTCATATCAAACTAAAGCTAGAATTCAAAAGCTTCAACTCAGTCACTGGGCCATCTTCGGTTGCTTTACCAGGCACATTAACAGGGAGCTGTTTGAAAGTGGAGCATCCAGGACATGGCTTTATCAACTATGTCATAACACCAGCATAATGTTGACTTCAAAATGTTCCTTTTATTTATATGCTGTGAAGATGTAACATTCCTTTCCGTAAGAATGCCCCACAGTTTAAACTCATCGTTGAATACTTGTTTTCAACTTTTGCCATTGCAAACATTATGGTGAACACCCTTATGAATACATATTTAATTTGTGCCTCTTTCCCAGAGTTTGTTCTTGATATTACTTGAACCCAGCAGCAGCTTAATAAGTGTCATTCACCAAGAATTAGAAACCTGGATTTCCAGATTGCTTTTTGTAGATTTCCTGAGTAGCACAAGTTTCCTAATGTACAATCTTGACATGGCTACGGTTGACTCTGGCTGAAGATAGGTACCTATTCAAGACAATAGGACCTGGGAAGCAAAACTCTAAACACACTTAGTGCTAAAATGGGAAATAACCTAGAAAAAAGACTTCATGAGATAACTGAATGTGTTTTCAGAAAAGCACAATGACAAGAACAAGGTGAGTGAAGTCAAAAGCACATGGCTCACAGAGCCAACACCAGCTGAGTAATTTAGATAAATTAACTATTGCTGTAACCCTTAGTTTCCTCATTAGTAAAACATGAACATGTTACTATTAGAGCATTAAGGAAAAGTGAGCAGCTTAGAGTACCACATCCTTTACAGAGCTGACACTCTACAAATGACAGTTTTTTAAGTGTCTCCTTATTGAAGGGCTATTTTTAAAAGTAAGTGAATCTAGCTGAGTTACTAGTTTTTGATTGAAGACATTGATAAAAGTAATTACTATTTTCCAGTGTCAGATTCTCCCCTCATATCAGATATTTCCTTAAAACATTAAAAGATGTAGGATACTTCCCATACTTGAATGGCGCCTGGGGAATGAAAGGATCTATATTAGTAAAGAGGTCATTTACATCGGATGGCCATCAAACTGTCTTTGGCAATATCTGCTCTGTGTAGCTTTTTAACTTCTCTGGCAAGGTTAAAATGCTAGGGTAAAGACCCCGTTTAGAGATGATAAGTTAGGATCCAATTAGCTATTTCTTTCCTTGTGAAATAACTGACTCACACCCTCAGCCAACACCTTGTGTTCTGAGCGTGGCGCTAAAGTATTAGCAGAGAGCATTTGTGATATGAGGCACAAACTTCCTGGGACTTATGTCAGAGCTACCTTCTCCTTAGTGATAAACATCAGTTGGTAGGGCAATATTCAGTATATTCATCTCTTTGAGCTTCCAGTTCTGGCCATTTGGGGAGCAAACCAATGGATAGATCTTCCTCTCCCTCCCTCTTCCTCTCCCTTTCTATAATTATGACTCTGAAGTAAACTAACAATCTTTTTAAAAATGAAGTTCATCCTGCCATTTTAAATAGCATCTACCATTTAAATGTTGCTACATTTTAAAATTTTCTTTGGGCCCAACACTGTGGCCTAGTGGCTAAATCTTCGCCTTGCAAGGGTTGGGATGCCATATTGGGCACCAGTTCATGCCCCAGCTGCTTCACTTCCCATCCAGCTCCCTGATTTTGGCCTGGGAAAACAGTAGAGAATGGGCCAAAGCCTTGGGACCCTGCACCCATGTGGGAGACCTGGAAGAAGCTTCTGGGTCATGGCTTTGGATCAGCTAAGCCCCAGCCACCAGCAGCCACTTGAGGAGTGAACCAGCGACAGAAGATCTTTGTCTTTCCTTCTCTCTCTAAATCTGCCTTTTCAATAAAAATAAATAAATATTTAAAATTTCTTTGTTTGCAGATGACACAGAGACATACTAAGCCTCTACCTGTGGCATCAGCGAGCCATACAGTACTGGTTTGTGTTTTGGCTGCTCCACATTCCATCCAGTTTCCCTGCCTGGGAAAGCAGTGAAGAGTAGTTCAGGTCCTTGGCTCCCTGCACCTGTGTGGGAGACCCAGAAGAAGCTCCTGGCTTTTAACTTTAAATCAGCTTAGCCTCAGCTGTTATGGTCAATTGGCGGGGGTAGCAGCGGGGACAACTGATGTAAAATTGATCTTTTTCTCTGTCTTCTTTTTCTGTAAATCTGCCTTCCAGTTAAAAGGAAATAAATATTTAAATTATTTAAATTTTTCTAAAATAATAAATTGATGATTAAGGGAAGGTAAGAGAAGCTACAAAATAATCTCTTTAAATTAAAATGTGTGTGTGTGTGTGTGTGTGTGCGCGCGCACTAGAGCTACAGCTCACTGGATTGAGACATGCTAGACATGCCCACATTTAATATCGGAGTACTGGTCCAAATTCTAGTTATACTTGGCATCCAGATCCTTGCTAATGCACAATGGAAGCAGTGAATGATAGTACAAGTAGTTGACTGCCTGCCCACCCACATGGAAGATTTACATGGAATAACTGGTTCCCGACTTTGGCCTGCATCAGCAACCAACTGTTGGAGCCATTTGGGGGAATAAACCAACAGAAGGAAATTTTTTTTCTCTCTCTCTATTTCTTATGATGTCTTTCAAAGAAATAGTTTTTAAAAACATTAAAATGAATATATCAGAGAGTAAGGAACAATTCTGGGTTACAGGAAAACTACTTGAGTATTATAGAAACAGGGCAGTATCATTTCTATCAGTTCTGTAACCACAGATTGAATCAACAACCGATCCAAACAAACAAATGTGAATTGAACATGCCTGGAGTTTTTTTCTTGCCATTAGTCTCACAATACATCACAGTATGTACCCACAATGATCTATATGGCATTATACATTCTAAGCCATCCAGATATAAAGATGAGGGATGGGATTTGTGAAACAGCAAGTTGTCACAGCTTTGGATGGGAGTATCCCTTACTGGAATGCTGGTTCAAACTCCAGTTACTCTATTCCGGGTCCATCTTCCTGTTAGCATATCCTTTGAGGGAGCAGATGATAGACCAACAACTTGGTTACTCATGAAGGAGATCTAGATGGAGTTCCTGGCTCCTGGCCTTAGCCTGGCTAACGCCACACTGTTACAAGCATTTGAGATGTAAACAAATGAAAGATTTTCTCTGTCAATCTGCTCTCTCTCTCTATCTTTCTCTCTCTCTCACACACACACACAACCAATAGACCTGCCTTTCAGATAAAATAAACATTTTTTAAAAGGATGAGAAGACGGCAACATTGTGATGAATTGAGCCATCACCTGCACTGCCAGTAACCCACCTGGCGCTGGTTCTGGTTCCTGCTACTCCACTTCCAATCTGGCTCCTTGATAATTCACCTGTGAAGACAGCACAGGATAGTTTTGGTGACTCGGCACCCACATGGGGACCCTAATAAAGATATAAACCTGTGGCTTCTCTCTGGCCCAGCTCTAGTCATTGCAGTCATTTGGGGAGTGAACCAGCAGATGGAAGACCACTCTAGTATGTGTGCTCACTCCCTCTCTCTAACTTTGCCCTTCAAACAAATAAAATGAATCTTTTTTTTTTTTTTTTAGGAAAGGAAGATGAGAAAATCTAGCCACAGAAAAACAAAATGTTTTTTTTTTTTTTAATTCAACTAATCAGACAGGGCTGAATTTCGAATTCCACTTTTACTTCTACATTCTTCACTACTTCTGTTTAAGGGAAAAGAGAGCTGTTGTGAAGCTCACAAAAATTTGAAGATTTTGCATTTCAGTAAAGGAACGCGGCAGCTTGATTTGGCTTGATTCAACTTTGGCAGCAAGTATGTAGTAGACATGCTTCCTAGGAGAACTAACCAAGGAATCCCTGGATCACTTTCAGCAGTAAAGTTGCTTAGACCTCAAGAATTCTGTGTAAAGAACTGCAGGGAAGAAAAAAGTTTGTGGGTTACCAAACTGCCATTGCTATTGCCATTGGCTACAATGTTAGTTCAGATTTACTTCCCCCTCACAAGGCTGTGTGGGATATGAAAACCCATTTTACACCTAAAGAACCAATCTACAACAGCATTTGCTGTTTTGCTTCTGTACCATCTTCCCAAACCACTAAAACACTCTTCTCTTCCACATCGGACTATACTAGCAAGGTATCAAAATCTCTAGATGCTTAGGTCTCTTACATATAAAATGACATAGTATTTGCATATCATCTCATACACTTAGGACACAGTTCTGGTCTAAGTATAACTGCTTAGTCCTGTTGCTAGTCCCTTACATATGCTACCATCCCTCTGAGACCTCTTAAGTCTTCCTGGCCCCTTGCAAATAATCCCATTGTTAAATTTCATATGGAATACAAGTTGATTTTGTATTCCACTTTTTGACACATCTGCCTATATATTTTCCACATGGAAACTTAAATTGTTTTAAGGTTTTTGTTGTGTTTTTTTTTTAAGATGTATTTTACTTATTTGAAAGACAGAATAATTAAGAAATCTCTTCAGTTTGCTGGTTTATTCCACAAATGGATGCCACAGCCAGGTCTGGGTCAGGCTGAAGGCAGACCCGGGGACTGCATTTGGATGTGTCTCCTTGGGTGGAAAGAGCCCAAATACTCAGTCATCTTTTACTGCCATAAGCAGCCATTTTTTAAGATTTGTTTATTTTTATTGGAAAGGCAGATCAGATTTACAGAAAGAAAGACAGAAAGATATTCCATCTGCTGGTTCACTTCCGAATGGCTACAACAGCTAAGGATAAACCAGTCCTAAAACAGGAGCCTGCAGTTCAATTTGAGTTTTCTGTGTGGGTAACAGGGATCCAAATACCTGGGCCATCTTCCTTGCCTTCCCAGATGAATTGTCAGGGAGATGAGTGGGAAGTGGAACTCTAGGACTCAAATCAGCATTCATGGGATGTTGGAGTCACAGGCAGCAGTTTAACACAATGCCTTACAATGCCTGTTCCTCTTTTGGCTCTTAAGAACCTGACACTGTTACTTTGTCATAAGAAATAATGGAGGAACTATTCACATACAAACACATGTGCACAGAGTAGTATTAGGAATTCTCTATATCATCCTTTAGTTTAAAGTTGGTGCTCATCTCCCTATTATTCTTAGCAACACATCTATGTAAAAAGTCCACACAAGGTGCTATTATACCTCTGGACTTAGTTTCATACTATAGTTACTGCCCCCTGTTCTATCCCCAAAGGGATCCTTTTGGCCTAATCCTATCTTTAGGTGCATGTTCATATCCCAGTTCTTCCAGGAAGTATTCCATTATACCAAATGTTTAAGTAGAGTGACTTAATATGTGCCCATACCATTGAATCATTTATATTTTTCAACACTTAACATAACCTAATGTAATTATCCATTTGTATGCCTCTATTCTGCATTAAGCCAGAAATTCATCAGAAATAATAATAATAGATAGTTGATGGCACACAGTAAATGTTTATTGAATTAATGAAAAAATATCCATTTCCTGTAGATTTTTAAAATTATATATTTATTAATTTAAGAGGCATACACACACATACGGAGTACTCCAACACACTGGTTCATTCCCTTAAATGCCTCAAATGCTCCACTGCTGAACTTAAAGCTACAAGCTAGGGAACAAATTCAGGTCTCCCATGTGGGTAGCAAAGACCCATGGTAGCTGAACCATCACCTGCTGTTTCTTAATGTGTGTTAGCAGTGTGTTAAAATCAGGAGCTGAAGCTCAGACACAAACAGGTCCTTGATATGAGACACAGTACCCACCCCATTCTTGTAGATTTTATCTACAGTTTTGCCCTGTAGACACACATAGACCCATTCATCTTTGTCTCATCACTAAGTCATTTCTATTCCCCACAAAGTAAAAATAGCTGCTCAACTATTTACATCTGCAGGATTATTCTAGACACTGAAGAAAGAGCTCAGTGAATAAGACAGACATTGCCTCTTGCCCTGCTGAAGCTTATAGTCTAGGGTGGCAGAGCTCAGCTTGATACAAAATTAGTACACAGGACTGGCATAGTAGCATAGCAGGCTAATTTTTTACCTATGGTGTCAAAATCACATATGGGCTCTGCTTCATGTCCTAGCTGCTCCACTTCTGATCCAACTCCCTGCTAACACATCTGGGAATGCTGAGAATGGCTCAGGTCACCCACCTGGAAGACCCAGAAAAAACTCCAGGCTCCAGTCTTTAGACCAGCCAAATTCTAGCCATAGAAGCCATTTGGAGAGTGGACCAGTTGGTGGAGGATGTTTCTGTCTCTGTAATTCTCTAATTCTGACTTTCAAGTAAAATAAATAATCTTTTTTTAAAAAAATCTATGTCAGCCATTATAATAAGTGCTAAAAATGTGAGGCAGTAAATAGAGCAGGAGGGAGAAAAAAGGAAACCCACCAAAGGACTTAGAATTTTAAAAGAAAGAATATTTGAGTCATACCAGAGCAGGACAAGTAGAGAAAACAACAAGCATAAAGATCATAACACAGAATAACTCTTGTCCCCGGAATGTTCAGAGAACACAATAGAGCTCAGTGTAGCAGGGTAAACTCAATGAGAATGGAGTAGGAGACACAAAGAAGTAACAAAATACACGAAATTTATTAACCTTCTATAAATACATTTTTTAAAAAGTCATGTTACAGGGAATCAGTGTAAGGGACAGAAAAAAACCTCAATTCTTGCCTCACACGAAAGAATTTTCACATGGATCCATTAATGAACAAAAGTAGGAGAGGGGCATTAAAAGGAAAAAAATCCAATGATTAGGGTTTTGAAGTATAATTTGGGGGAAGAAAAAGAAAATGATCAACAATTAAGGTGGGGACAGAACTCACCAGAGGGCCAGAATCTGTAATCTTATCTAGCTTGCACCAAACAAAGCCATCAGACAGGTATGATGGATAATTTTTTCTTCCTGTTCTCATGGTAAGCTGAAAGCTGATCTCCTTGCTTTCTCATGATAAAAGTGGAAACTCAAAGGAATGGAAGTTGGTATTTTTATCTGGTCAAAGGCAACTTTTGGGGAGACAAGCATACTACATTCTTTTAATGAGGCTACCTTGCTATGTTGTGATAAAACTTGAAGCTCAGGTAAGTGGGATTCACATGCCAAGAATTGCCTGTCAGTGCTATCCTCTTGGTACAGCTAGAAACCCAGAGTGGGCTCCCACTTTGACACTGCTAAAATGAGTTTTGGGAGAGAAACAAGCATCTTGTGTCTTTATAAAGAAACCTACCCCTCCCCCATTTATGATTCTTCCGAGGAGTTGGCTCTATTTGCCTACTAGTCAATCTAACTCATTATAATAACGAAGAAGATGGATATAGGGAAGAGCTTGTAGGACAATGATAACTACCAGAATAGCTCTACCTTTTACCTTAAGTGAAGTGGGGGGACTACTGCAGAATTTCATAACATGATCTGAATTAGTGTCTATAAATGATTGCTGTGAAACTCTGTACAGAGTAGATTATAGAGGTGAGTCTAACAATTCAGCCAAGATATGGTGGACCAGTGAAGTAGAAACAGTGAAAAGTATATTCTGAATATATTTTAAGGGAAAAGTCAATATGATTTTTAATAGAATAGATGCAGAATGTACATAGGGGAACCAAAAGAGGGAACTAAGATGCTATTACAACCAGTAAGAAAAATAAAGAAAGTTGCAGTTATAAAATCAACACACAAAAATCTATAGCATTTTCATATATCAAACATGATCTGGCTGAGAAAGAATTTACAGGATCAGTACCATTCACAAAAATGTATATCCCTTGTGATATATTTAACAAAGAACATGAAAGGATAATGAAAAACAATACAATGAAAATCACAACATTTTAATGGAAGAATTAGAAGGCAGAAAACCTTTCCACATTTATAGATTGGAAGAATTAATATTATCAAGATGTCTGTACTATGCACTGCCCTTTATAGATTCAGTACAATCCTCATCAAAATTCCAAGAGCATTCTTTACAGACTTAGAAAAACACTCAAACAGCAAAAGCAATTTTAAATAATCAAAATAAATCAGAAACATCACAATTCTGGATCTCGAGAATACTACAGGGCTAATACAATCAATACAACAGGATACTGGCATAAAAGTAGACATGCAGAACAGTGGAACAAAATAGAAAGCCCAGAAATAAATCCACATATCTACAACAAACTAATATTTGACAAACTGGCTTAAAAATCCTCTAGAGAAAGGATAGTCTCTTCAACAAAGATGTTTGGAAAATTGGATTTCCACATGTAGAAGTTTGAAACAAGAACCAACCTTAAACCCTATAGAAAAATCAACTCACTATGAATCAAGGATCTAAGCCTAACACTTGAAACCATCCAATTACTAGAGAACACAGAAAAAAACGCTGTTCAACACTGGCCAAGGCAAACACAATCATCCTGCATAAGATCCCAGAAACAGAGGCAATCAAAGCAAAGAGACAAATGGGAATACAAGTTAGGAAGCTGCTGTAAAGCAAAGAAAGCTACTAACAAGGTGAAGAGGCAACCAACAGAATGACAGAAAACATTGGCAAACTATGCACCTTATAAAAGATTAATATCTGGGATATATCAGATGCTGAAGAAACTCAACAATAAAACAATTCAGTTAAGAAATAGGTAAAGGCTATGAACAGACACTTCTCAAGAAAGAACTACATGTAGTTAACACACACACAAAAGCTCCAGATCACCAGTCATAAGGGAAATACAAATGAAAATTATAATGAAATATCACCTCACTCCAGTTAGAATGACTACTATAAAGAAATTGCTGGATGCGGACTCCAGTGACAACTAGGGATCCAGTTGCAGCCACAGATTGGCTCTTGCAGCAGCCAGGTGGGAACTTGGGTTTGCACAGGGAGCTTGGGAGATGAAGGTAGGCTGGGACTGGCCAATCCTGCAAAAATACTTTGGCCCAGCAACAAACAAAAGGGAGCAGCAGACGCTGCAGGCAGACTGGTGGTGGGTTGGAGCTCACAGCACAGGAATCAAACACCAGAGTGAATGCATTTCTGGCTAGTCAAGCTAGGTTTATCCCACAAGGATGACAGTGCCAGCTTTGTGTCCTGCAGGATCTGTGTGGTCCCCAGAATCTAAGACCAACAGCCCCAGCTCTCCAGCAGTACCCCCACTGAATGCCATAGTGTGTCTAGAAAAGATCAGCACTGCTGAATAACCAGTTATCTGGGACAGTTGGCCTCTTCCTAATCCAGGACACAGATTGAGTATTTGAACTTAAAAATTGACATCTTAGAAATCTGCACTAAGGAGAAGAATCTGCCAAACAGGATTGCAATGTCAAAAGTTAAGAGAGGCAAAATGAATGCTACTGAAGACTCTCCAGCAAAGGAGCAAAAGTCTCTGCCACCCACAGAATTAACTGTGAAACACATTGAGAAAATGGGGGACACAGAATGGAGAAAACTCATAAAGCTTCTGACCAACGATGAGAAGAACATAATACAAAAGTTCAAAGAATTTAAGGAATATGTCACACAGGAAATAGCAGCAATGAATCAAGAGAAAGCTGATATGCCCAACATAAGAATTATGGGAGTTCCAGAAGGTACAGAAAGAGAAGCTGGGATTAAAGGTTCATTCAATAAAATAATAAACAAAAACATCTGTAATCTGGACAAAGAATTGGAAAACAACATACAGGAGGGGAACAAAACTCCCAGCAAAGCTAATCAAAGGTGAACTGCATCACAACACATAATGATCAAGCTCTCTTAAGTTGAACATTAAAAAAAAAAATCCTTAACTACGCATGGGAGAAAAATCAAGTGTCCTATAGAGGAACCTCAATCAAACACTCAACTGATCTCTCAGAGGAAACACAACAAGCCAGGAGAGAATGGAATAACATATTCCAGACTTTAAAAGGAAAAATGTAGAGCCCAGAATAACATATCCTGCAAAGCTCTCCTTTGTCTTCGAAAATGAAGTAAAATTCTTCCACAATAAAAAAAAAACTCCAAGAATTTGTCTCCTCCAAACCTGCCCTACAAATTATACTCAGACATGTTCTTGTGAAATAGAAAAGGAATAGCAGCTTGCAAAATTAAGAAGCAAGACCCATACCTGTCAGAGTATACAAAAATTAGTTCTAAATCGATCAAAGATCTAAATCTACACCCAGAAACCATCAAACTATCAAAGGAAACCAGAAGGATCACTCTCCAAGATATAGCAACAGGGAAAGACTTCTTAGAAAAAATGCCAAAAGCACAGGCACTCAAAGCCAAAATGAACAAATGGAACTACGTCAAACTAAAAAGCTTCTGTACAGCAAAGGAAATGATTAACAAAGTGAAGAAGCAATAAACAGAATGGGAGAAAATTTTGCACACTGTAGAAGTGATAGGGGACTAATATCCAAGAATTACAAAGAACTCCAGAAACCCAAGAACAGTAAAAAAAAAAAAAAAAAAAAAAAAAACACTGTGAAAAAATGTGCAAAGGAAATGAACAGACATTTCAAAAAAGAACAGACTCAAATGGCTAACAGACATATTAAAAGATGCTCAGGCTGTCTAACCATCAGAGATATACAAATGAAAACCACATTGAGTTACCACCTAATTCCAATAAGTTTGGCCTACATTCAAAACTCAACTAACAACACTTGCTGGCATGGATGTGGGGAACAAAGTAGCCTTCTTCACTGCTGGTGGGAGTGCAGACTAGTACAACCACTATGGAATCATTATAGAGAGTGCTTAGAAAATTAAAAATAAACCTGCCATATGACCCAGTAACATGCAGATTCAATGCAATCCTAATCAAAATCCCAACAACACTCTTCCAGAAATAGAAAAGAAGATAACAAAAGTTCATCTGGAAACACAGGAGAACAAGATGACCAAACCTATCCTGAAAAATAAAATTCAAGCTGGAGGAATCACAATTCCAGACCTCAAGATATACTACAGAGCAGTGGTCATCAAAACAGTCTGATACTGGTACAGAAACAGAGAAGACCAGTGGAACAGAATAGAAACACAGAAGGGAGCCCACACTTGTATAGACAACTAATCTTTGACAAAAAAACTAAAAACAATCCAGGGAAATAGCTATTCAACAAATACTGTTGGGACAACTGGGTAGCAGTTTGCAGAATTAAGAAGCAAGATCCGCACTTGTCACATTATATAACAATCAGCTCTAAATGGATCAAGGACCTAATCTAAACCCAGAAACCATCAAACTATTAAAGGAAAACATAGAAAGCACTCTCCAAGATATAGGAACAGGGAAAGACTTCTTAGAAAACACACCAAAAGCAAAGGTAGTGAAAGCCAAAATGAATAGATGGGACTACATCAAACTAAAAAGCTTCTGTACAGCAGAGAAAATGATTAACACATATGAAAAGATGCTCAGGCACCCTAACCATCAGAGAGATACCAATGAAAACCACATTGAGGTACCACCTAACACCAATCAAATTGGCCTAATTCAGAACTCAGCTAACAACACCTGCTGGCGCGGATGTCGAGAGAAAGGTACCCTCCTTCACTGCTGGTGAGGGTGCAGGCTAGTACAACCACCATGGAAATCAGTATGGAGAGTACTTAGACAATTGACAATAAACCTGCCTTCTGACCCAGTTATCCTGCTCCCAGGAATACACACAAAAGAAATTAAAACTACATATGAGAAGGGGATCTGTAATCCTATATTTGCAGCAGCACAATTTACCATAGCAAAGACATGGAAACAATCCAGATGCCCACTGAAAGAGAAGTTAATAAAGAAACTGTGATACATCTACTCCATAGAATATTATCCAGCCATTAAAAACGATGAAATTATACAATTTGCAACTACATGATCCCAACTAGAGACCATTATGCTCAGTAAAATAAGTCAATTCCCAAAGAACATATACCATATGTTCTCTCTAAATATACAGAACCCATCATGTAAATTGGAATGCACAGTGGTGGAGTAATAGAGATTACCATATCCAGATGTGAAGACACACTGCGACATGCATCTCTACTTCCAAACAGAAGAAGGACTCCCAGTGATGGACTGTCTGCCATTGTACCAGCAATGTTGGGGCACACTGAAATAGCAGACTGATGGAGTTGTAACTCTTTATGAAGGAAGGTACTACTGTGACAATATGGGGAAAATCAGTAGGGGGGTAGAAATTGGGTGAAGGGGAATACCAGACCATACAGAATTATATGATAAAATTCAAAAATTAAAATAAAAAATTTTTAATGCTTCAAGGTTGTGGAGATAACCCCAAAATGCTGTTAAGGTAGCACAAATTTATATGAACACTATGAAAAACAGTATGAGAGTTCACTCAGAAAAGCAAGAAAAAAAAAATGAATTCACCATATGACCTAGCCATCCCATACCTCAGGAAATGAAGCAAAATCCACATAGGAAAAGGGTAACCAGTTTCTTTTTCTTTCTTTCTTTCTTCCTTTCTTTGTTTGTTTGTTTCTTTCTTTCTTTCTTTCTTTCTTTCTTTCTGCTTTTGATAATTTTTTACGTATTTAATTAAGGTGCAAAGTATAAAGGGCAAGAGGAATGTGGGTGAGATCATTATTTTTACATTTTCTTCTTTCATTACTGTATTCGGGGGGGGGGGGAGATAAGGTGAGAAGCCACACTCAGCCTCCCAACCATCCCTGGGTCCCAGATGTGGGGCACGTTCTGAGGGTCCTGCTCGAGTGGTTTTGACAATTCAACAATTCTCAATTGCTGCCCATCTTGCCTCTCCTATCATGTTGAAATCTCTCCAGGATCCACTGGCACAGTCCACCTTAAAGTTTCCATTTGCCCAGGTATTCACTGCCAACTCTTGGCTGGGGTTGTTGATCGATTTTTTTTTCTAGTCCTCCATTCTCTGTTATGGTATCAGGCACCCTCTGCAGGCTCCAATGTACTGCCACATTATCCATGTGCATTTGGGTATGCTGTCCACTGCTCCATCTAAGTCATTGAGGAGGCTCAGTCCAGACACATGCACTCCACAGTCAGACCATGGAACCTGTAACTCACTCCATGGTTGGAGTTCTGAGTCTGATGGTTCCATTTGTGGGATTCCCAAAGATACTTCATCTGAGGTGATCCCAGACCTAGTTCTGGTCTCACACATGTTGGTGGGTACTGAAGCCTAGATCACTCCAACCAGCTTGCCCAATGCCCTCCTGGATTTCCACATGAAATTATACTATGAAAATAACAACTTACCCTACTTTCCCTACATTATAATCATTGTAACAAATACCTTGCTCTGTGATAATAATATCTGTTTTCAATTTTAAAATAATATATATGTGTAGGTTTATAATATCTATATATGAAATACATGTAACAAAATTTTAAAACCTATTAAATTTCAAAATTTAAAAAAGATGTATAAAATAAAGCTAACTTTTCAGTCATTATACCTACATAAATAGCAAACAATATCTAGGGACACAGAATGTTGGTGAAATTTCCAACATTTACATTATAAATATCCCATTTATCCTACTAATTAATTTTTGGACCTAATTAAAAGTGTTTCAATTCACTTCTCAAAAAGAAAAAGATGATGTGGAATGTGAGTAAAATAAGTGGGTGAAAGCTTAATGACTACATAGATGGAGCTGCCGTTGAAATGGGGAAAATTGTGGGAGAAATGAGGCTGGGAGAGGTGACATAGAAATCAGGAGGTCAGCTTTTGATCTCTTCACGTTGGGATGCTTATGTACACCCAAATTAAGGCCTTACATAAGCTTTTGAGTATTTGACTTTGAAACTGTGATGTGGAATAAATATAAATTTAAGAGCTGTCAACATGTAAATAAGATTCAAAGCTGTGATGTGGGATTAGATCACCAGGAGAGTTGTGAATAGAAAAGATGTACTGACCTGCTGATATCGCTTTGACGTGGACAGGTGGGATAGATGAAAAGGAAACAGCACAGGAGATGAAAATGGAAAAACCTGCGATGCAGAAATATGAGGAGTTATTCAACAATTCATGAAAAAAAGTGTACTATAAAAAATGATTTTCTAATTTCAAAAATTTTTGCATCAAGATAAATTTATGTTTGAACTCTACTGTTCACAAACTTTTTATACATTTGTACATACACTCACCTGCTTAAAAATACTTTATTTATTTAAAGGCAATAGAGCACGAGAGAGCAATAGTGAGGGGAAATGATATTCTAATGACGGGTTCATTTTCCAGATGTCCAAAAGGGCAGAGAATGTGTCAGAGAAAAGCAAGAGCCTGGCGCTCCATCTAGATTTCCCATCGGGGTGACATGTGCCAATGCTTTTCCAGGTACATTAGTAGGGAGCTGAATTGAAAACAGAGCAGCTGGGACTCAAATTGAAGCTCCAATATGAGTTGCTGGCATTGTAAGGAGTCATACTAACAGGCAACTAGAACCAGGTCCTTGGTGAAGGAGTTTGTTATTGTTGTTGTTGTTTCTTTGTTTGTTTGTTTTTAAGATTTATTTATTTATTTATTAGAAAGTCAGATATACATAGAGGAGGAGAGACAGAAAGGAAGATCTTTCATCTGATGATTCACTCCCCAAGTGAGCACAACAGCCAGAACTATGCCAATCCGAAGCCAGGAGCCAGGAACTTCTTCCAGGCATCCCACACGGGTGCAGGGTCCCAAAGTTTTGGGCTGTCCTCGACTGCTTTCCCAGGCTACAAGCAGGGAGCTGGATGGGAAGGGGAGCTGCCGGGATTAGAACCTGCACCCATATGGAATCCTGGGGCATTCAAGGCGAGGACTTTAGCTGCTAGGCCACACCGCTGGGCCCAGTTTTTGTTTTTTAAGTGTACAAGATGCTTGTTTCTTCCCAAGAGCTGCATTTACTAAGATCAAAGTGGGAGCCCATTCTGAGTTTTTATTGTACCATAAAAACAGTAACTGATGGGCAGTTTTGGGAAAGTAATCCCACTGTCCTAATTTCCGGTTTTATCACAAAGTCACAAGGAAGTATCTTTAAGAAACTGTCTCCCCAAAAGCTGCCTTTGGCAAGATCCAAGTAACAAACTCTATTCCTTTAGGCGTCCATGTCCTCCACATCCTGCTAATCTGAGACACATGCAACACTAAACAACATACAGTGCATGCCCTCAAGCATATTGACAGAGTTGTAAAGCAGTCAATAATAGAATAATCATAATAGTTTCCACCATCTCTTTGACCTTATCTTCTACCTTTCCCCCAGTTGAGAAACTACTCCAGCTGCTTGGGATGGCATGCTCCACTTCTGGATTTTTGTATTTTGCTCTTTCTACCTGTAATGTTCATTCCTCAGACATCTCCATAGCTCACTCTCTTATTTCCTTCAAGATCTCACTCAAATACCACTTTACCAGAGTCTACCTATAAAATGCCATCTATCATATTTTATCATTGTACTGTGTTATATTTTTTTTTCAAACTGCTTTACATTTAGCAAACGTCTATATATCTTCTTGGTTATTAACAGCCTCTGCCAGCTAAAATGTAAATTTATATGAAGCAGGGTCTGTTTTATTTTTCTGTCAGGGGCACAACCAGTAATGCCTAGCACAAACTAGGACTCGAAAAACATGCATTGAGTCAATGACACTGCTCAGTTTTGTCAGGGATTAAGCTGTGCAATCTGGATATATGAAATTATTTAATTTTGTTCTTACTATAATCCTCTGAAGCAGATAGCAATCATCTGACAAAACTGAAACACAGAAGTTAACTGAGTGCAGTAGGCAGAATAATGATGATCTCCTGAAGCTGTCCTTATCCAGATCTGTGGCATCTGGGACCATATGAAGTTACAAGGCAGAGAGGTATTAAGGTGTGCAGATGGAATTAAGGGTGCTAGTCACTTGACCTTAAAATGCAGTCAGGAATGGAGGAAGAGACTTAATCCTGAATTATTTGTGCAACCTAAACAGAATTACAACCTGTATCCATCAGCAGATAAGTGCATAAAGAAAATGTGGTGCATATTTGCAATGGAATGCTAGTTACCCTTGACAAGAAAGAAATTCTGTCATTTTTGACAACATGGAGGAACCTGGAAGACAAGCTGAGTGAAATAAGCCAGAACAGAGAAAGACAAATACTGCATGATCCACTTTATATGTGAAATCTAAAAAAGTCCAACACACTAAGCAGAGAATAGAATGATAGCTATCAAGGATTAGGAGGCAAGGATAAGGAGATATTAATCAAGGGGCATAAAGTTAAAATAAGTTACAAATTCTGGAGAGCTATTGGACACTGTGGTGATGATTGTCAATAATATTGTACTATATACTTGAAAATTGCTAAGGTAATAGATTTTTAAAATGATAACAAGGAAAAGATATATATGAGATTATTGCTGTATTAATAAGCTTGATATAATCATATATCAACATATGCAATATATACAGATATGAAAAAACCATCTTGTGCAATTCTACTAATATACACAATACAAAAAAAGTATTAAAAAATGGAATGAGTGGGCACAAGAAAAGATTGGGATATTGGGAATGGAGAACTAGAAAAATTTTCCTTTGCTGGACTTTAACATGGAGGAAATTGGCCAGAAACAAAGAAATATAGGCAGCCCAGAGCTAGAAAATGCAAGAAAATATTCCTCCATGGAATCTACCAAAACAAAACAAACAAAAACACCAAAGAAACACATTCCTGTTCCATCTTGGTTTTAATCCAGGGAGACTGATGTTAGAATTATGACCTCCAGAATCAAAACTATAAATTTGTGTTGTTTTAAGTCACTAGATTAGCAGGATTTGTTATTGTAGCAATAGAAAACACTAGGTTATTGGAGATCAACTTGTTTGTGCTAAGAATGTATTTTAATTAGAACTCCATCTGATTCATAAATTCTGCATCATCACAGACCAACAAAAGATACTATGAGAGCTCAGAGAAGACAGAAAAAATTACTAAGGAGCGAGGAAAAAGTTCATGGTAGGTCCGGGCCTCGGGGTTGGGGGCAGCTTGCAGCTCCCTGCAGTCTGGTGGCAGTTGAGGGGGGCAGTACTGGGCCGGATCCAAGGCTGGGGACTCAGGCCAAAGCCACTGCTGAAAGGCCGTGACTGAGTCCTTGGCTTTCTCCAGTCCCAAGAGAGATCTTCCCCCCAGGGTGAGTACACAATGAGGGAAAATTGGGAACTGGATTAAAGTCCTAGCTCTGCCCTGCTGCTAACACCTTGCAGCAGGACAAGTCTAGAAAGGGTCTGGGCCTTGAGGTTAGGGGTGGCTAGCAGCTCCCTGCAGTGTGACAGCTGTGAGAGCTGCCCCTGCTGGGCTGGATCCAATGCTGGGGACTCAGGCCAAAGCCCCTGCCAAAAGGCAGTGATGAGTCCTTGGCTTTGGAGGGCCAGTGCACCAATTGGTGCCATGCTCTGACTGCTGACCATCCAGCTGGGGTTTTGGGGATAGGAAATTGCTGCTTAGCGACACCCATGAATAAGGCCAGCTTTAACGTAGGTGAGAAATGAATTCTGGGTGATTCTCAGGAAGAGGGTCATTAAACTTTCAGGCAAGTGTGGGGATTGAGACCTGATGGTTTGGAGGGGAGAGTCCATAAGATCTATTTGGGCCAGATGGATTCACCAGCCAAATTAGGAATCCTGAGATGGGCTGTTAGCATAGAGTATCACTGACTGCCACACACCAGTCCACACCAAAGCTATGGCTGGGGGCCTGTCTGGCAGGGCTAGGTACCATGACTTGACTGGGTGGTGGAATAGTGGACTGGTCACATTTGGCAGGGTCAAGACACTAACCAGCACACGAGAGAACTTGGTCCAGGAGTAAAATCTGTGGGGGAAGTGTGGGCCCAACTCTGTGGAAATACAGGTCCCACAGGTTAGCTCACGAGCTGGGGTGACAATGGGCTAAGCTAGGAATGACCATGGCACCTGCCATCACTTACGGATGTGGGGTGGGCCGAGCTGCCACTGAAAGGGGGCAGACCAGCCAGGGCCAAGCAAACTTCAACTCACAAAAAAGAAAAGAAATCAGGATGGAGCACGTGTCATTTCGACCTAGGCTCTTACCCCAACTGGTCTTCATGAGGCAGGGATACTACGGCACAGTATCAAAGGCAAAGGCTGAGACAGGTGAGGGGGCTACGCCAACTGGGTCAGAACACCCACTGATACATGTGCAATTTAGGATTGGGAAAAGACTCGATTGGAAAGCTGTGAGAGTACACCTTTGCTGGGTTGGGATTCTCATGGCAGGGTGCAGGGGCTGGGAGTGAGGGCTGCATTCTGGTCTGGATATGGCTACAATCTCCCTAGGCACAAATGTGGACTGGGGCTGGGTGCACCAAGCTGGGCTAGACGCCAGCACCATCTGGCACTCTGGAGAACCTGGGTAGATGTAGGATGCACTAGGCTGGGTCTCTGCCCCTACTGAGCCATGTGTGAGCAGTGTCTGGCTATGGACAAGCCTTGGCTGGGGTGAAACCGCCAACACCAAGAACTGGAATGGATTGAAGGCCAGCAATGAGGGCTGGCCCATGGAACCACCAGTATGCACAAAACCTGGCATAGGGAGAGGTTCTGATGGAGGAGCTTGGGAAACTCCTCTGTTGGAACACAGCTTCTACAGCTGAGCACAATAACCACAATGTGGAGCAACCAGACCAGGCCAGAGGAAGATACCCACCATCATACATATGGCATAGGTCAGGGGCAGACCAGGCTGAACCCGTTCACATCAACCATGGGTGAATCCGAGCACCAGAACAGAGTGTGGGTCAGGCCAGGTTTGGTCGCAACACATACCAGTGCACATTAAGGAATGCCAAGGTGAGATGAGCTGTACCAGATGAGGTTGCAGCCTCCAAACAGCACAAGAGAGAACCAGGGGGCGGGAGCGGGGGAGGGGGCAAAGCCGACAGGGGAATGTGGGCTCCCCTGCTGGACAACCACTCCCATTGAAGAGCGAGAGTTGGGATGGGGCAGACCAAACCAGGCAGGGCTACAACACCTGTGGGCCTTATATGAGCTCATTTGGGGAAGGGCCAGATTGGGCTGACTGTTCCAACTGGTGCAAGTAAAAATTAGAGTGGGTGAGGGTTGGTTGGGCTTTGCCACATCATTAGATGGCAGAGGCTGCCACTGGAAGCTAATTCTGTTAAGTTAAACTCCAGAACCACCAGGAGAGTGCACAATCTGGGAGTTGGAGAGGCCTAGTAGGGAGATAGTGGGTAACCACTTTCACTAAAGAGCACAAAAACCAGGACAGGGGAAGGGATGGCTAGACAGAAAGGCACCTGCCAATATGTGTGTCGGATGGATAGTAGGTTGGTTGGGTTGAACTAGGCTTCAATGCCCATTGACAAGTACAAGAACTAAATGGGATGTGGGACACACTGAATAAGCCTGCGGTACAACAAGCCTGGCATGCATGGGAACCCGGGAGCAGGCCTGGTGGGGTTTATGGGGAGTTGCCCAAACTAGGCTGCAGCTCCCACTGGTTTGTGTGAGAACCGAGTATGAAGTGGGTAGGATCGAGCTGGACTACAACACCCATTGGTTCAAGTGGAAGACAGGGCTGGAAACAGAACTGACCCAGCAATTGCAACGACCAGCATGTGCATAAGCTGATTGGGGTGATGGACTGTGCCAGACCCTGTACTGGCAAACTCACGCAAGAATCAGGTTTGGGATCATCTCAGATGAAGTCTTGGGATATCCCTCCAACTGAACTGCTGATCTCAGAACCCCAACCATAATGAGACTATGTCAGCCAGTGGATTCTGAATAGGTTTCATTGTGATTGGAACAGCGAGATTGGCAGCAATTCAGAACTGTTAAACTATCAAAACTGCTTGAGCAGGACTCTCAGAGCGTGCCTCACATCGGAGACCTGGGAAGGGAGGGAGGCTGGGTGAGGCCTTTCCCTTTGTTTCTCCCCTGACCCCAGATACAAGGGGAAAATGATATTAGTGTGGAAACAATTGTATTACCCACTTTCCTGTAGTCCTTGACCCTTTGTACCCTAATCAACTTATTAAGACTATTTTAAAAAATAAATTTTTTTTTTAAAAAAAGAAAAAGTTCATGGTAAAGAATTTAAACTGGGCCTTGAGGATAGTTAGAGCTTCAAAGGCTGAATGTATCAAAAAACCTCATGTTCATTATTCAAGGAATAAACAATCAAATTAGGATAAATTCATACACTGAAATTTTTTGGCCAGAAAAAGAGGACCAACAATTGTGTGTATAATAACATATATATATGAGATATTTTAGTAAAATAAATTCAACAAAACACGGAACACATCATATGGTTGCAATTTTATGATTTTCAAGAACAAGTTAAACTATATTGTTGTTAGTAAAAAAAAAAACAAACAAACAATGATTTCTAGAAAAGAAGGAATCTAACTTGGAAAGGGCACAATTGACCTTCCTGGAGTGATGGAAACACTGTTGTTAGTTTTGGTAGTGGCTATATTGATGTACATAATTTTAAAAATGTGTCAAACTGAACACTTATGATTTATTAGTTTCACTCTGGGTCAATTAAATCTCAATAAAACTTGAGTATGATCACAGAAGTCGTCTATCAAAGAGAAAGCAAAACAAGGACAAAAAAGCAGGATGCATGGATGGGCCAAATTTAGGGAAAGAAAGATGAAGTGCAGTTGGCTTAGAGACATTGTCATGCCCAGTTGTATGCAAGAATCACCTAGGGAACTCAACAACTACAGATGCCAAAGCCCTAACCCAGAGGTTCCCATATAGTTTCTTTTATGGGAAAACCCCTCACATCAGTATTTTATATGTGCCCCAAATGGCTCTTACATGAAATTAGATTTGAGAATCAGAAACTGGGAATACACACAATTTGAAAGACACAAACAGTAAAGATCTGCTAAGTTAGGAGTTTCCGTTTATTTAGACGGAGATGTAGCTATGCTGAAGTTTTTAAAACAGAAATGATCTCATACCCTCAACCTCTGGGGAGTGTTCTTGGAGACTGAGAAGCTGGTCAAGTGACAGGGAACGGGTAATCTGAATCAGATCTTGTGTGGCATGCTTGGAAATGAAGGAGAAGACAGATGCATCTATCTTAATTTATTTATAGATTGATGAATACAATCATTTATTCAGATAATCAAGCATGCATTCATTGAGCATCAATCTGTCAAACTGATGAAAATAAAGAAGTCACTGCCCTCCGGATGCTTACATTCTAATGAAAGGCACTAGCATTTTATGAGAATGCTGCTTTCCCTATACAGAAGATGCCTTAAAAGAAGGAGAGAAGAGGCCACCACTCTGAGACAGCAGGTAAAGATGCAACATGCAATGCCAGCATCCCATTAGGCATCGGTTCAGATCCAGCTGCTTCACTTGTGATTCCACCACCCTGTTAATACAACTGAAAAAGCAGTAGAGGACATCCCAAGTCATTCAGCCATTGAACCTACATGAGATACCTGGATGGAGATTTTGACTGCTGGCTTCTGCCTGGCCCAGCCCCAGATATTGTAGCCATTTGAGTAGTAGATCAACAGTGAATGCAAGATTTCTGCCCCTCTCTGTTTCTGCATTCTCTTTCCTTTCTCTCCCTCTATAACACTGTCAAGTAAATAAACAAATATTTAAAAAAAAAACAGAGAAAGGGACAGAATTCCAGCAGTAGGAAACTGCCTAGATTGCCTTGTACCTAGACAAGTGTTGCACTCCTGAGAGAAAAGCAGCCAGTAGCTGGCATGCATTCTGGCCCTGGTTAATGCTGATTTTGTTTTAATTATACCAGTGTGCCAGCACAGTTGCTTATTCTTTTAAAAGAAAAATATTTATTTACTTTTTATTGGAAATTCAGATATACAGAGAGGAGGAAAGACAGAAAGGAAGATGTTCCATCTGATGATTCACTCCCCAAGTGACTGCAATGGCCAGAGCTGAGCTGATCCGAAGCCAGGAGCCAGGAATTTCCTCCAGGTCTCCTACATGGGTGCAGGGTCCCAAGGCTTTGGGCTGTTCTCAACTGCTTTCCTAGACCACAAATGGGAGCTGGATGGTAAGCAGGATCACCGGTACTAGAACCAGCACCTATATGGGATCCCAAAGCATACAGGTAACCAGTGGTTATAACTTGGTGAGGCCAAGGAAATTGGTTTTGTGGGAGACCTGGACTGGGACAGGCTATGCCAGGCTGCTACACCCACCAGAGAGAGCTGGGCCTAGGGGCAGACCAGGCTGTAGCACCTGGTGGTGAGTACTGAGACTGGGGGTAGGCCATCTGAGAGTGGGCTGCAGTACCTGCTAACACACACTGCTCTGGGAATGGGCCTAGAAGGGTAACTTTGGGGACTACTTTGCTGAGCTGTTGCTTCCACCGGCATTGAAGGTGGGTCAGACTAGGCTAGGCTGTCAAACCTACTGGTGCACATGAGAGACAGAATGAGTGCTGCCCAGCCAGACTAGGACACAACACAGTTGGTAAGTGCCAGGACTGGGTATAAGTCATATCAGGATTGACTGCAGTACTCTCTGGCAGGTGCAAGAACCAGAACTGGGAGAATGCATGTTAGGCAAACTGTGGGCACCACTCCTGCTAGACTGTACCTCCTACTGGTGAGCATGAGAACCAGGAATAGAGGCAGGCCAGACTGGACAAGGTTGTGGCACCTGTTGGCATACATAAGGTCTAGGGGCAGGGGAAGCTGAGCTAAGCTGCAACACCATGGGTGTGTCCGAGAGCTGGAATGTGATACAGGCTGGGCCGGGCTAGCTGCAGCCATGGATGACACGCACAAAAATGAGAGCTGGGGAGTAGGCCTGGTAGGGGTTACTGGGGATCATCCTGACTAGTCCACATCATCCACTGGTATACATGAGGACCAGATCTAGGTGGGCTGGGCTGAGCTAGGCCACAACACCCATTTGTTCAAATGAGATGTGGAGATAGGATTAAATTGAGCAGACAGCTGCATTCACCAGTATATGTGCTGGCTGGTACAGGTAATGGACCAAACCTGTGCCTGTACTACCTAGCACACACAAGAGTCAAGATTGAGATCACCCTATACGAGGTTTCTCAGGAGTCTTGCGAAACAGACTGTTGGACTCAGACCCCGGTTACACTAGAAATTCGCAAGATGTGTGGTTCAGCCTTGGAGTACAGGTATCAAGAATAGACCTCTTCAGTTGTTGATGCCTGTGCAGTGGATAGCATGCCCAGGCACACACAGGGGACATTACAGCCAGCTCATCTAGACCAATATGTATGAAGAGATTAAACATGCAAGAGAGGCAAAATTCCAGAGGAAGTATGAGTGAGTAAGAATTAAAAGGGGTGGGCACTTAACCTTGACACAAAGCCAAAGACACAGCAATAACTGAATGTTGAGCTGGGTGGATGGTCTAGATTACCATGAGACAGAGGATAGCACTGACTGTGCAGATGCTGAAGAAATGTGTTGTGAGAAGCAGGAAGTGCAGGTGTCTCTATGGCAGCAGCCAGATGATCTCAAGGCTTGCAGGCATGAACTTGTCTGTAGGCTTCAGAGTTCAGGCTTAGGAGTGAAACACAGAAGTAAACTAAACAGTGGATTGGAGAAGAAGAATCAGATTGCTGCTACCATGACGCAACTAGAATAAGACTCTGCTGGGCTGAATGAGATCACATCTCCTGAGAGAGAGAACACATTCTTCAAACAGGACCTTGGCAACAAGATCAACAATCTGCAGCTGGAAGTGGACAAGTTTACAAGCCAGGGCAAAGAGCTTAAGTTTGAATCAAAGTAGGATAAATAAAACGACTACAAAATTGCAGGATCACTCCTAGCAAGGTTTCCTAGAAGACAAAACCCAACATGAATGTAAAATTCAAAATCCAAGAGGAGAATGTTAAAGGCTGAGCATTTGATTGAGTGGTTAAGAAACCGCTTGGGATAGTCAAACAGCCTTCATTCAAGTTCCAGCTCTGCTTCTGATTCCATCTTCCTACTAATGTGTACCAGGTGATAGGTCAAGTATGTAGGTCCCTGTCCCCAACATGAGAGACACAGATGGAGTTCCTGAATCCAGGCTTTGACCCAGCCCAATCTTGGCTGTCAATGAAGAGCAGATAAAAGATCTCTGTCACTCTCTCTGGGTCTCTCTGCCTCTCAAGAAAATGAAACTAAATAAGAATTTTGAAAAGAGGAAAACATTAAACTCAAAAAGCCTCTGGAACAAAGTTCCCAGATGCCCTCTCACCCAACTTCATGCAGTTTTAGCAATTCCAGAATATGCAGCCTAACCCCCCAAAAATGTGTATATGCAATGGAATATCATTTAGTTACCTAGTGGAATGAAATCCTACCATTTGCATCAAAATGATACAACTGGAGAACAACATGTTGAGTGAAATAAGTGAGGCACAGAAAAACAAACAATACTGTTCTTTTATATGTGGGAGTGAAGCTGAAAAAAAAAGGAAAGGAAAAGGAAATGGAAAGGGTAAGGAAAAGAAAGAGAAGGAAACAGAAGGAAAGCTTGTGTGTATCAGTCTGTTTGCCAATATTGTCGTGTCAAACTTGAAAAAAGAGAAAAACAAAAAGAACTTCAGAGAAACAAATTGCTTCTTCCTTCAAGAATCGAGCCTAGGGCCCAGTGCAATAGCCTAATGGCTGGATACACCTTACATGCACTGGAATCCCATATAGCTGCCACTTCTCGTCCTGACTGCTCCACTTCCCATTTAGCTCCATGCCTGTGGCCTGGGAAAGCAGCAGAGGATGGCCCAAAACCTTGAGACCCTGCACCGAAGTGGGCAACTCAAAAGAAGCTCCTGTTTTCTGAGTTCAGATTGGCTCAGTTCTGGCCATTGCTGTCACTTGGTGAGTGAAGCAGTGGACAGAAGGTTTTTGTCTCTAAAAAGGCAGTGCAAATCCAAGAACAAAAAGTATAACTTGAAGAGGCAGTGGTTAAGTTATAGCACAGTGAATGAGAAATGAAAAAAAAATACACTGGAGAAGTTTACTGCAAGTATCCAGCATTTATCAGAGCAAGAATATTTGAATGTCCAAGTTAAGGAACCTGAAGCTAATGTACTTGCTACAGCCCCTGATTAACAAAAAGCAGAGATTGCTAGAACATGTTAGTGCTTTCAAAAGAGACTATAATGATGTGGCTCAGACAGAATTATATTTGCAACAGGTAGCAGAATTGGACAAAATTGTTCATGAAAGAGATAACTTTAGACAAGTGTATAAAGATCTTTAGAAACAAAGACTCAATGAATTTATGGCTGGTTTTTATGTCATAACAAATAAATTGAAACAGAATTACCAGATGCTGACCTTGGGTGGGAATGCTGACCCGGAGCTGGTAGATAGCCTGGATCTTTTCTCTGAAGGAATCATGTTCAGTGTCCGGCCACCTGAGAAGAGCTGGAAGATCTTCAACCTTATGAGAGGAGAGAAGACACTCAACTCCTTGGCCTTGATGTTCGCTCTCCACTACTGCAAGTCCACTCCCCTGTATTTTATGGATGAGACTGACATAACTCTGAATTTTAAAAACGTGTCCATTATAGCATTTTATATATATGAACAAACCAAAAATGTACAGTTCATAATTATTTCTCTTCATAACAAAAGCGTATCTGTCAGCCCAAAAGATATTGCAGCTAAAGGACTGCGTTGAATGTGTTCAGAGTGAAGACTTCTAATAAAATGGGTGTGCATTACATGTATTATATTGCTGAATTTCTATTTATAAAAAGTTTTATGTATATTCCTAGGCTGGATCATAAATTTTGTCCTGTAAGTTAAGTCATAAGGCCAATAAAATATTCTCTGTACAAAAAAAAAAACCTGTACTTACAATTTCTTTTTCAACCATGGAATTATTTGTGTACACTAGTGCCATCAATTTGTGTTCATTAATTTTATATCCTGCTACCCTGACAAAGTGTCCTATGAGTTTCAATAGTCTCTTCACTGAGTCTTTTGGTTTTCCTATGTAGAGATTCATGTCATCTGCAAATAGAGATGATTTCAGCTCCTCATTTCCAAGTTGGATTCCTTTAATGCCTTTTTCTTGCCTAATAACTCTGGCAAGGACTTCCAATATATATTGAAGAGTGGTGATGACAGTGGACATCTCTGTCTAGTTCCAGATTTTAGTGGAAAGGCTTCCAAACTTTTCCCATTTATTATGATGCTGGCATTGGATTTTTTTGTAACTTGTTTTGATTGTGCTGTAAAATGTTCCTTTTATGCCTGTCTTGCTTAGGGTTTTCAGCATGAAGTGGTGTTGAATTTTCTCAAATGCCTTCTCTGCATCTATTGATATGATTATGTGGTATTTATTTTTCAATTTGTTGATGTGATGTATCACATTTGTTGATTTGCGGATGTTGAACCATCCCTGCATGCCTGAGATGAATACCATAACATAAGGTCATCAACCGGTTCGGGTGATTTTTGTGCCTGATATACTGTTGAATTCTGTTGGCTAGTATTTTGTTGAGGATCTTTGTGTCTATGTTCATCAAGGATATCGATCTGTAGTTCTCTTTTTCTGTTGTTCTCTATCTGGCTTTGGTATTAAGGTGATATTGGCTTCACAGTTCATAGACTTTGGAAGAACTGCCTCTTTCTCTTGTTTGGAAAAGCTTGTGGATGATTGGGGTAAGTTCCTCTTGAAACATCTGGTAGAATTCAACAATGAAGCCATCTGGTCCAGGCTTTTCTTGATTAGGAAGGCTTTAATAACTGATTCAATCTCAGCATATGTTATAGGTCTATTTAGATTGTTAATTGCTTCTTGATTCAATTTTGGTGGATTGTATGTGTCCAAAACCTATCCATCTCTTCTGGGTCTTCTGATTTGTTTGCATATAGTTGCTTCTAATAGCTCGTAATAATTGTATGTCTGAAGTATCTGTTCTTATGTTTCCTTTCCCATCTCTGACGCTATTGATGAATATTTTCTCCCTCCATTTTTTGATTAGGTGGGTTAGTGGGGAGTCTATTTTGTTGATTTTCTCAAAGAATCAGCTCTTTGATTCATTGACCTTACATATAGATCTTTTGGTCTCTATCTGGTCTATTTCCTCCCTTACTTTAATGATTTCATTGTTCCTACTAATCTTAGGATTGTTTTGCTGTTGTTTTTCTAGTTCCTTCAACTGCAAGGTTAGCTGATTTACTTGATTCTTTTCTAGTTCCTTAACATAAGCATTGCTTGAGATGAATTTTCCTCTTAACACTGCCTTGATTGTTTCCCATAAGTCTTGATATGTTGCATTGATGCCTTCATTTGTTTCAAGCAATTTTTAAATTTCTGCTTTGATTTTCTCTGTTATTCATTTGCTCATTTAGTAACATATTATTCAGTCTCCATGTGTTTGCAAATCTTCCTTTTTGTTTTGACTTTTTGGTCTCTAGCTTCACTCCATGATGGTCTGATAGATGCTTGGTATAATTTCAATTTTTTTAATTTGCTGAGGCTTGTTTTGTGGCCTGTAACATGGTCAGTTCTGGAAAAATTTCCATGTACTGATTTTAAAAAGAGTCTTTTTTTTTTTTTCCTGTGGAGCCTGTGCAGTGCTCTAACATGGAGGTGATTTTGTTCCCAACTCAGTTGTTGGGCAGCTCAGCTGTCCTTCCTTCAGTCTAGTGGTGCCTGGTCCCATGACACTGCCATCTGAACATTACTGATTTAGCGTATGTGCAATTTACCACTGCTGCTCCTGCAATTTACCAATGCTTTGAGCCCTTGCCTTTTTGTGCAAGATGGCACCTGTAGCAGCACCAACAGAGATCTGGGGCTGTCGGCTGTCAGCTCCAGGGACCACACAGAACCTGCACAATGCAAGGCTGGCATTGCTTTCTCTGGCGACAGTTAGCTAGAAACACGCCCACTCTGGGCCATCACTTGAAATCTATACTCACTTTCCTGCTACACAAGATCGTGCCTGGTGGGGCACTGCTGGAGAATTGGGACTGCTGGCTTTCACCTCCTGGGTCCACACAGATCCTGCAAGGAGCTTAGATGGTATTACCCTCCCCACGGAATCAGTTCCGTGTGATTAGCCAGAAACAAGCCCTTCTGGGCCTTTTCGGAAACTCTGTTCTCTGCTTCTCCATACAAGATGGCACCTGGAGTCCCCTACGTTTTCTCTGCTTGTGGCTGGTCCAAACTATTCAGCATGATTGGCAGGTCTTAGACTCCATTTGCTTTCCGAGCTCCCCACGCGAACCCAAGCTCCCACCTGGCTGCCACAAGAGCCGAGCAGAGGCTACTGCTGGATCTCTAACTTGTGCTGGAGCCCAGATTGCCCGAGTCTGGATCGCTGCTCGCTGGCTGCTGGTGAGTTTTTCTGTTCACTGCAGCACTGTTCTGCCATTGCCACCACTTCCCTGTATCCAGGAGATCTCCACGTACTCCCCTGTCTATTGACTCTACCCTATTTTTCCCCTATAATCTGATTTTTGTGCTTCACCCTGTCTGAAGATTCTCTGTCATACCAAATGTGTCTGTACCTTATGCCGCCATCTTGCCTCCCCCTCTCCTATTTTATTTTTAAGTTTATGATACAGTTCCATAGGCTCTGAGATTTCCCTTACTCCCTCCCTAAATTCACTCCTCCCAAATGATTTCCCACTGAGTATTACAACAGTATAGTCCTACATAAGCAGTTACAAGTTCGTCACTCTGCTATATTAGTGTAGCCTGACATTGCAGATACAGACAATGGCAGACAGTTCAGCATCCTATTGTGAAGATATATTCAACAGTTTTTCTTTTTTTAAGCAACAACCAAAACATGTATTTAATATCTGCTATGTTATGTAGTATATATTATATATAATTATATATATAATTTATATAAATATAATAATTATTCCAGTCTACATGAGAGCTCCCCAATACCTTTGAAAGGGTAGCTGTCACCATCTTCATTGCTCTGATGGAGAAATTTAGACACAGGGAAGTTAAATTAGCAGAATCATAGTTTCAGTTCAGCCCTACCTGCTGTCAAGATCAAGGCTCTAGGAAAGATTTCAACTGACAAATTGTTATTCATCCTTGTAGAAATGTTTGTTAGTGTGTAATATATGTGTTGGAGACACATCAACCCACAAATGTATCCAACAGTTTCATTGAGAGTCCATCTTTGAATTGGAAGTAGAGATGCATAGTGCATTGGATAAGACTATCTGGATAAGATAGTCTCTATTACACAGTTACTATACATCCCCTTAAATGAAATGGCAGGCCTATTCTTGACCTCTGTTTGCTGTCAGGTCCTCCAAAAGGTCAGTTCTTGGAATCTACAGACAAGTTGACAGCAATGATTCAAATAGACAACAAGGTGAGAGTTAGGTGAAGTAGTTAATAATGGTGGAAATTTTTCTGATTTTTGCTAGTGACTATGTAAGTAAATGTGACTCAGTTGAGCCTTTCTTGGCCAAATCTAAACATCCATTTTGAATGATACATCTTACAGCATATCTTTGGAAGGGCAATTTATTTTATGAATAGTAATAATAAGACTGGGATGAATGCAAAATCACTGGGACAGGCTTTTGGCCTAGCAATTAGCACTCTGGTTAAAACACCCACAAAGTATATTGAAGTACCAGTGTTTGAAACATATCTTTCTGGCTCCTAACTCCAACTCCCTGCTAATGAGGACCCTAGGAGACAGCATTGATGGCTCAAATATTTGGTACCCTGCCACTCACATGGAAGACCTATACAGAATTTCTTGTTTCTGGGTTTTTCCTAGACCCAATCCCAGTCATCATTGGCATTTGGGGACTCTATGCTCCTCTCTCCTTTTCTGCCCCCTCTATCTTTCTCAAATAGAAAGAAAATGGAAAATGATTAATTCCATCACACTTGCAGATCCAAAGGGAAAAGGCAAATATTGAGATCAAGATGACAATACTGCCTATTTTATCTGACTTTGCAAGACATCAGCACTCTTTCTTCTTCTTCTTCACACCTACTACATATTTCTTTCACCAACTTGTGAACCAGAACTCAGAGGAAGGAAATCACAAAGTAATATGAATTTATAGTATACTGAATGTCAAAATGTATTATAGTTTTGGAATCAAATTTTCTGGTCTTAACCTACACATTTTCATTAACAGAACAAGAAACATAGATCACTTTTCCACTTAATTACTTCAAAAATAACTATCTGATCTTCACGGATCTCCTATCATAAATAAGCCAGCTCTCTTGTCTGGCCTCCCCCTTCTTTTCAAGTCATAATGGAAATTATGGGCCTTTTAATGATAGAGTTTGGCTTCTGCAAATAGGAAGTCTTGTTTAAAACAAAGTCGAATATATAGTAAAATAAGTTCAATGTTGTGATGGCTGATAAAAATTAACTTGTAATACTAAAGTATTTCTTGAATAGGATTCCTTATTTTGATTAAAAAACCAGAAATGGTACAGGTTTCTTGGAAAGGGCAATACTCAAGTACCTCTTAGTAACTAACCCATCATTTGGGAGAAGAGAGTGAAGTACAAGTAGAAGGAGAAGAAATGAAATAATATACATTATTTTGATTATGCTACTTTTATCGACTGTTCAATTTCATTTAAGACCAAAGAATTTATGAGTCTGTTACTATTTAGAATTCTGCTGTGGGAATATCCTAGAAACTAGTTGCCTGATCAATTGTTTCCTGCAATGCTGTTCAGTCTGGGAAAGCACTGTTATTCTAAAAGTCTGGCCTATGACTTGGGGAAGAAAAGTTTAAGAGTACTGGACATAGGGCCAGTGTTATAGTGCATCAGGTTAAGCTGCCATCTGCAAAGCTGGCACCCTCATATGAATACCACTTGGAATCTTGGCTCCTCCACTTTCAATTCAGCTAACCGACAGTGCATCTGAAAGTAGCAGAAGATGGCACAAATGTTTAGGCCCCTGCTACTCAAATGGGAGACCCAGATGGAATTATAGGCTCTTGGCTTCAGCCTAGCCCAGACCCAATTGTTGTGTCCATCTGGAGAATGAACCAATGGATTGAAGAGTTCTCTCTCTCTCTCTCTCTCTCATCTATCTACCTTTAAAATAAATAATCATTTAAACAGGGCGTGAGGGAAAAAAAGAACTCCAATAACATTAAAATAGAAACAATAAAGACAAGTGTTATATCTAGAAATAGATTCTTTTTTTTCCCAGTGGAGTTGAAAAGAAGAGGATGTTTGCTATATATTACACAGGACTTGGCTCCCCAACTCATGCATGCAAATATTTCATCTTGAAGTTATATGACAATGGCTGGTAGATTAATATAGAGACTTGACGTAGCTATGGCATCTGAGAGATGGGCCCAGTGGAAGATCTTTAGGTCACTGCAGCCTTGCTTCAGAATGTAGTTCTTACAAAAAACATTGGTTACAAGCCAGTTTGGGCTTGGGTTCTCTCTGGTACTTGGATTACCATATGATTGTTCCTCTGCACCCACTCCACCATTGCCAGCCTGCACCAGACAATAAATGGGCCCACCCAATCTTGAACTAACAACGTCAACCTCTAAGCCAGCATAAAGTTCCTTCCCAAGAAGTTCTTGTCATATACTTTAAAGTAATGAAAATCTGACCAATACATTGTTTGAAGACATGAACAAAATATGAATCTAAGACATGAATAAATTAAAAAATAAATAATAGAGGTGGGAAGGCAGAAGCATTTTACATCAGATTGCCTCAATCCTTTATATAAAATGGTAGGCATGATCACCTAGTATATGGGAATTGTTTTCAATTAACTCAGGATACTGAGGATGTCAGTACAATACCTGTTAAATGATAGCCAAGCAGTATGGAGGACAAGGCATAGGACAGTGTACCTTTTCACTAAAGTGTATTATCATGACCTTTACTTCAACAATTTCAGAACTCCATAGTGGGAACAGAGTAAAGTGGTGCCTACCTCAGGGTTGGGTGGCCAACAAAGAAGTAGGGGATAAGCCCAGGAGGACACAAACTTACAGAGAATAGCAACGTGCTGTAGAAATAGTGATCCATGGGTTCTATCTGAGGAGAAAAGCAATTAATTAAAACCAGATAAAGGGATTGACTAAATAGGAAGGATTAAAGTGGTTATAGACCTTAATACTAAAAGAAACATGGAAATTGAATTGATTCCTTAGGGGGAAAAAAAAGGAGTGGGTGTGGGGGGGAAAGATCATAGAGAGTTCTGGTTCCAGGGATTTCTATGAATTCTAAATACTAAAATTTCTTCATTAACTTCTTTTGCCTTGTGAGAAAGAATAATTTAATATGTTCAAGAAATGAGTGTGGTTCTAGACTCACCAATGATTCAGCCCTCAAATATGCTAAGTTCCCTCTAATCACAGGACACTTGCACATGCTAGCTCCTCTGGCTCACTCAGTGCCACCCTTCCTCACCTATATATAGCATATATTCATCCTCCAATTCTTGGTGTAAACATGACTTATCTCAAGAATCCTTACTTGACCTTTCAGGCAAGAACATGTTTTCACAGAACCACATAGCACCCTTTCCAGAATTATTCCAGTTGCAATTTTAAATCTATATATCTCATTATATGAATATTCTAAGGAACAAAATAAGCATTCAACAGGTATATAGGGGAAAAATAATGAATAGATGTGATATTTAAAATATATGAACTCAGACTCGGCAGTGTGGCCTAGCAGCTAAAGTCCTCGCTTTGTATGTACCAGGATCCCATATGGGTGCTGGTTCTAATCCCAGCAGCTCCACTTCCCATCCAGCTCCCTGCTTGTGGCCTGGGAAAGCAGTTGAGGACATCCCAAAGCCTTAGGACCCTGCATCCGCTTGGGAGACCCAGAAGAGGTTCCTGGTTCCTGGCTTCGGATCGGCATAGCATCGGCCATTGTGGCTCACTTGGGGAGTGAATCATTGGATGGAAGATCTTCCTCTCTGTCTCTCCTGTTCTCTGTATATCTGACTTTGTAATAAAAATAAATAAATCTTTTAAAAAAATGAAAGTATGAACTCTAAGAATTCTATTTACCTGAGAGGGTTTTTGTTTGTTTGATTGATTGATTTAGCAAGAAATACAAAAGACTTCCTTGTGTAATACAAAATAGTGCTGGTCAAATTACTACCCTAGAACTTCCTTTTTGAGAAATTATTCCAGAGTTTGATATATTTTTCTTCAATTTAAGCTATTTCAGGGTAAAACCGAATTTTGGCAAAATAAAAAATTATCATTTATCTTTTGTGCCTTAATGAAGCTCAAGGTGTAGAAAAGATGTTTAAACAAACAGCCTAATACCATTTGGGTCCCACACTGAGCCATGTTCTTGAACAATGACTTATATTCTTGTAGGTCTTATAACCAGCTCCAAAGACAATTAACATCAGAGTCACACACATGACTAAACATTCCCATGAAGCTGTCCAAGTTCCTTGTCCATTGTCTTTATAAAATCATACTTCTTAATGTTTATTCTCAAAATGTTTGTTTAGTGAGTCTTAACAAATCCTTTATACTCTCTTCAATGAGGGAAGTTTTAAGTTATATAACTCTTTCAGGTACTATTATAAATGAGCACAAGTGGATTTTACCTGACTGTGTGGATTCAACTGGACCTAAGTGCAACCATCTTGCTTGTAATTGCCATTTTGCCTTTTATGTGATCTTACAATCATCCCAAAACCTATGAGATAAACAAGGTTGTTAAGACAATCTGCTAGGCATTTCATGCTGATAAGTGATACTGGACTACCTCTTATTTGATACCTGGAATGTTAATATATCTTTAGAAAGTTCAAGTGCACTCTGGGAAGTCATTGATAGCCACCTTTGTCTATAAACTCCTTCTCCTCTTACCTAACGATGGGCATACTTTGAAGTTGAGATTTTATTTTCTTAAGATTTATTTATTGGGCCCAGCGTGGTGGCCTAGCAGCTAAAGTCCTCTTCTTGAGTGCACCGGGATCCTATATGGGTGCTGGTTCTAATCCCAGCAGCCACGCTTCCCATCCAGCTCCCTGCTTGTGGCCTGGGAAAGCAGTTGAGGACAGCCCAAAGCCTTAAAACCCTGCACCCGCGTGGGAGACCTGGAGGAAGTTCCTGGGTCCTGGTTTTGGATTGGTGCAGCACTAGTCATTGCGCTCACTTAGGAAGTGAATCATTGGATGGAACTGGGTTTCAGTGCCCACCAACGTAGAAAGGATTATAGCTTTTCCCCGACACAGGAGTCCCCCAAGTTCCTCTATTGGGTCTCCTCTCAATGAATGATCTTGTACACACTGGTTGGTACTTGGTCCAGGCTGATTTAGTCCACTTCCTGCCCTGGCAGGAACAGTAGCCTTGCCCAACTGGCCCATACCCAACCCGGTTCTTACTGTTGGGTGATACACCCCAGCCACACCTAGTCCATGCCCTGACACAGCTCTCATGTGGCCCAGTGGGAGTGGAAAGCTAGCCCACTCTATCTTACACCCACTCTGGCTCTCACAAGCACCAGTGCATGCTGAAGTCTAGTCCAGTCTGGAATACCCCAGAGCCTGTCCACACCCATGCCAAGGGACACTGCAGCCTTGTCTAGCCCAGACTATTACGCCCTCACCAGTGGGAACCACAACCTAGCTGGAGCATCCTCTATGCTTCCCAGTGCACACCAGTGGTTGCTCTGATCTAGCTCTACATAGCCCATCCCATCTTGACTTTTGTCATCAGATGCTGCAGCTAGGCCTGTCTTGGCCTGTGCCCAGTCACAACTTCTGCCTGTGAGTACTACAGCCTGGCCATGCTCAGTCTGCTCCCATCCATGACTCATGCAAACTAGCAGTTGTGGGAGCCTAGCCAGGCGTGCCCAACTTTCTAACCTGGCTCCTGCACTTGTCAGTGAGCTAAGGTTGGCCTGGTCTTGCCTGATCCACCTCCTTACAAAACCACCCCTCACACGTGCAGACAGTTGGAGCTACCATGCCTGGTCTGACCAACACCCAGTCACATGCTCATGAGCAGGAGCAGTGGCCCATCAGGGGAGTTGCTTAAGCTCCCCCACCAGACTCATTCCCAGACCCATAACTTATCCTTACCAATTGGGTACTAGGCCCTTACTGGTCATTGGCTATCCCCTACATCCTGCATATGTATGAATGGTGAATGTTGTGGCCCAGTCTGCTCCATACCATATTCTTGGGTGTGCCTGTGGGTGCTGCAGCCGGGACCAACCCAATCTGTGCCCAACCCCAGTACCCATGTGTGTCGGTGGTTACATGGTCATGCCTAACTCAGCCTGTCACCACCTCCAACGCCAAGCAAATCAACTGAAACTGCAGATCAAAGGAGTAGGCCCACATATCCCTCACAGCTCCCCTTGCAATTCACTTTCCTGCTGATGCACATCCTGGGAGATAACACATAATGGCTCGTGTGTCCCTCCTACATTCATGGCTAGACCAAGTATGCATTCTAGACCAAGTTTGAGTTCTAGGCTCATGTATTCACCCTGGCCCAGACCTGGCTGCTGTGGACATTTGAGGAGAGATCCAAAAGATACAAGATTGTTTTCTGTTTTTTTTCTTTCTCTCTGATGTTCAAATAAATTAAAAAATAAATTTAAAATTTTTGAAAGTCAGCATATTCACCTTTATGAAACTAGCTAACTATAAAGTTGTATATTGTCAAAGACACAAGAAGCATCAAGATGCATAAAAATGGGAGTAGATCAAGCCTCTGACTGATTCCAGTTTGAGTCCCAGCTCAACTAATGGTCAAGCTTCCTGCAAGGACTCCTGGGAAAGTAGTGGAACATAGTCCAAGTATTTGGAGGCCTGTACCCTCTTGGGAGATCCAGAGAAAGCTCCTGGCTCCCGCCACTGTCCTACCTGTTATGACCATTGGGGTAGTTGGCCAGTAAATGGAAAACTTCTCTGTCATTTTAATACTCTGGTTTTCAAACAAACAAATAAAAAATAGAATCATGACAATACCACAAGATGAAAGCAGATAAATGGAGTTAAATAGCCATTGAATCATAATGTTATCAAGGAAAAGATAAATGTAATAGTTTATGGAAAACCATATAAAGTCAAGGATCCAAGTCATAATTGCTAGGACAATAGCTCTCATTAGTTTTTTACTCTCTTAAAAATTACTGAAAATCTCGAGTTTTGTTTTATGACTAATATAAAACTCAAATTCAAATAAGTAAATCTTTCAATAACTAAACTTAAAACATAACACAAACTTGAAGAATACACAGAGCAGTAACTTCATACCCTTGGAAAAGCTAGGAATTTTTGTAACATTTACTTATTTTTATTTGAAAGGATGATATATATAGAGAAAAAAAAGACAAAAAGAAAGAGATCTTTCATCTATTGGTTCACTCCCTAAAAGGCTGCAATGGCTGGAGCTGAACGATCCAAAGCCAGGAGCCAGGACTTTCTTCTATGTCTCCCACATGGATTCAGAGTCCCAAGCATTCAAACCATTCTCTGCTACTTTCCCAGGTCAAAAGCAAGGAACTGGATTAGCAGTGGAGCAGTCATGACACGAACTGGCACCCATCTTGGATGCTGACACCACAAGCAGAGATCTAGCCTGAAATGCCATCATGCAAGTCCCAGAGACAAGGTGAAAAAAAAAAAAACAAAAAACAGGACATTTACTGTTTGCCCTGCATCTATACCAGTGTGTGACATATAATAGGTATTCAATAAATGCTTATGACTGCTAGGCATTTATCAAATATTCCTCTTTCTTTTTTTTTTTAAGACTTATCTATTTTTATTAGAAAGTCAGATATACAGAGAGGAGAGACTGAGAGGAAGTTCTTCCATTCGATGATTTACTCCCCAAGTGACCGCAATGGCCAGTGCTGCGTCAGTCCAAAACCAGGACCCAGGAACTTCCTCTAGGTCTCCCACACAGGTGCAGGGTTTTAAGGCTTTGGGCCGTCCTTGACTGCTTTCCCAGGCCACAAGCAGGGAGCTGGATGGGAAGCATGGCTGCTGGGATGAGAACCAGCGCCCATATGGGATCCCAGTGGGCTCAAGGAGAGGACTTTAGCTGCTAGGCCGCTGCACTGGGCCCACATGTTCCTCTTTCTTAACCACCATGTATATGTGGAAGGCATTGCACTACATGATTTAGTTCTCAGTGATTCTACCAGAAGTCAGATCGATTACTGGGTTCATTTTTCAAAATAATAAGATGCTTATTGTTAAGTTATTGTTAACACCCCCCAAATCCTTGCATCTAATTTAATTTCTAAGAAAATACAAAAAACAGAAAAGCATACCAAAGTATACAATTGTGAATCAACAAAACCTAGCTCTGTGGGATATCAGGTTAAAACACTGTCTACAACACTGACATCCCATATGACTGCTCCACTTCTCACCCAATTCCCAGTAGCAGAAAATGACCCAAGAAGATTGGACCCCTGCCACTCACATGGGAATCCTGGAAGAAGCTTCTGGCTCCTGGCTTCAACCTAGTTCAGCCCTAGTCATTACTGTTGAGGAGTAAATTAGTGGAAGGAAGATTCTCTCTCTCTCTCTCTCTCGTAACTCTGCCATTCAAACAAGCAGTTTCCATCATTCTCTATACCTGCAGTATCAGGATGCACTTGAATGGCAGAGCGAGGGACTTGTGGCTGTTGTGAGACTGCACTGTTATGGTATAGGGGAGAACACTGGAGGGAAGGGGAAAATTCTAAGCTTAAGTAACTATATCATGAAAAACAAAGCATGATAATTTTTTTTAAAAAATAAACTTAAAAATTCAAACTCTAGGAGTTTAAAGAGAAGGTAAAGCAGCATATATAGTCTACAGATTTATTTCAAGAAGAGAAATTGGAAACAACCCATAGATTAAACAGCCTTTGAAAATATATCAAGCAATCACAATATGTGGGCCTTATTTTGATCATTATTCAAAGAAATAGCAAAGATGATGCTCTTGTTAATTTGACATTTAAATGATTAATATTCGATGACATTGAGACATCATTAAGGCTGGCATAGCTGTTAAAGCCTTATTTCGAGTCCTGGCTATTCTACTTCCAATCCAGCTCCCTGTTAAGGTGTCTTGGGAAAAGCAGTGGAAGATGGGCCAAGTGTTCGGGTATCTGCTATTCAAATCAGAGACCAGAATTAAGCTCCTGGCTTCTGACTTCAGCCTTCACTACAGCCCAGGCTATTGCCACCATCTCTGGAGTGAACCAATGGAAGGAAGATTCTCTGTAACTTCCAAATAAATAGATACATTTTATACAATGTTATTGTCAACCTTAAAGAATGCCAATTTTAAACATTATCAGTGTAATTATAATTCTAAAAAATTCTCATAAAGATTGTTACACGAGGTATATATTAATTAGATCAGTTCAGTGATTTTACAATGTATACTAACTTTAAAACATAGTGTATAGGTATGTATATATGTATATATACACACACATATAAAATACATATGTGTATATATATTTATATAAAATATAAAATAAATGTGTGTATATTTTTATATAAAAAGCAGGGAGCTCTAACAAGTGGGAATCCCCACAGTCTCTTAGAAAGTGTTTAAAGATGGACAATCATGGAAATAATATTGCCTCTTAACTGCTCACTCAATACCAAGCATTTCACGGGCTGACAGGGTAATGAAATAATCAGCACCATAAGTATTGCACTGGCCTTTTGTCCATCTCAAGAACATGCCAAATTCTTCCAGTATGTCAAGGCCTTGCAACATATTCCCCCTGACTAGAAGGCTTCACCTCAAGTTCTTCTGTCTCACATTCTCATTTCTCAGACATTGTTATCTTAGACCCTCCCTGATGACTATGACTAAACCAGGAAATTTTAATAAGGCTTAATCAAAATAGCATTTTCAAATCTATTTCCCAGCAGCTGTCAGTTGCTAGAGTCAGCTGATTTGTGTACTTCTTCTTCTTCTCTCATTAGAATGTCAGCTTCTTGAAGGCAGAGAGACTCTGCCGAGCTGGTCTTCTGGTTCCTTCCTTGCTTCTTTGCAGTACAAAGTAGTGCTCACTAAATATTTGCTGACTGGTTGGACCAACAACATTCCAGTCTGCTGATTAGCCTTAGAAACTGAATCATATTCAACTCTTCATCTAACTTATTTTAGCCATTATTCTAAGTTGTTTTATTATTCAATTGTTTTTCTAAAGTTTGGATTAACATGAAGTGTTTGTATACTTTATACAAAATTGTGCAATATTTCAACAGATATATCCAACATAAGCCAATCATTTGACAATGAAATGGGAAATGAAAGTCCTTCCATTTCCTTTACCTTGGCTAATAGCTAGCTACCTTACTGTCCTGTGGAACACTAGGACCATTACCTTCACCTAGCAATACTTTGATGCTCATTCATTATCAACTCTCCTCTCATTTCCCCTCTCTCCTCAACCTCTAGGAATCATCATTTTAGATTCATGTCAAATGTATTTTTTCTATTTAACTTCCTCAAGAGAGGAAACCTACAATATTTGTTTTCTTGTATCCTTGTGATTTCACTTAAAATAATGATAATCCATGTGGCTGCAAGTGTCCGGATTTCATCCTTTTTATGACTAAATAACATTCTCTTGTGTAAATATACCTCTTTTTCTTTATTCATTTATCTATCAGGAGACATTTATGTTGATTCTGTATCTTGGCTACTGTGAATAGTGCTGCAACAAACATGGGAGTACAGCAGGTGTCTTACACATAGGCTGACTTCATTTCCTTTGGATGTATTCCCACAAGGGGGACAGATGGGTCATACGGTAGATCTATGTTTATTTTTTTGAGGAATGTTCATTTTTTCCAAAGCGATCTTCTAATTTACAATCACACAAATAGTATATTTGGGTTCCTTTTTCTTCGGGTTCTAGTCAGCACTTTTCATTTAAAATCTTCTTGATAATAGCCATTCCAAGTGGAGAGGATACTTCATTGTTCTTTTGATTTGCATTTCCCTGATGGTGAATGAAACAAAGCAAGCATTTTTTCATTGCTTGCTGCCTCTTCGTGTCTCTCCTCTTGAGAAATGTATATGTAGATCCTTTGCCCATCTCTGAACTGGATTCTTTGTGTTTTTATTATTGAATTTTTGAGTGCCTTATATAATTTAGATATTAATCTTTAATCAGTGCATATCCTACAAATGTTTACTCCCATCATGTCCATTGGTTTTTCATTCTGTTGATTTACTATGCCAATGACTAGCTTCTTGATTAGGTTTCAGTCAGTAAGTTACCAACAGATGTTTGTCAATAATCATGATAAGATACTTGATATCTTTTCATTAAAAACCTTGTTCTTCAAAGTGTTTATTAACATTATAGTCTCATAATCTCCTCAATAGTTAGGAAATAAGCATTCAGTAGGAACATTTGTTATATTTCAGTATTCTGAATGAGTGGTTTCTAAAATTGATTTAATTATCATTACTGATAACAAGTATTAGAAAATATAGTTTTCTGAACTTTGCATGGGTCCAGAATATAGTCTAGCAAAAAAAGTCGATACATTTCAAAGGCATTGGAAACCAATAATTATGCTCATTTTCCCTCTCATCAGCCTGGTCTGCAACTTTACCATCTGGCTGCTACTTAATTTTCAAACAGTTCAGAGAAGGTCTTACATTTAATTACCACTTGCATTGCAGCATTGTATTTAAGAAGTGAAAAGGCTGATGGATAGTTATACCTAATAATTGATAACACCATTACAAACCAGCTAGAAATTTTCTTCTGGTAAATTTCAAAATTTGACAGTTACCAAATCAGTCCCTGTCCACTCCCACCCAACTCCCATTTTCCATGAGCTAGAACAAAAGGGCAGAAAGGTTAAACACCATTATCTTAAAGATGAAAGCCAACAACCAACAGTTTCTGGTTCCTTACAGATTTCTTAAGAAACCACCTTAGTTTTGAGCACTCTTTTCCCCCCAAGATACACTGTCAAATTTCTGGTGACAGAAAAATAGAACCAGCGTCTTGGTCACTGGCTCAACACTTTAGCTATTTAGTGGTTGAGGTTAGATTGTAACACCAGATAAAGCTACCTTCTCATTGCTATAACTTGAGAGCCCAGAACAGCCCCAGAATTTCAGTACAGAAGAAAGTATATACCTGACAATATATTGAAATCTGATTTTTAAAAGATAATATACCTTAGAAAATAGCGGGTTTCTTCTTATAAAGATTTCTTTTATTGAAAATGCAAATTTTTTTAAAACAGAAGAGACAGAAAAATCTTGCATCCACTGGTTTACTCCTCAGTTGATCACAACAGCCAATGCAAAGCCAAGAGCCAGGAGCTTCTTCCAAGTCTCCCATATGGTTGTGGGGCCCCAAGGCTTTGGGCCATCCTCTGTTGCTATCCCATGCATAATGCAGGGAGCTGGATGGAATGTGGAGCAGCAAGGACATGAACTGGTGCCCATATGGGATCCCAGCACTTGGAAATAGAGGATTAGCCAATTGAGCCATCTCCCTGTCCCCAGTAATGTGTTTTTGTAATGAACACACAAATTCTTCTAGGAAGATCTCAACAGTTGGTACTAGCACACACCCAATAGATAGAAATTGACCCAAAGAAGAATACAAATAACTGTAGCCACTTAAGCTTCTGAAACCTGTTTGTGTTACAGAATCACACAAAGCTGAAGATCAGCTCATGGCATCTGCGGAGGTGATTTTGGAGTTTGTTATAAATGCATAATCACAGGCCACACCTTACTTCTTACAATATGGAAGTTTCAAAAGCACAAGTGAGCATTGAGAAGTTCATAGATAATTGAATTGAAAGTTGTTTGTTTTGATGAAAAGAAAATTTTTAAATCTATGCAGTTTTTTCATCAATACATGTTTTTTACAAACCTCATGTAATGGATTTCAAAAAATTTTGCACCAGAACAAATATCTCCTAATTCCATTTTCTGTTAATTTTTTGAAGTTTTCTTATACTGTCTTATCCTTACAGCTAACTTTAGAAACTATTGGTTGTAGCACTTTTCAAACCAGTGTTTTTATGAATCATTCATGTATCTTGTAAAAATTCAGAAAGCATCAGAGGATGGCACAAGTCCTTGAGTTTGTGTAGCCACGTGGAAGACCCAGAAGAAATTCCTGGCTCTCAGTTTTGGATTGAATCAGCTTCAGCCATTGTGGTCATTTGGGAAGTGAACCAACAGATGGAAGATCTCTCTTTATGCCTCTCCTTTCTCTGTAAAATATGCCTTTCACAGTAAATAAATAGATAAGTAAATCTTTAAAAAGTAAAATGTTAAAAACAATCTTCTTTATCCGGTCATTTTATATTCATTGCCTTTTATAAAAAGTTAGCTCAGCTTTCCCTGACTACACTATAGTTTCTCAGAATCAAGATTTTTGGCACATGGTAGCTATTTGATATATGCTTGTCAAAGTAATGAATTAATTTCCCCAAAATTCCCTGAGTAGACACCTCACTGCCTAAGGTCCAATGCCCTATTTTTATCTTGTAGAAATTTGAAAAAGCCTACCTACGAATTCTGGGCATCAGAATCTAAAAAAGAAAAAAAAAAGTTTCAGAGAAGTAAGCTAACATCCTGAGAGTATCAAGTTAGACAAACACAGCAGTTAAAGTTGACAAATGCAAATTGAAGACAAGCGTTCAAACATTGGAGACAAAATCAGGACTCAGTAGCAGTGACACGGGAATGCAGTGGTCATGAATCCAAGAGATACTTGGTATTTCATGTGTGAATGATGAAAAGTAGTATCTAGAGCCTAACTGTATCATTTGCTGTATGCATAATATATAAGTGAATGTAACTAAATTGAAGCCACAAGGTCAAGACCAACAAGAACCAACAGAAATTTTAAAAGATCCATTTTTCTTCCAACTTTTAGAGTCGATTAGCAAGTGAGAAATTCTGTTGAATAAAGGACACCAGTTAAGGCCACTCCTTGCCTTTGGCAGCAGTTTAATTATAAATGTTCTGAAAAGAGAGATACCATATTTTAATTCATCACTACACCTGGCACTAGGCTATGCACCTAGTATGTGTTGAATAAATACTCACTTATTGAATAAACAATTGAATGAATGGACTGCTGTTCAGCATGGGCACTCAAGACAGTGTTCTGAAATGTGCATGAAGGACATGCAGAGTATAAGTTGACTCAAACTTTGGAAAGATTTTTCCTTCTTTAAAGGTCAAGTTAAACTCTGTAGTATATTTGGACACTGTATGCTAGCTCTGACTCACTCCTTGGCCAGCACCATCTTTGGGTGTCTGCCCTCTTTTTCCATCTGAGCCTCTCTCAAACATTCTGTCCAGCTTTTTTAGGAGGGTGTGGAGCTTCCTCACTAGAAGGTATGCTGTTTCCTGGAGAAGTCACAGAGAACCACATTATAAATGATCCATAGACTTCACTAAGCTATGAAAGTAAACAACTGAAGTTGTCCATAAGCCTAGAAAATGCTAAATTTTCAATAACACATAGCCTTTTAAAGACCTATCTGTGTTAGAATGATGAATTTTCTCTCCCTCTCTGTTTATCTCTCTCTCCCTCCCTCTCCTCTTCTCCCGCACATTTCTATTTCTTGTCTCAGATCTACAAAAACGTATTGTTTTTGAAAGTAATGATAGTTATGGTTTTTAAAATTTACCCTTAGCACTGAATAAAATATGAAACTATTAACCTTAATTTGCTTTCTTACAGCAGATCAGATATAATTTTTTCTGCATACAAACAACTTTTTAAATGAGTTGAATTTTTAGGTTATAAACATGGCTCAAACATCCGCTGTAGGCCTTGCAGATCAATAAAAGGGAAATCTATTAGATGTGCTGCAGAAAGGTTAGAGTTTGAGAAAGGCAAAGGAAAATAACAAATACTTATTGAACAGCTACTTTGAGAACGCTTTGCATTTATCATCTCATTTATTTTTCAAAAATACCTAAGGTCATGGTGATCACCATTAGTTCCATTTTACAGATGAACAAACTGATGTTCAGAAAATTTTATTGGAGGAAACAGACACTATTTACACTGGCCTTTGTCACAGTTCCTCCTCTGTATTCTGTGTCTTGGGAAATACCTTAAGATACAATAGCAAGTTGAGAAAATTGTAGAACTCACTCTACTTGTTTCACAAATCTCAACATCATACTACTTTGCTGACCAATGTCCAATGACTTCAAAACTGCCTTCAAATTTGTTTTGTCTTTGTGGCTGTTATATGGAACAGAAAGGAAAAATTGAGCCAAAGGCCAGCGGACTCTTCTAATGAAGAGATGAAAGTGAAAGTCCAAGAAAACTAACACAGCTACAGGTTATAGGACAGGGGACCAATAAAGATAGAGATGCACAAGGTTGGCACAATGGTGTAGTAGATTTAACCTCCATCTGCTGCACTGGGCCTAGTTAGTATTTCTTTCTTGCTCTCTCTCTCTCTCTCTGTAACTTTTTTCAAGTGAAATAAATTAATCTTTAAAAAATGTTAGAAGTGCACAAAGAAAGAACTCGGCAAGTCTACAGAAGGTCTCTTGTATTTAGTAGAATCTTCATTATACACGAGTACAGAAAGTGTCCAAGGGTAAGAAAGAGTCATCTGAAAAACTGCTCATATATCCTGGAAACAGTATCTGTCTCAACCATCCAGACTAGGAAAAACTCATAATTCATGGGACATGGAATAGAGTACGCAAAGGCATCTTTCTTCAGTAGTGGAAAATACTGGACTGAGTACTACTTTGGAATCACTTAACAAATCATAAAAGCAATACCTAAAAGGATTGAAATGGCCCCAACTGAATAAATCACATCATAGAACAAAACTCAGGATTATTTTATAAATACCACAATGTAGGAATCACCAAGGTAAGAAATGATAATGCGTGACAGCAAATACCAATGGACATGCAAGGAGGCAGGAAACATAATCCATAATGAGGAAAACAAATTAAACTGAAGTGCTCAGAAATAATGAGAACGATAGATATAGCTAAGAAACCTTGCAACATTTACTATTGTAACTGGATTTAATATATTCAAAAGTTAAATAAATACATATGTATGAAAAGGCCCACGTCAAATTTTAGAGACAGAACTCAAATGTGTAGATGAAGGGCACACCAGATTGGGTAATCAACACACTGTATTCGGCTAAGGAAAGACTGGTGAAAAGCACAGTGAAACAATCCAAAAAAAGAATCACAGAAAGAAAGAAAGAAAAAGTAAATCCTCATAGAAAGGAAAGAGACAAGCAGCAGGGTGGGGGGGCGGGAAATAATTGACAAAATATTGGCTAGAGAGCCTGGAGCGGTGGCCTAGCAGCTAAAATCCTCATCTTAAACACTCCAGGATCCTGTATGGGCACTAGTTCTAATCCCGGTGACCACGCTTCCCATCCAGCTCCCTGCTTGTGGCTTGGGAAAGCAGTCGAGGATGGCCCAAAGCCTTGGGATTCTGTACCTATGTGGAGGGTCCGGAGGAGGCTCCTGGCTTTGGATTGGCACGGTCTGGCCGTTGCAGTCACTTCGGGAGTGAATCATCAGAAGATCTTCCTCTCTGTCTCTCCTCCTTTCTATATATATCTTATATAACTGACTTTCCAATAAAAATAAATAAATATTAAAAATGTGTGTATATATATGTGTGTATATATATGTGTGTGTGTGTACTGGCTAAATATATACATATATATATATACTGGCTAAAATAATTCCAATATTTGTAAGATTTATTTATTTGAAAGGTAGAGTTACAGGAAGAAGGCAAGAGAGACCTGCAATGCATTGCTTCACTCTCCAAAGGGCCACAATGTCAACTGTGGGCTAGGCCCAGTCCAGGAGCTTGGAACTCCATCCAGGAGTCCTACATAAGTGGCAAGGTCAGAAGCACATGGACCATCTCCTGCTGCTTTTAGCATCATATTATACCAGGGTACCTTTGTTCAACTGTTTCTCAGAGACCTATAGTTGTAGAGTCTCAAGAAAAGAATCGCATCCTTATCCAAAGTACACTTTATTAGAGGTGGAAGAAAAGACTTGCTTTTTGATCCTTAACTCTGCTCCTAATTACCATTCCAAGCATGAGTAGATGATTTAATCTCCCTGGGCCTCAGGGATACCTTCCATCAAATTGTGTTTTGGATCATTTCTTTCACGGGGACACATGTGCAGTCATTGTTACAGCCAGAATTTGACCCTGATCTAAGACTTCCACTCCCAAGAGCATAGCTCTTGGCACTAGGCACCAACAAGATAGAATGCAGGAGACTGCAGAACAATAGAGGCTCTCAGAAACCCAGTGCACCAGGAGATTGGGTGGAGCTGAGCAAGCACTGGAGGGAGGCAGGCGCCTGGAGATGGAATTGGAAAAGCGAAGTCCCTGGCCTCAGAATGTAGCCTGCTAGGGTTGCACTGAGGTGATGCTAAATCCTGCCGTGCGGCAGGCTGTCTCTTGCCAGGACAGTGACGCATTTGCAGTTCATTTCCTGACTCAGAGCCAGTCTCAGACTTGGATCAATGGTCTTGCAGCCCCCTCAGTCCCAACAGACATTTGAGAATCAGGCTGAAGATGTTGCAATATCCGTGCAGAAAATTAAGCTACACATTTAGTAACAGTCATGAAATATGTCATTGCATCAGATTTGGGCCATTTGAATATTTTCTAGAGATGTGTACAACACACATCAGGCATATTCACTCAGCTGAATACCCATTTGCCTGAAACACAGACATAGAAAAAGTGTTTTTTCAAGTTTTTCTTCAAGGAAGTGCTGTTCAAACATAATATTTTGAAAAATCATTAGCCCTGCCTAGTAGATGCAGTTTCTCTTTCAGGATCATTTTTATTATCCTTTGAACAGTACAAACCTTTGTTTCTCAGGACTATGAACAATCAACAGCAGGTTTTTCAAAAGCAAGATTTGCTTCTGTCCATAGCTACCAGTTTTCTGGCATGAGTTCTTGTGGTGTTAAAATTGTCTGTTCCTTCTCCTTAATCACTCATCTGCCAAATCTCATGGGAAAAAAGAAAAGTAACTCGATCTTTCATTTTCACCAGACTTTCCTGGTATAAATGAGTAGGAAAAAGAAGAAATTGAGTCTTTCTTAAACCACAACTACAAATCATACCCGCTTGGAATAACAGTGCTGCAAGATACCTTAGAGTTTACTTTGTCCAAATCTCTGCGTTTTGTAGGTGTAGGCCAGAGTCACACAGGCAGTTTGAAGTTGAACTAAGACTTGAATTTGTGTTTGATAACACATACAAAAGCATATATTCACATTATCCAGTTCATCCTCTTAAAGTATATTCCCTTTACAAAAAAAGTGTTTCAGTGTTGTTCATTCAAACAGGCTGAGACAGGTTTGAATAATTAGGTAGCTATGCAAACATGAACATCACAACACAATTAAAACCCACAAATGCAAGAAACCTATAGTTTGTCCAAGCTTTATTAAGATCAATCAACTAGAAAAATGTCAATGTCTTTAGTCAACAAAGATCCTGCTTTGGAAGATATAAAGAGGATCTACTATGAAAGGTAGCACTATATTTTGCTTTCTTTTTTGAAGATCCCAAATGGCCACAACAGTTAGGATTAGGCCAGGCTGAAGCCAGGATTGAAGAACTCCACCTGAATCTCTCACGTGGTTGGCAGTGACCCAAGTAGTTGAGCCATCACCTTCTGCCACTCAGGTGCACCAACAGAGAGCTGGCTCAGAGGAGGACAATCTGAGACAGGAACCTAAACTGTGATATAGAATATGGATGTCTCAAGTGACAGCTTGACCGGCTGTGCCACAATGCCCACATTCACTACATTTTTAAAGATGAGTAATTCCCTTAGAAGCATCAGTAGAACTAAAAGGGAGAGATGATGCAAAAGAATATTTATTGTGTTATTTTATGTTTTGAATATGTTTTCTGCATCTATATATTTTTGTATTTGTCTATACATTATTTTCAGCAAAGAAGACATAAAATGACAAAAAGAGGTCTTTAGTGCATATTACCTTTATGTAAAAGCTAAAAATACATGCTTGAGGCCAGTGCAATGATGTAGCAAATTAATCTGCCTGTGGTACCAGCATCCCATGTGGGCACTGATTTTAGTCTCAGCTGCTCTGTTTCCATTCAAATTCCCTGCTTGTGGCCGGGGAAAGCAGTGGAGGATGGCTCCAAAGCCTTGGGATCCTATACCCACATGGGAGATCCAGAAGAAGCTCCTGGATCCAGGCTTCAGATTGCCTCAGCTCTGGCCAGTGCAATCATTTGGGGAATGGACTAGTATGATTTCTTCTGATAATGGGAAAATAGAAGTAAGAAGTGGGAGAAAATGGAATAAGCAGATAGGTGATAGAGATTATCACTATAAAGATAACAGATATATAATAGATGGTATATAGATAGATAATAAATAAATAGATAAATTGATTGCAGGGCCTTGCCGAGACAAGTGCTTATAGCATGTTGTAACTGAGGTGAGCGCTGAACTCACACTTCATAATTTAAAAACCAAATAAAAACCAAATAAAACTATTTTTCTGAGTCTCACTTTGAGAAAGAGATCCAGCTAGGGACAATTTATCATTCCTCTTGTACAAATCTTGTATTTTAATGTTTGGAGAAAAACTTGAAAAGACTTAATAGGCTACAATTCCAATAGGTATATTCACACAACTGTAGACTGACCAATTGCCTCATTTTTATATTCCCAAACTGCAATCCACTTGAGTACAATTCTAGTGCCATCACTAACATACTAAACAGTGTGAAATTTCACGGAAAATACATATTGCCTAAAAAAAAGATAGGCCCAGATTTTTTAAATTATTTTTGAATAAGAATCAACTTACATTTAATTCCATTTTCCACTAACTTTTTGAAGTACCCTTGTAAATGATAATGATATTTTTGTTAGAATTTAGACGTCAAAGGTTTAATCAGCTACATATGTACATTTTAATTTGATTGGGAAAGGGGATTAGAAGTGTTCCTTGGATTTGCCAATTTATGTTTTAACTAATTGTAGTCTAATTTGGTCATTTAGATTATTGTTTTTATTTTGTTTTCCCTTCCAGTTGAATGTTTGGCCACATTTCTGGTCCATATTGCATCAATAATGTGTTTCATTCTGAAGTTATTAAGCAAAGAACATATTTTCATTACAAGCATGTAATAGTGTAAATTTCCGTTCTGGGTACTGAAATGCATCAAAAAAGGTCTATTATGCTTTGTTAATTAAACACGTAAACACATCCTTAGTGGAGACAGGCCTCTTCCTTTCCTAGCTTCCCTGTAATATAGTCTTCTTGGCCAGCAGTTGAACTCTCTCTGGTGAGGAGAAAGGGGAGAAAGAAATAGAGCAATTGAATAAGGTCCATCCTGACTACATTCTGGTTTTAATTAGACCTCTAATTGACTATAGGGGAAGAAAATAGAAGAGAAAAAGCATACAATGAGATAGAGCAGATGCCTAACCTTAGGGCACTAGCATTACAAACTCTGGACCTGAGTCCAGGTCTATCATGGGGGAACTCTGGGAGTCATGTAATGTCGCTGAGCCTCCATTTCCCTCAGATGTAGACAGTAAAAGCACCTATCTCTTAAGATTCCTTTAACAATTAGGTGACACAGTCATGCCGTGCAGAGTTCCTGACACACACTAAAGCACTCAATATATAAAAGCTCTTACTAACATAAGAGTAACATCAGCAGTAGCACCAGTTAGACTAACACAGTAATAATCAGATAGTAAAACTGTCTGCTGTAAGCCAAAAGAAAAAAAATAGCATCCAGAATTCAATCTTGTAAAATGTGCGGTGGCCCCATTACAAGGTGAAAAGTAATGACCAGTGATCTGGAACAGCCAGCAGGTCTAGCAGCTCTAACAAAATTCATCCACTCCCAGTTGCAACTCGACACTTCCCAGTGGAGGGTTTCCATTCCACTGTAGTACCTTGACTTTTCCCTCAGAGCCATGAAGCCTATTTTAGAAAGATAACCCACCCTTGCTTGTGCACAGAGCAAGGTAGCATACTTGAGCCAATTATGATTTGAATATATTTAACGTTATCAAGAGGTTTGGCTGTAGTAATGAAAAAAGATGTAGACATTGCATGCCACAGTGAGCTTATAGCTTATATCAGAGCACCAGTTAAAGTACTAGCTGTGTTGCTTCCAACACAATTTCTTGCTAATGCATCCTGGGAGGTAGAAGTGATAACTCAAGGAATTGGGCCCCTTTAACTCTTTGGGAGACTGGGATAGAGTTCCTGGCTTCTGGCTTCAACCTTGTCCAACTGTAGCTATTGTAGGCATTTGGAGAGGAATCAGGGAGGGGTAGCGCTCTCTCTCTCTCTCTCTCTCTCTCTCTCTCTCTCTCTCTCTCTCTCTGAGCATGTTTGTGTGTCACTTTGCTTTTCACGTAGACAAACATTTTGTAATGAACAATAAAATATTTCACATCTTTTAAGTGTTTTACTTTCAGACTTGTACCTGGTTTACAGAATTCAGGTGACTTAAAATTTGCCTGTCTATACATGCCTACCTTATAGCCACTAACTCATTTCTGTCTGTGTTGTGTTTGGTATATTACTTTTGCAAAGACAAGGACTTTTATATTACTTTTGATTTGTATAGCTGATTACCGGCAGGCTTCAAGTAATGGTGGCAAGTCAGAAATGTCTGCCTATAACTAAGATTGTTCCTTTCTCCCAGTTGGGGTCAAGCATAGCCATAGCATTCTAATGCTTGTAAGATATTTAGAGAAGATCTTCTTATCCCCAAGCCACCAGCACAAAGATTTGCCAAGTTTATTAAGATGTTTTCCACTACCTTGGCTAGTTACATGGGTCAGAACAAAACAGAAGTAAATTGACCCCTTACTGTAACACACAGACCCCTGCAGATGCCAAAAAATAGAGGAAATCTAATAGGTTTGGTATATCTCTTAAGGATAAGATAACTCAGTCACAGTCTCTAAAGAGGTCTTCATACAAATGAAACACTCTTTTACAAATGAGATGGCATAAAGGAATTTCATGCTTGAATAACCACCACCTGTCAGGGCAACTCAAACACACCCTGGAATAACATCTTCACATTTAAAGGACTGACAGCATGTGCAGGTGCATGCCAATTTGAACATTTTCAAGTTGAATTCATCCCATTATTAGCAATAGTTAAAATACTGACTCCCATTGTGAGACAGCCCATTTTGTCACATTTTGCATTGGCTTATGCAAAATCTTGATGACTTTAACATCATGTTACCTCCTGCCTACTTTCAATTCTTCTTTTGCTTTTATCTCCCCATACTATACTCAACTTGGAATAATACATTAGTGGGATCTGAACCTCCAACTGCAATGAGGTGAAAAAGGCCCCATTGTGACTTCAAGGGAGAAGAGACAGTTTTTTTTATATGTGCTTTATGGTGTCATCTACTTTTGAATTTTAAAAAGATTTATTTAATTTTTTTGGAAAGGCATATTTACAGAGAGAAGGAGAGACAAAGAGATTTTCCATCACCTGGTTTGCTAACCAAACAGCCACAATGGCCAGAGCAGGGCCAGGTAGAAGCTCAGAGACTGGAAATATTTCCAGATCTCCCACATGAGTGACAAGGATTCTCCTAGTATTCCAGGAGCATTAGCATGGAGTTGCATCAGAAATGAGGCAGCTGGAACCCAAACTTGTGCTACAATATAGGATACTGGCAAAACAGAATGTAGTTTAATGTAAGGCACTGTAATACTAGCCCTAAAATCCTAGTTCTATGAAGTATGAACTATCTGGAGGTATTGTATTGACAAGATACATTTCCATTATACTGATGATCATTTAACATCAATTTTCCATTATTAAGAATAACACTTCATTCTACCTGAAAGCAAATTCCATTGGAATAGTGATTTCTGACTATATTGTTGAAAGGCATAACCTCATCATTCAAAGCAGTATCAACCACAGAGCAGGCATCCAATAAATATATGTTGGTTGAATTACCTAATTATTATACTTGCTAACATTATTGTAGTTAATGCCTAAAGTTAATGAGTGAGTGATTATTTCTGACATATAAATGTATAATACAATATCTAGTTACACTTGTTCAGGTAGGTTATATGCAATTTGAGCTTCTTTGGGTACTACTGCCTACTTACTCTCCAAAGAGACAAAATCAACTTACATTCCCACACATATTCCCTGTACCTCACATTCTTACCAGATATTGGTATTGTTAGTTCATTATTTTACTTTTTATGATTCTGATGAATTATAAAATGTTTTGCTGAAGTTTTAATTTGCATTAATTTTATTAGCATTTGGGAGAGCATATTTGCATATGTATTGGCCAACTGAATTTTCTATTGTTTTCATGACAACTAATTACCAAGGTCCTAATCACTTGAGACCCAATTTTCATTCCTATTTCAACGCTCCAAAGCACCACTTCAGGCTTTTTTCTAATTGTTAAGTAAGGTGCTACAGTAACTTCTGTGTGCTATTTATATATTTAGAATCTCTAGTTTGCTTCATTTGGTTCTTGATAAAGCCATCAACTAGGAACAACTTATAACTAGAGTGGGAGTCCAAGTTTTCAACCAAGAGAATTATTTCAAACACTCTGAACACAATCATCATAAGGAAATTGTAAAATTCTCTTACAGCATCTGAATGAAGTAGATCCAAAATAGGTGAGAAAAAATGCCAAAAACTTAGGTATAAGAGACTCCTATATTAGGATCAGCCTTGGTAGGTGAAGGTATGACAAAGCCTATAAGCTTAACATGATGCTCATTAGACTTGAACAGTTTTCACAGAACCTTATATTATCCCAGCTGGGTCAACCTTTAGAAAAAATGTGATACTGGCAACCCCTATCTTCTACTGACATGCCTTTATTTTCAGGATCTTTTCCCCCTTCAGCGTTGTATGGTTTTTCAACTATGTCCTGATGGAGAGAGAATAATCGAAATCAACTCAATTATATTGATATAAATATGGTCAGATATATTGATCCAATCATTTTTGTGTATTTGTTCATCCAACAACTATGTATTATACACCATATATGCAAAGAATTGTATTAGATTCAGTGTGATGTACTACCACAAGGGGCCCTACCCGTATATGCCATTAAAATCTCTTTTTTAAAAACAAAAAGATTCATATTTTATTTATTTATAAGAGTGACAGAAGGGAGGGAATGGAGGGAAGGGGGGAGAGAAATATTCCATTCATTGGGTGACTCCTCAAATGGCCATAACAGCTGGGATTGGGTCAGGGTGATGCCAAGAAACATGCAGTCCATCCTGGTTTCCCACATTGCTACAAGGCCCCAAGCACTTGGGATACCATCAGGCACTTTTCAAAGAACATCAGCAGGGAGCTGGGTCAGAAGTGGTGCATCCAGGATATAAACTGGTGCTCATATGGGATGCCTGTACTGCAGGTGGTTATCTTACTGCTATGCCACAATGCTGGCCTCTAAAATCGTATACATAGTTCACAGTTATCTGAAATGTTTTCCAGATCCTCTCATCCACAGGTTTCTTCTGTGTGCCAAAATACCTTTCTGTTCTTTGTTTTATAATTATTGTCAGCCCCACTTTAGTTTTTCAACAAGATATCAGCATAGGATGGGTCTGGCTTTGTGTTGCAGAGGGTTAAGCAGCTACCTACAGTACTGGTTCCGGTTCCAGTTCTAGCTGTTCTGCTTCTTATTTTGGTCCCCACTAATGCACCTGCAAAAGCAACAGAATATAGTCCAAAAGCATGGGGCCTATCAGGCTTGTAGGAGACCCGGATGGAGTTCATCTCTTGGATTCAGCCTGGCCCAATCCTAGTTGTGCCATCTGAGGAGTAAAATCACGGGATGGAAGATCTCTGTCTTTCCCTTTCTTCTGTTGCTGTACCTTTCAAATAAGTAAATAAATCTTTAACAACTAAAAATACATGGGGCTGGCACTTGGTGCAGCATGTTAAGCTGCAGTTGCAAAGCCAGTATACCATGTGGGAGCTGGTTCATGTCCTGGTTCCTCCTCTTCTTTATCCAGCTCCTGACTACTGGCCTGGGAAAGTAGTAGAAGGTGGCATGAATGCTTGGGCTTCTACACCCATGTAGGAGACCCAGAAGAAGCACCTACCTCCTGGTTTTGGCCAGACTCATCCTAGCCCCAGCTGTTTCAGTCATATGGGGAATGAATCAGCAGATGAAGATTTGTGTCTTGGCATATACCTTCTCTATCTGTAATTCTATCTTTCAAATGAATAAATAATTTTTTAAAATATAAACATTGTGTAAAAATCTTGCAGTATAAGACCTATCTGAAAAATCAGAACTGGAACTATATACTGGATGGTGGGGAGACGGGGAAAATACATTGATCATTCAGGACAAAGCAGAGGCTTTCTCTTTAAAAAAAAGTAGTTATTTTCATTGGAAAGGCAGATTTACAGAAATAAGGAGAGGCAGAGAGAAAGATTTTCCATCCATCCACTGCTGTTTACTCCCCAGATAACTACAACAGCCCGAGCTGAGCTGATCCAAAGCCAGGAAATCAGGAGCTTTCTCCGGGTCTCCCACATGGGCAGAGTCCCAACGACTGGGCCATCCTCTTCTGCTTTTTTTTAAATTACTATTTTATTTTGATAATCTTTACATAGTTGATTACAGTGCAAAGGGTTAAGAGCTACAGGAAAGTGGGTAAGACCATTGTTTCCATAGGTTTTGTTTTTTGTTTTTTGTTTTTGTTTTTCTGTATCCAGGGTAAGGGAGGAGATAAAGTGAGAAGCCCCACTCAGCCTCCCACCCATCCCAGGTCACCAACGTGGGGCATGCTCTGAGGGCACTGTTAAAGTGGTTTTGAGAGTTCAACAGTTCTGAATTGCTACAAATCTTGCCGCTCCAAGCATGATGAAATCTCTCCAGAATCCATTGGCTGACATAGTCCACCTTAGAGTCTCCGTTTGCCCAGATTTTCACTGCCAACACATGGTTGGGGTAGATGATCGATTTGTTCTGTCCTCCATCCTCTGTTGTGGTACCAAGTGTCCTCTGCAGGCTCTGATGTACTGCCATATCCTCCATGTGCACCTGGATATGCTGTCCACTGCTCCCTCTGAGCCTCTGAGGAGGCTCAGCTATGACAGTAGCACTCCATGATCAGACCATGGAACCTGCACTTACCTTCATGATTGCAGTTCTGAGATCAGCAGTTCAGTTGAAGGGATCCCCAAAGAACTTCATCTGAGGTGATCCCAGACCTGATTGTTGTGTGTGCATGCCTGTACAGGGTCCGGCACAGTCCGTTGCCCCAGTCAGCTTATACACATATGCTGGTGGTTGCAATTGCTGGGTCAGTTCTGTCTCCACCTCTGTCTTCTACACAAATCAATTGGTGTTGGAGTCCAGCCTGATCCTGCCCAACACACACCTGGCCCTCACATAAATCAGTGGGAGCTGCAGCCTAGTCAGAGCATTCCACAATAACCCCCAAAAGGCCCACCCCATGCCTTGGTTTCCATGCCTGTCAGTATGTACAGCAGACTGGTCCAGTCTGTCCCACATCCCATTCAGCTCTCATACATGCCAATGGGCACTGAAGCCTTATTCAACCCAACCAGCCCCACTATCCCCTCCTCTGCTTTCCCAGGCCACAAGCAATGGGCTAAATGGGAACTGGGGCAGCGAGATGCTAGCCAGCACCCATTTGGGATCCCGGCAAATGGAGATGGAGGATTAGCCAGCTGAGCCATTGTGCTGGCCCCTATAGGAGTAAAGCAGATGTTTTTAAGGCATTCAGGTCAGCACTCTCATCAAAACTTTGAAAAAAGTTTTTGAAGACAGTAATTTTCTAATAGTCAAAGTATACTAGAGGGTAGATGTTTCCTCCAGTGGAGGGAATAACAAAGACGTGGCGTTCAAAAGCAAATGGCACATATTTGAGGAAGAGCAAATAATGCTGTTTGGCTGGAAATAAAAGTATACATAGAAAACTTTAATTGGAGATTATTTCAGAGAATAGGTGAGAATTCTATTGTGGAGAGTTTTGAAAACCTGTTTAAGGAGTTTGTGGCTAATTTACATAGAGTGGTTTTAGAGGCACAGAAAACATTTCCTCTTGTAATCCTTGGTAACCTACCCTAGCAGTGGTGGCAGTGGCAACAGAACAGAATTTGAATGTTAGTAGCATGACATTCTGTAAACAGGGAAGAAACTGTGACCTTAAGGTCATTGGGCACATTAAAAATAAGCCTGGATAACACCCTTATAACTCAGGCAAGGTGGTTTTGTGACAAAGAGAGTGAACTACTTACTCTCCTAGCTTGAAGCCTGCATATAGAACCTACTGTTAAGAAGATTCACAAAGAGAAAATAGAGATTTGTGTGTGACCGATTCATAAGAGTTAGCTAGTTACTGAAGAATACATAAGGCAGACAACTGTTTTATTTTTAATCAAAATCCATGACATGATGAGGTAGACATAGAACTGGAATAATGGTCTATATATAGACCTGGACCAAAGTGAGAGGGAAGAGGGTCAGGAAACAGGTGAGGAGTCAGGATTCCAAGATCAGAAATCAAGGAATTGCCAGTTAAAAAGCTAAGGCCACAAGGAGCAAGAGGAAAGAGTGCACTTTTTGTAAAAGTTCCTATAACTAGCAGTAGAATAATGGGTTAGAGTCTGTGGATGGACTTACAGTGGAAATTTTCATGACCTAACACTCTAAATCAGCAGGTCCCACTTCCCTAATAGAATAAAAAGACAATCCTGGGAATGAGAGAGAAGACTCATAAACCCTGTGTCTGGTAAAGGATTAGCAGCCAGAATAAATAAAGAAATGTCATAACTCAAAAACAATAACAAAATAATCCAATTTAAAAATGGGCAAAGAACTTAAATCAGCTTTTCTCCAAAGAAGCAAAAGTATAAGGTGATAAACATTATTAATCATCAGAGAAATGTAAATCAAAACCACAATGAGATGTCACTTCACACATACACATACACACTAGGATGGCTACTACAGAAATTATAGAAGATAGTATGTGCTGTGAAGGATGTAGAAAATTTTGAACCTTTGCAAACTGTAAATTAAGCCAGCCATTATGGAAAACAATATAAAGGTCCCTCCAAAGCTAAACAATAGAAATGTTCTGTGATCCAGGAATACCACTACTGAATATACATCCAAAATAATTCAAAACAGGATCTCAAAAAAACTATCTATACACCTTTGTTCATTGCAGCATTATACACCATATTCAAGAGGTAGAAGCAACTCAGATGTCCATAGACAGACAAATGGACAAAGGAAATGATACACAGGGAGAGAGATTATATACATGTGCATCCATGTATATCAGGGAATAATATTCATCTGTTGAAAAGAAGGTTGTCCTGTCATATGCTAAAACATGGATGAACATTAAAGATATCAAGCTAGGTGAAATAGGCCCATCACAAAAGACCAGTACTACAGGTTACCACTCACATGAGTATCTAAGGTTGTGAATCTCTGAGAAAAACAACATTGCTAGAGTCATGATAGCTATTCCATTCTGGCAGTGAGAGGAAATGTGCAGTTACTATTCAATGAGTGTAGAGTGTTCATTTTGAAAGATAACAAAGTTCTAAAGATCTGCAGCACAATAATGCTCAAGTTAACACCACTGTACTATACACTGGAAAGTATATAAAGGATAAATATCATGTTATAAGCTGTTCACCATAAGAAAACAAGAACTTAAAGATGAAAAGGAGCAGTCTTGGGCCATCCTCCCATATGGGATGCTAGCACTTGCAGGTAGAGGATTAGCCTGCTGAGCCATCTCATAGACCCTTTCACTTTATTTTCTAAGAAGTGATTCTAGTCAATGCTTTACAAGTCTTCCCAGCACCCATTGGCTAGATGGGAATGGTATGAAATCTTTCTAAAAATAAACACTAAAAATTAGCAGAAAATAAGACGGAGGACAGTGAACATATCTATCTTACGTTTACTATTAAACCTACATATTGGTTTAGAATCACACACAATGTTTTGGCACTGCCAAATTTGAAACTTGCAAAAGATGAAAATCCCTAGTGAAACTAAATAGTAGACATGTTAATAAAATCTGCCTTTACAAGGAACAATAGATGAGGACATTTTCATTTACCTTCTTAAATACATTAAATTTTATATTGAGTTTTATGTGTAAGTTTAAGTCACTTTCAGATATCTCTTGAATTTAGGTGTTTAGCTTTCTGGAGGCATGTCTTTCTGTTTTCTCACATTAAAAATAACCATATTCTAGGCAAGATCTCAGTGTCTTTTTCTGTCCATGACTAATTTGCTATGATAAACTTCTTTTCATTTTATTTTTAATATTTTTTACATAGTTGAGAGCACATGCCCATGCAGGCCTCTGATTAAAGTGGGGAGCATCAGCTATGGAAGAAGGTGGATGGGACGCATGTTTCAGTTTTGTTTTCCTCCTGAGTCTGTGGGTAAGGAGGGGGAGAGGGCCACTCTTCTCTGTCAAACTATATCAGCACCTAGGGATGGGCAACACTCCTTTGATGACATATTAGAGACCTCGATATGGGGAAGAATGTTCCGAAGGTGTTGCTTGAGTGGTTTTGATGGCTCTAAGGAGTTGTTGTTTTCATTGCTCCAAGGTTGATAAAATCTTCCCAAGGCCTATTGGCTGACAAAACCCACCTTAGAGCATCCATGGACTCCAAAACATGCTGCAAAGCTTGGCCAGATGAACTGCCCAATATGTTTTGCTTTCCATTCTCTGATGAGGCAATTGACGTCACTTGCTGGCCTGGATGATCTGACCATTAGGTTGCCCATGCGCATCTGGACATGCTGTCCACTGCGCAAGCATACACTTTTAGTATAGGATGATATTAAGTCATTCTTCATTGTCTAATCCTATTTAGTAGAAGTGATCATAGAGATTAGGTTGCTTATACTTTCATGAATGAGAAGCTAAGAATTCTGGAGATCTAACATGCTGGGGAAACACCAGCCTAGCACTGTACAAGTTCCCTCTTGTTGCAGTACTGCCAAGAATCCCTGACATTGACTATTTCATAGATTTTGGAGACTAATGTTTTGATCGATGCCTAAAGTGACTCCTGCACTAAGACTAAATTCTGAACAAAGATGTAGACAACAACTAGACAGGCCCACACTTGCTAAACAAGTTTCAAAGACGCACAAATTCTTACTATATTAAAGTTAGTCTCTCTCAGGCCAATTGGAGATCCAGTACACAAAATCCAAAGCTAGATTGTTAGTGTGTAAAAGCAACCATTCAAATTGCCATGGCATTGGCAACTCCAACATCAAGCATGGTTCGAGTGAGATCTTGTTAAAAGTTCCTTGTTGACCAGAAACCCATAAGTCCTCAAACAAGATATAAACGGTGAGTACTTTGTATAGAATGATGTTATTCATTTGATGTGAGGGTTGGATGAGCATCGAGAGGAAGCACAGTACAAGCATTAAGGTACAATGACACATACAGATGGAGACTTAAGCCATGTCTGTTTATAAGACATTAGGAAAAAAAATCATGACCTCTCTGAGTCATGCTGTTTTCTCTGTAGACAAAAAGGCTGTAACAATCAGATGTATCTGATAAAGTAGATGCAAGTTCAAATGAAATATACAAAGTGCCACAAACAATAGCTAAGATAGAGAAACTCAATAAATGGTAGCCATAAACCATTTGAAACAGCAGATAGCAAATATTTTGGGAAGGAAACTGCAGAACAAATATTCCTATTTTTATTTACTTGGCCAAATATTTAACCATGGTTTTTCAAATTAAACAGACTTACTGAGACAACTCTGACCTTGAGAAGGCAATCACTTTTAATAATCAATTCCAGAAAAAATACGTTTCCTTAGAAAAATAAATGTCTTGGGGCCTGGCACAATAGCCTAGTGGATAAGTCCTCATCTTGAATGCTCCAGGATCCCATATGGGTGCTAGTTCTAATCCCGGCAGCCATGCTTCCCATCCAGCTCCCTGCTTGTGACCTGGGAAAGTAGTCGAGCATGGCCCAAAGACTTGGGACCATACACCCAGGTGGGAGACCCAGAAGAGGCTCCTGGCTCCTGGTTTTGGATCGGCACAGCTCTGGTCGTTATGGCCACTTGGGGAGTGAATCAACAAACAAAAGACTTTACTCTCTGTCTCTCCTCATCAGTGTCTTTTCAACAAAAATAAATAACTCCTTAAAAAAAAAGGAAAGAAATAAAAGAAAGAAATGTCTCAGGTTGGTGCAGCGGTATATCAAGCTAATCCTCTGCCTATTGCCTAGTATCTCAAATGGACTCGGGTTTGTGTCCTGGCTGCTCTACTTCTAGTCCAGCTGCCTGTGTGTGACCTGGGAAAGCATCAGAGGGTAGACAAAGGCTTTTAGCCCTTATACTCGTGTGGAAGACCCAGAAGAAGTTCCCAGCTCCCAGCTTTGCACAAGCACTGCTCTGGCCTTTGCAGTTATTTAGGCAGTGAATCAGAATATGGAAGCTCTCTCTCTGAGTTTCAAAATAAATGAATAAATATTTGTCTAAAAAAATGAAAAATGTATAAATAGATTCATGCAAATGTGACCAATTATTTGATTTTTAACAAAATGTCAATGGCAATTCAATACAGAAGCAATTGCTATTTGAACAAATGATATTTCAACAGTTGAATATACAAAGAAATGAACCTTAATATATACATTAAACCTTATACATAAATTAGTTCAAAATAGAAAATTCCAATAAATAAAGCTAAAATTCTAGAAGGAAATATAAGAGAAAACAATTATATGACAGATTTTAGACATATATCAAAAGTACAGTCCTTAAAAAGAAAGATATAATATGGAGTTCACATAAAATTTACATAAACTAAAAACATTTCCTGAGTGAGGAAAGGGGGGGAACCCCTATAAATACATACATACATACATAAACATTTCCTGGGCCTGACATCGTGGTAGAGTAAGTTAAGCCCCTACTTACTTATTACTACTTACAATACAAGAATCCCATCACAGTGGCAGTTTGAGACCTGGCTAATGTAATTCCAATCCACCTCCCTGCTAATGCAGCTGGGAAAGCAGCGTAAGATAGCTCAAGTGCTTGGGCCCCTGCACCCATGTGGGAGACCTGGAAGAACTTCCTGACTCCTAGATTTGGCTTGGCACAGCCCTGGCTACTACAGACATTTGGGATGTGAACCAGTAGATGGAAGATATTTCTCTCTCACACTGCCTTTCAAGAAAAAAAATAAAATTTCAAAAAAAAATTTTAAATAAAATATGCATGTTAGTTGTGGTGTTTTGTATACTGCTTTACCAGGTTAAGTAACTTCTCTTGCAATTCTTAGTTTGCTAAATGTATCATGAAAGAATTGGGATTTTGACATCCTTGTCTTTAATTTTCTGTGAATTTATCATCAGCATACAACTTTATTTACAACTGAATTGGTTGATCAATTTCCGACAGCTTTTTGGTGGAGTGTTGAGGTGTCACCACATACAGCATCACACCATCTGCACACACAATCTGAACTACCGTTTTCCATTTTTGATGTCCTTTACTTCTTGTTGCAAATTGCTCTGGCTGTATATAACATACTGAATCAGAGTGGTGAAAGTGGACATCCTTCTTCTTGTTTCAGAATAAGGGGAAATGCTTTCAGCTTTTCCACACTTGGAATGATATGGGCACTTTGTTTTGTGATATATAGCCTTTACAATCTGGGGGAATGTTTCTTCTATACTTTAGTTCTGGAGGGTTTTTATCATGAGGTATGTTGAATCTTCTTAAAAACTCTCTGCAGCTATTGAAAGGATCATATGGTTTTTGTGCTTCATTCTATTGGGATTCTATTGATGCTTATTGATTTGTAAATGTTGAACCAGCATTTCTGGGATAAGCCCCACTCAATTATGATGTATGAACTTTGAGATGTGATTTTGAATTCGATTTGCCAGTGTTTTGTTGAAAATCTTTGCATCCATGGGATATAGGTTTGTAGTTTTCTTCTGGTGTTGCGTCTTTGGTTTTGATATCAAGGTAATTTTGGCCTTATAAAACGGGGTTGGTTGAATTCCACTCTATTCAATTCTTTGGAATACTTTGAAGAGTAATGGAGTTACTTCCTCTTTGTATGTTTTTTGGAATTCAGTAGTGAAACCATCAGATCCCATACTTTTCCTTCCTGGAAAACTTTTGATTACTGCTTCAATCTCATTGCTTGGTATGGGTCTGTTATAGGTTTCCTATATTTGCTTGACTTAGTCTTGGTAGGTTCTTTGAATCTAGGATTTTACTCATTTCTTCAAGGTTTTCCAATTATTAGCATATTGTTATAGCCCTAGTGTTGAATGGTATAGTGGGGTCATTACCAAATTTCCCAGGGTGGGAGTGGTTTATTATTATGCACTGCTTCCGATGTTATCTCCCAAAATCTAAAGTGAATCCCTGTGGCTCATGCAGGGTACATGAGCATTAGCCCTGGGACCAATGCCCCCAAACTCTCACAGCTGCAGGATGCAAGGTATTTGTTCTTTGCTTCACACGTTGTTTGACTATGATGCTCCCAGTAAAACAGGCATGCTGAGTGACTTTAACACCAGGTTTGGCACTCTGAATGGGTCAGGGAGAAGAGGGAAAGAATGCATCTTCCCTACTCCAAACCCAGCAAGGTCCAGACCACAGTCAGCTCCCAGGCAGAAGGAAAAGTCAGTGACTGTGGAATTCCTTATCAGCTAAAACTGTCAGCAGTGGGGCTGTGATGATTTTTTTTTTATCTTGAGGTGGCAACATGGTAGGTCACAGACAGTGCTTGCCCTGCCACATAGCTGTTGTCTGTCTTCTCTCCTCTTGTCTCATGCAATCTTGTGGGGCTTTTTTTTTTTTTTTTTTTTGTACATCACCAAAAATTTTCTTCATTCAGGCCCCTGGAAATGTAGTTCTTCGTTTGTTCTTTTCAGAGCCCATAGCAGCTTAAGTTAATATGGCCATACACTATTCAACCATCTTGAATTTGGCCCTGCTTTTTATTAATTACTATGGAGTATCAATATAGTAATGGTATGACAGAATAATACAAACTTTAGATTGCAATGTAATACTGTACACCATCCCATTTAATTCTTACAAGATATGTGCTAAGCAATGTTATTCTCAACATTTTAGAGATAAAGAAATAAAAGGTCAGAGAAATGGACTTGTCTAAGGTCAACCAGTTAGTAAATAAAGAGTTAGGATTTCAGTACTGGCTTTTCTGACTTCAAAACCCATACTTTTTGTGATTATGTATAGTTAGCTTTCTTTTGACTTACAGATTACAAACATTCTCTAAGATGAGCTGTTTTGCAAATATGCATCATTAGCCATCCCAGAAACTGAATGTGGGTGGCCTAGAGAAAATCCATCACCACTCAAGGGAAAAACACAACAATTAAGGTGAGTGCCTGATGATGGCCTTCTGGTAAGGCACATGTCTTCTGGCTGCAAATTTTCACAACATAATGCCAATGCCAAATTGTCATTTCAAGATCTGCTTAATTGGCAGTTTGTAATAACTACTGACCAACATGTATTAAAACTCAGTGAAGAGTAAAAAATATTTACAAAAATCTACTTTCCTTGGTAAAGACTTGTTTTTCTGTAGTAGTTTCCTGTTTTTAAAATTCTGCAGTGCCCTTTTTAAGAGGAGGTTAAAGAGCTATTTCTTGCCAGTCTTACTGTTAGCAATAGTGTTTGTCCTGGGAACATCAGCTAGATTTTGTTCACTTATTTTTTCATTGCATGTGAGGGGTGATGCAGCATGTGAATCCAATTCCTCAGTGCTTTCTGACATTGATTACACGTTAGCATCACCTGGGGGAGATTTTTTCTGAATGTTGATACTGAACCCAATCACAAAAGTTTTTGAAACATTCTGCCTAACCTGAGCATATCAAATCAACACTGCAGGTCTCTCCCAAGTAATTCTAATGCAAAAAAGGAAGGGAGAAGCGAGAGCCACTGACGCAGTCAATTAACAATATCTTCTTCAAGAAAGTACTTAATAAGCTTACAGTCAAAGCTGTGACCCACCCATTACCACTGTTTAAGAACTCTGAAGTATTATTTCTTTTTAATATTATTCCTAAGGGCTGGATGTGAGGCATAATGGGTAAAGCTAATGGCTACAAGATTAGCATCCCGTGGGAGTGCCAGTTCAAGTCTTAACTGCCCCATTTCCAACCCAGTTCCCATTTAGTAGCCTGGGAAAGCAGCAGTAGATGGTCCACGTGGTCGGGACCCTGTACACACAGTGTAGATCCAGATGCATTTCCAGGCTTCTACATTTCACCTGACTTATCCCTGGCCATTGTGATCATCTGGGCAGTGACCAGTGAATTTTTTTCCTGTCTTATGCCTATAGTTTATATGTCAATATAAACTGCAATTTTGGAACCTGTGTAATGCATACTGTCCATCTATTGCATCAAAAACTGCAATGTTAACAAGTTATGAAGCATGGTTTAAAGAAGCTACTTCTCTGATACATACTCTGTACAACATTTTTTTTTAAGATTCATCTATTTTTATTGGAAAGGGAGATTTAAGAGAGGAGAGATAGAAAGATATCCCATCTGCAGGTTTAGTGGCCAAATGGCTGCAACAGCCAGAGCCTAACCAATCCAAACCCAGGAATCTGATGCTTCTTCCAGGTCTCCCACACAGGTGCAGGGTCCCAAGGATTTGGACCATCCTCTGCTGCCTTCCCCATGCTATAAGCAGGGAGCTGGATGGGAAGTGGAGCAGCCAGGGCACAAAAAGGCACCATATGAGATGCTGATGCTTCCAAGTAGAAGATTGAGCCATCATGCAGGCCCCAGTTTTATAAAGAGGCAATGTTCTATCCTTCTCCTTTGCACTATTTGTATCTTAGGAAATGAAAACCTAAATAAATCTTAATATCACTGGCTAAGTTCACTATTGATTATCTTTTCTTTTGTTTTCCAGTAGCACATTGAAAGCCATGTAGATTATTCAAATATGCCAGGAGGTATATATTTGAAACTCTACTAACTGGACTGTTTCTGCCAACTATGCAGTCCTGTGAACTTAAACAAGTCAGTTAGCATTTCTAGATCTAAGGTTTTTGCATCCTAAAAAAGGAAAGAAAATAGAGACAATATAATTAAATTAATTTTCCCTTGACTATTTTTGGACTCGGTGGGTATCAGCTCTGATTTTACAATTTCGGATTTTGGGGCTCTCTCTTTTGTAAAGACATATTTATTTATTTAAAATGAGAGTTATAAAGATAGAAAGACACACCGAGAGAGATTTGTTGTTTCATTCCCTAAATGGCCACAGAAGCCTGGGCTGAGCCAGACTAAAGCCAGGAGCCTAGAACTCCATCTAGATTTCCCACATAACGAGAGAGATGCAAGTTCTTGAACCATCTTCTACTGCTCTCCCAGTAACATTAGCAGGACTCTGGATCAAAGACACAGAGCAGAAGGGATTCCAACTGGTGCCAGTATGGGATGGCAAATTTGAGGTGGCAGCTAGACTGGCCCCTAGACTTTTTCTATTAGTGGGATCAGAGCATCTATAATGACAAGTTCATAGCTATTACTCTTACCACATGACATACATGGGAACAAATTAAAACATGTTATCAGATTCCATTTACAAGAGATTTTCATATAGATGTATCTGAGATGTAGCAAATCTATCTCCTGCTCTGTTTCTCCACTGCACTGCTATCATGATCATCCAAGTCACTATCATTTTTAAGCCAAACTAAAACAATTACTTTCTACCTAACATCTCTTTTGCACATTTACCCACAAACAAATTATTTTTTCTTCAAGATAAAAAAAATTATTGAAAGGGGAGGGCAAGGAGGGAATCCCTATACCTACAAAAATACATCATCCAAAATAGTAAAAATAATTTTTTTCAAAGATCAAAAATCATATTCTTAAATGCACAGAATCAGATCATGCTACTTTGCTCTTCGAAACTCTTGAACGGTTTCCCCGCTCTTGGAAAGCAAAATCTAAAGTCTCTTCTACGACCTACAAGGGCCTCAGCGACCCTCTTTGTGCCTATCTTCCCCCTAAGTTCATAGCATGTCCTGTCTTGTATTGCTGCATTTCACTTTTACTGACCTTTTCTTCAGCTTCTCACAAGAGCTAGCATTCACTGTCAGAAGGGCTTTGCTCTATTACTCTACAGCAGGATTCTCTTTCTTCCTTTTATCTAGTTAGCACTAAGCCTTCAGATCTCCAAAGGTCAGTTCCTTGGGGAAGATTTCTCCAACAAACTAAGCCCTGCCTCCATGCTCATAGGATGCCAAGGCACATTTTACTCATAATGTGAACCATTGTTTACAAGAGGACACTTGTGCAACTAAATTTGTCTCTCATTAGGCTGCAACCTCCTGGAGGGCTGAACCTCACCTTTGCACAAAACACATAGTAAACATAAAGCATACACTACTTCAAAGAAGATGTTAAAGTATTGCTTTAAGACAGGGGATTGGAAGGGTTTTATCATTCCCCAGTGCCTACCACTTAATAGGCACTCAAAAAATGTTTATTTGAATATCAATGGACCTTGAAACAAGTGGTCCTCTATGCAGGTATTGATGTCTAAGAACTGAGCTGGAGATTATAGTTTCTAAAATCCAACTCTATTATTTCATTTCCCCCAACTTGTAACTGGATTTGTCTGTGTGCCTGTATCAATTGGCACAAATAAAAATGCTCATCATTGAAAGCACAAAGATGTGGTGATATATTCCTTCAATAGGGATTGTGGAGATTACTTGTTGCTAGTCTTTTAATTCTTATATAACTTACAGTTTCACTTTTCACACAAAAACCAAATGGTTGACTTATGAATTTTCATCCAACATTAAAGCAAAATTAAACTCAATTACTAGAAATAAAGAATACAATACAGTAAATTTAAAACTTGATGGAAATCTTTAATAATAAAATCAGTGAGGCAAAAGAAAGAAGCTCAAAATTGGAAGACACCTCCTTCAATAATGCTGAAACAGTCAGAAAGCTGGAAGAGGAACTGAGTAAAGCTAAGGAAAGCATCCAAGAATTAATGACACAATCAAAATGCTAAAGCACTTCACATAATTTGAACTGGTTCTCAAACTATACGCATATTTAATGTTACTTCCAGTTGGTTTACTGAGCATGTGCTCTTGTCCATTTTTAGAAATGTAACTCCTGCCCTGCCTTTCTTCACTCAGTAGTCCTCACCCATAAAGCAATATTTATCTTTGCCTTTCTCCTGATCATTGCCTTTGAAATCAACTTCTCAGATCAATGGTTATAGCAAAGAATTATTCTGAACCACTCAGAGACATGATGTCATCATGAATAGATTTTAATTTCATGTTTTCATGCTGGAAAAGCAGATTACATGTAATATTCATGTCTCCTTCCCAGTAAACACTTTAGAAAGAAGCGAATAATATAGCACATAGGGAGAAACCCGTGTCTGGGATTTTAGTTCATAATCTTCCACAAACTCATTGTGTTATCTTAAGAAACCACTTAACGTCTCAGCTCCTCAATTTCAGTTTTAAACAAGTTGAATCACTTCTAATTTTAAACATCTCTGGCTGTGAATTTGCTGTAATTGAAACCCACATTTAAAATTCAAGTAAAGATATATGAAACAAAATCGGTCATATTTTTTCTGTGAACTGGTTAAAAAATAATAGCATCCTTCTACCATGTCCATCTACACAGCTTATTAAGGAATAAATTAAAATACCTTCTTTTTAAGATGTCATTTTTAGTATTACTATATCCTTTTGTTTGCCTTTAATATTTAATTTTTAAAGATGTAATTTGAAAGAGTAACATAGAAGGGAAAGGGAGATACACACACACATGCATCCACAGAGATTCCATTAATCGGTTCACTCTTCAAATTAGCCAGGCTGAAACTAGGAGCCTAGAAATGCATCCAGGACTCCCACAAAAATGATAGAGCCCAAGTATTTTTGTTATATTTTTCTGCCTTTCCAGGCACATTAGCAGAGAGCTAGTTCAGAAATGGAGCTGAGAGCTAAACCAGCATTCATTTTGAGGTTATGTCACACAGGCTATATTCTTTTTCTTTCCTCTTTTCCTCTTTGCTTCTTCCTTTCTCTTTTCCTTCTTTCATTCCTTCCTTCCTTCCATCTTCTCTCTAATCATGTGATAATACATAGTAATCATTTGGTGAGCATAGTGGATGCAAGTTATATACCAGCACAGTTTCCTGTAAATATAAGATTCTTAACAGGTCTTCTGCGCTAATAAATGGACATTGTTGACTGTCTTACAAATACGTCTCTCTTTCCCTTACTGAATCCAAATATTATGTTTTCTAGATTGAAATTTAATAGTATTTACACTTTCATTTGAAGGACCACAACCAATCAGAAAACTTGCATATTTCTGACAGTTGTTGATATCCTTATTCTGGTCAAAGGTTCGTAGTTACAGTTGATCAAAGTTAGCAGGATCTAGCCATAATAACAAAGCAAAAATAAGCCCCAAATATATAGGATATAATCTCCATAATGATAAATTAATGTCTGTTTGGTTCAGATCACAATCCCATTTTTTAATTTAGTAAAATAAAATTAACATATAGATAAAGACATATAAGTGCACAGATCAATAAGCTTTTATCATCTGATCACTCACAATCATTACCAAAATTAAGTACAAAACATTAGTACCCCAAAGTCCTCAATATTACAAATCTCCATTTCTTTTCTTTAACATATAAAAAAAAACATATGGTTATTTGTGTGGTATGATTTAGTGAAGCAACATGCACAACTATATACCCAGTAATTTACATCTACATTTTTATCCTCTCTATATTAACTACCATAAATAAGAGAAAACATGATTTTTTTCTTTTTAACTCTGGCTTTTTTCACTTAGCATAAAATTAATATAACTGGAAACCAGTTATATTAATAGGCTGGGTCATATAGTAGATCCACTGTTAGCTTTCTGAGGAATCTTCAGACTGCTTTCCCTAGTGGCAATAAAAGTTTGCATTCCTACCAACCGTGTATTAAGCTGCATTTTCCCCAACATTCTCTCTAACAATTGTTCCTTCTAAATTTTTGATGATAGCCTGATAGGAGTGAGGTGAAACTTCATAATGGTTTTCATTTGCATTTCCTAATGGCTAGTAGTCCTGAGATGTGTGTGGGGGGGGGGGGGGAAGGTGATCATTTACATTGCATCCTTTAAAAAATATCTGTTCGTGTCCCTTGTCCATTTCTTAACCGGGCTGCTTCTTTTGCAGCTGAGTTTCTTGAGCTCCATATATTGTCTGGTTATTAACCTTTTATCAGTGCATAGTTTGCAAGTATTTTCTCCCATTCTGTCAGTTGCCTCTTCATTTTTAGTGTTTACTGTGTTGTTCAGAAGTGTCTTACTTAATGTAATCCTGTTTGTTCATTTTTGTTTTAATTGCCCATGCTTCTGGGATCTTATCCAAGAATTTTTTCCTTAGGCCAATAAGGAAGGCCTATGTCTTTATACTATGTTTTCTCTCAGTAATTTGATGCTTTTAATTCTTATGTTTGGATGCTTGACAAATTGTGTTTATTTTTTACAGAGTTTTGATAGGGATAACTATTTCTTAGCATAATACTTTGAGCATGCTATATTACCAATAAATATTTATTATGTGTTCACATAGAATATAGCTATATCACCTGTTTATTTATCATAAAGATTTATTTACTACATATACAAAAGATAATGTCTGAAAGAATCAAATCAAGTAAGAAATAAATTTCACAATTATCCTATTGTAACAGAATACAATCAAGCAACCATTTTCTGCAAAAGGTCAGATAGTAAACATTTCAACCTTTGTGAGTGATATAGTTTATGCCTTAACAACTCAACCCTATTACTATGGAGCTGAAATAGATGTAAACAATTCACAATCACTGCTTATGTCCCAACAAGACATTATTTACGAAAGCAAAGGAATTTTACATTCGGCCTGTGGGAAAGGGTTTTCTGATACCTGTTCTAAAGGAATTTACAAAAGAGTTTTATTTTACCTAAAACAGTGATTATCACTATTTTGGTTTCAAGCCCTTGTTATACTCTAAACCATATTAGACAGTAAAACATAAGCAAAAATTTTTTTGAATATTTCTTCGTTTACTTAAAAACTTACACATTGATATCAATTATCTTTCTCATTAAAAATACATTTCTTCTTCAGTTTTTATTTATTTATTTGAAGGATAGATGCAGAAAGAGATGTCCTATTCACTGATTCGTTCCTCAAATTCTGGCAATAGGTAGAACTGTTGATATCCAATCTGGAATTCAAATATGGGTGGCAGGGACCTAGCTACTTGAGCTATCATCTTTTGTCCCTCAGATTATGAATTACAAGGAAACTGGAATCTAGAGCAGTGCTAGGATTGAAACCCAGGCACTTGAATGCAGGACATGGGCATCCTAGAGTCTTAATTTCTGCTCTGAATACTCTACTCAGAGGTGATTTTTTTTACATTTTTATTATTACTATTATTATGATAATTGTTATTATTTTATGATACAGTTCCATAGGTTCTGGGATTTCCTAACCCTCTCCCCAAAATGCTTTCACCAACATTGATTTCCCCTATTTTATTACAATGCTATAGTTCTTCACAGTCATGTGTCCATCATTGTGGGCATGGACAATGGCAGAGAGTCCAGCATCCTATTGTCAAGATATATTTCACAGTTTCATTGTAAGTCCATCTTTGTCTGGAAGTAGAGATGCATACTGCATTGTATCCTCACGTCTGGATATGATAGTTTTCATTTCATAGTTACTATACATCCCCTTAAATGAAAAGCCACAAAACAAAATCAACAACAGAAGAAAAACAGAAATTCACAATACCATGAAGTTAAATAACATGCTACTAAAAGACAAACGTGCTGCTAAAGAAATGAAAAAGAAAATCAAGAATCTTGAAGAAAATGATGCTACCTATGAGTCAGTGAAGGATATATTATAAGAAGAAAAACTGTTTTTGAAGAAATGAAACTAAAAACAAAAAACATTAAAATCCATAACATAGAGTTTCTGCTGATCTCCTGTAGGCAAAAAATAGATGGGTTTTGTTTTTTGATCCAATCTACTTATCTATGGTGCTTGATTGATGAATTAAGCCATTTATGTTCAGGCTATATGAATAAGTGGTCATTTGGTTCTTTCATTTTAGCAATGAGTTGTTCATTATTTGATTTAGTGTTCTGTTATTATTTTACTGGTAAGTTCTTCACATTTGCTTTTGATTTTGTTGGGTGCTATTCCTCTTCTCTGTCAAGAGAACATCTTTAAGTATCATTAGTAGGGGAGGACTGGAGGAAGCATATTCTTTGCGCTTTTCTTTACTGTGGAAGAATTTTATTTCATTTTCAAAAACAAAGGAAAGCTTTGCTGGGTACATCATCCTTGGTGACAATATTTTTATTATATAATCTGGAATATGTCACTCCATTGCCTTCTGGCCTGTAGAGTATCCTGTGAGAGGTCTCCTGTGATTCTCATTACCATCCCTCTGTATGTCAATTGACTTTTTTCACATGTACATTTAACAATCTTTTCCTTACGTTCACTTGAGAGAGCTTGATGATCATGTGTCGTGGTGAAGATCACTTTTGGTCAGTCCTGTTGGGAGTTCTGTGCCCCTCCTGGATGTTGTTTCCCAATTCTTTCTCCAGATTAGGGAAGTTTTCCTTTATTGTTTCATTGAACACTGCTTTAAACCCAGCTTCTCTTTCTGTGCCTTCTGGAATTCCCATAACTCTTATGTTGAGCCTTTTCATAGTATTACTAATGCCTGAATAATTTTCTTTATTTGACTCAGTTCCTTTTCCAGTTTTTTTATTTTTTTACCATTGTGGCAAGAAAAGTTTTTTCAATTCTGAGATTTTTGCTTCTGCCTCCTTCATTCTATTATGGAGACTTCCCCCTGAATTTTTTATTTGCTCCACCATGTCCTTCATTTCCAAAAATTTAGCTTGATTTTGTTTTCATTGTTGTTATTTCCTGTATGATGTATTACTTAAATTCCTGCATATGCTTCTCATTGTTAATAAGCTTTATTAACAAGTTTTTAAAGTTCTTTATCTCCAACTTCCTCAATGTATTCCCTAATTAACTCTGAGGTTGGCAAAGGCCTTTGCTCCTTTGAAGTTGAGTTTTCAGTAATATCCATTGTGCCTCTTTCTCTTCTTTTGTTCTTAGTCATTGTACTTCTGGTTAGCAGGCTCTTTTCCTTGGGGCAGATTTCTAAGCCGTGTCTCCCACAAGTCTACAGTTTGATTTTACTTATTGCAGTTGGTACCTTATTCTTTGTTTGCAGTCACTTGTGGTACTCCCTCCAGCAAGTTTCAGGTCTGGATTCTTGTGTTAGGCTTCCTCCACAGCCTCTAGCCCTAGCTCCTGGCTCACTACTCTCTACCTCCTGTGATATGGTGCTGAGGCCGCACTGTTGTCTGTGCCACTTTTAATCCACTTCCAGTTTGAGCAGTTCCCAGGTGTAGGGAGACACCATGAGCCCTATATAGCTAGGCTGATGGTGGTGCTCCTCTTGGCCGTTAGGTCTGAGGGCCACTCAGATCTAATTTGACTCATAGGATGTCAAAGTTGGTAGTATTTTCCCTGTGAGACCAGTGCAATGCACTGAGCTGGAAGTAAATTTTCTCCCAGTTCAGCATATGTGCAACTCACTATTGTCCCTCCATTCTCATAGCCTTTGCCATACTGTACAAAATGATGCTTCATGTGCCATTCATGGAGTTCTGGATCTGCTGGCCACTTGGTCTGGGGGATACCTGGACCATTTTGGGTGAAACCTGTAGGATACCACATGGTGCAAAGCACTGAGCCCAAAATTACTTCGCTCCCAGCTTAGTGCATGTGCAGCCCCATCCCACAACCTCTGCATCCCCACAGAAAATGGTGCCCAATATGACTCTAGTTGGGGTCTGGGCTGTGAAATCCATCCTGTTCCTGTACCACCTGTTTGGAATATACTGCTCTCTCTTTGCTCCTGGTCAAACCAAACAAACCAGCAGGATGGACAGTTCTTTGCCTGGGTTCACCTGCAGAGGTCCCAGTAAACTCTCTTTCTCACCTGGCTGCTGGTGGAGCTCTGGTCACTGGTGGTGCTCAGTTTGTCACTTGCTGACTGCCAATGGGTATCTTGTCACTACAATACCACAGCATTGTCTCTGCTGCTTTCCTATGTTCATCATTCTCCAGGTGGCCCTCTGCTATCAGCCTGTCCTCTCCTATATCCTGGAATATGCCCTGTCTGCTTCACCCTGGCTAATGATTCTCTGTTTAAATGTGTCCTTACCCTATTCCACCATCTTGATCCTACTTAGAAGTGATTTTTAAAATTGAAAATATGATAAGAATGACATTGTTTCACATATTTGCAACCTGGTATGTGTGTGGCCTACAGAAGACACCTGCATTTTCATACCTGCTTTTACATTCAATAAATTGTGTGGCTTAAGTATATGAAAAAAATCAACATTACATGGATATGTAGGTGAACAAGGAAGGCTATTGCAGGCCCCCAGCAAGGGCTTCAATGACCTCCTAGGCCTTTAAAGAACACATCTGGAAAATTGTGGAATTAATCTTATGATATGACAAATGGAAGAATAAGCAAATAAGTGACTTGAATATGATTGTGTCTTGGCTACAACAATGATTCTATCATTTCCCATGTACAGCATTACTTCTTACTACCACCTTCATTACAACCCTAACAGTATAATGCCTCATTTGTTAGCATTATTTCAAGGATTTTTACCCACAGTACAATTGGCTCTCTGAGGTAATCCAGTAGAAAGCCAGAGAACATAAATTCCCAAATAGCACTCCAACCCAGCAGTTGGTTGTCAGGGTTTTAAGGATTAAACAGTTAGCTAGAAATCAGAAAAGTCAAGAGGTCAGAGAGGAAAAGTAGAGAACAAATCAAGATTTATTAGTAGCTTTCTGTGATCTGTTTTATAAATGTGCATTTATAACAACCACAGGAGAAGGGTATGTTATCTTAACTTTTCAAAGTAGGGGAATGGATACTCGGAGAGTATCTGCCTTGCCCCAAATTATACAGTTCTTAATGTCACAGAATGTTTTCTTTCCTTTATATCACACTAGTTTAATATTCAGTAAATGTTTAACAGAAAAGCTATGCCTTAGAAGTTGGGATGTTTAGTGACATTTAGATTTTCATTTGATTTGAAAGGAGCAGTCTTCCAACTTCTGAGTAACACATCAAAAAGATGTGACTTAATTAGGTCAAGATATAAGAGTCACAACACCAACCTCCTTAGAAATGAGGATATAGGATCAGATAATTACTCATAACTCCCACATTTCTAATATTGTGTTATTGTGGTAGGTCATAAGCCTGGTGCATACACAAGGTGTCTGATAAAGGACACATTACATAGGATTCAATGTGGTAGGAGACCAGGTCCACAGCTATAAATTATTGCATTGATATAGTTCCTTAGAGCATTAGAGAAAACTATAAATTCATTTCAAAAATACAATAGGGGCCAGCATTGTGGAGCAGCGTTTTAAGTCATTAGATATGATGCCAGCACTCTGAGAACCAGTTCTAGCCCCAGGTGCTCTGATAATAACCCAGCTCCAACTTTACATGCTTAGAAAGGCAACAGCAGATGGCCGAACTGCTTTGTTTTTGCCACTCATGTGGGAGATCTGTATAGAATTTCTGACACCTGGCTTCTGCCTGTCCTGGTTGCAAATGTATGGTCATATGGGAAGTGAACCAGTGAATGGAAGAGCTTGCTCTTGCTCTCTGTATCTCCCTCCCTTTCTCCCAGTGACTCTGCTTTTCAAATAAGTGAATAAATCTTTTTAAAATTTATTTTCCATGTTACAAATTGTGGGTATAGGCATTCGCCATCCCCACCTCCTTTTTTCTCTCTCTTATTCACCCCAACTAATTTCTTCCATTTAGAACAATAGTGTAGTCCTTCAGCGATAGTTACCAGTCCAAGATTCTGCTACCTAAATGTACATAGCAGTACAGGAATTGGCAATGGTAGAAAATTTCATATCTAATTGTCAAGATATATTTCATACTTTCAGTGGGAGTTCTGCTTTATTCAGGAGTTAGAGATGCATACCATAATGTATCTTCACTTTCCGGTGTGCTAGTCTCCATTATACAGTTTGTCTATAAAAATATATCTATACTCAAGTTTATATTTGTTTTGCATTTTGCATGAACCCTGCCTTATATCAGAGAGAACATATGATATTTTCCTTTTTGGGATTGACTTATTTCATTGAACTTAATGGTCTCCAATTGGTACCATTTTGTTGCAAATGGTAGAATTTCATTCTTTCTGCTGGCTTCCTAGTGCTAGAGGTGCTGTGAGGGGGCTGGCTGCCTGAAACGCAATTGTCTGGAGCCTCCTGGGGCAGCCCCAGAGAGGCTTACCCTTTGTCTGCAGGAACCGAGTAGTCGCTGGGTTGCCATCATGGCTGAACCTCACTGGAACAATTCCTGTGCCTTATATAGGTAATACATATCATATTCCAATATCCCTGTGGATTTTGGACATATATCCTTATAATCCCCCTATGTACTTTGTTAAACCTATCAGTTCAATGACTTTAAAGCAGGAAAGCATATAAATTCAAATGGCCTTGAAAAATACAGGGGAAGATCTGAAGAATGGAAACCAGAAGCTGGAAGAGATGGTTATTTGCTTAGATCAAGGAGTATCCCACTATACAAACAGATCCTAAATCTGTACAAAGAGAAAAATGCAACTGAAGAACTACATTATATCTGGGAAAAGCCTTGAAGCTAAGAGTAATCAACCTGGATGCTTTCCCAAAGCATGTATGGCTTCTGTTCCATAAACAGTTCCAGCTGAGGGCACTAATGTAGAAGGCAACAAAGACTGCCAGGCCCAGTGGCCTCTACTGACTCCTCTGACACCAGTGGCAGAGCGAGCTCTTCTTAAGACATTCTTCTATTCTTTTGTCAGTAGATGTGCAAAATAAGTTACTGCAGTTTATCATTCAAGTGTAAAATATTTTGAATCAATAAGATTTTTTCTATTTCTTTTTGGTACAGAGTAGCTTTTATTAATGCATTTTCTACCCTCTCTAAACTTTTTGTGCTGAATGTTGAGACTGACCACGCTAAATAAAATTAGTTGCATTTTAAAATCATCTTTTTTAATGGCTCAGTAGTATTTTATTGTGTAAATGTACTACAGTTTCTTTTTTTTTCATTTTTTTATTGGTTACATTGCATTATTATTGTTGAACGAGCCATCAATGTGAGTCAGACTGCTTACGATCTACATCAAAGAATTGTAAAACCTAATATACTTAATAAGACCCTAGGCTACTCGGAAATGGGGCGGGAGAGCAGAGAAATCTTCCATCTGCTTAGAAAGTGTGAGGAAGACGCGAAGTATAACCTATCAGGAACATAATAGGTAACTCATAGACAACAGACTCGAACCAGCATTAGATCACAGTTTCTTTTTCCATTCCTCTTTCGAAAGCCAACTAGGTGGTATCCATGTTTTTGCTATTGTAGGTTGTGCTGCTATAAATATAGGGTTACAGGTCACTTTTTCCTAGGGAGTTTTCATTTCCTTTGTATATATTCCCAGGAGTTGGATAGCTGGGTCATTCAATAGATCAATTTCCAGGTGTCTTAGCACTTTCCATACTGTCTTCCATAGTTGCTGCACTAGTCTACACTCCCACTAACAGTAGAGAAAGGTACCTTTCCCCCCTATATTCATTCCAACAGCTGTTAACATATTTCTAAATGTAGACCAATTTCACTGCAGTTAGATAGAAGCTCAATGTGGTTTTTATTTGCATTTCCCTAATAGCTAGAGAGCCTGAGCATTGCTTCATGTCTATTAGCCATTTGAATTTGTTATTTTGAAAAATTCTATTCATTTCCTTTGCCCATTTCTTCAGAATGTTGTTTGTTTTACCTTTGTTGAGTTTCTGAAGCTCTTTTTAAATCCTGGATATTAGTCCCCTATTGGTTGTTTAGTGTGCAAAGATTTTTCTCCAATTTTGTTGGTTGCTTCTATGTTTTGTTGATTATCTCCTTTGCAGTATTGAAGTTTCTTAGTTTGATGTAGTTCCATTTCTTTATTTTGGCTTTGACTGCCTGTACTTTTAGTGACTTTTCTAAGAAGTCCTTACCACTGCCTATATCTTGCAGAGTGCTTCCTATATTTTCTCTAGTAGTTTGATGGTTTCTGCGGGCAGATTTAGGTCCTCAATCCATTTAGAGTTGATTTTTGTGAAGGTGACAGGTGAGGTCTTGTTTTATACTACTACAGGCATCAGTGAATTACCAGTTTTGGCAGATTGTGTGTCCAGAAATCTATTTCCTCTAGGTATTCCAATTTTTTTTGACATATAGTTGCTTGTAATGGTTACTGATTAGTCTAAGTATGTCTGAGGTGTATCCATTGTTACATTTCCTTTTTTATATTCATTCATATCTTATCTCTCTCCTTTCTTTTTTGATTAGTTGGGCTATTTTGTTGATTTTCTAAAAGAGCCAACATTTTCATTCATCTCTTTTTATGTATTGTCCTTTTTGTTCTATATTTGGTTTATTTCCTCCATTATTTTGATTATTTCTTTTTCTGCTAACCTTGGGGCTATTTTGCTTTTGTTTTTGTAACTCCATCAGACATATGGTTGGCTCATGCCTTGCTTGGTCCTTGACATAAGCAGTAATTGCAACAAAATCTCCTCATAGCACTGCCTTGACTGTGTTCCACAAGTTTTGCTATGTTGTGTTGATGCCTTCATTCACTTCAAACAGTTTTTTATTCCTCTTCAATATCTTCTATAACATATCATTCATTTGACAGCTTATTATTCAGCCTATTGTTCAGTTTGCAAGTATTTGCATATTTCCTGGAGTATTTTGACTTGTTGGTCCCCAGTTTTACTCCATGATGATCCGAGAAGATGCATGGGATGATTTCATTTTTTTTTTTAATTTCTTGAGGCTTGCTTTGTGGCCTATAATGTGATCAGTCCTGGAGAAAACGCCATGTTCTAATGACAGGTGTGAGTCTGATTGGGGTTCCTCTATAAGTTAATTGATTCTTTTCACGTGCATATTTAAGTATTCTTTCCTTATGCTCAGCTGAAAAGAGCTTGATTATGATATGTCATGGTGAGCATCACTTCTGGTGAAATCTGTTCAAGGTTTTCTGCCCTTCCTATATCTGGATTCCCCTTTCTTTTTTCATATTAGAGAAGTTCTCATTTATTATTTCACTGAATGTGTCTTTGAACCCAGCTTCTTTTTCCATGCCTTCAAGAACTTCCATAACCCTTTATGTAAGGCCTTTGATGGTGTCATTAACTCTTGGACATTTCCCTTAGCTTTACTCAGTTCCTCTTCCAGCTTTCTGACTGTTTCAGCATTATTGAAAGAAGTGTCTTCCAATTTTGAGATTCTTTCTTCTGTCTCACTCATTCTATTATTTAGGAATTCCATCGAGTTTTAAATTTACTGTATTGTATTCTTTATGTCTAATAATTCAGTTTGATTTAATTTCAATGGTGCTATTTCTTGTGTCACATATTCCTAAAATACTTTGAACTCCTGTAAATATTTCTAGCTGCTTTTAAGGAGCTTTATAATAATTTGTTTTAATTCTTTATCCAGCAGTTCCTCAATGTTTTTCTCAGTTAACTGACATTGATATAGTCTTTTGCTCCTTTGTTGTGGATTTGGCAGTAACCTCATTCCTTGTGTTTATACCACTTCTTTTTCCTTTGACCACTGCAATTCTGACTAGTGGATTTTTCTTCTTGGAATTGGTTTCTAAGCTGCATGGTCCATAGATCTACAGGTCAACTTTACTAATCCTGTTTGGTACCCAGTTCTATGTTTACATCAGTTGTGCTGCTCCCTCCAGCCAGTTTCAATCCTGAGCTCCCATGCTACACTTCTGCCATGGCCCCTGCAGCTGGGGATCCCTTGTTGCCACTCTCTGTCCTCTTTGATCCTGTGTCGTGGCCGCAATATTGTCTGCACATCCTCTGTCCTGCTTGCAGTTCCAGCAGTACCTGGGATTAAGGAGACACTAACTGTGTATTTAAATTAGATTACAGGGCTGTTGGTGGTGCCCAGCACATGGATTTCTCTTTTTCTTTCCTTTATGTGCCAGAACCTGCTGGATGTGAGATTTACTTTGTATGGAACCCAAGATGCCAAGTCAGTATTCATTTCTCAGTGGAACCAGTGCACTGTGTTGAGCCAGAAGCACTCTCCCCTGGCTTACAGCATGCACAGCTAGCTATTATTTGCCGCTCTCCCCACCATGGGCTCAGATCTGAGATGTGAAATGCAATCTGTTCCTACACCCATCCCATAGGTGTCTGCCACTCTGCTTCTGCTCTGATTGGTTTTAGAAATCAACAGGATCCACAATTCTATAGCTAGATTCACCTCCTGTATTGCACAGATCTCCTTTTTCCACCTGACCACTGGTGGAGCTCCAATCCTCATTGGAGTATCTGTTCATTGCAGCACCACTCCACTGACTCTGCTTCTTCTCCATGTCCAAAGATCTCCAGGTGTCTCTCTGCATTGGCCTGTCCTCTGCTGTTTCCCAGGACTGTGCCCTCTCTACTTCTCAGCTAATTCCTTTCCATTCTTTTTAACTTGTCCTGACCCTATTCTACCATGTGATTCTGAAAACAATCTTTTTTCCAGACTTTTAAAATCATTTTTATTATTTTCCATCAAACAGTTTGTAGTTATAAAAACTGCTTTAATTCCCTCACCTTTCTCTCTGAACTTTCCCATTACAAAATTTCCCCCATCATGCTATCTAAATATATTATGGCATTGTGGTTATAGACAGAAAAAAATCTAGTATCATATTGTAAAGGTGTATTTAATAGTTCAACTGGAATTTCTCCTTTCATTCCAAAGTAGGGAGGACTATTATATCATACCTATACTTTCCAGTATGCTAGTCTCCATTATACAATTCATCTATGAGAATATATTATATATATGTATATATATGTTCAACTTTAAAATTATTTATTTTGTACTTCATATGAAGGCTATTATATCAGAGAGAATATATGATATTTGTCCATTTGGATTTGGTTTATTTCACTGAGCATAATGGTCTCCAGTTAGGATCATTTTGTTGCAAGTGGTAGAATCTCATTTATTTTAGTGCCTTGTTAAGTATTTGCTGTAGCATATATGCCAGTTTCTTTATCCATTCCTCTTTCAATGGGTAGCTGGGTTGTTTCCACATCTTTACTATTGTGGATTAAGATGCTATAAATATAGGGTTGCATTTTCCTTAATCTTACAGTTTTCATTTTATGTGATTATATTCCCAGGAGTGGGATAGTGGGGTCATGTTTTCAGTTGTCTTAAAACTCTTCATATTGACATGTATAGTGACCACATTAGTCCACACTCCCACCAAAATAGGAATAGGATACATGTTTACCATATGCACAACAGGTATGGTTAGTAGATTTCTGAATGTAGGCCATTCACACTGGAGTTAGGTAGAATTAGGTACTTCCCTAATAGCTAGGGAGCCTAAGCATGTGTGTACATACATGCATTTGAATTAGTACTTAAAAAAAATGCCTGCTCATTTCCTTCAGCCACATTTCTTAACCAGGTTGTTTGATTTTGTTGTTGTTGTTGTTGTTGTTGTTTCTGGAGTTCTTTGTAAATCCTTGGTATTAGTCTCCTATATTTTGCATAGTATGCAAAGATTTTCTCCCATTCTATTGATTACCTTTCTGCTTTGTTGATCCTTTCCTTTGCATCTTACTTTGATGTAGTCCCATTTGTTTATTTTGGCTTGACTGCCTGTGCTTTTGGTGATGTTTCTATGAATTATATAGCAATGTCTAAATCTTGTAGAGTGTTTATGACTATCAATTTATTTGAGTACATGGCAGCTACTTATTTACTCATGATATAGCTATATTAATATTTTATAACATTTTGAGTTACAGGGTGTAGAAAATCACACATATTTGATTAGAAATGATGACAAAGGGCAAAAATAATCATATCTTCCCATCCTAATAAGACACTGATAAATCTCTTTTTAGATATCCTGTATCCTTGTTTTCCTAAAGTTCACTTCACAGTATGAGCCAAAATAAGCTACCTCCAATTAATTCAACAAAACAAAGCACCTGATCTTAGCCAACTAAGCAGGAGCAACCAATAGCATTTAATTGATTCATATAAAATTGTGAGAAATTTTCCCAGAGACATGTTCATTTTTAAAATATGTCATACATCCCTTATTTAGGCAGCAGGGAAAATTAAAGTGAAAGAATTAAAGAAAGGAGGAGGCAAAATCAAGACAGGGGAAGATTAGTAGGCAGGATGGATTTCCTGGGACACTACCTTGGAGTCTGCTCTGCTGTCCTGTGCCTGCAATTCACAGCTCTTTCTCACGCAATTGAACCTGAACCATTTCTAAAAATTCTAAGATTCTTTACAATGGCTCCAAATTAGTAAGTAACATCAGGGCTCCAGCAAGGAAGTAGAAGGATAAGACATGTAATCCTGTTCTCTAAGTTAATGGAAAGTCTCAGTTCAACTGATTTTGTGTGAAGAGAAGCAGCATTCGTGTCAGGAATTTTCCTTTTTATTTTTATATTTCCTTGAACATCTTTGGCTTAAGGAATGTTTTGGTTTTTTTACTGCTCAGATTTCTAAGGATCATATTAATATATAAAGTGAAAAGTTTTAATAAATCTAAAGCAAGCAATAGATATCATCATTTTCTGCAATGCTCGGAAACTAACTGAACCAATTGCCTTCTTATCCATGTGGAATTGACAGTGGAAAAACTGAAATGATGACGTTTTTGGTATAAGTAGCATTCCACCATCTGGGAAGAGAACCAAGGGTCAAAGAGGGATGAAGCCATACTTCCTTTATGTAGGGCAATGTGTCACTGTATTTTTGGTATCCTAACCTTCCTGTGTCACTCTTCCTATGTCTTATAAACATACTCTGAAAAAAATACAGGGATCAGGACCATGTGGACAGCCCATAATAAATCAAAAGCCATGTTTGTCTGGAAGAGTAGATTGCCAAATCTCTGTAAAGTACATACTAACAGAACTTGAACAATTTACTTATTTGAAAACCCACTTTGCTTTTCTCTAAAATTCAGTTAATCTTGTCTTCTATTTCCTCAAGATACCTGTGTTTCTAAACATATAACTTCACTTGTGTTCCCTTTTAGTTGAGTCCAAATCAATTGAACTCTTCTCCACTCAGTAATAAAATATAAATTGGGGTAAAAGTCTTTTGGGAAGCCATTTTTACAAAGAATATTTGCTCAAAAAGAGTGCTAACATTGTTTTTGATTTTAAAAATGATATGATAAAAGAAAATCCTACTGCCCAAGATAAATAAGATCAGGTTCACAGCTTCAAATAATATCTGACAAATCAAAATTCAGGAATTAGACCACTTAACTATCGTAGTTACATTTCAAAAAATAAAATAGGGGTGAGTGTTTGGCATAGCAATTAAGATGCTGAGTGGTATACCCACATCCCATACTGGAGTGCCTGGCTTCAAGTCCTGCTTCCCCTTCTGAATACAAATTCCATCTAGTGAACACCCTTTGAGACAGCAGGTGATGGCTCAAGTACTAGGATATTGTTTAACATAAGGAAGTCCCAGCTTGAGTTCCAAGTTCCTGGGTTAGGCCTGGCCTAGGCCTGGCTATTGCAGGCATTAGGAGATGGAAGAATTCATTCTCCTACCTTCTGGAATATTTTTGCTGATGGCATTGGTAGGTGCCAGGTACCATGAGCTAGAGAAAACTGCTTCTCCCAAATTCAAATAAACATAACCTGCCACTCACATGGGAGACCTGATCTGAATCCCTGCCTCTCAGTTTTAGCACAACCCTGTCTCAGCCATTGCAACATTGCAGTCATTTCATTGGAAGACAGACTGCGAATGGGGTGAGTCTCTCTCTCTCTCTCTCTTTCTCTCTTTCAGTATGTGTGTGTGTGTATGTGTGTTTGTATGTGTGCGTCTCAAATAAAATGAATACTATTCTTTTAAAAAGTGAGAGTGCACTATGAAAGCACAAGCCACGATCCCAAGTCAGTACCCCTGATAGACTGGGATAGAATTTAGAAGAGGGGACTGAAGAGTCAAAGTGATAGGGATTCCCTTTAAGAAAATAGAACCATCGTTTCATTTTTTAACTCTTTCTGTATGCTAAACTATGAACTATAAACCCATCTCTATGGACCTATAAAAATGAGGTAGCCATTAGGCAAAGGATTTTCTGTATTTTTCTGCAAATTAACTCATACTTAAACACATAAGTGTTGAATAATTTGAAGATTGATAATTTGGAGATTTATAAAGGCAATGAGTTTTCATGAGAAGTTGGTAGCAAATGAACAAGAAAATATCATGATTCCAGCTGGCAGGAAAGGGCTCGTCCCCCTCCCCCTTAATCTCTAAGGAGATGAAAGACTCCAGCAGCTCCCATGACCCATCATAAAAAATAAAAGAGATCATTGAAAAAAAAGAAAAAAAGATATGATTACCATGGCTAGAGAAGTGGTTAACAGTGTGCACCATAAAAAGGCCTTTATAAGAAGGTCCTAATTAATGAAGGAAGTTGATTCTCAACACTAACCCCAAGAAAATGACACTGACCATCTATGTGGACAATGGTATCAATGAAGGCCACCAATAGAAAGTAGAACCATAAAGCCAAAGTATATCCAGAGAGGCCTCCTTACCAAATATATAGGAAGAAGCCCAGCTTCTCACCTTTTTTTTTCCCTTCTCACATCCAAATGCAAGAATAATTTAGGTCCTGAAAGGGAATTTCTAACTCATCTCAATTCTGGGTGCCTTTCCAACTATACCGTGTTTTTCCTTCTCCAAATCCCTCAACCAAAAGGCTATCCAGAAATGGATAAGAAAGCATATTATGGCAGACATGAAATTGGAGTGTTAACCTAAATTGAGCTGGATTGTTACTAAACAAAAGTGCCTACGAAGTTATACAAAATTCCCAACATTTTTAAAAGAAAAGATTCCACAAAAGACAATGTCATCACTGACATGAAAGCAACAAAATAGTCCAGAGTTCAAGCATGCTATATGGAGACAGCTAAAGCAACTCACATTTATGTTTCACAATGGTTAGCATAGTACAAGACATGTAATAGATGTCCAACATTTATGAATGCATTGATAAAGAAGTGTATGCATGGCTGGGAGCAGGGCCCAAGATAAACTGTAGTAGTAAGAAACTTTATTCCCTTGGAAGATACTGTTTCAGCAGAGAAAAGGGAGGAAGATGGAGTGGGATAAAGGGAAGAAAAAAATAAAAGTTTAAAATGTAAACTGTCAATATCCAGTAGGGTGTGTTAAAAAGGCTAAAAGGGGAAGCAATAATGAGGGAAGAGTGAATGCAACAGAAGAGGGTTAAATGTAAGACAAAAAAAAAAAAAGTACATAACAGCTGGATGTAAGTGATTGCTATTTCACACTGCAGTAAAAGTATATATAAGTATGAAAATGTCTGGATGTTGAATGGCCCCCAAAGACCATTTATTAAAGCCTTGTAGTGGTGTTGGAAAGCGGTAGAATCTTTGGAAGATGGAGACCAATGGGAGGTCACTAAGGGCATGAGATATTTCTCATGTGGTCCCTTGGTAGTTCTCACAAGAAGGCTGTTATGAAAATGGAAACCTGACTTTGGGCACACATACTCTCTCTGCTTCCCAGATGAGAACGTGGCATTTCCTGCATCTATGCCATACCATCCACGACAGGGTACACACCAAGGTCTGTGGCATGCCATGTGAACTTTCAGGCTCCACAACTGTGAGCTAAATAAGCCTCTCTTTGCTTTGTAAGGTCCTTGTCTTTGCTATTTTGCTCAAGTGACAAGAGGTGAATGAGATAGGGTATATATAATACAGGAGTAAATTAAATGGTTTAATAAATGTATAACTTTTAAAAGGTGTAAGGAAATGAAGCAAAGTTTTTGTGCAAGTGTCACAGAACATTGTCCATGAGAATTATGAGGTTTATACATACAGAAATTAAAGATGTTTGCTTACTTTGTCAAGAAACAAGAATTTCCTTCTAAGTTACATATTTTAAATGGTCCAGCAATTCCATTTGGCATTCAAATTTACCCTATGGAGGGACTCACTTTACAGACTCAAAGTTAAGAGGATAAACATAGGGTATGAAGAAATAATATGAGAGTGATCCAATGTGTGACTTGGAACAAAAAGAAATACAGAAACTGACTGTGGGCCAATGTAAAAACAGAAAAGAAAGATATCATAAAAACTAAATTTTAGACATGTGTGTTATAATTTAGAGTTCAATTCCCCTCTTTTTGTAGTTCTGTGCTACATAATTTTATACATAGACAAAAGTGTGAATGCAAGACAATATCTATTATTCTAGTGTCCAAACTAATCATTATTCCGAGCAACTAATAACCAACAAATTTCAGAGAAAACAGACTTTTGTCTATCATCTTTTCATCCTCTTAAGTAATTAATTTGCTTTTAGAATAGATATTTGAGGCATGGCATGGTAGAGTAACAGGCTATTCCTCCGCCTGTGGCATTCTAGCCCTCAGCAGTTGCCCTATTTAGGGGGATTTTTCCCAAGGAAAATTGTGCTTAAAAGAGTCCACTTCAACCAGATTTTTGGATCTTTTTCTGCTGAAACCACCAACACCATTACCACTAAGGTAGAAGGTTGTTCAAATTTAATAAATCTTGATTTTGCTTATTAATTAGTCTGCATGAAAATTCTTCTTTCATGTAAGGCAGGAATCCTGGTTGCCTCCATCCCTTGTGCCACTTTCCCAAAGTGGCATTTTTGTCATTCAGAAGATATTGAAAAATTAGGGAAAAACTTTTGTGAAGCTTTCAGTATGCTTTTATGATATGAATTGCCAGACTAGCCATTGTGATTGACCTGTATGGTCCAGTATGTGGCCTGTTACTTTGTGAATTAATTATGGATTAATTTGACTTTATGTCATCTAGAATAATATGGTTAAAGATAGTAAAATTCAATTTATAAACACCTCTTTCTGCCATGCACAATACTCAAAATTGAACAATAAGGTAGTGATTAAAATCAAGAGCTTTGCGTGGAGAAAAAAGATAAAGACAGGTATCAATGAGGCTTTGCAACTGAACAGTTCTGAGGTCCTGGGCTCCTTGAACCTTAGTTTCTCTAAATAGAAGTAGTAGCAGGCTTAAACGACATAAGTAAAACTTGTAGCCCTAGTTAGAACAAAGGAACATTCAGTATTAACCATTGTAGTAGTCATTAAAAGTTGTCTGAGTATGCGAGTTCTATGCATTATTTATGCTCACAAGTTGGCGATGTTATTGCCATGTTTTTCCTATTATAGACTCATTATTTTACTTGAAAGTATCTCTATCTATAATGCAACATATGAAACGTTTCACCAACATCATTAGACAAGCCACTGGGGGTGGGGAAAGCAATGTTTGAAGCAAAGATTTGTAGGAGATTGACACACTGCTGCTGACCTCACTAAAACTTATTTAAATTACTTTTTGTATGACTCAATGATCAATAGTCATGGCACAAAGCAGTCCTGCTGAGGAAGAAATGTTGTGGGTCTCAGGAGGCTATTAGTACTGAATTTGTGGTCTTTATTAAGTCATTATGCATTAAGTCATTATGCATTTCCTATGATCTACAGACTTCAATTTAAGTGTTTTGTGATTTCAAAGCTCTCTAATTCAATCAGCAAAGGATTGATTTAAAATACTAATAAAGCAAATGGTATCTTAATAAGTATCATGGGAACTGTGTATCCATGAACTCAGGACAAACTGATGGTGATCAAAAATAAATAGGTACTACTTGTAGGTCAAACTTTTTTCCTTTCCTTTGTTTTGTTTTCTTTTTTGGTCTTGTGACCAGTTTCACATAAACAGAATAATTCTTTTTCCTTAATCTTCCTGTTTCTTTTTCTGTATCAATTTCAATTTGACATATGTTCATATTCCATTGATGGCAATATGAGATGAGTTATCTGAATGAGATCAAATAGCTGACTTCTCAAAATGCATACTAAAGACAAACTTAACTTTTAAGAGCTTGGATATGTATGTTTATTTTCCATCATTTTTTATCACTTGGAAAAATCTTTGTATATTTTAGTTTTGTGTATTTTTGTAGTGGTTGGAAATGTAAAGGGCTTAGAGAATTTATTATATAGGTTAATGAAGTATAAAGTTGATGTAACCTGCCTTGTTTCTAAACAGAAAGAAATATCCATGTAAATGTTAAGAAATTTCTATTTTCTTAGCCCTGATGATGATTTTTAGAAATCTTTAAATATATAAAATTATAATTTTTCAATTTACAAATTTTTAAAACTCTAATGTTGCCTTTAGCTGAATACACTAGTTTCAATTACATATCAAAACAATATCAAAACAAGCACAAGAATAGGACTATAGACCTAGCTATAAATTGATTAGAAAATTTTAATCCTAGCTATAATTGATTAGAAAATTTTTAGTCTTAATTCAGCATTATTTTTCCACAGCTAACTAAACACATGAAATGGAAAAACAGCTGGAATTGTGTAATGTTATCAATTTTACTCTCTACATTATTTATCCACACCCGAATAGCAAGACACAAATTTCTTAGAACTCAATGCATGAGCTGATGTTTTATCACACCCGGTTAATCTACTGACTGTGATATCAACAACCCATATAGGCACCAGTTCAAGTCCCAGTTACTCTACTTTCAATCCAGCTCACTGCTGAGTTGCCTAGCATTTGTTCAGTTAATTAAAAACCTTGTTGGCAGTGGAAGTGAAATCCAGTTTCTCTCTGAAGCCCAGGATGACCCACAGAAAAGAAAACCAGACATCAAAAGAGCAAAGCTGATGCTGGGATGGGAGCCGGTGGTCCCGCTGGAGGAAGGCCTAAACAAAGCAATTCACTACTTCTGTAAAGAACTGGAATACTAGGCAATAACCAGTACATCCCCAAACCAAAGCCCTCCAGAATCAAAAAGGGATGAACATGCCATAGCTGAATCCCTCACCTCTTAGGACAAGAGAACTCCATGTTTTACACTTGATGAGATGTATTTTTTTAAAAAGAAAGACTTTTTAACAGGTGTCATGAAGAACAAACTGGAATTTCATCCTGAAGCTTGCTTTAGAGAAATGGATGTGCCTAAAAGCTCCCCTCAGAACCCTGCAGATCTTGCCTTGCACTTTTTGGATCTGTCTTTTGCTGTAAAATAACATAGATGCATCTCTGCCAACTTCCAAGTCTTTTATCTTGTGAGAGCTATGTCGTGACTGTCGCTGACAGTTTTACTTACCGGTTTCTTTGTGAAGCTGAAAAGGAACATTAAATGGAATGAAAAACATCGATGTTATTTATACATGATATGTTACACTATGCATAAGGAAAATGAGCAGTATTGTCAGGTAGGTGGTGTCCCGGCACTCACCTTCAGGCAGGTAAAAAGAATTCTGTTGGAGAGCTTTATGTGTCCTTTCAATCCAGAATTTTTCCATGGTCTAGTTTTTAGCCACAAACTTGACTTTGAGAAATTTCTGTTGGTTATCATGATCAAGGATATTTGAAATCACTACTGTATTGTGCTGCATATGGGAGGGGGGAGGTGCGGGGAGGGATTGAAGTTCTTGGTCAACTGTGGTTAAATATACTATTTTAATAAAATATAGAATCTTAAAAAAAGAAAAAGAATATGACTTAAGTATAGGGTTCCCTGCCACTCATGTGAGAGACCCAAATGGAGTTCCTATCTCCTAGTTTCCTCCAGGCCAAGTCCTGTCCATTGCAAACATTTGGAGCATGAACTAGCAGATAAACGATCTATGATGGAATACAGTATGTAAAATTACACAAATGTTGCAAATAGCTAGTTAACTATTAAAGAAGATAGTCTCACATCTGGGATCTTGTATTTTTAATGCAAAAGACTTTCTTTTAAGGGTACAGTTTGACTCAAAAACATGTCATAAATAATTTTTCTTGTGAAATAAATAAAGAGATTGACACTTGAGGCATAAATCTGCTAAGCCATAATGAACTAATGTCACACACAAATATGTGAGAAACAGGCAATAAAGACTGCCAAAGGAAATGCTGTATCTAACAAAGTGCTTGGCACTCAGAGCAAACTCTGCTTAACTTGTTCTCCAACTAGCCAGTTTTCACTTCTCAATCTGCTTATATTGGTAAGCTACCAGATTAGCATTACTGTACAGATCTTTGCTTCCAAGAAATGACATGGGAAATTTTATTAATCTAAGTTTCTTTTCAAAAATTTACACTGCTAGTGAGGGAAATAACATGAGGAAGAAGGAGAGTAAGGACATAACAAACTATGAAATACAATCTGTGTTGGAAGTCCTTGACTGTGGAGCCAAGATCTTATAAATGTGCTAAGCTGTACAGACCCAAACCATGGCCCATGCGGAATTTTTCACCTCTGACAATGGATTGAAGCATCAGAAGTCTTGCTCTCTATTTCTGAATGTCTGACTTCAACCTCTTATGCAGCTACGATTACTGACCCTGATATGATTCAGCCTTTCATTCCATAGCCTATCACCCAGGGTCACCCCAGGGGCTGATCTGAGCTCCTGAGCTCCTTCCTGCTTCACGGATTTACATCAATCTTTGGTTTTATTTCTGGGTTCAAGTACTTGCTTCACAGATTTATCTTTTCTGTTTTCACTTCAGCATAGACAACATTTGGCAATCCTGGTTTCCTTCACTTGAAGCTCAACAGTGTTCACCATGGCTGCACATTACAAAATTAAGAAAAAAAATCTAAATACATTATACTTATTTGAACCTGCCCCCTAATTACTGTTATTTAAGTGATCTGAGATGGGGGCCCATCTTTGTTAGTTTTCAGGATTCCCCAGGTGATTGTAATCTGCAGCCAGGATGGAAAAATATCATTTTAGATTCCATATCTAACCAAAATACACTCTAAGTTGGAGAGCCGTTCCATTACTCTCTCCAGTCAACACTGTCATGGGCTTCTGTAAATTTGAGAGCCAGCAAAACTCAATTACACCAAAAACAGTAATCTCTGTACTCATTAAACATGCAATGAGTATTCACTCCATTATAAACAGCAAAGAATACAGACCATTTCCTCCAGAGCATACATGGTAATGGAAGAGGCAGTGAGAAAAACAATTATAGCTATATGGTAAGTGCTTTTATTAGAAGTATGAATGTAATATGAAAGGAACAGAGAAACGGAAACAAATGTTTGTCTTTCAAGCTTGTGGAAGCCTTCCTGAAGCACATTTGAATTTTAAATAACAAATTCAAGTTTACTTAGAAGGCCAGAGAGGATAATGCGGATCCAAGCAGAACGGGCACTAAAGCAAACACACAAAAAACAAAATGAATTTTGTAGAAAGGCACAGTATGTCTTAAGCTTTTCATGAACAAATAGCATAGATTTTAAGAAAATTTGGATGCTGTGAGAGTAGGTAAAATGTTTGTTTTTTTAGAAATGTGGAAAAAAACTGAAAAACAAAACCCGAATGTCATAGCACAATATTTTTAAAAAGGAATTCTATTTATTTATTTGAAAGGCAGAGTCATAGAAACAGGTAGAAAGACAAGGGAGACACACAGGCAGATGACAAATTTCCCATGTACTGGTTCACTCCTCAAATGGCCACAATGATCAGGCTAGGCCAGGCTAAAACCAATATCCAGGAGCTTGTTGAGGTCTCCCATGTAGATACAGGGGCCCAAGAGGTTGGGCCATTTTTCACTAATTTCCAAGGCCATTAATAGCAAGCTGGACCAGAAGTGGAGCACCCTGAACTTCAACAGGTGCCCAGATCGGATGCCATCGTGGCAGGGGGAGTGGCTTAACCTAGCCGGTCCCCACAGTATACTTTAAATTCTGTGAAACAACGCTAATCCAGAAGTTCTAATACAGTTGGGTGAAAACCCATAATCCTTCATCTGTTTATCAGGCTTTTTTCCTTGCCAGGAAAAATATGGTAGAGTTAAGCACTACAGTGTTGGGTGGGTATTGTGGTGCTGCTTCAGACATCTGTACCCACTTCAGAGTGCCCAAGATCATCTCTTGCCTCTACTTAGAGTCCCAGCTTCCTGCTAATGTAAACTTGGGGAGTCAGCAGGTGATGGCTCAAGTACTTAAGTTCCTGTCACCCAAGTGAGACAGCCAAATGGAGTTCCTGTTCCTGGTTTCAGCTTGAGCCAGCCCCACTTGTGCCAGCATTTGGGGAATGAATCAGCGGCACAAGGTATCTGTGCTTGTCTCTGCCCTGCCCACCTCCTCATTGCTGTGTCTTACAAACACAACTGATTTTAAAAGGAATTAAAATGTTCTCTTCCTAACAAGACATAGTGATCTGTTGCAAAAATAAGGAATATGGTATTGCAACATTCTCTGGCCCAGATATAATTACAATGATTTATTTTAAAGTACCAAAGGCTTTCAAGACTTTGGAAGGTATAGACAAGCAATGTTCCTATTACCAATAAAATAACAATGAAAGAACTTACTTTATGTAACTTTTATAAAGTTATAGTAGATGTTTTATCTTCTTACAAGTACGTGACAAGCTTGTAAGTTGGGCAAGATCAGTGTATTTTCCCATTTGATAGAGGTAACTGAGGCCCAGCATCAATAATTGTTTTCCTAGTTTTAAGATTCTGTTGCTGTTTTCTGTTAATTGTTACAGTTGTTGCTTGGTTTTTTAAAAAACTATAAATCTACATACTTTTTGTGACCAAAAATCTCCTAAAGACCGTTGAGTTCAATAATCCACATGTAGTTCTTAGTATATTGTTCACCACATAATATGTACCTGATAAAAGCTGCTGTTGATTTCATTTACCACGCACAATATTTAATACTAAATTGATGATCTTGTCATTAGGACTCAAATGATGGTATTTCAGAACAAGCTTAAGAAAACAACAAAAGGATCCAAGTGCTATAGCCTAGTGGCTAACTTCCTCACCTTGCATGTGCCGGGATCCCATATGGGTGCTGGTTTGTGTCCCAGCTGCTCCAAAATAAATTTTTTAAAAATGTGAAAACTACAAAAAGCTTAATTATGCAGCTGACTAAGCAATATCCAACATCTAGGCAGAGAACAAATGTTTAGTCAAGCATATTGAAACTCCATAAGAACACAGGATAAAAGTATTCTAAGATTTATTTTTTTTATTCAAAAGACATATTTTAAAAATAGAGGAAAGAGAGAAAGAAATCTTCCATACAGTGGTTTGCTCCCCAAATATCTATAATGACCAGAACTGAGCTGATCCAAAGCTAGAGTAAGTTCTATTCCTCTTCAAGTTCAAGTCCTCTTCAAGCACACACAGTGCTGACTGCAAAGGAAATGAATTGAAGGAAACCTAAGGGAGCCACTGAAGGAAACTGCCTTGAGCTCATGGTTTATGGTGTGCTCTGTATTGATTTCAATGTGTGTGAATAAGGTTAATTCAATCTCTAGGCCAAGTTTAGGAGGGTACCAGCTCACTGAGGGCTACTAAAAAAAACCTCTGGAAACAGAAGCCAGTACAGTTCAATCCGGCTTACTGTGTAGCTTGCACATAGCACCTCCTCCCTATTGGGTTCTTCAGGGCAGAAGAAAACGAAAATTCCCCCTTTCCTGTAATCCTGGCTGAATCTTCTGGAGAAAGAAGATATCAGCTTCAAAGAACCAGTTTAAAGAGCATGGCTACATCTGTTCATGTGTAGAAGCAATGAGGCAGAAAGAAAGCTAGGTGTAAAGACTGAGTAGGTATAGCTCAACAAAAGATGGAAAGACATTCTTGAAACTCAAACAAAAAGAAGAGTAGATAATGAATTAAGAGAAATGGATAGAGAATGGGGCAAAAATTAGTATGTAGAGTGGCTTAGCAATGGTTATCAGAGCAGATTAAAAAGTCACGTGTATCTGAAGTGTACTACTGCCAGGGGCCTGACAATTCTCGGCCATTCTAATATACTCAGCCCAAAGTTGCAGAAGGGAGAAGAGTTCTAGTTCAAGCTACAGATGGAAGGTAGAGAAAAGAGGGGAGGAAGACGAAACTTGATGCTCGTGAAACTGAGAAGAATGGTGGCTGCGAGTAAATTGGAATTAGATCATTCCTGCTACTTGAAGTATTTTTCTCAGTATTGGATAAGGGTTAACTACTCTTGCTTACTTATTTCATCTGCTTCCACAAACCTGACACTTCAAGGAGTCTTACTTTCCTGGAAGCAAAATCATTTTGTTGGACTAAGCCTTCACCCAACCCCTGGATGCCAGGAACTTATATTATTCATGACAAAATACCGAGGGAAGAAGTCAGTGTTTGAGAAGATCTGCGAATGGCTGCAGTATGAGTAAGGCATAGGCTGGAGACGGGGACACTTTGTCATTTAGCATGGGATAGGGGCTAGGAAGTACAGACCCCTCAATACCAATTCTGTGCAAAACATTTATCATGTCTTTTCATCTGAACTAGTTGATTTCTTCCAGTTACCATACCCAATTTCAAAAGCCATTAGTATTATCTGTTATTCCTCCCCATCAATGTGTGATGCTTTAGTGTGGAATGCTTACATTCTCACCATATTGAGAGAATTAGAGTATGAACAAAGAATCATAGACATTAGATAAATTAAACCTAATCCCAGGTTTCTACTTTTTCCATATTTGGTCTCAACTATTCGGGAAAACATTTTCTATTGCAATTGTAATAAGCAAAATGATCTTAGACATACAACTTTCACTTTTCCATGACATAGCTTGTCTGTCTATAAAATGAAAGAATACAAATATGTGACATCTGTTTTTAATTACATCATTGAGTACATAAATGTAAAAATAAGAAAATCACATTTTGATTCTTCTTTTATGAAAATTAGTGAGAAAACAAAAAGCAGAGTTTTCAGTTAGTCCGGCATTTGCCCTCACATGCAAGAACTGTAGAATGACATTTTCATTGATGATCTTGCCCTTGAATCTCCAGCTCCATCTCAGGACACTTCCAGACATGGACGCTACGTTGAGTCATACAGATTTAACTATAGCACGCTGGATGCTTTGAACCATGCAAGAGACCAATCCTAAAACAATACTTGATATTGGGCAGTCTCATTATCAAGGAAAAAGAGAATTCCACATACAGCCACATTTTCCAAACAGGCTTTGGTGGAATGAAATCGAGGCAGGGTTCAAGTGAGTCCTGGATTTAAATCCTCTGTTTAAAGTCAAGGGCTATGGGATTTGAGAAACATAGCCGCCACTGATCAACTTATGTTAACTTTGTAGTCAGATTTCCCTGTTCTTTAAAATTATAAATCCCTGGGCCCGGCACAGTAGCCTTGTGGCTAAAGTCCTTGCCATGCATGCTACAGGATCCACTATGGGCAACAATTCTAATCATGGCAGCCCCGCTTCCCATCCATTTCCCCACCTGTGGCCTGGGAAAGCAGTTGAGGACAGACCAAAGCCTCAGGACCCTGCACCCACGTGGGAGACCTGGGAAAAGCTCCTGGCTCCTGGCTTTGAGTCAGGGCAGCTCCCACTGTTGCGGTCACATAAGGAGTGAATCAACATACAGAAGATCTTCCTCTCTCCTCCTCTCTGTATATATGACATTCCAATGAAAATAAATCTTTAAAAAATTACAAATCTTTGGGAGTAAAGAATTTTGCCAAGACAGAAAGTAGGGAAAAAGGAGGAGAACATAAATACCGTTGAGACTTTTTCTTTGTTCTAGGGACTGCAATAAGCATGGAGGATACATTCCAATAATCTCTCCCTGGAGACAATTATTTGCATTACCAGCTTGGAGATAATGAACGGAGTCTTATAACTACAAAGCAGGTCAGGTCCCAGTCAATTTTGAGTCCAAGCTCGAAATAGTTTTTCCAGTTCATTGAGTGACTATTTAATCAGCACCTTTCTGGGAGAAAATGCATCTAAGAATGCCGGTGGCTGTGATTAGGCGTACTCCCAGAAGGGCTCTTAGGGATTAACTAGTTCAACATTTTCAGTTGTCATGATAGACACCTATCTTGTTAACCAACATTTCTCTAGCCCCAAGAACAATGCTTGCCACATACCAACTGCTAGATACATGTGAAGTGCGTAGGGTAGGAAACTGACTTGCCCTATGATTACATGCAGGACCAACTAACAGAATAAGGATCAGAATCCAAGTCACCAACTGCTCAATCTTGTCACAGCTGTTCTCTAGTTAATTAAACCAAATGTATATCTCACCTTCATGCTTAAAATAAAAGATACAAGAATTTTAACTGTTTTATCTATCTGTTCTCATTTTATCTGAATGATAGAGCAGGGTAGAGTTAAAGAAGAGAGAGAGAGAGAGAGAGAGAGAGAGAGAGAGAGAGTGTGTGTGAACATATTTTATTCATTGATTCTCTCTCAAATGGCCTGGTTAAGGCCAGGCCAGGCTAAAGAGGAAGCCTGGAAATCCATCTAGTTCTCCCACATGGGTAGCAGAGACTCCAGTACTTGAACCATCATCTGCTGCCATCCAGGAATTACATTCACAGGAAGCTGGGTTGGAAGAAACATGGTCGCCAGGATTTAAACCAGTCACCCTGATATAAGATGTGTTGATTCCAAATTTGTCTTAATGACTGCCAAATTCCCACCCCAAATATCACAATTGCTTAGTGCATTTTAAATTGTATATTTTTAAATTCTTGTAAGTACAGTGAATTAGACTACAAGCCATAAACTGGATTTAGCCACAGTATCTGATGATGATGCTTCTTACCCCTACCTAATGGTTAATTACAGTTTTAGATGCTGGATATCTAGATGCACTATTGGCTTAGCCACATAACCGATCCTATGATTTTGTACAAGTTACCTACTCTGGGACAGAATTTCTCCATCTGTAAAATGGAAGAACTGTATTTGCCTCCACAAGGTTGTAAGAATTAAAATAATGAAATCATATAAAGTATCTAAAACCATGTGTAGTACATAAAAATATAAGCTGTCATTACTATTCTTTATAGTATTGTTGATAATTTAATCTATATTTCTTTACCCACTTCATATTCATTCTTTTTTCCATTTGAAGTTTAGGGGTTACAATACTGTCAGATGTACATTCTTCAGGCTCATTTGGGCCTAAAAGATTAGGAAATGGCTCAGGACTGAAATCATGATTAAATGTGTATATATAAAGGGATTTCAGAGAGCTTCTCTTTAGATTATTTGTTTGAATCTGATCTTAGAAATTGGCACATTTGTCTGAAGTTTTTCTGGCCAGTAAAACACATTTCATGTCTTCCTCATTACTAAAACTTAAAGGGGAAGGAAATTCACAATTTTTTTCTTGAGTTTTATGTTTGATGACAGGAACTGATCTAGATATTCATTTATATCATTGCACTATGTCTCCAGTTGAGAGATACTGAAGTAGCTTTGGTAAGTACCCAAGATCAAAGTCAAGGGAATGAAAGCTTAACTTTTCTTTTTTCCAACCAGGAAATTTAAAAACAGAAAATTCTAGAAGAGAAAGCCATAAAAACGGGGTTTAGGACACATGTAACACTACAATAATGAGAAACAACTAATATTAGGATCAAGAGGAACTAGCATCGTTTTAAAAATCCAATTCTTATGTAGACTAGCTGAAAACCAAGTGGAAAAAATCTCCAGCTAAGACAACCTCATATGTTTAATGATAAATCCCACAGATCATTTTAATAATTCTTACAAAGGCATTTTATATCATTTGAACTGTAGCTACCACAGTTGAAATGTAGGAAAGAGGGTGGCTTCATTCCACGTAAGAAATCCCGTAAGTACATGTAAATTTCAATACCTAATCCCACTACTATGTCACCACTGTGTTGAAAAGGAATTACTTTCTGGAAAAGGTATGAGTCACTTCTGACTCTTGTGATTATGACAGCTTCCTGCTGAGGTCCAGGTATTCTCGGAACCGGAAGCAAAAACTTCTCAAAGTACCCAGACTAGGAAATGATTACACTTTGATGACATCATCATCATCTTTTCAAAAACATTGAACAGTTATGACTGTGAAATTCTGTCCCCTTTTCCTAAGAAGCTGCCCTATCTGTCATAGAGACATCTGAGCCTACTAATAGTAAGAATATCAAATAGAGAGGCACTTGACCAAAAGCACGATTTTTCAATTTACTAGATGTTTGACCTTGAGCACAATTTCTTGATCATTCTGTATCACTGTCTTCCATATGGAGGAATTATTATGGGTAATTCCTAAGGTCCCTTCTTGTCTATATAAAGGTTGATTGCTACTAAACCATTTGTAGCTGTATTTATGGATATTCAAAGTTTTACAATGGCTATTAAGATGATGAAATCTTTAGAGTTCCATGTTAGATTGTGAGGGAAGAGGTTTAATTTTAATGGTACCTCTTCAGCATCCATCAAATCACTGTGTCTATAAAAATTATAGACAGCCTGGGCTTGAACCCTGACTCATCCATTTGCCATCCCTAAATCTGTAGGATAATCAGTAACAACAATACTTGGGAAAAAAAAAACTTTCTAGAGCATAAGAAAGCAGGAATATTTCTGCTTTGAGTCATGATGGAGGAACTAGTACAAAACATGCCCACCCAGTATTTTAAAAACTGTAAGACTAGGCATCACGAAAAAGCAACTATTTTAAAATATTAGGCAATACCAATCCCATGATTTTGGTCACTGAGAAAAAGAGTGTGGGTGAGGTCTAGGGGCAGGCCACAGGCAGATGTGAGAACCAGGACGGAGTGCAAGACAGGCCAAGTAGGGCCACAATACTAGCCAGTTTGCATTAGGGCAAGAACTGTGGACAGTCCAGGCTCAGCTAGGCAGCAGCACCAACCAGCTTGAGCTGGAACCAGGGGCAGGGCCCAGTCAGGCCTGCAGCACCCACCAGTGAATGCCAAGGTGAGTCAAGCCATGCCAAACTGGACTGCAGCACCCACCAGCACATGTAACACTTACTGCGGGGAGGCTAGCCTCGCTCCCCTCCTAGGCCACTGCTCCTACTAGTGAGTATGAGAATTAGGACTGGGGTCAGACCAGGCTGAGCAGGGCTGCAACACCCATGATATGGGTGACAGACTGAACCAGACTCCACACTGTTTGGCATGCACAGGTGTCAGATTTGGGGTCATGGGTTTACCTCTGGTGAAGTTTCTTTAGGAAACCTCTACAGCAGCTGGACGACTAGACTCAGAACTCCAACCACAGAGAAAATCACAGGATCTGTGATCTGACCATGGAGCATAAGTGTCAGAACTGGGCCTCCTCAGTTGCTGGAGCCTGTGTGGTGGACGGCATGCCAGATGCACATGGGGGACATGGCAGTTCATTGAGGCCTGCAGAGGTCCTCTAGTACCATTGTAGAGAGTGGAGAGCAGAACAGATTGGATAGCTCTCCCAGCTAGGCTTTGACAGCAAGTATCTGGGCAAATGGAAAGTCTAAGGTAGACTATGTCAGCCAGTGGGCCTCGGAAAGATTTCCTCATCCCTGGAGCAATGAAATCAACAGCATTTCACAGCTATCGAAACCACTTGAGCAGAACCCTGGGAGCATGCTCCACATCGGGGACTGGGATGACATCGGGTGGCTGTCTTCCTTGCCTAGTATTGATGTGGTTAGGATGCTGAGTGAAGTTTTTCCCCTTCTCTTCTGCCCTTCTCCAGATACAGGAAGAAGAAAAAGAAAATTGGAAACAATGGTCTCAGCCACCTTCCCTATTCCTCGACCATTCCCAACCTAATCAGTGACCCACATGTACCGTTCTCATCCATGTAATCATCATCAAAAAGAAAACTTTAAAACATCTATGCCTCTCTTTATATCTATCAAATAAATAAAAAGCAAATAAAACTTTAAAGATTTTTAGAAAGAAAATACATTAAGGAAAATATTTGGGATCTTTATTTCTCAGGACAAAAAAAAAGTTATCATAATAGAAAAAATGCTAAACTGTACTTTATGAAAACAAAAAAATAGGATTAACAAAATACACCAAGAAAATAAAAATACCAGTCCTAAGTTGGAATAAAATATTTTAAATGCATATATCCAACTATGTACAAGAATCCAGAAAATTTATATAAAGAGATTTTACAATTCAATATCAAAATAAACAACCCAATAAAAGTAACAGTATAAAAGACTTTTGAACACTTTATGAAAGAAGATATATGGATGGTATTAGTGAGTATGAATAACATCTTTGATCTTCAAGGAAATTTAAATTAAAACAAAAGTGATATAAAATGTGTGTTCATAGGAGTAGTTAAAATTAAAGATGGTGAGCATCAGGTGGTGGTGAGGATATGAAGCCATTAGGACTAACGAATGATACAATCACCTGAAAATAGGTTTAAGAGTTTCTCATCAAGTGAAATAGACACCTACCGCAGTTCTCGAGCAATTCTATAAATTTAGTGAATGACCACCGCTTTGGTTTGATGTTCATCTCTTGGCAAAATTCACTTTGAAGTTTACTACCAGTGTGGCAGTGTTAGGAGGTCTTAAGGATTAGGTCTTGAGGAACAGTGGTTTTTCTACCTAAAACTTGCTGAAATCTTTATTTAGTGGAGGGTTAAGCTTGTGATTATAAAGTAAATTGAAAATATGTCATTGTAAAAACTAAAAGAAAAATAAGAAGGCAGGTGAGAGTGGAGGAGGATAGAGAGGAAGCATGCTCTTGCAGCTATTTATACAAAATATATGACACTTTTTCCTTTTAATACAAAGGTTAAAAAAGAAGTTTGAACGTATTTTTTGTGGGACTGGATTAGTTAGAAAAACAAGCTGTTACAAACTGTGTCTGCTTCTCATGATCTCTGTTGTGCACAGACACAATTTCTTTCTACTTTATGCTGAGTCACTGAAAAGCCTCATCCAGTAGCTGCTGCCATGTTCTTGTGCCAAATCAACTTCTTGCCTTTCTGAATCCCTCAGTCTCAGGTATCCTGCTAAAACAACAGCAGACAGACTACACAGACTACAGCGGCAACAAAATGTTTTTTATTTTCTCATTTGTTCACAACACTTTATTCATAACAATTAAAACCTACAAAGGACTAAACTATCTATCAACATAAGACAAACTGTAATATATTGTATGCACAGATAAGACAGAAAAACAATTTAAAATGAGCAGAACTTAAAAATAAATGCAGTGCCCAGCGTGATAGCCTAGCAGCTAGAGTTCTTGCCTTGAACTCACCAGGATCCCATATGGATGCCAGTTCTAATCCCATCAGCCCCGCTTCCCATTCAGCTTCCTGCTTGTGGCCTGGGAAAACAGTCAAGGATGGTCCAAAGCCTTGGGACCCTGCACCTGCGTGGGAGACCCAGAAGAGGCTCCAAGATCCTGGCTACAGATGGGCTCGGTTCCAGCCATTGTGGCCACTTGGGGAGTGAATCAGTAGACAGAAGATCTTCCTCTCTGTCTTTCCTTATCTATATATCTGAGTTTGCAATAAAAATGTTAAAAATAAAATAAATAAATGCAGGACTGATGATATATACAATAGGATGAATGAATGTCCTGAATCCAGATTAAACAAAATGAGTAAATACTATATTGTTGCATAAAAGAAGTCCTATAATAAAACATATTCTTCTGTAACAGTGGAAACAGATTAGCAGCTGCTAAAGATAGGGGTTACAAACAGGATTTGAACTCAAAAGGGTAGGAGGGCATTTTCTGGGAAGGTGTTCTGTTTTAGTTATGGATTATGAGTAAAAATCACTCCAGAATATGTATTTGTCAAGATTAATCAACCTGTATATTTTAAGTGGATACATTTTTTACATAAGTAAATTTTATCTCAATAAAGTAGAGTTATAAAAGAAAATGTAGCACTGAAAGTTTGAGAAACATATACTCTCCTCTGTCCTCCCAGGGTTAGAATGAGCTTATCTTCAGGCTCAAAAGTGATGACTTTATTTGTAAACAAACGTCAGCTTTTACCTTAATGCCACAGAGGCAACAACATGCCCTTGAGACTTAATGGGCAAGATAATTGTGTTCCAGAAAAGCAGCAAAGGATATTAAGGATGGAGAGGGGAAACACAACAAAACAACAGGGTAGAGAGTAGATCTGAAGAGGGAATGTATGCATTCCAGGCAAGATTATGGAACTACAAAGGGGAGTGTCAGTGTATGATCCATTAAGACCATAATCTGAGGGTGTGGATAGACAGCAACAGATCAGAAGAATCTTGCCCTGATGAGGAGACTTCTCTACAAAAATGCCTTGTATACTTGACTGGTTTCATCTCGCCAAATATAAGTCCAGTAATTTACCCGTGGGACTGGCATTATGGAACAGTGGATCAAGCCACTGATTGGGATGCCTGAATCCCATATTGAAGTGCCTGAGACTGAATTCCACCTGCACTTCTGATCCAGTTTTCTGCTGACGTGCACCTTGGCAGGCGGAAGATAATGGCTCAAGTGCTTGGATCCCTGTTACCCTCACGGAAGATGAGAATGAAGTTTCCTGGATCCTGGTTTCAGCCTGACCTAACCCTGGATGTGGTAATTTGGGGAGTGAACCTCTAGATTGTTATGCTGTGTGTCTGTGTGTGTATGTGTTGCTCTGCCTTTTGAATTAATAAAACCAAAAAGTAATTGGTTCTCAGGAGGGATGGATTTGTATTAACCTTTTAAATAGGTTCTTGAGGTATAAGAACCTCTGGGCTGTACATATACATCTTTTCTGGAGGTAAGTTGTAATGCATTTAGTAACTTCAAGCTTGGGGAGGAGGGCCCGGTGGCGTGGCCTAGCAGCTAAAGTCCTTGCCTTGAACACACCGGGATCCCATATGGGTGCCAGTTCTAATCCCGGCGGCCCCACTTCCCATCCAGCTCCCTGCTTGTGGCCTGGGAAAGCAGTCGAGGATGGCCCAAAGCTTTGAGACCCTGCACCCTTGTGGGAGACCCGGGAAGAGGTTACTGGTTCCTGGCTTCGGATCGGTGCAGCACCGGCCGTTGCAGCTCACTTGGGGAGTGAATCATCGGACGGAAGATCTTCCTGTCTCTCCTCCTCTCTGTATATCTGACTTTCCAATAAAAATGAATAAATCTTAAAAAAAAAAGCTTGGGGTTGAAACCAAACCCCTATATAACGTGAAAGGACCCAGTCTCTTCTCTGTGTTCCTTAGCCTAAGATGTCCTTGCCTGTCCTTTATTAACAGGAATTGACTGACTCCAGGAAGAGATCTGATTGGGTTTATGAGTTTCTAACCACTGCACTAGAGGAGTCATTTACTTCTCCAACAGAAAAGAATCTCGATGGCCTGTACTGTCTGGAGAAGTTTGTGTAGGGGAATTCCAGGACGCAATTGCCACCTTCACATAACCTCCAAACCAACAGGAGCCTACTTGGTATAACAAATTCCATAAAGAGCACAGCATCACTGACCAATCAAAAAAAGGTCACACACACTCTACTTACTGACCAACCAGGAATTTGGGCACAAGTTGACCATGCACTTTTCAATCCCAATTTCATTCTCCAAGAATCTTTACTCCTGATTCCTCAGGGTCCCAGGAATGAAACAATAGCTGCCAGCTTCTTGCTCTGCATTTTGCTATAAACACTTTTTATAGCACCACTGAGTAATTGCCTTTGTGTACATCAAGTGAGTGGACCCAGTTTAGGAGTTCTATAGCAACAGTTCAAACTGGTTTGGGGTATTATTCAGGAACAAGTTGAATTCCAGTGTCCTGGTGAGAAGATAGGGCTGCTATTATTTTAATGTAATGTTGCAAAACACAGCATGCAGAATCCTTTCTTATCTTGACCATTGGTTTCTGTTTTGATCCTCTGTAAATGACAAATCATCTAATCGGAGCAACCCCCAATATAAATAATCACACAGTCAGTCACCCTCTAATTATTCAACTACTTTACGCTATCTTATGATCTTCTTCCTTCCAAGATCTCTATGTTGCTGGTTGTCGAATTTCTTGTTTCCCACACCTGCATGAACTGAAAAATCAGACTTAACAACCCCATTGACCACTTATTAGCTCTTTCTTTATAGTGTCTTCAGGAACCAGGCATGGGAAGTATGAGGGGTATGAGGGGAGGGGGTGTTGAAATACGATGGGGGAAACAGACAGAAACATCTGGACCAAGTGAGATCTGGGGGTTTTCTGGATTTCTACAACACTCAGGATCCATGTTCATGTTTCTATATACAATTAGCAATTTCAACGATTTCAATTTTTTCTTTCTTCTTCAGCATTTAGGAATGGTGTTTTACAGCATAGCAATATACTGAGGCAGAATCAACCTCAAGAGGAAACATCAGTTCAAGCCAGTCTGACTTGGCATTCAAATTCCAACTGTGTAACTCTACCACCCACACCAGCTGCTTGACCCAAAATATGTTACTATCTCTGAATCTCAGCTTTGTCGTTGATAATATGGGTATAATCATACTTGCTCAAAGCCTTGCTATGCCAATTAAATAAGGTAACACTTGCTAATTATGTGAAACAATAACTTTCACAATGGAAGCACTTGACATTGTAAGGTATTGTTATAGTAAGTTCTTGCCCTTCTGTACGTCACAGAAGCATTTCATCCTGTAATACTATTTTGTCCTACCTTATTCAGTCTCTTCCTGAAAGTAGATTCCCTTCCCTTATCATGGTGCTTTAAAATAATGTCTTCAACAGATTTTTATTGTTATGGACTGAGTTTCTGAAAAAATACAAAATAGACTTTAGGATATTAGTGGTTCTGAGACACCTCCACAGACTAATTTTTTAAAGAAGTTGAATTTGGGGGGCACTACGCGGTGGCCTAGCAGCTAAAGTCCTTGCCTTGAATTCACTGGGGTCCCTTATGGGCACCAGCTCTAATCCCAGTGGCCCCACTTTCCATCCAGCTCTCTGCTTGTGGCCTGAGAAAGCAGTAGGACAGCCCAAAACCTTAAAACCCTGCACCTGTGTGGGAGACCTGGAAGAAGCTTCTGGCTCCTGGTTTCGGATCCACTCAGCTCCGACCATTGCGGTCACTTGGGAAGTGAATCATTGGACAGAAGATCTTCCTCTCTGTCTTTCCTCCTCTCTATATATCTGACTGTAATAAAAATAAATTAATCTTTAAAAAAGAGAAGTTGAATTTTTTACCAATTTGTTTGTTATTTGAAAGGGTGAGTTAGGAAAGAGAAGAAAAAGATCTTCCATCTACTGGTTCACTCCACAAATGGCCACAATGGCCTGTCCCAAGCATTTGGGTCATCTGTTGCTGTTTCCCTAGGAGCATCAGCAGTGAGCTGGATTGGAATTGGAACCACTGGGACTTGTTTAAAAATTCAAACATTTCTTTGAGGACATTGTGAAATATAGAAGTTTAACCCAGAGCATAAATCCTGGAATAGGCTTTCTCTGGAGTGCATTACTCTGGTGGATGGTGGCCAAGAGAAGGAATATGTCCGTTTTTATTGCAAAGAAAGTCTGCATGCTAGTCCTTGTTGATCTCTCTTTTTATGACTCAAATTATCTCTGCTGACACGTGACTCCTTGGCTACCTAATCGTGTCTGGATCTGTCCCTTCACTCTCTTGGATACCTTTCCACACCTCATTCCTGGTATCTGTCTTCCTCAGCAAGAGAAACAACCCAGACTATGCAGTCTACATCAAGGCATGTGTTTCGTCCCTTTGAAATTGCCTTTAACATATTTCCTATGCAAACACTACCATGTCCCATGCAGGGCTCCTGTGAACTGTAAATCATCTAGGTACTTGAAGAAATTATGTCAGGCAAAATGTCTAAAAGACTCTCTACCTACAAAAAGCATATGATTTTGTTTTAAGGGAAGAGGGACAAACATGAAAAAAATGAGTTTCATAAATAGAATTCTTTCATCATCTTCTGTACACAGGACACTCTTCCTCCAGAATTACAGAGTAGCGTAGGTGCTCTGGTTGACTGTCCTGTTGGTAGAGAGACAAAAAAACAGCTATATCACTCCAAGTGTGTCAGACAGGGAAGTATGAAAATGGATCAAATTGCAAGAGCCATCACCAAAGGTGACTGATCAGGAAATATTTCTTGGAGGAAGTGGAACCTAATCTGAACTTAGAGCAAGCTCTAGTTTAGGGAAATGGCAAAGAGGAAGAGGGCGTGTAAGGCATTCCAGACTGGGGAGCAGTGTGATCAAAGGTGTGGTGTCAGGAATGTTTGTAGGTAGTTTGGAAACAATGAGTATACTGTTAAGCAGCGCAGAGGTAAGATTCCACAAGGCCTTAAGTGTAAATCTAAGGAATGTGTATTTGATCCTGTCACTGTATTCCGGAGCCCTAAATCTTCTTGGTACAAGTGAGGACTGGAGAGGGTGAGAAGGGGGAAGCTGAGCAGCAAAGGATGGAGGCCCTTCATTTCCACTTCATTCAAACTGATCCTGTCATGTTGAAGGATCATATAAGATTCAATTTTGAAGAAGTCTTCTGCTGCTTCAAAATGCTGAAACTGCCTGCTAGAGGTTTTTTTAAAAAGTCACTACAGATTTTAAAGCATGGAATATCAGAATTAGCACCCTGCTAAGCTGATCTTATCTAGCATGTCACCAAAGCAGAAAACCTATAAACGTGTTTGACGTTTCTTTAAAAAAAAAAAAAAACCAGTTCTACGCTAACAACAACAACAACAAAACACTACTGCTTTACATTACAAACACTCCATTACTGAGTATCTTTATCTCAGATCCAAACATGGAATTCAAAGACCCCTTAGAGATGTCATGAACTTTGATTGAACAAAAAAGTACCATCCTTAATCTCTAACTGAAATGTAACATTTTATATATCACAAATTTAGGCAAAAAAACAAAATACACACACACAAAAAAAACCTTGTTTATACTACCAATACCTAAAAACCACAAGATATGTCATCCCACGTTAAAACTGGGGCACATTATCTTCAACTTTTTAGAACTTAATAATTGCATTTCACTGTAACTCATTTCCTGTGTGATATTAATGCATTTTGTTTTATGTATTTAAACACCATATTCAGAGCTATCATCATGGCATAGCAGGGAGAGCCACTGGCCAGGATGTCAGCAACTCAGGTAGGTACTGGTTTGTGCTTTAGCTGTTCTGCTTCTAATTCAGCTTCCTGCTAATGGCCTGGGGAAAACAGCAAACAGAAGGTTTCCCAAGTGCTTGAGCTCCTGCCACCCAGTCCCTGTCTCCATGTGGGAAAGAAACCAAAATGAAGCTCCTGGATTGAGCCTGTCCCAGCACAGACTGTTGTAACTATCTGGGGAATGAACCAGCAGCTAGATGTGTGTGTGTGTGTGTGTGTGTGTGTGTGTGTGTGCTTCTCTGTAACTCTACCTTTCAAAGTTAATGAATAAATATTTTAAAACAAACAAGCAATATTCCAAGAAGGGCCATAAACCTTACCACATACCCAAAATGATCCAAGGTACAAAACAATGTTAGGAAACTCTGTTATACTGATGAAGCTGCTTTCGAATGATACAGAATTTGTTTTCATCTAACATATTCCCATTGTTCCTATGTTTCTCCTATACACCTACATTGAACAAATCTAATGCTATTTCCATGTGACAGCCTAACAAATATTTTAAGACAGCTACCTCTTCCTTCTCACTTTTCTCAAAATAATGAAAGATAATTATCCTGAGAAAAGTGACAAGCATTTTTAAACTATTGCATCCACCTTAGCAGAACCTTCAGAACATGCACCATTGTGATCCTGGGTTGATATTGGGTGGCCTCTCCTCATCCTCGAATACTGGGATGGTAGGAAGGCTGAGTATGGCCTATCCCCTTATCGCCCCTCTCCCCCCAGGATTGGGAAGAAGAAATAGAAAGCTTGGAAACAATGATCACACCCACTTCTCCTTAACCCTAGATCTTTCCCGCCCTGATATAAACCTCATCTTAAATAAATAAATAAATATCACCTAAATCATAAAAAAAGCATAGTGACTGAACATGAGCAGCTATCTAGAAAGGGGAGTTTGTTTGTTGTTGTTGTTGTTTATTATTAATTGCGTTGCATTATGTGACACAGTTTCATAGGCTCTGGGATTCCCCCAACCTCTCCCCGTGCCCTCCCCCCATGATGGATTCCTCCACCTTGTTACAGTATTACAGTTTAGAAAAGGGAGTTTTAGAGACAGGAATTGAAGTCTTCCCAATAGTCTCATAAAGTATAATCTGCACCCACAGACTGAGCTATAACCAATGTGGTCATTTACTCTTCATGCTTATGAACAACCTGGAACCCAGAGGATTTCATTCTCTTTAAAGAAGTATACTAAAGTTGTAACATGGTGCCAGTGTTTAAGTTTTATCCTATTTCAAGTGCTTAGTAACCAGGCTACCTTAGGATGATCTCTTGATGTATGAAATTCAGTTTTCTCTTATATAAAATGGATATAAGAATGGGATGTATTTTATAAATTTGTATTGAGCAAATGAGGTGGCACACATAAAGTGCTGACCACAGTGTGTAGGAAACACTTGCTAGTATATACTGAAATAAGAATCACCTTTCTCATAATTGCATTTGGATGCTAGATACCTCTTCCTAATAATTTTATTGTGGTTTCAATTCCTCTTTCTATACCCAAATTTTGAATGTATTTCTACAAAATTTCACTATTCATATTTCATGATTTGGCAAAGATCTGCCTTCTCTATAGAAGCTAAGTCTCCCTTGTACTCCTGAAAGAAATTTAAAGAAACAAATAACTGAAATGGGAAATTCCTATTAAGTAAAGTTTCATAGAAATGTGTTCCCAGTGATTTTTAACCCTAAAAAGTTGTGGCTATATTCCAAATAATTAACTCCCTCTTACTTTGTCAGTATAAAATTTCATTTTCAAATCAACTTACTCTTCTCCTCCCCTACACAGAAGAATCCTAGCCAAGTTATCAGAAAGTAAAGAGAGGAAGAAATAGGAGGAAAAATTCTCTTAAATATATGAAGCAGAGCAAGAAAGTTTTACACAGATAGTTTCAGCTTGTATCACTTCAAGGTAACAAGTTTCCTGTGTTCAAATTCCACCATGCAAAGTTAATGTACCCTTTTTATTTGCTTTAAAGCTTCCTTCAAACATAATCAGATGTTTCCACATGATATGGTCCAAGGTTGGTGTGGAAATGCTGCATTCCTTGGGTTTGTTCTCTGACATACAGGACGTCAGTTATTTTCACATACAGACTTTGCTTTTCCAAACAAAACAGTCATAATCATTTTATTCCCCCTCACCTTGCATATTTTCCAGAATGTATAACACAGTGTCCAGGGCATCCTCCATAGCTGATAAAACTTTTAATAGCCCACATAATCAATTAACCACTGATTGACTATCCCTTTTGAGCTAAGGCTTGGTTAGGTGTTGAAGTGAGAGTGAGTAGGGAATGGCGTGGGCAGCAAAGAGATTCCCTAGCTTCCAAGATATTTACTTCATGAAAGAATGCAAATACAAAAACATAAGTATTACACATATTATAGGCAATTATCTTTACAACTTATCTTTATATGTGTTTTCTGTGATTCTAAATACATACCAAATTTTAATTAAAGTAAGTATCCTTCTAGCCCTTTCAATCCAGATACTTACATATACATCTAAGTTAGCTAGCTAGCTATCCGTTTTCTGTCTCTACTCCTCTCAACTTCAACCTTTAACTTATTTAAACAATAAATTACAGTGGTGCATCTAAAAATGAAAAGCTATGATGCATATACTCCTAAATTATTCTCCCCTCTGTCCTCCCTATTGAAATACACATCCCCATTTATGTGTAAATTCAGTTAGGGGAAAGAAAGAAAATCACAAAGCTTAGAATTCTACTATCACATATTTTAGGAGACTTTTTTCTATTTTAAGCATTTTTTAAATTTTTGAGTAACATAGTATTTACACATTTATGGGATCCAGTGCAGTATTTCAACTCAAAAATAAAGTGAACCAATCAAACTAGGAAAGTAACCTTTCTGCTTCCTTATTATTTCCTTGTGTTTTCAGCCTACCGCCTCCTCTTTTCTAGTTATTATAAAATATATAAGAAATTACTGTGAACCATAGGTACCCCAATGGACTAGAACACTAGAACTTATAATTCTATCTAACAGTGTCTTGGTATCCAATACCTGATCTCCCTCCATGGCTTCATCAATTCAAACAAATGAATCTGATATCTTGGAGAGGACTTATTGGAGCCCTTGAAATCTCATCATCATGGGGCTTCCTTCTGTGATAAAATATTCCATTTTTTCCTACTTGGTTGTGTCTTAAGGATCATTAGCCAGAGCTACCTTCTGCCTAACAAATAAGGTTGAGTCATAAAGAGCAATATAAGAGTGTGCTAACCTAGATATTTATTCCATAAAAACTTTGGACCCATTAGATGACAAATAAATGGCTGTTGAATGTAGAATAATGACATGAGCTATTATACATGAACACAATAAGCCTTTGCATGTACAACAAGCAGCATACTTAAGCAGAAGGCTGGGTGAAGAAGAGTCTTAAAAGTTATTATGTTACCTAGCAAGTCTCCCGAGGTATTTGGAATCTCTCCTGGTCACACAGAGAGGGCTTCTTGAAGAAGGTAGGCCTCTGAAGGATGCAGGCTTAAAGATAGAAGCAACCTGAAAACATTACAGGCATGTGATATGGCTTGTGAAGGAGACTCAGGGTGAAAGTAACATATTTCAATTTGAAAAAACAAAAAGTAAATAGTTTTGCCAAACATGTTTTTCCTTTCAGTGTTCAAAGTAAAACAGGAAATGTAATCCATATGGTTTGGATTCCTTTATGCTCAATTACGAAGAGCTTCAAGACATTTTCTAACCTCTCAAGTTTTTAAGTGCTTTTTCTCTCCAAAGAACAGGAAGTCCTAATTTTCCTAGCTCAAGGGAACTTGAAAACTAAATGATTTATGTTGGACTTAAATATGAGAGTTCATGAGTTTAAAGTCAGACAGACTTGCTATAATCCAACATCCAAACTATTGCCAGAGATGTGTTTCTCCACTCTCAGTGTGATATCTTTCAGAAAAATTCTGATCAGGGTTTTGTCTCTAAATGAAGGAAAACATATTTTGAAATAAGAAAATGTTTCTTATTTCAGAAATATAGTTCAGAATTTATAGTTGGATTACTGATGGCTGCCAGCCAATCATTCATCTGAATAAATGACCTCCATATGCTAGCATAGCCCTGCTTGTCTTTCATTTCTTACCGTTACAGGGGGGAAAAATCTAAGATACATTGGTAAACAAGTACACCATCCCTCACGTAATCACTTTGATTCAAAAAACTGTTTAAATATAGGATTGTCTTTTCACTGATTTTCCTCTGACATGCCTCAACTTTAACAAATTTAAGTACTGAGAATTGCCATATATGTCAAAATACGCAATTACTTCAGCTATAGATTATCTTAAGTGTACTATTTTAAGAAAGAAATGAATCCAAGTGGAGAGTTAGACCAGTGAAAAGAGATCTGTTCAATTAAAAAAGGTAATTTTTTTTTCAAAATACATGAAAAAAATGTATTATGGTGAAACTGTGTATGCTTTTCCAATTTTTTTCTACAAAAACTAACCCAGACTTATGATTTCATTTTTTCCACATTTTTAAATTCCTCTTGAAATTTTAGGTTAATATGTCATACTTGCACGTTATTAAGAGCTATAATGCAATACCTTAAGACAGATATATAGCTTAAATTAACACACCAGACAACCAGTTTCGCCATTTCCTTGCATTTTCTTACTTTTTAGAATTCCTCTGTGTCAGCTCTTAATACAAAACAGCATCTTTCAACATGAGATTGTTGCCTTTTTGTGCTACAGCTACAAAACTCCACAAACTTTTGAAGAACTCCTGTACATGTACTAAACCATCTCATTGCACCCCAGAAGTTTCTACAGTTCTTGTGCCCACAACAAATCATGTTTTAAATTTTTATTTGAAAATACATTCAGCATTCCTATGTATGTCTGCATTCTGTCCACTTCCATTCTGCTATCATTCTTTCTACTGTGGAATCTAGAGTCAGCAACAGGCTAGCCAACTTTAGGCAATGGTGATCACAAAAAACACAGTGGTCTATTCCTCTTGGTTGAAACACACCATTGTCCAAACTATATTTTCACATGCTTCATAGACTCTGTGGTTACTCTCGTAGTCAAATAAGAAGCTTCTTTACTTGAATCTCAAGTTTCAAGCCCCTGTGTGGTCCTTTGGTCCCAAACTTACTAAATGAAACAGCTGGATCCAACTGTTCTGTCTGGTATCATTCCACCTGTCTAGAAATCAACAGTTAGGGATGCTCAGATGTAGGTCTCTTGGCACCCAGTTACTCCCTATCATAATTAGGACTACTGCCATAGTTCACTGTGAATGCTAGCTGCTTATTTTGGCTGAAGAAACTGTTTTCCCAGAATAGTCACGGTGCTACTTTTCCACTGAGTCTGGCAGCATTGGGGTGGACTAGGAGGGGGAGTCCGGTTGTGGTCAGAGGAAAAACGACCAGTATTAAAAGGGGGGCAACTAGATTTGTGATTTTGTACTAGAACAAAGTGAGTTGTAATAAGAGTTGATGTAAGCAGAAGCATATAATGCATTATTGAAACATGATTTAATTCATTTACTCCTACAGACAACTCTAATTTATCTCCAATTTAACAATGAGAAAATGGAAGCTGAAAGTGCCTCCTGCCCTGAGGTTACATCGTTAGGACGGTTTGGATATGAGAATGGAGCACCCCAAGTCCAGTGTTCTTTGTTTTACTCTACAACATACCTGCAATGCTAATTTGTTGCCAGAAACTTCGGGGAAGGCAGTGGATAAACAGAGTTTCATTCTCTTTTCAGCTGCTTTTCTTCAGGACCTGGTTCTGTTTTTGCAAAACTTAATGTTTTTCATTCTTTAGTAAAAGAGCACACAGTTGTAGGCCTTTCACATTCTCAGAACAAATGCTGCCCAAGATTTATATATTTTTTCTATACCTTCACTCAGCTTTGAAGAAAATTTAACTTAAAAAAAACATTGTGTTACCTACGAAGAAAGTAAATAAGTGTCAGTAGCCACAAGTCCTGAGAATCACTATTGAGTGTCACTTAAAGAGTCATTATGGGATATCCCAAAGAAAAACCATCACAGAAATAGAAACACGTGAGAGGACATTGGTAACCTCATTTGTTTTCCTATCAGCTCTCAGGTCTTTAGAACAACACTCTCCCATTTGCTTCTAATGAAGAATTTGCAGGAAGGAGATGACAGAAAAGACCTCCAGACAAGAACCTCTGAGGGAACACAGCATTGTGCCGTCGTGGGTTAGGCTGCCACCTACAAAGCCAGTGTGGTGTCCTGGCTGCTCCACATCGACTCAACCTCCTTACTAATACACCTGGAAAAACAGCAGAAGATGGTTCAAGTACTTGGGCCCCTGAACCCACTTGGGAGAACTGGAAGAAGCTCCTGGTTCCTAGCTGCAGCCTGGTGCAACCTAGCACTGTCCATTGCAGCCATCTGGGGAGTGAAATAGCAGATGGAAGATCACTATCTCTTCTTCTCTTTCAAATAAATCTAACTTTTTAAAAAAAGAGATTCTCAGAGATTATCTACTTTAATAATGACTAATTGTAATGGTATCTGAATAGATCTGGCAAATAAAAAAAAAAAAAAAAAAAGGGCTCTGGAGCCTGTATTGTGGTGCAGCGTGTTATAAGGCACTGCTTGTTACACCCACATCCCATATGACTGGTCTGAGATCCAACTGCTCCACTTCTAATCCAATTTTCTGCTAATTTCACCTGGGAAAATGGTGGAAAATGTTCCAAATATGTGTTCATGTGAGAGACCTGGTGAAGATCCAGGCTCCTGGCTTCTGGCCCCTGGCTCCAGGCATTGGCCTGGCACAGCCACAGCCCAGCCCTTGTGGCCACAGCAGATGGAAGAGTTCTCTGTCTCTCTCTCTCTCTTTCTCCTTCCCTCCATCCCTGTAATTCTGCCTTTCAACTAAATAAATCTTTTAAAAGAGAACAATATCTAGAGTTCATATTTAAAAAGAAAGCTGCTCTAGATCTTTTAGTTCAGACTCCAACAATATTTCCCATGTATGCAGCCTTGAACAAAAGATATTTAACTTCTCTGTGCTACAATTTTCTGATCTATTAAATACAGATAATAACAGCGGCTATTTCATGGGAGTGATCATAAGTACTAAGATGATAGTGTGTGTGTGTGTGTGTGTGTGACAGAGAGATAAAGAAAAGTGGTATCTATTGAGCTTAAAAACACATGAAGGGCAACAGTCCCAGGCATATTGTATTATAAGTTATTGGTATAAAAGAAGCCTAGAGGACATAATATATTTATAAAAACTATAAGGGAGCATACAGCAAAGTAAAGGGACTTTCTGAGTTTCTCCATTGTTAAGGGTATTATTTCAATCTTCTGTTTGTTTATACATTCTTGCATTAAGGAGAAAACTTGGCAGAACATTTACATACGTCATTTCTCAAAAAAAAAATGATACACCATTTAGACTTAATGTTCATCCAGATTCGGGGATACAAGAATAATAAGCATATATATATATATTATTCATGTACATCAACAACATATGAGAAAATAATCTTTTAAAGATTTATTTTTATTTGAAAAGTAGTTTTACAGAGAGGAGAGACAGAGAGAAAGCTCTATCTGTTCGTTCATTCTCCAAATGGGTGCAATGGCCAGAGCTGGGACAATCTGATGCCAGCAGCCTGCAGCTTCATCCAGGTCTCCCATGTGGCTGCAGCGTCCCAAGTACTTGGGCCATCCTCTGCTGCTTTCCCCAGGCCATAAACAGAGAGCTGGATTGGAAGTGGAGTAATCGGGACACAAACAGGCACCCATTTAGGATGCTGGCACCTGAAAATGGAGACTTAGTCTGTTGAGCCATGGTGCAGGCCCCAAGAAAAAAAAATTTAGGATCTATTAATTAGAAAGGCAGAGTGACAGAAAAATAAGGAATGACAGAGAGAGGACGGGTTCTTCTATCCATTAGTTCATCCCCTAAATGGTTGCAAATTTGGGAGCTGGGCCAGACCAAACACAATAACCAGGAACTTCATCTTGGTCTCCCACGTGTGTGACAGGAATTCAAATACTTAGACCATCTTCTGCTGCCTTCCCAAGCACACTAGCAGGGAAATGAATTAAAAATAGAGCAACCAGCTATGGTGCCCTGCTATGGATGCCAGCGTTGCAGGCAGAAGCTTAATCTGTTGCGTCAAAATGTGAGTACCAGAGAAAACAGTCCTTTAAGATTGCTTTCATAATTGCAGCAAAAGCAATGAAGGACCTTGAAATAAATCTAGTAAAAATGTGTAAAACATTTATGGAAAAAATTGTAAAATTTTATTAAACGGCATAAAAGGAGATGTAAACGAAGATGTAATAAATTTTTATGGATGAAAAACTCAATACCATAAAGGTGTCAGCTTTCCTGCTCCTCCTTTTCATACTCAATATAATCCCATCAATGTTACCCAAGTCCCCAGTTAATAAAGAAATGTAGGAAAACTAAGAGTCTAGATCATAAAGGAGAACAAAGTCAGAGTCATCTTATCTTACACACAGAGTCACATTAAACCGAGTATATAAAACAGTGTAGTACTAGCCTGAGGGTGGCTATAATTATCTGATGGAACATTAAGCACTTAACTGTAATGTAAATTAAAAATATAGTATCTAAAGGGCCAGTGCCGTGGCATAGTAGGTTAACCCTCTGCCTATAGTATCAGCATCCTATATGGGCACTGGTTCGAATCCTGGCTGCTCCACACCTGGTGCAGCTCCCTGATCATGAGCATGGGAAGGCAGTGAAGTATGGTCCAAGTCCTTGAACCCTTGTATCCACACGGGGGTCTGAGGAAGCTCCAGGTTCTGGGTCTGGACTGGCCTAACTCTAGCCATTGTGGTCATTTGGGAAGTGAACCAATAGATGGAGGATGTCTCTGTCTAACCTTCTCTAGGCCTTTCTATTAAAAATAAATCTTTTTCAAAAGCTTAAAAAAATAAAATTTGGTCATAATATATATAGGTATGTACATATGTATGTATATGCATACATGTGTGTTTGTATGCATGTATATATAAATGTTGAGGCCACTGCTGTGCTGCACTGATTTAAGTCACAGCCTGCAGCATTACCATCCCATATGCAGACTAGTTCAAGATCTAGCTACTTCACTTCTGATCCAACTCTCTGCTAATGTGCCTGGGAAAGCAGCAAAAGATAGCCCAAGCACATGGGCCTCCATATTCATGTGTGAGACGTAGAAGCTCTTGACTCCTGCCTTTGGCCTGATACAGTCCTTGTTGTTTTGGGTGAAGGGAAAATTGTGTGTGTGTGTGTGAGAGAGAGAGAGAGAGAGAGAGAGAGAGAGAACATCTACCATCTGCTGGTTCACTCCCACAAATGGCTAGGCCAGGCAGAAGCCAGGAGCTAGAAACTCCACTCAGGTATCCCTCTACTGCTTTCCCAGGGACACTACCAGCAAGCTCGATTGAAAGTGGGGCAGCTGGGACTCCAACTGGCACTACAATATGGGATTTCAGCATCACCGAAAGCAGCAGCTTAAACTGCACAGCAAGAATTTTATTTAAAGAATTTTATTTAAACAACATCTCTGATCATCTATTCTGCATGCATTGGTGAGGGAATATCAGGAGGGAAAGGGCTGATCATAATTCCAATGCTCAAGAAAGTCACATAAAAATTGGAGAGATAGTTACATTAACAGACACTTACAATGCAACGGGGAAAGGGCTATAATGCAGTACATTCAAAGAAAGGGATCAAGGAGCAATGGAAAAATTCCAAATGCTTTCCTGTAAAGGCACAGGGAAGTGAGCAACAGTAACAGCACACTTGGGGATCTACAAGTCACTTTAGGTTAGCAGAAGATGAAATAAACAAACTAAGCAGGAAACAAATCATGAAGGTTTTGAAACATAAAGAGACAAGACATCCTTCTAAGGACTTAGCAAGGCACTAAGAAGTTTGAAGCAGAGGTGTGTCATTATCAGCTTTGTGTTTTAGATCAGTTGTTTGGTTGTTGTGTGGAGAATGGATTATAACAACCAAAATACTGAGCCAGGGAAATAGGAGAATGTCGCAATAATGTAGGTATGACACAGTGGCGATTTAAACTGAGTAGATGTGTAAAATGCATAAACACAGCCCAGGTTTAAATGATTCTTATCAGAAAGACTGACATTTCAGAGGGAAGTAATTTTCAAGAAAGGCATGAACAAAATCACAAGCCCTGATGGTAAAAGTGAGTGCAAGTCATATCTTTTTATCCAGACATTTCTAAGTACACAGAAAAGGAAGGTTACTGAGACCCTAGGCTTTCTAGTTTATTTGACATATCTGATAATATATTTCTTCCCTAAAGAACACACTCAAGTTATACAGACAAAAAAAGACAGAATTAAAATTGCATTGATGCCTATAATACAACCACTCTGAATGTGAGCAGAACTCATATGGCAGAGCTAATGGAGAAGAGACATTTACATTCTTCCCTTGGAGAGCTCCCTTCATTCATCTGCTATTGATGATGTCAAGAGTGAAGGAAGCAAGATGAATCAAACCACAAGTATGTTCCAAATATCTTTTAAGTGCCCAGCCCTGCATTAGTACTGGCAATAGTTAAAGAGGTTAATGAGGGGATAAGCGGATGGTATTGAAGCATTGGATCAACTCCTCACCTCCAGGAAGCTCACCCTCTAGTTGAGAAGGCACACTTAGTAAGAAGCCAGCCCATCCACAACAAGAAAGTGGGAAAGTATGACTTCATAGTAACTGGAAGTGTCCTAGTTACCTAGAGGTTGGGCTCTGTGTGGGCTGACAAATACAATGATTTCCTGGAAGAAATGAGATGTACGTACATTTGGAGGGTGGGTAAGATTTGAATTGGCAGATAAGAAGTTTCTACCAGGCAAGAGTGATAATGGGAGTGAATTTGGAGACATGTATGTGTGGGGGCAGTGGAGATAGTGATATACTAAGAAGTAGATTTGATTTCCTTCCATGATATCTTCCCATAGGACAAGAATAGATCACCTGCCATCTGTACTGTAGCTTCAAGAGGAACAGAACAAGCTTGGAAGGGAATAGGTGGAAAGAATGCTGTAAGGAATTTTTCCTAAGGGGAGCCTCTTACACCTCTCTTCCAGCGCTGATATAAAGTAGGGACAGATCTGAATGGAATAAGAAGTCTACAGCAAGAGACTGAATGAACACCTACTGAACACTTCAGTATTCCTTGTCTTTTTTCACTTAGTTCCCTGATCAACCCTTTGAGGCATGCAGACTTATCCAGAACAGAGATGATCATGAGATATGGAAATGGCAAGAAACTTCCTTAAGATCTTATAGTTAGTTGAGGCACAGTTAGAACATGAAGCTATCACTTGAAAGATAGGGTTCTGGAAGTGAGGGTATAAACAAGAAATAAAGACAGACAAGAAGGCAGGGATGCTAGAAGTGTTGAGAGCCCCAGTTGTTGACCTCAGCATTGCACTCCCACAACACACAGTCCAGTTCCTGAGAGCTGCCAAAATGCAACACAGTCACCCCCACCAGTGCCACATCAGGCATAGTTTTGAGTTCTGTGGTAAATCCCTTAGGAGGGTCAGGAAACTACCACAAGCTGCACATGCACTAAGCCAGAGGAGAACTCACTTTGGACTCAGTGCATTGCTCTGGTCCCACTGGGGAAAAAAATTGCAATTTGGCATCCCACAGGTTCCATCCAAAATAAGTCCAGTTTGCCCCCAGATATAACTTCCAGCAGCTTCCAGCAAAGTAAGAAAAGAAAAAGGAAAATCTAAAGAATGGTATTGCAGATAGCCCTGTGATCTAGTTTAAGTCACAGTAGGTGTTTCCTTAATCTTAGGCATGGCAGGAACTGTGAGTAGGAGAAAAGCTGAGCAGATAATGGTGCAGCCACAACACAGAATCACAGGGGGTGGAGAGTAGCAACCCAGAATTCTTGGCTGAGGAGGCCATGGCAAAGCATAGCATCAGAGCCCTGGAATGAAACTTTCTAAAGGGAGTGGCACAAGTGATGCAAATGGAGAACCTGGCACTGAACTGGATCAGTAAAATTGACCTGTAGTCCAGTGGATGACACAGCTTAAAAACTGGCCCCAAGAAGAAGAATCTGCTAAACAGAGTTGTAATTTCCAAGAGAAAAAAGAAGAGGCATAGGAACGATGAATGAAGTTACTGACACCTACCCCTGCGGAAGAGTAAAGGACTATTTCAAACTCAGAATTAACTGAGGAAGACATAACAGATGAACTGAGGAACAGATAACTGAGGAACTAACATGATGATTTTTCTAAAAAGATTTATTATTATTATTATTATTATTATTATTATTATTGGAAAGGGCGGATATACAGAGAGGAAAGTCAGAGAGGAAGATCTTCCGTCCGATGATTCACTCCCCAAGTGAGCGCAACAGCCAATGCTATGCCGGTCTGAAGCCAGGAGCCTCTTCCGGGTCTCCTACGCGGGTGCAGGGTCCCAAAGCTTTGGGCCGTCCTCGACTGCTTTCCCGGGCTACAGGCAGGGAGCTGGAAGGGAAGCGGGGCTGCCAGGATAGAACCGGCACCCATATGGGATCCCGGGCGTGCAAGGTGAGGACCTTAACCACTTGCGCCACCACGCCAGGCCCAACATGATGAATTTTTAAAAAACTATTATAGGGCCCGGCGTGGTGGCGCAAGTGGTTAAAGGTCCTCACCTTGCACGCCCGGGATCCCATATGGGCGCCGGTTCTAATCCCGGCAGCCCCGCTTCCCTTCCAGCCCCCTGCCTGTGGCCTGGGAAAGCAGTCGAGGATGGCCCAAAGCTTTGGGAACCTGCACCCGCGTGGGAGACTCGGAAGAGGCTCCTGGCTTCGGATCGGCATAGCATCGGCCCGTTGCGGCTCACTTGGGGAGTGAATCATCGGACGGAAGATCTTCCTCTCTGTCTCTCCTCTGTGTATATCCGCCTTTCCAATGAAAAAATAATAAAAATAAATCTTTAAAAAAAAACTATTATAAAGCACCCTAAAAACAATGAGAAGCACATACAGGAGTTCAAAGAATCTAAGGAATATGTAATACAGGAAACAGCAACATTGAAACAAAAATCTAACTGAATTATTAGAAATGAAGCATACAAAACAGCAAATTAAAAATTCAATGGAAATCCTCAATAATAGAGTAAGGCAGAAAAAAGAATCCGAGACCTGGAAGATCTTTCTTGAGAAAATGATGACACAATCAGAAAGTTGAAAGAGGAACTGAGTAAAGCTAAGAAAAGCATCCAAGAATTAAGTGACACTATCAAAAGGTCTTACATAAGAGTTATGGGCAACAGCAAAACAAACACTGTGAAGAAATGGGTGAGGACATGAATAGACAATTTTCAAAAGAACAAAATCAAATGTCCAATAGACATATGAAGAAATGCTCTGACTCCCTAGCCGTCAGGGAAATACAAATGAACACCACATTGAGGTTCCACATGACTGGTGAGAATGGCCTACATCCAAAACCCTACTACAATACCTGTTGGCATGGATGCAGGAAGAAAGGTACCCTCCTTCACTGCTGGTGGGAGTGTAGGCTAGTACAACCACTATGGAAATCAGGATGGGCACTATGGTAATCAGTATGGAGAGTGCTAAGAGAACTGAAAAGTAAACTGTCGTATTACCCAGCTATCCTATTTCTGAAAATATAGCCAAAAGAAATGTAATCTGCATATGAGAATGGGATTTGTAATCCTATATTTACAGTAGCACAATCCACAATAGCAAAGACATGGAGACAACCCATATGTCCATCAAAGAGGAGTTTATCCACTGTGGTACATTTATTCCATGGAATACTACTTAGTCACTAAAAAGTATGAAGTTCTACCAATTGAAACCAAATGGTCTCACCTAGAGACCATTATGCTCAGTGAAATAAATAAATCCCAAAAAGGACATATAGCATATTTTCCCTCTGACATAAGGCAACCTTCATGCAAAATATAAGATCAATATCCCTTTCAGTACTGTTTGTGCTACATCTAAGGAGGGTTGATATTTTTGTTTTTATTTTCGTTTGTTTAAACACCTTTTTTTCTTATTAATTTCTTCACTGACTCATGGATCATACAGTAGCATCATTTGCTTCACTAAAGTCTGTTATTTCATTTCTTCAGTGACACATTGGTGATTCAGTAGCATGTTATTTAACTTCATGTTGTAAAATTTCTATTTTTCTTCCTGTTGCTGATTTTGTTTTATGGTTTTTCATTTAATGGGTATATAATAACTGTGTAATAGAGACTATCATATCCAGATGTGAAGAAACAATGCAGTATACATCTATACTTCCAATCAAAGATGGACTCCCAATGAAACTATTAGATCTATCTTAACAATAGGACACTAGACTCTCTTCCATTGTCCATATCTACAATGTCAGGATATACTTAAGTAGCAGAATGATGGGCTTATTACTACTTATGAAGGACTATACTATTGTAATAATATAGGGGAAGATAGAAGGAGGAGTAAGAGAAATCCCAGAATCTATGGAACTATATCATAAAATAATAAAATAAACAAATTTTTTAAATTAAAAAAAAATTAAGTTATGGGAGTTCCTGAAGGTATGAAAAGAGAATCTGGGTCCAAAGATGTATTCCATAAAATATTAATTGAGAGACTCCCTAACATGTATAAAAGGGAAAACAAAGGACAGAGAACCCAAAATATATTCTACCAAGAACAATCCTCTCCACAACACATCATAATCAAACTCTCTTCAGTTGAATATAAAACTAAAGAAATTTCTGTACAGCAAAGGAAGTAGTCAACAAAGTGAAGAAGCAACCAACAGAATGGGGGAAAATCTTTGCACATTTCACAACAGATAGGGACTAAAATCCAGGATTTAAAAAGAGCTTCAGAAACTCAACAACAGCAAAGAAACGGATAAAGGAAGTAAGCAGGTATTTATCAAAATAACAACTGGCTTACAGACATGAAAAAATGCTTGGGCTCTCTAGCTATTATGGAAATATAAATAAAAACCACATTAAGGTTCCACTTAACTTCAATGAAATTGGCTTACATTTGGGAATCCGCTAACAACACCTGTTGGTGGGGATGTGGGGAAAAAGGAATGTTACTCCACTGTTGGAGGAAGTATAGGATAGCGATTAAAAAGAATAAAATTTTACCATTTGCTACAATGTGGTTACAACTGGTGACCGTTATTCTCAATGAGAAAAACCAATCACAGAAAGATAATTATCATATGTTTTCTCTGATATAAGTCAGCATTCATGCAAAATAAAAGAAAAAAAGATATATAAGTAAACATGTATATACATATATTCTCATAGATGAACTGTATGATGAAGAGTATTATACCAGGAAATGAAAATAAGTTTCAGTATGGATCGCTAATCCTGAATAAAAGGAGTTTCCCAATGAAATTGTTAAATATACCTTGACAAAAGGATGTTAGATTTTCCACCATTGACGATAGCTACAATGCTATGATAGACTTAAACAGCAGAATGCTGGATGTGTGTCTGTTCCTGAAGAACTATAGTGTTGTGATAATATGGGGGGAAATGGTGAGGGGGAGAAGGGAGGAGGAGGGACAAACACAGTTTGTTTGATTTGATTATATTAACATATAATTTGATTATATATAATTTGATTTTATATATTTGATTATATATATACCATATGTATATATACAGTTGCTTGTCCAATAACAGATACTTAAAAAGCAACAAAATCATCTATCTTACTAATTTCAAAAGAGTTCTATGAAACTACATGAGACAATATATATGAAAACACTTTGGGGAGGATGCATTCTACTGTGGCCTTTGGCATCTGAGTGTATGCCTGACTATCACTTAACTACCCATGCAACCTGCAAGTAGTCCTTGCTTACCCGGGACAGGATGAAGGAAGGAGCTTATCCAATTTAACAATAAAGTTATTAATGATCTACTTTCATTAGGCATTGTGCTAAAAGATGTATATATATACCAAAATTTGCCTAAAATTATATATATATATATACACCAAAATTACATATATATATACACACACACAAAAATGTTTGCCTAAAAGTTAAGATGCTGCTGAGTTCAAGTCCTTGGCTGGGATGTCAATTTCAGCTTCCTGTTTATAGGCACCCTGGGAGACAATAGATGATGGCTCAAATACTTGGATCCCTGCCAATTACATGGGAGATCAGGACTGTGTTCCCAGTTCCCTGGCCATTTTACAGTTTGGGGAGTGAACCAGCAGATGGGAATTCTCTCCATCTGCCCCTCTGTGTGTGTGTGTGTGTGTGTGTGTGTGTGTGTGTGTGTGTGTGTGTGAGAGAGAGAGAGAGAGAGAGAGAGAGAGAGAGAGAGCGCGCGAAATATGCTTTGCCTCTCAAATATATACTTTCAAAGGATTGTCTCTAACTTTCAAGGAGCTTCCAATCAATTTAAAAATACAGGTTAATAATAGACTAATAATAATCTAGTAGCAGATAACATTATTTTAAAAACACATACTCTTCTAGAGACATTTATGCAGAGAATGCCATGACACTTATGAAAAGACTATCCGTGACTAGTCAGGGCAGTGGGGTTGGGGGAGAACTGGGGATATCACATTCTTAGGTTTTTCACCAAAGTTTGACAAAGGATAAAAGCATTTCCCAGGGGACAGGAAGTGGGATGGGATGGTTCTTCTATTTATAGTAATAGAATAAGAAGAGCTTGAATCAAAGATGAAATTCCAGTATTTAAGAAACATACATGGATAAAACAGACTATGGAATTGATTGAGCAGGAAACAAAACAAAGTATCATTATGCCTAAATAAGAGAAAGTAGTCGAGAATGTACAGTGCTATCAAGAGTCGAATAAGACAAGACTTGAAAAATGCCCACTGAATTTTGAACAAAGGAGTCATTAATGACACTGGCAAGAGCTCATTAGTGATGATTGCATTGGGTACTATATTTAGTAGTGTTAGAAAGCAAATGGGAATTGAGAGAGTAAAGACTGCAGGTGGAGAATACTGTCATTCCAGAAATTTTACTCATTAAATAAAGATGAGACTTAGTGAGGAAAGAGGTAGGATTCACAGTATTTGTTGCATTTTTTGTAGGTCATGGAGATATGAATGTGACATATCCTGGAGGGAAAGGTCTATTAGAGAGCTAGTTGAAGAAATAAAAGAAATAAAATACAATTAACCGATGCATCAAAAATCAAAAATTTGCATTAAAATGTATGAACCAAACAGTATTTATTACTGCTGCATGAAGATGCTGAAGTTGAGTACAAAGTAATTGCTTGTGTTGTTCCTGTACATGTGATTCCACAATATACAGGGGCTTTCAAAAAGCTCATGGAAATTTTATATTCTGTAGTAATTGCACATTAATTTCATAATTTTGCAGTGAAACAAGCACATCCTTTAATTATACTTATTTATAAACTATATGAAACTGCCTTCTCTAAGAGTCTCTGTATATTCTATTCTCTGCTTCAGAAGCCCTTTATCTTCTCTCATAAGCCAATCGTTATGAGTCATGCACACGTTAGCTCAGTGGTCACTTCTGCAAGGAAGCCTTCTCTGACTCCCCAGAGACAAGGGTAGACACCCCTGTTGTACCTGCATGCTTCTATAAAACCTTTTTCTTTTTCCTTATACAAGCTTCTGACAATCTGTCGTAACACACACTGAAATCACATGAAAAATGAGTCAAGTCCCAAGTTGGCTTCTTTTTAAAAAATCCAGCATAGTATTCAGAATCTAGAATATATAGTCATTCCTCTCAATATGCAGAGTATTGATTCCAGGTATTTCCCTTTCCATGAAGTTTTTTAAAAAAAAAAAAATGTACTGTGGGAGATCACTCCTGGATCTCACCCTGCTTGGCCAATGTGGGAGGGCGTAGGCACATAGCACACCATGTCCCTGGGGGATCCCCTGACTACAGTTTCAGCTAACAGAGACCTCAACCTGGCCTGCTCACTGGTCATACAGGTGAGGGTAGTGGGTTGCATCCTGGTCTAAGAGAGATTATCTGTGCTTGGACAAGCTGTGCTGGGATTTCCTTGATAAGCAACTCTGAGATGTCATGTGCGGTTCACATTACCTGCCAACCTACCTGGTATATGTGATTCACAGCCTACCCACCAGCCTATGTGTTGTATGGAACCTATGACATGATTAGAGGATCCAGAGAGATAGACATGCCTTCCAAGTCAATTATACTTTCACTACTGGATGGGAGAACTGCTGGGAGATGCCCTTCTACCTTCCCCTTTCTTAGTCTATATAAGTTTGTGCTTGCATTACAATAAATGCCTCAATCAGACGGCCTCTGGTGGTTCTTGCTGTGGCTGAACACCGTTGCCTCACCCGCTCAGAGGTTTTGGGGGCCAGCTGGTCAGGTAATCCCCCAGATGGTACAGTATTTGTATATCACCTATGCATACCCACTTGTATACCTTCAAACATCTCCAGATTAATTAGAGTATCTTATGCAATGTAACTTGTTTAAGGAAGAAGGGCAATTTTAGAAGTCTGCACATAGTCATTAAAGACATAATTTTTTCTGGTATTTCCAACCCATAAGTGGTGGAATTTGCAGATGCAGTAACTCAGCTCTAGGAGGAATTTAATAAACACATCGTGACTCACATTACATATATGCAAAGAATGTGTATGTGCTGACAAAGAAGGAAGTTCTAAGAAATCTTCTGTGTAACAGAGAAGATAAGCCAGGTATCCAAATGATTCTAATGCAGATAGCACTTGGCTCAAACATTAGTTTTCACATAAACTAGAACAGTCAACCTGTTAAGAGTCAATCATTCCTCTGGCTTGACTTTTGTTAAGCTTTGTCTGTACTGATGATATTCTAGCACTATATTTAGTTTGCAGTTAGCTTAGTTCTCAAACTTTCTTGTCCATTCTGAAAATTTCTCTTCTAATTAAATCCAGTCTAAATTAGTTTGTTATTTACAATTGAGAATGGCAATACATGTTATAATTTTGCCTCTTTAATTTCTCTAATTCTGAATCATTTCAAAACTCTCTTGTCTGTAATTGTTTTACATCAAATGTAACATGAAACAAAATCGATAGGAATGCCATAATCAAACAAATGAATTTTTTTTTGCATTTTCCTTTTCATTGAAATTATATCAGAGATACCTAAATGCCCAGGTTTTTGCAACAACATTCCCAACAGTTAAGATTAAAGATCAAATAAGGTGTCAATCAAATAGATCAGTGGATTTCAAAAGTGAGACAAACACATATACAACAGAATATTATTAAGCCTTTAAAAAATTTGGAAATCAAGATGGCGGAATAGGGTAAGGACATGTTTAAACGGACAGAGAAGCATTTAACCAGAATGAAGCAGAGAGGACATATTTCAGGAAATACGAAAGGACAGAACAACAGCAGAGGGGTACCTGGAGACTGACAGACACAGGAAAGCAGCGGGCACAGCAGTGTGGTGTTGCAGTGAATGATATTCCAGCACGGCGATCTAAACTCCACCAGCAGCCAGAACTCCACCAGCAATCAGGTCCGTGTGGCACCCAGACCTAGCGTCCAACAAGTTCTCACAAGATCAATGCCACCAACAACCTAACTAGATAGGACACCTGGTGTGTCTCTTTAATCCTGGAACCCACTCCAACCAGAAGAGGGAGAAAGGTTGCAGAGACAACAGTGCAGCCTCAGCATGGTATCACAGGAGGTGGAGAGTGGTGAGCCAAGAGCTGGGCTGTGGAGACCACAGTGGATATCTGACATAAGAAGCCAGACCTGGAACTCGCTGGAGATTGTGGCACAAGTGGCTGCAAGCAAAAAGTTGTGTACCAACTGCAATAAGTAAAATCGCATTGTAGACCTGTGGGTGACACAGCTTAGAAACCTGCCCCAAGAAGAAGACTCTGCTAACCAGAAGTACAATGATCAAGAGCAAAAGAAGAGACAAAGGCACAATGAATATTACTGAAAACTCCCCTGCAAAGGAGCAAAACCCTATGCCAACCTCAGAGTTCACTGAGGAAGACATCGAGAAAATGGGGCACACAGAATCCATAAGACTCATTTTGAAGATTCTGGTCAAAAATGAGAAGCTCATGCAAGAGTTCAAAGAATTTAAGGAAGCAGTAAAGCAAATCAAGGCTGGTATATCAGAAATTAAGAACACAGTAGAGCAAACTACAAGTACAGTGGAGAGCCTCCAAAATAGAATGAAGCAAGCAGAAGAAAAAATCTCAGAATTGGCAGATATCTCCTGTCACCAGGGGGAAGCAAACAAAAAGCTGGAAGCAGAGCTGGATCAGGCCAAAAAAAGTATTCAAGAATTGAAAGACACTATTAAGAGGCCTAATATAAGAGTTATGGGAGTCCCAGAAGGTGCAGAAAGAGAGGCTGAGTTTGCAAATGTATTTAAGGAAATAATCAAGGAAAATTTCCCTAATCTGGAGAAAGAATTGGAAAACAAGATCCAGGAGGGACACAGAACTCCCAACAGGCTTGATCAAAAGCGATCTTCACCAAGACATATGATTATCAAACTCTCTTCAATTGAACATAAGGAAAAGATCCTTAAATGTGCACGTGAAAAACATCAATTGACATATAAAGGAAGGCCAATTAAGCTCACAGGAGATCTCTCACAGGAAACTCTACAGGCAAGAAGAGAATGGAGTGACATATTCCAGATTCTAAAAGAAAAAATTGTTGGCCTAGGATAACATACCCTGCAAAGCTTTCTTTCATCTTTGAAAATGAAATAAAATTCTTCCAGAGTAAAGAAAAGCTAAAAGAATTTGCCTCTTCCAAACCTGCCCTGCAAATGATATTGAAAGATGTTCTCTTGACAGAGAAGAGGAATAGCACCCACCCAAACCAAAGGCAAATGGGAAGAACTTCCCAGTAAAATGACAACAGAAGACTAAATCAATGAACAACCCATTCCTACAATGACAGGACCAAAGTACCACCTATGTACATTTAACTCTGAATGTAAATTGCTTAAGCTCAATCAAACGTCATAGATTAGTAGACTGGATTAAAAAACAAAACCCATCTGTTTATTGTCGGGAGGAGACACACTCCAACAAAGATCAGCGGAAACTCTATCACATGGGTTTTGTTGTTTTCTGTTGGTTTCTTCTCTTCAAAACACTTTCTTCTGATTAAATCATTCAATGACTCGTAGATCATGCATTATGTCTGAATATTCTGAACACCCACAAATGATCATTTAAGGAAATAGAAAAGCTAATTATCCTGATTTGGTTGTTATCCATCATATAAATGTATCAAATTAAAACATTATACTCCAGAAAATATGTACAAATATTAAATCTTTAAAGATAGAACAGAAAGAAATACAACACTAGAGCCAAAAGCATAAAAGCAGCTATATTTTTTATGTGGTTTTTCCAGTGTAAGAAATGACTTCCCTTAAGATCACAAATTCTAGCATCCTTTGAGGCAATTAGAGAAAGCAACAAAGAAGCTGCTAGCAAATTCAGAAAGGTCTTTCAAAAATCTTAGTATTGAGGAATGGTATTTTCATGTTTCTGAGGAATGTTTTAGGGTACTTTTAAAGCACTGAGCTAAAAATTGAAAGTTTGCAGCATTAGACTAGGAGAGCTGATTCTAACAAGATATACCGCTCCTCCTGCCTTTGGTGAAATCATGACAAGATACATCACTGTCAATAATTTGCTTAGGATCGTAGAGCAAAATTTTGTGGGTTTCACAAAGGAATTAAGTCTGGTTTGCTCTGGTGTAGGTCACAGAATACTGCATCAACTGCATCTAGAAGGTAGCATCCATATTTTCACTAATATTGCTAGAAAGTATTACATAATGTATAGCAAGCTGATAAAGCTAGGACTTTCAAATTTCATCAAAACTATGTAAAAACTATTTCCTCTCCCACATTCTATTTTCTTGATCTAATAAAGAGCAGGAACTTTCAAATCAGACCGAGTTGGGTTCAAGTTCTAGTTCCACCATTTGGTAGCAACCTTTAGGCAAGCCATTTACTTTCATTTGTTCTTAGCTTCTTTTTAAGATTTCATTTATTTAAAAGCAGAGTTACAGAGACAGGAAGAGATAAAGATCTCCTGTCCACTGGTACATACCCTAATTAACGTCAAAGGTCAGGGTTGAGCTAAGCTAAAATTAGGAGCCAGGAATTCCATCCATCCCACAGAGGGACAGGGTTCCGAGTACTTGAGCCATATTTCATCACCTCTCCAGTTACATTAGAAAGGAGTTTGGTCAGAAGCAGAGCAGCTTGGACTTAAATCAGCTAGCTGATGTGGAATCCAACCTGCCAGGCAGTAGCTTAATTTGTTGCAACATGAAGCCAGCCTGTCTCTTAGCTTCTTTATGAACCATAGAGGAATTATAACACGTCCATCACACAATTTTTGAAGACTAAGTAAAATGACTTATGGAAAAAAACAAGAACACACTCTTCAATTATTATTGATTTCTTTCCTTTTTTGAATAATGAACATGCCACTTTTAAAACTTTAGTTTTCATTTTCTTTCATGAAGAGATTAGCAACAATTCTGTCATTTTGCTATGAAACAATCTTTGGGGAAACGTCCATGTTTCTTATAATAGCATAATATACATGTGACTTTGCATTCTTTTTTATATGATACAGTTCTGTAAGTTCTGGGATTTCCCCTCTCCTTTCCAAAGCTTCCTCTCCCTGCCGCAGATTTCCTCTCTAGTAGTACAATGGGTAGTCCTTTATGAACAGTCCTAAGTCCATCATTCCACTACCAAAGCATTTCCCAACATTCTAGGTATGGACAACTGCAGAGAATCCAGCATCCCACTGTCAGGCTATATTCAACAGTTTTACCAGGAGTCCATCTTTGATTCGGATGCAGAGAGGCATACTGCACTATGTCTCCACATTGGGACATATGACTTTGTATTCTAAAGGTCAAAAATGACTTGTCTTTTAAATACCAACATACTCTAGACAAGACCAAGATTCAGGAGGACAGATAAGATCTACCTGGCTCAGTCAGCATGTTGCCAGAAAACAGCACAGAAAAATACTGAAGGAACAGACTAGTAACATGGCTCATAGAGTTATATGTTAAGGAGGTTATGTTTATCATGAACAGGTCTGGGAAAGAACAGAGACTCGTATTTTGAAAAACCGTTTTGAGAGAAATTATCTTTTAGTTTATAAATTTAAGCTGTAAAAGTTTGCTTAAAATTTTCTAAGCATTCTGCTTCGTATCAAATAGTAAAATGGCCTGAGGATGTTTGCAGTTGGAGTTGGTTTTTAATACAGTAATTCACATTGCTAATCCTGAAGTTGGTTGAAAATAAATATGATCAAGCTGAGAGATTTTTAACACAGAATTTAACTTTTCACTCCTTTCCTTGATTTTCATAATTTAAGGAATAGGGCCATGATTGATAACTTAAAACTATCATTCCATTTAGAGGTTGCTTTTATATTGCATTTTTATTTAGCAATTAGGAAGAAAGAAGGGAATATTTATTCAGTGGGAAAAGCTGCATTAGTTATGAAAACCAAACCAGGAGTTTTTCTCTGTTCCTGGATGTTTTAAGTTATACCTGTACTATGCATGCAAATGAGGCCTACCCTAGAACACTTCTGAGACTAGGCAAGTAAAATTTGTCCAATATGGAGAATTAGCAGGTCGACTCAAATAACAGGTATAAAAACCAGAACTTGTTACTAACAGAGTTAATATGCATACTGGTAGTCATATCATTAGCTTTGTTTCTGAAGATATTTAGAAACTGTAGTAGAAGAAAGGTGGCATTCATTGACTACCCTTTTCCTCTTCTCCATGGAAAGCACACTATGTAAGAAAAATGCAATTTGCAACAGCATACTTTATGAAGATATAGGAGAGAGGAGCTTGGGTTCTCCAAACATAAAGTAACAACAAGGAAATAGAAAAGCTAATTATTCTAACTGGATTAGCATATGGTGTACACATGATGAAATATCACACTATAGCTCATAAATATGAAAAATGATTTCATACTTTGTCATACCAAATGTTTCATAGTTATTAATCCAAGCAAAATTTGAAAATTGAATTTTTAAAAAGAAGTATTCTAGACAATAATTTAAAATATCAACTGAAAGTCCTATGGATCTTAAGCAGCACATCATATTTATAACATTTGTTTTGTAGTATGCATTGAAACATTACATCTAATAGTCTTCTCCATATTTATTGGTAGAAAATTGGTACATGAAACTTGAAAGTGCTTCATGAGCAAGTAACCAATGCCAATTATTTTCTTAATGGATTATGGCAAGCATGTTAAGAAACAGCTGAGGAAAGGTTGGTATACCAGAGAAATTAATGTTCACAATTTGCAAATAGTTTGGAATTGCATATGATATTTGGCTTCCAAAACCAATTTTGTTTTTCATGATTAAAGGAACATTTCTGAGCCAGAAACAAACACAAATGCAGCATTAAATAGAATTCGTATGGTCGTATGCTCACCTTTGACCTTAAAGGGAGTAAAACGCAGTACTTTATTTTTTCAATTACTGGTAAAATAAAGACAACCAATGGGGTGTGATTAAAAATGCCTCACGAATTCTTTAACATTAAGCATGAAACTACTTGACTACATTAAACAGTATCTACAAATCCGAGAAAAAACTTCCTAAATCAATAGATTCTCATATTGCCACTATAGTTGCTTTTAAAATTGGACCATAAACTATGGGGAAAAAACTAATAGGAGTGACTATACAATATGATGCCCAACTCTGATTAAAGTTGTCTCTTCAAAGTTGCACCTCACATTTATTTCAATAATCCTGCCATGTGTCAAAACATGCTCTTCCTGTTTGTAATTTTCTTTTTTCCATAAATTGATGTATACCCACACAGAAATCACAATCATAGAGATCAATGAATTTTTATGTATGCATACACCCATGCAACAACCCACACCGATCAAGAAGTAGGACATTTTTAGAATCTGAAAAAGCTCCTTTATGCTTACCGAAAAGGAAAACATTTTTCTAAACAATATCAATACAGGTAAAGTTTTTAAATTTTATATAAATGGAATATTACATTATACACTTTTGAGTATATGACTCAGCATTTTTAAAGTAACACATGTTCTTGCATATATCAAATTTAATGTAATGTTTCGCTATGTGAACATATCATACTTCATGCATTCTACAAGTGAAGGATTATTGGCTTGTCTCTAATTTGCGGTCATTGTGACATATCATTATTTTATGAATGTAAGTACTCCTTATCTAAAAGTAGAATTTTTAGGCAACACAATCATATTAGTCATTTTAGTAGTTACTACCAACCCAATAAAACTTAAAGCAGAATCTTGAAGAGATGTTTGCATACATATGGTCACAGCAACATACTTCACAAAAACCAAAATGTGGGAGCAGCAGCTGACCACCATAATGTGTACATGCAATGGGATATTTTTCAGCCATTAAAAAGAAAGGGAATTCTGGCATATGCCATAACATGGGTGATCCTTAAAGCCACTATGCTAAGTGAAATAAGTAAAAAAGACAACCAACATATGCTTCCATTGATATGAGGTATATAGGATAACCAGATTCAGAGAGACAAAAAGTAGGATAAGGGCTACAGGGAGCTGCGAGAAACAAGGAATAAGGAGTATCTAATCGGTAGGGAATTTCAATCGTAAAAGATGGTAAGAGTTTGCAATACACGGTGGAGAGAGTTGCAGAAGAATGTGAATGTACTTAATATCACTGACCTCCACTTGTAAAATGCCAAAAAAAAAAAAGTAGGTATGGTGATAAATCGGGCTTTATGTGTATTTTACCACAATTAAGTCTTTGTAAACAGTACCTAAAACTGGTTATGTTATCTTACACACACAGCAATGTATAATTTTAATCTTTTAACTTTCTAATTAGCTTTTGGTATTATTCAGCAATTTAATTTTAGCCCAAATAGAGAGTGTGCATAATGCTTCCATTCTGTGTTTTTTTTTTAAACACTAAGAAGTTGAGCATCCTCTAAGAAGTTTATTGCATATTTGGATATAGTCTTTTGATAAGTACAGGCTCAATTCTTTCACACATTTATTTCTGTTTACTTGTGTTTCTCTTATTTCCCACAGTGGCTATTTCTATATTTCAACTACAATACTATCATTGAAGCATGTCCTTTCACTCCTTTAACAATATTACTTGATAAACAACCATTCTTGGGTCACGTTCTTTTGAATTTCCTAAACAGCAAACTATTCTCACCATTTGTGAAAGGTATTGATCCCCAGAAAATAAATGTTAAAACTTAAAATCCAAGAACTGAAAGCTAGGAATCTTAATAATGATGATGATGACACAACCCTCCAAGTCTAATCAAAGGCACATAAAGACTCTCTATGAAGTCACTGCACACATAATGGTAGAAATGAGCTAAGCAGCACACGTAGAAATTGTCCTGTCAGGAAGTGACCTATTATATGTAATTTGTTTTGTATATCTTGTACTACTACTAAGAGTTGAAGTGATATTTTAGGGTCTGGCCCAGTGGCCTAGCAGCTAAAGTCCTCGCCTTGAAAGCGCCCCGGGATCCCATATGGCTGCCAATTCTAATCCCAGCAGCCCCACTTCCCATCCAGCTCCCTGCTTGTGGCCTGGAAAAGCAGTTGAGAATGGCCCAAAATCTTGGGATCTTGCACCCACCTGTGAGACTCAGAGTTCCTGGCTCCTGTCTTCTGATCGGTGCAGAAACCAGCTGTTGAAGTCACTTGGGGAGTGCATCATCAGACAAAAGATTTTCCTCTGTGTCTCTCCTCCTTTCTGTATACCTGACTTTGCAATAAAGAATAAATCTTTCAAAAAGAAAGAAAAAAAGACATTTTAGGGGACGGAAATAAATATGATCAAGAATATCAATAAGGTAACTGATCTAGCCATAGATGACCAATTTGATTTAAAATTAGGCAAAATTGGGGCAGGCACAGTGGTGAAGCAGGCCACATGCTGATTGCGGTCCTGGCTGTTCTGCTTCCAATCCAACAGTCCACTAATGCACCTGGGAAGGTGGTGGAAGATGGCCCATGTACCTTGTTCCCCGCCATCTATTTAGTAGACATTCATAGAGTTCCATATTCCTGGCTTGAGCCTAGATTAGCCCTGGCTGTTGTGGCCATTTGAGAGGGGTGAACCAGTGGATAAAATAATCTCTCTCTTTTTCTTTATTCTTCTCTCTGCTTCTCTCTCAGTTAAACCTAAAAATAAAATTAGGCACAATCATGATATTTAATACCTGTGTGCGTGTGACTAAACAATTAAAAAGGACAAATTCTAAAAATTATTTGAGTGATAGCAATATCAATGAAGTGTGTATACAACTTTCCAAGGTGGTAGCATTGTTGGATGTGTGTCTCAAAAGTATGTTGTCATTTTCCTACTGGGAAAATAACCAGTAGGCCCTATGGACATGGATCAGTGGATACGCATCGCCAAATGACAATAGTATATGACCTCTTATCCATCTCACCCACTGATATAGCATTCCAAGATCCAAACCAGAACTAAATGAAAACAACTCCTTGATCATAAGAGGGACATAACCCTAGTTCCAAAATCTGAAATGCCAGAATTTTGTTAAAAATATTAAAGAATCATCATACTACAGATGTTCACAGGTTGATTCAAATTCAGACTTAACACAAAGGGTGGTATTTTTAAAATTCATTTAATGGATTTCATAATACATGGATAAAACACATTCTTTAAAAAAAAAAAGCTTTATCTATTTTTATTGGAAAGGTAGATTTACAGAGAGAAGGAGATACAGAGAAAAATCTTCCCTTCTGTCTGCTGGTTCACTTCTCAAATGGCCACAATGGCCAGAGCTGAGCCGATCCAAAGCCAGGAGTCATGAGCTTCTTCCATGCCTCCCACATGGGTGCAGGGTCCCAAGGCTTTGGGCTATTCTTTGCTGCTTTCTCAGGCCACAAGTAGGGAGCTGGGAGGGAAGTAGAACAGATGAACAAGAACAGGTGCCCATATGGGCTTGCAGGAGGAGGATTAATATACTCTGCTATCTTTTGCCTATGGAAATAGGCCTGTTTAAACCAAACAAAAGAATGAGATTTAAAGAAAAGCTTAGGAATCCTAGTGAGTAAGGCAAAGCCAACTATGCGTTGTGAATTAAGAGCAAACAAAATATCATTTTGAACACTTGTTGTTTCCCAGCACTGGCATAAACACTTGAATTAACTCATGCTATTCTTACAAATACATGAGTTGTATACAATGACGGTTTGAATATGATTTGTACCCTCTCAAAACTCATGCTAATTTTTGAAGAAAAATCAACAGATAAAAATTGTACCTATTTATGTGGAACTATATATTTCAGTACATGTATATATTGTGTGATGTCCAATCGGGTTTTATATATATATATATATTTTTCAAACACTTAACAGTTCTTTACAATGAAAACTCCCAAAATCCTACCTTCAAGCTTTTTATACGGAAATGCATAGTATGTTATCTACAGTCATTCTACTGAATAGAATCCCAGAAGATCATATTGAAATTTGATTACCACTGTGACAGTTTGGGGAAGGTGGGGCCTTTAAAAGGCATCAGGAGGGATTAACACTGATGTGGAATAAATGGGTTAATTATCACTGGGGCAGGTTGTTACAAAATGTCAGCCCCTCATGATTTTACATGCACTCATATGCCCTTCCACTTTACTGCTATGTTATTATATTGCATAAGATTCTCAACAGATGAGGGTCCAATCTTGAACTGCTAGTCCCCAGAAACATGATCTAAATAAACTTCCTCCGTCTATAAATTTCATAATCCTAGGCATCTTGTTAACATAGCAATAGAAAGACTAAGTCCATTGTCATCTCCAAAGTATAGCTGAAGGAACTGAAATATATTGGAGCCATGTACCTTTACCTGGATGGATAATGTGGATAGCCCTCACATGATACAATTAGAACTAACATGATCTATTTGACCTCAGAGAGTTGTAGTCCTCCACTGCCCCTACCACTGAAAGCTGCCTAACTTGAGTACTTGACAAGGATTAAATTAATCAACAAATACATTAGAGAAAGGTGATTTCATGTATATTGTTGGAGCTCTTAGGTATATTTAACCAAATCTACTTTGGCAAGTTTATAGAGAAAGAAATTTAGTGAAACGGATCAGGTACTTCACAGAATCTGCTAGAACTGCCAAAAATCACACCTGGATGCCAACTAACCAAGAGCAATGATGCATCAAAAAGAAATGTCCAACTGCAAGTCAGGACTTAGGGCAGAAAGAGTACTGCTGCTGCTGCCTCCTGCTTCACACTTTACCATGAACCTAGACATAAACTCTGCCATAGCTGGCTGATGAGGACAAGATGCCTCAGCTACTCTACTTGAGAGAACACTTATGTCCTTAAATACAGCTTATGTCTTATATTTCTCACATATGCCTCCCTATCTCATGCATGGCATGTGACCTGGCAGGGGAATCTGAAAAAGAAATGATATTTTAGGTTTCAGGCTCCAAATATAGCAAGGAAAGCTAACAGAGAAGTATTATAGACACTGAATGACCTAACTCATGAGATCATTGATCCGATATGACCAAGATTTTACTTGGGCCTTCTTTTAAGCAAATAGTGAATATACCGAGTATTTCAAATTAAGAAGGTTGAATAATAATCTTACAATGAAAATCTGACCTCCATGACATTAGTGCATGTAGACAATTACCTAGACTGCCAAAATACTGAATATTTAGTATCAGCCAACCAAGCCCAAAACCTGGAAGCCATTCTTGTCCTTGATTGATTTCTATTCCTTACCTCGAGTGCTAAGACCTGTGATTCCTGTCTCCCAAATCTTTCTGAAAAGCATCTTTCCATCATAACTACTTCTGCATTGGTGTTTTCATTCCCTGAAAAATTACACAATCACACACAAGAAAAACTGTATAATTTCTCACATTCCACTGTATTCTCTGTGGCTGGAATGTTCTTCATTCCCCATGTGAACATGAGAACTCATCCATCAACATCTAATTTAAGAGTCACCTTCCTTGTTAATTCCCAAAGTTCTCTACTCACACTTCTAGAATAACACTAATGTCATTCTGCTTTGCTGTTATTGTTCAAAAGTCTTCCTCTCCCCATTAGGCTCCAAATTCTTTGCAAAAGCCATCATCACACCTCTGTGTCTATCTACTGAACCTTCTTCCATTTATATAAGAAATAAAATGTCTACTAACTGGAACTACAAATAGGGTATGATCTTATCCATGCTTCAGTTTTGTTTTACTATTCTGTAGCACGGTTATATGAGCATTATTCATTGTCATTACTATTTGTCATGTATCTATTTCAAATCTGCTAAATATATTCACATTATCATGAAACCACCAACATCACTGTCTACAGAACTTACCATCTTGCCAAACTAAAACCCCATACCCAGTAAACAACAACTTCCCATTATTTCCTCTCCAATATTCTTGGAAAATATCATTCTATCTTCTGTCTATGGCTTTGATTACTCTAAGTACCTCATATGGTAGAGCCACACAGGATTTGTTTTTCTCTGTCAGTTTATTTTTGAACTCCAAATATGCTACATTGCCAGTGGACAGCAAAACAGTGAAAGTTTAATGTGAAAATATTTGTATTATAACTACTCTTTCACACACAGAGGAATTTATCATATCAGAAAATCTCTGAGCTGATCAGAATTCTCTCCCAAAAAAACCTCTCAACTTCCTGATTTTGAGGAAATAATGTGCTTTTTCTTATTATACAAGTTTCCAAATCCCCAGAGAAAAGGCAAGACAGCAGCTGGCACTGACTAACAAAAAAAAATTCCAGTTAACATCTGTAAGCTCTTCAGTATGTGCTATACTGTGGGAAAAAAACAAACAAGTAACAGAGAAGACAGCAAGCAAATTTAATAAATACCAGAAACATGACCACAGCCATTCAAGGAAAGATGGTATCTGTTTCATTCACCCTCAGCAAATGATTAGACTAAAAGTTAAACTCAAGATTTATCTACAGCTTTCCTTGGACAGGAAAGAATAAAAAGTAAGCATTTTTGATGTTGAAATTTTCAGAACATAGCACCATAAACATCTATAAACAATATAAAAATAGTATGTCAATATAGCTTAAACCCGTCATCAAAATGTTGCCTGCTTTTGGTATTGCTGAAGTCTCATCTTGCCAACAATAAAATCCGAAGTCCTCCTGATGGCATATAAGGCTCTGTGTCACCTGGCCTGTTAACTTGTTGACTTCTCTGCTATCACTCACTTCCTCATTCATTGTTCAACCTTTGCCAGCCATAGGGACCTCCAAGCTGTTTCTCAAACACTTAAAAACATGCCTTGGGGCCTCTTTGTCCCTCTGTATTTAATATTTTGTCCTAAGACATTCTCATGCCTTACCCTACTCAATGTCCCCTCCTCAGAGAGGCTGCCCCTGACCACCACTTAAAAAAATGACATCTCCGCCTCTATCATCTTTCATTCCCTTACTCTGCCTTACTACTCTCCAAATAAGCTATACTTACCTGGAATATTTTCATGTTCTTACTGACTGTCATCCTTTACTAGAATGAAAATACCATGAGCTCACAGATGCCTAATGCTTTTTTGTGCTATATCCCTAGTACCTAGCATACTAGCAAAGTATATATCAAAACTAATATTTGGGGCCAATGTTGTCATGCAGCAAACTGCTTGTGACATCCGCATCCATTATTTGGAGCACCAACTTGAGTCTTGGCTGCTTCCACTTTTTGGCTAATGTGCCTGGGAAGGCTATGAAGGATGGGTCAAGTGTTTAAGCTCCTATGATCCATGTGGGAAACGCAGGGCTCCTGGCAACAGCCTCGCCATTATGATCCCTGGAAAATGACCATTAGATGAAAGATCTCTCTGTGTTTCTGTGTGTGTGTTTCTGCATGTGTATGTGTGTATCAAATAAATAAATCTTTTAAAAAAATTCTCCGGACTGATGTTTTAGTATAGTTCCATTACCCAAGTCACTATGCTTTTGAACAATCCATCCAACAAATATTTAGACACTATTGATTATTTATCATCCTGTGATATGATTTCTCTGAAATAATCTCATGTAATAGCCACATGACTAGGAACAAGAAAATTATCTAAAGTGCAACTTAATGGCAGCATGTTCTCAAAGGCCCTTTTTGTGATTATTATTCTGTCCTGTCTGGAAAAAAAAAAAAGAAATCCAGGTAGAAGGAGTTAAAAGAATTTAGCAAGAGTACCACAGCACAATCATACTCTATAAAAGTGGATGGCTGCATTCCGTTCCCTTAATTAAGCATCATTTTTAAACTAATGACATTTTAATCTTGTCTTCCAAAGTTATTGACTTGGTAAATTTTAAACATAATTGAAAATCCATTAATTCTTACCTCTATGCTTTCAAAACAGAGAGAACCACACAAACATACCCACACATATGCACACATAACAAAGATTCTATCCTCGGATTGTCAGCCATAAAGAAAAAAATCCTTTCTTATTAGTACTCAGGAGTTCCTCAAATCTAATCCCTGAGCCTGAATCATTAGCATCTCCTGGATACTGGTCAGTAGTGCCATGTGAGTTAGAAATGTGGAGGCTGTGGCCCAGCAACCTGTACTTTAATAAGCCCTTCAGGTGAGGCCTAGACAACACAAATTGAACCTACATCCTTTTCCACAAATCTCTAAGAAAGGTATGCCACAAGGAAATCGTGAAGGCAAAAGGGGAAAATACATAAATGTACAAAGCCTGAATGTGTAACAGACAGGAAGAGAAAAGCAGCAGCTGCTGTCACTAGAGTTTCATTTATTAGATCATTTTTTGCACGCTTCTTAGTTCAGGTTGATATATCTTGCCATGGAAATCATTTGAATGATTCATACACCTGCTTCTTCACAATGAACCTCTAAGTATCTACTGGTGAGGCTGAATTTGAGCTTTACACAGATGTTGGAAATGTCTTGATTCTAATTGATCTATCTTCATAAATATTAAGACACTTCAAGAATAGTGTATCTTTTAAAATCCTTACATTGTGGATAATGACAAGTGAGCTCAGTGGTCAACATTTACAAAATACTGAGTTACGAGTTGATGAATATTAAGTATAAAAGCCAAGATATCATTGGACAAAATTGGAAACAGAAAGGATAGAAATCTGTGTGGGAATGCATATTTCCCCAAACATTCATTCCATTAGGAAAAAGTGCCAACATTCTTGAAAAATCTCCCTTTACTTTTGACTTTTTTTCAGGATACTTGGAATTTTTTAATAAAATAAGATTTGAAAAACTTAGGAAGTAAAGTATTTTACAAGTAATAATGATACAAATGATAGGAAATAATGATTGGCTACCTTCCTATAAGACTGAAAATGCTAGGCTCTACAAGCAGTCTCACAATCTCTCAGCAGTACTTAATGGTAGTTATTATTATCTTCATTGACAATGAATATAAATAAGGTTAAGTAACATGACCCAGGCCACATAAATAAAGAGTAGAGGTGAATGGGAACCAAAACCTGCAGCATTTCAAATCCCATGTTGATAACCACTACACTTATGACTCAGTGTCCTTTCTCTGCATATCTGTAAGTATTTATTTACACTTCAGATATACTCCATTGTCATTGTAAGAGTTTAAATAAGAAGATGCACTTAAAACTAAGAGTGAAAGCTTCATCAGCATCATCTAACTGTAAATTTACTTTTTACTTCATATTTCAAGTGAGAAAAATGCCGCACTTCAACAGCATTTTCCTACTGAAAATCCAACAAAACTATTCTAAAAAGTCTATTTATTAGCTCACATAGAAAAAGAAGTCTGTTGTAATCACAACAAATGGGAATAGTTATTACATTTCTAAACATGATTTGGTGAAGTACAGTTCATTTTTCAAAATACATGTTGGTGCTATTAATACAGTACTGATAAAATTTGTTACTTACAAAAGAAAAGCTTCAGCTAGCTGGGCTGTCAGTGTGGACACAACCCAGTATCATCTCTGTCTTCTGTCTTCCCATTCAGCCATGATTCCTCCCTTGTCAGCTCTCTGCTGTGATAAATTAGTCAGAAACCTGGCAATCCATTCACGTTTGCTTGATTCTCCAGTAAGACAGGTGTATTTATTTAACAACTCCTAGCAGGGAGCAAAGACGTTCTTTTTTTTTTTTTATCTGCTGAAAACAGTTTGAGTCTACATTTGTTTTCAATTAACTCAGATTTCATTATAAAGTAGCAGAGTCTTACTGTATCTTCAAGTATCATATGTCAATCCATTTCCACATCTCTATACAGATGATAGTGCACACTAAGACTTACGGTAGCACAGCAGAGAATGAATTGCATGAAACACTGTCTTCTTTCTTTTACACTCTTGTAAGCAATTCTTGCTCAACAAGTTCCAAACTGGCCCAGTGATATTTAATTGTTCTTTGATGCTTTTCTCTGCCAACTAGATGAGAAAGATAGCTTGCTGCCCCATCCACATTTTACTGCAGCCAACAAAGTACTCTGTAGTAAATTACTGCCTTGGCTCCAAATGCCAGGATCAGAGCCTTTGCTCTTCCAACTCAGCTCTAGTGCCCAACTCCCTGAAAGTTGGCTGCAAAACCCAACATGCTCTGAGTCATTTTGTTTCAATACTATTCAGAGCTTCTGGGTGATCCCAGTCTGATCCCTCTTTGTCCAAAGGTAATAAGGTGTTAATTCCTGAGGGAACTGATATTCTGGCAAAGGATCACCTCAACAAATAATCACCTGTTTGTGTCATTTGCCATGGCTGCTTCAGGATTGCTCTTACCCCAAGGTGAGCAGATGCAGTCCCAGGATCCTAGGTTGAAACCCATCAGCCTGGGGAATTAGCATGGGAGCTGAAAATGGCCCTTTCTTACTGAGATTTTTATACATATTTAAAACAAAGTGAACTTCTTAGAACACATAGAAAAAGGAAGATATGTATATCATGCTTGCTATATAGTCTGTTAAGAGTTAGGAGCAGGACCCGGCACAATGTTTCAATGGCTAATCCTCACTTTACATGCTTGGGAATCCCATACGGGCACAGCTTCATACCCTGGCTGCTCCACTTCCCATCCAGCTCCCTGCTTGTGGCCTGGGAAAGCAGTAGAGGACGGCCCAAAGCCTTGGGACCCTGCACCGGCATTGAAGACCTGGAAGAAGCTCCTGGCTCCTGGCTTTGGATCATCTCAGTTTCATCCGTTTTGGCCACTTGGGCACTGAGCCAGCAGATGGATGATATTTCTCTCTGTCTCTCCTTCTGTCTATAGCTTTAATCTGCCTTTCCAATAAAGATAAATAAATATTTCTTAAAAAGAGGAGCAAAGGAATATGAATCAGTCTCCTAAAAAGGACAAAATGTTTCAGACTCCCAGTGTGCAGATGGACATATGACAGGCACTTCAGCCATTGTGCTTTCTGCTAATGTGTCATTTCTCCCCACTCCCACCCTGTTCCCTTTCTATAATAAACACTCTCCATTGTGCACCAAAGCAAGGCACTATTTATGTTGAGGAAACCCTATCTAAACAGCAATTCAAATCAAACTAGGTATACATATGTAATGTACTGTAGTGGATTGATCAGATGGAATAAGGTAGAAGACAGAGGGATATGAATAGATGCTTTGCATTTGTATAAAGTTGTAAAAATTCATATTTCTGCAAGGAAAAACTGTCTTCAGAAGTGTCTTCAGTATTTTATGTATCTGGAGGCAGGTTCTCCAAACATAAGAAAACAAAACAAAACAAGGCTTTCCAATCCACTTTAGTGCAGGCTGAAGCAATGAAAGTTACACAAGGTTGTTAGAGTACCAGCCAGGGGGTCCCAGGCAGCCTTTCACTTAAGATACAAACTATATTCAGGTTCTAGCTTCTGCTTTTATAGGAAACATACTGCCAGATCAGAGTTATGTGATGAAATTTTCAGTGTCAGTGGTCAGGAAGTTAGTAATGGTTGGTGGCCTTGAGAGGGTGAACTGTGTGTACTGCTATTCCTTGTGCAAACAGAAAGGTAGGCAAATCTCTTCTCTCGGGAAAAAAAAATATCTACATCAAGGAAAAGTCTAGGAAGGTGCCTCAGTAATACCACAGCAAAAAGAACTGTGGATACAAAGGGACTTCATTATTAGCCATTACCCAAGGCCTGGCTGTCTGCCAGTCTCAGCAACATGAATTATAGGTGTGGTTGGTAAAGTCAGGAAAAGACAGAGCTAGGAGGACAAAAACAGTAGTGGCAGAAGAATGACCATTTGTTTCATTATGGTCTTGGACACAGACAGACACTGAGCAGCCATGCTGTACTGAATGTGTGGCTTTGGTCAGTATTTTAAGTTTTCTGAGCCCCAATATATAATGAAAAAAAGGTAAAGACCCACTTTTCCCATTCAAATACTACTCATTTAAAGTTCTCTGCGAATATGACACCCCACCAAAAATAAGGTACATCTGTTCTTTCTGAAATCCATGAAGGCCTATATCCAAGTATTTCTGTAAGTACAAAAGAAGGGAGCAGCTAATTCTGACATAGGTCTCTTCTACCCCGCATCCTCTGCCTGGGGTGAAAGTAGTTACTAGACGTACAAATCATGTACTCTATAGAGGATAACATGTCAACATTTGGTCCTTATACCTTCTACCCATTTGCTAGCTTTTACTTTCACTTGTGTTGTGTTCTTATGGTATGGTTACAGTATGGTTCCCTAATAGCTGAAAACTGTGGTTCTAAAAGAAGACCATGAAAGAATATAATCCCTCAATGAAGAGTACTTTCATAATAGCAGAGGCAAGATTCCACATAGAACCTTCCTTTTCCCTCTACACTCCATTTCTCTGAGGCAACATTTCTCTCGGCATCTACACAAGACATGGAAGAGGGTCTAAAGATTCATTTTGATTGGAAAAGCAGATTTACAGAAAGAAGGAGGGACAGAGAGAAGTATCTTCTGTCCACTGTTTTATTCCCCAAGTGGCCACAATGACTGGAGCTGAAATGAAAGTCAGGAGCCCAGAGCTTCTTCCAGGTCTCCAACAGAGGTGCAGGGTCCCAAGGCTTTGGGCCATCCTCTGCTGCTTTCCCAGGCCATAAGCAGGGAGCTGGGTGCGAAGTGGAGCAGCCAGGACATGAAACAGCATCTATATGGGCTCCCAGCATGTACAAGGTGAGGAGTTAGCCACTGAAGCATTGTGTCAGGCCCAGAAGTGGGTTTAAGAAACCAAACCCTAAGGATCTAGTGGGTGCAATATTCAGATGACTGACACATTCCCTTTTCTCTCTCTCAAAAAGTGAAAGGATTGTACATAGCAAGGGTAGTAGCACAAACAGAACTGTTTTATATGAATTATTTACACTTTTCAGTAGTGTAAAAATTATTAGCAGTAATTGCTTTGTTACATATGTCATAAAGAAAGTGAATTAGGAGATAATCACCGAAAACAGTCTGTGAGCATCCTATCTGTATTATGCATATTAATGTAACACATGCTTTGTGTGTCAAATAAGCATGTAGGTTACCTGAGGTCAATACATCATCCATCATTATCTATCTTTGGTGGTCATCAGTGCCCAACATGGTGGTGTATGCAAAGTAGGTAGGCAATTCTTGATAGTTCCTCCCTTTTCTATAGATGAGCAGGTCAAGCAACCAAATCTATGCTGGAAACATGTCCTTGTGGATGTTTGCATATTTCTGTCCTGCTTATCGTTCTCTGGGGCATGACAAAAAACTGGAGATTAATGGTAAAAAATATTGGGAATATTTCTTTGAAATAAATACTTGCTCTGCAAAGTTTCTCCATTTGGTCAAGATAGGGCACATGTTTGTAGAAACCAGGGCTATAGCATGTTATAAGCATTGCTTCCAAGTTGTGTGGGTGGCTTTTATTATTCTACCTTAAACAAGTAGCTATTACGTTAGCAGGTTAAAAAATGCAGTTTTGAATTTTATTAAAAGTAGCATGACTGTAAATGCTGCACAAATGTAGCTAATTCTGTTTTTAGAAAAATTCAGCACAGCTCCACAGATGAGTCATTCTCTACATCCTCAGGAAGATGTCTACTGAAAATAATGTCTAAGATATTTTCCATTAATGAAAGCTTAAATTGATTTCATAATTACAGGTTTAAAGTCCTCTTTGAGGTAGATATAACTGAAATTTTAAAGTGGCATTTCTAAAAATGCTTTTGTTTTTCATTTTAAAAATAATTTCTAACAGTACCCATTATGTTTCAGAAAGAGGATTTTCTAGGAGCATTTAGATACATAAAAAATGTAGACTTTTAATTAAACACAAATTATTTGCCATATTGGGGCTACTCATGAACAGAAACAGATGAGGATATTTTCTTTAAAAATTTTTCCTTCACATTCTACATTGTTCTTGAGAAAACTGGAGTAGGGTGGAGAGGAGAAGGTGGTAGAATGCAGATTTGTAACATTCATAGGAGACCTCGAATAAAAACAGACATGAAGTTATCTAACTGATTAAATAAGTTGCATATGGGTTATTATTGTAGTTAGACCCTCTTCTAGGAGACCAGACCCACTTCTACGAGACCAGACTCTCCAAGAAAAGAAAGGGGTTGGGGGGAGGAGAATTAATTAGCTCAACTTGATTAATGTTCCTCAAGTCCCCATTGGGAGAATAATTTATCTGATACTGACCAAACAAATTTGTCAGACAATTGTTTCATTCTTTCAAGTGTAACTCATAGCAATTGGTAGAGAGGACCTATTTACACTCCAAAAATTGATTATATAATGGATGCCAAAATACCTCACAACATGTAGTGATTGGAAATAACATTCCCTAGACACCATTTCCTTCCTTTCTGCACTTGAGCACATATTCCATAGAGTCACTGTGTTAGGCACCAAGGAAACAGCATGTATTAAGGATATTACGGGACCAGAGCTGTGATTCAACAAGGCTAATCCTCCACCCTCAAGTGCCAACATCCCATACAGGCGCTAGTTCGTACCCTGACTACTCCACTTCTGATCCAGCTTGCTGTTTATGGCTTGGGGAAAGCAGCAGAGGATGGCCCAAGTCTTTGGGACCTTCCACTCATGTGGAAAATGTGGAAGAAACTCCTATCTCGTGCCTTCACTATTGGCTCAGCTTCAGCCACTACAGCCATTTGGGGAGTTGTAGCCATTTGGGGCATGAACAGGCAGGTGGAGGATCTTTCTGAATATGTCTGTCCTTCTCTCTGTAAATTTGCCTTTCCAATAAAAATAAATAATTTCTTTAAAAAAAAAGAATATTACAGTTGGAGGGAGCGAGAATAGGAAGAGGAAAAGGAGAAATATACTACAGTAAATTCTATATTACCCTTGCTGGAAAAAAATCAGGATGCTTAGTGAATTTCAAATCAATAATGAATAATATGATGGTTTTTGTGTGCTCATGCAATATTTGGGACTTATGTGTATTTTTATCGCTGATTGTAAAATTTGTTTGTATATGTACATCCTTCAATAGCAGCATCACCAACTACAGTGCAAACATTGAAAAGCAAGCATTAAAGTCTCAATGGTTGAACAAATCTGTTAACTGTTAAGAGATTTAACTGCTTTCTTGCAAATAGAATTAAGAACCACAAGAATGAACGAAAGATATTGAGTGGATTAAAGTTAACCCCTCTAGAAAAATAGGCCCTAGCCTAGGGGCAGAGAAAGTCAAGAGTTTACCTCCAAAAGTGAGATATCAAGAAAAGAGGACACATAAGAATGGATACAAACATCTGTCTCTTGTGTGTTCATTTGTAATAGTGAGAGTCGGGATTTTCATTACAAAACAAACTGATAAAATATTGACTTTACAGAGTCATTTACTGAACTGGTAACATTGTTCTTAAATACAACCAGAGTCATTTCTTTAATTGATACATTGCTGGATTCACAGACTAGAAAAAGATAGATAGGAGCTCTGGTCCTTCCTGTGGTGACATATAAGATATTTAGGGAAAAAATTATATATGTTCTAGCTAAAGATCTGGATGAAAATCCTGGCTGAGGGTAGGCATCGTGGCTTAGAGGACTAAGCAAACACTTGGGACAACCTAATCCCATATCAGAATGCCATTTCTATTTCTAACTATACTTCTCTGGCTCAGCTTCTTGCTAATGAATCCTGGAAAATAGTAGAAGAGAGCCTCAAGTGCTTGCATCTCTGCACCCATGTGGGTGACCTGTATAGAGTTCCTGGCTTCTGGCTTCAGCCTGGCCCGGTGTAGACTATTATAGGCAGGTTGGGAAGTGAACCACAAAATGGAAAGATCTCTGTATCTTTAACTCTCTCTATCTCTGTGTGTGTGTGTCACTGTCTTTTAAGTAGATGAAAACATTTAAATCATAAAACATTGGTACCGCCAAAATCCAATATCCTGGACTGTATAATGATAAGTTACATAATCATGAGAAGTAACACACTGCTTGAATATCAGATTCCATAGCTATAAAATTGACTAGTAATCATGACAATTACATGTGATGCTGTACAACAATACCTCAAAACTTTTGTGGAAAAATGAAATTAAGATATTATTTTGGTGGAAAAATAATTGAAATCCATACATTATTTTTCTTTAAAAAACCACAGATTTTCCAAATGAAGACCTCTAATATATGGTAGAATGCACCCCAAAATTAACACATGGTAAATTTCAATGAATATTAATCACTTCCTATCAAGACTACTACATCTCCACTCTTCTCCACAACTCACTGTGGCTAGGACAAAGCACTGTCCAGGAAATGATGCTTGACTCCCATTGAAACAGAATTGTACTTATCACAAGACAGCAGATCTCACCCTTAGAGAGAAGGGCTCTCCATGCCACAGACAATAGTGCACCAATTTTATGAAGCTCAGTATGAAGAAAACTTCTTCCCTATAGGAAGTATAGTGAGAAACTACTGCTTACAGAACAGGCTACATGACTTTCATGTGTTGAAACTATTCTTCCTTTTACAGAAATATTGTTCAGTAAAATTCTGGCCAGAGGACTGAGCAGTAGAGAACAGTTGGATTCTAGTATCAAGTTAACTCACTCTACCAGAAGGCAAACTCCTATCAGGGGTCCCTCAGCACATGAATCACTGATAGCAAGGACTGATAAAGAACTTACCTTGCCCCCGGTACCTTTTAAAATGCTTCCCTTATATTAACTGCTAACTATTTTATATTTGACAAAATCAAGGCTCAAAGAGGTTAAATAACTCACATAAGGCTAAAGAGAGACAGGATACAATCAGTACACTGTGGTTTCAAGCACCACACTTGTCACTATAATGCTACACTGAGCCCAGGATGGCTCTATAACTGAACACGGTGCTACCTGCACCACAGAATTAGCAAAAATATAAACTACAATTCTTATGATATGATCCAATTTTTACAACACACAAAATATTGACCACATCACAGGGCTAGGCATGATTAAATTCCAAAGCAAGTAGTTGGAACAGCAGATCTGATAGGAATGCAGAGGAGAGAAAGCATTTCATGGAAGAGGTGGACCTTTCAGACCATTTGTTTTGTGTGTGAATGACATGTCTAAAGTGGCTTTCCTTTTGATGGCTGTCCTTTATGATGACCGATGCAGCGTTTTAATCTATTCAACAATAAGATAAAGCATCATTGCTAAAATCAATAACGAAATCTGGCTCTATCCAAATGAGGCATTTCCATTATTTTTCAAGATGCTGGCATAAATTATTACCATTGCAGCCTTTATTTACTTATTTATTTTGAAAGTGTTAAAAAGAGAGACAAAGATGACCACAATAGCCAGTTCTGGGCCAAGCTGAAGCCAGGAACTTTATCTGGGTCTCCCATGTGAGTGGCAAGCGCCCAGTCATTTTCTGCTGCTTTTCATAAGTCATTAACAGGGAGCTGGACTGCAAACAGAGCAGCCTGAACACAACCTGTGCCCATATGGGTTGCCAGTGTCACAGGTGGTGGCTTTACCCACTACAACATGACACAGACCCATGGTAAAAGTTACTTACATAGATTGTACTTTGTTTAATTCTACTTTAAGAAGCTCTATTTAAGATTTATCTTGGCTAATAACCAAGATCATCCTGTGAATAACCTGGAAGATGTATAAACTCAGAAAAATCTTGGCAATCATATATGATGGCACAGGCCTATGTGTCATGGTTTTATGAACTTCAATATTGTTACAAACAAATATTGAATTTCAACTGGCACACTAGTAAACAGATTTTTGCACCACACTGCCTACCTACCTTGGCCACACAGAAATGACAATTGCTTAGCTGCCATCTTGTGGCAAACAACACATACTGTATTCAACATTTCATATTAAGAATCAGATTTCCTGCTTAATTTCTTCTTAAGGGATAGTTCTCAGTCCCTTTCTTCTGCCCGTAAGGTAGGAACATTTTTATTTTTTTCTTGGACGTGGTTTGTTGCCTGGAAAAGTAATTTCCACATTTCAGTAGTTCTTTTCTAACACTAATTTTGCTTTGTATGAAAACAATATGTTCTTCAAGTTAGACTAATGTTTATAAATGCACAAGGATTTAACATGGCTCTATTTTTGGACAAAATACCAACAGGTGGTTGAATTTGCCCCCTCCACTGGTTTTTAAAGTCTCAGCACAATGTACTTCTTTTTGAAAGACCATCAGCTAGAAACAGCAAGATGAAATCTGCCTTCACATTTTTTCAGTGAGCCCATTCATTATTTGTAAATGAGTGAATTCAATTTTTGTACTTGATCTGTGTTGAGACCAGCTTGGCTCCCACCTCTCACCCACTTTGATATGCCCTTGGGTATACTCACTAATTCCAACTTTTCAGTCAGGACTCACATATTCAGGCTTTAGATAAAACTCTGGCTGGAAAATGTATAAAGGAGAATTTGCTTCACAATCAAGTTTGTTTTTCTACCTGTGTTACCATGCAACTAAAGCAGGCAGTGTGCATAGTGATTAAGTACACCATATGTAGACTTAGATTATCTAGGTTTACAGCCTAAATCCTGACTTTCCTCTATACTAGCTACCTGAACTCAACTTTTTCATGCAACACCTTAAAATGGGGGTCAGACCAACATCTACCTCATAGCATTACTTCGAGGACTAAATGAGTTAACACTGATAAAGCTCATCGAGCAGAGCCAGAGTGAAAGATTCAAAAAATGTGAGTTTAAATGACTTACAATTTATTGTTTATGCCTTTTTCCTTTAATGCCAAGTTACATTGTTGATGCCTAACTTTCAATGTTCAATCATCTTGACCTTTTAAAATTGATTTAGCAAATATGTACTGAGTCCTTAGTATGTCCCACACATCTTAGCATTGCAGCCACAAGAGTGAAAAGGGCAAGCAATGTTGTAGATCTCATGCATTTCACAACTGAGAAAGTATTAGACAATAAATGGATAAATCATGAAGAGCATAATTTCAGAAAGAATAAGCAAAACAGAAAATTTAAAGACCCCAACAGGCAGTAATGTGACTTGCAAAGTTAGAATAAAAAAGAGGTGGGAGGAAATTAGATTGGAGAGGGGGTTGGCATCAGTTAATATAGAACCTCACAGGGCACATTACAGACTTCAGATCTTATTCTACTGCAACGGGAATCCACTGGAGGGTTTTAAAGCAGGTAGTTACATGTTACATGACAAAGTGTAGGTTTGCCTCATAAAAGATCATATTTTCTGTTCTATCATCTAAAAAGCTGAGACAGCTTACCTTCAGAGAATGAAGTAGATATGTAAGTAGAAATAAATCTGAGCATTGACAAGAGTTCCTTTCTCTGGATGGGCTGCACTTGCAACCCTAAATTCCATGTGATATCTATTTCTTTTAAAAAAAAATCTCTTTCTTGGCTTTAAATATTTCTTCTGATTTTCTTCTGATTTCTAACCAGTAAAAACATTTCTAACCACTTAATTCCACCTTCAAGGTTATGAAATTACTTTGCTCTTTTTTATTATGAAAAAGATTTATTTTATTTGAAAGGTTGTTGAGGGGAGGGAGAGAAAGAGAGAATGTACACAACAGTACAGTTCTATCCACTATTTCACTCCTTCTCCAAATGCCAAAATGACCAGGGACTAGGTCAGTCCAAAGCCAGGAACTCAGAAATCCATCTACTGCCCCACATGGATGGCAGGGGCGACATTCCCCTGCCTTCTCAGGCACATCAACAGAGAGCTGAATAGAAAATAGAGCAACCAAGACTTAAACCTGTGCTCATATGGGATGCTGCCATTGGCGGGGGGTGGGCAAGCTTAACGCATCGTACCACAATGCCAGCCCCACTCTCTCTCTCTCTTTAATACTTATCTTTGTTTCCCTTGAAAACATCTTTACTCTGCTCTTATTCTACAAGTTCAAAGGGTCTGGATGTACAAGATTTTTTGAGATATTCCTATGAGGTATTTGCTTTCTGTGATAGTACTAGGTGTAAAATGATTAATAAAAGTAAGATGTATCAGGGTGCTGCAGATGTTGGGGAAGTGATTGTCAACTACTGGGAATGAAATAAGCCAGGCAGAAAAAAACTTGAAAAAAAAAATACGATGACAGCTATATGAGCCAGAAAAGCTGTTGAAATAATGATGGTGATGGGTGTGGAGTTTCCCAACAACTGTACAGGACACAACTCTGAGACTTTGGGAACACTAGAGGATCTAAGCTGACAAGCAGCACCAAGGAAAATCAGGTAGCTAGTGATAAGGCTTTGATCACAGGAATGTAATATGGGTTCAGAACTGACAAGAAGAAGACAAGGTCATCATCCCACCAAACTTGGTAGCTCATCAGTACAGAAAATTCAGATAAGGTAACAATCCAGTTACACAAACTAGAATTTAAAAGCTGGAGAAAAATTAGAATCAAGCTGTCCTTGATACTGAATTCCTACTGCCTTTTGTTGCAGTTCTGCAAAATTGTCTTAAAGCAGGAGAAATGGATAAAACTACAGTTGGTAGGGAGGCTGAGGCCAAGAATGTCACATTTAGGACAAGTTCAGCACACTGTCTTTATTCATGAACTGCATAGAGAAGCACAAAGCAGTGGGTGCTTATTTGTCTCAACTACCGTTCTCCTTGAAAAAGGTCGGAGTTTTGAGATGCAAGTCTATTCTGTAACAACTCAAGGAAGACCAAAAATCACTTCTCAGAGGCACTAGCCACTTCGCATTTCATAATGTATTTGTTCTTGAGTCATGGAAACTAAGGCATTTATAGAAAAGCAAAAAAAAGAAGGCATGTGTACACAAGAAATCCGGCAGGTCACTGAACATATTGCTGGCCAGAGAGCAAACTGCATATTAAACTAGTTCAGAATAACATACTGAGAAACTGCATTTTTATATCCTTATCTTCCCAAATCTGAGGGGATTCTAGCAGAGATGAAGCCAGCACATGACCTCAAACAAAAAGCAAAAGCTGATGCTGCTTACAAGACTAAAATTAATGTTTATATTCTTCTCCTCTCAAAAATAGTGCTGCTTCATTTAAGAAGGATTTTTTTTTTATCTTAGTGGAGCTTTCTACTTTAGAATTAAAAGACAAATTTCTGTTTCAAATGTTTGAGTCATTGAGTTTGTGGGCCTGAAAAAATGTTTCTGAAAGAAGGAATAGTATCTTCCCTTGATCTTTGGGAAAGGAACTGAAATTCGTTATTTAATGGTGGTATTTTTTTCAGCTGTGCATAAATACAAACTCACTGACCATGCTCAGATAATCACAAAAGGGAACAGAACATACATTCTCCAGTGTCCTTTAATTTCTTTTTTTAAAATTTCATTTTATTTATTTACTTTTTTATTACATTGCATTATGTGACAGTTTTTTAGGCACTGGGATTTCTCTCCCTCCCCCAATGTCCTTTAATTTCAGTCAGTCAGGACAGAGATGAAATCTCTAAAGTAAATCGCCTTGAAAAGCTAAATGTTATGGATTTACTGCAGAAATTTGAGAACTTTTTCTTCGCTCTGGGGTCAATGTCTTCAGAGTCATTGCTCTGAAGCTCTTCCAATTAAAATAGCTTTAATAATCACATGAAGGCTGTTTTGTTGTATATTCTATCACACTTGTTCGGAAATCACAAGAAACAGATAAACCGATGTTGAATGCTTCTGGAGAGATGACACATACGAATGCAAATTAGTGCTGACCCAAGTTGCTGCATATTATTAGGCGATCCTATTACATACTCCATCTCCATTATCCTAAGGTATTTAACCAATTCTTAACTTCCCTCTTCAGAGCCCCTAGTCGGGATCAGCTAACAAGATGAAAACAGAACAACTTCATTAAGAATAAAGAAAAAATATGCTGTTACCTTTTCAAACTCTCTGTTGCAACTTGTCATAGTGTTATTTTGTATTTTAATTAACAACGGGTACATGTACTTATGGTGTACAGTGTGATGATTTTATATGTGTATACATTTTAGAGTTGACTAAATCAAAATAATTGACATGTGCTACATCATGTACTTATTTTCTGATGAGAAGAACACATAAAATCTATTAGCTAAATCATTATCAAGCATATAGTACATTGTTATTAACTATGTCACCATGTTGAATAATAGATTTCATAAACGTACTCCTCATATCTAAGTGAAACTTTACATGTTTTGACCAACATCTCAGCAGTCTTCATCCAGTTAACTCCTGGAAACCACCATTTTATTTTCTAGTCCTATGAGTTTGAGCATTTTGGATCTCACATGTAAGTGGAATCATGCAATATATGAATTTCTGTGCCTAGCTTATTTTATTCAGGACACTGTCTTCTAGCTGTATCAAATTTTGCTGCAAATGTCAAGATTTCATACCCTATTCTGGCTGAATAATACCCCACCGTTATACATTTATGCCTTCAGAGACACTTAGACTGATTGCATTTCTTGCCTATTGTGTGAATAATGCTTTAAGGAGCATGGGAGTGTAGCAATGTCAACAGATTCCTTTCCCCCTTGGATATATACCCAATAGTAGATTACTAGATCATATGGTAATTCTATTAATTACTTGAGGACCCTCTATATTATTCTGTATAATTATATGGTGGTTATACAAATTAATCACTTTATGAAAGAGGGCAGGGAAAGAGAGAGAGTGAACGAGAGAGAGAGAAAGGGAGAGCTCCCATTCACTAGTTCCCTTCCCAGATGCTCACAACATCCACAGCTGGGCCAGCCTGAAATCAGGAGCTGATTACTCAATACCATTTTCCCATGCGGATAACAGGAACTCAAAGGCTTGAACCATCCCCTGCTGGCTCCCAGAGTGTGCATTAGAAAGAAGGTGGAATTGAAAGTGGAACTGAGATTCAAACCCAGACACTGAGATAGGATGCAGGTGTCCCCAACAGCACCCTAACCACTAGGTCAAACACAAATGCTGTGTGCAAATTTCCATCACCAACAATGGTGTACAAAAGTTTTTTCAGTACATCCTTGCAATTATTTCTTGTATGTTATCCTGTTAAATAACAACTATTCTACCAAGTGTGCAGTAATACCTGATTGTGGTTGTGATTTGCATTTCCCTGATTAGTAACATCGGCCGTCTTTTCATTTACCTGGTGGTGATTTGTATGCTTAGTTTTGAGAAACGTATTTTTGAATCCTTTGTATAGTTTTATTTGAGTTGCTTATTTTATTGCTATTTAGTTAAATCCCTTATGTATTTTAAATATTAGTTCCATATCAGATGTATGTATAGTTTGCAAATATTTGATGCGTCTTCACTTCATTGTGTTTCATACTATATAGGAAGCTTTTTATTTTGACACACTCTCGATTTTCTATTTTAAAGTTTGTATCCTATACTTTCAATTTCAAACTAGATTCTAAAACTACACTATAATCACATCAGCATGTCAAAGGCACAAAAACAGACATATAAGCCTGCAAGACTAACAAAACAGAGAACCCATAAGTAAATACATATGTTTGCAGTCAAGTAATATTTGACAAAAGTACAAAGAAAATGTAATATGAAAAAGCACTCTCTTCAATAAATAATGTTGGGACAACTGGATATCTACAAGCAGAGGAATGAAACTGAACCTTTATCTCACCCCATACAAAAAAAAAGATGAACTCAAAATGGATTAAAGATAAATTTAAGAGCTGAAACCATAAAACTAGATGAAAACATAGATGAATAATTTCATGACACTGTTCTGGGTTGATTTTTTTTTTATTATGATGTCCTTTAACCTTCCATGTAAAGTAATACTTCCTCAAGCGCAATGATTCTTGTGAAAAAAAAAATACAGACACTCATAAATGCTCACAAATACTCAAGACCATGTCTTATGGCTTTAGATGAGGGGATGCACACACCTGAATCCAACCCTTACATGGCTGTGCCCAGGCACCCACCATAGTATCAGGATGTCAGCAAGAGAGGAAGAGACAACAGTAGAACTTATGTGAGCCGAGGCACACCTCGGCCAGTAGTACAAGACCTCAGCACGTGCTCCATTATCTCACTGAATTTCACAAATTCAAAGGTAGAATTATAATCAGTTTCAAGGCAGCAACCAGATGGCATTAAACCTCAAATGCAGGGGCTTTCTTCTTCATGAAGTATGGAAGTTCCTTTTCAGCTAAAGCTAAAATAAATAATATTCACCTTTATTTTCTTGTAAGCTTTCACCTCTTTTCCCCACACATTCAATTATTTAGTGAATCTGACATAAGGAATATAGTTAGGATAAAATTTTATCTTACAAATATCTAACCAAATATATCAGCACTAATTTACTCAATAATCATCCTGTCACGTCCTATTGTTCATATTCTAAATTACTTAAAAGTTAAGTGCTTATTTTGTTTGTGACCTATGGAGGTAATTGTAGTTGTGGCTTTTGAGCTGGAGTATTTCCTTCCATTTATCCACCTGTTTACTCTTCTACTAGTTCCACATCTTTTGGCTACTGTAGTTTGGAATGAGGCAGAAATGAGAGGGGAATAAAGTTGGAATATGTGATGTGACTAGGCCTCTGGCCTTTTCAGAATTTCCTTGGCTTGTCTCACTGTTTATTCCTCCACAGGAACTTTACTCTTCTCATAATATTCCAATATAAATTCTTCAAGAAGTTGGAGTAAAAATTACATTTGACTTATAAATTATTCTGAAAATAATTTAATAATTTAAAACTATTCAGCATTGCTGTCCAGAATTATGAATTGTTTCTATGTTTGTTTGCCTTCTTTTATAGTTCTCAGTTTTTTCTTTTCTTCTTATAAATCCCAAGTCTTATGGGATAAACTTACCTAGTTTTTTGTTTTTTATATTTTTCTTTATAACTTTGGGAAACAAAAATTTGGTAAGATTTTCCAGGGAGATGTTGTAAATTAATCAAACTTGATTTTGTATACATATCTATCCATCTCATTGTAACAATTTTTAAACTGAAATTCATGGTATTTTTCAAGGAACAATTATATAACCTTCAAATATTTAAAATATTGACTATTTTCTTAAACTACAGTTGTTATTTCTGGTTCATGGTGTACTCTTCTTGTTAGACTTTCCAGAATATTATAATAATGATAATAATAGAATTATGATAATGATAATAATAATAGCAACAGGGAAAAGGAGCACTCTTTCATATTATCTCTGACATTAATAATTAGTATTTTACCTTAATAATAATTGCAAAAAAAATTTCTAGCCTCACCTTTCAATGTATTCTTAACAACACATTCATCACAATCAGACCACCTATGAACTAGCATGTATTTCATCCAATGTTTTATTGATATACATTACATGTACTATGAAATTTGTTTTTAATGCTGAGACTCTTGAGATACTAAGTTATGCAATTATGAATATTAATTCCAGAACATTTTTATTATGTCAGAAGTATCTTTAGCAAACACTAACATTTCCACTAACACTCCATTTCAAGAAACCACTAATATCCTTTCTGTCTCTATGGATTTCTCTATTCTTGACATATTATATAAATGGAATCATGTAATATGAGCTCTTTGTTTTTGACTATTTCGCTGAGCATAATATTTTCACAAGGTTCTTTCAAGTCACAGACCATCAGTTCAGTAATGCAGTCATGATTTTATCACATGTTTTCAACTATTTATCCTTTTGTATGCATTTGAATTGTTTGCACTTTTAGTGATTTTTGAAAATAATGCTATCAAAATTCATGTACAAAGTGTGTAAAATTATGTTCTCTACTCTCTTATGTATATTCATAGGAATTGAATTGTTGGGTCCTGTTAACTCTATGCTTAACTTTTTGTGGGACTCCCAAACTTATGCAAAGTGGTTGTATCATTTTACCCGTATGAGATTTTGCTAATTCATGAACAATTCATCCATGACATACATACTACTGCCAGCACCTATTACTGTCTTTTTTTTTTTACATTAGAGCTGTGCTACTGGTTATAAATTGGTGTTTCATCAGCTTTTCGTTTGCCTTCTCTCATAACTAATGATGTTAAGCATTTTTTTCAATTACTTAATGACCATTAGAAAATCTTCTTTGCCAAAATGTCTATTCTGGTCCTTTTCTCCCTTTTAAATTGTGTTGTATTTTTTGTTATCAAGTTGTGTTCTTTTATTTTATACACTCTGAATACACATCTCTTTTGAGATACATGGTTTAGAAATACTTTTTTGGGCTGTCTTTCCACTTTCTTGGGAGTGTCCTATGAAGCACAAAATGTTCTTCATAAATTTTCAATGAAGTCCAATTTTTTCTTTTGCTGCTCATACTTACGGTGACATATCTAACCCGTCCTTGCTGTATCTACAGTATGAAACCGAATGTCTAAGTATTCTTTAAATACTCTTGTAGCTTCAGTTCTTTCATGAGTTTTTGATCAGTTTTTTAGTTATTTTTTGTGTATGGCATGATATATGGACCAGTTTATTATTTTGCATAGAAATTGTTGTCTTAGCACTGTGTGTTAAAAACACTAGCCTGTACCCATGGAATTATTTTGGTACACTTTTAGAAAACCACTATGAATGTGAGGGTTGTTCCCATACTTGGCAATTCGATTAAAATATTATCACTGCCTATCCATATTCTAGCACCACAATGTCTTGATTACAGTTGAGATATCTTAAACTTTGAAGTTGAGAATCTTGAGACCACTCACAATACTTTATTCTCTTTTGTCAATGTTATTTAGGCTATTCTGAGTCCCCAGCATTTACAGATGAATTTTAGTTTCAGTTTATCATCTCTGCAAAAACAGGAGGTATAATTCCAAGAGAGTTGTATCGACGCCTTCCATCAGTTTGGGGCATACTGCCATTTTAACAACGTAAAATCTTCCATCCTATGAGTTTGTGACACTATTGTATTTATTTACGGCCTCTAAGCAATGCTTTGCATTTTTTCATTGTACAAGCTTTGGATATCTATTGCTATTTTATTTCCTTTAATCTTATTGCAAATGGAATTTTTGTCATTTCATTTGTGGGCTCTTAATTGCTGTAATAAAGAGATATTGCTGATTGGCATCAGGACCACCCAGGGCCTTCCCTCCCCAAAGGAAGTTGAGCAACATGACTGCCCGCACCTGTGCCAATCCAAAAGGCACTCAGGTCTTGGGGACTGGGACCTTGCAGAGCCTCCAATCCCCTAGGGAGCTAAGCTGCCGAAATGACCTGCTGGCCCAAGAAGCACCCAGGCTGGGGAGCAATGGCCTTACTGGGCCTCCCCTATTTATCTCTTGTAAAAATTTTATACATTTAGTTCATTTTTGTCTCAACTTTGCATAGATAACCTCAGTTTTTATCTTTTTAACTGTATAGGATAATTTTTTCATATATTCAAATTAAACCTACTTGTGTCTGAGTCTAATCTACTTGTGTCTAGGCTCTTAGAGACATGATACAGTTGAATCATGTTTTTATCCAATTTGCAAATTTCTGCCTTTTAATTTGAGATTTAACCAATTTAATCCATTTTCAGTGAGATTGTTTCAATTCCTTCTTCATTCACTTTCTGTATTTTAAATTAATTTTCTTAACAAATAACCTAGGAATTACAATTAACATCTTGAACATATAAGAATTAAATTTGAATGTGTACCAACCTTACTTAACAGCAAATAAAAACACTATTCTGTATATAACTCTGTATGCCTCTAGCTATTACCACAATTATATTTTTATATATTGATAGCACAAAAATATAGATTTTTAATTATTATTTGATTCATTTGTCCCTTAAATGACACAGAAAAGAAACGGGTGATATACACTACAAAACACAATGATATTGACTTTGCCATGAATCTTTGTTGTTACCTTAACTCATGTGTTAATCTTTGATTTCTGTGTGAAAGACTTTCCTTATGAATTCTTAGAGTACACGTCTGCTAGTGACAGACACTTTCATCCTTTATTAAGCTAAAATTGTATTAATTTCTCCATCTTGTTTTATCTTTTTTCTCCATCATTTTTAAAAACAGCAGTGCATGGGCTCAACTAGCTAATTCCCTATCTGCAAGAGCCAACATTCCATATGAGCAATGATTCATGTCCCAACTGCTCTACTTTCCATCCATCTTCCTACTTACAACCTGGGAAAGCAGCAGAGGATGGCCCAAAGCCTTAAGACCCTGCACTGATAATGGAAGACCAGGAGGAAGCTCCTGGCTCCTGACTTCAGATAGGCTCTGCTCCGGCCATTATGGTCATATGGAGAGTGACCCAATGAATGGGATGAATATCTTTCTCAAAATGTATACAAATGGTCAAGAGGTATACAAAATATTGATTAGTAATAATCATAAAACAATTAAAACCACATTGAGATATCACCCCATACTTCTCAGAATATCTGTTATCAAAATGACAAAAAAAAAAATGTTAGCGGAGATATGGAGAAAAGGAAGCACTTGCATGCTTCTGGTGGTAAATTAACAAAGTAATAGAAAACAGCACAAAAGTTTCTCAAGAAGGTAAAACTAAAATTCACACATGACCCAGCAATCCCTGGGAATGTATTAAGGAAAATAAATGAGTTCATTGCAGAGATATTTGCACTTCTATATTCATTGCAGCATTATTCACAATAAACATAAAAAATAAACTTCCATGTTCATTAAAATATGAATTGGGAAGGAAGTTGTAGAAATTAAAATCAGAATTGATTTTATATGATATATTCTACCTGGCCTTTGTTTATTTTATAAAAATCTTATTGATATTTGTACACAAATTCAAATGCCCCCCTTACCAAATTCTCTAATTACTAAATCATTTGTTACATTTCAGCAGTTTCCAATTACTCAAGGCTTTCTTTGCTTCAAAGAACTATTAATTTCCTTATGAACACTGGAATTCAACTTTCTCTGAAGTTATTAAGTGTTCTGTTCACAATAATTTCTGTCCCATCCTTTGCTATCAGCTGTTTTCTTAGCAAGATGGTTCTGAGGTTTGTTCAGGTTATTATATTTCGTCTTTTCCAGGCTGTTTTCCTTAAATATTTAATTACTTAATTGTCTTCTTATATTTGTAGATGAAGCTATAAATCAATCTGAAGTAACTGCTAGTGTTTTCTGGAGCTAATTGGGAATCTTTGTCCTCTTAGCATTAATATGAAATTTAATGATAGAAACCAGTGTTGCAATATTTGTGAAGTGGGGAAGGTATTGTGTGCATCTGGAATTCTTTGCTAATGAGCTTGAATTAACTTATTTTCCACATAGGGGATATCAATTCATGAGAATCTGAACATTGTCTAGAGTAGCCCTGATTCTTTGAAATCACCAGTAATTATGAGAATTTTTCATATATTAATGTCCTTTTAAAAGGATTGCATCGGGACCCGACGCGGTGGCGCAAGTGGTTAAAGGTCCTCACCTTGCACGCCCGGGATCCCATATGGGCGCCGGTTCTAATCCCGGCAGCCCCGCTTCCCTTCCAGCTCCCTGCCTGTGGCCTGGGAAAGCAGTCGAGGATGGCCCAAAGCTTTGGGAACCTGCACCCGCGTGGGAGACCCGGAAGAGGCTCCTGGCTTCGGATCGGCATAGCATCGGCTGTTGCATTCACTTGGGGAGTGAATCATCGGATGGAAGATCTTCCTCTCTGTCTCTCCTCTCTGTATATCCGCCTTTCCAATGAAAAAATAATAAAAATAAATCTTTAAAAAAAAAAAAAAGGATTGCATCAATTCCTGAATCAGTTCTTCTTAAACAAGGATTGGCAGAGGTATTTCACTGTATAGTTACTGTTCCCTGTTTACAAACTGTTTCTTCTGGCAACTGATTCCTTTGATCTTTAGTTTATTTACATCTGATGTAAGTTCACATGTCTACTTTGTAGTGATGGTTGCATATGAAGCTCCAAAGTGATTATAGCACATATCTCTTCCCATCCAATATCATAGCTTCCAGATATTTCTTGGTTTTTTGTATTGATGGTATGTCTCCTGGCTTTGCAGAAGCAATTAATTACATTTTTAAAATTCCACTTGTTATTTCATTGAGTTGCTAAACTGGAAAGTCTGTAGATATATTCAGGAAATCATCTTGAACTGCAAATCTTTGTCATCAACTTCATTTTATTTCTTCTTTATAGGGTGCTTCTACTTGATTGATCTATTGGAAGAAGCTATGTCTTAGGCTCATTTCTATAAGTGTATCCCTTGTGATAACATTTTTGAAATGTGATTTTCAGTCCTTTAGTGCATTTATGAAAAATAGATTTAAAAAAAAAGAAACAGACTCAGACAGAAAAGGATTATAGAGTATTCCAAATAGTAAGCATATTTTTTTCTGAAAATGTATTTCTCGTAACTGTGAGTGAACCTGAACAGAGACTATCATGTTAGAAGTATGAAAAATACAAGGTGGGGCCAATGCAATGGCTTAATGGCTAAATCCTCACTTTGCAAGTGCTGGGATCCCATATGGGTGCCAGTTCATGTCCCAGCCGTTCCACTTCCCATCCAGCTCCCTGCTTGTGGCCTGGGAAAGCAGTAGAAAACGGCCCAAAGCCTTGAGACCCTGCACTCAAGTGGAAGACCCATAAGAAACTCCTGGCTCCTGGCTTCAGATTGGCATAGCTCTGGCCATTGCGGCCACTTGGGGAGTGAACCAGCAGATAGAAGATCTTTGTCTCTCTGTAAATCTGCCTTTCCAATTAAAAAAAAAAAAGACACAAAGCTCAGCACTGCTCCCACCACATTCCTACCCCAGCATTTTGGGAAATTTTTGGGAAAGGGATAATCACCTTGCTAAGAAAGAGATTCTATATATAAAATATTAGAACTAAGGATGTTAACTGCTGTAATGCTTCAGTAAAGACTTGCAAATGGCACAGAGATACTGAAAACCAGCAGAGAGAAAAACCTCTACTGCCACTGCCTGAAGTTGCTGCCCACCATGCCTACCCTAGCTTCCCGAGGATAGTACCATCTTGGTGGGAAAAGGATTTTACATATATAATACTATGGGCCAGTGTTAGGGCACATTAGGTAAAGTTGTAGCCTGCAATGGCAACATCCCATGTGGGTACCACTTCAACTACCAGCTGCTCTACTTCTGATTCAGCTCCATGCTAACAGCCTACTTTCCTACCAAAGTGGGAGACCCAGCAGCATCTCCTGGTCCTGGCTTTGATACAGCCCAGCACTAGCCATTGCAGCAGATGAAAGCTTTCACTCTCCCTCTCCCGTTCTCTGTAAGTCTGCCTTATTGTTTTTTTTCATTTTGTTTAATTCTTAATTTTCATAATACAATCCCTTAGGCTCAGGGATATCCCCTCCACCACCTTCCCTACTGTTTTCCCCTATATTGTAATAGTTTAGTCCCTCAACAACAGTCAAAAGTCTATCATTCTGCTGATTTAAGTGAATTCAGACATTGTAGGTAGAGAGAATGCTGTAAAGTTCAGCATTCTAGTGTCAAAATATATTTAACAGTTTCATTAGGAGTCCATCTTGTATTCAGAAGTAGAGATGCGTACTGCAGTGTATCTTCACTTCATGGTATACTTGCCTCCATTATACAGATCCTCAAGATAAATATATCTGCATACATGCTTACTTATATATAATTTGATCTTGTGGTTCGCAGAAGATTACCTTATATCAGAGAAGAACAATGATATTTGTCCTTTTTGGACTGGCTTATTTCACTAAGCATAATGGTCTTTAGTTGGGGCCATTTTGTTGCCTTTCAAATCAATAAAATAAATCTTTTTTAAAAATAGAGCTGAAGACTAAGGAAAAACCTCAAATAAGGAAGGGAGGAGCTCTGCAAACAGCACAGGATCTCTGAAGGTCATGAGAGGGGCGGGTAGCAAAAACCAATGCTGCTACTACTGCCCAGCTGCTCCTTCTCCAGTTCTCTTGCTGGCAGATGCCACCTTGCCAGGAAGAGGTAAGCAAAAATCTCTGCTACCACTGCCTCTGCTGCAGATAGGCAGCCCTAACCAAGGGAGAATTCCACAGTCTTCGCGGACATTAGATGAAGTCTGTGTGGCTGACTGGGATCTGAGTGACTGCTTTGCTCCAAAGAGGAAACTTATACTGCCTCTGTCCATCCTCAAAGTGCCAAATTCAAGCTGCTTCCAACAGGCCAGTAATTTCCAAATGTCTCAGGAGGAAGCAGGTAGTCACTGAACTACCACAATACCCCCAGAGAAAGCAAGGGCCTTTTCTGGGGCAGACAACAGGCTGTTGTGACTCCTGCAGCCATGGGAGTTTGGGGCATAAGCTCTGGAATTTGCTTTCTGCCATCCAAGGAAGTACCCTGTGGCTTCTTGAGTTTGGTTGCCAACAGCAACCAGCCTACAATCTGCGGTTCTTACCATAGGGCACTGGGGTGTGCGGGGGATGTTGGAGCACAGTCTCTCCCATCATCTTTGCATGATTGCATGGCCTACTAGAATTGAGAGAAGTCCCTTCTATACACTGCAACTCTGGGACTGTTGCTGCTGGTGTTATAACCCTAGAATAGCACACACTCACCTGTGGGCTCTAAAGGGCACTGAGTACATTCCTGTGCTTCAGGCTGGTGCATGCCAGTTCATAATCCCTGCAATTATTGGAACTCATCCTGTGAAACTTGAGTAAGGACCCCCACTGTATCCTACAGCTCCAGGACTGTGACTATTAGCACTATATTCCCCATACTCATTGGAATACATGCTGTGGGATGCATGGAACAATATGCCTTCATTCCAGTGGTCCAGACCCTCCACCTGTCAATGTGTAATCTTCAGAATAACCTGTATACAACTTGTCATCTTAGAGCAAGTTTGAACATCTTTAAGATCTGGGTCATGATCTACTGGTGCTGTAAGCTCAAACATTAGTCATAATCATAAAGAAGAACTTGGCTAAAGTCATGTTCATATCATGCATAAAGGTCATGCCCACTGAAGTGACATGCCCTAGCATCACTCAGACTTCCCTGGTGGGACATTGTGATAGCTCGCTTCTGTGTGACACAGCACCAGAAACAAACGTATCTGGAATATCACAAATTCTACTGTGATTCACAACCCACTTTGGTGAGTAAGGATGCGACACTGTAAGCTCACAGCCATTTGAAAGTCATACTGCTACCTGCACAACCTGCTGCAGACCAGACAGCTGTGGCTTTTGGAGATGCTGCTGATGCGGTTCATCACTGAAGAAATCCCTCAGAAGTAACACTTCATGGCTTACCCGGAACTAAAGCCAAAGCACCAAGTGACACCACACATTCCATTTAGACAAAAATTCTTTTACAGTGAAATCTACTACATAAAAAAGAGAAAATATTATGCTCAGACATCAACATAGGGACATGAGAAACATGAAGAAGAGAAGAAACATGATAACTTTTTTTAAAAAAAAACACAATAACAGAACAGAAAGATCTTGGTAGCGGGTGGGTAGTAGAGCTAACGTTGTTTCTGACGCTATCATCAGTGTCATCTCAATGTCTAAGATATACAATAGTAACTTTGAACTTCCTGATCAGTTTTTCTCTGAACTAAACTGCTCTAAAAATTAATTCTACTAAGAATAAAGAACAAACATAATAAATGTCTAATTATTAAATATATATGCTTTGTAGTTTTTCACTTTGAGAAACAATACTATGACAACACTATGACTTTTTTAAGATTTATTTTTATTTATTAAAAGTCATGGGAGAGGCAAGATGGCAGCATAGGGTACAAACACGTTTGATGAGATAGAATCTTTAGACAGGGTGAAGTACAATAAGTAGATTACAGGGGAAAATAGGGTTCAAGCAGCAAGCAGGAGGAACCTGGAGACCCCCTGGACACAGGGAAGCTGTGGTGATGGGACAGCAGTATTGCAGTGGACCAAAAAACCCACCAGCAGTTGACGAGCAGCAACTCAGACCCCAGCAATCCAGACTCCAGTGATCCAGGCTCCGGCAATTGGTTTCCAGCACCAGCCAGACATCCAGCAGTGGCCTCCACACAGCTCTTGTGACTGCCAGGTGGGAGCCTGGGTCCCTGTGGGGAGCCAGGGAGGCGAAAGTCTGGGACCTGACAATCAAGCTGGGTGACTGGGAACAGCCACAGGCAGAGAAAGAGTAGGAGACTCAGGGCGCCATCTTGTGTGAAGAGGCTGAATGCCTAGTTGACAGAGTGGCACAGAGACTCCTTTCTGGCAGTTCACACAGAACTGATCCAAGGGGGGAGGAGAGCACCAGCTTCGCTCTCTGCAGGGTCGGTGTGGTCCCTGGAGCTGAAAGCCTGCAGCCGCAAATCTCCAGGAGTGTCCCACCTGGCGCCACCTCGGGTTGCAGGACAGCAAATGTGGACCCCAAGTGAAGGTCCAGAGTGGGCGTGTTACTAGCTAAATGCACTGAGCTGAGCCCGCAGCGCCAGCCTTGCAGCCTGTAGGGTCTGTGTGGTCCCTGGAGCTGACGGCCGACAGCCCCCTGATCTTTGTTGGTGACCCTGTGGGCACCATCTTGGACACTGAGGCAAGTGCTCCAAACACTGATAAACTGCAAGGGGGAGAGTGGTAAACTGCGCATGCGCTAATTCAGCAGCTCTCAGATAACAGCATCACGGGACCAGACATTGTTATACTGAAGGGAGGACAGCTGAGTTGCCCAAGAACTAAGCTGGGAACAAAATCACCACCATCTTAGAGCACTGCACAGCTCCACAGAAAAAAACAGCCCCTACAAGGCACGCCACCAACTCCACCCAAAATAATTCCAGGAGGTCCTCAGACTTATTGGCCAGCAGGGGGCGACAAGATCAATGCTGCCTACAAAATCAGTGCCGCCAACAAAGCAATTACTCAGGACAGCTGTGTTTTCCAAATCCAGGGCACCGATTGAACATAAAACATCAACTTGTAGACCTGTAGATAATACACCTTAGAGATGATTTCTTCAACCAGATTGGCAACTACAAAAGGTAAAAGGAAAGACAAAGACACCATAAATGTTACTGAAGACTCTCCAACAAAGGAGCAAAAGCTTTACCCACCCTGAGTTAACTGAGGAAGACATTGAGAAAATGGGGGACAAAGAAGACCCACACATGTCACATTATAAGAAACTTAGCTCGAAATGGATCAAAGACCTAACTCTACACCCAGAAACCATCAAACTATTAAAGGAAAACATAGCAAGCACACTCCAAGATATAGGAACAAGGTAAGACTTCTTAGAAAAGACGCCAAAAGCAAAAGCAATCAAATCCCAATTGAACAAATGGGACTGCATCAAACTAAAAAGCTTCTGTATAGCAAAGGAAAGGGGACTAATATCCAGGATCTACAAAGAGCTTCAGAAACCCAGGAACAAAAAAACAAACAAACAAACAAACAAAAAAAAACCCTGTATGAAAATGGGCAAAAGAAATGAACAGACATTTCTCAAAAGAACAGATTCAAATGGCTAACAGACATATGAAAAGATGCTCAGGCTCCCTAGCCATCAGGGAGATACAAATGAAAACCACGTGGAGGTACCACCTAACTCCAGTGAGACTGGCCTATATTCAGAACTCAACTAACAACACCTGCTGGCATGGATGTGGGCAGAAAGGCACCCTCCTTCACTGCTGGTGGGAGTGTAGGTTAGTACAACCACTGTGGAAATCAGTATGGAGAGTGCTTGGAGAATTGCAAATAAACCTGCCATATGACCCAGCTATCCCGTTCCTAGGAATATACCTAAAAGAAGTGAAATCTGCATGTGAGAAGGGGATCTGTAATCTTATATTTACAGCAGCACAATCTACAATAGCAAAGACATGGAACAATCTAGATGTGTGTCCAAAGAGGAGTGGTTAAAGAAACTGTGGTATATCCACTCCATGGAATATTATTCAGCTATTAAGAAGAATGAAATTATACCATTTACAACCAGGTGGTCCCAACTAGAGACCATTATGCTCAGTGAAATGAGTCAATCACAAAAGAATAAACCATATGTTCTCTCTTATATAAGGAAAGCCAACATGGAAAGTGGAACTCCCATAGTCCAATCCATACTGTTTTTTGATCGTTTGCTTTTTTTGGCTGCATCCCATGTGTTTTGATGATTTTATTTCAGTCCGGTTCCTTCCAAATAATCCTTTTCTCTAGTCAAATCATCACATGCTCATAAATTATATGATGTCATCATTTTTCCCAAGAGACTTCTGTGTTTCCTTTTTGTCACTCATGTATTGGTTACTCAGTGGCACGCTATTTTTTCAAGGTGCTACAATTTGTTGTTGATGTGGCTGTTCTAACTCATACTTGTTGTTGACCTTGTTTCACGGCTTCTCACTTATGGTAATGTATAGTGATGTGGGGATACAATGGAACATGCATCCCTGCATCCAGACAAAAGATGGATTCCCAATGAAACTGTTAGACATGTGTAGACAATGGGATGCTGGACTGTCTGACATTGTCTGTAGCAAAAATGTCAGGGTACACTTAAATAAGAGACTGATAGAATTATGCTTCCTTATGAAGGACTACACTACTGTAACAAAATGGGAAAAATCTGATGGGGGTGGAAGCTTGGGGAGGAATCCCAGCCTATACAAAAATGTACCACATAATTCAAAATTCAAAATAAAAATATTAAAATAAATAAATAAATGTCATATATACAGAGATGAGGAGAAACAGAGAGGAAGTTCTTCCATCCTCTGGTTCACTCCTCAGGTGGCTGCAACAGCTAGAGCTCAACTGATACGAAGCCAGGAGCCAGGAGCTTCTTCCAGGTCTCCCACAGGGCTGCAGGATTCCAAAGATTTGGGCTGTCCTCTTCTGCTTTCTCAGACCACACGCAAGGAGCTGGATGGGAAGTGGAGCATCTAGGATATGAACCGGCAGCCATATGGGATCCTGGTGCATGCAAGGTGAAGACTTTAGTGACTAGGCCACCACGCCGGGCCCATTATGACATTCCTATAGCTAAATATTGATATGCAGTTTTGTTTAGCTTTTATTATGTATTTCTCAAAAAGGGAAATTGCGGGCCCGGCGCGGTGGCGCAAGTGGTTAAAGTCCTCACCTTGCACTCCCGGAATCCCATATGGGCGCCGGTTCTAATCCCAGCAGCCCCGCTTCCCTTCCAGCTCCCTGCCTGTGGCCTGGGAAAGCAGTCGAGGACGGCCCAAAGCTTTGGGACCCTGCACCCGTGCGGGAGACCCGGAAGAGGCTCCTGGCTTTGGATCGGCATAGTATCGGCCCGTTGCGCTCACTTGGGGAGTGAATCATCGGATGGAAGATCTTCCTCTCTGTCTCTCCTCTGTGTATATCCGCCTTTCCAATAAAAAAAAAAATAATAAAAATAAATCTTTAAAAAAAATAAAAGCCTGCCAAATGCAGGTTTTTTAAAAAGGGAAATTGCTAGGCAAAGGGGGTTATTATTCTTTTTAAGTTATTTGCCTTATTGTTCTACTACCTACCCCATCTCAAAATCAGGTATATTTATTCATACTAACGAAAAGCTTGAGATGTGACTCTGGCTGCACAGAAGAAATTTCTTTTGAAGATTTATGTATTTTTATTGGGAAGGCAGATCAGGTTTATGGAGAGAAGAAGAGACAGAGGGAAATATCTTTTATCCACTGGTTCACTCCCAAAATGGCTACAACGGCTAAAGCTGAGCCAATCTAAAGCCAAGATCCAAGAGCTTCTTCTGGGTCTCCCACACAGGTGCAGGGTCCCGGGGCTTTGGGCCGTCCTTGACTGCTTTCCCAGGCCACAAGCAAGAAGCTGGATGGGAAGTGGAGCTGCCGGGATTAGAACTGGCATCCATATGGGATCCCAGCATGTGCCAGGTGAGGAGTTAACCACTGAGCCATCATGCCATGCCCTGCATATATTTTTTTTCTTTTTTTCTTTTCTTGTTTTTTGATACAATTTAGTTGGCAGTGGGTTCTCCCCTCTTCTCTGTTCTCCTCTCTAGGTTCATAATGTGTGTCCATCATGAATTTTCCCAAGCCCATCATGCTTCCACTGGAGTATCTCCCAGCCATGTAGAATAACTTTTCATTGTAGGTTAATTCTTATATTCTGGGGCCTTAATATAGGTACAAGTGAGGATTAGTCTTCCGTTGTTTATGGGCCGTACCAATAACAGTTATATGTGGACACTGACAATCACAGGGTGGTTATAAACAATCCACCTCTTACGGATCGTTAATTAATGAAGTACATCAAGTTCTTGTTACATAAGGTACAAATAAATATGAGTTAACACTGATTAACACAGAGTAAGATTCACATATGATATCTCTAGATTTGACATCATATTATATTATATTATATTAGAGCAATCTTGATATCTGACCATTTTGGAATTGGCTCATTTCCCTTAGCATTATGGTCTCTAGTTTGGCCCATTTGGCCACAAAGTAATGCATTTCATTTTTTTTTAATTGCTGAGTAGTATTCGATAATGTAGATGAACCACAGTTTCTTTATCCAGTCCTCTGTTGATGGGCATTTAGGTTGCTTCCAAGTTCTTGTGATTGCCAATTTAGGAAAGAAGTCCTCCTGGATTTCTACTGATAGCACTAGCCCCCTGAAGATATGAAAACAGAGAAACGAGCCTAGGCCTGGGTTTATTGTGGCAGGCAGATAAGTGTGAACGTAACACTGGAGGGAGAAAGACTTCCTTTTCTTTATTTTCTACACTTATAAGACACATCATAGCTAAGCTATTTAAGTACACAGAAATCTACACCAGACTGGTTGATCCATCTGTTCTCATTTGGATCAAATGCTAAACACTATAGTGACAACAGCTGCAGATAATGGGCCAGGGACTTACCTGATTTTCCAGCATTCTCCCCAACTGGATAATTGTAATCAGCTGGACTGCCTAAATCCCTGAGGATTTTAGACTTATCATAGGAAAGGAGATTCAAGAAAGAGGAAAAATAATGTTGTCAACTGTATGGAATTTCAGGCTCAAAATATTTACATATTAGTGGAAGTGTATCAGAGAGATGAACGGTATATCTGACATTTAACAGATAAAAAGAGAAAACATGAACAGGATAAAGAGAATTACAAAATTCTGTAATGTATATATTGTGTCTACTTTTCTATCTATATAATAATCTTATGCTGTGAAAATGGTGATGATCTCTGTGGCTAATTTTTATCTATTAGGTTACATTTTTCAGTAGTGAGTAAATATAGATTCTATAATAAGAAATACATGACAATTATACCTAATGTTAGAAATAATTATCTCAGGGGTAGGTGCTTCATGCAGAAGGTGCCATTTGGGGCACTTACAACCCCTGAGAGCCTGGGTTTAAGTCCCAACTATACTTCTAATTCCAGCTTCCAGTTAGCATGCAATCTGGAAGGCATCAGAGGATGGCTCAAATACCAGGGGGTGAATGTATATGGAGTCATGGAAAAGAAAGGAACCAGCCATAACTTGAAAGGAAGCCAATTGAGAATAGATTTCATTTTCTATCTGTGCAGCTTACCTGAAATTTAAATTTTCAAAGAGGAAGGATGACATTTATACTCTTATTCATGCTTACAGTCAGAATTCACACACTCCTGTACCATTTATTCAACTGATAATTGTTTTTAAGTAATTTTTATTTTAAATGACATAAAATTGTACATGTTTATGGGGCACCTTGTAGTATGAAGGTACAAACATACATTGTATAATATTCAACTGGATTCTTTTTTAGTCCCAGGAAAAAACAGTGTATAGACTGCTACTCAGGGCTCAGTGCTGAACTATTAAGGAAACAGACGCCAGGGTTAAGATCCCAAAACCAAAAGAAGCAACTCTATTCCTAGAGAGAACTCTAAGAAGGATGGTATAATTATTGCAATAATTATCTTTGCTGAGGAAATGACTTGAGCTGAATATGGAATACTAAGTACACTTTCATTGATTGAATGAGAGGCTCTGGGTTAAGAATGATTGGGGGTGGTGGCATTCAGGATGACAAGGTTGTTGAACAGATTCAGAGAGCCATGAAGTAGCAGCAGGCCTTCAAAAGCAATAGACCACTGTGACATTAGGTCGAAGGTGCAAAGGAGAAATGACAGAGCAGGTGGTCAGAGAGGATGGGAAGTATCAGATCTTCTAAAGCAGTACAGATGATGGTAAGAAAGGTAGATTCATTAATTTCACAATTAACAGGAAATTACAACTGACTACTCAAGAGAGGGGAACTAGAAGGGTATTGTTACAGGCCAGATAAGTAACTATGGGGATTCAAGCTAAGAATTAGCAGTTGAGATTGAATGGTGAACACACATACAAGTGAAGATCAAAATCTAATTGGAAGTAGCTAAAATTCTTAAAATAAGCACACATGATGTTCTAATGAAAGATTTTATTTATATGAGATGCTGTACAAAATCATTTAAAACATGGAATAACAGTTATACACTTAGCTATTCATTTTTGTTGAAAGTAATATGATTACACAAAATGAGGACTCTCGTATAGAGTAATGTGAGGGAATTCTCCAACCCATAGCCCTGGAAGCTAGTAAAGATACTGAACTTTGAATCCTAACCTGTAACTCAGCATTAGTCTCAGAAGACCCTGGGAACTGTGACACAATACACAGCTTGTGCAGAATAGAATCTCAAGCATCTGACATATTTTAATACAAGAAAGGCTTTTGTAACTCAGTTGCAGGTACGCCTCTAAATTAAGAGTTCTTGTAGTGTTAACGAGGAGATCTAAGGACCAGCAACTGGTTTCAGGTAGTGCCGCAGAGTTCTGTAGATTCTGAAACAAATGGCATCAATCCATATAGGCACAACCATACTCACAGTTTACATCTTAAAAGCCACTTGGCACTACCAGTACAGGTTTCTTGCTTAATAACAGTTTGCCATTCGCTAGGTCTCAAAATTCCATTTTGGCACAATTCTTTCTGTGCTGGTTAAGGTTTTATTACACATTAAAGAGTTAAAGAAATCACCCAAATATTTTGGGAAGTGACCCAGAAGCAGAACATCAAATAATAAAAATCAAGTCAACATACTATATATCAAAGCACCACATCCAAAAGGCCAAGGATATAAAAAGTGACCTTTACATTTTATGACAATGCACCATGTTGAGTCACTGTTTTCAGAAAATATCAAAGAAAATAGGAATTCTTACACAATAGCTAAAATGAATAGAAAGTTTTAAAGAAAAATACTTATTCAAAGTGTGAGTACTCAAATATTTGATTATTGTAATTTTTACTAGAAATGTTACTGTTATAACTGTAAACATAAGCTAAAATGTTAGAATAAGTGATTAAGTCTATTTTCTAAGCACTACGTAGCTATGTGTTAACTATAAACTTACACTCAATGCAATGTAAAATGAATGGAGCCTATTAGTTTTAAAAAGTAGAAAGCCTATGCCTAGAGCCTGAATAATTCAATACCCATCTATGATAATACACTCAACTAAGAAATGTTCATCTCTTCTACTTGTTACCTTGTAAATAATGCAACAAGTGAAAAGACTGGCCCTGCCTCAAGAGGAAAGCCTGATGAAAATGGTTATAAGACACCACTAAGTATTAATGCCAGAATTTTTTAAGGAGAAATTTGAAACTCCAAATCATCATTCACAATTTGTTATTAATTAGAATTTGAGATAAATCCCTAGTTGCTCGCCAATTATGTGTATGTCACGCTAAAGATAAGCTTGGGCTGATCTACCAGCAAAACAATGGGCCATTCCTGAAAGTCACCAGAGAATAACACTTACTGTTAAATTTGGTTTCCTGTCCAAGAAAGAAAGATTAGCTAAGGGGGGGAGGGGGACGTATTATTTACCAAAACTGCTTAAAGATAAATTCAGATGAGCTTCAAACCAGGCAGCCATGTCAATTACATGCATTGTGCTTTCCTGTTTAAGACACAAAGGTCTCCATTTCTCTAAGAGAGCTGCTTTTTCGGCAAGACACACTCTCCCTCTTGCCTTGGAGCCAAGTAATTGGAACCCTAAACACACTGCGGAGCTTCTGTTGGAACCGGTTTCCAACAAAACAATACAGAAAGGGATTAACGCAGCTGTTGGTGAATCCCAGGAGGATGGCAAAAGGAAGTGCCAGGTCAATGACTGCTATAACTTCACAGCTATTAATGATACCCATCCAGGCCAGAGCATCCAGGAAGGTCAGAACGTGGAAGGGAAGCCAGCAAATGATGAACGCCAGAACAACAGCAGCTGCCATCTTCAGGACTTGGTCACGGGTTATTCTGTTCTTCCCATAGCTATTGGTCTTCAGTAAGTGTTTTCTGATTCCAAAATAGCATGTTGCTATGAATATTAAAGGAATAATAAAACCAAGGATATTTTTCATTAGGGCAATCCCAGCCGACCATTGAGCATATTTCTCAGGTGGGAAAGCCATAATGCAAGCATTCACTCCTAAATATTCAATGGTTCTGACATCTCGGAAATAAAAAGTTGGCAGTGAGGACAGACAGGCCATACACCATACTAGGGGAACTATGTAAGATGCTTGCCACGGATTTCTTCTTTGAGACAGAAAGGGATAGATGACTGATTGGTACCTATCAACGCTCATGCAAGTGATAAAAAAAATGCTGGCAAACATGTTCAGGGTCAGGAAAGAACCAAAAACTTTGCACATCACAGGTCCAAAGAGCCAGTCATATCTGTAAGAATAATACGTTGCCCAAAGAGGAAGAGTAGCCAAAAGGAGTAAGTCAGCCACTGCCAGATTGAAGATGTAAATACTGGAAACTTTTTTAGGACCCTTTTGACAACAAAACAGTGTAACCACAACAGTATTGACAAGAAATCCAATTACAAAAATAATGTAGTAGAGAATAGGAATTGCATCTAAATGCTTATCTGATGGCTTATGTGAGCAGTTAAAGGTAGACTCATTGTTGACAGAGATGTTCAAAAGTCCAAAGTGAAGACTGCTGGTAACATTTTTGCTGATAGCGGCAAGACCGAAGGTGTCCTTCATATTGAAATGGTAGCAGCTTTTAATTCTTACACTTCTGTAGGAGAAATAAATGAAACTCTTAGAACACATACAGAGCTTAGGAGATCCTTGAGTCTTTAGCATTTTGAAAGTTTGCCAAAAACAAAAAATAAGTGAGAGATTATAGAAAAACAGTGACAATCATACTGTGAATTATTTAATCTCTTGAAGAAGAAGAAAATCCCAGTAGTAGCAAGAAGGCAAATGTTTCAGCCTCAGAGACTGACACTTCTGAACAAAAATACCTGTTGTTCAACTTTTATGTTATGTTTTTGAAAGTTTTAATATTAATATTTCCAAAGGTGAGCCAAGACAGAAAATATGTGAAACAAATAAGGAATCAAGAAATATGCAAAATGATCTCAAAAACTTTTAAGCCCATATATTTCAGCCTGTGTACCTTCTAGAAATCACACTGCTGACTGCTATTGCATAGAGAAATGCTTTTCTCCAGTAACTAATTACAAACAAGTCATCATAGTTATGGAAAATGTAAGTAACATAAGCTATTGAAAAAATAGTAAGTGTATAAAAGACTGAGACAAGTGAAGAGCAGCATATTGAAGTAGGGGATCATGGTTGATTTTTATTCACTAAAAATAATCTTTGGTTTCAATATTTTCAATGTTTTAACAGTAATTATTCAGTTAAGAGGCTGTAGGATTTATGCATATTTCTAAAAGCCCCCTATTCTGCTTTTAATAAAGGATATTAGTTTGAGATAGAGATATTTGAGCTTAGTCTATTTAACAGAAGAACAATCCATTTTCAATTTAATTAGGGAAAGAATAAGAAGAACATAATAGGCAGACGTGTTTGAGTTAATAGTCCTGATTGTTCAATAAGAATTGAATGTTAATGATTAATCATGCTATAGTCTTGTCATTTTTCCTTTGCTATCTAAACAGTCATTGCTTTCAAATGTTATGACTCAATGTTCGTGTTTTTGAGGGTTTTTTTTTTACTAACAACATTACTTTAAAACAATATACAAGTAGTTAAAGACTAACACACTGAGGGAAATAATACTAAGATACTTCCAAATACACACAGATAAGCTATCCAATTAAAATGTAATCACCAAAGAATCTCCTCAGAAACATCAAAACTATCATTTGTGTCTAATACTTATTCTTCATATGCTCTAACAGATTAACACGAAAGAGTAAGAAATAAATGCCACTGAAGACTTACTGGTTGTTGGAGTTTAAAGCAGTTATCATAAATCAGCTTGTCTAGTTCCTAAATACACCCCTGTAAGAGAAACAGAAGTTAACTCATTTAGGAGTTTTGCAAAAGACAGAGTTAAAATACAGGGGAAAAAAAAAAAAAACAGGAAAGTTCATCCCTAAAAAGTCTTTTCGTTTAATGGACACTCTACTTTCTAAGGGTATATAAATTGTTCAGACTTACCTTGAAAATTCAGCCTGCAGAATGCTTTGAATTCTGTGCTTATTCGTTTCCTTAGACTCAGAGACGTAACAGAACCAGATCTCTGGTTTCCTTCTTATATGTTTGGTCTGTCCACTGGGAGCCTACAACCTACATAATTCTAGGGCTGACTTATGAACACTTGCCAGCTTTCCAGAGGGGCTTTTTTTTTTTTTTGGCTGCAAAACATTAATCTGAAATTCTCACTGTCTCCAATCATAACAGCTCATTCAAATAAATCTCAAACAAAAAAAAAATGAAGTTTCCACGAATGTGTTAGAGAATTCTGAAGTCAGTGACTTACTTTTAAAAGAAGAATATAATTATTTGCAGAATTTTCTCTTTCTTTTTCCCTGATACTGGCTTTCTGAAAGCAAGTTTAGAAGTGGGAATCAGGAAACTTATTCTAGTAGACAATCTTTATTCATCAGCATCTTTTCAGACTTTGTTAGCTTTTGGAAACCATTTATTAAAGATAGTACATACTGTATTTGAAGTCTACAACTTCTAAAATTTCTCCCTTGTTTTAAGCAACTTTTGTTGGCTTGTTCCTGGAAGTGGCAGGGGTAGGAAGGGGGTGAGTTAGAAGGGATATGATTCTCCTGTGGTGGAAAGGAGGCATTCTATTTAGTGCCTCTTTCATAGGACTCTGTCAGAATTGTGTGATAAAATGGGGGAAAATGGTAGGAGGGGAAATTGGGGAAGGAGAACAGGGAGGGCAAGGGGGGAATCTACAAAAATGCATCATGGAAAATAATAAAAATAATTTTTTAAAACTATAATGCACACATTGAAAGGTTAGGCACCTATTTTAGCCTACAACACTGTTGTTGGGTCAGTGGGGTGATCAACTTCACATACGTCATGTAATACACAAATGAGGCCAGACAAAAACAGGTGATGGGAGTGACAATACTAGCAACAATAAACACTATGTGCCAAACAGTGTGCTAATTAGTGCTAATTGCTTTAGACTCCAATGTTCAGAATAGAGAGACAGTATAGCATACTGGTAAGCACATGGCCTCTGAAATTCAACTACCTGTATTCACAAGTCCAGCTCTACCATTATTTCCACCTTGGCCAAGTTACTTCTCTTTCTCATGTCTCAGTTTTCTCTTGTGGGAAATGGGCTTCATAGTAATTACCTAAGTCATGAAGCACTAGCTGGTCCTTTAATTGAAAAACAGTAACAACAACCAAATATATATGTGACATCTATAATCACTGCTGTTCATTAATATTACAAAATTAATATTTCAAAAGCTTCAAAAAGGGGAAGAGAGTTTGAAGGATTGTTACGTAAGGGGGAATATTTTTCTTAATTTTCTTCTTGAAATGGAGACTATAGGAATGAGAGCTGTGTGGCTAGATAATTTTCTACACATAATACTCTTAAATGAACACAACAAGTCCAGTTGCTTCTACAGCTGCCATCTCTCAGAGAAGCACTAAGCATGCAGGTGAAGGAGAAACTGGAAACTGGTTTCACTCTTTGTTTAAGCCTGGGTCCTCCCTCCATTTCAAATGTTTGTTTTTACCACATACGGGGAAAATTTTCAAGCCAGAGCCTCCTAAGTAATCAAGATGGGTCAGACTCCCAACCCTACTGTAGGCTTAGCCCACCCTCACACACCTTACAGACAGACAGCCAGGAGGTGAGTTACAAACCTCTAAAGACAAACTAGAAGCTCGCTCACCTCCTATACACGTGGCCTTGAACACCCTAGAGGAGCTGGGGACCTTGTCTAGAGCTTTGTCCTTCACTGCAGTGAGGCTCTGATGTAAACAAACCTTTAAGAGGCACGCAATCCCCAGAAGATTAAAAGGACATTTACTTGGGTTCTTCACAATTCTGGGAATACAAATTTTCACATGTCAGAGAGAAAGAATGTAGCAGCAGGCAACTAAGGGAGAGAAACGAATGAAGAGCAATAATATTGACACCACTTAAAGCCAGAAATACAGTATATTATTGATTCAGCCAAGTACTCCCAGTTAAGCCAACAATGTTAAATACACTTGAGAGTCAAATAAATGTCAGTTATGGGAAGTAGTACAGCACAAAAATTCACTCTCCTGGGGACGGGAGGGGGGAAGGTTAATCATTCTGCTGAAGATTGACTTTAAAAGCTTTGGGTCATTTGAATAAATTATGTAGCTCTTCAAGACAAGTGCAGCTGGGCTACCACAATTAGATACTGGTAAATTACAGTGGACTATTTTCTAATGAATACCTATTGTTTCCTGTGAGATTATTTCACAGTAAAATTTAAAGAACACGTGTCAAAAATTGGTACTAAGTGGAATTTCTCCTCTGTTAGAAGGACACAGGGTTTACCAAAACTTTGATTCATACCTCCCACCCCCACCCATACACAAATGAAACTCCAAAAGGAAAAGAGAAATAAATAATAGATGCCCTGGTAATAGAGATAGGGACTACAGGTACAGGTTATCGAATGATTTTGTATATAAATTCCTTTCTAGTCTAAATTTACAGAGTTAGTTTAATGTTGCCCATCCCAACCATCTGTCTGACTGGTACCATTTCCACTTACTCCAGTTTAAACATACACATGCCCACACATGCACACCCCTTCACATACACACATCAACATATAAACTTCACAGGAATCTTTCTTAACTCCCTCAGCCAATGGGAAGCATTTTATTAGTTGCTATTAGACTTTTTCAGATCCATGGGTCCTTGAAAAGGGGGTACTTAAGAAATTGCCTATGATTGAAATGTCTTAGCAGATTAGTTTTTATGCCTCTCCTTATTTTCCAATATACTGAGAATAGCAAATTCAGGGTGAAAACAAATGAGAAACAATAAAGGCTATTCAGAGTTAATAATCATACTGACCATTTTACAGAAAGCAATCTGAAAATTCAATAAGACGACCAATATGTGTAATCATTTGCATTAAATTAACTCTGTCTAGGTAATATATAAAGTGATCAAGAGAAATATCACATCATCTAATAAGGTGGAATCCATGCGGTGAGATGAATAGATGCCTGATTCTAGAACATTCGTGAGACCAGTTGTTTCTTGCTGAATGTGGTCCCAAGAACACAAGAAGGAAGAGTTCGATTTTCCCTTTTTCCCAGAGTCATTTGCAGGCTTCAAACATTATGTTTTGACAATAATCTCACAATGCATCCTAGGCCCACCAAGTAGCATCATCTCAAATGATCTGGAATGCAACTAGTGGGAAAGTTTAAAGCTTGAGAACTGTACTATTCTGCTTACATTCAGGATATAAGTTAACTGAGCATTTACTCCTACTGATGTGACCAAATAGCTTACTTAGTTCAACTATGTTATCCAAAATGGCCCAATCACTGTATTGGTCAAACCAACCAATCATCTTGGCTCATTTATAAACACTGTTGTTAGGTGATGTGATTGTTTTGGGGAGATACTGTAAAATTATTAAGTCTAGAGTTGGCTCCGCAAGCTGAACTACCTCAGCATACTCTGGCCCTCAAGTGATGACTTTTACCAATGTAATTCTCACAGTTTCTGTGCGTGCTAATTGTGATTGCCAATTGACTCTTTTTCAAGAGTCATACTATTTCCCAAGGACCACAGAGCTTGTGTTCCTTATCTGAAATACCCTCCCCATCTCCCATACAATATCAAAAACCAGAATAAATCCAGTTTGGTGGCTATATGATCATATCAGCAAAGTGGATTATTGGAAGTACATTTCAGTTCAGCTAGGAAATTTCCTGAGTTTATCATTCTAGGAGACTGTTAAGTACTCCAAGACATTCATATACCAGATTAGCATGCCCTGAATCTAATTTTTCTGGTTAACCATCTCATTCTTTTGTTATTTTATTATTTTATTTTATTTTGACAGCACTTTAAACAGCTACTTATTTTTATTGGAAAGGCAAATATAGAAAGAAGGAGAGACAGAAAGATCTTCCATCTGTTGGTTCACTCCCCAAATGGCTGCAATGGCAAAAGCTGAGCGATCTGAAGCCAGGATACAGGAGGTTGTTCTGGGTCTCCTGCACGGATGCAGGGTCCCAAGGCTTTGGGCAGTCCATGACTGTTTTATTAGGACACAGGCAGGGAGCTGGATGGGAAGTGGAGTAGTCGGGATATGAACCAACAACCATATGGGAACACTTGCAAGAGCATTTAGCCAATTAAGCCATCACACCAGGCTGAAGAGCACTTTAAACAGTTCATAGGGTCAGATGTTTGGTGTAACAGTTAAAACAATACTTAGAACTCCCACTTCCCATATCAGGGCAACTAGGTTTGAGTCCTGGCTCCTCCACTTCCAATCCAGACTCCTGGCCACTGTGTACGCCAGGAGGTAGCAGGTACTTGGGTCCCTGCAACCCATACGGGAGACCTGGATAGAGTTTCTGACTCCTGGCTTCAATGTAATCCAACCCTGGGGCAGTTGTGAACATTTGGAGAGTGAATGAGAGGACAGAAGGAAGTTTGCTTTTATGTGGCTCTGTCTTCCTCTGTCACACAAAGATGCACGTTAAGAAAGGGAGTGACTCAGGGGGGCTAAGTGTCAACTTGGCACGAACAGCAGAGGATCCATGGAGCATGCTTCGTTCCATCTGTTAGCTGCTTCTTTGGCTACTTTATCTACTTGACATATTTCTTCTACGACTTGTGGGTCACATTCCTTATATTTTTCCACTTCTGCTCTTAGCTGCTCCCTTTGTTCCCGCAGTGAGGCAAGCTCTTTTGCTATCATGGTTCATTCTTCCGTCTCATGTCGGCCAATTTTAAATTTCTCAATTTTTTTTTTCTGCAGGATCACATGCTTCTGGTTTCCCTCAGACAACTGAGAACCTCCAACTTCTGTTTCCTTGCATGAAGAGCTTACTGAGAAAATCCCAATAGTAATTAGACGTTCCAGTCCTCTCACAATCAACCATACCATCATCAACTAAACTTTGGGGGACTTCTTTCACTGACATAGCAGTAATGCCTTTTTCTTTAGGAGCAATCTTCTCCATGTCTTTTAGTTGAAACACATCTTTTGTCTCCAAAAATATGAGTCCTCTTTTCTTCTGCATTCAGTCCTTTCTCTGACATGGTGCCGGGCGGCTGGTCTTCTGGCAGTGAGGCAGTTGCTTAGCACAGGGCAAGCTGCTGTATTATTTTAAATATTACTACTAGTGTTGAAGCTATAGTCAAGGCTGTGCTCCAGGCAACCTAGAATCATTCAAACTCTGTTTTGATTTAAAATTTGGATTAATTACTGGGAAATAATTGCTTACCACAAAGTAAAATAAACTTCTCTCCAAAAGTAGCCATCAATTCAGAGCAAAGCTTTGTTTAAGCGGATGTTTTACCTCAACCTCTTCCTCATTTCTAAAAGAATAGTGGAAAGAAAGTTGCACAACTTTAGATTTTTTTTTTCTTTGCAAGGTATAAAATGATTTAGAAGACAGCAAGAATACGGAAGTTTGGAGTAGGGGTCTGGGTAGATCATGGGTTTTTTTTTCTAATTTTTTGACTTTTATTCACATAAAGGGAACAAATTTCATGTATTTCATATATACACATCTAAGAGCATAAAGATACTCTCCCACCACACTCTGCCAATAACAAGGAATTTGAGCAATACGTGGATTCATAACTTGCAATAAGGCCTTGCAAAATCTACAACTAAAAGCAAAATTTTGTAGCAAATAATTTTCAATGTATCCACAAAGAAAAATAGCTCATGTCTAAATATCTAGAAGTTAATAACATTCTTTATTATAGCATATTGTTTCAGTATTGACACTCTTATCTTATTCTGGTCCTGTTTTATATTGGTCATAAAATCGAAACTATTTTCTTTAAAAAAAAAAAAGACTTATTTACTCTTTTGAAACATAGAATCATAGAGAATGAGGAAGAGACAGAAAGAGAGGGAAGGCTTCCATCCACTGGTCCACTACACAGGTGGCTACAACAACCAGGGCTGGGTCAGTCCAAAGTCAGAAGCCAGGAGTTTCCTTTAGGTCTCCTACATATGTGCAGGGATCCAAGGCTTTAGGCCATCCTCCAATGCTTTCCCAGGCACACTAACAGTCAGCTGGATGGGAAGTGGAGCAGCCAGGACTTGATCCAGCATCAATATGAATTGCCAATGCCAGAGGTGCTAACTTTACCCAATATTCCATACCACCAGCTCCCAAAACTAATTTTTTACATTGAGATAATATATGTATCATAATATTTATCCTATTGTCACACAATATTTTGCAGATTGCTCCACAGCAGTTCACAAGGGGGCTATTTCTATTTGTCTTATCATTTTAGGATTCCTTTGAATTAGTGGATTGTGCAATTCAGTGACTTTTAGTCTATTCACAAGGTTATGCAACTCTCACTATGTAAAATTCCAACACATTTTCATCACTCCAAAAAGAAAGCTGATATGCATTAACATTCACTTCTAGCCTCCCTTTTCCCCAGCCTCTTCTTTTTTTATGATAAAAAAAACGCCTAGAAATTCCATAGGACGCTGTCTAAGAAAATGATAACCAGTTGACACATAAATTAATGAACTTTAAGAACAGCATGGCATTACTATTTTCATTATTTTTAGGCATTTTCAGTGGCACTAACCTGTGGTCGCACAGATTAGAGTAAATTAAACACTCATTCAGATCTATTTCCACTTAAATGTACATTATTACATGTTATTTCCAACAGGTAGTTGTGAGGATACATGCAAACACACTTATGTAGAAAACACAGATTATGCACGGGGTAAGTGGTAGAATACATGTGCACTGTTCCAAAGTATGGCTTCTGGTGTTCTAGCTATGATGATGTTTCAACTTAACAAAAACAGCTTACTATTAAACAGCATCAATTTGATTCATATTCATCTAAACTTGATAAGTTGCCATTTTGATCGTAGTCTTTAGCTCCCAAATCAAGAAACAAACTGAAAGGTGACCTAGTAAAGATTGATAAAGAGTTTAGAAAAAGTTTATAGAAGCAATTTACTAATACATAAATGTCAGATCCTGCCACTCCTCTGCTAAGAGGTTCCAGTGTCGATGTCCCTCAGTATGACTCACAAAGTCTCTTGCTTCATTCTCCTTGCCCTGTCTATCTACAAACATCGCACTACCATAATCACTACTTCTGATATCTCACCACTCATCGCTTTTTTTCCTAGCCACTCTGATTCAGGGATACTGGAATCCATGGTATGCCTCCTAATTCCTTTGAACACTCAACCTCCAAAGACTGCACAAATGCTATCCACATTGTGTGAAATATTCTTTCTCCAGATAGCCACATGGCCTATTCCCTCACTTCAGAGAACTGCTCAAATATCATCTTATTAATGAGGATTTCCTTTTCCTCCTTAACTGGAATACCACCATATTCTGCTTTATCTTTCATCAAAGTCCTTATCATCACCTGAAACAGCATATATACACATACAGGAATGGGAGCAATCATATTTTACTTACTGTTGTTACTCTTATAAAAAAATAAGCTCTACTATAAGCTGTTTTCCTCTTTGATCACTGTTGCATATTTAGGCCTTACAGCCAAATATGACATGAAGTCTGAGCTCAACTGATATCTGTTGAATGAGATACTATCAGTTCAAAAATAGTCCTTTAACCGAAATGCTTTTATACTAGTTTGAAATAAAGCACCATATGGAAGATTCTTATGTCAGTTATACCTAAGTTCTTGATGATGTTCCATTCAAAAGTTCATACCAAGGGCCGGGCGCAGTAGCTTACTGCTAAGGTCTTTGCCTTGAACACGCCGGGATCATATCCTGGTAGCCCCACTTCCCATCCAGCTCCCTGTTTGTGGCCTGGGAAACCCCAAAGCCTTGGGACCCTGCACCTGCATGGGAAACCTGGAAGAGGCCCCTGGCTTCAGATCAGCTCAGCTCCAGCCTTTACGGCTGCTTGGGGAATAAAGCAGGAAACAGAAAATCTTTCTCTCTGTCTCTCCTACTCTCTGTATATCTGTCTTTCAAATAAAAATAAAACAAATCTTTTTAAAAGTTCATTCCAAATGTACATTTTTGAAATAAATATGAAGTCCAAGGTATTTTCTTATTTGATTCCATTGTTATTGTAGTTTCTTGGTCCAAAATAATATCACCTGTTATGGCAAACATTTGTCATCATTGGCCTTTGATAACATTTCAAAGTCCATTTAAAGTCACGCAATGAAATGTAATCTTAAGTTCTTTTTTGCTAAATGAATTCATCAGCTGTGGAACACCAAGTTCTATTTGTACTGCTTGAATTTCAGAACAGCACATACCAAGTACAAAATCAAAACTGGATTTTAATAATTCAACTAATAAGAGAATTAAAACCTGTGAAAGCTGATGTTACCAAAATGAAATAATTCTTGTCAGGCTCAGATAAAATTAGAGCCAGGAAATTATGAAGCGGGAGGGTTCACGTCTGCCTGTCTGAGATAAGTACTTTCTCAAAGACTTTCCAGAAATCCAAAAGAATTTTCCTCATTCTGCACATGCTCCATTCTTTGAACGCCTCCCACATATGCACAGATTTGTAACAAAGTTTAACTGTCTGTAAACCTGTGGTAATTCAGACAAGATGTTCTCAATAGAACACCTGCCCAGCAAATAATATCACCACCAATGAGCCAAGGCCAATTACTGCCTCAGGTATCTAACATCAATGAAATTTGTACCCAAGAAGCTCATGTAAATTTCTCCCTTTTTGCCTTTAAGCATTTTCCCTTCCTTGAACTCCTTGAATATGTCCATAGTTTACCATGACATGCATATTTCCATGGCAACCTCTGGGTTCCCAATAAATATCATTGCTTTTTAATGATTCTCTAACTGATACATAAATAAAATTTATACTATGAACTTCTTGCCAAAACTGCTAATTGTTCACACACAGAAAATCATTTAATGTCTGTGCCCCAAGCCAGATTCTAACCAAATATTTTCTAAACTATAATTGCTTTCTATCCACTTGATGTTAAATAGAAAAACCAACAATTCCAATCAATTCACTTACTTGCTCATTCAAAAAAAAAAAAAACCATTTCTTGTGCATCTATTTTTATGTGTTAGGAACTCTACCAAACTGTAAAATATCATTCAAAAACAACCAAGAATGCCATGCCCCCAAGAAAAGATCATCTAACCCTATGATGGGAGATGACTACAAAAACCAATTGATGTCCATCATGCATGCCAAATGCAAGAGGAGGATTAACTCTCTTTTTGAAAAGAGTGAGATATTTTAAGCCAAGTACGCAGGACTTACAACAGATCAATTAGGAAAAACAAGGATGTGAATAATTTAAGCAGAAAGTTGCAAAAATGGGAGGCATAAGCAGATGGCCTTTGGAGAAATCAGGAGGAATTGGGGAGGGGCAGGGCTTGGGTCACTTTCTCAAATGAAGGTCTGCTTATCAACTGCTTTGAAATCAGTTTGCCTCTTAAAAACCCTAATTCCTCTACCCCACTGTCAGACTTCAAGAGAAACAGCTCAGGATTTTGCAGTTTTCAATGAGCTGCCAACATGGTTCTGATGCAACTAAAATTAAGAACCAGGAGCACATCGGGCATGGTGTTTAGAGGAAGCAAGGAGAAGTAGAAGAGAACAAAATGTTGGAAAATATACAAATGTCTTCAAAAAGATCATAGAACGCATATTGTGAAAATACTATGTGTAGATTTCAAAATCTTCTGCAACAAAGTAAGCCTATAGTTTCACCTTCCACATTTTTAAGTACCTTCATGGATTGAGGCATTATTTCAAATGGCCTTTGTAACCCTATGATGGAGCTCAGAATTAATTTACAATGAGGAAGTTTTAGACAGAAAATTAGAATCATTAAGTTCTCTTTTAAAAATAAATGATCACCAGCATTATAACTTAGTGTGTAAAGTCACCAGCTATGGATGCTGGCATCTCATATGGGTACCAGTTCATGACCCAGTTGCTCCACATCCAACTTCCAACTCCCCACTAATTGTCAGAAGAAAGCAATGGATAATGTCCCATGTTTAGGCCAATGTCACACTTGAGGGAGACCCAGGCAAAGCTCCTGACTCCAGACTTGGCCTCTCCCAATCCTGGCCATTGTGGCAATCTGGGTAATTAATCAGCAGATGGAAGATCTCTGTCTCTCCCTCTCCCTCTCTCTATAACCAAGACTTTCAAATAAACAATAAAATCATTTTCTAAGTCCATAAAATGAAATCATTGAGCAACAATGGGCAAGCTCGGTGTGTGTGCAAAAACTTGGAGCCATTAAACCCTATTGGGAGGAATGATATAAAAGATCAAATAAGGCGAAAATTTGCTCATGCTGCAAAACAAACCTATGGTCATGCCATGTATACAATTTGCTATTAGGTTTGAAGAAAAGGCTGCTTGGTTAATAACACCCTTTCACTTTCTAAAAATGTCAGACATTTTCTCCTTCATACTGTAATCTACAGTAAAGCAACATTTATCTGTGAAAACAGATTTATTTTAGTTTGTGACTGGATTTATTCTAGAAAACAGATTGGCCTAAAATAGCTTCTGATTTACAATTTTTCCATTGGTGCTTCTTAAAAAAAAAAAACATTTATTTATTTTTACGTTTACTGGAAAGTCAAACATACATAGAGGAGGAGAGACAGAGAGGAAGATCTTTCCTCCCATGATTCACTCCCCAAGTGGCCCCAATGGTCAGAGCAAAACCAGTCTGAAGCCAGGAGCTTCATCAGGTCACCCAGGGGAGTTTAGGGTTCCAGGCCTTAAGGCAACCTCTTACTGCTTTCCCAGGCCACAAGCAGAGAGCTGGATGAAAACATTAGCCAGTGTTAAGCAGAGAGGGCACATTCCAGGAAATAGCAGAAGACAGAAGAACTGCAGAGAGGCACCTGCAGACTGACAGACACAGGAAAGCAGCAGACACAACGGTGTGGTGTTGTAGTAACCAATACCACAGGGGCATTCAGCGAAGGACAATCTGAACTGCACCAGCAACTGGAACTCCAGCAGCAACAAAGTGGGAAGGGACATTTTCTGGGAATTCCGGAGGTGAACCCAGACAAGGAACTGCTCATCCTGCTGGTCTGTTTGATTTGATCAGGAGCAGAGACTGCAGCAGGTCCCAGCCGGGCTGTGCAGGAAAAGGGTAGACTTCACAGCCCAGTCTGCCTCCAAAATTAGGCTCCATTTTGTTCAAGGAGGCAAGGGCTATTGGGCAGGACTGCATATGCACTGAGCTGGGAGTAAGCTCATCTCTGACTCAGTGAACTACAACAGCATGGCATCCTACCGGATTCACCCATGACAGGCTCAGGTAGCCCTCAGACCTGAGGCAAGCAGATCAAAGAACTCTAGTAGTGGCACACCAGGCCCCATTTTGAACAGCGTGGCAAAGCCTTTAAGACTCCAGGGACAACAGTGAGCTGTGCTTGCACTGAGTTAGGTGAGAACTCACTGAACTCAGTGCATTGTGCTGGTCCCACAGAAAAACAATACTGACTCTGGCATCGTGCAGCTCAAAAGAGGTACATGTGGCCCTCAGACCTAACAGCCAACAGGTTTCAGCAAGATCAGCACCAACAACAACCTGGCTATTTAAGACACCTGATGTGTCCCTAATCCTGGGACCTGCTCTAACCGGGAGTGGAAGAAAGGTTGAACAGACAATGGTGTAGCCTCAGCATGGTAACACAGGAGGTGGAGAGTGGTGAGCCAGGAGCTGGGGCTATGGAGACCATGGTGGAAATCTAACAGAATGTAGGCCCCAGTCTCCCAAGGGTTAACTCCACAGCTTGGCTTGGTTCTCAAAGGTGTAACAGGAAGGGCAATCATGGCCTGATACCTTTAGCCCCCGTGGTTTGACTGCAATTTCCCTCCTTCCTGCTTCCCCTTTTTGCACGTCCTTGGGGGAGCTTAGGTGTTGCTTAACCATTGGGAAGGTCCTGGGAGGGGCCAAGCAGACTATATAAGAGAGTTCGACTTTGAATAAAAACCCTTCACTTCACAAGAATGAGCCTCTGTGTGTTGTGTGTGTTGTCTGTCTTGTCTCTCTCATAACCCTAGTCCCTCCGCTCGACTCGGGGCTGGAAGTATGTGGCGATGCAGGCGTTGCCAACAACAGAAGAACCCAGACCTGGAACTCACTGGAGGGAGTGGCACAAGTGACTACAAAGAGCCGTGTACCAATTGCAATAAGACAAATTGAACTGTAGACCTGTGGATGACACAGCTTAGAAACCTGCCCCAAGGAGAAAACTCTGCTAACCAGAAGTATAATGATCAAGAGCCAAAAAAGAGACAGAAGCACAATGAATATTACTGAAGACTCCCCTGCAAAGAAGCAAAACCCTTTGCCAACTTCAGAGTTCACTGAGGAAGACATCGAGAAAGTGGCAGATATAGAATTCAAAACACTTGTTATAAAACTTCGTATCAACACTGAGAAGCACGTAAAGCAAGTATTTAAGGAATTCAAGGAATATGTCACACTGGAAATGAATCGAATGAAAGCTGATATATCAGAAATGAAGAATACGGGGGGGGGGGAATGAAAAGTACAGTGGAGAGTCTCCAAAATAAAATGAAAGAAGCAGAAGAAAGAATCTCGGAATTGGAAGATATTTCCTGTCACCAAGGGGACACAAACAAAAAGCTGGAAGCAGAGGTGGATCAAGCTAAAAATAGTATTCCAGAATTGAAAGACATTAATAAAAGGCCAAATATGAGAGTTATGGGAGTCTCAGAAGGTACAGAAAGACAAGCTGTGTTCACAAATGTATTTAATAAAATAATGAGGGATAAATTCCCTAATCTAGAGAAAGAATTGGGAAACAATATCCAGGAGGGGCACAGAACTCCCAACATGATTGACTGAGAGCAATCTTCACTAAGACACATGATAATCAAGCTCTCTTCAACTGAACATAAGGAAATGATTCTTAAATATGCACATCAAAAAAAATCAACTGACATAAATGAATGCCAATTAAACTCACAGGAGACCTCTCACAGGAAGGTCTACAGGCCAGAAGAGAATGGAGTGACATAGTCCAGATTCTAAAAGAAAAGAACTTGTTGGTTTGGGATGATGTACCCAACAAAGCTTTCCCTTGCCTTTGAAATGAAATAATTCTTCCACAAGAAAAGTTAAAAGTTAAAAGAATTTGCTTCTTCCAAACCTGCCCTACAAATGATATTGAAAGATGTTCTCTTGACAGAGAAGAGGAATAGCACTCACCAAAACCAAAGGCAAATGTGAAAAACATCCCAGTAAAATAACAAGAGAAGACTAAATGAACGAACAACCCACTGCTAAAATGACAGGACCAAATTGCCACCCATTCGTATTAACCCTGAATATAAATGGCTTAAACTCATCAATCAAGCATCATAGATTAGTAGGCTGATTAAAAACAAAACCCATCATATTTTTTTTGTTTACAGGGGACACATCTCACCAATAAAGATCAGTGGAAATTATTTAATGGATTTTGATTTTTTTTGTTAGTTTCATCTCTTCCAAACACTTTCTTCTGATTAAATTCTTAAATGACTCATAGATCATACAGCAGCATAATTTTCTTCAGGAAGGTTTTTGATTTTCATTTCTTCAGTGACACAGAGGTCACTCAGTAGCATATTATTTAACTTCATGTTGCTAATTTTTTTCTTCCTGTTGTCGATTTCTTTTCTTTTTTTAATTATTAAAAATAATCTTACTTAGTTGATTAGGGTACAAAGGGTCAAGGGCTATAGGAAAGTGGGTTATATCATTGTTCCCACACTAATATCATTTTCCCCCCTGTATCTGGGGTCACGGGAGAAACAAAGGGAAAAGCCCTACCCAGACTCCCATCCATCCCAGGTCCCCGATGTGAGGCACACTCCGAGGGTCCTGTTCTAGAAGTTTTGATGTTTCAACAGGTCTGAATTGCTGCCAATCTCGCCATTGCAATGATGATGAAACCTATTCAGAATCCACTGGCTGACATAGTCTCAACATGGTTGGGATTCTGAGATCAGCAGTTCAGTTGAAGGGATACCCCAAGAAACTTCATCTGAGATGATCCCAAACCTGATTCTTGTGTGAGTTTGCCAGTACAGGGTCTGGCACAGTTCATTGCCCCAATCAGCTTATGCACATGCTGGTCGTTGCAACTGTTGGGTCAGTTCTGTTTCCAGCCCTGTCTTCCACCAATGGGTGTTGTAATCCAGCTTGGTCCTACCCACTTCATACCTGGTCCTCATGCAAACCAGTGGGAGCTGCAGCCTAGTTTCGGCAACTCCCTGTAATCCCACCAGGCCTGCTCCCTACCTCGGTTCCCATGCATGCCAGGCTTGTTGTACCGCAGGCTTGTTCAGTGTGTCCCACATCCCATTTAGCTCTCATACTTGTCAATGGGCATTGAAGCCTAGTTCAACCCAACCAACCCTACTATCCAGCCCACACACATACTGGCAGGTGCCTTTCTGTCTAGCCATTCCTGCCCCTGTCCTGGTTTTCATGCTCTTCAGTAAAAGTGGTTACCCATGAGGGAGGTGCCCACTATCTCCCTACTAGGCCTCTCCAACTTCCAGATTGTGCACTCTCCAGGTGGTTCTGGAGTTTAACTTAACAGAATTGGCCCCAGTGCCAGCCTCTGCCATCTGAATCTGCAGCAAAGTCCAACCAACCCTCACCCACTCTAGTTTTTGTTTGCACCAGTCAGAACAGTCAGCCCAACCCTGCCCTTCCCCAATCTAGCTCACATGAGTCCCATAGGTGTTGTAGCCCTGCCTGGTCTGGTCTGCCCCATCCCAACTCTCACTCTTCAATGGGAGTGGTTGTCCAGCAGGAGAGCCCACATTCCCCTACCGGCTTTGCCTCCTCCCCCGCCCTCTGCCCCCTGGTTCTCTCTTGTGCTGTTTGGAGGCTGCAACCTCATCTGGTACAGCTCATCTCACCTTGGCATTCCTTAATGTGCACTGGTATGTGTTGGAACTGAAACTGGCCTGACCCACACTCTGTTCTGGTGCTCGGATTCACCCATGGTTGGTGTGAACGGGTTCAGCCTGGTCTGCCCCTGACCTATGCCATATGTATGATGGTGGGTATATTTCTCTGGCCTGGTCTGGGTTGCTCTACATCGTGGTTCTTGTGCACACCTGTGTTCCAACAGAGGAGTTCCCCAAGCTCCTCCTTCAGAACCTCTCCCTATGCCAGGTCTTGTGCGTACTGGTGGTTCCATGGGCCAGCCCTCATTGCTGGCCTTCAATCTATCCCAGGTCTTGGTGTTGGCGGTTTCACCCCAGCCAAGGCTTGTCCATAGCCAGACACTGCTCACACATGGCTCAGTAGGGGCAGAGACCCAGTCTAGTGCATCCTATATCTACCCAGGTTCTCCAGAGTGCCAGATGGTGCTGGCGTCTAGCCCAGCTTGGTGCACCCAGCCCCAGTCCACATTTGTGCCTAGGGAGATTGCAGCCATATCCAGACCAGAATGCAGCCCTCACTCCCAGCCCCTGCACCCTGCCATGAGAATCCCAACCCAGCAAAGGTGTACTCTCACAGCTTTCCAATCGAGTCTATTCCCAACCCTAGATTGCACATGTATCAGTGGGTGTTCTGACCCAGTTGGCGTAGCCCCCTCACCTGTCTCAGCCTTTGCCTTTGATACTGTGCCGTAGTATCCCTGCCTCATGAAGACCAGTTGGGGTAAGAGCCGAGGTCAGAATGACATGAGCTCCATCCTGATTTCTTTCTTTTTTGTGAGTTGAAGTTTGCTTGGCTCTGGCTGGTCCGTCCCCTTCCAATGGCAACTTGGCCCACCACATCCTATTTTGGGATGTAGCTTCACGTGGTGCTGCCTTGACCTGCCCAGATTGCCATTGGTTCCTTTACCTGTAAGTGATGGCAGGTGCCATGGTCATTCCTAGCTTAGCCCATTGTCACCCCAGCTCGTGAGCTAACCTGTGGGACTTGTATTTCCACAGGGTTGGGCCCATACTTCCCCCACAGAGTTTACCCCTGGACCAAGTTCTCTCACATGCTGGTTAGTGTCTTGATCCTGCCAAATGTGACCAGTCTACTATTCCACCACCCAGTCAAGTAATGGTACCTGGCCCTGACAGACAGGCCCCCATCCATAGCTTTGGTGTGGACTGGTGTGTGGCAGTCAGTGATGCTCTACGCTAACAACCCATCTTAGGATTCCTAATTTGGGTAGTGAATCAGTCTGGCTGAAATAGATCTTATGGACTCTCCCCTCCAAACCACCAGGTCTCAGCTCCCACTCTTGCCCGAAAGTCTCATGACCCTGTTACTGGTAATCACCCAGAATTCATCTCTCACCTACATTAAAACTGGCCTTATTCATGGGTGTCCCTAGGCAGCAATTTCATATCCTAAAATCCCCAGAACTTGCCGCTTAGTGCACTGGCCATCCAAAGCCAAGGACTCATGTCTTTGGCCAGTGACTTTGGCCTGAGTCCCCAGCCTTGGATCCGGCCTGGCAGGGGCACCCCCCACAGCTGCCACACTGCAGGGAACTGCAAGCCACCCCCAACCCCAAGACCTGGACCCCTCCCAGACTCCCCATTGATTTTTTTTTGTGTGGCTCTCCAGTTAAGGGGATGTGTAGTAACTCTGTAATGGAGACTATCATATCTAGCAGCATGTAACTTAATTCATGGCATTGTAAATTTCTGTTTTTCTTCCTGTTGTTGATTTTGCATTTTGGCTTTTCATTTAAGGGGTGTATACTGACTGTGTAATGGAGACTATCATATCCAAATATGAGGATACAATGCAGTATGCATCTCTGCTTCCAAAGATGGACTCCCAGTAAAACTATTTACTGTATCTTGACAATAGCATGCTGGACTCTCTGCTATTGTACATGCCTACAATGATGGACATATGACTGTATATGGGGAACTGTACTATGGTAATGATATAGGGGAACTCATTGAGGTTGGAGTGAATTGGGGAGAGGATAAGGGAAATCCCAGAGTCAATGGAACTGTATCATAAAATCATCATAACAAAAATAAGTAAAATTTGAAAGAAAAAATTATATGTTCTTTGTAACACAAAAGGCTTTAGTCTTTTTTTAATTTTATTTTTTTAAAGATTTATTTTTCTTATTTTTTATTGGAAAGGCGGATATACAGAGAGGAGAGACAGAGAGGAAGATCTTCCGTCTGATGATTCACTCCCCCAAGTGAGCACAACGGCCGATACTATGCCGATCCGAAGCCAGGAGCCTCTACCGGGTCTCCCACGCGGGTGCAGGGTCCCAAAGCTTTGGGCCGTCCTCGACTGCTTTCCCAGGCCACAGGCAGGGAGCTGGAAGGGAAGCAGGCTGCCGGGATAGAACCGGCGCCCATATGGGATCCCGGGCGTGCAAGGTGAGGACCTTAACCACCGGGCCCAAAAGGCTTTAGTCTTGTACTGAGTGTAATAGGGCCTAGAAGGCAGCATGAAGGAAAGTATGACTTTAGTCAGTGTGCTGCAAGGAAATACATTCTTTGCTCATGCATAAAAAATGTGAAAATGGGAATCAGGTTTTTAATGCCTGTACCTCCCAAAGGAAATTAATTCTCAAGTGTTTGGATTTGGTACACAAAATATTCCCTTGAAAAAAAATTATTATTGCTGATGATGTTTACATAGTTGAGAGAGATGCATGCTCTTGTGGACCACTGATTCGGGTGGGGACAGTTAAGGAATGGCAGAAAGTAGATGGGACCACTGCCTTCAATCTCCTTTTTTCTTCCTGTATCTAGGGAAAGTGGGGAGAGAAGGAAAGAAGTCCACTCCTAGGGAATGGTCACCCGATGTCATCCCAGGCACCCTGATGTGGAGCATGTTCTGAGGGTACTGCCTAAATGGTTTCAATAGCTTTGAGTTGCTGTTGATTTCATTGCTCCAAGATTGAGGAAATCCTCCCAAGGTCTATTTGTTGATATAGTCTATCTTAGAGTCTCTATTCGTCTGGATACTTACTAGTCAAAGCTTGTCTGAGAGAGCTGCCCAATTTGTTCTGCCCTCCATGGTACTAGATGTCCTCGGCAGGCATCTATGGTACTAGATGTGCTCAGCAGGCCTCATTGAACTGGTTGTCATGTCCTCTATAAACATCTGGGCGTGACATCCACTGCACAAGCCTCAGCAACCATTTAGACGATCCTGTGATTTTCACTGTGGTTGAAGTTCTGAGTACAGTGATCCAGTTGGAGATAGCCACAAAGAAACCTCACCAGGGTGACCTGAACCTGACCCTTGTGTGTGCTAGCCAGTGTGGGATAACGCTCAGTCCATCACCCACATCAGTCTACACACCACATGGTGGTTGCAGTCACCTGGTCAGTTCTGTCCCGAGCCCCATCTCATGCCCAAAGCAATGGATGCTTGCAGTCCAGCCACAAATAGTGCCCTTATGTACATAAGCAGGAACTGCAGTCCAGTCAGATACCCCCAATAACCTCCACTAGTCCCATGCCCAGGCCTGGTTCCTGTGCATGCTGTTTGTGTAGCAGACTGCTCTGCATCCAATTCTGCTCTTATATACATCATTAGGCACTGGAGCCTAGCTCAGCCTGACTAACCCCACTATCCAGCCCACACTTATGCTGATGGGTGCCGCTCCAGCCAGTAAACACCCCCCCCCGGCCCTTGCTCTCATGATCACCAGTGGGAACTGTAGCCCAGCAGAGTGGTGTCTACAATTTTCCTACTAGGCCCACTCCAGCACGGTATCCTATACTTTCCAGGTGGTTCCTACAGTGTAGCCTGATAGGACTTGTCCCCAGTCCCAACACCTGCTAGCCAATGCTACAGCAAAGTGTAACCAGCCTTTACTTCTGTTTCATTAATGCACCAGTGGATATGGTCACTTAGCCCAGCCTGACTCTCCCCTGAACCAGCTCACATGCAGGCCAGTGGGCTTTATAGTCCACCCAGCCTGGTCTTCCCCCAGTCCCTGCTCTCACGCTCACCAGTAGCAACAGTGGTCCAGCAGGGGAAAACCCACAGCTCCACTACTGGGCTTGCCCCCATCCTGGGTACTGTGGTCCAGACTGACATGGCTTGCCTCACCTTGGCATTCACTAGCAGGTGCTGCAGCCTGGCTCAGCCTGGCCTGCCCACAGTTCCAGCTCATGCTGGTGGGTTCTGTGGCTTAGCCAAGCCCAGCCAGCCCCCAGTCCTGGCCCTGGTATAACCTGGCTGATGTTGTGGCCCTTCCTAGCCTGTCCTTGTTCTCACATCTGCCAGTAGGTGCTGTGAACTGGACCAACCTGGCCTGACCCTAGACTTGGCACAGATGTATGCTGGCGGGTACTGTAACCTGGCTTGGTCTGGGCTACTCCCAGCCTTGGTTCTTGTGCTCACCTGCAGGGACTATGTCCTGACATGGGAGTTCGCTAAGCTTCTCTATCTCTTCACCTTCCAGTCACAGATCTTGTTCACATTAGTTGTTTCTTGGCCCAGCTTGACTTGGTCTACCTCCTGTCCTGGCAGGTATAGCAGCCTTGCCCTTCCGGCCCACACACACTCTGGCTGTTGTCAGGTGCTATAGCCTCAGCCTAGCCCTGCCTGATCCATGCCCAGACCCAGCTCTTGCGTGGTTCAGTGAGTGCAGAGACCTAGCCCTGCCCGTCCTATATACACTTTGGCTTTTGTGAGCACCAATGAGTCTGATACACCCCAGACTCTAACCCACACCAATGCCGAGGGATACTGTAACCATGTTCAGCCCAATTTGTACAGCCCACCCCTCCATTCCAGCTCTCACGCTCACCAGTGGGACCCACAACCCGGTCATGACATCCCTTTAGTTTTCTGACTAGGCTTGCTCCCAGCCACAGATCTTGTGCTTGCCAGTGGTTGCTCCAACCCAGCCTGGCATAACTCATCACCTGGCTTGGCCTTTGCCATCAGATGCTGCAGCCTGACCTGGAACCCCAGTCCCAGCTCTCTCTGGTGGGTGCTGCAGCCTAACCCTGCCTGTGAATTCCATGGCCATGCCTAGTTCAGCCCATCCCCACTCCCAGCCCTTGAACAAGCTAGCTGGTGTGGTGGTCTCTCAGGGGTGAGCCAACAATATCCCACAGAAATTGCTGCCAGACCACCAATTTTCTTGTGAGAGTTGGTTAGTGTCATGGCCCAGCCTAACCTGGTCCATCCCCTGCCCCAACACTCACTGGCATGTGTCGTGGTTGAGTCCTACCATGCAGGCCCCCACCATGGCTTTCTTGTGGTTGATGCCAACTAGCTCAGCTCAGGTCTCCCATGTGAGTGGGTGTATTGGTTTGACCACAAAACATCCTCAGGTTTCCCTCCTCTAAACCACCTGGTCTCAGCCCCCTTGTTTACCTGAAAGTATAGAAGCCTGGTTGGTGGAAGCTCCCCAGAAGTCACTCCTCACCTGTCTCATTTTCCCTCGGCAGTTCTCCCTCCTACAAATCTCCAAATTCACTTCCCTGAGCATGCATAGCCCCCATGACTGCACAGCATGCTGATCATCCCCAAGCCTGGTCCTCTGATGGTGTGGTCTGCATACCCAGGGCCCATGTATACTCTCACACAGGTCACTAGACCCTGATTTCTGATATTCAGGCATCTGCCCCCCATATATATGTATTTTTAAGTTGAGTAGGCAACTTTGCTGGCATGCTGGTATAGTTAGCACAAATTTGGATGACCACCAGCTATTAGTTGCTTTTCACCCAGCAGTGTGACACTTGCCTAGGTACAACGTAACCTAGACAATTGCCTACAGCTGGCGCCCTTGAAGAAAAAAAAAAAAAGGATATTCTGTGTGTTGTGAAAAGGTATGAGCCTCTAGAACAGGGACAGGGAATTTCTCTTTTTCTTTTTCTGCCAAGGGCCATTTAGATATATATGACTATTTGCGGGCCATACAAAATTATTAAGTTAAGATATAGTCTGATAAAGACTTAGTGAATTTTGAATCCTGCCTGTATTTGTCTTGGAAGAGCCAGATGAAATGATTTTAAGGGCCTTGTGTGGCCTGTAGGGTGGACTTTCCTCCAGCGCTGCTCTAGGGGCATAACAAATCCACTGATAATTGTACATAGCCTTCTTGAGATTCTAATTTCTGATAGTTGATTCATGAGTTGATCCATTAAAATGTATGTACCTACTATTGGTAAAGTGAATGATTTATAAATCTGAAAATATGCCATATGTGAGAGTATTTCAGGATAGAAAAAAGATGAAAATAACTAATGTAATAAAAAAAGATTCAGAATGTGGGAAAACATTGATAAATTTATGAATTGTTAATCATTTAGCAATACTTCTTGAATACTTGGGTTGGCATAGCTCTACATTAAAGACCAGGGAAAAATTATTTAATTTCAGGAAAGCAGTCAGAGGACATTGAGATGGAGTTTTCCTAACACCAATTTTTGATGAAGTAGACTTTCATAAAAAATCGTCTTAAATTCTTCACTGACTCATAGGTCATACAGTAGCACCAGTTTCTTCAAGAAGGTTCTTGATTTTTTTTTTTTTGCATTTCTTTGGCAAAACATTAGTCATTCAGTAGCATGTTATTTAACTTCATGGTATTGTAAATTTCTATTTTTCTTCTGTTGTTGATTCTGTTTTGTAGGTTTTCATTTAAGCGAATGCATAGTAACTGTGTACTGGAGACTTCATATCCAGATGTGAGGATACAATGCAATATGTATCTGTACTTTCAGATCAAAGACGGACTCCAGTGAAACTGCTAACTGTGTCTTGACAATAGAATGCTGGACTCTGCCATTGTCTATGCCTACAATATCAGGATACACTTAAACAACAGAATGATGGACTTATGATTGCTTATGAAGGATTATACTATTATAATAATATAGGGGAAATCAGTGTGGGGGGAAATCAGGAGGGGGAATTGGACAGGTGGTTAGGGTGGTTAGAGTCTATAGAACTGTATCATAACATAATAAAACAATGAAAAAAAATGTGTTAAAAGAATCATGTTCAATGCTGAGAATCCAGTGAAAACTATGGACTTAGAGATAATTACATGTTATCTGTACAAACTTGAAGTTTTAGAAGTAATGCCAGAAATTTCAAAGCTTTATTCCATTTTACACGTGAAATTTGTAAGTATACCTGAACTTTTAAAGAGAAGATTGAATTTATTAAAGGGTAGTCCAGAGGTTACATATGCAGATATTAATCTATTTTTTTGTTGAATCCACTCACTTCAAAGTTCCTGTGATAGACAGATCTCTTAACCTCATCAAGTGGATAGAAACTTGATTTCAAAGTGGCTTTAATCTCAGAAGGATAGAATTAATTTGGTGAGACATATCCTTCAAGATAAGTGCCCATAAATGCCTCCAACTAGACTTCAACTCATATTCAACAAGTTTTGTATATTAGGAAATTCTGCTAGAGGAAGTTCTGTCGGGGCTTTAAGGCAGCAAATTCCCTGAATATGTTGGGCCTGAGGGACAAAACTTTTAATTAGCACCTAGAATCTAAGACTTTGTAAAACAATTACCTTTTATTTCAAGATGATATTCCGCAGAGACATTCAAAAGTAGAATGAGAACACCTTTGATGTGTATATCCACTGAAGGAATAGAATGTTTTCCATTCGTATAATGTTGATTTATAACATGTTAAATTTTATGTGTCTATTGTTTATGTATACTCCTAGGAAAGTTGGAAATATGTATAAGAAGTGTGCAATATAGCTTGGAGTTGGTTTATATTTATGTGTGTCACACATTATCTCATTATCTTCTACTTAACTCATTCTCCTTTTTTATTTTCTATCCTGATTGATGATGCAACTATTGTATAAAATTAAAAACATGCAGGTATTTGAACTCTTTCTCTATATGATCACTGCGTGATTGCACCATATTTGAAGCATCATCAGGTACTCTATACTGTGTCATTATCTTAGTTCAGGCCACCATCAATTCAGACTCTTAAACTATCACCCTTATTCTCCTTGAACCCAACTCTTTCCCCTGCATGTCAGACTTGCTATAACAGAGTTCTCTTTTGGAATTAATCATTGTCATTTCATTATACATTTGTCTTGTTCTGTTGAAGGGTGATACTATATGATCCACCTCAAATAAAGAACTTTCATGTCAAATAATCTTAGAGTTCCACCTGCTATATTTTATTTCAGGAGATTCAATAGCATGTTATTAAACTTAATGCTCTGAGAAGTCCTGCTTTTGCAATATAATCCAGCATTTTCCACATTTATTTGTTCATACAGCTTATTTTTCACAGAATTTTTATTACAGACACTTGAAAGCTAGTATTAAATGAAACCCGCTTTGGTAAATGTTCACCCATGGGTTTAAGACAAAAATAGATTGGGAAGTGGAAACTCACATGTCATTCAGCCCCTATTTAAGTATCATCTCTTGTTGCTGCACATACCGGCCAGCCAGGGTAGGGGGCAGGCCTGGTGGGGGTTTCTGTGGGTCGCTCCAACTGGGCTGCAGCTTCCACTGGTTTATGTGAGGGCCAAGTGTGTGCTGGGCAGAATTAGGCTGGACTGCCACAGCCATTGGTTCCAGTGGAAGACTGGGCTGAAAACAGAACCGACCCAGCAATTGCAACCACCAGTTGATTGGGGCCATGGACTGTGCCAGGCCTGCACTTGCTAGTACATACAAGAATCTGGTCTGGGAACACCTCAGACAAAATTTCTTTGGGGAGCTCCCCAATTGAACTGCCGGACTCAGAACCCTAACCATGAAAAGACAGAGGACAGAACAAGTCAATTACCTCAGCTCTATGTTGGTAGTGAAAAACTGGGCAAACGGAGACTCTAAGATGGACTATGTCAATCAGTGAATTCTTTAATGACCTCATTGTGCTTGGAGTGGCAAGATTGACAGCAATTCATAACTGATGAACTAGCAAAACCATTTCAGCAAGACCCTTGGAGCATGCCTCACATCAGGGACCTGGGGTGAGTGGGAGACTGGGTGGGACTTCTCCCTTAATATCCCCCTTTACCTCAGATACATGAAGGAAACAATGTGGAAACAATAGTCTTACCCACTTTCCTGTAGCCCTTGAACCTTTTTATCCTAATTAACTATGAAATGATTGTCAAAAATATAATTTAAAAAAGTATCATCTCTTGTTTAAAGCTTTTACTGATTGCCCAAGGTATAATGAGATTCTTTTACCTGTTTTTTATTATGCAGCTCATTATATTGCCATGATAAAATCATTTAAGTGTTTATCTTATTTTTTATCTTGAGTGGTTCAAGGATTCAATTCTTTTATGTTAGAAAACAACACATTGTTGTATGTATATAGTAGGCAGTTGGCAAGTGTTTGTTGAAACAATGAGTGAGAAACAGATCATTGAAATAGTGGTAGATTATTCAGAAGAAATTTAAATATATTTGCTCTAAACATCTTTATCTTGCAAAGACAAAACTGAGACCCTGTTGATTCAGTGACCACTTCAATGTTATAGAATTAATAGTTAAGATAAAATTTAAGTCCACATCATGTTTTTACTAATATGTTGTATCAATTCCTTTTGTTGTGGGAAGATATAAGAAGTAGTTATAACAGCAGATCTGCAAAAATAGGCTTGGTCTAGATCATGCTGGTTAGAATTCCATTAATGAAGTCTACCAGGACACTGACATTGAACTGATGATTAGGAAACACAAGAAATCACAAGAAGGATGAGGCAAGGCTATTCAGGTGGATTTACTGTGGACTTTTTCATGAATAGTCTGGTGGTAGTTTAAGAAAGGATAGCACAATGCTAACGAAAGTGTATTTGTTTATTTCTATTCCACTGATTTGGTATTTATGAACAGAGAGAATCATACTGAGAGAACTCAGAGGTTTCTTCTGTAACCAAATAGAGCGTCACAATTTGGCCAATGAGTTGTCTTTGTATCTGTTTGTATAAGGTATTCCATGGTATTCCGTGTTCTATGTACACATCTCAGAAGAAATCATAAAATATTAAAGACCTCATGTACTAGTATTGTTATACTATGGATAGTGTATAGCTGGTTAAAATTAGGGATGAAAGGTAACAAAGAATAAAGACTGAGAAAGGCAGTAGAAATGTGGGAAGGAACCAATGAGGACCACTTAGTGAATTTATATTTATTCATTCTGGCGGTGAAATGGAAGGAAAAAGTTAAGAGCATTTGATTTCTTTTGAAAATTAGCGTTTTCCAAAGCACGGCAGATTGTCAATGCCTATGTATTTATTACTATGTGCTGAGCCATGTGCTAGAAACACAAGACATTTGAATTGCATGGTTTAAATGCATTTCAAAGCCCAATGGGAGGAAGTAGTAGAAAATCTAGTTTCAAATTCCAATTTTTCGACTTCTCCCATGGCATTACACAGAAGGAAATTGAAAATCATTAGGAAAAACATTATAGATTAGCGTTTTATTAATAATGACAATAAACTATTTGATGACATTTACTGAGTATTTACTATGAATTAGACCCTTCACTAACAATGATTAGTGGTTAATTAAACCTGTGCTTATAGAGTGGGTTGAAAGCATGTTCTTACAGAAATGAAAGAAAAACAAATAGAAGGATGGAGGGGGTTGAGTGAGAAAGAGTGACAGAAATAGATTTATTTTCTTAGAACTGTACTAATGAAATACATGAAATCTGTCTTCCTTGTATTACTAAAGATAAAGAAGTAATACAAAAAAGAAAATAAGGTATGAGCCTAGAGGAAGAAAGTTACATCTTTCTGTTTATTATTTCCAGTTTCCACCAGCAGAGTCATATTGCTACCAATTTCACCTTTTGTTAGGGACCCTGCTAAGTCTTAGCAGGAGGCAAGGCAAGAAATCAATTACCCACTGAAAGAAAGAAACGAGAGAACTTAGAAATCACAAATTTGGGCCAGGCGCTATGGTCCAGTGTTTAAATCCTGACCGTGGATATGCCAAGATCCCATATGGGCACTGGTTTTTGTCTCAGCTGCTCCACTCACACCCAGCTCCCTGCTTGTGGCCTGGGAAAGCAGTAGAGGACTGCACAAAGCCTTGGGACCCTGCATCCTGGTGGGTAGGAGGCTTGAAAAAAGTTCCCGAGTCCTGGTTTCTGAGCAGCTCAGTTCCGGCCATTTGGGGCCACTTGGGGAGTGAACTAATAGATGGATCCATCTCTTCTCTCTGTAAATCTGTCTAATAAAAATAAACAAATGTTTTTCAAAAAGCAATCTTAAATTTAGCCTTAAAAAAAAAAGATCTATTGAGTTAAAAGGCAGAGTGACAGGGAGAAAGAAAGTAAACATTTTGATTTGTTGATTCACTCCACAAATGGCTATAACAGTTGGGACTGGGCCAGGCTGAAGTCGGAAGTCTGGAATTCATCTGGTACTCCTATGTTGGAGGCACAGAGCCCAAGTGCTTCACCATCTTCCACTGCTTTCTCAGGTTCCTCAGCTGAGGATTGGATCAGAAGGGGTACAGCCAGAATTCCAACCAGCTGTCTGATATGGATGCTGGTATCACAGATAGTGGCTTAACTTCCTACATCAGAATACCAGACCAAAATTAATAATTTTTACTTAGTAACAAAAAATGAATGTCTCAAAATAAGACATATCAGAATCAAGAAGTGATATAAGATTTTTTAGGAAAAAAAAAACATTTAAAATGTAATAGTTCTTGAAAAATAACATTGGACAACCTATGTGTAAAGAAATATTTTCTGGCTAGTGTTATAGCACAGCAAGTTAAACTCTACCTGTAATGTTGGCATGCCCTCTTGGTGCAGCAGTTCAAGTCCTAGCTGCTCCACTTGTAATCTAACTCCTTGCAAATGTGCCTGGGAAAGTAGTGGAAGATACCCGGGAGTACTTTGTCCCTTGCCACCAATGTGTGAGACCTGGATGATTTTTCAGGTTCCTGGCTTCTGTTTGCCTCAGCCCTGGTTTTTTGACCATTTGGGGAGTAAACCAGGGGATGGAAGAGCTCTCCTTCTGCTCCCCCTTCTCTGTCACTCCACTTTTGAAATAAACAAAATAAGAAAGAAATATTTCCAGAGATGATTAGATATAACAAAGATTCGTGATTATAAACTCTAAATGCCCAGCAAATTATTAATTGAAACAAAAATAAAATTTGTAATACTGAAGTCACTTATTTGTGTAAGGCCAGGGTAAGAAAATGGAGGAAAAATGATTTGATCTCTAATTGTATAATTTCTCAAACTCTCCTATAGTATGTATGAACACATTGGGAAAATATATTTATATATGAAAATAGGAAAGTTTCCAAAATGACCAGAGGATTACAGAGGAAGAAGCAATGAGATAAGAATAAAATAACATACATATTTGACAAAGCAACATGGGAGATTGAAACTATGTCATTATAAAAATTAAAGAAAAAACAAGGAGGGAAGATAGTGTGGGAAGCACCTTTATGCTCTTAAAATCATTTTTATGAAGCACATGAAATTTGTTCCATTTATATAAATAAAAGTTAAAAGAGGAAGCTGGGTGTGGGGTGTATGGAAACTGTACTACACATATTTTTGTAAACTTAAAGTAATTCTGAAATAAACATTAAAAATGTGAAAACAATGAAAACAAAAATATTTTATTAGAAATTCTAGGGAGACAAAAAAAAGACATGAAAGTCATTCTAAGTGGAAAGAGTGTAGTAAAATTATCTATTCACACATGACATGTAAAAGACCTTAAATATTCCACACTCAGAAAAGCTCTTAGAAACTGATAAGCAATTTCAGTAAAACTGCAAAACAAAAAGCATGCAAAATCAGTTGCGTTTCTGTATGTTAACAAGGAGGAATGTAATATTTACAAAACTATTGGGGGAAAGAAGATGGCCGACGTAGGAGGAAGACTGTGAGGGAGCGTCCAGAGAAAGAGGGATAGAAAGTTATAGAAGCAGCAAAGAGGAACAGCAGGGAATCGCAGGGAGAGGTCCGTGAGGCTCCCTAGGACAGTGTGGAGCCAAAAAGATCCACACAACTCGGAAGAACAGCGAGAACGGAGCAGGGCAAAGGTAGAGAAACCGACATCCCACTCCAGACCTGCTGAGTCACTTTTGAAAACGGCCTGACGGGAGACGCGGACAGCCCGGAGGCGGGGAGATCGGGCGGATCGTCGCCGGCGGGAGGCGGAGGCAGACTGCAGCGGCCGGACGTTTGGTGAGCGGGGGGGTTGATGTGGCAGCCTCCGCATTCCTTGACCCCTACTGAGGTTCCAGCCTCTGAGAACGCGGGGCAGACAGACTGAAACTGTTGGGTTTGTGCCTTGGGAACTACGCACAGTGGTGTTGGTGGCTGAGGGGGCCCCAGGAAGGCGCCTCAGATGTTCCTACACTGAGGGGGCCAGTGCGTCTCAGTGCGCAGAGGCTGCTGGCGAGGATCTGGAGTCCTCCACATCCTGCCTGGTGGAAGCGCGAGAACATCAGGAAGACCCTGGTCGCTGCGCCGAGCGGACTAGGCGGCCCCACCTGCAGCAGCCGCCTCCACAGCGCAGGTGTCAGGTGTCAGGTGTCAGGTGTCAGGAGAGCTTTGAGATTTGGGAAGTGTAGCGCTGTGTGTCCCCGACACGCAGGTACCACTCCCATAGGGTGAACTGCTCACCCCTCGCCTCCCACCCCGCAGTTCTGAGCGTGGGCGACCCACCAGGAGAGCTCTGAAAACTCCTGCACCACACTGACACGGTGTGAACCTGCCGTGAAATTATAACAGGGCGCCTGGGCCACTCCTCCGCTAAGGGCCGGTGTGAGAGAGCCACACAGGAGCAGGGGCTCTGAACACCCACACACCACGAGTGGTGGATTCACTGCACAAGAGCCACGCCTGGAAAGTGCCTCACCCACAGTCCCGTGTGTGGGAGACGCACCAGGTGGGCTCTGAAAAACCTTGCAGTCCCTGACACGGAAAACGCAGGGAGAAAGCACATAAAACCTTCTAAGTCCTGTGGATTCCCGTGCAGGGGGCACACCCAGAGAGCGCCTCCATCCCTCCACGCCCTGGGGTGTCACACCTGTAGAAGAGGTGCCCAGAGTGTGCCTGGAATCCACTGGGCCCCCAAGGTGGTGCTCTACAGCCCCGGGCCCTGAGAACGCACCAACGGTGCCTTGAAAATTACCACGCTCGGCAACACCACGCCTGCAGGCTCCAATCTCTACAGGAAAGCACCTGACAGCCCCTCAACACACGGGTTCATTTGCCCCACCAGAATTCACCAACGCAATGGGAAAAACCACTAGAAAGAGCTGTGCTCCAGATGAAAGAGCCAGCACCCCACCAAACAAGGGCCAAAAGCCATTATCAATATCGGTGATGCGAGATGAAGACATGGAAGTGTTACCAGCAAAGGAATTGATGAAAATAATGCTAAAATTTCTCAGAGACGTGGACACAAAGCTGGAAGACTACCAGAACCGCATAATCACCGAAATACAACAAATCAAAACCAAACTGGATGCCCAAGAGAATAAAATTGAAAGCCTCATCAACAGAATAAATGCGGCAGAGGAAAGGATCTCTGAAACAGAAGACACACAAAATGAAAGTGCCCAGCGAATTAAACAGCTGGAGACAAACCTCAGCAAAACTAATAAAATGATGCAAGAGATGAAGGATTACCTTAGAAAACTGAATATTCGGATCATCGGCCTCCCTGAGGGAGTAGAAAGAGAATCTGGGATGCAAGCAGTGCTTGATGAAATTATACAGGAAAACTTCCAAAACACTTGGAACACGAATCCACCCCGCATACAGGATGGACAGAGAACTCCCAACAGACATGATCCAAAGAGATCTTCACCCAGACACACGGTGCTCAGGTTCTACTCCAATGAAGACAAAGAAGGAATCCTGAGACAAGTACGAAGTAGAGAAAAGATCACATACAGGGGAAAACCCATCAGAATCACTGCTGACTTCTCCGAAGAGACCCTACAAGCAAGGAGAGAATGGACAAAGATCTTCCAAGTCCTGAAACAAAACAACTGTCAACCAAAAATAATCTACCCAGCAAAGATCTCATTTGTATATGAGAACGAAATCAGATACTTCAATAGCAAAGAAAAACTAGAAGAATATGTCTACACAAAACCAGCTCTGCAAAGTCTCCTTAGAAATGCACTAGTCCCGGACAAAAAGGAGGCAAATCATATTTACAAAACTATTACACTTAAATAGCATCAAAATAAAATTAGTGATAAACTTTCAAGTAGGTAAAAGATTTTTGCAATAACAATGAAAAAATATTTCTGAAGAAAATGAAAGAAGGTGGAAATAATTGAAGAGACATTCTGTATTCATGGGCTGAAAAGCAATATTATTGTTGAAAGAGACCACAATGGTGGAATAGGATGAGGACATGTTAAAATGAATTAAAAAGGATTAGTGGAGCAGAAGCAGAGATGGCATGGCCCTGGATAATAGGTGTGGGGAGGCTGGTGGTTTAGAAACATGCGAGACCCATGGACACAGGGAAGTGGCAGACACAGTGGACTGGCACTTCAGTGAACAGACACCCCAGCAGTGATGTGAGTTGCACCAGCAGTCAGGTCCAGGTTGCCCCCAGGAATAACCCCGCTTGGTTCTGGCAAGAAGAGAGGAAAAAAGAAAATCTGTGCAATACATGCTGCTAAAAGCTCTGTGATGTGGTCTAAATTTACAACTGGTATCTTCCTCTGGAGAGACAGAAACTTAGGGGATGGCCTTCTTGCTATTGTAAGACCATAAATCAGCTGTTCTCTTGTTGAGAAAGCTCCAGGAATTCAGGGCAAAGGTCCTGAAACAGTTGACGTGGAAATGCAAGGACTAGGAGGTCCCTAATCCTCAAGTTTACATAATAAACCAAAAGATAGATGCTCCTTCTCCCTATGCTGTTACTCACTAGTAGCCTGTTAAAAGGCCACTTTGTTTGCTAATTGACCCTGTTTCATGCCACGAACTTCAGAATGGTGCTGACTACCCCAGTATGGGTGCCCAGGTAAAGGTGGGAGGAAGGAGAAGATGGTCATCGCTTATGAAGATCTGGCGACACCTTGCTTCCCACTATAGCAGCAGTCCAATCCCCGAGGTAGTGCTGTCTGATAGATTCTGAGCCAGAAAATATCACCAGCAACCCTGACTACAAGAACCTTCCCCCAACTTTGCTCAACAAACTGTACTCTCCTCTTGTCTTGGGTTTCAGGAGCCACTGGGGGTGTTTCTGTTGGGCACTGTTTAACTGCAGTGTTCATGCCTCTGCACAGTATCTGTAATCCATGGTGCTTACTCTAAAGGATTCTCTTGAACTTGGAATGCACTTCTTCTGTCTGCTTGCTCCTCCAGTCTATTCCCTATTCAGCTATCTTGGAATCTGCCATATGATTTTTTTAAAGATTTATTTATCTATTGGAAAGGCGGATATACAGAGAGGAGGAGAGAGAGAGGAAGTTCTTCCGTCCGATGATTCACTCCCCAAGTGAGCGCGACAGCCGATGCTATGCCAACCCAAAGCCAGGATCCAGGAACCTCCTCCGGGTCTCCCACACAGGTGTGGGTGCAGGGTCCCAAAGCTTTAGGCCGTCCTCGACGCTTTCTCAGGCCACAGGCAGGGAGCGGGATGGGAAGTGGGGCTGCCGGGATTAGAACCGGCGCCCATATGGGATCCCGGGGCGTTCAAGGTGAGGACTTTAGCCACTAGGCCACGCCACCGGGCCCTGCCATATGCCAAGTGGGAAGTAATGAGTTAGTGTTTAAAGGAAAAGGTTCAACTTGGGAAGATAAAAAATTTGGGGGGATGGATGGTGATAATAGTTCACAATGTGAATGCACTTAACTGGCACTTACTCATACTCTTAAAATGTTTAAAATGGTAAATATTCTTGGTAATTATTTTATTTTGATAATCTTTATATAGTTGATCAGGGCACAAAGGGTCAAGGGCTACAGGAAAGTGGGTAAAACTATTATTTCCACATTATTATCTTTTTCTGTATCTGGGGTAAAGGGGTGAGATAAAGGGAGAAGCCCCACCCAGCCTCCCACCCGTCCCAGGTCCCCATGTGGGCATGCTCTGAGATTCTTGCTCAAGTGGTTTTGATAATTCAACACTTTTGAATTGCTGCCGATTTTGCTATTCCAAGCACGATGAAATCGCTGCAGAATCCACTGGCTGACATAGTTAAAATGGTAAATTTAATGTTATGTACACTTTATCACAAATAAAAAAATCAATTTGATCTACCATGTTGGAATCACCAAAATGTAAAACTTAGCATTAGGAAAAAGCATTATGAAAAAAATTTTTACAAAGATGTTACAGAAAGAAAAAACATCATTTGAAATTCATGCACAGTGTTTTCATAATACTCATTTCTCATGAGCTTTTGGAAGACTCTTCATGCACATGGATTTAAATTTTTCTTTGCACCAAAATAAATTTATCTTTTAATTACACATCCCTAAAATCTTTTTGAAATACTCTGGGCATTGGATTTGGTTTCTATCGGCACTGATAGACTGCCTCATTAGGATAAATGGCATGTCCATTCTTAGGTTTCTTCCATAATTGCTTGTGTTTTTCACACTGCTTAAGAGTCAAGAATCACAATATTGATTGTGTATAAGTTAACATACATTCATCTTAAGTGGAAGAAATGGTGCAATAATTTGGGACTTACTTTTTTAGTGTCATTCTGTATTGGCCAGAATGGGTTAGACTTCAGAGTTTAGAGAAGCATTGTAGTGTAAAAACTGAGAAATGGGAGAGAGGGGAAGGAATAGAGGGAAAGAAAGAAGGGGGAGGGGAGAAAAGGGGAGTGGAAGAGAGGCAGAACAGGGGGCAGTTAACTGATTATAAGAGGTGACTGAATTAGAGGTTCAGCTAAGTGGGATGGGAGAGGTGGACAAGTTATATAGGCTGGAGTCTAAGAGAAGATGCCAATTGTTATAATAGCTGCTATTTCAAGTGCCTTCCACAGTGTAGAAGTATTAGCCTTAAGAACAAAGTATTACCTAAACATTTATTGTTCTTTTGAAGGTGCTCTTTGAGAATTACTTTTTGGATGGGAATCTTCCATGTTTCTACAAAATATATGTATCAATTTCTGTCATTTAAGAAGGAATGATATATTATCTGCATTGAATTAATGAAAAAATTGAAGCACAGAGCAGTTAGGTATTGTTTCCAGAGTGATATAGCAAGTAAGCATATATGAACCTCCTCATTCTTTAAAGATATTTTATTGCCTCTTGTAATAAACAGGCCTACTGTATTTTGGTCCCATCAAACTATGTATTTTCTGTCCTAGAAATAGGACAGACATAAGGTAAAAACCTTATTTCCTGGATGTAGATAGTCTTGGATAAGCTGGTATTGATTGTCATAGGATGAGGCCATGACAGTAAAACTATTTGTTCTTATCAGGAGTGTCAAGGAGTATCAGAAGGTTTCAAATGTGTACCACTATTCACGTAAGTATCACAGACTTTCATCCATATTTTGCCGAACAATGCAAGGGCTGTAATACTTAATTTCAGTGAGATTGGTTTTTTCAGTGTTCTGAAAAAGGCAGATTTATTAGTTTACAACACGAACACACAAAATTCCAGGAGAATTTTGGAACTGAAAGAATTGTCAAAAGCTGAAAGATGACCCAGTGAGGCATATTAATCATTAGTGAGGATGAAGTACTGCCCCTATTCTTCATGTGAAGCTATTTTTATTGAAACAATTATTATTTAAGAATGTCTGAACTATACAAGACCCGAGAGGTTTCCCAGTGAAATTCTTTCCCTTATGCATGAAGAAATCGAAGCCCAAATAAAGGAAATAGTTTGTGTAAGGTCACATTTCTTATTGAATTAGGTTATAAGGTTCTTCTTTGTGGTTATAATACTGAGAGTTCATATTAAAATCACGTTGTAGAAATCAGCTCTAATTATGAAACCCTGAGAATGCTCCCTCTTGGCTTCTTCTATGAGGAGCATGGGATTAGAGTATCGATTGTACACACAAATGCATGTATGAGTGCATGTTACAGAGTGCAAAAAAAAAAAAGCCACGAACTTGGGCGTTTGACTTAGATTTAAAATGAATTTCTGCCAAGAAAGACTCATTCTATAAATTTTTAGCCAGTGGAAAATGCAAGATAGGATCATTCTTGTTCCAGAGCCACCAACAATGTGTAGCAATCACAGTTCATAACCTACACTTTGGTGTTAGGAGACTGGAATTCTTTCACGTGGACATATCCTTGATTTGCCTAGAAGAAAATACAAGCTTCCAAATACCTTCCACATCTGGAGCCCATACTGTGAGACTTGGCTGTCTGACTGCTTTAAGAATGTTGCAGCATTGTTAGATAAACTGCCAGGATATGTTGAAATGGTATATAGTTTAAAATATTCCACATATGGGCAAATATGGAAACCCTTAAGTGCTGCTTTTTGTCTTTAATCTGGCAGAGAAGTATGTGTATTCTAAGTATACAATCAAAAGTTATAAGTAACATAGTTCATATTCAGCATATTTATTCATCTGTTTTAGCTTTATTTTCTGGAAAAGTGTAATCTAGAAAGTACATTGTTTAATGTAATAGGGAAGTTACCTGGAAAATCTTGTAGAGACTATATTTTCTATAAGTGCATCTCTTTACATATTTGCAAATATATTGTGCACTAAAAACTGATCTGATTTAGTTGTAGTGAAAGCCTAGAGTCCTGTGTTGAGAAGGACTCTGAAGTTTCATTGGAAGTCTCAGTTGGAAAGACTATCCTGACTCATTAGTAAATTCTGGTATTCCCGGGAAAAGAGAGGACAGTAAAAAAATCATGCTTTAAAATTTGTTTTGTTGTTTTAAATAGGTAGAGTATTAACATGAAAAACCATGAAAATAGTGCAGGAGAGTATACAATGAAAAACAATTTTCCCTTCCATGCTTTTTCATCAGTTTCCAAACGCTACCCATTAAGACAATTAGCAATTACAATTTTCTTCCAGTGGTAGTCTATGCTTTTAAAGACTTTTCTGTATAAATGATTTTTACACTAATTTTAGCATAATGCATATATTTTATTTTACCATGTATTTTGAAATTGAGAATATTTTTATGTGCCATAATTAAAAAAATAATTGAATACCCTCCAAACCATTGAGTTGTACATTTTAATGAGTGTATTCTGGGGCTGGCATGATAGCCCACTTGGTTAATCTTCCACCTGTGAGCACTGACATCGCAGTGGGTGTCAGTTCATGTCCTGGCTGCTCTATTTCCTATCAAGTTTCCCACTTGTGGTCTGGAAAAGCAATGGAGGATGGCCAAAAGCCTTGGGACCCTGCACCCACATGGGAGACCCAGAAGAGATTCCTGGCTTTCAGATCACCTCTGCTTTGGCTTTTGTTGTTATTTTAGGAGTGAACCAGAGAATAGAGGGTCTTTCTCTGTCAATTCTATCTGTAATTCTGCCTTTTTCATGAAAATAAATAAATCTTTAAAAAGAGTGAATTGTATTGTACATGACTTATTAATATAGTAGGAATAAAAGCCTCTGTTCCTTATTTTTATCTTTTTTCTGCTTTTGTGATTTTACATAAACATTTTATGGGTTTTCTCATTTTTCTTATATTCCTTTTTAAAAATTTTATTTCTTCTTAAAAATATTTTTATCATTTTATCATATACTTCTACAGGCGCTGGGGATTTCCCTTACCCTTTCCCCAAGTCCTCTCCTCCTCCCAGTGAGTTCCCCTATGTTATTACTATAGTATAGTTCTTGATAAAGTCATGTGTCCATCATTGCAGGCATGGACAATGGCAGAGAGTCCAGCATCCTATTGTCAAGTTATAGTAAGCACTTTCATTGTAAGTCAGTCTTTGTCTAGAAATAGAGATGCATACTGCATTGTATCCTCACATCTGGATATGATAGTCTCCATTACACAGTTACTATACATCCCCTTAAATAAAAAACACAATACAAAATCAGCAACAGGAAGGAAAATAGAAATTTACAATGCCATGAAGCTAAATAACAAGCTCCTGGTTATGATAGTCTCGATTACACAGTTACTGTACATCCCCTTAAATGAAAAGTCACAAAAAATCAACAACAGGAAAAAAAAAGAAATTGAAAATGCCATGAAGTTAAATAATAGACTACTGAATGACTAATGTGTCCCTGAAGAAATGAAAAAGAAAATCAAGAACTTTCTTGAAGAAACTGATGCTGCTATATGATCTATGAGTCGGTGAAGAATTTAATGAGAAAGTGTTTTGAAGAGATTAAACTAAAAAAAAAACCTCAAAATCGATGAGATATACTTTCTGCTGATCTTTATTGGTGAGATATATCTCTTGTAGGCAACAAATAGATGGGTTGTATGTTTTTAATCCAGTCCACCAATCTATTATGTTTGATTGATGAGTTTAAGCCATTTACATTCAGGGTTAACACAAAATGGGTGGTAATTTGGTCCTGTCATTTTAGCAATGGGTTGTTCATTGATTTAATCTTCTGTTGTTATTTTACTGGGATGTTCTTCACATTTGCCTTTGGTTTTGGTGAGTGCTATTCCTCTTCTCTGTCAAGAGAACATCCTTAAGTATCCTTTGAAGGGTGGATTTGGAAGAGGCATGTTATTTTAATTTTTCTTTACTGTGGAAGAACTTTATTTCATTTTCAAAGGCAAAGGAAAGCTTTTCTGGGTATGTTACCCTGGTCTGATGATTTTTTTCTTTTTGAATCTGGAATATATCACTCCATTGTCTTCTGGCCTGTACAATTTCCTGTGAAAGGTCTCCTGTGAGTCTGATTGCCATTCTTCTATGTGTCAATTAATTTATTTCACATGCACATTTCAGGATCTTTTCTTTATGTTTGACTAAAGAGAACTTGATTATCATGTATCATGATGAAGAGTGCTTTTGGTCAACCTGGTTGGGAGTTGCTACTGGATGTTGTTTCCCAATTCTTTGTCTAGAGAAATTTTCCCTTATTATTTCATTAAGTGCAGTTTTAAACCCAGCTTGTCTTTTTGTTATTGTTTCATTTTATGACACAGTTTCACAGGTTCTGGGATTCCCCAACTCTTTCCCAAGCCCTCCCCCCATATTGAATTTCTCCATATTGTTACAGTAGTGCAGTTCATAACCAGTCATGATTCCTTCATTGCGGGCATGGACCATGCAGAGAGTCCAGCATCTTATTGTCCAGATAAATTCAGCAGTTTCGTTGGGAGACCATCCTTGGTCTGAAAGTAGAGGTGGCAGAATATCATCCCCTCCAATGTAAAGCCACTACACAACTAAACAACAGGAAGAAACATGGAAAATTACAACATCATGAAGTTAATTGACATGGTATTGAGTAACTAATATGTTAGAAAATGCAAGTTCTTACCACATACTGTAAATACTTCATTGACATTTCAATTTTAGTTCACACACAACTGGCTGCTATAAACCTTAAAGCGATTATAGAGTACTATTCAGCTGCCTCATGTCTATTTTCATTTTTATATTTAGCAGCTTATAGTATTCAAGCGTGATTTTTACTGACCAGCTTGTCTTTCTGCACCTTCTGCGACTCTCATAACTCTCATATTTGGCCTTTTATTAATGTCTTTCAATTCTGGAATACTATTTTTAGCTTGATCCACCTCTGCTTCCAGCTTTTTGTTTGTGTCCCCTTGGTGACAGGAAATATCTTCCAATTCTGAGATTCTTTCTTCTGCTTCTTTCATTTTATTTTGGAGACTCTCCACTGTACTTTTCATTTGCCCCCCCACCCCCCGTATTCTTCATTTCTGATATATGAGCTTTCATTCGATTCATTTCCAGTGTGACATATTCCTTGAATTCCTTAAATATTTGCTTTACGTGCTTCTCATTGTTGATATGAAGTTTTATAACAAGTGTTTTGAATTCTGTATCTGCCACTTTCTCGATGTCTTCCTCAGTGAACTCTGAAGTTGGCAAAGGGTTTTGCTTCTTTGCAGGGGAGTCTTCAGTAATATTCATTGTGCTTCTGTCTCTTTTTTGGCTCTTGCTCATTATACTTCTGGTTAGCAGAGTTTTCTCCTTGGGGCAGGTTTCTAAGCTGTGTCATCCACAGGTCTACAGTTCAATTTGACTTAATGCAATTGGTACACGGCTCTTTGTAGTCACTTGTGTCACTCCCTCCAGTGAGTTCCAGGTCTGGGTTCTTCTGTTAGATTTCCACCATGGTCTCCATAGCCCCAGCTCCTGGCTCACCACTCTCCACCTCCTGTGATACCATGCTGAGGCTACACCATTGTCTGTTCAACCTTTCTTCCACTTCCGGTTAGAGCAGGTCCCAGGATTAAGGACACATCAGGTGTCTTAAATAGCCAGGTTGTTGTTGGTGCTGATCTTGCTGAAACCTGTTGGCTGTTAGGTCTGAGGGCCACATGTACCTCTTTTGAGCTGCACGATGCCAGAGTCAGTATTGTTTTCCTGTGGGACCAGCACAATGCACTGAGTTCAGTGAGTTCTCACCTAACTCAGTGCAAGCACAGCTCACTGTTGTCCCTGGAGTCTTAAAGGCTTTGCCACGCTGTTCAAAATGGGGCCTGGTGTGCCACTACTAGAGTTCTTTGATCTGCTTGCCTCAGGTCTGAGGGCTACCTGAGCCTGTCATGGGTGAATCCGGTAGGATGCCATGCTGTTGTAGTTCACTGAGTCAGAGATGAGCTTACTCCCAGCTCAGTGCATATGCAGTCCTGCCCAATAGCCCTTGCCTCCTTGAACAAAATGGAGCCTAATTTTGGAGGCAGACTGGGCTGTGAAGTCTACCCTTTTCCTGCACAGCCCGGCTGGGACCTGCTGCAGTCTCTGCTCCTGATCAAATCAAACAGACCAGCAGGATGAGCAGTTCCTTGTCTGGGTTCACCTCCGGAATTCCCAGAAAATGTCCCTTCCCACTTTGTTGCTGCTGGAGTTCCAGTTGCTGGTGCAGTTCAGATTGTCCTTCGCTGAATGCCCCTGTGGTATTGGTTACTACAACACCACACTGTTGTGTCTGCTGCTTTCCTGTGTCTGTCAGTCTGCAGGTGCCTCTCTGCAGTTCTTCTGTCTTCTGCTATTTCCTGGAATGTGCCCTCTCTGCTAAACACTGGCTAATATTTCTCCATCTGCTTAAACGTGTCCTTACCAAATTCCACCATCTTAATTCAGGAACATATTCCTTCTGACAGCTATTTACATTTACTTTCTCATTCCAAAGTTTCCCATTCATCTCAGGTTGTTCCATAAAAATAATTCCTGAATGGTCACATAAAAGGGTAATGTTATTCTTTCAGTTTTACTGAGGTAGGTTTCTACTTTCTTCATGACACAATATCATAATTATTACTATTATTATTCCCACTACATCATACATCACCCTTATTATTTCAAATCCGTAAGAAAAGCATTTTTGGTGAGAAGAGAAAACCAGAAGAGTAGTTATCACACCAGAAGCCAAAGTGACCCAACGCCTATTTTTCTTTTTTTTCCATCAAAAACAATGCACTTCAACTTAGAAGGGCTAGAATAAATGTGGTTTACAAGGGCATACTAAGATAGAAAAGTAGAAAGAGAACTTTGTATCATAATAACTTATAACTTAGATAATATGAGCCCAAATGAATTCCATCTCAAAGTGGCAAAAAATGAATATAAGCACATGACTTCAGTGGGAGTTGATTATTTCAATTTTGAAAACACAGGACCTGTTAAAAGGTCATGAAAGAATGAAATTGAAAGGTAAGTATGGAGTCAGAGTTTTGCACTGCATTTAGCTGCCACCTGCAATGAGTGTCCATTTGAGTCCCGGTTGCTCTACCTTGGATCCAGTATCCTGCTAATGTGCCTAAGAAGGCAGCAGAAGACAGCGCTTGGGCCCCTGCCATCAAAGTTGAAGACTTGAATGGAGTTCTGCCTTCAAGTTGTTGGCATGGTCCTGCCTTGGCCACTATGGTCATTTGGAGAATGAACTAGCAAATGGAAGATACTTCTTCAGTTTCTCTCTCTTCCTCCCTCTTTGCCTCCCTCACCCACCCCTTTTTCTCTCTCCCTGTCTCACTTCCACTCTAATTCTGCCTATCAAACAAATACATAAATCTTTATTTAAAAAAAATAAGCATATTATGGTGCAAAGAAAATATTAAATCCAGGGTAGTTATTCAGAATAACAGTTAAGATGCAGTTTTGGATGGCTGCATCCCATATAAGAGTGTTGAAGTTCAAACACCTGCTCTGCTTTTGAATTCGACTTCCTTTTAATGTGCACTCTGTGAGGTAGCAGGCAATGACCCAGGAACTTGGATCCCTGTCACACACACTGTACATCAAGATTCGCCTCCTGGCTGCCAGCTTCAGACTGGTCCAGTGCCAAGCATTTGGGGAACAAAGCATAGAATAGAAGATCCCTCTCCTTTTTTTCTCTCTTCCTTTTAAGTAATCATAACAATTAATACTTAAAAGTCAATGGAATCCATGTCTCACATGTTAAGATATAAAAGCATGCATAAATTTTTTCATAATGTACATTTTCTATGGATTTTTGGGAACTACTGTGGTTGTCCAAGACACAACAATGGAATTGCTTGACAATAAATAAGGATTAATAAGTGTCCCTTCACTCTAGAGCTTATAATCTGGTTGAAATATTCCAACACTAAAACGTAAAGCAATGTGTGAGATGCATAAGTAAATGTATCTTTTGGCATATAAGAGAAAGAAATAGATTACTATTACAAGATTCCAAGAGAACTAATGGTGAATAATTTACCCCTGTAGCCTTTGGAAATGGAAATGATTTCAATAGATGAAAATCAGGTGAAGCAACACACTGAAGCAATAACATCCCAGTCATGTCATTGGAGAATTGGAACAGAAAAGCACAGACCACAGGAAGTATAAAGGGTATCGTTTGGGGGAGCAAACAAGGAAAATGCGAAGTTATGTTAAGTCACCAGATCATAGGATATGAACTGTGTCTGTTTTCTACTTATATCCAGCATGACGCTTGGCAAAGACAGTTTACAATCAAGTAGAAGAAATGTAAATGTAAATATAAGTAAAAGTTGCCTTAATTTTCAAAACTAGGAAAAAAACACATTTTAAAATGAAAATAACATATTGGCTTTCAAAGAATTTAAAAATAAAGGTATTGTTGAGGTAGGCATTTATAGCACAACAGATTAAGCTGCTGCTTGTGATGGTGACATTCCATTTGTGAGTGACAATTGTAGTTACAAGTAGTTCTCTTCCAATTCAGCTCCCTGTTAATGCACCTGGGAAGACAGCAGAAGATGACCCAAGCACTTGGACCACTGCACCCACATGGGAGATCAGGATGGAGTTTTTGGCTCCTGGTTTTAGTTTGATCGAGACCTGGCTATTGCAGTCATTCTCTTTCTATCTCTCTTTATCAACTCTGTCTCTCAAATAAATTAATATATATATATATTTATATATATGGCTAAGATTTTACTCTTGGAATGTGGCTAAATTTGGCTCCTACAGCAAAGAAGTTCTAATGTGGAAGTTATGCTTTATGTTAATATCAGATGTTTGGAAGAGACTTCTATTAAGTAAATGTCCATGTTTCTAAGGGTTTTAGACATTCTATTTATTCATATGTAGAAAATGTGTTAATAGAGGGTCTGACACTAAGTTGAGTAAACTACAGAAGGAACATAAGGGACTCAAAAAGCAAAAACATCTTTCTGTGCCATGATTTATCTTCTTAATAGATAAATTAGCATTTTTATCTTCTCTTATGGGCCATGCTGTTTTTAAAGATCTGACTACGGTTTGAAAAGCCTTTCATCTCTATGGATTCTTTGTAAATAATAAGATAGCAATCAGATGATTTCAGTGTTGTGGTGGGTGGGAAGTTACCAACACCTTGCACATGGAATCTCAATGGAGTGGAAGGTTGATTTCCCTATAAATCAGTCATCAAGAACTGGTTTATGTAAGTCAGAATACAAGAAGAAAAAAACAATCTTCTGAATTTAATACTTTTAAGAGACAGTTTGTGGACTTACCCTGGAACAAACTGTACACTTTTCTGTATCCATCAGGTCAGTATTATTAGATTACAGCTTGCCTTTCCTTGCCAGAGTAAAGAAGATAGACCAAAGTAAGAGTAAACAGTATAAACAAAGCCAAACTAAATCTTAAGTTTATTATGTTATTGAGAAGAGCTGATTTCATAAGAATATGTGAAAAGTAGTTGTCACAGAGGATTCCAACATGTATAGGGTTATGATAGAAGCTAACACCTACCAAGTGCTTTATATTTGCTGCGCACTCCTATAATTATTCAGATCAAAGAGTCTTGACGTTGGCTAAAATGAGAATCATCTGGGGAGCTATAAAATCCCAGGCAACCAGGCCTCACTGGAAACCAATTAAATGAAAATGTGGTGGCATAAGTCCAAGCATTAAGAGTTTACAAATTCAACAGGTAACTGCACTGTGAAATTTAGGTTAGCAACTATTTTCCTGATAAATGAACTTATTTAACCCTCCCAACAGTCCTTTGATGTAGGGAACCTTTATCATGACCATCATCATCCCTAACTTACAAGTGAAAAAATTCGTGACAGATGTGAAGTTTATTTTGCAGGACCATCAGCTCATCAATGATAGAACTGGGATTTGAATTCAGGCTCTCTGGCTCTGTTACATAAATGCCATTTAAACTAAAAATCAGATTAACAAAAATTTTTGTTAGCCTCTATGGCTTTAATCATAAACATTGCACTAGTAGCCCTTAAACAATTTTAATTGGTTTCATTGAAGGCTAAATGCACAGAAAATAATATACACTGAGAAAATTAAGCCCCTTTTGTCAATATTATAATACAAGCAAATTAATTCGTTTCTAAAGCACACCTGTTTCATCTAGCAATGCGAAATACTAGCATGTCAGGTCCTTTCTATCTAATAGAATCTCTAATTAAGTTCTAGGTAATTTCTGTGTTTGAAACATTAAAAGTTATATACCGAGAAGACTGAATCAAGACCTATTCTAAATATTCATGAGCTTTTATCCTTCAAATAAGTGAAACCAGATAAAAGTTGTCACTTGACTTTTATTATTTTCACTCATTGAAGAATTACATTGACTTTAGCATTTAAAAACCCCTATTTATTATTATCATACTATTACATGGCATGTTGTTGCTAGGTGCTTTAAATTTTTAAATCCATAATCATGCCAAGCTTATTATGAGTCACATGTGCTTAGAAATTATGTTTAATATGTTAGCTGACAGGATCATCAAAATTTTTAACAACATGCTTAAGCAAATCACAATTTAACAAGACTGTATTTTGTACCTTAAACTGATTTTGAAAGTAGTATGAGGTACAACACTTGTAGGCAATTCATTCCACATCTGCATTCCATATTTAAGTCTTAGATAAGTGTGTTTTTATACTGAAATGACATAACATCCTTGTAACTTGTAACCAGTGGCTTTTCACACCTAGGTACATAGCAAAACATCAAATGACTTGGCAAGATATCAGATCACACAGCATAAAATCATATAGTTGAATAAGCCTATCACCCCAGCAACTCAGACACTTGAGTTCACATGAAAGATATACTGAGCTCAGATCTCGCTAGAGTAGTCACCCAGAAATGTGGTTTCCTGGGACATAGACTTTTCGTGCTAAGAGTTACGGAAGTCTCAAACAAATTGTGGTGACCTGATAACCCTAAATCCACATACAGTACATACTAGTTAAATGACCTCATTTCCGGCAAGTACTTAGACCTCCCCTTTTTTTTTTCATTTACAAAATAAGGGTAACATGTTCTTTCACCTAGTAATTGACATCGAATTAAAAGGAGTTCATACATGTAGAACACAGGTTGTAGCGAATGCTAGTAATAGTAGTGGTAGCAACAATAGCAGTAGAGAGATAGTAGTATGTAAACTGGGGAGATACTCCGGTGATGAAGTCCTGAATCAGTCTGTTTTCTACAAAATAATATGGGAGAGCATCATGATGAACATGACAACTATTTTAGTCTGATTTTTGTCACTTTAAAATACCTGAGAGCAACTTCTTGGGAAAAAAATGGAAAGAACACGTTTATTAGCTTCCAATTGGAAGGTTACACTTCAAGACTGGGTGGCTCTGTGTACAGCATAAATGGGTTCAATGGGTTCAATGGGCGGGTGGAGAAAATTAAGTCTTAGGAGATTAAGACTAAATTGATTCATTAAGTTTTTTCATTCTTCTTGTTCTAAATAAACGTTCATTTTTTTTAAGTAGGATTTTTCAGTTTTTAAAATGCATCATTTTGACATTCTTTCTCATTTCAAATAAATACTCACTTTTATAATGAAAAGAAAAAGTGAGCAAGGACCTGAATATACACTTTACTAAAGACATATAAATAACCAGGAGACATATGAAGAGCTGCTTAATATCAATAATCACAAAGGAATCACAAATCAAAACCAAAATAAGATTTCACCTTACAGCTATCAGGATGGGTTGTATTAACAATAAAAAGATGACAAGTACTGGTAAGGAGTTAGGGAAACTGAAACTCAGGCACACTGTTGAGAGGAAAGTGAAATGGTTTCGCTTCTACGGAAGAGAGTGTGGATATTATTCAAAAGTTAAAATAGAATTATCATATAATGCAGAAATGCTATGTCTGGGTATTTATACAAATATTTTAAAATCAAGATCCTGAGGAAAAAAAATGACAAACATTCAAGATGTGAGAGAAAACCTAACTCTTCATCAACAGATGAACTGACAAAGAAAATGTGTCTATATACATATACGCCTAAATGAATGTATGTGTGTGTATATATATATAACTAGATTTACAAGCATCATAAAAGGTCACATCTTATACTCTGACTGAAAAAATACTATATTCAAATTTTACTAATAAAGAGTGAAAGAAGGAACATTACCAAGAACACTGAAATCTTACAAGACTATACAATACTATAAAAATTTTATGACAGAAAGTGTCACAACAAAAGAGCTGGAGAAATGTTTTTACAAAGATAGGGACTTGAGAAGAAACAGAAAAATCTAAATAGCCATGTTACGAGTAATAGTAACCCAAAAATTCAACCAAGTACAGGTCGAGAAGGCTTTACTAACGAGATCTATTCAACACTGAAGACAAATAAATCAGCATTGTACAGGCTCTCTTCCAGAAAACAGAAGAGAACACTTCACAACTTGTTATGATACCAAATACATAAAAATAATACCTACCAATGCCTTCTGTGACATAGAACTGTTTGACAAAATAGTAAGAAGTAAAATCCAGCAACTTACAAAAATGATGATAAAGAACTGATCCTAGCAATGAAAGTTTGAGTTAACATTTGAAAATCAACTAATATTTTATACTATATCAACAGAATAAAGAACCAAAGAATATAAAAATATTTCAATAGATGCAGGAAAATCATTTAAAAATACAGTAATTCATGACTTAAAAAATCATTAGAGGGCCCAGTACAATGGCCTAGCAGCTTAAGTCCTCACCTTGAAAGTGCTGGGACACCATATGGGTGCCAGTTCCAATCCCAGCAGCCCCACTTCCCATCCAGCTCCTTGCTTGTGGCCTGGGAAAGCAGTCAAGGGCAGCCCAAAGCCTTGGGACCCTGCACCCACATGGGAGACCTGAAGAGGTCCTGCTCCTAGCTTCAGATCAGCGCAGCATCAGCCATTGTGGTCACTTGGAGAGTGAACCATCAGATAGAAGATCTTCCTCTCTGTCTCTCCTCCTCTCTCTCTCTCTCTATATATATATCTGATTTTGCAGTAAGAATAAATAAATCTGTATATATCATTTTTAAAAATCACCAGATTAGATGAAAATTTTCCTCAAAATACTAAGCCACTTATTGGAAATCCATAGATAATACAATGGTGAAAGTTTCCACCCTAAGTTCAGGAACAGAACAAGAATATCCCTGCTTATCTCTTGTATCCAACTTCAACTAGGTATTCTATCTAGGTAATCAGAGAAGAAAAAAAACCATAAAGTGCATTCAGATTAACAAATTGGAAATGAAGCAGTAAAACTCTCATTTTATAAATAAAATCACTTTATATACCTACACACACATACAAAAAATACTGAAACTAATAAGATAAATTTAGCAATACTGAAAAATAAATTGCTTAATAAATTCAGCAGATAAGTGCAAAATTCTACCTAAAATGACAAAACATTATTGAAAGAAATTAATCACCAAATAAATAAATAGAAATATATTCCATTTCAATGCATTGGAGCACTCAGAAAAATGGCAATATCATAAAAATTATTCCACAAACTCAGAATTCTATCAAGATCTCACCTGCCTTCTTGCAAAAACGAAAAAGCTGATGCAATAATTCATTTGGAAATACTATGATCCATTATATATACATAATACTATATATAATCTATAATATAAATATATATGACATGTAAAGTAGAATAAAGCTGAAAACACACACTTTGTTACTTCAAAACTTACTACAAAACAGCAATAATCAATAGAGTATATTAGCACAAGATCAGATATTACACCAGTTAAACATAATTGGAAAGCAAGTATCATCTTTGACAATGAGGACATGGAGCCAAGACAATTCAATAGTCAGAAAAGTCTTTTCAATATTTCAAAATTAACTATTCACATGCAAAACAATAAACCATAGAGAATAGACAAGATGGCCAATCAGGGTAGGAAGGTGTAATCTTGCGTGGAGAGAGTGTGACAGGAGAAAAGCAGGTGCTGAGCAGATCTGGAGAAGAAAGATCTCTGTGTTAGGTGAGTGGAACTCACAGGTGGCCTGTGGAAAGAAGGCGGAATTGAGTGTATGTCTAAAAGTTCCTGGAAAAATCCAAAGTTGTTGCCTACAGATCAAGAGGAGGGTGAGTGAAGGGGAGTTATGGAACAGGAAATCAACTCAGCCCACAGACAGCTGGCTTATAAAATTAGAACGGACACAAAGGGAAACCGACGACTTGGGATCCTGTGGAAATCTGCCAGAGAGTGAGTGCACAGGAATAAAGCACCGTCTCTAACACCTGTGAAGGGTGGCAAAGCTGAGTAAAATTCTATACGTTGCCAAGCATTTCCAAGTCAGCACAGTCACGCCTCCGGGGAGCAGGTCATTGAGGAGTGTGTAAGCCAAAGGAGGGTCACCTGAGACGAAAGTGGTGAGCAGAGTCCACACCAGACCCAGGAAGTCCGCACCCTAAACTACCTGAAAGAGACACCAGGACCACCAGAGAAGAGGGCATGAGAACCTATGGGGCAGAGACTGGTTCTGAAACACGTCAGCTGGCTTTAACGAGTAAGCAAGAGGCACAAGACCAAAAGTAAACACATAAGCAGACATTAGACCCTGTTCCACAGATTCCAGTGCCCGTGAGAGTTCAAAAGGCAGGAGGGGGGAGTGAAGATTACTTAGGCAGGCTTTGTACAAGCACTTGGGGGTTGTAGGCGGGAACCAGCAAGGGAATATGGGTTCCTGAGCAGACATCTAAGGACAGCAAGCAGCCCTGAGAGCAGCTCTGTGAGAAAGAGGAATGCTGCTGCAGAAAGGCACATAGGATTGTGGTGTCACGGGCCCTACCATACCTGAAAAGAACAAAAACTCCAGCAAATGGGCATGAAGCTTTGTGATGCCAGAGGCCATAAGTCAACAATACCCAGTAAGATATACTTGGACACTGAATAACATGCTGCTAAATGAACAATGAGTTATAGAAGAAATAAAAGAAGAAGCAAAAAAAAAATTTCTTGAAACAAAGGCATCATACAACATATCAAAACATTTGGAACATAGCCGAGGCAAAGTGAAAAGTTGATTATCATGAGCACCTATGTAAAGAATCTAGAAAGGTATTAGGCAAGCGAGCTAATTATAACCTGAAAGAGTTAGAAAAACACAACAAATAATCCAAATATTAACCAAAAATAAAATTAGAAAGAGAAGAAATAAGCCAAATAAAAACCCAGAAAACAGTACATAAAATCAGTGAATCAGAGCTGATTCTTTCAGAAAAATCAATAAAATAGATTCCCCACAGGTCCAACTTATCAAAAAAAAAAGAGGGAGAAAATATGAATCAAGAAAATCTGAGACAAAAAATGAAACATAACCACAGATGCCAAAGACATACATAGAACAATCAGAAACTTCACAAGCAACTATATGCCAAACTAGAAGAAATAAAAGAAACAGATTTCTGGAAACACAAAATTAACCAAAATTGAATTATCAGGTAATTAAAAATCTCAATAAACCTATAACCAGGATGGAGATTGAATTAGTAACTAATCCCTCCTAACAAAGAAAAGCACAGGACCAGATGGCTTCACAGCTGAATTCTACCAAACATTCCAAGAAGAACTGACCCCAATTCAATGCAATCTACTCAAAACAATAGAAAAAGAAGCTATCCTTCCAAACTCTTTCTAAGAAGCCAAAATCACCTAAATATCAAAGCCAAATAGAAATGCAACAGAGAACTACAGACCAATATACCTGATGAACATAGATGCAAAAATCCTCAACAAAATACTAATCAACAGAATCCAACAACACATTAGACAGATATCCACCCAGATCAGGTGAAATTTATCCCTAATGTGCAAGGGTGGTAATAACATAGGCAAATAAACACAAATAAAATATGTTGGTCTCTTCAACAAATTGCTATTGAGACAATTGAACATCCACATGCAGAAATAAGAAGCAAGACCCCCCCCATCTGTCAAGTTATACAAAAATCAGCTCTAAATGGATCAAGGACCTAAATATGTACCCAGAAACCATCAGACAATTAGAGAAAAACATTGGAAGCACTCTGCAAGATATAGGCATTGGCAAAGACTTCTTAGAAAAGTCACCCACAACACAGGCAGTCAAAACCAAAATGAACAAATGGTACTACATCAAACTAAGAAGCTTCTGTACAGCAAAGGAAACAATTAACAAAGCATAGAGGCAACCAGCAGAATGAGAGAAAAATCTCTGCACACTAAACAACAAATAGGGGACTAATATCCAGGATTTACAATGAACTTCAGAAACTCAACACCAGCAAGACAAACAAAGCAGTTAAGAAATGGGCAAAGAAATGAACAGACATTCTCCAAAATAATAAATGCAAAAAAGTAACAGACATTAGAAAAAAATGCTCAGGCCCCCTAGCATAAAAGGAAATACAAATAAAAACCACATTGAGGTTCCACTTAAGTCCAGTGAGAATGGCATACATACAGAAAACTACTAACAACACCTGCTGTGGACATGGGGAGAAAGGCACCCTCCTTCACTGTTAGTGGGAGTGTAGGCTGGTACAACCATTATGTAAGTCAGTATCGAACACTGATCTACCATATGACCCAGCTATCCCACTCCAAAGGAAGTGAAATCTGCATATGAAAATGGTGAAACAATTCAAGATGGCCAATTGTGAAAGGCTGGTGTAAATGACTGTGCAGAAAGCTTAGGGACAGGATCCACAGGAGGAGATAGCTGGAAGAAGAGAATTGCTGAGCGAGGTGACAGAAACTCCCTGGAATCCACTGGAGGGAGGCATGTGCCAGGCAGGTGAGGAAGAGCTGCTGGAAATACTCAGGATTGCAGCTGGCAGCTCAGGAGGGTAAATGCAGACTGCAACCAAAGCCTGGTGAGTTTCAAACCAGTACAGGGAGACTCCCAACAGGAGTCTTTATCTTCCCCAAGAAGACAGTGAGAGGCAGAGGAACCCATAGGACAAAACACCAGTGAAGGAATTCAGACCTGAGGAGAAAATCCCTAAGGAGAGCACACCACTGGGAAGTGGATCATTTCAGACAGGGAAACACAGAGCAAGAACTGAGTCTACCCACACCCAAAGGATCTGTACCCAGAGACCCCGGAGAGATATTGAAATCACCCAAGAGTGAGACAGCCTTCATGCAAAATACAAGACAAAAAGATATATAGGTAAACAAGCATATATATTCTCATAAATGAACTGTATAATGGAGACTGGCATACCAAGAAGTGAATATTCATTACAATATACATCTCTACTCTAGAATAAAAGGATTCTCCTAAATGTTCCTTGACAATTTGATAATAGATTTTCTCAAATGGCCTGTACTTACAATGTTATGATAACACATACATAGCAGAATATTGGAATGTTGCCTTTTTCTGAAAAACTATATTACTGTAATATGGGGGCAAGTTATGGGGGAGGGAGAAAAAGGAGGGAAAGGGGGAATACCTATATGTACAAAACTGTTTCATGGAAAATAATAACAACAAAAAAAATTAAAAAGAAGCCAGCATAAATATATTTCATGGAATACTACACGGCCATTAAAAAAGAATGAAATGCTACAATTTACAAGAAAATGGTCCCAACTACAAACCATGGTGCCCAGTAAATAAGCCAATCTCAAAAGGACACATAGCACATGTTCTTTTTGATATAAGGCAACTCTCATGTAAAACACAAAACAAAAAGCTATATAGGTAAACAAGCATATACGTTCTCATAAATAAGCTGTATAATGAAGACTGGCATACCAGGAAGTGAAGAAACACTAACAGTATGCATCTCTACTCCCAAGTAAAAAGACTCCAAACGGAATTGTGAAATAATTAAAAATGGTAAAAACAGGACTGCTTCCATTTGTTTCCAAAATCCCATTTTTATATATATATATATATATATAAATTGAATATATATATATTCAATGGAAATTAAATCAGTAGCTCCAGATGTCTGTACCCCCATGTTCACTGCAGCATTATTTGCAATAGCCAAGTTAACAGTTAATCTACATGTCTGTTGATGAATAATAAAGAAATGCAAAATAGATAAATAGATATGCACACAATGAAATGTAATTCAGCAATTCAAAACAAGGTTGGGGATGGGAATCTAACATTTGTGACAACATATATAACTCTGGAAAATATTATGCTGAGATGAACCAGACAAAGACAAACCCTGTAAGATCTTTCATGTGGAATCTGACAAATGTTGAACTCACAAAAAAAAAGGGGGTGCAGAATGGCTGTCAGGTACTAGGGAGTGGGGAAAATGAGGGATTGTTGATCAAGGGTGGAAATTTTCACTTATAAGACCAACAATTTTAGATAACCCAACTGGGAGGCTAGGACCAACAGCAACCATTACAGCGACACAGGGAGTGTAGCAGCTGCTGCAAGATTTCTCTATCTCTCTCCCTATTCTGCTTTATCATATTGCCTTTCAAATAACGAAATAAATAAAAAGGAAGGGAGGAGGGAGGGATGGAGGGAGGGAGGGAGAGAAGGAGGGAAGGAGGAAAAGAAACAGAAGGAGGAGGAAGAGCACAATGATTATCCAAGAACATGGGCCACTGCTTCTCATGTGAAAGAGCAATGTAGAATTCCTGCTTCCGAGTTTGGCTCGTCCTAGGTCAGTCTGTTTTGATCATTTGGAGAATGAGCCAGTATATGGAAAATCTATCAGTCTGTCTGTCTCTGTCACTCTAATTTTCAAAGAAATAAATCTGTCACCAAACACAATGAGATAGTACTATATGCTTCCTAGAATAGCCAAAATCTAAAACAGTAATAAAAGAAAATACTGGTGAGGATATAGATCTACAAGAACATTCATTCACAGAGAATGGAAATTCCAGTTGCTTAAATCACATTTTTTCAGTTCATTAAGAAGTTAGATAAAGCCTTACACTGCAATTTAGCAATCAAATTCTTAACTGAGTTGTAAATATATGTCCATACAGAATGTGAGAACAGGGGCTGATGCCATGGCAGATTATGCTAAGCCTCCACCTGCAATGCTGGGCATCCTATTCGGGTGCCAGTTCATGTTCTGGTTGCTCCACTTGCCATCCAGCTCCCTGCTTGTGGCCTGGGAAAGCAGTAGAGGATGGCCCATATGGGAAACCCAGAAGCTCCTGGCTGCTGGATTCAGATAAGCTCAGCTCCAGCTGTTGCCAACATTTGGGGAATGAGCCAGCAGATGGAAAATCTCTCTCTGCCTTCGTTCTCTCTATATATACCTCTGTGTGCGTGTGTGTGTGTGTGTGTCCTTCTTTCTGTCATTCTATCTTTCAAATAAAAATAACTAATAACTAATAATTATTTAAATGTGAACAATAGTTACAATATCTAATTAAATTTAAGTACAACAAATGCTTAACTTAATCATCAACAACTGGAAGTAGCCAAGATGCTTGTCAGTAGTTGAATTGATAAACTAGTACATATATAAAATGGAATACTAGTTCGAAAATAAATTAACTGAGCCTGGTGTGGTAGCCTAGTAGCTAAAGTCCTCGGCTTGCATGTGCTGAGATCCAATATTGCTGCTGGTTCATATCCTGGATGCTTCACTTCCCATCCAGCTCCCTGCTTGTGGCTTGGGAAAGCAGCTGAAGATAGTCCAGAGCCTTGGGACCCTGCACCTGTGTATGAGATCTGGAAGAAACTCCTGGCTCCTGGCTTCAGAATGGCTCAGCTCCAGCTTCTGCAGCTGCTTGGGGAGTAAACCAGTTGTTGAAAACAATTTTTCTCTCTATCTCTCCTTTTCTCTGTAAATATGATTTTTTCAGTAAAAATAAATAAAGCTTTTTAGAATAGAAAAATAAATGAACTATCAGGTTTACAAAACAGTGGAGAAATTTCAAATGCATATTGTTAAGTGAAAGAAGTCAGTCTGAAAATGCTGTGTGCTGTATGATTTCCATTGTATGACATTTTGGAAAAGGCAAAATTCCAGAGACAGTATAATGACTGATGCATATTAGGAATCTGTGGAGAGAGAGCATATATATTCTGTTTTCAACATAGCCTTAAGAAATGTTACAGAAAGAAAGGCCTGTAGACTCATATAGCCCCTAATGCTCATTTTCCAAGTAAGTATACAGACCCAGAGAATGATAGTGGCTCTGGATTTGTTGGAAATGCAATAACTAATTAAAATGCAAGTCTAATTCATGATTCAAATCTCTTTCAACTTAAGTATGCTATCACAGCCTGTCATCATTTCTCCTTTCCAGAAATTATATTCTCACATCACAGGCCTCGCTTTTTAATGATCTGTATGAGTTCAACTCCCCACATTAAGACTTATGCCAACACTAAAACAATGGAGAAAAAACTTTTCCATCTGAAGCAAAGAAAACATGGATCAAGCCCGATGTTAAGCTGAATCTGGTTACTCTCATATCATTGGCCTCCCCACAGAATGCCTTCTTACATGCTTCTGAGAAATGTTTACTTCCAACTATTTCCTAACAGTATTTAAGATCTTTAGAAAACAGAAATAGTTGTCTGAGATGTGATGTACCTGATACTTTTTTAAAGAATCTTCTTAGTGTCACAGACATCTTGTCACAATCCTAAGCATCATATATTGATCTAATGCACATTGTGACCAGAGCTAATTAATATTCAGTTCTCCAAATGGAGACCGGTTTATGGCTTGGGCAGCATCAAGGTATATAAAGAAGCCGAATTTCTTAAAATGCACATCACCAACCAAAATTCAGTCTCAGCCACAGATTATGCCTATTGGCACCTTAGGTCCATCATAGACTGTTACCCCAAAGTGACACTTTCAAGGCTGAAAGTCAACCTTTCAGCTAATAAAAATCCAATTCTCACTTCCTCCGAGATAAACCTTCATCAACTCTGCAGTATACAGTAAAATCTTCCCTAATTTAAATATCTGATGGGATTACTCCTCCCTACTCTAGACATTTGGTGAGTTTACTTCAAAGACATTCATCGTAAAATCTCTTCGACAACAAAGTAAAAAAATATTCTGCACCATTGAGCAAGAGTCACTTTGTAGAGATTGACAACTCAGTATGACCTAGCATTAACTGTTATGGCATAACAAATAATTACTTAAGAGCTAAACATTTAGTAGGTTGTCCCTTGTTCATCAGACAGAACATACTAGCAACAAAAGCAGCCTGGCTTAAGCAAAACTGGAATGACATTTAAGACTATCAATACTGGCGTTGTAGTACTTTTTTAGGATATGGTTATCCTGTTCTGAGCTACAAGGGTGAAAAAAGCATACCTTTGTACAAGGGACTTATTTTGCCTCAATAAAAAATATGTTCCTGATACCAATAATGGCAGGCAAAATGTGAAAATAGGTTCTAGGTGGGTAAAAGAAATAACTCCTCATCTAACTTTTGAGTGCATTTTAGCTTAAAATCTGTTGAAGATTGTTTGACATGTGAAGAACATTCTTGAACTAGGCAAGAAGAAACTACTATTGTTTCTTCATATGATAAATGGAAACAGAGACACTAGAGACTAAACAAAGTGTCTTAAAGTCACAAAGTTATTAAATGTGAGAGTTGGAATGGAATTCAGAGAGACTGGATATAAAGATTGTAAGTTTTCATCATGATGCCATCCTGCCATTCAGGAGAGCAAGCTATTCCTTTGATGCACAGATTTTCTGGCTTTGTGCCACTATTTTTATTTACTTTTCACTACCCAGTGCCTTAAATAATGTCATGCTTTGTTCACCAAACCAATTTGAATGAGATATTTAAAGGAGGCAAAGGGTCCCACAGCTGGTGGGAGCAGCAGCGATTAGTGAGGAATCTCAAGGAGGGAACTCAGACTTCTAGAAGACTCTCTTTTTACTTTAGGCATACAAGTCCTAAAGAACGACTTTATCATTATATATAACTTTCATCATATATAGTTTTATCATATATCATATAGTTATATCATATATATAACTTTCATCTCTCCAGTAAGTGCCTGGTCTAGAGCTGGCTGTTGTAGACATTTGGGGAATGAAAAAAAATGTATGAAATAGATCTCTCTGCAGATATAGATGCAAATACAAAATACATAGAAACAGATATAACTCTTTTTCAAATAAATATTTTTTAAAAATCGAGGCCATAGAACTCACTTTTTATATCATAAATGCTAGAGCTCAAAAGAAACAAGGTGTCAGTTGCTTCCCTGCATGCATTAAAAATATAAAAGTGATACAATGAGAAGGAAATTCAGTGAGAATAGACTGAGTTTGTACCCTGCCTCAATTCTTAAGAGGCTACTGCTTTACCCCTCAACTGATCTGAACAAGAACCAGAGGAGTCAAATGTAGAGAAGAGGGAAAGAGAATCCTGATAAAATTTTCATTATATCAAAGAGCATTTTAGAGACAGACCAATTAAACAGTTTAATATAGTAGCAAAGGTAAACATACAGACTTTTAAACTCAATTAGTAATACAGAAAAATCACATACATTTGGTCTATAAAAGTTGTAACATGTTCACCAAGAAGAAGTGAACTGTTAAACAATTTTTTAGAGCATCGATTTAATACATAAACATAGTATGATTCTCTCCCAATTGTGTGTGTCTCTCATACACACACACACGTGCACACACACATGTGCACTTCCAGATAAAAAACTACACATGAGGAAAACAAAATCATCTTTTTTCCAGTCATATTCTTTGCTTCTTTCTTATTCTAAATGGAATACATGGGTAAGCAGAATGTAACAATTCACAAAGGAGACTGTAAAGAATTGTCAAAGATAAGGAAAATGGCTTGCCTTGAAATCCCAGAGAAGAGCGGCAAAAGGAAGAACATTATAAAGAATAAAACAATCTTAGAAACTACCCAGATGTGATTCACAACTTTAACTATTCGTGTCCTGTGTAATTGTAAACTATTTGATTTATGCAATATATTAGATAGAAACACAAAATAAAGCCATGTCATGAAATATTAACTCACTATATACCTAGCGACATCTTGATAAAGTTAAATTGTCTACCTCTTCATTGAAGATCCAAAAGGGATTTTTTTATATCAAATGAGTATGCCACAACAAACCAGTAGGTGAAGCCAGTACAGAGAAAAATGGGACAAAACAAAGAATTTCATAGAATTATTAAATAGCAGAATTTACATAGGAAACACAACTAGCATAAGCATAATTGTATTCCATATAGAAGAAATGAAATAACATTATTTTAAAACAATGGAGAAAAACACAATAGAAAATGAAAACAGGGAATGCAGGCAGGAGAAAGGTAGGGCAGGAAGTATCACTATGTTCCTAAATCTTTATTGTGAAATTTGTTCATTTATATAAATCAAATGTCATTTTAAAAAACACTCTTTGCTGAAAATGTAACAAATCACACTCAAATGTCCATCTGCAAGAAAAACAAATTAAAAGAGATCTATATAACTTAACTCAGTTTAAAATGTCAAATATCATATAAATTAATAAATAAGTACAAAATAATACAGATGAGATCATTGTACTTCAGGATAAACTAAAATAATTGATATTACACTTTGCCCCACAACACTAAATCCTGGAAAACGATGTAGTCAGCTAACTTTTACTAATGGATGAAAGTCAGTTAGACACTGTCCTGAGTACATTAAATATCAAAATACTTTATACTTATATAAAAGCTGTTACACTCAAAAAAAAAAAAAGCTGTCATACTCATACAAAACCTGCCCACTCTAGAAATGCTTATGGTTCGGGGAAGTCAAGGAATTATCTAAGCTCATACAGTTTATTAATGGGTTCATAATCCAATCACAAGCTAATATCACCTCAGAACCTATGCTTTTAAAGTTTGCTATATTGCTCATATATGTAAAGAAATAATGCAAATTTAACTATTATGTATAAAGAAAACATTCAGATTTTATCAAAATAAAATAACTGAATAATAATATACAAATTTAAACACAATAGGGGGCCAGCACCATGGTTCAACAGCTTATTCTCCACCCTGTGGCCCAGGATCCCATATGGGCACTGGTTTGTGTCCCGGTTGCTCCAGTTTCCGTCCAGCTCCCTGCTTGTGGCCTGGAAAAGCAGTGGAGGAGGATGGCCCAAGTCCTTGGGACCCTGCATCCACATGGGAGACCCAAAGTAGGATTCTGGCTTCCAGCTTTGGATCAGCTCAGGTCTGGCCATTGTGATCATTTGGGGAGTGAACCAGTGGACAGAAAAACTTCTCTCTCTGTAAATCTACCTTTCAAATAAAAAAAAAAAGAGAAAACCCAACAGAAAGTAGAGGAAAAAGATGGCAGCTGGGTAAACTGATCCAGCAATTACTTTGCCACGGAGATCAATTTAAACAACTATTCATGCATCAAGCCACCTTCACAAGAGCTAAGGAAGCCAGGTGAGAGGTCCCAGGGCCTGGTGTAGCAACAAAATAAGAAAAGATGCATTGATTACAACAGGAAGGAAAGAGTTGCCCACATCATCCCTCCAAAGTTCCAAGAAGGTCAGGATAGAGAGTGACATCTCATGCTTGGGGGGAAAAGAGAGGAAATGCAATGTAGATCACACGCTTGAAATGCAGTACCAGGTCCATTAGAGAGAAACCAATACTAGACAGGGCCGAACAGACTCTCTCCCAAGGTTACTATCTGCAGCTGGATCCTCTAGAACCTCCTTAGCCAAGAAACCAAGAAACCATGCCCTTCTCTAAATTCCAGTATGCCACATAATGCATTTCCAGCCTGAGGGGAGTAGGACAAGAAAGTGAGCACAAGATTTTTCCTTGGAACTCAGTACCAAGTCTTCTGCAGTGAGAGCCAGCACAGTACATAGACCAGAGGCACCAATTCCCAGGCCTTACAAATGGAGCTTCCCAGTCTTAAAAATGGAGCTTGTAAGCCTGATCTGGTGCGGGAAGAGACCTGCACCCCAATAGGATAGACTAATGCTTCAGCTGCATGACCAGGAGCTACACTGAGGACTGGATATTCCCCCTAGGACTGTGCAGATGCCAGGAGCTATGCAACTCAATGCAACTAGCAGCCTGCTTCCACCATTCCTCCCTCTAAGAGGAACAATATCCTAGGCACTAAGCAGAACGGGATGAAAGTAATCACAGAACTGTGCCGTGCAGCTCTCTGCTGGGAAGGCAAACCCCTAGCTGGAGATTTGATCTAAGTAGTTACATGGTCAGAGTCCCATAGTGGAGTGCCAGGATTCAACACTCACCTCCAGTTTCTGAATCCAACTTCCTCTTGACACCGTCTGGAAGGTAGCAATGATGATTCAAATCCTTAGGTTCATGTCACCCGTATGGGAGGCCAAAAGTGAGTTCTAGCCTCCTGGCTTCGGCCTTTGCTAAAACTGGACTGTTCAAATCATTTGGAATGTAAATCAGCAGATGCAGGCCCTCCCTGTCTCAAAAAAAAAAATCAATGTAATTAGAGATTAAGACTTTCCAAGGGGTGGGGGGGGGGGCAATGATATATTTCAATACTTCTGTATTTACTACAGTCTGTAAAATATAACAATGTGATAAAGAAGACCAGGACAGACTGTGTCTGGAATCTTGACTTCACATACTGCTGATGCCAGAGACCAAGGTCAAACTCTGCAGGCAATAGTCTGTGAGTGAGTAAAAGTCTGAGATCAAGGTCGAGGTCTGTGGAGGAGAGTATGCAGCTGGGTAACAGTCCAAGGCCACAGAACTGTGTGCTTTAGGACATCCTTGAGACAGTGCTCGCTTCGGCAGTACATATACTAAAATTGGAAGGATATCCTTGAGACAGGTACCGACTTCTGTACTTGGGTCAGACTGTTGCTTCCTGATCAAGCATTGACTGGTTAACATCAATATGGGGCATAGCTATCAGTGTCTGTGCCATACCGATTCTTCTAATTTGATTCCCCAAGCCGTTTAATAAAAGATTAAGGCAGCCTTAGATCAACCTTCCTCAGAGAAGTGGGCTTCTCCCTGGCTGCCCCACTTTAATAGTTATTATCTTGCATTAGTCTCATTCTTTTCTCAATTGCGCATCACCTCGCTCTAAACCCTGTTCATAACCTCTACAGGCAGTGGTACTATCTTCACTAGAAAAAACATGACAGGTGTTTCTTCAGGCAATAATGAAAGAACTACAGAAAGTAATATAAAATCATGGGAAAATGGGGCCTGCACAATGGTGTAGCCAGCTAATCCTCCACCTACAATGCTGGCATCCCATATGAGAGCTGCTTTGCGCTCCACCTGCTCCACTTCTTATCCAGCTCTCTCTGCTTTTGGCCTGGGAAAGCAGTGGAAGATAGCTCAAGTCCTTGAGCCTCTGCACCCATGTGGCAGACACAAAAGCTCCTGGCTCCCATCTTCAGACCAGCTCAGTACAGCTCTGACCTTTGCGGCCATTTGGGGAGTGCCCAGTGGATGGAAGACCGCTCTCTCTCTCTCTCTCTCGCTCTCTTTCTCTCTCTCTGTAACTCTCCATCTCTCTCTCTGTATGACTTGCCATTCAAATAAAAATAAATAAATATTTTAAGATCTCATGGGAAAAAATAAATGACAATAGTAAATATCTAAGTAAAAACAGATATCCATGATATTAGATATAACTTTTTCCATATATAATTTTTTTCAAGATTCATTTATTTTTTTACTTGTAAGTCAGAGTTACAGAGAATAACAGAAAGATAGAGAGATCTCCCAACTGCTGGCTCACTTCCCAAATGGCTGCAACAGCCAGGGCTGAACCAGTCAGAAGCTAGCAGTCAGGATCTTCTTCCTGTCTAATATAGGGCATGAGGCCTTGGACCATCCTGCTTTGCTTTCCCAGGCCATAGACAGGCAGTTGGACAGGAAGTGAGGCAACTGGGACCAGAGCTGCCTCCCCTCCGCTCTGCAGGCAGAGGATTAGCCTGACATGCCACTGTACATTATTTTATTTTTTTACCACATTTGACTTTAAAAAAATAAAGAAAACAATTATTGCAAACCAGTGTTAATGGATACATAATACATAAAAATGCAGCATATGAAAATATAAAGGGGACAGGAGGAGCTGTATGAAAACAGTTTTTGTATATTATTTAATATAAGATAGCATCAACTAAAACTAGATTATAAAAATATGGGATTAATTATAACACTCAGATCAGTTCATAAACCAAATTTAAAATACACAGAAAAGGAAATCAGAAAGAAATTTTTAAAATACAATATACAATTCCAAAAACATACAAGGTACACAACCAAAATTGACATTCTGAGAATTAATTATTATAGCCCTTATCTATACTAAAAATATCATTAGTCATTAGGAAACTTAAATCAAAATCACAATGAGATGCCACTTCACATATACTAAGATGGCTATAACAAACAAAAATCATTAGCATATTATGAAGAAATTGGAACCCTTGAGTAACACTGGTGACAATGCAAAATAACAAAACCACTGCAGAAAACACTGGGACAGTTTCTCAAACACCCAACGTAGAATTCCCATTTGACATGGCAAACACATGTCTACATATATACCCAAATCAAATTAAAACAAGTACTCAAACAAATCCTTACACGTGAATGTTTATAGCAACTTTATTCACAGTAGCCATAAAGTGAAAACAGTTCATATGGCCAGCTAGAGCTATACAGATAAATAAAGTATAATAGACAAATATCACTGATCAAAAAGAATCCACAGGGCCCAGCATGATAGCCTAGCAGCTAAAGGCCTCGACTTACACACACAGGGATCCCATATGGGCTCTAGTTCTAATCCTGGTGGCCTCACTTCCCACCCAGCTCCCTGTTTGTGACCTGGGAAAGCAATCGAGGATGGCCCAAAGCTTTGGACTCTGCACCCACATGAGAGTCCCAGAAGAGCTCCTGGCTCCTGGCTTCAGATTGGCACAGGTATGTTGCGGCCACTTGGGGATTGAACCATCGGACAGAAGATCTTCCTCTCTGCCTCTCCTCCTCTCTATATATCTGACTTTACAATAAAAGTAAATAAACCTTTAAAAAAAAGAATCCACAATGTGAATGAATTAGAATGACTACTTAAAAGATAAAAATTATTTTTTCAGGTGAGTAAAGTATTTTGGAAATTGATGCGATTTGTGTAATATAGAAGACAAGTCAGAGCTTTTGAAACTGCAGCAAGTTATATGATCAATTCTAAAGGAAAAGGACAATTACAAGAAATCAAAAAGATTATGCAGGGAAAGAATTATCAAAACCATTAGCTGTCATAGCCACTCTCCAGGAGATTAACATAAATACTAGAAAATGAAAAATTAAAACTTCTCAACAGAAAAATAAAAACCATGAAAATATGCTAAAATTCTAGAACAAAAAACTACAATATTATCAATAAAATTTCATTGTATTGGCTCAGTAGCGTAACACAAATGACAGAAAATATATATTTGAAAAATACATCAATAAAATGATCTCATCCAGAAAGCACAGAGAAAGATAATTGGAAACAAAATCAAGAATATATCAGAGCTACAGGGCAATAGCAAAATGTCCATTTTTCAAGTCATTGGTTTCTTAGAAAGTATATGGTCCAAAATAAATGCATGAAGAAATTATGGCTGAAAAATCACCACAATTCCACTGAAGACATAAATTGCAAATTTTGAAAAGTTTGGTGGAAATACCCAAAAAGGTAAACTACAAGAAACCAATATATCATTAAACTGGAGCAAAAATAACAATAGCAAAAATTAAAATAGGGTAATTTTCAAAAGACTAATTTCCTTATTTATTTGAAAAGCACAGTGGAGTGTGCTCTGCGGGTTCCCGCTGGCGGAAGCGGCAGGCGAAGCGGGTGTCCTTCGCGAAGCAGAGTGACCATGGTGGCCCGAGTGTGGGCGCTGATGAGGTTCCTCCTCAAGGGCAGCGTGGCCGGGGCCGCCGTGTACCTGGCGTACGACCAGGATCTGCTGGGTTCCAGTGACAGGGGCGAGGCGGCCCTCCACAATGCCGAGGAGCTGGTGCCCCCAGCCACGTACCAGTTCAGCCAGTACGTTTGCCAGCAGACGGGCCTGCAAATGCCGTAGCTTCCAGCTCTTCCAAAGATTAACTTCCCCATCCAGGACACCTGGAACTCAGGCATCCCGAGGGTCATGTCGGCGCTGTTCACCGCCCCCCGCCAAGGCCCACGAGTACTCCAGGCAGGGCTGGGAGTACGTGAAGGAACGCATCAAGTAGTGGACGGCTGCCTGGAGACCGGGACCCCAAACCCCACAGAGGCAGCTCACGGCCTGGCCTGGCCCAATAAAAGGCCTTTGCAAGTAAAAAAAAAAAAAAAAGAAGAAAGAAAAAAGAAAGAAAGAAAGAAAAGAAAAGCACAGTGACAGAAAGAAGGAGAGACAGAGATTTTCCATTTGCTAGTTCCGTCCTCAATGGCTATAGCAGGACTGAAACAGACACTCCACACTGGGCTCCCACATGCATGGTAGCACTCCAAGTTTTTCAGCCATCATCTGCTGCCTTCACAGATGTATTAACGGGAAGCTGGATAGGAAGCAGAACAAACAGGACTTGAAATCACACTTCAATTTGGGGTTCAAGCATTGAGAGTTGTAGCATAACCTGCCACAACACAACCCTGGCTCCCAAAAGAGGTGACATCAGGTATGTACATTGCAGAGTCTAATCGGTGGAAAACTGCAACAGGTACATCAAAATCAAACTGGACATCAGAATAAGAAGACTAACCAAAGTTACACTGCATAACGATTTTAAAAAGGAATGAATCAAGAAGCCATAATAATCCTAACTGTGCAAAAAACCTAACAACAAAGGCAAAAATACATAAGAAAATATAATAAAATATATATGAAGAAGTCCAAAGATCTACTTAGAGATTTCATACTTTTACCTCATTAACTTACCAAACAAGAAGGAAGAAAATAAGTAAAAAGACAGATCTCACAACATAACCAATTTATGGAACTGAAATTCACAGAACCCTCTATTTGGAAAGTCTAAAATAAACAATATTTCAAATACCAAGAGAATTCAAAACATGTGTGAAAAATTGAATTAAATGATTAAGATTATTAATCAGGATAAACTCTCTCCACTTGAAGACACCTTTGTGATATTAGCCATTTTGATCCATCCCTAGAGAACTGAAGGCCCAGTGAACTTAACATGCCAGTTCAGTCTTTCTGACATTGTTAACTGAAGAAAAATGGGTTGCTTTTAAAGATTTTTTTAAAGATAAGTACATAAAGTAAGAACAAGTAAAACCAACACCATAAGCTGGATTCCTATTGATTTCCATCAAAACTCTAATAAAATTGCCCTTGTCATGGTGGTAGTTTCAAAAAAATAAAAAACAAAAAAACAACAAGAAAAAAAAAAAAACACCTGGTGAAGTTTTACTGCATGTCTTCCTACTAATTCCTTAGCTAACATCATCAAAAACTCTTTCTTTATCAGCAGATATTATCTTCTTTGATCCTCCAGAAAGTGAAGCAGCAAAATGTCTAACATTCTAAAAAAGAAACTGCTGTCATGACTTGCTTGTAACCCGTGTGCTTCTGCTTTGACCATTTCCCCTTCTTGGTAACCATTGCTTTGTGCGTAGTCTTCAGAATTACACAAGCAACGCTGTGTTTCATCTTCAGTGAAAGACTTTAGGATCCTGGCCAAAGTTTAAAATTTCCGTTGAAATCTCTCCTCTCATCTGCAGCTAATTCAATTGAGTGCAACACTTTTGGCACCCATTAAGCAGAAAAGTGGTTCAACTTTCATTTCTTGGTTACAAATGTAAGCTGAACTGGGTGAAATGTCTATGGTGTTGGTTAATACTTCTGTTGTAAATTGCTGATAGTCTACAATCAAAGCAGGAATAAGATGAATTTTTTTCCTCAAAAATCAGTGTGAGTGATCTGCGACTCAAACTTCATCTTCACCATTAACCTCCCTTTTAAAACGACTTACGCATTTACAAACTGCTGCATTCATTGGACTATTATTACTACAAAGTTTTCATACAGTCTTAATGGTTTCACCATTCCTTCACCCAAATTTCATCCTTGGGAGAAATTCCAGGCTCCGGGATAGATACTGCCTCTCATTTCTGCTTCCCTGTGCTTTGCTTCCAGCCGCTCTGCACGGCCAGAATCCCCAGGCTTCACCAAGAAGACTACATACAGATGCTTCTGGAATTATGACAGGAATACATCCCAGTAAACCCACTGTAAGTTTACACTATCATAAAATGAAAATGCATTAAATACTCTTCACCTAACAAACATGCCAGCTCAGCATCTCAGCACACTCTGTAAATTGAGTCTGTGTCCGCTTGTGATTCATGTGGCACTGTACTAGGAGCTGTGGCTCCTGCCACTGCCCACCCTCATGCGAGAGGACTGTATTACATTTCACTAGGCCCAGAAAACAATCCAAATTGAAAATTTAAGCACAATTTCTACAGAATGCACGTCATGTTCACACCATCATAAAGTTGAAAAATCTAAAGTCAAACCATCCATCACACATCAGAGACCATCTGTACTTGAAATTTGCTAAGAGAACAGATTTTCAATTTTCTCATCAAAAAAAGAAGAAAAACTGGCTACATATTATGAAAGTCCATTTACACAACAGCCTAGAAAAAGAAAAATATATGGATAGACTAGATGCCAGCAGCATTAGAATTAGAAAACATTTAACTATGAATAAGCTCTGCAAAGGAACCTAGGGGTAAGTTGCAGGGAACTGTTCTGTAGTTGGTTGTGGTGGTAGCAGGATAATTCTATTTTCCACAGAACTTTACACAAAAAAGGACAAATTTTACTGTATATGAATTTTAATTTAATTTTAAGTATATTGTTTTAAAACCCAGACTTAAGGAATGTACCAACCACCTACAAAATGGCAACCTATTTTTGAATCCTGATTTCAACAAATTACAAAAAGTTGGGCATTGTGGTGCAGCAGGCTGGGTCACCACGCTTGATTATCACACTCCATATCAGAGTGGTAGTCTGAGTCCTGTCCACTCTGCTTCTGATCCAGCTTCTTGCTAATGTGCCTGGAAGGCAGCAGGTAAGAATCCAAGCACTTCGGTTCCTACTCCCCATATAGGAGATCAGAGTTCAGGATCTGGTTTGTGGCTCCTGTTTTTTTCTTGGCTTAGCCCTGAATGCTGCAGATATTCGTGGAGTGAACCTGCAGGAGGAAGACATATGTACTTTCTGTCTCAGCCTCTCTGTCAACTAGATATTTCAACTAGATATTTACATATAAATTTATATGTATAAGCATATATACATAAAATAAGCCAACAATGTGCAAATAAGCCCAATAAAACTGTTATCATATGACAGATATGGTTGAGGTTTAAAAATAGGTTTCCTGGGCCTGGCAGCGTGGCCTAGTGGCTAAAGTCCTCGCCTTGAATGCACCAGGATCCCATGTGGGTGCTGGTTCTAATCCCGGCAGCTCCACTTCCCATCCAGCTCCTTGCTTGTGGCCTGGGAAAGCAGTCGAGGACGGCCCAAAGCTTTGGGACCCTGCACCGGTATGGGATACCCGGAAGAAGTTCCTGGATCCTGGCTTCGGATCGGCATAGCCTAGGCTGTTGCAGTCACTTGGGGAGTGAATCATCAGACGGAAGATCTTCCTCTCTGTCTCTCCTCCTCTCTGTATATCTGACTTTCCAATAAATAAATAAATCTTTAAAAATAAATAAAAATAGGTTTTCTTTTCTATATCTTTTAAACCATATTTAATATTTGTTTATTTGAAAGATAAATAGCTTCCATACAGATTGGGTTTGCTCCCCAAAGGCCAATGCCACACAAATTTCCCTCAGGTATTCTCAGTTTTAGTTCCCAGTCTCATGTTTCATTCTTCAATCAATTTTCTATTACCTTTGTATTTGCTGTGGGGTAAGAGGCTATTGTTTGGGCCTGGAGCAATGGCTCAGTGGCTAAATCCTCACTTTGCATGCACTGGGATCCCATATTGGCACTGTTTTATGTCCTGGCTGCTTCACTCCCTATCCAGTTCCCTACTTGTGGCCTGGGAAAGCAGCAGAAGATGGCCCAAAGCCTTGGGACCCTGTACGTGGGAGATCCAGAAGAAGCTCCTGGCTTCAGCTCAGCTCAGCTCCAACCATTGTGGCCACTTAGGGAGTGAACCAGTGGACAGAAGATCTTCCTCTTTTTCTCTCTGTAAATCTGCCTATCCAATAAAAACAAATCTTAAAAAAGAAAAAAAAAGCTTACCCTTCCCCCCAGATACAGGAGAAAGAAAAAGAAAATTTGGAAACAAAGGTCTCACCCACTTTCCCCTAACCCTCAATCCTTCCCACCATGATCAACTTTCTAAGTATCATCAAAAATAAAAATATTTTTTTAAAAAAGAAAAAAGAGCCTAATGTTTCATTGTTTTATATGTGAATAGCCAACCACTGCAACACCATTCACTGAAGCAACTGTTCCTCCCCCATTGTATGTTCATGACATTAGTAAAAACCCAACTTGACATAAACACATGGATTTATTTCCAGATACTGTATTCTCTTCTGTTGGTCTGCACATCTACATTCACTATCAGTACCATGTGGTATGTGTTACTAGATTTCTATGTCCTCAAATCAGGTGCCATGATGCTTTGAACTGTGTTCTTTTGGCTCAATATTGCTTTAGAAATTCAGAATCTTCTGTGGTTCTACATAGATTTCAGAAATTTCTTCCTCTTTCTGTGAAAAACGTCATCAGGATCATCACAAGGATTGCATTGTTTCTATAGAATTCTTTGGATAGTATCAACATCTTGACAATATTAACTCTTCCAATCCATAGATTGGAAGATGCAAGATATCTTTTCATTTCTGAATGTCTACTTCAGTCTCATACATTAATTTTTATAATAATTCTAACAAACATTAGTTAATAGCTTTTCTAATGCTGAAGCACCAAAGCTATTTATAAATACAACCTACTTAATGCTCTTAACAATGAAACCAATTTAGTGGGAAGTGTTTTTTTCAGATTTCATCCATATAGATGCATAAATAAGATTGGGATATTGTTTCTTCTATTTTGCTTTGTCAGATTTTCCTAAAAGGATTATGTTAACGTTATAGACATAGATTAAGAATATTTTAAACTTGTATTGAAGCCTGAAAACTGCTTATTTATGACATAAGTTACCTATTCAAGAAGTTTGGGAGGATTAGCTGAAACCTAAAACAATCTTTCAGTTCTTACAAACATTCATAATTTCAATTTCATTGCTTTTCAGTTTCTTCAGTGTTACTGTATTATTGAATTTTACCTAGAGTTAATGAGACAATATTGGTTTCCATGCATCCTTATGAAGTTGTCATTTCCTTCAAATTTTCAAATTGTTAGATCTTCTTTAAAATTTCATACTTACTAGTGCTAGCATAGTGGTGTAACACACTAATCCTCCACCCGTGGCACCCCCATCCCATAATGGCACCAGTTCATATTGCAGCTGCTTATAACATGGGAAGGCAAAAGAGGATGGCTTACAACCTTCATATATAAGAGAACCAAAGGAAACTCATATGAGAGAACCATATAGGAGAACCAGACGAAACTCCTGATTCCTCATTTCAGACTGGTTCATCTCGGGCTATTGTGGCCATTGATTGGGGTAGTGAACCAGCAGACTGAAGATCCTCTCTCTGTGTTTTTCTCTCTCTTTGTAAATCTTTTTTAAAAAAATTCTCATACTATCCACATTTATTTCCCAGTGCCAATTCCTAATCTTAATGGCTTTATTTTTTATTATTTTTCTATCTCCAGGCTTTGTGTTTTCAAACTGATTTACAAATTTGTCTTTTGAAGGTCCATTTACATTACAGTTACCAGGATCATTGTTCAAACTACATGAGCTAAGTGCTTTATTCAATCAAATTCTTTTTCTGATTGAATCATTCATAACTAAGAATGTGTTTATGGGTTTAGCCTCATTTTTCCTAGAAACTTTTTATGCTGACTCCAGATTATTTTTACCAGATTATTTTTATCCATCCTCTGATTTACATTTCAAATGCCTACAACTGGCAAAGTTGGACTGGGCTAATTCCAAGAAATGACAGCTAAATCCAGATCTTCCACATGAATGGCAGGAATCCATGTACTTGAACCATCACCACTGCCTCCCAGGATGTGCATTAGAGAATCTGGGGACATGTGTGCAAGTCATGTATCTATCCAATACAGGCACACAATCAAGAATGCAGGCATTTTAACCACCACAAACAAAAAGCTAACATTAACACTTCCTGATTTCAAATTAGATACAAAACTGCAATATTCTAAACAGTATGTTACTAGCCTAGAAACAGACACACTGATCATTAGGACAAAACAAAGAGTCAAAAAATAAAACTAGGCAGATATAGCCTATGAATCTTTATCATGGCACCAAGAATACACAATAGGGACAGGAAAGTCACTTCAATAAAGGATGCTAAGAAAATCAGATATCTATATGCAAGAGAATAAGAGTAAGCCTCATTTTAACCCAGACATGAAAATTAGTTCACAATAGGTAAAACACTTACATGTAAAGCCTGAAACTGTAAATCTCCTAGGAGAAAAAGATAAGAAAAAAAGCTATTTGACATTGTTCTTGTCTATGATTTTTTATATAAACCCAAAAGCATAGATTGCAAAAACAAAAATAAACTACTGAGACATTGAAATGAAAATAGCTAGTGCACAGCAAAGAAAACAATAAAACAAAAAGATAGTCTACAGATTGGCAGAAAATATTTGAAACATATTATTTATAAAGGATTGATATCAAAAGCATAAGAATTCACACAGCTCTCTAGTAATCATAATCCAACAAGAAATTGGCAAGGACATGAATAGGCATTGTTTCCAGAGAAGAGACAGGTAGCCAACAGGTATATGAAAACTTGGTCAACATATTAATCATTAAGGAAATTTAAATCACAGCAACAACGAGCTATCGTTTCACAACTGTTAGTAACTATTGTCAAAAAGACAAAGAAGAAAGAATGTCAGTAAGAATGTTGTACACCATTGATGGAGATTTAAAACAGTACAGAAAGTATGAACTGCATAGAATTTCTTCAAAATAGTAAAGATATAGCTATCATACAATCTACAGTCTCACTACTGAGAAGTTATCTAAAGGGAATTAAATCAGGAGCTAAGAGATTCTGTACTAAAGGAGATTCTCCACTGTAGCATTATAAAATCATAGAATGTCTAATGTAGCATTATTCACTAATGAAATGAAAGTAATATATTAGTATACAGAAAAGAGCTAAATATCTGTAAACACACAAATGAATAAAGAAATGTAATATGTGTATTGTGAAATAGAAGCTGCTACCTAGGACACTGACATTCCATTTTAGATTGTCTATTCCGTTCCAGGCTATTCTGCTTCTAATCTGGGTCCCTGTTAACGCACCTAGGAAAGCAACAGAAGATGGCCAAGTACTTAGGCCTCTACAACCCACGTGGGAGACCAGACCTGGCTTAGCCTCTACTAGCCATTTAGGAAGTGAACCAATGAATGGAAGATTCAATCTCCCTTCTCTCCCTCTCTCTCTGTGATTCCGACTAATAAATAAATCTTTAAAAAAAAATGCCAATCCTGCCATTTGCAACACAGATGAACATGAAGGACATTACACTAACTGAAGTAATTCAGATACACAAAGATAAGTACTGCATGATTTACCTTTATAAATGGACTCTAAACACATAAACACTCACAGAAGCAGCGAAAGAAAACAGTTTCCAGAGCTGGGGCTGGGGGTGGGAGAAATGAGGGATTTGGGGAAAATAGTACTAATTTTCAGTCATAAAATCAATTAAATGCTAATAATCTAATGTGTAACATCAAGACTAGTTAATAGTAGGGTTTTGTAATACAGTTAGTAGTATTTTACATATATATAAAGAGAAAGGTAAGTATGCCAGGTGATGAACGTGTTAATTAGCTTGAGTATGATAACCTTTCCTTAATATATACATATATCAAATCTCTCAAATATAAATTATGCTGTATACCTTAAATATATACATTTTTATTTGTCAATTATATCTCCATGAAGCTGAGAAAATAATTTCCTAGATCGATATCAGATACAATTAAAAGAAAATGAGTAATATGCCCAATTTATATATCTTATATATAAAAATATCAGCTATGTGTGTACATATGAGCTTATAACACTAAAGATTATCTATGGAGCAACAAAAAACTATTTAGAAGGATCCTGACAAAACTGATCAACATAGTCAAATGTAGGAAAGGAAGATGGCATCAGATATGAGGGCTCTGCCAAAACAACATAGAAATCATTTACATTTAATGTTTGAATCTTGTATTACTTATGTGACTAAAAGGCAAATTTTTTTATTAAAACAATAATACACTGGCCAATAAATATTTTTATAACTTTTTTCATCAACACAATAATGCATTTCCTTATAAAATTAATCTGCTTTAATTAATTAACTAATTAATGATGAATGTCTGCAACAGCAAAGAATGCACAGGCATTTCAATAACTTGCTAAGGGAATAGAAATTCAAAGCAATATTTCTCTATATCACTCAAAAAAGTCATACAATTGACCTGTCAATTACTCTAAGTAAAAGAGTATAAATGTGTACAAAGGTTTATGGACCTAAATATTCATTGCAGTATTATTTATAAAAATCTAATTTACAAACTACCAAATGTCTAAGATGGTAGATTTTAAATAAATTACAGAACATTCATAAGACGGAGCCATACACAACCATTACCAAAAAAAAATGTTTCTAAAGAGTGTAGAAGGACATATAAAAACATTCACGATGAGAAATGAGTTATGAGATATGATGGATATTACAATTTTATTTTAGAGAAAAAGACTAGAATATCAACACTAGTTGTCTTTACAATTATACATCACTTTTATTCTATTTGCTCTCTTTTCCAAATTCTCTACAATGACATGGAATAACTCCTCAATGAGGATCAAACATGTTAGTGCTAAAAATCAAGCTCACCTTGGTTTCTTGTTACCATAACAATAAAAAGCCTTGAAAACGTATATATTCTTTGATCCAACAATTTAACAAAAAAAAAGCGTGTCAATGAAAATTTAAGGTCTATTTATCTAATCAAAGATGACTTAAAATGAGTAGTACACAAGATTGATTGGTATAGCATAATACATAACAGGAAAACAAAGTCTGACAATCCAGCTGTAATTAAATTGTGCTTTATTCTCTTGATACATAACAAGAAATCCTTTCCAGCCTTGATATAGGAAATGTTTAATTACAGAAAACAATCTTTTCATACTAAGTGAAAAACTATCTTGTGATCAATATACAGAGAACAAAACCATCATTGTAAACAACACAGTTCACATTTCATAAAGTCAGGCAGCTGACAACTTAGAAATGTAAAATGCTGGGCCCAGTACAGTAGCCTAGTGGCTAAAAGTCCTTACCTTGCATGCCTCAGAATTCCATATGGGCACAGGTTCATGTCCCAGATGCTCCACTTCCCATCCAGCTCCCTGCTTGTGGCCTGGGGAAGTTGTCCAGGTTGTCCTAAAGCTGTGGGACTTCGCACCCACATGGAAACCCAGAAGAAGCTCCTGGCTCCTGGTTTCAGATGGGCTCAGCTTCGGCCATTGCAGCCACTTGGGGAACGAACCAGCGTACAAAAAGATCTTTCTCTCCATATCTGCTTCTCTCTGTATATCTGCCTTTCCAATTAAAATAAATAAATAAAATTTTTAAAAAGAAATGTAGAATGTTTGCTAATTGAAATCATAATAGATTGAGAACAACAGAAAAATTCCATCTTACTTTGAGATCTGCCTGGCATAAACAAAGACCACAGTGCCTGTTGTCTCTTAAGGCTGTTATAACAAAATACCTAAAATGAGGTGATTTACAAAGGTCAGAAATGTATCTCTTCTAGAGCTGCAGTCTAGAAAATGAAGAACTAGATGATGGAACAGGCATGTTCAGCATTTGCTGAGGGCCGGGTCTCTGCTTCCAAACTGGTGGCTCCATCCTTGTGTCTGCATGTGGGGAACACACAAAGATGAGCCCACTTCCTGACGCCCTTTTATAAGGGCCCCAATCACATCCCTGAAGGGGCTGACAGGACGACTTAATCACTTCCTCTAGTCCTCATCTCCTAATACTGTGACATTCAGTTTCAACAACATTAAATGAAATACATTTAGACCCTAACATCTGTCAAATCAGATTCTCCTTCATTCTTTCCCCCATCCCACCCCCATCTCTATGTGTTATTCCTTAGAATCAACTGCAGTTGGAAAGTTCTTATCTATTCTTTCAAAGGAAAAACATTTAATACAGAGGGAGCCATTCATCAGAGCATAAGGATTTCATACCAAACTGGAAAAGACTCAGGGTCAGCATTTAGTCTAGTGGTTAACATCTAATACAGGATGCTCACATCCCATATTGGGTGCCTAGGTTTCAGCATCAGCTCTCCTCCCAGCTTCAGCTTCCTGCTAATGTGCACCCTGGGAGGCAGCAGTAAAGGTTCAAGGAGTTGGTTTCCCCCCAGCTAAGAGAATGACCTAGATTGAATTCCAAGCTCCCAGCTGCAGTGGCTCATCCCTGGCCACTGCAGGCATTTGGGAGTGAACCAGTGAATGGAAGTTCTCTACTGTCTTTCTCCTTCTCCCCCTTATACTTTCTAAAAACAAAACCAGATTGAAAAATAAAATTCATTCTTTCAGCAAATAACTAACAAAGGAAATATCGAATTAAATTCAGCAACAGAAAGTAGAGTAAAAAAGTAGTAGTAGGGTAAAAAAGACAGCACAGCAAGAAAAGAGCTGGATATTTGCATTTAGATCAATGATGGATGGAGATAAAGATGAAATTCATGCAGAGGCTGACCTGTTTAAATTCCAAATTTCAACAGGATGAGGACTGTCAGAAACCTGATGAGGCTGGCACCTTGTCATCTAAGGATGGTTTTCCAAGGAATGTTGTTGAATTTCTGGATTTTCCTCATGCTTCAGTGGCAGGCAGGATCGGTAACTCCATGAGATGATGCATGTAATGGTAATTATAGTATGTAAAGGGCCTCAGATGTCATCTACTGGAACTGTAGAACCTCAGAGTACTTGTAAACAAAGCTGAAGATGAAATCCTGAAGCATAACAAGACACATGAGAGAAAATGGTGTCACAAAGGACAAAAAACTTCCATAGTGGTCAACCTTGTCAAAACTACAGAAGTAGGTTTTAGATTAAAAATAGTTCATTGGAATAAGGACAACAAAACTACTTTGCAATGTATAATAAAAGCTCACATCTGTAAAATTTAAGCAATTGCATTCATAAATCTACTGAAATGGTACAACACATTTAAAATCAGAAAAACATGCTACATGTTGTTTTATGGTTATCCTATCTTCTTTTAACCAAAAATCTATCCAAAAAATAAATATGAATTGTCAACTCTTTTTAGAGGCTTGAAACTATTTGTATTTTTAAGCCTCATTTTTTTCTGAAGGTCAAACAAATAAAAATCAGGCACTGACAAGGTTGAATTGTCCCATCTTGTAAGCAAACCTCTGCCTGGAATTTTACTTTGGCAAGCTAGAAGGTCTTTTCTTTCTTTCTTTCTTTCTCTCTTTCTTTGCAAGCCTTAGTCCCCTTTCTAGAGAAGAGAGGGTCACCCTGGGTATGTTCCTCCCATGGTCATTTATTTTCTCTCAAGCCAACTACATACTTTGCTGTCAGAGAGCTCCGTATTTCCTTCCAAAAGAATTATAAACACATTTTAGGGGTAATGCAGATGTTGCTTCGTGTGAATGCAGATGTTACATTAAATCAATGTGCTTGTAATAATTACAACTTTAATCTTTTACTCCTATAGTCTGAATTATAATCACAAAGGGTTACTTTATTCCTTTATCATATTATTTCTACTTGTGCTGTTAACTTTACTATATCTCACCAGATGCTAAGATTTGGACTGATAGATCTTTTTATAATAAAAGGAGGACAACTCTTTAATCTCTGGCTAACAGACTTTAATGTCTGCCTTACAAAGATATTATATGTGGTATTATGTTATTAAACATATAAATTAGCCCTTACTCCTCATACTCTTATGTCTATTCTCCCCAAAAAGATCAAGCTCCAGTCCTTCAATGACTTAATGTTTTTGCATGACATCAAATGTCAATCTTGATCTAACCATGCAGCCTTTATCTTCTTCATTCATTTCATCCCAGCCTCTACTGCACTGGCATCTTATGCCCCTCTACAATTAAGCTGCTTAACTAAACATCTGAAAACGTCATTTTCTCTCACTCCTCCAACTTTACACAGTTTTCTCTACCACAATGTTCTTTGCTCAGGCTTTCAAACTGAGTAACTCTGTTTTTATTAAATGTAAATAAAGGAATCATTTTCCCAGAAATCTCAAAATCTCAATATCCTTCTGTCCATCTCAGCTTGAGTTATGGGATTTACCTTACACCTCCATGGCCCCATGTACTCACATTGCATGCATCATCCCCTATGAGAATAATTTATCCAGAGCTATTAAAATAGACTTTACAGAACTTTTTCAATGTACTGATGGGTTTTGACACATGTGTATGTGTGTGGGTGATCGCCTTCCCAGTCAAGATGTGAAATATTGCCATTACTGAAGAAAATTCTCTCATGCTCATATCCTTTTGTAGCCAGTCTCACTCACACAGACACTATTCTTATTTCTACAAATACAAATTAGTGTTGTTTATTCTAGAACTTTATATAAATGAAATCATAGCATATGTGCCTTCTTGGGGTTGATTTCCTTCACTAAACATGGTGCTTTTAATACATCATGTCATTGCATGCATTTGTAGTTCATTCCTTATTTTTGCGGATGGGGAATTACACCATATGGATACACCATATTTTGATTGTTCATTTACTTGTTCAAGGAAATTTCAGCTGCTTCCAGTTTGGGCCTATTATGGGAAAAAATTCCATCAATATTTGCATATAAACCTTTGTGTGCATACATTTTTTAATTTAACTCAAGTAAATAACTAGGACTAGAATTGGGTTTTTTTGTTTGTTTTTTGCTTTTTTTGTTTGTTTGTTTGTTTTTGTTTTTGTAAGAGGCTTCCAGAGTGGTCATTCTGATGTGTCATTTCAAGCCATCTCCTGGAATTTCTGCATCCCATATCAGAATGCCACCTTTGTGTTAACAGACACTCAGGGAGGCAGCAGGTAGAATTTAAGTTCATGCCACCCACATGAGAGACTTGGATGGAGTTCCAGGATACTGACTTTGGCCTGTTCCAGCCGAACTGAGGCAGTCATTTGGGAAGTTAACCAATGAATGAAACATGCTATCTATCCATCTATCTTTCTGCCACTCAACTTTTCAAATAAATCATTCCACCTAAAAAACAAAATTACATTTCCAACATTTTACAAAATGATTGAGCCATTGTAAATTTTCACAAACAGTGTATGAATGTTCTAACTGCTCTAAATTCCAAGTAACACTCACTAGAATCAGAATTTTAATTTTTGCTATCCTAGTGGGACTAGAAACAGTGCCCCATAGGTTGTTGGCATCACAAGCAGCATATTAGCCCACTATACCACAATGCCAGCCCCGATTTTCAACTTTAGTTTTTCCAAGAGCCATGTTTTCTTTTATAATTGTCCACAGTCATAATCTATCTCAACTCAAATGTAGACACTCAAACCACTGTACCCTGGGACTAAATTATCTTTCTAGTGTCAAGTTTACCTAGAAGAGGGAAGACCTGTAGATACAATTCTATAATACCCCAATTTAGAGTAGCTTTTGGTCTGAAAAATTGCACGAACAAGCTGTAGTAAAGTCATAATAAAAATGGGTCCCATTGCAATACAATGTTAAGGGGGAGTGAGTTTTAAACACAGAACTGATGATAAAGACCAAACTGCACTTATTCACTACGTGATTTTTTATGTTACTTACTTCCTTTGGGTGTCAGATCTCTCCTCTTTAATGAATATAAATAATTAGGTGATACATATAAACAGTTTGGCATAATGCCCAACTCTTTAGTAACTGAGTATTGGCCAACTGCTGAATATTAGTAGTAATAACAGCAGCAGTCACACAATAGTAATAGAATCTGGACTGGAGCATGGATCAGGACCATGGACCACCTATACCAGAATGCTTTGGCACTGAAAATTCTAATCCCAAAGTCTGAGCTCTGGCCTCACAAATCAGAACTTTAAGAAATGGAATTCAGAAGCAATCTCCACAGGTGGTAAGTCTTCAGTTTGCAAGTAACTGTGACATTACTTTAAGGACCATAGTCCTTGAATTTCTAACATCATCAAGCTGAACCCGCCAAACACATGACTGTTGGCTTAAGGATGGCAAGTTTAAAGTTGCTATTCCCAGAGAGATTCATAAGCATGGAGGGAATTAATACATACTTGGTTTTCTCCACCTGCTATCGAGTAAAACTTTAAGAAGTAATGAAGTAGGGCTGAGGTTAGGCAGAAAGGCAGGACAAAAAAAATCACTTTTCTGGTTTTGCGGCATGCAAAGGAAGACAATGCTTCATTTCTTCAATAGACACTTGTATACCACCGAGCATATGTCAAGCGTTGAGCCCAGGAAGTGAGCAAACAAATGCTTTCCCTCTTCACTCTGTCTAGTGTTGTTCTAACTGATGAAGACAGGCATTGAATAGACAAACATGTAATTATCAAGGTGCATTAACTTTATTTCATTTACCCAAGAATTAGCACTATTTTTTCCTAATATCAGCTCTAGCATTAACTCACTAAGCAAACCATTTCTGCCTTCCATATGGAGAATGGGCCAGTCTTGCCCTTGGTACCAAAAGACTTCCCTCATAACATCAGTTGTATCTTATGTCTCTGATTTATATATTTGTCAATTTCCCCTTCACACAGAGGAGCATATCTCTCAATCTGTAATAAACCAGTATCAACTGAAGACCTTCTATATAGCATGGACTATGCAAGGCACTGAATATGAACAGAACACTGAAGAACAAAATCTACCTCTTTTTTTTAATTACTTCTAACTTTATGACAGTTGTTCTATTTTTTTTTTTAATTGGAAAGGCAGATATACAGAGAGGAAGATCTTCCATCTGATGATTCATTCCCCAAGTGAGCGCAACGGCCGATGCTATGCCGGTCCGAAGCCAGGAGCCTCTTCCGGGTCTTCCACACGGATGCAGGGTCTCAAAGCTTTGGGCCGTCCTTGACTGCTTTCCCGGGCCACAGGCAGCGAGCTGGAAAGGAAGCGGGGCTGCCGGGATTAGAACCGGCGCCCATATGGGATCCCGGGGCGTGCAAGGTGAGGACCTTAACCACTTGCGCCACTGCGCCGGGGCCAAAATCTACCTCTTTGTAACTTGTAGTGATAAGTGTAGTAAGTGGGTCACGTAATTACATGAACAAAGACGTGACTATCAAATGTGATGAATTCTAGAAAGAAAATGAAACAGACCATAAGAAACATCGAAGACTGACATAATTCAGCGTGGGTGATCAAATGATTTCTCTGAAGAAGCATTGCTTGAGCTGAGATTTAAAAAATGAGCTGGAACTGGCTAAGAAAAGAGAGAAGAGCATCATAGGCGGAGGATGCAGAAGGTGTAGCAGGAATATCAGGCAACTCTTCACTGTGTAGCCTTCTGTAAGCACAAAGCAATGTTTAGCTACAGGTAACTGTATCATACATCTGCTACAGATTGAACATTGTATTCACCTCCCCAAATACATATTTTGAAATCCCCACCCTCAATGAGAAGGGTTAAAAGATGGAGCCTTTACAAGATGAGGGCAGGCCCTCATCAATGGGATTAGTGTCCTTACATAAGATCCACTAGAGAGCTCTCTTGCTCCTTCTACCATATGAAGACATAGTTAGAAGGTATCATCTACAAATCTGGAAGTGGGATCTTATCAAACATTGAACATTGCTTTGATCTTGAGCTTCTCAGCCTCCAGAACTACAAGAAATAAATTTCTGTTATTTATAAATCTCCCAGTTAGTGCTACTCCTTTATAGCAGCACAGACTAACACAATATCCTAATGTAAGTTTCTTCAAACTGAGATGATAATAGACATATGGGTATCTGCTAACTTTGGGAAGACACTCCAATCCAGAAGACCTTAACTGTTCCAACTAGAAATGGAAACCTGTCCCATATGAACATCTCAATAGAGTTCTACTTGATAGTGCTTAAACTGAAACCACCCAACTACAAATTGATTTTATTTCCTCTTAATTGTTGGGCTGACAAACTTTTTAAAAAGATTTTGTTATATGAAAGGCAGAATGAGAGAGAAAGAGAATGAATATGACTCTTCCATCCACTGGTTCACTCCCCAAAAGGCCTCAATGGTCAGAGCTGGCTCAGGCTAATGCCAGGAGACCAGAATTTCTGCCAGGTCTACCATGTAGGTGGCTGGGGCCCAAGTACTTGGGCCATCTTCTGCTGCTTTCCCAAGTGCATTAACGAGGTGCTAAATTAGAAGCAAAGCAACTGGGATTTGACCCAGCATTCCAATATAGGACATCAGTTTCACAAGCAACAGTTTAACCCACAGCTCCATAACACCAACCCCTTTAGTCCATGATTTCTCCCTGAAAAGCACATGCCCTCTAATTCACAACAGAAATCTTGATATTGGGATTAGCATTGTGGTGCAGTGGCTTAAGTTACAACCTTCAATGTCAGCATCCCATGTAAGTACTAGATCGTGTCTCAATTATTCTATTTTCAATCCAGCTCCCTGCTAATGCACCTGGGAAAGTACTAAAAGATAGTCCAAGGTATTTGACCCCTGCATCCATGTGGAAGATCCAGATGAATGTCTTGGTATTGTGGCCAATGGGGTGAATCAGTGGATGGAAGATTTCTCTTCCTCTGTCTCTCCTCCCTTCTCTATTTGTAACTTTGCCTTTCAAAACATTCTTTCAATAAAAAAAGAAATTACAATGCTATCATATATTTTGCTCTATTAAAACTAAAAAATAGAATTTTGAATGCTTTTAGCAAAAATATATGCTAAATATTTGAGGAGCCAGATATATTTATAGTGACCCTGACTGAAAAACGAATTTATGTACCTAAACATCACATAGTATCCAGTAAATATCTCTACCATTTATGTGTCTGCTAAAATTTTAGTTTAACTTTTTTTTTTAAATTTCCCATTGGCACAAACAATATTTTCCAGCTGACTCTAACATTTTGCCATCACTGGGATAAGGTTCTTAGTGCCTTGGCAATATTATCTCACATGTGAGGGTCAGAAGTTGCATGTAACCCTAAAATCAGTCTAACGCCAGAGTTCCACAGGTTTGCACAGTAGGCCTACTAGATAGGCCTAATTTCATGCCTAGGGCCCTTAACAAATGCACAGATGCCAACTCTTCATTTAACACATCTAACATCCCATAAGAAGGCCATCTTCTTCCAGTGATTGCTAGATATTAAAGCTAAAATTTGAAGATGATATCACTTTAGGTGATAGAGCATTTTTATAGATCTTTGTAGATTTCTTATTTTATTGCTTTATGGTACAATTTACTAGGCACTGGAGTTTCCCTTCCCCCTCCCCAAGTTCCCTGCCCTCCTGTCTGTTCTCCCCTCCTGTCTTACAATGGATGTCTTTTGTGAATTTCACAAGTCCATCATGCTGCCACTGAGGTGTCTCCCAACAATGTAGGAGATTATCAGTCATTTCGTTGTGAGTCCATCCTTGTAGTCCATGCATGAAGACTGACTTCTCTCTATTTCCACCTATGAACATAATTTCTGCTACATTTCCATAATGCATCCCCTTTAGTACAGTCCACCACGGGGAGAAAATAGAAAAATAGAGAACCTTTATCCATATGAAGTAAGTGAATATATAACAAAGGTATCAATATGACGCTCAGGTGGTGAAAAAGAGTGTCCAGTCTTTTCACATGTGTCAAGGCACTAGTGAAGATACAGGAGCTAAATTTTCTCAAAATTTTCTCAAAACCACATAGATAATAAATAGCAGGCATTCTGATTTCAGATCTTGATTTCTTAAACTGTTAATGCAGGTCCCTTGTAGTATATGAGACATTTGTATGAGTGCACTGATGTAGTAAATTCAGAGGGTAAGTTGAAATGCAACCACATGAGAAATGTAAAGGGAAGAAAACACAGGAACTCATTTTTATGAGAAATGGTAATGCAATGATATTCAGAGACTCAAACTTTAAGTTCCCTATAAACCTGGGCTCAAATTCCAGTTGTGCACTAATTTGGTTTTACAATCTGAGTAGTTTATGAAATCTCTTTTTGCTTCAGTTTCCCTGACTATAAAATAGGTAGCACTAGAGTATATAAGTAACTGATGGTTGAGAGGATTAAAAATGCAAATAAAGCCTTTAGTTCAGTGTCTAGTTCAATCATATTATATTTGAAAACAGAGAAAACGAACTCCCATCCTCTGGCTCACTCCCCAGATGCCTGCAACAACCTGAACGGGGTCAGCACAAAACCATGTAGGTCTCCGACATGGTGGCAGAAACACGGTCACCTGAGCCATCACTGCTGCCCCCAGGGCTGCACAGGCAGGAAGCTGGAGTCAGAAATCAGAGCAGGGTATCAAATGGAGGCATTCTAATATGAGACATAAAAGTCTTTTTTTATAAATATTTTTTAAATTTTTTTAAGGATTTATTTATTTTTATTGAAAAGGCAGATATACAGAGAGGAGGAGAGATAGAGAGGAAAGTCTTCTGCCTGATGGTTCCCCAAGCAATTGCAATGGCTGGAGCTGAGCCAACCCAAAGCCAGGAGCCAAGAGCTTCTTCTGGGTCTCCCACATGGATGCAGGGTAACAAGGCTTTGGACTGTCCTTGACTGCTTTCCCAGGGCACAGGCAGGGAGCTGGATGGGAAGCAGGGCTGCTGGGATTAAAACCAGCACCCATAGGGGATCCCGGTGCGTTCAAGGCAAGGACTTTAACCACTACACTATTGTGCAGGGCTCTATAAATATTTATTTTTATTTGAAAGGCAGATTTTACAAAGAGGAGAGACAGAGAAACTATAAACAGAGAGCTGGATCAGAAGTGGAGCAGTTGTGACATGAACTGGTGCCCATATGAGATGTTGGCACTGCAGATAGAGGAGTAGTCAGCTAGGTCACCACAATGGCCCAAGGACATGGGAGTCTTAGCATCTTAACCACTAGGGCAACTGTCTGATTATTATACAATGATACATTAAAAATTCATGCAAAATAAAATTAAAAGATAAGTTCATTTGGTACAAAAATTGAAATCTGTAATAATTTCCCAACGCTACAGTAAAAACAGAAATAGTAAATTATTTCAACATCTCAAGATATCTATAATATTCAGTTAGTATTGATATACCTAAAAATTCAGATTTAAATGAAAATTAATTCATCCTCAATTTAGACCAAATCAAACTAATCAAGTGATTTAATTAGAATAGGAACATGTTCATTTATAAGCAAATAAAAGCAGTATATGTCACTTCAGAAAATAAAAATATGACAGATTAAAATTAAGAAACATATTTAATCAATTTGTTCAGGAGTCACCATTATTCTGTAAGGCTGATAATTAGACATCAGAGACTAGCAAGGGGCCACCTCCTCCAGGGGTGAGCCCAAGGACACTGCTCCCCCAGGGTCCACCCAAAACTCCCCATTTTATTGTTTAGCCTGGGGTTAAAGTATACTAATGACATGGGAAATCAACCAAACCAGAAAAAAAAAATCTAGTTTGTAGCCACATGTGCAGAAAGCCCAAAGTCATGCAACTTCCAGATATCGGTCACGGTCACATCAACAGTCACCATCCCTCAGACTTTAGGGACAAAAGCCGCAAACCTAGAAGAAAAGGGATCATGCATTCTGTCTACTGAACTCCTCCTTCCTTAGAACATACTTTGACTGCTTTATCTCCCTCCACGTCTGTGCATTATAATTCATTACTTCATCAGTGAAAAATTGAGGCAAGTCAGCCACCGCCAGCGATAACTACTTAAAAGTCTATCTTCTCTTCCCCAAAGTCCATAAAGTCCTGATGACCAACACATGAGCACACATAAATCCCACCCGAACCCAGAGGATGGCTCCTCGCCTAAAAAAATCATCATAAACAAGATAATCTACTACGTCTAGGCAAGTGTTGTTGCGTTATAACTTTCACCAACCTTAACCCTGACTTTGGCAATTTAACTAAAGCCTGGGCTGATGGAAAAGGTTAGTTTGAGGTTTTTTTTTTTTAAGTTGTGTGTGTGTGTGTGTGTGTGTGTGTGTGTGTGTGTGTGTGTGTGTGTGTGTGTGTGTGTGTTTGACCATGCTATATCCAACAAGGAAAACTTGGGGAGAAATACAACTAAACAGAGAAGCCATGGGTTTTTCAGCTTCTTTTGTTTTCAGATTCTCCAGAAAAATCATCCAATCCCCGACACATGAGACAGTAAGGCAGCATGTGTGAGGCAGGCAGCCAAAGCAGACAAGAGGAGCTACAGACAGAAAAGGGGTGGGGAGCAGGCCACAAGCAGAGCCTGCCATCTCTTAGGAGCAAATGCAAGCATGATCAGGAGAAATAGTGACTCATGGCAAAATGAGCAAAATTGGAAGCTCTGCAAGGTCAAGCAAGAAGTCAGCTTCAGGAACCTGTGGGGAGCGGGCAGAAAATGGAGGCTAACGGGACACAGATAGAGGCTGAAAACCAAAAGCAGAACAGGAACAAATTACAGACAGGGAATGCAGTTACATTGCGTCAGAATCAAGTGGACTTTGGCAGCTAAGGCTGCTCTCTGTTCCAGCTTCAGCTGTTCTCCTTCCCCTCCTACCACGTGAATCTGCCCTAGGGGCTCACAGCACAGGCAATGGAAACAGCTGGCTAAGTGCAGAGTGTGGGGGTGAGGAGCTGCAAACAGTTCCAGCCAAAAAAAAAAAAGCAACTGTTAAATATACCTTGACAATACGATACTAGATGTTCTACCATCGCCTACACCTACAATGCACCATGATACACTTAAATTGCAGAATGTTGGACTTGGGTCTGTTGCTGGAGGACTATGCTATTGTAATAATGTGGGGGTGGGATGATGAGAATAGTGGGGTGGGGTGAGAATACTGGCTGGGGGGGGGAGAATGGGGAGAGAGGAAAGCGAGGTGGAGGTGGGAATCCCCATACTTATAAAACCATGCCATGCCAAATAACTTTTTAAACAAAGAAATTAGAAATGTGCTAGATGTCTGAATATGAATGAGCTATTTGGGTATTTAAATACCCAAAAGAAAAAAAAAATCACTCAATACAAGAACTTGAAAAGATCTAACAAATCAAGCACACACTTCAGTAAATAAGTTAATAAACCATATAAGCTAAACATGCGTGACATTTTCAATGCCTGCCCCAGCCTAGAAACCTCCCAATCATCTCTCACTCTTTTGAAAAGGCAAAGAGCTATTTAACAGTCCTTCAGTGTTCCAAGCAGCAAACAGGCCCTCAACTATTAAGGGCAAAGCTGCCAGTAGCCAGACATACCTGGGAACAGATGAAAGGTTTCGTTTGTTCACCTTCAACGTTACCCTAGTTCCCACTCGGGACCTCTGAGCACATTACTGGAAATTTTTAAAACACAGTTACTGGTGTGAAGAGGTTTCGAAAAACACACAAAGCACACATTCAACAAGAAAGCCCACCTGAAAATCCTGCGAGGGCACAACTTAATTGGAACATGACGGCATGCCTGGTCTTTTTACGAAGACCAAAGAAAGTTCAAAGACTCAGAAACTGTCTTGAAAATGACAGACATGTTATGGCAAATTAGGTTTCATTTTGTGTGCCAAATACAGCTGATTGGCTGCTGCCTCCTGGAACCCTGCATACGGGATCGAATCACTGTGGTGATGTTCGCCCTGTTCCAGGGAAGCAAAGGGGAAGACACTCACCATCCTTGGCAAGGCTGGCTGACTTCCAATCTCAGTACATCTGCACATCCTACTGTCTGTCCTGCAGGTTATAAACTGGCAGCTCGTGGGTGGGGTCCGCACTGCAATGTGCTTTCTTTGGCCCTCATCATATGTTTAAAAATTAATGGCCAGTGTCTGAAAATGGGAAAATTCCAATTTTTGAAAAAGATCGGCTATTTCTCTTAAAAATGGAAAATTTTTTTCATTTGCCAAACCTCCACTGTCATACAAAGAATATCTATGCAAACCAGGCCCAATATGCAAACCAGGCCCAACTCAAGATGCCTCCAGGACTGTATCTTCTGTTCACGGCTCCTCCTACTTTACTTCATCTTGCTCATACTTGCTACTGTTTACAACTGCTACTTTAAGTAGAATGAGCTAACAGGGCTCCCTCAGCAAGGTGAGAAAAGTTGCCTAGAAGCAAAATAATTGTTGAATCACAAGCTTCACAGATCAAAACTGCTTCAACCCTCACTTAACCCCAAAAAACAAATTTAAATAGTTGTGCTTCTGCCGTCTTTGCTACACACCGCCACATTATGCTCCCTCCAGAATCAACGCATTTTACCACTGAATAACCCATTTCAGACCTCTCCTTTCCTCTCCAATGCATGGGTCAGGGGGTCTTCTCTGCTCCCTTCCAGTCCTTCCTAGGCTGATGTGTCCTGCCCAATTATGCTGCAGCCTAGCACGTTCCCGGAGAGGAACATGGTGTGTGTCTAGGAAAGGAAGTTTGCCACTACTATTAAATCAGCCAGTACAGCCTTAAATAAGAGGGAACTACACTGTTCTCTGAGCTATTCCTTGCAACACAGGTGAGCCTCAGAGGCCCACAGTAAGTGCAACTACAGATCACACACTGACAATCCAGTTCAGTGACTCAAGCCTTCTAAATGCTCTAGCTTATCATTTCAGCATTACCTTGGGGGTAAACAAGTTCCCTAAACTGATTTATGTGGTACTAACACAAATGATTTTCAGAGCCATTGCTATCTCCAAAAACGAAAAAGAAAGAAAGAGAGAGAGAGAAAGAACGAAAGAAAGAAAGAAAGAAAGAAAGAAAGAAAGAAAGAAAGAAAGAAAGAAAGAAAGAAAGAAAGAAAGAAAACAGAAAAAGAGAAGAAAAGGAAGGAAAGTATTCTGCTGCCATAATGGTGACATCATCATCTGTTTTTGCAAACCACACCAATGCTTTTGTCCAGTTCTGAAAGCCAGTCCATTCACATTCACTCACCTGACTACCCTTCACGAGCTTTAATTAGACCACACTGGCTTGACAAGTTCTTTTATTCTGATGATTTAATCCCCTTGTGAACTAAACAGTTGCATCTTAGCAAAACTTTGCTGTTGACGTATCTTCATATTAGTAGTTTAACTTTGTAAAGAAAACAATTACTCTACCCATGTGTGTCTGTAATTTCCTCACCTCTAAAATAAATTTACTAAGGGAGATTACTCTTCCTAGTGATCACAGAAGTTCTCTTTTTGCACTTTCATACCACGTCTCTTCCAAAACTTACCTTTTACACTCTATTCAGATATTGTACAGCCTCGTGAGTCTTTAAAATTCTAAAATGTTAACAATTTGATTGACAGAATAAACTGAAATATGAATAAGAAAATGAGTACTGAAAATCCTCCATTGTGTATCTTCCCATCTAACAAAAATCATTTCTCTTCAGGCATAAATAACTGAACTAGCTTCCCAAGTCATCTGGCCCTCAGGCTTACTCACACAGAGGTAAGTCTTCAAGCTCCAGTTTCTAAAACTGTCTCAGTACACTGACTGCACTGCGTCAATGGAGAGAAGACATGCTATTGTTTTGCACTCTTCCTTTTCTAATGCCGGGGACTGTCCAGGACTTCAGATCAGATGCCTATCTGATCAGAAAATTATGATAAATAGAAGGCTATCCACACAGCTATACTTTCCATGCCACCTGTTGCTCTGGACAAATGGTCTATCACAGTGTTCACCTGGCATATTTGAAGTATGACACGACAAGCTATTTCCTGAGTGTGGATGATCAACTGCAAGTGAGTGTGACAAATACTTCATAAACTCTGTATTTTTCCTGGTAATGATTAGGAACATCAAACCTACATTGGCCATCTTTATCATGATAAGATGCCTGACTGGGTAAGAAAATTTACACTATTTTGAAAATAAATTGAGTAGTTTAGTAACTATAAACATTGGCTCCCAAAATTAAGTCATCTCCCACAGAATCAGTCTGGACCAGAATATGGTCAAATGGAGCAGTGAACAGCTCATGATGTCAGACACCAAAGCTGGAGAATCTGCATAAAGCATTGGGCAAAAGAAATGTTTCCCCCCCCATTACTAAGGCAGCAGCTTCCAAAGAGACATGCAGAGGACCTGTTACTTTCCTACTATCCTAAGAAGGAGGCTAGGAACACTCTGAGAGGATAGTGCCAGAGGAAAGAAAAATGGAGATGGAACTTGACGTCAGCCACCTACCAAATATCTGCACAGGATAAAATGCTTCCAGAGAAAAACAAATGCCAATGTTATCTTAGGGACTCTGAGTCTAAGGTAATACCTTCTCTGCACCCTGCTATCTCACTCCCATCAAGCACATTCAATTCAAACTAAACAGTTGAACAAGAAGGCCAATCTAAGCGACAGATGAAGCCCCTGCCATCTATATCCTGTAGAAATATGATTAATGTCATGCAGATGTGAAGAAAGGCTTAGAAAGCTGCATCTGTAACAAGTATTCTCAGGTGACCCAAATACAGAAGGTACACAGACCATGTTTTAAGTAGTACTGCCCCAAATATAATAAAACCCTCATCAACATAGAATTCCAGAGCTGAAACCTCTCAAAAAATCATCAAGTCACTTCCAGAAATTACAGTCAAATTAAAATGGCACCATGTATCCTTCAAAAGTAACAAATTGCCTATCACTGAAAGTACATAAAAAAAATTCAAAGGTACTCTAATCCACTGTTGATGGGATGTAAACATGTTGGAGATTCCTCAGAGATGTGAAAATAGATCTACCATATGTCTTATCCATCCCACTCCCAGGAATTTACTCAAATGAAATGAAATCAGCATATCAAAGTGTCATCTGCACCCTAGGCTTATTGCAGCTGAATTCACAATACCTTAGATATAGAATCAGCCCAGATGTTCATCAACTGACAACTGGATACAAGAAGATATAGTACACAAACACTATGTAATATTACTTGGCCATAGAAATTAATGAAATGCTGTCTTTTGCAACAAAATGTATGCGACTGGAAACCATTATTCCTAGGGAAACAAGCTGGGCTCCAAAGAACAAATAGCTTATGTTTTTTCTCATATGTGGCATATATATCAAAACAAATGTATAGGAATAAAACAGACACCATGTGATAAACTGTCTTTAGCCCTTATTTATACTCCATGGAACTGTGGTATTCATACTTTTTATTTGTTAAATATTATGGTTAGTGGTAAATTAAGCCTGTTCTTAAGACTCTATTAAAACCATGTCTTTATAAAAATTAAAGCATTAAAACAAAGAAAGAAGGACTGAAAAATGGAGAGAGTAAATACGTAAGTATGATTATCTTTTTAGAACTGTACCTATGAGGCTCAGCACAATGGCTTCATTGGCTAATCCTCTACCTCCAACCACCACATCCCAATTGGGGTGCCAATTATTGTCCCAGTTGCTCCACTTCCCATCCAGCTCCCTGCTCGTGGCCTAGGAAAGCAGTAAAGGATAGCCCAAAGCATTGGGACCCTGCACCCATGTGGTAGACCCGGAAGAAACTCCTGGCTCCTGGCTTCAGATCTGCTCACATCCAGCCATTGTGGCCACTTGTGGAGTGAACCAACAGATGGAAGACATTTCTTCCTATCTCTCCTTCTCTCTGTAAATCTGCCTAACAAAACAATTTTTTTAAGATTTATTTATTTATTGGAAAGTCAGATATAAAGAGAGGAAGAGAGAGAGAGGTGAAGATCTTCCATCTGATGATTCACTCCCCAAGTGAGCACAACAGCCGATGCTGTGCCGATCCAAAGCCAGGAGCCAGGAACTTCTTTCCGGGTATCCCACATGGGTGCAGGGTCCCAAGGCATTGAGCTGTCCTCGACTGCTTTCCCAGGCCACAAGCAGGGAGCTGGATGGGAAGTGGAGCTGCCAGGATTAGAACCAGTGCCCATATGGGATCCCGGGACATTCAAGGTGAGGATTTTAGCCACTAGGCCACACTGCCTGGCCCGAAACAAATAATATTTAAAAAAAAGAATTGTACCTATGAAATATATGAAATCTGTTCTCTTTATACAAATAAAAAATTAAATTTTTCCAATAGTTTTAATACCGGTTAGTAAGAATATTGTAGAATTTCAAACACCACAGAAAAACTGGACTAGGCAATCTTTAAGACAATTTCAAGTTCTAGATTAGATTATAAGTGAGAATAGAAATAAATCCTATTTTATGGTGACAATTATTTTATCTTGTATATTTTTTCAATACGTATATGTCTATACACAAAGACTATCCCGAAATCAAGGAAATATATCACTAATACTGTATCAAAATTATCCCTAACCATTTAGGGATAATTAGATTAGGAAACTAAAGTAATATAGGGTCAACATTGTCACATAATGGGTTAGGCAGTTGCCTATGTCACTAGCATCCCATATAGGCAATAGTTCATATTCCAGTGCTCCATTTCCAATCCAGCTCCTAGCTAATGGCCTAGAAAGCAACAGAAAATGGCCAAAAGCCTTGGGACCCTGCCACCACAGGGGAAATCTAGATGAAGCTCCAAGCTCTTGGCTTTGGCCTGTCTCAGCCCAGCTTTGGCAGTCATCTGAGAAGTGAACCAGTGGTTGGAAGATCTCTTTAGATCTCTTTCTTTAGATCTCTCTCTCTCTCTCTATGTGTGTGTATCTTTGCCTTTCAAATCATTCAAATAAATAAATAAAATTTAGAACAACAACAACAATAATAATAAGGCTCTATCCAGATTTTGAATCTAGGTCTCTTTGTTTCCTTGGTTGCTTTCATCAATTAAAATAACTATAGTTTCCTGTTGGTGCATATCAAATGTATCATGTATCTTTTTGGACCCTCAGTGAGACAAAGAAGAGCAGAGGCTGCCAGTGCTGCTAGCTGCACATGATACAGACTCCTACCTACCCCTCACAGAGGCCTCAGCACCCTCATTAGCTATATGAAATGGTGAAATAAACCATTCAGGAAAACCTGAAAAAGATTTACAGAAAATGGGCCTTGAAGCACCACCCTGATCAGAATCCAAATGGAGAGTAAAGGTCAAACAAATTTCTAAAGCTTAGAAAGTTGTTTCTGATCCTGACAAAGAGGAATTCTAGGACAAAGGAGGAGAACAAGCAATTAAGGGAGGGGGTAGTGCCAGTTTTAGTTCTGGCTCCCCCATGGACATCTTTTCTATGTTTTTTGGAGAAGGAGGGGGCAGGACGCAGAGAGAACTGAGGCACAATTAGTGCACATCAGCTCTCCTTAACCTTAGAAGACGCCCATAGTGGTGCAATGAGGAAACCAGCTCCGCAGAGCAGTGTGATTTGTGACAAATGTGAAAGCCGAGGCAGTAAGAAAGGGGTCTGCTGTCCCAACTGCCCACGTACTGGAATGCAAATAAGAATCCATCAGATAGGACCGGAAATGGCTCAGCAAATTCAATCTGCATGCATGGGATGTCAGGACCACAGAGAACTCATCAGGCCTAAAGAGAGATGTAAAAGCCTCAACTGAAAGAAAATGGTTTGGGACAAAAAATTCCAAAAGCTCATATGGACAAAGGCATGAAAGATAACATTCCATGGTGAAGGGAACCAAGAACGAGGACTGTATCCAGAAGTGTTAGACCAGAAGGACCATGCTGTTTTTTCTGGACAAGAAGAACTTTTTATGGGTATTGACATACACTTGGTTGAAGCATTATATGATTTTTTCTTTTTCTTTCTTTCTTTTTTTTTTTCCGTTTGATGGTGTTCACATAGTTTATCAACGTGGGAACATGATGTGGTTTTCAAAAGTCAATCTCCATGCTTGACAACCAAGCCATAATCAACACCTTTCACCCAGGTCAGATTGTCAAGCATGGAGATACCAAGTGCGGGCCAAATGGAAGTATGCCAATTTTTCCTAGACCTTCTGAAAAGCATCACCTAATCATTGAACTTAAGGAGAAATACCTGAGAGTAGCTTTCTCTCTCCTGATAAACTGTCTTTGCTGGAAAAACTTCTCCCTGAGAGAAAGGAAGTTGAAAAGATTAATGAAATAGATTAGACTAATGCACTTCGAACCAAATCAGAAAAAGCAGCACTATCATAACGGAGAAGCAGATGAGGATGATGAACATCATCCCAGGTTCTTGGCATCAAGAATCTTACTGGGACCAGTGGATAAGTCACTGCTGCCGTTTTATCTGAAGCAGTAGATTAATGAGTGCAGTATTATAAACCACAATATGCTCACTACTCGATATTGCTTTAATATTCAACTATACTAACGCTTTAAAAGTTAAATGAACAGTAAATGCAAATATAAAACCCTAAAAAGCTGTATGATGTTATCTTGTATTCTCTCTTGTTTTCTACTTTCAAGACTTTGTGGCAGAAATATGGCTAAGCCAACTACTACGGAACTAGATGAATACCTTTTATGGCTGTTTTATACCTTATGTGTATGAATTTGCCATATGTCTATTCCATAATTCTCTTCTAGAGGGAAATTAAAGATATTTCCAATATGCTGTCATTATAGAGAAATAACTGGCATGATTTTCTTACCTACTATTATACTAAAGCTTTTGTATCTATTTACTGTATTATCAGAAGTTCCATGAGTCAAATTATGTTTTTTTTTTTTTTTTTTTTTTAAAGATTTATTTTTATTATTTTTTCATTGGAAAGGCGGATATACAGAGAGGAGAGACAGAGAGGAAGATCTTCCGTCCGATGATTCACTCCCCAAGTGACCGCAACGGGCCGATGCTATGCCGATCCGAAGCCAGGAGCCTCTTCCGGGTCTCCCACGCGGGTGCAGGTTCCCAAAGCTTTGGGCCGTCCTCCACTGCTTTCCCAGGCCACAGGCAGGGAGCTGGAAGGGAAGCGGGGCTGCCGGGATTAGAACCGGCGCCCATATGGGATCCCGGGCGTGCAAGGCGAGGACCTTTAACCACTTGCGCCACCGCGCCGGGCCCCGAAATTATGTTTTTATAAAATCGTTTTACTAAAAGGTTTTTAAAAATAGCACTTGCACCAGCAATGTATGAAAACCATTTCTGCAGATCTCTGCCAGCAGTAAACGTTAACTCAGTTTTAATATTTTCCAAACTGTAAGCTCAAAAGTATTATTATTATTTTGCATTTCTTGGATAACTAAAGTAGTTTAGCATCTTTGCACTGATTTATGGACCATTTGGATTTCCTGTTCCATTATTTGCTTATCCATGTCCTTTTCTGTTTTATGAATTGTGCTTTATAGTTTTTATCACTTGAAGTACTTACATTAAATCAGTCATTAGTCATTTTTATTGGTAACATCTTTTCCAAAGCAATGATTTTATAATTTTTTCAATTCAAATATTCCTACCTACTTCTGGATCTTTTTTGCAAAAAAAAAAAAATGACTGAGACTACTTAACCTAACAAACACATCTACTCACCATCCCCAATCCTATCCAAAGATTTCAAACATAGCCCTAGTTATTCACACGTGTACATGAACACACACACACACACACACACGGAACAGATTTTTGATGTTTGCCCTCCCTGAATGTAAAAGAAAGACCCCGAAAAGAACCTTGAGCAGAAGCCAAGACAAAAGAGAGGCCTTGGAAAGGAACAATGAAGCCTCGAGCCCAGAAGCAGATGCCTGGAGCCTCAGCACACAGGATGCAGAAGCCAGAAGACAGCGCAGCAGACCAGAACAGCGACGGGAATCCAGACACTCACAGGAAAGGCCTGACTCCAAACACTCTGGTTTTGATCTCCCCTGTTCCTTTCTTTGTGATACATGAAAGCAGGTGGTAAAATACTGTCCAAGCAATTTTCTTTTAGCAAACTTGTTTCCCCTGAATGTTATAAGGTTCTTAGTTATTGAATCTTGGGTGCCATGCAATATGCCCCTATAGTCAACAAAGAAATGTCTCCAACTTGGACATATTTCTTCTTCTTCCTTTCTTCTGTGGCCTTATGCTGCATCCATTTATTTTACATGCCATGATCACCATACAAACTCATTCACTCAGAAAATCCATCATTTTTTCCCAATCTACAACTTGGAGCTTAACTCCCCCCAAACAGGAAATAACCCATATGTTATTCAACAATACAATGAATAACTGAATTATGATACAGTAAAACAATGACAATCTTGCAAGTGAACTATAGCTACATATTTTTTTTTAAATGAATCAAAGTGATGAAACTATGGCTAAAATAAGCCAGATACAAAAACATGTATAAAATTAATACTCAACTCAAATGTTAAAAATTTTGCAAAGTATGAGGAAGAAAGGAAGGGAGAGGAAAGGAAGATGGTAGACAGAGAGGGAGGAAAGGGGGAAAAAAGAAATTCCATTTTCAGATATAGAAATAATACTGAAATATGTTCTGATAGATCATGAAAGTAATATTCTAAAAAAACTAGGAGCAGGCATTTAACACAGCAGTTAGGATGCTACTTGAAATACCCATATCCCATATCTGAGTGCCTGGTTCGAGTCCTGGCTCCACTTCCATTTCCAGCTTGCTGTTAATGGGAGGCAATACATGATAGCTCAAGTACTTGGGTCCTGGCCACCAACATGGGAGACCTGGATTAAGTACTAGGCTCCAAGTACTTGGGCTTGACTCAGCCCAAGTAATTGCGAACATTTGGTAGGTAAACCAGCAGACCCCTCTCTCAAATAATGAAAATAATTTTTATCAAGACCAAAAAACGATTTGATGCAAGCTAAAATAACGGCAAACGTCTTGAGAAACAAAACTACAGTCTGGGAGCCTATGAAGAGAGTCTAACGGAAGAGGCTACCATTTGCAAGGCAGAGAAAGCTATGAGAAATTAGAGAAAATGAGATTTAGAGACAGACTTCCAGCAGCCATGGCTGATCCAATGTAACGGAGGGTGTTCATCAGGTTTTCATCATTACAGTGAAATAACTGAGAATTTCACAGTTATGAAAAGGTTTATTTTGGCACACAGCTTTGGAGCTTCCAAGATTGGGCAAGCCCACCGATTTGGCTGTCTGGTGTAGCTGGAGGGTGGTACTAAAGGAGCAGGCATGGAGGAATAATCAAACAGCAAGCCAACAGAGACCAATGGCTTGATTTAACCATTTAAAATTTTTTTGTTTTATTTTTACTGTCATTTAAATAATTGAGAGGGATGCATGCCCATGGGGGCCTACAATGAGGGTGAGGAAGTATGGCGGAAGTATCAGGTATGGAGGAAGTATCATGGGACACATGTTTCAGTCTTTTTTTTTTTTCTGTCCTGTGCCTGCAGTGGAAGAGAGCGAGGAAATCACTCCTTGCTATCAAACTACATCAGCACCTGAGGATGGGGCCCGGTCCTTTGGTGACACCCTAGAAACCCCCAGGTGGGCAAGAGTGTTCCCAGAGTGTTACTTGAGTGGTTTTGATAGCCCTGAGAAGTTGCTGGTTTCATCATTCAAGGTTGAGAAAATCTTTCCAAGGTCAGTTGGTTGACAGTCCACCTTAATGCAGCCATAGACTCAGGAACATGCTGCTAGCTTGGCCAGGAGAATTGTCCAACCTGTTTTGCTTTCCATCCTCTGACGAGGCACTCGATGTCCTCTGCTGGCCTACATTAGCTGGCCTCCATGTCCCCCATGTGCATCTAGGCATGCTGTTCATGGCACAGGCATCAGCAACTGAAGAGGTCCAGTCCCAATACTTGCATCCTAAAGTTGGATCACAAATCCTGTGACTTTCCAGGGTGGCCAGGGTCTGAGTCCAGCAGTCTAGTTTGGAAATCCCCCAAGAAACTTGGCCTGGGGTGAATTCAAACTTGACTCCTGTGTGTACCAGCTAGTGCAGAGTCAGGTGTGGTCTGTCACCTGTACCAGCCAACATACATACCGTTGGATACAGCTGCCTGGTCAGTTCTGCCTTGAGTTTTTATAACCAGCCCCCTCAGAAGGATTACCAATATTAGGTAATCCCCTAAACCTACCTCTTAAACACTGTATTGAATTAAGTCTCCACTTGGTTAGTACTATTAACTGTTTCTTTGGGAGTTAAATGCCTTCATGAGTTTGGCAGTCAAATCATGTTCAAATAATGGTAGGTAGCAAGAGTAGAAAAGCAATGATATACAAGTATTTATCACTTATATAACTATTTTTTCTGTGCATTTTAATGAGCATAAAATATCTAGGTTTATAGGGTATGGTATTATAATCTGATACACATATACAATATGTAATGATCAAATTAGGATTACTAATACTTCCTCTCTTTTTTTCAAATATCATTTGTAGTATGTGTTGGGAACCTTCAAACTCTTCTCCTCTAGTTATTTTGTGGTTTTTATTAATTTGAAAGAGAGGAAAGAGAGAGAAATTCTCTCCCATCTGCTGGTATACTTCCTGTCTTCAACATTTGAGGCTTGGCAAGGCAGAAACCATGAGCCAGGAACTCATTGTAAGCTTCCTGCATAAATAATAGTAATCCAAGTACTTGAATCATCCCCTCCTCCCAGGGTGCACATTAAGAGCAAACTAGATCAGGAGTGGAGACAGAACTTGAACCCTGACACTTGGACATGGGATGTAGGCTTCTTAAATGGAATCCTAACTGCTGCACAAAATGCCCACCCTTATAGACTCTAGTTACCCTATTGTGCTATAGAACATTAACACTAATGCCCCCCCTTACCTAACAGTATTTTGGGCCCTGTTGTCCAACTTCTATTCCTCCTTCTCCTGTGCGTTCCCAGCCTCTACAGATCTGTTATCTCCCACCTTTCTCTGTGAACAATCTTTTTAGCTTCTACAATATGACCAGTGTATTTTTTGTAGATAAAGATTTTTATCTCTTTAATGTGTTTCTTTTAATTTGGGAGCTTACATGAAATGCCTATACATTTTATGGTGTATAGTGTGATACTTCAAGAGACATACACTGCATAGACCAATCATACCAAGCAAATGGCCAACTGCTTCATATAATACATTTTAATGTCTGATACGCTCCTCTTCTGCTTTGATAATGAGAGAGATTAGGAAACAGGAGAGCAAAGATATAGAGTGAGTAGGAGTGTGAGGGATAGAAATACCACAGGCTTACAAAGTGAATCACTCATGAAGACATTCCACATGTGTTATCAGTTAGAGAAAGCCTGGAACACAACACCCAAATGAAATAATTCAGGCAATTGGTGTGTATCGAAACCCATCCATTAGGGCAAGAATCCTGGGAGTGATGGTAGTTGCAGCAATTGCTAAACTCTTGCTGTTACCCACAGTGGTGTGAGGGGGAAAGCGTTTGCAAAGCAGCATTTATAGAACACTTCCTTTATCGTGGGACACCTCACTTCGTTCTCTCAACAGTTTCAGAGACCCAACAAGTAGTAGATGGCACAGACACAACTTGTACCCACACTCTCTGCTTTTAAAGCCCATGCTCCTGCCACCAAGCCAGCATCTCTTGCCTTTAATGTGAACACTCCAACTACCTGGGGAGGTGGAGGAACTCACCACTTCTCTGCTCCCAGAGGTTCTGATTCCGGCTTCTAGCTGCAGGCAGATGGGAGTGGGGGAGGAGAGTTGGACATAAATATCTTTTTAATTACATTCACAGAAAAATTCACCAGATACACAATTGTGTGAATCTATGCCTCATTCTTCCTTATGACATCCAGTATTTTAATTGTATGGACATACAGTTTAACCATTCACCAGTCAGTGCACATTTGGGTAGTTTCCAGTTTAAAGCAAATATGAACAAAGATACTAAGAACATTTCTTATATATGCCTTTTTGAAGGGTGGAGGCCCTTATTTTTCATCTTTAAATCATGCAATTTCAAGGAGAGCAACAGCTCCCTCAAGGGGATGAAAGCAGCCTCTTAACAAAGCACAAAAATCAGATCTTAGATATTCCAGATCTGTGACCCTCCAAACATCAGGGTGCAAAAGGCCATAATACATAAATAATACAACCAAATACACAATTTATCTATGATATTAAATTTTCATGGATGGGTGACCATAGTAAAGAAAATTATGTCTAAAAAGGCTCCAGATACTAGGGGCCAGTGAGGGGTGCAGGTGTAGGATAATAAAGTAAGACTGCTGGATAAACACTGTTTTGCACCTAGAAGTGAGAGTACAGCATGGGGTATGTCCAACTTTAACACAATGCCACCCAAGAATTTTCCAGAGTGGTTCTATTTTTAAAAGTACTAGAGGTGATCGCCATGCATGTGCAGGATTGAGAACCACAGAGCTCCGCAATGTTGCTCACAGTAGGACGAAAATGCAGTATCGCCAGCGCTGAATTCCCAAGGCCCTGCCTCCTGCCTCCTACCTTCCTTGGTCACCACCACTGCCCTCAACCAGCAACCTCTCTTCCAGGCTTTGGAATGAATTCTGTCAGGAAGCACACACTTGTTTAGTGCTACAAGTTAAGCCATTACCTGTAATACCAGCATCCCATTGGAGTACAAGCTCCAGTCCTGGCCAGCTCCCTACTACTGCACCTGGGAAGGTAGCAGAAGATGGCCCAAATGTATGTCACCCACTTAGGAGACCTGGATGGAATTCCAGGCTCTAGGCTTCTGCCTGGCCCAGCCCTGCCATTGCAGACTGCAGCCATCTGGGAAATAAAAAAAAAAAAAAACGGATGGAAGATTCTCTCTCTCTCCTCTCTCCCCTCTCTCCTCTCCTCTCCTCTTTCTCCTCTCTCCTCTTTCCCTACCTTCTTCCCTACCCTCCTCCCTCCCCTTTTCATCCTTCTCCCGCTCCCTGTGTTTCTGTGTGTGTGTGTCTCCCATCTCTGTCTCTAACTTTGTTTCAAATAATTATAATCTTTTTTTTTTTCTTAAAAAGGGGGCCAAAAAAAGTTTTAGGTGATTTCATCAGTAAATCACTATCAGGGGAGCCCAGCTACAAGTTCTTTGATTCTGTGCCTCATTGATTAGCAGTTGCCCAAGGCTCCTTATTGTTTTTCTCTGCCTACCCTATGGGACACAGATTGCTAAAGCTTCCCACACCCTTAGTCAGCCTGACAACACTTGCTATCTATCGTTTTCTGTTCTGAATACCAGACTCCTAGAAGCTTAGCCAAGGAGATGGCAATTTCCTAAAGTGATGGTTTTTATCAATGCAAAATTTCTTTATTTATTTAAGAGGTAAAGACACAGAGATGTCTCTCATCCATTGATTCACTCTCAAATACACAACAGCTGTGCTGGGCCAGACTAAAGTCAGAAGTCCGAACTAAACACAGGTCCTCCTGCCCCTCCACCCCTCAAGGAGGCAGGGAGTCAAGTACTTGAGCCACCATCTGCTGCTTCACAGGATGCGTGTTCACGGGAAGCTGCAATCAGGGGAGAGGCACTCTGAAATGGAGTGTTTGTAATGGAATATGTTGACGTGATATTTTTAAATCTTGAGCTACACAAAAAGCAATCAAAGCAGTTAAGGATAGTTGCTTTGGGAGGGTGGGAGAGTGCAGGACGGTACAATTTGTTAATCCTCTACCTGCAAGCATTGGCATTCCATGGGGGTGCTGGTTCACGTCCTGGCTGCTTCACTTCCCATCGAGCTCCCTGCTTGTGTCCTGAGAAAGCAGTGCAAGATGGTCCAAAGCCTTGGGTTCCTGCACCTGTGTGGGAGACCTGTGTGGGAGACCTAGCTTCAGATTGGCTCAGCTCTAGCCATTGTAGACTTCTTGGGAGTGAACCAATCAATAGAAGATCTTTCTCTCTATCTCTCCTTCTCTAAGTAAATCTGCCTTTCTGATAAAAATTAATAAGTTTCATTTTATTTCCAACAAAATAAATTTTTATTCTATTTTTACTGTCATTTAAATAATTGAGAGGGATGCATGCCCATGGGGGCCTACAATGAGGGTGAGGAAGCTCAGGTATGGAGGAAGTATCATGGGACACATGTTTCAGTCTTTTTTTTTTTTTTCTGTCCTGTGCCTGCAGTGGAAGAGAGCGAGGAAATCACTCCTTGCTATCAAACTACATCAGCACCTGAGGATGGGGCACGGTCCTTTGGTGACACCCTAGAAACCCCCAGGTGGGCAAGAGTGTTCCCAGAGTGTTACTTGAGTGGTTTTGATAGCCCTGAGAAGTTGCTGGTTTCATCATTCAAGGTTGAGAAAATCTTTCCAAGGTCAGTTGGTTGACAGTCCACCTTAATGCAGCCGTAGACTCAGGAACATGCTGCTAGCTTGGCCAGGAGAATTGTCCAACCTGTTTTGCTTTCCATCCTCTGACGAGGCACTCGATGTCCTCTGCTGGCCTACATTAGCTGGCCTCCATGTCCCCCATGTGCATCTAGGCATGCTGTTCATGGCACAGGCATCAGCAACTGAAGAGGTCCAGTCCCAATACTTGCATTCTAAAGTTGGATCACAAATCCTGTGACTTTCCAGGGTGGCCAGGGTCTGAGTCCAGCAGTCTAGTTTGGAAATCCCCCAAGAAACTTGGCCTGGGGTGAATTCAAACTTGACTCCTGTGTGTACCAGCTAGTGCAGAGTCAGGTGTGGTCTGTCACTGTACCAACCAACATACATACCGTTGGATATAGCTGCCTGGTCAGTTTCATGCCAGCCCCACATCAGCCCCATTTCTCACAAAATCAATGGGTGCTGGAGCCCAACCCAGCCCAGCCAGCCCACTAAAAACTCTATTTTCACATATGCCAGAAGGTGCCACACATGGCTTAATCAGTTGATCCCCAACAACTCCTACCAGGTTCACCCTAAGCCCCAGTTTTTCCACATACCAGTGTCTGCTACAGCCTAGTCCATATTCTATCCAGCTCTGAAGCACACTCATGGGTGCTCAGGCTTAGCTCAGCCTGACCCAGGCACGCATGCCAACAGGTACTGGCATCTTCTCTAGCCTGGCCTGCCCCTAGCCCTGGTTCCTGTGCTCACCATGGAGGAACAGCCTAGCAGAGGAATGCCCAGTTTCCTTGTCATGGGTGCTCCTAGGCCCAGATCTTGCACCTGCCAGGGAATACTGCAGTCCAGCCTGACATGACTGATATCCAGTCCTGGCATTCACTAGCTGGTACTGTGGCTTAGCCCAGTTAGCCCACCCCAGTGCCAGCTCTCACATTCAATAGTGGAAGTAAAAGCCCAGCAAGAGAGTCCCTGTAGTTCCCCTAACAGGGCCTCTCCCTGGCCGGAGTCTTGCACATGCCAGCAGATACTGTGGCCCAATCTGAGATGGCCTGCCTCCTGTGTCTGCATTCGTCAATAGGTGCTACAACCTGGCTTAGCCTGAACCAGCCTCAGACCCAGCAGCTCTCACAGCTGGGTGCAGCAATCTAGTCCAGCGTGACCCACCCTCAGCCCTCATAGTAACTGGGAGGTGTTGTGACCCAAACTGCCTGGCCTGTGCCCTTCCTGGCTCTCACTCATGCCAGTATATGCTGAGAAAGGACCAGCCTAGCTCACCCACAGGCCCAGATCACACATACACTGATAGGTGCTGCAGCCCAGCCTGGCCTGGCCTTCCCCCAGCCCCAGATCTCATGCTCACCAGAAGCTGCCAACTAATAGGGTTCCCCAAGTTCCCTGCCAAGCCTACTTCCAGCCCCAGATGCTGCTCTCAAACTCACCAGTGGGAGATGCAACCTAAGAGGAGAATCCCCAGAGTTCCTCTACCAGGCCCATTCCCAGCCCCAGTTCTTGCATATACTGGCAGGTACTTTGACCCAATCTGGCATGGCCTGCCTGCAGTCTCAGGTCTTGCAGCCCAGTCCAGCTGGGATGGCCCACATTTTGTCCAGGCTCTGGTACATGCCAGTGTGTGTTGCGGCCTGGCCCAGCCCTGCCTGACCCCAGACCTGGCCCACACAAATGCTGACCAGTGCCGCAGGCTTGTCTGGCCTAGCCCACCCCCAGCTCCTCTTGTGCTCCCCAACAGGAGTTGCAGCCTAGTAGGGGAGTTCCCCAAGTTTCCCTAAAAGGCCTACTTGCAGCCCTGGATTTCACACGTTTGTGGGTACAGCAATCCTGCTTGGCATGGTCAACCTTCAGTCCTGGTGTTTGCATGTGCCGGTGGGTACTCCAGCCTGGCCCTGCCAGGCCAGGTTCCTGGCTTGGCCTGTCACCACCCCCAGCTCTCCACACAAACCAGCTGCAGTCCCACAGAAGTGAGTCCACAAGCCCCTTTCAGAATCTGCCCCCAATCTGGTTCTCTTGCGTTCTGGCCCAGCCGGACCTGGCCCACCCCCGGAACTGACACTCATGGGCAAGTACTGTGGCCTAGCCCAGCCAGGCATGCCCCCAGCCCCAGGTTTCGTGAGTGCTAATGAGCAGTGACTGATGCTATTAAGCCCAGCCCAGATCTCCTACTTGGACAGGTGTCTTGGCTTGATCCAAACATGCCCTCTGGTTTCCCCCCTCTAAACTACTCCATCTCAGTTCCTTCACCTACCTGCAAGTACAGTGGCCTGGTCTGTGGAAGCCCCCAGAAGTCATGCTTCCCCTGCTAAACATGACTTCACCTACTCCCACGCATAGGTCCTCGGCCTCCCCTAACACTTCCCCCCACTCCACCCCTGGTCTGGGGGCTGGGGTGGCATGGCCCACACAGCATTCCCCACCTTCCCCCTATATCTTTTTAAAAAGAAAGAAGGGAAGGGAAGGGAATGAAGAAGGAAAGAAATAGACAATTATACTGCCATACTGGTATAGTTAACACAAATTTGACATTAACCAGTTCCAGAATGCCTGCTTTTCTCCCAGCAGTAGTATAACACTTGCCTAGATACTAGGCAACCTAGGCAGTTGCCTACAGCTGAGGGAAAATAAATATGTCCCTATCAGTCAATGGGAGACTCACTCTGGAACCCTCCCTGTGATGCTAGAAATGAGGCTTAACTCTGTACTTTTTTCTGCCATCACAGCTGGAATTACTTCTATCACTTGAATCTAGGTCTGTCCCCCAACATCTGCAGGATTCCAGGTATCTCAGGGTCTAGCCTCATCTAATGTCTTTATTTCCCAAGGAGTTTCATCAGTACAAGGAACACCTTGTTAAATCTCTGAGACTGAATTTTAACTTATATTTTTATTTTTGAGGTTGATGAATGTTTTTTTTTTCAGCCCTCCCATGTTCCTTATTTTCTAGGAATGGCTATAGTTAGAGATAAAAATCACGTAACAATTGTAAAGGGTCTACTTCAAGAAAGTGTTCACTTTGCTTTCCTGTTACAGTTTTTAGCTTACTAAACTCATGTAGCTACTGAAACAGAATTTTGAAGGAAGCAACTGGAAAAAAACACTTTCCTTCACTGCTGGCTGCCTCACTAAATTCAGGTTCCACCACCTACAACAATAACTGTATATTTATGTGTGTGTGTGTGTGTGTGTGTGTGTGTGTGTGTGTGTGTCTCCAGTTGTGAAAGGGTGGGAAAAGGAGCCTGTGTCTAGCTCAGGTACTTCCACTGCTGGAAGCCTACACAGTACTTCTACTGCTTCTACACAGTACTTCCACTGCTGGAAGCCTAGCAGGACTCCAGCTATAGCACAGTCATTTGGTCTAATCGCAGTCATTTGGTGACTAACCAACATGTGAAAGGATCTTAACACTCTGAGCTGCCATTATGTCCTCAAACATTAATCCTCTCAGTCATATCTAGATTTCCAAAGCCTCTGGACCAAGTAGAAGGACAGTAATTCCCTGGAAAGAAAGGATTGGTTCCAAGACTCAAAGATGGAAAAAACATCTTTTCTTTGAAAAAGTTGCATTCATTTTTGAGTAAAAGTGAATCGTGATCTCCCCCTAGTGTCCAAAAAGAGAGTAGCTGACAGACTGCCAGAATATCTGAGTATAAAAAATGTACATACTTATCCTTAACAACTAAATACACACATACATATGTGCCTTTCTTTGTTTTTGTCAATATCACGGCACTGCTTTATAGTAGAATCAGAAAACAAATTCTGTATGCCATTATTCAAATATGAGCTGAATCCACATTAAATTTTTTATTAAGCTAAGCATTGGGAACCCCATAAAGCATTAAATTATTGGCAATGAACAAGTCCATATTTGGTTAAGCTGCCGCCTGTGGCACTAGCATTCCATGTAAAATGCCAGCTCTTCCACTTCCAATGCAGCTCCCTGCTAAGACACCTGGGAAAGCAGCAGAGCACAGTCCATATGCTTGGCTACCTGTGATTCACATGGGAGACCCAAAGGAAATTCCTGGTTCCTGGCTTCAGCATGGCCCAGCTCCAAACATTGTAGCCATTTAAGGACTGAGTCAGCAGATGAAAGACCTCTGTGTGTATGTGTGTCTCCTTCTCTATATAACTCTGCCGTACAAATAAAATAAAATAAATCTTTTTTAAAAATCCAGGAAGGTGGGCTCCCAGGCAACAGGGCTCGAGCCAGGTGGCCTGGGCCCCGTGGCTGGCCATGGGCTTGGAATCAGGTGGGTCAGTTTGTCTCCGGACAGAGCTCAGTCTGGAGGTTCGGTCCTGACAGCCTACCATGTGCTCAGAACCAGGTGGATCGGTTTGTCCCAAGGGCGGGGCTTGGATCTAAAGGCCTGAGCCAATCAGCCTGCCAGATGCTCAGAGCCAGAAGGGGCTGGCTAGCCCTGGGAATGAGCTCCCAGGAAGCAGGGCTCAGGCCATTGACACCCAGGCCACCTGGTGGTAAGATCTTGAAGGGGAAACGTAAGGACCTTTAAGGTTCAAACTGAAACACCAGCCCTAGAGGGATAGCAGACCTGGGGGAGTTAATAATGACCAATACTGAATACCACTCACTGGTGCAAGGGCTGGGGGCCAACCTGACAGGGCTGGATCACAGTACTTGCCAATGAGAGTTGAAACAGGAGACAGGTATTGCTAGGCTGGACCATGGCACTAACTACACAAGAGAACTGGGTCTGGGAGCAGATTCTGTGGGGGATGTGTGGGCCCACTCCTGTGATCTGCAATTTCAACTGGTTTGCTTGGAGCTGGGGGTGGTAACAGGCTGAAGCTCGGCATGACCATGGAAAACGCTGACAACTGATACTCCTGGGTACAGGTGTTGGGTACAGGCCAGGTTGGTCCAGACTGCAGCACCCGCAGATACACCCAAGAACGGTGTGGGGCAGGCCAGGCCACAACATCCACCACTCATACATATGCAGGACAGAGGGGGTAGCCAATGAACAATAAAGGCCTAGCACCCACCGGCACATATGAAATCTGGGTCTAGGAGTGGGTCTGGAACTGGGTCTGGTGGAAGAACTAGGGAAACTCCCTGATAGGCCATTACTCCTAATTGTGAACATGTGTTTTAGGCCTGGATGTTGGTCAGACCAGGCATGGTAGCTCCACCTGTCCGCATGCATGTGGGGTGGTTTTGGAAGAGGGTGGACCACGCAGAGCCAGGCCAACCTTCGCTCACTGGCAACTGCAAGAGCCAGGCTGGAATGCGGGACATGCCCAACTAGGCTATCATATCTGCTGGTTCGCATGAGTCAGAGATGGGAGCAGACTGGGCAGAGCCAGGCTTGCCAGCAAGAGTTGGAACTGGGAGCAGGCTGGGTCAGGCCAGATTGTAGCATTCAATGGCAAAGGTGAAAACAGGAGATGGGCTATGCAGAGCTAAGTCAGAGTAACCACTGGCATGTGCAAGGCCTATGGCTGGGAACAGGCCTGGTTGGGAACCTTAAAGGATGACCTGGCTGGTTGTGGTTCCCACTGGTGAGCACAGGAACCAGAAAGGGGGTGGTAGTCTGGGCTGCAGTGTCCCTCAGCAAGGATGCGGACAGGCTCTGGAGCATTCCGGACTGGGCTAGACTCCAGCATGCACTGGTGAGCCAGAGTGGGTGTAAGAGAGGTTGAGCTAGCTTTCTGTTCCCACTGGACATGAGAGCTATGTCTGGTTATGGACAAGGTGTGGCTGGGCTGTAACACCCAATAATTAAGAACCGGGATGAGTATGGGCCAATTGGGCAGGGCTGTTCCTGCCAGGACAGGAGGTGGACTAAGTCAGCCCAAACCTAGAACCCACTGGTATGCGCAAGATCTGCCACTGAGAGGAGACCCAATAGAGGAGCTTGGGGAACTCCTTTGTTGGGGCACAGTCCCTACAGGTGAGCATGGGAACCAAAGCAAGGAGCAGTCCAGAGAAGACAAGGTTACAGTACCTGCCAGCATACATGTGGCTCAGGTATAGGGGTGGGCCAGGCTGAACCAATTCATAACACCCACTGGCAGATCTGAGAACCAGGATGGGGTGCAGGACAGGTTTGGTGGGGCCATATCACCAGCCAGTTCACATCAACACCGGGACTGGGGACTGAATACCCTCAGTTGGGTGGCAGCTCCAACCAGTATGAGCTAGAGTTGGGGCAGACCGGGTCAGGCCAGGCTACAGTGCCCACCAGCAAAGGCTGAGGTAAGACAGGCCATGCCAGATTGGGCTGCAACACCCACCAGCATATGAGATCAGGACGGGGTGGGGGGGTGAAACCTGGTAGGGGAGTAGGGGGGACTCTGTTGCTAGGCCACCACTCATGCTGGTGAGTATGAGAGCTAGAACTGGTGGCAGACCAGGCTGGGCAGAGCTAAAATACCTGTTGGCCTACATGTGAGCTGGGTTAAGGAAAGAGCCAGACTGGGGTAGCCAATTGCATCAAGTACAGGCAGGAGTCAGAATAAGGGCAGGTGGGTTGGGCTTTGCCACAGCATCAGCTAGAAAGTGCTGGGACTGGGGGCAAATCCTATCAAACTAGATCACAGAACCACCTGGAGAGTGTGAGATCTGGGGCAGGGAGTGGATCCAGTGGGGAGATTGTGGGCTCCTCTCTGATGGGCTGCAACTCCCACTGATGAGCATGAGAACTAGGACTTGGGGGTGGGCCTGGCAGGACAGGCAACACCCACTGGCATGAGTGTGTGTGTACACACTCGGAGTAGGCACTGTGGGGCAGTATCACAAACCTCCTGCTGCAATACAGACATCCCATATGGGCACTGGCTGCTCTACTTCCAATCCAAATTTCTGCTAATACACCTGGAAAAACAAGGAAATATGGTCTAAGAATTTGGCCCCCTTCACCCACATGGGAGACCCAGAAAAGCCTGGTTCCTGGCTTCATCCTGGCCCTGTACCAGCCATTACAGTGATTTGGGTAGTTAGCCAGAAGATGGAAGATTTTATCTGTCTCTGCTCACCTCTCTGGAACTCTGCTTTTCAAATAAAAGAGTAAATCTTGGGGTCGGTGAATGGCATAGTAGATTAAGTCTCCACCTCTACCATGGGCATCACATATGGGCACTAGTCCATGTCCCAACTGCTTCACTTCCAATCAAGCTCTCTGTTTATGGCCTGTGAAAGCAACAGAAAGCTGTCTCAAGTCCTTGGGACCCAATTGCACATGGGAGACCTGGAAGAAGCTGCTGGCTCTTGGTTGCTAGCTGCTGGCTCCTGGCCTTGGATCGACACAGCTCTAGCCATTGACTATCTGGGGAGTGACCAGCAGATGTAAGATTTTTTTGTCTATAACTCTGCCTTTCAAGTAAAAAAATAATAATAATAGGGCCCAGCACAGTAGCCTAGTGGCTAAAGTCCTCGCCTTGCACGTGCCGGAATACCATAGGGGAGCCAGTTCTAATCCCAGCAGCCCTGCTTCCCATCCAGCTCCCTGCTTGTGGCCTGGGAAAATAGTCAAGGGCAACCCAAAGCCTTAAGACCCTGCACCACATAGGAGAACCAGAGGAGGCTCTGGGCTCCTGGCTCAAGATTGGTGCAGCTCCAACCATCGCAGCCTCTTGGGGAGTAAATCATCGGATGGAAGATATTCCTCTCTGTCTCTCCTCCTCTCTGTATATCTGATGTTTCAATAAAAATAAAGCAAATCTTTAAAAATAATAATAATAAAACTATTGTGGTTCAACATCAGAAAAATCTATTAATATATCTCATTAATAGTATAAAGTTTCATAGCCACTTGATCCTGCAACTAATACAGAAAAACCATTTTTAAAAATCCAGCCTCTTCGTTCTGGGTGGAGGAAGGAGGTGACAAGGTTCCTGCACAGTTCTCTAGTTCTACTTTCGCCCTGTCAGTCCACCAGGGATTCAGCTGGGAGAGTCGGTCAGTTGCTAAAGTGACTTCAGGAGAGGTACGTAGCAGCCCCTGGCCCTTGTCCACACATGATTTTATTTTTTTTTAAAGACTGATTTATTTATTTGAAAATCAGAGCTATAGAGAAAGAAGAAGAGGTGGAGATGAAGAGATCTTCCATCCACTGGTTCACTCCTCAGATGACTACAACAGCCAGGTGTTCACAGAGACCATGGCCAGGAGCCAGGAGCTAGGAGCCAGAAGCTTCTCCCCAGTCTGCAACATGGGTGGCGGAGGCCCAGGCACTTGGGCTATCTTCCACTGTGTTTCCCAGGCCATTAGCAGGGAGCTGGATGCGAAGTGGAACAGCCAGAATTTGAACTGGCTCCCTTATGATATGTCGGCATCACAGGCGACAACTTTATGCACTGCAACACGAGCCCTGCTTTACCCACTCATGGGACACAGCTGCACCAGGCGCCGCCTGAGCACTGGGTGCATTGTAGGTGTGTGAGATACATCTGTGATCCAAAGACGCAAGGCCATTGCCCTCATTTGTTTATATTCTACCAACCAATGCATGTCTGTCCCAGCATATCAGGAGAAGGGTGGGCACACTTCCCATAAAAGGCAGGCAGGGTACCCCTCAGACTTTGCAGCTACTAACTCCACTGCTGAGATGGGAAAGTGGCCCAGATAGCACACAGATGAAAGGAGGTGGCCACAGCCTGATGACCTGCCACGGAGTATGTTATACATGGGGGACACTGAAAAATGCATCACTAGGGGATCTCATTGTGGCAAGAACATCATGTGTGTTGACACAAACCAGGACAGTCCAGCCTAGTGCATGCCTAGGCTAGCACAAGGGACTTCAGAAAGTTCGTGGAAAATTAGATTTAAAATTAGGTGTCCTGTGGTTCCAAAAAAAAAGAAGAAGAAAGAAAGAAAGAAAGAAAGAAAGAAAGAAAGAAAGAAAGAAAGAAAGAAAGAAAGAAAGAAAGAAAGAAAGAAAGAAGCCAAACCCATGTCTCTCATAAAGTTCACCTACATACATTATGAACAATGCTGCATGAATTGCAACCCATCTTTGCACCAAAATAAGCCTGCCTTTTAATCCCATCAAAACAAAAAAGAATCAGCCTCTTTCCACGATAAACTTTCAGCAAACTAAGAATAGAGGGAATTTCTTCATCACAGAGGATTCTTACAAAATATTCACAGTTAACATCACACTTGATGATGAATGACTGCGGAATAGCATGTAAAGCCACCACCTGTGATACAAGCATCCCGTATGGGGATTGGTTCAAGTCCCAGCTGCCCCACTTTTGATCTAGCTCCCTTCTTATGACCTGGGAAAGCAGCAGAAGATGGTGAACAGCTAGGGTCCTAGTAGGAGACCTAGAAGATGCTCCTTCTGGCTTCAGACTGGTCCAGCCATGGCTGTCAGAGCCATTTGAAGAGTGAACCAGCAGATAGAAGACGGATATTTTTCCCCACCCTTCTTCTCCATGTTTCACACTCTACCTTTCAAATAAATAATCGTATGGGGAAAAACAAATTGTAAGCTTCCTCCCTAAGAATAAGACCCATTTTCACTACGGCTACTCAACATTATGCTGATAATTCAAGTCAAATCAAATAGAAAACAAATAAAATGAACTCACATTCTAAATAAATAAAACTTTCTCTATGGATAGACGACTCTATCTTATGCATAAGAAATTCCAAGGTATTCTCAAGAGGCTACTAGAGTGAATAAAGCACTTCAACAAAGTCATAAGGTGTAAGAGCAACAAAATAAAGCAGTCACATTTCCATATTTCATCAATAAACAAACCAAAAATGAAACTAAAAAATTCCAAGATTGGCATTACAAATCACCACATGTAATACTGGCATCCCATATCAGAGCAACTGTTCAACTCCCAGCCACTCTGCTTCTCTTCCAGCTCCCTCCTAATGGTCCTGGAAAAGCAGCGGAGGGTGGTAAAACTGTTTAGACCTCTGAACCCATGTGTACACTAGCTTGTGTCCCCACTGCTACACTTCCTTTCCAGCTCCCTGCTTATGCCCTGGGAGAACAGTGGAGGATGGCTCAAAGCCTTGGAACCCTGCACCCACGTGGGACACCCAGAAGAAGATCCTGGTTCCTGGCTTCAGATTATGCCCAGTTCTGGCAGTTGTGGCCACATAGGGAATAAAACAGTGGGTAGAAGATTTTTCTCTGTCTCTCTGTAAATCTGCCTTTCCAATAAAAAATAAATACGTCTTTAAAAAAAGACTGTAAAAAATTAAAAGCCTAAATAAGTAAAATACATCCTGTACTTACAAACAGGAAGAAGACTTAACACTGTTATAGTCCAACACTACCATGGTGAAATTCAATGAAATCTATCAAAATACCTTGGGCCCACTTTACACAAACAGAAAAGCCAATCTGCAAATTCATATGGATAAACACTGCATGATCTAATATATTTGAGGAATCCAAAGCAGCAAAATTAAGCAGCAGAAAGTTGAGCTACAATTTCCAGGTACTGATGCAAAAAAAAAAAAAAAAAAAAAAAGCAGAGGCAACAGTTAAATCAAAATAGTTTCACTGTGCAAGATAAATGGATTGTAGAGAATTGCTATAATACAGAATATGTATAGCTGACAAAACTGTGTTGTACAATTAAAATGTAAAAGTAGGGTATACTATAGGAATCAAGATGGCAGATTAGGGTAAGGACACGTTTAAACAGATGAAGAAATATTCGACAATGTAAAGCAGAGAGGGTACATTCCAGGAAATAGGAGAGCACAAAACAACAGCAGAGGGGCACCTGGAGACTGACAGATGGGGGAAAGAGTGGACACAACAGTGCAGTGTTGCATGACCCATAAACCAGCAGCATCCAGCCAAGGAGAGCTGAATTGCACCAGCAACAAGAACATAAACAAGATGGGAAGGGTTGTTCACCAGGAGCTCAGGAGGTGAACCCAGACAAAGAATTTCTCATTCTGCTAGTCTGTTTGATTTGACCAGAAGCAGAGACAGAGCCACAGGTCTTAGACTGGTGGTTCAGGAACAGGGTAGATTTCTCAGCCCAGTCTGCCCCCTAGAGCTGAATTGAGCACCATTTTGTGTATGAAGACAAAGGTTAAGAGACAGTACTAGGCATGCACTAATTTGGGAGTGAATTCATTTCTAACTCAGTGAACTGCAAAAATGTGGCATCCTACAGGTTCTACCCAAAATAGATCTGGGTAGCCCTAAGACCTGATGGCAAGCAGATCAGGAACTCAAGTAGTGCCACATCAGGCGCCATTTTGTACAGTGTGACAAAGGTTTAAGACTGAAGTGAGCTGTGCATGCATTGAGCTGGAAGCTAACTCACTGAGCTCAGTGTATTGCACTAGTCCCACAGGAAAATAATACTGTCTCAGGTATCATACAGATCAAAATAGGTTCGTGTGGCCCTCAGACCTAACGGCCCACAGGTTTCAGCAAGATGAGCACCAACAACAACCTGGCTATGTAGGACTCCTAGTGTCTCCCTAATCCTGGGATTTGCTCAAGCCAAAAGTGGGAGAAAGGTTGTACAGACAATGGTGCAGCTGCAGCACAGTACTAAAGGAGGTGGAGAGTGGTGAGCCTGGAGCTGTGGCTATGGAGACCACGGTGGAAGTGTAATGTAAGAACCCAGACTTGGGCCCGGCACGGTGGCGCCTTGCACGCCCGGGATCCCATATGGGCGCAGGTTCTAATCCCGGCAGCCCCGCTTCCCTTCCAGCTCCCTGCCTGTGGCCCGGGAAAGCAGTCGAGGACGGCCCAAAGCTTTGGGACCCTGCACCCGTGTGTGAGACCAGGAAGAGGCTCCTGGCTTCGGACCTGCATAGTATCGGCCCGTTGCGCTCACTTGGGGAGTGAATCATCGGACGGAAGATCTTCCTCTCTCTCTCTCCTCTCTGTATATCCGCCTTTCCAATAAAAAAATAATAAAAATACATCTTTAAAAAAAAAAAAAAAGAACCCAGACCTGGGGCCCTGCGCAGTGGCCTAGGGGATAAAGTCCTTGCCTTGCACAAGTCAGGATCCCATATGGACATCAGTTCTAATCCTGGTAGCTCCATTTCCATCCAACTCCCTGTTTGTGGCCTGGGAAAGCAGCAGAAGACAGCCCAAAGCCTTGGGACCCTGCACCCATGTAGAAAACCTGGAGGAAGTTCCTGGCTCCTGGCTTCGGATCAGCGCAGCACTGGACATTGTGGTCACTTAAGGAGTGAATCAATGGACGGAAGATCTTCCTCTCTGTCTCTCCTCCCCTCTGTATATCTGACTTTGCAATAAAAAGAAAATCTTTTTAAAATGTATTTAATGAAGTAATAAGGGAAAATTTTTCTAATCTAGAGAAAAATTGGGAAACAACATCCAAGAGGGGTATAGAATTCCCAACAGGGTTGACCAAAAGTAAGCCTCACTAAGACACATGATAATCAAGCTCTCTTCAAATGAACATAAGGAAAAGATCCTTAAATGTGCACGTGAAAAAAAGCAACTGACATATAAAGGAATGGCAATCAGACTCATAAGAAACCTCTCACAGGAAACTCTACAGGCCAGAAGAGAATGGAGTGACATAATCCAGATTCTAAAAGAAAGAAATTGTCACATCAGAATAACGTACCCAGCAAAGCTTTCCTTTGTCTTTGAAAATGAAATAAGATTTTTCCACAATAAAGAAAAGTGAAAAGAACATGCCTCTTCCAAACCTGCCCTACATATGATACTTCCAGATGTTCTCTTGACAGAGAAGAGGAATAGCACCCAGCAAAACCAAAGGCCAATGTTAAGACCATTCCAGTAAAATAACAACAGAAGACTAAATCAATGAACAACCCATTGCTAAAATGACAGGGCCAAATCACCACCCATTCATATTAACCCTGAATGTAAACACCTTAAACCCATCAATCAAACCTCATAGCTTAGTGGATTGGATTAAAAAACATCCATTTGTTGCCGACAGGAGACATATCTCAACAACAAAGATCAGTTGAAAGTATTATCTCATGGATTTTGATTTTTTTTTTGTTAGTTTCATCTCTTCAACACACTTTCTTCTGATTAAATTCTTCACTGTCTCATAGATCATACAGTAGCAACATTTTCTTCAAGAAGGTTCTTGATTTTCTTTTTCATTTCTTCAAAGATACACTAGTCACTCAGTAGCATGTTATTTAACTTCCTGGTGTTAATTTCTTTTTTTTCTTCCTGTTGTTGATTTTGTTTTGTGGCTTTTCATTTAAGGGGATGTATAGTAACTATGTAATGGAGACTATCATATTCAGATGTGAGGATACAATGCAGTATACATCTCTATTTCCAGACAAAGATGGACTTACAATGAAAGTGGTTACTATATCTTAACAATAGGATGCTGGACTCTCTGCCATTGTCCATGCCCGCAGTGATGGACATATGACTGTGAATGGGGAACTATACTGTAGTAATAATATAGGGGAACTCAGTGGCTGAGGACAGGAGAGTAAGGGGAGGGGGGAGAAATCCCAGGGCCTAGGAAATTGTATCACAAAATGATGATAAATATTTTTTTAAAGAATTACTATGTCTACTTAAAATAAGAAAAATCTATGGAACTCCAATGATGTTTAAGGATACTCAGAGGAAAATCACCATGTCTTTATTTTTTGCAGTGAACCACACAGAAGAAACCTTAACCTCAAGGACATTTTGTTCAATGAAGTTAGGCAGGCATAGAAAGACAAGTACTGCATGATCTCACTTATCTGACAGAGCTCAAAAGGCCCAACTCACCAAAGAAGCAGAGAGCAGATTGGTGTTTACCAAAAGCTACAAAGACCACAAATTTTCAGTTAGCAGTAAATTCAGGAAAGCTATTAACATTTTGGTGCCTACACTTAATAACACAGGGTACATTTGAAGTGTTTTCCCCACAAAGTTATAGTGCGAGAACATGTTTTCCATCTGAGGCAGAGCGACAGAAAACAAATATGTTTAAGCTTCTGTTTTACCATTCCGCACAGTATATTTCAATAAGAACATCATCCAAAGGTACATGGCCACTTGGGGGGGGAGCAAAATACTTAAAAGGGAAGTAAATTTTTATATGTATGACTGACTTTTTTCAAAAAGGGGGAAAAAAAATCCCGCCCGCGGAAAGCCTGTTCCGCCCACACTCACCCTGCAGGTACTTGCCGTCAGCAATTCGGGGAGCGCGCCTGAAGCGAGGGGCGGACCCAGGACGCCGAGGGGCGGGAATGGCGGGAATGCCCGCCCCCGGGCCGTCACGCAGACGCCAGCGCCGTGCGTCCGTACGCGCTACGTCAGCGCCGCTTCTGCGAGGCCGCCATCAGGTCCCTGGGCTGCCGTTCGGGTCCCGCGGAAGCGTTTCGGCCGTGTAGGATTCTCGGAATAGGAGCCCAGCTGGCGCTGGGGCCGGCGCCATGCCACTGCGGGTGGCAGTGGTGTGCTCGAGTAACCAGAACCGGAGCATGGAGGCGCACAACATCCTCAGCAAACGGGGCTTCAACGTCCGGTCCTTTGGAACGGGAACTCACGTGAAGCTTCCAGGACCCGCACCCGACAAGCCAAACGTTTACGATTTCAAAACCACTTACGATCAGATGTACAACGATCTTCTGCGGAAAGACAAAGAACTCTATACACAGAATGGCATTTTACATATGTTGGACAGAAACAGGAGAATCAAGCCCCGGCCAGAAAGGTTCCAGAGCTGCAAAGATCTATTCGATCTGATCCTCACCTGCGAAGAGAGGGTCTACGACCAGGTGGTGGAAGATCTCAACTCGAGAGAACAGGAGACCTGCCAGCCGGTGCACGTGGTCAACGTGGACATCCAGGACAACCCCGAGGAGGCCACCCTGGGAGCGTTCCTCATCTGTGAGCTCTGCCAGTGCATTCAGCACACCGAGGACATGGAGAACGAGATCGAGGAGCTGCTGCAGGAGTTCGAGGAGAAGAGCGGCAGGGCCTTCCTGCACACCGTGTGCTTCTATTGAGACGCCCACCTGCCACCTGCCCTCTGAAGCCGTCTTCCCAGCTCTCCTTTGTTAATACGTTTTTCTTTCCTGGTACTTGGTGGTTCCTTTTAGGTATTCTGGTGGTGGACTGGGAGTATTTTCCATAGCAGTTTTAAATAGGTAATAGAAACCTAGAGATAAATGCCAGATAGAAAGCATTTTAGCCTTTCTGTCCCCCCTGTTGCTTCTGAGTGGGATACAGATGGGGATTTAACTGAAAAGCAAAACAGTTCATCGTGTGTTTTCCCCCCAACATGTGTATCTTTAGTTATTCCCAGCTTTCCTTTTCCTTCTCTAAATGGCTGGACTGTACACATCCCTGAATAAAGCAATGTGCTGTGTCTTACTAGAAAACTACCTGGAATTGTCAGTACTACTGAAACAGATGCTACTGTTTCAAAAAAAAAAAAAAAAAACTTTTAACCAGGGATACAACTATAATTCAGTAATATGCTAAACTATTCTCTAGCCAGTAACTTTGATTTATCCATTCCACAACAGATATTTTAAAATATTGAATCCATAAATATATACATGTTTTGTCCGTTAAAAATAAAAAGCACATAGTTTATGTTGCTTAACTTCTGTTTGTTCTTCCAGATGAGTTTTTAATCTTCTACACCCTGCTCTGTGTCCCTGAGATGGTTTTGTAACATGTCAACCCCATTAGGCTTATCTACAATCTACAGAATTTCTACGCTGAGCTACAAAATGGAGTCTGTGGTGAGAATTGAAAAGAAGGGGAACTAGCTATGTTCTAGCTCTCTTATAACATACATACACCTCGTTGTTCAGTCAAATGTCAATCCAACTGCTGTTGTAAGTCCAATCAGTTTCTGTTGAGTAAATCATAAGAAACATTCTTTTGGGCAGACACTGGAGCTGTGCATGTTAAGCTACCACTTAGGATGCCAGCATCCCATGTCAGTGCACCAGTTAATTTGTGGCTATTCCGCTTCTGGTTCATACCAATGCACCTGGGAGGTAAAAGATGCTGGTCCAAATACTTGGGTCCCTGGTGCAGATGTGGGAAGCCAGGATGGAGTGCCTGGCTTCTGGCTTTGGCTTTGCCACCCTAGACTGCAGGCATTTGGGGAGTGAACCAGTGGATGGAAGATCTCTCTTCTAGATCTCCCTCTGTGTGTGTAAGTCTCTCTCTGTCACTGTCTCTTTCAAATCTTTCTGTTAAAGAAACAAAGTTATCTTAGGTGAGCATGGCTTTATCAGATAGAAGGCTTCTTAATAAGTCTGAACTCTTCATGAAAGAGCCAAAATTCCAAACAGCAAAAGCAAAAAAAAAAAAACTAGGTATGTTTACATTTGGAGAGTTTCATGTTGCGCATTAGCTGACTTGTGACTGGCGTGAAGCAATGATCCCGGGATGGCTCTTCTCTTTCCCTGTCCCTTCCTTCGGTTCCTTCAGGTCAGGTTTGAGCTGTGAGTTGTTCTGCTTTTTTTTCTGACCACCTCTTACCTCTTGCCCTGTAGACTTTAGCCTGTATTCTTTTAGCACTTCTTTTTAGTGACTTAAAACAGTGGCAAAGAGAAAGAAAAGAGATCTACTCTCCATTGGTTCGCACACGGCAAGGGCTGAGCCAGGGCAAAGCGAGGAGCCTAGGCCTCCATTCAGATCTCTAAATACTTGATCCATCATATGCTATCTCCCAGGATGCATCAGCAGGAAGCTGTGTTCAAACAGAATAGCTGACACTTGAACAGGCACCCCCAACTTGGGATGTGAGCACTGCCACATCACTTAATGACTTTGGATTTTAGAAGCTATTGCCCACAATTCATGGGGTAAGAAATTTCCTTGGTTTTTTTATGTATGTGTGTGTGTGTGTGTGTGTGTGTGTGTGTGTGTGTGTGTGATGTAATCATCTATAGGCTCTGCTTCTATGCTTGAGCTCGGAGTGAATACTTTCCTTGAGATGCTACTTATTTTTCCTCTTTTTTTTTTTTAAGATTTATTTTTATTACAAAGTCAGATATACAGAGAAAAGGAGAGACAGAAAGATCTTCGATCCACCAGTTTATTCCCCAAGTAGCCACAGCGGCTAGAGCTGAGCTGATCCGAAGCCAGGAGTCAGGAGCCTCTCCCAGGTCTCCCAACATGGATGCAGGGTCCCAAGGCTTTGGGCCATCCTCTCCTGCTTTCCCAGGCCACAGGTAGGGAGCTGGATGGGAAGTGGAGTAGCCAGGATACGAACCAGCGCCCACATGGGATCCCAACAAACACGATTTAGCCAGTAAGCTATTGTGCTAGGCCCGAATTTCAGCTTTGTTTTAATGTTTTCATTTATCTGAAAAGCAGAACAGGAAAGAGAAATCTTTCATCTGCTGGGACCCAGGCATTTGAACCATCATCTGCCTCTGGGGATGCACAGTAGCAGGAAGCTAGATAAGTGGAGGCTGGGGCCCCGGTGCGATAGCCTAGGGCTAAAATCCTTGCCCTGTAGGCACCGTGATCCCATATTGGGATCCCCTATGGGCACAGGTTCTAAATGAATATATCTCTCATTTTACTTGTGATGAGAAATTGCAAAATAAGGATGAACTAATACTTTCTCCCCAATTTATGGAAAACATTTTTTAAGTTACTAAAATCTTTGTTTCATGAGAAAATGTGAAAGTAAACATTACCACATACTGTTCATGAGCACATAAATTAATGAAGCCTTTGTGATGAAAATTATAACAGTATTTATAAAAATAGTTATACCCTTTAACCATGCAATTATTTTGATTTATGGAGAACTTTCACAAGTAAACAAGACGTGTACAATTTAGTCCATAATATCATTACTAATAAAGATTTATTCATTTTTATTGTACAGGCAGATTTTACAGAGAGGGAGAGACAGAAAGCTCTTCCATCTGCTGGTTTACTTTCCAAGCGGCCACAATGGCCAAACCTGAGCCCAACCAAAGCTGGGAGCTTATTCTGGTCTCCCACGTGCATGCAGGGTCCCAAGGCCTTGTGCCATCCTCGACTGCTTTCCTAGGACACAGGCAGGGAGCTCAAAAGTAAATGGAGCAGCCAGGACATGAACCAGTGCCCACATGGGATTCCGCCACTTGAAAGGCCAGGATTTTATCAACTGAGCTAATGTATCATGCCCCAACTTATATGCATTTCAAAAGATATTTAACGTTTGGATAAATGTTAATAGATCCGTACATTGAAATGGAATTCAAAGGGAATCCCTCATTCTGGATTTCTGTACAATACTGGTGCATGTCTAAATATTACTCTGTTTGCGTATCTTCTAAAGACACAAATAGGGACTGCCACAGTGGCTCAGTAGTTAATCCTCTGCCTGCGAGTGCTAGCATCCCATAGGGGCACTGGTTTACGTCCCAGCTGCTTCAGTTCTGATCCAGCCCCCTGTTGATGCTCTGGGAAAGCAGCAGAGGATGGCTTAAGTTCCCAGGACCCATATGGGAGACTTGGAAGAATCTCTTGGCTGCTGGCTTCAGATTAGCTCAACTCTGGCCATTTCTGCCATTTGGGGAGTAAAGCAGTGAAGTTCTCTCTGTAGATCTGTCTTTCAAATAAAAATAAATCTGTTTTCAAAAACACACAAAAAGGGGGTGGAATTGAGACACAGTATATGCAACTACCATTCTGGGAGCACCTGGTTCCAGTGCCAGCTACTGCGCTTCTGATCCAGCTTCCTGCATGAGAGACAGCAGATGATGGACCAAGTACTTGTGTTCCTGTCATCTGTGTGGGAGAGCTGGGTGGAGTTTCTGCTTCCCAGCCCCGGCTATTACGAGCTTTTGGAGAAAGAACTGAAAGGTAAGATTCCTTTCTCTCTCTTCCCCTCTTTCCATGTCACTCTGCCATTCAAATAAATCAATCAAAACTTTAAAAATTAGCTACATGTGAATACAATTTTTACAAAAATTCTCCAGATGAATAGGAAAGATAATTATTCATTAGCTGTTCCTTTGGAACAACTGGTTATAACAAGGGTGGATACAATATCAGTAAAACTTGGAAAGGTGACAGCTAAAAGATGTTACAGACTCAACAGAATACTACTCCAGCACATGAAACACTGTCCTCTGATGCTCAGGAATTTCTGGTTCCTGGTACCTCTGGAAGTTAGGGGTGATGCTGATGTTTAAAACACAAATAGGCAGGACCCAGTTTAGTGACACAATTGATTTGCTAACCCTCCAAGTGCCAGGATCCCATATGGGCACTGGTTCATGTCCCTGCTGCTGCACTTCCCATCCAGCTCCCTGTTTGTGGCTGGGAAAGCAGTCGAGGATGGCCCAAAGCCTGCACCCACGTGGGAGACCCAGAATAAGCTCCTGGCTCTTGGTTTTGGGTAGGCTCAGCTCCAGCCATTGCAGCCATTTAGGGAGTGAGCCAGCAGACTGAAGATCTTTGTCTCTCCTCACCATAAAGTTTGCCTTTCCAATAAATTAATAAGGCTTTAAAAAAAATTAGGCAAAAATATACCCAAGATTAGGAATAAAACCACCAGGTTTCCTGCCAGGCAGTTTCTCTCACATGAAAGCAAGCTCCTGGAGTGAATATCCAACATAAGAAAACGGAATCTCTACATGGGGGTAAGGGAGCTCGTAGGATACCGGACGGCAGAAGAGCATTAGTGAACAAAGAGAGGTTGAAAAGAAAGGCGTGTACCAAATAAATATTGAGGCCATCTTCACGAATCTCATTCCCCACTCTTTTCAGGGTGCTTAATAATATTTAGGGACAACTGCAGTAAGCAGTGGTGCAACAGATCAACTTGTGGCTTGAAGGTGTCAACGTCAACAGTGCCAGTTGGAGTCTCAACTCCTCCACTTCCTAGCTAGCCTCCTCGTGATACATCCTGGGAGGCAACAGGTGATGGCCCAAGTACTCTTGTGGGAAATCTGGGTGGGGTTCCTTGCTTCTGGTTTAATCCTGGGCCAGCGCTGGCTATAGTGAAAGGAAGATCATTCAATCCATTGATCTAGTCTCTCTTGATTTCAAACAGATTAGAAATAAACATTTTAGGGCCCAGAGCATTAGCCTAGCAGCTAAAGTCCTAGCCTTGCACGAGTCTGGATCCCATGTGGGCATGAGTTCTAATCCCAGTGGCCCTGCTTCCCATCCAGCTCCCTGCTTATAGCCTGGGACCATTGTGGCCACTTAGGCAGTGATTGAGCGAACAGAAGATCTTCTCTGTCTCTCCTATCTATAGGCCTCACTTTCCAATAAAAATAAATAATAACTCTTAAAAAAATCTTGGAGCTCCTCCAGGTAGGATGGGCTGTCCCAGTGGCTTGCTCCTGCCAGCCACACTCACACTCCCATAAAAAAAAAATAAACATTTAAGAATAATTTGGAAAATTGGACATGGCGCAGTAGCCTAGCAGCTAAAGTCCTCACGTTGAATGCGCTGGGATCCCATATGGGCGCCGGTTCTAATCCCGGCAGCCCTGCTTCCCATCCAGTTCCCTGCTTGTGGCCCAGGAAAGCAGTCGAGGACGGCCCAAAGCCTTGGGACCCTGCATCCTGGTGGGTAGGAGGCTTGAAAAAAGTTCCTGAGTCCTGGTTTCTGAGCAGCTCAGTTCCGGCCATTGTGGCCACTTGGGGAGTGAATCAGGAGACGAAAGATCTCTGTCCTCCTCTCTATATGTCTCACTTTCCAATAAAAATAAATAATAACTCTTTTTTTTTTTAAATTTATTGGAAAGGCGGATATACAGAGAGGAGAGACAGAGAGGAAGATCTTCCGTCCGATGATTCACTCCCCAAGTGAGCACAACGGGCCGATACTATGCCGATCCGAAGCCAGGAGCCTCTTCCGGGTCTCCCACACGCGGGTGCAGGTTCCCAAAGCTTTGGGCCGCCCTCGACTGCTTTCCCAGGCCACAGGCAGGGAGCTGGAAAAGAAGCGGGGCTGCTGGGATAGAACCTGCGCCCATATGGGATCCCGGGCGTGCAAGGCGAGAACCTTTAACCACTTGCGCCACCGCGCCGGGCCCAAAATAAATAATAACTCTTAAAATCTTTGAGCTCCTACTCCAGGTAGGATGGGCAGTTCCAGTTGCTGGCTCCTACCAGCCACATTCCCACTTCCGTAAAAAATAAATAAATAAATGTTTAAGAATAATAATTTAGAAAATGGGCCCAGCGTGGTGGCCTAGTGGCTGAAGTCCTCGCCTTGAATGCACCAGGATCTCATATGGTCACCAGTTCTAATCCCGGCGGCCCCACTTCCCATCCAGCTCCCTGCTTGTGGCCTGGGAAAGCAGTGAAGGACGGCCCAAAGCCTTGGGACCCTGCACCCGTGTGGGAGACCCAGAAGAAGCCCTGGTTCTTGGCTTCAGATCAGCTCAGCTCCGGCTATTGCAGCCACTGGGGGAGTGAACAGCAGATAAAAGATCTTTCTGTCCCTCTTCTCTGTGAATCTACCTTTCCAAGAAAAATAAATAAGTCTTTTAAAAAAGAAGAAGAAGAAAGAAAAGAAAATACCATCCACTTCAAATCAAGTGACACAAACTCCCATAGGCCAGGTGACTCCAGAGGGGATGGACAAAAATATAGCTCTGGGGAAAAGCAAAATCAGAGGTGTTATTGCAGCTAAGGGCAAGGAAAAGCCTATGGCAAAAACGGTGACCTCTCTGCCATTAGCATGCCTGTCTGAGAAAGATAAACGCAGCAAATTGGCTGGCATCAAAAGACAGCGGCTACACTTACAGATCGTTTAAGGTGCAAAGAGACCACACTTCGCACTGAGAATTCCACAGTGCAGTTAGCACAGTCAAAAAGCTCCACATTGGATTTGCAAAGCCAGTTTGTTTGACTTAAATTCAGCAGTATGAACAGCAGGCACCTCAGATCCCTCCCCGACCCCCTAACCTCCCTGACCCAGGGACCCAGGCCGTGTGATGCTGGAGTGAGCAGCCATGCGGCCCCACTGCTTTGCAGTGAGATTGGAAGACTGCACCAATTTCTGCCTGCCCTACCCATGCACCCCTACACACCTGGCAGTTGCACAGTGCACCAGAGTGTGTGTGAGCCCAGCCACGTGGGATCAGTTCCCTGGACCCTGCCCGGTTCCCCAACTCCTTCATGGCACCGTCATCTTCATAGGCTTTGCTGGTAGAGCTTAGAAGGGACACTTGGTTCCAGTGACTATGTAGGGCTCACTGATTTTCAGTAATCTCTTCTCTAGCTCCTGCTGTTCTAACTCTCCTACTTCGGTCAGGAATTCATCCTTGCCCAAATCTTCTGCAAAGCTTACAGATTTAGAAAGAGCTGTGGGGTCTGGTGCAATAACCTAGTGGTTAAAGTCCTCACCTTGAACGTGCCGGGATCCCATATGGGCGCTGGTTCTAATCCCGGCAGCTCCACTTCCCATCCAGCTCCCTGCCTGTGGCCCGGGAAAGCAGCAGAGGATGGTTTTATCGATGTCATACGTGGTCAAGAGCAGCCCTTTGCGGCCTTACTGGCAGGCCCCACAATCCTGAGCCCTTGGGCCTTCTCCAGGGCCTGCTGCTGGAACTCAGTGGTGGACTGCATACCTTTCTGCTTCTCGGATCTGTCCTTGCAGTGCAAGGCAGTGCCGAGCCAAGCTTCTTGGCAGCCACCAGCTCCTGCTCAAAATTCTGGCTTGACAAGACAGTAAGTACAAGCGATACTGATTCACGGACTAATTGATGTTGTAGTGCAGAATCCTGCAACACCTTTTATTTATCTAGTTATCAGTTGATGAACCTTTGACCTGATTTGTACTTCTGGGATTTTTTTTTTTAACCAACATTGTGACTAATGCTGCTGTAACTACTGCTGTACAAACCCTTGGCGGACACCATTTATTTATCTTGGGTCTATGTATAGGAGTCAAAGTGCTAGGCCATATGGAAGTTTGGTGACCCTTTTCAAAGAAACGCAAGACTTTCAAAAGGCAGATATACCCTCTACCTACCCACCAGCAGCATGTGTGGGTTCTCATTCTTTCCATATCCTTGGCCACACTTTGTTCTTTTGAGATGTATTTATGTTTTCCAAGTCAGAGTTCCAGAGAAATAAAGAGAGACAGACTCAGATCTGTGCTTGCAAGAGCCAAAGCAGGTATAGGATGGACTGGGCTAGGTCTCGGCCCCCACTGAACCATGTGAGAACTGAGTCTGGACATGGAGCAGGTCTGGCTGGGCTGTAGCACCCAACAGGAAGAGCTGGGATGGTGTGGCTGATAGTTGCGTAAGGCTGCTGTGCCTGCCAGGACAGGAGGTGAGCCAAGGACCCACCAATGTGTGCTAGAACTGATAGAGGAGCTTGGGGAGTTCTTGGGTCAGGATGCAGTCCCTGCAGGTGAGTGCAAGAACCAAGGCTGGGAACCACCCAGAGCAGGCCAAGTTGCAATACCCACTGGCATACATATGGATCAGGTCTGGGGATGGGCCAGGCTGGACCAGTTCACAGCACCCAAGGGCAGATGTGAGAACTAGCATGGGATGTAGGATAGGCTGGGCTGGGTGCTGCAACACCAGCCAGCTCACAATAAGGCTGGAGCTGGGAGAAGTCCAGGCTGGGTTAGGCTGTAGTCCCCAACAGCACGAGCTGGAACTGTGGGACAGGCTGGGCCAGACCAGGCTACAGCATCCATTGTCAAATGCTAAGATGAGGCAGGCTGTGCCAGACTGGGCCATAGTACCCACAGCACATGTAAGACCCAGGGTGGGGGTAAGCGGGCAAACCTAGTAATAAGACTGGTGTGGTTCCCCTCCTGGGCCACTGCCCCCACTGATGAATGTGAGAGCTGGGACTGGGGGCAGATCGAGCTGGGCAGGGCTGCAACACCCATTGGCCTGCATGTGAGCTGTGTTAGGAGGAGAGCCATGCTGGGCTAAACAACCATATCCACTGGTGCATGCATGAGCCAGAGTAAGTGCAGGTTGGTCAAGGTTTGCCACAGCATCAGCTGGCAAGTGCTGGGACTGGGGGCAAGTCCTGTCAAGCTAGACCACAAAACCACCTGGAAAGTATAAGATCTGAAGCTGGGAGTGGGCCCAGTAGGGAAACTGTGGGCACTCCTCTGATAGGCTGCAGTTCCCACTGGTGAGCATGTAAACCAGGGCTGGGGGCAAGACTAGCCAGACAGGCAGTAGCACCTGCCAGTTTAAGTGTGGGCTGAGTCGTGGGGTCAGTTTGGCTGAGCTAGGCTGCAGTACCCATTTGTGTTTATGCTGAATGGTATGCGGGACAGACCAGGCCAGTCTGGTTGCATGCAAAGGAATCAGTGCTAGGGGCAAGCCTGGTGGGGGTTATTGGGGAGTCTCTCCAACTGTGCTGTTGTTCCCGCAAGTGTATTTGAAGGCCAAGTGTGTGGCAGGCAGGGTTGGGCTGGGCTGTGTCACCCATCAGTTTGCATAAGAGATGGGACTGGAGACAGAATTGGCCCAATAATTGCAACCACCAATGTGTATGTAAGCTGATGTGGGTGACACACTGAGCCAAACCCCACATTGACTGGTCTGCACAGGAATCAGGTCTGAGGTCACCTCTGGTGAAGTTTCTTTGGGGACCCCCCCACAAGTGGACCACTGAAAAACTCAAACCACAGAGAAAATCACAGGATCTGTGATCTGACCATGGAGCGTAAGTGTCAGAACTGGGCCTCCTTAGTTGCTGGAGCCTGTGTGGTGGACGGCATGCCAGATGCATATGGGGGACATGGCAGTTCATTGAGGCCTGCAGAGGTCCTCTAGTACCATTGTAGAGGGTGGAGAGCAGAACAGATTGGATAGCTCTCCCAGCTAGGCTTTGACAGCAAGTATCTGGGCAAATGGAAAGTCTAAGGTAGACTATGTCAGCCAGTGGGCCTCGGAAAGATTTCCTCATCCCTGGAGCAATGAAATCAACAGCATTTCACAGCTATCGAAACCACTTGAGCAGAACCCTGGGAGCATGCTCCACATCGGGGACTGGGATGACATCGGGTAGCCATCCCCCAGCCGTGGGTACTGGGGCAGTTGGAATGCTTTTTGTGGCTTCTCCCCTTCTCCCCCATCCCCACCTTTCCCGAGATGCAGGAAGAAGAGAAGGAAAACTGGAAACAATGGTCTCAGTCACATTTCCCCATTCCTCAACCCTTTCTGCTCCAATCAGTGGTCCACGTGTGCATGCATCGTTCTTGGCTATGTAAACATCATCAAAAAATCAAATATTTAAAATAAATTAATTCAAAGTAAAAAAAAAAATGACACCTGCATCTCATATTAAGCCAGTTTGAGTCCTGGATACTGCATTTATGATTCTGCTTCCTGCTAATACATGTAGAAAAGGAGTGGAATGTGGCCGAAATTCCTGGCACCCCTGCCACCCACTGGGAGACCCAGATGCAGTTCCTAGCTCCTGACTTCAGCATGGCCTAGTTCCTGCTGTTCCTGCTGTTGCAAACATTTGGGGAGTAAATAAGTGACTGGAAAACCTCTCTCTTTGCCTCTCTCTTTCTCAGTCCCTCTCTGCCGCCCCCCACTTCAAGGCCATTTTTAAAGACTTTTGATCTATTTTAATTTTTAACACAAGATGTATTTAAGGCATGTAATATAATGTTTTAATATACATTACTATAGTCAATCAAATTAAAATAGCCATCTCCTGCCTTAGTTACTTTGTATGTGTGGGTGTGTGTACACCTGAAAACTATGTTCCTTGCATGTTTCCACTACAATACAGTATTACTAACTTTAGTTATTGTACTATACATGATTCGTGCTGTATAACTTCAATATTGTAGCTTGGACCAACGTCCTCAGATGTCTCCAACATTTCTATCCCAAATAACTATCATTCTGCTTTTTGCTTCCATGTATTTCAAAAATTTTAAGGATTTATTTATTTTTATTGGAAACTTAGATTTACAGAAAGAAGGAGGAACAGAAAGATCTTCCATCCACTGGTTCACTCCCCAAGCAACAATAATTCAAAGCCAGGAGCTTCTTCCCATGTGGCTGCAGGGTCCCAAGGTTTTGGGCCATCCTCGACTTCTTTCCCCGGCCACAAGCAGGAAGCTGGATGGGAAGCGGGGCTGCCAAGATTAGAACCGGTGACCATATGGGGTCCTGGCACATGCAAGGCGATCATGCCAGGCTCTGAATTTCAGTTTTTAAGGAGTCAACATATGAAATCATGCAATATGTGTCTTACTTATTTCATCTTGAATATCTCCAGATTCATACATGTTACAAATGGCAAGATTATCTTTTTAAAAATATCTCTAAATTTTAAAATGTTTAACAGACAAAGATTGTACATATTTATGAGGTACCATGTGATATTTCAATACATGTGTGTATTGCTTTTTTAATTATTCATTTGAAAGACTAAAAAAGACAGATTTTCCATCCACTAGTTCACTCCTCTATGCACACAACAGTCAGGGCTGGGCCAGGCCAAAGTCAGCAGCCCAAACCTCAGTTTGGGTCTCTCACATGCGTGGCATGGACAGAACCGCTTGAGCTCTGCTTCCTCTCTGCCACTGGGGATGACATTAGTAGGAAGCTGGCTGAGAAGTGAAGCGTTAGGATTCACACCAACCACTCTTGCATGGTATATGAGTGTCCCAAGTGGCAACTGGATCGCTGTACCAAAGTCCTGACCTTACCAAGGTAAATACGGCTGTCTCCACAAACATTGAATGTGCACTTGTGGTGAAAACATTCTTTTGGTTTTTGGTGTTTAGGGGATTTTTAATAGGAAAAATCTATAGTTCATTAGCATTATAGTCATCCTGGTGTGCAACAGAATCCCGAACTTCTTACACCTAGATAGCTAAAACTTAGTTACCTGTTAATCCATTTCCCCTTCCATCTCATCCCCCCTTCGTCCCCAGCCACAGAAAATTACCATTGTACTTGTAACTTGAGATTACCTTTTGTTTAGACTGCAAATATCAGTAAGATCATAAAATGCTTAACATAATGTCCTTCAGCTCCACCAATGTTGTTGTGAATAATATGATCTCATCCTTTTTTAAAGCATTCCATTATGTATATGCACTGTATTTTCCTGTTTTAGCTTTTTAACACAAAGAGAACAGATTTCATATGTTTTAAATACAGCTCTTATTTTCTGTTTGTTAGTGTTTATTTTCATCTACCTGAGAGAGAGAGAGAGACAGAGAGATCAATCTTCATTCCCTGCTTCACTGCCCAAATGCTCACAATAGCTAGGACTGGAGCAGGACGAAGTCGGGAGCGGGTAACCCTGAACTTCATCCAAGTCTCTCATGTGAGTAGCAAGGATCCAAGTACTTGAGCCATCATCTGCTGCCTCCTACAAAGCAGGAAGCTGGATCAAAGCTGAAGGCAGAACTCCAGCCCAAGCACTCTAAGTTATGCAAGCATCACAAGAGATGGTTTCATTTGCTATGCCACCATGCCTGCGGTTAGCTGATTGCTTCTAATGTCACTAGACACCGTGTAGAAAGAAAAGGATAAGCAGTGACAGGAGTTGTGGTGCAGTGGGTTAAGCCACCACTCGGAAGATCTACATCCTATATCCAAGTGCCAGTTTGAGTCCCAATCCAGCTTCCCTGGGGAGTTGTAGATCAATGATCCAAGTGTTTGAGTGTCTGCCACCAACGCGAAGAGAGACTTAGATGGAGGTCTGGCTCCTGGCTTCAGCATGCACCAGCGCCAGTTGTTGAGGCCATTTGCAGTGAAAGAGCAGATAGAACATCTCTCTCCTCCTCCTCCCCCAGAGAATCAAAATAAGTAACCCAAATTGTGCTCGACATTTATCCTATGCACCAAAATTGTGCACGAAAGTTATCCTATGGTGATGATAATGTAATAAATTAATAATGTTATGACATGAGTGGTTTTGTCCACCTCCAAATGAAACTTAATCTCTGATGTCATAGTATGAAGAAGTGAAGCACTTTTGGGGTGGGTTATTAGGTGATGAGCGCTCTGCTTGCATGAATTAGACTAGTGCCTTTATAAAAGAAGCTAGACAGAGTGCTTCTGCCCCTTCTGCCCCTTTCCCCACAGAAAGGCAGCGCATGTGAAAGCAGGGAGCAAACCCTCATCAGATATCATGTCTTCAACGTCTTGATCTCAGACATCGCACACTCCAAAACTTAGATCACTAATGTGTGTTATTTATAAATTGACCAGCCTACAGTATTTTCGGTCAGCAATCAGAATGGAATTAGCTTAGATCCGCTTTTTAATGTATTAAAACCAGAGATGCTTGTCCTTATCAACTATCACCACTAGAGGGAGACATTTGCCTAGATGCTCACTTGAATTTTAACTGCCTGAAGATTTTTTTTTTTAATTAATTACATTTCATTATGTGACACAGTGTTATAGGCACTGGGATTCCTCCCACCCCTCCCCGAACCCTCTCCCCATGGTGGATTTCTCCACCTTGTTGCATTACCACAGTTCAAATAACTGCCTGAAGATTTTTGCAAGAAAGCCTTTTATGAAGAAGAATTATGATGGCAGGATAGAGTGAGGACACATTTAAACAGATGGAGAAACATTAGCCAGGGTGAAGCAGAGAGAGCACATTCCAGGAAATAGGAGAGGACAGACCAACAGCAGAAGGGCACCTGGAGACTGACACAGGAAAGCAGCGGAGATAACTGTATAGTGCTGCAGTGGCCCATATGCTAGTGGCATTCAGCAAGCAGTGATCTGAACTCCACTGGCAGCCGGAACTGCACCGGCAGCCAGGTGGGAAGGGGAGTTCGCCAGGAGCTCAGGAGGTGAACCCAGATAAAGAACTGCCCAACCTACTGGTCTGTTTAATTTGACCAGGAGCAGAGTCAGAGCAGCAGATCCCAAACAGGTAGTGCGGGAACAGGGTGGATTCCACACGAGAGCCAAATCGAGCACCATCTTGTGTAGGGAGGCAATGGCAATAAACAGTACTGCACATGCACTAAGCTGTGAGCAAACTCATTTCTGCCTCAGTGAACTGCAGCAATGTGGCATCCTACAGATTCCACCCAAGATAGGTCCGGGTAGTCCCCAGACCTAATGGCCAGTAGATCAAGAACTCTAGTAATGGCACATCAGGCACAATTTTGTACAGTATGGCAAAGGCTTTGACACTGCAGGGACAACAGAGCTGCCATGCGCTCACTGTTCCTGGGAATTCTACGAACCAGAACTGGAAGAAACATGCAGACAACGGTGCAACAACAGTGTGGGATCACAAGAGCTGGAGAGTGGTGAGGCCGGAGCTGGGGCTATGGAGACCATGGTGGAAATCTAACAGAACCCAGATTTGAAACTTGCTGGAGGGAATAGCACAAGTGACTGCAAACAAGAGCTGTGTACCAACCACAATAGGTCAAATTGAATCGTAGACCTGTGGGTGACACAGCTTAGAAACCTGCCCCAAGGAGAAAACTGCTAACCAGAAGTACAATGACCAAGAGCAAAAGAAGAGACAGAGGCACAATGAATATTACTGAAGACTCCCCTGCAAAGGAGCAAAAGCCTTTGCCAACTTCAGAGTTAACTGAAAAATACATCGACACCATGTGGGGGCAAAGCGTGATGGTGTAGCGGTTAAAGTCCTCGCCTTGAACACGCTGGATCCCATATGGTCGCTGGTTCTAATCCCGGCAGCCCCTCTTCCCATCCAGCTTGTAGGCCAGGGAGAATTCTCGGGAATCCAGGCCAAACTCTAATCAAATGACGAAGCAATCACTCAGGTTCGGAGGGGTGTTTCATGAGCCTGGGACACGGTAGAGGATTCAGGGAAACCTCGCCAATCCTTTTTGAAAATTTGTCAAGGCAATCATGAGGCTTACACAGATGTCATTGCTCAATTGACTGAAGCTATCTCCCGTGCCATTTCACAAACAGATATGCAAGAAATGCTTTTGCAAATTTTTGTTTATGAAAATGGTAATACGGACTGCCAAAAAGCCTTATGCCCTAAAAAAAAAAGTGTAAGAGCGGGAAAGAAGCAAACACTCCTATTTGGTATGCAGGCATCTCAAGCAGTGACTTAACACTACCAAAGACCCACCCTTAGCACCTGATTCTCATCAGGAAAAACCAAGTCATGCATAAGAATAAATACATGGAGTTCAGATTTATTCATTGATCTTTACTTTATTTCAAACGTTATAGAAAGTGATTATCCTGGAGTAGGAGATCCCCTCCCCCCCCAGCAAAGGTGGTAATGGAAGGGGAGACTCTGAGCAAAGTAATAGTGGGAATGGTTTGCAAGTTACTCCAGGGAAAAATGTTGGAGAAGAAAGGTTTCCTGATGGAGGAAATGCTGCTAGAGGTGGTATGGGGGATGGGCCTTTACCTGCCTAGGAACACAGTGAAGCGAGTGGCAGACTTTATGATCAACCTGTGCATTTATGTTCCTGTAACATAAATAAACAAATGTTTAAATTATGATAATAAAATATACAACACAAAATACTGTACACACTAGCATTGGGAAACATTTAAACAAACAAAGACATTCTTTATACAAGTAAACGTGGTTATGATTGCTAATTCATCTGAACTATGGAGTGCCCGGATACATGTTTTGTAATGATTATGTGTGCATGTATGTTTGGGGTATACACGTACACATGTGTATCTCAAGTTTCTCTGTTTTCTTCGCTTCCCTCTCTTATCCCCTTGTCATGTAATACAGGATGAACTGAATTGATACCACAGTATTTCACTATTAGCTTTAGCTTATTTTTTAAATAAAATATTTGTTTTCATTTGAAAGACAGATTTAGAGAGAGAAGGAGAAACAGAGAGAAAGATCCTCCAACAGCTGGTTCACTCCCCAAATAGCCAAGATGGCTGGAGTTGAGCTGATCCAAAGCCAAGAGTCAAGAGTCTCTTCCGGGTCTCCCACATGGGTGCAGGGTCCCAAGGACTTCAGCCATCCTCGACTGCTTTCCAGGCCGTAAGCAGGGAGCTGGTTGGGAACTGGAGCTGCTGGAACATGAACCAGCACCCAGATAGGATGCTGGCACATGAAGGTGGAGGATTAGCCTGTTAAGCCAGGTGTGGGATATCAAAGGGAATAATAAAGATGACCCTTAGGACCTATGCAGTGGCCTAGTGGCTAAAGTCCTCGCCTTGAACACACCAGGATCCGATATGTGCGCTGGTTCTAATCCCAGCAGCTCCACTTCCCATCCAGCTCCCTGCTTGTGGCCTGGGAAAGCAGTCGAGGATGGCCCAAAGCCCAAAGCTTTGGGACCCTGCACCTGTGTGGGAGACCTGGAGGAAGTTCCTGGCTCCTGGCTTCGGATCGGCACAGCACTGGCCATTGCGGTCACTTGGCTAGTGAATCATCGGTCAAAAGACCTTCCTCTCTGTATATCTGACTTTGCAATAAAAAAAAGTAAATCTTGGGCCCGGCACGAAGGTGGCACAGTGGTTAAGGTCCTCGCCTTGCACGCCCGGGATCCCATGTGGGCGCCGGTTCTAATCCCGGTGCCCCCCCCCCCACTTCCCATCCAGCTCCCTGCCTGTGGCCCGGGAAAGCAGTCGAGGACGACCCAAAGCTTTGGGACCCTGCACCCGCATGGGAGACCAGGAAGAGGCTCCTGGCTTCGGACCGGCATAGCATTGGCGTTGTGCTCACTTGGGGAGTGAATCATCGGACGGAAGATCTTCCTCTCTGTCTCTCCTCTCTGTATATCTGCCTTTCCAATAAAAATAAAATAAATCTTAAAAAAAATCTTTTTTTAAAGGGGGGTATTATATATATATATATGTATATATACATATAAAGATGACCCAAAGACTTTATTTCCTCTTCTGTGGAAGAAGTTAGTGATCTTCAGTTGTGCACAAAATATTTGTATCATTCAGGCAGAATAATGCAACCACATTATTCATACAAACTTTTGAAATTGTCTTTACAGAGTATGATTGAAAGAATTACAGGTATGGGGTGCCAAGTTGACAAAAAGTACACTTGTGATGCTTAGCTTGACATCAAACTGACTGGGCCACAGAACACGGAGATACTTTGTCCAACATTGTTCTGAGTGTTTCTGTGAGGGTGCTTTTGGAGAAAATGAACATTGAAATAGTTACATTGAATAAGACAGATTGTCCTCACTAATGTGAGTTGAAGTGCATAATAAAACAGAATGTCTGACTCTCTTCCTGGTAAGAGACAATTGTGAGTCACTGACGGCCTTCGAACTGGAACTGAAGTTTTTCCCATGTCTCTGCAACAGGTCTGAAGCATTCGGTTGTTTACTTATTTATTTAGATATAAATATATATATTAGTTTATTATATACACAGACACAAACACATATATTTCTTCCATCCTCTGGTTCATGCCAAATGGCACAATGGCTGGATGGCATTCAGTCAATGAGAAGCCAGAAGCCAGGAGCTTCCTCTGGGACTCCCATGTGGGTGCAGGGTCCCAAGGACCTGGGCCATCCTCTGCTGCTTTCCCAGGCCATTGGCAGAGAGCTGCACTGAAAGTGAAACACCTGTGACACAGTTGGATGCCCATATGTGATGCCAGAGGTTTACCCCACTACACCAAGGCGCTAGCTAGCCCCCTGTTTTACACACTTTTGATGTAAACATTCATCAGTGATTGCAGAAATCACACCTTGACACATCCACATTATGAAATACTTTGTCTCAGGCTGGTGTCCCTCGGGTTCACAGGGCAAAGCCACTTAGCCCCGGTGGAGCTGGGTTTGCGGCCACAGTGAGTCAGGACTGAGTCTATTCAGGGAGCAGGGACGGAAAACAAGCTTTGAGAAGTTTCTGTGCGAGGGAATGCCAGGACTCTGCCAAGTGGACATGGAGGAGCCCAGACGACCCAGCTGAGACTCTCGGTTCAGGGCTGCGGCTTAGGACTCCACCTGGGAAGGAGGAGGCTGCTCTAGGCACTTTGATTTGGAGCCAGGCGGGGCATCGAGCCCAGCCTCGCAGAAACTGCCGGCAGCTGGGGTTCTGTGTTTTCCAGGGCAGACCTGCAGGGCTACAAGGCAGCTGCTGGAACAGGAGGAAGCTCCCCAGGAGCCCATTTTGTCTCCTCCCAGTACTGTGTAAGGCCTTCCCAGCTCTGGTCTACCAGCCAGGAGTGGGTGAGAAGAAAGGGGTGTGAGTTTGGGAACAGCCAGTGATGTCATAACGGGGGTGGTCTGAGTGCTGGGAGTGGGAGGGATGAGGAGGAGGGGCTTAGTAAGTGGTGAAAGGTCAGTAGGTACTGGGGAGTTGGGGGAGGGGCAGGACAGTCTGCGGAGTTGGGGGAGGGGCAGGACAGTCTGCGGAGTTGGGGGAGGGGCAGGACAGTCTGCGGAGTTGGGGGAGGGGCAGGACATTGTGAGTGGATGGCGGACAGTGGCCAGTTGTCCTGTGCTGGGCTTGAGGCGGAGACTGGGGTGGGAGCTGTCTTTCAAACGGGTTTCCTTTTGGGGGTACCACTGAGAGACCTGGGGGGTGGCGGCTGCAGTTGCCCCCGAAATGCTTCTGCATTTGTGGTTTCTGAAGCGAGATCCGCAGGACTAGAAGCAGGGCCCAGAGGCGCCACACGTGTCCGGACCGCGCATTGTCTGGGGAACAGGAGCCTGCAGGTTCCCTGGGGACCTAGGAGCTTACTGGCCTGGGAAAGGCTAGGGATTTACTCTTCTCCCCGCCCCCACAGTCCTTGGGAAGGAGGGCTGGGCGGCTACACCTCTGCCTTCTCCCCGGAGCCGTGTCTGCACGGGCGCCCTCACAGGTGAGCCCACTTTCCTGCTTGCCCACAGGTGTCTCCGTGCTGCCGGCTACATCCCTCCTCTTCCTCCTCCCCGGAGCCGTGTCTGCACGGGCGCCGTCACAGGTGAGCCCACGTTCCTGCTAGCCCACAGGTGTCTCCGTGCTGGGCCCCGCGTTTGGCGGAGGAGCGCGTGCCGTGGAGCGCGTGCCGTGGAGCGGGAGGGAGGCCGGGAGCGGCCAGGGCTCCGGGCCGGCGGGGCAGCGCTGCGAGTCCGTCCCTCCGGCCGCCGCCCAGGCCGTGTGGCCGCCCCTGGATGGCCGCGGAGGCCCCGCTGCCCGGAGCAGCCCTGGGCCTGAAGGGGGAGCAGCCCTGGGCCTGAAGGGGGAGCAGCCCTGGGCCTGAAGGAGGAGCTCCCTGGAGGCTGCTGGCCGCGAGGGAAGCCTCGGGTCAGCCCGGGCCCCGCCGGTCGCCGAGCGCAGACTTCCTTTCTACCCGCGTGGTCAGGCGAGTGCCCGCCGGGCGTCCTCCAAGTTATTTCCCCTCCCGTCGTGTTTGGCCTCCGGGGGCCCGCGACCCTGGGGAAGGGAAACCGCGGGGTTCGCGTCTGCAGTTCCCGGGCCCACCTCTTCCCGCCCCTTGGAGCAGCTGCGACCGTTTTGGACATCCCTCCCCTCTCCTGGGGACCCGGATTCTCAGCTTCCCTTCCCCCGCTTTTCGAGCCTTACTGCTTCCGGGGCACAGTGGTAGACCGGCTGTGAGGGAGGAGCGCTGGGACCGGGTGGTGCGGTCAGCGGCAGGGGCAGGATGGAGGTGTTTGTGTTGCTCACGCTGGCGCGCGGCCTTAGCCAGGTAGGTTTTCTGGCCTCGCCTTGTGTATCCTTTCTCTGCTTTTCTCGCGGGCACGGGAGCGCGCGGTGACCGGGGTGGGCGTCGGGCAGCTAGTGTTTGGAGGGCGACCCATCGCGGTGGCGACCGCTGCTTGGCCGGCCCGGGAGTCCGGTGTTCTCAGAGGGACCTGGGAGGAGGGTGGTTGAGGTTTTACCCTGTGGCATCCTTGCCCCGTTTCCAAGCACATCCATGGGCATTCCATGTCAGTGGCCTGGGGGCTGGTAGGGAAGGGCAGAGGGTTGCCGGCATATCCTGTACCCCACTTATGCGGGGTCTGCACCTCCTGCTGCCCCCAGGCGCTGGGATCTCCTGAATTTAGCCCCAGGCAAGGATCCTTTCCTTTCATAGACCTTTGCCTCTCAGGGTAGAACAGCTGCAGCTCTGGCCGAACATTAAGGATGCCCCAGGTTCGGGCCCCCACATTTTCAAGGAGCTCTCGCTTCTTTCAGTTTTCTTTTTTAAAAATTATTGATCAGACTTGGGTCTCGTTTTGTGGGATGCTTAACTTTTCCCTTGTGGCCAAGCGTCGCGCTCTAGCAAGTATGGGGAGAGCCCTTGGCCTTCGCTGTTTGTTGGTGGGGTTCTCCCCTGTGCTTCGCCGGAAAGAAACGTTTGAGATTCTGTATTGTGCAAGCATTAAGCCTGCTGAAGAGAAGAGAGTGTACGATGGTCTTGCACGGAGTAGTGTAAAAAACAAAACCAGGTTCTGTCCAGTCCTGCCTCATGTCCTGTGTCCTAGGGACACGATTTGTGCTCTCATCCTAAAGCATCCACATGTAGGTGATGTTGATTATCTTGACTGGAGTAGAATAACCTTTGTGTACACTCCGTTTGGCAACCCGCTTTGGTGATGGGATGTTGAGAAGCATTCTTAAGTACGGAGGTATCGCTGCCTGCAGTCTTTGATAATGAAAATAAAATATCACTAATCATAGAAATAGGAAGCAGAGCCATTTTTGTAAATAGATTGCTTTACACATATTGGGGGGTGTTAGAATGCGATTTTTTTTTCTGTTGATGTAATCTAAAAGTGAGCTGCTCAACTTCTGATGTTGGGGAGACTGCGGAATTAAGAATCAGAGAAAGGGAAAGCTAATTAAACCTAAAAGGAATTCAAAGAACAAATGTGGACCCAGTAACATGGAATAATTGTGCTTCTTTAATTGGTAATTTTTAATGAGTTAGTCAAACATTTTGGGTCAAATTTTACTTAAATAAGAGGTCAGCAGTCTATGGGGATCTGAAAGGAAGCACAGCTGAATTCAACACGAAAAAGGTTTCCCCTCCCCACCCCCGGGAAACCTATTTGCAAATACCCGAGTAACAAATCACACCAAATAACAAATACAGGCCTTTTGTTACACGGAATTGTGAAGAACTGGAGACTTGCTTCTGTGAAAACAAGTCTGTAGTACCATAGTGTGTGTGTCTTAGGTATTAAGGAATATCCATTGAATTATGGCGGGTAAGAAATTGTGGGTGCATGTGAGGGAGAGGGAGAATATAAGTCAGAGGGTCCAGGAGCAACTGAGATGTCCAACTTGTACGGCTAAGCCCCCACATTACATTACGTTCCCCAAACATACATGTAACTGAAAGGGAAAATGCTGGGACCTGCTCTCAGCTCAGCGCTCAGCACGCAGGTGAAGACACCTGCAGCCCGCACGCACCTGCCTGCGCCCTGCCACAGCGGAACCTGGGGGGAAAGCATGACTGCTCAGGTCATCGGGTTCCTGTCCCCAGCCCCCCTGGGATTCCAGGATTGAGTTTTTGGTCCTTTGGCACTGCCGGGCCTGTTGCTGGCCTTTAGGGAGTCTCTCAAAGCGTTGGGAGTGTTTTTCCACTCTTTGTGTCTCTCTGCCTCTCAAATAAAGTAAAGCTAAGAAAAAAAAAAATTGCAATGCCAGGAGCCTACAGATTAAATTTTAAAGTACTGTAGAAAGAAATTAAAAAGGCTCTTTGAATATGTTTTTGAAGCTCCGTTTCTACACTGAATGAGGAATAAAAACATCTATATTAAAATGAAAATATCATTGGAATCACTGATTTTTTTTCCCCTGTTGAGGTACAAAATGTTTAGAAATTTAAATGTGTACTGTTTATAAGAAATGCAATTTCTTATAGTGGTGGTTTCCTTTAAATTATGTCGAATATAGTTTTTGTAGAAATGGTATATGATTTTTAATTTGGTTCCAGTTTTATTTTGTGTTAATACTGTAGCCAATATGCTAAATGTTAATTAAAACGTTGGAAATTTCTGGATTACAGCATAGTTGGCAGAAATTACTGACAGGCAGGCAGATCATAGGAAATACAGTTCTCCGCAGTATCAGTGTGTGCATTCTCATTAGTACGCAGGCCCACACCTTGGGCAGAAGGGCTGTTTTGTATTGGTGAGAGGGCAACCCTTACATTCCACAGAAGAGAAAAGGTCCTTTCCTTTTCTCTACGTAAGAATGTGGAACAGGCAGGATTTTTTTTAATTTATTTTTTTTTATTGGAAAGGCGGACATACAGAGAGGAGAGACAGAGAGGAAGATCTTCCGTCCGATGATTCACTCCCCAAGTGAGCACAATGGCCGATGCTATGCCGGTCCGAAGCCAGGAGCCTCTTCCAGGTCTCCCACGTGGGTGCAGGGTCCCAAAGCTTTGGGCCGTCCTTGACTGCTTTCCCGGGCCACAGGCAGGGAGCTGGAAGGGAAGCGGAGCTGCTGGGATTAGAACTGGCGCCCATATGGGATCCTGGGTGTGCAAGGCAAGGACCTTAACCACTGCGCCATCGCGCCACCACGCCAGGCCCTAAATTTAATTTTTCAAATTTATTTTATGATGCAGTTCCATACAAATCCCCTTCCTCCACTGATTTCCCCTATATTAAGATTTTTACAATGATTCTTGTTTTTATTTGAAGAGTAAGTTTACAGAGTTCTTGGATCCACTGGTTCTCTCTCCAAAAGGCCACAACAGCTAGAGCTGAGCTGATTAGCAGCTAAGCGTTTCTTCCAGGTCTCCTAGGTGGGTGTAGGGTCCCAAAGAATTGAGCCATCCTCAGTTGCTTTCCCAGGCTGTAAGCAGGGAGCTGGATGGGAAGTGAAGCAGCCAGGACATGAACTGGTGTCAGAGATTAGAGGATTAACGTGCTCTGCCACTGCTCCAAAAGAGGCAGGATTTTTGGCACGGTGGCTTGAGTCCTTCTGCATCCCATAGGGAAATATCCAATTTGAGTCCCAGCCCCCTTAGCTCCTTGCTAGTGCACCTGGGAAGCTGTAGGCTTCCTTAGCTAAAGGGCTTGGATCCGTGCCGTGCTCAGAGAGGAGACCCACAAGGGTGCAGGGCCCCAACAACTTGGGCCATCCTCTGCTGCTTTCAAAGGCCATCATCAGGGAGCTGGATTGGAATTGGAATACCCGTATAAGATGCTGGTGTTACAGACAAAGGATTAGCATGTTAAGCTACTGCATTGGTCCTCAGCACTGCTTTTGATGCTGCATCCCATATGGGAATACTGATCTGAGTCCAAGCTACCCGGCTTCTCAGTGGTGCACCTGCCTGCCAGCCACGTTAGAGAGTGGAGTTTCAGTCTCCTGGCTTCTGCCAGGCACAGATCTGGCTGATGTAGCCATTTGGAGAGTGAAAAAAGGATAGAGGAGTTTTGTCTCTCTCTCATGTCTGTCACTCTAATAAATAATTTTCATTAAATCAGAAAACAGAAGCTCCTTTCTCCTGCTTCCCTAGCAGATGCGAAAATGGCACAGGTGTTGGGAGTCAGGAACTCAATCCACATCCCCACATGGGTGGTGGGGGCTCAATCATTTGGGCCTCCACAGCTGCCTCCCAGCATCTGCATTAGCAAGAAATGAGTCATGAGGCAGAGCTGGGCGTCAAATCCAGGTACTCTGCTGTAGGATGTTGGCATCTTAATTACTAGGCTAAACACCTGCCCAATAGCAGCTCCTTATAGTCTAGCTTTGTTCAGGCCAGAATGTCATACCACTTTACATCTATTCTTATGAATCTCTAAGGGACTTCTCAAAAACTTACCTGTAGGACCAGCATTGTGGTCCAGTGGGTTGATCTGCCATCTTGGATGCTGCCATTTCATATTAGAATGCTGGTTCCAATTCTGGCTGCTCCGCTTCTGTGACCCAGCTCCTTGCCAATGTGCCTGGAAAAGCAGCAAAGGATCACCCAAGTACTTGAGCACCTGCCACACACATGGGGTACCTGGATGGAGTTCCAGGATCCTGGCCGTGGCCTGGCTCATCCTTGACTGACTGGGGCATTTGAGGAGTGAGCCAGCAGGTGGAAGATTCATTCTCATTTCCTCTTCCTCCACTCCCCCTTCCTGAAATAAATCTAAACAAAAATCCTGGCATCATCTACTAGCATGTTTTCTACCATGTGTCCTTGTGAGCAATTAATGAGGCTATGAACAGTTCACAGTGTGGGAAGTCACCATGCGGTAGAGGAAGATTCTCTGGATACACCTGTTTCATGTCCTTCTAGCATCTGGTAAAGACCTGTTGAGTGCCATGATGTCATCTTGTGTTAAATTACATTGATTGATTATATTGGGGGTTTTTTTTTTTTTTGGTTTTTTTTTTTTTTTTTAGCTTTTTCATCTCCTTTGGTCCCCTGGTTTCACTATCTCTAGGACCATAATGAGTCTTGTGGACTGGCTCTACAACATCATCTTCAGTAAGTCCTCTCCTCTTCTCATCATTTGTGTTCACTGAGGTAAAGCAACAGGATCATATCCATGAGTACCCAAATGTAGCTAGGACTGCCTTCAAATATGCAAACTTCCTTGTGATACTATGTAAGTCAAATGCAAAATGTTGAAATCTCTATACACATACACACATGCATATACTATGTAAATGTATAAGGATCATGAAAATTATCCTGGGCAGTTGTGATACAGGCTGCAATGTGACCATTCTTGGGCCATAGTCCCCTTCTCACCTCTTAAATCAGTATCAGTATGTCCCCACTGTCCCATAGGCTTTCCTAGGCCACAAGCAGAGCGCTAGGAGGGAAGTGGGGCAGCTGGAACACAAACTGGCGCCCATATGGGATCCCAGCGCATGCAAGGTGAGGACTTTAGCCCCTAGGCTACTGTGCTGGGCTGTAGCCATATTTGAAATAATAATTATTTTTATTTGAAATAGTTGCAGAGAGAGAGATATCTTCTGTGTGTTGGTTCACTCCCCAAATGGCCACAATGGCAAGAGCTGAGCTGATCTGAAACCAGGAGCCCGAAGTGTCTTTCTGGTCTTCCAGGTAGGTGCAGGGTTCCAAGCACTTGAGTCATTCTCTGATGCTTTCCCCAGCCACAAGCAGGGAGCTGGATCGGAAGCGGAGCAACCAGGTTATAAAGTGGTGCCCATATGGATTGCCAGCATCATAGGAGGGGGCTTATTACTACTACTGTTGGTCCTAGTACCAGCTCCATAGTGAAGCTTTATTTTTAATTATTTACTTTTTTGAGATTTATTTAACTTAAAAGAGTTAGAAGGAGAAACACAGAGATCTTCTATCTGCTGGTTTGCTGTGCAAATGGCTGCAGTGGCCAGACCTGAGCCAGTTGGAAGCTGGGAGCTTCTTCCAGGCCTGCCACATGGGTTCAGGTGCCCAAGAACTTGGGCCTTTCTCTCCTGTCTTCCCAGGCCATTAGCAGGAAACTGGATTTGGAAGTGGAGCAGCCAGGACTCTTAAGTGGTACCCATATGGGATACTGAGACTGCAGCTGAAAGATTAACTTGCTATGCCACCAGACCAGCTCTGATAGTGAACCTTTATAATGGGTCAGATACCATAATGGGTTGTAAAATTCAGGATAATAAAAAATTAGATTTCATTAGATCTAATTAAATGTAGACATGGTACAGCTGTGAGGGAAAAGGGAACTTCCTCAGAAAGCCAAAGATTTATCTACCATGTGACTCAACTGTCCCACTTCTGGGAAAGTATCTAGGGAAATCAGCTTATCAGATATACATACCTATACTCCTATGTTTATTGTAGCACTATTACAATAGCCAGGGGATGGGATCGCTTTTTTAAACTGTCTTCTAATGGATGAATGGATAAAGAAAAGTATAAATATAAGCGATGGACTATTAGCAATAAAAAACAATATAATCCTGATGTTCATAACAAAATAGGTAGAATTGGATATTGCGACATTAAGTGAAATAAGCCTGGCACAGAAAGACATTCCAAATCTTTCTCATGTGTAGAGGTTTATATATATATATATATATATGTAATCTGAATTTAGACAGTTAAAACTAAGGGAAGGGTGGGAGGATGGAGGAAAGTTAGATAATGGACATTGAAACCAAGTGATATGAAAGTCCTGGGTTCTGGTGTTTCGTAGAACAGTAGGGTAGCCGTAGTCCATAGGAATGGAAATGACAAGGCTATTGGCCTGGTAAGATTGATTCATGTTGTAGCCATCTATTAAAACACGAATTTTAAAAGCAAATTATATTACAAAGAATATCCAAAAGAAACGGAAGGAATGTTTTCTGTTTAATCCTAGATGATTGTGTTAAGAGTGTGTGTTTATATATCCTTGTGTGCCTGGTTCTGTGGATTTGATGATCAGAAAGGGTAATTGAGATGGGTTAATCGGGATTTCATGCAAGAAAATGCTGTTTACACTAGAATTTTAATGATTCTAAAAGGTAAAAGGGACAAAGTGTCTGGCACCAGACTCTGATCTCACATGAGCTGTGAGATGGCATTTGGTGTGCTAGATAGGCAGGCAAAAAATTCTAGCAAGAAAATAAATGTTCTGACTTGTGGCCACTTGCAGGGAGCTAGACATGGACAGAGCATGAAATGGCAGGTGATACAATAATGCCTTCGATAGGCAGGTCATTGTTGGAAGCTCATAGGTGAGAAATAAAAATCATGCTGTAGCTACTGTTTTGATTTCTTGGGGGGCTAGCCAAGCAACTAGACATGTTGGTCACCATAACATTGGTTGCCATGTGTTACGTGCACACATGTTCTAGCAAACACAGGTGAAAAATCTACCTGGCCCTCCGCCTACCTTACTCAAACAGGTACCAGAGTCTGAGTGGAAGAGGATCAGAAACCGTTGATTGACTGGCGGACTTGGTCAGAATCATTTCCTGGGACACGGATTCCCGAGCTGAGGCTTCTAACAGTATTGATAGCTACTGCAATGTTGAGTTCAGCTTGCCGCCTCGGTGGCTCAGGACAACATATGGAAGGTTGACTGGTCTGTGAGACTTGAAACCACACCTGGGGGAAGCCCTCCCCACATCCCGCCGAAGTCATTTGGCCCAGCAGATTTATGGAAGTAGGTAGAGCGTGGATGTCAGCACATTTTTCTTCCATAGACTGAGTAACGGTGGGCAGGTGTTTGCTAGACAACTGCAAGCAGCCACTATGCAAGGTCACCTTGGTGGTCTTGTTTTTCCTCCCTTAGTGTTTCCCCTCCGTGCAGATGAGTAGCAAAGGCATGGGAACCTGGTCATTTCACTTCTCACTCTCATCTTCCTATCATTTGGACAAGAGCCAGAGTGGCCAGCTCAGAAAGCAGACAGTGGGTGATGTGGCGGCCCCTGAGAGGCAGTCATCTTCACTTGTGCAGCCTCTTGGGTAACAGGGGAATCGCAGCATTTTAGCTGCCTGGCATTGTGTCACCTGTAAGACCTTGCATTAGCCACATTTGGTGTTGACTGAGTCAGGATGCACCCCGTTTGATGCGTACAGATCCCTGCTCTGTGCTGGCCACCTCCGTCTGAGCCCTCAGTTGATGAGAACATTGAGGCGGAACTGCTTTGCTGTGGGTACTTTGTTCTCGGGACATGCTCAGCAAGTATAGACTGCAGGAAACAGCACATGGATGATGTCATTGTGTGGGTGAGAATAGCCACAAGCGCTCTAATCTCTCTTTTTAAAGATTTATTTTTATTGCAAAATCCGATGTATATTTAGGGAGGAGGAGAGACAGAGAGGAAGATCTTCCATCCAATGAGTCACTCTGTAAGTGACCACAGCAGCTGGAGCTGTGCCAAGCCAGGAGCTCTTCTAGGTCTCTCATGCAGGTACAGGGTCCCAAGGCTTTGGGCTGTCCTTGACTTCTTTCCCAGGACACAAGCAGGGAACTGGATGGGAAGCAGGGTCCTGGGGTTAGAACTGGCGCCCATATGGGATCCCGGCAGGTGAGGAATTTAGCCACTAGGCCACCGCACAGGGCCCAGCTCTAATCTCTTGATCAGAGGTTAACACCACCACAGTTCTCAAGCATGGCAGGCATGTCCTGACTATTAGGAAACAGGAGCTGCCCTTCTACTTATGGCCTGGAAGAGCAATGCAGGACAGCCCAGGTCCTTGGGACCTTGTACACACATGTGAGACCCAGGAAGAGTTCCTGGCTTCTGGCTTCAGATTGGATCAACTCCAGCCATTGCAGCCATTTGGGGAGTGAACCAGTGATGGAAGATTGTTCTGTCTTTCCTCTCTGCAACTGCCTTTCCAATAAAAATTAAATCTTTTTTTTTTTTTAAGTATTGAAAAAAAGCAAGAGAGCGAGATTGCAGTTATATCCCCTGGTTTACACTCCATATGGCTGCAAAAGCTGGGATTAGGCAGGCCAAAGCCTGGAACCTCTTAGATGTCTCTAACATGGTGCAGAAGCCCAAGCACTTGGACCATCCATTGCTCTAACAGGTAGGTTATTGGGGAGCTGAATCAGTAGTGGAACAGCTGGGACATGACCCAATGCCCACATGGGAAGTCCGTGTCTTAGGCAGCTGCTTAACCCACTATGTCATAATGTCAGCCCATAAGTTTTTTTTAATATATATTTTTGGGGGGCCCTGCGCAGTGGCCTAGTGGCTAAAATCCTCACCTTGAACACACCGGGATCCCATACGGGTAGTGGTTCTAATCCCGGCAGCCCTGCTTCCCATCCAGCTCCCTGCTTGTGGCCTGGGAAAGCAGTCAAGGACGGCCCAGAGCCTTGGGACCCTGCACCTGCATAGGAGATCTGGAAGAGCTCCTGGCTCCTGGCTTTGGGTTGGCACAGCTCCGACTATTGCGGTCATTTGGGGAGTGAACAAGTGGATGGAAGATCTTCCTCTTTTTCTCTATTCCTCTCTGTATATCTGACTTGCAATAAAAATAAATAATTATTATTTTTTTTATTGGAAAGGCAGATTTACAGAGAGAAGGGAAGACCAAGAGAAAGATCTTCTATCCACTAGTTCTTTCTCCAAGTGGCTGCAATGGCCAGAGTTGAGCTGATCTGAAGGCAGGAGCCTCTTCCAGGTCTCCCATGCAGTTGCAGAGTCCCAAGGCCTTGGGCCATCCTCTTACTTTCCCAGGCCACAAGCAGAGAGCTGGAAGGAAAGTGGAACAGCTAGGATATGAACTGGCATCTGTATGGGATTCCAGCACATGCAAGGCGAGGACTTTAGCTACAAGGCTGCTGCACCGGGAACTTTTCTTTTTAATATTTATTTTTATTGGAAAGTTATATTTCCAGAGAGGAGGAGAGAGAAATATCTAGAGCCGATCTTTGAGATGCCTAGCATCTGTGGTCAGTAAAATCCCGTGGCTGCCATGCTTAGCAGAGCTACCAAGATATGTGTATGTCTCTTTCATTTCTTCAGCGACACATAAGTCATTTAGTAGCATGTTATTTAACTTCATGGTGGCGTTAATTTCTTTTTTCTTCCTGTTTTGTTTTGTGGCTTTTCATTTAAGGGGATGTATAGTAACTGTATTGGAGACTCTCATATCTAGCAGCATGTTATTTAACTTCATGGCATTGTAAATTTCTATTTTTCTTCCTGTTGTTGGGTTTGTATTGTGGATTTTCATTTAAGGAGAATGTATAGTAACTGCAATGGAGGCTGTCTTATCCAGATGTGAGGATACAATGCAGTATGCATCTCTACTTCCAAAGATGGACTTACAGTGAAACTGTTTAGTATATCTTGACAATAGGATGCTGGACTTTGTCCATTGTCCATGCCCACAATGATGGACATATGACTGTGTATGAAGAACTCTACTATAGTCATGATATAGGGGAACTCAGTGACGGGGGAGGGAATTGGGGACAGGAGAGGATAAGGGAAATCCCAGGGCCTATGGAACTGTGTGATAATAGTAATAGTAATGATAGTAATAGTAATAGTAATAGTAATAGTAAAAAAATCTAAAAGAACAAAAAAGGTATGTGTATGTTTCAAGGAGTGGTCTGGGCACAGCTTACCTCCTGCCCATCTGGGTGCAGTGGGCCCATTGGGGTCTGTCAGCTGAGGCCCCAGAAAGGATTCCTTCAGCCTTGAATCGGCCCTGAGTGACCACAGGGCTCCTACGAGCTCCATCACCTGTGGCCCAGAATGAAGCTGGTCTGTTGTATATGGTTGATTTCCGAGTTGCGGAAGTCACATTCAGCCTTCCTATGGATTCCTATGATCTCTCCAGTCCAAACAGGAGCAGGAAATCAGTCATGGCAGAAGTAGCCAGGTTTCTAGATGCCCTAAGAGGGGGGATGGGATCCAAGAAGAGTGGGAGGAGCCAGTAGAGGGAGTGAACTGGGATGGACTTCTCTGAGTAACTGAACTTGCAGGGGAGTGGTCATAAAGTACACACTAACTGAACTGAGAGAGACTCTTGAGAAAAATGATTTTTCTTGAAAGAGTTCAAGAAAGAGAGGTCTTCTATCATCTGCTACACTACCCAAATGGCCAAACTGTAAGAGCTGAGTTGGTCTGAAGCTGGGAGCCAGGAGCTGCTTCTGTATTTCCCATGTGGATGCAGGGTCTCAAGGCCTTGAGCCGTCCTCCATGCTTTCCTAGGTATATTAGCAGGGACGAGGATTAGAAGTGGAGCAGCTGGGCCTTGAAACTTTGCCATTTGGGGATGTTAATGCTTACAGGTAAAGGATTAGCTATTTGAGTCAACACCAGCCCCACAGATACTTTTAACTCTTGCCATTTAGCCCTGTTACCAAGTGTCAGGAGTCCTCTGAAATTCATTAGCAGCTGGATCAGTGACTCATGGAAACTTCTGTTCCATGTTACCGAATATGGCAGCCAGTGAGGACTGCCTTCCTGTTGCTGCTCACCTTCCTGCATGGACACATGGGTTCATGCCTGGCTGACCCTGCCTCCATTTCAAACACACATTCAGGAGGCATTTGATAGAGTGGCCACAATCTACGCTTTCCATTCAAAACATCCCACCAAGGTTCTACATGAACAAAATGGAAGCCATAGTCAGAACACTTAAAATTGTTGCCAGCGTTGCTCCAGATGCCACCTGGCCCGTCATGCTCCACTGTTCCTCTGCCCTTTGTAGAAAAAAAAACACTGAAGAACAGCCCCCGGATGAACTGGGCCTGGCAAGCAGCATTGGCTGAGTGAGGTCCTGAGGGACCTGCTCTCCCTGGGGAACATTTGCATCTAGAAGACATAAAAGACTCTAGTCATGTCAGCCCTGGGCTTTGTGCTCCATCTCCCAGTGGGAGCTAGGCCCTGAAATCAGCTTCTCCACTCAGAGTCTTCCGGGCCTGCTAGGGAATGTGTGAAGAGTAGGGAAGGCCTTAGGGTCTGGGGCAGAGTTGTGGCTTCCTGGGGAGCTTGGGGCCTACCTCCCTGAAGGATGACTGCCAGGGTTTCCTCTTACTGTTCCCTCATTTCCTGTTGTCTGTGCCTTTTGCAGCCCCTGTGGAGCGAGGATGGGGGAGCAATCCGAAGCCAGCATGTTACCCAGCTCAAGGACACAGGAGCAGCCCAGGTATGAAGCAGGGCATTGTGGGGACAGCCAAGAGTGACAGGGTCCACATCAGATGTGCATTTGTTGGTTGGAACAGAGAAGAGTGCTAAGTCTACATACAGTGGCGGGGAGAGGAGCAAAGCTCTACTGGGCGGACAGTTGAGATGCTTCCCTGCAGCGGGAGGGCCTAGTGGAGCATAGAGCAAGCCACCGAAACCCAGGGTCTAGAGATGGTTGAACTTCCAAAGTGGATCAGGCTTCACGGCCTGCGCAAAAAGTGATTTGTTGGCTTCTGTTGTTACTAGATGGGGTAGATTGTGTGCATCTAAGAAGGGAAACTGCTTTCTTGTTTTACTGGGAGTGCTGTAGCCAGATTTTGCTGTTTACACAGTTCGTGTTTGTAAGCAGAGCTCTGTGAGATGGAGTTTTGAACAGATCCAGAGGGTCTGGTTTCTCTTTGCTATTTTTGAGGTCAGGGGACAGCTTCAGAGGCAGCACCTCATCTGGCTCAACGACGGAGGAGTAGGCCCAGGTTAGGAAGCAGTGCATTGTGGGGACAGCAGGAAGTGATGGGGATAGGGAGGCGGATGTGCTAGTGCATGTGTGTAGGCACAGGGTCATGACGCTTCCTGCAGCAAGGTTGTAAATCCATGCTCTAAGGAGGCAGAGTGGCCCAAAGCATGGAGGTGACTTTCTCCAGGACCAGGTTGTCATTATCTTCAGTTGTTGCTGATGGCAGTGTGGCTGTGCGTGCAACTCGGCCCTCTTCTACTCGCTCATTCCACCTGCATGTGCAGTTACATTGCCATTTTACTCAAATTACGTGTCAGTAGGCCATTCCTTTCTCTTTCAGTCCCCACGTAGGTCGTAGGTCGTGGGGAACCCCTCCATATAGATACAAACTTCTAATGACCTCACTCACACTAGTGTGTGTTTTCCTCTGCCAGCATCTGGGAGTTCTCACATCTTGACACTGGGTTACAATGAAAGCCAACAGTTACCTTCTGCCTCTGACTGGCCTGGCTGTGGGGTCTGTGCTGTTTTTAAGACCAAGGGATACCCTGCGAGTGAGCCAGGTGCGGTAGTTATGTCTGTTGGTGGCCGTAACTCCTCACTCTTCTGGAGCCTAACTTTTGAGTACCTAAACTTTATACCTTTATATAAACCTGTCTGTCTGAGACTTTGTTTTAAAGTGGCTCAGTGTCTGGCCACCCAGGACATCCTGTGTAAGCTGCCATGCATGCTAAGACAAGGTCCAACTCAGATTGAAACTACGTGGGGTGTGGTTGGAGCCTTGAGATTCTGCCTTGGATTCCTGGACAGAGAAGTGAATTCTGGAGCCGGGTGTGGCAGATGAGATAAGCATTGGTGCCAACTGCTGTGGGTGCTTGGAAGTTGAACTTGTAGTAAGTATCGAAGGGAGCCCAGGAGGAGCAGTCAGAGGCAAGACTGGGCAAAAATGCCACAGGCAGTGCTGAGGGTTCTCAGGTGGCTGCAAACCCACTGCCTGACTCAGAGATTGAACTTGCTGTGGTCACTACACTGGCCCACAATACTGGCGTGTATTTTCCTGCACGAAGGGCGGAGGACCCAAGGGGAGCGGGGCAGGTGGCATCCGTGGAGCAACACTGCCATCCAGAGGAAGTCGTTTCCGGATCCCGCCAGGCTGGGCGCCTTGCGCCTGCACAGGACCTGGACCTCAGGGTGCTGGCGGACACGTGGAGCCCCGGGGAGTTGGGGAGATCTGCAGGCTCTAGGCGAGAGCTCGTGCCACTTTTGGGCATCCTGTGGCATGCCCCCGAGTCTGTGTGGCCACGTGGCCAACCCCCCAGTGACCACTCCCCACAGGAGCCGCAGGTTGCAGCAGGAAGATCTAAGTGCTGAGCGCCTGCCGCCTGGTCTGGGCTCCCCATGTGCATCCACAGCAGCTGGTCCCCCTGCACTCCCCGGGTCTCCAACCCACTTGCCTCCTGCAGGGCCAGTCCAAAGAGGAGCAGACCCCTTGGCTCTGGTCTTGAATGTGCAGGCAGCCTGTTTTTGGAATCGGATATTGTGAGCCTGTTTGTTTTGAGCGTGATAGTGGGGTATGGGAGCAAGCATTTCAGAAAGAGAAGAATGTTACTTGGGGGTGCTGCAGGGTGGGTCATGGGCCAAGAGCAGGTGCCCTCCAGGGCTGCAGGGAACATGCAGAGGGCAGGCAATGTGTGCGCGCACTGTCCTGCTCACTCCCTGGTTGTCTGCCCTGGCGGCCAGGCGGAGCGGCCATGCTGGGGAGCGGCCATGCTGGAGTGCACTGTGCTGGACTGCACCACACAGAGACACGGAGCGTTTTTTCCTGCACGAAGGGCGGAGGGAGGACCCAAGGGGAGCGGGGCAAGTGGCATCCGTGGAGCAACAGTGCCATCCAGAGGAAGTCGTTTCCGGATCCCGCCAGGCTGGGCGCCTTGCGCCTGCGCAGGACCTGGACCTCAGGGTGCTGGCGGGCGCACGGAGCCCCGGGGGGACTCTGGAGCCTCTAGGCGGCTGGGCCCCCGGCTGGCGCGAGCTGTGCAGGCCCCACACACAGGCAGGGGCCCGGGTGGCGGCTGCAGGGGCCCTGGCGGCTGCCACCCATCCCGCCAGAGCCGGGCAGCCTGGTGGCAGCCATTTCTGGGCGGGGCCAGGGGCAGCCAGTTTCAGGAGCTCTTAGTGTTGTCCTATCTAGCTTGGTCTTAGGAACTCCCTGAGGAGCCTCCCTGCGCCCCTGTGAATTCTGCTAGGCTGTACCACCCTTCCCAGGCCCTGCTACAGCAAAGTTAGAGAGGTAAAGCAGGTTGCTTGCTTGTTTTGTTATAGGAAGTAGCTCCTTTCCTTGCTGAGTGCCCTGTGGTGAGCTGTGCAGCTGCCTCCTGCATCCCCCTAGATGCCCTGTGCTGGGAGTGCAGACACAGTACAGAGGGGCGTGCTGCTCAGCAGTGCAGCAGGTGTGTGTGACCCCCAGAATGACCCTGCTGAAGTGCTGTACATGGGAGGCTGTGAATGGCTGTCCCCGGCCTCCCGTGTGCTCCAGAGACGCAGAGTGTCAGTGAGTGGAGGGAGAGTGTTGCACACACAGCTGGTAGGGAGTGGTCAGGCACTTGTCCCTGCATGGAGCCCTGGATGGGCTTGGGCTGCAGGCTGTAGACATGGCGGCCACCGAGGCCTGGCCTTCCCCTCTGCAGCCCGGCAGGCTGGGCCCTCAGGATGCCTGGGTGTGGGAGCCCAGCTCTCCCACTCTGCCCACCTGCTAGGGTGCTGCCTTATTGGAAAGCCCATCCTGCATCTGATTTCACAGTTTTCCATGGGAGATGGAACAGACTCAGCATGACTCTGAAGCCTCGTCCACTGGGTGGCGCTGTTGCCCCAGGAATGAGACCATCCTGTCTGCCCCATTTCTCCCTGTAGCTACTGTGGCTGAGGAAAGTGCTGCTGTGGTGCAATCCCCTCAGGCAAGGAGTAAGGCTGGCAGTGTTAGGGTAGTGGGACAGGCAGTGGCCCTTCCTGAAGGTTCTCCTGGGGAGTGTCAGTGTCAGTGCAAGCAGCAGAAACTGCTTCTGTGGATATGGCTTCTTCTGAACCATGGGTCCCAGTATACTACACTCGCCAGCTCCTATGCACTCCTGTGGAATTGAGTCTCAAGTGTTGGGGTCCCATCTTCAGTAGCATCCTGCTTTCATGGGTAAGAGAACCTAGGCTTAGGTGTCAGAGACTGTGAGAATGTCCCCTGTTGTTCTCCGTTCCTTTCTTGTTCTGCATTGATGCTAACCAAAGCGTGTGCAGAGGCACCTGGTGTGGTCAGAGCTGCATTCTCTATTTTTTTCCCCCCAAGATATATTTATTTCTTGGAAAGTTAAATATACAGAGAGAGAGAAAGGAAGATCTTCGGTCTGATGATTCACTCCCCCAGTGAGCGCAATGCCAATGCTATGCCGGGCTGAAGCCAGGATCCAGGAAGTTCTTCCGGGTCTCCCACGTGCGTGCAGGGTCCCAAGGCTTTGGGCTGTCCTCGACTGCTTTCCCAGGCCACAGGCAGGGAGCTGGAATGGAAGTGGAGCTGCCGGGATTAGAACCGGCGCCCATATGGGATCCCAGCGCGTTCAAGGCGAGGACTTTAGCCACTAGGCCACGCCGCTGAGTCACAGAGCTGCATTCTCTTGAGGACTAGAGAAAAGCCCCAGTGGGAGTGAAAGTCAGGGTGGGGGCCATGTGCACCCAGTGAACAGTGGGAGTGAGGCCTGGGTGCCCTGCAGGTGTGTCTGGTACTTCCCTCTCCCTGGGTTTGCCCAGCTGCCACCCACAGGTCAGGTACACAGGCCCTGCTCCAGCAGTTAGCCGCCCTTGGGAAGGAGCTGTGGGCTGTGGATTTGGAGCTCCTTCTGCTGTATGTGACAGTGGAAATTTGTGTCTTCTCTCAACTGCTGTGGGCATTCTCAGAGCCTTTTGTCTGTGTCAGGTGGAAGGGCAGTGGAGATGTGTAGCTTGGCATATAGCTGCTCGTGACTGTCCTGAATGTGGGTCTGTGCTGCGTGAAGGATGAGGGGATACCCTGAGAGTGGGGCCAGGTGTGGTGGTTGTGTTTCTGGGTGCCAGTCAGTGTTCACTCCACTCTCTGTGGAGCCTGACTCTGAATCCCTAAGGTTGATCTCTTTGTGTCTGTCTACCTGAGAGTTTGTGTCAAAGCGGCAGTGGCTCAGTGGACCTGCTTGGCAAGATGCCATGCATGCCAAGAGGCGGTCCCTTTGAAGTGGAGCCCTTGAGCCTGTGGTGTGGATACTGGAGCAAGGCAGTGAAGTGGAGTGGTTGAGGATGTGGTGGGTGCTGACAGCAGCTGAGATGGGTATACAAGCCTCCTGGGAAGGGGTGCTACATGTCCCCGGGACATCCATGGTTAATGTTGAGAAGCTGAGACACATTAGAAGGAGATGGGGATGATCCAGTGCTGTGTGGTGGCTGAGCACTCGCAGCCCCCAAGCATGGCAGAATGGCAGTGTTAGTACTCTGGATGTTGCTGGACCACACAGCGTTTTTTCCTGCAGGAAGGGCGGAGGGAGGACCCAAGGGGAGCGGGGCAGGTGGCATCTGTAGAGCAACACTGCCATCCAGAGGAAGTCGTTTCCGGATCCCGCCAGGCTGGGCGCCTTGCGCTTGCGCAGGACCTGGACCTCAGGGTGCTGGCGGGCGCACGGAGCCCCGGGGGGGACTCTGGAGCCTCTAGGCGGCTGGGCCCCCGGCTGGCGCGAGCTGTGCAGGCCCCACACACAGGCAGGGGCCCGGGTGGCGGCTGCAGGGGCCCTGGCGGCTGCCGCCCATCCCGCCAGAGCCGGGCAGCCTGGTGGCAGCCATTTCTGGGCGGGGCCAGGGGCAGCCAGTTGAGCCAGGGCAGGAGGGAATTGGTGTGGGGGCCGGCCAGGCGCCCTCCCACTCCAGCTCCCACTGCCGCTCCCGGGTTGTGTGCCCTTGGTCCATCTGCTGCACCCACCAGGAGCCTGGTGGGCCCATGGTCTCCACGCTCTCCCGGGCATTGCAGGCTGCGGAAGCCTGGCACCACAGCCGGCCTTCAGGATGGGTCACTGACACAAGAGAGCACTCTGTTCAGGGCCAAGGGCACTTGAGGACGCCCGTGGCACTTTTGGGCATCCTGTGGCATGCACCTGGGTCTGTGTGGCCACGTGGCCAGCCCCCCAGTGACCACTCCCCACAGCAGCCGTAGGTTGCAGCAGGAAGAGCTAAGGTGCTGAGCGCCTGCGGCCTGGTCTGGGCTCCCCATGTGCATGGGAGGCATGGCTGCACCCACAGCAGCTGGTCCCCCTGCACTCCCCGGGTCTCCAGCCCACTTGCCCACTGCAGGGCCAGTCCCAAGAGGAACAGTCCCCTGGCCCTGGCGGCCTTCACTTTCTGTGCCCCCCGGCTGTGCCAACCTGCCTGAGCCAGGCTTCGGTGTGTGTTGCGTGTGACTCTGCGTGTCTGTGTGTGTGTGTGTGTGTGTGTGTGTGTGTGTGTGTGTGTGTGTGTGTATGCGTGCGTGCGCGCGCTGTTGAAAGCCATGACATTCCGGGACAGTAGCAAAGCCGGGACAGTAGCAAACCGGGCCAGCCAAGGCTGCTGCCTGGGTGGCAGCCGGCACCAGGGCAGGCCAGCAGGAGCCAGCACTGGCAAGGCGAGGCGTGGACGTCCTTGGGGCCAGCCACAGCCCTGCGCGTGGTGGTGGTGGTGGACAGACAAGCGCACGTGGCCAAGCTCTCTGAGCTCGGTCAGCTGGGCCAGCGCAGGCCGCTTTCTCTGCTGCCTCTGGTGCCCGAGGCCTGAGGCCTGGAGTCCCCGGCATCCTGGTGGCCAGAGGCTCGGGGTCACGGTCCAGAGGACTTTGTGCCCTTGGTGGGGAGACCCACCGGTTTTGCGGTATGGGTAGCTGGTGAGCAGGGGGGCAGTGCCAGCACGTGTCCAGACCATGGCCACGGGCCTCCAGCCAGCAGGGTGGGTGCACCTGTCCAGGAACCGTCTGTTGGCCGTGGAGGCCTAGGGCACTTGCCATGTCCCTTGTCACATCATGGCTGCGTGTGGGCGAGCCAGAGCACCCAAGGGACCCCGGCTCCCGGGTGGGAGCGTTTGGCCGCTCTGTTGCTTGCATTGTCGGTGGCAGCTGAGGGTTGGGTTTGTCCAGGCCTCATAGCCCTGCCCTGCCAGCCTGTTTGCTGAAGCTCCTTGTGCATGTGTTTGTGTTCATGCCCTTGCACATGCCTTCCTGCATGGTCTGGTGGTGGGGATTGAGGTGCCCGCAGGCACTGAGAGACATTTGTTTGCGGGACTATGGCTCGCAGTTCAACCAAGGCAGGAAGGAGCTATTATGTCGCATGCCAGTGTGGTATTTGTCATGTGCTGCATCCCCTCTGAGCCTGATTGCCATGGTCTTACTGGATCACATGCCCCTGACGACGCTCCTGTATACAGGCATCTTTCTTCTCAAACCCACGGAACCTTCCAGTTTACGGTTCAGCCTGTGCCATCTTGGATCCTGACCCATTTTTTCCTCTCTTCCTGTGTGTCAAGCACTGATTCAGCCCGTGTGGTTTGCCAAGAGCTTTCCAATTGTAGCAGCATGTTGGGTCCCGAGCCCTGAGTCCATCTTGACGTGTGCGGAGTGGATGTTACTACACACAAATTGAGCCGCAGTGCATTTGTGACTGTCCCTGGCTCTGGGCACTTTCCCCGGGATCAGGAGTTCTCCACCTGCTGTGTCAGAAGGCCACAGCCCAGCCAAATCTTCTGTCCTGACTTGCAGGGGTGTGCCTCACTTGGTGTGCGACCAAGGACTTCCCCAGCCTTGCTTTCATGAATTCCTGGATCTTGTCCTAGAGCAAGCCGGCTGTCATTTGTTTTGCTACCCAGTGAGGGACACCTGCTCTGGATTTGCAGGCTCGTCATAGGTCGTGTTGAGCAGCTCTGTGCCACCCTTGAAAACTAGAAGCTTCCTCCAACAATAGGCACCAAAGCACTTAAAACCACCTCAAAACCCCATTTCTGGATGACACTGTTGTTGCAGAATGCTCCCCCACCACATCCTTCTCTACCTATGCATCCAACTTTTATTAAAAAATAAAAATTTGTTTTCTTTTTATTGGAAACTCAGATATACAGAGAGGAAGAGAGACAGAGGGGAAGATCTTCCGTCCATTGATTCATTCTGCAAGTGGCCACAACAGCTGGAGCTGAGCCAGTCCGATGCCTGGAGTCAGGAACCTCCTCCAGGTCTCCCATGTGGGTATAGGGTCCCAAGGGCTTGGGCGGTGCTTGACTGCTTTCCTAGGACACAGGCAGGGAGCTGGATGGGAAGTGGGGCTGCTGGGAAGAGAACTGGCTTCCATCTGGGAATGCCAGCTTGTGCGAGGCAAAGATTTTAGCTGCTAGGCTTCCAAGTTGTGCCCATCCACCTTTTTCTAAAGTACGTAAGAACAGCCCCCGGATGGACCGGGCCTGGCAAGCAGCGTTGGCTGAGTGAGGTCCTGAGGGAGCTGATTGCCCTTCCCTCTGTTCTCCCTGGGGAACATTTGCATCTAGAAGACATAAAAGACTCTAGTCATGTCAGCCCTGGGCTTTGTGCTCCATCTCCCAGTGGGAGCTAGGCCCTGAAATCAGCTTCTCCACTCAGAGTCTACCGGGCCTGCTGGGGAATGTGTGAAGAGTAGGGAAGGCCTTAGGTTCTGGGGCAGAGTTATGGCTTCCTGGGGAGCTTGGGGGCTACCTCCCTGAAGGATGACTGCCAGGGTTTCCTCTTACTGTTCCCTCATTTCCTGTTGTCTGTGCCTTTTGCAGCCCCTGTGGAGCGAGGATGGGGGAGCAATCCGAAGCCAGCATGTTACCCAGCTCAAGGACACAGGAGCAGCCCGGGTATGAAGCAGGGCATGTGGGGACAGCCAAGAGTGACAGGGTCCACATCAGATGTGCATTTGTTGGTTGGAACAGAGAAGAGTGCTAAGTCTACATACAGTGGCGGGGAGAGGAGCAAAGCTCTACTGGGCGGACAGTTGAGATGCTTCCCTGCAGCGGGAGGGCCTAGTGGAGCATAGAGCAAGCCACCGAAACCCAGGGTCTAGAGATGGTTGAACTTCCAAAGTGGATCAGGCTTCACGGCCTGCGCAAAAAGTGATTTGTTGGCTTCTGTTGTTACTAGATGGGGTAGATTGTGTGCATCTAAGAAGGGAAACTGCTTTCTTGTTTTACTGGGAGTGCTGTAGCCAGATTTTGCTGTTTACACAGTTCGTGTTTGTAAGCAGAGCTCTGTGAGATGGAGTTTTGAACAGATCCAGAGGGTCTGGTTTCTCTTTGCTATTTTTGAGGTCAGGGGACAGCTTCAGAGGCAGCACCTCATCTGGCTCAACGGCGGAGGAGTAGCCCAGGTTAGGAAGCAGTGCATTGTGGGGACAGCAGGAAGTGATGGGGATAGGGAGGCGGATGTGCTAGTGCATGTGTGTAGGCACAGGGTCATGACGCTTCCTGCAGCAAGGTTGTAAATCCATGCTCTAAGGAGGCAGAGTGGCCCGAAGCATGGAGGTGACTTTCTCCAGGACCAGGTTGTCATTATCTTCAGTTGTTGCTGATGGCAGTGTGGCTGTGCGTGCAACTCGGCCCTCTTCTACTCGCTCATTCCACCTGCATGTGCAGTTGCATTGCCATTTTACTCAAATTACGTGTCAATAGGCCATTCCTTTCTCTTTCAGTCCCCACGTAGGTCGTGGGGAACCCCTCCATATAGATACAAACTTCTAATGACCTCACTCACACTAGTGTGTGTTTTCCTCTGCCAGCATCTGGGAGTTCTCACATCTTGACACTGGGTTACAATGAAAGCCAACAGTTACCTTCTGCCTCTGACTGGCCTGGCTGTGGGGTCTGTGCTGTTTTTAAGACCAAGGGATGCCCTGCGAGTGAGCCAGGTGCAGTAGTTACGTCTGACGGTGGCCGTAACTACTCTCTTCTGGACCCTAACTCTTGAGTACCTAAACTTTATACCTTTATATAAACCTATCTGTCTGAGACTTTGTTTTAAAGTGGCTCAGTGTCTGGCCACCCAGGACATCCTGTGCAAGCTGCCATGCATGCTAAGACAAGGTCCAACTCAGATTGAAACTACGTGGGGTGTGGTTGGAGCCTTGAGATTCTGCCTTGGATTCCTGGACAGAGAAGTGAATTCTGGTGCCGGGTGTGGCAGACGAGATAAGCATTGGTGCCAACTGCTGTGGGTGCTTGGAAGTTGAACTTGTAGTAAGTATCAAAGGGAGCCCAGGAGGAGCAGTCAGAGGCAAGACTGGGCAAAAATGCCACAGGCAGTGCTGAGGGTTCTCAGGTGGCTGCAAACCCACTGCCTGACTCAGAGATTGAACTTGCTGTGGTCACTATACTGGCCCACAATACTGGCATGTATTTTCCTGCACGAAGGGCGGAGGGAGGACCCAAGGGGAGCGGGGCAGGTGGCATCCGTGGAGCAACACTGCCATCCAGAGGAAGTCGTTTCCGGATCCCGCCAGGCTGGGCGCCTTGCGCCTGCGCAGGACCTGGACCTCAGGGTGCTGGCGGGCGCACGGAGCCCCGGGGGGACTCTGGAGCCTCTAGGCGGCTGGGCCCCCGGCTGGCGCGAGCTGTGCAGGCCCCACACACAGGCAGGGGCCCGGGTGGCGGCTGCAGGGGCCCTGGCGGCTGCCGCCCATCCCGCCAGAGCCGGGCAGCCTGGTGGCAGCCATTTCTGGGCGGGGCCAGGGGCAGCTATGTCAGGAGCTCTTAGTGTTGTCCTCCCTAGCTTGGTCTTAGGAACTCCCTGAGGAGCCTCCCTGCGCCCCTGTGAATTCTGCTAGGCTGTACCACCCTTCCCAGGCCCTGCTACAGCAAAGTTAGAGAGGTAAAGCAGGTTGCTTGCTTGTTTTGTTACAGGAAGTAGCTCCTTTCCTTACTGAGTGCCCTGTGGTGAGCTGTGCAGCTGCCCCTGCATCCCCCTAGATGCCCTGTGCTGGGAGTGCAGACACAGTACAGAGGGGCGTGCTGCGCAGCAGTGCAGGTGTGTGTGACCCCCAGAATGACCCTGTTGATGTGCTGTACATGGGAGGCTGTGAATGGCTGTCCCCGGCCTTCCGTGTGCTCCAGAGACGCAGAGTGTCAGTGAGTGGAGGGAGAGTGTTGCACACACAGCTGGTAGGGAGTGGTCAGGCACTTGTCCCTGCATGGAGCCCTGGATGGGCTTGGGCTGCAGGCTGTAGACATGGCGGCCACCGAGGCCTGGCCTTCCCCTCTGCAGCCCGGCAGGCTGGGCCCTCAGGATGCCTGGGTGTGGGAGCCCAGCTCTCCCACTCTGCCCACCTGCTAGGGTGCTGCCTTATTGGAAAGCCCATCCTGCATCTGATTTCACAGTTTTCCATGGGAGATGGAACAGACTCAGCATGACTCTGAAGCCTCGTCCACTGGGTGGCGCTGTTGCCCCAGGAATGAGACCATCCTGTCTGCCCCATTTCTCCCTGTAGCTACTGTGGCTGAGGAAAGTGCTGCTGTGGTGCAATCCCCTCAGGCAAGGAGTAAGGCTGGCAGTGTTAGGGTAGTGGGACAGGCAGTGGCCCTTCCTGAAGGTTCTCCTGGGGAGTGTCAGTGTCAGTGCAAGCAGCAGAATCTGTGGATATGGCTTCTTCTGAACCATGGGTCCCAGTATGCTACACTCGCCAGCTCCTATGCACTCCTGTGGAATTGAGTCTCAAGTGTTGGGGTCCCATCTTCAGTAGCATCCTGCTTTCATGGGTAAGAGAACCTAGGCTTAGGTGTCAGAGACTGTGAGAATGTCCCCTGTTGTTCTCCGTTCCTTTCTTGTTCTGCATTGATGCTAACCAAAGCGTGTGCAGAGGCACCTGGTGTGGCCAGAGCTGCATTCTTTTATTTTTTTCCCCAAGATTTATTTATTTCTTGGAAAGTCAAATATACAGAGAGAAAGGAAGATCTTCGGTCCGATGATTCACTCCCCAAGTGAGCGCAACGCCAATGCTATGCCGGGCTGAAGCCAGGATCCAGGAGCCTCTTCCGGGTCTCCCACACACGTGGGTGCAGGGTCCCAAAGCTCTGGGTCGTCCTTGACTGCTTTCCCAGGCCACAGGCAGGGAGCTGGAAGGGAAGTGGAGCTGCCGGGATTAGAACCGGCGCCCATATGGGATCCCAGCGCGTTCAAGGCGAGGACTTTAGCCGCTGGGTCACGCCGCTGAGTCACAGAGCTGCATTCTCTTGAGGACTAGAGAAAAGCCCCAGTGGGAGTGAAAGTCAGGGTGGGGGCCATGTGCACCCAGTGAACAGTGGGAGTGAGGCCTGGGTGCCCTGCAGGTGTGTCTGGTACTTCCCTCTCCCTGGGTTTGCCCAGCTGCCACCCACAGGTCAGGTACACAGGCCCTGCTCCAGCAGTTAGCCGCCCTTGGGAAGGAGCTGTGGGCTGTGGATTTGGAGCTCCTTCTGCTGTATGTGACAGTGGAAATTTGTGTCTTCTCTCAACTGCTGTGGGCATTCTCAGAGCCTTTTGTCTGTGTCAGGTGGAAGGGCAGTGGAGATGTGTAGCTTGGCATATAGCTGCTCGTGACTGTCCTGAATGTGGGTCTGTGCTGCGTGAAGGATGAGGGGATACCCTGAGAGTGGGGCCAGGTGTGGTGGTTGTGTTTCTGGGTGCCAGTCAGTGTTCACTCCACTCTCTGTGGAGCCTGACTCTGAATCCCTAAGGTTGATCTCTTTGTGTCTGTCTACCTGAGAGTTTGTGTCAAAGCGGCAGTGGCTCAGTGGACCTGCTTGGCAAGATGCCATGCATGCCAAGAGGCGGTCCCTTTGAAGTGGAGCCCTTGAGCCTGTGGTGTGGATACTGGAGCAAGGCAGTGAAGTGGAGTGGTTGAGGATGTGGTGGGTGCTGACAGCAGCTGAGATGGGTATACAAGCCTCCTGGGAAGGGGTGCTACATGTCCCCGGGACATCCATGGTTAATGTTGAGAAGCTGAGACACATTAGAAGGAGATGGGGATGATCCAGTGCTGTGTGGTGGCTGAGCACTCGCAGCCCCCAAGCATGGCAGAATGGCAGTGTTAGTACTCTGGATGTTGCTGGACCACACAGCGTTTTTTCCTGCAGGAAGGGCGGAGGGAGGACCCAAGGGGAGCGGGGCAGGTGGCATCTGTAGAGCAACACTGCCATCCAGAGGAAGTCGTTTCCGGATCCCGCCAGGCTGGGCGCCTTGCGCTTGCGCAGGACCTGGACCTCAGGGTGCTGGCGGGCGCACGGAGCCCCGGGGGGGACTCTGGAGCCTCTAGGCGGCTGGGCCCCCGGCTGGCGCGAGCTGTGCAGGCCCCACACACAGGCAGGGGCCCGGGTGGCGGCTGCAGGGGCCCTGGCGGCTGCCGCCCATCCCGCCAGAGCCGGGCAGCCTGGTGGCAGCCATTTCTGGGCGGGGCCAGGGGCAGCCAGTTGAGCCAGGGCAGGAGGGAATTGGTGTGGGGGCCGGCCAGGCGCCCTCCCACTCCAGCTCCCACTGCCGCTCCCGGGTTGTGTGCCCTTGGTCCATCTGCTGCACCCACCAGGAGCCTGGTGGGCCCATGGTCTCCACGCTCTCCCGGGCATTGCAGGCTGCGGAAGCCTGGCACCACAGCCGGCCTTCAGGATGGGTCACTGACACAAGAGAGCACTCTGTTCAGGGCCAAGGGCACTTGAGGACGCCCGTGGCACTTTTGGGCATCCTGTGGCATGCACCTGGGTCTGTGTGGCCACGTGGCCAGCCCCCCAGTGACCACTCCCCACAGCAGCCGTAGGTTGCAGCAGGAAGAGCTAAGGTGCTGAGCGCCTGCGGCCTGGTCTGGGCTCCCCATGTGCATGGGAGGCATGGCTGCACCCACAGCAGCTGGTCCCCCTGCACTCCCCGGGTCTCCAGCCCACTTGCCCACTGCAGGGCCAGTCCCAAGAGGAACAGTCCCCTGGCCCTGGCGGCCTTCACTTTCTGTGCCCCCCGGCTGTGCCAACCTGCCTGAGCCAGGCTTCGGTGTGTGTTGCGTGTGACTCTGCGTGTCTGTGTGTGTGTGTGTGTGTGTGTGTGTGTGTGTGTGTGTGTGTATGCGTGCGTGCGCGCGCTGTTGAAAGCCATGACATTCCGGGACAGTAGCAAAGCCGGGACAGTAGCAAACCGGGCCAGCCAAGGCTGCTGCCTGGGTGGCAGCCGGCACCAGGGCAGGCCAGCAGGAGCCAGCACTGGCAAGGCGAGGCGTGGACGTCCTTGGGGCCAGCCACAGCCCTGCGCGTGGTGGTGGTGGTGGACAGACAAGCGCACGTGGCCAAGCTCTCTGAGCTCGGTCAGCTGGGCCAGCGCAGGCCGCTTTCTCTGCTGCCTCTGGTGCCCGAGGCCTGAGGCCTGGAGTCCCCGGCATCCTGGTGGCCAGAGGCTCGGGGTCACGGTCCAGAGGACTTTGTGCCCTTGGTGGGGAGACCCACCGGTTTTGCGGTATGGGTAGCTGGTGAGCAGGGGGGCAGTGCCAGCACGTGTCCAGACCATGGCCACGGGCCTCCAGCCAGCAGGGTGGGTGCACCTGTCCAGGAACCGTCTGTTGGCCGTGGAGGCCTAGGGCACTTGCCATGTCCCTTGTCACATCATGGCTGCGTGTGGGCGAGCCAGAGCACCCAAGGGACCCCGGCTCCCGGGTGGGAGCGTTTGGCCGCTCTGTTGCTTGCATTGTCGGTGGCAGCTGAGGGTTGGGTTTGTCCAGGCCTCATAGCCCTGCCCTGCCAGCCTGTTTGCTGAAGCTCCTTGTGCATGTGTTTGTGTTCATGCCCTTGCACATGCCTTCCTGCATGGTCTGGTGGTGGGGATTGAGGTGCCCGCAGGCACTGAGAGACATTTGTTTGCGGGACTATGGCTCGCAGTTCAACCAAGGCAGGAAGGAGCTATTATGTCGCATGCCAGTGTGGTATTTGTCATGTGCTGCATCCCCTCTGAGCCTGATTGCCATGGTCTTACTGGATCACATGCCCCTGACGACGCTCCTGTATACAGGCATCTTTCTTCTCAAACCCACGGAACCTTCCAGTTTACGGTTCAGCCTGTGCCATCTTGGATCCTGACCCATTTTTTCCTCTCTTCCTGTGTGTCAAGCACTGATTCAGCCCGTGTGGTTTGCCAAGAGCTTTCCAATTGTAGCAGCATGTTGGGTCCCGAGCCCTGAGTCCATCTTGACGTGTGCGGAGTGGATGTTACTACACACAAATTGAGCCGCAGTGCATTTGTGACTGTCCCTGGCTCTGGGCACTTTCCCCGGGATCAGGAGTTCTCCACCTGCTGTGTCAGAAGGCCACAGCCCAGCCAAATCTTCTGTCCTGACTTGCAGGGGTGTGCCTCACTTGGTGTGCGACCAAGGACTTCCCCAGCCTTGCTTTCATGAATTCCTGGATCTTGTCCTAGAGCAAGCCGGCTGTCATTTGTTTTGCTACCCAGTGAGGGACACCTGCTCTGGATTTGCAGGCTCGTCATAGGTCGTGTTGAGCAGCTCTGTGCCACCCTTGAAAACTAGAAGCTTCCTCCAACAATAGGCACCAAAGCACTTAAAACCACCTCAAAACCCCATTTCTGGATGACACTGTTGTTGCAGAATGCTCCCCCACCACATCCTTCTCTACCTATGCATCCAACTTTTATTAAAAAATAAAAATTTGTTTTCTTTTTATTGGAAACTCAGATATACAGAGAGGAAGAGAGACAGAGGGGAAGATCTTCCGTCCATTGATTCATTCTGCAAGTGGCCACAACAGCTGGAGCTGAGCCAGTCCGATGCCTGGAGTCAGGAACCTCCTCCAGGTCTCCCATGTGGGTATAGGGTCCCAAGGGCTTGGGCGGTGCTTGACTGCTTTCCTAGGACACAGGCAGGGAGCTGGATGGGAAGTGGGGCTGCTGGGAAGAGAACTGGCTTCCATCTGGGAATGCCAGCTTGTGCGAGGCAAAGATTTTAGCTGCTAGGCTTCCAAGTTGTGCCCATCCACCTTTTTCTAAAGTACGTAAGAACAGCCCCCGGATGGACCGGGCCTGGCAAGCAGCGTTGGCTGAGTGAGGTCCTGAGGGAGCTGATTGCCCTTCCCTCTGTTCTCCCTGGGGAACATTTGCATCTAGAAGACATAAAAGACTCTAGTCATGTCAGCCCTGGGCTTTGTGCTCCATCTCCCAGTGGGAGCTAGGCCCTGAAATCAGCTTCTCCACTCAGAGTCTACCGGGCCTGCTGGGGAATGTGTGAAGAGTAGGGAAGGCCTTAGGTTCTGGGGCAGAGTTATGGCTTCCTGGGGAGCTTGGGGGCTACCTCCCTGAAGGATGACTGCCAGGGTTTCCTCTTACTGTTCCCTCATTTCCTGTTGTCTGTGCCTTTTGCAGCCCCTGTGGAGCGAGGATGGGGGAGCAATCCGAAGCCAGCATGTTACCCAGCTCAAGGACACAGGAGCAGCCCGGGTATGAAGCAGGGCATGTGGGGACAGCCAAGAGTGACAGGGTCCACATCAGATGTGCATTTGTTGGTTGGAACAGAGAAGAGTGCTAAGTCTACATACAGTGGCGGGGAGAGGAGCAAAGCTCTACTGGGCGGACAGTTGAGATGCTTCCCTGCAGCGGGAGGGCCTAGTGGAGCATAGAGCAAGCCACCGAAACCCAGGGTCTAGAGATGGTTGAACTTCCAAAGTGGATCAGGCTTCACGGCCTGCGCAAAAAGTGATTTGTTGGCTTCTGTTGTTACTAGATGGGGTAGATTGTGTGCATCTAAGAAGGGAAACTGCTTTCTTGTTTTACTGGGAGTGCTGTAGCCAGATTTTGCTGTTTACACAGTTCGTGTTTGTAAGCAGAGCTCTGTGAGATGGAGTTTTGAACAGATCCAGAGGGTCTGGTTTCTCTTTGCTATTTTTGAGGTCAGGGGACAGCTTCAGAGGCAGCACCTCATCTGGCTCAACGGCGGAGGAGTAGCCCAGGTTAGGAAGCAGTGCATTGTGGGGACAGCAGGAAGTGATGGGGATAGGGAGGCGGATGTGCTAGTGCATGTGTGTAGGCACAGGGTCATGACGCTTCCTGCAGCAAGGTTGTAAATCCATGCTCTAAGGAGGCAGAGTGGCCCGAAGCATGGAGGTGACTTTCTCCAGGACCAGGTTGTCATTATCTTCAGTTGTTGCTGATGGCAGTGTGGCTGTGCGTGCAACTCGGCCCTCTTCTACTCGCTCATTCCACCTGCATGTGCAGTTGCATTGCCATTTTACTCAAATTACGTGTCAATAGGCCATTCCTTTCTCTTTCAGTCCCCACGTAGGTCGTGGGGAACCCCTCCATATAGATACAAACTTCTAATGACCTCACTCACACTAGTGTGTGTTTTCCTCTGCCAGCATCTGGGAGTTCTCACATCTTGACACTGGGTTACAATGAAAGCCAACAGTTACCTTCTGCCTCTGACTGGCCTGGCTGTGGGGTCTGTGCTGTTTTTAAGACCAAGGGATGCCCTGCGAGTGAGCCAGGTGCAGTAGTTACGTCTGACGGTGGCCGTAACTACTCTCTTCTGGACCCTAACTCTTGAGTACCTAAACTTTATACCTTTATATAAACCTATCTGTCTGAGACTTTGTTTTAAAGTGGCTCAGTGTCTGGCCACCCAGGACATCCTGTGCAAGCTGCCATGCATGCTAAGACAAGGTCCAACTCAGATTGAAACTACGTGGGGTGTGGTTGGAGCCTTGAGATTCTGCCTTGGATTCCTGGACAGAGAAGTGAATTCTGGTGCCGGGTGTGGCAGACGAGATAAGCATTGGTGCCAACTGCTGTGGGTGCTTGGAAGTTGAACTTGTAGTAAGTATCAAAGGGAGCCCAGGAGGAGCAGTCAGAGGCAAGACTGGGCAAAAATGCCACAGGCAGTGCTGAGGGTTCTCAGGTGGCTGCAAACCCACTGCCTGACTCAGAGATTGAACTTGCTGTGGTCACTATACTGGCCCACAATACTGGCATGTATTTTCCTGCACGAAGGGCGGAGGGAGGACCCAAGGGGAGCGGGGCAGGTGGCATCCGTGGAGCAACACTGCCATCCAGAGGAAGTCGTTTCCGGATCCCGCCAGGCTGGGCGCCTTGCGCCTGCGCAGGACCTGGACCTCAGGGTGCTGGCGGGCGCACGGAGCCCCGGGGGGACTCTGGAGCCTCTAGGCGGCTGGGCCCCCGGCTGGCGCGAGCTGTGCAGGCCCCACACACAGGCAGGGGCCCGGGTGGCGGCTGCAGGGGCCCTGGCGGCTGCCGCCCATCCCGCCAGAGCCGGGCAGCCTGGTGGCAGCCATTTCTGGGCGGGGCCAGGGGCAGCTATGTCAGGAGCTCTTAGTGTTGTCCTCCCTAGCTTGGTCTTAGGAACTCCCTGAGGAGCCTCCCTGCGCCCCTGTGAATTCTGCTAGGCTGTACCACCCTTCCCAGGCCCTGCTACAGCAAAGTTAGAGAGGTAAAGCAGGTTGCTTGCTTGTTTTGTTACAGGAAGTAGCTCCTTTCCTTACTGAGTGCCCTGTGGTGAGCTGTGCAGCTGCCCCTGCATCCCCCTAGATGCCCTGTGCTGGGAGTGCAGACACAGTACAGAGGGGCGTGCTGCGCAGCAGTGCAGGTGTGTGTGACCCCCAGAATGACCCTGTTGATGTGCTGTACATGGGAGGCTGTGAATGGCTGTCCCCGGCCTTCCGTGTGCTCCAGAGACGCAGAGTGTCAGTGAGTGGAGGGAGAGTGTTGCACACACAGCTGGTAGGGAGTGGTCAGGCACTTGTCCCTGCATGGAGCCCTGGATGGGCTTGGGCTGCAGGCTGTAGACATGGCGGCCACCGAGGCCTGGCCTTCCCCTCTGCAGCCCGGCAGGCTGGGCCCTCAGGATGCCTGGGTGTGGGAGCCCAGCTCTCCCACTCTGCCCACCTGCTAGGGTGCTGCCTTATTGGAAAGCCCATCCTGCATCTGATTTCACAGTTTTCCATGGGAGATGGAACAGACTCAGCATGACTCTGAAGCCTCGTCCACTGGGTGGCGCTGTTGCCCCAGGAATGAGACCATCCTGTCTGCCCCATTTCTCCCTGTAGCTACTGTGGCTGAGGAAAGTGCTGCTGTGGTGCAATCCCCTCAGGCAAGGAGTAAGGCTGGCAGTGTTAGGGTAGTGGGACAGGCAGTGGCCCTTCCTGAAGGTTCTCCTGGGGAGTGTCAGTGTCAGTGCAAGCAGCAGAATCTGTGGATATGGCTTCTTCTGAACCATGGGTCCCAGTATGCTACACTCGCCAGCTCCTATGCACTCCTGTGGAATTGAGTCTCAAGTGTTGGGGTCCCATCTTCAGTAGCATCCTGCTTTCATGGGTAAGAGAACCTAGGCTTAGGTGTCAGAGACTGTGAGAATGTCCCCTGTTGTTCTCCGTTCCTTTCTTGTTCTGCATTGATGCTAACCAAAGCGTGTGCAGAGGCACCTGGTGTGGCCAGAGCTGCATTCTTTTATTTTTTTCCCCAAGATTTATTTATTTCTTGGAAAGTCAAATATACAGAGAGAAAGGAAGATCTTCGGTCCGATGATTCACTCCCCAAGTGAGCGCAACGCCAATGCTATGCCGGGCTGAAGCCAGGATCCAGGAGCCTCTTCCGGGTCTCCCACACACGTGGGTGCAGGGTCCCAAAGCTCTGGGTCGTCCTTGACTGCTTTCCCAGGCCACAGGCAGGGAGCTGGAAGGGAAGTGGAGCTGCCGGGATTAGAACCGGCGCCCATATGGGATCCCAGCGCGTTCAAGGCGAGGACTTTAGCCGCTGGGTCACGCCGCTGAGTCACAGAGCTGCATTCTCTTGAGGACTAGAGAAAAGCCCCAGTGGGAGTGAAAGTCAGGGTGGGGGCCATGTGCACCCAGTGAACAGTGGGAGTGAGGCCTGGGTGCCCTGCAGGTGTGTCTGGTACTTCCCTCTCCCTGGGTTTGCCCAGCTGCCACCCACAGGTCAGGTACACAGGCCCTGCTCCAGCAGTTAGCCGCCCTTGGGAAGGAGCTGTGGGCTGTGGATTTGGAGCTCCTTCTGCTGTATGTGACAGTGGAAATTTGTGTCTTCTCTCAACTGCTGTGGGCATTCTCAGAGCCTTTTGTCTGTGTCAGGTGGAAGGGCAGTGGAGATGTGTAGCTTGGCATATAGCTGCTCGTGACTGTCCTGAATGTGGGTCTGTGCTGCGTGAAGGATGAGGGGATACCCTGAGAGTGGGGCCAGGTGTGGTGGTTGTGTTTCTGGGTGCCAGTCAGTGTTCACTCCACTCTCTGTGGAGCCTGACTCTGAATCCCTAAGGTTGATCTCTTTGTGTCTGTCTACCTGAGAGTTTGTGTCAAAGCGGCAGTGGCTCAGTGGACCTGCTTGGCAAGATGCCATGCATGCCAAGAGGCGGTCCCTTTGAAGTGGAGCCCTTGAGCCTGTGGTGTGGATACTGGAGCAAGGCAGTGAAGTGGAGTGGTTGAGGATGTGGTGGGTGCTGACAGCAGCTGAGATGGGTATACAAGCCTCCTGGGAAGGGGTGCTACATGTCCCCGGGACATCCATGGTTAATGTTGAGAAGCTGAGACACATTAGAAGGAGATGGGGATGATCCAGTGCTGTGTGGTGGCTGAGCACTCGCAGCCCCCAAGCATGGCAGAATGGCAGTGTTAGTACTCTGGATGTTGCTGGACCACACAGCGTTTTTTCCTGCAGGAAGGGCGGAGGGAGGACCCAAGGGGAGCGGGGCAGGTGGCATCTGTAGAGCAACACTGCCATCCAGAGGAAGTCGTTTCCGGATCCCGCCAGGCTGGGCGCCTTGCGCTTGCGCAGGACCTGGACCTCAGGGTGCTGGCGGGCGCACGGAGCCCCGGGGGGGACTCTGGAGCCTCTAGGCGGCTGGGCCCCCGGCTGGCGCGAGCTGTGCAGGCCCCACACACAGGCAGGGGCCCGGGTGGCGGCTGCAGGGGCCCTGGCGGCTGCCGCCCATCCCGCCAGAGCCGGGCAGCCTGGTGGCAGCCATTTCTGGGCGGGGCCAGGGGCAGCCAGTTGAGCCAGGGCAGGAGGGAATTGGTGTGGGGGCCGGCCAGGCGCCCTCCCACTCCAGCTCCCACTGCCGCTCCCGGGTTGTGTGCCCTTGGTCCATCTGCTGCACCCACCAGGAGCCTGGTGGGCCCATGGTCTCCACGCTCTCCCGGGCATTGCAGGCTGCGGAAGCCTGGCACCACAGCCGGCCTTCAGGATGGGTCACTGACACAAGAGAGCACTCTGTTCAGGGCCAAGGGCACTTGAGGACGCCCGTGGCACTTTTGGGCATCCTGTGGCATGCACCTGGGTCTGTGTGGCCACGTGGCCAGCCCCCCAGTGACCACTCCCCACAGCAGCCGTAGGTTGCAGCAGGAAGAGCTAAGGTGCTGAGCGCCTGCGGCCTGGTCTGGGCTCCCCATGTGCATGGGAGGCATGGCTGCACCCACAGCAGCTGGTCCCCCTGCACTCCCCGGGTCTCCAGCCCACTTGCCCACTGCAGGGCCAGTCCCAAGAGGAACAGTCCCCTGGCCCTGGCGGCCTTCACTTTCTGTGCCCCCCGGCTGTGCCAACCTGCCTGAGCCAGGCTTCGGTGTGTGTTGCGTGTGACTCTGCGTGTCTGTGTGTGTGTGTGTGTGTGTGTGTGTGTGTGTGTGTGTGTGTATGCGTGCGTGCGCGCGCTGTTGAAAGCCATGACATTCCGGGACAGTAGCAAAGCCGGGACAGTAGCAAACCGGGCCAGCCAAGGCTGCTGCCTGGGTGGCAGCCGGCACCAGGGCAGGCCAGCAGGAGCCAGCACTGGCAAGGCGAGGCGTGGACGTCCTTGGGGCCAGCCACAGCCCTGCGCGTGGTGGTGGTGGTGGACAGACAAGCGCACGTGGCCAAGCTGTCTGAGCTCGGTCAGCTGGGCCAGCGCAGGCCGCTTTCTCTGCTGCCTCTGGTGCCCGAGGCCTGAGGCCTGGAGTCCCCGGCATCCTGGTGGCCAGAGGCTCGGGGTCACGGTCCAGAGGACTTTGTGCCCTTGGTGGGGAGACCCACCGGTTTTGCGGTATGGGTAGCTGGTGAGCAGGGGGGCAGTGCCAGCACGTGTCCAGACCATGGCCACGGGCCTCCAGCCAGCAGGGTGGGTGCACCTGTCCAGGAACCGTCTGTTGGCCGTGGAGGCCTAGGGCACTTGCCATGTCCCTTGTCACATCATGGCTGCGTGTGGGCGAGCCAGAGCACCCAAGGGACCCCGGCTCCCGGGTGGGAGCGTTTGGCCGCTCTGTTGCTTGCATTGTCGGTGGCAGCTGAGGGTTGGGTTTGTCCAGGCCTCATAGCCCTGCCCTGCCAGCCTGTTTGCTGAAGCTCCTTGTGCATGTGTTTGTGTTCATGCCCTTGCACATGCCTTCCTGCATGGTCTGGTGGTGGGGATTGAGGTGCCCGCAGGCACTGAGAGACATTTGTTTGCGGGACTATGGCTCGCAGTTCAACCAAGGCAGGAAGGAGCTATTATGTCGCATGCCAGTGTGGTATTTGTCATGTGCTGCATCCCCTCTGAGCCTGATTGCCATGGTCTTACTGGATCACATGCCCCTGACGACGCTCCTGTATACAGGCATCTTTCTTCTCAAACCCACGGAACCTTCCAGTTTACGGTTCAGCCTGTGCCATCTTGGATCCTGACCCATTTTTTCCTCTCTTCCTGTGTGTCAAGCACTGATTCAGCCCGTGTGGTTTGCCAAGAGCTTTCCAATTGTAGCAGCATGTTGGGTCCCGAGCCCTGAGTCCATCTTGACGTGTGCGGAGTGGATGTTACTACACACAAATTGAGCCGCAGTGCATTTGTGACTGTCCCTGGCTCTGGGCACTTTCCCCGGGATCAGGAGTTCTCCACCTGCTGTGTCAGAAGGCCACAGCCCAGCCAAATCTTCTGTCCTGACTTGCAGGGGTGTGCCTCACTTGGTGTGCGACCAAGGACTTCCCCAGCCTTGCTTTCATGAATTCCTGGATCTTGTCCTAGAGCAAGCCGGCTGTCATTTGTTTTGCTACCCAGTGAGGGACACCTGCTCTGGATTTGCAGGCTCGTCATAGGTCGTGTTGAGCAGCTCTGTGCCACCCTTGAAAACTAGAAGCTTCCTCCAACAATAGGCACCAAAGCACTTAAAACCACCTCAAAACCCCATTTCTGGATGACACTGTTGTTGCAGAATGCTCCCCCACCACATCCTTCTCTACCTATGCATCCAACTTTTATTAAAAAATAAAAATTTGTTTTCTTTTTATTGGAAACTCAGATATACAGAGAGGAAGAGAGACAGAGGGGAAGATCTTCCGTCCATTGATTCATTCTGCAAGTGGCCACAACAGCTGGAGCTGAGCCAGTCCGATGCCTGGAGTCAGGAACCTCCTCCAGGTCTCCCATGTGGGTATAGGGTCCCAAGGGCTTGGGCGGTGCTTGACTGCTTTCCTAGGACACAGGCAGGGAGCTGGATGGGAAGTGGGGCTGCTGGGAAGAGAACTGGCTTCCATCTGGGAATGCCAGCTTGTGCGAGGCAAAGATTTTAGCTGCTAGGCTTCCAAGTTGTGCCCATCCACCTTTTTCTAAAGTACGTAAGAACAGCCCCCGGATGGACCGGGCCTGGCAAGCAGCGTTGGCTGAGTGAGGTCCTGAGGGAGCTGATTGCCCTTCCCTCTGTTCTCCCTGGGGAACATTTGCATCTAGAAGACATAAAAGACTCTAGTCATGTCAGCCCTGGGCTTTGTGCTCCATCTCCCAGTGGGAGCTAGGCCCTGAAATCAGCTTCTCCACTCAGAGTCTACCGGGCCTGCTGGGGAATGTGTGAAGAGTAGGGAAGGCCTTAGGTTCTGGGGCAGAGTTATGGCTTCCTGGGGAGCTTGGGGGCTACCTCCCTGAAGGATGACTGCCAGGGTTTCCTCTTACTGTTCCCTCATTTCCTGTTGTCTGTGCCTTTTGCAGCCCCTGTGGAGCGAGGATGGGGGAGCAATCCGAAGCCAGCATGTTACCCAGCTCAAGGACACAGGAGCAGCCCGGGTATGAAGCAGGGCATTGTGGGGCCGACACATCAGTTGGGAGGAGTAGGTGGATGCTGCCCTGGCTAGGCTGGGGTCGTAGGTCGTCACTCCCTGTGTAGTGGGCTCAGTGCCTTCCTTGCTGTACTCACAGGAGAGCCTGTGGCCCCAATTGGGCCACACACGGTTCACTATCACATCCACCGCCCCAGGGATTTCCCAGGTTTACTCAACCACGTGGGCCTATGTGTACCAACCCTCCCACTCTCTCCCTGCATCTGTCAGACCTCCGAATATAAACCCTCATTAACCCAATGTGTATGTGTGTGTGTATGTTTACAAAGCCAACCTCAGGGAGATCTCAACAGCCAGCCCCTGGCAAGTTGGAAGCAATCTTAAGCATTTGGTGTGTACAACTTTCCCCTGCAGCCCACGTGGTTATGCAGCCTCACTTAGGCCAGTGGAAGGATAACTGAGAGCGGACTGGTGTGGATGTGTGTGGCCCTGGTTGTCTGCATTCCTCACACTGCTACCATCAGTACCTCTGTATTCCTGGGAATTAAGAGATAAGAACCCCCACCTCACTCACCCTGCCCCGTTGGCTGGCCTCCACTCTCCTCCTCCTGCACCCCCAACACTAGCAACTCCAGGACTGGCCCTCAAGGGACAGCTGCTGCACACAGTCTGGACACGTGCTGGCACTGCACCCCTGCTCACCAGCTACCCATACCGCAAAACCGGTGGGTCTCCCCACCAAGGGCACAAAGTCCTCTGGACCGTGACCCCGAGCCTCTGGCCACCAGGATGCCGGGGACTCCAGGCCTCAGGCCTCGGGCACCAGAGGCAGCAGAGAAAGCGGCCTGTGCTGGCCCAGCTGACCGAGCTCAGAGAGCTTGGCCACGTGCGCTTGTCTGTCCACCACCACCACCACGCGCAGGGCTGTGGCTGGCCCCAAGGACGTCCACGCCTCGCCTTGCCAGTGCTGGCTCCTGCTGGCCTGCCCTTGTGCCGGCTGCCACCCAGGCAGCAGCCTTGGCTGGCCCGGTTTGCTACTGTCCCGGCTTTGCTACCGTCCCGGAATGTCATGTCTTTCAACAGCGCGCGCGCACGCATACACACACACACACACACACACACACACAGACACGCAGAGTCACACGCAACACACACCGAAGCCTGGCTCAGGCAGGTTGGCACAGCCGGGGGGCACAGAAAGTGAAGGCCGCCAGGGCCAGGGGACTGTTCCTCTTGGGACTGGCCCTGCAGTGGGCAAGTGGGCTGGAGACCCGGGGAGTGCAGGGGGACCAGCTGCTGTGGGTGCAGCCATGCCTCCCATGCACATGGGGAGCCCAGACCAGGCCGCAGGCGCTCAGCACCTTAGCTCTTCCTGCTGCAACCTACGGCTGCTGTGGGGAGTGGTCACTGGGGGGCTGGCCACGTGGCCACACAGACCCAGGTGCATGCCACAGGATGCCCAAAAGTGCCACGGGCGTCCTCAAGTGCCCTTGGCCCTGTACAGAGTGCTCTCTTGTGTCAGTGACCCATCCTGAAGGCCGGCTGTGGTGCCAGGCTTCCGCAGCCTGCAATGCCCGGGAGAGCGTGGAGACCATGGGCCCACCAGGCTCCTGGTGGGTGCAGCAGATGGACCAAGGGCACGCAACCCGGGAGCGGCAGTGGGAGCTGGAGTGGGAGGGCGCCTGGCCGGCCCCCACACCAATTCCCTCCTGCCCTGGCTCAACTGGCTGCCCCTGGCCCCGCCCAGAAATGGCTGCCACCAGGCTGCCCGGCTCTGGCGAGATGGGCGGCAGCCGCCAGGGCCCCTGCAGCCGCCACCCGGGCCCCTGCCTGTGTGTGGGGCCTGCACAGCTCGCGCCAGCCGGGGGCCCAGCCGCCTAGAGGCTCCAGAGTCCCCCCGGGGCTCCGTGCGCCCGCCAGCACCCTGAGGTCCAGGTCCTGCGCAGGCGCAAGGCGCCCAGCCTGGCGGGATCCGGAAACGACTTCCTCTGGATGGCAGTGTTGCTCCACGGATGCCACCTGCCCCGCTCCCCTTAGGTCCTCCCTCCGCCCTTCGTGCAGGAAAAAACGCTCCGTGTCTCTGTGTGGTACAGTCCAGCACAGTGCACTCCAGCATGGCCGCTCCCCAGCATGGCCGCTCCGCCTGGCCGCCAGGGCAGACAACCAGGGAGTGAGCAGGACAGTGCGCGCACACATCGCCTGCCCTCTGCACGCTCCTCTGGGGCTGCCCTGGGCACCAACACACAGCGCCAGGGAAGTCCCCCAGCTCACTGCAGCCCTGGAGGGCACCTGCTCCTAGCCCAGGCCCCGCCCCAACCTGCCCCCAACTAACCCTCCCCTCTCTTACTCAAGGCCTTGCTCCCAAACCCCACTCTCCTCCCCAAAAACACCCACCCACACTCACAACACACCCACTCCCACTCCCACTCCCACAGCAGGACGCTGCACACTCTGCTCCCCACCCTCAACACCTCAGGGCCTGGGGCTCCTCTGGCCCCACCTGCCAACCTCACCTTCTGGGGACCAGTGCTCATGGCATACCAGGGAACACCCTCTGCTTGGGCTGCTGCTCAAGGGCCTGGTCCTGCTCAAGGCCCTGCACCACCACCACTGGGTCCCCCTGCGCCATGCAGCTGGACATCACACTGGTGCCAACACGGCAAGCGCAGGTGGCCTGCGTCCCTCCGGCTCCACGTCTGGCACGGGGCCTGCTCTCCCAGGGACACTCTTTGGCATTCCACTGCACGCAGGGAGGCTTCTCTTTGGGGGCTCTCTCGGGCCCCCTCTTGCCCTCCCCCACCTCACTCACCCTGCCCCGTTGGCTGGCCTCCACTCTCCTCCTCCTGCACCCCCAACACTAGCAACTCCAGGACTGGCCCTCAAGGGACAGCTGCTGCACACAGTCTGGACACGTGCTGGCACTGCACCCCTGCTCACCAGCTACCCATACCGCAAAACCGGTGGGTCTCCCCACCAAGGGCACAAAGTCCTCTGGACCGTGACCCCGAGCCTCTGGCCACCAGGATGCCGGGGACTCCAGGCCTCAGGCCTCGGGCACCAGAGGCAGCAGAGAAAGCGGCCTGTGCTGGCCCAGCTGACCGAGCTCAGAGAGCTTGGCCACGTGCGCTTGTCTGTCCACCACCACCACCACGCGCAGGGCTGTGGCTGGCCCCAAGGACGTCCACGCCTCGCCTTGCCAGTGCTGGCTCCTGCTGGCCTGCCCTTGTGCCGGCTGCCACCCAGGCAGCAGCCTTGGCTGGCCCGGTTTGCTACTGTCCCGGCTTTGCTACTGTCCCGGAATGTCATGTCTTTCAACAGCGCGCGCGCACGCATACACACACACACACACACAGACACGCAGAGTCACACGCAACACACACCGAAGCCTGGCTCAGGCAGGTTGGCACAGCCGGGGGGCACAGAAAGTGAAGGCCGCCAGGGCCAGGGGACTGTTCCTCTTGGGAATGGCCCTGCAGTGGGCAAGTGGGCTGGAGACCCGGGGAGTGCAGGGGGACCAGCTGCTGTGGGTGCAGCCATGCCTCCCATGCACATGGGGAGCCCAGACCAGGCCGCAGGCGCTCAGCACCTTAGCTCTTCCTGCTGCAACCTACGGCTGCTGTGGGGAGTGGTCACTGGGGGGCTGGCCATGTGGCCACACAGACCCAGGTGCATGCCACAGGATGCCCAAAAGTGCCACGGGCGTCCTCAAGTGCCCTTGGCCCTGTACAGAGTGCTCTCTTGTGTCAGCGACCCATCCTGAAGGCCGGCTGTGGTGCCAGGCTTCCGCAGCCTGCAATGCCCGGGAGAGCGTGGAGACCATGGGCCCACCAGGCTCCTGGTGGGTGCAGCAGATGGACCAAGGGCACGCAACCCGGGAGCGGCAGTGGGAGCTGGAGTGGGAGGGCGCCTGGCTGGTCCCCACACCAATTCCCTCCTGCCCTGGCTCAACTGGCTGCCCCTGGCCCCGCCCAGAAATGGCTGCCACCAGGCTGCCCGGCTCTGGCGAGATGGGCGGCAGCCGCCAGGGCCCCTGCAGCCGCCACCCGGGCCCCTGCCTGTGTGTGGGGCCTGCACAGCTCGCGCCAGCCGGGGGCCCAGCCGCCTAGAGGCTCCAGAGTCCCCCCGGGGCTTCCGTGCGCCCGCCAGCACCCTGAGGTCCAGGTCCTGCGCAGGCGCAAGGCGCCCAGCCTGGCGGGATCCGGAAACGACTTCCTCTGGATGGCAGTGTTGCTCCACGGATGCCACCTGCCCCGCTCCCCTTAGGTCCTCCCTCCGCCCTTCGTGCAGGAAAAAACGCTCCGTGTCTCTGTGTGGTACAGTCCAGCACAGTGCACTCCAGCATGGCCGCTCCCCAGCATGGCCGCTCCGCCTGGCCGCCAGGGCAGACAACCAGGGAGTGAGCAGGACAGTGCGCGCACAACATCGCCTGCCCTCTGCACGCTCCTCTGGGGCTGCCCTGGGCACCAACACACAGCGCCAGGGAAGTCCCCCAGCTCACTGCAGCCCTGGAGGGCACCTGCTCCTAGCCCAGGCCCCGCCCCAACCTGCCCCCAACTAACCCTCCCCTCTCTTACTCAAGGCCTTGCTCCCAAACCCCACTCTCCTCCCCAAAAACACCCACCCACACTCACAACACACCCACTCCCACTCCCACTCCCACAGCAGGACGCTGCACACTCTGCTCCCCACCCTCAACACCTCAGGGCCTGGGGCTCCTCTGGCCCCACCTGCCAACCTCACCTTCTGGGGACCAGTGCTCATGGCATACCAGGGAACACCCTCTGCTTGGGCTGCTGCTCAAGGGCCTGGTCCTGCTCAAGGCCCTGCACCACCACCACTGGGTCCCCCTGCGCCATGCAGCTGGACATCACACTGGTGCCAACACGGCAAGCGCAGGTGGCCTGCGTCCCTCCGGCTCCACGTCTGGCACGGGGCCTGCTCTCCCAGGGACACTCTTTGGCATTCCACTGCACGCAGGGAGGCTTCTCTTTGGGGGCTCTCTCGGGCCCCCTCTTGCCCTCCCCCACCTCACTCACCCTGCCCCGTTGGCTGGCCTCCACTCTCCTCCTCCTGCACCCCCAACACTAGCAACTCCAGGACTGGCCCTCAAGGGACAGCTGCTGCACACAGTCTGGACACGTGCTGGCACTGCACCCCTGCTCACCAGCTACCCATACCGCAAAACCGGTGGGTCTCCCCACCAAGGGCACAAAGTCCTCTGGACCGTGACCCCGAGCCTCTGGCCACCAGGATGCCGGGGACTCCAGGCCTCAGGCCTCGGGCACCAGAGGCAGCAGAGAAAGCGGCCTGTGCTGGCCCAGCTGACCGAGCTCAGAGAGCTTGGCCACGTGCGCTTGTCTGTCCACCACCACCACCACGCGCAGGGCTGTGGCTGGCCCCAAGGACGTCCACGCCTCGCCTTGCCAGTGCTGGCTCCTGCTGGCCTGCCCTTGTGCCGGCTGCCACCCAGGCAGCAGCCTTGGCTGGCCCGGTTTGCTACTGTCCCGGCTTTGCTACTGTCCCGGAATGTCATGTCTTTCAACAGCGCGCGCGCACGCATACACACACACACACACACACACACACACAGACACGCAGAGTCACACGCAACACACACCGAAGCCTGGCTCAGGCAGGTTGGCACAGCCGGGGGGCACAGAAAGTGAAGGCCGCCAGGGCCAGGGGACTGTTCCTCTTGGGACTGGCCCTGCAGTGGGCAAGTGGGCTGGAGACCCGGGGAGTGCAGGGGGACCAGCTGCTGTGGGTGCAGCCATGCCTCCCATGCACATGGGGAGCCCAGACCAGGCCGCAGGCGCTCAGCACCTTAGCTCTTCCTGCTGCAACCTACGGCTGCTGTGGGGAGTGGTCACTGGGGGGCTGGCCATGTGGCCACACAGACCCAGGTGCATGCCACAGGATGCCCAAAAGTGCCACGGGCGTCCTCAAGTGCCCTTGGCCCTGTACAGAGTGCTCTCTTGTGTCAGCGACCCATCCTGAAGGCCGGCTGTGGTGCCAGGCTTCCGCAGCCTGCAATGCCCGGGAGAGCGTGGAGACCATGGGCCCACCAGGCTCCTGGTGGGTGCAGCAGATGGACCAAGGGCACGCAAACCCGGGAGCGGCAGTGGGAGCTGGAGTGGGAGGGCGCCTGGCTGGTCCCCACACCAATTCCCTCCTGCCCTGGCTCAACTGGCTGCCCCTGGCCCCGCCCAGAAATGGCTGCCACCAGGCTGCCCGGCTCTGGCGAGATGGGCGGCAGCCGCCAGGGCCCCTGCAGCCGCCACCCGGGCCCCTGCCTGTGTGTGGGGCCTGCACAGCTCGCGCCAGCCGGGGGCCCAGCCGCCTAGAGGCTCCAGAGTCCCCCCGGGGCTCCGTGCGCCCGCCAGCACCCTGAGGTCCAGGTCCTGCGCAGGCGCAAGGCGCCCAGCCTGGCGGGATCCGGAAACGACTTCCTCTGGATGGCAGTGTTGCTCCACGGATGCCACCTGCCCCGCTCCCCTTAGGTCCTCCCTCCGCCCTTCGTGCAGGAAAAAACGCTCCGTGTCTCTGTGTGGTACAGTCCAGCACAGTGCACTCCAGCATGGCCGCTCCCCAGCATGGCCGCTCCGCCTGGCCGCCAGGGCAGACAACCAGGGAGTGAGCAGGACAGTGCGCGCACAACATCGCCTGCCCTCTGCACGCTCCTCTGGGGCTGCCCTGGGCACCAACACACAGCGCCAGGGAAGTCCCCCAGCTCACTGCAGCCCTGGAGGGCACCTGCTCCTAGCCCAGGCCCCGCCCCAACCTGCCCCCAACTAACCCTCCCCTCTCTTACTCAAGGCCTTGCTCCCAAACCCCACTCTCCTCCCCAAAAACACCCACCCACACTCCCACTCCCACTCCCACTCCCACAGCAGGACGCTGCACACTCTGCTCCCCACCCTCAACACCTCAGGGCCTGGGGCTCCTCTGGCCCCACCTGCCAACCTCACCTTCTGGGGACCAGTGCTCATGGCATACCAGGGAACACCCTCTGCTTGGGCTGCTGCTCAAGGGCCTGGTCCTGCTCAAGGCCCTGCACCACCACCACTGGGTCCCCCTGCGCCATGCAGCTGGACATCACACTGGTGCCAACACGGCAAGCGCAGGTGGCCTGCGTCCCTCCGGCTCCACGTCTGGCACGGGGCCTGCTCTCCCAGGGACACTCTTTGGCATTCCACTGCACGCAGGGAGGCTTCTCTTTGGGGGCTCTCTCGGGCCCCCTCTTGCCCTCCCCCACCTCACTCACCCTGCCCCGTTGGCTGGCCTCCACTCTCCTCCTCCTGCACCCCCAACACTAGCAACTCCAGGACTGGCCCTCAAGGGACAGCTGCTGCACACAGTCTGGACACGTGCTGGCACTGCACCCCTGCTCACCAGCTACCCATACCGCAAAACCGGTGGGTCTCCCCACCAAGGGCACAAAGTCCTCTGGACCGTGACCCCGAGCCTCTGGCCACCAGGATGCCGGGGACTCCAGGCCTCAGGCCTCGGGCACCAGAGGCAGCAGAGAAAGCGGCCTGTGCTGGCCCAGCTGACCGAGCTCAGAGAGCTTGGCCACGTGCGCTTGTCTGTCCACCACCACCACCACGCGCAGGGCTGTGGCTGGCCCCAAGGACGTCCACGCCTCGCCTTGCCAGTGCTGGCTCCTGCTGGCCTGCCCTTGTGCCGGCTGCCACCCAGGCAGCAGCCTTGGCTGGCCCGGTTTGCTACTGTCCCGGCTTTGCTACCGTCCCGGAATGTCATGTCTTTCAACAGCGCGCGCGCACGCATACACACACACACACACACACACACACACACACACAGACACGCAGAGTCACACGCAACACACACCGAAGCCTGGCTCAGGCAGGTTGGCACAGCCGGGGGGCACAGAAAGTGAAGGCCGCCAGGGCCAGGGGACTGTTCCTCTTGGGACTGGCCCTGCAGTGGGCAAGTGGGCTGGAGACCCGGGGAGTGCAGGGGGACCAGCTGCTGTGGGTGCAGCCATGCCTCCCATGCACATGGGGAGCCCAGACCAGGCCGCAGGCGCTCAGCACCTTAGCTCTTCCTGCTGCAACCTACGGCTGCTGTGGGGAGTGGTCACTGGGGGGCTGGCCACGTGGCCACACAGACCCAGGTGCATGCCACAGGATGCCCAAAAGTGCCACGGGCGTCCTCAAGTGCCCTTGGCCCTGTACAGAGTGCTCTCTTGTGTCAGCGACCCATCCTGAAGGCCGGCTGTGGTGCCAGGCTTCCGCAGCCTGCAATGCCCGGGAGAGCGTGGAGACCATGGGCCCACCAGGCTCCTGGTGGGTGCAGCAGATGGACCAAGGGCACGCAACCCGGGAGCGGCAGTGGGAGCTGGAGTGGGAGGGCGCCTGGCCGGCCCCCACACCAATTCCCTCCTGCCCTGGCTCAACTGGCTGCCCCTGGCCCCGCCCAGAAATGGCTGCCACCAGGCTGCCCGGCTCTGGCGAGATGGGCGGCAGCCGCCAGGGCCCCTGCAGCCGCCACCCGGGCCCCTGCCTGTGTGTGGGGCCTGCACAGCTCGCGCCAGCCGGGGGCCCAGCCGCCTAGAGGCTCCAGAGTCCCCCCGGGGCTCCGTGCGCCCGCCAGCACCCTGAGGTCCAGGTCCTGCGCAGGCGCAAGGCGCCCAGCCTGGCGGGATCCGGAAACGACTTCCTCTGGATGGCAGTGTTGCTCCACGGATGCCACCTGCCCCGCTCCCCTTAGGTCCTCCCTCCGCCCTTCGTGCAGGAAAAAACGCTCCGTGTCTCTGTGTGGTACAGTCCAGCACAGTGCACTCCAGCATGGCCGCTCCCCAGCATGGCCGCTCCGCCTGGCCGCCAGGGCAGACAACCAGGGAGTGAGCAGGACAGTGCGCGCACAACATCGCCTGCCCTCTGCACGCTCCTCTGGGGCTGCCCTGGGCACCAACACACAGCGCCAGGGAAGTCCCCCAGCTCACTGCAGCCCTGGAGGGCACCTGCTCCTAGCCCAGGCCCCGCCCCAACCTGCCCCCAACTAACCCTCCCCTCTCTTACTCAAGGCCTTGCTCCCAAACCCCACTCTCCTCCCCAAAAACACCCACCCACACTCACAACACACCCACTCCCACTCCCACTCCCACAGCAGGACGCTGCACACTCTGCTCCCCACCCTCAACACCTCAGGGCCTGGGGCTCCTCTGGCCCCACCTGCCAACCTCACCTTCTGGGGACCAGTGCTCATGGCATACCAGGGAACACCCTCTGCTTGGGCTGCTGCTCAAGGGCCTGGTCCTGCTCAAGGCCCTGCACCACCACCACTGGGTCCCCCTGCGCCATGCAGCTGGACATCACACTGGTGCCAACACGGCAAGCGCAGGTGGCCTGCGTCCCTCCGGCTCCACGTCTGGCACGGGGCCTGCTCTCCCAGGGACACTCTTTGGCATTCCACTGCACGCAGGGAGGCTTCTCTTTGGGGGCTCTCTCGGGCCCCCTCTTGCCCTCCCCCACCTCACTCACCCTGCCCCGTTGGCTGGCCTCCACTCTCCTCCTCCTGCACCCCCAACACTAGCAACTCCAGGACTGGCCCTCAAGGGACAGCTGCTGCACACAGTCTGGACACGTGCTGGCACTGCACCCCTGCTCACCAGCTACCCATACCGCAAAACCGGTGGGTCTCCCCACCAAGGGCACAAAGTCCTCTGGACCGTGACCCCGAGCCTCTGGCCACCAGGATGCCGGGGACTCCAGGCCTCAGGCCTCGGGCACCAGAGGCAGCAGAGAAAGCGGCCTGTGCTGGCCCAGCTGACCGAGCTCAGAGAGCTTGGCCACGTGCGCTTGTCTGTCCACCACCACCACCACGCGCAGGGCTGTGGCTGGCCCCAAGGACGTCCACGCCTCGCCTTGCCAGTGCTGGCTCCTGCTGGCCTGCCCTTGTGCCGGCTGCCACCCAGGCAGCAGCCTTGGCTGGCCCGGTTTGCTACTGTCCCGGCTTTGCTACCGTCCCGGAATGTCATGTCTTTCAACAGCGCGCGCGCACGCATACACACACACACACACACACACACACACAGACACGCAGAGTCACACGCAACACACACCGAAGCCTGGCTCAGGCAGGTTGGCACAGCCGGGGGCACAGAAAGTGAAGGCCACCAGGGCCAGGGGACTGTTCCTCTTGGGACTGGCCCTGCAGTGGGCAAGTGGGCTGGAGACCCGGGGAGTGCAGGGGGACCAGCTGCTGTGGGTGCAGCCATGCCTCCCATGCACATGGGGAGCCCAGACCAGGCCGCAGGCGCTCAGCACCTTAGCTCTTCCTGCTGCAACCTACGGCTGCTGTGGGGAGTGGTCACTGGGGGGCTGGCCACGTGGCCACACAGACCCAGGTGCATGCCACAGGATGCCCAAAAGTGCCACGGGCGTCCTCAAGTGCCCTTGGCCCTGTACAGAGTGCTCTCTTGTGTCAGTGACCCATCCTGAAGGCCGGCTGTGGTGCCAGGCTTCCGCAGCCTGCAATGCCCGGGAGAGCGTGGAGACCATGGGCCCACCAGGCTCCTGGTGGGTGCAGCAGATGGACCAAGGGCACGCAACCCGGGAGCGGCAGTGGGAGCTGGAGTGGGAGGGCGCCTGGCCGGCCCCCACACCAATTCCCTCCTGCCCTGGCTCAACTGGCTGCCCCTGGCCCCGCCCAGAAATGGCTGCCACCAGGCTGCCCGGCTCTGGCGAGATGGGCGGCAGCCGCCAGGGCCCCTGCAGCCGCCACCCGGGCCCCTGCCTGTGTGTGGGGCCTGCACAGCTCGCGCCAGCCGGGGGCCCAGCCGCCTAGAGGCTCCAGAGTCCCCCCGGGGCTCCGTGCGCCCGCCAGCACCCTGAGGTCCAGGTCCTGCGCAGGCGCAAGGCGCCCAGCCTGGCGGGATCCGGAAACGACTTCCTCTGGATGGCAGTGTTGCTCCACGGATGCCACCTGCCCCGCTCCCCTTAGGTCCTCCCTCCGCCCTTCGTGCAGGAAAAAACGCTCCGTGTCTCTGTGTGGTACAGTCCAGCACAGTGCACTCCAGCATGGCCGCTCCCCAGCATGGCCGCTCCGCCTGGCCGCCAGGGCAGACAACCAGGGAGTGAGCAGGACAGTGCGCGCACACATCGCCTGCCCTCTGCACGCTCCTCTGGGGCTGCCCTGGGCACCAACACACAGCGCCAGGGAAGTCCCCCAGCTCACTGCAGCCCTGGAGGGCACCTGCTCCTAGCCCAGGCCCCGCCCCAACCTGCCCCCAACTAACCCTCCCCTCTCTTACTCAAGGCCTTGCTCCCAAACCCCACTCTCCTCCCCAAAAACACCCACCCACACTCACAACACACCCACTCCCACTCCCACTCCCACAGCAGGACGCTGCACACTCTGCTCCCCACCCTCAACACCTCAGGGCCTGGGGCTCCTCTGGCCCCACCTGCCAACCTCACCTTCTGGGGACCAGTGCTCATGGCATACCAGGGAACACCCTCTGCTTGGGCTGCTGCTCAAGGGCCTGGTCCTGCTCAAGGCCCTGCACCACCACCACTGGGTCCCCCTGCGCCATGCAGCTGGACATCACACTGGTGCCAACACGGCAAGCGCAGGTGGCCTGCGTCCCTCCGGCTCCACGTCTGGCACGGGGCCTGCTCTCCCAGGGACACTCTTTGGCATTCCACTGCACGCAGGGAGGCTTCTCTTTGGGGGCTCTCTCGGGCCCCCTCTTGCCCTCCCCCACCTCACTCACCCTGCCCCGTTGGCTGGCCTCCACTCTCCTCCTCCTGCACCCCCAACACTAGCAACTCCAGGACTGGCCCTCAAGGGACAGCTGCTGCACACAGTCTGGACACGTGCTGGCACTGCACCCCTGCTCACCAGCTACCCATACCGCAAAACCGGTGGGTCTCCCCACCAAGGGCACAAAGTCCTCTGGACCGTGACCCCGAGCCTCTGGCCACCAGGATGCCGGGGACTCCAGGCCTCAGGCCTCGGGCACCAGAGGCAGCAGAGAAAGCGGCCTGTGCTGGCCCAGCTGACCGAGCTCAGAGAGCTTGGCCACGTGCGCTTGTCTGTCCACCACCACCACCACGCGCAGGGCTGTGGCTGGCCCCAAGGACGTCCACGCCTCGCCTTGCCAGTGCTGGCTCCTGCTGGCCTGCCCTTGTGCCGGCTGCCACCCAGGCAGCAGCCTTGGCTGGCCCGGTTTGCTACTGTCCCGGCTTTGCTACCGTCCCGGAATGTCATGTCTTTCAACAGCGCGCGCGCACGCATACACACACACACACACACACACACACACAGACACGCAGAGTCACACGCAACACACACCGAAGCCTGGCTCAGGCAGGTTGGCACAGCCGGGGGGCACAGAAAGTGAAGGCCACCAGGGCCAGGGGACTGTTCCTCTTGGGACTGGCCCTGCAGTGGGCAAGTGGGCTGGAGACCCGGGGAGTGCAGGGGGACCAGCTGCTGTGGGTGCAGCCATGCCTCCCATGCACATGGGGAGCCCAGACCAGGCCGCAGGCGCTCAGCACCTTAGCTCTTCCTGCTGCAACCTACGGCTGCTGTGGGGAGTGGTCACTGGGGGGCTGGCCACGTGGCCACACAGACCCAGGTGCATGCCACAGGATGCCCAAAAGTGCCACGGGCGTCCTCAAGTGCCCTTGGCCCTGTACAGAGTGCTCTCTTGTGTCAGTGACCCATCCTGAAGGCCGGCTGTGGTGCCAGGCTTCCGCAGCCTGCAATGCCCGGGAGAGCGTGGAGACCATGGGCCCACCAGGCTCCTGGTGGGTGCAGCAGATGGACCAAGGGCACGCAACCCGGGAGCGGCAGTGGGAGCTGGAGTGGGAGGGCGCCTGGCCGGCCCCCACACCAATTCCCTCCTGCCCTGGCTCAACTGGCTGCCCCTGGCCCCGCCCAGAAATGGCTGCCACCAGGCTGCCCGGCTCTGGCGAGATGGGCGGCAGCCGCCAGGGCCCCTGCAGCCGCCACCCGGGCCCCTGCCTGTGTGTGGGGCCTGCACAGCTCGCGCCAGCCGGGGGCCCAGCCGCCTAGAGGCTCCAGAGTCCCCCCGGGGCTCCGTGCGCCCGCCAGCACCCTGAGGTCCAGGTCCTGCGCAGGCGCAAGGCGCCCAGCCTGGCGGGATCCGGAAACGACTTCCTCTGGATGGCAGTGTTGCTCCACGGATGCCACCTGCCCCGCTCCCCTTAGGTCCTCCCTCCGCCCTTCGTGCAGGAAAAAACGCTCCGTGTCTCTGTGTGGTACAGTCCAGCACAGTGCACTCCAGCATGGCCGCTCCCCAGCATGGCCGCTCCGCCTGGCCGCCAGGGCAGACAACCAGGGAGTGAGCAGGACAGTGCGCGCACACATCGCCTGCCCTCTGCACGCTCCTCTGGGGCTGCCCTGGGCACCAACACACAGCGCCAGGGAAGTCCCCCAGCTCACTGCAGCCCTGGAGGGCACCTGCTCCTAGCCCAGGCCCCGCCCCAACCTGCCCCCAACTAACCCTCCCCTCTCTTACTCAAGGCCTTGCTCCCAAACCCCACTCTCCTCCCCAAAAACACCCACCCACACTCACAACACACCCACTCCCACTCCCACTCCCACAGCAGGACGCTGCACACTCTGCTCCCCACCCTCAACACCTCAGGGCCTGGGGCTCCTCTGGCCCCACCTGCCAACCTCACCTTCTGGGGACCAGTGCTCATGGCATACCAGGGAACACCCTCTGCTTGGGCTGCTGCTCAAGGGCCTGGTCCTGCTCAAGGCCCTGCACCACCACCACTGGGTCCCCCTGCGCCATGCAGCTGGACATCACACTGGTGCCAACACGGCAAGCGCAGGTGGCCTGCGTCCCTCCGGCTCCACGTCTGGCACGGGGCCTGCTCTCCCAGGGACACTCTTTGGCATTCCACTGCACGCAGGGAGGCTTCTCTTTGGGGGCTCTCTCGGGCCCCCTCTTGCCCTCCCCCACCTCACTCACCCTGCCCCGTTGGCTGGCCTCCACTCTCCTCCTCCTGCACCCCCAACACTAGCAACTCCAGGACTGGCCCTCAAGGGACAGCTGCTGCACACAGTCTGGACACGTGCTGGCACTGCACCCCTGCTCACCAGCTACCCATACCGCAAAACCGGTGGGTCTCCCCACCAAGGGCACAAAGTCCTCTGGACCGTGACCCCGAGCCTCTGGCCACCAGGATGCCGGGGACTCCAGGCCTCAGGCCTCGGGCACCAGAGGCAGCAGAGAAAGCGGCCTGTGCTGGCCCAGCTGACCGAGCTCAGAGAGCTTGGCCACGTGCGCTTGTCTGTCCACCACCACCACCACGCGCAGGGCTGTGGCTGGCCCCAAGGACGTCCACGCCTCGCCTTGCCAGTGCTGGCTCCTGCTGGCCTGCCCTTGTGCCGGCTGCCACCCAGGCAGCAGCCTTGGCTGGCCCGGTTTGCTACTGTCCCGGCTTTGCTACCGTCCCGGAATGTCATGTCTTTCAACAGCGCGCGCGCACGCATACACACACACACACACACACACACACACAGACACGCAGAGTCACACGCAACACACACCGAAGCCTGGCTCAGGCAGGTTGGCACAGCCGGGGGGCACAGAAAGTGAAGGCCGCCAGGGCCAGGGGACTGTTCCTCTTGGGACTGGCCCTGCAGTGGGCAAGTGGGCTGGAGACCCGGGGAGTGCAGGGGGACCAGCTGCTGTGGGTGCAGCCATGCCTCCCATGCACATGGGGAGCCCAGACCAGGCCGCAGGCGCTCAGCACCTTAGCTCTTCCTGCTGCAACCTACGGCTGCTGTGGGGAGTGGTCACTGGGGGGCTGGCCACGTGGCCACACAGACCCAGGTGCATGCCACAGGATGCCCAAAAGTGCCACGGGCGTCCTCAAGTGCCCTTGGCCCTGTACAGAGTGCTCTCTTGTGTCAGTGACCCATCCTGAAGGCCGGCTGTGGTGCCAGGCTTCCGCAGCCTGCAATGCCCGGGAGAGCGTGGAGACCATGGGCCCACCAGGCTCCTGGTGGGTGCAGCAGATGGACCAAGGGCACGCAACCCGGGAGCGGCAGTGGGAGCTGGAGTGGGAGGGCGCCTGGCCGGCCCCCACACCAATTCCCTCCTGCCCTGGCTCAACTGGCTGCCCCTGGCCCCGCCCAGAAATGGCTGCCACCAGGCTGCCCGGCTCTGGCGAGATGGGCGGCAGCCGCCAGGGCCCCTGCAGCCGCCACCCGGGCCCCTGCCTGTGTGTGGGGCCTGCACAGCTCGCGCCAGCCGGGGGCCCAGCCGCCTAGAGGCTCCAGAGTCCCCCCGGGGCTCCGTGCGCCCGCCAGCACCCTGAGGTCCAGGTCCTGCGCAGGCGCAAGGCGCCCAGCCTGGCGGGATCCGGAAACGACTTCCTCTGGATGGCAGTGTTGCTCCACGGATGCCACCTGCCCCGCTCCCCTTAGGTCCTCCCTCCGCCCTTCGTGCAGGAAAAAACGCTCCGTGTCTCTGTGTGGTACAGTCCAGCACAGTGCACTCCAGCATGGCCGCTCCCCAGCATGGCCGCTCCGCCTGGCCGCCAGGGCAGACAACCAGGGAGTGAGCAGGACAGTGCGCGCACACATCGCCTGCCCTCTGCACGCTCCTCTGGGGCTGCCCTGGGCACCAACACACAGCGCCAGGGAAGTCCCCCAGCTCACTGCAGCCCTGGAGGGCACCTGCTCCTAGCCCAGGCCCCGCCCCAACCTGCCCCCAACTAACCCTCCCCTCTCTTACTCAAGGCCTTGCTCCCAAACCCCACTCTCCTCCCCAAAAACACCCACCCACACTCACAACACACCCACTCCCACTCCCACTCCCACAGCAGGACGCTGCACACTCTGCTCCCCACCCTCAACACCTCAGGGCCTGGGGCTCCTCTGGCCCCACCTGCCAACCTCACCTTCTGGGGACCAGTGCTCATGGCATACCAGGGAACACCCTCTGCTTGGGCTGCTGCTCAAGGGCCTGGTCCTGCTCAAGGCCCTGCACCACCACCACTGGGTCCCCCTGCGCCATGCAGCTGGACATCACACTGGTGCCAACACGGCAAGCGCAGGTGGCCTGCGTCCCTCCGGCTCCACGTCTGGCACGGGGCCTGCTCTCCCAGGGACACTCTTTGGCATTCCACTGCACGCAGGGAGGCTTCTCTTTGGGGGCTCTCTCGGGCCCCCTCTTGCCCTCCCCCACCTCACTCACCCTGCCCCGTTGGCTGGCCTCCACTCTCCTCCTCCTGCACCCCCAACACTAGCAACTCCAGGACTGGCCCTCAAGGGACAGCTGCTGCACACAGTCTGGACACGTGCTGGCACTGCACCCCTGCTCACCAGCTACCCATACCGCAAAACCGGTGGGTCTCCCCACCAAGGGCACAAAGTCCTCTGGACCGTGACCCCGAGCCTCTGGCCACCAGGATGCCGGGGACTCCAGGCCTCAGGCCTCGGGCACCAGAGGCAGCAGAGAAAGCGGCCTGTGCTGGCCCAGCTGACCGAGCTCAGAGAGCTTGGCCACGTGCGCTTGTCTGTCCACCACCACCACCACGCGCAGGGCTGTGGCTGGCCCCAAGGACGTCCACGCCTCGCCTTGCCAGTGCTGGCTCCTGCTGGCCTGCCCTTGTGCCGGCTGCCACCCAGGCAGCAGCCTTGGCTGGCCCGGTTTGCTACTGTCCCGGCTTTGCTACCGTCCCGGAATGTCATGTCTTTCAACAGCGCGCGCGCACGCATACACACACACACACACACACACACACACAGACACGCAGAGTCACACGCAACACACACCGAAGCCTGGCTCAGGCAGGTTGGCACAGCCGGGGGGCACAGAAAGTGAAGGCCGCCAGGGCCAGGGGACTGTTCCTCTTGGGACTGGCCCTGCAGTGGGCAAGTGGGCTGGAGACCCGGGGAGTGCAGGGGGACCAGCTGCTGTGGGTGCAGCCATGCCTCCCATGCACATGGGGAGCCCAGACCAGGCCGCAGGCGCTCAGCACCTTAGCTCTTCCTGCTGCAACCTACGGCTGCTGTGGGGAGTGGTCACTGGGGGGCTGGCCACGTGGCCACACAGACCCAGGTGCATGCCACAGGATGCCCAAAAGTGCCACGGGCGTCCTCAAGTGCCCTTGGCCCTGTACAGAGTGCTCTCTTGTGTCAGTGACCCATCCTGAAGGCCGGCTGTGGTGCCAGGCTTCCGCAGCCTGCAATGCCCGGGAGAGCGTGGAGACCATGGGCCCACCAGGCTCCTGGTGGGTGCAGCAGATGGACCAAGGGCACGCAACCCGGGAGCGGCAGTGGGAGCTGGAGTGGGAGGGCGCCTGGCCGGCCCCCACACCAATTCCCTCCTGCCCTGGCTCAACTGGCTGCCCCTGGCCCCGCCCAGAAATGGCTGCCACCAGGCTGCCCGGCTCTGGCGAGATGGGCGGCAGCCGCCAGGGCCCCTGCAGCCGCCACCCGGGCCCCTGCCTGTGTGTGGGGCCTGCACAGCTCGCGCCAGCCGGGGGCCCAGCCGCCTAGAGGCTCCAGAGTCCCCCCGGGGCTCCGTGCGCCCGCCAGCACCCTGAGGTCCAGGTCCTGCGCAGGCGCAAGGCGCCCAGCCTGGCGGGATCCGGAAACGACTTCCTCTGGATGGCAGTGTTGCTCCACGGATGCCACCTGCCCCGCTCCCCTTAGGTCCTCCCTCCGCCCTTCGTGCAGGAAAAAACGCTCCGTGTCTCTGTGTGGTACAGTCCAGCACAGTGCACTCCAGCATGGCCGCTCCCCAGCATGGCCGCTCCGCCTGGCCGCCAGGGCAGACAACCAGGGAGTGAGCAGGACAGTGCGCGCACACATCGCCTGCCCTCTGCACGCTCCTCTGGGGCTGCCCTGGGCACCAACACACAGCGCCAGGGAAGTCCCCCAGCTCACTGCAGCCCTGGAGGGCACCTGCTCCTAGCCCAGGCCCCGCCCCAACCTGCCCCCAACTAACCCTCCCCTCTCTTACTCAAGGCCTTGCTCCCAAACCCCACTCTCCTCCCCAAAAACACCCACCCACACTCACAACACACCCACTCCCACTCCCACTCCCACAGCAGGACGCTGCACACTCTGCTCCCCACCCTCAACACCTCAGGGCCTGGGGCTCCTCTGGCCCCACCTGCCAACCTCACCTTCTGGGGACCAGTGCTCATGGCATACCAGGGAACACCCTCTGCTTGGGCTGCTGCTCAAGGGCCTGGTCCTGCTCAAGGCCCTGCACCACCACCACTGGGTCCCCCTGCGCCATGCAGCTGGACATCACACTGGTGCCAACACGGCAAGCGCAGGTGGCCTGCGTCCCTCCGGCTCCACGTCTGGCACGGGGCCTGCTCTCCCAGGGACACTCTTTGGCATTCCACTGCACGCAGGGAGGCTTCTCTTTGGGGGCTCTCTCGGGCCCCCTCTTGCCCTCCCCCACCTCACTCACCCTGCCCCGTTGGCTGGCCTCCACTCTCCTCCTCCTGCACCCCCAACACTAGCAACTCCAGGACTGGCCCTCAAGGGACAGCTGCTGCACACAGTCTGGACACGTGCTGGCACTGCACCCCTGCTCACCAGCTACCCATACCGCAAAACCGGTGGGTCTCCCCACCAAGGGCACAAAGTCCTCTGGACCGTGACCCCGAGCCTCTGGCCACCAGGATGCCGGGGACTCCAGGCCTCAGGCCTCGGGCACCAGAGGCAGCAGAGAAAGCGGCCTGTGCTGGCCCAGCTGACCGAGCTCAGAGAGCTTGGCCACGTGCGCTTGTCTGTCCACCACCACCACCACGCGCAGGGCTGTGGCTGGCCCCAAGGACGTCCACGCCTCGCCTTGCCAGTGCTGGCTCCTGCTGGCCTGCCCTTGTGCCGGCTGCCACCCAGGCAGCAGCCTTGGCTGGCCCGGTTTGCTACTGTCCCGGCTTTGCTACCGTCCCGGAATGTCATGTCTTTCAACAGCGCGCGCGCACGCATACACACACACACACACACACACACACACAGACACGCAGAGTCACACGCAACACACACCGAAGCCTGGCTCAGGCAGGTTGGCACAGCCGGGGGGCACAGAAAGTGAAGGCCGCCAGGGCCAGGGGACTGTTCCTCTTGGGACTGGCCCTGCAGTGGGCAAGTGGGCTGGAGACCCGGGGAGTGCAGGGGGACCAGCTGCTGTGGGTGCAGCCATGCCTCCCATGCACATGGGGAGCCCAGACCAGGCCGCAGGCGCTCAGCACCTTAGCTCTTCCTGCTGCAACCTACGGCTGCTGTGGGGAGTGGTCACTGGGGGGCTGGCCACGTGGCCACACAGACCCAGGTGCATGCCACAGGATGCCCAAAAGTGCCACGGGCGTCCTCAAGTGCCCTTGGCCCTGTACAGAGTGCTCTCTTGTGTCAGCGACCCATCCTGAAGGCCGGCTGTGGTGCCAGGCTTCCGCAGCCTGCAATGCCCGGGAGAGCGTGGAGACCATGGGCCCACCAGGCTCCTGGTGGGTGCAGCAGATGGACCAAGGGCACGCAACCCGGGAGCGGCAGTGGGAGCTGGAGTGGGAGGGCGCCTGGCCGGCCCCCACACCAATTCCCTCCTGCCCTGGCTCAACTGGCTGCCCCTGGCCCCGCCCAGAAATGGCTGCCACCAGGCTGCCCGGCTCTGGCGAGATGGGCGGCAGCCGCCAGGGCCCCTGCAGCCGCCACCCGGGCCCCTGCCTGTGTGTGGGGCCTGCACAGCTCGCGCCAGCCGGGGGCCCAGCCGCCTAGAGGCTCCAGAGTCCCCCCGGGGCTCCGTGCGCCCGCCAGCACCCTGAGGTCCAGGTCCTGCGCAGGCGCAAGGCGCCCAGCCTGGCGGGATCCGGAAACGACTTCCTCTGGATGGCAGTGTTGCTCCACGGATGCCACCTGCCCCGCTCCCCTTAGGTCCTCCCTCCGCCCTTCGTGCAGGAAAAAACGCTCCGTGTCTCTGTGTGGTACAGTCCAGCACAGTGCACTCCAGCATGGCCGCTCCCCAGCATGGCCGCTCCGCCTGGCCGCCAGGGCAGACAACCAGGGAGTGAGCAGGACAGTGCGCGCACACATCGCCTGCCCTCTGCACGCTCCTCTGGGGCTGCCCTGGGCACCAACACACAGCGCCAGGGAAGTCCCCCAGCTCACTGCAGCCCTGGAGGGCACCTGCTCCTAGCCCAGGCCCCGCCCCAACCTGCCCCCAACTAACCCTCCCCTCTCTTACTCAAGGCCTTGCTCCCAAACCCCACTCTCCTCCCCAAAAACACCCACCCACACTCACAACACACCCACTCCCACTCCCACTCCCACAGCAGGACGCTGCACACTCTGCTCCCCACCCTCAACACCTCAGGGCCTGGGGCTCCTCTGGCCCCACCTGCCAACCTCACCTTCTGGGGACCAGTGCTCATGGCATACCAGGGAACACCCTCTGCTTGGGCTGCTGCTCAAGGGCCTGGTCCTGCTCAAGGCCCTGCACCACCACCACTGGGTCCCCCTGCGCCATGCAGCTGGACATCACACTGGTGCCAACACGGCAAGCGCAGGTGGCCTGCGTCCCTCCGGCTCCACGTCTGGCACGGGGCCTGCTCTCCCAGGGACACTCTTTGGCATTCCACTGCACGCAGGGAGGCTTCTCTTTGGGGGCTCTCTCGGGCCCCCTCTTGCCCTCCCCCACCTCACTCACCCTGCCCCGTTGGCTGGCCTCCACTCTCCTCCTCCTGCACCCCCAACACTAGCAACTCCAGGACTGGCCCTCAAGGGACAGCTGCTGCACACAGTCTGGACACGTGCTGGCACTGCACCCCTGCTCACCAGCTACCCATACCGCAAAACCGGTGGGTCTCCCCACCAAGGGCACAAAGTCCTCTGGACCGTGACCCCGAGCCTCTGGCCACCAGGATGCCGGGGACTCCAGGCCTCAGGCCTCGGGCACCAGAGGCAGCAGAGAAAGCGGCCTGTGCTGGCCCAGCTGACCGAGCTCAGAGAGCTTGGCCACGTGCGCTTGTCTGTCCACCACCACCACCACGCGCAGGGCTGTGGCTGGCCCCAAGGACGTCCACGCCTCGCCTTGCCAGTGCTGGCTCCTGCTGGCCTGCCCTTGTGCCGGCTGCCACCCAGGCAGCAGCCTTGGCTGGCCCGGTTTGCTACTGTCCCGGCTTTGCTACCGTCCCGGAATGTCATGTCTTTCAACAGCGCGCGCGCACGCATACACACACACACACACACACACACACAGACACGCAGAGTCACACGCAACACACACCGAAGCCTGGCTCAGGCAGGTTGGCACAGCCGGGGGCACAGAAAGTGAAGGCCGCCAGGGCCAGGGGACTGTTCCTCTTGGGACTGGCCCTGCAGTGGGCAAGTGGGCTGGAGACCCGGGGAGTGCAGGGGGACCAGCTGCTGTGGGTGCAGCCATGCCTCCCATGCACATGGGGAGCCCAGACCAGGCCGCAGGCGCTCAGCACCTTAGCTCTTCCTGCTGCAACCTACGGCTGCTGTGGGGAGTGGTCACTGGGGGGCTGGCCACGTGGCCACACAGACCCAGGTGCATGCCACAGGATGCCCAAAAGTGCCACGGGCGTCCTCAAGTGCCCTTGGCCCTGTACAGAGTGCTCTCTTGTGTCAGCGACCCATCCTGAAGGCCGGCTGTGGTGCCAGGCTTCCGCAGCCTGCAATGCCCGGGAGAGCGTGGAGACCATGGGCCCACCAGGCTCCTGGTGGGTGCAGCAGATGGACCAAGGGCACGCAACCCGGGAGCGGCAGTGGGAGCTGGAGTGGGAGGGCGCCTGGCCGGCCCCCACACCAATTCCCTCCTGCCCTGGCTCAACTGGCTGCCCCTGGCCCCGCCCAGAAATGGCTGCCACCAGGCTGCCCGGCTCTGGCGAGATGGGCGGCAGCCGCCAGGGCCCCTGCAGCCGCCACCCGGGCCCCTGCCTGTGTGTGGGGCCTGCACAGCTCGCGCCAGCCGGGGGCCCAGCCGCCTAGAGGCTCCAGAGTCCCCCCGGGGCTCCGTGCGCCCGCCAGCACCCTGAGGTCCAGGTCCTGCGCAGGCGCAAGGCGCCCAGCCTGGCGGGATCCGGAAACGACTTCCTCTGGATGGCAGTGTTGCTCCACGGATGCCACCTGCCCCGCTCCCCTTAGGTCCTCCCTCCGCCCTTCGTGCAGGAAAAAACGCTCCGTGTCTCTGTGTGGTACAGTCCAGCACAGTGCACTCCAGCATGGCCGCTCCCCAGCATGGCCGCTCCGCCTGGCCGCCAGGGCAGACAACCAGGGAGTGAGCAGGACAGTGCGCGCACACATCGCCTGCCCTCTGCACGCTCCTCTGGGGCTGCCCTGGGCACCAACACACAGCGCCAGGGAAGTCCCCCAGCTCACTGCAGCCCTGGAGGGCACCTGCTCCTAGCCCAGGCCCCGCCCCAACCTGCCCCCAACTAACCCTCCCCTCTCTTACTCAAGGCCTTGCTCCCAAACCCCACTCTCCTCCCCAAAAACACCCACCCACACTCACAACACACCCACTCCCACTCCCACTCCCACAGCAGGACGCTGCACACTCTGCTCCCCACCCTCAACACCTCAGGGCCTGGGGCTCCTCTGGCCCCACCTGCCAACCTCACCTTCTGGGGACCAGTGCTCATGGCATACCAGGGAACACCCTCTGCTTGGGCTGCTGCTCAAGGGCCTGGTCCTGCTCAAGGCCCTGCACCACCACCACTGGGTCCCCCTGCGCCATGCAGCTGGACATCACACTGGTGCCAACACGGCAAGCGCAGGTGGCCTGCGTCCCTCCGGCTCCACGTCTGGCACGGGGCCTGCTCTCCCAGGGACACTCTTTGGCATTCCACTGCACGCAGGGAGGCTTCTCTTTGGGGGCTCTCTCGGGCCCCCTCTTGCCCTCCCCCACCTCACTCACCCTGCCCCGTTGGCTGGCCTCCACTCTCCTCCTCCTGCACCCCCAACACTAGCAACTCCAGGACTGGCCCTCAAGGGACAGCTGCTGCACACAGTCTGGACACGTGCTGGCACTGCACCCCTGCTCACCAGCTACCCATACCGCAAAACCGGTGGGTCTCCCCACCAAGGGCACAAAGTCCTCTGGACCGTGACCCCGAGCCTCTGGCCACCAGGATGCCGGGGACTCCAGGCCTCAGGCCTCGGGCACCAGAGGCAGCAGAGAAAGCGGCCTGTGCTGGCCCAGCTGACCGAGCTCAGAGAGCTTGGCCACGTGCGCTTGTCTGTCCACCACCACCACCACGCGCAGGGCTGTGGCTGGCCCCAAGGACGTCCACGCCTCGCCTTGCCAGTGCTGGCTCCTGCTGGCCTGCCCTTGTGCCGGCTGCCACCCAGGCAGCAGCCTTGGCTGGCCCGGTTTGCTACTGTCCCGGCTTTGCTACCGTCCCGGAATGTCATGTCTTTCAACAGCGCGCGCGCACGCATACACACACACACACACACACACACACACAGACACGCAGAGTCACACGCAACACACACCGAAGCCTGGCTCAGGCAGGTTGGCACAGCCGGGGGCACAGAAAGTGAAGGCCGCCAGGGCCAGGGGACTGTTCCTCTTGGGACTGGCCCTGCAGTGGGCAAGTGGGCTGGAGACCCGGGGAGTGCAGGGGGACCAGCTGCTGTGGGTGCAGCCATGCCTCCCATGCACATGGGGAGCCCAGACCAGGCCGCAGGCGCTCAGCACCTTAGCTCTTCCTGCTGCAACCTACGGCTGCTGTGGGGAGTGGTCACTGGGGGGCTGGCCACGTGGCCACACAGACCCAGGTGCATGCCACAGGATGCCCAAAAGTGCCACGGGCGTCCTCAAGTGCCCTTGGCCCTGTACAGAGTGCTCTCTTGTGTCAGCGACCCATCCTGAAGGCCGGCTGTGGTGCCAGGCTTCCGCAGCCTGCAATGCCCGGGAGAGCGTGGAGACCATGGGCCCACCAGGCTCCTGGTGGGTGCAGCAGATGGACCAAGGGCACGCAACCCGGGAGCGGCAGTGGGAGCTGGAGTGGGAGGGCGCCTGGCCGGCCCCCACACCAATTCCCTCCTGCCCTGGCTCAACTGGCTGCCCCTGGCCCCGCCCAGAAATGGCTGCCACCAGGCTGCCCGGCTCTGGCGAGATGGGCGGCAGCCGCCAGGGCCCCTGCAGCCGCCACCCGGGCCCCTGCCTGTGTGTGGGGCCTGCACAGCTCGCGCCAGCCGGGGGCCCAGCCGCCTAGAGGCTCCAGAGTCCCCCCGGGGCTCCGTGCGCCCGCCAGCACCCTGAGGTCCAGGTCCTGCGCAGGCGCAAGGCGCCCAGCCTGGCGGGATCCGGAAACGACTTCCTCTGGATGGCAGTGTTGCTCCACGGATGCCACCTGCCCCGCTCCCCTTAGGTCCTCCCTCCGCCCTTCGTGCAGGAAAAAACGCTCCGTGTCTCTGTGTGGTACAGTCCAGCACAGTGCACTCCAGCATGGCCGCTCCCCAGCATGGCCGCTCCGCCTGGCCGCCAGGGCAGACAACCAGGGAGTGAGCAGGACAGTGCGCGCACACATCGCCTGCCCTCTGCACGCTCCTCTGGGGCTGCCCTGGGCACCAACACACAGCGCCAGGGAAGTCCCCCAGCTCACTGCAGCCCTGGAGGGCACCTGCTCCTAGCCCAGGCCCCGCCCCAACCTGCCCCCAACTAACCCTCCCCTCTCTTACTCAAGGCCTTGCTCCCAAACCCCACTCTCCTCCCCAAAAACACCCACCCACACTCACAACACACCCACTCCCACTCCCACTCCCACAGCAGGACGCTGCACACTCTGCTCCCCACCCTCAACACCTCAGGGCCTGGGGCTCCTCTGGCCCCACCTGCCAACCTCACCTTCTGGGGACCAGTGCTCATGGCATACCAGGGAACACCCTCTGCTTGGGCTGCTGCTCAAGGGCCTGGTCCTGCTCAAGGCCCTGCACCACCACCACTGGGTCCCCCTGCGCCATGCAGCTGGACATCACACTGGTGCCAACACGGCAAGCGCAGGTGGCCTGCGTCCCTCCGGCTCCACGTCTGGCACGGGGCCTGCTCTCCCAGGGACACTCTTTGGCATTCCACTGCACGCAGGGAGGCTTCTCTTTGGGGGCTCTCTCGGGCCCCCTCTTGCCCTCCCCCACCTCACTCACCCTGCCCCGTTGGCTGGCCTCCACTCTCCTCCTCCTGCACCCCCAACACTAGCAACTCCAGGACTGGCCCTCAAGGGACAGCTGCTGCACACAGTCTGGACACGTGCTGGCACTGCACCCCTGCTCACCAGCTACCCATACCGCAAAACCGGTGGGTCTCCCCACCAAGGGCACAAAGTCCTCTGGACCGTGACCCCGAGCCTCTGGCCACCAGGATGCCGGGGACTCCAGGCCTCAGGCCTCGGGCACCAGAGGCAGCAGAGAAAGCGGCCTGTGCTGGCCCAGCTGACCGAGCTCAGAGAGCTTGGCCACGTGCGCTTGTCTGTCCACCACCACCACCACGCGCAGGGCTGTGGCTGGCCCCAAGGACGTCCACGCCTCGCCTTGCCAGTGCTGGCTCCTGCTGGCCTGCCCTTGTGCCGGCTGCCACCCAGGCAGCAGCCTTGGCTGGCCCGGTTTGCTACTGTCCCGGCTTTGCTACCGTCCCGGAATGTCATGTCTTTCAACAGCGCGCGCGCACGCATACACACACACACACACACACACACACAGACACGCAGAGTCACACGCAACACACACCGAAGCCTGGCTCAGGCAGGTTGGCACAGCCGGGGGGCACAGAAAGTGAAGGCCGCCAGGGCCAGGGGACTGTTCCTCTTGGGACTGGCCCTGCAGTGGGCAAGTGGGCTGGAGACCCGGGGAGTGCAGGGGGACCAGCTGCTGTGGGTGCAGCCATGCCTCCCATGCACATGGGGAGCCCAGACCAGGCCGCAGGCGCTCAGCACCTTAGCTCTTCCTGCTGCAACCTACGGCTGCTGTGGGGAGTGGTCACTGGGGGGCTGGCCACGTGGCCACACAGACCCAGGTGCATGCCACAGGATGCCCAAAAGTGCCACGGGCGTCCTCAAGTGCCCTTGGCCCTGTACAGAGTGCTCTCTTGTGTCAGCGACCCATCCTGAAGGCCGGCTGTGGTGCCAGGCTTCCGCAGCCTGCAATGCCCGGGAGAGCGTGGAGACCATGGGCCCACCAGGCTCCTGGTGGGTGCAGCAGATGGACCAAGGGCACGCAACCCGGGAGCGGCAGTGGGAGCTGGAGTGGGAGGGCGCCTGGCCGGCCCCCACACCAATTCCCTCCTGCCCTGGCTCAACTGGCTGCCCCTGGCCCCGCCCAGAAATGGCTGCCACCAGGCTGCCCGGCTCTGGCGAGATGGGCGGCAGCCGCCAGGGCCCCTGCAGCCGCCACCCGGGCCCCTGCCTGTGTGTGGGGCCTGCACAGCTCGCGCCAGCCGGGGGCCCAGCCGCCTAGAGGCTCCAGAGTCCCCCCGGGGCTCCGTGCGCCCGCCAGCACCCTGAGGTCCAGGTCCTGCGCAGGCGCAAGGCGCCCAGCCTGGCGGGATCCGGAAACGACTTCCTCTGGATGGCAGTGTTGCTCCACGGATGCCACCTGCCCCGCTCCCCTTAGGTCCTCCCTCCGCCCTTCGTGCAGGAAAAAACGCTCCGTGTCTCTGTGTGGTACAGTCCAGCACAGTGCACTCCAGCATGGCCGCTCCCCAGCATGGCCGCTCCGCCTGGCCGCCAGGGCAGACAACCAGGGAGTGAGCAGGACAGTGCGCGCACACATCGCCTGCCCTCTGCACGCTCCTCTGGGGCTGCCCTGGGCACCAACACACAGCGCCAGGGAAGTCCCCCAGCTCACTGCAGCCCTGGAGGGCACCTGCTCCTAGCCCAGGCCCCGCCCCAACCTGCCCCCAACTAACCCTCCCCTCTCTTACTCAAGGCCTTGCTCCCAAACCCCACTCTCCTCCCCAAAAACACCCACCCACACTCACAACACACCCACTCCCACTCCCACTCCCACAGCAGGACGCTGCACACTCTGCTCCCCACCCTCAACACCTCAGGGCCTGGGGCTCCTCTGGCCCCACCTGCCAACCTCACCTTCTGGGGACCAGTGCTCATGGCATACCAGGGAACACCCTCTGCTTGGGCTGCTGCTCAAGGGCCTGGTCCTGCTCAAGGCCCTGCACCACCACCACTGGGTCCCCCTGCGCCATGCAGCTGGACATCACACTGGTGCCAACACGGCAAGCGCAGGTGGCCTGCGTCCCTCCGGCTCCACGTCTGGCACGGGGCCTGCTCTCCCAGGGACACTCTTTGGCATTCCACTGCACGCAGGGAGGCTTCTCTTTGGGGGCTCTCTCGGGCCCCCTCTTGCCCTCCCCCACCTCACTCACCCTGCCCCGTTGGCTGGCCTCCACTCTCCTCCTCCTGCACCCCCAACACTAGCAACTCCAGGACTGGCCCTCAAGGGACAGCTGCTGCACACAGTCTGGACACGTGCTGGCACTGCACCCCTGCTCACCAGCTACCCATACCGCAAAACCGGTGGGTCTCCCCACCAAGGGCACAAAGTCCTCTGGACCGTGACCCCGAGCCTCTGGCCACCAGGATGCCGGGGACTCCAGGCCTCAGGCCTCGGGCACCAGAGGCAGCAGAGAAAGCGGCCTGTGCTGGCCCAGCTGACCGAGCTCAGAGAGCTTGGCCACGTGCGCTTGTCTGTCCACCACCACCACCACGCGCAGGGCTGTGGCTGGCCCCAAGGACGTCCACGCCTCGCCTTGCCAGTGCTGGCTCCTGCTGGCCTGCCCTTGTGCCGGCTGCCACCCAGGCAGCAGCCTTGGCTGGCCCGGTTTGCTACTGTCCCGGCTTTGCTACCGTCCCGGAATGTCATGTCTTTCAACAGCGCGCGCGCACGCATACACACACACACACACACACACACACAGACACGCAGAGTCACACGCAACACACACCGAAGCCTGGCTCAGGCAGGTTGGCACAGCCGGGGGGCACAGAAAGTGAAGGCCGCCAGGGCCAGGGGACTGTTCCTCTTGGGACTGGCCCTGCAGTGGGCAAGTGGGCTGGAGACCCGGGGAGTGCAGGGGGACCAGCTGCTGTGGGTGCAGCCATGCCTCCCATGCACATGGGGAGCCCAGACCAGGCCGCAGGCGCTCAGCACCTTAGCTCTTCCTGCTGCAACCTACGGCTGCTGTGGGGAGTGGTCACTGGGGGGCTGGCCACGTGGCCACACAGACCCAGGTGCATGCCACAGGATGCCCAAAAGTGCCACGGGCGTCCTCAAGTGCCCTTGGCCCTGTACAGAGTGCTCTCTTGTGTCAGCGACCCATCCTGAAGGCCGGCTGTGGTGCCAGGCTTCCGCAGCCTGCAATGCCCGGGAGAGCGTGGAGACCATGGGCCCACCAGGCTCCTGGTGGGTGCAGCAGATGGACCAAGGGCACGCAACCCGGGAGCGGCAGTGGGAGCTGGAGTGGGAGGGCGCCTGGCCGGCCCCCACACCAATTCCCTCCTGCCCTGGCTCAACTGGCTGCCCCTGGCCCCGCCCAGAAATGGCTGCCACCAGGCTGCCCGGCTCTGGCGAGATGGGCGGCAGCCGCCAGGGCCCCTGCAGCCGCCACCCGGGCCCCTGCCTGTGTGTGGGGCCTGCACAGCTCGCGCCAGCCGGGGGCCCAGCCGCCTAGAGGCTCCAGAGTCCCCCCGGGGCTCCGTGCGCCCGCCAGCACCCTGAGGTCCAGGTCCTGCGCAGGCGCAAGGCGCCCAGCCTGGCGGGATCCGGAAACGACTTCCTCTGGATGGCAGTGTTGCTCCACGGATGCCACCTGCCCCGCTCCCCTTAGGTCCTCCCTCCGCCCTTCGTGCAGGAAAAAACGCTCCGTGTCTCTGTGTGGTACAGTCCAGCACAGTGCACTCCAGCATGGCCGCTCCCCAGCATGGCCGCTCCGCCTGGCCGCCAGGGCAGACAACCAGGGAGTGAGCAGGACAGTGCGCGCACACATCGCCTGCCCTCTGCACGCTCCTCTGGGGCTGCCCTGGGCACCAACACACAGCGCCAGGGAAGTCCCCCAGCTCACTGCAGCCCTGGAGGGCACCTGCTCCTAGCCCAGGCCCCGCCCCAACCTGCCCCCAACTAACCCTCCCCTCTCTTACTCAAGGCCTTGCTCCCAAACCCCACTCTCCTCCCCAAAAACACCCACCCACACTCACAACACACCCACTCCCACTCCCACTCCCACAGCAGGACGCTGCACACTCTGCTCCCCACCCTCAACACCTCAGGGCCTGGGGCTCCTCTGGCCCCACCTGCCAACCTCACCTTCTGGGGACCAGTGCTCATGGCATACCAGGGAACACCCTCTGCTTGGGCTGCTGCTCAAGGGCCTGGTCCTGCTCAAGGCCCTGCACCACCACCACTGGGTCCCCCTGCGCCATGCAGCTGGACATCACACTGGTGCCAACACGGCAAGCGCAGGTGGCCTGCGTCCCTCCGGCTCCACGTCTGGCACGGGGCCTGCTCTCCCAGGGACACTCTTTGGCATTCCACTGCACGCAGGGAGGCTTCTCTTTGGGGGCTCTCTCGGGCCCCCTCTTGCCCTCCCCCACCTCACTCACCCTGCCCCGTTGGCTGGCCTCCACTCTCCTCCTCCTGCACCCCCAACACTAGCAACTCCAGGACTGGCCCTCAAGGGACAGCTGCTGCACACAGTCTGGACACGTGCTGGCACTGCACCCCTGCTCACCAGCTACCCATACCGCAAAACCGGTGGGTCTCCCCACCAAGGGCACAAAGTCCTCTGGACCGTGACCCCGAGCCTCTGGCCACCAGGATGCCGGGGACTCCAGGCCTCAGGCCTCGGGCACCAGAGGCAGCAGAGAAAGCGGCCTGTGCTGGCCCAGCTGACCGAGCTCAGAGAGCTTGGCCACGTGCGCTTGTCTGTCCACCACCACCACCACGCGCAGGGCTGTGGCTGGCCCCAAGGACGTCCACGCCTCGCCTTGCCAGTGCTGGCTCCTGCTGGCCTGCCCTTGTGCCGGCTGCCACCCAGGCAGCAGCCTTGGCTGGCCCGGTTTGCTACTGTCCCGGCTTTGCTACCGTCCCGGAATGTCATGTCTTTCAACAGCGCGCGCGCACGCATACACACACACACACACACACACACACAGACACGCAGAGTCACACGCAACACACACCGAAGCCTGGCTCAGGCAGGTTGGCACAGCCGGGGGGCACAGAAAGTGAAGGCCGCCAGGGCCAGGGGACTGTTCCTCTTGGGACTGGCCCTGCAGTGGGCAAGTGGGCTGGAGACCCGGGGAGTGCAGGGGGACCAGCTGCTGTGGGTGCAGCCATGCCTCCCATGCACATGGGGAGCCCAGACCAGGCCGCAGGCGCTCAGCACCTTAGCTCTTCCTGCTGCAACCTACGGCTGCTGTGGGGAGTGGTCACTGGGGGGCTGGCCACGTGGCCACACAGACCCAGGTGCATGCCACAGGATGCCCAAAAGTGCCACGGGCGTCCTCAAGTGCCCTTGGCCCTGTACAGAGTGCTCTCTTGTGTCAGCGACCCATCCTGAAGGCCGGCTGTGGTGCCAGGCTTCCGCAGCCTGCAATGCCCGGGAGAGCGTGGAGACCATGGGCCCACCAGGCTCCTGGTGGGTGCAGCAGATGGACCAAGGGCACGCAACCCGGGAGCGGCAGTGGGAGCTGGAGTGGGAGGGCGCCTGGCCGGCCCCCACACCAATTCCCTCCTGCCCTGGCTCAACTGGCTGCCCCTGGCCCCGCCCAGAAATGGCTGCCACCAGGCTGCCCGGCTCTGGCGAGATGGGCGGCAGCCGCCAGGGCCCCTGCAGCCGCCACCCGGGCCCCTGCCTGTGTGTGGGGCCTGCACAGCTCGCGCCAGCCGGGGGCCCAGCCGCCTAGAGGCTCCAGAGTCCCCCCGGGGCTCCGTGCGCCCGCCAGCACCCTGAGGTCCAGGTCCTGCGCAGGCGCAAGGCGCCCAGCCTGGCGGGATCCGGAAACGACTTCCTCTGGATGGCAGTGTTGCTCCACGGATGCCACCTGCCCCGCTCCCCTTAGGTCCTCCCTCCGCCCTTCGTGCAGGAAAAAACGCTCCGTGTCTCTGTGTGGTACAGTCCAGCACAGTGCACTCCAGCATGGCCGCTCCCCAGCATGGCCGCTCCGCCTGGCCGCCAGGGCAGACAACCAGGGAGTGAGCAGGACAGTGCGCGCACACATCGCCTGCCCTCTGCACGCTCCTCTGGGGCTGCCCTGGGCACCAACACACAGCGCCAGGGAAGTCCCCCAGCTCACTGCAGCCCTGGAGGGCACCTGCTCCTAGCCCAGGCCCCGCCCCAACCTGCCCCCAACTAACCCTCCCCTCTCTTACTCAAGGCCTTGCTCCCAAACCCCACTCTCCTCCCCAAAAACACCCACCCACACTCACAACACACCCACTCCCACTCCCACTCCCACAGCAGGACGCTGCACACTCTGCTCCCCACCCTCAACACCTCAGGGCCTGGGGCTCCTCTGGCCCCACCTGCCAACCTCACCTTCTGGGGACCAGTGCTCATGGCATACCAGGGAACACCCTCTGCTTGGGCTGCTGCTCAAGGGCCTGGTCCTGCTCAAGGCCCTGCACCACCACCACTGGGTCCCCCTGCGCCATGCAGCTGGACATCACACTGGTGCCAACACGGCAAGCGCAGGTGGCCTGCGTCCCTCCGGCTCCACGTCTGGCACGGGGCCTGCTCTCCCAGGGACACTCTTTGGCATTCCACTGCACGCAGGGAGGCTTCTCTTTGGGGGCTCTCTCGGGCCCCCTCTTGCCCTCCCCCACCTCACTCACCCTGCCCCGTTGGCTGGCCTCCACTCTCCTCCTCCTGCACCCCCAACACTAGCAACTCCAGGACTGGCCCTCAAGGGACAGCTGCTGCACACAGTCTGGACACGTGCTGGCACTGCACCCCTGCTCACCAGCTACCCATACCGCAAAACCGGTGGGTCTCCCCACCAAGGGCACAAAGTCCTCTGGACCGTGACCCCGAGCCTCTGGCCACCAGGATGCCGGGGACTCCAGGCCTCAGGCCTCGGGCACCAGAGGCAGCAGAGAAAGCGGCCTGTGCTGGCCCAGCTGACCGAGCTCAGAGAGCTTGGCCACGTGCGCTTGTCTGTCCACCACCACCACCACGCGCAGGGCTGTGGCTGGCCCCAAGGACGTCCACGCCTCGCCTTGCCAGTGCTGGCTCCTGCTGGCCTGCCCTTGTGCCGGCTGCCACCCAGGCAGCAGCCTTGGCTGGCCCGGTTTGCTACTGTCCCGGCTTTGCTACCGTCCCGGAATGTCATGTCTTTCAACAGCGCGCGCGCACGCATACACACACACACACACACACACACACAGACACGCAGAGTCACACGCAACACACACCGAAGCCTGGCTCAGGCAGGTTGGCACAGCCGGGGGGCACAGAAAGTGAAGGCCGCCAGGGCCAGGGGACTGTTCCTCTTGGGACTGGCCCTGCAGTGGGCAAGTGGGCTGGAGACCCGGGGAGTGCAGGGGGACCAGCTGCTGTGGGTGCAGCCATGCCTCCCATGCACATGGGGAGCCCAGACCAGGCCGCAGGCGCTCAGCACCTTAGCTCTTCCTGCTGCAACCTACGGCTGCTGTGGGGAGTGGTCACTGGGGGGCTGGCCACGTGGCCACACAGACCCAGGTGCATGCCACAGGATGCCCAAAAGTGCCACGGGCGTCCTCAAGTGCCCTTGGCCCTGTACAGAGTGCTCTCTTGTGTCAGCGACCCATCCTGAAGGCCGGCTGTGGTGCCAGGCTTCCGCAGCCTGCAATGCCCGGGAGAGCGTGGAGACCATGGGCCCACCAGGCTCCTGGTGGGTGCAGCAGATGGACCAAGGGCACGCAACCCGGGAGCGGCAGTGGGAGCTGGAGTGGGAGGGCGCCTGGCCGGCCCCCACACCAATTCCCTCCTGCCCTGGCTCAACTGGCTGCCCCTGGCCCCGCCCAGAAATGGCTGCCACCAGGCTGCCCGGCTCTGGCGAGATGGGCGGCAGCCGCCAGGGCCCCTGCAGCCGCCACCCGGGCCCCTGCCTGTGTGTGGGGCCTGCACAGCTCGCGCCAGCCGGGGGCCCAGCCGCCTAGAGGCTCCAGAGTCCCCCCGGGGCTCCGTGCGCCCGCCAGCACCCTGAGGTCCAGGTCCTGCGCAGGCGCAAGGCGCCCAGCCTGGCGGGATCCGGAAACGACTTCCTCTGGATGGCAGTGTTGCTCCACGGATGCCACCTGCCCCGCTCCCCTTAGGTCCTCCCTCCGCCCTTCGTGCAGGAAAAAACGCTCCGTGTCTCTGTGTGGTACAGTCCAGCACAGTGCACTCCAGCATGGCCGCTCCCCAGCATGGCCGCTCCGCCTGGCCGCCAGGGCAGACAACCAGGGAGTGAGCAGGACAGTGCGCGCACACATCGCCTGCCCTCTGCACGCTCCTCTGGGGCTGCCCTGGGCACCAACACACAGCGCCAGGGAAGTCCCCCAGCTCACTGCAGCCCTGGAGGGCACCTGCTCCTAGCCCAGGCCCCGCCCCAACCTGCCCCCAACTAACCCTCCCCTCTCTTACTCAAGGCCTTGCTCCCAAACCCCACTCTCCTCCCCAAAAACACCCACCCACACTCACAACACACCCACTCCCACTCCCACTCCCACAGCAGGACGCTGCACACTCTGCTCCCCACCCTCAACACCTCAGGGCCTGGGGCTCCTCTGGCCCCACCTGCCAACCTCACCTTCTGGGGACCAGTGCTCATGGCATACCAGGGAACACCCTCTGCTTGGGCTGCTGCTCAAGGGCCTGGTCCTGCTCAAGGCCCTGCACCACCACCACTGGGTCCCCCTGCGCCATGCAGCTGGACATCACACTGGTGCCAACACGGCAAGCGCAGGTGGCCTGCGTCCCTCCGGCTCCACGTCTGGCACGGGGCCTGCTCTCCCAGGGACACTCTTTGGCATTCCACTGCACGCAGGGAGGCTTCTCTTTGGGGGCTCTCTCGGGCCCCCTCTTGCCCTCCCCCACCTCACTCACCCTGCCCCGTTGGCTGGCCTCCACTCTCCTCCTCCTGCACCCCCAACACTAGCAACTCCAGGACTGGCCCTCAAGGGACAGCTGCTGCACACAGTCTGGACACGTGCTGGCACTGCACCCCTGCTCACCAGCTACCCATACCGCAAAACCGGTGGGTCTCCCCACCAAGGGCACAAAGTCCTCTGGACCGTGACCCCGAGCCTCTGGCCACCAGGATGCCGGGGACTCCAGGCCTCAGGCCTCGGGCACCAGAGGCAGCAGAGAAAGCGGCCTGTGCTGGCCCAGCTGACCGAGCTCAGAGAGCTTGGCCACGTGCGCTTGTCTGTCCACCACCACCACCACGCGCAGGGCTGTGGCTGGCCCCAAGGACGTCCACGCCTCGCCTTGCCAGTGCTGGCTCCTGCTGGCCTGCCCTTGTGCCGGCTGCCACCCAGGCAGCAGCCTTGGCTGGCCCGGTTTGCTACTGTCCCGGCTTTGCTACCGTCCCGGAATGTCATGTCTTTCAACAGCGCGCGCGCACGCATACACACACACACACACACACACACACAGACACGCAGAGTCACACGCAACACACACCGAAGCCTGGCTCAGGCAGGTTGGCACAGCCGGGGGGCACAGAAAGTGAAGGCCGCCAGGGCCAGGGGACTGTTCCTCTTGGGACTGGCCCTGCAGTGGGCAAGTGGGCTGGAGACCCGGGGAGTGCAGGGGGACCAGCTGCTGTGGGTGCAGCCATGCCTCCCATGCACATGGGGAGCCCAGACCAGGCCGCAGGCGCTCAGCACCTTAGCTCTTCCTGCTGCAACCTACGGCTGCTGTGGGGAGTGGTCACTGGGGGGCTGGCCACGTGGCCACACAGACCCAGGTGCATGCCACAGGATGCCCAAAAGTGCCACGGGCGTCCTCAAGTGCCCTTGGCCCTGTACAGAGTGCTCTCTTGTGTCAGCGACCCATCCTGAAGGCCGGCTGTGGTGCCAGGCTTCCGCAGCCTGCAATGCCCGGGAGAGCGTGGAGACCATGGGCCCACCAGGCTCCTGGTGGGTGCAGCAGATGGACCAAGGGCACGCAACCCGGGAGCGGCAGTGGGAGCTGGAGTGGGAGGGCGCCTGGCCGGCCCCCACACCAATTCCCTCCTGCCCTGGCTCAACTGGCTGCCCCTGGCCCCGCCCAGAAATGGCTGCCACCAGGCTGCCCGGCTCTGGCGAGATGGGCGGCAGCCGCCAGGGCCCCTGCAGCCGCCACCCGGGCCCCTGCCTGTGTGTGGGGCCTGCACAGCTCGCGCCAGCCGGGGGCCCAGCCGCCTAGAGGCTCCAGAGTCCCCCCGGGGCTCCGTGCGCCCGCCAGCACCCTGAGGTCCAGGTCCTGCGCAGGCGCAAGGCGCCCAGCCTGGCGGGATCCGGAAACGACTTCCTCTGGATGGCAGTGTTGCTCCACGGATGCCACCTGCCCCGCTCCCCTTAGGTCCTCCCTCCGCCCTTCGTGCAGGAAAAAACGCTCCGTGTCTCTGTGTGGTACAGTCCAGCACAGTGCACTCCAGCATGGCCGCTCCCCAGCATGGCCGCTCCGCCTGGCCGCCAGGGCAGACAACCAGGGAGTGAGCAGGACAGTGCGCGCACACATCGCCTGCCCTCTGCACGCTCCTCTGGGGCTGCCCTGGGCACCAACACACAGCGCCAGGGAAGTCCCCCAGCTCACTGCAGCCCTGGAGGGCACCTGCTCCTAGCCCAGGCCCCGCCCCAACCTGCCCCCAACTAACCCTCCCCTCTCTTACTCAAGGCCTTGCTCCCAAACCCCACTCTCCTCCCCAAAAACACCCACCCACACTCACAACACACCCACTCCCACTCCCACTCCCACAGCAGGACGCTGCACACTCTGCTCCCCACCCTCAACACCTCAGGGCCTGGGGCTCCTCTGGCCCCACCTGCCAACCTCACCTTCTGGGGACCAGTGCTCATGGCATACCAGGGAACACCCTCTGCTTGGGCTGCTGCTCAAGGGCCTGGTCCTGCTCAAGGCCCTGCACCACCACCACTGGGTCCCCCTGCGCCATGCAGCTGGACATCACACTGGTGCCAACACGGCAAGCGCAGGTGGCCTGCGTCCCTCCGGCTCCACGTCTGGCACGGGGCCTGCTCTCCCAGGGACACTCTTTGGCATTCCACTGCACGCAGGGAGGCTTCTCTTTGGGGGCTCTCTCGGGCCCCCTCTTGCCCTCCCCCACCTCACTCACCCTGCCCCGTTGGCTGGCCTCCACTCTCCTCCTCCTGCACCCCCAACACTAGCAACTCCAGGACTGGCCCTCAAGGGACAGCTGCTGCACACAGTCTGGACACGTGCTGGCACTGCACCCCTGCTCACCAGCTACCCATACCGCAAAACCGGTGGGTCTCCCCACCAAGGGCACAAAGTCCTCTGGACCGTGACCCCGAGCCTCTGGCCACCAGGATGCCGGGGACTCCAGGCCTCAGGCCTCGGGCACCAGAGGCAGCAGAGAAAGCGGCCTGTGCTGGCCCAGCTGACCGAGCTCAGAGAGCTTGGCCACGTGCGCTTGTCTGTCCACCACCACCACCACGCGCAGGGCTGTGGCTGGCCCCAAGGACGTCCACGCCTCGCCTTGCCAGTGCTGGCTCCTGCTGGCCTGCCCTTGTGCCGGCTGCCACCCAGGCAGCAGCCTTGGCTGGCCCGGTTTGCTACTGTCCCGGCTTTGCTACCGTCCCGGAATGTCATGTCTTTCAACAGCGCGCGCGCACGCATACACACACACACACACACACACACACAGACACGCAGAGTCACACGCAACACACACCGAAGCCTGGCTCAGGCAGGTTGGCACAGCCGGGGGGCACAGAAAGTGAAGGCCGCCAGGGCCAGGGGACTGTTCCTCTTGGGACTGGCCCTGCAGTGGGCAAGTGGGCTGGAGACCCGGGGAGTGCAGGGGGACCAGCTGCTGTGGGTGCAGCCATGCCTCCCATGCACATGGGGAGCCCAGACCAGGCCGCAGGCGCTCAGCACCTTAGCTCTTCCTGCTGCAACCTACGGCTGCTGTGGGGAGTGGTCACTGGGGGGCTGGCCACGTGGCCACACAGACCCAGGTGCATGCCACAGGATGCCCAAAAGTGCCACGGGCGTCCTCAAGTGCCCTTGGCCCTGTACAGAGTGCTCTCTTGTGTCAGCGACCCATCCTGAAGGCCGGCTGTGGTGCCAGGCTTCCGCAGCCTGCAATGCCCGGGAGAGCGTGGAGACCATGGGCCCACCAGGCTCCTGGTGGGTGCAGCAGATGGACCAAGGGCACGCAACCCGGGAGCGGCAGTGGGAGCTGGAGTGGGAGGGCGCCTGGCCGGCCCCCACACCAATTCCCTCCTGCCCTGGCTCAACTGGCTGCCCCTGGCCCCGCCCAGAAATGGCTGCCACCAGGCTGCCCGGCTCTGGCGAGATGGGCGGCAGCCGCCAGGGCCCCTGCAGCCGCCACCCGGGCCCCTGCCTGTGTGTGGGGCCTGCACAGCTCGCGCCAGCCGGGGGCCCAGCCGCCTAGAGGCTCCAGAGTCCCCCCGGGGCTCCGTGCGCCCGCCAGCACCCTGAGGTCCAGGTCCTGCGCAGGCGCAAGGCGCCCAGCCTGGCGGGATCCGGAAACGACTTCCTCTGGATGGCAGTGTTGCTCCACGGATGCCACCTGCCCCGCTCCCCTTAGGTCCTCCCTCCGCCCTTCGTGCAGGAAAAAACGCTCCGTGTCTCTGTGTGGTACAGTCCAGCACAGTGCACTCCAGCATGGCCGCTCCCCAGCATGGCCGCTCCGCCTGGCCGCCAGGGCAGACAACCAGGGAGTGAGCAGGACAGTGCGCGCACACATCGCCTGCCCTCTGCACGCTCCTCTGGGGCTGCCCTGGGCACCAACACACAGCGCCAGGGAAGTCCCCCAGCTCACTGCAGCCCTGGAGGGCACCTGCTCCTAGCCCAGGCCCCGCCCCAACCTGCCCCCAACTAACCCTCCCCTCTCTTACTCAAGGCCTTGCTCCCAAACCCCACTCTCCTCCCCAAAAACACCCACCCACACTCACAACACACCCACTCCCACTCCCACTCCCACAGCAGGACGCTGCACACTCTGCTCCCCACCCTCAACACCTCAGGGCCTGGGGCTCCTCTGGCCCCACCTGCCAACCTCACCTTCTGGGGACCAGTGCTCATGGCATACCAGGGAACACCCTCTGCTTGGGCTGCTGCTCAAGGGCCTGGTCCTGCTCAAGGCCCTGCACCACCACCACTGGGTCCCCCTGCGCCATGCAGCTGGACATCACACTGGTGCCAACACGGCAAGCGCAGGTGGCCTGCGTCCCTCCGGCTCCACGTCTGGCACGGGGCCTGCTCTCCCAGGGACACTCTTTGGCATTCCACTGCACGCAGGGAGGCTTCTCTTTGGGGGCTCTCTCGGGCCCCCTCTTGCCCTCCCCCACCTCACTCACCCTGCCCCGTTGGCTGGCCTCCACTCTCCTCCTCCTGCACCCCCAACACTAGCAACTCCAGGACTGGCCCTCAAGGGACAGCTGCTGCACACAGTCTGGACACGTGCTGGCACTGCACCCCTGCTCACCAGCTACCCATACCGCAAAACCGGTGGGTCTCCCCACCAAGGGCACAAAGTCCTCTGGACCGTGACCCCGAGCCTCTGGCCACCAGGATGCCGGGGACTCCAGGCCTCAGGCCTCGGGCACCAGAGGCAGCAGAGAAAGCGGCCTGTGCTGGCCCAGCTGACCGAGCTCAGAGAGCTTGGCCACGTGCGCTTGTCTGTCCACCACCACCACCACGCGCAGGGCTGTGGCTGGCCCCAAGGACGTCCACGCCTCGCCTTGCCAGTGCTGGCTCCTGCTGGCCTGCCCTTGTGCCGGCTGCCACCCAGGCAGCAGCCTTGGCTGGCCCGGTTTGCTACTGTCCCGGCTTTGCTACCGTCCCGGAATGTCATGTCTTTCAACAGCGCGCGCGCACGCATACACACACACACACACACACACACACAGACACGCAGAGTCACACGCAACACACACCGAAGCCTGGCTCAGGCAGGTTGGCACAGCCGGGGGGCACAGAAAGTGAAGGCCGCCAGGGCCAGGGGACTGTTCCTCTTGGGACTGGCCCTGCAGTGGGCAAGTGGGCTGGAGACCCGGGGAGTGCAGGGGGACCAGCTGCTGTGGGTGCAGCCATGCCTCCCATGCACATGGGGAGCCCAGACCAGGCCGCAGGCGCTCAGCACCTTAGCTCTTCCTGCTGCAACCTACGGCTGCTGTGGGGAGTGGTCACTGGGGGGCTGGCCACGTGGCCACACAGACCCAGGTGCATGCCACAGGATGCCCAAAAGTGCCACGGGCGTCCTCAAGTGCCCTTGGCCCTGTACAGAGTGCTCTCTTGTGTCAGCGACCCATCCTGAAGGCCGGCTGTGGTGCCAGGCTTCCGCAGCCTGCAATGCCCGGGAGAGCGTGGAGACCATGGGCCCACCAGGCTCCTGGTGGGTGCAGCAGATGGACCAAGGGCACGCAACCCGGGAGCGGCAGTGGGAGCTGGAGTGGGAGGGCGCCTGGCCGGCCCCCACACCAATTCCCTCCTGCCCTGGCTCAACTGGCTGCCCCTGGCCCCGCCCAGAAATGGCTGCCACCAGGCTGCCCGGCTCTGGCGAGATGGGCGGCAGCCGCCAGGGCCCCTGCAGCCGCCACCCGGGCCCCTGCCTGTGTGTGGGGCCTGCACAGCTCGCGCCAGCCGGGGGCCCAGCCGCCTAGAGGCTCCAGAGTCCCCCCGGGGCTCCGTGCGCCCGCCAGCACCCTGAGGTCCAGGTCCTGCGCAGGCGCAAGGCGCCCAGCCTGGCGGGATCCGGAAACGACTTCCTCTGGATGGCAGTGTTGCTCCACGGATGCCACCTGCCCCGCTCCCCTTAGGTCCTCCCTCCGCCCTTCGTGCAGGAAAAAACGCTCCGTGTCTCTGTGTGGTACAGTCCAGCACAGTGCACTCCAGCATGGCCGCTCCCCAGCATGGCCGCTCCGCCTGGCCGCCAGGGCAGACAACCAGGGAGTGAGCAGGACAGTGCGCGCACACATCGCCTGCCCTCTGCACGCTCCTCTGGGGCTGCCCTGGGCACCAACACACAGCGCCAGGGAAGTCCCCCAGCTCACTGCAGCCCTGGAGGGCACCTGCTCCTAGCCCAGGCCCCGCCCCAACCTGCCCCCAACTAACCCTCCCCTCTCTTACTCAAGGCCTTGCTCCCAAACCCCACTCTCCTCCCCAAAAACACCCACCCACACTCACAACACACCCACTCCCACTCCCACTCCCACAGCAGGACGCTGCACACTCTGCTCCCCACCCTCAACACCTCAGGGCCTGGGGCTCCTCTGGCCCCACCTGCCAACCTCACCTTCTGGGGACCAGTGCTCATGGCATACCAGGGAACACCCTCTGCTTGGGCTGCTGCTCAAGGGCCTGGTCCTGCTCAAGGCCCTGCACCACCACCACTGGGTCCCCCTGCGCCATGCAGCTGGACATCACACTGGTGCCAACACGGCAAGCGCAGGTGGCCTGCGTCCCTCCGGCTCCACGTCTGGCACGGGGCCTGCTCTCCCAGGGACACTCTTTGGCATTCCACTGCACGCAGGGAGGCTTCTCTTTGGGGGCTCTCTCGGGCCCCCTCTTGCCCTCCCCCACCTCACTCACCCTGCCCCGTTGGCTGGCCTCCACTCTCCTCCTCCTGCACCCCCAACACTAGCAACTCCAGGACTGGCCCTCAAGGGACAGCTGCTGCACACAGTCTGGACACGTGCTGGCACTGCACCCCTGCTCACCAGCTACCCATACCGCAAAACCGGTGGGTCTCCCCACCAAGGGCACAAAGTCCTCTGGACCGTGACCCCGAGCCTCTGGCCACCAGGATGCCGGGGACTCCAGGCCTCAGGCCTCGGGCACCAGAGGCAGCAGAGAAAGCGGCCTGTGCTGGCCCAGCTGACCGAGCTCAGAGAGCTTGGCCACGTGCGCTTGTCTGTCCACCACCACCACCACGCGCAGGGCTGTGGCTGGCCCCAAGGACGTCCACGCCTCGCCTTGCCAGTGCTGGCTCCTGCTGGCCTGCCCTTGTGCCGGCTGCCACCCAGGCAGCAGCCTTGGCTGGCCCGGTTTGCTACTGTCCCGGCTTTGCTACCGTCCCGGAATGTCATGTCTTTCAACAGCGCGCGCGCACGCATACACACACACACACACACACACACAGACACGCAGAGTCACACGCAACACACACCGAAGCCTGGCTCAGGCAGGTTGGCACAGCCGGGGGGCACAGAAAGTGAAGGCCGCCAGGGCCAGGGGACTGTTCCTCTTGGGACTGGCCCTGCAGTGGGCAAGTGGGCTGGAGACCCGGGGAGTGCAGGGGGACCAGCTGCTGTGGGTGCAGCCATGCCTCCCATGCACATGGGGAGCCCAGACCAGGCCGCAGGCGCTCAGCACCTTAGCTCTTCCTGCTGCAACCTACGGCTGCTGTGGGGAGTGGTCACTGGGGGGCTGGCCACGTGGCCACACAGACCCAGGTGCATGCCACAGGATGCCCAAAAGTGCCACGGGCGTCCTCAAGTGCCCTTGGCCCTGTACAGAGTGCTCTCTTGTGTCAGTGACCCATCCTGAAGGCCGGCTGTGGTGCCAGGCTTCCGCAGCCTGCAATGCCCGGGAGAGCGTGGAGACCATGGGCCCACCAGGCTCCTGGTGGGTGCAGCAGATGGACCAAGGGCACGCAACCCGGGAGCGGCAGTGGGAGCTGGAGTGGGAGGGCGCCTGGCCGGCCCCCACACCAATTCCCTCCTGCCCTGGCTCAACTGGCTGCCCCTGGCCCCGCCCAGAAATGGCTGCCACCAGGCTGCCCGGCTCTGGCGAGATGGGCGGCAGCCGCCAGGGCCCCTGCAGCCGCCACCCGGGCCCCTGCCTGTGTGTGGGGCCTGCACAGCTCGCGCCAGCCGGGGGCCCAGCCGCCTAGAGGCTCCAGAGTCCCCCCGGGGCTCCGTGCGCCCGCCAGCACCCTGAGGTCCAGGTCCTGCGCAGGCGCAAGGCGCCCAGCCTGGCGGGATCCGGAAACGACTTCCTCTGGATGGCAGTGTTGCTCCACGGATGCCACCTGCCCCGCTCCCCTTAGGTCCTCCCTCCGCCCTTCGTGCAGGAAAAAACGCTCCGTGTCTCTGTGTGGTACAGTCCAGCACAGTGCACTCCAGCATGGCCGCTCCCCAGCATGGCCGCTCCGCCTGGCCGCCAGGGCAGACAACCAGGGAGTGAGCAGGACAGTGCGCGCACACATCGCCTGCCCTCTGCACGCTCCTCTGGGGCTGCCCTGGGCACCAACACACAGCGCCAGGGAAGTCCCCCAGCTCACTGCAGCCCTGGAGGGCACCTGCTCCTAGCCCAGGCCCCGCCCCAACCTGCCCCCAACTAACCCTCCCCTCTCTTACTCAAGGCCTTGCTCCCAAACCCCACTCTCCTCCCCAAAAACACCCACCCACACTCACAACACACCCACTCCCACTCCCACTCCCACAGCAGGACGCTGCACACTCTGCTCCCCACCCTCAACACCTCAGGGCCTGGGGCTCCTCTGGCCCCACCTGCCAACCTCACCTTCTGGGGACCAGTGCTCATGGCATACCAGGGAACACCCTCTGCTTGGGCTGCTGCTCAAGGGCCTGGTCCTGCTCAAGGCCCTGCACCACCACCACTGGGTCCCCCTGCGCCATGCAGCTGGACATCACACTGGTGCCAACACGGCAAGCGCAGGTGGCCTGCGTCCCTCCGGCTCCACGTCTGGCACGGGGCCTGCTCTCCCAGGGACACTCTTTGGCATTCCACTGCACGCAGGGAGGCTTCTCTTTGGGGGCTCTCTCGGGCCCCCTCTTGCCCTCCCCCACCTCACTCACCCTGCCCCGTTGGCTGGCCTCCACTCTCCTCCTCCTGCACCCCCAACACTAGCAACTCCAGGACTGGCCCTCAAGGGACAGCTGCTGCACACAGTCTGGACACGTGCTGGCACTGCACCCCTGCTCACCAGCTACCCATACCGCAAAACCGGTGGGTCTCCCCACCAAGGGCACAAAGTCCTCTGGACCGTGACCCCGAGCCTCTGGCCACCAGGATGCCGGGGACTCCAGGCCTCAGGCCTCGGGCACCAGAGGCAGCAGAGAAAGCGGCCTGTGCTGGCCCAGCTGACCGAGCTCAGAGAGCTTGGCCACGTGCGCTTGTCTGTCCACCACCACCACCACGCGCAGGGCTGTGGCTGGCCCCAAGGACGTCCACGCCTCGCCTTGCCAGTGCTGGCTCCTGCTGGCCTGCCCTTGTGCCGGCTGCCACCCAGGCAGCAGCCTTGGCTGGCCCGGTTTGCTACTGTCCCGGCTTTGCTACCGTCCCGGAATGTCATGTCTTTCAACAGCGCGCGCGCACGCATACACACACACACACACACACACACACAGACACGCAGAGTCACACGCAACACACACCGAAGCCTGGCTCAGGCAGGTTGGCACAGCCGGGGGGCACAGAAAGTGAAGGCCGCCAGGGCCAGGGGACTGTTCCTCTTGGGACTGGCCCTGCAGTGGGCAAGTGGGCTGGAGACCCGGGGAGTGCAGGGGGACCAGCTGCTGTGGGTGCAGCCATGCCTCCCATGCACATGGGGAGCCCAGACCAGGCCGCAGGCGCTCAGCACCTTAGCTCTTCCTGCTGCAACCTACGGCTGCTGTGGGGAGTGGTCACTGGGGGGCTGGCCACGTGGCCACACAGACCCAGGTGCATGCCACAGGATGCCCAAAAGTGCCACGGGCGTCCTCAAGTGCCCTTGGCCCTGTACAGAGTGCTCTCTTGTGTCAGCGACCCATCCTGAAGGCCGGCTGTGGTGCCAGGCTTCCGCAGCCTGCAATGCCCGGGAGAGCGTGGAGACCATGGGCCCACCAGGCTCCTGGTGGGTGCAGCAGATGGACCAAGGGCACGCAACCCGGGAGCGGCAGTGGGAGCTGGAGTGGGAGGGCGCCTGGCCGGCCCCCACACCAATTCCCTCCTGCCCTGGCTCAACTGGCTGCCCCTGGCCCCGCCCAGAAATGGCTGCCACCAGGCTGCCCGGCTCTGGCGAGATGGGCGGCAGCCGCCAGGGCCCCTGCAGCCGCCACCCGGGCCCCTGCCTGTGTGTGGGGCCTGCACAGCTCGCGCCAGCCGGGGGCCCAGCCGCCTAGAGGCTCCAGAGTCCCCCCGGGGCTCCGTGCGCCCGCCAGCACCCTGAGGTCCAGGTCCTGCGCAGGCGCAAGGCGCCCAGCCTGGCGGGATCCGGAAACGACTTCCTCTGGATGGCAGTGTTGCTCCACGGATGCCACCTGCCCCGCTCCCCTTAGGTCCTCCCTCCGCCCTTCGTGCAGGAAAAAACGCTCCGTGTCTCTGTGTGGTACAGTCCAGCACAGTGCACTCCAGCATGGCCGCTCCCCAGCATGGCCGCTCCGCCTGGCCGCCAGGGCAGACAACCAGGGAGTGAGCAGGACAGTGCGCGCACACATCGCCTGCCCTCTGCACGCTCCTCTGGGGCTGCCCTGGGCACCAACACACAGCGCCAGGGAAGTCCCCCAGCTCACTGCAGCCCTGGAGGGCACCTGCTCCTAGCCCAGGCCCCGCCCCAACCTGCCCCCAACTAACCCTCCCCTCTCTTACTCAAGGCCTTGCTCCCAAACCCCACTCTCCTCCCCAAAAACACCCACCCACACTCACAACACACCCACTCCCACTCCCACTCCCACAGCAGGACGCTGCACACTCTGCTCCCCACCCTCAACACCTCAGGGCCTGGGGCTCCTCTGGCCCCACCTGCCAACCTCACCTTCTGGGGACCAGTGCTCATGGCATACCAGGGAACACCCTCTGCTTGGGCTGCTGCTCAAGGGCCTGGTCCTGCTCAAGGCCCTGCACCACCACCACTGGGTCCCCCTGCGCCATGCAGCTGGACATCACACTGGTGCCAACACGGCAAGCGCAGGTGGCCTGCGTCCCTCCGGCTCCACGTCTGGCACGGGGCCTGCTCTCCCAGGGACACTCTTTGGCATTCCACTGCACGCAGGGAGGCTTCTCTTTGGGGGCTCTCTCGGGCCCCCTCTTGCCCTCCCCCACCTCACTCACCCTGCCCCGTTGGCTGGCCTCCACTCTCCTCCTCCTGCACCCCCAACACTAGCAACTCCAGGACTGGCCCTCAAGGGACAGCTGCTGCACCCCAAGGATACTCGGCGGGGCCTCCGCACACACACAAGATGCCATCCAGACTGCCCGCAACCCCTGGGAATCACCACACCGCTGCCCAGGCCAAAGGCACCCGGGGGCCTACCCCCAGTCTCTATCCCGCACAACCCCCACGAACCTCAAGCCCAGCTCGTGCCACACCAGGCCGCACTGCGCTGGCTATCACGCACTCCGTTCCGGGAAGCTGGTCCAAGTACGTGGCGGTGGCTCATCTAACAGGCCCACGTGGGAGGGCCACGGGGCCCAGTGTGCCAGCTCCTAGGCAGAGGATGCCAATCCCACCGCGGGTGGGCACCTGTCAGTGCCTGCAGCCACCTTACTCCTCACCACCAGAGCTCAGAAACAGGCAGACCCACTTACGTACACATACACACATACTCTCTCATGTAGTATCTTTTCATGTACATTCACCAGCGTCTTGCTACAAAATTGTTAGGAGAACTTCCTTTTACTATATTCTAGTACTGAATCTCCTTACTTCCCTACGGAAGATAGTTTGGAAATTGGTTTGTGCAGCAGTGCCTTTTACACTCGAAAAAATTAGCTTCCAGGCCGATGTTCATTCCTGTTTTTTGTCTTATTGATCGTTCTGTTGACAGCCTAGTCTGTTATTATCACTCACCCTTGTTTAAAGCATTTCCTTTTAATTAGATTCAGGAGCGCTATCACCTTTTTTTTTCTGTTTTGGGGTTAAAGGGTATTGTCAAATTCAATACATAGTCTATTTATTTTCAGCTTAGCCAATAGTTCTAATTGTGCTCTACATGGTCTAGTAAGATTTCTCAAGTTTGGAGTTTTTATGCAAGTGTTGTAGTTTGCATCAGGGCCATTGGTTAACCTCAAGGCATTGGAAATTCTGTGCCAGTGATTGTCTCAGGTATGATTATTATTTACATTGTTTGGAAATCATGTACTAAGGAATTACTGGAGGGTCATCAACACCGTTCCAAAATCAAATGACCTTTATGATCTAATGTTTCCAACCTTAGACATCAGTGTTTAAAATAGTTTTGTCAAATTGACTTACCGCTTCTTCCCCAGCTTCATCAACTTGGTTTTCAAAAAGTTTAACGTGATGTGGATGCTTCTGTCCCTTTTGTAATGACACGGTGTGTTCAAATTGATTTCATCATTCACTGGTATCTACAAAGTTAATAGAATTGATGCAGGCTTTAACAATATTTTCTTTACAGCATGGTTCTATGTATTGATACCGAAACAGGAAATTCAATTTTCAGGGGCTGGTATTGAGGCAGAGTGAATTAAGCTACTCTGAGGCATTTGCTGGAATCCTGCTGCTCTACTTGTTTCAGCTCCCTAATGAGCCTGGGAAGGCAGGTGAAAATCGCTCCAGTACTCAGGGCCCCACCACGCACACGGGAGACCTGGTTGAAACTCTTGGCCTTAGGCTGGCTCCACCCTTTCTGTTGCTCTAACTAGCAGTTAGAGCTTTCTCTCAAGTAAAAGTAAAAACTTTTAAAATGTGAAAGAGTGGCAGAGAAAGTAAAATGAATGGGAAGGAGCGAGGAGGAGAGAAAGAAGGGCAGGGAAAGAAGGGGAGTAAAGGACAGAACGGAGAGGAGGAGTGGGAGTGAAGGCGAGAGGGAAGCAAAGAGGAATGGCTCTCTTCCATCTGTCAATTCATTCCCAAATGGTAGAACTGGGTGATCCGAAGCTAGAAGCTTCTCTCAGATGTCCCACAGGTTTCCCAAGGACTGGGACCATCCTCCATTGCCTTCCTTGGACATTAGCAGGGAGCTGGATCAGAAGTGGGAAAGCTGGGACTCAAATTGGCACCCATATGAGATGTTGGCACCAGGAGGCTTACATGGCAAACAAAGATAATTTGCCCGGAGGTATTCTAACAACATCATGAAAAAGTTACATGAAGCAAATTGGAAGATTTAAAACAAGTTTTTATTTTGACACAGAGAGTGATACACACGGATAGGCAGACAACCAAGGGTGCCATCATGCGCTGGTCTTCCCCACAAATGCCTGTCAAGGTCAGGTTTGGGGTCAGGCCAAAGCTTGAAGCCCACCACTTGAGTGACCCAGTCTCCAAGCTGGGTGGCAGGGAAGCAATTATTTGAGTCCTCACACGCTGCCACCTAGGAAGCTAGAAGCCTTCAGACTCATGCAGCGGTTCAGTTAGAAGATGCATTGGCATCTTACCTACCAGCTCTAATGAGCACCTCTAAAGACTTTAGGTTGTTTTTATTTTTATTGAAAAGGCAGATTTATAAAGATTTTCCATGCACTGGTTCACTCCACGTGGCTGCATCGACTGGAGTTGAACTAAAGTCAGGAGCCAGGAACTCCTCTAGCTCTCCCACGTGGGTGCAGGGTCCCAAGGCTTTGGGCCGTCCTCCACGGCTTTCCCAGGCTACAAGCAGGGAGCTGGATGGGAAGCAGGGCTGCTGGGACACAAAGTGGTGCCCATATGGGATGCTGGTGCTTGGTGGCAGAGGATTAGCCAGTTGAACCATTGCGCTTGCCCAAATTTTGATTCTTAATGAGCAAAAATGTACAAGCAAACAAGATTAAGGATGTACCCTACTCTTCCTTAAAAAAAGATAATTCACCTTTAGTTATAGTTTAACAATGATCATGGTCTCAACTAAAATGAAAAGCACTTGGAGGCCTTTTTACTTCCTAGTTTGCATTGCTCGTAGGAGGAGTGTTCAGGAGAGATGAGGCAGTGAATAGGCCTTTGGCAAGACGACTAGCAATATCTCATGTGAGAATACATGGTGGCAGGACAGTCTGGCACAGTGATTAACATTATGTATCTATCGGGCCTGGCAGCGTGGCCTAGCGGCTAAAGTCCTCGCCTTGAATGTGCCAGGATCCCATATGGGCGCAGGTTCTAATCCCGGCAGCTCCACTTCCCATCCAGCTCCCTGCTTGTGGCCTGGGAAAGCAGTCGAGGACGGCCCAAAGCTTTGAGACCCTGCATCCATGTGGGATACTCGGAAGAAACTCCTGGCTCCTGGCTTCGGATCGGCATAGCATCAGCCGTTGCACTCACTGGGGGAGTGAATCATCGGACGGAAGATCTTCCTCTCTGTATATCTGACTTTCCAATAAATAAATAAATCTTTAAGAAAAAAAAAAGATTATGTATCTATCAGATCCCTGCGTTCAAGTCTCTCTCCAATCCTAATTCCTGCTAATTCCTCCACTCCCTCCTGCTCGTGTGTATCCTGGAAGGCAGTAGGTGATCACTCATGGACTTGGGATCATTCAGCCCTAATCTGAGAGCTAACTGGATTCAGGGTTCCTGGTTTCAGCCTGGCCAAACCCTGTGTATTGTGGGCATTTGGGGAGTCAACCAGTAGATGGCAGTTCTTTGTGTATTTCTGTCTCCCTGCTTTTCAAAATGATACAATTCATGTTTTAAAAGAACTGTACTGTAGATAGTGATACACAGAATAGATGCAAAGGCACATACAAGAATTTAGTACATGAAAGGATAGCCTTCCAAATCAATGTTTCAGGATTAAAACAAGAGTTTCTATGAATAAAAGGTCCTCATATCCAGGCCTCATACAATACACTAGGATAAACTCTGAATCCTGGAGCTTGCACAGTGGCATAGTATGCTAAGTCTCTGCCTGAAGCACTGGCATCCCATACGAACCCCAGTTCCTGTCCTGGCTGCTCTACTTCTGACACAGTTCCCTGTTTATGGCCTGGGCAAACAGCAGAGGATGGCTGAAGCCCTTGGGCCCTGTACCTATATGGGAGACTCTGAAGAAACTCCAGACTCCTAGCTTCGGATCGACTCACCAGTGGCCATTGTTGCCATTGATGGAGTGAACCAGCAAATAAAAATTCCCTTTCTCCTCTGCTAACTCTGCCTTTCAAAAAAAAAAAAAAAAAAAAGATATTTTGGGCCTTGCACCACCTAGTAGCTAAATCCTTGCCTTGCATCCTGTGAGATCCCATATAGTAAGGGCGCTCTTTTAGTATCCCTGCTGTTCCACTTCCCATCCAGCTCCCTGCTTGTGGCCTGGGAAAGCAGCAGAGGACGGCCCAAAGCCTTGGGACCCTGCACCACGTCGGAGACCCAGAAGCAGCTCCTGGCTCCGGATTGGCTCAGTTCTGGCCATTGTGGCAACTTGGGGATCTTTCCATCTCCTTCTTTCTGTATATTTTGCCTTTCCGATAAAAAAAAAAGTTTTATAAATGAATAATTCTTTTAAAATTTTGTTTTGTTTTGCTTGGAAAGTCAGAGTTACAGACAGAGGCAGACGAAGAGATCCTCCATTTGCTGGTCTGTAAAGGGGAGTCTGAGTTTCTTCAGGGTCTCTCACCTGGGTACAGGGGTCCAAGGACTTGAGCCATTCTCCACTGCTTTCCTAGGTCACCAGCAGGGATGAGGAAGTGGAGCAGCTAGGAGATGAACCAGTATCCTTATGGGACACTGGTGCCAGTAGGTGGCATTTTGCCCTGTTAATGCCAAATTACCAGCCCCCAAATAAATAAATCTTTAAAAAAAAAAATCTTAAAACAAAACAAAAAACCTTCTGGATCCTGGACCCGGCACAGTAGCCTAGTGGCTAAAGTCCTCCTCTCACACGGATGTCTGGGATCCCATATGGGCACCAGTTCTAATCCCAGCATCCCCACTTCCTTTCCAGCTCCCTGCCTGTGGCCTGGGAAAGCAGTCGAGGACGGCCCAAAGCTTTGGGACCCTGCACCTGTGTGGGAGACCCAGAAGGGGCTCCTGGCTTCGGACCAGCATAGCATCAGCTGTTGGGGCTGCTTGGGGAATGAATCATTGGATGGAAGATCTTCCTCTGTCTCTCCTCCTCTGTGTATCTGCCTTTCCAATAAAAACAAATCTTTTAAAAAAAAAAAAAAAGCTTCTGAATCCTGATGTAAGAAGTAAATATCAATGAGCAGAATCATGAAAAAAAAAAAAAGGCAAATTTATCACCGCAGAGGGAAAATCTACCATCAACTAAAAAGAAACAAAAAACAAAACAAAAACAAAAAACCAAACCCAAAACTCAAAGAATCTATGCAATGAAACAAATGAAACAGGAAGTACTGCTTTTTTATATCTTAGCAGAACTTTGAAGTTTTGGAACTAAGTTCAAACTCCTGCCTCTGTGGCATTAACAAGAACACACAGGTGCATACACACAGAGCCCACCAACACCTAATCACCAAGAGTTGCATCTTTTTTTTTTCCTTTTGCACTTTTCTGTGTATATTTGATCTGTTCAACTTGTACATGCTTTATATTACTACAAACTTCAATCTCATTTTAAAAAAGACTTTGGGATTACTTTCATTAATAATTATATTTCATGAGGCTGTAACAATAGGAAAATATGAGCCCATGAACAGTTGGGGGCTTTAATTAAACGTGGTTGAATTAATGAATAGGAATCGAGTCCCTTTGAGCAGAGCAGCCATGAGCGGGCAGGGACCCAGCTTCCCAATCTTTATCCATGGAGTGCCCCCCACCTCATCCCCAAACCTCCTCAAAGCACTTGTAGAGCCTAGTGGGGCCAAGGATCAGCGGGAGACCCCTCTCCCCTTGCTGGTCCAGGGCCACTTGGAAGAGCTTCCAGGCTCACAAACGGAGAAGGCCCACAGCTGCACGTGGAGGTTCTCCCTATGCTTGCCAGGGCACCACCGGGTTGCTCCCGAGGTAAAAAAACAAAAACAAAAACAAAAACAAAAAAACTCAGCACTCCACAGGGCAACACACCGGCCAGCTACTATGTCTGCACTGCAGGTCCGCGAGGGGCCACGGGAGCCGAAGTGGTTTCAGTCACAAAGGGCAAGGGTCCCCGCTGGGTTCCGGCTGCCCCACCACGCACTGAGAATAAGGGCGCGAGGCTCAGCCTCCGGCCCCGCAGCCTCGGCCGTCCAGGGAAGGCTGAGAAAGGCAAGGCCAGAAGACCTACCTGGCTGAGAAGGAAAGGCACCTCACAGCCCGGGTCGAATGTCACCACCACACCTCCTCACCATTCCTGGAGAGCTGCAAACTCAAGGAAACAAAGGATTAGAGCTATCCGGTTTCCACCGTATCCCTGCCGCACAGGGATAGAGTGGGAAGCATCTCAGACTTTCCTTGGTACAGGCGGGAAGAGGGGGGCCCGGGAACTGCAGACGCGAACCCCGCGGTTTCCCTTCCCCAGGGTCGCGGGCCCCCGGAGGCCAAACACGACGGGAGGGGAAATAACTTGGAGGACGCCCGGCGGGCACTCGCCTGACCACGCGGGTAGAAAGGAAGTCTGCGCTCGGCGACCGGCGGGGCCCGGGCTGACCCGAGGCTTCCCTCGCGGCCAGCAGCCTCCCGGGAGCTCCCCCTTCAGGCCCAGGGCTGCTCCTCTTCAGGCCCAGGGCTGCTCCTCTTCAGGCCCAGGGCTGCTCCCCCTTCAGGCCCAGGGCTGCTCCCCCTTCAGGCCCAGGGCTGCTCCTCCTTCAGGCCCAGGGCTGCTCCCCCTTCAGGCCCAGGGCTGCTCCCCCTTCAGGCCCAGGGCTGCTCCCCCTTCAGGCCCAGGGCTGCTCCCCCTTCAGGCCCAGGGCTGCTCCTCCTTCAGGCCCAGGGCTGCTCCCCCTTCAGGCCCAGGGCTGCTCCTCCTTCAGGCCCAGGGCTGCTCCCCCTTCAGGCCCAGGGCTGCTCCCCCTTCAGGCCCAGGGCTGCTCCGGGCAGCGGGGCCTCCGCGGCCATCCAGGGGCGGCCACACGGCCTGGGCGGCGGCCGGAGGGACGGACTCGCAGCGCTGCCCCGCCGGCCCGGAGCCCTGGCCGCTCCCGGCCTCCCTCCCGCTCCACGGCACGCGCTCCTCCGCCAAACGCGGGGCCCAGCACGGAGACACCTGTGGGCTAGCAGGAACGTGGGCTCACCTGTGACGGCGCCCGTGCAGACACGGCTCCGGGGAGAAGGAGGGGTGTAGCCGGCAGCACGGAGACACGAGTGGGCTAGCAGGAACGTGGGCTCACCTGTGACGGCGCCCGTGCAGAACCGGCTCCGGGGAGGAGGAGGAGGAGGAGGGATGTAGCCGGCAGCACGGAGACACCTGTGGGCAAGCAGGAACGTGGGCTCACCTGTGAGGGTGCCCCGTGCAGACCCGGCTCCGGGGAGAAGGGAGAGGTGTAGCCGGCAGCACGGAGACACCTGTGGGCAAGCAGGAAAGTGGGCTCACCTGTGAGGGCGCCCGTGCAGACACGGCTCTGGGGAGGAGGAAGAGGAGGGATGTAGCCGGCAGCACGGAGACACCTGTGGGCAAGCAGGAAAGTGGGCTCACCTGTGAGGGTGCCCCGTGCAGAACCGGCTCCGGGGAGAAGGCAGAGGTGTAGCCGCCCAGCCCTCCTTCCCAAGGACTGTGGGGGCGGGGAGAAGAGTAAATCCCTAGCCTTTCCCAGGCCAGTAAGCTCCTAGGTCCCCAGGGAACCTGCAGGCTCCTGTTCCCCAGACAATGCGCGGTCCGGACACGTGTGGCGCCTCTGGGCCCTGCTTCTAGTCCTGCGGATCTCGCTTCAGAAACCACAAATGCAGAAGCATTTCGGGGGCAACTGCAGCCGCCACCCCCCAGGTCTCTCAGTGGTACCCCCAAAAGGAAACCCGTTTGAAAGACAGCTCCCACCCCAGTCTCCGCCTCAAGCCCAGCACAGGACAACTGGCCACTGTCCGCCATCCACTCACAATGTCCTGCCCCTCCCCCAACTCCGCAGACTGTCCTGCCCCTCCCCCAACTCCGCAGACTGTCCTGCCCCTCCCCCAACTCCGCAGACTGTCCTGCCCCTCCCCCAACTCCGCAGAATGTCCTGCCCCTCCCCCAACTCCCCAGTACCTACTGACCTTTCACCACTTACTAAGCCCCTCCTCCCCATCCCTCCCACTCCCAGCACTCAGACCACCCCCGTTATGACATCACTGGCTGTTCCCAAACTCACACCCCTTTCTTCTCACCCACTCCTGGCTGGTAGACCAGAGCTGGGAAGGCCTTACCCAGTACTGGGAGGAGACAAAATGGGCTCCTGGGGAGCTTCCTCCTGTTCCAGCAGCTGCCTTGTAGCCCTGCAGGTCTGCCCTGGAAAGCACAGAACCCCAGCTGCCGGCAGTTTCTGCGAGGCTGGGCTCGATGCCCCGCCTGGCTCCAAATCAAAGTGCCTAGAGCAGCCTCCTCCTTCCCAGGTGGAGTCCTAAGCCGCAGCCCTGAACCGAGAGTCTCAGCTGGGTCGTCTGGGCTCCTCCATGTCCACTTGGCAGAGTCCTGGCATTCCCTCGCACAGAAACTTCTCAAAGCTTGTTTTCCGTCCCTGCTCCCTGAATAGACTCAGTCCTGACTCACTGTGGCCGCAAACCCAGCTCCACCGGGGCTAAGTGGCTTTGCCCTGTGAACCCGAGGGACACCAGCCTGAGACAAAGTATTTCATAATGTGGATGTGTCAAGGTGTGATTTCTGCAATCACTGATGAATGTTTACATCAAAAGTGTGTAAAACAGGGGGCCTAGCTAGCACCTAGGTGTAGTGGGGTAAACCTCTAGCATCACATATGGGCATCCAACTGTGTCACAGGTGTTTCACTTTCAGTGCAGCTCTCTGCCAATGGCCTGGGAAAGCAGCAGAGGATGGCCCAGGTCCTTGGGACCCTGCACCCACATGAGACACCCAAAAGAAGCTACTGGCTCCTGGCTTCCAATGTGCCCATTTCCAGCCATTGTGGACATTTGGGGTATGAAGCAGTAAATGAATATCTTTCTCTGTGTCCTTTTTTCTGTAACTCTGGCTATCAAATAAAAATAAATCATTTAATATAAAGAACATTTTAAAACAATGTGTGAAAGAGGTCATGCGAGTTCACAGAGTACCATCACTATAAATGTTCTTGCTACCAAAACTGTGCCTAAATATGACAAAATGCTAGATTATCTCCTTTTGAAGGGGCTCTTTTGTGCAGATGCATACATCAAAATATGGATACTTTCACAAAACTATTAGTCTCTCATCAAAGGAAGAGCAGAGAAGAAAAGGGGGAGCTATTTTATTTATTTAAAAGATGTATTTATTTTTATCTGAATGATAGATTTTACAGAGAAAGAAAGACAGAGAGAGGGGGGAAGGCAGGGAGGACTTTCATCTGCTGGTTCGCTCCCCAAATGGCCACAATGGCCAGAGCTGAGCTAATGCAAAGCCAGAATCCAGGAGTTTTGTCTGTGTTCCCCAAATGGGCGCAGGGTCCTAAGAACTTGAGCCATCCCTCTGCTGTTTTCCCAGGCCGTGAGCAGGGAGCTGGATCAGAAGTAGAGCAGCCAGAAAAAGAAATCAGTCCTTTCATGGGATGCTGGCACTACAAGGCAGAGGATTGGCCTGATGCACCATTGTGCTGGCCCCCAAAGGTGACTTTTTCATTCCTTCCAGAAATATACATATTTTGGAGTACTTTGTATGTGCCACATATTCTTATCCTGAAAGCACAGCCAGGAAATACACAATACATCCCTCAGCCACCATCAGAGCTCATGTTCTAGAATGGGAACCAGAAACAGTAAAATCTGAGATACTGGTCTATCACAGTCTCCTTCCACACCATGCCGGAAAGTAAGCAGTGGGACAGGGAATGCTGTGGGGTTGGGCTTGTAGCTATGGGCAGGATATGCAGCAAAGAACTCATTGAGAAGGTGATTTTAGAGGAATGAGCCTGCCAGGGTTGGAGGGAGAGGGTGAAGTTAAGAGCACTGCAGACATGTGGGGGTGAAAATGGCAGCAAGAGGAGCTAAACTGTGCTCCCTGCCGATTCTTTTCCTGAAAAAATTGTCACTCACAATGATCATGGCTGGCAATCCTGATTCAACAGGTGCTGTGCCCTCATCTGCCAGTGTGAATTGGTCAGTATTTATTTATTTTTTTATTTATTTTGGAGCACATGCATAAAGAGATCCTCCCCAAAGCCTCTCAGTTTTGTGACTCAGTGCAGTTTTGTGAGCTATTAACAGCTAGTTCCACCTGCTACTCATGGTCAGGACACTGAACCCTATGGGAATCAACACGTTAGAAGATGGCAAATGTCTATGTGTCTGTGGATGTACAGTTGAAGGTTAGTGAATTCAGGAACTAGAGCCCAAGTAAGCTGAAAAAGCTGTTCAGTAGGCTTCAGCACAGCCTGAGACCCAGCCCAATACAGGACGATGTCACTACATGGTCACAGAGGATTACATCACAGTGGGGCTTGCATTATATAGCCCTGGCCATCTTCAGGGTAAGGCTTATTACTCCTCAGGGTGTGTAGTGGTTGGGAGGCTTTTCTCTTACTCAGCAGAAACCTTTTCCTTTTTTTTTTTTTTAAAGCTCAATTCCTACTCATGAGAAGTAAGGTTTGTGTCCACGACAGTGTTCAACATTATTCTGCTTCCTTTTCAGGTTTCGGTATTAGAAACTAGTAAGACAGGAGCTAAACATCAGGAACAAGATCAAACACCGGCCTCACACTCCTGCCAGGTACGTCATGTCAATGTTAGTGGTACTGCCATGGAGTGAGCTTTGCCCACTCTGCACAAGAAGGTTGTTTCTTAAACATTTTTAAACATGAGTGCCATTTTTGGCTGAACAGGCTAACAGAGGGGGTGAAGTGGGAAGAGTGGGTGACCTGAAGTCAGACGGCTGGGCTTCACGGGCTTGTAGGTGACGGACGCCCAGGTAGTGGCCCATCATCTCCGGCTTGATTTCTACCCAGCTTGCCATGGTAGACGCCTGCCATGCTCCCTACCATCTCGGGCAAGACCGCAGACCGCAGGTTGATTTCACCCCTGCAGCCACTTCGTGGGTGGTATTGCTTTCTCAGCCTTGTGCAGGTAACTTCAGCAGTGGGTGCAAGCCTCTGCCACAGGCAGGGGCTCAGCCGGCGTCACATCCGAGGACTGCGCAGTTGTGTGAGCTGCAGCTCCCATAAGGTCTGCAGCCACTGCGGGCATATGCTCTGTGTCTTCTGTGTCACTCTTGGCATCTTGTCTGCCGCCCAGAAAAGCAGCATGTCATCCTTAATGTTGGATCGCTCCTTGAACTCTCTCTGGTAGTACTCTCATTCCTTCGGTAAGTAGGGACTGTTGAGTCGGATGATCCTGAGGGCTCTTGCCATGCCACTGGAAGTAGCAACCTATCGCATCGACCCTAACAGCCCTGCCTCTGTTCAGACTCATAACTCCAGAAGACTATTGTCTCACTAGAAATGAATACCTTGAGTATTTAGAAGTGTCACTTTGTGATCTGATGTCACCCCATTTGCTGCCATGTAAGTTTGATAGGAATGGAGCGCATAGGAGGCATCGATGTGAATCAGAGCTATGTGCTTAGAGCTCACCAAGGAGTAGAGGGACAGGGTCATTTCAGCATCCCCTGATCTTTCAACGTCTGAGTAACCCACTGTCTCCATAGACTTTTGAGCTGGAAGAGAATTTGGGTTGGATCCTATTGATCACAATGAATTGCTGGGGAAATGACCTTCCATCATCCTGCACTGGCACCTCGAAGGCTAATGATAAGCTTCACTTGTGTTTTCTACTCCATGTCCTACCAGTTAAGCATTTTTTTTTTTAAAAAACACCAAACTGAACTTTCTAGTAGAAAGAGGATCAAGCAAGAACTCACTTGTTTTGTGTTTGAAGGAAGATAAGCACAGGTGTTGAGATGTCTGTTCTATATCATTTTCTCTGTAGTGCATGGTTATCTCCCAGTAACGTTCAAGAGGAATACTTTGTTGTTGCTTATACTGTATTGTTCCGTGGTGTTTTTAGTAGGAATACACACTTATTATAGGTGATAAAGTTACTGAAGTTTGATGAAGCAGCCATAAAGGATTAGTTTCAAATCTTTGGTTATTCTGTATAATCTTTGGTTATACAGATCATAGTTGGTACACACCCTCTTCTGTTAACTCCAGCAAGCAGCCTCAGAATTCAGCATACACTGGCACATATTCTAGTTATGTTCTGTTAATCGTGACCATTAATGGAAAGAGGGGTAGGTACCAGGCAAGGGAAAGTACTCAGCATCATGTACCTGTTATCACCTCATCAATTTGTCACCTGTGACATACAAACCATTTTATTACTCAGTTGAACCTACGTTATGGTGAAAATTTTTACTATTCCATAAACATCAAGGACAATTTTAAGTAGAAAGATGTAACTCCTAGAAACAGAAAAGGCATCACTGCAACATGTATAAATTCTTCTATAATGACTTAAGATGTTATTGGTCATCATTCTATGACTGGACAGTGATCATTCTAAGTATTGAGGCTTCACTGCACCTTTTTAAAGGACTGAGGTGTAGGGGCTAGGACAGAATGCATCAGAGGAAAGTTCACGATTCTGATGGCCTCTGTGGCTGCAACTGCGATGCAGGCTACTAGAAGGGAGCATACCGTTGTTATACTGCTATCCACAATTCACATTCCCACCTGTAACAGTTTGTGTTTTCGCTAGCCATTTCAAGGAAAATGTCACTGTGTTTTACATAAATTTGAGCCATCTGCTTTAGTGTGGAGCACCTCTTTATGGAAGCTAGATAATTCAAGGTACAGTAGAAAGCTTCTAAATTTTACTAAGATACATTGCATTGGTTTGATTTCATAGTAAATTCTCTTTTCAAAGTTGAATATCTAAGAGGTTTAGTTGCTTGAATCCTTTTCCTGAAGTTATTTATTTATTTGAAAGAACCAGAGGGAGGAGAGATAGAGAGCGAGAGCAAGCGAGCGAGAGATTTTCCACTTGCTGGTTCACTCCCCAAATGGCTACCACAGCTGGGGCTGGATCACGCTGAAGCCAGCAACCTAGGATTCCATCTGGGTCTGCCACACGAGTGGTGAGAACTAAGAACTTGAGCCTTTTGGCTGTTTTCCTAGGCACATTAGCAGGGAGCTGGATCAGAAGCAGAGAGCCAGGGCTTGAACTGGTGCTCACAGAGGAGACTGTTTTTGCAGGTGGCTTAGCATGCTGTGCAACAATGCCAGTTCCCCACACTTGATTCTTTTCTAAAAATTAGGGTTAGGCATTTGGCCTAGTGGTTAAAAACTAGTTAAGATGCCCACATGTTACTTAGGAATACCTGGGTTTGATACCCTACTACTGATTCCAGATTTCTTGCTAATATGGATTTGGGAAGCAGCAGTGATAGTTCAAGTACTTGGAGTCCTGCCATCTTCTTGACAGACATAGATTGCATTTCTGGCTCCCAGCTTTGCCCTCTAGGAGCCTTTGCAAACATTTAGGAAACAGCCAGCAGATAGGAATGTGCTTTCATGTCAAATAAATAGTTGTTACTAGTAGCCAATTTTGAACAGTTTTACATTTATAGGAGAAAAATGAGTAGAAGGTAGAGATTTTCCCACATACCCCCTTGCTTTATTCCTAGTTTCCCCTATCATCCTCATTTAGTTTGGTAGATTTGTTAAAATTGATAAGCTAATTTGATAAACTATTGTAAGCTGAAGTTTACATCAGAACTCCTTTTTTTGGTGTTGTTCATTCTGTGGGTTTCAAAAATGTATGACCTATCTACTGTTCTAGTACCACATCATGCAAAGTGTTGCTACCCTAAATATTCTTCGTGCTCCATCTATTCAACCCCCCCCCCTTTGCAATCCTTGCAATCCTTCCGATCCTTGGCCACTCACTGACCCTTTAACTGCTTCGTTTTACCTTACAGTATGTCACCTTCTCAGACAGGCTCCTTTCCCTTATACCACGTGTTTAAGGTTTCTCCGTGTCTTTTTTGCTTGTTTGGTAGTTCATTTCTTTTAATTAATGAGTACAATTCCCTTTTATGAATGCACCACCATTTTTCTACCGATTCACCTATCGATGGACTTATTTTTTGGTCTCAGTTTTTGGTTAATTAAATTTAAATCTTGTGAAACATTTAAAAACCATAGTAATTTCTAAAGTCTACATTTTAATAGCAAAGACAGTTAAAATACTCATGAGGAATGAAGAAAATCTCCTAGATTCTGTCTCTTCTTCTCGCTCTGTAAATCTGCCTTTTCAATAAAAATAAATAAAAACTTAAAAAAGAAAAACTCCCTAATCTACCCATTTTCTTTTTTTTTTTCTTTTGTTCTTAAGAGTGAAAATAGGGTTATGTGGTTCCAATTGGGGACATATTTCTTCATTGCTACTCTTCTTAGCAGCAGCACTAGCGTCCCTCCTTCATCAGAAGCAGTTAACTATAATCAAAATGGTCATGCTTTAAAAAATAGTCATGAGTAAGAGTCTGGGATTTTAAGCGGGCCAGAAATACCCTGTTTATTTGTGTGTAATATTGTCTAGTTCTTTGCTTTATACCATTATGTGTACATTTGTGGCTGTGATCATTGCAGGAAAATGAAGCATTCAGTCGTTAAACGTAAGCCTAAGTCAAGAGGTAAGAAACGGAAGAAAAAAGCAAGGAGCTTACAGCATATTGTCACCAACATTGAACCCAGGTAATGAAACAAGTATTTTGTATCATTTCACAGTGAGTTCTATGGTACAGTGTTATTGTGTTGGATAGAAGGGAAATGTGATTAGCAGTACATTTTTGTTTTTGCAAATTCACATTTTCATATAAATAACTCCATAGATTTGATTTTCCAACACAATAAACTATTTTCATGTATGAAAAAAGTCAGACATCAATTTCTTAAATTGCCACAAATGTTTAATGACAATATATTACAAAAGTAGAATTATTTTTGAGAGAAATTTTTACGTTAATATAAAGAATTCGGTCCATGATATTTCCTTTTAAAAAGAAAATTCTCAATAATTTTAATGATCCACAAAGCTCTCTATAGACCTGGATAAATACTAAGACGTCAAAAAAAAAAACTTACCAACTTTCAATATCATTCTTTCTCATTGATGAAAGCTGGTATATGTACTGTTGTAGTGCAAAGAGAAATGAATCAAATGTATGAAGATCTGAATTCAAATGTTATTCCTGTTTCACACACCAACTATGTGATTCTTGACCAATTCAACTTTTGGAGTTTGTTTCCTCATCTATAAGCAGTGAGGTGAAATTATTTCCTCGGCCCTTATCACAGGGTTATAATGAGGATCAAAATGTGTAATACATGTAAAAACTCTATTAAGTACACACTACCATAAAAGAAGTTATTCTCGTTTGTTATATTAATTATGGCTATTTAGCAGACAGTCCCTGAAATGGGGGATGAGAACTTTATGTAAAACAATTTGGCACCCTGGGAAATCAATTCCTCACCTTGTATTAGTGATTCATATTGGAACCAACTAATCCAAAAGACCCAAGACAAATATTCTAGCTTGCACATATTTATCATGAGATCTGATCTCTCATTATTTTGGAGTCCTATTTCACAAGGCTCTTGATGAGGCTGCTTGCTTTCCTAGCATCACAGTATTAGCAGGAGTTGTCATTTATTGAGTTTAAAATGGTTTTCCTCCATCTGCAGTCATTTATACATAAAGTTCTTACAAGCCAACACATTAATAAGCAATGTCTAGAAACTATGTCTGCTGTTAAGTGTTCTGAGGTGCATATTTTATTGTAAGCATTTACATATTTGGTTATTTGTATTACAGGAGAAGCGAGAATGCTCAGATGAATCAACACTTTCAAAATCTGCTTGATGGCATTCCTAGAGACATAGAGAACTTCCCTTACCAATACCTGAATCTCAACCATCTCTACCTGGAGGAATTTATCCTCTTCCTTTCCCGGATCCTTTGCTTGGGTTAAATGGCAAACCAACATCTCTACCATTTCTTTAGTTTCTAGAACCTCCTTCTCCATTACCTCCTTTGTTGGGCAACTTTGTTATAGGATCTCCACCTGCTCTAGTTAATAGAATGAAGTAGAAATAAACTGAACCTGGAGCTCATGTGTTGATTTCTAATAGCATACATTGATCAGAGTTGCAAGACTATTCTCATTCCTAGTTTTAAAAAACTGATTTGCACTAAGTGGAACATTGTAATTGAATAGATATGTGAAATTTAGATGTATGTATAGCTTGAAAAGTGAAAACTAACTAGCTTCTGCTATCATCTGTCCATGACAGTCACTAACACATAAAAACTACATCACATATAATTGTGTTGTATCATGTGAGACAGTATGACTGGTAACTTTGTGAGTTCACCACCTTATGTTCCTCTTTCAGCATAGTATTTCAATAATTGGGAACTCTACAGAGAATAGGAAGTTCACGTGGAAGGCAAAAAGAAATTGAGAAAGTAGTGTAAAGATAAAGTGTTTGTTTTCCAGGGCTGTCATGACAATGTACAAACTAGGTGGTTCCAAACAACAGAAACTTATTTCTCACAAATTTGGAGTCCAAAATTCCAAAGTGAAGGCAATGGTAGGGCAGTTTCCTTGGAGATTTGAGGGGAGAATCTGTTCCTTGTATTTTCCAGCTCCTGCTATCTCATCTTTCCTTGGGTGTGCCTGCATCTCTCCCTGCTTCGTTTTCTCACAGCCTTCTGCTCTGTGTATCTGTCCATAAACTCCCCCTGCCTCTTAGTTGAGTAGATATGACTGCCTTTATGGTCCTTTCAGATAATCCAGGGTAAGTGCTTTTCCTTACAAGAACCTTAACATAATCACATTTTTTTCTCATCTAAGGTCACATTCTCATTTTGGGAATTAGGGTGAGGATATATGGATTTGGTGGCACCTATTCATTCCACCACTGTAATATAGGCAATACATTTTCAAATTAAAAGCAATTTCAGGGCCCGGCGGCGTGGCCTAGCAGCTAAAGTCCAGTCCTCGCTTTGAACGCACCTGTATCCCAATATGGGCACCGATTCTAATCCCGGCAGCTCCACTTCCCATCCAGCTCCCTGCCTGTGGCCTGGGAAAGCAGTCGAGAACGGCCCAAGTCTTTGGGACCCTGCACCCATGTGGGAGACCCGGAAGAAACTCGTGGCTTCTGGCTTTGGATCGTCATAGCATCGGCTGTTGCGCTCACTTGGGGAGTGAATCATCGGACGGAAGGAAGATCTTCCTCTCTGTCTCTCCTCCTCTCTGTATATCTGACTTTCCAATAAATAAATAAATCTTTAAGAAAAAAAAGCAATTTCAATTTTATATCTTTAGCACTATAATACCCTGAACCTGTTGTGCAGTTTTTTGTTGTTACAGAAGGATGAGTTTTAAACTTTAACTTTTAAACTTTCAGGTGCTACCATTGGGCACAAAGGTTATAATACCACTTGTGAGCTCCACATGCCATGTTAAAGTACCTGGACTAAAGCTCTGATTCTGTTTCTGATTTCAACTTTGTGATGATGCACACGCCTGGAGGCAGGAGGTGATGGCCCAAATAGTCAGTCCCCTGTCATTCATGTGGGAAAACCCAATCAAGTTCCTGGCCAAAAAAAAAAAAAAAAAAAAAGTTCCTGGCTCTTTGTCTTAATCTGGTCCTGCCCCAGCTGTTGCAAGCATTTGGAGAATGAATTAGTGGATGAGAAATTCTCTCTCTGCCTTTCAAGTACAATTAAAATATTTGAAAAATAGGAATAGACATTTTGCACATGATTTAAGTTGCTGCTTGGGATACCCACATCCCATATTAGAGTATCTGGTTGGAATCCTGGCTACTCCACTTCTGATCCAGCCACCTGTTAAAGTGTACCCTGGGAGGCATCAGTGATAGCTCAAGAATTTAGATCTTTGAGACACACAAGAACTCTGGATGGAGTTTTTGGCTCTTGTATTCAGTTTCACCCAGCAATGGCTATTGCCATTTTGGAGGTTAACCAACAGTTGTCATTCTAACAAAATGAAAATAAGTAAAATAAAATTTAGATTTTAAACCAAATTAAAACAATAAGAATTTCATAGAACACGGAACAGGTTATAGCATTCCATGTGAGCAACAACCTACTTTTTAAAAAGGATTTATTTGAATGGCAGAATGAGAAACAGAGAGAGAGAGAAAAGTCTTATACACTGGTTTATTTCCCCAGATATCTACAATAGCTGGGGCTAGGTTAGGCAGAAGCTAGCAGTCAGGTTCTCTATCAAGTCTCCCACATGGATGGCAGAGATCTAAATGCTTGAGCCATCAGCTGCTGCCTTTCAGGCTGTGCATTAGCAGGAAGTTGGATTGGAAGCAGAGGTGGGACACTAGCCCAGGCACTCTGCTATGGGGTGCAAGTGTCCCAAGCAACAGCTTAACCCACTGTATCACGTTTGTTGTCCCATTCCCCAATTATTTTCTGGTATAGTATATTAAAGTGGATTTTTTTATGGCCTAAATATAGTAATATATTTATTTGTCTTCAGAAATTTTGGATGTGAATTGCATTGAATCTTTCTCAATTTAATTATTTTTTTCTTTTTTTTTTTATTACATTGCATCATGAGACACAGTTTTACAGGCACTGGGATTCCCCCCTCCCCTCCCCAAAACCCGCTCCCCCCCCATGGTGGATTCTTCCATCTTGTTGCATTACCACAGATCAAATTCAGTTGAGATTTTTTTTCCTTGCAAGCATCTACAAATCATAGAGTCCAGCATCTTATTGTGCAGATAAGTTCAACAGTTTCATGGGGACACAGTCTCTGGTCTAAAGGTACAGCCGAAAGAGTATCATCCCAATCATTTGAAAGCCCCGGCATTATATCAGTAACAATTTATAACGTAATGGAATTAGTTGACATGATATTGTGTAACCAGCATGTTCAAAGAGAGAGAGAAAACAACAACAACAAAAAGAGTACAAGTTCTGAACCACATCCTATGACTTCTACATTGACATTGCAATTATTATTTTATATACAGCTGGGTTCTATACACCTTAAAATGGCTTTAGATTACTATTCAGCTGTCTCATGTCTATTAGACAATAGCAAAACTACGAAGGCATATGGGGGGAATCAGGAGCAATCCCAACAACCTCTTAACAGGAGGTCATATGCACAGAGCAGCGGGGGACCCCAGAGTGGAGCAGGCAGACAGGAGGAAGCTTGTATCCCAACTCTGAAGACTCCTAGATCCTCACCAAGGACTATCAGTACAAGCTCCGAGGACTACATCCCAACCGCCAAGGAGACCACGGGGAATTGGAGTGCCTTTGGAGGCCAAGAACTCTGAGGTCATCAATTTCCATTTGGGTCTCACACATGGGATGGAAGAAGCCCATACCCCACCTTGCAGGATCCAAGGTCATCGGAACGACAACCAGGAGCACTGAGCGGTCCGCAGAAACAAAACAGTAAACTTCCTTCGGGACTAGGGAGAGGAGCTTTCTCTGGTTCGTGCCTGGTTCTAACTTTGGGTCCCCACTCTCTCATAATGACCATCAGGATTGCTCCAGAAACCCCTCAAAACAAACAAACAAACAAACAAACAAACAAAAAACCCTAGAATAGATGGAGAACAGCGAGGAAAGCTTAGAAATAGGAAATGGGCAGTGGGGATACACTTATAACTCACTGGGTGGGACACGAAGATTGGTTACTCCTCACTGGGGTATTGAGGATTTCTCTGCACACCCCTCCTAAAACCGTTCACCTAAACTGTTGACATATGTCTTGTTAGAGTTATAGAGCTAGACTACCCGAAAAACAGCCAGGTTCTGCAAAATCATGCTTCAACACTCTGAACTGCTAAATAAAGTGGATTTTTAATTGAATATTATTTTGATTGATCTTCTTCAAATAATATGTCTGGCAACATGGCAAATTATACTTAAAATTTATTATTTTGATTGTCTATTCAGCATATAATTTAGTGATACTAGGACCTTTCAGAATGATTCACAACAATCATCACTGTGCATTTTGCAAGGTTTGTTCCTTATTCTGAGTGTAACTCCATAGCCCTTTAACAAGAACTCTCCCTTTCCTCACGCAGTCCCTAGTATCCACTATTCTACTTTGTGTCTCCAGGAAGTTGCTTATTCTGGTTACCTTTTATAAACGAAATCATATATTCTTTGTCCCTTAGTGTTTGAGTTATTTCTGTAAGTGTGAAATAGACCTGAATCTGGATGCCAAAGTAAGTCAGGATATCATTTGTCTGTGGCTTATTATGTAACAAAGCAATACTACCTGTGGATGTCCTGACCCAAGCGCCTCAGGTGGCCTTCCTCCCCACCAAATCCTCACACTGTCCTCCCCCAACAACATTCAGATGACCCCGTTCCCCATCCATAACTCCTTAGAATTTTCTTCCCATCCAAAAGCTCAGCCGTTCCTGCAAACTCTCCAGTGTCCAACCACTCAGTGCCTCAGCATGCACGGCTCCCTCAATTCCCGAGACTAGCACCCCCAGTTCCTGTGACTCTCCAGCGGCTTCAAACTTCAGGATGTCCTTTACCCAAACTCCTCAAAATGTCCTCACTTCCCACACCTTTCAGATCTGCCAACCATCCGAGAAAGAACATACCAGCCAAGTACAAACAGGCCTTTATTATGCAAGGAGAAGTCCGTTCCTGGGCCGTTCCTGGGCGGTGGAGCAATGAACAGGAGAGGAGAGGACCACAAGTGGGAAAGACAAGCTGGGTAGCAGAGACAAAGGTTTTATACCCCCTCTGACATGGGTGCTGGCATCAGCCCTGCTTGGGTGCTGATAGGACAGGGAATGTTGGCCTTTGTCCATCACTGACCCATATGTGGCCTTGGCTGCCTTCGGGGCGTGCCAGATCTCTGGCTGAGGTCACTGTGGTGTCCACCCACTTCCTGTAACCGCGGTAACCATCAACACCATTCTTCAGGATGCCTTGATAACCAATACTTCAGAATATACTGCTTCCCCCCATCAAGTCTTCTGCTCCCAGCTCATCAGAATACTATACACCCCAACTATACAGAATACATTGCCCTCAAATTCCTCAGAATGTATTCACCCCAAATCTTCAAATTCTCACTCAATTCCTCAGAATGTCCTGACCCCAAATTCTCTGAATTCGCTGCCACCTAATTTCATTTCCCATCAACTATTACAGAATGCTGTCACCTTGAACTCATAAAAATATCTCACCCACCACAACTACTCAGAATTTCCCAGCCAACCAAATCCTCAGATTGTCTAACCCTCAATCTCTAATTGCTCCTCTAATCCTCAGATGCCCGGCCACACACCTCCAAATGTGTGGTCCCCAATGTCTCACAATGTCCTCTCATTCCCATCTCCCCCAAATGTTCTGTCCCCTATATCTTCATAATTTTTTTTCCCTCCAAACTCTTCAAAAATGGCCTAACTCCTGAATTCCTCAATTCAGGAGAAATTGTTGCCCTGCAAAATATCAGAACACACTATCTCTCTGTGCTACTCAAAAATTCCTGACCACCTATTCCTTAAACTATTATTAACTCCTAAATGCTTGCCATCCAAGTAATCAGAATAAGTCTGTCCCTCTGAATGCTCAGAATGCCTGGCCCTCTGAGCGCGTCTGAATCTCCTGCCACCTAGTGTCTCAGAATATATTGCACCCAGGAACCGCTCAAATAATTCCACTCCCGGCAGTTTGTGAATGTTAAGCACCCTCATTTCCTCTGAACAGCCTACGCTCCATCATGATGGCTGTCTTCTGCTACCTCCCCAGAATTTCCTGTGTCTGAGTTACTCAGGATTTCTGCCTCCCCTCTCCCCAACAACCCTGAATGTATATTCAACGCAATTACTCAGAAAGCACTAAATTCCCAATCCTTGAAAAGTCCTGTCACCACCAACTGAAAAGGTCTTGTTTTGCAACCCGCTGGATTTTATGCCCATGTTAACGCACAGCATCTTCTTGTCCCCAAATTCTTCAGAATTTCTTTCCCCCATCGATTCATGTCCAAATTATGAACACTTCAAAATGCTGTATTGCTCCAGTTTAAAAGAATGTCTTGTCTCCAGAACTCCTAAGATTGTCCTGCCCCTCGATGCGAGGGACCAGCTCTGCCAGGGGCAATCAGTCCGAGGGGAACAGGACCCCGGGAACGGTGGGCAAGGATGCAGCAAGTGACAAACAGACACGACACTCAAGGCAGTTGTACCTGAGTGCATTTTGCAAAAGCAAGGCATCAGCTTATATACAATAGATTATTGCAAAGGGACATTTTCTTTGTTTATACATGTGGTTACATTTCTACAAACAATTATTCCAAGGAGGTAAGCGGGTCTGTTGAGAAAATATTGTTCTCTAATAGCCTGGTGACAGCCTGTAGTTGCTATTTCTTGTGGACGCAGTTTGGCATCTGTTGCAGTTTTAATCAGTAAGCGGTTAGTTCTCATTGTGTCTTGTGCCTTACATTGGTTTTAATAATAACCTGTCTATGTTCCTTAGTTTTTCTTCCTGTATGGCTTTTTAAGCTATAGATCTCTGCTATAATCTTCTTTTAGGAATCTCCAAAAATAGTCCCAGGTAGGTTTATTAAAGCTAGTGACCTGATAGTTTTTATCCCATACAGCTTGCAATCCTTGTCCAACTTCCCATCAGGAGGCTTCACAGAACTAAAAGGGGACATTGGGCCTTTGCCACGCATAAATAGCATTATTCCAGCCACAAAGATAAGAGCAGAGAGAGTACAGCCAGGAATGCCAAGACCACGAGAGATGCAGTCAAGTCCAGGAGGCATCCTTCCTTGCAGCTTCCGCCTCAGCTCCACTGGAGGTGGCGTGACACCCCATAATCCCCAGAAGATGCCTATCCCCTTGGAACCTTCAGGATGTCTTCCCACAGAACTCAGGACATGTTGTAACCCCCAATCACTCAGACGGCCACGCTCCCCAACTCCTGACAAATCCCTCTTCCGCTAGACTCACAACATGCTTCCTCCCTGACACCACATAACACGCTGTCCCTAAGATGCTCAAATTTTGCTGCCCCCGACTCCTTACAACCTATTCATCCATAATTCCTCAAATTTCCTGCCCCTCCATGTCCTCAGAATTTCCTTAATCCTAAACTACTCAGAATGTCTAAAGCCCCAATACCTCAGGATGCTCTGCTCCTCAACTCTTCAAAATGTCCCGTCAGCCCCATGCCTTCGCTCTCCATAGCCCCAGGACATCTTGTTATCACCTGTTCCTCTTCCAAAGGTCCTTGGACCATTCTCAGTTCCCCGGCCCTCAGTGCCTCAGTCTATACTACTGAAGAACATAAGTGTTTTCTGCTTTACTTGCTTGGCTGGGGGCCGTGTGGACTCCAGGCCTGGCAGTCTATGTGACACCCGGCAGGACACCTGGCAGAGCACTCCTCAGGAAGGAGGTCCCTGGTGTTAGATTAAGATCCACCGCCCTATAGCCCACCAGTTTGTACTTTTTGGAAGTTGCTTGCTTCAAACCTACCAGTAGAAGCCTGTCAACTTGCTCTTTTTGAAAGCCAACAGTTAAAACTGACCAATCATGACCGCATAATTACATGGAATTGGACTGAAATGTATAAGAACCCTGTGCTGTTCAACCTCGCTCTTTTTTTTTTTTCCTGCCCTGTTGTTCCTGCTGCAGCTGCCTCTCCCCCACCTAGCCCTGCTGGGCTGGGGGGGGTGTGTGGCTGGGAGACCTAGGTTAGCCTGAATAGACTGCCCTTTATGCGTTAGCACCGACTTCAGACTCGATGGTTTTTCTGGGGACCTCCAAATCTGGCACGACACTACCTCACTGCCATTTCTTAGAATGCCCTTCAATGCTTCAAAATGTTGTGCCCACCCAACTCACTGGCATACTGTGCCCCCGACTGCATACAATGTGTTCACCATGAACTCCTCGGAATGTGCTTCCCCCACATCCTCACACAGCCTGACCCTAATTGTTCAGCATGTTCCCTCAACCAACTCAAGAATATCCATCTTGGGGCTGGTGCTGTGGTGTGATGGGTGAAGCTATTGCCTGTGACTCTGGTGTCCTACACGGGTACCTGTTAACTCTTGGCAGCTCTGCTTCGGATCCAGCTCTCTGCTAATGTGCCTGGGAAAGCAGCAGAAGATGTCCCAAATGCTTGGGTTCCCGTTCCCATGCGGGAGAACCAGAAGAAGCTGCTGGCTCCCAGCTTCCACCTGACCCCAGCTTCAGCCTTCGTGGTCATTCTCTGTGTGTATAGGCAACTCAGCTTTCAAATAAATCTTCAGAAAGAGTAGTCATCTTTTTCAAATTCCTCAGAAGTTTTTTTTTTTCTCTTTTATTTCTGTACTTTTATTTGAAAGGCGGAGACAGAGATCTCCCTAGCTCCTTCATCAAATGCCTACCACGGTTGGCTGGGTCAGGCCAAAGCCAGAATTAGCGAACTCAACCTGGGCTTCCCACACAGCGATCAGGAACTCAAGTACTGGAGACATCACTGGCTGTGTAATAAGGGGGTGTAGTAGCAGAAACCTGGTCAGGAGCAAGGATGGGGCTCGCAGCCTGGCACTGGACACGAGATGGCAGGCATCCCAGCCGGTTTCAACCAATGCACCAAATCTCTGCTAATACTAACTGCCCTGATCTCAACTTAAAAAAAAAAAAAAAAAGAAAGATTTATGGAGAGAGAGACAGAAAGATCTTCTGTCTGCTGATTCACTCCTGAAATGGTGGCAACAGCCAGAACAGAGCCAGTCTGAAGCCAGGAGCCTCTTCCGGGTCTCCCATGCAGGTGCAGGGTCCCAAGGCTTTGGGCCGTCCTCTTCTGCTTTCCCAGGCCACAGGCAGGGAGCTGGGTGGGAAGCAGAGCTGCTTAGATACAATACTTGCAAGGTGAGGATTTAGCCCCTGAGCCATCTGTATTGGGCCTTGCTCCCTAACGTTCCAAAATACCCTGCCCCGCAAATCCTCAAACATTCTGTCTACCCAACTTCGAGAATGTTCTGCCTCCACAATTGCTTAGAATAGTCTGTGCTCAACCCTTCAGTCCTGCTCCCAACTCCTCAAAATACTGTCTGCCCGATTTCTCAAAACATCCTGCCTCTGCCCTAATACCTAGGAATATCTCGCCGCTCCAGCTCTTCAGTGTCCTGCCTCTTCTCCAAGTCTCACATTATGCCCTCCCCCCATATCCCTGGGAACAATCTGATGCCCAACTCCTCACAATACCATGCCTCCAAGTCCTCAGGCTGTTCCGGCCCCTGACTCCTTGGAATGTCCTACCCTCTCTCTCCAGTCCTCACAATGTTCTGACTCAACAATTACTACGAACATTTAACTTCATAATGGCATCCCCCAAACAACCAGAATATTCTGAGAACGTCCTGCCTCAAATCCTCAGAAAAATCTGCCTAGTTCCTTAAAATATCCTATTCTCTCAACTCCTGAAATGTCCCTTCTCCAATCTTATTCATCATTGCCTTCGCTGTCGTGGCCACCTGGCTTTTAAACCCAGCACCCAACACCACCCAAGGACACCTTGGCTCTTTCACGTCGCCTCCAGCTCCCAGAGCTCCAGCAGAGAGAGCGGATTAGCTTGCAGGAACACTGCTGGCCAATTCCTCCGCCGCGCAGGAAAGCAACCAGCCGCAAAAGTTGTGGCAGTGTGCGCCCTCTGCTGGAGGAAGCAAGACACTACACAGTCAAAAGTCCACCGCTTCTAAGCCAATAGGTACTTCCCGAGCTCAGCCACTAGTGCTTTCCGGGAGGCAAGTGAAGCTTCTCTGATTGGCCGTTTTGAAGACCCCAACCTGTATGCTATCCAATCCAAGTGTGTAATGTAATGTAATGCCCAAATATGCTTAAGAATTCACCATGATGGAAATACTCCATTTTTTAAACAGTTTTTGAATCTTCCTTTGTTATTGATAGTTCTCAATGTTAGATTCTTAAAATATATATATTTATTTTAAAGGCACTACCACAAAGGGTGAGGGGGGAGAGAGAGGGAGGCAGGGAGAGGGAGAGAGAGAGAGAGAGAGAGAGAGAGAGAGAGAGAGAGAGAGAAGAGAGAAAACTCCCTGGGTCACTCCAGAAACGGCTGTAAATGCCAGGGCCGGGGCTGGGCACGGCACAGCAAGGGAGCCAGGGCTCTTGTCACACATGGGGTAGCAGGGGTGCAAGTACCCGGGCCATCTTTCTTTGCTTGTCCAGGGGCATCAGCAGGGGCTAGATCCAAGTGGAGGAACTGAGACTTGAACTGGTACCCACGTGGGCAGCTGTGGCCACTTTTATCTGCCAGGCCACAGTGTGGCCCCAAAGATTCTTTTGATGAGCTCAGAAGGCATCTAAACATGTGATTGATTATGAAGCGAAAATCAGGGACAGAATTTAGGTGCAGACAGTTCTTGCATTTTCATTTGCGTGTGGATGTGTAAATGTAGGCAGCCGGAAGTGAAAGCAGCATGATTTGCTTCCTGTTGAGGGAGCCATGGAATACCTCTAAAAGACTGCCGGAAATGCCACGGCTTAGGATTCGGGTTTGAGTGCGGTACTTTTGAGGGCGCTCAGGAGCAGAAGCAGGCCAAACTAACTCTGTCTTGGAGCAGAACTCTAAGACCATCGCAGAGACCCCCTCAAGAGCAGCATGGACACGCCGAACAAAACAGGGTGCAATCTGCTTATAACAATATTTGCAAATGGGCTCTGGGGTTTAGGGATTGAGAAAAACAAGTTAGAGGAAGTTCCATTAAGACTGCTCCTGCTCTCACAGTAGCTGACGCACAACCTACGTTTGATGTACAAGCTACGTTTGTTCTTTGGAAGATGATGTGTTTGAGACAAACACCCCTAGACCATGAGACCATCATGGCTTCCTGCCAGACCTTCCTGCCCTTTGTTTCTTGTCCCTTCACCATCACACCCAGCCTCCTTAAGTTTTTCTTGGCTCCTAGACATCATCCCAGATTGATCTCACTAGTTTCTCTGCAATAGCTTGGGAGACCATTTAAGCAGCCGCTGCTTCGCTTGGAAGCAGGTGCTATCAGCAAGTGATAGAAATTCTGTTACTGGGAATCTTACTCTGCCTAGAAGAAGCAAGAATAGCGAAGGGGCCTGAAGCTTTCATTGGTTTAAGCAAAATAACAAAAACAGGGGCTGGCACGATGACGCCACTGGCTATTCCTCTGCCTGCAGTGCCAGCATCCCATATGAGCAGTGGTTCATGTCCTGGCTGCTCCGCTTCCGATCCAGTTCCCTGTTTGTGGCCTAGCTAAGCAGTGGAGAGTGGCCTAAAGCCTTAGGACCCCGCATTCACAAGGGAGACCAGAAGACATTCCTGGCTCCTGGTTTCAGCTCAGCTCAGCTGCAGCCGTTGTGGCCATTTGCGCAGTGAACCAGTGGATGGAAGATCTTTGTGTCTCTGCTTCTGTCTGTAAATCTGCCTTTCCAATAAAAGTAAATAAATGGTTCGTCTCACCACAGCCAAGATTTTGCTTTAGAAACTATTTTCAAAGATTGTAGTCTACACTTGGCAGTCCATCATTTTGTCTCTTTTTTAAAGATTTATTTATTTTGATTGGAAAGTCAGATTTACAGAGAGAAAGAGAGTCAAAGATCCTCCATCCATGGATTCACTCCCACGTGGCCATAACGACAATACACAAACCAGTACCCATATGGGATCCCGGTGGATGCAAGGGGAGGACTTTAGCGACAAGGCTACTGTGCTGGCACCCTCATCATGTTGTCTCTTTTACAATTTTTTAAAACTTTTTTTGAACTCTAATTTAACATTGTTGACCGAATATCATTCAAGACTGACAGGGTTTAGGATACAACCATCCAAAATGTGACTTGTAGGAGACAGGATTATGGTACCCCCAAATATTCCTGTTTAGCGTAAGGATGATTTGAACTGAATATTCTGGGAAACAGCGAACACAGTTGTTCTAGAAACAAGAGTAGTAACTGCCCTTTTACAGGAGGAGTTCGTATTGATAAAAGGAAATGTCCAGGGGTAAGGGTGGCTCCCCCCTCACCCCCACCCCAGGATGAGCATGCGTCTAACCATCAGGCCCTCTTCAGTGGGGAAGGCATGGACTTGAATCTGCCCAGACTTTCTTTAAACCCAGTCAGGAGTCTATCGGCTTATTCATGCTCTAGGTGGGGGAAAATCCGCTCTAAGTACTGTGAAATACGGCCACCTGCAGTTGTACTTACATACGGAAGTCCAGCACGCAGCGAACCCGCTTGATGCTGTCAGGAGACAGGTGAACAGTGCATGGCGCTGCTGCTGCCGCCGTGGCACGCTGTTTCCCAGTGAACCTTTCCAGTTATTCACTGGGTAGAGAAACAGCTGGAGAAGGGAAGGGGAGGGCCGAGGAGGGGGGAGAACAGGAGAGGACCTACTCACTGGTTCATTCCCCCATGCCTGCAAAGGCTGGGCACGTGATGCACGCGCCCCTGTGTGGCTGGTGGAACCTGTTAGCATGATCCGTCACAGCCGCCCCTCCAGGTCTCCACTAGCGAGAGACTGGAATCAGGTGCAGGCACTCTGACACGGGCTGTCCCAGTCCGAAACAACTATCTTAATTGTTACAGCAAATGCTACTCCAACAGTAAAACAGTTTTTTTAAATACACAGTGTTAGATGGGAAGTTAGAGATGATGTGTTTGAGAGGGTCCTAAGGAATAGAAAGCATCCATGAGGTCCAGAATCTTGCCTTGGAAGCAGCCCAGTTACACTACTAAGTCCTGCGCGTGCCTGGATCACAGGTGGTCCGAGCCTGCCTCTGCTGAAAGCTCCCCTGGAGAATCCTCTGTCCTCAGCCCCAGATGGGTTACTCAGCCTGCTAGCACTGGACGATCGAATCTTCCCATCCTCTTCCCAAGGAGGACAGTGCAGGGGAGGCTCCTCTGCTGTCCCTGTGAGCCTGACAGTCCTGAGTGGAGAAGCCCTGGGAGCACCATTACCTAGGCACACCCAGCAAACATTTTTGTGCTAGAGAAAAGGGAGGAGGGGGAGGAGAAACAGCGGAAAGCACTGGACCCCAATCCATCAGATGCCCAGGTCTGTGCAGACTGTGAGCTCAGCTCTCAGTTCTTTCCTGAGCCACACACCTTGCCTGTTAGGTGTATTCTCTCCATCACACCATGTCACTTTGCTTTCCCTAGTCTGAATGGGCACTTGCTCTCAGGTTCTGTCTGCACAGGTGACCATGCCTTCTGACAGATGCCCTAGCCCGTTAGCCCTCATTACCTTGCTTTCCACTGCTCTCCGCTTCACTTCTAAATACTTTCTTGTGCAAAGAACCTGTTCCACCCATCTCCGCTCTCAGTAAGAATATACTCCAAGGTAATGGTGCAAGTACAGGACTGCACAAACTAGTAACGTGGTCAGTTATTTCGAGTATCAAGTTCAAGTTCTGTACTCAATTGTGTGTGTTTTATACTTTCATGTGACTGGTAACACAGAAGCCTGGTTTATAACAGCATCACTGCAACTTGAGGAGTGATATGTTGAGCTACGGCTTGTGATGGTGTGAACCCTTGGCAAAACTGAACCCTCAGGATGGCTCCTGAATGCCTATTCATGGCTAAAATTCAAATTGGAGCCGAGTTGCCATTTGCCGGTTAGGGGTTACATGCATGCTCTCTTGTACTCTATGTTCCTGCCACAACCACTTTCGGGCCCTCATCTGGACATATTCTTGTTTGCGCTGTGGACACAAACAGCCTCTGAAAATTATTCCTTGGTGACATGGACCTGGCCAAGGAACTGTGACTGGTCAGTTTTGAATATCAGCTAATCAACACTGGGCACTTCCTGCAAACTTGTGTTCCTAAGTTAGCATAGTGGTCCAGAGTGGGAACCTTGCTGGGAGGGAGTAAGCCCGCTCTTCCCTTCCTCTGGCAGCGCTGGCAGTCTAAGGCTGTGAGATCCCTGCTTCACTTTCTTCTTCCTGAAATAAAGCCTTTCAGTTATTCTACAGTCTTTTCAATAGAAATTCTATTGACAAATTTTCCCCTTCATTATCATCTTCTGAGATCTCTGTTAACTGTATTGTCCATCAGTGGAAATAGCAGGTGGCACATGACTGCTGACAGGCACAGAAAGGAGTGCTTGCTAGAGGTCACATTCTCCATTGGCTCTACTTCAGAGGTAAACAGGAGCTTGCATCCCATGTTGAAAGTGCCTGGTTTGAAAATTCACGACTTCGGCCCGACGCGGTGGCGCAGTGGTTAAGGTCCTCGCCTTGGACACCCAGGATCCCATATGGACGCCGGTTCTATCCCGGCAGCCCCGCTTCCTTTCCAGCTCCCTGCCTGTGGCCTGGGAAAGCAGTCGAGGACAGCCCAAAGCTTTGGGAACCTGCACCCGCGTGGGAGACCCGGAAGAGGCTCCTGGCTTCGGATTGGCATAGCATCGGCCGTTGCGCTCACTTGGGGAGTGAATCATCGGACGGAAGATCTTCCTCTCTGTCTCTCCTCTCTGTATATCCGCCTTTCCAATAAAAATAATAAAAATAAATCTTTTAAAAAAAGAAAATTCACGACTTCGTGCTTCTAATCCAGCTTCCTGCTATTGCACCTGGGAAGGTCCTGGGGCAAATGGGAAGGCACTGGGGCATCTGGGCTCCTGTCACTCACATAGGAAACTTGAATGCAGTTCCTGGCTCCTGGATTCAACCTGGCCTGCCTTTAGCTATTGTGGGTATTTGGAAAATGAGCCAACAGATGAAGATCTCTCCGCCACTTTAACTGTCAAATGAATGAATGAATGAATGAATAAAGAATTGTTTAAAAAACCAAGACAGTCAAATTCTACATGATTATCAACAGTCTTGGCTAATGAGTCTAGGAGTTATGTTACTTAAGGCTTTTTTTTTTTTTTAGACTATCACATGTTTTGGATTCTGTTTGCCCAGGGATGTTATCCTTGATGAAGGAATGACTGCTTACATGACATGCAGCAGAAGAGTCAGTTATGCCTTTAGATTATTTTTGTTTTTAAGATGTACTTAGTTGAAATACAGAGCAGCACAGCAGTGGAGGGGAAAGAAGGGAGAGTTTCGAGCTATTGCCACCTGCTGGTTCACTCGCCAGCAGGTGACTGGCCAGAGCTGGTCCAGGCCGATAGCAATAACCAAGCACTCCATCCAGTCTCTCACAAGAATGGCAGGGGCCCTTCAGCCTTCCAAGGTCAGCAGGGAGCAGTATCAGAGCCGCGATCGGGATGTGGACCAGTGCTCTAATACAGGATACTGACATCACACGTGTGTGCCTTAACCCGCAGTGTCAAGCTCTCCGCAAACTTTCAGGCTGATTTTTACTTATTTGTGAGGTCAAGTGTCAGAGTGCAATATCTTCTATTTCTTTTTTTTTTTTAAAGATTTATTTTATTTTTATTGGAAAGGCAGACATACAGAGAGGAGAGACAGAGAGGAAGATCTCCTGTCCGATGATTCACTCCCTAAGTGAGCGCTATGCCGATCCGAAGCCAGGAGCCTCTTCCGGGTCTCCCACAAGGGTGCAGGGTCCCAAAGCTTTGGGCTGTCCTCGACTGCCTTCCCAGGCCACAAGCAGGGAGCTGGAAGGGAAGCGGGGCTGCCAGGGTTAGAACCGGCGTCCATATGGGATCCTGGCACATTCAAGGCGAGGACTTTAGCCGCTAGGCAACGCTGCCAGGCCCCAGGTTGTACTTCTGATCAAGCTTCTGGCTTATGCGCACAATGGAAGGCAGCAAATCATGGCACAAGTACCTGGGGCTCTTCCACACGCACGGGAGAGCCAGAGGAGGCGCCTGGCTTCTGGGTTCAGCCTGGCCCAGCCCTGACTGTTGTGGGGAGTAAGTCAGCAGATCGAATTGCCTTCTCTGTCTCTCTGCCATTCAAATAAATAAATATCAAAGACATAGAACTTCAGCGTATGAGTTTGGGAGAGATGCACGCCCAAATTCAGTGTATTGCTTACTTACTATTTTAGAGAACCCAAAGATAATGTAGGTATAAAAGATATCAGCGATTGACGTTTTGTAATTCTGAATATGGATTCTGGATTTGAGAAGGGGAAAAATAAAATATAGTTATTGAAAGAGGAAAGGTAAAAGGCCTAAATAACAAAAGATAAATATTTACAATCAACATTTTAAACCTGTATTATACTGTGGCCACAACTGGAATTGATACAGAAGGATCGGAAGTGGGTGCTGGGGCATGTCTGGCTGAACTGCTGTTTGGGTTGCCTGGTTCCTAGTTCACAGTTCCTGGGGTCACACCTCTGCTTCTGCCCCAACTGTTTCACCTGGCTGGCAGCTGATGACTGTCCAGTAACCAGGTTCTTGCCATTCAAGCGGGAGAACCAGTCAGAGTCCATGGCTCCTGGCTCCTTCTGGGCAAGTTCTGTCTGCTGCTGCCATTTGGGGAGTGAACCAGCAGAGGAAAGATGTCTCTGTATCTCTCTCCCACCACCTCTCTCTTTCAAGCAGATGAAAACAAATATATAAGCATGTTTGTTGTTGTTGTTGTTGTTTTAATTAAAAAGGAATTGCAAGATGTACAAGGCAGCAGCAATGCTCACACTAGCCAGCAGAGGGCGATGTTGGTTCATCTCTGTGGCTTGGACAATGTGTTTTGTCTGTGTTCACAAATGATTATGCAGCGGTCTTGTCTTTTGTCTCAGTGCTTCATTGTCACAGAGAGGCCTTGTTGTGGAATTGTTTGTGTGCACCGAACAAGGCCCGACTGTGAGTACCAGGCTGGCTCCCATTTGTAAGGGATTCATTTTCCCTTTTCATCTATTGCTAGTTCTAGGCTGTGAGATGGGGAAGCTGGTGAGGCTATTTAAATATCCACTAATATTCAAAGTCTGAGCTGTCAAGACTGAGAAATCCTTCCCATGAAATCTATTGTGTATAAATTGGTTCTGAAATAAGATTTTGAAGCCAGGAAGTAAGTATGGGTTAAATTCGCACATCACAAAATCTGGTAGGTAGGCCTTTGTTCTAGCTGATAAGACAGCACTCCCAAAGCCTGCATCGTGCATCAGATGCTGACTCCCTGCTAGTGCGCACGCTGGGAGGTAGCAGGTGACGGGTCAGGAGTTTAGGACCCTGCCACACACATGGCAGATTTGTGTCGACTTTCAGGCCACTGGGCATTTTGTGGACTGATCCATAGGATGGAATCTCTCTCTCTCTCCTTCCTGCCCTCTTTCCAACCCCCACTCTTTCCTTTTATCCCCTCGAATAAGTAAAAAAAAAAAAAATAATTTATAAAGCTTACAGGATTTTTCAAAGAGACTGGGGCATTTTACTTAAAACTGACAATTCCAGGCCCCGCACGGTGGCCCAGCAGCTAACGTCCTCGCCTTGAACACACTGGAATCCCATATGAGCACTGGTTCTAATCCTGACAACTCCACTTTCCATCCAGCTCCTTGCTTGTGGCCTGGGAAAACAGCTGAGGACGGCCGAAAGCCTTGGGACCCTGTACCCGCATGGGAGAGCTGCAGGAAGTTCCTGGCTCCTGGCTTTGGGTCGGTGCAGCACCGGCCGTTGTGCTCACTTGGGGAGTGAATCATCGGGCATGCTTCCATGCTGGGCCCCACTGCCTACTTGCAACATTTATAAAAAGATTTTGTCTACTTTCTGTCAAATGTAAAGTTCTTTTTCCACTCTGAACATTGTTATCTTTCAAACTTTTGCCCACTGATCCCATCTTAAATCATTAAAAAAGAAAACAGGGGCAGGTGTTTTCACATGTTGGAACATGTGCCTTCCATAGTGAAGGGCCCGGGTTTAGCCTGTCTGTCCTGATCCTGATTCCTGCAATGCTTTGAGTACAGATGCTAGGTATCGGAAAGTCTCCATCCTTCAACTTCCCTGCTCCTCAGCTTAACATTTCCTGGCTTCGGTTTTATGGTTGCTAATCAGTCTCTTGCTAAAACGTGCTGGCTGAATTGAGGGTGTGGTGCAGCTAGCCCTACAAGGTCACCAGACTCCCAAGATTGCTTATCTCCTCATAAATAACTTCTTATTGTTGATCTTGTCCTAATGGGATTTCATTTTTTTCTCTTTCTTTTTTTAAAGATTTATTTTCATTTAAAAGGTAGATTTACAGACAGGAGAGGCAAAGAAAAAGATCTTGCATCTGCTGGTTCTTTCCCCAAGTGGCTGCAATGGCTAGAGCTGAGCCAATGTGATGCCAAGAGCCAGAAGCTTCTTTCTCAATCGCCCACATGGGTGCAGCTGCTCAAGGACTTGAACCATCCTCTGCTGCTTTCCTAGGCCATAAGCAAGGAGCCAGAATGGAAGTGGAGCAGTCAGGACATGAGCTGGCGCCCACAGGGAATGCTGACACAGCGTGGAGATACTTAGCCTGTACCCATCCCTTGAAGGGGTTTCTTTCCAGGAATCCCAGGCCCCGAGTAAGAGAAAAACACCACCTCCAAGTGGCCCCAGACTGACTGGAACCCACTCTGTCATCATGAACATTCCCTGAAGGACAAGGAATTGCTCACCAGTCGAAAGGGGACCAGGAGCACTGCAGGCCATCCAGGGACTTGGGCAGGCACTAAACATGCCTCAACTTCAATCTTTTAACAGCCTTTACACCCAACCCCTTAGGGAAGCCAGGAATTAAGCAATAGTTGCCTGGGTCCTTGCTCTGTGTTTTGCAGTAAATGCCTTCTTTCTTCCATGGTCCCCATGCCAGTGATTTTGGCCCCATCAGGTAAGCAGGCCAAGTTTTAGGGATTCTGGAGCAATTCCTCCAAGCAATTTTGGGAGTTGTTCTTTATCAGTGATGACTCCAGTCCCTGTCACCTACGTCAGAGGCCTGGATTGACTTCTGGGCTTCTAGTTTCAGTTCAGCCCAGTCCCAACTGTTAAGGGCATTTGGGGAGTGAACTAGAGGACAGGAGATCTATTAAATATTAATGAGATAAAAACAATTTGAATTATACATAGACACTTCTAGAAATAGGAAAAGTTTTGCTTAGAATAAATGACAGCTTTTTTGTGCATACTTAATTTATTGGCCATTTGGTAACCCTGCACCATAATCCAATCATACTTCATCCTCCATCTTGCAGCTCATGGAGTGGATAACGACAGGTGCAAACCATTGTTGGAGCGAGCTTATATGTTCCATGTAATGACCGGTTATGGAAATAGCTCCAATATGCTGGTATCTTAGTTGTAAAGCTTTATTTTACTTGAAAGTCAGAGGTACAGAGAGAGAGAGAGAGAGAGAGAGCTTCCAACTGTTGGTTCACTCCTGAAGTGGTCACAATAGCCAGAGTTTGGTTTAACTGTTAAGACTCATTAGATCACATTGCTAGGTCCTCCTTCAAGTCTCCAAATAGCATGGGAGAGAGAGGCTTGGAAATGGAGACAAGCTCAGGTGAAGGAAATGTTACAGAACTTTTCACCTGAAGACTTAGCATGAATGGCTAAAAGAAGTTGCTTAAACAGAAAAGGAAACTATATATAACCTGCAGATGCTGGGGAGAAAGGAGGAATGACAGAGAGAGGTAAATATAGTCAACTAGGCTTCTCCCCATGAGTTTTTTAAAAAAGATCTTATTGAAGGGCTGAATTGGAAATTTTAACACACATTCTCTAAAGTGGTGCTTAATGTATGGAAAGGAATCTATTTAAAACATTTCTATTTACTAGGGAAGGGGGCTGGAATGTCCCAATGGGCACGAGGTTTGTAGACCTTCCTTGAAGTGGTAAAATACTACTAGTAAACTTTAACTGCATGTGTATATTTTTCTTTTTAGAAAAACTTTAGAAATTCTATTTGATTTCATTTTATTTGAAAGAGGGCCAGAGAGACACGCGCTGTAATGAGCACCCCAGGAGGCGGCAGCTCAACGCACTTGGGGCCCGGCCACTCACATGGGGAGACCCAGATTCAGTTGAAGGCCTTCGTCCTTGAATGCTATTGCCCTCAGAGGTGCGCACCCCACTTCTCTGTCTTCTCTCTCTTATCCCTGGAGAACTACTTGTTGGTGCTGATGGCTCCCGGCTTTGGGCCATGCTGCTGCAATGGGCAGGCTCAGTATTCATTTCCTTTAGGGGTGAGGAGCCCCCCGCCACATTCATCTCCGCAGGCCCCCTGGGTCCTCCCCAAAGGCTGGAAGCTCACTGCTTTCCCTCCTTTTTCAGGTGATCATTCAGGCTGACCAGCATCAGCCTGGACCGGATGCTTCAAGAGTGAGCACAACCCTTTTTTGGCCCATTCCTTCCGAACCTGGATTGCTCACCCAGTATCATAGACCTTCCCTTTCAAACAGCAAGTGTCAGATCTTAGCCAAAGGAGGCACCCACGGTATCCTCCAGTGGGTGGCATGCCCTCATTACAGTGGGCACCTGGTTCAATTCGGTGTCTCCCTTCCAGTGGGATGCACCAGAAAGGGTTTACGCCGATTGCTCCTTGGTTGGGCCATTTTCTGTCCCGTAGATTTATTTATTTATTTTTAGTGGAAAGGCAGATTTCCAGAGAGCAGAGACAGAGAGAAAGATCTTCTGGCAGCAACAGCTGGAGCTGAGCTGATCTGAAGCCAGGAGCCACGGACTTCTTCTGGGTGTCCCACGTTGGGTATAGGGTTCCAAGGCTTTGGGCCATCCTCTACTGCTGTCCCAGGCCACAGGCAGGGAGCTGGAAGGGAAGCAGGGCTGCCGGGATAGAACCGGTGCCCATATGGGACCCCGGTGCATGCAAGGCGAGGACTTTAGCTGCTAGGCTACTGTGCTGGGCCCTCCCTGTCACAATTTTTAAGGCAATGTCTTGTATTCTCTTCAATCTCTGTTAAGTTCTGGTTTCTTGGGGAGAATCTCTCATGTTCTCTGCTGTTGTTGTTAGGTTCTAACTGCTTGTGAAGCTGAGTTAAGATGATTATCTTAAAAAGGAGCCCTGTGGGCCTTTCCAATAAAAAAAATAATAAAAAATAAATCTTAAAAAAAAAAAAAAGGAGCCCTGCTAGCTTTCATATTTTCCACCTCCATGACTGAGGCTTACGTCACCTTGGGTATGGCATGTACCAAATGGAGTTCTTAGACATGGACAGGTGGAGTTTTGTAAAACTCTGCTGGTACTTTCTGAACTGCTGTATGCAATGAACATAACTGACTCGCCTTGTCCTTGTGTACTTTTATAATCTTAACCACGACCATTTCAACACTTTTGTCAGCCACAGCTCCACTTCGTCTTCAGGAACACTGTTCTCAGTAACACTCTCTTTAAGATCAATCAACTAGATAAAAAGTTCCAGAACTCCGAGGCAGGAGAGAACAACTCTAAAACCCATACACCTGCTAATGGAGATCAAACAAGAATTACTTATTTCTATGTCTTTGATTTATAATTTTGTAAACTGACCTTGGCACACCACTTCTCTAAAATGCAAACATTTTCCTGAGGTCTTATTTTTGTGGCAATGTGATTGTTTGTGTGAGTTCAGTAAGTGTATATTCTTTTTTTTTTTAAGATTTATTTTTATTATTTTTTTTATTGGAAAGGCGGATATACAGAGAGGAGAGACAGAGAGGAAGATCTTCCGTCTGATGATTCATTCCCCCAGTGAGTGCAACGGCCGATGCTATGCCGATCCGAAGCCAGGAGCCTCTTTCAGGTCTCCCACGCGGGTGCAGGGTCCCAAAGCTTTGGGCCGTCCTCCACTGCTTTCCCAGGCCACAGGCAGGGAGCTGGAAGGGAAGCAGGGCTGCCAGGATAGAACCGGTGCCCATATGGGATCCTGGGTGTCCAAGGCGAGGACCTTAACCACTGCGCCACCGCACCGGGCCCAGTAAATGTATATTCTTATCACAGGATATAGTTGGCAACATTGGTGTATCTAAAAGTTACGTAAGCAATGCCTGGTTTGAGGGGTTTTCAGCTTTGCAGTCAGTAAATGGACTTGCTACTTCTTAGTAGGCTGTGACATTTCTAAAGATTGGATACCACAGTTAAAATAAGAGGGTCAGCATTGTGGCACAGGTCTTTCCACACAAGCGCTGCTTCAAGTTCGAGCTACTTCATTTTGAATCCAGCTCCCTGCTAATGTGTCTTGGGAACCGTGCAAAATTGGCCAAGTAGTTGAGTCCCTGCCACCCATGTGGGAGACCCGGATGGAATTCCAGGCTCCTGGTATTTTCTAGGGCTTCAGTCATTTGGGCTAATGAACCAGCAGCTGGAATAGCTGTGTCTCTAACTCTGCCTTTCAAATAAATAAACCTGAAAGAAATTAAAATCTAAGTTTATTTGGATTGGCTTTTTTGCACAGAATTTTTCAAATCAGAGATTATCTGGCAAAGCAATTTTCACTTCTCTAAGTTGTCAAACTAAAATATGTTCAGCTTTACAATGTCACTCTGATCATTGTTTTTAGACTGGCTAACTTTGATGTTTTATTGGTCTAGCTATATATGTTTCTTCTGTTTTGAGCTTTGTGTCTATTGGCTGTCAAAATTCTCCAGAAGATAATACTGGCCTGGCACTTTGCAATGATGACTCATACTTACAGAGCATGTAAAGGAAAATTTAACCCGAAAGTCTTGGTAGTTAGGTTAAGGACCAGCCTTCTAAAACCTCTTTGTTTCGATATGGCTAAAAGTGTTTGACACTCTTGGCCATCAAATACTCCCTTCCCATATTGGCTGGGATTAACTTGGCAATGAGGGAAAAATTTAGCTACAAGATGATGGATGAGCAATGTGTTTAGAAAATCTTGATCATAAGGAAACAATAAGAATCAATATGGAACCACTGGTGTCTTCCCTAAACAGTTAGATAAAGATGATTATGAAGCAAGGGTGCTTGTGCATGGTTGCCTGAGAGTAACCATCACAAAAACCTGCTCAAATCATATCCTCTAGGGCCCAGCATGGTAGCCTAGAGGCTAAAGTCCTCGCCTTGCACCTGCCAGGTTCCCATATGGGGTGCTGGTTCATGTCCCAGTAGCCCTGCTTCCCACCCAACTCCCTGCTTGTGGGCTGGGAAAGCAGTGGAAGACGGCCCAAAGCCTTGGGACCCTGCACCCGCATGAGAGACCTGAATGAGACTCTGGGCTCCTGGCTTCAGATCAGCTCAGCTCTGGCCGTTGTGGCCACTTGGGGAGTGAACCAACGGATAGAAGATCTTCCTCTGTGTCTCTCCTCCTCTCTGTGTATCTGACTTTCTGATAAAAATAAAGATAAATCTTAAAAAATCATATCCTCTAAAAAGGGCCCCAACTTCACGAGAGATGTTAGCCAGATGTTAACTGCTATTTCAAGACCCATTGCTACTATGTAGGTAGTAGCCGCCGGGAGGTGCCGAGGAAGCTCTGACTTCTTTGTGCCTGAGAAGCATGGACTAGGGCTGGAAACAGGAAATAAAAATTGGGGAAAAAAAAAGCGCAATTTCTGATGGTGTAAGTCTATAAAATCTGGACATTATCATCAAAGGCTGGCTGACGTATTTGAGAGGAACACCCACCTTGCACTGCAGGAGACAGAGTCGTTCACTTTTGAGCAGTTCACCACAGCACATCCAGCTCACTCGCTTCTCAGCACTGTCCTTGTTTAAGTGGTTACCCAAAGTGGAAAGGCTCTTAACGCCCATGCACCTGCCCAACGGGGGACCTGTGCCCCTCACTAAGGCAAAATGCCATATACACTTCCCTAAGTCTTCAAGAAATACATACCCATCTAGTGCTATCTCTGACCCTACATCAAGTTCTAAATCAATGAATTGTTTTCCCCTTTGGGTTCAGGATTAGAAGTCCCAGATGGCAGAGTCCATTAACGGTTCTGTTTTTCATTATGTAGGAAAGAATAGAAACAGTAGCATTTCCCCCAAGTATTTTAGCCCAGAAGGCTGAACTCAAAACTCTGACCCATGCCTTATGCCTTAGGAGTTATGGGAACGCTTGTAAGCTGTTGCTGCAACTGTTGCTGTGGAATGTAGATGTAACTTGAAGATAAAACTGTATTAACTAGGCTTTGCAAACCCTACTCAAGATGCAGAAAAATGTCTTCAGTTAAGCCAAGAGCAGGGATTTTTCCTAAGGAGATGTTTATAGCCTCCACTTTTACAGCTCTGAACTGCTCCCTACCCAACCCCTCTGAAAGCAGAAGTAACCAGAATGATCAGTACTTCCACAGGACTGAGGAGTAACAAACAATACAGGGACTGAGACCCAGTGCAAAACAGTAAGTTCATGCAGATCAGATGGTCAATACCAGAAGACTCATGTCCCTAGCCTTCTGCCATTAGCTTAAAATGTTCTTGCCTTTTGATAGCACCAAAATTGACTCATTACCTTGGGGGAGTGGCACAGCTGGTCTTACAAGACTCTAATGACCAGATTCATAAAGTCCTTTGCTTCTCCGACAGATTACACCTTGGTCATCAGTATTGTCACAGGATCTTGCTTCAGGGATAATTCCTGGTCTGGGACAGAACATGTAGCCCCCAGACTTACCAAAGCCCCCTTTGGCCATCATAAAATTCCCCAAAGAGCATGTTATCACTGCCCAATCAAAGGGCGACCGTAACTGCAAAACTGCTTGGCTACAGTCCTTCCTGAGATTAGAAGAAAAATGGCCACTTAATAGATCTCTGGGTTATGTCACTGTTTCTCAGCTGGAGTTGTTTTAAGTTCTTTATATGTAAGCTTTTATGCTGTTATAGCAAAGCAAGATAATTCAGAGTGAGTGAATGAAATATACCTAAAACAATATTGAAAAAAATATGAAGTCAAATGCATGTTAGGTCACATAATTTAAGAAAAGTTTTGATGGATAAGCTGTTAAGGGAAGTTGCGAGCATGAGAGTATATTCTTTGTGAGAAAAGAAAAGCACTGCTGAATAAGGAAAGGAATTACATATAAATTCTTTCTCATGGGCCCAGTGCGGTAGCCAGTGGCTAAAGTCCTCGTTTTGAATGCACCAGGATCCCATTTGGGTGCCGGTTTTAATCCCGGCGGCCCTGCTTCCCATCCAGCTCCCTGCCTGTGGCCCGGGAAAGCAGTCGAGGACGGCCCGAAGCTTTGGGACCTGCACCCGTGTGGGAGACGTGGAAGAAACTCCTGGCTACCGGCTTTGGAATGGCTCTGCTCAGTTCATTGCAGTCACTTGGGGAGTGAATCATTGGACAGAAGATCTTCCTCTCTGGCTCTCCTCCTCTCTGTGTATCTGACTTTCTAGTAAAAAATAAATCTTAAAAAATTTTTTTTGTGATAAAGTAGAACAGGTGGATTATTTCAATTGGAAAGGAAGAAACAGATCAAATAATGGGGGGAAGCTAAGAATGTGTACGGCCTGTGAGAGCTGAGTGCGATGCGAGGTTAGAGACTCCAGGCTTGGGTTCCCAATCCACTCAGTGAATAACTTCATTTCTGTTTTCTCTCCTGTCTCTACTGATTCTTCTAATATTTCATGTCCTGCACTAACTCATGGGTCTCATTTTTCAAACCAACTAATTTATGTTTTTAAATGAATCAATAATAAATATTTATTGTATGTGGATGAAATGATCAATTTGTCATTCTATTATTGTTTTTCGCTGATGTCTTTTTTTGTTTGTTTTATTGATTACATAGCATTATTTGACACAGTTTTATAGGCACTGGGATTCTCCCCACCCCTCCCCAACCCCCCGTGGTGGATTCCTCCACCTTGCAAACCAACTAATTTAGGTTATCTCCTCCTGAAAATGGTGAACCCATTTCCAAATGGCAGTGCAACTCCTCCAACAAAGTTCTCAAGAGGAGGCCACCTATAGTCCCTTCCCCTCAATCAAATGGCAGATGTTGGGCCTGGCGGTGTGGCCTAGCGGCTAAAATCCTCGCCTTGAACGCCCCGGGATCCCATATGGGCACAGGTTCTAATCCCGGCAGCTCCACTTCCCATGCTCCCTGCTTGTGGCCTGGGAAGGCAGTCGAAGACGGCCCAATGCCTTGGGACCCTGTACCCATGTGGGAGACCCGGAGGAAGTTCCTGCTTCCCTGGCTTTAGATCGGCATAGCACCGGCCGTTGCGCTCACTTGGGGACTGATTTATCGGACGGAAGATCTTCTTCTCTGGCTCTCCTCCTCTCTGTATATCTGGCTTTGTAATAAAAATAAATAAATCTTTTAAAAAAATGGCAGGTGTTTCCAGAGTGGATCACCCCCTTGAGCCCACTGAGGTGCACCATCTGCTGAATCCGTGAGGACCCTGGGCCAGATCAACAATCATGGGGCTATCGCAATGCACTGTCCAAGCATGAAGCAGTTACAGAAGATGACACCTTTACCCAAAGATTTGTCATTGTGGATGTGTCAGGAGAGAACACGGAAGATATCTGTTCTCCTGACTCTGAGGATGCCTGTGGTAAAAATCCACAGCAATAATCCGCACTACTGCCATCTAGTGGGTCGAAGGCGATGATGCCACTAACACTCCCAACAACGCATGGGACTACCCTACCTGCCTCCGGAGAATTAATCGTCTAGTCCAAAATGCCAGTAGTCTCCTCTCGGGCTGTTTAAATGCCCTGTGTTTCAGGATCTGTGCATCACAGAACAATGAAAAGATTCAAGGAGAAAGGAAAGAGAAAGGAGGGAAGCTGGATTAGGACATTTTGTTAAGTTGGAGAAAACTATTTTGCTTTGATTGTTCTATCTTTAGGGTCTCTAATTCAACTTAAATTTAACAGATACTATTGTTCTAGATGACATCATGGGTTACAAAGGAAAAAAACAAACATTGACATACCAGGAATCAAGAGGAGAGATTAATTATTATGTAAATGCCTTTATTTGAACTACTACATAGCTACCAGATTACATCACTTTCAGAGTTAGAGTAACATAATTATCTTGAAAACTATAGCAACAGCTTGACAAAGCAGGAGTACATTAAGTCCTACGTAGATGTTTTTAATTTTAGTGACATTTTCTTGTTTTAGATGTAAAATTTAAAAATATATTGTACACTTAGCATATTGGTCTACTAAATCCTGTCTATGTTCCAAGCATACTCTCTCCTCAAAAGTGTCATATTCAACAGCATTTTAAATGTAAAGAGAGAGTTTGATGATACAGGTTTTAAAACAAATAAGCATGTATTGAACGAAGCAATTTAAGACAAAATATTTCTTTTGTTTCCAGCCTGGGTACGAGAGGAAGATGCGTACTTAAGGTACATTTTTCCCTCTAGCTCTAATGTATGTGTTTTACTTACTTGAAGACCCCTTTAAAAAAGTAGCAAAATCAGCAGTCTTGCTTCATGTAATCAAAATATTCTTAAATGTACAAAAAGGATCATGTAGAAAGAATACTGTAAAAAGATACTGATTTTAAGAATAAAAGAATAAGAAGAAAAGCTTCTATTACATTCTGCACAGCCAGGTACTTTGGCAAATTCTCAGTACTACAAAGATAACCAAGGATACGCATATCCAAATATCCTCTGATCATAGTCCTCGAATCAGAACTAACATAATGGATGGAAAGTAAAATTACTGTCTAATAATAATCTGCATCCAAACATCTAAGCAAATCCCAACAGATGAACGTTCTAAGAGGCAAAAAAAAAAAAAAAAAGATACACAGAGAAAGAACACACAGCGATGGGAGATGGCAAGGGCAGCGTTCTGGGAGGAGAGAGTAGGAGGGTTTGGCTATGAGCACATTTCAGGTGTGCCTGCAACACCCAACTTCGACTATGGGAATGAGGAGTTGTTTTTGTTACAAATGCGTCCTCCAAGGGCTTTCATGATGAGCTAGTCTTGTTAATCAAAACTAAAAGTCCTTTAAATGACCAAGAGTTCCTTAAGCCACGAGCACTTCACCTGCATATAGCTGACTTGCTAGTCATGCACCTGGGAACAAGGTGGATTTTATTTAGCTTGGTTATTTTACACCCTCTTCATCCCTCTGCCCATCAAACATGCAAACACCGTCATGACCATCTTGGGCTTTACTTCCACAAGATCTTCAGGGAGAGCGTACACTCTGGCTCCAATTCTTCTGGCCATTGATACCGCATACCTATTTTTTTTTAAAGGAAACAAAAAGCAAGCTGAAATTTTTGCCAGTCAAGGTCATCACATGCAACTTTTATTTTTTCTTACGCATTTGGCTGGGATATAAAAATTTTCATGACACATCAGGACAATTTCAATTCTTGTTTTCTGTTTCGGTTTTGAAGTTCAAAAACTCAAAAAACTCAAAAGTTAACGTTTTAAGTTACACGAGGTTCCTAAATTCTGTTAGTGACACAGTTAATATTTTTTATTCACACTTTTTTCCTCCAAGGTGAAGTGAAAATTAGTCTTGAAGCACTGATTTTGTATGAAAACTAAATTGTGTATGTGTAATTTACCTAGGTTGGCTCTACAATCAACGCAAATGAAGCCCTTAAACAGTCTAGTATCTAAAACACAGCAAAAGCACAATCATACTAGATTTGAAAGGTAAAGAGCGAGAGGGAGATAGAGACAAGATCTTCTCTCCATTGGTTTACTCCCTGCCAAATGGCTGTAGACAACCAGTGGTGCACAGGGCTGAAGCCAGGAGCCTGGAACTCTGTCTTGGTTTCCCATGTGGGTGGCAGAGGCCCAAGGCCTTGAGACCATCTTCTGTTGCTTTCCCAATTATATTAGCAGGGAACTTAATTGGAAATGGTGCAGATGGGTCCAGAATCATCCCTTAAATGGGATGCTGGCCTAGCAGCTGGCAGCTTAACTTGCTTACTATACCTAGCTTTTAATTCTATTTTCTTCACATTTTTGAAGTAGCCTTGTAAGAGTATTATATAATTCTCAGCTGCTTCACTTCCAATCCAGCTCCCTGCTAATGCCTCTGGGAAAGCAGACGATGGCTCAAGTACATTGGGCCCCTGCCACCCACGTCATGTGGAAAACTAGGATGTTGTGATGGCGTTTCAGACTCCTGGCTTTGGCCTGGGCCAGTCATGGCTGTTGTGGCTGTTTTGGGGAGTGAATGCGCAGATGGAAGATCTTTCTGTCTCCTCCCCTAATCCAGCACTCTTTCTAAATCAAACAAACAAACAACATCTTTAAAAATGAGACATGAGGGTCACTGTAAAGCTTGAATCATCTCAGCATATTTTCCCCTTGTTTTAGGTTTGAACTAGATTTTCATTAAAAGTTTCACTATATCACTTGCATAACCCACTAGAATGGGTGATTGGGCATCTTGCAGATCAGGAATGATGGAATGATGCCAGGTTCTTGTTTTTTTTTTTCATTTAATCTCCATAACGCCTTTAAAATATTATTGCCCTATTTTACTGATGAAGAATCTAAGGCTCAGAAATTTCTTCCATATGAACTAAATCATACACTATTTATCTTTCTTTTAGAAAATTTAAAAAATATTTATGATATAATTCCATAGGTTCTGGGATTTCCCTTATCCCCTCCCAAAATTCCCTCCTCCCCACCAATTTCCCCAGTATTATTACAATAGTATAGTCCTTCATAAGCAGTCCTAAGTCTATCATTCTGCTATTTAAGTGTATCCTGAGACTGTGGGCATGGACAATGGTAGAGAGTCCGGCATCCAATTGTCAAGATATAGCTAACAGTTTCATTGGGAGTGCATCTTTGATTTGGAAGTATAGATGCATACTGCGCTGTATCTTCACTTCTGGATATGATAGTCTCTATTTGTCTTTATGTGCCTGGTCTAGCTCACTTGACTACACCTCCCAGTTCATCTATGTTGCTGCAAATGACAGGATTTCATCTCTTTCATGGCTGTACAACATTCCACTCTCATATATGAGGAATCTAGTTAAAAAGCTGATCTTATAGGATAGAGTACAATGATGGCTACTAGAGGTTTGGTAACTTCTGGGGAGGGAGGGATGGAAAAATGTTGGTCAAAAGATCTGGATTTATAGTTTGATAGAAAGGGCAATAAATCCAGAACAGGCCAACACAAACAGTGAGACATTAGGCAAGTGATTTCTTGGAGCCTTCGTCATGGGGTGAGGGGTGGTTATCTGGGGCAGGTGAGAGAAATGGGGAAAGACTACCAATGGTGATGGAGTTTCTTGTTTATGTTAAGAAGTAATCTAAAACAGATTATGTTGCTAGTGTATAAATATTTTTACATACTAAAACCCATTGCACTGTACACTTTAAATGGGTGAATTATAGGAAATGGGAATTCTGCTGTAACTGAGTAGTTTAGCAAAATGTTCAAAGCTTCTTAAAAAGAAGCTGACATTTCTCCCAGGTAACACCACCCTTACAGAGGCAGAACCTGAATTAGAGTCAAGGTCTGGCCAGTCACAGAATCCACATTCTTTCCCCAATATTTGCAGTCTCTCTTACTTGGCATTATTGTGTTTGTCATCTTCTGTTAGATTGCCACTCTTAACAAGGTCATAGTTTATGCAGCCCGGCTGGATGGCATCAATTAAATCCACTACTGCCAAGCTGGAACTGATCGTCTTGTCCTAGTGGAAAAGCAGAACCAATTGGAGAATTTCTATTAGGTTAAAAAAAAAATTTTGTGTTTACTTGTATACCATGTCAAAAACAAAGCTTCTCAATGTAAGAGACTCTCAACATGCATGTAGCAGTTGTTATTCACATAGAAACCAAAGGTTGTCCTACCGAACTATAGCTATTATTTAATAACAAACATAGTGTTCCAATTAAAATGGATTCTGACCTTAAAACTCTGAATGGAAGTTGATTTTCCAGCTTCACTCAATGTTCTGTTCACCCAGTTTACAATGATGTCATCATTAGCTTTCTGACCCTCTCCAAGGTCTTCCAGGACATTAAGGGTGTATCTGAGAAAAGAAGCAGAAGAAAAGTCAGCATGTACTCTAAGAGAAAACGGAAGCACCAGAAAGATGCCTGATCTTCCACTTCTCTTATTCCTTAGGTTTGAAAGACTGAACATTTAATGGAAAGACATTCACAGTATGCGTAAAAAGTATTTCAAGTACTGGCGGCTTGCCACATCTCCACTCTTTTCAGAGGCAAGGGAAGATTTTTAGTGCTTCAATAAGCAAGGCCAACAGTCTATTCCAACAGTGGGGGAAGGACTTACATAGGCTTTGGCTGATGTGTAGTTACAATGAATGCTTCTCAGTGTTGTAGTTGGGAACTTTTCAATTTCACATGGATACAGAGGGGTGTTTTTGAATGTTTTCTTACAACTGCTTTATTCACTGACTGAATGTGACTTCAACCTATTTTGCAGACTACTAATAAAGGGAATGAGTGGCAGAAGGCATCAGGGGCAGTGGTCAAGACACTGCTTGGAGTATCTTCAGGCCATACTGTAGCATTTGGGTTGAGTCCTGGCATGACTTCCGATTCCCATTTCCTGCTAATGGACATCTTGAGAGGTACCAGTTGGGACCCCTGCCTCTCTCATGGGAGACTGGGATTAATGGGTGGCTCCTTGCTCCAGTCTGATCCAGCCTGTGAGAGTGAACCAGTGCTGTGAGCTCCCTTTCCCTATTTCTTTGCTTCTCAAAGAAGCAAAAAAGGAAGGTTTCTAGTTTAAAAAGAATGTTTTTATTAAGGAAGGGAGAATATTCATACTTCTGTTGCAGAATTTGTAAGAAGGTATTTCCTATTGAACATTCAACATATACAAGAAGTCTTTTTAAAAGTTCACAATACTATTATGGAAAAACTATGCATGGATTTCAAAACCTCTTGCTCCAACACAAACTTTTCTATTAATTTAATTTTTCCATGAGCTTTTTCTTTATATATTAAAAATATGTATTTATTTGAAGAGGAGAGGGAATCTTCTGTCTGCTGTTTTCCTCCCCAAATGGCCACAATGGCTGGAGCTGGGCTGCTCCATAATCAAAAGCCAGGAGCATCTTCTGAGTCCCCCACATAAGTGCAGGAGCCCAAGAACTTCAGCCATCTTCCACAGCTTTCTCAGGCCATTAGCAGGGAGTTAGATTGGAAGTGAAGTAGCCAGGTTTTTAACCAATGTCCATATTAGATGCTAGCACTGCAGATGGTAGCCACAGTGCCAAGTCCCTTCCATGAGCTTTTTCAAACACTCTTGTATTCATCAAACTAAATTCACAGTTTAAGGGCAAAGGTTTCATCATTGATACAAACAATACGAACTAAATCATAGTCCTGTATGATAATACATTTTAAACTGGTATACTTGTTTACCATACCTTCTCATCAGCTGCCAGACTAAAGCTAAAGTCAATGTTTGGTTCCCATCATTCAGGTCTTGCCCTCCAATGCCAACCAGGGAGAATTTAGCAGGATGCTTTCCTAATTCAACAGCATAGTTGCAGTTTTCCAGCTGCAAACACACAAAAGTCAATGGTTACACAGTTTCTTGTTTAATGTGTGTCTGTGTGTGTATGTGTGTGTTGTGTGTAATGCCTAGATGTCAGCACACAAAACACACACTTTCTATCCTCAAGAAGCTTGGTCCAGAGATTTTGCAACCCAAGAGACAGATCAAGGACACAATCTATAACAAAGATACACAACAACTTACCTTTTTCATGTTGGCTCCAAGTTTCGGATATGGAGGTTTGTTAACCTTACTCCAGTCAACAGGAACTTTAATTCGTTCATATAGTTGTAAGATTACCAGGGCATCTTGCAGGTCACTAATGATTTAAAAACAGCATAATTAGTGTTTTAGATAGTTGGGTCTTCCTTAAAATCAAATAACATTACAGTGTCAAGCAAGATACATAAAAGCGAAGATAGAATCTCAAACTCCTATTTTCTACCAGTCTGTGCTGAAGACAGAGCCAAGACCATCCAATGCACTTAAAAGAGCTTAATGTGAGCAAGACACTGCTGTAGAGGCTGGGCACAGAGGACAAAAATCCCTGTCCTTACAATAGAGTCAGAGATTGATAATAAACAAGCACTCAGCAAAATAATATGCTTTGGGGCATATGTAAGTAGTACGAAGGAAAACATGGAGCTAGCGTTGGCACTAGAGAATGATAGGTGGTAACCAACAAGAGCCTCCTGAAGCAGTAACTGGAATATGATAAGGGTGCAAGCCATGTGGGCACAGAATATTCCAGGAGGAGAGAATAGTGGGACAAAGGTCTTGAAGTGCTTCCTGGTCTTTGTTTCAAAATTTGAAGTATCTGCTCCCTACAGTACTAGAAAGACATTGACACGTTCTATCACTTATAGTTACTGATTATGTGAAGAAATCATTTGCGTTTCTTTGCAGTTGGTAAATGATGGAAAGTACCACTCACTACTTTCCAATATAAATAACTGCTACACACTAACATTCAGAAAATCTTCAGAGCTGTCATGGTTTGTGCAGCAGCCCTTCATGGTGTTCATAACTGCTTAACAGAACGTAGAAATGCTTACGCATAGAGATGATTTACGTGGGGATTAACACCAAGAGAATTCATCCAGTTACGGAAGGTTCTTTCTTCACGAGTTTCACCTATTAAGAATATTCCAAAAGTTATTCCTTCGTTAAACATCCTATGTATGTAAATACAGTGTCAACCCACCTGTTGGATTATTTTATATGTTGTGTTCAGGTCTAGAAGATACTCTAACATGAATTCCCATGCACTCTCTCTAAATACATTCTCTAGATAGATGCTTTACAAATCTTTTGAATTTATTTTAAAGTTAATACAACATTGTAACCACTTAAACAACTTAGAGGTTTATATTTTATAACCTTCTTCTTTTCTTCTAACTTAAGTATCTCCTCTTATTTTGCCTGACTCAAAATTACCGATGTCACTTTATTTTATATTTTAAAAATTGTTATGGTCATATCAGCTAATATATGTATTAATTTAGATTTGACATAACATTACTTATTATTCACATATATGTAATATTAATTATGCCTGATGAACAGTAAAATTTATTTATTTGAAAGGCAGAGTTACAGGAAAGACAGAGAGAGAGAATCTTCCATCCAACTAGTTCACTCCTCAAATGATGGAATAGCCAGAGCTGGGCCAGGCTGAAGCCAGGATCCAGGAGCTTCATCTGGATCTTCCACACAGGTTTCAGGAGCTCAGGTAGTTGGCCCATCCTCCACTGCTTTCCCAGGTGCACTAGCAGGGGGTTGGAAGCAGAACAGCCATGTAGTGTGGCACAAAACCAGCACTATGATATAGGATGCTAGTGTTGCAAGAGGCAAATGAACTCAGTGTGCCACCTTGCTAGCTCCTGTGATTACTACTTTTACAAGTATATGTTCAGATAACGAATTACTTATAACTTCCAGAAAAACATAATTTTAGAATATTTAATAATTTTATGGTAATAGAACTACGATTGGCATTTATACACTGTACTTCAAGTATATACATGCACTTCAAATATAGCATATATATGCATCAATAGTGTATATAACATATTTATTTAGTATACTTCATATATAGCATAAATAGTCTGGAAGAAGTAAGCTCTGTCTTTCCCAAATTACCAGACATCATCATTTGCTTTTGGAGGTAAAAGGAACTCATACTAGTTCCACTTAATCTGAACACTATTTGGGGTTCTGGTTACTCTACCTCTTAGTCAACTTCCTGCAGCCAATGCCACCCTCACAGGAGACCAAGACAGAATTTTGGTCTTCTGGCTTTGGTCTGGCCCAGCCCTGGCAGTCATCTGGGCAGTGAAATATATGATGGAAGATCTCTGTTGCTCTCCCCCTCTCTCTGTGTTGTTGTGCCTTTTAAATAAAATAAATCTTAAAAAAAACCCAAAAGGCCATCTAACCCTAAACTTTAAAATGAAACACTGGTTTCCTAAGTGGCCTTGCATTAACTGATCCTAGACTTTATTTTCAAAAGTTCGCTTGTGGGCCAGGCCTTTGGCCCAGATTTAGGACAAATCCTCATCCAAGTGTTTGGGTTTATTTCTTTCACACTGATGTCCATCCTGGGAGGCAGTGGTAACAGCTCATGTAGTTGGGTTCTTGCAACCCATGTGAAAGATTCAGATTGTATTTCTTGGCTATGGAGAAAGTGTGAAAAGTGAATCAGCGGGTGGGAGCCCTCTGTCTCTCAGATGTATACATTAAAGATAAAGTCAAAGTTCACTTGTATTATTGCTTTCTAGCGGCTGCCAATTTGTACTCAGCCCTTGCATCTACTCATAGCCGGTATCTGCTGAAGCAAAGGCAACAAAGAAACTTAGCAGCTTGAGATGATGAAATAGCTGTGGTCTCTGTATTTTTACCCTATAGTGCTCCCGTTTGAGAAACTTTCAGTTTAAGTTACCTTCTAATAGAGTCCAGTCAATATCCTGGTTCTCTGGCTTAGTTAGTGCTGGATATTTATTAAACAGGTTAGCAACAAAGGCTAAGTTGAGTTTGGGATTTCCGCTGACAACATCCGCAGGGGTAACAAACTGCCTGCACCCTAATTTGTCTGCTTGTTGAAGCATACTTTCAGCTCTCTTCAAATCATCTGTTTCCTGTTGAAGTGAAGAAGAGTTTTTTTGAAAAGGCCATACTAAAAATATAAAAAATTTCCCTACAATTATAGCCTGAGTATACAATTCAACTTTCCTCCAAGCCAACATACGGTACTTATTATGAAATTGTTTTGAATGAAAAAAAAAAAAAAAAAAAGCTGGATATGCAGTACTGTTAAAATACACTAGGTGGCAAAAGCATATATCTACCTTCTGGGTACATTTAACTCTAAAAAGTCAAATAGCTGAAACACACACACTGAAGAAAAAGATAAAAGCTGGATCTGTTCAGGTTTTAAAATTAGACTGTATACCTTCTTTGGTGTAAGGCTGGAAAAATATGAAGGAAACTGAAAAATAAGGGAAGGGTATGTTTGGATGTTGGTGGGAAGGGAGGAGAAACTGAGCAAGACTGTGTAGGGCCTTACATGAAAAGCACAGAATTTTAGAGTCATTGGGGGAGAATTACTGAGAGATTCTGCGAAGAGACAAGATCAATCAAGCAGTAGTGACTCAAAGAAGGGCTGTCCCACAATCACTGTCATTTCCCACACATGCCATCACCTTGCTAGTCATCCCAGATTCTCTAATTTGTAGAATGGCCGCTATCCATACTGAGAGTGACCCAAGCTGAAAAAGTTTACATTTTGCATACAGACAGAAATATTTGCATCAGTATGTAATGCGGTTCTGGTTAGGACTGTGCAAAATGGTTCAGCTGGTTAATGCACTCAATTCCATTGCATAACATGGTAGATCTGTGGATTTTGTTAATTACTAGAATGTGTGCTAGATCAACTGGGCACAAAGAACTACAGAAACCCAGAAATTTGATACCAAACACTGCAATTCTTTACTTTATGTATAAGCAAAATGAGATTCAATTTTGGGAAGATACCTGCTCAAGTTAACTAAACAAATCAGTGACATACCCAAAGGAATAAAGTCCCTGAAAATGATTCCCAACATTGGATTTAATGGATTTGGAGTTTGCAAACATATTCACATCACTCTGAACACAGCAATATTACAGATATGTATATTAATGCATAGTCAATATGTTTATAATCCACAAATATATAGAAAAATTAATCTCTGGTTCTAATTCCCATATATTTGATTTGAATATTTTATGCCATCACTATAAATCAATGTCACCATAATTATAAAACAATAATAAACAATAAAAAGAAATAACTAATTTTGGGGCCTCTGAATTATATGTACAACAATGTTTCTAAAGGTAATACTTAAAGTTGTCAATATTATTACATACAAATATAAAAACATTTGGATTTATAAGAATGCAACTACAATTCAAAAGAGCACCAATACTTACATTGAAACCTGACATGTTAATATCTATCCGTGGTTCACCTTCCTTTTGCCCTTTTGGTGCAATTTGATTGAGAAGATGGAAATAGGCTTTGGAATCCTACAAATGAATGGAAAATGTTAGTGAGGTCACATTCATAAGTAATGAATGCATCCTATTGCCCTATGTTTAAAAGGATATTTACATCAGATTATTTTTAGAACACATGGCAGAAAATTCTGCTTTCTTATTTAACTGATCTTTTCTCCAGAAGAATTCCATCTACCTGCTTTACGTCTCTTGAATTTGGATGAATTGGATTTTGCCATGACTTCAATTTACTGACATTCAAAATGTAGTAATGCTAACAAACATAACTAGTTCTGTACCTTCACTGAATTACTGAAGTCAATCAGCTTGATAGATTAAAAAAAGGCATGAAAAAACAGCAGGACAGCAGAAATCCAGGAAGCACAGGGAAAGAAAAAATAAAGTGGTTACATCATTAGAACAATATATATCATAATCTATGATAAAGAGATTTCTTACATGAGAAATAAACATATTTGATTGCAAAGTTAAATGACAAAATCTCAAATGAAAACACTGTAGGTGGTAAAATAACATGTAAACTTTTATAGTTTGTATGTAATAATAACACGTGCTGCTCCTTGTGTGTGAAGCTCTGGATGCTCTTTCATCTTTTCCACATTGTTTACTTGAAATCCCAATACATAAAATAAAGAGGAGCTGATCATGGTGGGATTCAGAGGGGGGTGAATTCAAGCTGTGGATTAGCTGTTACACACGACTTAGAAACTATTGTCCTAATGCAAATGATTAAATATCTTCACAAACATGTCAAGTGAAACAGTCTCTCTGGACCACTAGAGGACAGGATTTGAGTCAAAAAGTGATCCTTTCCTATCTGAAGACTATCTTTCCAGCCATGGCAATTTTCTATCACTGAGCCTTAAAAATGCAAACAAGCTAAGAAAGGAAGTGTTTCTATTGGTAAGCTCCATAGGCTATATGCATCCTAGTCCCCTGAACAAGTCACTCCGTGTAACAGGGCCTTCAAAAAGATTGTGGAAAACTAGTATTATGAAAATTTGTGTATGTATTTCCAAATTTTGTTGCACCAAAATACACTTCTCTTGTAATCTCATGTTTCCCAAGAACTTTCTGAAGTATCTGTGTATGTGAATTTCTAGATCCATTTTCAGAACAACTAAATATAATTCTCTGTGAGCTGCCCGGAAGGCTACATCTTAAACTAGCTAGATGATTGTGAAACTCAGTGCTATCAATAAGTCTAAGAACAGGGTAAATCAGGTGAGTAAAAGGCATTTTAGAGCAAATCATGAAATGCCAATCTAGCTCGGATCATGATGGGACATAAAAGGTACCTTGCAGAAAGAGTGAGTTATAGTGGTGAAAGCAGATTCACTTTTAACTACTTATTAGTGGCTCCATAAAGAAATTACAACCTAACGCTACACAGCTGAAAACAGTTGAAGAGCAGACCTAGCGGACTCCGTTTACTATCCTGAAAAAGCCCTGTTAGGGAAAATTTGAATGTGAATATGTATAAATTGGAAGCCAGTTTTCACATTACCAAACAATTCCTGCTTTTACAAAAATTCAAAGGCTTCATTTCAAAGATGTCCTGGTACATAAAATCCATTTACAAATGATTTTTGGCAACAAACCTAATACATGAAGCAAGATAACCTAGCAAAATACATATAAGAAGGGCTCAACTGTTCTTATAATTTTGGGATGACCCTTAATTTTCATCAATAAATCAGTGCAAGTTTCCTTCTTCTTCTCATCACTGAAAATTTTGATATCATCACAACACATTGTTTCACAGTTCTCTTGGTGACATCTGAAGTCTTTAAATGTTTTCTCTTGTTCCAACACGTGGACTTTGGAGAAAGTTGACTGGGTTACTGAGGAGTCTGCAATGCAGTCATCCTTTGCTCTTTCACAGATACCAGAATCTGCAGATGCTCAAGTTCCTTGTGCAAAGTGGAGTAGTGTTTGCAAATAATGTATGAACATTCTTCCAACTATTCTAAAGCATCCCTAGGTTCTTTATAAAACGCCCAAGTTGATGTAAATGCTATGCACAGTTACATTGTTTCATATTGTTTAGAGAATAATGGCAAGAAAAAAAAATCTGTGCAATATTGCTTTCCAAATCAATTTTTAATCTATGGTAGGATGAAGCTGCAGATGCAAAACCTATGGATACACTGGGGAAATTCCATTTGCCATAGTAATTTCAGCCCCCTCTGTGTGAGAAACCAAAGGCAATAGGTGGTAAATGTGTAAGACCAACATCTCCCTCCCTTGTTGGTTTTCCTCTACTGCTTATGGTAAGCAGTTAGTGCCTACATTGAATTCAATACAGTCAGTAGTTGGGGGGGGGGGGGCTGGGAATCTTCTGCGCAGTGGAGAGTGTGTTAGAGACTTGGTTCAACAGGAGGGTACAGAAATGGGGCTGAGGTGGGAGACACAGACAATAGGTCAGATCATTATCCTTCAAGGAATTTTACATGTACAAGTGGGAGGGTACAACAGGAGAAAAGGCAAACAAGAAAAGCAAGAAGGGAAATGAGGAGCCCCTTCCTCTCTCTTCTTGTTCTTTATACTAATGTCTGGGTCTTGAGAAAGGAATAAAAGAGTCATGCCCCAGCCTTCTGTACTTCATATTCAACAAGAGGCAAACATGAAGAACAATAGCACGCGAACACACTTACTCCATAATACACTGTACTACAAAAGATAAAAGGCAGACTTGGTGCTCATGCTTCTTACTTGGCTCTACCTTTTTACTAAAATCAATCACCATGGCTAGGGCAACAGGGCTTGGTGACATAGTGTTATAATTTGCTCTCTCTTAAGCTGGCTTGAATGACCGGAAGGCTGTGACATCTCCCCAAAGTGTTCTGGTTTTCTGTGTAATTACCTTAATGTCAGCACTGAAGTTGTTGATTTTTTGCCAGCCTGAGTTTTCCAAATGAAAGTTTGCCCATCTAAGCAGAAGCTCTTCAGGAGACAACTTCATGAGCTCCTCCAAAGTCTCACCCTCTCTGAGTAAAGCAGCCAAGGCTAGAAAAAAAAAAAAAACAAAACCAAAAAAATCCCATAAGCAATATATGCTATAATTGACACTCCAAGTTCATTCACTCTTCTGAATCTGTTAAGAAACTTAGCTGCAAAAACTAGGTATGTCATAGATCCTGGTTCCAAGGCACTAAGCAAGATAAATATGTAAATACACAATTAATTTAATTAACAAGTGTTATTTATTTGAGATAGGGTAACACAGAGGGAGTGAGATCTCCCATCTGCTGGTTCACTCCCCAAATGGTTGGAGCTGGGATGGTCCAAACCAGGAGACAGAAGCTTCTTCCAGGTTTCCCAGGGTGGAGGGTCCTAAGGACCTGGGCCATCCTCAGTTCTTCCCCAGGCCACAGCAAGATAATCCATTCAGCAGATCTACTGGATCTGCAATAGAGCAGCTGGGACACAACCAGCGCCCATATGCAATGTCAGGTACATAAGGGTGAAGATTAGCTTGCTCTGTCACTGTGCTGGCTATAGGGACTTTGAAAAGTTCATGGAAAAAAATGGAATTTGGTGATAAAAACTCCTATATTATTTCTCTAAAATAACTGAAGAAACTAGGTAACACTAGGAATGTTCCCCAATAAAATATGAATGGTTACATTGATGCTCAGCATTTTAAAGATTGAAGGTAATGCAGTAATGTGCTATAACCATCTATGGTGTAAAAAAGCAAATGCTTGCTTCTGCTGGTCCAGGAAATATGACAGCACCTGTGGCAGATTAAAAGATTTTTTTGAAAAAGTTCATACCTATGATAGAATATAAACTATATTAAGAGATGGCATATACTGGTTAAGCTGAGTAGGGATTGTATGGTTAGAGCATAAAAAATAATTATCAAATTTGAAGACCTTAAGAAAGTGAAATGGACTATCCATTTAAGTTCTTGCTTTCTTAAGACATTTACATAAAAACATTACAGTATTATGCTAGTTGGATGGATGCCACGCCCCTCCATCCAGAACTTGCTGGCCCGTGTTTCTGCATTGCAGCTCCCTCCTACTTAAAAAAATCTCCTCAGGTCCCTAATTCGGGAGTCTGATTTGAGAATTATCCCTGACTCCCTACTTGGCTGCTCTGTAATTACCTTACCCTCCGCATACACACACACAAAAGACCTTGGCTTTGGGAACCAGCCTTCGCATGCACTTGGGCAGACAGACTCATTTTTCACTTCCATAACAAAAGTCCTTTAGCCTCTCTGTATCTTTGTGTCTTGATTATAAAAAAATGAATTTTTAAGTTTCAGACAAATGTTAATTACTACTAAAGGAGAGAGATGTAATGAATGGCTGTTGGCTTGAATAATTGTACAGCATTACTTTATGGGAATTCTAGTTATCATCTAATCACTTCAATTAAATGAGAGTGTGACAGTATGCATAATCAGCAAACAATGAGCCAATGAATAACTTTCAGAATAATGAGTGTGTTCCATTACCTTCATTCCTGCTTAACTCAATGTCAGCGAACAAGCCGATCTTAATGATCTGCCAAAGCAGTCCCAAAACCAGATGAGGTTTCCCAGCTCGCAAATCCTCCGCACCAATGTTCACCACATGACATCCAATGGCAGAAGCAGAGTTCAGTGCCAAGTTCAGGTTTTCCTGCAGGACAGCCAAATTACACACTTGCTTTTTGATCTGTTTTCTAGCAGTCTACTTCTCATCGAAAATAACACTGAATGAGTAAATTGATATCCTCTATTAATTTCACTCATAAATGATTCACAGGGAACGAATTCCAGACTTTGGTATAAAATAGCAAAGCTAAAAATAATCTTTCTTTTTTATTTGTGGAATTTCCTGGGAACTTTGTGTTTGTCATGTGGATCCGTTTGAAGTATGATGACACAATAGGAAAAACCTAAGTGGTCAGAACAAAATATATGAGTAAAGTGTACTATTTCTAAAAATGCCTAAATGAGAGATCAATAGTATTGCGCACACCTGAAAGAGTGTGAGAACTGATCAATCAAGGCATGGTCTTTGCCCTGAGGGAATTTCTGCTTTGGAATAGTCTATGACTCACTGATGGAAAAGCAAGCTGCTCTATTCCTTAGGCATGCCAGTTAATTAAGATTTTAAACATTTTTGCTGCTTTTGGCAATGTTTGAACATACTGTACAGTGAAAATAAGATCGGAAACTGGAAGAGATTTGATTCTCAGTTCTAACATTCCCTGCAGTCCCAGTTCTTTTTGTGACCTCTGAATGATAATTCCAGATTCAGAGTTGCTATTGGAAGAAGTGAGAACACAGGGCGGACAGTCGAGGGCCTGCAGAGTAGGTCCTGAAGCAGCAGACTGTAGGAGGCAAAGGATACCTGAATGATGAAGGGAGTAAGCTTCTTCTTGTTGATGGCTCTTTCATCAATTGTGTCAGGAACTGAAAGGTTAATCATCTTGCTGAACAACAACAAAAAAAAAGATGATGCACTTTTAAAGAACTTGCAAATATCCACAAGTATTATAAGGCTTATTATAACATGGAAACAAACAAAAAACCAAATGTGGTAAATAAGTGACTTTTATCATATTGATCACAAAAAGACCGATATATGTATACCAAAATGTCAAATTAATAAAAGATCAAGGGCCCTGGGCGGTGGCCTAGCAGGGAAGTCATCGCCTTGCACACGCCTGGATCCCATAGGGGCATGGGTTCATATCCTGCCTGCTCCACTTCTTTTCCAGCTCCCTGCTTGTGGCCTGTAAAAGCAGTGGAGGACGGCCCAAAGTGTGGAAGACCTGGAAGAAGCTCCCGGCTCTTGGTTTTGGATTGGCTCAGCTCCAGCTGTTGTGGCTACTTGGAGAGTGAACCAGTGGATGGAAGATCTTTCTTTCTGTCTCTCCTTCATTTTGTAAAAGCTTACTTTCCAATAAAAATAAAAGTCGAAAAAAATATCAAAATGCTTAAAAAGAACAGACATAAGGTTCAAGTAGAAGACTAGGTTACATTTTCTCATTTTTTTGGTGCATGCATTTTCATGTTTTTCACATTACCTTGTAACACAAAATAACTTGGATATTGAAAAGATACTCTTACTGAATAAATGTGAAAAAAAAAAGAAGCAAAAAGAAAAAGATAAGACTTGGAGCCAGGGTTGTGGTATAGTAGGCTAAACCTCAGCCTGCTGTGCTGGCATCTGATATGGGCAGCGGTTTGCGTACCAGGTGCTCCACTTCCCATCCAGCTCCCTGCTTGTGGCCTGGGAAAGCAGTCGAGGATGACCCAAAGCCTTGAGACCCTGCATCTGTGTGGGAGACCTGGAAGAGTGAGACCCTGAAGAAGCTCCTGGCTTCTGGCTTCAGAATAGCTCAGCTTCAGTCTTGTGACCATTTGGTTAGCCAATCAGCAGATGTTAAGATCTCTCTCTGCCTCTTCTCTGCCTGTGAAATCTGCCTTTCAAGTGAAAATGAATCTTTAAAAAACAAGCAAAAAAAAGAAAAAGATCCTACCCTGAAAATTAGTCTCTTATTAAGAATGTGCTCATTTAGCAAAATTTGGAGTGAGACTGGAACATTTCAAATGTTTATAATGCTATCCTAAAACATTGCTCTATGTAAAAATATTCTTATTTCTATGGAAAACATAAAAATATTAACTAAATCATTCCATATGGTTATTTTCTATATTAAAACAATTAGAAAATCATTAAAAAATTTATTTACTTGAAATGCAGAGTGAGTGATGGAATGCGTGAGAAAGAATGAGAATCTTGCATGTCCTGGTAATCCCAAAGGGCCACAGTACCCAGGTGGGGACAGGCCAAAGCATCAAGGTCAGGAGCGTCAATGAGGTATGTATGCAGGGACCCAAGTACCTGGGCCATATTCCGCTCATTGCCCAGTTGCATCAGCTGGGTCCAAAATGGAAAACCTGGAATCAAAGCAGCATTCAGACGAGCTGCCAGCACTGCAGGCAGTGGCTTAATCACTTCTGCCACAACTCCAGCCTCAGAAAAATTATTTTAGTGCTTATATCAATATAGAAAAAAGAATGTATCCCTCCAAATAATCAACATGATCTAACTTACAAATTCTACATGATTATGTGGAATAATATTTACTGGAGTTTTTAAAAGAAATTTATTTTTTATTGGAGAGTCAGATTTACAGACGGAAGGAGAAGATCTTCCATCCACTGCTTCACTCTCCAAGTGGTGGCAACGGCAAGAGCTGAGCTAATCTGAAACCAGAAGCCAGGAGCTCCTACTGGGTCTCCCACATGGGTGCAGGGTCCCAAGGCTTTGGGCCGTCCCTGACTGCTTTTCCCAGGCCACAAGCAGGGAGCTGGAAAGGAAGTGGAGCAGGTGGGATATAAACTGGGGCCCACAAGGGATCTCAGGACATATACAAGGCGAGGATTTAGCTGCTGAGCCATTGCAATGGACCCTATTGCAGTGTCTTAAGCATTCTCTATGTACCAATTTACTTATCGTTTTCCACATCCTTGTGAGGTTCAGAGATAAGTGCAGGGTGGGTATCCCAGAGCCACAATGACCAGAAACAAAAGCATTTCAGATTTGGGATTTTTTTTTTCAGGTTTTGAAATATTTGCATCTGTATAGTCCTATATCTTAGGGATAAGTCCAAATTCCAAAGAGCAAATTCATTATTTATATTTCATGTATACTTTATACACATAGCCTGGTAGTAATTTTATACATTATTATTAGTATGCTTGGATTTAGACTATAAGCCCATCATATAAAGTCATGTGTGAAATTTCCCTCTTGTGGAGTCAAAACTCAGAAAGTTTTGGATTTTACAGCAATTTGGATTTTGGAGTTTTTGGTTAGGGATGTTCGACCTGCTTGAGCATAGAGGCATTATAATAGAATGAAACTGAAATGGAAAGGCGTTAGCTATGTTGATCACAGTTACATAGATACTGAGTGGCAGGACAGGAATAGGATTCCAGTTAAGCACACGCTGGTGATCCCTGCCTTGCTGCACTGCCTCTACAGCCAAGAGCATCAGCTGACAGTCTGTCATCTCATTTCTGCCAAGATACTCATGACTCAGGGGCAGCAGCGGCAGAAACAGTTCACTGCAGGATAATAACTTCCTGTTGGAGGTTTTGATACTTTCAGAATTAATAGGTACTAATATACTTATGTTCTGCCTGCTCAGGGATGAGACGATAATGGGAGCTGAGAGCTTCCATTTAAAGAGATCCCACATCTATGACTGACTCTCAGTTCCTGACAGGCCTAGAGATGAAATGAAAAAGGCAGAATGTGGATGATTTTTCATTTTAATTATTTCCTGAGGTGAAGCTGGCAGGCATCCTGAGACAAATATACCAATTATGGGGAGGCATTTTTCTGGAAATCTGGACGTGAATCAAACTATATCTTCTTACCAAAGTACAATTCCATCACCAACGGCTTTGAACAGGTCATCCGTATTTGGGTTCATTGGTATAACATGTCTGCAATCAGGATCATTTTCCAAAGCTTTGTTTATCCAGTTAACAAAAGCGTATTTCTCTTCCTCTAAAATTATATTAAATAACAGGAAGTTAGTTCACACTTTCTTTTAAATATTTGACTCCAGAGTCTAAAACACTTGTATTTAACAGTGTTGAAAGCTAATGTCTCACAAACATTTGCATATCATCTTTGCAAACCCAGGTACTAGCAAGCACAGGAATTAACAAAAGGAATAGAGCAAGTTAACTGATCCTTAGAGAATTATTTTCAAAATTCCTGAAAAATGACTTTACTATAGAACCTCACTATCATAAAACCTAGAGTTACAAACATAAGGATACTTAAAAAATTCATGGAAAAGTGGAATTAAAAGATAATTTTGGTGTAGACATTTTTGGAATGCATGCATAGATTTTTACATAATGTGTACATTTCATGAACCTCTTGAAATCCCTCCTATGCATGCATCTCACAAAATTTTAGCTGCTCACTATTGAAAGCTATTTTCCATGAACTTTTTGAAGTACCTTCATATGATGTTAAGTCTCTTATTAGGTGATAGAGTCATGTAATAAACACATGTAATGTCTTTATGGCAAATATTGGTTCCATCTGAAACACATGTCACAGAGGACTTCTACTGAATCCTTAATCAGGATGAAAATATTTCTCTAGGGTCTCTTTTTAACATGACAGCACCTGCCCTACTTAGTTTGCTGGGGTACTCCAACACACGTGAAAGTATTACCTGAGTAAGAATGTTGTGTTCCTTCACTGGATAATTCCGAAGTTCCTCCCAGAGCACAAATCCCTTCTTTTCTGTTAATTGCTTTGCGGAAGGTTTTGGCAATATCACTGCTTTTCACCTCTTGGAAAATCTATTCATCAAAAATAATTTTGTTGGTTCACAATTTACATCACACACAGCATTAAGCAATTCATCTCCTTTTATATTTTACCATCTACTTTTTTTTCTATAGGCAATTAGTATTACAAGAAAAAGTGGGCTTGATTATTTTAAATGCCCCACAAGTACTACAACACCACTACTGAAAGAAGCACCAAAGTCAATTGCACAAACTTGTCAAAAAGATTAAGTGCTACATGCATTGATTGGACTTTTAAAGTGAAAAACCAAGTGAGGTTCAAAGGCACAGGTAAATCTGTAACAAGGAAGGCTTTGTTCTTTCCCTTCATTCTTAGTTCAAAGAAAAAAGGTATGCACCTCCAACAAACTATTTTGTGGTATAATGGGCTAGCTCATAAGCATTGATGCAATCAAGCCTCACGGAAAACCAAGCTGAGAAAAGGGGTTAGGTTGGCAGCGATAGGTGACTATCAAGAATAGCCACAAAACGGAGTTCAGTGATTGTCTTGTCCGTGTGTTTACAAAGTTCAGCTTCTTTTTACAGCATGGAATATGGTTAATGAAGCTAACTTGTACATCCCAATTATACAAAAGCAGATTGTTGCAAAGCCAATTTCACATCCTCATGTAAACATTTGATAGAATGAATGGGATATTCTAGAGGTCTTTATATTTCCCCCTTTTTCTGAAAAGATTTATTTATTTATTTAAAAGGTGTAAGAGAGAGAATATTTTATCCGCTGATTCACTTCCCAAATGGCCACAACAGCTGGGGCAGCACCAGGTTGAAGTCAAGGACCAGGAACATGTGTGTCTCCCATGCGTGTAGCAAGGGCTCAGGTATGTGGCCAGCAGGTTACCTTCCCCAGGTGCATTAGCAGAGAGCTGGCTCAGAAGCCAAGTAGGCCTGACTCAAACCAGCATTTGGATATAGGATGCTGGTGTCCCACCAGCAGCTTAACTCGCTGTGTCACAAGTTCAGACGCCATATATATATTTTTTCTAAACACTGGCATTTACCCAACTGCAATTTTATTCCTGATCTAACGTGTGTGGCTAAATTAGCCATCCCTAGCCAGACACAAGATAGAGCTACTTTACGGAACTTTATAAATGCTGTGTAAGAACTCCATTTAAATGGACTCATCAAAAGAAGCATGACTGTACAGGAAAAGCTGCTGGACAAATTCAAAAGAACTCAAAGGCTTTAGGTTTACTTAGAAATAGATAGTGGCAAATCACCGAAGGATGTAAACTGTGTCTGAAGTTTGCAGAACAGAGTCAGAATATAAATTAGTTGTGGTTGGAGCAGCCATGAAGCTGAAAACCAGCCCATGCTCCACTAGCCAAGCCTTGTGTCTGGCACAAAGACTGAGGTAGGCTGAAAGAGAGAACACTTTTTAATAGTTGGTCTTTTCAGGAGGGTGCTTTTTTCTGGTTAATCTACCTAGAGAAACTGACTATGTGTATAGTCAGCAGCACTGTCACAAAGCCATTGTTTTTCTTGTTACTTTATATCCTGACTTTTCTTGGAGTTTTAAACAATTTATTTAGGTAGACAGTAAATCACAAATTTACAAAAATCAAGTACACTCAGTTTCCATGATTGTGATTTGGTGCTATACCTGTATTTTCAGAGAGAGAACTTTAGCATGTATCCATGTCTGTGTAAATGTATATGGACAGACAGACACATACACACTATTCCACATACTTGATACAACCATTGAAATCACCCTTCCTCCACTATAGCCATTATAGTGACTCTGCCTAAGTCTCCATAATGTGGATGTAACTCATACATTGCAGGTAATTTTGAAATGCTTAACACTAGTTTTACTTACAATCTAACTTTTTTTTAGGCTTTCTTCTTCTTCTTTTTTTAAGGAAGTGTTTATTTACTTGAAAAGCCAAATGGAGGGGCTGGCATGGTATCCTAGTGGCTAAAGTCTTTGCCTTGCACGCCAGGGATCCCATATGGGCACTGGTTCATATCCTAGCTGCTCCACTTCCCTTCCAGCTCCCTGCTTGTGGCCTGGGAAAGCCATGGAGGTGGGCCCAAAGCATTGGGACCCTGCACCTGCATGGGAGAGCTCCTAGCTTTGGATCGGCTCAGATCTGGCTGTTGCAGCCACTTGAGGAGCGAACCAGCAGTTGGAAGATCTTTCTCTCCTTCTCTATGTGAATCTAACTTTCTAATAAAAAAACCACAAATCTTTCCAATAAAAAAAATAAATCTTAAAAAAAAGAGAGAGAAAGAAAGGAAAATCCAGGCAGGAGAGGGATGGGGAGAGAGATCCCCTCCCATTGGCTTATTTCCCAAATGGCTGCCATTAGCCAGGGCTGGACCAGGCTGAATCCAGGAGTCAGGAGCTCTGTCTAGGTCTCCCATGTGGGTGTCATTTTCCACTGTCTTCCTAGGCACATTAGGAGGAAGTTTCACCAGAAGCAGAGCAGCAGGTACTAGAACTGTTGCTCCAATATGCAATGCTGGCATCCCAAGGGGCAGTTCAATGCTTTTCCTCAGTTAATTTATCTTAAACTTTCAAGTCAAGATTATACAATAGAATGGTTACCTGGGAATGAAGCCATAATTTTGATACCATTTCCCCTTTGATGATAGTTTATCTGCTCCCTGAAAATACAATATTCCCTCTCTCACCTCCTTTAGAACTCGACTTCAGTAATATGTTGTCTAGTAAGTTAAAATCTGACTGATGTGTATTTTCTCATGCCTGATCTACCACAAATCACTGCAGTGACAAAAAATATTATTGTCCCCAGAATAGACATGAAAAGCAATTTTTCTTATTGGTGTTTTTGTTTCAAGAATCATCCACTTTAAAAATTAGGCTCTTTTAATTATTGCAATTTCAGTTGCAAAAACAAAACCCAAATTATCCTAGAAAAGAGGAATAATTCAGACAAAATTTAAAGCTGGAATGCTTTTGTGGTATAACATACTAATGCAATGATTTAGATAGCTCCATTAAAATGCCCGATACATGCAAATGATATGTAAAATCATAATTATATCTGTGAAATTTTCTATTGTCTTATGGTAGGGAAATGGTTTTCTTTGGTAAATATTTTAAAATAATTTCAGTTAAGCTCAACATTGCAATTTCATATTATTTTCCTCTGTCCCTTAGATTAAAAAAAAATCTCTGAAATCATAGATAGCACAAGGCAGACTACTGTGCTGGAGTCTTCTCTATGAATCTTTTCAAAGCTGCCCATTGTGACACTAATGAGCTCACTGTCGTGTGCTGTTTTCCTTCCAAGAGGAAGGGTTTGCTTCATCATCTGTGAACAAATTCTTGGTGTACTTTTGTCAGGAGAAAATATCCACTGTTGTTGAAGAGATTGTTTCGGTCTCTTGTGGAATATATACTTTTTTATGTGTTTTATAAGTTCCCTTGATTTTCTCTCAAAGATTCAGCGCCAGCTAACTTCTTTTGACCCCAGAGTTAGCTCAGGATAGGACTAGTGGCCAAACCCAAAAAATCCACAGGCATCTGACTACAGAAGGAAAGATTTCGGAAAGAAACGCAAAAATATACCAACTTGTTTTCAGTGTTTGGGGCTTGTTTCCAAAGTAGCAGGTTTGAATTTTTCCTGTTTTTCTAGGGCAGGGGGGCGTGGCTGTAGGGGAATCAGTTGCAGGTCTAAACCCATTGATAATTGGAAAACATTTTTTTTTTAAATGAAAGTAATTATAACCAACACTTATACAACACTAAATGCTAAGAACTTTTTAGTCCTATAAAGTTGGCATTTTATTGCCGTTGTGCAAAAACAAGTTTCTCATTGTGAAAATGAGAGTTCAACACACTCATTTCTGCTGAGCAAATTTATTGGTATACCAGTCTTAATGAATGAAAAAAAAGTTTTTTTATTATAAGTATATTGAAATGCTTAGATGAAACAAGGGTAGGGTATTCAAAACTTTTGCATTTGTAGTTTAAATATAAACTTTTGTTTTTTCAAGTTATTTATTTGAAAGACAGAGTGGGGAGAATGGGAGAGATCGATTGATCTGATGGTTCCTTTGGCAAATGGCTCTGACAGCTGGGGTTGTGCCATGCTGAAGACAGAAGCCTGGAACTCCAACTGGCTCTCCATGTGGGTGGCATGAATACAAATACTCAAGCCATTATGTGCTGCCTCCCAGGTTCATTACCAGGAGCTGAATGAGAAGCAGAGGAGGCAGAATTTGAACTGGCAGTTGGAATTGTGATGCAGATGCTTCAAATGATGGCTTAACTAACCATGACATTACTGGCTGCTCCTTTTTTCCTTTCATTTTATTTGAAAGGTAGAGAGAGGAGAGGGAGCTAGGCAGAGACAGAGTTCTTCCACCTGCTGCTTCACTTCCAAATGCAACAGCCACAGCTGAGCCAGGACAAGGCCAGGAGGCTCAGTCAATTTGGGTTCTTTACATGGGTGGCGGGGAGGCAGTCACTAGGGCCATCGCCTGTTGCCTTCCGGGGTTTCCCATGAGCAAGAAGCTGAACTGAAAGAGGAGAAGCTGGGACTAGAATCAAGTGCTCCAATCAATTGGAGAAGTGATTGTCCCAAACAACATCTTTTTTTAAAAAAATTTTTAAAAGATTTATTTTCATTATTTTTTTTATTGGAGAGGCGGATATACAGAGAGGAGAGACAGAGAGGAAGATCTTCCGTCCGATGATTCACTCCCCAAGTGAGCGCAACGGCCGATGCTATGCCGATCCGAAGCCAGGAGCCTCTTCCGGGTCTCCCACAAGGGTGCAGGGTCCCAAAGCTTTGGGCCGTCCTCGACTGCTTTCCCGGGGCTGCCGGGATAGAACCGGTGCCCATATGGGATCCGGGGCGTGCAAGGCGAGGACCTTAACCACTTGCGCCACCGCGCCAAACAACATCTTAACCATTTTGCAATCCACCTGTCTTCTGTTGTGCTGTGAATAAGAGTCAGCTCCCCAAGTTCATGCGGAGGTTTGAACACCAACAATCAAACCATGCAGAAGTTTTGTTACTACACTGATGAATTAAGGCTGAAGATATGATCTAAAGATCGGGACTAGTAGGGCCTGGTGAGAGGTCCTCAGGGGCTAACCCTCAAGAGTGGGTTGATTTATAAAAGCAGAGAAAGCTCCCCTCTCTGCTTCCTGGCTCACCGTGTGATTGTCCCTTGGCCATCTTCTGACCTCACCCATGAGGTCACCCAGTGTTGGATTGTGAACCTCCAAACTGAAATAAACCTTCTTCTATCCTAAGTAGCTCCTCTTAGGCATTTAATTTCAAGTAACATATAGCTGATTAATAAACCCATGGTCACAGACAATAACGCAAAGAGTGCCTTGAAAAGTTCATGAAAAAATAAAATTAAAAATTAGAATGTCAATTTTCCAGGATCAAACCCCTTCATATTCTTCTCCAAAATTAACATAAATGGATTTTGTGTCTAGCCTAGACTGTAATTAACATTCCTTATAAGCAATTTAAATAAAAAAAAAACCCAAAAGCCTAACATGCAAGACATGTTTATTTCCATTTTCTCATTCTAACATCTGGACAGGAATAACAGGCTTTCTGTTTCTTGGACAACTATTATATTTTGTTTGGCAATTTGTAAAATGTTTCTCTGATGACAAAGCAAATGGGTACAGGCAGACCTTTGGTTTTTTTCATGTATAGCCATGATAGTACCAATCTGAAACACTAAGCAAGTTACTTTGTTCTTCATATTTCACATTTCTTCAATAGCAAGAATGTAACTAAAAAAAAAATCCAAGATTTCCCTGTGTATTGTGGAACAAATCACTTCTTTTTTAGAAACCCAAATTTATTAATTTCTTACAATTTGAAAAAAAAAAAAAATGAAGGTGTGTAAGCATTCTTGTTTCTTCCAGTTCTTGAATGTATATTTTAAACTAAAATGTCCTTTCTAACTTTTTTAAAAGATCCCTGCTGTTGCTAAAGCTATTATGAATGCTATTTCCTCATGAAGGCCATCAAATCTCCTCCCTTAAAAACCACAAAAACTCTGCCGAAACCTCAACTTTGCAAAATGTACGAAATCTAAAACTTTCTCCAAGGTAACCTTTTTCAAAGACACCAATCATTTTGTGTGTAGTAATGCTGTCAAATCTTAACAATTTAGGCTCATTATTTCTAGAAAACTGAAAAAAAAATCTGAACTGAAAATTGTATCAAAACAACCAATCACAGTTAGCTGTGCTCTGAGCTGCTTTAAATTCACAAATAGACATGCAGTTATAAGGGGAGCAAGTTACACATCAGAGGACATGCAAGTGCTCAAATTGCAAAGCAATTGCAACTTACTATTGAACACAGAATTCAAAACAAAAGGCCATAACTGGAGACAAAAATGGTGGGAGGAAATCAGTATCTCAGAAGGAAATGACAAGGACTGTAACACTATAATTATGATACAAGTCCACAGTTTAAAAACAGTATTATCTTCCAATAATGCTGTTAGCTGAGCGGACACATCACTATTCAGTCGATATGCTTCTGGAACTCCTAGAGTGTTCTAAAGAAGCTAATTTTAATTGGAGATGACTTTACTTGCTACAGTGAGCTGCAGCTACTGATGGGAGCATATGTTATGATTTCAGCTGTCTTGAGGCAAAAATAAACCCGAGAAAAGGAAGATCGGAGTGCTAGAAGGTTGGAATCGGAATTAGGCACTAATTACTCCATTGCAATAAACTGAAAAGAATGTCTAATAGAATGAAAGGAATACCTAGTAAATCTAGTCTAACTCAGTCTGAAATTAACAAACACATAAATAAAATCTTAAGGATATACCCAATTATGGGAAAAAGCAACAGCTATTCTTCAATGTAGATCTCAAATACACTGTCAGTGAATATGACAATGGCTCTAAGCTGGAATCCTAGCCTTCAGTCTTTGGCAGTTTGAAGTTAGCATTCAATAAAGAACCTCATGCTAGATACAGGAGGGAATTTTAACAAGTTCACCGAAAATGCGTATTACCAAAAACCTCATGCATCAATTTCAATAATTTTTACATCAAAATATGTGGTTTTTTTCATTCCCGTTTTCCATAACTTTTTAAAGTGCCCTTGAACATTCTCCAGGCATCAAATATGGAAGTCTAAAGTAGGTACACACTTGACAGAACTTTAAGCAATCAGTCTTTAGCCCTGACAACTATTTGATGACACTAGAGAAGAAAACAAAAATTTAAAGGAGTTTCTTATTTAACTATCCAAATCTTAGAAAAAAAATGGTGTAGTCCAATACCACCAACCAAAAGAATAGAAAATGTTCTTTTAATCAGAAAGTTCAGTTCCAGAAGCTTCCAAACTATGAGTTAGGTTGTATCATTAAAACTTCAGAGCACACTGTCCCCACAGGGACTTTGAAAAATGCCCTTTACTAATGCCCTAGAAGGGACTTTCACCTTCAGCAGAGAATACTGTATTACTCATTTATTCCTGTGCTCTTTTTAAGTGTTTTTTTAAAGGCATTCTTGTGACTACAAGAGCTAGTTCCTGTAGTGAGCAAAATGATGGAAATACTATTGGCTCTAACAATATTTGCTGAATTTATTTAGCAATTTAATAGTTATAAGATCTCACTAGACAAAGTATCAATCACTACTTCCAGTAATTGTGAATTTCCACATACTTACATAAACAAATTCGTCAAAGCTTATCTTCCCATCTTTATTCCTATCGCCATCCAACATGAGTTTTTGAATAATTTCTCTCACTTTATATCCTGGTAATGGCATATTAGCTTCCTTGAAAAGGTCATGAAGTTCATAGTCAGAAATGTATCCATTGCTGTTGAGATCTTTGTTTAAAAAAAGAGAGAAGCAGAAAAAAATTAGGAAAAAAATGTATACACTAATTATAAGCTTTATGAGTTAGTAGTGATTCGATTTGAAAGCACACCTGCGACTAAGCAACCACCTGTAGTGCCAACTTTTTTTCAAGAGTCAATGTAAACAAGTATTAATTCAAGACAGATACACAGTTCATAAAACGAATTCGGCATTAAGTAAAGCACTTGCTCCATTTGACTATGTAACATGTATTTTTGTGCTACTGCAGAATTAAAAGGATATATATTGAAGTACTGATTCTATGAATGATGTCTATTATAAAACTGCTCAAAATGAAAACAAAAACATTGATCAGTGAATAAAGCTGAATTACTGAGAAAGAGGATTAATATCCTGAGGGTTGTAACCATTTGAGATACTTCTTAGTGTTTACAGTGTCATTTTAGGTAGCAATCTCACCTTCTGTTCAATAATGTGTTTTATTTCTCAGGCCCCACTGATCTTCAGAAAGAAACAATATGAGCAGAAAAATGATTCAAGATAACCATAGCGTCACTCAAGGGAATACATTTAGACTAGTCTGTTACATATACAGTTAAAAACTGTACCAGGGGCTGGCATAATGGGATAGCAAGCTAATCTTCCACCTGTGGCACTAGCATCCTATAGGGGTGCTGGTTCTAGTCTTGGCTGCTCTACTTCCTATCCAGTTCCCTACTTATGATCTGGGAAAGCAGAGGCAGATGGTCCAAAGGCCTTGGCCCCTCCATCCCTGTAGAAGATCAGGAAGAAACTCCTGGTTCCCAGGTTCAAATCAGCCTTGCTCTGGCTGTTGTGGCCACTTGGGAAAGGATGGACAATCTCTATCTCTCCCTGCTTCTTTCTATAACATCTGTTCTTCAAGAAAAAATTTAAAAAAATTTTTCTTGATTTATTTTTATTTTTGATGATGTTTACATAGTTGATCAGGATGGGAAGGATCGAGGGTTAGGGGAAAGTGGGTGAGAGTATTGTTTCCAAATTTTCTTTTTCTTTCTCCTACATCTGGAGGAAGGGGAGGGGGAGATAAGAGGAGAAGACACATCCAGCCTCCCAACCGCTTCAGTACCCGGGTATGGGGGCCAACCACCCAAAATCATCCCAGGGTCCCTGATGTGGAACATGCTCCCAGGGTTCTGCTTAAGTGGTTTCGATAGTTCTGAAATCCTGTTGATCTCGTCACTATAAGGATAAGGAAATCCTTTCAAGGTCCATTGGCTGACATAGTCCACCACCTTACATTCTTCATTTTCCCAGATATTTGCTGTCAATGCTTGGCTGGGGTAGTTGTACAATTTGTTCTACCCTCCTTCCTCTGCTATGGTACCAGATGTCATCCGCAGGCCCAGTGGACTGCCATATCTTCCATGTGTATCTAGGAATGCCATTCACTGTTCCGTCTAATACTCAGTTCTGACACATGCACTCTACAGTCAATCCACAGATCCTGCAATTCTGTCCATGGTTGGTGTTCTGAGTCCAGCAGCTCAGTTGTGGGTAATTCCAAAGAGATCTCGTCTGAGGTGGTCCCAGATGTGACCCTTGTGTGTGCTTACCATATGGACTCTGGCTCAGTCCATCATCTTCATCAGCCTATGAACATACTGGTAGTTGCAATTGCTGGGTCAGTTCTGTCTGCAGCCCCATCACTTTGCAAACCAATGGATGCTGAAGCCTAGACCAACCCAGCCCACTACACACTTGGCCCTCATATACACCAGTGGAAACTGTAGTCTAGTCGGAATGACCCCTCAATAACCCTTACTAGGCCCGCCCCCAGTCCTAGTTCCTGTGCTTGCCAGTATGTGCAGCTGACTGGTCAAGTCTGTCTGACATCCCAGTTAGCTCTAGTATGCATAAATGAGTGTTGCAACCTAGTTTAACTCAACCGACCCCAGTATCCAGCCCACACTCATGCTGGCAGGTGCTACTGCTGGTCTAGCCAGGGCCTTCCCCAGCCCTTTCTCATGCTAACTAGTGGGAGTTGCAACCTATCAGAGAGGCGCCCATACTTTCCCTACTGGGCCCACTCCCATTCCAAGATCTTGCACTCTTGAGGTGGTTCTGCCATCTAACTTGACAGGATTTGCTCCCAGTCCCAGCATGTACCAGTCGATGCTGTGGCAAAGATAAACCAACCTGCACTTACTCTGGCTCATGCATGTCCCAGCAGATACAGTCTATTAGCCCAGCCTGGCTTCTCCCCCTAACCCAATTCACATGCAGGCCAATAGGTATTGTAACCCTGCCCAGCCTGGTCTACTCCCAGTTCCAGTTCTCATGCCCACCAGGGGGAGCAGTGGCCCAGCAGGAGAGCCCATGCTGCCACCCTTATCAGGCTCGCACCCCTCCCATTGGGTCTCACGTGTGCTGGTGGGTGCTGTGGCCCAGTCTGGCATAATCTATCTCACCTTGGCATTTGTATGAGATACTTTTTTTTAAGGATTATTATTTGAAAATCAGCATGATGGCTCAATTGGCTAATCCTCTGCAGTTATGGCATCCCAAGGGGCACCCATTTATGTCCTGGTTACTCCACTTCCGATCCAACTCCTTGCTTATGGCTTGGGAAAGAACTGGAGAACAGTCCAAAGCCTTAGGATCCTGCACTTGTGTGGGAAACCAGGAAGAAGCTCCTGGTTCCTGGAATCAGATCAGCTCAATTCAGGCCACTGTGACCTTTTTGGGGAGGGAACCAAGGAAGGATGTTTCTCTCTGTCTCTCCTTCTCTCTGTAAATCTGACCTTCCAATAACAATAAAGAAATCTTTTTAAAAAAAGGGGTATGTGCAGTGGGAGGGAGGGAAGGAGGGGTTGAAGCAGGGAAGGGAGGAGAGAGGAGGAAAGAGAGACAGAGGAGAGAGGGAGAGAGAGACACACAGACCGACAGACAGACAATGAGTGAATAAATCATCCATCCCTATGTTTATTCCCCAAATGGACATAGAAGCCAAGGCTGGGACAGACTGCAGCCAGGATTCAAGAGCATCTTACAGATCTCCTATGTGGGCACAGGGGTCCCATTACCTGGGAGATTCACTGCTGCTTTCCCAGGTATATTAGTAGAGAGCTGAATCAGAAGTGAAGCAGCCGGGACTGGAATTGGCACCCGTATTGGATGTTCACATGGCATGTGGTGACTTTTCGTGCCGCAGGACATTGCCAATCCCCAGGTACTATTCATGGGACTGAGGATTCCACATCCAACAAATGAAGGTCTTGCCCTCAAGGTGTCTACACTCTACTGACAATTAATAACATACACGTGAGGTATGACTATAAAATGCAGGGCAATCTAGCAACCAAAGTACCAAGAAGAAAAAACAAAGCAGGATGAAGAGTTAGATTATGAGCCGTTTTGTCCTTTAGAAAGTATTCAAAATTATCTGGTGATAGGGTGATCATTTGGTACAGCAGTTAAATCCCCACTGGGATGTCCTCATCCTATATTGCAGTGCCTGGGTTTGAGTCCCTGCATTTTTTCCCATTATTTCCTGTTAATGCGGTACACTTTGAGAGGCAACAGGTGATAATGCAAGTACTTGGGTGCTTGGTACTCAGGTGGGGGACCATGATGGAGTTCCTGGCTCCTGGCCTCCACCTGGCCCAGTCCTGGTAGTAGCAGGCATTTGGGGAGTGGACCAGCAGATGGAAGTTCTCTCTCTCATCCCATCTGTTTCTTGCTTCCTCTGTTTCTCTGGATTTCATATGAGTAAATTTAAAAAAATATCTAGAGGCATATTTGACACCTGGTGGGGGTTGGAGGCTTGCAGGAAGAAGGAGAGGATTTTTCTGGTATCCAGGTGGTAACAGAATCCTACTGCTCGAAATGCCAAAAGTGCTAAAGTTGAATGACCTTAAGTTAGGGACATGGAATATGTAGGGATGATGGTGCTGCTCTTTAGATGGAAGAGCAGCTTCCTTAGCTCTTTAGCTAAGAAGACCACTGTGATGAAGTTTTATTTGGATGAGGACTTATATGAACCAAATCATGTGGTTGAGAGAACAGATTTCAAGCAGAGGAAAAAGCAAATGCGGAAGTGTGTCTGGTATGTTTTGGGAACAGCAAAGATCCAGTGTGACTTGAGCACAGTGAAAGATAAGGTCAGTGAGCTGATTTTATCTGCTGTTATAAGTCATGGAACATGCTTTGAATTTTTAAGGTGTGATCTAAATATAATTCACATTAGCCAAATGTTTGGTACATCCTTAAAATATTATATACTATTTGTGATGGCATTTCAACAATATTTTGAAGGCAGTTAAAATTCTGGTTAATTGCAATGCAGTATACTTTTAGGATCAAATATTACTCTTTGGAAAACATTATTTGAGAGGCAGACCAGGTAGGGGATGGAGAGAAAATAATAATGAACACAAAAATCTTTCATCCACTGATTTACTTCCCAAATGCCTGCAATGGCTAGGCCTGTGCATAGAATTGGGAACTCAATCAGCAGTTGCATGCGATTGGAAACTTGAATGGGAAGCAGGTCTGGGAGTCAAGCCCAGGCACTCTGATAGGGTGTGCGGGTGTCTCAAGGAGTGTTTTAGCTGTTATCACACACCCTGATGACTTAAACATTGATTACTACATTCAAAAATTCCAGAATGAAAATATCAGTATGATATTTTAAAGCAATCAGAAACTACGTAGCACTTCAGAAAATCACTTATTTTCCCTCAAGGTAAAACACTTGAATTTTCTACGTTATATATATATATCTTCACTTTCTCTCTTTTGAATTTGTAGAAGTCATACAACAAACCCTTACTTGGTTCTATATGCTGTATTTGTATGTGGAAATCACTGCAGCAACAACTAAAGAGAACAAAGTAATCCACACGGCATTGTGGCACAATTTTAGCAATTCTTGGTGTCTGAAAGTCATGGGTTTAAATCTCTGGTCCCTGTGCATATATCAACCTGTTTCTCCAGTTTTCATTATAAAGTTCAAATGAAGCTCAGTACTGCGTAGGTAGTGTGACATGTTAAAATACAGCATAGTTGAAGGGACACACATTGGGAGTAATATAACACAGGATCTAATCTCACCTTGGCTACCATTTTCCACTAGTTTTTAAAAGTATTAATATAGGAGACAGATTTTATGATTTTTTTTTAAAAAGATTTACTTATGCATTTGGTTACAGAGAGGGAGGAAGGGAATCTTCCATCTGCTGGTTCACACCCCAGAATACTAGCATGTTAGCAGGAAGCTGGGATTGGAAGTGGAGTTCCCAAGACTTGAACTGGCATGCATATGGAATGCTGGCATTGCAGGAAGTGTTTTAACCCTGCTACACCAGAACACTGACCTCCTTAGTTTTTTCATCTGTAAAGCTAATGCTTTGGACCAATGATCTCTAATGCCCCCTTTGTGCTCTATCATCTTCTGATACTAAATCAGAGCACACAGGACTTCACAATCCCCGCCCTCTTCTCAACATATACATTAAAATTTTATTTTATCTTTCTGATTTGACAGGAAGGTAGAGAAAGAAAAAGAGAGCTCACTGCCATCTGGCCATCTGCTGATTCATTCCCTAAATGTTTACAAAGGCCAAGCTCTAGACGGGGCCAAAGCTGGAAGCTGGAAACTCAATCCAGGTCTCCATATGAGTGGCAGGGACCTAATTACCTGATCATCACAGCTTCCTTCCAGGGTCTGTGCCCGCAGGAAGATGGATTTAGGAGCCACAGTTTGGTATCAAATGCATGTACTCCGACATAGGACGTGAGAAAGTCTTAACTGCTGGGCTAAATGCTCACCCTTCACCCACATTATTAAAAGCTGGAGATAGAATCATAATGCATATTCCAAACAGATCTAGAGTGATAATAATTGGTTCAGTGCCGTATCTCAGAATCTAGATGTTCTTTTATTCTCTAATCTTTAGAGAAGGATCCAGCTTATACCTTTATCAAAACTGTTTACATTTGAGTGGTTTTTAAATTAAACAAAATTGAAATTATACTCTTGTTTGGCTTGGGAAGTGACATATCTGAGCCTAATTTATATTATTGTTATTGATGCCAATTTATTCCTGATATTCAACAGGTTCTCAATAATTGCCCCTTTAGTTTTCTCAGTAATATGATAAAAGTAGAAGGTACAGATATTTTAAACCAAATTTTGGAGAACTACAACACATTCAAAGCTACACAAAACTGACCAAGGCCCCAACAGTCTACATGGTGGTTTACTTGTATTAGGTAGAAACAGGTTTGGTAACAGAGAGAAAGGAAGAACTACTATTTGCCTGTGCCCTCTCTGAAATAACCTCCCGAGAGCATTAATTAGAAAAGAACTCACTGATGTGATTAAAAGATGCCAGGAAGCAGCCACCCTAAAATATAGCTAACATGAAACAACCACATGTGGAAACTCCATCTTCAAGTAAGCATAGCAATAACAGATGCTTTTAGTAAGGACAGGAAAATTTCTATATTGGTTGGAGGAATTAGAATTTGTAATTCCATGACAATCCTCTTTAAGAGTTTTTATCTCTTGATAAAGATTCTTTTTAATCTCTTTATTTTTTGCCCTGATACACAGTGCCTTCCATAGAACATACAATGGGAATATATATATGTATAAATATACATATCTAGAATAATTGATTCTCAGTTATTGACCAGGAAAAGAATGCCCAGATGCTCCACGGGCACTTTAAAAACAAAAATAAACCACTGTGCCCCAAAATTACAGAAATAGCACTTAAAAGACTGAACAGCAATGCGTCAGGGAACCAAAACTTGACAGAAATATCCCTTAAGTAACATTCAATCTCGTTCCCTTTGTTCTAATCCTGTCCCCACCCAACAGCCTTCAGATCTGTAATTTGGTTTTCTAAGTGAACACAACCAGCAAGAAGGGCCCGAGCAGACAACCAGTGAAGGCTGCCAGGGCAGGACCTCTCTCTTCTAAATGCAGATACCTGCTCTGACCTTATTAAGAATACCTCAAATACTGGGAATGGACTCGGTGCTGGCATTATGTTACATGCCCCAAATACAGAAATGAAGCAGACAGAGTCTCTGAGTCTTAGTTCAAACCACAGCTTCCAAATTCTTGTAAAAATTCAAGTCATGTGGCATAGCTATCTTTTATCTTTCTTCAGATGAGAACATGTGTCATCTTTGAAAAATTTTACATACTCTGCTATATTTTATCAGCAGATGTTAATCCATCTTTTCCCATGATCACAGGCATTTTAGTGCTATTACTGGTGAATTCCATCAAGCCTCTCGTAGAGTTCCTTAAAAATCATGTTTTGAAGAAAACAATTTCAATTTCAATAAGGCAGCAGAGTGTCCAAAAATGGCAGCTAGCAATTAATTTTGCAAAATCTCCCAGCTGGTAAAGTCCTTAGATGACAAAATAGCATGTAATCATTTTTAAAGAGTTTTATGCTAATTTTATTTCCCACTTGCTCAACCCTTTCTCCCCCCAGCCCCATCCTTAAAGCATTCTCAAGGATCTAAACTGCTTCGGGAGCCAGAAAATGAGGTAGCACGACAGCAATTCTGACAGTATCTATCTCATCAATGTCATTATATGCTGGGAGTTCAAACCTATGCTTGATAGTGAACCTTTCCTATTATGAGTTTTGATATAAACTGTAGACTGTAATAATAATATGACCCAAACAACACAGACCTAGTGTGGAAGCAGTTTTAATAACTGCAAAATAAATTTGCCACCAGTAGGCATGATAGCAGTCTTTCATTTTATCATTAAAACTGCCAGTATTAGGGGGTCCCCTTTCTGGCTCACTTGCCACCTCTTCAATAGCTGCACATTGGAATGAGGGTAGAGCCGTCTCTGCATTTTGAAGAGTCTTCTGTGTTTAGCCAGCTCACGAAATAGACATGAATTATCACACAGCCTATATTACTCAGAGTAGTCTCAGTTTTTCTGCCCTCACATGTCTCGACTTTAACATTTAGAAAACCTGGTCAGTATTGGGTAAACATTACCAAGCAGTAATTAGAAAAAAGAAACTGCATACAGCCACTGAACAATGATCGGCAGAAAGTAAAAAGCTAAGCGTCAACACATTGACCAAATGCCTTTTTTTTCTTAATCACTATACCCTAAAATAAAATTACCAGGAGTTTCTCAATGCTGCAGACAGGATCATCTTTCATATTGGCTACTGAATTCCTCAGAAACGAAGCAAGTGTTACAAGGGAATCTCTCTTGGATAACACATGTAAGTTCACATCTGCATTCTGTTTTAAAGGAAACCTCATTTTTCTCTTCTTCCAAGTATTATTTGAAATGTCAGTCAACTCCCTCAACGCCCTCCCCCAAGTAACCTCAAAGTAAATAAACTTATTATACAGCCATGTTCCTGCAGAAGTTTGAATCACACCAAGAATGCATATCCTTAAAAGGAAATGTTTTCCCTCCCCTTGCATCCTGTTATTTAAGCTATTTTAAGTACTTGTCTGGAGAAAGGGGAGCCAGAACTCAAGTGGTTTTGATTTTAGCTGCTGTTTTACACTGCTCTTGTCCAGGTGGTATGTGGTGCAATCCATCACTTCAAAAGCATCTTTTGGGGTGCTACTTTGTCTTATAAATCTGACAATAACAAAGACTGGGATTTCTTTTAACTCTTTAGTGTGTGTGTATGTGTGTGCTGCTTTAACCATTCTTTTGTCTAAATCTGGTGTCGCATATTGTGTGCCCTCATCTGCCACCCAGATGCAGCGTCTGTTAACTCCAGACAGTGCTCATTAGGACTAAGGAAGAAAACCAATCAAGTGCAGACACATATCCTTTCAAAAAACCTGAGCTTAAAGAATCAATTGAGTTTGGCCAATATATCTGATAGATTTTTTTGCCTAAGGAAATGATAAAATGAATCTACATGTTTAACAACAAATGGATTCTATCTCTCTCTCTGTCTCATGCCCATGAAAGTTCACAAAAATACTGATTTTAAGACTCAGCCCAAAAAACTTGTGCAGAATTTAGGCTGTGTTCCATTCTAAGATCTAAGCAGTAAAGTCAAGCTTTCATTAGGCTTTAAAACTTTAGAAAAGACAGCTGCTAAGCAACTCCAGATGCTCAGCTAAACATGGGGTTTGCTTATACCTTTTGAGGTGGCTCACTCCAGCAAATGTAAGAGAGGGAGTTTAATGAATCCCAGCTAAGGGTAGACTTGAAGTTGCTACAGTTGAATTCTTCGTAACAGTGGGGCACTCCCAAAGGTAGAGTCAAGTCCAGCTGAGCATGGCACATTTTTAAAGGGCTGAGACCAGCCAATCCGAAATGTTGTTTATCAATCCTTTTCTGACTAAAAATTTCCAGCAGTTTGGTCATCACTTTATTTGCTACCATTTCCTTGCTTGAAAAATAGCTTTATTCACAGTGACATGAGTGCCCTCACACATGTATGAGCTCTTGCACCTACCTAGGTACCCACCTATGTAAATTTCTATCACCTTCCACATGTTACACCAGTAAAGCATCATTTTCAGACAAGCTGAACACCTCCACCTTTAATATTGCACAGATAATTAACCAGATGGAACAGTGAAAGAACATTGTTTAGTTTTTCTTTCTAAAGTTGAGTTATTTTTTAAAGCATAATTAAATAAATATGTACTGGTAGAGCTTTACTGAATGCTAAAAAGTAAATGAAACTAAACCACCATGTTTTCTGTGGCATCATCCTTATGTGGTTTTTATATTCTAGAGAATATCATATAATTGGAAACAACTCAACTTCCTGGGATGAGAAAAATTTGGTACTGCTACATTCCCCACAACCAAAAACTTTTGGCTTAGTCTGGTGGGTAACCTCATAGGAATATACTCCTGCTACTCCTAGTCATTAAGAAACCCCATTATTCTTTTATTGCAAAAGTGCTGAATTTACATTTTAAAAAAATCAGAAGAGAATGCTGAGGAAAAAAAAAAGTCAAATTTAAAGGCAAGTATTTATAGGACTAAAATAAACATAAAAAGAGGCACATGACATGAATTTCTCTGAATAGTAAGTTATCAACCAAATGACTACAAGTTTCCACAGCAAATAAAATCCCTTAAAATGTGAAAGAAATAGTCTAGCTGTTAAAATGTTTACCTTCCAAGTGTTTGGAAAGCTGTATGTATTCGTTAGGAACTAGTTACCTTTTGAGGTGGCTTACTCTAGCAAATCTGAGAGAGGCAGTTGTTAATTTGAATGAATTTTTGTAGCATTCAAGTTAAAACGTAAGCATGAAGTAGGAAAAAAGTGGGAGATAAGGTTTTTGTTATCCAGTGGGAAATATTGGAAATAGCTGCTGAGAAAATTAAAATAATTACATGAGATTGTAGCTTAAAACTAGGCAGGTGCAGAGAATGAATGAAAGGAGAACTTTAAATCCTAATACACAATTTATTGTTAATAAGGAGAGTTTCAAGGCAGTATTAATTGAACAAAACCTGTGATTAGTGATAATTACGAAGATTTTCTCCACACACTATGATTTTGTGGAATTTCTAAGGAGATAATCAAGGCTATTATTGCTAATAGATGGGGAAAAGCATATAATGATTTCCATATTTTGTCACAATTGAACTGACACAAAGTAGTTCTCCTTCCTCTCCCCTTCTTCACCCTCCAAAACAGGAAATGATTGTCTATGACAAGAAAATAAGCTATAGAGCCTGTTTTTAAAATAAAGCTGCCCCAAATTAAAAAAATAATGTCCAGAACACATTTGACAGTTGCCCAAGGGCTCTGTAACTCACGACAGCTAAAATACTACCAAGATTTTTCTAAGGAAAATGAAGATTCAGCCAACTATTTTAATGAATTTCTAAAAGACAGACTAAACACAAGCCTTTATTATGTTTACACACACATATATAAAACATACTGCAGTGTTATGGCCAAGACATTTCATAATAAATTCCACTATAATGAAAATCTTCATAACAAAGGCCCTTTGACTATACAGCTGATAATGACATAATAACAGTACACCAAAGATTGTGTATAGTTCCTTGGGATTTCATTAGATATTTACAAAGGATCTAACGTGTGCAGCACTGTGTCCACTACTGAAAAGGGAGTACAAAATAATTAATAGTTGGGCCTGGCATGATATCCTAGTGGCTAAATCCTCGCCCTGCATCTACCAGGATCCCATACAGGTACCGGTTCATACCCTGGCTGTTCCACTTCCCATTCAGCTCCCTGCCTGTGGCCTGGGAAAGCAGTCAAGGATGGACCAAAGCCTTGGGATCCTGCACCCACATGGAAGACCAGGAAGAAACTTCTGGCTCCTGGCTTTGGATTGGTTCAGCTCCGGCAGCTGAGACCACTTGGGGAGTGAATCAGTGGACAGAAGATCTTTCTCTCTGTCTCTCCTCTCTGTATATCTGCCTTTCCAATAAAAAAATAAAATAAATCTTAAAAAAATACTTGGCACATGTGCAGTAAGAATCTGCAATATCTCAAGAACACATAGCTAATATACCTAGTATGGACTTTTTAGTAAACTGCATGGTCGAATTGCATGCTTTGGGAAGCTGTTTGCCCATCCTAAAGTCCTTGAACAGTCACACCTATAATTGGCCCCTCCATTACAACTTAACTGTTTCCTCCATGGAGGTAACTGGTCATCATCCCTCACAATATCGTACAATTTTCAAAACATATTTACTTTTTAATTTGAAGCGCTGCGTTACACACGCAGGTTTTACTTCCCAAATGACTGGGGGCTGTGCCTGGCTAAAGGCAAGAGCCTGGAACTCTATCCCATTCTCCCACATGAGTGCAGGAGTCCAAGGACTTGGGACATGTTCTGTTGCTTTACTAGGCTATCAGCAGGGAGCTGGATCAAAAGTAGAGTAGTAGGGACTTGAACCAGTGCCCCTATGGGATATCAATGATGCTGGAAGTGAGATAACCTACTACGCCACAGTGTGGCCATACTTTGCTGGAAAAAGTATTTCATGGCCCCTCAGTAAGCAATATATGAGTTTATTTTAACTTTCTAGAAATACTGCAAAAAAAATAATGTCATAGATGCCACACATGAAGACAAGACCTGTATCCTACAACAAATATTTGTTTGAAAAAAAGAGGTACTGGAACAAACACGATAGTATTAGCTTACCTGCTGTATGGAAAGAAGCAAACATTAAGCTACCTTTACCACTGAAAGATGAAGATAAATAAAACAGGAAACTCAAAGGAAATGCATCAATAAAACAATATGGTAAGACTATTTCTGTAGAATAATGGGACAGAGAAAAACAGGGATACAAAACCAAAACCAAAACTCTCTTGCAGCCAGGAACTCCTTGGTCGCTTTTCACAAATCAAAGAGCAGAGTATATGGTACTTACTCTCCTTGCTAGTATATACAGCAAGCTACTTGTAACGATACACACACTTTTGTGTTGGATTCAGGAACACTCAGTTTTTCCCAGTTTGAATCCTGATTATGAACAATCTGGCTGGGGGGCATCATAATTCTTATTTTGTGGCTTATACAGAATCCTCACCATAAACATATGAGAACAGAGATGTATATACTTATTCCATTTTCATTAGAGGAATTTATAATGAAGATCTCAGAGGAACTTCTCATTTAAATAATAAATGATTCTGATCTAACTTGATGCCCTTCAGTCTAGGAGAGAGCAAAGAGCAACAGTCCAGTTCGCTCAGCACATGTGGACTCACGGGAGTATACACTGGTAGTCAATTTTTATCCTGTTTTCTCATTAACTTCCACAAACGTAACCCAGCACTGACGTTTGGAATGTAAATACTATGTACTGCTTGCTTAGCTGCCCCTTTGTAAAACATGTTCTGGGATGTCATATAAACCAAATGGCATGTTATGCTTTCTCATCTTTGGTTGATGCTGTTATTTAATGTGAAAAGGAAGAACACATTGCACTATGCAAAGGCACAGAAGAGGCAGGACAAGGCAGCAGGGGAGGGGGCTGGTGTTAAGCTGCCACCTACAATGCTGTGGCATCCATATGGCTGCCAGTTGATGTCTTGGCTGTTCTACTTCCAATCCAGTTCCCTGCTAATGTCCTGGGAAAAACTGTGGGAAATGGCATGAGTACTTTGCCCCACATCACCCACATATGAGATACAGGAGAAGCTCTTGGCTGCTGGCTTCAGCCTGGCCCAGCCCAAGGCACTGTGGCCATTTGGGCAGTGAAACCTTGGACAGAAGATCTCTCTTTTCTTGTCACTCTGACTTTCATGTAAATAAGTAAGTAAATACAAAGAAAAGGCTGCAAGGTCAAGTTAATAGGGGAAGGGCAAAATAATATCTGGTATTTTTAATCATTTATTTTATCCACTTGAAAGGCAGAGTTACAGCAAAAGTAGGAGACAGACACACAAAATCTTACATCTTTTGGTTCACTTCTCAAATGTACCAGGTTGAAGCCCAGGACCTAGAACCCTATCTAGGTTTCCCACATGGTGGCAGCTTGGGTCATCCTCCTCTGATTTACCAGGTGTAATAGCAGGGAGTTGGATGGGAAGTGGAGAGCTGGGACTTGCATCAATGCCTATAAGTGATGCCAATGTTGACGGTGGTAGCTTAACTCATAGCACCACAACACCAGCCCTAGCATCTAACATTTTCAAGGGTTCACATATTTCTCTAAGATTATGGTGATAATTCCAAATGCTCTAAAAAATATGATATACAAAATACAATCATAATAGTGCACAATGTTTCATAAAATTTTCAGATGGCATAGTAGCCCTCAGTTAAGAACTGGGTCCCCACATTAAAAATTCTTAACCATATTTAATACTACATATAATTTAAAATAACACAGTTTTTAAAGTGCTGATTTAGCCATTCATCTACTTGAAAGGAATGATGGAGAGGTACAGAGCAGTGGGAGAGACAGAGACATCATTTGCTTGGTATTTCACTCCCCAAATGTCACAAAAGCCAGTGCTGGGGACTCGGGGAACTCCATAAACTTTTCCCATGTGGTTGGCAGATGTAAATACTTGAGCCATTATCTGCTGTTTCCTAGTATTCACTATCAGGAAGCTAGATGGGAAACAGAGCAACTGGCATTCTGATATGGGATGTGGCCATACCAATCAGCAGCTTAATGTGCTGCACCACAATGCCCATCCCCCAAATACAACAAAAACAGTTTGCAAAACCTTTTTGCATCTGTTGTAACTATTTTACCTTAAGGTTCATAGTGCACCATTCACAGCATTTTGTAGAAAAATAATTTAGACTGGGAGCAAATAATGTTTGCTTCTCTATAATTCTACAATGACAACAAAAACACTCACCAACTTTCGCAAAGGCCTCTTTGAGTTCCTCCAGCTCATCTTTGGAAATCTGAGTGGTGGCCATATCATCCATCTAAAGATCTAAAGTGAAATTGAAAAGATTTCAAACTTAAAAAGCAATTGTGATGATTATATAAGCACTCTTGCTAAATTCTCAAGGCAAATTTAAAACAATTGTAATCAGTAGAACAATCTGTAGAAGTAACCGTATCTGTTCTAACAGCTGCAACAAAAAAGAGAAAAAGTCAAGCAGAAAAAAAAAATTCAGAGTCTTTCTTTTGAGGACAAAATCTTAAACTGCATTCAAAGTGCATAAGGATGGGCAAGGTATCCAATAATGGTAGGCAATAGATACAGAATAGAATTTCTTGGTTATGTGTGTTCAAACCAAAGTTTGGAATTACATGAGTAACAATGCATGTGAAATACTTTTTCACAAAGTCACTCTAGAATCACTGTCTGTGGAAACACGAACTTTCAAATAGTATACTTTAATAGTCACTCCCATGAAAGGAGGGACAAATTGGAATCAATAAAAATAAATGTATTTATTATTGCTAGAGAAGTCATACAAGTGTGTTCTACTATACACGTTCTTAACCATGTAATTCATTATATTGGTTCAATTAACACCCTTTTCAATGTTCCCTATTTAATCTGACCAGTGGAGCAGAGGTCAACAGTCTTGGAAACATGGTTCAAATCTGGACCGTGACTTGCTTCATTTATGACCCTAAAATTAAATGTTTTGGCCCTGGTGTGATAGCCTAATGGCTAAATTCCCGCCTTTATCCTGGATCCCTCATGGGTGCTGGTTCATGTCCTGGATGCTCCACTTCCCATTCAGCTCTCTGCTTGGGACCCTGCACTCGAGTGGGAGATGTGGAGGATGTTCCAGGCTCTTGGCTTCAGATTGGCTCAGCTCCAAATATTGCAGCCATCTGTAGAGTGGACTAGCAGATGGAAGATCTTTGTCTCCATAACTCCTTCTCTCTGTAAATCTGCCTTTCCAGTAAAAATAAATTTTAAAAGAAATGCACTACCAAAATAAATTAAATATTTTTCAAAGATTTATTTATTTTTATTGTAAAGGCAGATTTACAGAAACAAGAAATAGAGAAAGATCTTCTATCTGTTAGTTCACTCCTTCCCCCAAAATGGCTACAATGACCGGGGCTGAGCCAACCCAAAACCAGGGACCAGGAGCTTCTTCCTGGTCTCCATGTGGGTACAGGGACCCAAAGACTGGAGCTCTCCTCTGCTGTTTTCCCAGGTCAAAAGAAAAGAGCTGGATGGGAAGCGGTGCTGCTGGTGGGATGCTGGTGCTTCCAGGTGGAGGATTAGCCTGTTGAGCCACCACACCAGTCCCACTAAATATAGTTTTTACAGCAGACATCTTACAGTCCATTTTGATGAGAGTACAGTAAATCTGAACCTCAATTAAGTTAAAACGTTATACCAGAAATAAAAGGAACTCCATTGTTCTCATTAGATCTATATTACAATCATTAATGTTGTCCTCAGTTATTATATTTTGAGTTGTAAATATTTGTGAAAACATGATATTCTTGATATTAATAATATCCAATATTCTGTTTTGTCTCTTAGCACACAATATTTATCATCTGATAAATATTTATCATTTTCACGTTTGTAGAAAAACTGTTGACCCTTGCAATTGAGAAAGGAGTGCTATATCAAAATGAATAATGTCTCAATACAAACTTGCTAATAATTTGTGGACAAAGGAAAAATAAAGGACTATATGCTTTTTATTTTTATCCCTCTTTTGATTTTCCTAAGCAATATTGATTTTAGAACAATTTTAAATTCATAGCAAAATTATTCAGAAAGTACAATGTCTCTCTCTTATTCCCCTAAATGCATTGCCTTCCCCACTACAAGTTTCTCACCAGAGTGGTAATTTGTCATAACCGATGATCCTAAATTGACATTGTTACCCAAAGCCCATAATGTGCGTCAGTTTTCACTCTTGGATTCTGTATAATATTCCAGCCTTTCCAGAAAGGTAACCTAATTTTAAAAACTCTTTGTTATATCTCACAAACTATAAAATCTTGAGACTTTCCTGTATTACTTTTAGGCATTTTATTAAAAGGCAACAAAATACCAACTTGTTTTCTACCACTGAGCACTGTACTCACTCTGGGCAGTGGGAGTTAATGCGGCAGGGCATGAGGATTCACGGGAAACACGGGCCACATTTCTCTTTCTCTAGATTGATCATGATTCCAGGCATATAGTAAGGTCCTCAATACATTTCATTCGTTCAACAATTATGTGTCTCATGCCTTACTCTACATTCATACATTATTCACCGAAATAATTCTATGAGGTAAATATGTTTTAAAAAGAATGATCTATTTTTATTCATTGAAAGGCAGCAGGAAAAACAAAAGAAAGAGACAGATAGATATCTTGCATCCTTTGGGGTTCACTCCTCAAATGCCAGTACAGAGCCCTACCTGGGTCAAGCCAAAGCCAAAAGCCCAGAGCTTCACCCAGGTCTCCTGTGTGGGTAGCAAGGGCCCAGGTCCTTGATTCACAGTCTCCTGCCATTCCCCAACCCCAGCAGCATCGGGAGTGCAGCTGGGACTTGAACCCAAGCACTATAATACGAAGTGTGGTTTCACAAGCAGTGTGGTTATCGTTGTCCTAAATGTCTGCCTTCTCCTTTCTCTTATTAGATAACTTGGTCTTAGCAGGAACTTGGAACTGAGATTTAAACCCAGATTTCTCAAATGCTAGGGAAGTTTCAAACGAGCACACAATAGTACTAACTACATTTTCACCTTAATACAATACTCATACACAATGGTTGGCATTTTAAAAACTAACTAAAGCCAGACTATAAAAAAAAAAAATCAAATAAACAAAAATCTGACAGAACTTGTTCCTTCATTAGCTGCTCTTACCTATAATATTAAAAGGCCACTAAAGATGGACTTTACTGTAGATAGGTGGGTAAAACTCTTTCACAGTGGTCTTAGGATCTATGAAGCAAAAAGAAAGGTCTTCAGTTAAATATGATAGTAATTACTTTAAACGTTAATAACAAAAAGTAAGATTTTATAAGCTAAGTTACAACCTAGGAACAGTAAGTCTAAAAGTAATTTAGATTTCACTAATATGAGGTTCAACACCGAATAAAAAAAACTTGATGGGATTCATTCCAACTTTCTCTTTTTCCCCCGCAAACTTATTTATTTTTATTGGAAAGGCAGATTTACAGAGAGAAGAGACAGAAAGATCTTTCATCCACTGGTTCATGCCCTAAGTGGCCACAACGGCTGGAGCTTAGCTGATATGAAGCCAGGAGCCAGGAGCTTCTTTCTGGTTTCCCACATGGGTGCAGGGTCCCAAGGCTTTGGACCATCCTCCACTGCTTTCCCAGGCCACAAGCAGGGAGCTGGATGGGAAGTGGAGCTGCCGGGATGCAAACTGGCGCCCATACGGGATCCCAGCACATACAAGGTAAGGACTTTAGCCACGAGGCTACCACACTGGGCATCTTTACACATATTTTAAGCAACCACATTTGTGATAGATAATTATTTCCCATCTCTATGATTTATATCATATAGAACAGCAGCACACAAAGTTTGAGACAAATGCTAGGCGACCTCTAAAAGCCTTGCTCTAATTTGTGAGTAACTTAAAGGATGTGAATCACACACGCACATACAAACCCTCAAAAAAACTCAACTGTTTATTTTCATATAGGTTGAATATCCTTTATCCTTAAATGTTTGGGATCATATGTGTCTCGTTTTTGAATTTTTTCATATTTTGGATTATATGTGAGATACCTCAAGGACAGGCCACCAAGGCTGGTTCACTACCCAAATGGTCACAATGGCCAGAGCTGGGCCTGTCAGAAGCTGGGAGCCTGGAGCTTCTTTTGGGTCTCACATGTAGGTGCAGGGGCCCAAAGACCTTGGGCTATTCTCCACTGGTTTCCCAGGTCATTAGCATGGAGCCAGATTGGAAGTGGAACATCTGGGACTTGAAATGGTGCCCTTATGGGATGCCAGCACTGCAGGCAGGTGCTGAGTTTACTATGCTATGGCACCAGCCCCCAAATTTACATTTAAAAGTTCACAACATATGCTCTAATTGCTAATAATTATAATTCTTAAAATTTCCGCTTGAAACTGTAAAATCTATCCAGTTATTTCTTTAGAAGGCAGAGTGAGTGCAAATGAGAGAGAATGATTTTTTTTTTTTTAATCCTCTGGCTCACTTCCAAATGCCAGCAATAGCTAGGGCTGGACTAGGCTGAAGCCTGGATCCAGGAGCTCCACTAGGTTTCCCACACGGGTGGAAGGGGCCCCAGGACTTGCTGGTCCCAGGGTATACATTAGCAGGAAGCTAGATGAAAAGTAGAGCATCTGGGTGTGGAACTGGCACAGCACTTTCTGCTGTGCCACAAAGCTGGCATCAATACGAAGCTTAAAATAAGTTTTCTTTTAAACATGTAGATTTATTTCCCTGCTATTCATAACAAAATGATATCTATCTTCAAGAAAATCAAGCAATAAAGTACTATCTTGGCAGATACTTTGGAAATGATGGTGGATTTTTAAAAAGTTAAAATATTAACAAATTCAAATAGCAGAGGCTCTATTCTTCTTCATGGGGGTGGGGCATTCATTGTACTACAGGACCCTTGTCTCTCAATGCTACTAAAGTATCCCAGATTCTGGACTCGAGAAGGAAAACAGGAAATTCGACATCATTATTGTCCCAGGGACGTTTCATTTAATCCGGAGCATTTAAACCAAGGCTCTTGTCCCTCCCCTAGGCCTGGAGTGTGTGCTAAAGGACAGACTGTGGGACATAGACTCAGAAGACATCAGCTGGTTGTGTTGCTACTTCCTAGTAGTGGGCTCATGAACAAGCTTATGTAATCTCCTTCAGCCTGTTCCTTCATGCGAAAATAGCAGTAATGAGGACTACTTCGCCAGGTTCCTCGTGAAGCCTTAGATGGCATACGTGAAGGCACGCTATAAAAGATTATACAGCAACTTCAAATCCCTAATGAAAGAAAAAGAGGAATAAATGCTTGCCTAAGTAATTGTGAGAGGCCACATAAATATTAGGCGTTAGTCCTAGTAAGAGCCTTTTAAATGGGATACATGAAAAGTTATCTCATCTCTCCTATAATTATTGACTACAGAGTATAATAGTCTCCCTCATGTACAAAAATTACAAGCCTTTAGTCAAAGTAATTTAAGAAGGATGGGCCTAAAGAAAACCTGTCAGCTACTTTTTACCCATGACTTAATTTGGCTCTTTCATAAGACCAGTTTCTAAACACAGTTTCTAAATGCAACTGGAAGGACAGACAGGTAATATTTAAAAGATAGTAACACAATATTTCAGGACCATTTGTTCAAAATAATAGCTCCTTAATACTGTCACACTCTGAGTTCGTACATGTTTTTGTAAGCAACATAAAACAGAGTTAGAAGAGATCAAAAAGAAAGGTGGGCTTTGAAATGTCCTGTTCCTCATCTGTCCTTCCACAAAACTGAACTTTAATGACACACAGGGAGAACTGGTATTGAAACTACGTGAAATATCTTTTCCCTCTGTTTATATTCAGCAAACGAAACAGGGATCAGAAATGGACCTCGCCAGATCTCTCCAGTTTCCACTCTGCTCCGTCCCAGATTCCATCTGCTCACCAGCTCTCGAGCCTACCTCTTCTAGAAAGGGACAGAAGGACAGCAACAGCAATGACCCACTCCTGGAATGTCTGAGACCTTGGAAAACAGATTGCCAACTGACAGAGTAACAAGAAAGCGAAGAAAACCTTGTTTGTTTATCTTTCTAAAAGAATATGGTGCACAACTGGGTATGAATTCAGGGCGTTACCCATAGAAAAAAAATCTTATGCCTATGAAGTCATCGCTAATTACAGAGTTTGACTAACAATACAGCAATTATGAAACCACTGCACCAGCTCATTTACCAAACATAAACCCTGAACACAAATCTTTGCTGAGAAAGGTGCACCTCCAACTACCTGAAACTATTACTCAGATTCTGAAAGGTGTTGGAGTGAAGGCAGGAGGTGTCTGTTCTCATTTCCTAAATCACCTCATGTTAGGAACGTGAGTCACTGAATAATCTACTTGCTAGTGTGTGTCATGCAGTTCCACGTCAAACTCATAGAAGCCTCAGGAAGTGTGACTTCCACCCTGGGAAGCTTGTCTGTGGCTGGTCACCTTGTCTATGAATTTATTTTTTCTCTTACAAGTCATAGGCCAAGTAAAGGGTAAAAGTGGGATATTTGACTTAGACTTTATCCCTGCCACTAGTATGTTGGATAAACAGAATTGGGAAAGGAAAGCGGATTACTTAAAACAGAGATTGGGTAACACATATTTCAGCTTGTTTCATGAAGAATAAAGCAAAAAAGACTGGACAAAAATACATACAACCACATCATTTCACTGGAAAAAGCAATGTGACCGCCAGTATGTGTGAACAATTCAGGAGTGGTCAATGAAAAAGCATCATCTTCCTCCATCCCAAACAGGTTGTGCTTTGAAACACCCACACTTTACATACCCACTTGTACCAACAGAAACCGTCATGCTGCCTCCTCCCTAGTTAGGAAAGTCAACAGCACTAGTCTCCAAGCTAGTTGGCCGGGCAACACTCTGGGTTAGAGCTCACCTTCTCTTCCATTACTCAAGCTCCAGTGTTGTTTCCTAACGACTTCAGAAGATTTTAATTCAAATGTCTACCACACTCACCCACTTAATCATTTATATTCACTAAATCTTTTTAAAAATGCTTTAGCCTTAAAAAAAAAAAAAACAAACCTGTGCAACATAGAGAAACAAAGCTCTCCCATCATGTTGCTTCACTCTCCAACTGCCTGCAACAGCTGGGGCTGAGTCGGGCTGAAGCCAGATACCAACCAGGAACTCATTCTGGATCTTCCATGTGGGTGGCAGGGACTCAGGCACTGAGGCATCACCTACTGTCTCCCAGCATGCATGTCAGAGGCAGGAGTGAAGCCTGGCACTGTGATAGGGGACCCAATGCCCCCGGTGCACACCGCATCAGTAGCTTTAATTAAGGGCTTAGTATGTATAAGACCCTCTGCCGATTGCTGCAGATACACACAATTTGGGTGCCAAATCCTCTTTTCTATGGAAGAACTTACTATTTAGTGGGAGATACATATATCCAGATACAATAAGAGGATACTTGAAAAAAGTGTGAGGCATTTGGCCTTGCTGTTAAGATGCTTCAATCAATCTTACATCAGTATGCCTGGGTTGGAGTCGTGATTCTGACTCCAATTTCTAGCTAGTTGAGACTCTGGGAGGCACAGGTAGTGGCCAAAATGATTGGGGCTTTTTCCAGCCATGTGGAACACTTGGATTGAGTTCCTGGCTCCTGGCTGCAGCCTGGCACACAGTTCCAGCTGTCCCAGGCATGTGATGACTGAATTAGTAGATGAGAGGTCTCTTTCTCTGTCTCTCAAATATGTTACACATTTTTTTTAAGTTTGATGAAAAGTAGAATCAGTAGAAAATTTATTTTGGTGCAAAAGATGTTGAAATATTGAGTTGTTCTCACAGTACGTATATTTTCATGAACTTTCCGAAGATCTTTTGTCTGCATCAACTTCACAGATTTTCACGCCAATATACTTTATCATGAGTTTTGAATCAATGCTATCATGCTATGATGGCGATGTAAACTGAGTAGTAGGTATAGTAGGGAAGGTTTTCAGAGAAGGTGATTTTTTGAACTTTGCCTTACAGCTCGAGTAGCAATGTCTCAGATAGGGATCAAGGGTAAAAACATTCCAGGCGCAATCAGAAAGGGCCGATAATATCTGAAGCTGGAGAAAGACAGTTTATCTGGAATTGTGTCCCTAGGGTTAGTGACGTTAGTGACAGGCACAATTAAGGTAGAAGGTCAGTGGCCAAGTGGCCAAGGGAGAAGGAAAGACAGCAGGGAGGATTCAAATTGGGGAAGTTTTAACTTATTGCCAGATCATTTCTCCTGCTCCCCCCTCCAGCTCTTTGTGTTCACAAACCAAATCTCGTTGTCCACTTCCCTACTATCTTAAGTTTTCAGGTGCATAAATTTGAGACTACAGTTTGGGCCATAAGGAATTAAGGGAAGGGAAGGTGCATCCAGCATTAAGCTTTCAGGGGTCTTCCTGTGCAATTGCTGGGATTTTTCCATCATATTCCTTTATCTCTTCATACCTAGCCTACTCAAAAAAAAAAAAAAAAAACCTTTCAGCTCTGTTGATTTGCTTCCCTCTCAGGCAGTATTTGCACTACCAACTTCCCGAGGAGCATCTCTTAGGATATATTCCATACAAAATAGAGCCCCAACTTTATTCAAGGCATTCAGCTTTCGTGAGCTGCTATGTGTCTGTCTTCCAATGACTGCATCCTTGAAAGCTACACTCTCAAAATCCCTCCTCTCTAGTAAGGCCCCATATTTCCCCCTTATATTCCTTTCTCTCTTTGATCTCCTCAGCTTAATGCTCTTCACCCCCCTGCTATCTAGTCTTTAAAAGCATCTTTTGCTTGCCCACACCTACATAAGTTTCTGCTCCTACCAGTACTTTTACAGAACTGTGTGTTTCCTTCTCTTATAGACACTATGGGATTCACTCACAGAGCTCCAATTTGAAATATCCTGTTTCACTCTCAGACCATATGTGCCATTTTTTTTTTAATTTGGAAAAAAATAAGTCACCATAAGGCTAGCTTTTAACACTGTTACACAAAGCTCTTTGATGGAAGAGAGAATACCCTACTCATTCTACTATTCACCTGCCTATCACAGTACCTGCAAGAGTAGACAGTAATAATTAAGATAGACTATTTTATTGCAAGTTATTATAGCAACTAATAGGAAGGATTTAACATTTATTATGGAGTCTGCTACATGCTCTTTAGAACATTATGTAAGTTACAACTCTGAAAACCTTTACAAACCAGGTAATAACTTGTTCCTACTTTATGTAAAACCAAACAGTCTTAGAGAAGTTTAGTAATCTGCCCAAAGTCATACTGCTAGAAAGAAACAGATCTGGTCTCAAATCCAGGCCTGTCTGATGCGTATTAGTCTCCCAACCATGATGCTAGGCAGCTTCTTCCTGTTAACAACTTGTTGAGTGAATTTACTTCCCTAACAAGGCTTACTAGAGTTGAAATACAGTCTGCTAACTGCTGTATTCTCCATAGAACGGGTATGGTGCATTCTCAGTTGCTATCTTTGGGGGATGCCATTTGGGATGCTTGCATTCTCTAATACAGTGCCTGGGTTCCAGTCTTGGCAGGACTGTAGGATTACAGTTTCTTATTAATGCACATCCTGGGAAGCAGCTGGTAATGGCTTAAGTCCTTGGATCTCTTCCACCCATATGGGAGACCAGGACTGAATGTCTTGCTCCCAGCTTTGACCCGGCCCAGTCAGAGCTGTTGAGTATATTTGCAGAGTCAACCAGTAGATGAGATCTCTCTCTCTCTCTCTCTCTCTCTCTCTCTCTCTCTCACTCTTTCTCTCACTTTCTCCCCTCCCACTTACAAATAAAATAAATTTTAAAAAAATCTTAAAGGTTCAGAATTCTTGAATCTAGAATTGAAAAAGATGTTAAGATTTAAAATGGCCCACAACTAGTACCCACACCTTTTAAATAGCCCTCTATGGGGATGTTGTAATTGATTCTGCCTAAGCAAACTGCCTAATCTCTGCCTCATATTTCAGGTATCCAGAGTGGACCTACTAGTCACACCTAGCCAGCCTGACCTTTCAGCTATGCTCACAGCAAGCTCTTGGATTACAATCATTCTCCTGAACACACCCTGTTCGCCCTACATCAGCACTTTAGCTTTAGTTTGCTCTCCTCTTTCCTTCCTTCCCACTAAGGTCTTCCTATCTAATTCTAATCATTAAAATTGCCTTCCTTTTTGCTTTTCTTGCCTTCCTAAATTCTAGTCCCTTTACAAGATACAGCAGAAGCTCCATCCCTTCCCAATGCATGTTTTCCCATCACTCCACCTCCAGCTCTTTCTCTTGAACTCCCACAGAATTTAGACATTGCCATAAAAGTTAGCAATTTAATTAGAGATTTCTTCCTACAGTTACATAAATGGAGGAAAATCTGGCTGAGACATCTATCATCCTACTTGATCCAGTTTATCTTCTTCCTCCACAATCAGGGGTGGAGAACTTTTTTTCTGTGAAGGACTACTTGGATATGCATAACAACATTCACAGACCATGCAAAATTATCAACTTCAAAATAAGCGTTCTGTATAGTTCTTCTGAATTTAAATTACACCTTTGGTTGCCTTGGCAAGGCCAGATCAAATCATTTTGTGAGCCTTACATGACCCATGTGCTAGATGTTCCAAACCCTTGATCCTCAAACTTGGCCAAAGAGAATACTTTTCTTTTTCAAGAAAAATAGTTTACAAATACTTGTATAATTTCTCAATATGTAAAATCTTAGTTCAAAATTATTTTTGGAGAACAAGTCTAGATTTAATCTCTCTTCGATATTCTCCCACAATGTCTTGTTTGATGCTGGATGCATAGGTATTGCTTAATATTATTCCAAACTAACAGCAATCATAGAAGGGTAGTAAAAGTTCTTACCATGCCTCATACCCAGTGGTTATGGACATTAGAATTGGAAATCTAAGTCTCTAGAGTTTCATTAACTTCATGTTCTCATTTGTATTAGGGGAGGCATAAATGCCAGGGGTAGGTAAGTTAACTTGCCCCCAAACTTGTGCTAAGTGGCAAATGTAAAATTAAAGGAACATGTGAGAAGAAAGGTAATTTAAATTCTCTTTTTATTAAAAAAAACCTTACACATTGTTGAAAGAAAGCCCATGCAAGGTATAGCCAATGAAAGCTATCTTAAGACAATGATACTGGGAAAGAAGAGTGGTTGCTAGGAAGCCAGCACTGTGGCACACTGGATTAAGTTGCCAACTGCAATGCTGGCATCCCATAACAAGAACCAGCTCAAGCCCCAGTGACTCTGATTCCGGTTTAGCTTCTAGCTAATGCTTCTTTGGAAGGCAGAAGATGGCCTAAATGCCTGGGATTCTGTCATCTACGTGGACAACTGAGATGGTTTTCTGGGCTCGTTTGTTTAGCTTGGATCACCCCATTACTGTAGTTATTTGGTGTCTGAACCAGCAAATGGGTGAGATTTCTCTCTCTCTTTCTGGGTCTTCTTTTCAAAGAAAAAAAAAGTTTTAAGCAGTAGGAAAGAATAACAGAAAATGTAAACAGTGGTCCTTGGAGCTAACAGACTTTTCTTTTTTTTTTTTTCAACTTCTAATTTTTTTATTGCAAAGGTAGATGTACAGAGAGGAGACAGAGAAAAATCTCCCATTCACTGGTTCACTCCCCAAAGGCTGCAACAGTCAGAGCTCAGTGGATCTGAAGCCAGGAGCCTCCTTCTGGGTTTCCCATGTAGGAGCAGGGTCCCTAGGCTTGGGCCATCCCCTGCTACTTTACTAGGCCATTAACAGGGAGCTGAATGGGAAGTGGAGTAATGGGACTTGGACAGTGCCCATATGGGATGCTGGTGCTGCAGGAAAGTATTAGTTGAACCATTGTGCAAGCCCCTTATTGTTTTTTGCTTAAAGCTTTTTAAAAAAAGGGACCAGCGCAGTACCCTAGTGGCTAAGGTCCTTGCCTTGCACATGCCAGGATCCCATATGCAGGCCAGTTCTAACCCTGATGGCCTCAACTTCTCATTCAGCTCCCTGCTTGTGGCCTGGGGAAGCAGTCGAGGATGGCCCAAAGTCTTGAGACCCGTGTGGGAGATCTGGAAGAGACTCCAGGCTCCTGGCTTCGGATTGGCATAGCTCTGGCCATTGCGGCCACTAGGGAGTGAATCAATGGACGGAAGATCTTCCTGTCTCTCTCTCCTCTGCTCTGCATATGACTTTCCAATAAAAAAAATTAAAAATGCTTTCTTTAAGAAAACTTAAAAAAAATTTTTTTTAAAGATTTATTTTTATTATTATTTTTTTTATTGGAAAGGCGGATATACAGAGAGGAGAGACAGAGAGGAAGATCTTCCTTCCGATGATTCACTCCCCAAGTGAGCACAACGGCCGATGCTATGCCGGTCCAAAGCCAGGAGCCTCTTCCGGGTATCCCACGCGGGTGCAGGGTCCCAAAGCTTTGGGCCGTCCTCTGCTGCTTTCCCGGGCCACAGGCAGGGAGCTGGATGGGAAGCGGGGCTGCCGGGATAGAACCGGCGCCCATATGGGATCCCAGACGTGCAAGGCGAGGACCTTAACCACTGTGCCACCGCGTCGGGCCCAGAAAACTTTTTTAAAAAGTTTTATTTATTTTTATTGGAAAGGCAGATATATAGAGAGAAGGCGAGAGAGAAAACAAGAAGACTTGTTTTCATGAGATTCACTGAAACCTTGAACTGCAATAACTCAAACTATAACTGGGGAAAACATATGGAATATAGACAATCAGTTCAGCAAAGTAAAAACAGAGCTGCAAAAGTTCTTTCTCCAAAACACTGGTGTAGAATTGGCACTGCCCACAAAACAGCCCAAAGTCTTAAAATAATCACTCAATTGCTTACCTTGTTTTGTGGTACCTTCATTCCTATATAGGACAAGATTCTCTGTCACCGTACTTAACATTGCTTAATTTTAGGCTCTTGAATGCTAAGTACTGTGAACAACCACTCCTATTGTATCAATGCTAATAACAGTGTTAATAAACATAACCAAACACCCAGGTATCCATGTGATTCACTTTTGGTTTTAGGACTTTCCTTTCTTACAGGATTTTTCTTAAATTGCAAGGAGTTTGAAGTTTTATTCACTTTCTATTAGAAATCTTTTGTACAGACTTAGTAAAGGAGTAACTGGGACAGCTTAAGAGACTAAACACATCATTCATTCAGTAACTTGTTCTGAAAGTCAAAACAGAACATCAAACTCTGCTCTCACAGATGTGATAGGTTCCTATTGCTGAATGTTAAGTCAGCAGAGACGGTTGGTGAAGGGTTTTAGTAGTTATTCGTTTTAGCACATCAGCATTATTAAAAATTGCTTGCTAGTCAATGTTGAGAGCAAACATCTATGAGAGCAACATTAAGTCATATAGCACTTTACCTACTGAGATAGTCTTCAGCCTAGATTTTTTGGTAACTTACACCTAACATTTCAGCCACAAATTGTAAAACTAAACAAAGGATATCTTTAGATATTCAAATTAAGGCTGATAGCATTTCCTCATGGCACATTACAATATATGTTGATTATGTCATACACGATTAGAAACGAGAGTATAAAGTAGTTGGCTAACGGAATACAAATTTGGGTGTATTTGGTAATTTGTGCTTCTACAATTCTTTTAGATTAGAATAACCTCAACCAAAAAATGTCTTAGATGAGATGACATGGTACAAGATTTCAACGACATTTGTTAAGTAACCAGAAAAACCTTACTGTAAGCATAAGGAAATATACTTCAAATTCCAAATCAGTTAAGAAGGAAGTTTGGGAATGCTTTGTTACTGAAGGCCGGCTTTACAGTTCATCCAATCCCAAGTAGCTGCCTACCTATAGTGAAAATTTGCCCCGGACACTTACAGGACATTTAAAGAGATTTAAACATCAGCCCACTATTAAGAAAAGATTGCCTTCTCCTGCAAGGATGCTGTTCCAATAGTTCCCACAGATTTAGGAGACATACATGAGGATCTCAAAAGGTTCATGGAAAGATGGAAGTAAATGGCATTGGTTCTAACACCCACAAGCAACTCAACTATCTCAAATTTTGTATCTGTGTTACTTCAACCAAGTGTACAGTAGGGTCATAATCGCTAATCACATTTCCCCCCTTCCCATAATCCTCCTTGGGTCTGTCAGTGAGAGGACAACCTACGTCTGCCTCTGTGTCCTCCAGTAGTCTATGAGCTCCCTGAAAGAAAAGTTGGGATCTTGTCCTTGTATGTGGCACACAGGCACCTAGTAAATGTCTATTGAATAAATAAATAAATGCTGACTGTGTGAGTATGGCAAATGAGCAGACCTGCACAGGGCACAGGCTATCAAGTCATCTTGTGTGGTTGGAAAAATGCCGATGCCATGGGAGCGAGCCATGAACAAAATCATCAAGACATAATAAGGCATCCACATTCTTCACATGCAACTGCCCTGTTATCATGCTTTCACTATCTCCTCAGTTAGTACTTCAGGATACTATGAAACTCTTCAAGATGTTTGTAATCTGTTCTTTGAATTTAGCTGAAAGTCAAACAGAAACAGTTTTTTGTTTGTTATTGCAGGAAACTTTTTACTGGCAACCATGTTGGCATACAAGCAATGCATTTCACCTTTATAATAACATGTGCCCAGGCACAGACCAAGTTTTGACAGGCCTTCAATCGTAACATCTAGAAATAAATCTAAATTGTCCCAAACTATAGTTATATTTAATTTTTATTAGAAAAACTTTCCATATACCCAAAATAAAAATAGTAGAACACTCATAAACCCACCACTGATTCTCCAGTTACCAGGATTTTCCCACAATTGCTTCATCTGTTATCTCTCTTCCCCTCCTCCCTTCCTATCTCTCTTCCCTGAATTACTTTAAATTCCAGACACACAATGATTTCATGTCTACCTAATTATTAAATGAATTCCTTTTTCCAGAAATACCTGTGTTTGGTGGCTGATTCAAGCACATGTTAGATTTTAATTAAATTTATTTCCAGGACCAATATCTATGAGTCACTTAAACCCCAAAGGGTGCCCAACTCTGTGTCATTTCCTGGAGAAATATCAAACACTTCCATTTTAAGTAAAAGTTTTCTTTCCTCTTTTTGTACTTAATAAAACAAAGGTAAGATCCAAAAGCAAAGGCTATTTAAAAATAGGCTTAACCACTTTTCCAAAGTTTGAACCACTCCATTAATTCAGTGAGATTAAAGATAGTTTTGCACACTTATCAAACAAGATTTCTGTACACATTTAATGCTATCTTTAATAGTGATCTGAAAGCTCCTTTTCTTATAATGAAGAATAATGCATCAAAACCCAAATACACGCTTCCTTCTCTGCTATTTACAAAGTTAGGACTTAATAACTCCTGGAATTGAAACAGGACACTGTTCTTCAAAAAGTTCAATCCCCTCCCTATTTCCTAAATAAGCTTAGGAAAAGAAATCTAAATAAATCCCAGACAAATCTGTTAATGTAATTAATTAACCCTCATAGCCGAGGGATATTTCCAGTCTCTGTTCCTATGAAAATTAACATACGTTTGAGTGAAGCTGAGGGTAAATTTCATGGATACTTAGGGGAGGGGGCCCACAACACAAGTGAATGGCTAGGCAAGCTTAGACTAGCCAGCATGCTTTAAGTAAAAACAAAAATACCAGAAAATGCTATGACCTACAGGTCAGAAATCATGAGACAGCACAACTTCAGCTTATACTTGGAGTTGAGCGAAATACGATCTATTTGTTACTGCAGGTGACTTCTTAACAGTAAGTACGCCTTACTCATCGGCTCTCACATCCAGGACGTGTTGACTGAAGCACTGAGATCCTTTTGTTTGGTGCTTTGCATTTCAACACAGTGTACTAAATTCAATCCATCTGACAGATCATTTCTAACTCAGAGTCAGAATTTGCTATATACTCACTATTCTTGATTAAGCCATAAACATGGGGGGAAAAAATCAAACTTATCCTATTCATCATGTGTCAAAAAAATCCTGGTGAATTTATGAGCACTAGAAACTACTATCACTTCCATATTAAATACCAACACCCAAATCTCATCATCAATGACTTTCAGATATCTTGTAAATTATAAGCACCAAGACTACCGTTTGAAATAAATCACTCTGCAATACAGAATAATGATCTAACCATAGCAAATTCATCCACGACTGTTACCTCAACTTTTGTTTCTTTGAATTTTGAAAAAAAAATTCTTAACAGGTATTAGGAAAACATTTAAAAGCCAACGTTCCTCACTCCTGGCAAGGCATAGAAAATACCTTCTATCACTTGGATTTGAAGATCCCCTTTTAAAATGCGTGAAGTTCCAAAAATGTTCTCAAAATAAAGAAAACATGAAATACACACAGGATAGGTTAGCTTGTAAACTTTGAAGACAATTCCTTGTCAGAGAAATTTAATTCTACCGGAATATTTTTTTAAAGTGACTCTCCACATTTATCCTTCCTAATAAATAACAGGAATCTCCATCTTTAGAAATTATATTTGGATTTAAATCTTTAGGAATCTAAAAGAGCGCAACAAAATAATGTGAAATAGTTACCCTTCTTCGACGAGAGCAAACCTGCTTCGTTCCTTTCTCGCAGCGCTAATAGAAAGAACCTTCTCCCACGCCCAGAAGGGCAATCTGGAAACCCAACATTCTTCTTACAATTGCATCTTTAGAGAGCAAGTCACAACACTTCCTGCTCGAAAGGAGTACACCCTGGCAAAAGAATGATATAATACTTACGAATCCCCTTCCTGTTGGCCTTGTGCTATTTTGCCAAGGTTTTCATAAATTCTCATTGAAATACAACATTTAGAATTTTTCTTTCATTTCAGCTCCAGTAAAATCACACAAACACTTGAGGGAATTTATAGTTGGTTCAGATCAAATGGCTATAACCCATATACCTATTTAGAGTTTGAACAGTAGCCAAGTAACCTCCTTATTTTAGAACACACAGAACAGCTTCTCCCTCGCGACCAAGTCACCCATCCACAATCAAGTACATTCGTTGGAAAGGCACATTAACTGTAACGGACTACTTATATTCTGCATTCTTCATTTTGATCTGTTCATGACATTTGTGTTCTCTGTGTGAGGTGCTGACACATTTATTTCAGGCACAGACATTTTGTTTGCTGTTGAAAGTAGAGCTATAACTTGTAGGAACTGTGAATGTACTTCAGAAGCTCAAGGCAAATGTATATATTCAAATACTGCATAGATATCAAAACTGGTTTGTATAACCGATCCCTCTTTCTCCTTTTGAAATAGTTTTATAATTTCTACCAGAAGAGTACATAGGAATGAAGCCAAGGCCTAAATCATTCTGTACTGACAGGCAGCAACGCACAGGCGATGAGCTCTGCAGCCAGACTGAGTTCAAATCCTGGCTCTACAGTCTACTAGTTATACATATCCCTGGGCAAGCTGTTTAAACTTTTCTGTCTGTTTTCTCATCCTGGTTAATGACAACAGTGACTACTTCATGTAATAATAACTGCATTTGACTTTGTTGAGAGGCTTAAATGATTTAATTTGTGTCATAAATTTAGGTCATGGCTGCACAGGCTAAGTACTGGATATGTGATAACTGCTATATTATTGAAACTTGTATTTTTTTTAATGATTTATTTTTATTGCAAAGTCAGATACACAGAGAGGAGGAGAGACAGACAGGAAGATCTTCCATTCATTGATTCACTCCCCAAGTGGCCACAACGGCGAGCTGCACTGATCCAAAGCCAGGAGCCCAGAGCCTCTTCCAGGTCTCCCACATGGGTGCAGGGTCCCAAGGCTTTAGGCTGTCCTCGACTGCTTTTCCAGGCCACAAGCAGGGAGCTGGATGGGAAGAGGGGCAGTCGGGATTAGAACCGGCGCCCATATGGGATCCTGACGTGTGCAAGGCGAGGACTTTAGCTGCTAGGGTACTGCGCTGGGCCCTGAAACTTCTATTTTTATCCAGTTAAGCAATTTAAACAGTAAACAGCTAAATTCAGCAACTTGGTAGTTGTGAATGCCTTTTATGCGAGAGACCAGAACATCAATGGAAGTGCTGTGCTAGGCTCAGGAGATCATTCCTATAGTGACACAAGGTAAGTTAATAATTTGAGAGGAAATGAAATACCATGGATGAATCAGGCTAGTAGGAATCTGACAACCTTGAAGTCTGCGTGACCCCGAACAAATGACTTAGACTCCCTGAGCCCCAGCTTTACGTGTAACAATGGATCTAAAGCCACGCAGCTTCACAAGGTTGCTATGATGAGTCAACTGGACTAGATCCCAACTTCAGTGTGGCTGTGACCACCATGGCAATTAGCAAGAGGCAGGTACTAGGATAATGTGGCTGGGATAAAACTTTCAGGGTATCATTTGCTCTATTTACTTCATGAGGATGAAAAAGTGAGATAATACATGCCCTTTTATACAAACATAAAACAAAAAGTTAGTTTTGTTTTTGGTCTACTGAGTTCTTACAAATAGGAGGCGACCCACGGTGTGTTCACTCTTGAAGAGGAACCCTCACTGGACAGTCCCATTATGCAGTAGACAAAGTTTTCTTGTCCTCATTAATAGGCACCAACAGCACATACTGGCTTACATTTTGTCTCCTGAAGGCAAGTGCCTTAATTTCTTTCAGCAATCACAAAAAAAAAAAAAACTGTGTCAAATTTAGCAAAAGGCAACACAATTGAGAACAGAAGGAATACAGCAGTAGGAGCCAGCAGACATGGTTTCCATCTGTCTTTGTGCTGACTCACTATGTCAAAGGAGCCTCTTCAAATTGCCCAGGTCCCAGTTTCTCCATTTGTAAAATAAGCACAGCACTGTTTGCCTGCAGCAAGTCAGGAATATAGGAGATAATAACTACCAAGCTCCTTAGGCTAACAGTGGGAAAAAAAAAAAGCAAGATAGTATCACATATTTTCCAGAGAAAACTGGGCCACAAGACATCGCCCCTGGTAAGACAGCAGTTAACAGTGCTCAAGCACAAATGTTGGGTTTTTTTCCCTCTTACCTGTTCTTCAGCAACACCTGTTCCCTCACAAGCTACTTAGATGACTAGCTCCAAATGCTGCATAACTCCCCCTTTTCAGACATGCAGCACTGACATAGAGGAAACTGCTATTTTAAACAGATACCTGGATTTCCAAATTTGCTTGCACCCAAACAAGCTGATCATTTCAGTTCATCCCCACCCCCCACGGACTTTCTGACGTCCTCTTATATAATGTTCAACTTTAGAAGATGACTTTTTAAGAAACAAGTCATTTATGCGTCATTACAACAGTGCTACTTAGAAACCATTTCCTTGGCTTCCCCTTTCTTGGTCACCTGGAACGTATGTGCTTTCCTGTTGTCAAGGCTAATCTTTAATCAGAGTGAAATCTGTCAACACCAAGTTGCTGATTTAAGTTCTATCTACTATTACATAATGGCATGTATTTCAACTGCAAAACATTGCAGTCAAATGTTAAGAATAGATATTCCTGTTTAAAATCGCACATCTACTTGGTAAATGAAAGGTAGGCCATGTCCTAAAGGATGGTACAACCACTTTTAATCTGCCATCCATTTTGTAAACTTGTATCTCACTCATCCCCTGAGGTGTGCGTGGGTGTGCATTTTCATTTGCGTATGTGCATGTGTGTGACTGTATGGGAACAAATCTTCGTTTATTCACTATGGGAGAAGACTGGTTTGAGAATAGAAGATGGCGGTGAGGGTAGGGTAACAAATGTCTACATTTTTGTATGCCTGCTACAGGGTGAAAAACAACGTATTAGATTCTGAATCTGGTCATGTGGGAGACTAAGGCACGGCAATGAAAATCAAGCTCTTGTTCTCACTCTCCCTTAGGTACAAATTTTGGTGAAGACTTCACACACATACTCCCCGAGGACACACAATTCCCTGAGTAGAAGGAAGGAGCCATACCCAAAGAGTTGCAAGAGTTTCATATATGAATCAGTGTCCTATGTAGCCGGAACAGGGATCTAAACGTAGTATTTTTAAGCCACTCCCAACTTTGATCCAAACGTCATGATCTCCACCACACCCCGGAATGGCTGCACTCTTTCCATGTGTGACACTCACATCAGAGGCCTCTCCCACTGTGCTAAAATGCCACACCTCAACAATGTGATCTCTTTTTTGCTCCCATGAAATAGGACTTTACTCATCTTCATGACTTATAAAAACAAAGCAAGCAAACAGCACCTGTAGTAACTGAAGCATGGAGACAAAGGAATCCAACACACACAGTAGGTACCAAATTAACATACAGCAAAATGCTATTGTAATTTTGGAATACATTGCATAGTTAAACTAGAAGCAGCATTAGGTACAAAAACTCCCTGTTACAAAATGTGTCAATTTTAACAATCAAGTAGATTTGTTTATGGAGGCCATCTTTTTCACAATTGAGAAGAAAAAGAAATTAGAATAAAATGTCATAAATTCCAAGGAATGTTAAAACGTCAGTATTTATTATCACTTTACTTGCATAACAAAGTAATCAAAGTTATGAAACATCTCATCGGATACTAAATTATCTATCTTGTCCTAATGCACTAAAATCAGATGGTTACAATAAACTGATGGCAATTTAAGAATGAGATCTTCAGAAATCATCATCTGAACGACACATGATGCAAGGAACTGGCTTAAAAGACATCTGTGCTCTATTCATAGACACTAAAAACACGAAATAATGAAATAATTCATATGCTCTGCACCTTTCCAACCTGAGATTTTCTCATTCAAAAAAATGAAAAAAAAAAAGTGTAGGAGGGCAAGGGGAGGCAGTGCAAGAGGAAACAACAAAAATCCTAGCTATCTCAACAGCTCCTAGCATTTTTGACCTCAGGACCTTTTTCATAGTGGGTGAGATCAATGGATTTATTACATTAGAAATGACAAGAAGTTACTTTTAAGATCCTAATTTTAAAATTAGCAACAATGGCAGGCGTTTGGTGAAATGATGAAGGCTCCCACATCCCACATCAGAACACGTTGGGGTTCGGGCCCTGGATCCACTCCTGATTCCAAGCACTTGCTAAGACACATCCTGAAAGACAGTGTGTGATGCGTCAAGGAGCTGGGCTCCCACTACCCACCAGGAAGGTGTGGACTGAGCTCCCTGTCCTGCACTTTGACCTGGCCAGTCCAGCATCCTTCCATTGCAAGCAGTTGGGAACTGAACCAATGGATGAGAGACCTTTATGTCTTTGTCTCTTAAATCAATAAAAATGAAAAAAAAATCCAACAAATCTATTACATGTTAGCACAAATAACATTTTTAAGGAAAAATAACTTTCCAAAAAATGGTGACAAGCATAGCACAGTTACATTGCTTACCTTGTTCAACTTATCCCAATATAGCTGAATATTCTTATCTGTTTCTGTACACAATCTGCTATAATGTATTTTTGTTCAAGTTTGTATATAGAAAAATCTGACTTGCCATAGAAATATTGTACAGGAAAGCATTTTTAAGAGCCTTCCAAATAACTGTGGATAATCTAATGCCAGAGTAAAACTGAGGAATAATTTCTTAAATGTCTGTTAAAATGTGAAAATTTGATATATCAATTGTTCTTCATATTCTATTATATTAAAATCCATCGCTCTATCTAGCACTTTTTTGTTTTGTGGGTTTTTTTTTTTTTTGCACTATGACTGAGCCTTCTACCCAAGCTTGACTTTGTAACACTATACATTGGATATTTGGAAAACTATGATACTAAGTTATCAAGATCTTCCGAATATTGACACCCTGTATAAGACAAGATCAATCAAATCATTTAAATTACATTATCAATACTACTAGGAACAGGTAAGTATTTTCCAGGCCATTAGCAGGGATCTGGATCTTAAGTGGAATAGCATGGACACAAAAGGGCTCCCACAAGCAGTACCCCAAAAATAGTGAGGGGAAGGAAAAAAGGAAGTCTCATAGCAACATGCAAAGAAATCCAGATGGGGCTCTCAGACCTTTACTGAGATGCCTGCCTGGTTTGTCAGGCATACTCTTTTCCTTCTTTTCATTAAACATGGCTAAATAAATGAATAAATAGCTAAATAAGTAAATAAATAAATAAGGTTAAACAACAGATGATATGGCAGCATGGGTAATAAACAAAGAAACAAATAGGTTAAAGAACAGATGATGTGGCACTATGGGGTTTAGCTGCCAGCTGGGATGCCTGGGTCCCCTTCTGTTTGAATCCTGGCTCCTCCATTTCCCAGCCACTTTGCTGTTAGTGCAGCTGGGAAGATAGGGGATACCGGCCCAAGTGCTTGGGTTTCTTGTTTATGATGTTGACCAAGATGGAGTTCCTGGCTCCTGGCAAAGCACTCTTGCAAGAATTTTGGAAGTATATCAGCTGATATAATCTCTCTGTGTGCCTCCCTCTTTCTCAATCATGCATCATTTTAAATAAAAAGAAATAATTAAAAATTAGGGTCCGCTGCATGCGCCAGAATCCCATATGGGTGCAGGTTTTTGTTAGGTTTTTTTTTTTTTCTATCCAGCTCTCTGCTTGTGGCCTGGGAAAGTAGTTGAGGATGGCCCAAAGCCTTGGGATCCTGCACCTGCATGGGAGACCTGGTAGAAGATCCTGGTTCAAGGCTTTGGATTGACTCAATTCTGCCCTTTGTGGCCACCTGGAGAAGTCGACAGAAGATCTTCCTCTCTGTCTCTCCTCCTTTCTGTAAATCTTAATTTCAAAAAAAAAATTTAAAAATTACATACATACGTATATCTAGAGAATATATATGTATATATACATATGTGCATGTATATATATAATAGATATGCATATATATGTATACATACATACATACATATATATATATAGAGAGAGAAAGGCCAGAGTGATGGTTCAAGTGGTTAATTCTCCATCTTGCAGCACTGTCATCCCATATGGGTGCTGGTGGTGTCCTGGTTGTGTTCTGGTTGCTTCACTTCCCATCCAGCTACTTGCTTATGACCTGGGAAAGCAATGGAGGATGGCCCAAAGCCTGGGGACTCTTCACCCCCACGGCAAACCTAGAAGAAGCTCCTGGCTCCTGCTATGGATTGGTTCAGCTTCAGCAGTGGTACCATTTTGGGAACAAATAAGTGGATGAAAAGTTTTTTCTCTGTCTCTCCTCTCTGTAAATCTGCCTTTCCAACAAAAATAAAAAAGTCTTTTAAAAATAGTAAGAAATGACTTAACAGCCAGGTAGCAAATCAAACTGTTTTACAAGTGGTAATGATTTCCTTTTCTGGCATTTATTAATTACAGGCATAAAGCAGTCAAGATTATAAATGTTAAAATCTGTATGAAGTTGAAAATTTATTAATGTGTTAAAATAATCAAAATGGGGGGGGGTGGTACTGGCATGGTGGCTTAATAGTCTAATCCTCTGCCTACAAGCAGTGGCATCCCATACAGGCACTGTTCATGTCCCAGATATTGCACTTTCAATCCAGCTCCCTGATTGTGGCCTGGGAACGCAGTGGAGGATGGCTCAAAGCCTTGGCACCTTGCATCTATGTGGGAGACCTGGAAGAAATTCCTGGCTCCTGGCTTTGGATTGGCTCAACTCCAGTCGTTGCAGCCACTTTGGAAGTGAACCAGCAGATGGAAGATTTTTCTGTCTCTTTATTCTCTCTGGAAATCTCTTGTTTCAAAATAAAAATAAATATACCTTAAAGAAGTATTTTAAAATAATCAAAACTGGGCTCCCAACATCGGTATTCCCAAAAGGCACCAGTTCACTTCCTGGCTACTCTACTTCTAATCCAGCTACCTGCTAACACTCCTGGGAAAGCAGCAGAGCAGCAGGAAATGACGCAAGTACTTACCCCCCAACCCCATCCCCCATTCAATACCCACGTGGAAGACCCAGAAGCAGCTCCTGGCTCCTTGCTTCAGATCAGCCCAGCTCCAAACACTGTGGCCATTTGGGGAGTGTACAATGAATGGAAGCTCTCTGTTTCTCCTTTTCTTTTTAACTCTGTCTTTCAAATAAAAATAAAATCTTAAAAATAAAAACTATACCTTAGTGTATATATAGGTCAAATAATAAAGTGAATTATTCTAAAGTAATTCTCATTTGTAACAGAATGGGGGAGAAAAGATGAAATAAGAACATCAAACATCAATAATTTTAAAAATGGGAGAAGTTCATTGTGCTATATTAGCAAGTTTTAACATTTCTTTAAACATAGGTGTTTAAAAAGTCTTATATGAAATTACTTGATCTCTTAGAAAACAAAATTAAAACTTCTGGGTTATATTAAGGAACTGTACTAGATGGCATAAAAAAATATGGGTTTGTGAAACATGCCTTTCACATCTACAAGAACTAAGGGTGCTTATGACCACAGACATTCATATTGTGAACATATAATATGAATTCCCTAAAATGTGTACAAGGCTTCCAGGATGGTCATTCCAAAGGGTACTTATGCCATTACAAAGCACAACTTGACCCAATTGAATTTCAAATGATTATAATGCAATCTTCAAAAGAAAAATGGTATGAGAAAAATATAAAAAGGAAACTAAAAAAATAAGAAAGGAGACTCGCCTTAGCTTTCCTCTATAAAAGGAAATGAACAGGAGATGTGAGCAAATATGGTCATGACCACATCATTTTTCCACCGCAACCCGTCATCTCATTTTACTTCAGGACAGGAACCATCATGTCATCTCCTTTGAGTCAGCTCTGGGACTATTCACATATGCAAAAATAACTGGGCAGTACATGCATTTTCCATGGTGAACATTAGCTTCATTTTAGTACTATATAATTCTTTATATTAAAAAATACATTTACAATTGCTATAAGTTTACACGAATTCTTTCATGGCTACTTTATCTTCACTGGCTTACCACACATACACATTAAGTTCTTCCTAAAGATTAAATCCACAGGCTAAACCAGCAACATTCCCCAGGTATTCAAATGGTCTATTATTGCTTTAAAAACAACAACAACAACAACAACAGCAACAACAACAACAAAAAACCCCTACAGAATTAATGTTGGTCACTTTAAATAGGTTCTAAAAATAGAATTGATCAAAAATGAAAAAAATCATTCATCAGCTTCTGGCTTCTTGCCGTATAACCCAAACAAGTTGTCAAACTTTCCTCAAACATCAAATAAAATGTGCAAGGTTTTTGTAAACTGATTTAATTAATGTGTTTTAAAGCTGAATTGAAAGTGTTAAGTACTTTTAAACTGCTCTATTCTTAAGCTTTATGAGAGCAGTGATTTTTTCTGCCTGTTTAAGCAATCTTCTTAGCATCTAAAACATAGCATGGTACATCACAAACATTCATTAAGTGAATATATGTTTGTGACATTGCATCCTAAAGAAATAAAACTTTCATTTGCTACAGAAGTTTATTACATCAAGAATAAGCTTGTAGCATTTGTCTTTTTAACGCAAACCAAATAAATAAAGATACAACTCATGTCCCATTGGGCAATTCCATAGAATAGGATTACCCTTAAGAGTTCATACAGCCAACCAAATGGTGGGTTATCTTTTATTAGAACTGACCCCAGCATTCTATTTGGCTGTTGAAGTGATTTTCTTACGTCCTATATTTTTATAAAGTACTGATATTATAGAGAGCACAAAGTACTAAAACTTCTTAATGTATTTTTATCTCAAATTTGCCACACAAAGACACAAGGAAAAAAATCAATTGTTAAACATCCTTCAATTTTCAAATTTCAAAACACCCCCCCCCCCCCAACACACACGTCAAAAGAAATAATGAAACCTTCAAAAGAAAAGAGCCGCTTCAGCATTTCCTGTCAGGTTATCCTAGTTGTGAGATTAACCTTGTCAGTTTTTAGGAAGACACATAAAATCCCCTTTAAATGACTAATTCACATGAAGTGGTAACATGAATGCATAGCTTATAAGATTCCGGTTTCTACTTGTTACCAGATGTTGCCAGCACTTCAAAGTGTTAAACGCATCCATGAAGAGTTTTGAATATTCTTGGATGTGAAATGTTTTTTCTGACTTTCACTATTATTGTTGAGGCAACTTCACAGAGAAAAACCAGTCACCTTATTTTCTAATAAAATGCCCATAAAATGGCCAACATTTACTATGTCAGAATAATTCTGCCACTAACTTTTGCAATCACATATATGTATACTTTGAAATCACAACAGAAAATAATTCTGTAAATTCTATTTTACTGGGAGGCTGCCAGAAACAGCCTGCTCTTTATCACTATAACTTTTTTTTTTTGGATTTTCACAAAATAAGTCCAGCTGAAAAATTCAATTTTTGTATGTATTTTTTTTTTTACAAATACACAGTCCTCACTTTACATGTAGCTTAGGGTTCTTTTGCCCTGTATCTTTGAATAAGTCCACTATAATTACTGCTTCTAAACACGTCTCTCTAGCTAATTTCTTTCGTTATGCTGCCATTAGTTTGATTTAAATTTCGCTTTAAATCTCCAGAGACAGTTTAATTCAGTAACAATGGTTGCTATTTTCTACACATAATGGTCATTGTTAAGTTTGGCCCAATACAGAATCCTGAACACAATGTGGATTTATCCTTAAGGTTGCCTGCAAAAACACTGTTGATCTCTTAAAGTGGTTACATGCCTTTTGCATTCAAACCTATGGGAGATGCCCTACAAATATAGCTTTATTTCTGCTGAAACATCTTAATGTTATTTTTTTTGGAGGAGAGAACTGAATCCATAAACATAACACCATGCTGGCTCATGTTACGGGAGAGTGGATTCCAATTGACCAGTCTTGCTTATTTGGTATTTTATTTGGCAATCTGTTTATTGGTACAGCTAAATATTCTCATTAGAGCGGATCCTGCCACAAGTCAAAAGGTTTTTGTGGTCATCACTTGCTAAAAATGACATTGTTAGCAAAAACTCATCTGTGCAGGACTAACCAACCTCTTTCATCTCATTGTTTATGTAAGCCCAGATATTGCCTAAGCCAGTCGCAGAGACCTTTTGGTGGAATATACTCTCCAAAGCTCACTGGCTCTGAGAATTCACTGCTTTAGAGAATGAGCTTTTAAAAGGTTGATCAGTTGGTGTATTGGCTAAGCTGCATCTCATAGTATAGTGCTAGGGTTCAAGTCCTAGCCTAGTTCCCAATTCCAGCTTTCTGTTAATGCAAATCCCTTGTTCTAGTATTTATGTTCCAGCTATGCACGTGGGATACCAAGATTTAAGTTTTCAGCTCTTGGCTTCAGTCTGGCCCAGCCCAGCTGTCACATGCATTTTTGGGAAGTGTACCAGGGATGAGTGTTTTCTCTTTCTTTTAAATTAATAAAGATAAAATAAAAAAGAATAAAAAGTCTCATCAGCTTAAGTAAATACCAAAGTGTAGCTAAATTATATGTGAGCAAAGATACTTAGATATCTATTCACGATGAGTACTGCACTGTCCCTTAAATTAAGCTTTTTTTTTTTTCTTTTGGATTACAGGCTAGGTTTTGCTGCAGCTGTCACTATTAACCAAGCAGGGGAGCAGTAGGTGGGAACAACATGAATCACTGATACTAGTAGTTGTAAACTTCATTATGATGATACTACTTCAGGGTGTTTGCTATAACTTGGGGGAGTTTTCATATGAATATTAAATTCTGCTAACTATGTTAAGATTGTTATTTTGGACCCATTATTATCATATGCTTCCTTTTTTAGTTTAAATATTTAACCCTATACTCCTACTGTTATAGGCCAACAGTGATTTTTTTATTAAAGTAACCAAAGTCATTTAGAATATAAGCAGGATGGAAAAACAACCAAGAAAAAGGAAGGTCTTGTTTTGTGTCTCCCACCCTGAATTATTAAGCAGGAAAAACAGAGTGTAAAAGTTTTATCTTAAAAAGCAAGACAGAAATGAAAGCCTGATCACTTCATTTTTCCCTCATCCAAAAGCAAAAGGTGACATTTTCCTTTCAGTTCTTCTTCAGCCCTGATAAGTTTGCCAGTGCCCTATTTTTTAAACAGTGTATTTCCAAGTAATCGTTTAAATCAAGAGGTTTACAAGATGCTTTGAGATTTTGCAAACTTAATCATCAAAACATGAAAATACAAATGTTTTCATTTGAAAAAAAAATTAAGTACTGATATATTTGAAAGGCATAAATACACACACACACACACACACACACACACACACACACACACACACACACACACTATGAAACTTCCATGCACTGGTTTACTTCCTACATAGCTATAACCAGGGCTAGGACAGTTTGAAACCAGGAGCCAGCAAGTGCATCCAGGTCTCCCACTTACATGGCAGGAACTCACACTTGGGCCATCATCCACTGCCTCCTAAGTTCATTAGCCAGGAGCTGACTGGTAAGTGGAATAGCTGGATATTTAAATTAGTACTCCAACATGGGATAGAGGTGTTACAAGTGCAAGCTTATACTGATACAGCACAACAGCTACTCATTTAAAAACTTTTGATATACTGTTTATAAATAGCAGACACATCTTGAACTCCAATACCCTAAATTTCAGGGCTTTAGAATATTTCATTTTACCATTGACAAATGAATTTGTCTGATAAACCAGATTTTTCTTAAGGCAGAAAAATAGGGTTTTTAAGACTCTTTATAAGCAGTCTTATAAATCTAATGGGTGGGGCCCGGCGCAGTGGCGCAAGTGGTTAAGGTCCTCGCCTTGCACGCCCGGGATCCCATATGGGCGCCGGTTCTAATCCCGGCAGCCCCGCTTCCCTTCCAGCTCCCTGCCTGTGGCCTGGGAAAGCAGTGGAGGACGGCCCAAAGCTTTGGGAACCTGCACCCGCGTGGGAGAACCAGAAGAGGCTCCTGGCTTGGGATTGGCATAGTATCGGCCTGTTGTGGTCACTTGGGGAGTGAATCATCGGACGGAAGATCTTCCTCTCTGTCTCTCCTCTCTGTATATCCGCCTTTCCAATGAAAAAATAATAAAAATAAATCTTTAAATCTAATGGGTGGTCTTGAAACATTCCAGAAGTAAGCCTTTGAAAGTTTTCAAAAATTCAAAAATGGTTCAATGAACTATTTTAGAACTTGAAAGTGATATAGCTAAACCAAGCATATGTCATTCTTTTGAAAAACTTCAATCTTGGCAATTAGTAAGATGCTTAAATTATATCTGAAGAGAAACTACTAATTAGTATTTATTCAATGATTTCAAAATCATAACAGTCACTTCCTTAGAAAATAAAATCAAGCATTAGACTATAGAAACAAAGTCTAAATAAGATTGCCAATTATAATGTAAATATTTATTTTCATTTTATTTGAAAGTTAGAAAGACTCAGAGAAACAGAAACTTTTTATCTGCCAGTTCAATCCCCAAATGCAATTAACAGTTGGAGCTGGGCTGGGCTAGGTCAAAGTCAGGAACCAGCAACATAATCCTGGTCTTCTACATGAGTGGCAGGAATACAGGTTCTTGCTGCTCCCTAGAGTATATGGTGGCAAGAAGCTCCAACTGGAAGTGGAGCTTGGACATGGACCCAGGTGCTACAATATGGGATGAAGATACCCCCAATGGTGTCTTAACAGTTGCACCAAATGCCTACTCCAGAATTACCATTTTAAAACTTTATTTGAGGGGTCCGGCGGCATGGCCTAGCAGCTAAAGTCCTTGCCTTGAACACGCCAGGATCCCATATGGGCGCCGGTTCTAATGCCGGCAGCCCCGCTTCCCTTCCAGCTCCCTGCTTGTGGCCTGGGAAGGCAGTCGAGGACAGCCCAAAGCCTTGGGACCCTGCACCCTCGTGGAAGACCCGGAAAAAGTTCCTGGCTCCTGGCTTCGGATCGGCATAGCACCGGCCATTGTGGTCACTTGGGGAGTGAATCATTGGATGGAAGATCTTCCTTTCTGTCTCTCCTCCTCTCTGTATATCTGACTTTCCAAGAAATAAATTAATCTTTAAAAAAAAGAACTTTATTTGAGAGGTGAACAAACAGAGTGAATGAAATAGCTAGCCACGTTAAGGGAGTTCTCATCCACTGGTTCTTTCTCTAATTGCCTGCAGTGTTTTGGGTTAGATCTGGCAAAGACTGGAGCTGGAAATTCAATTCAGGTCTTGCACATGGGTGATAGGAATTCATCTCTACTTGAACCAGCAATGCTGCCTCCCGGGGTCTGCATTAGCAGGAGGCTGGAGCAGGGTATCAAACCAAGGTACTCCAAAGAACCCAGAAATACACCTAAGGAAATACACTCCACTAACTTTTGACAAGTGTACAAGGGACATCAGTTCCTCAGTCATCCATCATGGGTGGATAAATGATATTAATATAACTGGACAAACTAAAGGCAAAGGAAAAAAAAAACTTTTCAATACAGCTCACACATTACTTACAAAAACCTTGCCTTCAAGATTGATTAAATATACAAATGTAAAACAAAGTAACATAAAACTTTAGGAAAACAAAAAACAATCTTTAGGAGCCAGATTTAATGAGGAGTTCTTAGATATGACATCAAAACTATACACTCTGGTAGGAACTGTGTCTCATCAAAACAAATATTTCTGACCTGTAAAAGATCTTTTGCTGAAGCTGAAGAGATAAAGTACAAACTTGGAGGTAATAGTTCTATACCACATACATGAAAAACAATCAACATTAGAATATGTAAAGAGCTCTTGAAATTCAACCTGAAAAAAATACAAATCCAATTAGATAAAAATATGAACATTTTACTGAGGAACATTGACAGATGGGAAACAAGCTCATGAAAAGATGTTCAATATCATTCACATTCAGGAAATGCTAAGTAAGAGTGATTCACCACGCCATAGCTAATAGAATGCATAAACCAGAATCTTACCAAATGCTAACAAGGAGGGGAAAAAAACCTAAATAAAAGCAAAACTCACTCTGAGAAACCATTGGGGCAGTTTCTTACAAGGCAAAACCAACTCCCAAACAACACAGCAATGGTGTTTTTTGGCTATTAATTCCAGACACATGTAAATTCACATTCATACAAACATATAAGTATATAATTATAGCAGTTTTATTGTTCATAGCCAAAAAGCTAGAAATGTCTCAGATGTCCTTTAATGGGCAAAATGGTTAAATAAACTGGTATATGTACATCGTGGGACACTATTTAGCCATGAAAAGGAACAAGGTATTGATATACACAATTTAGATGAATCTGAAAATAATTTCACTCAGTTAAAAAAAAGCGCAGTCTCCAAAGGCCATATACTGTATGATACCAATTACATAATATTTTCAAATATCTTGTAAGTATTTCAAAAATGAGAAGCAGAGACAGTTTAGTAATATCCAAATGTCAGGAATGGTGGTGGGGAGAGGAAGGTAGTGTATATTGCTCTAGAAGGGAATTCTAATTGCTTTAAAAGGTAATGGATATGTTTTGCATCTTAACTGTACAAATGTTTTGATATTTGGTTTTGATAACTTTAAAACTTATTTATTATTTATTTTTTAAGGCAGAGTTGCAGAGAGAGGGGGAAAGAGAGGTAGAGAGAGAGCGCGAGATCTTCCATCTGCTGGTTTGTTCCCCAAACGGCTATGAGCAGGCTGGGCCAGACCAAAGCCAGCGCCCCAATCAGGTTTCCCACGTGCTTGGCATAGGCCTGAGCACTTGCGCTATCTTCCACTGCTTCCTAGGCATATTACCTGGGAGTTAGATCGGAAGTGGGGCAGCCAAGGTGTGAACTAGTGGCCATAAGGGATATCAGTTCCTCAGTCATCAGCTCAATATGCTGCATCACAACACTGGCCACCAGTTATGATATTGTACTAAGGTATTTTTAAAAAGATACATTTACATATGGGAAAGTCTGAGTTGCAAAGAGAGAAGCAGAGAAACAGAGAGGTCTTCCACCCTTTGCATCATTTAGCAACTGGCTGCAATAGCTGAAGCTGGGCCATCCCATGGCTGGTAGCTCCTTCCTGTCCCCAATACTGGTGCAGGGGCCCAAGGACCTGAGCCATCTTCTGCCATTCTCCCAGGCCACTAGCAGGGAGCTGAATTGGAAGTGGAGCAGCTAGGACCCAAACTGGCACTATAGGCCTGCTATGCCAAGGCACTGGTATCACGAAGGCTTTTCATTTTTATGATGTTACCATTGAGAGGTAGCATAATGGGCACACAAAAAATTCTTTATTTCATTTCTTACAACTGTATGTGTATATCTAATTTCTTTTAAATTTTGGTGACAGGCATTTGGCATAGTGGTCCCAGGTCTAAGTGCCTGGGTTACAGACTCAGCCATTCTCTTGATTCCAGCTTCCTTCCAGTGCACATCCTGAGAGGCAGCAGGTGACGGTACTTGGGATGCCTGTTACCCACATGAGAAACCAGCATGGAATTTCAGGCTCCTGACTCTACCTTGGCCAAGCCCCGCTACTACATGCATTTAGGGGTGTAATACAAAAAAGTAACTAAGTGAAAGTCACAAGAAATTTTCATTTAAAAATCTATTAAAAATGAATATAAATTAGTATAAATTCCATATGTTGTTTCCAACATTTCTTCCATGAATCTTTCCCAAATATTATTACTACAGGCTTATTTTTTATCGCCTGTTTAGAGAGTATTAATTTTGTTTTACATATTTCGCATTTGGAAAGTACATTAAAATAAGTACATCAGGGCCAGGCATGAGAGCCTAGTGGCTAGATCCTTGATTTGCAAGCCCAGGATCCCACGTGGGTGCTGGTTCATGTTCCAGCTGCTCCACTTCCCATCTAGCTCCCTGTTTGTAGCCTGGGAAGGTAGTCAATGATGGCCCGGGGCTTTGGGACCCTGCACCCATGTGGGAGACCTGGAGGAAGTTCCTGGCTGCTGGCTTTGGATTGGCTAAGCTCCGGCCACTGCAGCCACTTGGGAAGTAAGCCAATGGATGGAGGACCTTTTTCTCTCTGTCTCCTTCTCTCTGTTAATGTGACTTTCTGATAGAAAATAAGTCTATTCTATTATGCAGTAAAATATTTTTAAAAGTGCATGAAATGTGTCCAATAATGCTTCAGGGTGACTGTAATTACCCCACTCTATTTCAGACCAGTATCTCCTAAGGCTCTCCTCAACATTGCTGACACCTTTGCTCCTCGGGACTCAAAAAACAAATGTTATTTGATATGAATTTGTTTAACAGAATTTTGTAAAAATCTATTACATATAATAACCTTTAGAAAACACAATTCCACATTTGTATAAGCTTTGCATTATTCAAGTAAAAATTCTACTAAAGAAAGTCATTAGAAATAAACCGATAAGCATCAGGAATAAAGCAGTTAAACTTCAGTGGAGCAATCAGCAGTACTCAAAAATAAATCAAAACAATTTATATTCACAGCTGTGTATAAATAAAGAAATATCATCTAGTCAGTAGCACTTTTAACTCTTAAGCTGACCCATGGGGTTAGACACACAATGTTGACATAGCATATCATTTCTAAGAGCCAAAAGATAGACAAATTCAATGTCCATCAATGGACAAATGGTTCAACAAAATCTAGCATTTATCTGTATTATAGAGTATTACTTGACTATAAAAAGGAAGCTTTGATATCTGCTACACTGTGAGTGAACCTTGAAAACATACACTAAGTCAAAGATGCTAGACACAAAAGACCATCTAATGATCAATTTACAGTAATGTCCAGAATCTGAGAGAATAGATTACTGAGGCCAGTGCTGTGGTATATGGATTAAGTTGCTGCACATGATACCAGCATAGCCTGTTGGAATGCCGATTTGAGCTCCAGTGACTCCCCTGTAATGTACCTGGGAAAGCAGTGGAAGATGACCCAAGTCCCCTACCATCCATGTGAAGGACCCAGGTGGATTTCCTGTTTCCTAGCCTCAATCTGGCCCAGCCTTAATGGTTGCAGCCATTTGAGGGAGTGATCCAGTGGATGGAAATTCTTTCCCTGCTTCTCTGTCACTCTACCTTTCAAAAATCTTTTAAAGACAAAAGAGAATAGTGATTCTTATGGTTGGGAGAGAAAAATGCTGAAGAAAATGACAGCCAGAGTATGGGGCCTATTTCTGACATGATAAAAAAAATGTTTGAAAATTGATTATGGCAATAATGCTTTTATGGATCTGATGGTGTGCTAAGTGAACTGTATCTGAAAAAATCTGCTAACAAGTGAAAATACTCATTTGTCCCAATCTGTTAATTATTTTTAAAGAGTTATGGAATGAAGGAGAGACAGAGAGGGATCTTCCGTCTGCTGGTTAACTCCCCTGATGGCCAAAATGACTGGAGCTGAGCTGATCCAAAGTCAAAGCCAAGAGCTTCCTCCAAATGTCCCATGTGGGTGCAGGGGCTCAAGGACTTGAGCTGTCCTCCACTGCTTTCCCAGTTCATAAGCAGGATTGGAAGAGGAGCAGCCAGGACACAAATGAGCATCCCGATGGGATGTTGACACTGCAGGTGCAGGTTTAGCCTGCTTCGCCATGGTGCCAGCCCTTCTTTAACTCTCAGGTTAAACAATTTTCACTAAATGTTATCCATAACATTCAGTCATAATCAATCATTTAAAACTAAAAGGTAAAGAAAAGTCCTGAACAATCATTATTTGAGGCTCAAATCATTATACATTTTTTCCAATGCATTCTGAAAGTATTGATTTGCTGATTATGCTTCCCTAGTTTTCCTTTTTAAAAATTTTACACCAATGGGCTTTTTAAAAAGAATTTATTTTTCATGATACAATTTCATAGGCTCAGGGACTTCCCTTTCCATCTTCCCCATTTGCCCTCCTCCCAGCTGCTTTCCTCTGCATTATTACAGTAGTATTGGCTTCACCAGCAGTCACAAGTGCATCATTCTTCTATTAAGTTTATCATTACATTATAGACAATGGTAGAGAGTATAGCACACTATTGTTAAGATATATTTAACAACAGGCTTTTTAAAAAGTTTACTCATTTATTTGAAAAGCAGACTAAGCAGCAGCGTGAGGAATCTTGCATCTTTTGGTTTATTCTCCAAATGCTTTCAACAGACAGATCTCCAACATGGCTGGCTAGCACCATCATTTGCTGCCTCCCATAGTGTGCATTAGCAGGAAACTACATCAGAAGTGGAGGCAGGATTTGATCCCAGAACTCTGATACAGGATACTTCTGCCCCAAGTGATGGCTATACAAGTATGAACAATTTACCTCCTCCCTTTTACTTTTTTTTAATCAGCAAGGACTATTTATGGCCATTTATGTTAACATATCTTAATAACAAAGATTTATTTATTTATTTTACTTGAAAGTGAGTATTAACTTAATTGAAATCGCAGGTTTTACTGTCCAGTTTAAGGTCTGAAAATCAAGAAGGAAATTATATTGTCAGTTATGCCTATAGTTATTTGCTGGTATGCACAAGTCAGATAAAACTTAGAAGAATGTTGTTCTACAGAAAGTATGAGAGCTGTATGAACAAGCTACGGTACAGAGAAAGATTTCAGGGCTTTTGCATACATGGATATTTCCACAGAGGCAGAACCAACTACTGCAGAAGCACATGCTGTGCACAACATCTACAATTTAGGAAAACTGGAAAGAATTTTATTTTTGTAAAAACTGAATGGGGTGTGGTTCATTTTCTTGCCAAAGGGCTATTTTATTCCAGGACTCTGGTGTCTGCTGACCTTCATTTATAGGTTGAGCAATGTTCTATTTAAGTAAAATTACCTCACAGTGGGCTCTTTTTTTAGGATGCAATAATTACTGCAAAGAAATGACAATGTTTATATTTGATTTGTTCTTAGTTTAGATTTGATTATATTGGGTTATAAGTGAATGTCTTTGTGCACCCAAGGTTTAAATTTAGAAATTATTTGATGTTGAAAAAAAGGCCATATTTCAATTCCCTTCCTATGGGTAAGAGTATGTTTAGGTTTCATAAGAACCAATATTACTTTTGAGTCTTTCACTTCTGCTAGACTGCAGGAGTGTCTTTTTCCATCTTTGAAATCCTAACATCTCTCAGTCTCCATGAAACTTTTGCTAGCTCAATGAACAATGGTACCATTCCACAAACAGACTGAGCTATTGTCCACCTGCAGTTTGTAGCATCTCTGTGTATGAGGGTACCCTAGAAAGTTCACTGAAAAAATGGAATGAAAAGGTTAAGTTTATTCTGGTGCAAAAACTTTTGATATCACAGAATACAAAGGGGTCTTCAAAAAGTTTGTGGAAAATTTTATAGCTATGCATGGATTTCAGAAATTTTTGGAACCAGAATAAATACCTTCATTCCCATAAAGTGTTTGAAGTATCTCTGATTCACCCAAACATTTGGGGTACATTGAAGGTTTCCTGAAATTTTACACCAATTTATCAATGGCCTATGGGCCTTCTTTTACATAATATTCACATGTTTCTTTGTACTTGACTTGACATATCGACCTGCCCTTCACCCTAACACAAATTTCCAGTTGCAAAGTTTTTCTGTTTTGCTTCCATCAACAAATACATTCTAGCTTGCTTCTTTTCGTTTGTTTTAAAACTGAGGGCCAAGTAAAGCTAGAATGCTGATTTAGGCTATGATACCAAATGTATAGACGGATGTTTGGTAAAGTGGTCAGTTGGGAAGACCACATCCCCCATCTGAATGCCTACTTCAAGTTCTGGCTACTGTGCTTCCAATTCTGCCTGCTAATGTGTGTTCTAGCAGGCAGCAGATGATGGCTAAAGTACCGGGGTCCCTGCTTCTCAGATGGAGGTCCAATCTCCCAATCGTTGTAGGTTTTGGGAAAGTAAACCAGCAGATGAAAGATCTCTGTCTCCGAAACAGAAAACAGGGTCCAGCACATTGGTTCAATTGGCTAATACACCTCCTGCAAGGGTCAGGAACCCATATAGGTGTATGATCCTGTTCCAGATGCTCCACCTTCCATTCAGCTCCCTGCTTATGAACTGGGAAAGCAGTAGAGGATGGCCCAAAGCCTTGAGTCTCTGTATCCATGTGGGAGAGCTGAAGAAGCTCCTGGCTCCTGGCTTTAGATGGGCCTAGATTTGGCTTTGCAGCCATTTGGGGAGTGAACCAACTGATGGAAGAACTATCTGTGTGTCTCTGCTTCTCTCTGTAGATCTGCCTTTTTAATATAAATAAATCTTTGGGCCCAGCACGAAGGCCTAGTGGCTACAGTCCTCACCTTGAACACACCAGGATACCACTTGGGCACCGGTTCTAATCCTGACAACTCCACTTCCCATCCAGCTCCCTGCTTGTGGCCTGGGAAAGCAGTCGAGGACGGCCCACTGCCTTGGGACCCTGCACCCACATGGGAGACCTGGAGGAAGTTCCTGGCTCCTGGCTTCGGATCAGCATAGCCATTGTGGTCACTTGGGGAGTGAATCATCGGATGGAAGATCTTCCTTTTTGTCTCTCCTCCTCTCTGTATATCTGACTTTGCAATAAAAATAAACACATCTTTTAAAAAAATATAAATGAATCTTTAAAAAATAAATGAAATAAGAATCCTGTTATTTATGTTGCACAATGATAGAAGAAAATTAAGAGGTAGATGCAGAATCTGACAGAGATCATCTAAGGCAGCATTAGCTAGCTTGTAAATGTAAATGCTTTTTAACTGTTTCCCCTTAATTTTAAGAGCAACCTTGAGAAATAGTAGTATTATTCTCACTATATAGATGGAAAAATTGAAATTTAGAGGAATTAAGAAACCTCTCCATTGCCACAATTATAAAAGAGCCGAGCCAAAGCCAGCATTCTGAAAAGGTACACTGTGCTACTGCCTGTGACACCGGTATCCGTATGAACTCAGGTTCGGATCCTTGGCAGATCTACTTCTGATCCAGCTCCCTACTAAGGTATCTAGGACAGTAGAAGAAGCCCAAGTTTTTGGTCTACTGTTATTGATATAGGAGCCCTGGATGGAATTCCTGACTCCTGGCTGCAGTCTGGCCCAGCCCTGACCTTTACAACCATTTGGGGAATAAATTAGTAGATGGAAGATCAAGATCTATATTCCTTCCTTCTTTCCTTCCTTCCTCCCTCCCTCCCTTCTCCTTCCCCTCCGCTACTCTCCTGCCAATCTCTGTGAACTTTGTCTTTCAAATAAATAAATAAATCTTATAAAAAGTACTAAAAGAAATGAACACTTTTAAAAAAAAAATGGCGGGCCCGGCACAGTGGCGCAAGTGGTTAAGGTCCTCGCCTTGCACGCCCAGGATCCAATATGGGTGCCGGTTCTATCCCGGCTGCCCCGCTTCCCTTCCAGCTCCCTGCCTGTGGCTCAGGAAAGCAGTCTAGGACAGCCCAAAGCTTTGGGACCCTGCACCCGCGTGGGAGACCCAGAAGAGGCTCCTGGCTTTGGATCGGCATAGCATTGGCCCATTGCGCTCACTTGGGGAGTGAATCATCGGATGGAAGATCTTCCTCTCTGTCTCTCCTCTCTGTATATCTGCCTTTCCAATAAAAAAATAATAAAAATAAATCTTTAAAATAATGGCAAGGCCATTGGAACTCACATGTTAAAAATGATTCTATAAAACAGTGTGTACATGATTCCTCTGAGAATAGGAAGGTGGTGAGAATGTGCTGTTGGATTATACAATGCTTCCAAATGGCTTCTAGGCCACCAGAGTGTCCTCAATGACATTGGAGAATTAGAGAAAGGAGAGAAATACCACGGAAGGGTCCTTTGAAGCAGCTTGGGATAAGGCAAAGCATCAGAACTTTTTTCTTTCTTTCTTTTTAACAATATATCAGTATTTATGGTTTCAGTAGCCTGAAAGAAACAGAAAACTTGACTTCAACTAGAGTTTGATGAGTGTCAGCAAAGTGAGAGACCAACAGACTGAGATAAAACAGTCATTTAATGAACTACAGGATTTTAATTTTTCTTAGGATACCAAATATTTATGGACATAAATTGTGAATACTTGACTCGAGTTTTACAGCAACACACAATATAAAGACTAATTAAAAACAAATTTATTTTCCCTTTCCCATTAAAATTCAGTTTCCAAAAATCAGAACTTCCTATGATTGTGTACCCTATGGCATTCTACGTCTTCCTGCTTTATACCTGCTAACTAGATCAGAGGAAACCAAAATATTTGCAAGACACACTTTACCTAAATCAGATTCAGTTTAGAGTCAGAATAAGATAATACACTATATGAACTTAAACTCTTGTTTAAGTTAATCTTTGATGTTCAGAGATTTGTCAGAGGAATTCATCTTTAAAATAATTCTGGCAATTTCTTTTCCAATAATTATTGAGTTGTAAAATTATTTTAGCACAAGGATTTTCACTAAAATATTAACTATAACATGTAGAAAAACTTCAATGACCAATAATTAATAACTAGTGAAATAATGAAACATCCATTATTTAAAATCTCAGCAAATTTAATTGAACAAAATTGGAATCAATTTTTAAAAATGTTTTACTTTATATCTGTATAAGCAACAGATAAATATAAGTTGGTGGTATAATTGAGTAGTTTTTTTATTTTCTTCATTTGAAAAAATGTTTGAAAGAATGACAGAAAGTGAGAGATGGAGATCTCCCAGCTGCTGGTTCACTCCAGCCGCTTTCTCCCAGGAGCTGGGTCTCCCAAGTGGGTTGCAAGGCCACTCTAGCCATCATCCCTTGCTTTCCCTGCCACATTAGCACGGAGCTGAATTGGAAGTAGAGCATCCAGCACACAAACAAGGACCAATATGGCATACTTGTACTTCAGGGACAGAAGATTTACCTGAGAAGCCACTACATGGACCCCATATCTTTCTTCATTATAATAGATTTTCTTCTAATTTCTACACTCATATTTTCTTTTAGATTTATTTATTTTACTTGAAAGTCATTCCTAGAGATATCTTCTATCTGATGGTTCACTTCCCAAATGTTTGCAATGGACAGAGATGGGTCCATCCAAAGCCAGGACATTTTTCTGGGTCTCCCATGTGAGTACGGGGGATCACGGACTTGAGCTATCCTCTGCTGCTTTCCCAGGCCAATACATAGGGAGCTGGTTGGAACTGGAGCAGCAGGACATGAACTGGTACCCATGTAGGATGCCAGCACCACAGGTGGAGGATTAGCCTGCTACTTTACTACACTGGCTGCCACTGATGTTATATTTCTAACCCAAAGCAAAATGATTAAAAATATCTTAAGTATGCACTACTTAAGATACTTTACCTGTAGATGGATTATTTCATATAATTTGAATACTTCAGCAATAAGATGTTCCCCAGAAACATGTCATTTTCACTTTTGAGTACTTTGCAACTTATATTGATAATTCTAATCTAAAATACAAACCCCAAAATATAAAAAAACAAAGAAGTATTTAAAATAGGAACACATAAGCACATTAAGATATAAAAAGAAAAAGCTTTAAAATTACATTTGTGTGTGAAAGTATTAGTTTCAACAGTAGAGTGTAAATCTAGACACAACATTATGTAGAGAAAACAATGTAGTACTCTATGATATCACTATTTAAAACTATTATATTATCCTAACAAATTATTTCATAGAAAAATTTTATTTATATCATATAAAATGATATACCTACATATCTTATGTAGTTTTAAATACACTCATGTTTCTATCATAGCTTAAGAGATTCAGAGTTACATTTTCAATGGATTGGGTTACAAAGATAACAATTGATGCATTTTAAAATTACAAAAAATATTTTGTCATGTAATTTTTAAAGCAGAGGTATTAGAAATAAGATCACAAACCTTACAAAGGGAAAATTTCTAGAAGCAAAATGAACTTGCTTCTCAGAATTCGTCATTTAATACCAGATTAAAAAAAATCATTGAACTCATACTTTTCTGCTTATTTAATTGTAAGTACTATCAATGATATCTTAACAAATGTTACTCATAATTTAATCAAAAATATTTTAAAATATACTAGTTCAAACCTTGGATTATAGAAACATTATACAATTCCCAAACTGAGAATAAAATGAAAAATTAATTTCAGAGCAAGCACTGTGGTGCAATAGGTTAAGCCACCAGCATTTTGTGTGGCAACAGTTCCAGATCCCTGCTAATGGCCTGGCAATGCAGCAGAAGATAAGCCATATCTGTGGGCACCTGCATTCAAGTGAAAGACTTAGAAGGCACTCCTGGCTTCAAGCTGGCCCAATGCCAGTCATTCCAGCCATTTGGGGAGTGAAGCAGTGGATGAAGATCTCTAACTGCCTTTCAAACAAACAAAATAAATCTTATTAAAAAAGAAAATTAATTACAAGTTAACAGTTGTGGGGATGAGAGCTGAAATTTATCTGGGAAGTGTCAAGTGAGGAACTACATACACTCACAAGCTTTGTATGTTACTGATGGTAGGGTACCGGAATATATAGATGGTCTCCATTACACACTTTTCCATAACTGAACAAAGTCCTCCTTTGGAATGCAAAGGTGAGGATAAACACTCAATTTTTTGTGAACACTTTTACATAAAACCCCCTATTACAAGCAATCACAAACTAAGAATGAAACTATAAAACTATCAATGAAGATTAAAATATTCAGCAGTTTTTTAAAAAGAGAAAAAAAAAGTCATTGCATGAATGGCCCTTAACAGGTTCCTTTGAACAATATCAGAGGGATGAAATATAAAAAAGTATCATATGTAGGTGTTTATTTTTTATTATCCATTCCTTCATACTACATATGGCTTTGTGTCTCCTTTCCTTGTAAAAATAGGCTAGCTTGAGAACATTCACAGACAAGTAAAACATAGCAAGACTTAAGTGATGCGAATTCTATTATTTCTGTGAAATCTCCTAAAAGCCATAGTGTTTCTATGATACATGACTACAGTATGTTGAATGTACATAGCACTTGCCCATGGAAGAATCAAAGCTTTGCATAGCTCATTCAGCCTTAAAGATTGGAAAGAGTAATGTTTTCCTTAAAATAACTTATCTGTCCAGATTACAGAGGACTAAAAAGACTCTGGATTCCATGCTCAATGTCTTTCTCCAACCAACAGTACTAACTCCTTATTATCAAACACATTGGTAAACTTTCAACAAAACTTAAGTTTTCTCATACTATAAAACTATTGGGCCTAACACAGCAAAAATCCTGGTCAATGAATGATATAAATGGTATATACATATTTTAAAGAGCTATATTAGGCTCGATACGATAGTCTAATGGCTATATCCTTGCCTTGCATGCACTGGGATCCCATAGAATCACATGTTCGTATCCTGGCTGTTTTACTTCCTATCCTGCTCAGTGCTTGTGGCCTGGTAGACCTGCAAGAAGCTCCTGGCTCCTGGCTTCGGATCAGATCCACTCAACTGTGGCCTATGCGGCCACGTGGGGAGTGAACCAGCAGACGGAAGATCTGTCTGTTTCTGTAGATCTATCTTTCCAATAAATCTTTTTTAAAAAAATGTTTTAAAAAGAATCACATTAGTTATGGAATAAATTACTGATGATTCCTGACTAGTTAGCTATTTGTTAGCAAGGTGCTTTACTTGGTTGAACATAACTTTATCAAAATTTAGCAAAATACACTGATAGATTCTCATAAAACTGAAATAAACCAGCTTGTAAATATTTGAAATAAATGCCAGTATTCTAAAATCTTGATCCATAACCTCATTTCGTAAAATGAGAAAATGTATGATGTTTAGCACATAGGTCCTCAATGTTAGTTGTCAATAATTATCAAGTCAATCTATCCGTCAAACTATTAGTCAGTAGCAAAGCATCTAGAATCTCATTCTTCTGAGACAAAGTCCTACATACTTGACCCCTCTGTATCTTCATTTTCAGACAACCTCAATGCTTATTCATTCCTAAAATAGTTTAGACTCACTAATATTACCATTTTAAGTGCTAAGAAGACAAAATTCTACATCAAATTTATTGTGAATCTTTCAAAGTTGTTTCACCTCCCATTATCTGAGTCAGCTCAAGTCTGACCAGACCTTCTCCTAAGACTATTTCTTCATCAGATAGTTTCTGTAACTCTAACCCAAACTCCCTCATAACTAAAAAGAATTGGTTGTGATCACCGGCATGTAAAAAAATTTCCAACATTGTAGCTCCCCAAAAGCTTTTGAAATCTCTAAAACATAGAACAGACATTATATAGCATGTCACTCTCCAAGATAAATTATGCAGATTCAAAACATGATCCAGCTGTTTTCTTCTATACTCTTATTATTTTCACAGATTAAAAAATTTTGCTCTAGGTAATTTTTCACTAAAATAAAAAGTATCATGTGTGAAATTATTCTAAAAACAGATACCCAAGTTGTCATGCGTTTAGATGTTCATTTTCAGATTTATTTTATTTCAGCTACTTTGTAATTTGTACCAAACAAGCACCAGTTTGGCGCACACACACACACACACACACACACACACACTCCACCTAGATTATATCAGGTCTATCAAAACAGTAAATCCATCAGTGTTTTGTCCGTGAAAGCCAAGTAGAAATGATGTCTAAAACAGAATATGACAAATTGGCAAGCAGAGTGTATGTTGGTTTTACCAAAAAGTATCATTTTATTACTTAAACATCATGGTCTTTTCATTAACAGTCATACTGTTTGCCTACGAGCCAAATTTCATCAGGTTTCGGATAGTGCCCTGGATATCAATATTCTGCCAATATAAACAGTCACAGTCAAATCTAACGTGCATACAACTGCTTGGAGACTTAAATTCACCCCAAATTATTCCTCACTTGTTCTAATTAATTTGTTAACACAAAATGTCATAAGCCTCATCATTTTTTGCAATTGAACCTCAATAACATTGGACTAGAGAGTTTGGACTCCAATCTTGAATATATTAAGTATGCCCTATGCATACTTAACCAAAGGGGTTGATATTTGGCTAAATCAAACAGCAGAAATTATTAATCGCATTCACAGCCTGTTAGTTTTAGTAAAAATTTGGATTCCTTCGCTCATCCTACTAAAAACTAATTCAACAATACTGAGAGTTGTTTTCATTGAATAGGCATCCCAAGACAATGAAAAGTTGTGGCCTACAAGCCTAGTGATGATTTTGGCACGATTTACTACTATTTAAAAAAGATCTATCTTCCTATCACTGTGACCTAGTTAGATAGTGCTCCTCCCCTTTTTTGAGGTTAAACATTTATCAAGACTTCAATCTAAAATTATTTTATTACTTCACTACCACCAGAGGGGGGAGGTCTATCTACCAGTGAACTCCAGTAACTCAGGTGCAGCTTCAATTCCCTTCTAGCTCACCTATGCCAAAAGGCTAGCCTAGGGGCTCAGAACTCCATGTTTTAAGGAAGCTCTAGCTTTGAGGGCTACAAACCAATGGCACAGCAAGAAAATGGAGTCATTTAGAGGTTGCTAGAGCAAATAAGGGATTTTTGGCTAAAGAATATCACACCAAAATCTCTTAAATGGTCTCAGTTTCATTGTTCACAGCTCATGTCCCATTTGTTGTCTAGGTTGAATACGCATCAACTGGATTCATATTTGCAAGTAAATAAATATTTTAAACTGCCAACATTAGAGACTCCTTTGCCTGTTTGTATACTCTGCAATATATCATCTGAATAGCAAAATCGCCACATTTTTCCTGGCAGCAGCCTTAACTTGGGTCTCATGGGTATGTGCAGGTCAATATGGGAAAGTTGTTTCTTATTTCACCAGACTATCAGCAGGTAAAATCCAACCAACTCCATTTATAAAACGTAGTGTTCAGTTTTTATGTGAGATTCCTGACCCAACTTAGTCCCAAAACACAAATAACTGATGGTTAATTTTGGTCAGGAGGTTATCCACCAGTTCAAGTAGATGTCTAGTATACATAATGGTTCAATGAAGACTAAGGAATATGGACACTTATTTTAATAACATCTAATGGGATATGACTTCAAAATTCAGCTTTTAGAAACCAAATGGAATATGAGCAAAAAGATGTAGAACATAATTAGTAAGATATTTTTGAAAATCAAAAGTCTAAAGAGATGGATAGGAGATCTGGGGAAAAACATGTCCCAGCACAAATGTATTTCAAACATTTATTTTTTACCAAAAAGAAAAAGAGATTCTGTTATTATTTTGGATTGAATCCAGCCACAAATTCACTTTCCTGTCCCCTCATCCAAATCCAGGCAAAATTCCCTGGTGTCAAGGCTTGTTACATCCGCACCCCACCCCACCCCCATCCCACTCCATCCCCCATTTTGTCGCAGCAGTTTTGGGAACAGGGGCCTTAGCCATTACATTCCAGTTTTAAAGTGAAAAGAAGTCATCTGAGCATTACCAAATGGGGCACCCCAGACTTGAGCCACGTGATGTCAATTGGCCTGTGTGTGGGGCTTTGGCCACTCAGTAGGGATTCACTGTAACTGCATCTCCAGGATTAAGCCCCGGCTCCCAAATACAGTGCTATGCATTAAGGTGAACTCCACAGCAGGTTTTCATTTCGTTTTCCTACCTCCTATGACCAAGAAGGCTTGCTTTCGCCCCATTCTATACTACAGACCATGCACCCTCCAACATCTCTCCTGCTTGACCCTAAGCAGCTAGGCTCTCCAACCTGCTTAGTTCCAAGCTCAATTCCCTGCACCTCTGGAGAAGTTGTGTAGATTAGTTAAGTAGCACGCAGCGTGGTAAGCCCACTCCACCTCCGGGGTACCAAGCCCACTCCACCTCCGGGGTGGGATCGTCTCCCGCCTTGGAGCTGGGCGGTTGGAGCCGCCAGCACACAGGAGCGACGGCGGCACAACTTGGGGACTGGCCAGCGGCCAGGGCGGGGGTGGTTGGCGGCCCCCTGGCCGCTCATTAGAATGCTTTAAGTACTCTGGGCGAGGGAAAAGTAAACAGGGGCCAGTGCAGCTGTGTCGAGAAAGGGTGATATTACCCCGGCCAGCCCACCGCCCTGGCGGCTCTGCCTCCCGGGGAGCTCCGAGCGGCTCCCGGGTTTCCGCCTGCGAGAGAGCCCGGAGTGCCGAAAAGGGAGCAGACACCCTGCCTGCTGACGGCGAGCGAACGGAAAGGTACTGCCCTACTGGCCCGGGGATGTTCTGCTACTGAAAGCAAAAAGTGCTTACTCATACGGAGACGCGAGGCGAGCTGACGCCCGGGGTAGTGGCCAGAGAGGGAAGGCGGTGGCGGACAGGCTACCTGACCCCGGTTCCTCCCAGCGGCCATGGCACCCCAGCCCCTCGCAGACCCCAGGGGTCGGTGTGAGCGCGCCAGGCTACCCTCGGCGGACTGCGCGCTCCCTGTTTCCTGACTCTGGGCGGGCGGGAGGGGCGGGGGGAAGCGGGGAGAAGGAGGAGGTGGCTGTAGCTGGGAAGGACAGCAAAGGGAAGTTAGGTGCTTGATTTCTACTTTAGGGCTCCGCAGCTGCGGAAGAGGACCGGAGCTAATTTGGGCTTCAAGGACTCCAGCCCAAGGCTGACAAGTTAAGAGCAACTGTCGAGAAAGCCCCAGTTACATCCTAGGGAGCAGAAAACCTGTTTGCGGCGGGTTGGTGGTGGGGAGCCCTGTATCTGCTACCCATCCTGGTTGAGAAGGACACCTTGGGAGTCCAAGGGTTCCACTTAAAGTTCTCTGCTCGTTCTCTCTTCGACTCCCCCACCCCTGGGCGAGACACGTTCCTGCTGAGGTTCCCAGAGATGCTCTTCTCTCGGACCCAGTCCTGCCCACGCCCAGCAGTCCCGCTTTCCTTGTACCCGCCAGTGGCTGCAAAGCACTTACGTGAAGTCGCAGACTCTTCCGTCTGGCCCGACAGCCTCCGACCGGCGCGCTCAGACAACTTCTGCTCCTTGGAATCTTTTCTACTGCGGCTGTAAGCCAGCGTTCCCTCCCCTCCTTCCAGCCCCCTCCGCCCCTCAGCCGCCGCCATTGGCTCCGGTGGTGCTAGCAGTCGGCCCTGGGAACCAGCAAGGGGATTGGACGGCTTGCCTGTCACTTCAGCTGGGTGGGGAGCTGGGAGAATAGGCGCGGGGATGGGCAGCCCAGAGTGATGGGAACTTTACTGCGGCAGGGAAGGCTGGCGGATTCCTGGTGCCTGCTTCTCCCCGCCTTAACTTAGCCTAAGAAGAAATGAGAAACCCATTTGGAGTACAACGCTCGAGAAATGTTGTGAAATAAATAAAAACACGGGAATGTCGGGAATAAGAATTTGAACGATAGCTCTTTAAGTCGGGGCGGGGGTTAAAAATTTCTCCCGCAATCGCGAAGAGAATCTCAACACCTTCTTAGTTTCATGTATCCTGATCAGCTCAGGTGCCAAAACACGCGAAGGGAAACCCCAGCAATCTCTTCTTCCCTTGAGAACTCGGAGGGTTGGGTGAGGACAAAACAGGGGTAGGGCTGGGCCCTCGTGCCTTGGGCTTCCTGCCAAGTAAATTGTTGACCAAAATCACCTGTCTGGTATGTTTGTCCCTGTGTTGAGTGAGCACAGGTGAGAGGTGGTGGAAGGAACTCAGTTCCACTCATTGCACTGCAAATGGGCATAAATGGTCACGGCTGTTCTTGTAACCCGAGAAAATTTGGACATGTGCTTCTGCGTCCCACAGTACGATTTCTTCTCCTTCCTTGCCCAACATGGCCTCCCTGTCATAGCTGACTTCTTTCAGTAATATCTGCAAAGGTTTCCTCTCCTTTTCTGCATTCCAATTCTTTGGCTCACAGGGACCCAAAATGGGCTATCAGGGCCACATTCAGGGATTCTTCGGGATCCATTCAGGAGGTGGGCATGTCCCGAGACCTTTGTAGCATAAAAAGCAATCTTTTCCTGCGTCAGTCCTACCTATTTTGTTCAGGAAGTGGATGTTTGGAAGATTGTGGAAATGAGTAAAATTGATTCCCTGAAGCCCCGTTTTTTTTTCATACTTCCAAAATATATACACTAAATGAAGGCAAGCTTTAAAAATGAAATGCTTTTGTTTATCTGCTCTTATTCATTTCCTTAGAGAAATTAACCTGTAGTGCATGCCAGGGCTTCTTAAATGAGGAATGGGTGAGTTCATATACTGCCTAAAGACTCCACAAGCAGAGGACTTGGCACTGGGAAAAAACCTTGTTAAATATTAATTAATGATTAACCAACTGGAAGAACTTATGAAAGGCACAGGAAGGTGAAAAAGAAGTAAGAGGGCAATCAGGCTTTCAGAAACATTAAATTTCTGTTATCAGGAATTTTGTGCTGAGTCCGGTTGGAGCAGCATAAAAATACCGATTTCTACACGTTGCTTTTGCATTGAACATGCAGTACATTGCCATACATGTCTACAGTAGGTACTTAAAGGACAATTCTGTGTTTCTATAATTGGCTGAAGGTTTGGTGTGCCTTCTGGAGTACTTTATCAAAAAATTCTAGAGACATTATAGAGAGTACTTGAGTGTTTGACCTTTCATTGTGGCTGCCAATCACCACTGAAGAGTTTCCATCTGTGTTTATACTTTAATGGCAGAAAGCAGTAACTTGAAGTCCCTCTCCAAGCCAAGTTTTCTGCTGAGGAGATATTTGTTTCAATGACTTAGTATTTGATTTTAGTTTATTTTTTTCAAATTCTAGAATTTAAATCAAATTACTAAGATCCTATGCATAAGGTCTGGCGCGGTGGCTCAGCAGCTAAAGTCCTCGCTTCAAACGCGCTGGATCCCATATGGGCTCCAATTCTAATCCTGGCAGCTCCACTTTCCATGCAACTCTCTGCTTGTGGCCTGGGAAAGCAGTCAAAGACGGCCCAGAGCATTGGGACCCTGCACCCACGTGGGAGACCCAGAAGAGGTTCCTGGTTCCCGGCTTCAGATCAGCATAGCATCGGCCTTTGTGCTCACTTGGGGAGTGAGTCATCAGACGGAAGATCTTCCTCTCTGTGTCTCCTTTCTGTATATTTGACTTTCCAACAAAAATAAGTAAATCTTAAGAAAAAAAAATCCTATGCATATACTATTTCTATTTTTCTGTTCTTGAAAAATCTTAATGAAGCTTTAATGACTAAGGTCTTTGTTCAACACTAACACACTGAGAATTCAATCAAGAAATTTCATTGTAACAGAAATATGGTTGTTCCAAAGCGGCAGGTGCCCAAGTGATTGTAATGGCACTGCTACTCATTGTCTCGGGAACTTTCCAACAGATAAAATACACCTTGAACACAGAAATACCTTTTACTATGCTGCTTGAGAGTCCTGTTGAACAAGTTTAACCTTATAATCCTAGTAGAACTCCATTTTAACGAGTACTTTTAAGATACCCATTTTGATGTAATAAGCTCAGCACCCCTAAGACCTTTTCAAAGTTTAATATTTTGCTCTAAGAAAGGATGCTCAAAGTTGCATTTAAATTGCATTTTTGGGTAGATCTTTCACACCAGCAGTCTAACTCATATGATTAATTCACAGGAAGTCCAAAGGCGATACTTTCCTTATCTATGTAAAAAGCCTGCCGCAGGCAATCTTCAGGATCCCCTTCAGCTACTGCGAGCAGGTCACAGGCTCAGTCAGATTCTTTTTACTGGCACCTTAAGTAAGGCCTACAGCATAGGAGTTCAGTAAATGTTTCTCAAGCCAATAGTGATTTTCTGGGTTTATTCTTGAAAAAGAAAAGCAACAAAAAGCTATAAATAGGTCTCTCATGCTGTGAATCTATAACCTAGACTCTTCATCTTCTCCTTTCATCTTCAATCCCCATATACCTTTGTAATGCATAACATTAAGTCAACACCACAGAATTTTGAGAGCATTTCTTCTTTCTGTCCCCTATCATTGAAGGCTCTGATTTCCCTGTTAGGATTTAGCGCTGTCCAATCTGCCTTTTCTTCTTTCCACCTTCATAGCCTCCATTTATTCACTATTTTTCCTTTGGCTCCGTTTCGTGTTCTCCTCTGTTTAGTTCTCAAGTAATGACATGTATGTATTCTGAGTTTTTCTCTAAAATTTTCATAGGGTTAATTGTCAGTTTCTCTTTTATTGACTTAAAAATTTCCTTTATATATTTTAATAAAATATGGTTATGTAATATGAACTTTATATAATAGAAGTAAGAATTAAAGAATTTGGGTCCGGCGTGATGGCATAGTGGTTAAGGTCCTCGCCTTGCACGCCCGGGATCCCATATGAGCGCAGGTTCTAAGCCCGGCTGCCCCGCTTCCCTTCCAGCTCCCTGCCTGTTGCCTGGGAAAGCAGTCAAGGACGGCCTAAAGCTTTGGGAACCTGCACCCATGTGGGAGACTCGGAAAAAGTTCCTGGCTTTGGACTGGCTCAGTTCCAGCCATTGCCGCCACTTGGGGAGTGAATCATCGGACGGAAGATCTTCCTCTCTGTCTCTCCTCTCTGACTTTCCATAAAAATCAATAAATCTTTTTTTTAAGATTTATTTTTATTACAAAATCAGATATGGAGGCATTTGAAGAGTAACCCAGCACATGGAAGAGCTTGATTCCTCCCTCGCTCTCTCTGCCTTTCAATTAAATAAAAATAAAAACTTTGTGGTTAAAATGAATCTTGACCAATTCAATAAATCATTTTTTAACTCACCTAATTGTTTTCTGTTTTAAATTTACAATGTGTACTACTTTTTTTTTAAGTAAGATGCCTCTATTGGCTTATTTCCAGGAATTCTTCCATTTTTCCCTTCAGCTTTATGTTTTATATGAGAATTCTATCCCATGTTCTACTTGCTTTATGTCCATGGTTTGATCTTGATTACTCTTTTTTCCACATGTCGTGACATGAAATTTTGGTTGAGATTGTGTTAAAAGTTTCTTTCATCAAAATATTAGTCATGAAGAAAATTTTATAGGTCTGAAAATTCTCAAAAAATGTTTGAACAAGAAAATAAAGGTTTGAGCAGTTATTTCCAGTTTAAGGTAAAATTTTTGCGTTCCAAGTTCAAAATGTGTGTGCGTAACACACGAACATTAAGTCCTTAAATAAATGCTTGTCAAATTTTTTTCAAGCTTCAGGTATTACCATGAGGAAAACTGAGTATCCTACAATTTGTTCTTATAAATCACTGTGACATTTCCCAGGTTACTTCAAATTTTCACTTGTTTAAAGAAGTGAAAGATAAAAAGAAGTCAATGGAATTGTCATTAGTAGGATTGAGACTGTATCACCACTAAGCTTCTGTTTTATAGAATCAGTGAAGATCACTATTATCACCAGAAATTCTCAAAATTAAAGTGTTTCCCCTAGATTTATTGTCTGTTAAATATATAATTAAGCAGCAGTTTTATTTTATTTTTTATTTTCTCCTTTTTAAATTTATTGTATTTTGTACATTTTACTTCTTTTGGTATTATTATTATCATTTTATGATACAGTTCAATAGGTCCTGGAGTTTCCCCCTATCCCCTCCACAGTGCCCTCCCGCCTCACTGAGTTCCCCTGTATCATGACTATAGTATAGTTCTTCATACACAGTCATATGTCCATCATTGTGGGCATGGACAATGGACAAAGTCCAGCATCCTATTGTCAAGACATAGTAAAATGTTTCATTGTAAGTCCATCTTTAATCTGGAAGTAGAGATGCATATTGCATCATATCCTCTCATCTGGGTATGATAATCTCCATTACACAGTCACTATACATCCCCTTAAATGAAAAGCCACAATACAAAATTACAGAAATTTTCCCCTTATTATTTCACTGAAAACACCTTTAATTCCAGTTTCTCTTTCTGCACTTTCTAGGTTTCCCATAACTCTTATATTTGGCCCTTTAATAGTGTCTTTCAATTCTTGAATACTTTTTTTAGCTTGACCCAGCTCTGCTTCTAGCTTTTTGTTTGTTTCCCCCGGTGACAGGAAATATGTTCTAATTTTGAGATTCTTTCTTCTGCCTTCTTCATTCTATTTTGGAGACTTTCCACTGTACTTTTAATTTGCTCTACTGTATTCTTCATTTCTGATATATCAGCTTTCAGTTGATTCATTTCTAGTGTGACATACTCCTTGAACGCCTGCTTTTTTTTTTTTTAAAGATTTATATTTTTATTTTTTTTTATTGGAAAGGCGGATATACAGAGAGGAGAGACAGAGAGGAAGATCTTCCGTCCGATGATTCACTCCCCAAGTGAGAGCAACGGGCCGATACTATGCCTATCCGAAGCCAGGAGCCTCTTCCGGGTCTCCCACGCGGGTGCAGGGTCCCAAAGCTTTGGGCCATCCTCGACTGCTTTCCCAGGCCACAGGCAGGGAGCTGGATGGGAAGTGGGGCAGCCGGGATTAGAACCGGCGCCCATATGGGATCCTGGGCGTGCAAGGTGAGGACCTTTAACCACTTGCGCCACTGCGCCGGGCCCTTAAACGCCTGCTTTATGTGCTTCTCATTGTTGATAAGAACTTTTATAACAAGTGTTTTGAATTCAGTAGCCCCCATTTTCTCCATGTCTTCCTCAGTTAATTCTGAGGTAGGCTCCTTTGTAAGGGAGTCTTCAGTAATATACATTGCCTCTTTTTCTTTTTTTGCTCTTAGTCATGGCAGTTCTGGTTATCAGATTCTTCTCCTTGGGGCAGGTTTTTAAGCTGTGTCACCCACAGGTCTACAGTTCGATTTTACTTATTGCAGTTGGCACATGGTTCTTTGTTTGCAGTCAGTTGTGCCACTCCTCCAGCGAGTTTCAGGTCTTGGTTATTATGTCATATTTCCATCACCATGGTCTCCGTAGCCCCAGCTCCTGGCTCACCAGTCTCTACCTCCTGTAATACCGTGCTGAGGCTGCATCATTGTCTGTGCAATCTTTCTCCCACTTCCTGGGACTAGGGAGACACCAGGTGTCCTATATAGCTAAGTAGTTGTTGGTGGTTATCTTGCAGGAACCTGTTGGCCGTTAGGTCTGAGGGCCACACGGACCTATTTTGACGCGTACGATTTAAGAGTCGGTATTATTTTCCCTGTTCCTGTTGGAGTTCCGGCTGCTGCATTCACATCACCGCTTGCTGAATGCTGCTGGAGTATCAGTGACTGCAACACCACACCGTTGTGTCCGCTGCTTTCCTGTGTCTGTCAGTGTCCAGGTACTCCTCTGTTTTGTTCTGTCTTCTCCTGTTCCTGGAATGTGCCCTCTTTGAATCACACTGGGTAATGTTTCTCTGTCCGTTTAAACGTGTCCTTACTCTATCCCGCCATCTTGATTCTCCAGCAGTATTATTTTAAATGCCTGTTATATTCTAATATGGATTTAAATATTATAAGCAACATAAAAATGCATAGTCCCCAACACATATGGAATTCACAGATTGCTACTACTTCAATATAAAATGAACACGAGTGAAATAACGAAAAACAAACTATGTAAGGGACACTGTAGGAATTTTAAAAAGAATGACAATTGTAGGTCTGAAGCAGAGAAGGCATTGTGCAATGAGACTGAAAATAGTCTAGAAAAGATGGGTATCACTTGAAAAAGTTAAGGAGAAATGAAAAGCATTCCATTCCTGAGATGAAAACAGAAAATCTTGAGGTGCATTTCTTCAATTGGGCTTCTACCTCGTCCTTTGCAGAACAAAAGCCGAGGTCTGGGCCCGGCACGATGACCTAGCAGCTAAAGTCCTCACCTTGAGCGCACTGGGATGCCAGGTGTATGCCAGTTCTAATCCCAGCAGCTCCACTTCCCATCCAGCTCCCTGCCTGTGGCCTGGGAAGGCAGTCGAGGACGGCTGAAAACCTTGGGATCCTGCACCTGCCTGGGAGACCTGGAGGAAGTTCCTGGAACCTGGCTTCGGATTGGTGCAGCACCGGCCATTAAGGTCACTTGGGGAGTGATTCATTGGACGGAAGATCTTCCTCTCTGTCTCTCCTCCTCTCTGTATGTCTGGCTTTGTAATAAAAATAAATCTTTAAAAAAAAGATTTATTGATTTTTATGGAAAGTCAGATATACAGAGAGGAGGAGAGACAGAGAGGAAGATCTTCCGTCCAATGAATCATTCCCCAAGTGAGCGCAACGGCCGGTACTGTGCCGATCCGAAGCCGGGAACCAGGAACCTCCTCCAGGTCTCCCACATGGGTGCAGAGTACCAAAGCTTTTGGGCCATCCTCGACTCCCTCCCAGGCCACAGGCAGGGAGCTGGATGGGAAGTGGAGCTGCCGGGCTTAGAACCGGTGCCCATATGGAATCCCTGGGTGTTCAAGGCGAGGACTTTAGCTGCTAGGCCACGCCACTGGGCCCAATAAATCTTAAAAAAAAAAAGGGGGGGAGGTGAGGTCTAGTGATGCCATCCATTGGAAATAAAGTCAGCCTGAGATCTCATCTACTTATACCACCTAAAAGATAAAAGCCAGTTGTCCTCTACCCTCCAGTTCTGTACCAGAGGACCCAATCAAATATAAATGGAGAATATTTAGTGTGTGTATCAGAGGCAGGATTGCATCCATGTTAATCACATGCAGATGTTTCCTGTCATTCCCTAAATCATACAGAGTAATAGTTAACTCATCTAAAAATTATCTTGTATAAGGTATTAGAAGTCACCTAGAGATGAGTTAAAAGGAAGGGAAGATGTGCTTGTTATATGCAAACATGACACCATTTTATTAACATTCATTGAAAAAAATATCTATTCTGTTTGAAAGGCAAGTGGCAGAGGGAGATACCTTCTACCTGCTGGTTCAGTTTTAAATAGCTAACAGTTCAGAATGGGCCTGGCAGAAGCCCGGAACCAGAAACTCGATTCTGGTCTCCCACGAGTGGCAGGAGCCCAAGTACCTAGTCCACTTCCAGTTGCTCCCAGATGCTTTAGCAGCAAGCATAGAGTAGGTGAAAACTGAACAAAGCAGTGTGATGGGATGTGGGCATCCAAAGTGGCAGTCTAACCTATTTTGCCACAATGCTCACCCTAACTATACCACTTATAGAGGGGACGTTAGCATCTGTGAATGGTATTTATGGAGATTCTGGAACTAATCCCCTAGGGTTACTGATGAATGAATGCATTTTTGTTAAACAAATTTTCGAGACTGAAAACATTTGCTCATCTTTCTTTACAATAGTTGAACTGAAATTTACAAAAAGTCATATTTTGGCTCTAATGCTTTTGACTGTTAATTTAGATATGGTCATATTAATTCCCTTTCCTATGAGGTCTATATACCTAATTGGCAAACATCAATTTTGCTTCCAGAGTAAATAACGATATAGGTATGGTGTGGTAAGGCAGGTGAGTATGTTAGTTAAGGATCTTGACTTCATCATTTTGTAGTTCTGGTTTATGCAGCATTCTTTTTGGTGAAATGTTCAACCTAAACTTTCATTACAGTAAAACAGGAAATATGGCTGCTTTCCTATGAGAAGGATTTGTTAAAGACACACTGAAGACTGTGCAACATAAGTTGTAGAGCACATTTCAAAATTCTTAAGGATTATCCAGAATTCTCTGCTTCCCTGACCAGGCTCCTGGATTTTGGTACATTTAGGAGAATCTGCTTTATGGTCTCAGTCTCTCTCTCTCTTTCTCTTTCTCTCTCTCTCTCTGTGTGAGAGAAATAATTACATGTTAAAATGCTATCACTGTTTATTCTTCTGAGAGTGCTCATAGTTAAATATTTGAGTCTGTGTCTACTAAATATGCAAAATGCAGCTTTAAAAAGAGAATGACAGTGTTACAACACGGATGAGCCCTGAAAAACTGAAAGAAGCCAGTTAGTTACAATTCAGTACATACTCTATGATTCCATTTCTATGAAATGAGCCAAAACAAAAAAAGAGAGAGAGAAAATCCATAGAGTTAGAAAGTAGATTATTGGTTGCCTAGGGCTGGGGAGGGGGACTAACGGAAAAGGGGGAGTTTCTGCTAGTGCATTTGATGTTTCCTTTAGGGAGCAGTGAATAGCTTCTAAAATAGTTTGTGTTCAATTTTACAACCTAGAAAAATCATTGAATTTTACGACTGGAATTGGTAAATGGTATGTGGAGATCCTAGTAAAGCTGTTGTTAAGAAAGAAACTGATTGGATAAGGTTGTTGCACGAGGGAAGCCTCGCTAATGAGGATTTGACATGTGATGGCAGATAAAGGAGAGAAATGATCTGTAACTTCGTAAAACCAAATCAGTAGAAATCAAAAGGGCCTTGTAATAACATCTGTTAGCATGAACCCTTGTTTGTCACATCTTTTAAAAAATGGACAAAACAATTGTCAGCTTACCACAAAGGAGACTTAAGTTAAACATTATAACAGAACCCTACCCCATTTGAAACAAATCAAATAAGCAAAAAGTAGAATCTGGTTAACATAAAGTGGCGTCTTTCTTCTTTGATGCCTTTGAGTCAGGCTTGGTTAATTGGTTTAAGTCTTTAAATTTTGCAGTAGTTTCAGTAACTAATTGCTGTTAAAATGATAATCGCCCTTTTGCTCTAAATAACCAAGAGTTTCCTTAGGAAGTGTTAAAGCAGAAATGAGGAAAGGAGCTTCCATTTGAATGAATATCATCTCTTTGGTAATTCACAATATAGAATGCCATTACTCTTTTGTTTGTCTGATAAACAACAGGAAAAGCTGTCCAATGAGGTGGTAAGGGAGTGGGAGTCATATTCCTGCTCACATGCTGAGCAGAATTATTATTTTTAAATTTAATTTCATTAAAATTTTTTTAAAATTTTATTTTTAATGAAGTGTACATTGTTGATCTGGGTGGGAAGTTTCGAGGGTTAGGGAAAAGAGGGTGAGAGCATTGTTTCCAAACTTTCTGTTTCCTCTTCCTGTATAGGGTAGAAGGGAGGAGATAAAGGAAGAAGCCATACACATAGCCCCCCAACTACTCCAGTACTCAGGGTTGGGGAGTGGCCACCTGATTTCAACCCAGGATCCCAATGCGGTGCACTCTGAAGGTTCTGCTAAGGTGGTTACAATAGTTCTGAAATGTTGTCAATCTCTCTGATTGAAGGATGAGTGAACCCTTGTAATGTCCATTGGCCGACACAGTCAACCTTAGTGTCTCCATTTGCCCTGAATTTTGCTGTCATTGTTTGTAGTTGTCCAATTTGTTCTGTTCTCCTTCCTCTGCTCTGGTACCAGATGTCCTCTGCAGGCTCCAATGGACAGCCATATCCTCCATGTGTATCTGGGCCTGCTGTCTACTCCGTCTTTTCCAACGAGGAGGACGCGTTTCACAGGCAGCCCTAGGACCCAGGGCAGTTGCCACGGGTCCCACTGGACCCCAATACCAGGGCTCACAGACCTGGCACCAACTCTGCAGGCAGACCAAAGGACTTGGGCAAAGAGGCCTGGGCCCCACCGAACCTCCAACACCCAGGCTGAGCAGCATTATTGTAGGAGAGAAGCTGCTTCGCAGATGAAGAGGCTTATAACCAAGTTTAACTCAGCATTTAAAAACTCTTTAAAAGCTTGAAAAAAATTTTTTTGGGACATCCTCGACTGCTTTCCCAGTCGACAGCAGGGAGCTGGATTGGGAGTGGAGCAGCCAGGACATGCTGGTACTTTGATGTGAACAATTAGCTGTTGAGCCATTGTGATGATTCTAGCTTTTAAAAACTTTTAAAAAGTATTTGAACGTCATCTGGAAAGAACTTCATATTAAATGAGACCAGTTTCCAAACAGATCTTTAAAAAAAAAAAAGATTTATTTTTACTGTAAAGTCAGATTTAGAGAGAGAAAAAAAGAGAAAAATCTCTCTTCTACTGATTCACTCCCCAAGTGGCCGCAATGGCCAGAGCTAAGCCAATGAAAATCCAGGACCCAGGATACTCTTCCTGGTCTCCCACATGAGTGAAGGGTCCCAAGGCTTCAGGCTGTCCTCACTTCTTTCCCAGGACATAAGCAGGGAACTGCAAGGGAAGTGGAGCAGTTGGAATATGAACTGGCACCCATATGGGATCCTGGCATGTGCAAGGTGAGGACTTTAGCCAGTAGGCTACTGCACTGGGCCCTCCAAATAGATTTTTAAAAATCCTGATTTATTTTAATCTACTTCAAAGGCAGACAGAAAATTTCCCAGCCGTTGAATGACTCCCCAGATGTCCTGAATAGCTAGGGTGGGGCCAGGGAGAAGCCAGGAGCCCAGAACTCCCATCTGAATCTCCTGTAACCTTGGTTGCAAGAGCCTGTGTAGTTTGAGCCATCATTTGTTCCCTCCCTCCCCAGGTATGTTAGTAGAAAGCTGGATCAGCAGTGGAACCATCATTCTGATATGTGATGAGGGTATCCTGAGAAGTGGCTGTGATGCTGACCCCTCCAAAGGAAAATCAAGTTGGCATCAGCATGCTTTATAAAAGGATAACACTTTATAAAAGGACAGATAGTAACTTAATTATTTTTTGCATATAGGCCATACAATCTCTGCTCTAATGATATAACTCTGCTGTTGTAGGATGGAAGCAACCCTAAAGCATAAGCAAATGGCAAGGGGATATGATAATACAACTTTATTTGTGTGAATGTGTGGCAATGGATTTGGCCTGTAGTGTGTGCTTTGTGTTTGTTCCAGTATGCTCTTGGCCTCTGGATGGAGCCATGTCCTTAAAGGTGTATATAAGTGTTGTTTCACGATAGAAGATAAGAAACAAATAAACAACAAAAAAAGAAATGAATCTTTCCCTTAACTCAATCTAAGGTCTTCATAATCTATTCATTTATGCATTTATATTTGGGAGGCAGAGAGAATGAAATACAGACATATAGAGATCTTCCATTTTCTAGTTTATTCCAAATGCCTGCAACAGCCAGCGCTGTGCCATCCACAAGCCATGAGCTGGGAACTCAAACCAGATCTTCCACATGAGTGGTAGGGCTGTAAGAGCTTGAGCTAGCTTCTGTTGCCTTACCAGGGTGAGTATTAATAAAAAGCTGGATTGGAAGCGATGATAGAACTCAAGTCCAGGTGCTCCAATATGACATGTGGGCATCATGATGGCATCTTAACCACTGTACCAAATGCCTTCCCCTTACAATTTTTATTTTTATAAAGATGTATTTGTTTTTATTGCAAAGTCAGATATATATAGAGGAGGAGAGACAAAGAGGACGATCTTCTGTCCGATGTTTCACTCCCCAAGTGAGTGCAATGGCCAGTGCTGTGCCAATCCAAAGCCAGGATCCAGGAACTTCTTCCGGGTATCCCACACGGGTGCAGGGTCCCAAGGCTTTGGGCCATCCCCAACTGCTTTCCCAGGCCACAGGCAGGGAGCTAGATGGGAAGTGGAGCTGCCAGGACATGAACCGGCGCCCATAAGGGATCCCTGGGCGTTCAAGGTGAGGACTTTAGCTGCTAGGCCATCGTGCCAGGCCCAACCCCTTCTAATTTTTTAATATCACACAACTTACAAATAGTTATTTTCTTTTTCACCTTTCAAGTTTGATTCCAATCATGGCAAATTTCCACAAGGTGAGGAGGGGGATAAAATGACAACTACTGCAACTACTCCTGATGCATCTGCTTGAAATGGCAAGCCCACTTTTATTGTTCTCATTATGGAATGAATGACTTGAGACCAAGGTTATTTCGGTTGATCATGCAGTTGCTGGAGTATACTGTGCATGCTCACATGTGTGTCTGTGCATGTGTGTGTGTAGTGAGGGAGGGGATGGGTTTAGAGAATGATTTTTATGACTGGCTCTGTAGTCTATAATCAGAACAATACAATTTAACAGGAAAGCATTCACTGTTCTTTTATTCCCCTAAATACAGCATAAGGACACCAGTGATTATTTTACCTTCTCACTCCCATGGAAAATTAGTGCACTGATGGCCCATTTCCTAGGTAAACAAGCATGTTTATTACATGTTATGGTCTGAATCTTTGTGTCCTCCCAAAATTCATTATGTTGAAAACAAATCAAGTTGATGAGACTAAAAACTGGTGTGTTTCCGGGTTGATCAGGTCATGAGGGAGATGTCTTTAGTGCCCTTTTACAAGAGGTATCAAGAGCTGACTGTTTAAAAAGGTTTATTTTTGATTGGAAAGCAAGATTTACAGAGAGAAGGAGAGACAGAGAGCGAAAGATCTTCTGTTCATTGGTTCACTCCCCAAGTGGTTTCCATGAGAATGATCCCAGCCAGGAGCCAGGAAACGCCTCCAGGTATCCTTTGTGGGTGCAGGTTCCAAGGGTTTGGGCCCTCTTCTATACTTCCCCAGGTCACAAACAGGGAGCTGGATGGGACGTGGAACAGCTGGAATACAAAGTAGAACCCAAATGGGATCCTGGCACTTGAAGGAGGAGGATTAGCCAGTTGAGCCATTGTGCCTCGCCACCTGCCCCAACAGCTGTCTTGCTTATGAACTTGCTTCCCAGCCTCTAAAACTGTGAGAAACACCATTAAAAAATTTTTTTAAAACGTATTTATTTTTGAGAGGTAGATTTTATAATAGAGGGGAGGAGAGACAGAGAGAAGGTCTTCCATCCATTGGTTTTCTTCCCAAATATCTGCAGTGGCCAGAGCTGTGCTGATCTGAAGCCAGGAGTTTTTCCCAGGTCTCCCACATGTCTGGTAGGGGACCAAGGACTTTGACCATCCTCCACTGCTCGCCCAGGCCATTAGCAGGGAGCTAGGTCAAAAGTGGAGCAGCCAGGAAATGAACTGGCACCTTTATGAGATGCTAATGATGCAGGTGGAGGATTAATCTCTTATGCCATTGTGAGAGCCCCTGAGAAATGTTTTTATTTTATTTTTTTATAAATATACTGTCTGAGGTATTTTCTTATTTTACTTTGAAAGACAGGGTTACGGAGAGAGAGAGATCTTTCATCCATTGATTCATTCTCTCAAATGGTTGTGACAGCTAGAGCTGAGCTGATCCAAAGCCAGGAGCTTTTTGCATATCTCCCATGTTAGTATTAGAGCTCAAGCACTTGGGCCATCTTCCAATGCTTTCTCAGGCTATTGGCAGGGAGCTGGGTTAGCAGTGGAGCAGCTAGGACATGAACTGCCACCCGTGTGGAGTGCTGGTGCCACAGGCAGAAGCTTAGCCTATTATGCCACAGCACTTGCCTCAGGTCTGAGGTATTTCGTTATAGCAGGATGAACAGACTAAGATACTCCACCTCTGATTTTTCATTGTTATCCACATGCATTTATTTTCTTGTGATTCTGTACTTGCTGCTTCTTTCTTATCACATGGCATTGCCATGTAGTAGTAATATAGTAATAATATCATGTAATAGTGGGTCCACATAATAGCAATTTAAGCTAGTCGTAGCATACTGCAGTACTCTGTATTTTTAGCTAAGGTCCAGGATTAATAACATAGATGTTTCAGTACTCTGAAGGCTATCTCTGTCAAATGTTAAAATCGAGAGTTGAACTAGTTGGTTGTTGTAAATAACAAGCAACAGATTTTCCATTATTCTGTTTGCACCATATAGAAAATCTTAATTTGTCAAAATTTCCAGAAAATGCTCTATTATAATTCAGTTTGCCCTACATAATTATTCTGTGTAATGAGTGCATAAATAATAGAGGGTTAGTTTTAAACAAATTGCATATCTGTTCTAAAACAAATGTTTGTTGGGAAAACATTCAAAACCATGTTTGTGACATCTCACTTTAATTAATATAGTCTAAAGCATCACATTTAAAAATGGAACGATTTGACAGTAGAAATGGATTTCTATCTCATATAAAAATGTTTTTTTTTTGCATCCTGTGAAGCAAAATGACTTACCCTAATCTTTTCAGCCTTTCAACATTCTTTTATAAATTTAGCAAAGCAGCTGGCATTTTCAAGATTAGAATTTTCTTTCTGTATACTTCAATTTTATTCTTAAAATTTGTGTTCAGTTTTTGATTTCGATGGACAAGAGAGACAGAAATCTTCCTTCTACTTGTTCCCTTCCAAGATGCCCACACAGATAGGGCTGGGGCAGGCTGAAGCCAGGAGCCTGTAACTCAGAATGGCTCTTCCTTGTGGGCGGCAGGGACGCAAACACTTGAGCCATTAGCTGATGTAATAGCAGGCAGCTGGACTTCAAGTGGAGGAACCAGCTCCTGAAGCAGCCACTCTGATGTGGACTCCCTGTTCAGGTCCCACATGCACCAAATTGCCATCCCTATTTTTCAATTCTAAGTGTGGCTTTGCAAATATAGTAGATGGTTATGTTTTTCAGATACATATCCACATCTCATGTTGTGGAGTTCCTTTCGTCCATCAGTTTTATGGAAAAGTGATGTCAACAATAGGGTATCAGCTGAGGTCAAATAGCAGTCAGGGTGTAAATAGGTGTCCATAGTCATGCACTTGCAGGGTAAAGATTAGAGCCAGAATTGACCAAGAGGAGTAAGCCTTGAAGCAAAAGGACTGCAAAAAAAAAAAAAAAAAAAAAAAAAAAAAAAAAAAAAGAAAAGAAAAGAAAAAGAAAGCAGCTTTTGGGATTTAATGCAAGAGAAGGGAGCTAGTTAAACCTGAATGGCGCCTCAGCAAATTGTTGCTTAGTTTCAAGATAGTGCCTTTGACAGATCACACAAAGGAATAGATCCCTTGTTTGGACTGTTCTTTGTGTCTGTTCTCTAATTAACAACTCTATTTGTAATAGTCATGAAATTCACAGTATTATTCCTGGGGAAGTCAGACTAGGTTATTCATATCATTAGGGACAACTCTGTCTACAAAGGAATCCGGTATCAGGTAATTCTCCCACCTGATAGCAAGGCCTCATTTGCTTTGCTTTCTTAATTCTCCTTTCTTCTTTACCTTATCTGCCACCCACATGGGAGACTTAGATGCAGTTCCTGGTCCTGGCGCAGGTCTGTCCTGAACCTGGCTGTTGTAGCCATTAAAGGGGTGGTTGGTGGATGGGAGACCTCTCTCTGTGCCACTCTGCCTTTCAAGTAAATGGATATTTTAAAGAATAATGCTAAAAGATTTTTCTCACTTCTAAAAGAATGAAGCCTTTTCTCCAAATCTGAGAGGAAAGGCACAGCCCTATTGTCTTTTCTTTTTTTTTCTTTTTTTTTTAAACCTTGATTGAAATAGGTTCTGCTCATCAAAACCAGCAGGTTAGATACAGGCATTTAGCCTAGCAGATAAGATTCCTGTGTGTCACATCAGAGCATTGGCAGTCACTGAAGTACAAGGGTGTCTCTGCCACCCATGTAAGAGACCTGGATGGAGTTCCTGGCTCCTTTCTGTGACCCAACCCAGTCCTGAGTATTGTGAACAATTGAAACGTGTAGCAGTGAATGAGAGCTCATTGTATCTCAAGTAAAATAATTTTTGAATTTAAAAATTGAATCAATGGATTAGTGCAACTTTCGACTTTTACAGAGCAAAAAACCCACTAACGAGAAAAATAAACACCAGATAGCAAAGCATGAACAGTTCTGTTAAATCTGAATGTGGATACCAGCATGTCCTCGCTTCCAGCACTGTGTGATTGTCATGGAGCTCCCAGAAGTACAGAGTGAATGAATGTGCATGATGAGAAGAGATTATCTGGGGTTGGTCGCTTTCAAATTTATCTTATAATATATATCTACTGTTAATATAAAAGAAAATATAAAATATACAGTAGTATTTTACCATTAATGGTTCAAAGTTGCTTATTTGACACCTAGAATTAAATGCATATTTCTAAAGAGTGAATGAATGCCTTCATTATTATTTATGTCAACTCATTTGTGTGTGTGTGTGTGTGTGCGGAGGAAAGAAAATATTCTGAAGATTTGGAACAGCTCAGCTTTCAAAGTGCAGATAAAAACATTGCGCTAATTGAATCGTTGTCAGTAGTTACTATTTTTTTTCAAATGTCTTACAGCATTCTATAAATAGAAATACATACACAAAAACAATCCATATGAAAATGTAAACTATTGTGTAAATTCAAGGAATGTATAGCTCTTAGTAGTGTTTTTTGTTATTTAAAACTTCTATAACCAATTTTTCTTCTCAATTATTCCTATTAAAATCAGATTAAATTAATTTTAAATATTTGGCACTCCATACAATCCAAATATCTGCTTAAACATTAGCATCTACAAAGTTGAAGTCAATATCTTCTATTTCAATACTGTTCTATGATCCCTAGGATAGGTCATTTCAGTTGCTGTCATACAGACTTAATAGGACTCTGATGAAGTGAATCTTGGTTTGTACTACTTGACAACTCAATCTGTATTGCAAAATCCTTGCTCTTACTTTGTGATACCACTTAAACATATTTATCTGGTTATATGATTTAATTTTATAAATAATGAATTTTCAGGTTATATCCAGATTTGGGCAGTAATTTTTGGAGTAAGAAACTATCTTAATACAGTGTAGTTATGATGTAATGAAAGGCTCATTTTCATTTTTGTCTTTTGCATACTTGCTTCAGACAGCTATTCTTTTGTCATTGTTTGGGTCCTGGTATATTGTCTGGGAAGCTAGCTGATAAATATTCATGATTCATGATGTTTTAAAGTAATGGCAAGTGAAAAATGGTTGTACTGAGAATCATTTTTAATTCCTTTTTGTTTTTATTTCCCCCAAGTTTGTGGGGTCATAAGTTTCCATAAACTTTTAACAGTTATTATTGTACTTGTTCCAGGATCTTCTTGGAAAGATACACACTAAAAAAAAAAAAAAAAAAGCATTATTTCCCTTTCTTTTTTTTTTTCTAATAGTTCTTGTATTTCTCTCTTTCTAAAAGCAAATGATCAGATATATATAACCCTTAACATACAAAGTAACATTCTATAAATTTTTCTGTCACTTCTTCACCTACTCAATCCTTACCCTTTTTGTATTCTAGCCAAATAAGATATCCCATCATGTCCCAAATATGCCTGTATACGTTTATATTCCAGTGTTGGGAGATAGAAAGCAAAAGCTGTGTGTTTAGAAGGCTAGCACTTGATTTGAATCTGTGTTTTTCTGTGTGGCTTTGGGAAAGTCATTTTGTCTCTCTGTACCTCAATATCCTCATATGAAAATTCAGAGCATTAGCATGTCAGCATAATGCTAGGGATACAGCTTGTGATCAACAAAGTGTAATTGAATGAAGAATCAAATATAACCCAGAGGAAGCAGTTTACACAGTGCCTGGCAGATGGCATCAGTCATTGCCTTCTGTGAGGTCTGCCTGCACACTCACTTTTAACTTAGCACAGTTCTAACCTTCCTTGAAGTCTTATACCAAATGGCATCTCTTTGGAGATGACTTCTCCAGCCCCTCTGGGGAAAGTTATTAATGCTGTCTTCATTTTGGTAACATCTTATCCATTGTTGCCACAGCATTGTGTCATTATTGTCCTTGTTAATTTGTCTACATTCCTAAGCAGATTGCAGTAAACTGTAATGGCAGTGATCCTATCTTACTGATTGTGGTATCTGTAGTTTCTAAGTCCCAGGCACAGAATAGAGCAAGCAAAATCTTGATAAAAGATGATATAGAAAGTTACTCACCAAGTGTGATTTCTTGCGTTTAGAACTGCTTGAGTAGTGACCTCTTAAGAAACTTGGAGAAAATCTTGATTCTGCTTCCCTTCTAGATTAGTGGAAGTGACCCTTACTTTGGAGGAAAAGTGACCATATTCCTTGCTAATTTTAGTATGAAGAAATTTGAGTTCTAATTTCGGTATTCGGCTGGCAATAGCATACTACAATTGTTTCTGTTCCATCAGTCTCTGTAGGAAGCATTACTAACACAAAATGACACTTTTTGGCATTATACAAACTTGGTGGGTTAGGCTAACGAAAGCAACCCAGCATACATCATGTTCTTTTTCATTTTTTCAAAAAATAGCATTAACTCCTAAACAACCATCTAGCTTTCGAGGGAGGGAAAAAAAGACATTTGCTTATGACCATTTTAATTTTTTAAAAAAAGATTTATTTATTTATTGGAAAGTCAGATATACAGAGAGGAGGAGAGACAGAGAGGAAGATCTTCCGTTCGATGATCCACTCCCCAAGTGAGCACAACGGCCGATGCTACGCCTATCCGAAGCCAGGTTCCAGGGACTTCTTCCGGGTCTCCCATGCAGGTGCAGGGTCCCAAAGCTTTGGGCTGTCCTCAACTGCTTTCCCAGGCCACAGGCAGGGAGCTGGAGGAAGTGGAGCTGCCGGGATTAGAACTGGCGCCCATAAGGGATCCCTGGGTGTTCAAGGCGAGGACTTAAGCCGCTAGGCCACACCACTGGGCCCATTTTAATTTTAAGAAAGCCTTTCCAACTTTAGAAACAAAAATGACATACTCATAAATATTAATGATGTTATATTGATCAGTTGTTATACCACTTGGTACAAGGAGAATTGCCTTGGTGCAAGCCCTAAGTTAGAATAAAATTAGACTGAGGGTTGTTAGTAAAATTTTTGTTTTCCTTTACTTTGATAATTGTTTTATGTGCTTTCAGACATCTGTTCCCAGAGATTACTGTCTTTTTGCTATATTCCCCTCTTTTAATCATGAGACAGATGAGCAGTTGTCATGAGAGTATAAAGTCACTGGTATTCCATAAATGGATTCCAGTGCCTGTTGCAGGAACAAGTGGCAAGTGTTTTCTGTCACTTGTAAACTATAAATTAATTAAGCTGACCACTTTTCCTTTTTGATGTTGCAGAGAAACTTTTGAAATAAGTTTTATTGCATTTTCTGATTGTGAAAGTAACATATGGTCATTCTGGGGTACTGATAGCACAGGAAAGTCTAACAGGAGAATAAAATTCTCAACGCCCATAGAAAACAGCTGTTCGCAGTTTGATGAATTTATTTAGCTTTTAGATGTACATTTGCATAAAAATATTTTAAAGAAAACTAGGGTCATATTATGTAATGTTAGATCTTTTTCAACAGGTCCTTAAATTTGAAGCATTGTTGGTGCCATTATGTACTTGAAAACACATTTTGGTTTTTAAAATAAATATATTTTTAATTAATTAATTTTTTCACGACATATTTCCATAGGTTCAGGGATTTCCTCTTCCACCTATTTTTAGTCTTCAGCTTTTTTTTCCATTTTGTAGTCCAAATCTATTGATTTTTCCATGTGTGATTTGTTCCATTGCTTATATGCTTGAAAATTCCATTCTTATTCAGTACAGCTTTTGTCCTGCTAGTTTTAATTAGTGAGGCTTGTTATTTTTGAGGCAATAGATTTGTTCTACACAACTTCAAATACAGCTATAGCTGCACTTTGTTCATTTTAAATATTTTATAGACAGATTTGGAAGCATTTGTCATAAAAGTAGTGCCGGCTGTAATTCCTTTTAAACATGTCTGTGTTTGGAAAAAGAAATTGTTAAGCAGTCTTTGAAAAAGGACTTGAAATGTTGACATTTCATTGCAGTGAACATCTGTGTTGATTGAATGTTCCACATTGTTCATCTCACATTGTGTAAGAGTCCTATAACTCAAGGCAACAGAATACTCAATCTGAAGTATCCCTTAGCATTTTAGTTTTAAGGAGAAATCTCAGAGAACAATAAGATGGCCGATCACGGGAGGCAGGTGTAGCTGTGAGTACAGAAAGCTTTGAGACAGGATCCAGTGGAGAGGTAACTCCTGGTCGAGGAGAGTTACCGGGCGAGGTGACTGAGGCTCCCTGAAGCCAACTGGCAGGAGGCTAGTGTCACACAGGTGAGGAAGAGCTGCCGAAAACGTTCAGCATTGTAGCTGCCAGCACAGGAGGGTGAACACAAGCACCCCGAGCCTCAGACAAAAGCCTGGTGAGTTTCGAACCAGTACAAGGAGGCAGTGGGAGGCAAAGGAACCCATAGGACAAAACACTGGTGAGGGAAGGCAAGTCCGAGGGGAAATCCACAGGCATGGACTGGGCTTCCCTTCCCACCCTCCAACCGAGGAGGGCACACCATTTGGGAAGGAGTCATGGGGTGGGGGGAGGAACAAGCTGGGGTGTAGACCACCTCGGAGAGGGACACGTGGAGCAAGAACTGAATCTGCCCACTTCCGAGAGGCAGATGCAGGATCCCTGGGAGGCAGAGCAGAGACCCAAATACCAAATAGCAGGAGAGTGCAGATCCCTGGCCATTCAAAGTCAAGGCTATTGGGCATGCCCGCACAAGCAGGTACATAGTGGGTGTTCCTGTGCCTCAACAGCCTCATTGCCCCTGATAGGTGCCCCAAAACACTCCATCAAAACACCAGAGACTGAAGGCCACGGGGGCACGTATATTACCAACAGGAATGAGAAAGTCCATAGATCCAAAAAGCCACGGGGTAGGGCAAAAGAAAAACAGGAAGCAACATACATGAGGAAGCCAGCGCTTCCCTCAAAAACGAACAAAAGGTCACATTGTTCTTGGAGCTGCAGTATGAAGATATTGAGGATCTCTCAGGGAATACAAAAAAAAAATCATAAATTTTAAGAATTAATCTGTTGTGGCCTTATTATAGAATAGCTAAACCAGCATATTTCAAAGAGTGGGCTTTGAACTCCATGCATCATTGTCACCAGGATTACTTATGAAACTGGGGCAGCTATTATGGCTACAGGTTAAGCGCTGGGAAGGCTACATCCCAAAGCTGACTGGGATCTGCTCCTGCCTCCCCCCACTTTTTTTTTTAAAAACATTTATTTGTTTTTTATTGGAAAGTCAGATTTACAGAGAGAAGGAGGCACAGAGAGAAAGATCCTCCATCCACCAATTCATTCCCCAAGTGGCTGCAACAGCTGGAACTGAGCTGATCCGAAGCCAGGAGCCAGGAGCCAGGAGCCTCCTTCTGGTCTTCCACATTGTTGCAGTGACCCAAGGTCCTGGGCCATCCTCTACTGCCCTCCTAGGCCAAAAACAGAGAGCTGGTAGGGAAGTGGAGCCATAGGGACATGAATCGATGCCCATATGGGATCTTGGTTCATGTAAAGTCAGGACTTCAGCCAACAGGTTACCATGCTGGGCCCTCCTTCCTCCATTTAAATCCAGCTTCCTGCTAACTTGCATTTTGGGAAGGCAGTAGATGATGGTTCAAGGACTTATTGTCCCTCATGTGAGAGATGGATTAAATTCCAGGTTCCTGGCTTTTTCCTGGTCCAGCCTTGGCTACTGAGGACCTTTGGGATGTGAAATGGCAGGTGGGGAAAAATTCCTATGGCATTAACAAACAAAAGGCTGTGTATTGCCATAGGCTGTGTAACCAAAGGCTCTGTATTATAATTGAACATTCTCTAGAGCCCACATGCTATTTTCTGAACTTTGATCATTAATGTTTTCTTTTACATGTCTGATTAGGCTTAATGTGATGGTTAGAGAAGTGTGTTGGTGCATTAAATTCATCAACCGAAAACAATTAAAAAAAATCATATACCTGGGCCTAGCATGATAGCCTAATGACATAATCCTCACCTTGCATCCACCAGGATCCCATGTGAGTGCTGGCTTGTATCCTGGCTGCTCCACTTCCCATCCATCTCCGTGCTTGCAGCCTGGGAAGGTAGTAAAGGATGACCCAATGCCTTGGGACCCTGCATTCTTGTGAGAGACCTGGAAGAAATTCCTGGCTCCTGGTATCATCTGTTATCTCCCGAGATACATGTTAGTTGGAAACTGGAAAAGACACTGGGGCTGGGCCTAGAACTCAGGTACTTTGATATGGCTTAACTTCTATACCAAAATGCTTAATCACAGTAACTGAGCTTTGATTGCCAAAGTCATATAGCCAATTAACTAAGCAACAATCAATTGATTTCTCTCTCTTTGTACATCTAGATAGGCCTGGCTATCAGGCCTCTCAATTTTCTACTTCACGTTAAGGCAAGCAGAAATGTTCATTTTTAAGATATTTGCTTGGAAGCCCCTAGTATGTCTCTAATCATACTGTAGTCAGCAAAAAATAAAAACAGAACCCACAACAAGTCATTCAACAAATATTTAGCCATGATCCTATTGCTGTCCAGTATGCAGTTCTACATGAACATATTTATAGGAGCAAATTACAGCTCCGGCCCTCAAGGCGTTTATGGTTAAATAAGGGAAATGAGGCATACACAGAGACAAGGATCATGCATGGCTCCAGAATGTAAGTGGCTTGGGTGTGGCACAGAAGAAATCTTCAGAGATGGGGGCGGGTCCTCCAGGCCAAAAACTTTATGTAATTGGTTTCACTCAGTGGTTGACTGAATGATATATGTTGCTTTCAGGAAGCCAGCTTCAGCAACAAGATTAAAAAAATATTTCAGTGCAACATAGGGAAGAAATTAAATTCAACCTCTCAACAACAAGCATAGAGTCATTGGATGAGGGCAGGCTTTGGGCATGATAAAGCCCTGATGGTTGCAGTGTTGCATCTCCAAAGCCTTCTTTCTTTTCCTCAGGTGGTGGAAATAAAACAGTCCTTAAAAGGAACGAAGTGAAGAATTTCCAGTTTTGTCCTGGAATAAATGGTTGTTGGCATTGAATAGAATGAAAATAATGATAGGCCTTTTGGCACCAAGGCATAATGACCCTTGTGGCCATTCCCCGGGCTCTGTACCCTGTACTTTCTATGGTAAACAGCAATTTGGGTGGCAATATTGAAATAGATGTTAACCCTTGGTTGCTCAGTGGGTGACACGTACATATAGAGCCCATATTGAACTCTCTGTGTACCAGGATTCATAGTCAAGCAGATCTCTTGATTTCTACCCCTGCCCCAAGCTCACTGCAATTGAAAGTCCATTATTAACACATTCACGGCCCAGGTTGAAAAAGCAGAGAATCCATGGATGGCTAGAAGACTTAAAAGTATAGCAGCTGCTTTGGCATAATATTGATACTACTTGGGAACTTAGGATCTAAATTCTGTAAATAAAATTATTACCATTCTAAACTTTGCAGAAGTCATGGTACAGTTAGGTTTCAGTTTGTTTTCTAAAGCTAAGGAAAATATAGATTATTTTCACCTCCATGCATGTGAAAACTCTTTGTGCTTTAGTACATATTAAATTAGAAAACCTGACCATAGGAGTGAGCTTTTGGGCTACTGGCCAAGCCACTGGCTGTGATGCTGGTGTCCTGGCTTGGAGTACCTGGGTTCAAGTATCAGCTCCATCTTTTGCTTGTGGCTTCCTGTCCCTGCAGGCCTGGGAGGCAGCATGGAGTGGCTCAAGTAGTTAGGTCACTGGGTTGAATTGCTTGAATTGCCTCGCCCAGTCTCTGCTGGGCCGCAAGGAATCGCAAGGAATGAACCAACCCCAGGGAGTTCTCTTTGTCACTTTCTCTCAGTCTCTTGCTCACTCTGTCTCTCAAATAATTTCAGAAGAAAATCTGAATTTTAAATACCACATTTGTAATGGTGTAATACCTTATTAGAATTCTCAGATTTAGCAAATAAGAGTATCAGTTGAATTTGCTTTTGAAATAAGCAAAAAAAAAAAAAAAAGCAGAAAATAATGTCTTAGTATACCCCATCAATGTTTACCAATCCTACCATTAGAACATTGCTAGATTATATAATATTCAGGGGGTTGGTTAATTTTTAGGAGGCAGGTGTATTTTTAATTCCTGGATTTTCATCTTTTCGCAATTCTGTGTATATCCCCTGATCATACAAGATTTCTGTAGATGAATGAAAAAATCTTTTGTGAGGTCTTTTAAAATTCATTTTCTTAAAAATATTTATTTTTACTGAAAAGGATGGCTGAGGTTGAGTGAGGCTGAAGCTAGGATCCTGGGATTCCATCTGAGGATCCTCCTTGTGGGGCAGAGGCCTGAGTTACCTAGGCTATTTTCTCTGCTGTCCCAGGTGCATCTGCAGAGTGTTGGAACAGAAGTAGATGAGCTGGGTCCCCTACTAATGCTCATATGGGAAAGTGACATTGGAAGTGGTAGCTTAACCTATAGCACCACAATGTTGGCTCCAACCATTCATTTCATAAGTGAATTATTTTAAAGTCCTGTACCTTCAGGCCAAAAAAAAAAAAAAAAAGAGAGAGAGATATTTCATTTTGGGTCCTTTTTTCTGTGCTCTCACAATTGCTTTTCTCTTGCTAATTGGAGTGGAATCAATGAGTTCTTAGTAGTATATCTATATCTGAGCCAGGAATGGGGTGGGTGGAGGTAGGGAGAGAGGAAGTCTGTGGAACTTAGTCAAAAAAGTAAAAATGCTTTAAATAAAAAAGAGCTCACATGGAATTTTCTTTACCTGACCTAAGTATTTTGCTGAACATTCCATCCATTTACGTTTGCAACAGAGAGCTCAAAAGTCTATGAAAAGTTGATGATTCTGCATTTATGTCTTACCGATTTTAGCTGGAGAGAAACATCTTTATTTTATAATATTTTCCTATATGCTTTCCTGATCATTTAGTTATTCCTTATCTCAAAAGGAGATATATTCCCATTATTGCAGGCTATCACTGAAGGCAGATGCTAAGCATGACAGATAGCAGTTATGTGTGAGTAACATTGGCTATTACCCAAGCTTATAATAGGTTTGGGAGGGTAATCAAATTATGTGAACAAATAAATATTAAGAAATTTATGTATATTAAGTAGTTGCTGTATTATCTCAGAAGATACCCTATCTATGAACCTTCAAGACAGCTTAGCCTTAAGTTATTATTAACTATATTATGACAACATCTGTGGTGAGGGAACCACATGAGAGATAATATTTTACTTTAAAAATGAGTGCTTCTTAATCTACAATAACAAAGACATGGAAACAATCTAGATGTGTGTCCAAAGAGGAGTGGTTAAAGAAACTGTGGTACATCTACTCCATGGAATATTACTCAGCTATTAAGAAGAATGAAATTATACCATTTACAACCAGATGGTCCCAGCTAGAGACCATTATGCTCAGTGAAATGAGTCAATCACAAAAGAACAAATACCATATATTCTCTCTTATATAAAGAAACCAACATGCAAAGTGTAACTGCAATAATCCTATCCATACTGTTTTGTCGTTTCTTTGCCTTTTTTGCTGTATCCCATGTGTTTTGATGGTTTTTCTTTTTTTAAATTTCAGTTCTGTTTATTCCAGATAATTCCTTTTCTCTTGTCAAATTCATCACTGGCTCATAGATTACACGGTGGCATCTTCCCCCCACCCCCCAATGAATGTGTCTACATTTCTCATGAATTCCTCAATTTTTTTTGAAGATTTATTTTATTTTTATTGGAAAGGCAGATATACAGAGAGGAGAGACAGAGAGGAAGATCTTCCATCCGATGATTCACTCCCCAAGTCAGCGCAATGGCCGATGCTATGCCCATCCGAAGCCAGGAGCCTCTTCCGGGTCTCCCACACGGGTGCAGGATCCCAAAGCCTTGGGCTGTCCTTAACTGCTTTCCCAGGCCACAGGCAGGGAGCTGGAAGGGAAGTGGGGCTGCCGGGATTAGAACCGGCGCCTATATGGGCGCCCAACCAGGCGTGCAAGGTGAGGACCTTAACCACTGCACCATCACGCCGGGCCCTCCTCAATGTTTTAATAAAAAATATAATTTATATACCTACTTGGTAGTATAATCACCAATGTGTTTTCAAAGCTAATTATAAATTTACAATAATCAAAACCATATGCTATTTTTATAAAAGATAAATAGGTAAATCATCGGTGTTGGCCTCACAGTAAGATGCTTTTGCACACCTCTTAGAATGACTAGGGCCATGGTTCAACAGGCTAATCCATCTTCAAGTGTTGTATCCCACATTAGCACTGGTTCATGTCCCAACTGTTCCACTTCCTATCCAGCTCCCTGTTTGTGGCCTGGGAAGGCAGTGGAGGATGACCTAAGTCCTTGAGACTTTGCACATATGCAGGAGACCTGGAAGAAGCCCCTGACTTCTGTCTTTGGCTATACTCAGCTCTAGCTATTGTGGTCCTTTGAGGGGTGAACCAGCAGATGGAAGATATTTCTCTCCTTCTCTCCTCTGATTTGGCTGATATTTAAGCTAGTGGCTGAGGTGCCAGTATTTCATATCAGACTGCCTGAATTTGATACTCAGCTCCAGCTGCTTATTGCAGCCTCTAGCTGAGGCAGTGAAGGATTGGGTACCTGATTCTTGACAGCCTCATGGGAGACATGAATTGAGCTCACTGCTACCAGTTTAAGCCAATCCCACCCAGCTCCAGCTCTCAAGGGTTGGAGTCAAACAGTGAATAGAAGCCTTTTTTCTCAGTTGCTGTGCCTCTCAGAAAAACCTAAGTATCAGCTTATAATATTTTCCTTGAAATGCTTCCATAGTGAATGCCATAACCTTCATAAGTTACTGTGGAAGCAAATAACATCTTCTCCTTAGTAAATGCATTGCATTTCCCTTAAATTTTATTGGTCGTTGGTTCATCTTACTTAAGAGAGTAAGATACCTCATAATAAAGAGAGTGTCTTTTGTAGAATATCTTGAGGCCGAGGTGAAGAAAAGGATGTTATCGAAGAAAAATGAATTTCACTTCACTGCTAAAAGAAGTCGGATATTGTATGAAATAATAACTGGACAGTATACATGTTCATTGATTGAAAGACTAGTACTTTGGTGGCAGTTCTCTTCTGCTATGTGAACTGGCAAAGAAAGAGGTACTGATTAGGCACTCAATGATTTTATTCATAATTTTTTTAAAATCAAAAAGTTCTAGAAAAGCAAAATGGTTTTATACTTTTGGTAGTAGTTTATTGCAACTTGTGAAATCGAAAGTCCAGTGGACTGCCAAATTGGAGAGGTAGCTGTATATCAACTGGTCTGTGTTTAGTTCCACGAGTGCAGACAAGGCTTTTCACCTCTCTGGACATGAGTTTCCTTACTCATGACATTGAATGGTTAATAGATGATCATTCCTGTTCTACTTCTAGTACTTTTTAAAAGACATGTAGAGTTTTTTTTTTTTTTTTTTGCATCAAATTGGTTACTACCTAAAGAGACAGGTTGATTGCTACAACATGAGCATTGAAGAACAGAACAAAATGCTTCACAAAAGCAGGCCAGAGGGTTTGTTCCTGACCAATCTGAATAAATGCTTTAATTATCCATTGGCATTGAACATCTGTGATGTTAGTAATACATAACAATTGTATTAAATCCCCGGCAATTTCTGTTTTCTCAAAGTAGGTGATTAAAAGTAATAAAGAACTAGTTTGTAGGTCTTTTGATTTACATATTTATTCTTAACTACATGAAAGATCAACACAGAGACCTTCTATCTGCTGGGTTATGCCTCTTCCTATGTTCTTCCCCCCCAAAACCCTACTATAGGCAACAGTGGACCAGGCTGAAGCCGGAGGCCTGGTATTCTTTCTATGTCGCCCATGTGGACAGCAGGGCCCCTAGCACTTGAGCTGTCATCTACTGCCTTACAAGATGATGCATTAATAGGAAGCTGGGTCAGAAGCAGAGGTGCCAGCCCTTGATCCAGTGCTCCAATATGGGATACTAGCATCCCATGTGGAAGCTTTAATCTGTGGTGCCACAATACTTGCTTTGATCTTCTGATGTAAGCATTCAGGATATTTGACAAGGTCCACTGAAAACTGATAATCATAAATGTCCTTAAATTAACACTTAAAAAAATGCTACAGCTTTCTTCTTTAAAAAATGATTTTGGGCTGGCACAGTGGCATAGTCAGTTAAGTTGCTGCAGCTGTTGTGCTTCTAATCCAGCTCTCTGATAATAATGCCCCCAGGCAAGCACTGGAGGGTGGCCTGACTGCTCGGGCCGCAGTACCCACATGGGAGACCCAGACGAAGTTCCACTGAAACCATTTGGGGAGTGAATTCTGGGCTCCTGGGGTGGAAGGTCTCCCTCTCCATCCTTCCTGGCCCTAACCCTATCCTGTTCTTTAACCTGCTATGCCAGAATGCCAGCCTATCTGTTTTATTCTTAGGCTGAACATCTGAGCCCTGTGGTAACTATATCCAACCAAGTATATTACCAAATTGTCACTGTACACACCTTAGCAACAGTGCTATTTTCATTTACTTATCATTGTTTCGTAAGCAGATTGAGATGTTAACATCTAAAATCATTAATGATTACTTTTTCGAGTATATATATTTTTTCAAAAGAACAAAATTTGCGTTATTCTGGGAACCTTAGAAGAGGTGATGTATACACAATTATCCTACACGGGCCTTTCTTTCATCCAGTCCTATCAGGTAATTTTATCTAGGTTCCTATATTCAGTGATGATGTTTCATTTACATTTAGTTTGAGATTGCTGTTAAATGATTTTATATTTATACACAGATAGGGAGATCGTAAGATCAGTATATTTTGGAGAGCTAAAATTTTAAGAAATATGCAGTGGCACTACAGTTGCATTTTTTTAACTTTTGGGTTTTTTTTAAAAAAGATTTATTTATTATTTTTTATTACAAAGTCAGATATATAGAGAGGAAGATCTTCTGTCCGATGATTCACTCCCCAAGTGAGCGCAACGGCTGGTGCTGCGCCGATCCAAAGCCAGGAGCCAGGAACTTCTTCCGGGTATCCCATATAGGTGCAGGGTCCCAAGGCTTTGGGCAGTCCTTGACTGCTTTTCCAGGCCACAGGCAAAGAGCTGGATGGGAAGCAGGGCTACTGGGATTAGAACCAGTGCCCATTTGGGATCCTGGGGCATACAAGGTGAGGACTTTAGCTGCTAGGCTATCACCTCGGCCCCAGTTGCATGTTTTTAATGAGTTGGTAAATTTGTATATTTCATTGAAGTCAATAGCCATGAATGTGTCAAGGGCACCTCACAGTTTTTCAGTGGGTAACAAACATCATGACATACACTTTCAGTTTTTGTCTCTTAATGTCTACAATGGCAAATCTGAAGTATGACTAATGTTGCTTTTGCATTCCAATTTGATGATGAACCTTAACCTTGTACCATTTCATGCCATTAAGAGAGAAAAAAAATATACTTACTGGCAAAGGAAATGGCTAGTAAAGTAATTTGAATGATGGAAATAGAACAGTTCCCAGCATGAAATGAAAGTATCTTTCACCAAGGATGGATTGAATTATAGAAGTCTTTCTCTTGTAGTTGTGTTTTACAGTCAAAGATCTTACTTAAATGTCTCTCCTTGTGCCTGTTGTATGATCTCTGACCACTGAAGTTTTGCAGTCTGAAAAATGGCTGTATTCACAATCTGGGTAGTCACAAAGAGTCTTACATAATCTTCAGGCTTTAAAAAAAATCTGTATTTTCATCTACTTGAAAGGCAGAGTACAGTACAGTAAGAAAGTACAGGGGAGGGTTCTCTAATGTGCTGGATCACTCCCAAAATGCCAGGGCTGCGCCATGTTGAAGCCAGGCACCAGAAATTCCATCTGGGTCTCCCACATTGATGTCAGGGGTTGAAGCAATTGAGTCATCTACTGTCTCCCAGGGTGCACATCAGCAGCAAGCTGGGTGGAAACTGGAAGAGAAACTCCAAAATTACTATTGGATTTATAGACCTCCCAAATGATGTCATAATACCTACTGCTTTCAAGCTTTGAAGGGGATGGGCATTCTATGATGCCTACTCCATCACATATGTCACATAAATCTATACATTTACCATATGAACTTTTAGGTATGTTTCTTTCAAATACAAAATGCCTGAAATGTGTTTTCTCATGTGAAGATGATCCAGGGGAGCCTAGCAAATAAAGCAGCCTAGTGTCAAGTAAGAATGCGATTAACTTTTTTAAAAAAGTATTATTTGTATTTGAAAGGCAGACTTTCAGAGAGAACACACACACACACACACACACACACACACACACACACACAGAGATTTTCCATCTACTGGTTCACTCCCTGATTGGCTATAATGGCTGGAGCTGGGCCAATCTGAAGCCAGGAGCCTGGAATTTCTCCTGAGTTCCAAGGACCTGGGGTCATCCTCTGCTGCTTTCCCAGGCCATAAACAGGGAGCTGAATTGGATGTGGAGCAACCAGGACTTGAACACCGTGGTGCACATTTGTTATGTTGGCATCACAGATAGAGATTCTAACCTACAATGCGACAACACTTGTCCTATAACTAAGTTCTAAAACCAGCTGCACTGCACAATTTAGAGGATCAGGAAAGTGCATTCACTTTTAAAAAAAGATTTATTTATTTTTATTACAAAGTCGGATGTACAGAGAGGAGGAGAGACAGAGAGGAAGATCTTCTGTCCAATGATTCACTCCCAAGTGACCGCAATGGCCAGTGCTGTGCTGATCCGGAGCCAGGATTCAGGAGCCAGGAACTTCTTCTAGGTCTCCCACGCGGGTGCAGGGTCTCAAAGCATTGGGCCGTCCTCGACTGCTTTCCCAGGCCACAAGCAGGAAGCTGGATGGGAAGTGAAGCTGCCTCTGGGATTAGAACCGGTGCCCATACAGGATCCTGGCACATCCATGGCAAGGACTTTAGCCACTAGGCCACGGCGCCACAATGGCGCCACAATGGCGCCACAATGCCCAAGTGCATGCACTTTTAAAATCAGTTATTGAGAGGCTAAGTGCAAGAAAGTCTCTTTCAAAGCATAAAGCAATAGTCAAATGTGAGGAATTTTCTCTATGCCATCCATATGAATGTTGTGGGTTTTCCATTTTCTGAGATACAAGCCATATAACTGAAATACACTGAAGTGATAGAGATAAGCTTTGTGGTATTTTATTAGATTGAAGTTGTATAGAATACATTTTCATCTATAATGCCTAAAAACCAAACCAGACAATTTTGTAATGGTTGTAACTGTATATTTTACCTAGTTGTGGTAGTTTCCCTATGTTATCTAGCGCAATTTGTTGAAAGCATCCTGTGAGGTAATGATATTATTGCCATATTATAATGAAGAAACATATGAAGCCAGAATTACAGATTGATGAAATCTGGCCCATCACTTTTGTATTATGCTTCCCCCCAAGTTTCTAAAGTGTGTTTATAAATCTATTCTAGTCTATTCTATTTGCAGTGGAACAATTTCCAGAATAGATGCAAGATAAAAATGTTAGTGACACTTCTGGAAATGACAGATTCCATGTAGCCTCATCATCCATTGAACAGTATTCTGGTGAAATTGAGAGGGATAATTGAGACCACAGAAGCACAGAAGCACAGAAATTATTGGAGGAAAAAAATCTACTTGATTTCTGACAGCATACCATATGAATGCACTTGGCCTTGTGATAGTGGAAACCAAAGTAGGGGCCTGTAGATTGTCATACTGTTAACTTAAAAAGGTTTCTCAACGTTTCCAAACCAATGACTGTTTTGATTCACCAACAAGCCATTATAAAAAAAATTCAGTTTAACATCTTAGAGATGAGTGGGAGCCTATGGGAATTCTCTCAGCAATACCACCACTCTGCAGCTGTGGACAATTTTGCAATTATTCAAAGTCTTGCATACTCCTTGTGAGGAAAATAGAGTTTTATTATGGTGTTTTAGAGAGCTTTAAAATCTTAATGGCAGAATCCTCCAAGGATTAGTGCTGGGTTTGGCTTAGATTATCAAGTACATATACATATTATGGAATTACTACAAGGTGATTCCAGATTAGTGACAAAAAGTCATTAAGATTAAATTGGTCTCAACCCACATTTGTAACCTCATTTCAGTCATGATTCTACCCATGCTACATTCTAGGAAGACAGAATTATTTCCCAGCTATAAATCTTCCTACTCTTTTTCTTCTTAGAAGTCTCTTCAATTTTTTTTTACTTTTACCCAAGTTTGTTTTTTCAAATCACATGTATATTCCCATCTCTGAAATTTCCTCACTTCATTTATTCAATCATATATTAAAATATGAAATTGACAAGTTCTTAACCCCTCGAATAAGCACCTCCGTTAGGCAAAGCCAATCAGTGCTCTTCACCATCCTACTTCTGCACCTCTCTATCTACATGTAATTGGGTTAAGCGATTTTCACAAGAATCTTCTCGCTGTAAATACCATTGCCAATTTAAAACGAAAAGAAAGAAAATAAAATCTTAAATATTTAAAAATCCTTTTCACTTTATTCAATAAGGCTGAGAGATGCAGAGATTCCCCCCAGCTGGTTCACTCCCTGGTTTAAGCTAGCCTGCAACTTTATCTCCGTCTCCCACACCAGCGGCAGGGGCCCCAGGACTGGTGCCATCACTTGCTGCCTTCCTGGGTGTACTAAAGGAAGCTAGAATTGAGAGTGGAGTCAGACCATGAATCCAGGCAAGCTGATATGGGTTGTGGGCATTGCAAGCAACACTGTGCAAAATGTACCCTCCTACACACACCTGTTTTTCTTTTTAAAAATTTCATTTTTGCCTGAAAAGCAGGGCAGGGAGAGGCTGAAGAATGACTAAATGTGATCTCTCAATCTCTCTAAGCTGTTCTTTGAGGCTGAACGCTTCAGCTTCTCTCTTTCCCTCTTATCTCAGTGTTTGAATATTCCTCCCCCTTATTGTTTACTCCAGTTACATCAAGTAACACCAGCTTATTCCACCAGCACAGAACTGCTGCTAGCCCTCACTCTGGGAATGCAGCCCCTGATTTAATGAACAGAGCCTTGGTTGGATATCAACCCCATCGCATTCTCTCTCATGTAGAGAATAATGGTGCAGCTATGAGATGCTAAGCAGGTTTCACTTTGGAGTACCAGTTTTTTCTTTCTTTTTCTTTTAATTTACAAGTTAGAATCAACAGACCAAGAAAGTCCCACGGGATCAAATGGGGTTATGACATAGAAAGCATTATGTATGTTTGAGAGTAACTCAAAATGCCATTGTGCTGTATCCATTCTCAGAGCTTTCCTTTCTTAGAGCTCTGGTATTGTTGCTGAGAGTCAGTTTTGTGTTGGGGATTTGATGGGGTGGCCACTCTGTCTGCTAATAGCAGGAAGTCTTGCTGCTGTAGGTTCAAGACCCCCAGGAGGGCTAGCTAGAGGACCAGGAACCAGGATGCCTATAGGTGTAGAGGTGGTGGGATCTGATTTCAGCTTAGCCCCCTTTTCTTGGCAAGGGGTTGAGTTGGCATAGCAGCAGAGACAGCAGGAGCCAGGGCCAGCAGTGCCAGAGACTTGAGAATGGGAGAAGAGATAACACGTGCATGTTAAGGACAGTGGTGGGTAGTTCACATGGTGGTGTATACGAGCATTGGGTGGCACAGAAGAGGTGGCAGGCACCAGATGGGTGCTGGTTAAATGGCTCCGAAGTGCTGCCAGTGTGGGTCCTTCTTGGGGCTGTTCTTAGGGATGGTCACCAGAAGCCCTTATTCTTCTTGTGGCCTTGATGCCACTTGCTGTAGCAGGAATTTTTTTTCCAGCATTTGTGCCAAGACGACGTCATCAGTGGGTTTGTTGTAAATGTAATCGTTGGTGAACATAGAATTGAAATCCTGTATACACTCAGAGAGAGCTCAGGAGTAATGTATTTCAAATATCCTCTTAACTGTAGCCATGTCCACAGGCTGTTTTACCATGGTAGTTCTTGGGAGCTCCGGGGACTGCATGAGGGAAAGGAAGAATCTAAGGATTTTGGCCACTGTGGTCCTCTCCTAACTTACAGTGGAAATCAATGGACCCAATTGGACAGCATCCACAGGGCACTGCCAGAATGGCATAGAGCCTTCCTCTCCCTCTTGTGCAGATGGTGAAGCTGACTGGTAACTTGGCCTGACATTTTGGGAATAGGCAAACAGGGATGGCTTTTTCTCCAGTGTTGCTGCTTGTGGGGGTCATCCCCTGTAACCCTGCATTCTCTTCCCCTGGGACCTTGTTGTGGGGAGTCACGTTTTATAACACGTTTTGACCGCAGGGACCAACACTTCCCTCAGCTGCAACAAACCCCGCTTGCCTTTTTTCCTCTCACCATCAGCTCAAGTGTAACCTGAGTAGTGGGGGAGGCCACTGCCTTTGACTCTCCTGGTGATAAAACCTCCATGGAGCCTGTGTGAAAGCAGTCTCTTCAGACTCTGCCTGTTGGAAAGCTTCCAAGCTTGGTGCACTTTACAAGTGGGGCAAAACAAGAAAATGATGACCGAGGTTAGGCAGGTAGGTGAGCAAGGCCGGAGATTGACTCTTCAAACCCCAAGATGGTCTCTTTATCCAGACATCATCAGCAATACAGCCCTCTCTTGGTCTGCAGTAGTGTTCTCTTCCTGTCTGGGTCATCCACAAGAGAAAAAGCCCCGTTGAGATCTTGGATGGAGGCGGATGAAAATGAAAACTAATTTAGGGGAGCTGTTGCTTCCATCTTTCAATTCTTTGAGGGTAGAATAGAGGTGGTGGCAGACTCCTGAGCATTGGGTGGGACCTCAAAAGGGGGAACCCTGGGAGCTCCTGTGGGATCTGTTCTGTCACTAGGACTAGTCATAGGCTGAGACGAACACCACTTCCAAGGAATGGTAATGGCAGCCCTTGATGACTTGAAGACTATTTTGGTTAGGCAGAATCTTCCAGCTCGTTCTAGAGGTTGGTCCACTCTCCAGTGCTAAAATAACTGAATATAAATTCTGATGAATCAATAGTACATGGTGCTGTGCAGTATTCCAAGCCTATTTTTAGGCTCAATAAAATGTCCTATAAATACTGATGGTTTATGGGGAAAATGGCTTTAAGGGGTGTCAGGAACGTGTTACCAAAAACTAGAGGTTTCCTGTATGTAGTGTAAAAGAAGCAGCATGGGGCAGCAGAGGATGGTATAGCAATATAGGGCCAGGCAAGTTATAGAGTTCATAGAACTATTGCTTGCAAATCCCTTTGTAATGTAAGGCAGCAAATCTACTTTGCCAGGTCTAAAAAGCCTGGAGCTTAGCCAAAGTGTTTTTGCGAGTACTCTGCTACACAAAACTACTCTTTGCCTAAGTGAAAGAACAGCAGCGGACTATGATCTTGGCTTCCATCTGGCTGGGCCTGGCCTAGCTCTGTTGCAACCATTTGGAGTATAGACCAGTCTCTGCTGGCTCGCCCTCGCGCTCTCTCTCTCTCTCTCTCTCCCTCTCCTTCTTTCTCCCTCCTTCCTCTTCATCCCCTCTTTTTACCACTCCTCCTGCTAATCTCCCTTCTATCCAGTGCTTTCCTAAACCAAGCCCAGCTTTCACATTAATGTTTTCTTTGCTGGAGTGCTTTCATATTCAATACCGAGAGATTCAATACCAAAGGCTACTTTCTCAGGCCTTCCTTGGAGTAATGCATTTCAAATTCTCCCCATTCACATCTCCTATCTGTCTTCCCTGTTTTCTTTTTCTCCAAAGTGCTGATCATCAAGTGACATGCTCTATGCTGTTTTTATTTGTATACCATGTATGCCCATCCCCTTTTGCCAATGGCAAAATTTTTAAAGGATGGGGTTTTGGCCTTGCGTAGAACAGTGCATGGCACATAATGTATGCTCAGAAATTGCTCATTGAATGAAAGAGTTGAGCAGCCATCTACTCTATTCTGAGACTTCTACTTCTATTCCACTTCTATTCTGTGGAATCTTTGGGGACTTCCTATGAACTGTTTCTTTTCCACTTCTGTCCTCTTGAGTAGGTGTACTTAAGTGTTAATTTGCAATATGTAATTTTTCTGGTAACATTTGCAGCCACAATTGCATGAGCCATTTTCTTATCAGACACAATTTATTGAAAAGTTTATTCATTGTGTTCAAAATTGTCTCTATAGTTATATCTCAGGCCTTTATTGTAGCTGATTGTCATTCACTGAGTCCTTAGCATAATTGAAATTTATATTTGCATTGGTATTGCATCTTGTATTCTTGCCTTAGACAGATGCGTGGTATGGTAAAAGTTATCAGACTCTTCTTCCACCCACATAAAGAATGTGCAACTAGGGCCTGGCGTGATGGTGCAGTGGTTATGGTCCTCGCCTTGCACACCCGGGATCCCGTATGGGTGCCAGTTCTAATCCTGGCAGCCCCACTTCCCATCCAGCTCCCTGCCTGTGGCCCAGGAAAGCAGTGGAGGACGGCCCAAAGCTTTGGGACCCTGCACCCTTGTGGGAGACCCGGAAGAGGCTCCTGGCTTCAGATTGGCTCAGCCCCAGCTGTTGCGGCCGCCTGGGGAGTGAATCATCGGATGGAAGATCTTCCTCTCTGTCTCTCCTCTCTGTATATCTGCCTTTCCAATAAAAATGAAATAAATCTTTTTAAAAATGTCCTATATAATGTTTAGTTGCACATTCTTTTCTTTAAAAAGATTTATTTTATTTTCATTGGAAAGGCAGATATACAGAGAGGAAGATCTTCCATCTGATGATTCACTCCCCAAGTCAGCGCAACAGCCAATGCTATGCCCATCCAAAGCCAGGTTCCAGGAACTTCTTCCAGGTCTCCCACGCGGGTGCAGGGTCCCAAAGCTTTCGGTCGTCCTTGACTGCTTTCCCAGGCCACAGGCAGGGAGTTGGATGGGAAGTGGGCTGCCAGGATTAGAACCGGGACCAATATGGGCACCCAACCAGGCGTGCAAGGCGAGGACCTTAACCAGTGCGCCATCGCGCCAGGCCCCATATAGGACATATTTAATCCAAAAATTATTTATCCAAAATTCAAATTTAATAAGGAATACTATTTTTAAATCTTGTAGTCTTAACTATGATGGACATACATGCATTTTCTTCCTAGCAAACAAAACATGTACACATATGTAGTATACAATTGGCAGTTCCATTGTAATAACAGTACTTCTAATAATGTTTTTTTTTCTTCTTTCTTTTTTTTATTGTTATTAACATTGTATTATGTGATACAATTTTATAGGCACTGGGGATTTTCCCCACCCCTCCCATACCCCTCCCCCCATAGTGGATTCCTCCACCTTGCTGCATAACCACAGTTCAAGTTCAGTTGAGATTCCTTCATTGCAAGCATAAAGTCCAGCATCTTATTGTCCAGATAAGTTCAGTGGCCTCTTGGGGAGACCTTCTCTGGTCTGAAGGTAGAGTTAACAGAGTAAAGTTCCGGTCAGTTAAAAGCCCCAAGAAAACCTCAGCATCAATATACAGCATTATGGAATTAATTGACATAGTATTGAGTAAACAATATGTTAAAAATAATGCAAGTTCAATTCTTCGAAACATCTGGGTTGAGACAGTATCAATGACAGGTTCAAAAAATAACAAACAACCAAACAAAAATTACAGGTTAAATCAAGGCAAATAATATTTTAAAATTTTATTTTCATTTAGTTTGAAAGGAAAAGATGTGGATCTTACATGCATTGGCTTACTCTCCAGTTACCTGCTATAGTTAGAGTTAGGCCAGGTTGAAGCTAAGAGCCAGGAACTCCATCTGGGCCTCTCCTGTGGGCTCCATTAGCAGGAGGATGGGTCAGCCATATAGAGTAGCCAGGACTCATACCAGGTGCAAGGATGTGGCATTGGGCCTCCCCAGCAACATGTTAACCACTGTGTTAAATGCCTGCCCTGTGCAAAGACATTTTAACTGGAGTCTTTTCTAGGAAAAATCTGAAAGGTTTTTTTTACTATTGAAGCTTACAAATGAAGTGTAAGTGATAAGGTACACATGGACTATAGACTATACCAGGAGCAGGTGCTTAGCCTAACTGTTAGGATACTCATATCCCATATTAGAGGACCTGGATTTGAGTCCTAACTGCACTTCTGATTCTAGCTCCCTGCTATTACATACCCAAAGAGATGACAGGTAATGGCCAAAGTAATTGAGCACTTACCACACATGAGGGAGTTCTGGACTGTGTTTCTGGCTTTGGTCCAGTCCAGCTTCAGCTCTTGGGGACTTTGGAGAGAATGATGACCCTGCTTGTCTCTCTGCTTCTCAAATAAATTTTGAAATATACCAGAAATAAGAAAGTATTCTCTTGAAAATTAAAGAAGTGGTTTGGTTTTTAAAAAAAGATGTTGTACCCAGTAATAAATGTATGGATTTTAATATTCCTATGAAGAGATCCAGCTAGAAAATTTTGAAAGCAATATTTACAAGTGTTTGGTATATTCATGTATAATCACATCAGTCAAATACTAATGATGGAGCACTTACTGTATTCGGACTTTCATATAGAGATGATGACATGGTTCCTGGACTCAGAAAGTCAACTATCGATAAAATTCAAAATGCCTTTATAACACTAGGAGAAAGCCAGAGGCAAATAATAACGTCTGCAACAATAGGGGAAAATATAGAATTTATTATTTCTGTTAGGGGAAAATGAGAGTAAGGGAAAACTGCCTCAACAGACGAATCTTGTGATCATTTTTGTATACTACTGTGTGATAACTTCTTCAGTATTTATGATGCATCATGATCTAACAGGTAGTGAGTGTTTCCATTTCCTTAAATCCAATAGGTTATTCTTAAAACAGAGAGAGAGAGCAAGCAAATTAGAGGAGCCAGTTCGGTGGCACAGAAGGAAAAACTTGTGCATGCAGTGCCAGCATCCCATATGCGTGCTAGTTCTTGTCCAGGATGCTCCACTTTTAATTCAGCTGCCTGCTTATGGCCTTGGGATGCTGTACCCAAATGGGAGACCTTGAAGAATCTCCTGGTCCTGGCCTCAGATCAGCTCAGCTCTAGCTACTATGGCTATTAGGGGAGTGAATCTGTGGATGGAAGCCCTCTGTGTGTGTGTCTTTCCTTCTCCATCCCCAAATGCCTGCAGTGGTTGGGCCTGGGCTGAGCTGAAGGCAACTTAATTTGGGTCCCACATGAGTGGTGCCACCTACTGCTTTAAAGGATCTGCATCAGTAGGAAGCTGGAGTCAGCTGCTGGAGTCATATATTGAACTTAGGTATTCCAATATGGGACATGAGTTTAATAAACACTTCACCATACCATCTTTACTAATTTTTTAACGTAAAAGGCTATAGATCTTCCAAGAAAAAATAAACTTACAAGAATGCATAACACTGCCAGGTTAAGAATGACATCGTGGTGCTATTATTCTTTAACATAAGCTAAGGTTCTTTGCATACTTTTGCTTGATGATTTCTCTATTAAATACTGATGTGGTCTTCTGCTTGCTTCTGATTCTAGAGGTTGTAGTGGATGGAATGTAATTTATTAATAAAGGCCAATCCTGGATTGAGAAGAACATTATTTTTTATTAATTAAATAATTGAGAGAGATTTTCTATTCACTATTTTACTTTCTAAATACCTACAATATCCAGTGCTGGGCCTGATCCAAATCCACAGCTGGAAACTCGATCCAAGACTCCCAAATGGATGGCATGAGCCCAATTACTGGAGCCATCACCAGCAGGAAGCTGTAATCAGGAGGATAGCTGTGTCTTGAAGCCAGGCACCCTTATATGGGATGCAGGCATCCAAGTAATAACTAGTAGGCCGAATGCCAGTCCCAAAGGGATGTTTTGACAAACATCCCTTTAAAATTTACTGTTACACTGTACTGGAATTTGATGTTCCCTGACAGAAGTGAGAAGTGCACATCTCAATTAATGGGACTTCTAAATGCAGACAGGTAGTCTTTGACTCCACTGAATACAAAACTGCCTCTGCCTTGTAACAGAAACAGTTGGCACTGGATCCTAGAGCTGGCTTCCTTGACCCTACTCTGGGATGGGGAGCAGCTGTCATTTCTCTGCAGGCTTCATTTGTTTGGCAGTCTCTAGCTGGCAGTAGATTACTTGGAGAGAAGCATTGTAGTCTTGTATTTCTTCAGGAAAGCTTTGGACTTCTTGGGAATCTCCAAACACTCGTCCTGCTGCTGGATGTGGATCTGGGCCAAGAACTGCAAGTGCATGTTATGCTCAGGAACAGCATGGATATGAGTGCTGTCCAGAAAGTGAAGCAAAGCATTATCCCGTGCCTGCTGGACAATCAGGGAGAGAGGATAAGCAGTTCATCTGAGATGAACTGTAGCTTAGAGGCATCAGATAATGGCCTTGCAATTGAGGTCCTCAGGACCCAGATATTCAATCAGGCCTCTAACTTTATTGTGCAGAATCATCACCATCTCCCTCTTGTTGATAATGTTCCCAAAGGCTACCCTTAACTTGATGAGGCCATAAGTGTCCTTGTGCAAGCTGCCTTCCCTGCTTGGCCCATCCTGTACACCCAGTGCTCCTACTCCAATAATTAGAACTATAGCCACTGCATGCTAATCACAGCTGCCTTCTTTACTACCACTTAGATTTTTTCTTAAAGCACTAGAGAATAAATATTTTACATGTACAGCTATAAGGTTCCTGTGATAAGTACTCATTTACATAGTTGTAATGCAAAAGAAGGTATAGGCAATCCACTAGTGAATGGGCATGAGTCTGTTCTAATGGAAATGTCAATTATAAAACCAGGTTGCAAGCCTTCAGGCCATAGTTTTCTGACCCTAGGTTCAGAAAGTGATCACAAAGATATAAAGTAATAGAAGTCAAGGTATGTGATTGTGTCCAAACCTGAATCCCCGGTGCCATATTTGATTTACTCCCTGTAATGAGAACATAGATTGTCACCACAGGCAGATAATTGAAATTTGAAAACCTAGCTTGAATTCTGTCATTCATTATGTGATCTTGATGATAGTACTTTCACCACTCTAGCATCAGTTTCCTCACCACTAACATAAAGATTAGGAATGGCAACTAGGAGAGCTGGTTGGAAGTATGTAGTAAATACCTCATAAACTGAACTTCTCAATGAACTCCTCCAGTTTATTGTAGCGATTCCTCCTTTCTTTTCCTTTGGAACAATTGGGTTTATTTCTCTTTGCATGGAGCAGGACGTGAAGGTAGCTGGCTGTCTTCTGGACTCTTGACACTTTTGACACAAAGATGTGTGGCAGAATTGGCACTTGGTAGGTGGGCAGAACGCTGATGTCTCAGGAAGATTTTTAAATACTTGTGGTTTTTTTTTTAATTTTTTTTGGGGGGGGGAGAAGTTTTGGTTCATGGAAGATTGAGATTCAGGAGTATAAGTTCCATCCTAGTCTCCCTGGGGGAGCCCAGTCCAAAAGAAAGGCTCCTCTCTCAGGGGGAAGTAGATGAGGGGAGCCCAGACCCACTGGTCAAATCAAAGGCCAAGGCCAAGGCAGGGTAATAGATAATAGATGCAGACCCCAGGCCAAGGAGCCTGTGATGAGCTCAGACTGACAGAGCCTTTCTTTGAACCAAGTTATCTTGATTGAGAACACCATCTTGACCTTAAATGCTATCTACTCTAAAAGCTACAGTTAGCTGGGCACATCAGGGTGATTGCATAAGTGTGAAGAGATGTCCCAGGAAATATATCACTCCATGTGAAAAGCATGCCATGTAACTTGACTCAAGGTCTCATGGGGTGTAAGGGGCTTAGATTGTGAGCTGCAGACCCCTTGAAGGTATGGCAGAGTCTTACAGTAAAGGATTCCTAATTAAAAAAAAAAAAAAGAAAAGAAACTTTTAACATTTCAGCAACCTTCAAATAAACAGCTTTGATACACCTTGGTTGATCCTGCCATGGTCTTCCAGCAAGACAGTCTACTCCTGGCCGCTGCTGGCCACTGGGTTACCTTGGCAGGTATAAGTAGGGGGTCCTGCTTTCCAATGATCATTAGCTCATCATTAGCTCATGAAAATGTTGGAGCATACTTCAAAGAGTTAACTGAAATGCATTATGAAAAACTACACATGGGTTTCAAAAAATATTTTTCTACCAAAATAAATTCATCTTTTAAATTTCATATTTCCATGAATTTTCAGAAGTACCTTCATATATCCCTGGAGGCCAGCTCATAGAGAGAGAGAGAGAGAGAGAGAGAGAGAGAGAAGTGTGAATGCTGGACCCCAGAGAACTTGTGAAATATTTCCCAAAATTTCTGTGGTAGAAAGGGGAACAGAGGATCTTGGAGAATGTGTGGGTGGGGGATGAGAGTGAAGTTCCTAGACAGTGCAAGCGAATAGAACCGGAAAAACACCAACTAATGATTTTTCTTTCCTGCAAGGCTGGTGTTGTCATGACAATAATATTTGTTCGTGCTAAAAATTGTGTACTTAGTAACTCTCTGATCTTTTGATGTGGATTTTCCCCCCCCCAGAGGGTTTTTTTTTTAAAGATTTATTCCCCTAGAGGTTTTTTTCCCCTGAAGGCTGTCGTGGTTTTCTCCCTGATGGCTCTTCATGTTCTTTGCTTATCCAAATGTTCACTTTTAGGCCACTTCTATTTTAAGGCACAGTATCTTGGATTCAGGCACAGTCTATGCTGTATTAGGAAGTTGCTGTCAGCCTTGCTTCAGTTCCATAGTATTTGGACTTCATGGTACTCATTGGAGGATTTTTAAGAAATCTTTCGTCATTTGATTCTATCACCCAGCTGTGAGAAGAATGCAATATCAGAATCACAGCCCCTTCTACTTAAATGTGTATGAATACACATTTACTTTATACTTAGCAAATGTATGTAAATGTATGTATGTAAATGTACTTAGTAAATAAATGTAAATATTAGTAATTTATATTTAGTAAATGTGTATGAATACTCTACTAACCTCCTTATGTGTGTGACTTTATTCACTTCTCACTGGCACTCTGTGTAACATGTGCTATGTGGAGACATAAGGTTAGCAAAGTTCCAAAAGTTGTGCAGCATTGCAGAGCCAGGAAGTAGTGCAAAACAGACTTACATCCTGGGCTTCAGAGCATATGTTATTAACTAGTAAGTCTACTGCCTTCCCTGGTGAGCAATTTTGATAATACAAAACATGACAATAGGACAAGTTGGCAGTATGTATGTATGTATGTATGTATATATGATAGTACTTACAGTAGTTTATATATATATGTGTATATGGATTCAAGCAAAAAGAAACTGATGAGTGCCTATATTTGACTACGTGTTCCATTAGTACTCCTTTGCACACCACAGTGTCACCAGCTCTGTGCTCCCTCAAGCCTTTTACTCTCATTAATTGTACTTCCTTCTCTCTTTGAGGTTCATTTAGAAGTATTAGTTGGTACCAGTGGTATTCTGTTTGCTATTAGCAGCTAGTGAATAAAATTAATATTCTTAAGGGTGCACTTTTGAATGCTTCCAAAAACTATTGTTTGAAGATGAAATTTATTTTAACCATTTTTTCAATTTACTTCAAAAAAAAAACTTGAGAACTTTGCAATTTTAAAGAGCAGAGTCTTGGCAACGTTAATTAGAAGAGTGTCTAAGGCTTGTTTTTTCTAACACTCTTTGAGCCAAGTGTCAGGACTGCTCACGTATCAGAATCTTCCCCATTTTGTTGTCTTCTCATTGCCTTAGAAGATGAAGCGTTCCTCCTTTAGGGAGCAGTACCTCCCCTCAGAATTGGCCTTTCCCCCTCTCTATGAGATGAACCTTCAACTCCACTGTGAGAAATCTCATGTTCCAAAGCTACCCCATGAAATAAATGATTGCTCAGAGTATGTTCAGAGCCACACCTCACAGGACTGTCCACTATTTGTGACTACAGTTTTGAGCTCTCTCACCCTTAGCCCACCCAGGTCAATTCTTAGGCCCCTGGAAACTTACAAAACTAAATGTCCTTGTGAATGGCCTCCAGGAATAATCCCAGGACTCTAGACTGATTAAACCATAGAAGTTCTCCTGCAGAGAGCTGGCATCATAGCACAGAGTCAAGCCTGTTTATAATGCTAGTATTCCCTCATGGAGTGCCAGTTCCAATCTCTGCTCCTCTGCCTCTGATCCAGCTTCCTGCTAATGTGCCAGGAAAAGTAACCAAAGATGGCACAAATAGTTGGATCCCTGCCACCTATGTGGGATACCCTGATGGAGTTCCTGGCTCTTGGATTCGGCCTGTCCCAACCTTGGTAGTTGTGGGCATGTGGGCAGTAAACCTAGGGGTGTTTTTTGTGTCTCTCTTTATCTACTTCATCCTGCTATCAAGTAAGAAAATAAATAAATCTTGACAAAGAAGAAGAAATTGCCATTCATTCTCTCTGGATTAGATGTCTTTCAAATTTCTGGAATATAACTTTAACCTGGGCAGTGGTTAGAATATAGGAACTGCTCCTGAGTCTTGAATGCAGCTTTTTTTCCTGTCACTTCAATCCTTTTAAATCATGTAATCCTTTTAAAAATGTTAACAAAAAGTTTAAAGTTTACTTTTCTATGAAATGTGGAGACACACCAAGAGTAATACAGGTAAAAAGAGATCTTTCAGGGGCTGGCACTGTGGTGCAGCACATTAATCTGTCCTTTTGTCTAGGCATCCCATGTGGGTGCCAGATGTAGTCCCAACTGCTTTACTTCCCATCCACATCTCTGCTTATGGTGTAGGAAAGCAGTGGAAAATAGCTCAAGTCCTGGGGACTCTGCACCCATTTGGGATGCCAGGAAGAAGCTCCAGGTTCTAGCTTTGGATCTTCCCTAGCTCTGGCTGTTCGAGGCTTTTGGAGAGTGAACCAGTGGACTGAAGACCTCTCTATCTCTTCTCCCTCTGTAAAATCTGCCTTTCACATGAAAATCTTGAAAACGTTCATCCACTGATTCATTTCCCAAGTGCTTGCAATATCTAGCCCCAAACTAGGAGGTCAGAATTTAACCCAGGTCTCTCATGTGTATGGTAGGAACTTAGCTGTATCAAGTCACCCATTGCTGCTTCCCAGGGTGTGCATTACAGCGAGGTGGATCGGAAGCACAAGAGCAGCGCTTGAATCTAGGCACTGTAATAGGGTATGTGTAGATCCAGGTGGTATTGTTAAGATTTTATTTATTATTTTATTAATTTTTTATTTGAAAGGCAGTATTGCAAAGAGGCAGAGGAGAACACGCACAATGCACACTCTGGAAGGGAGGAAAGAAGGAAGGACTAGACATAGGGAGAGCGAGAGAGAGACCGTGTTACCTTTTGTTGTGGATTCACTTCCCAAATGGCTATAATAGTTGGAGTTTATCCAGGCTAAAGCGAGGAGCTAGGAGTTTCATGTGGTGCTTCCTTGGGTTGCAGAGGCCCAAGCAATTGGGTCATCTTTTACTGCATTCTCTGGTGCATTAGCAGGGAGCTAGATTGGAAGCAGAGCAGCTGGGACTGGAATCGGTGCTGATATGGGATGTCAGTGCTGTAGGTGTTGGCTTAACCAGTTTGCCACAGTACGAGATCCCTACTCCCGTGGCATCTTAACCACTGTAATGAAAACCCACCCCTTATTGTATCGTCCTATATTCTAAACTTAGAATGCTCTCAGTTTCTATATTGTCTTGTCTGCACATTTGCATCTTGTCTCTTGACTCAGCAGTCACACTGCCTGTAAGTTTTTCAAAATACATAAAATTGCATCTCTTGGATTAAAGTGGAGCTGCCTTGACAGTAAAAATGATTTTAGGAGGTCATGAATCATCATATCTTCAGAAAAAAATATATAGTTGTTGTACAGTGTCAAAGAAAGAAGCCTGTAGGGATTAGATGTTCCCTAAAATCCCAAGAGAAGGGATTGTTCTAGGGGATGTTTGCTTTTTTTTAAAAAAAAAAAACACATTTTTATTGGAAAGGCAGATTTACAAACAGAAGTGACAGAGACAAAGGAGGTTTTAACTCTCAGTATACACAATTCCTCAGTTACAGTTCAGATTTTCCTACTGCAATACTGGTTTCTGATCATGCATAAGCTGTGATTATCTGAATTGGGAGATCATCACCATTTTAAGGACTTCTTTATTTATTTGAAAGGCATAGTTACAGAATAGGGACAGACAGAGGATGATCCAGGATGATCCTCCCAACAGCTCTCTACAGAGACAAAGCCCTCTGCTGCCTTACTCCGCAAATGGCCACAAGGTCAGAGCTGACAGGATCTGACACCAGGAGCCAGGAGCCTTTTCTGGGCCTCCTGTGTGGGTGCAGAGTCCCAAGGCACTGGGCCATGTTCTGCTACATTCCTAGGCCATGAGCAGGGAGGGAACTGGATGGGAGGTGAAGCAGCCAGGACAGGAACCAGTGCCCGTATGGGATGCCAGTGCTGGCAGGCAGAGAATTAGCCAGTGAGCCATCATGTCAGCCCCTGTGATGTTTGCTTTTAAATGTCTCCTTAAAAACATTTTCAAAAATCTCCAGCAATAAATTGAAAATTTTATTCTTTAATGTAAATACTTAGGTGTGTGACTGACTCCATGTCATTTTAAATCTCTTTAGGGGAACCTAAGTTTTCAAAATTATATGAAAAGCTACAGGCTAGTTGAAATATAAAGTTCTCTCCAAAGCAAATGAGATGAAAATGAGATGTCATCGTGGTTTCAGTTTTCCTAAGTTGCTGCCTGGTGAGAATAACTTCTTTTCTCGATTGCCTGCTGCACAGATGCATCTTTGTTCAATCGAAAGTCCTATATCAAAAAGTTTTTTTTTTTAAATAAAATTTCTAGAAGATCATTTGCAGAAAGAGCAGCTGGACATTTGTATTTACTAATATTCTTTGTAGGCTTTTCAAGCTGTGATCAGAGGACTAGGCTTCTTGCCAAATTATGCAGTCGAAGTTTATAAGAATGATATTGTAATGAGAGAAAAGTCACTCTCCAATGTGTATGTATGGCCTTGTCATTTCACTTTTTTTTTTTTTTTTTTTTTTTGGTCCTGGTCTATAGTTCAGCTCTCTACAGGCATCTTTGCTTGGATTGGTCAAGGCCTTTGTTTAAAACTGAATTCATCATTTCCCCAGCTTTCCAGTTCTTTTGTGGGATTCATCTCAATGTCCAATGTAAAAATTTTGATGTCACCTTGAATATATGCTTTCTTTCATTAACAGACATTTCTTGACTTTTCTGTAAAACCATGTTCCTTGCAAGGTCGGAGAACTTGGTATTAGGTCTCAAGATCATAACTAAATTCTAGAAAACAACAAATGGTTAATATTGCCTGCTTTTATTGAATGTGTCACATTCATTCTGTTTTCCACTCTTCACTGTATGAATCCTGGCTCTTAAAACATGATTTTGAAATTATTGCAACAACTTTTCCGTGTCATTAAAAAGCATCCCTGTTTCATTAAAAAAAAATGTTTGTCTTGTTCTTCAGTTTACTTGCTGAATTTGCTGTTTTAGATCCTAGTTTTATAGAGTTTTATAAATATTAATCCTATCTGCCTTGTGTCCAGTTCTGCAGAAAAAGACAGGGATTTGGTTGCATGTGATAGGTTGAGGAAATGTTCATTAACAGACACTTGTGAGTGACAAAAGCAAGATAGGAAAAAAAAAAGGAGAAGATGTGGTCTCAGACCAAGTCTAGCCTTGGTCTCATGTGTGGAGTTTGACACTGGCTCCCGACGCATGTGCAGAGTTGTTTGTACTTTTGGCAAGAACTCAGCCTTCTGTACCTGTCTCAGTTGTTCCCAAGTTATGAGACACCCCCGTGCTGGCACAGGGCTTGCTGGGGGCGGTAGTGCCGACAGCTGAGAGCGATTCACCAGAGAAGGGGGACAGCTGTGAGTCTTCAGTAGCCAGCTCTGGAGCAGCTGCATGATGGGCGTGCTGGTGAGAACTGGATAGACACCAACAGGCCCTTGTCTATTAGTGGTTTCCAGATTTAGTATACATCAGAATCACCTGGCGAGTTTGTTGAACCAGAGATTGTTGGGCCACAGGCCCAATTTCTGATTCATTCGGCTTTTCTGAGCTAAAGCTTGAGAATTTGCATTACTAGTGAGTTTCCAAGCACTGTTGATGCTGTTGGAATTTGCATAACACTTTGAGAAACAGTGGTCTGTGTAGAAAAATAGCTCACATGGAGCTGGCATTGTGGCAAAGTAGAATAACCTGCAGTTTGCAGTGCAGATATATCAGAATGCTGGTTTTAGTCCCAGGTGCTCCTAGTCAATCCAGATTCCTTCGAATGCTCCTGGAAAGGCGGCAGAAGATGGGTCAAGTGCTTAAGCCCCTGCCGCCTGCGTGGGAAACTCAGGTGATGTTTCAGGTACTTGGTTTCATCCGGGCCCAATCCTGACTGTTGTGAACATTTGTGGGGTGAACAGGTAGGTGGAAGATTTCTCTCTCTCTCTCTCTCTCTCTCTCTCTCTGTGTGTGTCTCGTGTGCGTCCTCTTAAATTGCCTTTCAATACACATTTATTTATTCGAAGTTCAGAGTGACTGAGAGGGAAAGAGAGACACACACATGAACCAGGGTGGGGTTAGAGGGGAGGGAAAACACACAGAGAGAGAGAGAGAGAGAGAGAGAGAGAGAGAGAAAATTTGTCTTCCATCTTGTGGTTCATTCCCCAATGGCCATAATAGTCAGGGCTGAGCCAGATTGAAGCCCAGAGGTTGGAACTCTACATCTCCCATGTGAGTGGCAGGGTCCCAAGTACACAGGAAATCTTTGATATGGGATATGGGCATTGCAGGCAGCATTTTTTTTTTTTTTGCTTTTTTAAGATTTATTTTATTTTCATTACAAAGTCAGATATTCAGAGAGGAGGAGAGAGAGAGGAAGATCTTCTGTCTGATGATCCATTCACCAAGTGAGCGCAACAGCTGGTGCTGTGCCAATCTGAAGCCAGGAGCCAGGAACTTCTAGGTCTCCCACACGGGTCCAGGGTCCCAAGGCTTTGGGCCTTTCTCGACTGCTTTCCCAGGCCACAGGCAGGGAGCTGGATGGGAAGTGGAGCTGCCGGGATTAGAACCTGTGCCCATATGGGATCCTGGCATGTTCAAGGCAAGGCCTTTAGCCACTAGGCCACGGCGCCGGACCTGCAGGCAGGATTTTAATGTGTTGTACCACAATGCCAGCCCCCAAATAAACCTTATAAGAATCTTATAAGAAAATAAACCTCTGGTTTATAAAGCCTGTAAGAAGTTTGCAAGTCATAATTACATTTTAACAAGTGAATGACTTAATAAAATGAAAAAGCAACCATTATTTTTAGAAGGAAAGGAGATGTATGATTACAGGGGAAACTGCTACTCTCAACATTGAGAAGATCCAGCATTATGATACTACTGGTTAACATTCATTCTGTGACACCAGCCAGCATCACACACATAAGACATGGCTAGGAAACCCAGTGCTCTACTTCTGATTCAGCTCCTTGCTAATGCACCTGGGAAAGCAGAAGATGGCTCAAGTGTTTGGGCCCCTGCGATCCATGTAGCTGGAGTTCCAGGCTCCTGGGTTCTGCTTCACCCACTGCATCTATTGCATTCATTGGGGGAGTGAAACAGTGGCTGAAAGATCTCTTATCTCCTCCTCTGTCTGTCCCTATTCTGTAACTATGCCTTTCAAATAAATAAAGAAGTCCTTAAAATGGTAATGATCTTCCAATACAGATAATCACAGCTTATGCATGATCAGAAACCAGTATTGCAGTAGGAAAATCTGAACTGTAACTGAGGAATTGCTGAAGGCTCGGTGTGTATACTGAGAGTTAAAACCTCCAGGACAATCCTCTGAGATTTAGCAAGAGAGAGAAGATGGCATAACCCAACTCGGAGACTTACTGCAAAGCCACAACACCTACTCAATGTGATATCGGCAAAAGAATAGACAAATACCTTTATGGAAATCAGCCTGGAGAACACTCAAACAACTCAAAATCTGTATACCATATGACCCAGCAATAGCACTCCTAGGAATATATCCAAAACACCTGTTTTACGACAAAACCAACATGCATCCCTATGTTCATTGCAGCACAATCAGTAATTGCAAAAACATGGAAACAACCGAAATGCCCATCAGCAGAATTTTGGATAAGAAAGCTTTGGTTCATCTACTCCATGGAATACTACTCAGCTATTAAAAAAAACAAAATGCAGTTCTTTGTGGCTAAATGGGCCCAACTGGAAACTATAATGCTAAGGGAAATGAGCGAATCCCAAAAGGTTAGATACCACATGTTTGCCTTGATTTAACCTGTAATTTTTTGTTTGGTTGTTTGTTATTTTTTGAACCTGTCATTGATACTGTCTCAACCCAGATGTTTCGAAGAATGGAACTTGCATTATTTTTAACATATTGTTTACCCAATACTATGTCAATTAATTCCATAATGTTGTATATTGATACTGAGGTTTTGTTGGGGCTTTTAACTGACCGGATCTTTACTCTGTTAGCCCTACCTTCAGACCAGAGAAGGTCTCCCCAAGAGGCCACTGAACTTATCTGGACAATAAGACGCTGAACTTTATGCTAGGCATGTGTTTGCAAGGAATGAATCTCAACTGAACTTGAACTATGGTTATGCAACAAGGTGGAGGAATCCACCATGGGGGGAGGGGTATGGGAGGGGTGGGGGGAATCCCCAGCGCCTATAAAACTGTATCACATAATACAATGTAAACAACAAGAAAAAAAAAAAAAGAAAAAAAAGAAAAAAAAAAGAATAGACAAATAAATCAAGGGAACACAAAAGGGAGTCCAGAAAGGACCTTCACAAGTGTAATCAACTGATCTTTGTCAAAGGGGCAAAGTCAGTACAATTGAGCAAAGATGGTATTTTCCTCAAATAGTGCCAGAGTCATTGGACATCCACATGCAAAAAGAAAAAAAAAATCTAGACACAGATCATACACTGTTCCTGCAGATTAACTCAGATCTATCACAAAATCTAAACATACAGTGCACAGTGCACAGCTATGAAATACCCAGAGGCAACATAGGAGACAATGTCTTGCCTTTGTTTTTGGCTTATGACTTTTTAGATAGGACATCAAGGATACCATCTATGAAAGCAATAATTGATAAACTGACCTTCATTAAGACCAAACATTTCTTTTCTGCCAAAGAGACAAGAAAATAAAGCTTTAAGGCATAGATGGTGAGAAACTATTTGGACAGGCATAGCTATTGATACTTTGTTATCCAAAATACACAAAGAACTTTTGAAGCTCAACGCTAGAAAACTGGGCAAGCTGGTTTTTAAAAGTGGGCCAAAGATCCTAATAGATATTTCACCAACGAATATATACAGATGGCTGATCAACGTAAGAAAAGATCAACCACAGGGCTGGGGTTGCATCATATTTTTAGGCCATACATGCAATATCTCATTCCTCATTGGGGTGCCAATTTGAGTTCTTTCTGCTGTGCTGCAAATCTACTTTTACACTTATGTTCCTGGGAAAGCAGCAGAAAATGAGTCAAGTATTTGACTCTCTGCTGCTCATGAGAGAGACCAGGATGGAATCCTTGGCTCTTGGCCCCTAGTTGTGGCCTGGCCCTTCCTTGATCATTGTGGGCATTTGGGGAGTGAACTAACTGATGGAAAATCTCTCTCTCTCTCTTTCTCTCTCTCCATGTGTGTGTATTTTAAATGAATTTTTTGAAAAGATACCTTACATCAAATGACCATCAGGAAATGAAAGTTAAAACTACCGTGAGCTATTATGACATAGCTACTATGAGGATAGCCAAAATTCAGACTGCTGACAATAAGTACTAGGGATGATCTGCAGCAACAGAAACGATTCATCACTGCTGCTGGGTAGGCAAAATGGCATAGCCACTTTGGAAGATATTCTGGCAGTTTCTTACAAAACAAAATGTATGTCTATCATATGTTCCAGAACTCATGTTCCTTGCTGCTTACCCAGAATACGCTAAAACATTTGTTCTCATAAAGCTCTGCATGTCAGTGTTTACTGCAGTTTTGTTCATAAGTGCCAACATTTCATAGCAACTGATTTCTCTTTCACTAGATGGAGGGATAACTAAACTGCAGGATAACAAGAAAATGCAATCTTATTCAGCCCCAAGCTCTCAAGCCATGACAAGACATGAAAGAAACTGAAATACTTAGTATTAGTGAAACAATGCAATCTAGAAAGGTTGTATGTTGTATGATTCCAACTGTTCTGGATCAGTGAGTAGCAAAGTTTAGGGCAGAGGGAGGGAAGAATAGGTGGGTCACAGGATTTTTAGGACAGAATTACTCTATATGATATCATAATTGTGAGTGCAAGGCATTGTAGTTTGTTCAAACACAGAAAATGTACAGAACACCGAGAGTGAACCCAAATCTAAACTATGGAATTTGGGTAACGTCTCAGTATAAGTTCAGGAATTTTAACAAATACATCACTCTGGTGAAGGATATTTGTAATGGGGTGCTAATGCATGACGGGCTGGGAGTATATGGGAGATCTGAATGTTGGGTCCATTTTGCCATTAACCTAAAATTTTGCTAAAAAACAGTCTGCTTTAAATAGAGCTATGAATGAAAATCGTATTTGACATGAAGTCAATTTGATAATCCTGTGTTAGTATCATAGTTGTCTCCTCCCACCCCCATCTCCTGCATCTTACCCTTTGTTCCCCTGGTCTGTCTGACTCTGTCCATTTTCTCCAGCACTCATTTCTTCCCAGTGGACAATTTAACACCCATGCTTGTGCTTTGTTTATTCCATGCTGGAATGTAAGCTCCGTGAGGACCAAGATCTTTATTTTGCTCTTGACAATCTATCCTAAGAGTCTGCAGTAGTCTGTAATACACTCTCAGGACTTTGTACATATTTTTTAAATGAATGAATACATTGCACCAGGCTGTTTACATCTGTACACGAAATTGGAGATTGGGTGGTAAAGTTCTCTGAGACACCACCAGATAATTGGCACTGGTGTTGGGAAGAGGTGTCTACCTCCACAGATTTTCTATTTAAAACTGGTTTGGGGAAAATCAGAAAGCATATCAACAAGGGGGAATGTATTCTGGATCATAGAGCTGGGACAGCTCCATTGTGACTTGATCTGATGATTCTGCAGCATAAACCTCGGGCAGTGTCATTCTCTTCTGTGCTAGGATACAGCCTTTTGAAGCTCTGGAAAGTTAATTCTGGCTTGGCCACTTCCAGGCTAGGGTGCGGCTTCCACGCTGAGCAGCTACTATCAGCCCAAGGCAAGGCCACTGGGAAATGGGACAGCTGAGAACATTTAGCAGCCCTTGACTTAGCAGCCACACTCACAACAGCTGGTTGCAATTGTCTCCAGGGAGCCCAGCCTGGCACGTTTTCCTTTTGGCTTCTGAACATATCGATTTACAGCTCTTAATGTATCCTGTCCCTAGTTACAGGAGTGTTTGTGTTCAGGCAAAGGGAGAAAGAAAACCTTGTCGAAAGTTTGAGTTAGGAGAATCAAGGCTAAAAACGAATCAAGAGCCGAAAGAGGGTTAACTGCCAGTGAAGATGCAAACTTTCTGTGTGTGTGAGAGAGAGAGAGAGAGAGAGATAAACAACTGACAGTGAAGAAGTTAGTAGGAAACCCTTAGTAGCAATCCTTAGAAAAAAGACTGAAGGTAGGTTAAAACAGCACCTAGTGAATGATTTCTCCATTGTAAGAGAGCGATCTTCAAATATTTTTGTTTGCATAATGCCTGAAAGTGTTTTGGGAAAACTATATGCTCCATACACATCTTTTTGCTTTTAAAGATTTATTTATTTTTATTGGAAAGGCGGATATACAGAGAGGAAGATCTTCCATCCAATGGTTCACTCTGCAAGTGACCGCAATGGCTGGAGCTGAGCCAATCCGGAGCTAGGAGCCAGGAGCTTCTTCTGGGTCTCCCACATGGGTCCAGGGTCCCAAAGCTTTGGGCTGTCCTCCGCTGCATTCCCATGCCACAAGCAGGGAGCTGGATGGGAATTGGGGCTGCTGGGATTAGATCTGGTGCCCATATAGGATCCTAAAGTGTTCAAGGCGAGGACTTTAACCGCTATGCTATTGCACTGGGCACTCCATACACATCTTAAAGTTGACACCTAACAACTATTTGTGGATACATGAACATTCAAATATGGCAAATGATATAATTTTCTATATATTTCAAATATTTATATGTTATTTGCATCTTTAAAATATTTATTTTTATTATTTTGTTATTGGAAAGGCGGATATACAGAGAGGAGAGACAGAGAGGAAGATCTTCCGTCCGATGATTCACTCCCCAAGTGAGCGCAACGGCCGATGCTATGCCTATCCGAAGCCAGGAGCCTCTTCTGGGTCTCCCACGCGGGTGCAGGGTCCCAAAGCTTTGGGCTGTCCTTGACTGCTTTCCCGGGCCAAAGGCAGGGAGCTGGATGGGAAGCGGGGCTGCTGGGATAGAACCAGCGCCCATATGGGATCCCGGGTGTGCAAGGCAAGGACCTTAACCACTTGCACCACTGCGCTGGGCCCTATTTACATCTTTTAAAGTGCAAGCATTTATCATAGGAGTTTGATATATACCATTATCCATTTAAAACATGTATGAACAAACTCCTTTTAAAGAAAAAGATTTATTGGAGCTGGTTTTGTGGTGCAATGAATAAAGCCACTGCGTGCAATGCTAACACCTAAAAGCCAGTTCATGTCCCAGCTCCTCAGCTTCCAATTCAGCTACCTGCTAATGTGCCAGGGAAAGCAGAAGATGGCCCAAGTGCTTCGGACCCTACAGCCACATGGGAGAAGAAGCTCCCTGTCTGATACTGTCGGGCCCATCTGCCGTGTCCTTTCAGGGGATGAACCAGCAGATGGAAGATCCTTCTTTGTCTCTCCCTCTCTCTGTCACTCTGCCTTTAAAATAAATATCATTTATTTATTTGTGATAGAATTTAGAAAGTGCTCAATTTCATGTCATTTTAACTCAATTCCTTTTATTCAAATAATTAAAAAGATTATTTTTGTAAAGAAAAATTTATTTATTTAAAGGACAGAGTGACAGAACAGGGTGTGGGAGGCAATGCGGGGGAAGGTAAAGAGAGATTATCCTCTGATTCACTCAATGGCCACACTGGTCGGGGCTGGAATAGCTGTAAGCCAGCAGCCGGGAACTCCATCTGGTATCCCTCATGGGTTTAAGGTTCAAGTACTTGGGCCATCTGTCACTGCCTTCCCACATGCTTTGGCAGAAAGCTAGATTGGAAGCGGAGCAGCCCACACCCAAACCTGTACTGTAATAGAGGACTAGCAGCAGCTCATTCTACTGTACAGTAATGCCAATGAAAACTCTTTTTGAATAGTCAAGTTTTAATAGCATACTCTTCTTAAGCTCATTTTCATTCTGCAGGATTTTGTCCTAATATAATTATTTTTACTTTTGAAAGACTGATTATTATCACCTCCTAATCTGCTAGAAGCATATGAATTTAGATGATTCAAGAATACTCATTTCCTCTGACTTTTGGGAATTGTTTTGATTCTAATCAACAGCATATAAATTATCAAAGTAACAAATACATCACAAAACTTTATATTCAATACTGTGTCTCTTAACGTGAATGATGGGGATTTTTTAAAAAAAAGTAGTTCGTGTGTGAATGTTACTTAATAGAGAAATTTGGAATTTTTGGTACACTTCAGTGTTTAGAAATCTTGTTCACATAAACAAGTGTATGTGAATCAAGAGAACTGAGTTAAAAAAATATCATCCAATTTAGCACCTTCTGAATTCCATGCCAAAATTACACAATGATTTATCATAAACTTTTTTGTAATAATCAAGCACATAATAAATTGGTCAGATCGTTTTCTGATGTTGTTGAAAACAAGGCATTTAAAATGGCTTGCCTTTACCCAAGAATTTATTATCCTATCGGTAAAGTAATACACTTTCTAGATATCAGCACTGCAATTCCAAGGGTCCCTTTGTTTTCCAGGAGGTTTTCACTTCTTGGGATGTGGTACCAAAGTCATCTCTGAGATGAGTTAGAGATGTTCCTGTGTTTTATAAAGTAAGAGAAGGGAGTGTGGAAAAGCAGAGATTGATACAGGTCAAATTTAGGGAAGAATAAAACGTGGAAGTAAGAAATCTGGAGGTTGGTTAAAAACAGACACAGAGTACCTGCTAACATATGTCTTCAAGTCTCTTCATGCACCCTAGGAGTATGTGTACCATTTAACAACAAACTATTATGTAAAGCGGAGAATTTGAGCATGACTCTTGTCCTTCAGACAGGGCATCCATTTACTTACACTCTTGCTAACCTGACTGATAAGTGGGAAATTGCAAAGCTGCAATGGGCTCTTTGGACAAAAGATAAGGCAGATGAGAACCGCAAATTAAGTTACCCATTTGCTTGTATTCCAATTTCCGCTAAACAACAGAAAATGATTGAAGTTCTTGGAAATGCCTTTGATACAATATGGCACACAGCTTAGGTCCAGAGACTAACAGGATAATAAAACACAAAATCGGCCCCAAGTGTCATTTTTCTTTAAGAAGTCTAATGATGGGCCTGACACAACAGTCTAGCAGCTCAAGTCCTCATCTTGTATGTGCCGGGATCCCACATGGACACCAGTTCTAATCCCAGCAGCCCCGCTTCCCATCCAGCTCCCTGCTTGTGGCCTGGGAAAGCAGTCGAGGACAGCCCAAAGCCTTGGGACCCTGCACCCATGTGGGAGACCTGGAAGAAGCTCCTAGCTTCAGATTGGCTTAGATCTGGCTGTTGTGGCCACTTGGGGAATGAACCATTAGATGGAAGATCTTCCTCTTTGTCTCTCCTTCTCTCTGTATATCTGCCTTTCCAACAATAAATAGATAAATAAATAAATCATTTTTTCTTAAAAAGTGATGATGCAATCCTAACTTAGTTCTGTGATTTAAACTTATACAGACTCAATTTCACCCTGACAGGATTTTGGATTGAGATCTAAAAGGATTCATATGGCTGGGTGTTCCCAGTGTGCAAACAATGAAGTATTTTGTAAAAATATCTAAGACATCTGAGGAATTGGCTAATGACTCTTCTTTTTAAACATTCATGTTTAGGGAAAGGTTTTGTTGGGGAAAAGTTCTATGTTCCTGCTAGTGTGCACATACTCACACTCACATTCCTAACATTGCTCAACTTGTGAATGAACACACTTCAGTTGCTTGTACCGTTGCACGTGTTCCTTTTTTATTTTATTTTATTTTTATTTTTATTGACAAGTCAGACATACAGAGAGGAGAGGCAGAGAGGAACATCCTCTGTCTGATGACCCACTCCCCAAGCAGCTGCAACGGCCAGCGTTTAGCTGATCCCAAATCAGGAGCTCGGAGCCTCTTCTAGGTCTCCCACATGGGTGCAGGGTCCCAAGGCTTTGGGCCGTCCTCCACTGCTTTCCCAGGCCACAGGGAGCTGGATGGGAAGTTGAGTTGCTGGGATTAGGACTGGCACCCATATGGGACCCCAGCACATTCAAGGTGAATTCTTTAGCTACTAGGCTACTGCGCTGGGCTCTTGCACGTGTTTCTTCTGCCTTGGGTAACCAAAGCTCAACTTTTCAGTGGAGTCTTCACCAGATCTTTCAGACAAATAACAAGGTTGCTTTCTTTTCTAGATAGTATTTTGTACCTCATATTATTATGGTACTTTCAATGCTGCATCATAACTATATTATCACATGTCCTGGCAATTCAGTTGTCTAAATATCTCTTACTTGTCTTCTGTTCTTCATTTCTTCTACCAGACATTGGTTTTATTTACTATACTCTTTTAGATGGATCATTGCAACAGTATCCAGTCTTCACTTTTTCCTAGTTTTCCATGCTGGTAATGAGGTAGCTCATCTAAGACTCTTACACACATACCATGCTACTGCTTATAACATTGTTGTGGATCCCCACTGCTCTACATTGAAGTCCGTTCCTTAGCTTACTTGACTTGCCCTGCCTTCTCCACAGGCTTCTTTTACTTTGCCCCTCACTCCATTCTTAAATCTTATCTTTCAACCACTAGGCAGTGTGGATAACTTACGCCATAAGCCACGTTACCTCAAAGATTTTTTGCTTTGTAAATACTGCTCCCCTTATGGGAGATATTCATTCTCTAGTGTTTAGTGAAGTTAATTTCTGGAATCTTTTTTATCCCCACTTAATGTGTCTTACTCTGGGTAGCTTTCCCGTCATTAAAGTATTTTTTTTTTAGATCCTACAATTCTCTTCTACCTTATTTACCATATTTTAGAGTAATTGTCTATTTTTTTTCTGTCTAATGGGCAATAGGTATATCTCTATTTCTTTCTATAATATGTTGATTAAGTAGTTATTCAAAATTTATTTTTGAATTAATGAGGTATAAATGGGAGGAGAATGACCATAGGGCACAATTAACGAATCTGTTTTACTTTGGGGTTCTGAGTCATTGCCAATTAAGAGGTCACAGGCATAAGGAGTCAGGGTGTTTCTTGTCCATGCCAATAAAGTGCGTAGGATTCTGTAGGGAATACAAATTTAGAGTTACATATATTATGACTAGACTAAAAAGAGTTTCTAATAACCACTTCCCTATATGCTCTGTCTCACCCATGATAGTAACATGAAGGCATTAGGAAAATGAGAGTGCTTAAAGGCTGACAGAGAAAAGAATCTGGGTGCTATAGTGCCTAAACAGCAGGAGGCACAGCTGTTGACTCTTAAAAAACAACACAACAAAAGGAGGATAGAAAGAGCAATAAAAGGCCATTGAAAGCACACCTGTTATGGTAGGCGACAAGCCTTGGACAGTATGGGTTACATGCCTGGGACAGTTTGTCTTTTCAAACTCTGAGTAATCTAGGGATAAAAGTGGTCTAAGATGGGACATTATTGTAACATTCCCTATTAGCCATGTCCTTCTTGTATTACTGGTCATAGAAATACACACATATATGCATGTATATATACATTATATATGTTTGTAATCAGAAAACAAAGGCAACTTAGTCTTGAAAATGTATGTAGATATTTATGTATATGAAACTGGAAAATATTATTGGGTCTGTAACCATTCAACCTAATTGTGACCTCACTGTTAGCATTTTATGATACTCTGTAAGTGTACGTATAATTTTACTGATATAAGTATTTTAGTAAAGAATTATCTCCCAAATGTTATTAAAATATTTCTTCTATCAGATGGCTTAGATCCATGGTTTGATAGAATCTTGTTTGATAATACAAGTATTATATTTGTTTTAAAGTTTCCTGAAACCAAGTAGATAGCTGTATAAAGCAGATAATATTTGTATAAAAATTCAGTTTAAAAAAACCCTGTAGATTCATATCTGCATGATGACAGAGCAAAATTTTCATTTATTTCAGGGATCAGCCAGTGAGATGGTTCGATGAGCTAACACACCACCTGTGCTGATTTCCGCCTCAGCTACTCTACTTCCTGTCCAGTTCCATGGTGATGCACCTGGCACAACAGTGCAGGATGGTCTAACTGCTTGAACCCCAGTCACCTATTTGAGACATTTGGGTTCTCTTGGCTTCAGTCAGCCTGGACCAGCCGAGGCTATTGTGGTCATTTGGGTGGATAAGCCAAATTGATGGAAGTTTTGTCGGTTTCTCAGGTGGCCCAAATAATGGGTCATTTTCTGCTGTTTGTTTTGTTTTGTTTTGTTTTCAGATGCATTAGTAGGGAACTGGATCAGGAGCAGAGAAACCAGTACTCAATCTAATATTCTAAAATGAGATGTTTGCTTTGCAAGCAGCAAGTTAACAGACTGCCCTACAACACTGGCCCTAACTCGTGTTTTCTGACTTGAGTAAGTGGGTTCATAGCAGTGCCGTTGAAAGGCAAAGAACTATAGGATGAATGACAATCTAGGGGAAGGTTTTGTAAATCTTGAATAAATTTTTTTGTGTGATCAATTTTTGTTTCTGTGCATGGTCACTGACATATAATTGAGTTGAAGATAACTTTCTCCTTCTAAGGAGAATATGTCATATCCTGAGGTACTTTGATGTTTAGTGTTTCATCAGTGGTAAAGGGAAGGGGCCAGTTCTACTGTTATGGGTAGAACAGCAGTCTGGATGCCCACATCCTGCATCGTCCAACTTTCAGCTAATGTACACCCTGGGAGGCAACAGGCAGTGGTCCCAGTGCTTAGGTTGCCCATGTGGGAGATACAAATTGAGTTCTGGGCTCCTGGCTCCACCCTGGGCCAATCTAAGCATTCAGAAAGTAGATGTGACGTCTCTAGCTTCTCTTTTCTCTGCCTTTCAAATACATGAACCATTCTTTTTAAAAGATGGAGTAATCAGTCATGCAGCCAGAGGAGATAAAAGCCGGAAACTGAAAAAAATGATGTCATAGAAATCAAAGAAATACTTGAACATAATCTTGTATGATCATTTTCTAAAATCCACATTTGTAAGATTCTGTTGAGTCCTTGTCCCATAATGCCCTTCTACTTCTTCCTGAATGGCATAAGTACGCTGGCAAGATCGCTTCACTAAATATACAATACTGGGTCATATGGAGAGAAATGACTCTCCTCCTGACTCATTGTAAAGAAATGCCCTAGGTATTTTTCCACAGACATATGACAAACTGTCTTTCTTCAGTAGATGGGGGAATCAGGCTTCCTATTTATGATTTATTAGCACCCATATGTGCCAAGCATACTGGAACTCAACAAAAAGATTCTTTCCTAAGGGAGAAACAAATACAATTTCAGGGGAAAATGTCCACAGGGACTTAGCTTTATGTCTGGGTTTGCCAAACAGGCACAGGAGAAAGATCAAAGGGAAGAACACGCTGAAAAATGGTTTCTGAGCTAAGCTCCCTGAAGTTTGTGTGGATTTCTGGGAATACGAAGTGCTTTGAATGAAGAGTATAAGCTGTACACAAAATTTGAGTTCAATTAGGATCAGATATCAAAGATAATCTTGCTCCCTTCAAATGATTTAACTGGATGCCATCTGGAAAAAGCTTGAACTAAAAAGGAAATAGAAATGCGACTAAGAATCAGACAGATGCGGGAAAACAGGAAGAACTCTGTGGCATTCCAAAAGGGGAAAAAAATGGAAGAAGGAGCTGAATAGATACAAAGTGCTGAATTTTTTTGAGTTTCATCTCGATGAATTCAAGTAGCAAAGATTTCATTTCAGAGAAACAAATCTCTTAAAGCAAAATCACATATTTCACAATATCTAAACCTGTCTATTAACAAAATTTTTTTGGAGAAAGGCAGAGAAAGCAGAGATGGAAAAAGGAGAGGAATGGAGGAAGGGGGAGGGAGAAAGGAAAGAGAGCAAGAAAGAAGTTGATTTTGAGAAACTATTTGCCTAACAGTCATTGGATGAAATCACCAAGAAAACACTGGCAGGAGATCAGGCCTCCTGGAATCCATTAAATACAAAGAAGAAGCACTACATGTTGGTTGTGGATCAGCATGCTACATGCGAAGACTGGAGCAGGACTGCTTCAGGGTAAGCAGATCCAGTAATAAAATTTCATAATCAGTGCTCATAAAAATAACAAGAACAGAAGTTTGCTGGGTTATAGAGCAACTGTTGCTACTACATATGTTGGATTCCATACATCACTCTTAATGAGAAACAAAGATGTTGGTGAGTCATTTAACCCTCATTTTTCTTCATACTTCTCAGCAAGAGAGTTTCCAGAATGCTTCCACTAATCACTAGGCACAGTTTTTAAAGGTATGATCAGGGCTCAGCTCCTGTTGAGGAGTGAATCAACGGATGAAAGATCATCCTCTTTGTCTTTCCTCCTTTCTGTATATCTGACTTTGCAGTAAAAATAAGTAAATATTTTTTTAAAAGGTGTTATCAGAATAAAGACACATTTTTCAACCAGCATAACTACCACTTTAGAATATACATTAGGATTATCTCAGGCTAGGACATGAGAAGGGGAGGTGACAGTCAGGTCCCCGCCCCCACACTTCCATTGGTGGATCCAGTCTTTTTTTTTTTTTTTTAAGATTTATTTATTTTTATTGAGAAAGGCAGATACACAGAGAGGAGATACAGAAAGGAAGATCTTCCAATTGATGATTCATTCCTTAAGTGGCCTAAATAGCCAGAGCAGAGCTGACTTGAAGCCAGGAGCCAGAAAATTTTTCTGGATCTCCTATGCGGATGCAGGGTCCCAAGGCTTTGGGCCGTTCTGGACTGCTTTCCCAGGTCACAAGCAGGGAGCTGGATGGGAAGTGGGGCTGCTGGGATTAGAACCTGTGGAGAGCGAGGTGCCGAAGCTGCTCCCCAGAATAGGAAAGGCCATGGCAGGATGGCGGCTGGCCCTGGGTCAGGAGGCGGGGTTGGTCTTGCCAGCAGGTAAACAGGAAGTCACAGGGATAGGCTGATGCCTTCGCTGCGATTATGTCATTGCTACTGGCCTATCATGTAACGCCAAGTGGACCCACAGGGAGAAGTGATTGATGGAGAACGGTATAAAAGCAGCTGGTAACCGCTAAGGAGGGGGATGAGGAGAGCGACAGGGAGAAGAATGAGAAGAAGGGGAAGAATGGGGCAGCAGAGAGGGGTACAAAAGCAGTACAAAGGCAGTAAGACCTATGGAGAGAAAAGTACGGGGACAAGAACAGGGAAAAGTGGCAGAGAGGGGTATAAAAGCAATAAGGCCTATGAGGAGAAGTACGGGGAGAAAAATAGCGCAGAGAGGACTAGAGAAGCAGGCAGAAAAGCTAAAACCAACGGGGATAAAGGCAGCAGAGAGAAGGGCATAAACGCAGCCGCTTTTGGCAATAAGGGGTCCGGTTGCGGTTCTGGCTTTTCCCAGACTGTCAAGAGTGTGCCTCGTCATTTTAGTGTCACTGCTGGTTGATGACAACTGGTGGCCCATACAGGGACTAGAACCAGCGCCCATATGGGATCCCCGCGTGTTCAAGGTGAGAACTTAAACTGTTATGCTATCGCGTTGGGCCTGGCCCAGTCTTTAGACAGCAGTTATGTGCTAGACTGACTTGATATAAAAGAGCAGTCTCTTAATGGGCAGTTTCATAGAAAAATTAGAGATCAGATAAGCAAGATGGCAAGGCCAGGGAAGTCAGCTAACACAGGGTGGAGCAGGTTGGTACGGGAGTTCAAAGCAACAGACAACTGTTGAAGGTCTCTGACTTTTAAAGAATGAATATCATGTAATACTAGTAAGACAGTTACTAGGAAATACTAGAAAAGCAATAGTAAAAATTCTGTAAAATTTTGCAAAATAGATGTAAACTAAGAGAATGAACGATATACTCACTATTAACATCATGGATAGTCAAAATAATTACTTGTTATATATCCCACAGGATCTTTTTCTGTGCATAGTTATGCTATGGGGTTCCTGGCTCCTGGCTTTGGATTGAGCTTCCTCCAGGTCTCTCCCACGGTGTACCATCCCAAGGCTTTGACAATCTTCTACTGCCTTCCCAGGCCACAAGCTGGGTGGAAACTAGAGCACTGAGATGTAAACCGGTGCCCATATGGGATCGTGGCAATTGCAAGGTGATGACTTTGCACCTTGCCATTTTGCACTCTGGTGCGTTGCACCGGGCCCCATGAACCTTTTCCTTTTTAAAGAATATTTATTTTTAATTTTTATTGGAAAGTTAAATATACAGAGAGGAGGAGAACCAGAGAGAGAGGAAGATCTTCTGTCCATTGCTTCACTCCCCAAGGAGGGGCAATGGCCAGAGCTGTGCTCAATCCAAAGCCAGGAGCCAGGAGCCCCTTCCAGGTCTCTCATGTGGGTACAGGGTCCCAAGGCCTTGGGCCATCCTCGACTGCTTTCCCAGGCCACCTACAAGGAGCTGGATGGGAAGTGGAGGCTGCCAGGATTAGAACTGGTGCCCTTAATGGATCCTGGCATGTGCTGGGCAAGGATTTCAGCCACTAGGCTACTGCACCAGGCCCCATGAGCCCACTTATATGACCAAAGTAATTAACACATCCTTCAAGTCTCTACTCCTGCCGACCATATTTCTTTCTTTCTTTCTTTTTTTTTTTTTTTAAAGATTTGTTTTAATTTTATTGGAAAGGCAGATATACAGAGAGGAAAGACAGAGAGGAAGATCTTCCGTCCGAGGATTCACCTCCCCCCAAGTGAACGCAACGGCCGATGCTATGCCGATCTGAAGCCAGGAGCCTCTTCCGGGTCTCCCATGCAGGTGCAGGGTCCCAAAGCTTTGGGCCGTCCTCGACTGCTTTCCCAGGCCACAGGCAGGGAGCTGGATGGGAAGCAGGGCTGCCAGGACCCGAACCGGCACCCATATGGGATCCTGGGCATGTAAGGCGAGGACCTTAACCACTGTGCCATTGCGCTGGGCCCCGCCGACCATATTTCAAACTGTAAAATTATGTCTGTGGTAGAGCTTGATGTTATTTCCCAACAAGCTCTCAGATGAAGCTCATTGTGCCGGTCCATGTAGCAAGACTTAAGCACACATGGAGAAGCTGACTTAGAACAGAGAGGTTCTGCCTAGATTGTTCACTCAGCTTCCTTATTCATGAGTATTGGCCTCAGAATTACTTTCCCATAAAGAAAAAAATTGAAATCTGTGGTGGGTGTTGTGGCACATGATGTTAAGCCACTGCTGGCAACAACTGAAACTCATATTGGAGTATCCATTTGAGTCCCAGTACCTTCCCTCCAATCTAGGTTCTTGCTAATGCACCTGGGAGTCAGCAGTTGCTGGATCAAGTGCTTGGGTACTTGCCATCCACATGGGAGACCTAGATGGATTTCCTGGCTGTGGTGCGCATTGAGAGAGTTGGCCGGCAGAAGGAAGACCTCACAGTGACTCACGTTGGCTCTTCCTTTCAAGAAGGTATAAATAAATAAGTAAACATTTTAAAAAAATGAGCTCTGCTGCCTGCCAAAGAGCAACTTTCCTTTTTCAGTGTTGTGGAGTATGATGGATGTTGTTGGTTCCCTGAATGATACCACCTTTTCTTCCTTGTTGGCAGCAGCGCCGTATGCCTGCATCATTGGCCCTTCAGTGGGCATGAGCACATCATCTGCTGAGGTACCCAGTCCTGATTGATCTGAACCATGAAGTAGGGCCATGGGAACCAATTTTATTTAATGATAGGAGAGTGGACTTTTAAAAGGTTTATTTATTTGTTTGTTTATTGCAAAGGCACATATACAGAGAGGGGGAGAAACAGAGAGGAAGATCTTCTGTCTGTTGATTCACTCCTCAAGCGACCTCAACGGCTCAAGCTGAGCTGATCCAAAGCTAGGAGCCAGGAACTTCCTCTGAATCTCCTACACCGGTGCAGGGTCCCAAGGCTTTGGGCCATCCTCCACTGCTTTCCCAGACCACAGGCAGGGAGCTGGATGGGAAGCGGGGCTGCCGGGATTAGAACCGGTGCCCATATGGGATCCTGGTGTGGGCAAGGTGAGGACTTTAGCCGCTAGGCTATCATGCTGGGCTCGAGAATGGATGTTTTGATGCAGATCATGATGCAGACCTTAATGAGATAGTTTACACAAACTTTAAAAAGATTTTCATGGGATAATATTGCTTCTTTTTCTACTGTCATGTTCGTGTCTAAAGGTTATAGTTGAAACTGTAGCAATATTCTGTGATACTAAGAACAATACTGTTGAGGACAAATCTCATATTTTGGGCATAACAGAGTCAACATATGGAATGAACCTCATCCTTGCATTTTCCTTTGAGATGCTGAAAAACTAAAAGGAAATAAAACAAAAATTCTGAAGTCATCTGGCCTTAGGTCTCTGTGCTGTGTGTGCTAAACATTGTTATTGTAATTTAAAGCATTTGGAGTAGGACGTTCTGTCGCACAAAGATAAAAGCATCCTTCCCAAGTATTCCAAAGCCATCATTGCCCATTCTGTTTTTTAGTTCTTTAAACTCAGCTTCTTTAGCTTGGGTTCATGAATTGTAGCTAATTTCCTGTACCTCTTTTTATTTCTGTGCCATCTATTGCATTCACATCTCTGGCCTCTGATTCACAGAACTAGGCTCAGTTTTCAGCCCTTGGTTTTTTTTCTTCTTTGCTTTTTGCAGTTTAGCCTGACCTTCAGCTTGTAGCTTCCATGGACTCCCTGAGTTCTGCTGCTCCCACAATCTCTTTGTAGGAGTACCACCTTTCCCTTGATCACATACATACCCTGGCCAACTAATCTCGCTCTAGTAACATTCAGCACTATTTCTGGTAATGGAAACCTTTTAGTTCCTGCTTCAAAGTATCGTGTCCCTTCCCATTAGATGCCTGACTTCACAAGCCTAGAAATGGCCTCATTTTTTTAAATTATTTTTTCACATCCTCACATCTGTTTCACTATCAAAGACCTACTTATTCTAGCCTTGAAATGTTTCTTTAATTCTCTTTCTGCCCCTTCATACTGTCACTACTCTTCTAAGTTATAATAATGACTTCTCCACTGTTTGTTCCATGTCTAATCTTACCATTTTCAGTGCAGCCTATGTTCTGCTGCAAAAGAAAGTTTTCTGAATTGCTGACATATGAGTCCCGTGTTCAAAGCTCACACTCTATTCAGTATTTACAAGAGAAAGTCTTCGCATTGGAATGTGGAGCCTCCATGATTTGCCTCCCACTCACTTCTCCAGTCTCCCGTATCATCTCTCTTTAACTCAAATGTCATTGTCCAGCAGTAATGAATGCTTGGTAGCTTCCTCAGAATGTACCATGCTGTTGTTATTCACTTTCTGTGTTTTGTGTATAGTTTGCTCTGCATGACATGTCTCCTTTCATTCCATTTTATTTTCTACTTATTCTTCAGACTTCAGTTCAAGTGTCACCTCCACAAAGATTTATTTGGCCACACTCAGTTTAGAGAGGATTTGATTTTCAATCCTGACGTTCTTTTACAGTACCCTGCATTTCATTGTTGCTGTTAACGCATTAGAGTTGGCTTTCACCTCCATGGTTTCCACCAACTGTGGACTGAAAACATTATGAAATAGCTATGTCTGTACTGAATGTGTGTCAACCTTATTGAAAATATTCAAAATAGAGTATCTATTTACATAAGAGTTGCATTGCATTAGGTAGAAGAAGTTATTTAGAGATGATTTCAAGGTTATGAGATGATGTACAGATTATGCATAAATGTTATGTGAGTGACTTGAGCTCATCTGAAGATTTGAATATCTGGTGGGGATTCTGGGACCAATCCCTCATAGATACCGAGGGACAGCCATGTAGCGTAATGATCTATAAGGGTATTTCCAAAAGTTTTTTGGAAAAATAGAATTAAAAGATAGGTTTATTTTGGTGCAGGAAGTTTTGAAAATCATGCATTGTATATTTATTTGACTATATTTCCCCACCTCGATTTCCATTATAGTTTTGATTCCCGAGTGCAGAGGTTGTATCCTTTTCATTGCTCTGTCATCAGAACCTCGCTTGAGCGATTTTCATCAGCTGAGAACAGGTCTTTGGCTCATATCACCCCATCCTTCATTACAGCGGATACTGGGCATTTTGCCTAGAATTCCAGATTCTTCAGGATTGTTGTCACTCACTCAGAGACATTAGATGAAGTGTTAGGCACGAAGGGAAATCTAGTAGTGCAGGGGTCAAGACAGTTCTATGGAACAGGCTGCTGGCTGCACTCACCATTTCATTGGCAAAAGAAAGAGACTCTGCTCAGCCATATTCATAGACCCACCAATCAAATACTGCTTCCTCCATTGCTGACTGCATTTGGAGATGTTTGCATGAAATTTGACCTACTTTTTCTTCCTGATGAGGAAGCTCTTGTTGTTTTTATTTTTCAAGGTTTATTTATTTATTTGAAAGGCAGAATAACAGAGGGGAGAGAGAGGAGAGGAAAGGAGGGAGGAAGAGAGAGAGGAGAGAGAGATGTTCCATTCTCTGATTTACTTCTCTGATGGATGGAATGGCTAGGACTGGGCAGGCTGAAATTAGGAACCTTGCATCCTCTGTGTGGTTGGGAGGAGCCCAAGCACTTGGGCCATCTTCCCCTGCTTTTCCCAGGCTATTAGCAGGAAGCTGTATTGGAAGTGGAACAGTCATTATCTATTTGGGATGCCAGAATCACAGGAGTAAGCTTCAGCCACTGCACCACAACACAAGATCTTCCAAAATGAAGCTTTTAATGGACTCCAGTAATTCTGAGTTCATAGAAAACTACAAGATGGTGGGGTTTTTTTGTTTGTTCGTTTTCCATCTACTGTAAAATAAAATTCCAACAGACCCTGTTTATCCTCTCTTACTTTCTCTCTCTCTTTTTTTTCAAACACATAAATGGAAAGAGAACAAGAGAGGACAAAGTATTAAACTAATTCTCATGTATTAGTTACCCTACCCACTTAATTGCTTACAATATCCAGGGCTGGGACATGGCTGAGGCTGGTTCCAGGAGGTCAGTCCGTGTCTCCCACATGGCTGGCAGTAATTCAGCCACTTGAGTGATCACTTCTGACTCCTAGGGTCACCATTTGTAGGAAGCCAGAGGCAGGAGCTGGAGCTAAGAATCAAACATGAGTGCTTGGATTGGAGATGCAGACTCTTGAATGCTAGGTAAAATTGATGTATGTATAGGTGTTTTTTTTTAAAGGATTTATTTTATTTTTATTGGAAAGGCAGATATACAGAGAGGATGAGAGACAGAGAGGAAGATTTTTGTCTGTTGATTCACTTCCCATGTGGTCTCAACAGCTGGAGCTGAGCTGATCTGAAGCCAGGAGCCCAAAGCCTTTTCCAGGTATCCCATATGGGCGCAGCGTCTCAAGGCTTTGGGCCATCCTCCACTGCTTTCCCAGGGCACAAACAGGGAGCCGGATGGGAAGCAGGGCTGATGGGACATAAACCGGTGGCAATATCGGATCCTGGCGTGTACAAGGTGAGGACCTTAGCTGCTAGGCTACTGTACCGGGCCCTGCATAGGTATTTGATGTTTTATAGGATCTATCTGGCTGCTGCATTGAAAGTAGACTATATTGACTAAGCAGAGATATCAGTTGGACCATTGCAGTAATCAGGGCCAAAAGGCCTATCAGTTTTGACTAAAACAGTGGAAGTGGTGAGATATGATTGCATTCTGGATATGTTTTGAAAAGTATTGTTGACAGGATTTTTAGATGTGGGTAATGGATTAAAGACAGAAGTAAGGATGACTCAGAATTTAGCCCAGATAGCTGGAAGGATGGAATTGTTCTTTTGAAATCAGAAAAAAAATCTCAGAGGAATATATTTGAAGCACAATATTAGGGAGTTAGAGTTGTGCCTGTTAACGTTGTGAAGTCTGTTAGATATCCATCTAAGAATGTTGGATAAACTTTTGGGGATGTGTGCCTAGACTTCATTGGAGAATTCTGATCATACATATTTAGAAACCAGTATACAGATGCTATGTGAGTTATCCTTAGTTTTAAGAAAAATCATCCTTGCTTAGCATTGTTGGACACTGTAGATTCTCAGTGGTTTCTCACGTTGTTAGCTGGGCTGATTGGGAACTGCTACTACATGCTTACTAGCACTATGAATTAGGATCTTATTGCATTTCACTAGCCAGGGAAAAGAATCCATCTTAAACCTTAAAATATGTTTTCCTTTTAAAAGTTATTAAAATCAATTTATTCCATGGGGGGGGAGTAGAGGAAGAGAAAGAAAGACACATGTCTTCCATTCAATGATTTGCTCCCCAGATGCCCACAATAGCTTGGGCAGGGACCCAAGTACTAAAGCTAATGCCCATTGCTTCCCAGGCTGTGAATTAGCAGGAAGCCAGGATCAGGAGCAGAGCTATGGCTCCAACCAAAGTGCAGTATGGGATGGGGCTTCCTATTGGGCAGCTTCACCACTGTGGAAAACACCTGCTCCCAGTGAATGACTTCTAGTGGATGCTTATCACCCCAATCTGATGTCAAAATAATGTCAAGTCTAATTACTCTAAATTGGGACATCTATACAGATAATAAATTAAGGAATAGGTGAAATCACTAAAGATACCCCAGGTTTCAATAGCTTTTTAAAAAGGAGAATAAAATGAATGATTGAATCTTGATTTATTCTAGAAGTTGGATTAATAAGAGGAATCAGCAAAGGAGACTGACATGGTGGAGCATAGAATCTGGGAATTTGAACAGAACAGTGATCAACTGTAACAATTTATACAAATGAGGCAAATAGGTTTTTTTTTTTTAAAGATTTGTTTGTTTTTATTGAAAAGGCAGATATTTAGAGAGGAGGAGAGACAGAGAGGAAGATCTTCTGTCTGTTGATTCACTCCCCAAATGGCTGCAACGGTCCGAGCTGAGCTGATCTGAAGCCAGGAGCCCAGAGCCTCTTCTGGGTTTTCCACACTGGTGCAGGGTCCCAAGGCTTTGGGCCATCCTCCACTGCTTTCCCAGGACACAAGCAGGGAGCTGGATGGGAAGTGGATCTGCTGGGAATAGAACCTGAGCCTATATGGAATCCTGGCACATGCAAGGTAAAGACTTTAGCTGCTAGACTACCATATTGGACCCATAATTTTTGATCTGAGAATTGAATATTGGGTTTAGCAATATGAGAGGTCATTGGTGATCCTGAAAAGAATAGATTTTTAATGAAAAGAGCAATAATTATGGTTGTGAAAGTATGGGCAATTTTTAAAGGAATTTTGCTGTGGAGAATTAAAATATAGGTAGTGGAAAAGGGGATAAAGTATATATTGATATGTGATAAATATAATCTTTTTTGCAGGCAGAAAGGATTATTTGTGAAGAAACTAGGTGAGCAGGGAAATAAGAGGGAAGGGGAAAGTGCCTCCCAAGAGAAAGCTGGGAGGTAAGGTGCCTCTCCAAAGGAGAGAGGGAGAGACACCAAAGGTTTGAGGGAGGGTGTTTAGATTTTTAACCTTCCCTGACACCTCTTTGTTGGATAGGAACCTACAAGTGAGATGTTCCCCACTGATGATATATAAACAGCATTTTAAAATACTGATAGCAATGATGCAGTAGAAAGGAAGTGTATGATTCAGGAGGGAATAGGATTGCTGGTGATGTGTTTGAGTAAGTGAACTTATAAAAATCCAGTGGGCAAGCCGAAGAGCTGAAATGAGATAGGAACATAAGCTTAAAGAGCCGCTTTCATATGTACATAATAGACATTAATAGGAAGATGTGGGAGACCATAGGATGGTTTTTCTTCTGTTTTCTCTCTGGCCAATGTGATGGTGGGCATAAAAGATATTGAGTGTTTGAGGACAGAAGTACAAAACTAACTGAGGAGTATGGGAAATGAAAGGACTAATAAAGTATATTAAGATTTTTTTTTAAAGGCACATGAGACATTTAACTATACCTTGTCAGTGTGATACTAGTACTTCCACTTTTTCCTATGCCTACAATACCATGATGCACTAAAGTAGCAGAAGGTTAAACATAACTGTTACTAAAGGAGTATACTACTGTGATAATGTGGGAAAAATGGCGGGAGGGGAAACAGGAGGAAGGAAAGGAAGAGGGAAGGAGGAATCACTATACAACCTGCATGATGGAAAAGAATAATAATAAATAGCTACAGCCATAAAAAATTAACGGGGAAAGAGCAGGAGTGGTGGTTGAGGGCAGAAAAAGAAGAAGAGAGAGAGCATGAGAGTGCATAAGCTGCTATCTAATGGGTGATTCCATGTATGCCTGCAATAGCCAGGATTGGGTGTGGCTGACAGTGTGAACTAGGAACTCCACCTAGGTCCTGTTTGGGTGGAAGGAACAGAACAGCATTGCTTGAGCCATCACTGTGTCTCCCAGGTTCTGCACTGATAAAAAGCTGGGGGCACAGTACCAGAACTGGGAGTGGAACCTAGGTACTCAGCTATGAGATGCTGGTGGTTGTGTTAACCACTAGGCTGATTGTCTGTTCCATAATATAACTCTTGAACAAATATGGTCTATTTGAACTGTGTATGTGTGTGTGTGTTTGGGGGTAGTTTCTATACTAAACCGGAGGGGTACAAATGTAGAATAAGTAGAAAGTGTTGATTCTAGCTGAGTAAGATGAAACACAGTGTAAGTTTGATGAAGTGATTGTAGTGATTACCACTGCAATGGATTATTTGGAAAGTGAGACTACAAGTTTTTTTTTGTGTGTCTATTATTTATTTATTTTTATTATTCCATGATAGAGTTCATAGGCTCTGGGATTTCTCTTCCACCCCTCCCCACATTCCCACCCCCTCACTGATTTCCCCCATGTCATTAAAATAGCATAGTCTTTCACAATCAATCATAAATCCATCATTCTGCTATGTAAGTGTATCCTGACATTGTAGGCATGGACAACGACAGAGAGTTCAGCATCCTATTCTCAAGATACATTCAACAGTTTCATCAGGAGCCCATCTTTGATTTTTTTTTTATTATTGTATTGCATTATGTGACACAGTGTTATAGGCACTGTGATTCCCCCCAACTCTCCCCGAACCCTCCCCCCGTGGTGGATTTCTCCACCTTGTTGCATTACCACAATTCAAATTCTTTTCTATTCATGGGGGCAGCTCCGGTGCTCCACTCCCCCCCCCACACACACACGTGCTGATTGTTGCCTTTCTGTCTAGCCCCCTTGCCCCGTCCTGGGTTTCGTGCTCTCCAGTGGGGAGTCGTCACCCAAGAGGGAGGTGCCCACTATTTCCCTCCTAGGCCACTCCCACTCCCAGATTATGTACTCTCCAGGTGGTTCTGGAGTTTAATTTGACAGATTTATCTCCCAGTGCCAACATCTGCCAGCTGATGCTGTAGTAAAGCCCAACCAACCCTCACCCACTCTACTTTTTGCTTGCCCCAGTTGGAACAGTCAGCCCAACCTGGCTTTTCCCTGATCTAGTTCACGTAAGGCCCACAGGTGTTTAGTCCTGCCTGGTCTGGTGTGTCCCCATCCCAACTCATGCTCTCCAGTGGGAGTGGTTGTCCAGTAGGGGAGTCCACATTCCCCTGCCAGCTTTGCCCCCTCCCTCCGCAAGGAAAATTTCAATCTGAGGCCTTTCCTCTTAGTTTGTTGGCGCTTGCCATCTTTCTGTGCACTCACATGACCTCTTAATGTTTGTTTGTAGAGGAAACTGAGTGAGCTCTACTTTTGCTCTCATAAGACTACAAATCTCATCATGAGGACCCCAATCTTATGACTCACCTAATCCTACACGCTTCCCAAAGGCATTATATTCAAATATTCAAATACCATTGCTCTGGGAGTTAGTATTTCAGCATATGGACTTGGGGGGGATATAATTAAAGCTATGTACACTATAAACATATGTGACATGACTTTCAGTAACTTCCCACTGGGTGTTTTGTTTTCTTTTGGGTACTAGGTATATAAATTGCACATTGTTAAAGGCAAGGTGGTGGTGCCTTGGTTGTGGTATCATTTACTCAGCTAAAGTTTCTATTAATTTGGATGCCAGAGATAAAATCAGATGAACAGAACCTGGTGCAGTAGCCTAGCAGCTAAAGTCCTTGTCTCGCACTTGCTGGAATCCCATATGGGCACTGGTTCTAATCCTGGCAGCCCCACTTCCCACCTAGCTCTCTGCTTGTGCCCTGGGAAAGCAGTGGAGGATGGCTCAAAGCCTTGGGACCATGCCCCTGCATGAGAGATCAGGAAGAAGAAGCTCCTGGCTCCTGACTTCAGATTGGTGCAGCTCCAGCTGTTGCAGTCATGTGGGGAGTGAATCATCATATGGAAGATCTTCCTTTCTGTCTCTTCTCCTCTCTGTTTATTTTTCTGTGCAATAAAAATAAATCTTTAAAAAAAGAATGCGTTAAAAAAATAAAAAGAATGTTTCCCTACTAATTGACCGACATCTTATCTTGTCAATATCTATGCCATACACATTGTTAAGTATTTTGAATATCACCACTGGTCATACTTATTCTTAATTATGTAAAATATATTACTAATTATTTCAGTAAATAACGGCATGTCAAAATTGGGAGATTTAAAATGTTAGCTACTATTTTTTTATTAATTCTACAATACTATTTTCTGATATTGGTATAACTCAAGCTTAAAAGAAACTAAGTTACCTTCAGTACTGAAATCTAGCCTTCTTGGATTTGAGTAAGACTTAAGATTTTTTATTGAGGTGAGATTCACAAAAAGTGAATCATTTTAAAGCGAGCAAATCAGTGGTTCACAATATTATCACTGTCTAGTTCCAAAATTCTTTTATTCAAAAAGAAAGCCCCATACTTCTGCTTCTTGTTTTTAAATGATTTGTTTGTTTTTATTCGGCAGGCAGATATCCAGAGAGGAGGTGAGACAGAGAGATAGATTTTCAGTTTCCTGGTTTGCTCCCCAAGTGGCCACAATGGCCAGAGCTGAGCTGATCTGAAGCCAAAAGTCAGGAGCTTCTTCAGGGTCTCCCACGCAGGTGCAGGGTAAGAAAGTCTTGGGCCATCCTCTGTTGCTTTCCCAGACCACAAGCAGGGAGCTGGATGGGAAGCAGGGCCACCTGGACATAAACTGGTGCCTTATAAGGGATCCTGGCACTTGCAAGGCAAGGACTTTAGCCACTGGGTTACTGCTCCATGCCCAACACCATATTTTTTAAACAATTACTGTCTAGTTCCCTGAACCCTGAACTCCTTCCCCTGCCCTCCTCCCCTCAGCCTGTGGCAAGCACTAATTAATTTCTGTGTAAATGTGCCTATTCTGGGTATTTTATACAAATGGAATCATACAATAAATGACCTTTGGTGTATGGATTATTTCACTCAGTATCCCATTAGTACTTTTTTTTGGCTGAATTGAGGGATTTTACAAAAGCATATAAAATGTTTATTATGTAAAACTTTGCACAGATGAAAAGTTTTTATATCACTGTAAATTTCTGTTTTCATTTTTCTATGAAGCCCTCTCGTACATACCATAATTTGTTTATTCATTCATCTGTTGATAGTTACATGATTTCCACCTTTTGGTTATTAAGTTGAACTGCTCATAATTCAGTTAAGCCTCAAACCTCCTGCACTTGTGCCCCTGCCGCACATTATGAGCTTAACTAACCTAGAAAGAGAGTTTTATTGTCTTATGTTATTTACTGGCATATAACTGTTACTCTTGAATTGCTTAGTCTTCCCCTATTTGAAAGCTGACCTTAGAATTTTTCTCATGATCTTCTGCCTCCACAATCACCCCTCACACGTGACCTTCTGCTTTGCTTCCTCCTTCCTGTTGACCAGTTCTTTCCCAAGCCTTTCAGTATCTGCTTTTCCTTTCCTGCTTCCCCCCTCCCCCATCTGGTATTTGCCATCCATGCACCTGGTTCTCTGTGAGTGATCTGACACATGCAAGAATGTTTTTTTCCCTTGATCTAGACCATCTTCTAAAAATAGTTGGGTATTATAAAACTCAGCTGCACCTAAACATAACTTTAAAATACACATTGAACAGAATTGAATCTGAGCCATACTCTTAGCATTTCCCTTGTCTCATCTCCATATGGCCATGCTCCATCAGGGGTACCCAGTAGTATGCCCAACTTTTCCCTTGGTAGCAAAAGAATATATCTTGGTTAACTAAACTATTTCCTGTAGGTGTTATTTCTCTGACATAACAGATTTCTCAATCTCAGCAATCTGTTCATTTCTTGATGATGAACTCCATGATGAGAAATACGAGTCAGTAGGATCAGATTATACAAAAGTGCCCCTGTGATGACTGTGCAGGTGCTGTCTTCTCTGGCCGTACAGAAGACCAACGCTAATAGCCATCATAAAGACCATCTTTTGTACTTTTTACTCACCACCAGCTTATTTTTGGATGTTTCTCGGCTATGAGACACTCTAAAGAGAGATTTTCCTGAAGATTCTAAGGCTGAAAGAGGTAACAAAGACATCTCCTTAATACGCTGCTGTTTTCCCCCATTCACAGTGTACCTGCTTGCAAATGTGGGCCCCAAAGATTTTTTGGGGAGAGGGAATTTGGTGTTAATTATTTTATGTAAAGTATTAAGATAGTCTTTATGGGAACAATCAAATGTATATTTGACTTGTTTATTTAGTGGAGAATGTCATTTTTTTAAATCTCATGTTAAAATTGACTTCTATGAATTGCAATATGTATTTTTAAAGATTTATTTATTTTGGTTGAAAAGCAGATTTACAGGGAGAAGGAGGCACAGAGAGAAAGATCTTCCATCCACTAGTTCACTCCCCAAGTAGCCTTAATGGTCAGAGCTGAGCTGATCTGAAGCCAAGACCCAGGAGCTTCTTCTGGGTCTCCTACATGAGTGCAGCATCCCAAGATTTTGGGCCATTCCCCACTGCTTTCCCAGGCCATCAGTAGGAAGCTGGATGGGAAGTGGAACATCCAGGACATGAACCAGTGGTGCCCGCATGGAGGATCCAGGCCCTCGGCCATCGAACCAGGCCTGCAATATGTGTTTTTAACTTGAAATATTTATTTTTATCTATTTGAAATGGTGTGTGTGTGAGAGAGAGAGAGAGAGATACGCCCCATTTACTGGTTCAACTCCCTAAATGCCTGCATCAGCCAGGACCTTGCCAGGCTGAAGCAAGAATCCCAAGATATCATCCACATCTCCCATGTGGGTGTCAGTGACTCAAGGGCCTGAACCAACATATGCTGCCTGCCAGTATGCATTAGCAGGAAGCTAGACTGTAAATGGAAGAACCTGATGGAATTGGCACTCCAGTATGGGATACAGGTGTCTCAGGCAGTGGGTTAAGCTGCTGAACTACAATTCCTGCCACTTGGCTTATTTTTTAATTTTAATTTTGATCTGGCACCCAAAATTATTGTCTACCAGTCTGGGTCTTTTAATTTGAAAAATTGAATTCCACAAATATCAAATATCTATTCTGTGCAAGTTGTTAGACACTATGAGAGTGGTAAAGATATATGGTCAACATATAGTTTAATATGTTCCTAACTATGTTCTTTATGTGTTTTATGTATTCCAGTTATAGTAGTTGTTCTTCAATGTTTTCCTCATTCCTGGTAGCAGAAAATGTGTCTTATCTAACTTTATATACAAATGTTAATGCTATTTGTTAAACTATGTCCTTTACTAGCTTTGATTATATAGAACTAACTCACCTTGATCTTTATTTTTTTTTAAAGATTTATTTTTATTATTTTTTCATTGGAAAGGCGGATATACAGAGAGGAGAGACAGAGAGGAAGATCTTCCATCCGATGACTCACTCCCCAAGTGAGCGCAATGGCCGATGCTATGCCAATCTGAAGCCAGGAGCCTCTTCCGGGTCTCCCACATGGGTGCAGGGTCCCAAAGCTTTGTGCCGTCCTCGACTGCTTTCCTGAGCCACAGGCAGGGAGCTGGAAGGGAAGAAGGGTTGCTGGGATAGAACCGGCACCCATATGTGATCCCAGGCGTGCAAGGTGAGGACCTTAACCACTTGCGCCACCACGCCGGGCCCACCTTGATCTTTGACACTTACAGATAGATGCTTGTGAAACTTCACTGCAAATCTAAGGCTCTCAACAACTTTGGGGTAAATAGTCCTTACTGCCATATTTTTAGTGTAAGTTTCAGAAATGAGCTCTTTTTAAAAAAAGATGTATTTATTTTTATTGGAAAGGCAAATATACAGAGAAAAGAAAAGACAGAAACAAAAATCTTCCATTCGCTGGTTTACTCCCCAAGTGGCCTTAATGAGTGGGACTGAACCAATCCGAAGTCAGGATGATCTTCTGGGTGGCCCATGTGTTTGCTGGATCCCAATGCCGTCCTCTACTGCTTTTCCAGGCTACAAGTAGGGAGCTGAATGGAAAGTGGAACTGCTGGGATACAAACTGGCACCTATATGGGATTCCAGTGGATGCAACGTGAGGATTTAGCCACTAGGCTATCATGCTAGGTCCAGCCAGTCTTGAGGTTCTGACATGCTTTAGATTTGGCAGGGAGAAGAATATTGCTGAAACAAGGTATACAGACAGTCAAACATGGGGTTATGCAGATAGAATAAAAGCCTACAGGGCCTTATTAGCTATGATTAGGGTTTTTGATTTGGTTTAACAAATGACTGGACCCATCAGAAAAGCTGAACAGGAGGATAATATGATCCGATTTACTATTTGGAAATTCTCTGCTCACTCTTGCTTCTGTGGATAGGCTAAAAATGGCTCTGATTCTTGATGACAAGATGACAGAGCCTCCAAAACAGACCTCCTAGATTTTTATACTCTGGGTGAAAGGGTATTTACCAAGTGTAGGTCCTGAGGGAACTCAGTTGCATTCCAGTTGTTCACCTTTAGTATTTCAGTTCTCATTTCCCTCTTTCTGGTGGACACGGTCCAAGACCATTCATTAGTATCTGGCTGAAAATATTCCACTTGTCTGTAAAGTCACACACACACATTCTGGAACTGTCACTCTCCCTGTCTCGAATCCTGTGGGTGGGGTACATTTATCACTCCATCTCTGGTATCTTGGTGCTATTTCGTTATGTGGGCTCTCTGAAATAATTACTGACCCAAGAGTGGGGTTACTGATGTCATGAGATCTAGTATATTTCCTTTCTCTGTCAAAACATACTTGCATATAATCCCAGAATCTTTAGTAAAATCCTTATATATATTTTTTCCTCCAAAAGAATAAGCGAATACCTACAACACTATTTAGAACTTGGAGGCCTTGAGTCACCACATGATTGTAGGTAGAGCTTTTTCTCCATTCTCTCTTAGGGAAAAACTGAGAAGTGAAATTCTAGCTGCCAAATGGAAGAAACAGATTTAGAACTGAGTAAGAGTATTCTGTGAAATCTATGAAAATCTGTCATTACATACTACTTGGTTATAAAGAATAATTTGCCATTAAAATATTGCCTTCTTGCTTTCTGACTATAACTTTTGCCAGACATTATTTGCAAGCTATTTTTTTGCTTTAGCTAAAAGTTTAAAAAATAATAATTTGCAGGGCCAGCATTGTGGCATAGTCGGTAAAACTGCATGCAGTGCCAGCATTCCATGTGGGCTCAGGTTCCCAGCTACTCCTCTTTCAATCCAGCTCACTGCTAATGGACCAAGGAAAGCAACAGAAGATGGCCCAAGTGCTTGGGACTCTGCACACATGTGGGAGACCCAAAATCAGGTTCTGCTTTAGGCAGGTCCAGCTTCAGCCATTTTGGCCATTTGAGGAGTAAATCAGCAGGTGGAAGATCTTTCTCCTGTGTGTAGGTTTCCTTTTCTCTCTCTAAGTTTGCCTTTGAAATAAATAAATCAATAATCCCCCCCCCAAAAAAACCCAAAACCATTTAGAGGGTCATAGAGACAGAGAACTGCCATTAGCAGGAAACTGGAGTCAATCACAAGGGCTGAGACTCCAACCAGGCACTCTAATGTGGGATGCATTTGTCTTAACTGGCATCTTCAGGACTAGGCTAAATGCCTTTCCCTATATCCCATTTTAAGAAGCAACTTCCTTAGCTTCATTTTTTAGAAGTCATATTTTAATCCCTGTAATGCATTGGGAAAAATATGGGATTTTATTTTTGTCATGGTAGGCATAATAACACTAAATAACAAAGACTAACATTAGTTTGAACTTTATCTTGGAACATGTCCATTAAGAACAAAGGAAGCTGCACTAATCTTTTTTTTTTTTTTTTTACTGTCTCTACTCCAGCTTCTTATATCAAAGACCTTTTGACACAAATAAGTTATTACTCTTGAATTACTTATATCTTAGATCTAACTTGAAGGGTTTGCATAGTTAGAAGGGAGGTTTTTGTCCCAAGTCCTGTCTTCTATCTATTTTTCCAGTTACTTCAGTCATTATTTCACTTCTTTCAGATTTCTTATCTTTCAAACCACATTATTTGGAAGGATGAGCTATGAGCTGAATCAGACTGATTGTCAATTCTTATTTGCAGTGAAAGTTCATGACATGCAACAGTGCCGCAGCTCATTGTTCAGTGGTCCAAGAGATATCATTGCTTCAATTCTTAAGGTTTTCAAAACCTCACAAGGAATGTTGGGTGGCTCATATGTTCCAACTGTGTTATTTTAGAGCAACTTTCCTAAGAGATTGGTAGACCTCCCTCAAAACTGACTTCTCTATACTTGGATTTGTTTACCTAAGATAATGAAATAAAGGCAGCTAATCACAGATTGACATCCACATGCCTTTCTTATAATGCAAAGTTTACAGACACTCAAAAATCAAAAAGATGACATTTTGTTTTGCTACACAGAGTGCCACATTGCTGACCTCCATTAATTTGAAAAGGGAATATGCATGGACGAACTGCTGAAAGAAGACTCTACTGAGCTAGACGTGGTGCAGCAGTTGAGATGCAGACTGGAATGCCTATGCCCCATGCCAAGGAGCCTGGGTTCCAGTCCAAGCTCTGCTGCCAAATTTAACTTCCTGCTAGTGTGCACCTGGGAGGCAGCAGTGACGCTTTCAAGTCCTTAGGTTCCTGCCACATATATTGGAGACCTAGATTGAGTTCATGGCTCTTGTCTTTGGCTTGGACCAGTTCTGGCTGTTGTGGTCATTTGTGGGAGTAAAAGCAAATAGCACACCTCTCTTTTGTTTCCAACTCTCACTGCGTCTCTGTACCTTTCAAATATTTTTTTTTTTCCTTGAAAGAAGAGTCCACAAAAAGTTTTCCTCTGAGAAGGTTACAGATGACATCTACATGGTCATGTTTGAGAATATCCCATAGAATTGATTAAATGTATGGTCTCTATTGGTAGATAGCAAGGATTTGTTAGGGGTTAGAAGAATTGACACTTTTTGCTGTAGAGATTCAGACAGTAAATGTAGCCTTTGAGGATCATATGGTCTCTGACACAACTACTCAATTTAACTTTTGTAGTATGAAAGATGTCATAAAAATACATACTTGAATGAGCATGACTATTTTCCAACCAAATCAATCTACAAAAATACAGCAGGCGGATTTTGTCTCATTTTGACATAGTTTGCCATCCTCTGGGTTATAATACATAGAGTAGAAGTTTTTTAGTAGAATTAAGTTCAACACAACAAAAGGATATAGTTAAATTGTCAGGCAAATGAAAATAAGGTGGCCATTTTATCATCTTGCCATTGACCCCTGTGTCTTCTACTACATTTGGAGGTGAGCTGATACTTTTTTTTTTGTCCAATTGGGTAGAAGATGCTGTTAATGATTTTTCATTGATCTCATTCTCATAATTTCCTGGCGTTTTACTACAACAGTCTAATTTCATATAGAAATTAGTGGCCTTAAAAAAGATCCCCTTTGTACAAATTATGTTTCTATTTTAATTCCAGTGTTTAGAAATTACATTTTAATTCCAGTGTTTCGTAAAATATATATGCCTGTATGTATGTATTTAAAAGTGGCACACAGGGTGTGGGGGAAGAGAGCTAGAGATCATCCATCTGCTTGTGCGCTCCCCAGATATCCACATCAGCCAGTGCTTGTCCAGGCTAAAAGCAGGAGACAGGAGCTTCTTCTGGGGCTCTCCCGTAGGCGTAGAGGCACAAGCACTTGGCCATCTTAGGCTTCTTCCCTAAGCCATTAACAGAGAGCTGGATTGGAAATGGAGCAGCTGGACTCCAATTAGTACCTATCATTGTAGAAGGTGAAGCCGGTCCCAAAGAGAATCTTTGCAGGAACCATTAGAAATAGGATTCATTTCAATGCATTTGTTTGTTATTTTGTACTTGGCCATGCATCACTCTGTTGCTTCGCTCTGTTCAGAACTTTTAAGAATAGTTTGTGTGCTTACTAAGACATGTATTTATTTATTGTATATGAGGATAACCACGTGAAGCTATTCTGTTTTTCCATTGAGGTCTAGAGGAGGAATTGCCTTCAATAAGCGCTTGTACATATGTTTCTTTCACTTAAAATAATTTGATTATTTTTACAGACAAATCATAGAGAATATAAAATTACATGCCCAAGGTCACCCAACTGCATGAGTGTCACCAGACTTTAAAAACTGGTCTGTCTAATGCCAAAGGCTGTTGTTTTTTTCATGTCTACACAAAGCTGCTTGCAGTTGTTTGTGGGCTTTGTCTTTAAAAACAAAGCAAAACAAAACAAAACAAAACTTAAAACTGTTTTCAAGCAAATCAAAGTATAAACATAGTGTTTGATTTTTTCCTTTATTTTGGAAGGGCATTTTTACAAAAGGAGATATGATAGATGCTTTTGTTGAAACAACCATACTTCTGTAGCTAGAGTATTTCCAAATAAGGGTTACTTCCAAAAATGATTTGCTTTCTTGGCAGTCTCTGCACATTCTTTATGAGTGCAACTACATTTCCCATCTTCCTTGTTCAGCAAAGAATCATTGCTAATAAATTTTTTGAAAGGTGTGGCTTGGTGATATTCTTTTCACATTTGAAATAACCAGACTTCTTGGAATTATAACTTCAAAATGTAGTAGAGCTGGCTGATGAATTAAACATTTTGAAATTGGCTTTTGTTGGGATGCAATTCTGTATAGACTTGAACATGGATCTAAGTTAAGGGTGGAAGTCAGAACCAAAGCCTTAAAATAGAACTAATTAAGTATGCGCCTTTTTCCTAAGTACAACATAAATTTCCATCTATCAGGATTGTGTTTGGCTGAAGCAGAAAACATCACACTGTATCATTATATGTAAAGAGTAAGTCAGGAGAGCTAATCCTGAAAATCCTTAGAGCATTGTAGCCCTCAGGTTGTAATCACTGCTGCGCAAAATATAACATCAGTGAGGGGGTATTGGTGTGAAGAGCAAATGAACCTCACTCCTTAGGTTACAGACAACCTCACTCAAGGTTACAGACATGCTTTGGGCATCTTATGTAGCGCCAAGGTTTCAGGGCCTGTGGGATAAAATAGCAGTGAGGAGGGACACACATGTGGCTTTTCTTCAGAGTTCTAACTGGATTACTGCTGAGGTGTTCACTCTTTTGACTCTTCAAGTCAGGCATCCTTGGCTGCTTTCCCACTTGTCCTGTGGCTTAGCAAAGTTTGCCAAGATGTACCCCCTCAGCCATTGGTATTCTAGGGTCTTAAGAATGTATTTATCTATATTTGAGAGATGGATATAAGAGATTGTTCCAGCTATTGCTTTTCTAGGTCACTAAAATTATTTCATGTATATGTGTATTTATTTTCATGTGGGAGAGATAGGAATAGAGGTCACCTATCCACTGGTTCACTTCCCAGATGCTGGCAACAGTCAGGGCTGGACTAGCTACATCAAAGTCAAGAGTTGAGAGGGCTTCTTTGGGTGAGTTTCTCTAGCTCTTTATAGAAGAGCTCCATAGCAGCTGCCTTTGATTTCTAAGCAGTGCAGGAACTAGCCTTACTTTCTCTTTTAGCTTCTCTCAAGCTCTGCCTTCCTATAGTTCCCTGCTACTTCTGCAGCTTGCTGTCTGGTTAAGGTTTGCAGTTGCACTGAGGACTGTGTGAGTGAGCACACAGAACGGATTATTTTCACATTGATTTGGGGTTTTCTAATTGTTACTGACACTGATTACAGAGAAGCTGATTGGACCACAACAAAGTAAATCATTTTCAGGCATAAGTCTATTGAAATGGTCATGAATGTACTGGAAAGAAAGTGGATTAGAAACTGATATTCATGGAAGTTCGAAGGCTTGTGAAAGTTTACACAGCAAGTTTATGAGTGGAAGAACATGATTGAAAGCTGCCTCTATAGAATTCTAAGTGCAGAGTTTGCTTATATTCTCACACTTTGCAAAACTCTTACCAATTGCTTGATACCTAATAAAACAGTGACACAGACAGATAGGACAGAAACTTAGAGGAATTCTTACATAGAACTTTGGATCCTGACACTCTAGTGTCATAAGCTCATTCCAATACTTAGAAACTGAAAATTGGGCCTTATTGCTTTTCCTGTTTGTATCTCAGTTTTCCTCATCTGTAAGATGGACAAAATAATAATACCTATCTCATAAGGTATTACAAGTCTTGAATAATTCATGTGTGTAAAGCACTTGGCTCACAGAGGACATTATGTACTATTTACTATGTCATTGTCATTACTTTGGAGAAATATTCTAGTAACATGTTGGGCAAGTGAAATATGTATATTAAAATTAAGGTTCATCCAAACAAATTCTGCAACTAGAAGCTGTAGTGGTGACTTCTTAAATTTTTAAACATGGAAAACATGGGCTCATTGTCCCCTGTACTAAATTTTTATAACAATATGTTTGATAGATCATGCAACTGAATACTTCATTTTAATAATATATGGCTGGGCCCGGCGCGATGGCATAGTGGTTAAGGTCCTCACCTTGCACGCACCAGGATCCCATATGGTTACCAGTTCTAATCCCGGCAACCCCACTTCCCATCCAGCTCCCTGCCTGTGGCCTGGGAAAGCAGTTGAAGACGGCCCAAAGCCTTGGGACTCTGCACCCGCGTGGGAGACCCGGAAGAGGCTCCTGGCTTCGGATTGGCTCAGCTCCAGCCGTTGTGGCTGCTTGGGGAGTGAATCATCGGACGGAAGAGCTTCCTCTCTGTCTCTTCTTTCTAATAAAAATAAAATAAATCTTTAAAAAATATGGCTATAATATGCTTGAAAGTTTTTTATACTGTAGTAAGAGGAGGTTAATTGGAGGGGAGAGAAATGAAAGATTCAATATCACTATTAAATGCAGAATAAAAATAGAAGAACAATAAAATATCACCATGTGTTGTCAGTGACTAGAGAAAATTTCAGCTACTGCCCAAGATGTTTTGAAAATCTATTCTGATAGATTGGTGCTATTGGGAAAATTAACTTTAAAAAATAATTCAGGAAAATAATATTTATTAGAATGGTAAAAATGTATTTTTCTTTTTTGATAGAAATGCTAGAAATGTGTGTGTGTGTGTGTGTGTGTGTGTGTGTGTGTGTGTGTGTGTGTGTGTGTGTAATTTCTTTCTTTGGAAAAGTTGCAGAGAGATTTTCTATCTGCTGGCCAGCTTCCTGACTGCTAGGGAAAGCCCAGGGCTGGACCAAACCCAATCCAAGAGCTTGGAACTCTGTCACAGGGCTTGCCATGAGGATGGCAGGGCTGTCATTTGCTGCCTCCAAGGAACGTTAGCAGTGAGCTAGATCGTATTTTCAGTATAGCTAAAGTATGCTGGTAACCCAAGGGGCAGTTTAACCTACACACCTCCTAAAATATATATGTTAAGAAAACAAGTGAGTAATCAAAATTAATGTGTGTTCATATCAATTCTATTACTTTAAAAAAGATTTTTAAAGATTCATTTTATTTTTATTGCAAAGTAAGATATATAGAGAGAAGAGGAGAGACAGAGGAGAAGATCTTCCATCCGCTGGTTCATTCCCCAAGCGACCACAACAGCTAGAGCTGAGCAGATCGGAATCAAGGAGCCTGAAGCCTCTTCTGGGTTTCCCACACAGGTGCAGGGTCCCAAGGCTTTGGGCTGTCCTTGACTGCTTTTCCTGGCCACAAGCAGGGAGCTGAATGGGAAGTGGGGCTGCTGGGATTAGAACTGGCGCCCATAAGGGGTCCTAGTGCATTCAAGATGAGGATTTCAGCTGCTAGACCACAGCACCGGGCCCTCAATTCTATTACTTTTCAATGTGGAATAATGCCCTATTACTTTTTCATGTGAAATAATGCCCTTACGTCCAACAATTACATCATCAAATGATTATATACCTACACAGAAATATTATACAACCATTAAAAGTTCTGCTTTTTAAGAAATATTTAATGTCATATGGATTTATTTATCCTGTAATGTGAAACGGATGATGTGCGATAGAAACAGCTTACATATAGAGAATATCAGGTTGCATATTTCTTTGTTCATAATGGAATCTGAGTGTGGTAGGTCATTCAAATCATTGTATTTTTTCATATTACCATAACTATGGAAGTAGAATGTCAGAGCTTTGCAGTGTCTGCATGACGTCATCAATGCTCAAGATTTCTTATTATCTTTCCCTTCTACCTTTCTTAGGCTGTGACATTTGTTTTTATCTTTGTCACCTTGATGTTACAACATGACTGTTCTACAATTAGCCTTACAATCATGCCCCAGGCCAGAAAAAGAGAAAGGTTACAGTAAGGGGGACCTGGTGTTTCCCATGTTAAGAAAGGAAAATGTTGCCAGGAATCTTCCACAAATTTTTCTTTACCACTCATTCACCCAGAAACATTTTACTTTGTCACACTTAAGTTCAGGAACACTGGAAAACATTAGCTCTTTTTAGTTGAGAGCATTATTATGCTGGACAGAATTGGATTTTTTTTTTTACAAAAAGACTAAGGGGGAAATGTATACTGGTCTACTAATATGATATTGCATCTGGTGCTATTCAAATATTTTTAAAAAATATAATACTAGCAGTTATCTATTTTTCTTCTTACCCTCATAAAATGACTCAATGACTATGCCAAATAAATGCAGCTATACCAAATGTTATCACTGTTTATAGTTTGGTGGTAGAATTCCAGATGTTTTTAGTAATCTTGTTAATAAATTTCTCTAAGATCTTGTTAATATTCTCTAAGATATCTATTGTGAACAAAAGGTCTGGCTGTTTCATTGCTTCTGCAATTGTAAAAAAAAAAAAAAAAAAAAAACCCTGGAAAATGACCAATATACTCATCAGTAGAGATGTGGTTACATCAATTATGGCATATTCATGCTGCATGACATTATAAAGTCTTAAAAAGGAAATACAATTGAATTTTCTGATATACAAAGTGTTCATGTTATATGGAGTGAAAAAAGACCAAATTTAAAACATTCTGATCCTGTTTATTCTCTTAACATATAGAGATATTTGGACAAGGCAAAACTTCCCTTATAAACAATGAGGCAATCTATAAAACTGCCTCAAACTATTAACCATTTTTGAAGGCATCAGTGTGGAGGAAAGGGAGTATATTTTATTTTCTAAACTGATGTGTTTGCTATTCCTTGAATTATTTTTATAATAAATACTATAACTGAAGATATTAAAAAGTAAAAATAAGTCAAATTAACCCAACAAAGAATGCTGACATATAAATCATTATATTTCTGGTTTGCAGACTGCGATGCTTTGGTCTTTGTGAAGAGTGGAACGTTTCCGTGATGTGGCAAAGTGATGTAGCTCTCCCACACTTTAGAACTGTGTTGTTGAACAGTTGCTTTCATAGAGTGTATAGATGACAGTGAGGAAAAGGACCAGATATCAGGCAGGGCAGAAAGGGAGGAATGTAAAAGATCAATTGCATTCAAGAAGGTGACTTCCCACTTCAACACTAAAAGGTTAAGTTGCCAGGAAGAAACAGATCCTTCTACAAGGTACTATTGGAGGCTGCATGAATATTACTTCAACATCTGAAGGCCAAAAATGTTCCTATTATGGTTGTACAAACTGTTTACAAACTTTCACTGGCTTTCCTTCTTTCCCAATACATAGTGACAGATGGCATTATGAAGCCCAATGATTACCCGTTAGAAGCAAAATGGCATGAAAGACTTGTGATAAGAAGCAAAAGGATTGGGCCAGGCATGGTAGCCTAGTGGCTAAAGCCTTCACCTTGCATGTGCCCAGGATCCCATATGGACACTGGTTCATATCCTGGATGCTTCACTTCTCATCCAGCGTCCTGCTTGTGGCCTGGGAAAGCAGTAGAGGATGTCCCAAAGCCTTGGGATCCTTCACCCATTTTGGAGACCCAGGAGAAGCTCTTGGCTCCTGGCTCCAGCTGTTTGAACCAGCGACTGGAAGATTTTTCTCTGTCTCTCCTCCCCATAACTATGTCTTTCCAAGAAAAAGAAATAAATCTTAAAAAAAAAAAAGCAGTAAGATTTGGGGTGGCATTGTGAAAGCAGCAGGAGATGGTCCAAGTTCCTGGTCCCCTGAACTCATGTGGGCGATCCAGGTAAAGATCCTGGCTTTGGCCAGGGAACTCTTTCTCGCTGAAATGGTGCCTTTTTAAAGCTTATAAATAATAAATTTCTTTTTTTTTCTTCTTTCATTTTCTAATCTTATTTAGTTGATTAGGGTACAAAGGTTCAAGGGCTACAGGAAAGTGTGTAAGACCATTGAGAAGCCCCAACCAGCCTCCCACCCATCCCCCCACCCATCCCAGGTCCCTAATGTGAGGCATGCTCCAAGGGTCCTGCTCAAGCAGTTTTGATAGTTCAACAGTTCAGAATTGCTGCCAATCTCACTGTTCCAAGCACGATGAAATCTATTCAGAATCCACTGGCTGACATAATCTCTTCATGGTTGGGGTTCTGAGATCAGCAGTTCAGTTGGAGGGATACCCAAAGAAATTTGTCTGAGGTGATCCCAGACTGATTCTTGTGTGTGCTTGCCAGTACAGGGTCCAGCACAATCCATTGCCCCAATCAGCTTATGCATATACTGGTGGTTGCAATTGCTGGGTCTGTTATGTTTCCAGCCCTGTCTTCCATGTGAACCAATGGTGTTTTAGTCAGCCAATCCTGCTTACTACATACTCGGCCCTCACACAAACCAGTGGGAGCTGCAACCTAGTCAGGGTGACCCCCACCAGGCCTGCCTCTTACCCTGGTTCCCATGCATGCCAGTATGTACCTCAGACTTATTCAGTCTGTCCCACATCCCATTTAGCTCTCATACATGTCAATGGGCATTGAAGCTTAGTTCAACCCAACCAGCTCCACTATCCAGCCCACACACGTGCTGTTGGTTGTCTTTCTGTCTAGCCACCCCTGCCCCGTCCTGGGTTTTGTGCTCTCCAGTGGGGAGTGGTCACCCAAGAGGGAGGTGCCCACTATTTCCCTGCTAGGCCACTCCCACTCCCAGATTATGCACTCTCCAGGTGTTTCTGGAGTTTAATTTGACAGATTTAGCCCTCAGTGCCAGCATCTGCTAGCTGATGCTGCAGTAAAGCCCAACCAACCCTCACCCACTCTACTTTTTGCTTGCCCCAGTTGGAACAGTCAGCCCAACCTGGCTTTTCCCTGATCTAGTTCACATGAGGCCCACAGGTGTTTAGTCCTGCCTGGTCAGGTGTGTCCCCATCCCAACTCATGCTCTCCAGTGGTAGTGGTTGTCCAGATTCCCCCTGCCAGCTTTGCCCCCTCCCTCCCTGGTTCTCACGTGTGCTTTTTGGGTGCTGCGACCGTATCTGGTATGGCTCACCCCACCTTGGCATTCCATAATGTGCACTGGTTTGTGTTGCAGCCGGACCTGGCCCCACCAACACTCTGTTCTGGTGCTCGGTTTCACCAGCGGGTGATGTGAACTGGTTTAGCCTGGTCTGCCCTCAACCTATGCCAAATGTATGTCGGTGGGTATCTTTCTCTGGCCTGGTATGGGTTGTTCCCTATCGTGGTCTTGGGCTCACCTGTAGGGACTGTGTCCTGACAGAGGAGTTTCCCAAGCTCCTCCTTCAGAACCTCTCCCTATGCCAGATCTTGCACGTACTGGTGGATACATGGGCCAGCCCTCTTTGCTGATCTTCAATCGATCCTGGTTCTTACTGTTGGATGTTTCAGAGCAGCCAAGGCATGTCCATTCCTAGACACAGCTCACATATGGTTCAGTAGGGGAAGAGACCTAGCCTAGTCCATCCTGCATCTACCCAGGTTCTCCAAAGAACCAGAGGGTGCTGGTGTCTAGCCTGGTTAGGTGTGTCCAGCCCCAGTTCACATTTGTGCCTAGGGAGATTGCAGCCACATCCATACCAGAATGCAGCCCCCACTATGGCCCCCGTGCTCTTCCGTGGGAACCCCAGCCCAGCAAGGATGTACTCTCACAACTACCCCAACCAAGCTTATTCCCAGCCCTAGATTATGCACATGCCAGTAGTTGCTCTGATCCAGTTGCTTTAGCCCCTCACCTGTCTTGGCCTTTGCCTTTGATGCTATGCTGTAGTATCCCTGGCTCATGCAGACCAGTCAGTGTAAGAGCCTAGTTTGGCAGGACCCTTACTCCATCCTGATTTCTGTTCTTTGTGTGTTGAGGTTTGCTCAGCCCTGCCTGGCCTGCCCCCAAGTTGCAGCTTGGCCCACCCCACATCCCATTTTAGGATGCAATTTTGGGTGCTGCTGCCTTGGCCTGCCCAGACTGTTGTCAGTTCCTTTACCTGTAAGTGATAGCAGGTTCCATGGTCACACCTAGCTCAGCCCTTCGCCACCCGAGCTTGCACGTTAACCTGCAGAACTTTTATTTCCACAGGGTTGGTCCCACACTTCCCCGACAGACTCTACCCCTGGGCCTGGTTCTCTCACGTGCTGATTAGTGTCTTGACCTGCCAAGTGTGACCTCTTCACTGTTCCACCACTCAGTCAGGTACTAGTACCTAACCCTGCCAGACAAACCCCCAGCCATAGTTTTCATGTTTGACTGGTGTGTGGCAGTCAGTGATGCTCTAGGCTAACAGCCAGTCTCAGGATTCCCATGTGGGCTGGTGAATCAGTCTGACCCAAACAGATCTTATGGACTCTTCCCTCCAAACCACCAGGTCTCAGTCCCCACGCTTGCCCGAAATTTCCATGACCCCGTTGCTGGGAATCACCCAGAATTCATCCTTACCTATACTCACACTGTCCTTATTCATGTGTATCCCTAGGCAGCAATTACATATCCTGAAAACCCCAGAGCTCGCTCCTGGGTGGCCAGCAGGCAACCCTTGGACTCAGTCATTGCTGGCGGGGGCACCCCCATAGCTGCCACACTGCACGGAGCTGCTTTTGCCAACACCTCTGCCCGAACCAAGAGTAAATTTCCTATGAGAAATATGAAGATTATTTTTAAAAGTGGAATTAAAAGCTAAGTTTACTTAGATGTAAAGGTTTTTGAAAATCTTTGTGTAATTTTTTTTTTTTTGGTAATTGTATTTTCCATGAACTTTCTGAAAAGCTCCTGTATAACAATAAATCTCCTTGTTTAAAAATGAACAAATAAGTAAATAGGGAATAGGAGCAAAATGGATTTTCCCCTACTCCTGTGGTTTAAATGTACCTTAGATGTTGAAGTTGCAAGACAACATTTTATGCATAAAAGCTATCATTGGAGTGATGCTGGGGGGAAAAGGGGTTCAGTTAAAACCACTGAACTTTACAGCATTTCCCCCACTCACACCAACTCCTTCCAAGGCAATAAAGTACAACAGCAGCCTCTACTCCTAACACTGTGCATTCTATTTTGGCAGCTGTATTTGATTTAGATGATTTGTTTAATTAAAAGTATGATGAATTACCCTACTTAAATTGTTTCCCACATTCTGATTCCCAGTGTCTAGGCCTCAACATTGATCTATCTGCCTCTAACTTCCAGAGAAATCAGAGAGGTTCCATCACCTTCCTCTTTTTCCTCATGCCAGCCCACTCTAGGAGGGTGGGAAAGTCCATATCTTGTTTTGCTTTCCTTTTTCTTCTCTGGCCACTTCAGTATCAGGAAAGAAAATTTATGAATATATTTTCAGAATGTCTGGGAGCCATTGAAGATATGGACAATGAAGTGTAAATTGCAGTGACATTACATAAGTTGAGTATCCATTATTCAAAATGCTTGGGACTGAAAGTGTTTTGATTTTTCTTTCAGAATTTTAATATCAAAATTTACATCATGAGATATCTTGGAGGAGGGGACCCAGTTCTAAATGAGAAATTCATCTAGGTTTCACACATAATTATTCACATATCCTGAAGTTACGTTACTACATTTTGGGCATTTTGACTGTGGCCCATTACCTGATGTCAGGTGTGATATTTTCCACTTATGGTCTCATATCAGATCTCAAGTATGTCAAATTTTTGGAGCTTCTCAGATGTAGATTTTTGAATTTTGAGATATCCACCTGTATGTTTATATATTCTCTTGGACATTCATCCTGGAGGCTCCAGGGATCAAGTTTAATACTCAAATGGGTCCCTTGAGATTCAGTAACATGAATGAAACATTCCCAACCTGGGAAGTACTTGTCCTTAGCCCTTGCAGAATGTGCCAGAGGACCTGCTGTCCCACATCACCACCATGGCAGTCGTACCATGGAGCAGAGGCTACTTCTCTATTGCTGCCATCAATATCCGCACATACTCTACCTTCAAAGCCATCATCTGAACTTGGCACATGAAATTTCTAGGCCTAAAGCACTGTCAGCTCTCTGCTTGTGAAATGAAGGTAAAATAGAGAAGCAGGCTGGAGTGAGGCCTAATGTCTTGTAAATATTGCAAAATCACTTTTTTGTGATATTGATGAGAGCTAGGTCAAGAACGGCTTCTACCACTAAGGCACCGTAAGGATAGACTCAAGGTTGGGATCCTACACTTAACAATCCCCACTACCATTTGTCATCCACATGAGGCTGGACCTCATGGAAGAGGGATAACAAGGCACGTTGGAGACCACCTTATAGCCCCTGAACATGCTTGGAGGCAGGAGCTCCTTTACCTCACTTGAAAAACTCTGGATGGCGGCTTCCAATCTGTGTCTGAGACAAGGCCCTTGGCATGAGCCTTGTCTCCCTGCTGTACCTGTTGTTGCAGCTTGAAGCTTTCAAGAAGTTTCCAAGTGTGACATTCACTTTTTCAAATCAGTCCCTGGGCTTCCTGCACCTCACAGAGCAGTGGAAAAGTGCATGAGGTCTGTGGGTGATGAGGCTGTGTGGAGGTGGTAGCCATGGTCTCACTTGTGCACATATGCTAGCTCTGCCTGCAGAACACCTGATTCTCTCCAGACCTCAGGCCCTTGCTGCCAGCTCTGACCACTGTCCAATGACCCCAGACAGCCAAGGGAGCTCTGTGCTAGGCTCTTGCATCTAAAATGGAGAACTGCCTGCTTATTGTTAGAGTTGTGTTTTAAAATTTGAACTGGGGCTGACACTCTGGCTCAATAGGCTGATTCTCCATCTTCAAGCGCCAGCATCCCATATGGGCATCAGATTGTGTCCTGGTTACTCCACTTCCCATTCAGCCTCCTGCTTGTGGCTGGGGATAGCAGCAGAGGATGACCCAACCCTTGGGGCCATGTACACATGTGGGAGATCCAGGAGAAGCTCCTGGCTCCTGACTTTGGATTGGCTCAGCTCTGGCCATTGAGGCCATTTGCGGAGTGAACCAGCAGGTGCACAATATTTCCCTCTCTGTTCTTCTTTCTGTAAAAATCTGCCTTTCAAATAAAAATAAATAAATCTTAATAAAAAAGACTTGAACCAAAAATATGAATCCATAGTTTAAAAACTAAAAAGAGGCCTGGCGCGGTGGCGCAAGTGGTTAAAGTCCTCGCCTAGCACGCCCGGGATCCCATATGGGCGCCGGTTCTAATCCCGGCTGCCCCGCTTCCCTTCCAGCTCCCTGCCTGTGGCCTGGGAAAGCAGTGGAGGACAGCCCAAAGCTTTGGGAACCTGCACCCACGTGGGAGACCCAGAAGAGGCTCCTGGCTTCAGATCGGCATAGCATCAGCCCGTTGTGCTCACTTGGGGAGTGAATCATCGGATGGAAGATCTTCCTCTCTGTCTCTCCTCTCTGTATATCCGCCTTTCCAATGAAAAAATAATAAAAATAAATCTTTAAAAAAAAACTAAAAAGAAAATCCTAATATAGTTAATGGAATTGATTCACAATACTTAAATAAAGTATTTTTGTGAAATTTCCCACTCCTTGAAAACCACCAATCTCCATTTTATGTTTTCTGAAAGAAGTGCCCTATAAATATTTTCATGGATCTTCAAACAGATGTTCTCAAGGGATTAGTTTATGGGAGTGTTTGGGAATCAGGCAAGTCAAGCAATGAAATTGCACCTGTGTCATTTGGAAGTCTGAGATACTTACATCACTAAATCAAGCTGCACAACTGTGACTTGAGCTCTTGACTCAGTTTGTCCTTGAGTAGCCATATTTCTTCTTACATTAATTTTGCACATATTCAGAAAATTCTCTGTTGAAGTTTGGACAAAGGACAAAACTGTTGTATTGGCTCCACTGTCTGCCCTTTCATAACACTGAATATGCAATTCTCCTGGAGTTTTGGTTCTCCTTTTCTCCCCCAAGGGCATCCCAGACTCTACAGAATTGCGCCATAAAATTCAAATTTTTAAATAAAAATAAAAAAAGAAAAGCGAATTGACTCTAACAAACTGGATCTCATGTACATTTACTAATATTATATGATTACAATGAGAGCTTGGATATGATGTTACAATGGTATTGCCACAATATTTTGATTTATTTCACAGGTTTTTTTGCAATTCTATCATTTTCCATTTTTTTGTAGGAAAAAAATAGTTCATTTAGGCTATAGCTATGTTGCATCACTTCATTGATCATTTTAAAATTAGTTCTAATTTTTGGCTACCTTAAGAGCCAAGCTTTTATAGAATTAGAATCATTTTGGATTGTCATGCTTCTTGCCACAACATAGCCAGGCCTACAAGGTTCCAGTCTGGTGACTAATGTAATTTAAGGAGCCAGGCAGTGAGCCAGTCCACTGCTCAGTCATTGAACCCCTGCAAAAAGCTAATTTCATAAGTTACATCAATCTTGTGAAAAGGCTTATTATTTGAGTAATACTTTTTAAGCAAAGTAACTTTCCAAGGTGCATCTGGAAAATGAAGATGCTATGGAAAATAAAGAAATAAAAGTAGGGAAAGGGGATGATCCTGTGATGTGTTCACCATATTTCCTTCTAGTTCTGTTTTTAGCATTTGAGCAGTTAATGTTTTCAAGTCTAAATCGCTTATTGCTTCTCACAGGTCCTCATTCTTTCCACTCGTCCCAAAAACCAATTCATCATCATCTCCAAAGTGTATCTTTTTTACTTATATTATGCTCTGTCAAAGCTGTACCCAAGGTTGAAGGCGAAATATGTGTCAGAGACTGGGACTATAAAAATTAAATATTTGACTTTGTTCAGGGACGCTTCTCAAGTTCTAACGGGTGTACTGATACTTCTACCAGATGCAATTTTGTCCCTTTTATTTAAGATAATCCATGGAAGCTGATTAATTATTTAAAGTCCCTTGCAATTCAAATCAAGTGTCTCATTTTCTAGGATGTCTTTCTTGAATTTACCCTATAGGTAATAAAATGATCAAATAGCAATAACGTACATTTTAGTGGTTTTTCTGGATAAGCCAGAAAATCCGTGTTGACAGTATTGTTCCTATTATCACAAAATTGTTATTTAATTCTCACAACTACATAAAGAAGTAGACAATAATCCAATCAGTTACAGGGTGCTGCAGTTTAAAGAGATTACCTAACTTTTCTTAAGTTATTGCATATATTGCAACTATAGGTAAGATTTGACTCCAAATTCTGCAGTATACATTCTAAGCTGTGATAGCATTGTTTCCTATAGAGTGGCAAATGAACTACCATTATGAGAGCTGATTTCTGGTGGTGCTTGGAAATTGTTACAGATATGATGTTTTATTTATTCACATTTTGTGACTCATACACAGAATAGGAAAATCTATGCTCGGCAGTTTTTTTTTTAAAAAAAAGATTTGTTTATTTTTATTGGAAAGGCAGATACACAAAGAGGAAGAGAGACAGAAAGGAAGATCTTCCACCCAATGATTCACTCCCAAAGCAGCCACAACAGTCAGAGCCGAGGAGCTAATCTGAAGCCAAGAGCCAGGAGCTTCTTCCGGGTCTCCAATATGGGTGCAGAGTCCCAAGGCTTTGGGCCATCCTCTATTGCTTTCTGAGGCCATTAGCAGGGAGCTGGATGGGAAGCGGGACCATCAGTACATGAACCCGCACCTATATGGGATCTCAGTGCAAGCAAGGTGAGGACTTTAGTCACTAGGCTACCATGCCGTGCCCTCTCAGCACTTTTGCAAACTTGTATAATTATTTTTATTTCAAAGGAATAACACATTGCAAATGCAATAGAAAACTTTGTGATTCTCCCCAATCATGTTTCATTCCCCTCCATCCCTCTTCAGTAATCATTACTATCCTAAACTCAGTTTTTGTGATTCCAACACAAAATTTCAAACTATTTCCAAATAAGTATTTATCAATATATAAGATATAGCATTATTTTACTTGTATTTAATCTACATGTAAATATCAGATCACATGTGTTATTATGCAGCTTGTTTCATTCACTCAACATTTTTCTGTTGATATTTATTTATATAATATATTTCGATTTTTCATTACTTGCAGATAGAAAAACTGAATGGTATATATCAACCTTGTGTTCTATAAAAATATTTTGAGTTTTAGGAATGCTTTCATGACTTTCTTGAGACTTCCTAATTGACTCAAGTTATGAAGAAGTGGGTTGCTTAATTTCTAAATGTTTAGGGTTTTTTTTTTTAGTTTTAAAAACTGATTTCTATTTTAGTTCCATTTTTCCAGAAAGCATGCTTATCTGTGATTTCTATTTTGAATTTGTTAAGGTTTGATTAATGGCTCAAAGGATTATCTAATTCTGGCAGCTGTTTCATATTTTATGGATACTTCTAAATAACATATATTCTGTTCTCATTGGGTGATGTGCTGTACAGATTTCAGATATGTCCATTTGATTGATAATGTTGCTCAAGTGTTCAGTATCACTGTGTGTTCTCTGCCTACTAATTTTATTAAGAGAGGAGTTGTTGAATCCACATATTCATTCTATACTGTTTATTCATTCTATACTATTTTATTCATTCTATACTATTTTATTTATCTCTACACTGTAATCTACATACTGTTTATCTCCATACTGTTTTATTTGTCTCTATACTCAAAACAATCACTATATTTATTTTGTTTATTTTATTTGAAAGACAAAGGGAGAGAGATGGAGAGAGAAGGAGAGAGAGTTAAAAAGGGAGAGAGAGAAATCTCACATTTTTAAATTCATTCCCTAAGTGCCCGCTGAAGCCAGGATCCCAGAACTCCATCCAGATGTCCTGCTTGAGTGGTAGGGTCCCACGTACTTGAGTCATGACCTACTGTCTCCCAGGATGCGCATCAGTGGAAAGCTGGCTCTGAATCAAAGTGGGAACTTGAACCAAAACCCTCCAATTTAGGATCTGCATGCCTCAAGTGGCTTCTTAACTGTTGCAGCAAAACACTCGTCCTTTTATGATGTTTTAATTGCACGTATCTGACTATTAATCATTATGAATATCTTGTTATAGTCTTGCAATCTCTTGAGGTAATTTTGTATATTGCCTATTTGTAGTCTTTGTGCATTTTCTGTTAGGCTTACTGCTCATCTTTCTTATTTGGTAGAATGCAGATTTTGTTTTAAAGAATAGTTATTTTTTAAAGAAAAAGATACTTTTATTATTATAAATGAATAATATTAATACTTATTAAGGACAAATTAGACAATGCCTCGAAGTATTTATTTATGGGCTACATTTCATTTTTACTCTCAAGAAAGCTCAAACCCTGAGCAGTTGTCCTCCTCATCCTGAGCACATAATAGATTTACAGCACCTGCCAAAATTGGCAGTAAAGTTCTCCCTCAGACTGGAATATTTTATTCAAAGTTATACAACATTTAAAGTCTCATGGCACTCAATAGTCTTTTATAGCCCATGCTTGTGGTCAGCTGTATAAGCAAGAACACACTGAGTACATTATTTTGAGATTCATAAACATTTTGTTAAGGAATAGTTATTCATTTTTAAAATGTGGAGTTAGAGAGAGAGTGAAAGAGGGAAAGAAGAGGAAGAGGGGAGAGAACAAAAGTATATGTCCATCCATTGTTTTGTTCCCCAAGTGTCTACAACAGCTGAGGCTGGACCAAGTTAAAGGCAAGGGTCTAAACTTCTACTAGGTTCTCTCACATAATGGTAGGGCCCAAGCACTTGGGCCATCCTCTGCTGCATTCTCAAATGCATTAGCAGGGAGCTGGAATGGAAGAAGAGAGGTTGGGACTCAAATCTGTGCTCATATGAATGATGCCACGTCAGGACGTGGCTTAATCCATTAGGCCACATTGCTGGCCCCTCCTTTTTTGTTTTTGAAATTTCAGAATGCTTGTCACTTCTATAATTCCATCATCTAATCATTTTCTAGTGATGTTCTTAGTTGAACTGAAGTTTTTATGTTTTTTTTTTTTTTTTACATTTCTTTCTTTATTTAAGAGAGTGATTAGTTTATTCCTCAAATGCATGCAGTGGCTCAAGCTTGGTCAGGCTGAAGCCAATAGCAGGGAATCCAATCTAGGTCTCCCACATGGGTGACACGCATCATTCTCGCCTCTGAGTATACATATTTTCAGGAAACTGGATTCAGGAGCCCTAGCATCAACTCAGACCTAGACACTGATTTGTGGAATGTGGATATTTTAACATGAGTCTTGGTCAGCAGAAGAAACCCTGGGCTCCTTACTCCTTCATTTTGATGTTAAGAAATTAATCTATCTTTGCTTTTTTATGGTTTGTGTTTCTCAAGCCTTTTCTTCAACTTGGAGATCAAAAAGGTATCTTTCTATATTTCCTTTTTTTTGTTAATAACATTGCATTATGTTATACAGTTTTATAGGTACTGGGATTTCCCCCGCTCCTCCCACAACCCTCCCCCCATGGTGGATTCCTCCACCTTGCTGCATAACCACAGTCCAAGTTCAGTTGAGATTCCTTCATTGCAAGCACATACCCAGCATTGAGTCCAGCATCTTATTGTCCTGATAACTTTAACGGCTTCTTGGGGAGACCTTCTCTGGTCTGAAGGCAGAGCTAACAGAGTAAAATCCCCGTCAGTTAAAAGCCCCAACAAAACATCAGCAACAATATATAATGTTATGGAATTGATTGACATAGTATTGAGTAAACAGTATGTTAAAAATAATGCAAGTTCAATTTTTCAAAACACATGTGTTGAGACAGTTTCAATGACAGGATCAAAAAGAAAAAAAAATACAGGTTAAAAGACTCTATTCATTTTTATTGGAAAGTCACATTTACAGAGAGAAGGAGAGAGAGATTTTGTGTCTGCTGATTTACTCCCTAAATAGCGGCAATGCCCAGAGCTGAGCCAATCCAAAGCCAGGAGCTTCTTCCAGGTCTCCCACATGGGTGCAGTGTCCCAAGACATTGTGCCATCCTCCACCGCTTTCCCAGATCACAGGCAGGGAGCTGGATGGGAATTCGGGCAGCTGGGATGCAAATTACCACCCATATGGGATCTTGCTGCATGCAAGGCAAGTAGTTGCAAGAAATACAAAGTAGCCAGTAGGCTACCATGCCAGGTCTCTCTCTCTCTGTGTATATATATACATATACATATATATATTTGCCATTTTTACTCAGATTTTTAATAACTACAGTGGTGTCTTTGTATTTGAAATTTACTCTGGTTCCAATTATGTTTGAGTTTTGTAACACTCACTATTAAGGAGAGAGAGAGAGTTCTCATCCAAATACTGACAAGAGCCAGAGCTAGGCCAGGCCAAAGGTAAAAATTGGGATCTCAATCTTGATCTTCCACCTAAGTGGCTTGAAACCAACTACTTGACCATCATTTGCTGCCTCCCAAAGTGTTCATCAGCGGAAAGCTGGCATCATGAGCATGACTGAAATCTAAGTACTCCAGTGTAGGAGGATTCAGGCATCCTAACTGGTGTGTTAGCCAGTTTGTCACATGCTCATCTCTTAATAACCTATCATTTTATTCTATTGCTTTGCTCTCCTATTCTATTTTGTTAATATGTTATTTTTTAAACAACTCTATCATTTCCTTTTTTCCCATAAACATCCTTTTATTTCATGCAACAATAAAAATATTTATTTTATATAATAATAGTTGTATATTTTCTAGAATGCAAGTTGTAAAATAATGGTGACCCAATAAAATATGGTAGTTAAAAATTTGTATTTTTTAGACATTTAATTCATCTATATTCATAGACCTAATTCACTATTAAGCATAATATTCAAGAAGTGAAAAGTATGAAAACTACAATTCCACAGGAGTATAAATACAGGTTAAAATGACAGTCACATCGTATAGTGATAATTTCATATCGAAGAAAACATATTTGTCTGAAAATGGCTTATTTCACTATGGATAATGGTTTCTAGTTGCAACCATTTTGCTGTAAAAGACAGGGCTTCATTCTTTTTTCTTTTTCTGTTTTTTTTTCCCCCTTTTGGCTGAGCAGTTCCCTTATGCATATGTACCATATTTTCTTATCTAGTCATCAGTTGATGACATCTGAGTTGATTCCATATCTTAGCTATTTAAAGTTGAGTTGAACATGGTGGATAAAAAAATGTCAAATATCATATGTTCTTTCAGATATAAGGCAACCTTTGTGCAAATTACAAGATAAATACATATATAGATAAACATATATACATATATTCTCGTAGATGATTTATATAATGGAGACTGGCATACTGGGAAGTAAAGATGCATTGCAGTATGTGTTTCTACTCCTGAGTAAAAGAAGGACTCCCAATGAAACTGTGAAATATACTTTGACAATAGGTTACTAGATTTTCTACCGTTGTCTGTATCTACAATGCCATGATACACTTAAATAACAGAATGTTGGACTTGTGATTTTTGCTGAAGGACTATTGTCATAATATGGGGAGAAACAGTTTGGTGGGGGAGAGAATGTGGAGAGAAGAAGGTGAGATGAGGGGAAATCCCTATACCTATAAAACCCTATCAGGAGAAATAACCTAAATAAATAAATAAATAAATAAATAAACTCTCTCATAATCTGACTTCACTTTATTTTGGCTAAATTCCCTAGAGTGGGAGACATCGGTCATATGGTAGATTTCTTTGGAGATCTGTGAAGAATCTTCATGCTATTCTCCGTAATGGTTGAATTAGTTTTACATTCCCACTAAGACTGAATTCGGGTAATATTTTCTCCAATCTTCACCAGCATTTTAAAAAAAATTTCTTGTCATTACCCTTAACCTTCTTTTTAAAGTTGATTTAGCTCTTCATAGGCAGTTATTTGTCAGCAAAAATTTTAGATCAAATTAATGACGCTTCTCAAACAGTCCATCTGGGATTTGTAATGGTATGGCATTAAAAAGATTAAATTAGGCAGAACAGACATCTTTATGTTATTACAATTCACTGTTCCCTTTATTATAGCAATATTGTATTTTCCACATCTTTTTGGCCAGTTTTCCTCTGTAAAAGCATTGATTTCTTCCATATTTTCATTACTAATCATTTATTTTGGCTAATATGACTACTCCCTTATTTGAGTATCTTTTGAAGTTGATTATTACTCATATAAAGACATGCAAATAGTGTCATGAGGTTGGTATTTTATCTGTTGGTCTTGCAAAAACATCTTAATATAAAACTGCAATTTTCTGTTGAGTTTGTTGCTGCTTTTGTATAAATTATCATATTTTTGAGTCACTGCCTCTACTCCATCTCTAAGCACTAATAGTCTCTGATTTGTTGTCTGTAGTTTTTGTGTATCACTATGATTTATTTATTTTTTTAAGATTTACTAATTTATTGGAAAGTCAGATATACAGAGAGGAGGAGAGACAGAGAGGAAGATCTTCCGTCTAATGATTCACTCCCCAGGTGAGCGCAACGGCCGATCCAAAGCCAGGATCCAGAAACTTCTTCTGGGTATCCCACACGGGTACAGGGTCCCAAAGCTTTGGGCCGTCCTCGACTGCTTTCCCAGGCCACAAGCAGGGAGCTGGATGGGAAGTGGAGCTGCCGGGATTAGAACCGGTGCCCATATAGGATCCCGGGGCACATTCAAGGCGAGGATTTTAGCTGCTAGGCCACTGCACCGGGCCCTATCACTATGATTTAAATGGAACTGTAGAGTAGGTCGTCTTTGGTTTTTAAAAATTTATTTGTTTATGTGAAAGAGTGACAGAGAGAAGGGATAGAGAAAGATCTTCCATTGCTGATTCACTCTCCAAAATGGCTGCAGCATCCAGGGCTGAGCCAGACCCAAAGCCAGGAGCTCTGTTCTCTGGTCTCCCACATGGGTGGTGTTGGTGCAACCATCTGAGTCATCATCTGATGCTCCTAAGGAACTGGTAACTGGATTGGAAGCATAGCTGCTAGTATACAAACAGGTAATCTGACAGGGGATGTGATTCATGAAAGAGACAGCTTAACCTGATGTACAACTACACCCACCCCCTAATATGTAACCTCTTAGATTGATATTTTTCATTTTGCATAATTCTCTAGAGACTGATTTGTGTTCTTGAATGTATCCATACCTTATTCTTCTTTGTTGCTGAGTGTCATCCTCTGGCATGGATGTACTATATTTCAACAATTCACCAATTGAAAGATATATGGTTAATTTCTCATTTGGAGTTATTATAAATTAATCTGTTTTAAAATGAGCACACAGGATTGTGTGTGGAGGATAAATTTCATTTCTTGAGGCTGGTACTATGGTTCAGTTGGCTAATGCTCATCCTGCAAGTGTCAGCATCCCATATGGGTGCTGATTTGTGTCCTGGGTGCTCAGCTTCCCATCCAGCTCCCTGTTTATGGCCTGAGAAAGCAGCAGAGGATGACCCAAAGCCTTGAGACCATACACTTGCATGGGAGATATGTAACTTTCAGCAAGTCACTTGCCTTTTCTTGACTGTAACTACTTAATTTGTAAGACAAATGACTTGGCCTGTATATACCCAGTACATTATTGCTTCTAAGAGTGCAATTCTGTAACTCTGCATAAAGATAAATAAGGTGGTTGTTTTTTTCTGACAGGAGAGGAAAACAATGAATGAATCTGGTGAACGTCTTGAAGGTCAGATTTTACTTGGCTCAACCCCTGCTTAAATGGAAATGACAGAAGAAACGGTCAGTTTTCCAAACTCCAAAGCTTGGGAAACAGGCAGAACACAATACCGTAAGTCCAATGGAAGTAAAATTCAACAAGATAAAATCATTTTTTAAAAGCAGGACTTGTCAAATTTATGTTTGGCTGAGTTTTGCCTGTGGTCAAGGTAGCTTTGGGCCATGATTCAGAGGTTTTTATCTTCTTCAGATAAAAGTAGGATCTCTTCCTAAATTATATCTATTCTTGTATATTGAAGCTGCACATTGCTTCCAAGAAACAATCTTTCTCCTGATAGCCTGTTTTTAGAAAGTTTTATCTTTGGGGAGGATGCCACACTGAGACTGAGGTGACATAAAAATTAAGCTACCATTGAGAAGACCACTTTTGTTATTCTTTTTTTTTTTTTAAAGAAATTCATTTATGTGAAAGGTAGAGGGAGGGAGGGACAGAGAGATAGAGAGAGAAAGAGAGAGAGAGAGAGAAGGACAGAAAGTGAAAGATCTTCAAATGCTGGTTCGTTCTCTAAGTGTCTATAGCATCCAGGTCAGGGCTAGGGTGAAACCAGGAACTTCATACGGGTTTCCCAAATGGGTGGCAAGGGACCTGAGGCCCTCATATTCTATCTTCTAAGGCTAATTAGCAGGAAGCTGGATCAGAGGCAGAGCATCCAGGACTCAACCAGCATTCAGATATGAGATGGCAGCATTCCAAGTGAGGGCTTAACTTGCTGTGCCACAGTGCTGGTCCATTGTGTCTGTGGAGTCAATCCAGTTGATCTTTTTGCTATGGGATACAATGTGTGATTAAGTAACTTGAGAATTTGGGCAAAACAAATTTGTCTATATCTGTTTTCTAATGAATGTTAATCCTCTTGAGGATTTCTTTACTTATTGCAAGAAATCGAACATGTATGACCCTCCAAATTCATGTGTTAATACTTTAAACCCAATGCCAATTTTGTAATGATAAATAACCCATTAGGTGTTCCTGCTGGCAATGTCTTCCTCATTCAAAAAGATTTTAATTCCTTCACAATCACCACCTTGAACTTTATCATTTCAATTCTATTAATATTGCACAACATTGTTCTGTACTGCTTTGTGAGGGAGACTGGGTGGGGGGAGGATAGAGCTTCGGGGAGAGAGAAAGTCGAAAGGAAGGAAGAGAAAGAAGAGGAGTGATTATATGAAGATGAGAAAAAAGATGAGAATTGAATATAAAGAAAAAAGCTGAATCATTGTCATTGCCAGAAGTTGAAATCAGTGATATCACTTTGTGAAGTTTGAGCACCTCAGACTCTGGGAAAGCTATAGATAGCATTTTTCCTTAGAAATATGCTGTATACAGAAACATAGGACATCTTCCATCCTAGTTTGAGTGAGCTTCTGTGCCCTCATAAAGTGTATCTGTAAGTCCTAGCTCAGTGGGCTTTGATAATGATCCTGTATCTTACCATTAGATCACATCATCTGCTATTCATGTGACAGTGGTTTGAGAATCATAGTAAGTTATTGGATTTATTCTACAGTTGGTTTATTTCCCAGTGTTTTGTCTATGATATTCCTCTCTTACCTCTTCCCGCCCATCTTTCTTGCCAGATTATTCCCCAGACCTCAAGTTCTATTTCTATAATTAGCCTTTTTTTTCTTCCCTCACTCATTGGGACACTCGAACAAGTTAGAAAGCCTCTATCCTGAAACATACACATATGAAGGAATTCCAAGTAGTTAATGGAAGGTGTGTATTATGAAAAAAATTATGGATTTGAAAAACTTTGTGCCAAAAGCAAACTTATCTTATAATTGCATCTCCCACAGAATTTCAGATGTGCACCCATACATGTAAATCTTCTCAATTTTATACTCATCCTTTTTTTTTAAAGATTTATTTTTATTATTTTTTTATTGGAAAGGCGGATATACAGAGAGGAGAGACAGAGAGGAAGATCTTCCGTCCAATAATTCACTCCCCAAGTGAGCACAACGGCCAATGCTATGCCTATCCGAAGCCAGGAGCCTCTTCCGGGTCTCCCACGCGGGTGCAGGGTCCCAAAGCCTTGGGCTGTCCTCGACTGCTTTCCCGGGCCACAGGCAGGGAGCTGGAAGGGAAGCGGGGCAGCCGGGATAGAACCGGCGACCATATGGGATCCCGGGCGTGCAAGGTGAGGACCTTAACCACTTGCGCCACTGCGCCGGGCCCTATACTCATCCTTGAAAGCAATCATGTACCCTCAAAAATCATGGATGAAAAGTAGGAATACCTGGACTAGTGGGAACAAATTTCCATGTGCCAAGTACATTTGGCATTTTACTTGGCTTCTTAATTTATTCCGGTGGTTAACATGAACAAGATTTCTTCCTGCTCTCAAGCTTCATTATTGAAATCCTGATCATATCCTCAAGGCTAAAACCAATGGTGGCTTTCGTAGAATTTTGCAGAACCAGGTGTTGTCCATGAGACTCTGCTGCAGTCCTTCAGGACAGTGTGAGCAAGCAGGTAGGCGCAGGCCTTTGTCCACTGTGCTCAGTTGGGATCAAGTCTTGGATAATATCTTAAATCATGAAGAAACTTCAGCTGTTGCCAGAGCGATCGGCCTCTTCTGAGTTAAATCAGTCTCATTGTGTAATTCTTAGCGATTCAGAATTACATTTTCCCATCCTCACACTTTCTTAAGATGACAACAGGAAAGAGGCGGCCAGTTGAGCTTAGAATCCTTGTATGAGTTTGTATTGACCTGCAATACAATAGGGTGTATTGTACACCCCATTGTACAATAGGGTGAAACATACAATACAATGAGCAGTGCCAGCTCCTCTCATGCTTGTAGCTTCCTGCTGATGTACATCTAGGAAGGCAATAGGTTCAAGTACTTGGATCTCCCACACATGGCTTTCCTGCATCCTGTCTTTCAACTTGCTCGGCCCCTGCTGTTACGGGCATTTGGGAAATGATTTTTAAAAAATTGAAAATCTCTCATTATCTTCCAAATTAAATATATATATTTTAAAAATTATAAGAAGAGCACATTTTAAATAATGAAGTGAAAGTACTATCTTGAAGTTTGGGGAACATAATATTAGAAAATTTTTGATCAATAAAATTCTGATGTTCTCTGTCCATTAGTTGTAGGGTTCTTTTTCCTGTGCTAGGCCTGCCAGTAGAGACCTTTGATTTGACCCTCAGGAATTACCATCAGGAGGCAGGCTGCCACAATGTAAGAGAAGGCCATACATGATCTATACAGAATTATTGGATAGTATTAGTGCTTCCCAGTTTAAGAAAGTAAAAATAGCAAAATAGTAAAATGGGGTCTGGTGTGGTGGCCTGGCAGTTAAAGTCCTCATCTTGTGTATGCCCTGGATCCCATATAGGCACTGGTTCTGGTCCCGGTATCCCCGCTTCCCATCTAGCTCACTTCTTGTGGCCTGGAAAAGCAGTGGAAGACGGCCCAAAGCCTTGGGACCCTGTACCTGCATGGGAGACCCAGAAGAGGCTCCTAGCTCCTCATTTCTGGCTTTGGATAGGCTCAGCTCCAGCCGTTTGTGGCCGCTTGGGGTTGAATCATCGAACAGATGATCTCTGTCTCTCCTCCCTGTGTATCTGACTTTCCAATAAAAATTTAAAAATAAATACTTAAAAAAATAGTAAATGGAGCCCAGCTTCCAACTCTGCAATGCATGTAGCAGCACAGAGCTCTTCCCAGCCAGTGTTTCAACAGAAAAATATTAAGAACAAGTTAACAGTCATAAAGCAAGTTTATGGAACCTTATAAAAACAAAGGCAAGGTATGAGGGTCAATGAGCAAAAAATAAATTTTTACAATTTGAGTAATGAAGAAAGATAAATAGCTAAATGGATGTCTCCCATCCTGGACGAATGGTGGATGAGATGGAGGCTGTCTGGATGGGGAATTTATAAATTCTGTCTATGGCTTATTATTCTTCTTGCTCCTGGGACATTTACGAATACAAACTTGTATCATAAAGGAAAAGACAACCTATTCTTGTCACAACACTAAGCAGTGGATCGGGAACTACAGGAATGTTTTTAAACCACTGATCCCAGTGAACACAATGTGAAAGGTGGGGAGTGTAACTAGTCATGTTAACATTATTGTCATTTTCTTTCATGGTTTTCCATGTGCTAGGGGTGCTAAAAAGGACATTAGTGGTGGGTGATTGGAGAAAGAGGACTGGCTCCTTTGGACTCAAATACAGAATAATCTGCCATTCAGATTAATTTCTTTTCTAAAAATCATTCTTTTTTGAAAAATATCATTTGGAATGCATAGACAGAGAAATAATCTCCAGCTGGCTGCATCATTCCCCAAATGCCATAATATCCAGGATTGGGCCAGGTTAAAGCAAGAAGCTGGGTACTCAACCCCGATCTCCCACATGGGTGACAGGGACTGAAATACTTGGGCCATCAACGATTGCCTCCCAGGATGCACATTAAAGGCTAGAACCTGAAATGTAGTTGGGATTGGAGCTCAGACACTGACAAGGTGTGTGAGCGTTCCAAGAGGCATCTTAAGTATTGCGCTAAATGCCAGCTAACTTGGATGAACTTAATATGCAAAAACTAGCTCCAAATCTTACCGTTAGATGGAATGTACCAGAGAACAGAGGAAATAGTTCATCAGCAATCTAAAAATAATGAAAGGAATTTTAAGAAACAGCATTGTTTTTTTTTTTTCATTTTTAAAGATCTGAAGATTTGAAAGAAAATTACAGAGAGGGAGAAACACACATAGAGAGAGAGAGAAACAGAGACAGACAGACAAAGCTCTTGTCCACTAGTTCACTCACTGATTACTGCAAGAGTCAACACTGGGGCCCGACGCGGTGGCGCAGTGGTTAAGGTCCTCGCCTTGCATGCCCCGGGATCCCATATGGGCTCCGGTTCTGGTCCCAGCGGCCCCACTTCCCATCCAGCTCCCTGCCTGTGGCCTGGGAAAGCAGTCGAGGACGGCCCAAGGCTTTGGGACCCTGCACTCTTATGGGAGACCCGGAAGAGGCTCCTGGCTTCAGATCGGCATAGCATTGGCCCGTTGTGCTCACTTGGGGAGTGAATCATCGGACGGAAAATCTTCCTCTGTCTCTCCCCTCTCTGTATATCTGCCTTTCCAATAAAAAAAAATAAAAAATAAAAATAAATCTTTAAAAAAAAAAAAAGAGTCAACACTGAACAAGGCTGAATCCAGCAGCCTGGAGCTTCTTCCAGATCTCCCATGTGGCTACAGGAGTGCAAGCACTTGAACTGGTGCCCATATGTGACGTCTGTGTTGCAGGCAGAAGCGTTACCTGCTACACTACAACACCGATCCCATCAACATTGGTTTTTTCCCCCATTTTTTAAAAAGAAATTTATTTATTTTTATTGGAAAGGCAGATAACAGAGAGAAGGAGATACAGAAAGATATTCCATTTTCTGGTTCACCCCCCGAAGCGGCAATAATGGTCAGAGTTGAGCTAATCTGAAGCCAGAAACCAGGAGCTTCTTCTGGGCCTCCCATGTGGTTGCAGGGTCCCCACACTTTGGGCCATCCTCCACTGCTTTGCCAGGCCACAGACAGGGAGCTGGATGGGAAGTGGAGCAGCCAAAACATGAACCAGCACCCATATGGGATCCTGGGCATGTGCAAGGCGAGGATTTTAGCCACTAGGCTACTGCATCTGGCTCACGAACATTGTTTTTTTTTTTTTTTTAACAATAATATGGTGTGGGGAAAGCAAACCTCAAAGATCACATGAAGACTAAATAAAGGAAGATCTGCCTTCCCTCATGATTCAGTAAAATGATTTATCCAAACGAGAAAGATTTTGCACAATTCTTCCCACCATATACTCCTTGTTCCCTGGCGATATTATGTATGAAGCATCTCTATTCCCACTTTATTAAGAATATTACATTATTGATTAGTCTCTTTCCCTTTATATGCAGTTGTCCCATTCTACTGTCACATTCCTGTCTCAATTTAAATATTCAGCCTATGCTATTAAAATTACCTATTTAATTTATCTGTGAAGGCAGCCAGAGAGCTCCCATCTGCTGTTTTACTCCCCCAAAGCCTGGAGCTGGCCCAAGTCAAAGCCAGGAGCCTTTAAGGAGCCAGAACGTTAATCCACGTCTCCCAAGTAGGACAATAAATAAGAATAAAGCGAAACTATGGAAGATGAAGCAGAGATATGAAAGTTAGCCTTTGTAAAGTTTAAACAGTTTTGAACATATCTTGATGCAGTTACTAAAACTTTTACCATATAAATAATATCTTTTTATTTTGAGAAAGAGGGAATGCTCCCATCCAATGATACACTCCCCAAATAGATCAGTGGGCCAAAGCTGGGAACTGAGAACTCAGAGCCTCCCACAGTGGCAACTCAGAGGCTCCCCCAGTGACAGAGAGTTGGTTACGGGAGCCATCACTTGCTGTCTCTGGTATCTTCATTGGCAGGAAGCTGGGACTGGGAGCTGGAGCTGGGACTCAGACCCAGGTATTCCAATAGAATACATGGACATCTTAACTGATGTCTTAAGCAGTAGGCCAAACCCATACCCCTACTATATATAACATTTCCTTCAGCGTTGTGCCTACCATTGTTACAGAAAGCAATTCGTCTCTCAACAGTTGTGTTGCTTTAAGGGTGGAATGACGCAAAGAGATTGTGCCATCTTGGTTTCTTGTTGTAACAAAATTTATTGAAACAGTCTTTTGGTGTTTGTTATCTTTATCATATATCTTTGTTTCCTGCATGCATTTCTGTTTGTATGGTACTAATTACCTTTGTCAGGCTTGGTGAAATGACTGTGTCAGCAAGACTTAGAACTCCAACTTCCATGGCTGGTACAGAGTTGATAGCAAAAAGATGAGACAGTAAATTACAGATACCCAGTGATAAAAATTAAGGTTGATACATAAAATCTCACCTCCGTGTGATTAGATTGGGAATCATGACTAACTACTTCTGTAGCAACAGGATGCTAAAATTCAGATATACAAAAGGAGTCTTTCTCGGATCTGGAGTTCATCAAGAGATTTTCTCAATAGGAACCAGAGCGGTGTTATCGGAACAAAATGCAGAAAGGACAGAATCATCAGAACATGCTTTTCCTGTTGTCACTTTCTGTGGCGTGACTTTTACCTGGTGCTAATCTTACCAGTAGTTTTATGTGGCTTTGAATGTTGTGTTAGAGGATTGCTAGGCAGACTCAGGCAGATCATTACTCACTTTTTAAAAGTCAACATTTGTATATATTCTTTCAGTTGTTACAAACTGCAGCCCATCTCCCATTTTTGTATAGTCCATGAACTGAAAATAATGTTTACATGTTTACATCACTGGAAAATTCAAATTAAGAGTAACATTTTGTACATATGTAAATTTTCCAAAATTTAAATTTCAGAGTCTATGGAGAGTTATTGAAAGAGAACCATGCTTATTTATTTACCTATTAACTATGACTGCTTTCATTCTATAGCTGCAGGTATGAATACATATGGCAGATACCATATGGAATGTAAAACTGCAAAGATTTACTGTCCGGATCTTTGTAGGCAAAAAAAAAACCTTTTTTTAAAGACAACCTTTGCTTAGTGAAGCAGACCACAGCATAGCGGGAACAATCAGTTAAGCAGTCTTAAAGATTAATGCACTTTTGTTCCGAGTTCATTCTGCTGTGAATGGCCACTAGATCGTGGAGATGGTGGTAGTGATTTGTTGATCATCCTGTCAGGTTCAGAGTAGCTAGCACACTGGAGTATTTTTCCATTTGTTTGAACAGCTTATTCCCAGTTCTGTCACTTCTTAATATATGAAAATTTTAATAGCCCTTGACTGGATACATAGAATAAATGTTCAGTGTCCAGCATGTTGTCACCACAATAAATATGTCTTGACTTACATTTAATGACTAATTGTAAAAGTTGCATTAGAAGGGTACAGACAGTGTTGTGGAAGTAGAGTATGCCTTAGGTTAGGCCAATGGTTGCTACCTGCACCCAGGGGGCATTTGGTAATATCTGGAGACAAATTAAGTTTTGAAAACAGAGTAAACATGCTTCTGGCACCCATTGGCTAGAAGCCAAGGAAGTGATAAATATTTTAAAAGACATATGATATATCCTTGAGAAGAATTAGCCAAGGAAGGTTTTGCAGCTCAATGTGTTAAGCTATTGTTTGGCACACACACACCCTGACCCCATTATCAGAGTGCTGGTTCACATCCTAGCTACTCTGCTTCTGATCCAGATTTCTGCTAATGTATTCCTGGAGGCAATAGTTCATGACCCAAGTACTTGGATTCTTGCCACCCATGAAGGAGTCTTGGATGAAGTTCTGGGTTCTGGGTTCCTTGCTTGGCCCAATCCCTGCTATTATAGGCATTTGCAAAGTGAATGAAAAATGAAAGACTCCAGTCTCTCTCTCTCTTTCTCTTTAACACACACACACACACACACAATAAGAAACATTTAAAAAATTATTTGCTCCAAAGTGGAGTGATACCCTGGCAAATCATGGATTAAACAGGTACAAGTATGGGGCAGTGGTGAGTGTCCTTTTTTTTTTTTTTTAGGACTTCAAGGGTTTTTTGTTGTTGTTGTTGCTTCATTTGTTTTGTTTTGTTTTTCTTTATCTGAGAGGCAGGGAGCAAAAGTGAGAGATATCTTTTTTGTATTGGTTATTGATGCATTTCCCAAATGCCCACATCAGCTAGGTCTGGGCCATGTAAAAGCCATGAGCCCAGGACTCTATCTAGGTCTTCCACATTGGTGGCAAGTCCCTATGCACTTGAGGTATCATGTATGTTTTACATGGTATGTTTTATAAGGAACCTGGAATTGAAATTAGAGCCAAGATTAAAACTCAGGCAATCTGCTATAGTATGCAGATGTCTCTCCAGCAGTGTTATAACCACAGCACTAAATGCCCATTCTGCATTTGATTTTGAAAAGGTAAATGTAGAGAGGAATTTAATGGTGGATACATGGCATCAGGCACTTTTGAAAACTCCTCACAGCACCAAGAGTGAACACTGATGGTGATGTGTCAGTGTATGGTCACCAGTTATTAGAAATGCACTACTCTTAATCCACATGTTGATAACAGCGGAAGGGGGCAGGAGGTACATGCAAATTCTCTGTACTTTCATCTCTGTTTTTCTGTGAGGTTAAAACTGTCCTAAAAAAAATAAAGCCCCCCCTTTTTTTTAAAAAAAAAAAAAAGATAGATGAAGTAGCTGGAAATGGAATTTTGACTTTCAAATATTAGTCAACTTTTTTCTAAATGTTTTGGAAGAATATGCTCATGGTATTGTAAGATTTTCTCTATGCTTCAAAAAGACAAATGGTGCCATGTGATACATTTCTTTGATTAGCCTTTCTTTCCATGTAGTGTTTTAGAAAGAAATAATTTCTATTAGCCAAAAAAAGAGATTTTAGATTGCACTTGTGGCAGCCTCAGATCTATGGTTTTCCTTACTATGAGACTGATCCCATTATAGGTGTCCAAAATGAATCTTCCAAGCAGGTCTAGGAGGAATGAAAGAAGCTTCCAGTAGACAATGTTTTATGTTGCACGTGAGAACAATTATAAATTCACTTAAACCTGGTATCTAGTTCTAAGATTTCCTGTGGTGTACAAAGGGAAGAAAAGGGTACTGCTGAGAGATGACTGAGTCTTGCAATCTGTTAGCCCTGCTGGGAAGGAGTGTCTGTACAAACGCACCAAAATTCTATTCTCTAGTGTTTTTTCAATGGACCAATAGCCTCAAGGATGTGAAAAAACTCAATCTTACTTTCAATAGACAGCCTCTTGAATTATGTAAATACGGATATTGCTACTTTTAACATCGATATTTTCTGATTTTTTTCAGTCTTCAGTAGCTAAATGTTAAGAACTGCAATAACAATGTGCTAACTCTACAGATGTAAACTGATGAAAATGTCACAAATGTGAAGAATTTTCTGAATAACAGCGTATATCCCAAGTAGTATGTCCAACCTATTAAGATGATGGAAAATAGTTTATCTAAGAATCAACATGATTTATCACCCTGCATTTGGAATTTCATGTTATTATCATTATGACTTTTATGAAAAGATATGATTTCTAGCTTTCTGTTTAACCAAGTTCAAATACCCTAGTGATTATTTTGTTTCTGGGTATTTTGGTACCTAGAACCAAGTTCTATTGTCTCTGTGTATGAATAAATAAAGCTGCGAAATTCCCTCAATGATCTTCAAAGGCCAGAATCAAAGCTTACTGTTCTAATACTATGATCACTACTCTAAATTATTTAATGACACCATAGGAGAAGATCCATGAGTAATTACTGAATTTTATTGACTATAGGAAGATTAACTGCTTCTAGTTGTTCACATGTGAAAATTTTATTTTGGAAAGCTACACTAAATTCAACCCTTTTGGTAGGCTGTAAGAACATGCCAACTGCAGAGACTCACAATGTTAACCAGTGACTGGTGAAGGTTAAAGACTTTCAGGAAAACTTTGATCTTAGAATACTTAACATTCTATGACAGTTGGGAAAGACAAAACAGAGACCAAAGAAAGAATGTGACTTTTACCCTCATTAATATAAGAAATAGAGAAAAGAGTGACTGTAAGAAGCAAACCAGACTTCCATGTAGTGCCTGTTCTCATTTGTCTTCTGTCATGGGCAATAGTAGAGTTGATTGGAACAGGTTTAAAGCAATGGTCGGAAAGTCAAAGTGTAGTTAGCTTAACCAGTTTAGTGTGTTAGAAAAATAAAATGCTTAAGAAGGAACTTATTCCTTAGCATATGCAATGAATCTAAAAATAAGGAACAGGAGAAATGCTGTATTTTCTCCTCTATCCCTATTCTTTAAATACATTGCACATTTCACACAAAGCCTAAGCCACATTGGTTTTTTGTTGTTGTTGTTCAGCACAGCTTCTCAACTCTTCCTTGTGTTCTATCCTGAGCTTATCCATGCATTTCTAAACCAAACCATGCATAATTATTTAACTTTGTAAATAGTTCCTTAAATTTTTGAATGAACTAATTCTATGATGAGAGTCCAAGAATCATTCACATAGATTTTGCTCCCATAATGATCTAATCACAAGGAATGCAGGCCTTATTTTTTCCTATGATTAAAAAAATCCATGACGATAAATATGATTTATCACAGCCTTACCCAGCAATGTTTCATAAGTAGCTACAAAATTAACCATTTTAATTCACTCTTCCTCTCAGCTGCCTTAATTGTTGCTGACATCCAGCTAGATTAGTGGCCAAAAAACAAAACAAAACAAAACAAAACAAAACAAAACAAAACAAAACCTCAGTTGTCAGATGTACAGAGAGAAGGAGAAACAGAGAGGAAGATCTTCGGTCCACTGACTTACTCTCCAAGTAGCTGCAATAGCTGGAGCTGAACTGATCTGAAGCCAGGAGTCAGGAGCTTCTTCAGGGTCACCAATAGGGCTGTGGAGTCCCAAGGCTTTGAGCTGCCCTCAACTGCTTTCCCAGGCCACAAGCAGGGAGCTGGATGGGAAGTGAGCTGCCGGGATACAAACCAGCATCCATCTAGCATCTTGGCACGTGCAACGCGAGGACTTTAGCCACTACACTGCCGCACTGGGACCCCACATTAATTTCTTAAAAAGCTCTTATTTTGAGTACTACTGATAAATATCTCCCAGATCTAGTTCTATAGTTAGCAACAGTAAATAAATATTGAGACATTTTGAACTTATGAGAAATTAGTAATGAGGAAGAAAACAGATCTGTTGATTTATCTAATGATCAGCAACATAACGGAGGAGATTAAAATATGATTTTGTCCTAAAGAGCCTATGCTCTTGCTGAAAAGAGCAAGACATGTACATGAAAGAATCTGCGAATCCTGTAAGATACTGCAGCATTTCTGCCAAATGAATTCAGACACAGGAGAGACCAATATAGACTCAAATAGTTAAAGTTGACATCATGGATAAAATAAGACTTAATGTGGGTCTGAAGTTTTGGAAAGATTTTATCAGAATAAAGAATATTTCTGGCATGGGTGATAATGTGAACAATGACTGAACTGAAAGAGTTGACATAATGTGGAGTAGAGCACACATGGCCTGGCAATCAATGGAAGCAACTTGTTTATATTGGACAGTACAGATTGTGGTGAGTCTTAGAAGTCAGGCAGACATCCAAAAGCTACTCCTGCTGAAGCTGGGAGTGTCTCATTAGAGCTAGGTGTGTCCAGCTGGATTTTATGCAAAGATAGTTGTTTGAATTTGAGATTATTAGAAGCCAAGATAGGGAGATAGAGAAGAAAGCGAGTACAGAACTTGGGGATGTGGCCAAGTCATTTCAAAGAATAGTTACCAATGCCTACTATGTGCATTTCAAGCACTGACTTGGATGCCTCATGGTGATAGGGATCATTCTCTAGTTCCCTGGAGTTTGCAGTTAGATATGGATATTACTACAATTTTAGGGAGGAAGTGATGAAGTTTCTTTTCAGTATAGGGGGACAGAAGACTATTCGATCAGTTGATATACTTCCCAAATTTCTAACAGCTTTTGGATCAAGGCTAAAGTTGGAAGCAAGGAATTCAATTCAGGTTTCCCACATGGGTGGCAGAAAACCAATTACTTGAGCAAAAGCCATTGCCTTCTAGGGTCTGTGTTAGAAGGACAGGTGAATGATCTGCCTCCCTTCTTTTATTTGGAATAGTTTGTGAAAGATTGGGGTAAGTTCTTGAAACAATTGGTAGAATTCTGCAGTGAAGCCATCTGGTCCAGGGCTTTTCTTGATTGGTGGTGATTTAACTACTGATTTAATCTCAGTCCTTAGGTCTATTTAGGTTATTAATCACCTCATGAATCAATTTTGGTAGATTGTATGTGTCCAGAAATCTATGCATTTCTTCCAGTTCTTCTAGGTCTTCTGATTTGTTGGTATATAGTAGTTGCTTATAATGGTTCCTAATGATTCTTTGTATATCTGAGGTATCTATTGTTATTTTTTTTTTCCATCTCTGATTTGTATCTTCTCCCTCCTTTTTTTTTTTTTAATTATTTGGGATAGTGGAGAATCTATTTTGTTGATTTTCTCAAAGAACCAGTTCTTTGATTCATTGAGCCTATGTATTTTTTTAGGTCTCTATTTGGTTTATTTCTTTCCTTAGAATAGCAAAGACATCAAAACAACACAGATGCCTGTCAAAAGAGGGATAGATAAAGAAACTGTGGTGTATCTACAACATGGAAAACATTCAGCCATTAAAAAGAATGAAATTCTACCATTTGCAACCAAATGATCCCAACTAGAGACCATTGAGCTAAGTGAAATAAGGCAATCCCAAAAGGACAAATATTGTATGTTATTTCTGAAATAAGGCAACCTTCATGCAAAATGCAAGATTAACAGCCTGTTTTTGCTGCATCTCAGAGGAGGGTGATTTTTTAAAATTTTCATTCCTTAAAAAAAAATGTTGCCTATTAATTTCCTCACTGACATGAAAGTTATACAGTAGCATCCTCTGATTCAAAAAGGCTTTTGATTTTATTTTTTATTTCTTCAGTGACGCATTGGTCATTCAATAGCATGTCATTTAACTTCATATTGTTGTAAGTTTTCTATTTTCTTTCTGTTGTTGATTTTGTTTTATGGCTTTTCATTTAAGGAGATGTAGAGTATCTGTAATAGAGACTATCATATCCAGATGTGAAGATACAATACAGTGTGCATCTCTACTTCTAAAGTAAAGTGCGGCTTTTAAATATATCTTGACATTAGGATGTTGGACTTTCTGCCATTGTCCATATCTACAACATCAGGATATACTTAATTAGCAGAATGCTAGATGTAGGACTGCTTATGAAGGACTATACTATTTTAACAATATAAGGGAAATCAACATGGGAGAGAGAGTAAGGGGATTTGGGACAAGTGGAAGGAAAATCCCAGAGCCTATGGAACTGTATCATAAAAAAATAAAATAAATAAATCTAAAAATAAAGTTACAGTTCAAGAGGCTAGCAGGGGTCAATTAATGAAGAACCTTACAGATCCATGTCAGAAACATTGAATTCTATCCAAGTTGGCCTTGGGAGGCTGCTGAAGGCTCTAAGTAGTAGAGAGTTTTGCATTATGATTTTTTAGGCACAGAAAATCTTTATTGACACAGGAAGCAAATATAATTGTATTGCCTCAGCATTAGCTGTACAAGTTGATTTGAACTTTAACAAAATCCTTCTTACTATACATGGATAAGATGTTTCAAGGTCAGGTTGATGAATTATGAGGCTGTTATAGTTTAGGAAGGAGATGCCAGTGTCAGTAGAGATAGTCTTGTGGGTGGACTCAATAAATATGTGGGAGTTAGAAGCGACAGTTCTTGCTAATTAGATGATAGTGGGAGCTTTAGGGAGAGAGAACAGTCAAGAGTGACATCAAGATTTTTGGCTTGGACAACTGAGTATGTGCTGATACAGGAAACATCGGTCAAGGAGTCGTTTTGTGAAGAGAGTATCCTGAGTTGAGTTCTGTATGTTTTGATTTGGCGGTATCTTTGGGACATCCTGCTGGGGGAATTTAGTATGCAGTTAGCTAAGCATCTCAAAATCCAGCAAAAATAAGTTTTGGAGAGGACAGAAATTTGTTGATAACTGAATCAATGCCAGAAAATGGAGATTTCCTTAGGTGGGCATGGGGCAGTGGATGCTGAGTGGGAAGAGATGCCATCTGAAGATAAGACACTGAATAATGAAAATCATTTAAGAGCTCAGAAAATAAAGAGACTCCAAAAGAATTATGTATGAGGTTTAGCAAAGAAATAAGACTGAAATTTCAGAATTCAGTAACAAAGGAAATTTCTAAATAAGGAAACCTTGTCTTTCATGAGTATGGAGAAAAATGGAGAGGAATAAGTTGAAGATGTGTTTAAGAAGCTGGCAAATGCTATAACGTGGTCTTTCAGGAAACAGCCAGGGAAGACTGAAGACTCAGAGAAAGAACCATTTTCCTGTAAGAAACAAGGATGAGAGGACAAGAGTTGAGGAAGATGATGAGGTGTTGATGATAGAAGCAGCTCATATTAGGCTTCCATTTTATCAGCGAAGGAGTTTGGCTTTTCTGCAGAATATGTGAAGAGAGAAGGAATGAGTTTAATGAGCGGTACAAATGCCTCAAATACCGTAAAGTTGAAAATGATGGAATGCCTGATAAATGGTCACTTAACATATAAGTGATTTTAAAGTCATGTGACACTTAATTGAGATACATTCTGAGAAATGCTTTGTTCAGTGATATCTTCATTGTGTGTACCTGATACAGTATTTTTTTTTCTGATACAGTATTTTTACACAAATCTAGATGGTAGTGCCTACTTCATATGTAGACCATATGGAATAGCCTACTGCCTGTAGGCCACAAACCTGTAGCACATACTACTAGACTGAATGCTATAGGGAATTGGAACACAGTGTATATTTGTTATATAACTACAGAAAGGACAGGCTAAAAATACTGGTTGAAAGGAAATTTTCACCTCTATTATAATCTTATGGGATCACAATCATATATATGGCCCACCGTTTCCTGAAACATTGTAATGCAGTGTAAGACTAGTTTGTGGATGTTTAAAATGATTGAATGATATATGAACATATCTAAAAGATCTTAGATTTGCAAGAATAATAAATGCAAGAGATGTGAAGTGGGAAAATGCCATTTCTTTCAGCAGAATAGGGTTGCTTTACACAACCTAAAGAATAAGTCGTAGAATTAAATATACTTTTACATTTTTAAAAAGGTACTTCTTTGAAAGAGAGGGGAAGCTGATAAACACAGAAAGAGAGAGAAAGAGAGAGAGAGAGAGAGCGCTCTTCCACCCACTGTTTCAATCCCCAAATAGCTGCAGGTGCTGGGCTGGTCCAAGACAAAACTAAGGACCTGGAACCCCATCTTTGGCTTCCCTGTATGTGCCAGGGCCTGAGTACCTTGGTTTTTTCAGGTGCATTAACAGAGATCTGGACTCAAACTGGTATTCTGATATGGGAAACTGGCATTGTAGATGGTTTGGTTCAATATTCAAAATTGGTAAGATTCAATATCAATAATGAGCTCCAATTTTGATGTAGTCCTATTAATTATGATCACTACCACTTAATTACTATTTTACCTTTCAAAATTCCTTGTTTTTTTCTAAAAACAATAATGATTTATTTGAAAGAATTAGACAGGAGAGACAGAGATGCAGAGAGAGAGAGAAAAAGAGAGAGAGATTGAGATTTTGCATCTCTTCCACCTGCTGACTCACTTTCCAAATGGCCATGATAATCAGGGTTGGGCAGGCAGACTAAATCCAGGAGCCAGGATTTTCATCTGGGTCTCCCACATGGTTGTGTGTCACAAAGCACTTTGGCGATGTTTTGAGGCTTTCCAAGGCAGGTTAGCAGGCAGCTAGATGAGAAGTAGAGGAGCCAAGACTCTAACCCGCACCCTCATAGGATACAGTCTTTGCCACAACGCCTGTCTCAAGTTGCCTTATTTTTAATGTTGTATCAACATGCAGTACTGCCACATTTTTATGGTGTGTTGTGCAATATTCCAACACACATACGCAACACAAACCAGACCAGCAGCTTTTCCAATTCTCTATTCTTGCTTCATGTGTGTAGTTCACCAATTCCTCCCTTCCAGTTTCCCTTCTTTGATATAATATGTTACTGTGAACTGCATCAATCCCTTCACATTATAAAACACCAGAATCCACTGCAAACATCTGATTGCATTTGAGACACCTACAATTTTCAAGGTATCACAGTAAACACTTATATGCAATAATTCTCAAGCAAGGTAATTTCTGGTTGCAAGTTAGTAGAGAGATAATTGTGGGGATAGAGATTTTATATATATATATCCCCCACAATGAACAAGACAGACTTCTGAAATGAAGCATTGTGTGGCCCAAAATATCAGTAGTGCTGAAATTATAGCCATGATTTTATATCATGTTCCCAAGAGTCTAACAAAGGAGCTATAATGATTCCTTATATACAGAAAATGAAATGGAACATTGGGAATGTTACATAACCTCCTGAAGGTCACATCACAAGTTTCCCTAAAGTGTAATTGGATTTGAACCCAGTCAATGTTTTAACCACTTTGTGTTAAAGACATTACACTGATGACCACATAGCCCTTATATTTCCTGCAAATCATTTTCTTAAAAATATATTTGCTAGTCCATTAAAATCTGCATTCTTGCTACTTCAGTTTACCAAGGGTTTATTGCTCAATCTAAACTTTTCCACCTGGGAATAGTAAAACAACATTGTCTTATATAAAACAGACTTGAGTCCAGCATATCAGATGTGTATATGACATCATGTCATTCTTGATGACTTGTATCTTTGAATTGAAAGAAAAGGCTTCAAGATGATGGTCAGCTGTAGTTCCATTCTCAAATTCTACTGAAATGCATTCTTTCTGGGCTTAGGATCACAGTTGGACTTCTGGGCGGATTCCTTTTATCATGCTCGTTACCCACAAGCCTCTTGGTGATTAGTAGACAGGAACACAAATTCAAGTCAATGTAAACAAGTCCAGGTCAAGAAGTTCTTAGTGAATGTGGAATGTGGAAACTTTGGTAATTATTTTTCATGTATTATATTTTTGAGCCATTATGACTGTGAACTTTTCCTTTGTAGGACAAGGCCAGTCAAAGCTGAATAAGTACAGTTCTCTCATAAAACATGATACATTTCTGCAAAAAAGCCTGCCTCCATGTTAAGTATTTTCACAATTTGTGTTCTTCAGAATCTGAGCATGCTGGACTGGATCTTTTGGTGCTGGATCAAGTTGCCCCTTGATTCCCATATTCTATTTGGGAGTGTCTGGTTTGATTCTCAGTTACTCTACCTCTGTCTTAACTTAGTAATAATGTCAGTCCTTACAGGTGACAGTGATGATTTAAATACTTGAGTCCCTACCACATACGGGAGAGATGTGGGTGGCATTCAAGACTCCTGGTTCTGGACTGATCCAGCCATGCCAACTGTGGGCTTTTAAGCAGTGTACTAGTAAGATCAATTTCTCTTGCTGCCTCTTTTGTCACTTTGCCTTTCAAATAACTAAAAATAAATAAACCTTAAAAATTGGGCAGAGTGCATGTAAAAAAACCTATTAAAATAGAATGTGGGTGTGCAAATGATTGTATTGAGTATATGAGTATATATGATTGTATATGAGTGTATTGTTTAGATCCCTCATCTCATATGTATCTAGTAGGACCTGTTCACACGTGTTTCCTGAAATCCCATATTTTGAGCATCATAAGACCTGGGGAACAGGAATGTTCATCTACCTAATATAATCAAAGGCTAAGAATTAATTGTTGAGTTCCAACTAAAAGATTTATTCTTGATATACCTGGTAAAAATTGATCATTATTTTTGGCTCTCGCTTGTTTCATCAAAGATAACTTAAAAATTTTTATTATTAATTTTAATTTTGATTGGAAAAGCAGATTTACAGAGAAAAGGAAAAACACAGAGAGAAAGGTCTGCCATGTGCTGATTTACTCCCCAAATGACTGCAATGACTAGAACGGAGCTCACCTGAAGCTGAAAGATGGGAATTTCTTCCAGATCTCACATGTTGAGTGCAGGGTTCCAAAGCTTTAGGCCATCTGCTGCTGCTTTTCCAGGCTACAACAAGGAGTTGGTTGGGAATTAAAGTAGCTGGGACACAAACCGGTGCCTATATGAGATACCAGCACTGGTAGTGCAGAGGATTAGCTAATTGAGCCATCATGCCAGCTCCTAGAATATGATTTTTTAAAAAGATTTATTTATTTTTCCTGGAAAGTCAGATATACAGAGAGGAAGAGAGACAGAGAGAAAGATCTTGCGTCCGATGATTTACTCCCCATGTGGCCGCAAGGCTGGAGCTCAGGTAATCTGAAGCCAGGAGCCAGGAGCCTCATCCTGGTCTCCCACGTGGGTGCAGGGTCCCAAGGCTTTGGGCCGTCCTTGACTGCTCTCCCAGGTCACAAGCAAGGAGCTGGATGTGAAGCAGAGCAGCCAGGATTAGATCCGGTGCCCATATGGGATCCATGAGAGGACTTTAACAGCTACACTATCCTGCCAGACCCTACGATATGATTTTTCAAAGAATAAAATTTATTTTAACTTTAATTCTGCATCAATAGTTTGGTGTTGATGGGATCCCTTCTAGGATGCCATTTTGTCGGGAAAGAAAGGACCTGTATTATTGTGATTCTCAGTCCTGGTGACTGTCTATTAAAATGACTAAAAAACTTAAAAAAAAAAATCTGGCTACATGGACTGCACAAGACCATTTAAATCTATCTCTTGGGAATGGGGACCATGAATCAGTGCTTTTAAAATACCTCCAATGAATGCAATATACAGGCAAGTCTAAAAACCACTGTTCTTGCCTTACAGTTGTCTGAATGTACACTCTCAAAAGTCTTGTATTGAAAGCTGATCGTCAATGTAGTGGTGTTAGGTGATGGAATCTTTGAACTGCCTAAGTCATGATGACAGAGCCCTCATGATTGAGATTGGTGCCCTTATAAAAGAGACCCCAGGGAGCTGCTTTGTCTCTTTTACTATGTGAGGAAACAGTAAGCAGGTGTCATCTATGAACTAAACCCAGACCCCCACCAGACACTAAATCTGCGGTCACCTTAGTCTTGGACCTCAGCCTCTGAAACTATGAGAAATATGTTCATGGATAAGCCATCCAGTTTATAGCATTTTATTATAGTAGCCTGAAAGGACTAATATGACTGTACTGCTTCCTCTCTTTTAAGATTTATTTTACTTTTTATTGGATAGTCAGATATACAGAGAGGAGAGACAGACAGCAAGATCTTCTGTCCAATGGTTCACCCTCCAGGTGACCACAATGGCTAGAGCTGAGCCAATCCGAAGCCAGGACCTGGGAACTTCCTCCAGGCCTCCCACACAGGTGCAGGATCCCAAGGCTTTGGGCCGTCCTGGACTGCTTTGTCAGGCCACAATCAGAGAGCTGGATTGGAAGTGGGGCTGCTGGGATTAGAACCAGCTCCCATATGGGATCCCGGTGCGTTCAAGGCAAGGACTTCATCTGCTAGGCCACCGCACTGGGCCACTGCTTCCTCTTTTGTCCTCATTGTATATATAGCTATACTTTTTGAAGAGACGGAGTTCTTAGCTGCCTGCACTCTCCCTAGGATGTATGACTTTGAGGGTCTTTGCTGTCCATCCCCATTGTGTGATGTGTTATCCAGAGAGTCTCCATTGAAGACCAACAGTATTTCCCTGGAAGCATAATTGCAAAAGCAAACATGAGCAGGAAACACTAGGTTCTTGGAGGATTTGCTTCTTCAAGAAGCCCTAATTCAACTGTTTAGAAGGGCTTACCTATTATTATATTTGTGTGTTTGTCCCATAAGATAAAAGACTACCTAAAGAAGAGCACTGTAATAACAAAGCATCTCCATAGGCAGGCCAACCTAATACCTCAAATAAACATGCTTTTATAGTGGGTTGGATGAAAAAAAGGCCCTACGAGAATGAAGTCATGGGGTTGAAAGAGCTAAGAGTAGAGAATAAGTATGGCATGAGAAGACAAGAAGAGGGCAACTAAATGGCTCACCTACCTCCCAAAGGTGGTGACAGGTAAGACTTTGGTGCAAAGCCTCAGATAGTCACAATAAAAAAGATTTAGTGTGGTGGAAAGTTGGCACAGCAGTTAACAGTTGCTTCTTGAGATACCTGTATCCCATGTTGGATCGCCTGGATTGAGTCTTGGCTCCATTTCTGATGCAGCTTCATGTTAATGTGAACCCTGGGAAGAAGCAGAGATGGCTCAAGTACCTGAGTCTCTGCTCGCCATGTGGAAGATCTAAATGGAGGGTCTGGAAAATGACTTTGGCCTTACAAATACCTGGCTGTTGTGGGCAGTTAGGTAGTTTACCAGTAAGAAGAAAATTTCTCTCTGCTTCTCTTTGTTTCAAATATTTAAATTTAATAGTAATATTTTTCATTGTTTATTATTATTATCATTTTATGACAGTTCCTTAGGCTCTGGGATTTCCCTTGACCCCTCCCCAAATCCTTCCCCACACCCACACACTCACATACTGACACACTGAGTTCTCCCCTATCATTACAGTAGCATAGTTCTTCAAAAAGTCATAAATCCCTCATTGCAGGCATGGTGGTAGAGAGTCCAGCATACCATTGTTAAAACACATCCAACAGTTTCACTGGGAGTCCATCCTCTATCTGAAGTAGAGATGCATACTTCATCATATCCTCACATCTGGACATGACAATCTCCACTACACAGTCACTATAAATCCTCCCAAGTGGAAAGCCACAACAAAATCAACAACAAGAAGAAAAATAGAAATTTGCAATGCCATGAAGTTAAACAACATGCCACTAGATATGGTAGTCTCCATTACACAGTTACTATACATCCCCTTAAATGAAAACTCATAAAACAAGATCAACAACAGGAAGAAAGAAAAAAAAAAGAAGGAAATTTGCAACACCATGAAGTTAAATAGCAACCTACTGAATGACTAATGTGTTGCTAAAGTTCTAAAAAAGAAAATCAAGAACCTTCTTAAATGATGCTGCTATATGATATATGAGTCAGTGCAGTATTTGATGAGAAAGTGTTTTAAAGAAATGAAACTAAAAGTAAATCAAAATCCATGAGATACAGTTTCTGCTTATCTTTGTTGGTAAGATATGTCTCCTGTAGGCAACAAATAGATGGGTTTTGTTGTTTTTTTAATCCAGTCTATGATATTTGATTGATGAGTTTAAGCCATTTACATTCAGGGTTAATATGAATGGGTGGTAATTTGGTCCTTTCATTTTAGCAATGGGTTGTTCATTGATTTAGTCTTCTTTTATTTTACTGGGATGTTCTTCACATTTGCCTTTGGTTTTGGTGGGTGCTATTCCTCTTCTCTGTCAAGAGAACATCTTTGAATATCCTTTGTAAGGCAGGTTTGGAAGAGGTATTTATTTCCTTTTCAAAGACAAAAGAAAGCTTTGCTGGGTATGTTATCCTGGGCCAATCATTTTTTCCTTTTAGAATCTGGAATATGTCGTTCCATTCTCTTCTGGCCTGTGGAGTTTTTGTGAGAGGTCTCCTGTGAGTTTAAATGGCATTCCTTTATATGTCAATCGATTTTTTTCATGTGCACATTTAAAGATCTTTTGCTTATATTTGATTGAAGAGAGCTTGATTATCATGTGTCATGGGGAAGAGTTTCTTAAGTTAATTTCTAGCTTTGTTTCATTGTTGTCAAAAAAATACATGGTATGATATCAAGTTTTTTGGTTTTTCTGACACATGCTTTATGGTCTAGCATATGGTCTATCTTATAAAAAATTCCATGTGCTGGGCCTAGCGCAGTTGTCTAGCAGCTAAAGTCCTCGCCTTGAATGTGCCAGGATCCCATATGGGCACTGGTTCTAATCCCAGCAGCTCCACTTCCCATGCTCCCTGCTTGTGGCCTGGGAAAGCAGTCGAGGACAGTCCAAAGCCTTGGGACCCTGCACCCACGTAGGAAACCAAGAAGCTCCTGGCTCCTGGTTTTGGCTCAGTTCTGGTTGTTGCAGCTGCTTGGTGAGTGAACCAATGGGCAGAAGATCTTTGTCTCTTCTCTGTAAAATAAATATAAAGAAATAAATCTTTTAAAAGAGAGAATTTATGCCATATAACTTATTCTGACCATTTTTTCATAAATATTCCTATTGTTTTCTTTGAATTTCCTCTGTACTTCTAATAGGAGATTTTCTGCCTTCACATTCTTTCATAATGATGACTATCTTTTTCAGTTTCTGTGTGTAACACGTACTTAAGAATCACTTGTCTGTGAGGCTGGGTGAGTGGTGACAAGTTTTTTTTTTTTTCTTGTTTTGAATGGTTGCTATTTCCTTTTAATTTATAACTGAGAGCTCTGCTGCATACAGTATCTTGAGGTGATGATTTCTTTTAGGGCTTGCAGTATGCCTCTTCATTCTTTCCTAGCCTGTAATGTTGCTGGTGAGAAAATGGTTGTTAAATCTAATTGGAAGTCCTCTGAAGGTAAGATGGCATTTCGTGTGCATTGTACAATGTTTCCTTTATATTTTATTTTTGAAAGTTTGTCTTTAGGGTTAAGTGGCAAAGAGCTTATCTGACCATATCTGGTAGGAGTTCTGTGTTCTTCCCATCCTTGAATTTTTCTTCTTTCTCCAAAGTAGGGACTCAGCTAATATTTTGCTCAATAGTCCTGTCAATCCCTTCTGTGTTTTCACACCTCATGAACTCCTAAGACATGTATGATTCATTGATGGTGGTATACTGTAAATCTCACTTTTTTTGTTTTTCTGTTTCTTCTTCTTTTCTTTTTAACCTAATTGTGTCTAAAGGTTTGTGTTCTAATTCAGATATTCTTTCTTCTACTGAGTAAGTCTGTTGTTTAGGGATTACACTGTATTTTCTATTTGATATTTTAGATTCTTAATTTTTAATATTTCAGTTTGATTTCTCTTCCATATTCAATCTCTCAGTAACATTTTCCACCCCTATCCTGTATAGATTTCTTATTTCATGAATTTGTTTTTGAATGACTTTGTGTTTAGTCCTTTGAATTTGTTTCAATCTCTTTGACTTCACTTTACATATTGAGGTATTCTTGAATTTCTTTTGGAGAGTTACGTTGTCTTCTTTGTCCTTGTTCTTGCATTTCTGCATTTATTTTTAGTCATCTGTGGAAACATTTGTTGGTTTTCTCTCCTGGTAATTTTTATCTTTAAACTGTCTCTGTGGCTTAGTGGAGCAAGTGCTCTTTCAGTACATATCCACAGGCACGTGCTGAGTGGGGCCAGGGCACTTGTGTGAGTGCTCAAGTGTAGAGCAAAAGCCCAGGGTGACATTCAATTTGTACATGGTAGATCTCTATTGTCAGTAGGGGAGAGAGATTGATCATGTCTTCTTCTACTGTAATTGCAGCCTCATCTCCTGTCTTCCAGTGTAATCAATGCCTGGTATTTAGCATACAATTAGGTATAATCCCCATCCTCTCGAGTACATGAACCATACAAAGGGTCTGTGCAATCCTCAGTGTAAGCACAGAACCTTCTACAATGCTCCACCCCAGGCAATCAGGACCCTTGAACTCTAATACCAGACACAGTGTGCCCAATGACCCATCTACACAGCAGTCACACAATTCCCACAATCATAGTATGCAAGTCTTCCAGATCACAGAGTATATGCAATTGATTCTCAGCTCCGTGAACCTGCTGCAGCCATGAAGAACGCAGAAGTGTTCCCAGGGCCAGCTGCCTGTGGGTACTCTGCCTTGGCAGTTGGAATCCCAGAGTATACGATAGGGTGGGGACAATTGTAGCACCTCACGGTCCTAAGTGGGTGCTCAGTCTCCCTGCCAACCTTACAGGCTAGCCTCAAAGTCAGTGGGGAATGTGGATTTGTCATTCTGATAAAGTTCCTTAGTTGCAGGTACTAGAGAGCACCAAAGCCTCGACTGGTATGGAGAGGGCGTTTTCTCCATGCTCATTACCAGGTGTCCTTGTGCATTGATGGGAAGAAAGAAGTGTCCTGTCCTTTCTTTTGAGTTATGTGGATACCTGCCCCTTGCTAGCACTCTGGACTGAACTCAGTATCGGTGTAGTCTGAAATGCTCTCGCTCAGGTGTCACCAGTGGCACGACCAGAGAGCCTCTGTGTGCTCTCCCCTGGCTCTCAGAAGTTGGCAGTCACGGGTAGCATCCCTACTCGTCACTGAAAGTCTATACTGTTCATGTTTCTCCGTGTCATCTCTCTTCTCTCTGTAGATTTTGTACTCCAAGCTTCTTTCCAACAAACCTCTGAGAATACACTTCCACTTGTCTTCTGTTTCTCTGCTCAAAGTCCACATGTATGTTCTCATGTCTTAGAATCCTAAAGGTAACTGCTATTCTAAAACGAATATAAAATAAGCAATAGCTAGCTTATTTCCTAGAGGAGTTTCTGTGATGAATTGTTCCCAGGTAACCTGTTTAGAGTGTGAAGCTTCATTTGCATATGCCTCACTTTCTACCCCTTTAGTAATGTTAAGATCATGGGACAAGAAAAGGAAAACTTCCAAAATTCCTTGTAGCAAAATAAGCTTATTGCCTTATCTTGGCAGTTAAGGTATATCAAGAAAATGTTAGCTCTGTCTCATTGAGAAGGGCCTGAGTACATAATGGAGCCAAGGATTCTGCTTAACATCCCAGATGTGATACCACTGAGCTAATATCTGAATCAAACAGCCATCCGCAGTCTTCAGCTACAGTTTTCAAGGTATCTAAAATTCTGCCATGAAGAAGAAAAGTTACTTTAATTACCAAAAACTGGTTGGCATTAAAGAAGTTTTTAAAATTAGTTTTAATTGTGATCGGTAGCATCAAAGTCAGTGCTTCCTGTGTAGAAAATATCCTGGCTATATCTCCGTATCCCCAGCTACTTGCCAGGCCCCGCTGTTTTCTGTGTTTTGGGCTCTCCTTTCTGTTTCTCCACCTTCTGCTTCCACTTCTCCTCCTCCTTCCCCACATTCCCTCCTCTTCCTCCTCCTCCTCTACTTCCCCCTTCTTCTTCCCTCTGTCTCACACTAACACACAAAAACTGTAGGAAAAAAAAAGTCTCACTTAAGCCTATCAGCCAACACCTTTTCAGTATTTGCTTAACAGTTAGCTGACATTAAGGGGGACATCGGGAGGAAAGAAACAGAGACTGTGAATGGAAAAGCTATTTAGAAGCTAGTGTTGTATAATATTGATCATTCCCTGGGTCCAGACATGTTAGTAATCAAATGTTGTATACAAATAAAGATCAATCATGGAGACATAAAACCTTTGATATAAAGAAACGTTTTTGAGTTTCCTTTTAAAAAGTTTATTTATTTGAAAGAGTGCTTCAGAGATAAAGAGATCAGTTCTCTGCTGATTCACTGTCAAAATGCTGCCAAAACAGTCAGGAATGGGCCAGACCAAAGCCAGGAGCCTGGATATCAGTTTGAGTCTCCGATGAGGCTGGCACAGATCTAATTAATTGAGCCATTACTGCTTCCTCCCAGGGTGCCCATTGGCAGGAAGCTGGAATCAGGAATGAAGCTGGGACTCTAACCCATGACTCTGATATAGGAAGGGGTTATTGCAAGAGGCATCTTAAATGCTGCACCACGTGTTTCCCCTATGACGTAAGTGTATGTGTGTGTGTGTGTGTGTGTGTGTGTGTGTGTGTGTGTGTGTGTGTAGATGGGGATCAATATGGACAGCCACCTGAAGGGTATTGTGTAATAAGAAAATGTTCCACATTTGCCACAGGGCTAATAATCGGATCTCAGGAACACCACTGTCGGGGACTGGAACTGTGGCGTAGTGAGCAAAGCCTCTATCTGTAACACCGGCATCCCTTACGGGTACTCTCGATCCAGGCAAAGAGCTCTAACGTGAACATATTGGTAGTTTTAAGGAATGAAAAAGTAGTAGCATAAATATTTCTTGGTGTTAAAACATGAAATTGAAGGCAGATCAACTTCATAACTAACATCAAATAATTCATTTGGTTTCATTGGTTTTTATCAGGAATGTTGGTTAGTACACATGCTGAGAGTGAGTATTTAGAGAAAAAATGTGCTGTGTCTATAGAGAACAAAATGCTGAGTGGGTTTGATTCAAAATACACCACAGGCCAGGAAAAAGATTTTTGCAAAACTCTGGCCCCTGTTGCTCACACATGGCTGTGTGTAAGCCTCACATTCAGTAGCTGCATTTGGTTTTCAAAGAGCAGGGTCATTTTCTCAGCCTACATTCCTCATTAAGTTCCAAACACTTCCTTAGGATACGAAACCTCCCCTTTCTCTTTCATCACTCCTAGTCAAGCCGGCTTGTACAGACAATACTGAAAGGGGCTGCTCTTTAGTGCTCAGACAGGATGTTCCATTGATATATCTTGCGGGGACAGCCCATAAGCATTCGTTTGTTGGTGTCTCAAACAAATGTGAACTGTTTCTGGCCAGACTGAATTAAACGTTTTATATAAAAACTGTGTGATATTTTTAGCATTCACTCAAGAAGAATTTAGTGATTCCTTAGTCTGTTCAGGGCGCTGAGCTAAGCCTTGGACTTGGAAAGGGAGTGGGGCATGGGAAGAGAAGCTGAAAGATGAACACACTGTAGCACCTGCCTTTGGTAATTATAACCAGTAGTCACTGGAGAATTACTTTGTGCCCAGCACTGTGTTGATGCTTTCCCATGAAGGAGAGGACTTGAATTTTACAATACTTCTGTTGTCCCTTTTGTAAATAAGGAAACTGAGACTCAGGTAGAGTCTGAAGTCACACAGCTAGTTACAGCATTGAAGTTTGTGGTTGATCCTTTTGAATGTAAAATCAGAGTGTATAACCACTGTCTTCTAATGCCTTCCGGGTAAGTGGAAGAAACATACTCAACAGCCTCTAATAAAAGGCACAATATGGCAAAACCACTGAAAATATAAGCCAGTTGCTACAGGGATGTAGATTAGAGTAATTAATTTCTGAGAGGGATGTGTGAAGACCAGAGAAATTGGAAATAAGCCCTAAATGGTAAGTAAGATTTTGGTAGATTAAAATAAGGGAAAAATATTTTAGGTAAAATTATTCTCTCACAAAAGGATACTATAGGACAACTGGAGCATTACACGTGTCACAGAACAAGGGATTATAATGAGAAGCCAGTGAGTATTGGTATCCACTATTTGTACCTTGAACAGTAAGCTCAGACATCATGATTTTATTTATTTGTTTGTTTATTTATTTATTTATCTAGCATAATACAATATTTCAAAGCTTGGAGCATTTCATATTTGTGGAGTTTTTTTAAGATTAGGTACACTCAAATATTTCAAAATTTGGAAAAAAATATATTCAAAACCCTCCCTAGGACCTGGGGTGGTGGCGTAACAGTTAAAGTCTTTGCCTTGCAAGTGCTGGGATCCCATATCAACGCAGGTTCTAATCCAAGCAGCCTCATTTCCCATCCAGCTCCCTGTTTGTGGCCTGGGAAAGCAGTAGAGGATGGTCCAAAGCCTTGGGACCCTGCACCTACATGGGAGACCTAGAGAAAGCTCCTGATTCCTGGCTTGAGATCAGCTCAGCTCTGGCTGTTGAGGCCGCTTGGGGAGCAAATCATCAGATGGAAGATCTTTCTGTCTGTCTCTCCTCCTCTCTGTGTATCTCACTTTACAATAAAAATAATTTTTTTAATAAAATCCTCCCTAGTTTCAGACATTGTAGAAAAGGATTTTTCTTCTTTGTAATGGCTACTTTTGCAAGCAAGTTGCATAATCAAATTCATGATCTAGAAGAGAAATTCTAGTGGTAGCTTCAATATTTATTATGTCAGATAGGGTAGAGGCCAAAGGCAAGTGGTGGCACTAGGGATATTGTCTAGGTGACAGACAGGGGAGAACCTGAACCTGAACCTGGCCATTTCCATGGAGGAATGGTGAGGAAGTAACTAACTTGAAACTTTCACCATTGGTAGTGACAGGACCATGAGAACAAGGGATGACTTGAAGAGGATGACACCATTTCTAGCCAGATCAATTAGTAAGTAGCTGTGCCTCTGACTAAGACAGTGGGCATAGGACATGGAGTAAATTTTAGAAGGGATAGAGGGATAAGAGAATTAATTGGATGATTCATATCAGGCAGTAGGCAGTCATTAGTCATATCTGAAGCTGAGGAAAATGGCAAGAATATACAAATGGGGTCATCTGGTCAAAAAAATACATTCTAAAATAGATGAAATTATTTAGGGAGAATTTCTGCTTAAGACAATAGGCTTTGTGTGTGGAGAAAACTTTTGTTATGAAGACAGACTAAAAAATCTGCATAAAATATTTAAATTATTATTTTAAAAGCTGTATTTATTCTTATTTGAAAGGCAGATTTACAGAGAAAAGGAGGGACAGAAATTTTCCATCTCCTGGTTCACTCCTCAAATAGTTGCAATGGCCAGAGCTAAGCCCATCCAAACTCTTGAGCCAAAAGCAAGGAGTCTCCTGGGTCTACCACCCAGGAACAGGGTCTCAAGCATTTGGGCCATCCTCTGCTGCTTTCCTAGGCCATAAGCAAGGAGCTGGATTGGAAGTAGAACATCTGGGACAAGAAACAGCACCCAGCACTTGCAGGTGGAAGATTAGCCTGTTGAGCCACAGCACCAACTCCTTTAATTATTCTTAAAAGGAACCCAAGGAGCAAGTGCTTAGGTCCCTGTACCCATGCAGGACAATGTTGGTTCCTGGTTTTAGCCTAACCCAGTCCTACCTCTTGTAGGTATTTAGAGAATGAATTAGCAGATGAAAGATATTCATTTATTCTCTCTCTTTCTCTCTCCCCTCCCCAACTCTACCTCTCAACTAAATAAAAAACAAATAGATGAAACAACAAAATGAGTTATTTAAAAGCTGAGTCAAATTCTACTTAGTAAGAGAAACAATAAAATGCCAGATAATGAGCCTGGTTTTCTGGAGGTGATCAAGGTTGAGTTTGTGGTCAGTGATGCTGGGGTTTGTAGTGGTTCATCTCTTAAGGGGTCATGTGCTAGAAGCTTGGTTTTACGATGAGGTGGGAGCTTTAATGGGTGAGGCCTAGTGTAAGCTAGTTAGGTCATGGAGTTCTGTACTTGTGAAAGATTAAGGCGACTTTCATGGAGCCATGCTAGTTCTCTAGAAAAAGCTTTTATGAAAAGCAAGATTGATCCCAACCTGCTCCATCTTGCTTCCTGTCTTGTATCTACTCCTGCTGTGATGCCAGGCACCATGAGATCCTTATTAGCACTATGTGATGCTGCTGAGGTGCCCTTCATCCTCCGTAACTGGAAGCCTAACAAATCTTTTCTTTTTTATGAAGTACCTAGCCTCAGGTGTTTCGTTATAGCAGGAAAATACACATTAACGTAGGTATGTCTGCTATCCCCGGTGGCCCAGAGTCAGTATGTTAAATGACTGTGTAGTGGGACCAAGACAGGCTATAGAGTTTGGACTCTAAGCAAGACAGGCTAATTGGAAGCCCTGTCATAAAGCTGAAATCCTTTAATGATGACTACCCCACCAAGCAATACAACAAAAAATACCCCATCGCTTCACACTGAAACTCACCAAAAATTAGCTAGAAGAATATAAGGGAAAATTTATTTCTCCTAAAAATTCCTAATCACAACCCACACTAAAGGCCTTTTGGGAATAGAATACTGTCTCTGCATCTTCAAAACGATGAAACAGAAAAGTTTGTCTCTTATAGGCCTTGTTTAATTTGACCCCTATTTACATTGCAGTAAAAAATGAGAATTTTCTCAAGAAGAATTGTGAAGTGACCTCAAAGACTTCACACAGATCAAAGCCCAAAGAGCATGAACTCACAATTTAAAAACTATTACTGAATCTACAAAGGAGCTGGCCATCATAAACAAGGAGTCTGCAGAAGCAAACTCACACAGTTAAGAATGATCAGATATTGAATATAAAATAAAGATATTTGAGATGCTAAAAAATAAAACTACAGATAATTAAGAAATCAGCATCTATGAAAGCTTAGCAGGCAGATTTGAAAAAAAAAAGCTCCAAATGGAAATTTGCAGAGTGAACATGATAAGTATACCATAAAAGCTCCTTAGATGAGCTAACAAAGAACTGAAGAGAATTTCTGAGTTGGAAGACAAGCCAGACAATATTACCCAGCGTTAAGCACAGAGAGACTATGATACAGAAAAAAAATATGAAGAAGTTTTAGAGACATTGAAGATGGAATAAGAAAGTCTAAGATGCTTCTAGCTGATGTTTTAGGAGGCATTGTAGAATGTTAAAAGAATGATATATTTGATGAGATAAAGTGCTAAGAATTGTTTGAGATTTACTATATAGAAAAAAAATGGTGGTGGTGGGAAACAGTATCTTGAAGAACCAGCACTGACAGGATAATTGGAGGGAAAAAGACTTAGCAAAGAAAGTTGAAAATGACTTATTAGGGAGGAGAAAGAAAAGCCAAGAGAATCCTCTGTCTTGAAAACAAAGAGGAAGTGTGTTTTAAGAAGGCTATTATGGGTCATTGAGCCTGCTGCCGAAAGTCAAGAATGAGGAAAATCAGCAGTCACTCATGAGTATCCTCTGTGTCGCAGACATAGCTCTAGGCATGCACATGGATAAAGAATATGTGCTCCTTGTACTCAAAATTATGGGAGAAATGTAAATAACAGGCTGCAGTATAGTGCAATCACAGCTATTCTAGACATGAACAAAGTGTTCTATGAGCAGAGATGGAGACTTTTTTCCGTGTAAGGATTTCTCCTTTTTATGAGAAATCCATGTAAGGATTTCTCTTGTTTACCTCATGGTTGCTTTCTTAGAATTCTGAAAAGGAATTTGTCTTTCACAAATATATATGTGTGTAAATATATATATGTATATATATATCCCCTTCAAACACAGACAGCATTTCTTATCTCTTGATCTGTACTGTATGGGAGTTGTAATATTCAGTTACATTTGTGTGTTCTTGAGTGGCAAAGTGTTTAGTAACACTGATGTAACTTTAGCATTTGAACTAAATAATACAAACTTGTTTTTCCTTTTCATCCTTCCTGCCCTTGATTTTGTTCGGAATCTTATCACATTCACCTAGACTTTTCATTGTCTTCATAGTTTAGCTCCCATCACAACATTCCCATACCAAACCCTCATTTATCTTAACACAACCCTGTTCATTGCCTTATGACTTCATAGTGGAGACATTCAATAATTTAATGTAGAAATAAGGAAAGTTCAGTCTAAATTTAAATAGAAGTATACCATTGTCCTGTGAATAATTTCATTTTTCAAATCAAGAAAATGTTATTTGAAGGCATATTTTATTTGGTTGCTTATATTCTGCCTAGCCTCATTCCAAAAACCTACTTTAGTCAGTGGTAAAGTGTGATACAAAGTGTGCATTACCAATGAAAGGGTTCATATCTATTACACAAGGTGGAATATACGTATACCCCCCAACACACGTGTGCACACACACACATACTCTACAATGGAAGTCCAGATAAGGTACAATGGGGAATTAAAAAGAAGAAAATATTGCATCTATACTGGGAGAGATATAAGATAACATTCCATAAAGTGGGCATTGTTTTATGAACCAAGTCTCCAAGGGTGGTTTTGCTTTGGTAACCAGAGATTAAAGGGAATGGGATGGATCATGGGGAGGAAGGGAGACATTCCAGGCATGACTATAAGCTAAGAAGCAGGGAGCAGAATTTGTTGTGAATCATCTCAGAATTGCATTCATCAGTAACAGAAATTTTATTACAGTGGCTGAAATACGTGTGGGTTTATTTGTCTCATGTAATGAGAAGTCCAAAGGTAGGCGGTTGCAAGTGTTGGTTTAGCAGCTCAAGAATGTCAGGGATGTTTGCAATTCTCTTGACCTTTTCCTCATGGTCTTAAGATGTCTGCTGGAACTTCATGCATCATATTCAAATAACAGGCAGTGTGTAGGAGGGAGAATCAAAAGGCAAAATGGTCCCATCTCATGATTTTTTCCTATGGCTCATTGTCCACCTCTATCTGACTAAATAAATGAATAAAAAGACTAGGGTTCATAGATATTTTAGCTGGGCACATTATTGCAATCAGGAGGCAGGAAAGAACAGATATTTCGTAGGCAGTTAGCACTCTGCAACAAAGCAGAAGTCAAGTATGGCTTGAGTATTAGGAGTGGAAATATTATTTCTTAAATATGATCCAACTTACTTGGAAAGAGGGAAGACAAATTTCTTGTGCCTGGCATCTTTTTTGCATCTGTGATTTTCCATTTGCTTCCCTGTAATGAAATCTAGTCCCAGAATAGAGGATGCTAAGGGATCCTAACTGCATGGGGAAGAATTCCCAGACTTCCCAGAGTAAGGATGCCTGAACTAACCTGGCAGATGGTCTAAGGTCACTAGGCAAAATAAGAGGGAAGATGGAAGATTCCAAAAATCATAGATATTTTATGCTGCTTGATACAGAACACAGAAATATTTAGTTAATCACTTTCTTTTAAAAGTGTTTATATTCATTTACTCTAAATGTTTGTTTTTTCAGATTTATTTATTTTTGTTTGAAAGACTTACTTTTTTTAAAGATTTATTTTATTTTTATCACAAAGTCAGATATACAGAGAGGAGGAGAGACAGAGAGGAAGATCTTCCATCTGATGATTCATTCCCCAAGCAGCCGCAACAGCCAGTACTGCGCCGATCCGAAGCCGGGAACCAGGAACCTCTTCCGGGTCTCCCACACGGGTGCAGGGTCCCAAAGCTTTGGACCGTCCTTGAATGCTTTCCCAGGCCACAAACAGGGAGCTGGATGGGAAGTGGAGCTGCCGGGATTAGAACCGGCACCCATATGGGATCCTGGTGCATTCAGGGCGAGGACTTTAGCTGCTAGGCCACACCGCTGGACCCGAAAGACTTATTTAACAGGGAAGGAGAGACACCAAGAAAGATCTTCCAACCACTGGTTCACTCCCCAAATGGCTGCAACCCAGAATTGACCTGATCCAAAACCAAGAGCTTCTTCCAGGTCTCTCACATGGGTGTAGGGACCCAAGAACTAGGGGCCATCCTCCATTGCTTTCCCAGACCATATGCAGGGAGTCCGATAGGAACTAGAATAATGGGGACTTGAATCTTTGCCCATATGGAATGCCAGCACTTGTAGGTGGAGGATTAGCCTGCTAAGGTACCATGCCAGCACCATAATATTTATTTAAGAGGCATCTCTTATCCCTTAATCCACTTGCAGGTTTGCAATAGCTGGGCCAGGCCAAGGATGGGAACTGGGAACTCAATTTTGGGATTCCTTTGTGGGTGACAGTGATCCAACTGTTTGATCCATCACCACCATCTCCGGGGATCTTCATTATTAGGAAGTTGGGATCAGGAGCTCGATCTGGTTCTAGATAGCAGGTACCCAGATATTCTGCTATAAATCATGATGTCTTAGCCAGTGCTTTAAATGCTAGGCCAGAAAACTATCCCTCAATTAATTGCTTGATTAACTTCATGCTTTTCTCACTTGTTTGTCAAAGTCATCTAAGGAACAAACAAATTGGGTCTCAGCCCAGTAGCCTAGCGGCTAAAGTCCTTGCTTTAAACATGCCAGGATTCCATATAGATGCTGGTTCTAATCCCGGTAGCTCACTTCTCATCCAGCTCTCTGCTTGTGGCCTGGGAAAGCAGTCGATGATGGCTCAAGGCCTTGGGACCCTGCACCTGCCTGGGAGACCCAGAAGAGACTCCTGGCTCCTGGCTTCAGATCAGTTCAGCTCCGGCCATTGTGGTCACTTGGGGAGTGAACTCCTCCTCTCTGTGTGTCTGAGTTTCAAATAAAAATAAAATCTTTAAAAAAAAAACTTAAAAAACTGATATGATTAAAAGCTAAGAAATTCACTAGATGAAATCCCTGTTACAGAAAATGGGGAGGGAATAAGAAAAGTCTGGGACAACCAGCAAGTGTGACCCTGACTGAAAAGAGAAGGAAGGAAGGGAGTGGAGAAGAGAGGAAGGGGCACGGAAATGACATACAATACTCAGATGCAATGGTGGTTTGAGGAAGGTTTGGCAAGGTTCAGGAAGTCCTGGGAACTAAAGCACAAGTGGAAAGAGTCTCGTGGTGTTACTGTGCTTCTGCACTGAACAGAAGCTGCCTGAAGGAAGGAATGGCCTGGTTGCCAAGGTGGTGAGCCTACAGCGCCATGGCACCTTCTCTAAGGCCTGCAGCAAATACCTGCTGAGACCGAAGTTTAAACCAAAACTGTGTGATTTAAAATTTTGATTTATAGATTGACTTTTGTTTGAAAGACAGAGACATGCAGAGATTTGCCAAATACCTGCAACAACTAGGACTCAGCTTGACCAGAGACAAGAGCCTAGAACTCGATCCAGGTCTCCCATATGGGTGGCAGGGATTTAGGGATTTGAGCCACCACTTCACTTGCTGCCTTGTAGAGTGAATGTTAGCGGGAACCCAGATTCAGAAGCTGACCCAGGACTTAAACCCAGGCATGCAATATCCCAACATGGCATCTTAAGTGCTGTTCCCTACCTTCACGCCACGACTGTGTGGTTGTTTTTTTTTCTTGCTTTTGTAAATTATTATCATTTTATGATACAGTTCCATAGGTCCTAGAATTTCCCTTATCCTCTCGCTAAATCCCTCCCCCCTCACTGAGTTCCCCTGTATAGTATAGTTCTTCATAAACAGCCATATATCGATCATTATGGTCATGGACAATGGCAGAGAGTCCGGCATCCTATTGTCAAAATATAGTGAACAGTTTCATTGGGAGTCCATCTTTAGTCTGGAAGTAGAGATGCATACTGCATTGTATCCTCACATCTGGATATGGTAGTCTCCATTATACAGTTACTATATATCCCCTTAAATGAAAAGCCACAATACAAAATCAACAATAGGAAAAAAAAAATAGAAACTTCCAATGCCCTGTGTGATTTTAAAGTATCCTTTCTAAATCATTGTCTGACACCACCTTTCCTTCACAGAACTAGTGACATGGTATTGGGGCCATCTTTTCCTTGTCCATCTACTGATATCTAGATGGCACTTTGTTTCTGGCATCGAAGAGTGAAGGGAAGGGTAAATGAATAAATGAAACTGTTGCAGCCAACTTGCAACCATCCAAGGTTGACCTCAGTTCTAGAATTTCTGAGGGCTTTGCAGCCTTAAGGGGCCATGACCTTGAGACTCCATAGATCTCTCAATGTAACTGCTTCATAGAAAACCAAAGCTATGGTGTCTCTCTCCCTCCCCTTTCAAGAGGCACCCCAACCTCCCGGCTTTCCCTCTGGTGGTGGTTCTCTTTCCCTATCCCTTCCCTGCTCACCTGGTCCCTTCGCAAATAAACTTATCTATCTGCAACAGAAAAAGAAAAGAAAAGAAAAAAAAAACAGAGCAATAGGACACCACTTCTCATTGTGTCCCAATCTTGAACTGCTTACTGATGCAATAAAGACATTGAATATTTGAACTTCAAGAATTGCCAGAGATACGATGTTCTGTTCAATGAGGAAGGGAAAGCCAAACAAAGGGAATTCTAAGATATGTTTCCTCTTAGTGGGGGTTACACTAGGGCTAATGTGGTCATTTTGCCTGAAGGCAGTTCCCAGTGTCGCCAGACAGAAAAGGAAATGACAACAATTTTAGACAAGAATAGAAAGACAAATAATGATCTTATTGAGAAGCAGGTGAACTGGCGGGGCTCAGGAGTCCTGTAATGACTCAAGGCTGGCAAGGATCCTGTCTGACAACCACCTCTTCTTTGTAATTGAGCTCAGTGGATTCCATGCCATTCACTTTAGACCTTTATGCACAGCATGTGCTTGGTTTTGAACCTAAACATGAAGGGCTTCTTTGTTCTATAACTTTCTCCTCTTCCCAGGCCATGTGTTCTTCTGAAGCCTTGACAGTGAAACAAAGCTTTCAGTACTGTGTATCTCTAACGTTCATGAAAACAGCATGGAAAACAGTGGCACTCCCTGCATCTCTGAAGCTGCCTGTCTATTTCCCCACATCCCAACTTTATCATTGTAACTAATCCCCACTGAGAAGAAACCTCTGAGATACCGAAGAGACACAAAAAGGGACAAGTATTATCTAGCATTCCCTCAGCGCCTTCCAATTCTGACAGCATGTGTGTAGTTACATCAAGGACTTAGAAGTTAGGGTCGTAGTATCTCAGACTGATAGCTCTGTGTTTAGAATAACAGCTTTGGCCTTACTGCTGGTGTTAACTCTAGGCAAGCCATTAAATCTCTCGAGACTTCAGTCTACCTGTATCTAAAATGGAGCTATACACAATTATTGAGATAATGCTTGCTGAGCATCTAGCAGAGTGCTGGCAGTGGTTAAGTGTTGGTTAAAAGACTTTGTGTTAATATTATAGAATTTGGGGGCCCTAATTAGGCATAAGACTACATCAGATAGGGACTTGTATTCCTGCTTCAGTGGCTACTAACCTTTCTGTCCTGTAGTTTTGAAGAATCCTGGTGCAGGGAGTTGAGAAAGAGGGAAGCCTATTAGAAAGAAACATCAAATGATGTGTGTCCTCAAGCATGCTTTAAAGGGCTCAGAAGTGCAAAGCAAAGCCCTGCTACTCCTTAGAAATAAGAATCATCTGACTCTTCACCATGATGTTCACTTGTGCTACTATTCCGATCTGTCTCTCCCAGATATACTCCCAACCTGGAAAGTAATAGCAGGTGTCCCATATATTGTGAAATTATTGATTTTAATAGTAACAACTTCTCCAGTATCCACAATTACTATGTAGATTCAGAAAGCTGCACAGAATAATTCAACAATAGTAAGAGATGCCACTTGAGTGTTTATTATATGCTATTTTTATGCTAAGTGTTTTACAAGTATTATTTTATTTAGACGTTTTGCTGCTTTACAGAAAACAACTTCTGTCAGGCTACCACATAGCTAGGAACTGGATTCATATTCAAAATCTGACTTCAACTTTGTTCTGCACTATTTTAAACTTTGTAGTTGAGAAAAATATTCAGACATAAAAAAGTAGACAAGCTAGGGTGATGGATCCCCGTCCCAGCCAGCGTTTTTTTTTTGTTTTTTTTTTAAGATTTATTAATTTTGTTGTAAAGGTAGATCTACAAGAAAGAAGGAGGGGAGGAAAAGATCTCCCATTCTCTGATTAACTCCCAAAGGGCCACAATGGCTGCAAGTTACTCAATTAGAAGCCAGAAGCCAGGAGCTTCTTCTTGGTTTCCAATGTTCATGTCCCAAGGCTTTGGGCCATCCTCTGCTGCTTTCCGAGCCACAAATAGGGTAATAGATCAGAAGTAGAACAACTGGAACACAGACTGGCACTTTTGTGGGATGTTGTGCTTGGAGGTGGATTGCCAGTTGAGCCAATGTGCCTGCCTTCCACATTTAAACCAGAGGGGATTCTTCCTTTCATCCTCCTCAATTACCCTGTACCTCACCATTTCCCCCCACATTGTAACAATAATACATACAGTCCTTCAAAAACCGTCAGATTTCCATCATTATGTTATTTAAGTGTATCATGACATTATGGTTGTCATGGTAGAAAGTTGAGCATCCTTTAGTCAAGATACATTTACCAGTTTCATTGGGAGTCTATATTTTATTCAGAAGTAAAGATGCATACGTATTGGAATGCATATTGACTTCATAATATATTTGTCTCCATCATACAGTTCCTGTAGATGAGTATATGTATGTACATGTTTACCTATATATCTATTGGATCTTGTGTTTTGCATGAATGTCACATTGATTCAGAGAGAACATATGATATTTGTCTTTTTGGGATTGGCTTATTTCACTGAACATAATGGTCTCTAGCTGGGACCATTTTGTTGCAAATGGTAGAGTGCCATTCTTTTTAATGACTGAGTTGTATCCCATGGAGTAGATGTACCACAGTTGCTTTATTCATTCTTTTTTGACAGGCATCTGTCAAAAAAAAAAAAAAAAGACTTCTTGGAAAACTCATAAAAAGCACAGGCAACCAAAGCCAAAATAAACAAATAGGAATACATCAAACTAAGAAGCTTCTGTACAGGCATGAAAACAACAAAGTGAAGAGACAACCAACAGAATGGGAGAAAATTTTCGTGCATTACACAACCGATAGGGGACTAATATCCAGGATTAACAAGGAGCTTCAGAAACTCAACCACAGCAAAAGAAACGAACAAGTTAAGAAATGGGCAAATGAAATGAACAGTTTTCAAAAGAACAAGTTCAAATGGCTAATAGACATACAAAGAATATCCAAACTCCCAAGCTGTCAAAGAAATACAAATGGAAACCAAACTGAGATTCCACCTGACTCCAGTGAGAATGGCCTACATTCAGAACTCTAGTAACAACACCTGCTGGCATGGATGTGGAGAGAAAAGTGCTCATCTTCATTGTCATTGCGATTGTACGCTAGTACAACCACTGTGGAAATCAGCATGGAGAGTGCTTAGAGAACTCCAAATAAACCTGTCATATGACCCAAGTATCCTGCTCCTAGGAATATACCCAAAGGAAATGAAAATTGAATATGTGAAAGTGACCTGTAATCCTATGTTTATAGCAGCACAATCTATAATAGCTGTATTATGGAAACAACCCAGATGCCCATCAAAGGACAAGTGGGTAAAGCAACTGTGGTACATCTACTCCATGGGATACTACTCAGTCATTAAAAAGAATGGCACTCTACCATTTGCAACAAAATGGTCCCAGCTAGAGACCATTATGTTCAGTGAAATAAGCCAATCCCAAAACGACAAATATCATATGTTCTCTCTGAATCAATGTGACGTCATGTAGAATACAAGATCAATAGATATATAGGTGAGCATGTGCATGCATATAGTCCTCTTGAGGAACAGTATAATAGAGACTATCATGACGAGTTGTGAAGATACAAGGCAGTAAGCATCTCTACTTCCAAATCAAAACTCCCAATGAAACTGTTAAATGTATCTTGACACTAGAATGCTGGACATTGTACCATACTCCATACTACAATGCCAGAATACACTTAAATAGTAGAATGATGCACTTATGATTATTTTTTTTAAGGACTATACTGTTGTAATAATATATGAGATCTCAGTGAGTGGGGGAAAGGGATTTTGGGAGGACAGGTGGAGAAATTGCAGAGCTCATATAACTATTGTGAAGTTAGGCCCAGCATGATAGCATAATGGTTAACGTCCTCGCGTTGAACATTCCTGGATCCCATATGGTTGCCGGTTCTAATCCCAGCAGCTCCACTTCCCATCCAGCTCCCTGTTTGTGGCATGGGAAAGCAGTCGAGGATGGCCCAAAGCCTTGGGACATGTGCCTTTGCAATAAGATAAATACATTTAAAAAAAACTATTGTAAAATTAATTAATTAATTAATTAAAAGTGGAGCAGCTGAAATATGATGCAAGTCCTGCTCATATGGTATACCAGCATTGCAGGTTTAACCTGTTGTGCCACCATGCCATTTCCACATTCAACTCTCTCTCCTTTTGTTTTTTTTTTAAAGATTTATTTTATTTTTAGTACAAAGTCATATATATAGAGAGGAGGAGAGACAGAGAGGAAGATCTTCCTTCTGATGGTCCACTCCCCAAGTGACCACAATGGCTGGTGCTGTGCTGATCTGAAGCCAGGAGCCGGAAGCTCTTCCGGGTCTCCCATGCGGGTGCAGAATCCCAATGCTCTGGGCCGTCTTTGACTGCTTTCCCAGGACAGAAGCAGGGAGCTGAATGGGAAGTGGAGCTGCTGGGATTAGAACCGGCGCCCATATGGGATCCTGGTGCATTCAAGGCGAGGACTTTAGCCGCTAGGCCTCGACAGCAGGCCCTCTCTCCTTTTGTTTTAAGATTTATTTATTTTTATTGTACAGGGAGATTTGCAGAGAGAAAGAGATACAGAAAGAAAGATTTTTTGTCCATTGATTCACTCCCCAAGTGGCTGCAATAGCTGGAGCTGAGCTTCTCCAAAGCCAGGGGCTTCTTCCGGATCTCCCACATGGGTACAGTGTTCCAAGGCTTTGGGCCATCCTCCCCTGATTTCCCAGGTCCTCATCAGAGATCTGGATGGGAAGTGGAGTGTCCAGAACATGATTTGATGTCCATATAGGATCCTGGTACACATAAGAAGAGGATTCCGCCACTGAGCCATTGCACCAGAGCCCTTACATTCATCTTTTCAACAAGCTTCTATTCCTTTACCATTCTGATTGAAGAATTGGAAGAGATTTTAGAGACATTTAACAGGAGAAGTAAGAGTGAGGAGTTCATAATTGATTTTAACCCCCTTCCCTGTTATCACTGTTTTCTCAGGTTGCCAGGTCAAGGAGAGGTTGAGATACCAGAGACAGCAGTGGGGCAAGCATTTGGTGTAGCTGATAAAGAACCACTTGTGATGCCCGTATCTCATATCAGAGCGCAGCATTCCACCTTCCTGCTAATGTTCACCCTGGGAGGTAGCAGGTGATGGCTAAGCCTTCTACTTGGAAGTATCAGGTTGATTTTCAGACTTGTGGCTTTTGCCTCACCAAGACATAGATGTGTACTGTTTGTTGTTTATATAAACACATGAGTAGTACCTTCAATATCACTTCTTGGGGCATGAAGCCCAAAATGCTTACTCTTCAGCCATTTACAGCAAAAGTTTACCAGCTTCTACAGTAGACATTTGATTGATAACCACTTGGCTTATGCTAGATCATTTCTCCCTGCCAATGAAAACCAATAGCTGTGACATTGCCTAGGCTTCTCAAACTTACTCTATTTTGTGACTCATTTTTGGCACAACTTTCTGTGCTCCTTAAGATGAGGGCAATTGTTGTCACATTCCTTTGTTTAAGGGTGTTAATTTCATTGTCGTAGGAACCTACTGTTAGTCAGAAACTTATTTTTTCCCCTCCTGAGGCCTGATGTGTATTAATTTAACTAGGAATTACGATCAACAAAACCAGCGATCTAGCTTTTCTGACTTTAGATCTGAGGTTAGGGTCCTCATTGGAAGATGTGTCCCAGGATTCCTGCCATACAAACCAGAGACCTTGTTACTACCCTCTGCCACTGTCACATTTGATTCTTGTATTAAGCTACATGATGTAAAGAATCGCCATAAATATATCACCCAGTGGTGAACTGGAATGGAAAACTATCTTGAGAGCTATTAAACTGTAGCCTCTAGTTATCTCTGTCTTTGTTTATAAGAGCAGTAATTTAGAAATTACAGATTGCTGAGATACTAAATACCCTTTGGGGGAGTATAAACTCACTAGTTCAGCAGAATCTAATTTAGTGACAATGCTTCTCTACAGCCACATTGGAGAAAGTGATTTTTAGTGGACCTAGAAAGAGCAAATAATTTGCTTTTATAAAGCTTAATGCCTTAAATGACTGAGATATTGGCTGTTGTGTATAGCGATGCTATATATTCTTGCTGCAATATATTATTTACACATCTCTACTCCAACATTTACATTCACGGCTAAACGAAATAAACACCACAAAACGAATAACAAAACAAAGATGAAGCTTAGAACTAATATGTGACTAGGAAACAAAAATCAGGTAATTGGTCTCTAGAGTAGGTATTATTGTTTTTTGAAAGCAATGCTAAAACAACAGCTTCCAAGACAAAGAAAATCATAGTTATTTTTGCTTGTTTTACAAAACATAGACTCATTAATATAAAACTTATGGCAATATACTTTTAGGAATAGTATATTTTTATTAGCAACCTGTAATAGTCATTAATCTGAGACTTTATGCTGTCATTTTTAGATTATCTGATATTTCTAAAAAAGTAAGTTTCACTCCCCAGCCCAAGCCCCTGTGATTCTTCCCAAGAGAACACCTGTTTCATTAAATAGTGTTTTATTTTTGCATTCTTCATATGGTCTCCCCCTTTTTTAATTACAAATGACCCATCAACATCTATGCTGACTTCTAGATAAAGTGAGTTTATCTTCCAGAAAATTTATGAGGAACTAAATATCCGATGAGTATGCCATTCTGTCATTACCAGGATGTGAGCACACTTTCATAGCTGTCCAGGTTTTAAGTACCTTTGATGGGAAAATGCCTGGCTTGAGAACCAGACAATCATGTTTGGTTCAAAAGTTAGTCTTGTTCACGGGTGCATAGAGCTGTGCTTTATATTGTATACTTTAACTACAGTCATTCCTTTGACACTAAATTTTTTTTCATCTACAGGACTGAAATATGTTAATATTTTATAGTGTTTTTCAAGGAATACCATAGTCCCCAGGTATACTAGCAGCTGAGTAAGTCTAAGGGCTGCTGATAGAAACCGTTCTCTGTCACAAACCAGCTTATTTTCTTGATGCACTGAAATGGTAGATCTCAGCATTATCTGCATATTAAGTTCTCCTAGGGAGCTTTTAAAAATCAAGATCTGTAAGTTCCATCTAAGATTAAACAAATAAGAATTTCTGGGTTGGGTTCTATGCATCAGCATTTTTTTTAAAGCCTGCAAGATAATTCTAGTGGGCAGCTATGATTGAGACCATTGGAGTAAAAGAACACATATAACACAGAGACTAATACAAATAATGAAGTTTGAAATCATGGAAAGAATGCTTTGCAGATTTGGACAAGAGAATATCTTGATTATTAGGGGGAGACAGAAATGATCAATGAACAGAGTCTCAAAAACTGGGCAGTAAAGAGAAGGGAAAGGGGTAGTCATTTGGCACAGTAGTTAAGATATTACTTTGGCATCTGCATCTCATGTCTAAGTGCCTAGGTTTTATTCTGAATATGCCCTCATTTCCAGATTCTTGTTAATGTACACCCTGGGAGACAGTGAAAGCTCAAGTATTTGGATTACTGCAACCCATTTTGGAGAGCTAGATTTAATTCCCAGCTTTTGCTTCTCCCAGCTTTACCCTGACCCAGCCCTGGCCATTGTGGGCATTTGGGGAGTGAACCAAAGTATCTGTCTTTCTTTTCCTTTTAAATAAATTCAAGCAGGGAAAATGGGCAAGCTTTGTGGTTCAGAGGGTTAAGATGCAACTTCTGTGTCACATTCATCTTTTCATCAGAGCACTGGTTAGAGTCCCAGTTACTGCAGGCTTCTGATTCAGCTTCCTGCTAATGTGCCTGAGAACACAGTGCATGATGGCCCAAGTATTTTTGTCCCTGTTGCCAGGTGGGAGATGTGGATTGGAATGTCTGCCTCCTCACTGTGGCCCCTCACTGACTCATATCAAGCTTTTGCAGGCATTTAGGAAATGAACGGTAGATGGGAAGTCTCTTTCTGTCTGTCTCTTTTCTCTGTCTCTGTGACTCTACCTTTCAAATAAATAACTAAGAGGTAAATAAATAAGAGAAAGGCAGCAAAGAAGAGTGATAGACAGACAAGGGCAAAACTAGTTCTGGGCTGGGGAAATGGAAAAATATGCACATTTGCTTAATGGGATTGCCAAAACAATGTGTGGTCAAGGAATGTTATTCTCCCAGTCCATTTATTTTCTGATTTTTCTCCTTCCCACCATGTCCAGGTTTGTACATGTCTGCATGGTGAATTTTAAACACTCTGGTGGATGATTGAAGGAGACAGATGCCTTCTTTTTCTTTCATTGACAGATAAATTACATGTAATTGCCACACAACCTGATATTTTGAAGTATATATACTTTGTGGAATGACTGAGTACAGCTAATAACATAAGAATCATCTCACATTGTTATCATTTTGGGGGGAAAACACTTTACATCTATTTTCTGGATCTTTTTCACAAATACAGTGTATGATTGACTATAGTCACCAGCTTGTATGATCTCTTAACTTACTCTCCTCTAATTGAAAATTGTGTAACAATATCTCCCTGACTTCCATCCTCTTGATCAACCTAAGCCTCTAGGAAACATGACTGTACTCTTCACTTTTATAAATACAACATTTTTAGATTTCATATATGAGTGACATCATACAGTATTTCCCTGCTGTGTCTAGCTTATTTTATGTACTGCAATGCTCTCCAGGTTTTTATGTGAGAGACCTATTCTCTATCTGGAAACAGAAACCTGGTAGGAATGCACCCCCAGTCAACATCTTTGAATCAAAGGATAACTTTATAGCCTGAGTATAAGAAAGTAGTTACAGGCCCGGCGTGGTGGCGCAAGTGGTTAAAGGTCCTCGCCTTGCACGCCCGGGATCCCATATGGGCGCCAGTTCTATCCCGGCTGCCCCGCTTCCCTTCCAGCTCCCTGCCTGTGGCCTGGGAAAGCAGTCGAGGACGGCCCGAAGCTTTGGGAACCTGCACCCGCGTGGGAGACCCGGAAGAGGCTCCTGGCTTTGGATCGGCATAGTATCGGCCTGTTGTGCTCACTTGGGGAGTGAATCATCGGAGGGAAGATCTTCCTCTCTGTCTCTCCTCTCTGTATATCCGCCTTTCCAATGAAAAAATAATAAAAATAAATCTTAAAAAAAAAAAAAAAGAAAGAAAGTAGTTACAAAACATTCACACAAGAGGTTCCGTCTGTGGCGTAGCAGTTAAGTCACCACTTGAGATGATCACATCTTAGAGTGCCTTGTGTGCGTTCTAGCTGCTCTGCTTCCTGACCAGCTTCTTGCTAAAGCACACCCTGGAAGGTAGCAGATGATGACTCAAGTAGCTGAGTCCTTGTGCCACTCACGTGGGCAAGATGGAATGATGGGTTCCTGTCTTAGGCCTGGCCCATCCCCAGCTGTGACAGGCTTATGGGGAGTGGAATAGTAGACAGAAGACCTCTTTCTCTGACCCTCTCCTTCTCGCTCCCTTTCCCCTAGTCTGTGCGTGTGTGTGTCTTGCTTTCACTGTCTCTTTCTGCTTTTCAAATAAAAATGAAAATACTAAAATATTAAAAATTTAAAATAGAAATTCACAGAATAAAATTAAATTTATTTTGCCACAAGATGTTGAAATTCACGCATAGTTTATTTGCAATTCATGTTTCCATGAGCTTTTTGAAATGCCTTCATATGTAAATCTAAGCTGCACATCTTTGTGCTCAAGATCAACTGCTTCCTATAAACACAATCCATCTGCCTTCTCAGTAACAACAAAAAATCTGCATTTAAGATGTTAAAAAACCTCTTAAGATATCACCAATATATTTTTCTATAATAATTGCAAAAACAGTGTAGTATTGACAATTGATTTTTTTAAAGATTTATTTATTTTTATTGGAAAGGCAGATATACAGAGAGGAGAGACAGAGAGGAAGATCTTCCGTCCGATGATTCACTCCCCAAGTGAGCACAACAGCTGATGCTATGCATGCTATGCCGATCTGAAGCCAGGAGCCTATTCCGGGTCTCCCACGTGGGTGCAGGTCCCAAAGTTTTGGGCCGTCCTCGACTGCTTTCCCAGGCCACAGGCAGGGAGCTGGATGGGAAGAGGGGCCACCGGGATTAGAACCAGCGCCCATATGGGATCCCGGGCATGCAAGGCGAGGACCTTTAACCACTTGCGCCACCGTGCCGGGCCCTAGTGTTGACAATTGAAACAGCCTAATACTTGCTTATCAAATGTGGGACTTTTGGCCCTTGATAATGCATGGATTCTTTCAAGCACAGGCACATCATAATGACTCAATCGTACCTTGCTATGATTCAGTATAAAGCAATACAGGCTCCTGGAATTGATCTATAGGAAAAATTTGTATGTAGCTAACACTTATACAGCAGCTAGGACAGCTTTTAAGAAGTCAATGGAAAATATGTGTCATGAAACAACTGTGCTTTGAAGTTTTGGCACCAAAATAAACTTTTAAATTATATTTTCCGAGAAGTGCGTAGGTATGCAGCAAGAACTTGTGTAAGTGCATTATATATGCTATCTCATTTATTTCTCCCAAGAACCAAATACTACTTTTATCCTGATTTTACACATGGGATCTTTGGAAGCATACACAGGTTAAGCTGTTAAAGGTTACATGCACTAAAGTAGGTGTTGACGTTGGAATTCAAGCCCAGATAGTGTCTCCAGAGCTCACACTTTTTTTTTTTTAAAGATTTATTTTTATTATTTTTTTTCATTGGAAAGGCGGATATACAGAGAGGAGAGACAGAGAGGAAGATCTTCCCTCCGATGATTCACTCCCCAAGTGAGCGCAACGGGCCGATACTATGCCGATCCGAAGCCAGGAGCCTCTTCCGGGTCTCCCACGTGGGTGCAGGTTCCCAAAGCTTTGGGCTGTCCTCGACTGCTTTCCCAGGCCACAGGCAGGGAGCTGGAAGGGAAGCTGGGCCACCGGGATTAGAACCGGCGCCCATATGGGATCCTGGGCGTGCAAGGCGAGGACCTTTAACCACTTGCGCCACCGTGCCGGGCCCAGAGCTCACACTTTTAAAACCATCTTGCTGTAATTATTCTTACTTACGACGAACTGGGATGAGCTTTCTTCATCATTTTCCAAAGAGAACATTAATAGACCCATTTACTTCTTATCATTTTGTGTTTGAATTGAACATATTTAAAATTTTTCCCTTTATATTTTTTAATTTGCTGAAATTATATTTATCAAAATTAATTTTCTTGCCAAAGTTATAATGAGATTTATTTTGTACATAGATAGTTTCACTATCCTGGCCGTTACAGTTCAATTTGCCTAAGTCAGTACATTTTGTCAAAGTTCATTCCCGATTCAGTTAATCAGTTAATGACATATTTTGTTCACTGTATTTTTATCCATTTTCCATTTTACTTCCTCAAAAAATTTTACCAGGTCTGATTTATCAGGTCTTTTGCAGTTTTATCATGAAAAAGAGTCTTAGCTTTCAACCTTTAAGAATTTTTTAAATTGTCAGATACACTTCATATCTTTTTCAGTGCTGTATATCAATAATGTTTATTAGAAATTTCATCGAATGCTAAAAATTTTTATTGGTTTGCTATTTAATCCATAAACAATAATGAAATTAGATATTCTGAGGACTTCTCAGCTCTGGCTATAGCGGCCATTTTAGGGAGTGAACCAGAGAATGGAGAATCTCTCTCTCTCTGTTTCTCTCTCTCTCTCTCTTCTTTCCTCCCTCTAACCACCCCCCCCTTGTAATTCTGACTTCCAAATAAATTCAAGAAATCTTAAAAAAAAAAAAATTATGGGCCCAGCGTGGTGGCCTAGTGGCTAAAGTCCTTGTCTTAAACCCACAGGGATCCCATATAGGCACTGGTTTTAATCCCAGAAGCCCTGCTTCCCATCCAGCTTCCTGCTTGTGGCCTAGGAAAGCAGTTGAGGACGGCCTAAAGCCTTGGGACCCTGTACCCATGTGGGAGACCAGGATGAGGCTCCTGGCTCCTGGCTTCGGATTACCTCAGCTCCAGCTGTTGTGGCCGCCTGGGGAGTGAACCATTGGTCAGAAGATCTTCCTCTTTGTCTCTCCTCCTTTTTATATATCTGACTTTGCAATAAAAATAAATAAATCTTTTAAAAAATTAATGATGCCAGCCATGTGGGAAGCAGAGATGCAATTCCAGGCTCCTGGCTGCAGCCTGGCCCAGCCATGGCTATTCTCAGCATTGGGATTGAAGCCTGAAGCCGTAAATGTGAGTTTGCTCTGTCTCTGCCTTTGAAATGCAAATGCAAATGATGCAAATGTTTAAAACTGTTTCAGCTTGATAGGCTCCCAGCCCATATCAGAGTTTTTAAATTCCAGCTCCACCTTAATTCAACTTCTTGCTGATGCCTAACCTGGCAGGTAGCAGGTGCTGGCTCCAGTGGCTAGATCCCTGCCACCCATGTGGGAGAAACAGATGAATTTCCTGTTTTCTGACTCTAACCTGTCTCAACACCAGCTGTTGCAAGTGTTTAAGGAGTCAACCAGGAGATGGGAGATGTCTATCTCTTTCCTTCTGTTCTTCTGCCTTTTAAATAGCACGTTCTCTCTCTCTCTCTCTCTTTCTCTCTCTCTCTCTCTCACACACACACACACACACTTCAGCCTGTTATAGCAGTAATGGAATATATATCTTGTTGAATATACTCCATTTACCAGATAGTTTCAGATAATCTCAGAAGAAATCATTCAGAAATAGAAATAGATATTATTAACCCCATTTTCAAATGAGGAAATGAAGGCAGCAGTTTTGGTGTCCTGAAGCCTTTGCCCATCTGCCACATTACCTGCCTGCCATTTTCTTAATTTTTGCATACTGATTTTTATTGGAAATAAAACTGTCCTATAGACCACAGGAGATCTAAGAAATAACAACGAGCAGGGCTAATATGACAAAATTATCACAATTCAGTAGGTAGGCTGATTCAAAGTTACTGGTGATTTCAGGGTCAAATCCTCATGTTTGCAGTTCTAGAAACATTTATTTACTGCCCCACAAGTGATCAAGATTTGGATACTACTTTATAATAATTATATTTGCAAAAGACAGACATGTAAATCAAGGAGTAATTTGTTCATCTGGAAGGATATTACACCTGTCGGTTGTTGCAGGCATTACTTTTGCATGGGCATGTCACTCAGGAAAGTGAATTATCAGTGGGAAAGTAGCGCAGATTTTGAACAAAATAAAGGAAGGTTTTTAAGCAAACACAATTCATTAGTATTCTCTACTTTGAGCCTATTGTCTCTTAGCAACTCACAGAATGTGCTAAATCCAACTCTCCTTTGTAAGTTGACAAATTGTTCACATTTTGAATCTCTTATTTTCCCCCTGCTATTACATTTTCAGTCTTAATATTCTCATCCCATCTTATATTTTTCATCATGACTTCAGATCATGTGAGGGAACTTCCAGGGAAACTTGGCAGTTTTTCGTAGACATCACATTCCAGTGACTCTATTTCTTGACTGACCTTAAGGAAGCCTCAAGTCTTTTGGACAAGGTTCCAGGGACGCCTTTCCTATCTATGACACTTTTATAAACCTTCTCCCAAAGGAAGCCCCTTTCAGGAAGTTCAGATCATCCATTATAACTCAATTTTAGTGGTTTTCAGCTTTTATGGCTTGTCTTCTTTTCCCATTGCCCCATGTAGCCATTTAACAAAGCACAGAGAGGAATGTCTTAATGCAGTTCCCTCTGTACTGCAGGGGAGACGGGTCAGCATAACAAAAACAGTGGGTAATCAAAGCAGGAAAACTAATCTCACCTATTTCTGAATCAGGCCTGAGCACCAACCAACTGCTTTTTTTTATTTCCACTTTAGTACTCCAACTAGCAGATATATTCATTTCTAGGTATGAATCCTAATACTTTGGTAACCTCACATGGCAACCAGGGAAATGGAGTTATCTTCTAACATTCTGTCCATTTGAATGATAAAATTAACAAACAGCAGCAGAATCAGATGGGAATTGAGTATCAACTTTTTAAAAGGATTTATTTATTTTTATTGGAAAGGAAGATTTATAGACAGAAGAAGAGACAGAGAAAAATCTTCCAACTGCTAGTTCACTCCCCAAATGACCACAACAGTCAGATTCAAAGCCAGATAGGAATTGAGCGACAACTTTTTGAGATACCATGATAAATACTAGGAATATACTGGTGATATGGTCTAGGCAGGCAATTAATTCAGGGTCACACCTCCCTCCCACCTCTGCCCACCTGTGAGTCAAAGGATGCTCACCTATCATCACCTGGAACCTGAGGCGGGTAGTATTGCATTGTTGCGTAACCACTCCCCTCTCAAGCCCCTATAAAAATTCATGTTGGGGAGGGCTGGGCTCTCTCTTGGTTGCCTCCTACCTGCTTGCTGCAGACTTACTCTGAGAACAGAAGGTAGCAATCTTTCTCCCTTATCCTTCGCCTTTCTGGTCTACTCTCCCTGAACATGACCCACGTATTTCTGTATTCCTCACCCTTTGAGTGAACTTTACCACTTGCTTAAGCCATGTCGTGCCTATGTTTAAAATGCTTTGTTCAGCAAGAGGCAGGAACCCAGCAAATAAATATTTGGCAGAAGACCTGGACTATAACAGTGGTATGCAGTAAATGCATGCTAAATTATTTTGCACAACAAGTTACTGGGAAATGAGCAACAGAATTACAATTCTCATTCACTTGTCTTAGAAGATCAATAGCTTTATAAAATTGTGCTGTGAGGTTAGCTGTTTCCAACCTATAAATAGAGGCAAAACGTGCAAACGAACTGTTTTCCATATATGTGTCCTCTTTATTTCTATTAGAAATCAGAGAGGGTCTTGGCAAGTAAATCCAAAAGAGCAGACAAGTACTTGAAAACACAGGTGAAGACCTGGATGTACTAAGAGCCGATACACTTGGCATTCTGTGTCATGGGATTTCATAGGATAATAACCAATCTAGAGTTCTGAGTAAATGGTCGTATTGAAACAGCAGGGTCAGGGAATGCATAGACTTTGACCTTAAATCACAAACCATGTGTCTTTCAGTTTTATCTAATAAGAGGGACTCTTCCAGATTCCATTGCAATACTGGACTGATTTCAGAGCTTGACTTTCAACAAACTTGGATTATTAAATTTTTTTTTCCTTAAAGTTTTGACTAGTATGTAATTCTTGTGTAATTTTTTGTGGGGTGAAGTTACACAAAATAAACCAATATCAAGCCTGGGAACCAGTCTTATTTTCCCTGTGCTTTGTATGCTCAGAGCCGAAAATCTTCTCTCACCCAGTTCTTCACAGAATATATCATACCTTAGGGTGAATTCCAATCACCCGCCTTGACTGTGGAGCAGTGGAGCTTATTCCTTCTCTCTGTGTTGTGATATTTCTTATCTGATCTTCCTCTTCCCTGCACCTTGCCTAACGTGTCACTATACTAAGTTCAGAGTAACTATATTTTTAAGATTTATTGTATTGTTTTTATTTGAAAAGCAGAGTTACACAGAGGCGAGATAGAAGAAAACATCTTCCATCTGCTAGTTTACTCCCCAAATGACCACAGTGGTCAGATTCGAAGCCAGGAGTCAGGAGCTTCTTCAGAATCTGCCACATAGGTGCAAGGGGCCCAAGGACTTGGATTTGCCTACACAACTTTCCCAGGCCACAAGCATGGAGTTGACTCAGAAGTAGAGCAGCCAAGACACAAGTCAGTGCCCATATGGGATTCCGGCACTGGCAGGCGGAGGCTTAGCCTACTATGCCATGGTGCCAGCCCCCAAAGCAACTATTTTTCAAATTGTGTAAATATCAGAGAACGTTCGGCATTTATTTTTGTGTGTGTGTCTGTCTGGTGTTATTTATCTTGGCATAATAATCTCTAGCTGCTGTAATTTAGCTACAAATATCAAGATTTTTATATTCTATAGCTAACTATATTCTGTTATATATGTATATGTATATACACATGCAATCCACATTTTCCTTATTTATTGATCTGTCAGTGTCACCTAGATTAATCACACATTGTAATTGTGGTGAATAGTGCTACAGTAAACATGGTGATGCAAGTATCTCTTACATGCTGATTTTTTTAAAGATTTATTTTTTTATTTGGAAGGTGGATTAAGAGAATTGAGAGATTGAGATTAAGAGAAAAATTGAATAAGATTGAGAAAGTTTAAGTAAGAGAATAACTGAGAGAGAGAGATCTTCTATCACCTGGTTGACTGCCCAAATAGCTACAGTGGCCTGAGCTGGGCCGGTCTGAAGTCAAGAACTGTTGGGTCTCCCACATGAATCCGTGGGCCCAGAATTTGAGCCTCCTCCACTGCCTTCCCAGACCATTAGCAGGGAGTTGGGTCAGAAATGGAGCAACCAGGATTTGAACTGGCTCTCATAGTGTATGCTGCTGCTGCAGGTAGTGGCTTAGCTTGCTACACCATGGTGCCAGCCCCTCTTTCATGCTGATTTTGAGTCATTTGGATCTATTGCTACAAGTGAGAGGACTGAGTTAAAAATTAGATTTATCTTTTAAAATATTTATTTAGGGGGAGGAAAGGAGAGAGAATTAAATATTTGTTCATTTGAAATGTGGGGAAGTTAGAGATTGCTGTTCTCCCACCCATGGGTTCACTCCTCAGATGCTCACCAAGGCTGTGGCTGGGCAGGGCCAGGCCAGACCCAAGTCAGGAACACAGTCTAAGTCTTCCATATGAGTTGCAGGAATCCAATTACTTAAACCTTGATCACTACCTCCCAAATTCTACAGTAGAGGAAACTGAAGCCAGGTGCCGTAGCCGAGAATTCAGCCCAAGTACTCTAGAGTGGGATGACCAGAATCTTGTTTTTTGCTTTGTTTTTTTGTTTCTTTGCTTAATTTTTTTGTTAAATTTTTATTTTGAATTTTTGAATTTTATGGCACAATTTCATAGAGACTGGGATTTCCACACCCCCCGAGCTCCCCCACCCAACAGATTTTCCCCATGTTGCTGGAATAGTACAGTCCTTCGTAAGGAGTCATGATTCCATCAGTCTCTTATTTAAGTGTGCCCCAACATTGCTGCTACCAGATGACGTCAGATAGTCCAGCATCCCATTGTCTACACATCTCCAACAGATTCATTGGGTGTCCATCTTTGATTTGGAAGCAGGGATGCATGTTGCAGTGTATCCCCACATCTGGATATGATAATTTCTATTACGCCATCACTATACATTTCCATAAATGAGAAGCCACGAAATATGGTTAACAACTGGTATGAATTAGAACAACAGCAACAACAACAAAATTATAGCACCATGAAAAAACGTATCACTGAGTAACCAATGCAGGGGTGACAAAAAGAAAACACCAAAGTCTTGGGTAAAGTGATGCCTTTGTGTAATCCCTGAGCCAGCGATGAATTTGACAAAAGAAAAGAAAGTATTTGGAAGAAGTGAAACTGAAATAAAAAACATCAAAACACAGGGGTGCAGCAAAAAAATAGTATGGAATGGGTTATTAAAGTTATACTTTGCATGACGGTTTCCTTATATTAGAGAACATATGATATTAGTTCTTTTGGGATTGACATTTCACTGAGCATAATAGTCTCTAGTTGGGACCATCTAGTTGCAAATGGTATAATTTCATTCTTAATAGCTGAATAATATTCCATGGAGTAGATGTACCACAATTTTTCATCCCCTCCTCTTTGGACGGGTATCAGGATTGTTTCCATGTCTTTGCTATTATAAATTGTGCTGCTGTAAATATAGGATTACAGATCCCCTTCTCATATGCAATTTTCATTTCTCTTGGGTATATTCCTAGGAGCAGGATAGCTGGGTCATATGGCAAATTTATTTGCAATTCTCCAAGCACTCTCCATACTTATTTCCACAGTGGTTTTACTAGCATACACTCCCACCAGCAGTGAAGGAGGGTGCCTTTCTGCCCACATCCATGCCAGCAGGTGTTGTTAGTAGAGTTTTGAATGTAAGTCAGTCTCACTGGAGTTAAGTGTTATCCCAATGTGGTTTTCATTTTTATCTCCCTCATGGATGCCAGCATCTTAACTAGCAGGCCAAACACTTGCCCCTCTGTGTTCTCATGGTGATGTTTTTCTCAGAGGTGTTCCTTGAGATGTTGATGTGGCATGCAACATTCTCTTTGGTTTCACTTCAGCCTGAATGTGGTCTTTCTCTTATTTTTTCGAATTTAATCAGTGTCTGAACTGGTAGAGTCAGAGTGCCTCACTGTCTTTGGAGTGAATACAGGCAAGAGTGAAGACCATGCTGTTTTCCAAACTAATAAGCATCCAGCAATAAGGGAAAGGGTATCTGCCGTGAGGCCCCTCCAGCCATGGGAGTGGTTGCACTTTGCTCAGAATGCCTATTTCTTCTGGCATCTCAGGGCTATGCTTTTTCACCTGAGGGTTTCTCCTGAATGAGCAGCTCCAGGGGGAGAGAGGTGTTTGTACCACTTACCCTCACTTTAAGTGCATGGTGAGCACAGAAAGCGTTGGCCTGGAAGACAGGGAAGGCTTTAAGGGAGCACAGCTCCCCTCTCCTGTCAATCACAGTGCTGGAGCTGGCCCACAAGGCAAGGTGGCAGGTGTAGCCACTGTACTGTCCTATCACCTGCTCTCCAACTCCAGCAGCGTTGGTAGAAAGGCACCTAGACCAGGGGTCTTGAGAGGGGTTTACATTCTAAGCAATCATTCAGGCCCTGTCAATGTCTGTAAAGAAGCAACTAACTTGGGTGGGAGGGGTGAGGGGAGAGAAGCTGCAGGAAAGAAATTGATGAAATCGCAGCTCATTCTCCTAACACCAAACTTCACATTTGATTCCTATCTCTTTGTCCTCTTAAAAGCTTGCTGCTGAATTGTTGTGTGCACATGTGCACGAATATGTATATGAGTGTGTGTGTGTATATGTAAATGTGTCTTGGAGTGTTCCAAAGGTGATGGTACATGAGACAAAGTGGGTTTTACTTATTTTTTAAAAAAGATTTATTTAGTTACTTTGAAAGTCAGAGTTACAGAGAGGAATAGAGAGAGGGTAGGGGAAGAGAGAGAGAGAAAGAATGGTGTTTCTTGTATTGGTTCACTCCCCAGATGACCACATTGGGCAGTGCTAGGCCAGGCTAAAGACAGGAGCTTCTTCCAGGTCTCCCCTGGGGTGTAGGGGCCCCAGCCCTTGGGCCATCCTCCACAGCTTTCCTATGTCATTAGCAGGACCACTCCTCAGGAAGGAGGTACCTAGTATTAGATAAGATTTGCCACCCTATAGCTCACCGATTTGTACTTTTTGAAAGTTGCTTGCTTCAAACCCACCAGTAGAAGCCTGCTAAATCATGACTGTATAAAATAGCCTGAAATGTATAAGAACGGGGGGGGGGGGCGGCTTGGGCTCTCTCGCTCTCTCTTGGGCTTGTGTGGCTTCTTTTTGTCCTCCCTATGGATCCTACAGCAGCCTAGGCTGCACTGCCCCTCCCCCGCCCAGCCATGCTGGGCTGGGGGAAGTGGCTGGGAGACCTAAGCTAAACTGAATAAACCACCTTTATGCCTTAAACACCGACTTCAGACTTGATGATTATCTGGGGATTTCAAAAACCGGCACAACAGTGACACATCACTGCCTTCGATTTCCTCTTTCTTTGCCATCTACAGAATTGAGTTAGATCCCAGTATACCCTAAATCAGACGCCAGAGGGGCTAACCCGAAGCACATCCCACAAACACCTAGGCATTTGATGACATCATCTGGCTAAAGGTGGCAAACTTTGCCCAATGTTAGATGGGGAAAGAAAGGGTCCTTCATCTTCATAACTCCCGCCCTGACACCAGGCCGAGGTGCAGCAGCAATGCCTTGCTTGTTTGCAGCGCCAACAGTGTCATGTGTTTTGAACTTCTCATGGTTCTCCATGATGTTAGATTAAACAAAAAAAGATTTATTTATTTTTATTGGAAAGGCACATTAAATTCACAGAGAGGAGAGACAAGAAGATGCTCCATCTGCTGGTTGACTCCCCAAATGGCTGCAATGGCTGGAGCTGGGCTGAGCCAATCTGAGTCCAGGAGCTTCCTCTGGGTCTCCCATGTGGGTGCAGGGTCCCAAGGCTTTGGGCCGTCCTTGACTGCTTTCCCAGGGAGCAGGGAGCTGGATGAGAAGTGGATTAGCTGGAACATGAAGCAGAGCTCGTATGGGATCCTGGCACATGCAAGGTGAGAATTTAACCATTGAGCCATCATGCTGGGCCCATCACCTTAGCTTTTGGTTTTCTATATATTCTGTCACGTTGAAGAACTTTCCCTTCCATTCATGATTTATTGAGACTTTTTATGAAGGATGGACATGCAGTTTTGCTGGATTTTTTTCTTTGTACCTAATAATGTGATCATGTGCTTCTTTTTCTTCATTGACCCATTGATGTGATAGATTACATTCATTAATTTTGAAATTGTGAACTAGTCTCTCTTCGCTGGGATCAGTCCTATTTAATCATGCGACCTAGTTTTTGGGCCCATAACTATTCCTATAGATCGTTGGGTTTGACTTGTCCATGTTATGTTGGGGATTTTTATAATGTGTGTGCATGAGAAATATTGTGAGGAATGACTCAAACACTGGCCCTTATGGACCCAGCCATTATGGACTCTGTACTATTTTAGATATCTGCTTTCCCTTTCCCATTGCTTCAAAATCCCGTGCCATTCCAGTTACCCACCAATCCCTTGTGGCCACTCCCCCAGTACCTACCCACCTACCAATGCCCTGTGGCTCCAACAACCCTATCCACCAATCTCTAAGGGCTGCCCTCCCATACACTTCCTGTTTCTCCTTTCTCCTGCACGTGTTTGGGCTCCCTCACTTTGCTCTCTCTGTCCTCCTTTTGTTTCTCTCCCTTCCCCTGCCTTTGCATCACCTTCCTGCCACCACGGCAAGAGACATTTCAGTTCTCTCTCTCTCTTTTCTCTCTCCCTCCCTCTGCCTCAGCTCCCATCTTTACCCTGCTGGAATAAAGGACCCCCTAGGTACCTTGCTGTGTCTGGTGTTTTGGCTTTAAAAGCAGCAGACTTATGCTAAGAGGACTTAGCTGCGTTTAAGAACTTCATTGTGGCCTACCATTTTCTTGTAATGATAATGCTGTATCATCAAAGGAGCTAGGAAGTATTCCTTCTGCTTTTGGGTTTTGGAAAAAAATTGTAGAAAACTGCTTTAATAATTTGTAGTGTTCTTAAAATTGAGTGAATGTTCGGTGTCAGGAGGTAATGGTCTTAGTACTTGGAGGGGATAATCATACATGTGAACTGACTGATAGCCAAAGTTTATGGACAGCAAAAGACTTTAAGACTGAGGGTTAGGTAGGCATAAGGGAGGATTGGTTGCAGAATTTACATATCAACAGCAAGAGAGAGTTGACCAGAGGCTATGGAAATTCCTACACCCCTGCCTGGAAGTATCTCTCTCTGTTTTGTAAATCAGGCTTGAGGATTGGGGAATTCCTGGCCTGTGCATTTTCATATCAATTGCTCCTGGAGTGTTTTCACTGGATTGCTGCAGGCCCCTGGCTTCACACTGGCTAGGCTTCCCAGTCTCTTCTCTTCATCAATTAACTTCCTGCAGATCTAATCAATTGTCCTACAAGTGAACCTCTCTGGGCTTTAGGCTTTATGGTTTTGGAAGGTAATCATTTATTTTTTCAATCTCTGTTATAGGTCGGCTCAGATTATCTGTTTCTGTGTGAGGTTTTGGCAGATTTGTATCTTTCAATAAATTGGCCCATTTCATCAAGGTTATCAGATTTGTGTGTAAAAAGTTGTTCATCATATTGCTTTATTATCCTTTGACTGTCCATGGCATCTATATTGATATCCTTCTTTTATCTCTCATAGTAGTAATTTATGTCTTCTCTGTTTTTATTATTTGGAAGAAATTGTTATTTGTTAAATGAACTAAACATGACAAAAAGAAATGTTTTTGTTTTGCCTTGATTATTCATTCTTCATGTTCTTCCTGTTTTTAATATAACAGTATGTGCTTCCACTGAGTGTTTAGAAGTTGGGGAAGCCAATTCTCTTCTCCCTCTGCCAGAGAGGAACCCAGAGTATTGTCTCCTGAGAATTTGCAGGAAAAGCCCATAGTCTCAGAAGCCCAAGACATGCTTTTAACTGAAACAGAAGCTTTCTTAATCCCACCCCCAAGACTAGGCAAGAATGGAAAGTTTCCTGTTTCACTGTATTTACAGTCCCACAAAGGAAGTTGTCATTAAACAAGTGCGGCTAAGTAATGAACTATGCAGTTAGTCCCAGTGTGCTCTGATGCTTCCTGCCAGCAGGACCATGTCTGTTAAGTTCACTATTATACCCGGGGCCTAGCCCAGTGTGTGGCTCTGAGTAGGTGACCAGTCCATAAATACATGCAACTGCGTGTACATCATTAATAAGATTATCACCCAATTATTTCTTTCATTATAGTTTTTATAAGTGCTTAGAATGCAACCTCAAGGTGCGGTGAGATCATGGAAGGAACAACCTAGCTCATTTTTGGGTACAAGGCAATCGTGCACAATAGCCTTAAAGTATACTTGAACTTCCTTGAATGGTAGGACATTTCAGCTCATACAGTCCATTGCAACTTGTTGCAGGTAGAGAGATGTACTTGCAATGGCAGAATATCAGACTATGATACCTGAAGGGGCAGAAATACCATTGTGAATTTAATTATGCTTTGTATTAGATAGTGATACCCTGGGTCTCTCAAGAACTACCTAGCTGTTAGTCCTTTCTGCTAATTAATCATAATGTAGTGAGCTTTGACCCTGGGTAATTTTCATGCCTTGATGCATCCCTTCCAATCTGTTTTTTTTTTTTTTGTAATGGGGGCGTGTTTCTTAGAATCATGTTACCCTAGAGGACTTAAAGTGACACACTTGTATTACTAAGAGAAAATAATAGGACTTTCTGTATATGAACTTGTGCTAAATAATTAGATAAGTGGGATATTATTTGTTTTACTGTAAATTGTGCTGGTGTGTTTTCCTATTCTTTTGTCCTTAGAAATAAACTTAAATTGTATTATCAGGTCTGTATTATTGTTTAAGTCAATCCCAAGGCTCATTCATAATCTGAGGGAAAAGCAGACACTAGAAAGACTGTCATCAAAGGAACTATGTTGTGTTGAAAGGAGAACTAGACATTGCCAAAGTAGCGTATGGTTGAATCTTGAGATGATTGCCATTGTAAGGAGATAAAGATGGAGGCATAATCAGTGTTTATCTGTTTTGAAGTCTGCAACATCCATTCTGTTATTTTGTTTGCTCAACAGAATATTTTAAAGGTATCTCCTCCTTCATTCATTCATTCACTCACTCATTCTGTAGAACTTTCGTCTGCTCTCTTTAGCCTCTGTTAGTGTCGATTTTGTTTTCCCTAAAATTCACCTCCTTCCCAGGTGTTTGCATTTGGGAAATAGAAGGAATCATAAGAGAAAGAGAAGGAACAAATCAGGAAATATTTCTGATTCATGTCTAAATGCCTAAGAGGACTTAAGATGATATATTCTCATAAATGCTAATGAAAATGGTTGGCTAGATTATAGCTAAGACACAAATATTTTGTTGAGTTGAAATGAACATTGGATGATAGTCTTTTTTCCCAAAACAAGGAAGGAAATTTAATTTTCCAATTAAATTATTTAAATTATGTTAATGTTGAAAGATTTGAGTACTTAGCGAAACTATGTTTGCATAAGGTAACTTCTAGCTCTAATCTTCTCTGACTTTAATATAGAATAAATATGGGCTTGGCTGGTATAACTTTTAAATGCCCAAGAGTATCAAATAGTCTATTTTTTAAAAAAAGACAGAAGTAGACCTTTGGTCTTATGATTAAGACTGTTTTGGGTCCAGTATCCCTTATTGAAATGCCTAGGTTCAAGTCCTGGCACTGTTCCTGATTCCAGCTTCCTGTTACTGTGCACCCTGGAAGCAGGTGATGATAGTTCAGATAGCTGAGTCCTTGCCACCTGTGGGGGAGCTTCAGCCTGAGTTCCTGGTAGCTGGCTTCTGCTTGGCCAAGCTCTAGCTGCTTGCAACATTTGGAGAGCAAACCAGTAAATAGAAGTGTCTCTCTCTGTCTCTCTCATGCTCTCTTCCCTTCTCTTCTCCCTTCTTCTCCTTTTCTTCCTTTCTCAGTCTTCTGCCTCCCAAATAATATTAATAAAACCAGAACCCTGTGAAACTGATGCTATGTGTGGTCCCCTTGGTTTGAAAACAGAAGGTATAGGCAGGGAGAGTATGGGCAGTATTTCTATGTGTGTGGTTATGTACCTCCTGTGTTGGGAACTGCTCTTATTTCCCACAAAGTGATAGACTTCCATGGGCCAGACTCCCATTTCCACTATAAGCACCTAATCGTTATTTTGTGCTCAGAAGAGAAAGCGTGTGTGTAGCCTCAGGGTGACAGAGTTTATTTATACCCACTTTCTTGTATAACAATGACCAAGCACCCCATCACCTCAAGAGTTCTTTCCCATAAAAAACATTTCTGATTTTTCCTTTCCTTTCCCTAAAACCCCTTGCCCAGTGATTTGGTTTTCATTTCATCTGCATTTGATCTTTTACAAAAGGTGAAAGATTAGAATTTATGGAAGTTTTGAGTACAGGGCAATAGCATGAAATTTCATGTTCCCTTTATGTAAGATTTCCATGCTTACCTAGAAAAGGCTTCTGCATTTTAAAAATTTGTATATGTGCTGTCTTTTTAAGTTTTATTTTTGATGATGTTTACTTCATTGATTAGGTTAAAAAGGGTCAAGGGCTAGGGGAAAGTGGGTGAGACCACTGTTTCCACATTTTCTTCTTCCTGTATCTGGGGGAAGGGAAGAGAAAAGGTGATAATCTGCACTCCACCTTCCAACTGTCTTGTACACAGGGATGGGGAAAAGCCAGGGATGTCATGCCAGGGTCCCTGGTGTGGAGCATGCTCTGAGGGTTCTGCTCAAGTGGTTTCGATAGTTCTGAAATGCTGTCAATCTTGCCACTCCAAGGACAATGAAATCCTTCCAAGGTCTATTGGCTGACATAGTCCACCTTAGAGTCTCCGTTTACGCAGATATTTGCTGTCAATGCTTGGCTGGAGTAGTTGGCCAATTTGTTCTCCTCCTTCCTCTGTTATGATACCAGATGGCCTCTGCAGGCCCCAATGGACTGCAAAATCCTACGTGTGCATTTGGGTATGTTGTTCACTGCTTGGTCTGAGCTACTGAAGAGGCCCAGTTCTGACACATGCGCGCACACACACACACACACACACACACACACACAGAAATTCTTTAGTTAAAGCCAAGTGAAAAAAAATTGGAGTTTCCCATGGATTGCTGTAGATCAAATTTAAGAAATTTTCCTTTTTATGATTTTAAGACACTTTCCTTTTCTACCCCCTGTGCTTTTTCTTGCTTAGATTGTTCTACCTTTGTGTGACTTGTCTCGTTACTGAATTCTTGGCACTTTGTATGTCTCCCATCCCTGTTTTCCTTTCTTTTCTTTTTTAGCCTGGCTAAGAAATTGAGCTCCAAGGAAAAGGGGAGCAATGTCTGAAAATGAACTGCTGAACCTTTGCCTTGCTCACTCTTAATTTATATGTTTTTAAAAGTTCTCTGGGTTTTTAAAAAGGCAAATCTGGAAATGCTGTTGAGGCCAGTCTTTGGCACTAACATAGTTTTTGAAGGCAGCGTTTGCAGTGACCTCACCCCTCGAAAATGTGGCTCTTATGATAGCTCTCACACATGCCTTAGGTCGCTTGAAGGAAGCACCAACTGATAGTCAATAAACAATATAAGCTTTCTCCATCCTTCCATCTTTAGACAATTCTTGATCAGTAGACTGTTTATGAAAATGGGTTGCAAGAAAAACTGAGTAGCTGGATTGTTGAAAAAAATGACTATGTGTGTGTTTTTTTTTTTAATGTTTCATTTTAACAACATACATTAGCAAACTAGACAGCTGCATGGAGGCACAGACAGTTGCTGCTTTAATTCTGCAGTGTTATCAGAGTGAGTGAAAGTTTATCTGGCAGTTGTTATAAAGTACAACAAGCTATTCTTAGTGTCTGCTTGAATAACTTTCCCAGCCATTTCTAGTTTCTTATGTGACACTTAGGCAATTCTGGCAAATATTCTAAAGGATAAAGAGAGTGAACAAGTGAAAATAAGTCAATATGTTTGCACAAATCTTACTGAATAAACCATGAATGATCCATGATGTATGAATGGATATCTGCACATGACATTAAGCAAGGGATCTGGGGCAATGACAACTGGATAGCAAAGTAAAAACGGCCAAATAATATGAAACCCTTAACCATTATAAGTATGTATGAAATAGTTGAGGTTTAGCTCTCTAAAAGTCTTTGATGTCTGGAGATTAAAGTAATTATTCTCAACAGAATGGCAAAGGGCAGTGGTACATATTGGGTTAATGGACTTAGATTTTGTTCTACAAAATTTCTAAACCAAACACAAATTGTAAAAATCGTATGTGTCAGGGCTCAAGTTTGTGACCTGACTAATGTCCTCAGAGCCAGCAAATTAAATTGTAACCCGAATGACACTTTTGTTCTATACCTTAGTGATTTGCTTAATGTTTCTGTCCCCACGAAGGACTTCTTAGCATATCAAAGATCCCTCCACTGTCATAATCAGTCAATAACTTCAAAGATTATTTTCTCTAAATGGCACCTGGAGAACCAGAGATGTATAGTAATTATTCTGGTTCCTTTCTTTACTAGTGTGATTTGAATTAGGTAACATCGTTAATCTCAGTTTCCTCATCCCTAAAATGGGGATAGGTTAAGCATCTATAGGTTTGGACAGTAATGGGATATGGAAGGTGAAATCATCAGCATAGCAGTTGCTATTAATAATTATGATGGTCTATTAATACTAACTTCAGCTACTAGAAGGCACAATTGTTAAAAACCTAGACTTGGGAGTTAGACTACACCAGTCTGGATTCTAGCTTTTAAACTAACTAACTAACTAACTATATATGTATATAATATATATAACTAACTACATATATATAATTTAACATATTGATTATGTTATTTAATGCACTGATTATGTCACTTAACATAATCAATGATAATACTTAACATTCCTAAGAATTCATTTTTTAATGAATTGTTTTGCTTGAAAGACAGTGGGGCACACAAGGAGAGAAAGGGGGATTTTCTTTATTCCCTAGTGTCTGCAGTGGTTTTAAAAAAAATGAGTCTTAGGAGTAGGTACTGAATGGCATGCTTGGCTTCAATTCCCAATCTCATTTCCAATTCCAGTTTTTTGCTAAAGGATGTCCTAGCTCGACAAGTGATTGCTTATGTACTTGGATCCCTGCTACCCAAGTGAAAGACCTGGATTCTTGGCTTATGACTTCAGCCCCATTCTCATCCATTCCTTATTCTCATCTACTTATTCTCTCTCTTTCTCCGTTCCCCCTTTAAATACAGCTAAATAAATATTATTTAGACTATTGCACCGTGATCTTAATATACTAATGCTTTGATATGCATATTAATTTTCTATGATAATCAAAGAACTAATACATTGTTGAAATCAAGATATTTAAGGATAAAAGACAAGTATAAAACTGAAAGCGACATTTTATAATGATTAAAAAGTTAGGTATGCTAGGCCTGGCGCGGTGGCGCAAGTGGTTAAGGTCCTCACCTAGCACGCCCGGGATCCCATATGGGCACCGGTTCTAATCCCGGCAGCCCCGCTTCCCTTCCAGCTCCCTGCCTGTGGCCTGGGAAAGCAGTCCAGGACGGCCCAAAGCTTTGGGACCCTGCACCCGCGTGGGAGACCCGGAAGAGGCTCCTGGCTTCGGATCGGCATAGTATCAGCCTGTTGCGCTCACTTGGGGAGTGAATCATCGGAGGGAAGATCTTCCTCTCTGTCTCTCCTCTCTGTATATCCGCCTTTCCAATAAAAAAATAATAAAAATAAATCTTAAAAAAAAAAAAGAAGTCATTGGAAACTTTTTGAAGCCCCTGTACTTACAAGTAATTTTGCCTATTTATTTTTGAGATGTTCTTATACCCCCTTTCTATTCAATCACAGAACAGCAACTCAACATTTAAAACTGCAATATTCAAAGAAAGACATAGTTTATGGTAAGAAGACTTGTTTGAGACCTTTTAAAGGCAACATTTCATTCTGTTGGATGGATTTATGGATTTTAACAAGCTGGGCAAAGAATTTGTCTGAAAGATTCTTATTCTTTGTATTAGAATGCGGTTTCAGTTTCTTTCAAACCAGCTGTCTGGGATCAGCTGGCTATTATTCTCCCTTTAAACTTATCACCTGCTCCAAAAGCAGCAGTACAATGACAGTGACATTTCAAAGGCCAGAGAAGGATTTCTCATTCTCTTGGGCTGAAACCAAAACATCTTTTGTGTGAAGGGATAGTAGCAATAAATATTTTGGCTTCAACCTGGTTGAGGGCTTATATTGAGAAGGATCTCAAGGGATCTAGGGAAAAAAGTTATGAAACATATCCCCTTCACTAGCCAAGCAGCTGGGGATAAATCCAGGAGACAACTATTTTTTACAGTAATTCTTCTTTTGAGAATGATAAGATAGTGTGTCCTGTGGCTGAAGAATTTGGCAGATCTGGGTTCTAATAACAGTTCAGCCACTTACTTCAGTGAACTTCTCTATATTTCTCTAAAGCCTGAGGTTATCTTTTCTTTCTCTTTTCCTTCTTTCTCTTTCTTTCTCTTTCTTTCTCTTTCCCTTTCCTTTCCTTTCCTTTCCTTTCCTTTCCTTTCCTTTCCTTTCCTTTCCTTTCCTTTCCTTTCCTTTCCTTTCCTTTCCTTTCCTTTCCTTTTCTTTCCTTTCCTTTCCTTTCCTTTCTTGCTTTCCATCTGTGAAATGGAAGCGGTGATAGCAGCACAAAAGAATGATTTGATTGGTTTTAGTCTTGTGCCGGCAAGGGATCTGAAAATCTTAACTGCTTTAACAGCTCTTCTTTGCTCTTCTTCTTATTCTATAATTAGGAATTTCTCAGTTTTAAGTTTGTATCTCTGATTCATTCTCAAAGCAACAAAGATGTTTTTATATGTACTTTTTTGTTTCCTCATACCTTCTAGCACCCACCTCGTTTTTAGAGATAATCTGTCCCTGATCCTCACAAATTACTCTTTTTATTTTAAAATGTTATTCATTTGTGGCATGGAGTCATTCAGCATGCTTAACCATTGCCTGAAGTCAACTGGTAAGGGGTTGGAGGAGCCGACCTCTTGCTTCCTTCCAGCCCTGAGAATCCATAATTCTATGAGTCAGTGTTGAGAAAGAAAAAAAAAAGCAGCAGCAGAAGTAGAAGAAGGGTTGTTCAGTGATGAGTGACAGTTCTGTCCAAAAAAGAACAAAGAACTCACTCACTGTGCCAGAAGCCATACCAAAGATCACAGTATCATGAATTATAACTCTACTACCCTTTGGCAGAACAGGAAAGGAATCTCATAGACAAATTGCACTGGGCAAAAGATTATGGATTATGGGCGCCCATATTCTTGACTTGCGACCCAGCAAGCACATTAGAGCATAACAAGTGCCAAAAGGCCACCCCTGAAGATTTAAAAAAAAAAAAAAGGAAATATCCTCAAAGAGAAGCAGGAGAGTGAAACCCTGGCCAAGACAGTATTTCTGAATTTCCTTTTGTGAGGATAGCTATGATAAGGAGCTCAGGAGACAGTAGAAGCCGTCATCTAAACTTGTGGCTTTTGAGCAAAAAATCATGATGATGGAATTTAAATGCTAGCCCCTGTCTTATTCCATTTACCAGCAACTGGGGGATACCCAGCAGGAGAAATGAGATCATTTCCCTCTGAGTGGCTAGCTGAGCTTGCCCACATTCATTCTTCTGCCCACGTCATGTTTTAGCAGGCATCAACACGTCAGCAACTTCTGAATCCTGCCAGTTCCTGGGGAAGCAGGACATTGCCACTGCTGCATTAAAGAGCTCCCTACCTCTGCAACGGACTCAACACCAGCTACATTTTCTCTTTGTGTACCTGTCAAATGCTGTGAGGAGCTTTAAGAGAACCTCTGGTTTGCTGCCTGACACACCTGCCAACTAGCTTTCCTGATGTCATTTGAAACACTGTTTCTGCTTTCTTTCAGAACAGCCCATTTCTCAATTTTGTTTTTCAAGTGCCAGTGAGCCTAGAAAGGATACTGATCTTGCAAGGGGAGAGCCAGATGTTAGCCACCACTTACAATAATAAGCACCCTAGGTCATGACCTTATTTATCATTGTCATACCAGAAATGTCACACTTAGGGGAGGCGTTTGACCACAGTTAATCTGTCATCTAAGCTGCCCACATTCTCTATCAGAGTACCTAGTTTCAAATCCTGCCCCCACCGAATGCACCTTGGGACCAGCAGGTGATGGTTTAAGTACTTAGGTCTCTGCCACCTGTGTGGGAGACCTAGCTTCTGTTCTGGGTTTCCAGCTTTGGCTTGACCCAAGAGGGGACAGATATGTGGGGAACAAGCCAGTGGATGAAAGATTACATGGGTGTGTGTCTGTGTCAAACAAAAAATTCAATAAATAAAAACTTGAGCCCTAGCTGTAGGCAACTGCCTAAGGCAGCGTTTTACCTCGGCAAGTGTTACACTTCTGGGAGAAAAGCAGGCAAAAATTCTGGGCCTGGTTAATGCCAAACTTGTGATAACTGTACCAGTGTGTCAGCATAGTTGCTTATTCTATTTTTAAAGATATGTGGGGGAGGCAGGGAATGCTGTGCCAGGACATGCCACCTTGGTCCTCAGGCTTGCTACATTACGCTGTTGCATGGCAGTTGCAGGAAGGGATTACAGATTGCCCAGGGAAAGGGGTCTAAGGATGTATTAGAAGAGAGGTCACTGAAGGCGTGTTTGATAGGTAAGGAGTGACTTCTGGGGGCTTCAATAGATTAGGCCACTGCATTTACAGGTAGATGAGGGAGCTGAGATGGGAAGGTTTAAAGGGGGGAAATTGGAGGGTGTGTCTAGGTTAGGCCAAGGTACGCACCCATATGGGAGACCTAGGCTGGGCTAAGTAGCATCATCTGCTGCCCAGCGGCACATAAAAAAAAAAAAACAAACTGGGGTTACGGAACATACCTGGCTGGTTCAGTACCTGGCTGGCCTCAGTACCTATGCACAGGTGTAGGATAGGTGTGGGCCACATCAGGCTAGGCTTCAGCACTCACTAGAAGAGCCACTAGAACTGATCTGGAGGAAGTTTCTTTGGGGGATTTCTGGGGTTGCAGCACACACCTGTTTGCATAAGAACTAAGGTGGTGATTGGCAGAACTCACACTTGCAGGAGCTAGGACCAGAATGAAGCTGCGCTGGGTTGGGCTGCAGCACTTGCCAACATGTACAAGACCAGGATTGAGGGTAGATCATGCTATGCAGGGCCATGGCACCCATTGGCAAGCGTGAGACCCAGGGCTGGGATCAGACCTGGTAGGGGGAATTCGGCCAGGCTGTAGCTCCTGCTGGGAAGCACAAGAGCCAGTGCTGGAGGCAGGCCGAGCCAAGCAAGGTGGAAGCACTCCTCAGCATATGTGTGGGCTGGATCTTGGGGCAGGCCAATCTGGGCAAGGCTGTAGCGCCCACTGGAATGCACAAGAGCCAGTACAGGGTGTGGCTTCTGCCAGGCAAAACTAGGCTGCAATACCACCGGTGAGAGCTGAGACTACCAGTGGGCCATGCCAGACTGAAACACCCACTGGCATTGCAAGATCTGGGCTGGGAATGGGTCTGGTAGAGGAGCTTTGGAGACTCCACTGTTGAGCACTAGAGCCAGGGCTGGATGGCAGACCAAATTGGGCAAGACTGCAGCACCGAAGAGCATGTGTGTGTGCTGAGTCTGGGGGCACGCACATGTTCTTTGGTGCTGCAGTCTTACACTGGTGAGCATGAGAGATGGGATTGAGGATGGGCCAGTCCAGGCAGGGCCACAGCACCTGTGACCTAGCAAGTGAGCTGGATCTATGGGCGGCCCAGTTTGGGCTTGACTGCTGAACTAGAATGGGTGCATACTGGCCAGGCTAGGTCACAGCACTGGCTGGCAAGTGCTGGGACTGGGTGCCAGTCGTATCAGGCTGGACCACCATATTCCTTAGCAAGTACCACAGCTTGGGCTTGGAACAGGCCTGGTATAGTAACTGTGGGTACTTCTCTGCTAGGCTGTAACTCCTACTGGTGAGCATGAGAGCCAGGGCTGGTGGCGTGTCAGTCTGAACTGTGCTGTAGCACCCACTGGCATACATGTGGCCTGAGTCTGGGGGGCTGGTTGGGCTGAACTAAGCCTCAGCATGCAAGAGTATGCATGAGAGATGGGTGGGAAGTGGGCTGAGCTGGGCTAGGCTGCAGAACATGCCAGCACATGCAAAGACTGTGTCTGGCAGCAGGCCTGCTGGGGGTTATTGAGAGTCACCCCAAGTAGTCCGCAGCACCAGCTGGTGTGTGTGAGGACTGGACCAGTGGCAGGCTGTGCTGGGCTAGGCCACCGCATCCATCAGTCACTTGAGGGATGTTTTTTTTTTGTTTTTTTTTTTTTTTTTTTTATTGGAAAGGCAGATATACAGAGAGGAGAGACAGAGAGGAAGATCTTCCATCCGATGACTCACTCCCCAAGTCAGCGCAATGGCCGATGCTATGCCAATCTGAAGCCAGGAGCCTCTTCCGGGTCTCCCACACGGGTGCAGGGTCCCAAAGCTTTGTGCTGTCCTCGACTGCTTTCCCGGGCCACAGGCAGGGAGCTGGAAGGGAAGCGGGGCAGCCGGGATAGAACCAGCGCCCATATGGGATCCCGGGCGTGCTAGGCGAGGACCTTAACCACTTGCGCCACTGTGCCAGGCCCATTTTATTATGTTTTTTTTTTTTTTTTATTGGAAAGGTGGATATACAGAGAGGAGAGACAGAGAGGAAGAACAAACATGAGGGATGGATTGGGAGCAGAACTAACCAGGCAGATGCATCCACCATTACATGCATTGGCTGGTATGGCTGACAGAGTGAACATGATCCTGCACTGGCTGGTGCACACAACAGTCAAGTCTGAAGTCACCCCAGGCAAGATTGTTTTGGACTCCCCAACTTGATCGCTGGACTCAAAATCTGGCCACAAGGAAAATCCTGTTATATGTGATCCAATCTTAGAGTGTGTGTGCCAGAACTGGGCCTCTTTATTTGCTGATGCCTGTGTAATAAACAGCATATCCAGATGCACACAGGGGACATGACATCCAGCTCATCTAGGCCAGTGGGGGACTTTGAGTGCTCATCAGAGAATGAAAAGCAGAATAAGTTGGGCCACTTTCCTCGCCAAGCTTTGCAACATGTTCCTGGGCCTGGGAATGCACAATGGTGGATCTGGTCAGCCGATAGATCTTAGGAAGATTTTCTCAATTCTGGCGCCACGAAGATGACAACATCTCAGAACTATCAGAACCATTCAAGTAACACCTGCAGAGCATTCTTTTTTTTTTTTTTTTTTAAGATTTATTTATTTTTATTGGAAAGTCAGATATACAGAGAGGAGGAGAGACAAAGATCTTCCCTCTGATGATTCACTCCCCAAGTGAGCGCAACGGCTGATCCGAAGCCAGGATCCAGGAACTTCTTCCAGGTCTCCCACACGGGTGCAGGGTCCCAAAGCTTTGGGCCATCTTCGACTACTTTCCCAGGCCACAAGCAGGGAGCTGGATGGGAAGTGGAGCTGCCGGGATTAGAACCAGCACCCACATGGGATCCTGGTGCGTTCAAGGCGAGGACTTTAGCTGCTAGGCCACGCTGCCAGGCCTAAGCATTCTTCCCACATCAGGGTTGTTAGGATGTCATCAAATGATCTTCCCCATCCCCAGGTGTTGTGTTGATGGAATCTGATAGTAAGGAGCAGCTCCCTCCTATTCCTCCACTGTGGACACAGGAGGAAAAAAAAGAACTGATATATTTGTCCCACATTCCTTCCTTCTTTCATCCATATTTTGATGGTCTCCACACGAATTGGAGGCCTATATGGGCTTGCATCCCTCTCAAACTATCTAAACAATATCAAAAATTACATTTAAAAATTTAAAAATAAAAAAAATCATTCAATTGTAAACTTTCAGCTTATTGGACTCAATAAATAGTTGTATTTTTTGAAATGGAAAAAGTGTTTTATCGTCTTGTACAAGTAACAGTAACAAAACTACTTTTTTTTTTAATTTAAAGGGGTGGAATTGAATCTTTATTTACAGGGCACTGTAAGATACAAAATTCCACAGAAATAAGAAACCCAATCAGAGGACAAGCTTCATATAGTATGTACAGTCTGGAATTGTCCAAGTATAGTTTCTTTGTAAAAGTGCTACAGTAACAAACCACACGTTAAAAAAAAAAAATCTTAGTAGAGAAACTGTAAGTTACAGTGCCCAGTGTCCCATCCTGCACTTGGAAGGTGTAGCCTTCACAGGTAGTTTCTGGCACAACATTTTGATCTTTCTCTTCCACAGAGAAGAATATTTTTATTACAGAATAATTTCAACAGAGAAATACTTCTCAATCAAGTTTAATGAAGCCCTGTACACAGATTCATTTTCATGGTTTTGAAGAGCTTCAATCTTGTCCAAGATTTTTTTTTGTTTTTGTAGATGCACATGCTGAGCTATCCAGAATGGGAGTCTTCCTTCACTGTCATCCCTATGTTCTGATCTTACTGTCCTTCCCAAAAGCAATGGTGTTAACTGTTCTCTATATAACTATGTAGAATTATATACACATTTGCACAGGAACTTTATGCAAACAGATTACTCGTAGTTTACCCCATCAGAAGTGTGTTTAACGTAATGGCTCTCTTCACCGACTTTATCTTACTCACATATGATGGTAAAACATCTAGCTGAGTTCAGGAGGGACCAGCAGAGGATCAGACACATACCTACTTGTAGGTATATGTCTGGATATCTATGTCAGGTTGCATTCCCAGACCAAAGAATAGTGTTTGTGGATTGCCATTGAACACATTATCTTATTGTTTCCTTTCCAGCAGTGTACACTGAAGTGTCCCTATTTCTTTGGACTTGAAAATGAATACAGAATCAGGAAACAGATTTACAACCCTGAGCCACTTAATTAGGGATATGGTCATCCAAGCATGTTTATTTGTTTTGAGTTGTAAGGACCCTTAGGGCCACTCTGTAATTCAGGACGAATAGAGGGCTTGCAACTAGAATCCAGGTTTCTTGCTGGATTCTATTTTTTCTATTTTCATCCTTGCCACATGAGCACCATGACTCTCTGAAAGTACCTTTGCTTCCATTTCGATATGGACATGAGAGTGCTACAGTCTGAATGTATCCCCAGAATTCACAATTTGCATGGTGGGGCATTTTGGTAGGTAGTTGGGTTGTGGTGGCTTCACACTTGTGAAACAATTATTGCCCTGTAAAAGGGCTTGCTGCTGGGACTTTGGCCCCCTCTTACCCTTGTTCCCCTTTGCATCTCTCCTCTTCAGAGGATACACAGCAATAAGGCACTTTCTTGAAATAGGTACAGACCCTCTGCAAAAACTGAATTGATGGTGCCTTGATCTTGGACTGTTTGTAAACTATCCAGTCTGTAGTAATTTTTCTCAGCAGCGCAGATGGAATGAGATAGAAGGCAAGGGAGTAGCACTGAGTATTGGAAACCCAAGTGAAAGGGAAGCAGACAGTGTCAATGGGAAAGAAAGGGCAGGGCACCCAGCGGCTCCATCATCCCAGGTCCTTCAGGATTTGCTGCTGAAGCACATTCCCATTTCACTTTACCATTGAAGCCCTGTAGCAACACAATTTATCTAACCAAATGAACCCTTCTATCTGATCACTTTAAAATTTATATCTCTGAACTCTTTTGCTAATCACCTGTCTCTGTTGGACCTCGGTGCAGGGGCATAGGGGAAGACTTATTTCATTGTAAAGTTAATTCCAAAGTCAATCTCTTCCCATCCTCAATTCATGCACACACTATGCAAAAACACTTGGCTTCTTTCAATAGCTAGGTTTGAAAACTGATGCACTGCAAGATGATTTCTTTGATTTACCCAGACATCCTCTCCCATCATACAAAATCCTGTCAGTTTTCCTTATGAAGGTTTTCTTTATCTGTGTTTCTTCTCCATGTTGACTGTCACTGTCCTTATCCTGGGCCATATGATCTGGGTCACTGCCATAGTCTTCTCCCTGGCCTCACTATTCTCTATTTGCAGTGCTGTCCAATTCAACTCTTAATATGCTCATCAGACACACATCCTTACACTTGTCTTTCCTCGTGTTGCTCTCTGGCTCAAAATCTTCAGTCGATCTCTATCTTTGCCATATCGTATCCAGTCAAAGAAGTCTCTTCTATGTTATTCTCAATGGAAGAAATAGAGCCAGTGTGCAGAAGATACAGGATAGTTTATTTCAACTGTTCAAAGAGAATCCCTCTAACAGCAAAAGCTATTGCACAGTAAAGCCGCTTGCTCAAGGCCTGAGCTTCCTGCCCCTGAAGAAATGTATAATCAGACACTGAGAACTCCCTGTCAAGGATATTGTAAAAGGCTTTCATACTTTTGGATATAGGAAAACACTTCATGACTTTAAAGAGGAAGCTAACCAGTTATTTTTTTAAACATTCCTTTGCTTCATTCCAGGCATTCTTGTTGTTTTTACATGTTACCTCATTAATTATCATAAATGGGGTTAACTGCGTGGTAGATACCATTTTATCTGCATTTTACTGTTGTCTATGCTTGAGTGGTTAAGTGGACAGACTCAGGAGTAAGATGATGACTTACACATTGCCTCTGTCACCTATTAGGTGAATGGTCTTGAACAAGATGCATAACCTATTTGGGCCTTAGTCTCTCCTTCTTTCAGTGTAAAGAATGAGAGTATTCAGTTAATTGGGATATTGTGAGGGTTATGTTGTAAGAGAACATATATAAAACATTATTTGTTACTTAGTAATTGCTAAATAGTAACCTTTTCTTGTCTTCATTAGATGATATATTTTGGGGGAAAGTGTTGAGCCTGGCTCAGTAGCCTAGCGGCTAAAGTCCTCACCTTGAACGCGAAAGGATCCCATATGGGCGCTGGTTCTAGTCCCAGCAGCCCTGCTTCCCATCCACCTCCCTGCTTGTGGCCTGGGACAGCAGTGGAGGATGGCTCAAAGCCTTGGGACCCTTCACCCACATTGGAGACCCAGAAGAGTTCCTGGTTCTTGGCTTCAGATTGGCTCAGCTCTGGCCCTTGTGGTCACTTGAGGAGTGAATCAACGGACAGAAGATCTTTCTCTCTGTCTCTCCTCCTCTCTTATTATCTGACTTTGCAATAAAAATAAATTAATCTTAACAAAAAAGAAAGTGTCTACACTTCCTTACTAGCTCCATCTTAGCAAGTTTGAACCACACAACCAGGACTTCATTCAGTGTGTACCTTGTGAGCAATGATGTAGTGAACATTCCCTTAAGTTTTCCACAACACGTAGCACCTTCTGTCGTCACCAACAATGCTATTTTTCTCCACTGGCTTTCTCAGTCAACCCAAGTTCAGCCCAACCATGCCCGTTCGTTCTTTCTGTGAATTCCACTTTCATTGATCTTTCGGAGACAGCAAGTAGTTGATCATGATGATTTTTAAGGCATGGGGTGCTGAAGTGTCCCAGTTCACTGCCCAGATGATGAAGCACTCTGGACTAACAACATCAAATTGTGGCCCAGACTTCCGCTCTGTTGACATCTAGCCATATTGCATGTCTCACTTCCGTCCTGAGCTGTTCTGCTCACAGCTTCCAGATCTCAACCCGTTTCCTTAGTACAGCTCATTGATGCGTGCTGGAGAAAGTTGCAGAGATAACCTAACAATGAGATAACTGTCCTTTGGCAAGCTCCTTTTTAAAAAAAAAGAATCCTTTGATATCATTTTCATCTTAGTATGTAAGCTTCACATGAAAGGGGTAGGGAGGGGAGACTCCTTTTCAGCACAGATTGGTAGCTGTCCTCGAGAGCAGGCTTCTGAAGCCAGGTGCCGCCATTTAGCTTAATGTTTCATCCAGCAAATTATGAGTTGTTTGAATTGATTTCCTGCAAACAGCTGAGCTGCAGCTTTTGTTCTATTGATGTTTGTCTCAATTCCTCAATGTGTGTTGCTTCCAGACAGGGGAAAAAAAAAAGAATAAATCACATGTCTGATAAAGCAGTGTCATTAACTCACAGAGCCTACTCTATGATTAGAAGGTTTGGGGCTCTGCTTTTTTTTTTTTTAACCAATTGGAGCCACTCCAATTCTTTCGCCAATCTTCTTTTCTACCTCTTTTAAACATGGTATGCTGTATCATTATCTTCCTATATATAAAACTCAGGCATATCACTTTACAATGGACATTTATTTTTGTGTTTAGTAATGTAAATATTGACTGAATACTTTGTGGTGGATATTGGGCCCTATTTCAGAGATTTTCAAATTTTCCAGGAAATTTAAGAGGAACATTTATGAAATAATCAGAGAATGGCTGTTGTGGTGGCACATCAGGCTAAACCTGGCCTGTAATACCGACATCCCATTTGGGTGCCAGATTATGTCCCAGCTCCTCTACTTTCCATCCAGCTCCCTGTTTATGGCCTGGGAAAGCAACAGAGGATGGTCCAAGTCCTTGGGTCTCTGCACCCACGTGGTAGAGCAACAGGAAGCTCCTGACTCCTGGCTTCAGATCAGCTCCACTCTCTGTTGTGGTCACTTGGGGAGTGAACCAGCCAATAGGAGACCTCCTCTATCTCTCACTCTGTCTTCATAAAAATCTGTCTTTCATATGAAAGGTGAATACATTTAAAAGCAATCAGAGACCAGCTTAAGTCCTACTATGAGGGTACTTCAAAAAGTCCATAGAAAATGGAATTGAAAGATACAGTTTATTCTGCTCTGCCCTGCCCCCCCCCCAAAAAAATGCTCCGTGAGCCATGACATTGTGTTCTTGTGATGTTCCTTGTTCTGTAAACTTTTTGAAGTTCCCTTCTGTGTGTGTCCTATGTTGTATGTAATCAAGTATCCCCACAGTAATATTGGATCTGGGGTTGCTCATTCTGCCAGTGGATGAAGTCATCAGAATGAAGTGGACTTTTTCTCCTCCCTCAGAGCACTGAAGCTCTGAACAGGCTGAGCTCTGTTTGTGCTAAAGCTTGTTCTCTAGCATGTGGCTAGAAGGAGCCTCAGGCATTCTTGCCAAAGAACTGCACACCAAACATATCACACACACACACACACACACACACACACACACACACACACACACACACACGTCTAACTAGATATTGAAGCTGTGATCTGGATTTTTCTTGTATTTTTTCACTCTCATGTACCTTTCTGCCACTGGAATGGTATGATTTGTTGGTTGGGTTTTGGAATTCAAGTCTCCCTTTCCTCTTTTCCATTGTCTTAATTTCTTTGTGGAAAGGCAAGCTTGACTTCAAAGCAACATCAAAAGGTAGCATTTAACTAGCAACACCAAACTAGCGGTAAAGAATAAACACTTTTGTGTATGTTTTTTCACAGGTTATCAGCAGGAGTCATGTCAGTTTCTGTGATTCTTCCCATTCCCTGCTCCACAGCTTTTTCACTTTGACACTGAAAAGATGGGCTTGAAATTGTGAGTTTTAAAAATCCATATATGCATCAATTCCAGGGAATAGAATATCATCTGGCAACTACTTTGGAGGATCATCTAAGTCATTAAAATAAATGCCATGGGGTAAGCATTGTGGCATAGTGGGTTAAGCTCCCACTTGGAATACTCACATCCCATATCAGAGTGCTGGTTCGATTCCCAACTACTCTACTTCTAATCTTTCTTCCTGCTAATATACCTGGGAAGTCAGATTATGACTCCAAGTACTTGGGTCCCTGCTACCCGCATAGAAACCTGCATGGAGTTCCTGGCTCCTGGTTGCTGCCTGCTGCTCAACTGGCTGTTGTAGACATTTGGGAAATCAAACTGCAGATGGAATCTCTCTCTCTCTCTCTCTCTTTCTCTCTCTATTGATCTGTCTTTCAAATAGATGCAAATAAATACAAAAACATTTTAAAAGCAGTACTATTACAATTTAGTAACTTTCCCATTTCCTCTCCCATTTTTAATGTGCCACAGAGTTTATCATATTAATAGTAATCCCTTGAGAGATACTTTCACTCTTAACAATAGCTGTTTATGAGCGTCTATGTATCTATCTATCTTTTGAACATCTGTGCTACAGATTTTTAAAAAAGTGTAATTGTGGGTATCATGTGCCAGTACTTGGTGTATTGGGCACCCATGCAATTCATTTTCTTACTTGTAAATCCACCTTACTCCACAATAAATAGATGTATGACAGTCTCTTAATCAGCTTATCGGCTTCCCACTTTGCTCTGAAACCACTTCTGCAAGAATGCCATTGTCATCTTTGGTGTAGCTTGGCAATTTATGTTTCATTGGGACTTCTGGCCAAACACCATTCCAAACCATATCAATCAATGCAAATCACTAACAGAAAGCAAGTCTTAGGGGATGTTTGTAAGAAGTATCAGTAAGGATTTGAAGGAATCAGTAAAGACAACAGGAAAAAGAAGGCTTTATAGCATCAATAGAATTTGGCTGGACAGAGGGAGTGGACGGGACAATCTGCAAATCTGCAGAAATGAGTCAACATGATTGGTAATGTAAAATCCCACACTTATTGCTAGGATACTACAGAGACTTGGATTTTCTGTCTTTGTTGATTTTGAAGTCAAGCCAAAGGAACTCAAGATGTGAGTGCTTTCGTCAGCTGAATTTTAACTCACTGCTAATGAATGCTACACAGACAGAAATGACAGCATTAGGGATAAAGAGAATAATGCTCAGGTCTCTTCCTAGGGCTGTTGGGCTGTTTGCTCTATGACGGCTCCTGGTGCATGGGCAGAGGTTGAGGGAAGTCCTGCTGGTGCAAGTAGAAGCTGTGCTTTCTGCTCAGCCATTTGCTTAGTGGGAACTTTTCCCCCACCTCTTCTGCCTGTAGCCATTTTGTAATTTACCAGAAGGCATTGTATATGCCAGCAGTGGCTCTGGCACTGCTATAGATTTACAGAATATGGCATTGGAAAAGATGTATCTTTGTTCACTATCAATGCTTTTCAGTAGTTGCACAACTACAGTCTTTGCTGGACAACGCATGTCAGCCTTTTATTATCTTTTCCTGCTTTTATTCTGTGAAGACTAAGGACTGATAATTTATGCCATACTAGTGGAGAAATTAAATCCAGAACCAAAACTAAGGGACATTTAACTAAAGTCAATTATGATCTCAGTATCTGGTTTCATATTTAGTAGCTGGCCTCTTATAGAAAGTAGAAAAATCAAGAGGTATTGTTCCTTTTTATTATTTAAAAATATTTATGTGTTTGAAAGGGAGAGAATTTATCTCTATCTCTCTCTCTCTCTCTCTCTCTCTCTCTCTCTCTCTGCTGTTTTACTCCCCATCATGTCTCCTGTGTGGATGTTAGGGGCCCAAGTACTTTAACCATCCTCTGCTGCTTTTCCCAGATGCATTAGCAAGGAGCTGGAATGGAAATAGAGCAGCCAGGATTTGAACAATCTGTGTGATGTGTGATGCCTGTGTTGCAACTTTACCCACTGTACCACTGTACCACAATGCTAGCCCCTTCAAGGATCTTGTCAAGTCATGTTATGAAGTGTAACAATGGAATGTGCATTGCTGTAATGAAGTTCAGAAGAATTTATTTCTAGTCTCATTATTTACTGACCTGAAACAACTCACTTTATCTTTACCTCAGTTTACTATGAAATGGCTAATTTTTATTCCTGCTCTAAAATTCTCTGTTTTACTATTCACTTAATGCTATAAGGTAGTCAAGGAATAATGATCAACTGGACAAAACATGATTAAATGATCTGGTTATCCTTCAGTACATAGAATAAATATATTTCTGGATTTTTGTTTATGTTTTTCATTTGCTTATTGGAGCAACTGAATTCTCCTTTACCACAGCCTAATATCCTATGGGTAGAGGCATATTTCTGAGACATGTCTTTCTAAGGGTCACACTCCCTTACGTAGAAAGTTGCTTCAGAATAACAGTTTGTTTCATAGCCTCCCATGCTGGTTACAGATCCTGGACATTCTGGAAATCAACTTGAAATCATCCTGAAACTTTGATAAAAAGCAAACTGTCCCTCTTCTTCTCTTCTTCAAACCCACAGTTACTGCTCCATTTCTTTGTTCAGGTGGGACTTCTTCTGGTTAGCAGGATCATCACAGTGGGTGTTCCCAATGTGTGCAACATTTAGCAGTTCCTGGTTCCTTTTTTATTATTTTGTGATGCAGTTCCATGGGACTTCCCCTTTCCTCTCCCCAACTTCCTCCCCCTCCCACACTGATTTCCCCTTTATTATTACAATGTGTAGTCCTTCATGAACAGTCCTACGTCCATCATTCTGCTATTTAAGTGTATCCTGACATTGTAGGTATGGACAATGGCAGAGAGTCCAGCATCCTATTGTCAAGATATATTTAACAGTTCCTGTTTTTTTTTTTCCCCAATAAAATGAGGAAGAAATACAGGACAGGAAGGGAAAGAGGGAAAGCCAAAAAGATTGTGTTGCATTTTTCCTCTTTATCCCCACAATTTTCTCCTGAAATCTCACAATAAGACATGAAGCACCATGGATATCACTGCTATTATGGAGTGTGGTTTTAGCTGTACCATTAGATATTGAAACTTGACACATTTTGAATAAGCAGCTTTTCAATTAACACAATTACATTTATTCTCTACTTTATAAAGTATACAACGGAAAAATATAAAGTATAAAATGGAAAAATGATGAAGCCTACTTGCTCCAGCTGGGGTAGAATGAAAACAATTTGCTCAAGGTCAAGGATGGTATGATTGGTCCAAAGAGATGCCAGAAATTGCACAGAGGTCTGCTGACTATCAGTTTATTTTAGCATCCGAGAAACCACATTCTGTTTCCTCTGTACATTTTAACTCCAGTGGTTTGCCACAAGCACAGCTATTATGCTACAGACCTAATCAACAAAGCATCAAATTGTCAGAGGGAGTAAGCCGGGCTCCATGGAGATCAAAACATAGATGTCATTGTCAGTAAAAAATAAATAAAAGCAAAAAACCGGGACTATCAAGTTCACATTAACAGTAGAGTTGTAATCAGTCTGTCTTCACCCTACCTCAGACATCTTTTTCTTTCTTTTTTTTAAAAGATTTATTTTTATTTGAAAGGCAGGTAGGTGTGTAGAGAGAATGAAAGACTAAAGAAGATGTTCCATCCACTTGTTCACTCTCCAAATGACCACAATCACCAGAGCTGAGCCGATCCAACACCAGAAGCCAGGAGATTCTCCTGGGTCTCCCACGCAGGTGCAGGGTCCAAAGGCTTTAAATCATCCTCCATGACTTTTGCAGGCCAAAAGCAGAGCACTAGATCAGAAGCCAAGCAGCTGGAACGTGAACCAGCACCCGTATGCAATGCTGGCACTTGAAGATTAAAGATTAGCCTGTTGAGCCATGATACCAGTCCCAGACATCTTTTCCTAAAAAGAGGAAAATGTTTTTTTGTTTTGTTTTGTTTTAGTCAAAAACATATTTTGAGCAAAACACCCATTTTGTCTTTATGTTTGTAGTTGAAATTGAAGTAATGAAATATGGAGTTTGCTTGTGAATGTTTTGAATGGCAGTGTTTCCTTGAAATTATTTTTTGCTGGGAACTCAAATGAACATTGTTTCAAAATATTCACACTGTTGTAATTGGGAAAATTCTGAGACGGTATACTGGGAGGCAAACAACATGCATTAGGAAAGAGAAATAAAATTTGTAGTCTTGCTACCTGAATTAACCATTTCATTTTCCATATTCCCGTGTTAAAATCATCTTCAGATGGAATGACAAAATCTTTTGAGTCCTTAATTGTAACAAACAAACAAAAACATGTATTAATGTTAAAGACCGGGAGGACATTACAATTTTGTTCCTTTTGTGTGTGTGCCTATATCTTGTTACCTGTTTATTCATATTGTGACTCATTATTTTTTATCATAAGATATACTTCACTCTTTTTAAAAGTTTCTCTAAAAGCCTTTGGAAAAAATAATGGATTTGCCTGCCACAGGATCATGACCTATCTGAGTTGTGGCCTCAAATCTGTTTTAAAATGCTTGCATTATGAAATCCTAAAATTGCTGCATGACTCCTGATCAACCTTGAAGATTTTAAATAATTGATTCAAGTAACTAGACTTATGCTTCATCTTGTAATAGCACATGTACCCATGAAGGGCTAATCTCTAATCATGATTGAAGTCTTTCAGTTACAGTGCCAGCAGGTAGATTCAGGTTCATTTAGAAGCACTGGTTATGTTCAGAAAGATGAGCTGTCTAAAAAGAAGTTGAAAGCCTTTCTTTGGAAATGGTTTATGAGTCCCTACTCCCAGTCCTGCTCCTTTACAAAATGCCATAAATTCCTCAGAAAATGACTTTCTTCTGACCTCTGGAAATATGCCTGTCTTGGACCCCAAGGGGGACTGCCTGTGTCAGGCTAAGACAACCTAGAGGCCAAATGCTGCTGTGAATTATCCTAATCCTGCCGAGTCCTAGGAAGACAGCATGACTACATGCATTTGAAGTCTAGTAATGGGGATCTACAAAGCAAGTGCAATCCCATTGGACAGTTGAGAATTTTGAATTTTTTCAAATCAGTTTGCTAACCCAGAGTAGCTGAAACCAAATGGAACATGATGTTGCCACAGCGACTTGCATGTGTCAAAGCTTGTGAGATTGCCGTTTGCTTGTGATTCAGAGAAAATATGCCAGAAGTTTACATCAGTGTAGAAAACTAGTGACTTCATGATGTACTCGGGTTTCTTCTTTAAAAATTGAATTCAAGGGTTAAACTTTTCTGGTTCAAATTTTGTTTCTGGTGGCTTGTATCATCTGTTTCTAATACATTTCAGCACAAAGTATCAAGCTATTTTTAGTTTGCCAGTCATCATAATATTATGTGCAAAGAGGAAAGGTGCAAGGTTAGTCAAATACTTCATCTAGTTTCAACAAGTTGACAAAGGTTGACATAAGAAAGACATATTATGGGATGTGGAACTATTTCTCAATTCAGTACTCATTTGGAATGTTAGCAAATTAAAAGAAAATTTGTTTGGAGCTTACCAAATAGTAAATTATCCTTGTGTTTAATGATCTGTGAACCAAATGCAATAACCCTGTGATATTTAAAGATTCTCCTAGGAGAGAGCTTAATGACTAAGATGTGCTGTACAACTGAATACTCAATTATTAATTACCTCTAGCTATTACTTGGTCATTGTTGGTGTGTGGAAATGTTTAAAAGAATGTGTAGGGCCAAGGGGCCCGGCGGCGTGGCCTAGCGGCTAAAGTCCTTGCCTTGGATGCCCTGGGACCCCATATGGGCACCGGTTCGTCTCCCAGCACCCGACTTCCAATCCAGCTCCCTGCTTGTGGCCTGGGAAGGCAGTAGAGGATGGCCCAAAGCCTTGGGACACTGCACCTGCATGGGAGACCTGGAGGAAGTTCCTGGCTCCTGGCTTCAGATCGGCATAGCATCGGCTGTTGCACTCACTTGGGGAGTGAATCATCAGATGGAAGATCTTCCTCTCTGTCTCTCCTCCCAGTGCCCACATGGGATGCTAGTGCTTCAGGAAGCAACTTTGCCCACTATGCCACAGTGCCTGCCCCATCATTTACATATTGTCCTACTCCCTCCTCTCACCATCTTTAAATTCCCATCTTGGATCTGAACTCCTTCCTTAGGCATTTTATCTCTCCCTGAAACTAACAAGCATTAAATAATTTCATGGGCCAAGTATTACTTTTCACTATATGTGTGAATTAGCTAATTTTAATCTTCACCGAAAACTCAGAGTAGTGGGTTTTTCTATTATTTCTATTTTATACCAAGTTTCAGGGACATTGAGCCAAAATCCCAAGGTTATGGCAAGAAATTTGTAGAGAATATTTTAAATCCAAGACTGTTTTTTTTAAAATATTGATTTGAAAGGCAGAGTGGGGAGTATGTGGAGGGGATATCTTTTATTCACTGTTTTATTCCATTCCCTATGTTGTTTCATTCCCTACATTCCAACAACAGCTAGGACTGAGCAATGCCAATTCCAGGAGCCCCGCACTCCATCCAGGTCTCCCATGTGGTTGATAGGAATCCAGGTAATTGTCATTATCTGCAGCCTTTCCAGGCACGTTAACAGCAAGCTGGATTTGTAGCAGGGTAGCTAGATGTTTGATTCTAGATGACATATCTTTTCATCTTTGCAATGTTTATCTTCTTTTGACTCCTATGATACCATAATCTTCTCTATGCAACAGCTTTTACCCAACTGTCTTAAAATCATTCTCTGTATATTTAGTCTTATCTCCCCACCTACATGCTAATGAGAATGCGGGGAGGCCCCATATGCTGATCTTCATTTGTAACTCCCACAGCCTCTTGAGAAGGACTTGAAGTACAGAGGAAACTCGGAAATGTGATTGGTGTTTTCTTCAAAATTTTTAGAAGTGGTACTTTAAAAATGTTACTGATTTTAAAAGATTTGCTAGAGATATTAAATCTTTCTGCTGAGTCCAAATCATTCACATCCAACTGATGTGAGTGAGAGGTGATGGTGGTAAAGACAGCTTAGTTAGGATGCCCATGTCCAATGCCAAGGTTTGATATCTGATCCCAGCTTCCTGCTAATGTAGGAAGCAGCAGTGATGACTCAAGAGATCGGGTCACTGCTGCCCACCCATGCAGGAGACCTGGACTGAGTTCCCTGCTTCTAGCTTTGGCTCAGCTGAACACAACCATTCTGGACATTTGAGGATTAAACCAATGGATGAGAGCATTCTCTCCCTCTTATCCCCTCTCTCCCTCCCCCTCAAAAATTTTTTAAATAAAAATCACATTAGTAAATCATTATGGCATCTCTGTTTTTAGTAATAAAATTCTATATGAAAATTTCAAAATCAAAAAACTTCAGCTGAAAGGGTCTGTGAGATTATTACATTATCTTACCTCTTTTATGGTTCTTATACCTGTCCACTGGGCAGGAGTGTTTCAGTCTTTTGGATACATAGCTTCTTATTTCTAGACTGGCAAAATCTTTAAGAACGAAATTTTATGTCTGGGTTCTGTTTAAATCATCTTTTTATACCTCAAAGTGTCTTGTGTCGTTATGCCTATCATGTATTTGGCAACTATCAAAGATCTAAGGAATGAATGAATCTAGTCCCTGCCACTACTGTGTCGGACAGATGTGGAAATAGGTTCATGAGCATTTATGAGATTTTAAGACCATACTATTAGTTCCTGATAAAATAAAGAAGCCGGCTATTCTCATCGTTATTCCAGTGATTTTCCTATGACATCTTGTTTCCCAGCTTGTTAAAAATGAGTATGTAATTTCTCTGGGCAATTGCGATCCATCATTTGCCTTCAGCTAAAACTCCTGTTGACTACTGTTAATGGACCCATTGGGAATATACCCACTGTGGGAACCAGCACAAAGAGCAAATGCAAAGCACAAAGGGAAGGGAGAGTTATTTATTCTCTGTCAGTATTCTTGGCCAGAATGACTTATACATTTAGCAATAATGAGATAGCTCTAAGCTAAAACTCTGAGAGGCAAGTCAAATAATAGCAGTGTGGCTATTTGTCATACATGTTGTGGAATTAGGTCAGTCTCTGCCAGATCTTGACTTTGTGGATTGGGTGTATGTGCGAGAAATTATGGGTAATATAAAATCTTATCTGAAGATGAAACCGTTACAAAGATTAAATCAGATGACTAGTAACATAAGCCCTTAATAAATTTAGAAACGTCCTCTGTGGATTGGATCGTTGGCTATTAAGTGAAAACATTTAAGTTCTATTGTGGGAAATGATCCTCAATAGAAAAACATTTACTCAGTGCCAATTTTGTGGCAGAATTGGGGAACTGGCAGATAAGAAGCCAGAGTCCTGCTCATACACATGTATAATCTAGAATGAATAGCTAGATGTGTCCGTAAGTGGACTACACGGAGGGAGCTAAGAGGGATAAGTGTGAAGTAAGCATAAAAATGTGGCTTTCATCTGTTGCCCCTGGAGAGCATTCAATACTTCTGCTCAGAGTTGTGATGGATGGGTATAAAGTGGTGCTTTAGGAATACTCATCTGACATGGCTGTGCAATGATTGAAGGATGAGAGAAAATGGATGTATGAATACCAATCTAAAGACTGCTGCGACCAATCCTTAGGTGAGGTGATGAGGGTGCAGACTAAGGCGCGAATGAAGGCTCTGTGAGTGAAAAAACAGACCTGGGAAATATCAGAATCTATATGACTTGGTGACTTAGTGGATTCAGGGAGGGAGAACTTAAAATATATTCCAAAGAGAGAAATGAATTTTATGATTAGCATATTATATTTGTTACCTTCATTGGTTCGAGTGTAATGGAAAAATTCATCTATTATCTTTATTTGTTTTTATTTCTTTCAAAGACAGAGAGAGATGTATAGAGAGAGCAAGCACTATCTGCCCTATGCTGGTTCACTTCCCAAATAGCTGCCCAAACTGGGCCTAATCCTGGGCCTGGGCCAGATCAAAGCCAGGAACCAGGAGGGCCATTAGAATCTCCCACATTGGTGGTGGGAACCCAGGTACTTAAGTCATTTTCTGCTGCTCCTACGGGTGTTTATTAGCAGGAAGTTGGGTAAGAAACAGAAGTATGATTCCATTCCAGGCAGCATGCGGGCATTCCAAGTGGTGACTTAACTGACGGTGCCACAATGCCAGATCCGTCACTTACTGACTTTGAATTCCAGCATCCTGGCACAAATTAATTGATGTGTTCATCTCATGTATATCGGTCTCCACAGATTGAAGTCTATTACAAAGATAAAAAAATGGAAGAACTTATGATGGTAAAATATCATAGATAGAAGGAGTTAGAAGTGCTGACTGTGTGATAGAGACTTAACAAATACAGGAACTGCTTCTAATTTTTAAATTTAAAAGATATATTTATTTATCAGAAAGGCAGAGTTACAGAGGGGGTACAGGGAGGGAGAGAAAAGGAGAGAAAGTGAGATATCTTGCCATCCACTGGTTTATTCTCCAAATGACCACAATGGCAGGGATTAGGACAAACCAAAACCAGGAGCTTCTTCTGGGTCTCACATGTGGGTAGCAGGGATCCAAGTCATCATTGCTGCTCTCTCAGGTACATCAGCAGAGACCTGGATTGGAAATGGAGAAGCCAAGACTCAAACTGGTACCCATATGGGTTGGCTGTGTCACAGGTAGAGGCTTAATCTGCTCTGCCACAGTGCTGGCCCCTGAATTTAAATGTTGATGTGATAAAGCATTGAAGTTCTATTGGTTTTATTTCTAGCTCTACCAAGAAATAGCTGTATGACCATGGGCAAATCACCTGACCTTTTCATATGTCCATATTACAGGCATTTGGGACCTAAAATAATTTTAATTTTCTTAGTACTTCACTTGATGTGTTTACATTTTACTTTGATATTCAAGAGTCTCAACCGACCTATGTGTCACATTTACCCTTACCCCACCTCGATCCTGAATTGTCTCCTACTTTCGCACCATCCTCAACCTTCTTTGGTCAAAACTCAATTTTTTCTTGGGTGTAAAAGTAGACCAACCTGATCCAACAATTTCACAGTAAGATGTGACAGATGAATCACCAGAAGGTTCTTGAAAGATTCTCAAACTTTACAAAATGGACCTCATCCTGAAATTTCAGGTAAATTAAAAAGTTCAAGAAAGAACTTTGCAAGGCATTCTCTTTTATTTTATTACAGAAATCAAGATTACAGATTTTCATCTAGATCATGGAAAACATACTAAAGCATGAGCCATATTTTAAAATTTATAAAAATTCATTTGAGATGATGAAAGTGAGACAGAGAAAGAGAGAACAAGAGAACGCACTCTCATATGCTGATTAACTCCTCAAATACCTGTAGTTGCTGGGGCTGGGCTAGGGCTGGAGCCAGGAACCAGGTGCACAATGCAGGGCTCCCATATGGGTGCCAGGAATCCATTTACTCAAGCTCTCCATGCTGCATCCCAGAGTCTGCCTAAAGGGAAGCTTGAACCAGAAATTGACCCCAGACATTCCTTTGTGGGACATGTATATCTTAGCTGCTAGTCTGAATGCCTGTTCTGGGCCATGCTTTTAATGTTCACTTTAGACCATCCATTGCCCAATTTTTATCTGTCCCACTCCTGTCAGCGCTTTACTAAATATTTATTTTAGTTCATATCCTACAGCATACAGCATGTTTGGAGTAATGTTCTCAATACAAGTAGAACATGGTCTCAGTCTTCAAAAACTATACAGTGTTTTATGAATGATAAATATAAAAAGATGCAGCAAGTGTAATGGCTCAACTGACTAATCCTCTATCCTGTGGTGCCAGCATCCCATATGGGCACTTGTCTGTATCCAAGCTGCTCTGCTTACCTTCCAGCTCCCTGCTTATGGCCTGGGAAAGCAGCATAGAATGGCCCAAAGCCTTGGGACCCTGCACCCACATGGAAGACCTGGAAGAAGCTCCTGGCTCTTGGCTCTTGAATCCTGGATTCTGGCTCCTGGCCTCAGATCAGCCCCAGCTCTGTTGTGGTTATATGGGGAGTGAAACAACAAATGCAAGATCTTCCTGATGTCTTCTCTCTATACATCATCCTTTCCAATATAAATAAATAAACCTTTAAAAAGAAATATAGACTAATATGTACTTAGAAATATATCAATGGGCATTGCACCCAACTTTGGGGAATGTGATTCTAGGATAGCTTTCCTGAGATCTGTCCTCACTCACTTTTTAAAGAACAGTTTGTAGATCAAAACCAGTACATTACTTTGTAAGTGGCCTAATATACACAGTGACGATATCTGAAATGCATATCCTAAACATAGGATATAGATTATTTGCTTTCCCCTCTTTGTTGTACATGTAACTTGCTGATAATTATGTTAGCAATACTGTGTTTAATCAAAGGCAGATACTTTAGTTGTTCTTAGATTGCAGGGTGAAAGCATATGCCTGTGCCTTCAGTTTCACCAGATGTTTTCATAAACCTGGCTTTGGCTAAATAGTTTTGTTCTATTTAGTGTGTCTCTAAAAGGCAAAATATTAATTTTCATTATGTCTAGCTTTCTGTCCTGCCCTTCTGTAAACGCTAGCTTTAATTCATTCAAACTGCATCCATCTAGGAATTAAAGGGTCTTTATAGTTGAGTAAAAAAAAAATCCTTAAAGCCTTTTTATTTGGTCATTGTTTCCTAGTTAGGTGGAACAATATCAGGGTGAAAACAATTCGTGATGATTCTCTGTTTAAGTGATTAAAGTGAGCTATGTGTATATATATACAAAAGCCAGTCAAAGTTCAGCTGAACTGGAATTGTAGGAAAATCCTTGGATATTTTCAAGACTGCAAAATACATGGGAAAAAAACCCCCCTCCAAATTTAGTGTGCTCTGCAAGGGAATATCCAATTGCAAATGTAAAATGTGGGAGCTGCCATACGTATGAAAAGCACAGTAGTCAAAGCATCTCCCGCAACCACTATAACCCTCCAACCTAGCAGCTCTTGGGTCCTGGCCAAGCAGACACTCATGGGGGGAATAAACGGGCTGTTCTGCGAACAGTTTGTGCTATGTAACCGAACCTGTTGAAAGAAAAAACTGGGAATGGACTTCTCCTTCTTACATCATCTTCATGAAGATTGCCAGCAACTGAAAGATGTTTATGTGCGTGTGTATTTTTCAGATGTACATGTGCACCTAATCAGAAGCACAAATCTTTGGGCTGTGGTACTGATACCACTGCTTTTAGTGTCTCCATTTGTGAAAGTGTTAACTGGATGTAATTAGCACCAGACACTTCTGAATATAAGTATTTTATATTTGTCAATGTTTCCTTCTCCCTTCAACCTAAGCTGCAGGCTGATCATTTGATTTCATGCCAGCTGGCCATCAGTCACCTAAACTGCAAATGTGCAGATGAACACACCATGAAATGGCTCAGGGTGCTGGAGCAGATGTGCCTGTGTGCATGAGTGACAGTATGGACAACAGGGAGCAGGGCCACTGGTAGGTGACTCATGCACCACTGAATCTTTGCTTTCCCTGTGAGACATGATGTGCTCCAGAAACTTCCAGGAGATTCTAGATGCAGTATTGGATTCTTCCTTGTCTCTGCTAATTTCTTCTTTAAAAATCTGTTTTCTTACTTTCCTTCCTCAACCTCTACTCCCATCCAATATATATTACATCATTGCCTGCTTTCACTGTCATTTTCTGTCTTGTACTCCCCCTCTTTCACTTCCCTGGACACCAATCCCCCAACACACACACACACACACACACACACACACACACACACACACACACACACACACACATTTCTAGACACCTAGTGTGTGCTTTCCATAGATCTTTCCATAAATCTACCAACTTGGAATTTCTGTAAAAGTCCCCAAATATTACTTGTTAGTCCTCGGGCATAAGTTATCATGCTACATTGTGCAGTTGGTGGATGCCTGTGTGCCCACTTGTCCTACTAAAACTCATGGGTGAGTGCCATACTTTGTCATTTTTTGGTTGTTCCTGAGAATGAAAAGTTGAAAGAGGAGCAATAGCTTGTATTGCAGTGTTTTGAATGTATAGCTCTATCAACACTGGCCATATTTTTATTACATTCCATTGAATTATTCCAGCTAGGGCTGGGCCAGACCAAAGGTATGACCCAGGAGCTTCATCTGGGTCTCCCAATTGGGTATGGGTGCACTTGGGCCATCTTCCACTACTTTTTCCAAACCATGAGCCCTGGAGCAACCAGGACACAAACTGGGGCCCATATTGGATACAGTGTCTCAGTTAGTGGCTTCACCTGCTTTGCCGCTACACTGGGCCTCAGTTGAATAATTTTTAAGAGATGAAGACTGCTGTCTTGGGTGGTCACATATCCTTTTGCTCTGTAATGCTGCCACACAAAATCCTTGAATCCCTGCATCTCACTGAGATTCACTTTTTAACCTGGGACAGGAATTCAGTGGACTGCCACAATAGTGCTGCTTAGAGCACCATAGTTTTATAGCTTACCAAGGCACAGCCATGGAAAACACTGCAGTGAGGGCGTCCAGGCCCAAGTGACTGCAGGTGAGCAATTACTCAGGAAAATTGTAATCAGTAATAACAGTAACATTGCTTTCTGTGTGCCAGGCACCAGTGTAGGTGCTATGCATAATTAGTTGATTTCATCCACATAACAATTCCAGCAGACTTGGTATATATTCAGAAATATTGTTCTCACTGGCAGGGAAAAAATTAAGGCATGGAAAAGTGACGTGACTTGCTCAAGGTTACACCGTTAATAACTGGCAGTAGGAGAATTCAAACCCAGGTAGCCTGACCCCCAAATAAAAAGACCCTGTCAGCTGTGCTAAGAAAATACTTGAGGCCCAAATTGGTGATAAGAGCACTTCAAAAAGTTCATGGAAAATGGAATTAAAAGAAACACGTTCATTTTGTTGCAAAAATTGTTATATTGTTGTCGTTATTTTCCATGTGGCAGTTTTGTAGGTATGGGGATTCCTCTCTCCTCATTTCCCTCTCCCATCATCTTTCCCTGTATATCACAGCACTTATAATCCTTTAGTAATGTTGCAACTTTAACTTTCTGTTATTCAAATGTTTCATGGCATTGTAGGTGTAGACAAAGTAGAACACCTAGCTTCATACTTCCAAGGTATGCTTAACTGTTTCATTGGGAGTCCTTCTTCTGTTCAAGTATAGAAATGGGTGCTGCAGTGTATCTTCATTTTCCAGTATACTGGTCTCCTACCCTACTCTCATGCCATCTATGAGAATATATGAATATACTTGGTTAAATATATATGTGTTTATTTTGTACACTGTACAAAAGTTGTCATGTATCAGAGAGAACATATTTTAGCCCTTTGGGGACTGGTTTATTTAAGCATATTGGTCTCCAGTTGGGACCATTTTGTTGCAAATGATAAGATTTTATTTTGTAATGGCTGAATGGTATTTCATAGGGTAAATGCACCATAGTTTATGCATACAACCATCTGTTGGTGGGCATTTGGGTTGCTTCCACGTCTTCACTATTGTGAATTTTGAATTCTGCGATGTAAGAGGTTTTCAACAGTTCTATGGTAAGTGTATATTATGGAAAGATTGTGCATGGATTTCAAAGTTTCCAATAACTTGCCTATATCCTATTTATCTAGAACCACCTACATGGCATGTTTGCAGATTTGCTATTTGGTGCCTGTCTCCCTGGCCAGTTTTCAGGATACCATTGTTTTTAAGACTTCTTTTGATGCTCATCTGAGTCTAGTTTCATGCAGAAAGGTAATTTTGGAGGAAGAGAACTGGGGGAAAGTTTCCAGTACCAAAAAAATATCCACTCTCCCCAACTGCTTATTTCACTATCCTCTTAAGAATAGCCTTGAGAGGATTAAGCAAATACTTGCAGTGCTCTCAGTATCAGCACCAGTTTGTGTCCTAGCTGCGCTGTTTCCTATCAAGCTTCCTCCTAATTGTGCCTGGGAAGGCAACAGAAGATAGCTTAAGTGCTTTGGTCCCTGGTGCCCACGTGGGAGACCTGAATAAAGTTTAATGCTCCTGGCTCTGGCATAGTCCAGTCTCAGTCTATTATGACCATTTGAGGAGTAAGCCAGCAGGTGGCAGTTCTCTGAATCCTCTCCCTTTTTCCTCCTCTTTGTGATTTCCCAGACTAAATTTGCCAGCCATGGGTGGAATAGTTGGGTGAATTTGGGGATCACCTCTGTGGCACCTATTGTTCTGCAAACTAGAGTTTCATTTTGTCTGGAAAGTCAAAATGGCACAGAGGAAATACACTGAGATGGAGCGTGCTGGCAATAGGCAAGAGTGGGTATAGACATTCCTTTCCAAGAGGCAAGAACGACCTACACTTGCAAAAATCGAGAGCCAGATGTTTGGACAAAGCCCTAGATCCAATTTCATTGTGAAAAAAAAGGATTTAAAAGATTTTTTTTTTTTTTTAGTGTATGGATTTCAAACCCCTATCCCAGCTTGTATCTCTGAGGGTAGAATCCTTAAATCTGCATCTGTGAAAGGTTTTCCAGGTGATTGCGATGCATCTCAAGTTTTGAGAACCAGTACTCCATGGTCTGGTGTAGAGAAAGAGTAATGACCCTGAGAACCGATGGCCCAGCCAATCTGGATGTGTAACTAATTCCCTGTATGGCATGGGGCAAATCAGTTCATTTCTTTGGGTTTCAATGTTCTTATCTATTAAAAAAGGACAGATCTCATCTTGCTGTCTTCTCTACATTGTAAAAATGAAATATAAATTAGTGTTAAAGTTCTCTTGACTTATGGGCACATACACATTAGTATCATCTCTCTAATTATTATGGATGAGAGCAGGGAGGACAGAATGGAGGAAAGGACTGAAAGTAGGAAAAATCAGTTTTTTCTTCCCTCCCACCCCAATCAAAGACCAGACAATAGATTACAGTGTTTGGGAATTTCAAGGTTCTTCCTAAATCTCAGCCTCCTTCCCTCATCTCCATGCCTTGTCAGTTAAAGTTCACAGTGAAAAAAAGAGGCTCTTCGTTTCCACACCATCCTCTTCGGTGAACAACTTATCTGAGCTTGTTGAGGTCAAGCTCACCATAGCCCCATTAGTAAAATATCGGGTTTTCCCTTTACACATTGGGGGCCAATGTAATTTAACAGTGGTCATTTCCATGTTAATCTGATGGGGAAATATAACAGATATTTTTGTACTACTTCATAGTTATGCATACATATAGTACAAGCAGCCATCTTATGTTAAATGTCACATAAAACATTTTCATTCTTCTTCCTTCATGTCTTAGTTCATTCGGGCTGCTGCAACAGAATGCCTTAGATTGGATCATTCATAAACAAGACACATTGATTTCTCACAGTTTTGGAGGCTGGAAAATCCAAGTTCAGCATATTAGTAGATTCCGTGCCTGGTGAGGGTGCCCTTCTCAGGGTGCAGATATTCACCTGTATCCACATACAGGAACAGAGGCAAACAAGGTCCCTCATGGCTCTTTTGTAAGAGCATTAATCCAATTCAGGACCCAGAGGACCCAGTCTCCTCCTAAAGGCTTCACTTTTTACTGCCATCACATTGGGGATTAAGTTGAGACATACAAGTCTTGGGGGAGAGCACAGACCTTCACATCATAGCATTTGAGGAATCCAAATATTTGTTTTGTATGTGGATGAGGAGATTCACTTATTTTTAAGATGCGTTAACCTACTAAGTTATCTCCCTTCCTTATCCTCCCTCTACGGAGTTTTTGTCAAAGGATTTAATAAAAGATGTCAACACTTCTTGCATCCAAACTGGATCTAGGGTTTTGTCCAAACATCTGGCTTTCAATTTCTGAACGCCTAGGTCATTGCTGTGTCTTGGAAAAGAGTCTCTATCCACTCTTGTCCATTGCCAGTGCGCTCCATCTCAGTGACTTTGCTCTGTGCCATTTTGACTTTCCTGCCAATAAGCATATTTCATGAACTTTAGTTTGCAGAGCAGAAGGTGCCACAGTGGTGATCCCCAAATTCACCCAAATTTTCCATCCAAGGCTGACGAATTCAGTCTGGGAAATCATGAAGAGGAGGAAGATGAGAGGAGACAGAGAAATCAAACATTGATGAACGGTTGAGCAAGGCCAGCCCCTTGGAAAAGAGCCAGGGTGGGAAGGCAACAGCAGCAGCCCAGGGTTTCACAGTCAGTCTGGAATGCACTTCAATACAGCCCAGCCTCCATCTCGTTAGAGGTCTAGCGTTTGATGATTCAGCTGCTTCCCGGCTGCCAGGAGAGATTTGGCCAACTGTTTGAAAAACACTGTCTGCCTCAGACCACACTTGTTTTTATTCCCTAACTGTTGTCAGGGGCCTCTTCTGAAATGGAACACCTCAGGAAATCAGACCCAGAATCTTGGGAAGTTTATGCTGCCTCTGAGCCCCCTTTTCAAAGGCAATTAAACCAAACTAGGGATCGTTTGCACCAAAGTGCTTTCCTAGCAATGTTGAAAGCAGACAGTGTGCTATCTGGAAATGATCTCTCATTAGATCTCCTCTAGATCAAATGAAAAACATAGCGTGCTAGCAGGCTCATCAGACATTAAAGGCACAGCTGAGATTTGCCATTGCTGATGTCACCGTATATCAGTTTGTTCAAAGATACAGGTTAAAGGGTAATGGAGGCAAGCACTAGAGAATGAAATTGAGCAAGAGCCCCAGCTGTAGGCTGGACTGTTGAACTTGACTGGTTGCTTGTTAGAGTCACACACATAACTTTGTGACAAAGAAAGCCAGTTCTCAAAGTGCAGAGCTTCCTCCTGCAGAAAGTGCATAGCCCTCACAGAGCTCAGCAGTTAAGAGCCATCTCCAGAGTCAGACTGCCTGCATTTGTCAGCAAGTATACCAATCAGGAATTCTGTAAATTTTGTGAATTCAGTGACCCCTCTGTTATGCCTCACTTTTCTGACTGTAAAATGTGGCCAATAGTAGTGCTTTGTGGGCTTGTGTTATTTAGAAGATAAGTGAATTGGTACATGCAGAGGGGTTAGAATAGGGCCAAGCATGTGCTAAGCCTTCAGTACTAGTGTTAGCTATTATTGTTATTATGCCCTGAAGGCATTCCAGCCAACAGAATGATTGCAAACCCAACTCTTCTAAGGATACTGTCTTAGGTTTGAATACCAGTTCTACCATTTGCTACCTGTTTGGACTTGGGTAAGTTACCTAACCTCTGGAAGCCTCTATGTAAAATGGGGATAATAGTTGCACGTACTTCATAGGGTTGTTATAGAGGTCAATAAACTAAGTAATAAACTGGGCTAAGTGTTTACTGCTGTGATTGGCTGATAGCAGGTGCTCAATAAATTGCAACTATTAATATTATGTGCCTGAGATTCTAGAAACCTCACATCTTTTTTTTGACTCTTTTAATAATGGATGATATTTTGAAGTTCCCATCTCTGTTAATACACAGGAATAGAGTGAACACCTATCCCCACCTCCAATACCGATGGAGACTTCATTAACCTCTTGCTTAAGAGGAAGCAGAGTCACCCATGGTGGCAGGAAATGGCAAATCTCCTCAAACTTTGTGTGTCGACAGTCTCAATAATCACTTGGGCTAACGCCCTGAAAAACAGGAGCCACCTAGAAGCAAAACCAGGGGAAAATGGCAGTTACCAGACTTTCTTTTGATGAAAGAGCTGGGTAATTTGACCCACTCAGCAGCTCCCTATCTATTCTTTATTCCTGAAGCATGATGAAAACCTGGATGGGAGGAGTGATAGGAAAAAGAAACAAGTCTCTGGCTCCGTGCACCTTGCCTGTGGCATGGCATTTAACTGTTTTATTGGAAGTTCCACTTTTATTTGAGTGTAGAGATGGGTACTGCAACGTATCTTCACTTTCCAGTATGCCAGTCTCCTGTTATGAAAATATATGAATATACTTGGTAGCCTTTTATTTCTAGAGACGAGTGTGATCTTGCTGAAAAGAGATGTGAAGGGAAACAGCGGCAGTTGTTGAGCTACTCTCCTGCTCTAGTGCATTTCTCAGCAAGAAAGGAGCATGCGTTAAAAGAAAACATGGAGACCCCTCTCTTGCCCTTGCTGCTTAAACAGGGTACAGGCCTTGCATTCTCTCCCACTCTTCGGCAGTGGATTTGAGGAAGACAGCATTGTTCTAACTCAATTCTAAGGCACGAGAAGAAAGCAAGCTGACAGGTTTTCAAACAGTGTTTGAATATGCTTGTCAATAACTTGTCTGCATATTATCATCCCCTGACTTTTTGTCTGAATTTAGAGAATTGCACATGTAAAGATGCATGCTTTTGTGTGTCTGTGGTTTTGCAAAACTCAGACCAGTTCTCTACCATCTCGTTGTTGGTTTCTTAAAATAGTTGCAAAGCAATTTCAAGAGATTTGCTGATGTCCAATTAATTTCAATTTCCTAGCCTCTTCTCAACTGTCTTGTTGCAACCCCTTTCACATTGCATTATCACCAGTTGCCCCATGTTGAAACCTTCCCTTTAGGCATAATCATCAGTGAACCACTCTTTTTAATGTTTTATATATAGTGAGTTTCTTGGCATTTAAATAAGTTTTTAAAAGTAATGAATGATACACAGGCACCTACTGGACAGTAAGTACTATTGACAGGAGAGAATACACAATACACCACTCTGGCAAGAGATTTCTGTAAGAGTCAATTTTGAAAACTTCTCTTGGGTACAAAGGCAAGTCCGCTGGGATAAGCAGTGATATGGAAAAGAGCAAGGCATCATGATTGGTCACATTTTATCTGTTGGGTGGGAGAAGACAGAGAGATTGATAAAGGTAAAGTATTTCAATGCTCTGTGAGTCCAAAACCCTGAGAATCATCTTACCAAACATGATACAACCCTAGAACTGCTTATCCCATTGCATATCTGAGCTGCCCCTAAGTCTGTGCCTGAGTAAGCTGCTTTCAGCATTAGGCTACCACGTTGCTCAGAATTTCTATTCAGAGAAACAACTTGACAGATAGATTTGCATGCCATAGTATGAGTTAATGGTATTAAATCAGAATAAGAGCGTGCATTTGATATAGTGGCTGGGATGCCTCATGGGAACTCCTGCATCCCATGTTGGAGTGCTGGAGTTCATATCCCAGCTCTGCTTCTCATTACAGCTTCCTGCTGATGCACACTCTAGGAGGGAGCAGGCAATGGCTCAAGTAATTGGATACCAGCCACTCATGTGGCTGGCTGGAGTTCCTGGCTCCCAGCTTTGGCCTGGTCCAACCCTAACTGTTGTTTGCATTTGGGAAGTGAACCTGAACCAGAGGGTCTGAGCCTTCAGTCTCCCTTTGCATTTCAAATAAATATTAAAAACCTAAAACTCAGAGTAAAGGAACTAATAAAACTCCAAGAGGTCTTTCCAGCTCTGTAACGGAGCAACCTCTGCCATATAAATAGTTTTTGCCAAACCTGTATGCAGTTATTTGAAGTCAGAAGCACCTCTCTCCCAGCTGTAGGCAGATGCCTAGGTTGCTGTGTACCCAGACAAGTGTTACTCTGATGGAAGAAAAGCAGCCGATACCTGGTGGGCACTCTGGGCCTGGTTAATGCCAAATTTGTGTTAGCTATACCAGTGTGCCAACATAGTTGCCAGTTCTATTGTTTTTTTTTTCTTTTTTAAGATATTTGGGGAAGGTGGGGAACACTAAATCAAGACATACTACCCCAGCCCCCAGGTGTGTGTGGGGGAGGAAGGGACAGCTGCTGATTGCCAGGGGAAGGGGGTCTGGGGACATGTTGGGATGGGAACAGCTGAGGGTATATATGTTTGACAGGGGAGGAATAACTTCTGGGGGCTTCTATGGACCAGGCCACTGCACGTACTGGTAGGTGAAGGATCTGAGATGGAGTGGTTTAGAAGAGGTAAACCAGAGGGCATGTCCAGGTCAGGTCAAGGCACTTATCCAAAGTGGGAGACCCAGGCTGTGCAAAATAGCATCACTCACCATCCTCCAGCTCACACAAAAGCTGGGGCTGGAGTGGATGCCTGGCTAGGCCAGGCCACAATACCTGTATGTGAGTGTCAGAGCAATGGGTAGGCCATGTCAGGCTAGGCCACAGCACCCACCAGAACAGAAGGAAAAATGGATTTAGGGGCAGATTCTGTAGGGGATTGTTAGGCTCACCTCTATGGGGCTTCAGCACCCGCTTGTTTGCATGGAGAGTTTGGGTGGTGATGGACTGAGACAGGCTGGACCACGGAACTCACCTGATAATTTCAGGAGCCGAGAGTTGGATGGGGCTGAGCTGGGGCAGGCTGTAGCTCCCATTGGCACATACAAAATCCATGACTGAGGGCAGAGCATGCTAAGCAGAGCTACTGCACCTGCCAGCCCACTTGGGATTTGGGGCAGACCTGGTAGGGGAATCTGGGGAATGTTACTGCTAGGCTGTGATTCTCACCGGGGAACACAAAACCCAGGGCTGGAAATGGGGCAGAACAGGCAGGGTTGCAGCACTCCTCAGCATTTGTGTAGGTCAGGTCTGGGAGCAGGCCAGACTGTGCCAAGCCACAGCACCCACTTAAACTGCTTTCTCAGGCCACAACTAGGGAGCTGAATGGGAAGCAGGGCTGTCAGGATTAGAACCGGCGCCCATTTAGGATCCCAGCGCATTTAAGGTGAGGACTTCAGCCACTAGACCACCATGCTGGGCCCAAGATACATTTATTTTAACACAAAAAATGTTGAAATCTATCCATATAAGCAGTATTCAAAAAGTGAATGAAATGGGTTAAGCCTTGTGGTGCAGCATGTTAAGCTACTATTTACAATGCCTGCTTGCGTTTCCCATGACCATGCTTCCCATCCAGCTTTTTGCTTATGCATCCTGGTAAGTAACTAATGATGGCTCAAGCACTGGGTTCCCTGCCACCTACTTGAGAGACTTGGGTGGAATTCTAGGCCCCTGACTTTGACCTGGCCCAGCCCTGGATATTTTGGACATTTGGTGAGTAAACATATAGAGAAAGATGTTCCCATTTTCCCTCTCTCTCCCTCTTTCTTTTTCTCTCTCTTTCAAGTATATCCAAAATAAACATTCTTGAAAGTTCATGTTAAATTTATATTGTGAAAAATTATGCATACATTTCAAAACTGTTTGTGGTGAAATAAATTCACCTTTTAATTCAATTTTTCCATGAGTTTTCTGACGTGTTTTCCGATGTTCCTCAATATTATTCTGGGAATGCTATTTTCAGATGATTGGAGTAAAAGATTTATTACATTGAAGTGTCAAGGTTTTAAATAGCATTATAGAATAAGACATGTGGGTAAAATCATGAAATTAAGAAGACAAACAGCTCAGAGCAGTAGCCTAGTGGCTAAAGTCCTTGCCTTGCATGGGCTCTGTTCCCATAAGGGCACCAGTTCTCATCCTGGTGGCTCCGCTTCCCATCCAGCTACTTGCTTGTGGGCTGGGAAAGCAGTTGAAGACAGCCCAAAGTCTTGGGCCACTGAACCCACGTGGGAGACCCAGAAGAGGCTCTGGGCTCCTGGCTTCATATTGGCTCAGCTCCGGCAGTTGTGGCCACATAGGGAGTAAATCAACACATGGAAGATCTTCCTCTCTGTCTCTCCTCCAGTCTGTATATCTGACTTTCAAATAAAAATAAGATAAATCTTAAAAAGAAGCCAAACATAATTTATATAAATCACTGAAAAAGTAGAGAGGGAAAGAAACATAACTATAATACATATTATGTATTTGTATATAAATATATACAAGTGCAAGTGTAGCTTGCACTTTTCAGCAAGTGCAGCTCTGATTGGTCAGTACCCAGGCTCTACCAGCTGTTAAATACTCAGACTGTGATTTAAAAAACATTTTTTAAATTGGATAGCCAGATCTACAGAGAGAAGGAGAGACAAAGAGAAAAATCTTCTACCCACTCGTTCACTCCCCAAGTAACCACAATGGCCAGAGCTGAGCTGATCTGAAGCCAGGAGCCTCCAGGTCTCCCACATGGGAATAGGGTCCCAAGGACTTGGGCCACCCTCTACTGTTTTCCTAGGCCACAAGCAGGGAGCTGGAAGGGAAGTGGAGCAGCTGGGAGATGAACCAGTACCCATATGGGATCCTGGGCGTGCAAGGAGAGGATTCAGCAATTAGGCTACCATGCTAGGCCTGGAATGTGATTTAAAATAATACCCAGCCTATAAAATAGTTATTAATCATATTAATCAATTATTTGATCTGGGAAGTGAGGTTTTACAAAGTTAGGTGAGCCTATAACCAGTGATGGAGCTTTTGTGAATTATCATATCTGCCCCTGCTGATGTAATATCCCTTTTTATTAAGTTTTATCCTAATTTGGTAGTTCAGAAAACTAAGGACCCAGCGAGATTAGGGAAATTGCCTTAAACTGCACAAATAGAAAACAAGAGTTCATGCGAATTCAAGTTGAGACCCATCTGACTCAGAGATCCATTCATTCCATTATACCATGCCACACGGACACGTCAGTTATCCTGAATTCCTCACTAAGCCAGCTCTATGCGTACGTATGGGATTTTCTGGATTCCTAATTTTTTTTTTTTTTTTTTACTGTTGGTTTCAGTGATGTCTAAGTTTCTTCACAGCCATAACCACCTATGTGAATGTCTTCAGGCCTATGCTGAAAGAGTCAATAAGGCATTTGTGTAGACTCTAATCATTCTCACCTGGACAGTGCTTTCACTGGCTCATCAGTTGAATGATTTTACTTAACAAGTTCTCTCTTGTATCAAGAGGGGAAGAATAGTTCAGTGCTCTGGCTGGGTACATTCCAAACGGTGCCTGAGGGAATGGAGCATGTAACTATATTAGTTGATCTGCTTCTGTAACTGAAATTCCCAGACTAACAAAGCATGTTTTGTTGTCTGTGTCTATGCTCTCTTAAGTTGCTTCTGAACCACTTTTCTCTTACTGTTTTGTATCACAACCACATTTTGAGGAGTGCTGTCACACAGAGGTGTGATAGACAAAATAGGCAATCAGAAGCCCTCGAGGTCTAGTCATGATTCTTCCAGTCTATAGCTGCAATAATTCAAGCAAGATGTATCCCTTCTCTTTATAACTATCATTCTTTATTTTATTCTTACGAAGTGATTTTCACTTTTTAACCCTCTTAGGGTTGATTTGGATACCAAATTAAGTAATATTATTTAAGTCCTTTTTTGTTGAGCCAGAAGGAAAGAGATCTAAAATCCACTTGGTCATTCCCCAAGTGCTCACAAAAGCAGCCACAGTTGGGCCAGAGCCAAAGCTAGAAGCCAAGAATTCAATCCAAATCCATGTCTCTGACATCAATGGCAGGAATCCAGCTGCCTTTCAGGGTCTGCACTGGTAGGATGCTGGAGTTAAGAACTGGAAGCGTATCTTGAAACCAGATACTCTGAAGTATAATATGGGCATCCTAATTGCAAGAACAAGTACCTGCCTGTTATAGTCTCTTTTGAAACCTAGATTTTCTTGGGCCTAGCATGGTAGCCTAATTGCTGAATCCTCTCCTTGCACGCCCAGGATCCCATATGGGTACTGGTTCATCTCCCAGCTGCTCCACTTCCCTTCCAGCTCCCTGCTTGTGGCCTGGGAAAGCAGTTAAGGATGGCCCAAGTCCTTGGGACCCTGTACCCACATGAGAGACCTGGAAGGGGCTCCTGGCTCCTGGCTTCAGATCAGCTCAGCTCTGGCCAGTACAGCCATTTGTGGAGTGAACTAGTGGACAGAAGATCATCTCTGTCTCTCCTTCTCTCTGTAAATCTGCCTTTCCAATAAAAATAAATAATTTTTTTTTAAAAAAGCTAGATATCTTTTGGAAGTACATGATCACATCAGTATTGACTAGTTAAAGAATTCCTTTAAAGTCATAATTTTAGCATGGAACTAGGTCTTAAATAACTAATTTAATGGTTACAAGAATTTTTTTATAAATAAAAACCTCATTTCAAAAGAAGCATTATTTGAAAGAACAATGAATAAAATTAAAAGGAAGGTTTAGTTGTCCTTCTTGTAGCAAAGGTGGGTGTGCTCAGTTCCTGGCTAATTCTGCTTTTTTCCCCCTCTGAGTTCTTTGCATCATCTGTGCAGAAACCTAGATTCCCTAGCAATAGGTTGAGGGGCAGACATTTGGTGCAACATATAAGTTGCTGGCTTGAGATGCCTGCATCCCATATAGGAGCATCTGGTTTAGGTCCTAAATACTTCTGCTCTGATCCAGCTTTCTGCTAATGCACTTCCTAGGAGCTAGCTCAAGTACTTGGGGTCCCCATCACCCACAGCAGAAACCTAAACAGAGTTTCTTGCTCCTAGCTTTGGCCTGGCCAAGTCCTGGCTGTTGTGTCCATTTTAAGAGTTCACCAGTGGTTTGAAGATCTCTCTATCTCTAGTTTTCAAATAAAGTGAAAATAAATGCTTTTTTTAAAAAAAAAAAAATTTAAAGGCAGCCTTTAAAAGAAGAAACACAATGTGAACATCCTTTCTATGAAGCACATTATCATATACAGATGGGCATGTGTCCCAGAGAGAAGAATGGACTTGACTGGTACCATCTATCTCATACAGGGACAGCTAGGACTGGAAAGCATCCAGCACATACAATATGGCAATGTATTTTTCTGGTGTAATGGCAACTTCAGTTGAGAAACAGACCAAGACACTTTTTATTAGATGTGATGTGTCTGAATGAATTAAGATATATTTTACATTTCTTATTTTGATTCAGGTATTTTGATGTGCAGTATACAAATCTAAACAATCTGACTCCAGAATTTGTGCTCTTTATATTTTAAAAGTTCATAGCGTAATGCATTTTACATAGTAGGTACTAAATATATGTTACTTTTTTTTTCCTGGTCTTACTGGAAATAGGAACTTTTTCGATAGCCAGCAGTTAGAGAGGTAAAGAAAGGAGGAGGAGAAATTCACATATTTGAACATTGAATAAGATCATTTATTTCAAAGGGGAAACATGGAGTTAATATTGCTATCTGTAATCACCTTCCCCAGTTCCCGCTCATTAGCATGCACCCCTACCCCCCACTCCTGTTGAAAATCATCCAATTTGATCTTCAAGTCAGTGCAGTAGAGCTGGCTGCCGTCCTGCTTTAGGACTCCATCCAAACCTACACTTACACAAGCCGTGCGTCTACTCCCTCCTGTATCTCATTAAACGCCATATTGATGATCCAAACAAAATGGGAAAATTATGTTTGAGGAGAGGACTGCATGCCTGAATGCATTTGGCTAGGGCAGAGTATGCCTGCCTGCAGAAGTTCAGAGAGAATTCTGTTTCCTATTCTCTCAGGGTACAGGTCTGTAATAAAGTTGCATTTTCTGATACTTCATGTTTCTCTAAAGAACTTTTGCAGATGTTATCACATATGATCTTCACAAGAAACTGGTGAGCATTGCAGAACATGTCCACTCAGTAAGCATCTAATATATCCTATTACGTGCCAGGCCCTATATTATGCCTTGACTTACACCTTGAAAAAAGTTAGTTGCTTCTATCCTCCAGCACAAGATAATTTTTTTTAAAGATTTATTTTTATTATTTTTATTGGAAAGGCAGATATTCAGAGAGGAAAGACAGAGAGGAAGATCTTCTGTCCGATGATTCACTCCCCAAGTGAGCGCAACGGCCAATGCTGTGCAGATCCGAAGCCAGGAGCCTCTTCCAGGTCTCCCACGAGGGTGCAGGGTCCCAAAGCTTTGGGCCGTCCTCGACTGCTTTTCCGGGCCACAGGCAGGGAGCTGGACGGGAAGCGGGGCAGCCGGGATTAGAACCGGTGCCCATATGGGATCCCGGGCGTGCAAGGTGAGGACCTTAACCACTTGTGCCACCGCGCCGGGCCTAAGATAATTTTTTTTATAGAGAGTAAGCAGCCCCCTTTTCCTCCTCTGGAGCCATTGTCCTGCTCATGTCCTTCCTAGGACTTATCACATTTATAGATTTGCTTATTATCTGACTTCCCTACTTGCACTGTAAGCTTCAGGAGGAGTAAAACTTTGTCATGTTCCCCACTGAATCCCTGCTCACAGCACAGTGGGGAAGACAAGTACACTCAGAAGTATAACCAGCTGGTATTGATGTCTTGGAAGAAGTCTACTAAGAGACCTAACAACCAAAGAACAAATTCCATTTCCATAGGTCTTCATGTATTCCTTCAAGATTCAGCTCAGATGTAAGTTTCTTCTTACCTTAAAGAATCAGAGGTCAAGTTAGCAAGAGGGCTTTGAATGATGTACCTACCCAATTTGAGCTTTATTCCAGGCACAATAGTAGTAGCTGTCACTTATTAATGACTTCCATTCACATAACAATAACTACTATTTATTGACTTTGAGATGTGTACATGCGTTTTCATTTTTAAACTCTTCATCATAGGGCATTTAATATATATAGATACATAGAAGCAGAAAACTGATGTGTTATATATCATTTATATGTAAATCAAGCCTGTTGCTCAGCTTCAACAATCATTAATTCATGCCAATTGTAATCTCTGTATATAAGAAACCCGCCAAACTTGTGGCATAAAACAGCAAAAACTTGGTTTTATTCCATGATTGGAGGAGTGGAAATTTGGACAGGACTTGCCTCAGGGAATTCTATTCTCTGTTCTACCAACTGAGGCCACTCAGTGATACCCAGTTTGTAAATGAGCTTGCCTGCAGGGTCCATGACAGCTTCACTCCTAGATCAGGTAGCTTCATGGAAATGATGAGAACGTAGTGGTAAGTGCACATTGTGGACAGAAGTATATAGATGTACTCTGTCATTTCTGGGATGTTAGTCTCTTGGGGTGATCAGATCCCTTCCTGGCCTCTCCCTGAGCAAGTGTCAAAGCAGGTGGAAGCTTTATGACCAGCTTTGTAACAAGCTTCAGTCCTACCATGTTGGTTCTAAGGGGGTTATAAGGCTTTCTAAGATTCAAGGGCACAGAATCAGATTCAGCCTGTTAAACATGGGTGGATAGCAAGGTCACATTGTAGAAAAGCATGTAGGATGGGAGCTGTTCTTCCAGTTCTATTTGGAAAATGCAGTCTGCCACACCAGTCTTGTTCTGTCTCTACCTTCTACATCTTTTGGAATTTTTGGGAACCCAATCCATTTCCATCTGCAAACATTCCTTCATATATGGATTCCTGTTATTTCATTCCAGTTAGTGTGTCATTTTATTACCATTTTATGAATGAAAAAATTAAGCCAGAAGTTTGTATTGCTTGTCAAATTCATACAACAAGTAAGTCCTTCAGGGAAAACTTGAACCTACAATGTTGGAATGTAGTACTTGTGTTCTTTCTATGTTTTTTGTTTGTTTGTTGTTTTGTTTTGTTTTGTTTTAAAGTAGGGAGTTCCGAGTGTTTTAACTAGTGAAGTAATGGAAGTCTGGCCTAATGAGAAGATCTTCCTAGCTGCAATGTAGAAGATAGATTGGGAGGAGCCAAAGTGGAGACAGAGAAACCAGCTAAGAGGCTGTAATTAGCCTAGGCCAGTGCTTCTCCAATTTTAATGTGCATATGAGTCAGCTAAAGAGCTAATTAAAATGCTGCCTGATTTCATAGGTCTGGGTGGAACCTGAGAGTCTGTGTTTCTAACAAGCTACTGCTTTGGCAGAAGACCACATTTAAAGCAGCAGGGGCCCAGACTGTGGATGATGAGAGCCTGAACCATCCTGAGGCTGATGAGAGCTGAGAGAAAAAAACAGGAATAGCAGAGAGAAGAAGGCAGAACATATCACAACTATTTATCAACATTTCAATTTATAAATTGATTCCTGGGGATGGTTAAGGGAGCTCAAAGATTATATGCCTAGTTAGAAACTAAGCTAGGACCAGAACTCAATCCTGCCAATTTCTCATCCCACTTGTATGCCATCCAAGAAAAGTCACACAAAACAGATGCAAAGCACTAGTGTTGTAAGAAAATCCAAACAACGCAGTCTTTTACCAGTGCATTAAACAGAAAATTTAGTTCACATTTGCTGTGTTTTAAATTGATCTCCCTAATTCATTTTTAAAAGACTTATTTGCCTATTTATAAATAAGAGTTATAGAGAGTTGGAAAGGAACAGAATGGAGAGTGAGGGCAAGAGAGAGAAAGAATATGAATCTTTACCCATTGGTTCACTTCTCAGATCACCTCAATGGCAGAGGCTGTTCCAGAACAAAATCAGGAACTAGGAGCTTCTTTGGGTCTCCTATGTGGGTGCAGTGGTCCAAGCACTTGGGCCATCCGCTGCTACTTTTCCAGATTGATTAGTGGGGAGTTGGACTCAAAATGGAACAGCAGGGATTCGAACTGGTACCCATGTGCAATGCCAGCATTACAGACGGTGGCTTTACCTTCTATACAACAATGCTGGCCTCACAAGTTATTCTTTTAGCATTTTTATTAAATAAGAGAACAGAGTTTAGGTATTCTGGAGGTATGATTCTAAGACAATCACCTTCCCTCACTCCCTTCCTCCCTATCTTTCTGCTCCCTTCCTTCCCTCTCCTCAATAATCTAGGCACAGACATAAATTTAATATGCTCTATATTAATTGATTTAATTCATCAGTAAAGGTAACATTCAACAAGTAAAAAGACCACATTAAGACCACCTGTACACATGTACACCACATGTAAGAAGACCACATGACCACATTTCCACTGGAATATAAACACAGACTAAAAATGGCAATCATATCCTTAAGTGACCATTTCACTTCTATACTTTTTTGTGTGTTTCACATTAGCTGCCACATATCAAAGAAAACAGATATTATTTGTCTTTGTGGGACTGATATTTCACTAAGCATAGGGATTTCTAATTGCATACATTTTTTTGCAAAAGACATGATTTGATTCCTTTTTTTTTAAAGATTTATTTATTTATTGGAAAGTCAGATATACAGAGAGGAGGAGAGACAGAGGGGAAGATCTTCCGTCCGATGATTCACTCCCCAAGTGAGCGCAATGGCTGATGCTATGCTGATCTGAAGCCAGGATCCAGGAATTTCTTCCAGGTCTTCCACGTGGGTGCAGGGTCCCAAAACTTTGGGCCATCCTGGACTGCTTTCCCAGGCCACAAGCAGGGAGCTGGATGGGAAGTGGAGCTGCCTCTGGGATTAGAACCAGTGCCCATATGGGATCTCAGCATGTTCAAGGCGAGGACTTTAGCTGCTAGGCCACACCGCTGGGCCCTTGATTCCTATTTTTTATTGATTGATTTCGTATATTTGTTATTGTGGAGTGACTTGCAGTAAATATTGGAGGCTACAATGCTGATTTCATTTCATTTGCGTAAATTCCCAGGGTCATGTCATAGCTCTCTTTTGAGATTTCCATATATCCTCACCAGCATTTCTGCTTTTTTGATTTTTCGATAGTAGCCACTCTAACTAGGGTGAAGTGAAGCATCATCCTGGCTTTTATTTTTATTTCCCTGATGGTTAGTGGACTTGAGTGTTTTTTATATGTCTATCTGCCGTTTCATCCCTTGAAATTTGCCTGTTCATTTCTTTTGCCCATTTCTTAACTGGATTCTTTGTTTTGTGGTTGAGTTTCTTGATCTCTTTATAGATCCTGGATATTAGTCCTCTGTCAGTTGTGTAATTTATAGATCCTGTCTCCCATTCTGTTGGTTGTCTCTTTATTGATGGTTTACTTTGTAATGCATAAGCTGCTTAGCTTGATGTAATCCCATTTTTTAAAACATTTTCTTTATTTTCCTGTGCTTCTGAGGCTTAATTACTTCTTAAATTTGCTGTACCTACCATCATTTTTCTAACATTAGGTGGAGTATATGACCAAAAAAAAGAAAATGTCATGGCATGGGCATTGTAGCACAGTAGGGCGAGCCTGTGCTTGCCAAGGTGGCATCCCATAAAGGAGTACCAAGTTCAAGTTTCGGTTACTCTGCTTGCCGTCCAGCTTCCTGCTAATTCACGCTCCTGAAGGAAGCAGATGATGACCTAAGTACTTGAGTTCCTATCACCCATATGGAAGACTTGGAAGTTACTCTGGATTCCTGACTTTGTCTCAGCCTTCTCCTGGCTGTTGGGGAATGAAGCAGTAGATGGAATATTCTCTGTGTATGTAGCCTTTTAAATAAGTAAAAAATCTTTTAAAATCATGCTTTAATCCAGGGAGGTAAACAAACCACCTATGTCTGGAGCTCAGTTAGCAACACTGTAACATCCAGGAGCTACACTACCAGATACTGGACCCTTCTGCTCTGGGTCTGACTGAAGGAAGACTTCACAGACTGGGTACAAATGGACTGAGAACTCACAGGATGGGAAATACCTAGATAAGATTAAAGGCATGAGAGAGGTATTTCCTGAAGTAGAATTTGGGATAAAAAGATCCAGAGGCAGGGGAGTAAATGATGTGAACTTGAACTGCATATGAGTTATGTGTTAAGCCCCTACTCACGTTTCCAAAGATATATATATATATGTATATATATAATAGATATATTATATTGTAATAAAAAGGGAAAACCATAGGCAGCCTTTTCTGTATCAGTTATTTTAGAGAATTACTATTGCAATAAAATAGGAGGTGAGAGTTGGGAGGTGAGAGTTGAATTGTGGATTGGGATAGGAGTGACACCAAAGGAGCGAATATCCTAACCTCATTCCTGTCTGGTTATCTAAAGGGGAATGTGTTTCATGACTATTCCACTCCTTGGAGAAAGAGGGAAGAGGCACTGAGAGAGAGAGAGAGAGAGAGAGAGAGAGAGAGAGAAAGAGAGAGATCTTCTATCTGCTGGGTCACTTCCCAAATGCCTGCAGTATCCAAAGCAGGGCCAGGATATAGCCAGGATCCCAGAACTCAGTTAAAGTTTCCCATATGAGTGACAGAAACACAAGCACTGAGTTACATCACTTGCTGCTTCCCAGGGTACACATGAGCAAGGACTTGGAATGGAGCTGCAGTTAGGACTAAAGCATAGGCACTTGGATATGAAATGCACGTTTCCCAAGCAGCACCTTTACCAAGGAGCCAAATTCCTGCCCTGTGTGACCATCCTAGTGATTGTGAAGTGGTATCTGATTGTGGTTTTGGGATTTCCCTGGTAACTAATGATGTTGAACTATCTTTCCATGTCTTATTTCCAACTGGCTCTGGACTGCTGGTTGTAAGCATCTCTTCCCAATTCTAGGAATGCAGGTACCACACGACCCAGCAATTCTGCAGTGTAGGAGCATACTTCAAGAAGTTCATGGAAATTATAATGAAAGGATAGGTTTAGATTGGTGAGAAGAATGAGATCTGTGCATAGTTTTTTCATTAATATACATTCTCCATAAACTTTATGACGGCCCTTCGTATAAACCCCCCCCAAATTAAAAACATATTTTCTTACAAAACTTGTATAGGAATTTTCATAGTACTAATATTTACAACTGCCAGGAAGTGGAAATACCTCAACTATACACCATCATGTGATGAGATGAACATAAGAGGTATAACCATGCAGTGGAATCCTATTTGGCTGTAGAAAGGACTGAAGTACTTATGTATGTACTACACCATAGATGAACTTTGAAAACATACGAAGTGAAAGAAGTCAGATGCAAAAAGTCACAGGAGTCCATTTATAGGAAAGATTCAGAGGAAGAAAATCTGGAAGTGAGCATTGTGGCACAGCATGTTAAACTACTGCTTGGGAACCATGCACCCACATTGGAGTGCTGATCTTGTCCCTCCATTTCCTATCCAGCTTCTTATTAATGTGTCCTAAGAGGCAGCAGGTGATAGGACAAGTGTTTGTCTGCTCTGCCACCCACACAGAAGACCCAGATGGAGTGCCTGCCTTCAGCCTGGCTTAGCTTCAGCTGTTATGGGCATTTGATGAAATGAACCAGTGAAGGTAATATTTCTTTTCTTTCTTTCTTTGTCTCTCTCTTTCCTTTTCAAGTGGATGGAAATGAAGGGAGGGTTATAAAAGGAAATAAATCCATAGAAACAGAAAGTAATAGAGTGACTATCAAGAGTTAGTGTGAGTGTAAATGGGATTTTATTTGGAACCAGATGTGTGCGACTGAGACTTCATTTTAAAGTGATTAATTTTATGTTAATTTCACCTCAAGGAGCTAGTTGAAGCAGTTCTAGCCACTACTGCCTGAAGGTTCTTGTCTTCTAAAGTTAGAAACATCACACTTTCCATGCTTCGAGATAGTCTCATACCACCACTGCAGCCGGGGACCAAAAGGACTAGCAACTTGAATGGGAAGTGAACACCTGGAGTACACAAATTCAACATGTCAAACACATGTTGAATTCTGCTTTTTTAAAGGATTTGTTTATTTGAAGGATGGTGTGACAGAGAGGACAGAGAGCTTCCATCCATTGTGTATCCTCCAAGTGGCCATGATGACTGAAGCTAGGCCAGGCTGAAGGCAGGTCTCCCGCACAGGGACAGGAGCTCCAGTACTTGGGCCTTCTGCCGATGCCTTCCCGGGCACATTAATGCAAGCAGCCAGACGTCTAACCAGCAGGCTCATGGGGGATGCTGGTGTCCTGCTGTGCCACAGTGCCAGCCTCCTACCAGCTAAAGAAACAAGCTGATAGAAGACTAATGATACGATTGGTGCAGTTAAGCAGTGTGGTCAAATGAGGAGGTAACTGGAGGAGGGTTGTTTTCATCTTCAGCGTCTCTATTTTCCACTTTTCCTTTTAAAATCTTTTCATCTCAGTTATCTAACCTGGATATGCTTCCATAACAGTCTACCTAGTAGTTATATAAATCAAGGTGTAAAACATGCTTTTTGAAAAACAACACTTTATTATAGAATTTTCATATATGCCTTTTATGTCATCTGCTGTTATATATTCAATATATTGCAAGAATATGATTTATTTTGCTAAATGGGTATTTGGTTGATGGATGGATGGAGTATCTTAAAGCAAGTCACAGACAGCATGGTACATATATTCATAAAGAAAAGCTGTGGGAGGGCTGGGCAGCTGGGATACTGCTTCAATGCCCATGTCGCATGTCAGAGGGCCAGGATTCAAGCCACAGCACTGCTTCCTCTTCCAGCTTCCCACTAGTGCTCAAATATTTGGGCCTCTGCCATGCTGGGGAGAAACATAGATTGAGTTTCTAGCTCTTGACTTCAGCCGGAGCCAGCCTTGGCTATTGCAGGCAGGAATGTGGGGAGTTAATCAGCCGGCGGAATCTCTCTGTCTGACTCTGACTCCTTTTCTGTGCGCCTTTCAAATAAATGAAGGGGACTTTAAAATATATAGAAGAGAAACAGTGATATCATAAAACATAAGCAAATGTATAGTCTACCCCAAGCTGACCATAAAGGACATACCAGGCCTTATTTTACTGATGAGCTGTCTGCCATAACTCATTACGTGACTGTGGAGGAAAAAAAGTCTTAGACTTTTTCCTTAAGAAAAAGGGAAAACTGTTGATTTTATGACTTTATAGCAGTAGAATTCCATGACAATGTGAATTCCTCTAGGTGTATTTGAATTTTAAAAGGAAACAAATATTGAAAATCTTTGAGTTATCTGACAAAACCAAGAGATTTGGGGGAGTATTGGTTAGACCTGAAGGGCTGAAATTATTCAGAGGTGTTAAAGCCATTCTTTTTTTTTTTTTAAGATTTTATTATTTTTTTTTATTGGAAAGGCGGATATGCAGAGAGGAGAGACAGAGAGGAAGATCTTCCATCCAATGATTCACTCCCCAAGTGAGCGCAACGGGCCAATGCTATGCAGATCCGAAGCCAGGAGCCTCTTCCGGGTCTCCCACGCGGGTGCAGGATCCCAAAGCTTTGGGCCGTCCTCGACTGCTTTCCCGGGCCACAGGCAGGGAGCTGGAAGGGAAGCGGGGCAGCCGGGATTAGAACCGGTGCCCATATGGGATCCCGGGCGTGCAAGGCGAGGACTTTAACCACTTGCGCCACCGCGCCAGGCCCCAAGCCATTCTTTACAAGTAGTCCAAATCATCTCCAGGGGAGGTTTCCTTAGCTACCACATCCTCCAAAGTAAGGCAAAGAGAAATGCAAAGTGATCTATCATCCCTCTGTACTATCAGGATTAGTTGCTTAAATGGCCTGAAGATCGTCTGTCCAAATAGAATTGGGAAACAGTTCTGTAAGAATAAAATGTTTCTCAATTTAAAAAAAAAAAAATGTCTATTTTCCAAAGTGTACAAACAGTTCACGACTTCTTTAACAATAAGGTTCCTTTTCCTTTATCCTGGCCTGGGAGATTAGTGAAAAGCTTTAGGCAGCAGGATGCTGCCATCTGCTGGCTGACAAGGAGCACATCGCTAGAAAAAGAAACTACCAGCAGGAAACAAATTAGAAAACACCGTAATTCATTTTGTGACCCACAATTCATTTTACCCACAAATATATTTATTGTTTCTAATATAAAGTTTATGTTAGAAATGTGCAAACTATGCAAAAGTAAATATAGGAAAATACAGATTTCTTATATAGTCCCAAATTCTAACACAGTGGTGCATTTATTTTGCAATCTTCACTGATTGCATATCTTGCAGTATTTATTCATTCCAAGCTCAGTTTTTTCCATTTTTCTGAGTTTTGTTCAACATTTGGAGTGTCTTCTTTATACAAGGCACTTTATTAGGCTCTGGAAACAAAAGAGTGAAGAACAAATCCCTCAAATCCCTACCTTCCTAGAACGTGCATTCAAGGATAAGAGGCGGCAATAAACAAATGGGGGATGTGGAATTAAATGGCAGATCATAATCAATGCTGTGAAGAGAAAGAACATGATAAAGAAGTTGTGATTATGGTACTACTTTAGATAGGCCCCTATGAGGCCATGGAAATGTCATTTAAGTAGTAATCAAAATGTCCAGAATGAGGGAGTCATGCAAATGGGGGTGGAGGTCCTCAAGGGGAGAAAATATTCCAGGCTGATGGAAAGGGCATGTAGATGCTGAGGCAGGTGCATGTTTACTGAGAAGCACCCCGAGGGAGCTCATGTGTCAAGAAACGTGTATGGGAGAAGAGAAATAAAAGCCAAGTGTATAAAGAGATCACAGTTTGGTATCAAATCACAAAGGAACTAATCCATGCACAGGTAGGGTTTGCATGGGTTTCCTCCACTGCAGTGCGTTTAGCATAACAGAGCTGTAGCTTGAGGGGTGAGCAGATCCACAGTCAGCAGGGTGAAAAGACATCTCAAAAAGAGATGATACCGAAGCAGAGGCATGAATACAAGAGTTTGGAAGTGTGAGCTCTGGGACGCAAAAGACATAGGTTTATACCTGAGCTCAGGTATTTGTAACTGTATCAAGACTCCCAGCTTCACTACCCAATAATTAGTCGGTACATTACAGGCAACATGTCTGGGAAGACTCTGATCACATGTGGTTGGTTGGCTACGCTGATAACAGGCTTGCAGATCCAGCCAAGGAGAATCAGCCGACACATACTATTATACATGGGATAAGAGCATTAAAAGTGGGACTGTAGGAGAGGGAAAAGAGGGAAAAATTTAACACTTCAAAAAGTAAAAGCAGAAAGGTTGGTTTCACCTCCTCTTGGACAGCAATTTTAGTTACCACTAATAAGCAGTATAATGTATAATCTCAAATTTTAACATGTGCCTGGATTATCTGGAGTGACTGAGCATTGTGAGGTTGTGATATAGTATGTTAAGCTACTAGTTGGGATGTCAACATCTCATATGGAGATACCACTTCCAGTCCTGGCTATTCCCCTTCCTTTCCAGCTTCCTGATAATGCATATCCTGGGAGGAAGTGGATGCTGATCCAAGTAGATGGGTCCCTGCTACCCATGTTGGAGACATGAGTACTTTCTGGCTCCTGGCTTTGTCCTGACCCAGCCCTGGATGCTGTGGTCACTTGAGAAATGAACCAGTGGGGAAACATGGAACTCTCTTGTCACTCTGCCTTTCAAATAAACAAGCAAGTAAACACCTGAAGTACTGTTGAGTACAGAAGAAAAATTGCAACTACATGTGACTCTACTCCCCAGAATGTAAATCACTGTTCACATTCAGGTTTTTTTTTTTCCAGTCTTCTTCCCATAGACAAGGGGCATTCAAAAAATTCATGGACAGTGGAATTAAAAGATTGTTTCATGCCATTTTCGCTGTTGTTGCTCTGAGAAAAATTTTGCTACTCTTTGAACTCTTATTCTACTAACAACATGGCCAAAAAGAAGGTAATTGCAATGTTTGGAGTAACAAGTATTGAGGATGGCTCTGCGGACAGGGCCATTTTGAGCATCAAATATTTTGTAGTGAAAGCATTGACCAGGGATGTGACTCGATTCAATGCCCTGCTGTCCTGGGACCTTGTTGCTGAAATGGTCACAAGTGATCTGAATCAAAAGGCATTTTGTGGAGGCTGCCTTAATAAGTGCCCATGGGTAACTTGTGGCAACCAACTTTTGCAGCTATTTCAGTAGAGGAACAAGTGCGTCGGGAGAAGCTGGTGGTCGGTATTGCCAAGTGTCTGGGTCTGAAACATGTGATCACAGCAGTCTGCAGAACGTGCAGAAGCTGAGCGTGGGCAGATTGGCTGTAATGCACTTTGGTGGTAGGACACATTTTCAGAAACATTATCATCTCCTTGACCCTTGGACTAACGTTCAAGTTTTTGGCGTTTATTTATAGAAGCAAGGATGTCCAAGATAGTGGACTCATAGACATCAAGCTGTCCAATCTCCTCACCTAACAGTGAAAGACACGGGAATTCTGAAGAGCCAAATGGACTTTCTGAAAGCCGTATGACTATTAGTGATCCAGAGGACAAGGGAGAGCTTGATGTGGCCTAGAACCAGACGTTGCTTGTCTGTAGCTAGGGAAAAGAACATAAAGTTAAAATCACGAAGCAAGTCCTCCAAATATGTATAATAAACCCGTGACTCTGACTGTGCTTAAGATAGTTAGCTGGATAACCATTTTATCTTAATAACTTAATTTTAGAATGTTTTACTTCTCCAAGTAGATGTTTCTGATGAACTATTTTTTAATTAATTAAATCCTCATTCCTGTAAATGCTGTATAAGTGATAACATAAGTTACAACCTTAAGGATACTTTAAAAGTTGAAAACCATTAATATATTTTCATAATAGGCCATCAACTGTATAAGATACTTCCTAATCCCAGAGATGTTAAGCCTGAAAAAAAATGCATATGCTAACAATTGATGAAATGCAATATTAAGTGACAGAAATATCATTCTCTGCAAGTGTGAATCCTAAGCTCTTGTAATTCACCACTGCACTTTCAACCTAAAGACTATTTTTGACATCTCATACATACCCTTCAACTCTAATTACTTTAGCCTGCAAGTGAAGAAAACTAAGATTCAGGGCAGGGAAGGTGATTTTCTCAGGTCATACACATAGCTAATAAGTGCAAGAGGTAGTAAAGGAAGCCGAGTCTCTGACACTGAATCCATATTACATTGTCATCCTAGTAAAGAGACACTAGACCTCAGCTGTAGGCACCTGGCTAGGTTGCACTGTACCTTGGCAAGTGTTACACTGCTGGGAGAAAAGCAGCCAATAGCTGGTGGGCATTCTGGGTCTGGTTTAGGCCAAATTTGTGCTAACTATATCAGTATGCCAGCACAGTTGCTTATTTTTTAAATTTTGTTTTAATTTGAAAGATATGTGGGGGGAGACATTGGCATACCACCAGACAGGGTCTGGGGACCTGTGGAGGAAAGTGCATGGGCTCTGGGTAGGCATGCAGGTCCCCAGGCTGGCACGGCACACTGTTGGAGGGCCAGGCCTGGGGATTTGTGGGCATGAGAAGCTGTGGATTGCTCAGGGAAGAGGGTCTGGAGATGTGTGCAGGGAGGACTGCTGAGGGAGCACACGACAGGTGAGGAGTGACTTCTGGGGGACTTCCGCTAAGCAAGATACTGCACTTATGGATAAACAAGGTAGCTGAGATCAGGTAGTTTAGAGGAGGGCAACTGGAGGACCTTTCATGGCCAAACCAATATACTTGCCCATGTGAAGAACCTGAGCTGGAATTGTTGGTATAGGCCACTGCCTACCAACAGACATGAAAGCCATGGCTGGGTGACCAACCTGGCAGGGCTCAACCACTGAGTTGAGCCACACTACCTGCCAGTGAGTGTTGGGGCATAGAGTGGAACATGTTAGGCCTGGCCGTGACACTAACCAGCTCATAAGAGAACTGGGTCTTGGAGCAGATTCCATAGGGGATTGTGGACTCACCCACATTGGACTGTCATACCAGCTGGTTTACTTGAGTGATGGGGATGGTGATGGGCCAAACTAGGCATGATCATGGAACTCATTAATACTCATGGGCAATAGGGTTGGGAACAGGCCGGATTGCTGCAGGCTGCAGCACCCGAAAGCACACCCAAGAATTGGGTGTGGAGCTGGCTGGGCCATAACATCCACCAGTACACAAAAAGACCAACACTGAGGGACAGACTGTACCAAGTAAGGCCCTGGCACCTGCTGCCTTCTGCGAGATCTGGGTCTGGGAGTGGTTTTAGTGGGGGAACTTGGGGAAGTCCCCTGGTGGGCCGTAACTCCTGCTGGTGAGCACACAAGTCAGGGCTGAGTGTTGGTCAGGCTGGGCAGGACTGCTTCACTTGTTGGCAAGTGTGTGGGTTGACTCTGTAGGGGACGGATGGAGGCAGGCTGGGCAGGACTAGGCTTCAGCACCCAAGAATAAGAACTGGGAATGGGGCAGGGCCAGGGCCAACCAGGCTACAGCATCTGATGGCAAAGGCCGAGCTGGGCGATGGATTATGCTGGGCTGGGTTAGAGTAACCACCGGCATGCACAAGATCTGTGGTTGGGAGTAAGCCTGGTCGGAGAGCTAAGGGGATACCCCTACTGGGCTGCAGTTCCCACTAGTGAGCATGAGAGCTGGAACGGGGGCAGCAAACTGGGCTGGACATGGCTGCAGCATCCCTCGGCATGGGTGTGGACTAGGTCTGAGGTGTGCCAGACTGGGCTAGGCTCCAGCTGGTGCTTGTAAGAGCCAGGGTAGATATAAGGCAGCCTGCGCTAGGTCTCTGTACCTGCGGTACCATCCTTGAGCTAGTTCTGGGAATTGGCCAGGTAGGGTGGGGTTGTAGCAACCAAGAGTAAGTGCCAGAATGGGTGTGGGCCAATCAGGCAAGGCCTCTGTACCTGTCAGGACAGGAGGTAAACTAAGTCAGTCTGGACCAAGGATCCACTGGTGTGCATAAGATCTGCCACTGGGAAGTGGCCTGATAGAGGAACTTAGGGAACTCTTCTCTTTGGACGCAGTTCCTGAGAGTAAGTGCAAAAACTAAGGCTGGGAACAGCCCAGACTAGGCCAGGTTACTGTACCAGCCAGCATATGTGTGGGTCAGGTCTGGAGGCGGGCCAGGCTGGACCAGACCATAGCACCCACTGGCAGATGTGAGAATCAGGCCAGGCCAGGTTGGTCCACAGCACAAGCAAATTCACATTATGGAGAGGACTGGGATCTGATGGGGCTGGGTTAGGCTGGGAACAGAGAGGGCCAGGCCACACTACAGACTCACTGACAAATGCTTAGGCGAGACAAGCCATGCCACTGTGGACCATAGCTCCCACCTGCACATGTGAGACCCGGGATCATGGGTGAGCCCGGTAGGGACGCTGTGTGTGTGTGTGGGGGGGTGGTCCCCTGCTGGACCACTGCTCCCACTGTCAAGCATAAGAGCTGGGATTGGAATTAATTGACATGGTATTGAGTAACCAATATGTTAAAAAAAAATGCAAGTTCTTAACCACATCCTGTGACTACTTCATTCACATTTGAATTTTAGTTTATATACTACCAGCTTCTATACACCTTAAAATGGCTATAGGGTATTATTCAGCTGTCTCATATCTATTTTCATTTTAGTATTTAGCAGTTTACAGTGTTGAAGCATAATTTTGTTAAACTTGTTGGGGGAATCCCAGAGCCTATGAAACTGTGTCACATAATACAATGTAATTAATATATAAATTTATATATATATATATATATATTTTTTTTTTTTTTTTTAAGAGCTGGGATTAGAGGGCAGACCATCCTGGGCAGGGCTACAACACTCATTGGCCTACATTTGGGTTGGGTTACAGGGAGATCCAAACTGGGTTAAATAACTGTAAATATACTGGTGCTTGAATGAGCCAGAGGATCTTCAGAGAAAGTGCAGGCTGGTTGGCCTTTGCTGCAGTATATGCTGGCAAGTGCTGAGACTGGGAGCAATCCTGCCAGACAGACTAGAGCATAGAACCACCTGGAAAGTGCAAGATCTGTGACTGGTAGTAGGCCCAGTAGGGGAATAAATCTTTTTTAAAAATCTTATCAAAATAATTATCACTATAAGTAAAGGTCAAATTTTACGATGAGCAGAACTCAAAGGATACAAAGGTAAAGTCTATTCCAGTGGGAATGATATATGGAAACCCTGCGATTCTGTTATAAAGTTGGAAGTGATGACACTTACCTTGCATTTCTTACTGTTTCGATAATTCCTTTCCTGCCTCTCATTCTAGCTGTAATCTTTCCTTCTTCTCTTGTCAAAGCACTTGTTACTGATCATAAAGGATGATAGGGGCCAGCATGATGGCTCAGTTGGCTGGTCCTCTGCCTGCAAGCATCAGCATCCTCTGTGGGTGTTGGTTTATGTCCTGGTTGCTCTGTTTCCCATTTAGTTTCCTGTATATGGCCTGGGAAAGCAGTCAAGGACGGCGAAATGCCTCGGGGCCCTGCACCCTTATGGGAGATCTGCAGCGTGCTTCTAATTCCAGATCATTTTAGCTCTGCGATCATTTGGGGAGTGAACAAGCAGATGGAAGATCTTTTTTCTGTCTGTTATCTTTGTAAGTGTCCTTATAAGAAGAGAATACAGCTCATTCTTTGCCATGTGAGGACACAGAGGACAAGTGCTATCTGCATATTAGGAAGAAAGCCTTCACTAAAGTCTAACCATGTTCACAACCTGTTTTGGACTTTGAACCTCTAGAACTATGAGAAATTTCTGTTGCTTTAGTAAAGGAGTAGAGTGTTTCGTTGGGAAGCCCAAGAAGATGGGAAAGCACAGCAAGCTAGGAAGCTGCTTTGCACGTAGAGATAGGAAGTTGACATTACATAAACAAAAGGTTTCTGTAAGAATTCTGGAAACCAGCTGAGGATCTAGCATCCAGCTCACTATAAAACCAAGAAAAGAACAGCCCTCCACACATTATATATAGAATACATTGACTGTATTATACCGAATGGGGAAAAGTTGAAAGCATTTTGCTTTGGATCTGGAACAGAATATGCATGTCCACTTCCTTAACTGTTGACTTGAGAACTCAAGTCCAATATAGAACTAGAAGTTTCAGTGAGAGACAATATGGAGGAGAAAGAAATGAAGGGCATCAGAATTGGAAAAGAAACCAATGTTTGCAAGTGAGAAGTTGTTAGGAAAAACCTAAACACTGCACCAAAAAGTTGTTAATTTTGAAGTTTAGGTTACAAAATAAACATACTAAATACAGAGGATTTATTGCATGCTATTGATAAATTCACAGAGAGAGAAACTTGGAAAAAAATCTTGTTCGTAATTGCCATATAGAGAGGAGAGAGAGAGAGAAAGAAAGAAATGTAGCCAAAGAAATAATTATACTTCCATAATAAAAACTATCAAACATTAATGAAGTCATCCAGGACATAGAAAATGATAATTTTCCTTGCTCATGGATCACATGAACCAATATCAATAATTTGTCTATAATACCTATCTATTGGTTCAATATAATCCCTATCAAAATAACAATAACATTGCTTACATAATTAGAGAAGCAACCCTAAAATTGGAATCGCAGAATACCAAGAATACCCGAAGTGATCCTGCAAAAGGAAAAAAAAAATATCAAGGCAGAGGGTCCGATGCCATAGCCTAGTGCCTAAATCCTTGCCTTGCACTCTCTGGAATCCCATATGGGCACCGATTCATATCCCAGCTGCTCCATTTTCCTTCCAACTCCTTGCTTTTAGCCTGGGAAAGCAGGTGAGGACAGCACTCTTGACCCACTTTGGCTTAAGCATGATCTGTGGTTTGTTTTGTTAAATAAGCAATGGGAAAAGGCCCTCATGTTTTAAAGAATACTTCAGTTAGGTGGGACATCCATTAAAATATTAAGTTTATGTCCTTCAAAAGGAATAATACAGCTTGTAGTAATGTCAGGAGTTAAACAGCTTTCAAGTCTAACTTAGAGCGAATGCCCAACGTTGCTTTCTGCTAACACACACACTGAGTTCACTGAACTTCTCAGTTTCCTAACTTTCTACTTCCACCCTCCTTCTTCACTAGCTCCGTTCTCTACACAGAAGCCCACGTGAGCCCCCCAAATCATCAGTTAGTCCGTGTCACTGCTCAAAACCCTTTAGTGACTGCATTTCATGCAGAATAAAGCCAAAAAGCATTAAGAATGTCTATCTACAAGCTCCTCCTGATGATCCATCCAGACCCTCTGCTGCATCTACAGTTTCTTTATTATTCTTTGAACATTCCAGCCATGCTTTCTGTCTCAAAGCCTGTACACGTAACAGTTCTTCTGACTGGTATGCCCTACCTCTTAATATTTGCATGGTTGACTTTTTGAGATTTTTTTTTTTTGCTTCAGTATTGCCTTCTCTGTAAAGTCCATCATGTTTTCTCTATTTGCAAGCATTCTCTATTTTGATCTTTGTATTAGCCACCTCCTGATACTGTATATTGATTTACTTACTTTGTTTTGTTGGGCTCTCTCGCCCTGAATGTAAGCTCCATAAGGAGACTTCTGTTTAGTTTTCACTATGTCTTATTAGGTTATATACTAGTATTTGGCATATAATGAAGTTTTAATAAACGCCTTTGAATGCAAAAGTGAAACCAATGAGGATGAAATACTTTCTTCTTTTAAAATATTGCACCCATTCCTCTCCTTCTTTGAATACCTGCTCTCTTTGCTTATTTATACACAGAGCCTAAACGTGCTCATTCCTCTGGATGTGTAGCCTATTAGGCAAAAGTCTCGGGGACCGCGACGTTAGAGGGCAGTGCTGTACCTGACACGGAAGCTGCAGGAATTAGACAACTGACTTCTTCAACATGTTAGTTTCAGTGACCTCTCAGGTCCTTTAAATGACAATGTAGGAAAAAAAAAAGACTTGGTGTTTATTTTATTCACAGATTTTTTTATTTTTTAGGTTTTTATTTATTTATACTTAAAAAGAATTACAGAGAGGAAGAGAAAGATCTTCCATCCACTGGTCAACTCCCCAAGTGGCTATGATGGCCAGAGCTGGGCAGGTCCAAAGCTAGGAACCAGAACTTCTTCCTGGTCTCCGGTTTGGGTAGCAGGGGCCCAAGGACACATTTTCTGCTTCCTTTCTAAGAACAGTAGCTAGTAGCTCGGTTGGAGGTGTGAAAGGCTGGGCCACCCAGATGGGATGCCGGCATTGCTTTACTTGCTACACCACAATACCAGCCCTGTCATTATGCTGTTCAAACCATAGATCATGTTTAAGCCAAAGTGGGTCAAGAGTGCATTAGAATTTTAATGACTCTGGAATTGCCAATCTGTAACTTCGATCACTGTTTAAAAATTAACAGCAATAAAATTATGCTGTTATAAATATGCATATCTTTTATTTCCATCTTTAAAGTTAATTTGAAAAAAATATATAAAGGAAACTTGGAACCTTTTAAAGAAAGTGCTTATTTTGGGCCCAGTGCGATAGAGTAGTGGTTAAAGACCTCACCTTGCACGCACCAGAATCCCATATGGGCCTGGTGGCCCCACTTCCCATCCAGCTCCCTGCTTGTGGCCTGGGAAAGCAGGCAAGGATGGCCCAAAGCCTTGGGACCCTGCACCCACATGGGAGATCCAGAAAAGCTCCTGGTTTCTGGCTTCAGATCAGCTCAGCTCCAGCAGTTGAGGCTGCTTAGGGAGTGAATCATCGGACAGAAGATCTTCCTCTCTGTCTCTCATCTGCCTTTCCAATAAAAATAAATAAATCTTTTTTTTTTTTAAGAAAGTGCTTATTTTAGAAAAGTAAAAGGCTGAGATATGGAAAGGATGAGACAAAGAAATAGAGATTTCCCACTGCTGTGTTCACTCACTTCCAAAATGGTGTAGCGGTCCGCCATTCATGCACTTCAGTAATTCATATATTTGTAAATTTTACTGATCCAAATATTTTAGTGGTTCACAGAGAGAAAGCAAACTTGGGAACAATTGCACATACCCCTTAGTGTGCCACAAGCTCAACTTTAAACCCATCCATCAGGTTAGAGAAAAAGAAATGTGAATGAAACCCTTTTCTTTTTTCTTAAAGATGTAATGCTTACTTATTTGAAAGAAGGACCTATAGAGAAAAAGAAACAGAGAGATCTTCCCTCCATTGGTTCACTCCCTAAATGGCTGCAGTTTCTGAGGCTGGACCAGGATGCAGCCAGAAGCCATCCTCTGCTGCCGTATCCAAGTGTTTGTGTTCCTGCCCTTCCAAACTACCCTCATTTGTATGAGTGAGCATGCTGGTTTTTGCCTCCTAGGATTTGTACATCCTCAGCCTTTTCTTTGCCTTGGTCATATTGGCTAATCCTTTAGTTCACAGTTTAGATGTTACCTCTTGCAGAAAGCTTTCCCTGACTACCCTTCTCCATGTTCTTCTTCTTGATCCCTGTGCATTAGCCTAGTGGCTAAAGTCCTGGCCTCATATGTGCTGGGATCCCATGTGGGTGCCAGTTCGTATCTCTGTTGCTCCACTTCCCATGCAACTCTCTGCTTGTGGCCTGGGAAAGCAGTTGAGGATGCCCCAAAGCCTTGGGACCCTGCAACTATGTAGGAGACCAGGAAGAAGCTCCTGGTTCCTGGCTTCAGATCGGCTCAGCTCTGGCCATTGCGGCCAATTGGGGAGTAAATCAGCGTACAGGAGATCAAATTTCTCTCTGTCTCTCCTTTTCCCTGTAAATCTGCCTTTCCAATAAAAATAAATATTTAAAAAAATCCTTACAGTTCTTTTACCACACACATAGCACTCTATAATTGTACCTGATCCTTTTATCTCACTGCACTTTAAATTACATGAAGTCGGGAATATTTTTGCCTGTTCACAGTTGTGTCTCTGGTCTAGCTGTACAATGTTTAGTACATAACAGTAGCTGATGGATGGATGGATGGATACTAAATGAGAGGAAATGTCAAAGGGACATGGATTATTAACTTTGGTGGCCAATTTTCATAGTCCTACAAATATGAAGATTTTGGCATAAATTCATCCTGTGTATGAGTTAGAAGGTACCCAAGAAATCACGTTGCTCAACCTCCCACCCAAATTTAGAAATCCTAAATTGAGCCCTGTGTCCTGTCTAAAGGAATACCAACAAGGTGGCCTTATTTGTCAAGATAGTTAATTGTTGTGGTGTTGTATCTTATTTGTGTTTCCAAAGTGTTTTCGTCATAAAAACACTTTACTGCCATAAGTTCATTCACCCTTTTGCCTTCTGTCCTTCATCTAAATTCCGACTATTTGAGCATACAAAATTAATGTTTTCCTTTTTTCTTCTAAAAAACCCTTCCGAATATCGAAAGGGCATTATTATGCATTTCCTAAATTATTAGTTCTTAGGGTATAATGCATTGCCTAGGGAGTTGCCTAGGGAGAAGTTAAAACATGAGTGTCTGACCAAGTGGGTCTGGCATGGATCTTACAAAGCTGAAATTTTTAATACGCACTCCAAATAATTTAATGCAGAAAACCCATAGTTACAAAACACAAGCCAAGTAAAAATATATATATTTTTTTGATGGCCAAAGCCGGAAGTTTATTAGGGGCATCAGACCTTATACATTGAGAGTCCGTACTGTTTCCCTCTCTTGATTGGAATTCCTTTTGTTTTGTATATTACACCAGGTGTTCTCATTTACATGCTGTTTATACCAAAGGTAGCCATTTGGTTGTTGTCATGCAAATACTGTCCAATGAACTGCAAATCTGTGCTCGCTGACCTGCCAGGCTCACAATGTTCTCCTACAAATCCCCCTTCTGTGTTTTATAAAATTAAGCCTGAAACTTGTAGCTGGGGGAACATGCTCTTGGAAGAGCAGAAGAATGGGGAGAAACAATGTTATGTATATTAACAGCTATAATTTCTCCCGAGCTAACATGTTTTTGAATTTAACCTAAATCAGAGTTGCACAGGGACAGTGAACAGTTAACATCCATCATATGTAACAGCTGAGTATAAACTTAACATCACAGTTTCTATACAGTTAGTATTAACAGTTGATGAAAGTTTTAGGGAGAATCTCAACTTACAATTTAAACCTTGCCATTTATATAATTGAAATGTGATTTTACAGATTTCTATGCATTTAGGATAATCAAAACAGTCTTATAATTCTACCAAATCATAGAAAAGCGTTAGGCAGGTGAGCAGGGAAATCTCCAACAACCTAGTGAATGAGGAAGAATTGAACTCTATATCCTAACCTAGTAAAGTCCATGGAAAGCAAATAGGGAGCCTGACCAGTAAGTACAGGCTGAGCGATTATAAGTTAATGGCCTTTGCTCTGACTGTTCCAAATACTCTATATCCATGTCTCTCTGTAGCCTGATCAGTTAGGTACAAGTTGGGTGATTATCAGTTAGCTGACCTTTATTAGTGTCTGGTATCTAAAATAATTTTGGGGCTCACAAGCAACCCTGATGGTCGGTGTAAGAGAGGGCTGGGAACCACGGCTGGAGCTAGGTAAGAACTAGAGCAAGCTCCTCCTCTGAGTCCACTTGTTTCTGAGTGCCACCCGGGGCTCCTGGCTGAAGTTCCAATGTCACCAGACCCTATCACGAGGGAACTGGGCTACTTCAATCCCGTGTGGGAAATTCAATAGGAAAGGACTGACCTCAGAGTTCTCAGCCTCCAAGGGCACTCACCTTCCTTGTAATCCCCTTGGCAGTCGGGATAAGGTCCTCCTTGATGAGGCAGGCATCCACTGCTTCTGTAGTGAAAGCACATGGGAGACCTCCGGGGGTCTCTGGGACTAGGATAGAGAGCTCCTCTTATCCTCCTGCTCCGCCTTGAGATCCCTTCCTGCTCTGTACACACAACCTCCTTTAAGAGGGTGTCAGAGTCATCCTTGGATCCCACCACAAATTAATATGGCTTTTCTAATGTCTAAGGCAGTTAAGAATTTATTATCTATGAATAATAATTTACACTTAAAGTCTTCCTCAAACATCCTAAGAAGGTGGAGAATTTCTCTGCACTCCTGACCTGTAGTGGAACAAGAGGAATATTAAACCAATTTAGTTTTCAGTTCTTAGATGCAGTTCCACTGGGGGTTCCATCTTCTCCAGGGGCAGCGCTGCGTTGAAGGGAGTTGCTGCACTTCCAAGGTCAGATGAGCCATAGGAAACCACCGTTTTGAAGATCTATCAGGAAATTCTAGGGGTAAGAGCATAACCTTTCCCATAGATTATTAGTGTTCCACAGTATCAATCATTCAGTTGTATTATCAAATACACCATGAGGTCAGGGACAGTTGTGCTTGATGCACCAATCTCTTAGAACCCCTCATGTCACCTGGTATTGGGGAGGGGTCTGTCCTCCTCCTCCAATATTTCCTTGATGGTGATGGATCTTTCAGGAAGAGGTCGTGAAGCTGTCTTACTGCAGGCACTTCCTCCAGTGAATGGAGTCCCAGACTTTACATTACGAGTAGGCATCCACACAGGCTGCAGCTCAGTTCCTGGGAAAATAAGCATATCCTCTTCCCACAGTTAGCAAGGAGTCAGGCCCTCTACACTTGTGAGTGGCTAGGTCCCTCCATCAAACCAAAGACATCTGCGTTGGGCCTGCAAACTGCCTCCAGTAACACAGAGCTGCTGCTCACTAGAAGGCAAAATCTGAAGAAAATTTAAGGTGAATAAGACCAAATTAATGCACGCACAGGGGTAGCATATTCCCCCCTCTGATTTTAAAACATATATTGTTGGACAAAGTAAATTAGATTTAGTAACAGTTTAAAATCATGTAGATACTTTTATAATTCTATCAGAAAGCTCTGGGGAGTGGCTGTAGGTTGCCATAATCCCAAGGACACCTGCTCTTGCTGCTAAACAAACAGCAACACATAACAATTTTAAACAGCTTTTACAAAAGACAAAATGTTAAGACACACATGTATGCGCACACAAACACACAGACACACACACACTTTTGGAGACTTAAAATATCATTCTCAACCAAGCTTAGTAGTAGTGTTCACCAGAAATCTGTAAGTGAAACTGTTGCAGGATTTTTGACTCCGAGTATGGCAGCAACCTCAAATTCTTGTCTCACAGGAAAGAAGAATTTTCATGCGGACACAGTTTAGTTTTAACGCAAGATTTATTAGAAAAGCTGAGAAGAGAAGACTCCCGTCCTAGTGATGGGAGGGGGTTTTGAGATAGAAAGGACCCTCACCCCCTGCCATAGTGGCAGGAGGAAAAGGACCCCAGTGCTCTGCCATAGTGGCAGGAAGACAAGAACCCTAGTCCTCTGCCATAGTGGCAGGAGGACAAGAAGCAAAACCCTCTGCCATAGTGGCAGGAAGAGAAGAAGAACCCAAAACCCGAATGAATGGTGGGGAATGCACCTTTTAAAGGTTTCCCTCAAAGATGTTTCTCCATAAACAAAGAAAATTCCTGATTTCCATGGTACCTGGCCTTGGGACAAAAGGTCACAGAGATACAAAACATAGGACATTCCAGGCCTTAGGCAGATGTGTATTACTTCTTCCTGCTGTCCTTTCAATGATAAAGAGATCAGCCTGAGGCCCTCCCACAATGACCAGAGGGGATGGCTGATACTTCAGGTGGGGAATTGATATGCTAATAGCATCCCTGACCCTTGGAAGAGACGTGGTCTGGTGAATCCAAGACATGGTGGGGAAATTCTCTTTTACTCGGGGACCCAGAATACCCTAACTGCCTACTACCCACTCTAACTCCTCTCTCAAAATGATATTAAATCAATAATCTTGAACCAAGAAACTCAGTGAAAAACATTGATCGCCGCTATGAAATCCCTCTATCAATCTAAAAATGCAAATTTCAGTCTTCCCAGTAATATAGGCATCCTAAGAATACATAGTTAACAACCAGATACAACTTTAGAGCTAAATCATTAAAAGCATGTAAACTAAAATTTAAACCTTCACAATTCCATGGAAGCATAAACCATTTTGACACAATAAAAGTTTACTCCATTTTGCATTTGGCAATAATCTTAATATAATTCAATAGCCTGTTCAACTGTCTCCACAAAACAGGAGATAGATCCGTTGGCATTCTTGAGGCCTCGGAAGAATACCAAGGGAAGCCCTAGGATTTGAAACCTTTGAATACTTAAATGCTTTTTTAAAGATAGCTGAAAATATCTGAAAGATTTGTTGTGGAAGTTAGCATGACACATTATACATTACAATTGGTTATTGATGTGAGAACGTCACTCAAATATCTTTAAAACAAATACAAAACCTTGACACATTAAAGGCAGTGAGAGATTTGATAACTAGCCAAAAGCACAAGAATTACATTAATACATGCAAACACTTTAATTTAACTTATAGTTTGAAATAATCTAACAGTGTGTTACAGTTCAATTCTATACCAAAATCACGATAAAATTTCACTCCTTTTTTAAAATGTCTCCCCAAAAAACCCTCAAGATTTACAAAAGCCCAGTCTTTTCTTTGAATTCCAAGTTCCCAAAAGTTGCAATGGATATGCAGATGAAATCAGTTAGCTAAACATTTATCACAACAAAAGACCTTGAAATTGGTCAATATTGTGAAATCTAGCAGTTAAACTGAAGGCCTGTATCCCAGTTTTCTTGTATCCCAGTGTCCTCAGCATTACAAAACATTCCAAAAGACATGCAGTTACAACCTGGGTACATTAACACAAAAAGAGCAAACTTTCACCTTACAATGATATAATGCCGTCACCCAAATACTCCTTAAAGCAAGAACATCACTTTGTTAATTTTAAACAATAAGAACTTAATGAGACAGAGAACATAACTTAATATAAAAACTTGTACTTAAAAATTGGCATACATGATTAAGCAATGCTGTATAGAAAAAGTGCTATATGAATAACATGCATTCACCACAATTGATTGGAATTTCAGCCTCCAGGATTTACTTGCTGGCTGTTTTAAGTTTGAAGCTTCTCTGCAGGCACAAATTGAATAGGATGTTCCTGTTTTGTAAACTCCTGAATGTTTGGGACCTGGGGCTGGCTTCTCCAGGAGCCTCTGGCCACAGGCGTCTGCCACCACAATCAAATTCAGATTTACATTCTTTTTTTCCAGTGCCGGCCTCTTTGGCACTTAGGATGTATTCCTGGGGAGTGACTGTTAGAAGTATCAGCGTGTTATCTTTGAGTTGTAGGAAGCATCCGGCAATTTTTTCTCAGGTGTCCTGGCTTGCCACAGTTAAAACATTTAGCATTCATTTGCTTTTGAATGGCAAAAGTTTCAAGTGCTGCTAGGTGGGCACGGTGTTTAAATGTGCCTCTGTTGCAACAGGCTTTGAGGTAACCCAAAAGATCTTCCTTTTCTTTTATAGGACGAATAACAGCCTGGCAATCCTCGTTTGCATTCTCAAAAGCCAGTTGCTTTAATAACAATTTCCTAGTGCCTTCTCCTCTAACTTGTTTTTCTATGGAGTCTGTCAAACATCTTACAAAATCAGCATAAGATTCTCTGGCTCCTTGAAAGACTTTTGTATAACTGCCTGCAAATTCAGACCCAGCTTCAATCTTCTCCCAGGCCAAAATGCTACGTCTCGTATGTGAATGAGCACAGTTTGAGGTAGCAGTATCTGTTGCTCTGTAGTAACCCACTGTCCATCTCCGACTAACATATCATAAGTCAGTTGCCCCCCTCCAGGCAGTTGCCGACCGGTAGGGAAATCTCTCACAGGCTGCTCTTTGCCATCCTCCTCATCTGTACGTTTCTTTTTTAGACGTTTCTTTTTTAGAAATGTTACGGTAGCCTTTCCTGTTAGGTGGACCTCTTAAGAGTTCCCTTTTTCTTTCTTCCTTGCCCGAATTATGAAACACTTCTTTTTTGGCTACATTTTGGGGGTGTCTCCTCTTAGAGGAGTTTCTTGCACATTCCCCTTCTAAAATTATAATAACAGCTCTAATTAAAGCTGATATAATCCCAAAACTAACTTGAATATCTTCTATCCTTCCGGCTTTTTCAGCATTTCTCTGAGCAAAATTCTTAAATCCAGTTTCTAGTGTCCATTCATCTGGAGACCAACGATTATATTCATCAATAAGCTCTAAATAAGAACGCAATTGCTGCCTAGTTACCTTTGCTCCACTTTTCACTAAAAAATTCTGCATAAGAGAGATAAACGACCCTGCTCTACACTGGTTCTGGCCCATTGTCCCACTCACCACTTCCTGTGGGGGTCTCCGCTGCACTTTCTCTTCTTCTTTCAAGTCCCTGTTCAGGCGCCACTTGTCGCTGTCCCGCAGCAATGGACTTGGTGCACGGAGCCGATAATAACACGCGTGGACCCTGACTGATGGTCAAAGCCCCAAGTAAAAATATTTTTAAACACCTCTGAATTGTGTTCACAAAATTTAGTGCTCAAATCACTGGATATCTGTGTCTATCCTTTTCAAATGTAACGTCTGTGATGAAACCAAACGGTTAAATGCATGTCAACTAATAGAAAGTGGATTTACAATATTATCTCCTTTACCTTGATTTAAATTCTTTTATTTTGTATATAATTCTAAATTTTTGGATTGATTTTACATAGATGATTAGGGTGCCAAGGGTCAAGGGCTAGAGGAAAGTGGCTGAGGCTAATGTTTCCACATTCTTTTTTTTTCCTACCTGCTCAGGGGGAAGGGAGGAGACAAGGGCAGAAGACACACCCAGCCTCCCAAACGCCATTGTACCCTGCTCAAGAGATTTTGATAGTGCCCCATTTCTGAATTACTGCTGATCTCGCCACTCCAAGCATGTTGAAATCTTTCCAGAATCCGTTGATTAACATAGTCACCTTAGAGTTTTCATTTGCCCAGATATTTATTTACTGCCAAGCAAACAATTGGCTGTGGTATTTGATCAATTTTTTTTCTATGCTTTGTCCTCTGTTATGGTACCAGGTGTCCTCTGCAGGCTCCAATATGCTGCCATATCCTCCATGTGCACCTGGATATACTGTCCACTGCTCTGTCTAAACGACTGAGGGGATCCAGCTCTGACACATGCACTCCATGGTCAGACCATGAAACATGCAATTCTCTCCATGGTTGCAAGTTCTGAGTCCAGCGGTTCAGTTGTGGGAATCCCAAAAGAAACTTGATCTGAGGCGATCCCAGACCTGATTCTTGTGTGTGCATGCCAATACAGGGCCCGGCACAGTCTGTCACCCAAACCAGCCTATGCACACACTGGTAGTTGCAATTGCTGGGTCAGTTCTGTCTCCAGCCTTGTTTTCCACACAAACCAATGGGTGTTGGAGCCTAGCCAGATTCTTCTATCCATCACACACTTGGCCTTCATGCAAATAGGTGGGGGCTGCAGCCTAGTCAGAGCAACTCACAATAATCCCCACCAGGCATGTTCCCTGCCCAGGTTCCCATACCTGCCAGTATGTACAGCAGACGGGTCCAGTATGTCCCTGATCCTGTTCATTTCTCATACATGTCAATGGGCAATGAAGACCAGTTCAATCCAACCAGCCCACACACCTGCCGGCGGGTTCCACTCTCTGTCCAGCCATGCCTACCCCAGTCCTGGTTCTCATGTTCACCAGTGGGAGTGGCAACTCAAGAGGGAGGTGTCCACTGTTTCCTTAATGGGCCCACTCCCACTCCTGGACTTTGCACTCTTCAGCTGGCTCTGAAGTTTAACTTGACAGAATTTGCTACCCTGCCCCCAGTACCAGCATCTGCCAGCTGATGCTGCAGCAAAGCCCAACTCACCCACACCCACTCTGGCTTATGCATGCTCCATAAGGTACAGTCATCCAAGCCTGGCTTTCCCCTGATCCAGCTCACGTGTAGGCCACCAGGTATTATAGCCCTGTGTGGCCTGGTCTGCCCGCATCCCAGCTCTAATACTCTCCTGTAGGAGTGGTGGTCCAACAGTGAACCTCCTTGCAGACCCCATACCAGGTTTGCCCAATTCCCTAGGGATCTCACGTGTGCTGGTTGGGTGCTGTGGCCCAGTCTGGCACAGCTCACCTCACCTAGGCATTTGCCATTGGGTGCTGTAGCCTGGCCGGGCAAGCCCCACCCCTACTTCCTGCTCATGCTGGTGGGGCTACAGCCTAGCCCAGCCCAGCTGTCCCCCAGTCCCGGCCCTAATGTAGACTAGCTAGCATTGTGGGACAAAGGAGCATGAACCACACCCCACTCTGATTCTGATTTGCCAGCGGGTGATATGAATTGACCCAGCCTCGCTCTCCCCTGACCTCAGCCATATGTATGCTAGTGAGTACCATTCCCTGGCCTGCTCTGGGCTGCTCCCTGTCTTGGTTCTTGTACTCACCTGCAGGAAATGTATCCTAACAGAGTTCCCCAAGTTCCTCCATCAGAACCTCTCCAAATGCCAGATTTCCCACCCACCAGCGGGTCGATGGGCCAGCCCTACTTGGTCTACCTCCTGTTCTTGCAGGAACAGTACCGTTTCCTGACCAGCCCTCACCCATTCTGGTTCTTGTTGGCTGCTACAGCCCAGCCAAGCCTGTTCCACACCAAAACACAGCTCATGTGTGGTTCCATAGGGGCAGAGACCTAGCCCAGCCTCTCCTACGCCCACCCTGGTTCTCAAGAGTACCAGTGGGTGCTGGAGTCTGGCCCAGTCTGGCACACCCCAGATCCAGTCCACACATGTGCCGAAGGACACTACAGCCATGTCCAGACCAGACAGCAGCCCCACTCCTGCCATCGCATTTACCCAATGGGAACCAGTACTCAGGGCATCTCCTTAGCTCCCTAACCAGGCCTATTCCCAGCCACAGATCTTGTGTGTTCCAGTGGTTGTTCTGACTCAGCACATTGCAGTCCCTCTCCTGTCTTGGCCTTTGTGTTCAGATATCTGCCTCAGTCCCAACTTTTGCTGGTGGGTGCTGGTACCTGGCTCCACTCAGTCTGTTCCTATCCTTGTCTCATGCAGACTGGTATGTGTGACAGTCTAGCCCAGTATGACCTGCACCCGAGCTTGATTTTTGCACTCACCAGTGAGCTAAGGTTTGCTCGGCCCTGCCCAGTCCGCCCCTTCCAAAACCAACCCCACACAACTGTCAGTGGATGGAACTACCTTGCCCATCATGCCTGACCCCTAGGTCAGGACCACGTGCTCACCAGCAGGAGCTGTGGTCCCATACGGGAGTTTACCAGGTTCCCCCACTCGGCCCACTCCCAAACCCAGATTTCACATGCGCCAGCAGGTGCTAGGTCCTTGTCTGGCATAACCCGCCCCTCCATCTTGGCCTTTGTATGAGCTGTTGGATGTTGTGGCCTGGCCCACTCCACACCCTGTTTTAGGATGCACATACTGGTGCTGTAGCTTATTCTTAGCCCCAGTACCCATGAGTGTTAGTGGGTTCCCTGTTCACACTAGTTTAGCCCATCACCTCCTCAACTCTTAAGCTAACCGTCGGGGGCCCACTTATCCCCTGCCACCCCTGGACCTGGTTCTCTCGCTTGCTGATTAGTGTAATGGCCCTGCCTAATGTGACCCTTACCCCATTCTGACACTCAGGTACTGAGGTCTAGCCTTGCCAGACAGGTCCCCCAGCCCTAACTTTTGTGTGGGCTGGCATGCTGTGGTCAGTGATGTTCTGTGCTAACAAACACATCTCAGGACTCCCATGTGTGCTGGTCTGACCCATACAGATTTTCCAGTCTGTCTCTTCTAAACCACCAGGTCTCAGTCCCCTCACTTACCTGCAAGTGCAGTGGCCCTGTTGTGTGTCACTCAGGATTCATTCCTCACCTACATGTATACTGGTTTTATCCATGGATGTTCCTAGGCAGTAATTCTTCAATCCCAAGTCCCCAGAGCTTGTCAGTGGGTGGCCAGCGGGCAGACCCAGCATCAATAGGCATACTGGCTGCCCAAGTGTACATGGAGCAGGCTGCTTTTTAAGTAGTCAGGCCAGGCTGCACCAAAAGTGGCCGATGGAGCGGAGGTTGCAGTTTGCATGCCCGGCCTGATTTAAATTCTTCTACTGAAAATATCCACATTGCTTTGCTAATGATCAGTAGATTTGTCACATGATTTTCTCTATGGATCTACTGTTAAATAATATCTGTCAGGGTAGGGAATAAATTATAAGGAATAAATGACCCAGAGCTCACAGGTACACAAAGAAAGAAGAGTGAATGTGATAACAGTAAGTAAACATATATCCTAATGAGAGAAAGGAATAAGTATCTCTACCAAAGATGGCACAAAGGGAGCAGATATTTAGCCTAGTGGTGAAGATGCCCATGTCCTACATCAGGATGCCAGTGTTTGGTACCTAGCTTCAAGTACTGAGTCTTTTCTCCTGCTAACGTATGTTCTGAAAGGCAATGGAGGATGGTTCCAATACCTGGGTCCTTTCCACCCAGTACCCATGGGAGAGGGTGGGAGACCTAAATTGAATTCCCTGCTTCTCAGCTTCAATCCCAGCCCAGACGTGGTCACTTGTAGGCATTTGGGGGGTAAACCAGGGAATGGGAGTTCTCTCTATTTGTATTTTTTTTATTTTGTTATTTTGTAAAAGATTTATTTTATTTTTATTGGAAAGGAAGATCAGAATTGTGGAGAGAAAGAAACAAAGAGAAAGATCTCCATCCACTAGTTTACTGCCCAAATGGCCACAATAGCTAGAGCTGAGCAAATCTGAAGCCAGGAGCTAGGAGTTTCTTCTGAGTCTCCCGTGTGGCTACAGGGTCCCTAGGCTTTGGATCATCTTCTCCTGCTTTCCTAGGCCATAAGCAGGCAACTTGATGGGAAGTGGAGTAACTGTGACAGGAACCAGTGCCCACATGAGATCCTAGCACTTGCAATGTGAGGATTTAACCATTGAGCAATCACGCTGGGCCCTATCTCTCTATATTTTTAAAGGCAGCAGAAAGACTTCTTGATAAGTCCAATTCCCTTTTCTATGCCCACGAGATTTCCCGTGGTCATGCATTTGCAGGAGTTGCTGTTCACTGTCACCTGCTGGCCCTCTCTTTGAAGCCAGATTAACAGTCTGCTTTTTCCCTTATTAGAAAGCTGGTAGAGCTTCTGTGTATTGGCTTAACCCACAATAAGCATCAATGCTCTGTAATCAGCCTTCCTCACTCCAACCCTTGCCACATCAGCAGGAGTTGGAGCTTTGGCACACTTCTTTGGAACACTTTTGAACTCTAACAGATTACTGAGGGTACATTGGCATATTGGCGGAGGATGATCTCAAACTCTAAAAATAGTTACGAGCACAATTCTCCCACATGCATACCAGCTGAATAGGTCTGGCAAGATGCTTTCAAGCTCATAAAATTGTCTGGGAATGCATGCTTCAATCCACTTGTTACACAGATTAGCACCTTCTGTTATGACACCAAGGTTCTGCACCTTCTACTCCAAACAGTAAGCAAAATTTATTAGCCCGACCAATTTTGTGGATTTGGCCTTAAGGAAGTAAGGAGTGTAATTTAATTGCTCACAAGGTCAAGAGTCTGAAGCTCTCAGGCATCAGGGGGAGTAGCCATATTGAATGAAATCACAGGAATAGAAATAGTTGTCTTCAACCGAAACTGTAAGTCTGATAAGAAACCAAGGATATAAATAACAAAGCATTGAAACACAGTAGCTTTTTATTGAATGCAAGGATAGTTACTCCCACTATGACATGGAGAGAGGAGAGTTCACAATGTGGTACTGAGAAAATGGGATTGTACTGGGGCCAACACAATGGTATCACAGGTAATCCTCCACCCTGTGGTGCCAGCATCCCATATGAGCATTGGTTGATGTCCTATCAATTCCACTTCCTACCCAGCTCCCTACTTGTGGCCTGGGAAAGCAGTAGAGGATGGCACAAAGCCTTGGGATCCTGTACCTGTGTGGAAGACCCAGAAGAAATTACTGGCTCACAGTTTCAAATCAACTGATGTCTGGCTGTTTTGGCCATCTGGGGAGGAAACCAGTGGATGGAAGTCCCTCTCTCTCTGTCTCTCCTTTTCTCTCTCTACATTTTGCCTTTCAAATTAAAATAAATAAATCTGGAAAAAAATAAAAAGAAAAAAGAGGGCCCGGTGTGGTAGTGTAGTGGTTAAAGTCCTCTCCTTGCATGCGCCAGAATCCCATATGGGCATCGGCTCTAATCCCAGTGGCCTCTCTTCCCATCCAGCTCCCTGCTTGTGGCCTGGGAAAGCAGTTGAGGACAGCCCTGAGCCTTGGGACCCGGACGAGGTTCCTGGCTTCTGGCTTCAGATTGGCTCAGCTCCAGCTGTTGTGGTCACTTGAGGAGTGAACCATTGGATGGAAGAAATTCCTCTCTGTCTCTCCTCCTCTCTCCTCTCTCCTCTCTGCATATCTGCCTTTCCAATAAAAATAAATAAATCTTTTTTTAAAGGGATTGTACTATTTCTGATGTTAGAATTAAATTACTTCAGTTCTCATAGGCCCATGCCCATATGTGCGCATATGCCTCAAAAGGATTGGCACCAGTCTTTTTTAAGTGATACTTAGGAGCTAAATGTTAGGTGGCGATTTTGAGGCTCATATGCGGGTACTTGAAAAAGTTTGTGGAAATTAAATTAAAAGATGAGTTTATTTTGGTGCAGAAAGTCTTGCAATCCATGCATATGTGTGGTCTTCAAAAAGTTCATGGAAAATATATTATCAAAAAACTGTTTAATATTCAAAGTTTTTCCATTTTCCATGAACTTTGTGGTAGTCACTGTTGCATTCTCTTGTTCATGGAACAAATACTTTCTTTGAATTATATACCAGAACCTAAAACATAAATTTGACACAATCCCTGCCTTCTAGGCGTTGTACGACTGAGAATAAGGCAAGTAAAAAAATAATAATGTACCATAATATCTAATCTGATAGAAATAAACATGGGATGCTTTGAGAATACAATATGAACTTGAGGGACATCAACTGGTGGAAAGCTGAAGAAAGACTTTTTGGAGAAGTGATTCCTGAAGTGGATCCTAATGAGCAAGAGTGACACAGAAGGAAAAAAATGGGGAAGGAGATAATTTCAATCAAGGGGAACATTATGATGTGTGGTGGGAAATGTGGATAGGTTAGGACACAAAATATAAAGTAAGTGGGTGATGAAAAAATTACACTAGAGAATAGATAGAAGCCAACTCATAAAAGACCTGTGGGTTATGCTAAGTTAGTTGGACTCTTCCTTTGTAAGTGGAAAGAAACTGGTAAGTGTACACTTTTGATAAGTCATCCTGGCAGTGTTGTGGAGTATGGATAGAACTAAAAATAAGAGCAGAAGCAGGGGGTTATTTAAGAGCTGATGTGATAGTCTAGGAGAGAAATGATTTGGCTCTCAACAGACAGTAGCACGGAGAGTAGTTGGGAAAGTGCCCATCTTTTTGGAGTTTATTGAACTTCTTTGAGCCATTAGTTTATCACTTTGATCAAATTGTTATTTCTTCCTGTTACATCATTGTCTATTTCTTTTGGATTTTTTTTGAGAGTCTAGCTTTCTGCATACTAGCTGAAGGTATCTCTTTTCTCTGTGTATTTTTAAAAGATTTATCCAAAAGATAGAGATCCATTTATTTACATTTTTTTAAAGATTTATTCTAAAGATAGTGATGGGGGAGAAGACGAAGAGAAAGTTCTTCCATCTGTTGGTTTACTCCCCCAATAGTCACAGGGGATGCCTGTACTGAAGCCTGAAACCTAGAATTCCATTCTGGTCTCCTACATGGGTGGCAGGGGCCCAAATACTTGGGATGGGGGACATCTGCTGCTGCTTTCACAGGTGCATTATCTGGGGGCTGGGTCGGAAGAACAACAGTCAGAGGTCAAATTGAAATTTTGACATGGAATACTGGTCTTGCAGGCTACAGCTTTACCTGCTGTATCACAATACAGGCCGCTGCCCAATTTTCCTTTGCATTTTTTGTATTTCTTTTAGATGGTTTTTAGTGCTGTGTCTTTGTAATCACTGACGTTTTCTTCTAGATTGTCTTGTTTACAATTAACCTCACCTGAGTGTTGGTGGTCTTTGTCATAGTTTTCATAATATTCAATTTGGTGCATTTTCATTTTATTTCTAAAATCTTCATTCTCAGTTTTTGTGAAAAACAGGTAGAGGGAGAGAGGGAGAGAAGAGAGAGAGAGAAAGAGAGAGAGAGAGAGAGAGAGAGAGAGAGAGAGAGAACAAACTAGCTGATTAATTTTGTGGCTTAGTTCATTCCTCAGAGATCCAAAATAACTAAGGATGGTCTAAACCAAAAGATCCAAGAACTATATCAGGGTCTCCCACATGGGTGGCAGGGACCCAGGTACTTGAGCCGCCAGCTACTGCCTGCCAGAGTGTACATTAACAGGAAGTTGAATCAAAAGCATAGAAGTTAGGACTCGAACCATGCATTCCAGTATGGGATGCAGGTGTCCCACTTGGAATTTTAATTAAGCCAAAGGCCAATTCTTTGGTGTATTTAAAAAAAAATCTTCCAGATGTCTGCTATCAATTTAAACATAAGGACATAGAGCAGAGTGATAATGACTTCTGTTGCTTGTGTTTATAAATTGGGCACTTTTCTTTTTTTCTGAGTGTGAGATACAGTGCTTCCATTTACTGGTTCTCTGCCCAAATGCTCACAGTAGCTAGGCTAGGCCAGAGCTGAGTCAAGGCTGAATTCTGGAGGCAACAACTCATGAAAGGTCTCCCACATGCTTAAGAGCATATTTACCCTATGATTGAGATATAGAACATTTTGGACTCTAGCATAAGGAAATTATAAATGAGACAACATAATTTTTTCATAGTAATCTCAATAACAAGGTAATGTATAATTTATTAGTATTGGGTTAGTATTGGGTGTTGTACAGTAGATAGAGCTATTTGTGAGGCTGGCATCCTGTATGAACACCTGTGTGAAACCCAGTTGCATCACTTCCTTTTTAAAAAAATCATTTGTATTATTTTCCATGATACAAATTTGTAGATATAAAAATTCTGTCATGACCTTCCCTTTCTCTCTCCCCATTTTTCCTCCCCAGCATATACCCTCATATCATTACAATAGTCCTTTTCTAATAGTTACAGATTTAATATTGGGATTGCAGGTATAGAAAATGATGGAAAAACTAATATGACATTGTCAAGGTACATATAAGAGTTTTACTGTAAGTCCTCCTTTTTTTTTCAGGAGGAGAGATGCCTACTGTGACATATCTTCTCTTCCTGGAATGCTAATATTCATTATATAGCTCATCTATGGGAATATATGTATAAAATTTTCACCTATATATCTATTTACTTTGTATTTAGTATGAATGCTATGCCTTATATCAGAGAGAACAAATCATCTTTGTTCCTTTTGGATTGGTTCATTTCACTGAGCGTAATGGTCTTTAGTTGGGACCATTGTGTTGCAAATGGCAGGATTTCATTCTTACTAATGGTTGTGTAGTGTTCAATGGAATAGATGTACCACAGCTTCTTTCTCTATTCCTCTTCCAATGGGCATCTGGGTTGTTTCCATGTCTTCACTATTGTAGATGGTGCTGCTATAGATATAGGTTTGCAAGGTGCTTTCTCAAGCATATTTCACTTCTTTTGGATGTATGCCCAGGACTGAAATGGCTGGGTCATATGGTAGATCAATTTTCAGTTGTCTTAGCATTCTCCATACCGGTTTCCACAGTAGCTGTATCAGCCTACACTCCCACCAAAAGTAGAGTAAGGTATTTTTTGCCCACATCCACACCAGCAGCTGTTGTTAGTAGATTTTTTCATGTAGGAGAGTCTTACTGGAGTTTAGCTTATTTGCTTTTCCTTAATAGTTAGGGAGCCTGAGCATTTTTCATATGTATGTTAGCCATTTGAATTTATTCTTTTGAAAAATGGCTGCTCATTTCCTTTATCCACTTCTTCAGAGGCTTCTTCATTTTTCTATTTTTTTTTTCTGAAGCTCTTTGTGAATCCTGGATATTAGTCCCCTATCTGATTTCCAGTTTTACTCCATGATGGTATGAGAAGAGACATGGTATGATTTCAATTTTTAAAAGTTTGCTGATTCTTGTTCTGCAGCATGCAATGTGATTAATCCTAGAGAAATGTTCATGTACTGAGAAAAAAATTATATTCTGTGTTTGTAGGACAACAAGTACAGTACTGTATATATCAATTAAATCCATATGTTCTATTGTCTGGGTGAGCTCGGTTGTTTCCTTGCTGAGCTTCTGTTTCATCAATATGTCCAGTAAAATTAGTGGGGGTGTTACTGTCCCTTCATTATTATCGTATTGCAGTTTCTGTTTTCCAGTAAATCCATTGATATTTGTTTCGTATAGCTAGATGCCTTGGCATTTGGTGTATATACATTGATTATGGTGATTTCTTCTTGATAAACAGATCCCTTAATTATTGTGTGGTGTCCTCCTTCATTCCTTTTAATGTTTTTTTTTTTTTTTTTTTTTTGCATCGAAGCCTGTATTATCTGATATAAAAATAGCTACACTAGCTTGGTTTTCCTTTCCATGAGCTTGGAATATTCTTTCTCATCTTTTCATTTTCAGTTTCCATGTACCTTTGTTGGCAATATGTGTTCTTGTAGGCTACAATTAGATGGAGCCTGTGCTTTGATCCAGTCTGCTTATCTATGTCTTTTGATTGATGATTTTAAGCCATTTGTGTTCAGGGTTTATATCAGCAGATAGTGATTTGGTCCTGCCATTTTAGCACTGGGTTTCTCATTGTTTGATTTAGGTTTCTTTTATTGTTTTATTAAGATGTTCTTATTTACCGTTGGATTTGAGATGTGCTTTTTTGTTTTTTTTCTGTTGTAGCATGTCTTTAAGCAGCATTTATAGGGCAGGTCTGGCAGAGGTGAAGTCTTTCAACTTTTGTTTGCTTTGGAAATAGTTTCTTTCATTTTCAAATGAAAAGGAAAGCTTTGCTGAATATGTTATTCTAGGGTGACTTTAATTTTTAAAAATTTTATTGTATTTTATAATTTTTTAAGTATTTGGAATATGTCACTTAACTCTCTTCCAGCCTGTAGAGTTTCTTCTGAGAAGTCAGCTGTGAGTGCGGTTGTAGTTCCTCTATAAGTTTATTGACTTTTCTCACATGCATATTTAGGTATTTTTTATTTATGTTCAAATAAAGAGTGTGGTTATGATGTGTTGTAGTGAGGGTTGCTTCTGGTCAAGTATATTCGTGGTTCTCTGTCCTTCTGTATTTGGATTCACCTGTCTTTCTCTATGTTGGGGATATTCTCATTTATTATTTCATTGAATACATTTTTCAACCCTGCTTTTCTTTACACACCTTCAGGAATACTCATAATCTTTATGTTTTTCCTTTTGATGGTGTCACAAAACTTGTATAGTTTTCTTAGCTCTATATAGTTCCTGTTCTAGCTCTCTGACTGTTTCAACATTTTCATAAAGGGTGTCTTCCGGAAAGTTCTGAAATTCTTTCTTCTGCCTCGCTCACTCTGTTATTGAGGCTTTCCATTGAATTTTTAATTTGCTCTATTTTACTCTTCATTTCTATTTGATCCCTTTTCAAAGAGCTTTGTCCTGTGTAACATGTTCCTTGAACTCCTTCATCTGCTTCTGGGTGTTTTTAAGGAGCTTTATAGTGCTCTAAAATCCTTTTCCTGACAGCTCCTCAATGTCTTCATCAGTCAATTTTGAGGCTGAAATATCCTTCTGATCCTTTGTGGGGGAGGCACTGGTAACCTTTTTCTTCCTGTCAGCACCTCTTCTTTTGCCCGTGGCCATTGCAATACAGAATAGTGGATTATTCTCAAGAGTAATTTTTAACCTGTGTCAGCTACACGTTCATAGTCAATTTTACTGATCTCATTTAATGCCCCCCAGCACTCTCTCTATTGAGTTTTAGTTCTGGACTACCATGATGTGCTCCTGCCATACCCTCCATAGCTGAGGCTCCCAAGCCACCACTCTGCATCTGCTGTGGTCCTGTGTTGTAACCACACCATTGTCTGCTCAACCTTTTTCCCATTCACAGCCCCAGCAGTACCTGGGATTAAGAAGATACAAACTGTGTCTTTAAACTGGATCACAGGGCTGTCAGTGGTGTTCATCCCTGATGAAGGTTCATGGCTTTTTTTTTTTTTCCTTGCTGGAACCTGATAGCAGCTAGGTCTAGGAGGAACTTGAACCTTTGTGTGACTGGAGCCTGTGAAATGTTATTTTCCTGCTGGAATATGTCACTTCACTCTCTTCTGGTCTCTAGGGTTTCTTCTGAGAAGTTAGCTGTGAGTGCCATTGTGGTTCCTCTATAACCACAAATGCATTGAGCTGGTACTGGGCTCTCCCCGGGCTTAAAGCACGTGCCTCTCAATGTTATTCCTTCCCACCAGGGTCTGTGCCACCGTGGCACAGAAAATGGCACCCAATGTGGAACTTGTGGTGCTTTTTGGGAGGCTGTGTTGTGAGCTTCACCCCATTCCACTGCTCTGTTTCTGGTTGTAAGCAGATTTTAAAAAATCACCAGGACTTCAATTCTATGACTTGATTTACTTTCTGCATCCCTGGGGACTTCTGTTTCCCACCTGTCTGCTTGTGGAGCTCTAATTGCCACTGGAGTATCTGTTTGCTGCTACTGTGCACTGTCTCTGCTGCTTCTCATGTCCATGGGTCCCAAAATTTTCCTCTGCTGTCAGCCCTTGACTCCTATTACCTGGGATACTCCCCTCTCTGCTTCTCTGCTAGTACTTCTCCATCTGCTTTAAGCTGTCCTCACCCTATTCTGCTGTCTTGCACTTTTCTGCTTCACTTCCAATCTTGCTCCTTACTAATGAGACTGGAAAAGCAGGATAAGATAGCAAAGGAACTTGCATCCTGGCCCTTACTGTGGGAGATCTAGAGGGAGTTCCAGGTTCCTGGCTTTGAACAGACCGGCCCTGATCATTTCAGTCATTTGGGACGTGAAACAGGAAATGATCTTTCTCTGTCTATCCTTCTCTCTCACTGTAACTTTGCCTTTAAAAAAAATGAATAAAATTGATCTTAAAAATTAAGGAATATGTAAGAACATAAGACGATACACAGATCACATCATATATATAAAGTAATATAAAATATAAAATATATATGGTTATGATAGGTATAAGAAGAATGTAACAATAAAATAATACCCTTGTTATATTTCTATAAAATAAATATGGATATTTATAAATAAGATTAAAGGCTAAAATTATGCCATTTAAAAGATGATAATTTGGGGTGTATAAAATATAAAATAAAATATGTATTCATTTCTACTGGAAAATCAGATCTACAGAGTGAAGGAGAGATAGAGCAGATCTTCCATCCAATGGTTCACTCCCCAAGTGGCCGCAATGGTTGATGCTGAGCCAGTCTGAAGCCAGGAGCCAGAAGCTCCCTCTGGGTCTCCCGTGAGGGTACAAAGTCCCAAAGCTTTAGACTGTCCTTGATTACTTTCCCAGGCCACAAGCAGGGAGCTGGATGGGAAGTGGAGCAGCTGGGACACCAACCGGCACCCATATGGGATCCTGGGCTACTGCGTCGGGCCCAAAAAGGACTTTTTTTTTTAAGATTTATTAATTTTACTTGAAAGAATGACACATCAAGGAGAGATAGAGAGATCTTCCATCTGCTGGCTCACTCCCCAAATGGCTGCTGTGGGAACCAGAAGCTTCTACTAGGTCTCCCATGTGGGGGTAGGTACCCAAGGACTTAGTCTATCCTCCACTGCATTCTCAGGCCATTAACAGGAAGTTGGATCAGAAATGGAGTAGCCATGACTTGAACTGGTGTCCATATGGGATGCTAGCATCACAGAGCCTCAGGCAGAGGATTAGCCTGATAAGCTACTCTGCTGGCCCTTGGCTTATATAATTTATAAAAAGATACCACTTAAGAAGTGAGTATGCTGCATAGTACTCTTTTTTTAGACATTAATAGAGACCGATATGAGCCAGTCTAAAGTCAGCAGCCAGCAGCCAGGATCTTCTTCCAGGTCTCCCATGTGGCTGCTTTGGACCATCCTCCACTGATTTCCCAGGCTGTAAGCAGGAAACTGAATTGGATGAGATGCAACTAGGACTCTAATGGGTGCCTATATGGGATGCCAGCATTACAGGGAGGGAATCAACTTTATATGCTACCTCACCTGCCCCTGGCACATATATTTATAGAAGAGGGAATGGAGGCTGATACAGGATAAGGAACTTTCCAAGGCCAGATAATTAGTAAGCAACAGAAGTATAAAAGCAGAAAGGTCTGTGACGATGTATCTGCGGTAGTCCAAAGAAAATAATCACTGTGCACTAGAGATGATATTAATAGTAGGACAGTTTTTACACATTTATGTGTTTGGTTTTGCCAGCCCATCAAAGGCTGTTTCTTAAAGTAAGTAGGAGAAGCAGCTAAGAAAGTTTCAAACTCCTCTGAAAGTCTGAGTCTTGAAAAAAAAAAAGAGGTTTCAATCTAAGTGGAGGTTTTTAGGCGAAAGTTTTGTTAAGGAGTGTTTAAGACATACAAAATGGAAGTTGATGATTTCATCAAGAGAAACCTAGTTGTTTGATAATTATCATCTTAGAAGCACGTCCTCCATTATTTAATGAGTAGGGCTAGCTGCTTCAATAAGGAGACTTGAAACCACAAGAAAGGAGAAAAGTGTGTTAGTTTTCTACATTAATTACACCTGTTTAGAAACCTGAGGTCATCAGAAGCAATACATTTTCCTCTACGTTATAACATTGTACCATAATTGCAGGCTTAAGTTCTTCAGCAAAATAAATATCCTCTTGAGCATTATCATTGGCACCTTAAACCTATAATGTAAGTGAAAGTTGAAATTTCCAATCACCTCATGAAAATTAAACATACCTTGAAATATTCTGCAGTATTTCCTCATATGCTCCCTTTTCACTTAGGGAACTGAGCTTTGACTCTTGTCTCTCATAATATTCTCTTTGGCTGAGTAGAATCGTGCTGTGATCCATGGTAAAGAATAAGCATGTCTTATTGCCAAATGGAAAGAAAACTTGGATTTTTTAGGGCTATGTTGAATTTGTCAGTTATATACCATTATATTTATAGGTTCAACCTTTTAAAAAGATTTCATTATATATTAAAAAACAAAAACCCCAGAGACACACTTTGAAATTGGGCACACAATCCCTAAGTAAGTCTCCCAACAAGAACCAGAATGGGTGAGGGCTGGTCAGGAAACGGTACTGTTTCTACAAGGACTGGAGGTGGACTAAGTAGGGCTGGCCCATTGACCCGCTGGTGGGTGGGAAATCTGGCATTTGGAGAGGTTCTGATGGAGGAACTTGGGGAACTCTGTTGGGACACATTTCCTGCAGGTGAGTACAAGAACCAAGACAGGGAGCAGCCCAGAGCAGGCCAGGGAATGGTACTCACTAGCATACATATGGCTGAGGTCAGGGGAGAGGACAGGCTGGGTCAATTCATATCACCCGCTGGCAAATCAGAATCAGAGTGGGGTGTGGTTCATGCTCCTTTGTCCCACAATGCTAGCTAGTCTACATTAGGGCCGGGACTGGGGGACAGCTGGGCTGGGCTAGGCTGTAGCCCCACCAGCATGAGCAGGAAGTAGGGGTGGGGCTTGCCCGGCCAGGCTACAGCACCCAATGGCAAATGCCTAGGTGAGGTGAGCTGTGCCAGACTGGGCCACAGCACCCAACCAGCACACATGTGAGACCTAGGTGTGGGGAGTGGAGATGAAACCAGTAGGAGGACTGCAGGTGAACCCCCTGCTGGGCCACTACGACCCCACTGGTGAGCATGAGAGCTGGGATCAGGGACAGACCAGACCACACAGGGCTATAATACCTGGTGGCCTACACGTGAGCTGGATCAGGGGAAAGCCAGGCTTGGATGACTGTACCTTCTGGTGCATGCATGAGCCAGAGTGGGTGTGGGTGAGTTGGGCTTTGCTGCAGCATCAGCTGGCAGATGCTGGTACTGGGGGCAGGGTAGCAAATTCTGTCAAGTTAAACTTCAGAGCCAGGAGTGGGAGTGGGCCCATTAAGGAAACAGTGGACACCTCCCTCTTGAGTTGCCACTCCCACTGGTGAACATGAGAACCAGGACTGGGGTAGGCATGGCTGGACAGAGAGTGGCACCTGCCGGCAGGTGTGTGGGCTGGTTGGATTGAACTGGTCTTCATTGCCCATTGACATGTATGAGAAATGAACAGGATCAGGGACAGACTGGACCCGTCTGCTGTACATACTGGCAGGTATGGGAACCTGGGCAGGGAACATGCCTGGTGGGGATTATTGTGAGTTGCTCTGACTAGGCTGCAGCCCCCACCTATTTGCATGAAGGCCAAGTGTGTGATGGATAGAAGAATCTGGCTAGGCTCCAACACCCATTGGTTTGTGTGGAAAACAAGGCTGGAGACAGAACTGACCCAGCAATTGCAACTACCAGTGTGTGCATAGGTTGATTTGGGTGACAGACTGTGCCGGGCCCTGTATTGGCAAGCACACACAAGAATCAGGTCTGGGATCACCTCAGATCAAGTTTCTTTTGAGGTTCCCACAACTGAACTGCTGGACTCAGAACTTGCAACCATGGAGAGAATTGCATGTTTCATGGTCTGACCATGGAGTGCATGTGTCAGAGCTGGATCCCCTCAGTCGTTTAGACAGAGCAGTGGACAGTATATCCAGGTGCACATGGAGGATATGGCAGCATATTGGAGCCTGCAGAGGACACCTGGTACCATAACAGAGGACAAAGCATAGAAAAAGTTGATTACATACCCCAGCCAATTGTTGGCAGTGAATAACTGGGCAAATGGAGACTCTAGGGTGGTCTATGTCAGCCGGTGGATTCTGGAAACATCTGATCATGATTGGAGTGGTGGGATCAACAGCAATTCAGAACTGTGGAACTATCAAAATCCACTTGAGCAGGACCCTCGGATCATGCCCCATATCGGAGACCCTGGGATGATTAGGAGGGTGGATGGGGCTTTCCCTCTTATCTTCCCTCTTCCCCCAGATACAGGAAGGGAAAAAGAGAATGTGGAAACTGGTCTCACCCAGTTTCCTCTAGCCCTTGACCCTTTGTACCCTAATCAACACTGTAAAAATCAACAAAAAGTAAATTTAAAAAAAATTTAGTATTGTAGGTTTGATGAGTGGCTAGCGGTTTACGTTACCAGTTTAGATGTCTGTGTCCCATGTTGAAGTGCCCAGGTTTAACACTCAGCTCCACTTCTGACTCCAGGTTCCTGTTAATATGGATTCTGGTAGCAATTGTGATGGGTTGAAATGGTGGGATTGTTTTTTGCACCAATGTGGGATACTGGGATTAAGTTCCCAGCTGAAGGATTTGGCCCCAGCCAAATGTCAGTTGCTATTTAGACAGTGAAGCAAGATGCGGCCTATCTGTCTTGCAGATAAGTAATAATTCTTTTTTTAAATTTTCTTTTTGATGAGTCAAGAGTTAGGATAAAGTGGGTGAGACCATTGTTTACATATTTTATTTGTTCTTCTTCCTGTTTCTGGGGGAAAGGGGCGATAAGGGTAGAAGTCACACACAGCCTCCCAAACATTTCAGTACCCAGGGATGGGGAATGGCCACCAGATGTCATCCCAGGGTCCTCGGTGTGGAGCATGCTCTGAGTGTTCTGCTTACATGGTTTCAGTAGTTCTAAAATGCTATCGATTTCGCCACTACAAGGATGAGGAAATCCTTCCAAATTCTGAAGGTTCATTGGCTGACATAGTCCACGTTACAGTTTTCTTTTGCCCAGATATTTGCTGTCAGTACTTGGCTGGGGTAGTTGAGCAATCCTCTGAAGGCTCTTATGGAATGCATATCTTCCATGTGCATATGGGTATGCTGTCCACTGCTCTGTCTAAGCCCATGTCAGGCCCAGTTCTGACATATGTCACTTCATAGTCAGGCCATAGATCCTGCAATTCTCCCCATGATTGGAGTTCTGAGTCCAGTGGTTTATTTGGGAGGATCCTCAAAGAAAGCTTGTCTGAAAAAAAAGAAAGAAATTTAAATAAAATAAAATAGTCTTCATCTCCATGGTATTGTCAAATTCATAGCAGGAGTATCAATGTAACGCTACGGTGGTGCAAAAGAGTGTCCAATATCTTCCTGCAGAAAGTCTAGCATATGACCCATGTGGTTCCAATGGGAGTACAGTACGGAATAGATCATCATTGCCCATGGGTAGTAGTAATAACAGTGATAAGAGGTGAAAATCACAGGTGAAAATCCACTTAACCATATCACCCAGCAATATCACTTCTATCCAAAACACCTGTTACTCAAGAAACCCCCATGTTAACTGCAGCACAAACATTAATCACACATCACAGTTTCCCTACTGGGCTCACTTCCAGTCCTGAATTTTGTACTCTCCAGGTGGTTCTGCAGTCTAGCTTGACAGGATTTGCCCCCAGTCCCAGCACTTGCCAGCTGATACTGCAGTAAAGCCCTACCATACTGCACCTACTCTGGCTCATGCATGCACCAGTGGATATAGCCTGTTAGCCCAGCCTGGCTTTCCCCCAACCCAGTTCTCATTCAGGCCAACAGGTATTATAGCCCTGCTTGGCCTGGTCTTCCCCCAATCCTGGCTCTCATGCTTGCCAGTGGGAGCATTGGCCCAGTGTTTGAGTTTTCCACAGGCCCCTACCAGGTTCACCCCCTGCATCTGGGGTCACACGTGTGCTTGTGGGTGCTTTGGCCCAGTTTGGCATGGCTTGCCTCACCTCAGTATTTGCCGATGGGTGCTATAACCTGACCTGGTCTGGCTAGCCCTTAGTCCCAGCCCTAATGTGAATTGGCTGGTATTGTGGCCCAACCCGGCCTGTCCTGCGCTGTGTCCTGGTTCTCAGATTGGGCTCTGGGTGCTATGGCCTGGCCCAGCCTGTCCTGCCCCAGACCTAGGCCACACATATGCAGGTGGGTACTGTAACCTGGCTTGAACTGGGCTGTTCCCAGCCTTGGTTCCTGTGCTCACCTGCAGGTACTGTGTGCTGATCGATTAGTTTGTAGTAATTCTTTATTTTAGTGAATATTTGTTTGTGATTATAAAATAAATAAAAAATATATCATTGCAAACACTAAAAGAAAAAATAAGAAAGTGAGGAGGGAGCATGAATGGGAAGGAGGGTGGAATTGGAAGTGTCATTATGTTTAAAATTTTTTGTTGTTGTTGTTATTTTGCATGAAACAGTTCTGTAGATATAGATACAGGGGTTTCCCCCTCCCTTCCCCTTTCTTTTTGCTAGGTTTCTCCTACTGCCATTTCCCCCCATATCATCACAGTAGTATAGTTCCTTCGTAACAGTTACAGGTTTAACCCTCTGCTATTTAAATGTATTATGCCATGGTAGCAATAGGCAAAGGTAGAAAAAAAACTAGTGTCCAACTCTAAAGGTATATAAAAAGGAGCTTGCATGATGGCTCAGCTGGCTAATCCTCTGCCTGAAAGCCCCAGCATCCTTTTTGTATCCAAGCTGGTCTACTTCACAAACCAGCTCCCTGCTTATGGCTTGGGAAAGCAGCAGAGGATGGCCCAAGTACATAGGCCCCTGCACCTGTATGGGAGACCCAGAAGAGGCTGCTGACTGTTCACTCCCCAAATGGCCACAATGGTTGGAACTGAGAGTATCTGAAACTGGGAACTTGGAGTTTCTTCTGGGTCTTCCACATAGGTGCAGTTGCCCAAGTATCCTTCACTGATTTCCCAGACCAAAAGCAGGGAGCTGAATGGGAAGTGTAGCAGCTGGGAAATGGAACATGAACTCACATCCATATAGGATGCTGACACTATAAGGTAGAGGATTAGCCTGTAGCACCACTGGGCCGGCTCACTCAGGATTTTGTTTGTCTGTTTGTTTGTTTGTTTTGGTCTTGTTAAAATTGATGAATTTCAACCCTGGGTTCAACAAATTTCAACGAATATAAACCCTGGGTTGATCCTCAGTGGCCACTGCTCATCCTTGAGTTGGGAGGTTGGGTGTGACTTCTCTCCTTATCCCCCCATCCCCTCTGAAACGGGAAGAAGAAATAGAAAGTTCAGAAGCAGTTATCACACCCACTTTTCCCTAACCCTGGATCCTTCCCACTCTGATAAACCATGTAAATATCATCTAAAATAATAATTTAAAAAAATGTAAAAAAAAAAGCGGACAAATTTTGGTTCTTAAAAAGATTATTTTTCTTTTTAAATTTGATTTTGCAAGGCCTTTTTGACAGACATTCTGATGATCAGAATATATTTTTCCTTTAGTCCAATACATTGATTTGAGTGACTTCAAAATTCTTAGTGGCTGTTTATTAAAATATTTACTTCTGTGATCTTCCATTAATTTGATTTGCTTCTTTATCTCTGTTCTAGAAATTCTTAATTAATACTTGATCAGTATTTTTGAGTTATAAGGAATATGCCATACAGTGTATAATGTCTAATTTGTTTAATAATTTACTTTCAGTTGCTAATTCACTGTACAGCATCTTAGTCTCAGCTCTGTTCTATGTGTCATATGGATGATGAACACAATTTGTCACAACACAATCGTTTAAATCAAGTAGTAATTCTGTATTCCATGCATTCCTTTTCACAATAGAGCCTAGAGTAAAATAAATGTTGGTGGAGATTTCTGAAGAAAATGACAGTGTCCAAGCATTGTTTAAATTAATGTCAATGGAAATATATGCAATATTCAAATGAATGAGGACTGAGTATGCCAAACATTTTGATAATTTTTCCAGTGTCTTTATTAATTATTAGTGAAAAGATTTGAATGATTAGAAACAGAGAGGTTAGGGAGAAGTGGAGTCCCTGGGGCCTAAATGGTTTGGTGAACAGCCAAATAATTAGGCTGGGGTCAGATCCTGGAGGCCTACAATGCTTGAAGGAGTTTGTTGGGTGTTCTCCTAGTCTTCTATGTTTAAAAGGCACTCAGGTTTTGAAAATGAACTAACAATTCATGATTGATTGGCTTTATATACTCTGTGTTAACTATTCAGCACTTCACTTAACCTACAACTTGTGTTTCACAAACAATGTTTATGTGTGTGGTACAGACAGCTAGGAAGTACGATAAGATACAATTTACAGGTGCAATTTTTAGATTTGACATTGTATTATATTAAGACAAACATGATATCTGACCTTTTGGGATTGGCTCATTTCCCTTAGCATAATGATTTCCAGTTGGGGCCATTTGGCCACGAAGAAACGTATTTCAGTTTTTTAAATAGCTAAATAGTATTCCATAGAGTAGATGAACCATAGTTTCCTTATCCAGTCTTCTGTTGGGCCTGTCGGTTGCTTCCATGTTTTTGCGATTATTTATTGTGCTGCAATCAACATGGGGGTTTCTTGAGTAACAGGTGTTTTGGATAGAAGTGATATTGCTGGGTGATATGGTAAGTGGATTTTCGCCTGCGATTTTCACCTCTTATCACTGTTATTACTACTACCCATGGGCAATGATGATCTATTCTGTACTGTACTCCCATTGGAACCACATGGGTCATATGCTAGACTTTCTGCAGGAAGATATTGGACACTCTTTTGCACCACCGTAGCGTTACATTGATACTCCTGCTATGAATTTGACAACACCATGGAGATGAAGACTCACTATTTTATTTTATTTAAATTTTTTCTTTTTTCCTTTTCAACCCAAGGTGGACTGTACCTAATGGGAGGCATAATGGAAGAGCAGCAGAAATAAATATGTCCACAGGCAGAAACAAACAAACAAACTAAAAAGAAACAACAACAAAAGAACCTTTAATATTTTTGGTGATGAAAGCATTTTTCACCAGCCAACACTGACATAATAAGACGAAACGAGAAATATTTTGAAGATCTTCTCACAATTTCAAAGAGTGGTGGAACAGAATATGAACTGGGGTGCTAAGTTCGCGAAGGCTGCTTTTGGGCTGGGACACACACTGAGTGGAGCGGCTTCGTTGAAGACAGGGCTTTTTCTACTTTGGAGTTCTAAGGGATGGTAGAATTCACTTCTGTCTAGTGTTGTGTTCATTTTCCTCCCCGAGTGGCTCCTCAGCAGTGCGTTAACACTGTAAATGATTCCCGAGGCATTATCAGTAAGTTTAACAGTAAGCTCTCTCTTGGTCCTTTTAAATGCGGCTTCTGTGTATTCTGAAAGAAATCCCTTTCATGCTTATGTCACGTTTGTTTTTGTTTTGCATAACGAAAAAGGTGGTGCAATTTGGAGATTTGGGCATCAATCGTCCAAACAACCTATAGTGAGGCTTGTTTCGCTTCACGAGATTTGGTACCCAAAGCTGTGGAACCAGGTTTCAGCATCCTTCCTCTCATCAAACATTTCTTAAGGCAAGCGTTGCGCCTTTTCGAATGTCGTCTGCTCTCTATTCTATACCTCCTCTCCGACCGCCCCCTGGGTTCCTTTCCACCCTCTACCTCGCCCCCTCCCGCCCCCTCCGCCTCGAGCCTGCGCATGCGTTCTAAGAACCCCTACACTCAACGACACAGGCTGAGTATTGTCGGGGGCTATTCTCTCTCCCAGGAACATGGCGGCGAGTCAGGGAGGTGGTGGTAACAGCGGGGGCGGCGGTTGTGGTGGAGGTGGAAGCAGCGGTGGCTGTGGCGGGGCCGGAGGCGGCGGCGGCGGGGCCGGAGGGGGAGGTGGCGGCGGCGGCGGCGGCGGCGGCGGCGGCGGCGGCGGGACCGTGGTCGTGCCCATCCCGGTACCGACTCTTTTCGGTCAGCCGTTCCCTAACGGGCCTCAGTGGAACCCAGGGAGTGTGCAGCCTCAACACACCGTGAGGAGCCTGGACCGGGCCCTGGAGGAGGCGGGCAATTCTGGCATCCTGAGCCTCAGTGGTAGGAAACTCCGAGACTTCCCCGGCTGTGGCTACGACCTGACTGACACCACCCAAGCAGGTGACAGGACGGGGGTGTGTGGGGGGGTGGGGGGAGGGGGAAGCTGGGCTGCGAAGGAGGCGATGGGAGAGTGGGTGGCTGCGTAGTCAGTCGTTGGGCTCCGCTGGTCTGGGCGAGTACCCTGGGGCTGACGGAGTCTCAGCAGCTCATTCTTTAGGACCCCCCCCCCCCAGTGGCGCCGAAGGGACGGTGGGGATGGGTGGCCCTGGGGGGGGGGGGTCCTGAACCAAGGATGTATCTGAACTGGTGACCTGTGGGGGTGGGTGGCAGGGCATTATTGTGGAGGCGACTAAAGCCATGAAGGGCAAGAGGGAGGCTTAACACCCTCCTTAATGCATTTTCAACTCCTGGATGTTCCGTCTTTTCCGGAACAACAACAAAACCCGGCAGCAGACAATCCATAAATCCTGGCTGTACATACTCCTTAAAGACGTCCATGCCCACAAGAGCGCCAGAGCGCCTTTCTCCAGTACAGCAGGACTGGCGTGCTCTGTGTTCTTATGTTGTGTGTGGTTTAATCATCCCAAGACAATCTTGGCTTCTTTCTAGTCACGTATGCCCTTAAAGATTGAGATTTTTCATTTTCTGGTTTGTTGAGGAGGTAGTGGTGGGCAAATTAGTATTTGCTGCAGTGGCAAATTAAATCATCAATCACTTAATGTGGTTCCTGGGGGAAGCTATTCGTTGTTTTGAGTGATATTGGAGTCCTCATTTTTATAGCAGAAATATCCCCAAATTTTAAGGGTTTCTTGGAGGAAAAAAAATGGATTTGTGGAGTAATGGATTATCATTTTTGGATGAGAAACTGGCCATTGTAGTGTTTTGCGCACTGTGTCTAGAAGTCTTTGTTGTGGCTTTTTTAAATTTTAAATAAATCAACACACTGTTCCCCTTCTGATTATTTTATGTATGCTTTGGTTTGATGAAAGGTTTTTTTTTTTTTGCTTTTCACAATCTTTTAACTTTGCTATTTATCTGTTTCTGTATCTGCTGTGATGAAAGAAATCATGCACAAAGTTATTTTAGCAGAAGTACTGAATTTTGATACAATATAGTCAGTAAATTCACCCATGAGAAGTAGTAAAAGTCCTTCTTTTAAGAACAAGACAATTTCAAAATATTTAGTTACTATATATTTTATCAAGGTATGTGTGTTTCAAGAGGAGGAAAATGTAAATGACTGGTTCTCTTAGGATTTCTGAGAAGTGTAGATTTGTAATTTTTACCTAATTTTGTAATTTGGAAAGCAGGTTTGACTATTTACTCCTTAACTCTCAATGGATTTCCCAAACAATATATTCACATGTTCATGACTGTTTTGGCAGGATATTATGTTATTTTGGAATGTTCCTCAAAGGCTTCAAGGAAAATGGTTTCGGTCTGCATTGTTACAGGGTATCTTTCTTTGTATATTGTTCTTTATAACATATAAAGCTTCCTTTTATCTACAAGATAAAGGTTAAGCATCTTAGCTTAACATTCAGGACTTTCACTTTCTGGCAACAGTTTATTGTTGAAACCTTATCTCAGAACTGCTCCTAAATAGAACCCTTTCTCCCAACTTGATCACTTTCCCTTTAACACATTTTGTGCATTTCTGCCTCCTCTTTGTATAAGGCCATCAATGTTTGCTATTTCCCTTTTTCTCCGCCTGTTTACTTTTGTTCAAATGCTAGCTTTTCCAAGAAGCCATCTCCGGCTCCCTTAGTCCACAGAAATCTCCTGTGTCTTTGAATTCCCATGGTACTTATTGCCAAGCTGTGCTGGCTTTCTTTGCATTTTTTTATTTGTGTCTTACTTCTCTAAGAAATGGAGAGTCCCTTAAAGGGAGAAAATAAGCTATATACATATCAGTTATCTCATTATGGATTTATTTTATTGGTTTAGAAAATATTGCTTATTAATAATGAATATAATGTTCTCCGATATAACATTTGGCTTTTTAAACCTTCATTGTGTTGAATTTTCAAAGCAAGCTTCAACACAAACCAGAATTTATTTTATCTGATAAGCATTCACTCATCATAAACTTTATTAGTGTTTGTAGTAGCATGGGCCTTATTGAAGCAATTCCCCTTCATTTTACTTTTCACTTAAATGCATGGGACCGTTTCAAAATCAGAGTTTAAAAAGTCCTGGTGGTCTTGTTTTCATTTGAATGAGATGTCTGCAGGTGACCTGTTTGCTGAAAGATTTATTTATTTATTTTTTTACCTGAGTGGCTGGTGCTGTAACACACTGGGTTAGCTGCTTAGCTAGTATCCCATATGGACACCCTGCTGATCCAGCTCCCTGCTAATGGCATGGGAAAGCATCAGAAGATCACCCAAGTGCTTGGGTCCTCTCACCCGTGTTGTATACCCAGAAGAAGCTCCTGACTCCTGGCTTTGGCCTGGCTCAGCCTTGGCCATTGCAAACTGATTTTAATGGATGAAAGTTTCTCTCTCTCTCCCTTTCTTCTTCTAATTTTGCCTTTCAAATAAATAGAAATATTTTCATAAGTTGTCTTATTTATTTGAAAGGCAGAGAGTGAGAGGAAGAGATAAAGACAAGTCTTCTACCTGCTGGTTCACTCTACAAATGGCCACAGCAGCCAGTACTGAGCCAGCCTGCATACTGGAGTGTGCAACTCCATCTACATCTCTCATATGGATGGCAAGGGCTCAAGCACTTGGTCCTTCATCTCCTGCTTTCCAGGCTCTTTTACAGGGAGTTAGATTGGAAGCACAGCAGCCAGGACTTGGAATTGGCACTATGATAAGGGATGCTGGCACCATAGGTGGAGACTTCATTTGCTACTTGCTTTGTACAAAATTCAGCCATTAAGCATTTATGGGATGATAGCTTTGAATGCAAAGAGACCATCATACATTATGTATAAATAGATACACGGAAACAAGAAACGCAGGGAATGTTTGATGTTACATATATATATATATGCATACACATACAGTAAATCTTGATGAAAACAGTTCTGTTTGATAATGTTGCTATAGTGTGCTTAAGATAATTGTCCATGGAGTAATATTTTAAAGGCCAATTAACTAGTTAGCAAGTCTATAATGGTTTATTGTGTTGTGAAGAGACTGGGAGAAAGGAAAATAACTAAGAAGCTATTCTGTTCATTTTTGTGAGAGGTAGTAAAGATCTGGCTGAAACCATTGCATTGGGGGAAATAGGGAAATTTTAAAAGAAGGGGGGAGGGCTTTTTGTGTTATATTCCCTTTTTTCAAATATATGTAAGCCAAAATAGACCAGTGGTTCTGTACTCCGCAGTTCAAATCATGAAAGGTTTTTGTTTTCCTTTTTGTTACTGTTTCACATGATGTAGTTTTATAGGTATAGGGATTCCCTCCTGCCCCCTTCCCTTCTTCCCCACCGCCGTTTTCCCCTTCCACCATTTCCCCCCATATTGTTATAGTAGTATAGCTTTATCAACATTTACAAGTTTCTCAATCTCTTATTTAAGTGTATCATGACATTGTAGGTATAGATAGAATGGTAGAAAATCTAGTATCATGCTGTTAAGATATATTTGACTGTTTTCATTGGGAGTCCTCCTTTTATTCAGGAGTAGAGATATATACTGTAATATATCTTCATTTCCCCATATGCTAGTGTCCATTACACAGTTCATCTACCACAATATATGTATATGCTTGTTCACCTATATATGTTTGTTTTGTGTTTTGCACGAATGTTGCTTTATATCAAAGAGAACATGTGATATTTGCCCTTTTGGGATTGACTTATTTTGCTCAACTTGATGGTCTCCGATTGGAACAATTCTGTTGTGAATGGTAGAATTTCATTCTTTTAAATAACTGAATAGTATTCCATGCAATAGATGTACCACAGCTTCTTTATCCATTCCCTCTTTTAATGGGCATCTGGGTTGTTTCCAGTCTTCAGTATTGTAGATGCTGCTGCTATAAACATAGGGTCACAGGGTGCTTTCTCTTGTGTAGGTATCGTTTCCTTTGGATTTATTCCCAGGAATGGGATAGTTGGGTCATCTGATATATCAATTTTCAGTTGTCTTAGCACATTCCATACTGACTTCCATAGTAGCTATACCAGCCAACACACCCACCAACAGTGGAATAGGGTACCTTCTCCTCTACATTCATGCCAGCAGTTGCTGTTAGTAGGTTTCTGTATGTAGGCCATTCTCACTGGAATTAGGTGGAACTTCAGTGTAGTTTTTATTTACATTTCCTTAGTAGCTGGGGAGCCTGAGCATGTTTTTACATGTCTCTTTGTTCCTTTGAAAAATAGCTGCTCATTTCCTTCACACATTTCTTCAGAGGATTGTTTGTTTTGCTGTTGTTGAATTTCTGAAGCTGGTTGTGAATCCTGGATATTAGTCCCCTATCAGTTGTGTAGTGTGCAAAGATGTTCTCCCTTTCTGTTGGTTGCTTCTTCACTTTGTTGTACAGAAGCGTCTTAGCTTGATGTAGTCCCATTTGTGTATTTTGGCACTGACTGTGTGTTTGGTGACTTTTCTAAGATGTAGTTGCCTATTCCTGTATTCCTCTACATCCTGTAGAGTGATTCCTATGTTTTCCTCTAATTGTTTGATGATTTTCTGGGTATAGATTAAGGTCCTTGATCCACTGAGAGCTGATTTTTTGTTTAAGGTGGAGGTCTTGTTTCCTGTTTATGGAAGTAGATATCCAATTTTCCCAATTGTATTTGTTGAAGACACTAAACTTTTCCCTGGAGTGTTTTCACTTCTCTAATTGAAGGTTAGTTGCTGTGCATGTGTGGGCTCCATTCTGATGTTTCGATTCTGTTCCATTGATCTTCTTTATTTCTGTGCCAGTACCAGACTGTTTTGATGACCACTGCCCTGTAGTATATCCTGAGGTCTGGAATTGTGATTTCTCCAGTTTTATTTATATTCCTCCAGATGGCTTTGGGTATTCGTGGTCTCATGTTTTCAGATGAATTTTTAAGTCGAATGTTATTGGATTTTTATTAGGATTGCATTGAATCTGTGTATTACTTTTGGTAATATGAACATTTTGATGATGCTAATTCTATTGATTCAGGAACATGATAAAATTCTCCATCTTTTAATGTCTTATATAAAGAAGGGTTTTTTTTTTTTTTAAATCCATACTTGGGCCCCACTCCAGATCAATTAATTCAGAATGTCAGAAGGTAAAGGACTTAGAAAGCATTGTTAGTTATTCTAATGTGTATTTATAGTAGAGTAACCATCAAAAACCTCACTTTTGGACCCTGCGCAGTAGCCTAGTGGCTAAAGTTCTCGCCTTGGACGCACTGGGATCCCATATGGGTGTCGGTTCTAATCCCGGCAGTTCCACTTCCCATCCAGCTCCCTGTTTGTGGCTTGGGAAAGCAGTCGAGGATGGTCCCAGTGATTTGGGACCCTGCATCTGCATAGGAGACCTGGGGGAGGTTCCTGGCTCCTGGCTTTGGATTGGCACAGACTGGCCGTTGTGGTCACTTGGGGAGTGAATCATCGGACAGAAGATCTTCCTCTCTGTATCTCCTTCTCTCTGGATATCTGACTTTACAATAAAAATAAATAAATCTTTAAAAAAAATTTACCTTTTATACCTTCAAGAAGTATTTGTTTGACAAAACACTTAAAATTTAGTGATTAGCCCAATGCCACTTCAAGCAAGTGGAAGCCAAAACTAGGAACTTATTGTTCTAGTTCACTGTACTTTTCAACAGACTGTGAAGCAGATACCGTTTTTATTTTTTGTCTATTGTGTTGTGTCTACTCACGACATCATATTGTGAATAGAGATTCTCTAGGAACCTGTAGTTTCCATGTGTAACTGATTTACATTTAGCATTGTTCAATAAATTTGCAGTAATATATAAACAAAGTCTTGTTTTTTAAATTTTTTAAAGATTTATTTTGTTTTTTATTGGAAAGTCAGATATACAGAGAGGAAGACTTTTCACTTTGATGAATCACTCCCCAAACTGCCACAATGGCCACAGTTGAACAGATCCAAAACCAGGAGCCAGGAGCCCCCTCCGGACCTCCCACACAGGTGCAGAGTCCCAAGGCTTTGGGCCATCCTTGACTGCTTTCCCAGGTCACAGGCAGGGAGTAGAATGGGAAGCGGGGCTACCAGGATTAGAACCCATGTGGGATTCTGGCACATGCAGGGCGAGGACTTTAGCCGCTAGGTTACCGTGCTAGGCCCCAAGTCTTGTTTTCTGTAACAGGACTGCTGTGAGGATAGTAGGCATTTCTTGGCAAAGTTTCATTTCTGGTGTCCTCCTCTTTGCAATTCTGTCTTTGTCCTGCTATACTGTTCATTTTTCTGTCATTCTTCGGGGTTACTTCTGTTTGCTGGTATGAAGTGCAAAACTAAATGGTTATGGCTGTCTCTCCAAGGAGATTAACGTTTAAAAGGAGGGGGAGGGTTGGAAATTTATTTGATGCTAAATGGTTCCTTGTGCCTGACCTTTTTGAGTAGATCTGGTCTTCCAGGCACCCTTCTGATTAAAGTCCTCGCTCACATCAGGACAGAAAACCTGGGATCAGAAAGTTGATAACCTGTTTCAGGAAAGTCGCTGACTCTGACTTTAATGTCTTTTCTGGGGTCTGTGTGTGGATTTGGCAAGATAAAGGCGTAATTGCCTTCAAACTTTATAGTCCAGCTAAATACTTAGGATAATTTGTTGATTTGCAAATGAATTGAAATGGTTGTTCAAAGAATTTTGAAAACTTTTCTCATATGACCCTGTAACCATTTCTACAAATAAGTGAGTGTTGCAGCCCACTTGCAGCTGCTTCCTCTGGTTCTTTATACAACACCACCTCTTTATGTCCATGAGCAGGAGGTCTGTGAAACGGATTTCAGAATTGTTACATACATCAGATTGTGCTGTGCTCTGGAAATTGCGTTTCCTGTAAATCAGCCATCAACTCTAGCATTTCCTACATGTGTTTGTTCACCTTTTCAACTGGGGTGCGGTGCATTGGGTCAGGTTTAAAACTGAACTGGAAAAATGCAGCATGTATTTTGTGGTGAGGATCTATTTATAGGTAAAGATCTTTACTCTGATCAAGTTTGCGGAATGTGCTTGTGATTATTATTTTGTGGCCTGATTCTGATATCTGCCTTGCTTTATACATTAAATGTCTTCCTGAAAATGTGAAGGTGAAATGCGTTTTTGATGGTTAGCTCATAAATGTAGGTTGAATTTGAGTTGTTGAAATCTACTTGTAATTGGCTTTCTTCAGTAATGAGTTTTAAAGCATGAGTAGTTGTCCCTTCATTTCTTTCTTTTGCAAGTTCATATTTTAAATTAGAGGGCATATTCACCATTAAAATGATGCAATTTATACAGCTCTTTATAAATTTATAAGCACTTTCAGATATATTATCCTATTGTGTCCAAGTAATAACCCTGTGAGCTTGGCATGGTGAATAGTAATTACTCCTTGTAGGCTGAGAGAGGTTAAGTGGTTTATTCAAAGTGAAATGACAAGTGTACGGCAGAATGTGGCTTTGCCAGGTTTAATAATATACTAGTGTTGGTTCCACTGTATCACATTCTCTTTATGATTATGAACTGTGATTAAACACTACAGCAAGAAACACTTTAATCTAGAAAATGCTTATCTAACTTGATGATTTTGTTATATGATGTGGCCTGTTTGGTTTTTCATGTGTTTTTTGCATAGGTTCTCATGTCTTTCTGCCTGATGATTTGAGAATACATTCATCAAGTAACTTTTTATTGAATTCTACTTTGGAAAAATGATTGTGGCCAACAGAAAAGAAGAAGGCATGGTCCTTGTTCTTGAAAACTTTATTAAAAAAAGAAAAATTTATTAAATAGCCAAATACATATAGTAATGTATATAATAATTAGAAAATAATTACATTATGATATATAATATTCGAAATAGTATATTTGAATAAACTGTACAAATAAACATTGTGTAACCGTAACATAAGGCTTTTTCTCAGGAATTAAGTTAGCTTGGGAAAACTGCCTGAAAAGTTAGTTGTAAGAACAGAAATGGGGCCCGGCGCGGTGGCGCAAGTGGTTAAGTCCTCGCCTTGCACGCCCGGGATCCCATATGGGCGCCGGTTCTAATCCCGGCAGCCCCGCTTCCCTTCCAGCTCCCTGCCTGTGGCCTGGGAAAGCAGTTGAGGACGGCCCAAAGCTTTGGGACCCTGCACCCGCGTGGGAGACCCGGAAGAGGCTCCTGGCTTCGGATCGGCATAGTATCGGCCCGTTGCGGCTCACTTGGGGAGTGAATCATCAGACGGAAGATCTTCCTCTCTGTCTCTCCTCTCTGTATATCCGCCTTTCCAATGAAAAATAATAAAAAAATAAATCTTTAAAAAAAAAAAAGAACAGAAATGGGGAGGTCTGTGTTGTGCCATCATGGATAAAGCCAGCAACTGTGACGCCATCATTCCATATGGGGCCAGTTTGTGTCCCAGCTGCTGAACTTTCAATCCAGTTCCCTGCTAATGGAAAGGCAGTGGAAGATGGTCCAAGTGTGTGGGACTCTGCCACTTACGTGGAATACCCGGAAGAAGCTGCTGGATTCGGCCTATCCCAGCTGTGGCCATGGTAGCCATATGGGGAGTGAATCAGTGGATGCAAGAACTCTCTGTGTCTCTGTAACTCTGAATATTAAAAAAAAAAAAAAACCCAAAACTCTTCAAGGGTTAATTGAAGAATGAACATATGGAAGTGATATTTCTTTTTTGAAGTTCCAAGGTACACTGTTTAAGTGTGCAAAAGTGTGCATCATTATCTCAGTGCGGAATGCCCAACAATTCATTTTGAGGGGCACTCAGACTATTCTGCCCACACCCCCGCCCCCCAATTCTGCAGAGGCTGCTTCTCGTCAGGACCTAGAAAGGAAACTCTTGTTTTTCTCTGCATTTTGGACATTTGGGTACTTCTTGGAGCAAGATTTTTCTAATCAAACCTCCAAGAAGTTCCAGAAATGATTGTCTACTTCTCTCTGATGGAAATACTTCAACATTCCTGGGAACCATTCATTGTAATAAAAGAAAACTGTATAACATGATTTTATAAAACTGAGATTTCTGTTTATCTCAATTTAAACTAGTGCATTGTATTTGCAAAATGTCAAACTTCAACTTTGGTCTGTACATTTCTCCTTTTGCAAATAAAACAATCATTATTTTTCAATTATATAATACCACTCAGCAGACCATAATAGGTAATTAAAGAATGAATATTTTCTAACATGCTTTTGTTAGCATATTTAAAAAAAATGGTGATTTAATTTTATTTGAAAAGCAGATTTACAGAGAGAGTGTAGAGAAAGATCTTCCATCTGTTGGCTAACTCCCCAAATGGCTGCAGTGGTCAGAGCTGAGTGATCCAAAGGCAGGAGCCGAGCCAGGAACCTGGAACCTCCTTCGTGGGTCTCCTTTGTGGAGTCTCCTTCGTCGAGTTTCCTACGTGGGTTCAGGGCCTCAAGGACTTGGCCATCCTCCACTGCCTTCTCCATTGCCTCCCCCCACTCCACCCTACTCCCTGCTCTTAAGATTTATTTATTTTTACTTGAAAGGCAGATTTATAGAGAGGAGACAGAAAGATCTTCCATCTGTTGGCTCACTCCCCAAACGAGCCATAGCAGATTTTTTAATTTTATTTATTTATTTTTTAAAGATTTATTTTTATTATTTTTTCATTGGAAAGGCGGATATACAGAGAGGAGAGACAGAGAGGAAGATCTTCCGTCCAATGATTCACTCCCCAAGTGAGCACAACGGCCAATGCTATGCCGATCCAAAGCCAGGAGCCTCTTCTGGGTCTCCCACGCGGGTGCAGGTTCCCAAAGCTTTGGGCCATCCTCGACTGCTTTCCCAGGCCACAGGCAGGGAGCTGGATGGGAAGCAGGGCTGCCGGGATTAGAACCGGTGCCCATATGGGATCCCGGGCATGCAAGGCGAGGACCTTTAACCACTTGTGCCACCGCGCCGGGCCCATAGCAGATTTTTTTAAAGAAAAATTTTCTAAATAGGAAAATAAATTCCATCATATTTGTGGATACTGTTGTTTATGTTTACTCCTTTATGGTGACAGATTGTCATTTTATTTTTAATTTAATTAATTTTTGTGAAATATTCAGAACCCAAGTACTTGGACCATGTTCTACTTCTTTCCCAGGCACATTAACAGGGAGCTGGATTGGAAGTAGGGCACTATGAACTCTTATTGCTGCCACTGTGGGATGTATGAGTTGTAGGTGGTGGGTTAATTCACTATGCCACAGTGTTAGCTTCAATTTTTCCTTTCTTAAATAATTGTGCAGTTGGCATTATGACATAGTTTAAGCTGCTGCTTGGGACACCTGGATCCCATATTTGAATGTAGGTTCCAGTCATGTCTCCTTTGCTTTTAGTCAAGCTTTCTTGCTAATGTTCTGAGGAAGGCTGTAGATGATGGCTCATGTTCTTGGGTATGTGGTTTGTGGCTTTTGGCTTTGTTCTGGTCCAGTCCTGGCAGTGGCTGATAGTTGGATTTATTTATTTATTTATTGAAAAGGCAGGTTTGCAGAGAGAAAGAGAGACAGAAAGATCTTCTGTTTGCTGGTTCACTCCCTAAGTGGCCCTGATGGCTGGAGCTGCGTTGGTTCGAAGCCAGCAGCCAGAAGCTTTTTCTGGGTCTCCCATGTGGGTGCAGGGTCCCAAGACTTTGGGCCATCTTTGACTGCTTTCCTAGGCTACAAGCAGGGAGATGGATGCGAAGTGAAGAAGCTGGGACAGGAACTGGAGACCATATGGAATCCTGGTATCTTCAAGGTGAGGACTTTAACCCCTAGGCTACTATATTGGGCCCAGTGGCTAATGTTTGGAGAGCAGAACAGTAAATGAAAGATTTTTCATTCTGTCTCTTTTTCTCTGTCACTCTTTCATGTAGACAAAGAAACAAATCTTTTTAAAACTATGATCAATAAATGGCTGGGGGTGTCTGTATGTAATGGGAAATCAGTTGCATTTAAAAAAATGTGCATTAATATAGTGAACTGAACATCTTTACCTTATTATGCATGTCAGAATGAGTTTATCTTATTTGTTTTATGTAATGACTATCAAATCACTGCTTTCAAGGAATTTATTATAACATATTTGTATAAAGTTGGAACTCTCATGCCTATTCTATAAATTAGATATTAGTTTTCAGTAATGGGGGAGGAGGAGGGTAGATTTTTTTCCTCCAAGAGAGATAGCTGCTAGTGCCTGAAGTTATTTTTTTCCCACTGTTTGGGAAGTTCTGTTGACATCTGATCAGTAGCGAGAAGGGAGTGATTCTGGCAAGCATCCTTCAGTGAAGAAGGCACTCCACAAAGTAGATTTGCCTAGTTCAAATGCCAGTGGTGCCAAGGTTGATAAACCCTGGGTTACAGCAAGAGAAATGTCATAAGTAAAAACAGACTATAATGCCTGTTCAAAGTGGGAGAAATGACATTGTGTTGTTGGATCATCAGATGGAGATTTATAAAGAAAGTGGAAGATTGCCTTTTTTGGCAGGCATCAGATTTTGTAGTTATGCATACATACAGAGAGGAAAAAATGTGTGTAATAGCATCTTTGAATCTCATCAAGCTCATATGTGGAAAAAAGTCACCATTAAAAGTATTTATCGGACCGGTGTGATGGCGCAGTGGTTAGGGTCCTCACCTTGCACGCCCGGGATCCCATATGGGCGCAGGTTCTAATCCCGGCAGCCCTGCTTCCCATCCAGCTTCCTGCCTGTGGCCCGAGAAAGCAGTCGAGGATGGCCCAGGGCTTTGGGACCCTGCACCCATGTGGGAAACCCAGAAGAGGCTCCTGGCTTCGGATAGGCATAGCATTGGCCGTTGCGCTCACTTGGGGAGTGAATCATTGGACAGAAGATCTTCCTCTCTGTCTCTCCTCTCTGTACATCCGCCTTTCCAATAAAAAAAATAAATAAATCTTTAAAAAAAAAGTATTTATCGACTTTCAGTTTATTTGTAAGGTAGAGACATATAAAGAGACTGAAAGACAGTTGATCTTCTATCCACTGGTTCACTCCCCAAGAGACCACTTCTGTGGCTGGGCCATGTTGAATCCAGGGGCTCTTGAGTCCCTCTGTTCTCCCAGGTGGGTGGCAGAGGCACAAATCCTTGACTGTCTTCTGCATTCCAAGGTGTGCACTAACAGGAAAATGGATTAGAAATGGAAGTGAGACTCAATTCTAAGTGCTCTGACATGAGATGTCAGCATTCCAAGCTGCAGCTTACACTACCGTGCCACAACACCTACCCCAGAATTAATTTTTGCATGTGATGGGAGGTAAGCTCCAATTTTCTGTTTGGATGTATGGATCATTTCCCATGTGCAGCCTTCCACACTCTTTTCCTTTATAAATTTATTCTGATAGAATCTAGATATAAAAAATGAACCCATTTATCTGTTATTTATTGGTTATTGGTTGAGCTCCCATCAAAATGATCTAGTTTTGGAATATTTTCATTATTCCCAAAAGCAACTCATTTTCCTGAAGTGGGATATTCTCCCGATCTTCCCATACTCCCACCACTCCATTTAGGCAGTCACTGATTCATATAGGTTTCCTATGCTGGACAATGCATATAAATGGATTGATATGATATAGGGAATTCTGTAAAAGGCTTCTTTCATTTACTTTAATATTTTTAAAGTTACCTTGTGTTGCTTTTTTTTTTGAATGTAGGTTCCAGTCTCAATTAGCCCCAGATACTTGCTGTGAAAGCCTGGCCGGGAAAGCTGTCCAATTAGTTTTGCCCTCCATGGTACTTGATATCCTTTGTAGGCCTCAATGAACTTATTGTCATGTCCTCCATGAGCATCTGGGCATGTCATCCATTGCACAGGTTCAGCAACCATGGAGACCCAATTCTGACACATGCTTCATGATCCTGTGATTTTTCGCCGTGGTTGGAGTTTTGAGTCTAGTGATCGAGTCCCCACAGAAACCTTGCCAGAGGTGACTCCAACCTGACTCTTGTGTATCAACCACTACGGGGTCTGGCTCAGTTCATTATTCACTTCAGCCTACACACAGTGGTGGCTGCAGTCATCTGGTCAGTTCTGTCCCTAGCAACATCTCATACGCAAACCAATGGATGCTGGGGACTAGCCTAACCCTGTCCACTACACACCTGTCCCTTACACACACTAGCAGGAATTGCAGCCTGATCGGTATGACTCCCAATAACCCCCATTAGCCCTGCCTCCAGCCCGGTTCCTATATATGCCAATATGTGCAGTAGTCTGATCTAGTCCATTCTATATCCCATTCGGCTCTTGTACACATTAATGGACATTTGAGCTTAGCTCAGCATAACTGACACCACTATCCAGCCCACATTCATACTGTTGGGTGCCACTGCTGTCCTGCTAGGCCTGCCCCCAACCCTGGTTCTCATGCTCACCAGTGGAAGCTGCAGCATATCAGAGGGGTGCCCACAATTTTCCTCTCAGCCCTGGATCTTGTACTTTCCAGGTGATTCTGCAGTCTAGCCTGGCAGGATTTGCCCCCAAACCCAGCACCTGATAGCCAATGCTGCTGCAATGCCCAACTAGCCTGCACTTACTTTGGCTCATGCATGCACCAGTGGATACAGTTGGTTAGCCCAGCCTGGCTCTACCCTAAACTCAGCTCACGTCTAGACCAACAGGCTTTGTAGTTCTGCCAACCTTGTCTGTGCCCCATACCAGCTCTCACACCATTTGGAGCAGTAACCCAGCAGGAAAGTCCTAGTAGCCTCCGTACTGGGCCTGCTGCCCATCCTAGGTCTTACATATGCTGTGGGAACTGTGGCGCAGACTGCCATGGCTTATCTCACCTCAGCATTCACTAGTGGATACTGCAGCCTGTCTTGAACCGGCCTGCCCCTAGTCCCAGCTCATGCTAGTGGGTGCTGTGGCCTAATCCAGCCCAGCCAGCCCCTAGTACTAGCCTCATGGTTGGTGTTGTGGCCCAACCCGGCCTGTCCTGCACTGTGTCCTTGTTATCACATCTGCCAGTGGGTGCTGTGAACTGGCCAAGGCTGGCCTACCCCCAGACCTGAGCCACACATATGTTATGGGGGGTACTATAACTTGATCTGACCAGTTCTGTTCCTTTCCTGGGTTCTTGCACTAACTTGTGAGGGCTGTGTCCTAACAGAAGAGTTCAACAAGTTCCTCTATTGGTTTACCTCACTGTGGCAGATCTCACACACAGGTTTTTTTTTTTTTTTTAAAGACTTATTTACTTATGTTTAATGGAAGGGTAGATTTGCATACAGAAGGAGAGGCAGAGAGAGAGATCTTCTGTCCCCTGGGTCACTCCCCACAATGGCTGTCACTGAGCAGATCTGAAGCCAGTAACCAGAAGCATCCTCTAGGTCTTCCATGCAGGTACATGATCCCCATGCCTTGGGCCATCCTCTACTGCCTTCCCAGGTCACAAACAGGGAGCTGGTTGGGAAGTGAAGCAACCAGAACACAAAGTAGAGTCTATATGGGAACCTGGTGGATGCAAGTTGAAGATTTAGCCATTAGACTATTGCATTGGGCCCACTGCTGGGTTCTTGGCCCAGCCTAACTTGGCCCTCCTGCCTTGGCAGGTATATAAGCCTTGCCTGGCCAGTCCACATCCATTTCTGCTCTTACTGTTGAATGCTATAGCATGGGTGCCTGGTCCACCCCTAGAACCAGTTCTTGCATGGTTCAGTGGGGACAGAGATATAGCTCATAGCTTAGCCTGTTGTATACCCACTCTGGCTCTTGTAAGCACCAGCAGATGCTGGAGCCTGGGACAGTCTTGCATGCCCTAGACTTAATCCACAAACATACTGAGGAACATTGTACCCATATCCAGCCCAGTTCGCTACCCATTCTGACTCTCAGATTCACCAGTGGGAACTGCAGCCTAGATAGGGCATCCCCTTAGTTCCCCAACCAGGATCACTCCCAACCACAGATCTTGTGCTTGCCACTGGTTGCTCCAGCCCAGCCCTGGAAAACTCATCTGGCTTGGCTTTTGCCATCTGATGCTACAACCCGACCTCTCCTACACCCCTTTTCGCAACTCTTGCTGGTGGGTGCTGCGGCCTAGACCTGCCCAGCCTGTCCCCCTCCCCAGCTTTCATATAAATCAGTATGTGTAATAGCCTAGCCCAGCCCAGCATGCCCGTATCACATCCTGGCTCCCGCACACGCCAATTTGCTATGGTTTGGCCTGAACCCTGCCTAGTCTGTCCCCCCAAACCCACCCTGAGCCAACCCACACCTGCTGACAAATGAAGCAACCCTGCTGGGCCTGACCAACACCCAACCATAACTCACGTGCTCGCCAGCGATGGACCAACAGGGGAGTTCCTTAAGTTCCCCTACAAAGCCCATTCCTAGACCCAGATCTTATGCTTGCCAATGGGTGCTAGGCCATCATCTGGCACAATCTGCCCTCCACGGCCAACTCCCACCACCCAGTCTTGGCCTCTGTGCCATGGTGGATGTTGTGGCCTGGCATGCCCCACACGTAATTTTTGGGTGTGCCTTCAGTTGCTATAGCTTGGACCAGCCTGGTTTGTTCCTAAACTCAGTATTCATGATTATTGGTGAGTTTCATGGTCATGCCTAATATGACCCATCACCATCCTCAGTGCTTGAGTAAACCAGCTGGTATGGCAGTCCTAGAGGGTTGAACCCATGACCCCCCACAGAATCTGCTCCCAGACACAGTTGTCTCCTGCGGTGATTAGTGTTATGGTGCAGTTTCACATGGTCTGCACCCTGTCTGGACACTCACTCACGGGTACTTTGATCGAACTTTGCTAGGCAGGCCTCCAGCCATGGCTTTCATGTGTGTTGTAGGCAGTGGTTGATACCAACTATGTGGGCAGGTGTATTGGTTTGGCCTCAAAAGTTCCTGTGATTTGGTTTCAAAAGGACCTCTGGTTTCCCTCCTCTAAGCCACCCAATCTCAGCACCCTCATTTACCTACAAGTGGAGTGACCTGGTTGGTGGAAGTCCCACAGAAGTCATTCCTCTCCTGTCATGTTCTTCCTCAGCAGTATTCCTTCCCACATATCTCCAGACCCACTTCCCTGAGCAATCCATAGCCCCCATGTCTGGGAGCACAAAGATCCCTAAACTCAGTCCTCTGGCAGAGTGTTGTGCCAGCCTGGTGCCCTGCCTGCCTACCCAGGGCCCACACATGCTTTCATGTATATCCCTGGACCCTGTATTCTTGCGTGCCAGCATCTGCCCCCGACGTATCTTAAAAAAAAAGTAGAACAGGCAACTATACTGGCACACTGTTATAGTTAGCACATATTTGGGATCAACCAGACCCAGAATGCCCAACAGCTATTAGATGCTTTTCTCCCAGCTGTGTAACATTTGCCTAGGTATAAGTTGCCTGTGGCCAAGGCAGAGTGGTCCTTCTGATCTAGCACAGTAATATCTCTTGGCTATAATCCTGGTTCCTGGCTGGTTCTCTTCACCATGGAATGTTATCTTTCATGCCTTTGTCCATATGAGCTTTTGGAATTTTTTGTCCCAAACCATTTTCTTTCAGTTGAGGCTTTTACATCTCTCTTTAGGCCTGATGAGTTCTCTGTGGTCCTGACATCCCATGCATGAAGATTGAATTTGCTGAGCCATTTCCGGTCCTATCTGATGGATTCTTATTTGCATTCCAGTACGTGGGCAGTTGGGACAGCAGACCCCTTTCTTACTGCCTCGGCTTTCACATTTGTCACAAATCACACTGCTCTGCGGAGCTGGTTTCCTCATTGCACCACTATGGACGTCTTCTAAGGTTAAGGAGAGCTGATGTGCACCAATTGTGCCTCAGTTCTCTCTGCATCCTGCCCCCTCCTTCTCCAAAAAACATAGAAAAGATGTCCATGGGGGAGCCAGAACTAAAACTGGCACCACCCCCTCCCTTAATTGCTTGTTCTCCTCCTTTGTCCTAGAATTCCTCTTTGTCAGGATCAGAAAGAACTTTCTAAGCTTTAGAAATCTGTTTGACCTTTACTTCCCATTTGGATTCTGATCAGGGTGGTACCTCAAGACCCATTTCTTGTAAGCCTTTTTTTTTTTTTTTAGCATGGATGTCATCTTGACCCCCCCTAAAACCTAGTAAGTGTTTCCCCCCCATTTCTTACAGCTTGTGAGTGGGCTGAAGCTGGTGTGGGGGAAGTGGGCAGGAGCACATACACTCTCCTTCACTTCTCACGGTGTGTTCTGGAAATTTCCCAGCCAAAAGGAAATTAGCTTATTGTTGGATATTTGTTCCTAATTTCTTGCTAATTTATACAATTGCCAAATATATGTAATTTTAAAAGTATGTTTGTTTGGTTTCAAAAAAATTGCTAGATTCAATTTTTAGGTCCATGCTTATGAACAGTTTTAAGAATCTTGATTCACATTGCCAAATTGTTTTCTAGCAAACTTTATTTGATTTTCTCAACAGTGGTGTGTGGATTGTGCTCGACTCAAAACAGCCTTGGTAACACTGAATAATACCTTTAAAAATCAGTTTGATAGAGGAATTATAGTATTTTAATCTTTACATTTGTTTTGATTACAGTGGGGTTGAATTATATTTTTATGAGTTTTACTAATTGGTCATTTTTTTAATAATTTGTTTTTGAATATAATTATGTCCTTGGCTTAAGTTTTATCAGTGAGTTATTGATATTATTATGCTTTTTATAGACTGAAACTTCTCTTTTTTGAAGATTTATTTATTTTTACTGGAAATTTTTACAGAGAGAAAGAGATAAAGAGAGAGGTCATTCATTTACTGACCACAATGGCTAGAGCTGAGGTGATCTGTTGCCGGGAGCCAGGAGCTTCTTGGGGGTTTCTCACATGGGTACAGAGTCCCAAAGCTTTGGGCCATTCTCCACTACTTTCTCAGACCATAAGCAGGGAGCTGGATTAGAGTACAACAGCTAGAACATGAACTGGGGTACGCAGGCTTGCAGATAGAAGATTAGCATACCATGCCACCAGGCCACCCTCCCTCCTTTTTCCTTTAATATAACTAAATCTAGAAACCTTTCGTGTGTGATTTTTTTCTTTTTGTGAAAGACCTTCATAATATGTTGTTCTAGATTTTTTTTTCACAGTTCATTACCATGTTTATTTTTTCCTCTAGCTGAATTTTTTCTTTTAAAGTTATGTGATAAGTGTGTGATGTCTCTTTTCAAAGTGAAATTTTTCAAAAACTATTCTGAATTGCCAAATTTAATAAGAATTAAAATATGCTGCCATTTATTTTTTTAAAGAATTCTGTTAATATAAAGAGAACAGATTTCAATGCATTTCATGGGTAAAATTCTAGGAAGATGTTGCCATACTTAAATATGAGTTTGATGTTCAAATGCCATGACACTGATTCATTAGTTGTTCCATGGTGAAACTCAAAAGCCTTGTAGAATTTTCTATAGCCAACTGTTTAATTCATCGCCCTCCCTTTTAAAATAAAATCTTATCATTCCAAGTGGCTTAATTGTTGCATAACGCATAGTCCTTTCCTCACTGTGAATGAATGTCATCTGCCCCCTGGTTAGCAGCTTGGTTGCTTGTAGCATTTGTTTTTGTTTGCTCTTTTGCACCTCCAAATAGTGTGTTCATAATGAGCCATCCATTGTCGTTGGTTGCTGCAGGTGAGTTGGATCTGCCTGTTACTGTTTCTCTTAATTATTTACAGCATTTTCCCCCTGATTTTTCTCACTATCCATGATACAAATTTTTTCTCCCCTCTTCATTGTACCTATGACTTACGTTTTACTAAGATTTGTAATCTGTACATCCTACTTATTCAACAAGATTCAGGGTTGTAGATTGATCATTATCTTGGTCAGAATGACAGCATAACTCCTTTCTAGGGAATACTGAATCAAGAACTCACCTGTCTTCATGGAGGGCATCTGTTCCAAGCAGATGCCAGAGCCATGGGGTTGTCGTTTCCTATCAGGCTCCAACACCAGAGTCTCTAATACTTCAAAGAAAGTCTTCATTCTTTCATGGACAAATAACTGTGGTGCCTCCTGTTTTCTTCTTGAATTTGTTTGTAGTCCTGACAGCTTTTTACTAAGACAAATACGCATTAATACTTGAGAGCATGTTAATTAGATTGTATGTACTGTTGGAATGCTTGCATTTGTGCAATAGCAGTTACCAAGACGCAGATAAATTTTAATTTAATTTGATGTTGGGAAAAATGTGTGAGTTGGTTGATTTTATGTACTTTTATAAAGATAATTCTGGCATATATTATCATAAGAAATGAATCTAGTAGCTCAAAGTTTATTTTGTGTATTTATGAACATTATTGTATACAAGCTGAAATTTTTCATTTCTTTTGCTTATTTCTTAGTTTTTTTTGGTTGTTCCTTTACAAAATGTTTGCTCATTTCAAGTAGGAGTGAAATGGTGAGGAGTAAATGATCTTGGTAATGTTTTATTGGTAGTAGTCCATGGACTCAAAAATGCTGTCCACACCAAGTCTAGTGGTCCTCTACTAAGTAATAAATACTCATCCTTTTTCAGTCTTATAAGACTTCTGTGAACTTTGAGAGACACCCCAAGGATAATTTCCTTAAGACAGGTATAGGCTCACATGTTGATTTCCAAGTAGCATGGAATCTCAGACACTTTTGGGTTGTTGTCAGATTCTTGACACAATGGTTTTGCCTATTATGTGGTGTTCCCCTCCTTTTAAAGATACTTGTTTAATTCCATCCAATGTTTTATATTGAAATGTTTAAAAATGTTGAAAACTTAATAATGACCCTTTTAAGAAAATGAGTTGTCTCAGATGAAAACAATCCTGAATTGGTAAATCAGGAGCAGCTGAGAGTTTAAAATGACTGTTACTATTTTCTGAACCAAGCATTAGGACTCAAAGTAAGATTTATGTTCTGTTTCCTGTTCCCAGAAGCAGTGTTGGATATGGATGTGGTTAAGAGATTTAGAATTCCTGTGACCTTGGTTTATGGTTGTAGTGGGAAAGAAAATTTGAAATGTGGTACAGGAAGTAATAAGTGTGCTGGAGGAGTGCAGAATCATACATAAACCATGAGCTCTGAAGTGATGTGAATTTGGAACCCCAGAGCTGTCAGGCATTGCCAGGCTTTGGTTTTTTTTTTTTTTTTTTTTTTGAACATTTTAACATTGGGCTTTTCATTCAGTCTGTCCTTTGCCTCATGTGTATAATGAGGAATAGTAACCTCACCAGGCTGTGAAAAGTTGGAAGTAATCCTGTATTGGATTGCAAATAATGCAAAGCATGTGACATTCTTTATCTAGTGTTTGAGGGGTGCGTGTGTGTACGTACTTGCCTTAATGCATTCTGGTTATTGTGAATGTGAATTTAGAGTTTGATTTCAAATATTTTTTTCCATTAACCTTCATATTCATTTAAGAAGGAAATTCTATGCTGATAGCCCTATTATGATGAAAATGTTGCAACAACATATTACACTATTAGAAATTTTGCCACAGATAAAAATTGTTAAGCTTTCAATTATATAGAACTTAAAAAATTAGGGGAGTAAGGTAATCTGTATTATTAAGTAGCACCTAAGGGAATACCTTAGCTTTATTAATTTGTACAAAAAAAGGAGCATCACATCCTTTTGTACACTGAATAAAACTATAATTAGTATAATTAGCATGATATAGTAGTATAATTTTTGAAAGTCACTTTATATATGTGCTTTGGCAGAAGTGCTATCCAGCGTGCCAGAAATTGCACGGGGCAGCAGATGGACCCATATGGGCTGTTTTGGCTGCAGCTTCGGAGACAGCAAACAGATTTCCATTCCATCTGACTCTTTTCTCTCCCTTCTCTAGCCTCCTTGATCTTTGAAACTCAGGAGAATTATAGTACATAATTTTTATCAGATTATTAAAAATGATCTATTAATGTCTCCTGTTGGCTCCCAGTAGTTTAACAAGGAGGCATTGAAGGAAGCAGGAAACAGTATACAACAATCTGTCTACTGTGAATTTACTGGCAATACCATTTGATAGGATTTATGATTTAACTGTCATTGTGGAGCTTGTTAGTTTCCTCTGTCTGATGTAAGTAATCACCACAAAGTTAATGGCTTTAAACAACAGGAACTGGAAGGATATTTGCCCTAGCCTTTAACATGCTGGATGAGACACCCAGACCCATATAGGATTGTTTGGGTTTGATTCCCATTTCCAGCTTCCTTCCACAGTGTCACCCATGTGGGAGACCCAGTTGGAGTTCTTGTGTCCCGACTCCAAACCTGATCCAGCTCCAACTGGTGATGTCATCTGGGAAATGAACCAGCCAATTGGAGCTCTCTTTGTCATTTGTCTTTCTCTCCAATAAATACAATTGTTAACTTAATATTTCATAGTGGTGGAGTCCAAAAGTTAAAAGTGATTTTATGTGGGGCAAAAATCAAGGTTTTAGCAGGGACAGACTCACTTGGGACAAACTCTTGGTGAGAACTGTTTGCTTCCCTTTTCCAATTTCAGGTGGCTGCTGGTGTGAAGAAGGGTGTGTTGCTCTGGTGGCTGTAGCCCTCTTCACCTGGCTCTCTCACTGTGTCTTTCTGACTTCCATCTGCTCCTCCACTAAGAATACATGTGATGGTTTTTAGGGCTCGTCCAGTGATCCAGAATAATCTCCCATTGCAAGTTCCTTGATTATATCTTCAAAAACTTTACCATATAAGATATTACTCTGAGGGTCCAGGAAGTAGAACTTGATATTGCTGAGGACCACTGTTAAACTCTCTACAGGAAAATTCACAGCAAGTGTTAATCTTTTTTTCCCATGGAATTAAAAAAAAAGATTTATTTATTTTTATTACAAAGTCAGATATACAAAGAGGAGGAGAGACAGAGAGGAAGATCTTCCATCCAATGGTTCACTCCCCAAGTGAGCGCAATGGCCAGTGCTGTGCCAATCCGGAGTCAGGAGCCAGGAACTTCCTCCAGGTCTCCCACATGGGTGCAGGATCCCAAAGCATTGGGCCGTCCTTGACTGCCTTTCCAGGCCACAAGCAGGAAGCTGGATGGGAAGAGGATTTGCCAGGACTAGAACCGGTGCCCATATGGGATCCCAGCATGTTCAAGGCGAGGACTTTAGCCACTAGGCCACGCCGCTGGGCCCTCCTTTGGAAATTTTGAAAGTGTTCATAATTGTCTTTTCCCATGTTCTGGTTGTCCTGTAAGATGGCTTTGGAATTGCTGTAACATGAATCTCTGAATAGGGAATCAGTAATTTTTTCCCCATTAAAAATTATTTGAGAGGATAAGAGAATGAGGTGGGTGGGATGCTCCCACTCATTGGTTTATTCTAAATATCATTATTTTGCAATGTCTGGGCTGAGGTCAGGATCCAAAATCCAGGAACTCAATCAAGGTTCCTGCATAGGTGGCAGGGACCCAATTACTTAGGCCTTCTCTGCTGCCTCCCAGGAATTGAATTAGTGGGAATCTGGAGTCAGGAGCTGGAGGTGGGAATGAAATCCAGAAACTTCTGTGTAATATACAAGCATCTTATCTGTTGTCTTAATCACTGTACTGAAAGCTCGCTCCTCTCCATCTCTAGATGGAAATAATTTCCCTATAACTCTATTAAAATACCATAGATTTCTTGAAATCAGTACTATGGTGAATTGTGTAATGCTGCCACTTTTGACACTGGCATCCCAAATCAAAGTGCTGTTTGAAGTTCTTCCTACTCCACTTCTGATCCAGCTCCCGTCAGTTTACCTGGAAAGGCAGCAGATGATGGGTCAAGAACTTGGGTCCCTGCCACCCATGTGACAGACTCAGATGGAGTTCCTGGCTGCTGGCTTTGATCTGTCCAGTCTTGTCTATTGTAAATATTCGAAGAATGAACCAGTCGATTCAAGATGTCTCCCTCCACCTTCCCCCACCCCTGTCACTCTTTCAAATAACCAATTTATTTTTTTAAAAAATGTTTTTATAAATATAATAGGTTCAGTATTAGTCATACTATTCTTATGACTTTAGGGTTCATGTTAATTCAGCTGGAGCTAAGCTAACCTGAAGCCAGGAGCCCAGAGCTTCCTCCCGGTCTCCCACAAGGGTGCAGGGGCTTTGGGCTATCCTCAGCTGCTTTCCCAGGGCACATGCAGGTTGCTGGATGGGATGTGGCATAGCCAGGTAACTAAATGGGATCCTGGTGCATGTAAAGTGAGAATTTAGCCGCTAGGCTATCATGCTGGGCCCAATTAACTGAATTTTAATGTCACAAAAGATATATTAGATGTATATCACAAGGTAAACATTTTTAATCAGTTTTATTCATTGTATCTACATAAAAGTTAATATTTACATTTTGATGGAAAATGAGATACTGTTGTGACAAAGTTCAAGAGATTAGAATATAATTTGTGTGTTTGTTTCCTTCTATGGTTATATTTCTTTTTGGGCACTGTTATTCTGTTTACCTAGTGCTTAGAAAGCATGTTTATTCTGGTGCAAATCTGAAATACTTGAGAACTAGATTTCTTTAACTTACAGACTTTGTAGAAGCTTGAATTTTAATTTTGACTTTGTTATGCTTTATTAGCTTTAACACTGCTCAATTAGAATAGTAATTATAATAATTTGAAGTGGTGTTTACTAACCAAATATATGACAAACTTATCCAGAAAATAGCTTATGATTGTAAATTTAATTATATTCCCTAGTGAGCCTGTAATATTACTTTGTAATTTAACTAGATCATCTTTTAGGGAGTGGGAAAAAGAACACAAAGAATCATAAAAACTATGCAAGTTATTAAAATGACATCTTGCTTCTAATTTCTTTGTTTTACTGAAGCAGCTCTTGTTCATATTGCTATTTCAAGAGCAGACACTTGCCTAACAGTTAAGAATTCTGCTTGGGAAGTGTGCTTTCCTTGTCCAAGTGATATGTGAGCTAGAATCCTTTCTCAGTTTCTTGTTCCTGCTGCCTGCTAATGTGTACACTGGGAGAACCTGTTGGTAGCTCACATGTGTGGGTTAGTGTCACTCATATGGGAGAACCAGACTGAATTCTGGATTTCTGGCTTTAGTCTGGCCCAGTCATGGCTGCTACAACCATTTGGAGGGTGGATCCACAGATGTGGGAAAGTTCCCTCACCCTTGTAGATGAACATATATTGCTATTTTATTTTTTTCTCCTGTCATTTTTTTAACTTATTTAATCTTTTCATATGCTTAGAGTGTTTTATATTTATATTTTAGAGCATCTTATCTATTTTTTCCTAAGACTTTTTTTTATTAAAGAAAATTTATTTCTTTATTTTTATTTGAAAGGCAGATTTACCAGAGAGAAAGAGACAGAAAGATCTTCCGTCTGCTGGTTCACTTTCCAGATGGCTTCAGTGGCTGGAGCTGAGCTGGTCCAAAAGCAAAAGCCAGAAGCTTCTTCCACATCTTACATGTAGCTGCAGGTCCCGAGGACTTGGGCCATCCTCTGCTGCTTTCCCCGGTCAGAAGTGGGGAGCTGGATGGGAAGTGGAGCAGCCAGGACATAAACCAGTGCCCATATGGTATTCTGGTGTTTGGAGGTGGAGGATTAGCCGATTGAGCCATCATGCTGGGGCCCTCAATGCTTGTAACAGTTGGAGCCAAAGGTGTGGCTTACCAGGCTATTCCTCTACCTTCAAGCAGCAGAGGATGCTTATGGGCACCGGTTTGTGTTCTGGCTGCTCTACTTCCTATCTAGCTCTCTGTTTATGGCCTGGGAAAGCAGCAGAGGGTGTCCTAAGTCCTTGGGATCCTGCACCAACGTAGGTAACCCCAAGAAGCTCCTGGCTTTGGATCTGCTCAGTTGCTGTCTTTGTGGCCATTTAGTGAGTGAACTAGCTGGTGGAAGATTTTTCTTTGTGTTTCTTCTCTCTCTAAATATGCCTTTTAAATAAAAATAAATAAATCTTTAAAAAAAGAAGGCTTAGAAAATACTTGGAAGTGTTGGCCTTCCTGGTGGCTTATAGCTGAAGTCCTGTTACGGAGAGCAAGAAAGATTAGGCCAAACACAGTGTAGGGTATAATGAGGAGTCTTTATTAGCCAAGCTTGGTGACGGTACCTCCTGTCACACTACAGGAACCATAGCCTCGTATGGCTGAAGTCTGGGGTTTTTAAGTTTCCATATCATCAACTTAGCTAGCATAGTAGTACAAACTATCCAATGGAATAAGTTGGCTGCAGCCATTAAAAAAAAAAAATCATTTGATGTACTCAGGTGTTATGTATTACAAATTACCCAGTCAACTTAAGTTCAGAGCACACCTTAAATGAATCACCTAGCAAGCATGTTTACAGAAGTGATACCCACAGTTAGCTATGCTTGAAACTTAAGAAACAAAATGGAGTCACACCTGCCTACTGCTTATGGGGTGCTAACGCTGGGGTGCAGCGAGGAGAATTCTGCATGCCATTGTGGATTATTTTGGAGCAAGAGAAATTTAATGGTTAATGCAAGATCCAGAATGTTTGCCCTGGGTGAAGGAACGTCCTCATCCTGTTTTTGGGCCAGCAGGGGGCAGGGGGAAAGCCTGGCAGATGAATGTGTAGTCTAGGTGACTCAGGGGTCGGTGATAAATCTCATGGTGCCCTGTGGTCCCGGTTGCACTAAGTCAACGTTGGTGTCCAAGAAGCAGTCCTGTGGGTGGCCAATCAGTGCAACTTTAATCTTTTGTCAAAGTTGGTTGGGTTGCCAACTCTTCCTAAGCCAACCTGGCCCTATGACCTGATCCTGGAGCTGATGCTGATTTACCAGTTGTACAATGACCCTGATGCTATCAGTTAGCTGATGTGTTGTGTCTTTGTCATTATTGATGGTCACCAGACCGGCACAATCTTGGGTACAGTGTGTGCTAGTTCCTGTTTCCCACCTGCTATAGTGCTGGCTGTGTTTGCTGTCATTCCCAATGCCAAACTAAGTGTATGGACAGGAGAGCTCTCTCACCAGATCTTGTACTGTTGCATTAGTTGGAATAAAGTATTGCCTATGAAGTCCCACAGACAGATGAAGCAGTAACATCTGGCCCTGTATCCCACGTGTCCTGCATGTGAACTTGTCAACTGACTTCTTTCTGCTCATCTTGGCCCTGCAGCACCAGAAAAGCTGAGAATGGGTGGGAAAACATTTCTTGAGGGCTGCTATCCTTGACCCTTCTCTGTTATTTATCCCAAATAGCCAGTCCCTTGCATTCTCTGTGAGCACAGTGTCCTAATTAAAACATGTTTCGAATTCTATTCATTTTCTCTTATCCTGTTTTTTCGGTCTTAATTCAAGCAGCTATCATCTATCTCTGGGACCAATGCAATATTTATGACTATTTAATACTAGTTAAAATACAAAATAACAAACCAGGCATACTTTTGTTTTGGGGATTTCAAAATAATTGTAGGCAGTAATTTTCAACTCCCAGAATTTTGAAGTTGCAACAATAGGAGGTAAAACCCTAAATGTAAAATAAACCTATCTTAAAATAAAATCAGTGACTTCATTTTCCTCTCAAATATGATTATATGATGCTAGGGTTTCCAGAGGATGTAAGCCAGAATACTGAGAAACTTGGTGTCAGATTCATATTTTGTTTTTTTTTTTTTTTTATCAATTTGTCATTTTATTAAGTTTTTCAGAATCCTATGGTAGGAGAAAAATAATTAAAATTAATTTTTGTATTATATAATATTAGCTAATGTTTTCTTTTATCAACTATAGTTTTACATTAATGAAAAATGAGAATCTCTTTATCCATCTCTACACATATGAATTAATACACATTAATGCTCTGAATAGGTAATTTACTATATTGCTAATTAAATAAGTCTCATTGACAGAGTATATAATATTTTTGCATTTAAAAATATTTTTTTTATATTTGGAAAGCATAATTATAAAGAGAAGGAGAGACAGAGAAATAGATCTTCCATCTGCTGGTTCACTCCTCAAATAGCTATAATGGCTAGAGCAGCTGCTCAATCTGAAGTCAGGATCTTCTTCTGGGTTTTTCATGTGGGTTTAGAGACCAGAAGTGTGGACACGGTGAGGATCTGAGGGATGAGGCACCGACAGGAGACCAGTGATGGTGGAAGTCTCTCCTAAGCCTCTCTCCGAGGCCTCCCTTTGTTTCCTCCTCTCTTGACCTTTCACCTACTTCTTGTTTACTCTGTACCCCACACCCTCATTAGCGCATATTGGATACAGCTGAGACCAGGTGCTTCTAGCCCCAAGCCCACTCCCTATGGTGCTTGGCTTAAGAGTGCTAGTCAATTCTTTAGCCCACAACACTAGAGCCCATGTGGGCTGCTGATGTCATAGGCAGAGACTAACTTCCTGGGTCACAGTACTGGCCCCATAGTTTTACATCTTTAACCAAATAATTATAATGAACTAATATAAGTAAAACATATTTGCATAAGGTAAATGATTTAACAGTGGTTCTCAGCCAAGATGAGAGGGTTTGCACATTGGGGGATCTGCTTTGGCTGTCATGGTTAAAGAGTATTTCTGGTACCTAGTGGTTAGATACCAGTGACGTGGCTAAGTATCCTGTACTGCTCAGGTCAGCCCACAAGCCAACAAACAGCACCTAGCCACAAATGTTTGTAGTAGATACAGTTGGAAACTCTCCTTTTAGATTGTTATTTCACAACCTACCATGTGATGGCCTAAATATTTTGCAGATTTTCATTTTACAAATGATCCTTCAAGGACTTGGGCCATCTTTCATTGCTTTCCAATGCATATAAATATGCAGCTGGGTTGGAAATAGAGCAGCTGAGACTCGAACTGGCTTTCTTATAGAATGCTGGCACTTTGGAGGTCGATTTTACCTGGTATGCCACTCGCCCAGTAGAGTGTATCTTAAGAATGAAAGAGCATCTTATATCATAGTGCCTATGATACAGGTAGAGGAAACTTTAGCAAAAGAAATGCAGAGAAATAATAAGAACAGATGTAGAAATATAGTCTTCAAACCAAGGGAAGGGAATGGTTGCAAGATGGATGGAGTGGTTATTGATATGGAATGATGCTAATAAGCACAGTGAATGTGAGAGTGAGTAGAAAGCAAATTGCCATGGGTTGAGAAGTCCATGTTATGCAACAAATTTATTTGTGAATTTATGTATATGTGGCTGTGACAGCAGAAGAGGAAAATGTAGGTGGCTCTGGGGCCATGGGAAACTTTCTTGGCTTGTTTTAAAAGACCAGAGTGGATTCTTCATTGGCAATTTAAAAGAGAAATTGAATTTTATCAAGTACATTTTGTAAATATGTATGATTTCTGTGAATGTATTTGTAAATAATAATTTTATAATATTATAATGTCTTATAATATTATAATATTTTATAATATTTTATATTTTGAATAGGTGCTTAGGCTGTAAGTGATTCAGCCAGGGTAGTTCTATTCTGTACCATAGGTAGAGATGTATGTTTAACAATAAACACTCTTTATTTTTCAGATCTTTCCAGAAATCGTTTTACAGAAATTCCTTCTGATGTCTGGTTATTTGCACCTCTGGAAACATTAAATTTATATCATAATTGCATCAAAACCATTCCTGAAGCCATTAAAAACCTTCAGATGTTAACATACCTTAACATTAGGTAAGTAAACAATCTTTAAAGGTGTTGGGGAAAAGATGCAGAAACGGGGAGTGAATTCACCTCTCAACTGAATTTACTAGACATTAGTCAATTCATAAAGGATGAACATCTGGATGCGAGTTGACGGAGTGACCATGTGGCAGGGATCCAGGCTTTCAGCATGCTGGAATTTTTATACCATTAAGAGTTTGGGGTATTTGAAGGCTTGGGGGAGTTTGAAGAAATGGGGAAGTTAGTGGGGACCATAGTAGGTTTTTCGGAACATGTCAACCTTGGTAGGTCTTATCCCCTGGGTGCTTGGAAGGAAATGCAAAAGCCCACTCTGGTCTTTGGAAATGCCTACTCTTTGGGGAACTCTAATGAATGTTGAAACAGAAGAGGCTTGTTTTCTTCCCTCAACAAAAGGAAATTTGGGTTTCTTATTATGACTCTACTTCCTTTGAATAAGAAAGCAGTGTGTTTGATTTGACTGTATAGTCTGTATGTCAATCATTTGTTATGAGCACTTTTATATTTTCATATTGCATTGTAGGCAATTGGTCTTGTTCTTGAGAACAGTGCTTCTAAGACTCTGAGCATGGCTATCCACCCCACACTGGGGGTTGGGCCTATTTATGTGCCTGCATTTCTAGTAAGCCCCCTGCTAATTTCAGCATCTTCTTGCTGGTCCTTTGGGCAGCAAGGTTTTACACTGTATTTCTTTGAAATCATAGCACCACACTACAGATTTATTTATATGCATACTTCCTTATTTAGAATGAAACAGTATAAGACACAGGTCTTAAGTCATTTGGGTCACTTTTATGACTTCTTGCTGCTGCTTTGAGGAGGAAATATCAGAAAATGTGGAAATATATGACATTTGAAATTAAAAAAAATTTCATAATAATCACATGGTTGATCAGGGTGGGAAGGATTGAGGGTTAGGGATACCTGGGTGAAATCATTATTCCCAAATTTGCTATTTCTTTTTCTTGTTTCTGGGGGAAGCAGAGAGATAAACGGGGAAGCCACATTCAGGTTTCCAAATGTCTCAGTACCCAGGGATGGGGAACGACCACCCGATATCAACCGCAAGTCCTGATGTGTGCACATTCTGAGGGTTCTGTGTAAGTGGTTTGGATAGTTCTGAAATGCTGTCAGTTTTGCCGATCCAAGGACGACACAGCCCTCCCAATGTCCGTTTGGTAACATAGTCAACCTCAAGTCTCCATTCATCCAGATTTTTGCTGTCATTGTTTGGCTGGGGTAGATGTCTGACTTGCTCTGTTCTCTGCCATATTCTCCATGTGCATCAGGGTGTGTGTCCATTGCTCTGCCTGTTTCACTGAGGAGGGCATATCCTTGCAGGTGAGTGCAAGGACCTGGGCTTGGTGACTTGATGAGCCCTGTCAGATCCCCAGTCACTAGGATCATGAGCCCGACATCATCTTAATAGGTGGGCCCCAGGACCCAGGGCAGGTGATCCGAGCCCCACTGGATCCCCTACCTCCAGGGCTCACGAACCCAGCACCCACTTCGCAGATGGGCCAAGAAACCTGGGCCAGGCGACCTGAGCCACATTGATTCCTTGCCCCTGGGGCTCATGAACCCGGCACCCACCTCGCAGGTGGACCCAAGGACCCGAGCCAGGAGACCCAAACCCTACCAGATTCCCCCACCCCCAGAGCTCATGAACCTGACACCCACCTCGGAGGTGGCCAAGAGACCTGGGCCAGGTGACCCGAGCACTGCTGGATTCCCCACCCCTGAGGCTCAGAAGCCTGGCATCCCCTCACAGGTATCACAGAGACCTGGGCCAGGTGATCGAGCCCCACTGGATCCCTGGCCTCTAGGGTCACGAAACTGGCACCCACTTCATAGGCATGCACAGGTAACCGGGACAGGTGACCAGAGCCCCACTGAATCTTCCACCCCCGGGGCACATAAACCTGGCACCCCGCCTTGCAGATGGGCCCAAGGATTTGAGCCAGGCGATCAAAGCCCCGCTGGATCCTTTGTTTCCAGGGCTCATCAACCTGGCACCCGACTCACAGGTGGACACAGGCACCCATGAAATTATTTTATTTTGCTTTATAAAAGTTTATTTTCTTAGAAAAGCAGATTTACAGAGAAGGAAAGACAAAAAGATTTTCCATCCACTGGCTCACTCCCCCAAACGGCTGCAACAGCTAGAGCTGAATAGATCTGAAGCCAGGAGCCAAAAGCTTCTCCCTGATTTCCCACATGAGTTCAGAGTCCCAAAGCTTTAGGCCATTCTCTACTGCTTTCCCAGGCCATAGCAAAGAGCTAGATGGGAAGTAGAACAGCCAGGACATGAACTGGTGTCCATATGAGATCTCGGCACTTGCAGGTGGATGATTAGCCAATTGATTCACTTGCCAGACCCAACACTAGAAAATGATTCTTAAATTCTGTGCATCAGGCAATATTGTAAGTGCTTTCCCATCTTGCCTCATTTAATCTTCACACTAACATTGTAAGATCAGCACCATTATTATCCCTGTATTACAGATGAAGGAACCGAATTTAAACTATATGCTCCAAACCATAAAAATAAACAACAAGTCAAGCTTTGAATCAAAACAACTTGACACGGCCTGGTGCAGTAACCTAGTGGCTACAGTCTTTGCTTTGCGTGTGCAGAGATTCCATATGGGCACTGGTTCAAATCCCAGCTGCTCCATTTCTCTTCCAGCTCCCTGCTTGTGGCCTGGAAAAACAGTAGAGGATGGCCCAAAGCCTTGGGACCTGCACACGTGTGGGAGATCTGGAGAAGTAATAAAATTACTTATTTGGGTAATGAGTGGTAGCCTTGTGGCTAAATCTTTGTCTTGCATGTGCTGGGATCCCATATGGGCTCTGGTTTGTGTCCCAGCTGCTCCACTTTCCATCTAGCTCCCTGCTTATGGTCTGAGAAAGCAGTCGAGGATGGTCCAGTGCCTTGGAACCCTGGACCCACTTAGGAGACCTGGAAGAAGCTCCTGGCTCCTGGCTTCAGATCATGCCACTTGGGCAGTGAACCAACCATTAGAAGATCTTTCTCTCTGTCTCTCCTTCTCTCTGTAAATCTAACTTTCCAATAAAATAAAAAATATTTATTTGAAAGGCAGAATTAAAGAGAGAGAGAGAAAGTGGGAGAGTCTATATGTTATTTAATCCCCCAAATGTCCTTAGCATCCAGGGCTGGACCAGGTGTAAACCAGGAGCCAGGAATTGTGCTACTTTTCTAGGTGTATTAGCAGGGAGCTGGATCAGAAGTGGAACAGAAGGACTTGCTCCAGCACCACTTAAACTTGCTGCAGCACAATGCTGGCACCGGATTGTGGCTTTCTCTAGCATTTACTTAGCTTGAATTTGGAAAGTTTTGGTGGTAGTGAGGTGTTTCTAAGATTTGTTTTCATTTTTTGTTTCATTTTGTTCTTTTTTGGCTAAAGGTGATTTACCATAAGCATCCACATTTCTCTATATGTGTGATGATGTCTTACAATAGTTGTACTAAAACGTTTGTGATTCTGTACCACTTTAATCTCCGTAAGTTGGTTGCAATTCAAAACTATTTGAAAAAGCTACATTGGGATAGCATTTTCAAAAATGACTAACTTCTGTTGCTTTCTGTCAAATGCATAGTGAAAAAATGTGATGATTATTGATTTAGTAGTAATATATGAAGAAACCTGATTCTGGAGAAAGAAGAGTGTGCTAATAACTCAATGAACAGGCTTCAAGAAAGATTGTGACTTTCCAGCAGCTCAGTTAGGATTTCTGCTTGAGCGACACTGACTTCTTGTTGTTGTTTAGGTGATTTGTGCCATGTGACTAAAGCCAGTCTAATGTTTCCAGATGTTCTCTGCCAGGGATCAGATAGAATAAAGGGTCTGGAAGTCCTCCTTTAAACTACACTGAGTTTTTGGCACTGTAACTGTCACACAAAATCCTAGGTATAAGGTCTGTAAATATTACTTTGAAGCAGAAGAAAATACTAAGTTATTGCTTATCATTGTCTGTTAATATATATCTTAATAAAGGGTGATTTGGAGTGGTCAGTGTGCTTTGGCACATGAATTTGACCACCATAATATTTTGAGGGTGAGACTGCCTGGAGTTGGATCCTGCCTCTGCCACTTTCCAGATGTTTTAAGCAGTCTATTTAAATCTCTGTGACTTTTTCTTCATTTGTAAAATGGGGAATCATTATATTCATTTCCCAAAATAGGTTGTGTTGAGGGTTAGTTAAGTTACTTCATGTGAGGTGCTCTGAACATAATGTGATACACGTTCAGCAATTAATAAATGTTGTAATATTGAAAAGTATTCATAATGATGAATGCTGTATCAAGTTCAAGATGTTAGTAAACCATAATGAAAGGAAATGGATTACAGTTATAGCACGTTTTTAATAATGCAGTCTTATCTATTCTTTTATAAATTTAGACATAATGAATGGCTTTCCCTGGTTTGTTGCATGGAGTTGTCATCTGCATTGAATTTATATCAAGAAGTAAACTTCTGGCATTCTTTAGCTCAGAGATTTAATTTTTGGAGTTTGAGAACTGGCGGTGTATAGGACAGTGTCATAGGCACAGCATTGTCTTTGCGGTCAGACTTGCATTTGAGTCTCTACTGAGCTTTGGCAATTCAGTTAACTAGTTCTAACCTTTATTTTCTTTTGAGTATAATGGATATATTACCTATCCTGTGCGGTTAATGTGAAGGTCAAGTTAAACAGTACATGGAATTTAACACTGTGCTTGATACTAACTAAATACTTATTAAATGATAGTTTTTACTAGGTAGTTTTTTTTTTTTTGGCAATATAACGTTAGGTTTTCAGAATGTATATAATAATGAGACTTTCTTATTCTTTTCAGTCGAAATCTTTTATCAACATTGCCAAAATACCTATTTGATCTTCCCCTTAAAGTTTTGGTTGTAAGCAATAATAAACTGGTATCCATTCCTGAAGAAATTGGAAAATTAAAAGATTTAATGGAATTGGTGAGTAAAATAGTTACATTAATTGTGTATAAAATACATACTATATACATTTTAAAAGAGTATACATTTCTTTATGGAGTTTCATTGTGATTTTCAAAAGAACAAATAACTTGGAATATGTCTAAGTTCACTGTAGTGAAATTCGAGATAACATTATGTATCTTTGAGTTTGTTTCCCAGCCACATGAAATACTGGTTGTTCTTTAGTCCTACTGGGGTCAGAAGATTTGCTTACAAATTCTAAGAAATGCTTTTCAAATGAGTAATCATTTATCCATTTTTGTAGACAGTAAAGTTTTAGGGGAAAGATAATTTTTAGAAAACTTTTTGAGATCTACTCTAGGGTGCTAGGGAAAAAAGGATAGGCACACTAAATTTAATAGAATTAGGAAAATAATTCTTCATTTGTTGTATGCTCATGTGATTGTATAACACATTGAGACCAAGATAAATGGAAAAAGAATTATTATATGTTATTGACTATAGAAATATAGGATGATTTGGGGACAGGAATTTGGTGTAGCCCTTAAGGTGCTTCTTGGGATACCTGCATCCTTCATTGGAGTGCCTGGATTCTATGTGCAGCTGTTTTCCTTCCTGCTAATGTGCACACTGGATTGCAAATACCTGGTTACATGTCACCCACACATGAGATTTCAGATAGAGTTCTAGGCCCCTGGTTCCGTCCTTGTCCATCTGAAGTGGTTGTGGGAATTAGGGGAATGAGCCAGTGTGTGGAATGTGTCTTTCTTTCTCTTTTTCAAATGTAATGAAAATAAATTTTTAAAATGTTAGTTGCAATTTATAATATTTCAACCTTAAATTTAGAAAAAAATGGAATAAAGTAATTGTCCTGAACATATAATTTAGGTATTTGATGGACAAAATTGCATGCTGAGAAATATGTAATTAGGTCATTAAAACATTAAGTTCTTTTCATATTATAATAGCTACTTTCACATAATATAACATTCTATTTTTATTTTCTGTTCTTTGAGTAATTCCTAATAATTAAGTATTTTAAAAGATCTTATCTTTTAAAAAACTACTTTCATATCTTTCATTTATTGGTTCATTCACTAAATGTGTGCAACAACCAGAGCTTGGTTAGGGTAAAGACAGGAGCTGGGAATTCCTTCTGGGTCTTCACCATGGGTGGCAGTGACCCTAGCGCTTGAGCCATCATCTGCTACCAGGTTGTGCATTAGCAGGAAGCTGACTAGGAACCCCAGATGCTGAGATTTGAATGAACACTTCTATATTGGATGTAAACAGTGTTCTAGCCACCATGCTAAATGCTGGCCCTTCATTCCCAGTATGTTTAAGGTGTTCTTCAGTATGAGTTTATTATATTTAGAAGGTCAATGGTTTTTGTGATCAGTTTATTCATACTTGTATAATGGGGAATTAATGTCAATATACCATGTGAAAGGAGAGTTTAGGAATGAATACCTTTCGTCCATTAAGGAGCCGCCATTATTTTCAATTATAACATAAGGAAGCTTTCCTGGATTTTGCCTTATATTTTAGAATTCCAGATTTTTGAAATAGTAAAATTCTAATCATTAGAGGCATATTCTGTCTGTAATACATTATTTTGTTACAATACTCAACAGAGCAGATCAGTTTCCTGTGTTTGGGTTCCTTTCTTCTAGACAATGTCATCTATCAGATTTCTGTGGGTTTTCTATATGAAAATCTTCCAATATCAGACAACTTTGGGGAAAAGCAATGGTATTTACTTTAAAGGGCATTTCCCCCCAAATTTTGCTACCTGCTACTTGAATAATACTCTTTTGTGAGCATGGTAGCTAAACTGTCAAAACATAAGTCAAATCATGCTATTCCTCCATTTGGAAGTGTCCAGTTTCTTCCCACAAGCAAAAATCATACCCTTCCTCCCTTCTCCCTTGCCTGCTTGCCTCCAGTTATACCTGTTGCCTTGTTGTTCTTTGTGTATTCCAGTCATGCTCTGGGAAGGGATTGTTCCTTCTGTCCAACATAATCCTTTTCTTATGTACTGGAATAGCTCACTGTCTCAACTCAAGGAATAGTGTTCAAGCCTCATCTTCTCCCCCCATGAGCTGATCTAAATTGCCGATATCATTTTTGTTAGGAAAAATCACTGAAGAAGAAAGGGGGAATAACTAACATCCAAATTGAATTTATTCGAGATGAATTGGAAGAGGTAGCAGATACTGATATTTGGACAGTAGAAACCCCATGGTAGTGGCCCAATATTCAGCTTGGTGGGCCTTTTCTAATTTTAGGACTTGGATGTCCTGAGGGTTGGGGAGTTATTCAAAGTGAGGAAGTGAGCCTAAGCTAGAATATTCTTTTGCAACTTTGGTAGATTTTGCCCCCTGGGCAATTGACATGACAATTCAGAACCTGAACTTATCTATTATACAGTGTAAAAGTCTCTGAGGAAACTACATTTGCTCTCCACTTTGGGAAAGTCTCATGACTGGCAAGCCAAATGCAAAAGTTAGGCTCCCCTATTGAAATGCAATGTGACAAGTTCTTGGAGGAGACTACATTTGGAATTCTAATGGCCAAAGAATTTGGCTCCTATTACAATATAGCCATTTTCCTTTACTTTGTTCTTTTTAATGATAGCACTGACCCTTTTCTGGCATCATTCCTAACCTACTCCCTTTGCTAGATTATAAACTCCATGAGGAGCTTTCAGTACTGTCCCAGCCCCTAGACTGGTACCCAGCAAATTCTTGGTATTCAATAATTGTTCTTCAGTCAAGATACCATTCATATTGTTTGAAAAATATATGTAGAATATGTCTTCCCAATTATCCGTGACTTAGATTCTTCCTACATGGCTTTAATATTCTAAATATATTCTCCTGTCTTTTAGAAAAATTATTATTTGCAGTAAAACTGAAGGCATGTTTCACTCCCCTTCTTCCAAGCAAATAAATTTTTCAATAAAAGCTAGATCTGGAACAATTGCAGTAAATATAAATCTCATTTTCTGTGTGTCTGAAATTTTTGCAGGGTGCTAGAGATCACATCAGACAAGTTTAGGGTGAATTAAGGAGTCTTTATTAACCAAGCTTGGTGATGAAAGGAGTCATTAGAAATTAGCAAGTGACAAGTCCATATGGCAGTCCAGTCTGAATTGAAACCCTGAGAGGAACAAATGGTCATTACCCTGAAGACCTATGTCTCAGCTTTCCCAGAAATGTTGTTATCTTAAGAGATATGCAGCAAACAACCTGGACTACTCACAAAGCTATAGACCTTTTTCTGACTTTTCTGTCCACATTCCATTACTGCTAGACTTCACTTCTCTGGAACTCTTGAAAGTCCACAAATTAGAAATTAGATTCTCCCAGGGGAGAATCTGCCCCAGGAAGGGTAAGAAATGGGGAGAAACACAATTTTCCATTTTAAAGAATGACTTTACCGGAGACCAGAGACCCTATCTGCCTATTATCCCTTCTGACTCCTCACGTTAGTATTAACATCTTCAATGTCCTGCCCAAACAGTAAGCAGAGGGTGAGGAATACAGACATACGGGGGTCATGCTCAGGGTATACCTTTCCTTGGAGTCTGTGTGTGGGAAGCCAGAGAGCAAGCAGGTACTGAGGAGGCTGAATTGAAGTGCCACAGTGGTGGACGCATAGGACCAAGAGAGAGCCCCTCCCTACCATGGGCCTTTATGGGAGCTCGTGAGGGGCGTGCTTATGCAACAGTGCAATTCTGCCCCCTCTCAGGTTTCAAGTGATGATAGGTGAATGTCATAGCTGGGCAAAAGTGACCACCTAAGTGGTGGTGGGAAGTAACTGACAAGCTCATGACCCTGAACTAGCTGTCTACCCCACAACAAAATAACTACTATCTGAAATTATGTTGTAGATTTCTAGTCCCATTTTTTTTTTCTGATTTGATTCTAAGAAAGAAGTGAGGGAAGGAAGAACCCGGTTTTAAAAAAAATAGAAACTTGGTCATTGTATAGTTTTCAGTTAGAGTTTATATTTGTAAAGACTTATTTATTAGTTTGAGAGGCAAAGTTAGAAGGAGAGATAGTTCCCATCTGCTGGTTCTTTCCCCATATGGCTGAAGTGGCCAGGGTCAGCCTAGCCAATCCAGGCACTTGAAACTCCGTGTAGATCTCCCCTATTGGTAGCAGGAACCCAACCAATTGGGCCATCTAACTTTGCCTCCAGGCATTCTAGAAGGAAGTGTAGAGTAGCTGAAACTCCAGTCAAGTACTCTGATATGGGATGCTGGTATCTGAAGAGGAAGCTTTACACTTGCACCCAGGTTTGCATTTTAGCCCTATGGGATGCCTGAGGCAAATCCATTAGGATGAATTTGGGCTGTATTTTGAGGTATAAATGTTTGATCTTGTAAATCTTATCTTTTTTTTTTATTCCATTTAAGAAATACATTGCCTTAAATTGATCCTGAGAATAGTCTTTGGTATTGCAACTCACATCTTTAAATCCTTGATTTTCTAAATTTGTGTCCAACCAAATATTTCAAAGTGACTATGATTGGCAGATAATCACCATATAATAATAATTGCTAGTCTTTTGTTTTACCTTTGTATGAAGACTACCTTGGATCATCTTTACTTTTGGTTTTAGTTGGTGACAGTTGGTATTTGGTTGAGATTTTTCACTTGTTACCTTATGTGGTTACTAAGCTAGGACCACAAATTTTTATGCAAAATTTTCTGTTAATTGAACTAGTTTGGCTTTATAATGCAATACAAACAGAAATCTGTCAGGTAATCTGTGTTTAGAGTAATGACGTGGGAGGTAACTACCATGTACAGTTAGTTTGTTATAATTACAGTTTCTTGTTTTCTTTAGGATATTAGCTGTAATGAAATTCAGGTCCTTCCCCAACAAGTGGGAAAATTGCATTCACTTAGAGAGCTAAATATAAGAAGAAATAATCTTCATGCACTGCCTGATGGTAAGACATCACTCTTTTTAACCAAATGAATAAGAGAGTAACTATGTATAATTTAATTTAATTATTTTCTGTTTCTGAACAGAATTAGGTGATCTTCCTTTAGTCAAGTTGGATTTCTCTTGTAATAAGGTGACTGAAATTCCAGTTTGTTACCGGAAGCTGCATCATTTACAAGTGATGATTTTGGATAACAATCCACTGCAAATACCACCAGCACAGGTTTGTAATAAAATATGATATTCATTTCTTTTTACTTTTGTTCATAATTGTGATTGATATTTTAAAATGAGCTTGTTATTACATGATAGTCATAATACTATTCTCATGCTAACGTGAGACCAATACAAAAGAGATTATTGCAAGTTGATCAAATCTATCCCAGAAATGAGTCAGAGGCAGACTGACTTGCCAATCCCAGCACTGACTGGTGGATTGTATTGTACCGTGGCCAGTGGAAGAGGGTAGCAGCCCTGATTAGCCATGTTTAGGTGTTTTTTTTTTTTAAACAGCAATCATCCAATCAGCTAAGAGAGTGCTGATGCATTATACATGTTATTCAATCAATCAGCCAGGCTTACATCACTGCAAAATGCAAATTATTCGATCAACTGTAGTGGCATGAAATAGAGATATCCAATCAGTTGTAGCATTGTGTACTTTAAACTGTCCAGTCAGTAAGAGCTGCATACTGTCTAGTAGCGAACAAGTGAACCAGGCAAACAAGTCATTCCAATTGCATGTACAGAAACAAATTTTGGGCCATCAGCTTATTGTGAGAATTTTAATAGAAAAGCAAGATCATATTCTGGATTGAGATATTATCTTGCCATAAGTACTTTCACTCCTGTTTCAGGAATTTCCAAGAACTTGAGGTTATGGACATTTGCTGAAAGTGTTTCAGAAGATTTACCCTTACTACCCTTTTATTGTCTGGGCTGTCACAAGATTCCATATAGCTCACAGGCAGAATTCTCATACCGAAACGTCTGTTCCTCACTCTTCTTCTGAGTGTTTCAGATAACATATTCTGAATATACATGATTGTCAGAGGTTTATTGGTACACTAAATGAAGAGTTTAACACAGAGAAAGTAAAGTGCCTGTAATTCAGCAAGCATGAAGGCAAGGGTTATAAACAATAATCATATTTAAAGATGTCAATTTCACTGATATACAGTAAATTTCAAAATGATTACAAATCAATAAAGCTATCGTAGTGTATTTCTTAATTATTTATTTGGCAGAGTTTGACAAAACTTGATTTATTGTTGATAAACAAAAAAAAAATGCACCAAAATTAGGAATCAGTTTAGTAATCAGTAAAGGAATTTTTCAGAGGAGTGACTTTTCTCTGATAGGAAATATGGATCAGGCTGTTGAATAACATTTGGAAAATAGATATCAACTGATTGTTAATGCCTGATAGAAGCAAGGACCACTGTTCTTTATGAATCGGCGTCCTGAGGAATTAGGAATTCTTATCAACTGAAGTTAGCATTGAGAGGGATATGTTTGCTCTGGTCCAAGTTCCCAATTGATCTTTAGTGCTTGTGACCTTCCTTTGATTCATCACCAATGCCATGTTTTCCTATGCAATTTTAATGATGACAAAGTGCATTTGGGACCTACTGGTGGGTAGCTGTTACTTTTCCCTTGTTTTACAAGAGAAGACTGAATGTCCAAATGTTATCTATTGAGGAAATAGGAAACCTCCCGAGGTTGATTATCAGAACTGGTTCAGGACCTCAGGACTGCTTGTACCCCACCCAATGAGGTAATTTTAGTAAGAAGTTGGTTTGCAACTTTGGGCTAGGAGAGGGAGGCTAGGAAGTCTGGGAGACTAGGACCTGAGGTTATCTAGCAGTTGCATTCAAGACATTGTATAGAGGTTCCATTTCTTGCTTGTGAGCTGGTAATAATGGTTGCTAATGTAATTTTAAAAAGATAGTTTCCTTGAAGTTTTTATAGCTAGCTTCTACTCAGGTTTTAATCTACTTCAATTTGCTTGGCACTGTGAGGTGGAACAAAGATGCAAGGGGGAAATATTTATCCTGACTTTTTGTTTAGTGAGGATTAAAATTCATGTGGAATCTACTGAAATAATAGTTAGGGGATAAAGTAATATGTAACCATACGGAACAAATCATATGTAAGACAAGGGACAGTGGGGGAAAAGTTATTAGTATGATAAGAAATGAAACATGGTTGGTAGTAGTACCTCTTATATTGCAGAAGAGTGTCTGGCTGAGATACACGTGGCAGCGTAACAGCAGTCTGCACTCTACATCCAGACTCTGTATTTTAGTACAGGGTTTGCATACATCAGGTTGCTTCTTTCTTTCTACATAAGTATATCCCATTCATCCCAAAGGGTACCCTTTTTAGTTCAAATAAAGGCTGGCTGGAGCCTTAGTAACTCGATAACAGAATGGGGAAAGGTAAAACTTGTGTCTGCTGTGGAGAAGCAAGTTGATTTACTTTGTCAGTCTGAGAATGGTTTGGTATTGGAGGAAATAAATCACTCCCCATATTGGGGTGAAGGAAATAACATGACATTAGGGTTCAGTGCAATGGCTCAATGACTAATTGAGCCTTCAAGTGCCAGGGTCCCATATGGGCGCTGATTCATGTTCCAGCTTCTCCACTTCCCACACAGCTCCCTGTTTATGGCCTGGGAAAGCAGTGGAAGTTGGTCCAAATCTTCGGGACCCTATACCCATGTGGGAGACCTGGAAGAGGCTCCTGGTTCCTAGATTCAGATGGGCTCAACTCTGGTCATTATGGCCACTTGGGGAGTGAACCAGCAGGTGGAAGATCTTCCTCTCTGCCTCTCCCTTCTCTCTGTAAATCTGCCTTTCCAACAAAAATGACTAAGTTTAAAATAAACAAGCAAACCTCCCCCAAATTGTTGTAGGGTTTTGGACCCCGAATATGGCAGCAACCTCAATTCTTGTCTCGCAGGAAAAAAGATTTTTCATGTGGACACAGTTTAGTTTTAAAGCAAGATTTATTAGAAAAGCTGAGAAAAGGAGCTCCCATCCTAGCGATGGGAGGGGACTTTGAGATAGAAAAGATCCGTACCTCCTGCCATAGTAACAGGAGGTGGAAAAGAAAGACCCTAGACCTCTGCCATAGTGGCAGGAGGGAAAGTGGAAAGACCTGTATTAATGGTGGGGAAAGCACCTTTTAAAGGTTCACTTCAAAAGGTGTTTCTCCGTAAACAAAGGAGAATTCCTGATTTCCATGGTACCTGGCCTTGGGACAAAAGGGCCCAAAGGTGTCACTGGCCAACTTCCTCAGTCCTGAGGCCCTCCCGCTTGGAAATGGCCTGAGACAGAATGGGGCTGTAGCCTCAGGTGGGGAATTGGTATGTTGTCTTGTCTCTTGGGGAAGTGTGTTCTGGATATGTTAAAATATGCACTTATCTCCGGAGAAACATGCTCTGGTGAATCCAAGACAGGGTGGGGAAAATACCTTTATATTTGAGAAAAAACGATGACTCGGGGACCCAGAATACCCTAACTGCCTACTACCCAGTCTAACTCCTCTCTCAAAATCAAAAGCAGTGCTTTCCCAGTAGACATTTCCATGTGTTAAAATTGTTTTATAATCTGGGCTGAACCAAATTTTTAATTTTGTTTTAATATAAAATGCTATATATAACTAGTGGTTGACATATTGGACATCACTATTGCAGAATGAGTTTCATGTGCTGACTATTGCTCCCCATCACCCTGGTGATGTTGGTCTTCTGAGAGGAGGCTGGAATTGTTACTGGTCAATATGAGGCTGGAAAAATAAGTCGTATTTGCCTCCTTGACTGAGAGCTTTTGGGAAACTGAGAAATGCTGGTGAGGCAAATTCTGAATGGAAGAACTTGAAATCAATCAGACCAGCAGAGTTATGTTTAGTAATTTTTAAAAAGGCTTATTGATTTTTATTGGAGTAGCAAATTTACAGAGAGAAGGAAAGACAAAGAAAAAGATCCTCCGTCTGTTGGCTCACTTCCAAAATGGCTGCTGTGGTCCCAGCTGGGCAGATTGGATGCTTGGAGCCAGGAGCGAGGAGCCAGGAGCTTCTTTTGGATCTCCCGAGCGGATTCAGAGTCCCAAAGACTTGGATATCATTTGCTGTTTTCCCTAATCGTAAGCAGAAAGCTATATGGGAAGTTCAGTAACTGGGACATCAACTGGCACCCATAGAGGATGCTGGCGCTTGGAGGTAGAGGATTAACCTATACAGCTTTGGAGCTAGGCTCTAGTAATTTCCTTGTAAAAGCCAATATTGCTGGAGGGCTAAGATTTACACTTCTTCCTGTCCTTAGCTCCTTAGCCACTCCAGTACTCTTCATTTTCCTTACCGGAAGTCTGGAATTTACTCTAGGCAATATGCTGATTTCTTGCATTCTGTCCTCAGTGTCCAAATGACTAACCATACTTTTCAGAAGAATGAAGTTTGTTGCTCCTTAGAGAATCTGTTAGGCCCTTCTGTGGTGTTGGAAATGCTCTATATTTGGACTGCCTGTTGTGTGTCATAATCATAGTAGTTATTGAGTACTTGAAAGTGTATAGTGTGGTAAAACAATGATTTTTAAATTTTATTTTGATATAGTTAATTTAAATGAAAATAGTCACCTATGTCTGGTGACTACCATATTGCACATGGTAGCTACAGAAAGATTGAAGTAGTCCATAGCTTCCAGTATAGCTATGGGCAGAGGCAGGTTTCGCACAATACTTATTGATAAATGTGCATACACTGAATGGGAAGACCCATCAGCAAACATCTGTTTGGTTTTCCAAATATTTGCAGCCTGTGTTAGCTGTGTTTAACAGAGTTCTTCCTTAATAAACAGATTGAATCAGAAGAAAATATCTATCTGCGCGCTGATCTTTCAGGGTCACTTAATGAATGAAATGCTCGCTCCCTGCCACTAGGCAAATGGAATGTCACCATCAGTAAGCTTCCCTCATATGTGCAGAACTTCCAGTTAGCGTTTTCTTACTCTCGCTCTTTAAAACAAATATTCAGGATCAAAAAGCAATGTAGGAAGAATGCCTAATGTGAAAGAGAGAAAAATACAGTTCCATTGAAATGATAGCAGAACACAAAAGTTTTTGCATGCCACTATAGAAATATGAGTGTATTGTAAAAAGTTCATAGAAAATGAAATCAGAGCAATTTTGTTGCTGTTTTGAAAAGCTTTATTCTACTTATTTGAAGGACAGAATGACAGAAGGCTAGAGAGAGAAGGAGAGACATAGAGAAATAGATCTTTTGACTGCTTTTTTTTTTTCTACTCCCCAAATGATCCCAGCTGTCACGTCTGGGCCAAGCTAAAGCCAAAAGTCAGAAACTCCATCAGGGTTTCCCATGAAAGTGCCAGGTACTTGGGCCATTTTCTGGTATCTTCCCAAGTGCATTAGTGGAAACCTGTATTAGAAGGTGAGCAGTAGCCAGGTGACACTTAGATATGGGACTTTAATGTCTCAAGTGACAACTTAAACTGCCCCAAGACTATCCATAATATCCGTTCATAGATATTTTATACTAGGATTTTACACAACTTTTTAAATGTCCCACCATATGTAAAGATTTAAAAATTGTTTAAACTAAGACAAGCTTATCTTAATTTTATTTCAAATATTTGAGGTTTATATGTCTCAAATATGTAATGAAATCTGTTGCAAAAAAAAAAAACCCACAAATAATCCTGGAAAGGCGACGAATAGATGTTATTTGAAAGAAGGCATTCAAATGGCCAACAGCTAGATGAAAAGATATTCACCAATGTTAATTATCAGGAAATGCAAATGGAAGCTACAGTAAGATATTACTGACATGTGTTAGTGTTACCAGGGAAATGAGGCAGAAAGGAGGAAGACTGCCTGAGTTTTTCTCTCACATGAATGAATTTCCATTCAGGCAATGTAGTTCCCCAAAACAAGATTTACTAAGTCGGAAACTGCCTGGCATGACAGTCAAATGGGTTGCGTCTTAAGACAGAGTGACTGGAAAAATTGGTCTAAGTAGAATCTTTTAAGCACAATTTCTTTTGGAAAAAAAAAAATAGCTACTAACATTCAGATGGTGGGGACAAAACTCATAAAAAGGCAGGAATTGCAGTCCTGATTAGCCAGCCTGTGATAAAATAGCAACAATCAGAACAAACAAACCTATCTGAGTGGTGGCATAGGTAACTTCTGTCTATTAACAATAAGCTGAAAAATCAGAAGGGTGGAATTATTGCTTTCCTGATATTTTGGAAACCCAGAGGAGTGAGGATCGTTGTTTTGATCTGCCCAGTTGGGGCTTTGGGGCAAAAATTAACATATTGCCCCCTCTTAAACCTCACTAATTACTCGAGACTGAAAACCCAGAGGAATGGGATTGGTATTTTATATTCCAAAGGCAGCTTGGAAACATCTTGTACACTTTCAAAGGAACTCCCTATTTTCTCATTCCACTAGGGACCTGAACCTGTCTGTCTATTAGCACATCTAATTCCTTACATTCGGATGCGTACTATCTTGAAAGATAATAAATTATGGCCAGGATGTGGAGAAAAGGGAGCATGTGTCAGTATTAATAGGAATGAGAAATGGTTCAGCCATTGTTGGAAAAAGTATGCAACTTCTACAAAATATTTAATTTCCATATCATACAGCAGTCCCACTTATGGGCATGTATATCTAATAAAGATCAAACCAAAGTATTTATGCTATTCTAACTTTCAGTGCAAAACACATCCTGTTATCACCATGTGTGGATTTCCGCAAAGTGCTAAGTGATTCTTGAGTAGATGCTGAGTGGATGTTGTTTGATTTAATTTAATTCACTTCTGGCACAGATTCATTTCAAATTCCACAGATTAAGGGCTCAGTCCCACAAGACTGCCCATGACTAGCTACAAATCCAGCTTTCTACAGTCTTCTCCTTGGGTTCAATTACTTTGCCAGAGTAGCTAGAACTCAAAGTTTTCACTTACAATTGCCCATTTATTGCAAAGGATGTTTTGAAGAATACAAATGAATAGCCAGATGGAAGAGATACATAGGGCCATGTATACAAGGGGAGTGTAAAGCTTTCCTGCTATTCCTGGGCTTGCTGTCCTCTGCATGTCACCACTGTTTGCTGAATCCCATTGTCTTCAGCAATCTGGAAGTTCTCCAAACTTTGTCCTTTGGGATTCTTTTGTAAAAATAGATTTTATAGGAATGAATTGTTACGTCATTGCCCATTTGTGATTAATTCCATCTTAACTATTTTTTTCCCCTTCCTGGAGTTTGAATCCTCTCCTTCCTTTGTTAATTATCCTTGCTAACAAGTCCCTCATCCTGAGACTATCCAGGAACCCCTGTTCTCTAGCCATCTCCTTAGTATTAAGAAGAATACTTACCATTTAAAAGGGTTTCAGGCGTTTTAGAAGCTGTGTCCCAGGCAATGAGACAAGAGCAGATACACAGTTCTTACTATAAATTTCAATATACCAAAAAGAACCAGTGTTTCAAAGAGATATTTACATTCCTATGTTAATTGTAGCATTATTCACAATGGTAAATACGTGAAAATAACCTGCGGGTCTGTCAAAAGATGAATAGATAAAGAAAATGTGAAAGGTTACTGTGTATACAGTACTGCAGTGATCTCACTTATATTTGGAGTCTTAAAAAATGGTGAATTAATGGTTACAAAGTAGAATGGTGTTTTCTAAGAGCTTGGGCAGTAGGAGAAAAAGGGAAAAACTGGCCAAATGGTACCATGCATCCATTATAAGATGAATAAGTACTAGAGTTCTGATTACATTATGGTGATTGTAATGAGTAATATTGTGTTATATACTTGAAATTTACCAAGGGAGTAATATATTCTTACGGTACACACAGAAAATAACTGAAGTGATGAATGTGTTAATGAGTTTGATTGCTTCACTATGTATACTTATATCACTTTATATACCCCAGATATATGCAATCTCTGTTGGCCAATGGTGTCACAGTGAAGCTGGGAAAAAATTAAGAAGGGAGTGGGAAATCGAGTAGGTTCATTTGAGTGGCAGCCAGAATGATTTTTAGCAACAGCCCTGAAAGTTAACAGCTGTTAGAATAATGTCTTTAAAGAATGAGAGAATATTTTCTACTTTCCTCACTCAAATATGAGGTAGAAAAAGATTTCAAATGTGCAATATTATGGAAGTTTTAACACACATGAGCCCTTTATTAGAAAGCTCGCTGAGAATATACTGTACCATAGTAAGGAAATAAAGGAAAAATGGGGAATTTTTAATATTTAAGGTTGAATATTTAGAATGCAGCTAGTCAGTTTGAAGTTGTTAAAAAAAGAAAGAAAAGAGAAGAAATGAAAAAGAAGAAGAAAGTAAATGATAGATGAATTTATGTGTTTGTGCACATGGAGAGATGTTTGTAGTTCTGTCAGAGTTAATGAATAATAGATAAAGGAAAACAAGTAGCCATTATTCATTTTAGGAAAGAAAATGAATGAAATCTTATCCCTTTGTGGGATTCTTCTGTGAGTATTTTCTTGTTCATTGTAACTAAATTTGGCTTTTTATTTGCTGATAAATTGCAACATTTTTTTGTAATAGTAGGACATATTTAGATAGCCCCTTCCTCCAGGCACTGTTTAAAAATGCTTTATGTGTATTAAATAATATAATTTTTAGATCACCCTTATAAAACAGTTCTGTTACTAACCTCACTTTACATGTAAGAAAACATCCAGAGAGATTAAATGACTTTTGCAGCCACATTTAACTAGCATGTAGTAGAGCAGGATTCAAGTTCTGGCAGTGTGACATCAGAAGTTTTTTTAATTTCATGTTATGCTTCTGAAGAGAGGGAAAGGATATTAACATAAGTTGATCAGGGTTCCAGGACAAGATAGTAGTGGTGGGGACGGTGGTAGAGGTGATGCAAGAGATCTGTCCTCTTCTTTCTTGTTGAGATATTGGTAAGTAAAATCAGTAATTGAAAACATTTTTTAAAATTAGTGGAAATATGTTTTTAATAATTTGAGAGTGAATAGCATAAAACCAACTAAAAACTCAAAGTAGGGATTGGGTCTTGATGATTGAAAAGATTAAAATTGGAGATTGTTTTCTTATCAGTTTTGTAATGACTTTTAAAGTTATGTGTATGAAGTTCTCTGATAAAAAGTTAAAGTTTATAAAAGAAAATAATCCATTAACATTTAGTCTTGTAATCAGATTTTTATTTAGTAATTGATATGCTATTGGTAATTTATATGTTAATAGCTTAAAAGCTTTCAGTTTTAAATGAAATATTTTACTGGTGGAGTCGAACTTAATATTCAAGTATCTAAGAGACTTTCTTTTAAAATGAAGTAATAATTGCTTTTTAATATAGCTGTTACTGTTTCCTTGATTATTTTTGCATGTGTAGTAAATTTATATGAGCCAAGAAATAAAGCACTTTCATTAGAATTTTTAAGAAATATTTATTTGATGTCATTCATATGTGATCAACCTTTGTTAAGGTAAATTTTATATTAGACTTCTTTCAGTGTTTACGTCAGCTATCTCAGTACTGATGAGATTAAAGAATTACATGAATTAGTTTAGTTCTTACCATTCCAAAAACTACATTTGTATTTCTTTTCTGTTTCTGTGATAAAGGCAGCTTTTATGAGTTAGAAATTTTGTATTGTTTGATGATTGATATATTTTGCTTTTAATAGGAAAATTGTGATGCAGTGTAGAAAAATTAACATATATTTTCTAACAAAAACAGAGACGACAGCAGAATTTTAGTTAATGTCAGTGTTAGATTGTTCCACATAGTGTCAGAAATACAAATTATTGAAAAACAGCATTCATGGTTTTGATATCTAAACATAATTTGAGGTTGTGAAAGTGTGTAAACAAATGAATAGATGTCATTTGTGTTTGGAATCATGATTAAATTTCTTCATTCTTGACAGATATGCTTAAAGGGTAAAGTACACATATTTAAGTACTTAAATATTCAAGCATGTTGCAGAATGGATAAGAAGCCAGATTCTCTGGATCTTCCATCTTTAAGTAAAAGAATGCCCTCCCAGCCTCTCACAGACAGGTAATGTAATATTCCTGCAGTCTCATTATGTGATAGTTTTCTTTACCTTTTCTATAACAAAATTTCAGAATTCACTTATTTATTTTAAGAGGATGGAGAGCTCATCTACATGATTGGTTTTGCAAATATGCACAGCAGCTGAAGCTGAGCCTGGAAGAAAGGGGCTTGGAGCTCAATCTGCGCTCCCCTGTATGGGACCTGGGCTTCTCTAGGCTATGTCTGTGTGTTAGCAGGAAGCTGGAATCAGAAGTAAAGCTGGGACTCCATCCCAGGCACTTCAATATGGGATGCAGGTATTCTATGCAGTGACTTGAGATCTGTGCTAAACCTGCCATTGTTTTCTTGTTTGGTGAAAGATGTTTATACATCTTGAGTGTACCAAGAACACTGAGCTATTTTGATCCAACTTAAAAATCAACTATGAGCTGAAGCTAATTGTCACTATTATAGAATGAATTTCTGAAATACTAGAATAAATTAGAGATCTCAGAAATAGTTATTGAGGTTTTTTAGTAGTGAAAAGGTGAATGCTTGACATTATAGTGTAGAAGCATTAAATTCTCAGGGTTGTCAACTGTTAATTTACTTTTGTAATCACTGTCACAATACAATTGTATTAACAAGTAGAATTTGAGTTTGGTGAAAGGTTAGGACATTTTGGAGGGAGGTACCTTTTTTCTTTTTGTCATATTCTTTATTTCTAGATCAAAGATAGGTAGCATTCTTAATGATTTTAATGTTTTCTTCATGAGATTTTGAAGTGGTAGATTTGGTATTCTGTTTTTAACTCATTATTTCAAGATGTAAATTGTTATGGTAGGTCTCTTGAAATCAGCAATATGGAAAATAACTTAGTATGGGATTGAGGCTACTGCCTAAAATATTTAATGGTCTCATTGCATGCATGATAAGATTTAGATTGCTTGAAATGGCAGTACAGTAAGTATTGATGTTAACTGCATAAATCCTTGAAATCCTATGTAGGATTTTTCTAAAATATTTTATTTGCCTAAGAAATTTGCATAGTCAAATGTTAGATTTAGTTACTGAAGACCATTTTGTTTAATATGAATAGTAATAGACCAAATAATCCTATTCTATGAGATTAAAATTAATACATATTCTAATCTGTGTGTGAATTTATTATTAGCATTCACTATTTGTTTATTTTTCAAATGCCAGTTGAATATCTACTAGTAGATTTACGGTATATTTTCTTGAGAGTCATACATGTTGGTCCTGTCCTCATGGAGCTCACAGTGTATTGGAACAGGAGTCAGTAAGTAAAGTAAAAAAAGAATGTACACATGCACACATACATGTGCACGTGTGTGTAGACACACAACACATTCCCTTTGTCTACTGTTGCTACATCAGAATAACTGAGATTAGATAATAAGTAGACAGTGAAAGCTTGTGAGAGCATTTTAAAAATGTATGGAAAATGGAATCAGAGATAAGTTTAGGAAGCAGGACTCTGAACTAGTGGCATTCCTGATCAGAGTACCTGACTTTGATATTTGATTCCAGCTTCCTGCTTAATGCACCCTCTGGGAGGTAGCAGCAGTGATGCAAATAATTGGATTCCTGCTACTCACATGCAAAATTTGGACTGAGTTTCTGGCTCCTGATTTTGGCCCCAAGCCTAGCCCTTGCAATTGTGGGCATTTCTGGAGTGGAACAGTGGATGAAAGCTCTCCATGTCTGTTTCTCACATAAATGCATAAAATATGTCTTGAAAACACAGGAAGTTTCTTTTAAAGCAAAACTAAATCAGTGCATAAATTTTCACAGATCTCAGGCTCTTGCACATGTTCACTCTATTAGCCATCATCTGCAAATTTATTTTCTTTAGTAGGTGTGAATTCCTACCCTCTCTCTTCTCTCTTTGTTCCTCTTTACCAACATTCATACTTCTTTGGCCTGTTGTACTTTTTCCCTCATTGAAGAACTGGCTTTTCTTCTTTCAAGACTGGACTTAAAGCTTCAGCTTTCAAAAATAGCATTCTCTTACCAAGTTCCTAAATAACATTCTGCTCTGCTTGAAAATTTATACAGTCACAGATTCATGATGAGCATGCGTTGTGAAAGCCACATTGTTAAGCAAAATTTTTGTTCTCTGAACAACATATAGGATACCTACATAAAATAAGATGGTTATGCTTCAAGGCAGCATAAACTTATGGCATCAACATTTTACATCTGTCATGGTAACTGACCAAACATATGGTACATAAGGACACTTGTATATATTTCCCAACTTACAACAAGTTTACATCCTGATGAACTCATCATAAATTTAAGAGTGTTAATTTGGGCTCGGCAGATGGCTTGGTACTTGGACAGACTCTTGGGATGCCTGGATCCCATAAAGGGGTGCCTGGATTGAAATCCTAGCTCTGCTTCTGATTCCAGCTTTCTCCTAATGTATATTCTGGAAGACAGCAGACAGTAGCACAAGTGGTTGGGTTTCTGTCACCCACACGGGTGACTCAGATTGAGTTTCCAACTCCTACCCTTGCCTTGGCCCAGCTCCAGTTACTGCCGGCATAGGAGGAATGAATCAGCAGATAAAAGATTCCTCTCTCTCACTCACTCTTCTTTTTCTCTCTCTTCCTCTACACCCTCATTAGTGCTCTCTTTCTCTTCTGTTGTCTTTCAAGTGGAAAATCTTACTAGAGACTTGAAAATGCATTTAATATAGCGAACCTACTAAACATAGTAGCTTAGCATCACACCACACTGCACAATATCAGTTGTTTACCCTCATAATAACATGGCGAATTGGGAGCCATGGCTTGCTGTCACTGCCTAATATCAAAAGAGAATATATAATTGTATATAACTGCAACAAAAGGATCAAACATCAAAATTGGAACTATGGTTCTACCGAGTGCATATTACCTTCACACCACTGTAGCAACAAAAAATTTTTTTGTCTGTTAGTTCACTCCTCCATTGGCCACAACTGCCAGAGTATGCCATCCTGAAACTGGGAGCCAGGTGCTTCTTCTGGGTTTCCCACGTGGGTGTAGGGTCCCAAGGATTTGTACCACTGTTTTCCCAGGTCATAAGCAGGGAGCTGTTGCTGAAGTGGAGCAGCCTGGACTTGAACCAACACCCATATTGGATGCCAGTACCACAAGTGAAAGATTAGCACCCTACACCACCAAACCAGGCCTATGTAGTCTTCATTTTAACTCCCAAAACTACTCATTAACCCATCTGACTCCTTACACAAATAAGGAATATTTTTAAGAGCTAATGAGGAGGATTTGTATAAATTACATTAAAATGTTTTTCAAAGGCTGGTGATAAAATTTACAGAACCAAGATGAAAATATGTCTATAGTAAGGTTATTTTCTAGCTGATATTTTCTTTTATTCTTAAGGATCTCAGATGTTCTTAGATTTCTTTTGTATTTGTAGAAATTCTAAATTAAGTGTGCATTATCTGTTTAAGAAGATAAACCTAACTGCTCTTAGGATTTCTGTTTCTATAGTATGGAAGATTTTTATCCAAATAAAAATCATGGTCCAGATTCTGGAATTGGAAGTGATAATGGAGAGAAACGATTATCTACAACAGAGGTGAGTATTTTCTATTACTGATATATTTTATAATAGCTTGAGATAGATAATTGAACACAGTTGACATTTATTTTAGATGGAATATCACCATTATAATTTTTTATTTCAAATAAAAAACAGCATCTAAATTAAAAAAAAAAGAACAGTAAGTATTAATACTTGGTTTGAAAACAGGAAATGTAAAACAGATCATTTATAATTAATGTCTGAAATTAAATCACCATAATCTTTATCATATGTTTACAATGCCTGGTTTGTACTTTTTGCTCATTTGTTCCAGCCATCAGATGATGATACAATCAGCCTTCACTCTCAAGTCTCAGAATCAAATAGAGAACAGGTATCAAGAAATGATAGTCACACAGTAGGAAGTAAACCCGATTGTCCAAAAGGTAATTTATATGGTGTCTGTAATTTGTATTTTATGTGCATGGTCCTTGTTATAATGAGCTTTGTAGCTTTGGCAGTGTGTTGTCAAATTTACATGGTGAAAACATACTTTTATTCTGAGCACTATATAGTGCCAGAGTATACCATTTTACTATTTATATGTTCTAATAAATGTTAATCTATACTTAGACCAGGAGGTATATGATTTTATTGAGCCCAGCATGGAAGATGTTGCAGTTCTTGAACAAGGAGATGCATGTACCGGAGCATTTACTTCTTTCCTTACGGTAAAGAAACTTTGTAACTGGAACTTAAACCATATTTTGCTTGATGTTATAAAAGTTGACTGTGCAACTTAAAATTACAACTTTCTTTTACATAAGGGAAAAGAAAAATGTTCTGAAAAATCTCAGAAAAACGACGAATTAGGAGATGAAAAAAGGTAAATACCTACAAGTTTTCAAATTGAAATGGTAACAAGTATTTGAACTATTTTTTAGATATTTCTAATTGAAAAAAATGTAATTTTTGCACATTTATCTGTTTGTGAGTCACTCACCTTTTTATATTCCTTAATAAAATTCAAAATTGTAGAATGTATGTGAGATGAGTATAGGATATACATTGTCTTTTCCCATGGAAGCATAATAATCATCTCTCCTATTATTACTGAGGAGGACCATTACTTCACATATTTTACTTCATTTGAGCAATTTTTAACAACCCTTTAAAATAGATAGTATTGATACCCTTTAACTGTCAGGAATCTGAGGTCTGGAGTTTCAGACAATTGAGTCTAACACAGTTTCAATCTGTTAGCCTGGTTATGGCCATTTTAAGGTATTTGCATGTATATTTTATTAAAATAATTTACTCTTACTCGTTTCCATTTTATTCATCTTAATGGTATGATGGAATATGACCTACCACATCTTTTGAGTCTCTCCATTACACTGTTTCCTGTTACCCAGCAAGAAGGAAGGAATATTCACTGAATACTCACCATGTACCGGAACACTGCTGTGTGCTTTTTCATGTGTCCCATTTCAACGCAAAATTTCTGCAAAGTAGCTATTAACTCATGTTCGCAGTTGTGGAAGGTGAAGTTCAGTGACAAGTTGGACAGCTAAAAATCACCTAGCTAGTGCCCACTACTGCTTAGGCTATCAATCTAGTTTTACCTATCCCCAAGCATTTTCTCTAGTTTTGTGTGTTATGCGTCCTCTAAAAGAGTTTATTGGAGCCTTTTTATTTAAAGATTTATTAATTAATTTTGAGAGTTAGAGAGGAAGACAGAGCGAATGAGAAGCAGATCTTCCTCCAGTGCTTCATACCCCAGGTGGCTGCAGTGGTCAGGATTGGGCCAGGCTAAAGCCAGCGGTTTCATTCACATCTCCCATATGGACAACAGAGGCCCACACACTTGGGCCGTCTTCCACTGCTCCTTCTCACTTTCCCAGACCATTAGCAGAGAGCTGGATTGGAAGTAGAACAGGTGGGACCAGAAGTAGGGCTCTTATGGGATGCCTGCTTTGATGGCAGTGGCTTTATCTACTATACCACAACACTTCCCTCCATTGTAAACTTTTTAAGCAGTTACTAATTGAACATCTCTGAAATCATGTAAGGGGTTATATTACTTTGTGTTGTGATGGCTGTATTTCATTCTTATTCTCTCTCATTCATAATGAGGACATTTGTATAAATTTCAGGGTCACAAGAGTATGTAATATATGATAACTATACAAAGACTCATGGTTTTTTTTTTTAATGAAAAGCCTTAGGGATTAAAAAATAATTTGATATGTTAAAACTTCCTTGTTCTTTTTGAATGAAAAAAGAGATGTCTTTTTATTACCAATTTCTTGCGAACTTAAGCCTGTTTTACATTTTCCTTTATCCATGTTGCATAGAGTATGTTAGCAGAAAGTTAAATCAAAAGTAGAGCAGGTTCAGTCTTTGCCTGAAGCCCTGGCATCCCATATGGACACTGGTTCAAGTCCCAGCTGTTACAATCCAGCTCCATTTTAATGGCCTGGGAAAGGCAGCAGAACATACCCAAGTTTTTGGAACCCTGTATCTATTTGTTAGACTCACATGAAGCTTTATAATAGTTTTAGCTTGTACTAACTCTGGCCATTGTAGCCATCTAAGAGCTTGCTCTCTCTCTCTCTCTCTCTCTCTCTCTCTCTGTAACTCTGGCTTTCAAACAAATACATTTTTTAAAGAAACAATGATATGATTTGTATAAATGTTAAAAATCATTAAAATGTTTAAAGAATAAAATTCTGGGGTCCAGTTCTGTAGGCTAGTGGATAAAGTCCTCACCTTGCACACACTGGGATCCCATATGGGTGCTGGTTTGTGTCCAGGCAGACACTCTTCCCATCCAGCTCCCTGCTTGTGGCTTGGGAAAGCAGTAGAGGATGGCCCAAAGCCTTGGGACCCTGCACCCACATGGGAGACTTGGAGGAAGCTCAGCTCCTGGCTTCGGATCGACGCAGCTCCAGCCATTGTGGCCACTTGCTGAGTGCATCCGCAGATGGAAGATCTTCCTCTCTGTCTCTTGTCCTCTCTGCGTATCTGATTTTTCAGTAAAATAAGTAAATCATTAAAAAATGGAATAAAATTCTGATAAAAAATAAGAAAATATGGCTAGAATGCAACATTTTATTTAATATACTTAATGCTTGGAGCCTACATATGTTTTCCTTAATTATTCCTTATTTGTCACTTCAGTGTTTTAGATACAAGAATGAAAGGATTCTAATTTTCACATGATGTTAAAATGGCACATATTTCTATACACTGGCTTCAGTTACAGTCTTTCTTGTATTCTGAGTAACCGTGTTTGTGTCACCTTTCAGACTTGAGAAAGAACAGTTACTTGCAGAGGAAGAGGATGATGATTTAAAGGAAGTAACTGATTTGAGGAAAATAGCCGCTCAGTTATTGAAGCAAGAACAGAAGAACAGGTATTCTTTTCAGTAATGATCATTTTATGATCATTAAAGCCAGTTATTTAAAAATTAATAAATAGAGAATATGAAGTTGTGAATAAGCAGTAGGACCTTCTTAGCATCTATTTCAAGGTACTAACTACTAGGCAAACCTTGGAAATGACAACTAGGGAAATATACAATGGCATATCCAACTACTAAACTATTCCTATGGTCACTATCTTTAATATTACTTTGGTATTTCATTTTATTCCAACATGCTATAATTGATTTCCTTAATGATAAATCATTTTTGCCTACAGTGACATTATTTGTATTATAAGCATTTAATTCTATTTGGTATCTTACTTGTATAGTACACTTTTTTTTCAAAACTAAGATTCCAAAGTACTTACAATGTATAAAATGCCTTTTACTGAGTTAATTATGTAATATTGCTAGAATTAGTGTGTTTACTTGAGGTTCACAGGTTCACTTTGGTCTATTTCATGATCAGCAGTTATTATTCTTTCTGGTTGTTCTTTCTCCAAATGTATGTTTTTCGAAGCTAGGAGGATGTTTTGTGAATGAATATAAAATAAACGTAAGTGTAGCTTTTTAATAATTATTTATTTGAGTGGGAGAGATAACAAAAGAGAGGAAGATTCACCTGCTGGTTCATTTCATATTCTGCAATGGCCAGGACAGGGCTGGGGCCAGATCCAGGAAATGGAAATTCTATCTTGGTCTTCCATGTAGGTGGAACAAACCCAGCTTCTTGAACCATCACCTGTTGCTTCCCAGGGTGCACATTAGCAGGAAGCTAGGTTTAGGAGTGGAGCTGAGCATCAAACCTAAGTACTCCTGTGTGGGATATGAGTGTCCTAAAGGACATCTTAACTGCTAGGCCAAGTGCTTAACCTTCCTTGTGAGCCTATTTTCAATACAGTAAATATTGCGTGTACTACTGAGAGTCAGCTATTATTGCCAATCTCTGTGTACTGAGAATGCTGTTTATGGTTTGGAAATCATAAAGATGTGAGGTGTCTGTTTTCAAGAATTAAGAGAATCCTAATCTATTTAAGACTTTAATAAGTATTTTATCATATTTTATTACATGTATTGAAAATAATAAATATGCATGGATAATATGACCATTTTGGGGGGAGGTTTCAATAAAAATGCTGGAATTTATTTAAATATGACTTAAAATGACACTAAAATTTATGAAACACATATTTGGATTATTTCATGGGCCACATTTTGGGGACAATCTGGATAATGGCTAATAAACCAGGTGGCCACTAAACATCTTTTTGCAGAGCTGCTGCATTTTTAGACTTCAAAAAATAATTCAGTTTGAAATATTCCTTATTCAGAAGTGTTTCAGATTTGAGACTTTTTTGGGTTTTGTAATACTTGTGTAAGTGTTACTGGTAGAGCTTTTGTAATTCAAAATCTGAAATACAAAAGTTTTGGATTTGGGAGCATTTTGGATTTCTGAATTTTGAGTTAGGCTTGCTCAACCTGTACTAGAAAATATCAATAATTGTTTCTTCTATATCACTGCCAGTTAACATTTGTTGTTCTAATTTTTCCTTTGATTGTTTTCTAACGGGCCTTTTTCAACTTGTCCATGCATGAGGCTGTGCATCTTTTTCTTTCTTTCTTTCTTTCTTTCTTTCTTTCTTTCTTTCTTTCTTTCTTTCTTTCTTTCTTTCTTTCTTTCTTTCTTTCTTTCTTTCTTTCTTTTTAAAGATTTATTTTTATTATTTTTTCATTGGAAAGGCGGATATACAGAGAGGAGAGACAGAGAGGAAGATCTTCCGTCCAATGATTCACTCCCCAAGTGAGCACAACAGCCAATGCTATGCCGATCCGAAGCCAGGAGCCTCTTCCGGGTCTCCCACGCGGGTTCAGGGTCCCAAAGCTTTGGGCCGTCCTCGACTGCTTTCCCAGGCCACAGGCAGGGAGCTGGAAGGGAAGCGGGGCTGCCGGGATTAGAACCGGCGCCCATATGGGATCCCGGGCATGCAAGGCGAGGACCTTTAACCACTTGCGCCACCGCGCCGGGCCCTGTGCATCTTTTTCAATCCAATATAATGTACATGTTGATAGTTTCTGTAGTTTAAATTGTTTGATGAAGCAATCAACATCTGCTCTGTGGAGCTTAAAAATAGTTGTTTCAAAATTTCTCCTCTACCTATCAGGTAAAAAAAATTGTGTGAATTATCATAGGAAAAGAATGTTTACTATTTCTTCAGAATACATAGCAATATCTTTCTTGTAGTGTTAAGGATAGTGTTAAGTACATAATTATAGATTTTAACATTATAATATATAGTATTTCTATATTTCTGATTTCTATTCTTTGTTTTGATTTTGTTATCCCTGTGACATAAATTAGTCTTCCTCGCCTACCTACAACATTGACAGAAGAGTTAGCTTTTACAGATTTATTTTGTGATTATTTTGCAATCAGTGAAAATTGGCACCTAACACTGGGCTTTGTACATAGTACTCACTAAATCTGTAATTGATCAACTGATTGTTTAACATTAAATCAACAGATTGAGAGCATTAGGAACAATTGACTTAGCTAAAAATTGTCTCCTTCAATAGCCTGTTGTTCTTCAAGATGTATGCAAAAGTAGTATTTGCCATTCATCCTTTTTGCATGTTGTTGCACATTAATGACTTTTTAGATTAAGATATAGTAACGTTAATATAATAAACCTGGAAATGTATACAATAATCAAGTCCTAAAGAACACTTTTTAAAAAGCAATCTCTAGAGAAGTTACAGCTTTCCTAACCAGCTCTTTTATGGTTGAACTTAAACTGTATTTTATAAATTTTTTTATGCTGAATTTAGTTTTTCCACTAAATGACCTTTTTCATTCTTTTAAAATATATTGCTGTTGCTTTCATTTCTTAGATGTGGTGATTAAATTTTTTTCCATCACAAAAGTTGGATTTGAATGAGACCAGAAAATGTAAGAGCAATCCTGCATAAGAATATATCCTACAGGGAATTTATATTATCTATATCTTCTCTGATTAGAAATTTTCCTTTTTGACAGTATATTATCTATCTCCACTTTATTAATGATGGATCTGAAATGCTGTTTAAATTCCCAGTGTAGGAGTTCTAATATTTAGGTTGAAACACAATCATTATCATTTTTTGCTTGTTTATTGTTAGGCACAGATAAAAAATAATTTCTCTGGATAATACTTATCCGAATATATGAGGAAATGCCACCAAAGACTTCTACTTTAATCCTAGATTATTAAGTGTTCTAAGCTTGCTATTCATTGAAATGAGCAAATGTGTTGTTAGCTGTTAGCTAGAAAAGCTACATATGTATTCAAAGACTAGAGATAATTTGAAAATTTCTTTCATTGATTTCAGTGATTGTTCTCTCAAGATAGTTTTGTCACTTGTTTAGTTCACATTATTTCCAAAAAACAGGTTTAGTTCTTTAAGAAAATGCTTAGATGAAAATATCCTAGAAAATAATAGCACATTTCACAGAATTGATAATCAAAAAAGTGGGAAAACACATCAGAAAATAAACAATCAAGTATATAGCTCATAACACTTCAGAGACTGCAGTCTGATTATTTTGAAAATTGCCCACTCTTTGTCTAGTTGGGATGCATATATTTACCTATATGGACTGATGGGTTGTTCTTGGACTTATAAATTGCATTCATTTTGTTGTAAAAGGCCGGATCTCAGGATTGTTTTTTTAATGACTGAGTAGTATTTCCTGTTGTATGTATACTACATTTTCTTTATCAAGTCATCTGTTGATAGATATTTGGGTTGATTCTCTATCTTAGGTAATATGAGTTGAAGTGCGATAAACATAGATGTATAAATAACTAAAAATCACTGTTTAGTGAAAATATGCCAGTCCTCAAATGACAAATAAAAGAAGTTTCCCCTGATCTGTGTTAAATAATACACAGACTACAAAAAAAATATAATCTATGTGAGTGAGATTGTCATCTTTAAATATAAATTATTGTTTATATTGGTCTATATCCTTGAAGAATTGTAGGCCTTTTTTCCTACTTGCTGTATATTAAAAGTTTTACCAATGGAGTGTTAAGACTGATTGCAAACTGACATGAAATTATGCCATTGTAAAAATGAAAAAGAAAGGAGAAGGGTACATGGGGATTGGGACTGGGGACAGGAGGGAGGGTAGGGTGAGAAGTTTCACTATGCTCCTAAACCTGTATTCTGAAATATGTGAAATTTATTCACATTATATAAATAAAATAAGCTGCTGTGAAAAAGCAAGCAAAATTAATTTTTGTACATCCCCTAGCAATATACTGAATTATTTTTTCTACTTGTGTCTAACTCTGTTGACCTCTGTTGAGGTCCTTTGTAGTTGATGTTTTAACTGTTTTGAAATAGTGGTCAACAAATTCTAGTTGTACCTTCGTTAGATTTGGGAAATTAAAAAAAAGATACAACTATAGTGTTTTAAAAAGCAGTATCTTAATTTTGCCAGATGATTAAATTCTAGAAAATTTCTGTTAAGCTTTGTGCTTATATATGATACAGCTAGAGCAAAACAGAATTATGGAAATAAGCTAATGTTAGTTAAAAATCAAAGAAACAAAATTAGATTTGAAGAAATTTATTTTTTTAGTTTGGAATTATAAGTATTATATATGTTACTCGTTTCATGTGATTTTCATTTATCCATAAGAATATTTTAGTCTGGGACCTATATTGTGTTATGGCTGGTACAGCCAGCCACCACTGGAAATACTGGCATCTTTATGGGCTCCAGTGGAAGTCCCGTTTGCTCTACTTCCCATCCAGTTCGCTGTTGCTGTGCTTGGGAAAGCAGCAGAAGATGGACTACGTGATTGGGCCCCTGTACCCATGTGGGAGTCCCAGATGAAGCACTAGGTTTCTGGCTTCAGCTTGCCTCAGCTCGGGGCCCAGGACTGGAGACCTGGAGAGAACTGGCACAGTTTGGATTCTTTCTGCCTCATTCTCTCTCTCTCTCTCTCTCTCTCTCTCTCTCTCTCTCTCTCTCTCTCTCTCTTTCTCTCACTCTGACTTTCAAATAACTAAATCTTATTATATTTTCAGGTCCAAAAGCTTCATGCTAACCTATACCATGTTTTAGTTATGTAGTTGTTTCAACGCTTGAAATCTGTCCTTCCTTTCTTATCTGCTACCTTCACTAATGTCACCTTTATTATCTGTAAAGCTAATTTCTTATTTCTTTCATGCTTGGGTTTGGTTGATGTACATGAAGTATGAATACAAATGGAGCCCTTGGAGTTCCAGATCATACTGTTACCACTGTTATTGTCGAAAGGTCCACCAGGAAGTGGATCATTTGTGGAAACCTTAAGAACTAAAAGGAATGGGGCTGGTGTTATGGCAAAGTACATAAAGCCATTGCCTGCAATGCTGCGCATGTGTGTCGGTTCATGTCCTGCTGCTCCACTTCTTTTTTTTTTTTCTTTTTTTATTAATTACATTGCATTATGTGACACAGTTTCATAGGCTCTGGGATTCCCCCAACCCCTCCCTCTACCCTCCCCCCATGGTGGATTCCTCCATCTTGTTGCAGTATTACAGATCAAATTCAGTTGAGTCTTTCATTGCAAATGTTGTTGATGTTAAGTTGGGGTTTTTAATTGATCAGGATGATATTCTGCTCCACTTCTGAACCAGCTCTCTGATAATTGTCTGGAAAAATCAATGGAAGATAGTCCAAGTTCTTGAGTGCCTGACACCGACATTGGAGACCTGAAAGAAACTGCTGCCCCTGGGCTTTTGCCTGTCCTAGCCTGGCCATTTTGGGCTTCTGGGGATTGAACCAACCAATGGAAGATCTCTCTGTACAGGGATGCCCCGGTGTGATGGCTTAGTGGCCAAGTTCTCCCTTTGCGAGCTCCTGTATCCCTCTGGAAAAAAAAAAAAAAAAGAATGAAAGGTTTAGGTTATGCAGTTGTGTGGTATATGCTTTAAAATTTTTTTTTAAGATTTGTTTTTTGTTGTTGTTGTTATTGTTGGAAACCCAGATTTATAGAGAAGGAGAGACAGAAAGATCTTCCATCCACTGGTTAACTGCCTAAGTAGCTTCAACGGCTGAAGCTGAGCCATTCCAAAGCTAGGAGGCAGGAGCTTGTTCCAAGTCTCCCACATGAGTGCAGGGTCCCAAGGCTTTGAGCCTTCCTTGACTGCTTTCCCAGGTCAGAAGCAGGGAGCTGGATGGGAAGTTTAACAGTCGGGACATGAACTGGCATCCATTAGGGATTCTGGCTCTATGCAAGGTGAGGATTTAACCACTGAGCCATTGTGCCTGACCCGATTCGTATAGTCTTCTACTTAAAAATAAATACTAGTTGGTAAATAAGGGATATGTGTTAATAATGTTGAATAGATATTTAAATAAAATGTTTATTTTAGATTTTAGCATCAGAGTATAACAAAATACTAGTATGTTTTGCAGAATTTTACCCAAGTGAATTCTCAATTATATAAAATATTTCATAGATAAATAAATCTCACCACCCTACCCCCCACATATGTATACATATATACTTATGTATGTATGTTGCTCAGTATAACCATATACACCAGCCATTACAATGCTAGTGAGTATGGGGTGGAATTGAATCAGTATTTACCTATGAAGAGCATCATTTGTCTCCCCCATCCCCTGTGATATTTCCCTCAGAACTATGCTTACTATTTAACATAAGTACTTTTCAAAAATAACTCTTACAAAATCTGTTTTTGCAAATAATCTTAGATATTTTAATTCTCCGAATTCTTCCAAGTTTTAGGGTTTCTGACAGTTTTAGTATCTGCCCACATAAAGAAAAATAAAGGTATCCTTAATTCCGTTATTATTTGGTTCAAAGTTTAGCAGTTTGCCTATGATAGTTATGCTGTATACTTTATCGTACCTTTCTCCTAGTGAGGTTCTACTAGACCCAAGCTGCTAGGAAACCAGAGTAATCAAAATTATTTTCTTTGTGATAATTTTGGTTCTGTAATTATCCACTTATATTTAGGTCAATCTGTGCTTTCTTAGTCAATAGGTAGCTTCAATTTTAAGTTTGTATATAAATTCTTTTGGTAGTTTTTATATATTTTTATTTGGAAAGCAGATTTTATATAGTGAGGAGAGACAGAGAAACATCTTTCATCTGCTGGTTCACTCTCCAAATGGCCCTGATGGCTGGAGCTGAACTGATCTGAAAGCAAGAGCCATGAAGCTTTTCTGTTTCTCTTATGTGGCTGCATGGGTCCAAAGACTTGGGCCATCCTCTGCTGCCTTCCTAGGTCACAAGCAAGGGGCTGGATGGGAAGTCAAACAGCCAGGACTTGAACTAGCATTGGTCTGGGATGCTGGTGCTGCAGGTGGAGGATTAGCCTGTTATGCCACCATACTTATCTACTTTTGACAGATTTAACTTTAAATAGAAAATTTTACTTTAAATAGAAGTCAGGTATTTTGCTCCTTTTTACACAAGCCATTAAATTAAAAACATTATTTATTTGAGAGTCAGATTTAGAGCAAGGAAATGATGGAAAAAGAGAATTGTTCCATCCATGATTTCACTTCTCACATGCCCGTAAAGGTCAGAGCTGCGTCACCCTGACCAGGAGTCTCATCTGGGTCTCCCCAGGTGCCAGGGCCCAAGCACTTGTACCGTCATCTGCTGCTTTTCTCATGCTATACCACTGGCCCCACAAACCTTTAAAAGTTAGGTTGAGGGCCTGGCAGCGTGGCCTAGTGGCTAAAGTCCTCTCCTTGAACACACCCGGGATCCCATATGGGCACCGGTTCTAATCCTGGTGGCCCTGCTTCTCATCCAGCTCCCTGCTTGTGGCCTGGGAAAGCAATCGAGGACGGCCCAAACCCTTGGGACCCTGTACCCACGTGGGAGACCTGGAAGAAGTTCCTGGATCCTGGCTTTGGATCCGCATAGCATCAGCCGTTGCGCTCACTTGGGGAGTGAATCATCAGATGGAAGATCTTTCTTTCCGTCTCTCCTCCTCTCTGTATATCTGACTTTCCAATAAATAAATAAATCTTTAAAAAAATAAATAAAAGTTAGGTTGAATTTACATATGTAGTAATCCTATAAAATTATAGACATTCAGTTCTTTTACTGTTTTATAATTTTTCAGTTTTCCTTGAATACACATTAATTTATCCAGTGAAAGTTCAGGAAACTTCTATAATTAAAGTTTATTATTTGACTTTTTCAAAATCATTATGTATTGTGGCACCATCACCATTTGCTATTCACGGAAAATCAAATCAATCAAGATGTTACCTAAGCAGTCTTCATATTTTTTTTTGTTTTCTCTCTCAGCCAATATTTAAATATGCAAAGAAAATAGTAGCATATGCTTAAGATACATCGATGCCTTCAAAAAAAGACATATGAAAGAAAGTATGCAGAAAGTCTGGTTTAATGCATTTTTTATACACAGTGTGCTTATGAGTATCTAAATGCAATTTATTTTGGAGGCATTTTAATAATCATGCATATAATAATCTCTTATAGGCTTTTGGATTAATATACTGATTTACTTCTAGGAATCTTAATCATGCAACTTCTGTCATGAGAAACAAGCTGAAACAAAGTGTGGAATGTGAAAAAAGGTATAAATGTATCTTCTTGGTACTTTAATTTTTATAATGAGATACAATCTTGTTACAGTGTTGTTTCCATAAATAGGCTTTAACTGTATAAAATATATTGAACAATGATATCAATAATTAACTTCAAGAGGAAATGTGTTATAGCATGAATTAAGTTTATTTCTGTGAAGTGTTTCATAGTACAGTGCAATGACTAGTTGCTAGTAGTGCATTCTGTATGATAGCAAGAAGTAGAAGATCTGCTATCTTGCAAACACAAAGAAAAGCTAAGGAAATGGAGAGACTTGTTGCTTTGGTTAATTGACCTATATACTGTATGTGTTGAAATATTATACGCTATCCTGTAAAGATGCAAACATATTGCATTTAATTTTATTTTCATTGCTTTTTTAAGTCTTAAGAGTTAAAGACAGACCTAGCCAGAGAGATATCTTCAAACCATTGGGCTAGTCCCCAAATAACTTCAACAGTTAGAATTGGCCAGGCCAATGCCAGAAACCATGAATTCAATAATTTGAAAAGTTTATTTTGATATACAAAATCAAAAGTACATATTTGTTATGGTTTGCTTATATCTTTCTCTTGATGATAGAGCTGTTCAATCAGTAGTTATTGTGTTTTTGCTACTTCCAGGATTTAAGTGGGGTTTTTTTTGTTGATTTATACTTATTTTTTGTTATTTCGTATTTATTGATTTCAGTCTCGTATTATTAAATTTTTCTATATGAGTATATGCTATAAGTCTGCATATTAGAATTTCAAAGAACAATGAAATCATGACAGTTTGTAATTTTTACTTTTATGGTTTGAAAATTTGGATATGATTTGGAGTCGCTTACAAAGGAGTGGGAGTGGAAATCAGACGTAATCTCAAGAGGAAATTAGGGTTTATTGAGTGTTTGTTACATGTGTACTACCATTGACTTTTAAAAAAAGATTTATTTATTATTTATTTTTATTACAAAGTCAGATATACAGAGAGGAGGAGAGATAGAGAGGAAGACCTTCCATCCGATGATTCACTCCCCAAGTGAGTGCAATAGCCGGTGCTGTGCCGATCCGAAGCTGGCAACCAGGATCTTCCTCCTGGTGTCCCATGTGGGTGTAGGGTCCTGAAACCTTGGGCCGTCCTCAACTGCCTTCCCAGGCCACAAGCAGGGAGCTGGATGGGAAGCAGGGCTACCGGGATTAGAACTGTTGCCCATATGGGATCCTGGTGTGTTCAAGGCAAGGACTTTAGCTGCTAGACCACGCAGCCAGGCCCATACTATCATTGATTTTTAAAAATGTACTCTCGTTGAATTCTCTCGGGAACTTTTTGAAGTTGTTCCAATGTTGTTAACGGCACTTTACAGATGATAAAACAGGCTTAGCAATGATCAAAAGTTGGGGCTGGCATTATGGTGTGGTGGGTTGGATATATGGACACCAATTCATGTCCAGGCTGCCTCACTTCTGATCTTGCTCCCTGCTTGTGCACCTGGCATTGTAGCAGAAAATAGCCCAGCTACCCATATGGGCGACCTGGATGAATCCAGTGTGGCCTGGCTTAAGACTATCTATTCTGGTCATTTGGGAAGCAAACTGGTGGTGGAAGATTTCTCTCTCTCTCCCTGTATATATTTGTAACTCTGTCTTTCAGTTAAACAGACAAACAAATAAAATCTTATAGGAATTATCAAAAGTTGCTCAAGATTACTGTGATAGAAGGTTGTATAGTCAGGATTGAGAGTCTGATTTCAGAACCCCAAGTGGTAACATAGTAACAGGAATACTTTGTTTCCTCCAGAGCCATACACCCCTGTGATAGCTTTTCTAGATATCCAATAGTTTAAATTGAATTTATTATTCTCAAGCTTAGTTGTTCTCTTATATGGTCTGTTTGAGTGTATGTGCCACCATTTATGTTGTTACCCAAGTCAATATATTTAGAAGTATTGAAAGCTTTTCTTTCAAGCACCTTTATCAATCCAGTCAATTACAAAAAATTATAACATCTTGAATTATTTTCATCTATCCTGATTACTACTTCTGTCACAATTGTGTGGATTGAGGTCCTTTTTCATTTTTATAAATTTGATTTTATTTTTGGTATTGTTTACATAGTTGATAAGAATGTAGACACGTGAGGACCACTGATTAGGGTGACAAGGGTTGAAGCGTAGAGCATAGTGGGCGGGACAAATGCTTCCAATTTTCCTTTACTCCAGTATGAGGAGGGTTAGGGAAGGAGGATAACGGAGGGAGCTGCTCCCAGCTGCCAAACTACATCAGCACCCTGCGGGGATGTCCATTTGATGTCTTCTTAGAAATCCAGTTTTGGAGAAGAATGTTTCAAGGGTATTGCTTGAGTTGTCTTGAGAATTCTGAGATGCTGTTGGTTTCATTGCTCCAAGGTTGAGAAAATACTTCCAAGGTCCATTGCTTGACAGTCCACTCACCCGGACACGCTGCCAAAACTTGTCCAGGAATGTTGTCCAAGCTGTTCTACTCTCCATCTTCTTATATGGCACTAGACACCCTCTGCAGGCCTAAATGGGCTGGCCATCATGTCCACCCTATACACCTGGGCATGATGTTCACTATATAGGCATCAGCAATCAAGGGGGCCCAGTCACAATACATGCATTCCAAGGTTGGACCACAAATCCTATGATTTTCCCCGTGGCCTGGGTTTTAGTTCAGTGGTCCAGTTAGAGAGTCCTGTAAGAAACTTTACCTGGCGTGGCCCCAGACCTGAATTGCAAATGCCGGCCAGTAGAGGATCTGGTTCAGTCCATCACCTGTATCAGTCTGCACACATTGGTAATTGTAGTTGCCTGGTCAGTTTCATCTCTAGCCTCCTGTCCCTTGCAAACCTACGGGCGCTGTATCCAGCCCAATCCAGCATGCCACAGATATGGCCCTCACACACACCAGTGGGAACTGCAGCCTATTTTGGGGAGACCCCAAAGAACTCCCCACCAGGCCTGCCCCTAGCCCTGATTCTTGCACATACCAGTATGTACAACAGACTAATTCAGCCCTATTGCATCCAAATCAGGCTCTCCTGTACACCAATATGTGTTGCAGCTTAGCTCAGCCCACCCACTCCATGAACCAGTCCACACATATCCCAACAGATGTTGCCACCTAGTCCAGCCTGTCTCCTCCCAGGTACTGGCTCTTATGCACTTTAGCAAGAGCTGCAACACAGCAGAGGAATGCACACAGTTTCCCTACTAGACCAGAACCCACTAGAAAATGTTAAGGTGAGACAGGGAATGCCAGACTGGGCTGTAGCATCCACCAGCACATGCAAGCTTCCAGGTCAGGATCAAACCTGGTAGAGGGCCGCAGGGGCTCTCTTGCTGGGCCACTGCTCCTGCTGGTGACTGTGAGAGCTGGGACTGGATGTGGACTGACCTGGGCAGGGCTTATAACAACTGTTGACCTACATGGGAGCTGGGTTTGGGGGAGGAGGGGTTAGGCCAGGCCATTGCATCTGTTGGTGTATATAAGGGCCAGAACATGTGCTGACTGGCTGGGCTTGCTGTAGGTAGGGCTCTATCTCTATTATTGCAGACATACCTCCTTAGTTCAATTTTGTCTAGCTTTAAATCTGTCTTCTGAACCATAGAATATTGATAGCTCTAAAACATGTCATTTATGTTACAACACAATGTAAATATCACCTATTATTTGTTCAATAATTATTGACTGGCATAATGGCAGAGAGATGAGGAGAAAGATGTTAATCTGGTAGTTCATTCCCTGAGGCCTGCAACACCTGGGCCTGGTTGATCCCAAAGCTAGAAGCCAAGAACTCATTTCCAGGTCTCTCCTGGATGGCCAGGAACCCATTTCCGGTGGTATACCCTGATGCTTTCTAGGGTGTGCAGTATCAGGAAACTGAAATCAGGAAATGTAGCTGAGACTGAATACCAGGCAGTATCAAATGGGATGTGGGCATCTGAAGTCCCAACAGCTGAGCCAAATATGCAGTCCTACATATTTCCTTAGTTTCTGCTATTACCGTCTCCCTCAGGTTATTTCACTGATACATTAACTTTTTAGGTTCCTGACATTCTCTTGAGAAAGCCTCAATTGTCCAAACCTCCAATTGTGAAATACAATCCAGACCCCCTTAAAACTATTACTTCTTCATTTCTAGTTTCCCAGTAATCCAATTCTTTATTGGGAAACAAAACAAAAAATATTTCAGTATTTCCTCGTTATGAAAGAAATGTAGGGCCCAGCACCATGGCTTGTGTTGGAATCCTCGCCTTGCATATGCTGGGATCCCATATGGGTACCGGTTCATGTTCCACCCAGCTCCCTGCTTGTGGCCTGGGAAAGCAGTTGAGAACAGCCCAAAGCCTCGGGACCCTGCACTCATGTGGAAAACCCAGAAAAATCTCCTGAATCCTGGCTTTGGTTTGGCTCAGCTCAGGTGATTGCGGCCACTTGGGGTGTGAACCAGGGATGGAAGATCTTTCTGTGTCTCCCTGTCTCTGTAAATCTGACTTTACAATAAAAATAAACGAATCTTCCAAAAAGGAGTAGTACAGCTTTTTTGATGAAAAATTGGAAAATTAAGAATACACAGAAAAAGTGAACAATTATCACCTATTTTCCTGTTCATCAACAATGTCAGGTCACTTTATTTTGCTATTTTTCTGACATTTTTTCTGTTTGCACATCAACATTTGTATCTGAAATATGCATACATAGAACATGTATATGCAATGCAGAATTGTATACCTTGTTCCATATATATCATTGCCACTTCAGTGTATATTAGGAGTGTAAAACTTTACTTTCTAAAGGTAGATTCTTTTTCCCTGTTGTACTCATTAACCTGTCCCTCCTGCGTATTTACCCATTTCCGAATGTCAAGAGTACCCTTCTAGTTGATGAGCTCAGAACTCTCAAGAGTCATTTTTATCATGCAAGTTTGCTGTTAACATCTCATATCTAATCCATTAAATCATGTTGGCTGTGACTTAAGTTTATTTCTGGAAATTCATCGATGTCTTAACAGCTATTCTTTTACCACGCTTGTACTAGCCATCTCATAGCTGAATTATTACTACAACCTCCTAGTAGGTCTCCTTTCTGCCCTATTTGTCCATTTGTCTGTCTTACCCAGAGCCTTGGACTGACATTTTGAAAATGCAAGTCAAATCATGTTATTTGTTTTCAGAATTCTCTGCTGATTTGTGCATTTCATGCAGAATAAAAACGAGATGTCTTTCATTATAAGTTCCTTCATTATTTGGTTACTCTTGGCTTTTTTGCTTCTGTCTTCTTGGTGAATTCTGTTTCAGTTCTTCCTTCCCTGTTGAATGTCATCACTTTAAGATATTTTCCTTTCCCTCTAAGGCTTGAGAGTCTGCTTGGAATGATCTGCCTCTCCTCCGCCCCTTTGCTTTCTTTTCTAATGTTGCATTAGCAAAATGTTCTTTTATCATATAAAAGAGCATGCCTCTTCCACTTCTCTATCCCTGCTTCCCATACTCTGCTTTATTTTTCTACATAAAATGTAATGGATCAGACATTCTGAATATGTACTGTTTTATTTCTTTATTGTTTCTTATTTGTTATCAGCACCCTGATACCATGAAAATTTTATTAGATTAGGGACTCTGTTTTGTTTTCTTTCGTATCCTGACACTTAGCCTGATGCATGAGATACACATTTGCACTTCAATAAATGTTGGTTGAATTAATTTGGGAGCCTAGGTGGAAATGTTGAATGCCAGAAAGTGATATGTGTTGAGTAATACAACACAGATTAAGACACACTCATAGCACTTAGGAAGTTAATAGTGTTGTCCTAATATAATGCCATTTTACTATGAAGCCAATATCACCTTAATAACAAAACCAAATAGAAATAACAGAAAAAGAGAACTACAGAGCGATATTGCTGATGAACATACATGCACAGATCCTCAACACAATACAGCAGGATCCAACAGTATACCAGGCAGATCATTCATCCAGACCAGGTGGGATTTATTCCTAGCATGCCGGGATAGTTTAACAGTCACAAATTAATAAATGTTATTCACTACATCAACAAATTTAAAATAAAAACCTTATTATCCTCTCAATAGATGCAGAGAAGGCAGTTGATACAATCCAACACTACTTCTGGCTGAAAACCTTAAACAAGATAGGTATAGGATGAACATTTTATAGCACAGTCAAAGCAATATATGAAAAACTCAATGCTAGCATCACACTAAATTGAGAAAAAGTGGAAACTTTTCTACTAAGAACTGCAACTAGACAAAGGATGTCCATGTTCTTTTTCTATATAAGATACATTTTTACTTTTATTTGGAAGTCAGATATACAAATATACAGAGAGGAGATCTTCCATCTGCTGATTCACTCCCCAAGTGGCTGCAGCATCCAAAGCCAAGCCAATCCTAAACCAGGAGCCACGAGCTAATTCTGGGTCTTCCATGTGGGTGCAGAGTCCCAAGGCTTTGGACCATCCTCAACTGCTTTCCTCAGGCCACAAGCAGGGGAGCTGAATGGGAAGCGAGGCTGCCAGGGCATGAACTGGCACCCATGTGGGATTCCTACACATGTAAGGTGAGGACCTTAGTTGCTAGGCTACCATGCCGGGCCTAAGGATGTCCACTTTCACCACTACTATTCAATATAGTATTGGAAGTCCTTGCCTGAGCTATTAGGTAAGAAAAACAAATTGAAGGAATTCAAATTAGAACTGAGGTTTTAAGGTTATCCCTGTTTGCAGCAGATGACATGATTTTCTACATAGGAGAGCCAAAAGACTCAATTAAGAGACTATTGGAACTCGTAAGAGAATTTGGCAGTATAGCAGTATACAAAAACAAAAACATAGATTGATGGCACTAGTATACACAAATTACTCCATGGCTGAGAAGGAACTTTTAAGCACAACGCCCTTTAAAATAGCAGAGAGGAATATTAAATACCTTGGAATTACTCTAACCAAAGATGGGGAAGACCTCTATAATGAAAATTTCAACACATTAAAAAAAGAGAGATAAATGTAAGAAGTCATTGATAAATGAAGAAACTTACCGTGTTCATAAATTGCAGTATCAACATAACCAAAATGTTCCTACTACCAAAAATAATATACAGATTCAGTGCAATTCAAATCAAAATCCCAGCATTTTTCTCAGATTTAAAAGAAAAATGTTACAACATTTCATCTGGAAACACAACAGACCATGAATAGCTAGCTATCCTGAAGTATATAAATCAATCAGGAGGAATCAAAATTCCAGACTTCAAGACATACTGCAGGGCAGTGGTCAATGAAAGAGTCTGGGACTGGTACAGAAACAGAGAAGAATATTGATGGAACAGAGTAGAAAGGCCAGAATTTAGCCCACACATGTATAGCTATCTAATCTTTGAAAGAGAACTGAAAATGATTCAGGGAAAATGATTGGTCTCTTCAACATATTCTATTGGAACAACTGGATAGCAGTCTTTTTTTTTTTTTTTTTTTTAAAGATTTATTTTTATTATTTTTTTTTATTGGAAAGGCGGATATACAGAGAGGAGAGACAGAGAGGAAGATCTTCCGTCCGATGATTCACTCCCCAAGTGAGCCGCAACGGGCCGATACTATGCCGATCCGAAGCCAGGAGCCTCTTCTGGGTCTCCCACGCGGGTGCAGGTTCCCAAAGCTTTGGGCCGTCCTCGACTGCTTTCCCAGGCCACAGGCAGGGAGCTGGAAGGGAAGCGGGGCTGCCGGGATTAGAACCGGCGCCCATATGGGATCCCGGGCGTGCAAGGCGAGGACTTAGCCACTTGCGCCACCGTGCCGGGCCCGGATAGCAGTCTTCAGAGGTAAGAGTCAAGACTCTCACCTGTCACCTTACACAAAAATCAGCTCTAAATGGGTATAGAACCGAAACTTGCACCCAGAAAACCTCAAAGTATTAGAGGAAAACATAGGAAGCACTCTACAATGTATAGGCATTGGTAAAGACTGCTTGGAAAATTCACCAAAAGCATGGGTAGTCAAATCCAATATAAACAAATGGGACTACATCAAAATAAAAAGCGTATGTATATATAGGAAAGTAAATCATCAATGAAATGAAGAAGTAACAAACGGAATGGGAGAAAATCTTTGTACACTGCACCATCAATAAGAGACTAATATTGAGGATATACAAAGAGCTTTATAAACTCAATGACAGCAAGACAAAAAACCATGTGAAGAAATGAGTGAAGGAAAAGAACAGACAATTTTCAAGAGAATGGCTATTTTCAAAAAAATTTTAAATATAAAATATAAACATAAAAAATATAAATTTTCAAAAAAATTCAAATGGCTAATAGACCTCTGAAAAAAATGCTCAGGTTCTCTAGTTGTCAGGAACATATAAGTAAAATCCATATGGAGTTTCACCTAATTCCAGTGAGAATGGCCTACATTCAGAACTTTACTAACACCACTTGCTGGAATTGTTGGGGATAGAAAAGTACCTGCCTTCCCTGTTGGCATGTAGGAATGCCAGGCTATGGAATGTAGGCTAGTATAACCACTGTGGAAATCAGTATGGAGAGTGTTAAGAGGACTGAAAATTGATCTACTGAATGACTCAGCCATCCCACTTCTGGGAATATATCTAAAGGAAACCAAATCTGTATATGAGGAACTGACTTTTTTTTAAAATTAAAGATGTACAATTCACAATAGTGAAGACATGGAAATATCCCAGTTGCCCATCAAAGGAGGAGTGAATAAGAAGTTGTGGTACATCTACTTCATGGAATACTACTCAACTGTAAAAAAAAGAATGAAATTCAACCATTTGCAACCAAATGGTTACAACTAGAGACCATTATGCACAATGAAATAAATCAATATCCAAAGGACAAATATCATATGTTCTCTCTAATATAAGGAAACTTTCATGCAAAATACAAGACCAATAGCCCTTTCAATACTGCTTGTGCTACGTCTCGGGGGGGGTTGATATTCTTGTTTTTATTTTATTCATTCAGAAAAGTTTTTTCTTATTAATTTCCTCTGTGACTGTTAGGTCACATTGTAGCATTGCTTGTTTCAAAAGTTTTTAAATTTTCTTTTTCATTTTTTCAGTGACAGATTGATCATCCAGTAGCATGTTATTTAATTTCATGCTGTTGTTAATTTTCTATTTTTTCTTTCTGTTGATTTTGTTTCATGGCTTTTCATTTAGGTGATATGTAATAACTATGTAATAGAATGTATCACATCCTGATTTGAAGATACAATGCAGCATGTACCACTACTTCCAAATAAAAAAATGGACTTCCAATGAAGCTTAATATATCCAGACAATAGGGTGGTGGACTCTCTATACCTATGTCTATAGCTACAATGTCAAGATACAGTTAAATAGCAGAATGATGGACTTATGACTGCTTATGAAAGACTAGCCTATCTTAGTGATATCAGGGAAATCAGTGGTGGGGGGAGTGCTTTTGGGGAAGAGGTCAAGGAAATCCCAGAGCCTATGGAATTGTACTATAAAATAATAAAATAAATTAAAAATAATTTCTGTATTTTGAAACAGGGATTTTGTGTGTTGGTCCATACTAACAGGTGTTTCAGTAGCACTGTGTAACATAAAGACTCGTAGAAGGATATGGAAAAGTTTTGGCTTGTTATGTGGTAGATTAGTAGTCCATCTTTCTGAAATTCCCAGACAGCTTTATATAAGATATGTAACCACTTCTAGCCATTAGCATGAATGCTGGGTCATCATCACATATGTACAATAAAGTTATAGTAAACTATCGAGAAGTTGTTTGGCAAGACAGTGGGATATACTTAAGAGTATTTTCCTTTAGCACCTGTTAGCTGTAAAGATCTGGAAAATTCTAAATCAGTCCTAGTTTCCAGCTTATGCTTAGTAACTGTTAACTTGCTGATTATTTCATTCTATTTACTCTTCTGATGAGGTGTAGGCTCATTAACATAGTGATTATGAGTCAAGATTCTTAGAACAGAACTGTCTGAATTTGGGTCCTGGATCTATCGAGTAGGGAAGGTTTTCAACTGCTTCTGAGCCATATTTACCCCATTTACTTTTAAAAATACTATTATTATTTTCCATGATAGAGTTTGTAGGTATAAGGATTTCCCCCTTTCCTTCCCCTTTTCCCCTCCTCACTGTCTTCTCCCACCATTTTCTCTCATATTATTATGTAGTGTAGTGCTTTAGAACAGTTATAAATGTAGCATTCTACTGTTTATGTGCATCATGGAGTAACAGATATAGATAAAGAGAGAAAATATAGTTTCAAAGTACTGAAGTATATTTAGCTGTGTCAGTGAGAATCTTCCTTTTTTTCAGCAGTACAGATGCATACTACAAAGTGTCTTCACTTCCTGGTATTCTAGCCTACATTATAGATTTCCTCTAGGTATCTACTGAACTTGTATTTTGTATGAAGGTTGCCTTATATCAGGGAGAACATATGACATCTTTTCTTTTGGATTTTTTTTTATTTTGCTGAACACAATCATTTTTAGTTGAGAACATTTGGTTGCAAATGGTAGAATTCCATTCTTCTTACTGGCTGTGTAGTATTTCATGCAGTAGATACACCACAGTTTTTTTATCCATTCCTCTTGATGGGAATCTGGATTGTTTTGATGTCTTCACTATTGTGGATTGTGCTGCTATAAATGTAGGGTTGCATGATGCTTTCTCATTTGCACATTTCATTTCATTTGGATATATTCCCAGGAGTGGAATAACTATCTTTACCCCACTAGTAAAACCAAAACTTAATATTATGTGCCTTATGGTTACTCTGAAAATTAAATAGATTAATATAGATTAATTGTTTAGAGCAATGATAAGCACATACAACTTAGTTCCTATGTATTGTTCATTTTTGAGCTAGTTTTAATTTAGTTAGAATCTAACTTTGTTTATCCTGTGTCTTGCATCTGATATCAAGCCCTTTCCATTTTTCATCTCCATTTTTGTCAAAATGGGAAATAGCTTTGTTGGTTTCTAAGTATATTTGTAAGGGATTTCTTTATTTTAAATAAATAAGTAAATATAAATATGTATTATATAATAAATATACATATATGTATGTATATAATGAGAGAGAGAAAGAGATCTTCCTTCCATTGATTAACTCCTCAAGTGTTCTCAATAAACAAGACTAGACCAGGTCAAATCCATAAGTCAAGAACTCTACCTGAGTCTCCCATATGGGTGGCATGAGCCCAAGCTCTTGGGCTAAACTCTGCTGCCCTCCCAGATTCATTAGCAGTGAGTTGTATCAAAAGCAGATCAGCCAGTACTTGAAATGGTACTCACATGTGATGTTGACAAAGAGGTTGTGGCTTAACATTCTGTATACAATGCAGGCCCCTGTGGATATTATTAAAATATCAATTGGTCTGATTTTTCTAATCTAAGGAAAACAGCTCATTTCAAATTTTTATTGGTTAAATTGTTCTAAAAATTAAAATTGTGTAAAAAGTAAAATTTCACTGCTTCTGTTTTTATATCTGCTTTGTGACTTGTTTCTAGCTTTAGTTTCAGAAGTACTTTGTGTGAATGGTTTATATTTAATTGTTACAGTCCAAAATATGATATATTATTGTAAAAGTTGAGTGAGGAGTTGAAGAAATATGTATTCTGTCACTTTTGCTTATGGTGTTGTATAAATGTTAACAATGTTGAATTGATTGGTGATGGTAATTAAATCTTCTATACTGTGCCTATTTTCTGTTCTTTGTTCTATCAGTTAATAAGGAAGGTTATTGCAATCTCCTGTGCAAATTATGGATTTGTTTTCCTCCTTATAGTCCTATCATATTCCTTTATATATTCTGAAGTTTTGTCATTTTATATCTATAAAGAAGTATATATATATATATATATATATATATATAGTCAGTTCCTTTTCTGTATTTCTGATTGTTTGGACATTTTCACAGGTTATGTCTTCCAGCAATGAAATTCTTTCTTCTGCCTCATTCTGTTATTGGGACTTTTCATTGTACTTTTAATTTGCTCTGTTATTCCTCTCTAATATATCAGATTGATTTAGTTTTAATGCTGCTATTTCCTGTGTTAACATATTCCTTAGTATTCCTTGAACTCCTGTTTTTGGTTTTCACTGTTTTTAAGAGTTTTACAATGATTTTTTTATGAGAATTATTTATCCAGTAGTTTCTCCATTTCTTCATCATCTAATTCTGGGAATGAAATAGTCTTTTCATTCTTTGTGAGGGAGGTGTTGGTAACCTCATTTATGGTGCCTGTGCCTCTTTTCTTGCTGTTGGCCATTGCAATGTGGATTAGTGGATTCTTCTCCTTGGGCTGATTTTTATCTTTAAGTTATGCCATCCCCTGGTCTGCAGATGGGCTTTACTGGTCCTATTCTGTGTTGGTTCACCATTTGTGGCACTTGTGCCGCTTCCTTCAGTGAACTTAAGTCTTGGGTTCCCATGCTGCACTCCTGCTGTGAACTTCATATCATGGTGTCACCATTGTCTGCTCAGCCTTTCTTGGTGTACATGTTTCTTGTGATGCTCTGGGTTGGAGATACACCAACTGTGCAAACTGTGTGGATCATAGTACTGTCAGTGGTGCCCTAGTCCCTGGTGGTGTTCTGCTCTGTACTTCATCTCCGTAGTACATTGGATTTTTTATTCTTCTTGCCAGAATCTGCCAGCAGCTAGGTCGGTGATAACCTGGACCTGTTTTGGACAGATTCTGCAAGATGCCAAGTTGATATTATTTTCCTGGTAATACCAGAATAATGTGTTTGTGGTATAAGCTTGCACAGAGGACACTTGGAGAGCCAGATATAGTTTCTCTCCAGAGGTTAGCACATGTGCAGCTTGCCCTGAACAGCACCCCCGCTCCTATGCATATCTGCAAAGCCTCCAATGTGAAGTTTCTCCTAGTGATTGGATTTAAAAAATCAGCAGGACCCACAGATGTATGGATTGATTCACCTCCTACATCTCCAGAAGTCTCCCCTTCCCACCTGTCTATTGATGGACCTCCAATCGTCATTGGGAGTGGACTGGGCATGCGGAGCGAAACCTCTGCTTCATCAGCCAATTTTGGCTGATGAGTGGAGGGCTCAGCGCGCCACTCCCCACCCCCACCCCCCGGCTGCTTTTTAAGCAGCTGGTACCATCCAATCACCACTGGGGTATCTATTCACTGAAGCACCTCTTTACTATCTCTACTGCTTTGCATATTCATGGATCCCCAGGTGTCTTTCTTGCACACTCTTATTACCTGGGATTTTTCTCTCTTTGCGTCTCTTGTAATTATCCTTCTCCATGCTTTTTAATGTGTCCTCAACCTATTCCAGCACCTTAATTCTCCTCCTCTTAGTAGTCTTTTTATTCATGAATACAGTTAAATTACTTGGGAAAAACATGATTTAAAAAAAAATTAAAGAAGTACATCCTTATTAAACATCATCATCTACTTTTATTTGATGGGCAAAGAGAGACAGAGAGAGATCTTTTATTTTCTGGTTCACTCCTTGAATGCTTGCAGAAGTTGATGCTGGGTGAGGATACAGCCAGGATACAGCTACTCTGTTTTGATCTGGTCTCTGTGGGTGGCAGGGATCCAAGTCCTTGAGCCATAATCTTGGGTCTCATAGGATGCATTTGAAAGGGAAGCTGGATCAGTAGCAGAGGTCGATCTCAAATCCAGGGATTCTGTTGTGGAATGTGTTCAGTCCTATGTGTTGATTGAATCTCCTGTACCACACAGTGCCTGCCCCACAGAATGACATTTTGAGGACCTAGTTTCATAACTTTTTGTGTGGGAGCATGGCAGCAGTTTAGTACTAAATTTGCTCACATAATGAGGAAAGACATTTCTTAATATTTTTCCTGATCTTCTGTGAATAACAATGTTTCTATTCTAGCTGGAGGGAACTTGTAGTTCTCCTGGGTCTCTGGAAATAGTTCCTTCAGCTCTCTTGGGGGTCATTTCTCTTTTTTGCATAGGGTAGTTTCCTAGATACATAATTAGTAATCAGTTGGATATTTGTGTTAGGTTTAGAGACAATTGAGAGAAAGAGGCTTTTAGTTCAGGCAGAGTTTTGTAATTCAAAGGAGAGAGTGTGTTGAACCACTCTGGTGGGAGACCGCCTGGGACCACTTCCACATGGTGGGGTGACTGCGTGAGGAAATGTAAAGGTGTATAAAGGCCCAGTGTGGGCCTTAGGCATGGGGATGGGGGAAGGCAGCAGCTCCTCATTTGGGCATGCATGTAACGTGTAGAATGGGTACTCATGAGGGTGTTGATCTTCTGCACAGAGACAATGTTAGGATGAGTTGGCATTCTAAAACATTTCTGGATGAGAGTGTCCACTTCCGCAGGGTGGTGGATTCACTTCTACTCTAGCCAACCTAATGATTTGTAGGTGTTTTACATTCTTTCTGTGTGTATTGTCTTTTGCTTTGCTACTCTGTCCTGGACCTCCATCTGTACTTTTCTTTCTGATTTCTAGCTCTGTCTACTAAATTCATGATTCCTTCAGGGTTCTGTTTTGATTCTGTCCTCTTGGATATGGCCTGATAACTCCATATAGTCTTCAGAATCAGTCATATCCCTTTGAGCTTGTTAGTCACTGCTTTTTCAAAAGCATAATTTTAACTATTTTATCCAATTTTATTTATTTATTTATTTTTTAAATATTTTCATTACAAAGTCAGATATACAGAGAGGAGGAGAGACAGAGAGGAAGATCTTCCATCCGATGATTGATTCACTCCCCAAGTGAGCGCAACGGCCAGTGCTATGCCGATCCGAAGCCGGGAACCAGGAACCTCTTCCAGGTCTCCCACGCGGGTGCAGGGTCCCAAAGCATTGGGCCGTCCTCGACTGCTTTCCCAGGCCACAAGCAGGGAGCTGGATGGGAAGTGGAGCTGACGGAATTAGAACCGGCGCCCATATGGGATCCCGGCGCGTTCAGGGCGAGGACTTTTAGCTGCTAGGCCGGGCCCCTATTTTATCCAATTTTAAATCATTTTTTTGTATTGAGAATATAAATCTGGTTATAGTTATTCTCTCTTATTCTGTCTTAGCTAGGAGCAGAGACTTTAATATTTTAAGTAATTGTATTTTTCTTTATTCAATTTCCATTTTTCCCCATTGGCTCACCCCCATTCTAACACTGAAAAAAATTAAAGCCTATATTTTTTAGGTACTTTGAGGTTTTACTTTTATTTATATTTAGCTTTTAGTCTATTTTTATATTTGATAAGAGGTAAGCAAATCTAATCAGCTTCCTCCCTTTTTCCCTTTCTTCATTTCCCCCTGTTTTCTCTTCCATCCCTCTTTCTTTCTTACAAATTGTCAGACAGTTGTTTCTATACTATTTGTTTTCTAAGCCACAATTTCTCCCAGGATTTCTTTTTAAGGTTCATTTTATGTATTTCAAAGGCACGGCACATACAGAGAGTGTACATGTACATGAGATCCTCCATCCACTGGTTTTCTCCCCAAATGATCACAGAGAAGACTAGGCCAGACCTAAGCCAGGATCCAGAAGTTTCCTTTTGGCCTTGCACTTGAGTGCATAGGTCTGAACACTAGGGCCACACTCCACTGCCCTTCCAATGCATTAACAGGAAGTTGGATCAAAAGGTTCAGCCTCTGCCTGAAGTGCTGGCATCACTGTGGGCGTTGGTTTGAGTCTTGGCTGCTTAGTTCCAGTCCAGCTTCCTGTTATTGGCTGGGAAAGCAGCAGATGTTGACCCAGGTGCTTGGGCCCCTGCACCCATTTGAAAGGCTCAGAAGAAGCTCCTGACTCCTCGTTTCGGACCAGCTCAGCTCTGACCCTTTTGGCTATTTGGAGAGTGACCTGGAAGATGTAAGCTCTCTCTTTCTTCTTCCTGTAGTCTCTATTCTCTCTTTCATTCCCTGGTGTAACTGCTCTTGCCTTTTAAATAAAAATAAACAAATCTTTGGTGGGGGGCAAGATATGGAGTGATTGGCAGGCTAATCCTTCAAATGCTGATGCTGACATCCCATGTAAGTCCTGGTTTGATTCTAAACTTTGGATCCATCTCCCTGCCTATGGCCTGGGAAAGCAGTGGTGAGTGGTTCAAGTCCTTGGGCCATTGCACGCATGTCAGAGACATGGAAGAAGGTCCTGGTTCTTTGGATTGGCTCAGCTCTGGCCATTGCAGTCATTTTGGGAATGAATCCGCAGATGGAAGATATCTGTCTCTCCCATCAAATCTGCTTTTGAAATAGAAAATAGCATTCTCATAGTGAAGAGCATTTAATTTGACAACTTTTCCATGAGGAATATAATTCTTCCCAACTAACTTTGAAATTGTTGTCACGTTTCTATAGAAGCTACAAGAGCTTTTTTTCAATTTTTATAGTTCATTGTGTTTAATTATTAAACATTCATTATGAATTTGACAATTGAATGTGCTAGTAATACTTACTTTTCCTGTCCAAGAACATTCCAGGGAATTAAGTGTTTTATTAGACATTTGGAATTTTAAAATGTAGTTTGTATATGTGTATATAATGGTTCTTTCTACATATTATATACTTTACATTTTTCCAATATGTTGTATAATTCATTATAGTTGATATATAGGGAAGCTTTGGGTTTTCACTGATAGATTTTTTTTTTATAAGAATGGGTTATATTCTCTTGAGAGATTGTGCTGTATAAACTTTGAAAGTTTGATTCTTTCTCACTAATGTTTACATTGTTCTTTCATTACTGTGTTTTACAGAAGTTGCTCAATAGCATGTTAAATAATAGCATCCTAGTGCATTTCATTTTATATATTTTATCCTTGTGCAAACCTGCCAGCTAAAAAGAGTAGGTACTGACTCCTTTGTAAGCACAAAAACTAGATGCAACGAATTTCCCACACAGCTCCTCTTGCTTCAGAATGGAAGGTTTGGGGCTTATGATCAACAATTCAATAGGGCAAAAAGAATTATGATTGAAGCTGTAAGGCATTTAGAAAAGTGAATTATTACTTGATTTAATTATAGTTTTAATAATTAGTTTAGAATAATAATATCTTGTCTTTGACTGTATGTCTGTAGATATTGCTGTTACAATCCCGATAACCTCTACATGGTCCTTTATTGAGTCTTGCGCATGGAATTTCATCAGATAAATCCATTTTGATGTTTCCTGTGGAGTAAGAGTTGTAGTGAGCTTAATGCTTTTGTCAACTTTAAGTTTTATGTTAGTAGTTCAAAATGTAGGCATGGATAAATTGCTTTCTGGTTAAAAAAGATACATTTATATTTCTTATATATCTAAAGATTATTTCATTTTTTTTACATATTAAGTCATGTTTAATTTTTTAGTGTCTCAGCAGATGATGTTAATTCACCGTTATCACCCCTTACATGGCAGGTAAGAAGACATTAAAATACTATTACATCTATTATTTTGTTCTCATTTATTTACTTAAAAGCAATTGTCTCATTATAGCCCTTAGAAAATCAAAAGGATCAAATAGATGAACAGCAGTGGCCAGAGTCTCAGCCTATAGTCTGGCAAAGTGAAGAAAGGAGACGGAGCAAACAGATTAGAAAAGAATACTTTAAGGTACTTTATTAAAATGTATTGTGTAATTGATTTGATTGTATTAGCTTTGAGTTAACATAACTCTAGTTAACTGTGTTGTTTTATATTGATTTCCCACATGGATTTGCAGTTCATTTAGATACACAGTTCAACTGTACTTATAAAATTTCAGCAAATCAGAACAATTGAGAATAAACCAAAATAAATTATAATTCACCAAATTCATTACAAGATAGATAAATTGTTGTTGCACTGCTAGTTATAGGATTATGTAACATTGGTTACCTTTTGATTACTAAAACGAAATACCTGAGATAAATTATTTAATGTAGAAAGAGGTTTATTTCACTATGGTTCTGGGTGTTCATAGCCCTAGATCTGGCAGTCCCACTGAGGTGTCCTCTAATGAGAATGTTGGAAAGCAGTGAAGAAGCAAATGTGGAAAACGGTTCCCTTTCCTGAAACCTTTAACAAAGGCACAGAATAAAATTTTTTTACAGATTAAACCTGATAAATGATGATGTAGCAGAAATTTAGTAGCTTTTAGTAAAACAACAACAATAAAAAAACAAAAAAACACTTGGATATAGCTTTTATCTTCTTAATATAGCCATACTATTTCTTACTTCCTTAATTAGAATTTTCTAAAATATTTTATCCTCTCTACATTTATAGCATAATTCAGCAGTCACAGAGTTATTTTCTTCCAGTGCCACAAACTGTACTATAAAGGAAAGCTGGTACTACTGCTTATCAAAATATACAAGACAATTAATGTTTTTAATAAAACCAATTTTTATATTAATCTGTTCCCCAAATCATTCTCTCTCTTTTTAAAAAGATTCATTTTATTTTTATTTGGAAAGTAGAGCTACAGACAGAGAGAGAGAAATCTGCCATCTATTTGTTCACTCCCCAAATCATCACAATGGCTGGAGCTGAGTCAATCTTAAGCCAGGAACTGGTAGCCTCTTTCATGTCTCCCATGTATGTATAGGGGCCCAAGGACTTGACCCATCATCCACTGCTTTCCCAGGCCATAAGTAGGAAGCTGGATCCGAAGTGGAACAGCCAGAATATAATCCAGAGCCTCTATGGGATCCAGGCATCACAGGTGGAGGCTTAGCCTACTGCACCTCTCCATGAGCCCCCACTTTTGTCTTTATTTATCCAGACTAAAAAATAAGAAAACATTGTTATAAATATGGTATTTTCTTCTGTTAGCATTCTTATAAACCAAAAAAAGAACTTTAATGAGCAGAACACATAAAACATGACACAGTGTCAGAGGCTCCCAGATGTGCTATTTCTCTTCTTAAATATGAGTCTCATTTTTAAAAAATTTTTAATATAAAGAGAACAGATTTCATGTATTTCATGAAATCTAAGAAGATAATCATGTTTCCCTCCCTGCTATTTCCACTTCTTCAACCCCGCTCTATCCTTCCTTCATTTTTCTTTTTTTTTTATTTTCGCAGAAATACAATTTTAGTTTATAATCACTGGTTTAATGCACCACTCACGGTTACATTTATGAACTAAAAAGTAAAAAAAAAATCACAGTCCAGAAAAATATAAACAAGAGCTAAAAAAAAATCAAATTACTTATTTTTAAACTTTTTCCATTTTTTAATTATATTTTGTGTGACAACCAGGCCCCTATCTTGAATTATCTATGGGTTAGTAAGGCTGGGGTCTTGGTTTATGGGGATTGGGGTCATTGGCATTAGTTGGACATTGGACTTATAAGTTCACATAGTTTGTCAACTGAGCAAATAAAGCAGGAGTTATAATGGCAGAAAGAATTGCAGTTAGCAATGAGCCGTGTTTACTCTATTTTGGTTTCAACTCTACAATGGACAAGTGAGTGCTTCCAAAGATAATTCTGCAAGTTGGTTTCACCTTAAGACAGGGCATTATCCATTCTGACGTTGCAGCTGGGAATTCCTCAGTGGACAACACATATTAATCAGTATACACTCCTACTGCAATTCTTATTTTACAACTTATCCATCACTTATTGGGAGAAATACATCAGAAGAGAAAAAGCATAAAGATTTAAGACAAAAAGTTTCAAACATTAAATCCCCCTATAACTGCAGGCTTTACAACCTCATAAACAATCAGGCAATAATCAAAAGTATATCTTTATGATGTTAGTAAAATTGTCCTGTATTTCCTCTAGTTAAAAAATTATGAAGCAGCTAAAACAGCTACATTTTCTATGTTCTAAAGAGTTGCAAGGACAGGCTAACCTTTAAGGTCACAGTAACTATATATTTTTTGCCATAGCAGGATGGCTTTTAGGGTCACAGTAGCTATACTTTTGTCATAGCAGGATGGCCTTTAGAGTCACAGAAACAGGATAGCCTTTAGGGTCCCAGTAGCTATATTTTTTGTCATAGCAGTTTCACCCCATACTCTCATCACTTCCATTAGTTTGTAAAATTCTTATCAAGCCATTTCCAAGAAGGCATGCTATGTGTCTGGACCAGATTTCAGGGCAATGGGTAGGCACACAATAAGGTGTCCAGAAACGGCATTGGTTTAATTGTACTCCTGAGCGCAGTTAAAGGCCCACTCACCAAGACATTATCAATAACGTTAACTCTCAAGGTCATGTTGGTTGCAAAAGCCATCACATAGGGGCAAACAATGCCTCAATAAATTACGAAATTCTTAGTGGGGTGCTTGAGTGTCCATACACATGGGGGTGAAACTGTGTCAAGGTGGTCAGAGAGAAATCCACTGGGCCCTGCCAAACAGCTGGAAGCTCCCCCGGGCCCTGCCAAGCAGGGAGCTGTTCTCTTCACACCTTTGTGCCATCCACACCTACTGCACGGACCCCAGCAATTTTTGACAACCTTACATAGTTAATTAGGGTAAAAAGGTTCAAGGGCTACAGGAAAATTCAACAGTTATGAATTGCTGCCAATCTAGCCACTCCAAGCATGATGAGGTTGTTGAAGAATCCACTGATTGACCTAGTCCATGTTAGAGTCTTCGTTTGCCCAGTTTTTCAGTGCCAACATATGGCTGAGGTGGTTGATTGACTTGTTCTGTCCTCTGTCTTTTTATGGTTAGGGTTCTGAGTCTGGCAGTTTTATTGAGGAGACTGCCAAAGAAACTTTGAGGTGATCTCTGACCAGATTCTTGTATGTATTGGCAAGTACAGGGCCCAGCACAGTCCATTGCCCCAATCAGCTGGTGGTTGCAGTTGCTGGGTCGGTTCTGTTTCCAGCTCAGTCTTCCACTGGAACCAATGGGTGTTGCAGTCCTGCCTGGTTCTGCCCACCAGTGGGAGCTGCAGCCTAGTTGGAGCAACCCACAATAACCTGCACCAGGCCCGCCCCCTACCCTGGTTTGCCAGGATGTGCTGCAGAGTTGTCCAGTCTGTCCCACATCCCATTCAGCTCTCGTACATGTCAATGGGCATTGAAGCCTAGTGGAGCTAGTTAGATAATGGAACTGGTTAGATGAAACTAGGCTTTAATAATCAAATTTCAAGATGTGGATTTCACTCCTATACATTATTATATCTATATTCACTGCCGTATAATAGAAAAGTCGTGATACATATCTTTTTGAGATTGGCTTATTGAACCAGTTACATCCATTTTATTGCAAATGACAAGATTTCATTTTTTTTATCTCTAAGTAGTATTCAATAGTGTATATATACACCACACTTTAAAAAATTATTTAATTTTATTGGAAAGGCAGATATACAGAGAGTAGGAGAGACAGAGCAAGATTTTCCATGCATTGCGTCACTCCCCAAGTGGTGTCAGTGGCTGGAGCTGAGCTGATCCAAAGCCAGGAGCCATGAGGTTCTATCTGGCTCTCAGGCAGGTGCAGGGTCACAAAGGACCAGAAGTAGAGCTGCCGCAACATGAAACAGCACCCTAATGTGATGCCAATGCTTGTAGGTGCAGGATTAGGCAGTTAGGCCACTGTGCCAGTCCCGCATTTTCTTTACCCAGTTGTCAGTTTATGGATATCTGGATTGATTCCATATATTTGCTATTATGAATTGAACTGCAATAAACATGAAGTCACAAGTTATTGATATGCTAATTTCATTTTGTTTGGATAAAGGTTTTTTGTTTTGGGTATTGGATTTCAGATTTCTGAATAATCTCCATACTGTCTTCCATAATGTTTGTAGTAATTTATCTTCTCACCAGCTCTTATATAGTTGTAAAAAATATCAGACATTATTTTAAATGCTTTACAAATGTCAATTTTTTTAACCTCTGTTACAACTCTGTGAGGTAAGCTCAGTTATTATCATGTATATTTTACAGATGGAAAAATTAAGGCAAGGAGAAGCTAAGTATTATGGTTTAATAGACATAGGTAAGATTACTATGGTAATCTAGTATCAAATGAACAAGCACCCTTTTTTAAAAAAAATTATTTTCTTTTTATTGGAAAGTGAGATTAACATGAGGCGGAGAGAAAGAAAGATCTTCCACCGGTTGATTCGCTCTCCAAGCAGCTGTAATGGCTGGAACTGTGCTAACCCTAAGCCAGGAGCCCACAGTCTCATCCATGTGTCCCACATGTGTTCAGGGTCCCAAGGCCTTGGGCCATCCTTGACTGCTTTCCCAGGCCACAAGCAGGGAGCTGGATGGGGAAATGCAGTAGCTGGAACATGAACCTGTGTCCATATGGGATCCTGGCACATGCAAGGCAATGACTTTAGCTGCTAGGCTACCATGCCTGGGTCTGAACAAACAGTCTTTAAAGAAATGCAGTTTTACGGGCCTGGCACTGTGGCCAAAAAGACTAATCCTTCACCTGCAAGCTTCGGTATCCCATATGGGTGCCAGTTCTAGTCTGGACCACTCCACTTTAGATCCAGCTCCCTACTTGTAGCCTGTGAAAGCATAGGCGCATGGCCCAAGTCCTTGGGCCCCTGCACTGATATGGGAGACCTGGAAGAAGCTTCTTGCTCCTGTCTTTAGATAAGCTTAGCTCTGTCTAGTGCTTCCATTTAGGGAATGAACCAGACATTGGGAGATTTCTCCTCTCTCCTTTTTCTGCAAAACAACCTTTCACACATAAAGTAATTAATCTTTATATAAAAATGGAGTTTTATTTTAAATGTTTTTTAAGAATTTTAGTAAATCCCTTTTAATAGATTTACTTATATAAACAGAACAAATTACAAATGTTGTTTTGAGAACATAATGATAATTTCCACCATATCTGCCTTCCTTTCTTATTTTTCTTTTAATTTTACTGATAACATAGTTTCCATTTATCTTATGGTCTCAAGCTTAATACTTCTCTGATAAAGAATTTGTCAAGTAGAAAGTAAAGTTCCTCTGGAGTATAGACAAGGGGTATAACCAATAATAAAGTAGCAAGATATCAGTTTAATTCATGCACATTGCATTTTTATATTCTATATATTAGCTATCTCCAGTGAATTTTTCAATAAAGCCTTAATGGAAGCTTTATGAGCCTGTTAAAATGGATGTTTGTATGGTTTAATAGTATCATTCATTAATGAGCTTTATTTTTTATGACAAACATAATTTTTATATTACTGATTAGTTACCCAGTTGCCTAGAGATCAAATTAGAAGTTATTTAAAGTGTTAATTATGTAATTCCTACTTATGAAATGTTGATTTCTTACTTGATAAAGTAGATGAGCAAGCAGATGAACAGTCGCTGGGAAATGTTTTAGAGATGTGTAGTTCTCCACATTTGTCAGAAGATGTCAGTATTAAGACAGTAAAAAAATTTTGATGCAACAGCATTTTCCCAAATGTCAAGAAAATGTAAAATTAGATACTGTTCTTTAAATTAAACTTAGTATTCAAATCTGCCCATTTTTCCTAACCAAAACATCTTTGCTTTATATGGTGTGTCTAAGACAAAAAGGATTTATTTTGTTTGTTTGTTTAATCCCTTACCTCTCTGTAATCATAGGGTTATGTATAGCCTTGCAATAGAATTTTATCTGGAGATACAGTTGATTAAACAGTAAGATATAGTCCTGTGGAAGTTTATGTCGAAGTTTACTGAGCTTGTTCAATATTGACTCTGATAGTATTGCTGTGTCATGAAGCTCACAGAGTTTTTGAAACATTTTATCCTAACACATTTCTGGTCTATGGTAAATCATTTATGAAGCTTTCTTGTAGTAAGTGCATTTATTGACTGTGTGTGTCTGTTATGTACATATGCATACAAACACCTGAACATATGGGATCCAGTTTTCGGTTATTTGTTTGTAGTTGACAAAGGTAGTATATTTCTTAGGTAAGACCTTGAAATTAAATGAAAACTATTTCAACTTAGTGGACAGATTATGAGAACAAGAAGATAAATTGGGTTAGGTTGTATGTTTAAGTAAATCCAGGGTTAATAGAATAAACATTGTTTTCTTTAGATTGCTAGGCCATTGTTAAGTAGATTACTAGTCTAACATAAAATTTAGTGTCCTTGAGCCAAACTAAAATACTGTAATTCATAAAGGAAATATTACAGGAAATACATTACTAAACATCTTTTATAGAAACTCATTGTCTTAGTAAGGTATACAGCAAATTATAAAAACTGACTTATTGTTGATAATATTTAATATATAGTGGTAGCTTTAATTTATTTTAAGATTAACAACATGAAATTCCACATGCATATGGTGATTCATTTCTAAACAAGTTAAAAATCACTAGATTAACAATTTAATCTTAATATTAATTGATTTATTTAAATTCCATATAATTTCAAACGTTTCCCATTATTAGTGTGATAAAATTCTATAATGGCTTAATAGATAATGAATATCTAAATAGTCTTTTTGTGTTTAAAGGCTAATTCCAATTAGTTTAAAGGCTAATTATAATTTTTATGAATTTTATGCTGGAATAGGGAAGCCAACTTATTTGTTCCAAGTAGGTGTGTTTATGCACAAGTTATTTACACTCCTCTGAAATTAATATTAAGTTCAGAAATGGATTAGCTTTCTTTTTGTCTTGTTTGCAAGCCATTTCCCGTAGTTCACTTCTCAAATGCCTACAATCCTTTCTCTGTGTCTACCTCCCTTCCTTGCCTTTTAAGTAAAGATAGATAAGTAACATTTTTCAAAAGAATAAATTGGGATGTTGTCGTACTGTGTTACCATGAATCTAAGAAATATTTCCTTACGTATTAGCATTCTCTCTATTGAACATGTCGTCTCTCTTGTAAAACATGCATGATATTAGTTAATGCCATAGGGTGGGTATGAGAATTAGATGGACTCTAATTAATACACGTAAGGCACTTTAGACCTGCAACATTATAAACAATAGAGTGTTAGCTTTTATTGTTGTTGCTGTTATTGTACAGTTCATGTATTCACTTAATGTTTTATCTTGAAACATTAAAAGTTTTTTTTAATCAATACATGGCATCTTAGAATAGTGAGATTACCGACCAAGTGCAAGCTAACAGGAGCCTGGCAAAGGCAATAAATTGAAAATTCAGAAAAGGTAAGTCTTAGAGAAATTGCCAAAACATTTCAATTTAATGACATATTGGATATAGTGAATGAAGGGAAAAAAGTCTCTAAATGAGATAACCCACAGATTTTAAACCTGAGTGAATGTGAAATGGGATTGATTTAGGAAGGAAATCTTACTTTACATCTATATATGTATATAGTACTTAGTACCATTCTTTGCCCATAGAAAACATTGTATGTGTTAGTTATTAGTACTATAGTTATTTGAACTGGTTACATAGTTATTAAAAGTACTAAAATATGAATAAAGCTCACCTAGAGATTTATGTGCAAATATATATATATATATTTTAATATTTTTCAGTATAAATCTATGAGGAAAAGTTCCAGTGGCAATGACAATGACGAGGTGAGAAAAGGGTAATTTTAATTATTTGAAATATTTTATTTTCATATTTATTTGGCTCAGAGTTAAATGCAATCCATCTTTTGTTTTCCTTGATAATAGTTAAATGTGTGGGTTTTCTCCAATAATAACCATTTGCTGGCATCGTCCTATAGTTGCTAATTGAATCACATGATTTCCATGTGCCTTCTAGAACAGACTTTCTAATAGTTCAATTTTTAAATTTTATCATCACCTGTGTTAGACCTGTAATCCATCCTCTGTGTACCATTTCTTATCTTTTATCTTCCTAAATCAACATAGTAGTCATTTGACATGTTTAAGGAACTCCTCTGGGGAACTCTTTCCACAAATTATGTGTACTGTTTCAGAATGTACACTAACCCTTGCTATTCATTGCACCAATTCCTCAAGATCTCTTTGTCCCTTATATATTGTTGTTCCCCAGGGTAGAGTGGCTTCAGCACTTTCAAGATTTCAGTGAACAACATCTGGGTGCTTTCTGTTGCCTTTCTGGTTTATATCTCTTGCCCTGACTTCTTCCTTATACTTTAGGCCATGTATCCATTGCCTCACGTTTTAAAAATCTCAGCTGGATTTATCCTACAGATCAACTCGGAATCAATGTATTCAATTCTCATTTCTGATTTTTGTTTTTGAAGCATGCTTTTTTGCTACTGTCTAAACAATATCGTGACTCTCCATTTTACTGAGGCTTAAACCACGTGGCGAGCTTTGTAAGAATACTGAAACCTGGTTTCACCCTCAGATACTCAAATATAATTGGCATATGGCATGAAAAAATATGGCTAGAATAATGAGAATTTTAGTTTCTTGTGTAAACTTAATGTATAGCCAAGGCTGAGAACAACTCGGTGAACTCATCATTCACCATCCAACCAGAGCAAGGTTAGTGACTATAGCCCAGGAGTCACGTCTGGCCCTCAGGCTTTGTTTGTGGTAAAGTTTTATTGGGACACAGCCCCACCCATTGAGTTATAGCTGCTTTTGTAAAAATTGCCAACTTAATATTTTAATTAAATTCTTTGTAATTGCATCCAACCTTATATTAGATGCATATAGTTTTCTAGATTCCTTATTTGGGGTCTTGGAATTTTTTTTATGCTTTCCTTAATATGTCTCAGATTGTAACACATTGATATTATGTGTACATAGTACTTCATGTGCTATATTATGTGTTGGGGCCCCAGCTTCTGTATTTCTAACACATTCCCAGAGGATAGTTAACACTGCTACTTACAGAGCATACTTAGGCTGGCAAGGTGTCAGATGGTATATTCCAGAGTCTTTACAAGTTGATCAAAATTTTCATGTTTCCTTCTATGTGTTTGAATCATCATTTGTATTTTAATTTCATAATTCATCCTTTATTTTTGTATTTTAGCAAGACAGTGATAATGCTTATATGTCACCACAGTCTCCAGTATCATCTGAGGTACAAAACCCGTTTTTATGTTTTATGTGTGCTCTTTCATGTTTTGTGTAATTTCTGTGTTTATGTAGGGTTTTTTCCTTCCTCTCTAACCTCATTGTTTTCTTTTTACAATGTAATTTATTCACTCATTGAAATCTATGATAGAATAGTTTTATAAAGCTTCTCATCTATAAAGGATTCCTAAAGTGACGTGTTTGGTGTAAGTATTTATAATAGTAGCACTTTGTTTATGATTTTCTATGGAAGCATCACTATAACAGAATTTACTTTGTGAAATGTGTACTTTCTAATTCGTCCACATTTGAAAATAAATTATGAATTGTCAGAACAGTATTGACATTTGAAATTTGAAAATAGCTCTTCAGCATTGTGCAATGGCCTTTGGTTTTTCTTGTAACCAATTAGGTCTGAAAGCAATGCAAGAGAAACTTCCTTTTTCCACGAGAAACATCCCTGCAGTGGGTTGTTCCTATCGACAAGAGGTTACAAATATATTGATATCTTTGAATTAATTTGAGGGTATGGGGAGGGTGGATGCATGAAAATTACAGTTTGTATTGTGAGTTCGAATGATTGATTCAATTTGATGAAACCATACTATATTATAACAAGAGGTAAATTTTGAACAACTCTCAACAATGTCTTTCCTGTTTTGGATTATGCTGCTTAGTATCCTAAAGTGTACTGGAATTAATAAGTGACTGTGTGTTTATTTGGTGAATTCACAACTTTGTCTAAGTATTTGAATGATTTCAATTTACAGTGTAACTTAGTTAACATACATAGTATTTTATTACATGTAGATGATGTTATTTTTTTTTCCAGCCAGGATTCTTTCTCTATTGTTTTGCATGGGTTGCATTATAAAGCTTTTAAACGGAATTGAGTAGAGTACTGTGTTGTGAAGCAGCAGCAGAATGAACCACTACTTGTCTTGCCAGTATCCCATATCAGAATGCTGGATTGGAATCCTGCCTGTTCTTCCAATCCAGCTTCCTGTTCATATGCCTAAGACAACAGATGATGGTTCAAGTACTTGGGTTCCTGATACACACTTTGAAGACCCAAATGGACTTTCCTGCTTCTGGCTTCAGGCTGGCCCAACCTCAGCTTTTGTGGCATTCCTAGGAAGTGAACTGCCCAATGGAAGAATTATTCCACTCTGGGTTGCTTCCTCTCAATCTGTGATTCTCTGCCTTTCAAATAAATAAACAATTCTTTAAAAATCTTTGGGCATTTATTTTATAAACATGCTGCCATTTGTATGGCAGTTAAATTGTGACACATTCTTCTGGAAAACAGTTCAAATTAAAGAGTTTTAGCTCATCCTAGTCATTTCAACATGCTTTTGTAAACTTAATTAGTGTATTGTGTATTAACAAAGTGGATATTCCTACATTTGAACCCAAAGGCACTATACATCAGCTTCATTATTTTACAGCTTGAAGGCATGAGTTGCTTCCCTAAGAATTGTCTTCAATAAATGAGAAGTGACCCCAGAGCCTAGACCCTAGCTACACAAAGTTGTTGCACTGATTTAGTAACAAGCTCCTAAGATTGTAGTGTTTCGTCATGTGGCAGTTTTCACATTGCTTTAGTTATCGTTTATTCACAACTCCATTTGAACGACACACAGAGAAATTAAAGGTTGCACAGAGGAGATAGCCTAAACTCTGTGATTAAAAGTTCAGATTTGTTTAATAAGCCACGATTTTTTTCCACAGCACAACACTGTTTGAAAACGGTGTGCAATAAAGTAGAAATAATACTAATTAATCATCTGTAATTCTGCAGCCCTCTTAGTGTGAATATTTATATTGGCCTCAGCTTGTCCACTGTTCAATGTCAAATCCAGAGTGAATACAGATGAATGTTGCTAAATTTGCTCATCTTGTCCCTGAGGTACACTTCATTTCTCTGGATATTTTAGCCTCATTCCTTTTTTTTTTCCAAAGAAAATACATTTTTTTTTATATATTGGTAATGATTTTCTTTTCCGTATTTTTTCACTAAGAGGGAAAAGAATTTAAAGGTATGTACAGTGAGATCATATAGCAAATAATTATTGACCTTTTAAAAATGTGTAAGCTTGAATTGAAATGCAAGTTAGTTCACTAAGTTTTGAAAAAATGATACCTTTTTTCAAAATTGGAGTAGATGTGAATAAGTAACTTGATGATTTTGAAAGAAAATAGGTGTTATTTGCTTTCTGTGTTTAGGAATTTGACAGAACTGACAATTTTCCACATGGCCCCTTTGGCTTGAAACCTAGATCAGGTAAGTATCTATAAATAAAATTTGTTCATTGTATTTGAAACTAGAGTTCCCAAGGTTCAGTGGGGTTGATTCTATAGTTTTAAGTACACGTAGATTCTTTCCCGTCACCCAAAAGTAATTTTCTCTTAACCTTATTTGTCTTCCCAATTCCCATCCCCATTTGTTTCTTCCTCTTTACCTTCAAGCTCCTGAAACCTCAGCTTTTTGCCTTAGATATACTGCAGTCTTATTTCTACTCTACTGTGACTGCTGTTAGAATGACCATTCTGCCATCAGACCAAACACTGTTTGAAATTATAGCACTCCATTATATTGTGCTTTTTTATAAAAGGGATCTTTTCGCATTTGGCAAGCCCAAAAGAAAATGGATCCATGTTACTTGGCAAGGTATTGAATTATAGTTTTTATTCCTGAATAACTGTATTGACCTTCGAGAATAATTTCCTTTTTCCTTAGAGATAAAGGCTGACATTGTGTTCAGTAGTCATTTTTAACCTGGGTCGTGAGTATATCATAATGTGTATTTAACTAAGAACGTGTATAGGTGGTAGAAATCGTTACATTTGTCTTCCCTGTATTTAGAAAGTGTTAGTAAGTAATCATGCTTTCTATAATTTTTATTCTGATACTTTTTTTTTATCATATCTCTTTCCTCACCAATGGTTATTCCCTCCTATTATCTTTGTAAAGTTAGGAAATTTCTATTTCTATAGCTTTTAGCCGCTCACCTCGCCAGGAATATGGGGCAGCTGATCCAGGATTTACAATGAGAAGAAAGATGGAACACTTACGAGAAGAGCGAGAGCAAATAAGGCAACTTCGCAATGTAAGTCAGATTGATCCTTCAGATTTGCTCTGTAGAAATGAATTTATCTTGGAAAAATAATAATCTGTGTGGATTTCATTTTCAACATTCCTTATCATTTTATATTTAAATGATAATTAGTAATGTACATATATAATGCATATGTTTAGATGGACTATTGGTGATTTATACCCATTTCTTCATAGAATCTTGAATCCAGGTTAAAAGTGATTTTGCCTGATGACATTGGAGCTGCACTGATGGATGGGGTTGTTCTTTGCCATTTAGCCAATCATATAAGGCCACGCTCGGTAGCTAGTATTCATGTACCATCACCCGCAGTGGTAAGTTTTACGTACAGTTTGTTAGTTCTCCCAAAGGGAGATATAACTTGTTAAAACTGTCTTTAAATGATATGTTTATTTGTATAAAAATGGCTGAAATTGCATCTTTTTCCCCTTTACAGCCCAAACTGAGTATGGCAAAATGTCGAAGAAATGTAGAAAATTTTCTTGATGCTTGTAAAAAGTTGGGTGTCTCACAGGTAATTGCTATTTATCTAACAAGATGATCACTTAGATATTAGCTTCTTACATGAAAATGAGAGCTCTTCTTCAGAAGAACAATGAATAACATTTTCTGACCATGAAAATGAACCCTTCTTCTTGTTAGTTGTGCTAAGCCTCAGTGTTAAACTATAGCAGCTTGATGACAGTTTTTAAGGTTCTCAAGTCCTTTATAAAACAGAAAGATGGAAATGTTTACTTGTCATTGCATAACTATGTGAGCAGATTTCAACTTGCCTATGTGGCCATTGTTACTATCATTTGGCAGCTTTGTAAATTCATGGACTCACCTTTACACTCAGTGCAAAAATATTCTACACTTGATTTCATATGTGAAATTTGAGGAGCAGGTATTGTGGTACAATGAATTAGGCCACCACCAGGGACCAGGGCTCATAATGGGGTGCCATTTTGAGTCCAAGCTCCTTTGCTTCAGAGCCAACTTCCGGTACTACACTCTGGAAAGCAAAAAGCAACATCCCAGTTATTTCTGTTCGCATCACCCATGTTGGGGATCTGAATGGAGTTTCTGGCTCTTGGCTTCAGCCTGGTATAGGCCCCAGGTTTTTCAGGCATTTGAGTAATGAGCCAGTGGATGGAAGTTCTCTCTTTCTCTGTATCACCTAACTCTCAAAAATCTACATAATTAAAAACTTAAAAAAATTAGGTACAATATTGTACAATTAGGTACAATATTATAGGAGTAATCAGTTTATGTTTCATATAATAATTGCAATAATATTAAATAGTTAAAACGTTATTATAACAAACAATAAAAATGTATAATCAAAATATTGCTGATTTTAAAAACATAATCTAAACATGGTTGGTAGTTTAGTGAAAAGACATTATTATCAAGATTAAAATTAAGTTGTTCTTGGTATACTCTCTTTTGAACAATGTCATTATAGTTTAGTCTACAAATTATACTTTAACCTCTTTCTTCAGATGAGTAAATGTAACTTAATGTATCAAAGCTCGGTTTATTATTGTATAACCTACAACTACATGTTATTTGCTACCTCTTCTCGATGCTTGATATGATGTCTTAAAACTTCAATTCTTTTTTTTTTTTCTTTTTGCAAATAATGAACAATGCAGCAAAGTTTAGTTTGGTTTGGTTTCTCAAGATTTATTTATTTGAAAAGCAGAGTTACACACATGCACACACACAGAGAAGCTCTTCCACCTGCCATCCCACTCCCCAAACAGCCAGAGAGGGGCTAAGCTGGGCCTAAACCAGAAGCCAGGTCCTAAAGTCCTTTATAAAACATTTTATAAAGTTTTATTAAATTATTGTACGACTCCTCAGTGTTGTATTATAAATAAGCTGTTTTGATTATTATATCATTGTATGGATGTATCACAGTTTGTAATCCACTGGCCTGTTGTAGAACATCTGGTTTGTTTCCACTATTAAGAGTTATTACCAATAAAACTGCTATGAATATTTGTATAGACGACATACTCTTTCCTTTTTGGGGAAATACCCAGGTGTAGAATAGGGGAGACATGTAGCAGGTGCATGGTTGCATTTAAAGAAAGTATAGGAGTGCTTTCCAAGGGATTTGTGCCACTTTACATTCCTGTCAGCATTATATATGAGAGTGCCTGTGCCTCCACAGCCTTGCCAACATTCTCTATGATCACACTTTAACATTTCAGACGTGTAAATCAATAAGGGCTGGCTTGCCAGAGCAGTTTTAATTAGGATTTCCCTGAAACCGAGTGATGGTGTGTATCTTTGCTTATTCCCTACCTGTATGTCTTCTTTTTTGAAGAATATATTCTGGTCTTTTGTCTGTTTTTGAAAATTGGCTTACTTTCTATGACTAAGTTTGATATTTTTAAATTAATTTTTATTTATATAAAGGAATTTTAGGTACTTCACATATACAGTTTTAAGAACATAATGAGACTTCCCACCCTGCCTTCCTGCCTTCCTTTAATCTTGCCTTTCATCCTTTTTTGATTCTTGTTTGTCTTTTGATTGAAATATTTTCATTTCTTTTTATATTCCAGTTCCGAGTTGCTTATGAGATATGAGACCTGCAAATGCTTTCCCCTATTATTTGGCTTGTTTTTCTTTTTCTTTTTATGACTTATCATTTGCAGCCAGGGCCTCCTCCGGGTCTCCCACGTGGGTGCAGGGTCCCAAGGTTTTGGACTGTCCTTGACTGCTTTCCCAGGCCACAAGCATGGAGCTGGATGTGTGGCAGGGTCACCAGGATTAGAACCGGAGTCCATATGGGATCCCGGTGTGTGTAAGGCAAGGGTATTAGCTGCTAGGCTACTGTGCTGGACCCCATTTAATTTTCAATAGGAAACATCACTTTCTTATCTGAATGTCTTCTTTTTTTTTAAGATTTAATCTTTTATTTGAAAAGCAAATTTTTTACAGAGAGAGAAGGAAAGAGAAGAGATCTTCTCTCTGCTGGCTCACTCTCCAAATGGCTGCAACAGCCATAGCTAAGCCAATCCAAAACCAAGTTCTAGGAGCTTCTTGTACCTATGTGGAAGACCCATAAAGAAACTTGTGGTTGCTGCCTTTGGATCAGCTGAGCTCGTGCTGTTGCAAAGACCTAAGGACTTGGATTGTTCTCTGCTGCTTTTCTTGGCCACAAGCAGAGAGCTGTATTGGAAATGGAGCAGCTGGGATAGGAACCAGAATCCATACGGGATGCCAGCACTAGCAAGTGGGGGATCATCTTGCGTGCTGCTGTGAAGGTTCCTATTCTTTTCTTTAATTGTTTAGTGCATCGTTGAATAAATTTTTTAAAAGTAAACATTCTTATCTTGGCATTGATTCTTCTGAGGAACTTTACTCATGGACCCAGGATTTTTCATAGATGACCTAATTTGCGCTGAAGTTCTTTTTACTAGTTTGCTGAAATTTCTTATCAAGAATGGATTTTGGATTTCACTAATTTTTTTAACTACATATGAAGAGGTGATTTGTTTGCTTTATATTTACTTATTTAACTATGAGTTACACTGATTCATTTTTGATGTTAATCCTGGATGAAAATAAACCCCACTTGGTCTTGATGGATTTTGTTGTTGTTATTGTGGTCCTTATGTTGCTGGATTCCGTTTGTCATTTTCTTTTATATTTTTGTTAGAAAGGAACAGAGATGAAATCAGTTAGATGTCTCCCAGCCACTGGGACACTGGTCAGAGTAGCTGGGTTGGAGTCCCAGCCGTGCTTGAGTCCAGCCTGCTAGTGAGGCACACCCTGGGAAGCAAGGGACCATGACGTGAAGAATTGGGTTCCTGTGACCCAAGGTCCTGCCTGCACCTGCCACAACCCCAGCTGGTTGGGATGTTTGGGGAGTGAGCCAGTGGTTAAGAGATGTCTTAGCCCTGAAATTTTCCATTGTTTCCTGTTATGTATTGTTTTCTACTAATTTTAATTATTTCTGTTTTTCTGTTTGCCACTGGTTTAGTTGCTCTTTTTTTTTTTTTTTTTTGGTGCATGCAAACACACAACAGATGTATAGAGAGATAGAGTGTGTGAGTTTCAATCCTCCTCAAAAGCCTGCGGTAGCCGGGGTTGGGCCTTGCCTAATCTGGTAGACAAAACTCTACTGCAATCCAGGGTGTGCATTAGCAGGGAACTGCATTTGGAAATAGACCGAGGACTTGAACCTGGATGCCATGATGCAGGCCTCCCAAGTAGCATGTTTACTGCATCAATGCCCATCTCTAACTCTTCTTTTTCTCATTTCCAAGGTGGAGGCAATAGTCATTGATTTGAAATCATTCTTCCTTTCTAATGTAAACTTCAGTGATTATTTGAATAAACAGGCAAAATATCAGGAGAGTTGCAAATGTAGCAAGGAAGATGGTAATGAGACTATGGTTTTTGGTAATTGTTGGATATCATCACTAGTGACTTGATTATGCAAATGTGCAAGAATGAGAAGACTTGTGATTCCTAGGTTTGTGTCAATGGAGAGTGAATACTGTATTGTTTTTTTAAGGTTAAATTTTTTTCTTTTTCTTTTTCTTTTTTTTTCTTAAGTCAGATTTACAGAGAGAAGGAGATACAGAGAGACAGATCTTCCATCCACTGGTTCACTCCCCAAGTGGCCGCAATGGCCGGAGCTGAGCTGATCTGAAGCTAGGAACCAGGAGCTTCTGGGTCTCCCACATGGGTGCAGTGGCCATCCCCGACTGCTTTCCCAGGCCACAAACAGGAAGCTGGATGGGAAATGGAGCAGCTGGGATACAAACCGGTGCCCATACGGATTCCTGGCACATGCAAGGCGAGGACTTCGGCCACTAGGCTACCACGCTGGGCTCCAAATACTGTATTTTTTGAGTGAAATATAAAATATAAAAGAACAAAATTTAGTGAAGAAATATTTCTGTTCTAGACACTTTGCTTTTTCCTTTTACATTTTAATATCACATATCTTGGCAGCTACCTGGGCTGCTAAACTTTGGGAAGTGAAATTCTTTGGGGAATTTTTTAAAAAGATATACTTTTATTTGAAAAGCAGTATTACAGAGAGAAGGAAAGACAGAAAGATCTTCCCTCTGCTGGTTTTACTCACTGAGTGGCCTCACCAGCTGGAGCTGGACTGATCCAAAGCCAAGAGCCAGGAGTTTCTTCGAGGTCTCCCACATGAAAGCAGGGTCCCAAGGTTTTGGGTCATTCTTCACTGCCTTCCCAGGCCATAAGAGGAGAACTGGATGGGAAGTGGAGCCTCTGGGACACACTGGTGCGTATATGGGATTCTGGTGCCTGTATGGGATGCTGACACCTGTATGGGATGCTGTAGTTTGGCCTACTACATCATGGCACTTGCCACAGACTCATTGCTTTTTGAAGCGTCTGTTGGACCTTAATAAACCACCCTTAGGACGAAGGTAAACCTGAAAAATCATCAGTATAAAAGGAATATTTAAAACTATAGGAATAGATACCAAAGAGGGTGTATTATGTAAAAAGAGATCAGGGTGAAGACAGAATCTGAGAAACAGTTAAGATCTGAGATGAAATCTGTAAATGCTAACAAAAATGAATGTGCTGTTGCTGTCAGGATTGTTGAAGCAGCAGCCTAATGGTGTCCCAGAAGACCAGGTTTGGAGCAATGTAGTAATTAATTAATGGCATGCTATGACAGAACATTTAAATAGAAATGAAGAAAATTTGACATTGGCATTTAAGAAAGCAGTGATGAATTTCATCAGGGCAATTTTAGTGAGTGAATTCTTCAGGAGCAAATATAAGGAAGCAGTGACACTGGCCTTGTGGCATCCCATAGGGGTGCTAACTCAAGTCCAAGTCCTGGCTGCTTCACTTCCATTCCAGTTCCTGGTCTGGGAAAAACAATGGATGATTGCTCAAGTGCTTGGACCTCTGCCACCCATGTGGGAGGAGACCCACATGAAGTTCCTGACTTCACCCTGGCCCAGCCCTGGTCCTTGTGGCCCTTTGGATGATGAACCAGCAAATAGGCAATTTTTCTGCTTCTCCTTCTCTGTAACTCTGCCTTTCAAATAAATGATTTCTTTCTTTTTTTTTTTTTTGGAAAGCAGTGATTGATTAACAAATGAGAAAACCAAAAAGGGACAACCTGTGACCTGTTTCAAGAACAATTTCTACATAGAGTAAGGGATTTAACTATTGAATACCATATGACAAACAAAGTCAACACTAACTTTTCTTAGTAGAAGTGAAGAGTTGAAGCACATTTTCAATTGTGACATCTTCAAAAGAAATCTTAGAATTGTGTATTTTCACTTGAAATTTTATAGATAGCCTGGTTAAATTTTTTTTCTTTTTTGACTTCATTTTTACTATAGTACTAAAAATTAAGTGCTCCAACATGCTTTTTGTTATTGTTGTTCCAGGAAAGACTCTGCTTGCCTCATCATATTTTGGAAGAACGAGGTCTGGTGAAAGTTGGTGTCACAGTTCAGGCACTCCTGGAATTACCTACAATCAAGGCATCCCAGCTTTCTATGGCTTGACACAACATTTTCCAATCTTATTAAGTGTTTAATTTATTTGGAGTATTTTCAGATATCTCAAATTAATGAATAAGAGTGTCACATCAAAAATAGTTTACCTTAGGTCAAACCTTAGGGTTTTAAAAAGTTATATTAAAGCATCAAATTTGAACTTTGAGTGGCCCAAATGTATTTTGGGAGAAAACTGGATTAATTTAATAAGTTTGTGATAAATTCAAATTTTCGTTTGCTAAGTTAGTTGATAGCCTTGCGGTTTTTTTTCAGAAAGCCAACTGATAATAAATTGAAAATGTACTTTCAATTTAGTAACCACATTAGATTTCATTTTTTTTACATCAAAACATTCTAATAAATATCTGGGTATAAGCCTTTTTAAAAACAGTTTAAAACTATTCCATGTTTGAATTATTTAATATACTTCCAATTCTGGTTTATACACAGCTTTTGTTTCCAAATCTTTGGTCTTAGTTTTCTAGAAGAACTAGTAGGAAAAAAACAACTCTGGCTTTATATTAAATTCTTTTAGTATTATAGGTTGGTGCCAAAATATTTTAAGTTGTACTGTAGATTGTTTACATGTGAAGTGCCTGTGTAATTGATGACTCTTATATAGTCTTAAGCAATTTTGCCATTTCTTTTTATGTATTAATAGATTCAATGGAACCTAAAATATTTTAGTAGGTTTTTAAGGTCAGTAATATGTGAGGATTTAAACATTCCCTCAATTTGATATTTGTGATTTTTTTAGTTAATCCCTTGCGATTTTCCACAAATTGGTTATTTCATGTTGCTAAAAAAGCATTGTTAATATGCTTAATTTATGCTATTTAATTTTCTAAAAGTCAATCATCTTTTAAAATGTATTATTTGAGGAATATTTTATTTTTGTGTTGAAAACGTTACACAAAACAGTAATGTTTTTGAGTACTAGGAAGTACCTATTATCAAGGACATTTTGATACAACTGCCAAAGTTTGGGTTTGTATATTAATTTTTAGGAACATTATGTTAGTGCTGCCTTTAGTTATATTCAGAAATTAGCAAATGAGAATAGTTTAATTGAAGTCTGGCTGTTTGAGGATCCTAAACACCTTACAATCTTCAATTAATTTGGTGTTGAATTAAATAGACCATTCCATAAATATTTTCATAATGCACTGTGTTACATAAAGTCCTTGTTTAATTTAGAGAAGGATAATTATGTTGGTAATAGTGCAGGAGTTTTTCAAAACCATTACTGTAACAACACAATTCTTACAGGAGAATCTTAATAATTCCTTTTATAGTAGCCAAGCAAATAGCGTATCTTAAATATGTGATCATTTGCACTTGTTACCTCATAATATGGATGCAACTTATTAAAATGTGTTGGCCTGGGTATTTCAAAGGTTATATGTAAAAGGTAAAAACTAGTGTGCCAAATGGTATATAGTAATAATTGCTTTAGGAACAACTCTGTGTTTTTGATCAATTGGCATGAAGCCATATAATTATATTTTGGCTTTGGAACACAAATGTGTTCTTTACATTCTCCAAGAGTGAAATTGGAGCTTGTAAAGAATTAAATTTTCTTATGAGTATGAAGTTTAAGAATTAAACTATTAGTAATTTATTGCTTTAAGTATTTGAGCTAATTAGTTATTTTTCCATTGGATCTAAGCACACACGCGCGCGCGCACACACACACATATCTCAGTAACATACTCTTACTAATGAAAACTTGGAAAATAATTAAGAAGTGGCAAATATCTTAGTTAATGAGATTTGATGAAAAATTTGACACTGTTACACATTTAGTGAACATTAAAGCTGCAGCATTCATACTTTTCATAGTTATCATTATAGAATTTCTTATTAATCAATATGATGTTAATTCTTTTATAAGTATTTTCCCGTTGTGTATCATTGAAATAGTAGTGTAATTATAGACCATTTCCTTGCTGCATTTCACTTGTTATTTATTACTTTGAAAAGAAAATGCACTAGAATCTCAGTGTAACATTTTTTATTGCAAAGCAAAGTTCCATTTAAAATGGGTCCGTCTGAGTTGATGTTCATCTTTTGTTGTGCCAAAAGGCAATACCACCTCTAAAGCAGTTTTATAGCACAGTCTCTGAGGACAATATCATACAAAGGCTCTGATGTATTTCTTTTAGTAGTTTATAAGTGTAAAATTTATTCTAAATGTGTTTTTGGTTATGATATATTCATCAGTTATTGCATTAAGAAATATTATTCAAATGGGTTTGTCAATTGATGAGGGCTAAATAATCAAGCTAAAATATTTTATCAGGCCCTAAAGATTCAAAAAGTAACTTTTTGTTAGATCATATCACTCTATGGCACAAGGAACAAATGATGTTGGATATGTTAGAATTGAAATGTGTAAAAATGCATTACTGTTTGTTTAATAATTATCTTTATAGAATGCTAGTTTAATGAATTTTCTAAATGAATTTTTGAAGAATCCCGAAATGTTTGTATTGGTCACAGATCTATCATAATGGATTTTCTGATGCATTTAAAAATAAATGGAACACTAAATGTATTATTACCGATGCAAACTATGGATAAAGTTGAATGAAAAAAATTAAGTCTGAGATATCTTTTCTCCTGTTCTACCTCCTTTCTTGCCATCATGGCATCCATTTTTAGTCAGTTTTTGATAGTTTGTGTCTGTGTTCTGTAGCGTAGAAAACTAGACTTTGATCTTCTTACACCGTATTATTTTTAGTAAATAATTTTTCTGTGAAAAAAAATTTGCTAGGATATCCTCACAATATATTGTTATAATGTTATAAAACTGTTTGCATAACCATAACACTAATGTAGGAGAAAACTTTACATAAAATAAAAGGTAAAGAAAACAAATCATGATTTTTTATTGTAAATGTTAATACTAGATATGATTGTATTGTCCTTAGAATATTTATGTTCAAGTCGGTCTACTTTAAAAATTCACATATTTTAAGTAACTTGTTTATAACTTTGATGTATCCTAAAAGCAGAGGGACATTCATGTGTATGTTATTAAAGATAATAATTCTGTTTTAGAGTTATTCAACCTAAACCCTGAAATTGAGAAAGGTATGTAAGTAAATATTTGGTGTACATTGCTTTAAAACTATTTTAAATTTGGCATGCAAATTTGGTATTTAAAATAATGGAACTAAGCTTGTTCTCTGCTTTAAAAAATGTACGTTTTTTTATATTCTACATAAAATTGCTCTTTAGAATCTTTGCAACCTGTTCCATCATCCATATAACTGAAAGAGAATGACAATGTTCATTAGATTCATTTTGAAATGCCTAGACATATTCTTGACTTGACAAATTTGAAAATATGAAAACCCATCTGCTCTTCAAGGTGTTGCCTTTTCTCTTCCTATATTTGAAAAATCAAAAGAAAGTTCTATACTTGTAGTATTACACAGCTCAGAATTTCTAGGAGTGTGAGTCTGTGTGTGTTTGTGTATGTGTGTGTGCGTGTGAGTGCATGTGTGTGAATCTAATGCAGGGTTTCAGCTCTTTAAAGAAAAGTATACTGTACATTGGAAAATGATAATCTAGACTTTATCAGAATTATAAATTTAGCTTGGAATGAGAAATTGCTGACTTGACTGAATCATTTGAATATTACCAAATAAGAGTATCCTTAGATGTGTGATCATTTAAAAACTTTGAATTGTTATATAATATGTTATTGGTTTCTCAAATACCTAATTTGGATTATCTTGTCATTTAATGTTAGTGACAGATGAATTTATTTGTATTTCATTAATATGTGTCAATTATCTGCCTTAAGTAGGTGAGAAATATTTTGTATGTGCATATATAAATATGTAAATAGAAATACTGCTTTTCAATAGCAAATTGAATTTTCTAAATCTTAGTTTGGATAGCTCAGTTATTCCTAGTGCAAAATCACAAAGTATTTATGAAGTAGTACTAAAAATGATTCCTTAGTGCATTGATTCTTCAGTTTTAACGTTCAAGTGGATCATATGTGCATACTATTAACCAAATACAGTTGATTCAGTAGGTTAACAGTAAAGGTGATCCATTGACCAACTTGAGTAATAAGGTCTTATACTCATTCCAGCCTCATGAATAAGTCAATTCACTGCACACTTCTCAAAGTAGCATGGTTTTTTAACTGATGTTTCTTAGATTTTACCAAAGATACTTAAAATATTATAATTTCTCTCTATCCTGAAATGTACTCTACTTTATTAAACACCTTGGGATATTCTTTAAGACTTTAAAAATTGTATTTTATGTTGCAATTATTACTATTATTTTTGTTTACTTTAAAAATATTTTAAGTACACTTCATCACAGTTTTCAAAATGACACACCACATGAATCCTATGTGATTATAAAATGGTTATTTATATATGCAAACAAGTTGATATGTTAATTTGCAAATATTAAGACATAACACCTTTTTCTTTTAGAAGGCTGGAAAATGACATTAATCTTTTGTGGTCTTTATATCAGTTCATTTATGTGAGGTATACTTCCCCCTTTGATATTGAAAATGTCATTGTTCAGATTATTATCATAAATATAAACATGGGACTTATACAAATATATATCTAATTCTAAATATTTATAATCTGTGATTTCAGAGCTCAGAGTCTGAAATTGTTTCATCCTTACCAAATGAGTGAGAAAGTATTGGTTTTACTTTATTCCTTCGTTTGTGAACTATATTTTGATGTAAAATATTTGGAGTTGCTCTGCTTCTTTTAATGCCTTAGAAAGATACTTCAAAATTCCTTAAAGAACAAATTAAAATCCTAGTGATTCAAAATATCAAGGGCAGTCAAATGTCTTCTGTGGTAACAATGACTCATTTATGCCAATGAGGAAACAGAAAGATTAATAATTAAATATAGAAAAATTAAAACAGGGACATGTAAAGTACTAATATTTTCATTATAATAAGTAATACTTTATCTTTGTCTGTCTCATAATGCTTAATAACCAATATTAGCAATTGAGTATCATAAGTAAAATTGTGAAATCTCATCACCTATTTAAAAACTGAGTGTTTTGTAGTTGTGTGCCACCAGATTTTCTATTTTTCTATGCATAAGATAATAATGCATGCTGTACTTCTGCACATAGTTCATAGGCAAATTTAACAGAGATATTTTTAGAGTTTGATCAATACTTTTGTTTGATTTTTCACCCCAGGAAGCTAAGGCATAGAATCTGATTTTAACAAGTATTTAAGCACTAAATTTAATAAGCACCCCTTCAATGCATTTGTTTAATTTACTAAAACTCACTTTGGTGTATAGTTTTTTAATTATTATTACTTCAATCTAAAACTTTCATGTGTGATAATTTGTTCACAAAATGGTGGTATAATTGTACTCTGAAGAAATACATTAATTTGAAATGGAATTTTGTTTACTTATGACATGCTAGGAATTGGTTATATAGGTTATAAGGGTGCAGAGATGAATAAAATGTGGTCTTTTTGTTGAGAACTTTACAAATTAATTCAATTCTTGGTTTCTAGTTATAGTATTAAAAATATATGTAATTAACATTTATAAATTTAATTTTTTACTATAGAAACATATCATTTTAAAAATTCTCTCTTTTTTGTATGTTTGCTTTATTTGGTAGACAGAAAGACTGAAAGAGACCATCCATCCTGTTTCATTCCCCTAATGCCTACCTCTAGGGCTGGGCAAGTCTGATGCTGGGAGCTGGGAACTCGATCCGGGTCACACACAAGCAGCAGGGCCAGGTCACCTAAGAGATCACCTATTGACTCATAAGGTAACCATTATCAGGAAATTGGAGTTGGGAGAGGAACCAAGATTTGACTCAGGTACTACAATATAGGATGCAGGCATCCCAAGGAGTGTCTTATCACTATACCAATGCTCACTTTACACTAACAATTTTTCTTAAGTTTACTTCTCAGAACTAAATTTTATAATTGATTATTCACCGCTGCTAGATAGGTCTAACTTTGGTTGTTTTGAAAAACAATCCTGTTTGTTGTTTTCTTCTGACTTTTCCCCAATTTTATTAAGGTATAATTGAGAAAAATTATGTTTATATAAGTTGTAAAATATAATGTTTTGATATATGTCTATCTTGTGAAATAACTTAAAGTTTACAACCTTTGACCAACATTTTCTTATTTCTCCCACCTTCATTTCCTGGCAACAACTGTTAGTCCATTCAATCTTTTACAGTATTTCAAAGTTGCCAGTTTTTAAATAAAAATCTGGTTTTCCCATTTCTGGAGACTGGGATGTCCAAGAGAGAGAGAGACAAAGAGAACATATTCCACCTGCTGTTTCACTCCCCAAATGACCACAATGGCAGGGGCTGGCCCAAGCTGAAGCTGATAGCCTGGAATTCCATCTGGGCCTCCCATATAGGTGGCAGGGACACAAGTTCTCAGGTCATCTTGCACTGCCTTTTGGGAGCATAAACAGGGAGCTGGATTTGAAGTGGAGTAGTCAGTGTTCTGATATGAACACTTCAGGTGGTGGCTTCTTATTTTGCGTTACAAAATTTTCCCTGAGCCTCTTTTATAAGGAAACTCACTCTGTTTCTGCTGGCTTCATTATCGTAAGCCAGTCACTGCTTGAAAATCCCATGTTTTTAAAGCTATCACATTATGGATTAGGCTTCACAGTATGATTTTTTTTATTGTTATTAACATTGTATTATGTGATACAGTTTTATAGGCACTGGGGATTCCCCCCACCTCCCCACCCCTCCCACACCCCTCCCACACCCCTCCTCCCCATAGTGGATTCCTCCGCCTTGCTGCATAACCACAGTTCAAGTTCAGTTGAGATTCCTTCATTGCAAGCACAGTATGAGTTTTTAGGAAAAACAAAATACTCCGAATACATCAACCACTCTATTTTAATCTTTACATATGAGTTTGTTTTAAATTTTACATGTAATTGAGATCATTCACAATTTGTATGTTTAAGAAAATGTATCTGTGTATTTGAAAGGCAGAGTGTCTTCCATCCGCTGGGTCGTCTTCCAAATGGCTACAACAACCAGGGCTGGATCAGGCTGAAGCCAGCAGCATAGAACTCCGTCTGAGTCTCCTGCCGTGGTACAGGGACCCAAGGGCTTGGGCTATCTTCTGCTTTCTCATCATGTTAGTGAGGAACTGAATTGGAAGCAGAGTAACCAACACTCAAATCCATGTGGGATGCTGGCATTGCAAGCAGCTGTGTAACCTCCTCACCATAACACTGATTTCTAATATTTGTTTCTCTGTTCCTGATTTATTTCACTTATAATATCTTCCTGTCTCATCCATATTTCACAAATAACAAAGTTTTTTTCTCTTCAAAGGTTGAATAATATTTCCATGTGTCTCTAGATGCCATTTTTAAATTTACACAACTGTTGATATCACTGAGGTCAGTTCCATCTTTATTGTGAATAATGTTAAGCCGAACATAGGAGTGCATCACTTTAAAATACTGATTTCATTTTCCTTGGATGTGTGTACTGAGAGGTGGGTTTGCTGGATTGGACAATAGTTATTTTTTCCCCTTTTGTCCAAAATCACCATGAACTTCATGTTGCCAGAAATGTCAGTACTTTGTTCCCAGCTTTTTAAATCTCTCAGCAGGTTCATTATAGGTGACTCCTTTGGAATAGTCTCCTGGTTCAGCTTTTGTGATGTTAATGCCAAGTTTGTGTCCTCCTCACTCTGAATACTGCTTCCCTACCTCTAATTCAGGAGTGGTGAATGTCTGGCCTTTTGGCTGAATACAGCCTGCAAAATAATTTGATCTAGCCCTGCTAAGGCAACTGCAGGCAGGACTTAAAATTCGGTAAATTTATAGCAGGCTAAATTTTAAGTAGAATATTTTATATGGCTTGCGAATGATGTTGTAAATATCCAAATGGCCCTTGGCAGAAAAATATTACGCACCCTGTATAAATAGTGATCTAACTTTAATGTGCATTAAAATCATATTAGAAGTTGGCTAATGTACAAAATTGGATGCCTCATCATTATAGGTTCTTGTGTAATAGTTCTGGATGAAACTTAGAAATCTGTATGTCCAGTTAGCACGCCAAAGGTGATGATGTACAATCGCTTGTGAATTTAGTTTTTTACAAGCTTTGTTCCTTAAGTTTTGTTCTTATACCTCTCCTATGTGTGTGGTTTGCTGGAGTGCTTATCTATTTTCCTCTCAATGTTTCTCAACCCCGACTGTGTGTAGACACATCTAGAAAGCTTCAGATCAGTGCCCACCCTTTCCCAGTCTAATTAAGTCACGAATTGCAAGGATACAATTGGGCTTTAGTAAGATTTTGTTTAAAATCCTTTATTTATTTGAATTGCAGAGTTATTGAAAGCCTCAAATGGCTACAACCCTGGACAAAGCCAGTAGCCCGGAACCCATTCTGGGACTCCCACTTAGATGGCAGAGGCTCATGTAATTTGGGTCATCTTCAGCTGCTTTCCCAGGAGTACTAGGAAGGAGCTGGTTTGGAAGTGGAGCAGCCAGGGCTTCATCTGTACTTCTCATGAGATGCATGTTTTATACATGGCAACTTTACCAGTTGTGCCAGAGGGCTGGCCCTGGAACTTCGGTACTTTTAATAACTTTCTATGCTATCATTTGCAGTCAGATTGAAAACTACTGATTTATAATCTTAGCAGTTTTATCTTTAGTTTAGCCCTTTCATCTGAGATTTAAATACATATATCAAAAAAGCATATGATTGGGCCCGGCATGATAAGCACATGGGTGCTGGTTCTAATTCCGGCAGCTCCACTTCCCATCCAGCTCCCTGCTTCTGGCCTGGGGAAAAAGTTGAGGACAGCCCAAAGCCTTGGGACCCTGTACCTACTTGGAGACATGAAAGAAGCTCCAGGCTCCTGGCTTCAGATTGGCTTAGCTCCAATCATTGCAGCCGCTTTGGGAGTGAACCATCGGATGGAAGATCTTTCTCTCTGTCTCTCCTCCTCTCTGAATATCTAACTTGCCAATAAAAATAAATCTTTTTTTAAAAAGAAAGCACACAATTAAAATACCAGAGCATATTTACATGCCTTATGAAAGAGCAGTGATCTGATTTAAGGTTCTATGGGCTTAATTTTTGACAGGCTTAATCTTTGCATGAGAAAAATACCTATAATTTTCATTAAAATATTGAAAATATAGTAGTCTAAAATAAGAGGGGGCAGTGGTCTGAAAATAACATCAAAAAGGAAGGATACCAGAGCCAACATTGTACAGCTGGCAAAGGCACTTTCTGCAAAGCTGACATCCCATTTAAGCACTGTTTTGAGTCCTAGATGCTCTAATGTTAATGTGTCTGGAAAAACAGCAGAAGTACTTGTGCCCTTGCATGCACAAGAAAGACCCATATGAATCTCTTGGCTCCTGGCTGCTTCTGAGCCCAGCCTCAGCTATTACAGCCATTTGGGGATGAATCAGAGAATGAACATCTTTGTCTCTCCTTTTCTATGTCTATAAATCTGCCTTTCAAGTAAATAAATCTTTTAAAACCTACATTAGTGGACAAGGGCCTCCAAAATTATATGTCTTTCATAAAGGCACTGGCAGCATAAGTAAAATAATCAAAACTAACTTCTACAACCCTGAAAATCAATAACTACTTAAGAAAAAATTGCTGAATTTCAGTAGGAATAGTGAGAATTATGAAGTTTCAGCTTGCCATATTGCTGTCATTCGGTTAGCTTTCTAATAGCTTAGAAAGCTGAGTTTTTGTTATTATTTTCCACGATACAGTTTTGTAGGTATAGGTTTGCCCTCGTCTACCGCCCTATTTCCCTCCCTTTTCTCCCAACCTCCGTCATTTTCCCTCTCATATTATTACAATAGTATAGTTCTTTGGAAATTTTCCATGTTCCTGGATCAGCAGAATCAACATCATCAAAATGGCCATATTACCAAAAAATAATATACAGATTCAGTAGAAACCAATTCAAAATCCCAACAACATTCTTCTCAGAAATAGGATGATACAAAAGTTCAACTGGAAACACACAAGACCAAGTAATCAAACCTATCCTGAAGAGTAAAAGCAAAGATGGAGGAATCACAATTTCAGATGTTAGGACATACTACAGGAAAGTGGTAATCAAAGCAGTCTGGTACTGGTACAAAAAGAGAAGATCAATGGAACATAATAGAAAGCTCAGAAGGGAGCCCACACATGTAGAACCAACTAATCTTCGACAAGAGAACTGAAAATAATCCGGGGGAAAAGGTTGGTATTCAACAAATGTGACAATTGGATATCAACTTGCAGAACTAGGGAACAAGCCCCTGAACTGTCACATTCTACAAAAATCAGCTCTAAATGGATCAAGGACCTAATCTGCACCCAGAAACCAATCTATTAGAAACCAAATATAGGAAGCACTCTACAAGATATAGGTGCAGGCAAAGACTTCTTAGAAAAATTACCCAAAGCACAGGCAGTCCAAGCCAAACAAACGGGACCACATCAAACTAAAAAGCTTCTGTACAGCAAAAGAATCAACATGGTGAAAAATCACAACAGAATAGGAGAAAATCCTTGTGTACTACACCACAGATAGGGGACTAATATCCAGAGTATGCAAAGAGCTTCAGAAACTCACAGCAGAACAGCCCTGTGAAGAACGGGGTAAAGGAAATGAGCAGACATGTTTCAAAACAACAAATTCAAATGGCTAATAGACATGAAAAAATGCTCAGAATCCTTAGCAATAACGGAAATACAAATAAAAACCACACTGAAATTTCACCCAATACTAGCGAGACTGGCCTACATTCAAAACTCTACTAACAACACCTGCTGGTGTAGATGTGTGAATGTGGGGAGAAAGGTACTTTTTTCCATTGTTGATGGGAGTTAGGCCAGTACAGCCACTTTGGAAGTCAGTATGGAGAGTGCTCAGAGAACTTAAAATTGATCTACTATATGACCCGGCTATCTCACTTCTGGGAATATATTCAAAGCAAGAGAAATCTGTATATGAAAACTGACAGTCTTAGTATCATATATACCTTGGAAGATGTGCTTGTCTGGCTGGCACACAGAAGCGGAAATGAGTTTGGAAGTTCCACATGAATGATCTTAATTGACAGTTCCCTGGATGAATCTTATCATTAGAATGGGTCATCATATGATCTTCTTCATGACTTGTTCCGTGAGGACAGGCTTTAACCACAGGCCATTTCTAGTTTAAAACAAAAACTGAAGTACTTGTTTCATGTCAGAGATTCCTGTGAATGGCAGTGCAGTTGAGTCAAGCAAGCAATAGGCCGGCCCAACAACATAAAAATCTAGGAAATGAGATTTCTGTGGCAAACTTCTTGAAGTTGCCTTGTGTTCCTGGGAATCATGATTGGCAGTACCATAAATTCTAAGTTAGGTGCATACCCAAGAAAGACCCAAGGAGGCCGCTAGCTCACCACTATCCACCTGACATTCTGGACAAGCAACAGATAAAAGCTGAGGCAGAATCTAAAATTCCACAGAATAAAAGCCATGCCCAAACATAAGAAGAGAACCCCTCAGCAAAAGGTGTGAGGCTTACCGACTGAAGTTCTTGAAATTAATTTTTGTTAATAATGGAAAATTAAATTTTATATACAGAGATTTCAGCTGCTGCACACAGTGAAGCACATTTTAAAGAGCTAGTTCAGGTGTGTCACTAAACAATAGAAACAACAAAAGGTGACAAGTATAAATCCTCGAGACAGAACTGATTTCCACAGTTGCCAAGTTACATAACTTAATATACACAGTTTTCACTAAAAAGTGCAAGACACATAAATAATTTTTAAAATGTGATGCATACACAGGAAAGAATCAATATAAACAATTCATCAGGAATCCCAGTCATTTGACACGCTGTGCAAGATCTATAAGCCCCAGCTGTAGGTAATGGCTTAGGTTGCATTGTACCTAATCAAGTGTTACACTACTGGGAGAAATGCAGCTAAAAGCTGCCAGGAATCCTGGGCCTGGTTCATGGCAAATCTGTGTTAACCACACAGTGTGCCAGCATAATCGCCTACCCTATTCTATTTTTTTTTCTAAAGATATGTGAGGCGGTGCCAGGTCCATGCACCCTTGAGTCCAAGAGGGGGTTTCCTGCAGGCTCTGGGTCACTTGGCCTGGTCTTTAGCCCTGCCTGCATGGTGGGTGCTGGAGCGCTAGCCCTGGGCTTTGTGGTGGTGTGGGGTAGGTTCTGGTGGGGGTTGGGTTGCCTGGCTTGGGTCCTTGGGCCAACCTGTGTGATGGGTGTCAGGTCCATGAGCTTCCATAGGGGTAGCGGGGAGTCTGGTAGGGCCCGTGTCAGGCTTCCTGGGGAAAAACCCACAAGCTTTACAGCTGCGCATTTGTGGTGCTTAGTGTGTGGGATGGTATGGGAGTTTTCAGGATGGCACAGGTTGAGGCATGTGGGAATATGAGCACCCGTGTCCAGAATGGGTGTCTGACTGTAGAGTGCATGTATTGGAAATGGCCTCCTCAATGGAAAAGATGGAGGAGTGGATGGCAGGACCAGATGTACACAGAGGACATGGCAGTCCATTTGGGCCTGCAGAGGACATCTGGTACCATAGCAGAAGAAGGAGAGCAGAACAAATTGGACAACTACCCCAGCCAAGTGTTGAAAGAAAGAGAGGCAGAAGCAGAGAGACCATTCATCCGCTAATTGACTTCCCAGATGGGCTACAATTGCCTGGAGTGAACCAGGTCGAAGCTAGGAGCCAGAAGATTCTTGTAGGCTTCCCATGTGGATAGTAGGGACCTAAACACTTGGACTACCTTCTGTTGCTTTTCCCAAACAATTAGCAAGTAACTGAATTGGAACTGGAGCCAGCATTGTTGGCAGCAGTTTTACCCACATGCCACAATGTCACACGCCACAATGCTGCTGCCTCAATAGGATTGCCAACTAATTTTCAATTAGACAAAATAGAGGTCAATGACATTAGGTTAACATCCGAGACACCGAAAGAAAAGAACTCAAGTGAGAATTCTGTAAGTAGCCAAGTTATTTTTCAACAATGAAAAATCAAGCTGTTCTAAAATAAATAAAGGATAATTTATTACTAGCAAGCCCACTTTATGAGAATTATTAAATGGTAATCATTGAACATGAAATGAAAGGAATCCAGATGGTATACTGAGTCTGCATGAAGAAATAGAGAATATCATTAAAGGTAAATACGTAAGAAAATTGAAGTCAATATAAGAGCATATCTGTAACTTTTTTTCTTTGATCTGTTTTGAAGATAGAGTTAGAAGGCTGCAATTAGGAAACTGTTGATCGGCACAAAAGTTTATAAGATTTAATTTGTATGACAATGACATTAAAGAATGGAGAATAGAAAATAGCTTTGTTGCACCAAAATGTTCGTATAATGTTGAATTTTGGTTGACATTAATCAAATCCAAATTTTGAAAGGACATTAATTATAAATACAAGGCAACTTAAAAATCATTTATTTTATTGGAAAGTCAGGCATGAAGAGAGGAGAAGAGACAGAGAGGAACATCTTCCATCCAATGGTTCATTCTCCAAGAGACCGCAATGGCCGGAGCTGAGCTGTTCCAAAGCCAGGAGCCTCTTCAGGGTCTCCCATGCTGGTGCAGGGTCCCAAGGCTTTGGGCCGTCATTGACTGCTTTTCCAGGCCACAAGCATGGAGCTGGATGGGAAGTGGGGCTGCCAGGACACAAACTGGCATCGATATGGGATCCTGGTGCATATAAGGCAAGGACCTTAGCCGTTAGGCTACTGCGCCAGGCTCAAAACAAGACAATTCTAAGAAAATAAATATAAACTAGAAAATGGTTATCATCAAAACGACAGTTAAGAAGTGTTGGCATACATGCAGAGAAACTGGAATCCTGTGCCTTTCTGGTGAGAATCAAAACTGGTACAGATGCTTTCTGTATGATTGCTATATAACCCATGTTTCCCACTTCTGGATATATATGCAAGATAAGTTGAAACATATGTTTGTAAAATATGCCGTGTGTGGTACATTAGTTCAGTGACTAAATCCTCTGCCTGCAAACACCAGGATCCCATATGGGTGCCTGTTTCCCAACTGCTCCTCTTCCCATCCAGCTCCCTGTTTATGGCCTGGGAAAACAGTAGAGGATGGCCCAAAGCTTTGGGACCCTGCACCCACATGGGAGACCTGGAAGAAGCTCCTGTCTCTTGGGTTCAGAGCTGCTTAGCTCCAGATCTTGTGGTTCCCTTTCCAGAGAGAAGGAGAGACAGACAGAAAGATCTTCCATTCACTGGCTCATTCCCCAAGTGGCTGCAATGGCTGGAACCTAGCCAATCTGAAGCCAGGAGTTAGGAGCCTCCTCCTAGTCTCCCATGCAGGAACAGAGTTTTCCTCTGCTGCCTTCCTATGCTACAAGCAATGAGCTGGATGGAAAGTGGGAGCAGCAGGGATATGAACTGGCACCCATATGGAATTCCTGTGCATGCAAGGTGAGGATGTAGCCACTAGACTATTGCACTAGGCCCAAAAATAAGTAAATCGTTTTTTAAAAAAGAAGAAAAATTGTGCATATGGAGAGAGATTCCTGGATTATTCATATAGTCAAAAGGGGGAAATATCCTGAACATGCATAAAATGGTAAATAAAATAGCAAACTATAGTGTAAGCGTAACTCAACCTTGAGAAGAGGCAAAATCGATCAACTACAGGGCCAGTGTTGGGTCTTAGTCATTAAAAGCTGCCACCTGTGACACCAGCATCCTAGATGGGCACCAGTTTGACTCCCAGCTACTCCACTTCTGATTCAGCTTCTTGTTAATGGAATGGAAAAACAGCGGGAGATGATCTAAGTAGCTGGGCACCTGCCATTCGTATGGGAGACCAGATGAAACTCCGGCTCCTGACTTCGGCCTTACCCAGCCCTGGGCATTATGGGTACCTGGCAGCAGATGAAAAGATCTTTCTCCCTTACTCTCTGTAATTTTGGTGTTAAAATAAGTAAATAAATAAATAGGAGTGGGGCAGAGAAAATAAATAAATGAATCTTTTTAATTAGAAAAGACCCACATTATTTGATTCCATTTGTATCAATTGTCATAAATGGGCTAATCTGTAGAGAAATGACATAGATTAGTGATTGTTTAGTGCTACCTGGGTGAAAACAGGATGAAGCCTGGAATTTATTTTTGTGATGATGAACATATTCTAATATTTATAGATTTGATGATTGTACAATTCTTTATTTGTACTGAACACCATTGAATTGTGTGCTTAATAGTTTGAATAGTATGATATTTGTATTATATCTCAACTTATTGGAAAAGATGTGAAAATATAGAGAAAAGCAAGACAAAGGTAATTTTTAGCATAAATGTAAATGAATATAAATGGAGCTGGCTCCATTTCTGGTTAAGGACAAAGATTGGTAAACTGAATTAAAGATACAAGAGGAAAGTGTCCAAATATAAGCTGTTGAGAATATATATTAAAAAGTCAAGGTAAAGTCCTGATAAAGCTGCTAGACAATTTTTTTTCATGAGGATTTATTTTATATTTATTCTGTAATGCAAGATTACAAAGAGGAGAGACAGAGAGATCACTGGTTCACACCCTAAATGTTCTCACTGGTCAGAACTATACTGATCCAAAGCCAGGAGCCAGGAACTTCTTATGGGTCTCCCATATGGGTGCTAGGGCACAAGGACTTGGGCCATCTTCCACTGCCTTCCCAGGCCAATAGCAGAGAGGTGGATCAGAAGTGGAGCCTCTGGGACACGAACTGGTGCCCATATGGGATGCTTTTATTGCAGTTGGAGGCTTAGCCTGATACGCCACAACAATGGTCCCAAGACGAATTTCAGCAATAGAAAGCTTATATATTATGTTGTCTAGAGGAATAATAATAGATAATAAGTATAAAACCTTCCTATAAAAAGCTACACATAAGAGATATTTCAATTCCAGTAGTTAGTCTTGAAATACATAAACAAGCTTACAGAAATAAAATAATTTATCATAATTTTATCAATATTTAATTCATTCAGCAGACAAAAATCACTAAGGATAAGGATTTTAACAGTGCAGTTGCATATGTGTGATTAAATACACTTTTTCATGGATGAGTGCAGCTGAGCATGTATTTGGCACAAATATTAAGGATATTTGCAACAGAAAAGTCAATGATAGATCATAATCTTTTTTTAAATTTTTTTATTGATTACATTGCATTATGTGACACAGTTTTATAGGCACTGGGATTCATAGTCTTAATAGAAAAGCAAAGACAAAGGAAAGTTCATTTGGATAATGTAGATGGGGCTTTGAACTGGTTGTTGAGATTGACTGCAATATCTGAAAAACTTGCATTAAAGCTCTAGGGAAGATCTCTTCTCAAAAATTTTATTTACCCATTCTTTGATATGATTTATAATCCTGAGTCCTCTAATTTCTCAGTCAACAAGAATAACCACCCACTAGATTAACTCTTAACAATTTGTAAAGGTCATTTAGATAAACTATTTCCTTAGAAGCCATCAATTTGTTAGAGTAAGGATTAGGCATTTTCTTTTTTCTTGAAGTTTTCTATCAAAGCTGTTTTTATTATAAGCAATTCCACTGAACTCTGCAATTTCAATAGATTCTAAAAATAAATCCCCTAGAGGAAAAAAGATAATGAATAAAGAGAAAATAAGCCAACAGTATGACATGAAAGAGCAGGCACAGCTGGCTATGTACTAAAAAGCAGCATCCAAATAGACTCTGGGTTCTTAAGAACATTTCCTTAATTATAGTCATGATCTATGCCTTCCAAGAATAATATGTGCTGTATTTTACCAAGGTTAGACAGGATGTTGGCAGGAAGATATCTATTTTCCTAAGGGTTTTTCAGGTCATTGACATGTAAACAAACAGTGTCTTATATGTTCCTAAGAAAGTGAGATAAGAAATTGTTAAGCTCTAGCATCTTGATCATTTTGAACATATTTTAACAAAAATGATGGACTTGTGATACTTTAAGTAAAACCTCATGAATCATAAGATTTCAATATGTGGGTGTTTCCCCCTTTAAAGTGCCTTTAGAAATTCTGCTGCCAATATCCTCGTTATTTACTTCATACATTGTAGAGTATAGTGAGCAGGGTTTATAGCTTGTCTTCCCAGTTGCTTTTTCTTAATAAACCTTGTCTCTCTGAATTATCTCCAGCCTATATTCCAAAACTGGTCTGTGGTGATTTTGAGTTTGAATCTTCTTGAATATGGCAAAAGAAACTGAATATGTATCAATTTAATAGGACAAAGAGACAAAGCCAAAATACTTGTCTACTCTTCACATTTCTCTTATAACCTGATTTTCCTATGTTGTGTGCTGTGTTTATTTGTACCCAGAAATGCCACACTGGTTCCTTTAATATACTAGATGAGCTGTGGCTTTGGAATGAGAGAGAACAGTGATTAACATGACAAGTATAAAATAGCATTGGGAATCTGCATACAGTGAAAATCAAAGAGGGGACCAGAAGATCTGGTGAGGGACCTAACCACATTTATAAAGCATATAGATATCCTATATTTGGTGTTTTTTTTAAAAAAAATTCTATTTAATCCTTTCTCACTCTCATTATCCTAATTTTCCTCTTTTCTTCATTTCATGCCTTGCTTGATTTTCCTTCTTGTGTGCCCATGCCTCTTGTTGCTTTGTCAGTTTATTTCTTATAATGGATATGTTAGAATGCCTATTTAAAAGTCTTATTCTTCCCATAGGCATCTACATTTTACAAACATTCTATTAACAAATGAGAATGTTTTCTAGGTTCAAATAATGAATTCCTAATAGTTTAATGTAATTTGAGTCATCCTTTCTGTAAGGGTGTTCTGTGTCTCTACTTCTGTAATTGTTACTTTCTTACCTGCTTCTTTCCCAAAACTCATTCTGCCAGCTAACACAATCTTACCAAGCTTTGTATGGGATCGATGCTCATAGCAGGTATTGGTATATTCATCAGCATAATCAAAGGGCATTGGTGTGTCTGTGTATTTAGGGATGGGGGAGAGGAGACAATGCTTAACTGTGCACGTGTGTACACACACACACACACACACGCACACACACACGGACAGGTTTGCAAACTTTACCAAGGTCAGTATTTATAGATTCAGAGGAATGAAGTCTCTTTCAATCACAACAGCATAAGAAGCTCTCCCAATGGTTCCATCTGTTGACCCATTCAGGAGAAAAGATTAATCTGTTTCAGGAAACTCCACTTACATCTTTGATCACCTGATTGCTAGCTTATTTTGGATTCTTTTGTACCTAAATATAATGATCATATCTATAATACAGGCTTTAAAGTAAAGCTTTTTAAAAGCTACACAGAGTCTTAACTATTTCTCTCTCTCTCTCTGTGTCTCTCTCTCTCTCTGTGTGCATGTTTGCATGTGTTTTCCCTTTGAACTAACTTCTTTCCACTTGTGCAGGGGACCAGTACATATTGCAGGGACAGATACTTCTGGTCTTTTGCTCTGCAATTATAATAGACAGGCAAGATAGCTTTGGGAGATATGGGAGGAGAGAGAGAGCGCACAGTGGCTTAATTCTTCTTAAGGCCCTCAAAATCTTAAAAAATTAATAATGAAAGAAAATGTAAATGCAAACTGACCGCCAATGAGGAAACCACCTGCTTTAGTATAAGATTCTATTGAGATTCTATGCTCAATCCCTTTGGAAATGAGTGGTTTGGATGAATCAAAGTACAGACAGAGTTATAATAAATTGTAAGATTTGCAGTGATTTGTATTGTGAGACTTGACTCCAAAAGCAGGAATGTGAATTTGTCCCTCTAGCATTTCCATGAACTGCTACCCTATGCAAAACATTTTTTGTCCCTTCCATCATCCACAAATCAACTTCATATTGATAACTATCAATTCCTATTCAACTAGTCTGCAATTGTCAGCATCTCTTCAATTTAGGTTAAACCATTTCATCAAGTTCTCTTCAGTGGAAGTATAGCAGAAGTTACACGTGTCAAATCCAGAACTTCTCCATAGAATGTCCACATATCTTTTCAGGATTCATTTCCATCCCGATAGGAATCAACATTGTAAACCACATGTTGAAAATAGAATGGATATATGATGACTTGAATATTTACCCTGGATTATTGAAAGAGCAAGAATTGACCCTCTGATGTATTGAAATATTACATATATAGGTTTATTTGTTATAGTTTTTTTTACTCTACTAGGCTCCTTGAGGTCACTAAATTTCTTGCAATATGTAGCACAGTATAAGAAAAAAAGCAGTCATAATTATTTTTAAAACTTTTTCAAAGTTAGTGTTGGAGAGAGAAGGGGAAGGATGAAAAAGAGGGAGAGAGAGAGAAAACAAAACAACAAAAAAACTTCCTTGCACTGGTTCAGTCTCCAAAGTGGGGCAATGGTCATGCCTGGGCCAGTTCAAAGAGAGGAGCCTGGAATTACATATAGGTCTCCGATGTTGGTGGCAGAGGCCCAAACAGATGGGTCATCTCTGCTGTCATAGACACATTAGCAGAGAGTTCAATGAGAAATGAAGCAGCCAGGATTTTAACCAGTGTTTATGGGGGATACTGACATCACAGGCTTAGGCTTACTACTCTCCACCAACTTATTTTTGTGTGTGTGTGAAGGCAAATAAATAGAGATGCAGTGAGATATTCCATCTGCTGATTCATTTGCTAAATGTCTGCAACATTCAGGACTGTACCAAATTTCAGCTAGGAGCCAGGAACTCAAACAGCGTCTCTGACATGGGGAGCAGGGATCTAACTTATTGGGCCATTATCTGCTGGCTTCCAGGATGCACATTAGACAGAAAGCAGATTTAGAAATGGTTCCAAGATGGAACACAGGCACCACAATATGGAATGTGTGAAATACCTGCTTTAATATATAATTATTCAATGAATGAGCCACTACACTAACCTATTCATGAAAGATTTCCAAGGGGATATAATTACTATGAAATACCAAGCTTCAAAATTCCTTCAAATACCCATTGCTTGCTGTTCCAATCATAAAAAATCCATACAAAGAAGATAATATCACCTCCATATAATGCATGAGGAAAACAGACTCAGTTAAACTACTTTCCTGCTTTCACACTACTCATAAATAGCTGAATTAAGATGCAAATTCAAGCCTGCCCAACCCCAAAATACTTTCACTATATCATGGTTGCTGAAATATATACTTGTCGTAGTATATCCTGTTTGTTTGTCATGATACACTTAGACGGCAGAATAATGGACTTGTGACTGTTGCTGAAGGACTATCCTGTTGCAACAATATGGGGGTAAATATTGGAGGAGGGAAAGAAGGGTGGAAAGAGAAATCCCTAGGCCTATGGAACTGTATCATGAAAAATTAAAAAAAATTTTTTTTGTTATGTTAAAATATAGTATGATTTAGAGCAAAACACAGTTACTGTAACTCAATAAATCTGTCAGTAAAGTTTTCACATATGAGGTAATTTTAGTTTATTCCCAGGACCATTTCATTAGTCTGGTATTGAGGTTATGACCCTCTCGTACATCTTGCATAAGTGGTCTATGAAAACAGGAGTATAGCAAAATTTCAGCATGAAGGCTTGATGATTGAACTGGAGATGTCACAACTAAATGATTTTGTGATTAAGGATTAGGAAGTGAGAAAAGCATCTTGTGTTTCAGCTCTTAATTCTCTGAGAAATATTTCAAAATTCAGAAATTCATTTTCTAAGCATGGGAAAAACTTAAGCAATGATATCCAAACTAAGAATATGTATTCCTAGAGTTGTTTGAGTTGAACAGTAGGATTATAAACAGAAATACAAGTATGTCTATTCATTTCCTGTGATATTTTTAATCATATATAGCAATGATATATATATATATATATTTAATAGCCACACAAATGTATAAAATTAAGATTACGGCACTAGTTTGATTATAGAAGCCCACATGAAGTGTCATATTTACACATCATGTAGTAAGTGTGAAGGAGTAGACAGAAACACTCATTTATTAGTTTACTTTCATGAGTTTTGCAAAATATTGTAGCTTACATGTTCCCATTTAGATTTTCTGAATGCATTATACAGTTTGAAATAAACTTTAAAAAAATTTTTTATTTTCATAATACAGTTGCTCAGGTATTTCCCCTCACGTGCTCCCCATTCACTCTCCTCTCCTACTGATTTCCCCTATATTATTACAACAATATATAACACTTCAACAATAATAACAAGCCCATCTTTCTGCTATATAAGTTTATCATATGTATCCTGATATTGTAGGTATATACAATGGTAGAAAATCAAGCATCTCATTGTCAAGATGTATTTAACAGTTTTATTGGGAGTCCATCTTTTATTCAGGAGTAGAAATGCATACTGCAATGTATCCTCACCTCTTGGTATGCTAGTCTGCATTATATAGTTCATCTATGGATATATATGTATATTCTGCATACTGCAAATGTTAGAATTTCGTGCTTTTAAATGGCTAAGTAGTGTTCTACAGAGTAATTATACCACAACTTCTTTATCCATTCTTCTTTCAGTGAGCATCTGATTTTTTCCCATGTATTCGCTAGTGTAAATTGTGCCATTGTAAATGCAGAATTACAGATCCCTTTCTCATATGCAGATTTCATTTCCTTTGGATATATTCCTAGAAGTGGGATAGATGGGTCATATGGCAGATTAATTTTCAATTCTCTTAGCACTCTTCATACCGACTTCTACAGTGGTTGTACTAGCCTGGAATCCCACCAAAATTGAGATAAGGTGCCTTTTCCCACACATCCATGCTGGCAGGTGTTGTTAATAGAGTTATGAAAGTAGGCCAATCTTAGTGGAATTAGATTGAATCTCAATGTGATTTTTATTTGTATTTCCCTTATTGCTAAGGATCCTGAGCATTTTTTCAAATGTCTATTAGCCAATTGTATTTGTTCATTTGAAATATGCCTGCTTGTTTCTTTCATCCATTTCTTTACAGGGTTGTTTGTTTCGCTATCCTTGAGTTTCTGAAGCTCTTTTATAAATCCTGGATATTGGTTATCCCATCGTTGTGTAGTGTGCAAAGATTTTCTCCCATTCTGTTGCTTCTTCATTTTGTTAATTGCTTCCTTTGCTGTACAGAAATCTTTCAGTTTGATGTAGTTCCATTTGTTTTGTAATCCCATTATTTTGGCTTTGACTGCCTGTGCTAATGGTGACTTTGTTAAGAAATCTGCCTGCACTTATATCTTGTAGAGTGTTTTCTATGTTGACTTCTAATAGATGATGGTTTCTGGGTGCAGATTAGATCCTTGATCCACTTAGATCTGATTTATGTATAAGGTGACAAGTGGAAGTCTTGCTTCTTACTTCTGCAGGTTGATAACCAATTTCCCAACAGCATTTTCTGAAGACTATTCTTTTTCATCAGGTTTTTTTTTTCAGTTCTGTTGTTGAATATTAGTGGGCTGTACGTGTGTGCATTCACTTCTGTGGTTTCCATGCTGTTACAACCAATCTTATTCTCTGTTTCTGTAACAGTGCTAGACTGTTTTTATTACATGTTACCATAAACCTGAGGTCTGGAATTGTAATTCTTCTAGCTTTAATTTTATTCTTCATGACTGCTTTGGTTATCATGTGTTTGTTTTTCCAGATGAACTGTTTGTACCTTATCTATTTCTGAGAAGAATATTTCAGGGATTTATACTGGGATTACATTGAACCTTTATATTACTTTTTATTACATTGGCATTTTGATTATCTTGATTCTGCTAATCCAAGATCATGGCAAATTTTTTCATCATTTAATATCTTTTTTCTGTTTTTAAAAATATTTTATAAGTTTTATCATAGAGGCCTTCCACGTCTTTGGTTAGGTGAATTCCAAGGTATTTGATTCTTCTCTTCTGTTTTAAAGGAGACTGTACTTAAGATTTTTTTTTTCTCAGCCATGGAGTTATTTGTGTACACTAGGGCCATAAATTTATGGCCATTGATTTTGAATACTGCTACCCTACCAAACTCTTTTATGTGTTCCAATAGTCTCTAATAGATCTATAGAAACACATCGTCTGCAAACATGTGTAATTTGACTTCCAAATTGCTGATTTGAATTCTTTACTTTCTTTTTCTCACCGAATAGCTTTAGTGAGGACTTCCTTATCTAGTTCCAGATCTTAGTGGAAAAGCTTCCAGTCTTTCCCTATTTAGTATGATGGTGGTATTGGGTTTTTCATAAATTACATTGTGTGCCAGAATGTTCCCACAATACCTTTGTTTTTTTTTTTTAAAGAGATTTATTTATTTTTATTGGAAAAGCAGATATACAAAGAGTAGAATGGACAGCATGGAAGATCTCCCATTCAATTATTTACTTCACAAGTGGCCAGAATGGCCAGAGTTTAGCTGGTCCAAAACCAGGAGACAGGAATTTCTAGGTCTCCCACACGAGTGCAGGATCCCAAGGCTTTAGGCTGTCCTTGACTGGTTTCTCAGGCCACAAGCAGGGAGCTGGATGGGAAAATGGGAAGCCAGGACATGAGCTATTGCCCATATGGGATCCTGGCATGTGCAAGGTGAAGACTTGAACCACTAGTCTACTGCACCAGGCCCTACGCCTATCTTGCTTAAGGTTTTTAACATGACATGGAGTTGGATTCTATTAAAAGCCTCCTCTGAATCTATTGAGATGATCGTGGTTTTTTTCTTCAATTTGATCATGTGACATATCACATTTGCTGATTTGTATATTTATAACCAACCCTTCATGCCAGGGAGAAATCCCACATGATCTGTGTGAATGATCTGTGTGTTGTACTTCTTGATTGTGCTGGTTAGTATTTTGTTGAAGATTTTTGCATCTATGTTCTTCAGGGACATCAGTCTATAGTTCTTTTTCACTGCTGTGTGTCTACCTGCATTTGATATCCAGGTGTTGTTGGCCTCATAGAGTTTGGAAGAATCGCTTTGCATTCTGTTGTTTTCAATAGCTTGTGGAGGATTGGGGTAAGTTCTGCTTGAAATGTTTTGTACAGTTCAGCATTGAAATCATCCGGTCCAGGACTTTTCTTGGTTGGGAGGGATTTAATTACTGACTCACTCTCCATTCTATTTAGACTATTAGTTGCCTCATTATTCAATTTTGGTGGATTATATGTGTCCTAAATCTATCAGTTTTCTCTAGGTCTTCTGATTGTTGACATATAGGTATTTGTAATAGTTCCTCATTATTCTATATATGTTGGAGGTATCCATTGTTTTATTTCTTTTTTCGACTCTGATTCTATTGATTCATGTATTCTCCCTCCTGTTTTTGATCAGTTGGGTTAGTGGGTTATTGTCTTCATTTTCTCAAAGAGCAAGTTCTTTGATTTGTTGATTTTATGTATTGTTCTTTTATTTCCTGACTTATTTTGATTATTTCTTTTTTTCCATCTTATCTTTGGATTCTTTTGCTATTATTTTCCTAGCTCCTTCAGCCATATGGTTTGCCTGTTTACTTGGTGATTTTCTAATTTCTTGATACAAGTATTGAATTTTCCTCTTTACAATGCCTTTATTGTGTCCTATAAGTTTTTTTTTTAAGATTTATTTATTTATTGGAAAGTCAGATATACAGACAGAGAGGAAGATCTTCCATCCGATGATTCACTTCCCAAGTGAGCGCAATGGCCGATGCTATGCCGATCTGAAGCCAGGATCCAGGAATTTCTTCCAGGTCTCCCACACAGGTGCATGGTCCCAAGGCTTTTGGCTGTCCTCGACTGCTTTCCCAAGCCACAAGCAGGGAGCTGGATGGGAAGTGGAGCTGCCAGGATTAGAACTGGCGCCCGTATGGGATCCTGGCGCGTTCAAGGCGAGGACTTTAGCCGCTAGGCCATGCTGCTCGGCCCCGTCCTATAAGTTTTGGTATGCTGCATTCATGTCTTCATTCTTTTCAAGCAATTTTAAAATTTCCTTTTTTATTTCTCCTATAACCCATTGCTCATTTATTGGCATATTGTTCAGTCTCCACGTGTTTGCATGTCTTCTGGTGTATTTTGACTTGCTGGTCCCAGTTTTACTCCATGTTGGTCTAAGAAGATACATGGCATAATTTCATTTTTTAAAAAATTTGCTAAGGCTTGTATTATGGCTTATAATATGATCAATAATGGAGAGAATTCCATGTGTTGATGAAAAATGTCTATTCCACATTTGTAGGTTTAAAGTTTCTGTAGATATCAATTAAGTCCATTGAGGTTAATGAGTATTAACCTCCCCACTATTATGGTGCTGGAGTCCATTTTCCCCTTTAAATCCATTAATGTTTGTTTTGCATAGCTAAGTGCCCTGGCATTTCCTGCATATACATTTATTGGGGTGATTTATTCTTGTTGTATAGATCCTTTGATCATTATATGGTGTCCTTCATCTCCTATGATGCTTTTCACGTCAAAGCCTATATTATCTGATATAAGAATGGCTATACTATTTCATTTTTCCTTTCCATTTGCCTGGGATATCGTTTTCTATCTTTTCACTTTCAGTTGCCACATAACTTTGTTGGTGAGATGTGTTTCCTGTAGGCAGCAGATAGATGGGTCCTGTGTTTTGATGCATTCAGCTAATGTATGTCATTTGATGGATGAGTTTAAGCCATTTGCCTTCAAGATTAGTACTGATAGGTAGTAATTTGGTCATGACATATTAGCAATGGGTTGTTCATTGCTTGATTTAGTCTACTGTTGTCATTTATTGTGATGTTCTTCATGTTATACTTGTGCCACAATCTCTGCAGTCCTGCTCCAGGCACACCACTCTCCATCCCCTGTGATCCCATTCTGTGGTCACACCATTGCCTGCTCAGGCTTTCTCCTCTGGAATTACGGAGACACCAGCTGTGGCTTTGATCTAGATCACAGGATGGTCAGTGGTTCTGGTAGAATGGATTTTTTTTCTTTCCTCTTTTTGCCATAACCTGCTGGCAATTAGTTCTGTAGGCAACCCAGACCTTTTTTTTTTTTTTTTGGGATGGAACCCTTGTGGTGCCAAGTTGGTATTGTTTTCCCTGGTGAGACCATTGCAGTGAATTGAGCCAGATGTGCATTCTCCCCCACCCCATTTAGCATATACACAGCTTGCTGTTGTCCTTCCCCCACTCCAGAGCCTTTGCTACAATTCACAAAATGGTGCCTGCTGTGGCACTTGTGGTAGCCTATGCCATGAAATCCACCCTGTTCCCATACATGACTATTTGGGCTCTGCTACTCTGCTTCTGCTCATGGTCAGATACAGCAAGTTGGCAGGACTCACAGTTCTCTGGCTGGGTTCACCTCCTGAGTTCCCTGTGTTCATCCTGTCCCACGTGGCTGCCAGTGGCACCCCAACCACTACTGGAATGTCTGTTCACTGCAGCACCACTCTGCTGTCTCTGCTGCTTTCCCCCCCCACCCCGCCCCCTTTTCACGGGTCTGCCATTGGCCCATTCTTTTGTATTTCCCAGAATTGCGTCCTTTCTGCTTCACCTCTGCTTCACCTCTGCTAAACCTCTGCTTAAACCAGCCTCACCTTACCCCACAATCTTGAAAAGTGTTGAACAAACTAAACTTAAATTGAGCCCAAAAGATGCCTGCAAAATATATTGAAGATATTACCAATATTGTTAGCTCAAATGGCAGCATTTTTTTTCAATTGCATTGTTAAGATTAGATACACTTGCTATGAGCAAAAAGGCTGAGAAGCAATTTTACATTAGATGTACTGTAAATTCAAGAACATTGCTGATCAAATCTCCTAAAATTTTGGCCTACAGATTTCAGAATTAGGTATGAGTTTGTTATATAAATTTATAACCTATGTAGTAGCAATATAAACTTTACCCTAAACAGATTTTGTGCCTTGAAATATTAGCTAATTATGACACTGCTTGTATATAATTTATAAATATGCATCCAATCTATGAATGTGTTCAAAATAAGAAAATAAAGTAGGTATGTTACCTGCCATGTTTAGAAATCACTATCTAAATATAGCACTTTATCTTGTACGATTGGCAACATGTATGTGCATGTCTTTTGTAATATTAAAACACTAATTTGTTTGAGGGGGAGTGGGGCTTTTCTAGAAGCTAGAACTCTTGGTTTTATGGTGGTAGGTGTTCAATTAATATTTACTACTTAGAGGGACCGGCGCCATGGCCTAGTGGTCAAAGTCATCACCTTGAACATGCTGGGATCCAATATGGGGGTTGGTTTGTCTGCTGGCAGCTCCACTTCCCATCCAGCTCCCTGCTTGTGGCCTGGGAAAGCAGTAGAGAGTGGCCCAAGTCCTTGGGACCCTGCACACACGGGAGACCCGGAAGAGGATCTGGGCTCTTGACTTTGGATCAGCACAGCACCGGCTGTTGTGGTCACTTGGGGGGGTGAATCATTGGACGGAAGATATTTCTATCTGTCACTTCTTCTCTATGTATATATCTGACTTTGCAATAAAAATAAATAAGTCTTTAAAAAATATTTACTACATAGTAACACAAATTCAAAGCCATCATTAAAAGACAGTGAAGAATAAGATAGGCTGATTTTTGCCTACTGGAAGCTTTAGTCATTTTCCCTCATTTACAAAAAAGGATGAAAAATTTCTTCTGTAACCTATTTCAATAATTACTTACAAAGTTACTCAGAAAATGTGTATTTTAGGCCCTGGTTCATCTCTGATACATTAATATTTTTAAATATAGCCTTCTTTGGAAGCTTGGTATCCTGAAAAAGAAGAGCATACTAGTGGAGCAAAATGTTAGATAGACCCTGAATATTAAAATAATTTATTTTTGGTTCATACAGTCATTGGAATGCTGACGCTTTCCTCCAATTGTTCAAACAAACTATTTCACTGAACATTCTATAAATTGTAACAGAGTGTTGTGTAGACATTTCCCAACGCCCCTCATGATCTGAGCAGTGTCAGCATTCTCTTTGTTCCTGTTTCAGTCAGCTCAACTGAAAAAAAGATCGCATCTAGAGATAAGAAAAAGCACTTAAGTGAAACAAATGGGGCAGCTGTCTTGGTTTCTGACAAAGGGAAGTCTTACCGTCATGAGACGGCACCAGTCCAATGCTCCAGTTCCACCTTGCAATGTGAAGTAAGGGAATGCCTTTTATTTTTGTTTGTTTCAACAGTTGCCCTAGAGCTGTTTAATGAAATCTGGAGGGATGGGACCTTGTGAGAAAGGAGACTGGTATTAAAGTGGAAGGTTTTAAATTGGAGTGAACCTCAGGACCAGTAAGAAGAGATTTTTTTTTTCTCAAAATAAGGATGACTGAGTCTATAAGATTAAGATTAGCGTATACGATTAAGATTCGTCTATAAAATTAAGGTTCAGTAGAGACCCAAGGCAGATATTTCCTGATTGTAGTATGACATCATCTCTGATTTCTTTTCTTGAATATTCTTGTATTGTCTCTTCAGTTTCCCCACAAACCAGTAGCTGCCATTTCATTTCACAAAGCAGCCCATGGCTGTCTTCATTTAAAAACACACACACACACATTTATTTATTTTTATTGGAAAGGCATATATACAGAGAGGAGGAGAGACAGAAAGAAATATCTTCCATCTCCTGGTTCACTCCCCAAGCGGCCGCAATGGCTGGAGCTGAGCCAATGTGAAGCCAGGAGCCAGGAGCACTTTCGGGTCTCCCATGTGTGTGCAGGGTACAAGGCTTTGGGCCATCCTCGACTGCTTTCCCAGGCCACAAGCAGGGAGCTAGATGGGAAGTGGAGCTGCCAGGATTAGAACTGGCATGTTCAAGGTGAGTTTAACCACTACGCTATCGCCCCGGGCCAGCTGTCTTCATTTTTAACATCACATTCCCACTGTACTCCATTGCCTAATTTGCTTCTTGCATATGGATCTGTGTCTAAATGTGGTTGTGTATATGAGTGGCTATCTATGTAAAAGATGGTGACGTGCAGCTTATAAGGATTAAATAAATGTTAGAATTAAATTCATGAAAGTGAGATCTGATAATAACTTGTGTTAATTGTATTTGCTATTTCTGTTTTTAACTTAACGAATGATAATTGCTGCCTTCAGTAGTTAATCAAAACAGGAATGTTATAGTGCAAATTTAATGTCCTAGGTAACTCTCATGTGAATTGTTCAGTTCATTTATTTAGAACAGAAGTATTGAGTAATTAATCTTAGTCTAGAAATTTCTAGTGTACTTTGGAATTCAATCAGTGGACAAAATAGACCCAAAAAAGTATCTTCTTCAAGGAGCTTAGAGTCTAAAAAAAAGAGGGAGAGGAAATAAATGACAAGTAAATAACGAATAAACAAATAATGTATGCTAGAACACAATATGTTCTATGGAAAAAATAGAAAAAGTAGATGTCATTTGGAATGACGATTACCAAAAAGATGAAAAATCTGTTGGGGAAAATGCGGAGAAAAGGGATTCTTTAAAAAAAAAGATTTATTTATTTATTTTTATTGGAAAATCAGATATACAGAGAAAGAGAGACAGAAAGGAAGCTCTTCCATCCGTTGTTTCACTCCCCAAGTGACTGCAAGGGCTGGAACTGGGCTGATCTGAAGCCAGGAACCCAGAATCTGGAACCTCTTCCAGGTCTCCCATGGGAGCACAGGGTCCCAAGGCTTTGTGCCGTCCTCAACTGCTTTCCCAGGCTGCAGGCAAGGAGCTGGATGGGAAGCGGGGTTGCTGGTACATGAGCTCGTACCCATATGGAATACCAGCACATGCAAGGTGAGGACTTTAGCAGCTAGGCTACCACGACAGGCCCGCAAAGGGATTCTTTGACCATTGTTAGCGGTAATATAAATCACTATAGTCATTATGAAAAACAGTATAGAGATTCCTAAAAAAAAAAAAAATATATATATATATATAGAAATACCATGTTGTCCAGCAATCCCACAACTGAGTATATAAATATATTCAAAGATAATGAAATCAATCTGTCTGCATTCCCATATGTGTTGTAGAAGTATTCATACATAGTTAAGAAGTGGGAACAACCTCAGTGTGCTCCGATGGATGGATGAATAGAGAAAATGTGGTAATGTCCAATATAACTTAGTCAGTCTTCAAAAAGAAATCTTTTCATTTACAATAAGAATGTGGTGGACATTATGCTAGGCAAGATAACTCAGGCCCAGAACGACAAACACTGCATAATCCCACTTACGTGTGGAAATTAAAGCTGTTAAGCTCATAAAAGCAGAGAGGAGAATGGTGATTACCAAGGCCATAGGAGGCAGGGCTTTGGAAATATTAATAAAAAAAATACACACTTTGAATTTGATGGGTAGAAAAGATTCTTGAGATGTATCGTACAATATGGTGACTGTAGCTAATATAATGTGTTTTTGAAAATTGGTGAAAGACTATTTTGTTTTCACCACAAAAATTGACTTACGCTTGTGTGGTAATATAGATATTAGGTAAGGCATTACACAGCCCATGCATATTTCAAAAATGGTTAGTGAATACAGTAAATTTTAATTTGTCAACTACCATTCAGTTGAAGTATGTAAAAGCCAGGCTATTCCCTAAAGCAGTAGTTTTAAAAAGAGACAAAGCGTGAGTATGCTTTTCAAGGCTGGTGTGGGGAGCAAGTTGTTTTATGGAACAGACATTTGAGACCCACAAGAGACAAGTTAGGTCTGATCTTTTAGGCCCCATCAGATCTCACTGTAAAAGTGATACTTATCCTACCTGTGTGTGCAGTTGATCCCAATTTGTAAACCATGCTAACATTCACTCCAGAAAAAACCATTTTCTTCTGTTGTTGAGTGTCTCATTCAACCTCCAAATGCAGAAGCCTTAAAGAGGCAGTAGTTCTCATGGCATTCAGTCACATGTAAGAAAACTGCATTTGTATTGGCATTATTTTGATACATTTAAAAAATTCGGAGTTTAAATATATAATATGACAAACCACAAAAATTCTTCTTGGGATACACTAATGTAAATTCTGTGTGAAGAATATAACTATGAGTAGAAGTGATCTGGCAGTGAGGACTAATATCTATTGTTGAGCCAAAATATTTCTGTGGTGACATAAGAACTGGGAAACGAAGCGCTGCATCACCACTCCAGTTTTCTGGCTTCCTCCCCAGGGTCTAAACATTTGTTTCCTGAGAAATAGCACTTGAATAATTTCTTGGCTTCTGGACAGGATAACATAAAACTGAAAATTGCATTGCTCTTATTTTCTTTTTGATCCAGAGCCAGGACTTAATTTTTTGTTTGTATTTTTGCACCACAGCTGTATTTCGGAGAATCTGATCAATGTTGCTTCACATTATTCTGGGAGATAAAATCTTAGGGAAGGATCACATTTTATATATGCCTGAATGATTCTAAAGTCTACATTAAAAAATATAAAGCCTAAGGAGAGAAACTCAAGTCTAGGCAGATCTTGCTCTTAGAGTTCAGATGTTAGGCATTTATTTACTGAGAAAAGCAAGAGGCTGGTCACAGAATATAAAAAAAAGAGATATTTTCTGAGGGCAATGTTGAAGAGATGGTATTCATTGACTCAGAACAACAGGAGGCTGAGGGAGAGTTTATCAATTGTCTTTAACTGTGCCAATGACGCACATGCCGGAGACAGTCAATAAATACACTCTTTATTCTTAGATGATTAAATAGACTTTGAGAGTCATGGAAGATGTTAGTGAGAATTAAGAAGAAATCTTGATTGTGAAACACAGGAAATGGTTCCTGAAGAAAGTTGTGGAATCTTTTTCCTAGACATGTTTATAAATAAGAGAGAGAGTTATCTGTGATGGGTTGCATGTAGCAGTGAGACCTAGTGATCCTCTTGTTTCTTCTGTAGGACTGTATTTGGTATGCCAGTTCTTTGGGGATTTTTGCTGTCATGTAATACTTGAGTCCATTGGCATGATTGTGTTTTGAAATTATTGGTTAAGCATATATACATGTGTGTATATAGATAGATATATCTTTCGCAAAAAATTGTAATCAATATTTGTGACATTTTGGATAAGATGTTCAGTTCGTTTATTTACTAATCAGTAATTATATCAACAATAATGATTAGTGCTGACACTACCCACAAGGGGAGGTGACAATGTAAGCTCTGCTAGCCCAGACTTGTTCTGCTACCTTAGCATTTTGCAAAAGAGAACAGTATTTATTTGAATGATTTCCTTTCCACAAATATCATTAGGAGGTCATCAGGATAAGAGGTTTTTTTTTTCTCTTGTAAGTTAATTAGCTTTTAATGCGTATTCTTTTTACATAGGGCTTATAAAGATAATTCACAAGAGGTGGCTAAAGTATCACATGTTTTGAAAGGTAAGTTTTAATTTTCTTAAAATGTATAATAAAATTGTATTGCATTAGGACCTTCAAAAAGCTTATGAAAAATGCATATTTTGAAAAACTATGCCAAGTTCTCCAAGATTTTTTAATGCCAAAATAAATTTAACCTTTTAATTCTGTTCTTCCACAAACATTTTGAAGTACCCTATATAAGATAAATGTGTTATAATAAGACAAAAAAAAACTTAAAATATTTATTTATTTTTATTGGAAAGGCAGATTTATAGAGAGAAGGAGAAATAGAGAAAAATTGTCCACCTGCTGGTTCACTCTCCAAACAGCTGCAATGGCTAAAGCTGAGCTGATCTCAAGCCAGGAGGTTCTTGCATGTCTCCCACATGGATTCAGAGTACCAAGGACTTGAGCCATCCTCAGCAGCTTTCCAAGGCCATAAGCAGGGACCTGGATAAGAAGTGGAGCAGCCGGAACATGAACTGGCTTGCATATGGGATCCTGGTGATTGCAGGTAGAGAGGATCAGCCAGTTAAGCCATCGCACCAGGTCCAAGCAAAATTTTTATTAAGATATTTTTGGAGAGAAATTAGAATTGATATGACTTTGAAGGTCTTCTGTTGAGGAAGGTGAAATCCTGAGAAAATGAAAGGCATATTTATGATAACAATGGTAGTAGTTGGGCAAAAATTCAGGTCCTCCGATCTTACAATCTGTAGTGGAGTTTTTCAATGTGTAAAGATCTTACAAGCTGTAGAGATTTCTATAACACATATTGATCTGTCTTGCTTTTTTTGTCTGATGAAGTAAACTTTGTGCAGGTGGATTAGGGATAAGAATCTTCTGATCCGTAGAATTGAGATAGCCACATGAAAGTGAGAATGATATTGAAAAGCAATTCCTCAAGGAAAAGGGCCACAGGATGGGCAGAGTGGGAGAACAAATCTCATATAGCAGAGGTTTCTCATGACATTAGAGAAAACCTTTTCATTTTGGAATTCTTGTGGGAGTGGGGAGAGACACTATATCATGCGTGGAAATATACGCAAATGATTGGTATCATGGGAATTTGCTTCATATCCACTATCATAGAAATCTATCGTATCATATATGCAACTATCATAGAAAACTATCATAGAAATCTGCTTCATATTAGCTATCATAGAAATCAACTGTGGTAAATATGATCACAGAAACAGGCCACCAAACGTTATTAAAAGGAATGTTCACAATTACGGAGTTCTACTTTTTTTTAAGATCTATTAATTTTTATTGCAAAGTCAGATATACAGAGAGGAGTAGAGACAGAGAGGAAGATCTTCTGTCTGATCATTCACTCCTCAAGTGACTGCAATGGCTGGAGCTGAGCTGATTCGAAGCTGGGTACCAGGAACTTCCTTCAGGTCTCCCACGTGAGTGCAGGATCCCAAAGCCTTGGGTTGTCCTCTACTGCTTTCCCAGGCCATAAGTAGGGAGCTGGATGGGAGGGAAGGCTGCCCAGATATGAACTAGTGCCCATATAGAATCCTGGTCATATAAGGCAAGGACTTTAGCTACGAGGCTACTGCATTGGGCCCTGAGTTATACTTTTAAAATTGAATAACACCTATGTAGCTTGGAATCCCGTTTTTTTGGGGGGGGGAGTGCAGTTTCTATGCCATTAAATATATGGGTAACATTGCAAATAAGAATAATTTTCAATCAGTTCTGTAACAGAAAAGACTCATGGTAATGTGAAAGGCCAATATCACTGCTGAATAAAATGAAGGAAAAAGAACACAATTCAGATTTACATACCACCAACTATTATATCCTAAAGAAAAACCAGTTGAATATAGTGCTTGGACTGTATCAAGTTGTACTTTCCCAGACAGCCTACACCTTGCCTTTCCCCTCCTCTGTTCTTTCTTTTCTTTCTTCTCTCCTTCATTTTTTTTCTTGTCTCTGACTCATCCTCTCTGGCTCCACCAAATGTGCATTACAATAACTTAAAGATCCATAAAATATGTAATATGTATAAATCAATTTTTTCTCAGGCTAACAGTCTAGTTCAGGAGTTAGAAATAAACAGTTATGACATGGACTATGAAAAGGAGGGAAAATTTTTATGTATGGTCTACGGAAAGCCATGCTATAGGTTTCAAGAAGGGGATGAAAACTGAAAAATTTTGTTTTGCATGAAAGAAATACAGGTGAAATTTTCTATTTTCAAACGTTACCTTTATAAAATGGTAACACCTTGGCTCTCCAGAGAGTAGTATATTGTCTTCCTTCCTTTCTTCTTCTGAATGCCTTTCCGACCTCAACACCTTAGCCCCCAGACTTCGTATTAACCTGGCCCACTCCTTTCTTTTTCCTGGTTTCCTTCTACTTGTAAAAGGTAGGCATCGAATGTCCATTTGTTCCTTTTTCATTGCCTAATTAGCTTATGGCCATGAGTTAAGACTGTTGAAAAGCTTCTGAAAACTTAGTGCTTCGCCACTGAGATCATTAGGAGAAGCAATTGACATTTTAATACCTGATAAGTGCAGGGAACATTGAGCTTTTTATAAATATCTTAATCCATAGCACAAATCAGGGTTACCTGCCTGTGCCCATTCTACCCGAAAAATTTGGGGATATTTTCCACTACCTTAATTTAGGGTTTTGAACTTTTGGGTGAAGTGGAAGTGGTCATTGCTTTTCTACAGTGACTTCCTTAAAGTTCTTTAACTTCTGAGTCCCTGTGATTCTCTCACCCACTCGGGCATGTGGAATTTATAAACAAAGGAAGGGATCTGATCATTGTCATCTGATGTTTGTGGACACAAAATTGTCTTTAGAGGCTTTATCCTGAGACATTTCCTGCTTTCTTTTCTCCAGAGGGTTTTCTTAGGTCTCAGCAGTGAATTTGAGACATTTTAGTTACTCACAGAAAAGACTTTCTTAAAAATAGCTTCAGCACAGTTGACCTAAGTGTGGCAATAAGGTCTTCTTTTCCCACTCTCCCTTTTACTGTTTTGTCATTGTGTTTACCCGCCCTCTTCTGAGAATGATTATCTCATTTGTGCACGCTTATTTATATTCACGAGCCATTCCTCAAAAAGCATCACTAGATTTGCCAGTCATAGTCTCTGTGCCTTGCAAAATATTTAAAATAAGAACTAGAGTTGTGTGCAAAAATACAGAAGCAAATGACTGCCACATGCTTGCTCCTTCTCCAAAAAGCCCTCTTGACTATGACAATCCAAAGATTTTGAGAGAAAATAATTCTCTAAAAAATAACAATAAGTCCATATTTTGGGAGTTAGATATAAATGAGCGATACCAAAATTAGAATTTTATAAACCCTGGTGTGGTAGATCTGAATCCTGGCAAGTTAATGGCTATGGGGAGCTTTATGTCATATATTCTGCTGCCCTTTCTTCTGTTTAAAGCATTCACTGCCTTCACCTAATTCCTGCTAATTATTTACTGTCGATTGTAATACGTAGTAGATGTTTTACACATATTTATTTCTTGTTACAATCCTGAGGGGTAAACCCTGTTACTACTCCTATTTAAAGTATGAAGAAACTGAGGTGACATTGTATTATAGCAGCTTAGCTAGTAAAGCCACCGCCTGCAACACTCACATCCCATATGAGCTCCAGTTCACGTGCTGACTGCTTTACTTTTGATCCAACTTCCTGCTGATAGCCTGGGAAAAGCAATGGAAGATGGTCTAAGAGCTTGGACTCCTGCCATCCATGTGTGAGACCTGGATAAAGCTCCTGGTTTCTGGCTTTCGCCCGACTCACTTGGTGAGTGAAACAGGATGGAAGAATCCTCTCTGTCATTCCCTCTCTATCTGTAACTTGGACTTTTGAATAGGTAAATAATTCTTTAAAAAAAAAAGATGAAGGAACTGAGGCATGCTGAACTTCCGATCTACTTCACTATGCTATCAAACTTGTTAGATTAATTTAGTCTGTAAATCTCTATCTTTTGCCCAAGTCTTATTTTAAATGTGGGCCACATCTGTATGCTAGGGTGCAATTCAGAACCAAGAAAAGTGATGTGCAGTTTTTGTCTCAAATATAGCTCAGAAGGACTAATGGGGAATGTACCTAAAATATCTTAAACCAGCAGTAGCAGGAAATCAGTGCAGAAATCTGGTGGCACAGCCAAGAAAGGGGATTTTTTAAAAATATCTTTTTTTTTGTCTCCAGATTATGAAACTTTTTGCAACTTTCTCTTCAGGGAATCTTGAGTTATTGCTCACTAATTGTCACATAAACACAGTTTCTTTTTTAAAATTCGAAATAGTATTGTAGGCAGAAATTATGTATTTTTTAAAAAATATATTTGGAAGATAGGGGACACACACACCTGCTGGTTCATTCTCCAAACACTCATAGCAGTCAGGTCTGGCCCAGGCTGAAGTCAAGAGCTAGGAGCCAGGAATTCTATCCAGGTCTCCCACTTGGATGCCAGAAACTCAAGCATTTTAGCCACCATCTGCTGCCTCCAAGGCATATTACTAGGAAGCTAGATAAGAAGTGAATCAGGCACTCCAATATGGTATGCAATTGTCCCAGGTGGCGACCTAAAACACTGTGGCAGTATGCTCAATCCAGTGTAAGTTTTTTGTTTTTTAATTTATGTTCAAACTTGCACTGAAAATGTAGGAAATGCAATATTTAAATGTGAGAAAGTTGCGTATTTAATGCAACTATGTCATCAATAAGGCAAGGAAAAGTTCCAGAAAAATAGAAGAGCTTTTCTAAGATGAATTTCATCAAGTAAAAGGCAATGTGGCTTTAGGAAGCTTTGTAATTATTGACACAGTATTCACATTGCTGAAATTTTGACTGTTTTAAACTTAAAACAGGTTAAAAGAAAGAACGCATAATTGGTTTTGACATTTTACTGGAAGAGATTTTGTAATTGATAATGAAAGCAAATAATTTATGCCGCTTGGGACACACTCAACCCCATAACAGAGTGCTCAGCGTTATTTCCCACTCCTGTTCCACTCTGGGTTCCAGCTTCCTACAAATGAGCAGCCAGGGAGTTCCTGGTCATAGGCTAAGTGGTTGGATCCCTGATACCCACGAAGGAGACCTGGATTGAATTCCTGGTTCCTGGCTTTGGACTGGCCCAGTCTAGTTATTGTTGGCATTTTTAGGAGTAAAATTTTTGGGAGATATCTTGCAGTCTTTCTCTTCTGCTTTTCAAATATATAAAAAATTTGAAAATGATTAAAACCAAGAGTATTACCTTAGATTATCTAGTTAAGTCAGATAATTCTGTTCATCAATAAATACTTCTCTTTCTTTAAGAGTATTTATTTTTTTTATAACCCAACATTTCTAACTTTAAATCTACTCATGTCTATACCTCTACACAGTCCAAACAAACAAGTGATCACTAGGCAATCTCACTCATTATCAGGGCTTTAAGTAATACATTTGTGTATTACTGACTTTCAAATTTTTAATCTTTAGTCATGAATTCTTTCCTACTGTCCAGACTCATGTATCCACTTTCTGTTCTGTATCTCTACTGGAAAGTTCATTGAACAGTTTTAAGTTTCTGTTGTTCCAAACTGAAGTAAGTCTTTCTTTCTTTCTTTCTTTCTTTCTTTCTTTCTTTCTTTCTTTCTTTCTTTCTTTCTTTCTTTCTTTCTTTCTGTCTGTCTTTCTCTCCTTCCTTCCTTCCTTCCTTCCTTCCTTCCTTCTTTCCTTCTCTCCTTCCTTCTTTCTCTCCTCCCTTCCTTCCAGATTTATCACGTTTATTTGAAAGGCAGAGTTAAGACAGGGAGAGGCAGAGGTCTTCCATCTGCTGGTTCACTCCCCACATGACTACAACAATCACGACTGGGCTGGGCTCAGGCTGAAGCCAGAAGCCAGGAGCTTCATTTGATCTCTCATGTGGGCACAGGGGGCTCAAACACTTGGGCAATCCTCCACCACTTTTCCAAGTCATTAACAGGAGGCAGAGTTGGACATAGAACAGCCAGGACACAAACCAGTGCCCAAATGGAAGCCTGGTATTGCAGGTGGTAGTATCACTCATTACACCATAATGTTGGACCCTAAAACTGAACTCTTCATTCCCACACCAGGCTTGCTTCTCTCTTGGTGTTCCAATAAATGTCATCACTGTTTACCTAGCTACTTAGGTTAGACTTCTTGATAATTTGGAGGCGGAAGTCAGGGGTCTCTCTTATATAACCTATATCTCATCCTTTAGAAAATTGTATCAGTCCTGCCTTCATAATGTATTCAGGAATAGGCATTTGGCTTAGTGATTACAATACTGGTTAGGACACCTGCATCCCAGATATGAGTACCTGGTTCAAGTCCTGGTTCCAATTCTGATTCCAGTTTCTTCGTAATGGACGCCTTCGGAGATAGTGATGGCTCAGCTACTTGGGTCCCTGCCCCTCCCTGCGCCCTGAAGACCCTGATTGAGTTCTGGTCTCCTGACTTTGGCCTGGCCTGTTGTAGGCATTTAGGGGAAGAGAGTGGTGCACTAGCGGATGGGAATCTTTGTCTCTTTATTTTTCTTTCAATTGTAAAATAAAATAAATATATTCAGCACATGGTACTTCTCACCATTATACCAAATCTACAATCATCCCTAGCGTAGACAGCTTCAGGAGCTTATGTCATTCCTCTCATTACATTGGTGCAGCCATCCAGTTTACTGTGTGTTCTGCAAACAATAAAGTATGACTAATATTCACTTCCCTGATCAACCCTTTCTAATTGCTCCCCATTTCACACAAAGCTAAAGTCAAATCTTCTTTTAAAAAGGGTTATCTTAAATACAAGAGACAGGGAGAGACAGAGATTTTCTGTGTGCTGATTCATTCTTCAAATTGCCAATATGACTATTTGGGCCAATCTAAAATCAAGGACCTGGAACTCTGTTCAGGCTTCCACATGCATGGCAGGGCTCCCAGTACCTGGATTATCTCTGCTGCTTTCCTAAGCACATTAAGAGGGGGCTGGATCATGAGTAGGACAGCTGGAATGCAGACAGGCACCCAAATGTGGGATGCTGGTAGATGTCACAAGTCGTGGCTAAGCCTCCTGAGCCACAACACTGGCCCCAAAGCCGTCTTTTCATTGGTCTATGACACACCTTAAAAATTGCCTGCTCTACCTATCTTTGTTCTTCCTGTTCTCCTCCTTACCTGCTGTGCCTTGACAGTAGAGGCTTTGACTACCACAAAGCACTAGTTGTAGTTCCTTTTCAGGGCCATTGTGCTTATCCTTGCTTCTCCCTGGAGCATTCCATACTCAGCTATCATCTTGAACCCTTCCTCAAGATGGCATCCTTGATCCTCCATTCTAAAAGGGTCTCTTTCTCACACTGCACTACCAACATTCTAGCATCTTATCTAGATTTTTAAAATGCCATTATATGATCAAACATAATTTTACGTCTTTGTTTATGGTCTGTGCAGTTATTGGAGTGTACACCCAATGAGTCTAGGAATTTGTCGGTTCGTTCTTATATCCCAGTCACCCAATACAGAACTGATCAATGCTTATTGAGTAGGTGAATGACTGAATAAATGAATCCCTAAATGACATTAATGTAGAGATAAAATTTAGTCTTAGTCTGAGTAAAGAACAGAAACTTGTTTCAAAGGTATACTGCTCACAAGATAATCAAGATAATCACAATATTACTGTTTAATACTGTTTAATTAGAGTTTAAATTGTTCTCTTTCTTGGTAACACTGTTACTTAAATTCAAGGTGAATATGATCTGTAAAATCTGTAGGGTTTTTCTCAATTAAATGAAGAGGTTCGTGGATGTACTCAGTGACTTTGAATAACAAGCCATTGACAAAACAACTTCAAAAAACTTAATATGCACCTGTTAAGAATTTTCTGCTAAAAAAATGGAAAAAGAAAAAAAAGTAAAAAAATAAAAACTAAAAAAAAAAAAAAAGAATTTTCTGCCTGCCGGTTGGCCTCCAGCTGAGATTTAACTTCCTAATTTTATTAAGACTTAATCCAAACACTCCTAAGTGTACACTCTTGGATTCTGTTAATAATTCATCTTTAATGACTTCTTTATGCATCTATTCCTTTCTGAATGTTATCAAGGATGAACTGAGAAAAAAAATCACAATGCTATGGAAAAATTTGAATTGTTTACTTCTCTGAATGCTTTTAATGTTTCATTTAATAACACACTTTAGAAAGTAAAGGGACTAAATGAGAGTCATTTTGTAGTTTCTATTTTGGAAAAATACTTAGAAAAGTGTCATATTCAATAAAATTGAATAATGAGCTGGTTTATTTTACTGATTTTATGGAGAGAAGGTTTTTGCCATACCCCACAAATATTTTCAAAGAATTCAAACAAAGAGTATTTAATACTAAATGACAGTGTGGTATTGTAAATTGGCTCTTTTGTAAACTTTGTTACTAGTTAACTAAACAAGTTTGATTAAGATCTCTCCTTTTGGGACCTTGCTTTCTTGGTATGCGGAAGAGGGAGTTAGACTGGAGACTCGAGATTTATTACAGTTTTACCTTCCAATATTATCAGTTTTAGAGTCTGTGAATGTGACACTTCCTAACTTTTGAGAATAAGAATATCAATTCTCATGATGCATATTAATGTCTTTTGTTTTCTTGATAACTATTAAATCTAAATAATAGATAAAATGATTTTATTGTACTAATTCTAACTTTTCATGTGTTTAAATATTCTTACAACACCAAATTTGGAAATACAATTGATCAATTGCTTGATAGATGATTGATTACTTTCAATTGTATTTGTTGCTGTAAAGTCTATTTTATGTCTTTAATACTTTCATGAAAAATTATGCAAATAGCAGTCTGTCTTATGATCATTCCAGTGAGGTTTTCATCAGTTTTTTTTTTTTAATTCTGCTAAGGTTGAATCTAGTTTTAGATTTTTTCCTTGTTTGTAAATTTTTAAGTTGAAAGTATTCATTGACCAGGAGAGTATATCAAAGCTTTTTGATAGCATTATATAATTTGCATTGGCTTCATAACTCAAATGTGAAGTTTAGATGGACTTAATTATTTGAAGCTAATTCCTAAATTATTCTTGCCACCCTACGTGTTGACAGGCTGTTTCTGGAAGTTAATGTGCCACACCATATGCTAGCTAAGAAAATGTTTTTTGATGTTAAGCTGGTCTCGTTCAAATCCCATTTTGATTTTGTTTCCTAAATGTGAGAACTTGAAAAACATATCCAGCTTATCTGCATTGCAGTTTCAGGCATCCATCAAGTGTCTTGCAATGGTTGTCTCATGGATGAGGGAGGATGAGGGATACTGACTGCTGCAGTGACGTTTACCTCCCACATCTATCTAGGACTGAGGGACATGAATAATCATTGAACGTGTGCTTGACATACAGGTTAAATTAACGGAGCCAACCTCCTATCATGATTAATCTTATTGTTTAGTTGTTTGTCTAATCAGAAGAGAAGCCATGTGTGGATTTTTTCCAAGTGTGGAAGTATGTCTGAATTTGATGTTTCTTGAAGATATGCTATATTCTAGGAAGTGAATTCGTAGAGCCAAATAATGCCCAGTTCCTGTAACAAAGGAAATGACATGCTAAGAAACTCAAAATGACATGTGAAAGCTTAGTTAGGCCAAACTTAAAGGAATAGCAGAGTTGGCAACTGCTGTTGTTAGGGTTTAATACGAGGTAAAAACAAACATGAAAACCCAGAAATCTCTGGGTTTTGACACTAAGTTACCGTAGTTTCCCTTTGGCTTTAATGCATTTCTTGTATTTCTTATTATTTGTATCTCACCTGCAAATATTTTTTAGAAGAACAACACTTTAAAGTAATAGCAATTAATACTTTAATGAAGATTTGTTTATATGCTGGTGAGGGCACAGGGTAACGTGCTATTATCAAGAGACCTTGAAATATGGTGGATCAAGTGGTAGATCAAGAAGTGGGCTGGGGTGGGAGTTTGAAGCAAGAGTTTAGATGCCATTAGGAAAACGTGCTTAGAGTTTCAGGTACTCCACTTCTGATCCAAGTTTGCACAAATTGGCACCCTGGGAAGCAGCTGGAGATTGCTCAATAAAGGTTCCTAACACCCAGTTCCAACCTTCTGGCTTTGGCCTGGCCCAGTCCTGGATGTTGTAGATGTCTGGAGAGCATACTGGAAGGTAGAAGATCTTTCTTTTTTTTTTGTTTATGATTTTAAAAAATTTTATTGGAGAGGCAGATATACAGAGAGAAGGAGAGACAGAGAGAAAGATCTTCCATCTCCTGGTTCACTCCCCAAGTGGTTGCAATGGCCGGCGCTCAGCCGATCCGAAGCCAGGAGCCTGGAGCTTCTTCCAGGTTTCCCATGTGGGTGCAGGATCCTAAGGCTTTGGGCTATGCTCTATTGCTTTCCTAGGTTACCAGCAGGGACCTGGAAGGGAAGTGGAGCAGCTAGGACAGGAATCAATGCCTACATGGGATCCTGGCACATGCAAGGTGAGAATTTAGTAACTAGTCTTGTGCTGGGCCCAGATCTTTCTAATTATTGAGTGAAAACAAAAATAAACAAATAAAAGAAACAATTATGGACTGGTAGTGCAGCTACAGGAGTCACACATGGCCCAGTGTCCTCCATTGTGCTTTGCTATAACCTCTGTGTTCCAATCTCCTGGTTGGGTGAAAGGAAGAAGAGAAGAGGACAAGTGATTTTCCTATTAAAACCATTTTCCTATTAAACCATTGCATGCAGCACTTCTTGCAGTACATCAGTTAAATTTCATTCATATCTCCATACTAAGCTGAAAAGGAGTCTGTAAATTATAATCTCTAGCTCAGAGATAGTGAACAAAGCTAAAACTCATGTGTTTTATTACCAAGAAGAAAAATCAGGGAAGGGCTAGCTAACCGTAATTTATCACACAGAGCATGATTAACTTCCTAAAACACCAAGATGTTTGGCAAAATTGTTAGTTACAGGAAGGGTGAAATGTTATAAAGAAGGTTAACTTGACCTAGGTATTTTCTGACATCAAGTAATCCACCAGATGTCAGCTGGGTACCAACTGGACATGCAAGAATTCAGGTTTAATGGTAGCTATCAAATGCAGAGTACGCACATTAGAGGTTTAGTCACAGAAGACTGTTTACACTTTGAATACCAGTACCAAGCCCCAAGAATTTGGACAGACCAATTGAATGTATTTTGGGGGCTCTCTTGACCCTGCTCCAAGTACAATAATCAGAGAAATAAGTCACAGACTGCTTGGCAAAATGTTGCAATTATCCATTCATTATAAAGGATATAACTCAGAAACAGCCAAATGGAAGAGCTGCACGTCCTGGTGCTTCCATGCCCCCTTGGCACATGCTGCCTTCTCATCACCTCCACATCTTCGGCAACCCAGATGCTCACTTATCCATTTTATTTAGGGATTTTTATGGTGGCTTCATGATGTAGGACTATCTGATCAGTTCATTGGCCATTGATTTGAATTCGTGTGTCTATACCCTGGAGTTCAGCAGTGGGGCTAAAAAGTTTCAACGTTTTCAGAGTCAACTATTTTGCATAAATTCTGGAATGGGTGAAAAAGGCTCAATATGGGATTACAAAAAAGACAGACTTATCACTCAAGAAATTTTAGAGGTTTTAGAAGCGCTGTGTATGGAACTGTCCAACCAGTTGTTATTATCAGGAGTAAGGGTGGCCATCTCTGAACCAAACCATCGATGTCTAAGGATGCTAGCTTATTTCACAGCTGAGATAAAATGAATTGAGCCCTCATTGTGCCAGCGGTTCTCCCTATCCTAGTGCACCATTCCCACACTGTCCTGTGAATATCAGTAGGTTTTAGCTCACCTTTTTTCCCCCCAACGTCTAGCACAGTGCTTGATACATCATTACTCTGTCAACTGTTGAATGAGTGTGAGCGACGAGAAAACAGAGTCAGGGGATGATGACGTTGTGATCTGTGCTCAAGCCAGTTTGGTGATAATTCTTAATTCCAACAAATATCTGGGGTCTAACTTCTGTCATTGCCATCTGTATTTCCCAGTCACGAGTGTTTCCTGAGAATCTCAGCTCTGATTTTCTGCTGCTGAATATGTAGTGTTGAGAGGGAAGTCAGAAGTCATAGATCTGTTTCAGTCAAAAAATAAAGTTGTGTTTGGGAAAAAGCAGGCATCTTTAATGCCATCTGCCTCCCAGGAACAAGTCCCAGGACAATGCTGTTTTGTATAATATGCCAACTTGACCAAATAAGTTTTTAAGTCAGTTTTCTGAGTGTGCTATGATTTATAAAGAAGCTTTCAGGACCTTGACATTTGGCATTTGCACAAACATTTTGAAATTGTTAACAAACTCAGAATTTTGTTAAAAACCATGTGTACACATTTATATGTAAGTATATGCTAGATAGTCAATAACTGTGTATTTTTCTTGTTTTCAAGAAATGCCTTTTAATCTTACAAAATAAATAACACATTTGGATATTAAGTACAGATGAGCATATGGCAGTAAATAAATCACTGTTTGGGATGTCAGCATCCCTTATGGGAGTTTTTAGGTTCAAGTCCTGCCTGCTCTGCTTCTGGTGCAGCTTCCTGCTTATATACCTCCTGGGAGGCAGTGGGTAGTGGTTTGAGTACGTGGGTCCCTGTCATCTGTGTGGGAGACTCAAATTGAGTTCTTGACTTCTGGCCTTTGTTTGGACCAGCCCTAGCTATTGTGGTCTTTTGAAGAGTGAACTAATGCAAGGAGGATTGGTGTATTGGGGTGTGTGTGTGTGTGTGTGTGTGTGTGTGTGTGCTTTTCAAATAAATATAAGGGTAAGTAAGTAAATAATTTATTTTTTTGTTTTCATGGGTTCCATATCTAAGCATTTATTTTTTAAAGAACTTTTATTTCTTTTTTATTGGAAAGACACCTTTACAGAGAGAAGAAGAGACAGAGAAAGACCCTCCAGTGGCTGGTTCACTGGCTGTAAACAGCCAGAGCTGAGCTGATCCAAACCCAGGAGCCAGGTGCTTCTTCTGGGTCTCCCACATGGATGCAGGCTTTGGGCCATCCTCTACTGCTTTCCCAGGGCATAACATGGAGCTGAATGGGAAGTGGAGCAGCTGGGACATGAACAGGCACCCATATGGGGTACTGACACCACAGGTGCCATTGCACTGGCCCCATATCCATAAGTTTCTGTGAATTCAGCTAACCACAGATATTTTTCAAAAATTGCTGCTATAATGGACATGGTACATTTTTTCCTTGTTACTGTTCCCTAAAAATACAAAACAGCTAGTACATATAATCTGAAGATGCATTAAGGTATATGGTACTACTTGCCAAACTTGTTCTGTGACTTGATTTGATCCTTTAAAAAAGTATATGGTAGGTTATGTGCAGATTTTATGTAAACACTATGCCATTCGATAAAAGGGACTTAAGCACCTGCAGATATTGCTGTCTGCTGAGGTCCTGGAACCAATCCTCCACGGATACTCATGGATGCTCCATTTGAATTTCAGTTCAGGAAAATTCATTTGCTGGTTTGATGGTTAAGAGAGTACTTTAAGTTACAGATTGACATAACGAAAGGGTTATCATAATCTCTACTAGCCCACCATTTTAGCTCTTGGATATCAAGAAAATCTCTCAGCAGTGGACTGACTACAGGCAAAGCGCAAAACTAGATGCCTAATCTAGGTAACCTAGAGTATATATTTTCCTGAATTTTTGAGTTCTGGGAAGGAGAAATGTGAGTTATATACATTTTTAAAACTGAAGCAATATACACTTGGCTAATTGATGGGTGATGGGTGAGGGTGGTCAGTAAAATGAAGTAGTATAGCTGTTCCTGTTGGAGTGCCCACGGAAATACTTGTTTATCTATCCTTGTCCTAGCTATACTTATCGGTGTCAGCCTAGGGATTCTTGGTTCTGACAGAGACCTGGCCTAATGAGAACCTTTTCTGTTAGCAGGTGCAAGCCTGGAAATCACCTACTGTATGCTATACCTTTGGGATTAATTTGGGCTTATTAGAAAGCTCCATAAGCACAAGTCTTTAGCTCCTATCTCGTTCCCCATCGCTGCTGTTTGTCTCTAATGTAGAAACTCAATTTTTCCTCTGTCTGATAAAAGTGGAAGACGAATCTAAATGTTCTTACCCAGTTTCCACTGGCCCCTTTCCACAGTGGAATCATTTGTGTCAGCTTGCCCTATTCTCACAAAAGAGGAACTTAATCTCAACTGTCCTGAAGAATTTTCCCATCCTGAGGTTTTGATTTAGTTGTCATGCTGTTTCCCTTTTGGTTATGCTGACCCTGATATGCATCAGATTTGAATTTATACTCTGGGTGTTCGAGCTAGCACCACCTGGCCTTGTTTCTCTTCACCATTAAAGTTAACTTCAAAAATTTTTTCTTAGAGTTGCAACATGCCTATACCAAGGGCACAGATTAATGAGTGCTAGGGTACACATATCATCGGTAACTTCCAAAGCTAAAAGTATATTTCTTTTTACTGATGCTATCAGAATGCATTCAATAGGATTTACAGTGGATTAAAGTGAATTGTTTCCTTCCTGTTTTTCTCTTTATACCAAGAAGCAAAGCTTAGTTCAAGAAGCCATTGCTTCAGCTCTCAAATCAAGAAGGAAAGGAATCTCAAATGGTACACTGTTGTTTTCAGCTGTGTTGTATGAACTAACTTAACTTTCAGTTTGTACACCTAAAATAGTGACATATGTCACTCTAAGATATTATGGTTGTATTTATTTTAATTATAGCTCTCCAACTTAAAATTTATCAATGGCATTGAATAATAAGTGATAGGATAATGAGATATTTGTAAGGGTCAGAATACTGTGGGAGTAACAGGAAGATTGAAGGAACTCCCTGGAGGTTTTTCTTCTAAATAGAAGGAGATACGTGAGTTAATTGAAATTGCAATCTCAGAAAAAGAGAAAAATGTATCTAGGGCTCCTTTTTCTTTATATTTATGTCAGAAAATTATGATTATAAAATTCCTCCAAAAGACCTGATAAATAATTTTAAGCAAAAAAAAAAAAGGAAAGAAAAAGAAAATTGTGAAAGAGCCAAACCAGCTGGTATCACAAAACAAAACAAAACAAAACAAAACAAAACAAAACAAAACAAAACCCAAATAAATGCTGAACTTCCAAACAATTTTCAGTTTCTTGCCAGCTTCACAAATTTAATTTAAGGAGAATCATTGACTATGGATATGAATTTTTTAAAAAGGCTTTTAGGGATAGAATCTGTCTTGACGTAGTAAAGACTGTATATATGGTGCACTCTTCATTCATACTTATTGACTTTTATTTGTTTATTCAAAATTTAGTGTAAAATTTACTTTAAGAACCTGAGAGATGTTGTTGAATCTGAATTTATGGAGGTCCATATGGTGGCTCAACAGACTAATCCTCTGCTTTGCTGCACCCACATCCTATATGAAGTCCCCTTCTTGTCCTGGCTGCTCTACTTCTGATCCAACTGCCTGCTAAGTGCTTGGCAGAGCAGCAGAGGAGGTCCAGGTCCTTAGGCCCTTTGTAGTCACATGGGAAACCCAGGAGAAGCTCCTAGCTCCTGGCTTCAGAACAATTCTGCACTGGCCATTGCAGCCATTTGGGGAGTGAACCAGGAGATGGAAGTTTTTTCTGTGTCTCACCTTCTTTCTATAAGTTTGCCTTTGAAATAAGAATAAATAAATCTTTTTTTTAATCTGAATTTTTGTTGCAAAACAAAGAAGATAATTTTTATCCATTGTAATTTACTTGCTGTAAAGACTGAGTTGAACCTCAGTTCATTCCCATTTTGGAATAAATCATCCACTACATCCCATCTAGTCTAGGAAAACATTCTGCTTCTAATGACTGTGCGGTTTCTGGATGTGAAAATTAAGTCAGGAGTGGATAAGAACTGCAGACATGAATGTGGGACAATTTAATGGTGGCCTGAGTTTCTTTAATTTTATCTGGAAAGAAATGCAGTCACGTTTGGTTATAGAAAGGAAGAGTTGTTTAAACTTCAATGAGCTGGAAAGTGTATACATGACATGGAATTTTAGTTAAAACATCAGAGATTTCAGAAGTCAGAGCAACACCAGGCACTATCTAGTTCTAGTAGCCCATTTTTACATATGAAAAACTGGCCGTATTTCATAGGGAAAGTGCAATGGGTATATTTTTGCTTGTTTGTTTAAGAGCAGTTTATATTAGATGACTTTGTGATCCCACCCATTCCTTTGGTTTTGTTATGGTTTTTGTTTTTTTGCAACTGACGCCTCTTTAGGTTAAGAAAAGTGTCCAAGGAAACAGCTGGCTGCTGAATTGAGAGCCTCCAGTAGAATCCAGGTTTTAGGAATCCTTGTCTATTTATAACTCTTTTTGTACTTAGAGGTACTTAAAATAATGATGCCTTTCAGAAGTATCTTATACACTCTGAAGAAACAACTGTAAACCTGGCAATCGCATACTTACCTTTGGCTTATTTTTTTTTAAATTCCCAGTGTGGTGAGTCACATAGTAAAATAACATTGGCATACTAAGATGCCATATCAGGAACTAATTAAAAAGGAAAGAAAAGGCACTCAGTTGAACTTTGTAATTTCCTCTGAAGCTTTTAACAAATGTAACCTTGAATGCTGACCTGCTTTGAATGCAGATTTTCTCATGACAGTTGGTACTTTTCGGGGATCAAGTAGAGCTCCTCCTACAGAAAATAAAGGCTTTAGCTGTAAGGTCATCTAAAATTCATTAAACGGAGAAGCTGCTCTTTGAGGCAAACTTCAGTGCTATTGCAGAAGAATTTGATTACAACTGGACATATTATTCACATAGAGTAAGTCTGCAACTTTCACTTGGCGGGGGAGTGGAGTGTGAGGGTAAGAGATTGTTTTTGAAATAATTGCTTCACTTTCTCCATATTTTTTAATTAGAGTGGCATTTTTTTTGGAAAAAAGTTTGATTTTGTATAAAATTAATTTGGGGAAATACTGTAATGTTTTGTATGAAGTTCATTAAAATCACTGGATTATCTGTGTGGCTAGCACTATTGCTTTAGCACTTAAAAGTTTTAATGCTATTTTTTGCTTAAACTTTGTTTCCTATACAGTCATGCCACTTTTAAATAAACCTGGTCCTTTGGAGATGGCAAGCACATTTGTGCTTTAGTTAGGACATTCTCTGAGATTATTTCTGTGTGGTGTTTTTCTGTAAAGGATCACCTTCCACTTCGCAGCAACTTCTTTTATATTAAACTCAGAGCTCGCCATAGAATTTTCTGAAATGAACGGTTTGATTTGATGGTTTGATTTGATGTGTAGAACATTATGGCTACTTGCATATAGTATTATTAAATGAACATTCCAATTTCCCCCTGCTTTTGCTCTGAACTAAACTAAGATGTTATATTCGTTCTGTTTGCATATAGTTAACTCTTAAGTTCTAACCTCACTTTGACCAATTGCACTCATGTTGAATGCTTCCAGGTTAGTTTTCTTCTTTTATTATATAAATGTGTGCATTAAAGTAGGTCACTGACAAAGTGTCCCAGCTACTTTTGAGTGAAATTTCATGAAATTATAGAATGTTCCAGGCGTATGCAAATTGCATGCATTTATAATTTATTTCTTATTACTTTTCATGTTGGGAGATCACCAAACGAAGGACTGAGTTTTCAGTTCTACATCTCTGCTGTATGGTCTGTGACCTAGGGATGCACATGCCACCTCCTCTTCTCTTACATACTTCATCTGAAAAAATGGGCCAGATGTCCTGACTCTGCCTAAAGTGATGCCAGGCAATAAAATGTTAGAAGTGATGAGTTAAATAGAAGGATACAAGAAAGGAAAGGCGAAGTATCTACCATACTGATATTAGTTTTTTCAATACTAAGATCTTACCTGTGAATGAAAAGCTACTTTCAGGGTGTTTTCTCAGAAATGATCAAATATATCCTCTGTATTTGCTACAAATTGGGAGAATTGAACTAAGGTGTTTTGTTTGGGTCTATAACATGTATTTTTCAGTGTCATTAAGGAATTCATAGGAGGTAGCTCCTGATTATGGGAGAAGAAGAAGGTGGATAAAAATTGAGTTATTATGCCCACTATGCAAAAATGTTTTAAGCATTCTATCCTTTTTAATCATTTACTAAACCCTGTGGTGGCAAGCATCACTGCCTTTACTATAGAGAAGAAAATTCACGCAGAGCTGGAGCGTCTTGCTCAGGTGTTTCTGTACCAGTTTTACATTCATTCTAAAGCAGTGTTGAGAAGAGAAGCTCTGTGGAATCATGTCTTCCATTCTGTCTGTAGAATCAAGACTAAAGTTGTGGAGATGGATGACATACAGGGTCACATGGAGTAGTTCATCAGACGCCAACACCTGTTAACAGATGCCTGCACACAACTATTTATCATCTTGTCAGAGACTCTTGCCTGAGATTTCATTAATAACCATAAATCGGGAACAGCATTTTGGGGAATTTGGAGTGGGTGGGGTTTATTTGGTTTTGCAGTGGTGACGTTGGGGGAGTGATTTCTACTGCAGATGTTTCTAGGAAAGTTCATGCAAAATTTTTTTTTTTTAGTTTCCAATGCCTTCACAGGAAATTTGGATTAGGAGGAAGAGCTCAGATTTTGGAATGAGACAGACTTGGGAGTGAATTATGATTTCATCTTTTACTAGCAGTTGAACCTTATGCATTATCTCACAGAACTTCACTTTCCTCTTGAATAAGAGGTAATAGTATCGTTTCTCGGCCTTTTGGCTAAGATCAAGTGAAGAGGTAATAGTGCACATGCTTAGGCCCTTGGTACAGTAACCACAATGTATTAGAATAGCTGCTGACAGTTGCCATGGTAGTGTGAGGACAACACTGGAATCAAACCAGGACTTGCTGTCCAGATGTATTTGTTACCTTCCTTAAGGTAATTATTGATTGAATCTGTGTTATGTGCCATGCACTGTGCCAGGCACTGGACTTACTACAATGAGCAATCTGAAGTCCTTGCTCACTTGCATAGTAAGCTCTAGTTTAGTGTGAATCTAACTGTATCCATATCATTGTCATGTAGAGAAAGATTAATGTTTTTAACATTTTAGAGATAGGGAATGAAAGCTGAATGACACAGCTGTTACCAAAATAAAGTTGATCCTTGACATCTCTGAGTTTACAGTGTATAAGAACAGAAATTATTCAGACAGGGACGGGTTCAGTGGTGTAGTGGGTAAAGATGCCAGCATCCCAGAGACATGAGTTCAAGTCCCAGCTGATCCACCTCCCTAATAATGTGCCTGGGAAAGCAGTGGAAGATGACCCAAGTGTCTGGGTCCCCTATACCCACATGAAAAACCCGTATGAAGCTCCTGGCTTCTGACTGGCTTGGCTGCAGCCATTACAACCATTTGGGGAGTCAACCAGCAGATTTAAGATCTCTATCTCTCCCTTGCTCTCTCCGTCATTCACCCTCTCTGTAACTCTGCCTTTCAAATAAATAAGTTTTTAAAAATAATCAAATAAGTTCAGAAAGTAATGTAAGATTAACACCATGTAGTAGGAACCTTACCTCAGCCTCAGCAGATGCTGTTTGCTCTGAGATCTGAATCAATGCTAAACATATCTTTACTCATTCTTCTGGGTTTTTCTTGGATCTTCTGCGTTCTCTTTGGTGACTATTGCAAACATTATATTCTCCTTTAAAGCATCTTAAATGTTTATGCTATTACATGTTTATGCTCAGGAGATGGGCTTGCCTCCTGCTTTGCATGCAAAATCATAGATATTTTCTATGCTTGAATTTTTACCTATTCACCTGCTCATGTTTTACACATGCATTTACTTTAATTTTTACCCATAGTTTGTTCTGTCTCAGAGAAAAAAGTAGTCCTACATCAGTCCAAATTCAATCTTTGTACCTGTGTTTTAGATTTTGCGTCATCCTCTTGCATTCTCTGGGATGCCTTTACATGATTCGTTCTTTCCCTTTGTATTTTTGACTTTTTCTTATTTTTGAATTGTTGCTCAAAAACAATAAACACCGCACCATTTAAAAGCCCTTTCCTATACAACTAAGTCCCATACAGTCCTTGCAACTTAAGCTTCACATACAGCTGCCTTTACAAAGGCCACTAATTATTTCCTATTTCCAAATACAATGTACATATTTCCATTTGTTTCTCCTTTGCACCTTTAGCAATGTGAAGTATTTAGCTTTCCAATATTCTTTCTTTGATATCTTCTTTTTGCTTTTTTAAGTTTTTTTTTTTGTGTGACACCACGTTCTCCTATCCTTCCTGTTTTCCTGTTCATTCTTTAGTCTTATTTATGAGCTGTTTGATGGCAAATTTATCTGTCACAATCTGCCTTTTCTAGTGTTAACTGTTCACTAAGGTTGTCTATCTTCTAGCTAATAAATTTTGTGTGTCTTTTTTCAGGGTAATAGTATCATCACAGTAGTTACTCTTGTCACATCTATACTGAATTATTGCTTCTATCTCTTCGACAGTTCCCAGATCAGTTCTAATGATGGCGAAGCCAAATCCCTGGGTTGTATATATTAACCTGAGCTGCCTACTACAGTAACCATTAGGTTTAAAAGTTTCTCCATGCCTACTTTATAACTCCCAAAAATCTTTAAAAATGGCTCCAGGTTTGAACATAGCTCAGAAGGCATGATTACCTATGTACCATCTGCACTGAAGCCTAAACAAACCATCTGTAGATCCCTAAGTTTGCTAAGCTGTAGTCAAGTCCCTGTATTTGGTTAATCAAGCCTTGTTGAGGAGAAATTCTTTTTGTAAATTTCCCCTCACCTCCTTGTCAAACATTTCTTTAGCCATGATAAAATTTAACTACTATTTTCTTTAGAGACTCTTACTAGACCACCACTTCCATGACCATGATTAAAATATCTCCTCTTTGTCTCTCAAGTGCTTGTCTCCTTTCTAGAACTTACCAGATCTTTGTATAATTAACGTTGGTATGAATCTAGCTCACAAACTTGTATTTTCAGGAAATTTCACATTTCTAAAACTTTTTAAAGCTTTCTGTATTCAGGGAAGTATGATACACAATTTTAGTCCATAAGTGAGCCTTCCGATGGGTTATGCAAATATTCTGAGGCCTTGGGCATTATGAAACTACTGGAAAGCCTTTTTGGTCACTGATCATGTCTCTGATGAACTCTATGACACATCATTTGGTTCTAACCTGGAAGGATCCTTTCATGTTCATGACTGCTTCTTCTGTACTTGGCTTCAGCCACTGGATTACTGAGAATGACTCCTCTATGTCTAGGTCGCAGAGCCCTTGGTGAAATTCCTCTGAGCTTTTGTTCCTTTCCTAAGACTCAATCACCAAGTGTTGAGCAGTTGTTTGCTTTCCCTGTAATGTCTAATCTATTTCACATCCCTTATAAGAAGGATTGACTTTTGAAAAAGATGTAATTTATATGTTTGAAAGGGAGAATTAGAGAGAAAACAAACATGGGACAGAGAGGGAGAGAAGGAGAGAACACTTGTACCTGGTGGTTGACTCCCCAAGTGGCTGTAATGGCTAGGGCTGGCTCCACCAAAAACAGGAGCTTCTTCCAAGTCTTCCACATGGATACAGGGACCCAAGCACTTGAGCCATCTTCTGCTGGTTTTTTTTCAGGCCATTAGCAGGAAGTTGGATAATAACTGGAATAGCCAGAACTCAAACAAGTGCCAATATGGAATACTGGCATCACAGCCAGCAGATTTACCCACTGTGCCAAGACATTAGCTTCGGGCTCATATTTTGAGTATTGGTAATCCGCAAGTATTCCACATTCTTTGAAAGAGAGAAAACACTTTTTTTGGGGCCCGGCGCGGTGGCGCAGTGGTTAAGGTCCTCGCCTTGCATGCCTGGGATCCCATATGGGCGCCGGTTCTATCCTGGCAGCCCCGCTTCCCTTCCAGCTCCCTGCCTGTGGCCTGGGAAAGCAGTCCAGGACTGCCCAAAGCTTTGGGACCCTGCACCCGCGTGGGAGACCCGGAAGAGGCTCCTGGCTTCGGATTGGCGTGCTCACTTGGGGAGTGAATCATCGGACGGAATATCTTCCTCTCTGTCTATCCTCTCTGTATATCCGCCTTTCCAATAAAAAAAAAATAATAAAAATAAATCTTTAAAAAAAAATTTAAAAAAAAGAAAACACTTTTTTTTTCCTCCATGAATTTCCTTACTAAACTTGGTGTTTGGCATTTTGCATCTGAGGCATGTTTGAGACTTCTGAGCCATGATGTTGAAAAATCAATTGTATGTGCCTTTCTAGAGTTCAGAATAATAAATCAAGTGGATGACACACATTTGAAACTCATTGGCATATAGAAGGTAATAACAGCTATGAGGGAGGACACAATTAAGAAACTATAAAATGAGGAGGGATTGGACTAAATTGCGAAGAACTCTAACATTTGCTGTTAAGATAATTACAGGATGAGTTTGGAAATAAAATACAAAGAGTGGCCTTTGTTCTCTCTCTTTCTTTCTCTGCCTTTCAAATAAATAAATAAGGCCTTTTTTCTTTTTCTACTAGAAAGACAGATTTACAGAGAAAAGGAGAGACAGAGAGAAAGATCCTCCATCCACTGGATCACTCTCCAAGTGACTGCAATGTCCAGAGCTGAATTGATCCAAAGCCAGGATGCAGGAGCTGCCTCTAGGTCTCCCACATGGGTGCAGGGTCCTCAAGACTTTGGGGTCTTCACAAACAGGAAGCTGGATGGGAAGTGGAGCAGCTGAAACATGAACCTGCACCCATGTGGGATCCTGCCACTTGCAAGAGGAGGATTAGCCAATTGGAGAGATAGTAATTTGAATCAGTAACATAGATGTTACTCCCATAAGACTTGGTTCAGTTGAGTCACGTATTGGTGGTGAGGTTAAGGAGCAACCCCCAAGGTTAAGGATGTGATAAAGAATGATGTGGGGGGGGGGGATGGGAAGGAGTGATGAAAATAATGTTAGTCAACTCTGTTTGGAAATCTTCCTCTGAAGAAATATTAGTGAGTACTGGGGCAATAGATGTAGACAAATAGGTGGGCAAAAGAGTTTGTTTTTATTTGTGAGTTTGGAGGTAAATTAGTATGTTTAAATGCTTGGGGATTTAGCCATACACACAATTTTAAGGAATAATGAAGATCCTTTTTTAAATTAATGAACCAGAGAAACAGAGAAATATGTGGATTGGTAAAACTCCCACAATGGCAAGAGGCCAAACCCCAAAGTTGGAAACTCAATCTAGATCTCCAGTGTGAGTGGCAGGAATTACTTTAGCCATCACCCTGCCTCCCAGAGTCTGCGTTAACAGGAAGCTGGTGTTAGGAGCTACAGCCAGGAATCAAACTCTGGCACTCTGCTACCTACAAGTTAGCTGGTGTTCTAACAGCCAGGCTAAATGTCCGCCCCATATTTACACATAGTTTTAAAGATTTATTCATTTGGAAGGCAGTGCCAGAGGAGGGAGAAGGAAAAGATGGGAAGGAGGGAAGGAGAGAGAAGAAAAAAGAGGTACAAATGGCTGCAATTGCCAGTGTTGGGCCAGGCCAAAATGAAGTGTCTTAATTTTCATCTGAGTCTTCTCCCTGAGAGGCAGGAGCCCAAGTTCCACGATTTGGATAAAAAGTGGAACAAGCAGGACTCAGACCTGTATTCATATGGGATGCTGGTATTGCAGCCAACAGCTTAATTTACTGTGCAAACAGTACCAGACATAATTGGATCCCATGTATCAATTCTATATTTGCTGAAAATATATAAGAGAGAATGAAATGCTCAAGTATATGATTATTCCTGAAAATATGGGCATGGTTGGAATTTAAAACACATGGTGAGTTTTACCTGATAATAGGAGGAAGTATACTTCCTCCTTTAATAGAAGAAGAGAATGAAGAAAGCATGTGGAAATCTTGTTTCAAATCAGGAAGATGAGGGAAATTCCATTTGATAGTTTCAGTTTTATTCACAAATAAGTCTTATGCTGAGATTGGGAGACAAGGGATGTGAGGATTAAAAAGAATGGAAAAGATTTTTAATTGCCACAGATGAGATTAAATGGAGTCATATTATACAGTTTCCAAATAATTCTATAGCCTTATTTAAAATGGTATGTTATGAATTTAACATGGAACTTGAGTATTGTGTAATTTCTCTCATCAGCACTCATCTGTTCTGCTTCAGTCGAGTTGAATTCATCCAGAACTGGAATTTTGGTAGGAATTTATAATAAAAAAGCAAAGAAGCATGTTTAGTTTGGGGAAAGGAAGCTGATCTGAATTAAATAAAGGGAAGAAAGTAAAATGCAGATGGTAGATTTATCTATAAATTGGAAATTATGCAAAAGCTCAAAAATGATGGCAGTGACAATAACACCATAAGCTAGAGTGAAAGGAGGCTGGGTCAGCTCCAAGCCTCTTTCGGCATCTGTATGTAAGCCATTGTAAGAGATGTTGGAAATGAAGAATACATTTGTGTGTGTAAATTTATAAACTCCTTGTCTTTTAGTGGGAAGTATCAAGAAAATCAGAACAGCTTAGAAGTTCATGAAGTATCTCACTCTTCAAAGGAGTACAGTGGGGTTGGTGAGTAGAAGTTGATAATCCTTCTAACCATTCCATGAATGCTTAGTCAAATGAAGGCAAAGCCCTTTTCCCCTGCCAGGCTTATCTGACTTTGTTCATCCAGTGGTGATTAATCTGTAATTATGCTACCAGTTACCTTCTCTCTCTAGCACTTTTGCTAAAAGAACAGTGTACATTGTTAACATAATTATTACTGCGTCTTTAAGAGGAACATGAACTCCAGGACATTTTGATAATAAACAAAGCATGTGGAATGAGTTACCAACTATGGGAATCTGTGAAGATCGCAAAGGATTAAATCTTTGTGTGAATCATCAGAACATCACTCAAAACTGCAGAATTCGGTCGGGATTGTAGAAGAAGTATTTTAGCCCCTGTATTGTAGCCTCCCGTGAGCAGAAGCACTACAGGACCTTATAAGCTCCTTTAGCACGTATAGCCACATGTTTACAACAGTAAAGATTCCGAAGGCCTCAAAGGGAGACAATGAAGTATTGTCACATTGTACTCTGTGACTGTGAGAATTTTCCACTTCATGTTATGGTTATAACATTGGCAAACAAGACACGTTATTGTGGTTTATTTTCCAGGTATGTAGTCGGAGGTCTTAGCCAAGTGAAGTATTGCGCATGTAGAAACTTGTATAAATGTGGCTCTCTAGTTATGCTTTGGACCCAAAGGTTATGTAGAAAAGGAGGGGTCAGACTGCCTAAATGCATACTTCCTTGAAAATTATACTGTGTAAAATAGCAGAACTTTTAAAGGGTTTTGTTACACATTGCTAATTGCCTCTCCAATTAGTTTTAGATGACAGCTTTTGCCTCAATAAGGAAGTTGTTAATTTTGCTATTACATTGCTGTGGCGGGCTGGGGAGTGGGGGGGGGGCAGCAAAGCTAGGGTTTCTTGAAAGTCAGCAGGATTTTGAGATACTTTCATCCTGCCATGACTTGATTGTCCTATCATTTGCTTGAACAAATGTAGCTCATTAGCTGGGAGGATGGGTGAACAGCTTCCTCCTCTTTAAGGGCCTGATCCAAAGACAGGCGACAACACCTCAGGGATCAGAACATAATTAAAATGCCATATATGGTTGAAAGTATTCTAAGAATCATAGTCATTAATGTGTTTAGCTATGTGCATAGTTACAAGACTTGGGGTATCCCCTTATTCCTGAAAAAAAAAAAGTATCAGGAGACAACTGGTAATCTCAGCCATACCGCCTCCACAAAAGATGGTACCAATTCACATTGTTCCAGACGCCTGGGAGAAAAAGGCCACACTTCATAATAGTTGTTTTTGTCTGTCCTGGCAGCAGACACAAGGGCAGGGAACATTGTGTATTTTTGTCTGGATAGCAGTGAGTGTAAGATGGATGATCAGGAAATGCATGTGAAAAGTTTTGGATGGGTGCCTCTGGCCATGGCAGCACCAATATAGCAAACGAGGGCAGAAGTTAGGCATGGGTTATAAAAATAGAGACTCTGCAGTTCTGTTTTGATAAAAAGATTCTTGATAAAAACTCGCTTGAGGAAGCATTATCTAGCCTAGGCTCAAAAGCAGCTATCAAAAACAGTAAGACAGCAAGGGAGCGGACATGCCTATTAAAGAGATAGATTTAGAGTCTTTAAAGAGACTGTTAAAAGGAACCAGTCACCTTAAAGCAGGCAATGAATTTATCATGTGGTGCAACCAGTTCACTGAAAAAATAAAGCTCTGCCCACATGGAAGTAAAAATATCATTGGTTCCTAAGCACTTGAAAAGGGGACACTTAAAAGGTTTTAAGATGAGTTGAATCCTCAAGTGTTACATACACACACACACAAACATTATTATGAAGCCAAGGAACTGATTACAAATGGAACCTTTAGGAGTATATCTGCATATACCTTGTTTTTTACTTTAGTTGATTAAAGATAACAAATTTCATGTATTCCATAGGTACAATTCTAGGAAAATAACGTTTTTTTCCTGCCTTCCCTACCCCCAATTCCCTCCTTCCTTCCTTCCTCCTATTTTTTGTTAATTTCTGCATAAGCATAATTTTAATCCACTCCATGATCACAGACTTAATGCACCATTAACCATAATAGTCAACATGTACAAAGTAGAAAGATCAAAGACCCATAGGAGTACAAAATGTGCTAAAAATAGCAATCAAATCATGAGATGTTCATTTCATCCCTATACCTGAAAAGATATTTCAAGAGGAAAGATTGACAAATATTTAAAGACAGCTCATGATACAAAATATCTTAATAGCAACTTGATGGAAAAGAGAAACATCAGTCAAAGTAGAAAGAAGAGAAAGGGGGAAGGGTTCCAGCTAAGAGTGCAATAAGGAAGAAGCTGACAGTAAGTGACTGAAATGATGCAACAGCCATTCTTCACAGTCTGCATTCCAAATAAACCTCCTATCTTGGCCAAGAAAAATTATCTTGCCTACAGTGAGGCACTTATTGGAACTCTTCAGGAGTATGCATGGCTATATTGTTTGACCTGCTCAGATTAAACTTTAAATAATATAATAAAGTTTGTTCTTCCCAATCGACATTTGGAATTGGAAAATTGAACTGCATTCATTCAGATCTTCAGTCTTGTGTCCAGATAAATGATGATATTTTTCAACTGCCTTGTAAAAAATATAGCTAAAGTTCTTTGCAATGACTTCTGCTATAAAAAGCAAATGTTGAAGAGAAGTGAAGTCTCAAACTGCACACCGAAAGCAGCCATTCTGAAGAAATAGGGTTTCTAAAAACTGTTTCTTTGGAAGTGGAAGAAGTTGGAGTTAAATGTGCAGCAATGATTTGAGCAGATATAAAATCCTTGTTAAAATAATCAGAAGTGAAACTAAACAATGGTTGTTCCTAATTGCTTCAGAAGAATGTTCTTTATATGGTACTCTCATCAGCACCATCTCAAAGAACTCTGGCCTACATCCCTTAAGTTGAAAGCATTGCCATTAAGACATTGCATGATAATGGTCTAAGAAAGAACAGGAACTTTCATGTAAAATGGTCTCCATTCTTGTTTTAAAGATCGAAAAAAAATGAGAAATATCCTCTTAGCTAGAATTTCTTATGCTCCTTTATAGCAAACTTCTCAAATGAGTAACTGTGAGATTTGGAAGCCTGCAAATCTGAATGTTTTGCTTGGAAGCTATATTCATATGATGTGATAGACCGGGTGAATTCTTAGTGACTGAATATTGATCTAGCAATGTGTCATGACTGAATATTGATCTAGCAATGTGTCAGTGTCTTTTGACTTATATGATCATTTTGCTGTATGGAATATGTATTCAAAGAAGGAGATGATTTATACTGAAATATATGTGTATATATATGAATATAAATTTTAGTATAAACTTAACTATGAATATATATGTTCCTGATTTTATACTTACATATTCCTGTTTTAATACATATGTATGCATATATTATATATATTCTTAGTCAAATTTTCTAGCACATAACTTATTAAACTCTTGGAATCTTTTAAATGAGAAGGGTCTGTAATAATGATCTTTTTGTAACCTGACCAGATGGGCTAGCAGGCTCCTGGATAGCCTCAGAATGGAAACTCCTTGCCAGGGAAACCGATTAAGTGATTAGAAGTTTGGTACTTTTAGCCTCACCCACATTCACTACATCATTTTTCTCCAACCCTCAGTGAGGGGTGAGGAGCTTAAACCCGTGTTGCTCACCAATGGCGGATTTCTAATCAACCATACCTACATAATGAAACTTCCATAGAAGCCAAAAAGGACTGGATAATAAGTTTTTTAGAGATTGTCGCAGTTGTTCAGTAGCTAAAGTGTATAGCTACGTGGAGAAAGCTTGGAAATTCTACAGCCTTTCCCCTAAGCCTTATTCTATGCATCTCTTCCATCTGACTGTTCATCTGTATTCCTTATAACATCACTTACTATAAACTGGTAAACTTGAGCAGGTGTTTCTGTATGTCCTTTGAACAGCTCTAGCAAGTTAACTGAAATTAAGTAGGAGGCCACAGGAATTTCTAGCCAGGCAGTGAGAAGTATGAGTGAGAATCTACTCTTTGTGACTGGCAACCTAAATGGAGAGCAGTCTTGTCACGTCACCCTGTTTTATTTTTCATTATACACCTATGATAATCTGATGTTTCTTGTCTGTCTCTCACACCAAGAGTGTAAGTAAATACTTTGGCTTCTTCACTGTCATATACCCAGTACTTATAGCAGTGCTGGTGATGTAGTAGGCTTCCCCAAATGATTGTTGAATTCTGAATATATATTAATAGAAGTATGTTGATCTTTGCTAACATGATTAATGGCATTTTATATAATACTGTTAGCTTCGCGTGCTTACCTTATGCACATGAAAGAAGATGTTGATACAATCAGCTTGAGGTACCATAGAACTTTCTATTTTACACTTTCTATTCTATTTTTACTATATAATAAGAGGATAGGGCATACTCTATTGATTTTGAAGTGGTAGCAAAATGTGAACATTCTGGATGGATAGTTTGCAAGCATGTGGGTGGGTAGAACAGTGTTAAGACTGTATCACTAGTTCAAAAAAAATTGTCTTTTAAGACGGTGTGTTTGCTTTTCAGCTTAATACAATATAAGGTATATTTATCAATAGTCATTTGAATTGTTCTAAGAAATATTTCCTAGTTGGTGACTTATGGATTTTTTTAAAGTTGCAAAAACAATTTTCAATGGGCTATAGTTTAAAGGCTTATTACTGCTTTTATTATTATTTGGAATATAAACTGACAAATATCTGATCAGCCGAGATTAGGGACAGAGTCTGAAATGCATAAACTGCTTCACAAATTAACTCTGTAAACTTGGATTTTACTATGGTAGTTCAAAACTGAAATTTCTTGTTCTGACAGTGCTTCAAGAAACTTACTAGCAAGGTGAGCTTTAGAATGCCATGCAGGAAACTATCCAATAAATGTGGAAGAGGGTAGCTACTTAAGATTTCTCTTTGAAGATTTATTTACTTTTATTGGAAAGGCAGTTTAGATTTACAGACAGAAGGAGAGACGGAATGATCTTCTACCCACTGATTCACTATCCAAGTGGCCACAAAATGGATGGAGCTGAGCCAATCTGAAGCTAGTAGCTAGGAACTGCTAGGTCTCCCACACAGGTGCTAGGTCTCGAGAATTTGGGCCATCCTATACTGCTTTCTCAGGCTATAATCATAGATGGCTACCTAAGATTTTACACATATATCTCATAAATTTCCATGCTGGTATGAAATCTTTGCAGGGATGTAAATATAAGCATATGGAATTGGATGTTAAAGTGGTATTTGTTGAAAAGAAATCATGCCTTACTTCAATCTGGCAGGTTCCAGACTTTCTGAGTATGATGCTGAGTCACAGCTGTGTTCCAGAAACTATGACTAGACATTTATCCATGTTTGATGGTCTTCTTAAGGAAAGATTAGTTGTCCAGGAAGTCAGTGCTCTTGAGTCACATCCTGAAATTCTGCATGGATATGCAGCCAATTAACTGATGCAATTTAGAATACTGTCCTAGGGATAACTTGTAGGAAAGGAAACTGAGCTCTGCAGATTGAGATTCATTGATTATTATTGTGTTAAATGGAGCATATTCCTTGAAATCAGATGTACATGTCTTTTCTTGCTTAGGTGGTATGGGGGAATTTTTTTTTTGAAACTCCAGATGCATAATTTTTAACATTGGAATAATAATACTATCAGTGCGGCTGAGAATTACACGGGATAATCCTATCTAATATCTGGCACAGAGTTTGATATCTAGTAAGGGTTAAATAAACTGTACTCCCTGCTAATATTGTTTTCAAAGATCACCCTGGCAAATCTGGTGCAAGAAGCTGGGACTCTCCATTGATGCCTTTCCTAGGTGACACCGTGTCAGTTTATCATATCACTCCTAGATAACATCTAAATCTGTAATCAGCTTGCTTTTCTTCAACTTCTACATTTCTATTTTCTTATTTTATTTTTCTCTAAACACTGTTATCTGTAATTTTGCCAATATTTTAATTTTTAATTTTTGTTACAATTTATGTATTTATTTGAACAGTAGAGCTTCAAGGAGACAGAGAAATCTTCCTGCTGCTGGGTTCCCTTCCCAGATAGCTGCAGCAGCATGAGCTGGGTCAGGCTGAAGCCAGGAGTGTGAAACTCCATCTGGATTTGCCAGCTGTGTGGCAGGGGCCCAAGCACTATCTTGCCCTGCTTCCTCAGTTGGATTAGTAGAGTGCTGTACTGGAAGCATGATAGCCAGGATTTGAATCCAAATTCATGGGGGATGCTGTTTTTCAGGCAGTGGCTTAACGCTGTGCCACAACACTAGCCCTTGGCAATATTTTTAGGTATTTTAATAGAAAGTATCGTAACACTGATTTTTTTTAACCCAATGGTAGCATAAATAACATACTCATATTGTTATAGGCATGTTATGTGGATTCTTAAATTTATTTATTTATTGAAAAGCAGAGTTACATAGAGAGAGAAAGAGAGGAGAGAGAGAAATCTTCCATCTGCTGGTTCATTCCCCAAATGGTCACTATGCCTGGAACTGGGCCTATCTGAAGTCAGGAACCAGGAGCTTCTTCCTCTTCCTGGTCTCCCACACTTGGTTGCAGGATCCCAGAGCTTTGTACCAATCTCCACTGGTTTCCCAGGTACATTAGTAGGTTGCTGGATTTGGTGTAAAGCATCAAGTACTTGAACTGTTGTCCATGTGGGATGCAGGCATTACAGGTGCGCCTGCTTTACTCATAACACCACAGTCCCAAACCCAATGCGGATTTTCTTAGTAGCTATCTCAGTGACATTGCAAAATTCCACTTGTAATTTTTAATAATTTTTTAAATCTCTGCAATTTGATCACTCACTGTATTTACAATTGAATAAATCTTAATCCTGATAGTTATTTCAGATAGTTTGAAAGATTCTTTTATTTTTATCAATATTAAGAAGGAATGATTCTTATATATTAAAAAAAATTCTACAGTTTTGTGTCTCTTGCTTCTTTTTTCTTTCCTTTTTGTCTTGGTTTTATCAGCTGTGCCTGGTTACACCACATCTTTAAACTCCAGTTTCCCTGCATGTAGCATGTGATACTAACATTATACACCTACAGATGTTACAAGAATTGAAGTAATTCTTTAGAAACTACGAAAAGCTAAACAAAGTGTAAGTAATTGGTTTTAGTGACACAAAAAGCGCTTAAAGAGAGTATAATGAATCATCACAGGAGATAGAAATTGGAAATTAGTATTTCTAGGTATGAAGTATAAACAGGTCTGTTTTGCTACACTAACAGGAATAAAAGCATAGAGTGAACGAAGTTATTTTAAAGCTTTGTGTAGTGGCTAGGTTGTCAGAAAGGAACCCTTCTTAAATATAGAGCATCTCTATTGTTACAGTACTTTCAAGTATGTTGTCTCAATCATCAAAACATCCCTACCATGCATGTATTCTTGTGGGACAATAAGGGCAATCCCTGTTCATGTCTTATGTCAATTTCCACATAGACAAGGATCGTGAGAAAAGCATGGTTATTGAAAGTGAGAAAACTCCTGTTGCAACATTCAAGATGGGGTCTTCAATGAAAGAGTTGCCAAAACAGCTAGCCAGTGGTGGCTCTTTTTTATACAATCTGGCTTGCTCTGGTTGGCTCCTTTCTGAAAACCAGATTCAGATATAAACAATCAGGGGAGTAGAATAACAGGAATAATAGCCAATTAGAAGGTAGAGATAATACCCAAACAGAAGGCAGGGATTGCAATCAATCGGAAGACAGGGATAACAGCTAATTGGAACTGAAAATGTATGCTAATGAGTCATGTTACACGAACCAACTAGGGAACCGAAAGTGTATGCTAATAAGACAAGCTGTATGAGCCAATCAGGTTCCTTATATTGGAGTATTCTGTTTTGAACGGAAATGTGCACAGTGCTCAGTCACGTCTGAGGTAACTCATGTGGGCTAATCCAGGACATGACTCCTAGAAATCCATTTCCTACTTTTGGTAAATGCATTGGGTTTATCCAAGATGGTCTGAGCTAAATTTTATGAAGGACACTGCAGGTGGAATAGAATAACTTTTTTCTTTAAAGGTTTATTTGTATTATTTTTATTTTTAAAAAGATTTATTTATTTTCATTGTAAAGTCAGATATACAGAGAGGAGGAGAGACAGAGAGGAAGATTTTCCATCTGATGATTCACTCCCCAAGTGACTGCAGTGGCCGGTGCTGTGTCATTCCAAAGCCAGGAGCCAGGGACTTCTTCCAGGTCTCCCACATGTATGCCGGAACCCAAGGCTTTGGCTGTCCTCAACTGCTTTCCCAGGCCACAAGCAGGGAGCTGGATGGGAAGCGGGGCCGCTGGGATTAGAACCAGCACCCATATGGAATCCCAGAGCACTCAAGGTGAGGACTTAAGCCGCTAGGCCACCAGGACAGGCCCTAAAGATTTATTTTTAAGGCAGAGTCAGAAAGATATCTTTCATCCACTGGTTTGCTCCATGGATAACTGCTGTGGCTGGGACTGGACCAGGCCAAAGCCAGGAGCTTGTAACTCTTTGGGTTTCCCACATGGATGGCAAGGACCAAGTGCTTAGGTCATCTGTCACGTTCTCAGGTGCATTAGCAAGGAACTGGATCCTAAGTGGAATAGCCTGGACTTAAACTGGCATCTGTATGGCATGTCAGCATGGCAGGTGGATGCTTAACAAGCTATGTCACAACACTGGCCTCTATACATAATATGAAAGATTATATCTTTGTTAGATCTTTTTCTTTGTACCAGATAGTAAGTTCATTTTAATCTATGAGAGCAGATCCATGGAAGATATGTATTCTTCCTTAAACCAAATCTACTTAACATTTATGGTGCCTTAGTTAGCAGCCATGATCTGGTGGATAGAGAAAAAGAATTTGTCGAGAGGAATTTGTTGAAAGAGAAATGGCATCCTTTTATGGTTTTATGAGGTGTAGGTTTTTGAAAAATAACGTGGTGTAGACTTAGTCTGGTTAGATAACTGAAGGAAAACAAACAGTGGAATCTCAGAGGGAAAGCTTTCATAATCCTAAATCAAACATATGGGACCCATCATAGCAGGGTGGAGGTAAACGGGGCTGGCCATCATGAGAGCCTTGTCCCACTTCTACTTTTACTAACTTGCTATGTAATAATCTTGGGCAAACGTGAGTTTGACTTTCCAATATATTACAGGAGGAAATGTGACCAACATTACCTTTAACAGTGCCTTTAACATTGCCTTTAATATACCAGATGATTTCAAAGGTGTGGTCTCCATGTACTGTGATGTCATAACTGACGCTTACACATCTCAGAACTTTGCAGATGGACCAGGTAGATGAAGAGGGCAGGGTGGGGAGAGAGGGAGCTCCTGCTGAACTAGTCCAGAAAGTGTAGAAAAGGTAGCCTGTGAGTGTTGGGATAACTTATCTTTAGTCCTTAAATTCCTGTGAGATTACTGGATCAAGGGATATAGATTTAAAGTATAATATGTGATGATTTTTCTTTACAAATACTTTTTTTGATTCAGTGTGTATGTGGTAGGCCCGAATCTTTTAAATGTTTGTCATAAAGCTAATATTCTTCATGAGTAAGATGATTAAATTGAATTCTGTGGCAGTGGAATGCTGCCACTGTTTTACGAGGTGATAACTTCAGATTTGCTCTTTAGAAAGGTTGTTCTCTTTGTAGGTGATATGGAAGACAGCGATTTGAGGCTGGAAAGATTAGACAAGGGGATCCTTGAGGGTGATGTTCTAAATTTAGGAAGTGGCAGTGAAAATGGAGAGACCAGATGTAAAAGGAAGGCTCTAACTACTCTCAAGTTTCATTTGGGCAGTTGGGAGGGTGATGATGTCATTTCCTGTCACAGGAAGTAGGGATAAAAGTGGACTGATTTGACTGTAGAAGATGATTATTTAATATGTTTTGAGAAGTTAAGTAAAGTTCTGAGTTATCTGAGCTTTCTGATGTAGGCTTTGAGCTTCTCAGGAGTCAGATAACTTTCAAATGCCCTTTTCCCCCTCAGAAGAGTATAATGTATCTGTGTGTTGTGATTGTTGCTATGGAAACTAATGATGTCATAATGCCCTTTATGCACCAATAAGGACACCCTGGTGGGTCTGCCTCTAGTGACAGGTTGAAAGTTAGATGAAGTTGCTGTATCCTGTTCCTACTATGTAGAAAAATATATGTGTGCAAGTGAGGAGTTATAGGGTTTTTTCTCTTGCCTAACTTTAGTTCTTGTTAGAGTTAAAATTAGAATCCCTCCCCCCATCTAATTGCGTTGGTTCCAAACTTAATTATTTCTGTTTTCAGGGGGCAGGGCGCAGTTACACTATTTCTGGGTAGAGATGCAGAATTCCTCAAAGTGTCTTAATCACATTTAGTCATTTGATTACTTGAAATAAGATAAATTCACAATGTTATATTTTTCTTTTGTAGGAGATTTCAAGATATTAAATCTTGGAGCAATGTCTTTCCTTTGTTTGGGTAGCAGATACCTAGCTATCTTTCTTATTTGTGCCTCATTTGGCTATACTTCTGCAGAGCTGGAGACAAAAGGTAAACTAACATATGGATTTTAATGGTATACTTTAGCAATGTTTTTATATTGTTCGAAAGAGAGACATGGGGGAGCAGGGAGTAGGAGAGAAGGAGAAATCTCTTATCCATCAACTCACTCCCCAAATGCCCCAATAGCCAAGGTCAGACCAGACCAGACTTGAAGCCACAAGGGTGAGAACTCCGACTAGATCACCCCATGTGAATGGCAGGAGCCCAAGGACTAAGCAACAACATCTGCTGCCTCCCAGGCTTTGCATCAGCAGTAAACTGGGATCCAGAATGTAGCTGGCACTTGAATCCAAGCATTCCATAGTCAGATGAGTTATCCATTGTACCACTGGCCCACCTGTTACCCAGACATTCCAATTTGGAATTGCAGGTGTCAGTAATATCCTTAGTACTGTACCAAAGACATGTTTCATTGGCATAGGTGTTTTGTTTCCTTGTAGTGTTTTTTTTTTGTTATTGTTTTTTTTTCCTCAACCATTATGCTAGTGAAAATGATTATGATTAAAAAACTATGTATGAATTTCAAAGTTTTCTTGCATCAAAATAAATATAGCTTTTTATTTTCCAAGCTTTTTAAGTACTTTCATGTGATCATGTGTTTTCTACATGCATAAAAATATATCCATATATGTTTATAGGCTTACAAAGAATTATATGTATTTATAATATCTATATTTATAAATGTATTTACATTAATTTTGCATTTATCTATATAAGCATTTAAATATATGTGCACACATCAATACACATATACTTAAAAAAACTTAAATTTTAAATTTTCTTTTAATATTTTTTACATAGTTGAGAGTGATACCTACCCATCTGGGCCTCTGATTAGGATGGAGAGGGTCAGGTACAGAGGAAGGTGGGTGGGACAAATATTCCAGTTTATTGTTTTCCTGCTGTGTCTGCAGAGAAAGAGGGAAAGGGGACTGCTCCTTGCTGTCAAATTACATCAGCACCCAGGGATGGGGCCAGTCATTTGATGAGGCCCTGTGGACCCTGATGTTGGGGAAGAGTGTTTCTGAGGGTGTCAATTCAGTGGTTTTGATAGTTCTGAGAAATTATTGATTTCATTGCTCTAGGCTTGAGAAAATCTTTGCAAGGTCTTTTGGTTGACAAAGTCCACCTTAATGCATCCACAAGCCTGAGAACATGCTGCTACCTTGCTAGGAGAATTATACAATCTGCTCTGCTTTCTGTTTTTTGATGAGGTATTCAACAAACTCTGCTGGCATAGATGAGCTGCCCATCATGTCCCTAAGGTGCATCTGGACATGCTGTCCACTGCACAGGCGTCAGCAACTGGGGAGGCCCAGTCCTGACACATGCACACCAAGGTCAAATCACACATCCTGTGCTTCTTTTCTTGTGGCCAGGATCTGAATCCAGTGGTCTAGTTGAGAAGTTCCCCAAGAAACCTTGCCTGAGATTACCTCAGACTTGCCTCGAGTGTGCCAGGTAGTGCAGGATCAAGTTCCATCTGTCACCTGCACTAGCTAACACACTTATTGGGGAATGCAACTGTCTGGACAATTCTGCCTGAGCCCCATATCTGACACAAATCGACGGGTGCTGCAACCCAGTCCAGCCTGCCTGCCACAGGCCTAATCCTCATGTGGTATTCCCTACAAGACCCATCCCCAGCCCTGATTTTGGTGCACACCAGCCTCTGTTGCAGCCTCTGCTTGGCCCAGCCCTTAGGACATGTGTCTCTCATGCATACACATGCATTCAGCTTGACCCATCTACAAATCCTGCTCTCATGTATGCCAACAGGTGCCATCCCCTTGTCCAACCTGGCCTGCTCTCAGACCTGGTTCTTGTGCTCACCAGCTATAATAAGTACAGCCTAGCAGGGAAATGCCTACAGTTCTGTCGAGCATGTTCCCAGACCATGATCTTGCACTTGCCAGAAGGGTCCAACTTAACATGACTTGCACCCAGTCCTTGCACTTGCCTAGCTCGACTAATCCATATACATTCTGGCTTTCATATGAACCAGCTAATTACAGCAGCCCAGCTCAGCCTGGCCTGCCCACAGTCCAAGCTCTCATGTTCAAAAGTGGAAACAACAGCCCAGCAAGGGAGTCCTTGAAGTTCCCCTACCAGTCCTACTCCCAGCAACCCATTTTGCGTATGTCAACGGATGCTGCTACCCAGACTCGGTTGGCCCCTAGTGTTGGCATGCACTAGTGTATACTGTGGCCTAGCTTCACTGGATTGCACCCATTCTGTCTCTCAATGGTGGGTACTACAGCCAAGCCCATCCAGCCCTACCTCCAGATTGGCTCTTATGTAACTGATAGGTGCTGCAGCCTAGCCCAGCTTGTCATGTACCCATTCTGGCTCTTGCAAATGCCAGCAGGTGTTAGAGCCTAGCCCAGTCTGGGCCACACCCATATCCAACCCACATGCATGCCAGTAGTTGCTGCAGCCTTGCCCAGGCTTATCTGCCCACAGCCCCAGCTCTCACACTCACTAATGGGAGTTGTACCCATTAGGGGAGTTCACAGAGTTGTCCTACTAGTCCTGCCCCCAGCCCTGATTCTTGTGTGTTTTGGTGGGTGTTTCAAACCATCCTGGCCTGGCCTACTCACCATCTCAGCTCTTGCTGGAGGGTGTCACAGCCGGGTACAGCCCACACACTGTCATGGCTGTCCTGTGTGCTAGAAGGTGCTGAGGTCTGGCCCAGCCTGGCTTGTTCCTAGACTCAGCCCACACACATTCTGCTGAGTGCTATAGACTTGCCTGGCCTGGCCCAACTCCAGCCCCAACTCTTATGATCCTCCGAGGGAGTTATGACTTAGTAGAAGAATTCCCCAAGTTCCCCTACCAGATGTGCTCCCAGGTCTGGATCTCAGGAGTATCAGTGGGGCAGTGACCCTGCTTGGCACGCACTGCTATCAGTCCCAGCCCTTACATGTGCTCTTGGGTCCTGCAGCCTGGCCCTCCCCGGCCTCCTCTCAGCCCCAGTTCCCGTGAGTGTCAGGTGGGTTTCCTCTCAGTTGAGTCCTATAGTGCACCCTGACTGCCCATCGCCACTCCAATCTCCGTGAATACCAGCTGGTGCTGCAATCCCACAAAGGCAAGCCCACAATTCCCTTCCTGGGATCTGTCCACCCAGATCTGGTTTTCTTGCAGTCTGTGGGTGCTGAGACCCAGCCTCACATGGCTCACCACTGGTATAACACTTGTGGGTGGGTATGGTGGCCTAGCCCAGCCAGGCATGTTCCCCAGCCCCAGCTTTTGCGAATGCCGGTGGGTAGCAGGTGATGTGCTTAGCCAACCCAAGTCGCCCATGTGGGCAGGTGCCTTGACCTGACCCAGAGATGCTCCCTTGCTTCCCCATCTCAGTGAGTATAGTGGCCCAGTCCATGGACAACTTCAGAAGCCATCCCCTCCCTGTCAAACATGTCGTCAGCAGCTCCCACTCCAGTATGTCCCCAGACACTATTCTCCACGCAATCTACAGCTCCCTCTCTGGCTTGGGACCCAGGGTGGTGTGTCCCAGCCTGGAGTTCGTGGCCTTCCCCACATATGTTTAAGGGGGAAAAAAGAGTAAGCAACTATTATTGCCCTTGTATAGATCATACAAATCTGGCATTAATCAGGCCCAGAATGCTCACCAGCTACTAGCTGCTTTTCTTCCAGCAGTGTAACACTTGCCTAGGTACAAGGTAACTTAGACAGCTGCTTGTAGCTGGGGCATATATACATCCTATACAAAAAGTCTACAATGTTTGTGAGAAATGTACATTATCTTTTATTTTCATGTTTCATAAACTTCTTGAAGTGTATATATATATATACCTCTTATATAATAAATATACCTCATATTTATAAACCTCTTGAAGTATATGTATGTATGAGTATATATACAAGATACATACATATGAGATATGTATATATATATATATACAGAAGAGATATATAAAAATATATATGTATTTTGTTTATATGCAAACAGTGCCTTGCTTTGTGACTGGCTTCATTCACTTAGCACTGATTTTTTTTTCTAGAATCTTCCATGTTGTAGAATGAATCAGTACTTCATTCCTTTGTTATGATTTAACAATATTCCATTACTTCAATGTATAACATATTTAATATATTCATCCATTGATGGGCATTTCAGAACAACTTATAACAATGTTTGTCATAAATTATTTTATTGATTTTTGTTTCAGTTAATCCTCCTGAGGATTTTGAGATAATTGATCCTGGATATTTAGGTTTCCTGTATTTGCGTTGGCAACCTCCAGTGTCCCTGGAAAACTTCAAACAATGCACTGTAGAATATGAATTACAGTTCCGAAGCATTGATGGTGGAAAATGGAAAGTAAGTAAAGCATACACTTGCACCTTCAGAGTGATCATTAGGTATTTTCTCGTGAGTCCTGACTTCAGTGCCCCTACTCCAATTTTTGTTTCTCAATAGTTCTAAGTAGTAAATAACAAGCTGTTATGCCTCCTTCTATTTCCTGGACATCCTGTCTCATCTCTTTTCACCCCATCCATTGTGACGATACCATTGGAAGTTCAGGAAGAAAAAACTTGATCCCGTGAAATATGGACTTCAGAAGCTTGTATGCATTTTACCATGTCTTCCAGTTAATTAGACATGAGTCTTCTGGGTGCTATTGGACAGTGAGGTGTGTCTGTATGAATCAAACCTTATTTGTATGCCTTCTTACAGGACACAGCATTGTTCTTGTGCATGTGTATTATATTGTTAATGAAAGTTTACTGAATTATTAGCAATTCACATATTCAACAAGCATGTTCTTTCAGCCATTTCTGTTGCGGAAGGCATCCTTTTACCTCCCTAACTTAATTTCAAGGGAAAATTTGAATCCAGTACAATATGTACTATACACTCTGTGAGGTAGAATACATATAGGGTTGATGATGTGGTGCAGCAGAATTATGATCTTCATCTTCCAGGAGCTCACAATTTGTTCAAATTTCAATGGTTACCTCCTAGAGTTCACTGTATGTGATTCTTGAAAATTTTGTATTACATTTGAAAAGTAGCATCATTGGCCATGTTATATATATGTGATTTGTGAAAATTATCTAGTTCCAAAGTGGTTACTCTGCGTTTTCTACTCCAGAGACTTCTTCCTCTTCCAGGCATTCCTATTTATTTATTTACTTATTTACTTATTTTTGATTTTTTGGCTGACTGACATGTTAAAATTCACATGCTTTCATAGAATGATGTGGTGTACAGGTGAGCTCTGCCAGAAATATAGCTGGGGCATTGTGTCAGGTAATCATCCTCAGGAGTATCTTAGATTGATATTACTTTCCAGGATATTAATGATTTAGTTCATCATACCAGGTATGTTTTGAAGTTTGACTTTTGTTTCTATTTTATCAAACAGACTGTCATCACTAAGAATCTGTATTACAAATATGGGTTCGATCTAAACAAAGGCATTGAAGCCAAAGTCCATACTGTTTTGCCAAAGCAATGCACGAACGGATCAGAAATTCGAAGTTCATGGTCAGAAGCTACATACTGGATGCCAGAGCAAGGTTAAGTCATAGATCTCTTTATAGATTTAATACTCTCAGAACAATATAAATAGGGAACAAATCCCTTAACTCAGTATGCACCTGATTGTACTCATATACACAATAGATTTTGTGACATTGTAACACGAAATAAAGTGTTTAGTAGTGGGTGACTACTAAACAGCAAAATTGCTAAATCAGCAAACGTGTTGGTAAAATTCATGTTTCTCATATTAATACAATTCCCAGGTTTGGAATCATTGTAGTGAACATGTGTTGGTATTTGCTTAACTACTTATAGCATTCCAGAATAGTAAATTTAATCTGTTATATGCTTATACTAATGTCATGAGCCCTCATTTTTTTTTTTCGTTTGGCATGTCCCACTTACACAATAACTTCCTTTTGAAATATTTTTGATTATGTTGATTGCTAAATGAAGCAGAAAGGTCAAATGAAATGAAATAAAATTGCATAGGAATTTCACAAGCGATTCATCAACGTGCTTTTCAAGTATTCACACTTTATTCATTTCTTAGGAAATGTGGACACTAAAATTCAAGATATTGATTGCGTGTATTACAACTGGCAAAATTTGTTCTGTTCTTGGAAACCAGGCAAAGGTATACGTTCTGATGCCAATTACTATCTGTTTTACTGGTAAGTAATTATATAATTAGAATTAAATATTAGAATAATATGTATCAAAATTAACCCACATTATGATTGACTATGTTTCCACTAAATGAATATGAATTATATTTGTGATGATAAATGCTTGTAATTATTTGTAATTTTCAATGGGAATAAGTGGGTTTAAGTTATAGATCCTGGGAAGCATTTAATAAGTAAAATAAGAAATGCCTATATCTGTACTGGATTACTTCTTCTATCCTTTACATGGAGGAATTTATACCCTAAAATTTTTGGCATACTCAAAAACTTTTATTTCCTTTTTATTTATCTGAAAGGTAAAGAGACAGACACATAGAGACCATGTCATATTTTATATCCTTGTCTTTTAAGTTATTTATTAAAATGGATCCTGTGTTTTTACTTTTTACCTGCTTACCTGTCTGAGGCTTTTAAATTTAAAACATTCTTGATTCTTCTGTTTACTTCATTCCTTAGTCATTTCACGATAATATGATCACCATATATTTTGCAAAATTGTACCTCTGTTATGGATTTCTCATCTCTAAGAACTGTTTTGCAGGCTTCACTCATTCCATACCTGGATGATTATCGTAGCCTACCAAATGATGAGCATTCTGCTTCCAGGCTCCACCCTCCTTATTCATTCTTTGCACTGAAGCCGACTTTTATCTTCCTACATTGCCATTTTCATATACCATTTCATATTCAAAACATTCAGTGGCAACTCATTACTCCCAGGATGAAATCTAGGCAGCCATTCAAGTCCCTGCCTTCCTGTATCACTGCACTTCCAACATTGTCATCTACTATCTAGCATGAATGTTCTATTTCAATTAGATTCAAATGTTTCTTCTTCTTCTTCTTCTTCTTCTTCTTTACCCGTGTTGTAATGTTTGATGTCTCTTGTGTGCCGTGCCATTTGGAATGCCCCCTTTCTGTTTCTTTTGTGAATTGTCATTCATTTTTGAAGGTTCATTTAGTATCCAATTTCATTAATACATTACGATCATGTCAGCTTCTGTTCATTTTTTCTCTGAACTGTTACTGTTTGTAACTTTATTGTCCAGATGGCATTTCTTTTTTTAAAAAAATTTTATTTTAAAATTTGAATTTTATGGTACAATTCTGTAGAGTCTGGGATTCCCCGTTTCCCCATTCCCACCCCTGACTGATTTTCTCCATAGTGTTACAACAGTATAGTCCTTCATAAGGAGTTATAATTTCATCACTCTATTTTTTAAGTGTGCCCCGACATTGCTGGTACAGTGTCAGACAGTCCATCATCCCATTGTCTAAACATGTCCAGCAGTTTCCCTTGGAGTTCATCCCCATCTCCAGATGGTATTTAAATGCTCCTCGTATGTATGCACTTCGTTTTTTTTTTCTGAGATTTTAACTTATTGATGGACATGAACTTTTTAAAAGTATTTGTTTTGATTACTTCTACTCTGCTATGTCCATAGTAGATGATCACTAATTAGTCATTGAATGAATGAAACAAATGGTGTTGAAATTTGTAAATTTATAGGTAATTACAAAAATATACACACTAATGAAATAATGAGAAAATAGAGAGGGAGTAACATTACTTTTTATTTCTATAAAATCATAATGTATGAATGATAAAATATAAGCCAACAATAATGCTGAATCTGAGTTCTAATCTCTATATCATTTCATTTGGTGTCTTTAGGATTTCAGCTTGTTAATCTAGAATTTGATGTAAAATTCTAAGTTTAAATTATTCATCAATTTCACAAACATAATTTATTGACTGTTGGGTGCTGTTCTAGAGGAAAAAATGACAAGAATTTGAATATGATAAAATCCCCACCCTCTCGTGTATTATGGTTCATGTTTACCAAAACTTTATCCTCACCTTAGTGTGGACTAAGGAGGAATAAATATTAACATTTAAGAGATTAGAAAATAAGGGAATCATGAATCTCCACCACTGGTACAAAAGGAAATTTATGTAAAATTATGGCTGGAACTCAAACTTTAACTCAGAAGTTTAGCCCTAAAATAAGTCTTGATATAAAATTAAGCAAAGTCTATATATTCGTATCAACACCTCATCATCTGCCACATCCCTCATTCAAAAGAGGCTTTTGACTACTTTTGTAGGTAATGTTATATTTTTCATTTCAAACTGCTCTTTAAGAAAATGCATCACTCATCTGTTGCTTTGGTAGTTGGTAGGGAAAACCCCAGCATTTGCAGTTAGCTCGATAACTGGGATGAACTTTAAATCATATACTAGCATTTCATATTTAGGAGAATCAGAAAATTATAGTTTTAATTAAATAGTTCTTCCTCTTTTTATGCCCACCCTCCCACAGTTGACGTTTCTGAGGTTTAGCTCTTGACATATGTGTTATATGCCTGAAGGTTTTCATTCTTTTTGGTAAACATGACAATATTTGTTAAATCTATTATTAAATAGTTCTTCTATAATAAATCTCCCAGTTATATGTAACAGGTGCTATAATGCTGTACTCTTTATATAAATCCTAGACTTTATTAATAAGGTACTTATTCTTTGATTCTGAACCCCTCTTGGTGACTCAGCATAACATAAGTACATGAGTAGGAATCCTTGTCATATCTTTGTGAAGATTTCCATCAGATGATACTGTCCATGAAATTATTGATTATGTCTGTTTTCCCATTGTTATACCTTAGTGCTTACCACGAGGACTGTCAAATAGTAGGTGCTCAATTGATACTGTATATGTTAAATAATATGTAAATGATATATATAAATGATATATAAAGCTATGTGTTGTCTTAAATGGAACCATGATATCTGAAGATATTGCTAAGTACAATTCTCACAATGCTTTTTTTTTTTTTACAGGTATGACGGTTTGAATCATGCATTACAATGTACTGATTATATCAAGAATAATGGAAAAAATGTTGGATGCAGGTTTCCCCAACTGGAGTCACCAGACTATAAAGATTTCTATGTCTGTGTTAATGGATCATCAAACTCCATGCCTATCAGATCCAGCTATTTCGTTCTGCAACTTCAAAATCTAGGTGATATGTCAACTTTAAATTTGAATATATTATTTCCATTTAGGCAATTTATAATCACCAAAGAAATTAGTTGTATGTAAGATAGATAGACAGATAGATAGAGGAATGCAACACCAGCACGAACAGTTATAAGAGCAACAGGTTCTAGAGTCAACCAGATCTTGGTGTAAATGTTGGATCTATCACTTTCTAGATGTGTGATCTGGGGCAATTACTTAACATAGGTTTGATTTCCTTATTAGTGAAATGAAAGTTTTAGAGGATCACCACACAGGTTTCTTGGGAGACATGAATGAGATTATGGTGAAGCAGTTTTGGCAAAGTGCTGGCATGTAACGGCCATCAAATGAGGTGATAGTAAAAGTAATACTAAGTACTGAGTTTGAACTTCTAGTTTCCAATGATGCAAAGTATAAAAATGATTGTAATGATGTGAGTCTTCTCACTATTGCCTTAGGTTAAAATACTTGTAAATGTGTGACTCATGAAAAATATGGGTTTCCAGAATAATATTTCTGAATGAACTCATCTAGGTTAAATTACAACTTAGATTTTAATTCTTATCAGAGGAAGCCTGGGAGGCTTGTTATCATTTGTCCCAACCATTGAATAAGGGCTGTTGCTGAATTTCCCACTGAAATGGTTTCCTTTTGTTTTTCAGTGAAACCTATACCACCAGACTATCTTGACATTGATGTATCGAATGTACTTGAAGTCAACCTGCAGTGGAACATACCAAGAGGACCCATTCCAGCCAAGTGCTTCATCTATGAGGTTGAGCTCACTGAAGATGATACTCCCTGGATTGTAAGAACATTGCACTTATTTGGGAAAATCATGAACATGACATTTTAAATAGTAAACTTAAGGATAAAGAACAGTTGCTATCCGTATGAGGAATATAATATTAGCTTCCAGAAGGCCAGATAATCTTGTTGACAAAAGAATGTGGTTTAGAATTTGAAAGTACAAATAATCATACAAGGTTTTTTTTTTTTTTTCAAAATGTTATTTGGGAGACAGAGAGAGAGAGAGAGTCAATCAGTGAGCCTGTATTTATTGATTCTCTCATCAAATGCCTTCACTGGTTGAAGTTAGAGTGAGGCCAAAGCAGGAAGCTGGAACTCAATCTAAGTGTCCCATGTGTGCAGCCAGAACTTAATCACTTGAGCCATCACTGTTACCTCTCAGGAAGTACATTAACAGGAAGTTGAAGATAGGAGCTAGAGCCGGGAAACCTAACTTCTAGGCCACAAGCGTACTCTAAGCGATTTGAAGGCTAAATAGAACTATGGAGATAATCTGGTTCATTGTTTCCAATATTGTGTCAATAAACCAAAATTCCTAAGGACCTAAAATGGCTTGTACAGAGAACTCAGGTAAAGACAAAGCAAATCAAAACACCACTTGAGTAAGAATTGTCATGTCAAAATTAGAGTAAGACAGGGCTGCAAGAGGATTGCATGTGCCAGGGAAAAGGACTAGCTAACAGGAGCGTTCAATGGTTGTAAAACTAGCACCAACAAAATGGTGATGTCTTTAACTTTGCACCTTGATCATTGGTTTCCAATTAAAGATTATGATGATGCATAGGTGGGCCACCGGTACTGATTAATTCATTTCACATGCAGATAACAAAGCTGATGTTAAATTGGCTTATTCGGAGATGAACTGACTAAAAATTACACAGGTCTAATTCCCAGTTCACCAAAGTCTAAACTGCATTGTACTGTTTCCAAGAGAAGTTACAACAAAATTAAACTGTTATTTGGATGAAAAAACTGTTCAACTCTTTGAAATTCAAAATTGAAGTAATTACCGCAGTGAATTTTTTTTCCCCTGTGAGATCACTGAGACTTGTATTGTTGTTATAGCTGAAGCAGTAGTTTCACAACAACTACAAGTTTACACAGATCTTGATGCAGGCTAACCAAAATAATATGGAAAAAAGGGCTACATGTACACGAACTCCACAGTTTCCATAGAGACAACATTTATGTGACGGTGTTGTCTTAGAGTAATTCAGTGTATTTAATATTCTGAAGTTTATGAAATCTGAGAAATTGATTCTAGTACAAATCCAGGTCATTACAGCATTCAAAGTTGCTGAAGAATTCGGCCCCCTCTTACAAGTGATCCATTATTACTATAGAAAAATGTTCAAGTGTAGATTAGAAAAAGAACAGTTTTTAAGTCCTCCATGCAAAGCACAAAGAGATAATTACTGATGGATTACATTTTTCTAGTTTTTGATACATTTGTTTTATGTAACAAAACTTACTTTGAAACTAACAGATGGAATCTGTATAGTTGTATTAGAGCAAAACATTAAATCTTAATGCTTTCCTTGATTTTCAGACCACCACATTTGACAATGAATTGTACGTCATTAGAACATCAAACGAAAGTCAAGAATTATGCTTTTCAGTAAGAAGCCGAGTGAACATCTATTGTGCAGATGATGGAATTTGGAGTGAATGGAGTGATGAAGAATGTTGGAGAAGTATGTACTGAAAGAACAGTAACTTAATAATAGAAAGAAATTGTTTTCCTAGGAATGCTAATTTTCTCTCAATGTGTTTTGTAATTGTGGAAATTGATAGCTTTTGCACTATCACTGTCAGGAAAGGGTAAGTTAGCTACTAGCTCAAACAGGTTTATTGACTAATATTCACTTAGAACTAGGTGTCTTGTTATACTTCTATTTACCAGTATTCTTACTTTTACAAGTGTCAGTAAAGAAAACCTGCTAGTTCTGTTGGGGGCAGAGCAAGAGCATCTTTTAAAAGATTTATTTATTTGAAAGGCAAAGTAATAAAGGTTGGGGAGGGAAGGAGATAGATAGGGAGAGAAAGAGAGCAATCTTCCATCTATGGACTACTCTGCAGATGGTCATAATGGCTGGGCCTGGATTGAGCCAGAAGCCAGGAGCCAGAAACTCCATCTCACTCTCCCCCACGGGTGGTACATCTCCAAATATTTGGACAATCCTCCACTGCTTTGTTATTATCAGGGACGTGGGTCAGGAGCAGAACAAGTAGGACTTAAAGAGGCACTTTTGATAGAATACTGGTGTTGCAGCTGGAGGTTTAACTTACTTATACCATCACAACACTGTGCTCAGAAGCCTTAAAATAAATGATTTATTTATTTATTTGAATGGCGGGGTGACACACACACACAGAGGCATCTACTAGCTGGCTTACTTCCTACATGTCTACAATGATAGGTAGGTTAAAGCCAGGAACCAGGAATTCCATCTGGGTGTTCCAGGGACCCAAACATTTAGGTCATCTTCTCCTGAGTCCCCAGGCTATTTCAGGGAGCTATGTTGGAAGTACAGAGTATCCTAAACCAAACACTTTAGTAAGTGATATAGTAGCTATATCCACTGTACCACGACACCCAAGCTAGACACATATTTTAATCAACATATTCTTATGTTTTCGGTTTGAAGATAATAAAAATCTTAAAGCAAGATTAGGTCAGCATATATTGTTTGAATGTCTAGTTCTATGTCCAACTAATGGTTTTCTAATTAAGCTGTCATGGTTAGTAAAATTCATATCCCACTGGCTCCCAACACAGACTTAAAGTGACTTATTGTAAAAGACATTTAAATTATATAGCAGCATAAAATATCTGTAAAGGAAAAATATAATTGTGCTTCACAATGTACTAGCTTTATCTGTAGAAATTACTAATAATTGTTCAAAACTGAAGAAAAACAGCATTGCTGTTTCAAGTATATATGGATGCTCCATAAATACATATGCAGATATAAAGAGAGATAATATTTGTATCAGTGATTCATCTCCTTTCATGTGATATTTTTGCTATAGTGAAATCTTCATTATCTCCCTATGAATGTAATACTATCATCATTTTTCCCATATTTATTAACCACCTAGGCTGAAACTCTTGAATATTGGAGTTATAGCAGTAAATAAATGTTTACCCTCATGAAACTTATCTTTTACTTCCAGGTTATGCAATAAACAAAGTTAAATACATTATACAATCACCAATGCTATGGAGAAAAACAAAATAGGTCAAGGGAGAACTCAACTGTAGCCAGAGGATATATGAAATTAGAACATTTAGTGGTTTCACACATTTCATGTTTGTCACCACTATAAGAAATCAGGAAATTATAGAGAATTATGTTCTGAATTGCATCTTTTATGAAGCAGTATTTGTGTATAAAGTATATAAGCTTTTTAGCTGCATCTTCAAAATATACGTCCTTTTATGTGTTTTACACTCTTGTCAGTGATATTGACAATAGGTTTCTTGTGTCCTGATGAATATATCTTGGCAGATTTTTAAAAAATATATTATTTATTTATTTGGAAGAAGAGGAGAGGCACACACACACACACAGAGGGGGAGTTGGGCTGGAAAGAGAAGGAGAAGAACTGAGAGCTCTCCAACCCAGTGTTTCACTCCCCAAATGCCATTAAAGCCAGGAACCGGGACCCCACTTCAGGTTTCTCATATGGGTGGCAGGAATCACTTGAGTCACCACTGCTGTCTCCCAAGATCTGAAATAGTGGGAACCTTGAGTCAGGAGACAGAACATTGCTCGAACCCAGGCACTCTGATTTATGATATGGGCCATGTAACTGCTAGGCTGAACGCCCGTGACTTTGAAACTGAAAACAAAGCATGTTTGTCTTTTTTTTTTTTTAATCACACGTCTAAATTCTTGAGCCTATTTCTTACTGGATGTTCCAAGTTATATAAAAATAGGAAATAACATTTCAGAAATAAAAATATAAACCCCTTTCAGGACTAATTCTGTATAGGAAGAGCAAGTGGAAACGAAGTGAAGAAACTCCCCGCTTTCCACTGTTAATTTTGCTTTTGAAACAACTTGCATTCTTTATTTATGGATCATATCCTTACAAATCTTGACTGAACCGAGCATGGGAATTTGGTATAAAAATAAGATCTTAAGGGAATGAAACAAAGAAAATGTTCAAATTCAGGGACGTTTGTAGATCTGGATCTAAGATTCAAGGTGTTCTAAGTTACTCCCAAACAAGCAGATTTGGGAAAGACAAACTTAGTGTAGTTTTTCTTTATTGTTCATTTTTTTTGCTTCACAGAAGAACCATTACACGTTCAGCTCTATAATAACAAATCAAAACAGAACAAAACAAAACAAAATGTATCCCTCCCTTTAGTTTCTAAAGTGTCAGCTAACTTTAAAAATGTGACCTTGGGTGTCTTAGGAGCTGGCACTCCAGAAGCTCACAAACCAAATTGGAGTGCTGGTTTTAGTCCTACTTCCAATCCAGCTTCCTGATGATGCTCCCATAAGGCAGAAGGTGATGGCACAAGTACTTAGGTTCCTGCTGCATATGTAGGAGTCTCTGATGGAGCTCCTGGCTCTTGGCTTTGTCTTGACTCAGCCCTGGCTGTGGACATTTGGGGAGTAAACCAGAAGATACAACTCTGTCTATCTCTATCACTCTGCCTTTCAAAAAATATATTGTTTTCAAGAATCCTTAAAAGATTAGTTCCATACTCACGCAGGTATTTCAATAAAAACCTACTCATGCTCGCTGCAGCATAATATAAGTAAACACACGCTCTACTGAGTGTTGTGAGATACATAGCAGATGTTTATTTAATCACATGGCTAATATTTTTGTCATTTTAATGAAAAGTTTATGAAGTCAAATCTTAAATTGATATTAGGAAATATTTTGCTTTGAGGAGTTGTCTTTCATAGTGAAGTTAAAAGCTGCCACAGTTTAGTAGTGTAGTAATTTTCTAAAAAAAAAAAATGCACAAATAAGTGAAATGTTATCCTCAAATGCAACTGTGGTTATCTATGCACTGATAAACATGTTAGGTGGTTGCCATGTTTAACTTAGTTCTTTACTGGTTACTAGGAAGTTATAAAGTAATTCGTTTTCATAGATAGTAAATAAAATTTTGAACACTTCCCTCTTCTGTGATTTTTAATCCCAGGTGATACATGGGAAGAGACTCTGTTTTTTTTTGTGATACCATTTATCCTTGTGGCATTTTCTATTTTGATGACAACTTGTCTGCTTCTGTTTAAACAAAAATATTTACTGAAAATGGTAAGTTGCATAATATAAAGTTTGGTCTGAGACATATAACAAGGAGATGTTCTGCTGACAGGCATGTATCTTATCATGTTTGCTCATTGAGTGTGGATTTAGAATTGAACCTGTGTGCTGATGTCTTCAGAAGATACAGTGCTTAAAATATTAACACCACAGGCTACATTTTGTAGGGAATTTACTTTGTCACAGAAAATGCTACTGGCATCTCAATTAGAGAAAAATTTAAGGAGAGAGTCATGGAGTAAACAGAATTGGAAGAAATGAGAGAATGGCTTAAAATGGTCGCAGACCTACACATATCACCAGTGTGCCACGGGCTCTGATCATACACAGTGGTAAAACATGGGGCCTTTCCTTGGTCAGGCTCATTGTTTAGGTCAGGGAGACTGCATCCATACAAGCAATGTAAGCTGAGATATTGTGATTTGGGTCGTATTGATAATGCTAGGGAATTGGAGAAAGTGTGGCAGGAATCACTATAAATTGATGGGCCTTAAGGAGGTGTTGTGACACGAATAAAGATATCTTAATATCATGTCTTTAAAGGTAGCATTGTGGATGAATGTGGAATGCTTGAATTTATGTCCCTGTGGGATGCATTTTTTGCTGGTTTCTCTGAGTTATTAATTCTCAATACAGTTGTTTGTATTATAACTTGTTAATTATTTTGCTCTTTCGAAATTTCAGATCTTTCGTAAGGAAAAGGAGGCTTTTCCTCATCGAACATCACTCTGTTGACTTACCAACTTTCACTAATGTGGTAAAGTGTTAAACATGAGTGTCATTAAACATTTTTTTTTGCTTCAAATTGTGGATGCATCTTATTTTAAAGCATTGTTGTATTTAATTGGGTTTCAGAGTATTCAAGCCCTCAGCTAGACTTAAACTGGCTGAATACTCTGCACAAGTTAGAGTGCCACATGCAAACCAAGAGATGGGTCAGATGTTAGCCAATGACATATTAGTAAGATGGTATGTTTTCACAACTGCCACTGGGCTTCAGTGACACTGCCAAATGCTAGAAAATGACATTCTAGTTTGTTCTAGGTGTTACTGTTCGAAGTTTCATACATTTTGCCATGGATGGCATTATTTGGCTTTAAAGATGATGTGTGGAGAAGATTAATAAGAAACAAGAAGTTTTCAATATATTCATAATCCTAAATGCATGTTATATATTTCATTAGAAAAAAGAAAGTACAGGACTGCAGAGCTTAAAAGGCTGAAAATAAGGGCTGGCATTTGGCCTAGCATGTAAGACACCACTTGGAGTACTCACATCCCATGCTAGAGTGCTGGGGTTTGAGAATCAACTCCACTCCCCCCTTTTAAAAAGATTTTGTTATTTAATTTGAGAGGCAGAGTTACAGAGAGAGGGAGATGCACACACACATTCATTCACCCATACAGATCTTTCATCTGCTGGTGTAGTCCCAAGTGACCACAGCGGCTGGAGCTGGGCCAGCAACTCCATCTGGGTCTCTTACATGAATGATAGTGGAAGTACAGGGTCATCTTCCACTGCCTTTCCAGGTGACCTGGATCAAAAGCAGAGGACTAGTACTCATATGGGATGATGATGCTGCAGGCAGCATTCTGACTCCAGTTTCCTGCACTCTTGGAAGCAACAGATGGTGGTGGTTTGAGTACCTGGATGCCTACCACTTACGTGAGACCTGCATACAGTTCCCAGGGTTCCAGATTCTGCCTGACCCAGTTCCAAATTTTTCCAGCATTTGAAGGGCGAACCAGCAAAATGGTGGGGGGAGGTTTTTGTCATTCTCTCTCTGTATGACTTTCTTTCTTTAATATAAAATAAATAAAATTTTGGGAAAAAAAACGCTGCAAGTCTTTTTAAAAAAGTGAACAGTAATGAACTGACTAAGAATTATCTATGAAAAACTCAGAAGTCACAAGCTACATAGTAAAAGCTTAAGAGCTTCCTATACTAGTTAACAGGCAGTTTTTCTGATGGTGTGAAATTTTGTTTATTTTCATTTGAGGACTAAAAGATGCAAACCTCTAAATTAGTAAAAAAAAAAAAAAAAAGTCCATCAGACTTTCAGTGAATGTGGCTACTTAAGAATAGAAAATTGTTAAAATTTAGGGAATCATAGCCTACAGACTAAAATAAAAAAACATGTTTCAGTTTAGTCTAATTTTGAATTAATTATGAGATCACCTGTGAGCATCTTAGACCTACTGACCCAGACCTACTCGGTAGCCATCAGCAACTCAATAGCATCCCCATGTGATTCAATTGCTTATTCAGTCACAAACACACTGATATTCGGCAGTATTTTAGAGTGAAAAATGCTAAAATACTCAAGGGAACCTCACAAAGCTCACAGAACATGGGATTAAAAAGTAACTCAGTACAGATGTTTGGCCTAGTGGTTAAGTCCTCCACATCCCATACTGGATGTGATTGGGATCTAGTCCCAGCTCCACTCCTGACTCCAGCTTTCTGCTGAATCAGACCCTAGGAGGCAGTCAGAATGGCTCAAGCAGTTGGGTCCCTGCCACCACGGGTAAGCTGGCTTGTGTTTCTGGCTGTTGACTTGATCAGTGTGGCATTTGAGGAGTGTACCAGCATTCTCTCTCAATCTCTTGCTGCCTCTCAAATAATTTTCAAAAGATTTTTTAAATTTATTTGAAAGGCAGAGTTAGAGAGAGGGAGACAGTTTCCTATCTGCCCATCTTCTGGTTCACTTGCAAGTAGCCACAACGGCCACGACTGGGCCAGGCCAAATCCAGAAGTCAAGAGCTTCCTCTGGCTTCCCGTGTGAGTGGCAGAGACTCAAGCCCTTGGACCATCACCTGCTGTTCTTTTTCCAGGCTGAACCAAAAGTAGAACAGCTATAACTTGAAGTGATGCCCAGATAACATGCTGGCACTGTAGACTGTGGCTTTTCCCACTTTGTCACAGTGCCAGCCCCTCAAATATTATTTAAAGATTTAAGGGCCTGGCGCAGTGGCCTAGCGGCTAAAGTCCTCACCTTGAACATGCCGGGATTCCATATGGGTGCCGGTTTTATTCCCAGTGGCCCTGCTTCCCATCTAGCTCCCTGCTTGTGGCCTGGGAAAGCAGTGGAGGACAGCCCAAAGCTTTGGGACCCTGCAACCATGTTGGAGAGCTGGAAGAAGTTCCTGGCTCCTGGTTTCGGATTGGCACAGCACTGGCTGTTGTGGTCACTTGGAGAGTAAATCATCAGATGGAAGATCTTCCTCTCTATCTCTCCTCCTCTCTGTATATCTGACTTTGTAGTAAAAATAAGTAAATCTTAAAAAAAGATTTATTAGTTATATTTAAAATTCAGATTTACAGTTTGCCACAGTGCCAGAGTTGGGATGATCTGAAGCCAGGAGCCAGGATATTCTGGTTCTTCCACATGGGTACAGGGACTAAAGGCTTTGGGCCATTCTCTGCTGCTTTCCAAGGCAAAAAGCAGGAATTGGATAGGAAGAGGAGCAGCATCCATATGGCATGTCAACATTTGAAGGTGGAGGATTAGCCTGTTGTGAGCCATGGTGCTGGCCCCCTGAAATATTTTTTAAAATTTATTTTGATGCAGTTAAAAATTGAAATCCATATGTATCCGAGGTCTTCAAAATGGGCAAAATGAGTACTATAAAACAAAACCAAACCAAAAACAAGGCCCCAGCTGTAGGCAGCTGTCTACCTTGCTTTATATCTTGACAAGTGATACACTGCTTAGAGAAAAAGCAGCCTATAGCTGGCAGGTACTCTGGGCTTGCCTAATGCCAAATGTGTGTTAACTGTATCAGCGTGCTGCCATAATTGCCTATTCTTTAGTGTTGGATCTGCTCGAGCTTGGCATTTATGGAAAGAGATCTAAACGTCCAGACTTTGATTCCTAAGACAGGCCAGATTGGGAAAAGACAGGTGGCAGGCCCCATGCAAGGGTGCTGAGGCAGAACACTCACAGTGATGTCATGCCTTGATGCTAGGCAATGGGCTGGGGACAGGCAGTCCATGGGTCCTACACCAGGATCCAAGGAAGCCCCTCCTGTGGTGTACCATGGCTTTAGGCCACGGACATGAGGCTAGGAATGGGGGAGGGGTAAATGCGCTCCACTGCTGCCCTTTGGCAGACCAGGGCTGGACAGGTCCCAGACAGGAGCAGCAAGCTATTGTGACCTGAGACTGGGGATTTAGGGAGGCCACACTCATGGCACGCCATGGCCCTAGACCAGGGACATGAGGCTAGGATCCTTGGAGTGCAGGGCACTAATGGCCTTTGGCATATCAAGGGAATGATTCCAGTGTCCTAGGCAGGCTACACATCTGTAACACACTGCTGTGTCAAGACACGGGCCTGAGACCAGCATCCTGGCTGGGGAGGGCGTACCAAAGTTATTACCACATTATTGGTGGATGGCTTTTGGCAGGTCAGGTGCCTGACAAGCTGTAAGCAGGTCAGGTCCATGGGTGTCATTACACCAGTTTGGGTGTGGGCAGTCTGGAGCCTTCATGGATTGTAGGCAAGGCCACACCCCCAGCAAGACATTATGCTAGGCAAGGGGCCTAAGGCCAGGGTCCCTTGGATAGACCACTGTCCCGAGCCCCACCCCCGGCCCTGAGTGCCTTAGGCATCACCAGGAATCCAGGACTTTCTTGTTCACTTGGCATCAGGCGTGGCAGTATCTCCAACCTCAGGGATCACAGCCTTGACAGGGGGTTGGCAGAGGGGAGGGTGTGACCTGATATTGGGATAGACAGTACATGTTATGCCACACCCTATGCTGTCATTTAATGTCAGTTTAAGCTCATAGACTATATAGCTGTGACTATCATTGCAACTGCTTATTTCCTAAACAGGATAAAGCACTATTGCTGAATACCAGAATAGCACTGTTTACTCTCGCTTGTGATCAACGAAGCGTGCACCTTCTCTACGCAGGCCTGCACTTCTTCAGTATTTAAAATATCATAGTTATGTGAATTACTATGCAATTGATTCACAATTGTTATCAAACCAGAACTTACTAAGTTTGTTCTTCGTGTATTGATGCGTGTTGGAGAGGAAGGAGGAATTTTGAGAAGCGTAGTCAATGAGGCAGGGGAGTGGTAGGCACATTTATTTTGGGAAAGTGAATGGGTCTTAAAATTTCTGTTCAGAACATGCATAGAAAGCCCTACTAATCAAGAATTCTAAAACTGCTGCCATAAACCCCCAAACCCCACTCAGAATGGATCCCAATAAAGCAGATGGGAGAATCGATCAAGTGTCACCAAATCTGAACAGAGCTAGAAGAACCCTTGGAGCTCTTCACCAGTTAGCTGTGCAATGATGTGATCCCAAATTTTATGAAATCTGCTTTTTCACTTTATTGGTTTTTTATTTTCATTGTGATGGAAAAAGCATTTGTCAGATAATATAAGGCTAATCTTTGCTCATTTCCCTGCTGTAACCTTTGGAAGGAAGTCACTATGTATAGTGAATAGGCAGAATAGGGAATTATACTTCATATCTGTAGAAGAATATATAAGTTATTTGGAATTCTTCTGCATGAGAAATTGATATATTCTCTCACATGATTTTTTTTTGTTCAATCATTTATTCATGCCAGTATAGACTCTTTTATTTTTATACTTTGGGGGATAATTTCATTCGGTAGACTTGACTTTCTTACTCATGTCATTCCATTTTGACCAGACCCAGACCCCTTCAGACCCCCCACTCCCAGGGCTCACAGATCTGGTACCCACTGTGCAGGCAGACCCAAGGATCTGGACCAGGCAACCAGACCCCCAACCCCTGGAGCTCATGGACCTGGCATCCACAACACAGGCAGGCCCGGGGACTTAGGTCAGGAGACCCAGGCCCCTCCGGACTTCCTATCCCTGGGGCTCATGAACCTGGCACCTACTGCCCCCAGAATGGTATAACTCATCTCATTTCTGCATCTACCAGTGGGAGCTTCAGCCTAGGTTGATCCAACCTGCTCCCGGTTCCAGCTTATGTTGCTTGGTGCTGCAGCCTAGCCTTATCCAGTCAGCCCCCTGTCCTAATTCCACTGTGAACTGGCTGGTGTTGCATCTGACCCAGCCCTTCCTGCACTCCATCCTGGCTCTTGGCTCTGACAGTAGATGTTATGAACTGATCTTGCCCGGCCCACACCCATACCCAATCGATCCGCATGTATGCCAGCAAGTACTGTAACTTGGCCTGAGCCTGATTTGGGCTGCTCCTTGTCTTGGTCCTTGCACTTAACCTTCAGGGACTGCAACCTGACAAAGGAGTTCACCAAGCTTCTCTATCCGGTCTTATCCCAGTAGCAGATCTTGCACACACTGGTGGGTCCTTGGCCCGGGTTGACTTTGTCTACCTCTTGTCCTGGTAGGAATGGTGTCCCTGCTCAATGGAACAGTAACCTTTCTGGTTCTTACTGTTGGGTATTGCAGCCCAGCCATACCTGGTCCATGCCCAGACCCAACTCTCACATGGTTCAGTGGGAGCTGAGACTTTCTCAGCCCGTTCCACACCAACTCTGACTCTCATGAGTACCAATTGGTGCTGGAGTCTAGCCCAGTCTGCCAGTCCTGAGATCCAGTGGACACACATGTGGAGGGAGCTTGCAGCACAATTGACAATCATCAGTAGGAACTTCAGCCCAGTTGGGGCATCCCCTTAGCTCCCCAACCAAGCCTATTCCCAGCTGCATGTCTTGTGCATGCCAACGGAGATTGCTATTTCTTATGGGTGAGCCCACATACTTCCTCAAAGATTCTACTCACAGACCTGATTCTTTCACATATTTGTCGACTTCATGGCCCAGCCTCACAGTACCTGTTTTCTGATGCTCTCTGGTGGGTTCCATGTTGTAGCCCCTCAAGTAGAGTGGCCTTGTCCATGGATGTCCTGGAGAAGTCATTCCTCACCTGGGCATGAACCCACAGGTCCCTGTTCATCCGCACCTGTACCACTCTCCAGACTCCCTGTAACCCCACACCCTCAAGTTCCTAGAATACACCACCAGGCGGCACCATACCAGAGTTCCCCCAGGACGCAGCTGGAGAAGTAAAACACACTGGCCTCCAGCACAGATTGACTTAGAGTCCTTCAGTAGATTTTTGAGCTATGCAATACTTGAAGTTCATTTTTCTACACTTCCCCATCAAGCCCTAGAAACAGCTTATTTGTCCCAAGAGTCTTATCCCTTTTAGTATAAAATTGTGTTGGAAGTCAATATCTGGGTACTAGACATATTTCTTGCTATCTGATTGTTTTTTTCAGGTACTTTGAAATGAAGCTGGATCTTCAAAAATGTTCAGGGAACATGGAATTAAAACATATCTGTTTCAGTGTGAAACACTTGCACCAAATCCTTGCATAACTCTTTTTAGTAGTATACATTTTCATTAACTTTTTGAAGAGCCCCCATGTACATGGATTTCAAAAGGCTTTTGTGTGGTCCTGGTGCGATAGCCTAATGGCGAAAGTCTTCATCTTGCGTGCGCTAGGATCCCATATGGGCGCTGGTTTGTATCCCAGCTGCTCCTTTTCCCATCCAGCTCCCTGCTTGTGGCCTGTGAAAGCAGCAGAGGATGACCCAAAGCCTTGGGACCCTGCACGCATGTAGCAGGTGGGAAAGAAGCTCTTGGTGACTGGATCGGCTCAGCTCCAGCCATTGTGGAGATGGAAGATCTTGCTCTCTGTCTCCTCTTCTCCTGTAAATCTGACTTTCCAATAATTAAAAAAAAAGTTTTTGTGCTAAAACATTTACCTTTTAATTCCTTTCTCCATAAACATTTGAGTATTATATATAAAGATAGATACTCGGTGTATATGCAACTGAAGAATAGTGATTTTTCCACTTGCTACTTGATTAATTCCCTATTTAGCAGAGGAAATGTGATTATAAAATAAACATATGATCACAAAGTAACTTAAAAGGACATAAGTGTAAAAATTTTAAAAAAATAAGAGAAGGAATAATGAGAATAAGGGAGGGTAATAAGAGAAGTACCATTATACTCTTGAGACTGTGTATATATGTCGCGCCCACGTGTCTTACCGCCCAGCAATAAGACGCAGACGCGAGTGAAGCCTCCTGCGGTAAAATTTATTGTGCACACCAACATGAAGAGGAGGGACGCCGAACCCCGGCAGGCTTTCTGCTCTTATGTGCTGTCTGGCCCCGCCTCCGCCGATGATAGGTCGGTGTCATGATTACGCAGGGTTCTGGGCGACTGGATTCGTCAGTCCCAGTGTTTACGTGCCTGCCACGCCACAGCTCACTGCGCATGCGCTAGGCGCCTGCGCAGTACAGTGAATGCTACGTGACTCTGCACCAAACACCAAGATGTGGCTTTTCTGGCCGGCGCCATTTTGGGTACGGCATGTAGCCAGTACATACAGATATGGCTGGCAACATATATAAAATAATGAAATTTGGTCCCCTTATGTAAATAAAAAGGTAAAAAGTTAAAAATAAAAAATCAGTTTAAAATGCTATGGGCTTTAAGAAGATTGGATAAGAAAGCTTTGGTTCATCTACTCCATGGAATACTACTCAGCTATTAAAAAAAACAAAATGCAGTTCTTTGTGGCTAAATGGGCCCAACTGGAAACTATAATGCTAAGGGAAATGAGCGAATCCCAAAAGGTTAGATACCACATGTTTGCCTTGATTTAACCTGTAAATTTTGTTTGTTTGTTAGTTATTTTTTGAACCTGTCATTGATACTGTCTCAACCCATGTGTTTTGAAGAATTGAACTTGCATTATTTTTAACATATTGTTTACTAAATACTATGTCAATTAATTCCATAACATTGTGTATTGTTGCTGATGTTTTGTTGGGGCTTTTAACTGACTGGAACTTTACTCTGTTAGCTCTACCTTCAGACCAGAGAAGGTCTCCCCAAGAAGCCACTGAACTTATTTGGACAATAAGATGCTGGACTTTATGCTAGGTATATGCTTGCAATGAAGGAATCTCAACTGAACTTGAACTGTGGTTATGCAGCAAGGTGGAGGAATCCACCATTGGGGGAAGGTTGTGGGAGGGGTGGGGGGAATCCCAGTGCCTATAAAACTGTATCACATTATACAATGTTAACAACAATTAAAAAGAAGTAATAAAACAATTAAAAAAAAGAATTGCAAAAAAAATGCTATGGGCTTTAACACATGAATAGTGTGGCGTGCATTCACCATCAGATTCCTACTGAATAGGTTCACTGCCTTAAAAACCACCTGTGCACCACCTTTTCAGTCCTCGCCACCTCCCTCCGAAGCCATGGCAAATGCCGGTTTTAGTCACTGTAGTTTTACCTTTTCAGAATGCCACATGAGTGAACTCATAGTGTATAGCATTTTCCAGACTGGCTTGTTTCACTTAGTAACATGAATTTATTTTTTTTCCCATAGCTTTTCATGGCTTAGTAACTCATTTCTTTTTTTATTGATGGATAATACTTTATGTTCTTGATTTATCAAATTTATTTATTCATTCAGGTGTTGCTTCCAAATTTTTAATTTTTTTTGCAAGTGTAGGAAATCTATATAAAGTTCACATGCAGCTTTTTGCTTTAGAATAAGTAATTCACAGCAGTGCTGTAAATGGCTGGAGTATGACTGCCAGAACATCGTCAGACTGCTTTGGACTCCGTAAGAAATCACTAAACCGACTCCCAAAGTGGCTGTGCCGTTTTGTATTTAGTGGTATTTTGTTATTTTAATATTAATATACTTTAAAAACTTTGCCTTATCAGTTATCTTTCACCATGTTAGCAGATATAGTGCTCTTTAATACAATAGTACACATGATGGGTATTTTATTGTAATTTTCTGTTCAAATAGATTCAGTGCTAATACTTTCCTGTTGTTCGTGCAGCAGTTTTTGGTTAACTAAGTTCATTCTCTAATACTTTTTTCCTCAGGAAGGATTCATTCCCTGATTTCATGTAATGCTTGAGAGTATTTGTCCTTTTTCATTGAGAAATATCTTCCACATTTCCTTTCCTGCATATTACTTTATCTGCTGCATGACAGTTTAAGGTCAGCATGACCTCCCCCTCTTGTTTCCATTTGTTTTCCCTGAGTCTCCAAAGAAGTCATTCTATCTGTGAAATCTAGGAATTTTACTAGGAGAGTTTTATTGTCTGTTGTTCCTGGTACATCGTATATCTTTAAACTATGACTAGAAATATCTCATTGAATATCAGGAATGTTTTATATTATTCTTTGAATAAGTATTCTCTATTCTAGTTTGTTCTGGCCTTTTTTTCTGGGAACTCAATAGGGCAAGTGTTGGATCCCCTATTTATGTCTTTCAAAGTCAAGAGTTTCTAACTTTTATACTCCTTTTCATTTCTTTGATAACTTTTTCAATGTCTCTTTTTATTGCTGTTAGTATGTCTTTCATTTCTGCAGTAGTTTAATTTTTCTTTCACTCCTTTCCTGAGCTCTTCCAATTCATTGCAATCTTCCGTCTTATCTTTTCCTTCTGAAGCACTTTTCTTTGAGTTCACTTCTTGTTTATGGTGTTCTGTTTTGTTGTTGTCTAAAAATATTTTATGTATTTGTAAAACAAAGGTAGTTATGGTGGGGGGAGAGATCTTCCCTGTGTTGCTTGACTCCCCAAATAGCATGATGACCAGGGGTGGGCAAGGCTGAAAAGGGGAGTCCCGGATCTCCATCCTCATCTCCCACATGGGTGTGGTGATCCAAGCACTTGTGTCATTCTTGCCTGTGTTTCTGGACTGTAAGCAGGAAGCTGGATCATAATTGGAACTGCTGGGACTTGAATTGGCACCCATTTGAGATGATATTGTTGCAAGAAGTGGCTTAACCAGCATGATGCCAGCCTTGTTTTTGTTTGTTTTATTTTATTTATAAGGCAAAGCATTTCCCCCCATTGATTTTTTGGAATTCTTTCCCAGATTTTTTTTTTTTTTTACGTTTTTCTTCTCTCATTTTTTCCTCTGTAACTTACTTGCATTTGTGCCGGTTCCTTTTAAATATTTCTTCAAAAAAGGTAATTTGTCTTATACAGGCTGTTTCTGGGAAAACACAATAGAGGGTGGGTCAGGGAAGAATTCCAAGGCAGCAGTAGCATCCTGATTCACATGAAGGCCTGTAAGGTACAGGATTTTGAGTCAGTGAGTGTTTTACTGCCTCCTAACACTCAATACCATTTTTGGTCCCTTTTGTAATTTCTCCTATGATGCAGGAACTGGAAGTTTGGGAGCAGCATTTCTTACTGAGATTTTGCTTCTAAGAGATACTCATGCAAGACATATCACATGAAAAGGAAGAAGTAGTTACTCCTTTTTGGGTGTTGGTGTTGAGCTTGTGATGTGGGAGGGATGATGTTTCAATTCTTGCACACATCACGCACCTCAGGGCTGCAGCCAACTGCGACCACTGGTATTGTCTTCTGTAGTTTCTCATCTGGATGACATTAGCAGCATTCTGATTTCCTGGGAACTAGTGATAATACTGGGAGCTAGCTGTTTCCTTCCTTGACCTTTGCTTCTCCATTCTTTCCAATTGTTTTATAAGCCCCCGATTATTCTAGAAATCCCAGTGTGCTGCCTCTTTTCCTAATCAAGCTCTACTTGGCACATAGTCATTTAGTGCAAGGCGTTTTCCCCTTCAACAGGTAAAGATCACCAGCTGAAATGCTGCCTTTCACACACAGGATTTTCTCCATCCTGAATCATAGTTGCAAATATGATATGCATCCACATTGTGTTATTTAGTCTTGTCTTCCTGCTACTCTGACATTGGTAGAATTTTGGGAAGTCTTTACTGCCTGGAAATCCTACATGACCCAGACTAGACACAAGCAAATTGAAGCTGACCTTACCTTTGCATGCCATTGAGTTTGGAGATACATAAATATGCTCTCCATGGTCCCTACATGTGATTTGTAGCTACAGATATGCTTGTTTCATGTCCTCTGTCACCCTGTTCAATTTTTCAGTGCTCAGGAAAACACTGTCATATTCATTTACTACTTCAACAAACATGTAGAGAGAGTGTTTTGAATGTGTCCTACACTTTTTAATGTTGTTTAAGTCTTAATAGCTAAAGGATTCTATGCTTTTCTTTATGTACATACGTTTAGATATCTTTTTATTCCATTAAGCTACATCAGCCAATAGTGTTTCATATTTTATAGCTGATGATTGCGTTGTGTTATTTTCTTTGACACATTTTCACACAGCAAAGAGAAGGACCATAAAAGAGTCAAACATATAACAAACTGTTTCAAGACTCAAAACACACACATAAGAGCTTATAAACTCTTAAAAGCTTCGCTTTTCAGTCCAATTACAATGTATTACATACAGAAAAACAGGTTTTGGCATTGAAATCAATCAATCCAAGTTCACTTAGTCAGTGAAAATATTTGAACTAGACCCAGATCTTTGGATTCCTACTCCATTGTCCTTAACATGACTTCACACTACTTTTTTTGTTCCACTTGTAAGTATAGAGAACGCCTGGCTAGCTGAGACACAGTGGGACATCACTTGGGATCTCAGACAGTCAGAATGCAGAATGAGGGCATTTTTGAAGGGCTGTAGTTGGAGGAGAAAGGCACATAAAAATGAGAAATGAAAGGCCACACAAATCATAGATCAGGTTTCCAACTTCAGGACAATCCTGTCTAGAGGAGGGTTATATAGGAATGTGCCTGCCTGGCTTTATGAAGATCAAATAACATAGTACATAGTATCTTTCCTGTGGTCTTCAAGCAATTACTGTTTTCCTCATGAGTGTAGTGTTCAGTTATGCAGCTCCCTTTGGTTCAGAGAACCAAGATTGCAGGCCTGTTTGTTCACTGGGAAGATGTTTTCTGAAGGACAGGGATCCTTCTAATATGCAACACTGATTGAATTGGGAACATATCCAGCAGAGTAGTTCAGAGTCCTGTAAACTATCTCGGGATATTTTGTGTCACCCAATCAGCCCTCTGTAACAATAATGGTGTTTAGTTGTATTTTCTTTTATAAACACGAAGTAGTTTATTGACACAATGAAATACTACACAACCCACTGAGAATGAATCATGTACAAACACATGCAACAACAACAAATCCTACATAGTGTTGAGCAAAAGAAGCCAGATAACAATGAAGCATACTGTTGAATTCTATTCATATAACACCCAAAGGAGACAAAACTAATCTATGCTTTCAGGACTCGGGATAGTGGTTACCCTCAGGGAGGTAGTGACTGAAAGGGAGCCTGATGGTGTGGCTTCTAGGCGATGACTGCTTCCAATGGGTTTGGTAAACATCACTGCCAAGGCGTTATATTGCAATAGGAAGCTATGAAAGCACTTGGCTTCTGCCTGGACACTCAGCTCCTCCTCTCATTCTCTCCCATTGCTACCTATGCTTGTGATCTCAAGTCAACACATTAAACTCAATGTGCTGCTGAAGACACAGTCTCCCAACTGTGAAACCAGTCTATCTGTGCCTTTCTGCCAGTGTATTTTGAATAGACGGCTCAGGATATGCTTCTCAAAGGGAACTTGATGAATGTAAAGGAGTGAGCCATGGAGAAAATGACAGCAAAATGTCCTATGGGGAGGACAAAGTGAGGTGGGAAATGCCAATATTTCAAAATTAAGAATACCTCAATATTCTTGGAGTGTCACTCATGGCAGAGTGTTGGGACATGATGTCAAAGATGTAGGAGAGAGATGCTATACAGCCCTTTATTCCATGATGAAGTGTTCTGGCTTCATTCTCAGAAAGACTATCTTGAAATAATTAGACTCACAAAAATCTGCATGCTGATAGAGGTACCTTTCATCTAGTTCCCTACAATGGAGTGACACCTAGAATAACAATAGGACAATATTAAAACCAGAAAACCAAAGTTGGTATAAGCTACACAGGTTATTGAGATTTCACCAGTATTAAATACACTTGTCTTTGTATATGTGTGTAGTTGTATGCAACTCCATCACCCTCATCTACCACCTGTCCCCATTTCTCCTTTTCCATTCTTCCTCGCTCTCCCCTTGTCTCTGCCCTTCCTTCTCCTCTCTCCCCTCCTCTTCTGACCTTTCTCCTTCCTCCCATCCTCGCTCCTCTTCTCTCAATTCCTCTACCTTTGTTTCCCCTCTCTTCACCTCCCCTTTCTTCTCTCCCCTCCCTCCCTCCTTCCTTCTCCATCTCCCCTCCTCTCTTGTCCTCTCTTCTCTTAACCCCTTGTCTCCACTCTCCTCTATATTCTCCCTCATTTCCCCCTCTCCTCTTCCTCACCTCTCTTTCCCATTTCCCCTCCCATTCCCTCTCCCTTTCCTTCTCCTCCCCTTTCCGTTCTTCCTCCCTCTTTCTCACCTCCCCATTCTGAAGGAGCTGAGTGCATCAGTGGACAAGGGAGCTATTCACAAGCTAGGAACACCCGGGCTTGTGTCTAACCTTGGAACATCAAGTGATAGACCGAAATCCACAAGTTCATCTCTCCTTTGTGGCTCCCTCTGGTTAAAAATAACAGAAGAGAGCATCCCTGTCCTCAGTACTATCTCTTCTTATGTTGTCCTTGAATTGTAAATAGCAGACCAAGCATACCAAGATGCTGTGTTAGTTTCTTCTCTCTTACTTTTTTCTAGTTTTGCTACCATAAGAAAAATTATTCTAAGAATTGCTAGCTTCACATAAGATAAGAATTAATGAAAGCCTTTGTGTGATATCTGCATTCTTTTGGGGGTACACAACTCTCTGTATTCTGAAATAAAGTGTGTTATCCGGAAAATGTGGATGATGGCCACAGTGTAGAATAATACAATCATTTCTCCATTAAGCTTTTTCTTGTCTGTTTGATTAATCCTGACACCATTCCTTCTCACCTTCCTCCTCTGCTCTCCACTCTACTTCCTCTCTCCTCCCCCTGCTCTCCTGTCTTCCCCATCTTCTCTTCCTTCTCATTTCTTTCTCATCTTCTCCCTTCTTCTTCTCCCCTTGCTACTGTTTTTCATTCTCCCATCCTCTGCCCTCTCAGATCTGACCTGATCTCCTCCGTGAAGGCCTTATCTATTAACCTCCTCACATTGGGGTTTATTTATTTGAGAGAGACAGAGAGAGAGAGAGAGAGAGAGAGAGAGAGAGAAACAAACTGACTGTCTGAGAGAAACCAGGATTCAAATAGTGCCCTTATGGGATTCCAGCATTGCAGGCAATAACTTTATCCACAATGCCAGCCTCCAGATCTGTTTCAGCATACAAATTTAAGGGGACAGAAATAACCACACAGTAGTGAGCTAAGAAAGATGAAATGAGTGCACATTTATGCTATTGAAGGGGCTGAATTGAAAGATGTCTCTAAACTCTTCTAAAGCAGGCACTATCAGTTTGGAAAATGACTTTTCAGAAAAAGATTGCTCTACTAAGTAATAGTAAATGTATGTTCAAAGAGCAGGGAATGGATGGGTTTTTGATGTAATGATTAAGGTTCTGTTTGGAATGCCCACATCCCCTACCAGCGTGATTGTGTGCAAGTCCCAGCTCTACTTCTAATCCAGCTACATGTTAATGTACATTGTGGAGGTGACAGGTGATGAAGTATTTGGGCCCTTGCACTCTATATGGAAGACATGGGTGGGATTCTGTACTGCTGGCATTGGTCTGGCACAATTCTGGTTGCTACAGGCATTTGGGAAGTGAACCTGAGGGTGGAAATTCTCTCAGGTAAAAATAAAATAAATAGATAAAAAAGATAAAATTACAAAGAAACAGATCACAGAAGGCTTGCATATTGCTGAGGTATGTATTATTCTTTTTTTAATTTAAAAAAGTTTTTTTTAAAGATTTATTTTATTTTTATTGGAGAGGCGGATATACAGAGAGGAGAGACAGAGAGGAAAGTCTTCCGTCCGATGATTCACTCCCCAAGCGGCCACAACGGCTGGGGCTGAGCCAATCCGAAGCCAGGAGCCTCTTCTGGGTCTCCCACACAGGTGCAGGATCCCAAAGCTTGGGCCATCCTCAACTGCTTTCCAAGGCCACAGGCAGGGAGCTGGATGGGAAGTGGGGCTGCCGGGATTAGAACCGGCGCTCATATGGGATCCCAGGCGTGCAAGGTGAGGACCTTAACCACTATACCATCGCGCTGGGCCCGGGATGTATTATTCTGTCTGAGGTAGGTTTGTTCAGCTGTTGAGAATACAATGTTAATAAGGCCAGAGGCAAAAGCCAACTCCAACATGGGCCAAGGAACTTCACTCTTCACACTATAGACCTTCCTCCAACACTCTTCGACTGATCAGTATGTGCCACTGACCATTCCAAATAGCTGAATACATTATCTATAATCTTCATGAAAATGAAACAGTTTGAAGTAACAATCTTAAGTACATTTTAAGTACAGAAGTATAAGATGGATTTTGTGGAGCCCGGTGCAATGGCTCAGTGACTAAATCTTTGCCTTGCACATGCTGGTATTCCATATGTGTGACAGGTCTTGTTCTGGCTGCTCCACTTTCCATCCAGCTACCTGCTTTTGGCCTTGAAAAGCAGTTGAGAATGCCTCAGAGCTTAGGGACCTTGCACCTACATGGGAGACCTGGAAGAAGCTCCTGGTTCCTGGCTTTGGATTAGCTCAGTTCTAGCCATTGCGGACATTTGGGGAGCAAACCACTGGATGGAAAATCTTTCTCTGTGTTTCCCCTTTCTGTAAATCCGACTTTTCCAACAAAAATAAGAATAAAAAAAAATCTTTTGAAAGTTGAATTTTGTGGTCCATGTTAGAAAAGAGTCTTAGATTAATAAAACACCTATATGTGGTCTGTGGAAATGAGTTCCTCTGATATTAGTAAGTATTCTATGGAAAAATGATTCTGGGATTAAATAATTGCGTAAATTCTGAGTTAAAGGAAGCCATAGCATTTGTCAGGGACTTTATTGCACTAAAAATGTTCCATGCCTTGCACATTGTAATTTTTAGCATTTTTCTAATTTATTTGACTGGGGAGCCACTTTTTAAAGACCACAGCTATTTTACATTTCGCAAGAGACTATTTGGGACATAAGCCAGTTTGAGACATATCAACCTTGATTAACCTTGATATGGGCCTTGATAAGAGTCTTGATTAACCTGAAGCATGAGGCAATGCTAACTTGAGGACTGGACAATCATTTAAGAGAAGATGGTCATAGAGGGATGATGTCTATTGAACTCATGTGGGTTACATTAGCTTTCTGCCTACTTAGTAAAAAAAAAAAAAATCTGTGATTCATTCTGATACTGAATGAAAACCAAACTGTCTTTCAGGGTTCTCAAATATAAAATAAAGTTACAGATGAGATGATAACTAGTTCAATTGATAATAAAAGATTGGTGGCAGCAGAGTTAATATGTCTACTTCTTACAATAGCTGATTGGACTGTAGACAGAACTAAAAAGAAATATGGGTGATTCACTACTTCCCTAACAAATATTCTGCCTTCCTATGGTTTAAATGCGCTGATAAAACTTTGATGAGAATGCTGGCATTAGACAGGGGCATTGCCCTCCAGAAGGTTAATGCTGGTCACATGGAGTGAGGGAATTAACATGCGAGTGGTTGATTATAGAAAGAGTAAGGCTGAACCCTCCCTCTCTCTTGGCTTTCTTGACCCTTCATGTGATCTCACCCTTTCACACATGCTTCTGCAAGGGTCGCATCTATCATGTTGTGACACAGGCCACTGGCTCTCATCAGAACCTAGAAGATACTGCTACCATGTTATTAAATCTGCAGAAACTCATAACTAAATAGAGCTCTTTCGCTTTTTGAGGTTTATTTTTTATTTACTTGAAAAGCAGGGAGATACCTTTGATCCACTGGCTTACTCCAAATCCAGAGCTTAGAATTCCAACTGGGTCTCCCATATATTCCCCAAATACTTGGCTCCTCTTCTGCTGTTTTTCTAAGTGCATTAGCAGAGAACTGAATCAGAAGCAGAGCAGGGGACTTGAACTGATTCTCCAATATGGGATGCTGGCATCTCAGGCAGCAGCTCGACATGTTGTGGTAAAACACTGGTCCCAGAACGTTCTCCTTGATAAAGTAGCCAACCTCAGTCACTTTATTATAGCAATAGAAAACAAACACTACTCCTTTGTGCCTGGTGCGACCATGCAGTCAGGTCCCCAGCCTGTGTTCTGAGCATCTTCCCTTCTTTCTTCCTTCCTTTTTCCTTGCATTCTTTCTTGTGTCACCCCAACCATTGCCTTGACCTTGGGTACCACTTCACATTCTTGTGTCTTTGACCCAAAGCTCTGTCCCGAGTCTCAGACTTGCATCTATAGTCAGATGTCTCACTGGTACTCCAAATTCATTCTTTCCCAACTCAGACCCACTATTGCTTTGTACTTCCAACCTGTGCTCCTAGTTGTGCTTGGAACTGTGTGACAGGGATGTTTCTCAACACAAAGTGGTTGGACTGGTGTTGAGGATGTATTCTGAGTGAGAGTTTGAAAACAAATAATTTCCAGGCCATTTCAATTGACAATTAGAAGTCCATGAACAGGGACAGCATAAGATCAGAGAACTTATAACCCTGCCTGGTGGGGTAGTTGCTGAGAAAATAAGAAAATCTGATAGAGAAGGGTGATATTTGATCTAGTGGTTAAAGCATCAATCAAAACATTCACCCTTGGCTAGTATTGTGGCATAACAAGCAAAGCCACTGCTTGGGACACTGTCATTCCATATGGTTCCTAGTTTATGTCCTAGCTCCACTTCTGGGTCCACTCCCTGTTAATGTGCCTGAGAAAAACAGCAGAGGACAGCCCAAGTGCTTGGGACCCTGCATCCATGTGGGAAATATGGTTGAAGCTCCTGGCTTCTGCTTGGACCAACCTTGCCCATTGCAGCCATCTGCAGTGTAAACCAATGGAGGGAAGTGTGCTCTCTCTCTCTCTCTCTCTCTCTCTCTCTCTCTCTCTCTGTAGCTGTGAGTTTGTGTGTGTGTGTGTGTGCATGCAATTCACTTTCCATATTGCAGTGCCTGGGTTCGAGCTGTGCTCTGCTCTTGACTCCAATTTCTTGCTAATGCAGACACTGGGATACAGCAAGCAATGACTCCAGTACCTAGCATCATGCCACCCAAACTGGAAACCTGGCAGCTTGGGTTCATGGTCTGAGGCCATTGAGGAGTGAACTAGCTTTAGGATATCTCTCTCATGCGATCTCTCCCTTTCGGTATGTGAGTGCTTATGTATATGTGTCTCATAGCTTTCTCTCTATTTTGTCTCTCTCTGCCTTGCAAATATATAAGTAATTTTTTCAAAAGAAATCAGTCTGAGATACAGACCCCATTTTTGTATGCGAATGTTCACTTCTGACAGTAAGGATGTCACAAGCCCAGCCCCTCAGTTCTTAGATATAAAAACAAAAATGAGGATCAGGAAAGGCAAAGAGACTGGCAATGTTGCTATTTTATTTGCTTTTGATAGTCCAATTGTTGGGACATGATGTCTATGATAAAAGCCATTGACAAATTAGAAAATTTGCTTTATAAAATCTTTAAATTTTAAGATGTCTTGATACAATGTCCATAACCTTGAAAAGTCTTTGCTTTTTCCACCACTTTAAGAGATTGGTCATGGCCTGTGGTTTTTAGCTGTATGGGGTGGGCTGTGTTATATTCAAACCAGGTTAGGATCATGTCACATTCCTGAGTCCAGAGTTCCAAGTGGGGAAATAATACCACTGTAGAATTTTCTTGAGGATTAAACAACTATAGTTTTTAAGTACCTCATTGTATTACTACATAGTGAATGGGGTTTAGTACTTCATGAAGTAGGAACTCAGTAACTCTTTTGTTTCACTTTATTTCTCTCAGAAAATGTATCATGATGTCCTTTCTCTCAGCGCACTGGATAGAGAATCCTGTTTGGGCAACATTGATGATCACTGCACTGCAACCACTCAGAGGAGAAAGAAAACACAAACGCTTAGACAAAGCATCTTTCTTACAGACACAGGATTTGAGTTTGGGAGTCTTTTTCAGAAAAATATTGTTATGCTTATATGTTAAGTGCATTCCTTTCTCCACATTGTGATTTTTTTCTTTTTTTAGTCTCACCTTGAAGTCTTCCTAATGTGAGTGACTGCAAGGCAAGACCACAATTCTCTAGGAGAACTCGGCTGGTAGGGCAAGAGGGGGCAGATTTGCAGTTCACTTCAATGTCAGAGGAGAAAAAGTGAGGCAGTGAAGCGAAACTGCATGGTCCATCAGAAATTCATTACCCTCAGGTCAGGTCATGTTAGCAGGAAATTCAGATCAACTTGTGGGTGATGAGAAAGATAAGACCTGTGGGACTATGCCTTCATTAAGGTCAGTGCGGACAATCATTCAGAATTTCCCCAGGATGTTTTGGATTGGTTGAGTCAAAGAAAACATTTGTGGAAAAGGGAGTTTCTTCAGATGTCTTTGATAAAGATCATTGGATTTTATCATAGTCGACAGCTGTGGAGTGTGTTGGCTGTTAGGTTTTGGATTAGTAAGATGAGGAGCCAACCATATAACATTTGGGGAAGTAAGGTTTAACAAGACCAAAAATGATGGGCCGGCACTATGGCTGAACAGACTAATCCTTTACCTTCAAGCACTGGGATCCCATCTAAGTGCTGGACCTTGTCCCAGCTGCTCCACTTTCATTCAAGCTCCTTGCTAATGGCCTGGGAAAACATCAGAGTATGGTCCAAAACCTTAGGCCCCTGCACACATGTGGGAGACCCAGAAGAGGCTCTTGGATTTGCAATGGTTCAGCTCTGTCTGTTAAGGCCATTTGGAGAGTAAACCAGTAAATGGAAGATCTCTCCCTGTCTCTCTTTCTTCCTGGAAATCCGTCTTTCAAAAAAAAAAAAAAAAAGACAAAGGTGATTGGGTTCTACTGTGCTTCAAACAACTTACATTTACCTAAAAGTGAATGCTAAGGCAGCACCTATGCTAATCTAATTTGCAAAACCTGTCGTTTGAATTGACACAGGAGACATGTACTCAGTAAAAGAGTCCATAAGCTAAGCAGTAATCATCAGTGCAACAGTAACTACAGTTATCATTTGGTTGACACTTTTGTGCTGGTGTGAAAATCACTTTAGATCTTCTATCCCATTTAATCACTCAACTGTAGCTGGAAGCAAATGTAATTGCACACAGGACAGCAAATTGTTATTGAGCAGACTAGTAACTGATGTGCCTTTTCTTTTGTTTGCTCAGTAGGTTGTTGAATGTAGGTGTTTGCTGTTGGTAAATCCTAGACAGAGATCATTCATTCTGCTGATGAAAGAATAGAAAGAGAAGGAGAATCATAACAGAAGACAGAAATGCAGAACTGGGAAGGCTAAGCATGAATGCAATGGGAGTAGAAAAGAAGCTTAAAAGCTTTAAAAGATTTATTTAGCTGGGACTTTGGGAGAAAAATGTCATATCTTGTCATATATTGTAAACCTACTTTATCTTGCCTCTTAAATTCCCAATATGGTAAATGCATGATGCAAAGGGCTTCTTTATACAGTATGCAAAGAATTCCTGACTGGATGGTGCCAGGGTCAAATGAAATATGTGTAGGTACTGCCAACACAGGGATAACACGGGACATGGAGCCCTGTTCATACTCTGGCTTTAATGGAAAAGCTGAGGACCCCTCATCTCAGCAGCTCCTTGTCAAGCCAAGAGAAGGCATCATGGAGCAGCCACAGGCACAGGGGCTGAGGGGCCAGTGAGGGAAGGTTCCGGGTAGAAAACTGTGAGGGTCCCCCTCAGGTTCGATGAGGTGTACCCGGTCCTGCAGATACAGTCCTGTGGCCTCCACTCAAGAATGACATTGTCTCCACTTAAAAGTTCCTATCTGGTCAAGTGCATGGAAAATTCTAGAAATAAGTATGTCAGGAGGGTGCTATGGTCCTTTCTTGATGATAAAAAAAAAAAAAATCCTGACAACAACACAAGCTGTGGCTTAGAGATATTAAGCAGGTCACTTGTAAGGAACTAAAGGAGCCCAAGTATGTGCCTGGTTCTATACTTATGCTATTAGCCAGTAACTTCTACCTCTAGTAATATGTTGGTTTTAAATATTTGTATCAGTGATAACTTTAGAGTGTAAGCTTGAGTAAGCCCATCATGTTCTTACTGGTGCTTTACCTATGCTCTCTGGTCAATGCTTAGGGGGTTTCTTTTGCACTTCCTCCTTCTGTAGCACCTTTGAGAAAGATCACACGCATAACTGTGATCATTTCTGGGAATACCTTCAGAGACTTCTCTGTCAAGTGTATGGCTCCAAGTGCAGGCATTTGGTTCAGTGACTAGGATGCCTACGTCCCATATTGGAGTAACTTGGTTTGAATCCTGGTTTGTGTGCAAATCTAGTTTTCTAACATACAGCCCAAAGATACCAAATGACAGCCCAAAAGATGGAACCATTTAGAGAGGGCAGTCAACTTCAGAACAAGCAAAGGAATTCAGACTCCTTTGTTGTGGCATTTGACAAATCACATTCACCAAGATGGAATGGGTGACAATTGGCCATTTGTAATTGGATTTAGCTGAAGAAAGTGCCAGAAAGTTGAGTGCCATGTTTCTCATGTACAGACATTTCATATTGTTCTCTGAGTCGTGCTGCCCTGACCTAGTACTGGGCCTTCTGACATATGGAGATGCGTGACCAGGCAGCACAGCCCTACCGCCTTTCCAGCTTGTCAGTTTGAAGCTTAGCTTTCCCATGTTCCAGAGAGTCCAATTGCCCCTGTACTCACGCTCCTGGCAAATGTGCCTTGAAACATTGCTTTGGAAATCATGGTACTCTGTCAAGATTCATGATGTTTTTCTGAAAACTCTAAAGCTGGAATTTCATGATTTAATTACAGGAAGGAAAATTTCATGGTCAAATACTAGTGATTTTGAGGTCAGACAAATGATCCTCTGTGCTTTTCTCTCCTTTCTGTTCCCTCCGCATCTCCTGAGCTTGGAGAAATAAATATTGGAGCGGCTGTGATCCTTACCTACCTCTCTTCCTCTGCTACCCTGCAATTCTACAGTCCTTGTGATGGTGAGCCCGGGATCTGCAGCTCGCATTGGATCCTTGCTCTTTGTTTGGCGCTGGACCAAAGAGGAAACTGGAGAAAAGCAGAGTAATAGGATAAGGCAGATAATGGGCTAAGACACTTGCTCCTCCAAGGTTGTCTTGCCGCTCCTGGATGGCCGGCTATGGCCCTTCACTGCGGCAGTGGAAGCTGGTTCCACTCTCCATCTTCTTTAGCACTTTCACAACCAATCCCAGGGTACCCCGCAGCCATACCAGGACTGTGTGAGTGTGTTCCCCTTTGCAGAATCCATGGCCTTCTGTCAGGATTTACAGTTTTCCACTGCCAGTTTAGCCATTTCCCACATTTGACTCTATGTTGCAATACTTAATATGGTCACTGTTTTTTTCCATGGGAGATTTTTTTTTTAATATCTTGATGTCAGAAATTATCTGAATCAATTATGAGAAAGGTTGCATTTCTCATCGATTTTCGGGATTTGGGGCACTGGTCCAAATTTTTGGAAACAAAAGGGGCCAAGAGAATGCTAAAAGGACAAAAATAGCTTTTGGTTGGTCCCTCATTGCTTTCATTTAATTACTTGCAGTTGGTTTTCAAGAAAGAGAAATGTATGCAGGTCATCTGTGGGTGTGTTTTGCCCTATTCTCAGATTTCTTTCTTTTCGTTAGTTTTTTTTTTTAAGATTTATTTATTTTTATTTGTAAAGTCGGATTTACAGAGAGAAGGAGAAACAGAAACAAAAATCTTCCATTTGCTATTTTACTTCCTAGATGGCCTCAAGGGCTGGAATTGACCTGATCCAAAGCCAGTAGTCAGGAGCTTCTTCTGGGTCTCCTATGCGCATGCAGCGTCTCAAATCTTTGGGCTGTCCTTGACTGCTTTTCCAAGACACAAACAGGGAACTGGATGAGAAGTGAAACAGCCGGACATGAACTGACACTCATATGGGATCCCAAAACTTCAAAGTTCTGCATAGTGAGCTCTCATGATATTAGTAGGCATGACCAGGGGAGGGGAAAGGGGGAGAACTATTGAATGGCCAATATATTTGGAAATTTGTGCGCGAAACAGTAGACTAACCAAAGGTCTCAAATTGCCAAGGGCATTTCCAGTATGTACTTTTGTCTCAGTGTATTTGCTAATACCATTCCTTTTACATTCAAAAAGTGGTCCAGTTTGCAACAAAACCCTGTATTTGAGACACAAACTATGCTGCATTTGCAAGATTTACCTCTGGAAAACTTAATTTTTTTAAAAAAAATTATTAATGTGAAGAGAACAGATTCCACAATTTTTCCAGGAGGGTCTTATAAGTTTTATTTATTTCTATTTGAAAGGCCAAGTCACAAAGAAAGGAAGGAAGAAAGGAAGGAAGGAAGGAAGGAAGGAAAGAAGGAAGAAAGAAAGGAAAGAAAGGAAAGAAGGAAAGGAAGGAAGGAAGGAAGGAAGGAAAGAAGGAAGGAAGAAAGAAAGAAAAAAGAAAGCGAGCTATCTGCTAGTTCACTTCCCAAATGGCAGCAGCAGCCACAGCTGAACTGACCTAAGGCTAGGAGCTTCTTCTGGGTCTCCTACATGCATGCAAGGTCCTGTGGACTTGGGCCATCCTCCACTACTTTTCCAGTCCGTACACAGAAAGCTGGATCAGAAGTGGAGCATCAGGGATATGAACTGGCACCCATTTGGGATGCTGACTCTAGCAGGTGGAGGATTAGACAGCTGAGTCACCATGCTGGTCCCTCCAGGAGAGTCTTATATTCTCTGTGGACTATATTTAGAATTATTTTTTTTTGTTATATTTGATTTTTGATAATAGCAAGCTGCATCAGCACAGTTCTGAAGAACAAGAAAAAATGTGAAAGCATCATCCACATGATTAGCCAGGGAAAGGCTTTCACACCTTTGAGTCTGAAGCTGACTGAGGTATTAGGAGGCTGGAAAGTGGGCACGGTAGTTAGGAAATTCGGGAGGCTTCTCTTTTCTTTCTATATTTGTGGGATCAAAGGCTGAAATCACCATGGGAGAAGAGAAAGGTTGAGGGGTGGGAGCAAATCTCTGTGCTTCATAGAAGATTCTCATTCCCTCCATTTCCCTGCCAAAGTCAGTACCAACTGCCTGTGGCTGCGCTGATCTCGGTGCCTTCAGGGACTTCATTCCCTCAGCTCGCAGATGACTGTCAGATGCTTCTGTTAAGGTGTCAGTGGATAAAAATGAATCAATAGATTTATAACTTTAAAGAATTGGGAAGCGATGAGCATTTTGCAGATATTTGATCTAGTAGCCACGATGCCTGTTTGCCACATCAAAATCCTTGGGTGCTCGTCCATCTTCTGGCTCCCAATTTGTTTTCTGTTAATGCAGACCCTGGAAGGTAGGAGGGAAGGGCTCACGTGATTGGGTTGCTGCCATTCATGTGTGACATGGATCAAGTTTCTGAACCCTAGCTTCAGCCTGGCATATTTCTGGTCTTTACAAGCATTGAGGAGTGAAACAGCTGGTAGGATTTCTCTCACACTCCTTGTTTCCTCTCTATTCAACTGAAAAATGGAGAAATAGTTCTTTTCCTAGAAATCTAAAACCCTGAAATATAAAACAGGTAAAAGTTTTGTTTCTTACATATGGGGGAATGAAAAAGAAAGCATATAGCATCTTGGTCTCAGGTTTGACTCCCCTTGTTAATACTTTCCGCTATTTTGGTAACCCTTGGGTCATGTCCTTAAAGCCATGGAAACTACTGGAAATTAAAAACACTGGTTTGGAGACACTTCTCAGAAATGGCCATATTTGGAATTCTAGAGTTTCCTTTCTCCTGTACTGAGGTATTCCAAAAGAGCTGTGTTTACAGGTCAGTACTTGAGGAAGCATGCCAGAGGCAGTAAGGAAGAAGTTGGAAAATAATGGGGCATCTCTTTGGAACATGGTGGGATATCTCTAAAAGGTATATCAGGTTAGACGCAGAAGAATAGGAAGGAAGTAGTGTTGGAGGCCCCAGGACATTCTCTGTTGTAGGGGAGAGAATAGACAGGCACGCACACGGAGAGCACATCCATGGGGACTTCTCTCCCTAGGAGTCCTCCCTGAAGAGGAATCCAGCTGCCAGGGGCCATCAGCTCTGTTAGGAATTGTGCAGCAAGAACGTCAGGGGTGCAACTTTTCAGGGGAAGGGGACTGCCAAGCTCCCGCCCTGATTCTTCACAGCCATGGTGGTGGGGAAGAGCCTCTCCAGAGGGGAGTACTTTCAAAGACCTTGCTTATCTTTTTTTCCAGGCCCCCTTCCCCCAAAGACTTTCCTGCATTTTAGCAGGGCAGACTGAAGTGACAGCTGAGCCCTGCAAGGCAGCAGGAACCTCAGAGCCCAGGCCCGTACAATGTTCCTTGCCATAGCAAATGGGTCAGGGAAATGGCTCAGGCCTCATTGGCATTGAGAGCCATCCTCTTTCCTCCTGCCTCCCCCAGCCTGACCCTGTGCACCTATCCAGTCTGTGGAGGCTCAGAGACACCTGCCCTGGGGATGGGTTTCCCAATGAGGTCAGAACACACATTATATGGTTGACTCACTGCTGGGGATGGTGCCTATGCCTGGGTGGAGAGGCGAATTGATGAAGTGAGCAGACTCTAAGCTGTGAATCACCTAGGTCACCATGGCACAGAACAACAATGGGACTTCCAAAAACCCAAACTGTTCCCTTATCCCTTCCTGCCACTGACTGTAACCCTCAGTCCACCATACCCATTACTCTTGCACCACTGACAAAATAGTAGCCTGATCTCTGTGGCCAATTCAGCACATCCTCCTGGAGTTCAAGTGTAAGACTTAGGTACTTCACCAAGCCCCAGAGGCACACACATCTCCAGGAATAAACCCTTTAGTTGAAGGAACAACATGAAGAAGTGATAGAAACTTTGTTAGGTCCTCCCAGGCTGCCCTAAAATCAATATAGAAATACAAGAAACGTGAACACAGAAGGCAATATGCTCCCCAATAATAGATTGTGGAGAAAAGGAGGCTGAAGAAATGCCTGAAAAAAGAATTCAAAAGAATGACTGTAAGGTTATTTAAAAATGCAGAGAAACAGTTAAATGAAGATTGGAATTCAGTACATGACAAGGATGTGAAATTCAGCATAGAGAGAGAAAGACTAATCAAGAGGGGTTGGCACGGTGGCTCAAAAGGTTAATCTGCCTGCTAACACCAGCATCCAATATGGGTGCCAGTTTGTGCCTCAGTTGCTCCACTTCCCATCCAGCTCCCTGCTTATATCCTGGGAGACCAATGGAGGATGGTCCAGGTACTTGGGACCTTGCATCAAAGTAGGATGCACTACTACTGGAAGACACCACTGGTTCTTGGCTTCAAATTGACTCAGCTCGAGCTGTTGCAGCCATTTAGGGAGTGAACCAGTTGATGTCTCTACTACTCTCCGTAGATTTGCCTTTTAAATAGAAATAGATAAATCTCTTTTGTTGTTGTTGCTGTTGTTAAAGAAATACTGATAAGGAACCAGGCCAAATTATTATTCGGTAAGTTAAATTTTGAAAACCACACAGTGGAAAGCTTTAACAATAGATTTGATGATGTTGAAAAAATATCCTATTTAGAGGACAGGTATTTTGAAATAGTTCAGTCAGAGAAGGGCATAAGAAAACAATCAGAAAGAATGAGAGCGGTGTTCAGGATCTGTGGGATACCACCAGACAACCCAATAAACAAGTCTTCAGGGTTCCTGAATAAATGGGAAAAACAATGGCTTAGAAAACTTATTCAATGAAAGAATAACAAAAAATTCCTCCAATTTGGAGAAAGCTATGAACATTCAAATACAGGAAGCACATGGAATCCCAAATAGGCATGATCAGAAAAAAATTATCACCATGACACATTATAGTCAAACTTTTAGAAGTGAAGTACATCCCCAAAAGACAAATACCATGTTTTCTCTGATATGTGCTAGTTAATATAGAATGCAAACAAAAAAAGTAAAGGAGCAAAACAATTGTGTATTTGATTCTTGTTTTTAACCTTTGTTTATACTCCTGTGTAACTGTGGGTTTTCTACTTTTTACTAAGAATTTGTCTCCACCCAGCCAATCTTAGAATATCATGGGAGAATCATGATATATATCAGCATCATGAGAGAATATGAAGGCAGAAAATCTAGTAAAAGAACAGAGGAGGTTCAAAATTTACAACATATTTATTTGGGTATCAGGGTCTTACCTACATAAGGCATCTTCAATTACCTTTCATAAGGTGGGGATCTGGAATTTGAAGTGGAGTCGGTACTCTACTGTAGACACTACTCTATGGAATGTGTCTCAAGCAGCATCTTAACAGCTTCCCTAAATGACAGCCCTTCCACAAACTTTTTGAAGTATGCTTATATGCTTATCCTCAGCTTTTAAATCATTGTTTAAAATTCATATGCAATTTGGGTGCACAACAACGTTATATTCTTCTTATAACTATAAAAATACTATTATTTTTTTCCTCCAAATTAAAAAAAAATACTTAACATTTTAATGTGTTTTAAAAATATATTTCCCCATGCCCTAAGGATTGCATAAACATCTTGTCTTGATCTCATTTACTTTTCCACCCATGTGGTTAAAAATGGGAAAAAGGAGAATGCCAATAAACCAAATTGTGGTTGTGTTTGGAATGGCATTTTTCCCGAAGAATTCAAAGACACTAAAGGAAAAAGTAAAGGGAGTTCCAGATTACAAGCTTAGTGTTGCTACCTGATAGAGTCTTGACTGTGTCCCTAAATTGTTATTGTTGATTTAGGCTTTTCACAAAGATTGGGCATCTTTTTAACTTTGAAATGGGAACATTCAACTAGGATCATGTTTTTCAGAGTATAATATTTTGCTATTTTGTTATTCAAAGGGTGTGTGTGTGGCTAGATGTGTGCAGGGCACAATGCGTTAAGCACTGCTCAGTCAGTTTCTTTCATTCATCAGGATCCTATTAACACGTTAATGTCATGCAGAGTTCTCTAGAGGGAATTCAGTGCAGTGTTTTCTACATGTCATAATCATGACGTGGTTCTGAGTCACAATCTCCTGTAGGACTAGCATCCATGCAGCTGGATGAAATAAACTCTAGGGGGCTTTCCCTGCTCTAAACTGGTTGACACTCTTCCCCGACTCTTTCCAATGAAACCTCAAGTATTCCTCTCTGATTCGCTGATAATTCCATTAATGACACACCCCACAGAGCTGCTGGAATACAATTTTCTTGAGTTAACATATTGTGTCTCTTTCAAATGAGTCAAAGTTTTTGGAATGCAGACTTTATGGTGTTGAGGCTAGCTGCAACTAGTTGCTTTGTTTATCATTAGTTATGCAACCCCGAGGGTCATGTTGAAAACCTTTCTGGAGAAATTACCTTGGGAAACCACCTCTTGGAATATGGAAATTTTCATATGAAAAATGCACATGAATTCCTGTAGCAGGAAATCTTCCCGTTCCCTTTCCTGCATTTAGAAAGATTAGCTAGAACAAATCAAAACATAGCAGACTTTTTCTGAAACAGTGGGTGTCTTGTCACCAGCTGTGTTCCGTTGGAAGAATTGCAGCTGAACAGGTTCACCAAAAGTCAGGACTCTGGCAGAAGAAATTTTCTGATTGGAAATGGAATTAGACTAATTTCTGTCTGGCAAATATCTTCCAGATCTAAGAGTGATCTGTGCCGATGTTACTTCCTTATTCTGGATGATAATGGCACATTTCAAAGTTCTCCTCAAGAGTTTAGTCTTCAGAGATGCAATTTTCAAGTTAGCAGATGGTATTCTTCTGTATTTTCTTTTCTTTTTTTTTTTTTTTTTTTTACTTAATCATTCACTTTGAAAGCCTAGAGACTCAGGCCATGAAGAAATGGGATTTACAAAATGGGAAATATGATCAAGAGTAGGCTATGAAAAACGTGACTTGGATGATTAGGAGGAGGATGGAAAACTTTGATATCTGTCCTGGAAGGAACTATACTAGAATGCCAAATTAAAGGACAAGTAAAACTTACCTATTTCCTCCTGAAAATCTCTTTTTTTTTGTTACACCTAATACAGTCCTGGGGATGGAGGTGATGCAATCAAAAGGATATGTTCCCTATTCTCATGTCATTGACCTTTAGTGGAATAAAGGTTGTGGAAGCAAATAAATCTTACATAAATTCAGCTATCTAGGGGGCATTTGAATTGCATAATAGGCTAGCCTTCTCTGTCACTTTCTCTGTCTCCTTCTCTCTGTAAATCTGCCTTTCAAATAAAAATAAAGTAACTCTTTAAAGAAAAATTTGCAAGGCAGAGAGATGCTGATGGAGAAACAGACAGATCTCATATTTTTTGATGTACTCTCCAGATGCCTGCAACAGCTGGGGACGGGCAGGTGGAACTAAGGAACATGAGAATTCAATCCGACTCTGTAGCAAGGTGGCTGGGATGCACTTGAATCACCTGCCACCTCTCACTCAGCACATTAGCATGAAGTCTGGAATCAGGAGTAGAACCGCGCTCACAGCTGGGCATTTTTCTGCGGAACATAGGCATTCCAAATACCTTCTTAATTCATATGCCTGGTATTTTGGAAATCTCTGCAGTTTCTATAAATAGTCATATTTTATTTTTCAAAAATGTAAGTGTTTTAAATATTCACATCATATTGATATCATTTATATAAGAAACGGATACTCATCTAAGGTATGTAGCTCAATAGTTTTCAGTGTAACCATCATATAATGTCACGTTAGACAATTTTCATCATTCTAAGGTACTTTCTTTTTAATCTTTATTTACTTTATTGGAAAGGCAGATTTACAGAGCCAACAAGAGACAGAGAGAGATATTTTCCATCTGCTGGTTCACTCCCCAAATGGACACAATTAGTTGCCAGAGCTGAGCTGATACAAAACAGGAACCCAGGAGATTCCTCTGGGTTCCCCCATGTGGATGCAGGATTATAATGACTTGGTTCATTCTCCGTTGCTTTCTCAGGCCATAACCAGAGACTTTGATAGAAAGCAGAGCAGCCAGGATACAAACCTGTGCCAGTCTGGAGTGCTGGTGCCACTGAGCGGAGGATTAGCCTGCTGTACCAAGACGTCAGTTCCCCCAAATAAGTTTTTATCCTAGTAATCACTTCCCATTTATCCTCCGACTCCTCCTTGTGCTCCCAAGAACCATCAATGTACGTGCTGTCTTTCTAGATTGCCTATTATGACAGTTACAAATGAATCAAATCATCTAGTATGTGGCCTTTTGAGCGAGGGTTCTTTGATTCAGCACTTTAAAACATGTTTTAAGATTTATTTTTATTGGAAAGGCAGATTTTACAGAGAGGAGAGTCAGAGAGAAAGATCTTCCATCTGTTGTTTTACTCCCCAAGTGGCCACAATGGTTACAGCTGAACTGATACAGAGCCTGGAGCTTCTGGGTTTTTTTTTTGGGCCATCTATTTCATTTTTTTTAAGATTAATTTTTTTGTAATTAATTTATTTTGATAATCTTCACCATAGTTGATAAGGATACAAAGGGTCAAGAGCTACAGGAAAGTGGGTAAGACCATTGTTTCCACATTCTTATTATTTTTTTTTTTCTGTATCTGGGGTAAGAAGAAAGATAAAGGAAGAAGCCCCATCCAGCCTCCCATCCACCCCAGGTCCTCTATGTGGGGCATAATCAGAGGGTCTTGCTCAAGTGGTATTGATAGTTCAACACTTCTGAATTGCTCCCGATTGTACCATTCCAAGCACGATGAAATCTCTCCAGAATCTACTGGCTGACATAGTCACCTTAGAGTCTCCATTTGCCCAGATTTTCACTGCCAACTTATGGCTGCGGTAGTTGATTGATTTGTTCTGTCCTCTGTCCTCTGTTGTGATACCAGGTGTCCTATGCAGATTCTGATGGACTGCCATATCCTCCATGTGCACCTGATTGTGCTGTCCACTGCTCTGTCTAAGCCTTTGAGGAAGCTCAGCTTTGACACATGCACTCCATGGTCAGACCATGAAACATGCAATTCTCTTCACGGTTGGGGTTCTGAGTCCAGCAGTTCAGTTGAAGGGCTCCTCAAAGAAACTTGATCTGAGGTGATCCCAGACCTGATTCTTGTGTGTGCTTGTCAGTACAGGGTCTGGCACAGTCCGTCATCCCAATCAACTTACGCAAGCGCTGGGGGTTGCAATCGATGGGTCAGTTGTTTCCAGCCCTTGTCACCCACTTGAACCAATGGGTGTTGCAGTCCAGCCTGATTCTGCCCAGCACACATTTGGCCCTCACAAAACCAGTGGGAGCTGCAGCCTAGTTGGAGCGACCTGAAATGACCCCAACCATGCCTGCCCCCTGCCCTGGTTCCCGTGCCTGCCAGTATGAATGGCAGACGTGTCCAGTGTGTCCCACATCCCATTCAGCTCTCATACATGTCAATGGGTATTGAAGTCTAATTTAACCCAACCAGCCCCACTATTCAGCCCATACACATACTGGAGGGTGCCATTCTGTCTAACCACTACTGGCTTTCATGTTCTCCCATGGGAGTGATAAATTGAGAGGGTGTGCCTACTAGTTCACTCTGGGCCACTCCCACTACCAGAACATGCACTCTCCAGGTGGTTCTGCAATTTAACTTGACAGAATTAGTCCCCCTCCCCACCCCCCTGCCAGCATTTGCCAGCAGATGCTGTGGCAAAGCCCAACCAACCGTCACCTACTCTGATTTGTGTTTGCACCAATAGGAACAGTCAGCCCAGCCTGGCTTTTGTCTGATCTAGCTCACATGAGGCCCTCAGGTGTTGTAGCTCTGCCTGGTCTGGTCTGCTCCCAGCTCAACACGCTCCCCAGGGGGAGTGGCAGTCCATCAGAGGAGCCCTCCACATTCCCACTACCGGCTTTGCCCTCTCCCCCTTTGGTTTCATGTGTCCTGGTTGGGCGCAGCAGCCCAGTCTGGCATGGCCCCCTCGCCTCGACATTTGCCAGTAGGTGCTGTAGCCTGGCCTGGCCCAGCCCACCCCCAATTCCAGCTGACACTGATGAGGTTTACAGCCTAGCCCAGCCCAGCAGGCACCCAGTCCCAGCCATAATGCGTACTGGTATGTGTTGTGATCAAACCTGGCCCGACCCACACTCTGTTCTCTTGCTTGGATTCGCTAGCAGGTGATGTGAACTGGTTCAGCCTGGTCTGCCCCCAACCTGTGCCAAATGTGTGCCAGTGGGTAACTTTCCCTGACCTAGTCTGGGCTGCTTCCTATTGTGGTTCTTGCGCTCATCTGCAGGGACTGTGTCCTGATAAGAGTTTCCCAAGATCCTCCATCAGAACCTCTCCCAATGCCAAATCTTGTGCATACTGGTGGGTCCATGGGCCAGCCCTGCTTAGTCCACCTCCTGTCCTGGCAGAAACAGTAGCCTTTCCTGACTGCCCTTCAACCCATTCTGGTTCTTACTGTTGGATGATTCAGCACAGCCAAGGCTTGTCCATACTCAGACACAGCTTACACATGGCTCAGTAGGGCAGACACCTAGCCTAGTCTGTTCTACATCTACCCTGGTCTTCCAGAGCACCAGATGGTGCTGGAGTCTAGCCTGGCTTGATGCACCCAGTCCCAGTCCACACCTGTGCCAAGATACACTGCAGCCATATCCAGACCAGAACACAGCCCCCACTCCAACCCCCACACTCACCAGTGGGAACCCCAACCCAGCCAGGGTGTTCTCTTAGCTCCCCAACAAGGCCTGTTCCCAGCCACAGATTGCGTGCATGCCAGTGGTTGCTCTGACCCAACTAGGCATAGTCCCTCAGCTGTCTTGGCCTTTGCCTTAGTTGCTGTAGCCTAGTGTCCCTGACTCATGCAGACCAGTAGGTGTTACAGCCTAGCTTGGCATGACCTGTGCTTCAGCCTGATTTCTGTTCTTTCTTGTGAGCTAATGTTTGCTTGGCCCTTCCCTGTCCACCCCCTTCCATAAGCAACCCACACATTATCCAGCCATTGGAGCTACTTTGTCCAGCTTGCCTGACCTCCTAGGCCTGGATCATGTGATCATCAGTGAGAGTTGTGGCCTACTAGGGGAGTTTCCCAAGTTCCCACTTTACCTACTCCCAAACCCAGATCTCATACATGCCAGTGGGTGTTAAGCCAGTGCCTGGCATAGTCTGCCCTTGCATTTTGGCCTTGTATGAGTTGGTGAACATTGCAGCCCAGCCCACCCCACACCCTGTTTATGATGCACATTCACGTGCTACAGTCTTGACCTGTCCATACTGCTGTCGATTCCTTTACCTGTGAGTGATGGCAGGCTCCATGGTCACATCTAGCTCAGCCCATCACCACCCTAACTCTTGAGCAGGACTAGTATTTCCACATGGTTTGGCCCACACATCCCCCACAGAATCTACTCCAGACATGGTTTTCTCATGTGCTGGTTAGTGTCATGGCCCTTCCTAATGTGATCCATCCCCTGATCCAATATTCTGTCAGGTACTAGAATCTAACCCTGCCAGACAAGCCCCACCCCAGACTTAGCTTTCTCATGGACTGGTGTGTGGTGGTCAGCATTGTTCGGTGATAAGAAGTTCTACACAGGACTCACAAGTGGTCTGGTGTATCAATCTGACCCATACAGATCTTCTCATCTCTCTCTTCCAAACTACCAGGTCTCAGTACCCTCGCTTACCTTCAAGGAAAAGTTATCTGGTCACTGGGAGTCCCTAAGGATGGATTCCTCACCTACATGCACAGTGTCCCCAACATGGACGTACTTAGGCAGCAATTCCACACACCCATGACCCCAGAGCTCACTGCCCCAGAGCATGATCGTGGTGGCTGTAGCCATGACCCCAAGCATGGAGTCTGACCTGGCCCTGGTCCTCCCAGCAGCCAATAGGCTGCAGGAAGTTCTGTGTACCCAGACCGCAAGGTCACACTCTCCTGTTTCACCTGCCCTGCATGATGTTGGCGGTGGGTGGAACCTAGGCCTGCCTTGTTCCCAAGAGATCCCCTCCCAGCGCACTCACCAGGAAGGCAGAAACTTCCTGAGCCCAGGAAGGCCCAGGCCCAGCTCACTGCATGGTCACGGTGGCTGTACCCATGGCCCCAAGCATGGAGGTCAACCCAGCCCAGGTCCTCCCAGCAGCTAATGGCTGCAGGAAGTTGGGCCATCTATTTATTTTCCAGGCCACAAACAGGGGGGTGGATAGGAAATGGAGCAGCCAAGACATGAATGACACCTATATGGAATCCTGGCACATGCAAGGTGAGGATTTAGTTACTAGGCTATCCTGCCAGGCCCGACTTAACATGTTTTCACGTTTCATCTATATTATGTTATGTTAGCGTGACTCAGGACTTCATTGCTTTTACAGCTTCATATTATTTTGTTACTTGTTTATATCAACCACATTTTGCTTTCCCATTTGTCAGCAGATAAGTATTTATGTTGTTTCCACTTTGTTTATTATGAATAATGATACTATGCACATTCATGAACAAGTATTTTTTTTGTAGTATTTTCTTTCAATTCTCTTGGTTATATATCTAAGAATAGAATTGTTCACTCTTATAACTCTAAGGCTAGCCTTTTGGGGAGTTGGCAGTTTTTCAAAGTGGGTGCCCCATTTTACATTCTCATCAACAAATTATGAGTGTCTTAGTTTCACCACATCTTTATCAACACTGCTTGCCTTTTTGAGTGTAGGCATCCCTGTGGATGCAGAATATTATCTACCTGTATGTTTTCATTTGTATTCCAATGATGCTTAATGATGCTTGAAGTGCCTGCTGCCCATTTGTACATCGTCTTTGTCCATTTTCTTAGTCCTTTGAGTAAAAAGTTTTTGGGTTATTTATCATCTTACTGTGGAGTTGTCAGCTTACTTTATATGTTCTAGTACTCGTATATACCTCTATTTATCTACCAAAGAGAATTGAAAATAGGTATTTAAGCAAGAACTCTTTAAGATGTATGAGTTGCAAAACTTATCATTTTAGGGGATTCCATTCACTTTCTCAGTAGTGTCCTTTGAAGTATAAGTATTTTTAAGGTTATGGAAATAAAATGGTCCATCACTTACACTTGTGAGGTTGGTGTCATAAATATTGATTCAACTTGGGCCTGGTGTAATAGCCTAGTGGCTAAATCCTCATCTTGCACTGGCTGAGATCCCATATGAACACCGGTTCATGTTCTGGCTGCTCCATTTCCCATCCAGCTCCCTTCTTGTGGCCTGGGAAAGCAGTAGATGATAGTTCAGATATTGGGTCCTTGCACCAGCATGGGAGACCTGAAAGAAGCTCCTGGCTTTAGATCAGCTCAGCTTCAGCCATTGTGGCCACTTGGCGAGTGAACCAGCAGATGGAAGATCTTTCTCTCTGTATCTCCTTCTCTATCTGCTTTTCCAATAAAAATAAATCAATCCTAAAAAAATGATTCAAATTAATCTTGTGAAATTTTATAATTTTAGCTCTAGTGTTTAAATGTATGATAAAATTAAGCTAATTTCTGTACAAGGTTGTATAAATTCATTTTTTGAGAATGTTGCCTAAGTTTCTTTTTAACCGAACATTTGGTCCAGCGCTTAAGAAACTGTTTCAGGCAACTTTAGATTTACATCACTATGTTTAAATTCTTTAATCAATCCTGTCCAAGGGAAAATAGATCAGTAAAATACAAGCTCTTTGTCAGGGCCCATGAGGTCAGTCTGCAGCTGCGGTCATATGAAGCAAGGATAGGTGTCCGACAAGTTTTGATGAGCTTCCAATGTCATTCTGCCCCTCTGGGTTTGCCAGGTTGGAGTTTTCACCATGATGAGGAGCCATCTATTTTCAAGGCTAACACGTAACTGGATAGAGGAGAACAGAACAGTACAAGTTAAAATACTCTGAATTATTCTTATCGGGATTCTGCTATATTTTAAAGATAAATCCTCCCTGGTTTTCTACAATCCTTTGGTTAATTCTGCAGAATTCTGAAATTGTGGGATCTGATCCTATGTACCCATTTCTTGTTACTTTGACAGGAAAAGGAATTTTTCATAATGTAACTCTGCCAGTTATATTTTGGAACTAGTTTCTCCAAGTTGTGACTTTCTCTTTTAACTTACCAGTTGTCTTTGATGAATAAGAATAGGGTTTTTCTTTCTTTAAGTCATTGTTTTGTTGATGAACACTGAATTATTCAGGGTTGATGAACCAAATAGCATGTAGTATCAAGATGTTAATGTTAGTTTTCTTCTTCTTTAGCACTTCTTTGGATTAAAAGTCAACTTTGTTGGGGTTTAACTCACATACATTAAAATGCAGAACATTAAACTACATTAAAATTACAGTACACATTTAAATGAGGCTTGAAAGTATTTCTGCCCTTGTAAATGTGATCATGATTAAGGCATAAAGTATTTGGGCCCAGCACAGTAGCCTAGCAGCTAAAGCCCTCGCCTTATGCACACTGGGATCCCATTTGGACACTAGTCTAATTCTGGTGGCTCCGCTTCCCATCCAGCTTCCTGCTTGTGGCTTAGGAAAGCAGTCGATCGGACGGCCCAAAGCCTTGGGGCCCTGCACCCATGTGGGAGACCCAGAGAGGGCTCTGGGTTCCTGACATCGGATTGGCTCAGTTCTGGCTGTTGTGGCCACTTTGGGAGTGTCAGTGGGTGGAAGATTTTCCTCTCTATCTCTCCTCCTCTCTGTATGTCTGACTTTGCAATAAAAATAAATAAATTAAAAAAAAAACATAAAGTGTTTTGATTGTCTACAAAAGTTTCTTGATGATCCTTTGGCCCAAACTCCCTTCTCCATTGCCCTATATGGCATTCATTGATCTGGATCCCATAATTCTTCATCTTTCTGAATATCATTTTATTGCAGTCACTGAACATGTAATCTTTTGTGTCTGCTTTTTTTTTCACTTTGCTTAATGACTTATAGATTCATACATACTCTTGTATGTATAAGTAGTTTGTTTTTATTTTGAAGAATTTTTCACTCTTTGGATGCATAGCTATTTATTCAGCCATTTGTTAACTAATGGGAATTTGAATGGTTTCATGTGCTTTGGCTATTATGGATAATGTTGGAATAGATGTTTAGATTTGTGTGCAAATGTTTCTGTCTCTTTTAGGTAAGTATTGCAGTGTAAATGTCCAAGTCACATAGTAAATATATATTTAATTTAAAAAAATGGCCACTTTGTTTTCCACAAGGTGACATTTGACATTCTCATCAGTGACATATGAGTTCTAGTTTATATAATAATCTACATTTGCTTTTATCCATTTTTAATTCTTCCCATTCTGATGTTTTTCTATTCCATTCTGATGACTATTTGTAGAGTTGTTGATCATATTCTTTCTGTAAAATACTTGAATTTTCCTCTCAAGTCTTGTTGGTTTATGTGTCATCTGTTTTTATAAGTTCTTTAATACATTTTAGATAACATTTGCTTGCTGGTGATGGTTTACAATTATCTTTTACTGCACTGTGGTTGCCTTTTTAATTTCTCTGTTGGGACATCAGTAAACAGATGTACTTGTTTTCCTTTATGCTTGGCCTATTAGACTTCCTGTCAAAGGAAAAGTTTTTTATCTTACAGTCACAAAGGTATAGCCTTTATATTTAGACCCACAGTCTACCGAGATTTGACTTCTGAATTACAACAGGCTTTTTCTATTACTCCTGTTCAACTGATCTACCACCACTCACTGAAAAACAACATTCCTTTCCTCATTTCTCTTCAGTGCCACCATTGGATATTTCAGTGATTAAATGTGGACCTATTTTGGATTCTTTATTTCCCATTGGCATGTTTTGCTATTATTGTGCAACACGACTGTTTTGCTGTCTCGTTGTATAAATCCTCCAGCTATGCTTAGCTATTCTTAAGCTTAGAATTTCTATTAGTAATGGTTTGCCTCCTCTACAGGAGATTGTGATTTTTAGTAGATTGAATTGGTTGTATGGATTTGTTTGCAAAAAAAGTTCCACTATTACAGTATTCATGCTTTCAATTTGTAAATAAGATATAACATTCATTTATTGAGTTATACTTTCATCTTTGTGAAAAATTTTTGTATAGTTTTTGTATATTGTTCATGAGACTTTTTAGTGGATATATATATCTTTTATATTATATATATCTTATATATATGATATATATTAAATATATATAAGATATATTTAAATAAGATAAGATATATATAAGTATATATAAATAAATAAATAAAATAAGATATATATAAATAAGATATATTTAAAAACTTAAAACAAAATTTTGATGATGTTTAAATTGTTGATCAGGGTGGGAACAGTCAAAGATTGGGAGAAAGTAGGTGAGACAATTGTTTCCGAGTTTTTTTTTTTCCTTCCTCCTGTGTCTGGGGAAGGGGGAGATAAGAGGAGAAGCTAGCCTTCCAAATGCCCCAGTACCCAGGGATGGAGAATGGCCACCCAATATTATCCAAGGCTTTCCGATATGAAGCATGCTCCCAGGGTTCTGCTTAAGTGGTTTTGATTGTTCTGAAATGCTGTCGATCTAGCAGACCCAAGGATGAGGATATCCTTCCAAGGTCCATTGGCTGACCTAGTCCTCCTTAGACTCTCCATTTACCCAGATATTTGCTGTCAACACTTGGCTGGGGCAGGTATCCAATTTGTTTTGTTCTCCTTCCTCTGCTACTGTACCCGATTTCCTCTGCAGGCCCCAGTGGGCTGCCATATTCTCCTTATGCATCTGGGCATGCCGTCCACTGATCCATCTTTTCTACTGAGGAGGTCCAGCTCTGACACACGCACTTTATATTGAATCCATTGATCGTGCAATTCTCCCCATGCTTGGAATCCTGAGTCTAGTAGTTTGGTTTAGAGGATCCCCTAAGAGACCTCGCTTGAGGGGTCCCAGACCTAACTCTTGTGTGTGCTTGCCAGTATGAAGTCTGGCTCAGTCTGTCACTCACATCAGCCAATGCACACACTGATAATTGCAATTGCTGGGTGGGTTCTGTCTTCAGCCCCATCTCTTATGCAAGCCAATGGATGCTGAGGCCCAGACTAATCCAGACCACCACACACCTGGCCGTCTTGTATACCAGCAGGAACTGCATCCTAGTAGGAGTGATCTCCAATAACTTCCACTGGGCCTGCTCCAGTCCTGGTTCCTGTGTTTACCAGTATGAGCAGCAGACTGGTCCAGTCTGTTCCACATGCATTCAACTCTCATAAACATTAATGGATGTTGAAGCCTAGCTCAGCTCAGCCGATCCCACTATCCAGCCACCATTCATGCCAGCATATATCCCCACCTGTGTAGCCAGACTCTTCCCCAGCCCTGGTTCTCATGCTCACCAGTGGGAGTTGTAGCCCATCAGAGAAGTGCCCACAGTTTCCCTGTTGGGCCCACTTCCATTTCCAAATCTCGCACTCTCCAAGTGGTTCTGCCATCTAGCTTGACAGTATTCTTCTTAAGTCATGGCATTTGCCAGCCGATGCTATGGCAAAGACCAACCAGCCTGCACTTACTCTGGCTTATGCATGCTCCAGTTGATACAGTCAGTTAGTCTAGCTGTAACCCAGTTAGCATGCAGGCCAACAGGTGCTGTCTGACCTGGTCTGCCCCAAGTCCCAATTCTCGTGCTTGCCAGTGGGAACTTTATTATTATCTCCCATGATATGAATCTGTAGGTAAAGGAATTTCCCCCTCCAACTCCCTTTTCTCTGTCCATTCTGCCCCATCCAATATTTTCTCCAACATTATTAAAGTAGTATAGTCCTTCAGGAAGGACATTCTGCTATTTAACTGTATTATGGCACTGTAGGAGTAGCCAATAGTGGAAAATCTAGTATCATATTGTCAAAGTACATTAAACAGTTTCATTGTGAGGCCTCCATTTATTCAGGAATAAAGATGCATATTGCAATGTATCTTCATACCTGATATGCTAATTTCCATTATGCAGTTCATATATGAGAACATATATACATACATATATATATACATGTTTACCCATATATCTATTTGCTTTGTATTTTGCATGAATGTTGACTTATAGCAGAGAGAACATATGATACTTATTCTTTCATGATTGGCTTATTTCACTAAGCCTGATAGTTTCCAGTTGGGACCTCTTTGTTCCAAATGGTAGAATTTCACTCTTTTTAATGGTTAAATAGTAGTCAATGGAGTAGATCTACCACAGCTACTTTATCCATTTCTTTTTTGACAGGCATCTGTGTTGTTTCCATGTCTTTGTTATTAAGTTGGGATGCTATAAAAATATGGATGTAAATAAGTTTCTCTCATGCAGATTTCATTTCCTTTGAGTATATCCCCAGGACTGGGATTGTTGGGTCAAATGATAGATCAATTTTCAGTTGTCTTAGCACTCTCAATAGTGAATTCCATAGTGGTTGCACTAATCTACAATCCCACCAACACTGTGGTAGGGTACCTTTTCCCCCACATGCTTGCAAGCCTTTTGCTAGATGATTTCTGCATGTAGACCATTCACAATGAGGTTAAGTGGAACAGTAATGTAGCTTTTATTTGTATATCACTTATTGTTAGGGAGCCTGATTATCTTTTTAATGTCTATTAGCCATTTGAATTTGCTCCTTTAAAAAAATACCTGCTCATTTCCTTCACACATTTCTTCAGAGGCTTGTTTGTTTTGCTGTCATTGAGTTTCTGAAGTTCTTTGTAAATCCTGGATATCAGTCCCTTATCTGTTGTGTAGTGTGCAAAGATTTTCTCTGGCTCTGTTGGTTGCATCTTAATTTTCTTGATCATTGCCTTTGGTGTAGAGAAGCTTCTTAGTTTAAAGTGATCTTGTTGATTTTGGCTGTGACTGCCTATGGTTTTTGGTGACTTTTGTAGGAAGTTTTTGCCTGCACTTATATCTTGTGTAGTGTTTTGCATGATAGCTTCTAATAGTTTAATAGTTTTTAGGTACAGATTTTGGTCCTTGATCCATTTAGAATTGATTTTTGTCTTTGCGGGAAGATATCCAGTTATCCCAACAACATTTGTTGAAGAGAGCAATCCAGAATATGTTTTTCTGTTCTTTTACTTTTGGTTTCCATGTATCAGTTGATGAGAAGTTCCTCCTGTACTCAACAGATGTATGGCTTTTTTTTTTTTATCCAGACCACTAATCTACATGTTTAATTGATCAGTTAAAGCCATTTTCATTCAGTATTACTAATGACAGGCAGTGATTTGGTCCTGTCATTTTTTAAATTGGGTGTTCTCACTACTTGATTTAGGTTTCTTGTGTGTGTGTGTGTGAGTGTGTGTGTGTGTGTGTGTGTGTGTGTGATATTCTCAATTTTTGCTGTTGTATTTGGTGTTTTTTTCTTTTTAGTACATCTTTAAATAATATTTGTAGGGCATTCTGGTAGAGGTGGAATCTGTCAGTTTTTGTTTGATTTGGAAGTAATTTATTTCATTTTCAAATACACAGAGGGATTTTGCTGGGTATGTTATTCTGGGCTGTGATTTTTTTTTTCTTTTAGTATGTGGAATATGCCACTTCATTCTCTTTTGGCATGTAGTTTCCTCTGAGAGACCAGCTGTGAGTCTGATTGGAGTTCTTCTATAAGTAAGTCGACTTTTTTCATTTGTGAATTTAAGTATCTTTTCTTTACGTTCAACTGAAGGGAGGTTGATTATGATGTGTTACCATAACGATCACTTCTGGTAGTCTGTGTCCTTCCTGTGTTTGGTTCCCCATTACTTTCTTTGTGTTAGGGAAATTCTTTTTTACTATTTCATTGAATGCATCTTTTAACCCAGATTATCTTTTCAGGACTACCCGTAACTCTTATGTTCAAAGTTTGATGTTTTCTCAATTCTTGGATTTTTAGATTTACTCATTTCCTCTTCAAGCTTTTTGTTTCAGCATTTTCATAAAACATATCTTCCAGTTCTGAAATTCTTTGTTCTGCATCATTTGTTCTATTACTAAGGTTTTCCACTGAATGTCTAATTTGCCGTATTGTTTCATTCATTTCTAAAAATTCAGCTTGACTTTATTTTGGTGTTGCTATTTCCTATGTAATGTATTCCTTAAATTGCTTGAACTCCTGCATGTGCTTCTCATTATTTTTAAGGAGCTTTATAATGAGTTTTAAAAATTCTTTATCTGGCAGTTCCTTGATATCTTCCTTAGTTATTTCTGTGATTGAAATGGCTTTTTGGTCCTTTGCAGGTGAGGTGTCAGTAACCTCATTCATTGTGCCTGTGCCATTTCTTTTGGCCTTGGCTGTTGCAACTCTATTTGGTGTATTCTCCTTGGGATCAGTTTTAAGCTGTGCCATCCACAGGAATACAGGTTGACAATGATGATCCCATTCATTGCCTGGTTCTCTGTTGGCATCACTTGTACTACTCCCTTCAGCAAGTTTCAGTCCTGGGCTCCCATGCTATGCTTTTACCGCAGCTTCTGGAGGCAGGGCTCCCAGGTCATCACACTCTGCCCCCCGTGATGCTATGTTGTAGTTGTGCTGTTTTCTGCTCAACTTTTCTCACTTTTCCAGTTCCAGTAGAACCATGGATTAAGGAGATACCAGCTGAAACTTTGATCTGGATCACAGGGCTATTAGAAGAGCCTATTGTATGAATTTTTTTTTTCTTTCCTCTTGCTGAAGCCTGATGGCAATTATGTTTGGGGACAACCCAAACTAATTTTAGATGGAACCTATGGGTTGCCAAATCAGTATTATTTGCTCAGTGGGATCCACGCAATGTATTGAGTGGAAGTGAGCTCTCCTCTGGCTAAATGCAAGTGCAGCTTGCTATTGTTTCCCCCTCCCAAGGTCTTTGCCACAGAAGTCAAAATACCACCTTATGTTGCACTGGCCGAACTCTGGGCCATGAAACCTACCCTATTCTCAAACCAGTCTGATAGGACTCCGCTACCCTGCTTCTACTCATGACTGGATTAGAAAAAATTAGCAGAATCCATAGTTCTATGACTGGATTCACCTCCTACATCCCCAGTGATCCTCCTCCCCCTTCCTACGTGACTTCCACTGGAGCTCCAATGGCTGCTGGGGTAACTGTCCACTGAAGCGCTACTCCTCTTTCTCTGCTCTTCCCTGTGTTCATGGGTCTCCAGGTGTCCCTCTGCTATCGGCCTGCCCTCATCTATTTCCAAGGTTCATATCCTTCCTGTTTCTTCTTTGTTAATCCTTCTCTGTTCATTATAAAGTGTCCTCACCCTATTGTGCTATCTTGGTCTCCCAGCAGATATTTATAGTTTTATTTATTTACTTGAGAGAGAGAACTCCCATAAGCTGGTTCTTTCCCTACATGTCTGCAAAGGTTTGGACTGACCCAGTCTGAATATATAAGAAGAAAACTCAACTTAGGTCTTCCGTATGATTGGAAGAAATTTATCACTTGAGCCATCATCAGTGCTTCCCAAGGTGTACACTAGCCTAAAGTCAGAAGCCAGAGCTATATAAAAAACTCAGGCACTCCAATTGGAACACAAGTATTTAACTGTCATCTTAACTGCTAGACAAAGTGTTTGCCTCTCTTTTGAATTCCTACACTATTATTTATATTGCACTATAACTCTAAGTTTAGATTATAGGATTTTTTTTTCTTTCCCAAGTCACAGTGAAATATCTCATCATTACGTCATTTATTTTGTGTATTTGAAACTGTACTTGTATGAATATATGTATTTCTACTCTTTTCTGTTTCTCAATTTCTAAGAATTTTCATTACAAGTGTGAATTGAATTATTTTAGAATTTGTTGTGACTCTTTAGACAGTCATGATTGTTTCCCTGCTTTGTTCCGTTACTATGGTGAATTGCATCATTTGATTTTTCATGTTAAAACATCAAACAGAGTCAGCTTGACTATTTCTATTTTTCCTTTGTATTTTACGCACCTTTGTTTCCTCAAGTCAGATGAAAGTCACAGGATGTTTCATTGAATGCTTGCCATTAGTTTATGTGAAATAGTCTGAGAATGTACTTTGTAAGTAGAAGGGATGAGTGCAATGTGGGAAATAATTTATTTTTAATTCTTCTTGAGTTATTGAAGTGGTTTCAGCACTATGAGCAAAGCCTGTGGAGATTATCTGAGTTGGGATCCTGGGGCTGCTACTTGCCAGCTATGTGATCCTGGTCAGGCCATTTAAACCTTCCATGCCAGTTTTCTGATCAATTAACTGAGGGCAACTGTAGTGCCTGCCTGATACACTGGCTGTGAGGTTTGAGCACTGAATGTGTGCCAGACTCAGAGCTTCAAAAGCAGTGAAGGATCATGTTGGATCATACATGTAGTATAGTTGGGCACTGGGATCTGTGCTTGATACTTATGGAACAGAAAATCTCTGAGTTTAGACTAAGGTTCCAGGTGGCTAGCTGACAGCCTTTACACCTCCCCACCCTGCATGGTCCGTAAAGTTTGCATTGCTGCTCATGCTCTGAGGTGTGACCGGCCTCTTTGGCTGAAAGATACAATTGTATATAGGATACCAAAATGCCCTTATTCATGATATCTCCTCAGTGTCATGAAAGCTGTGTAGAGAAATTAGCTATCTCTCTATCTCTATATCTGTATAGCACCATATATATGTATAATATTTATCATACATAGGATCTTATATGTAAAATATATTTGAATTTCTACCTACTTACTTGGGAAGGAAAGAGAAAAGCATAGTGAGAGCATTCCCACCTGCTGCTTTACTCCTCAAATGTCCACAACTGACCATGGCTACACCAGGCCAAAGCTGAGAATTATGAACACAGCCCAGGTCTTCCCTGTAGGTGACAGGGACCCAATTTCTTAACCCTTCATCACTGCCCCCTCATAATTTGCATTTGCAGGAAGTTACAGCCAGGAGCTACACAGTCAGATACTGAACCTAGGCACTCTGATAAGAAACGCAAACATCTTCAATGCTGGATCAAATGCTCACCCTAAATTAATCTCATATTGTTGAAAGCAAAATGTTCTGTACATTTTCTATTGTACAGCCTAATTGGGGTCAACCGCCACATTGTTAGTTTATGTGTGTTGCTATGACTCCCTAAACTTGCTGTGCTGAGTTACTAAACAAGACCAGTCCCTCTTCTCTAGTTGACTTCCATGTGTCTTCATCCTGATCCAGTGTATGTATTAGGGTCTAAACATTTATTAGAGGGCAAACTTACTGGCTGAATAAGCAAGCATCATATCAAGATTAGACTAGCTGGGCTTTAGACCTGCTCTTGGCATTCAGAAGTTACTTGCATTGATAACGTACTGTAAGTCTAAGTTGCTATCATCTTGGTTTTTGTTCTTATGGATTTGTAACTACATCAGAAAACACTATTAAGTGAAGAAAAGTCAGGATTTAAGTATTACAACCATGTTCATTTGCTCTGTTAAGAATGAAAACAAAAGAAAAGATTGCCAACATCAGTGTGATTGTCCAGTTTTCTCTGGAAAGCGTGATTAATTTTCTTCTTTTTTTTTTCCATTTTTTTTTTCCCACAAGCAGACTGTATTACCTTATAACAAGAAAAGGAATAATTGAACTTATCCAGCTCTAAGTCTCCCGGCAATAACAGTTTCATAGTTGTAAAATGAAAGGGTTGACATTTAATTTTTTTAAGAGGCTCCAAGGAGTCAGATCTGGCAATTTGGAATTGGGCCTAGGAATCAACATTTTTGACATGTTTCGCTGGGAATTCAAACATGCATCCATGTTTTAGAGCCCTGGACAGATTGATCTCTTGGATCTTCACTGTCACAATCATTTTTATGGGTATACAATTTCTACAGTGACACAACTGTAAGATGAGACTGGGCAGTCCTGTGGCTCGTCTCTCCTTTGACTTGAGGAAGTTACGAGTTTGTTCAAAGTAAAAATGTTTGTGCTTTGTTTATGAGCATGCTGTACTTTTTCATTATGAAATACTAGTTTTTTTCCATTTAATGATGAATTTTACTTTAAATTCTACTTTTAAGTACTTGAGACCGGTCAGTACATTTCTGCATAGGGGTTAAAACGGGGTTTTGTTTCTTCCTTCTGCATGTGGAGATACAATTTTTCCAACAATGTGCGTTGATGAAACTGTCCTTTATCTATGAGAGAGATTTTATTTAGTTGTAAATGACTGAGTTAATTTCTGGCATTTCTATTCTATTCAGTTGGTCCATATGTCTATTTCTGTGCCAGTGCCAGATTGTTCTCATTTTAACAACTCTGTAGTATGTCTTGAAATTTGACTTTGTGATGCCTCCAGCTATGCTTTTATTGTTTAGGATAGCTTTGGCTGTTCAGGGTTTCCTATGTTTCCACATTAATTTTAGTATTTTGTCTTGTTATTGTTGTAATTTGGATTAACTGAACTCATAAATTTCTTTGGCTAGTGTGGACATTTAGATGGCACTAATTTTTTCAATCCAAAAGCATATAAGAGTTTTGGTGTTCTCTTCTACTTTTTATTCATGTCTGTAGTTATATTGTAGAAATCTTTCCCATCCCTGGTTAAATTTATCATAATGTGTTTAAATTTTTTGTAGCTATCATATATGGGATTAATCTTATAAATTCTATCTCAGCCAGCACATTGCCAGCATATAAAAAAAAAAAAACTACAGTCTGCTATCCTTGATGAACACAGACACAAAGATCCTCAACAAAATACTAGCCAACAGACTCCATAGTACATCAGGCAGATCATTCACCCAGAACTGGTGGAATTTATTCCTGACACGCAGGAATGGTTGAAATAACAAATGTGATACACCGCATCAGTGAATTAAAAAGTACAAGCCATATGATCATCTCAATAGATGTAGAGAAGGCATCTGATAAAATCTAACATCACTTCATGCTAAAAAATCTTAAGCAAAATAGGCATAGAAGGAACATTCTATAACACAGTCAAAGCAGTATACAGAAAAACCAATGCCAGTATCATACTAAATGGGGAAAGACTGGAAGCTTTTCCACTAAGATCTAGAACTAGACAAGGATATTCACTTTCACCACTACTATTGAATGTAGTATTGGAAGTCTTTTCCAGAGCTAATAGCAAGAGAAACAAAAGAATATAAATTGAAACTGAGGAATTAAAATTATCCCTTTTTGCTGATAACAAGACTCTGTATGTAGGAGAACCAAAAGACTCAATTAAGAGATTATTGAAACTCATAAGAGAATTTGGCAGGGTAACAGGGACAAAAGTAACATAAATCGATGGCACTAGTATACATAGATCACTCCGTGGCTGAGAAAGAACTTGTAAGTACAGTCCCCTTTAAAATAGCAGAGAGGAATATTAAATACCTTGGAATTAATCTAACTAAAGATGGGGATGACCTCTATAATGAAAATTACAAAACAGAGCTACCGGGGATATACAAGTTAAAACTACATTGAGGTTCCACCTAACTCCAGTGAGATTGGCCTACATTCAGAAATTAACTAACAATACCTGTCGGGGTGGATGTGGGAGTACTTCTCTTTCTTGTTGGTGGGAGTGTAGGTTAATGCAATCACTATGGAAGTCAGGATGGAGAGTGCTAAGTGGAATGAACATTGATCTGCTGTATAACTGAGCTATCCCATTCTGGAAATATATCCAAAGAAAATGAAATCTGCATATGAGAAAGGGATCTGTAATCTTACATTTAGAGAAGCACAATCTATAATAGTGGAGACATGGGAACAACTCAGATCCCATTGGAGGAGTGGTTTAAGAAACTGGGCTACATCCACTCCATGGAACACTACTCAGCCATAAAAAATAATGAAATTCAACCATTTGCTGCCAACTAGTTTCAACTAGAGACCATTATGATCTGTAACATAAGTCAATCCAAAAGGACAAATATCATATGTTCTCTCTGTGTATTTATGGAAAACCCAGGATAAATAGTTCTTTCAGTTTTTGCTACATCTCATGGGTTTTGATATTTTGGTTTTTATTTTAATTTCTTAAAATGTGTTTTTTCACTTATTAATTTCTTCACTGACTCATAGGTCATACACTAGCACCGTTTTCTTCAAGAAAGTTTTTTTTTTTTTTTTTGTTTCTTCAGTGACATATTAGTTATTCAGTGGTATATTATTTAAGTGCATGCTGTTGAAAGTTTTTTATTTTTCTTCCTGTTGTTGATTTTGTTTTATGGCTTTTCATTTAAGGGGATGCAGGGTAACTGTGTAATTGAGACTATCATATCCAGATATGAAGATACAATGCATCTCTCTTTTCAAATGAAAGATGGACTCCCAATAAAACTGTTAAATATATCTTGACAATAGGATGCTGGACTTTCTGCCATTGTCCATACCTAAAACATCAGAATACACACAGAGAACAGAATGATGGACTTATAACTGCTTACAAAGGACTATACTGATGTAATAATATAGGGGAAATCAGTGCTGGGAGATGTGGAGAGGGGATTTGGGGCAGGGGGAAGGGAAATCCCAGTGCCTATGGAACTGTATCATAAATTAATAAAATACATATATTTTTGAAAAGAATGCTCTTGATTTTTGTGTGTTGCATCTTTAAAAAAATAATACAATGAAAACAAATTTTATGCTTTTCATAAATACAAATTAAGAATCTACATCCTGAAACTTTGTCAAACTCTGTTACAAGTTTCAGTAGTCTCTTAGTGGAGTCTTTTGGTTCCCCTATGTTAATGATCACACAAGAATAGTTGATTTTCTTCTCTCCAGTTTTTATGCCTTTGATTTATTTTCCTTTTTGTTTAAAGATTTATTTATTTTTATTGCAAAGTCAGACATACAGAGAGGAAGATCTTCCTTCTGATTGTCCACTCCCCAAGTGGCCACAATAGCTGGCGCTGAGCTGATCAGAAGCCAGACCCTGAGCTTCTTCTGGGTCTCCCACGCGGGTGCAGGGTCCCAAGGCTTTGGGCCATCCTCGACTGTTTTCCCGGGCCACAAGCAGGGAGCTGGATGGGAAGCAGGGCCACTGGGATTAGAATCAGTGCCCATATAGGATGCTGGTACACTCAAGGCAAGGACTTTAGCCACTAGAGCACCGTGCCAGGCCCTGATTTATTTATTTATTTTGCATAATAGCTCTGGTTAACATTTCTGGAATTTATTGAATAATAAGGGTAAAACTGGGTATCCTAGTCTGGTTCTGGATCTTAATGGAAATATTTTTAGCTTTTATGCATTCAATATGATGCTGGCTGTGTGTTTGTCATATATTGCCTTAATTTTGCTGAGGAATTTTCCTCCAATAATCCATTTTAAGCTTTTTTTAGTTATGAAAAATTGTTGCATTTTTATCAAATGATTCTCTGTATCTGTTGGGGTAATTCAGTGTTTTTTCCTCCTGAAACCCTCAAATTACTAGTAATAGGATATGCTGCAAGACATTGGCACAAAAATCTTTTTGATAAAATTCCAGAGAAATAGTTAATAAAATTAAAAATAGACAAATGGAATTATATCAATATATAAAAATCTTCTGCACAGCAAATGAAGCATTTAACCTATTGAAGAACAACTAACAGAATCAGAGTTAACATTTGCAATTTATGTGTCCAATGATGTGTCCAATGATATCTAAATATATAAAGAGTTCAAGAAACTGTAGTAACAATAAAAATAAACCATCCAGTTAAGAAGTGGGCAAAAGGAAATGAACAAGCATTTTTCAATGGATAAAATAAAAATGGCTAGCATGAAAACTGGAAATATGTTTAGGATTGCTAACTGTGATGGAAATGCACATAAAAACCAAAAGCAAATATTACCTCATTTTGGTTTGTCCTGGATAAGCCAAGCACATCAGAGTCTACAGTTTCAATCTATTCTGTCATAGACTTGAAAGAGATGTTCTCAAAGCTGATAGGAACACATTCCTTGGAGTTATCTTTTGATGCTATCAGGGATCAAGAGTTTGGAATCTAACACAAAACTTCACCTCTACTCAGTTGTGTGGCCATAGGCAAGTCACCTCTATTTTCCAAGATTTGACCTTCTAAGTTTAAGATTTTAAAGGTAAAAGCTGTGTTACAGGAAAGTTAGTATTAAATGCTATAAATTAAATGTTTTGGACACATCAGGCACATATTTACTCCTCAACACAGGATAATCCTAGTTATTCTTAAAAGACTAGACAGATCTCAGAGGCTAAAATCGGAGTGTCCTGTTAGGAAAAAGAAAAAACAAGTGTTAGGATTAGAGCTCAACAGAATCAACATAGGTGGGGAATCAACTAGTTGTTTTTCAAAAGAGACTTCCTTATTTCAACAATGACCATAATGTTCAGTACACGATGTGAGCTAATCTGTTAGGGCGATTCTCAGAAAGTGTTAGCCCAAGACACAAAAAAAAATTCTGTTCCTGTTAATTTGGCTGTTAATCAGCCTGAACCCTCACACTTAACCCAGTCCTGGAAGTTTTTCAAAATCTGAGCTCATAGTTTTCCCAATTGGGAATCATTAAAGCTTTGCTTGTGACTCTAAACATAAGTGCCCCTCCTCTTTGTGACATGTTGCTGCCAAAATTCAAGTCATTGTTAGGTGACTTTTCGAAGAAGTGCCACTATTCAGTCTGCCCCCCCGCCTTTTTTTGGGGGGATAAGCAACGGGTTGGATGAAAGCAGAAGAGCAGAAGAGTACACAGTGTAGAGTACAGTGTAATGTCTTGGGGTCAGGAGAGCTTACATCTCACCCAGGATAATTGCTTTTCTACTGAAACAGAAGATTCAATTTGTTGTCAGATGTTTTGTGACTGAAGATGGGAAGCTTTAAACAAAGACACTAAGGATAAGAAGCATGGGGCATGTATATCGAACGCCAGTTCACCCAGCCTGGTGACACCCATCACCATGTCTCTGTGGAAGTTTGGCAGGGAGGGGTACGTATCAACATTGGATTGTAATCTTCTTGCGGAGGACTAGGAATCCCAGGCAGAGGGACTGCACTTTATTCAGTAGGCAGTGGCAATGTTTTGAGCAGGTGTGTAGTATTATTAGTCTTTAGAAAGCTTCCCCCTAGATCTTTTTACTAAGTAAGTTAGAATGTAAAGATTCATTGTAAAACTGTTAAGATTGTTCAGGAAGTGAAAGCTGATTTAAGTCTTGGTGACAGAAAGGTACAGACACAAATACATAATGTGAAAAAATGTTAGAGGTTTATAGCATGGAATGTTGGGCACAAGAGAATGTGCCCCCCTCAAAAAAAGCCCCCCCCCAAAGCCCTCAAAGATCCCTGATATGAAGAGAATTTCCAGGTTCAGTGACTGAATGTGGCTTATGAAGATACTATTAAGAGGAATGGAACAACAAAAGAATATGTGGCAGAAAAGATACTTGTTTTGAAAATCCTTGCTTTGGGCTATAGGTAAGTATATAATTGACAGCTTGAATATAGAACTGATTCTGGAAAGGGGAGTGAGAATTAGAAAGATATATTCCATAGGAAAAAATGCAGTTGATAAGTTTTAACTTAATAAATTTATTATTTTTTGATGATGTTTACATAGTTAAAATGAATACAAGCCACTGTGGACGACAAATTAGGGTGGGGAGGGCCAAAGAAAGGGAGAAAATGCGATGAGACAATGGCTTCCAATCTCATTTTTCTTCCTGTATCTGGGGAAAGTGGGGAGAGAAGGGGAAAGGGCTGCTCCCAGCAGCCCAACCACATCAGTACCCAGCGATGGGGGTTGGTCACCCAGTGTCATCCCAGGGTCCCAACATGGTGATATTTGCTTTGAAATCATCACTTTATTTCCATTAACTATATTATTTCCTACACTATAACTGGGGCTGCCTTCCAAGGTGTGCATCAACAGGAACCTGGAATTGGAGCCAGAATGCAAGCACACCAATATAGGATGTGAGTGTCCCAAACAGCACCCCAAACATGGCACCACACAACTACCCCAAGGACTGATTTTTAAATTTTGCTTGTTTCAGCATGCACATTGGAAACTGGACCTCCCTTTTTAAAAAATTCTTTTTCCATTTATTTGCATATTTTCTGACTTTTAAATTCGTTATTATTTTCCATGATACGTCTTCGTAAGTTTGAGGATTCCAACTTTTCTCCCCACTTCCTCCCTCTCCATTCTTCCCTCCACATATTTTCATAGTAGCATAGGCCTTTAGTAACAATTTAATGTTCTGCTATCTAAATGCATCATAGTATTGTAGGTATAGTCAAAAGTAGAAAATTTAGCCTCATATCTTCAAGCAGAAAATCTATCATACCATTAGCAGTTTCATTGGGAGCCCTCCTTTTATTTAGGAGTCCAGAGGTGTACTGCAACGTATCTTCACTTCCTGGTATGCTATTCCCCATTTTACAGGTAATCTATGAGAATATATGTATATGCCTGGTTATCTATATATTTATTTATTTTGTACTTTGCATGAAGGATATCTTACATGAGAGAGAATAAATATATTGATTTATGCAGTGAATGACTAATGCAATGGTTAAGTTGATATTTAGGATGCACATACTCCAAATTATAGTGTCAGGGTCAAGTTCCAGCTATTCTTCCTCTGATCTGGTTTCCCTCTAATGTGCATTTTTGGATGTAGTTGACAATTGTTCAAGTACTTGACTCCATGTTACATGTGTGGGAGATCTAAACTTCATTCTGGACTTTTGGCTTTTGCCCAAGTAAAACCTGGATATTCTGGGGCATTGGGCACTGAATTGCCAATGACAGTGATGGAAGACCTGTCTTTCTTTGCTTTTTTTCTTTGCTTCTTTGTTTCTTTGCTTTTCAAACAAGATGTAAGTAAAAAAATATTGCTGGGACATGATTCCAGGCATTCTGATGTGGGAATGCAGGTGTTCCAAGAGGCATTATAACCACTGTGCCAAATGTCCCCAACCCCAATGATAGATGCATTTGATGGTAGAACAGGTTGTCTAGATCATTGAAAGTTTCATGTGTGTTTGAACAGTCTGTATAATCTGCTAGGATTATATAAATGTTCTGTATCATCAATTGAGTCCATGTGGTTGTTAATGTTGTTTTTACTTATATACCTGTTGATTCTCAGTTTATTTTATCACAAAAATATTGAAATCTATGCCTGTGACTTTGGATTAGTTTAGTTTTCATTTATGTTCTGTCAGCTTTTGCTTTTTGTATTTCCAAACTGTGCTGTTCATTGAGTACACATTTATTAGTGCTCTATTTTGCTGATTAACTGATGTCTTTATTATTATAAAATATTCTTTATCTCTGGTAATAGTCTATGTTTCTGTGTTTCCCATATCTCAGATTAATGTGGCCTTTCCACTTTTATTATGGTTACTCCTACTCTTTCATTAAACTGTTTATTTCCATCTCGTCACCCATTTCGTAATATTTAATGTGAATGCTTTATAGACAACATGTAATTGGGCCATGTTTATTTACATTTACATTTACAATTTATTTATTTGAAAGAGTCAAAAAGAGAGGGAGAGACAGAGAAAATGAGAAAGAGTGGGAGAGAGATCTTCCATCTGCTGGTTGATTTCTCAAATGACTGTAAGGGCTTGGATCAGATTAGGCCAAAGCCAGAAGCCATGAGCTTCATCTATGTCTACCGTGTACGTGCAGGGAGCCAAGGACCAGGGCCATCCTTCTGATGCCTTTTCAGGTACATTTGTAGAGATCTTGATGAGAAATAGAGCAACCAGAACTCTAAGTGGTGCTCACAATGCTTGATGGCTTTGCAGGCAGAAGTATAATTTTATACCACAATGCTGCCCCCTCCCCCACCTTTTTTTAGGCTAGTTAGTTTAAGCTTTGTGAGATTTTTTTTTTATGTTGGTTTAAAATTACCATATCTTTATTTGTTTTCTACTTGTTCCACATCTTCAATTTAAAAATGTCTCGAGTTACTTTTTGTGATTATTTTTCTTGGATTCTAGGGACTTAGGAAAACATTGTATAATGATTAGCTGGCTGATAGGCCAGCCAAGTAGAGACCAGATGGTCACAGATGACAAAGAATGCAGCTGTTAGGAAGTTAGTGAGGCAAGTGATTTTAAAAAGCAACAAAAACAGCAAATAGTAACAGTAAACTGTGGGAAGCAGGAAGAAGGTGATTCCCAGAATTGACAGTTATTGTTACTTAAAATGTCCAGGTTGGGGTAGGCATTGTGGTGTAGTAAGTTAAGCTGCTGCCCAGGACTTCCACATCCTACATTGGAGTGCCTTGAGTTCAGGTTACTCTGCTTCTTGTTTACTTACCTGCTAAAAGCACCTGGAGGGAAGTATGGTGACTCAAATGTTTGCATTCCTGCCACCCACGGGAGAGATCTGAATGGTGTTACAGGCTGATTTCATTTCCAGCTTCAACCTAAAGTATACCTTCAGAGGCAGCAAGTGCCCTAACACCTACATGGAAGATTTAGATTGGGCTCCAGGCGCCTGGATTTGGCAGCACCAGCTCCAATGGGCATTTGGGGGAAGGAACCAGTACATCAAAGATTTCTGTCTATTCTCATAAAATTTTTTAAAAGATTAATTTCCTCTGTTTTTTTTCTAAATAGTTGCTTCCTCAGCATCATTTTCACATCTGACATAAATTATTTCAACCACATTCCATCCTTTTTTGGCCTAGTAAAAGTATCCCTTCTGTGTGTGATCATAATCTCTCATCCCAGTGATCCAAATCCCAACACACCCCACAGATTCTCACCATAACAGAACATAATGGTTGACAACAGTGATATAAATAAGATCCTCATTCACGTGTTTTCTTTAAATTGCTGTAGCAAAGCACAAGGGGATGAATTCATGGATCTTAATAAAGGCTTACTGTTTCAGGTTCCTTCTCTCTTTCTCTCTCTCCACTCTTCCTCTGATACACTCTATACAGTGGTTTTACGCTGCCACTTCCAGAGTGGCATGCTCTATCTGTACATACTATCTGCATTTCTAATCACTCTGGGCTATGTAATACATTCATCTAAGTCATATGTTTAGGTCTCATCATCTCATTTTGCCTCACCTGAATTATATACTTAGATCTAATTTTCCCCTGGTCAGAGCTTTCCTAGGCATGACTAACTTCACTTAAAGCTATCCTCGATGGAGAGTCTTTAGCCCAATAAGAAAGAAACCATACAAATAAAAATAGCAAATAGAGAATTGATTCTAACAAAAACTATAAATAGATGAAGAAAAATAAACATAGATTTATATACTTGCATTACACAATCAAGTAGGTCAACCCATGTATAATGGGTGTCCAAGAGGGCAAGGAGAGAGATATTGAAAACAATAACTGAAGAAATTCCCCAAATTTGATCAAGTACATTTGTGTATCAATCGAAGTAAAAACAAAAAACAAAACAAAACAAAAACCCTCCAAAGAGGATTGTTTATGTTGGCTTCCCAGATGAGAGCAGATTTGTCTCAGCTTCCAATCCAGTTCCCTGCTAATGTATCTGGGAAAGCAAAGGAATATAGTCCAAGTACTCTGGTTCCTGTTTCCCATGTGGGACAGCCTGATGGAGTTCCAGGCTTATTTGGCATAGATCAACTCCCACTTCTACAGTCATTGGGGCTAAGAACCCTTGGTGATTCTTCCTGTCAAATAAATACAACCTTAATGTAAAAAAAAAAAAAAAGACAGTAAATCTTGAAGGTGGCAACAGAGAATTGACTCACAACAAGAGATTTTTATTTAGATTAACTGCTGATTTCTCTTGAAAGGCCATGGAGGCTACTAGGAAGTCATGACATGGTGAGAGTGCTGAAGCAAACAAGTGGTAAACTAAGAATTCTGGAACTGGTGAAACTGTCCTTTAAAAATTAGAAAAAGGGTTGGCATAGTGGTATATCATGCTAATCTTCTGTCTGTAAAGGCTGGCATCCCATATGGGGCACAGTTCCCCACCCATTCCACCCCACCCCCACTGCTCTACTTTCGATTCAGCTCTCTGCTTATGGCCTGGGAAAGCAGCGGAGGATGGCCCAATCCCTTGAGTTCTTGTACCCATTTGGGAGACTAGAAAGAAGCTCTTGGCTCCCAGCTTTGGATCAGTTCAGCTTTGCCTGTTGCACCATTTGAGATGTAAAACAGTGATGGAATACCACTTTCTGTTTCTCTTTCTCTCTGTGTAAAATCTGGGTTCCAAATAAAAATAGATAAATTTTTAAAAATCAGGAAGAGATTAAGACATTCTGAAATATAGAAAAACGATGAGCACTAATCCCATGCAGACCTGACTTACTGGAAATGATTGAGGGATTCTTTCAGGAAGGAATGAGAGGACACTAGGTTATCACTCAAATCCACTGCAAGAAATAAAAGTCTAATAGAATCAAGTACTAGGTAAATGTAGCTGGCAGTATAAATGTCATTTTTTAAATGGTCATTTGTAACTTTTACTCTCCTTTTTATTTTAAAACAATATAAATACTTTTATTAAATATGACATATTTACTATTAAAGCAATAAATGTTTAACTGTTTTGGAGCACACCATTTATGCAGTTGTCATTTTTATTACAATAATAACACAAAGGTAGGAGGAGAAAATGGAACAATTATAATATATGTAACTGAAATTAACATGTAGTATTAACATGAATTAGATTGCTATAAATCAAGAGGCTAACTGTAATCCCTAGTGTTATCACTAAGAAAATAATTACAATATAGTAAAAGAAGCAAGTGAACAAAAATCACAAGCTAGAAAACATCTGTTTAACATTCAAAAGAGTCATGGCAGAATGTAGAGGGGAAAAATGACATCAGGCATAGACAACAAATGCACAAATGGTGCATACATATCTTAATTTGAGTAGGACCCTATTCAAATTCATGTGCAATCAGGACCTGTGAATATTTTAGAATTGAAATCAGGGTCTCCCATGTGAGAACTTTGGGCTGGGCTAAATAACATTGCCTTCTACCAGCTGGCACATAAAAACCTGGAGTCAGGGTTAGGCTGTAGTACCCATCTGTGAGTATCAGAGAAGGGGGATGAGCCACATCAGGCTGGGCCACAGCACCCACCAGAATGTCAGAGTACCATATCTGGGGACAGATTCTGTAGGGCACTTGTGGAATAACTTCTGTGGGACTGCAGCACCAGCTGGTTTGCATGGAGAGCTTGGGGGTGGTGATGGGCTGAGCTGGGCTGGACAGCAGAACTCACTGGCATTTACAGAGCTGGTGTTGGGAAGGAGCTGGCCTGTGCCAAGTTGCAGCACCACTGGCAACATGCAAAGACCAGGACTGAGGGCAGACCATGTCAAGCAAGGCTGTGGCACCTGCCAGTATGCATGAGATCCAGGCTGGGAATAAGCCTGCTAGGGGAATTTGGTAAACCCATACACTAGGTTGCAGCTCCTTCTGGATAATGCAAAATCAGGGCAATGGGTGGGCTAGGCCAGGCTGGGATGCAACACTCATGACATTTGTGTGGGCCAGGACTGGGGGAAGGCTGGACTGGGCCAGACTGTAGCACCTGCTGGGAATGCAAGAGCCCAGACAGGGTGTGGGCCATATCTGGCTGGACTAGGGTGCAACACCAGAGCTGAGACTGCAGGTGGGCTAATCCCAGCTGGGTTATAGCATCTACCAGCATGCACAAGATCCAGCGCTGTTAATAGATTTGGTAGGGGAATACTGGGGACATCCCTACTGGACTGCAGCTCTCACTGTTGACTGTGAGAGCTGAGGCTGTGGAAAGACTAGGCTGGGCAAGGCTTTAGCAACCACTGGCATCAGTGTGTGCTGGAGTTGAGGGCAAGCCAGACTAGATTAGGCTCCATCACCTGCTAATGTTTGCAAGAGACAGCATATGTATGGGGAAAGGGTGGGCTAGGCCACGGCACCCACCATTTCACATGGTCTGAGGGTGGGCCAGGCTGGATTAGGCTGTAGCACCCACTAGGCAGAGTCAGAATAACTGTGGACAGTTGGACTAGGCCACACTACCTGCTGCTGAGTGCCAGAACTGGGGTCAGGCTATGTCAGGCTGGGCTGTAGTACTTGCTAGCACAAGCATGGTCTAGGGCTGAGAGTATACCTGGTAAGCGAACTTGGGGAGCTCCTTTCCTAGGTCTCAGCTCCCACTGGTGAGCACAAGAACCATAGCTGGGCGCAGTCCAGGCCAGACTATGCTATAGCACCCATTGGCATATCTGTGAGCCAACTCAGTGGTGGGTCAATTTGGACCAGCCTGCAGCACACACTAACATGAGCAAAAGCCAGAATGGGTATAGGCCAGGCAAGGATAGACAGCAATACCCACAAGTTCACATGAGGGCTGGGGGTGGGCCAGGCTGGTCTAGGTTATCATACCCACTGGTGAGAGCTGGGACTGAAAATGGGCTAGGCTGAGCCAGGCTGTAGCACCTGTTGGCAAATGCCAAGACTAGGGGCTTGGGGACAGACCAGACTGGGCTGTAGCACCTGCTGACATGCGGAAGACCCAGTTGGAAATGGGCCTTGTAGGGCAGCTTTTGGGACTCCCTTGCTGGGATACTGCTTCTATTGGTAAGCATGAACTACTGGTAAGCTGGAACTTAGGATTGACTTACCTGGGTGCTGGCCAGGCTAGGCTAGTCCACAGCAACTGCTGGCAAAGTCAGGACTGGGTAACAATCATGTAAGGTTGGAACACAGAACTCCTTAGTAAGCATAAGATCTGGGGCTGGGAACTGGCCTGGTAGGAGAACTGTAGGCACATGCTTGCTGGGTTTCAGTTTCCACTGGTGAGCATGAGAGCCAGGGCTGGGGGTGAACCAGGCTAGTCAAGGCAGTACCTGTGGCCATACATGTGAAATGGGTCTGTGGACATGTCAGGTTGAGCTAAGCTGTAACACCCATAAGTGTGCATGATAGCCAGGTGGGATGTGGGACAGGTACACTGGACCAGGCCGTAGCACATGCTGGCACATGTGAAAACTGGGGCTGAGTGAAGGCATGGTGGGAGTTATGGGGATTACTCCAACTACACTGGCATCTGCAGGTATATGTGAACACTGGGCCTATAGCATGTCAGGCTGGGCTAGGCCATAGCACCCATCAGTTCACATGAGAGATGGGGCTGGAGTAGAACTGACCAGCAGCTGCATCCACGTGTGTGTGTGTGTGTGTGTGTTGACTGGTACAGGTGGCAAACTGAAACTGACCCTACACTGGCTGGCACACACAACAGTCAAATCTGAGGTCACTCTAGGTGAAGTTTCTTGAGGGACTCCCCAGCTGGATGGCTGGACTCAAATGTAGCCACAGGGAAAATCCCCGTATAGGTGGTACAACCTTAGAGTACATGTCTATGGACTGGGCCTCCTCAGCTGCTGATGCCTGTGCGGTGGGCAGCATGCCCAGAGGTACACAGAGGACATGACAGGTGGCTGATTTAAGACAGCAGTACCTAGATGTCAAGTGTCTCATCAGAAGATAGAAAACAGAACAGGTTGGACCATCTCCTGGCCAAGCTTTGAAATGATTCTTGGCCTGGAGATGCACTGAGGTGGACCTATTCAGATAATAGACCTTGGAAACATTTTCTCAACCCTGTGCAATGAAGCCGATGTCATACAACTATCAAAACTCACTCTTGGAACAATCTTCCCCACATCAAGGTCTCTAAGATGTCATCAAGTGACCATCCTCTATCCCTGAGGGTCGATGTAGTTTGACAGAAAGGAATGACCCCTCCCTTTCTCCTGCTGTGGACACAGGAAAAAAAAAAAGAGAGAGAGAGAATTGAAACATTTGCCATACTCAATTTCTTCCATACCTTGATCCTTCCTACCCTAGTCAGAAACCCATTTGGGCAAACATCTTTCTCAAGTACATCAACAACATTAAAAAAAATCTCAAAAAAAAAGAAAAGAAAAGAAAAGAAAAAATCCAAACATTATTCTAAAGAAAAGATGTGTGTCAAGCAGTTTTGGCAAGTGCAAACATTTTAGATATGCCTGTGTAAACTAAAGCCTTGGAGAACTTTCTTCCCAAATCAGTTGCAATCATCCCTATTAGGGAGTATATTCATTTACATTGGGAATCTGATCATTTGAATTCCAGAGAAATTCCCCCACGGGAACTAGTTAGGGAGATTTTTTTTTCTCTAAAAAACAGTATGCTATAATCATTTCTTTTTTATTCTTTATTCTCTCTCTTTTCTCTCAGATTACTTCAGATTTATGATTTTAATGGCAACATACTAATTCATAATTGCTAAAAACATCTGGTCAATATCGAGTATTTATATTTGCTCACTATCAATGTCTTCTATGCACCAGCCATTTCAGAAATAAAAATTTTAAATACACTATGATGGGGTCTTCAAACATCCATCAGAATATATGTTATAAAAACATTGTTGAGGGCCCCTAGTGGCTAAAGTCCTCACCTTGAACGCCCTGGGATCCCATATGGGCACCAGTTCTAATCCCTGCAGCTCCACTTCCCATCCAGCTCCCAGCTTGTGGCCTGGGAAAGCAGTCGAAGACAGCCCAAAAGCCTTGGGACCCTGCACCCGTGTGGGATGCCCGGAAGAAGTTCCTGGCTTCTGGCTTTGGATCGGCATAGCATCGGCCATTGCGCTCACTTGGGGAGTGAATCATCAGACCAAAGATCTTCCTTTCTGTCTCTCCTCCTCTCTGTATATCTGACTTTCCAATAATAAATAAATAAATCTTAAAAAAAAAAAAAACATCGTTGGGCTTGGCATGGTAGCTTAGTGGTTAAAGTCCTCACCTTGAATATGCCGGGATCCCATATGGTCACCAATTCTAATCCCGGCGGCCCTGCTTCCCATCCAGCTCCCTGCTTGTGGGTCTGGGAAAGTAGTCGAGGATGGCCCAAAGCCTTGGGACCCTGCCCCTGTGTGGGAGACCTGGTAGAGCTCCTGGCTCCTGGCTTCGGAATGGCTCAGTTCCAGCCATTGCAGTTGCTTGGTGAGTGAACCATCGGACAGAAGAGTTCTAGGATGGCAGACGCAGACTGGTTTGTGAAATCCACTCTGTTCCCACACTGCTCATCTGGGCTCTGCTCTGTCTCTGCTCCTGGTCAAATCAAACAGACCTGAGTTCCAGGTAGATGTCCCTTCCAACCTGGTTGCTGTTGTAGTTTCGGCTGCTGCAGCAATTCAGATCACCACTTGCTGAATGCTGCTGGGGTATCAACCACTACAACACCACACCATTGTTTTGCTGTTTTCCTGCGTCTGTCAGTCTCCGGGTTCCCCTCTGTTGTTGTTCTGTCTTCTCCTGTTTCCTGGAATGTGCCCTCTCTGGTTAACACTGGCTAATATTTCTCTGTTTAAACGTGTCCTTACTCTATTCCACCATCTTGATTCTCCCCATGCATTTTTATAATCTCTATATTATCAACCGCAAATAAAAGAAATGCATGGTATTTGTGTTTTCCTGTCTGGCTTATTTCACTCAGGATAATACTCTCCAGTTGCATCCATCTTGTTAACTCATGGTTTCATTATTTCATATGTATGTTACATATACATACATGTGTATATTTGCATGTGTATGTGTATATACATATCCACACATATACATGTTATATGCATTGCATGTGTATTCATATGCATCATGTATTATATATGCATATGCATGCACAGCATATGTATACACATTTATTACATGTATATTGTATGCATACCTATATTATATGCACATATATGTATACACATGTATATGTACACATATATGTAAGTGAGTAATTGTCCGTTAGAGATCCATATCACACTTGCTTTACCCAGTCATCAGTTGATGTGAATTCAGCTATTATAAACATTGGGAGAGCAGGTATCTTTTTCATCCATTGATTTCATTTCCATTACTTATGTTCTCAGGAATGGAAGAGCTGGTCATATGGTAGACCTATGTTTGCTTTTATGAGTAATCTCTTTCCTGTTTGGTATAATGGTTTAGGGATTTGTACTCCCATCAGCAATGTATTAAGATATCTTCTTCTCCACATTTTCTGTTATCTTTTCTCTTTTGATTTTTTTTTAAACAGCCATTCTAATTAAATGAGCTGATAGATACCTCATCATGGTTTTTCATTAGCATTTGCATCATGATTATTGATCCTGAACATTTTTTTCTGAACAGTTTTCTTTTGTAAAAAAATGTATATTGTTGTTTGAAAGATCTAGACAGAGAGAATAGAGAGATCTTCCATCCATTAGTTCATTCTCTAAATGGCCACAGTGGCTGGGGCTGGGCTGGTTTGATACCAGGAACTTGACGCTTCCTCTGGGTTTCCCACTTTAGGTGCAGGTGCCCAAACACTTGAAGACTTCCCTTGTTGCCCTCCCGTGTAAATTTCTAAGGAGGTATATTGGTAGCAGAGTAGTCTGAACCTGAACTGGAGCCCATGTGGGATCCAGTGCCACAGCTGGAGGCTTAAGCTGCAACTTCACTGTACTTGTCCTAATGCTGAACAATTTTCAATGCGACTGTTGCCCATTTTTCTCATCCTTTGAAAAAATGACTATATACTATTCCCGTTTAAGTGCATGTCTTGTTTTGTTCTTATTATGTTTCATAAGCTCATTTTATATTATGTATATTATTCCTTTACTGGGTTCATAGTTGTAAATATTTCATCCCATTATTTCAGTTACTTTGTAATTTTGCTGTTTCCTTTTTTGTACAGAAGCATCTTAGTTTGATATAATTCCATTTGTCTATTTTAGCTATTATTGGGAACTTATCCAAGAAGACTTTGCCTGGGTCAATATCTAGCAATGTTTCCCTTCTCTTCCCTCTAGTTATTTGATGGAATCATGTCTTAAATTTAGATATTGATCCCTTGAGAATTTTTAGGGTATTGTGATAGGGTCCTTGCTTTAGAGCTTTCAATGCGGAAATCTAGTTTTCCAAACAGCATTTGTTGAATAGATTGTCCTTTCTCAAGGTGATTATTTCAGCTTGTTACACGAAAAGTAGTATGTTGTAGATACTGGATATTTTAGGGGTTTCTTTTCTGTTCCACTATGCACATGACAACTTTTCTGCCAATGCCAGTTTATTTTGATTATAATAGCACTGAAGCATGTTTTGAAATCTGGTATTGTGATGTCTCTGGCTTTAGTTTGTTTTAGATTCTTTGGCTGTTTGTGGTCCTTTGTTTTTCATGTGATTTTTAGGGTTTTTCCTAGTTCTGTAAAAAATGTCCTTGGAATTCTGATTGGAATCAGATTGAATCTGTAAATTGCTTTGGATCATATGAACATTTTGATGATATTCAGGCACTCCACAAACATGGACGAGCTTTTCCAATTTTTGTGTCTTCTATTTATTTTAGTCATACTTTAAAATTTTCTTTGTAGAGGTCTTTCAAAGTTTGGTCAGCTTCTTCCAAAGTTACTTCATTTTTTTGTAGCTACTGAATGAAAGGGCCTGATCTTATAAGTACTTTCTCAGTCAGAATATTGTTGATGTGTGAGAATGCTACTGATTTTTTAAAGATTTATTTTTAATTTATTTGAAAGGCGGAGATACAGAGAAAAAGAAGGAGATATATGTAGAAAGATCTTCCATCCATTGGTTCCCTCCTTTCATGGTTGTAACAGCCAGGGCTTGGCCAGGCTGAAACTGAACCAGGAGCTCCGTGGTCTCCCACGTGAGTTCAGGGGCACAAGCACTTGGGTCATCCACTGTTTTTCCAAACTGCTTTAGCAGGGAGCTTGGTCTGAATTGGAGCTGCCAGGACTCAAACCAATGTCCATATGGGATGCCAGCCCATCTGAATCTGTTACGCCAGAATGCCCGAAGCACTTGTTTGTGAGTTGATTTTGTATCCTGTAACTTTGCCAGATTTTAATAGTGTCTTAGTGCAGTCTTTTGTTTCCTCATACACAGAGGACCATGTCCTCTGCAAACATGGATACTTTGACTTCACCCTTTTCCGGTTTGCATCCCTCTGCTTTTATTTTTGCCCAATGGCTCTGGCTATTAGGCAAGACTATTGAACAACAATGATAAGAGTTGGTGTCCTTGTCCAGTTCAGAAATTTAGTGCAAATGCTTTCAGATTTACAGTAATCACCATGATAAACCATTGGTTTATCTTAATTGTGTTCAGGTATATTCCTTCTACACCCGGTTTTGAAAATTTGTCCTTTTGTTTTGTTTTTATTTCCTGAAAGGATGTTGTATGTATTTTAGCACATGTTATCTGGATCTATTGAAACATTCATATGGTTTATATTCCTCATTTTTTTAAGTGATGTAACATATTTATCTGCTTAAAGTGGACTATCCTTGCATCCCTGGGATAGATCCTACTTAATCTGGCTTGATAATTTTTTTTTACTATGTTGATGGATTTGATTTGCTAGTATTTTATTAAGAATATTTCTGTTTACGTTCATCACGAATATGGATCTGCAGGTATCTTTTTTAAAGATTTATTTTATTTTTATTGAAAGTCAGATATAACAAGAAGAAGAGTGACAGAGAGAAAGATCTTCTGTCCAATGATTCACCCCCCAAGTGGCCTCAACGGCCAGAGCTGCGCCAATCCAAAGCCAGGATCCCAGAGCTTCAACTGGAATTCCCATGTGGTTGCAGGGTCCTGAGGCTTTGGGCCGTCCTTGGTCCTTGACTGCTTTCTCAGGCCACAAGCAGAGAGCTGAATGGGAAGCAGGGCTGTTGGGATTAAAACTGGCGTCCAGATGGGATCCTAGCGCGTGCAAGGCAAGGACTTTAGCCACTAGGTACTGCACCAGGCCTAATTATCTTTTTTTGTTATTTCTCTGATTTTGGAATGAAATTTATTCTGTGCTCATAAAATGAGGTTGTCAGTGCTTTCTCCCTTTCAGTTGTTTTTGATTAATTTAATAAAACTTTGGTATTGATTCTTCCTTAAAAGTTTTTATGGAATTCCAAAGAAGCCGTCAATCATGGGTTTTTCCTTTTTGGGAGCCTCTTTATTACTCAATTTTGGCCTGTTACTTATTCTATTCAGGTTTTCTGTGGCCTCGTGCCTCAAACTTGGTAAGTTATCTGTGTCCATCGATCTACTTCTCTACACATTCCCGCTTGTTAACAGATAGCTCTTTGTAATAATTCTTAATGAATCTTTGTTGCTCTATGGTATATTTACTCTTAAGAATTTCTATTAATCTAAACAGCATATTTAATTTATTTCATAGGCACAAGTTTTAAAAGACCATAATAATCTATTGTTACTCTCTGATTTTATTAATAGGTATCTTTTCCTTTTTTCCTTCTTTCTTTCTTTTCTTTCTTTCTTTTTTTCTTTTCTTTTTTTTTTTTTTGAGTAGTTGGGCCAGTCATTTATGCACTTTTAAAACAAAACAGCAGCAACAACAACAACAACAAAACACTTGGGGCTGGCACTGTGGCTTGCAAACTAATACTCATCCTATAGTTCCGGCATCCCATATGGGTTCTAGTCCCAGCTGTTCCACTTTCTGCTTAAGGCCTGGGAAAGCAGGAGAGGATGGGCCAAGGCCTTGAGTTCCTGCATTGATATGAGACACATGGAAGAAATTCCTGGCTCCTGACTTTGGATCAGCTCAGCTTCAGCCATTGTGGCTATTTGGGGAATGAACCAGCAGATTAAAGATCTCTCTCTTTCTTTCGTACTGACTTTCATGTAATCAATCAATCAAGCAATCAATCAATAAATAAATCTTTTTAAAAGACTCCTGATTTCTCGAACTTTTATATAGTTTTTTGACTTTTAATTTCAAGTATTTCTTTCTAATTTTTATTATTTACCTCAGTTATTTTGAATCCCATCAGCAATGTTTTTATTTTTTGTAGGAAGATTTATTTGTTTATTTGAAAGGCAGAATTAAAGAAAGAGAAACACACATGGGGGAAGAGAGAATGAGAGAAAAAGAGAGAGGGAGATAGATTTTCCATTTGCTGGTTTACTCCCCAAATGATCACAATAGCCAGGTCAGGACCATGCCAAAACCAAGGGTCTAGAACTCCATCTGAGTCTTCCACCTGTGTCATAGGGACCCAAAGTACTAGGGCCATCGTCCCCTGTTTACCCAGACACATTAGTAGAAAGCTAGTTCAAAAATGGTTCATCTGGTTCTGGTGCGAGAGCCTAGTAGGTAAATCCTCAAATTGCATGCGCTGAAATCCAATATGGGCAATGATTTGTGTCCCAGCTGCTCCACTTGCAATCCAGCTCCCTGCTTATGGCATGATAAAACAGTAAAGGATGGCTCAAAGCCTTGGGACCTGCACCCACATAGGAAATCTAGAAGAAGCTCCTGGCTTCAGATGGGCTTAGCTCTGCCATTGTGGCCACTTTGGGAGTGAACCAGTGGATGGAAGATCTTTCTCTTTGTATCTCCTTCTCTCTGCATATCTGGTTTTCCAATAAAAAAAAAATATTTTAAAACATGGTCCATCTGTGACTCCAAACAGCACTCACACGGGATGCTGGCATCATCTTAACATACAGTGCCACAAAGCTAGTCTCATCAGGAATATACATATACTTTTAAGTTGGGGAAACACATGTATTTTCCTTTTATCCTACAAAGCATTCTGCATTTTATACAATGTTTGACACTTCAGTCTTTCAGCGGTAATTTAATTGTGATGCCTACAAGGCAGACCTCGTAGACATCATAATTAAAAACCAGGAGTCTAGAACTCCGAGTCGTCCACCTGTGTCATAGGGACCCAAAGTACTAGGGGCATCGTAGAAAGTGCCCTCGGAAAGCAGCTCTCATGAAAATGTTGTTTATAAAATCCCAAGCTGCACATACTTCACCGCTTGGCCACCATGTGATTATTTGTAGACATACACTCTATCAGTGCTGCCTTCTGTCCTCATTAGATGACTGAATTGATAGGATCTGCCCAGTTTTGAACTGTGAAACTCCTAAAAAATGTGAGCAAACTAAACTTCCTTTGAAAGTGTCTTGTCAGGGCCAGTATGGTGGCGTATCAGACTAATCCTCTGCCTGCGGCAAGTAAAGGCCATCTAGCCTGCAGATGAAGTGTCCAGGAAAAAATTCACCTGTAGTAAATGTCTTGATCAGATGTCAAATCCTCCGTCTCGCTAGCTTGTGGAAGGATTCCTCTTAGAATGCTAAGCCTCTTCCTGGGATGCCAGCATCCCAAATGGGTGCCAGTTACTATTCTGGCAGTGCTACTTTTGGTCCAGCTCCCTGCTTGAGCTTGGGAGAATAGGGGAGGATGGTTCATGTCGTTGGGCCCATGCACCCACATGGAAGACCCAAAGAAACTATTGGCTCCTGGCTTCAGATCAGCTCAGCTCCGGCTGTTGTGGCCATTTGGGGAGTGAACCACCGGATGAAAGACCTCTCTTTCTGTGTCTCTTCTCTGTAAACTCTGCCTTTCAAATAAAAATAAATAAATCTTTAAAAGTACTGTTTCTTGAATAACTTTTCTAACAAAACCCTAATACTGATAGATTAATTAATTAGGTCTAGCAATTTTGAATTGCATACATATGTCAAAATGTCACACTGTACCCCACAATGTATATAATGATAATGATATTAATTTAAAAACACAAAAGAGGTTCTTCATTGATAGAGACCTGGATCCTTTATAAATGTTTGTTGCAAGTCATATCCAATAGTGTCACAAAGTGTGTCTTTAGGGTTTATCATGCCAGTTCAACTCTAAGATACTCTCCTGGAGCTAACGTGTTCTGTGTTAAGTAGTAAATGCATGTGAAAGTTGATGGGATTCCTATTTCTACCCCAAATAAATTGTAACACTTTGCTGTCCTACTTGTAATACATAATATATAAGCATATCTGCAATCTGTAATTAATCTTTTCATTTTCTTAACATCGAGGACCACTTACAGAGAAAAAAGTTTTAATTTTGATGAAGTCTAGTTTTTAAAATTTGCTTTTACTGGCTAAGATTTCTTTACCTACTCTAAAAGTTTTTTTTTTTTAATTATTACAAAGTATTGCAATGTTAATTTTTTGAAGCAAGTCCCTTTTCCATCTTGAGTTCATTTTTTACTACAGTGTTTTAGAGTACTGGTGTTTTTTTTGCCCTTTTGATTTTTAATCAGCCCAGCATCTTTTGTTGAAATAATGGTCTTCCCTCCAATGATCCACATTTTGAATTTTGTCAACAATCAATTGGACACATTTGTGCGCATCTACTTTATTTTCTGTTCTGTTTCATTGATCCGTGTCTATCCCTCTGCCAATATCTCATTGTGTTGATCATGGTAGGTGTGTGGGAGGCCTTATTACCTACAGAAAGCCTTAAGATAGATTTCAGTGATTCTTCCCACTTTATTCTTCTGTGCCAAGTTAATTTTAGCTTTTCTAGGGCATGTATTAAAGTTGCTTAAACTATTCTAGGGTCTACATGTGACTTTCTACAAAACGTTAAGTACAAAAAATAAACTGTGCTTTTTTAAAAAAATAATTGTATTAAGTCTGTGCCAATTCTGAGAGAACAAACATCTGTAGTGTGTTAATCTTTCAGTTCCCAAACATGACATGTCTCTTTATATTTGCATGTCTTCTTAAATGTCTTTCATCCGCCCTTTGTGATTTCAGCACACAGATCTTATCCATAATTTATTAGGTTTAAATATATCTCATTTGTATCAACTTTATGTGATATTGTATATTTGATTTTTGTTTTCACATGTCCATTTCTAGCATTTAAAATGCAACTGATTTGGGGCTCATTGTGTATTCTTTGAATTTGCTGAATGCTCTTATTCTAAAAGTGTTTTCCTGGAGATTTCTTGGAAAATGATGTCACAGCTCCTGCAAATAGACAGTTCTACTAGTTTTTTTTTTCTCTCTATGGGTTTGCTGTTTCTTAATTGGGCCTTAATGCAGTGGCTAAAATGTCCAGTATGATCTTGAATCAGGGGTGAGAGTGTGCATACTTGCCTTGTTCCTAGTTTTCTTTTTCTTTTTTATCCCAAATGTCTACTTATTTTTTTGTCTACTTAAAATTCATAGCAACAATGAAAAGCATATAGCAAGAGGGAGAGAGAAAGAGAGAGAAATAAGATATTCAATTTAATGGTTCACTCTCATATACCCAGAATAGCCAGGGCTGGGCCACACCAAAATTGGGATCCTGGAACTCCGTTTTGGTCTCCCATTGTGGACAGCAGGGGCACAAGTACTGGAGTCATCTCATGCCTCCCAAGATGCAGGAAGCTGGATTTTAATCACTATACCTGAGCTTTGACTGGCATTCCCACGTAGGAGCCACCCCAACATACAATCCTCGTTCCTGATTTTAGATGCTGAATTTTTCTTTGTAGATGTTCTTTATGGAGTTTATTAACTTCATTAACAAGACTTATTTATGTACAAGAACGGCAGAGTTATAGAGAACAGGAGAGACAGAGAGATCTCTCATTTGCTGTTTACTCCCCAAATGGACACAATGGTCAGGGCTGTGTAAAGCCAAAGGCAGAAGCCAGGAGCCAGGAGCTTATTCCTGGTCTCCCACTTGAGTCCAGGGGCCCACGCACTTGGGCTATCTTCCATGCTTTTCCAGGCTTATTAGTAGAGAGCTAGATCAGAAGTGGAGCAGCTCAGATATGAGCCAACATCTATTTTGGATACTGGCATCTCAGTCAGCACCTTTACTCACTATACCATAACATTGGCCCCAAGTTTATTAACTTGACAATATTTTCCTCTACTTCTGATTTGCTGAAAAACTTTTTTAAAATCATGAAAGGGTATTGGTTTTATTCAAATACTTTTTGAAGCATGAACTGTATAATATTGCATAATATTTTAGGAATATTATGTATTAACAGTGAAAAGACTTACTGTCTGTGGTATCCCACTCACTTGGTATCATTAAAAAATGTGGGGAGAATGTGGAAGTAATGATCTTGCCCACTTTCCTGTAGTCCTTGACCCTTTGAGCCCTAATCAGTTATGTGATCATAAAAAAAAAAAAACCATGTGGGTCCATGGTTGTATTGTAGTATGAATGGGCTGTATGTCACCTGACAGTAAAGCAGGAAAATCTACATCTGAGATGTGACGTAGCATGGGTGAGCATTTGGCACAACGTTAAGTTGTAGCTTCGGACACTCATTGATATTCCACAGCAGCAGGCCTGAGTTTGAGTTCTACCTCTGCTTTCCATTCCAGCTTTGTGCTAATGCACAGTCTAGGAGGCAGCAGTGATGACTCAAGTGACTGGGTTCCTGACAGCGATGTGGGAGACCTTTCAAGCAGCTGGGACTCAGACACTTGGATTCAGAATGTCAGCACTGGAAGCTGAGAACCCCAGCCTCACTGTTTATCTTTGATTCTCAAGAGTATATGGTGATCTTGTTGTGGTTTCCTTTGCAAGTCGGAGGTCATCTAATACAAGGTTCCTTGGGGGAACTCCCCAATTAGACCACTGGCCTCAGATCCAGGCCACAGGGACAATCACAGGAGGTATGGTCTGACTTGGAGTGCATGTGTCAAGACTGGGTCTCCCCAGTTGCTGATGCCTGTATAATGGATAGCATGCACAGATGCATGCGGGGGCATGATGGTCAAGGTTGTCCTAGACTGGGCAAAGAAAGTTCCATCAGGGTTCCAACTGAGGAACATATCACGGGAACACTGGTGACGTGAAAGTAGCATAAGCCCTATGAAACAAAAGAAAATAAAACACAGAAAGACAAACAGAAAACAAAAAACCTAATCTGAAATTAAATCTCAGATTAAAGTGATATGATCACCCCTGTATCCAACAAAGAAGACATGTGCAAAACGAGAAAGATATTAGTAATTAGGAGCAGAGAAGAGCGATTAAAAAAAAGAAGCCGTATTCAAAAAGTTGATAGTCAATAACTTTCGCAACTGATAAAAGATATAAACTCACCTATTCCAGAAGCTCAGTGAGCTGCTAGCAAGACATATGCAGAGGAAACCATAGCAACAGTTCCATAAACTCCTGAAAGTAAAAACTAAATAGGCTGGGGTTCTCTGGTTCTCTGCTTGCAGCGCTGACATTCCAAATCAAAGTGCCGGAGTTCCGGCTGCTTGACTTTAATTCTAGCTTCCTTACTACTGCACCTGGGACGGCAACAAGTTATGACCCAAGCACATAGGCCTCTGCCATCCATATGGGAGATCTGAATGGAATTCTAGGCTCCTGGCTTCAGTTTGGCCCAGTTCAAACTATAAAGGGTATTTGGGAAGTGAAGCAACAGATAGAAAATCAGTGTTGGATTTATGAGTTATTTTTAGCCTTTTATTATGTATCACAATGTTTTAGACATTTCATAATACATTTGGCTATTTGAAAATATCAATAAATTTTTTTTTAAAAATGAAGTGTATATGCACTTCGTGCAAAGATTATATTGAAATAGTTAAATAGTATAGGTTAGCATTTGATTCACTTCTAAATATTTTTTCATTGAGTTTTCAATGCAAGACAGGAGTCACTACCCCTTAAACAAAAATAATGATTTACTATACAAAGAACATTATAGAGTACTTTTACTTCTGTCTCCTTTCTTGAGAAATTATTTTCCTATACTTCATTAAATAGAATATACTTCCTATATTCCACAAAACTTATAAAGGGAGCTGGATGGGAAGCAAGGCTGCTTTGATTAGAATTGGTAACCATATGGGATCCCAGGTGCTTGCATGGTGAGGACTTTAGCTGCTAGGCTATTGTGCTGGGCCCAACATATGCTGTCCGAATCTTGCCACTATTTCATATATTTCATTTGTCCATAATATCATATATGTTGGGTGAAAATAATTTGAACATGGAATTATTTTCATCTTCCCTGCTTGATATTAGTGAAAAAAAAAAAGCAAATGAGGAAAAGAAGAGTACGCGGGGCAAGCAAAATTTAGTCTTTCCATTTCTTTTGACTGATTATTGCTATAACGTCTAATTCAAGTCCCAGTTAAAAGAATCCACATGAAATGAAGGTTCAGCTCAAAGTGAGTTTGACTGAGAGTGTTTCTGGGCAAGATTCACTGGTCTGGCACAGTTGGAGAGCCAGGGAGCCTGCACCTGGGGATTGTGAAACAGGGCTTTGATACTCAGGTCAAAACAGGAAGTGAGGTGCAGGCCTGATTGGGCCCATACCTCACTTGTAGGCCAAGTAGAGGCTTCTGGGTATTGTAGTTGCTTGGCCTGATTGCATCAACCAACCCTCCCCCCTCACACACACCATTCTACCTTCCTCCTGCGGACTGCTCCTCTCCCATCCAGCTGGGCCTTACATTCCAACCTTTTTCTAGGTAATAGGTGCAGTGTTGATCTCTTGGCCACATTGTACTGAGTTGGAGCATTGAGAGGATAAGGTGAATGGCCTGCCAGGGATGGGGAGAGCAATGGGTGACCATCACCAGGGAAGACAGTGAGCTGGGCATAAGAGTGCAACAGCATTTGATTAATGATCACTTGAGAGACCTCCTGCATATGTGAGCAGATGAACCTGAGGAAATAGGGTGCAAACATGGGGAACAGGGAAATAACAAATCGAGGTCCCAATATGGGGGCAAACATGCACACAGGTATGACCACCACTATCCAATGGGAAGGGAAAAGTTTTGAGTGTCTTTGTTTCTTAATTTCTCTTGGAGACATCAGGGTTTGTGGACATTTTCTTCCACTAGGCCAGATTCGTTGATGTAAAAGCAGCACTCTTCCTGCAGAGAAAGGCAGGTTCCTCTTTTGTGGTGATTTGCTGCTGGAAGGAAGTGATAGATGCAGCCAAGGCTTTGAATGTTGATTGCCTCAAGTTCCAGGAGAAGACCACTCTATGACTCTGCAACATCAGTTGGATCATCACCACCTCGCACAGATACCAGTTAGTAGGCCCAGACCCAGAGGGCAAGCTCCTTCATCCCCAAGCATGTGCTGCAGAACCATGTTGTGAGACCTTCCACCAGTTTGCCTGCTCATTACAGTGATATACACATTTTATTGGGACCATCCCACAATGCACCAATGGGAAGCTTCAGTTCAAACTATGGAGCATCAAGGCTTGTTACAAGCAGCCAATCAGCCTCAGTGGTTGTAACTCATTGATAAGATTTGGTCAGTCTCCTGCCGAAGCCAGGGGCTTCTTTCAGTTTTTGCACATGCCAGAGCCACGGTCAGTAGATTAAGTGCTTTGCTACAGTGGCAGCTCTGATAGCCATGTTTCCATGAGGTGGAAGCTGCCTGTGTGGTCAGTATACTGGGGAATCTGTTGGTCTACAAGGATACTTTAAAAGGTTTGTGGAACATAGTATTAAAAACCAAGCTTATTGGGACTTGCAGAGTGATGTTTCAGGCTAATCATCCACCTGCAAGTCCCAGCATCCTGTAGGCTCGTTTGTGTTCTGGCTGCTCCACTTCTGATCCAGCTCTCTGTTTATGGCCTGGAAAATAGCAGAGGATGGTCCAGCACCTTGGGTCTATGCACCCATGTGTGAGATCAAAAGGAAACTCCTGGCACCCAGTTTCGAATCAGCTCACCTCTTGCCATTGCAGCCATTTGGGGAGTGAACTAGTGGATGGAAGACCTCTCTGCCTCTGCTTCTCTCTTGGTAAAAATTTGACTTTCAAATAAATTACAAATATTTTTATAAACCAGGTTTGTTATGATACAAAAAAATTTTAGGCCCATAGATAATTTCTTCATAATTTAATTTTATGAGTTTTTGATGAACCTTTTTATGCATGGATTTAAAGAATTCTAGCACAAAAATAAACTTATCTTGTAACCCCCCCCCAAAAAAAAAAAAAAAAGATTTGGTCAGTCTCAATGGCACTCATTTAATCTTGTCCAGTACTGTTACTGTTTCAAGCACAAGCCTGAGCAAGAAAAGAAAATAAATGGCTTGCCAAGTCAGTCTGGAACTGTTGTTCTTACAGAAATCAAGACTGAAAACAAAGAAAAGGATGAAAATTTTCATGAACCTCCTTCATCAGATGACATGAAATCAAATGATGAGTCCTCTCAGAAAGATATCAAAGTTTCATCCAGAGGAAGAGCAAGCAGTACTAATGAAGATGAAGAAACAGGTGATCAAAAGCTGAACTAAAGTATGGACCCAGGATATTCATCACAAGTATCTCCTACTACTATTTCCCCAGGTAATCATAGCTTGGATTGGTAGCCCGTTACTTAGCACCTTCCTTTTAGTGTTCAGTAGCATATTAAGAAGATTGGAGAGACCTTTTTTGAACTGAGTAGGAGCAGAATAGGGACCTGTGGTAAGGCCAGGGTTCGAGATGAGGGCCAATAGACACCATTTCTGAGGTCTTACACACATGGGCACTTAAGTCCTAGGTTTGGAACAAGTTCTCAGAGCATAGTCAGCAGAGCACCCAGGAATGCTCCGAGGTTACCCAAATTCACAGGTTTCACTTACTGAGAAGCAGATGGATGTTGACAGAGGGGGTTCAATAATTAGATGGGTATTAAGTCCTGACCAGGTGTATGTGAGGCCTAGGGCCATTTATCTTTTCACACAGGGTACTGGAACAGGCATCAGAAGGAAGGCATGGAGCTTCAGTGGGAGACATCCTATTGACTTCCATTACCTGGCTGGACAGAGAGGGGAGCTGGCTTTTATAGGAGGGTTGTACAGAACAGACATTGTCTCTGGATGAAAATAGCACAGCTTTGCCTTCCGTAGTCCATCCCCCTTCATAGTGATGAATGCGTTGGGAGCTGGGCAGAGTGTAGGGCTCTCTGGTTGTGGCCTGACATGATTCTGACCCAGGAATTCTTTGGCCCCCCAGGGCAGTTCCGTTGCTAATGGTCTGGTCCTTGGAAGGGCCAACAGGGTTCTTTCAAAGCCACGTCTATCATGGGCAGCTGTTTGCTAGAACTCACAACTTCCCACATTGCACGCAGGCTGAATTTGAGGGCACTGGCCTTGCTCGCTCTCCTTGAGAGCGGATCACTGTACAAAGCCACATTAGTGGACCTCTGGCTGCCTAGCTCACCACCCTTCCTCTGGGCCCTGGTAAGTAGACCGCAGGGGTAGCCTTCAGGATGTCAGCCAAGGGGATGCTCAGTTCTACTTCTAAATCCTTAATGGACTGAGCCAGAAATTTGTAGTCACAGGCATAACCTGGCTAGTTTACTGTGAAATAACGTAATGCCCATGAAGGAATAATTAGGCCATCCCTTTATAAGGCTTGGAGGTCAAACTGTACACCCTGAGGGTCCTTGAGAGGTTTATAGAAAATGTAGGGGAGAAGTGGAGAAAGGAGTCAGAAAGACCAGATCAAGTACTTTCAGTAATAGCATCAGGTAAAACTATCAAATAATAGCTCTAGAAATCATAAACACAGGTTTGATGTCTGATATAATTTTGAGGCAAGTGTACAGGCTTACAAATAACCTAAACTGTACATTAGAGAAAACAATGAGAGCTTGTTTGATTAGGTACAGAATGACAAATCAGTTTAAGCAACGGTTTAAAATCTTAGGTACTTTAAGATTACAATTGAATGATTAGAATTACCTTTTGTTTGTAGTAACATAAATTTGCCATGTTTTTTTCAGGTGGTTTACAGATATAGGTAAACAGGTGTTAAGCAGGTACAGCTAGAACCATAACACTCATTAACTGACAAGGTGCACCTATTTACTCATAGGAAGCACATACAAGATTTTACAGAGAAATGTAACTTTTAGAGCTTTTTTTTTGAGTTAAGATAACAATTATAACTGATACCACAAAAGAGGCCATTAGACTTGTGTAACTGAAAGTTTACACCAGTAGCTTCTCAACATTGTGATAAAAGTTTGCACTACTTTGCCCCTTGACAGTGCCTTTAACATGGTCCAAATAACCAGAGCGATAAACCCTTTGACACTTCCAGAAGGCCTCACTGGAAAAATCAAAGCACCAAAATTTGAAACTGTTGAGTTTTGGATGCCTGTCAAGGATGCCAGGAAAGCTTAAAATATCTGGTTGCAACAGAATCTATTTTACATAATGCAATATAGATTAGATTTAATTATTGACATGAAGTGATCACTCAAATACTTCTAAAAATAAACGTATAACTTTTGCTGATCTTAAGTAATGAGAACCTAATGAAAAGCAGAAAACACAAGGATTACCTCAATATAAAAATACTTGTAGATAAGAGGCTTATCTCATATTCTGTGATAATTCAACAGAGTCAGATCTAGAGTTCACTGGAGCTAACTATAACATTTAGTCATTAATCAGATAAAAGTAATTTAAAAGGAAATGTTACAAAAGCATATGTTCTTAAAACTTTGTTGTTTTAACAGAGGATAGGGGGCTGCTTGACAAAAGAGAAAAGATTTAATGGGCTTTGGAGAAACTTCAGCTGCTGCAGCAACAGAGAATAGTTAAACAGAAAAGGAGGGAGATTGGGAATAGTTGCAGAGGATGTTAAAATTGAAAGTCCCCTCAGGTGGCCAGCATGACAGGTTTCCAATTTATATTGAGGCCTGGCTATAATAGAATAAAAGACCAAAAATGACCCAAAAAAAGGGACTTAAAAAAAAAAACTGAGGTCCTGGGTTAGTCCCAGGGCTTAGAGACCAAAGAGGTACCTAAGGGCATCTTAGGGTCAAAGTTAGACCCGGATTTCACCATATTCTCTTCTAAGGCCCTGGTCTGGACAGGCGAAAACTGCAGGCATCCCCATAGGTCATCTGTTTGGCAAACAGAATGGCTCCCTCATCCTGCTCAAATGTCTCCAAAAGTCAAGTGAGGCCTGGAGTACAGTCTGGAGTGCATGGAAAGGAATCTCAAACACAGTTGTGAGTTAGTGGCTCAACTACAGAACAGGGAGAGCCCGGAATGGCGAGGCGAGAAAGAGACTGGGGAGGGCTTACTCCACACTGCCAGGCTGTTCGGAGGAAGAGCTAGAGGTCCAGTTTCAAGCCTGAGGTGCAGTCTCCAGGATGGAACCCAGGACCCACGGAGGAAGCGGCCTCAGCAGGGAACTCAGGAGGCAACACACCGCTCCCGGGTTTTGGCACCAAATGTGATGTCCAGTTGAAGCTCTAATTAAAATAATCTACATGAAATGAAGATTCAGCTCAAAGTGAGTTTGATTGGGAGTGCTATTGGGTGAGGTTCATTGGTCCAGCACAGATAGAGAGCCAGGGAAGCTGCACCCGGGGATTGTGGCCAGGGCTTTGATACTCAGGTCCAAACAGGAAGTGAGGTGGGACCTAACAAAAGAAAGAACATTTTTTTATAAAGTAATGTGAGTGCTGACAGGTTCCCTCAGGGTTGATTGGGCCCATACATCACTCTGGGCCAGGCAAGGGCTTCTGGGTATTATAATCCCTTGGCCTGTTTGTATCAGCCCGACCCCCCACCATCTGCCTTCCTCCTGCGGACTGCTCCTCCCCCATCCAGCTGGGCCGTACATTTACAACTTAGATTTAGGACTGTTCTTCCTTGATTGTTTGTTTGTTTGGCACTATTTGGGATACCTGCATCCCGTATCATAATCTCTGTACTGCAGTCCTGTCTCTACTTTTTATTCCAGCTTCCAGCTGATGTGTACTATGGAGACAATAGGTGATGGCTCAAGTACTTGAGTCCCTGACACCCATGAGGGAAACCCGGATGTGATCTCAGGTTCTTGGCTTCAGTCTGGCGCAGCCCCAGCTGTTCCAGGCATTTGGGCGAGTGAAAGAGTAAGTGGAGAGTGCTCTCTTCTCCCTCTAAAATATAACAGTTTTGAAATAACAACGCAGGTCTGAAAACACAGCCTATATAACTCCATCAATGATTTGGCCTTAAAACAGCAGTGTTAGTGGGATTTCTAATCTACATATATTGAGTGATGCTTCGATAAACACGTGCTTCTAAAGCACAGCAAAGGCATTATTGGTACTTCATTTAGTTTTGTAGAGAAGAACCAGTGCACAAGTAAGTGAGTGCTGATTACAGAATAAATTGGATGAAATTCTATTTGCTTCTTTTAAAGATTTATTTTCTTTTTATTGGAAAGTCAGATATACAGAGAGGAGGAGAGAAACAGAGGAAGATCTTCCAACCATTGATTCACTCATCAAGTGGCTGCAATGGCTGGAACTGCTCCAATCCAAAGCCAGGAGCCTGGGAACTCTTGCAGGTCTCCCATGCAGGTGTAGGGTCCCAAGACTGTGGGCCATCCTTGACTGCTTTCCCAGGCCACAAGCAGGGAGCTGAATGGTAATTGGGGCTGCTGGGATTAAATCTGGCCCCCATACGTGATCCTGGTGCGTTCAAGGCAAGGGCTTTAGCTGCTAGGCTACAGCGGCAGGTTCTATTTGCTTCTTTTAATAAGGATCCTGACAAACTGAGCAAAGTATGTTACTGGATTGGGATTCACAGCTGATATTAAGGAATTAAAGGCAAACATGAGATTGAATTTCAGAAGGCTGTTAACCTCTGGGTGCGAACTAGGTAGCCGTTGTGCCAGTGAACAGTAAATATCTAGATATTTAAATTATACTGCGTGCAAGAAATACAATGAAGCAGGATGAAAATCCATCTTTAGGATAATTAATTCTCAACTCCTCTTGTAAATATGTGGTTTATTATGATTCTTTCATGCCAAGCGCTAAGTTTTGTTGATATAACCATGAAAAAGAGAGGATTTAAAAAAGACATATTCTTGCCTTGATTTAGTCTGCATTCCAGGGAGATAAAGTATAGGGAACAGACAGAATACAGCTTGGTCCCTATTTTTATTGAAAGGCAGAATGATGTGTGTGAGTATGTGTGTGTGTGTGTGTGTGTGTGTGTGTGTGTGTATGAGACAGAGAAAGAGAGAGAGAGATTTTCCTTGTGCTGCTTCATTCTTCAAGTGGTGACAGTAGCCAGAGTTAGGCCTAAACTGAAGCCAGGATTCAGGAAATCCAGGTTCCCCATGGCGGTGATGCGGATCCAAGTGCTTGGCCATCATCTGCTATATTCCCAGGAGCATTATCAGGAAGCTGGATCAAAATCAGAATATCCAGGACTTGAACCAACACTCAGATACAGAAGATGGGTGTCCCAGCAGTGAATTAACCCATTGTACCACAGTTCTTGCCCTAGTTTAGTTACTTTTATTTTTTAAAAAATAAATACAAGCCCTTCACCGAGTGAGTAATGGGAAAGTTGAGCAAGAGATGATTAGGGGCAGATGCAATGTGCTAAGCTGCTTTCTTTTTTTGGTATGCCAGCATCCATTTGAATCCCACCTCCATTTCTATGTCTGGCTCAGCTTTGGATGATGTTACAGGCATTTGCAAAGTGAACTCATGAAATGTTTTGTGTGTGTGTGTGTTCTTCTGCCTTTAGAATAAAATGATAATGAGAAAATTATTTCACAACTACAAATTTTATGTTATAAACTGATCAGTGCTGTGGGGGAAAGGAAACAGCCAAGAAAATGGGACAATGTGACATACAGGGTTCAGCAGATGTGCAGGTTGCAATGTTAAAATACGTGAGAGTTTCCTTAGTTCATTTTATCAGCTAGTACAGATTAAAAAAAAAAAAAAAGAATGCTTGCTAAAGAATGTAACTCTCTTATCCACATTGCCTAACTATTCAAACTCATTATCATTCACATGGTTTCAGGAAATTCACCAGAACTCAATCCTGTTTTTATGGTCACAGAATAATAGAGGATTCCAGAAAAACACAGGGGCAATTTAAGGACATGTATTCTCCCAAGGAGTTCTCAAAAATTTGAAAAAAAAAAAGTGTCTTCTCTGAGGAAACGATTTTTAAAGTAAATATTCAGTTTACTTCCATTTCAAATTCTTAGAAATTCTAATGAGAGAAGCAGGCAGCTGTCCAGAGGAGCAAATGTGACCTAGTTCCTGTACTTTTTGGGACTATTGAACCCAAGGACAGATTCTGATTGTTTGAACCTGGAACATAAATAATTTGGGAGAACCCATTTACCAAAAAAAGGACATGAAACTACAAACTAAAATTTGGCACAAAAATGGCTATTTACTCAGAACGAGAAAGGAAATGATCAGAAGTTACAAAACTAAAAAAAAAAAAAAAAAACCTAACACTACAACATCATAAAATCTAGACTAGTTATCTCTCATTATATACACGCATGTATTAACATTTCAAAACAGTTCTATACTTTTGCTGCATATTTTTTGCTGTGCATGATTTTAAAACTTTGCTTCCAATTATTTGAAAGGCAGAGAGATTAATGGGAGAAACAGAGACACAAAGGGAGAAATATTCTTTCTTCCGGTTCACCCCTAAAATGCATGCAGCAGTCAGGGCTATGCCAGACAGAAGCCACGAGTCAGGAACTCAATCAGGATCCAACTACTTGGGCTACCACCTGTTGCTTTTTGGATTGTACTCTGGGCTCTGAAGCTACAGCCAGTAGGGCAACGATGGCCTCAATACGGAAATGGAGCATCACAAACAAGACATTAACTGCTGTACCAAGCATCCATCCATGGCTATGTATTTTTGATATCCTCTTCAAATGTCAACAATTATGTAATGTGCTTTATCATAGAATGTATAGTGTGATAGTTCAGAGTGTTATTATGATTGATACAAATGAGATTTAGTAATCAAATCTTAGAAATATCCTTCCAAAACTCATTTGAAATCATGTGTACTTCATAGATTTATGTTTTATATTTAGATCTAGCATCTATCTTAAGTTAAAAATTTGTATAAGGTTGAGATTTGCTTTCAGCTTACTAATATCCAGCTGTTCCAGTACCATTAACTGAAAAGATCATTCTTCGTCTACTGGATGGTTTTGTAGTTAAGCTTGTTTTAACCAGCCAGTGTTGTTACACAGGGAGTGAAGTCACCACCTGCAATGTTGCTATATCATATGAATATCAGTTTGAGTCGTCATTGCACCACTTAGGGTCCAGCTCCCTGCTAGTGTTTCTGAAGAAGCAGCCGAAGATGAAGTGCTTGGGCCTCTACACCCACGTGGAAAACCCTAATGGTAATCTAGGCTCCTGAGTTTGGCCTGACTCAGTTCTGGCTGTTGCAGCTCTTTGAAACATCGAATGCTTTCTGTAACTCTGCCTTTCAAATAAATAACTAAATGTTACGAATACACTTTTTAATTGTTCACTTAGTTCTTAAATTTATTTTACTTGGGGCTGGTGTTGTGGCTCCAGGAAGAAGTTCCTTAGGTTCATATCAGCCTATGACCTATTCGTTTCAAAGCCCAACAGTTACTCGATCACCAACTAGAGAAGAGCAAGGGAAAATGGAAGAGTGAAGCACTTTAAAGTCAGAGTAGTTGCCCCTCTGGCCCCAGGCACCACTGAAACTTGAGTGAGAGAGAGGCTAAGCAGGTAAAAGCATGGGTACAACCCAAGAGCATCCAGGACAAAGGGAGGCAGCTGAGGTTACTGTGCATAAGCCAAGGCACAGTACTGTCTGCATAGACCAAGACAGAACCAGAGCACAGGAGCCTGAGGCTAAAACTCCCCGAGTGACCAGCACAAGCTCCCAGACAGCACTTCAAACCAAATAAACATTGGAAACTGGGGACAAAATGGGAAGAATAAATTTTAAACACCATCCTGGGAGCAACATCATGTGAAGACAAAGTCTGCCTCAAGAGAAAACGTGCAGATAAAAACAAAACAAAATAAAACAAGCAAGCAAACGAACAAAAAACAATGGGCAAGGGTAATGGAAGAACGATAAATAGTGCAAATGATGAAACCAGTATTTTCCTAAAAAAATGAGCAAAAGAACATCTCATTCTTAGAGTTACAGGACTAGGGCACAGAGGATCTCCAGGACAAGGAATTAAAAAAATTATGGCAAAACTCTTCAGAAGCAGTGAGAAATAAAGACAAGAATATAATGTATATATCACAAAGGAGATACAAGTTATAAAACAGAATCAGTTTGTAATAATTGAAATGGAGAATACAACAGAAAAAATTTTAAAAGCAATAAAAAACTTCACCAATAAAATGAGCGAGGTAGAAGAAAGAATTTCAGAACTAGAAGACAGATCATTCTAGGATGCATAATCAGAAATAAGGAAGAGGAACAGACTAAAGTTAAGAAAACTCCAAAAACTAAATGACACTAGCAAAAAATCAAAAATAAAGGTGATAGGTATCCCTGAAGGCATGGAAAGAGAAGAAAGATTGCTGCAGTGTTCAATAGAATTATAAAAGAGAACTTCTCCAATATTGTGAATGTTTTATGCCAAAAACCCTAAGTAAGATAGACATAGAAGGAACATTCTATAATACGATCACAGCAATTTACAAAAAACCCAGTGCCAGCATCATACTGAATGGGGAAAGATTGGAAGCTTTTCTACTACAGTTTGGAACCAGACAAGGATGTCCACCTTCACCTCTGCTATGCAACATAGTATGGGAAATTCTCCCTAGAGCTATTAGGAAAAAAGAATAGTAAAAAAAAAAAAATTAAAGGAATTCAAATTGGAAAAAACAAAGTCAAATTACCCCTGTTTGCAGATTATGTGATCTTATACAAAGGAGAACCAAAAGACTCAATAAAGAGACTATTAGAAATCATAAGAAAATTTGGCAAGATAGCAGGGCACAAAATCAATGATCATAAAACAATGACCTGAGTATACACAAACAACTCCATGGCCGAGAAAGAACAGTGCAGAAGAATCATGAATACCTTGGAATAAATCTAACCAAAGATGTGGGAGAACTCTATGATGAAATCTATACAATACTTTTTAAAGAAACAGAAGAGGACATTAAAAGATGAAGAATTCTACCTTGGCCCTGGATAGGTAGAATCAACATCATCAAAATGTTCATACTACCGAAAGTAACATGCAGATTCAATGCAATCTGTATCAAAATCCCAACAACATTGTTCTCAGAGCTGGGAAAACTGATACAAAACTCAACTGGAAGTGCAAGAGACCATGAACAGCCAAAGCTATTGTGAAGAATAAAAGGATAAAAAGCTGTAGGAATCACAATTTCAAACTTCAAGACATACTACATGGCAATGCTAATTAAAACAATCTGGTACTTGTACAGAAGCAGAGAAGATCAATCGAATAGAATAGAAATCCCAGAAGTCAGCCTAAACATGTACAGCCAACTAATCTTCAAGAGAGCTGAAAGTAACCCAGGTAAAGGTTGGTCTCCAACCAATGGTGTTGGGAAAATTGGATAGCTATTTGTAGAAACACGGAATAAGACGCCCCCTCCACACCACCAGGCACTGTATACAAAAATCAAAGGTAAAAGGATCAAGGACCTTAATCTGCACCTAGAAACCATCAACCTATTCAAACAAAACATCACACTCTACAAGGAATAGGCATAAGCCAAGACTTCTCAGAAAAGTTAAGGTTCAATCGGGCTCTTTTGGCTGCTTGTAGTAAGTTCTACAAATTCTTCCCGGAGTTTATTCAGAAACCTTTGGTGGAAGTAGAAGGTGTTGGTAAAATGGACTTTCACTGTTTGAGTTTAATGACACAAGGAAGAAAAAGTCAGCAATGTGTGGATAGCTGTAGCTTTTACAAATACTAGAATCTGCAAAAGCCCTTAAAGCTAGGAACACTGAAAATTGAGCTCCATTAGGAAATGTTACAGGAAAAAGTGAAGAAATGAAAAAGGAGTATTGCAGAGATGTTAAATGTGATCACTGAGTCATTTACATCCGCGGGAGCAGAACCTGTGAAATTGAGGTGGAGATTGCCGAGAGCACATTCAAAGTAGGAGCAAGTGGGACAACATTAAAGGACGTGTCTTCTGCTAAGCAGTCCGTAAAGCACTCAGAGCTCAGCTTCCTCTGATGATTCGGCTCCAGGGCTTTAAGAAGACATTAGCAGTAACATCCAAGGCCAAAGGAAAGGACAGATCTAAGATTAGCAAAGGTATATTAGCAAATGGGAGTGCATGAAACCATACTCCCCTGAAAGATCCACATGTGAAGTGTTAAATACGTGTTCTTTCAGGGGGAAAAAAAACACGCAAACAACACCTCAATTTGTTACCACCCTGAATAAGGTGGACTTAGTAGGAAGCAAAGGACTGGTGGGGAAAAATATCATGTCACTATTTTGATTAAAAGTAGGCACTTTGGGCGTTACAAAGAGCGCCTTCAGACACAAGCATGGGAAACACTTGTGAATGTTCTAATTGTCATGAACAATTTTCTGGAAATAATACCCTCAAATGTCTCCCCCCCAAACTTCAAAAATAGAGCCCCCCCCTCCTGTGCAAGGAAGAGAAGAAAGAAACTTTATGAATGTAAAATCTATAGCAATGTGTTTAGCAACTGGGACCATGTCAAAGATCATTTGATGATACACAATGGAGATAAACCCAACCATTGTTCCTCATGTGACTTGTGGATCCTTCAAGGAAATGAGTTAAGGAGGCATCTTAGTGATAATAGTTCAAAGCGGCTAGTAAGAGAGGAAATCCTTTCAGTGGATACACATGTGCAGACTGAACTTGGTTTGTTTTTTTTTTTTTTGTATGAAATCCTAATTTTAAAATTTTTATTATATTTTTTGCAATCTTTACATAATTAATTAAGGTAAAAAGGTTCAAGGGCTATAGGAAAGTGGATAAGACTATTATTGTTTCCATATTGTTTCCTTCATGTTTAAAGGGAGGTATTAAGGGAGAAGGCCCACCCCATTTCCCACCCTCCCCAGGTACCGGATGTAGGGCATGCTCTGAGGTTCTTGCTCAAGTGGTTTTGATGTTTCAACAGTTTTGAATCGCTGCCAATCTTGCCACTCCAAGCACTATGAGGTCTTTGGACAATTCACTGGTTGACATAGTCCATCACAGAGTCTCTGTTTACCCCGTATTTCGCTGCCAGCATATAGCTGAGATGGATGATTGACCTGTTCTGTCTTCTGTCTTTTTTTGGTTAGGGCTCTGAGTCCAGCATTTCGATTGGGGAGATCTCCAAAGAAACTTTGTGTGAGGTGTTCTCAAACCAGATTCTTGTATGCACTAACAAGTACAGGACCCAGCACAGTCCATCATCCCGATCAGCTGGTTGGTTCTGTTTTCAGCCCCAATTTCCACTTGAACCAATGGGTGTTGCAGTCCAGCCTGGTTCTGCCCAGCACATACTTGGCCCTCGCATAAACCAGTAGGAGCTGCAGCCTAGTTGGAGAGACCCACAATAACCCCCACCAGGCCTGCCCCCTACCCTGGTTTGCCAATATGTGTAGCAGACTAGTCCAGTCTGTCCCACATCCCATTCGGCTCTTGTACATGTCAATCGGTATTAAAGCTTTGTTCCCTCTAACCAGCTCCACTATGCAGCCCACACAGATACTGTTGGGCTGTCTAGCCACCCTAGCCCCTATCCTAGTTTTCATGCCCTCCCATGGGGGTGGAAGTGGTAACCCAAGAGGGAGGAGCCCACTATTTCCCCCACCAGGCCTCTCCCACTCCCGGATTGTGCACTCTCCAGGTAGTTCTGTGGTTTGACTTGACAGAATTAGACCCCAGTGCCAGCTTCTGCCAAAACAACCCTCACCCACTCTAATTTTGTTTGCACAAGTAGGAATAATCAGCCCAGCCTGGCTTTTCCCTGATCTAGTCCACATGGAGCACACCGGTGTTGTAGCCCTTCTTGGTCTGGTCTGCCCCCATCCCAGCTCACGCTATCCAGCAAGGGAGCCCCCTCATATTCCCCCTGCTGGCTTTGCCCCCTCCGTTCCTGGTTCTCAAGTGTACTGGTTGGGCGCTGCGGTCACATCCGATACAGGCAACTTGGCATTCCGTATTGTGCACTAGTTTTTGTTGCGACCGAACCTGGCTTGACCCACACTCTGTTCTGGTGCTTGGATTTGCCAGTGGATGACATGGACTGATTCAGCCTGGTCTGGCCCCGCAGACTGAACTTGTGACATCAATGACTAGTACAGAACAAGTTGAGAAAGTACATGCACGAGTACTGCCTCAGGTCCAAGTGGATTCAGCACAAGTAACTATGCATCACGTCCATCCAGATTTGCTCTGGGTGGCCAATTACATGATTCACCTACCAAGGAGCTTCCAGAGCGGGTCAAAGTGAGTTCTGTGTAAATAGGTCTGATTGACTGAAAAATGTCCAAAAATTTATGAATGGGAACTTCACATTGAATGGGTAAACAAGATACACTAGAAATACAAACCCGAGCTTCTAGAGACAGACTTGGGTTATGCTACCCCTTAACTCATGAACGAAGGAGAGAGAGCCAAGTTTGCACAGATGCTGCCCAGGAGGCCAGGGAAGATCACAAAGATGCTGAGGGTTTAGAAACCCAAACAACGGTGGATAACCAAGCCAAAGAGACAGGGAATAAGGACCAAATAACAATAAATGTTTTAAAATGAAATAACAGATGAGTGTATTTTTAAACTTACAGGTTGGGCTTTTGAACTGATGATGGGCAGTGCGACTATCTTTAAACTAATGGGCAAGCGGATGGGAGTTAATCTCTTTCCTGTCATGTTAAACTATTTCTTTTGAAACAAACTGATTCTTTTCCTCTGATTTAATGTCACGAAGGAGGAATGCTTCCCATAACTAAAGTGGAGCTTTGAGAACAATATTTCTGGAAACACAAATGGACTACAAGCATGTAGCCTAACACAAATTTTAAAAAACTGAATATATAGGAAACACAACATTACATGTCAACTAGGACAGTATACTGTGCAGTCAAATTTTGTTTAAATACCATTTTTGTTTGGCCATTAGCCATAGATGTCATTTCTGCAACAGAAACAGAATGATGATGACAAGCTTCAAGAATTAAAAAAAAAAAGCAGTACAACACATCCATGTGACTTTCAAAACCAATTAAACTTCAATAAAGTAGAAAAAGTCATTGAAATGTAAGCAATATATCAAAGAAGTATCTTTCGTCAAATATAGAAGTAATAAGCAGTCTAAGATAACGATGGAATTTATTTAGAAAGCATAAATACACTTAATTATAACTAAGAATTTGAAAGTAATCACAGAGAAGAAAATTTTTAAAAATAACCTTATCATAATCATGCAAATATATTTAAAAGATGAAATTAGAGATTTTAAACTAAAGTTTCCTGAAGCATAGATAGAAAATAGCATGTACATATCCATGGAAGACATTGAGAATGTTGGGAAAGAGATTTCCCTCTAGGCCCAAGACAATTCTCTAGACAACTTTGTCTAGCCTTGGTACAGTTTCTCTTTCTTTTCCTTCCTTCCTTTCTTCCTCCCTCCCTCCTTCCTTCCTTCCTTCCTTCCTTCCTTCCTTCCTTCCTTCCTTCCTTCCTTCCTTCTTTCCTTGTAAGATTTTTAAAAGGTTTCTTTATTTTTATTGGAAATTCAGATACACAAATACAGACAGGAGAGATAGAACCCTCTAGGAAAGATCTTCCATCCAATGATTCACTCCGCAAGTGAACACAAGTACTGGAGCTAAGCCAATCCGAAGCCAGGAGCCAGTAGCTTCTTCTGAGTCTCCCACATAGGTGCAGGGTCCCAAGGCTTTGGGCTGTCTTTTGATTGCTTTCCCAGGCCACAAACAGGGAGCTGGATGGGAAGCAGAGCTGCTGGGACATGAATCAGCACCCATATAGGATCCCAGCCCATGCAAGCCAAGGACTTTAGCCACTAGGGTACATGCTGGGCACAGATTTGTTTTTATTTTTATTGGAAAGATAGAGTTACAGAGCAAAAGACAGTCACAGAGATTTGTCTTTCATCTGCTGGCCATCTTCAAATGATTACAGTGGCCAGAGCTGAGAAAATCTAAAGCCAGGAGCCAGGAGACTCTTTTGGGTCTCTCATGTGGGCACAGGGGCCCAAGGACTTGAGCCATCTCTGCTCTTTTTGGAGGCCATTATTAGGGAGCTGGATCTGAAGTGGAGCAGCCTGGGCAAGAACTGGCATCCATATGGGATGATAGTGACTCAGACAAAGGCTTACCCTGATATGCCACCATGCCAGCCTCAAGTAGAGTCTCTCTAAGCTTTACAGATAGAAATTTAGTTATCCAAATATTAAAGAGAGATAATTCATAAGGATTCCAAACTTATATAATTAAATACTGATAATCAATGACAATAGTAATCAAAGGCAATAGTAATATCAAAAAAGAAAGGTAGCTTGTGTTTGTCTCTGACTTACCTAATATTTCTGAATCACTCATTTTCATAGACTCTCAGTTATGTATAGCACTGTTCATACACACATGAGTACAGCAGAAATCCTGAACTTGCCACCCTGAAATACACCTTTCTTGCATAAGCATGATATTGACCTATATTTTTTTGAAAAACATCAAGCAAAAGAGAAACTCTGAAGATAAGGGTAGAAGCAACCTTTCTAAGAAAAATTCACATTTTAAAGTAAGTATCCATTTGTTTCAAGTTGAGCAGAAAGGCTTTAAACCACTAGAGACTAATAATGCATGTACTTATAGTTGCATCACACACCTCATCCCTGTATATTACTGTTAATTCCCCAACACTGGGCTTCTAAATAACTTTTTTTTTTTTCTGTTACAGCAGAGGCATTTTACTCATTTCTCTGGATGTCTCCTAAGTATACACAAGTTATGCAAGTGTACATTATTGAATTTTTTCTCTTATTAGTTTGACTTTTGTTATGGAGAGACATTCTAACTAGTAGAGCTATAATGTCTAGTGGGAAAATTATTTTTCCTCTTCTATAGTACACACATATGTACAATGTACATTCATCTGTGTGTAAAGGTATGCATGAATGTGTATATGTGTGTTGTAAATTATGAAAGATATCAGAATGAAAATGGAGTCATTTATGTCAACTCTACTGAAACGGATGAATTCCCAGCTCCTGGCTTCACCTTGGCCCAGCCCCGGTTTCTGTGGTCCTTTAGGAAGTGAATCAGTGAATAGATGATCTCTTTCTCTCTCTGTCTCTGTCTTGCCCTGTTTATTTGAAAGGCAGATTGTGAGAGAAAAAGAGAGAGAATTAGAATTAGAGAGAGAGAGAGAGAGAGAGAATCTTCTATTTGGCAATTCACTCCCCACATGGCTACAGTAACCAGAGCTGGGCAAAGCTGAAGCCAGCATCCAGAAGTTTCTTCTGGGTCTCCCACATAGTTGCAGGGGCTCAAGCACTTGGGCCATCTTTTGCTGCTTTGCTAGGACACAAACCAGCATTCATATGGGATTCTCACTCATTATACCACATTCCCAGCCCCATAAAATTAGTCTCAAAAAATAGTTATGGCATAGTTTTAAAATTCTTACAAAGGATTTTAAACGGCAAATTTCAAGTCTTTTTTTCTACTGAGTCTATCATCTGGGACTCATCAAATTAGTTTCTAATGCTTACTTTTTCCTGAACATGAGTCACACAAGAATCTCTCCATATGTAATGTATCTATCTTTAATTGTAAGCTTGGCCTGTGTGTGTTTATATGTGTTTTTGAGGATATGCATTTATGCACACATTCCAGACAATATATTATAGCAATTGGATTATGATTGTCCTCAAGGGTTTAGAGTTGTTGGATTATTTTCTCTTGTTGATGTTTCTTTTGATCGGTCCAGACTAATTCTGTGGGAAAAGTTTTCCTGCTGTGAGGAGTCACTGATGACATGACCCTGTCTTCCCCCCTTGTCTTTGATTTTATGCCTGGCTTCCTAGAAACCATCCCTAGGGTCAGTGAAACTTAGTGTTTTGCCAATGATCTGTTAACAGCTGGTCCTCAAGTCCCTTGAGCTAGTAAGAGCTTTACCCTTCCAACAGGGATATGTGTGTGGCTTAGAGAATGCTTCTCGCAGTCTCTTGTTGAGCTAAGAGGCTCTCAAGTTACCTGCTATAGTTCCTCCTGTGCTGATACAACCTTGAACATTTGGTCTGGATATAGCTTCAATCTCCCTAGGCACAATTGTGGACTGGGGCTGGGCACACCAACTGGGCTAGACGCCTTCACCATCTGATGCTCTGGAGAACCTGGGTAGATGTAGGACAAACTAGGCTGGGTCTCTGTCCCTACTGAGCCATGTGTGAGCAGTGTCTGGGTAAGATACTGACCATCAAACATATGGCATAGATGGGGGGCAGACCAGGCTGAACCCATTCACATCAACCACTGGTGAATCTGAGCACCAGCATAGAGTGTGGGTCAGGTCAGTTTTGGTCGCAACACATACCAGTGCATATTAAGGAATGCCAAGGTGAAGCGAGCCATACAAGATGTGGTTGCAGTGCCCAAACAACACACATGAGAACCCATGGGGAAGGAGGCAAAGCCGGCAGGGGAATGTGGGCTCCCCTGCTGGACAACCACTCCCACTGGAGAGCAGGAGTTGGGATGGGGGCAGACTAGACCAGGCGTGGGTACAACACCTGTGGGCCTCATGTGAGCTAGATTGGGGAAGGGCCAGATTGGGCTGACTGTTCTGACTGGTGCAAGCAAAAATTAGAGTGGGTGAGGGTTGGTTGGGCTTTGCCGCAGATTCAGCTGGCAGAAGCTGGCACTGGGGGCCAATTCTGTTAAGTTAAATGCCAGAACCACCTGGAGAGTGCATAATACAGAAGTTGGAGTGGCCTAGTAGGAAGATAGTGGGCACCTCCCTCTTGGGTAACCACTCCCACTGGAGAGCACGGAAACCAGGACAGGGGCAGGGGTGGCTAGACAGAAAGGCACCTGCCAGTATGTGTGTGGCTTGTATAGTAGGTTGGTTGGGTTGAACTAGGCTTCAATGCCCATTGACAAGTACCATAGCTAAATGGGATGTGGAACAGACTGAACAAGCCTGCAATACATACTGGCATTCATGGGAACCAGGGTAGGGAGCAGGCCTGGTGGGGATTATGGGGAGTTGCCCAAGCTAGGCTGCAGCTCCTACTGGTTTGTGTGAGGACCGAGTATGAAGTGGGTAGGATTGAGCTGGACTACAATACCCATTGGTTCAAGTGGAAGACAGGGCTGGAAACAGAACTGACCCAGAAGTTGCAACGACCAGCATATGCATAAGCTGATTGGGGTGATGGACTGTGCCAGACCCTGTACTGGCAAACTCACACAAGAATCAGATTTGAGATCATCTCAGTTGAAGTTTCTTCAGAGATTCCTCCAACTGAACTGCTAATCTCAGAACCCCAACCATGAAGAGACTATGTCAGCCAGTGGATTCTGAATAGGTTTCATTGTGATTAGATTTGTCAGCAATTCCGAACTGTTGAACTCTCAAAACTGCTTGAGCAGGTCCCTTGGAGCATGCCTCACATCAGGGACCTGGGATGGGTGAGAGGCTGGGTGGGGCTTTTCCCTTTGGGACTAGAACAGGCACCCCCATATGATGCTGACACTTATAGACAGAGGACTAGCCTGTTGAGCCACTGTGTTTACCCCTGGGTTAAGTTCTTATTGTAACTGCATTGCAGCTCCACTTCTCCCAAACTCGCTATTTCCTCCCTTTCCCATGCATATGGATACAAATGTGTCTTTCCCAATAAACATCCTGCCCACTGATTCCATCTCAGAATTTATATCTCAGGGAACCCAACCCATACCTTTGAGCTATGAATATTTTAATTGTGTTGCTATTCACATAACATTTACAAACCACTATAACACCTCCTACTGTTGTTGATATCTAAATTTCTTTTTCTCGTGTATTCTGCTCTCTAGTTGTTATACTCACATAATGTCTGGATAAAATATACAAGGAGACATGATCCTCGGACTTGAAAATTGCACTGGCCTAAGGGGGAGTCGAGATCTACCACTATCTATTGGCGTAAAGCATTGCCTTCTGTCCTTGGATCATAAAGACCTTCCAATGCTTCAGACTGAAGCCCCTCTCCAATCTACTGCTTGTTTACCCTATTAGCCACAGTAGAAGCTTCTCTACTGGGTCAGAAGGAGATTTCTGCCTCTCTCTCTTGCCTCAGGGTTAGGCATGAGTAGCTCCCACTTTCAGCATCACAAGGTATTTTTTACCATAGACAGCAGTGACCCTATTGTTTCAGATAAATGAAGGGGCTAAGACTGGTGGTTTGGAGGAGGGAAATCGTAGGATCTTTCTGGGTCAGAACAATGTATCCACCCAAATGGGAGACCAGAAGTAGGCTGGTTGGCATTGACCACCACCCACTTGCACTCGCAAAAGCTGGGGCTGGGGAGCCTTCCTGGCATGACTCCACCACAGTACCTGTTGGTGAAGTGTCAGGGCAGAGGGTGGGTAACATTAGGCTGGAACATGACACTAATCAGCATGGGAGAGAACTGAGTCTAGGAGCAGATTCTGTGGGGGATTTGTGGGCTCACTCTGGCATGACTGGAGCTAGGATGGGCTGTGGGCCATCCTAGGCTAGGCTATCACATCTACTGATTTGCATTGAAAATCGGGGATGAGGGCAGGCTGGGCAAGGCTATGCTGCAGCATCCACCAGCATGAGTTGAGATTGGAGGTGGCAGGGTCAGACAAGACTTCAGCGTCTGACGGCAAGGGACAAGAGAGGAGTGAGATGGGTTTGGAGTGTATGCCATGCCAGGCTAGATTGGAGCAACCACCAGCATACCCAAGATCTGGTTGGAGCAGATCTGCTAGGGAAGCAAAGGGGACACACCTGCTGGGCTGTGGTTCTCACTAATGAGTGCAAGGGCTGGGAATAGGGGCAGACCAGGTTGAACATGGTTGCACCATTCCTTGGCCTGTGTGTGGGCTGGCTCTGGGAGTATGTCAGAATGGCTAGGCTCCAGCACTCACTGGCACTCGAAAGAGCCAATATAGGTGTGGGCTGGTCTGGATCTTCATACCTGCTGATTCACATGAGAGACAGTTGTGGGGTGGACCAGGCAAGGCTGGGCTGTTAGTACCCACCGGAGATAGCTGGAATTGGTGTAGGCTGGTCTGGCAAGGTCACAATATACACTGATAAATTTTGGGACTGGAGGTAGGCCAAGATAGATTGAGCCAAACACCCACTGGTGTGCACAAGATATGCAACTGGGAGCTGAATCTTATTGGGGAGCTTGGAGAACTCCACTGTTTAAGATGCAGCCCTGGTTGTTGAGTATGGTTATCTAGGCTGGGGGCAGTCCATGCCCGGCTGGACTACAGTACCATCATACATGTGGGTCAGATTTGGGGGCAGGCTGGGGTGAGCCAGTGTGCAACACCCATTGGCAAATGTAAGAGTCAGTACGGGGTGCAGGCCAGGCCAGGATGTGATGCAACACCCACCAGTTCACATTAGGACTGGTACTTGGAGTTGGCCAGGCAGAGTTAGACTGCAGCACCTGCCAGGGAATGCCAAGTTAAGTTGGGCCATGCCCAACTGGGCTGTAGGACCCACTGATAAACAGAAGACCCCAGGCTGGGAGCAAATCTGGTGGGGAGGCTGTGGGGGTTCCCCTGCTGGGCCAGTGCTTCCACTGCTTAGTGTGAGAGCTGGGAATGTGGGCTGACTGAGCAGAGCAGGGGCAGGGATGCAACAACTGTTGGCCTGCATGCGAGCTAGGTTTAGGAGAGAGCTGGGTTAATTCAGGTCGCTTCATCTGCTGACACATGCAACCACTAGGAGAAGTGCCAGCTGGACAGGTTTTGCTGCAGCATCTACTGGTACATGCTGGGACAAGGTGCAAGTTGTGGCAGACTGGAACACAATACCCCCTGGAGAGTACAAGATCTGTGACTGGAAGTGGATCTAGTAGGGAAACTGGGTACTCCTCTGCTGGGCAGTAGCTCCTGTTCGAGTACATTAATGCCAGGGTTGGAGGTAGACCACGCTGAACAAGGCAGTGGCATCCATTGGTATACATGTGGACTGGGTCATGGGGTGGGTGGACTGAGCTAAGCTGCAGCACCCATAGGTGTATACAAGAGCCCAACTGGGATGCAGCAAGGACAAGACTAGTCTGTTGTACATACTGGCATGTGTAGAAACTGGGGCTAGGAGGTGGGCCTGATGGGGATTATTGAGAGTATCTCCAACTAGGGTGCAGTTCCCACTGTTGTATGTAAGGACCAGGCCTGTGGCAGGCTAGGTTGACCTGGGCCATAAAACTTGTTGGATTGCACAGGACATGGGGTTAGGGAATGGAACCAACCAGGCAATTACAGTCAACAGTGAGTGCATAAGCTGGTGCAAGTGATGGACTAAAGTGGACCCTGTACTGGCTAGCAATGCAAACGTCAGGTCTGGAATCACCCCAGGTGTGGTTTCTTGGAGGACTCCCCAATTAGACCATGGGTCTCAAGGCTCTAGCCACAGGGAAGATCATATGATTTGTGGTCAGACCTTGGAATGCATGTATCAGGATTGAGCTTCTATGACTGCTGATACCCATGCAGTGGACAGCATGCCCAGGTGCATATGGGGAAGAAGGTGGCCATTTGGGCCTGAAGAGGATGTCAGGTACCATGTCAGAAGATGGAGCACAGAATGGATGGGACATCTCTCCTGGCTGAGCTTTGGCAGCAAGTGTCTGGGTGAGTGAATGCACCGGGGTAGATTCTGTCCGCCAATGAGCTTTGGAAAGATTTTGTCAACCTTGGAGCAACAAGACCAATGGCATCTCAGAACTATCAAGATCACTGAAGAGATACCCTCAGAACGTTTTTCTCCACATTGGGTTATCTGACATGACATTAAGTAGACATCCCCCCATCCCAAGGTTCTGATGTAGTTTGGCAGCTGGGAGCGGCTCCCTCCCTTTTCTTCCCTTCCCCTTCTCCAGATACAGCAGAAAAGAGAAGAAAAGGACATTTGGAAGCTTTTGTTCAACATACCCTCCCCCATACCTATGTTAATTAGTGGTCCTCAAGGACGTGCATCTTTTCAACTATATAAACAACATCAGAAATAAATTTTTTTTAAAAGAAAACCCTTATGTGCATGTGAATTTCAACATTTTCTGATCAAAAATAAGCAAATCTTTTATTTCCAATACATTTTAATTTATTTAAAAATATTTATTTATTTGAAAGGTAGTGTGACTGAGATAGAAATTTTCCATCCATTCTTTCATTTTTCTAATGCCCACAACGGCTAGGGCTTGGCTAGGCTCGAGCCAGGAGTTAGGAACTCCAACTGGGGCTCCTGCTTAGCCGGTGTGGAGTCAGACATTTGAGTCATCACTTGTTGTTTCTCCAGGTAAATTAGCTGGAAGATGGATCAGAACTGAAGTGTTGAGGGCCTGAGCCAGGCATTCTGATACAGCATTTGGATGTCTTCTGTTGTGGTTTCACCTACTGTGCCACAAACACCACCCCTTGGGTTCTGGTTCCTGACTTAGGTTCCTGTTAATGTAAATCCAGGGTGGCAGTAGGTGATTGCTCAAGTAATTGGGTTTCTGCCAGATATCCAGCAGACCTGGATTGAGTCCTTGGCTCCTATATTTTCCCCTTGACCCAGTTCTAGCCATTGTGAACATACGGGGAATGAAACTCTCCTTTTTAAAGATTCATTTATTTTTATTGGGAAGGCAGATTTATACAGAGAAGGACAGACAGAAAGACCTTTCATTCTCGGGTTCATTCCCCAAGCAGCTGCAATGGCCAGAGCTGAGAGCCGATCTGAAGCCAGGAGCCAAGAGTCAGGAAATTCTTCCTGGTGTCCCATGTGGGTGCAGGACCCCAAAGCTTTGGGCCACCCTCTACTGCTTTCCTAGGTCACAAGCAGGGGGCTGGATAGGAACTGGAGCAGCCGGGACATGAACAGGCACCCGTATCCACAAGAGGTGTATTAGTCAATTGAACCATTGTGCAGGGCTGGAACTCTCTTAAATAAATTTAAAATGTTGGGAATAAGGACTGTTGGTGTGATGTAAGAAGTAACGTCACTGTCTGTAAACATTGAGATCCTATATGCATGACAGTTTGTATCCTGGCAGCTCCATTTTCCATCCAGCTCCCTGCCAATGTGCCCGAGAAAGCAGTGGAAGATGGCCCAAATCCTCGGGCTTCTGTGCCCACAAGAGAGATCCAGAAGAAGCCCCTGGTTCGTCCCTGCCTTTGCAGACACTGGAGTGGGGAGTAAACCAGCAAATGTAAGATCTCTTTCTCTGGAAATCTGACTTTCAAATAAAGAAAAACATACTTTTAAAAAGTTGGGAATAAAACACTACAAGGCAGTTATAATATAGCTACAGGAAGGTGGCAGTGATATATTTCTATCTTGGCAGTAAGGAGCTCTTGTTTACTCTCCAAGGCCTCCCACCTGCACCTCAGGGAATGGTGACAAGACAACCCAGGAATGCCACCATCATTCTGCACATGAGGATTCAGTCATGCTGTTTCTGACATTGCTTTCCTTGTTCATACTTTCCAATTATTTTCTCTCTGATATTGTAGTCCTTGAGCACATGCATAATTAGCCAGAAAATGTAATATGATCTGGATGTGTTGTCTTTATCAATTTATTTTACAGTATTCAGTTGAGTTTTCAAAGATGAAGTAGTACATTGCCCTTTCAAAGGATTCAAGAGGAATAAAAAAAGATCCATGACGTATTAGCCAACATTTATTAAGTTTAATAAATTAATAGGAAGTATCACAAAAACCTGGAGTGGGTAACATACAGGGATAAGGAGTAAGACAAACCTTTACAACCATTCACAAAAGTACTATTGGACAAAGGAGTAGAATTACAGGAAATAATATAAGGCAGTCTGTTGCACGTGTCTTAAACAGATACACATAAGAATACAATAAAATGATTTGTTTGACAGTAAATTCACCACATTTATGGTTTATCACATGGACTTTTTAAAACACTTATAAAAGTTTGTAGATTTAACATTGAACTTTAAGATTGATATCCAAATGAGTATATTTATTTCATACCAAAATGCACAGAATTTACGAATAGCACACAATTTGAGGATAATTACTGTGTTAAGTACTACTACTTGATGACTTTAAGAATTATTAACAAATGTGCTATAAGCTATTATCATTCAACTTATTGCTAGTGCTTTTGAAAATCTGTGGTTTATATTTTATTTCTTTGTAAAACATGTGCTATGAGCTTGCCCTGATAGTTAAGAAAAGAAATCAGATATTTCCAATTTCCTCTAACACTCGCAATACTTCAGATCTGAATGCATGATCTTTTGAAGGACTGCTAGGAGATCTTCTTCAGTCCTTTTTGTGTCAGCTACTCTGCCCTACATCAATAAGAATCGATGGATTCATGCAACATACATGGCATACATGCAGGGCACCATCTGCATGGGCAGAACTCATGCTAAATACATGCTGTGTTTCTTCGGACATCCTCATTTCAGTAAGAATTAGATCATCTCATTCAACTTCACAGAATTGTTTTAACATGCAGTTCAACTGACCTAACAGGCAGGTAGACTTGACTTTCATGTTATGTTTGGGCATGCTCAAGCATTTGACTGACGTTTGGCAGTGTTGAAAGTTGAATAAGGACTGTATGAGTTTCCTCAAATACAGCAGCCTTCCCACTGCCCCTGCGGCAGATTACTGGATTCATCTATGCTGTGTGTTGAGGACACCGACCAAGGGTTTCAGGAATTCAGATTCTGCGTTCACCGATTTCACCATAGTGAAAGGCACCCTTGCAGGTGTGCAAAGTAACTGTCAGGTGTAAGAAATAGCATCATGAATTCTTCGGAAATTTACCCACAGTTGTGTGACATGGACACACATGGAAATACATACAGTTACTGGAAACACTTGTACACTCTGCACACAGCATAGAAATAATGGTTTGACTTCAGCGAGGCATGGAAACCTTTCATGGCATACAAACTGTTAAAATGGTACTGGGTTAGTAGGGAGCAGCAGGCCCACGAATGAAACGATGGCCCACATTTTTTGTAGCACAACACTATATTTTAACAAAGATTTTAACTTCTGGTACGTAACTGCAGTACAATGAAGAGCTTGCCACTTTCACAAATTAGCTGCAGCCTTTTCCTGCACTAGAGAGTTTGGAAGGATCTGAAAATGAGATAAATTTTTTGTTTAAAATCCAAATGGAAATTCTGTATTTCTGTTATTCCCAGAGTTCATAAAAGCGTCTTTTAAGTTACTTTTTCACATTCTAAGGGCCTAGTTCTGTAGTCCTTAATCAAGTAAAACTTCTCAACCTTGGTCATCTCTCCTTCTAATACAAGTTTTACTCAAGAATGGACTGCTAAATTAGGTCCTATAGATAGAGGTACCACAATTAAGAAAATATTTTAATAAGGCTCAAAATGCTAATTTCACTTTGTGTGTAGCACACGAATTTCCAGGATTCTGAGATCAAAACCCAATTGATGTTGAGTCCTGGAATGGGAAATAACTCTGGGATTTCATTTCCCAGTGTGACCATGGAATTAGGTATTTACTAAGGACCAGAATGAGAACACTAATTCCAGTTTGCTTGTCATTATAATCAGAATTTGAACATTGTCCTTAAGAAGTGAAAAGCTATTTGGTGTTTATATCTCTTATCATCCTTCCACTTCTGTAGTCCTGGTTAACCAGCTGCTATGTTAAAATACCACTATGTTGCGGGACAGACATTGCAGTAAAATATCAACACAACGCTCTGACAATGTCAAATTTTGCCCCTGAACAAGGCTAAGTTCTGCCTCAGACTCACTGAGATCTATCAGAAGGCAGAATCCACCTTACTGTATGTGTGTATATGAGCGGAGCAAGAATTTAAAGTGTATATTTACTGTTAACCTGGAAATGGTTTCCACTGCATTTGCACATTTTAATATGGCTGCAATAGAACTGTCGTGCATCATTCTGGCCTCCCGCAAATGCCACCTGAGATGAACATCAATATTTCCATACTCACTAGGGAAGGAGGGAGAGAGAGAAAGGGCAGGAGAAAGGGGGCAGCATGGAAGGCAGGGTAGAAGCTGGGGTAGGGGGAGAGAAAAAATAACCCCTTTATTCCTTTATTCATCAAAGAGTCAAAATAAGTTACTCTCCATCTATTACAAACAGTAAATATAGAACTCTAAATCTTACTTATTGTACGCATGATTGTAAAGTACAGGGTTGCAAAGCTATATATAAAAACACTTTTTTTTTTGTCAAACTGGAGTATTTACATTAGTTATGACCGACAGAAAAATTAAAGGAGAAACTTTTCCTACATCTCTGGAGTTTCAGGGTAGGAAAAGACTGTGCTGCGCTTTCTCATACGCTACTGATCCTTTCACTGACCACACTGGCGGGATTGACTGGGAGCTCCAAATTTTCTACTTGCATCTCTATGCCAGGCTCCTGCTCCTTAGCTTGGCTAATCACCGGTTCATTGGTGTGCCGGTAAACGTTAACATTCAGCTCCCTTCCAGACAGAGCCGTGGCAGCAACTCTTGGCATTTGTCTGACAGGTGGCTTTTTGTCTCCCTTATAATTGCAGCGCAAATAGTTGGAGAAAGCCCTTCGGTAGACTTTGTTGAAGAGAGTGTACACCAGAGGATTAATTCCGGAACAAACGTAGCCGATCCAAACAAACACATTCAGAAGCTTTTCCATGAGCTTCTGGTTACAGGCCTTCCCGCAGAGAACCGACAGAATATTAGTAATGAAAAACGGGCACCACATAATCAGAAACACAAAGAACACAATCCCAAGGACTTTAGAAGCTTTCTTTTCGTTGTTGATAGCCTGCATGGTGCCCCTCGGCCTCTTCTTCCTCTTCCGGCGGGCGTTCTGCTCCTGGTTGGCTTTCTCTTCCTCAGCAGGGCTGCTCTTGCAGCACTTCAGGAAATTCAGGCTGATTCCGGGCGGTTCCTCGGTGTGGCCGCGTAGTAACATCAGAGCTTGTCGGCGGAGAACGTAGATCGTTAAGCAATACGTGATCACCATAATCGTCAACGGGATGAAGAAAGCTACGAAGGACCCAATCAAGACGAAATTCGGGTCGTTGAGCACGCACGTTGTGTTGTTCACGAACACTTTGCCTTCGTCCCTCAGTCCAATCACAGGGATAGGAACTGAAACACCTACAGGAATCGAACAGAAGGCAGCATCTCGTTATAGCATACCGAAAGACTGAGAAGGCTGGGGCATGGCATAACCCATTCGTACTCCGCTGGTGGAAGGTCACACCTGCTTATTGTTGACTGCTACTCATGGCATAATTGATAGTCACCTGAAACAGTCAAAATACCAGACTAGAACAAGGGTGCTCTTTCCCTATTAGGCACCCTCTCTCTCTAATTTCTGAAGAAGACTTGAGCTTAGCAATATGGAGAGAAGTTATTAGAGATAGGAATGCATACCTTTTGTGTATTTACAGTTCCTAAAATTGTCTTGGCTCACAGAAGGCACTCAATAAACATGTGTTCAAAAAGGTCACAGAAAAAACACATATTATGAACAGATTATACATGAATTTCAAGATTCTTTTCTCAAACGACTGATAGTTTTATTCCATTTTTTTTTTGCACAACATTTTTGAAGTCCCCTGTATTTGCTGAATCAATGAATAATCCCTCATCTGTACTCAGTGACTTGCTAAGCAGAGTCACATTTTTTTCCTCTGTCTCATCTCTGAACCTAATAGCCTTTCAGGGTTCGCTTGGCAGAGTCAGACCAACTATGCAGAAATAGTCAATAAGCAGAAACAGAGGATTCTCTTTTTGGTGACTTTTATAGTTCGTTTTCAGTTCTGGTTCTGAGTAATGTTGTTTCAAGGTCAAGAGTCATAGTGGGGGTCAACACAGTGGCAGAAGACTAATTCTTTGTGGCCCTAGCTTCCTATATGGGTGCCAGTTGTAGTCCCAGCTACTCCATTTTTGATCCAGTTCCCTTCTAATGTACCGTGAAAGGCAGTGGAAGATGGCTTAAGTCCTTGAGCCCCTGCACTCATTTGGAACTCATTTGGAAGAAACTCCTGGCTCCCAGCTTCTGACCAGCACAGCTCTGACCATTGCAGCCATGTGGGGAATGAACCAGCAGATGGCAGCTCTCTTTCTCTCTCTCTCTCTCTCAGTGTGTCTCACCTTTTCTCTTCCTAAAAAATAAATAAATCATTTTTTTAAAAAAAGTAATGGCCAAGATAGTTTAAAAAGGAGAAAGAGTCATAGTGAAGTGCAGAATCCCATTCTTATGGGGCATTTAGTTCACTTTGTTTTGGAAGAATACAGTGTGCTTTGAGAGACTGGCCTACAGGCAGAAAATAGCAACAAGCATTTGCGAGCCAAAGGTGCTCTTGTGCCAGAGCATAAGTTAAGAAGTGTCCTGGAAACTTCTAGAGAGAGCTATGGTGGAGCTTGGAGAGGGCCTTTTTTCATGCATAGAGCTAACTTGCAAGACATAGTCAAATGTTTATGTAATTTCTCTCTTCTGCCCACAGTAAACTGAAGCCTAGGAAAATAAATACAGTCCTGTAAGAGTCCAGCAGTGATTACTCGGAATCCAGGCCTGGCAGGTGTGAGCACTCCAAGACGGGTGCTGACTTCAGTGAACACACAAGCAACCGTGAAAAACCCAGAACTGAAAGCCCTTTACAGGCGAGTTTAACCCTTAGTCAGATACGGAATGTTCGACTGGGTGATCAAAAGGGGAATGATAGTCGCTAAATTTTTACTAGAGTTTGTTGAGGCTATTGATCAGTGTTTAGTAGCAAGAAAGACACAAGAGTACTTTTGGAAAGGGATAAACTTCGTTTCTTAAACACTGAAAGTCCAAAATATTGATCTTCACTGTCAAGAGAGCCCAAGAGATAGCGTGAGAAGTAACAAAAGATGGGACAAGACTTTTAGCCATCAGTCCAGCTTCTACATTGAACATAGGCATGATATTCAAGAAAATAAGGAAGGCTGAAAAACCTAGGAGGCTCTGGGGCTGCTTCAGTGGCATAGCAGATTAAGCCTCTAACTATGATACTGGCATCCCAGCAGGTTAAAGTTTCAGCTGCTTACTTCCTATATAGGTCCCTGCTAATACACCTGAGAAAGCAGTGGAAGATGGCCGAAGTGCTTGGGCCCTGTGCCCATGTGGAAGACTTTGAATGATTGGCCTTTTCATAATATTAAGCATTGTTCGTTAATTTTGGGTTAGATGTTGATAATGTAGTTATATAGAAAAATACATGTAATAATTTTAGAAATCTATACTTATGGATGAGTGATTTTAATGTCTTGAATTTTTCAAATTACTTTGGGAGGGAGAAATGGATAGATAGCAATGTGGATGAAACAAGAATGTCCAGAAATTGGTAAGTCAATTGGAGCTAGATAAGCACATGAATTTTTATTATATAATTTATTTAGTATATGATTTTACTTTTGTAATCATTGACAAATCTCCATTAAATCTTAGAAGTTAAAAAAAAAAAAAGACAGGGCCTAGCACAGTAGCCTAGTGGCTAAAGTCATCGTCTTGCACATGCTGGGATCCCATATGGGTGCTGGGTCTAATCCCAGCAGCCCTGCTTCCCATCCAGCTGCCTGCTTGTGGTCTGGGAAAGCGGTCAAGGATGACCCAAAGCCTTGGGACCCTGCACCCATGTGGCAGACCCGAAAGCGGTTCCTGGCTTTGGATTGGTGCAGCCCTGGACATTGCAGCCACCTGGGGAGTGAATCAGGGGATGGAAAATCTTCTCTAGCCCTCCTCCTCTATATGTCTGAATTTCCAATGAAAATAAAATAAATCTTTAAAAGAAAAAACAAATAAGGTGCTGGTTCATTCTCCAAATGCTCACAGTGGTTGGGGCTGGGTAAGGCTGAAGCCAAAGGACGGGAAGTGTATCCACATTCCTCCATAATTGGCAGGGATCCCAGTACTTGAGCCATCACTTGCCACCACTACAGTGCACAAAATGCAGAGTCTGGACTTGAACTGAAGGACTCTGAGAAGGGATAGGAGGGCCTGCGTCATTAGGCATCACTTGTGTCACCCCAGAAAAGATAATTTCTGAAGAAATCTGTTATGCCTTCCCAGGATCCAACAGTAAGCACAGCTGAGGGTGCCAGATAGGTGCTGTGCCCTGCAGTCCCCTGCTTCCCCCACCCTCACTTCCTGCGGTGGGAGATAGAGAGCCTAAGACTACGAAGTCTGGGGAATTCGCCTTCATTCTGGACGCATCCTGACTCACAGATATACCTATACATGGAGAATCAATGCCCGTTGTGAAGTGCTACAAGAATCTTCTAGGTTTTCCTAGAAACACCAGAAGTCTCTAGGGAAAGTCCCACATACTGACATGATTCAGCCCAGTTCAAGAGTCCTATGAGCTTGCTGCTATTAAAAGACATGTTCACTTTCTCCAGGGACTCTGGGTCCTAAAAGTGAATCTCATAAAGGAGCACAAAGCGAGGCTAAGACAGTCACTGGAGATGAGCTGAAGCCATCGCTACATGCGTGAGGCCAATTTTTATCCCTGATATATGCTTGGGTAATTTCACATATGTTGCAGAATGGTTGACTCTAATTGGTGCTATTTATTGAGTCCTTCTTACGTGTCAAGTCATAGATATGAATATTACTGATGTTAGAGATATAAACATCTTATGGCAAATTGATCAAAATCCCTCTGAGATAGGAATTACTTGGGGAAGTGGCTTAACCAATTTATCAAGTCTATACCATCATTAAGTTCCCTTGATTTTGAGAAGCCATGAATGCAGTCAACAAAACAAGAAATCATTCAAGTTATTTTGATACCTGTGAATTTAGAAATTGTAAATGGTAGTAATGGCAACAGAAGCAGCATTAGTAACAATATACCATCCATATACTTCTTCAAGGCCTAAACATTGAAAGTTCAATGTGAGCAGTTCTCAGAGCGTGGTGCCAGGACAGGGAGCCTCTGAAACACTTTCAGAGCTTGCCAGATTCTCCTACTCAAATGATCTGTCTTTAAAACCACAATTTCCTTATCAACTTCAACCGAAACCATGTCTCACAGCAGGTCAAATATAACTGCGCTTAGGAGAATTCAGACATGTTTCTCCGAAACTAGACAATAAATACATTTTAGAAATAGTAAACCAATGCCTGGCTTCTTTCCAATTTTTTTCAAGTTATAGTTTACTTTTCATGAAATATTGGTTATGTTAACAGTAAGTTGGCTTTTTTTGTTACTTAAAATGAAATGATTTAAAAATATTTCATACGTGTCTCAGTTTTTTTTTTTTTAAAGATTTATTTTTATTATTTTTTCATTGGAAAGGCGGATATACAGAGAGGAGAGACAGAGAGGAAGATCTTCCGTCCGATGATTCACTCCCCAAGTGAGCGCAACGGGCCGATACTATGCCGGTCCGAAGCCAGGAGCCTCTTCTGGGTCTCCCACGCGGGTGCAGGGTCCCAAAGCTTTGGGCTGTCCTCGACTGCTTTCCCAGGCCACAGGCAGGGAGCTGGAAGGGAAGCGGGGCTGCCGGGATTAGAACCGGCGCCCATATGGGATCCCGAACGTGCAAGGCGAGGACCTTTAACCACTTGCGCCACCGTGCCGGGCCCCATGTCTCAGTTTTAATCTCTAACACCATATGTATCAATAGATAAAATCCTCATGAACAAAAGTTCTTGGGATTCTTCAATTATTTTGAGGAAAATAATAGAGATACTGACAGTAAAACGCTTGAAAACTGCTCTTCAGTGCTAATAAAGTTATTCAAGATCTGGAAAATTAAGTTCAATAAACATGTAAAGGTGTTAGCACCTCTAATTCAGCCAATAGTAAGTTATGTGATTATAATATCAAGTCAATATAAGCAATAGCAACAGCAATACCTGCAACATGCTTAACATGCACTAGCCCATTTATAAATATTTGCTTTTCATAGACATTTTAAAAGACATCTATTTTTCATGAAGTTAATTTCAGAGAAATTAAGCAACCAAGTCAGCAAATTTAATGGAGCAAAATTTGAAAATTTTTAAATCCTTGTTCTGCTCAAAAGAGGAAAAGTCAATATGAACTGCAATCGAAAATATTCAGTAGCAACAAAAGTAATTGCAATAATAACGAATATCTTTTCACCAATACTTACACTTAGCCACCCAGAGAGCCAAGTCTTTTATAATTTTTATAAACTCCTCTTTTATTTGAGCCAGACAGAGGTCATACAAAGAGTTATCAGGTAGAATTACTTCTTCTCTCTGAAGTTAGCTTCAGTAATCTATATCATCTTTCTTAGAAGGTTAGAAACAACAAAGTAATAATTCATGTGCTACTTAAACTCCCAGGTGCTAATTCAAGTAATACACAGTTAAAGTATGAATTATATCATTTATGCAAATTGTGAAATGCAGTTATCATGTTTTAAGTTCCTTAAACTTCATAAACATATAAAATCTTATATAGCATTTTAGAAATATTGAATTTAGTAACATGGTTATAGCTTGTTTTACTGAAAGTCAGTGTTATTATTTTATCAAAGATGTTACGTATTTACTATTTTATCGAAAATATATGACTACCAAAACAACTACCACTAACAGTAATGTCACTGCTAACACTACAACTACTAACTCATTCACTGAGTGCTCCTGAGTGCTTACTGACTGTAGTACTGTATCTGCATTATTCAACATGCACTATCTCATTCTAACCTTGGATAAATCTGTTATTTGATAAAATTACTTTACTGAAAAGAAGATAAGTTCAGAGGATATATAAATATGCTTGTTTCCTAAAGCCTTGAATTCAAGCAACACAGATTCATTACTTTAAAACCATCAGATAAAAATAACATTTCTGAGAGTTGAAGATACATATTTCTTTCAAGATTTTATGTCTTTGAAACTGTGATGTGTTTTATCGTTGATAATGTCTTACAATAATGATAGGCCAGATAGGCCAGACATCATAGTCACAGAGTACTTGTCACTGTTGGTACCTGTGTGAACCTGATCTGAAAAATTTTCTTTGACATGTTCCAGTAAGATCAAAACTACCACCAGCAACATTTACAAAATGAGTGTCAGCACCATTAAAATAATTCAGTGCAATTAAAGAATGATATAATAACAAAAGGAAGGTTGCTTTCTGAAGAAAGTAGCCTCAATAATTTCAAATGCTGCAGAGTGGTCTAGAACTTGAAATGCTTTCTCTTAGACAATGAGACCACTGGTTATGACAGAGAGAATTATTACAGTGAAGTAGTGAAGATATTTTGCCAAGGAACAAGTAATAAAGGATGATGGAGAAGAAATTATACAATAAACTTCCATAGCAGATGCAACCCAGCCATATACAGAGATCCAATATTTGCCTTTTGCTCCACTGAGATTCTCCCAAGCAGCCACATTTACAGGTCAATGCACTAGGAACACAGTGGGGGTATCTCCAACAGGTGTAGCAACAAAACTTGGAGGAAGAATAAGGAGGAAACATGGGGTGACTGAGGTTTCAGGGGAGAGGGTGAAAAGGAGAGCAGAGATGGAGCTCAAGTGTGTGGTGCCCTGGCGTGATCCTTCCCAGGGAGGAATCCTACCATGTCAAACTCGCTGCTCTGTCAGGGGAGTTACTTCGAGACATGTGGCTCAGACGCTTGAGAGGGGGGGAACTTGCATGGTTCCTCTCAACTCCTTAGAGTGGGGATTGAGATGAGCACATGCCATCTTGAGAAGGGAACTGTTTGCCTATCTTCTTCCCAGTGCCCTCAGAGACAGGCTGGTGTTCTAGCAGGGCAGAATGAGTTCCACAGGTTCAACTGGGATCCCTGGAATGCAGGTCCACACAGTATTCTGTGCTCTGGAGGACAGTGGAGGCATTGCAGATGGAGCGGTGTCTAGTATTCTATAATAGAGAGCCATCCTGTTTCCAATTATCCCCCACCAACAACCACCATACCTACGAAACACTTGGGCTGTGGCTGGGTTCTCGGCACCTACCTAGTCTGAGTGTGGTTACTCAGAACTCTGTGCACTTAACAGAGCTCCAGTGTGGGGTCAGGGAACACACAATGGAGAGAATCGTTACTCTGGGGGGGCGGGTGTACATACCTGGATGCGTGGCATACATTGACCCTATGGGCTCACTTTAAATAATATGCTGAAATTTCTACTGCAAAACAAGAGCTAAAGTGGTTTAAAACAATAAAAAGCAAAACTAGTGACATCCCAGTACCAGACTTTCAAGACATACCGGCAACAGGGCTATTATAATAGAAAGTACCCAGTATTCACACAAAAGTAGACACATAGACCAATGGAACAGAATGGAAACTTTAGAAATTAATTCACATATCTACAACCAACTAATCTTTGACAAATGAATTAGCATCATTCCCTGGAGCAATGACAGTCTTGTCAATAAATGTCTTGTAAAATTGGGTTTCCACATTCAAATGTTTGTAATAAGATGCCTACTTTTCACCTTTTACAAAAGTGCACTCACAGTGGATCAAGGATCTAAACTTAAGTCTTGAAATCATCAAATTACTACAGGAAAACATAAGGGGAACACTTTAAGACATAAGCCTATGTGAAGGCTTCTTGGATAGGATCCCAGAAGCACAGACAATGAAAGCAAAAATAGACAAATGGAATGACATCAAGTTAAGAAGTTTCTGCACACCCAAGGAAACAATTAACAAAATTGTTTGTCAACTGACAGAATAGGAGAAAATATTTGTAAATTATGCATTATGATGAATAATCAGAATATATAACAAGCTCAAGAAAATGAAAACAAAGCAAGGAATCTAGTTAAGATTTGGGCAAAGAATGTGAACAGGCATTTTTCAAAGGATGAAATGGTATTAGACACATGAGAAAGTGCTCCAAATCACTAGCTATCAGAGAAATGTAAATAAAAATCACATTCCAGTTAGAATGGCTATAATCACTGTTGACAGATATGTAAGCAACTTAGTTGTTCATCAACAGATAGATGAAGAAACCATGGTTACATATAATGGAGCACTATAAAGCCGAAAAAGAGGGAGTGATTTTCACAATATGAGACCACATGGATGAACTTGACAAATATTATGCTAAAGAAAGAAGCGAGCTACAGAAAGAAATATGTGCATATGTGGAATTTAACAAAGTTGAGCTCATAGAAATAGAAAACAGGATAGGATATGACACTGGTGGTAGGGAAGGAGGATTACTGATGAAATGGTATAAGGTTTCAGATACACATAAAAAGCAGAGGAAATTGTAGATTGATTTCTGGATATATAAAGTTCACCAACCTTGAGTTGCAACGACATTGAAAAACTGAATAGATCAATAACCAAGCCTGAGATTGATCAACAATGAACAATGTCCTAAGAAGGAAAGATCCTGGACCATATGGCATCGCTGATGAATTCTGCTGAACTTTTAAATAACTAGTTCCTAATTTTTCTTAAACTGATAAAAAAAAATCTGAAAGGGAGAGAATCCTTCCAAATGCCTTCTATAATACCCTTAATTCCAAAACTAGAAAAAGATACAATAAAGAGAACTACAGACAAATATCCTTGCAAAAATCTTTCACAAACTTTAGCTAATTGAATAAAACACTATATCAAAATGATCATCCATCTGGATCAGGTAAGAATTAACCAAGGGATCAGAGATGGTTCAACATACACAAATCACTAGATGTGAAGAATAAGATCATATGATTATTCCAAAAGATGCAAAGAAAGCATTCAATAAAATACAGTATCGTTCATAATAAAAATTTAAAAAATGAGTGTTGAAGGACCATTCCACAACATAATAAATACAATGTATGACAACCCATAGCCAGAATTGTATTGAATGAGAAAGCTGGAAGCATTTTCACTAAAATTTGGAATCAGTCAAGGATGTTTACTCTCACTACTACTATTCAGTATAATTAAGGAAGTTTCAGGTAGTGCCATTTTGTAAGAAAAATAAAACTAAGAGATACAAATTAGAAAGGAAAAAGTCAGATTATCCCTGTTTGTAAATGGCACAATTACTTACACTGGGGAACCCAAAGACTCTAGACTATTGGAATTCGTAAGAAAGTTTGACATAGTTGCTGCATATAAAATCAACACACAAAGATCACCTGCATCTGTATACACAAGAGCTTGTATGACCAGTCCCAATCACAATAGTTACAATTCAAAAATAAATGTCTGAGAATAAATTAACATAGGAAATGAAAGATAGCTAGCTGCAATGAAATTATACAATATTAAGGAACAAAATTGAAGATGACAAAAATATGAGAAAATCTTCCACATTTATGGGTTGAAAGATTTAATATGATCAAAATGTTCATAGTATCGAAAAAAATTTACAGGTTCAAGGTAATCCCAATAAAAACACTAAGGATATTCTATGAAAACCTATAAAAAATGATTCAAAAACTTATAGGGAAGCACAAGAGATTCTGAATAACCAAAGCAATCTTAAACAACATAAACAAAATTTGGGATTAAAAACCAGATTTTATAATCTACCATAGAGCTATTATAATAAAAAATAGTCTAGTACTGGCATGAAAATGATGGATGGAACAAACCAGAAACACCATCAATTAATTTATTCACCCACAAACAACCATTTTTTTTTTTTGACAAACACACTAAAACACTGGAGAGGGGAAGTCTTAAAAAAAATGGTGTTGGGCAAACTGGATCTCTATATGAAAGAAACACCTTACCTCACATCCTGAACAAAGATCAACTCACAGTGGACAAAGGCTCTAAATCTCACACTGGAAACCTTCATGTTGTAAGAGGACTACATGGGGGAAACATTGCAAGACATAAGCCTAGCAAAGATGGCTTGACTAAGATCCCAAAACCACAGACAATAAAAGCAAAATTAGACAAAGTATTCTATCAAACTAAGAAGCTTCTGTGTTCTGTGCTTCAAAAACACTGAACTAAGTGAACCAGTGACCAGCAATTTCAGAGAAAATGTTTGCCAACAATACGTCTGATAAAGGATTATTATCTAGAATATATGATGAGCACAAGAAACTCAGCAAAATCAATAATCCTGTTAACAAATGGGTAAAGGACAAGTAAAGGTATTCTTCAAAGTATGAAATACAAATGACCAACAGACACATGTAAAATTGGTAATGGTCACTATCAATCAGGAAAATGCAAATAACAAAAAAATAAGTTCTGATGAGAATGTGGAGAAATAGTACCTTGTGAAAATTTAAGATGGAACTAGGGTCAGGTTGGATTGAGCCAGGCTGAGGGTAGGCTGGGCTGAGCCAGGCTGGTGCACCTACTGTGGATTGCCAAGCAAGGAGACAAACCATTTCAGTGTGGGATACAGGAACCACTAGCATGTGCAAGATCCAGGGTTGGAAGTAGACCTTATAGGGGAACCACAGGACTCCCCTGCTTGGTCACTGCTACCTCAGGCGGTAGTGAGATCTGGGATTGGGGGTGGGTCTTATGGGGCTATGCTGCTGCACTCTCTAGGTCATATGAAAGCCAAGATGGATGTGGACCAGCTGGAGTAGGCTGCAGCATCAGCTGGCAAGTGTCAGGACAGGGTGCCAATTCATGTCAGGCTGAACCACAGTACCCCCTGGCAGGCACAAGAACCAATGCTGGGAGTATGCATGGCAGGGGAACAATATGCACTCCCCTGTTAGACTGTACCTACTGCTCATGAGCATGAGAAGCAGCCAGATAAATTAGGTAGAAAAAAGAAATAAAATCCATCTGAACCACAAGCAATGTTTCTGTTTGCAGAAAACATTATGTTTACAGCATCATCACAACATCCAAAACACAAAAATAACCCAAGTATCCATCAGTGGATGACACCGATGCAATTTTGTCTAGCCACACAAAGAAAGCGCTGTCATTTGTAACAACATGAATGAACCTAGAGGATATTATGGTAAGTAGAATAATGCCACCATGGTGAGACAAATACTGTTATGGGATCATATGTTGAATCCATAGAAGTCAAACACATAGAAGAACAGCATACAATGGTTGTTTTCAGGGATGAGATGGAGAACAAATAGACATTTGGCAAAGTATACAAACTTTTCTTTATATGATACATAAGTAGTAAAAATCTAATTTGTAGCAAAAATAATTGCAGTTAGTAAGACTGTATTGTATAATCAGAATTACCTAAGGAAGCAGATCTTACTTGTCAGCCTAAGTGTGGACTGGAGTCTGGGGTGGGGTGAGCTGAGTTAAGCTGCGACACACATAGGCACTGACCGGACTAGTCTGCTGCATACTGGCATGTGCAGAAACCAAGACTTGGGACACGCCGAGTAGTAGTTATTGTGGGTAGTCTCAACTTGGTTGCAGTTTCCACTGTTGTGTGCAAGGGCCAGGTTTGTCATGCTGGGCTGGACTGTGAGCTACAACACCTGTATGTTTGTATGGGGCATGAGGTTGGGAATGGAAATACAATCATCAATGTATGTGTATGCTGATATGGGTGATGAACTGAACCAGACCCTGTATTGGCTAGTACATACAGGAGTCATGTCTGGGGTCAATCCAGATGAGGTTTGCAGGACTCGCTCCCCAACTGGATCACTGGACTCAAAACTCTAGCCACAGGCCCAGTGTAGTAGCCTACTGGACAAAGTTCTCAATTTGCATGCACCGGGATCCCACATGGGTACTGGTTTGTATTCTGGCTGCTCCATTTTCCTTCCTACTCCCTGCTTGTGGCCTGGGAAAGTAGTCGAGGACGGCCCGAAGCCTTGGAACCCTGCACCTGTGTGGGTGATCCGGAAATAGTTCCTGGCTTCAGATCTGCTCAATTCTGACTGCTGCGACTGCTTGGGGAATGAGCCAGTGGATGGAAAATCTTCCTCTCTGCCCTGCTCTCTGTAAATCTGACTTTCCTACAAAAATACACACATGTGAAAACTATGCAAGAAGATGGATGTGATAATTAGTTTGATTGTGATAATCATTCCACAATGGGCACATGTATCAATTGATCCCAATGAGTACTTTGAGTATATGCCAGTTGTGAATTATACCACAACAAAACTGGAAAAAAAAGAAATCTCTTGTCCTAGGAATGAGGAATATTATCTAGTGGCAAGAGTAAAGAGAAATAGCCTTTCCCCGAAGCAAGTCTGATACAATATCCAGTTGTAACACTGGTGATTTAACTTTAATTACAGCAAAGATGACATAACTGAGGTCTTTGATAACATGAAATCTACAATGCTTGGCAAGTAAAGTCTAAGATATGCCAAGAACCTGGCAGAAGTGACTGCCAACTAGAAGGTAAAAAATCATTAAAAGAATCCCAAGGATTATAAACTTTAGATGAAATAATACTAATAAAAATAAAACAATATAAAACCCAGATTGAGCAAATATAAAACAATAACACAAATTTAAATTTATACTCAATCATATCAAACTGCACAGAAAATATAAATATGGCAACGTTTGTCAGAATGAAGAAACAACTAAGGCTTAATTTTATTCTTCTTTAGAGAAATCCAATTTCATTATAAAGAAAAAAATGGCTGTCATTGGTGATTTCGCTAGAGGCAATATTAATGGGTATAGCTAAATAAGGACATCAGAAAACAATCTCCAATAACGTGTTTTTCCCCATAAAAGCAGTGGGACTACTAGAAAATGCTTTCAAGATTAGCTTTTCATAATCCTGAAAATCAAGATGTTGTGACATTTTTAAGAATTAATGTTTCTATAAGACAGCATTATTTCTATAAGAACTGTGTGGGGGGGAATTGACACTTAAACTTAATTTAATCACATTTCTTTCTCACAAGCCCTGCCACAGTGTTGAATAATAAACACTTGAAGTTGAGCTATCTAGCAGCCACTTCAGGGATCAGAACAGAATCTTCAAAACCTCCATGTAATTATTTTTGACCTGATAAACCAGTTTCCTGGAATATCCTCCTGCTGGAACCTGTCTGTCTTGGTTCTGAGGTCATCCTCTGTAAACAGTTTTTTTTTTTAATGAATAATCTTTTTTTTTTTTTTAACCAGCCAGTGACAATTGTTAAACAGTACATGTACCAGAAGTGATGATATTTGAGATTAAACAACAACAACAAAACTGTGATAATACATTCACAGTAGTGTTTTCAAGGGCACACAATATTTCTGGAAATGTAGAATGCCATGTGCACAGACAAGGGTTATAAACATTCCTAGAGGGGTTATTTACATGCTTGGGAAAAGTCTGAGATAGTCCTAAATGATCATTTAGGGCTCTCCTTAAGGCCAGGAGCAAATAAGTAATGGAGGTTAAGGTAGAAGTGTCAACAGTCAGACTAAGTACTAAAAGCAGTTCTAGGCAGCATACAGAGCCTCAACAATGACTGGGAGACTTACCAGTCCTGACATTTAAGGAAATGCCTGGATAATCACTAGTTTACCAGTAAGCTAACTGAGCAGAAATGTTACTGACCAACCACAAACAGAGCACATACTCTGGAATTCATTCAGGAATGTGGCTAAATGGTTAACAGTAACAATTACAAAGTAGCAATGAGAAATGCTTAGAAGGTGGAAAAGGAGCTAATATCCAAAGGTGGTACATTACATTATCTGAAATGCACATGTTGGAGGACCAGTGTTGTGGCACGGCAAGTTAAGATGCCCCTGCACTGTCAGCATCTCATACTGGTGTGCTGGTTCAAGTCTTGGCTTATGAAGGATTATGCTACTGTGGTAATATATGGGGGAGATCAGCTGGGGAGAAGGAACTTGGGGGGTGGTAAGGGAAATCCCAGAGCCTATGGAATTGTATTATAAAATTAAAAATAAAATAGAAGGAAAATAGAAAAAAGAAACATACACACAGAACAAACAACTATTTAGAAACAAGGTATGAGTCATTAGAACATGCGACTTGTGAGTATGATCCCAATCTAAATCATTGGAAAAGGATAATCTTTTCAACAAATGATTCCAAGTCAGTTGGATATCCACATGGGGGGAAAACATGGACACTCATGTTTGTAGCAACTTTATTTTTAATAATCAAACACTGGAATAAAGTCAAATGTTCATCAACATTTAGAAGGTAAATTAATTTTTGCTTATTTGTGTAATTCAGCAATTAAAAAAACAAATATGGTAAATGCAATAATGTGAATGAATCATAGAGACTGATTATTGATTGAAAGAAGTCAGATTTAAGAGAACCGATAGAAGAATATGTATTATGGAGTCCCAGGCAAATGATGTTCGTAAACAGGCAAAGTAAATTTATGGCTATTTAAGTTAGAATGGTGGTTATTCATGGGAGAATAATGACAGAAAATGAGAAACTGATAGTTCAGATGCTCCATATCTTTTTCTGGATGTTCATTAGAGAAGTGTATACTTTTGTAAAAAGTAATCAAAATATGCACTTAATATTTGTTCATTTTATTGCGTAGATGATCTTTTAAGAGCATAAATTTCATAGTTGGTCTAATCTTACTTAAGGTCCTTTAATGTTAGGGCTAATAGCCTAAGGTGAAACAGATATTTAAGATGTTGTTGAAAGCTGAGATGCAGGATGTATTCTGGGACAGGGGTTGAATTTGTGAAGTACAGCTGATGAATCGTTGAGGTGGACAAAATTCCTGTAAGCAGTGTGTTAGTGAGTATCTAAATCACCAAAGTGGTGGAAAATCGAAACCAATGAGCCACTTAAAATGAGCCTTGCTAAAGCAGAAAAGTCTGACACCATGCAAGCTCAAGGTGATTAGAGTATTTAAAAAGGCATTAAAGCAAAGAGCCACAAAGCAAATGATAGGAAAGTAACATTTGAACGAATTCTCCTGAAAAGTTGGACATGGATATTTTGAAAAGAATATTCTGTTTCTGGTGTCATGAATATCCCCAATGCTTAAAGAAGTGAATATATGCCTTGCATACAATGAAAACCATTCCTTCCAGAGACAATAGGGGAAATATGGATGTGTGAATGACTATTATAAAAGCTTAAAGTGAGAAAGCAACTGAGGAAATGGAGACTAGAATACAGCAGGAGAAATTTTGCTGAGAGTTTTGTTGATTTGTTCCCTAGGAAAAGGAAAGGGTAGTCTAAAATGATTCTCCAGTTTCTCTTCAGATAAATGCCAATTGTTATTGTTCACTTGAGAAATAGAAGTAACTAAAACCTGTCTGCTAATGACTCCTACATTTGTATCATTTCTACTTTTTCTTTCTCTTGCCTCCTGTTTCTCAAGTGAACAATTGCCACTTCAGGAATGAAAGCCCGATTTACTTACGACTGCTCTAGGTAGAGCAATAGCAAGTATTGATATGTGTTGATTTCAACCCTAGGGTTCATATCTTAAGTAACTATGTGACAAAATGAGAAGCATATAATATGAACATTTCAGATACACACTGATAGAAGATGATTGATGAAAAGTATCTATATGATTGCTATAGTTGTAAAGCGAGCTAGGTATATTTTTCATGAAACACTATTTCTACAGAATGAATGTAAAACACACCAGAGTTACACAGATTTGGCCACTCAGCATTTACTTTTTTGAAAATGGAAGAGATGTGACTGTTAAGAAGAAAAAGAGATAGATAATGTTGGAGTGGCTTTTGTTTTGTTCTTGGCTTCTAGGCCATGATTTTGGGTCTTTCTGTGGCTTCCCCAATTTTTCCTCTAGATAACACTCTGGACCACTCATAACAGGCATCTCTCCCTGTAAGCTGGCGCACTCTTATGCATCAAGTATTCACTCTCTCAGTTCTCACTGACACATTGTAATTATACATCTGCTTTGAATTTTTCTTTCTATAGAGTCAAGAACTTGGAATAAAAATTAGGATGGTATACCCATAGCAATGGAAGAAAGAAGGTATTTATTAGATTGTAGACCAAGGAGTGGGGCAGCTCTCTCTCAATTCCCAGACTTCTCAGGGGTTAGATGGAAAAAATTGCAAATTGAAGGGGGTGTTGAGAGGAGCGTATTCAGCTTGTAGGTCTAATTATAAGATTTGAGCATTCAAGTGAATGTTAGAATTTTTGGAAAAATTATATCCATCTTGGGGAACTTGATGCTTTCCCAATATTTAAAGATTTTGTTGTTGTTTCAAGTTGCTAAAACTTATTTGTTCATACATTTTCTGATATTTATAATGAAATATATCAGCATTTATAAAGTCTGCACAACTTTGTGTATCAAAATGTTCCCAATGAATTTCACCTGATGTTACCAAGCAAAATGAATGTGAAACATTTATTCAACGTGCAAGATAAATTAATGAATCTTAATATAATAAGATTTGAAAAATTCAGTATCATATTTTCTGATTCTATATTGCCACTAAACTGAAGTAACTACCACTTCCTGAGTTTTAGTTCCGTGCCAAATGAGAATGAGCACAGCTACCTGAAAACATTACTAAAATGTTTTCCTGAACTGAAGCTAGTTTTTAATAAGAAAATGCATTTTCTTTATATAAGTCATCTGAGTCACTTTATTTAATTATATTAGATAATTAGTTATGATAACATTTAATGTAATTGTGTTTATTTTAAATAAACCAATTCATTAAAATTTAAACTCTTAATTTTAATTTCTAATACAAAACATTGACACATATGACTCATATAAAAGAAAAATATTTGAGGTCTTCAATAATGTTTATGAATAGCATAAACAGTATAAATGGGGTCTGGAGGAGAAAAAGTTTGAGAACTTATGAAATAAGAACATATCTGCTTCACATGGTATTGGCAATTCGATATATGTTTATCATTGTATTTCAGTGATTGCCTTTGAAAACATTGGGAGAAATAATTTGAAATCCAATCAATTCTTTCCTTCCTTCCTTCCTTCCTTCCTTCCTTCCTTCCTTCTTCTCTTTCTCTATCATTCTTATGCCAAAAAAATAGAAATATACGCAATGTGAATAATATGAAGTCATCTTAATCCAACTTCAAAGCTTATTATTTTCCTCCATTACATAGATAACTTGTACTATTCTTGTTCTTCAAGTATAGAACTTTGGGATACTCAAACTAAGTTCAGATCAATTGATCCTTGGTAGTATTTCTACTTTCACCTTTCCAACCTATCAGTCATATCATCGGGTTTATAAACATGTAAGTGGCAAAAGTAAGCCACTAGTCATAGACATTTTCCTGATTTTGTATTTTTTTAGTCTTGGCCAAATAATCCCTCAGAGTTTTACAAGGTTTTTGATTTTTAAAAAAATGTTTTAGTTGTCTTCAGTGTAAGAATAATTGTAAATTATCCAGTCTTTGGTAAAAGCTGATGTTCTTAGTATTATGATTTAATTTATTTCACCTATTTATTGTACAGGTACCATAATACTGGTATAGTTTTCGAGGAGGTCTTTAGATTGAAGGAAGTAAAAATTGTAAAGCTTGAGTTTGTAATCAAATTGCATATACAAATTCCTTTTATTTAGAGAACTGTCATGGCTTTTTTATTAAAAGGGGCCTGTACCACACACAAAAATCTACAATATAGTAAGATAAATACTTCAACTTATTTGATCAATAAACACAAAGTCAAAATTTTTACAAGATATGAATGAATGTTGAATATATAGTGGCCTTTATCTTGCTATAAACTACCTGAACCTTTCATATGTTTGAAGAGAAACTAATGAAAAGCAATGTAAGCTCAGGTGCAAGAAAAAAAAACACAGATTGCAAAAGCCCTAAATTTCAACTGGTTAAGGTACTTTGAAATATCTTAAGTATAAGCAATACGAGAATGATTTCTTTCCCCTTAAGTTTCCCCAAGTGATTAAATAAACTAATTGCTTTCTTCTCCCTTGGTATAACCAGAATTCAAAAAGACAATTAAATCTTATGGAAAACAGAATATCTTAGGTTTGATAGTACATAAATGTACAGTTCACTTTAAACAGATTCAGATTGCATAAAAATTTTTCCATTGGAAAAGATGTCAGTGCAAGATTTAAATTTTACATTTTGAAAATTTAGTTTAATTTATACCTTTACATTGTCAAAGCATTTGAATTGACTCAATTATTTTGTATCTGTGTTGCAGAATTCATTGTCATATTAGTGCATAAAACAATTTCAGCAGCATAAACCTAAAATTAAGTAGACATATACATTACATGCTTTTCATTATTTTTAACCTAATTATCAGATAAATAGGTTAAGAATAATTCTCTTAAACAACCCGATTTGAACGCAACGTTACCAGTCGAAGTCTGTGCGTTGTTCACAGTACATAATCCGAAGGTATTGAGCATAGCCGCTGCAATTCTAATGGCCAGGAAAGTTTTATTTACCTATAGAAATTGCCCAAACGATAGCAATCTTCATGATGGCCTTAGTCCGCGAATTGAAACGGCTATGCTCAATAGGATTACGTATTGCTACATACCGATCCAGCGATATAGCGCAGAGGTGCATGATGGACGCTGTTGAAAATAACACATCCAAAGATATCCAGACGGGGCACAAATATCTAGGTAGTGGCCAGACATAGTCTGAAAGAGAAAAGAGAGAAGACAAGAATATGTCAACAAATCATAATCTCTAGTTTTAAATGATAGTCTACGTAGTTTTTCCTCCAATAAAGTTTTTAAACGAGGTCAAATTTGGCAAATGTTACTTTCCATAGTGATGATGATAAGGAGGATACCTCAATATCCACACGAACTTGCACTGAGATAAACATCACATTACATGAAATTAACCACCTTGGTGTGTATGTTTCAACAGCTTAGCACATTCACAATGTTGTGCAGCCACCTCTTGTCTCTAGCATGGCTCTGAAGCATGTCACCCCCTGAAAGGAAGCCACTTACTGGTTTCAACATCATTGTGCATTCTTTTTTTCGACCAGTGACAGTCTCTAATCTGATTTTTGCCTTTATTAATTTGCCAAATCTGTATGTTTCATATGAATAGAATTGTATGATTTGTGACATATTATGCCTCTTTTTCTTCACTTAGCACATAGTTTGGTTCACCCATTTGTAGTGTGCATAAGTACTTGATTTCTTTATTTGCATGATACTACAATCACTTCAAGTTCTTTGGATGCTCTTGCAATTAGCAAATTGAATAATTTTCTTAATTTCTTCTTATGGATTATTCATTGCTCTGCAAAGAACTACGTCTGATTCTGATGTGCTGATCTTGAACCCTGAAACCTTCCTGAGTTCATTAGTTAAATACATGTTTTTAATGTTTGATTTCTTTGTGGTTTTTCGCATGTAAGAGCATGTTATCTACAAATAGAGAATATTTGTTTCTTCCTCTCCAATTTTTCTCTTATTTCCTTTACTTGTCTAATGATTTTAAATAGAATTTCCAATACAATGTTGACCAGAAGAAGTGAAAATGAGCCTGCTACATTTTTTCCTTTGATGTTAGAGGGAAATTAGGTCATTTTCCACTGTTGATTATAATATAAGTTGTGGGTGTTTCATAATTGCCTTTTACGACGTGGTGGAAGTTTTCCTTCTATTCCTAGGTTAGTGACAGTTTTTAAATCATGAAAGATAATAAATTTTTCAAATGCTTTTCCTGTGCTAGCTGAATGACCATGTAATTTGTGCAGCTTTATTAATATGATCATTAATATGATAATCAGTATATTAATATGACACATTACATTGATTTGAATTTTTTACTTTTCACTAATATAAAGAAAACAGATCTCATATATTTCATAGATTCAACTCCAAAATAACCACGCTTCCCTCCTTCAACACCTCCTTTGATCCTTTCCTTGTTTTACTTTTGGCAATAATATAGATTCAGTTTACTTTATAACCACAAGCTTAATGTACCACTAACAACAATACTCAACAAGTGAAAAATAGACCACTGTTCCAAAGGAATATAGACAAAGGGTAAAAATAATAAATTATAATATATTACATTGATTTCTATGTTGAACCACACTTATATTTCTGATATAAGCTCAACTTGATTATAACATAAAATCTGATGCTGAATTTCATCTCTTAGTACTTTGCTGAGGATGTTTGTTTACATATTTCATAAGTGATACTGGCCTATTGTTTTTTCCTTGGGCTTTTGTCACTTGGCTTTGGTGTTGTGGTAAGGCTGATCTCCTGGAATGTGTTACACAGTGTTCCCTCGTCTTGTAGTTCTTGCAAGAGTTTGAAAAAGTTGGTGCTAACTTTTAAAAAATGTTTGGTAAACTTTACCAGTAAAATAATTTGGTCTTAATATTTCCCCATTGGTAGGTTTTAAATTACAAATTCAAATGCCTTTTTTTTGTTTAAAATCTCTGCACATTGGGTAGCTTTTGAGTTGCTAGGAATTTGTATTTGCAATAAGATGGGGGAAATGGTGGGAGTGGAACAAGGGGGAAAAGGAAGAAGAGAGGGAGGGGATATGTATACTTACAAAACCAAATCATGGGAAATAATAAAAACAAAAATTTTAAAAACTTTAACAAATAATGCAGCAAAAACATTTGGGCCAGTTCCCAAATGGGCATTATTTCTGGTCCTAGCTGCTCCACTTCCCATCCAACTTCCTGTTTATGGCCTTGGAAAGCAGTAAAGGATGGCCCAAAGTCTTGGAACCCCACACTCACATGGGAGACACAGAAGAAGCTCCTGGCTTCTGAGTTTGGATCAGCTCAGCTCTGGCCGTTGTGGCCATTTGAGGAGTGAATCAGCGGATAGAAGATGCTTCTGTCTCTTTCTCTATTCTTTCTGTAAATCAGTCTTCCATATATATATGTATATATATATATAATATACATATATATAAAGAAATGTAATTTAAAAAGTAGACTGATCAATAAAAATGGAATACTCAAACAAAAGGCAAAAAAAAAAAATCATGCTAGTTTAGAAAGAGGAAGCAAAGGAACAAATAGGAGCAAGGAGAAATTAGAAATAAAAGGGACTAGCACCGTGGCATTGTAAGTTAAGCCTCAGCCTGTAGCACAGGCATCCCATATGGTTCAAGTTGCTCCACTTCAAATCCAGCTTTTGCTAATGTGTAACAGAAGTTGGCCCAGCAACCATATGGGACACGCAAAGAAGCTCTCGGCTTTAGACTTGCCCAGCTCCAGCTCTTGTAGCTATTTATGGAGTGAACTAACAGAAGAGAGATTTCTCTCTGTGTGTCCCTTCCTCTCTCTGTGTGACTCTACCTTTCAAATAAAAGTAAATAAAAACTTCTTAAAAGGAAATAGGAAAGGCATACCATAAGTACAAACAAATCAACAATTATTTTTAAATGTCAATAATATAAAAACACTAATTTAAAACAAAGAGTTTAAAATGTTTCAGTTCAAAATAATATAATGCTAAATTTGTGCTGCAGGTAAGAAATTCTGCAGCATTAACATTTTATATAATAACATTGATTGATAGGTAGTTAAAAGGATGAAAATGTTTACCAGGCAAATATCAACCAAAAATTTCTAGAATTGCTACATAAATGTCAAATAAAGTTCAGCTAAAATATTTCCGGGGATGACAGGGAACATTTTCTGATTATAAATGTGTCAATTCATCAAGAAACCATGACAATCCCAAACATTCAGTACCTAATAATGGGGCTTCAAGTTTCACAAAGAGAAAAAATGATGCCATAGAGTAGACATCAAAACCACAGTCATAATTATACATTAAGATTACAACACTCTTTCTTCGTTAATTGGAAGAAACAGACATAAAATGGCCAAAGTTACAAGGGTATAGCATATAAATGCACATAATCTAACATTTATAAAATATACCAGTAACAGGACAATACATGATATTTTCAAGTGTTCATGGAATATTGAATTGTAAAAATAATATTAAGGACCATAAAATTATTCTTAAGAAATTAAATTACTGAGCTCATAATGCATGTTCCATAACTATAAAAATCAGTAACAAGTTGGTATGTTGAAAGTGTAAAAATGTGTATATTAATCATACGTGTGAATATTTCATGTTTCAAAGAGGAGGAATCAAGTGAAATGAGAAAACAACTTGAACTATGTGAAAATAAGGCATATAAAATGTGAATGGTGTGGTGAAAGAATACTCAGGTGAATTTTACAAGGTTTTGTTTTTTTTTTTTTACAAGGTTTTTTGTTTGTTTTATAATGTAGTAAGAAGTTTCTATTAACTAAGCATGGTGATAACAGAGCCCACTAGAAATTAGCAAATGACAAGTTCAGCGGCAATCCAATGAATCAAAACCCTGAGAGGAACTAATAGTTATTATTGTGAAACCTATCCATTAAATCCATAACTTGAATCTCCAGATTGAAGTCCTACATAAAGAATGGAAAATTAAATTATCACAAGAAATGAAAGCATACAAAAGCAAAAATATATTGAGAAAGTAAAATTCAATAAGATTAAATGCTGGTATTTTCTAAAAATCAATAAAATTGATGCACCTCCTAACAGATTGATCAAGAAATATATTTGTATAGCACAAATTACTAATACCAAGATTAATGAAGATATATCTGTATATACACTATAGACAGTTATAGGGAAATATTATTTTAAAAATCAGTCCATATATTTATATAGAATTTTGGAGTCCTTAGACATAAAAAAGAATATAAATATTGTGAATCCAAGTCCTGATTCAGCCTTTTCCTCACTCTGAGATGGCTCATTTGCCACTGCTGAAAAGTACCAAATCCATTGCTATTGACTGGAAATTTAATGCATATTTGAATGTGTAGTAAACAAAGACTTTTTATAATTTTAAGACTTTGGAAATGACCTGCTTAGCGTGAATGTAAAGTCAAATCTCTGGAAAGCTTGACAGCATCCAATTATTATTCAATTGGCATTGTTGACAGAACTGATCAGCAGTATCTGCTATAGATTAATCATCCCAAATACAAGGACTCTTCAGGCATTTCATGGAAAAGGCACACTGTGAAAAAACTACGTTTGTAATTCAAAATTTTTTACATCTAAATAACTCCATCTCCTAATTCAATTTTCCCACAAAAGTTCTGTGGTACTTTCATGTAGGTGCACAGTGAAATTTCAGCAGTCCACTGTGAAAACTAAAACTATAACAGCAAATTGTTTTTAAATCAGAATTTATTCTGCTTAAATGGCTTATGTTTATTCTGAGATGATACCACTCCTATAGAATCCAGAAATAGAACACCCTATTGGATTGTCTCGATTTTCCTTCTTTATTTTATTCCTGTGCTCATGGTTTTGAGAGGTAGGTCCTCCGATTATGTTGCCCTTGATTGAGTTTCCTGAATATGATTGCATCCCGCATCTGCCATCAATTATACTTCACGGATGTTGGGGTGATAGGGGAGACACTAAGTTTCTCACTTGGTTATCACACTGACCCCCCCTGTAATTTAATCTTGGGCAAAATTAGATTGTATTTTTACTCAAATGTCCTTCCAAATATCCTATTTTTTGTTTTGAGACTCATTTTTGTCATTTCTTCCTTTCAGGCTGTAAACCTTGCTTTTTTCTGCATTTAGGAGATGAACTCTCTCTCCCTATAGCTATTCTGTTTCTGGCTAGCTTTAACTAAGTAAGTCCAACTATTATGTCCAGTTGCTTGGTATAGTTGTGAGAGTAGAAATACAACTCTGGGGATATTATCTTTATGGCTTGTGTCTTCGCTGACCTTTGAGCCAGCTAATATGGCTCAATGCAGACCTAGTGGCCCTGAGCTGCTTAGGCACCCACTGAACCCTCTGAGCCAAGGAAGACGCTCTCAGTGCCTTTCGCACTAGTAAATACGTATTCCAGAGTGCCTTTCTAACGATGTACCTCAGCATCTTGCCTTCCTTGACACGCAGATTTTATGTCTCTTCAATGAAGGAGGCAGTTTTTCTGATGTTTGTCCTGACGAAGTAGGCTGGGAGATGGGACATCCTACATATGCAACCAGCCAGTGCCCTCTTAGTATGAAATAGGGAATTCCTGGCAGCACTATGCAGGATGTTCAACCTCCCTGCCCATGTGGAGATCAATTGCAGCACCATGAACTTCCACTCCCTGTTGAAGGCCTCATCGTTGATTGATCCAGCTTTGTGGTGTGGACGATGTCAGGAACGCTTCTTTCACCAGGTTTTTCTGTTGAGCCAGCCACAATTGCTGCCAGTTTGAATGATCTAGAAGCCTAGTAATTAGCAATTCACCTTTCTCCTAAGCCTAAATCCTGTATTTCAAAACCATCATTTGTCACCTACTTAAGCAAAAAGAAAAAAAAAACTTGACAGTTATGAATATCAAGACATTTTATGAGTTACAGATGCCCTTTGGGTCTTCTCTACCTGAAGGGCTTACCTCTGTCATTAATAGAAACAGAGGCTTCTTCCCCTACATTGGGACAAAGATTGAGGTGATACCCTGGATGAACTGTACACACATTTTTACATCAGTTATCCCACTTGAAATGAATTATCCAACATACATCACAAACTTAGTAACCCAAAATGCATATGTAACAGCATCATCCTGAGATTTTTAAAAGAAAGATGTAATATTTACTTATCCAAAAAGGCTGAATGACAGAGTGACACCTTCCCCTCACTGCCACACACATACATGGAAAGAGAGAAATTTCCCATCTTCTGATTCACTTCCCAAATGCCCACAGAATCTTGGGCAGGCTGAGCTGGGCAGAAGCCTGGAACCTGGAACTCCCTCTGTGTCTCTCACGTGGGTGTCAGGGGCCCAAGCACTTGAGTCATCTTTTGTTGTTCTCCAAATGCATTAGGAGGGTGCTATATTGGTAGCAGAGCTGTGACCCAGATCAGCACTCACATATGATACTGGCATCCCAAGTGGTGGCTTCACCCAGGATGTCACAATGCCAGCTCCATTCCTGAATTCTGAGGTGCTATGACTGTACAGTGTAACCCTCACATTCTGAAATAGGGAAACTTAACTAGAGACAGATTCTATCAATTTTTAAAATCAGTTATGCCATACATCCTGCTCATCTGAAGGTTCTTAACCTGAGGAATTTTTACCTATAAATATTTCTGAGTTCTTCCAACAGTTTGCATTTATGGGAATCAATATGATCTATAAACATCTTTTGAAAAACACCCTGGACTCCCTCCCCAACCCCCCAGGATGGTTTCACCACCTATCTTCCAGGAACTTTGCATTTGATTTCCTATAAAGCCAGTTCCTTTCAAGCTGACCTCAAGGCATTCCTTATAGTCACTTCATGATTTCCACTTCTCTGTTGATGCTTTTGTTTGGAGAAAATTTTATGGGCCTTAATTGCTGGGAATGGGATAAAGATGAAAAAGAGATAATGACTATATTTCTAATGCTCTCTTCCTAACTGAATCCATACTACTAAGGATTTCTGCTGTGTTTATACTTATGTTATTTTATCTTCTCACCAGTGAGGGTAAAGGAGTGACACAGGCAAGGGAATAAGGTATAACAATGACTTTAACCGTATGTATCTATTGGTTAGCTTTACTTTTGGCATTACTTTATCACACTGTATTACTACATGTGTCCTTTATTGAATGTTTTACTTTTTATTCATATATTTGAGAGGCAGAAAGAGGAGGAGACATCAAGTTCCCTTCCACTCATTTATTCCCACAACAACAGTGAGTCAGAGACTGAAATGCAAGACAGGAATCAATTCAGGTCTCCCATGCAGATGGCAGGAACTCAACTATTTGAGCCATCACTGCTGCTTCCCAGGGTCTATGTTAACAAAAGCCTGGAGTCAGGAACAGGGCCCAGTACCAAGCCCAGACACTTCAACACTGGAGTTTTAACTGCCTGGCCAAATATCTGCTTAAAATACTTTATTTTCAGAAGAAAAAAATAAATAAACCCACTCATCTGTCTCTTTGAAATAAAGTGATTTTTTAAAAGGTTTATTTATTGTTATTGCAAAATCAGATATACAGAGAGGAGGAGAGATAGAAAGATCTTCCATCTGCTGATTCACTCCCCAAGTGGCTGCAGCAGCAGGAGTTTAGCTGATCCAAAGCCAGTAGCCCAGAGCATCTTCCAGGTCTCCCATGTGGGTGCAGGGACCCAAGGCTTTGGGCTGTCCTCAACTGCTTTCCCAGGACACAAGCAGGGAGCTGGATGGAAGCAGGGTTGCCGGGATTAGAACCGGCTCCCATATGGGATCCTGGCTTATGCAAGAAGACTTTATCCACTTTATCCAGGCCAGGCCCACAAAGTGATTTTTTTTAAATTAACTTATATTTTAAATGATCTTAGTTGATTAGGGTCAAGGGCTACAGGAAAGTGGGTAATACCATTGTTTCCACACTAATATCATGTTCCCCCCTGTATCTGGGGTCAGGGAAGAAACAAAGGGAAAGCCCCACCTGGCCTCCCTCCCTTCCCAGGTCCCTGACATCAGGCATGTTCCAAGGGTCCTGCTCAAGCAGTTTTGATAGTTCAACAGGTCTGAATTGCTGCCAAGCTCGCTGTTCCAATTGCAATGAAAATTTCAGAATCCACTGGGTGAAATAGTCTCTTCATGGTTGGGTTTCTGAGATCAGCAGTTCAGTTGGAGGAATCTCCAAAGAAACTTCATCTGAGATGATCCCAAACCTGATTCTTGTGTGAATTTAAGCCAATAAAATCAAAAATAATTTTAAGAAGCCCAATTTGTATTCACGACTTCTCTAGGCTTGATGATGCTTATAGAATTTACATTTGCTACTCTCCTCAGTATTTGAAGGATTAGTAGCATGGGTACTCCATCACTCCAGTTTTCCCAAAACAAAATGGTAAATGCTCTTTTGAACAATTATGGTCAATGATTAATTCAATTTCTAATAAAGCATTCATAGATACTAAAATGAAGTTTTCATTAAAGATTAGTATTCTACCTAATGAAAGACTTATTTATGACCAAGTAAACCATCACACATTTTTCACAGGCCAATATTTCTAATTTCTCTTGATGAATTATTAGTTTCCATAAAATTTAATGGCATACATTGATTTCTTTAATACATTAAGCCAAAGACAGAATGGAACCTAGAAATCCAATTTTCATGGCAAAAGCTTGCCCAAGTGGTTGAGACATTGCCTGGCATGTCCTTAGCCTTTATTTCATCCTCTGAGTTTTAATCCTGATTCCAGCTTTTTGCTAATTCATATTCTTGGAGGTAACTTGAGATGGCTCAAGCACTGCCGGCCACCTCAGAGACCTGGATCGAGTTCTGGGCTCCTAGCTTTGTGCTGGCTCAGACCTGGGTTGTTATGGGCTCTGGGGAAGTGAAACTGAGAATGAGATCTCTCTCTGGTTATCTCTGTCTTGATATCTGTCTCTCTCTTTGTATTTCTATTGGATACAATAAGGAAAATTTTAAATTTATAGCATCAGTTCCCTTCTGTCTTAAATTAATCATACAAATAATATATATATACAATGTATTATGTAATTCTATATTATTATATAATATATAACTAATTATAATGTGTTAATGTTTATAAAACAGTCATACAAATCCAAATGTGTAGCTTTAGACTCCAGTATTCTAACCTTGTCAGGTATCAGGCAGACTCCTTAAAACATCAAATAACAACCATGCTATAAGACCACTTATAATAACACTTAATTCAAAGAAACAGTATTCACAGATTTAGTCAAATTACCTTAGAAAGTGTTGTTTGTGTGCTGGTCACCTCTAATCAAATCTTCTCTAGTTCCTAACGTTTTTGGTTACTTGTTGTAATCCCCCACTCCTTGGAAATACATTTGCCAATGAACCTGTGACTCTGACCTTGAATGACCCTGGGTTTCCCTTCTTTGATCCCACGGGTTAAAATCAATAACTGACTGCTTTCTGTTTACTTAATTCATTTACCTCCACATTGTTTTACTAAGTTATCATGTTTTTTACTTATTCACAATCCAGACAGTTCACTCCACAAGATTATGAAACTAGATTCAAAGTGACAATGAAATTTTGTTCAAAACAAATAGAAGCTCTTTCCAAATGGATCTAGGAAGTGACATTTCTATACATATACACATAGACAAATATACTTGTAAATACATATATATATGTGTGTGTGATAAGTTGTGCTTTAAAGTTAAGTTAGTACCACTTAAAAATAATTCTTGGTGCCACTATTGTGGCATACCAAGTTATCCCTCCAGCTGAGACTCCAGAATCCCATATGGGCAATGGTTTCATTCCTTGCTGCCCTTTCTTCCTTTCTTCCACTGGTACACTCCTTGCCAAATGGCCACAATGTTTGGAGCTGAGCTGATCTGAAGCCAAGTGCCAGAAATTTTTCCTGGTGTTGCAAATGGGTGCAGTGCCCAAGGACTTGCTCCATCCTCTGTTTGCTTTCCCAGGTCATAAACAGAGAGCTAGATCAGAAATGAAGCTGCCAGAACTAGAACCAGCACCCTTATGGGATGCCGGAGCTACAGGTAGAAGATTAGTCTGTTGAGTGCCTGTGTCAGCCACATTGCTCATCTTTCAAATCAGCTCATTGTTCAAGTGCCTAGGAAGGCAGTGGAAGAGTGCTCAAACATCCAAAGTTCGAGGCTCATGGCTTCAGCCTGGCTGTTGTAGTCATTTGAGGAGTGAACCAGTGGGAGAGATATGTTTCTCTTTTCCTCCATCACTTTAACTTTCAAATAAATAATCTTTTAAAAGATTATTTCTCTAAGACTCAAATTTCTTTTAAAAAATTATTTGTTTATTTGAAGGACAGAGTGACAGAGAAAAAGAGACAGAGATCCATCTTTGATCTGTTGTTTCATGTTCCAAATGGCCACACAGCTATAGCTAGGCCAAACCAACATCAGGAGCATGGAACTCCATCCAGGTTTCCCTAGTGGAGGCCTTTCCCTCTGTTTTCCCATATGGACTAGCAGAGAACTTGATTGGAAGTGGAGCCAGCAGGGTACAAACTGATACTTTTATGAGATGCCAGCATTGTAGGCAGCAGCTTAATCTACTGCAAGCAAACACCAGCCATTCAAATTTCTTTTAGAAATTGACAATGTGTTAATGTGTTTAAGGAGTCCAATATTAAAGAAATATTTATATTTTCTAACACAAGAGCTCTGAGTCAGAAAACTGAGACGGATAAAACTCATGTAGAGTTCCAGGATTAACATGATTCTGTCTTAGGCTCAGAAGTTGTCACAGATAGCACTAAGGCCATGTGTATTGTTATGAGGTTGGGTATTGAAAACTATTTCTTTTTCTTTTTTTTTAGATTTTAATTTTTTAGTTTCTTTTTATCGGAAAGTCAGATATACAGAGAGGAGGAGAGACAGAGAGGAAGATCGTTCATCTGATGATTCACTCCCCAAGTGAGCGCAATGGCCGGTGCTTCGCCGACTCGGAGCCAGGAGCCAGGAACTTCCTCCAGGTCACCCACGTGCATGCAGGGTCCCAAGGTCCTGAACCATCCTCGACTGCTTTCCCAGGTCACAAGCAGGGAGTTGGATGGGAAGTGGAGCAGCTGGGATTAGAACCAGTGCCCACATGGGATCCCAGTGTGTTCAAGGTGAGGACTTTAGTCACTAGGCCACCGTGCTGGGTTCAAAAATTATTTCAAACATGCAAAAAGTTACTGTTTCAGCTGTAATAGATAAACATATCTATAAGGATAGCAATGAGCTTTCTTGACTCTATTGAAAAATAATTTACAAATTAACAAAGTATCTCACCATGTCTTGAAGAAAATTACATGAGGAACCCAAATACTTAAAATGTAATCCCATCTAAGGTGCTGTTTTCAAAAGGGGTCAAAGCTTTTTCACTCAAATAGACAAACAGGCAGGCACGTGAATTCCATGCTACCCAAACATTCACTTTTCGTAAAGTGGTCTGGAAGCTTCCTTTTATCCCTAGTTCATTGTTTTTGAAATAAAAGGAGCTTATACTTTGTCTAATGATTTTTAGGTGTTGATTGAAAAAATCAGGTTCTTTCTGCCCTTTACTAACACAGTATTTTATAAGATGAATCAACCTTGCACTTCCAGTGTAACATCATTATCGCCTTAAATTCTTTTCATCTGTCAACCTTTTTCATTTAGTCAACCTTCTATTGAGGATTTTGGTAACTATATTAGTAATGGATATTACTTTGCAGTTTTCTTGTAAGTCTTTAGTTTTATATAAGGATTAATAGTGATATCATAAAAGGAATGGGAAGCATTTTCCCTTCTACTCTTTTTTGAAAAATGTTTTTGAAGGTTTATGTTAATTCTTCGCAGGAACCAGCCAACAGGTCCAATACTGATTATTCCCCTGGGATGAGGCTCTGAAGGACTGTGCTCTCATTCTCCTCTCTCCAGGAAATGTCAGGATGCTGGCTTTTCCTGTGATTGCAAAGTGATTTGTGATACTGCCTTGGAGCTACAGCGGCCAATGGGATTAGAACAAGTATAAACACCAGACAGACTGCTGTTCTGACCAACATCTGGACACTTTTGTTCAGTAATCACACCTTGGATCACTACAAGCCCTTTGTTGATTTCTTGAGTCCCCCCAAAATTCATTACAACAAGCTATGTAAATTTCCACCTGATTTTGTAAGTTCTCAAGCCTTCTTTATAAAATGTGTTATATATTTTATAGTATTTCAAATTTATTAATAATTATGTCAAATATTATAAGTCAGTCTTTTTCTTAATGCTTTAATTCTGCCTTTATTTACATTTGTGGCAATTATCTTAGCCAAGTCCAAATTACATCTATAAAAATAATTGTTTAGTTATTGTTATCAATGCAAATAGAGCTTTATACATTATATAGTTTGGAATATATTTAAAAAGGACATTTCTTAAGATGGTCAAATAGGGTGAAGACAGGGTTAAGTTAAGGATTAGTTGAGGAGAAGCATAGCGGATATAATCCCAGGTTATAGGACAGGACAGGCCAATGGCAGAGGGACACGTGGAGACCCAGGGATGTGAGAAAATAACAATTGGAGTGGTACTGAAGTGAACAGACATCCCAGCAACACTTGGAGCACAATTATATTAAATATATTGTGAAAATAGGATGTTGAACTTCATCATTGTCCATGTCTATGTCATGATACATTTAAATAACAGAATGATGGACTTGTGACTGTTGCTAAAGAAATCTGCTATTATACTAATGTGGGGGAAAACAGAGAGGAGATGGAAATCTGCATGTAGAACTATCATTAAAAATGAAAATAAAGTTAAAAATGGAGAAAGAAAGAAGGGGCGTTTCTTGAGGGCTATTGAAGTGGTATAGCTGGCTAAGCCTCTGCCTGTGGTGCTGGCATCCCATATAGGTGCTGGTTCGAGTCCCGGCTGTTCTACTTCCTATTCAGATGGCTGTTACTGGCCTGGAAAAGCAGTGAAAGATGGCCCAACTCCTTGGGCTCCTGCACCCATAAAACAGACCTGGAAAAAGTTCCTGGCTCATGGTTTCAGTGCAGCCCAGTAGTGGCTTCACCTGCTCCACCACAACCCAGCCCGAAGTATTTACTAGGAATATTAACTGGATTTTATTAAGTGGTTTTCAATGTATCAGCATGAAGCATACATTTTGTTTGTTTAGCCTACTAAAACCATTAATTTATATTCATTGTGCTATATATGTATATTTGTGATATACAACTTACAGTGTATATAATCATGGATTCATAATATATGAAGTTACTCTCTAATTTAATTATTATCTAAAACTAAAATTGCAGTAGCTAAGTATTTTTTTTAGGAGATATTAGATTATCTCATTCATACTTCACAATATCCTTACAAAGTAGATGCAAGGTGAAGATAAAAGAAAATTATTAAAAAGCCATTGATACTCTGTGAGATTAATGTTGCAATGTAGCTGATAATTTAGATTCAAATATGTATCCAATTACCCATCTAGCTATATCCATCTTCCATCTATTATATGTCTGTATCCATGTATGTATTTATCTTCAAAGCTATGTTTTCATCCTTTTTTTTTCAACTTGTATCCAGTGAGAATTAGTATATATCAGTAACCAGGAGCTCAATGTATTGTGGAAACACAGGCAGAGGAGGTGGGTTCATTCCCCAAATGTCCACAATGGCTAGACCAGATCTGAGCTGATCTGAACCTGGAGGCTGGGAGCTTCCTTTAAGTCTTCCATATGGGTGCGGGGGCTCAAGGACATGGACCAGACTCTGCTGCTTTTCCAGGCCATAAGTAGAGATCTAGATGGAAGTGGAGCAGCTGAGACTAGAACCGCTGCCCACAGAAGATGCTGGCACAAGCAGACTGAAGATTAGTCTATTGAGCCACCACACCAACCCCCTGTAGACTTTCTAAAGTTACAACTTAGCTTAGCAATTTAAAATGAACTCATAGCTCAGAATAACATGTTAGTACTTACACATCCCATGATGTCATAATTCATGTCATTATTGACATCATCAACCCCACCCAGAACCTGACCAAGGAGAGACAGACCAGTGGTATAGAAAGGTGCTCCTCAACTGACTTTTGCTCACTCCACCTGGGCTGTTCAAGAACTGGACTGCCTATATAGGCTCCTGGAGTCTAATGTTTCCAGTGTCCTTTAGACAAAAATGATCCTTGGCTGACTAAAACCATTACTGCCATCCTCCTGGAAGCAGATCATTTACTTTTACCTTGTCCCTGAATCCTCTACATCACCACTTTAACATTTGTGCTTTATCTTCTCTTGACTAAAATCCAGCATTATCAAAGATACACAATGTGACATTGCAGCAGTATCCTGGGGATTATCCATTTAATCCAACTTTGAACTGTGCTTCGAAACTCTTCTATTTTGTTTTAACATGTGCCAATAGACTCCAAGATAGGAACTGGAATTCCATCATGGCTGGCTTATTCACCTCGGGGAGATAATTATGAAGATATTAATGAACCTTCTCTATCAAATTATCATCAGAAATTTCCAAGTCTTTATTTCCTGAGTGCAATTCTCACATTATTTAATCACCAAGGGAATACTTTTAAGTGCCTCCATGTAGCAATGAAGGCAATTGTGAAATACATTTTTGATGTATTTGAGTTCTTTCTAACAAATTTAGTAAATTTTGGGGTGGTGAGACTGTTGTAATGACTGCCGATCATTTAATTATATGTAATTACAGCTTATTTTTCTTCATAAGCCTATATGATATTTTAATATCAATTAATCATAATCTAAGTATGAATGGAACCATTTTCTGGTAGACATATGCAAATCCTTGTTACATTGTTTGATATTTTTGCCTCCATTAAACAAAATCTCTACTATATAGCATAATAATCTATAATCTGATATTACTCAGAGGAAAATTTTAAAAAATCACTATCTATGCTACTTCAGTTTATCACTAGGTTCTCTGAGATTAAAAAGTGGATCTTGTTATCAGTCTGCCTCAATATTCTGGTTCTTTCTGAGCCATTGGAAATGTTCTCAGAGAATGTAGTCTGCATTTTATAACATGATTTATTAAGTGTACAACTCATATGGTTGATGGGGGAAATAAAATGGGGCTAATCAGGGAAGGAGCCACAGAATTTTATGCAGCTACTCCTCCCAATAATGCTTTTTTTTCTACTGAGAAACAATTTAGGTATCTATCTATCTATCTATCTATCTATCTATCTATCTATCTATATATCATTTTAAAAGGAGCAAAAGGGAAGAGAGTGAGACCAAAAATATCTCAAAAAGTATGGCTGAAGAAAGCAATAGGGAGAGGTGGCACCAGGAAAACACACACACACACACACACACACACACACACACACACACACACACACACACTTATTTTCTATTCTGACTAAGCATTTAGAAAAATACTGACACAAGGGTCTGGCTGGCTAAAGTTCTCGCCTTGCATGCACTAGCATCCCATATGGGTGCTGGTTCATGTTATGGCAGCCCCACTTCCCATCCAGCTCCCTGCTTGTGGCCTGGGAAAGCAGCAGAGAATGGCCCACAGCCTTGGGACCCTGCACCCAAATGGGAGACCCAGAAGAAGGTCCAGGCTCCTGGCTTCGGACTGGCTATTGTGTCCACTTGGGGTGTCGATCAACAGACGAAGATCTTCCTCTCTGTCTCTCCTCTCAGTATATGTATATCTCACTTTCCAATAAAAATAAATAAGTCTTTTTTTTTAAAGTCTTTTTAAAAATAGAAAATAGAATATTGACACAAAACACTTGATTCTGACACCCTACCTGGGGATTCCTTCAGGGCTGGTAGAGAAGGCTAGAGGACTCCTGCACATGCTTGGGTATTGGGTGGACAAACAAGTAGTGCCCCAAGCCAGCAAGCTGACATGGGTGAGGAAACCAATGTACGTGTTAAGTTCCAGGTTGGTTGGTGGGTAGTGTTGGCATGGTGTGCTGGTGGAGTGGAGCTGGGGCCTTTTGCATGCCGTTGGGTTCGGGGTGGGTGAGCAGGGCTGCAGGGCAGCACACCATCCCAACAGATGACTGGGATAAGGAACCCATGTCTTCACAGGTGTGGGGGCTGTGAATGATTGCTCAGGGAAGAGGGTATGGAATGTGTGAGAGGGGGACCATTGAGGGAGTGTGTTATAGGTGAGGAATGGCTTCTGGGGGCTTTCCACTGATAAGGCCACTGCATTTTCAGATAAGCAAGGGAGTTGAGACTGAATGGCTTGGAGGATGGAATCTGGAGGCCCTTCCTGGGTTATACCAATGCACACACCCATGTGGGAAACCTGAGTTGGGTTAACAATGACCACTGCTCACTGGTGCACATGAAAACTAAGGCTGGGGGACCTGCCTGGCAAGGCTAGACCATAGTACCTGCCAGTGAGTGTCAGGGCAGAGGGTGGGCCATGCTATGCTGGGACTTGACATTAACTAACAGATGAGAGAAATGGGTCTGGAGAGAGTTTCTATGGAGGATATTTGGGTTTGCCCTTGTAGAACTGCAATATCAGCTAGTTTTCTAGAGCTGGGAGTGGTGAAGGGCCAAACAAGGCATGACCATGGAGCTCACCAACATTTATGGGAACTGGAGTTGGGAGCAAGCTGGAACGGTCCAGGTTGTAGCACCCATAGGCCTATCCAAGAATTGGATATGGGTCAAGCCAGGCCACAACATCCACCAGCACACACAACAGCCAACAATGGGGAATGGGGGCACACTGTGCCAGGAAAGGGCCTAGTACTCGCTGCCTTATGTGAGATTTGGGTCTGGGTCTGAGTCTGGGAGTGGGCCTGATGTTTGAACTTGGGGAACTCCCCTTGTGGGCTGTAGCTTTTACTGGTGAGTATGTGAGTCAGAAATGGGTGTAGGCCAGGCTGGGCAATGCTGCTCCACTTGTCGACAGTGTATCGATTGGTACTGGGGGAGGAAGGGTAGACTGGGAAGAGCCAGGACAAAGCCATAGCATATTGCCATGCACAGGAGCCAGGATGGGATGTGAACCATGCTGGGCTAGGTTATCACATCACCCATTCACATGAAAGCCAGAGATTGGGGTATGTAAGGCAGGTCTAGGCTGGAGGAGGGCAGGGCAAGCCAGGCTGTAGCATCTGATGGCAAATGGCAAGATGGGGGCTGGGCTATGACCTACTGGATCAGGGCAACCACTGGCATGTACAAGAATAGAGGGTGGGTGAAGCTGTGTAGTGGTATCTCATTGGAGGGGATGATATCCTGCCAGCTCTACTTTCAGACCAAGGATTGTCTCCCAATGAAATTGTTGAATTTATCTGGACAATAAGATGCTGGACGCTATGCATGGTCCATGACCACAATGAAGGAATCATGACTGGTTATGATCTATACTACTGTAACAATATGGAGGAATTCAACATGGGGGAGGGGTTGGGGAGGAGTTGGAGGAATCTGAGAGCCTATGAAACTGTGTCATCAAATGAAAAAAAAAAGTTAGAGGGTGGGAGTAGACCTTGTTGGAAGATAATTGGATGCCCTGGCTGGGCTGTGGTTCCCACTGGTGAGCACTAGAGCTGGAATGGGGGTGGCAAACTAGGCTGGATATGGCTGCAATATGTCTCTCCGTGGGTGTGTACTGCAATATATTTCTTCATGGAGTGTGCCAGACTTGGCTAGGCTCTGTCACTTGCTGTTGCTCTTGAGAGCCAGAGTGGGTGTAAGACAGGTTAGGCTAGATTTCAGCACCTTCGGAACCACATCAGAACTGGATATCTGGGTGTGCCAGGCTGGGCTGGAATATAGTATCCACTGTTAAGTGCCGGAATGGGTATAGATTGGTTGGCCAAGTCAGGCTGGGCTAACCACCCATTGGTGTGCAAGAGATCTGTGGCTGGGAGCTGACCTGATAAAGGAACTTGGGAATCCTCTCTGTCCCTGCTGTTGAGCACAAGAACCTAGGATGGGAGCAACCCAAACCAGCCTAGGTTATAGTACCTGCTGGCATACACGTGGGTCAGGTCTCAGGGGCAGGCTTTACTGGGCCAGTTCATAGTACCCACTGGCTGATATGAGAACCAGGACAGCGTGTGGGATAAGCCTGGCTGGGTCACAACACCAGTCAGTTCACATTAGGGGCAGGACTAGGGACTAGCTGAGCTGGGCTAGGTTTCACCAGCATGATCTGATGGTGGGCGGAGGCAGGACCAAGCCAGGCTTGAGCACAAGCTGGCAAATGCCAAGCTGAGGCAAGCCTTGCCAGACTGGGCCACAGCACCCACCGGCACATGTAAGACCCAAGGTGAAGTGTGCCAAACTGGGGGACTGCAGGGGCTCCTCTATTGGACCACCGTTCCTGTTGGTGAGTGTGCGAGCTAAGACTGGGACGGACCAGGTTGGACAGGGCTACAGATCCATTGGGTTAAGGGGAGAGCCAAGTTGAGCTAAGTGACCACATCCTCTGAAGCATGCATGAGGCAGAGTAATTATAGGCTCACTGGCTTATTGCAGCATCAGCTAGCAAGAGCCAGGACTGGGGGAAAATCCTGTCAGACTAGACCACAAAGCCACCTGTAAAGTGCAAAATTTGGAGCGGGGAGTGGGCCTAGTAAGAAAACTGTGGGCACCTTCCTGATGGGTTGTACATTCCCCCAGTGAGCATGTGAACTAGGGCTGGGGGAAGGCCTGTCTGGACAGGCAGTGGCACCTGCTGGCATGAGTGTGAGTCGGACAGTGGTGTTGGCTGGGCTAAGCTAGTCTGCAGCACTCATTGGTATATATGTAGATGAATGGAATGTGGGACAGACTGGACCAGTCTGGTACACATCAGCATGTGCAGAAACTGGGGCTGGAAGCGGGAGCCTGAGGTGGGCGGAGGGGGGGAGCGGGTTGGAGAATCGTTCTGACTGGGCTGTGTTTCCTGCTGCTGTGTGTAAGGGCCGAGTGTGTTTTGGGCAGGGTTAGGTTGGGCTGCAACATCCATTGGTTGGCCTATGAGATGCAGCTGGGGACAGAATTGATGGTATTGTAGACTGTGTGTGGCTGAAAGATTGAGTCCGACTCTACAACGACTGTCACACATAGGAGTCAAGTCTGGGGTCATCTCAGGCAAGGTTTCTTTGAGAAACACCCCCCACACACATACAATGGACTGTTGGACTCAAAACTCCAGCCATGGGGAAAATTGCAGGAGCTGTGATCTGACTGTGGAGTGCATGTGTCAGAACTGGGTCTCCTTGGTTGCTGAAGCCTGTGCAGTGGCCAGCATGTTCAGATGCACACGGGGGATATGGCAGCTCATTGATGCCTGCAGAGGATGTCTAATACCATGGTAGAGATATTTTGGTTAACATGGGAATGCAAACCCACATTAGCCAGCCTCCCCCCGCCCCATTACACATGTTTAAGAGTTAACGTTGAACTTGAAGTACTCCATGGCTTCCAAGTTTATACTGAGCCATGGTACCTAGAATGTAGAAGTTTGCTAGCATTACTATGTCACATTTTGTCCATTTTATTGATTTATCATCTACTCAATGTGATTTTTATATGAATTGATTTTAAAAATGAATGTCCATTAGGATATGTCATTTAATCACTTTGGGGGGAGGGGTAGAAATTTTTCTGATTTTCTAATGTGATGGAAACCTTGATTCAAACTTGAAATCCAAGCAAATTTCAAAGCAACATGATGGAGACAGATACATAGTTACACTGATGGGTTGACTATGATACTGTATCACAAATGAAATTAAAGGAGGCAACAGAAGTTGGCTGGGGAGGCAAGCTGCATATTTACAGGTTGAGAAAAAGATTGTCCATATAACAATATTTGAGAATCCAGCAAGAATGAACCAAAAAAATCCCCAAAAATACGACTACAGAATAAAATAGAAAAATCATGACATCCCAAGGGATAACATGCCATAAACGTAAAAGAAAAAAAAAAAAAAGCCTCATTTAATACGGTTGCATCTATGGTGAATTCAGTTTCTATCGTGCTTGTTTCCTCTACGTTGATAACATCCAATCTTCAGACTCCCCAGACCCTGATGAACTTTTTTACTTTGACATATTTTTTCCCTCAAACAGGTAAGTCTTTCTCTTGGCATAAAACTCAAGAATATCTGAAGACAAAAGAATCAAAGTGTGGACAAATCCAGTGGCCTGGATTTAGAATTGGGTGTCATCAATACGTGGTAACAGAAAATATGAAAAGGTTGCATTGCCTGGGGAAAGAAATTAGGAGAAGCAGACCCCAGACCAAGGATTCCATAGCTTTTTGAATTATTTTCTTCCTGAAATATATGTTAACCCAACAAGTCTCTGTGAATCCCAGCTGAAGGCATTAGAGCGGCCACTAGCATAGGATACAATAAGGCGTAAGACTAGCTTATTTGTCACTTAAGATCACTGAAAATTAATCACCATTCTAGAATTTTCTGGTGAAGTCGTCATTTCAAAATTAAACAAGTTATTACTACTCCCTTTCTAAGAAGTATATAAAAAGGTGACTGTAGAGTCCATACACAAATACAGAAGAGTATAGTTTCTTGACTATTGTAAAGCTTTGAAGAACCAGAATATAATTATAGAAATTATAGATATTTTTTAACATTAGCTCAGTTTGGAGGGAAGTGTTTCTAAGTTATTTTTATTCCTCTTACCTCAAGAACCATAGGGAGGAAATATAAGTATCGACTCCTTCAGTTAATAACCCCATTATTTATTAATATTTGCTAGTTCAGCATTCTATGTCTTATACTATGCTATACTTGATATAATGAAAAGTTTTCAAAAACTTTGAGGCAAATGATATAATAAAAAATCTGCATTAGTTTCAAAACTTTTTACAACAAAATGCTTATTTCTCCATTTAATCTTTCCATAAACTTTCCAAAATACTCTTATAGCATAATAAATGTGGACTTTTGATTGACTAACCAGACCTAAGTTTGAGATACAGTATCACTAGCTTGATTGTCACCATCTTCAGGAAGAGTGGACTGAAACTCTTCCCCTTCCCCTTGTGGGAAATGTGTGTTCACATCTGTTGTAAATCAATCCTTGCAATTAATACCAAATGCAGTCAAATGATTTGCCATGTGATAGGACATCTGACATAGAGGTTGAGATATTGGACCCCCAATATCTGAGTATGATACCCATATCAAAATATCTAGGCTTGATTCCTGACCTTAGCTCTCTAACTTTCTTTCAATGTGGACTACAGGAGGCAGACTTCTTGTCCTAGGAACTGAGTTCCTGTTCCTGTTGGACTACATTCCTGGTTGCTGGCTTTGCTAGATCCAAGACTCAGCCCAGCCTCAGAAACTGTGGCATTTGTGAAATGAACTAGGGAATAGGAGCTCTGTCTGTTTCTCCCTCACAAATAAATAAGTAAACATAGATAAAATAAATTGAACAGCTACTGTGTCCATTTCTTACATAACAACTGAAGATGAAAAAGCATGTTAACCATTATTTCTCAAGCACCCAAGAATGAGTCCAACATGATCTAGGTGCCCTTTAACATATTTTAAAAGACAGATGAATAGAGAATAATTAAATGACCTTGATTTAGATTTTCCTTAAACAAAGACTTAAACACTTTTCAGATATATGTATAAAAGAAGCTAAACCAGAAAATTGAAAAGGTACAGATATTATTTTGAACCTTAACTCAATGACACATGTAGAGTAACTTCATTCTGTAATACTTTCCTTGTCACAAGGACTATATAATAGTTTGGATTTGATTAAGACAGAGGCGTTTATACCAATGAACTTGACTCTTTGGAAATGTTTAACAATATTTCTGAGAAAAAGTTGAGTTGTGAAACTCTATGGCACATTCTAAGATAATCGCACTTTTTTTCATATTTTATTAGCTCATATTTCCAATACAAATGTCAGGAAACAGCGCAGAAACTTGGTGTAAAAGCTGTGGGTCTTGCTTTACAATTTCCCATCATGATGTCTGATCATATCATTAGACCAAACTTTAAAGCCAGCTTCTATGGACCTTTATTTCCCTGGGCAAAATACTCAGATAGCTGGCACTAAAATTGCATGTGAATACACCATAGCAAGTGCTCTATAGCTTCCATAAACTCTTTTATTAATGTTATTGATTCCAAAATTACGAAGCCCTATTAATTGAATTTATTAGGCAGCTCTTTGGGGGGCCTGGCATAAGACATTTCATAAGTCATTGTTTTGGAGAGGATTCTTTGTGTTCCCATTGCACTATTCCTTTCATCAAAGATAATTGCTTTATAGTTTGAAAAATGCATCAAAATTTGGAAAATTGTAGCTGTTATTTAAGATTAAAATGAAGTAACTGAAATTTCATTAAGGTCTTCTTGACAATGAAGTTCTTGGATGATTAGAATTTGTCAACTTCCATTAGGGAGCTGATATTTAACTTTATGAGATCCAACTCATAAACTTGGGGAAATCTACATAGATTATACTGTGCTGGTGAATATGTCACTACAATGGTTAATGATAATTCAGTAAAGTTACCCTTGATTGGAACTTGTCACAATGTATCTGGATGTCATGTCTGTCTGCATTAAACATGATCTTGCAATCCTCTTTACCCTTAGATTCCATGCAATTTAATACTTACATCTTTGATGCATCGATGATAAACTTTGGGGAGATACCATCAATGATTCTACATGGGACGTCTGATATGGTCTAAATAGGTGTTTTTAAATATGTTGGAGTAAATGCTCTAGGCCCAGGCAACATTTGAAAAGCCAGAGGAATAATATTAGTACAAACAATACTTCAAGGTAGGAATTAAAACAAACAAAAAAAAACCTTTGTAATTTAAATATTTTTATTCTTTTCAACAAGTACTACTTTGAGGGACTATTGGATTTACAGATCATGCCAGCACGTTGAAACTATCAAATGGATGACATAAATTACAGTAATATGGGGCAGTGTTGTGGCACAGTGGGTTTACCCACACCGGCATGCCTTATTGGAATGCTGGTCCAAGACATGGCTGCTCTGCTTCTGATCCAGCTTCCTGCTAATGCACATGGAAAGTGGCAGAAGATGGCCCAAGTACTTTGGCTCCTGCCACCCATGGGTAAGTCTTAGAATCCTGGGCTGATAGAGTACTGGCTTAAGATCTCTAGCTTCAGCCTCTGCAGCTACTTGGGGAAAGAATGAACCCATAGATTGGAAATCTCTCAATCTCTCTCTCTCTCTCTCTCTCCTTCACTTTTGAGTTAAAATAAACTTTGAAATAAATAATGCTAATAAATGCCATACAGCTCACTCTACTGTAACTTATTTTAATACTTTGAGTATCATTAGTGAACCAAGCAGAAATTTCTTATTTATAAAATATCATTGTGACAAAAAATTAACACATTGAAAATAGAGTTGAAAGTTTGCTCTTCCTTGAGTTTCACTAGACGCAACACTGAACTTCAGGAAAATGCTGCTTGAATTTGATAATGTGTCAATGGATATTTTTCTGGCCAGTAATCCTCAGTCATTCCTCCATTCTCTTACTTCACATTGTACTTTGCACTCATTGTACATTTGTCTTTGACTGCTTAGTATGTCTCATAAAGCTCTGTGTCACTTGTGTTTGACATATATAGATAGATAGATAGATAGATAGATAGATAGACATATATATATACACTGGCACCATGTATATAATTCTTTAAATTCAGGTAAATAACTTTATCAAAGTACTTTTTTCAGTAATTAACTGTTTAATTCTCACAAGCGCTTACTAATGTTTTAGGGGTCAATAACTTAGAAATATAAAGCAGATTTGTGAAGAATGAGAAAGGTTTTTTTCACTGCTATATCTTTATTATGATGCAGCGCAACCCACTAAGTAGTGGGTTTTTGCCTTTATTTCCTTCTTTCTCCTCCTTTCCAGTTCTTATTCTGAATGTATACATCAATGTGATGTCTAGTAGCCCCACTGTGGTGTGGATACTAGATTTTGTTACTTCAGTGTTTTAGTACCCATTATCCAATCTTTATCCACTCCCCTCCCTCCTGACTCTAGAAATCACAGTAAATTCAAAGGAACTATTTTATAACTTCTACCTATGAGAGAGGACATGAGGTATGTGCCTTTGTGTGGCTGGCTTATTTCACTTAAAATAATGCTCTCCAGTTCCACCTAGTTTGCTGTATATTGTGGAATTTTCTTTATTGCTGAACAACGTTCTATTGTGTATAGATACTATATTTTCTTTTCCATTAATCTGTCTATAGACACCTACACCGATTTCATATTTTGACGTGAATAGTGCTGTAATAAACATAGGAATGCAGATATCTCTTTCATATGTTAATTTTACTTCCTTTGGCTATACACACACAAGGGAGATAGTTGAGTCATCCTGGAGATCTATTTTTACCTTTTTGAGGAACCTGTGTACAGTTTTCTGCAATGGCTGTACTCATTTTCATTAAACCAAGTATGTGCAAGTGCTCCCTTTTCTCAACACCACCAACGCTTGATATGTTATTGTAGCTTTGGTATGTATTTCCCTGATGGTTAGTGATGCTGTATTTTTTGTTCATTCAAATTTCACAGATGCTGACTAATATCATAACATCTTTAACTTTATATAAAAATATGACAGCATTTCATTCAATTCAATCTAAATAATTATGAATATTATTTGAAATTCTTTATTTGTAGGCAACCTTCTATTGACCTGAAAAACCACTTAAATAAAATAAAGTCCACCTATTTCTTTTCATCTTTCCATTAGAAAAAAATATTTCAGGAAATTTGGCCATGGGATTCAAATATATGATTTCCAAGAATACTCATTTTAGCACATGCACAACCTAACATCTGTTACATGTGACAAACACACAGTTATATTTTCTATTGTGTCCCAATAACACATTGTCCCTGTTTCTTAATTGCTGAGAGTTTAGTCCTCATAGCATAAAAATTATCCTTGTTTGTTATATACAATTCTATTTATGAGAATATGCAATTTCTATTTATGAGGAAGGTTTCATTGCAATCTGACTAGGAGAGTTTTCGTGACACATTGATTATCTTGGCAAAATTTTGTTTAGCTTGATTTAGTACTTGTTGCCGATTTCCCAATTGGGAGCATTAATGGAACATTGTGCTTGGAAACTAATACTATTTAGCCCCAATTGCACAACAATTAATTTGCTCTTTACTTAATTTAAGGCCAAGAAGTAAAATCTAAGGACACTTTAGTGCCCATGGGATATTTAGTGTATATATATCACAGTTCAGGTTGACGCTCAGGATACAGTGTGGCCAAATCAATGAAACTAAAACCTTGATAATTAGAAAATCCTATATTAATAGTTTTCACCAGGATTAACCTCAGAATTAACTTCAGAATTAACTACAGATTAGAGTCAAAAAGGCCATGACTTAGCAGAAACAGTGCTCAAAAAGCCTAAAAATTCAAGATATAGGCACACAAAAATATTCCCGTATGGATTTAAAATGACAATATCTTGGTCCCACCAGAACAGAATGTCTTCAAAATACATCTTGCTTAACTGAATTCTCATAAACTGTAACAATCTGTTCCCAGAAATTAAATGATAATTAAAATAAAGGCAAGAGAGCCAAATGCTTTGAACTTTTATATGTCTAAATGTTCTTCCTGCAGCAGTGGTTACTTCATTATAATGTTTCTCTGGCTTCAGCTTTGCACAAAACAGATATCTGGTGCCAGGTTGAAGGAAGCTAAGCTTATTGAAGTGAACTGTCTTTCTTCACATTCACCTGAGGGTTACTTCCTGTTAACACTGCACATTCTGCTCCTATTGTCAGCTAAGACTCCCATTTTGTGAAGTATTCATCTGAGTGATTAAAACAACTATTACCACTAGCTATTCCCTTGGTTGTGATCGCTGAGTATTGGGACGTCAGATCTCCAGAAAATAGAGAGAAGAAAATGACATCATAAGCTGCCAAAATAAAAAGCAATTGTATTCTCATTTGAGCACAAATGAGAGAGCCAAAGAGAAAGGTCTTTCATAAGCTGTTCACTCCCCAAATGGCCACAATCGCCAGAAATGAGCAGATTCAAAGCCAGGAGCTTCTACTGGGTCTCATGTGGGTGCAGGGACCTAAGGCTTTGGGCCTTCTTTCACTGCTTTCCCAGGCCACAAGCAGAGAGCTGGATGGGAAGAAGGACAGCTGGGACATGAACTGGCACCAACATGGGATTCCAGCACTTGCAAGGTGAAGATTTAGCTGTTCAGCCATCACACCAGCACCAGTTCTGAATTTTAATGAGTTGGTATTCAATTTTTATATGTTCTAAGTTAACTGAATCAGATTTTATAGACATCTACATCTCCTGGCTCCTGGCTTTGGATTGGCTCAGCTCCAGCCACTAGGGCAATTTTTCTCACTGTCTGTCCTCTCTGTAAATCTTGCCAATAAAAATCAGTAACTCTTTAAAAGCAATAAATTAAAATAAGGTTAAAAAGAAACTGAAATAAATCTTCAGTCTTTGAAGAGCATTTGAAGATGATTGATTTATATGGCAGTGTTACCTGTGAAGCGCTAACTGTCCTAAGTTCAAACAATAATGCGAAATTAGTGATGGAGCTGCAGTATCAAATTAGAATTTTTAAAAGGTTGTGTAAATTCTCTTTTTTCTAGAGTGGCTAAAATGAAGTATATTGTACTATGAGATCTCGTTCAAGAAGATAAACAGGTGGCGTGATCTTGCAGAAAATGTTGTGCTGTTTTGTTGTACATCTGGACTATAACAGGAAGTCCTGGTGCTTAGTAGTGGAAAATGTCTTTCTAAAAGAAACATCACATAAAACAGTGGGTCTAAATTTCACAATTCATAAAATTTCCTGTGGAGTCTGTTAACATGCTGATTCAAACACCAACTTATTGTTATATAAGCAATCAAATTCTCAATTATTATTTTGACCAATGAGAATGCCTAGCTAAATCTCACAAGACAAGTTTCAGTGTGAGAAATAAGGACTGATAAACTCAAGTATACAAAATTTCTCAGCCACATCATGATTATTGGTTCAAATAGTCAAGTAATATTTCCTTTACCACTGTTTACATTCATTTGCATATTTTTCAATTGCTTGAGATTTCCCCAGAATATTTTAAGCTTTCCACATATTGGGACACTGCCAATTTTGTTTACCACTAAACTCAATTCATAGTATAGATATTCAGTAAGGATCTGAATGAATATTATGTATCTTTAACGGGCAAATACTTGAAAGAATGTAGGTCAATCTATTCCATTTACTATTTGGACATGAAATAATTATAAAACTTGTAAGAAGGAATAAACATCTTCATTGTTTTCTGGTGAGAAAGGAAGAATTAATTTCTTCCACCCCATAACTCTTTTCTCATATCAGTGTAATGGATTGTCTCTCCTCTAAGTAATTCTACTTTTCATTTCCTGTGGAATAAAGAAATTTCTGAGATTTAAAAAATTGATTCTTTTATCAATTTTGATATCTTCATATGTAAATATTTAGAAGCATGTTCAGATTAAAGTAATGGGCTATGACAAATATGTTTGGTCGCTTAATTTTTCTGCCAATCACATGATCACATCTGCTCTGTAAAGGAGTTATTATTATGTATTAGAAAATCCAACTTATAGGTTTGGTTGATTTGTTCCTAGTGCTGTTAATTTTTATGGTCAAAAAGTCATTCATGGCACTAGTGCAGTGGCACCGAAAGCTAATCCTCCCGTCCTGGGGCACTGGCATCCCATAGAGACAACAGTTTGTGTCCTGGCTGCTCCACTTCTGATCCAGCTCTCTGCTTATGGCCTGAAAATGCAATAAAGGGTGGTCCAAAGCCTTGGGCCCCTACACCCACATGGGAGACCTGGAATAAGCTCCCAGCTACTGGCTTCGGATTGGCTCAGCTCTGGCTGCTGTGGTGACTTGGAGAGTGAGTCAACTAATGGAAGATCTTTCTCTCTGCATTTCCTTCTCTCTCTGTAAAATCTGCCTTTCAAATAAAAATAAATAATTTTTAAAGGCACTGATTCCTGCTGCTAGAAATTGATGTTAAATATTTAATATGATTTTTACAGTAAGTCCAAATGCTCCAGAGATAGAATCTTTTTATATGCGTATTTATATTTTATAATAATATTATAACTGAAAATGAATGGGCAAATGATCTTTTGGTGTTTAAAATTTCATGTAACTCATTCAATACGGGTTCAACAAGGATTGTAGACTATTTGTAGGAAAGTAAGCAGCTTTGTGTTCTCAAAAGGGGAAGGAAACAAGATTTTCATTTTCTTCTCTAATATGCATGTGTTTTGATTTCTTTCCAGCTCAAATTCAGGAATGAGTTTTTACAAAGAGAATTAAAAGTTCAATTATCTATCTATCTATCTATCTATCTATCTATCTATCTATCTATCTATCTATCTACCCATGCATCCATCCTACTGTTCTTACCCTATCACAACACATTCCCATAAAATATAAAATTTTGCTGTGAGGTAGATAAATTTAAAAATTGTCTAACTTAAGTGTTTCATTGGCTGGATTTTGGAAATCTTTCTGATTTTGTAAAAACTTTCACTGTAATGGTATTTTGGGATTTTATTTCCTTAAAACATTAAGCTTAATACAGAGACCTATGTCATGAAACATATACACATATTGTGGAAGTAACTGTATTTAATATACATTAAGATAGAATGGGCAGGTCCTGGTGCAGTTGCCTGGTGGATGGACTCCTTGCCTTGCATGTGCTGGGATCCCATATGGGAGTCAGTAAATGTCCTGGCTGCTCAACTTCCCATCCAGCTCCCTGCTTGTGGTCTGGGAAAGCAGTCTAGGATGGCCCAAAGCCTTGGGACTCTGTACCCACATGGGAGACCCAGAAGAAGGTTCTGGTTCCTGGCCTTGGATCATCTCAGCTCCGACCATTGAGGCCACTTGGGGAGTGATCCAGCTGGTTGAAGATCTTTTTCTCCCTCTCTCCATAAATCTGATCTGACTCCAATTTCCAAAAAAAAATAAATCTTAAAAAAACGATACAATGGGCAAATAAGAAGCCTTTGGAAGGACACAGAAGTGGATATCCTTAGATCTATTATAAAACATTTCTGAATACCGTAAGTTCTTTAATAATAGGACAAATAACAGTCCGATATGGTATTTGTCCTAGATATCCTTTAAAAGGAGATGGCTTCTAACTGCATACACTATATAAATATTTTTAAGTTCTAATATTACTGAAGAACAACAAAAATGTAATATTTCTTACATGCAATCTCTATTTCAGAATAAACAATTAATTTTATGCCAATGGAACCAAAACAGAAACTTCTGAGCATTCAAACTTTAGTATGATTCAAAAAATATGGTAAGCATCTTCAGCTAAATGTAAAACTTTTATAGGAAATTCTCAGGAGACTAAACAGACCATCTACCACCATAGGCAATATTTCCATGGTGTCCACTGTGTCCTAGATACTGTTCTAAGAGTTTTATTTATAACATTGCTCAAGTGCTCACATCAAATGACTTATATGGCTATTACTATTAATCTCAATTACGTGTGAAGATCTTCAGTGTATACGAATATAGTTCAAAAAGTTCACAGGAAGAAGTAAACTATTTTTCCTTGGTTAAAAAGGTTTTTAAATTCATGCATAGTTTTTACTTAGCACACATTGCTAATAAACTTTTTGAAGAACCTTCATATGCAAGGATTTCAGAATTTTTAGGTCCAAAACGAATTTCTTTCAATTCCAATTTGTTTTTACATGAGTTATTTGATGAGCCCTCATATCAGAGCCATTTGATAAGAAACAAAGGTCTCACTTTCTTATTCTTGCTGTCTCCGTCTGTGGAGGGACACAGTTTTCTTTGCGTGGTGCCTTTTGCCTCTGTGTTCTAATCTCAAAGCCCACTTTTCATTGTTAAAGGATCTTGACATTTTCCCTTACCTCAACACTGAACATCAGTTTTAATTGTTGATAATTATTGTCTTACTTTCTGAGAAAAGTCTGAAACAGATTAGCCTCCCTGAAGAATCTACTGAGAAACAATTAATGCCACCACTTTGAAAAGCTTATTTTCCAGCCTGCCATTTGAGCACTGGGAGGATCTGACTCATCATTTTGCAGTGTGTGTGCTTGCAGTTAATGAGTAGCACAGGGATATTCTGTTCCCTGTAAGTGTGAAATGTATTAAAATATGACTCACAAACCTCTTATATAATAAAAAAGATTAAAGTGACACTAAAACATTTGGCGTTCTGCTGCACAGTTAAACTCTCAAGCCACCTTTCATTTATTGTTTCACTTGTATTATTTCCTCAAGAGGAGAGAGAGATGAACAAGGAAGCAGAGAGATCTTCCATCCACTGGATCACCTCCCAAATGCCTGTAAAAGCCAAGGCTGGACCAGTCTGAAGCTGAAAACCTGGAGCCTAATTCAGGTCTTCCATGTTGATTGCAGCATCTCAAATACTTGAACCATCACCACTGCTTTCAAGGGTGCACCTTAGCAGGAATCTGGAACTGAAAGTGGGCCTGGGACTTGAACCAAATCCTCAGATATGAGATGTGAACATTCCAGATGGTATCTTAACTAGTAAGCCGAATGCCCTTCATCTCTGTGTTGTTTTTATTACCACAGAAAGAGAAAATGTTTCAAAACCTTTTCTATGAAATTCTCCTAGGCCCCCAAATGTGAAGCCCATGAAATTTCTTTCTTAAACTGGTGTCACCAATGGTGTCACTATGGGGCTGGCACATCCTTCACCTGGTGGCACTGGCATTTCATATTTGTATTGGTTCGTGTCCCAGCTGCTCCACTTCTGATCCTGCTCTCTGCTTATGAACTGGGAAAGCAGCAGAGGATGACCAAACTCCCTGGGACTCTGCACCTGAGTAGGAGACTGGGAAGAAACTCCTAGCTCCCAGCTTCAGGTCACCTCAGCACTGGTTGCTGCTACTATTTTGGGGAGAAAATCAGAGAATGGAAGGCCTTATCATGCTCTCCTTCTCTCTCTGTAAAATTTGCCTTTTAAATAAAAATAAACACAAATAAGTCTATTTTTTAAAAAGATGTAACAAGGAAGTGTCGATTTCTTAAAAACTGTTTTTTCAGATAATTCTCCCAGGCTCAGTGGACTGACATTAATGCCATTTCCTCCTTCCCCAATATAAGTTAAAGTAAGAAGATAAACAAGAGGATATGAAGTATAATGGCACAGCTTTCCAAACAACATACCTAGCTTTGTCTTTTTTCTGTACCTCATTTCATCTGAATTGGAAACGTTATATTAATGAAGGATAAGAATTGTTAAAATTGAAAGTGTATACCTGGAATTAATTACATGATGTATGAATAGGTACATGTCATGAATGGCAAGACCTATGACTGCTGCTATGGAGGTAGAGCAGAAGTGATGGAGGGGCAAGGACAGTATTTTGCTATTTTTTTTTCCTATTATAGTCAATAATACTGAGTTAAAAATGCAAGGCTGGTTCTTGAATTTTGATTTTCTCATCACCCAAATTCTAAATACATAGAAAAGATGTATATTCCAGGGAACATTTTGGGGATTTTAAGCTTAGATTTGTCTTATTTATCTTATTCATAAAAAAGAAAGCCCTAGATTCAAACTATCAAAAAAACATACATCATGTAGACAAAAATTGCATGACCACACCATATCCTGCTTTTTTTAGATTATTTAATTCAGTCTGGATATAGGATAAACCCTTCCAAGCATGTGTCAACTTTTGATTCATTATTTCCATATCAAACAACAGGTATTTCTGATCAGTGAAATCACAACGACTTGGGGCCAAGCTTTTTGCGACCTGTTTGTCATCTCCTCTGCTTTCTACTGTCTTCTTAAAAGGTTAAAATACAATTCCACTGTATGTCTAAATCAATGCAATTGGTTTATTTTCTTGCTTCGGGAAGTTCTTTCCCCTTTTTGGTGGGTTTGTGTCATACAGAGTTATGTTCAGGACAATACCCAAGGATAAAAAGCCCATGTTCATTGAAGACTTCTGCTTTCCAGAAGTAGGGGCCTAGTACAAAATGCATGCCAAAACTATATTTTTTGGCAGATAGAGAAATTGAAATTGTTTTCCTCATTTACGTTCCCTGTGATTGGTTTGACTGTTCTGTACCAGAATCACTTAATTAAATGGAAATCAGGATAATGAAGTGACCAAAGTCCTTTACCAATGATTGCCTTTAAAGGAAAAAAAAAGGCAAAGGAGACTGGTTTCAGTGATATTAGACAAAATAGAAAGTCATTTTGAGTGAGAAAGCTAGGGAGAAGCAGATTGTAAAACTGAGCTAGGCAATTTCGGGCCAAAGAGCCTGAGAACTTTAGAAAACAATGATTAAGTTGAACTATGTGGAATTGCTATATATTTGACCTTTTATTAACCGATAAAAAGTCAATTTCATATGTCAGTTTAATCATATTTTTTTTCTCAAGAACAATAGTAAAAGGGTTTAGGGCTAAACTGCTTGGATGTAAATTCTACCTCTGGCACTTGAAATCATTTTGATTTGGGCTAAACAGCTGCCTGCCTTTGTGCCCCAACTTCCTCATTTGCATAACTTTTAGCTACATTAGTAATAGTATCGATTGAATTATCTCCTTGGCTATTTCTTATACAATTTGGCTGTTTCCCGGTTATGGTAATCACTACCATAATTCATTTATATAAATTTTGGGGCTCAGGAATAAGACTTCATGAATGCTGTATACCAAGAAATAGAATTTCTGGATCATACAGTGCATACTTCTTTAATGTTGCTATATAACGCAAAAATGTTTTTTAATAGAGCAAAGTTGTTTCAATTTCCAATTGCATGAGAGCCTACTGGTCAATGTGCTTGTCAACACCAGTATTAACCACATGATAATTTCTGTCATTTTGGGGACTATCAACTCCTTTGCTTTTAACTTTCTAAAAAATTACTAAGAAACTGGAGCATTTTATAAACGCTTCTCTTTTCTCAATTATTGTTTGCCATTTCTTCCGCATCACATTCACTCTGGATGTTACACCAATGTTGGATACTCAACAACAAAGGTTTTTTCATCTCTGTGGCTTAATATTCAACTCAGCCCTGTGTCATGTAGTTATATTTTTCCATGTTTCTAACATATGATTTTTATTTAAAAGTTCACTTTGGCTCATCTTGTAATGAACTAAGTTTCTGTATTTTAATGTAAGACTCATCTTTTTTTAATAAAAACTGCTGCATTTTTAAAAAATTCTCCTTTTACTGTATTTCAGAAAATATAACAAATGAACTTCCAAAATAACTTCTTGTACCAAAATCTTCAATTTTCATTCAACAAAAGAAAACTAGGCTTTGGACTGCAAAGATTTTGCAGTTCATGTGCACAACTGTTAGTGGAAATAGTTGCTAACCTGTGACTATGGACATATCCTTAGTGTAGTGACACATCCACAGTAATGACAATGTGAGTCAGACCGAGTGCAATGCACCTTGTCCATATGAAGCAGTTGCCTGCTTGAGTTCAAGGACTTTAACTCAAAATAAGAAGCCACATTAGAGATGTGATGTGCACAATGCTAATACTGTTGACAGGTGTTTAATTCTGCTTCCAGGCTGTAAGACACAGAGAAAACAGACTCTGTGATGCTAATGATTGTAAGCAAGGAAGAAAAACAACTTGCCTTAGTATCTGCTGCAAATAGTTTTCTCTGTCATTTCAATATTTAGCTTTCCCTTCTGAAAGCTCCAGAAAACCACCTGATTCACTTACTTTACAGTGTTGTGTGAGAATAACTTGAAATAGTGTGAATGAATAAGTCAAATGTTAGGATATCAGCAATAGCTTTCCACTCAAGACAACATATTTCTTCTGCCTGTTCTTCTACTGTTCCAATGAATTATCCACTGACCTGAACCACACACTCAAGTCTAGGCATCTCCCTTTCTAATTAACGTTGAAGGCCAACATAGACAACTATAAAAGGATGCCACACGAAAACAGAATCATGGGGAGGCTGGCTGATTAAAGACCGTGTATTTATTCACAGCACTCTTAATACTCTGCTTCATCATTGGGTTCTATATGTATTTATTCTCCAGGTATTTTGTTTATGAGGAGTATGAACATATATCAAAAACAAGCAGGATGAGAACTGGATAGTAGCCTGGAACTTGCAGCTTTCCTTCACTGATGAGGTAGAACCGATTTTCCTTGCCAACCACAGAGCCTTACAGCTATGGCCCAGAGAGTCAGTCACAGCCTCTCAAATAGAAAGCTTCATTCAGGCAGCACTGTTAGCAAAGGGATAGACATGAACTCCTTTTGCTCATTATTACGAAAGCACACATGAATGGGAAAATGAATTGCATTCAATTATTTCTCTGTTCATAAAAACATACCAAGAGTCTTCAGAAAGTTCCTGGAAATGCGTATTGTGGGGAAAACATGATGTATTTCACTTTTAGTACTAAAATAAACTTCTGTATGCACTAAATTTCCTATGAATATTCTGAAGTGTCTTCATATATGTCATATAGAAACACAGTAACCAAATCTTGTTCAGTAGCTTGAAAGGCCTAAGCTGAATTATGAGATCTTGTAATCATTTCCCTGATTGTTTTTAATGCTGTTTATTTGTATTTCCTTTCTTACTTGTTTAATATCATCCCATTATCCTATCATTTATATAGGACAGATTCCCAGTAAAATAACATGTAATTTGCTTGGTCTCTTCTGTTTATGTCATCTAAAATAACACTCTAGTGAAATCAATTCTTAAAAGTAATATTATTAATAATAATTAACTAGCTGGCACGGTGCCAGCATCCTATATTGTGCCAGTTTGAGTCCTGACTTCAGCAGTTCCCATATAGCTTCCTGCTTATGACCTAGGAAAGCAGCCAAGAATTGCCCAAGTCGTTGGAATGGTACACCCATGTGGGGGACCCAGAAGAAACTCCTGGCTCCTGACTCCAGACTTTGTATTGGTTCAGCTCTGGCCATTGTGGTCATTTGGGGAGTGAACCAGCAGGTGAAACATTTCTCTGTCTCTCCTTCTTTTTCTGTAATTCTGCCTTTCCCATGAAAACAAAATAATATAAAATCCGTAACTAATAGCAATAATAATGGAAATATCACACATGCACTAAGTGCCAGATACCTTATATTCGTAAACATTTAACTCTCAATGATATGCCAGTTAGACATTTTCCCCCTCTTATTTTATAGGTGAGGGTATTTTTATTATAAAATAAGAGGTGTTTTGCCCAAGGAACAAAGATAGTAGTGTAAGAATTTAAACATATGTCCATGTGATGTTAAAACTCTGTTTCTACCACAGTACAACGTCTTGAAGATCCACTGAGAGTCACTGAGATTTCATGCATATGGACATGTGCATTGACAAGCAGACTCACACAGCATTGCCGCTGTTCTGCTTTTCATTATGAAAGTATCTCTTTGGAAAAAGGAAAGACACTAATTTGCACATTTACAGTACCGCCCACAAACAGTACAGCACTTCATTTTCTGCCAAATATCTTCTGTCACATAAACATATGCATTATTCAATCCTACAGAGATTCGTCTTGCCTCATAACAAATGCAAAGAAACTCTTATTTGCCAACCAAATTTTAGATGCAACTGGGCATTTCAGGTTTTTAGCTACTGTGAGTGACAAAACTCAGTCAATAGATAATGAATAATGTGAGGGGATACATTCTAATGGTGGGCTGCATTGAATACATATAAGGTGGTTGACAAGTTCAGAAGAGGAACATGTTTCTGTGGTCAGCTTGTACAATTAAGGCTCAACCACCCTATATGCAAAGAAGCTATTGGGAAAATTTACAGAGAAAGTGTGGAAATACCGCAACTTCTTTTTGTACTAATGTTGGCATTTCTTATTCAAATGAATAGACATGTGGAAATCTTGAAGACATTTGTACATTTAATGGTCATTTTATTCATGCCATTTTAATTGTGTTTTGGTACCCATTTTAATGCAGCAAATGCTACTGTAATATTTTATCAATATAGTAGTAAATTTTTATCATATTTTGTCATTTTTCCATTCCATAGTGTTCCTCATGACATTTAGTTACGTAGCATACTTTTATAAACACCTCTGTAAGTTATAAGGATATAATAACCTGGAGTTTGTATAAACTATTAGAAAGATGCAATACTGAACATGTATCATAAATAGGATTTCTCTATTTTCCTTTAAAGCTAGGTTGCATTATGAATATATTTTGTAAGTGTTTCCCTGTTCATAAAAACATACAGAGTCTTTTAAAAGTTCATGGAAATGTATATTGTGAAAAAATGGTGGGTTCATTTTTAGCACTAAAACGAAGTTAAGTGTTAACACCATTTTCCCCTGACTTCATGTGCCTCTTTACATACGTTCCCTTTCTTAAGGGTCAGGATCAAGTCTCTCATAAAGGAGTTTCATAAAAGCAATTTGAGGAGCTGATTTGAATCTGAATGTAAATGAAGCAACTTGTTTAGAATTAAATCTGAGTAAAGGGTACACAATGAATACAGAATGGGCAGCAGATGATAATTAGCTAATGATTTTATTAGGTAGGAAAATCTTGCAGTATTGTCTTAAAATATCATAATGTAAAGTGTATAAAGGATTATTCATAAGGACAGGCATTTCAAAATGGCAAATGGAGGAACCTAATAAGTCATTTCTTTCATGAAAACAATATCAATACTTAGGAATCAAAAGCCCAGGTAATATAATAAAAAATCGACTAATGGGATTATATCAAGCTGGAAGTGTCTGTACAGTAAATTAAACCATCAGGTGAAGTGAAAATCTACAACTACAGAAATCTGTGTGAACTACTCATATGAAAAAGGGTTAATAGAATATGTAGAAACTCAAACTATCAAGAAATAGATATGTGATCCCAATAGTAATTTCTTAAAAGATTTTGTGGGAATGGTAACAAATACGTGAAAAAATGCTCAGTATCATGAGCCATCAATGAAATATAAATCAAAACCACAATGAGGTATCATCTCCAGTTAGCAAAACCACACACACACACACAAACAAACAAAACAAAACAAAAAAAACCAGCAAGTGCTGCAAAGATGTTGGAAAAAAGGGAACTTTTTACACTGTTGGTAGGAATATAAATTTAATACAGCTTTGTGAAGCACAGTGTAGGGCTTCTTCAAAAAGCCAAAAATAAATCTGCCCTATACTTTATCTGCACCACTCCTGGGTATGTACCCAACAGACATGGAGTAAGATATCAAAGAAATACCTGCATTGTCAGCATTACAATACTAAAAATGTGGAGTCGCATTAGCTGTTCGACAAGGATAAAAACATGTGGTATAGTATACACAATGGAATACTATTCTGCCATAAAGGTAATAAAATCACACCTTTAGCAGCAAAATGAGTAAAGCTAAAGGACATCATGTTGAGTGAAATAAGACAACAGAGAAAGATAAATACTGTCTGCAGAAACAAAAGGAGATGATCTGAATGTAAAATAAGCTTTATACAGAGGTTGAGTCAGGTGCACAGAGCAGAGAAGAGAAAGGGAAGGTATGCAAATGTTATCAAAAAACAGAAGGAATAAGTTACATGTTCTGTATTGCAGTGCCATAACTACAGATCACATGAACATATTTTATGAATGCCTAGAAAGGAGGATAATGAAAGATCCAAACATAAAATAATTACAAGGATATGGAAATACTGATTACCTTTCTTTGATCACTACATATTTAATATGTGGTAAAATAATGTATTATATCCCCAAAATATGTAAAATTATTATTAGACATTTTAAGAGTAAAAAATGTAAAAAAAATAATTTCAAAAATTACTTCAACATCTACAAAGAGCAAACATTTCAGAATTTTGGAAAATGACCAAAAACTCAGCTTACAACTTGGAATATAGTCATTCAAAAACAATTCATTTAAGGCCACTGTTGAGGCATAGTGGGTTAAGATGCCACCTTCAACATAGGTATCCCCTACAGGTACTAGTCCAAGCCCTGGCTACCCCATTTCCAATCCAGCTCTCTGCTAATGTGCCTGAGAAAGCAGGAGATGGCACAAGTCCTTGAAATACTGCACCAACAAAGGAGACCTGGAAGAAGATCTTAGCTTCCCGCTTCTGTTTGGCCCAGCTCTAGCTATTGTGGAAATTTAGGGAGTGAGCCAGCAAATGAAAGATTCTCTCTTGCTCTCTCTCCCTTTCTCTGTGCCTTTGTCTCTCTCTGTTACTGTGCCTTTTAAATAAATAAAAATAAATTTTTATTTAAAAACGTATTTAACTTTTGTAAAATCAATGGAATCTCTCTTGTTTTAAATTTACTTTCTTTGCACTACATAAGTGGAACAGGTAACAGTAACCTGGAAAAGCTGGTAGTTAGTGGAGGAGAGAATTCCCTATAAAGCCCCACTTCCTGCACATTTTTGATATTTTGACAGTATTTGCAGTAGTTTCCTTGAAACAATGTAATCTCAAGGCACTGACTGGGCTGTTTGACCTGACCAGGAGTTCAGTTCCTCAGAAAGGCGCTATCCCCAGAGTGTTACTGAAAATAGTACTGATCAGCTGAATTCAATGATATTGTGGCTTCCTGTAGCTGTGAATTTGCGACAAGAAAGAGATTGCTGAAAATTAAAAAGGAAAACCTCATAATGAATATAGAACCAACATAAGGGACTTTACAATGTTACAAAAGACATATTCTGGGAGCCTTAAAGTACAAAACACATGGGTATTCCTGTACACACATTCAAGAAAGCGTACACGGGACCATAACATCATATCTCTTGGTTTCCTTGATGCCTGCCCAAAACAGGAAGTAAAAACTAAAACTGAAGTGCAATCTCTAAAATATGATGATATTAGTTTACACAAAAAACCCCCAGGAACAGGGTGGAAAAAGGTCTAGCTTTTTGTTTTTAATGGAAAACTCTGAACAATCAACAGTGGAGTATAAGTTGTTGAAATAAGGGAAGCTTTTAAGAAGACAGGTTTAAAAATTTAAAAAAAAACTTTATAAACTGCTAGAGAAAACAGTACAAATTATTGCAAGGGATATATACTCTATAGAATTAATCTCCTCCATTTCTGAGCTAGCTCCCTGCTTATAACCTGGGAAAGCAGCGGAGAATGATACAAGCACTTGGTTGCCTGCACCCATGTGGGAGACCTGGAAGAGGTTCTTGGTCCCTGGCTTCAGATTGGCTCAGTTCTTGCCATTGAGACGATTTGAGAAGTGAACCAGGGCATAGAAGAATTCTCTCTCTTTATCTCTGACTCACCATTCAAATAAAAAATATATAAATCATTTCTTTAAAAATCGAGGAAGATGTTATGGTGATAAGAAATTGTGCAAATAAACATTGATCTTGACTTTTTTCAAATATGCCATTCATTCTTTTATTCATTACGTGAGGAATTTGGTTTCTTTAAGGGAAAAACTGAATAAACTTCTTGCATTTTTTTACTTATTATCATATTACTTTAAACCATCATTTATGCATGTTTTTCCCTAATAAAATTATAAATGAAGGATAATACCCCATTGAAAGAGTGCTCTGAGTTTTCAAAGAGTATTATATGAAAAACACTAAATGCAAGATATTGTTATTACTTGTGCAACATAACAAAGCATACTGAAGAGAGCCCAGGATTTGAGGTAGAACTTGTATTTGCTCAATTTTACAATTTAACCTAAGTTTTCTCATCTGTAAAAGGTGAATAACATCCATCTAAACTGGCACATAGACCAATGATACAGGACAGAGAGCCAACTGCTTTTGACAAAAGCATCCAGAACATACGTTGGAGAAAGATAGTCTTTTTCTATAAATGGTACTGGCAAAACTGCACGTATATTTGTAGGAGAATGAAATTAGATCCCTGTCCTCATCAACACAAAAATCAGTTCCAACCTTAAAGTCTTAAAGCTGTGAATTCTCTAGAAGAAAATGTAGGGAAATCACTTTAAGATGTTGGTGTAGGTAATGACCTCTTGGATAAAACCCCACAGTCCAGGCAACAAAAGACAATCTAGACACCTAGAATTATACCAAGCTCAAAAGCTTCTGCACAACAACGAAAACAATTGATAGAGTGAAGAAAAGATTCAGCAAAGTGTGAGAAAATATTTGCAAACTACTTAGCTAAAACAGAATTAATATCCAGAACTTACCAGCAACTCAAAAAAATTTTTACACACACACACACACACACACACACACAAGCTTCAATACAGTTAAGAAAGAGGCAAAGGGGCCTGGTGCTGTATGCAAGTGGCTAAAGTCCATGCCGTGCATGCAGCCAGTATCCCATGTTCGTATCTTAGCTGTTCCACTTCCATTGTAACTCCCTGCTTGTGGCCTGGGAAAGCAGTCGAAGACAGCCCAAAGCCTTGGGACTCTGTACCCATGTGGGAGCCCGGAAGAGGCTCCTGGCTCCTGAATTTGGATCTGCTCAGTTCCAGCCATTAAAATCATTTGGGGAAGTGAACCAGCTGATGGAAGATCTTTCTCTCTGTCTCTCCTTTTCTCTGTAACATCTGACTTTCCAATAAATAGTAAATAAATCTTTTTTAAAAAAAAAGGGGGGGGGGGGGGAATGGGTAAAGAACCTGAAGAGACAATCCCTAAAAGAAGAAAAACAAATGGCCATCAAGTAAATGAAAAAAAAAAAAACTTATCATCACTAACCATCAGAAAAAAGCAAATCAGAAAGACAGTGTGATTCTTGCCACCTCTGTCAAATTGCTTCCATACAAAATACAGAGCAAGAAATGATGGATTTTCTGTGGAGAAGGGGGAACTCTTAAATGCTATTGATGAGAAGGTAAATTACTGCAGCCACTGTGGTAAACAGTAGAGAGATGTCTTCAAAGACTAGAAACCCCACCGCTGGGTATATACCAAAAGAATTGATTCATTTTATCAAAGAAATACTGGCACCAGTATGTTTATAGCAGCAGTGCTTACAATAGCCAAAATATGTAAATCAACTGAAGTGTCCATCATCAAATGAAGAAAATGCCATATAGCTATGCATTTTTGATATCTATCTATCTATCTATCTATCTATCTATCTATCTATATAAAACCCACAACAGAATATTATTTAGAAATTTAAAAATTGAATCCTACCATTTGCAGCAAAATGATTAGAACTGGAGGACATCATGTTGAGTGAAATAAGCCAGATACAGAAAGTCAAATATTACATATTCTCCATTATATGTGAGAGAATTTTTTTCTAAAAAAGGTCAATAGGATAGACAATGTTGATTAGTAGTAGCTGTGAGAATTGAGAGAAATGAAAGGAGTTTTGATTTTAAAATATGTGAATCTGGGTATTGTTTATTATTACAAATATACTAATATCAACTGTTAATAGGGGAAATGGGATGAGGGTATATGGAAACTTGTACTATCTTACAATCTTTTATACATTCAAACTTAATGATAAAAAATAGGAAACATTCTTAAGCTCTCAAAAAAATGGTCTTCAAAAATTGTCTCAGGGACAGGTCTTTAGTACAGCTGTTGATACCCGGTGGTGCCCCTCGGGGGGGGGGTTTTCTACGTGGAGTTAGTACCGGCCTCAAGCTCCTGACTCCCGCTGTGCATCAGTGCTGACCCTAGGAGTCAGCTGTGATGACTCGATGACTCAGGTAGCTCAGTTCCTGTCTCCCACCTGGGATATCTAGATTAAGCTCTGGGCTTCCAACTTCAGTTCCAGCCCAGTCCTGAATGTTGCAGTATCTCTGTCAAATAATTTTTGAATTCCCTTAACATTTCTAAAAGACATAAGCTTAAGGATGGGAACATTTAATTTTCCTACTTGACTTCAGTTCAAGAAGCTTATCTTCACTGTATTTAAAATACAAAAAAATACATGTTAAGCCTAGTAGAGTATATTTAAAGTGACAAAACGGTTTCAGAACTTTTTCATCAGTGTATATGCTTTACATTTTCATATGATTAATATCTTTTGCTTCTAGATAAAGAGTTGGTTTAATGTAATACTATATAAACAATAAAATTGTATTGGTAGTTAAGTTTACCAAATATTTTCATGTTCAATCTTCAACAATCACAAGTACCAATGAAATAAATTATAATTGAGACAATGTAGATTAAAATCCTTAGCATGATAGGTGTGCGAAAAAACTCCTTTCTTGAAATCTAATCCTTCAGGAGAGTCAGTGATTCACCCAAAATCACAAGAAGAATATTGAACTATTTAAGAATCATTTGATCAAAAAGACCTAGTTGAAAATATTTCTCAGCTAGGATTAGAGCTAAGCCCTAGAAAATTATCAGATTACAAAGTTACATGATCAATTTATTATTTAGCTTGGAAAGAACTTTTCCTTTAGCTCTTTCCTTTTAATTGATAACAAAGTATACTAGAACATTTCGTAGAAATAGTTTTTCTGTTTACTTTTTACTCCAACTGCCCATTTAGAAACAGAAGAGGTTGATTTTATGGGCTATATGTGCCACCCACTGGTGAAATTCATGTATTCACAAAGACTACAATTGGAGTTGTGAAAAATTGAACTTTAAAGAAGCCACCTTCTTCTTCCAAGAGAACCTATCAGTAAACACATGTAATTTATTTCTCATTATTTTTGCACCTTACATTTTGAATGTTTTTTCCATTTGAAATTAAGTCTTTGAGAGATATTTTTATCTAATTCAGCAGGACACAATCGATAGGACATATTCAATAACACATGTTCAACTTCCTTCTCTGCTCTTAAAATAGGAAATCCAGCTGTGTTCTTTGTCCTTTTAAATAGAAAGGAGATCATAATCTGAGAGTTTATGAGAATGGTTAAGTAAAATACAAAAATAAGTAAGTGGTTAATAAACATTAAATGCCCTTCCAGTAGCTAACCTTCAGGGGCTTTTTTTCCCCCCTCAGATTTTTGAACAGACTTTTTTCTTAATTAACAATGTAATTCTCCCAAGTTCCAACAGTAGTTTTTATCTTGAATATGGAAAGCCTTTTGCTCCATGCAGAACCCAGCCTCACTCTCAAACGTGTCACAGCACTAACTCAGAACACCCTTTCTGCCTCACTAGAAATGGAGATAAAACTTACCATTGCCAGGATTCTAAAATCACATAAAGTGCAATAAAGAATCTACAGTGACTTGGCTATCAGTTGTACAAATTTGCAGTTGTACATGCTCCCAATAAAACACCCTACCATATGTAATTAAAGAATAAAAGAGAAATGGAAACAAGGAAGGAAGGAGGAGTGGGGGAGGGAAGTATCACTACATTCTTAAAATCGCATATATTAGGGTCGGGGAAGTGGTGTTTCTGGCAAATTCTTTACTTATGCCATCAGGATCCTATATGTGCACGAATTTCTGTCCTGGCTGATACAGTTCTGATCCAGCTCTCTGGTTATGGCCTGGGAAAGCAGCAGAGGATAGCCCAAGCCCTTGATTCCCTACACCCGTGTGGGAGACCCAGAAAAAAGCTCCTGGCTCCTGGCTTTGGATTGACTTAGCTCTGGTGTTGCAGCCACTTGGGGAGTGAATCAAAGGGTGAAAGATATTTCTCTCTGTCTCTCCTTCTCTCTGTAAATCTGAATTTCCAATAAAAATTAATGATTTTTTAAATTTAAAAATTGTATCTATGAAATACATGAAATATGTTTTCTTTATATAAGTGGGCTGATAAGTATAATTCCATTTCTACTAACATATATAGTTTTTTGAGATTTATTTAATTTTATTTTATTGGAAGGATAAATAAATAGACAGAAGGAGAGAGAGAGAAAGATCTTCCATAAGCTGGTTCACTCCCCAGGTAGCTGTAACGGCCACAACTGAGCTGATCGGAAGCCAGGAACAGGAAATTCTTCCAGGTCTTTCATGTGGGTGCAGAGTCCCAAGGCTTTGGGCCGTCCCCGGCTGCCTTCCCAGGCCACAAGCCCGGAACTGGTTGGGAAGTGGAGCAGCGGGGACACAAACCAGTGCCCATATGGAATGTTGGTGAGTGCAAAGCAAAGATTTAGCCACTAGGCTATCATTCCAGGCCCAATCTAGTTTTACAAATTTACATATTTATTGTTTTTATATATAAATATATAAAATTTATGATATATATATTCCATATATATATGAAGCAGAGAAACAAAGAGACAAAGGGATGAGGGAGAGAAAAATAGAGAGCTTCCATTAGCTAGTTGCTCCCAAAATGGCTGCAATGGCTGAGAAACTCAATCTAGGCCTCCGATATAAGTAGCAGTAATCCCGTTAACTTAAGCCATTACCACTTCCTCCATGGGACTACATTATCATGAAGTTAGAGGCAGATCTCAAGCCAAGGCATCCTCATATGGGATGCAGGCACCTTAACTAGTATCTTAATAGCTAGCTTAAATGTCTTCCCCTCTCCCTTCTGTTTCTCACCTCCCCTTTTTATTAAATATTTCTCAGAGAGAAAATCACAAGGAAAAAAAAATCATTGAATCTTGCTTGTCTTGATGATTTTAAGAGAAATAATACCAGCAAGTCATGGAAAATTTTATTAAATGTTTTTGGGAACTTTAATAACTTTGAGTGTGACTTGTCTGCCTTTGCTATATATTCTAAATGCAAAAAAATTTCCACCACAAAGGTTTCAGAATTCTTGATATGGTTTAGTTGGAACACATAACAAATCTCCAAAAATATAAACTGAATGAAATTCAAGAAAAAGTCAATGTGACTAAATAGTAAAAGAAAGAACAGCCCAGTGATTAGTCCAAGCATCCTGATGCTGTATACTTGAAGCACATTGTTAGGATGTGATCTGCAGCTAAACATGAGCAATTAGGTTTCACACTTGTAGAAAGTTCTGTTTAGCATGAAAATGACACAGCTTTCAAGGCTTCAGTATTGTTCCTGGAGATAAAGGCTAACCAGGTTATATAGTTTTTTTTAATCTCATAATTCTTAAGAGTGAGAGATAGAGGCAAAAAATGCATCCATTCTAAAAATGTAAATCATTTGTTTTCTATGTGCACATATATGGCAGAAAGAAAGAAAGAAATGTTTTCTGAGTTTTTAATAACATTATTAATAAATAGGGTATGTTTAGGTAGTTGTAGCTGATTATACAGATTATAAGCACATGAAGACTCAAAATGAAACAGTGTTGTCTGAAACAATTGTCCATTTCCTCTTGCTATCATTTGTGAAAAACACTATATATTTTTTCTCAGCATAAAGATTTCAGATTCTATGTTAACCAGTCTAAAATGCCATAAGTAGGTAACCGGTTTACAAAATCTTAGAACATAGAAGAAAATCTAAGAAGTGTCTAATTTAACCTCCCACCCAAGGCAGGAGTTCCTATGTCACCTGGGGTAGAGCAATTATACAATGGAAGAGCGTCTCCCTTTGAAAGATGGAACCTGTCATTTTCTTAAATTTTAAAGTACTTCTTTAGGTACCTTTCATTATTTGCCTTGCTCTGGTCTGTTGAGACATATGAACATACAAATCTTTCAACTACTTGAAGGTATTTAATGTCCTCTCTCCCTTAATTCCATTTTCTATTCACATGACAGCAGAGCCATTTAAACCTGGGCCTTCTAACTCCATGTGAAGAGAATATTAGTTGCGTTAGAATCACAAACTTCAGGTAAACCTGTTGTTTTTAAAACTATAACTGAAAGCAGAGTGTGTTAACTCAAATACTGCATCTTTGTCATTAATATTTTTTTAAGCCGAAGACAGCCAAAATGCAGGGAAGACTCTGCCTCCCCTGTTTCTACTAAAAACAGAATAGAAAATTACAAAGAAAGAACTTGCTACTTTCCTTCCTCCTCCCTCACCTCTCTTTCTAGAAGAAACTAGTTTCAGCAATGTTTTATCACAATGAATAAATATTTGGGGTGATAGATATGCTTGCCTGTATTTCAATATTTACAGAACTTACGTGTGTACCATCGCATCACCTAGTACCTCATAAACATGTAATTTGGGAGCCTGCGTGGTGGCTTCAGGCTAATCCTCCATCTTGCAGCACCGGCATTCCATTATGGGCAGCAGCTTGTGTCCTGGTTACCCCACTTCCCATCCTGCTCCCTACCTATGGTCTGGGAAAAAAAACAAAAGACGGCCCAAGTGTTTGGGCCCCTGTAACCCACGTGGAAGGCCAGGAACAGGCTCCTGACATCTGACTTTGTGCAAGTCCAACTCTGGCTGTTGCAGCCTTTTGGGGAGTGAACTAGCAGATGGAAGATCTCTGTCTCTTCCCTACCCACCCTTCACCCCTCCATAATGTTGACCTTCAAATTTAAAAAAATAAATCTATTTTTAATGTACAATTTTTAATGTATCCATTTACCAATACAAAAGGAGATAGAGACTTTGGAAATATCTTTTACGTTTTCTGCCATGTGAGGACACTATTAAAAAGATGTCTGTCTGTCTATGTAGAAGCCAGAGGTCAAGTATATTAGTGCTTCATGATCATGGACTTCCTGGACTCTAAACTTGCAAGAATTAAGTGGACATGGTTTGTTTATAAAAACCCACCCTTGTTCTTCTCAGTTTAAAGATGATCAGATCTCTTTCCACAAATTTGCCTCTCTTTCTTTACCATCATCTTTCAGATGGGTTAAAAGACTCTTGGTATGGACCTGAAGGCCTTGGGAAAGAGTCCATGAATTTCTCTGGGAATCAAAATATCAATATATGCTATTAAAGCCATTAAAAGCGTCTGTGAAGGAGTCAATGCTCAAAAGCAAGAATGGGACTTCACTACCAGAACTTAACAGAAACACACACAAACTGAAGAGGATCTCTGGGTTTTCAGAACTGGACATGTCAGAGGGAACCCTATTGTTATTTGAAAAGAGAGAGGAACAAATCCCTCTAAGGAAGAAAATGGTAGTGGAGCTTCCTTAAGTTGGCAACAGAACATAGTTAGCACTTGATCGTTTGATGCTTTACTTTCTCTACCTGTAAATGGCAACAATACAAGTGTAGCACTTAGAACAGTACCTGGCCTTCAGCAAGCACTTAGTTAACTATTAACTGCTATTTATTTTTTTTTTTTAGCTTTCACATTGCTACCTACATAGCATCAATGAAATGATCTTAGTTTTTATCAAATTTGTCACATTTACTAAAATTGCATTATTCAATTATTCTTTGCAGTTAGTTACTGGAGAATTAAAGCAGTAAACAATATGTAAAAGTTGCATATCCAACAGGATAAAGAATGACTTACCAGACTATAGAAGTAAGAACAAAAACTAAGACCTTTGGACTGTATTCTATAAATATATTGAGTGTTGTTTCTTTCCTTTAATTCTTGGAATTGAAACTTACCTGATAAATATTTTTCCCCTTAGGGTAAACAACCTGTAGTGAAATGATGAAGTGTATATTTCTAGAGGAATAGGGGATATTGGGACAAAACATTTCAATCAGGAAATCAAAGATCTAGACACATGGGGTTGGGAAATCCCATGTATTTAAATGCATGAATTGATTTTTCAATGAGGAAAAATGTTTTATTATTAAAAATACCCCATATACAGGAGTAAATGCTAGGTTTGTACAAGCACACAAGACTCACAAGACCCCCAAATATTTTTCCCACAAACAAAAAAATCCAGGAGTTTAAAGCAATTAAATATAAGCAGAACTCTCTGCTTTCTCTCTGTCTAAAAGCTGAACAGACATTCACAAACACAAAAGACCTTTCTCTGCTCCTCCCCCATTTTCCTGCCTGATGGTCAGATGTAAATTATTTCTTCAGGTGCTTATTACTTACCAGTTCAGCAATTCTGCTTGAGCAAACACTCTTTGAATAAACTACCTTTCTACAGGGCTTCACCTCTGAAATCAGACTAATTTTTCTTTGTCCTATAACTTTCCCAAAATTTATTATTCTTTGTTTAAAATATTATTGAAGGGAGCCGAAGTTGTGGCATAGTGGCTAAGCCTCTGTCTGCCGGGCCACATCCAATATGGGTGCTGGTTCGTGTCCCAGTGCTCCACTTCCTATTCATCTCCCTGTCTGTACGCCAGGAAAGCAGTGGAGGGCAGCTGAGGTCCTTGAGCCACTGCACCCATGTGGGAGACCTGAAAGAAGTTCCTGGTTCCAGCTTCAGATTGGCTCAGGTTTGGCCACTGTAGCCATTTGGGAGTAAGCCAGTGAGTGGAAGGTCTCTCCTTCTCTCTAAACAAAGCATTTTAAGTAAAAGAAAAAAATAAATCTTTTTTTAAAATTATTACCTAAGCTGAGATCCTGAGCCACTGCCTTGAATTGATCTCTCACGTGATATGCATTGCAAGCATTAATAAACCTGCATATTTTTCTCTTGCTCATTTGTGTTATGTTGCAGAGAAATTTGTCTCATGGTGCTTGAAGATGAACATATTCACATTAGAAATCATCTACATGGAATGTGAAAGTCTTGGGAATACAATGGTAAGTCAAAATGAAAAATAAAATCAAGTTGTTTTACAGACACATCATACACAGAGAGCATAGACAAACATTGCTTTTTCAATGTTCAAATAACAACCTGTGTCCCAGTTGTAGAGGGACACATTTTCCTAATATGTACAAAGAACATAGGCAAGTACAATGACAACTGAAGCAAACGTAGCACAATGCTTGGGGATAAGAGTTTGTAGGTATTGGCAACACTTGGTGAAAGGCCCCTGAACAGGTAAGCAGCATTCTCCTGGATGGCACAGGTGGTGAAATGCCAGAGCATCAGCAGAGACCACAATGCCTGGTGGGAGATTGTGGATGTCCAACAGACATGGCGGTACTCAACAGATGCCCAGCAAATGATGATGGATACCCATTAGCGGATGATGGATGCCCAGTGGCAGATGAATGTCCAACAAGGTATGTCACATATCCAGTAGCAGATGATGTATGACAAGCAGATATCATGAATGATGGAGGTGATGGTGAATACACACATGTTCCATGACAGCTCAGAAGAGTTGCAGCAGTGCATGATGCAAACTGAGTTATTCACAATCACATGAGATGATTCCAGGAACATCTAGAAGATCTTAGGGAAACGGAAGTATTTTTTCAAAGGGCTGAAGGATCTTTGTGCACATGAAAATGAAAAACTAGGGAAGCATACCAAGAAGTGAAGGTAAGTTGTAGTATGCCTCTCTACTCCCAAAACAAAGGACTCCCAGTGAAACAGTTAAATACAGACAATATTAGGCTAGATTTTTCTACCTTTGTCTATACCTACCATGTTGCACTTACACAGCAGAATTTTAAACTTGTGTTACTAAAGGATATACCACTGTTAATAATATGAGGGGGAATGATGGGAGGAGAAAATGGGGATGGAGAAAGGGGAAGGAAAGGAGGATTTCCTGTAGTTACAAATCTGTATCATGGAAAATAATAATAATAATAATTGTTTTAAAAAGCCAGGGAATTCCTGGTATTACTATCAAGGTTGTTTCTCTGGTACTCACAGCTTTGATGCCTGTCACAATAAATGCTTTCAAGCATCAAATAGGTAATATCAATAACACAGACAGATGTAGGAAGTGGGGAGTGGTAGAAAACCTACCAGAGTTGGAACTCACTATTAAAAAATATTCAAATCACAATGTTTGCAAATTGTTGGCTAGAGCAAAACAGAATTCACCTGCAGAGAAGTCCGCCAAATTGTAAGTTCCTGCTTTAGGTGAAACACAAGTGTTCATATACTAAGGTTTAAAACAAGATTTAAGCAGAAATATGGGCACCATTTTCATATAAATAGGAAAATTGCTTCCCTTTGAGAATGAATTCTAGGCACACGAACTTTAGAGGTTAGAAGACTGTACAGTCTGCCACCTGTCGACCAGTTAAAGCAGTTAGTGAAACTATCTATTTTCATGAAATAAATATGTCTCCACGACAACTAAGAGAACTTTGGACTGCACTGAACAACTTTTGATGGAATCCCTGAAAATGATGCCTTTGGTAGACAATAGAAAGCATGATGGGAGATCTGTAGTTTCTAAATCTAGTCATAAGCTCTCTTTCACAAATATACTTTTGGAGTTTAGGTTTGAGTTTATACTAAAAGACATGAATCTCTAACAAAAGAGAGAGTTCAAAAAATTCTTCAAAATAAATGAAAATTTTAAATTGGAAGAAGATACTCTAGGAGCATGTTTTTCAGTTTAATGAAATAAGTACATTTCAAGGGAAAGTTCTATATATACAACTATATATATATATGTATATATATAAAATTTTACAGAAGGGGAAGTGACTAATTTAGGGGCTCCTTTTTAAAAGGAGTTTTGTAAGTGATGTGACATGAAGCAATATTTTCAGAACCAGGACTTTGGATTTGGGCCAGTGTCGCAGGACAGTGCTGGTTCAGCTGCTGTCAGTGATGCCAAAATCTCACATGGACACTGGCTGGACTCCTCACTGCTTCACTACCAATCCAGCTCCCTGCTAATGCATCAAGGAAAACATGACTTTACCCATATAATCCTGAAGATAATGGACCATCAAAGCAATGGCTAAGAAGAGGTAATTGATTTATCTACACAGAATTTGGGCATATATTCTAATGTCTTTAAAATAATGGAAAACAAAAACACTTCAAATACACGTTCAATGAGAGGACAGCAGAATGGGAAAAGAATGGTACAAAAGTATTGGCTTGAACAATTACATGGTAAATATCATAGCTTAGGTATTTTCAAGGAGGATTTAGGAGATGCCAAACTGTTTATCATCTTTTTTTTTTTAATCGTAACTTAAAATGTACTGATGCTGCACAATAACTCACATTGCAGTGTTGCTCAAGGTTTCATGTAAGTTTGTCATTTCTTGAGGTGGATGCGTTGTACATAGCTGTATGAACTCAGAAAAACATATCAAGCTGACAAAGAAAATTGATGTCATGTGGCCTCCTAAACTAGTGAGTCTTCATGCTTACCCAACTTCAAGCTTGTAGTCCATTAGCTATATGGAAGTTCCATGGACACATATTTAAATGAAACATGTATTAATAAAGTATTATGTAATATGTAATAGTAAGAGGGTAATTTAAGGTTGCATGCAATTTGTTGAGAAAATAGATTTAAGGTTAGCAATGATTTTTTAATATTTTTTTCTAAAAGAAATAGGATTTGCTGCTCTTCTGGCTAATTACTACACATGCATTTTGATTTTTTTTACATGCTTTATGTTTATTTCATATTTATATATGCTCCTTAGTGAAGTACCTGTTCAGATCATGTGCTAATTTTTATGAACTTTTTTTAAATCTTTCAAGTTCTTCCTTTATTTTGGATCCTTAACTCTATCAATATGATTGAATATTCTCTATTGGCCTGTTGCCTATCTTTCATTCACTCAATGGTTTCATTTAAAGAGCAAGTTTTTTTAATTTCAATGTTCAATTTATTCATTCATTTTGTGACTCATGATTTTTTATGTGGCAGATAAGGACTCCTGACCTAAGACTACATATACCATAAAGATTTTCTCCTGTGCTTCCTTCTAGTAGTTTAATGGTTTTAAATATTATATTTAGCTATTTCAACTTTGTTCAAAATGTAAAATACAGATTGAGTTCCTTTTTTTGCATATGGGTATCCAGTGTGTATAGCAGTGGTTGTTAAGACTATTCTTTCTCTAGTGAAATGCCTTCAAAGCATTGTAAAAAATTAAACTAATTATATTTGTTAATTTCTGAATCATCCATTTCAATATATTCATATATGTGTTTATCTTCCTAATAAAAATACTGCTTCCTATAGTTACTATAGCTCGACAGTAAGCCCTCAACCCAACTATTACAAATTCTCCAGTTTTTCTCTTTTTTGAAACCATTTCTTATTCTAGATCTTTTGCTTTTCCACATAAATTTTACAATCAGCTTGTCAAGTTTCACAAAAAACGCCTCTGGGATACTTATTTATTTATTTATTTAAAAGGCAGAGTGACTGAGAGAGAGAGGAAGAGGCAGAAAGAAAGGCTTTCCAAGTACTGGTTCGCTCCTTAAATGGCCACACTAGCCAGGGCTGAGCAAGGCTGAGGTAAAGAGCCCAGAATTCCAACTAGGCTTACCATATGGATGGCAAGAAACCAAACATGTAGGTCATCTTCCTAGCTGATTAGGAGGGAGCTGAATCAGAGATGGAGACACCACAATGTGGGATACTGGTGCCATAGGCAATAGTTTAACCCACTACTCCAAAGGGCTGACCCTTCCATGGGATTTGGAATGGATTGTGTTGAGCCTAAAGTCATTTGAGGGAAATGTGATATATTAAAAAATACTGATCCAACAAATCTCTAAGTAGGGCTTACTTATTTATTTACATCTTATTTCATCAGTGTTCTGTCATTTTCAGCAAACAGTTTTTCACCGCACAACATTTGGGGCCAATACCACCATTCCACACCTTTAACGGAACATCAAGGGTCATATTCTCATGAGTGGCTCTTAGAGTTGACTCCCATTTTCCCACCTAATACTCCCCCCTAAAACCAACAGTCTTCACCCCTCCAAATCCACCACCTCTCGACACCCCACCAGCTTACTCAACACTCACCTCTCCTCCCATCAACTATTTACCCCCCAAGCAATAACTATCGTCCAACCAACTTATATTTTACATGATTTTCAACATCCCCATTCAACTTACATACAGTCCTTGGGCTCCCCCCCACGCATCCTAGTGCATTCCAACCCATACCATCCAAATCTCAATCACTCCTGCTTATATCTCATCCACTTCAACCTCCAATCCGCATTACCTAATGATCCCGCCTTTCACCCTGATGCCTAATTTATACCCGATGTAGAATGTCCACCATTGCTGACCCACCCCAACTCAACTCCCATTGTCAATATACATCCCCCCCACAACAATCTTTTTAATTACACCCACAACCAATCCGAATCTAAATTTCTCTTTGTTTTAAGTATGCTGCTGGCACACAATTATTGGATGTCTCTGTCCTATCAGTGCAATTTATATATTTTCATGGAACACTGCGATGTTGATGTTTTATGGAGTAGTTTCCTCTATAACTTTCTATGCATTTCTAATAAATTATCTGTTCCTCCCTATTTCTAGTCAGGTCAGTTGTGGAATTTGGGTGCAAGCAGCCACACTTCCCATTCAGCTCCCTGCTTGTGTCCTGGAAAAGCAGTGGGGGACGGCCCAAAGCCTTGGGACCTTGCATCCACACAGGAGATCCAGAGGAAGCTCCTGGCTCCTGGCTTCAGATCAGCTCAGTTCTGGCTGTTGGGGCTCTTGGAGAGTGAACCAGGGAATCGTGGATCTTTGTCTCTACGTCTCTGTGTAAATCTTCTTATTCAATTAAAAAATTTAATTTATGCTTTTGCAGATCAGATTAAGTTTTGTGAAATATTATATTCTAGATGCACTTAGTAACTTTAAGCATTTGAAAATTAGATACCCTTTCAATTTCATTTATTTTGCTCTAATTGCTTCATATACAAAAGGGAACTAGAAGTCAATTTTGTGAGAAATCCACACTACCAATAAACTCTGACTTCTCCAACTTTCTAGAAGAGATATTCAGTGGAATTATGTAATGATTTCAATTGTTCATCATAAATATTAGCTAGCAACAAAACTTTGGTTAAAATGAAGAGGATAAAGTGATGGTAGAGGGAGTCGGCATTGTGGTGTAGCAAGAAAGCCATATCCGCAACAGCAGCATCCCATGTGGGCACCGGCTTGGTTCCCAGCTGCTCTGCTTCTGATCTAGCTCCCTGTTTATGACCTGGGAAGGGCAGAGAAAGATGGTCTGAGTTCTTTGGCACTTGTCATCCACATGGGAAACTTGTAATAAGCTCTTTGCTGACAGTTTTGGCCTGGCGCAGCCCTGGCCATTTCAGCCACCCATGGAATGAACCAGTAGAAAGGAGGTTTCTGTCTCTCCCTCTCTGTGTGTGTAACTCAAATAATCAATAAATCTTTTGGGTCCAGTGCAATAGCCTGGTGACTAAAGTCCTTGCCTTGCATGCACCTGGGATCCCATATGGACACCATTTTGTATACTGGCTGTTCCAATTCCTATCCAGCTTCTTCCATTGTTGCCTGGGAAAGCAGTCAAGGATGCCCTAAAGCCATGTGACCCTACACTCTGTGGGAAACCTGGAAGAAGCTCCTGGCTTCGGATTGGCTCAGCTCTGGCTGTTGTGGCCACTTGCTAAGCGAACCAGCAGATGGAAGATCTTTCTGTCTCTCCTTCTCTCCATAAATCTGGTTTTCCAATAAAAAGAAAGAAATCTTTAAAAAAAATCTTTTCTAAAAAAAAAAGAGAGATGATGGAAAATTAAAATCCTCTCTGAAGAAAAACCAAGGGGTCTTCAAAAAGATCATAGAAATAAATATTATGAAAAAAACTGCATGGATTTCCAAAATTGTTACACCTAAATAAACAGATACTTTAGTTCCATTTCTGCACAAACTTTTGGAAGTGTCCTACTATACTAAAAGTGTCAGTGCCTCAGTTTTTAGAGTGATTGTGTGCACTTACTTGATTATTAGCTAGTTTTGTAAGCTGTTTTTTGTACAAACATGAATTATGGAATTCACCAAGAAAAATAGCTACTGAGCTCTGATTTTGCAACACACATTCTGTCTGGCAACATTAAAAAGGATTACTTGAAATGTGTTTATTAAGGATGGAAAGCTAGTTCATTCTTCTTCGATGAGAAATAGTGGTAGGTATGTGTACTGCCCAGAACAGAGGGCTAGGGAGATGTTTCTGTCACTGCCCCATTCTGCACATTCATTATCTACAAATGACACTGAGCAATAGAACATCGATTTGCCATCTTAGCATATCATACAATGTCTGTTTTGCTTTTTGACTCTGTCATTGGTTTCTTTCACAAATGGGATGCAGGCATCCAGTTCCATCTAACACACAAACTGCTTTCCTCTTCTTATCCCAAATGCTCTAGGTAAAATAATGAGCTTCCTCAGTGTTGACTATACTAAATGACCCACGTTTATAACATGCTGTATGAATGGAAGACTACCAGCGCTGTACTCACCATAAAGGATTGCAAGCAGAGACAGTGGCATGACAAGCAGTCCCACTAGCATATCAGCAATGGCTAGGGACATTAAGAAGTAATTGGTGGCATTGTGCAGTTTCTTTTCCATGCTTACTGCCATGATCACGAGGATATTGCCACCTATTGTCATGATTATTATTACGACGATAGATAGTGCTGGCCAGTTTTGTACCCCGTCTGGGAATTTAAAGCGTCCACCATCGGAGGTATTGAAAATGTCAGTTACTAGAGCAGCTACTGGGCTTACAGAAAGATCACATTGCCAAACCAATAGGCCAATGAGGTGCACACTGAAAAATAAGAAGAAAAGAAAAACCAATCAGGTATATTTTACGTTGTTTACACACTGTGAATAATGCTTACACAAAACAGTTTCTTCATCAACAACTATTATTATAATCATATCACATCCACTATATTACACACACATGCACATGTACACATGTATCAAATTTTCTTAACTGAAATTGGACATTATAGCTGAAAAAATGTTGGCAAGATTGAATATTAAGTCAAAATATTCTAATAATTTTGTGAATATTTAAAAAGTATTTCTCTTAGCTTCTATCTCAATAATATGATTCAATATCTTTAAAGATTATGAAGAAACCATAAAGCTATTTTGATACACTTACTCTATCATAGATAAACGAATAATTTAGATATTTAAAATAACTATCTCATTAGTCAAAGCTGCCTGCTATGCTAAGCAACATGGAGGGCAGAGGCATGCATAGTAATATTAATTAAATGATAAGTAATTCATAAATTCTTTGAAATACATTCTTTTTCTTGGTCACAAAAAATAACATGTGATTCAAAAACCTACATCATAGTCATTGAGTAACATTAACAGAAATTAACAGAAATAAGAGCAACTCATGTCTTTTCAACTCTGATTACTCCATAACTTTATTTGTTCTATTTGGCATAAGTTCAAGGTGCTGTGTTTATTACCTGTATGCTTTATTGACCAATCACTTTATCTATCATAACACCAATTTCCTCATCTATTCAGGTAGAATCTATTACTAGGTTGGTAAAAAAAAATTAAATAAGATATATAACGTCATTAAAATAGAATTTGAGTCATGATAGGACCTCAGTAGATGTTGAAATTAACCTTCTTTACGCCTTCAAATTTAACCAAAATATTTGTAGTCTTACATTCCAATCGATGAATTTTAAATTGTAAACTAATTTCAATCATGAATACTACTCCAAGATAATACCTATGTATACAAAATTGGGCTCAAAAGGTAATTTTACATTCAAAATCTTTTCAGGAATGACTGATGGAAAAGTTGTCCTACTGTCATTAAAAAATGATTCTGGCTTAAATTAGCTAATAATCATCCCAGAAGATTTCATGTGAAATAAGAAGCTGCACCTTCAGATGTCAAGTATAGAATCACAAATGTTTATCCTTAAACCTAGAAAATAAAGTGCTGGGAAAATCTTCAATCCAGCTTCAAATGGTATAATAAAATTGTGACAACACCTAAATCCTCACATGTGTCTCTAGAGGTGATAGACCAATTCAGGATAAAATTGTACAAGACAAAGACACACAGGAAAAATCTTTTTCTAATTAGGGATTAAATAATTCTGTGGTAAAAAAAAAATTTCAAGTGGTAGTCTTGTTTCTATTTATTAATCAGAAATATCTTTCTGGGCCTGGCACAGTGATTCAATTGGCTAATCTTCCCCATCAAACACCAGGATCCCACGTGGCATTCATGTCCTGGCTGCTCCACTTTGCACCCAGCTCCCTGCTTGTGGCCTGGGAAATCAGTGGAGGATGCCCCAAAGCCTTGGGATCCTGCACCCATGTGGGAGACCAAGAAGAAGCTCCTGACACCTGGCTTTAGATCAGCTCAGCTCCAGCTATTACAGCCATGTAGGGAGTAAACCAGTGGATGAAAAATCTCACACTCTGTCCTTCTCTCTGTAAATCTGCCTTTTCAAGAAAAATAAGTACATTTTTTAAAAAGAATTTTTTTCTTTTTAATTATAGAATCTGTGGAAATAATACTGAATTATTGAGGTGTCTTGTGGAATCTAATCTAGTGTGAATCACAAAATAAACTATGGATACTGGACTAGATTCTGAAAGATTGTTTCAGTTTCCTGATTTCAATTGATTTTAATTTAAAAATTCATATTAAGCATCACTTACACAATTGGTTTTAGGATATTCATTGCATTTCATCTTTACATTTGTAAATATAGCTGTATAGCAAAGAATTGTCTTATAATAATTAATCCTAATATTTAATACTCATGTGCTCAGTGAAATACACAAATCCCCATTAAAAAAGAAATAATTTAGGTCTTGCTCTTAAAGCTTACATAATTTCTCCTGTTGTCTGCTCTGCTTCTCTTAGAATAAAGCACAATGGAAATCATTATCATATACAAAAAATTTGAGTTGAGATAACTAATTTCTATGATAGAGGACCCAATGTTGATTTACTCAGCAAGTACACTTTACGAGAATGGTCTTACTTGGTGACTGTTTTGACAAGATTCATAGAGGACAAACTACAAGAGCAAAGAGATTCAGGGATTCTCAACTATATTTATCTATTTCAGATCTAGTTTTTTGTACGCCCAATTCTCAAAGTATAAGTTTGAAAGAAACTATCCCAATATTTTACCGTATTAAAAAATGCAGAGACAAGGTGGACAGTCAGCAAAGCTGTTAACATCCCTTGGGACACCTGCATCACATACTGATTCAGTCCCGATTCTTCTTAATTTCAGTACACTCTGGAAAGTAAGCAGCTTCTGATTCAAGTAATTGAGTCCTTGCCATCTACAAAAGAGACCTGTACCTCCTGCCCCAGCTTCAGTCATTTTGAGCATCTAGGGAGCTCTCTCTTTTCTCTCTTTCTCTCTGAATCTGCCTATATGTCTGTCTCTCAGTCTCTCTCTTCTGTCAATCTGTCTGTCTCTTAATCTCTCCCTCTTTCTCTCTTTGCCTCTCAAATGAGCAAATATAGGATGCTGGACTCTCTGCCATTGTCGATTACTGCAATGATGGACATATGACTGTGTAAGATGAACTATACTGTAGTAATGATATAGGGGAACTCAGTGAGGGGGGAGTTGGGGAGGGGATAAGGGAAATCCCTGGGCCTATGGAACTGTATCATAAAATGATGATAAGAAGAAGAAGGCAAAAAAAAAAAAAAATAGTGAGTCAGGATCTGGTACAGTAGGCTAATGGCTAAAGTCCTCGGCTTGCATGCACCTGGGATCCCATATGGGTGCTAGTTTGTATCCTGGCTCCTCTGGTTCCCATCCAGCTTCCTGCTTGTGGCCTGGGAAAGCAGTTGGAGGACGGCCCAAAGCCTTGGGACCCTGCACCCGCATGGGAGACCCGGAAGAGGCTCCTGGCTCTTGGCTTGGTTGTGGCTACTTCATCAGCATGAAGGTTATTTCTCTCTCTCCTTCTCTCTGTAATCTGACTTTCCAATAAAAATAAATAAATCTTTGTAAAAAAAAAAAATAGTAGGAGCCAATGTTTAAAACAAGGTACACTTGCATTACCTAAAATTTAGAATCCCTTAATACTTGAGCCTGTTTTTTGCCCTAATCCCTTTAAATTGCACACTCGTGACTTCACCTGCAGGGTTATTAGCTCAAGGCATCACATTTCATTTGTCTAGCTGCTTTCCCCAACTGCTTGCCACGCACTAACTTCTTTTCTTTTGAAATCTCAGGTAAATCAAGTTCAGAGGCTCATGAGTGTATTTTATTCTGTTGACAGTTAAACTCCCTTCCAGCTTTTATCTGTAGATAAAGCAACCAGGAGCACTGTGATTATTTGACTTAAAAATATTGTCATCACGTTACTTGTGTAATAAGTCCAAATCATTGTATTTTACCATTTTGTTGTATTTGAATAGCAAACTCCCATAACATTAGTTTTCCGGGAGGTGAGTCTCTTATGCAAACTGAGACAAATATTGCTGAAGGCGACATAGCAGCATTTTCAACATCTCTGAGTACACTCTGGGTAAAAAAAAAAAACATCTCTTAGTAAAAAAAGTTATCTTTGTTAAAAGAAAAGCATCCTTACAGGAACGAATGCACCGCATTCCTCAAGTTCACCATGATTGCTTCAGTCTTAAACAACCAAGGTTAAAAATTGAGAAGCAGAAATTAGCAGATTAGCTTCATCATATTGTCCTTTCTGGGGAGAGAAAAAAAAAAGAAAAAGAGAAAATTAGTTCAAAATCCAAATAACTTGTGGAATAATCACTTAACCAAACTTCAATGCACTTATTTAGTCAAAAGAAATTCAATACTTAACTTGGCAAGCAAGTAATTATGTATCTTGTCTTATAAAATGGCAACATAGCAGATTACTCATTTATTTACCAATGTACAGTCTTAAGAGTTTTTATAAAATGTGTTATATATGATTTCTTTATATGGGACTTATACAAGATCTTCTCTGTTATTGCACACATAGCAGCAAATCAAAGTTTTAAGAAATTAATATCACCTTGTTAATTAGCAAACCATGGAAAGAAAGCATGTGACCTAGTAATTAAGTAGCAATCTCTAAAATAAAAACCTTTTGTCTTAAAACAACATGAAAGACCAAACAAATTTTAAGAAACTCCATAAAGTGAACATATTTTATACATTTCTAAGTTTTTTTTCTTCAAAGCAAAATCATCTGCATTTTTTTGATAACTCCATGTGCATGTTTTCATTTATCAACAATATTCTCCTGACAGGTACAACATGCTTATGATAAAACAAATTTATCAGGTTAAAAACAATAAATACAGCAAAAACCATATGTATTAACTAGTTGGTAGCCAGTGGATAGTCTGTTACAGTCAGGGCAGGCATACAGCACACACAAACCCAGTTGTACCAGATGACAGACACTGAAATCTTCAGGTTTTTTTTTTTTTCCAATTGAGAGGTTACAATACATTTTCTAAGACTAGGAAGAAAATATGAAATTTAAGCAACTTTTCAAAGAATTTCAAGTTAGTTCATTTTATTTCTATAGCTATTTTTTAAAGAGTGATTTGTGACATCATAAAACCCAACCAGATACCTTACACGATGGAGTCATTATCAATTAGCACTCACTATACTTACTACGTTAGAATGTTGATTAGAAGTAGACTATAAAATTCTTAAGAATCTTTGTAGTTTTCCTCACGAAATAACATCTTTATGGACTGCATCATGTCACAGTCAATCTCAACACTGACACTGAAGAAATATGCAGGGTGAATTTCATTGATTAACAGAGACGACCTTTAGGTTTTCTGCCGAGAGTTTCCTATTTGGGAACAATAGCGTACCTAAACTTCTCTGCCATTCAGCATGCCTTTTCATATTTTCATTTTAGGATTTTCATTTTACTCTCTTCCCATACTAAATATTTAACCATAGTCTCTTCTGGGATTATAAAGCTATTAACGAAAGTAGGGATCATAACGCTCTTAAATTAACATACACTAGGATATCAATGAGAATTGAAGGGTGTGTGTGTGCGCGCGTGTGTGTGTGTGTGTCTGAAGGAGAGACACAGCATTGGTCAAGTTGAGAGTTTGGTATAATACTGAATATGTATTTTATTAGTTTGTAAATGTTTTCAAGGCATATGATAATGAAACTCTGTTTTGATCATCTTTCTTTAGTATTTTCAAGTTCCTTCTACAAAACTGTATGAAGATCTCACTGAGAACAAACTGCATCTTCCTGCTTCCCATCTGCTAGTAACTCAATCGATAAATTCGATGTTTTCTCCTCTTCACTCTCAACCTTCACTTCTCAGTTTTGTCAGTGCTATCGCCACAAAATATTTATTTCTAAAACCACCCACTCACTACAGTGGTGCTTAAAATAGAGTCCCCTAATGTCTAAGAATTCAAAATATTCTGTGGGAGATAAAAAGCAGAAAAGGCCAAACAGGCCATTTCTCATAGAATTCTACCAGGAAACACATACATCTCTTGTTTCTCAGAGGACCAGAAATAAGTGAAAGGAAAATAGTAAGGCAGATTGATAATATGTATAGATACTCAGTGTTTCAGGTAAGATATTTTGACATGAAAAATCTTGTCTTCTTATGCTGTAAAAATCTGCATCCTTTTAAAGTAAACTAAACCATATAGAAAGTGTTCTTGAACTAGTGCTAAGGGCTTATACGTTAGGAATAAATCTTGTAATATCAATTACTCTACAGTCATGTTTCCTTAAATTGACTGGTCTCCAGAGCCCAGCACAGTAGCCTAGCAGATAAAGTCCTCACATTGCATGTGCTGAGCTCACATATGGATGCTGGTTCTAATCCCGGCAGTTCACTTCCCATCCAGCTCCCTGCTTGTGGCCTGGGAAAGCAGTTGAAAATGGTCCAAAGCCTTGGGACCCTGCACCCATGTTGGAGACCTGGAAGAGGCTCGAGGGTCCTGGCTTCGGATTAGTGCAGCTCCAGATGTTGCGGTCTCTTGGGGAGTGAATCCATAGATGGAAGGTCTTCCTTTCTGTCTGTCCTTCTCTTTGTATATCTGACTTTCCAATAAAAGTAAAATAAATCTTTAATACAAAAAACTAAAAAAATAGCCCTGAACCCAAGTATTCAAATTTGCAAATAACAGACTGAGTCTTAATAAGAATGTACAGGATTCTCAAAGACAGTATATTTCATCATATAAGAACTTAAGTATTAGGAAATATATGATTTTGTGCATAGAAAAGATAGATTAATCTGAAACAAAATAGCTGTTTAACTATAAAGGAAAAATCAGATTAAAATTATAAATATTGTAGATTAAATCACAGAAATAAGTTCAGGATCAATAAATATATAGACCATTCTCATATTGCTTCCTGTAGCATAAATCATAAATCTTTTCATGCTGTTTTTAAAGTACTGTAAGATCTCAGGCATGTACATTTGCCAAGGAAATAGGGGGCAAATTAATTTTCAAATGCTTTTTAATAGTACAATTTTATACGAGATATGACAGAAGGACCTTAATTAACATGATATTTTAAATACAAATGTATGCCCTAAACATTATAGTCAAATGATGTCTATGCAATCCATGCTCATGCATCGATATATGTCATGCATCATTTAGTATATATCATCAAAAACAGTGTAAACACTTGGAAGCAAAGTATTCAAAGTAGGATCGCCACCAAACAAATAAATGTTAAACTGTCAGAATCAGTAGCACAGAAATACTAACAAGGCCAGGACAAATAGTCATCTTGGAAATGTAAACAATGGATAACAAAACTAAAAATAATGTGAGGAATAAGACTGACAGTAACAAAACATTTTAAGGATTTTGTGCTACGTTTTGAGAAGAAATATATAAATGTGCATCGTAAAGAAATCACACATAGATTGCAAAATTTGCACCCTCCCCAAAAAAATCTTTCTTTACTTCCAATTTCCGGGTAAGACCTCTCACTACACACTTTCCATATAGCTTCATGTTCCTGGTTACAAAGTGATTGGCTGACTGAAGGGAAGGGAAAGGTAGAAACTTGAGGAGATTTATGGTGTGAAATCAAAAGACCCTATTACAGGATAAAGGAAGAATTATGGTTTTATACAAACTGTTCTTAGAGAATAGAGGTTAGCAAATTTATTGAGAATTCTGGACATTTCCTTGTATCAAGCTAACCACTCACAGTTCACTTTTATTTTGGCCTTTACTATCTTCTTGCACTGGAAAGAGATGGCTCACAGTTCAATCACATTTTCTGTCCTCACTGGTTATCCCTTTGTCAGCTCTGATCAAACAACATTTGCTAAGATTAAAGAAACTGTCAGTATTTCTGCTGATGTTTCAACCAAAATTGGAGGACGTGAATTAACACATGAATACATAGTTTACTCTTGATTTCTGGAAATCCCATGACTTCATCATCATGGTGATGGAATAGATTATTTTCCTTAATATTGAAGAGACTGAAGCTGACACTAAATGTCTTTAAGAATTATAGAGTACTCAGTCAACTGGAAACATTCCTGTTTGATCTTTTATAATATTTAGGATATGAATATGCGGTATCAATTTTGGTTTGATTTTTGTCAGTTTTCACTTTTAGAAATTAGGGACTCATAATTTTAAAAATCTGGTTATTATACCCACTGTGCCTTCAACAGATGGCTGGACCAAAAATGACCTAGTCATAAATGTTCTGATTAGTCCCCAGAAGGTAATACTAATGCTACACAGATTTATAACAATTTGGAGAGAATTCTCTCAATCCAAAAATTTTCTTTATGATTAATGAATAACATTGGAATATACCTTTCAACTTAATATATAGAGTTTCTTTTGAAAAAACACACTTGCATCATACTCAAAAATCACTGGGCACAACTATTGATTATTTTAGCAGGAAATGTTCTGGTTATTATAGCCAATAAAATTAAAGGCTTATCTTTCGCCATGAAATGTAGTATTTTAAGAGTGTTAAGAAATGCCTTGTGTCTTCTTGTATTCTACACTTATACTTTCACAACTGAATTTAAAGAGCTAAACAGTTGATCTGGTTCCTTTCCTTCAGACAGGTCCCTGTTTAAGCTACATTAAGAACTTTGGAAATTGATGTTCTTTAGAACAATCTTGAACAGAGGCAGTTTAACAACCTTCCACTGGATAGCTCCTCTGTTCCGTCAGAAAAGGTTATTTTAGATCAGGAGAAGGGATAAAAAGCAATAGACCTCAATGGAAATGATTACTTACTAATTTGTCTATGGATACCACAGGATACTACAAAGCTAGAAATTTTCTTAAACATTTCTACTTGACTTTTCTTGGAATACAGTGATTCCAACACAGAATTGGACATTTCTGCCACGCGTAAACAATTTTAAATATCTAGCTGTATAAGTGGACTGATTCTACCATTTTTTCTCCAAACTTTGGGAAGCTAAGGGGAGAAAATTAACTGAATGGGATTCTGTGTCTCCCCTAAGCATTTCAATAGAGCCTATAATGATAAGATAATTATGCAATTTTAATTCATCTCCAGTGCCATTACTTTCTTCTTCTGACCCTCCTCAAGATAATTTAAATAGCTGTTTAAACAAATTTGACAGTTCTTCCTGGATTTGGGATTAGTATGAAACCTGAAATACTTTCTTCTTACTTTTCTTTAACAAATATTTGTGCTTGTGTTTGACATATTTTATGATGATTAAATTCAATGAGAATCAAAGAGATATTTAAGTCAAAAAGTCCATAGTTCATAAGATCATGAACTACCCACAGCTAATATTTCACTCTGTGATAACAAGAACAAGTGCTGAGAGAAGCTTTCCTGGTGAGCAACGTGCCCAGAAATTTGAAACCGCTGTTTCCATAAATGATAGCAGAATTCTTGAATTATCTCAGTCTAAGAGCTCACTTAGAATACACTGAAGCCTGTTAGAGAACGGTGAGAATGAAGCAACCCATACGTTAAAGCTGAGTTTTAGAGACTCAATCGCAATTGATTTGCAAGGACTAAAAACTGTTTAATAGTGATTTCAAGTTACTTGGCTATTTATTGATTGCCTATTGCATGCTAGGCAACATATTGGATGCTGATAAGAAAATGGAAACAGTCCCCGTTCTCACAGAGCTTACATTTTAACAGGAGAATAAGACAATAAGTATTCACATACATGGGCTAATATCACAAATAGGTAATGATCACTGCTTTGAATAACTACGTTGCATGACAAGATAAAGGATAAGTGGGGAAATTACATAAAATGAATCTAATTATGTAACCCCAGCTTGAGACAAAATATTTTTAAAATAGTATAATACATAAACAAGATCAGCCAACATTCGCAAGTCATTCTTAAGTCATAATAAAAATACAATTATTCCATATTTGTGAGCCAAGCACATGACAAGTGTCAGTGATGGGAAGTTTCATTTAATTTTGCAAGCTAGAAAAAGGACCTTTTTTTTTTGCCAAGATACTTAAAACTCAAATTCACAAAATGCCTTCCCACTTACATTCATAATGATGCCTCCTCACCCACAGGCAACTCTCACTTCCCACCTCATCAGGTGGAGAGATCACAAACTTTTGGTTATGTAGCAAGCCCTTCTGATCATGGAGAGTTCCAGTTGAGTCATGAAAAGCGAAAAGTTCAATCAGTTGCCCAGATGTATTTATTGCCAAATAACTAGGTACTTGGATACATCTGGACAGCCGAATGAACTCTTAACTCCTCATCTGTCCAACAAGACATTGTTTCACAACTTCAGAATTTCCTAGATAAATGGGAGAGAAACAAATAAAAAGCCACTTTGGATTCAAAAAGTTGATTTGGTTTTGCAGTACCACTTGGTACTGTTTTATATAGTACTGCCATAAAATGTATACATCACTTTAAAATTCAACAATATCTATGATGACCTATTAATAAAGTGAAATTAAAATATATCACGATATAGTGTAATAATTTACATAAAGTCACATTCATTTAGGTGTCACTCAACATCTCAGATGCTGAAAATCTGTGATGAGCATAAAGCTTTTAGGCAGAATGGTCAGAGATACACATTCATCCTGACTGCTCTTTAGCTGATATGTGACTTATAATAAGTCATTGATCACTTTTAGGCCTGAAGGGTTTCACTCATGGCCTTAAAAACTTGCCATAAATGATCTCTAGACCTTCATCATGCCCTGAAACATTGGGATATTTCTAAATAGGTAACTTTGGCTTAGAGTCTACTTATTGCTAGCTGTCAGATGTAAAATATGACATTCAGGTGAGAATACCTCTACATTCAAAGGGAAGATGAAGGTGATTTGTGAGTACTCTCCTAATACAGAATGCCTCTCTTTCAGGTCACCAAGCATGTATTCCATATCATCTCTTGGCTCTACTTTATTAAGCTAATCTTAAGTATATATCTCATTTTTAAAGAGTTAGGAGAACTCACAAACCCAGAGAATTTAAAATTAAATTACTTTTAATTTTCTGATTATTCTGTCTAGAATATTTCAGGCAGTTTTGTGCCATCTAAAGTTTAACATCCACTCCACTGGGTGTGACGTGCCTCTAGAATCCATTTCCTGTTTTGTGTACTCTGTTACCATTTCATTAACTTATAGTCAAGAATAGCAGTTCTGCTGGGCAATTTAAAAAAGATTCTGTTTCTTGCACTGGTTTTGTAAACTTTCATGACAGATGCTGTCAATACTTTGAGAAAAAGCATGTCTACCTTATAACTACCTTCTATATGATTAAAGCTAAAACACCAGACCACAATTAACATGAATAGCTTTACCTTTACCTTTTCAATTTTTTTTTAGCTAGTTTCATGGAGAATTTTGCTAATTGTCCTCTCAGAGTTCTTTGTGTGCAACATAACTTGCAAAATAGAACCAATCTGCGAGGGTTTTTAAAGCAACACAAATCCTCAAATACTCTTGCTTATAACTTCAAAATGTATGGTTGTGCAAGCATCTGTCTGGTAAGGGTGAAGAATGAAAGGAAAGATGGTTAGGCACAAATCTTATTATTATCATTCTCTAAAACAGCATAATTTGATATGCTGAAATTATTTTATGACGATTCAAAACCCTGTGAATGAACATTTTTCTTTTAATTCATTAATTGAATCTATCTGAGAGGCAAAGCTGGGGAAACAGGAAAACAGAAAGCTCTCATTTGCTGGTTTATTCCTCAAATGTCCATGATGCCTGAGCTGAAGCTTGCAGCCAAACCTGGCTCTCCACTCACGGCTAAAAGGGACACAACTACTTAAGCTGCCACTGCTGCCTAACACGGTCTGCATTAGAAGAAATCTGGACTCAGAAGCTGGACATGAAGATTGAACCCACACACAGTTTTCCTCATGCTTTTCAAATGGGAAAAGTAGCTTAGTTAATACTGAAACATATAAAATATTGATTGTTGAAAATGTGGGGAAAAATATCTCATTTGTGGAAAGAAAAACCAGATTCTTTACAAAAGCCACTGGTTTTATACCAATTGCAGGGTCTTTTTCTAAAATATTTCTACTGTACTACACTTTTCTTACACTGCTTTACAGTTTTATCTCAAGGGAAAGCAAATTTTAAGCATAAAAAGTCAATGTATTTCTTAGGCCCTTGAGAACACTTGAAATATGGATTGGGATGTTAGATAGTATCAAAGAATTATTCCTAAAATTGATAAGTTGGATTATAGCATGATCTTTTTGCAAGACCATACCTACAAGTCTAGTAATGCACACATGAAAATGATATAAAGTGATTTAAAATAATTCAAAAACAAAATGGAGAAGAGAACAGGATAATCAAGCGTCATGAAATCTCAATAATTACTGAAACTAGATGATGAAAACATGAAGAATCATTTACTAATGTCTCTACTACTGTGTATATTTGAAAGTTTGTGAAAAGAAATTGGAAATACAAATAATATATGCTTCCAGGTTACATAGCATGTAAAACATTAATTGTTCTCAAGGATGGAAGCCCTCACTATTTTATAACCAAGTTTAGATTTTTTAGCATCTTCATATGTCACCAGTTCAGTTGCTGAAGACAAAAAGAAGCAAATCAGAGGCCAGCATTGTGGTATAAAGTGTTAAGCCATTGCTTGCAAGCATGACATCCCATTTGGGATCGCTCATTTGAATCCTGGTTTTTTATTTCCACTCTAACTCTGTGATAATGCACCTGGGAAAGCAACAGAGATGGTCCAAGTGCTTAAGCCCTTGCAACCTGTATGGAAGACCTAGATGGAGTTCTAGGCTCTTGCCTTTGGCCAGGCCCAGCACTGGCCAAAATTGCAGGTAGAAATTGCGGGTGTGAACCAGTAAAAGGAAGATCTCTCTCTCTCTCTTCTCTGTCTTTCACTCTGCCTTTTAAATGAATACAATAACAAAATTAAACTTTAAAAAGCTAAAAATAGTATTTTAGACATCTTATAGAATAATGAGAATGACATATTTTCCCTGATAAAAAGTTGGTGTTTCTTAAAATTATACAGTTATCTTTTGTCTTTCATGACTTGTGGCATACTCATTAGATAATATGATAATGTATTTTGAGAAAAGTGGTCCTTGGGCAAACCACATTCACAATAATAATTTACTAAGATCTTTTATTTTATTTATCATCATCACCCTCTTCATTTAAAAGCTTAGGACAGCTTGAGCTTCCTTATCTAAGCTCTCCAGGAAAGACTCTAAAACAGTAATTTCACTAGGTGAACAGTAGAATCACTAGCAGATTGCAACTCTACTTTAGCAAAGGTCTTAAGTATCTTGCAGGATAAGTGATCCCATAATGCATGATTGGGCATAATATTTCAACATCAGTGACTAAATGCATTGAAACATTGCATTGACTAAATATTGTGATTTCCTATTGGAAACCTCTATTGATTCAGCAAATTCATGAAGAAAATATATCGGGTGTAAATCATCACTAAAGTATGGTGTGGCACCTTTGCCTCACCTGAATTTACAGACCTGAACTGTAGGTAGAAGTAGGTTAGCAAGAGGACCTACATTTGTTCACTCATCTCGGAGACTAGATTTCACAAGCTCATAGAAATAATATGCAAATCATGCTTTGTTTTTCCAAACTGCTTCTGATATGACATTATGCACTATTTAACTAAAATATATGCATTAGCATGAAGATGTGCTCAATGCATGTCTGGAAAAGACACACACACAATGAAAGACTACTCACTCATAAAAGAGAATGAAATCCTGTCTTTCACAATGAAATGGATGCAAGTGGAAAGCATTATGCTTAGTGAACTAAGCCACTCCCAAAACATACAAATTTCATATATTTTCACTAATATGTGGCAATTAACATAGACTACAAAAAATATAAATGAATGAACTGTACACTCTGGGATATGTTCGTCATTTTAGTCTTTGTTTATACTCCTGTGGAACTGGGATCTTCCTATTTTTTATTCATTGAAACTTTTGATCTGTGGAAAATAAGGCCTGCCAAATATAAAGTGGATTAAAATGACGTCTCAGCAAAAATTGATGAAGAGAAGCAGAAAGGGGGAAAGGCTGTAGGGGAGTGAGGGAAGTGGGATTGTCTTCTCACAACTATATTCATGTTACACTAAAAGTAGTAACACTACTTATTCTTATATATTTTTTAATAATATAATGAGAGTTTCTATGTCACAAGAAGCCCTGTTCCCTCCTTTTAAAAATGGCAGCTTCTGGCTGAAGTTAAAACAATTTTTTTTATTCATTTGAAAGGCAGAGTTATAGAGAGAGGAGTAGAGATAGAGACAGTGTTCTATTTGCTGGTTCACTCTCCAAATGGTCACAATAGTCAGAGCTGGGCCAGGCTGAAGCCAGGAAGCAGAAGCTTCCTCTGGGTGTCCCACATGGGTGGCAGGGGTCCAAACACTTGGGCTATCTTCCATTACATTCCCAGGCACATTAGTAGGGTGCTGATTTGGAAGTGGAACAGGTAAGACTTGAACTGGCACCCATATAGGATGCAGGCAAAACTGGTGGAGACTCAATCTGCCATTCCACAATGCTGGTGCTCAATATAGAACTAGTTTTAAAATGTTGCTACTATGTTTATAAAATAAAATCCACAAACATTTAATGACCACCTACTATATGTCAGGTACAATGACAATGAGTTTCACTGCCCTTTAACAGAAATTCTTTTTATAGGAAAAAAAATTGTGAGATTGAAATAGGTTAAGCTGTATTTTGTAGTAAATGTCACAGTGAAGATTCTAGAGGAATACTTCAAAGATGAAAAGCAAATGCAGCATTTAAAAACACAATATCTTCCAAGCGATTATGTGTTCAACAGGGCATTGTTCATTTATTCAACAATGTGGATTTGATATTTACTATATATTTGGCAACAATCTAGACCCTTGGATTATATCAATGAATAAAGCAAAAATCTCTACCCATAGAGAGATTAAATTTCAATCTTTCAATTATCAGTTTTTCCTAACTTAGAATTCATGTTAAATTCATTGATATAATTTCTAAATGTTTTTAAGATTTTACTCATGTGTTCTACAAGTCAAGGAATGAAATTTATGCAAGCTACTTTGAGCAAGTGGCCTCAAGCCTTAAATATATTGCTGCATATATTTATGTCTATATTCACAAATATTCTCTGATGAAAATTAATTCTTCCACCATCTGCTGATACTGGGATTCTGAAACAAAATTTGTTACTACATTACTTGCTATTGTAAGAAATATTTCTTCAGTTATAAAGTCTTCTGTTAAACTACTAAAATATTTTCATCCAAATTAAAACCATCTGTGTAGAGAAACAGCTAAGAAAATGGAAGCCAAAGACAGAAAAGCTGGCAGCATAGTGCTTCCTCAGTCATTCATATTACATTATATGTATACAGTTTGGGGAATTTTTATAGGTTCAACAAAGCACCTGTTACTCAGAGAAAGGTGGAAATTATTCTAAATGATCATTCCAATCAACTTGCCAGAAACTGGGAAGTTATATTCATTAATCAGGTACCCAGCTCCTGCCAATATCTAGAAGTGTATTCATTAGCCTCCTACATATCTTTTGGCTTAATACCTTGTTTCCTGGCAGTAGAGAAGTTATTAGCATGGTACTTTATAAAGTTTATGTCACTGGCTTTATTATTATTATACTCCCTATGAAGTGTTATTAAGCCACCATCTTTTGGGTCTAGGATCAATAGGGAGAAAAACTAAGAATCTGCTTGATTTTGTCATTCCTATAAAAATTGCTCAACATGAAAAAGAGTATGAAAAGGGAACATATAATAATAGTCTATATTAACTACTTTATCACAGTATGGCAGACACTATAGTAAATACTTGTATATATCTTTAATTATTTCATCTGTACTATGACAACAATATGATACTAGAACTTAAAAGAAGTTGAAATGTCAAATTACCACATAAAGCTAGGATTCCATTTAAGATGGATTGCACTCCAGTGTTTGTACTTTTTCATCCCATATAACTGCATCTTGTGTAGTTCTATGATTCTCATGAGAAACTATAACATTCTCCAAGATGAGAACTCCATTTGTTACCCTCTATGTCTAATGAGCATGCCCTCAGGGAAGGTGTTGAAACAGGATATCTGAAGACCATCCAGTTTCCTATTTTATTATTTGAGGGAAAATCCTGAAGAGCTAAATGATTTGTTCACTTTCCTTATGTTACTTTTTGTCAGTGCCAAGATTAAAAGCCAGTCTTCGTTCCCTTTCCAGTCCTTTGATTCTGAGCCTTATCCATGGCAAAGGGTCCCTAAGAGTCATATTACACTACACATAACATCTCATGTTCTTCCTTTACACTGCGTGAAGGAAAATAAAGGAAGTCAGGCACAAAGACAGACAAAAAAAGGAACAAAGGAAGGAGAGGTAGGAGAAAGAAGAAAGGAGAGAACAGAAAGAAAAAGGTGAAAGGAAATCATTGTCCCTAAATCTTTATTAATTAGTAGATGTCTGGAAACTCTACATGGTTATGTTACGTGTGCTGTTCCAGGGACAAACTCTGGCAGGAATATGCTGGCGGGATTATTCTCAAACATAAGTTGTTTATGCAAAAACTTTGTTAAATCTCACAGTTGCTTTCTTGATCATTTAATTTATTCATAACAATAGCTCTGGAACTCAGTGATTTTTAGTTATAATTAACACTTCCATGGACTAGCTCAAATAATTAAAGAATTTTGTTCTGTAGAGAAAACATGTTGATTTACTGGTCCAAGTAAGTGGTATGGAGATAGTCCTAACAATTAATATTTCTAGATTGTTACTGTTATGGCTTGTGAATTTAGAATAATTGGCCTAATTGTAGGTAGGTAGAACAAAATTCATGGCAGGGGGTGGTGGTTAAATAGCAATGGGACATGGGTTTTGTCAATGGCTCAGGTACATTAACAAAAGCAACTCACAAGATGATTTTGCGCTTGATACTACTAACATGATTGCATTGCGCTAGTTGTTTTGAAAATAGACATCTGGAGAGAGAGCGAAGATGGCCGACGTAGGAGGAAGGCTGTGAGGGAGCGTCTAGTGAGAGAGGGATAGAACGCTACAGAAGCAGCAAAGAGGAACAGCAGGGAACCGCAGGGAGAGGTCCGTGAAGCTCCCTGGGACAGTGTGGAGCCAAAAAGATCCACACAACTCGGAAGAACAACGAGAACGGAGCAGGGCAAAGGCAGAGAAACCGACATCCCACTCCAGACCTGCTGAGTCACTTTTGAAAACGGCCTGACGGGAGACGCGGCCAGCTCGGAGGCGGGGAGATCAGGGGGATCGTCACCGGCGGGAGGCCTTCGGCAGCGGTGGAGGCAGACTGCAGCGGCCGGACGTTTGGTGAGCTGGGGGTTGACGTGGCAGCCTCCGCATTTCTTGCCCCCTGCTGAGGCTCCAGCCTCAGAACGCGGAGCAGACGGCCGAAACTGTTGGGTCTGTGTGGAACTACGCACAGTGGTGTTGTGTTGGTGGCTGAGGGGGCCCCAGGAAGGCGCATCGGATGTTCCTGCGCTGAGGGGACCAGTGCGGCTCGGTGCGCAGAGGTAGCTGGCGAGGGTCTGGAGTCCCCCACATCCTGCCTGGTGAGTGCTTGAAACCACCAGGACTCTGAACGCCGCACCGAGCGGGCTGGGCGCCCCGCCTGCAGCAGCAGCACCTCCGTAGCGCAGGTGTCAGGTGTCAGGAGAACTCCTGCACCAAACTGACACGGTGCGAACCTGCCGCCGTGAAGTCATTATAACAGGGCGCCTGGGCCACTCCTCCGCTAAGGGCCTGTGTGGGGGAGCCACACGGGAGCAGGGGCTCTGATCACCCACACACCACGAGTGGTGGATTCACTGCATAAGAGCCACGCCTGGAAAGTGCCTCACCCACAGTCCCGTGTGTGGGAGACGCACCAGGTGGGCTCTGAAAAACCCTGCAGTCCCTGACACGGAGAACGCAGGGAGAAAGCACATAAAACCTTCTACGCCCTGCGGATTCCCGTGAAGGGAGCACACCCAGAGAGCGCCTCCATCCCGCCACGCCCTGGGGTGTCACACCTGTAGAAGAGGTGCCCAGAGTGTGCCTGGAATCCACTGGGCCCCCAAGGTGGTGCTCTACAGCCCCGGGCCCTGAGAACGCACCAACGGTGCCTTGAAAATTACCACGCCCGGCAACACCACGCCTACAGGCTCCAATCTCTACAGGAAAGCACCTGACAGCCCCTCAACACACGGGTCCATTTGCCTCACCAGAATACACCAACGCAATGGGAAAAACCACCAGAAAGAGTTGTGCTCCAGATGAAAGAGCCAGCACCCCACCAAACAAGGGCCAAAAGCCATTATCAATATCGACGATACGAGATGAAGACATGGAAGTGTTACCAACAAAGGAATTGATGAAAATAATGCTAAAATCTCTCAGAGACGTGGACACAAAGCTGGAAGACCTCCAGAACCGCATAATCACCGAAATACAACAAATCAAAACCAAACTGGATGCCCAAGATAATAAGATTGAAAGCCTCATCAACAGAATAAATGCGGCAGAGGAAAGGATCTCTGAAACAGAAGACACACAAAATGAAAGTGCCCAGCGAATTAAACAGCTGGAGACAAATCTCAGCAAAACTAATAAAATGATGCAAGAGATGAAGGATTACCTTAGAAAATTGAATATTCGGATCATCGGCCTCCCCGAGGGAGTAGAAAGAGAATCTGGGATGCAAGCAGTGCTCGATGAAATTATACAGGAAAACTTCCAAAACACCTGGAACACGAATCCACCCCGCATACAGGATGGACAGAGAACTCCCAACAGACATGATCCAAAGAGATCTTCACCCAGACACACGGTGCTCAAGTTCTACTCCAATGAAGACAAAGAAGGAATCCTGAGACAAGTACGAAGTAAAGAAAAGATCACATACAGGGGAAAACCCATCAGAATCACTGCTGACTTCTCCGAAGAGACCCTACAAGCAAGGAGAGAATGGACAAAGATCTTCCAAGTCCTGAAACAAAACAACTGTCAACCAAAAATAATCTACCCAGCAAAGATCTCATTTGTATATGAGAACGAAATCAGATACTTCAATAGCAAAGAAAAACTAGAAGAATATGTCTACACAAAACCAGCTCTGCAAAGTCTCCTTAGAAATGCGCTAGTCCCGGACAAAAAGGAGGCAAATCACAAACAAAGTTGGCAAATAAGAAGGTCTCCAAACTAAAGGCCGCACCAACAAGACAATTACATAGGCAACAACACACACACAACACAATCACATGGCAGGGCAAAATTGCAACCTCTCAATTTTAACTCTCAACACAAATGGTCTAAATTCACCAATCAAAAGACAGAGATTAATAGAATGGATCATCAAACAAGACCCAACCATCTGTTGCCTACAAGAAACGCATCTAACCAGAAAGGATGCAAAGAAACTGAAAGTGAAGGGATGGAAAAAGATATTTCACGCCAATAGACGAGAAAAAAAAGCTGGGGTAGCTATCCTAATTTCAGACGAGATAGATTTCATTCTAACTAACATCAAAAGAGACAGGGAAGGCCATTTTATACTGGTGAAAGGAATGATCCATCAAGAAGCAATCACCATCATTAATGTTTATGCACCGAATCTTAATGCACCTACTTACGTAAAGCAATTACTTACAGACTTAAGGGAAGACATAGACACCCGCACAATTCTTGTAGGCGATCTCAACACACCTCTAACAACAATGGACCGGTCTACGAAACAAAAACTCAACAAAGAAACAACAGAGCTCACACAAACAATAGAACAACTGGACTTAGTAGACATATATAGAACTTTTTATCCTAAGGCCACAGACTATACCTTCTTCTCAGCGGTGCATGGCACCTTCTCCAGAATCGACCACATGATAGGACATAAAGCGAATCTAAACAACTTCCAAAACATTAGTATCATACCATGTACCCTCTCAGACCACCATGGGATGAAACTGGAAATCAACAACTCAAAACTCCCCAGGAAGTATAGGCACTCTTGGAAATTGAACAATATGCTATTAAACGAACAATGGGTCAGAGAAGAAATTAAAGATGAGATCAAAAAATTTATGGAAACCAATGAAAACTCTGATACAACATTCCAAAACTTGTGGGACACCGCCAAAGCAGTGCTACGAGGTAGATTCATCGCAATCGGAGCCCATGTCAAGGCCCAAGAAAGACGCCAAATACAGGAACTAACCTCACACCTCCAGGATCTGGAAAAACAGCAGCAGAAGAGTCCCACACACAATAGGAAACAAGAAATCATCAAAACAAGGGAGGAGATAAACCAAATAGAAATCAAAAAAACTATACATAAAATCAACAAATCAAAAAGTTGGTTTTTTGAGAAAATAAACAAAATAGACACTCCACTGGCCCGATTGACCAAAAAAAAAAACAAGAGAAAGTGAGAATCAATAGCATTAAAGATGAAAAAGGCAACATAACAACAGACACTGCAATCATTAAGAAAATAATTAGAAATTACTACAAAGAACTGTACTCCCACAAATTTGAGGACCACCAAGAAATAGAAAAGTTCTTGGACTCCCACCACTTACCAAAACTCAGTCCGGAGGCAACTGCAGAATTAAATAAACCCATAACCGAGGTAGAGATTGAAACAGTCATCAAAGATCTCCCAACGAAAAAAAGCCCAGGCCCAGACGGCTTCACTACAGAATTCTACAAAACATTCCGAACAGAACTAACCCCAATCCTCTACAAGCTCTTCAAAACAATAGAGGAGGAAGCAACCCTCCCAAACTCATTCTATGAAGCTAACATCACCTTAATCCCAAAACCGGACAGAGAACCATCAGAGAAGGAAAACTACAGACCTATTTCTCTGATGAACATTGATGCTAAAATTCTCAACAAAATCCTAGCCAATAGAATTCAAAAAATCATCAGACAGATCATTCATCCGGATCAAGTAGGATTCATCCCTGGAATGCAGGGATGGTTCAACATTCGGAAATCCATAAATGTTATAAACCACATCCAAAAACTGCAAAACAAGAACCACATAATAGTTTCAATAGATGCAGAAAAAGCTTTCGACAAAATCCAACACCTCTTCATGCTAAAAACTCTAGCCAAAGTAGGCATAGATGGGAAAATCCACAACATAATCAAAGCAATTTATGAAAAACCCAATGCCAGTATCATACTGAATGGAGAAAAGCTAGAACCCTTCCCACTGCGATCTGGAACAAGACAAGGGTGCCCGCTATCACCACTGCTATTCAACATAGTCCTAGAGGTACTTGCAGAGGCCATAAGACAAGAAAAAGAAATCAAAGGCATACGTATAGGAAACGAAGAAGTCAAGCTTTCACTATATGCAGATGACATAATCCTGTACATAGAAAAACCAGGAGACTCAATACAGAAACTGCTAGAACTTATACGAGAGTTTGGCAGAGTGGCGGGGTACAAAATTAACGAACGAAAATCAACAGCCATAGTGTACGCAAATAACACCAAGATGGAAGAAGATCTAACCAACAGGATACCATTCAAAATAGCAGAGAGAAGTATGAAGTATTTGGGAATAAATTTAACCAAAAGCGTAGGAGACCTATTCGAAGAAAACTACAAACTATTTAAAAAGGAAATTGAACAAAACCTCAAAAGATGGAATAACATCCCGTGCTCCTGGATAGGCAAAATCAATATCATTAAAATGTCTATACTACCACAAGCAATATACATTTTCAACGCAATTCCAATCAAATTGCCCAAAACATTCTTCACGGAACTGGATACAATGATTCAAGAGTTCATCTGGAAACACAAAAAACCACGAATAGCTAGAACCATCCTGAAAAATAAGAAGTTAGCAGGGGGAATCACAATCCCGGACCTCTGGACATACTATAGAGCAGTGGTTATCAAAACAGCCTGGTACTGGCACAAAGACAGAAAGGAAGATCAATGGAATAGAATAGAAGCACCAAAAGGGAACCCACACAAATACAGCCAATTAATCTTTGACAAAAAGACCAAAGACAACTCAAGCAAGTGGGAAGGCCTCTTTAGTAAATGTTGTTGGGACAACTGGCTGATAGCCTGTAGAAACAAAAAGATAGACCCACATCTATCACCATACACTAAGATCCAATCTACATGGATAAAAGACCTAAACCTACATCCAGAAACCTTCAAACTCTTGCAGGAAAATGTAGGGAATACCCTGCAAGACCTAGGAGTAGGTTCCGACTTTCTAAGAAGGACACCAAAAGCAATAGCAGTTGAGAACAGAATAAACAAATGGGACCTCATCAAACTAAGAAGCTTCTGTACAGCAAGGGAAACAATCAACAAAGTAAAAAAGCAACCCACAGAGTGGGAGAAGATCTTTGCACACGATATAGGCGATAGGGGGCTAATTTCCAGGATATACAAAGAACTTCAAAACAACCAAAAAACCAAAACAAACAAACCACTCAAGAAATGGGCACGGGAAATGGGCAAACATTTCACAAAGGAACAAGTCCAAATGGCAAACAAACATATGAAAAAATGTTCCAGCTCCCTAGCAATAAGGGAAATCCAAATTAAAACATCGATGAGGTACCACCTAACACCAGTAAGATTGGCCCACATAAACAAGAACACCAACAACGCTTGCTGGCGAGGATGCGGGGAAAAGGGAACCCTACTCCACTGCTGGTGGAGCTGCAAATTGGTACAGCCTTTATGGAAATCAGTCTGGAGAACACTCAAACAACTCAAAATCTGCATACCATATGACCCAGCAATAGCACTCCTAGGAATATATCCAAAACACCTGTTTTACGACAAACCAACATGCATCCCTATGTTCATTGCAGCACAATCAGTAATTGCAAAAACATGGAAGCAACCGAAATGCCCATCAGCAGAAGATTGGATAAGAAAGCTTTGGTTCATCTACTCCATGGAATACTACTCAGCTATTAAAAAAAACAAAATGCAGTTCTTTGTGGCTAAATGGGCACAACTGGAAACTATAATGCTAAGGGAAATGAGTGAATCCCAAAAGATTAGATACCACATGTTTGCCTTGATTTAACCTGTAATTTTTTGTTTGGTTGTTGGTTATTTTTTGAACCTGTCATTGATACTGTCTCAACCCAGATGTTTCGAAGAATGGAACTTGCATTATTTTTAACATATTGTCTACCCATTACTATGTCAATTAATTCCATAATGTTGTATATTGATACTGAGGCCTTGTTGGGGCTTTTAACTGACCGGATCTTTACTCTGTTAGACCTATCTTCAGACCATAGAAGGTCTCCCCAAGAGGCCACTGAACTTATCTGGACAATAAGACGCTGAACTTTATGCTAGGCATGTGTTTGCAAGCAATGAATCTCAACTGAACTTGAACTATGGTTATGCAACAAGGTGGAGGAATCCACCATGGGGGGAGGGGTATGGGAGGGGTGGGGGGAATCCCCAGCGCCTATAAAACTGTACTACATAATACAATGTAAGGAACAATAAAAAAAAAAAAAAAAGAAAATAGACATCTGCTTACAGCAATAAAGTATTCATTAGAGTTTAAGAGCCTCCAATGTCCTCTAGGCCATTATAGTTAAGTATCCATAGAAAATCTTTCGTCCATTACATACAAACAAAACAAAAAAGCACTAAAACGTTTGCATTGCGAAGTTAATAATATTTCTCTCAACCTTGGGATAAATCAAATTTGTGATTAGAGGAAGACAATTAAGGCTAGGATTACAAATGGTGAAAAAATTTGCCAGAGCATGTAGAGTAAGCAGAGCTAGGTTTGCTGAACCCATCCCAAGGAAGCAGCAGGCAAACAGGACAGGTGGGGCTGGCCACTGCTGCAATATTGATAGTAATCCAAGGGCTTGTAACCTTGTAGTGCAATTTCTTCTTAGGATGACAGTTACCATAGGTTTGCAAAGGAGTAATGGGGCAGGATATGCAGAGATTATCCATTGCAGTATGGACTAGAGAGTAAGAAACATATTTGTAACTGCAGTATTTCTTCAAAGTGAGTTTCTTATGGGCCAACCGATTTTCTCAATGGATTTTGCATCCCTGAGAAGATCTGTGAGGCTCATACTTTAGTTCACAAACTCTACCAATTGCCCTCAGACCACCATCCATACTGGAAGATAACTAAAAGAAAAAGGTATGTCAATTTCATGAATAAATACATTTTCTAAAGTTAATCTAGGGAAATGTCTGTTTAGAGTTATTCTGTTTAGAGTAACATGATTCATTATCAAAATATTTTAGGTAAAGTTCATCAATTTCCTAACATACAATGCTCATAAAATATTTTCTTAATGAAATAACTATCAATCAAAACTCATTGTACCTACTGGGTTTTTTTTTTTTACATTAAGTTTGCTTTTAGTAGAGTTGGAGATAAACCTTGTTGACTTGATTATGATGACAATCTCATTGTTAGTAATTACCTGGAAAATAATGTGAAAACTAAGAATCAGGAAGATTACATTACTGTATTTGCACAGGACTCGAATGGAAATCAGAAGTGTTTTCATGATATTATAATGAGAAGAATTTTCAATAATGCTGACAATTTATATGGATTCTTCATTTAAGTTATGAATTGTAGTTCAGGGATTAATGCTCAGTAGAAGCAGAAATTATTTCTTATGGTGAAAAAGTAGTACCAGTCAGCAAAACACTCCCTCCAGTCAATCCATTTTTGCAATAGGCTGGATTGCAGCACCGCTGTGAGGAGTCAGATGGTGCTTCGCCTTATCCAAATGGGAGGAAGAAGCCACCAGTACCTCCTTCTCGTGTCCTTTGGTTCTGGACAAGGTGCTACATTGGTGCCCATTGTGAATGAAGTTTCTCTCTCTATATATCTCTTTTTTTTTTTTCCTTTGAGTGACTCCCCTGAGATGCTGTATAAAAGATACTATTTTCAGTAGGTCATGGGTCTTTCCTCCCTTGGAGCCCCCTCCTGTCACTACAGCAGGAGCCCTCCTTTCCCCCTTTCCTAAATAAATCTTGTTTTGCAAACTAGAGTTGTCCACATGAAAATTCTTCTTTCCTGTGAGACAGGAAAAGAGGTTGCTGTTATGTTTTGGCTTGAATTCCCTGCAACATCACCTTAAGCTGAAATCTATCACTTCCAATAAACCAGTGAAAGAAAGCTTCATAGCCAAATAATCACAGTGGTTTGTTAAACAAGCAACAAGCTTTCAAATAGATGGGCTTTTCTGAAAGTTTTGAAGATGATACGTGGATCTTTAGGTTTTCTAGTTCCACTGAAATTTTACTATAACTTTATCAATATATGTTTTTAATCTGAATGTCTACAATGATATTGTCAATATGAATGTTTTTCATCTGAATGTCTACAATGATATTGTCAATATGAATTACTTTTAAAGTCCGTATCACTTTACCATTTTCTAAACAGACATATAGTAAGAACTCAAAAATATTTCCAGAATTTTTTTGAACTGAATGGACAATTCTTAAGTGTTTTTCCTGAAATTGAAGTTAGGATAGCTGACTGGTAGTCACGGAGAGTTTCTATTTAATGGTAATCGAAATGCTGTGTTTAGTTAAAAAAGAAAGGGCAAATCTTAAAATCTTATATTTATGAAAATTGATCGATTAAATTTCTTTACAAGAGTTAAAATAAGTAACATGCAGACTGGGTAGGGTCCCTGCTGGAGGGAGAAAATGGGGAGGGATTCCTTAGTTCCACCCAGAAGCTCCCTTTGAATTATAAAATACCAATCTCACTCCTTTGGGTTTCCCGTCTTACCGTGAGAATAGCAAGGAACTAGTAATGCTACCCTACTGCGTTTTCTGGTTACCCTCAGAACAGAAGAAAGTTACCCTCCTAAAGGCACTTTTTTCAATCTTGGGCCGGCTAGTCAGGACTGCAGTTCTGACCTTTTGGTGGATTTTGTCTCCACCTTCTGATTGTTAGCAGCAATTCTGTTTTCCCCCAAAAATCGTGCTTAAAAGTTTCCACTTGAATCAAATTTGGCAGTTCGTCTTTCTCTCTTAAAGGACCCTCTCCTGACTGCTATATGAGCAGGCTTCTGAGTTAATAGATCTTGCATTTGGTTGCCACGTTGTCCACATAGAAATCTTTAATATGAGACAAGAACTCAGGCAGTCTTCTCATCTTTTGCACAGTTTTCCCCGTAACAATATTACTAGCCAATATTCCTATAGATGATTACATTTCTTTTAGTTTGATTGTCCAAAGCTGTTAGGCTTCAATCAGTATTGATACTCGAATCCAAACAACTGGAGCGTATTTATGCAAACTTATTTTTATAGATAATATGGATAGTTGTGTTTTTTGCTCTTAAAATCATGAAATGAGTGCAAAAGAATCAACTTCTTGAGACATTTTTATTTTTAAGCTTAGAAAAGAAAGGAGAGGTAGATGTGGGAAAAGGTACATGTCCATTTCATTAAAAGCCTTTTTGCTGATACAAAGTCTGTTGGAAAATTTTCCTTGAGGCTTCTATTTCAGAGAGGTATATGTTCTCCAAATAAAACAACAATAATGAAATGAAGAGCCAGTGAATTAGGAAAGCTGTATTATGTCCATCAAACTTCAATACATGTTGGAACACCTGTCTGAACCCCTCCAGGCCTGATGAAACTGGGGGCAGAGTTAATCTGAAATCTAATGCAAAGCTTATTGTTCTAGAAAGGCCTGCACCTGACAACATTCCAAACTGCTGAAACAATGCATTGTGAGCTTCACCAAAGAGACTTTCTGTACACTCCCCACCCACATTATGAGGTTCCAGTGGTGCTTTTCCCCTCTCCAACGAACTACTTGAGAACAGACTCTGTTTTTGTTACAATGGAATGAAGTATAGAAACAAGCCCCCCTATCCTCTGCCCAGGCATTGTCTACCCCACTGCCTATCTTCCATCCCCAGTATGTCCCTGCTAAAGTCAAGTCTGCGTACCTAATCACTTTCTTTCTTTCTTTCTTTGAACTCTAAAATCCTAAAATCTAACATAATAGCCTAACATGATGGAACACTTTTTTAGTGACAAAGAGAGGTAGAGAGAGCTCATGTTGTCACATCTCTTGATAAGAGAAGCATGCCAACTCTACTTACACTTAGACAGGATTCATATTCTACTGCAAGGAATAATCCAATGCTTTATTGCACTAACGAAGTTATTATAAAATGAGAAGAATATGAGCGAGTACACAATCACCTGCCGATGCGAACTGCCATAGTGACAGGAGATATATTTATTATGCTCATAACTTCTTTCAACTCTGTAGATTTATGCCTTCTTTGCCTAGAAATACATAAATGAAGCATAATAAATGCAAGAAATTGTGGCAGCAGCCTTTGATTTTAATGAGGGAACTGGCAGGCATAGAGTCAGAAGGATCACAGAAAACACACCCGAGTTAGCAGTTTGATATTTCTTCTCCTCCATAAAAATCATAGATGTGCAAAGTTTTTTTCAAAATTGGCACTTTCATTAAAAGGATGCTGAGGCAATTGTTTAAGCTTACGTTCTCTGTGGTTGCTTCCCACTGAATGGACAGCAACCTGAAGGGCAGATGTGATTGCCTTTACCCTTGGTGTGCCCTAAGAAATAGCAGACATGAGCCTAAATGCTAGCAAAGGCTCCACCAAAAAGCATCGCTAAGCACAAATAGGAAAAAATCTACACCATGCTCTTCACTAATTTATTGAACAAACTGTCATTGAAGGTCTTCTACATGACAGGCACTGGACCTGGACTAGTGATATGGCAATAGGCCAAACTAGCAAGCTGCCTTGTTTTTATGGCTTTCTGTACACAATCACATCAATTTAATATTTTTATGATAAGCAGGTAAAAGCACAGTGCTATGTGAAAGTTTAAGTTTGGATAAGTTTGTCAAATATAAGTTCTTAGGTCCTGCCTGGTAACTTTGCATGTGCCCAGGATCCCACATGGGTACCAATTCATATCCTGATTGTTCCACTTCGTAACCAGATCCCTGCCTGTGGCCTGGGAAAGCAGTGGATGATGGCTCATAGCCTTGGAACCCTGCACCCATGTAGGGTACCCAGAACAAGTTCCTGGCTCCTGACTTTGGATCGGCTTAAGTCAGGCAGTTGCAGCCACTTAGGAAGGGAATCAGTGGATAGAATATCTTTCTGTCTCTCATCCCTGTAAATCTGATTTTCAAAAAAAAAAAATTCTGTTAAATATATATATATTTTTTTACAAAGCAGATAACAGGAACCCGAAGGTTTCAAATACGCCAATTTTTTTATGAAACTACAGGGTTATTTTGAAAGAAATTGCAGTTCTTTGTGGCCAAATGGGCCCAACTGGAAACCATCATGCTAAGGGAAATGAATCAATCCCAAAAGGTCAGATATCACATGTTTGCCTTAATTTAAGTTGAAATGCTGTCAATTTGTAAAAGGGTATCTGTGAAATGTAGTATTACATTGTTAATTAACCCCATAATGTTGGAAATGGTTGTTGATGTTATGTTATGGCATTTAATTGGTCGGAACAATAATCTGCCAGCTATGTCTCCAGACCAGAGTTGGTCTCCTCAAGAAACTCTTGAATTCAGCTGGGCAATAAGATATTGGACTCTATGCAAGGCACATGCTTGCATTGAAAGAAACAAGACTAGATTTGAACTGTAATACTGCAATAAGGTGGAGCAATCCACCATGGGGGGAGGGGAGGGGAAGGGAGAACATCAGAGCCTATGAAACGTTGTTATAAAATTAAATGCAATAAAAAAATTTGAATTACTTATAATTTTTTTAAAAAGGCATCACCACAGTAAATTTTATTCATATCCATGGTAATAACAACATTTTACATGTATGCATCCTGTTTTCCTTTGAGAATGTCAGTATTTTCCTGTCAAAAAGTTACACCTATTGCTAACTGAAGGCACCTCACTTACTAAACCACATATGATTTCACACAAGACACCAAACGAATATTGTGTCCTTAGCCTCCTTTATGAATGTTTCAATAATAAATTAGTTTACTCAAAAAAAAAAAAGAAGAAGAAATTGCATTCCAGTCTCAGGCTCAGCAGGTGCAAAGGCACTTGCAGTCCTTTGGCTGAGTGATGAGTATATTGAAAAACAAGAGGGAAAGACAGATATCATTGTATTCTAAGAACTACATACATGGAATTGGTTCTTTCTGCATTAATATCACATTAACCTGTGAATCATGCTGTAAAGCATACATTTGCTGGGACTCCGAGAGTGTATTGGCCAATTTCTTTGAAAAATGAAAAAAGCCAAAAAAAAATTTGTAATAATTAGCTTCAAAAGACATTGTATGTTTTTAAACATTTCTTTATTTTCATCTATCTGAAATCAAGCGAACTCACTGGTTCAGTCCCCAAGTACCAAGTACAAGCAGCAGCCAGGGCTGGGCCAGGCCAAAGTCAGAAGCCTGCGCCTCGATCCTGCACTCCTGTGTGGGTTAGCAAGGGCTGCCTTCTCAAATTGCCCTAACAGGATGCTGGATCAGAATCTAGAAGCTTAACTGGCACTCTAATACAGGCTATAAGCTCCCCAGGTGGCAGCTTCATTTGTTGGGCCACAACACTCTCCTAATATTTTAAAATATAGCACACAAATGTGTTTGTTTCATTGTTAAAAGTGACATGGTACAACTGGGTGCTAACACTCCGTAACAGTGGTGAGAGTTAAAATTCTAATGCTTACAAAACTGATTTCTCCTAAGGTCACCTTTCATTTTCAGCAACACTTAATTTAGAGCTGCCCTCTAGCGACTTCCACAGTAACTACCATAAGTGGTCATTTACATTGCTGGACAATGAGATTTTACACAGAATAAACTGCTCCCACCTAGAGGCAACAGTCTATGTGATGCAAATTAAATTCATGAGCTTCTTCCTTCATATTAAAATTAATTCTAAGTGTGCTTGACATACTTAAACACAATGTAAAAAGGAGACTTTCATAAGTTGCCACTAAGAAAATAGGTAACTCACCTCAAGCGTTTTCTCATCCCAATTTTAGTAGATCGATTTGGCAGAAAAAAAATATTGCAATTTGGTTTTCAAAAAGGCATAAAAAAGTGACTGTATCCCAGTTTGATTAAGCAAAACAAAAAGCATCACTAGAGTTTGCTGTAAATTTCATAGATTCATGTTTTCATTTTATGGAAGAGACTTTAAAATAGCAGCATAAAATAACAACTAATACTTAGGGCGCTAGTCTAGGATCACCAGTTTGGAAACCACACTTCCCCTGCCTATGTAAACCTATCTGCCCACTTGTCAGTCAAATGATTCCTTGCCTGGGATACCGCCCCTTACCTAGGACCTGAGGGGGGCAAAGGTGGTATCATGTAGCCACTCCCTTTTCAAGCCCCTGAGAGTCCATGCATAGGTGGGGTTCTGCTTTGGTCTTCCTACAGATGCATTGTGAGGATGGTAGGTAGAAACCTCTCTCTCCCTCACTCTTTGCCCTTCCTGGCCCACTCTCCCTGGACATGGCCCATGTGTGTTTGTATTCCCTGCCTTCTAAATAAACCTTACCACTTAAGAGGCAAGGTCCTAGGAAATAAACATTAGGTCATAACCTAGACGACAACAATACATTTTATGAAACAAATAACTTTGGTGCGTATGAATGAATGCATGCATGTGTTCTGAATTCCAGAATGCAATGTATTTCAATGCTGTAGAAATAATAGTAATTTAAAAAAAAAATGAAAGGTCCTGGAAGTCTTTCCATGGTCAGTGGTTAGTATGATAGGCAAAATTCTAAGAATGATCCTGAATGACTCTCATGTTGGTATGATTGTCTCCCTTTTGTTTGTGAGTGGAATATGTAAATATGGGATGTTACCCCCATATGTTGATGATACTTCTATTTTCTTCAGTTATTAACTATCTGCTAGCCTCATAGTTATATGATCCTTTATAACTTCTATTACTGTTTGTGAACTTTCTTGGCTGAGGAAAATTGGCATTTCCAGTTTCAACTGCTAAACCTCTAGCCAAATGGTGTAAGTACATGCTACACTTTCTTACATGATTTAAATAGCATGCATAATACTTCCTATTTCCTTCTGCAAATACTCTGGTTTCTCTTCACAGTAAATCTGATGCATCATCTTAGTAGGTACTATTGATAGGTACGGGTTTTGTTTTCAAGTCAGGTGGAAGGGAGAAGGGAAAGTGGCTACAGTTATGAGGATTTATGAAACCACTATAGTGTGAAATTCAAACTTTTTTACGCTGAAAACACATGTCTTTTGATTCCAGTTTTGCTGAACTTTTAAAATCCCTGCGTAGAGCTAGGATGCTGCTATATCACAAACTATGATGGATTGATCTAGTTTGATGGATAAGGAGCATCAGTGAAGAAAAGTTAGTATACCCTTAGAAAATGGATATACTTTCACTGCTCCTGCTGTGCCTAAGATGTGATCTTGCTTGAAGTTAAGGAGAAGGACTAATGTTTATGTAATTCTGTTCTACGCTGTATAAAGAATGTTCATACAACTTTGAGGAATTGACTCATTAAAAGCATGCTACTTGAATAACACAGCTTCATTAGTGACATTCATTTGTTTCCTAGGGTGAATAATTGATTCCTGCTGTTAATGAAAAGAGGAAAGTTTGCTAAATTCAATCTTAAGATATAATTAAATGGGAAGCCTGACATTAAGCTTCACTGGAACTCATCATTGTTATTGTGGTGCATTTAGATGGCCCTTTATTTGTGAGATTTGCAAGATAAATTACTTTCATATTAACTCTCCTACTGAGTGTTGGGAGTCAGGGTGAGTACATAATTCTATTGTTCAATTAACAAAGTGAAAATCTGCAAGATCCCATAGGAATTATTTCCTCATTTTAGCTACTATTTACCAATATTGGCATTCATAGCTAATATTTTCTTCTTAATGGGGGAAGATTTAAATTAATGTTTATAATACTGCTATTAAAAATTCATAGCTCTTCATATTGTTTCAGTGAATAAAGATCATGGTGTTCAGAATTATATAATACAATATTTTAAAATGAATTTTTCATGTTTATCACAACAAACTTGTAAAGGAAGACCGGAATGATCAAACTGAGGGTGAATTAAACACAGAGGGCTGACAGTTAAAGAAAAGCAGATATTCGGTATGAGGAAAGGCAAAAGGCTGGTGCGATTTGTTGTCTTTTGTTCCTATTCACACACACATATTTTAGACTTCCCAATCCTAGTTTTACCTATGGGGTATGAACGCTTATTAAAAACAAAGCACAAGAAAGGCCTAGGTTTTAAGCATATAATTATTCTATTTTATGTTTAAGGCCCCCTTTCAATGAAACCAAAGAACATGTCTATTTAAAATTCCCTCATCAAATAAATTTTTCATTGGTAAAAGAAAAAAAATGTCAAATTCCTGTGAGCTCAGATAAGTTAGATCATAGTTTAGGTAATAAAACTGTGGTGGAAAATGCCAGAAAACATAATTTTGTAGAGAATAAATTTAAAGTGAGGTGATGTGCTAATGACCCCTGCCCTCCATTTTAATGTTCTGATGGTAAACTGTGAAGTTATTTCACAAAGTATTTTTAAAAAAAAGAAATGAAGCTGTTCTGTCCCACTATAGCCTCCCAATGACACGATCCAGCAGTAATTGTGAGGTTACTAGTGAGCAATCCAGAAAACATGGTATTGGCTGTGAGGTTGGAAAGAGCTTTCTTAAAGACAAAGGAGATAAAAAGGATTTCTGGGACTGCAATGCAATCTGAGAACTGTGGAAAGTAAAGGAAATTGAAGAATATATTTAAGAAAAAGCAAATTAAAAAACAGCATACAATAAGCAGTCCTTGCTGTGGTGTTCTGGAAAAACTTACAGGAAGCCCTCAGCAAAAGGCACTATGGTCTGGAGGAGAAGGTAAAAGATTTTGTCATGGCATGAGTTTATGCAATGGTTAATCAAATTGGTCTTTTGTGACCATATGGATGACTCTGCAAGATATGTTAAATTACATAAGCCAGGCACAAAAAGATAAAAATACTGCATAATCTTATTTATATGGCAAATATAAAAAGATTGAAATTATAAAAACAGGAGAGTAGAATGGTGTTTAGTAGAGCCTGAGGGTTGGACAGATGCTGGTCAAAGTGTACAAAATTTCAGATAGAACAAGCTCAAAGGATCTATTGCGCCACATGAGAACTAAGGAGATAACAATATAGTACACATTTTTAAATTGTTAATATATTAAGTGCTTTCACCACAAGTAAAACATCTGTGAGGCAATGTATATGTTTAGCCACTCCACAATAGACACATTTCAAAATATCATGTTGTACATAATAAATATATATTTTTATTAAATAAATTAATGAGTAAGGAATATTGCCTTCATTTTTTATATTTTATTTGGTTGGCAGGGACTTGCAGGAAGGCCATAACCTTTTCAGTACATAGAGCCTTCTCCTCGATTTAATAGAGTTAACTGGTAACCTCAGTTGTGAAGAACCCTGAGGATTGTTGCTACTGGAACTTGGAGAACTGGCAAGTCATAGCAGTGATTTCATGGCTGAACCTTTGTGGTTACACATACAGGGTCTCTCCGTACTGAATCTGATGGTTACTACATCAGCAACCAGAGTCTAAGAGGAGGTCATGGCTTGGAAGGGTCTTTAAAACAATTAACTCTCATCAAAATGATTTCTATTTTCTTGGGAGATTCTGTCTGTACTTCGGGTAAGTTTTCTCATTTTTGTCCTAAAAAGTTATAAAAGAAATTTCATGAAAGTACTTCCAGCATTACAGTATCAATTTTTAATGTTGTAGAAAGAATGTATGTAATTTTGTAGAGGAGACAAATTATTCACTAAATGGCTAAACTAACAAACATTTATTGTTTGCTGCATACCAAGCATACAGTAACAGGTTTCTGGGGATTTGCATAAAAATGATGCTTAACAAGAAAGGACTGAAAATCAGCATAGAAAATTCATAGCAGAGGAACTTAACCACTCATTGACCTTCTATTCACAAACTAAGGACATTTTGAGAGTGTGGTGGCCTCAAAAACACAGAGTTCAGAAGAGACAGTGTATGTCGAATTTTCTCTGGGTAGATGGTCTGAGATGCAAAGGTGACATTGGGTAATGCTATCCTGAGTTTAAAACTTGTTATCAACAAGACTAAGCAAGAAACAACAGAGTTTATACCATCAACAGGATAAGTTTGAGGGCCATATTTGTGTTGAAACAATACAAAACAGGATTGTTTCTCAACTCCAAAGAGTTGTTCATTGAGGCTTTGCAAATAATATAAGGATGCATATATAATTATTTTTCTTAAAAATGGTAGAAAGAATGATGTTCATATTGTTTCTTCCACTTGTTCTTACAAAAATTCAGTCCTCCACAAAGAAAATTCTAACAGCTTAAAATTAAACTTGCAGTCAACTGAATACCCCAGGATATCAGATAATAAATAATGATGTGCATGAATCACAGATGCTATCTTTCCTATTGCATTACTTCCCAGGAAGCTGCACAAAACAAGAAAAAACATGATAAATGTGATTGTTACTGAATATTAGCTTCATAAAGCTCACATGGAACTTCAAAAAATATTTTTGCATCAAGAAACAAATAGGTGGCATTGATAATACGAATTTATTTGTATTCTAAGATAGGAAAACATTTCCTAGGAGTTATATCTGAAAGAAGTAATCTGGGTAATATGATATGTACATTAGAATTATTTTGCAAGTGGGCTATGGCTCAATTAAAATTCTGTTATCTTTCTTTGAGAAAAGTGTCAGAGGTCAACAGAATTTTTTTTAATGTTTATTTATTTATTTATTTATTTTGAAAGTGCAGATTTCCTGTTGAGAAGGAGAGACAGAGATGATCTTCTATGTGCTGGATCACTCCCCAGATAGAGCTGAGCTCATCCAAAGCCAGGATCCACAAGCTCTGGGTTGCCCATGTGTGCAGCTTCCCAAGGCTTTGTGCTATCCAGTTCTGCTTTCCGACGCCATAAACAGGGAGCTGGACTGGAACTGTAACATCTGGAACCTGCACTGGTGCCTATATGGGATGCCAGCCTTTCAAGTGAAGGATCCATGGCGCTGGGCCCTGTTTAACTTTGAAGTTAAACATCCTTCACAACCAAAGTGCTATCGATAACATTCACTCAGAATCATTCTTCTAAAACTAAAAGGTAAAGAAACCCAAGGAAGTCATTAGCTCAGTGTCCTTGCAGGCTCAAATCATACAGGATGCCAGCAAAGCAGGTTGGCCAACTATCCTAGGGCGCCAGCCCCAGTCAACAGAATTTTAAGAGAAGTAATCTGGGGTAAAATTCAAAGTATACCTCTAATCCACATCCTACCTTAGAACTATAAAATTTTTTCTAGAATCAGGTAAATTCTTGAACTCATCATAAACACTGCACAGCATTATATTCAAGAGCTTTTGGAAATTCATGGGAGGGTCAGGTGCTGTGGTGTAGTAGGCTAAGGTTTCACCTTTGGCACCAGCGTCCCATGTGGGCATGGGTTTGATTTCCTGCTATTCCATTTCCCATTCAGTTCCCTGCTTATGGCCTTGGAAGGCAGTGGAGGATGGTCCAAGGATGGCCCCTGCACCCATGTTGCAGACCCAGTGGAGGCTACTAGCTCCTGGCTTAAGATCACCTCAGATTTGGCAATAGCAATCATTTGGGGAGTGAGTCAGAGGATAGAGGATCTTTCTCTCTGACTCTCCTTCTCTCTGTATCTCTGCCTTTCAAATAAAGATAAAATGGATCTTTAGGGAAAAAAAGAAAAACAAAACCCATGTGAAACACATTATCATTTTTGGAAAGGATAATGTTTTACTTTTTTAATATTTCAGAGATATTGAGCTAATATAAAAGTCTAGCAATGTTATATATATATATAGCATATATATATAACATTATATATATATATAACATATATAACAAATATATATATAACATATATATATATATGCATGGGGATGAACTTGAATAATTGAAAGTTTACTTATTCAGTGCCAAATAAATACTACAACTACACAGAAGACAATTCATTTAATAAGAAATTAAGCTTCCCAAAGAATCAGGTACAATACAAACAAATGTGATTTTGTTTTATGACAGTTGAGCGCATTGGTAAACATTATAAGAGAAACATGTTGAATTGGATCAAAACTGACTGAGAAAGAAAACAACATTTGTTGAGAAAATGTATTCTTATGAAGAATATCAAATTATCACATCTAAAAATTAATAGATCACCTTGCTGACCACAGTATTCCAGTTTTGTGTATTGCAAACACATGAGCTGGAGTTGGCTGTGACTTCTAAAGTGATTAATTCAGAGATGGCCTGAATGAAGGGAAAATAAGCTAAAATAAGTTTGCAATGACTGAGTAGTCTAAGTTGATGTAACAATAAAATAGATGATGTAAATAAGCATGCAAAATAATGCTTAGTATGAAGCAATATGTACCCTTTAACAGGTCTGTATATGATTTGCTGAATTTTTTTTCGTAATTTCCATTTATTAGTAATTTCCATGTGGTGAAATGTACGCATATATGCAAATTTATTATTTTTGCTATTACTCATGAGTAATCTGTTTTGCTTGAGCTTTATACACCTACGGATGGCATCTATTCAAAGGTAGTTTTAGTTAAAAAGACCTTTCCTTTTCTGTTTTTCCTTCACTCTGTATATCTGCCTTTCCAATAAAATAAGTAAATAAATAAATATATAAATCTTAAACCTTAAGAAAAAAAATAGGAAAGTTTTGTTGGCAATTATAATAATATTTTGACACAAAATGCTGCCTTTTTAAGAGTTTTGATGAATCATCTTGCTGTTTTTTCATAGATAGAAAAATGATCACCAACGTAAAGGCTCTGCAAGTGGTACGGAACAGTGTGTTCTCATTGTGCTTTTTTTTTCCTTTAACACATGTTGATACCTTCTACCTTACTGGCAACCTTAAAAAAAAATGTCTCAGGGTGAGGAAAAATGGCTAATTGCTAACTATGAGCAATTCTAATTCAAGACAGGCTGGCAGTAAATAACTTGGGGTTAAGAGAGAATGAAAAGTTATTGGCCTTGCTGCTTTTTTAAATTATTATTACTCACTGAAACACATAATACAGCTCTTATCTTCAAAAAGAAGGGACATCTATCAAGTTCAAGAGAGAGATTTTTAAAATCCGTATGTGTCATCTTGAACAAGAGAAAACTATGTCTGTAAATTAGGTGAGAATTTCTGTGTTCCCCATGACATTCATTTTGTGGATATCATTTGAGCTGAACAATTTTTTTAAATTTCTTCTGCACTCCAGCTGAAGTATTGATGTTCCAAGTCAATGGTTCTCAACTGGGGATGACTCTTCCCCTCAGGAGACATTTGGCAATATCTGGCACCATTTATGCTTGTCATAATTGGAATTGCTGTTGGCATTTGCTAGGTAAAGGCTAGGGACACTTCAAAATAATCTGCAGCGCCCAAGACTGCTCTCCACAGCAGAGAACCATTTGGCCCACAACATTAATATTGCTGGTGGCAACTTAACCAATTAAAAAATCTTATTTTCTTTTCTTCTTCTTCTCCTCCACCTTCCTCTCTTCTTGTCTTCCTCCTTTTTTTGAAAGGCAGAGTCACAGAGGGAGAAGAAATGATAGAGATCTGCCATCTTCCCATTTGTTCTCCAATTGTGTACCACTTTGCCAGGCCAAATGCCAAGAGCCAGGAGTTCTAACTGGGTTTCCCACACAGGTGGCAGGGATTCAAATTCTTGCCATGATCTGCTGTGTCCCAGGATGTGACTTGGCAGGAAGCCTGAACAGAAAGTGGGACTGGGACCCAAGCTGCTTCCCCTTGGGTGTGAAAGGAGAAGCAGCATCTCACCTGCTAGGTTGGGTGGCTCCTTTATTTAAGTTGTCACTTAGGAAACATAGCTGTTTCCATTCAATTATGTATGTTTCACATATGAGGGTTCACATATCAAGAATTCATGGAAATGTGTGTCATATTACAAAACAAACCCTGAACATGTATTTCAAAAAATCTTTTTGCACCAAAAATTAACTCTTAAATTCCTAGGTTTCCGTTTCCACAAGTCTTTTCAAGTGTCTTCCTATAGCAGATCTTTTTCATCTAGCTTCAATTATCACCTTCTAATAGATGCTAAGTGCTAGGATGTTCTACATGGAGCTCTGCTAACCAGTCATCTGAAGCTGTGTTTTAAATCCCTGATATGGATATGCTTCTGTACGTATTTCCTTTCCCCCTTTCTTATCTCCATCATTTTCACTTCCTCTTCTCTATTTCTCTCTTTACCATATTTCTTATCCAACAAACCTAAAAAAAATAAGGCAAGCTTTTCTCCTTGTTTAGTACTGCCAGGAGAACTTCTAAAATTTGCTGTCTGTTATTCCATTCTTATTACAAATTTAGAAGTTACTAGGGGGAAGCTAAGCCACAAGGCTGTGGCACCAGCATTCCATATGGGTGCTGGTTCCAGTCTCAGCTGCTCCAATCCTGCTCCCTGCTGATGCCCTTGGAAAGCAACAGAGGCTGGAACAAGTCCCTGATCCTGAAAGCACACGAGAGACCAAAAAGAAGCTGCTGGCTCCCACCTTTCGATCAGTCCAGCTCCGGCCATTGTGAGCAGTTGGGGAGTGAACCAGCTTAGGGAAAATCTCTATAAAACATTAGTGGTGGGACATTGTATAACTCATCTTGATATGCAAAACAGATTGCTTCTTAGTAATGTGATCCTTGACAGCAGAAAATAATCTCTCTTATCCCTGATCTCCTATCTCTGAATGGTCACATGCTTCTTCCTATTCCTCCTTGTTTTGTTTTATCGTTAAGCTCCAAAGTCCCAGTGTATTATTTTGTACACAGTAGGTACTTACGAAACAATTTGTTAAACAAATTTTCTCTAAATCACTGACTTGCAAAAACTGTCTATGTCTTTTGCGATGGGAATAGGCCACTAACTTAGTTATAGGCTTGATACCCTAAGATATTTTCTAATTTGTCATGTAGGCAGGAGGTTGGTCACATCACTTAGTCTCACAATACCTGAATCACTTAGCATTGAGAAAGTTCTTTTATCAATGGAAGAAAAATTTCATCCAAAGTTTGTAGCATACACCAATTACCCAGACCAAGAATAACTGGAATGTTTAAAGAAGTTTAAAGACTATCACCAACTTGGCTCATGGTGCCAAAGGCCACATGCCTCTAGTTAACAACTCTATATGAGTATGTAATAAAGACCTTATACTGAATATTTAAATCTTTAACTAAATGTAATAAGGTAAGGCTATTTAATTTTCTAAGCCGTTTTAACCCCCTTCAGAATGTTGATAAGAATGCATTTTTTAAGATGTAGCTAACTGGAAAACTCATCAATTGTCTTATGATTACTTGATGCCTTATTATGAAACAAGTAAGTAGAAACCAGTGTTACTGTATGCTTGGTTTTATTTTTAGCTAAAATGTAATTATGTTCCATAGTGATATCTAGTGGTTATTAAAGTTTTTTTCATAAAATAAAATATATAACAGATAACATCACATTTTAGAGATGAGTGAAACTTTCACTGATTAGCTAATACTCAAATATTTAGAAGAAATAAAAATACTTCTAAAGTCAAAACTTGATTATCATTTCTCTTGAGAGAAGTACTTCACTATGAAAGTAGAATGTGATATTGAGAATATTTCCTTGGCAGAAAAATAAATCCTCAGTATAGTCTTCTGTGACCTTTTCTCATAAAGTTTCAAGAATTCTAACATGGTGGTGGTGACTGGATCAAAAGATACATATTTTTCCAATAAGCCCCCTGACAAGCATATTTAATGGAATAAAGTACCCATTTATACCAGTGTATGTTTAAACAAATCATCCTTCTAATATCACTGAAGATATATGATGTTACATTCCCTACCACTTGGAACTCATACATCACTTGAAATTCATTCAATGAATGAAGAAAGAAGAAATTATTAAGAGTTAAGAAATTATTAAGAGTTAATGAAGAAATTATTAAGAGTTGAGATTTTGTTAAGAATATGTGAAGACTTAGGGAAGCATGTAAGATAGAGAAATGATGAAACAAATTCCAGATACTTATTTAAAAGTTTACATTGTCAAAGACAGAGCTAACCAAAAAAAGGCAAAAGGTATATGACCAATTAGCTCTGGTTCTAAGTACAAACACTTTCTAGACTACATTTCTCATGAGTCTGTGACAGAGCACTAGAAGCATAATTTTTTATTGTAAAGTAGAATAAACCACTATTGTGTCACTTCTAATATTTAACGTTATGTTTCTCTTTTCGTGATTTCTACTTTTTTCCAGTCCTAGATATGACTGAACAATATAAGACCATTTGTAGCTCAGCAACACTTTTTTGCCATTGATTCCCATGCAATTAGTGTTCTGCTACTAATTAAAAAATGTCCACGGTAACAAGAGAGGTGTTTTCACATTTCCTTTAAAGACAAACCCCTGTTTTTCTCAACTATGTGACATTGATTAAGGAACTTAGTCATTTTAGCCCCAATTTTCCCTTCTACTGAGTGGAGTCGATAACATCAGTTTGATAGTGTTGTTAAAACAAGTGAGCATAAAAGAAACCAAGCTGCTTATTAGAAAAAATATCATGTAACACAATAAAAATATTGCTTCTCCTTGAAGTGATACCTTCATTGAATGAGTCACCACTCTTTCCAGTCCATAAGGGATGCTGTCAAAGCCCCAGTGTTGAGGCCAGTTCAGAACACAATGAAATTAAATAATTCTCACAGTTTTTCTAGTATTGTCCTAACAGTATCAACCAGTTTTTATCACAGAGAATGAATGAAAGCATTACATGCATACTACTTTAATTCTGTATTAGATGCATTCTGTTTTAATGTTCACCTCGAGTTAACATACAAATATTCAGGACAGTACTCCTTTATCTTAGAATCGACGTTTTACTATTTAGTTATGAAGATTGCTTAGTATGGGGTAACAAAAGCCTTTTTGTTTCATCTACTCTTATTTGTGTTACTTCCTATAATATAGACTTTAAGCTAAAATGTTCTCATTCTATTATATTTTCTTTATAGAAAAACATACAGATAAACAATCAAAATAATGAGTGCTAGTTTGTGTTTCTGCCCAGTACATTGTGAAGGGAAAAGAAACAAGGAAAGGCAAACTGTGATGCTTTAAACACCAGGCATTCTGCTAGGAACTTTCACATGGTGTTTAATTCTCAATCAGAACCTGCAGAGGAGGAAATGGTTGGGCTGCAAGTTGAGAGTTCTTAACTAGATAGAGATGTCTCAAGACTCAGGAAAGGTCATGCTCATTCTCACGGCTGGGAGGAAATGTGCTGCCTTTTTGGAATGCTGCTCTGTTGTGTTGACCAAAATAATTCCTCCCCCAGGAAACAGATTTTCCAAAACAGTGATAGACATGGCAGATGCCTTAGTTAGAGATTATGCAGAAAGTTGTGTCATGTCTGTTCCTATTATTTGAGTAAAAAAAAATGAAGTGTGTCTCCAAAGCTGTCAAATTGATACCTTTTATAAATACTGATTTTTTAAAATAAGAGATGGGTTTTCTCACAAATGACAAAAAATGTTCCCAGCAAATGTGAACTTAATTTCATTTAAAATTACTGTATCAGAAACCAAACTTAATCTACCATATTACAGTTCTGTACTATTAAGCTACTGGTTAATATTGGAATAATTTTTATATTAACATTACAATAAATAATAATTCATGGCAGTATATTTACATGATTGGGATTATAATGAATCATTCTATGTGTTATAAATACGATGTTCAATCCTCTGCATTTATACTGAAAGAGTACTTTGGGACATGACAGAAATGCCGGTTATCTCTGTTTGTTAACAATATTTTTAAAAGGCAGGGAGATAAGAGAGCTAGACAGACACACATAGGAAGGGGGAAGGAAGCCTCCCATCACACGTACACAGAGGAAGAGAGAGGAGGGAGGGAGAACATATCAGCCAGTGGTACATGGCCCAAATGCAACAGTCAGGATTGGGCCAGTCATAAGCCAGAGTCAGGAATTTAAGCCACATCTCCCTGTGGTGTCAGAGATCCAACAACTTGAACCATCACCTGCTGCCTTCTGGGTACTTGCTCATAATCAGGAAGCTAGAATTGGGAGCAGAGCTAGAATTCCAACCTAAGTATTCTAATACGGGCTGCAGACATACCAAGTATTACCTTAACTAATTTGTTGTCAAATGCTCATTTCTGCTTCTCCTAGTTTAAAGCATAAGTTCCTGGCTAGTTAAATTGTACCAATAAACTCCACTAATGCTAATTAAATAAAATGCCTATTTATATCTAATTTAGCATAAGAAAAACTGAAGTCAGGTCATTCTGGAAGCTTGACTAATACAATATTACTAAAATAGATGAACATTCTATATAGATTATATAGATACTTTTGGGGACAGTGTTGTGATGCAGTGCGTTAAGCCACCATTTGCCTAGCAGGAACCCTGTGTCAGAGCCCTGGCTAGTCTTCAGATCCAGCTTCCTGCTAATGCTTCTCGGAGACAATAGGTAATAACCCAAGCAAGTATTTGGGCTCCATGTGAGAAACCAGATGGAGTTCCTGGCTTGTGACTTTTTTTCTGTCCCAGACATTGCTGCTACAGCCATTTTCCCTCTATCACTTGACCTTTCAAATAAGTTAATCATCTTTAAAAAGTTAATTTACAATAAAAACTCAGGATTTTTTTAGGCAACTTTGTGCCATGTAGGTCAATGGCTATAGCATTAGCCCTTTTTCTTGATGCATATGAATTTCAACTTCAGGTTTGTTTTCTTAATTGCTATCTTCTGTGAAATAGATGAAACAAAATTCAACATTTATGACAACTTTAACATAATGAGGTAACAGAGAAATTTAATGAAGATCCAAGGCATTGTAAAAAATGAAGAGCTTAAGGCATTAAAAACTACCAAAGAATGGAGTTAGTAAATGAAAATCAACAAACTAAAGTGTGCACTAAGACTATAAAGGTAAGAATATTAATTGCATTTATATGCATATATGAATTATCTATCACAATTTAGTTGATTAAAAATCAGTAATAATTTTCAAAACTTATATTACTCTGAAATTGTAGTGCTGAACTTTATAGATCATACCAGATTGGTCTTGAGGTGAAAGACAGATTTCTGACATTAACTCTGATAAGGGATTTAAATTTTTTTTTCTAAAGAAAGCCACAGTAAAAGTTAAATGTGTTATGTACCTGCTGTTATAATTATCTATAATATTATTTTAAAAATTCATTTAGGGCCCAGCATGGTGGTCTAGTGGCTAAAGTCCTCACCTTGAACGTGCCAGGATCCCATATGGGCACCGGTTCTAATTCTGACAGCTCCACTTCCCATCCAGCTTCCTGCTTGTGGCCTGGGAAGGCAGTCCTGCACCAGGGTGGGAAACCCGGAAGAAGTTCCCAGCTCCTGGCTTTGGATCGGCTCAACTTCATATATGGTTGTGGTCACTTGGGGAGTGAATCATCAGACGGAAGATCTCTGTCTCTCCTCCTCTCTGTATATTTGACTTTGCAATAAAAAAAACTAAAAAAAATTCATTTAATAAATATATAAATATACCAAGTGGAAATAATAAGGGCAAAATTTTTCCTTTTATCTAACGTTGCCAATTTCCAAATTAAATAAAATATCTTCAACTTTGGACAGCTTAAAGAGCTTGCATTAAAAATAACTTGCAAAGCATTATTTTAATTAGCGATAACCTTGCCCATCTCAATAGACTTATTACCTTTTATAAATAAATCAGTCAGACATTTTCACATTGAAATTTCAGCCTCAAGTGAAGATGACTATTCTATCAATAAACTGTCCAAAGTTACCATTTGAAATAACTTATAAAAGCAACAATAAAAAGGAATGCTCTAATTGTGTTCCACGCAATTTGTTCAGACGCATCAGACTGCCTATATTTTTTCTCTTTGTATGAAAGAGAGCTCTAGTGAAAATGAAATCTGTGGAGAATTATTTCTGGAATGTGCTTTGAAAGTAGGGAAGCCTAAAAGTATTCCTTTAGCTGAAGCCAAAATTTGGATAACCAAATACTTTTAGAAAAGACACATTTTAATCATGCATGAAGCCAATTAAATACTTAGAGTATGTAGTGAATGCTTACAGGGAAGAGCTGGCAACAAAGTTTACAAAATCCATCTTAATTTCTCTTGGTGCTTTGAAAAAGATTTGCTCTAGATTAACAACTTTTTATTAAGGACTAGATAATGTGGAATTTCATTGACCTGAATGGTAGCATTCTTAACGGGGTAAAAGTAGGGGCAAAATAGAAATATTTCATTCTTATTTCTTTGCCTGTAAAAAAAATTAGGGGTTAGCACGTAAACCTTCTGTCGGCAGCACCGACATCCTGCACAGGTGCCGGTTCTAATCTCTGCTGCTCTGCTTCCAATGCAGCTCCCTGCTAATGACCTGGGAATGCAGTGAAGGTTGGCCCAAGTCCTCAGACCCTGCAGTCATAGAAGCAGCTCCAGGTTTTTGGCTTCGGACCAGTCCAACTCTGATCATTGCAAGCATTTGGGAAGCGAATCAGCAGATAGAAGCCATAAACCAAGAATTCAATCCAAATCTTCCATGAGGCTGGCAGATGCCCTGTCACTTAGCCATCACAGCTGCCTCTCAGGGTTCGCGGTTGCAGGAAGATGGACTCAGGAGTGGAACAAGGATTCAAGCCCAGGCACACAGGCATCTCTCTGTCACTCTCTCTGTCTCTCCTCTTCTTAAATCTGTTTTTCACATAAAAATAATTGTTTAAAAATTAAGATAAAACAATTTCATCAGAGTCCTTCTTCTGGTAAAGTATTAGGAATTCATGATAACCAACTGTTATAAACCTGCTTCAGATAAATACAGGCCCCTAAGGCAGACATTTGACACCTTGGTAATCTAAACATTGATGATCCCTTTGGTTATTGATGTTCTAAATTTCAGTTTGTGTGAGGTAAAGAATGCACCTCCTGAAAAGGTCTATCAACACATTTATACACATAGTAATAACAAAAATTAAGACTTCTAATAATAGATTAATACCTCATTAGTCAATTCAGAATCGTATAATCAGTCCAATGATGTGCCATCAATCCAAGAGGATAGTTGTATTGATGTTTCCATAACAACGAAGTTTTAAAGCAAGAGTTGTCCACGATGGGCAAGGGTGGTTTAGTGATGCCTGTGTCCCTCTTCAAGGTGCCTGGGCTTGAATTCTTGTTCCACTCCTGAGTCCAACTTCCTGCAACCACGAACCCTGAGAGGCAGCTGTGATGGCTAAGTGACAGGGCATCTGCCGGCCTCATGGAAGACTTGGATTGAATTTTTGGCTTATGGCTTTGGCTGGGCCCAGATCTGGCTATTGAAAGATTTCTGTCATTCTCTAACCATCTCTCTTTCAAACAATTTTTTTTTTATTGGAAAGTCAGATATGCAGAGATGAGGAGATACAGAGTTTCTTTTCACTGGTTCACACCCCAAGTGGTTACAAAGGCCAAGCTGAGCTCTCCGACCCAAATCTAGGAGTCAGGAGCTTCTTTCAGGGTCTCCCACATGGATGTAGAGTCCCAAGGTTTTGGGCCATCCTCTGCAGCTTTCCCAAGCCACAAGCAGGGAGCTGGATGGGAAGTGGAACAGCCAGGATACGAACCAGCACCGATATGGGATGCAAGACGAGGATTTAGCCACCAAGTTATTGCGCCTGGCCCTCTCTTTCAAATGAATAAATAAATTTTCCACAATGGTGCCTCAAAAGTTCAAGAAAAATTCACATTAACTTTTCATTACTTTCACTTACTACTTTTACTTATTTATTTTCATTTGATTTGAAATGCAGAAAGATTCACACAGCATGCAGGTGCAAGCATACACACACACACACACACACACACACACACACACACACTTCATTGGCTAGTCCATTCCCCAAATTCCTACAACATTCATTGAGGTCTCCAAAATGGGTGTCAAGGACTTGAGGCATCATCTGTTACCTCTTAGGATAAGCAACAGCAGGTAGTTGGATTCAAGGTGGAGGATCCAGGACTTGAACCAGGTACTACGTTATGGGAAGCATGCATTTGGGTAGCAACTTAAATGCTGTGTCAAGCAGCCTCCCTCACATTATTCTTCAATCTCTTTTGCTCCAGAAACGTTTTGCAGCCCCTTCCTGTTAGCATTTGCTTATAAGCTATGTAAGTCCAGGTAACTAAGCAGTGTTCATGTGGAACTAGAAGATTTAAACAGATCAATACATTTAGAAACCATTTATAAAACATGAAATCCTAATCAATTTTACAGCTGTTAACTGGCTCACCAATATATTATGAGAGTACTTTTAAATGATGTAAGCAATAGTATTTATGCCATCAATTAACAAAATGGCATTTAAAAATGATTAAAATGTTCAGCAAAAATGCTCATGAAAATGAAAGGTCTTTAAAATGTCCTGAATGCAGTACATAAATTCTGTTGTTGTCTTTGTCATTTTCTTTCCAACGCGTTAGAATATACTTTATCATTACTTCAAATAGTTCAGCCTTTCAATGTATTGTGTCATCCTTATATTTTCATGAACTGTTTATCTGTCTGGACTGAAAGGAAGAAGCTTTTTTTTTTATAGCAGAGGTTCCTTTATTTAAGAGATCTATTTTAAAGTGCACTTTTAAAATAGCAAATGTATTTATACCGTGGTTATTTTTTTTTAATTATCTTGTTAGTCCTTTTCCTATCAAGACATATTTTTAAAGTACCATAGTGAGGAGAAACACTATCCTCCCACTACTGTTCTCATTTTCATAAATTTGGTATTTTTGTGAGAAAACTGAAATACTTACATTCCAAAAAAGCATTTGCACTTATTCTTGGTATGATTTTTAAATAGTCTCCTGAAAGTGGAAGTTATCTGTTTTTCTTCACAAAAATACTTTCCTGTTCCAAGAAACAACCAAGAGAATCAAGTTGCTTAATCAAAGTAACTGAAAAAGATCTAAGAGAGAAATGAGAGTTGTTCCCTGTGATTACACACCTGCATTGTAAGAGGAAAATAAAGTGCAGCCCAAAGCAAACTTTTCTTTTGTAAGAACCCTTCATTTTAGGATGGGTAATGCCTCTTTTTCCTTTGGGCTCTTGTTCAGTAAAAGTAGCTCTTTGCCATAAGTTTTTAGAACAGTATCCTTATTCAAGATGAGTGACTGAAAACATTTTGTTCAATTCTGTCTTATGTAGCAAGCCAGTCTTTAAGGTGTCAAGTGGAACTTTGACACAAACTATATTAAGACACTCTAATGAAGTGCTAAGATAAAATTAGTTACCTCGTAGAAATTAATAGTCTAACTCAAAAGATTCTAAGTATAAAGCTGTTGCTTAAATCATTACAATTAAAGCTTATATTACTTAGATATATTTTTGCTATCGGTGGGCATTTGTTTTTCAGGGGAAACAATCTGCTTTAGCAATTGATGAATGTGTACACAAATCATAGTTATTCCAAAAAATATTATAAGACATATTTAGGTGTTGAAAAAGAGAGGGCAGGCGTTGTATCCAGTGCATTAAACCTGTGCTGGGGATCCCCATGTTCTCTACCAGAGTGCCTGGGAATAAGCCTGGTTTCTGCAGGGTAGATTCAGCTTCCTGCTGATATGCACCCTGGGAGCCAGCACGTGACAGCTTAAGCACTTAAGCATCCCTGACACGTATGACAGCCTTGACTGAAGTTCATTGTTACTGGCTTTAGCCTGAATGGGCCCCTGGCTGTGGCAAACATTTGGGGAATGAACAAGTAGATGGAAGATCTCTCTCTCTCAGTTACATCCCCTCTCTGTCACTCTGCCTTTCAAATAAGTAGCTCTTCACAAAGGGCAATTTTCAGAAATGAAACAGTTGGAACACAGTAATAATATTTTCCTGGTCCCCACTCTCTGGGATTCCTAATGGCTTACTTTTTGTCAGTGCCCAAGTTTGATGGATGATGTATCCCTTTGCCTCTCTCCTGTCAAACCAGGAGGAAACTTCAGCTTGCATTTACCATGGGAAAAAAAAAAAAAAAAACAAGCAGGAGCCAACTTTGGCACACAAGTTAGGTCTCTGGGAAGTCTGTATCGATTATCAGAATGCCTGGTTTTCAGTGCTGCCTGTGCTTCCAACTAACTCCAGCCCTCTCCTAGTGAGCACCAGGGGAGGGTGCTCAAGTCCTTCAGTCCCTGTCACTCATGCTGGAGACACAGGTTGAGTTCTGAACTCCTAGCTTTAACCTCACTCAGGCCTTGGCTACTGTAAGCATTTGGGGGAATGAACCAGCAGGAGGTGCAAGATCTCTTTCTGTCTGTTGCTATCTCTCTGACTTTTAAATTGTGCGTGCATATGTGTGTGCGTGTATAAGCAATACTCTACATAGACAGACACATAGTATTGTTTAAAATGGAGGAAAACATTAAAAGTCCAAGTTTGGCATATAGGTACATTTGTTTATGAAAGTATTTGTTTTGAAAGATTAATTATATATCAACGTAAAGGAATAGCAGGATAAAGATAAATCATCTCCATATTCAAACTAATATAATCATCATTTGTATTTCAAAGTGGGTTATATAAAGAACACCACAGAAAGAACACTTGTGTATGTAATGACTATTAATGGGTTGAAAATAGTTAAGAACTCTTCCCGTTATCAAAGCTGAAGTTATTTTGTTACACTTCCAAGAGTAACACAAACTTGTGACATCCACCTTACCAACTCACAACGTGATACTCTGAGGTCCCCCTCAGTAACATAAGGAACCAGCTCAGCTTCCTGCTGTCAATGGGTCCATGTGTCTCAATTTTTCAGAAAGGGAAAATTCCAGGTACTTCTGAATAATAGTGAATGAACGGAAAACGTTGAACAACATGACTAAAGGCAAATGATTCACTCATTTTCAAGTCCCATGCCTTGACTGTCACAGTTCTTAAAGGAAACGAAGCTTAAGGAGAAAGCAAGGATGGTAGGGTATCAGAGTCAAAAAGCAGATATGGGCAGACTGTGAAGGAATAAGGAACATGAACAGGAGAATAGGGAAAAGTCTTATCTCTGAAGGAAATGTAATGGTTTTTTTTTTTTTTGAGGGGGGATAAACCAAAATAAAGTGACAATTTAAAGGAAAAATGTTAGAAGCCCTTACTCTAAAACTTAATAGAGGCTAACCTTGTGGCACATCAGATTAAGCTGCCACCTGTGATGCTGGCATCCCATATCGGAGTGTCAGCTCAGTTCCTGGCTGCTCCACTTTCCATTCAGCTCCCTGCTAATGGACTTGGAAAGGCTGCAGATGACAGCCCAAGTACTTGGGCCCCTGCCACTGATTTGATACCAAGATGGAGTTTCAGGCTCCTGGATTAAGCTTTGCTGCTGAGGCCGTTTGTCAAGTGAACCAGTAGAGACAAGACTCCCTCCCCACCTCTTTTGTCTTTCAAATAAACAAAATCAATCTTTAAAAAACTCAATATACTGCAGAAAGCTCCAAGAAAGATTCTTTTAAAAGACAGGAAATAAAGTCCTATTTCTAAGGCAACCTCTTTTTCCTGAACTTTGAAATCCTAAAAAGAGTATCATATTAAGTAACATAAAAATCACATTTACATATGGAAATGTCATCTGGCAATTGCAATATAACTGTGTTACCACCCACTAATTATAGATACTAAGTAGCAGTTTAGTATATACAAGATTCAATGTCATTTAAAATAATATTATTGACTTAAAAAAAACCCTAAAAACATTAACTTGGCAAAAAAAAATTGGTAAATTTCAACCAACAGCAATTAAATTCCAATTGCAGAATTTAAGGGTAGTTCTTTGTCCTTCTTCTATTACTGCTTATAGTATATGCTTCTTTATTGTTCCAGGTATGCAGTTTTTCCATTTATTAAAAAAGAAAATTGGTACTCTGTTACATGAATTTTCTAGTCTGAAAATCTATTTTTTGAATAAAAGATAATTACATATCAATGATATGCATACATTCTAAACAAACTTTCGTAGATAGCAAAAATTGATTCAAAGTAAGTCTTAATTTAAAAATGGTAAACTATTCAGCACAAAAATATTTCTCTTAGAAACTGAAATGAGAAATCTGTTTCTTACTTCCCCAATTTCTGATTTTTAGCTACCACAGCTACTGCAACCAGTTGAGGGAGAAAACCAGCAAACGGAAGTTTTGTCTCTCTGTCTCTATCACTCTGCCTTTCAAATAAATCAATCTTAAGAAAAACGGAAAGCTCGTGGAAATGTCCAGTTATAAAAATCCATAAATGGATTATCACAATTATTTTGCAACAAAATAATCTTCCAAGTCCATTTTCAGTTGAAAATCTTTTTTTTAAGATTTATTTATTTTTTATTGGAAAGGCGGATAGACAGACAGAAGAGACAGAAAGATCTTCCATCCAATGATTCACTCCCCAAGTGACCGCAATGGCCGGTGCTTTGCCAATCCGAAGCCAGGAGTCAGGAACTTCCTCCAGGTCTCCCACAAGGGTGCAAGGTCCCAAGGTTTTGGACTATCCTTGACTGCTTTCCCAGGCCACAAGCAGGGAGCTGGATGGGAAGTGGAGCTGTCGGGATTAGAACCAGTGCCCATATGGGATCCCGGCGCGTTCAGGGCGAGGACTTCAGCCACTAGGTCATGGCGCCGGGTCCCCAAGCAGTACTTTTATGGCCAGTCTGTTCTAATTAACCAAGTAAGATTGTGTTGGGGATTTCTAGCTTAATTTTTATAGCAAGGAATATGTTTACCTGTATCCCAGGGATACAAACCCTTTAATCTAGCTAAATGCAGATATATTGATAAACTGTACAATATTCCTGCAGATTATGCAATTTTCTCAAAATTGTGTCACTAGATTAGCATTATCTATGTTGAGGAAAACATTACTGTATTATTTACAAAGCCCCTAGTTATTTGTTTTATAGACACAAAGTAAGAACAACAGCAACAATAGGCACGATGCTTAAAATACTTGGCTCTTATCGACCTAAGTGTCATTTTGTATTTCTTTGCCATTTAGATAAATATAGTTTTATGTTCAGAGTATACATCAGAGTATATGAACAGAGTACAAATTATGGAATAGAATCTAAAACTCCTCATCTTTCTAGGCCATAGTAACAAGTACGGTATCAAGGAAACAACCTGGAACACACAGCAGAGTTTGTCAGAAAACATTGGTTCCAGAATACCCTCTGCTTTGTTTCTCTAGATTTGTTATTTGAAAGGAAGAGTGACTGAAAGGGAAGGAGGGAGAGAGAGAAATAGACAGAGATAGATAGAGATGATAGAGATAGAAAAAATGGTAGAGATAGATCTTTCATCCTCTGGATCTTGCCCAAAATGGCCATAATAGCCAGAACTGGGCCAGCCCCATCAATGCCAGGAGCCAGAAACTCCATCTGGTTCTCCCTACATGGGTGCAGGGGCTTAAATACCTGAGCTACCTTTTGGCCTCCCAGGTGCATTAGCAGGTATCTGGATCAGAAGTAGAGTATTTGGGACTCAATAGGGTAGATGGAATTAACAGCATGACTCACTGCACCACAATTTATGCCCCAGACTCTGCTCTGCTATGTTCATAGTCAAGACATATCATGCTAACATAATTACCCATCTGTTTAGTGAGTGTAATAACTGTCCTAAATACTTGGAAGGATTTGGGGGAGGCTTAAATAAAATGATATGTGCTAATGATAGATGTTAAGATAAAAAGATCATGCAACATAAAGTTGTCATGTTATAAATTGTGTGACTTGAGGATGTTGATCATTTTTAATTACCTGTCACAAGCATGTTATTCCAAATTTTAAATTTATGGTTCAAGCAATGAGAACCTTAACCTGAGGTGAGGAGCTAAATAAAGAAAGGCGGTGTTGGGGACTGGTGTTAGGTCACAGCCGGTTAAGCCACTGCCTGAGATATCCATATTCCATATGAGCACCTGGTCAAGCCCTGGCTGCTCCATTTCTGATCCAATTACTGCTGATGAACCTTGGAAAACAGTGGAAGATGGCAGGAGTGCTTCTGTCCCTGCCACTCATGTGGTTGACCCGGCTGGAGTCCCCAGCTCCTGGTCTCAACCCAGACCAGTGCTGTGTATTGTGAGCACTTGGGGAATAACCAGAGGATGAAAGAATTATTACTCTATTCTCTCTGTCTCTCTCTCTCTGGTGTTTCTTTCTTTCTGGGTGACTCTCTCTCTGTAACTCAACTTTTTTAAACAAAGAAATAAATCCTTTAAAATACATTTTAAAAAGAAAGAAAAAAAGACGCCAGAAAACACATTTCTCTTTTTCTGACTACTACAGATTTAGAAAAAAAAAACAAAGTAAATTTATGAAAAGCATACTTTTTCAAAGTATGAGGTCAGAAGTTTCCCTAAAAAAGTTAGATGTTAACATGAGAAATGGTAGTTATGGAGTGTTCCAAATTCTAACATTCAGTCTGTTATTGTTGCCATGGAAACACAGCTTCCGACATTAGACAGAATAAACCATATGTCATTCATATTTTCCTAAGGATTTTCTTGGTATAATATTCTGGAAAGTTAGATCATAAAATGGGTGTAAAGAAATGTTATGAAGCTGTTTTCTGGGCTGTGTTTACTGTCTGAATTTTGTTTAGCCAAAACACATATTTGTTAATGATTTTAAAAGGTGCCCCTATGCTGACCTGAGGCACTGCCTGTGGAAAATGCAACTGCTGAGAACAGCCAGGAGTCTAAAGGCTCATTAAACAGAGCGTTGAAACAGACAGTGACTAATACATTTAAAAAAATTAGAAAATGCTGTGATATAAAATATTATTGGGTAAGTATATTTTTATTTATTTAAAAGACACAGACCGAGGGATACCTTCTATTTTCTGATTCATTTCCCAAATGCCCTCACCAGCCAGGACTGGGCTAGGCTGAAGTGAGGAAGCTACAGCTCAGTCTGCCTCTGCCAAATGAGGCACAGGAACTCAACTATTGGTGGCATTGCCTGCTGCCTTGCGGTGTGCTCATTAACAGGAAACTCGATCAAAAGAACTGCAGCTGGGCCTCGAACCAAGTGATAACTAAACAGCAGTGCCAAATGTCTGTCTCTGTTAGTGTAAATATTTTGAGATATATAGAGATCAAAAAGTTAGAGAAGTAGTATTTAGACCCCGACACGACAGCCTAGAGGCTAAATCTTCACTTTGCATTCTCTGGGATCCCATACGGGCACTTCCAAACCAGCTACCTGCTTGTGGCCTTGGAGGAAAGCAGAGGATGGTTCAAGTCCTTTGCACCTTTAGCACCCACATGGGAGATCCAGAAGTAACTCCTGGCTCCTGGCTTCGGATCAGCTCAGATTTGGCTATTGCAGCTACTTGGGGAGTGAACAAGCGAAAGGAAGGTTTTCTCTCTGTATCTCCTTCTGTCTGTACATCTGCCTTTCCAATAAAAGACAAAATAAAATAAATCTTTAAAAATCAAATAAAATAAGAAGTAGTATTTAGAATCCTTTTTGGCTTTGCAGAAAAGTAGTTTTCAATATTTTCATGTGTCACTTATTTCTCCTGCTTTTGAAAACCTCAAGTGTCCATTGTATAAAATGTTAAAAAGTTATAAACAATCCTAAGTGATGTTAGCCCTCAGATATAATTCCTGTAAATCATATGTATGCATGTTACCACATAATTAAAATTAAACACGTGATTTTGTGCCCATTTTTATGTATGTAGCTTGACATTTTCCATTTAAAATAAAAGTTTTGTGTTGTCATATTATACTACATACAAAAAAAAAGGAATGTCAAATTGAAAGATATGAAAGAATGAATGGTGTGTGCCTCTCTTTTGATTTTATTTGCATGCCCTCTTTGAAGTTACAGAGCCCGAGCAGACAATGGTCAAGGGGCTGAAAATTTGTATGAAGAAAAAAATGAGTTGAAAGAATCCTAGGTTTGTCAGTTCTAGTTTCAAAGTCGAGGTTGAATGTTTAAATGAATATTGTGCATGTCCTTGATTAATTCATATCTTTGCCACCAAGACCATTGGCATTAGTGATAGATGAATAAATTTAAAATGAAAAATACACAAATTAGGTGCAATGATTTATATTTCATTGCATCTGTCCTATGGCATTTATTAGGTGGTGTAAGATCCACTGTAATTAAAGTCGATTTCTTGATCATTTCAGGTCACTTAAGTGAGCTAGAGTGTGCTATCAATTTAGGTCAAGCCAAAGCCTGGCTGTTGAGGGCATTTGGAGAATCAATCAGCAGACAGAAGAATGCTCTCTCTCCCCCTTTCTTACTCTGTCCCTCGGAATTTGTGTGTGTGATTTTTTAAGTACAACGAAAATAAATTTTTAGAAAATAAATTATGTGTCCCTAATGTGGATTTTTCCTTGCTGGTTTCTTATTTGCTTGTATGTTAATAGAATTCACATGTATATGCATATATACATACACATATGTATATATTATAATTATTCATATCATTGAATAGAAAGACTTAGAAAATATAAATATTTTAAACATGTAGCAATATATTGTATAATACTACATTTATTGGAAAGTCAGATATACAGAGAGGGGAAGATGCAGAAAGTAAGACCTTCCATCGGTTGATTCACTCCCCAAGCAGCCACAACGGCCAGAGCTGAGCCAATCCGAAGCCAGGAGCCAGGAACACTCCCACATGGGTACAGGGTCCCAAGGCTTTGAGCTACCCTTGACTACTTTCTCAGGCTACAAGCAGGGAGCTAGGTGGGAAGCTGTGCTGCTGGGATTAGAATTGTTGCCTTATGGGATCCTAGCCACATACAAGGCAAGGGCTTTAGCCACTAGGCTACTGCGCTGGGCCCCATGTGAATAATCCTAATGTAGAATTAATTGTAATTGTTTTAGAACTAGGTATGTAATCATATGATCTCATTTAGTATGCATATAAAAATACTTTTGTTCATTTTATAGGAAAACTAGGTAAATTATCCAACTCATATAGCTAGCATATCCCTTTTAAAAACTAAATGCTAATAAACATAAATTTACTTAATAAACAATATTTAAATATTCATATGACTTGATCCAAGTGGCACAAAACATATGTCATATTTCAGATAAACTTTAATTCTGTAGTCCAAGCTACTCCAACATCCAGATTTAACAGCTCTCTGTTACAAAAGTACATGCAATTGGGGCAGGCTTTGACTCAAGATGCTGCTCACAATGCTGCATCCTGTACCCCTGTGGCTAGTTTGAGTTCCGTCTCTAGTTCTGAACTATCATCATTTTTAAAAATACTTGCTTTTTTTATTGAAAAATCAGATTTACAAGGAGAAGGAGATCAGAGAGAAAGACCTTCCATTCACTGGTTCAACCCCCAAATGGCCACAATGACTGGAGCTGACCTGATCTGAAGCCAGGAGCTTCTTCTGAGTCTCTCATGCAGGTTCAGGGTCCCAAGGCTTTGGGCCATCCCCAACTGCTTTCCCAGGCCACAAGCAGGGAGTTGGAAGGGAAGTAGAGTAGCAGGGATACAAACTGCTACTCATATAGGGTCCTGGCAGATGTAAGGTGAGGATTTAGCTACTAGATTACTGTACTGGACCCAAACCAACATCCTTCCACTGTGCACCCTGGAGGTAGCAGACGATGGTTCAAGTACATGGGCTCCTGTCACCCATGGGCAAACCTGAATTGAATTCTAAGTTCCCGGCTTTCTCCTAGCAAAACCCTGGCTGTTGAAGGTGTTTATGATCCAGCAGATAGGAGATCACTCTCCCCACCCCCTCTGAATTGTGTGTGTTTCTATCTTTTAAATACAACAACAAAAACATTTTAAAAAGTAAAGTGAATTAAATGGTCCTGATGTGGGTTTTTCCTTGTTTCTTATTTGCCTATTTCTTAATAGAATCCTGATATTTTTCAATTCATATTCATATAAATCATAGTGACTTTTTTCATTTCTGTAACTAAAAAAGACACTGTCATTATTCATCTCTTATTAGTCTTTACAACATATGCAGGTTAGAGTCATTCTTGAGTACATTGCAAGGGAATAAAATTACTTCTGTTTTTAAATAAATTACAGTGCTATCTGGATATTGTAGCTTCACTTTCCAATGAACTTGAAAATATAGTCCAGACTAATAATGTCAATAACTACACTTTAATAAATCTAATGATCAAAGAAATGTTTTGAAAGCTTCATGGTATTTTAAAATATTTACACGTTAAGGAATATTTCATATTTTCAAAGCTATCAGTCAGCTTTACAATTGAATAACATTGTTTTGCAATGTGAGACTCCTGGAAAATATGACAATATTTAATTAAAAGTTAAATGCTGGGCCCAGTGCAGTGACTCAGTTTGTTAATCCTTTTCCTTCAAGTGACAGGATTCCATATGGGCACCAGTCCTGGTTACTCTACTGCTCATCCAGCTTCCTGTTTGTGGCCTGGGAAGCAGTGGAGGATGGCCCAAATGCTTAGACCTTGCACCTACGTGGGAGACCCAGAAGAGGCTCTTGGCTCTTGCCTTCAGCTCAGCTCAGCTCTGGCTATTGCAGCCACTTAAGGAATCAGTGGGTGGAAGATATTTCTCTCTGTGTCTCCTTCACTCTGTAAATCTGCCTTTCTAATAAACATAAACTAAAAAAAGTTAAATGTCGAATTAAAATGTTGTGGCAAAGCAGTATAAACCCAAATGTTCTGAAGGTTTAGTCTATTGATAAAGTAGTATAAAAATACAGTAAAAGAGGAGAAAGCTTATTTTAATGCATGCTGTTGAGATTAACTTTAATGCAATTTAAATATTAGACATCTGGAAAATGAAAACTAGATATAAGGCTATATTTATATGAAACCATTTTGTCATTTTAATTAGATATTCGTTTAAATTTATCGTAAATTGCTGAAGTTCCTTTGTGAATCCATAATTTTCATGGAAAACATTATCCTAATATATTTTTATTCTATTCAGTAAACAACAATGGACATTCATAAAAATTTAAGTGTTAATTTCAGTTTAATTTCTCCCCCAGTGTGTTAGGAACTATGCAAGTTTTTCACGGTGGAAATACATGATACATCCCAATTGAAATTACTGATAAAAATATTTCACAAATCAATAACTTACATCTAACGACAAAGTTATGCCAATAGATTTATAAAACCAAGAACCAATAATTCACTGAATGCATCCAGTAATTTTGAACAGGATGAATTTTAAGTCCATCCTGAATTCAAATCTTATTTGATAATTCCATAAAATAATTATAAACTGGACTACATTTTTGTGAAAGGGAAGACTATTTTGTTACTAAATATATTTTATTCAAGCAAACTGCCTAAAAACAGACACAAGGCCAGCTTGTACCAACAGCTGATGCATTTACTAACAGGAAGAATTCAGCAGCTCCCTGTTACACGTAAATTGAGAAATTTAACATATTGTATAAATTTGTGTTTTTGTTAATACATATTCATTGTACACATCGAGCTCACATCATTAAATTAGTAAAACCCTTTAAAATGTATGTATGTTATATGCTAGGCTCAGAAAAAATATTAATTCATTTTTAACTGGTTAATTCTAAGTAAGAAGATCTTTTGGGGGACTGGCATTGTGGTTCAAAAGTTAAGCTGCTGCCTACAATGCCACTATCCCATTATGAGCTCTGATTCAAATCTTGGATGCTCTACTTTTGACCTAGCACCCTGTTAATGCAACTGGGGAAGCAATGGAAGGTGGCCCAAGTGATTGGGCCCCTGCCACCCACATGGGAACTGGTATGGTGTTCCAGGATTTTAGGAAGCTTCAACTTGTCCAGGCTTTGGCCATTAAGTCCATTTTGGGAGTAAACTGTTGGAAAGATTAGCTCTCTCTCTCCCTCTTTTTCTGTGTGCATATGTGTGTATGTTCTTCTCTCTAACTCGACCTTTCAAATAAATCAATAATTTTTTCAAAAGAAGAGAACATCTTTGCATTTTGCTTTTGATCAAAAATTAAGGTTGATGTTTTCATAGATGAGGATGAAAGTAGAGATAATGATTTTTTTAAAAATCATTTATTATTATTATATTTCAGAGCCAGAGAGGGGAGAGAGGAGGAGAGAAAGAGAGAGAGAGAGAAATTTTCCATCCACAATTGCTAAGGCTGGGTCAGGCAGAAGCTGGGAATCAGAAACGCAATTGCATCTTCCTTGAAGATGGCAGGGACTAGAGGACTTTTGAGCTGCTGCCTCTCCATCAGCTAGATTCACAGATGGGCAGATAGCACTTGATCCCAGGGATTCCAGGTATCACAAGCAGAATCTTAACTGCTGTACCAAACCCTTGCAAATTAGTGGTTGCATGTGTATGTGCAAACTGAAAACTTCATAGAGAAATCACTAAGGGAATCATCTTAGTTTTGATATTATGTGATTTTAGACTAATTACTTTACCTCTTTAGGAGTGTATCCTTAACTTTTAAATAGATATGTATAGAACTTATAAGAGATTGTCATGGGGACCTGTGTTGTAACGTACTAGTAAAGCAGTTGCTTGGGCTGCCAGCATCCTCTAACGGGTTCCAGTTCTGTTGCAGTTGCCACACTTCCAATTTAGCTCTCTGCTAATGTGTCTGGGAAAGCATCAGAAGATAGCTGAAGTGTTTGGGCCCCTACTATCCATGTGGGAGATCCGGATGAAGCTCATACAACCACAGTAAGGAATGCATGCTATATTCTTAGAAAGATGCCAGGCTTTTAGTAACTGTTCGAAAAAGTTGTTACCAGAGCAAAACATTCATATTGTATTGCTCAAAAATATTCTTCCAACTTAATGCTAAATGGTATATATTTTATGTTACTTCTTTTCTTGCACCATTAAAAGATGAATGCTTACTAAAAAGCTCCCCACAGAACAGCTTGATATGCTTCCCAATAACTAGAAAAGTGTATCTCAGAGTTTAACAGATCCATGTTTTTAGGTTAGTGTGACTTGAACATATAAATTATTGTCATTCCAAAATCACCTTTGATGGTAGACAGCACTGTGCATTCCTATGGCTGCCAGTTGGCATCCTGGTTGCTCCACTTCCAATCCGGTGGAGGATGATCCAAGTGCTTGGCTCCTGCCACCATGTGGGAGGTAGAGAAGAAGCTCCTCATTCCTGGCTTCAGCCTGGACCAGCCGCAGCCATCACAACAATTTGAGAAGTGAACAAGCAGATGAAGATCCCTCCTTTTCCTTCTCTCTCCCTCTCTCTCTCTCCCTCGCTCTCTCTCTCTCTGTAAACTTGCCTTTCAAATCTATAAAATGAATCTTAAGAAACTCTTGGTAACGTAAAAAAAAATGTTGTTAGGCAAACATCGAAGGGAAGAGTTCAAATCAGTCAGTACTTTATTCTTTTTCTTTTTTAGATTTTATTTTTAGTTGAGTTTACAGAGAAAGAAGGAGAGATAGAGAAAGAAGGTTTTCCATCTGCTAGCTCAATGCTACAATGGCCAGAGCTGAGCTGATCTGAAGCAGGGAGTCAGGAGCTTCTGCCAGGTGTCCCACACAGGTGCAGGGTCCTAAGCAGTTTGACCATTCTCTGTGGCTTTCTCATGTTATAAACAGGGAGCAGCGGGACTAAAATCAGTGCCCACATGGGATGCTAGTGCTGTAAATTGAAGGATTAGCTTATTGAGCCACCATGCCTTGCCCAAATTAGTATTCTTAATTCTAAATTTAACTTATTCAATGTCCTGGTTCTTAGTGACTTGCCTGGTGATTATTATGCTCAATTAAATGATTCGCAATTCATCTCATCACCAAAATTCTAATGAACAGACAAAGGGGGCTTAGACTCTAGGTAATGCAACATAAATCACCAGGGAATTGTTTGACAAAGTTTTTCTGCTCTAATAAAATAACCTTAATATACCAGACTGCTCATCAAATTAATATTTCACATGCTATGCTGAGAAAATTCTAATTTATTACCAGCAAGTGATTTATGTGTGAATATTGTTTTTTAAGATTCATCAGTCCTTCAGCATCCTTATCAGTTTTAATGACATCTTATCTATTCCAATGAACTATATAAAATGACCTGTTGGTCAAAAATGGCACAAAATTAGTTCTACCACTAATTGTATACCAAAAATGGATGCCGATGTAGAAAAGGTATCAGAGATAGTACTGCATAACACATACATCTTCATTGTAACCTAAGTCATTTGAAAGAAAATACCTGTTCATGTTCTCCATGGAATAACTTGTTTCCACAACAATATGAACCACATCATATATGTACATTGTATAGAGCTTAATTGAAGTAGACATTAATTTTGAGCCCAGATTATTTAACACTACCTGAAATATTGAAATAATCTCAAGGGCAAATGGTGGCTCTATAATCTCCCTTCCAGTTTGAGTTTTAGAGACTGCCAAGCAGAAAAGCTATGTCACAGCAATGTAGCAAAATACACAGGGGAAAAAATCATTCTTGGTACCCACTTTTCTGTCACATTACTGTTTTAATGTTTATGAGAAAAATAAGACACAGTTGTACAAAAAGTGACTCCATCTTTACAGTACTTGCAAGAAAAAATATATGGAGAAGATCCAGAAATTAATGGATGCGGGCCCAGTGTGGTAGCCTAGCGATAAAGTCCTAGCCTTGCATGCGCCAGGATCCTGTATGGGCACAGGATTGTTTCCCAGCGGCCCCAATTGTTTCCCATCCAGTTTCCTGCCTGGGAAAAATACTCAAGGACAACCCAAAGTCTTGGGACCCTGCACTCGTGTGGGAGACCCAGAAGAGGCTCCTGGCTTTGGATTGGCTCAACTCCAGCCGTTGTGGCCGCTTGGGGAGTGAATCATCAGGTGGAAGATCATCCTCTCTGTCTCTCTTCCTCTCTGTATATCTGACTTTCCAATAAAAAATAATAAAATAAATCTTTTTAAAATGTTTAAAAGAAATTAATGTGTGCATTGATGGATAGTTGATTCAGTGAAGCTTCATTCTCGTCATGGTGAAGGGATATTTGAGGAAGAATACTCTGAAAGGGCAGAGAGGAGGATAAAAATATCAAGAGATTAAATTAGACTAATCTTTTCATCCCTCTTCTCGTTTTAATTTCCCTCCTTGAAGAATAAGTGGTTAGGGTTAGCGTTATGGGGGAGGAGTGTGGAGGGGGAGGGCCAATGCCTATTAAACTGTATCATAAAAGAAACAAGTAAAAAATTTTAAAAATTAAAAAAAGAGTAAGTGGTGAAACAATGAATCATATAGTAGCAAGGAAAGTGATTCTGTGATAAAAGTTCAGAAAAGATAATACAAAAACTTAGAAGAGATCTGATACAGCTCAAAAGCGTATACACTAGCAGAAATTAATAAAGTGGATGAAACAATGAGATAACACATTTTCTTGTACAAAGTGACCTGAAAGAAGCTAAGTTGGCTGAAATTACTATGCAAACAGAAATTAAGTGCATATTTGAAATGGTAATGAAAATATGAAGAAAGCCAGGGTGGGAATATTCAAAATAAATGTGCCATGATTCAGCAAACCATTTTTTGCCACCTTAATTAATGGGTCAATTCAAATAAACAGAATTTTAAACAGTTAAAACTCAAGGAAGTACAGCATCTTCCAAATGAAATCTGGTCCAGCGAGCCAATGGAATTCAAGAGGTAGAAAAGAATTCTACCATTGTGTAGCCTCATCAGTTCCTTAAAAGACAGATGGAGCTCTTTATCCAGCCTGGCTGTTATGTAATAAGTTCTGTACAAACGTTTTGGACTGGTAGATAAGCTAGCTGTATGATTATTTTGATAAAAATAAAGAGTAAATGGGTTAGGTTCCTGGTTTCACTTCAAAATCCAGTTTCATGCCAATGTTCCAACAGTGGGACTACAGGACAGTTCAAACACTTAGATGACCGGACTGCCACAGGTGTAGGAGACTGATTGAGTTTTGGGCTGCTAACTTTCATCTGGCCTAGCCCCAAGATGTTGTATTTGGGGAATTGATCAGCATATGGAAGATCTCTCTGTCTCTCTCTCTCTCTTTCTCTCTCTCTCTCTGTCTCTCTCTCTCTTTCTCTCTCTCGTAGATTCATGAAACATTTAAAATATATAAGAATTTGAAAGACAATAAAATAGTAACTAAATAGTAACTGGCAACTATAAAATGAGCATATTTCAAAAAATATATTAACATAATTTTTCAGCAATACCTTAGGGTAAGCTGAAAACAAAATGTAGGAATGTTTGAGTACTGGTCCTGCTCCCAATGCAGGCTTGCTGCTAACGTGCAGTTTGGGAAGCAACTGGTGATGGCTCAAGAACTGGGTTCTCAGGTCTGGCATGGTGGCATATCACATCAAGCTTCTGTCTGCCATGACACCATCTTATTTGGGCATCAATTCAAATCCTAGCTGCTCTACTTCTGATCCAGCCCCCTGTTTGTGGCCTGAGAAAGCAGCCGAGAATGACTCAAAGCCTTGAGCCCCTGCCTCCATGAGGGAGACACAAAAGAAAGCGCTTGGCTCCCAGGTTTTGATCAGCCCAGCACTGGCCAATGTGACAATTTCAGGAGGACAGCAGCCCAAGAACTTGGGACATCCTCCACTGTTCTCCCAGGCATAAACAGGGAACTGGATCAGAAATGGAAAACAAAATGGAGTCCATATGAGAAGTTGGCGCTATAGTCAGAATCCTGGCTTACTATTCCACAGCACTAGTCTCTATTAGGTCACATTTTACATTTAGATACCCTAAGGCTTAGGAAGGTTAATTCACATGTTCAGTGTTACATGTCTAGTAATTGCAGAATTAGGACTGGGTCAATAGATCCCAAGAATTTTATCCACTTAGGCAGGGTTGAGTAGAAAAATGGTGGAAACTGCAAAACAGTGAATAAAATAAGTCATTTACACTTTACTTTGGTAAGCACTGTGTACGTGTTTGACTTACATGTATCTTTCTATACTGTTTTCCTCAAGCTGGTTTAAGTGGGCTGACTTTTCTGAAATGGGTGGTAATTTAATTCACTTAGCAATCATTAAAGGACATGGACTGTGTTAAAAGCTGGATGTAGAATGGTGAGCAAAATCCAAATGCTCCTTGTACACATGATAAGAAAAAAAAAAAACAGCAGAAAGATAAGAATAAAATAGAGAAGGCTAAGGCCAGCGCAACGACGTAGCAAGACTCTGCCTGTGAGTCTGGCATCCCAAATGGGCACTGGTTCCAATCCCATCTACTCTACTTCCAATCCAGCTCCCTGCATATGACCTGAAGCTCCTGGCTCCCAGCATTGGACTAACCCAATTCCAGTCATTGGAATCATTTGGAGAGTGAACTAATGCATGAAAAATTCTCTTTCTCTCTCTGTCTCTCTCTCTCTCTGTCTCTCTCTCTCTCTCTCTCTCTTTCTCTCTGTGTTTCCTTTTCTGTAACTCTACATTTCCAATAAAAAATAAATATTTTTTAAGATTTAATTTTTAAAAATTTATTGGAAAGTCAGATATACAGAGAGGAGGAGAGACAGAGAGGAAGATCTTCCATCCGCTGATCCACTCCCCAAGTGGCTACAACAACCAGAACTGAGCCAATCTGAAGCCAGGAACCAGGAGCTTTTTCCTGGTCTGCCACTTGGGTGCAGGGTTCCAAGGCTTTGGGCCATCCTCCACTGCTTTCCCAGGCCACAAGCAGGGAGCTAGTGGAGCTGCCGGTTTAAGAACCGGAGCCCATATGTGATCCCAGTGTTTGCAAGGCGAGGACTTCAGCCACTAGGCCACCACAGGGCCAAAAAGAAATCTTAATTTAAAAGAAAGTGATGAAAGGAGGAGTAGAAGCACAACTTGGTTCTATCTGTTAAATGGGAGAAGAGATTATAGAAGTGGTTTGCATAAAAAGGGATGAGAAAACTGGCTTAGAGCCGGAGTGATCCTCACCTCACAAGATAGGTATAAATTTCCTGGACAGAGCAATCAGTTGGATTTCTCCCAAGGCATCCACCACTGTGATATCAATAAATCTTCATAAAGCTACTCCTCACAAAACGTCTTTGGAGGAAACACAGAAAATATTAGGGTCTTGGATCATATTGAGGAGAAAAAAACTTTAAAATGCATGATTTCCATCCCTGTGTTTTCAATTGGAATATTGAAATTATAACTGGGCCTGGCACAATAGCCTAATGGCTAAAGTCCTCATCTTGCACGCGCCAGGATCCCATGTGGGCACCGGTTCTAATCCCGGCACCCCTCCTTCCCATCCAATTCCCAGCTTGTGGCCTGGGAAAGCAGTCAAGGATGGCCCAAAGGTTTGGGACCCTGCACCCACGTGGGAGACCTGGAAGAAGTTTCTGGCTCCTGGGTTTGAATCAGTGCAACCCTGGCTGTTGCGCTCACTTGAGGAGTGAAACAGCAGACAGAAGATCTTCCTTTCTGTCTCTCCTCCTCCTCTCTGTATATCTGACTTAGCAATAAAAATAAATAAATATTAAAAAATAAGTTATAAGCAACTGATGCTATTTTCATGATTTAATTACTGTCTAGTAACTTAAGTTAGATGGTTAAGATGGCAGAGAGCAATTACTGAAACATTTTAGATATGCTACACTATAAATTATGCCTATAAAATGTTGAAGAAAAAAGCTAGGTGGCAGGAACCTAGACTAATTCATATTATATTAATGCAAAATGCAAATAGAATTCCAAATGGGTTATTACAATATGACTTTTCAATAATCTTGCATTTTTTGCTCAAAATTTATAAATGCCTCATGAAATATGGATGTAACTTTTTATATTTGCAAAATGTATATGTAACTATATTTTAAGTGTTTAAGTTTTTATATATTTTATATATATCCTGCAACAAATTGTTCACTTCATTTTTACCAAGTCCTTCCTTCAGTCGAGTTCCTTTTCTAACAGCTCTATAGATGGGAAATGATCTGACCTTCTGTGATACTTTTATTTTTACCACATATTTTCATTTGTGTATTTTCTTTACCTTTCCTCTCTCCCATACTAAATCATAAACTCTACCTGAGTCGTAGTATTTTATCCTCCACATAACAGGTGCTCAAATAAGACTTGTTGGTTCATTTACTCTTTCAACAAATACTTATTGAGGACCTGCTATATGCCAGGCATGAAGGAAAACATGTATTTGTTTTGTCAATTTTTATAAATATTAGATCCTAATTTTAAATTTAATAATCTTAGAGAAAATTTCTACTTTGCATTTATTAAAACTACTCCATAAACTAATTTTCCATCTCTAGTCTATTGAGATATTTCACTAAATGCACTTTTAAAATTTTTATCCCAATGAGTGTTTTTTTAATTCATGTTTAGACTAGGTTTCTTAACAAGTGCTTCCACAGTTGATTTTGCTATGAAGTGTCTAAAGTCAGCTTTTGTCTTCTGATACAAACAAGAGAATACCAAAGCCTGAATAAATAAATAATTATTTAACTACAAGAAATATGATCACAATTGTAACAAGCAAATTTTATATTTGCAATTTTATGTAAAGGATCACATGATTCCAAACAAAATTCATTCTAATTGCTTTTCATATTGAAAATAATGGATATAGTATCTATAAATGTTGAAGTAATAAGTTCTAACTTTAAAGTTTAAATGGCAAAAAAAAAATGAAAAATGTTATACAATTAAGTTAAAGAAATACTTAGTTGATCCTAAAATTACCTCTTTGACAATTGTCATTACAAGGGAAACTGATACTATGGACAAATCAATGATATGATATCAAAGAAAGAGCAGCTGATATGTCATGAAAAGAAATTTCACTACATGATAAAAAGTTATGTTCTTACAAATGTTTTCTATAGTTCTATTAAAAGAAATTTTCTAACTGCTCTGAAAGGATCGTCCACATGATCTGATCATCATGTAGAAGAAACTGATCATCTACATGAAATCATAATAAACTTTATCAAATTAAAGCTGGTATAAAATCTATTATTAAAATAGAAGCAATATGCAAATTCAAATATAATTTTTGAATCTGGGCATTTGAACTTGGGATGTGGATTCAATCTCTATTGTGCTCACACTGCATGCTGTGGCTACTGAACAAAAATATACACAGCCCAAGCAATGAGTACATTTAAGTGCCAAGTCTAACTGTGATTTAGGGTTCCAAGCATGACATCATTTGGCCTATTTTAAATGCTAACTAAATTTGAAATGATTAATTGAACTTTAACGTCAGAATCTTAACCAGAATATTACAGAATCTTAGAGTGGGAAGATTATTGCACTGTGCAATCCCTTGTCTTGTAGAAATACCCTCTACTCTCCTCCAAACTATACCAGACAGATGAATATCAAATTAATTCTGAAGATATCTCAGAACAACCTGAGATAGTTTATCAGAAATGATTACTCTAATAAGGCATGTCTTTATTTATTATATTTAAATTAAATCCCTTGCTCTGAAGACTAAAGCAGAAATAGTGACATGGAAAAATATTGGAAGTGGGACAAAGAAAACATGAATTATGCCTGGCAAATACAACTTTAGATAAAGTGTTAAATCCTCTGTCTCAATATTCATGCAGGTAAAACAAAGATAATACATTTACATATTCAATATGTTAAATATTGACAGTATTTATATAGGAAAAATTGCTCCAAAGAAACACAAAAATAAGCGAACATAACAGATTCTTACCTCCAGTGCTGTTAACAGTTCAACCTTTATCATCAGGCCTCATTTGTAATCCTTTCACTGTCTTTGAAACGCCTGTGAAAATCTAAGAGTATCTTCCTAACTGTTCAGTTCTATAGCACTGAACTTAAACTGAGGCGTAATAGGGCATCTTGGTGAGGTCTATTTATACTGCCATAATTATTTCAATATGCAAGCAAGCTGGCTGTTTGGGATACAACTGTATATAAGACAAAAGAGTTTCTGGCTGTGGTGAAATTTATAAGAGAGTGGAAGGGAAAAGGTTAACAAGGAAATGAATACATAAACTAGATAATTTTATCAAGCAATAATGCCAAGAAGATTAAGATAGAGACGATAAACATGAAAGAAAATGGTAAGTAATTAGAGTGGCATAGTCAGCCTAAAACTCTTTGAGGTGGCCGCATATGACGTGAGATTTGAGGAATGAAGTGATCTAGACAGTTGATCTGGAAGAAGTGTTCCAGAGAGAACACCAAGTGCAAAAGACTTTCAGTGGGTGTAAACCACTGTGGCTGGGAAACGGCTAGTGAGTAGCATAAGATGAGGTTAGAGAGAAAAGTGTGGAACATATCATTAAGATGTTGCGTATCATGATAAGGAGTTGAAATAAAAAGGCATTGAAATTTTAAGGATGAAGTTATGTATTAAATTAAAAAAAAAAAGAGAATGCTGGACTCTGCCATTGTCCATATCGCAATGTTGAGATACACTTAAATGGCAGAATGATGGACCTATGACTGCTTATGAAGCACTAGACTATTGTAATCTAGGGGAAATCAGGGGGTGAGGTAGGGAGGGAATATTGGAAAGGAGAAGGGAAAACCCAGAGCCTATGGAATTGTACCACAAAATAAACAATAAAATTGAAAAGAGTGAACCAAAAAGGAGCATTCAGAATGTACTGGGGGATTTCTGAATTTCTTATTACATCCAACTGACTGTCACTGGGGTCCTTTTTACTCTCTAAATGAATTGAATATTAGGTTTTTCCTTTTATCTTTGTTCATCAGCATTAATTAGCTGTTTATTATGGTACTTTGCGGTAGAGTAATGACTGGCACCGAATTTGGTCAAATTAGAGATTCATTCCCACCATTCGTGCTCATTCTACAGATCTGCCAAAACAGACTGACATGTCAAGATCGGTGCTTTCTCCAACTCAGAGGGAGTCATGCCAAATCACACAGCTACTCTGAGTATGGGTAAAACCACATTTCTTACTCTTCACTTGCCATTCAATCAGGAAGTGACTAAATGGTGAATTTACACAGAGAAGTTTTCTTTCAAGCCAAAGAGAACAGCACTGAGGATTGTCTCTGCGAGCATGAACAGTTCTTAGGTACTTGCAGCTAAAATAATTGCTGACGTTTCCACACTTGAAGAAATAAAACATTCTTGCTAAGGACAATGCATTTGCAGTGGAATAAACATGAACTACTTCTCTGAACTAAAAGAATATCTGCTGCATCACATGGTATGAGGAAATACCAAAACAAACAAATTATCAAGAAAAAAACACAAAAAATAAAACTTACCATTTGTATTGTTGGCCAAGAGAAAATGTGAAAAAAAAAAACGTGCTCCTAATGATATAATAATGCCTGTACAGTATTGAAATAGTATTGTAGAAATCTGAATTTAGTAAGTCAGAATGTAATGTCTTACCAATTGCTTACAACATTTATTAGACACTATGGATTTAGGTTTATAATTGATAAGGTGGATAATACTTGTGTGATGTGAAATGACTGCGATGGAGAAGGACAATGTAATGCTTGCATCTGAAATTGGCATGCTACTATTCTCTTGAAGACAGAATCAGCTAATGTTAAAGTATCTGCAAGTGGTATACAGTAGGCAATTAATAAATTTATCACTTACCTATACTTCCCTGTACATGGTAATTTCTGTGTCCCAATGAGGTAAAGGAAAAAAATTAAAGCCTCACTATCTTAAAGTGTGTTGAAGACCAGAATTCCAAAGCTTGCCTGAGAATTACCATAGCATTTGTGTTCCTGAATATATATATGAGAAAAGTACTTAAATACTACAGCTAGCACAGACTAAGCAATAGCAGCAACAACTTGTTACCTTTTCTGTATTTAAAAGGAAAACGGAAAATTCTAGAAGACTGTAGTTCTGTGGTGATAGGGTTCAGGAAATGATATTCCAAAATATGGCACGTTGGAATTTGAGACAATAGAGAAGCAGAGAGGTCATTCTCATCTTCTTCTCAATCTCCCTTGAAGCAGGTCATAAGACATTCATTCAGGGGCCTGGCACGGTAGCCTAGCAGCTAAGGTCCTTGTCTTACATGCACCAGGATCCCATATGGGAACTGGCTTGTGTCCAGGCGGCCCCGGTTCCCATCCAGTTCCCTTCCTGTGGCTGGGGAAAGCAGTGCACCCACGTGGGAGACCTAGAGAAGACTCCTGGCTCTTGGCTTCTGATCAGCTCAGCTGTGCCTGTTGCGGCCCCTTGGGCAGTGAATCAGCAGGTGGAAGACCAATAAAAATAAATAAAGCTTAAAAAGAAAAGAAAAGAAAAGAAAAGAAAAGAAAAGAAAAGAAAAGAAAAGAAAAGAAAAGAAAAGAAAAGAAAAGAAAAGAAAAGAAAAGAAAAGAAAAGAAAAGAAAAATGGCACTCATTCAGGAGTGCAGAGGAAAGAAACATACTGAGGGTAGAAAGGCAGTGAAGAATCTGGGCAAACAGCCCTTGCCAAGTCCTTCACAGCTTAGTGTCTTAAGATTACACTTTTTTAAAAAACCCAATCATACTACTCCAATCTATCCACTTCTCCATCAGACCTAGCATAAAAATACACAAATGCAGTTCTTCCTGTTCTCACTCTGGCACAGCCATGCTGTTACACACATTCTAGGGAGTGGGCCAGCAAATGAAATATGTATATCCTCTTTCTCTCTCTCTCTCTCTCTCTCTCTCTCTCTCTCTCTCTCTCCCCCCCCCCCTTTCTGCCTTTCAAATTAAAAAAGAATATTATGGAAAATGAAATACTGTTCAATCTTTAATTCATTTGTGAGAATGTGGGTGAACCTAGAAAATGTTATACCAAATACCTTTTAAATACAGAGGGATCCCAAGATTACATAGAATGTCAGAATAGTATACATACCTTAGAAAACTCAAACTCCTGGGTAAAAAGAAAAATGTGTAAAGGAAAACTGACTTGAATTTCTAAAGCAATTTAGAATACATAGATTAGGGAAAACATAAAATAATTAAGATTTACTATAATTCTGTAAGACAGAAATTTGAACCTAAACTTGGACAGTTTTACCTTTCATTAGCAAATCTCTAATGCACACTAAAAATAAAATATTGAAACATATGGTCAAATCAAGATGCTTCTACGAATATCACAAAAAAAAATCTAAATATACTTAAACGGTTTTAGTAACCCTGGGGAGCAGTAGATGATATGTAAACATCATGGGGGCCCTCATAACCTACATGGGACACTCAGACTGAGCACGTCAGCCCTGACTGATGCAGGCATTTGGGAAGCGAACCCATGGATGGAAAAGCTCTGCTTCTCTGCTTTTGAAACTTAAAAGAAACGTCTTGTAAAAATAAAGAATAAAATATACATAAGCAAATATCTCATTTACTAATCTGAACGGCACCTGTTTATGTTACACATAAAGTACTGACAAATGCTCCTGCAATAGTTCCAAATTTGTAAGAATTTTAATATAGTATCACATAACGTTCATTACAACTCAAAGCTATATTAATTATTACTCAAAGTTATAACTTATAGCAATTCCTTTCTCTTTGCTTGTATTTCTTCTTTTTCTTTTTCTTTTTTCCTGTAAGGTATAATACTGACTAAGCTATGAGACACACACTTGATGTTTTGGAAATTAATACAGTGCATTTTATCACTGCCTGAATGATAACCACATGCTTACAGGATGGCACAGCATCCATTCTCAGTAATCTTTTCAAGTTATCATGTCTTGGGAGATATTATCATACTATCAAGTTCTTGAGAGAAATTTGAACTTTCATGAGGAAAAATGTAAGCACTGAAGGAAAATGAACTTTGCCCTTGCTCCTGCTCTGTGGATGACCACTCCCACGTAGGCAAGTCTGGAAAAGAGTGGTTTTTTTTTTTTTTCTTCAAAGCTAATCAAATCTGAAGAGAAAACCCTCAAAATTTCACAGAATAGTTCTCCAATTTTAAAAGAGAATATACCACATTAGAAGAGCTTTCAAGAGAATACAGTTGTCTCAATTTCCTGCTCTTAAATAGAAAGACTAAGTGACAGCAACAAACCATGAAAATATCTATTTGTGAATTTTGTGTGCCAATGAAGCTCAGTGGTATCTGTTTATGAAGAAACCCACAACTAATTGTGTTTTAAGAAACAAGATAATCAGAGAACACAATAAAATAAAAGATGATGTAATGCCAACACATAAGAAGGAAGGCTACTTTTGCAAAGGGTTTGTTCAGGAACACAGATGGTAAACTGCTTCATCCGAATGCAAACAGTATTTTCTCTGTGAGTCACTTAGCATACAGCCTGGTACTTTAAGTGTTCAAGAGAAGTTTGTGTGGTCACATTGGATGTCAAATTCAACATGAATTTTACTAATCTTTAAAACTTGTATATTCTGTTACCCAAACTGTCATAGGTAAACATTTCTTATCAAGCTTTACTGTGGAATGTCATAGCTTGAACCACTTAATAACACACATTCTGTGTGCTATGAGATTTGAGTCTGATACGATTAAAATAAGGCTAAAATTCTGCCTGTGTTATTGCCAATGATAAGATGTAATTGGTAAGTCTTTCATGTTCTGTTTCCTTGTGTCTTTCTTGCTAGTCAATATTCCACATCCTATATAACAACACTCCTTTTGGGGTCGGTATCACGGCATGTACATTAAGTCAGGTGATGCTGGCATCCTATTTATGTGCCAGTTTGACTCCAGGTTGCTCCGCTTCTGATCGAGTTCCCTTGCTAATGGGTCTGGGAAAGCAGCAGAAGATGGCCCAAAACCTTGACACTTGCACTCTTGTGGAAAACCTGGAAGAAGCTCCAGGCCCCTGACCTGGGACTAGTGCGGCTCCAGCCATTGTGGACGTTTGGGGAATTAACTAGTAGGTGGATAAACTCTCTGTAAATCTGCCTTTCAAACAAAAGAAAATAAATCTTAAAAAAGAATCTTCCATTAGTTATTCCTACTCAAGTAATCAGTCATTTCTAATGACATACTGTGCTTTTTCATTTAAAGTGTGTGTAAAACATATTTAAGCATAGTAATATAACCTAATTTCATTTTTTAAGGCTCAGAAGTATATTATCAACAGTCAGTACAAGATAAAACTACATAAATTTTTGAGATGATTATCATTAAGGATAAATTAGATGGAAATTATTTTGCATGTATTAAATATTATAGAAGTATATATTGAACAGAAGAATGATAATTTTATATTTCATTTTTCATTATGATGCAGCTTATTTTATAATTACTACTATTTCACCGGTAATACCACAATACCTGGAAATATCAATTTTGAGAGTTATAGATTTCTACAAAATAATCCCATTTCCTGATTTTCTGGTTTTAGCCTAATCTATAATACACTTCAAACTCTAGAATGTAAAACATGGCAAGTACATATTACAGTTATTTCATTCAGTTACACTTGTACAAAATTTCCAGGTAGCATTACAGAAGGTTTAATATAAATAGACAATCTTATTTTTTATTGTGTATTTTTGTCTTTAAGGTACATACATATTCTATCATCACATATTAAAGTTATGCTGTTTGGAAGAAACGACATGGAAAAAATTATTTTGCAATTCAAAAATCCTCAAATTTCAAGCCATCACTTGAAAATTAAACTCACTGCATGAGTTTACATGCGACAGGTTCACTCTTCTGAAGAGAGTCCTCAATGCACCATTTACAACCGTCTGCTTAATCTTCCATCCAACGAAATCAATCACGGTGACAGTTGCCACTATGGCCTCCTCCCTGTATTTTTTGAGCATGGAGGAGGACAAGTGAGCACCTGCCTCCTAGATTTTAGATTGGAAACATTACCCAAACACATTAGGATTCTTTCTACTACTCTACAGCGAGCAACCCACTGGAAAAGATTCATCACTCCCTAATGCACATGTCCACAGCATGATCACAGTATTTTCCTTGAAATATTAAATTCCTTGAAGAAAATGTAAATGGAATTTCACATCATTTACAATGCAGCCTCAATAAATGACATTCATATTTTTTTAAACAATGTGTTAGCACATAAAGAATTATTTTTTGTAAAATCAATTACTTTTTGTAACAAGGAAAGGTTTTTTTCCTTTTCATAGTAGCATATTGTAGCAAGTAAAATATTTGCTTATGGAATTACTTTATCTAAAGAAAAACTAACGAAAATATAGATTACTAAAGATATTTATTTTCCATGTAGAATATTATTGCTATATCTGACAAAGATGGTATCACATAGTCAAAGACATAATATAAATAATGAATCTAAAAAGTTTGGTGTTATGCAGGGATTCCATATATAAACGTATTTGATCTGTTTCCAAAACTAAAGGCTTTGCTAACGTAACATTTCCTGCCTTTCCATTAAAAGACGGCTCTGATAGATGTCAGTTAAAGCTGAAAGACCTCGTCTTTAAAATACCGATTTCTATGCTGTATGAATTCTCAGGTTATTTTGTTGTTCCTTCCAAGCTTTGTATCAACTTCATTGTTTGAAATATTAATAGGTTCACATAAGCTCATTTGAGAGAACACCTCATTTCTGAGCTTTGTTTGGAAAACACAGTGAAGCATTCTGTTTAATCAGTAGCATTGCTTTCTATGTTAACAGGGCAAAGTTGTTTCTTAACTTGGTTGTAGGGCCCAATCAGTTGCCCTGGAACATGATGGGTACAGTCCTTATTGCTCTATTTCTGTCCCAGAAACATTTCCTATCTCATCAGAGAGAAAGGGAATTGCTACCATTCTGATGGTCTCAATGCAGCTTTCATTTTTGTCCAGAGGCTTACTGTCCCCCAACCAATCTTGACTTTTTTTTAATTGTGAAAAATGAAGCCTGGACAGGGCCCTTTCAAAAATAAGTTTGCCTCATTCATTATCTGTTTCTCAGGTTTTCTTAGACTGGTTACCCACTGCAATGTGTGATGTGAGCTAGCATCTGAGTTTCCCTTCCTACACCTGACCCTCTGCTATGGCTCCATAAAGTATCATCACTCTCTAGAAATTCGGGGATGAGGTAAAGAATTTGAATCATGTTCTTATTTCACAAGGACAATTATTAAACACACACATGGACACACAATGAATACAAATGTATTCTGTTTGGTTCCAGATCTTGAAATAATTGAACTCATTTTTAAAATTAATCATCTACTTACAAATTCGGCCATTATTTTACACAATTGTTTGGTCAGAGATTGCTGCAGCTTAATATTTAATCACATTGTTAAGTGATGCCATATGATTTTTACTTTTCCTGTTCTTATTTCTCCCTTTGTAGCTAGAAAATTTTAAAGTTGTACAAGCTTTCCAATTTGAGGGGATATAATAGTCTAAAATGATTGGCAGAACAAAACATATTTATATTTCCCGTGCCGTATGTTTAAAATTCAGATTTTCGCCCATTTCCTAACAAATGTATTTCTAACTCCAATCAGTAAGTTTTCAGATGTTCCTATTTCTAATTTAATGCTTAGTTGCCTTAATACTGTTGCGGATTTAAAATTCAAGAGTGTATCTTTCCTAGAAGATGTGCCATGGATTTAAGATTTTCAGTAGGAGTACATAGAAAGCCAATAAAAATTTGTTAAGACATGCACTTCATTTTTATTAGTGAAAGATACAAGAGTATTTTCCAATAAGCACTTGTTTCCTTGCCTAACTTCACCAGAAGTAAGGGGAAATGTCTTGTGGCAATGTTGAGAAAAGCTCTGTTTATAAAAATAAAATACGGACAAAATAAATGCCTCAGCTTTAAATTTCACTTATCTTCTTTCCTTATAGCATCCATTTATATTATTGTCCCTACTTCTTATTTCCAGTTTTATGATTCTTCATAAAATATAAATTTTCTGTTTCATCTCCTATTTTTAGCATCATGACTACCAATACCAAACATTAGTCAAAGATAAGCTTCCATTGGATTAATATATACCTGGCCACTTCCACCAAGAAAAGGCTATCTCTGTTTTTTCTGGGAAGGGAAAAAAGTAAAAAATCTAACTATCAATTAAGCATTGTTTCCATTTGATCTTGTGCTTCACATCTACTGTATTAAGAGGATATCCATTTATTTATGAATATACATATGACTATTTTTATCATATCACAGTTTTGAAGTTCATAAGAAATATTAGACAATCAAAGCTGTTTCTCCTGCTCCTCAGATTGCTGTTAGGCTATCTCTACCTCCAACTTCTCCAGTTAATGTAGGGGAGCATCCATGAGCATAATCAAGCATGATGTATAATCCATTCTGATGGTTTAGGGCCACTTTCTCCACTCCCTGCAATTGGAAAACCTGTCAAGGGAAGTGGGCCTGCAGCCTTGAACCAGCTGGACTTTCAGAAGAACTCTTAGCTTCTCTGAGTTGGTAGAGTTCCTTGCTGTTCCATTGCTATTATTCCACTCCAGAGAACATAATCACTCCGGTTAGGTGATTTTCACTGGGAACAAGAGTAATATTGCCTAGCATATGGGGAGCGAGCTTCAGTTAGGAGAAGGGACAAAGAAGACCAGTGTATGGCTTTCATGCTTCCCAACTGAATTTGTCATAGCCTGCTATCACTTTCAGAAAACACGTAGCCACAGCCTCTCCTGGAAGAGTCCTCTATCATTCTGGGATAATGAAAATATGGTCCTAATCCAGCTAAAGGGCATTTGGCAATGAAAATTACAATTAAATGTAATGCAGAAAGTATGTACTGGTTTGGGGTCGCTTACCTGTAAGACATGTTCTTTGACAGAGAAGCACATGATTCTCAAAGGCTATTATTAGTCTGGCACCGTAAATACTGTTGATAGAAGTGACTGCTTTTCAGTGGGAAAGGAACTTCAAGAATCAGGATGAAAGGTCAGTCAAGATATCTGAGTCTTTGTTACTTTTTCTAGTATACCTACTTGATGCTCCATCATTTCCACTGTTGATTGACCAACAGTGAAATATCTTCAATTCTATCACCACAACTGTGTCATGTGACCTCATGCCTGCATGCCCTTCAGTAGGGAGCAAACCTAGTAAACTATCCATAATCCCTGTAGTTCACGTCCATTTAGCTCTTTGAATTTCCACTGTTGTTGTTGGCAGATCCACGAATTTGGACTTTTAATATGAAACAATAATGGATTATTTTGCAACGATTTCATGGGTATTTCATATGTCATTAGTAGACTTTGTATGTTCCTCTGGGTAAAGGACATTCGGACTGCTTTATCAGTCAGCGGGTAGGGATTAAGTTACGGGGCTTCATAAGAACAAGCATGCCACTTAGCATGGTAACTGGGATAGTTCATTCAGTCAGAGAATTTAATAATAATAATAATGTACTAGCTAAAAACTAAATATCCTCTTTGCTTAGCCTAATAGCTGGCTTGCTTAATATGTGCTAAATCAGAATTACTCCTAAATTATTAATCACAGAAAAAGCATGGATATGTTGTAAAATTCGAATACTGGATTCTTATATACAGGTGTAATTTCTTTAAATGTTTGAACATTTTCATAAAACATTCGGTTATTATCTCACTTTGTAAAGCTGTAAGGTTATATCAAAGTTAAAAGTTCTGTTGTTCCAGTTTTAATCACTCCAGTCTCGAAAATACGATTGAGAGTGGGAAAGTGGGCATTATCTTTAATTCCTTCCTGATGGTAAAATCTGAAATCAGAGTGCTTTCTGTGTGGAGTAGGTAAGGAGGGATGCTTTTAGGAAACACAGGTAAAGAAGCCCAAATTCAAAGCTGAAAATACATTTAAAATTTAAACATCTTATTCAAAACAGCATATGTAAAGAAATACATTATGGTTTATAATTTATTTAAGGATAAATGATAGAGAATTAATAAAGAAAACAGTCTATGATAAATTCATATGCAACTAACGAGTATAATAAGGGTAGCAATTACCTACCTTTGCACTCTATGAATATATGTTTCCATTTATGCATCTAGATAATTAATGTACTTGAACATATGTCATCTTAATGAAATAGAGATTTATATTTGCTTACTTTTATAAGGAATAAGCAAATAATATTCTGTGAATGCAATTTCCATTGCCTCAAAATAATAGATGTTTTTATGTTCAAATATGTAAAGAAGCTCAGACGTTCTAGAAAGAACAATCCGTAGACTCAATTTATTATATTGCTAAATGAGAACATTAATGATAAAAATACCCTGCAGCAGAATGAATTTTAAGCACTTGAACAATGGCAGCTAGACCAGCTGTTCCAGACAGAAATTTGCTATCCTGACATTAACAAAGGACAAGCAGGCACTACAGATTCATCAAGCTGGCAAAAGGGTAAAAACAGAAAGGAAAAAGTATTTCTCAGATAAATTGCTTTCTCTGTTAAATACTGCATTATATATTAAATGCCACTTCCTTTAACTATAAGCAGATGTTTGTATCAAAGAGAATTCTTTGTCTTTATCCTGAAAATTTTTATGAGAAATTTTAAATAATCATACTTTGCTATTCTTCACATTTCAAATAAAATTAAAGCATACCAGCAGAATAAAGAAGGCAAAAATAATTACAAGGGAAACAAAATAGCTAAGTTGCCCTTAGGAAAAATGCTGAGAAAAAGACATTATGTTGACAGATTCTTGCCTACCCACATGGACCTCTAAGACAAATCTCAAAACTATATTATTTTAAGAAATTAAGTTAGAAAAATCTTCTGAAAAGATTGCCTTCTCTCTTCTTGGTATCAGTGGGAAATTTCTGTGTATGGGTTAGGGCTGGAGGTGAGAAGCATATTCAAATGGCATTTATTTTATACTAAAATAATAAAAGAAAAAATAAAATCCTGCGTCATTATGACAGACTCATTCCCAAGATTAATAAGCCATATGTGCACTCTACTTTGCATATTTTCAAGAAACCTTATATCTAGTTTCATTTCTCTTGCAGGCAAATCTATGGCACTTGAAAATAAGGAGGTTTATATAAAGGCACATGGCCTAGCTCCTACTTCCATTTCATATCACCCAAAATCTGGTATACAATTCCTTTTATTCTTTTACCCAGTGGTATTAACAAACTTAAGAGTTAAAAAAAGAATTATTTTTAAATTATATACTGAAATGCTGCATAGAAGATTATTATAGTTTAACCTTTCAGTTGTCAAGAAAAATGTGTCTTTTCTGAGATTTTACACATCAATCAATACACACTTGCTTAGAGATATTTTTACTGATAGATTTCATCTAAATTGTCTGCAAGTCTTGATTATAGTAAATGCAACTCCTGTACATTTCTTAATGTATGTAGCTATAACCCGGATTTAGATCTATGAGCCCACATCCTTTCTAACTTGGACCCATATAAGGAAGGCAAGTTTATTATCCATGATATTAATGCAAGAAAAGTACTAGGCTTCTTCCAAAATAATTATTTTAATTTGAACTACTTATCATGCGTTCATCTTTTGTAAATTAATCTCTTCTAGATGCTTGGTGCTTTTTTTTCTATAATTTATTTACTATGTAAAACTGCTTTATTCTATATGATACCAAAACTGTGACATTCCACTTTCTAGGACTTTCCTCTTCAGCTTTAAAAGCTGGTAACTTCAACAATGAAACAAGAAGGAGAGGGAAAAATGGAAACAGAAAAGAGGAAAGGGGTGGGGAAAGGGAGGAAGAGGCAGAAAGAAGGAAGAAAGGAAGAAATACCTCTATCAGTATTACTACAGGAATAGTTTTATCAAATTTTGTCTTATGCTTTTGTCAAATCAATGGAGAAGAATGTTAGGCTATTACAGGTTTGATGATAACTTGAAGATTTACTGCACATTGGTGAAACAGTGAATTTTTCATCAATAATAGTTTATAGCCATTGCCTATATTCTTATTAAACCAGGGTCTTTTGCATTTTATTTGGTAAACTTTTTTCTGGATAAAGTATTAGCTATTTTTCTGGTAAAGTAAATTTAAATATTTTTATCTCAAAAACTAAAAAAAAAAAGGAGTGAGAGGAAGAGGGCATAGGGAAGGAAAGAAGAAATATCATTATTAACTGGTACTTTTAAAAAAGTTGCTGACTGAATTCATAACTCATGACTTTCCTAGCAACTATTTATTAAGTTCTTACTTATGCAAGGCTCTAAGGATTGGGTTGCAATAAATACAAGTATTTCACCAATTAATTCAGAGGATTGCAAAATAAAAAAGTACAAAAAAGTATGAAATCCATAATTGCCCAGCTTTGCGATAGAGGGAGAGATTAGCAAAGACCTGAGTTTTCAGAAATATTATTGAGAAGGGTCAGGAATGAGCCTTAAATGTAGCATAAACCTGTAAGAAAAAAAAATTGGAAATGGGATTCTATCAGCACCTGAGCTAATGTTAATGTTTGTATATAGGGAAGACATTGGAGAAGCCTAGTCTATCAGGAAACCTATAGAAATATGGGCTGAATAAAACACAGGAGAGACAACAGCTTCAAGATAATTGTTTTCATCACATCATAAGGAGAAAACCACTCATCTCTTTGTCCTATTAACACTTAATGGGCAATTTGTCAAGAAATTTAAACAGTTTTGTCTTGTCATGTAATCACCATGACAATCTGATCATTCCTGTAACGTCAATTGTATTTCATAGACTAGGACAGGAGTTTAAGAAGGGTAAACATAAATTGTTCAGAGCTTCACAGTTTGTCACGACGATGATAATAACGATATAGTGAGAAAAGCGTTTATTGAGTACCTGCTAGTAGCATGGCGTGCACTTAGTCACTTTTATTGGGTAATAGCTGTCACTGAGGTCGTCTGTCAATGCACCCCCTCATTTTTTTCTAGGCAGGGTCACAGGACCCCGCAGACATGTACCCACCTGCATGCAGGAGTAGCCCACAGTGTGACTCTCCCAGCTTTTGGAGGGATTTGCTTTTGCACTGCTCGATGCCCAGTTGGTCAGGGAGAAGCCCAGTGGGTCACTTGCCAGTGCTATAGATGCTATGCGCTAGGCAGAGGAACATGCTTGAAGGAGAGGGTGAGTAGGAGACAAAAAACATCTCAGAATCCACTGCTTCATTCACTGAGCTTGCCAACTGCATATATGAGTAATTCTAGGATAAGGAATATGGGTTCAGAATGAGCAGGTCAGTGTTGAATATCTTAGCTTGGTCATTTATTAGTGGTGGGACTCCGAAACACTCACTCAAGCCCTTTTGATTTCTTTTTATTCATATATTAAAAGGCTCCAATAGCAACAACTGCATTGTTGTCAGGATTATAAGAAAGAGTCCAATCCAGTTCCGGATATTACTTATTTAATAAACAGCAGCTATTGTCATAAATTAACATCTCCTTATTTGCCAATAGCAATTCTTTCTCTTGTTGAAATTACTTCTGATAAGGAACCTGTTTACAATTTTGGAATTTTGCTTTTGGTTAATAATTTCATGTTTTTGAGCTGCTCTTATAACTCCCCTTAGCAAGAGTGAAATCGCCTATGCTGGTTTAAATGCAGAATGATTATTTAAAATTTATTAGCATTTCCTGAAGAGAATTTGCATATCACTCTCCTTGAATTATGTGAAAGAGAGTGATACATTTTTCCAGTGCAGCTGGAAGGAACTCTCATTTTTATAAGGAGACAAAAACAGAATCCCATCTATTTGCTATACCTCCCATTTTTTCTCCTGCTTGTGACAGAAAATGTGCCATCTCAAACAGTCATTGGCAAATAATCACTACTTCTTTCTTCATTTTTTGCTTCATCAAGTCAGCAAATATTCACTGATAAAACCTTATGATTTAAGCACTACTCTAAATTAATCACAACATGCCTTTCTCTTCTATCCTTTCACTCTAGCCTGGTTTGCTATGCTATGAAATGATGCTTCTATTAGTGTTTAACCTTCCTTAATTTTTGAAACAGTCTGATGCTCAGGATACAGAAGGGTTTAATTACAACCCTGGGTGCATTTTACCAGCATTATCTTGCCTCATGTGGCCCCTTGGATACAATTAATCAATTTATTATTTGGCCAGTTTATTAAAAATTAAAATAACACATTGCATAAACGCAAACTTATACCCACAGTGCACATGAGATCCAGTTAGTTCACATTCCTTCAGATACTTCATCCTTTCAAACTATTGCACTTTATCAGTATAATCTATACACAATGTTCCATTTAATTTTTGCTTGTCCTGCTTATATGAGAAAGTTTCATTCCCAAATGAGATTTGGAACATTTCCTAAATTCCTGAAACTGAACAGAATCAAACATCAGAACTTTCTCAGCAAAATGAAAATTACGGATAATATTACAGCCCATCTTAGGGAAGTACATGAAAATGGGCAGGAAGAAAATTTGAAGAATTAAGGGTGGGCATTTGGTCTAGCAGTTAAGATGCTGGTGTCCCATATGGGAATGCCAGGGTTCAGTGCTCAGCTCTGTCTCCTGACTCCAGTTTCTTGCTAATGCAGATCCTGGGAGACAATGGTGATGGTTGAAGTAACTGGGTTCTTGCTGCAAACATGGATATCTGGATTGGGTTCCCAGCTTAACTCTTGGCCTAGCCCTGGCTATTGCTGGCATCTGGAGAGTGAACAAGTAGATGGAAGCACTTTTCCCCTATCTCTCACATAGGAAAAAAAAATCAAGAGTAGGGAATTTAAGAATGGAAAAAATAAGTGTATTTCAGGAAGTAAATTGCATATGCTTATTCGTGATTCAGTAAGAGACATTTTTTTCCCACCAAAAAAATCCAGAATATTGGCAAATTAAAGGAAAAAATAGGAATGAAACTTGGTTTTTGTTTTGCTAATAGGGAAAACAATTTCCAAACTATTGGTTAGCCAGTTAGAATACAGGTACTTTTTTGAATATGCAGATTACTTGATGAATATAAAGGCAGAAAGATAAACAGTATGATTGATCATTAACTGTGAGTTTTAGTAGCACACATTTTTTTAGAAGACCACGCCCTCATGAATTGTAGACTTGTGTAATTCATTATTCCAAAAACTACATGTTCAATACGCTATAGTTTCGAAAAGCAGTTGTGATTCACCAGAATAGCTGTATTACATGTAGATATGATTCCAATAGTTTTATTCCTAAATTATAATATTGCTTCCAATGTGCATATGCATCAAAATGCAACATTATGCTGCAGATAATTAATTAAGAAATTCAGCCAAAATTTTTACTTGATTAGTGGTTGCCATTTTACTACTTCTTTTGGTGATGTTCCAACATTCTACTTAAAACTAAACATGTTGCAATGAGATTATATACTTACTAAACACTAATTATAACATTATGTTTCGATGCCTTTTGTTTATATGGAAGATTGAAATTTAAAAGAGGCAAGCCTAAACAACTGACAATTGCTTAATGTAAGAATACAAAAATAAAAGATGACTGCCTTCCTTAGAGCAAACTAGACACTACTCAAATGTGACTCCTAAAAACAAATTCACATTCTTTCAATAGATGCATAAAACGCTAGAGATAACAAGCATTAGAGAAAACTTCCGCTGAAAAGTTAACTACTGGCCTTATAAAATGTTAATATTATAAGCCATGACCAACTGATTGACACCAGTGAACCAAAATTGCTTTCAGAATTCAATAGGCATTCAAAATTTGATCTTTGTTCTTTAATGCTGTGAGGGGTTATTAAGGATTTATCATCTTTACTTTCAAATCTGTACTGTGATTTCATGATAAGGTACTCACTATATCATGGTCAATACAGAGTATTTTCTCAAGATGGTTACAATATTGACAGACAAAATGTCTTCCACTTGCTCTTAACATATGTTTGTCAAAAATGATTGATTATCCAGCAAAAACACCCTGATGCAAGAGACTGAATGGAGCACAAAAACAAAAACAAGAATAAATGACTTAATAAGATAGAAGAGATAATGTTGGGGATTAGGTAAGCAATTCATCTCAATTGATAAGCAGTGTCCAAAAATTGGGGGAAGTTAAGACTTTTTTCATTCCTTACCTTCTTGCATATGTGTAATATTTATTGCTCGGTATTCATAGTTTAGCTTTATTCTTTGTGTGTATTTTTCGTTTCACTCATTAAAAAGGTGACCCACCTGAGCCATTAGAGACCTTGGCTAATGCTTAGCCGTGTGACTCCAGCCTAATTCCTGGCATAGTGCTGATGATACAGTTCTCCAGAATTATTTTTGTCCAAGCTTACATTTGAGGATAAATTGTCCAGACACCTTAGTCTATTCATTTTTTATTATTGCCTTCAGAGTCACAAAGAAAGGAAAAAAAGGATGAAAATCAGGCTATCAACATAAATTACTAGCTCTTGTTTTAGGCAGATATTTACAGTAAATTGAGCAAGAACTTTGAATAATTTAGAGCAACAAACAACATCCCTCCCCTGTGATAGGGGTGTTTTGATGTGCTAATTGCAATGTTTTGCTTTTTAAAAACTAGGGTACAACATTTTTAGTTCTCATGCAAACTTGCTCCATTACCTATTCAAATGAAGAGTCAAAAATAATGATCTTGGATCTACATAATTTTCCCGAAAAATAAACTGAGAAATTTATGTTCTCTGGGGCATGATAATGAATACAGAGCTGTTGGATCGGTATTCTGCCAAATATTGCTATCCAAATTGCCATTGACCTCCCCACTACAGGCTTCACAGAGTCTTGCTGTCCTTTTCTATTTCTCTCATTCAGTGACTTTCCCTTCTCACTGTTATAGCTCTGCTACAAGTAACGTCAACCAGTGAATTGTGGGAGGAAAATAAAAATGCTATTTTTAAATGGAAAAACTCAGTGCCTGATAGCAATGATACCAAAGAAAATTACATGAGAATAGGGTCCTAGATTATAACATAGAGGACATAGAAACAAGTTGTAAATCTTACTGATTCCCTCTCATTACTTTGTTTTATTGCCCCTTAGGGAACCTAATATATACATCAATTCCATACACCTGTCGATATTGAGAAGCAGTGAATGTAACTCAGATTTTCCTAAAAGGCTATCTAAGTAGTAGATAGAACTTTATGTCCCATAGGTAAATAGATATTTTTTGGAGTGTGTGACTTGGAAAAAACTTCGACCATTCCAGAGACCCAAGTACCCAGCATAGCATGACTGTTAGTCACCGGGTGTTGAGGGATGTTCATAGTGGGTGTAATAAGTAGCAAGCACAATACCAAGTATCAAAACTATGAGACAAAGATGAGAGACCCCAGCCCTGTAGCTTACAGGAGTTTCTCTTTGAAAGGTTGCTGTGAGTATTGTGAGAAAAATCCTAATCACTTTGCTACTTTCTCCAGCTTGTTGCTTTCCACAATCTATCCCATCTTATTTCCTCCTACTGAGCTTAACCCAGTCCCAGTGAGGTCAGGGGTCCAGCAACTCTGCCTCACGCACTGCTAAGTGCTCTATGAGCTTTTCATGAAGCCTACCTCCACGCTCTAAACTCAACTCTGACTTCAACAGTTAGATAAAAAGCCATTTCTATGTCAAACATAATGTAATCTTATCCTTTTTCAGTTATTTTTCCTGATTGGCCTCGCAGATTCTTCCTCCCCTCCCCCCCAAGCTACCTTTTCAATTGTGAGCTCTCAAATAATCAGGTTCATCACCTCATACTCTTTGGCAATTTGTAGCTCTGCCTTTATTTGAGAAATCCAGAAAAGACTCTGGGATATCAGGTTCATTTTGCATAGTAGAGATACCCGGTCTTTTTTTTTTTTTTCATTTTTGAATTAGTGCTTACTTACTGTTAGCCAATAATGTAAAGATCTGTTTGTTAACTTAAAGTTTGGCTTACTCTTGAAAGGCCTGAGGAGTGCCAGAATTAATTAAAATGCACATTAAATGAAGAGAAACACTAAGGAGCAACCAAGGTTAAGGAATGTGGAGTACATCTAAATGTTAGCACATCAAGTATCAAAGTCAATTGTGGAATCAGTTTAAATAATTAGAGTCCAATAAAGACCAATTCATCTGTGTTTTTAGATGCTGGAGAAAATGATGTATTTCAAGAAAGTGAATTGTCAGAGATAAATTTATCTGCACTTTAAAGGATGCTTTCCTTGCTAAAGTTATAAAACTGACATTTACTGGAAATGAGTCCTTCACTTACTCTTTCACCCAACACTTACTGAACACATTTGTTGAGCACCTCCATATTATTGATAAACATTGCTTCAAAGATTAAAAGTCAACCTTTGAGCCTTTTGGTGCATTTTAGTAGCATTATGAATAATACATATTAAATGCACAAATATAAAGAAATAACTATTTCAGTTCATAGAGAGGCAAATTATAGGAAAACAGTAAAAGGAATTCATGTATAGACTAAAAAATACAGAAATATTTCAGACATATGTTAAGTATTCTCTTAATGTCCCCTTGCAGTTGAAATTTTCTGGTCAAATGTTGTTTGCTAAAGATACACAAAAATTCATTACCTAGGGACATGGAACTAAACAACATAATGTATCACTGTCTAATGTTTTTCCTGGCCTTATGGAGGATTAAATAGCATTCTTTCTCAAAAGATTTATTTATTTATTTTTATTTATTTATATTTGGAAGGTAGATTTATAGAGAGAAGCAGATACAGAGAGATACTGTGCTGATCGGAAGCCAGGAGCCAGGAACTTTTTCTGGGTCTCCCAAATGAATGCAAGGTCCGAAGGCTTTGGGCCATCCTCTACTGCTTTCCTAGGCTACAAGCATGGAGCTAGATGGGAAGTGGAGCATCTGGGATATGAACCTGTGCCCACAAAACAAGAATTTAGCCATTAAGCTATTGTGCCAGGTCCATAAACAGCATCTTTTAGGAGAGGATTCATAGGAGCTTAACATTTATTTAGTGGATTTTTTAGTACCAAAAACTTCAAATGGGTCATTTTATGCATGGATTGGTTCAATTAGGCTTGGAGGACTGAAGTGAATGACAGTGATAATAAGGATGATAATAACAATAAAGCAACTGAAAAACAACAATCATTAACCTCTATTTAGCATTTAGTATATGTTAGATACTTAATATTACCAGATTTAGAGGATTAGCAGTTTCTCAGGCAAGTCTTTAGTACTTGGGGTCTTGTACAACACAGTTAAGGACTCATGGGTTAATAGTGGATTATAATGATTTTTCATTAGATGCTGTGAAAATTAAAGGAAACAGCTTGTATGGTTCGTCAAAGTTCTGGGCACTAGGCAAATGCTCACTTTTAGTTTATATTAGAATTATACATAGCATCTCTCATTTGATGGGAAACAAAATCACATATCCTTTCACTAGTAAATCCAAGCTGCCTTTCTACTCCTGATTAATATTTTGACCAAGTATTTGTAGATAATTGCTTTGGGTTTAAATAAAGCTGGAGACAAATCTTTCCTATGCATCTGCAATATAAGTTCTCCCTGTTGTGAAAAGCAGAAATTCCCCCTTCACTCTTCCTCTAACTCCTTATCGCAGAATTATGTATGATGCAGTGGCAGCTACTGCTTATTTTGGGAGAAATCTAGATAAATAAATTAGGATTCCAGGCCTTCATCTCATCCTCTATTACATTGTGTTAAAATCTCCCTTTATTAGATTGTTGAACAAATGTTGAAAAATGCATTCCTTGTATATAACAACTAAGTTCTCAGCAAATCTTAATTCAGTTCCAATATTTCAAGGAAACATAAGTCCGGAACAACTAGACAAAATGCTGTGGTGGCCAGCGAGGTGGGAGTGATATGGGAAATGGTGAAGCAATTTGGAGAAAGCTAATTCCAATAAGGATTGGGATTTTGTTAATTTTACACTTGATATTTCATCTTTTGTTTTATAATTCTGGTTCTTGTCATTTTTCATCTCTTCATTCCATTGCCGTCTCCAGAGAACTAATAGAAACATCTTCCATGAAATCTATGTGCTCATTTTACCGCTCAGCATGTATGCCCAGGCTGTGGCTCATCAGCAAAGGCAGTAGGACACTGAAGCATTTATAGAGATCATTTTCTTAAAATCTGCTATCCTCAATTCTCAGCTTCCGTTTTTAATCTGCTCTGTGCTTTGTAACAATGGGAAGGTGGGTTGATGGCTTTGCTCTTCCTGCCTATCTGACATTCATTTCACATTTCATCAGTGAATTTGTAAACCATGGTTTACATAAAAGCTTCCACAAAGCTTTTATCTCAAAACAGATGGCAGTCACTGTCAGAGCAACCTGACTCTTCAAAGATAGTTTTTCTTGGCTTCTTCCATCATTTTATTCTTTCTTTCTTTTTTTAAATCTCAACAGAATAGTTCTTTCTTGAAATTCTGAAGTGTGGCACTGAATAACAGTCCCCACTGTTCATTCTGAATGTTCACCTTTTTCTCTTTCATGTTTAAATCTATTTAAATATGCATATAAATCCCCATTTCATGGAGCCTTACCAACCCAGCAGGGGTGATTTTTCTCCTGCTTTCAGATTAGAGGACAACACACTAATGCTGTTGCTTGGTTATGTTTCTGTCTTTCCCATCTACCTATCTGTTTGTCCCAACAAAATCTGACTAGGTCAAGAACAATATTTTCTATCAAACCAAGGCTGCCACCAACCTCCACACTGGTCTTCTAGGCTCTGGAAAAATTACTCATTGGCATCTTCCACCCTAGAATGGTGGTCTATAAATTACACTTTCTATGGTCCATGAGCAAACATTGATGTCTCCCTTTTTATTCAGTTGGAGAAAAATAAAAACACGAAAAGTGCATCATGATATGCAAAACAGTAAGAAATGCAAATGTCAGTATTCTTAAGTTTTATTGGAACCCAGCTTCATTCATTCATTGGTATATTGTCTGAAACTGGCTGCAAGTTACCATGGCAGAGCTGAGTCTGTATCCAAAACACCCCAAATTATTTATTGTCTGACTCTTTTCAAAATAACCTTTTCTGATCCCTACTCTAAAACCTTGCTACTTCAAGTGTAATCTGGGCATACTTGGGAGCTTCTTCGAAACACCCAGAACCACTGACTTACAATCTGCAGTTGAACAAGCTCCCCAGAAGAATCAGAAAGGTGTAAGAAATGCTGGTCTGAGACACATCACACTGCTTTAACATTGTTTGTCAATATTTTAACAGATGGAAAAATAGATTTCATGGCCAGAATGATAAAATGCATGCCTATGGCAGATCTATGTAATTTAAGATAAATTAAGGTCACTGCAAAATAACAAAATACAATGCACTGGAATGAAGTACAATATGAAGCTAAAAAAAGTAAGCAAGATCAGGTAAAGCAGGAGAAATGTACTGAGGATTCTCTCACTTAGCAATGTATTCATTTAGAAACATATATTTCAACTTTATTAATATGTATACAACATAATTTACACATATTCAATAAGTTGTTATTTATGTAGAGATGAAAAGCTTACAGAAAGTTCATGGAAGCAGCATATTACAGAAAAACTGCATGGTTTTCAACATTTGTTTTGCACCAAAACAAACTTATTTTTAAATTTCAATTTTGTTCAAACTTTTTGAAACATAATCATATAGTCTATATTTTTAGTGTGAAATGTAACCCCACAGCAGCAATCTTTAATATTTTACAGGTTACTGTATAAATCATTTATCATGAATTTGAATTTACTTGCTTAATAACCTTTGTAGTGATACGATTTGGTCATGTGATGTCTTGAGAGTGAATACAAAGTTACTTTGGTGCATGAAAATATCAAGAGACTTATTCAAAATCTCTGCTGGAGTACTCAGCAATTTCAATGTGTACTTGGCAGTTGCAAATGTCAGCAGCTTGTAGAACTAACAATTCATGTAAAGTCCTAGCAATGCATTTGCTGTTGTTGAAGTTACCAGCTGATAGTTCACATTTGCAATCCTACACTGAGATTATAGCCACAACCGTAAAGCAGAAAACTATCCTTTAAAATTGAAGAACCTTAGACAGAGTACCCCCCCAAATTTATACAAGTGACTTGTTATTACTGATTTGTGGAATTCAGTTCTTCAGTCAACGAATATTTAGAGAATCACTGACACATAGTAGGGTCTGCGCTAGGAACTGAGAATACTGAGCAAACAAGAATATTGTCCCTTGTCTCCCGCAATTCACATCTAATTGAGCAGAGAGTAATACTGATAGAATCACAAAATAAATATTTAGTAAATAAATGAAGCAGTGTTATGACAGAAGGATGCCCAGTGTTATCTTTTACAGTACTTAACAGGATGCTGTCCTAGTCTACAGCATCAGGTGGACAGGAAGCCTTTTCTGTTCTCAGAAGAAATGACATTTAACTTGTGCTTAGGTTTAAAAAGAGTTAAGTGGTAATGTGAGCGTCGGGAGAGATGGGTAATATGTAAATGTGGCCAGCTCAACAAATCCACAAAATCTGTCAAAGCCCTGTGAGCAGAGAGAACATGAGTTTGAGAAACTGAAAGTTGGCCAGTTGCCTGAAACATTCATGATGGGGGTCCTTGGAAAGAGTGGAATATGCCAACTAAGAGGTAGACGGAGGCTAGACCAGGAAGACTCTTAGAAACCATGAGGAAGTTACTGGTATTTATCTTAAGTTCTATGAGAGTTATAAAAATGAATTTGGGAGTATGAATCTATCACTCAGATAAGAGTACATAGCCGAAATGATATGATGATTGCAGAAATGGAGAAAAGAGATTTAGAAGCCAAAACTGAAAGGAGTTTGTGATAAATTTGTTTTGGCAGCACAAGGGATAGAAAGAAGTTCAAGGATGGCGTAGCTTCTTGCTTAGTCCAACAATCCGAATGATGTTTTTATTCTTATGATGTAAAAAATCTTATTGTGCCTGCTTACTAATCAAAGTCCTATCAAGTCAATGAGAATATTCAATGGAATGGCAGTTAGCTATGTATTTATTTAAAGTGATGTCTTCTTTTAACAGATATGCAACAAATGTATGATTTGGTTTTCATATTTTACCAAGGCTCTTAGCACTGGTTTCAGTCTTCTGCTGTCTTTACTGATTTGCTTTGAGAGAACTCAATGCCCAACTGTACCTAGATTTTATTATACATTTTAAATACACAATGTCTTACTTTTCTAGGCCATATGTCTAGTTTTGGTGGAGAAAGAATAATTTCTCAATCAGAGTAAAATTCCATGGAAACATGATAGACTATGAAAATTTCAACATCACACAGCACATAAAAGCTTCTAAGCCATTAAAAGAAACATCTGAAATATATGTGCTATTTTTAAATTAGAGTAATACACACTAAATTTAAGACTAATAAATAGTTAAAATAGCTAAATGAAAACATTTTTTATGTCATAACCACTTTGATCATAATCTCTTCTTACATGGCATACATGAATTTACTTACTGCAATTCTATTCACATTTGTTTCAGGAGGTAAGTGTTGAGAATATATAATTTGAAAGAATATTTTTGAATGTGGTTGTTCAAAAAGAGAAAATACACAAATGCAACCATTTTTACTATCTGGTATGAATGAATGCGTAACTCCATTTTGAAACTGGCTAACTTTTCATTCCAAAATGATTTTAATTTATTTTGTATAAGCTGAAATGTTTTGCAGTGTAAACATTGTCACTTATGGTAGCCTTTCGGATCTGGACACAGGATACTTAAAATAATGCACATGGCCCAAAGTCTTACCAGTTATCAACTGGATTATTTACAAAACTAATGTAATGACCTTTCTTAATGTATTTATTTAATCTCATATTTTTTGGTTCCACTGATTATTATCATGCATTGTTTATATTTTGGCTTATTTATTTAAAATATATACAGAATATGTAATTGTATTCACACACTTTCCTGTGTTTTGAATATTCATTGACTAATAAGTATGCCTGATTAAGCAACTTTATTATTCAGGTATTATTATTTTATCATTATAAGTTCAATAGTTATTACATTAATTATTTAGTATATACGTATATTTTATGTACCAATTTAGTTCCTATAAGCAGTTAAAAATGTGATCATGCATAAAATACACTATATTCTGTTTCTCAACACACTTAATCCTGTACTCTTTTCAATCTATTTTAATAAAATAAAAAGCTATCGAGGAATAAATAATGTATATTTCATAAAATATGAGAACCCGTCATTTTTTAATAAAACAGATGAGAACAATAAACTGTCAAGTGAAATCCTGGAATTATCCATCAATGCAGGCAAAATTTGGTATTTGTTATGGCCCCTATATCTTTTCAAAGTAACTTGGAGCAAAGAACTCTGCACTATTCAAAGATTCAGTATTGACTATATTACATTGAAGAACATATAATTTTTAAACAATCTATTACCTGAACATGTATTTATTTGGAAGACTACAAAGCCACGTAACTACAAGGTTAAAGATTCTTGAATTGTTGGTTTAAGTGTCAAGAGAATGACAATTATAAATCCTGTCACAATGTCACAATAGTGTGAAGCAAATGTATGTGAAGAGTTCTCCATTTCATTAATCTTTTCCATGAAAATCTTTAAATACTGACTTAGTTTCACAGAAAACAAGACAGTATTCAGCTTTAATACTTACTGATACTACAAACCTTGTCCAGCTCAGGAGCACAGCTGTCCAACTGATCATTTTTCACAGGAGGCATTAAATTCATTACCTAAATTGTTACCTTGATGTTCATACAAATATATTTATATTGCATAGCATAGGTAGCATAAGCAAAGCTTTAGGGAAGGTAATGCTAAGCTTGAAAGTTAGTAGAAATAAATCAGGTGAACTGATTTGTATTTTTAAGATCTATTGAATTTTGGATAGCATAACTAGCTATAAATCCCCAAAGATCCACACTTTAAAAACCCAAAGAATATCACCTTGCAGACATGTACATTATAAAGACAAATCCTGATAATCTTCATACAGTGAAAATGATAAGTTCAACATTAATAACATGTTTTGGCAAAGACAACCATTTTCCAATCTTTTACAGTTGAGTGTTTTCTACATACATTTTTCACATCATTGACACGCCCTGAAAAGGCCAGCCTTATGCAGAAGTGAAGCAGGCAATGACCTCCATGAAGAGCAGGGCACGTTTTCCCTTTCAGCCCATCAAGAAATTCAATGATTGAAGTGCTGCTTTTTCTCTGTTAAAATGTGCCTCTGGACAGCATAGGATTGGTTAGGTATTCGTCTTCAGATGAATTTGCATATCAGATCTTCCCCCAAGTGACAGCTGTATGAGAGCAAAGTGTTAAGTTTGATGCACAAAGAAACCTACTAGGGAAGCAAGAGGACTTTTATAGTTTTAGTTGCAAAGGGTAGAGAGAGTACAAGGACAGAGTGGTGCCATGGCTGACTTCACATTCTGCTAGTAAGGCTGACCTTGATTTTTACAACCCAGTGGGGCTCATGATGCCATTGCTGCCTGTGACTCCGCTCAGTGTGGACACTGCTCAAAGCCTGAGTGGGGCTGACCTGCTTTCACCATAGCCTGTTGCACTGAGGTGGCAAAGACAGCTGACGGCAACACTGGAGCTTCAGCTCTCAAGAGCTGCATTGTGACTCTTCGCATTTTACGAATTTCATTTTCTTGAATTTCTCCTATAGGTCCCCCTTTCAATTGCTTTCCTTATGGAAAGCCCTTTCCAGCCTTGGAACTCTTTCAATACAAATTAAACAAAGGAAGTGTTACCTTTGCCCTCGTCATAATTGCTGAGACTAAATCATAGAGAAGGACAATTCCATGTTGGCATTCTGACTACATACAGATTTTAAAGTAGTGATTTTGGTGTTGCTCTCTCAATGGAAAAATCACTGCTTTCTTCTTTAAAAGCAATAACATGGGAACAACAAAACGTCAAACAATATGTTTAATAATAGTGTCATAATTTGACTAAAATTGAATTGTACTATCAGCTCCTTCTTCTGCATTATCATCTCAGAAATATTTTGTGGTGTTAAATATTTGTACATGACTATGAGAGTGAACAACAATCTGAGAATTTCCAGCACAATTTCGAGTATAAGTAGTTGATCCAATTTCCACCCAACTTACCTAACTTGTAATGTGTTTATCCAATCAAATAACCACGCTCTGAAACTCTATAGAAGTTGTAAAGATGTTCCTTTTTCTGGCTGGGTAGATTTTAGCCTTTACATTTTATAACCCCCTTTGAGAAACCAAGTTCTATGTGTTCTAGTTTAACCTCATGAGGTTTTTAAGCTCATCCATCAAAAATATTTTCAAGAACTTTACTTCCTAAAATTTATCATATCTGCATTTTCTACACGCTGGTCATGGATATAAGACTGTTACTCAGAGAGAAAATTAAACATGAATTTTTCTTCTTCATTAGTCAAATTTTACCAATTTATGCCATCCTATTTTACATTTGTTTGTTGTAAAGGTGGGGTGAAGATTAACTTTCTGTTTTTGTGTGTGCTAACTTCATGTTTGAATCACAGATTACTTGATAATACAAATGATCTGAGTTCTGTTCCCCTCCTTTGGCTGCATTAAAATGTGGTTGCTAATTATAGAACATTCTTTTTCAGATAAGGTAAGCCCTACATAGTTTATTTGTTAGTTCAGAGGTAGGTCTATGCTAGCAAAACAACAGGAATTACTTAAATATAATAGTTGAGTGGTAAGAACAGGTCATGCTTATGGATATACTTACAATTACTTCTGAAGGACGGCGCCAGTTGGCCTATGATGCTTGTGGGTATTAGCTGATAACCCTAAAAGCAAACATCGAAAAGCACAGTAAGAATTGTGTACTTAAGGTGCTATTTAAATGATGTCAAATATCTACTTATAAGGAACTGAAAAAGTAATGATGCTGTAGTCCATGAACTGCAGAAGAAAGTCTAATTTGCATAACATGAATTTTAAACAGCAAAATATTAGTAAAGCAAAGGTATCAGTGTTCATCCATCTGCCAAAGAGAAAATTAAAATCAGTTAAGTAGGCATGGGTGCTGCAGCACAGAGAGCTAAGCTTCTGCTTGAGGTACTCTCACCCCATATCATGGCGTTTGGCTCCAGTCACCTCAGTACTTCCTATCCAGTTTTCTGTTAAGACTGAAAGGAATATCAGCAGATACTTTTTTTGTAACAATAAATAAACTTTGTGTAGCAATGTTAATATATTTAATGTACCAAAATTCTCCCAAAACATGAAACATGACCTAAAGTTTTAAATATAGGGATTTTCTTAAACTACAAAGTTAACTCTTTCATCCAGTCAAGAAATAAAACAGAATGCTGTGAACCCCGTTAGAGTGATGAGGAATATAGGACATGTTAATTACTATATTGTTTAAGGACATGAAAATATTTTATTGGCTCATAAGCTTATTTACATGTTAGCATTTGAAGCTCAATATAAAATGTATGTAATAAGTTGTAAAGTTGGAGCCTGTAGGTTGGCACAACAGACTAATCCTCCATCCTGAGAGGCCAACATCCCATATGGGCGCAGGTTCTAATCCTGGCAACTCCACTTCCCATCCAGCTCCCTGCTTCTGGCCTGGGAAAGCAGCAGAGGATGGCTCAAGTCCTCGGACCCCTGTACCTGCATGGGAGACCTGGGAGGAGCTCCTGGCTCCCGGCTTCAGATTAGCTTCATTCTGGGTATTGCGGCCATTTGTAGAGTGGACCAGTGGGCGGAAGACCTTCTCTATCTCTACTTCTCTCTCTGTAAAACCTGCCCCTCAAATGAAAAGAAATAAATCTTTAAAGAAATAAGTTGTATGCTACAATTTTAAATCATGTACTGTGACTACCCTTACATTATTCAAAATACAATGCAGTATTCAAAAAATTACTATTACAGTATTTATTCCTTATGACAACGAAGAATAGCTTTGACCACAAGTTAGTGAAAAAGCCGTTTGGGTAAGAATGTAGCTAGTTCAGTCCTAATTTGAAATACATTTGTATTTGTAAATTTGAACCAGCATTTTCTTTTCTCTCACTGCTCCAAGTAGTCCAAAGACTCATGGAAAAGACTATATGGGAGCACGTGGTCACACTAAATTTAATCCAACAGCAGGGGGTGTATAATATAAAAATCATTTTCTGCGGTGGGAAGAAACCTCTAAAACTGGTTCTATGTAACAGGTTTCAAGAAGCACAAAATTAATAGCAATCTTACAGCAATGCTGAGATTGCACACTTGATGAAGAAGTTGGTGGCCATTATTAGTCTCTGCAATAAGAATCATGCATTACGCTGCAGTAAAGGGTGAGATCATATCACTCCACAGTCGTCATCCGTTGTACTCAGCGCAGCTCTCCTTTGATTTTCCCTAATGGCAGAACTGCCCTAGAAGTGGTGGCCAAACAATTGTTGTGAACAGAATTACCTCCCCCTAGTGGTCAGCTATGATGATTGCAGCCAGAACAACGTGAGCAATGGTTTTGCTTATGCATTTATTCATGGTCTCCAAGGAGTTCCCACTGAAAATGTTTTTTTTATTATATCGTTAATAGTTCAGCATAAATTTCTAAAACCTTAATTTAAAAAATATTTGGAATATGATAGGTGTAAGTAAATCTCTTATCAAATTCTTTCCACCTGACATTCTACAAATTAATATTTTGTTCCTATTTTATTCCTACCCTCCCTTTGTTATTCTCAGCCATATTTATACCTAAATTATGTATGTATATATAGTTTCTATCAGTGTTTTACTATTTCAAGTTTCTCTATGCTACTGAACCATTATTTCAAAAATTCCCACTATGACTCTGATGTATTTCCTTTGTGGGCTCAGTGTGAACAGAAAATAAAGATGCCCCTGACAGGACCATGATCTACCTGAATCTAAACACTATGCAACTCCTTCCTATAAAACAATTACCTAGAATGTTCTTCGGTTTCCGGTGCAATCTTATTGCCTCGGATACTAATAACTGGTTTAGAAAGCGACATCAAGGATGATGTTGTAATCATTCTGAACCATTTTAACATACTTTTCCTACAAAGATTTTTGCTATTTTGCTTTTAATCTTTTTAAAAAAAAACATTTATTTACTTTATTGGAAAGGCAGATGTACAGAGAGGAGAGACAGAGAGGAAGATCTTCCTTTCAATGGTTTACTCCCCAACTGGCTGCAACGGCCAGTGCTGCTCCAACCCGAAGCCAGAAGCCAGGAATTTCTTTCCAGGTCTCCCACGCGGGTGCAGGGTCCCAAGGCTTTGGGCCGTTCTGGACTGCTTTCCCAGGCCACAAACAGGGAGCTGGATGGGAAGTGGAGCTGCTGAGATTAGAACCTGCGCCCATATGGGATCTTGGCGCGTTCAAGGCGAGGACCTTAATTATTACGCTATAGTGCCTGACCCACTTTTACTCTATCTTAAGGAAGATATAATAAAGCAGTAGTTACAATTCAAAATTTTGCTTTAAAAGTCTTAAGAACCCAATGAAGATTTAATGGTTACATTTGGTACTTTATTTCTTTTTTGTTGAAATAACTAGGGAAAAGCAGGCATTTAAAGTGGAATGTCTATCAAAGAAATGGCTGTGTAATTGTGGCTAAGTCATCATAAAAGTGTTCATATTCAATCCTGAACAGGATGCATCAATGCAAGAATTACCAAAGAGTGGACAGCGCTTCTTTGGAAATCTAGTGAGGATTAAACGGAATCCTGGATGGACCAAATGTTACCCTTGACTGCCTTTTTTTTTTTTTTAAGAAATGGATGTCAATGAAGTATAATTTACATGTAATAAAATGTACACATTTAAAATGTTCAGTTTGGGTCAGTAATTGTCACACCAGAAAATATTTCATCTGTTCCTTAGTAGTTCCAAAAGCCAGGCAAGCTATTTTTGACTTCCACCACAACAGATTTTTTTTTTTTTGCCTGTCCTGGAAATTAATAAAAGTAAAACCACACATTAGCCTTTTAGCCATTTCATCTCTTCCACCATTTGATCCAAGCATTGTTTTACACTTCCACTGAGCTTTATTTGTGGATTATTTAAAACATTTGGGCTCAATCCACAACAGTGCAGATACGGAAAAAACCCAAATACCCATTCAAAAGAACAATACACAAAGAAACTGTGGTACATCTACTCTATGGAATATTACTCACTAATCAAAAAGAATAAAACTCTACCAATTGCAACTAAGAGTCACAACTGGAGACCATTATTCTCAGTGAAATAAGCAAGTCACGAAAGAACAAATACCATATGTTCTTTCTAGTATAAGGCACTCTTCATGCAAAATATAAAACAGATAGATATATAGGTAAACAAGTATAAAAATATATTCTCATGGATGAACTATAGAATGGAGACTAGAATATCTGGAAGTCAAGATATGTCACTGTACACATCCCTACTCACAAAAGAAAGGACTCCCAATGAAACAGTTAAATATACTACAATTTGAAACTAGATTCTCTACCATTGCCAATGCCTACAATGTCAAGATATGCTTAAATAGCAGAACGTTGGACTTGTGACTATTGCTAAATGACTATACTACTGTAATACTGGGGGAGGCGGGATAGTGAGATAGGAAAACGGGGAGGTAAGAAGGGGAAGAAACGTGGGGAATCCCTATACCAAAAAGTTGTATCCTGGAAAATAACAGCACTAAAAAACAAAACAAAACTAAATTAAACTATAATACACATGCTCCTTTTCCTAACCATATTGACTAATTTAAATCATTTTAAATTTCTTTGCAAGTTATGATGTAAGAAGGTATTTTAAAACATTCATGGTAGGGACTAGTGCAGTGGCTCAACAGGCTAATCCTCCACCTCACAGCACTGGCATTCCATATGGGTACTGGTGTGAATACAGGCTTCCCCACTTCTGATCCAGCTCCCTGCTTATAGCCCGGGAAAACAATGCAGAATGGCCAAAATTCTTGGGCCCCGACACTTATACTGGAGACCCACAAGAGCTCCTGGCTCGTGGTTTCTGACCAGCCTAAGATCTTCCTCTGTCTGTTCTCTCTGCAAATCTGCCTTTCAAATGAAGATAAATATATATACTTTAAAGTTCATGGTAAACGCATTCAAACAAACTCATTTTGTTGCAAAACAGTTTTGAAATACATGCATAATTTCTTTCCTAATATGAATTTTCCATGAACTTTTGAAAACTGTATTATTTGAAGCATAACCTTAGTTTATTATGATACTCCCGTTTAAGATCATTGTGTCAGGCCAGGGGGATCAATGGAATAGACCATCAATGATAATTGGAATAAGTAATCAGGAGTCTAATTGAACATGATAAATGAAAAGAATGATTATAAGACAAAACCAATGGACAAATGCCTCTAAATGTGAATTATCACATTGTCCATCACCCCCTTTTATTTAACACAGTGCAGACAATAGGAAGTTATTTCCTAGTATGCAGAGTGCATGCACTTCGGGAAAATAAGCTGAGAACATGTATATGGCAATGTTATCAATAGGATCTATTCACAATTTTAATTAGATATTATTTCATTTATTGTTTGAATGATAAACAGACTAAATACCACATTTTAGGTAGCAGATCCCAGTTTTCGTGTTCAGATTTTAGGTACTTGTTTTTTATTACTGTTATCAATGTGGCAACTTAAATATATTCCAACTGTAAGTTCATACTAATGTGTTATCCTACCTTATTATTGCAGAAGTAATAATACAAAGTCAACTAGAATGACAAGCAATTTTATTTAATGAAAATCCTCTGAATGTGTGTACATTTTTAAAAGTATCTTTTATAGTAGAGTTGGCGAGTTGTTCAATCAACCGCTTCATGTGACATTCATCTGCAACTATCATGTACACAGAAGCTTGTTGGGACAAATATCACTTGTCTGGAAAGGACAGTCAGGCTCTGAGAGTCTTGATTGGGCAGAATTGCAAAGAAGAAAAGACACGAACAAGCAATTCGATTCCCATGAGTTTCGAACTGAAGTTTTCTGAATGAATTGTTTTTGAAACAGAGTACTCGGAGGATCACTTTGTTTTCACTGATTTTTCAGCATCAAAATGAAATTGAATAACAACAAGCATGATATTAATGTGGATCCAACACTGTATTACTTTTGGAAATATGGAAACACTAAGGATTGAGCTGAATACACGAATGCCTTGTTTTCTGAATTAAACCACACCTTTTCTTTTAACCCTCTTTGCTAGTCCTGCAAGTTCCCCAGAGTAGGGCAGGCGATGAGGGAGCTATGTTTTAAAACAGTTTTTATGATTGTAAAACACATTGTGGAATACATTCATTTCACAAAAATAAAAGTGTAAACATTTTGTATCTGTAAGCTTCACAAAAAGCCAGATTTTAATTAAAAACCAGTAAGACGAAGCCTAATGCTCTGTGATGTGGAACCCGGAGCAGGACATTAAAACTAACAACTAAGGCTATGACAAATATGGTGAGACAACCAAAGCATTAGGAACCCTGTTTTAATTAAATAAGATACATTTAAAGGTCAATTTTTATCTTGCTGTATTCTCGCTGGCATCAGCACATATTCAGTATTTATGAATAATCAGAATGATGTAAACTTTTCCATTTGCGATGAGTTTTTTAAATCATCAATCTGAACGCTGAACAACACATTCCAGTGACTTCTCTGCAAATCCCATAAACATCCAAGAAGAGACGAAACTCTACACCTTCTTTATCATAAGCAAAAATTGTGCTTCATACGTTATCTTCTCTACTCACAAGCTGATATTCAGAAACTTTAGCGTGGTAGGGATTGGTATCTGGACCTTGTTTTGCAAATCTATCCCTCTTTGTGTCTTTTTTGTTGACCTTGGAAGAGAATATATACTAGAAATTTTCATTTAAAGTTAACAGATACAGAAATTGAGTTAGAAACTTGCAAAAGTATCTGAATGGATACTGAATGAATAGTATCTGAATGGAGTTTATAGGTTTTTGTTTTGAATAGCATCTGGAAACTGACCCTTAAAATACTTTTAGATACAACATTTGTTTGTTTGCTATCCTCTGATTTTATTTTAAAAAAAGTCATAATATTTACTCAAATTGAAATGATAAGTTTCAATAGACAAAAATCACAGGAAAAATCTGACATAAAATATATTACTAATCTGTAGCTTCATAGAAGAAGAAAACAGTTTAAAAGTTAAAAAACAAAAACAAACAAACAAACAAAACCCAGAAAATGGAACCCTAAAATTTGGCATCTAAGGGCCTGGCGTGATGCGACTAAAATCTTTGCCTTGAATGCACTCGGGATCCCATATGGGCGCAGGTTCTAATCTCAGCAGCTCCACTTCCCATCCAGCTCCCTGCTTGTGGCCTGGGAAAGCAGTCAAGGGTGGCCCAAAGCTTTGGGACCCTGCACCTGCATGGGAGACCCAGAAGAAGCTCCTGGCTCCTGGCTTCAGGTTGGCTCAACTCCAGCCGTTGCGCTCACTTGGGGAGAGAACCATCAGACGAAAGATTTTTCTGTCTGTCTCTCCTCCTCTCTGTCTATCCGCCTTTCCAATAAAAATAAATAAATCTTTTTAAAAATGGCACTTAAATGCTGGTACCATGGTTAGATTTGAACCTAACAAATTATCAAAATATAGTATCACATGCAAAATTAGATTAAAATGTGATTACTTATATGTTAATAAATTATGTTAATCACCCACAAAGATGAATGTCAGTAAATGTATAATCAAAGTGTTTCTCAAGTTGCTGTAATTACATTTTCCTTCCTAGTAAATATGATTTGGGGAAACTTAAGGTGAATCTCTCTGGTATCATTAAAAATATTCTGATTTATTTCTTTGGTTTTTCTATTTTATTGCCAAGTATTATTCTTATATAACACATCACACACATTTTCCATCTTTATTTTATTGTAAATAGCTATTTTTTCAGCTTTGAAGCTGAACTCTGATCTTCTGAAAATTATTGAGTTGCAGAAGCTGATAAATAACTAATGTCTCCTGGTTTGCCTTCTATTTAGTTCTTTGAAACTGTATTTCATATATATTTATATATCTTTTAAAGATTGTGTATTTTAGAGGTTGGTGTTGTGGCAGTGTGGATTAAGCCACTTGGGATGCCCCTTTCCATTGTCAGAGTGTCTAGAAATGAATTCCACATCCACTTCCTGTTAATGTGCATTCTGGGAGGTGGCAACTTAGGGTGCAAGTACTTGGGTTGCTTCTATCCATGAAGGAGACCAAAATGGAGCTTCTGGCTGTCGGTTTGGGTAGTGTTCCCCCCAGGCCTAGGTGTTGTAGGGATTTGGGAAGTGAGTTAACAGATGGGAGATGTGTCTGTCACTCTACCCATCAAATCAATAAAAGTAAACTTTTAGAAATTGTATGTTTTAAAAGCAATCAAGATGCCATGAAATGAGTGCACATGGCTTTTGTAATCAGACAGCCTTAGGTCTGAATTCTGGCTCAACTCCGTATTAGCTGAGTGTTGTGCATGTGTTTTATCATCCCTGTCTTCGTGTTCCATCTATGGGGGTTGTTGGGGAATTACCATGAGATAATATATGAGAGGACTTTGAAAAGCTCATGGAGAATTGGAATTGAAAGATCTTTTTTGTGAAAAATTTTGAATTCCAGAAATAGATTTTTTATAATATATACTTTCTTTTTTTTTTTTAAAGATTTATTTTTATTATTTTTTCATTGGAAAGGCGGATATACAGAGAGGAGAGACAGAGAGGAAGATCTTCCGTCCGATGATTCACTCCCCAAGTGAGCGCAACGGGCCGATACTATGCCAATCCGAAGCCAGGAGCCTCTTCCGGGTCTCCCACACGGGTGCAGCATCCCAAAGCTTTGGGCCGTCCTCCACTGCTTTCCCAGGCCACAGGCAGGGAGCTGGAAGGGAAGCGGGGCTGCCGGGATTAGAACCGGCGCCCATATGGGATCCCGGGCGTGCAAGGCGAGGACCTTTAACCACTTGTGCCACCGCGCCGGGCCCTATAATATATACTTTCCATGAGTTCCCTCCACTCCAGTTTTCTTCCCTTCTATTTTAGGTAGTCTTTATTTTTAAAAATGTATTTATTTTTTTGATGCTGTTCCGTAGACACAGGGACTCCCCCTTCTGCCTGTTTTCCCTTCCACTGTTGTTCCCTATATTAGTAAAATAATATAGCCTTCGGCAACAGTCACAACGTTCATGCAAAATACAAAACAGATATATAGATAAACATGTATATACATATATTCTCATAGATGAACTGTTGTATGGAGACTAGCATACTGGGAAGTGACGATACATTGCAGTTTGCATCTCTACTCCTGAATAAAAGGAGGACTCCCAATGAAGCTGTTAAATAGACCATGACAATAGGATGCTGGGCATTCTACCATTATATATACTTACAATGCCATAATGCACTATATAGCAGAAGTTTGGCTTGTGTCTGCTTTGTGAGCTTTTTGAGATTCTCTCATATGTGCTCCACCGACTGCACTGTCAGGGATATACTAGTGGAAAGGAAAGGCTGGTACTGGTTCATTCCTTTACATTTCTGTTGTTTCTTAGACATTCCCATGATGTTTTTTCCTCAATATACTCCCATTTCAGAAGTCTGATCTGTATTTACAGGTGTAACAGTACCAATAATTAATTTCAGTAATGTTTAGTAATCTAGTAATAACATCAAAAGGTTGAATAATCAGAGAAGTTAAGCCACCGAGCAAAATATGTGATGAGGATGATCTTGGGCTATGCAGTTTGCTTCTGTTACTGTTTGCTCGTATGCACATCTAAATGAAAATCAACTGCTTAAAATTTAATTGGAACGTAAGCGAATATTTTTATTGGGCTTTAATTCAATTCTATCTATGCAAGATACACATGCAACTGAATAATTGAAGAATCTCAGAAATAAACTGACTTCATTCTAAAAAGATCATTTTATTTTGTACCTTTTAGATCATGAACTCATTTAACTGTTCACGTTATGATTTCATCTGTCCCATTCTCTGCAGTTCAGCGTCATTGTCCTTAAAGCTACATGGAGGTCATTGGTTTGTTTCCTTATAAAACTTACATAATGGATGAAAGTTGGAATTCTGCAGCTAGTGATTCATGCTTGCATTTAAACATTTCGAGAGATTTAATTTATAGAAAGGAAGCATCCAGCCTTGATCTTTTTAGACTTAACAAATCAAGAAATTAAAGCTAACATAAATCTGTGCACAAGGCCTGGCAACTGGTCAGTTACCTATTTTAGATATAAAAAATACTCAGATTTATATTTTACATGCTTCATTATCATTGCAAATATATATGTATTATATATGCCATGTATGTCATGTGATACACTCATATATATTTTTTTCTCTATGTCAGTGGCAATGGAAATCCTAATCATGAATGTAGTCACGACTTGTACTTTCAAATTTTAAAAGCCAAAAATGCAAATGTACTTTCTGCTCATTTTGAATTAATAAGCATGGCATGTTTCTCCAAGGGCAGTACAATGTAGTCAAATTTCTAAAAGCTCATTTAATATGCCAAATGGCCTTCAAGAGGTAGTGGACCATGGTGCAAAAGCACCTGATTTCAAAGCTAAGAGATTTGTATTTTCTCCTTAGCTTTGCCAATAACTGGCTGTGTGGTATAGAGCAGGTCAGATATTCTCTCTAGACGTTAATTTATTCATCTTTGAAATAGAAGCAACAAGTCACTAATGTAATTGTTATATTTTAGTTTTGTTGCTGTATTAGAATACTTAATATCTAATGTGTTGTTGCTTTCATAATGTCATTCACACATTTAAGGATTATAAAGTGGTTTGCTAGTATTCCTACAAATGTTCCAATAAACATGAACAACTTTATGGTGTTGGGAACCAATAGGCATGAGGTGTTCTGACAATTGATTTTATCTGAGAGCTGTTTAATACTGGCTTAATAGTTACTTGACTCTAAGAACATATGCTGGATTCTTTGTCATGTTTTTTTTTCAAGATCAGGCATAATTAATTTTCAAAAGATGTCTCTTGATGATGTCAATAGTGGAAAAAATCTGCACAATTACACAGACGATCTAAAGCAGGATTCAGTACTATAGGTTAAATTCTGATGGAGGACAAACGTTTCAATAATCCTTTTAAAATTATTGTATACCAGTACAAAGTCACAGCTCTGTATTTTTTTAAAGATTGTGATCAAGGGATCTGAACAAGCTATAACTGACCTTTCCTTTTCTCTCCCCATGTGCTGGATTCACCCCAAAGACTCAAAGGAATTCTGAATAAAACCTAGCAAACTGAGTACTCCTCATTAAAAAATAAAGTCCAATACTGGGGCAAGAAGATCATATGAGATGTCATTTCAAAAACCTCTGGATGAATACTTACTCATACATTTTCCTTTTTTTTTCTTCCAGATTCCTTTACAAATAACCTATGTAACCAACTAAAATAGAGATTATATTAAAATGAAGATTTGTATTCATGAACCTCAATCATAAGCTAAGGAAACACGGACAAAAATATTTAGTAGGTTATTAATGAACTTCCACTAAAAACTCTTCTCTGAAAGTTGTCTTCATGACAAAATAATTCCATATTTTTTAGATTCTGTATTTAAAATGAATAGAAACATGTAATACTGAATAAAATCTTTCTTAAGATATGTTTTCCAAAACATTCATTGTATGCCAACACTAGTACCTCCCTCACAGGGACAGTATCTTGTAAACGTTGCAACCTAGATCACACAATATTAAATTGCTCAGCAGGGCATTGTTTCCTTTAAAATATGCATGCAAGTGAGGTAGAAAACTTTACATTCCGAACAAGCATTGGAGTATGGTATTTTGAAACACAGAAGGTACTCTACTATGTGGAATCCAGAGATCACCAAAAAATGGGAATAGAAGTAGGGCTAATAGCTGCAAAAGTAAGAGTAATCTTCTGAAGAGTTTGAAGAGCGGGCCCGGCGCTGTGGCGCAAGTGGTTAAAGGTCCTCGCCTTGCACGCCCGGGATCCCATATGGGCGCCGGTTCTAATCCCGGCAGCCCCACTTCCCTTCCAGCTCCCTGCCTGTGGCCTGGGAAAGCAGTCGAGGACAGCCCAAAGCTTTGGGACCCTGCACCCGCGTGGGAGACCCGGAAGAGGCTCCTGGCTTCGGATTGGCATAGTATCGGCCCGTTGCGCTCACTTGGGGAGTGAATCATCGGACGGAAAATCTTCCTCTCTGTCTCTCCTCTCTGTATATCCGCCTTTCCAATAAAAAATAATAAAAATGAATCTTTAAAAAAAAAAAAAAGAGTTTGAAGAGGAGATCCAACAGGATTGCATGAACTTTCAGAAAATGTTACTTCGTTAAAGTGCAACTATATACACAGCCCTCCAATTTTTTTTTCTGTAAAAAGTGATTTTGATTTTATTTTTGTAGGTTTTTGTCAATCTCATATTGCCTATCAGTCTGTTTATTTAAACCTTGGCTGTATGCAAATAACTGTCTGCTCCCCTGAGGACAAGTAAACATTTGTCATGTTTTTTAATCATCTTAGAGTAACATTACCCTATCTATATACACACACACACACCTACATCTATATCTGTATGTAATTTAACTACCTTATTTATTAGGGAGCACTTAAGTTCTCAGGAAAGTAAATAGCCATGACATGAGAGGAAGGGGTTGTACTGGATTTACAACAGGATTTTGAATGAAAAAGCTTGAATTTGTTTGAATCCACTTTTACAACTAACTCTGAGTGACATTGTTACCTAAGGTCTAACTCTTCTCACCCTTAACTTTCTCCAACTCTATAAGCAACATAACAATGCACACCCTTGGGGTCTGCTTTGTGGTTCAGTATTTTAAACCACTCTTGCTACATGAGTACCAGCTATTCCATTTCTACTTCTGCTCCCTATGAATGAGCCTGGGAAGGGAACAGAAGATGACGCAAGTTTGTGGGACCCTCTTACCCACATTGGAGGCTCAGATGGAGCTCTTGATTTTTGGCTTTAGCCCGACACAACAAGGTGTTTGGAGAGGAAACCAGTGGATAGAAGATCTCTCTCTCTCTCTCTCCTTGTCTCCTTATCTCTCTCTCTCTCCAGGTGTATGTGTGCCTCCTTCTGTCTTTCAAATAAAAAAGAATTTTTTAAAAGTGGAAAGAAACTACAAATGTTTTATCACGTAACAAGTAAGTAAATAAGGATATTCTATGATTATATTATTAAACATTTCTACCTCTATTGTTGCTTCTGCTCAAAATTAACATTAACTAGGGAGGAAACAGAAAGAGAATGCAAGAAACACTCTTAAACTGAAAACATTTGTAACAGAAAATAACAAAATTTTAACATACACAAAATAGAACTTAAAGGCTTAAAAAATGGGATGGGGCTGCTTGGTAGCCTAGTGGCTAAAGTCCTCAGGTTCTATGCCTTGGTATCCACTTCCCTTCCAGGTCCCTGCTTGTGGTCTGGTAAAGCAGTAGAGGATGGCCCAAACTTGCATGGGAGACCCAGAAGAAGCTCCTGGTTCCTGGCTTCGGATTGGCTCAGCTCCAGCCATTGCAGCCACTTGGGGAGTGAACCAGAGGATGGAAGCTGTTTCTCTCTGTCTCTCCTTTCTGTAAATCTGACTTTCCAATAAGGATAAATAAATATTTTTTAAAAAACAGTTAAAAACAAAGTAGAAAGCAGATATTAAGCTGAATCTCAGAAAATTTATCTACATAAGCAAATATGCAGCAAGACTGAGCAATTTGGACTTTTGTATATGCTGCATGTGTTCATTTTTTCTGAAGTTTTAATGGAATTTTCTTCTACAATCAGAAAACATAAGCATGCGCAATTTTCTTCTTTACTATTGGCAGAAGAATTACTTACATTCAAAGGTTGAAAATGTATACCACTGGCACACTTTGTACATATATATTGATTGTGAAAACATACTTTGTTTATTCTTTATATGATTCTTAACTTCTGCTGTTATTAAATATTTTGAATTTCAAATAATGCTTTAAATCCTTCCCTCTTTTCCCTTAAAAGTAGCCACTTTGCTTATAATTCACTACTCAAGGTGGCTAGAAGCTTGTTAAAAATTCTACTGAGAAAAAAATGATTAAAATTATTCTTTAGTAACATTGCTATACCCTAAGGAAGCCAGATTGTGATCTGATGAAGTAACTATAAAACAATCTTAAAGGTTTCTGTCTGGTCATATGACTAAATTGCTTCACTGGTGCAGGAATTCTGGCCATAAACAACTTAATTTAAATCACCTAATTATGTTTAAACATAATCACCTGATTATGTTTAATTTGTTATGGATGTCAATGACCTCTTAAATTTAAGTAACAAAAGAGTGAAAGAGGTGTCATTTTCTCTCATCCAACTATTTTAAACTATGAATCATTTCAAATATAGGGCACAGGAGTGAATGGAAAATGACAAGTCCAAGACTTGAAGTACAGACTGGCTTCAGCCTGTGTAGGAATTGTGGGAATTGTGTTGTAGTTACACATTCATGACCTTTTCCCTAGGGTCTAATAAGCAACTGCCTGATTATTGATATTTGAAGCAGAATTTCAGAATTAGTAAACTGTTATAATTCTTATAAGGTTGTAGCATTTGAAATAATTGTAGTAGCCATTCAGTCTGATTTACTTTTAACAGATGAGGATACAGAGATTCATACAAGACTAGAATAAGTTCATTTAATTCTAAATCTATACTAGAATATATTTTACCCATTGCTTATATATTTTTATGCATTGATTGTTCAGCAAACGTACAGAAAGAATCACAATGTGCAGTGTGATATGAACAAAAAGCAGTTGGGGTGTACACACATGAATATAATATATTATTGTTCTTGTGGATTCATCATTGAGTAACAAGGATCAGATTCAAAAACAGAGATGATGCATACAAAATGTTAAACACAATGCCTGGCAGGTAGGAGGCTTTGAAATCTCAAGTACAAGTTTAAAACCAAATAACAATCAAGAGCATTACAATGTGCTAAGTGTCCTGTCCATGCTGCCAATGGAATAATACTTTTTTTATTTGAAATTGAAATTCTGGTGTTATGAATGTGGGCGTGACCTAGATGAATTATTTTATATGGCCAGTAGTCTTTCACACTGAACGTACAAAATCATAACTCATTTGAATTTTAAGCAGTGCTTGCTGGCTCTATATGCTATGCAGCATCCTTTTTCTCCATCCTTTCCAATGAAACAATGCGTCTTTCTCTGAATTAAGCGTGAAAATTTATCCACAAACATTTTTAAAAGTTCTCTCTACCTGAAGCTTATTACTTCACAACTCACTTTACAATCCTTTTGCTTCTCTTTGGGGTTTGACAGGTAATTAATTGGGCAGCTGATTGCTATTAGTTCTGCATATGATCTGCCCAGCTGTAGAACAACATTCCAGTATTTTAGGTGACTGCAGTGGAGCAGGATTCGTTCAGAATTCAGACAATGGAACTGGTGTCTGAAGTGAGTTTTCAAGGACTAATCCTGAGTCTGGAATAGCAAGGGGAGACAGAAAGCATGGCACATTTGAATATCATTTTCCAAAAGTAATTCTGAAGCTGGATTAATAGTTAAAGTTAATGGAGAAAGTGAACCAAGAGTCTCCAAGGCGGAAAGAACAAGTGTTATTAAAATTAACGTGAGAAAGTCATCTGGGAGTACAATATTTTTCAGTAATTTCTAACAACATATGTGTTGTCAAAGATGTGTTCTTTACTCACTAGGACAATAAGATGCTGAACTTTATGCTTGGTAAATACTTCCAATGAAAGAACCTCAACTGAATTTGAACTGTGGTAATGCAACAAGGTGGAGAAATCCACCATCGGGAGAGGGTTCAGGGAGGGGTGGGGGGAATCCCATGCCTATAACACTGCGTCACATAATGCAATACAATTAATAATAATAAAAAAAGATGTGTTCTTTATCGTGCTACAGAAGTAAATGGGCCTTCATCTCACCTTGTTGCTTCATTCTGAATCAGGAAACAATATGGTTTCAAACAAAGTTCATTGCTACTCTGAAAATGGTACCTACCCAAAGTGAAGTAGAAATATCAAATAAAAAAATGAATAGCTTTATAACAATATATTATCTCCTTGGATTTAGAATGTTTTTTGCTCTTTTAATTCTGACTTTTGAATTTTTAATGGTAAGATTAGTAGGATCTTCTCCATATTCTTTCCCCTATTTAATGGAACATAAAATTTGTGTCTCTACATTTATATCCTAAGGAAATAATTGACTTAATCTCAGTGATTTTCATATTTATATTTGTTTATTAGAAAATGTTGCTTTAAAGGATCCTATAGATGGTATACACATTTTAATAACATCAGAATTGTGGAAACTAAGGCCCAACTGAAGCAAATGATGGTGCATTTCTCATTCATTCATACTAAGTGAAATAGAAGGAAAGATAAATCAATATTTCCTGTGGCATAAGTTGAAGAACTATAGCTTTTCCCTTGGAATTGCCTTTTCCTGCTTAATAAGATTTTTAAATTTCTTTGGAGATGTATTCTGTAATATGTTTATTAGAATACAGCTTTGTGTCAGGAGTATATTGAGACAAGCAGGTATCCGATGTTATCTAATGATCAAACAGTTATCCAGAGAGAAAGGTAATAATCATTTAGTTAATGAGTCTGTACTTGTTAAATAAGAAGATGCAGAGTAAGAACCATTGTATCAATGAATAAGTCATCTTTTCAGCTTATAAGTTTATTATATGGCATAATTTCTTTCCCATTTGCAGAGTGATTTTTAAAGTAGGTATAGAAGTAACAAAGGACCAGAGAAATAAATCTATGAGTAGGCAAATCATTTCTGTTCTTAATTGGTGGGTTGTAGAAAGTATTGGAAATGCTTGTGAGGTGGGAAATACTATTAATGGGTATGTAAATAAGTGCAGACACTGTAAAATATAATATGGAGATTTCTTTAAAAAACTAGAAGTAGTTTTGCCATATGATCCAGCAATCCCACTACTGGGTATATAACCAAAAGACTTGAACACATAAATCAAAGAGATATTTGCATCATCTTATTTATATCAGCATTGTTCACAATAGCCAAAATTTGGAATCAACCAAGGTGTCCATCATTAGATGAATGACATATATATACACAACAGAATATTATTAAACTATAAAGCAATGAAATTCTCCTATTTTCAGAAAATGGACTCAACTGTCATATATCATATTGAATGAAATAATTCAGACCCAGAAAAACAAATATAGCAAAATCTCCCTTACATGTGGGAGCTAAAAAGTAAAAAACAACAAAAAATAAGAAAAAGGAGTAAAAAATGTTTGTGAATATTGGTATTGCTGCAAATACAGCTTTGCAAAAACTTTGTTTTACACTTTTATCAAACCGGTATAATAATCTATACTACCATGATTTTAATGATCTGTGACTACTTTACAATTTATTGTATATGGGTGAAATGGTCATTTTTCTATGCAATTATTATTCATAGCCATTATCTACATTCACACTAAATTAAGCCATTTTATTTTTTCTTGTTAAACAACTTTTTATTTGGTGAAGTTTTAAGCCTTTTACTGTATTATACATCTAAAATATGTTACCTCAAAAGTTAACAAAATGAGAAAGGGAGAAAGAAGAAAAACAGAAGGAAGGGAGAAAGGGAGCAAAGAGGTAAATGCTATTGTGTTCTTAGAATTGTATTTACAATCACATTGAATGTTAAATGCTATTTAAACTGCTAATTTTGGTCAGATACCAGATCATAACTGCTTAGTTTTTATGAAGAATAAAGTCATCATATTGTCTCCGAATCGACTTAAGATGAACCTTACATTTGAAAATATTTTTAAAAGGGTCAATCAGGCTTCTACAAGCAATGATCAACCAAAAAAAAGTAGAACAATCTATCTCCAATACACAAAGCATCACATTATTTTAAACAATTTAACATGAAAAAATGCCCAACTGGTAGATTCATTATCTTATCACTGAAAGACTGCATGAGTTTCAGAATTCTTTTCCATGGACTTTTTGAAATACTGTCATATAAATTATCTTTGTTGTAAAGCTTGGCCTTCATTGTGGTGTCACATATGTCACCTATAGTATAAATACCTCATATTTAAGTGTCCAATGAAATGTAGTCACACTTCCCACTGTGCAGTCATCTCTCTAGTAGCACTAATTTCCTGCTTTCATTTTTTGTATTTCTATCATTCTTCTCAGTTTCCCCCATCCTCTTATCCCTTAGTCTGTCACCATTAACATTGTTTTCTCATTTGCTCTACTGCATTATTGGTAGTTGAATGTCCAGATGAAATGTTATAGATCTGTCTTATTTCTTTGCCAGGCTGCATATCAATGACAGTAATACCATTCTCATATTCACATGCAAAGTTGTGCTGTCCAAATAGTAGTGGCAACAATAGACTCTGAAAGTAGCCAACCTCTAAACAGAGACTATGCAGTTAACATCATATCAATAGGGTGCTCACTACGGAAGCACATACACTAAAATTGGAATGATAACTAGTAGAACCACTGGAGTCTAAAATGCCTGATTTTAAGCTTGGTTTTATTGAGTTTGAGCAGATTATGTTATTATCTTATTGTGTGTCTCATTTTCACCATTAGCAAACTATGAATAATAATAGTACCTTTTCATGAGATTGTTATGAGGTTTATATGTGTAAATACATGCAAACCTCTTAAAGATGTATACAGTAATTTTCAAAAATAATAGTTACTATTGCCATCTTTTATTTCTGTCTTATGAATTGCATACAAACTTGGGCAAGTTTTCCTGAAATAAAATGGAAGATACCCGAGCATAAAATGTGCTTACAAAAAAGATCTGAGCAGCATAACATTTACTGATAGGCATTTGCTAATGAGTTTTCCCTACACAATTTGTTCACTGTTGCTTTTGTGTAGACATTAACTGGCATATTTATTTCAATAATATTTAGCTTTAGTTTTTCTTTCTTATGGAGCCCAGCCCACATTCTGTCATCAATGCATACTCAGTTCTGAATGATCCCCTTTCCTGCCTTAATCCCCATTAAGCTAATTCATGCTCTTAAGAAAGCTATATTTACTACTCACTATTTTTCTTCCCAGGCCTGGCTAACCACTTTCTGTGTAAGTTTAGGTTGACCTCTAGGTTACCTTGAACTGACTTGTTATAATATGTTTTATATACTTGTCATTCCTTTGTTCAGAGAGCTACTCCTTTTATTCCTAACCATAGGATAGCTTCTTTGGACAGTTACCTGAATCTTAATAACAGAAACATATCTATGTTCTTGAGGTAGAAAAACAGTCTTTGCTGACCACCTATATGCTTTCCTTTTTTCCCATGGGCCATATTAGAGAGAACAATTTACATTTGATACTAAAGGGTGTGGTAGGGAACTGAATGAGAGACAAGCTCATAAGAACATTGAACGACTCTGAAGGAAAACTTGATTATTTTAATAAAGAATTTGAAATGTATTAATGAGACCATAACTTGTTGAACTATGAATCAACTCATTTGCTTTTAAAAGCATTGTATATACATTTTAATTTTTCATCCATAGTTAAAACTGGAGTATCGTAAAAATAGAAATGAAATTATTAGGCTTTTTTTGCTCCAACTCCTCAGTGGTTGTCACTTCATGATCAAAATGAATATCAGTGTCTTCAAAGAAATACTTAAAAATCCATGGTCTGCATTTCTGTGCATGCCTAAATATTCTTTGGCATACCAGACTTTCGGCTGAATTATAACAGTTGGTGTATCTTTTCTCTTCCCTCAAAGGCTTAATGAAGATGGAATTGCCACCTAATAGTATCAGAATGTAACACAAGTGTATCTTCAACTCGGGTTTGTGATTCTAAGTTCACCCAAACTCAAGCTCAAGTAATTGGTACCTTGATTGAAGGATAAAATTGGAAAAATGTACTGTGCACATTTCCTTAGCTTCTAATTTTCTCTAGCAAGTTTGTAGTGTGCAAGTAATGTTCCTGGAAGTAGAACAGAGCAACTGAGAAGATCAGCACAACTGCAGAATACATGTGGAAGCATATAAAAGAGGGACTTGAGGGTATGTAAAAGGGTTGATGAGCAGCATTGATGGTCTAGCTGAGACTGAAGACAATAATGTGTAGTGTTGACATTCTCCTTCAATGTTCAGCAATCAAAAACAGAAAACAGCGCACACTAACTTTAAATGAGGGCTTTAGGTAGGGGTTGTGAAAAGGCATTAAGGTAATGAGTGTGCATTTTGGGTGATAATGAGAAATGCTAACATGACTGACATAATGGTGAGACTAGAAAGCATATGAAATGAAGACAAGAGAATGCATTATATCCAGAAGCTCTGGAAGGAGCCTTTGATTTTGAACAGGTTTATTAATAAGTGCAAGGGAAGTATAGGACGAGGGGACTGGAAGCCATAACCTGACAGCAGTATTTATGTGATTTAAATTTTAGAAAATAACGTATTTTAGGAATGGTCATTGGCTAGTAGTTGAAGACAATGGAAAAGAAAAGGTCCAAGAATTATGAAAAGGATTGTATGAATAAAAATGAAAAAAAAATTTGCCTCAACGACTTAGACGTTTAAAAAATAGAAATAGGAGATCTTCAGCCACAACATTAAGCCTTTACATACATGGAGGAGTAACAAGCTTCATAAAGTAAGGAAGAATAAAAGATAAGAATAAACTCATTCCATTTGAATAATCTGTCAGAAGTAGGAAAGCTTCTTCTCTAGAAAAAAATGGATGCTGGTTAAGGGAAGGAGCAAAAGAAAATGTTCAGAGAAAAACCTTAGAGTCCCTCCTCACTACTACATTGTTGTTGAAGTGTACATTCTGCAGTAAATGAGATGTTCTATATCTGCACTATCCGTTAAGCAGCTTACAGGCTTAAGCGGCTAGTGAGCAAGCTAAAATATGATCTACAAGATGAAAGAATTGAATTGCAGTTTTATTTCTTTAAATTTGGCTTTGAGTATCCACATGGGGATGATGGTTGGTGTATTGGTTAATGCAGTTCTGAAGACTTTCTGAAAGCTGTCATTGAAGTGATTACTATTGACGTTATATTCCCTTCTGCTAGTGGGTATTTTTACTCAAAGAAGACAATGGTTAAAATTAAAAAAAAAATCTCTGAATGTAGAATTTCACTGCCATGGAAATCAAATGGAAGTTATTGGTTGAAGGATCAAGCGAACTTTATAATGCTTCTGAAATTTAACCGTGTAAGTGATGATCTATGAGTAAGATTAACCCTAGTTAACAAGATTGAATATATCAAAAGCCAATTAGGTGTACAATGCTCTAACACCATTTATGCTAAGAAACTTTGGATGGCATAGACTTAGCTGCAGCTGAGAGGGAGACCGAATAGATAAAATAAAATAAACATGCTACGAAGGATGAAGACAAAAACATCATTAAGATTCTGGCTCACGTGCATCCTACTTGAAATGCTGCTTTCAATGTCATTTGTGTATTAAAGCATTCAAAAGAAATTGCCAAAATGTTGTTGGAGGTAAGCATTAATATTAATTCTGTTACTGACTGGCTACATGATGGTGCAGCTTAATCTCTTGGTTAACTTCAGTGTTATTTGTCTAAAATAAAAATCACTAGGTTGTTTTGCAGCAATGTTCTTAAGATGTCTTGAAGAATGGCAGTGATCAAAGATCAACTGAATACTCATTAGACTGAGGATTAGTGTTTTCTTTCTCATAGTCAATAATACAATATGTAGATAAGAAAACAGGCACAATGTAATGCTAAAAATTAATGATGAATACTGATTTATAAAATGAAATCATGTTTTCAAAGTGCTTAATACTCATCTGTTTTACAATAGATATGATTAAATATGAATTCCTGGTATATAGGGAATTTAAAATGCCTGTGGACATTTTGAATTATCTTTCAATTCAATTTTCTAGAAGCTTTTGAAGCTGCCTTTCACTTTATTATTATATAATATTAATCTCAATTTATGGTTGAATTGTCCTAGTTTGTTCACAGCAACACAAGAGTACTAGTGGGGAATAATTTAGCATCCCCCCGCCCCATCGGACAATGCTAGCCTTTATCTGATGCTATTCTCAAAAATAATCTCAATCCATGTGCCGTACATCCTTAATCTGTGAATTATTCCCCCAATATCTTCAGTGATATTGGTCAAATAGTATCGTGCTTTAGGAGCCGTTAGAACCTGGGACTTTATATTTTAACAGGCTCAGCAAGCTGCAGCCTTCAGTCTTGAGCCTGGAACAATTTAAATGTTGCTTATTGATAATCTCTCCTGAAATTTTTTTTTTCCTTTTCTGTGTTTCCTTTAGTTGGAGATTATTTTGACTTGAAAAAAAAAGGCACTGTAAAATAATTAAGGCTGACTTAGGCTTCAGATTATTATTCAGATTTCAGTATTTACCAGCTAAATGAAGAAATACTCCTAAATAAACCCCAAGTCATAGCAATAACTGCAAATTTAATATAATTTTAGAATTTTTTCCAGAGGAAAAAACTGCTACTGTTTTTAAAAACTCCAGTGGGTGACACTGCCTTGCTCTTTAAGTCCTTAAAACTTCACATTAAAAACAAAGCATGTTTTAGATTTTTATTCTTTTGCTAAATATATAAGCATTCTTACCAAATGACCTTAGAAGCACATATACTTCTTATTGTTTTGCCTTAAGTTAATCTATGAGAATACCTGGAGAAATGGAAAGGGAAAAAGCCAACGATACCAATAAAATGGAAAATAACGTCATTCCCACAGGTAGGTTTGAAGTCTATGTGAACTAACGCGTGAGCGTGCGCGCGCGCACACACACACACACACACACACACACACACTGCCCCTAGATCCATGACTTGCAAAAATGTCAATTCTCACCTTTCTTTCCATGATTCCAAACTGCATTGAAGGCTGTTACATTATCTGAAAAAACCATCACCATTATCCATGACAATCATAGATGGAGATAAATATTAAGAAAGTACAGCAAGGGTTAATAACCTTTTCTGGATTATGCAGATAGGAAATCACCGTGAACGTTGCTTTAAGCACCCCAAATCGTACCTTGACATTGCAATCACAAGCCTTATCCACTTCCAGATGTCAGGACTTGCGTTGGGCTTATTGTCATTGATGATAGACGCTATTAGGAAATAAATCATTTGGATGAAACAAACACAATTTCTTTCCTCCCCAGGAGGATCAGAACAACATATTTACAGAATGAAAAACATAGTTAATTATCTTTTAACCAGTTCCCTCAAATACAGGAAAAATGAATTCCCATGGGCCTAAGGGAGGGGGATTGGGTGGAAAATGGAGGATTTAGGTGATTCCTAAACAGCCAGGTGCTGAGGGAATGATACCCTTCTGAAAGGACAAGGTTCAGTGTAATTTCAATACTGCAACAGAGATGCAATGATCATGGTAGCAACTGTGTTTTATGGAGGATGTGAGGTGGCCTTCTTTGCTGTTTACACATATGTAGCCAACTATAGTAACACTTGGTTTCTACTGCATTCGTATTTTCATTTGTCAGAATGGTTGATGATACACACAGGGAAAATTCTCAATGAGAAATTCAAACTCTGGAGCCTAAGTGTCTTTTTCATCACTGTGTATATGATGACACAATGGTTGGCCAACCAAGCTGCTCAGAGCTTACACACACACTGCATAGTGTGTCCCCCGCACTCCAGCCATTTTAGCCCAATTCTCCTTTTCCCTAGAGCTGGTTTCCCTCGGGTAGTCTACCTGAAAGGTTATGTGGTAAGGGCATATGCACTTGACTGCTCAGCAATCAGAGGTCTCCTTGGATGGGACTTATTCCAGTAAATATTAATGAAGATGCTGCGCTGTACTGGCAGGGATTCTCGACCAAATTAGATCTTTTCTAACTGCCGAATGTCGCACATTGAATTTGAGTTGGGGGACGCTGTTGCCTACAAGAAAGGGGTCTCTAACAGAACACAACGTGTTTGTCACCTCAGGGGGCAATTTACTTAACTGGAAGCAAAAGACAAGGGGCACGACGCAGAAAAAGAAACAGACACACAGACACTTTTTTTTTTTGCAGTAACGGAACTTTATGTGGTGTCAGGAACGGCAACCTGTTCTCGCGTTTAGCAATTCCGAGGAACGCTGTAAGACTGCTTGTCACGGTAACCTGAATAAAGGGACTGGAATAAGACGTAGCGCTGGAGACTTGTCCGCAATCCTTTTCAAAGACATAAAACTGGCACCAAATGACTTAGGTAAGCTAACAATGAATAAGCTCTTTGGATGCCCTTATACTCTCCTTTTAAACTTACGTGACCAACAGCAGCAGCGCTGTTCACATTCAGCTAACAGTTGTTACCACAACACACAGATCCGCAGTATCTATCTCCCCAGAGTTATGGGTGCTCTCTGAGACCCGCCGGAAAATTACGGTCGGTTTTCCATGCGAACATGATAAAGGCTCTTTCGCCCCCAGTTTGCTCCCACTGTCCCAAGCCCCACTCCCCATTCCATTTGCAGGCAGTACAGTTTAGGAACGTGGTATGTACTCCCAACCCAGCTGCACCTTCCGCAGCCCAACCCTTTGCTCAGCAACACCCGCACTCGGTCGCCCTCCTCTTTCCGCCCCTCCCTCACTCTTGGAGACCCCATTCCGCTTCCGCTACTCTCTCCAGACCCCCCAGCCTCGGTTCAGACTTCAGTCTCGAGTCCCCGCCCCAGACCCTCTGAAACCCCAGTGAAAACCTAAGCGCTTCCCTCCTCCCAGAGACCCCAGCCTCCCTGCCATCTGGGCGTGCAGAGTCCCTCCCCACCCCCTCACCTCCGCCCGGACCAGTGCGGTCCTGCAGGCTGCAGCCATCCGGGACCTGTCCCCGCTCCCCACTCCATCCTGGTGCCTAAATCTTTAAGGGCTTTGCTAACGATGCTGCCCAGGGCTCCAACTTACCACTAGCGTCCGGGAGGAAGACCAGGCAGCGGTCGCTGCGGCGGCAGCTAGACGAGAAACGGACCCGGCTGCAATCGCCCAGCGGAGCCCGCGGCAGTCGGTGCGCTGCGCTGCGCTGCGCGTCGCAATCTCGCGCCTCGGCGGAGACAGAGGGAGACGGAGGGAGCTCGGCGCGTTGGGAAGCGCCGGCGAGTCAACCTCCTTGGGCGACCGTGCACCCCCGGCTAGGTTTGGCTCCTCTAGTCCCACTATCTCACTCTGGCTTAGCAACTGACAACCTCCAGCATCTCTGCACTAATCGCGTCTTCTTTCTTCTTCGATGGCCCCTAACTAACTACACTACGCTAAACGGACGAAGACCATCACAGGAGCACCACGACGATCTCGACGGATCCGACGACAACGATGTGCAAAAAGAAGGACGAAAAGTTCATATGCAATCGGCAGGTAAGGGGCAGGCGGGCCGATGGAGCAGCCAAGGCTAGAAATCTGGCTTCTCCAAAGGCAAGATCGGGCGGATCAGTGCACCCGAGGAAGGAAGCGTCCTCGGCTAGCACCAGAGCGCCTACCCAGCGCTGCTGAAGCTGCACCGCGCTCTTGGGCCAAACGCGGGATGAGGGGAGGAGCCAGGAGCAGCCAATCAGCGCTCGGAGTTACGCTGCCCCAGGCCTGTTTGGACCAGTCTCAGAGCATCTGGAGCTTGCTGGCAGGGGGCGCGAGACTTCTTTGAGGGGTGGTGATGGGGATTGTGAATAATTTGATTCATGAGACCTGGAGACTAGGAGTAACTGGGGTCAACCACTGCAAGGAATAAGGGGAAGGGGAAGTGTACCCTCGAAGATTCAAAGAAAAGCCCCCCTCTCCCCCTCCTCTCTCACACACACCACACCACACACACACACACAACTGTACATTCCATTTCAAGAAACACACTTCCCAATTCTGGCAAGCTTCCCCAAGCTTTGAAACTCACTTCCAGAGTCTGTGCTACTCTCCGGCTCCGTTTTCCACCTGTGGAAGCTAAGCCAGCCACAGGATCACACATTTGTAGTGTATAAAGGCCGCTCCATGTTCTAAGACACACTTTCCCATGCTCACTCCCAAGCCCAATTCCCAGAAAGGGGAAAGGAAAGCCCTGGGCCTTTGTGGATCCCCTAGAAAGCACGGGTCAAGTCTGACCCCTCAAGCCCAGTTCCAAGGCTTGGGGGAAGACACTCCCCCAGGGATTCGCGGGGAAGGAACTGGATCTTCCTGTCCTGCTCAGAAAACCTGGTTTGACAAGGGCTGTCAAGACAAGGTGACAAGGGAAAAAGATAGTTCCTTTTTGCCAACTGTCTTGAGGCTAAGCTACCAGAGCTCTTTTTGGGCTCCCAGGCGTCGCTGGGCAGGAGCCCTACTGACTCCCACCTCCACCCTTCCTGGTCCCGGTTGCAGCGCAGAGATGATTAGGGCTACCGTGGCTAAAATGCCTCCTAGGCACCAAGACCAAGTTTATAGTACCGAGGCTGCCTCCAAGAAGGGCAGGGTAGGTTCACCTAAAAGGAAACAAGGGAGAGAGGACTGGGGTCGGGTCTTCGCCAAGGTCCTGCGTCGCTGCAGCGAGCAACCATCACAGGTGTAAGGGGACTAGCTCCCTGCCACGGAGAGGCAGCTGGACCCGAGCAAGAGCTCTTGGGCTGGGCTAAATGAGGGTAGAGCAGGGACTCTACTGATTCTATAGAGGAGGTTGTCAGGAAGCGGTGAGCGCAGAGGTTCCTAGCAAGGGAACCTGGCAGAAAGGAGAAGGGAACGGAGCAGGTCCGACGCTTTAGTGATCAAGTTTGTACCAGTAGCCCAAATTTAGACTGGGAGAGGACGTGGTGGGAGCAATGAAAAGGGTTGTGTCACTGCTTTATTTTGCGTGCCCTAAAGCTGGTCATTTCTTTCTTTGCCTCCGTTTCCAGATTTGTGAAGGAACATTTTGGTCTGTTTCGATGTATCTATTTGGGAATCCCGGATCCCTCCATCTTTTCTGATGGAGGGATTTGCGATTTAATTTGGCAGTGAACATATTGTACACACTCAAGTTCTGTTTCCCAAGCAGTAACCCATCGCAGCTTTCTTGAAACATCTGTTGAATGTTACTGCATGGTGCCGCACAGGTGGCGCCGACAACGCTGCCTAGTCCGCCGACTGCACAGCACTCGCGTATTTAGAACTGCTTAGGTAGCGAACAGTAATTCAGAAATAAGAGGAGAAAATGGAGGCATTCTCTTTTAATAATTAAGCACTCATCTTTAAAAGCCGCCCCCTCCCCCCCCCCGTCTTTTTCACCTTTTCACCTCTCCCCATTAAGCTGGAACTGCTATACCGCCTGATCATCTGGCGGGGCTTACATGATTTTTTTCCGGAGTGTGAGATGTTTTTGTTCTTTCAGCAAATGCAAATATAAGTTCCCGCGGTATATTCACTAAAGGCAACTAGACTGCGGAACCGGAGTGGAAGACAGCATCTTCTGAAACCCGTTTCCTCTTAGCCGATCCGGGGAGAACCGGCTTGGAGAGACTGAGCACAACACAATTATGAGAATAAACGTGATAGCGCTGATAATTACTATGATTAATACACACTAATAAATATTATCAATAATATAAATATTTAGAATATTTATATGACGATCTTTAGGCTGTTTCTTCACTTCCTTCCCAGAAAGACAGAAGTGCCAAAAAGGACCAGGGGTGATGCGCACTTGGTGCTCGGGAAGGTTCTGAGTGCAGCAAAAAGTTAACCAAACAGGGCAGCGAGCGGAAGCGCGCCAGGGCTTCAGAGTTCGCCTCGGAGCTGCACTCGCCGAGCACCGAGAGCCCACCAGACCGAGCCCGGGAGCTGGCGGCAGCCAGGCTCCAGGCGTCGGATTCGGTCGGGAGCACTGCCTCCCTTGTCCTGGCATTTGCCGAGCGCACTGTCACTTTTGGGCTCTCTAGGCGCTGAGGCATCCGAAAGATTTTGAAGTTTTTGGCAACAGCGGCGCGGGGAATACAAGGTGCTGGAGACACTTAGGGCACACCCTAAATTTGAGATAACACACTGAACAGGCCGGCGCAGGGGCACGCTGTAGCCGCCAGCTTCCTGGAACCCCTGCCTAAAAAGATCTGGGGAAATCAGCCAGAGTGTTTGCACTGCTTTCCCTACCCTTCTTCAGACATAGGCAAGTTGTGCCTGGAAATAGGAGTCACTTCCAGTGAATTGTTCCGTGGAAATCCTGAGTGTCCCCCGGGAACAGTTTCTAAATTCTCGACCCGGGTTCTAAGAACTTGGACAAGCCTTTGTAACTCTCTCATCTGGGGAACTCTGTCTACTTCAAATCCCTATGCACCTTTCCAAACTGATGAACTTAAAAATTCACAAAGGAATCAAAGAATAGTAATAAGTGGAAGAAAACTTCCTTATCATTTGAAACTTTGGGTACTTCCTTAAAGATAGTTTCAGACTGATAAAGTTTACTTCTCTCCTCGTTCCCCCCACCCCTTCAATAGAGTTTCCCGTTTAAACTCATCCTAAAACATTATAGACTGGGATTTCAAGATGAGTGATATGATTCTTGCAAAATACTCCAAGGCAGATATTTTTACAGAAACAAAGGTAGTACACAATCTACCTGGGTTTTTATTTATTTGTTTGTTTAACTTGCTTACAACCGGATATAAATGCAAAACATTTGGCTAATCACTCTTTCTGCCAGAGATCGCTTCTTTTTTTTTGGTAGTGATATGTTTTTTTATCAAATTATATTTCCTACTTTTGCTTGATGGAAAAAAATCCAACATTGAGCCATAATGCCCATTATAGAAGCACAGAGTTCTTAGAGATACATTTTTACAGTGTTTAACACAATTACACACTGCTCCTCAAGCAGGGTTGTTGAATGGGAAAAATACTTTAGACATATATAGTTCATTGTTCATGGAGTCTTTTAAAAGTTGGTGGGATTGTTTTTAATGAAAATCAAAGCCTTGGAAGTCTATGTGCTGTGTAGGAAGGCAGGGGGCAGTCTCTGATCATTTCAGTCTTTCTCCAAGTGCAACATGTTTTTGGAAAGTTCTCCTGTTTAGAGCAAAGCAGCAATGAAGTCTATCTAGTTTTCTGAAACCATCACTGATGATAGAGGAAAGAATTTGGAAGTCTTTTGGGAAGAGTATAGAGCTCCCTTCACATTTCAGGAAAAACGATGTGTATCATGATTAAATGAGTGTGTTTTTTTTGGGAGGTCAACACACTTTATTGAATTTCATTGTATCTGGAATTTTTCTAGAAGTTAAGTGTGTGTATGTTCTGGTAATCAAATATAAATTAAAAATTATAAAACCTGAGTGCACATTTGAGTAGAGGTTGGGGGAAGAATATAGTGCTCTCATCAGAGAAGAGAAAGAGTTCGGGGTTACTTTGATGTTGGGTCTCTAGAAGCTCAATCATGGACTGTATCCTTTTTAAGATAAATGCATATTGTATTACAGACATGCATCTTTCTTTTTTGGCTGAAGATGAGGAAGAAACAAGTAGGACCTTTTGCTTAAAATAAAATGGGAAGATCAAACCAACTTGGCCCAAGACAACTAGATCTCTGGTGTCTAGCAGTCTTATTACCTTCGTATCTTCCTCTCTTTCAGACCATTTTGATTTCCATCCCCCACTCCTGGAGCAATTAGAACTCTTACCACACAAACCAACATTTGATTCAGAGTAAGTAAGGAATGGTCTTTTTTTTCACGATCTCTGAATCAGTACCATTCCATTATGAGGGTACTTCAAAAAGTTCGTAAGATGGAATTAAAATCTAAAGCTTATTTTGTCAAAAATTTTGAAATCCACACATACAAGAAGTATTCAAAAATTTCATGGAAAATTTACACTGAGTCTATGCATGATTTTTTTTAACCAAAATGATATATTTCCCTTCCAATTTTTAACCTTGAAGTGTCCCTATAAGTCAAAACGAAGTTTACTGCTAATTCCTCTTTTATATTTTTTCCAAATAGAATTATCTTCTGAACTAAGAGAGAAATCCCACAGCATGCATTTCACCATGTACTTTCTCCATCTCCTTTATTCTCATCTGTTTTAATCTGGATACAAGAATATGAATAATGATAACAACACAAAAGGCATTACAATAAAAAGTCAAGGATGGCAGAACTGGTGAAAAAAAAAGTGAAGCTTTACAATGACCTGAATACAAAGTTAGAAGCTATTTTATCAAATTGGCCCATCATTGAAAGAGATCATGACGGCCTGAACTGAGCAAGATGAAATTTAATAGAAATAAATGGAAGTGGTTGAATTTGAGTATGAAACTGCTCTGCACAGTTCACAGAAACTGGAAATGTTTGATGGAAAAATACTTACGGACTTTTGTTAGCATAAAGACCAACAGGTTTTTAATGAGATTCGTACAGTTGCCAGGAAACCAAATTTTATCTTGGGCTTTTAGAACCTTCACAGAAAAAGCCAGGATGCAATTGGGCTCTAGAATCTTAAGGCATATACTTTAAGAATGACATTAGAATACTGAATTTCATTCACAAGAATTTTTAGGTCAGTAGTGTTGGAATCATGTGATGAGAGGAACTATGTTTCTGCTGGGAGATAGGAACCTTGGGATACATGTTAGCCAACTCAAAATATATGAAGGGTTTTCTTCAGAAAATGGGATTTTATGTGCTTCCTAAGATCAGTATTCATGTCTTATTATGTCTGTCTCATAAGTACTTAGCTCAGTTTCTGACACAAGTGAAGCACTGAATAAATGTTTGTGAGCTGAAGGAAACTACAAGCTCAAGAACATAAAATTGGAGTTGGCAGTACAACATCAAGTTTCTGGCTCTATTAGAGGATTTCATGGCATCCAGCACTGCCGAAAGGCAGAACAAGTTGTTCCTAAAGGTGGTGCATTTTCTGACACTGGGATGTTCAACCCTTAAGAGAGTAATTCCTTATTGAGAGTGTTACAGAGCAAAGTCATGTGTGAATAAAGATGGGGCGAGGAGAGGGAGTACACAGCTAATGAATGAAGGTTAAATCTTCTTCCAAGCCCAAATTTTGCAGAATTTAGAAATGCTGTCTCAGTGACGTTTTAGGGGAATAGTATACTTTCCAAAAAAGAAAGGCACAGGAAGTTATGCACTGCAGAATGGCCATAGATTCAGCTTTGTTGTAGGAAAGAAACAGTCTCCTGGCAAGTCTACAATGGTAAAATAAGCTCTGGAAAGGTGAAGATCATGAAATCAATTGCACTATATTGGAATACTATCATTATTTATACATCTGGATAGTGATATGAAAGTTTCCAAATAAGAATATCATGCTGTGATTAAAAGACAAATGAAATATTAGCATGGTGCACTGGATGAACACATATTGAATCTTAGCTTTAAACAAAAGATTTATTTTTGTTCAATCTGTGTAAAGCATGTGCATGAATGTCAATGTTTTCTAACATCTTTGCTTATGAATTTTGAGAATTTTTAAGTTTGAAAGGCTGAACGACAAATACAGTGGGAGACAAAGAGGGACTGGAAAATCTTCCATCTCTTGATTCACACTGCAGATACCGACAACAGTCAGGACTAGGCCAGGCCTAAGTCAGGAGTCTGGGAGCTTTCTCATGGCCTCCCATGTGGGTGTCAGGGACCCAAGAAATCTAGCAATCAGCTGGCGGTTCCCAGGGTGTACATTAGCAGGCAGCTGGACTAGAAATGGTGGAGGGACTCCATCCCACCCCTAGGAAATGGGAGTGTGGGTACTCAAGCAACTCAAGGGGTTAGCCCAGCACTTGAGATCTGCACAATGACAATTTTCTTTAAGAGTGGCATAGAGATCAGATTGAAGCATACTTAGAGATAATTTTGGAAGCAACTTCTTTTGTTTCTCTACTAACCATTTTTTGTAACTTTACAAAATGCTCTTGATTTTCAGGCTATCTATCATACTAAATAAGCCTTTGGAAACAATTCTGATTATGCTCGTGAGTTACATTGGAAATGATAACAATTTGCCAAAATGTGATAAATGCAACATGCTAAAATCAAGCTCAGGAATTTTTAAAAACACCTACCTCATCATGCAGTCTTTGTATAACTGACTGGCCTGCTTCTATTTATTTGACCTTCTTTTAGTCTTGTTCCAAGAGTTATTATTTGTGTTTAGTTCTAGATGTTTTAAAAGTTACAATTTAAATTAGGATTCAAAAATATTTCCCATGATTCAATAAATAAATTTATCACCACAAAAAGCTGTGTTATTAGTGATGCCAGTTGTTCAGTGTAAGTGTAAACCTAAGCTTAGTTCAGAGAGCTGTTGTTTCTTGATTTCCCCGAGGCTGTGATGAACACACTGCACATTAAGTAGACACATTCGGTAATTCCAATACACATGGGAGCCATGCGCGCATCTCAAAGGTGGGAAAGAGCTCTTTAAAATAAAATTTGTAATTCAAATAGGAAAAAAATCTCGAGTCTTAAAATCCCACTTGAATGTTATTAACAGTTGCCATAGAGTTGGGATAATGAAGATAAAAGGAAATGTAGTATATTACTAATGTGTGTAATATGGATCTTTTTCCTCTTAAAATATCCATTGAGAACTTTCAGTATTTTTGAAAAACGTCAGTCTTCCCCTTTGTGCATATTTATTAGACATGGATATGAATATCAAAGCCTGTGTTGTGTTGTAAGGTGTTATGTTACATTAAAACAGTAAACATAGCATTTTTTAAAGATTTATTTATTTTTATTACAAAGTCAGATATACAGAGAGGAGGAGAGACAAAGAGGAAGATCTTCTGTCCAAGCACAGCATCCCAAAGCATTGGGCTGTCCTCAACTGCCTTCTCAGGCCACAAGCAGGGAGCTGGATGGGAAGTGGAGCTGCTGGAATTAGAACTGGTACCCATATGGGATCCTGGCACATTCAAGGTGAGGACTTTAGCCGCTAGGCCACACCACCAGGCCCTAAACACAGCATTTTAAGCACTATCAATTTCACCACAGAATGCACACAGCTATGTTATTTTTGTTTTGCTATCACTAGCTTTTCCAAATAGACAACACATTCAACTGAGTTGAACTAAATATTTGGGGATGATGTGATGTAATATCTCTATATTCCATTTTCTAATTCATCTACAGTATCACCTGCTCCATAAGGTATTATCAAACTATTACATCAACTATTTCTTTAAAGTAGCATACACTAGAAGATACCAGATTTAGTGCATCACACCAAAATCAATGATGAACGGCACACGTCACCAACTGCATCATCTATTTCATCATAATCAGGAAGCTGGCCAACAGAAATCATTTAGCTTTAATCAGCATCAATGGGAACTTATGGGAACATTATGGGAACTTTTTTCCCCCTATATCACACTTTGGTTTTGTTTTATCTCATTATAAAATATTTACATAGCATTAAGACCTGTATCACCCCATTATTCAAGTCCTTCTTACCCACCCTTAACCTTGTCCCCAAATACTTAATTTGTCAATTTATCACCTTTTAGTAGATAAATGAAAATAGACCAAATGGAAGGATACTTTTTAACTTATCCTACCATCCTTATTTTGCAAAAGTTTCCATCAGGTTGTATCAATAAATATAAATGACACAGATTGTAACATGACAACACTAGCAAAAGGGGAATTTTCTATCACTAATAAATTGTAAATGCCAATTATTCACACAGATCAAAAGCTGAAATGATCTAAGGTTCATTCAAGTAGATACTTCGAAATCCAGTGAGCAAAACTAAAGCAAACGAACAAATAAACCAAAACATCCTTTGGGACCAGTGTAGTGGCATTACAGGCTAATCCTCCACTGTGGTGCTGGCATCCTGTATGGGCACCATTTCATGTCCTGGCTTCTCCACTTCAGATTCAGCTCCTTGATAATGGCCTGGGAAAGCAGCTGAGCATAGTCAAAAGCCTTAGGCTTCTGCACTCCTGTGGGAAATCCAGAAGAAGCTCGTGGCTCTTGGCTTTGGATCATCCCAGCTCTGCCTATTGTGCCCATTTGGTGAGTGAATCAGATGGAGAATCTTTCTCTGTTTCTCCCTCTCTCTCCTTAACTCTTTCAAATAAAATAAGTTAATCTTAAAAAATAAAACACAGGTAATAAAAAACTTTCATTTTCTTTACATAGAGCTTCATTTGGAGGAAAATTGAGTAAACAATGATTATATACCTATTGTCATCTAATGAGAGGCCTGGAAAGAAGTGTGTCAAAATTTATATTCTGGCTTTTTGATTTTGAATTGATGTTATCTTCTTGACTATATATCTTCTAGTCATCAGTAAAAAATGATAGTAAATTTTATATTAGGTCATTTTGCTGTAGAAAGTTATAGTTGCTTACTTTGATGGGAGAGCACAAACTCAACTTTATAAGCCTCCAATTTCTCCAACATTTTTCTAGCAGCCAAATTTGATGCTATAGTAGAAAGCAGCTAAAAATGCTCTAGGCTAAGTCAGAAAATATGTACAGATTGAGTGGGCAGAATGTGAGGTCCCAAGTTTAGCTTAAGATCTTTTCCATTGGATTGCATGCTGAATGGATAGATAAACCCCTTCTCGTGGTGACAAAGAAAAATGTTAGTACAGGAGACTCCACTGCCACAACCCAGTCCTGCTTAGTTTTCAAAGATACATGAAGGCATATTCTTGCTTTCACACAATAGTGGGAAGTGCTGGGGGTTCTCCAGGTGCTTGCTGTTTACAGCCATCACAATAGACTCAAAAGCTTCCTATGTTGAGGGTTTTGGTGGCCCTATTGATGTATTTTCAAAGCTGTGTGTAATGGCGTGACTGATGAACAAAGTCCAGCAGTTTCTTTGCAATGTGGGCAGCTGTGAGGGAGATAGACCTTTGGGTTTAAAGCAACCTCAGTCATGACTGATTCCTCAAGAATGTAGACGATGTCCGAGAAGTCAGAAAGCCACCAATATCTTTAAGTTCTAATATTCTAGTCTCATGAAAAGCCTTTATTCCTGTGGACACAGTTTGAGCGTGTCAACACTGTACTGCAAGTGTGTGAGTGGGAAATGGCACACGAGAAGTATAAAAAGAGTATACTTACTCCTCCCTTTTTCCTCTTGGGAGCCCAGACTTGTCGTCCATCAAACTGCAGCTCAACTTACGTGTGTGTTTGAAGGGAGACTTCCCACAGGCCACACATCACCTGTCACAGGAGACAATTTGAGTGTTGCCACGAGTTTCCTCTTCCTCTTCTCAGCAGGGGCCTCAGTTCCTCAGCAGAGGCTCTGGGAAAACAATATCCCCCAAACTCTATTCAAGTCCTCCACGAAGAGAGGCACCTGCTTCCTCGGGTGCAGGAGCCACTTCCTGGGCATCAGGCCCCACAAAAGGTACTGTTTCCTTAGTACTTTGCAGGGATATTTCCTCTTTGCTGACCTTCACTTTCATTTGTATTGCTGCTTTGACCTTTACCTCTTTCACTGTAGTGGGAACAGTGTGTAAATAGTGCCTCTGGGGTGGGTGTGGGTAAGCATTGCCACATATTCATTTGTACAACTCCTGTTTGGGGGCATTTAGTGCTTAACTTCAAGTGTTGACAGAAGACCAACAAAATGCCTGAACCAGGTTGATGGGTGGTACGTCTAATGGATAATGCAGGACTTGGCACCTTCTTCCAAGGTTTTGGTTACAGTGCACTATACCTTTTCTTTATGACAGGAAACTATTAGATTTTATAGATCTTTGTCATTGGGTACCTCCTTTCCTGATGTACTTGGTAAAGATGTGCTTTATCGAGTGGATGCTCACTGCTCTTCCCTTGACCATCCTTTGGAGTTTTTCTCCTTGTCTCTCCAATTCTTTGTACTCCGAAGATAAATGTGGTTAATAAAATAAAGTTTTTTTTTTTCATTTCCCAGATGGTCTTGGCCCCACCAGCAATATTTTTATCCAAAATGTGAAACAAAAATAACTCTTTGTGTAGAGTGATACACACAGTAACCAAGCCAAGTACCACTGTATCAGGGAATTATCTTACTTAAGTTAGCCTAGGCATTTTTCATTTCATTATAACCTGAGAAAACCTTACAGTCACGATTAACATGACAGAGGTTCAAAAGATACAAGGCTGTTAAACATGGATAGTCATCATTTCATTTGAAGATATGTGATACGGTGGAAAGCAGGATCATTTCCTGGTTTGATGACAAAGTATAATTACTAGATTTTAACAGTAATACCGCCATATTGACACATCTTGGTTTTCATCTATGCTAACTCCTTATTATTCTGCTTCAATAGAAACTCTAAACATACATTTGCCTAGAAGTTCAATAATGATAAAATTTGGGAAAATATTTGAAAAAAATGAAGCAAGAAAAATATTATTTCCACAGAATAAGGAACTACTAATCTGAATTTTAGATGTGTTAATATAATGGAATTGAGTTTAGCATGCTCCCCTACTGCTTTCCAGAAGAGTGGATTAATTAACGATCACAGTTAGAAGCCTGAGCTGGGCTCTGTGCAATATGGCTTCAACAGCTTGCCCTGAATGAACTGGGATCCCATATGGGCACTGGTGTGTGTCTCAGCTGCCCTGCTTCCCATCCAGCTCCCTGCCTGTGGCCTGGGAAAGCAGTCGAGGATGGCCCAAAGCCTTGGGATATTGCATCCATTTGGGAGACCCAGAAGTAACTCCTGGCTCTTGGCTTCAGATCAGCTTGGGTTCAGCTGTTGTGGCCACTTGGAGAGTGATCACAGGGCAAGAGATCTTTCTGTATCTCCTTCTGTCTGTAAATCTGCCTTTTCAATAAAAATAAGTAAATCTTTAACAGAAGAAAATAGAATTTCTGAGCTATACTCAGGATTCGGTTACATGATATGTAATCTGAAATATTTATGACTACATAAATGTAATATCATTTGGCTTTTTTTTCCTAAGGTACGCATTGGGAATTTAATGGAGATAATGATCCAGTAGATTATTTTAGATAGTGCAGATATTTTGATATTGTGCTGTACTTACATTTATTTTTGTTGCCTTATTTTGTTTTTAGCACTCTTTTGTAGCTTTCCAGGTCCGGTACTTCCTTGATGTGTTTTTAATTAAGTATTTGATTATTTTTAATAGTATAAATTGAATTACCTTAATTTATTTTTATAGATAGTTCATTGCTAGTTTGTAGAAACAGAAATGACTTGGTGTTGAGATTGTGCCCTGTGACTTTAATGAATTCATTTGTTAATTCTAACAGCTTTTTGGTAGAGTCTTTCAGATTTTCCATGAAGGTACTTCAGAAAGTTTATGGGAAAATATAATTAAAATAAGCTTATTATTGTTCCCCAGATTTTAAAATTCACTCACAGATTTTCACAATACGCATTTTCAATAAACTATTGAAAGAACACATAGACAATTTGTTTTGAAAGCAAAATAAGCTTATCTTTTAATTTTATGTTGCCACAAATATTTGAAGTACCCTAATACATATGATTATGTCATTTGCAGAGAAAGTTTTACTGTTTTCCTTACAATTTAAGTATCTTTTGTTACTTTTTCTTGCCTAATCTGTCTGCCTAGCACTTCTAATACTATATTGAATAGAAATAGCAGCGGGCATCCCATCTTACTTCAATCTCATAGGGAAAGCCCTTAAGATATTCACCACTGAACATGATATTAGGCATGAACTTCTGATATATGGCTTTTGATATTATCTAATTATCTTTCTACACCCAATTTGTTGAGTTTTTATCATGAAATGGTTTTGATCTTGTCAAATGCTTTCTCTGCACTTTATTGAAATGACTTCATGATTTTTATCCTTCATTCTGTTAATGTGGTATAACACAATAGTTTATATATTCTGAATCATTCCAGGGATAAATCTCACTTGGCTATGGTGGTGTATGATCATTTTAATGTGCTGTTGAACTCTATTACCTTGTATTTGGCTAAGATTTTTACATGTATCTTTCTCAAGATTACTGGCTTCTAGTTTTTATTTCTTACAGCGTCTATTTCTGTTTTGGTAGAGATGACCTCAGAAAATTAGTTTTAGATTGTTTTTTCTGCTTTTTTATGATAATTTAAGAATTACTGAATTTAAGAAATACTGATGTTAATTCTTAGTCATTCCTGAAATGTTTGATAGAATTTTCCAGTGAAATCATGAGGTCTATGGCTTTTCCTGTTGGGAGGATTCTGATGTCTGATTCAGTCACTTTGTTATTAATCTCTCTAAGTTTTATTTTTCTTCATGAGTCACACTTGCTAGGTTGTATATTTCTAGGAATTTACCCATATTTAAGTGTTTCCCAATTTGTTCATGTATAAGTATTCATAATAGTCAATTTCTGTGGCATTAGCTTTAATGTCTCCCCTTTCATGTCTGATTTTATTTGCTTGAGTCTTGTCTGTCTAAATCTAGTAAAGGTGGTTAATTTTGTTTAATTTCTTAAAAAAAAAGCCAAATTTTAGTTTGTTTTTTCTGGTCTCTATTTTGTTTTATCTACTTTCTTTATTTTTTAAGCCTTCTTATAATTTACATTTAGTTTGCTATATTTTCAGTTTTTCTAAGGTGTAAAATTAATTGCTTGAGATTTTTCTTCTCTACTGTTGATGTTTATCACTATAAACTCCCTGCAGTATTATTTTCATTGCATCCAATTGATACTGGTATATTGTCTTTTTGGCTTACATTTGGGGAAATTTTCCAATTTTTCTTTTAGTTTCTTATGTTGACCTCATGTTTGCTTCATAGTATTGTTTACCACAAATTTGGCAATTTTTCAACTTTTTTTGTTTTTCGATTTGAGGATTACTTAACTTTAACATTTGGGCTGTTAGACTCAAGTTTCTTCTGAGTGGAGTTCATTAAGTGATACAAGTGTGCTCTTCACCAACTGCTGGTTATGGTTATACATCCTTCTGTTAGACATCCGGCTGTCTCCTGAAGTCAGTACTACACAAGAAACAACAGCAGTGTCTCGTTTTTTTTTTCAGTAATGCAGGAAATGTAGAATTCACTTTCTGGTTTTGATATTGAACTTTACAAGAAAATGTAATTTTAGAAAATCATAATCCAATCCATATGACAACCTAACCTGTTCCTAACACTGCTTATACACAACGAAACCAATATATTCCAGCATGGTAGGAATATTGAATTTATTTCGGGTCTTTCTGAGAGCAACTTAAGTATCATTCAGTTTATTTTGTTGTTGTTAATATAAATAAGACCAACAAGATTTAGTAAAAAGCCTCTGCTATATAACATTTAGCAAGAATTATAGATCTTTCCTCAATAACGTTAATAACATGCTAACTGATATCCACCATGGTAGAACCCGTAACAAATCCTTCATCTAACATGAAATCAATATATGAACGGATCTGCCAGTGACTCCATGACATGTTAACATGAGAAACTATTAGTGACTCAACGTAATAATTTAAAAGGAAGACCACATTAAATTCCCATACGTACATAGACAGTGTCAATCACATTTAGTCAAATTCTTGAAAAGCGTAGAAAGCTTGTACATTTCGGCCATATTTTCAAGTCAGAAAGTGTAGCAGTAACCACAGGCTTTTAAAAGGAGCTCGATCTCAGAAAACAAATGTGGTAATTCAAATCTGAAATGGCTTCTAAGTTGATGGATTACCATTTGTCACTCCATTTACTACTCACATTCTTAAACAGTATAGCCTCTACTCTGCTTTCACTTTTGGTGGTAATTTATGCATCTTCTGTAACTATTGTTTTCAGAAGGCTTCAGATTTAAGCTTAGAGAAAAGCAAGTAATAAGAACTCAAGAGACTACCTGGGGCAAGGCTAATTCATTCTTTGTAAAGTTTTACTCAATAGTGCCTGCCATTTCCTCCAATTTCCCCCTCCTCTACAATCTCTCTCCCAGATGTCCACAGCAAAGTGTATTGAAGCTACTCTTCTACTTTACATAATTTTATATACTGACAATTAGACCAAATTCATTTGGAATTAAGCCAGATTTTACTTAGAAAAAATTCCTACATTAAAAATGTCTTTATTGAGATTATTTTCTGTATTTAAAATTACAAAACACAGGTGACACTTTAAAACTTTTCCCCTGATGCATTTAAACAAAATGTTTTCAATTGCCCTCAATTCTGATCTCTAATTTTAAATAGCAGTTTTATTAATTCAAATAAAATCAAAAATCATAAAATTCATTCCTTTAAAACATATCAGTAGTTTTTAATATGTTCAAGGTTGTGCAATCATCACCACTAATTTTAGTTTCTAAACTTTAAAATACAACTTACCTTTGCCTATACCTACAGTGTCATGACACACTTAAGTAGTAGAATATTACACCTGTACTTGTCACTAATGGACTATACTGCCAAGATAATACGGGTAAAGATGGGGAGGGAGAAAGGGGAAGGAGAGGGAGGAGTCTTTATACCTACAAAACTACATAATGGAAATAATAATAACAATAAAAAGATGAAAAAAATACAACTTATGCAGGCTGGTGACATGGCATAGTTGATTAAGCCTCTGCGTGAGATGCTGGCATCCCATATAGGCACAGGTTCATGTCTCATTTTCTCTACTTCTGATCAAGGTCCCTGCTTATGCCCTGGGAAAGCAGCAGAAGACGGTTCAGGTCCTTAGGTTCCTGCACTCACTTGCGAGACCCAGAGAAAGATTCTGGCCTGGTTGTGGATCAGCTCAGCTCTGTTCATTGCTGCCATTTGGAGAGAGAACCAGAGGATGGGTGCTCTCTTTCTCTCTGTCTCTCTATAACTCTACCCTTCAAATAAAAATAAAACAAATCTTTTAAAAAAGCCAAACAACTTGTGGCAATTAGTTTGATCATGATGAACATTACAACATGTATTCATATATGTAAACATCATGTTGAGGTTGGGATTTGGCCCAAGTGTTTAATATACCACTTGGGAAAACCACATCCAGTGTCACAGTAATTGAGTTTCAGTCCCATCTCCACTGACAATTCCAGCTTACTGCTAATGCAATGGGTGCCTGCCACTGAGACAGGATACACAGAAAGGAGTACAAGGGTCCCAGCTGTTATGGGCATTTGGGGAACATATCAGAAGATGGGAGACATCTGTCTGTATGCATCTCTTTTTTCTCTCTCCTTGTCTCTTAAATCGAATAACGTTTTCCTTAAAACTAAAACACTAGGCCCTGGTGCAGTAGCCTAGCGGCTAATGTCCTTACCTTGCATGCACCTGAGATGCCATATGGGTGCCGAATTCTAATCCTGGAAGCCATGGTTCCCATCCAGCTCCCTGCTTGTGAGCTGGAAAAGCAGTCGAGGATGGGCCAAAGCTTTGGGACCCTGTGCCTGTGTGGGAGACCCAGAGGAGGTTCCAGGCTCCTAGCTATGGGTTGGATCAGCTCCAGCTGTTGCAGCTGCTTGGGGAGTGAGTCAATGGATGGAAGATCTTCCTCTCTGTCTCTCCTCTCTATTTATCTTTTTGATTTTATAATAAAATAAAATAAATCTAAAAAAACCCCTAAAGCACTGAAATAATGCTGTATATGTCAAATATATACAATTAAAGTTGTCAATAATTCTTAAACGGGATGAAAAAGAAGTACAAATGGAATTAAAGATTCATGAAACATAAATAAAACTTACAATACACACAAATTTTAGAAGCTTATATAAGGATAGTAGCTTCTTGGGCTGGTGTGCTGGCTCAACTGTCTAATCTTCCACCATCCAGTGCTGGCATCCCATATAGGTGCCAGTTCATGTCCCAGATACTCCATTTTCTATTCAGCTGACTGTTTATGGCCCGGGAAAGTAGTGGAGGACGGGCCAAAGCTTTGGGACCCTGCACCCATGTAAGAGACCTAGAGGAAGCTTCTGACTTCTGGCTTTGGATCAGCTCAGCTCTGACCTTTGCAGTCATCTAGGGAGTGAAGCATCGGACAGAAGATCTTTCCCCTATCTCTCCTTCTCTAAGTAAATCTGATCTGCCTTTACAATACAAATAAAATAAATCTTAACAAAATGATAGTAGATTCTTTTAGTTATGATTTCTTTGTTTTACTGATAGCCATTGTAAAACAGTTATAATTGACAACAACATATTATAATTAACTATATATATATAAAATATTCATTGTTGTTGGAAAGGCAGGTTTATAGAGAGAGCCAAAGAGATCTTCCAAATGCTGGTTCACTCTCCAAATGGTGATGGTCAGAGCTGACCTGGTCTGAAGTGAGGAGCCTGGAGCTTCTTCTAGGTTTGTCATGTTGGTGCAGAGGTCCAAGGACTTCAGCTTTTCCAGGCATATTAATGGGGAGGTGGATCAGAACTGGAACGTTCAGGACACAAAATAACACCCGTATGGGATGTCAGGGCCATAGATGGAGACTTAGCCTACTACACCATGGCACTGGTCCCAACATATTTCTTAAATTATTGATGGGTATCAAATCATGGGAGATGGGCTGGGCTTCTAGGGATATAAAAATTCAGTTCAACTTTCAAAGAATGGCCAATTATTTCAGAATTTGTCCTTTGGTACATATGATGTAAGGATATACATATAATGTAAGGATCACTAGTGTTTTATCAAATATAGCATGAGAGGGAGTGAGGGAAAGAAAGAGAGATCTTCCGTCTATTGGCTTACTGTCCGGGTGATCGCAATGGTTATTTCTGTACCAAGCCAAAGCCAAGACCCTAGAACTTCATCTGGATCTCCCATATAGGTGACAAGGGTCCAAACATTGCCTCTTCAGCAGCTTTTTCAATGCTGTTAACACTGAGCTGGGAAGTGAAGCAGCTGGGACTTGAACTGGCACACATAAGACATACTGGCATTTCAGGCAGTTTGACAGGCAGAGAAACAAACACAGAGACCAGGACAGAAGAAAGAGAATTCCTTAATCCGCTGATTCACTCGCTGGCCACAAAATCCCTACACCTACATGAAAGTGGGAGTCAGGAATTTAATCCAAGCCTCCCATGTGGGTTTCAGGAACAAATTACAATAACCAGTGATCACTACTGCATTCCAGGGTCTACATCAGCAAGAAGTCGAAATCAGAAGCAGAGCCAGATACTGAAGCCATTTATTCCATTGTGGGATGTTGGCTTCCCAATTGTTGTCTTAACCACTAGGCCTAAAGCCCACTCTTTTTCTTCAATCAATAGCTTCCTCCTACTTTCATTCATGATTTGTCATTTTTAGCTGTTTCTGGAATAATGTCAAGCCCATTTCATCATTACCGGTTTTTAGATTGAATAGAGGAAGATTAAAATTGTTAGCCATTAATAACTTAATTCTTATTCTTTTCACAGTAGTACTTGCTGTGAACCATGGTGTTTTGGTCTCTTCTAAGTGTGATTCAGAATTCCAAAGTGTTTTCATTAATTGGCATCCAGAGAATTCCATGAAGAGAAGAATAAGAATATTGGCAGTTACACATGAGTTTACTAGTAAAATATCAGTAGCTTGGTATTTTATATGATTTGGCGAGGGGATATTTAAGATGTATATATAGTGTACTCAATAAAGCTGTAATTATAACATGACAGTGGAAAATATAGTACTAGATTAACAACAAAATATGTTAATCATGGAAGAGTATGATCAATAAAAGTATAATAAAGCTACAATAATAATTATAAAAATGTAATATTATGTGCCAAGCATTTTGTATGACTTTTAACATTTATGCATCACAGGACTAAAAAGTGGGCATTAGTATTCCCTTTTGGAACTGGCACAATGGCAGAACAGGCTAATCTTCCTTCTGCAATCACTGGCATTCCATATGGGCCCTGGTTCGTGTCCTGGCTGCTCCACTTTTGATCCAGCTCCTTGTTTATACCCTTGGAAAGCAATTTAAAAAAATGGACCAAAACTTTGTGACCTTGCACCCGTGTGGGAGATCTGGAAGAAGCACCTGGCTCCTGTCCTTGGACTAGCTCAGCTCCTGTCGTTGAGGCTATTTGGTGAGTGAGTCAGCAGATGGGAAATCTCTCCCTCTGTCTCTCTTTCTTTCCATAAATCTGCCTTTCAAATAAAAGATTTTTTTTAAGTAGGCATCTGTAACCTCTCTCAATGGATGCAGAAATCAAACATTAGTCATTCGTTTGTGGCTTGATTAAAATCCTCCAGTGTTTTCCCAGGCCACAAGCAGAGAACTGAATGGGAAATGGTGCAGCCTGGACATGAACCAGTGCTCACATGGGATCCTGGTGCAGATATAAGTTGAGGACTTAGCCATTGAGCTGGCTCTGAGATAACTGTTTTGTTTGTTTCTTTGGAAAGTCAGATTTACAGAGAGAAGGAGAAACAAAGACTTTCCATCCATTGATTCACACCCCAAGTGGCCACATTGGTCAAAGATGGGCCCATCTGAAGCCAGGAGTCAGGAATTTCTTCCAGGTCTCCCATGCAGGTCCAGGGTCACAAGACTTTGGTCTGTGATTGACTGCTTTCCCAGATCATAAGCAGGGAACATGATGGGAAGTAGAGCAGCTGGGATATGAACCAGTGCCCATATGGGATCTTGAGGCACGAAAGGCAAGGACTTTAGCCACTAGAGTATTGCACTGAGCCTCCGAGATAACTATTTTTAAAAGATTTATTTATTTTTACTGTAAAGTCAGATATACAGAGAGAAGAAGAGACAGAGAGGAAGATCTTCTGTCTGATGATTCACTCCCCAAGTGACTGCAACAGCTGGTGCTGTGCCAATCTGAAGCCAGGATTCAGGAACTTTCCTCCATGTCTCCCACACGGGTGCAGGGTCCCAAGGCTTTGGGCTGTCCTCGACTGCTTTCCCACACCACTAGCAGGGAGCTGGAAGGGAAGTGGAACTGCCGAGATTAGAATCGGTGCCCACATGGGATCCCAGCGCGTTCAAGGATAGGACTTTAGTTGCTAGGCCACGCTACCGGGCCCCTGAGATAACTTTTAAAACTGCAAAAATCTAATTGGAATTGCAACAAATGTTTAAGTCACTTCCATTTAATTTAAGATGTACATAAATCTTCAGTATAAGTGAATATTAAATTTGATTAAAATGTTGAAAGTTTAAAGATTGTGGGTGAGTGATATTGCAATGAAGCCTGCAAATACTCCTTTATGTTCATCTTTCTTTCCTTTTATTTTTTTAAAAAAAGATTTTTAAATTCTTATTTAAAAGCAAAATCAGATTTATGGAGAGAAAGTGAGACAGAGAGAAATGTCTTCCATCCTCTCCACAAATGGCAGAGATGGCCAGAGCTGAGCCAACTCAAAGCACTCAAAGCTGAGAGGAGCCCCTTCCGGCTCTACCACGTAGATGCAGTCTCCCAGGGCTTTGGGCCTTCCTCTAGTGCTTTCCCAAGCCATAAGCCCTGGGAGATAGATGGGAGAGGGGCAGCTGGAACATGAACTGGTCCCCATGTGGGATCCAAAATACCACCAAAGCAGACAAGTAGCTTTGTGACTCTCGTTATTTATACTTTTGTTTTAAAGGCGGGGTGAGGGAGAGGGAGGAATAGGAGAGAGAGAGACAGACAGAGGAACGCAGAGACAGCGGGAGGATGAATGTCTTTTATCTGCTGGTTCACTCCCAAATGCCTGTAACAGCTAGGCGTGGGTCAGGACAAAACCAGGAACTGGGAATTCCATCTGTGTTTCATAATAAGGGTGGCAGGGACCCAAGACCAACGGCTACCACCTGCCTCTTTTCAGGGCATGCATTAGTGGGAAGGTAGAATTGGAAGCATTGTCAAGTGCCAACTCAGACACGCTGATATGGGGTGCAGATGTCTGTCACAAGTAGAGTAATATCTGCTGTTCCAAATGCTCACCCCCTTTTCCATGTGGTATGATTATTCCTTTCATGTGAGACTGTATGGCTTAAAAGTATTTTGACTGAGTTTTTACAGAAATATTTAATGCCTTCAGGATTCATAGAATATCATTTGAAGGACAGTACCTTGAGCTTTTAATGTTATACTTCTCAAATACTGTTTTATCACACTTCCATACAGTTGTAAAATATTATGATGGATTTGGTTTATATTATCCTAATTTAAATTCATAAATTGTGCCAGGTGTGTAATTCACGTAAAATCTTAAGTATGTGTTAAACAATATTAAAATTTCTGATTTTGCTATTTCCATTAAACAGCTGTTCTACATTTCCATTAAGATAACGTTAGAACAAAAAATTACACTTGCAACATGAAGGATACAAGCTGGGGTTAACAAAATCTCTTACAAATGCAGGGAGAAGCTGGAACATGTCATCAAGGAAGTTGTGAGTCATTTATGCCAGTGATTTTAAGGAACTCAACACTGTTCCTGGGAATACATTATGCAGAGTTTTCAATTCAAAAGAAAAAAAAAAGCGTATAATATTTTCTGAAGTTTCTTTCAGTCCTCTAATGCTATTCACATTTTATTATAACAAATATCTTGCTTAATTGCAGTATGTCATCACCAGAAATGGGAAATTTATTTCAGCACAGAAATACCTCAATCTATACAGGTATCTGGCTGAATCAACACTTTGTAATTAAGACTCGGCTTTTAATGTGAAATGCCAGATCTGTAGCCCTAACTTCCTCTTGGACACTCTTACTAGCATGCACACATGTATTGCAGATACCTCAAAACATCAGAAGCACTTTCAAAGGAAAAATTATTTATAATTATTGATTTTTCTTCTGAAGTAGAAACTTGTGTCCACCTACCTACCTGCCTAGAACAAAAAGGCGAGTCATATACGACATCATCGTATCTTTCCCACCTCCTCACCCCAAAGTTTCAATTGTTTTATGATACTGTCTCAGAAATTGCTCCAAAAGAATTCTTTCCTCTGCTTCTCCAGTACCACTGCCCTGCCTCAGTGACATATTCTATTTCATCTGGAAAATTTAGTTTAGGATTCTAGCACCTCTTCCTCCTTCTATCCTGCCTCTTCAAGTTGACTCCCCCTGATGTTTCTACAGTGACCTGTTAAAAGTGTGACTTGCTTCATGTTTGTTGCTTCATATCTAGTCACAGGTCCCACTACATGTATAGAGTAAGGTTAATCCAAGACCCTATGATACTGTGTCATAAAAAAAATCAAATAAATGGAAAAAATATATATCTTAGGGAAAAAAAATCTTAATTATAAGTATTGAAAAGAATCTTGTTTGGACCTCCTCCTTAACAGTAGTATCCTATCTCTTATCTCACCGCCCTCCCATTATTTCTCCACATGCATTCTAAAATTAATCGACGTTATAAGAATAATGTATCTGGGATTGTTTCCATCTGAAACTTTCTTCTTCTTTGCCTAATTATCTTCAAATATAACCTTGCTTTTATAACCGTGCTTTTAACACCCTTTTTGCTTCTCTTTTCTGTGCTCATGTTCACCCTTACAGAACTGCCTGTATTGCATAGTATCCTATTGCTATTAACATTTTTCTGATTTTTCTCACTTGACTGAACTGTAATAATAGTCAATATGATAGCTAATTTTGTATTCCCAGAACTTACACAAATCTTGTACAGAGTTGATACTTAATATGTTTATTATTATTATTCTTGATCAGGTAGACTTTGTCCAAGAGTTGGAAGGAGTTAAGCATCATGTGTTTTAGGATTAATATGGTTCCTCAGCTTTAGGTTTCGTGTTAATATTTACCTTGGCTCAAACATCAACAAGGAAAAAAATTAACCCAGTGATTAACAATAATTCTGGATATCAAGCTGTACACCAGGTTGATTTTGCCTAGGCAGCATTTGATTCTGATTTTAGATGGAATAGTCTATCTAGCAAACCAAAAATTGCTGAATTTTCCTGGAAAAACTAGTCAATATTTTTTCCTTTTTTTTTTTTTTTGAGAAGCTGCATGCATGATAAGTATATTTTCTACAGGAGCTTTCAATTTTGTTGGGAAGAGTGTTGTATATATACGCTAGTATGTATGTGAGATCTAGTAGATTTATTGTAATTCTTTTAAACAAAAGCTTAATTACTATTTTTATTTAATTAGAGAGAAAGAAAAAGAGAGAGAAAGGGTTGTGGAAGAGGAGGAAGATGAAGAAGAGTAAGAGATCTCTCCCATATACTGCTGCTGGTTGACTCTCCAAATGCCTGCAACAGCAAGGGCTGGGCTGGTCTAAAGCCAGGAGCCAGGCCAGGCCCTTCATCCTATTCTCCCTTTTGGGTGCCAGGGTCCCAAGAACTTGGGCTCTTCTCTGCTGCTTTCCTGTGTACATTAGCAGGGAACTGGATGCAAAGTAGAGCAGTTGGGACAGAGCCCATTTCTCAAATAAAATTTTAAAAAGGTGCATGCATCTCAAGTAATGTCTTAACTCACTGAGCCACAGGCCCACCTTTCTGGTGTGTTATTTTAAACTCTCTATTTCCATGTATGTCTTCTGTTTGTCCTGTCATCGAGACTGGAAATTTTGAGATCTCCAGGTGCTATTGTAGAACTATTGCTTCCTTCAGCTCTGTCACTTTTGCTTTGTATGTTATGAAGGTGCATTATTAGGCACTTAAGTGTTTATGACTGCTATATCATCTTGTTGTATTAGATTCTTATTAATATATAATGTTGCTCTTTGTCACCACAAACATTTTTTATGTAAAAATCTATTTTGTCTGACCGTATAACTATCCTGTTCTATTTAGGTTAGTATTTACAAAGATTATATTTTTCTTTTCTTTTCATTTCAATGTACTTGTGCCCTTGGGTACAAAGTGATTTCTTGTTTAAAGCATGCAGTTGGATCACCTTTTAAAACTTCATTCTGCTATCAGTCTTCTAAATGGAAGATTTAATCCATTTTCATTTAAAGTGATTATAAATAAGGTGGATCTTACTTCTAACATTTTTTCTACTTTTTATATAATTTATTTTTTTCCACAATTTTCGTGATTATTATTTTCTCTTGTGCTAGGTTCAGGAGTGTGTGTGTAAAACCTTTAAATCTCTTTTTGTTTACCATGGGGATTACATGTGACATACTAAACATGTAATACTCTAACTTCAATTTATACAAGCTTAACTGAAATAGCATATGCAGACTGCTTACTTTATAATCATGTCCCAATCTCTTAGATTTATCGATGTTACAAATTTATACAGAAGGGTATTTTAAAAAGTTTGTATAAAATGAAATTATGACATAGTTCATACAAAGATTTTATATGTATTCCAAAGTTTTCATGAACTTTTTCTCATATGCATGGTTTCAAGTTATTTTCACACAAAAATAAACTTCTTAATTTCATTTGCTATGAACTTTTGGAAGTATCCTCACATCTATATATTGTATGCCTCAAAACATAAGGTGATAATTAAATGAAATACAATAGTTTCCAAAAATTTTTTGGAAAACAAAATGTGGAGTTACAAATCAAATTTACAATAATGTTAACTCTTAGATTGATATTTCCAAGATTTACTCTTAGATTAATAATTTCTTTAATAACAGAAAATATGGAGTTTTAAACCATGACAATAACAATCCAGATATTTAAAGATTTATTTATTTTTATTGGACAGACAGATTTACACAGAGAAGGAGATACAGACAAAAAGATCTTCAGTCTGATGGTTCACTCTCCAAGTGGTCACACTGGCCAGAGCTGAGCTTTTCTGAAGCCAGGAACCAGGAGCTGCTTCTGGGTCTCCCACACGGGTGCAGGGTCCCAAGGCTTTGGGCCGTCCTCTACTGCTTTCCCAGGCCACAGTCAGGGAGCTGGAAGTGGAACAACCGGGACACGAATCGAGGTCCATGTAGGATCCCTGTACTTGCAAGGTGAGAATTTAGCAGTTGAGCCATTGCACCCCCCCACCAATTCTAGCTTTTATAACTGTCTTTGCATTTACCTTTATTTAGATAATTATTTGTTCCTTTGACTTGATGCTAACATTTAGTGTCCTTTCATTACACTCAGCAGAAAGGACTTCTTGAGAATTATTTCCTGAGTAGATCCAGTGGTAATGAGTTCTCTCAGTTTTTGTTTATTTTAATTTCACCTCACTTTTGGAGGACATTTTTACCAGCCATTCACTACTTACTTGACAGCTTCTTTATCTTAGTACTGTGAATATATTAGCCCATTTCTTCTAACATCTCTATTCAAAACTTCACCGTTAATCTTACTGAGTACTCGTGGTATGTGACGAATCACTTCTCTATTGGTGCTTTCAAGATTCTTTTTAAAACTTTGATTACAGTGAGCTTCAATCTGAAGCTCTGAGTTAATTTATTTGGTGTTCATTCGTTTTTTTAATGTCTATATTGTCATCTTTCATCAAATTTTTGAAGTTTCAGCCATTATTTATTCACATATTCTCTTTTATCCCTGTCTTTCGGTCCTCGTGATAGTGTCCCACAAGTCCCTCAGGCTTTGATACTTCATGTTTTTTTCCTTTGAGTTCCTAGGATCCCATTATACTTGTTGTCACATCTTTAAGTTAATGAATTCTATTTTCTGTTAGCTTAAACTTTCATTCAAATAATTTTGTGTATTTTGTATTTCAGCTAGTGTACTTTTTAAGCTCTAGAATTCCTTTTAAGGTTGCCTATTCCTTTACTGATTTTTCCACTTTTTTCATCCATCATTTTTTGTTTGCTTCCTGTATCTCTTCTTTTATTTCCTTGAACAGCTTTAAGATGAGGGCTTTTTTCCCCCTTATTTTCCGTTTTACAATTGTACAGGCATAGATCTTTCTCCTTTCACTCCCTCGTAAGATGAGAGAGTTTTCAAGTCTTTGACTAGATCTACCATCTGATCTTAACAACAATTTCTGTTGATTTTATTTTTTTTCTTTTGAAGTGATCATACTTTGTAATGTTTTTGTATGCCCCATTTTTTTTTAACTGAAAATTTGTCAGTTTAAAAGTTAGATTCTTTCCCTTCTTCAGATCCATTATTTTTATTGTTTTTTTCCCCATTGTTGTAAGCTGTCTTTATCCCATTAGCAGCATGAGGTATAAACTGAAATATTCTTAAGTCTTTTCTGGGCCAGCTGTTTTACCTGGTCTTGCATTGTTACTTTCTAAATGCTTTATACCTGCACTAGTTTAACTGTCTAGATCCAAAAAGGGCAAAATGGTGGAGGTGGTTAAAAATAAGTGTCCTGGCTTTTTAAATATCCTGAAAGTCACTTGAGTCATATAAGGTGGCTTATAACATGGGGAGAAGATGAAGCAATGACCATCCTCCTGTTGACCTAAATGTTTAGCAAAAGTGATCAGCAACCTAAGTCTACATTCTTTAGGTATGGAAGATAGGTTCATTAAAAAAAACTTTAATGTTTACTGTTGTATAAAATTATGTTACAGTTTTTATTAACCAGCTTTGGAAATCTTTGAAAATAATGCTTAGTGAGGTTAAATTTTATTTGTTTTTGTTTTCACATTTTGTATTTAAAGAAATTTACTAACAAAAATTTTCAGGGTCATAGCAAATACATGATAATATAACAGCATTCTCATAATTTCTCATTTTAGTGTGACATTAATAGAAAAAGATTCAATGTAGTTCATAGATTCAATTTCAAGAAAAGAAATATTTTCCTTTTTCCCTCTCTCCCTCAGAAGATGGTTTCAGTTTTGTTCCTGTTGACTCTTACAAGATATGTGTAGGTTGCTGTGGGAATATATGCATAGATCTATATTTTCTGAGAGCTGAAGTCTAAATCAATAGAAATCATGTAAATTTTTCAGAAGCAATATCTGAATACAACTTGATTTTTAGATGGAAATGTAGGTCACTTTTACTTAGTTTCTCCTTGAATTTCTTTCATACTTTCTCTCAGAACTCTTCAAATCTGAAACTAATTAATTTCCACTGTTACAAGTTCTGACTATTTTAATCTGTTTCATAAGTCCGCTTTGAAATCCATACACTTTTTATGATGAATCTCCCCTCTCCATTTTACCAGTGTTCACTATGTTTTAAATGGTATTTGAAGTTTTTCTGCTGAGTTAGTCCCCTAAAGAAAACTTTCCCATTACAATATCAACAGTGTATAAAGGTGTTAGTACGTAAAGAAGTTTAAGATAAGCAAAAGAATTTGCATGTCCAATAATGGTAAGCAAATAGCTGTTTCACAAAAAAGTATTATCTGGAGAAGAGCCTGTTGCTTTCTTAATTAATAATCCAGTGAAAACTAGCTCTTAGTTCAAAATATGACATGGGCAGTTTAATTTTTCAGAGATAGGGCCTAATCAAATAATTAGCTTTGCAAATATAATGCCAATTTTTGTACCCACTATGTAAAATATGTTATAAATCTGTTTTCTACCATTGTTTCAATTTACCCATAAACTTTCTCAGAAATATTTCCTACTTGTTAACAGCAATACTGTTTTATGGAAAAATCTGAACTTATTAGAAAACAAAGTAGCCCAAAGCTTGATTATTTTCTTGGCAAAACAGCTTATTACATGCTTTATCTTGCATATATTTTCATTTTATTAGTTAATCTTACTTTTCTCTTAGGCAGACAGAGTGAGAGAGTGAAAGGGCGAGGAAAGAGAGAAATAGAATGAAATCTTCCATCTCCTACTTCACTCCCCAAAATGGCTACAAGAGCCAAGGCACAGCTAGATCACAGCCAGGAACCTGAAACTCCATCAGCGTCTCCCATGTGAGTTGCAGGGGCCAACCCACTTGCTGCCCACAAGGGTGTGCATTAGCAGGAAGCTGGATCAGAATCAGAGAAGCCAGGGCTTGAATCAGGCACTCTGATATGGTTAAAGGCAATTTAACCATTGTGCCAAAAGCATGCCTCCTCTCATCTATGTTTGGAGTGAAAAATAATAAAATGGAAAGTATCTACAGTTTTAGTTATATATTTATTACTCAATGCAAGGAATATCATGTTCAATTTCTATCCATCCCATAAAAACCGATGTATATCAATTGTCCTTAGCTGTGTTCGAAATCTGGATTAACTTTTCCATATTCTAAGACTAGACAACAATGCCTAATTTGCTCTTGATTGAAAGTATTCTTGTAAAAATTATAGTCATGCCAATATTAAAAGAGTAAAGTATATTTTTATTGAAGTGTGTTATTAAAATGACTTTCCCTGTTTGTATCTTGACTAGCGCCTTTTATTTTATACTTTGTTTTTCATCAAGTTCATTAACACATCAGTGGGAAACTGAATTTAAAGGCTATGCCTTTCACATAACACTTCTCATTACTTTCCTGACAGTTCTGAAATGAAAATGAAGCTTGGTAATGCTAAAATGTAAAAATATGGTACTTTTCCTCCAATATATTATTGGAGTACTTTTTATCTTTCTTTAACTGACATGTGACAGATTCGCTGATCACGAGCATTTTCTACCTCATGGGGAAATTGTTACCCTGCGGGAGTGACAGATTTCTAGGATGTACAAGTTTAATTGTTACTTCTTTTGTTATTAGTTATTAAGACCACATTCAGTAACAGTGGTGCTTTTTTGTGACACTTTAGTCTTCTGACAACATTTATATAATAATCTATTATATAAAATAAGTCAGGTTTATTAGTTGCATATGTTTAGTTTGAGTTAAAACTTCCCCTAAAATAAAGCGTTCACAAATACATTTCAACTTTTCATTGAAAGTGGGGATTTATTGTGTTGATCTTTCCCCTAAATGTTTAGGAAGGATTACTCAACTAACTGTTCATTAGATCAAAAATGTTTGAGCAATTCTTCTGTGACACTATAGTGATTCTGATTTCCATATTATTTTTATAAGATTATAGCCATCTTTCTTGCTGCTAGATGAAGACCAACAAGTTCTGACTATATATACAAGGAAAAACAACGTCACTAGGTGTACAGATTGGAAATGATCGTTTATATTATGATTTTTCTGTCTTGCTCTCTTTCATCATTTCTCTCAATTTTCTATCCCTACACCAAATACACCCTTTGAGAGATCCATGATACGATCATTCCCAAATGTGAAATTTTCCATATTTCAAGATTCTAACCTATCTAGATAATTTAGGTATTATTTGTGGCATAGACTGGTTTACTGTTTAACATTTAAAATGTTTAAATGGTCTAGCTGAACTTTAGAGGAGATTGTTAAATGCAAATACTCTTAGTACTAAATTTGTATGCAGTGAAACCTAATAATTTTAGAGTACATTATGCATAGCTAAGACAGTAGTATTTCTTTCACAACTCAAAATAATTGAATTGCAAATTGACCTAAAATTTTCTATCGTCTTTTAGAAGACTGAATTTACATAAAGTGAAATGTTTTGATGACTATTTGGGGTTCAATTATTATTCAATTGAACATTTTTTAAACCTGCTGCAGCCACACAACCCTATCAGCAACTGCAAATTCAGCTTTGGTATACAATGTTGGGCCCAGTGTGGTGGCCTAGTGGCTAAAGTCCTCGCCTTGAACGTGCTGGAATCCCATATGGGCGCCGGTTCTAATCCTGGCAGCTCCACTTCCCATCCAGCTCCCTGCTTGTGGCCTGGGAAAGCAGTCGAAGACGGCCCAAAGCCTTGGGAACCTGCACCTGTGTGGGAGACATAGAGGTAAATTTCTGAATCCTGGCTTTGGATCGGCACAGCACCAGCTGTTGCAGTCACTTGGGGAGTGAATCATTGAACACAAGATCTTCTCTGTCTCTCCTCCTTCTCTGTATATCTGACTTTGCAATAAAAATAAATAAATATTTTTTAAAAAGTATACAATGTCTTAAGCAGAGAGCCAGAGCTTATGCTGCACAGTTGCCAAATGTATAGGGTAGATTATCAGATGGTCAGTGCAGGCTTGCTTTCTTTATGGAGATCTCCGGGGCCTTCCAAAACAACCTGAAGAACTGACACATGCGTATTGGTTTCCAATATGCAGGGGAGGAGGAAGGCATTCCAGTGTCATATAAACAGGAGGTGACAGTACAAGGTATGATGATAAAAGTTGATATTTTATCTGTTTGGCTATAGCAAAGGATTCTTAGAGTAAGAAACACAGGGGTATAGGTTTATACATCAAATAGTTTTTCAGAAAAATTCACTGTGTAGCACTGACTATGATGAACAGAAGGGGAAAATTGAGATAGATGGACCAAGACAATTAGAATACTCTGTATTTGTTCTAGCAACACCTGGCTATGTCCAGCAGTTGGTTGCTAAAGCGATGGCTGCTTACAGCATGGTACAGGACTGATTACAATTTGAAAACTAAATTTGCAAACCAAGGGAGAAATAAACAAATGCTGTGTTTCACATCTAAACTGTGTACTATGCTTTTGAGTACCTGTGTGACAAAATGGCTCTGAATTTAAGGTACCCAGGTTCAACCTTTTCAAGGCCTCAGTATCCGCAAGTGTAAACTAGTTCATAATATGGCCCATCTTGGTAAGGAAGTCATCGAGAAGATTAATTGTGTTAATATGTTATACTCTTAGAAGGGAATCTGAACATAAAAAAAAAAGGATTGGCTAAATTAATGAATCACTGACAGAAATCAGAAAGCCATTTAAGATCCCCAGTCATCGGTCGGCTAGGTGGGAATGCGATCCAGCATATTTCAGAAAGCTTTATGCCTCTAAGGGCAACAGCAAACATGTTTTATTTAATTGCCTATTAATCAGAAATTAATTCAGAGCACCCTACTTTCTCAACATTCCGGTAGAATTAAGCTTTTTGAGTTGATCCATAAATCATATTTCCTGTTAGATCATTAAGCATCCCTGTGCCCTACTGTGAATCTAACTGCAGCTAACCTTTTTGAGTAAAGGACATCTAGACAAAAATAATTCCAAGGCAATGTGCCATGTTCTGAATCAGGCTTGGCATATATGACTCCAGGAAGGCAATTTTCTTCAGTTTATGTGAGGCCTGTTGATATTATTGCAGTTTATTTGCCTGTAGAGTAAATTTACATTGCCAAAAGATAAGTTTGACACTTTCATTTGTACCGTCACAGCCAGTGAATACACAATTTTTTTGTTCTGCATCACCTGGTCTCCTTGATGCAAAGTCACTCGGTAAAGGAGACTTTTTTCCTCAATCAATTTTCTATCTGAAAACAAATATTCAGTGAGCCAGTGGGAGTTTTTCTACTTTCTCAACAGATTTATACGCTCTGGGTTTTCACAGTGTGGCCTGCTTTGCAAGGATGTTAGTATAAATTAAAACAAAAATATCAGGGGCTGCCCATGTAGCCCTATCTTCAAGTCTGGGTATCAGAATGATTTGTGTTGAAGATCTTTATGCTTCCGTACATCAATAATTCACTCCACACATAAATGCAAAAAATACATAGAAGAACTTTTTGGAAACATCTGGGTTGACAACTCTCAATATTTGCTTCCCCCACTCCTGCCACCACATATTGAAATCTAGAAAATATCAGCTCCAATATTGACCCTGCCAACCAGAATCCTTTTTTTTTTGTTTTTTTGAACATTTATTTATTTTTATTGCAAAGTCAGATATACAGAGAGGAGGAGAGACAGAGAGGAAGATCTTCTGTCTGATGATTTACTCCCCAAGTGACTGCAATGGCCGGTGCTGTGCTGATTAGAAGCCAGGAGCCTGGGAGCCTCCTCTGAATCTCCCGTACAGATGCAGGGTCCCAAGGCTTTGGGCCATCCTCAACTGCTTTCCCAGGATACAAGCAGGGAGCTGGATGGGAAGCGGGACCACTGGAATTGGAGCCAGTGCCCATAGGGGATCCTGCCACATTCAAGGTGAGGACTTTAGCCGCTAGGCTACCGCGCCAGGCCCAGAATATTATGTTTTTAAATTTTATTTTTGCCGATGTTTACATAGTTGATTAGGGTGGGAACAATCGAGATAGGCGGGTGGAAGAGATCTTAATTTCCCAGTTTTATTTTTCCTTCTTCTTGTGTCTAAGGGAAGGAGAAAGATCAAGACAGAAACCACACCTAGCCTCCCAACCACCCTAGTACCCAAGGATTGGAATGGCCACCTGATGTCATCCCAGAGTCCCCGTTGTGGAGTGTGCTCTGAGGGGTCTGTGCAAGTGGTTTTGATAGTTTTGAAATGTTCTCAATTTCACTGATCCAAGGATGAGGAAATCCTTCCAAAATTCATAGGCTCCATCCTGACCTGTCCTGACCTGACCCCAGTCCCAACTCTCACTGGTGGGTGCTGCAGCTTACCCTTGCCCTTTCTGCTCCTATCCTTGGCTTATACAAATTGGTGGGTGTGATAGCCTAGCTCATCATGACCCATGCTCCAGTGTGGCTCCTGCGCTTGTCAATGGCCCTGGCCAGTCTGCCCCTCTCCAGATCCAATAACTTTGCCAACAGGTAGAACTACCCTGCCTGGCATAACACCCAGGCATGAATCACATGCTCACCAGGGGAAGCTATGTTCCACCAGAGTAATTTCCCAAGTTCCCCCACTAGGCCCACTCCCACACCCAGGTCTCACATGTGCCAGTAGATGCTATGTCCCCACCTGGCATGGTCTGTCCCCTCCAACCTGGTCTTTGTATGAAATGATAGATGTTGCGGTCCAGTCCACTCCACACCCTCTTCTTGGGTATGTCTGCAGGTGCTGTAGCCTGGAACAGCCTGGCCTGTCCCCAACCCCAGTGCCCATGAATGTTGAAGGGTTGAATGGTCATGCCTAGTTCAGCTTGTCACTATTCCCAGCTCTTAAGCATGTCAATAGAAACTGTAGTTCCACAGGATTGGGCCCACACATCCGCCACAGAATCTACTCCCATACCCAGTTCCTTCACGTGCTGGCTGGGGTCATGGCCGAGCCCAACATTACGTGTCTCGTATTCTGACTATCACTGGTGGGTATTGTGATCTAGCCCTGCCAGATAGGCCCCTAGCCCAAGCTTCAGTGTGGGTCTGTGAGTGGTGGTCAATTGTAATCCATGCAGATTAGCCCAGCTCAGCTCTTCCATGTGGGGTGGTGCACCTATCTGATTCACAAAAGTCCTGCGTCTTTCCTCTTGCAAACCATTCTGTCTCAGACCCCTTGCTTATCTGTAAGTGCAGCAGCCTTCTGGATGGGAGGCCCTCAGAAGTCATTCTTCACCTGCAACATACTCCCTCAGTAGTCCTTCCTTCCCCACATCGCCTTCCCCTTTTCCTTGATCAATCCATAGTCCCTGTGCCTGGGAGCGCATGGATTCTCCAGCCTGGTCCATTAGCACTCCACGCCAGCATGTTAAAACAGGTCTACATTCCCCCTGGTCCACCCTTACCTCCAGCTGGGATCAAATACATGGGGAAATCCCCAGGCTTGCTCTACCTGCCTGGGCACTAGCCCTCAGGTCCTGGCAAGCACCATCCCCATCACCCAGTCCACCTGCAAGCCTACACACTCAGTCCCCAAGAGCCCAGAGGCCTGGCAGAAGCAGCACCAGAATCTTTCATTTACAAAATCACTGCACTACATTTGATGGAAAAAAAAAAAAAAGCAGCTAAGCCTATAAGAGAGACCATTAGAGCCTCCGGAATGATATAACCTTGAAGACTCCAACCATTTTCATGTAATGCGTTGTCCTATGTACATCTTACTCTCTTATCACATCAAGGAGTCTTTCTCAGCCTTTCAAGATAGATATGAAAATTGTCTTGGAAAACACATATCCATCCAGAAGCATATATATATTTACGTGCCAAGCTCTGAGCAGTAACTGGTGAACACCATTGTAATGCATTTACTATATTGTAATTAATTTACTATATTCTTTTTAAAAAAGATTTAATGATTTATTTATTTATTTTTGCAAAGTCAGATATACAGAGAGGAGGAGAGACAGAGAAGAAGATCTTCTGTTCAATGATTTACTCCCCAAGTGTCCACAATGGCTGGAGTTGAGTCAAAACAAAGCAAGGAGTCCCGAACCTCTTCTTGGTCTCCCATGCGGGTACAAGGTCCCAAGGCTTTGGGCCATCCTCAATTATTTTCCCAGGCCAAAAGCAGGGAGCTGGATGGGAAGTGAAACAGTCCAGACATGAACCTGCACCCATATGGGGTCCTGTCAGTCGCAAGGTGAAGATTTACCTACTGAGCCATCGCCCAGGCCCACTAATTACTCTTCCTTTATTTTCTAGAATATAGGAAAGCAAGCTGACTCATTCACAGTGAAATTCACTCAAGCAAGATACAGGTTTAGCTTATCAGAAAGTGCATCCATTCTGAAGCTATACATGAATATTGGATATTATTTCATGAATAATGAAATATGAATGAGATTCAATTATATCAAATATGCATCTGAGTTGAAAGCCTATGGAAAAATATGTATAAAGTTGTGAAGTTCAAGCTGCCAATTAGGCTTTAGAGTGGCCTGATATTTCCTGTTCTCATGAAAATTACATAAGAGAATGCTATGATTTAAGAGTGATTCATATTATTTCCAAATGCATAATTTTTGTTGGGAGATGGGTAAAAATAAAATCATGTAATGGAAAATTGTTACTCAACTGCAAGTCAGGAATTGCAGTTTGATGATCTCTCAACCAGATTATTTAGTGGATTATTTGAACTGCCTCTATAATTCACAGATTGATGGACAAAAATGTATGTTTTATTAGCTGTAATTAACAACATTAACATCTACTGTGTTAACTTGCAAATAATTGCAGCTCTTCATTGGTTTAAGTAAAAATGTTCCTCTAGTAAAAAAATTTTTCTTGTTGAGCTAGCCAATTAGAAAGTATCAATAACTAAACCAGATAATCTTTTGGGAAAAGTTATTTAATATCATGAAATTTATAATTCATCTTTATAAAGCTTACTGCTCAACATACTATTTAATTTAATCATATTTGACTAGTGTGAACTTTTCCCATATGTATTGTGAAAGGATGAGTGGGGACTTAAAGCAATTATTTTGATTATTCACTACTATAAAATACACTTTAAGGGAAAGTAAAGTGTGCAGATAACTATTATTTGTGCTATTGGTCTAGACAACATAAATTTCCTGAGATAGCAGCAATGATTTCCACATTGGTTAGTCATACACTTATATGTGGCTATTAAATTCCTTGTTTATGTCATTGGAGCAATAAAATGTCATCACAGTTTTAATTTCTACATAGTCTTTTTCATTATTCCTGTTTCTCATCGTCAAATGTTGATTAATGCCACATAGCAATGCCTTGACATTACCAAGTAAAATATATTGTCTTTGTCCTTTAGTACTACAGTTAAGGGGAGAACAACAACAGATGCATAAAAATATAACAGTTCTTAGGCAGTGGGAAAATGCCCAATATATTGGTGTGAATCTAAGAGCTATAGTAGCCCTAGACTCTAGGTTCAATTGAAATTCTGGTCATCTGCCCTCCAAACAGGGGCAAATAAGTGAAAGACTTTGATAAGGACAACTATTTACTGCCCTTGGAAAACAGCTGCAAAGCCATTACAAATCTGAATGGGTCACTGGTGTTTTCTTTGTCTGAGAGAAGCATTACTAGGTGACATCATGTAATGCATAAACTACACCTTATTGTCTTTATCCTATGCTCTTAAAAAAGCATATTTTCTTTATCTTTTTTAATGCTTATTAATTCATATGCTTTTGGTGTTTGAGACAGTTTGACATAAAACTTCATCATTTTGGCACTGCTTTTTCTTGCATCTGTTGAACACTTAGAATGCTGTCAGCCTACCTCGCCCTGAATTTTGTCATTTTGCGTTTCAAAATATACTCAATATACTCCATGTTCTCTAAGAGGACAAGAGACCACACCTTAAGAGCTTCTGAGGAAGACAGAATTTAAGTCCCTTTGTGCAGGTATTTTGCATAAGGTACCTAACTCACTACCTAATGTAAGGATAGTACTGTTCCCACCTCTTGAGAGCTTTTCTTCTGATCTTTTTTACTTTGCAACCTAGAACATTAATAGGTTTTCTTTTTCACATTCCAAACTCTATCTCATCAGTGAGAGTCCTCTCTACTTTCAAAGATTTCCAGACAGGGCCTTGTGGTGGTGCAGCAGTTTACGCTGGTGTGTCTAATGCTGATGTCCCCTAACGAAGTGATAGGGCAAGCCCTGGCTATCCTGCTTTCTGACTGCCTCCCCGCTGATACATGAAGGACAGCAGCGCATGACAGTCCAAGTGCTTGGGTCCCTATCACACATGTGGAAGACCCAGATGAAGAGCCTGGCTCTTGATTTTGGCATGGCCCAGGCCTGGTTCTGGCGATGAGCTGCAGAATAAACCATTAGATTTAACCTCTCTCCTCCATCCAAATTTCTTTCTTTCTTTCTTTCTTTCTTTCTTTCTTTCTTTCTTTCTTTCTTTCTTTCTTTCTTTCTTTCTCTCTCTCTTTTTTTCTTTTCTTTTCTTTCTTTCTCTTTCTTTCTTTCTTTCTTTCTTTCTTTCTTTCTTTCTTTCTTTCTTTCTTTCTTTCTTTCTTTCTTTCTTTCTTTCTTTTCTTTCTTTCTTTCTTTCTTTCTTTCAAAATCCCCAGAATACATACTACATTAATAAATTTAGACAAAATCCTATGACAATAAGATCAAGATAGCTAAAATGCTGAAATGATGTTTCACTACTCAAAGTAGTTCCTAGATTAGCATGACGTTGCATATTTGCCTTCTAATAAGGGAGCTGATTTACATTTTGGGTTGCACAGTTCGGTAAATATTTGTGGGACTGTCCAAACGACATTAATTGCAAAAGCAGCTATGTGCTGTCAGTTCACTAGGTGCAAAGAGTCAATTAAAATGATGGGTGATATGGATCATTGGTTTAAACCACTGCTTCAATTTAAGTGGGTTAAGCATCTTATATCCTATATCAGAGTTCTGTTTCATGTCCTGGCACCACTTCCAGTTCAGCTTTCTGCCAATGTATTGTGGGAGGGAGCAGATAATGGTTCAAGTGCTTGGACCAAAGCCACTTATATGAGAAACCCAGATTAAGATCCAGGCTCCTCCTTTTGACCCGACCTAGTCTTATGAGCATTTGAGGAATGTAACAGCAAATAAAAGGTCAGTCTCTCTCTCTCTCTCTCTCTCTCTTTCTCTCTCCCTCCTCTCTCTTTCTATTTCCATGACCCCAGCTCATATCTCTGCATATCCTCTGAAAGGGCAGGCAATCCACTACACCTAGGAGCACATGACCAAGAACAAAGACTTCAGAGAAGACATCAACAAGTATTTCTCCAGATGCATAGAAAGTGTAGAAATATAAGATATGTGAACAAACAAGATAACATAACATAATAATATTTCAACATTAATATCTGAAAATAAAGATACTGATGAAATGCCAGAAAAAGGAATTCCTAAGATTGACTGAGAATACTCAGAATCACAGGGAAGAAAGTACATGATTTAAAGAAATTATTTTATGTGGATGATAAGTTGAGCTGGGAAATAGTATTAAAGAAATAGAAATATATCAATCAGATTGAAATATCAAGAATGAAGAATTCAATATGTCAGATAAAAAACACAGTGTAAAGCATGAAGACCAAAATGAGGCCAGAGAAAAACTATTTGAGACGAAAGACAAACTTTTTGAAATATTACAGTCAGATGAAAAAGACAATGAATTTAAAAAAATCAGAAAAAAGGAAAACAGTGTTCAGGATATACAAGATTTCATCAAATGACAAAATATACATGTCTTAGGCATTTCTGCAAAAGTGGAAAAGTAAAATGACTTAGAAAATTTATTTAATGATATAATAGCAGAAAAGTTTCTGAATCTGGGCAAGGATATGAATATCCAAGTATAGGAATCAAATAGAACCCCAAATACATACTGTCAGAAAAGATTTCACCACGTTATATTCTATTCAAATTTTCAAATAATACAAATAAAAAGATCCTAAAATGTGCAAGACAGAAATGACAGCTTACCTCTAACACGTTCCTAACCAGATTGTCAGATTTCTCTTCAGAAACTTTTTAGACAAAGGCAGAATGGAAAGATAGAGTGCAAAACCTTAAAGAAAAAAAGCTCACAGACCAGAATACTGTATCCAGCAAAGCTCTCATTTGTAAATGAAGGTAAAATAAAGATCTTCCCAAACAAAACTTGAATGAATTTTTCATCATTTGCTCAGCCTTACAAGTGATACTTAAGGGTATATTATACACAGAAACAGAGAAAGATAACCAGCGTTATTTAACAATGAGAAGGCAGAAAACCTAATAATAGTACAAAGGATATCCAAAGCACTCAGCGCAAGAAGAAATACTTTCCCTTTGGCTATCGATCGATCGTTATTCCCTGGGATCATCATCCCTAGGCAACAACTAATATAGTTCCTATCTATATTTGCCTTTTCTGTGTGTTTACTATAATGAAGGAACACCATGATATCTTTTGTGACTGAATTATTTTATTCAGTTTTATTTTTTTAAGATTTATCCACGTTGTATTGTTTTTAGTTTAAAGGACACTTCGTTTTCAAACAGGCTCTTTCCTCCTGTATGGTATGTGTGATAATTAAAGAAAGAAACTCATTTCTAGACAATTAATGCAACCTTTAATTAAATGTGGATTATAAATATTGAATATCATATCCTGTAGCTACTCAGAAAACTTAGAATTGCAAAGCAAGAAATATAACAGTGGGGGTAACATTCCTCCATTCCATAGAATTCATTATTTCAGAAAAAGAAAAAGAAAAATATATTTATGGTGAATCAGACTTACAGACTTATCAAGTACTTTTGTTTGCTTCTCTCTGTGTCTCTCTCTCCTCTCTCTTTCTCTCTCTTTGGAAGTCTGTAGCAATAAATGTTAAAATTAAATAAACCTGCAATGTTTGTTATGCCTTCAAGCTTCTGGCTCTTAAAAGTTTTCTATATTTTTAAAATAAAACTAGAGTTATTTTACAAGAGCATATTCTGTTTTTAAAACACATTTTGTCCCACAGCATCTGAATAATAAAGTACTTGTCTTATAGAGACATATTCCAAGTAACTGTTACATTCCACACAGAAGTGCTATAAGAGTTTCTAATACTTGTGTATCACTTTGGCCTTTTATCCCCATGCTTTTATCAAGTCTCTTGCATCAACCTTGTAAAGAAACATAGTTATTATTTATTGTCATTTAGCAACTGAGAAAAGCATAGTTCAGAGATGTTAGGAAATCCAAAAACATCTTGTAAAATTATCACACGAAACAGGAAATAAATTTATAGCAAATATACATAAATTAGAATACATCAAGATAAGACTAAATAATTTTGGAAATAAATATTAAGTGAATTTATTCATGAGAAATTAAGCTAACTTGCAGCCAAGACTTAGCAAAAATGTCTCAAACTAGAAGCTCAAGAAGATATATTGTGGGCCCGGTGCGGTGGCCTAGCAGCTAAAGTCCTTGCCTTGAATCCACTGGGATCCCATATGGGCGCCGGTTCTAATCCTGGCAGCTCCACTTCCCATCCAGCTCCCTGTTTGTGGCCTGGGAAAGCAGTCGAGGATGGCTCAAAGCCTTGGGACCTGGCACCCACGTGAGAGACCTGGAGGAAGTTCCTAAATCCTGAGTTCAGATTGGCACAGCACTGACCATCACGCTCACTTGGGTAGTAAATCATCGGACAGAAGGTCTTCCTCTCTGTCTTTCCTCCTTCTCTGTGTATTTTTGTAATAAAAAAAATAAATCAATCTTAAAAAAGGAAGATAGAATTGCTCACAGGATAATATTGAAACATTAGAAACAATAGCAATATGATAATCTTGAACAGTCCGATTTTACTGAAGAGCTTTAATTCCATTATGTGTTTATATTCATTATTTCCTTTTGTAAGTTAAACTGAATCACCCCTGTTTTTTTGGTTCTTAAAAAAATTTTAATTAGTTATTTGAAAGGCACAGTATGAGAGAGACACAGAGAAAGATCTTCCATCTTCTTATTCTGTCACTTCACTCCTTATGGCCACATTTAGGGATGGGCCAGTGCCAAGCTTGGTCCCTGATGTGAGTAACAGGACCCAAGCACTTGGGAGATCTTCCGTGATTTTCCCAAGCCCATCAGTGAAGGAGTTGGATCAGAACTGGAATTGCCAGGACTTGCGTCAACATCCTTAAAGGATGTCAGTGTTGCAAGCCATGGCTTAAGCCACTGTATCACAATGCCTGCCCTAAAATTTAATTTTTGCATTTTAGAGTTTTTTAGTCAGTAAAAGGACAAAGGAAAATGATTACTAATATTTTGCAAAAGAATGCCAATGCACAAGTACTATATTAAAATATGTATACTTACTTGGTTGCAGAGGCATCTTCATTTAGTGAGAAAAGTAGGGAATGAGAGTGAAGACCAGGCACAGGAAGGTGAAGGACTTCCCTCTAGGTCACACAGCTCTTTTATGTCACATGTGGGAGTCACATCCAGGCTAGTTCCCTCTGGCCCACTGCCCTTTCATTTGTATTGTAGAGCCTCATTTTTGGAGGAAAAAAGAAAACATAAGCCATGTGTCAGTTATTACAAAGGTCTGCAATATATACAGGACCTTTTAAATATTTTATTAAGAAACTAAGGGCTATTTTTCATTTGTTAGTTTCTGACACAACAATAGATCCATATGGTCCAATATGGTAAGGAGTAATTATATGTGGTTTTTAGAATTGAAATGGAAATTACCTGAATATTAAATGCTTCCCAGAGGCACTGTCTGTGTCCCCAGTGTTAAAGAGCCAAATGAGGCTGACTGCTACTATATAAAACAGGGATAGAACATTTCAATCAATGTAGAAAGTTCTGAGTATTGTAGCTCATTTGTGGCAAAGTAGGAAAAAGCTCTTAAAAATCATTAGATATTTTTATTTCCAAATTTCCTTTTGAAAAAGCCTGTAATCCTGAAGCTACTAAATATGTTTTAGAGTTGACGAATGTTAAAAAATTGTTTATATATTCAAACAACTCACGAAACTAAAATTCAAATGCAGATCTCTATCTGGCCAGATATGTTCAAGGCTTCTGTTGAAATAGCAATTAAAAGAGTATTATTTCATGCAGTTGTGGTAAGGATAATAATAATATAGTCTGTATTTTTGTTGTATTTTATAATTTGCTAAAAGTAGTACATATGATATCTTCATTTGAGTCTCATAAAATTTAGGAAATGTAAAAATTGAAATGTCTATGAAGAAGTCACAGGATGTAGTTAAGAAACCACATCTTCCCATCAACATACTATTAATCAATGTCATGTCAATTGATGCCATGAGATTGTAAATGGCTGTTGAGGGCATGTCGGGGCCTTTAATCGTTTGGGATGAAGCTTAGCTGGACTTACCTCCAGACCAGAGATGGTCTCACCAAGAACTCGCTGAACTCACCAGGATAATAAGACACTGGACTTTATGCTTGGTAAATACTTTCAATGAAAGAACCTCCACTGAATTTGAACTGTGGTAACGCAGCAAGGTGGAGAAATCCACCATGGGGAGAGGGTTCGGGGAGGGGTGCGGGGAATCCCAGTGCCCATAACACTGTGTCACATAATGCAATGTAATTAATAAAATTAAAAAAAAAATTAGGATATGTAATGTTTAGAGAGGTCCCATAACTTCTAAGCACCCCAAAAGTTATAAATGTGAACATAAATCCAGTTCTTCTGAATTCAATTTACGTTTTTGCAATAATGAGCCAATACTATTGTAGAGTTTAAATATGGTAAGATGCTAATGATATTTTTATCTGAATATATGAATTTGAACTTTGAAGAAGTTACTGTTTACTAACGTTATCTATTTTGAACATACATAGAAAAGTCAAGTTCAGAGTTTCTGATTCTCAATTTTAGTAAAAAAAAAAAAAGCAATTTACTTTTTAATAAATTCTTAGATTTTCAATTTTTCTTCAGGTAAATAAATGCTTTCCTTAAATGTGGTTCATATTAAGGTAAACCACGCTTATCACCACTATTCAGAAATTCTTTTCATATATGTAAACTCTCAAGTTTATCTCTTAACATGTTTTAATTCTGAAGGGTTTCTTTTTGTTTTCATTTACTAAATTAAAAAAGATAAACCCATGGATTATGCAATCATTTAAATGTTAACAGAGGAAAATGACATATTTCTTGATAGCAACTGGTTCAGTCAAATTAATCTAGTTAGAAAGGCAAGCTCCCTGAACAGCGTCAGGTTCGGATGGTGCTTGTGATGCTAGCAGCCCACGTCGGAGTGCTGGTTTAAGTACTAGTTGCTTTGCTTCTGATCTGACTCCCTGCGAATGTGCCTTTAAAGCAGGATGGATAGCTAAAGAATTTTGGCCTCTGGCACCTATCTGGGAGATTTGGATAGAGTTCTAGGCTCATAGCTTTGACCTTGAATATTATGGTCATTTGAGGAGGTAGAGGTAAATTATGACAATGAAATTAACCAACATAACAGTCACCCATACAAATGGAAACCCTAAAGTGAAAACTAAATTAGGGAGGAAAAGTAAGCTTAATAGCAGCAGTGTGGATATAGCAGAGGAAAATATCACTGAATTACAATTAAAGTGAAACAAAAAGGAACTCAGCAAAAAACTTATGGGGGAAAGTGTAAGTGTAGTTAGAGTCTCAAAAGAACATAGAGAGTGAATGGGGTTAAAGAAATGTTTGGGGTCTGCAGCGATAGCCTGGCAGTTTAAGTCCTTGCCTTGCACAGGCTAGGAACCCATATGGGTGCCGGTTCTAATCCCAGCATCCCCACTTTGAATCCAGGTCCCTACTGTGGCCTGGGAATACAGTCAAGGACGGCCCAAAGCCTTCAGATCCTGCACCCATGCATGGGAGACCCAGAAGAGGCTTTGGGCCCCTGGCTTCATATCAGTGCAGCTATGACCATTGTGGTTACTTGGAGAGTGAATAATTGGATACAAGATCTTCCTCTCTATTTCTCCTCCCCTTTTTATATCTGACTTTGCAGTAAAAATAAATACATCTTTAAAACATGATAATTTGATTCTGTGGCTGCCAACTCATACTGAGTGATTCTGAGGACAAAACACAGCACACACACACACACACACACACACACACACACACACACCCCACAAAGTCACCTTATCAAAAACAGAACTATGCTAGTCTTGCTAGCAAAGGAGTGCTTTCACGCACATGGAAATAATACTTGGGAAAAACAAAGTCTGGTTAAGAAACGAGAGCTACTTTTAAAAAGTGTATCAAAATGTTAGACTTCTGATTCCCCAAGCACAAGTAGAATAAGCAGGAGCAGTGTGGGCAGTGTGGGAAGTTCACAGGATTCCATCAGTTTGTGTTAATACCAGTACAAGCATATAAAATACTTCAGTTTGTGAAAGTGTGAGAAAGTTAAGCTTTTTTTGGAGAGGGTGGGATTTGAGATCGGTCACAAAAAATGGGCAGGATTTCATTAGGCAGAAATTAAATACTGGAAGAATCAAGACTGCGGAATAGGGTAAGGACACGTTTAAACAGACGGAGAAACGTAAGCCAGTGTGAAGCAGAGAGGCACATTCCAGGAAAGAGGAGAGGACAGAATGACAGCAGAGGGGCACCTGGAGACTGACAGACACAGGAAAGAAGCAGACACAATGGTGTGGTGTTGCAGTGACCAATATCCCAGTGGCATTCAGCAAGCTGCCAGCTGAACTGCACTGGCAGCTGGAGCTCCACCAGCAACAAGGTGGGAGGGAGTGTTCACTGGGAGCTCAGGAGTTGAACCCAGACAAAGAACCGCCCGTCCCACTGGTCTGTTTGATGTGACCGGGAGCAGAAACAAACCGGCAGCTCCCAGACGGTTGGTGTAGGAACAGGGTGGATTTCATACCCAGTCCACTCCCTAGAGCCAAATCAGGTGCCATTTTATGTAAGGATGCAAAGGTTACGTGACAAGACTGCACATGCACTGAGCTGGGTGTGGAACTCATTTCTGGCTCAGTGAACTGCAACAGTGTGGCATCCACCCAAGATAGGTCTGAGTAGCCCTGAGATTTGAAAGGCAGCAGATCGAGCACTCTAGTAGTGGAGCATCAGGCACCATTTTGTACAGTACTGCAAATGCTTTTAGACTGCAGGTACAACAATGAGCTGTGCATGTGCTGAGCTGGGAGCAAACTCACTGAAATCAGTGTATTGCACTGATCCCACAGGGAAAATAATGCTGACTTTGAAGGTCCGTGTGGCCTTCAGACTTAACAGCCAACAAGTTCTGGCAAGATCAGCACCACCAAAAATCTAGTTATATAAGACACCTGGTGTCTCCCTAATCCTGGGAATTGCTCTAACAGGAAGTGGGAGAAAGATTGCTCAGAAAATGATATTACAGGAAGTGAAGAGTGATGAACCAGGAACTCGGGCTATGGAGACAACGGTGTAAGTCTAACATAAGAATCCAGGCCTGGAACTCACTGGAGGGAGTGGCACAAGTGACGGAGAACAAAGAGCCTTGTATCAACTGCAATAAGTAAAATCAAATTTTAGAGCTACCCCAAGGAGAAGAATCTGCTAACCAGAAGTACAATGATCAAGAGCAAAATATGAGACAGGGGCACAATGAATATTACTCCCTTGCAGAGGTGCAAAAGTCTTTGCCAACCTCAGAGTTAACCGAGGAAGACATTGAGAAAATGGGGGATACAGAATTCAAAATACTTGTTATAAAGTTTCTTATCAACAACGAGAAGCATGTAATGCAAGAGTTCAAGGAATTTACAGAATTTATCACATAGGAAATGGATCAAATGTAAGCTCATATATCAGAAATTAAGAATACAGTGGAAAGTCTCCACAATAGAATGAAGTAGGAAAAAGAATCTCAGAATTGGAAGATATTTCCTGTCACCAGGGGGAAACAAACAAAAAGCTGGAAGCAGAGCTGGGTCATGAGTACTTTTTCAGTACTCATGTTACTGTTCTTCATATTGCCTAATTGAGATCAATGATAATTCCATTTCATTATTCTGCAAAGTACAATTTAGATCATACAACATATGCAAGCAAAAGCAAAAAAATTAATTTCCTTTATAGGATATGCTTTCATTGTATGTGTCAGACTGCAGATGAATAGAGACACAATTTATTCTGCCACCACATAATCTTGGACAGAGTTGATGTCAAAAGTAGTTTAATTGTCTAACATGGCACATTTTGATGATGTTTTACCTAACTTGGAATGTAGAGTTAGATAAATGCTTTGCTAATAGATTGCTAATATCAGTAAACTGATTTCAAAGCACTATTTTATAAGAAAGTCATTTTTGGTATTCAGTTCCGGTTTATTTATAATGAGCGACTATTTCTTACTACAATTGCCTTTACCAAGTGTAAGGGTGCACCTGCTTAGTTACAGGAAATAACAACCTGTGTGAACTACTTGTCCACAGAACAGTCCTATTTTATATCATAATTATGTTTTCCTCTTAGATCAATTATAGTGAAATTACTGTTAATATTATCATATTATTGGTGTTTATGGGATTTATGTTCCCAGTTAAGGAGATCCAACAGAAAGCTTTTTCAATATTGGCTACAAGTTATATGCTACCATTATTGCTTAAACTAAAACAAAATCTAATCTTTAAAAGCTACAATTGAGAACACCTGAGAACATTGAACTCTAACATTTGCCTAGCTCTATGTGACAGTGTTCCCTAGCAATTCAAGTAATTATTTATAGCATTATTCTTTTCTTCTTTGGCCAACAACTGCTAAATTCCACTTGATTAATTTTGGCTTCCTTATGGCTGATCAGTCTTGCTCCCTGCATTTCCTGTGAATGGTACTGTTAATTGACTTTGTTAGTTTTATATTTACTCAAAAAATGAAATGAAAGATTAGCCTGTTTACAGTTCGGACCTCAGTCTGTGTGGTAGTCAATCTTCCCTTGAAAAGAACTGGGGATCCATCAGTGAATCTACACAAACTCAGAACTTTTCATAACTGTTAAAAACCAAGACAAAATTCATTGCAATGGATTTGCAATAACTCTCCCAATAATTACTGTGGATTAGGTCTTAATGTTTTATGATCAATTATATTTCAACCCTCTCTGACTAAATCATTGTGCTTAGGTTTTCTGTGCCAAATGATATATGCATCTTTTTAAGAGAAGCAATTGTAACTATGGAGCGCAATTTTCCATTATTCTCTCATTACTAGGCAATATGCAGTTATCATTAGTGACAATTACTCAGACAAATGAGTTATATTTTCAGCTTTTTGACAACAGTGTAAGTATAAAGTGTTTGTAAGCAGAATAGCACAAAAACCTAGGGAATTAAGACCCAGCTCATTGGCCACATGACTCTGGCGTATAAATTCATATGGCTGTCCTTCAGTTTCCCCAATTTTCTAACTCACAACTAGCAATAACAACAACAACAAAAATGTATCTCAACAGGTTTATGGGGTGGGGCAGGGGTGATGCCTCAATTAGCTAATTTGCCTTCAAGTGCCGGAATCACATATGGATGCGGGTTCATATCCTGGCTGCTCCACTTCCTATCCAGCAACCTGCTAGTGGCCTGGGAAATCAGTGGAAGATGGTCCAAAGCTTTGGGGCCCTACATCCATGTGGGAGACCCAAAAGAAATTATGTGGTCTGGCCTCGGATTAGCTCAGCTTCAGGCATTTTAGGAATGAACCAGTGGATAGAAGATCTTTGTCTCTGTCTCTCCTTATCTTTGTTCATCTATGTTTCAAATAAAAATAAGGATTTTAAAAAGTTTATGAAAATTCATATTATGAAAAGTATGAACTGATCCAAATCATTTTTGCATTGAAGTAATGACATTACTTCAAAGGAGTTGTTTTGGGGGGTCATGACATTTTATTATATTATATCAAATTATGTTGTTAAATATGAAAATATACATTAGAAAAAGATCTACCTATATTTATCAGATAAATATAAAACTGCCTTGTTATCTTGTGTTTTTTTTTCATTTTTTTTCCTTTTTTACTCTTGTCTTATGTCTTTTATTTTATCTGAACTCATTAGAACCTGAGAAGAATAGTCATATTAAACTTTTTAACACATATGAATTACTGTTTTTACTTCAGGGCTCAGAAATCCATTTAACTTAATAAGCTGTACAAACTTGGGAGGTTTTAAGGATCGTTCCAAGATGAATTATTCTCAATGAACATGAAATATTTACTACAGTCAAAATTTAACTACTTTTTCTTGCTTATTACTTGGCTAAAGTTCTTCTTTTTTAGTATATTTTCAAATGATAATTTCCAAATGAGCAGCAGGACAAGGTGACATATTGTCAGGAATTAACAACCTGAGAGATGAGAATAGATGAACTTCAAGGTCAAAGAAATGCCCATTATTTCAACCCATTCTAGACAAAACCAAATATATTGAGATTTAAGTAGAAAATCAGAATAAAATTCTTCAATCTTCTATTCTCATGAAATGCATTTACCAGTTAGAATAATCATGTTTTGGGTTTGGTACATTAAAGCCGTCCTAACAAACTAGTTTTCAATTAAGAGTCATGGAGTTCCAAAAGATGTAAATTCCACTTAGTGGAGCCAAAAATGTTTTAAGCATCTCTTGGGAAGTGATAATCCTCTTTATTATATTGTAATAACAAGATGCTTTTGCAGATTATCTGCTAAAACCTTGAAGGCATAACTTCAAACTGACTTGGTTGAATTGGAATCTAAAATGTGCTGTGCTTAGGAAAGGATTACTTTTTGTCACTTTAAGTGTCACAGTATTTTAAGTTGAAAAACTAATTTAAAAACAAGGAAGAAAGACACAAATTATCTTACATCTGAGTAGAAAAACTCTTCAACTTTCATTAGTGGGTTCTAATACACTGCAAGTATGCAGTAAAAAAAAAAAAAGGCAATCCCTTTCCAAGTTTTAAGAGGGTTTAAAGGATGATCTCTTTTTTTCCCCCCCCCCGTTGCAGTTAAAAAACGATGTAGCACATGAGAACCAATCTTAACAAAGTTTTGAAGTGTGCGATACAGTATTGTAAAGTATAGACTCAATATTGTACAAGTCTAAAAGAATTCCATCTGCCAAAACTAAAACACTATTTCCATTGATCATTGTCTCTTCATTTCCCCCTGCTTCTAGCTCCTCTCAACTACCATTCTATTGCTGTTTTTCTTTTCCCCTGCTTCTTCTGTTAGTTCAACTAAGTTAGATACCTCATAGAAGAAGGATCATCCAATATTTTTCCTTCTGTAACTTATTTTGATTAAGAACATATTCTCATGATTCATTCCTGCTGTAGCATGCATCATGAATTCCTTTTTAAACTCTGAATAGTATTCCACTGCATGTGTATGCCACGCTTTATTTATCCCCTAACACACAGATGGATATTTAGGCTATTTCCGCATATTAGCTGCTATGAATTACGCTACAGTGAACCAAAGAGTGAAAATATTATTAAAAAATAAATCTTGATTTCAGTTCTTTTGGATCTTTAGCCACTAAGTGAAATTATTGAATCATATCTCATCAATAGTGCACAAGGGTTTCAATTTCCCCACAAACTCCCTAACACTACTTTACTGATATTTAAAAAACTAATGTGGCGGCTGATGTGATGGCTCTCCCTGCAAACCCTGGCATTCTCTATAGGCACTGGTTTATGTCCCAGCAGCTCCACTTCCCTTCCAGCTCCCTGCCTTTGGCCAGGGAAAAAGTGGAGGATGGTTCAGGGATCTGGGAGCCAAAATCATTGTGGGAAACCCTGCGGAAGTTCTTGGCTCCCGGCTTTAGATCTGCTCAGCTCTGACCATTGTGGCCATTTGGAAAGCAAATCAGCAGATGGAAGATATTTGTGTCTCCTTCTTTCAATAAAATATGACTTTCCAATAAAAATAAACAAATCTTTAAAAAAAATAATAGCTATCTTTGCAAGTGTAAGGAAATGCTTCAGTGTGGTTTTGATTTTCTTATATCAGATAACAGATGAACAACTTTTTGCATATATATTTGCCATTTATATATTGTCTTTGTGAAAATGTCTATTTAAGTCCTCTGCCCATTTTCTAAAATTTGGGCTATTTGATGTTGCTATTTATTTGTAGAAAGTTATCATATTTTCAATATGAACCCATTATGAGATTAACTCATTACCAGATAAATGATTTGCAAATATTTCCTCCCAATTTAAAGGTTGCCTTTTACTTCATTAATTTTGCCCTTTGTTATGTGGAAGCCTGATGTAGTCCATACTTTTCTACTTGTTGCTTTTGTTGCCTGTATAACAAAATCATTGCCATTAAAAATGTTATGGAAATTTTATCCTTCATTTTCTTCTAAGAGTGTTATATTTTCAGTTTTTTATGCTTGCATATTTAAGCCATTCTGAGTTAATTTATATATAAGAGTCCAGTTTCTTTCTTTTGCATGTAGATATCCAGTTTTCATAACCATATTTATATGAAGGCATCTTTTCCCCATAGCATAGTCTCAATGCTCTTTAGTTTTTCATTATAAACATATTTTTGTCACAGAAAAAATGACATGCTTATATAAATGCATAAATATTGTTTTTATACAATTTGTTTTTATATTAGCTAGTGAAAAACTTGCAGGTATGCTTAACCCACTTTATCACAATGTTAGTGAATAATAAACTTCTAAAATATTATTTTGGTTTTTTGAAATGCAGAGATGGAAATAAAGCCAGAAACAGGTAATTCTCACATTTGCTGATAATTCAAAAATGCTCCCATTAGATGGGGCCAGCAAGGCCTGAGCCAGAATCCGGAAACTGAACCCATTTTCAACTACTTGAGTTGTTACTTGCTACCTTCTATACTGCATGTAGTCATGAAGCTAGAATCCGGAAAACAGTTAAGACTCGAACCCAAGCATAATGAAATGGGATGTAGACACTTAAGGTAATGATTTACCCCTATACTAAATTCACACTTCTTTTAAAAAAATTATTGCTTTATTAATCTTATCTGTTTTGGGGCTGATGTTGTGGTACAGTTGATTGAGCCACTGTTTGTAAAACTGGCAACCCATATCTGAACCTCAATTCAAATCATGACTGCTTTGCTTCCAATCCTGATTTCTGCTAAGGCACCTGGTAAGGTAGCGACCATGTAAGATCAGGATGGAGTTCTAAGTTTCTGGTTTCCATCTGGTCCAGGCCCAGTTGTTGTGGCCATTTTAGTAATGCATCAGCAGATGGAAAATCTCTTTGCCCCTCACTTACCTCTTGAATAAATAAAGTAAACGTTTAAAACATTCTCTAATTAATGAAATGCTTTAAAATTCAACCTCTATACTTCTGTGTTTCCAACGTGGATGCTTGGACCAAGCTGTTGGGCCATCCTCTGTTACTTTCCCATGTCAGTAGCAGGGAGGGAGGCTGGATCAGAAGTGGAGCACCCAGAACTTGATGTGGTACTCATTTGGGGTGCTGGTGTTGCAGGTAGCAGCTTAACTCTCATGTCACAATGCCAATCCTGATCTAGGCCCTTTCCAAAGTTTCTAGTTCTTCCTTTTTTCTTTGTGTATGGACCACACTTACATGTTTCTTTGCGTTAGTCGTACCTATTTTCAAAACTAGATGTTTTATCTAATATACTATAGCACACCTAGCTATAGACTCTCCCATCTGGGGCTTGTTACTGTTGGCATGTTTTTGCTTAGTGACTTGGCTGAGCACTTTTAATGATGTGTATTTGCTTTGCAGTATTCAATCTCTGATATTTCTTTGTAAAAATCAGCCTTGGCCATGAGAATAGTCACTAGATGTGACAGTGGTTTTAGCAGTATTCTTTTTGACTGTGCCCTTTCCTTAGAATCTCTATTAAATCGTCTGCCCTAGTTAATATCCCATCCAGTAGCCATTACCTCTGTAGTTTCATTTGACTGCTCTATTTTTTCTGACAGTACCCTGGGGCATAAATTGCTCTGCAATCTAATCGGACTAAGCCCTGTCTTTGTGGAAATAGTCTGTGAAGGCAGTCCTGGAGGATTAGTCTAACTCCAGCAGAACTCTTACTTGCTGTCTGCTTTTCAGGTTCAGTTAAACTTCTAGTTGGTCCATGATTTTAGTTTATGGTTCTCAAGGAGCTGCCGGTCTCCTTGCAATTTCTTATTAGTAAATTATTCATTGCTTTTACACCACTTTTAGACTTGTACTTCCCCTTTGATCTGTTCATATAACATTATTTCTTTGGTGGAAATATTTGGACCTTTGTTTTTTCTATGAGCCGCTTCTCCTTTTGGATGAAACCCATGTATCCTTGTCACTGTTTTAGAACTGTGCAGAGTAGTTTATGTGGGACATCACCCCTGGATCTCTGCCTGCCTAGGCCATGTGGGAGGCGATAGGCACACAGCACATCATGTCCCTGGGAGAACCACTGACAGCAGTCTCATCTAACCAAGACCCCAACCTAGCCTGTTCACTAAGCATGCAGCAAGGGCAGTAGACTGCTCCCCAGTCTGTCTTCTCTCTTTAATGAATTGTGCTAGGACTTCCTTGGAAAACAACTTTAGGAAGTCAAAGGTTACATTCATCCTCTTTTAAAGCATGTAACAAATTTGCCCTGAGAAGTAGCTTCCTGTGTTTCATGACCTTTAACTTCATTGGAGGGTCCAGAGAGATAGACATACCTACTAACCAGCCACAATATCATTGTTGGGCGGGAGCACTGTCAGGACCACCCTTCTTCCTGCCCTCTTTTTCTATCATATATAAGCTTGTGACTTCTCTCAAAAAAATCAGACAGCTTTCAACAATAGTGTTTCTGCTCCAGAGGAGCACTGTGGACTCATTTCCCAATGGTCTCAGGGCCTGCTGGACAGAAGACTCCTGAGAGGTTCACCTCACTTTAAGTGGTTTTTCTACTTTATGAGCAGGGGAATGTTTGGCAGAGGTAGCATCTGACTTTATTAGCGTGGTCCTGATGTGGAAGCTCTGCCAAATGAGCAAGCAGAAACCTGAACACTTGGTGCCCAGAACTTTTGGTCCACTATACCTGTATTGTGCTCCCTTAATGCATGTAGAGGGTGGCTCTACATAAAACAGTCCCAGACCTCTCAGCTGCTCTTACCTGCAGTTGAGTTTCTGTAATATGGAACTAGATCCATAGTATATGCTGATGCTCCTCCCCAACCTATTATGGGGAGATACTGCAGCTGTAGACTTGGTTATAGGATGAGTAGTACCCTTCAATTTTTTCTGTACTTGTCAAATGTAGAGCTTCAGTCATTGTGTTCTGGGCAAGTTTTTAGCTTACCTATGACAGGTTTTCACTGTTCTTAGTAAGATTTAGATTTTCTTAAATATTTCATCATGTGTTGCATTTCTTTAGGATAATTTTCAGAGTTCTTTTTGAGGTTATCACTTGCAATTTTTCACTAGTGAGATCTGTAGAGCTTCCCCTGTAGTTTTTCCTGTCTTCTTTGTTACTTGAACAATTTTTAGAATGTCACTTTTATTAATATTTACCCTGTTTTGATCTTATACATTTGAATAGATTGCTAGTAGTTATTATTGTATTTCCTCATATATGAATAACTTACGTAGCCCTCTAGTGTCATTATCATTTGATCAATTCAAGAAAAGAAAAATGAACTCTTTATATCCATTTGCACTTCCTTATTTATCATACAACTGTCAGAATATTTTCTCTTCGAATTTGGTATACTATTGGATAGTGCTTTAATTTTTTTTTTTCAATCTGTAAATGTAATTGAGAAAACTCAAGTTGAAAAGAATGGCCTTGCATTTAACTCAAATTTTTACTTAATTCCATTTCTATGCTCCACTTTTTTAACTTTTCATTTTAGAAAATTCCCTTTCATTGTTATTTTAGTGTTTTGACAAATTCTTTATTTTTGCATTTGTTTGACAATTTTGATTTTCATTCATTCATGAAAGATATTTTCATTTGGTATAGGAATCCAAATTTTCAGTTTCTTTCAACAATATTGTGCCATTTCCTTCTTAACACCATGATTTTATTTTATTTTTTTACTATTTTGTTATACTGACAAAAATTATATATATTTATCTTGCACAGCATTGTGTTTTAAAATATGTGCCCATTAAAGAACAGCCAAATTGGATTAATTAACATACACATTACATATTTTTGTGGTAAGAACATCTAAAATCTACTTTCCTAGCAGTGTTAACCAACAAAACCAAGGCTGGAGAGAGGCATCACAATATCAGGCTTCAACATAGATTACAGGGCATTTATAATCAAAACAGCCTGATGCTGGCACAAAAACACACATGAAGATCAATAGAGCAGAACAGAAATTCCAGAAATTAACCCACAAATCTACAGCTAACTAATTTTCAACAAGAATACCAAAATCAATCCAGGGAGAAAGGACAGTTTCTTCAACAAGTGGTTTGGGAAAACTGGCTCTGAGCAGAAGTATGAAATAGGACTCTAAATTGAGCAAGAATTTAAATCTTTGACCTGATACTATCAAATTACTTGAGGAAAACATTGGAGAAACTACGCAAGACATAGATAAAGCCAAACACTACCTGAAAAAGACCCTGGAATTATAGGCAATTAAAACAGAAACAAACAAATCAGATTACATCAAGCTAAGAAGCTTATGCACAGCAAAAGAAATAATCAACAAAACAAAGAAGACGACAACAGGATGGGAGAAAATGTTTGCAAACTATGCAACTGACAGAGACTTAATATCCAGGATTTGTAAAGAACTCAACAAACACAATAACAACAAAGCAAATAATTCAATAAAAAAAATGAGCAAAGGAGATGAACAGGCATTTTCCTAAGGGTGAAATTCAAGTTAATAGACCTATACAAAATTTTCCAGTTCTCAGCTGTAGGCAACTGCCTAGGTTGCTTTGTACCTAGGCAAGTGTTACACTGCTGGGAGAAAAGTAGTAGCTGGCAGGTATTCTGGGCCTAGTTAATGCCACATTTGTGTTAACTATATTAGTGTGCCAGCATAGCTATCTTTTTTTTCCTTTTTTAAATATGTGAACAGCAAGGTAGGAACATCAGTCTGTGACATGCCATTCTGGCCCTCAGGTTGGGTGGGGAGGCACTGCAGATAGCCCAGGGAAGAGGGTCTGGAAACTTGTTGGAATAGGAGCAGCTGAGGGCATGTTTGATGGCAGCGGGGGGGGGGGGGGGGGGGGGGGAAGGGGGGAGGGGGGCGGGATGGGGAGATGACTTCTAAGGACTTCCATGGACCTGGCCACTGCATTCACAGGTAAGTAAGGGAGCTGAAGCAGGATGGTTTAGAGGGGGAAACTGGAAGACATGTCTAGGTCAGGCCAAGCCAAGAGCCAGTCTGGGTGTGGGCCAGGCTGGACCAAGCTCCGGTACCCACTAGGTCAAATGAGAGTTGTATCTGGGGTTGGCCAAGCTGGGCTACGCTATAACACATACCAGTGAGGTAGAATGCATGTGGGCTAGTTGGGCTAAGGTGCAGTACCAGCTGATGAGGGCTAGGGACTGGGTATGTTGGGCTGGGACAGCTGCAGCACCCAATGATACTCGCAAAAACTGTGACTGGGAAAGACCTGGTAGGGGAACTTGTGGAACTCTCCCATTAGGCCACAGCTCCTGCTGGTGAGCACAAGAACCAGGACTGGGGCCAGGCCAGGCCTGCCAGGACTGCAGCAACCATTGGCATACACGTGAGCCAGGAGTGCTCATTCTTCATAATGGGGTGAGTAACCACATATTGTGTACCTATACATATCAAGTTTCACTTAATAATCAATTAAAATAGCTTGAAAAGCTGAGACACACAAAGTCAGAAATCTTCCATCTGCCGGTTTACTTCTCAAATGTCTGCAATGGCCAGACATTTTAGCCTGCTTTAGCCTGGGGCTTACAATTCAGTTTAGATCTCCCACGTGGTTGGCAGGATCCCAAAATATTTGAGCTATCTCTTCTTGCTTCCCAGAGTAAGAAACAGCAAGAAACTGGGATTTGGAGTAGATCTGGGATTCAAACTCAGACACTTTGACATGGAAAGTGGGTGTTTCAAAGCAGTATTGTAAACACTGTCTAAAATACACTCTTTTGCCAATAATATAAATATTTACAGCACTGGAGTTGGCGTTGTGACACAGTATGTAAAGCCACTGCCAGTGACATTGAAATCCCAGTATGAATGCAGGTTTGAGTCCCTGCTGTTCCATTTGCAATCCAGCTCCATACTAATGAGCTTAGGAAAAACAATGAATAATAGTACCAGTGTTTGGGTCCCTGTCATCACCTATGTGGGTGACTTGGATGAAGCTCCTGGCTTTGGCCTGGGCCCCATTAGGCGGTTTGATTATTGAGGTCATCTACGGAGTAAACTAGCTGATGGAACAACTCTCTCGCTCGCTCTCCCCCTACAACCCCTTTCTATTCTATTTCTTGAAAAAATATTTTTAGTGTGCTCTTCTTTACACAGAAAATACAATCTCTTTTGTTAAGTGTTTGAAAAATAAGTTTTAAGTCAAAAACATGAAGAAAAGTGAACTTTATATGTTGACAGCAGTTCCTTTGAGCTGTTTGTTGTAACTAGGAGCTGGCAGAAAGATGGGTATCTAGGCTTGGAATTAGAGCTGAGAATAATATGGAACAGGGCGCAAGGCAGGAACAGTATTTAACAATAAAAAGGGAAGCAATCGATTGCATTGTCTCTTAGAAACCTTATTGGTTTCTCAGTTTTTATAATAATTAGCTTCATTACTGAAGCTTGTGTCGTTATCACTAGACTTTTTTTTTTTAAGAATGACAACACTAAGTGCAAAATACACTAAAAAAAAATCTTGCTTAAATCTGAAACTTAAATAAGGTCAAGGATTCACTAAACTAGTGGGAAATAGTCTTTCGATAAGGAGGATTCTTTGTAAACACTTCCACATTCCCAGTGATATGTTGCTTCTGAGACAAATAAAGCATATCTCTATGGCTTTGGCCCACAGTATATCATCAATTTGAGAAGTAATTGAATTTCTGTCAAGTTGTTCTGTCTGTGAAAATCAGATAGTTCACAGCATAAAAATCAATGTGCTGTAGCTGCAGTTAGGAAAACGTGACACCATTAGCAAGCGTTAAGACACACAAAAGATAGTATTTGGTAAAAACCTCCCTGTCTTGGATTTCTCCCAATAATGAGTGAGGCTAACCTATCAGAATTATACCAGGAATTCTATTGAGATTACCTTGTGAAAATCATATGTTACCAAGCAGATGTAAATCATAGTTTGGATTATGATACTAGGCATATGGAAGAGGAATATCGGAAGGTGGTGAGAAAATCGAATTCTTAACTATCAAAGAGAGTTTGTCCAACACTTTAACTCAGCTTAGTCAAAGAGTCTTCTCTTACATTTTACTCTTGTCCTGGGACTGCTAGTTTAATTTCTATTAAGAAGCAGACTGAAAAAAACATGAGACAGCTCATTGTTCCCTTCACTGTGGAAGTTGGTAAAACATCATGAGAATGAAGCAAAACATGATTTATTATTAATTTTTTGATAAATAAAATACATTCTTCCTTGATTAACAACCCAAGATTCTCAAAATAATAACATTTCTCCAACCATCCTATGCTTAAGGTCCCAGTATTTTCAGGCTTGATTTCATTTCTTGCATAGGCACTGAGAAAATTATAATCTACTTCTTCAGATCTACAACCTTGAAGCTGCTTAATACTTCAATTTATTTCCTTACACCATTCTCTGTAATAAACATAACTTACTTGTATTCTTTGTTATTCTCTTACATGAATTTACTCAAGAAGAAAACAAAAGCAAAAGAAACAAAAATACTAGTATTCTTACTATGTCAGGTCCACTTGTGAAAATTAATTTTCTCTTTTTTAATCCCTCAAAAACTTGGTTTAAGCCATTGTGAGCTCAATCCTATATTAGGTATCTAATTCCTCATAATACATTATCCCCAAGCTTGCATCTTAAAACAGCACACACTCATTAACTCAGTTTCGGAGGATCAAGAATCCAGGTAAAGCTGACCTGGAAGCTTCTCTGGCCCCAAGTCTTTCTGGAAGCAGTAATCAAGGTGTTGTTTGGTTTGTTGTCTTCTCGAGGTTCAACTAGGGTAAGATCTGCTTCAAGTTGACATATAAAGTGATTAGCAAGCCTGAGGTACTCCCATTTGGGCCTTCTCATAAGAAAAGAATCAGTCTTCTCCAGAGCAAGATTTTGAAAGAGGGTGTAGCAAGAGTGGTCATCCAAGGTAGAGACCAGTCTTTCTTTTTATTCTCTATTTTAGAAATGAACTCACATCTGCCATATCATTCTACATGGATGGGAGCCAGTAAGTCTAGCCTACAACCAAATGGAGCATAAAGCAGTGTGAACACCAGAAGCTGCAGATAATTGTGGTAATTTTAGACTGCCTATCCCAGTTTCCTTTCACCAAGGAGCAACTATTCTTTTATCTATGGCATTGTGCATTCAGCTTTTTTCTTGTTGCCTGGAAAAGCATTAGAAGATGGCCCAAAGCCATGTGGGAGACCGGGAAAAAGCTCCTGGCTTCAGATCAGCTTATCTCCCGCCATTGTGATCACTTGGGCAGTGAACCAGTGGATAGGAGACACTTTTCTCTGTCTCTCCTCTCTGTAAATATAATTTTTCAAGAAAAAATAAATCTTTAAGAAAAACAAAATAAGTAAAAATGCTTACTGAATGCTCATCTTATAATGATTCTGTTTGACACCATCCTCAGCTTTACCAAGTAGCATTTTTGTCATATCAGAAAGCCAATGGAGACAAACAAATGGTTAGTTCTCATTTAGATATTCAGGGTGTGTTATCTGCAGTTAAAGATGCTGTAGCTTGAATATGACTGGACTGCTGAACTTGGGCAAAATGTAAACCCCAAAATATCTAAGTGCTAAGAGGATGGAAACTTAATCCAGTTACATTATTTAGAGGTGGATCCTTTGGGTAGTGATTAGAGTAGGATGCTATTTTGGGAGAGACAAAGAAATAAATCATGGTAGTTTTCTAAGAAGAGAGACAGACATAGTAATAGACATACGTGTTCTCTGCCCCTTGTCATGTGATGACTTTGCCACTTTAAGAATCCGTCAGCAAGAATCTGTCAGTAGAGCTGAAACCAATGTGTTTTCATGATCTTGAACCATGAACTGTCAAAATAATAATAAATGTTTTTTCTTCATATAGTTATGGTATCTCAGGTATGTCCTTAGAATGATAAGAACTGGCTAATCCTCTAGCTTTATTTTCAGACACATTTGTCTCATTTTCTCACTGTTAGTAAAACTGTCACAGAAAAGATAACATCTTACATTTTTTTAGTATCATGATTTGCATCAATACTTCTCACTTCGCAGACATTCAGTAGGACCTATTTGTGTCACTAAGACCTTTAAAATCAGCCATAGAGACTTGAGCATTGTGCTGAACTGGAATTAAATCATTCCTAAATTGTGGGTAATGTAGTACTCTAGAATTCTTCTAACAAACCTATAGAGAAGTATTCATCTTGGTAGTACAATGTGCACAATCTAAGCCAAGGTACATAAAACTTTTAAAGGTATGCAGGCTTCTAAGAAGCTGGTCTGTAATAATTATCACTTGAAGTTCTAGGTACTTAAACAGATCTAGTTTCTGGCAAAATATCTGAGTATTCTCTTACAAAAATAGGCCCTGCACTAAAAGTAAACCATGCTGTATGTAAGTTTTTGAGTCTCAAAATGCCTGGAAACAGAGATCAGAGCATTCCCAAGTGTTCACACAAGATCAAACTAAAGGAAATTAAATTGGCATCCTCTGTTCAAATACTTTCTTCCAATCTCAGTGCTTTGTAGCACCAAAAGATTTAGCTATCACAAATTATTATCTGATCTTTATAGATACTACCCCCTTCAGACTTTATTATTTAATTTTGTGTTGAATGTTGCATCCAAGTAAACCTGTTCAGAATTTGAACTCCAGACTTAAGGAAGAAAAAAATTGATCCACGAGGGCCAAATACATCATGTACATAGAGACACATACATACATACACCTGAAGGTTCTTTGCATTTGAGAAAACAGAGTTTATCATTCTCATTCCAATATCTTTACCCTAGCATAATAGACTAAACTGTATGGAGTCTGTGTTTAACATAGTGCGGTAAAATTATATATCCTAGGTTGGGTTAATTCTTAGGGAATATTTTTTTAAAGTTTATAAAAATGAAATTAAAATTTATTTTGATACAAAATATTGAAATGCATGCATTTAACAAAAAATCGTTAGAATTCTCATATGAATGGATTTCAAAATGCCAACAGGCAAAATTAGCATTAAAAAAATTTTCATTTCATTGGAAAGGTAGATTTACAGAGAGAAGAGACAAAGATCTACCGGCTGGTTCACTCTGTAAATTGCCCTGACAGCAGAGATGGGCTGATCCAAAGCTGAGAGCCAGGTACACCCTCCAAGTCTTGCACGCGGGTGCAGGGTCCCAAGGAGTTTGGCCATCCTCGACTGCTTTTCCAGGCCACAAACAAGCAACTGATTGGGAAGTGGAGCAGCCTGGCCATGAACCAGCAACAACAGTGGATGCTGGCACTTGCAGAAAATTAACCAATTGAGTTATCATGCCAGCCCAAGCACATCTTTTAATTCCACTTTTCACACAACTTGTATTTGTAGAATAATAGTTCTTCAAAAGTACTGTGGAAAGGGCCCGGCACGATGGTGCAGTGGTTAAGGTCCTCACCTTGCACGCCCGGGATCCCATATGGGCGCCGGTTCTAATCCTGGAAGCTCCACTTCACGTCAAGCTCCCTGCCTGTGGCCCGGGAAAGCAGTTGAGGATGGCCCAAAGCCTTGGGACCCTGCACCCGCGTTGGAGACCCGGAAGAGGCTCCTGGCTTCGGATTGGCATAGTATCGGCCCGTTGCGCTCACTTGGGGAGTGAATCATCAGATGGAAGATCTTCTTCTCTGTCTCTCCTCTCTGTATATCTGCCTTTCCAATAAAAATAAAAATAAATCTTAAAAAAAAAGTACTGTGGAAAATAGGGATAATGGCAAGTGAGAGAGCTCCCTGATGCCTAAAGCAGCATAATCCAAGCTAAAGCATAATTAGTCATCTGTGGCACACTGCACTCCTGTGAAGATGGTTTTCTATATTAGTGTCAGAAGAGGGACTAAGTCTCCTGGGTTATAAATTTGCATAAAGTATTGATTAAGAGGGATAAAGTAAATAAAGAAACAACAGCAAGCATAGCTTTTAACCACATGGTTGCTTAAACATCTTACATGGCTTAACATACAAAGATAATTTCTGTCACAGAATTCACTTTACTTTGTTTATATAAAGCATTTATTCTGTTCAAACTACCTTCCTGCACTTACTTTATTTTATCCATAACATTGGGTTGTTGAAGAAGAAAATGTAAAATATGGCTTTCTACTAAAAAATTCATGCATACATTTATAATGACGGATGTGTGCATCTCATGCAGTTCCTTTTAAACAATATAAAGTAATATATAGAAATAAAGATATGAGTAAAATAGAAGTACCCAGAATAATTGAGTGTGCTCTGTAGGGAAGCTCTGAATTAAAATCCACAAAATACAATTGCTGCTTCCCTTGCTTATGTTTGCAAAAGCCAAAATGGGTGTGGGATACTCAGGGCCAGGCCACAGGATTCAATGTGTCATGAGAGAGCTGGGTCTGAGGGTGACCCAGGCTGAACTAAGCTGTAGCATCCACCAATGAGGGCTGTCCTGTTTTTACAATTGGAGAAGTAATCTATTCCAGTGGAGAGGGGAATCTTTGGGGCCAGCACTGTAGTGTAGTAAGCTAAGCTTCTACCTGCTTCTCTGGCATTCCATGTGGGTACACTATTTGTCCTGGCTGCTCCACTTCCAATCCAGATCCCTGCCTGTGGCCTGGAGAATGAAGCAGATGATGTCCCTAGCTCTGGGGATCCTTAACCCATGTGGGAAGCCTAGAAGAAATTCCAGGCTCCTGGCTCGGGATTGACGTAGCTCTGGCCATTGTGATTTGTGGAATGAATTAGAAAATGGATGATTTCTCTTTCTCTGTTTCTCCTTTCTGCAACTGTGCTTTTCAAATAAACAAAAAGGAAAATGAAAGGAAAAAGACAAAGAAAGAAAAAGAAAATAAAAAGGAATAGATGATTTATTGAAAAGAATGCGTACCTTAATCCATGGATCAACACTCATCATGTTTATATAGACAATTTGAAACAAGAACCAAAGCTACATATTTGTTCTGCTCAAAGTCATGTCACATTGGGATTAAAATGGATGACTTCCTGTTTGAAGAACAATGATCATATTTTTATCGTTTTGAAATTTTTATGCTTTGATAATGCTACATAGGATGAGTTGAATGTCACAAATTCTGTCATTCTATGAAGAGGAATTATAACCTAATTATGCAATTTGACCATAATAAATATGTTGATACTGGGTATAAGGGCTCAGAATAACTAAAGTCACCCTCAAATGACCCTAGGCAAACGAGTGTTGCAAACTCATTGAATGGTATGCATTTGCTCACACTGGATCCCAAATGCTTTCTTGTTAATAATCTTTTTAAGCTTTTAACTTTATAACTGAACAAAGTGTCTACCACACAACATAATTGGTTATGGCAGGTGAATATAGATGGGAAAGTACATTGGAAAACTTTGAATCATTAAAGGCAAATAGCCGATTATTAAGCTTGCTTTCCTCAATGTTCTCAAAGGATAGTATGCAAAGATGTCAAACTTCTTTTACATAAAAATAAGAATTTTAATCATATTTTCTATTATTTTTGTTGAAACACGCTTGTACAGCTTAGCTCATCCTTAACTTTGCTGCTGATCTTTTTGTTTGATCTTCTGTGATTTATTTTCACAAAATCAGTTCTCTTTTCATCTCTCCCATAAGGAATTATCTAATTTGTAACCGGCAATGATTATTTGGTAAACTATGCCAGGTTCCATCATTTTCACGAAATTCTATAATAGACATCATGACTTAATTCCATGTCCAACTTTTATTTGGGAAACACCAAGATCTTTTCTTTTTTCATAACCCACATTTACTGCTTTTGGACTTTTCATCATAGAATTTTTGTTCAACATTTTGACGTTCCTTGGCATCAATTCCTAACACTCTGTCTGGATTGGTGTTTTTCAGACTATAAAATATTTGAAATAATTCATTCATGACTGTAGTACAATGCAGAGAATTTCTAGAAAGTTACATTTCTGTGTAGAAATGTAACTAGAGTGTCTCAAAGTCTTCAAAATTCAAATTCTTATGGAGAAATGACGAATCCCAAGTGCAGAGCTCATGCAGTCTGTTATCTAATGTAGATACTACGATTTTGACTAGCTCAGGTAACACGACAGAAAATTTTATATCTCAAAAAATGCAATTAGTCAAATGCAATAACTTCTCTAAGACAAGTCCTATGTATTTTTTTATTCCAAGATTTGAATTTGGCTCTGAAATGCAGTCTTGGCATCTTTGCTACAAATAATTTCTAAGCAATTCTCCTTCCAACATTATAGATTTCTGTCTATAGAGTAGCTGACTTAGTCATCATACCCTATCAATGGAGTAGATCTACACCATTTTCTGGGGATGTCTGAGAAAGTGTAAAATCTGACTACCTCCAAGAGCCTTGGGTCTAGATCTGTAACTAACTCTAGCAACATGGAAACTGCTTTTAAGCCATTATGCTCTTTAGGGAAATGCTCCAGTGTAAATTTCTGCTGTTATGCCAATGCACATATAACTGTTCTTATTCTAATGCTACAGTAATTATGACATTTATCCATAAACACACCATTTGTTTTTTTAACACAGATGAATACATAAATCTAGAATTTTGCTAACTGAAGACACTGTGAATAGGATACGAGATGGAGAAATAAGTTTTGAAAGTTGTGACTGACACAGCACAAGCAAGAAATGGAGATGAGATTGTCCTTAACAAGTAATATTCTTCTAGTTTTGTTTTTTCTACTACTTGCTTAATTATACACAACACAGTACTCATTTGCTGTAAAATAAAATTTAATCAATGTTTATATTTCAAAACTCATCTTAGTATCAATCAAACATTTCACATTAAACCTGCATCTGTTTATTATGGAAATGCTTAAGCACACACAAAAATATTGAGAAAAATATATTAATCTCTCAAGAAATCATCCCGTTAATTCGACGGTCCTTAACTTATATTAAACATTATTTTTGTGCTCGCTTCAGCAGAACATATAGTAAAATTGGAACGCTACAAAGAAAATCAGCATGACCCTTGCGCAAGGATGACTCACAAATTTGTGAAGCATTCCATATTTTTTAGGTTATTTAACTTCATGGCATTGTAAATTCTCTTTAACTTTATTCCTTTTGTTGATTTCGTTTTATGGCTTTCATTTAAGGAATGCATTAACTGTGTAATAAAGACTGTCATATCCAGATGTGAAGATATAATTCACTATGCATCTCTACTTTCAAATCAAAGATGGACTCCTAGTTGAACTGTTAAATGTTTCTTGACAATAGAATGCTGGACTGTCTACCATTGTCCCTATCTACAATGTCAGGATACACTTGTACACTTATATAGCAGAGTGATGGACTTATGACTGCTTATGAAGAAGGACTATACTGTTGTAATAACATAGGGGACATCAGTGGGGAGGGGAGAAATTTTGTGAGGGGGTACGGCAAATCCCAGAGCCTATGGAATTGTATCATGAAATTTTCAAAATTAAATTAAATTAAAATTGAAATTAGAACATTATTTCTTTGCTCATCCATTTTCTCCCATCACATATTATTCTCAGGTAAAACCTGGACATTATACCTTTATATTCATGATTATTTCAGCATGGAAATCTAAAGATAACACTTTTTAAACATTTTTCGGGAGGTGCAATTTACATATCACAAAATTTATCAATTTTAATTACATAATACATTGTTTCTCTAGATTGTGTGACCTTCACCACAATCAATTTAAGAATATTTTCATCATTTAAGCAAGAAGCTCTATAAATATTGCAGTCATTCTCTCCTTTCTCTTTCCTTTTGAATCAAACCTTTCTATTTCAGGCAATTACTCATCAAATTTCTATCTTCTTACATAGAGAAAAACATTTTAAACAATGAAAGATCACAACCAAGAATTTCTAATAGTTTCTGAATGAAATGTGTAATCAATGTCAAAATTTCCAAATATGTAACTAACAAGTGATTGTTGTTATAGATTTTATTTAAATCTGTGTGCAATTAAAGCTCACACAATGCCACTGAGAAAACAGCTCTTAGGGCTCTCATTAAAATTTATTTTTTCAGTTATTATTTTAAATATTTACTCTTAGCATCAAGAATCACTATCATGGGCCCAGTGCAATAGCATAGTGGTTAAAGTCCTCACCTTGCATGTGCCAGGATTCCATATGGTCGCCAGTTCTAATCCCGGCTGCTTCACAAATGTGAACCCCCTCAAAATGGCTTAAAATCTTCATCTTATATTGGCACCTGTATTTAGGGAAAGAAAACAGTTTATAAGACAAAAGAAAGTTTCTTACTGTAAAAGCCCTCTGTTTGTAGATTGGCTGAATTGCCTTGATCTCTTTCGCTGCCCTTTAACAAAAGAACAAAAAACAATTGAATCAGCACTAGGTGAAGGTGATGGTAATTAATGCATGATTTGATTATAAGAATTAGCAAAGAATCTATGTTATATGCTTTTATAAAATCCTTTCATTTATGATCTTTTAATTCTGTACTCTTAATATTTTAGGCAATATTAGTTTGATTATGTTTAGTAAAAATTGATTTTGAGTATAAAATTGATTTTGAGTATAAGTAAACTACTTGTCACTATGTAATCGCATGTGCTGCCAACTGTGGAGTTCCTGGCTTCAGCCAGGTGATTGCAGGTTTCAATGAGTAATGGTTTGTTAAAAATGTTTTCTTTGAAGTAGAAAAATATTTTTTTAGGATTGTTTCTTGCATTTTCATAACCATGATGTAATGAAAAATGAAACAATTGGATGTTGTGCAAAAGCTTGTGATGATTTCTGTATAAATAAAGAAGGCAACCTTTCTGAGTTGTCCATTATGAGCATCAAGCCATAGTGGTCCGCGTCTTATCTCTTCTTCCTATCATCTCACCGATCCACGCATCCTTTGCAAGTTCTCAGTCAGCCGGAGCTGGTCTCCGGCAGTAGACATTAATATAATACAATGTGAAATTCTTGACAAGGATCATTAAGGGAGGGAAGGGTACACTACGTTCTAGACAGTATACTTCAGTGAAGACAATTATATACTAAATAATATGACATTCACACATTTACACATCCTCTACATATTAAATCCCACATATCAGAGAAAGCATGTAAATTAATTTTTTCACTTCAATATTGCAATAAAAATTTTATCATGCATTAAGTAAGTTTTGAGGGCTATTTCTCTACTCCACAAAAATTTTTTTGGATATTCATCAAAGATACTAACTACATCAAGAATTCTTTTTATCTTTTATTTATTTGGTTGAAAGTAGAGTGATATAGTCAGAGACAGAAATACTCTATCTTCTGGTTCACTCCCCAAATGACTGCAAATGGACAAGTCTGAGCCAGCCTGCAGCCAGAAGCCTCTATATATTGAGTGGCAAGGTCCCAAGTACTTGGATCATCTTCTGCTGCATCCCCTGCACATTAGAGAAAGCTGGATCAGACAGAGCACCCAAGACTTGAACTGGTGTTCTCATGTGGGATGTTGGCATCATAAGTGCCAACTTAACCTGCTGTACCACACTGCCAGTCCCAGTTAACTCATTTTCATTGTTCTGTAGTATGTCAAGGTAGGGATGCAAAAGTGTTCGTTTAATCATTTACTCATCTAAGGACATCTGGGTTAGTTCTAGTTTTTGGCTACTGTGAATAAATCTACTATAAATATTTATGTCCAGATTTTTCTGTGAACATACGTTTTCTTTCTCTGGGATAAATGCCCAGGAGTGCATTTGTTAGTCATATTGTAGTTGCACATTTTGTTTTTTTTAAGAAGTGCCAGATTTTTTTCCAGAGTAACTGTACCATTTACATTCCTACCAACAGAGGGATTCAGTTTCTTTACATGCTCGCCAATGTGTCCTGTAACTATTTTCATTTTATTCCTTCTGTTCAGGTGTGTAATTATATCTCACCACGGCCTCAATTTTCACTGTTATATACATGTGCTTATTTACCATCTGTAGAAAGGCTGCTCAAAAAACTCATGGAAATTCATGAGAAAGCTGCACGAATTTAACAATATATTTGTGCCCCCCTTTTTATTACTCTTTTTCATGATACAGTTCCAAAGACACAGGGATTCCCACTAGCACTCTGTTTTTCTTCCTCTACTGTTTTTCCCCATATTATTGCAATAGTAAAGTCCTTCAGCAACAGACACAAGTCCGACATCTGCTATTCAATCTAGTATGCTATGCCAAGATACATTTAATAGTTTCATTGAAAGTCCTGCTTTTATTCTGGAGTATAGATGCATATTGCAACCTATCTTGACTTCTGGATATGCCTATCTCCATTATACAGTTCATGTAGGCGAACATATCCATATACACATTTACTTACATATTTGTTTATTTTATATTTTGCACGAAGGTTGCTTTATATCAGAGACAATATATGGTATCTGTCCTTTTGAAATTGGCTTATTTCACTGAGCGTAATGATCTCTAGTTGGATCATTTTGTTGCAAATGGTAGAATTTCATTCTTTTTAATGGCTGAATAGTATTCCATAGAGTATATTTACTAAAAATTTATCTTTTTCTCTTTCCACAGGCATCTGGGTTGTCTCCATAGCTTCAGTGTGGTGGATTGTGCTGCTATAAACATAGGGTTACAGGTCATGTAGATTTCATTTCTTTGGGATATATTCCCAGGAATGGGATTAGCTAATTCATATGGCACATCAGTTTTCAGCACTCTCCAAACTGATTTCCATAGTGGCTGCACGAGGGCCCACTCCCAACAACAGTCATGTACTTTTCTCTCCACATCCACAATAGCAGGTGTTCCTTAGTAGATTTCCAAATGAAGGTGAATCTCACCGGAGTTAGGTGGCACCTCAATGTGATTTTATATGTATTTCCTAATAGCTATAGAACCTAAGCATTTTTTCACATGTCTATTAGTCATTTGAATTTGTGTTTTATTTTATTTTGAAAAATGCCTGCTCATTTCTTTCATCCATTTCTCACAGGGTTGTTTATTTCCTGTCGAGTTTCTAAAGCTTTTTGTAAATCCAATAGTCCCTTTAATTGAGTCTTTTCGTTCTACTATGTAGAATCATGCTGTCTGCAGAGATAATTCCACACCCAATTTGAATTCCTTTGATTTATTTTCTTTCCTAATAGCTCTAGTTTCTAATTCCATTTTCCATGAATTTCTATGATCATATATCCTTTTTGATAAAATAGCTCTAAATATTTTTGAATTTTTTCTATTTTTTTTAAATAGCTTAATTTAAAAATTAGGTATTCTAGATACTTGTGTTGTCTGCTGTGTGTAAGTATTTTTCGTAATTTGTAGTTTGTTTTTTCATCCTCAGATTTTTTGAAATAAAAAAATTTGATTTTCAGGAAGTACAAATCATGTTTCTCCAACAGAGATTGTATATTTGGCATCAAATGTAAAAGATTTTAGTCTTTGATACAGAACATTTTTTCTGTTTATTCCTTAAAATTTCTATTTTAACATTTTGTCTGATATTCAGGTAATTTTTATATTATGTGTGAAGGATTCGTAAAATTTAATGTTAAACTGTTCTACTTAATATGACTTTATTTTATCACAATATTATGTATTTCTGGGCTGTTTCATTTTACAATCTCATTTTTAAATATATCTTCAAAATATTTTTTATTCAAATATAATCCATACACCATAAAATCATTTAATTAACACCAACAAAAAAGAATGCATAAATTCTTTTGATATATGTTGATATATTGATAGATGTTGTATCATCACTACTATTGATTTAATTGATTTCGTAAAATTAATTAGATAAGAAAACCTTGCTCCGTCTAGCAGTCATTATTTTCTTCCAAAGTCAAAATAAACTTTAAGATTCTATTTGTTTGCATATTGCAGAAATTTCATATGAACTAATTTATACAACATATGATATATTGTGTTGATTTCTGACATAGACCATAATATTTTCAAGGTTCATCTATATTGCAGCAAGTGTAAGTGTCCCTTTTTATGACTGAATAACATTCCATTGTGTGGATGTACTGCATTTTGTTTTTGAGTCCATCAGTTAATGATTATTTGGTTTGTTTTAACTCTGGTTATGATGAACTGTGCTGCTGTCAACATGCATAAACCTAAATAGACATGTTTTAATTATATATATATATATATGATAAGGAATGGTAACTCTATGCCTAATGTACTGAGACATTGTCAAACTCTTTTTTCAAAGCAGCCACATCACTGTGTATGCACATTTTCTAATGTAGGATAGTTCCATTTTCTCCATATTCTCACCAACATGTGCAAATTTCTTTATTTCTCTATTGTGCTTACTCTAATAAGTGTGAAGTGGTATTTCACCCAAGTTTGGATTTGTATTCCTTAATAAACAGTAAAGAAGAGCAGCTTTCCATGTGTTTATTAGTGACTTCCGTAATTTCTTTGAAGAATGACCATTCCAATATTATTTTCAATTTTAAATTGGGCTAGGTCATATTTTTATTTTTGAATTTGGATTGCTTATATATCTTGGCCATGGATCCTTTATGATGCATATATTTGCTAATAATATTTTCTATCATTCTGTTGATTGTCTTTTCCATTTATTGATATTATATTTATGGTACAGAATGATGAATTTTGAAAAAGTCATATTTATCTACTTTTGGGTTTTTTTGCATGTGCTTTTTGTGTCATTTTAAAGAAACAATTTCCTAATATTGGGTCCAAAGGATTTAGGTCATTTTTCGCAAAACTCTACAGCTTTGTCTTTTAACATCACGATAATTGATTATTTCTATTTATGTTAATATTTTTGTGAAATTATAAATATGGTAGAATGTTGAGGACTAACTCAGACATGGCATCTAGTTTTGTATATTTTTTCCAATTATTCTTTTCTGTGTTTTATTTAAGTTAGCATGAATCCTATTACCCTTCTGCTAATTTTAGGCTAATTGTTTCTCATTCTCTAATTTCTTGATGTATAAATTTTAGTTCTTTGAGATTATTGTTTACATTTATTACTTTAAACTTTCCTCTTACTAATGTTTTTGTTGAATTCCATAACTTTTTGCATATTCTATTTCTTTAATTAATCTCAATCTCTTATTTGACTTTGAATTCTTTGATAATTTGTTTTCAAGTGTGTGTTAATTACTATGTTTTGGGGAATTTCCTAATTTTTCTCCTGTTATTGATATCTAGTTTCATTTCACCATGTATCTTTCAGAAGATACTTGGCATGATTTCAATCTTGAATTTGACAAGGCCTAGTCTGTAACAGTCTGTGCTCTCTCCTCAAGAATGTTTCACGTATATTTGAGAGTAATTTTTATTCTGCTGTTGTTCAGTGGAGTGTTTATTCTTCATCTGCTAGGTCCATTTGAGCTATAGTGGTTTTCATGTCATCTAATTCCTTATTTATTTTCTAAGTAATCTGTCACTGCAATTGAGGTACTGATGGCCACCATTACTGTATTACTGTCCATGTATGACTTTAGTTCTCAAAGTGTTTGCTTTACATATTTAGGTGCTCTTATGCTCAATGCATTTAAGTTTCTAATTGCTAGAGTTGGCTGATGAATTGATTCTTTTATTATATAATGTATTTCTTTATCTGTGATAATTTTCACTTAAAATCTGTTTTGATGTAAGGATGGTCACCCCTATTCTTTTGTTTAAAATTTGCATATGCAATATTTCTTTGCATCTCTTTATTTTTAACTTTAATGCAGCCTGATACCTAAATAATGCATAAATAAAGTACATTTGGTATAGAGAACCTATTGTTGAATCTTATTTTGTTGCTGTTTGTCCATTCAGGAATTCAAGTACATTAATTGAGGGAGTTGAATACATCTATGTCTAAAGTGATTGTCTTTTCCTTCTTCCTGACTTTTCCTGTCTTTATAGTTTTGAATTTTTGTGTATTTATTTATTTATTTATTTATATTTCCTGGCCCCTCTTCCCAAATTCCCTCCCCAAATGGAATTCCCCTATATTATTACTATAGCATAGTTCTTCATAAACAGTCACATGTTAATCATTGCAGGCCTGGACAATGGCAGAGAGTCCAGTCTCCCATTTTCAATATACACCTAATAGTTTCATTAGTAGTTCATTTTTGATCTGGAAGTAGAGATGCACACTACACTGCATCCTCATATCTGGAAATGATAGTCTCCATTACATGGTCACCACACATCCCTCTCAAATGAAAAGCCACAATACAAAATCAACAACAGGAAGAAAAATAGAAATTTAAAACACCATGAATTTCTTAGAGGTTTTGATAGTTCAACAGTTCCAAATTGCTGGTGAACTCGCCAGTCCAATCACGATGAAATCTCTCCCAAATTCTCTGGCTGCTATAATCCACCTTAGTGCCTCCGTCTGCCCAGATCTTTACTGCCAATGATAGGCTGTGGTAGTTGATCAATTTGTTCTGTCCTCTTTCCTCTGCTATGGTACCAGGTGTCGCCTGGAGGCTCCAATGTACTGCCATATCCTCCATGTACATTTAAGCCCAGCTCTGACATATCTACTCCCACAGTCAGCCTATGGAACCTGAAATTCTCTCCATGGTCAGGGTTCTGAGCCTAGCAGTTCAGTTGGTAGGGACTTGCCCACCCCTGTCCTGGTTCCTGTGCTTGCCAGTATGTACAGCAGACTGGTCCCGTCTGTCCCACACCCCATTCAGCTCTTGTAAATGTTGGTGGGTATTGATGCCCAGTTTGTCCCAACCAGCCCCATTATCCATTCCACCAGATGGTGGCCAGCAGGTGCCACCATCTGTCTAAGCCATTGCTATGCCTGACAGAATTTGGCCCCTGTGCCAGCATCTGCCAGATGATGCTGCGACAAAGCTCAATCAATCGACGCTGACACTGGCTTATGCATGTATCAGAAGGTACAGCCAGCCCAACCTCGCTTTTCCCTGATTGAGTTCACATGACGTGACCCTGTCCGGCCTGGTCTGCCCCCATCCCAGCTCTCATGCTTACCAGTGGGAGTAATGGCCCAGCAGGGGGGCCTTTGCAGCCTCCTCACTGGGCCGACCCTCACCCCCCCCCCCCCGCATTTCATATGTGCTGGTTGAGTGCTGTGGCCCAGGCTGGCACAGCCCCCTCACCTCGGCATTTGCCAGTGGGTGCTGGCCAGGTCCACCCCCAATTCCAACTCACATTGGTGTGGGCTACAGGTCTAGTATGTGAGTGGTTGGAACTCAGTAAACTGAGGTATTCTTGCTAGCAAGAAGCTGCAGTCAGGAGCCAGAGTTAGATATTGAAACCAGGTACTCCAACATAGCACACAAATATCTCAACTGACATCTTAACTTCAGGCCAAAGATCTAGTCACAAACCAAACCTTTATATGTGCTGATTAACTCAGTGATAATTTCTAAGCATTGTGAACGATTCAGTACTAAAAGCAATATAGGCAAAGGGATATGTGATACCAGGTATTTAACACAAAAGAGAGAATACAAAGAACATATTTCCTAAGAACCTAACAGAAGTTCTTAAATGAGTACAACACATTGTTAAATGCACAAGAAAATGAACATAAGGAAAATAGATTACTCCTCTGCTTTGTTTTCTAAAAGCACTAACAGAATGTTAACCCATTAAATTATTTTTTAATTATTCAACTTTAGAGCATAAATGCACATAATTTCAAATACTTGGATGTTTCTCTTCGTCACATGCAGCGTCTACCTGCTTTTCTAATTTATAATTTTTCAGTTTTAAATTTGGTATAAAACAATATGGGTTTTGATTGTGGTAACTACTAGAAATTAGCATTCTTTTTGTTATTCCTTTTTAGAGCACTACTCTCTAAACAAATTAACAGTACTTATTGTTTAATTTATACACAGTTTCTACACTTCTTCGTACTACTTATATTCAAATTCATTTTAAATTAAAATGCTAGTCACTCAATGAAAATTAGAAATTTTTTTTATATGATACTACTACCAAGGATAAACTTCCCTTAACATTCATGTTAACAGCAGTTAAAAATCAAAAAATCATTTCCAGCTGTCAAAACGTGAGTCATGTTCATGGAAAACATTTCTTTCTGTTTGATTCTCGTTGTCTCTTTTTTCTCCATTTGTTATCATTATTACTATTATTATTATTATGTTATGATACAGTTCCATAGGCTCTGGGATTTCCCTTATTCCTTCCCTAAATCCCCTCCCTCCTACCCTGATTCCCCCTATATTACTACAACAGTATAGTTATTCAGTCATAAGTCCATCATTGTAGGCCTGGACAATGGCAGAGAGTCCAGGATGCTATTGTTAAGTTTCATTGTCAACAGTTTCATTGAAAGTCCTTCTTTGATCTGGAAGCAGATACTGCATTGTATCCTCACATCTAGATATGATAGTCTCCTTCACACAGTTACTATACATGCCCTGAAATGCAAAGTCACAAAACAAAATCAACAACAGGAAGAAAAATAGAAAGTTATAACAATGGGTCGTTCATTGCTTGATTTGGTCTTCTGTTGTTATTTTAATGGGATATTCTTTGTGTTTGCCTTTGGTTTTGGTGAGTGTTGTTCCTTTTCTCTGTTAAGAGAATATCTTTAAGTATCATTTGTAGGGCAGGTTTGGAAGAGGTAAATCATTTGAGCTTTTCTTTAATGTTGAAGAATTTTATCTCATTTTCAAAGACAACAGAAAGCTTTGCTGGTTATGTTATCCTGGGCCGACATTTTTTTCCTTTTAGAATCTAGAAAATGTCGCTCTATTCTCTTCTGCCCTGTAGAGTTTCCTGTGAGAGATCAGCTGTGAGTTTGAATGCCATTCCTCTATACATCAATTAAGTTTTTTCTTGTACACATTTAAGTATTTTTTCCTTATGTTTGCCCAAAGAGAGTTTGATTATCACGTGTTGTGGTCAAGATCATTCTTGGTCAACGCTGTTGGGAATTCTATGCCCCTCCTGGGTGTTGTTTTCCAAATTTTTCTCGAGATTAAGGAAGGTGTTCTTTTATTATTTCATCAAATACATTTTTAAACTTAGCTTCTTTCTGCACCTTCTGGAATTCCCATAACTCTTATATTCAGCCTTTTAATAATATCCCTTAATTCTTGAATACTTCTGTTTAAGCTTGATACAGCTCCACTTCCAGTATTTTGATTGCTTCCCCATTGACAAGAGATGTCTTCCAATTCTGAGATTCTTTCTTCTGCCTCCTTCATTCTATTATGGTGACTTTCCACAGAATTTAAATTTGCTCTATTGCATCCTTTATTTCTAATAATTCAGTTTGATTTAGCTCAAAGCTGCTGTTCCCTGTGTGACATATTCCTTAAATTCCTTGAATCCCTGTATTTTATTAAGATGCTTTATAATGAATTTTCTGAATTCTTCCCCCTCCTGTGATCCCTTGTGGTGTGTGTCTACCTTGTTGTCTGTACAACATTTCTCCCGTTTATAATTCAAGCAGTTTCCAGCAAATACTTTCTTTGACATCAATTTTAACATCAGCTAAAAATCAAAAATTTATCTGCAAATATCAAAATCATGCTCATCATAAACGTTTCAATATTTACAAATTTACATTGTGATTTCAATAATGCTCTTTAAATCACATGTATATGCATAATAGAATATTATCTTTCTATGGTAATGTAAAATGCATATATACGTACATACATACATATTTGATATAGCAATTCTATGCCATCCAGAAAGAAAACTTTAGATGATTGGCTAATTAGTTAAAGTTTTTTTTTATTAATTACATTGCATTATGTGACACAGTTTCATAGGCTCTGGGATTCCCCCAACCCCTCCCCATGCCCTCCTCCCATGGGGGATTCCTCCACCTTGTTGTAGTATTACTGATCAAATTAAGTCCAGATTCTTTCCTTGCAAACATATACCAAGCATAGAGTCCAGCATCTTACTGTTCAGATACATTCAATGGTTTCTTGGGGAGACCATCTCTGGTCTAAAAGTAGAGCTGGCAGAATATCATCCCGATCAATTGAAAGCCTCAACACAACATCAACAACAATTTATAACATTATGGATTTAATTAACATGGTATTGAGTAATCAATATGTTAAAACCATGTAAGTTCTTAACCACATCCTGTGACTACCTCATTGACATTTCAACTTTTGTTTATACACAGAACTGGCTGTTATACACCTTAAAGTGGCTATAGGGTACTAATCAGCTGTCTCATTCATTCAGTTTTGTGTATGATCTCTTTTTCCCTTCATCCGTCCCTCCCTTATGTCAATCTGTCTCTTTATCTTTGACATTCTGCTTTTCAACTAAATACATACATACATAAATCTTTTAGAAGATTAAAAGCTGCTCAATTAATAAGATAGCTTTTAAGTTATAAAGATGGTCATGTTTTATTTTGTTAGTTCTACTAATATGACAATTGTATTCATTTGTTCTTCATTTTGAACCATTGCTGCATTTTCAAATAAATCCCAATTGGTTATGGAGTCCAAAATAATGTTACTTTTTAATGTGTTGCTGGATTCTGTTTGCTAATGTTTTATTTAAGCTTTTTGCATCAAATATTTATAAGTGGCATTGCATTATAGTTTTCATTTGGATACCAATGCTATACTTGTGCCATAAAAACAATTTGGAAATTTTCTTTCTTTTTCCACATTCTTTAATAGCTTTAGAAAGGCTAGGATTAGCAAATCTTTACCAATTTTGTAGAATTAAAATCTAAAAAGTCATGTTGTTCTAGTGCTTGATTTCAGGTGAATTCTGTAAAACTATCTATTATTTTAAGAGAAATGGTCAGTGTGTCTGTGTGGCATTTTTACTTTGGCAACACACAAAATTATTAATTTTTTTAAAAAAAGACTTACTTATTGGAAAGGCAGATATACAGACAGAGGGGGATACACACAAAGATCCACTGTCCCCAAGTGGCCGCAGTGACAATCTGAAGCCAGGATCCAGGAACTTCTTCTGAATCTTTCATTGATGCAGGGTCCTAAGGCTTTAGGCCATTTTCTTCTGCTTTCCCAGGCCACAAGAAGGGAGCTGGATGGGAAGTGGAATAGCAGCACATGAAGTGGCATCCATTTGGGATCCCGGCTCATGCAAGGCAAGGATTTAGCCACTAGGCTAATGCACCAGGATCAAACTGTATTTCTTAGAGACGTAGTTATTTCTACACATTTAAAAATTTAATTGTATAATTTTGCATAAAATATATACTTTAAAGCAATGAGTATTTTCCACACACTAGTTCTGATTATGTTCACTTAAGGGTTTAAATATGTAATTTTCCTCTGCTTCTGTTGTAGTCCTTCATTATGATCATTTACAATAAATTTCCAATTTTTGCTTCATATAACTACTTTGAGTTCTTTATGAGAATTTTAAAATATTTTTAAGTAAAAATATTTCATCTTTACGTTGATCTTTTAAAAACAGTATAAGCAGAATAGATTCCATGCATACCACAGGTACAATTCTGAGGAGGCAATCACATTTTATTTCCCTCATTTTCCTCCCTCCTCAGTTCCCTCTCCTCCCTTCTCTCTATTCCTGTTACCAATTGTGCAAAGACATAATTTTAATCCATTCTATATTCACTGGTTTAATTCACCACCCATAACATTAGAGAAGTAGAACAAGAAGTAGGGAGACTGCAGTTCCACAGGAATATACACAAAGAATGAAATCAATAATCCTATCACGAAATGTCTATTTTATTCCTACACTTTTTTTGCATTCTATATTGTCTGTCATATATGAGGAAAACTATGAAATGTTTTGGCGGGGACTAGTTTATTTCACTAAACATAATGACTTCTCTTTGCATCTCTTTAATTGCAAAAGTCAGTATTTTATTCATTTTTATGGCTGAGCAGTATTCTAAAGCACATATATACCATATTGTTTACACAGAGATAAGTTTAGAGACATCCATATTGATTGCAGTATTGTGAAATGAGGTGCTAGAAACATATTTTGTTGTTAATATCTATTTTCTTCACACGAACTCTATTTTTAACATTTTCATTTTCTGGAATTATTGATATTTTCACGATATTATAATGTCCAGGTTTTACAAATGTTTTAGGAATACTCTATTCCATGCTTGAAGTTTTTTCTTTCCCACACAACATTTCTCTTTTATCGGACTCCTTTACACAGCATTCACTTCCATTAACTGATACATTATTTTTAGAAACTACTGCCATAATTGAATCTTTCTAAAAATTTAAGTGGACGTCTACCGCCAGCAAATGCTTCAGTCTGCAACTCAAACTCATCTGCTGTCTGGTCCTACCCTGCCTTTGCTCTCTAGTCTCTTTACATTGTGTTCTTGGCAAACCTGACAAACTAAATTCTCAGCAATATTCTAATGTATAATGACTTTTATTCCAATGTCATTTTATTTATATTCCCTTCTCTGCCTGAATTGTCCATTTGTTATTCCTACATTCTAAATCCCTCTGGGAGTGCCAATGTGACATGTTTTATCTGCAGGACTGGAGTGAGAAAGAAATGAATTCATTTTTTATCTGTGCCACTTTTCAGGTTTTGCAGTCCTAATTTCAATTTTGTTAAATCTGTGGAACAGGGCAAAAACATTTATTTTGTTATAAGAAAGAATTGTGAAACTGAAATGAGAAAAGCTATGTAAATATTTCTCTAAGATTAAAAATTCTATAGCATTATAAAAATCAGTTGCTTCATACAACTCATTCTTAAAGTCAAGTTCATGTGCCATACACATTCTGAAACCTTTCCTGAGTCCAGTCTATTACATGTAACCCTTTATCTGCACTTACCACATTTACTCTGTATTGTTAATTGTCGCTAGCTTCTATTCTCTTACTTAAAATATGGTTTTCTCAAGGGCAGGGACCATGTATGACTTTCACAATTCCTTCAATACTCAATCCATGCTGTTTCAAATACTCAGTTCTGAAATTTAGCAATTAAATTAAATGTGTGAGCAATTTAATAGTCATTTAGTAAGTCATTCATTTATACACTAAAAGCATTTGTGAACATTAAATCTTTCTTTAAATGTAATCTGCCTCTCAATAAAATTATGTCACACATATAAAAATGTCCAAACATCTTGATTTCAGGGTATTAAAGTTTGGATTTCTCTCCAATTTCATATTGTATGAACAGCATTCCAAAAGCAATTCCATCAGCTAGGATGACCTCAATTAGGCAGTATAAAATTTAGAATGTAAACCTCCATTTTACCTGCCCTCATATTTTACCTAGTTTTGAGTATCCTAATATTATTAATGTAACAACGTATGTCAGAGGACCAGAAAATGAATTACCAAAATATGAAAAACAACCAGTGGAGAGAGAGACAGGGAGAGAGACAGGCAGAAAGACAGGGAGAGGGAGAAAGAGAAAGAGACAGAGCCAAAATAAACAATTGCATGATAGTCAAACTTTGACCATGATCAGTGGATGAGACGATTTCCACTTCATTCAGAAACAACATATTTAAATGTTGTAGAATATTTGATATTACAAAACTCACATCTAAATGCACATCCAAATTTCTGTGTCTACCCTTTGGGTCATTTTCACCAATGATAAACTGAGTAGTGATTGAAAGGTCAATCTGTGCACAAAATTATTTATGAATGTCTGATGTTGCACACATCCATCTTTATGCTCAATTAAGCACGCGGCAGTGTGTATAAAATCCTGTTGCAAATTGCATTCAACTGATTAAAATAATTCTTTTGCAATTGTTACTAGACATTTTCATGTACAACTACCTCTTCTATGCTGTGAAGAGGCAACCTTAGATATTTTTCTCTCAGCATTACTGGTAGCTTTGGAGGGCAATGGGAAGCTGCATCAATTTTCCTGAGCAGAGGACAGAGCAATGCAAGTGGGTAAGTTGGGTGGAATAGAACTTAATAGGTTAAATCATTTTCCAAGAAAGCTTACTTTTTGTGCCTCTACAAGAGTCTTAATAACCACAGGCAAATAATCTTACTCAAAATCCTAACAAAAAGAATGCCACAATAGCTTAGAATGGATTGATGAATATTTGAAAGATTTTCATTAGAACTTTGAAAATTGGGACACTTCTACAAAGAAAGTTTCAAAAGCAAAAATTATTCTTTTTGCTGTCAAGGGCACTAGCATCAAACTGTATGAAGAGATATTTTTCTTATGATCTGGAAGCCTTATGGTAGCTCTGAATATTTCATATATGATTTCCACGTTTATTCTTAATTGTGCCTTACTGTTATCTAGTTGAGCTGGCTAGCAGAAAATTAAAACCTAATTATTGTCATATCCTCCTGTTATTTTTTGTTTACAGACACAACCAGGACTGTTATTCTAATTTAATGCAACTTATCACACAAGAGTCTGACAAATCTGAAACAAAATTCCAGCATCTGGCATGGGTGGTTGGTCTAGCATTTTTAGATTTTGATTAAGACATGTGCATCCCATGTGAGAATGCTTGAGTTGGAAGCTCACATCTACTCTGACTCCTTCTTCAGTTAGTACAGACACTTGAGGGAGGTTGTGATAGCTCAAATAATTGGGTTATTGCTATCCACATGGGAAATATGGAATGATATTCTGGTTCCCAGCTGCAGTCAGCAAAGCTCAAGCCACTGGAAGCATTCCAGGGAGTGAACAGTGAATGAGCACTCTCTCTCCTCTCTCTCCCCTCTCTCTCTCCTCTCTCTCCCTTCTTTCTCTTCTCTCTCTCTCTCTCTTTCAGATAAATGAGAATTCTTTAAAAATTAACCGATCCATCTTGGGCTGCTTAGCATGATTTTAAGTAAATTATCTATACACTCTAAACTTCCTTTTTGTATACCATAAAGTCAGCAAAAAGCATCTATTTCAATGGACTGTTTTGTGGAATAACTTAATCGACTATAAAGTACATAGCACATTCACTGACATTGTAATAAAAGCTAATTTATGTTAGTTTCCTTCCATTTTATTTTCCTCTTTCCACAGACATCAATCTCAGGCTATAATATGGAATCTACTAAAAGATGTGTGAGTGTGTGTGTGTGTGTGTGTGTGTGTGTGTGTGTGTGTGTGTGTGTTGGGGGATTATTATAGTTATTTTTTTGTCTGATAGAATTTGTGATAATGCTATGTCTCATGCCAGATAAATATCATATGTTGTAATTTGTGTGATGAAGCAACCTTGATCATGATCAGATGGTTTTCTTGAAAGCCTGAGCAAGGGAAGTTAATTATCAGAAATATACATTATGGGCAAAACTCAGTGCATGAGGTGAACTTTTCTAAGAGTGGTACTGCTTTCATCTATTTTCAAATTGAGATGAAGCATCTCTATGAATGTAAATCTATCAGCTCATGTGGCACCAAATAATTCTCAAACCTAAAATTCATTTAATGATCATAAAATTTTAATAAGATAGGTACAGAAATGTGCAGGGAGCATTTGCCCTTAAATCACTTTTTCTCCCATCTTCCAATATTTCCAGCTCAAGTGCTAAAAAATATTTATTAAAGAGAGTATACAGTTTAAAGTCACTCAGTAGGAATTGCAAATTATACCTTCAACTGTAATAAAAGAGAGGTTTGACTATAAATCACTTCTCTGAAACACATTTTTATGGATTCTAAACTAATTAAATCAGAAAGTTTCATCATCTCTAGGAACCCATAAAGGAGAAAAATACTTTTTCATAAATAAAAATTTTCTTTAAAAATTCAAACCAAGTTTTATGACCTAAAACTTACCATAGGATTGACTGGACCTGTTAAAAAAAAAAAAGTTAAGCAGAAGAAAGACCTAGGTCTGGGGAATTAGGAAAGCTGGACTGGGGGTCCATGAAGTTACATTCATATGTTCATGGGGCCAGAACAATCCTGGAAATGAGTAAACTTGGTCGAATACAGGTAAGCCAGAGATGCTGAAGCTCAGAGTCCATCAAACAGTCTGGCAGTTACTGGATTTCGACCAGTTGCTACACTATGAGCTATGAGTCCTGTTTTTCCATGTATTCCATTTTTTAAGAAAACATAGATATCCAGATACTTACGTAAATTCTAATTTTTATGTGTTGATAGGCAATTAAAATCTTTTTGCAACTCTGTGAACCAAACAAGACATATCTGCTGAATTGGCCACTGTGTGACTACAACTAATAATCCTGGTTAATTATCAGTTAGTTGTATAAGTTCTTTGTGCTGAAATTTTCTGATTTGCCTCACAGAGGTGGGTTGCAGGCAGACAAGCCATGATCCAACTCTTTGGTGAATAAAGATCTACTGGAACACAACCACATCATTTTGTTTACATATGGCTTATGCTTCTTCCTCTTTACAACAACACATTTGAGCAGTTATTATAAGAGTCATACAACTCATAAACCTAACATATTTAATATCTAATCCTAAAACCTTTCTAATTACTAGCATAGATCAGTTTCCTTACATATGTAAGATATTGCTAGAGAGAAGACAGCAAGTTTCAAATAAGTACACATTCCTCTAAAAGAAATATTACAGAAAATACTTGAGCTAGGTTGCATTATTGGCCCTAGTTAATTGACCCTTCATTGACCATGCCTTTACCTAGTAATCCCTCAGTGTCCCTTACCTTGGGGCCCAGAGAAGTGACTTGTTTCGATCACTTGTATATCAGTAGATAGGACTAAAGCAGAGTCTCATGGAGGATATATGGGGTTGATATTTATTCTTCATCATTATCATCACCATGAGAACAAGCCTGGAACAGGCATTTAAGGCAAGGTTTGGCAAATTGCCTTCTGCAAAGGGTCAGGTGAAACTATTTAAGGTAAATGATTTCTATTGCAACTGTACCAATCTGCAACAGTGCAAACATAGTTAGGCAACAGGTAAACCAGGGGATAACTCTGCTTTCCAATGAATCTTCAGTTTCAAAAATATGTGACAGGCTGAACTGCACTGCATACTATTACACTGGAGAAAAATAGACAAAGAGCAGAGCTGGATCATCCTATCCACCAACTACTCTGGGTTAAATACTGTGCTAAACTATATTCCATAATTACTATTCCTCAGAATTGCCCTATAATGTGATTTTTTAAAAATGCCCTAATTTCCCAGATTAAGACACAGAAGGTTTAGCAAGTAGAACTAAGTTAGCCAAGGTTGTACTGATGTGAAATGTTGGAGATTGATCTGCTATAAATTTATTGAAGTTTAAGTCATCAAACGTACTGTGAATATCTGAAGACTTAGATAACATTTCACAATTCAATGTGATTGATTAATTACTACCCATATAATTTAAATGTGTCTATTACTTAAACAAAATATTTTTAATATTGATGAAAATAGAGCTCCCATTAAAACAAAATTGAATAAAACAGTTCCTGCATTCCAGGATGGATCTTGACCACAAAGGAAAATTGAACAGGAGATCACCAGAAGTCAACAAAGAATTCTGTCACCAACAGAAAGGTGTGTTAGCAGATGTGCCCAAATTTGATCTTCCACTGTAAGTAAAACACTCGATTAACCTCAATATTTATAATCCATTATAGGTTGGTACATTTCGTGTTACTAAAATATGTGATAATGATGCTATTTTTATATCTAGAACTTCTACATTTTACTTCTCAGATAAACATAAAAATCAATTAGACCTTATTTCCCAGTTAGTCTATTATCTCTCCTTTAGGAAACAAAACAAACAATAACATTGCTGCAATGAACAAGAAAAGCAAACATATTAAGGGATAATTAGCTCTTCATCACTTCATTAAAGCCAATATTTAAATAGTAAAAGGAACTGAATCTAAAGATTCAGCAAATAATATTAAAGTTTTAAAGGCAGGTTTATATTTTATATTTCTTGTTATGGCCTTTGAACTTGAATTTAGTTTCTAAGGTAAACAGTAGCTATTTAAGCTTTCTTTCCGACAGCCAAAATATTGTAGTAAATTCTAATTTGATTCTACAGTTTAGTTGCCTGACCTTGATTAAATCACTTAATCTCTCTGAATATGAATCTCATAATTTGTAAAAGAGATAATAATAGTATCTATGGTTTTAGTACTATTGAAATTTGTTTAATAGTTATTTTGTCACCAAGAGCACACACACAAAAAAAAATATTTTAAGGAAAGTGTGCTTGACGTAGTAACTGCATGTGAGTTAAGAAATGAAGATGCTTTAAGAAATAATTCATTTTAGAGGCACAGAGAGACCGACAGGCACACCCATCTGTTGGTTGATACCAAATTCCCATAATAACCAGAACTAGACCAGAATGAAGTTGGGGGCCAAGAACTTAGGCCCTCTGCATGGGTGACAGGGACACAATAGCAGGAGCCAACACACTGTGCTTCAGTCAGTGTACTTTAGAAGGAAGGTAGAGACACAAGTGGAGTCGGGACTCAAACCCAGGCACTGAGATACAGGATGCAGACGTCTTTACCACTAGACAAAGCAGCCACCTGAGAAATGAACATCTTAGTGTGCTGCCAAATCATTTTTCATCTATTTTTTTAAACTAAATAGATCATTTTATGTATTGATCTATATCAGCAAAAATTTTGTATAGTACCTTTTGTTCATTCTGTTCCTGCCATTCCCTTAAGAATATTTGTTGCTTTGTGAATCAAACAGGAATATTCTCTTGGTTTCAGTGATCTCATGAACACATTCTCTGTTTGCATTACTCTGTGTTGTTAAAGCTTATCCATTTTTTTTTTTTTAATTTGAACGGCACCTTTATAGAGAGACAGAGAAAAAGAGACAGAGGTATTTTGCATGCACAGTTTCATTTGTGAAATAGGCACAACGGCGAGAGCTGGGCCAGGTGGAGGCTAAGATCCTGGAACTCCATCTGAATCTCCTATGTGCATTCAAGGACATGAGAACTTTGATCATTTGCTGCTATTTCCCCAGGTGCATTAACAGGGAACTGGATCAGAAGTCAAGCAGCCAGGATATGAACTGGTGCCCCTATGAGATGCCAGCATCTCAGTGAAATGTGCTAAAGCCACACCCATGTCTTTCCAGGACCAGGATTCCTCCTCCCAGAAAACAACTCATAAATGTTTCCACTAATTTTTTTTATTTTTTTATTTTTTTTTGCTCAGAGCAAAACTTTTTAACTGAAACCAAGTTGATTCAACAGGAAACTACATTAATGAAGATCCTTACAATAATTCATGGAAACTTTCCATCCTCTGACAAGGCAGTCAACATCCCCTTCCAGGCCAGATGTACTGACAGCCATGTCCCACATGTGCATTTGGGCATCCTGTGCACTGCACAACATTAGCAACGGAGGTGATTCAGTCATGATACAAGTCCTCCAAGATCAGACAACAAATTCTGTGACTATCCCTGTGCCGAGGGTCTGAGTGCAGCAGTCAAGTCATGTTGGATAGTCCCCAAAGAAACCTCGCCTGGGGTAACCTGAGACTTGATTCTTGTGTGCACTAGCCAGCGCAGGGTCAGGTTCAGTTCATCACCCACACCAGCCAACACACATACCGGTGATTGCAAGCTGCAGCAGGGGACATCAACTACCTCGTCAGAAGATAGAAAGCAGTATAGGTAGGACAATTTTGGCCAAGCTTTGCAACGTGTTCCTGAGTTTGTAGAAGCACTAAGGTGGTCTTTTGGAACAAATAGATCTTCAAAACATTTTCTCCACCCTGGCGTAAAGAAACCAATAACATCTCAGAATTATTGAAACCACTCAAGTAGCCCACTTTGAACAGTCTTCCTCATATCCAGGTTTCTAAGGCATCATCAAATGACCACCCCCCCAACCTGTACTCTGGTGATGATGTAATTTGGCATCAAGGCGCAGCCCCCAATTCCTCCTCCCTGGCGCAACGGGCCGATACTATGCCGATCCAAAGCCAGGAGCCTCTTCCAGGTCTCCCACGCGGGTGCAGGGTCCCAAAGCTTTGGGCCAACCTCAACTGCTTTCCCAGGCCACAGGCAGGGAGCTGGAAGGGAAGCGGGGCTGCCGGGATAGAACCGGTGCCCATATGGGATCCCGGGCGTGCAAGGCGAGGACCTTAACCACTGCGCCACCGCGCCGGGCCCAGAAAATGTTTTAAAAATTAAAAATTTTAAAAGAGAATTCATGGGATCTGAAATTACAAGATGAATTTCTTTTGGTGCCAAAACTCTGAAATTTATGCAAAAAGAAATTTATGCCTTTGAAATGTTTATAAGAAATCATCATTACAGAAAAAAACTACTGGTAGATTTCAAAAAAAATCAGTCAAAATATACTTAGCTCTTAACTCCATCTCCCATCATCTTTCTGAAGTGTCCTTACATGTACTACATCTATTAAATTTTGCTAGTAAATTTTTCTTATTATATAGTGTCTTTATTGTTAAGACATCTTGTAGATATCTTTACATGAACTCATTGATTTTTTTCATTTTATTTAACTATTATTTTTAAGATTTATTTATTTTTTAGTACAAAGTCAGATATACAGAGAGGAGGAGAGACAGAGAGGAAGATCTTCCGTCTGATGGTTCTCTCCCCAAGTGACCTCAATCTCCTTAAGTGACCTAAACGGCCGGTGCTATGCCACTCCGAAGCCAGGAACCTGGACCTTCCTTCCGGGTATTCCATGCGGGTGCAGGGTCCCAAGGCTTTGGGCCATCCTTGACTGCTTTTCCAGGCCACAAGCAGGGAGCTGGATGGGAAGTGGAGCTGCCAGGATTAGACTCGGCACCCATATGGGATCCTGGCACGTTCAAGGCGAGGACTTTAGCCGCTAGGCCATGGCGCCAGGCCAAATTTTATTTAATTAATGTTAACTTATAGTCAACAATAAAGTCTGATAGTTTGGCAAGGGATAAAAAATAAGGAAGAGATGGTCCAGTTTTGCAGAGAGGTGAGTAAAGCCACTACTTGGGATGCCTGTGTTCCACATTAGGTGCCACTTTGAGCTCTGCCATACTCATTTCTGATCCAGTGTTTTACTAATGTACCTGGGAAGGCAGATAGATCATGGTTCAACTTTGTGAGTTTCTGTCACCCATGTGGGAGACTCAGGTGGAACTCCTTGTTCCTTGGCCTCTTATGGGCATTTCAGGAGTGAAGCAACAGATGGAACACGGAGCTCGTTCTGTCTTCCTCTCTGTCACTCTGCCTTTCAGATAGATTATGCATTTTAAAATAGGGAAAGAGTGTGATATCCATATATGCACAGCATGAAGGAAGCAGCCACAGACAAGAGCAGGTTAAAAATGTTTTAATAGAATCACCAGAGGAAAATACATTTTAATATTGAAATAATAGGATGGATGGACACAGGAATTTTCATACCTTCCTTCCCTTCAGCAACATCCCTCTGGAGTCTTTTTATTCCCAACAAGACTCCTTTGACTTTCTATTATCGAATTCCCCTCAATTCCTATGGGTTATCAAAATAGCACACTCTAGGAACTTGAGCTGTAATGCCTGATATGGGCTAAGTATTTGAGCAAGACACGGAGAGTATGTCTATTTCAAGTGATTGCTTTAATGTCTTCAAGTTTTAAGGACTGAATGAATTGGTATTTAGAGTCTGAATAGATTTTCAGGTACCTTAAAATTTCCAGCATTTCTCTAGACATGTATAAATCTAAGGTTGGATGTTGTGATTTCTTTATTCATGGGGGCGGGGGGGGGGGAGAATAGTGAGACAAGTAAGAAATTGTGAAGATTGAAATCCTCTAAAAGGAAAAACATAACCAGTTTCAAAATAGCTGAATAAAACGGCAAAAGAAGCAAACAGCTAGGGAAACAGAAAAATCTCCAACTAGTCATAGCTCTCTCCTAAGGTTTAGTCAAAAGGAAGAACAATCAAAGTTACAATATGGCCCAGAGCGATAGCATAGTGGTTATAAAGTCCTCACCTTGCACACACCGGGATCCCATATGGGCACCGGTTCTAATCCCAGTGGCCCCACTTCCCATCCAGCTCCCTGCTTGTGGCCTGGGAAAGTAGTCGAGGACGACCCAAAGCCCTGGGACCCTGCTCCCGCGTGGGAGACCTGGAAGAAGTTTCTGGATCCTAGCTTCGGATTGGCTCAGCTGCAGCCATTGTGGCTGCTTGGGGGGTGAACCATCAGACGGAAGATCTTCCCCTCTGTCTCTCCTCCTCTCTGTATATCTTCCTTTCCAATAAAAATAAATAAATCTTAAAAAAAGTTACAGTAAAAAAAATGATCAATTTTTCTCAGTAAAAAACAGCTGTACTTTTTCAGCCTATAAAATTATTATCCTGTGAAAACTCAAATTTTCATCATCTTTCTAATATTTACATTTAAAGTATACATAGCCACTGAATATTTTTGAGTTTTCATTATCTGGTGAATGTACTAAAATTCTAGAAAATGAAACGATAAGTAGATCAATTCCACAAGAAAACAGCTAGTACTCTAAATATGGTCTGGGATTTCGACAATGTAAATAAGAGAAAATCACATTTCTCATTACAAAGTTATAACAAACATGTATGAAAATGTATAAAATGAATCCCTTCAACTATCCTCATCTTTTCCCTATGTTCATCAATCTAATTCCCAAATTAACAGTACAAACCTATGTTTAATTATGTGGTAAGATCCTATCGACAAATCAAGATTGCAATCTCCAAAGTATGACCTATAAGATACTGTTCTAAAGGCGAAGAGGAATTGCATGTCAAATGGGATTCAGTTCTGTCTCATCCATTTCTCCACAAAAGTATGATAACAAAAAGGTTCCTGGTGAGCTAAGCAGTTCCTACAAGCGAGGTGCTGGTGTTCCAACTTGGGTCCATCTCTTGCTTGCAATTAGTTTCTCTGTGTGTGTTCTTTGAAGGATGTCTGACTAAACATTTGGTACTCCAGTTTCCACTTGCACCTTTGTTGTACCCTGACGGTGCAGAGTCCAGTGTCCCTTTGCAATGCACATGCATCCTTGCTTCTTTTCACTTTGAAAGATGCAACGTTTTATCTGAGGAGACATCATATGCATTCTTTGTCTTCCAAACAGCCAAGGTAGAAACTATAACTGAAGAGATTCTGTAACTTTTAGGGTAATTACCATCTACTCCTCACCTGCTTTACCCTCTTGCGAAGTTTGTAACGTTTTAAGAGAAAAAACAATTCCACTTTGAAGCTATTTGTAAATAAAAGAAGAATTGCTTGAAAGCTAATGCTGAAAGAGAAGGAAATAAGTTCAAATCTCTCAAATTAATATTGGGAATGTTTGGCAATATTTTTAAAAAGGTCTCCTACAGTGTAGAACTATAGAAATAAGTAACAGGATTTGAAACAGCTTAGGAGGGACTAATATATCCATACTAAACTCTCTAAATAGGATTTATTTTTGTTTTGCAAATCAGCTTAATTGCCATAGGAAAATCAAAAATCCACAGCTTTGTATATCAAAGTATTTAATTCATGTGGTCGCACAAGGGCATTATTTGTGTAATTTTCCTGCTCTCTAAGAAAACAGTTTCTTCTAAATTTACCATGAATTCCACAATGAAATGTAGCAAATTTTTCCTACATAGATTATTCATTTTCTAGCACTGGATGGGGGAGCTGGTATTTTTAGGAAAATATTTGCTATCATCTATCATAATTACTATTTTTGTCAGTATGATATTTATTATGGATAAATACTTAAGATGGGGGTACAATGTTATGGATATTTATATAGTTTGAGTAGGTTTAAGGTTACTGGATTTATCAGGAAAAAGTGAGATGTGGGTTCAAAGTTCAAATTTCAATTGCAAAATACAGTGGCATAGTGGAAAAATTTGCTGCCTATAGTGCCAGCATTTCATTTAGACACAAGTCCTAGCTGATCCTTTTCTGATCCATCTGCTTGTTAGTGCACCTGGGAAAGCAGCTGACGATGGCTCAGGTGCCTGGGACCCTATACCCACGTGGGAAACTCAGAAGAAGCTGCTGGCTCCGAATCAGCCCAGCTCTGGCTTCATTTTGGAAGTGTATCAACAAATGGAAGCACATGCCCTCTGTCTCTGTAACTCTACCTTTCAAATAAACAAATAAACATCCAAAAAAAAAAAGAACAATGAATATAGCTTAGTTTATGTTTCAAATATTACACGAGACAGACACCCCTGTAATCTTTACCACATGAAATTCAAATTTTTCTGCCCATCCTGTATATGTATGTGCGTGTATGCATGTAGTTTTTAACCTAAGAGCAAATTCCAATTCACTTTCAATATATGTGTGTTTCTCTGTGTATAAACACATATGCTGACACAAAGTTTATATATATATGTATATATATATTTCAACCAGTGATTTACATAATATATACAAGAACTGTGTGTGTATATGCATATATCCCAATTGGCAACTTAATCCCTGTACCAAATGCCTGCTTTCCTAAAGCAGTTTTAAAGTTGGACATATAATGTGTTTGTATAGGAATGCATAAATAAATATGAATCAACTGAAATATTTGGTAAGGAAATAGCAACCTAACTGCATTTCACTATTCAGTCATGACTTTGATTTCCTCCTGAAATGATGATGGGTAAAAGAGGAAGAGCAGACATAGCAAAATCCCATTGGTGGGCATGAGATCTGCTGCTGGGAAGTGACCCAATAGAGGAGCTTTGGGAACTTTTTTGTTGTAAGGGCATAGCCCCAGCAAGTGAACACAAGAAACAAGGCGAGGAGCAGCCCAGACCAAGCCAAGATACAATACCTGCTGTCACTTGTGTGTGGATAAGGTCTGGGGCCCGGCCAGGTTGGGCCAGTTCATTACACCCATTGACAGATCTGAGAGCCAGGAAGTAGTGTGGGACAGGCAGAGTCGGGTGACAGCACCAGCCAGTTCACATTAGGGCTGGGACTGGGGGCTGGCTGGGCTGGGTTGGGCAGCAGTACTTGCCAGCATGACCTGGAACGGGGGTATATTGGGCCAGGCCAAGTTACAACATCTACCGGCAAATGCCATCTACCGGTACATGCCAGATTGGGTTGCAGCACCCACCAGCACACACAAGACCTGTGGGGGAAACAAGCCTGGTAGGGGATCAGTGGGGACTTCCTTGCTGCGCCACTGCTCATGCTGGTGAGCATGAGAGCTGGGACTGAGGGCAGACCAGGCCAGGAAGAGCTACAACACCTGTTGGCCTACATGTGAACCAAGGGGAAGTACCAGGTTGGGCTGATTGTGAAGGCATGAGACAGAGTAAAGGCAGGAGGGTTGGGTTTTACTGCAGTATCAGCTGGCAAGTGCTGGGACTTGGGGCAAATCCTGTCAAGCTAGACTGCAGAACCAACTGGAGAGTGTAAGATCTGGGACTGAAAATGGGTCCAGTACGGAACCTGTGGGCACCTTTCTGATGGGCTGCAATTCCCTCTGATGAGCATGAGAACCAGAAAGTGGGACAGGCCTGGCTAGACAGGCAGTGACACCCACTGGCTTGAGTGTGGGCAGGAGGGTGAAATCAGTTGAGTTAGGCTTCAATGCCCAATGATGCGTAGGAGATCTGAATGGGACGTAGGTGGGACACATTAGACCAGCCCATTGCATGAGCTGGCAGGCACAGGAATGAGGGTTGGGGGCCCAGTGGGGATTATTGAGGGTTGCTCTGACCAGACAGGTTGCAGCTCTCCTTGGTGTTTGTGAGAGCCCTGTGTGCAGTGAACAGGGCTAGGCTGGGCCACAGCACCCATTTTCTTGCATAGAGGAAACAAAGGAAAGAATGAAGAACAAATTTATCAACTACCCCAGCCAAGCTTGATAGCGAATTTCTGGGTGAATGAAGACTCTGAGGTGTACATTGTCAGCCAATTGACATTGAAAGGATTTCCTCGACCTTGGATCTGCAAGATCAACAGCATTTCAGCACTATCAAAACCACTTGAGCAGAACCCTCATTGCACGCTCCACACCGTGGACCCTGGGATGATATCAGGTAGTCATTCCCCATATCCAGGTACTAAAGCAGTTGAGAGGTGGGGTGCGACTTCTCCCATTATCTCTCCCCTTCCTCCAAATACAAGAAGAAAGAAGAAAATTCTAAAATAACGGTCTCACCCACTTTCCCCTAATCCTTGACTCTTTCCATTCTAATCAACTATGTAAACATCATCAAAAATAATAAAAATATAAAAACTATACACACATGTATATATATGTATATGTATATATATATGTGTGTGTGTATATATATATATATAAATCCTTATGGATGGCCATAGATACTGTAATTCTAATAGAAACAGCAGTATTGAGTATAGAACATTTCCCTTAGAATTTGTACATTCTAGTGCCAGTTCTTTATATTTCAGAGGAAAATGAGGTCCTGATAATGAGAACATTTCATCCTCATTTACAAAATTTGAATTATATTTACTGTCCAGCTTATTTTTATAAGTGAGCTGAAGCTGTGTTTCTGGAGTAAATAAATGTTCCCAGATTGCCACAAGGCTTCTGCTAATTTTCAGTGCTCTGAAAAAGCAGCTTGACCATTTTTCTCATTGTTCCCCTCCATTCTTTTTTTTTTTTTTAAGATTTATTTATCTTTTATTAGAAAGGCAGATATACCGAGAGGAGCAGAGACAGAGAAGAAGATCCTCCATCTGATGGTTCACTCCCCAAGCAGCCGCAACGGCTGGAACTGAGCCAATCCGAACCCATGAGCCAGGAGCCTCTTCCAGATCTCCCATGCAGGTGCAGGGTCCCAAAGCTTTGGGCTGTTCTCAACTGCTTTCCCAGGCCACAAGCAGGGAGCTGGATGGGAAGTGGAGCTGCTGGGATTAGAACCGGTGCCCATATGGGATCCCCGTGTGTTCAAGGCAAGTACTTTAACGACTACCCTACACTATCGTGCCGGGCCCATCCCCTCCATTCTTATTTGTAGCACAAATTTAAGCTATTTGGCAAAAGGGAGGAAGCCGTTTCTTTTGTAATGAGGGGAAATGTGGGAAAAATGCTTTCCTGGAGCATAACAGTTCTGGGCCAGGATCATATGCCAATACCATCAGCAGCCAGCTGCCACAGGATGACAGGGAGGAGATTGTCTCCTGAATAAAACCAACTCAAATGACAGGAAATTTGGAATGAGGCAGGACAACAACATCTATCTAGTACCAGCCCCTCCCCCCAACACTGAGCATAGCACCCATAGCAAGATAAAGCTATTTTTAGGGAAGAGCAATAGCCTGAAGGGAAAAAAAAAACAACCCTGTGCACCAAGTACATAAATCAAGTTGTGTGTGTGTGTGTGTGTGTGTAAAAGTGTAAAATAATTCAAAGGTTGTGGACAGCGAGAGGGAAGCCCCCTTCTCTGAGGCAGGAAGTCGAGTTAGAAGGCTCGTTGCCCCAATCTTTTATTTAAATGCTTGGAAAGTAAAGTGACAAGAATTGATAAGGCACAAACACTGATAGCTACGCCCCATATTGATGTTAAACACTCAATGCTTGATGATCCAGATGCAGTAGTGTGGCCCAAGTACAGAAGTCAGTACGTGACTGCCTTAAGGATATCCTAAAGCACACAGTTCTGCAGTCTTGAACTATTAACAAACTGTGTACCCTCTTCTGCAGACTTTGACCTTGCTCTCAGACTTTTGCTCATTGACAGACCATTGCCTGCAGAGTTTGACCTTGGTCTTCAGTACCAGCAGTGTGTGAACTCAACATGCCAAATACTGTCTGTACCACAATTCTATATAAAATCATACTGCTATTTTTTTAGAAACTGCCTGAAGTAGAGACAAAGAAAGAAATGAGAAGTATTGTAGAAAAAAAGTGTGACAAACAGAATGATCATTCTTTTGTGGGCTGTAAAATAGTAAACAATTTGGCTGTTCAACGTTAAAATAAACACGGAATTACCATTCCTAACTATATACACAAGAGAACTAAAAAGGTTATATCCACACGGAAATGTGTAAGTGAATGTACATAACAGCATTATTCACAATTGTTCCAAGGTTAAAATAATTTCAGCATCCTTCAACTGATAAAAAAAATTCATGTAAAGAAATATTATTTAGTCATACAAAGCAATGAAGCACATTGACATGCTATAAGACAAAGGCATTTTGAAAAGTTAGATTAAGTGAAAGAAATTAGTTGCAGCACTGTGGGTTATATGCTTTGGACTAAGGGAAATGCACTCAATAGGCAAATATATGAAGGCAGAAAGATTTATGATTTTTTAGGGTCAGGGCATGGTGATTGTGGAAACAGCAAAATGTACATATTTCTTTCTGGATGTGATGAAAATTTTCCAAAATTGTGATATTTATTGTTCAACTCTATACTAAAGAAAATTCAGTTGTACACTGTAGCTAAATAAACTATTATGTGTGTCTTATATAACAATAAAACTGTTATCAAGAGCTGCTAAATCTTTCGACATTCATCTGAGGTAGAACTACTGAAGTCAAGAAGCATCTGAGTAAATGCTCACTACCCTCAGTAATGGATGAATGTAAATATGCCCCTAAAGCCAGAAGTAGTTACAACAACAGCACAAACAAACAAACAAACAAACCTGAGAGTCTAAGTTCTGCTAAGAGTATGCAATAACAGAATTCCCACACATTGCTGTTAGGGATGCAAAATCATAAATTCTCTCTGAAAAACTGACAGTTTTTAAAATAAAATTTAAACATATACTAACAATATGATAAAGCAATGATACTGTTAGTTATTTATTCAAGAGAAATAAAATAATATAAATATATACATTTAGAAAATGTATTCAGAATTACCCCAAATTAAGAACAAATCAATGCACATCACCTAGGAAATGAATAAATGCGTGAACTTGGATCTATTCAATAAAATATTGCTCAGCGACAAAAAGGAGCAAATTGTTGTTGTGTTCTAAAATATTGTTGGATTTAAAAATGTGACACTGCTAAAATGATGAACTTTTGACTGTTTTTGAAAAATATAGTGTTGTATTAATATAGGGGCAGTCAGTGGGGGCAGGGGAAATCTCTGAACCTATGGAACTGAATCATAAAAAATAAAAAAGAAAGTGTTTCCTTTTTGTATGTTTCCTTTTGGTCACCCATGTGTTGGTTACTCAGTGGTGCATTTTTTTCATGGTTCTGTAATTTGTTGTTGATGTTGTTGTGGTGGCAGTGGCTGGTGTTCTGACTCCTACCAGTTGTTGACTTTGTTTCATGGTTTCTCAATTATGGAAATATATAGTGATGGAGTACTGGGGACCACCATATCCAGATGTGGGGGTATAATGCAACATGCATTCCTGCTTCCAGATGAAAGATACCCGGATTCCCAGTGAAACTGTTGGACATATGTAGGCAGTGGGATGCTGGACTGTCTGACATTGTCTGTACCAACAATGTTGGGGTACACTTTAATAACAGACTGACGGAATTGTGATTCCTTATGAAAGACTATACCACTGTAGTAAACTGGGGAAAATCTGTTGGGGGTGGGAGTTTGAGGGGTATTCCAGTCTATATGAAATTGTACTGCATAATGCAAAAATTCAAAAAATAAATAAATAAAAAATAAACAGTTTTAAAAAACATTTTGTCATGAAGAAAGAATCCAGATCAAAAACGACATATGCCATGTTCTGTGATGATTTTTATATTATATTCTTGAAAAGGGAAAACTATTGGGACAGTAAAGTGACTGGGCATTACTTGGGGTTGGACATAATGGGGAGAAAGGGAAGACATTGATTCTGAAGGAACATGAGAAGACCTATGGAGTGATCAAATATTTCAAACTTTAGTTACAGCAGTGCTTACATAGCCACACCCATGAGTCACATTTGATAGAGCTGTATAGTTTAAAAGAATCCATTTTTGTGTGAATTATATTCCAATCTAACAATTTGGGAAGGAAAGATTTATCACTGGCCATGTGTGTTAATTCAATACTGGAGTATCATTATCTAGTTCAGTTGATAGTACATATAAAAAGCAACTCACAAATATTTTTGATGGAATTTGGTGCAATTTTATTTACAAAGTTGATTTGAAATCATTTTTTTTAGGAAGGGAATTGGTGTTATTAATCCATTCTTCTAAACAGAATTTATGACCACCTCAAAGTCATTTAACAATAGAATTGGTACCAAAACCATTGGGAAGTGTTTTTAAACACATATTTGGGAGGTAATTCTTGATAAAAAAAAAAAAATCTATGTTGTGGAAGACCTTGACAATTGGCATTTCTGCCATATGTTTACATAAAGATTGCATGATACCTTTCTATCTAGCCAGCTGGGTAAACTTGTTTCCATGCCTAGTTTTGCTATGCTCTTAGTATTACTAGGTTAGTCTATGTCTGTGCCATGGCAGTAAATCACTCCAAAATTTCAGCAGTTTAGTGCTACAGTGATCTTTCCTTCATATAATGTTCACTCTTAGTTACAAAAATTTCTGCAAGGCAGTTTTCCAGAAAGAGCAGGAGCTTATTCACATACTGCTTCAAGCTTGTACTATCTATATTTGCATATGTTACTACAAATCTGAGGAAAAAGTAAATGAACTTCAGAATTAATGCGTTGGCTCTTAAATTCTCCTGAGCAAAAGTTACCTGTCACTTTCATTCATGTGTCATTGAGCAGTAGTAGCTCCATGATCACACTTTACTTTCAATAAACTGTGAAATATAATCCTTTGTGTACTCAGAATAGGGTAAAATCACTTATTGGCACGTATTAGCAATGTTTTCTGCTCTAGGAATTTATAAAGAATCATCCTTAAATCCATTACACAAATTGGAAAAAAAAATTGGTAATTTATCTGCATTTTTGTTTTCCCTTTCTGGGGGCAGGTGCATTGGTTCAACTGGCTAATCCTTTCTTTCAATGCATCAGGATTGCATATGGGCTGGCTGTCCTACTGGTCTACTTCCCAACAGCTTCAGATTAATGGCCTGGGAAAGCAATGGAGGATGGCCCAAAGCCCTGGGATCCTACACCTGCATGGGAGACCTGGAGGAAGCTCCTGGATCCTGGCTTCGAATAGGCTCAGCTCTGGCTATTGCAGCCATTTAGGGAGTGAGCTAGTGGGTGGAAAATCTTTCTCTCTTTCTCTCTATAAATCTACTTTTCCAATAAAAATAAATAAATCTTACTTTTTTCTTCTACTTTTGCTTCCCAAGCCAATGTTTAGGCATTAAACATTCAGCATGCTTGAAGTTTTTTCAAATAAATTTATACAGATTCTGGACGCCATGCACCAATAACTATTTAAAATGGTTATTCCCATATAATCACTTTGATATACATTGATAAATTATCCTTTGGTAAACTGGGTACAGATGGCTAATAATCAGAGCTCACTGCCTGTGTTTTTTGTATAGTCTTCGGTACTATTTCATACTGAATTAATTAATTACTTGTTTTTCATTGTTTCCTCTCCATTCTTTCCCATGTTAACCCATTGAACTTTTTTACCTAAATTGTTTTTGTATTATTTTTGAAAATTCTGCTCTGTTAAAAAATGAAGAAAAACAGCATTGCTTCAGAATTTGCCCAATGAAATTATTATGTTAAAGAGGATTATTTGCTATGGAATATGGCCCTGGCTAAATTTGCATATTCATGTCAGACAAGAGACTGAAATTTAATTTCTCCCCTGGCCTAAATCATGAGCTGCAAGAAACTGGATGCATTGCTCAGAAAGCTATCAGAAAACTCTGATTCCTTTTTATCATGCTGATGTCAATGAAAGTTAATTACATTTTCCACGGATGTGAATGGTATTATACTAAACTTTTCTCTTTTATACATGTTAAGTTTAGGAAGACAATGATGTATTCAAATCTAAGTTCCAGGCAGTGTTATTATGAAATCACTCTGAAAGAACTGAATGCTTCAATTTTCATAAAAGCATAAGCAATCCAGTGCAAAGGTAAACACATTTTACATTTTCATAGAATGAAATCCACAATATGCATAAGAAAAGCATAAAAAAGTCTTAAAACGTTGGTTCTTTATAAAAGTTCTTAGATTGTTTCTTCTTGCCAGCATCAGTAGCAATGGGATACAAACTTTTACTTATGCTTTAAAAAGAAAAGAAAAATGCTTCTGCCTTAAAAATGTACGACAAATCGGTCTTAGAAAATGCAAATTATTCCATCACTATCACTGCTATGTTTTTCTTCAACAAAATGGAGGGATTCCATGTCTGTTTTGCCTTAGGTAGCAGCAGGTTAACACTTATTGTGTATCTTGAGCTATTCAGTTTCTCAAGGTCAGCTTCCTGCCTTTTAAACTAAGAAGGGTTAACTGAAGAACTGAAGGAATCATTCCTGACATTAACGCCAGTAACTCCTTACTGCTATACTTTACCATTTTGGCAAGAGAAGTAGCAGGAATATTTACAAAACAGAAAAGAATTCCAAATTGAAAAGGCAAGTTACTGCCATTTCTTCAATGGTTGCAAAGTTGAGAGCAGAATACGGAATTACAATAGAAGAATATGATGCTATGTCTATACAAACTGCATTATGTCAAATGTACTTCTGGTCATTTGTATGATAAAGATGAAGTATGCCATTGAGACAAGAAGTCCTGTAAATGATCATTGTATCCACTTACTACAGCCTACAGTATCTATCACTAAATTGAATTTGATGATTACATGCTTCTTAACACTGTAGCATTTGAAGTATCAACAAGGGCAGGAGAGAGAAGAATAAGATTTCCTGCTTAGCTGAAATCATTTATTCATTCCGTTTTTTCATTTCAATATTAACCATAAAGCTTAGGAAATAGCCACATTTGCCTAAAAAGATGGTAGGTCTTTATGATTGCTTAAGGAAAAGCCCTTAGACCATACTCTCATTTCAAAATATTTAGATTCTCTGCCAGGGTATATTTGTATCCACACATTCTGGGGTCTTAATAAGGGACTCTTTTTCTATATATATCCTGGTTGACTAAATTCTCACATTTCATTTTGAATTTATTTTTTTTAGCCTGATTCAGTAGCAAAATAATATTGATGCCTCCTCCCTTCTACTGAGGTTCATCTCTGGGGCTACTTCAGAAGTTCAGAGAAAAATGAAGTTAAAAGATAAATTTATTTTGGCAAAAAAATCTGAAGCTGTATATTTATTTTTACAGCTCCAGCTCAAAACAAGTCAAGAACTACTTTTTAGTGCCTTCTATGTGTCTAGAAAATGATAAAGTGAGAATTATTGAAGAAATTCATCATTATAAGTGAGATCTGTCTGTGAGAACTAGACAGGAATAAAGAAGCTGGAATAATTTTTTTCTAATTCCTGTGTAGCACTTCAAATGCTTCACCTGTCATTCCTGCATGCCCACTTTCACATGTTGCCATGATAGCTATGTGGAAATTAAGCTACATCCAGAAGTGCCATGAAGTTCTCTGAATGGCTTGTTCACAAGCACTAAACTCTACCCTGCTTATCAATTAGATTGGATTACTGTCCACTGCCTAATAAAAAGGACTGATTTGATACATGCTGGAAACATCCCTCTCCCCTTTTTAAAAACAGATTTTCTTTATTTGAAAGGCAGAGTTATACAGAAGAGAGACAGAAACACACACACACACACACACACACACACACACACACACCTTCTACCCAGTGGGATCACTCCCCATAATATCCACAGCAGCCAGGCCATCAGGCCAAAGCCAGGAGCCAGATGCTTCATCCATGTCTCCCATCCATGTCTCCCATCCATGTCTCCCATATGCTGCCATGGCCCAAAGGCTTGTGCTGCTTTCTCAAACACATTAGCAGAAAGCTGGATAGGAAGTAGAACAGCTAAGACTCAAACTCGAGCCTCTAAAGGATGCTGTTGCTGCTGGGAGAAGCACAGCCTGTTATGCCACAGTGCCAGCCTCTGGAAGCACTTTTGTTTTCTGAGTGCTGGACTTTGCTGATTGATACTCATCTGGACTCCTCCCACACTTTTTCTACATAGAGAACTGTCTGGCCCACACATGATGGATATCACTCTATGTGCGGTTGAATGTATGCACAGGGATGTATACCCACACTCTCTTAAACAAATACTGCTTTTATTTCCAAGCTGTATTTTTGAATTCTTGCTTCTGTGGTGACAAGAATTTGTAATTAAACTTAAGATATTTATGTTCAAATCAAAATCCTGTAGTGCTTTTTATTTTGTGTCTGGGTCACATGACATATTGTTCTTCAGATCTGCCAATGTCACAAAGACAGGATTTTCTTATTTACAAGGCTGAATAATTTCCAAATAATAATACCAATTACCAATAGACTTATTTTAAAAACTTGCTCATCATCACAAAATCAGGAACATAAATTAAAATTGCAATGAAAGAGCAACAGATTAAGTAGCTGCCTACAACACTGGTATCACATGAGAGCATTGGTTCAAGTCCTGGCTGCTCGACTTACAATCTTCTAATCTAGCTCCCTGCTAATGTGCCTGGGGAGCCACCAGAGGCTAGGCCATATGCTTGGAGTCTCTGCTATCCATGGGGAAACACACGCTCCTAGTTTCAGCCTGGTTCAGCCCTAGCAATTATGAACATTTGGGGAGTGAACCTGTGCATGGAGGCTCTCTTTGTATCTCTGCTCTTCATGGAGTTAAAAAATAAATAAATAAATAAAATCTTTAAAAACTCGCACTAAGACATCACTTTAGACATTCTAGGATATTTATTCTGAAATGACACAAGAGCAAGTACTGGCAAATGTATGGAATAAAGGAAACCCTTCCACGTTATTGACTGGAAAGTAAATTGGCTGGATTATTATAGAATAAGATTATTAAGTTTCCTTAACATACTAAAAACAGCATTAAGTTATTATCCAGTAATCCCAATTCTGGATGCATGCTCAAAAGAAATTAAGTCAGTACATTCAAGGGATACAGAAATTTCCATGTTCATTGCAGGTAAAATATGGAAGCCTCAATGTCTACTGACAAATAGGCAAAGAAATTCTATGAATGTCTATATATGCTCCTTAAAAGGTTTACAGAAAATACATATTATAAACAAAGTCCAGATTTCAAACTTTTTTTTCAGTTTCAGGTTAACCTATCTCTTAATTTTACTTTTCCAAGAACATTTTAAACTTCTGTTCTATAAGTGCATGTATGTACATTAACCTGTTTTGAAGTTAAAATTTTTACTTTTTCACTCCTTATGTGTAAATATTGTGTTCTCAAGTTTATTTTTTCAACCAGTAAGGAATAGTTCATTTTGCAGACCAGTAAAATAATTAGAATTTTCCACAATGATTGCCTACCCTGTTGTGATACCTTTTATATGAGGCACAACACTGGAAAAATTTTAGTTATGATTTGTTTCTGAAACCCCACATTAAGTTGTTCTGCCAGATCGAATGAAACTATTCCTGATCATTTACTCACCTGAGCTTGTCAGTGGAGATACAGTATCTATGAATAGAAAGACATTATTCATTCCTTTTGCTTCATTATCATCCCATACATATGCCATCAGACCAAATAAGGTTTTTAAAGACATTCAAAATGCTAATGATAGCTTTTAAAACAGCATTTTGAGTATGCTAAATAGCTTGCAGTTTGCATACCATCAAGAGAGCAGGGCAACAAAAGTATCATGTTGAAAATATCTTTTTCAATTTCTTTATTAATAATAGCGGTTAGTCCTAAGATACACAAGTGTCAACAAAACCAGGAATAAATATCTAGGGGAAAAATACTATTTATGATCAACCTGTCACTTGCCAAAAGTAAAAGTTCCAAAAATATCCAATAATACACACAACGTATCCTTTGTTGAATCTCCAAGTTACAAATGACAAAATTTATTCTAATATGTTCATAAAACATCAGAGTAGAGATGATTTTTGTCATTGGGATAATATCCAGCCATATAACACATTGAAATAATATTCAGCCATTAAAAGAACACAGTCCTGTCATTTGCAGCAACAAACATGAGTCTGGAGTACAACGTGTTAAGTGAAACAAGTCAGCACAGAAAGAAAATTACTGCATGTTCCCTTTTAGGTGTGAAATCTTAAAAAGTTCATCTCACAGAAGTAAACGGTAGGGGCCTGCCATGATGGTTCAATGGCTAAATCCCTGCCTTGCATGCACCAGGATCGCATATGGGTGCCAGCTCATGTTTAGGCTGCTCCACTTCCCATCCAGCTCCCTGCTTGTGGCCTAGGAAAGCAATGGAAGATGGCTCAAAGTCTCGGGACTCAGCAACTGCATGGGAGAGCTGAAAAAAACAACTCCCGGCTCCTGGCTTCGGATCAACTCAGAATTCAGGGTTGGCAGCCATTTCGTGAGTGAGCCAGTGGATGGGAGATCTTTCTGTCTCTCCTTTTCTCTATAAATCTGCCTTTCTAATAAATTTAATATTTTTTAAAATAACATTGTACAAAAAATTTTTTAAAAGTAAATGGTAGAATAGTGGTTACCAGAGTCTGAAAAAGAGAGGAAAGAAGTGAGGTAAGAACATGATTGACGGGTTCAAAGGTGAATTTGGGTGGGAGGAATGAACTATAGTAATCTGTAGCACAGTGAAGTAACTGATTGAAAACAACTAATTTTATGTTTCAAAATATGTAACAGAATTCTGAATGCTTACAACACAAATGATAAATGTTTGAGATGACAGGCTAATACATCTGATCATTATATATTTTTTAAAGATTTAACCTCTTCCGGGTACCCCACACGGGTGCAGGGACCCAAGGCTTTGGGCTGTCCTCGACTGCTTTCCCAGGCCACAAGCAGGGAACTGGATGGGAAGTGGAGCTGCCGGGATTAGAACTGGCTCCCGTATCGGATCCTGGCACGTTTAATGCAAGGACTTTAGCTGCTAGGCCACGCTGCCAGACCCTGATCATTACATTTTATATACATGCACTAAAATACCACACTGCATCCCAGAAGTATGCTACAAATAAAAGCATGCATATACTAAATTTTTTCCTATTTATCTGTTTGAAATTCAGAGTTACAGGAAAAAAGGATAGGAAGATAGACAAAAAGAAAGAGATAGAGGCGGGGGAAGAAGGGAGTGAAGGAAGCAGAGAGGGAGAGAGATTTTTCCATTTGCTGCTTCACTCCATAAAAAGCTGCAACAGCCAACAATGGGCCAGGACAAAGCAAGAAGCCAGGAGCTGCATCTCGGTGTACGTAATATGAGGATGGAATGCAGGGGCCAAAATGCCTGGGACATCTTCCACTATTCATTCACCCAGACCATTAGAAGAGAGCTGGATGAAAATCCGATCCTGGGAAAGCATTGGAAGATGGCCAAAGTGTTTGGTATCCTGACACCCATATGAAAGACCCAAATGTGCCATCTGAGGAGTGGATCATTGGATGAAAGATCTCTTTCTCTCTCCCCCTTCTCTCTCTATGCAACTTTGACTTTAAAATAAATAAATAAATAAAATCTTGAAAAATATCTTATTTTGCTATAATATTCTTTATCACCTTAAAGTTATTTCCCCCTCAGGAATATTATAGTTCCCAAACAAGTTTAAAATGAGTGAAGTGTGTTAGAAGAGCAGTGAATTTTCGGGGCATTTATTCTAAATGAAAAATAAGGCATGTGTAATCAGGGATCTGAAACATTTTCCCAAAGAAAGTATTAGTTTTCCAAGGCTTCCTCTTGCCCCCACAATAAATTATTCAGTCTTTGTTCTAGACTTCTAACATTAAAGGATTTGTCCCAAATCACCATTTCTAACAACACTTTAGAACAGTCTTCAACTCAAATCGCAGCTTCATAACCGAAATCCATATTGAACATTGCAGAACTAAGAATGTATTTCATCCTCATTCTCATGCACCTATGTCCCAGGACATATATTCAGCATGGTATCCTTCTCCTGGTATTCACCTTATGGATAACATGATAGTGAACTTTCTATCAGAAATAGAGCCCATAAAACTTCATGGCACCTATTTTTGCATATTACAAAGACTGCTTTTGTTCCAAAATGTGTCATTAAGAAATCCGAGGCCCAAATTTTTCTAAGATGTTCTGATTAGATTAGCATAATGCAGATCAAACATTCAATGAGTCATAATAGTTAGAATTATAGCAATTATATTGTTTCGAGTCTAGAAACTTTCAGTGCATTTTACATTTGTCTTTGATAACAGAATGAAACGATGTTTTTCAAAAAATTCCTAACACATTACAATTTAAAGTGTTCAAATTATCTTTTGTGTCTATTGTTTTTCTGATTCCAAAAGCAATACAACCTGACTAAGATTCAACATGAAACACTAGAGTAATATATATAGCAAAATGAATATTGTCTGTGATTTCCAGCCCTAAATAGCCACTCCAAAAAATATTTGTAGCTATAATTGTTAGCTGGATGGATTTTAGGCAGACAATTTATTAAATTAAAGCTTTTTTGGTGAGAATCCTAAATAAAAACAGCATGGGAAGCAAAATCTTCTTGAATAAATAAAATAAAATGTTATTTCAGTAAGACATTAGAATATATTCTATTAATTGAGGAATTTCTACCTGTGGTAATATTAAGAATATTTCAAATAGTGTTCCTTTTGAACACTAAAATTCTGCCAAAAACATCCAGAATGCTTGTGTTAGCATGATTTTTAACACAATGTCAGGATTTTCCATGATATCTAATGAGCTATAATTGTGTTTAGACAACGTCTGGAAAATGAGAATCATAACTACCCCTGTTTTTTAAAAAGCAGGATTCTTTGAGAGAGCTGAATGATACTACCAATTCTGAAACTCATCTACAATCATTGGACAGATATGGAACTTATGAAACAAACAGTATTTGGGGTGGGGGCAGCAGGTGCAGGAGAAAGCATAGTGGTCTATCAGGTAAAATCTACTTGTGATGCCAGTATCCCATATGAGTGCCGACTTGAGACCTGGCTGCTTTACATATCCAGCTTCCTGCTAATGCACCTAGAAAAGCAGTAGAGGATGGGCTGTGTTTGGATCCCTACCAACCATGTGGGAGACAGGGAACCAAAAGAAGTTCCTGGCTCCTGCCTTTGGCCTGGCCTAGCTCCTACCATTGCAGCCACCTGGAGTGAATCAGCAGAGGGGAGCTCTCTCTCTTTGTTTCTCCCTCCCTCTCTGTAACATACTGCCATACAAATAAATAACCAAATATTAAAAAAAAAAACAGATTTGGACCTTAAGAAACAATCAGTATGGGGTAGCAGGTAGTTGGTGTTGTGACACAGTTGGTAAAGCTACCACCTTCAAGGTCAGCATCCCATAGCAGGGGCAGTTCATGTCCTGACTGCTCCACTTTTGAGCCAGCTCTCTGCTAAAAGCCTGGGGAAAAGCAGTAGAGGATGATGGCCCACCTTGGACCCAGCACTGCACTCATGTGGGAGACCCAGCTCCTGGTTTTGTCCTAGCCCAGCCCCAGGCATTGCAGCCATTGGGGTGTGAACCATCAGGTAGAAGGTCTCTCTTTCCCCCACAACCCGTAACTCTTTCAAATAAATTAATAAACAAAGGGTTTAATTTTTTAAAAAATCACGATTTCCTCTCATCCCCCAAATTCAGTATTAAAAATGAATCTAGGTTATTATTTCCCCTGGTCCTACAATGTTATAAGCATGGTCCTTATGACTTTTTCTATGTAGCAAATATGTAAATAGGAATTGCCTTGTCACACATTTATTGGGAAGTTTCATGGATTTCTCAGAATTCTAGGTCTGAAATGAAACTCCACAGTTCCTTTCACTGCATCTCCTGGATCTTTTCAGGAGTTCTATACATTTTTTTCTTCAGGTAAAATCCTGGGATGACTTTTTCTTTTTTCTTCTTCTTCTTCTTTTTTTTTTAAATCTCCATTCCTTCAACTCCAACTTCTTGCTTCCAGGACTTATACTGAATAGGACCACTTTTCTCTATGTCTATCACTACCTAATCTTGGCCCACTCCAAAATATCTACTTTTATTAGTGACACTGCAGATGTTAACATATGTACATAACCTACTAAGCTGTAAATTTCACTGATGTTTTTATCCTTCCTAAATTAACATTAGAATTTCTAGATAGTTTAATGGTAACCACCCTTTCACCTAACACATGTGCAACTCATGGGGAAACCACGTGCCTGCACTCAGAAATGTCAACACAGATAAACACAGCCGTTGAACATGCCAGTTCTCACAAGAAACATGTTATGGAACAAGCCTGCAGATGATTCTAGTCTCTTTTTGTTAGTCTCAAGTTACCCTAGACAGTCAAGCTTTTGTATTTTGAATTGTTATGCCTAATTGACCTACAGTAACCATACAAGTTTATGGAACACAGTGTGACATTTCAATACATGTATAAAATATGTAATGAACAGATCAGTGTAATTGGCACAGCTACCGTGTCAGACATGTCTATATCTAATCTATCTGTCCATTCATCCATTCATCCATGGTGCTGGGAACATTCAAAATTTTCCCCACTAAATGCTTTGAAATATTTAATTAATGCTGTCAATGATACTTATGCTATTGTGTTACAGTGCATTAGCAGTTATTTCTCCTGTGCAACAATTGCATCAATGTATTCACCAATCATCCTTTCTCCATTGCCACCATCCAATATCCTTCTCAGACTCTAGTTAACCTCTACTCTACTTTCTGTTTAATGTGACCAAAATTTCAACATTTCAAACTGAAGCTCCAGTTACTGTGGAACAGAAATAAGTGATCCTTGTATACTATTTCTGAAGTCTTATTCCACAGAACCCATGAACATAAAGTGTTGCTTATTTTTGATGTAATGTTGTGGGTGATTTTTATACAAAATTGACAACCTTTTGCCTTTTCAGATTTATTCACGCATTTACCATTTTCTCTGCTGTTCTCTGTTTCTTTCTACTGTCATCTATAGTCTTTTCCTTTTACTTGTATTATATTTGGCAGAATTCTCATCAGGTCCAGCCAATAATAGATGTTCTCAGTTTTGATTTTCTGAAAACAACTTTCATATGTATATTTCAAATACATGCATTTTCAAATATATATATATATATATTTTAAAAAATGATTTTATTTGAACAGCAGAGTTACACATGTAATGACAGAGACTGGGAGTGTGAGAGGGAGAATTATTTACCATCCACTGGTTCATTCCCCAAATATCTGCAGTGGTCAGGGCTGGGTTAGTTCAGAGCCAGGAGTCAGGAGCCAAGACCTTTATCTTGTTCTGCAGTTAGAGTTCAGGGTAGCTATTTTCTGTAGCTTACCTAGTCATGTTAGCAGGGAACTGAATCAGAAGAGGAGGACTAGAACACTTGCCCATAGTGAACGCTGTCATTGTTGGCTGCAGCTAAATAATGTGTCCCACACTACCAGCCCCTTTCAAAATATATTTTTGTCAGTTCTAGAATCTTAGGTTTTCAGGTATCTTAACCTGTTCACTTGGGACTTATCTTCCTGTATTTTCATTTTCTCTTGAGCTAAAACAAATCTGAAATTTATCCTTTTGAATTATTTTACATTATTAGATTGAATTACAGATGCAGTTATTTTGTTTCAATCTACTTGGTGGATGCTGTATTTCTATAATTTTATTTTATTTAGGTACTAAAATTTCTTCTAAAATATCAAATATACAACTTCCACATTTTGAGTTGGAGAACTATGGTATCTAAACATTGATCTAATTACTACCTATACTCTTTGCTTACTCTTGAGTATGATGGATAGCTGCTGTTTTTATTTTGTTTCTTCTGTGTTTCTTGCTATTTTTCCTCAGGAAAAAAAAATACTGATTGTTATTTCTTGAGGCATGTGTGAACATGGATTATTTCAGAGAGAATTTTTGTACATGTTTTTAGTTACATGCAGGTATTTGCGGCTCAGAGAATATTCATTTTAGGGATGAATTATTTTTGTAACAGCTAGGTGATTAGGATTCTGCTTTTAAAAAAACTTATATAATAGTCATTTCATGGCTATGTATTTTACAAAATCTTGTTTCCTTCTTCACTCAGTATGTTTTTTGTTGAAAATCACCAAGTAAATGACTGTGTTTTCAGTCATACTCTTTCTGAACTGGACATTTTACTATTATTTCTAATAATCTATCAAGTTTAGCAACTCTTTCACAGATTATTTTCAACTTACTCTTAAGATTCTCTAGCGAAATTTTACTTCAGGTATTGTGTTGTTAGGTTCCAAGTTTTCCATTCGACAAGCTTTCGAACAGTTTCTATTGCTTGTTGATATCCCCAACATTATGGGCTCATGCACTTCCTTGAGTGCAATTATGATAGCTATTTTACAGTCCTTGATTAATTATTTATTTGTGAGGCAGAGAGACAGAAAGTGAGTTCCTATCTGCTGGTTCACACCCCAAATATACAACAAGTCTATGGATGATGCAAGCCAAAGCTGGGAGCTGGAAATAGAATCCTGATTTCAAACATGGGTGACTGGGAATCAACCATTTGAACCTTACCAACTGCCTTTTAGGATACGCATTAGCAGAAAGCAGATATCTTAACCACTTAACTAAATGCTTGCCAGCTTATCTGATGATTTAAATCGCTGGTCATCTTGAGGTTAGTTTCCTTCAGTTGCTTTTTATCTTGGATAATATTTATGCTTTCATATTTATTCACATCTTGGTAAAATTTTGCACTATGATGTTATAGTTGTACATAGTTGGTACATTGTGGAGAATGTTATGGTTATCTCTCCTGCTTAGGTATGGTGAAGTCTCTGGAGTCTGGTGTTTTGTTTTGTGTTTTTCCTCTGAATAGTACAGATCTTAAAAATCGGATGACTTATTTGATCTCCTAATTCCAACTCAAAAATATTGAATCAGTTTTTCTCACTTTAGTTTGGCTGTGTGTGTCCTGTCCTATATACATATGATTTTAAAATCAGCCAGAGTCAGTTTGAGCTTGTTTGTGTACTTGGAGCTCCTCATCTGGTATTGTCCTGCTATTTTCTCCTTCACTTGCCGTTATTAACTTAGAGCTCGTTCTCTGGTTTTCAGAACCAGTCAAACAGCAGGGCTTGTATCTGTATTTCAGTTTCCTTGGAAGTATAATTTGGGTCTCTCCTCAGGCTAAAAGCGATTCAAAATGAAAATGCACTATCATTTATTTCCTCCATGAAAATATCCGCTCTTTCTATAATATGCCTACTTTGATCCCTTGCCAATGTTGAGTTGTTTTTAAACTATATTTTGCAGAATTTACTGTTTTCATCTGTGAGATAATTAGTCTAATGCAATCTACTGGCCATAAACAAAAGTACAGCCTAGAGCTTAAATTTTAAAATACTCTGCTAGTTTATTTCTAGGTTGTCCTGCCCGGCTAGCTTTATTCCTTTGGGATTCAAGGTTTATATGGATACCTCATTCCTTGGGTGATTCCTGGGGTTTATTATTATTTGTTTCTTAAGTTTCCATGAGGTCACGAAAGCTGAAGTTATAGTTCATCCAATTTGAAGAAGTCCTCTGATATAAGCTTTTTTTCAGGGTGTCTCATTTCTTTAGCTTCCTACTTCTCTCAATTTTAAGGTTTATTCAGCTGCACATTCTTTTGTTCCTCAATATATACTCAAAAATTAATCAGTGTATCTAATTAGCATGCTTTTTAAGGGCTAATCTATTTATCTAATCCACCAATCTTGCACAAAAGAAAATACAATTTAAAAAAAATAGCTTATCAATCATATAAACAGATCACTGAACTGCATAAATCTTTTCAAAACTTTCCGATAACATTAGGCAAACATAAATTCTTTCTTGATGCATTGTAGAGTGTTGCATAATGTAGTTTTCTCTCACTCTCCTTTTGTGGCACTTTCCTTCTCTGCTCCAGCCATTGCAAACTTCTTTCACTTTTTTTGACCATGATACAATCTCTCATCTCAAGTCTTGTTTATATGTTACTTCTTCTGCTAGGAATCCTAGTCTAACCTGATTCTATTTATCCTCCCGTTTTCTGGTTCTATGTTACCTCCTGCAGCAATTATTCCTGCGGCTCTTCTGAACTAGAAAGGAATTCTCCTACTTTGATATGTTTTTGGCTTTCCTACTTTTATATCAGATATCTCTTTCAGTTGATACCAAATATTTTATACTTCACAAAGACAGGAACCATGATGGTTCTTTACCACCATTCCCTGATATGCAGTACAATGCCGGATATAGAGGAGTGCTAAAAAAAAGTTCCTATTCAATCATTTTGTTTTAGTCAGTCATATAAGAATCTTACCAACTTCGTAACACATAGATTTTCTAAAACTTTAGGAAAAAGAGCTGTAACTTGAGCGCTGATCAAAGTGCCGAGGTGGTACTGGTCTGAAAACTTCAACTGGCTAGTGCTTTTGTCCATTCTAGTTGATTGTGCACATCCTGTGGCATTCAGTTATTCAAGAACATATACTGTTTACATGCTTTTTGATGAACTCTAAAGTCTATCATTTGCCATTTGATCTTAACTTTACACCTTACCCATTTACCTGTCCAAGTTTGTTTTCCACCATTTCCCAACAGCCATTCCAAAGAATATCAAGTGGATAATTGTGCTATTTCTATTTCATTTTTGAACATCAGGCTCTTCTTATGCTCAGCTTGCACATCTGTAGTGTTATTCTGATTTGATTCTTTCATTACCAATCCAACCTACCTTTCATGGACTGGCATGTATCCTCAGTATGATGTGTTGTGAGACGTAAGAGTATTTTCTGTGTCATTGGATAGCTGTGTATAACATTGGATATGTTAGATTTCTATGTCCCCATTACCTATTTATAAAACTGAAATAATGACAGTAACCTATTTTCTAATCTTTGAGATCACAAAATTATATAGACTACATTCTAGTACATGATATGGCCTATGTTAGCAGTTATATTTAACTTCTTCATGAAATTTTCTCTTCATTCTAACTCCCAGTATTTATCTCAAGGAACTCAAGAAAAAAATCCACTCAGACAAGTACAGTAAGCTCTGACACATGGATGAAGGACACAACATCAACTGGAATTAAGGATTGGAGGTGAACTGTCAAACCAAGATTTCCCTGGAGTGTGTTGACCTTCATGATTCAGATGCCGTTTGGTATACCCACAACTCATGTCAGAGTGCCTTGGTTTGAGTTCTGGCTCTATTTCTGATTCCAGTTTCCTGCCAATATACACCCTATGAGGTGGCATTTTGGGCCCTTGTAAACCATGTGGGAAAATCAAAATTCTGGGTTCCTGGCTTCAGTCTGGTCCTGTCCCAGCTATTGTGGACATTTGAGAATGAACCAATAGGTTCTCTCTCTGTAGCATAAAATACATAAAAAACTAAACAAGCAAACAAATCCCTCAAAAAAGATAAGACTTCTCCAGGATGATGAACTGAATTACAAAAATATGCAAACTTGGTCACGAAAAAATGGAATTTATAGCTAATCTTGCACTATGATTTTTTTTGGAGGGGGGGAATCCTGCTTCAAAGCTAGAAGAAAAAAAATGGAAAGAATGGGGCCAACAGGAAGAGATGAGGAAGTCAGAAGAATCCTTCCTAGCAGAATGAGCAAAAGCCAGAGAATGGAGAGAATAAAGCAGATTTAAGAGACCCATGATTGTGGTACATGGTGTAAAAACAGGTGAGAGATAAACCTGGAGAGACTGGAATGTACATAAATGATCATAAATGATCTCATCCACTTTTATGACAGGATTTGGCTCATTAGTCTTGCTTGTCAGATGGAGGTTTTCTGAGATCAGTTCGTTGGCAGTGTGCTTTTATCATGATAAAAGAAGTACATTTGGTGTGCCCACTGAATTCCTTCCCCTCAACCTCCTCTATTCTTCCAAGCATGGAAGAGTCTACAATAAGTAGACAGGTGCCTGCCATCAAGGAACTCACATTTTATTGAGCATCACTCACTAACAGATGATTCTATGAGAGAATGAGAAGGACTGAGTTATAGAATCATATCATTAGCTGAGGGACTAGACGGAGAGGAACACCTAAATCACATGGATGTATGCTGTGGCGGGGGTGCTGTGAGGACACAGGACAGAGGAGCCTTCTCAGAGCTCCTGCCCATGCAAAGGCTTGATGTTGGCTAAGAAAGGGGCCAACGTGCATTGGAAACTTCAGCTTTGGGAATATATGTGTAGCCTGAGCATATTCATTGGTCTCTGCTCTAGCACTCTGATCTCTTTTATTGTCAGAAATACTGATTTTGGCATATACAGCATCACTTTCAGCTGTATTTAGAATGTCATTTTTATATTTGTAATGAAAATAAAAACTACGTGTTATAGATAAGTCTATGGAGTTTTTTCTATGCTGATAGCAAGAAATATTAGATAGGAAAGAAATATTCACTGTACTAATCTAGTGACTTAATTCCTCAACAGTTTCCTCCCTACTTAGTCAACCCCACTTTTTAAAGCAATTATGCACCCAACTCCCTCCCATCCTCCTCCTTTCTCCACCCAAATGGGCACTTATGCTTTGAATTTTCTTCCATACATCTAATGTTGTATACTTGCATTCTTATATAATGTATAAATTATATATATATATACACACATATATATTCAATTGCATTATTTATAAATATATATATATTTTCTACCAATACAGAATTCTAAACTAAATGCAGTCTCATGCTCCATTGGAAAGATTAAAGCATGACAAGCACAAACAGAAACTCACTAACTTGTTTTTATATTTTTCTTACCTCTGCCACTCTTCAATCATCATATTCTTAAATTCTGCACATCACACATTGTTTATACTTAATTGATTTTGTCTTTTGTTAGATATGGTGAACACTCACATTCATAGTAGCTATTTTTATTCATCACATCGTCATCTTTAGTCATTTTCTAACATATTTTTACTACTATGTATTTTTATACCTCAATATTTATGTTTCTATATGTGTTTATCTTTGATTTTTTTGTACTTGATTCAGCTTTAGATGTCACCTTCAAAATAAATATTTTTATCCATGTATCTAGAGGGCTAAAAGAGAACTTTAGCTTTTATGAGTGTGGAAACAGATCCAGAAATGTTTAGCAACTTTCTCAAAGTCACACAGCCTGTTAGTACTATTAAAGATTGCCTGAGGACAAATAAATAAAGTAATAAATATTAACTGCTTGTTTTAGAGACCAACAATATTTTCCCACAGTCTCTGAAATGACACTTAACTACTTACTCAAAAGAATAGCCTTAGAGAAAATATAGGAAAAATGAAGACTTGGCAGGATAAAAAGATTGGATTGGTGTTGATAGGGATATGATGATTCCTTCCTCCTTTTCTAAAAAAAGATATCAATTAGGTCAAAAAGGAAACAAAACAGGCCTGATGCTATTTGTTCTTTGTAAAGCCATGTTGCTCATTACTCAACATTTTGTAGCCTTTCTGGACATTTTCAAATTGACAGTAAAAGGATTTTTCTCACCATCAACCCAGGTACTGATGTTAAACTAACAAGTCTGCAATTTTCCAAGATCATTCTTTTAGTAAAATTGGGCACTGAGCTCTATTTCAGACTTGTGGTATTTCTCCTTCTCTGAGCAACTCTCAAAATAGCAACAAGGAGCTTTGCAATAACATGCATCATTGCCTTTAGAATCCTTAGTCACCAATCATTAGGGCCTGCTAATTTAAATGCCATCCAGAGACTTCAAGTTATCTACAACTATTTCCATCCCCAGCTTACTTTGTCTCACTGCTTTTATATCATAGGCAGTTACCTAACTGCTTTAGAAATGGGAGGAAGAAAAGGTGCATTTCTCAGCCATTGATCAGAATTTAATTTTTTGTAACCTATTGTCAATTCACATTTCTTCTTGCAGTTTTAAAAATCTTTTTTTCTTATTAACTGTTTAGATTCCTGCTCAAAGCCTAAAGAGATGGGGATGGAGACAGAGAAAGAGAGAAGAAAGAAATCTGCAAGTTCACTCTCCAAATGCTTGCAGCAGCCAGAATTAGGCCAGGCCAGGTTTAGGAACATGATCCATGTTGTCATATGGGTGGCAGGGGTTGAAGCATGCAGGCCATCTGCTGCTGCTTTTCAGACTCACTAGCAAGGAGCTGTATCAGAAGCACAGAATAGCTACAACTCAAACCAGGTACACTGTCACGAGTGGCGGCTTAACCCCACTGTGCCACTGTGCCCATCCTGGACCATTCCCTTATGTCACTAGTCTCCAAGTAGATATTGGATCCCTGTCCTTGTTCCCAAAGGAAGAAGGAAGATTGGGATAACAAGATATTACTTAAAACTAAAGTAAGGCAAAACATTGCAATCTATGCACCATACCTCTTACCTGTAAGTACAAAAAATGCTTTCTGAACAGTTGGGGAATGATCTTAATGTTTGATAATAGATACTTTCCTGATGTTCTTTGAATCCATTTATGTTGTAAATGATAAATTTTAATTACGTTTTTCCAGTTTTTAAAATGTTTCCCTTAGGTTCATATAGAAAAAACAGAATTTTCTTTTTCTAGTTCGATCAGACGATTTATAAAACTTCAAGGCATCTAAACAACAATTAGTAACCTCACTGCCAGAAGTAAAATTTTGAATTATACTTTCAACCAGGGAGTGTTTGTGTAAGATAATTAAGTGTTATAAAGTTAGTGATAAAATTGCCAGTGAGGAATAACATGTATATTAAGAATTTCTAGCTTCAATGCGTTTAGTAAACATCACATCATGATCTGGCACATAACTCTACAGGATTAAGATTTATTTACAATGATACAAAAGCCTTGTGTGTAGAAAGGTAAGTTTCAAAAAAATTTCTACCCATTACGTGCAATTGGACTATACAGTTATATAATAAATGGTGTCTTGATAATAAAATTTCTGTTAAAAATGTCATACCAAAGTATGTCTGAGAGAGTTCACAATAAACAAAGTCCTATCTTAATATTCTGGCCTAATTAAGCCAGTAGATGAACGCAAAGGAAAGGTCTCTTCAAATTCGAATAGACGATTGGAGCAAATTGTTCTTCAGAGCGTCCAGTGAAAATTATGCAGCAATTCTGAGTCATGTAATTGGCTTTCCAATATGATGAACCATGATTCATATTTCAGACTTTAATTGTATAATCACACCCCATTCTACATATTCTGGGTCTTTTGTTGTTGTTGTTGCTGTTTGATCAGGTGATTGACCTGAAGGAGTCCTAGGTCAAGGCAGTTCTTGCTTAACTTCATGGCCATCATACAATCTTCCTTTTCTTCAACCATTTGAAATAAATTCCCTTTGACTAATAATGTTTACTGATTAAAAACTGTTAAAATAGATGAATGATATTTCAATTGATTTTATTTTTTAATATAACCAGCTTTAGAGTTCAAATTTTAACATTTTATTCCAGGTTCAAATATGTGATATCTATGATACTCATGTTTTAATTAAAATCAATACACTTCCTCTATTACTCATGATTTCCTGATGAAGAGCCCTCTACCACCTACTCACTCAACTGTTAAGCAAGAATAAATTTAAAAATTCACTTGAGATTATCATGAACTGTTTGAAAATGTAAATCACAGAATTAAGAACAATATCCTCTAGAAAAACAAAATAAGGGATTTAAAATTATTTTTATTAGACTTCTCTTAGGTAATATAAAGTAATAGAATCCTACTGACATTTTCTAAAATAGTAAAGAGGTAAAATTCATAATAGTTCATGAAGAAGCATAGTCACAAGCAAAAGATAGTTGCAAACTAATCGGAAAAAAAACCCAATCTGCCAGCCTGGCAAATTAAAGTGATATGTATTCTTTTCACACACACACAAATACACATCAGTTTTTTGAGTGTGTAAAAGAGCTGTAATTAAGCTAATTTGCAAAAGAGGACCATAACTAATTCATTTCTGATTGCCTCACAAAAATTAATAAGAAGTAGCAGAATATCCAGGTAAGTTTCCTGTGGTGAAAATTTGTTTTTAGTACTTTTTCCCAATAACATTTTCTTAAGATAAGTATTCCATGAAATGTCAAGATTTACAAATTAATCAAGTTAATTTGATAAATGCTGTGCACTCAATTCTCTCTCTTAACTCAGTATCAATTGGTATGTTGTACTTTTCCATACATGCGCCAATGAAGAACTCAATGAACTCATTACACCATGATGCAGTTTTTTTTTTTTTGTCATCACTAATTATTGGCTAAAAGTATAGTCCTGGCAAGTCACTTTGGAAAATATTGTGAAAGAAATAGTAAAATTATTGTTACAGTTAAAAGAGATTTCTCAAATCCCAGAAGGGAATGTCTGATTTGTAGGCTGTGTGAGCTCCATGAAATCATTTGGTCTAACTCTTCCAACGTAACTGCAATCGGGTCTTGAAATTCAGTAAATCTACAGCAGGCAAGGATTTAACCTTATAATTTTATCTAGCCCACAAACGTCATTATAAATATCCAATTGTCCTTAGCAGGAAATCATTTCCTACTTTCTACATGTATAATTTCTCATTTTACAGAAAGAGAGACAAGCACCTCCACTCCCTCTGGTTTCACTCTAACTCCACATATAATCATGCTTGTGTGCATACAATGTAAACACATATATACACATAGTGTATCTTCCTGGAACATGGTGATTACTCAGAAACTGTCAGATAAATGAACAGATAAATAAGACTAAAGTTGGAACTGAAGGGTCATGTTTCTCAGGTTTTTGAACTTTCAAAGGACTTAATTATTTTCTCTTAAGAACCATATAATCAGATCCCTGGGGTATTTTATAACATGAGTCAATCATTAGCTGGGTACCCTTGAGCATGCATATCTTCAAAATCAGGGCACTACCTCTCTCATGAGGCTACATGTCAGTACTGCACATGAGGAGATGTTTACTACAAAATGCCCATTGGGTTCATAACACTGGCTTGTAGTCATTTCACTGAACATATTATGAAAATGACGGTAATGTATAATCACATTTTCAAATTTTTTTTACATACGTCATTTCTTTGATCATAACCTATGTGGAAATGATAGCATCATTCCATTTTCTAAAATTATTTTACATATTTTTCAACCTTATATTGTAGCATATGGAGCACAAACGTTAAGTGTATGTCTTGCTTAACATTAACAAATAAACCTAAGTTATCAGTGCTTGGGCTGAGAAACAGAACACAGAGCACTAATAGCACCTCACAAGACATTCTTACACTCTTTTCCATTCTGTACTAATCAGGGGTGTTTTATTTAAAAAAAAAAAGCATGAAGTACAAATTCATCTGTTTCTGATCTTTTTTAAATCACATGCTTTTTGATCTTTTCATATCATTGTATGTAGCTAAGTCATTGTCATGTCATATAAAGATACTATAATCTATTTGTCCATCCTACTGTTTTGATAGAAGTTTGAACACTTCTAGTATGGGGCCACAATGAAATGTTGTGCAATGAATATTCACACACATATTCACTGATGAAAATATTCATGTATTTTCATTTGATTATGCTTAGAAATGAAACATGTGTATGTTCCATTTGAGAAGTCATCACTTCCAGAATGTATTTGCAAAAATGTATCCTCTCACCAGCAGTGTGCAAGATTTTCAAAAGTTTCTAAAAAATTAATTCTAAAATTACAGCCATAGACTTAATGAATAGCAGCAAAATATATAGCGCATGAATTGAAGGCAGTAGTATTAATGAAACAGCACTGGTTTCTTTTATTCTAGTATAGACTCTTCTGGCCACGCACTGCTTGATCTTGGAGAAACTATGCAAGCACAGTTTTTCTTTCTGTAAGCTAAGGGATTTGAAAGGCTAGTTTACAAAATAAACAATTTTTTTTGTAGAATTAGTGAGGTATTTAAGGAACGTGCAATTTGGGTGGCAATTGGGATTTATAAACTTCAAAATAAGAAATTTTGATATGCAAAGTCGCTCCCAATGGTAACAATAGGAATTTACCGGCCCTCATATGAATGCCAATGTTGCAGGCAGCAGTTTAAACTCCTGCGCTACAATGCCTTCTACACAACAGAATTTTTGAAAAAGATGATAGAAGATTTTCAAAAGTTGTTAAAAGGTAGAGCTTCAGAGAGAGTAGAATAGACAGAGATCCTTCTCCAGCTGGTTCCTTCTCTACATAGCTGCAATGGCCAGGGCTGGGTCAGGCTGAAATCAAGAGCCAGGAGCTGAACCTAGACCACGTGGGCGCCCAAGTACTTTGGCCACCATCTATTGCTTTCCCAGTCCATTAGCAGGAAGCTGGGACTACAGCAGGCATCTACATGGGATGTTAGCATTGCTGGTGAAGCTTACCTTTTTATTTTACAAAAGCTTACCTTGTTAGGTCACAATAGGAAAAGTTCGAAAAAAAAAGAACAACCTATCAACTATTTTGATGTTATTTCATATATCTATGTATCTATATCTCTGTATAAATACATAGTTACAGTCTAATAAAATATTTCCCATTTAAATTGTAACTGGTAGTTCCAGCAAAGGTGTCTTTGTGTTAGCCATCATGTAAAAAAATCATTTTTTAAAAGATATATATTTTTTTATTATAAAGTCAGATATACAGAGAGGAGGAGAAACAGAGAAGAAGATCTTGCGTCCAATGATTCACTCCCCAACTGGCTATAAGAGCCAGAATTGAGCCAGTCTGAAGAAAGGAACCAGGAACTTCCTCCAGGTCTCCCACATGGGTGCAGGGTTTCAAGGCTTTGGGCCATCCTCAACTGCTTTCCCAGGCCACAAGCAGGGAGCTGGATGGGAAGTGGAGCTTCTGGGATTAGCACTGGCTCCCATATGGGATCCTGGCAAGATCAAGGTGAGGACTTTAGCCGCTAGGTCACGCCACTGGGCCCAAAAAATCATTTTGAGTCACATTCAACTAATACAGTCACAGGGTCACCAAGATCAATTAATGAAAACCTGAAACATATTGCAGTAATGTATTCAACATCAGTTTATGCAACCATTCCAACAAAAATATTGGAGGATGGAAATAACTAGATTTTCAAAACATCATCCCTTACATTATCAGTTTTTAAAGTGTATTTTTTATATTGTTTCAAGTCAAGGAAAACTTAATGCTCTTTAATTGGATGCAGTTGATGACATATTTCTAGAAAAAGATCATGTGATGCATTGAAGTGAGTAGTTTTGTCAATTGTGCTATTTAATATGGAAATACTCCCTTGTGAATTTATCTCTGAGGCAAGCTTTGTGGCACAACATGTAAAATTTTCATATGATCTTGGCATCCCATATGAGTGCTGTTCAAACCTAAGCTGCTCCCTTTGGATCCAGCTCCCTAATGACATGCTTATGAAAGGGCAGAGGATAGCTTCAGTATTTGGGTCCATGTCACCTATGGCGGAAGACTCAGATGAAGCTCTTGGTTCCTGGTTTCAGCCTGACTCAGTGCTGGCCACCTGGGCCATCCATCTGGCAAGTAAACCATTGGATGGAACAGCTGCCTCTGTCTCTCCCGCACCTCTTCTGCAATTCTTTGAAATAAATAAATAGAAAAAAATATTTCTGGGTACATTAACCAAAATTAAGTGAGGCTGATTTGAAGAGCAATCAGAGAACTTATTTCCCCAAATTCTATATCACAGTTTTTTATATACTATTGTCAGAATCAACTCTCTACAGGGATTTTAGTTACACAGTAAGAGGATGAAAAAATTAAAGGCAATATGCTAGGAAGCCATAACATGAGCCAGCATTTGTTTGGTCACCTCAGTAGCACTCTTTGTAATGTTGGTGGATAATAGGCCTCTATTGAATCGGATGCTGATAGAAAATACCAAGGAGGAAAGAATGTGGGCACCTAAGACATGAAATTGTGCTGAAAGATTGCTGCTGAAATAGTCTAGTTAGCCTTAAACAAAATAAGTGGAATACGGTATAGAGAAGTATCAGAAAGAGAAATGATTGCCAAATCACTGAATGAAATAAGTTCATTAAAAAATAAATACCTAGAAAACCTCTATCCCGCTTTCAATGGCAACACTAATCTATTAACATTATTTACAGAGTTCAAAACTAATATATTGCAAGTATTCCCTTTCTCCTGTATGTAGTATTAAGATAAATGATAATCCAACCCTCTTCTAGCAATAGGATTCTTTAGTATAGTTTGCTCCTGGGATACAGGCTGAAGCAAGTACCGCTGGAAATGCCAGCAAAAAAAAGACTCACAATGTGCTTCTCTGTTATTTTAATAAAAGATCACATCCCACCATCTCAACTGCTAAGACTGTACCCACAATAGAACCACAGCTGGAAGGAACATATAGAGTCCCATTAAATTCAAAGACTCAAGGTTGGGAATCAAAAAGAACAAGAAAATTATATTTTAAATATCCTCTTTGAAAAAACTCAGTCTATTTATAACTAAAATTTTACAAAGCATGAACAAATCGATTTCTCTTAAATATATAGTTTCTGATGATGAAAACATAATAGTGTGGAATTTCCAAACGAAATAGCTAACTACAAGTATTTAACAACTTTATTCCACTGTTCATTTTGTCATTTTTTATTAGCAGCAAGTGGAATCGATATTAGGCATAATAATCATGAAAATTAATGGCCGATCATTTGCTAGGTAAAAGATTAATAACCATTCTATTTTGCCATGATTTACAGTATATCATTGTTACAAATGAGTAAGTCCAAAGGTGAAATATAGTTCATTTAGGACATATATGACCTGAACACAGGTTCTGTAGTCTCACACATTACTATACTTTATATCACTTTCATTTTACCCTTTTTTTAAATCCTATCCCAGTCAACTAATCTCCTGATCTCTACTTTAGAATTTATCCTCTTTGTATCTCTATGCTTTTTTTCACTTTTTTTCTAAATGTAGGATTTTTTTCCATTGATGATTTATCTTTTATATTCCTTTCTATCTTGTTTCTAAATAGAACATAGGCTCTGACATATTTCACTTTTTATGCAGCCTTGATGGGTCCTTTACACACTATATATATATATATACACATATATATATATGCATTTTTGTAAATGTGTATGTATCTATGTAATTAAATTATTATAATTGTTTCATTTGACATTTTTTCAAATATTTGCATTTTTTCCCTTCTTTTATCTTTGTTTCTTCATCCTTAGGGAAATAAAACAACATCATTACTGAATTACCCTGGTACACAATCTCACTCAAGACTAAGAAGTCAGTTGAAAAAAAAACTTAGATTTATATCTGAGTCAATCTAATTCCTTCTATTTATCCTGCTCCCAGCTATAATGTTAAAGTTTAATATGAAAAGCCTTTTGAAATTTCATAGAAAATGAAATTAAAAGATAAGTTTGTTTTTGAAATTATACATGCACAGATTTATCATAATCCTGTAAGCTAATTTCCTAAAACATGTAAGTTATATATATATAGTTATCTATGAAGATATATTTGCATATTAATTTGAAGTCCATATATATATATTTGTATATTGATCACATTTTAAAAGTACTTACGTAGTCACCATTCATTCTATATATGCAACATAAAGGCAGACTGCATTATTTCCAGACTGATGATGAGGAAACAGAGACCATGAACACTCAATTAAGTTTAATAAAATTACACAGCTAACAAGTGGGTGTTCCCAAATAAGAAGTTAAACTTGAAAGACTCCCAATGAAACTGTTACATATATCTTTGATAATAGGATGCTGGCCTCTCTACTCTTGTCTATATCTACAATGTCAGGATACACTTAAATAGAATGATGGACTTGTGACTATTGCTGAAGAAGTGTAACTATTGTAATGATATGGGGGGAAACAGTGACAAGGGCTAATAAGGAGAATGGAAAGGGAAATACCTGAGCTTATGGACCTGTATCATGAAAAATAAATTTTTTTTAAAGTCTGATTCCAAACAAAGGAGCATAAAGAAATAACATACTTTAGGCAGGTAGGCTTTTTGTGTGTGTGTGTTTTCAATCATGTCCAATAGACACCTGTCTATATAGACTATTAACACTGCATGCTAAGTTATATAATATTGAGATTTGTCACTCAACAAATGTGAACTGAATACACACACACACACACACACACACACACACACCTTTAAGATTAACTGTAGAGGCAGATGCTGAATCCAGCAGTTAATTTGCCTGAATCTCACATCAGAGTACCTGAAGCTGAAGCCTCCATCTGGATCTTGATTGAAACATCCTGATAACATGGACCCTGGAGACAGTGGTAATGGCTTAAGAAATTAGACTCCTGCCACATGGAACACCTGGGTTACATCCCTCGCTGCCAGATGCAGTCTGACCCAGGTCCCTGAAGTTGTGGTCATTTCAGGAAGTGAATCAGCTACCAGGAATGCTTTTGCTCTCCATCTCTCTTACTTTTACCCTTGCTCTCCCCTCCATCTCACAAATATTAAAAAAAAAAAGTCTAGAAGCATGACATAGCAATAAATTGATATTAATAATATTGTAGCAAATAATTAATATGTCATTAGTATGAAAAGCACAATTGAAACCAGACAGGAAGGGTCAGCCTTGTGTGTAGCCAGTAAAGCTGCTACATATGATGCCAGTATCCCATGAGGGTGCCAGTTTGAGTCCTGAATGCTCTACTTCTGATCCAGCTCCCTGCTAACATGCCTGGGAAAGCAATACAAGATGGCCTAAGAGCTTGGGCCCCTGTAGTCACTTGAGAGACCTGGAAGAAGCTCCTGGCTCTAGCCATTGTGGCCATTTAGTTAGTGAACAGCAGATGAAAGGTTTCTGTTTCACCCTCTCTTAATACATAACTCTGTCTTTCAAATAAATCACTCTTAAAAAGACAGAAAGATGAATTGAAGTATATACCTTTTAGTTCTTTAAAGATTTAATTTTTTACTTGAAGGTCAGAGTTACAGAGAAAGAGGGAAAGACAGAGGTCTTTCATTTACTGTTTCATTCCACAAATGGGCCCATTGGCCAGTGCCAGGCCAGTCTATGGCTAAGAGTCAGGAGTTTCCTCTGGGGTTTCTATGTAGGTGTGGGGGCCCAAGGCGTGCATCATCCTCCACTTCTTTATGGGGCCATAAGCAGGGAGTTGCATTGGAGCAGCTGAGACATAAGCCAGTGCCCATATGGGATGACAACAGCATAGGTGGAGGATTACCTTGCTATGTCATTGCGCAGACCCAACATCTTCCACTTTTTAAACAAATAAACCTTCTACATCAAGTTAAATCTACGGATTATGTCTCATTATTGGTAGAGTTAAGAAAGATAAAGAGGGGCCCAGCGCAGTAGCCTAGCAGCTTAGAGTCCTCACTTTGTACTTGCCGGGATCCATATGGGGCGCCGCTTCTAATCCTGGCAGCTCCTCTTCCCATCCAGCTCCCTGCTTGTGGCATGGGAAAGCAGTGGAGGATGGTCCAAAGCCTTGGGACGCTACACCCACGCTGGAGACTCAGAAGAGGCTCCTGGCTCCTGGCTCCTGGCTCAGCTCCTGGCTCACCGGCCACTTGGGGAGCAAATCAGTGGACGGAACATCTTTCTCTGTCTCTACTCCTCTCTGTAGAATCTTTCAAAAAAAATAACTAAATCTTTAAAAAATTAAAAAAAATTTGAAAGATAAAGAGTGTTATCTGTAACTAGTATTTATTTCAGCATTCTCTTGTAAACATAAAAATTAACTGAGCAAACTCTAGTTTTTGTAAAACTCTCTGTATATTAACTTATTTGAAAGACAGATAGGAAAAGAGAATATTCCCTTTGCCGATTCACTTCTCAAATGCCTCCCAGAAGGCCAGAACTGCATCTGTGTCTCCCATGGGAGGGCAGGGAGTCAGGCATTGTATTCCTCATCCGCTGCCTTTGGGGATGTTCATTACCAAGAAGCTGGAATAGGGGTCAGAGCCAGAACTTGAACTCAGACACTCCAATAGGGATGTTTGTTTTCCAAACAGCATCTCAATTGCTATGCCAACACCTACCCCTCTTATATTTTTAGCCTGAAGAGCACTTAACTCAGTAAACAAATTTCTCTTTATGGTTTCTTTCTAACACTTCCACCGCCACAAATAAGCAATTAAAAATGTATTAGAAGCAAAGTAGGCTGTGATTCTTGTATTTATTTTTTATTTTCTTTCTTTGCCTATCAACTCCTTTTCTCAGCAGGGAACTGGATTGGAAGTGGGGCATCCAGGACACAAACTGGCAGACTGGTGCCAGTACAGTATGCCAGCATCACAGGGAGTGCCTTTGCTTGCTATGTCACAATGTCTGTCCCAGCAAAATTTATTGTAGAGATTTTGATAGAAAAACTTTTATTCTTCATGATATTTACCAGAACTAGTCAGTTCAGCTGGTGTATCATGAAAGCAGCCATAGTCAACACATAAACAAATGAACACATTTATATTTCTAAAAATGTGAAAAACATACACTTATTTACAGATACAAGTCTGAGTCATCATTTTCCAAATTATTACATAGGCCCATCATGGGTCTCCCATGCCTTTAAATCCATAATCGCAGTGGAAGTGGCATGATACTGAGTTCTGACCAAAAGCAAAAGTAGAATTCTGCTAAGGGCTTCCACTAATGATTTTCATCCCTGTAAAAAGGGGTAAGTGGAACAGGATATTTCTTGTTACCCTTTCTTCTTTGGGTGCTATTAAGTGAAGAAGCTTGAAAATTAAGAAACTATCTCCCAAATATGAAGCAACAAGCCTGAAGGTAGAAATTATCAGGAATGATAAGATAAAAAATATGAAACAAATCTGGCTCTTTGATGTCTTTACAGAGCCACAGATTCAACCTTAGGAGCAATCTCTGGATTTGTTGCTGAGTAGAAAATAAAAACTTTTGAAATTCATTTTTTTAAGGATACAGTTCCAAAGGTCTGGGATTCCCCCCACTCCTCCCCTACACACCAAGTCCCCTCTCTTCCACCACCTTCCTCTCTATTATTTCAATTCATAGTTCTTTGTGAGCAGTCATAAGTCTATCATTCCACAGTTTACGTGTATCCTGACATTGTAGGTATGGACAATGACAGAGTACACCATCCTATTGTCAAGATATAGTTAACAGTTTCACTGGGAGTCCATCTTTGATTTGGAAGGAGAGTTGCATATTGTGTGTCTTCACATCTGGATGCGATAGTATCTATTACATAGTTACTGTACATCCCATTAAATTAAAAACTGTAAAACAAAATTGACAACAGGATGAAGAAAATTTACAACAGTAGTTCAAATAACATGCTACAGGGAGACCAATGTGTCTCTCAAGAACTGAAAATGAAAATTAAAAATCTTCTTGAAGAAAACGATGCTAGTGTATGACTTATGTAACTGAAGAAATTAATAATAGAAAAAGATAAAAATACATTTTTAAAAAATGACAATAAAAACAAAAAAATATCAAAACCCATGGGATGTAGCAAGAACTGTACTGAATAGGACATTTATAACATCAGGTGTTAACGAACAGTCAAAATGTCTCATATGAGTGGTCTAATAATGTCTCTTAGGGATTTATTAAAAAAACAAATGAATAGGAACCAAGAAATGATAAAATTCAAAGCAAAAAAAATTGAAATTGAAACTAAGAAACTACTAATTGCAATAAGAAAGAGCCAGTTTTTCAAGAAGATGAGCAAAATAAACTTTCAGCCACATCAACAAAGAGAAGCAGATGGGAAAAAATAATTAAAATTACAGACATAAAAGAAATGATTCCAACTTTCTGTCCTTCACATGGGTCATGAAAATGTTGGTATAGGTGGTGGTAGATAGTCTAATATTTTGTTGTCAGGGTATATTTAGAAGTTTCATTGGAAGGAAGCAATCAACAAAGTAAAAAGGCAACCAACAAAGTGGGAGAAAATCTTTACACACTATGTACCTGATAAGATACTAATATCCAGGATATACAAAGAACTCCAGTAATGCAACCATAAAAAAAGCAAACATACCAGTTAAGAAATGGGTGAAGGAAATGAGAAGACACTTTTCAAAGCAACAAATTCAAATGGCTGATAGATATAAGAAAAAAAAATGCTCAAGCTCCTTAGCAATAAGGACAATTCAAATGAAATCAACGTTAAGGTTCCACTTAACTCCAGTGCGAATGACTTACATAAAGAATACTACTAACAACACCTGCTAACAAGGATGTGGGGGAAAAGGTACCACACTCCACTGCTGGGGCAGCTATAGATGGATGCAGCCACTATGGAAGTCAATATGGAGAATACTCAGGTAACTGAATATTCACCCACCATGTATCCTAGCAATCCCACTACTGGGAATATGTCAAGAACATCTGATACATACACATAGGAAAGCAACCTGCATCCCTGTATTCATTGCAGCACAATCAACAATGGCAAAAAACATGGAAACAACTAGAAAGCCATTGAAAGAAGACTGGATAAAGAAACTGTGATACATTTACTCTATAGAATACTATTTAGCTATAAAAAGAATGAAATCTTACCTTTTGCAACCAAATGGGCCCAAGTGAAGAACATTATGCTAAATGAAATGAGTCAATCCCCAAAGGACAAATAACATATGTTCACTCTAATATAAGACAGTCTCCATTGAAAATACAAGACAAACATAAAGGTAAATAAAAACACACGTGTAATCTCACAAGCAAAGGATGTGATGGAGAGTAAGAATGAAAGAAAATTGACAGAATGCATCTGCACCTTTTGACCATTCAAATTGCCGATGTTTGATTATAGCTTCAATTTAATACTTTCTAACAAATACATATTTGATAATTGGTTGCTCTTTGACCGCTTCATTGACCAGTTACATAATTTCTTTTCCTGAAGTGTATGCTTTGCATATACACACATCTTTCCTTATTTTAGAACCCTTAGTGTCTTATCCTTTGTCATGACATTATTTCAGCTTCATCCCAAACTAGCTTGTAAATGATAATATAGAATAAAATATTGATTTGTACTTCTTGGTATTTACTAAAAGAAACTGAAAATGCATGTCCACACAAGACTGCTCATGAAAATTAATAGCAAATTTATTCAGAATTTGCAGAAGTTGAAAGCAACCAAGATATCCTTAAATTGGTGAATGAATAAATATATTCAAGAAATGCAGTATTTCTTAGCCCTAAAAAGAAATGCTCTATTGACCCATGGAAACATACCAGGGACATTATTACTAAATAAAACAAGCTGGTTTGTAAAGGCTCCATACTATATGATTTCAATTTTAGTCATTCATCACTTAAGAATGTGTTCTTAGAATTGTGTCAGTTTGGCAATCTCATTATCAGAGAATTTATTTACACAAGTCTAGATGGTATATGTCAATCACATGACATAGCCTTTTAATACAGTAAATACAGGATAAACACTAGATATATAAAGCTGCTTCCAGTGTAACATGATTCACGGATTTATTCTGTTAGCTCTACCTTCAGACCAGAGAAGGTCTCCCCAAGAGGTCACTGAACTTATCTGGACAATAAGACGCTGGACTTTATGCTAGGTACATGCTTGCAATGAAGGGATCTCAACTGAACTTGAACTGTGGTCATACAGCAACGTGGAGGAATCCACTATGGGGGAAGGGGTATGGGAGGGGTGGGGGAAATCCCCAGTGCCTATAAAACTGTATCACATAATACAATGTTAATAACAATTAAAAAAAAAAGATGCCACTTGTGATGTTCGCATTCTGTGTCAGACTGCCTGAGTTTGAATCCTGGATCTGCTTATGATGCTAGTTTCGTGCTAATGTGTACCCTCAGAGGCAGCAAGTTAATGTCTCAAGTGGTTGTTGCGTCTCTGTCACCCACGCTGGAGGCCTGGAGGCAGTTCCAGGCTCCTGGTTTGGTTTGGACATTGGGAGAAAAGAGCTGAAGAAGGAAGAAATCTATGTCTCTGTTTCTCTGCCCTTCAAATAAATAACGTTGGTATCAGTTTAACTGAAGGCTTTTAAAAAATACCTAGTATTGTCCACACCTTCTCCTGCATTTAAAAGCTCTAATTTCTAGAATGCTTCCTTCAAATTTCCAACAGTCAAGTCATCGATCCTTTGTATCTGTTCATGACTCTCTTCATCTTTAAGTCTTGGTTGTTTAGAAATGATTGTGAGATGTTGAGCCTCAATTTCAGAATATCATCAGTTGTTTAAGAGTGGTAAGATAAGGCCTGGGACGGTACCCTAGTCGCTAAAGTCCTCACCTTGCACATATTGGGATCCCATATGGGTGCTGTTTTGTGTCCTGGGTGCTCCATTTCCCATCTAGCTCCCTACCTATGGCCTGGGAAAGCAGTGGAGGACGGCCCAAAGTCTTGGGTCCAGGCATCGGAGCCCCAGAAGAAGCCCCTGGCTTGGAATCAACTCAGCTCCAGCCGTTGCATCCCTTTGGGGAGTGAACCAGTGGATGGAAGCTGTTTCTGTCTTCCCTTCTCTCTGTAAATCTGCTTTTCAATAAAAATAAATAAATCTTTAAGAGTAGTAAGATACAGAAGGCCTGAAATGTGAGAAATACTATTAAACAGTAAGTTCCATCATGAAAAACATGGAGTTGCACCTTTGTACAATATAAAAAAATAGCTGAAAATGGATCCGAGGCCTAAACATAAGAACTAACAGAAAACTATTAGAAAACATAGTTGAAAAGTTTTATGACCTTGGATTTAACACTGATTTCATAGACATGATATCAAAATTATAGGCAACAGAAAAAATATATATATAAATTGGGTTCCTGTAAACCTAAAACTGTTCTAAAAATATTTTCGATTGTTATCTTTCAAATTATCTGCGCATAGCAAGCTTCCCACTGTTAAATGAGAATCACCTTTGCGTCAATCAGAACTCTATGCTCTCACTAGCACATGGTGAGTTTTTCTTTGGCCCCAAGCCAGACATCTTGGCAGCCAGTAGTAATGAGTCAATACTCTGGATCAAGGGCAAAAGTCTCATATCCTAGGAAGTCTTTGATTTCTTTTTTCCTCCATCATTTTTCCCCTGCTACATTTTTCTGTACAGTCATGGCTGAATTTGTTGCTGTTGCCTGCCCCAGGCCACCCATATGCTTTTTATGGTTCTGATATTTCATTCATATCTGACCAATTGTGAGACTGAAAGATGAAACTACTTGGTTAAAGATTTAACTTGATTATTCTTCTAGAACATAACATCTTACTGGTTTATTTAAACAGTGATACATTTATTTCTTTGAAGTATGGCTTTCCATTTTAGCAAACATTTATTGAGGAATTTTCTGCTCCCACCCCCCCAAACCAATTTTCCAGTTCTGGGATACATTGAAATAAAGTGTTTTCTACCTAAATACATACTATTTCTGGTGAGGGAGCTGTGCATTAACCAAATAAAAGTCAAATAAAAACATAGATACATTCCAGAAAGGAAAGATCTAGGTGCAATGGCAGAGAGTGGTTTTGTGACTTATTTTAGATTAGTCAGGAAAAGCCTCATTGTGCAAAGGAACGTTTAAGCTGTAATCACAAAGATGGAGTGTCAGTGATCAATAGGTTAGAAATCAGATGTCAAAAGTCACCATGTGAGGTTGGAGATGTCAAGTGTCCTCTGTGTTTGCAGGTCACTCTGTAGGATCACATATATGATTGGTGACCTCTGCCTTATTGTTTGTTTTATCATCATCCTTTTAAAAGGACAGTATTACGACCAGTGACAATGAAATTATTTTTATTTACAGTTCCAGAAATTAGATGTTTTCCTTTCTTTGCTCAGACACCAGATCTCAGTAACATGTGTCTCAATAATGCTTGTTCTATTCTCTTGAATTTTCCAAAAACATGCTACATGTAGGAACAAGAGTCTTCAAGGAGTTCATGCAAAATACTTATGAAAAACCATGGATGGATTTTAAAAACTTTCATAAAACAATATTTTGAAAAGACTTGTTTATTTTTACTCAAAAGAGTTACAAAGAGAGAGACACGGAAGATATCTTCCATCTGCTGGACCACTCCCCTAATGGTTCTGACACTTACAGCTGAAGTGATCCAAAGCCAGCAGCTAGGAGCCAGGAGCCAGGAGCTACTCCTGATTCTCCCATGGGTACAGGGGCCCAAGAATGAGAGCCATCCTTCATTGCTTTCCTAGGTCATAGGCAGGGAACTGGATCAGGAAGTAGAGCAGCCGGGACTCAAACTGGCACCCATATGAGATGCTGGCACTGTAGGCGGAGGGTTAATTTGCAACACAATCATGCTGGCACCTTGGAAATAATCTTTCAACAATTAAACTTTTCAATTTTATGTTCAAATATAAAATACTATTTTTCTATTTTGAATTAGTCAAGTGTGTACCCACAAATACATACATATGGACATGAGTGCTAGAAAAAATTACTGTATTTGAAAAGTTACTGTGGCTTTAAAAATATGAGTGACTTTATTGCAAAGCAGGGATCCACCGGTAGCTACTGTTTATATCTGTGAGTCTTTGGGTGGAGTTGAGCTATATACAATGTAAGACAGATGGAAGAATCTGTATCAAACCGTGACTATTTTCAGGAAGTGTAATTCTCGGAATATATTCCTTATTTATGTAATGCTATTAAAGGCTAATGATACAAATGGAGAAGAAGTATGTTTTTATCCAACTGCCTATCAGATTCATGTTTGAGACAATTTATGTACAGCGGATAACTTATCTAATGGGAAATAATTTTTTTATTGTTTTGATACAATTTAGTTGGCAGTGGGCTCTCCCCTTCCCTTTCTCCAAGTCCCCTCCCCTCCCCTCTGTTCTCCCCTCTAGGTTCATAATGTGTGTCCATCGTGAATTTTCCCAAGCCCATCATGCTTCCACTGGAGTGTCTCCCAGCCATGTAGGAGAACAACTTAAATGATTTCTCTTCTGTGCTATATTCTAATAAAATATGTTAAACCAGGATTAATATGTTTCCGTCAATGTTCTTTTTAAAAGTCTTAGAGGCTATTTTACTGTTAAATCAGTTATAACAGCTAAGAACTGCAAGGGATAAAACTTGTCTTGAAAGCATAATCATGAGATAGCAGATATGGAAATTTAATTCCATTGTATGTCATGGAAAGACATAATCCACATTTTTAGTGCGTGAGTTTGACCTGGAAAAGGCAAAAGGAAATCTTGAACATATTGTCATGTCTTACTTCTCCTTATCTTCATTCTCATATCTCTGAGAAATACTCAAGTATTCTCACTCAAAGGCTGCGTAAGTTCTGTTATGCATGTTTGTGTTATCTGTCATGCCCTCAAATGTGTTGGCTAGGTTAGCTGACTCTTGTCACTTAGCATGAACCTTTCTCTCCCCCTTTACCCTGTTATCGTTATTGTCCTGCTAATTCTAAGCCCCACTGGAACCTCTTAGTGTTTCCTAGGTTACACATCCATTTATCATATTGAATGGCTGCACCTTTTTCTGTTCCTGGAAAACAAAAGAAGCCAAAAACCAATAGAAATTAGTGTATAAAAATACTTAAATAATGTTGTTGAAAATGTAATGAATATTTTCGTGGGATTTTTTTTGAAACCCATAGGTATGACAGGCTTTCAAATAGTTCATAGAAAATATGTACTATGAAAAAATGAGCTTCTCTTTTCATTTTTCAACAAACTTTTGAAGTACCCTCCTACTGAGCATGATAAAGGTTTCTCTGGGAACATAGAACTGTGTTCCTCACTATCAACTCAATTCCTTTTCAACTCTGCCCCACTCTCATCTGTCAGTCAGGTCTCCATTCATTAGTCGATGTATTCTTTCATAGTAAGTTAACTGAAATGAAACAATGATTCAAGATAGTTTTGTAGCCTTCATTCAAGTACCATGATTGTCTGGATTTGAAGTTTGCTTGAGCAGCACATTTCCTTTCAAAAACGTTTAAATAAAGTTCGCTTTATAAAGTTAATTATAGGAAAAATTACTAATGACATCATATGTGTCATGCTGTTAAATATGCATACACTTATTTTGTGTACCCTAGATTTCTTTTAATTATGTTATATGAGCACCTCCTAAAACAGTAGATGATTATATTATAAAATAGCATATCATTCAGTAATTGTATCATTAGTGTGACAAGTCAGTCAAAAAGAAAAAACCTTTATAGTCATCTTTATATCTTTATAGTCATCTGTGCTTTTTTAGATTTCAAAATAATGCTTTCTGTTTAGGACTTTTTAACAGTTCCAAAATTATTTAAAAAATATAACTTGGAGAGAAATCCAAGAATTGTTACAATGCATCAATTTCACATATTTGTATGGCAAAAGAAAGAGGCTATTTCTACAAATTTTAAAACAAAGCAAAATAATGCATTAACTATATTATCTTTCATGAATTTTTAAGTCCACCTGAAATATACGTTCTAATATATAATTCAGTCAGGGAGTCGGACTTTCACATTAGGACTGCTTTGCTCCTTGTATGTTTTCCCATCTTATACTTGTAGAATTTCAATTGTAGCAGAAATAATCTTGTGGGTATACAGCAGTTAAGTGTTCTTTCTAATGTTTTCCAAGATTTCTAACTGGCACCAGACTAAACTTGATGAGTCAGCAATATTTTTAGGTTCTTTCTTATCATATTAGATTTTGTTATTAAATTAGGAGTAAAACAGTGCTTGTTTGGTTAATAGTAATCATATCAAAATTGAAAAATCAAATTCTGTAATGTGGCTCTGTTTCAATTTGTGTTCAGACTGCAAAAATCCCCAGCTACCTGGAAGCCAATCTGTAAAGTACTTTATCAGTAGAGAGAACGTTTTGTTGCTGCTAAAATGCTGCAATACAAGAAAGTTGTAATTTAAATTCAAGCAGAACCTTCTACAGCTTATTTGCTCAGTGATTAATTCTAAATTTAATTACTTCATATCAAAGAATTATCACAGGAATTAGTTCTGCATTATCCATATGAATTATATTTTATGAGTCAGCTAGACTCCAAAGTGGAATCATTTATGATACAAACTTCCATTGTTGTTACAAAAACAGACATAGAAAAAAATAGGAACATAAGTAAGGAAACTATTTCTCATTATACTTAACAATTCTTTATTTCTTCATATATTAAGTCTTTAGTGTATCACAGGGTGTGTTTTGTGATTCACCTGGTTTTGTATTACTTATGGTATCAGCCAAAAACAAGATTCCCGAGTTCTTGGTCAAATAGACTAAATTAGAATCCCTAGGTATGTCAATCCATATTTTCCCAGATTTCAAAGCAATTTTGATACTCAGTAAAATTTGGGAGCCATCATCTTATGAGTAAGGGCTTTGATAGCACCCTTCATGTATTCTTGCGAAACTCAGCCATTTTTATTCACTGATGGCACCAAAAGCTTTATTTGTAGCAAAAACTGATTCTGGTGCAGACCTGGAGATAAACCTGGTTATCTTATATAACTGAGGTGTAAGGCCACAGAGTGATCTCATTATCATTGCACCAGACTCACAACGCACAGGCCCACAGAGACATAAACATATCACTTTACCATTGATGTATATCCCGTCTGTTGAAGTCTAAAGCTAATCAAACCATTAAAGCACTCTGTCAACCACATTTACGACTCATTAAGTCCTGTCAGTTCTCTCCCTCATATCTTTTGAATCCATCCACTTCCATCCAATTTGTCTCTTCCTCTAGACTTAGTATATGTCTATATCCCCACTGCCAAGAACTTATTAAGTAAACATTCAAATTTTTTTTTCTTGACTCAATAATGGTCCATATCTATTAATGGCATGATGTATAATATAGTTTTAAAATGATGGGGGGAGGGGTATAGGAGGGGTGGGGGGAATCCCCAGTGCCTATAAAACTGTATCACATAATACAATGTTAATAACAATTTAAAAAATGCCTATGTTCTGGAAACAGAATCAGTGGATTACATTCTGGCTTTGTTCATTATTTTGTGACTTTAAACAATTTTGTTAAACATTTCTGTGCAATGGGACTCTTGTCCTTAAGCTACTTGTAACAACAGAATCTGTCTCCCAAGAATTTTGTAGTGATAAAATAAAACTATACAGTTATTGGTAAAGTGGCACACAGAAAATAAATGCTAGCTATTATTTTTACTTCTTTCAGCTTCAAGAATTATTTCTCACTTCTGAGAGGTCTCATTTTATCCATTTCAAAAATTTATTTCTCTCCTCTCTGCCACTGTCTTAGAAGAGTCACATTTTAGTCTAACTATAATGGATGTCTTGCTATACTCCCTATCTTTTCCTAAGTTTTTCTTTGGCTTTTTTCCTTAGCTCTGACATTGTTGGACATGATCTCCAGAATTTTTTTTTTTTTTGGCAATAAAAGGCACATTAATTAAGGTGTCTTTCTTACAAACAAAATAATTGGCCATCAAAATGCAGCACGACTCATGATTTTTATGTCCTAGTTCAGGATAAAGAAAAATGTGGTAGAAGAGTTCAATGAAAGCTTATATTACACATGCGAACAGGTAAGAAAAAAAGAGGCAACTGCTGTTCCACTTTATGGGTACACTGAGAAAAATACATCAGCATTGAAATATGGTAAAGAAGGTGATGTTAAACAGAATTGATGAACTTATAATGTTTGGCAATGTTTTGATGTTTTTGTTTTCATTTTCACTTCTTCCAAATAATTTCATTTCTTTTGTCAAATTCATCTCAGGCTCATGGATCGCAGGGTGGCATCATTTTACTCAAGAGGTTTTTGTGTTTTCTTTATCCATGCATTGTTTATTCAGTTGCATGATTTTCAACTCCATGGTTCTGTAGTTTATTATTATTATTGTTATTATTATTTCAATTTATAACACAGTTTCATAGGCTCTAGGATTCCTTCATCCCCTCCCCAAACTCTCCCCTCTTATTGAATTCCTCCATATTGTTACCATAGTACAGTTTATATTCATTTATGTTCCTTCATTGCAGGCATGGACCATGCAGAGTCCAGCATCTTACTGTCAACAGTTTCATTGGGAGACCATACTTGGTCTGAAAGTAGAGCTGGCAGAATATCATCCCCTCCAATGGAAAACCACTACACAACTTCAACGACAGGAGAAAACATGGAAATTTACAACATCATGAAGTTAATTGACATGATATTGAGTGACCAATATATTAGAAAATGCAAGTTCTTAACCACATCCTGTAACTACTTCATTGACATCTGTAATTTAGTTTATACACAACCCGCTGCTATAAACCTTAAAATGGTTATAGGGTACTATTCAGCTGTCTTGTGTCTATTTTCAGCTTTATATTTAGCAGCTTATAGTACTGAAGCATGATTTTTACTGAACTTTGCAAATTTCAGGATAGGCCAAACAGGCTTATAACTCTAACAAGTCATATGTTAATGACTGAGGAGCAGAACAGTTTTAAGAGGGGTGTGCATAGAAATCTTCAGTACCTTAGTGAGGAGTAACTGATCTTTGTGTCCCACCTGGTAAGTTATTTGGGAGTCCAAGCTGACTGTTTCCGGTTTTAAGTTTTCCTTATTAGTCTCTGTCTATCTACTGATAGAGTGAGACTGTTTACTAGAACTTCATTACAATTTTCTGGTGGCATAATTGTTACAACACCACATCTCATTCTGTACTGGAATTAAGAATTTTGTTGAAACAAAAGGAAATTCGACCAACCCACAAGTCTGTTAACTGTTCCCCAGGTCCAGACACAGAAAATTTCTGACGCTGTTCAACTTGTCCCTGAACCTGAAGCCAATTCTAACTGTTCCAAATGGTGACAATCCCATAGCATGTTGATGTCCGCTCCCTAAGGGAACCCCTTGTGCCTGTGCCAGGTACATGTCCCTGTCCCCCTCCACCCACTAGCTTTCTGCTATAGGTCACAGAAGGGTTGGACGGAACTCTGCCACCTTTACATTTCAGTCACTTCATGGACCAAGAATGAGCTGGTTCATCTGACACTATGTGGCACACAGCCACAGTTAAGAGGCTCATGACAAAGCTTCTCTGTTGAGGCCATGGAAAAGCTCTGTTTGCAAAGCAATCAGCTGCTAGTGATCAGGTCCCAAGGACTTGGACCATCCTCTACTGCCTTCACAAGCCACAAGCAGGGAGGTGGATGGCAAGTAGAGCAGCTGGGATATGAACTGGTGTCTATATAGGATCCAGGTTCATGCAAGGTGAGGATTTTAGCCAGTAGGCTACCACACCAGGCCCCTTTAACCCATTTTTGAGCCATACGTCAACTGTAAGCCTTGGGAAGCAAGTCTTTTTAAATTAATCTTGCTTGTTGTCTCTTGCTCACTGCACATAGTTTGAATCTGAATTCACACATACCCCCCAGGAAGAGCCTTGAATTTCTATTCTAGATAACATAACCTGTAGTGCAGTGCTGCAAGAAGTCTTGAAGAAAGAAAGACTATTTATTGTAGTGTTGAGAATATTTTTTAAAGACTTATTCATTTTTATTGGAAAGGCAGATTTATAGAGAGAGCAGGAGAGACAGATAGAAAGATCTTCCATCTGCTGGGTCACTCAACCAGAGCTTGGCCAATCCAAAGTCAGGAGCCAAGAGCTTCTTCCAGGTCTTCCATGTGGTACAGGGTCCCAAAGCTTTGGACCATCCTCTGCTGCTTTCCCCAGCCACAAGCAGGGGGCAGGATGGAAGGTGGAGACACAAACCAATGGCCCATTTGGAATATCAGCACTTACAGGTGGAGGATTAGCCAGTTGAGCCATTGCACAGGACTCTCAACATATTTTTGTATTGTTAATGTATTATCATAAAAGATTTCTTTGTACATGAGCATAAAGATAATTTTTGACTGGGTTTATTTTCAAAACATGAAAATTATTTGCCATTGTGGCAGATTCACACCAGATTTTCACTCGTACTTTCTTTCCTGTATTCGCCATATATGCATATTAATACATTTAACGATATTCCACAGTTCTGAGGCACTGTTTCTTTTTTGTTTTTTTATCCATATTCCTTCCCCTTCCTTATAATGGAAACATGCCAATTGATCTGTATTTACATCCACTGATTCTTTTTTGCTTCAAATTTAAATGTGTAAATCACCTTAAGCATATTGCTCATTCCAGGTACTATTTAGCTTCCTATTTTTTTTAAAAAAATAATTTGTATCTATTTATTGCTGTAATATCTTTGGGCAATTACTTTCTCTGTCACTCTTTAAATTCTTTACACATAATGGTCTTCTGCTCTTTGAATGAATTAAAAGTTAATTTGAAGTCTGCCTAGTAAGTAAAGCATTTGGGCCTCCTGAAGGATACTTTATATTTATCGTGTTTTTCCCCGTGAATAAGCTTTATCATCTTATTCGTTATGTATTTTCTGATTTTGCTAAATAACATCATGTAGCAATTCCAGTTGCTTCCAAAAGTTTGTTTTCAGATTTGTTGTTTGTGTGTGTGTGTGTCAATTTTGTTGAATGATTCTGCAACGTCTGTTTTTGTCAGACGGTACTAAAATCTCTGCTACACTTCATGGTCATATTCTGATTGGACAGAGATTTCCTTAAACAATTTGAACCAATTTCTCTCCCATTGTTTGATCAGTGACTCTCGATATATGTGTGTGTTGGCTGCAACTCACCATTTTCCAGAGAAGCATCTTTTCTCTTTCCCTTAGCTTTCACTTACAGCTTAAATGAGCTTCAAGGTCGGCCAGAAGTGAGCTTTTGTGGCCCAGAAGAATCTTGCTTGGGCATGTTTTCATCCGAGCATATGTGACTTGTCTTCTAGAATCCCAGGAATAGTTTGGAGCATACTAAAGCCCCTATGATAATCCAGTTTCCATATTTTCCTTTTAAGTTTTTCATTTGCTCATATTTGCCCTAACATTTGTTATGTCAGGCAACTGTGATAATTAACAATTACCTTTTATTGTTTTCAGGAAACATGTTCTTTGCACCTAGAAATCTGAGTCAGTTAACAAAAACAAAACTTCTATGAGCGAGAGCTATAGAATGCTGCCAAACACTTCAAAGATTAGCAAATCTTGGGGAATGTGGTGTGTCTGGGAAGTTAAAATCCACTATTCTACTTTCCTGCGATTTCTAGGCTAATTTTCAAAGTTTCTAAGGCTACTGATTTTCATAGTTAACAAAGAACTGGGTGGTACATCTCATATCAGAGTTCCTGGGTTCAAGTCCTAGCCCTGCTTTTGATTCCAGCTTCCTGGCAACAGGCATCCAAAGAAATAGCAGGTGGCATCTCAAGTATTTGGGTCCCTGTCTCCCATGTTTTTCCTGGTTCAGTTGAGTCCCAGTTGTTGCAGGTGTATGTGAAGTGATCCAGCAGATGGGAGATCTCTCTTATCTCCCTAGCTCTCAAAGAAGTAAAAAAATAAATAAATAAACAGTATGTTAGTATGCCTTAAATATCCTATTTATACTAAAATGCACTTTTTTTTCTTGCGTAAACAGAGCTTGAACTGAAGCTATCTTTAATTCTCAGTGTTTTGACAAAGTTGATTTGACAGTTTTTGTTTTTGTGTTCCCTGTATCTACATTGGTTTTTATGGATAAGCTTTTTCACAAATTCTTTATTCAGTGGGACAGTTTTATTTAAAAAAAAAGAGAGAGAGAGAGAGAGAAAACAAGCAAAATCAGCACACGCTGCATGTTTCAACTTGCCTTCGTTTGGCTGTGTTTCCAATAAAAGTTCTGTTTCCAAATCTTGGGCAGCAGTTTTGGAAACTTTTCACTCTGCACACCACCCGGGGCCACTCAGTTCTTTGCTGTGCTGTGCAGTGTTGCATCAACACATGCGCAATTCAAATTTCACTTCACAAGTTATTGCCACTATAAGGGATCCTATTTTCCAAGTACTTCTACTCCTTGGTCACCCCCAACTCCTGTTTCTATGGTCATCTTACTTGAAGCCACAATAATTTTTGCTCCATTTTACCAAAAACCACCAGTATCTGACTGTTTCTGGGGTCAGATGGCAGGAAAACAGATAAAGTAAGTAACACACTTTCCTCCTACATACTCCTTGGACCTCAATGGTCAATTCATCTGTTACCGACCCCCAAACCCCCAACACACACTCACACACACACACACACACACACACACTTTGAGGGGTTTCCCTGCTTGCTGCTGATACTCCACTATCATAAGGTTATGGCACTAGAAATGGGAAAAATACAGAGGACATACACTACTCTTTCTGGACCTTAGGCATCCTGCTTCCTGACTCAAGCTGGAAAGGGCTTTCCTTTGACTGTTATCTCTCTGTGATCAGGGTTTTGCCACAATATAGACTGAATTTCAGTCCACAATAGGACCCATGCAAGTAAAAAAAAAAAAAAGTAGCAATTCGGTGCTACATTGCTCATTCTTCCAATTCCAGTTTTGTTTCCCAGTGGTATTGCTACCATTTATTTATCAGATTCTGCTGCTCCATTCTATTGTCCAGGTGTTTTAGATTCATTTTGTGGGAAGAGAACCAGAGTAGTGTCAGCTTACTCTGTACAAACTTTTCCATTTTTGGAGCAATTAGATTTCTTTTGCTATTATCTAGTATAATTATTTAAATGTAAACCTATGATAGCAAGTTTGCTTTCACAATCAAATTACACTGAAGGCATGCATAGTATGTTTGAGAACAAACATTGAAAAGTAAAAACATCCAAAAAAAATAAAGTCTCTTTTGGAAAGCATTGGTAACATCCATTTTCATTTACACATTAAAGTATTGAAGGAAACACGCTCCCATACTTTATGTTATGAATAAGACCATCATTAACAACAAACTTCTTTCTAACTTAAGTTGGTCATTAAGTTAGAATACTGAGTTTTGCTTTGATTATCATTAACTTTTCTGGCAATCTCACACACAGGAAAAAAGCCCCAGTTTAACTCTACAAGTAGTTGAACACTAATTATGTGAGTTTTACACGCATTGCGTATATTTCTAAGATACCTATATACAATCTATATATTTCTGACAGGTCTTGCTATTTATATAACATACATCATCTGATTACCATCTATCTTTCATAATTTTAGTGATTATACATATCTGTATACACACAAATACATATCCACACACAAACATGTATACCCAAACATTATATTTCATGCATTAATAGAAGTTTCCCAAACCCCAAAGCCTGGACTAAGAAACTCTGAGCTAGAAATGAACACATAATTTCATATTTAAGCCTATCTCTCTCATCCCTGCCTGTGGCCTGGGAAAGCAGGTGAGGATGGCCCAAAGCTTTGGGACCCTGTACCCATGTGGGAGACCCGGAAGAAGTTCCTGGATCCTGGCTTCAGACCGGCATAGCGTCGGCCGTTGCGCTCACTTGGGGAGTGAATCATCGGCGAAAGATCTTCCTCTCTGTCTCTCCTCCTTCTCTGTGTATCTTTGTAATAAAAATAAATAAATCTTTAAAAAAAAGCCTATTTCTTCTGTGTTTCAAACTTTTATTTTCAGTTATTTCAGTGGAAATTTCTCCCTATGTGTTAGAATCACTTTGGATTGAGCTGTCATATCAAACTTGACACTTTAATTCATTTCACTTTTCATAGCAGCAAACTCACGAGGTCACAAAAAATAAAATCATAAGTATACCATTCTAACTCCTCATCTTCCTCCCCACTGCTAAGGCCCAAATGGAAGCCTTCATTACATTCTACCTGATGCATTTCCTTTTTTTTTTTTTTTTTAGGTTTGTTTATTTCTATTGGAAGGACAGAGTTGCAAAGAGAAGAAAAGACAGAAAGAAAAATCTTTTATTCATCTGCTGGTTCACTCCCCAAGTGACCATGATGATCATAACTGAGCCATCTGAAGCCAGGAGCCAGGAGTTTCTTCCAGTCTCCCTCATGGGTGGAGGGTCCCAGAGACTTGGGTCATCCTCCGCTCCTGTCCCACTCCACAAGCAGGATGGAAGGGAAGTAGCTGGGGCACCGGGACGTGAACTGGCACCCACATGGGATCTCAGTGCTTGAAGTGGGAAGATTAGCCTCTGGGCCCAAGAGTGAGTTCTTAAGTGGGCTGTCTGCCTCTCTATTCTTCCCTGCCCATATATTCCATCATATTTTTAGTTATAGTTTTCAAATACAAATCTGCATGTTGATTCCCCTTTCTGATGCCTTCAGTGGTTTGCAGAAGCAAAATAAAAATAAATCAGCAGAGTCCTATATGCTTCTCAAGTGAAATATACAGACCAAGATATTAAACAGAGAACTTGCAATGAAACTGGTTACAAATAAATAAATAACGCAAGAAAGCAAACAGTTGGAAAATGACTCTCCCCATGTGTAAGATGCTTATTGAAAGTAGCACTTACTAAAGTTACATTTAACACTTCTTAAGACATAACTGTCATTGGCAGGGCACAAGAACCTCTATTTTATAAACATTTCTGGTTGATTGTTATAAACAGGTAAGCTTGGACAAACACTTTGTCAGGGAAGGTATGGAATGTGACACACAAAGAGATATTAAAATTTGGCATCAGATTATTTTCCTAGTTCACATTTTTCATACAGCTTGTGTTCCAACTACAACTAGTTATTTCTCATTGTTTGAATGTACCACCCCTTTTATTCATCAATATGCCTTTCCATATCACCTTTATTTTTGGAATGTCTTTCCTTACCTATGTATCTGTTGTCTGTCTTCCTAATCTTGAAGACCAAGAGTAGAGGTCAGCTTTTCCATGCACAATTCATTTACTCTTTATTTTCCAGGATTTGGAACATTACATATCTCAGTCTCTGCCTTTAGGTTGATGGCATGCATAGGCTGTTTTTATGATTATTTATAATTCAGAAATTTCATGGAAAAACTGAATTGAAAGCTTATTTGGATGCAGAAGCATTTTGAAATAGTAAATACAATGGCTGTTCAAATGTTTATGGAAAGCATATACCATGAAAATATGTATTTCATTTTTGCATAAAATTATATTTTAATTCCATTTCAACAAATCTTTTGAAATATTCTTATATTTGTTTTATCACTTTAACACATACCATAATATGTTGTACATAATAACCACTCAATAAATATGTGTTAAATATTGGATGAGTGAATTCATGAATTCATGAATAAATGAATAAACTCATGAATAAATGAACAACCAAGGTCAGCGAATCTCATATTTAAAAAGAGAATACACTTATTTGCAGAAAGAGAGACATTCTGCATACATTAATTTGCAATTTATTTTAAAATACTTTAGTATATACAATGTCATGAAGGTGTGGTTGTGGGTCAATGTTGATCTATAATTCTGGTAAAGTGAGTTAACTTTTCAACTGTTTTTATTCAGGCATTCACATCTCTGGGGTTGGTAGTTACCACTCCAAGGACACACTCAGAGTCCTTGAAAGGTTTCTATCTCTATGTCCATAATAATGGTCTTCAATTAGTATAAGAATTTCTCAGGTGAAATTAAAAAGGTGAAATTAAAATACTTCAAATATGGTAATTGGCAAGAAAACTGTAAGGGAATCTCCATTCTTATGTGCAAGACTCTGGAAAGCTCAGTCAACTAAGACCCAAAAGAAACTCTTTAGATCCAAGACCACATATTTAACATGGGAATCTATTATCTAATGTAATTAGATTTGCTGATCCTCCATCGAATTGTTGACATGTCCATTTCCAGTGAAATTTTCATGCAATGTGTTAACTGTATAAAGAAAATACATGACAAGAACCTCCAGAGAACATGCAAGACAAGGTTACAAGACTATTTTTTGGTGCCGGACTATTAATTTTTTAAAAAGATTTATTTATTTTTCTTGGAAAGTCAGATTTACAGAGAGAATGAGAGACACAGAGAAAGAGTTTCCATCTGCTGGTTTACTTCCCAAGGGACCACACTGGGTGGAGCTGAGCCAATCTGAAGCCAGGAGCCAGTAGCTTCTTCCGAGTCTCCCATGTGGGTATAGGGTCCAAGGACTTGAGCCATTCTATACTGCCTTCCCAGGTCATAAGCAGGGAGCTGGTTGGCAGGTGGAACAATCAGGACATGAACCAGCATATATATGTGATCCCAGTACATGCAAGATGAAGACTTTAGCCACAAGGCTATTTATTGCACTGGGCCGAGTTATGTTTTAAAGTATGGCATAGGCAGCCTCAGCCTCCCTTCCTTTGCAACAGATCATCTGGTTATGAGGCTTGATAGTGGCAGAATACTTACAGCTTCCACTTCTGATATCCCTCCACAACTCTCATGAATGTGAAAGGATTGCACATATGTGGGCATATGTTTTGTCTCTTTTTTCCCAGTACCATAAATATCTAGTATTTGTTCTGTACATTATATAGATTTTATGATAGCATACTGCTCAATTCTTCACATGTATCTTCTAAATATAAGAGCATTTTCCTATGTTAGCATAATATAATTATCCCATTCAAAACCATTAACATTGACATAGTATGATCTAATATATAATCCATAGTCATATTTCTTAAACTCTCCCAGAAATGGCCATACAGATCTTTATTTCCTGATTCAGGATCCAATCAGGGATCATGAATTACAGTTTCCCAGTCTCCCACACAGGTGGTAGAGACCCAGATTTTTGGGTCATCTTCCTCTGCTCCCGTGGATGCATTAGCACAGAGTTGGATTGGAAGTGGAGCTGAACTGCTGCCCAAATGGTAGGCCGCTATTGCAGGTGGCTACTTAAGCTGTGGCACGATAATGCCATACCACATGATTTCTCTTAGAAGAGAATGACATATAGAGATGAAGATGTGGGGTCTAAATGTTCTTATCAACACTGGGATGTAGATGCTTCTACATTCATTAAACAAAGCTCTTCACTCATTAGTTCATACTGAGATAACTTACTGCAATCTAATTCCAGAGGGTTATTTATTACCTGTCTCATATTTATATTTTCCTATTCCCTGTTACTTCTACCAAAATTAAAAAAAAAAAAAAAAGATGCACTCATTTGCTGAATTTCACAGTTGGCACAGAATAATTTTGTAATTACACTGCATACTATGACAAACTTGCTAAAACAATCTTGATGACTTTGTAGTTCTTATGTATTTAAAATATATTCCAGTGAAGATATATAGTCAGATTAATATGTATTACTGAATATGCTTGATTTTGTTATCAATTTAATTAATAATTAAATCTGCTTAATAATCAATTTTAGTTTTTCAAAATTCTTACTAAATCATAGTGTCTCAAACATTATTTTAAAATCAAAATCATCTAAAAACTTAATATAATAAAAAGCCTCATTCTCTTTTATATTATTCTTACTGTGTTCTCAGTGCCCAGCACACTGTATAAATAGCTATAGGTGCTTCATAATTATTTTGAAAGATTTAATGAATAAGAAGAGAATGCAAGAAGGTACACTCTAGGGAAACAAGAATAACCCTTAGTCCAATTTCAACACAAGTTCAGGGTAACAACAAGCATTTAAAACATATTAATACTCTGACCCCGGCTCTATCCCAATTACGTTTTATTCTAAAAATAAACTACATGTATATGGAGAGAAAGAGAGTGAGACTGCATTTCTCTTGCAAAGAACAAGTTAGCCTTGATTGAGCAGATGGAAGTCAGTTACCTAAAGATATGACTGCATTATTCCCCCTCTGTCCCCTCATTGACTCCCAAAAATAGAGCACTAGAGAAAAATGCAAATGTAAAATCTGTCATTTTGCATTGTCTTCACTTTTACTGAATTGCTTTTTGTCTACTGATTCTTCCCTTTTGAAATATCTTTTTAAAAAGTTCAGATTATATGCATGTCCTCCAAAAGAGCTATGCAATCTTAGAATTCTAGGCATCCACTCAACATAATTCTCCATTGATACTGCCTAGATAGAATTTAAGATGCTTCAAGAAAGTATGCAATAATCAGCCTAGTAAAAAAAAATTGCCTTTATGTTTTCTTTGTAATTTAGTCATTTTACATTTTAATTAATAACATTTAAAAAGTTACAGACCATTTTAAAAATAACAAAAATATGAAGAAGAAAAATAACTCACTTCTAAACATTACTTTTGGATATTCAAAAATAGTTTAAATTTTATTTTCTAACACTTAACATACATGCCATCAACTTCCAATGAACATAATTTTAAACACGTATGTGATACTTAATCACACAGAAATAATTTTTTTTAATTTCCTCCTATTATTTATTGGTCACTTCAGTTATTTCTGATATTTAGATATCCTAGCATTTTAGGTCCTTTTTCCTATTTTTGGCATTGTTTGTTCAGAATAATCTCTTAGGTGTAAAATTATTTGGCCAGAAGTAATGAAGATATGCAGACAAACTGGACATTTCAAAGAAATCTTTAAGAATTCCAACAAATCTAGATATCTAAGGACGCCTAGTTTGATGCTATTTTAAATACTCTCAAGTACCTCATAACACAAACCTGGGAAATGTATCCAGGAATAACTGCTATTATACTTCGAAATTGAAGTGCTTTTGTCAAACAATGGAGTATTCCGATGCCTGTCGTTGAGAATGTGTTAACAGTTTGCCAAGATGTCATCATTAGGTTTCCATTGAGTTGTGTTCGATTTACCCCTTAATTCACAAATATATTCATGGCATTATGTTTTAAATGCCTATATTTCACTTTTTTTCTCCTGCCTTAATCCTAGAATTATTAGAATTCCTTTTTTAGGGGCCCTGAAAATCCAGTAACATTTTGGCTTACTGTTGCACATTTGCCATCTAGTGGTTAAAGAGGGAAATTCCAGACTTAAACCCTCCAGTTGGAGGAAGAAGACACTTGGAGCCCACCCCTCTCTCTCCGCCCCCAACCCCCCCCCCCCCCCCCCCCCGCCCCAGCCAGAAATCCATATCAGTAGAAAGCAGGTGTTGTGGATAGCACTCAGTACAGGTGGGTAGGATCGCTTCACGGGATGTACCCATTTCAGTTAGAAGAGCTTGCCTCAAAGCGAAAGGGGTCGCAGGAAAGGCACACAGGCTTCTTTCCCAACAAAAGCTCTTCCACCATCTGCATCTCCTAAACACAAAGTCTGCTCAACAAAATAGGATGCAAAACGATATTCAGGTCAGCTTTAAAATGAAAAACAAATCACCAAGGACACTATTATATTACGAATGGAAGGAAGGAAATTGTTAGAGTCTGTTTTCATGTTTCCACTGCTAAAAATGAATACTTGAGACTAGCAAATTATAAATATAGAGGACAAAAAATGTTTTCTCACTGTTATTCTGGTGGGGAGTCCAAGCTAAAAGTTCAATCCGACTTTCCAGTGAAGTTCTAGCTCAATTTCCAAAATGGTGTCTTACTGCTGCACAGCCCAAGAAGGAAGAATGTCAAGGCAGAAGAGCAAAGGCATCAAACATTACAGAAGCCTCTTTTGAAAGGTCTTACTCCCAGTCATGGGAGAGAAGTCTTCCCGGCTTAATGGCCTCATCAATACTTCATATCTATTTCCTATCACTTGATAATGTGGACAGCACCTGAATTTTGGAGGGAGCAATTTAAACCACAACACCAAGGAACCTCATCTACCTAGCTCCAGAGACTAGCTATTTATCAGATAAATGCTTTAAGGAGCCCCATATCTCATTATACCCCCTAATAAAGCTGCTCCTTTTTCCCTATCAGCCAGCTGTTTACTTTCTACTTAAATGGGATTTCCTATAAAAGCACACTTACCCAGATTCACTGTTTTCTTTGATAGATGTGCTTTCTATCTCTTTTTAAAAATTATCGAATCTAATGAAATGATACTCATTTAGAGACTGATCCATGCAATAATTATGTTATTCTCTCCAAAGACATATCTCAGAGACACTGAGATGCATGGGGGACAGTTAAGGCCAAGGGTTGAAATGATTTTCAACTCCATTGGGAATTCTTTTTTCTTGCCTTAAGCATATAAGCTTCAGGGCGGATGAAGAAAATATCAGACAGTGGGCAAATTCAACAGGTAAAGCAGTATATTCAGCAACAGCAGATTTATTTTACAATATTGAGCTTGAACCATTTCTGGGTAATCAGTTACATATGCCATGTATACAAATTTACAATCTATATAAAGACAACATACCTTAAAATGACACAAAGAAAGATGACCTTCCACCCCCACTTCAAATATTTATACATGTGTTTTAAAAATGTATTCACTGGGTATTCACTTGACAAGCAGATAGCATACTTAAAGTATGAATAAGAACTATATCCTTTTATGTAGTCTTGCATTTGAATATACAATTTGATCATATTTATAAGAGTTTGATAAGATGTAGTAGACATCACATTCACTAAGACACTATTTGAAATAATCAGAGTGTAGCTGTTCCATCAATGCTGGTGAGGTTAAACTAATGAAATTAAAGTTCATCACGGTGATGGAAAATTATGCATCCATTAAAAAGAATGAAAGCAGGGTTCTATCAGCCAATATAGAAAGCTCTGCAAGCTATAAGTGGAAAGTAAGGAAATAATACAATAATTTATTTACACATATGAAGCATATATGCAACTGTAAGATGCTAGACATCCATTAAGGTAACATCTCTGTTCTCCCTGCTGGGTGTTACTTAAAAAAATGCAAAAAGTACAATAAAAACGAAGTCGAGATTCGATAAGCATATTAAATTCCTTCTCAGTTTCAAAGCCTAGTTTAAAAAGCCTTGATGTGAATTTCTACTATATGTAGCTTTTCAAAAATGAAGGAATGAAAAGAAATGTCAAATGTTTATCCCGACTTTTCTTGAGGGATCCGCATTTCAATTCAAGCAATGCCAGAAGCTGCAGTCTTCCGAGGAGATGACCTAGGTACTAGAGCGAGCTTAGCATCATCTTACTATATTGTGAGCTTTTGAAGGAAACAGAATACTCAATGATTTTTTTTTATTATATATGCATTATACTAAGTATTCATTCACCTCCACAGCTAACCTATGACGCCAATACTAGTATGATTGTCCCTTTAGAATCATACTTTGACAGCTGCCTTGTGGTGACCTCTTCAAGTAGTGCATTTACAGCTTGGAGTCTCAAGTTGTGACCTTTCTTATTTTTATTAGAATGTTTCTTCCCAGTGCATCACCTTAGAAGCTGGCATGTTTTTCAAAGGTAGTATATTAACCTGTATAAAGGTATTTATGCTTGATTGGAAGTTAACTTGTGACCCTTATTGGAGAATAGTTACTTATTTAACAAAGGCTTTTACAAGCATGGCACACATTTCAGTCCTTGTTAATTAACTAATTCACATGATGGGCACTAGCAGTCTCTTGGTGGAGCACACATTCATTAATCAAATCATACATAGATATGCATAACTTCAAATGCTGATAAATGCTGTGAAGGTAAAACAATGTGCTCTGTGCCGCTTGGCAAATCAGGCAGTTAGTACTTCCCTAAAGAAGTGATCTCCAATTACAAAGAGTAATAGGATTAAACCGGATGTATTTGGAATGAGGGCATTCACCACCTGAGTAGACCATGGACAAAGAATAGCCATGGAGAGAGAGAGAGAGAAAGAGAGAGAGAGTTAATGACGGAAAGAGAAGTGCTTTGCAGCATTATGACTCAATTTAGGTCGGAGACTAAGTCTGTACTGGTGGTAATTGGTGTGGTAGTGAGTTTTGTCTCATGCTCCTCAAACAAAAGGGAGTGTAAAGTTAGGCCTAGGTGTGATGACTGCAAATGGTTGTGTGTTGAACTACCTTAGAGAGAAATAATCACACTGTAAAAATCACACAACTTATAAACAACCTGCATAGAAAATTATGAGATAACTACAGTGAAAGAATAAAGAAGAGAATTAAACATCTTGCAAAGAGAATAGTGTAGAAGTCCATGGAAACTGACCAGCACAGGGAAGAAATTAATAACAGGAGGGAAAAGTAAAAGGCTAAAAATGCTGGGAAGGATAACCGTTTGAAGAACAGTCTCACTGAACATTCCTGTTTTTGTCTGGGCAATTCCAATATCGTCTCCTCAAAGGCCCCAACACCACCTAGAACCACACTGGTTTTAAGGAATCACAACATAAAATATGTGGCATGGCATTAAGTTGTTTGAAGTTTCAAGTACCAAATTTATTAGATACCAAGTAAGCTCACCTGACTTGGCAAAAAATAACTTATTAAAAATGTGACATCTGAAAAGAACAATTAAAATGTAAGCAAAATACTGAAAAGCTGAAAATGTTTCTTAGTTTCAGAGCTTTGGAGTAGAATATATATATGAGAAAAAGGATCTTGACACTTGCCCTTCAGCGTTCTGATTTACAAATGTTTAATTCTAATAGTTTCAGAAGTGAAACAATGTCATTACACTTTGGCAGATGTTTCATTTGCCAAATAAATCTCTCAGATAAAATTTTAAGAGGGTCATGATGATTTTAATATTAAAAACACATTTAAAAATCGTCTGGATTCCTAAAAAGACAAACACAGAATAACAATCAAAATATGAAACTAATTAATCATTTAGCATTCAAATGATTGGAAGTTATTATTGGTGAGCTAACTTCCTTATAAAAATATATTTTATTTTTTAAAAAATATTTATTTTATTTTATTGGAAAGTCAGATATACAGAGGAGGAGAGACAGAGAGGAAGATTTTCTGTCCGTTGATTCACCCCCAAGTGGCTGCAAAGGCCAGAGCTGCACCGATTCAAAGCCAGGAGTCAGAAGCCTCTTCCAGGTCTCCCACACGAGTGCAGGGTCCCAATGGTTTGGACCATCATTCTCTGCTTTCCCAGGGCGCATGCAGATTGCTGGATGGGAAGCAGGGCTACTGAAATTAAAATCGGTGTCCATATGGGATCCTGGCACGAGCAAGGCGAGGATGCTAGGCCATTGTGCCGAGCCCTTATTTTTAATACTGTTTACAGAGTTGAGAACGATGCACACCCATGTGGGTCACTGATTAGAGCGGGATAGGTTGAGCATGGACAAATGTTTCTTTTTTTTTTTTTCTTTTTCTTCTGTTATCTGCAAGAAAGGCAGGGAGAAAGGGAAGGGGCTACTGCCAAACTACATCAGCACCCAGGAATGGGAGGGGATTACTTGATGTCACCTTAGAGATCTCGATGTGAGAAAAAAATGTTCCAAGGGTGTTACTTGAGTGGTTTTGACAGTTCTGAAATGTCATTAGCTTCATTGCACCAGGGTTGAGTAAGTCTTTCCAAGATCTATTGGTTTACAAGATCCACTTGCTGCAAAGCTTGACCAGAGTTGTCCAATCTGTTCTGCTTTCCATCATCTGACAAGACACTTGATATCCTCTGCTGGTCTAAATGGGCTGCCTTTCATGTCCCCCCATATGCATCTGGGCATGCTGTCCATTGTACAAGAATCAACAACTGATGCCTAGTTCCCAATACATGCACTCCAAGGTTGGGCCACATATACTATGATCATCCTTGTGGTCAGTTTAGTTTCAACTATTGAGGAATTCCCCCAAAAACATCACATGGGGGATAAACCATACATGATTCTTGTTTGCATCAGCCAGTGTGGGGTCTGGTTCAGGCCACCACCTGTATCAGCCTATGCACACATACCGATGAGAGTCAGTTCTGCTCCCAACCCCATCTCCCACGCAAACTGAATGATGCTGCAGACTAGCCTAACCCAGCCTGCCACAAACAGAATCCTATGCACAACCAGTGGGAGCTGCAGCCTAGTTGGGGTAACCCCCAGTAACTGCCACCAGGCCCACCTCCCAGCCCAGGTTCCTCCATGTGCTGGCATGTGCAGCAGTCAAGTCCAGCCTGTCTCACTTCCCATCTGGTTTTTGTACACATGTATTGGTGCTACACCTTAGCTTAGCCCAATCCACCCTCAGACCTAGTACATGTATATGTTGATGGGTGTAGTCACCTTTGTCCAACCTGATATGCCCCTAGGCCTGGATCCCATGCTCACCAGTGGGAGCTACAGCTCAGCAGAGGAGTGCTCACAGTTCTGCTATTACGCCCACTCCCAGCCCTGGGTCTTGCACTTTTCCAGGGGGTACTGTGGTCCAGCCCAACATGACTTGTACTCAGTCCTGATACTTGCCAACAGATGCTGTGGCAAATCCCGGGTGGCCCATACTTCTTCTGGTTCTTGTCTGTGCCAGCGGATGCAGTGGTTTAGCCTAGTCCAACCCTCCCCCAAAACCAGCTCATATAAAGGCTGGTAGATGTTGCAGACCTGCCTAGCCTGATATACCCCAAGTTCTAGCTCTCATACTTTCCAGTAGAAGTAGGGGAGTCCTGAAAATTCCTCTAGACTTGCAGCCAGTCCCTGGTCTTGTGCATGCCAGTGAGTGTTGTGGACCAATCTGGCATTGTCCAATTCAACTTGGCATCCACTGGCGGGTGATATAGCCTGGTTCTGCCAGGCCTACCACCAATTCCAGCTTATGTTGGCAGGCATTACAGCATAGTTCAGCCAAGCAAACCCCTAGTCCCAGCTCTCATGTGGACTGGAAGGTATTGCAGCTCAACCCAGGCCACCCCTGCCTGGTATGATCCACACACATGCTGATAATTATTGTAGCCTGGCCTGGCCTAGATTGCTCCAGCCTAGGCTCTCATATTCATCAGTGGGAACAGTGGCCTAACAAGAGAGTTCCCCAAGTTCCCCTTTTGAGACAAACTCCCAGTGCTGAATCTCACAGTGGTTGGTGCTCACCCTAACCTGACCCAGCTCTAGTCCTGGAATTTACTCGCAGTTACTTTGGCCCTAATCAACTGGCTGTACCCATTACAGCCCCCACTGATAAGTGGTTACATCCCAGCCCCACCCAGCCCAGCCAAGGTTAGCCGCTCATGTGTACTGGTAGGTGTTACAACCTAGCCCAACCTGTCCTGTGCCCACTCTGGGTGCTGAGACTTCAGCCCTGTCCAGCCTGATCCTAGATCTAGCACACATACATGCCTATGGCTGTTGCAGCCATTTACAGCCCAGTGCGCCCCGAGGCTTGGCTCTTGTGCTCACCAGTAGAAAACAAAGCGTAGAACATGAGTCCCCTTAGTTACTATACCAGGATCATTTTTGGTGGGGTCCGCTGATCACCTAACTAAAAAAAAAATACGCAACTATGCTGGCACACGGGTATAGTTAACACAAGTTTGGCATCAACCAGGCCCAAAATGCATGCCAGCTATTGGCTACTTTTCTCCCAGCAGTGGAAACGTGCCTAGGTATAAGGCAGCCTAAGATGTTGCCTACAGCTGAGGTTAATTTGTTTTTCATAGCTTAAATTATTACTATGATAGTGAAAAGCTATAATAGATTTTGAAAATATATGACTTAATATATTATTTAAAAAGTGGTCCATCTATAAAGTTTTGAATGTATATCTAATACCTCAATCTCTATCTTTTCTATTTGTACTGTGGTTGTGCTACATGTAAACAGAATGTCAGTCAAATATCTCATAGTCTATTCCTGTAGGCTGAATGGTTCTGGAGAGCTTAAGATGAGATTGTTTATGCAAACTGTATAAATAATGTTGCATATTCTTCCATATCAATCTTTATTTAGAGCCATACACAATAATAAATTGAAGGGTAAACACTTTGGCATAAACCATTTATTTCTAATCACATGAAACAGAAAAGACAAATTGAAACTTCACTAAAGGAGAAATTAATTGAATTAAGGTTTTGAGTGCATGCAAAGATTAAAAATTATATTCGTATATTCAGTTTCAGATTCTTGACAATGACACACAAAGTGCATGGGAACTTCTTTCTAAAAGGATAAAATATTATTACTGGATGTGTTACTAAAGGTCCGGGAGAAAACTCCAAATAAGCATTGTTTATGGTAAAATTCTTGAATGAAAATCTTATTTGGCAGCATTCCTCAATGTACACTAGAATAGCTTAAGTGGGTGAACAATGAGATTTCCTAGAACATAAAATAGTATTATTTCCACTTGCATCAAGATACACCAAAGTATCAGTTTGGTATGACTATGACCATTTTTAAAGATTTATTTATTTTTATTGGAAAGGCAGATATACAGAGAGGAGGAGAGACAGAGAGGAAGATCTTCCATCTGATGGTTCACTCCCCAAGTGGTTGCAATGGCTGGAGCTGAGCCAAATCGAGGTGAGGAGCTTGGAGCTCTTCCGGGTTTCCGACATGGGTGCAGGGTCCTAAGGCTTTGGGCCGTCCTCGACTGGACTGCTTTCCCAAGCCACAAGCAAGGAGCTGGCTGGGAAGCGGGACTGCTAGGATTAGAACCAATGCCCATATGGGATCCCAGCATGTTGAAGGCGAAAACTTTAACCTCTATGCTATCGCACCATTATATGTGCTTACATGTTGGTATGTGTGTGTATGTGATATGTTAGTTTAGAAAGGATTGCACAGCAAGAAATCATTATCTCTAGTTTCTCATTCTTGCAGATAATATGGCTCCCAAATTTGTGCAGGTGCTTAATCCCCAAATTCATAAGTTAAAACAGTTACAGCGTTTAGGAACTAAGTCTAGTGTGGAGGTCCTTAGGTTGTTGGAATCAAACCCTTGGAAGGCAGGTCTCATGAAGGTATTCATTACATAAGTCTTGACAGTTGGACACAACCAATCTCTCTGTTTCTTGGCTCACCATGTGATCATTCCTTCACAAATGTTCTGGCATTGCCATCCTCCTCCTCACCACATGTCTAAATCAATATGGGATTTGAAAACCCCCACCTTGGACTGTGAATCCAGAAAACCATGAAACAAAATAAACGTCGTTTCCTCATAAGTAGCATGTATCAGGCATTTTGTCATAATAATGAAATTCTAGTGCAACAGGTATTTTCTCTTACAATAATCTATGACATTTTATTGTACATAATGAAAATTTTAAGCTGAACACCTTTATAAAAACACACTTTCCTTTGCACCTTGGGTTATAAGGAAGAATCATATCTAATTGTTGCAGCTAGATAGATGTCAAAGAAGCGTATGAATACAAAAATATTGACTATATAGTAAAATTGAAAATTTTGCTTATGATATATGAAAATGCATTTCTTCCTTCCCTGTAACTGTACACTTTTTCTTCTCTGATTTAATTGGCAATCACATAGAATACACAAATGTACACAAATACCCATTCACTAGCTTAAATCATATCAGTCTAAACTTGTCTTCTGAGATTGTACAACTGCGATGCTTCTGAATTGGAAATGTAAAGTAGAAAAAAAAAGCAGCAGTATTAGAAATTTTGGTGGAAATCCAGCCTTATAAGGCAAATTACTTATTACACATCTTTGGCTTATCTACATTTTTGTCCATATGTTTCTCTGGCATTGTTCCTACTCATTATAAAATGTGCCAGCTTTACAGGGCACTAACCATTCAGAAAAGATGACGGCAGATGGGGTATCTGGATAATAGCATGAGTGCTATTACCTTGGAAAAATACCATCTCTCTGTGATATCTCTTATTGATTGTCTCTGTCATCTTTTTTACATCTGTGGCATAGCAAAGGCTGCATATATAATCTTTGATCATCAGGGTGAAAGCGCCTTTGCTTTCACGATCTCAGCACCTTTCAGTCTGGAATGCATGAGAAAACTAGAGAAGAGTTGATATGTAAGAAAATAGTACTAGTTAATAAAAAGGCTTAAAAGATACACAAGTCAAACAATAAATGCAAAAAATAGGAAGATGGAGCACTTTGCTTTAATGTGCTCACTACATTCTCCAGTGGAATTTTAATGTTTAAGAAGAATATAAGAGGAACAACACAAATGGACTTTGTAAAATCTGTGTGAGTCTGGATTAAAGTACAGCAAGAGTAGAAAAGTAAATATTAATTTGTATCATTATAAAACTAGGAACAGAATGGCCTGTAGCCTTGACAATAATTTAGCAAAAATATTACCCTTTATTTTCTTGTGTGGAGTGAATAGCATGATACTCTCTATGATAAAAGTAGCAGATATACATGTTAGTGTCACTGATATAAATGCACTCATATTCACTAATGTTCTACTACCTATTCACAGAGGACAGCATAGTAGACTTACTAAATAAACAATATTATATTTGTAGTACAAATATAGTCTCTAAAATGTTATAAACAAATTGTTTATGTGATTCTTTCACATGGGCAACTTCAGGAGTGACATCAGCAATATGGGAAAATATGATTCAATCTGAACAAATACCTAAGCTTGAAAATGTATTCACAAGGAACTAATGAATCCAGATTACATTATTGCACCTGTACAACATAAACAAGAAAAGTTGTATTAAGAAGAGCAGGAGTGACAGTTTAACATTGCCATGTCATCCTTCCATAGAGCATCTAAAATGGTCCTTGGAAAGAACTCACATTTCAAGGGATAGGAACAGAGGGCTATTGCACCTCCTGTTGCCTTATCATCTGATTTTGAGTAATGAGGAAATTAACTCCCCAACGTCCCAACTGTCAACAAAAGGGAGATTACCCCAGGAAATCAGAGATCACCAATCATAGATTGTCTAGTCTTATAACTTGAGTTTTATTTCTGACTCTTAGAAACAAAGGTCTGTTTTCTGATGGCTGTCCACTCCCAGTCAATCTACAATCTTAAGGTTTTTTGTTTCTATTTTGCCCTTTTATACACAATCATACAAGCACCTATACATATATACAATGATTTACCCTAGCATTTATGACACTCGAGCCATGTGTCAGAGTACATGGATTTAACACCAAGCTATAGCTTCTGACTACAGCTTTCTGGAAATGCAGTTATATCAAACAAAAATATTGTTAGTATTCATCCACCTGGGAGGTTGTATTTCTACTTCCCAGCTTCAAAAAACTCAAAATACAGGAAATGTGGCCATTTGGGGAGTGAGCCAAAAGATTAGAGTTCACTCTCTCTCACTCATTCACACACACTCTCTCTTTCCCTTTTTCTCTATCACTTGATTGTTAGCCTCTAAACATTAAAAGTATATAGTCCGAGGGGGAGGAGCCTTTTCTGGTCCTTACTTAGTTCCAGCTTTGGATCTCCACCCTCTCATGCAATGACCAGGAGGGTCGCTCCGGAACATCCCCCCCCACCCACAAAAAAAAATAATTAGAATAGATAGAAAAAGAAATACAAGGAAAGCTTAGAATCAGGAAACGGTCAGCGTGGATTCACATATACCTTACTAGATAGGACACAAAAATTAGTTACTCCTCTCTAGGGTATTGAAGATTTCTCTGCACACCCCTCCTAAAACTGTTCTGCAGCTCAACTGTTGACAAATGCCTTGTTAGATTTATAAGCCAGTTTAGACTATCCTAAAATCTGCCAAGTTCAGCAAAATTATGCTTCAACACAATAAACTGCTAAATACTAAAATGAAAATAGACACGAGACAGCTGAATAGTACCCTATAGCCACTTTAAAGTGCATAGCAGCCGGTTCTGTGTATAAACAAAAAATGAAATGTCAATGAAGCAGTCACAGGAGGTGGTTAATAATTATTAATATGGTTTTAACATATTGATTATTCAATGCCATCTCAATTAAATCCATAAAGTTATAAATTGTTGTTGATGTTGTGTTGGGGCTTTCAATTGATCGAGATGATATTCTGCCAGCTCTACCTTTAGACCAGAGATGGTCTCCCCAAGAAACTGTTGAATTTATCTGGACAATAAGATGCTGGACTCTATGCTTGGTATATGTTTGCAAGGAAAGAATCTGGACTTAATTTGATCTGTAATACTACAACAAGGTGGAGGAATCCCCCATGGGAGGAGGGCACGGGGCGGGGTTGGGGGAATCCCAGAGCCTATGAAACTGTGTCACATAATGCAATGTAATCAATAAAAAAATCTATCTATGAAATACAAAAAAAAAGTATATAGTCCCATTTCATTTTTGTAGCTGTCATGTGACTCCATGTATGTGTACAAAGTGATTTATATATCTTTGCACTGCTGTCAGCTTGACTATGTATTTTTTCAAGTGTGTATTTTTTCAGGAATAGCATTTTTAGGGCAGAAGAGGATAATAGGTATTCAAATTCTATTGGCAGCATATAACTCGGCCTGAAATATAACAGGTAAGCAAGTTTTAGTAAATGAATAAATGGACTGAATGCTGCAGTTAAATTTCATGACTATCTGAAGATGCAGAGAAAAAGAGGACAATAAACAAGAAAAAAGACATGGATGCAGAAGTCTAAAAGGAGACAAAATTTCATTTTTTTTTTTACTTGATACAAGTGTTAGGCAACATACTGACCTTCAAAGTAGGCAGAAGAAATCAAGTGCAGAAAGTTGTGCAACCTTCCATCAACCATCTTTTGCTAAACAGAACTAACAACCAAGATTATGATTCTATGTAACTCTACCAACCAGTATCACTTTAGATTTTCAATGCTATCCTTTAGTTATTTCCTTCTAGACATTTGGCTTCATGTTGGCTTCCTGCCTCGCCTCACAGCAACATTTAGAGTTGTAAGACTGATCATATATGCTAAAGTATTAGCTTATTAGAAAACAAAAATAATTGGAAGTATAACTCCAATTAAGTCATTATTGTTTTATTATTTTTAAAAAACATCCCTTTGAGAGACACACAACAGATCATTGAACAGCTCATTACATAAAGATGGTAATTATGGTTGGTGAATAAATTTTCAGAAAGACTGATTTGCGATCACTGGTTAATCGAATTTCAACTTTTTGAAAAAATTGTATGTTGTTAAATACATATGTAACATTTAAAATAATTTTGAGAAGTTCATTTGAGAAGCAGAGACACACAAAGAGAAAGGAACAGAGTTTATTCTCCAAATGCCCAAAACAAGTGGGAGCTGAGCCAGCCACTTGATCCAGGTCTTGTGGTAGGATCCCTTTCTCGGAAAAAGGAAAAAGCAACATGGCACAATCAGTAAGTCATCCCATCTCAATCCTGTAGTACTAGAGCACCCAATTAAAACGTTATGCTACAAGCTAAGCAGGACAAAGTGACTGCAAATATATATAAAGTAATAACTTACTGAATTTGGTGCTCAGCCTTTCGGTGTGAACCCACCGAGCTGATGCTAGCACAACTGATTTTGGCTTGAATGTCTAACTTCATATTCTTTCATTTCAATGCTAAAATTTTGAGAACAACAGAAACAAAAGCAGTTTTGTTATTGTTACCTTGTTTCAGTCTTGCCTCATAATCAAGTTGAATTAAGTCTTGCAGCCATTAGGGTCCTGACATTTTCAAAGTTTCCATTACCGGTGATTTTCAGTTGAGTGATTTCTGTTCCCCAATAATTTTAAAATGCACATGCATGAATCATGGCTAAAGTAAAGATTTTTTTTTGTTATATTATTTTTATTGATTACATTGCATTATGTGACACTGTCTCATAGGCTCTGTGATACCCCCAACCCCTCCCCATGCCCTCTCTCCCATGGTGGATTCCTCCACCTTGTTGCAGTATTACACTTCAAGTTCAGTTAAGATTCTTTCATTGCAAGCATAGAGTTCAGCATCTTATTGTCCAGATAAACTCAATGGTTTCTTGGGGAAACCATCTCTGGTCTAAAAGTAGAGCTGGTAGAATATCACCTCGATCAATTAAAAGCCACAACATAACAACAACAACAATTTATAACATTATGTAATTAATTAAATACTACTAGTATATGATAGCAACAGACTGATCCATGGCATATACTGCTTTGCATTTCATTACAAAAAATAAATACACTGGCCTAGCTTTGAGTGAAACCACCAGAAAAGTTTCCCTGGCAGGGTACTTGGATATTTATGGAGAATGTTCAGAGCAACGAACTTCATTAATGTTTAATGAAATATATGTTACCATGATGTTATAAAATAACTTAGCTTCTAGGAATGTTTTAAAATAAACCTTCTTACAATGTCCATTATAGTTCAGCCTAGCATTACTTTAACTATATTAAGCATAAATGCTTCATCTAATACATTTCTATCCTACTTTTACTTTCAACTTTAATGCATTATTTTCTGCTTTATTGTTCGTATCCACAATAAAATATTTTTGAAGGCAATTTTGAAAATATTAATAGAATACCTATAAAAAGTACAAGTATTTTTTCATATCAGAGCAAACCCTGGAATTATCAGTGATTTTTATTTCAATTTTTTAAGGATATATTTTGATCTTCCTCAGTTCTAATTTCTAACCAAATGACTTTTTTTTCTATCTCATGCAATCTTATGATGCTATGCTGTTTAAGAAAGTGGATGGGCAAAACGTTTTAGCAGATATAAAACAAAAGCTCACTGTATTGCAATGGGAATCAGATGTTAATATTAGCTGCTGATAATGGAGGTCTTGTTAGTTTCACCAAAAAATGAGAAATCAAAAAGCTTTATTATTCTCACAGGTTTGCTGTCTCCAATAAGTCAAGACATCTATAAATATTATGAAAATATAGTTTAATAATACTCTCTCAATTTACAATAATATTTTAAATTATATTAGTGTCATTGCTTTTAAAGATTATAGTGTCGCCACATATCCAATACTCTGAATATATTCCTATGGAAAGAATTTACAGGTAGGTATTTAAGATGTGTTATGTATCAACATAAGACAATTAGGGCACTTAGCAAATGACAAGCTGTTTTGGTAAACATTGTGCTATACTCACAGGCAAGTTGTGCTTTTTATAATCCTCCCCTCCAAATTTGTTAGAAGCACCAATTTCTGTCTGCACTAGGCCTTCCAACTCGTACTTTCTGGCAGACTAAAAAGCATACATAAACATGTTCAGAATACATGATTCAAAACTAATGGGACTGCAGATCTGTAGCACTGCTCAAATGATTGTCCACTGCCTTATTAGATTAAAATTATTTTATATTGTACTAGGAAAGCAGAGATACAAAGATCTTCCATCAACGTACTCATTCTCCAAATGTCTGCAAAAGCAAGAGTCCATCCACATCTCCTGTCCTTGAGGCAATGACCCAACTATTGGAACCAGCAGCAGCAGCCCTCAGGATGTACAACATCTCTAAGCTGGATTGGAAACAGAAGAGCCAGGACTTGAAACAAGCACTCCTGTATGGGATGCAGGCATCCCAAGTGACATCCCATTGCTAAATGACTGCCTCAGATTCTTATTTTGTTCATGCAATGCAAACAGGACTCCTCCAAATCTGTATAACCAGTTATCTATCTTGAACACTGTGCATTTCTCCTGTAGAAAATTATTCCTTATGTTTAGTTAATAAACCTTGCCATACAGATTTTAATTATTATAGTTGAAGTACAAAGTAATCACCTCTCAGTGTTGCCTCCTAATCAGGAGACTTCTATGATACAGAAGACATTACATGATTACAACTAACGAATTTCATGTAAATTTCAATGCTAGCTATAGAAGCACCATTTTGTCATTATACAGAAATGCCAGGTAAACCAATCTAAGTAGCTTATCTAGATACCATACATGTCCATCTTTGTAAAAAAAAATACTTCAAAGAAAACTTAACACATTGAAAGACACAAAGATCATTCATTTGAATAAATATTTTTGACCATTTAATATTTACCAAGCATTATTCTTTGTCCTGAGCATGATTTAAGTTCTCATGGTCACATAAGCAAGAAATTATTAAATATGAACCAAAATTAAAGTGTAGTATTTGCTATGGAATGAAAATAGATCTTATGAATGAGGTCCTTTAAAATATGAAAAGACATTATTTGAAAACATTTATAGGAAAAGGGAGGAATGTTTCCGTTTTGGAAGTAGGTTTACAACTACAGAGTTATTATAGTTACTTTCTTTCTATAATGTTTTTACAGCAGAGATGCAGACAAAGACCAGAAAATAATTTGTAACTGGAAAAGTAACTGTGCTACTGGATAATTCTGGCTGACTGAAACTATAAAGCAATTCAACAACAGAATGTCACAGGAATTAAAGGCACTTCTATTGAGTCAATAAGTCAATATGTTACTTTTACTCTCCTGAGGAAACCAGCATGCTACTTGGACAATTCAAGATATAGTAACATTTTCAGTAACTATTGAAAAAAAAATAACCCCGAGAAAGAAACGTTTAGAGTTTAAAATCATTTTTTCACTGTAGTGTACCATAAATTTAAGCAGAAAACATCAATAGAGTTCAATGATACTAGGGAGGATAATTTGAAAAGACAATTTCTGGTTGCACAGAGTCAATTCTGGTTGTGCTGAGACTTGATTCCTTACCCATTTAATACTTTGTAAAATTGATTTGAACTTTATTTTTCCATTACATAATACAGTGTGAGCTTGATACTTTCATCATAGACTTAGAACTCTGCTAATTTTATAGAAACTATGTACTCTTACATATATTATTTGAATGTTTTTACGTTTAATCATTGAAATACAATATTATAAATATGAAGTTTATTGGTTCACAGAAAGTTATTAGATATTGTCTACTCATTTTGTTTCTCCACAAGATAATGGATTAATGGATAATACAATTTTCACCAAGAGAAGCTGTATTTAAGTTATCCTTTAGGTCTTCAGCTACTAAAATGCCTTTGATTCCCACAATCCCAGCAAATGAAATTAGGAAAATGAATATAAACAAACACCTAACATCTTCACTCATTGTGATTGATTCTGAACTACTCCCTACCATTTTTCTTATTTACTGATATTATAACAAGGATGCTTTGAAAATTATCATAGACTGATATAACCAAGATCTAATGCAAATATAGATGCTACAGACATGTAAGCAGCACAGGCCCACATATGCACACAAACTCTCTAGCAGTTCATTGTTTGCTATCTTTCCTCAATATCTAACATGGAACCTTTGCAATCTTGATGTGAATACCTCATTTGCACCTCTGCTCTGATGGGATATGATACTGTTACAAACTCAGTGGATTCAAGGGCCTGCTTGACTAATTTATGCCAACATGCATCAAGTAAAAAATGTTCTAAGTGTTGGAGCTGAGATAGTTAATAAATCAGACACAGTTTCTTTCTTGATGGAGTATTTATTCTAATGGACACAGATTGATTGACTATAGGTAAATAAGTAAAGAGATAGATACCTATATCCAATACATATACACCAATGAGGGTACTACAGTGTTGGTGAAAAATGGAATTTAGAGATTATTTTAACATAAAAAGCTTGAAATCCATGCACTTTTTCATAATATGCTTTTTCACAAAGACATTTTTTTTCAGAATATGTTTTTACCCTTGGAATTCATACATATATGAATAATGTAGATTTGTCTTTTTTCCTAGCAGTTTGAAATGACACGGCTGATGGATAATTATATAGGTAGACATAAATTTATATTCACAAAGATGTTATTTTGTTATACTACTCAATTTTTTATTTTTAAATTAGTTTGAAAGGCAGAATTAAAGAGACAGAGACAGAGACAGAGAGAGAGAGAGAGAGAGAGAGAGAGATCTTTCATCCTCCAGTTTACTCCTGAATGGCTAAAATGGACACGGCTGAGCAAGGCTGAAGCCAAGAACCAGGAGGTTCAGTAGGGTTTTTCATGTGGGTAGTAGGGCCCCTCATACCTGAGCCATTTCTCTGCTGCTTTCCTAAGCATATTAGCAGGGAGTTGGATTGGAAATGGAGCAGCAAGGCATTGATCCAGCATCCATATGGAATGCCCACATTGTAGGTTGTTGCTGAAGATCAGCTCAAGCTGAGTTCAGAGCTCTGGAAGGGTGCATGAATTGGTGAAAAAGAAGATAAGAAGAGACATGGACCACTACGTGTGGTCTTCATAATGGAAAACTCAAAAAAGCAGCTTTCTTTCTTTACACAGAAATCATCACAAGCTTTTGCACAACATCCAATGTTTCATTTTTATTTCATGGTTAAAAGAATGATTACAAAAACAATTCTAAAAGACATTATTATCATTTTGCTTCAAAGAAAACAGTCTCAGCAAGCCATTGCTCATTCAAATTTGCAGTCACCTAGCTGAGGCCAGGAACTCCATGGTTAGCAGCACATGCAGTTACATAGTGACAGGTGACTTACGTGTATTCAAAATCAATTTCCGCGAAACTTACACTGATATTACTTTTAAAATCAAGAGTACAAACTTAAAAAGAAAGTTCATAAATGAAAAGAAGTTATAAAGGAATATATCATAGATTCTTATTACATTTTATAATCAATTATATACAAACTACCATCACCTTTGTTAAAGGGCAGTGGGAAAGATCAGGGTGGCACGGCCTTTCTATAAAAGGAAGGCCTTCACAAGAAATACCTTTTTAGCTTTTCAAGCTATGTTCTTTCCCTAAATGTAAGTGCCAATATAAGATAGAAATTTCAAACTATTTTCCTTTAGGGTCTTAACAATATTTATCTCCCTTTCAGAAGATGCCCCATATACTTTCTGCTTTATGTGGTGACAAGCCAAAATGACTGTGTTACTCCATGTGTTGCAGCAATTCAAGGCTGTGCTGTAAATAAACTCTCTGTATCTCCATAATTGCCATCTGTCTAAGATATTATGAAGCAATTTCTTAACATTACACATTCTCTGAACATCACACATCTTAGGGTAAGTTCCAGGACAAAAGTGGGCACATAATAAGACATTTGGGAACAGTAAAGACTCAAGTGTACTATCATATGCTTTTAGCTGCATGTCCTTATCTTAAGTTGCAAAAGACCCTTTTACCATAACATGACTGATGAAATCAGTCATGAAATCAGTTTCAGGTATTATACAGTTACAAAAATCATTTCATATTTGCAGAAAAACAATACCATCAAGAGAATCCCAAGAAATATCAAAGGGATGATACAGTGTTAGTACAATGGGGTGAGGCAGCAACGAGGTGATTGGAGAGACATTCTGCTGGGCCTTGCCATGCTGCCAGAAACTCCTCATAGCTTTGCCAACAGTGGGGCAACTCTCCTTACACGTTTGCACCATTTGCCCAACTGCATGGTTTCCTGCAGGTTTCCAGCTTAACCTTAACCTACAATGCCACAGTGCTTGCCCTTTGATTCTTTTTTTTTTCTGATAACCACAGATTTTGCTAATAAAATCACCAAACCAGGAAAAAAAAGCTACTATTTTGGCCTAACAGACTAATCCTTTGTCTGCAACTGTCAGAATCACAAATGAACTCTGCTTCATCTCCTAGCTGCTCCAGTTCTGATCCAGCTCCCTACTTATGGCCTGGGAAAACAGTGGAGGATGGCTTGAATCAGTAGACCCCTAAATCCAACTGGGAGATCCGGAAGAGGCTCCTGGCTTTGGATCAGCTCAGCTCCAGTCTTTGAGACTATTAGGGAGTGAACCAGTGACTGGAAGATCTTTTTCTCATTGTTTCTCATTCTTTCTGTAAAGTTGCCGTTCAAATAACAATAAATAAATCATTCCTTTTTAAAAGCTATTGTTTACTCTCATTTTTAATGAAAATGATCATTTTTGACAAATAATTTGGGACTAGACTCTTTGTATAGGAATTTTTTGAAAGAGGTGATTAAATTGTTTTGAGCCTTGTTTCCATCTACATTGGATGTGAAGAAAAATTGAGATGGGGTGGTTGTGCAAGTTATGAGACAATAGTCTTTTCTCTTCCTTTGTCTTCTCTATATATCAAAGGAATAAATCCAAAATAGATCACAGCCTTTCAAAAAAGATGTGCGACTATCACTTTCCTTGATTTTGCTGAAAGGAGCTGGCCTGTCTGATCCACTTATAAGAATGAAGCAATAGGGCCCTTAGCAGTAGCCTAGAAGCTAAAGTCCTAGCATCACATGCGCCAGGATCCCATATGGATGCTGGATCTTACCCCAGTGGCCCCGCTTCCCATCCAGCTCCCTGATTGTGGCCTGGAAAAGCAGTGGAGGACAGCCCAAACTCTTGACACCCTGCACTCACATGGGAGACCCGGAAGAAGCTCTTGGCTCCTGACATTGGATTGGCTCAGCTCTGGTCATTGTGGGCACTTGGAAAGCGAACCAGAAAATGGAAGATCTTCCCTGTCTCTCCCTCTGTCTCTGTGATTCTGGCTTTAACATAAAAATAAATACATCTTTAAAAAAAGAAAGCACAAAAAATATTGACTTAAGGAAAGAATTGCATTGCTGCTTCTTGATATCCAGGGCCACACAGCAACACAGAGTTAAGATGCTTTTCTAATCTTGAGCTGTGTGAAGGCATGGACCCTGCTAGGATAATCCATGGCACAGTGTTTGATGACAGCAAAGTGTCATGAATGGGGAGAAGCAAAGGAGAGTGTGGGTCACCCTCTCTTCAGGTTAGCTCTGGAATGTGGAGGCCATTGAGAGGTAAACATTTAACTCATCTTCAAAGTAAGGTAAACAACTAGCTAGTATAACAGCTAGGTTGCATGCACCTGCAAATTCTTAGTCAAGCAGATTGTATGTGCCAAAAATAGCTGAGGCAAATGCCAGGAATAGTGCACCTCATAGTTTACTCAGCCAGTGAGGAACCAGGGGAGGGAACTATATGTTAAGAAATAAAGTTTGATAATCTACTGTAGGTGTGCTGGCCTACCATGCATCATGTTTTGCCTAATTGTTAATAAAATTTAGCTTTTCCTGGATCTCACAGAGAGGAAGGAAATATACCAGTCACAACCATGCATATGGGAATGAAAGATGACACAGCTGACTTGCAGGGCAAAGCAATTCAAAAGGAGTGGAAGGACAGATGAAGAGAATGCACAATGACGTGGAAAAACTGCTTAAATGGTATGGTTTCAAGAGTTTAGAATTACCCATGACTAAAAAAAAATGGTATTGCATTATTTTACCCCATCTTTAAAATTTCTTTTTTCTCCAATCAACAGGTAATGACTAGATTCTAAGTTGCAGGCACTGTTATAAATATATAAAAGTGGAGCAAACTGACATAGGTGAAGGAGATTACACAGTGCAGTAAACCAGGCAGTTTCTGCAGGAGGGATGATAAGGTGAACTGAACACAGTGTCTGGCACAAAGCATGAATCCAATATACTTTGTATTCATACACTGAATATAATGTAAATGATGTAAAATTACATGACTGTAATGATCATTTCCAGGTTTGATAAAATGCTGCCATCATTTGTATATATTTCATTTGGAAATAATTTTGAGTAAATCAAGTACTAATTATGTTCTGGAGAATGTAAAGTCTGTCATACTTATTTAATCTTCACAGTAGCCTTAGGAGGTAGATTTTATTACCCTATTTTATAGATTCATATACTATGCCTCAGACATGTAAATAATTTACCCATTGGTAAAACTGGAATTTGAATAATGGGTTATTTTTATTTTATTATATTGCTCCAAGGCACCTGGCATTTCTGTCAGATCATGCTACTTTCCCAATATCATTGGGCTAGTGTGGCATAGCAGTCAACACAGCTTTTGGGATTCACATATCCCATGTCAGAGTACTGGAGCTCAGACCAAAACTCTGTTTCTGATTCCAGTTTCCTGTTAATAAACACCCCAGGAGTCAAAGGTGATGTGTATTTATATGACCAGTGCATGATAGAAGACTTGAGTTCCTGGCACCTGGCTCTGCCTTCAACCAGCTGCTTTAAGCATTTGCGGCTTGATACAATGCATGGGTGATTCCTTATTGCTTGTCTCTCTGCTTGTCTGTCCTTCTCCTTTTCATATAAGTAAAATAAGTAAAATTTTTAACCTACGTAATTGGACTATATATTGCAGTTTACAAGAAGGTCATGTAATTAACAGCCACAGTGAAATTTGCAGTTCTGCATTATTTTAAATTTCAAAACTAACTTTATATTTTACACATATATATCATGTTTTTGGCAGGGGGATATTAGATACAGATATATAGTCCTTTAAAAGACTTATTTATTTCCTTGAAAAGTAAATTTTACAGAGAAAGAAGGAGAGACAGAAATCTTCCATCTGCTGATTGACTGTTCAAATGAGCTCAACAGCCAGAGTGGAGCGGATCCAAAGCTAGAAGCCAGGAACTTCTGGGTCTCTCACGTGGGTTCAGGTGCTCAAGGCCTTGGGCCATCCTCTGTTCAGGGAGCTGGCTAGGAAGTGTAGCAACCCAGACAGGTGCCCATATGGAATTCCAGAGCCACAGGGTTGAGGATTAGCCTTATGTACCACCTCACTGACCGTATAGATAGTCTTAATACTTAAAACCAGTTCATGGAAAACTTAAGTAAAACGTATGTTTATTTGGTGCAAAAATTTTGAAATCCAAGCATTGTTTTTTCATGATATATATTTTCCATGAAGTAGGAAGGGAAGATATTCTTTACACTTTTTCTGATTACTGTACTGCTTTTCAATATGCTACGCTATCTCAGCAGTCCTTAAACGATGCTTTTTTCCTGTTCAATTTCCATCAAATTATAGCTTAAAATTTAACTCTTCTTTAGCATATCTGCTGATAACACTACACGTCCTAAAATCAACTGCATTCTCTACCTGCTTTCTATAACTCAGTGTTTCATACAACAGTAACAGATAATATTTGTTATCTTATACACCAGATGTTGTTCCAGATACCATGCACGTGCTGATTCACTTGGAACTCACAACAACCCATTGAGGTAGATTGCACTGCAGTTTGCATGTTATAGGTGAGGACACTGAGACAAAAAGAGATTGTGTGATTTGTCTAACTGTTAAGAACTACTCCAGGAAAGGAATCTGGAATTGAATGCTGACAAGTGGCTCTAGAGGGTCTGCTTTCCTACCCACTTCATTTTGTACTTCCTAAGAATTATTTTCCTTTAATTATGATTAAAGACTGCTTTGTTAATGTTTTTTTATTTTTTATTTCTTTTTCTTTATTTGTGCTGCTATACACATCAGATTACTGCCACATTGCCCATATGGTGGCAGGTCAGGGAATGGAGACTCATGCGCATAGACACTATAAATCAGTCATCTTTTCTGAGAATCTACAGATTTTTTAAGAAACTACAGATACTTTTTTAAAGATTGATTTATTTTTATTGAAAAGCCAAATACACAGAAAGGAAAAGAGACAGAGAGGAAGATCTTTCATCCACTGAATCACTCTCCAAGTGCCCACAATGACCAGAGCTGAGCCAATCCAATGTCAGGAGCCAGTAGCTAATTGCAAGTAGCGAATTGTGCCATTCTACTTACTTAAAAAAAAAAAAAAACATTCAGTGGCTCCCCTGGGTATGGGACAATGCTTTCCAAGTCTGGCTTAAATAAAAATAACCTGGAAAACATGAAAACATGTAATCTCTGAAGCCAGAGAACCGGAATTTTTAACAAGTTCTCTGAAGGAAGCTGATACATATTCAAGGCTGGAAAAAAACGAGCTTTGGGGATAAAGGCAGTCTGTTCAGCTTCTCATTCCAAACTTACCTCCCTAGTTTCCCACTGTGGCATTTGCAGCCTTATCTTCTAGTAACACCATTTCAGTCTTTGCCTTCCTAAACCCGCCAGCACTGGCTTTGCAAAGAGCAGACGTTCAGTATGGTTTCTAAATTGACCTTGCTATTTCAGTGTTCTAGTCCACTAAGCTAAGTAGCCACGAAGGTGTTGTACAGAATTACATTGGTGTGTGTCCTTTGCTTACTCTGCTAGTTCTCCTTTCTTCCCTGTCAAATTTAGTGCTGTCTGAAGAGTTAACTTTAAATGTGACATTCAGTTTTCCCTAGTCATTGAACTTCAGAGAATGGTCACAGCACAGTGGAAATTCTTCATGCTGATAGCCTTCATTCTGAGAAGGGCAACTCCCAAAGCATGGCAAAATCCATAACTCAAGAATTTCTCCCATCGTTGCACATTGATGACTACAGTTTGGGGGTTCAAAACACATTCTTCTGCTGTTTCAAGAAGCCTCGAGCTTATCCACATTCCAAATTATGTCCTAGATTTTAAAAGACATACAAATACCATGTACTGTTTTCTCTCTCTTCAATCTAGAAGGCAGCAAATGCTCTTAAGCCACACACGCGCTTCCATTATTTTTGTTCACCTTTCAGTCTGTTGAGATCTTATTGTTCTTTTTTCCCTTGAAAAGAAGTCCATCTTCTGTAAGACAGTTGTCTCCTGCTTTCCGTGTGCTAAGAGCCGCTCTAATGGATGAGCCAAGGTAACATTATGGGTAGGTTAAGTGCATAAACTAAAGAGGGAAGATGTCTTGAAAATTCCAGGAGAAATAAGTAAAAGAATACATTTGATCAGTAAAATGTGTCCCTGAGGGGACATCTTTTTTTCTTCTGACTCAACCTTTCATAGAGGGTGACTTTTCTCTAATTTTAACACACATCTATATAGAACAGCAGTGGCTATGCATATGTTCATATGTATATTTGTATGTATTCAAGATCACATGTGTTATACTGTGCATGAGAGATTAATTGCTTGAGAGAGATAATAAAAAGAGGCTATTTTGTATAATATAAGCTTACATCTACTGTGATAGGAACAACAATTAAAAGCTTTCTTCTTCCTGAATTAGGCATCTATATAACTATCCTCTCCCCAGCACAGTACAATGGCTACTCTCCAAATGATGTTGCTTGCAATGTGAGTGAAGGGGCACTGAGGTAGAGCTGGAGGAATTCAATCCTCTCTTAACCCCATTAGCTGTAAAACATTCGTGAACTTCATAACCTCACAGAGTTAACCTTCTCATCTACCATACATGGATTCCGCAATACACATGCTACTGCCTCTATACAACTCCACATTTACCTTTTCCTCCAAAGTGTGCATGACTGATAGATGCTCTAATATCATTCACTTTTCTTTCTGAGTATCTGCTATCCCTCCCTTAATAAAACGTGAAACTTCCCTCTACCTCTCATGGAATTTAAGGCTATGTATTTCTTACTTTAAATACAAAACTTTTTTTACTTCTACCTACAGTGAAATGTAGGAATTAATTAAAGATCACAAATGCTGGGGTTAAAAAACTTTTGGAAAAGTTAAAGAGATTCTTAGAAAATCGAAGTGGAAATTAGGAAATTTTAAGAATCTTTACTTTTCTTGTTTCTTGAGGGACTACAAGACAGAACAATATGCTCTAAGCCCTGGGACCATGGCAGAAAACAAATTAGGGAAAAAACATTCACTACAATGAAAAGTACAGTCTGTTAGGTAGAAATAAATTACAAATCAATATGTATACAATACTAGTATATAATGGAGTAAATACTATGCATAACAAGTACATAATATATATGCTGTAAATATATATATATAACTAATAATATTAATGTCTAGCTTTCCAATATATTTAGACACTTGTCAGTAACACTATAATTAATTATATGTCAAAATAGACTGTAAAAGTTAGAATATAAGTATAAAAATTATTTAAGAAAGTTACTGCATTTAAAATGAGAGGTTGGTGGTAGTTTGGATCAGAGCAATACCAGTAGAAATAACAGAAAGAGTTGATTTTTATGTCCATTTTAGAGGTACAACAAAAGGATTTTTTCAATGCTAGGGTACAGGATTAAGAGAAAGAACGGCATCCAGGATGAATCTAGGGTTTTAGACTTGTTAACTGAAAGTATGTGTTTTCCATTTACTGATATCCCATTCACTGATATAGAAAGGAGAGAGAAATGCCAAAGATCAAAGATTCAATTTTGGGCATGTTAGCTTGAGATGCTTATTAGAACCCCAGTAAGATGTCAATCTGGGAGTTTGATATGTAAGTTGGCTTTTTAGGAGAAAGATCTGGGCTTAAGATGAATATTCTAGAATTATCAGAAAATAACTTGCAATTACTTAACATTAATAAAAGCTGGAATACTGATTACAAGAAAGTGTCTGAAAGTAAAAGAAAAATCTAAGACTGAATCCTAAAACACTACAGGAAGAGAACAAAAGTAATAAGAAAATAGGGGATCTGGCATTGTTGTGCAGGAGGCTCCAGTCCCAGCAATCCCATTGCAGATTTAGCTTTCAGCTAAAGTGCCTGTGAAAGTAATGGATGATGGGAATAGTGCTAAGGTCCCTCAAGTGGTATACCTGGTTGGAGTTCCTGTTTTCTGGCCTTGGCCTTACCTGGCTCTGGCTATTGTGTCCATTTGGAGAGTGATGCAGCAGCAGACCTATATTTCTCTCTCTCTCTCTCTCTCTCTCTCTCTCTTTCTCTCTATCTCAATCTCTTTCTCACTCTGTCTTTTAAATAATTAAAACAAATCTTAAAAAAGAAAGTAGGAGTATATAAATTTCTGAAGGCCAAACTAAATAACCTTTAAGTTATTTAGCTTTAAGTAAATGGAAGCATTTCACCTGTATCAAACTTTGAGAAGAGATAAGTAATAATAAGCACAAGGAAAAGTGGTTTGAACAACATAGAGATGTTAACAATCTAACCAAGAGTAGTTTCAGGGCAACAGTATGAAAGCCCGAGTGAAATGAATTCAAGAGAATAGGAAAAGAGCAATTTCCAACATGCCTGCAGAGGGGCTTTGCTTTAATGGGGGAAAAAAATGAACAGCAACCTAAAGAAATATATGTGATCAAAAGGGTGTAGTTTTTTTCTGCTTGTAAAACATAATATGCATAAAAAATTTACATCAAGCCTAAGGATAGTTTAATAAATAATTATACAGGAAACAGTTATGTAACTACCAACCAAGGCAAGAAATAAAGCATTACAGCATTCTTCAATGTGTGTAAGTCATTCTTGATTGAAAACAATCTTCCCTATGTGCCTATTTTTAATATTTTAGCATTTATTTCTTTGAGAGACAAAGACAAAGGTAACTCACACCCGACACCAATTCTTAAAAGCCAGCAATGACTGGGACTGAGCTAGACCAAATCTGGCAGGTTTCCCAATAAATGTCCCAAATCCACTAACTTGAGCCATCACTTGTCATTTCCTAAGGAGGACATTAGGAAGAAGCCAGAATCAGGAGTCTAAGGTAGATTTTAACTCCACATACTACAATGTGAGTTGCGACAGTCTTAAATGCAATTTTAAATGCCCACATCTTTCCTTGCCCTTTAAAGCTAATTACCACTAACTTTCTCAAACATTTCTTTGATGTTCTTTATATTTTCGTCACATAACTATGTATCCTTAAACAATTATAGTTTCATTTAAAGTTATTTTAATGTTTAGATTCATGTAATTACATTATACAGATTTGTGTCTTTTTTACCAATGCTGTTTTTCAAATTAATTTGTTTTGCAGCTTTAAGTTACACTTGGTTTATTTTTACTGCTATGTGATATGCCATTACATGGCTGTATCATGATTTATATATATGTCCATCCTCTGTTGACAAATATTTGAAATTTTCTGGTTTGTGTCCCACATCACATTGCAACAGATAACATCAGATTTCTTTCTTTGTTTGTTTGTTTCTTTTTTTTTTAAACATCAGATTTCAATTGCAGCTACGGGCAGCAGTGGTCCTATATACCGGAGCAGAAGCTGGCCAGGCCAACCGAGTCAGCACTGTCAGTCATTCTCTGCAGGCTTCCTTCCTTCCTTTTTTATTTTTCCTTCAGACCTCTTCCTAGAGTTTCAGTCTATTACTGGACTTCCTTGCATGACAGGCAAGATGAGCTTAGGGACTAACTCTTTCAGAGGAGCCACTCAATGAAAGACAGCAAACTTTTGAGGGACAATTTTCAGGCAGGTTTTCATACTACAGATGAACCCCAGTTGCCAAAACTACCACTGTTTAATAATGCAAACTTCATTGCTTTCTCTTTCTCTAGCCCATTTTCTCTACTTACTCAACTATCCTTCTTGAGGTCACCTCCCAAATAAACTTCCTGAACTCAATCCTTGTCTCAGACTCTGCTTTCAGGTAAATGAAGCAAAGATAAGCCTTTTATGAATAAGGCAGCAATGTATGTGAATTCTTATAAATACTTCCTGGGCTAAAAATGTGTACAAATGTTTCCAGGGAAGATCTCAGCAAATATATTCTGGACAGAGATAGAAAAATACATATTTTAAGATTCCTGACCACTTAGAATCTTAGTTACATGGTCTTCATTTTGTTGCGTGTTATCACAAGCATATAAAACATAAAAATCTTTATTTTATGCGCCAAATATGACCCAAAGATTTTGATTTGTTAACCAGCCATGCACTTATATTTTTGCAGATGGAATCACTAGGTCAAAAGTTATATACAGTACAGTTTTCTATACACTGAAAAATATTTTTTCGGAGTTTGCGAACTCCCAGTAGCAGAGCATGCGACAACCTTGCAAACATTTTTATTTCTCTTGAAATACAAATATATCTTTACTTATTTTTTCCCAACCTGAATACTATTATACAGTTTTCTCCTCTAATTCTTTTTTTCTAGAGACCTCTGTGCAGTATGAATAGTGGAGGTGAGAGTGGAATCCTTGGCTTACTCCTCCTAATCTCAAGAACACAGCATTCTTCAGACACCAGTAAGTAGGATGTTAGTGGTGCATTACACATAATATTCTTTGTCAGATTAACAGTATTCCTATTTGTTATGTGTCCTCATTGCAAAAGCAGATTTTGTAACGTGTATTTCTCTGATTTTGTGGAACTACTTCTGTGTTATTATGATATGTAACAGTGACTGATTTTTGTGTTTTGAGGTAAACAATATTGCATTCCCCGAGAGAAATCCAACTTGACAGGTCCCCTGTCTGCGGGTTCTCAACCATGTTTGGGAAGGCCAGTGTGTAAAGAGAACTGCTTTCTTATTACTCACTAGCAAGGAGGTATTAGAGTTTGATTCATGTCTGCCATCTCGACTGTGGACAGGAGGATAGATTCAAGAATTAGATTGGAGAAAGCTGATATGAGCAAATGCTGTGGACAGAAACTTTTGACTGGAGTGGCTTAGAATCAGACTAGCTGGATAAGCTGGACTTTTACCTCTAAATTTCCTTGTTTAAGGGACCTCTAGCTTATGAAAGTGCTGTGGTGTACTTAGGTTCTGGGGCAGCACTGGTTTCTTTGATTCTGCTGGTTAGATTTTCCTTCTTTGATTGTATGATGTAGTTCTCTGCTCTCTGTCCCCTCTTTGCCATATCCTAAAAACCAGGGATTTCAAAGTTAGGATCAGACTCAACTAAAGGATATGCTGGGAAGATTTTTAGAAAGAGAATGGGGAAGTGTAACAAGAGGATTCGATGTTTGGGGCATCTAGAAGAAACAGTAACAGGGCTGTCCAATATGGAATGATGCTTTTCAAATGAGGTGAATTTTGCTGAATTTGGGTGAGAATTTTTGTGTTTATATTGAGGATTTATATGGATCCGTAGTTTTGTTTTCTTATGATGCCTTTGGTATTTATTGTCAGGGTAAAACTAGCTTCACAGAATGAATTGGAAAGTGTTCTGTTTCTTTGGTTTATTTTCTTTTCTTAACTATTGCCTGTGGATTACAATTAACATCCTGATTTCTAGCCTTTATAGTCTAGTCAGTTTGATGGTAAAGTTTTTGTATTTAAAGCTTAAAAAGCTTATGGAAGATGCGATGGTGCATTGGATTGACCTGCTGGGTATGAAGCCAGCTTCCCATCCTGAGTGCCTAGTTCATGTCACAGAGCCTCTGCCTCCCATCTAGGTTCCTGCTCAGATGCCTGGGAGGCAGTAGATAATGGTTCAAATACTAGTGCCTTGCCACACACGTGGACTCAGTTGGAGCTCGTGGCTTCTGGTTTCAATACAGACCAGCCATTTCAGGAATGAACTAGAGGATGAAAGACCTTTTCCTCCCTCCCCCAACCCCCCCATCTTTGTAGCTCTGCCTTTCAAGTAAATAAAAATAAATAAACATTAAATATTTTTCATAAACCCAATTCTGAGGAATAATTTGCATTGCTTTCCCCCCCATTTACATGTATTTTCTTCATAATTTTCTATTTCTTTACATACTCCATGACATTTAAATGAAAACGTAATATTCATAAAATATATTGCAGTACCCTAGAAATCAAATTCTGCATGCTCCTTAGGGACACTTGCTGCTGCTAATAGTTGCAGTTTATTTAATGATTCTTACGAACTAAAACTTTACATTCTATATTGTTGCCACCTGTGGGCATGGAAATCTCATTTCATTAGTTTAGTGCTCAGCTAATGATTTCAGAAATTTTTCTAAATGCCTGAATCCCATAAGTCAATCTTTTCCTGGGGACTCTGCTCTTGTTGGTACAAGCATTCAACACTGAATCAGGACAATTATCACATTGCCTTATCCTTTAACAGATCCATTCTCCTTGATGTAATGCTTTCCTTTCTGTTTGATTTATTACTGCTTGAAGACATGGCATGTGCCCTTTACTTCTCAAATATCATATCATATGATGGTCACAATATCTTTATGAAGTAGGTAATACTGCACTCATAATGAACTAGTTAAGTCTCAGCTACATCTATCAAGTGGCTGAGTTAGGTTATGGTCTAGACACGACTTCAGACTATACACAATTAGCCAAAACATATATTATTTTTCTTAAATGAAAAATCAATTATACAATCTTCTTTTCTGTCTGGATCAGGTGAAGTATGCTTAATCTCCTTCTCACGGTGAGAAACCACACATCTAAATATTGTTTGTATGGACACCTGAGGGGAGGAAAATTATTTTTGCAAAATAACAAGACATTCAATTTCCTTCAAGTGTATAAGTATTCAGCCCTGAGTTTTTCTCTATTCACAATGTGTAATGATAGCTACTCTGCTCAGTAGTTGGAGTTCTCACATCATTTCATTTTGTCTTGGAGCATATTTTCGCTTACTCTAAGCTCACAGGCTCTTCTCTTACCTTATCATTCTTAGAGGGGCATTGATCCTTATGAGTGTGTGTGAATATCTGCGTGTGAGTCTTACAGTTTCTCTTCTGCAGACAATCCTCATCTAAATCTCGACTTAGGTTTAAACAGTTATTCTGACTTTTAAACACTGTAAGAATGGATTTTCTGTCCTTGTCTGTACCTACAATTCCATGATGTGCTTGAATAGCAGAATATCAAATTTGCAACTGTCGCTAAAGGACTACACTACTGTAACAATATGGGAGGAAACAGTGGGAAGGGAAAAAAGGAGAAAAAAAAAAGTGGGTGGAATCCCTATACCTACAAAATTTATTATGGAAAATAATAAAAAATAAAGGGGAGAAAAAGATAATATCTATACAATCTACTATTCCTATTTATGGTACAGTTTGAAGGCAGCAATTTGATGTTGCTGTATTAGAATGGCTCCTCCAAGAAGCACATACAAACATGAAATTAAGTCTTAAAGAAAATTATGAGTCCTATAAAACACGAAAAAAACAATAGGCAGAGTCTTATGACTATGCAGCAGGTATGGCTCATTTAATGAAAAGAGTGAAAAAAGGAAGCGGGTTTCAGAAAGCAATGAAATCCTTTTTTAAATATATTTTTACTTTGAATTCTGAATTATGTGGTATAATTTAATATAGCCTGGGATTCCTCCCACAAAAACTCCCACCCTCCGACAGATAGCAATGAAATTCTAAGACAACATCGACCTGGCTGTTGTGGATTTAAATTTTCCATTAATAGAAAATATGCAGGGAAATGGGTCTGTTAAATCACCATTGCCCTATTTAGCAATTTGGACATGAATAAGCCAAGAGAAATATGGCCTTGGCAATAACATGATAATAGATCTGTTACCAGAAGCTTAAGTTGTCACTCAACTTGTACGTCCAACATTGGAATATTTATCTGGTACATTTTCATAGCTATCACAATCTAGTATACCTAGACTCATAACTCCCATGCATATTTATCTACATAATATATTAGGGCTCATTAAACAGATTGAAGGCAGATAATAACAACAAATAATTTCTTTTCTATTTGAAATGTTTCTTTATTTTTATTGGAAAGGCAGATCTAAAGAGAGGAGGGTCAGCTGGGTCAATCCTTAAGTGGCTACAACAGTTGGAGCTGAGCCAGTCTGAAGACAGAAGACAGGAACTTCTTCCGGGTCTCCCATGTGGGAGCAGGGTCCCGAGACTTTGGGCCGTCCTCCACTGCTTTCCCATGCCACAAGCAGGGAGCTGGATGGGAAGAGAGGCATCTAGGACACAAACAGGTGCCCATATGGGATCCTGCTGCATGCAAGGCAAAAACTTTAACCACTAGGCTACCATGACAGGCTCAACAAATAATTTCTAGAAATATGCAGCGTACAGAAAAATATTCCCAGCAGTAATTCAAGTGTAAATTGCATTTGCATATTTATAAGAAGAATTTTAATGTAGTGAAAAATATCACGCAAACCTCAGCATGTATGGAAAGATAAAATTGCCTGTAGCAAATATTTAATACTGAGGTGCAAAAAGTTTCAAATTTTTTAAAAATAGTGATTGTACATTTATATATATTTTACTACTTACGAAAGCAGGACATGAGCATGATGGCCATTGCTATACTCACGAGAATAAAACAAAAACAAGTTTACTGAAAAATTAACATCCAAAGAAAAAGATAAAAATTTAAAGCCTTGCTTCAAAGGATGCCATCAAGAAATTAAAAAGACAACCTACAGGATAGCAGGAAATATTTGTAAATATAAAAAATGTTTAAAGAAGTATTGCCTCTCGATATTTAAAAAAATAACTCAATTTAGAATTGGGCAAAGAATCAGAATGAATACTTTACATGAACTACCCATAATCAGTAAGCACAGGAGAAGTGTTCAGCATCACTAAGCAACAGAAAAATGCAAATCAAAATCAAGATGGCACACAGCTTCATACCCACTCAGATGGCTATAACCAAAAGAGTTCAAATAATATGTGCTCATAAAATGTGGCATATTTGAAAATAAAATGCATTGCGAGTCACTGAAGGAATATTAAAGTCACTTCCACAATATGGAAATTCTTTGAATGTCTCAACATTATTCTATGACACAATAATTACAGCCCTGGGTAACTGTGCAAGATAAATGAAAACATGTTAATACAAACATTAAATTTAAATATACATGGCTATATTTTTATAGTAGCCTTAAGATCAAAACAAGCTAAATTTCAATGAACCAATTTAAATGATAAGTAAAATCCATGCCATGAAATGTTATTAACTTAAAACAAGGAAAGGATTACTATTCCAAAGGATTACTAATACACATACACACAGAGAGAGAAATTTTCACTAGATAATGTGACAGAATGAAACCAATCATAAACGATCACAAATATATAGCACAGGCAAATGAACAGAGACTGAAATTGAAATTGCTCCTCATAGGTATGGCATTTGGAATGACACAAAGATTCTTCGATCTGAAGAGAAACTAAAGTAGGACACGCAGATTATTTTGGGGTTGTTGAATATATTATGGTGGTACTACAAGTTATTATCAATAAAGCTTTTACTTTAAAAAAAAAAAGTGGCAACAGCAAACTCTTTTGTGGTTCGAGTCCTAAGTATACACTATTTGAAACACAGCACAATGATGTTAGTAACACACCTATCAATTCTGAATAATAAAATGTTTTATTTAAATGCTGTTAGGTGAGCTGAGATGATTACTGAGTGTAATGTGTCCATGTGGACATTTCAACTCAGAAATTCAATTACATTTGGAAAAGCCATTAGCAATATCAGACAAGTTTCAATGAGCTCAGTGCTCAGTAATTACCCTAGAAAAGCAGTAATGTGTTGCCAAAGTAAAAAGAAAGCCTTAGTTCTATGCAGAAAGTAGAAATCTTTCTATAAAATGAGACACAAAAAACGCATCACAGTAATCAATGCCTCTACACTGGAACACCTGAAAATACACCGATGTTTAAGTGAGAACATTTATTTCCATCATGACAACACAGACAGAAAAACTGAATTTAAAATATGTTTTTCACAAAGTCAAGTTTGTATTGTATATTTTCTCATTTGAATGTTCCATTTTATTTTGTATTCAGAAGCAACATAAGATTTTCAATTGCACTTCCATTTTCTTTCCATTATCCCTTACTGTTTCATAACCCACTTTCTTTTCTTTACTGTATCTTCATAAATTTTTTTTGATGTACTTTTATTCGCAACATTCTCAAATTCAGCCCCCCAGATAGGTAAATGAGAATGTGAAGTCAAACTTTTCTTTTTTATTTTAAAGATTTATTTATTTTTATTGGAAAAGCATATCAGATTTACATACAGGAGAGACAGACAGATCTTCTATCCACTCATTTATTCCCCAAGTGGCTGCAACAACCAGAGCTGAGCCAATCTGAAGCCAGGAGCAAGTAGCTTCTTCTGGGCAGAGTACCAAGGCTTTGAGTTATCCTCTACTGCTTTCTCGGGACATGAGTAAGAAACGGGAAGGAAAGTGGAGCAGCCGGGACATGAAGAGGTGCCCATATAGGATCCCAGCGTTCACAAGGTGATGATTTAGCTAGTGAGCCATCACACCAGGGCCCCAGACCTTTTCTAATGATGCTTTGTCGTCAGTGTATCTGCAGATTATGTTTCTCTTTTTTTTTTTTGTATAAAAACTTATTGTATTTTTGAAGTTATTCAATTTGTCATTGTTATCACAAGTAAACCGTACACTTCTTCATTGCCTTGCATTATTTTTGTTCTCTTACATTGTTACTGGCCTCAACATGGCTATTTAAAATTCCATATTCTTACTTTCAACACCTAATTAGGCTTTTTTCATGATTATAATTTAGCAGTTTATAGTATTTAAGCGAGATTTTACAGAACTTCACACATTTTAGGATTATCTCTTTTTTTTCTTGAATGCAACAAAGTTTTAATATTTTTTCATGATTATAAAATAAAAACTGAACAGATATATTGTATGGCTCTGTTAGCACATGTACACAAGTGACCACCTGAGATATTAAAGCAATGGTTTGACAGAAGACAAAAGGATGTGAAGAGGAATAGTGAGCATGAGCTGATGCTTTGCTCGTGGAATAGCTGAGAGCCCAAATTACTCTAGATGTATCACTCTACTCATCTCAAGTCAGTTTTTTTTTATCAAAACTGATTTATAATTCTAACAAGCCATATATTAACAATTGAGGAGTAGAACAGTCTTAGGCGGGTGCACAGAGAAATCTCCGATAACTTAGCTAGTGAGGAATAACTGAACTCTGCATCCTACCTAGTGGGTTCTAGGAAAGGCCATGTCAGGAGCCTGACCAGTAAGGTACAAACTGAGTAATTATAGGCCAGCTGACTTTTTCTTGTCCAAATCTTTCTTTATTAGTCTCTATCTGAGCTAATTATGGGACTCCTGAGTGACCCTGATGGTCATTGCCAGAGAGGATGGGGAGCCAAAGGACCAGAGAAAGCTCCTCTCCTGACTCCAGAAGGACATTTATATTTCTTCTGTCTCTGAGAACATCCCAGGGCTCCAGTCTGTTGTTCTAATGTCATCAGATCCTATGTGGAGGTTTCTCTGCTGCCTCAATCCCATGCGGGAGATCAGATAGGAACTGGCTGCCCTCAGAGTTCTTGGCCTATGAGGGCATTCAAATTCCCTGTTATCTTCTCGACAGTCAGGATATGGTCCTAGGTGCCATACTGACAATTTTTGATGAGGCATCCACTGCTTCTCTGGCAAAAGCACTTGGGATGTTTCTGGGCGTCTCTGGAACTAGGATACAAACCTCCTCTAACCCTCTTGAAACGCTCTGGGATCCCCTTCTGCTCTGTGTATATGACTTCCTGTTAAGAGGCTGTCAGGATCACTCTAGGGTCCTATTGTATGTCTTTATATTTTTGCTATTGTCTAATGCAGTTTAGAATATGTTATCTATAAGTCACCTGTTACAATCTTGATAGATTATACTTAACATCTTCCTCTCACACTCCAAGAAGGTGGGAGATTTATTAACAGCATATCTCTGTATCTCCTTTGCTTATGGTATCTCCTAATTTACTCTCTAAGTGGATGCAATGGCCAGAGCTGAGCTAATCTGAAGCCAGGAGCCAGGAGCTTGTTCCCAGTCTTCTGCATTGGTGCAGGGTCCCAAAGCTTGCGGTCATCTTCTACTGCTTTCCCAGGCCACAAGCAGAGAGTTGAATGAGAAGTGGAGCAGCCTGGTTATGAACCAATGCCCATATGGGATCCTGGCACATGCAAGGGGAGGATGTAGCCACTAGGTCATTGTGCCAGGCCCTTCTTTTAGTTTTTTTTTTTTAACAAATTATAAATCATAAGTTTTTAGCAAGCCAACAAATTTCTAGATTTTAAACCAGTGCTGAAATAATCCTTCTTGTCCACGATGCTGTGAATTCTGCAAGGTTACACAATATAAAATCACTTAATATCACGTGCTTTAAGGCAAGTTCTTTAGAAAGACATGCATAGGGAGTAGACACTGTGGTAGGAAAAGCTAAGTACTCTTTTGGGAGGGACTTGAGTCCTTGGTTTGGAGTTTTGCCTTTGCTTCCCATCTGTCTTCATGCAAATGCATACGGCTCCCAGCTTCAGCTTGGCTCTACCTAGCCTTTGCCGATATTTGGAGAGTAAAACAAAAGATGGAAGCTATCTCTGTGTGTGTACTGTATGTGTCTTTCAAATAAATAAAAATAAATAATTAAAGTATAAGAAGAAATGCAAAGGGCATGAAGATAAGGCAGATAATGCCCCTTGCATTATTAGAATAATATTAAATATTCTATTTTCTATTCTATCAAGCTAATATTATTAAGGTATTTACTTGGTAACCTTGAATTCTAACTCAAAATATTTCATTACATAAATATATTAAAATATAGTCTAGTGGTAAAACTCATTAAAATATATGAATGGCACACCATATGGACTTAAGGGTTATATATTTGAAAGCTAAGGCTTTATTTAGTTTAGACCAGGGAAAGTTTTAAATTTTCCTATTGCCTTGGGTCTGGCATAACCTGTGTGTTTAATGTAGACATACATCAATTAGAATGTTTTAAAATTTATGAATAAAGGGATTTTAAATGAAGGATTGGGAAAAAATGCACTCTTCTTTTTACATAAAGCTAATTTGGTTAATTTTAATAATCTATATCTCTACTTAAATAAAATTATTCAATGTAATAAGTTGCTTTAAAATTATATTTTAGGGACAATGAATCACTGACAAATGATATGAAACAAATTTTATCCATATTCTAATTTATATCTCTTAATGTTCTTGATATGCATTCATAAAATTCAATTGTCAGAGACAAATAAAAGTGTAAACTTACATGTTACATGTTCATTTTAGTTCATCTCCCCATATCAATTGCAGATGAAAATGACAGTATCAAGTCACTAAACTATATCATTGCATGAGACATGGAGAAAAATCAGCTGAGACAAAATCGCAATGTAGTACCTTGGGAATAGGATTCAGGCAATTGCTTCTTGTTCAGACTCTAACAAGAATGATTTGTGTGAAAAACAGTTCCTTTTTTCTGGGTCTCAGATGTTAGAAGTGTCAAGTAATGAAACTAGATGATATCTAATGATCCACCCTCTGAAGATGCTAATGATGCTCACCAATATGTTTACTTCACCTGTCCTTCCACATCCACAAGAGGATGTCCCCAGTTTGTCACAGTTAGGTGTTAAGTTTTGGCCAACAAAATGTGAATAGAAGCAATATAGCCACTTCAGGGTTGAAACATTTAAGCTCTTATGGTAAACTCTCCATGTTTTCCCTACCCTTGCTACTACTGCTAATATTAAGACGGTGGAATTTTGATCACCTTGGAATCTTACGTGGAAGTGAAAACACATGAAAACAGTTCATGGTTATGTAGTGAGAGCAAGCAATAGTTTTTTGTTGTTCTTTTTTGTTTGTTTGTTTTGTTTTTATTTTCACAGCCCCAACAACACATAATCTAGCTTTTCCTGATTGATATAAAGCTGGTATCAGAAGAAGAGTGCGTTCACAACAGCAAGAATCCATATGATAGATAGAATTGGTTTTGAAGCATAGTAATGCTGGGAAAAATCACTACCTCAGGCTGGAAGAGAGGCCTCACTGACAAAACGTTTGTCTAATTAGTCTTCTGTTATGGATTGCAAGGTGGTTCCTCTGTTCAATAGCCTTGCTGCTTTAGATGGAGAATATTGGAAAGCAGAATGCTAGTTGATGGTGGTTGCTTTCATCAATGTTTGAACAGAAAAATAATGAACTCAAAGATAAAAGAGGAGAACGAGAGATGAAAGGTATTAATGGCTGGAGAAAGTACTTTTGCAAAAGAAAAAAAATAGGTGAAAACAATTAAGAGCAGCTATGAGTTACTGATTATGAATAAAACCGATCCTTGAAGCAGAGATCAAATTAAAGATAAACATCTCTACTTATACTGGAATTCTCCAAATGAATTTGGAAATGTCAAGACAAAGGTCAAATGAAGAGTATTGCTCCTAATAACATTTTGCTGTTGGTTCAAATGGATTAAGTTTAAATGGCTGTTAATTCTAGAACTACCAATGCATAGATTAAAGTTGAAGAATTTCTGGAAACAGTCTTTCACAGAACTGTTGCCAACGCTTTTGGCTTATGAAACTGGCTATAATAAAATAGAGAATAAACCTACTAAGTTTTTGAAAGAGCTGTATAGCCAATTGAAGTGCATAATTATTACTATTAAAGTTTTACAAGGAGATGAGGGTTGCCAGCTACATAAGAAAATCAAATTGGTTGCAAAAATCGGTTCAGCCTTTAAATAATGCATAAAACATTCATTCAAATCATATGCAGTAAATTCTACAGAATGGAACTAATGACAACAGAGAAGAATGGGCTGGGAGAGCTTTCTTAGAGAATAGTGGTTTTGCATGATGAAATGTGTGAATAATTCAAGTTTGTGGCCTTGGGATATGCAAGTGGTAAAAACATTATATTACTTAATAAATATAGAGCATTTCAAGAATATAGACATAGATGGCAATTTCCAGCCTTTTAAAAAGTAGTCGCAGGGGGTATATAACCCATTAAGTTTTCATTAACACATACTTTCTATGACAATGCACAGTAGTGAATTCCAAAGGTTTATTAGAATTCATCACTATGCCTAGAATTTTCTTGACACACAATCTTAAAAAAGGATACTTCAATTTCAGGTATTTTTGAGTTAGGAAATTGGGACTGATGATCTCACACAGGGAAACTAGAATAGCTGATTAAAACTTAAAACTCATCTGTCTGGAAGTATTTATGAACCAACAAGATAGCAGAAGATCCCTGTGTAGGGATTTGTGATAGTATGAAAGGTTTGAAGGTGCATGGGTATGTGGAAACATTTCTCACCTATGGCAGGATTGTCAAATTATGACATGAAGGACCATTCCACCCCGTCTCCTGTGTTCATAAATTAAGTTTTGGTGTAATATAGTAAAGCCCATTTGCTTATATATTGCCTATTGCCTTGGTGCTTCAAGTGTCAAGACTGTATGGCCTGCAAAACCTAAAATGTTTACTCATTGGCTATTAGGGTGGCAGTTGATTCCTGAGGAGATAATGAAGAGTCAGACACTGCACAGCAATTCAGTGGTACATTTAGATTTAAGTAAAGATTTAGATTTAGATTGGGAGATCAGGGCAGACATTGTGGCACAGTGGGATAATCTATTACAATGGACATCTGCATTTCCTATCAGAGTGCCTGGATTGAGCCCTGATTACTTTGTACTTCTCAATGTTTTCCATCAATACACTTGGAAGAAAAAAATTACAACCCAAATTGTAGGGTTCCTGCCACCCATGTGGGAGATCTGAACGGAGTTCCCAGTTCCTGGCTGTCTGTCTTTGTTCTTGCCCTGCACGGGCTATTGTGAGATTTTGGAGAGTGAATTCCCAGAAGAATGAGTCTCTCAGGGCCAGCATAATGGCTCCATAGGCTAATCCCATGCCTATAAATGCCGGGATCCCATATGGGTGGCCAGTTCATGTCCTGGCTGCTCCCTGTCCCATCCAGCCTGGAAAAGCAGAGGAAATTGTCCTAAAATCTTTGGAACTCTGCACCTATGTGGCAGATTCAAAAGACCCATGACTATGATTCTTCCTTTCCAAGTAAAGTAAATTAACCTTAAAAGGGAAAAAAAATCGTTCTTTTTCCCCTCCTCTCTCCTTTCATCCATTTTAAATAAATGAGTCTTTTTAAATATTGTTGAATCTAGGATCTGGCATGGTAGCCCACTAGCTAAAATCCTCACCTTGAACACGCCACGATCCCATATGTGCACTGGTTCATGGCTTGGACGTCCCACTTCTCAGTGCCCACAAACTCCCTTGCTGTAGCCTGGGGAAGCAGTAGAGGAAAGCCCAATGTCTTGGGACTCTGTACCCACATGTGAGTCCTGGAAGACGATCCAGGCTTCGGATTGTCTCAGCGGCCGCTTGGGAGCTGAATCAGTGGACAGAAGATCTTCCTGTCTGTCCCGCTTCTTCTCTGTATGTCTGACTTGGAATCGATGTGATTTCAAACTGCAAGTGACGGCAAGCAGTCTGAAGGAGAAAAAACCACTTTCTAGTGGAAGACTACTTTTTTCAAAATTTTAGATTATGTTCACATAGTTGCTCAAGGTTAGGGAAAAGTGGGTGTGACATTGTTTCTGAATTTGACTGACATTATATTTAAAGATAAGAAAAATGCCTAAGGTACTACTCTCCATCACTTGAACCCATGAAATGGCTGCTTCTTTCCCCCTTCTTCTGTTTAGCCTGAGAGTGTGTATGGTGAGAGACAAATTTACTGTCAGTCTCCACAAATTTACAATTACCATGAAATCTGAGAATGTGCAGGATAGATCATCTTAGGTTTTATCATTTTATTCATTATATTGGAATAATCGACATTCTTATAGGAAATTACATTAATCATTTTGCATTTTTCTTTTTTTGAGCCAAATAAGGGGTTCATTTAGGAAACACAAAGAATGATAGGAATCACATTTCAGAAGGGCAAATAGATCATAAGATTGACTGTGACAACTTACTAAAAAAAGAAATAGGTGAAATATCCTGTGTGTTTTTTGTTTGTTTGTTTGCTTGTGTTGTGTTTTTAGATCTATGAAATGGTTACAAAGTATTTCCAGGCAATTTTTGGTCTTTGTTCAGGATTTTAGAAGTATATAATTTAGCTTGGATTCTGGTGTTTATTAAGAATAACAGAGAACTTCATGTTGACTGTGTTAATGAATTTTCTGTGCAGCATGAAGCTGGTTGCATTGTCAGTTCTCACCCTGAATCTTTCTGCAAAGCAAAAAGCAAACAGTAGTGTTTATTAAGCTTTTTTTCTCAACTGATTTGATATACGGGGATATTAGGATGAGAGTGAGATAAACATTTTTAAATATTGAAAATTAGCCTTGATTCTGAAATTGAATAGTTTATAGAAAAGCCAGTTATTTCATAGTACACATGATATGCTTGTCAACTTTTTTTTGTTTTGTAAGGCATTTGTAAGCTCGAAACAGACAAACAACAGAGAAAATGGGCTATATTATTTCTAAAGCAACAACATCCTCAATAATACTTTGCCCAGAAGCCATTATTTTCTAATTAAAACACAAGCCATGGAGAAAGAACGGAGAAAAATACTTGTATAATGGGAAATTATTGTTTACCGTGCTTTGTGATCTGTTAAGAAGGGTGAATCTTGAGGAAGTGGTACTATTTGCTCAACTAAATGATGACTAAAACTGCACAATAAATGAAGCTAATCGAAAGTTAATTGATATGCACAGTCCAAATGCTGCTGAATATGGAGAGAAAAACATCAAAGGGAGACTTTTTGTTATCAAAGCAATGTTAAATATCATTTGTTATCAAAGGAATATTAAATGTCACTTTTTATCCTAGGGGTTTAGAGTTTCAGATTTTAAAAGTGTAGAGAGAAGCAGGCATTGTGATACAGTAGTAGAGCTGTTGCTTGAATAGCCACATGCCATATCTGACAACTGGATGGGACTCCTGGCTCCTTTACTGCTGACCCAGCTCCCAGTGATGCATACTCTGGGAGGCAGTCAGTGATAGTTCATATACTTGGGTTCCTACCACCACTGGGGAAACACAAATTGATTTCTAGATTCCGGGCTTTGGCTTAGCCCAATACAGGTGACTGTGCATATTTTGAATTTTAACTAGCATATGAAAGAACAATATCTCACTCTATCAACGCATGCTTTAGAATAAGCCAAAGGGGAAGAAGGCTGATACTGTAGCATAGTAGGTAAAGCCACTGCTTGCAAGGGGCCCTGATTTAGTTCGAAATACAGTGGACCCAGCACTTTGTAGCTTAGTTCAAAAAGTCCTTACCTTGAATGTGCTGGGATTGCATGTGGACACCACCAGTTCATGTCAGGGAGGCCCTGCTTCCCATCCACCCCCTCCTTGTGGTCTGGGAAGGCAGTTGAGGATGGCCCAGAGCCTTGCAACCCTGCACCAGAAGCAAACCCAGAAGTTCCCGCTTCTGGTTTTGGATCAGATGCAACAGCCAGATTAGCTCTGGTCATTGTGTCAACCAAGGGAGTAAATCAGCAGTTGGAACATCTTCTCTGTCTCTCCACCTCTCTGACTCTGTATATCTGACTTCCCAAGAAAAATAAATAAATATTAAAACATATAAACATACAAGAGAACATCAAGAAACAGATGGAGAATCATTAGCCAGCATGAAGCAGGGAGGGCACATTCCAGGAAACAAGGAGAGAACAGGCCGACGGCAGAGGGGCAACTGGAGACCTGCAAACACGGGAAGCAGCATAGATACTGGTGTAGTGTTATAGTGACCAGATACGACAGTGGCAGTCAGTCTACAGCAATCTGAGCTGCACCAGTGACTGGAGCTCCACAAGCAGCCATATGGGAAGTAGAGTCCATCAGGAGCTCAGGAGGTGAACCCAGGCAAAGAACTGTCCATCCTGCTCATTTGTTTCGTTTAACCAGAAGTAGAGAGAGAGCAGCAGATCCCAAATAGGTCGTGTGGTAACAGGGTGGATTTCACAGCCCAGACGTCCACCAGAGCTGAATCAATCACCATTTTGTGTAAGGAGTCAAAGGCTATGTGACAGGACTGTACATGAACTAAGCTGTGAGTGAACTCATTTCTGGCTCAGTGAATTGAAACAATGTAGCATCATACAAAATCCACCCAAAATAGGTCAAAGAAGTCCCCATACCTAACAGCCAGCAGATCCAGAACTCCATCAGTGGCACGTCAAACACCGTTATGTACAGTGTGGCAAAGGCAATAATTGGTAGGAAAACTGTGAGCTACACATGCACTGAGCTGGGAGCAAACTCACTTCCAGCTTAGTGCATTGCAGTGGTCCCACAGGGAAAATCATACTGCTTTTGGCATCCTACGGGTCAAAATAGGTCCAGGTGGCCCACAGACCTAATGGCCAGCAGGTTCCAGCAAGATAAGCACAACCAACATCCTAATTATTTAGGAAACCTGGTGTCTCCCTAATCTTGGGAACTGCTCAAACCAAACATGGAGGAAAGGCTGTAAAGAAAACAGTTGCATTTTTAAACATACTAGTTACTCAATACCATGTCAATTAATTCCATAATGTTTAAATTGTTGTTGATGTTATGATGTTGATGTTAATGTTATGTTGTTGATGTTATGATGTTATGAAGGCTCTGCCTTCAGACCAGAGATGGACTCCCCAAGAAACCACTGAATTTATCTGAACAATAAGATGCTGGACTCTATGCTTACAATGAAAGAATCTTGACTGAATTTGAACTGTAATCCACCATGGGGGGAGGGCATGGGGAGGGGTTGGGGGGCCTATGAAACAGTGTCACATAATGCAATGTAATTAAAATAATAATAATATTAACAATAATAAAGAAAATAGTGTAGGCTCAGCATGGGGCCACAAGAGGTAAAGAGTGGTGAGCCAGCTGCTGGGGTTACAAAGACCATAGTGGAAGTCTAACACAAGAGCCAAGACCTGAAATTTGCTGGAGGGACTGGCCCAAGTAACTGCAAAGAACCAGCTACCAACTGATATAAGTAAAATCAAATTGTTGACCTGTGAGTGACACAGCTTAGAAACCTGACCAAAGGAGAAGAATCTGTTAACTAGAAGCATCTCTACTGCCAAATAAAAGATGGACTCCCAATGAAACTGTTACATATATCTTGACAATCGGATGCTGGACTCTGCCATTGGCCATGCCCTCAATGATGGACTTATGACTGTTTCTGAAGAATGATACTATTGGGGAAATCTGTTGGGAGATGGAGAGCATTTGGAGAAGGGGTAAGAGAAATCCCAGAGCCTATGGAACTGTGTCATAAAAAAAATGATAATTTTTAAATGGAAAAATAAAAATAAGCAAGAAAACAAAAATGCTATATTTTTTTCTAAAAATTAAAATATGATAAAATTGATAGCTCAAAATCAATTCTATGAATAAAAGCTAATAACATGAGTATAATTCTAGAAGTAAAACAATTTGATTTTCAAATTTCTTTTTTTGTGAAAATGTAAATAGATCTTAAACGGCTAATGTTTTACTATCATAGATAATGTGCAATGTTTCTTTCAATATAATGTCAGCTCTTGTACTTTTCTGTCTTATTTTCCACTATCAAATGCATACTGGGTGATTATAATCTTTCTGATAGATACTCATCAAAAGGAATCAATTTTCATACTGTTTGTTTCATATTGTTTGTTTATTGTATTTTATCTTCATTCATAATTCCTATAGGTGAGTGGTTGGTAAATTGTATCTTTTCTCTGAATAAGTTCAATTATATTTGAACTCTGCATATGGCTGTTTAGAAATCATTATTTATTTCTAGAATGCATTGACATTCAATTACTTAAAATCAATAATACGCTCATTATTCATCAATCTTTCCCTTTGTTAGAGCAAAACATATCATCTGTAGAAATTTTATTTATTTGTTCCTCAGATGCATTGTTGAGTAGCTATTAAACCCCTGAAACTATAAAGACAGTGAGTCAACTACACTGCTGTCCTAATGGAGTCAGAAGCCAATGAAAGGAAGAGACATGTAGATGAATGATTACAACAAAGTAGATGAAGGTAGTAAGGCTGCTATAAGGGTTTACAAGGATGAGTAACAGGCTTATGTAATCACAGAAACATCCTTGAAAAAACTGTTTCAAGTAAGATGTAAAGGACAAATGATTATTGTACAAACAAAATGGAGGGGAAGAGTAGTCAGTATAATACAAATTTCCAAGACAAAGAGATCCTGAGGGATTTTTTTTTTTTTTTAGCCTTGGAATGAATTTCCTAATGGCAACTGTACATGTTGTTGATGTTTACATATCATTGACTAGAGCCAGGAAAGCTTTTTTTTTTTTCCCCTTTTGAGGACAATGGGGAGCTACTGAAATATTTTTGACAAGGAACTGACATGATCACATTTATAGATTAATATTGCGATTATTACCATTGAGATAATTTTCATAATACAGGAAGGCCTATAACAACTTCTTTTTCTGTAATGAGTTCTTTTAAATTTTTTATTTTAATTAATTTTTAACAGATTCATTGTGTTTTGTAGACAATTCTAAGAACATAATAATTTTGTTATTAAGAATGTAAGGATCATGTACTTTTGCTTAGGCCTATATATAAACTGATGAAACAATAAAGAAATGTTACTATATTGTAAAACAAGATGAATAAATACAGAATGTTTCTAAGAGTTAATTCAGTAGCTTAACAACTTCAGGCTTCCATGTTAGGTTTTCTGTGATTTTATTGTATCTATGTGATCAAGGTAGATGAATTTCATAAAACAGTGTTCAAAAAGAGTTTCCCTTCATGAGTACAAATTTTGTCCTAGAATACCATCATTTGAGAAACATCCCTACAGACGTAATCTTACATCTCATTGGTTGGTGCTGAATCATATGCCCACTCAGAGTATGACCAATCATGCACTCACTGTGATTTACTTAGACCAATCAGAGTTCAACCTCTGAGTTTGGAGAGGAAATAAACCGTGCTATTTGAGCACAAAAATTGGAATTCTAGCAGCAATGATAAAAATGAAGAAGTCAATTTGAAGTAGGTTACAAATAATGTTTAGTGCACTGAACATTAGTCGAAAAGACCTGATGTCATCCAGCCCATACTGATTCTGTCAGTACAAATAGAAAACTCAAGGTGGGGCCATTTTCATTACACCCTTGCTGAAATCTCCTCACTGTAATAATCTTGCTCACATTCACACTCATTTTCATCTAATATTATTGGCAGAGGGCTTTATGTGTCCTCCCATGCAGTACCTCATTTGATTATTACCCATGGCACAGCAGGTAGGAAGCCCTGAGAAGTCAGTGACTCTATACAGTCATCCAAATGCTTCTTGGATAAAATGTTACTTCACCCAACTGTGGCTCTCCACTGGTTTATAAAGTCTTCCAACGTATCTGCTACTAACTGTGATCATACTCTTATTTCTCTCTTTAGACAAACATTACACACAAAAATAAAAGGGTATAGTTTTGGACAACAGAATAGAAAAAAAAAGAAAGCTGTAGAAAGAGGAAGAATTAAGTTGTGAGAGAAATACAAGCCAACTCATGCCCGAATGGCAGGGCTCTGGCAGTAGGATATCTCTACCCACAGTCCAGTTAATTGAACAATTTGAATAAACCTCAGCTGGAAACTCCAAAATAACCTTGCTCCTGCTCCAAAATATTGGTAAATAGAGTTTTTTAAAGCAGAGAAACTAGGGAACAGTGGAATTACACTTTAGAGGAACACTTATGCCTAGGTATTTTCCAGGATAATGGCATTAAGCCCAGATGGTCTGGATACCGTATTGTGCTGGATGGCTGTGTATCAGATATTCCAACATCCATTCTAACATCCATTTTCATTATATTTGTTTCCCCACCATGAAAGTTCTCCCCCAAAATGCAAATAAACAAAAAAACTGCCTTTTCTCAATAATTTCAAACTAAAATCAGATAGTAAATTTTTCCATTATCTCTCATCAGGAAGTGTGTATTTATTTTTACCTGCTTGTTATTTGAGACATCACAATATGCTTACAAGATCAGACTTGACAAGTCATTTTAATTCAAATGTGTTTATATGTGCGAATATTTATGTCTGAGAAACATGTTAACCACTATTCTCCCATCCAATTTTGGAGTAGCTGTGTTTGATCCTCTGTCTTGGCTCCTGCTAATGCAGACTGAAAGGTAGAAGCAATAGCTCAAGTAATTGGGTATCTGCCACCCACATGGAAGACGTGAATCAAGTTCCTGACGCCTGATGTCAGTGTTTGCCATGTCAGGTGCCATTAGAAAGTACCAGATGAAGAGAACTCGCTTAATTTCTACACCATACATCTGCCTCTTGAATCACATACACAATATGGGAAAATAGAATTCAAAGATAAAGCTTATTTAAAAATACTCATGTTTGTGTTGGTGTTTTTTTTTATTCTACATTTTCCATGTACTGCTGCTTTATTTTTCATATGAATAGAAGTATAGTTACTAGGACATTTATATGACTATAAGTGAGCTTAGATGTGATCAATATAATGTTGAGCTTTTACACACTAGCCAGTGTGCGGTTCTCGGTTTCTCCCATCAAATTTCACTCAGACTTAAATTCCATCCCCATTCATGCTGTCTACTTCACATTTCTGTCAAAAGACAGGTTTGGATGAATACTTTGTCTGGTGGTTAAGGCGCTAGTTATGATACCACATCACAACACAGTGTCTACTTCAGTTCTCAGTCTTGGCTCCTGCCATAGCTTCCTGCTAAGGTAGATCTTGGGAATCAGAAAGGATGACACAAGTGATTAGGTTCTTGTCAGTCATGTGAGAGATGTGATTTAAGTCCCTGGCTATCCCTGGTTCTGGCATTAGCACAGGCTGACATCCAAAGGCATTTGGAAAGTGAACCATCAGATGGAGGTCTGCAATGTAAATAAATAAATAAATAAATACAAATAACTAGGAAGTGCAAAAAGTAAGTTTCTTGTGAATCATTAATCAATCACCCATGAGAGACTGACTGCTTATAAACATCTAAGATTGTGAATGTCCCTTTCATTACTGTTATTATTACATATCATGATTAATGATATTCTAGTTCTTATGGTAATTTCTTTAGCACTGCATGGGTCACACACAGGCACCTATTCCTACATGAAGGTTCTTCATACTGTTTTTCACCACTCTAGTGATGCATTAGTATTTTTGTTGCATGTTTGTTAACTTCATGTTGATGAAAGTTTATTATTTTTCTCCATGTTCCGGACTGTGCACTCTGGCTCTGTATTTAAGGGGATTCATAATGGAAGTATAGCAGGTACTGATATGTTCAGAGGTGGAGACAAAAAGCAGTATGTCTCTATGCATACAGAACAAGGATGGACTCCCAGTGAAATGGCTGAAGACGTCCTGACAGTAGGAGGCTGGACTCTCCGACACTGTCCATGTCTATATTCTTGGGAGACCCTTCAATGGCAGCCTGATGGATTTGTGAATGTTCATGAAAGATACCCATTGTAAAACTAGAAGGGAAATTAGTAGGGAGGGGGACAGGAAATCCCCGTGCCTATGAAACAGTGTCAAAAAAAACAAAAGAAAATAAAAATAAATAAATAAATAACTTATTGTTTCCCTTTATGGTAGCAAATACTTTGAATTCTTCATTTTGTTCAACTTTAGAAAATTCTTTTCTCCCTAAATTTCAGACCTATGATTTTAGGGATGGAATGTTCAAATATTCAATGAAGCAGAATAATCTATATAGAGATTGCTGGTTAGGTTCTGCTGCTTAATATTTGTTTGATCTTAGGCTATTAAAATTGCTGTTACAATTTACCAGTAAAATGAAGATAATAATACCTCCCTGAAAGGGCTCAGTGATTGAATACTTAGGACACACTTAGCATTGTGCTGGATAGAGTGAGTCAGAATCATTATTTGCACAGCTTATTATATAAAGAAAGCACAAAGCTCAGAAATCATGAAAGAAAAGGTAAATATTATGCAAATGTTGGGGAAAATGCTCATATTATACCAAACCACAAAAGAAATTCAGAACCATTTGTATATTATGATTCCACTTTTTCAAAACTAAAATAAACTTTGCAAGAGGAAAAAATATGGTAAGAATGTTTGGGCTCATAAACATATACATCATCAGTGACAAAAGCCTCAGCCTACTCACCTGACTCCAGCAGAAGCATTTAGGAAAACTTTATAGAATCTTTCCCAAATAGTTTAACACATAAATATGAAAATTTTATTTAATAATTGAATTTAAAAAGCACAAAAAAGCCAGACCAACATCTCAGGAGAGTAAGGGGCAGAGGCTATGCGCAAGTAATTATATAAAAGGCTGATCAAAATATGACAGAGAGTTAAAATTTAATAGTAATTAAAGATTCCGTTGAATCATGGATTCTGTTCCTTCTATAACTGCCTTTCATGTTCTGATACCAGCAGTGGAGAAAATATTTTTTCATTTTGTGGTAAGCTGAATAAAATCCCCTCAGCCTCAAAGATATATCTATGTTTAATACCCAGAACCTGTGAATGCTACCCTACATATACTACCCTACATGGCAGAAAAGTGACCAGTTCCTTTCAAGGAAAACTTTGATTAAATTAAGGACCTCAACAAGAAGTATTTATACTGGATTGCTTGGGAAGGGTCTAAATACAATCCCATAAACAGAGGGAAAAGAGGGAGAGAGAGAGAGAGGCAACGTAAACCAAGAACCAATGATTGGAACTGCTGCATCCCTAAGCCAAAAGTTGTCAAAGAATTCAACAGCCATCAGATGCAAAGGGGAAGTATGTTAACGGTTCTCCAAGAGTCAGAGAAAGACAAAGATGTTGCCAACAACATAATTTCAAGATTACTGATCTCCAGAACTGTGAGAAAACACATTTTGATTGCTTTGAGCCACTAAGTCTATGGAAATTTGTTAACCCTGGAAATTAAAACAATAATAATATGGTTTCTCTAATCTGGTTAAGGCAATAGAAAGAACTGCAAAGTGTTACTTACATGCATCAAAATAAATTTTTACTGTCTTAATTCCATTCAATTAAAACCAATCATTTCCCCTTATACTTTGAAAAATATTAAAAATTGTATCTCATATTAGTAAAATGTAGGGCAAAGGCCTATCATACACAAATTCCCCATAGAATTGAAAACGAATGCAGTCTTTTAGAAAAATAGTCACAATGCAAATTTTAAACATGTGCATCAGTTCCACTTGTACATTTTAAATGAGATAACTATAATGATATTCAATATCATATATTTGATAAATAGGAAAACATATTTACTTAAACATCTAGCAATAGTAAAACATAAATACAGCTTAGAATATTATGCACTGTTTAGTAGATAAAGCAACACATCTTCATAACTAATGTGCAAACAATCCCTAAAATATATCATTTATTTAAAAAGGCAAATCAGATAGAGAAGCTAAAACAAAATTAATCTAGAAAAGTAATAAAGTAAAATAGTGGTCACTAGCAACTTAAAGGAAGAAAGGGAGAAAGTAGACTTAATTGGATAAAGGACCCCAAAGTATGATTAGATCAGAATGAGTTCTACAGCAATCTGATATATATTTGATGACCTAGAGAGGAGGTGCTCAAAATCCCCAAACATAAAGAAATAAGGGGATAGAAATGCTCATTGTCTTGCTATGATCACTATATATTCTATATTTTATTGGGTAAGCATGATGACACAGTATGCTAAGCAACTTCTAGGACAACAGCACATGATATTGGAGTGCCTGGGATCTAGCCTTGCCTTCAGTTCCACTGGATAGTTTCCTGCTAAGGTGCACTGGGAGACAGAAAATGGCTCAAGAAACCTGTCACTCACATAGGAGGCCAAGATGGAGTTCCTGATCTTGTCTATGGCTTGGTTGAGCCCTGGCTTTTGTGACCATTTGGGAAATGAACCAGAGATGGAAGGTCTCTCTGTCTCTTTTTCTGTGTGTCTCTCTCTGTAGCTCTACCTTTCAAAATAAATCAAGTAAATATATGGATTAAATAAAAGCCTGTGAAAAGAAGTTTTTGTACTTAATTAATCTGTATAATTGTTACATCTTAATTTAAAAAGAAAATAAAATTTTAAAGAGGCAAAAAGGCAAGTCTGAGCATAATATGTATTATCTAATAAATATATTTTATGAAAAGGAAGAACATATCTGTAGCATAACCACCCATACCCTAGTATATTACACCTGTCATCCCTTGCTTAAAAACGTGCTATGAATTTCCTTTGCTCTTTGCATGTGGGAAAAAAAAACTTTGTATCTTAGCCTTAAACCCCTGCATGGGACAGGTATTTGGAGCAGTGGTTAAGAGGCAACTAGGGACACCTATATCCTACATCAAGATGCCCAAGTTTCAGTATTGGCTCTGCAAACACATCCAGCATCCTGTTAAAATTCCCCTAGGAGGCAGAAGCTGTTAGATCAAGAAAATATGATCCTGACGCCCACTTAAAAGATGGATAGAGTTCCTGTCTCCAGGTTTTGGCATGGCTCATAGCCAGGCCACTGTAGCTATTTGGGGAGCAAACCAGATGACAGATGTTTCTCTCTCTAATTCTCTCGCTCACTCTTGCTCTCGCTTTCACACTATTCCTCCGCCTCTAAATAAAAGACATTTTAAAAATCATAAAATATTTGCATGACCTGATTCTTGTCCCTGTTGTACAATACTGTCATACATTTTCGGGTTTCCATTTTCACAATAGATCCTACTATATCTCCTAATTCAAGGCTGTTATTCTTGCTGGTCCATCTGTCCAGGATCCCCTTTCACTGTTGCTTGAAATGACTGGCTTATTCTAATATCTCAGATCAAGTATCAATTCTGCAGTCTTGTTGGGACATCCTAGAAGGCAATGATTAATTTATTCCTCTCAGAACTCTAGAGGAAGAATTAACCAGGCTCTGCCCTCCTCACTTCTCCCAAACTCTGGAATCATGCCTGCATTGACAGACCACAGTTAATATGGATTGCTCTCAGCCAATTCCAGTGTGTAACAATGATGATACATCAGATTACTTTCTTGGGGATACAAGACTCCTATAGCAGGGAACTCTAGTTGGAGGAATCCCAAATCAGCTAAAACATGCATAGAACTTCCACTCCTTCCTTATCCTCACAGAATGTACAGCTGCATTGTCATCACTGGCAATGGACTTCCAGTTCCTCTCATTTTTCCTTGTTCTCACAGGTATTTCCCTAATAAACCTCTCAGCCTTCTAGTCCCATCTTAATAGTTTTCCCATATACTAAAGTGGTCTCCTCCAGTCAATCTTACTTCCTGTAAATTTTCTTCAGAATATTGCTGCAGCATGAAATTATTGATTAGCCTTGTATTTTTGTCCTTTTCACATTACTGTCAACTATGAACACCTCCTCTTTCTTGCTTATCCTTGTGTCTCCAGTATAGGATGTGAGACTAATTATGTATTCAGTAGATAATTGTTGAATCAATTTATTCATAAATTTCCAAGCAAACAAATCAAAGGACATAAAGTTTTAATAGTTACCTAGAGTAGAAGGAGTAAAAGTTGGGGACAGTGTTGAAAAAGGACTCAGAAATTTCACTGTCTATATGTCAGGATTTTAAGAAACATAAATTTTCTTAATTTGTAATTTATGAAAAATTAGGATAGGTAAAATGAAGGTATAAATCACTTGTATTAATGCAAGAGAAAACAAATTTCAATCTGAAATCCAAGTACAAGTTAAAATGATGTTTTTTTTCCATTCAACTCTCAGTTAGTTAATCCTGTTTTAATGAGATTTTAAAGCCCATTATAAACACCTATAAAATTCTGTCGTTTAATGGATATAAAATAATCTGCAGGCTTGTTCATAAGCCCAGAAACTAAAGAGGGAATTGGTAATGACAAGAATATGTGAGGAAAGGATGAGAGACGTTTCCATGGTCACCATGACACAAGATACATAATAGTGCCTAGCCTTCTCTAAGCTTCATGTGTCATCCTATAATGATTGAAGAAAAGCTTATCAAAAGAACAACGGCTTCTCAAGAAGGCATGCTGTCAGGTTGGTACAATGACAGAATTCTAAACATATGAGGCCATAGAGACATGATGCTGTACAAATTCAGACAAAGAACAGAGCAGGTAGGAAAATGGTGCCCTTCTAACCACCTCACTCTATTAAATGCCTCATGTCATGTGTTGTGTTAGAAAAGTTGACTAGTAAGTAGAAACAGAGCCCCTAATCTCGAAAAATTTAATGGCTCTGGTAAGAATGATGATGTTAGGAATCTTTTTGGGGACTGTAATAAATTGCAACATAGACCTAAGTAATAATAAAAAGGAAAAGACCCACACAAATTCTGTGTGGAAGAGTTTGGAGAGCAAAGTAGTAGTTGCTGAAGCTGTATTACAGGACAAAGGCAAGGTAACAAAGAGTCTGGGATATCATTGTAGTTTATACTTTAAGAACACTAAAACAATCATCAGAGTACTTCAACACATTTTCATCATAACTATCATCAGTACACACATACTTTGCCTAATTTTTGGTGTGAATTGTCTCATCTACTCAAAGATGGTCATTCATATCTGAATGAGAGCATAGGGTACATATGAGGAAGTTTCAAATGCAAAAAATGGAATGAAAAGATAATGTCAATTTCCTATGTTCCATGAACTTTTTGAAGCTCATTGATACTATGCAACATTAAAGGGGCCATGCCATTAAAGCAAATCTTTTTAATTGTGCATTGTAGCTCATCTCTTAGTATCTAGTCTGGGACATTAGGACAATATTTTGCTTTTCTTTGTATTGGATCATCACTTTTTTCCCACCTAACTTGTTCATTACCATCAGTAAACAAGTATATTGTTAGTTTTGCACTATATCTTACTACAGCATATTCTTTGCTGTGCTACCATTTTAGCTGATCCCCTTTCTGGTAAATCTTGAAAAAAAAAACCTGATTCTAAATCCTCTTAATTTTTCATTGGCATATTCTAAAACCCCCAGTGGATACTGGAAAGCACAGATAGTAGAAAACACTCTAGATTCATATTTTTCCTACGTATAGACACAAATACTAGAGTTTAATTTGCAAATTAGGTACAGTAAGAGATTAGCAACAACAATAATAATTATAATGTAGAACAGCTATATAACTATAATACAATCATGTGAATATATCCAGATTTACGTACTTTTCCCCATAGTAACACAAAATGAATTATTAAAGGTCCCTTGATTATTTGACACTATTACATTTATTACTAGTACTTTTTCTTTCTTGAACTCTATCTCGCATGAGTATAAGCCATACATCCTCTTATGCTTAGTGTCTACATACTTTATATTATGTTCTCGCTTTGCCTTTTACTCTTTCTGTGACTTTTTATATAGCATGCACTTAAAAAACAGCCTATAATTACACTTTTCTTTTTATACACTCTAATGATCATTGCCTATTTATAGATCATACCATTTTTTTATGTTTACTGTAATTATTATTATAGCTATTGATGTCAGTTACCACTTGGTTAGAATATCACTTGGTATTTGATCTATGTTTTTTTCCTCTGTTCCTCTGTGTGGCTTAAATTAATTGTACTAATCTCATTTCTTTTATTGTTTTTTTTGGGTCTAAATTATGTCTTAGATTTCCAACTCGTTGCTATTTTTGCATGCTGCTTGCCATATTCATCGGAGACTTGACTAGATTGACTAGAGCTGCATTAAATTTCCAGTGTGATACTTCTTGCTAAATTCAAGTCTGATTCTGGTACTGGTTTTTTTTTTTTTTTCTATTCAAAGAAGGTATGTTTTCTCTTAAAATTATTTGATATACTTTGTAGTTTCCTTTAATCTTGATATCTAGACTTGATGTACTTGGGTGTGAAAGGAAGTGCTTTAAATAAGCCTGCAATAATGTTGTGACAAGTTATTGAGGCCCATGAAGCAATGGGAGTATCCTGTACACCAATGACCTGGTCCTGTCCTCAGTGCTTCAGTACCCATGACCTGTGTACTTATCAATCCTTTTCTGTTTTCTTCTCCAAAGATGTGACAAGAAGTAGAACTGGTATTTCCATTCTCTCAATTTATATGCTCTCATAAAACCCCAGCTAGTTAGGCTCGGATTCGCTTTCTCTAAGAGTAAAACTTGTTAAGAATGTTAAGTTAAAAAAATGGCCAGTTTTCCTCTTTTCTTGACTGAAGCAGAGGGATATACATTTCCATTATTCTCTGAGTGACCTTGTTGATATCCTAAAAAAATAAAAATTATAAAAATATGCAGACTACACCCCACCCTAACTGAGACCTTTCTCTGTTTATCTACAATGAGGTTCCAGCAATTTGTCAATGACAGTTCAAATTCTCCTTCCGGGTTACCAGTACCCAGGAAGGTTTCTCTGGTAGCAAGTGTATATTCTCTGTTATTTGCCTGTTTCTTTCCAATTTAGAAGACAGTGTTTTGTCCTGTGACTTCATTTCTCTTACAGATCTAAGAAAAGTTATTGATTTTTCAGTTTGTTCAGCTCCTTACTTGTTACAATGGAATGGTGCCTTTCAATATCCTTACCTGCTGAGCCAAACAAGTTCTTTTGATTTTTACCCTTCTTTTGTACTGTTAATGAGGACCAATGGATTTTCTCTTACCGATAATCCACTGTGTCTTGAGGCTTATTTCAGGCTAATTTTCAGGGCTTCTTTTTCCATACTCCTGCAAATAAGTTTTGTAAGACAAACTATATAAGGATTCTCTTCAGTACAGCGTCTTAGGTACTTTGATATTTTTAATGGAGTTCCTAACTTCTACCAAGCTTAAGATCATCTCAGGAGGTTATTGGCATATAACACACACTAGGAAACAATGTTCAGATCATAAGTGTTCTAATCGGAGTAATATTTTTTCAATGGCAATGGCATCAGCAAAAGAAGTCACAACCAATTCTGTGAGCACAAGTAGCAGCTCTGCATGAGGTCTACTAAGAGGCCACTGAACAAAATAAATCTTGTCACCAGTTCATTTTGAAGGGCTAGGCAATATATGACTAGTTATTTCTCTGTAGACAACACAAAATTATATGGAGGGCTATAGAGCATATTGAAAACCTAGGACTTGAAATTCAAACTACCAGCCATTTTGGGTTTTCTTTTGGAGATTCTCAAAGTAGGAATCAGAACATCTGAGTTTGAAATGTTGTAAGATCCCCTTGCCTGGAGGTTTTATTGTCACATGGGCAATCCCTGAACACTGCTGGCTATCACCTACTAAATGCTGCTAAATATCCTGCCAGATTTCTCCAAGTACACCCTTTCTAATTAGTAACACTCATAAATTAGGAAACACTGGTGGAGAAGCAAGGTGGCCTCAGCCTTTTGGCATTAGCATCCAACATGGGCACTGGTTTGGGTCCTGGCTGCTCCACATGCGATCCAGCTTCCCGCTTACTGACTTTGAAAGCCACAGAGAATGCCAAAGTCCTTGGGACCCAACATCCATGGTGGAGACTCAGAAGAAACCCCTAGCTCCTGGCTTTGAATCAGCTCAGCTCGAGTCATTGTGGCCATTTAGAGAATGCCAGCAGATGGACTCTCTCATTCTCTGATCTCTGTAAATCTGCATTTCAGCTAAAATAAATAAATCTCTTTTTAAAATCAAAAGAAAGAAATACTGCCGAAGTATGCAATTTACAAATGTATAACTTTGGGCACATAATTCAGCATCCTAGTTTTTCATTAATACAGAAGTTAAAATGATAAACTATGTGTTTAATATCATTATTAGCATGTAATGAATTGACATACAGAAGACGGGGAAACTTACATGAATAAGGTGCATGCAAATTAGCATATATACTTCAAGACACCTCTTGCACCTCCAGGTCATCATAGGAGTGTATGATTTCATTTTCATGCTTTACAATGACAGTTCACAAGCTACAAATATTATAAGGAAGCAATTGGAATTGTTTAAAATTGAGCAATATGGTGGGCATTGTGAGATAGCATGTTAAGGTGCTACTTGGCTTGCCCACATTCCATTTGGAATGTCTGTTCCAGTTAACTCAGTGTCCTACTTATATGCCTGAGAAGCAACAGGTAATGGCTCAAATACTCCCTTCAACTGGGTAGACTCACATGACTCCTAGCTTCAGCCTGGCCTTCCTCACACTGTTGCAGCTATTCGGGGAGAGTACTAGCAGATGAAAGCACTCTCTCTCTCTCTCTCTCTCTCTCTCTCTCTCTCAAACTCTATGATTCTGCTTTCATACAAACAAATAGTATTTGCAGGGCTTTTCTGTCTTAAAATCAAGGCACATTTTATTGCAACTTCTCCTTGGTGAGGCAAGGGTGACTCAAACATGTGTTCCAACTCACTTGTTTATGTCTGATGACTCATCATCATTTTTCATCAATCAAAATCTTTTTCTTTTTTCCTAAAGTAAAGACTTGTTTAACCAAAAACAACTGAGCATGTAATTGACTTATTTTGCTCTAATGGTAATTCTCTATGTTGTTTATTGGTTTGAAGTAACCAATGACAAGAAACAATTGCTATCTTCATTTAAACTAATGAGGGATTAAGAATTATAGTTTCTCCAGAACATTTACCTTAGTGCCTTCCCAAGTAACTATTTTTGTATGTTGGAAACCAGGAAACACAGGGACAAATAATAAAATGAGCCCTATGAACAAGAGCAGGACCCCACCCAAGAGACGGTGGCTTCACCTAGTAGAGGTGACATAGGGTTGGAATACAGAGGATAGAGTTCTGAGGAAAGATATTCTTAGAAAAAGAATGCCAGAAGTCTACTTGATGAAAATATCTTTCAGAAATGAAGGACAAATCAGAATATGAAAAATGAAAGCATTTTCCCAGCAGATTGAGCTATAAGAAATACTAAACATATTTCATCAGGATAAACAAAAACTGGGTTTGACAGGAATTTAAATCTGAAAGAGTAATAACATTCAAGAAATGTATATATACCTAAATATAAAAGACTAAAATTTGTTTTTCTTGATTTATTGTAAAAGTGATGAATGAAGTATATATGATAAAGTACTCTGGTCTTACATCAATATATAGAAATAAATGAGAGCAATGACAAAAAGACAGGAGTTAAATAAAATCATACTGTTTTAAGGCACACAGGCTCTATGTAAAGTGGTATAATATTAATGCAAAGGAGACAGTAAGTAAAGGATATATAAATATCATTACTGAAGGAAATTATAAAATCTACAGTGCATCAATAAAAATGGCAGTGAGGACACCTGAAAATTAACAGTAACACTAGCAAAAATTGTCAGAAACATTTTTCAGGATGCTGGATACTAACCAAAAGCTTGCACAAATTTACACAGCATTTATTCCAGCAAAAAGGGGGAAAAAAGCTGAATGCCAGTGCAAATAGTGAGCTCTGTTGCCTTTTAATTGGCTTAGTTCCTGTGCACATCCATTGAAGTCCACAATAGCCTTGAAAACCAGCAACCCACAATAATGGTAAAAACTCACAGTCTGGCATATTGGAAGAGATCAGAGAGTTGGTGCTCCCGGCAAATTCTCAGCCCTAGAGAACTGCTGTCTACCACACTGAAAAACATCACTTAGGAGATTATGTTTATCAGACTTCAGTTGGAGTTGGTCCAGTAAATGAACCTTTTCCCTGCGGTGTATGTCAACAACATTTAGAGACACTGTTTAAATTCACAGATGCTTAAGGAGATGCGTATCATCTAGGACCAAAGAAATCCAAAAGCTTAAAAGAAAAGTCATGGAGGCTTTGAAAACATCTTACATATTCCTGGGAATCCAGAGAGTTATATGAATATCATATCCACACATGGCACTCTACCAAACAACAATTCTTTTCATATGAACATGAAACAGTCTCCAAGAGGCATCATAGATTATGACACACAATTCTCCTTAATTTTTTTTTAAAAAAGTCTTTAATTCCTGTGCAATACTTTCGTAAAATCACAATGGAAGAAAACTGGAAGAAAACAGTACTAGAATGAGTGGAAAATTCACATAATGTGACATTCTAAAAGTACTTTCTTAACTGTTGGGTACATGATGAAGTTGTGAAACTAGAAAATGCTTTGAGATGAATTAAAATCAAAATACTTATGGGAGGCAGTAAAAGCAATGCTATAAGATACATTTAAAAATGTAAATGGCCATCTTAAGAAGGAAGATAGCTCTCCTTGGACATGACACCAAAAGCACAGGTAACAGGAAAAAGAATAAAACTGAGAATAAAAAAAGAATAAAACACAATCAATAGACTGAGAAAGCAACTCACATGAAGGGACAAAGTGTTTGAAAAGTACATACTGATCAGAGTTAAATATCCAAAATGCATAAAGGACTCTTAGGACTGAATGTCTGAAACAAAACAAAACAAAATCAATAACAAAACAAAATAATTTGTATAAAACAAAAACAACAAGAAGCAAAGGATTTGAATAGACATTTCTCAGAAAAAGAAATACAGATGCTTAATAACCATGTTGTGTGGTGGGATTGCTGAATATCACCAACCACAAGGGACATGCAAATTAAAACCACAAACAGATAGCATCTCATATTTTTTAGAATGACCACCATTAAATTAAAATTTAAAAGTATGCCAAATATGTAGAGAAACGGTTAACTTCATACAATGCTAGTTGGAATTTAAAATCATTCAGCCCCTGAAGAAAATACTGTACCAGTTCTGCAGAAAACTGAACATATAATTACTATGTACATTATTAACTACACTGCCAGGAATATATTAAATGAATTTAAAACAAGTGTTCCAATATCTTGCACAACATTGTTCATATGATCACTGTGTCATGTTCTTCCAACAGATTATTTATTCACAGTACAACAAAAACGGATGTAGAACCAATATGTTAAATGAAATAGGTCAGATGCAGAAAAGCTATATTTTGTATGCTTTCATTTGTATAAATGTTCAGGAAAGACCAATCCATAGAGGCAGAATTCAGATACATTCTTTCCCGGAAATAGTGGCAAGAAGAATGGATAGTTGCTGCTTAATGGATACAAGATTTCTTTAAACAGTGATGAAAAGATTTGGAAATTATATATTATTATTGATTGCTCCACATTGAAAATGCAATGAAAGCCACTGAATATTACATTTCAAAATTATTGAAATGACACATTTTATATAATTGATTTTATATTCCCAAAAGGAAAAGTTAAACATTGAGTTTCAACGTGACATTGTTCAGTATACATCTAGGAGTAATGAAAAGGAAATAATGTCCAAACAAAAGCTTGCCCACAAATAATCCCCCAAATGAGATTATTCAGAATAGACAAGAAGTGCAAACAACCAATATCCATTAAGTAGCAAGTGGCTTAAGAAAACGTGCTACAGCCCTTCAAAAGAAATACTAACCTAGACCAGAACACGAATGAACCGTGAAAGCATATTCTTATGTGAAACAATACAGTAACAGAAGCCAAATACCGTATGATCCCATTGATAGCAAATATTCAGAAAAACAAACCTCAAGATAAGGTAATTAACCGTGATTCGGGCGAAGATTCTTGGGTAAATGATAAATGACTACCAACATATGTTGGCCTTCTTTTCAGAGCAGTAAAAATGTTCGAAAATTAGATAGCAGCAATTATTACACAACTTTACAACTATTATATATATATACAAAGATCTCTGAATTTTGTACTTAAAAAGTGAAATTTATGGTTTTTACATTTCAATTTAAAAATATACTACAAAACTCTACAACAATAATGACTAATAAAATGGAATGAATTGAATTCTAAATACTCTAGCAAGGAGAAAGTAGGAAAATATAAACCCAGAAACCAAGTACATATAGGAGAAACAAAACAAATCTTAAAATGGTATAATAGACTCAATAGTGCCAATACACACAATGAAAGTAAATAAAACATAAAGATCCTTAAATGTGCTCGTGAAAAAAAATCAACTGACATATAAAGGAATGCCAATTAAACTCACAGGAGACCTCTCACAGGAAACTACAGGCAAGAGGAGAATGGAGCAGAACACTCTGCATTATAAAAGCAAAAAAATCGTCACCCTTGGATGACTTATCTAGAAAAACTTTCCTTTGTCTTTGAAAATGAAATAAAACTCTTCCACAGTAAAGAAAAGTTAAAAGAATATGCCTCTTCCAAACCTGCCCTACAAATGACACTTAAAGATGTTCTCTTGACAGAGAAAAGGAATAGTACACACCAAAACCAAAGGCAAATGCAAAGAACATCCCAGCAAAATAACAGAAGACTAAATCAATGAACAACCCATTGCTAAAATGACAGGACCAAATCACCACCTATTTGTATTTACCCTGAATGTAAACAGCTTAAACCCATCAATCAAACATCATAGATTAGTAGACTGTATCAAAAAATAAAAACCATCCATTTGTAGCCTACAGGAAACATATCTCACCAAAAAAGACAAAAGAAACTATATCTCACAGATTTTGATTTTTTTGTTTATCTCTTCAAAACACTTTCCTCTGATTAAATTCTTCAATGACTCGTAGATCATACAGTAGCATCATTTTCTCCAAGAAGGTTCTTGATTTTCTTTCTCATTTCTTCAGTGACGCATTAGTCATTCAGTAGCATATTATTTAACTGCATGGTGTTGTTAATTTCTTTTTTTTTTCCATTCTGTTGTTGATTATGACTTGTGGTTTTTCATTTTAGGGGATATATAGTAACTGTATTGGAGACTATCATATCTAGCAACATGTTATTTAACTTCATGGCATTGTAAATTTCTATTTTTCTTCCTGTTTTTGATTATGATTTGTGGCTTTTCATTTAAGGGGATGTATAGTAACAGTGGAATGGAGACTATCATATCTAGATGTGAAAATACAGTGCAGTATCTGCTTCCAGATCAAAGGACTCTCAATGAAACTGTTGACAATGAAACTTAACAAGCCACGTCTTTGACACCCTATAACCATTTTCTAAAAAACATTGCTACTTAGCATTTTGAGTCTCCTGTTTTGAACAAGTATCATCTGATAGCAAATTAATTTTCACATATACCTCTGGAAAAATTTTATACCTGTTTAGATTGTATATAAGTGCTTTAAAATCAGCTTTAAAATATCACGAAGTACCTAATTGATAATTTTGCAATGTTTCCTGTTAAGATTAAAACAAGAGAATGAGAACCTGATGGGGAGAGTATTCAACTCAACTAGAAACCATTCCCATATGCAAGGGGAACTTATCTTTTTTTTTTTTAAGATTTATTAATTCCTTTTTATTGCAAAGTAGATATACAGAGAGGTAAAGAGACAGAGAGGAAGATCATCCATCTGATGATTCAATCCCCAAGTGACCGACTCGGCCGGAACTGCACCGATCTGGAGCCAGGAGCCAAGAAATTCATCCAGGTCAACCACATGGGTGCAGGAACCCAAGGCTTGGGGCCGTCCCCGACTGTTTCCCCAGGCCACAAAGGGAGCTGGATGGGAATTGGAGCTGCCAGGATTAAAACTGGCGCCTATACGGAATCATGGCATGTTCAAGGTGAGGACCCCAGCTGCTAGGCCACTGCGCCGGGCCCGGGAACTTATTTTTCATACACTTTTGCTTGTAGAAAGTTTGCATTCAACCTTCATATTCTTTACCTAGCCGGAAGTTTACAAAATATTGTTGAGTGATTCAGGATTTTTTTTAGCATTAAAACTGCCAGAGATCATAGTAAATCCAGTTTTCCAACAAACAAGAATTTGATCTGATACTATAGTAATCAATGTTGTGGTAAAAATGAATGGGACATATCACACTCTTTGACCTTCAGAGGATGATGAATAGGTTATTACTGCAAGAACATATAAAGGCTATCTGAAAACAAAGAAACTAGAGGTGCTGTTTGGACTTAAACAAATGCATATTGCACCCTCAATGCAGACATGGAGGTCTAGTGTTCCCTTGTGATTTCTCCTTTTCAGCATCAAGGGTTATATATCAAAGTCTTGATTTGTACAGGGTAATGTACTTACTGTGTGCATATCATAAAATCAACTCATACAGTTTCTGAGTTTCTGCCATCTAGGAAATCATATCTCATTCTTCCTATGAAAGATCATGTGTCTTGACTATATTCTATGAAAATCCAAGTAGGTGAGGGAACCTTCAATGAAATGTGACTTGTCTGCATCTTATTAAATTATTCAATACTAATTATCTGACTGAAACAGCATTTATCACTACCATTTCCTTAAAATTTCTCTGTAGCCAAATGCACAATAGAATAAAACAAAGTAGAAGCAGTTTCCTATCACAAAATTTTAGAACTCCTTTATAAGGGAAATATATATTCATATCATTAAATGTTGCATCCCCAGGGTTGATGTATGAATGAAATGCAATATCTCCACTGCTAAAATATTCAAGTTACCCTTAGATTTTCTTCCCATTTTAAAGCATGTGCGTGTCCATGTTTGTTGCTTCATAGAAAAAGTCACAGCTTGAAACCTGTCTACTGCAGTGCTTCTGATCAAAGGCAACAGGGTGAAAACAGAATTGATCATTTCTGGGTGTCTAAATCTTTACCTGTGGGAATGTGATAAGTTATTTCTTCTGAAATCAAGCATCAATGTCAGCACCACTTTCTACTCATCCCCACAGATCCAAAACATAACGCAGTCATCTGCCACTGCTTTATCAATTCCCAAACCTTTCTCCCTGTCACTACATCAATACACTGTGTTCATACTCTGGTTACCAAATTATTTGAATTTCACTTTCCTTCTATCTTTGTGCTTATACTACAGCATAATGAATTTAATACAGAGCAGGCAATGATTTATATGTACATGTGTATATTTTTGAGACTAGAAAAGAATGAGGCTCACAATTTTGATAAAATTGTGATGTATACGGTAAAGTAGATGTAAGTCCTTAAAATATTTACAGGGACATTTGCAAACCAGTCTCCTAAAACTCCATTGTATGTTAAGGAAAATGGTGTCAAAATTTTGAACACACACACACACAATTTAGAAACAGTCAATTGTGATAGCAAGCTAACTTTGTGCCCACTGTAAATGGAAAATCCCTCTTCCTAGACTAACATTCGATCTGGATGCATTTCTTAAAATACAATACAGTCTAGCATATAGTAATTTTTGGATTTCGCTTGTCATTCATTTGACTGACAGCATTAGAAAACTGTAGCTGTTTTATTTCCCTTTGTATTTTCCTGAATTGCGAACTGCAGGATTTGACTAAAAAAAAAAAAAAAAACACTTGCTTCAACAGATTATCGATTTCCAATTAATAGACCCCCCCAAAAATGTGACCTATGTGCTAAGCAATCACAGAATAAAAATGAGATCAGCACTGATTCCAATCTTTCAGGGAAGTTATTTGGTAGAGGTAAATTTGATCCAGTTTTAACATTGTAAATTTATGAAACTGTTAGACTACGTGCTCTTTTTCTTCTAATACCTAGTTTCATAAATGTTTAAACTGAGATTGTACATATAAATATATATATTCTCATTTGATTATATAAACCTCAGACTAAGCTTGCACTGTACATATACTTTCTATTTTTCTCATTAAATGATTTTATATATTTGATTCATTTTATTTAACAAACAAGTACACCCGAATTCCCTAACTGTCCTCTCCAAAAAATTAAAAGCTAAAAACCCAACCATATGGACATAGGGTGAACACAAAACCAGGTGAACTCATTTGTCAAATTAGTGATACCACATATGAGATAGGAAACATTCATTTAAAAAAGATTAACATGGTAAGGTCAAATTTTGGTCTTGCCTATATTATGAAGGGGTATGGTATCATGTGGGCATATAAAAAAGCATTATTTGAATTACAGTGTTAATCCTGCTACCTTCTGGACATACCAATTGATATAATCATTTCTTTTATATGGGATTTAGTGTCTTCACAGTGAAAAACAAGATGATAATTAAATTATAACCTCATCAAATATTTCTGTGGATGAAATCAAATGTATGAAAGACTTTTTGCAAATATAAAGTCTCATAAATAGGCAATGGATATTCTTTACTTTGAAAGCACCATTGTGCAATGATTACATTCACTGAAGAAAAAACATGCTTCAATTTTTTTCTGAATTATTTTATGCCTAAAAGCATCTGAGAACAACTGAGTAATGCTATAACTCATCTATATACATCAGCTTCCATCCGTGCACTGTAGTCTTCCTCCTGTATCTCTGGAATCACAATTAACTATATGCTTAGCGTTCCATTAGGATTTGGGGTTAGACTTTAGTTAATAGAGGGGAAAAAAAACATTATGGGTTACAGCACCTCCATCTATGTAAAAGAGTTTCTGTTCACAGTCACACACCTTCTCTGTGAATTATATAACAATGAACAATGAGGCTAAGGAGACCTGAGGCAAAAGAATTAACAATCTAAGAAAAAGCATAAAGTAAGTCTTTTAAATGGCTAACTACATAAAATAAAACATAAAAATTGTAACAAAAATGGCATGGTATAGTTTTAAAAATAGATTTGACCAATATAAGAGTGTCTATAACGAAAAATGTATACTCGTTGATGTGAAAAATTTCAGTTGAAGGGACAAAGATGAATGTGGAATCAGGGGATTAGATACAGAATGTAATAGAGCAAACATGTATGAAAACTTTCAAGAGACAAGAAGAATACGAAAAGAAATTATAATGTATATCTTGTAAGAGTTTTTAAAACATTTATATTTGTATGTATTTCAAAGGCAGAGAGACAAAGACTTAAAGAGACAAAAACCTTCCATCTGACTACTTACTCCCCAAATGACAACAACAGCCAGGTCTGGTCCAAGCTGGAGCTAGGAACCAAGATCTTCCAGGTCTCCCCATGAGTAACACAGATCTTAGCACTTGGTCTATCTTCCAATTTCTTTGCTGGAGCATCAGCTCGGAGATGGATCAAAAATATAATGTCTGGGATTTGAACTGGAATTCTACTGTAGGTTGGAGAGTTGCCAGTAGCAGTGTAACTAACTGAGCCACAACACTAACACCCTTTTTAGAAGAGTCTGAAGGAGACAACCATGTGGAGGAATCCAGGTTCCTGGCATCATTGGACAGAAGATACCTTCCTCTCTGTACCACTCTGCTTTTTAAACAAATAATGAAATAAATCTTTATACAAACACAAAATTACATAGCAATATGATCTGAAAAGCATTTGTGTGAAAGCATTTCAAATCTGGGCTTTAATAATACACAGCTTTACTGAAGAATGGCCACACTGCTTTTCTTAAAATGTAATTATTTTACTGCAATGCAGCCACTATTGGAGAAGAGGATAAATAACATATACTTTCTAAGCTGGGAAATTCAAGAAGTTTAGAACATGTTTGTCATTGATTTATTTTCCCTTGTCCTTTACAATTACAAAGGCTTATCATTCTGAATTAGTCCATATTGATCACTGGAGTAGTTCTATTCAGCAACTTTATGGGAGTTAAATGCCAAACACTATTTTCATTAACATCTGTGTGAGGCTCAGCTGTCTAAGTTACAAATGTACTTCCAATGCTTAAAGTGTTTACATCAAAGATCAAAGAGGAAAACAAAGACTAGGATTTTGTTCCTCAAACTACACATAATTTGAGTTATTAAAAATAATTTTGAATGTATTTAAGTTTAATTCCCTTTCAAATTCTGTGATGTTCTGCCATGGAAATGCTGTTAATTCTAGAAGTCTAACAACAACGTATTGGGCACCTATGGATACTAAGAAAGTAAAAAAATAACAATGCTTAGGCAGTAATTTATCACAGATTTTCTTCCAAAAAACAAGTGAAGTTCATATAATGAATATTTTATGAAATAAGTCTTATTAACAGCATGCTCAATCATTCTATATCATTACAATATTCAGTGAGGCTGATTTACAAACCTTTTAAAAACATACAGTATGAATGTGATTCCTCAATTTCTCTTGTCAGTTCTACCCTTTTTACCTTATTTTGAAGTTCTGCTAAATATACTAATATTTTTAATATTTTATACTTTGAGAGTAGACAGCTTTCTGCATATTTTTATTGTTTTAATTGTACATTTTGATTGGTTGGATTTGTGTTATAAATGGCTCTTTCTTTACTTTTGAAAGTTTATGATTCTTTTTGCTTTGATGTGAGTTGTTTCTGGTATGAATGAGTGAGTTTAGTGAAATGATACTCTTAAACATTCCATAAAGTTACATAAAAGTAACTACTAAAGTGTTTTACAACCATAGCAAATGAAGATAGTTTTTCTGGGGAGTAAAAAGATGTATCAAATGCTCCAAATGGAAGAATAATACCATCCTTTGCTGCAATATTACCTCAAGTACAGTCAGAATCATTATGTTTCATGTTACTGGGTAAAAGCTGCAAAGTTTTTGTGATGCTACATTTTCACAACTATACTCATCACCATCCTGAACCCACAAAACCACTAATCTGTTCTCCAGCTCCATAAACTTGTGATTTCAAGGATGCTGTGCTAATCTTGTATTTATTTGATAGTTGATCTACATTCCATGACATACATTCACCCTAATTTGTTTAAAAGACCACAAATGTAAGGAAATCTAATTTTTCCAATTTTTTGACTAATATGAATAATGCTACCATGACTATTCTTAGAAATTTGTATTACAAAATATTTTACATTTCTCTGATATTAAAAAAAGATAGAGTAATTATATCATGTAGTAATTGTAGTTTTAGCTTTGAAATGATCTTCGCAATTTTGTTCCAGATTGAAAATGCCATTTTGTAAACACATCAATAGTGATCTAGTTTCTCAATATCTTCATCAGCATTGGATAGTGTCACATTCTTTTGTAGCCCATTTTGGATAGTTGCTGCCTTTCACTGGTAGTTAACAATATTGAATATACTGAATATACATACATATATATTCAGTAGTGCTGTTGATCTTGAAGATACAAGGATGAGAAAATCCTTCCAATTCCATTTGCTAACACAGTCTACCTCAGAGTCTTCACTTGCCCAGATATTTGCTGTCAATGCTTGGGTGGAGTAGTTGAGCAGTTTCTTCTGTTCTCCTTCCGCTGTACAGATGTCCTCTACAGGATCCAAAGGACTGCCATATCCTCTGTGTGCATCAGGGCATGCTATCCACTGCTCTGTCTTAGCCACTTAGGAGGACTAACTCCTTACATACTTCCTTATATACTTCACTTTCTTTGGATATATTCCCAAGAGTGAGATAGCTGGGTCATACAGTATATCAATTTTCAGTTGTCTTAGTATTCCACACATTGACTTCCATAGTGGCTGCACTAGTTTATAATCCTACCAATTGTGTAGAAAAGTACCTTTCTTCCCACAACCACACCTGCAGGTATCATTAGTAGATTTCTGAATGAAGGCCAGTCTCACTGGAGTTAGGTGGAACGTCAATTGATTTTTATTTGTATTTCCCTAGTAGGTAGGAAGCCGAAGCTTTTTTTCCCCATATGTCTATTAGCCATTTGAATGTGTTCTGTTGGAAAATGCCTGCCCATTTCCTTTGCCTACTTCTTCACAGAATTGTTTTTTCCTATATTTGAGTTTCTGAAGCTTCTTGTAAATCACGGATCATAGTCCCCTATAGATATATAGCATGCAAAGATTTTCTCTCACTCTGTTGCCTGCTTTTTCACTTTTTGGATCATTTTGTCTGCTGCACAGAAGCTTCTTAACTTGATGTAGTCCCATTTGCTTTTTGGGGGTTTGCATGCCTGTTCTTTTGGTAACTTTTCTAAGAAGTCTTTACCAATACCTGCATCTTATAAAATGCTTCTTATGTCTTCCTCTAATAGTCTGGTGGTCTTCTGGGTGCATGTTTCGGTCCTCATGGAGCATGTTTTTGATGTCTATCACCTAATTTTATTGTCTAGTTCTAAACTAACCTAGTCCTAAAGTTTGAAAGTTATATGCTTTGTTTTTACATCTGTAATTATATTTTTAAATTAAAGTTTATTATTTGAGACGCAGAAAAAGGCGGAGAGAGACAAAGAGCAATTTCCTGCTGTTGTTCACCCTCCAAATGGATGCAATGGCGGGGATTGGCCTATATCAATATCAGGAATTGGGACTGTGCCCCAGATCTCCCAAATGGGTGACATGAACCCCATTATTTTAGCCTTCATTACACCCTTATAGAGGCAGCAATCAGGAGCCTGAGCCAGGACGTAACTTAGGCACCCTAATACAGAATGTAGGCATCAAACACAGCTTTTAACTGTTGGGTCACATGACCGGTTTTTCACCCACTTATTTTATATAAAATTAAATTTAAATCATGGTCAATTCTTATGGATGCACAATTTCTCATCATATTTTTTCTTCTAATGAGCTACTTTTGCATGTTTATCAAAAATCGATTGAACATATCCTTATACATGTCTTCCTAGGTCCTCTATTTTATTCCATTTATCTCATAATACAACACTGTCTTGATTAGTGACTACATAGTAAATCTTAACATTAATAAGAGTGATTCTTCTTTGCCATAATTTGACTATTTGAGGATTTTACTTTTTAGATAGAAATTTTAGATTAAGCTGGTCAATGTCTAAATAGATTCAATTACATAGGAAACATAATTTCTAGGGATCTAATATACATCACGGTAGTACAGTTAATGATTTCTTAATTTGTTTAAATTTCAGAATAGTTTAAAAAACCAAAAAAAAAAAAAAAACCCGCTGGAAGCCAGCTCCAGCCGAGTTTGGAGCTCGAGAATGTTGCATTGAGTAGACATAAAGAGAAAAGAAATGGACCACTACAATTTCAATATCACAATGGTCCATGCAAGAAAGCTGTCTCCTTTATCTATACAGAAGCAGTCACAAACTCTTGCACAGATTTTTTACATCATGGTCAAGCAGGTGATTCCAAGCATAATTCTGCCTGTTTTACCTTTAAAGCAAGACATTATCCATCCTGACTCTGTGGTCACGAAGTTCTCAACAGACAGCGCATATCAATCAGCAACACATTCCTACTATAAAACTGATTCTACAACTTAATCTTAAATCAGTTAAGGGAGGAAATGCATCACAGAAAGAAAGAACTAAAGATCAAGGAAAAAGAAAACCCTAAACAGATTCCCACAACAACTATGGGCTTACCAACCCTAGATTAGTCCAAGAGCATGTTTTGTAATGTTAGTGCAAATATCTTTTTTTTACTTGTTTTTTGATACAATTTAGTTGGCAGTGGGCTCTCCTCTCTCCTCTGTTCTCTCTAGAATCATAATGTCTGTCCATCGTGATTTTTCCCAAGTCCATCATGCTTCCACTGGAGTATCTCCCACCCACATTGAAGAATAACTTTTCATTGTAGGTTAATTATTGTGTCCAGGGTCCCTAATATAGGTACAATAAGGATTAGACCTTCATTGTTTATGGGCCATACCAATAACAGTTACATATGGACACTGACAATCACAGGTGGTTATAAACAATCCACCTCTTATGAATGCTTAATTAATGAATTATATCACAAGTTCTTGTTACATTAGGTACAAGTAAGTATGAAGTAACATTGATTAACACAGAGTAAGATTCACATATCTGTAGATTTGACAACAAATTATATTAGAGCAAACATATGATATCTAACCTTTGGGATTAGCTCATTTCCCTTAGCATTATGGTTTCTAGTTTGGTCCATTTGGCCAGAAAGTAATGCATTTCATTTTTTTTAATCGCCGAGTAGTAAACCATAATGTAGATGAACCACAGTTTCTTTATCCAGTCCTCTGTTGATGGACATTTAGGTTGCTTCCAAGTTTTTGTGATTGTTGATTATGCTGCAATAAACATTGGGGTGCATGTTACTTTGTCATATAACAAGTCTTTTGGATATATTCCTAGGAGTCGTTTTTGAGCTCTTCCAGTCATATCATCAATGGGGGCGGCTGAGACAGCATGAATTGTTCTAAGGCCCATTTACCAAGACTCATCAGCAACATCACACCTAAGCTCACACCGGTTGTAAAAACCAACTCGCAGGGGCTAACAATGCCTCATTGGATTACAGAATTCTCAGTGGGGCGGTCCGGTGCCCATGCAAAGGGAGGTAGAACGGCTTTGAGGTGGTTGCAGAGACATCCACCGGGCCTTGCCTCCGGCCTTGCCTGCAGGGGAGTGGCTCTCCTTACAGCTTCATGTCCTCCATACCGAGTGCATGCACCCCAGCAAAACACAAAAAATGTGATGTAGTAAGTAATACAAGCTCAATCCTGTCCCCATCCCCACTAATACAAAGAGTATACCATCCCCCACCTCACTTTTCTCTATTATTAACATCCTTTATTTTTTGCAATTATTGGACTGACCACAATAGCTTTCCCTGTTTTATTTTTTTTAAATGTTTATTCAATCCACTCTCAACGCATGAGAATATTAAGATATTTTACATTTAATTTTTTTTCATTCATTAGCAACCTAGACACAAATAAATCATTCAACAGCAATGCATGACTACTGTATAGGGTAGACCTAGACTCATGAAGGAATGCTCAGTAGGTAACAGAGAATGTATTAGTAAAGCTTTCCCTGTTTTGTTTTGTGTTGTTTTTAATCCACATCCCTTATATTGCTCCAACCTTTTCCAGCCTCCAGAAACCAACATTCTATGTTCAGATAGATCTCTTTTGAAATTTCAGCTTCTCACATATAGGGAGAAATACAATATTTTTTTCATTTTGTTTACTTTACCTAACATGATGTTCTTTAGTTTCATCCCTTTGCTGATGACATATTTCAGTTTCTTCTTAAAGCTGGATAGTATTCCACTATGTATATTTACCATTTTTTGTTTATTCATTCATCTTAAAGATGAACACCTCAGTTAATGTTGTATCTTGGCAACTAACAGTGCTAAAATAAGCATACTGTAGCAGGCATCTCTTTGATATAATAATGATTTCAAGTATTTTAGATACACAAGCAGTAGTGGAATTGCTGGATCATAATGGCAATTCCATAATAATGGACTTCCATAATGGCTATACTAATTTAAATTCACTATCAGTATATATAAAAGTTTCTTTTTCTCTACATCCTTGCCAACATCTATTACTTTCTCTCATTTTTATTATAGTCTTTCTGACAGTTATCTTGTGATAGCTCATTGTGGTTTTCATTTGCATTTTCACTGCATTTTCCTTACAATTTTTACAATAACATACTTTCAATGCATTTTACAATCTCAAGCTTAATCCTCTATTAAATAAAAAAACACAACAAATAGTAAATAGAAAAAATACTGTTCCTAAAGTGTGCAGACAAGGGATTGAAACAATAACTAAACCAGAATGTTAATTTTGTTCATACACATTACATTTCTGTACTCTATATACGAGTTACCACAAACCAAAGAAAACAAATATTTGTCTTTTTGAGACTGGCTTATTTCACCAAGTGTAATTGTTTGCAGTTGGCAGACATCTGAGTAGACTCCATATTGTGAGTTGTGCTGCTATAAGCACTAGAGGTATAGAAAACTCTTTCTTATGCTGTTTTTGTTTCCTTTCCATAAGATTCCTAAGGAATCTTCATAATACCTTCATGGTGGTTGTCAAGCTCCCCACAACTGAACATAAAGAAAGAATACTGAACCAAGCATGAAAAAAGGATCAGATGACATTTAGAAAAAACCAGTCAGAATCAGTGCTGACTTCTCAGAAAAGACCTTACAAGCAAGAAGACAATGGAATAACATTTTTCAGATCCTAAAACAGAAAAAAGTTGTCAACCTAGGACAATATGTCCAGCAAAGCTCTCATTTGTATTTGAAAATGAAATAAAACATGTCCATAGTAAAGAGTTCCTGATATATACTGGATATTAATGCTTTATCACATGTATAGTTTTCAATTATTTTCTCCCATTCTATCAGTTGCATCCTTGTTGAACATTTCCTTTTCTGCATACAAGCTTCTTAACTTGATGCAATCCCACTTGTCTATTTTTGCCTTGTTTGTCTCTGTTTCTGGGGGGTCTTATCCACTGTCTGGCATAATTTTTCCTAGGTTTTTCTCTTGTAATTTCAAGGTTTCACCAATTAGATCTAGATCCCTTACCTATTGTGTTTCTTTTTCTGGGTGTATGTAGGTATAAGAATGTTCCATCCTTTTGTATGCTGAGTTCCAATTTATCCAACACCATTTGTTGAAGAGGCTGTCCTTTCTCAAGAAAGTGATTTTAGCTTTTTCGTCAAAATTAGTCAGTTGTAGATACATGGGTAATTTCTTGGGTCTACAATCTGTTCCACTGGTCAACATGATTAATTTTGTTCAAGTACCTACCAGTTTTGATTAGAATTTCCCTATAACATATCTTGAAATCAGGTAATGTGATATTTCCAGTTTTATTTTTATTGTTTAGGATTGCTTTGGCTATTCAGAGTTTCTTGGGCTTCCATATTTTTAGAGGCTTTTTTTTTCCAGATCTGAGTGCATCTGGTGTCTTGATTATAAATTACTTCGGATAGTATGAACAATCTGATGAGAAGACATTGTGCAAAATAGCTGTTAATTCTTTTAAAAATATTTACTACAATTTTCCAGTGAAACCATGTGAATTCAGAAGATTTCTTCAGGGATCTTTTAATGACAGCTCAGTTTTTACTGATTTTACATTAATAAGTTTGTGAACTTGGTTGACGTTGATTCTGATTCAAAGATTTGTGCGTACAGTGTTTCAGAGTTGAAGCCAACTCCTAGTCCTGTCCCAACCTGGTTTCTAGTTGCGCCTCCCTTTCAACTTCATTCTATTTAAAAGTAATCTATCTACTTCCTAATGGTTACATGGAGTTATCTCATTAGTCTGTTTTCTATTTCTATAACAAAATACCAAAACTTGGTAATTTATTAAGAACAAATGCATAAGTACCGGCATTAGTGACACAGCCTGTTAAGCTACCTCATGCAACACTGGCATCCCATATCATAGTGCTCGTTCAGGTCCTGTCTATTCTATTACTAATACAGTTCCTTGCTAATATACCTGGGAAAGCAGTGGATGATGTCCCAAAGTACTTAGGCCTGTTCCATCCACATGGGAGATCCAGATGAAGTGGTTGGCTCCTGGCTTTGGCCTGAAAAAGCCTTAGCTATTATGGGTATTTGGACAGTGAACCAGTGATAGAAGATCTCCCTTTCTCTATCATTCTTTCTAGGAACAATGTCATAAATGCCTGCTTATTTGGTGGGAGTGACTGACAACCTTAAAAATTCAGACAAGATTTGGATATGTCATTCAATAAAAGAAATTTTGACCTAGAACAATCTAAACGCTCCATGAGCATTACAAATAATGAATCCTGAAATTTGTCAGAAGCACATGTTTTATGTCACAAAATGTGAGTATGTTATCTGTGGTTTCAAGGTAGCAAACTGATGTCAATATTTCCAGTCCTCTACAAAGCCATCACTCATAAGCAAAAAATAACATGAAAAATAGATGCAAACTCATATTGTTTATTCTTCTTCTTCTTTTATTTATTTATTTATTTATTTATTTGGCAAGGGAGAGAGCAAAGAGAAAAGGAGAGAGCTTCATCTGCTGATTCATGCCCTCAATGCCACCAACAGCCGGGACACGGCTTAGGCAGAATCCAGAAGCTGGGAACTCAAACTAGGTCTCCAATGTGACAGAGAAGCAAGTACTTAAAGCATCAGCTACTGCCTCTCAGAGTGCCCAGTTGTAGGGAACTAGATTGGAAAGTGAAACTGGGAATTGAACTGAGGCACTCAGAATTTGAACATTCTAAGCAACAATCTAATCACTATAAAACCATTTGCCTGAAAATTATTTTCATGTGTTCAGTTACTTGAGTCTGCTGCTTTTTGGGTCTATATTAGAATGAAGCTAAAATCAGCAATTAAGTATCAAAACCCAGGTGCTCTCTTGCGGAACCAGGGCATCATAACAACTGTGATAATAACTGCCCTTGGTTAAAGATATAGATATAAAATAACTGAAACAAAAAGATAGCTGGAGTTGTTTCCAAAGAAAGAAATCATGCAGGCCTGCAGAAACAAACTGAAAGGAGAAACACATGACTACAAAACCTTACAAAGTTCCAAAAAGTTTCAATTCCGTAATCTATGGTGAGCACTTTGAAGTGTAAAGTGACATTTCCTCAATTGCAAATGCACACACTGGCAGTATGAAGTTTTCTGGATCTGATTTGTTTCCAAGAAAAGGAGAGGTATTGTTGAATGTGGAACAAACATAAATGATTCATATTTACAGAAAGCAACATGTATTTGTGACATTGTGACTGGTATTCTGAAATGCCTCCAGCTGTCTTTTCCCTTGCTAATGAAAAAATAAATAAAAGTTGAAAGAATACTTACAAAAAAATCCTCAGGCATACAAAAATATACTTGCAGATTACAATTAAATTCAATCTTCTCAAAGACATTCCTTCCTACAAGCAGCCTTTCTAGAAAAATTTCACTCCATTTACAGATACGGACCACTTTCTCTCCTCGCCCCCCACCAAAAGCAAACAGCAAATCTCAGACAGAATCTATACACAGACACACTACAAGAAATATGGGAGATAGTGACATAATAGGCAATGATAGTTTTTTTTTGTTTGCCTGTTTTTGTAGGGGTTAAGATGCCACTAGTTATACACACATCCCATTTCTAAGTGCCTGGGTTCAAGTCCTGGCTAGACTTCTAATTGTAGATTCCTATTAATGTGTACCCTGTGAGAACAGCAGGTGATGTGTCAAGCAGTTGAGTTCTGATCACCCATGTGGAAGACCTGGACTGCTATGGTTTACTCTAGCCTTGACTGTTGTGGGCACTTGGGGGTCAACCAGTAGATGGACGATCTCTTGCAATACATCTCTCTCTCCCCGCAACCCTCCCTCTCTTTTTCTTCTCTCTCTCTTAAGCACACATTATTTCTGTTTGATTTGCAAGTAGAGCTAAGATAGATACATTGACTAAAAAAAAAATTCCAGAAAACTGTTGTACAGTAGAAATGAAAACTATGGCAACATATTGGCTCTGAAATCTAAAAACAAAACAAACAAAAAAAGTAATATTCTAGAAGAGATGTAGCAGCTATTATTATAAAGAGACAGTAGAGACATGATAAGCTGCACACTGTGAACAACAACAAAAAAAGCAAGGATGAAGAGATTGAGTCGAGGGATTGACATTATGGCAAAATGGATTAAGTCAGCACCTAAAACACCAGCTTCCCATATCAGTTGGTACTTCAAATCCTGGCTACTTTATTTTTCACTTGGGTTCTTGCTAATACATTCGGAAGTCATCAGAAGAACACCAAAGTAGTTGGGCCTCTGACACTCATTAGGAGACCAGCATGGAGTTCCTGACTCCTGGATTCATACTGGTCCAAACATGGCTGCTTGGGCCTTTGTGGAAGATTTTTCTTTCTTTGTTTCTCTATATCCTTGTCTCTCCTCCTCTCTCTGCTATTATGACTTTTTTTAAAAAATGAAGATAAAACTAGAACTCACAGAAGAAAAGCAGATACTCTGATTAACAGTGAGCTACAAATACAGTAGGAAAAACAGGAAATTTAATTGAAAAAAAATATGCTATCAGAATTAGGCTGAAAATGACATTTAGATAAAAGAAAAAACTCTGATATGCACAAAGCAGAAGTCTCTAAATAACCTAGTAAACATAATGAGATGAAACTAATTTGTCTTGGTATAACTCTAGAAAAAAATTTTAGAAATAAAGAAAAAGCTTGAATTTATACTGAAAGTATACATTATATCCCCTGGAATATTGAGCCTGAATGGTCAACACTGAGAAATATTCTAGTAAAGTAATTGGATCTCAATGATAAGACTTACAAATGATAAGACTTCTCAATGATAACACTTCTTGCCTTGTACAGGAAAAATTATTAGGCTGGCTTCAACATATTTTCCACAACCATAGTCAATTCTAGAATAAAATGTTAAAAAGCATTCAAGGAAATCAGTACTGCTCTAATCATTTAGTCACTGAAGAAATAACTGGGAAATAGGTAAGACAGTTACAGCCCAGCACAATAGCTTAGTGGCTAAATCCTTTCCTTGCATCTGCCGGCATCCCATATGGGCAGTGGTGAGTAGCCCAGCTGCTCCATTTCCCATCCCTGCCTATGGTCTTGGAAAGCAGTTGAGGATGGCCCAAGACTGAGACGCAGAGGAAGCTCCTGGCTCCTGCCTCCAGCTTGGCTCAGCTCCAGTCGTCGAGGCCACTTGGGGAGTGTACCAGCAAACAGAAGATCTTTCTCTCTGAATCTACTTCTCTCTGTATATTGGCCTTTCCAATTAAAAAACATACTTTTTATACTACAGACTGTTGTTGAACTTTTAAGACTAAGATTTTAAAAGTTCATAGTACCAAACTAGTGTCTAAATGTTATAATCTTTAGGATGAAATGTGAGGGAAAGTGGAAGTATAGTCAAGTGTAATTATTTCCTTATTTTTATCAAGGCAAAATAACATTTAAAATTTGTATGTAAAGAAGTAAAGGCATAATGGTTGGCAATAAAACATCAAGCACTAAGAACAATGACAAAATTAACTCGAATAAGAAGACAGACAAAAAAAGTGTACATGAGAACTGATGAGAATTGTATTGTAGCAATTTACATGTATTGTCTGAGACCTTGAGAATCTCATGTGCTCACACATTCCTTTAAAATATAAATAAAGGAAAGTGAAGGTAGGAGAGAAATCACATAGGTAAAATAGTGCAGTGTTTAATAACAAATTCAGAAACCAGCCTTCTGTGTTTGAATCTGGACTCTATTAGTTTGCTATATAACATTGAGAAAATTACTTAACCTTTTTTGTCTGGGATTTCAAGCATTAAAAAGTTAGCTTAAGAGTTCCACTCACTTTTACAGTGTTGTTATGAGGATTAAATGAGTCCATATAGTCACAGCACTTAAACTGAGCCTTAACTATTATATTTAAATGGCTAATTGAATAAAACTAATGGTAGTAATTATTTCCCAATGATGTCTATGTTTGTCTGTTGGAATTGATCATTAGGAGAAAAAACATATATGTTGCTCAGATATTTGATGAAGGAAGTATTTTCATACAAGTCTCTATTTTAATTTTTATTATTTTGCTCAACTATTATTACTGACACTCTTTTCTGTAGTACCTTCTGCATTGCACATGAGTGAACCAAAGCAACAAATCTCTATTTCACTAGCCCTTTATTTCTCTAGTCCCTTTATTTCTCTAGCCCTTGATTGAAGTGTTCTGCAAAAAGCCACTTGTTAATAATAGTTTTTAGAAAGGTGCTTGTAGTAGATCATGAGAACAGGAGGAGATCCAATTGTCAACTGTAAGTAATAGATGGTTATTGTGAAACACCTCATGAACAGATTAATAACAGAAGTTTATAGGGGTTCAAATAAATGTCAGAAAGTCTATGTGATTCTTAATTCCCAAATTCCAAGCTTATATACTTGAATTAGCAAACATTTTAATTAAAATATATTAATTATCAAATTAATGGGACAAAACATAAAATAAATCAAAGGAAGTCAGTATTCAGAAAACAAAAAGGTATAAGAAAATAAATGAATTTTAGAACTTTGTAGCATGGGACACCTGCATTGAGATTCAGCCTCCTAGCTCTGACCTGGCCCAGCCATAATTCTTGCAGGCATTTGGGAAATGAACCAGCAGGTAGAAACTATCTTTCCACCTGTCTTTCTGTCTTTATCTCTCTCCACATGCATGTGTCTGCTTTTTCAATTAATCAAAGCAAGTAGCATTTTGAAATATCAGTAAAAGGGACAAGAAAATTCTTAGATTTACTTCTCTTTTCCTCAAAAGATGTAATGTGATATTTACTTTTACTTGCACTGTGCAGTAGTATGTGATGTGGTCCTCAATTAGCCATTGGAAAGATAATTCTTCTAAGATTTAAATGGTCTGGTTTTCATTTCCAATTTTGTAAACACCTTGCTGTGTAATAGTGAATGACATCTAATAGTTTGATTATCAATTCTGAATTTTTCCAAATCTGGCTGATAATATCAATGAATTAAAGCTATTGTTTTGTATTGTTGTTGACAAAATAATGCTTTAGTAATGGATAGTTTTGAAATCTAAAAAGTCTCTTAGGTTCAAATAATTCAAGCAAAAAGGATTTACTGTGCTAAAGCTACAGTGAAAATATAACAACGGTTTTGTCCTATGAGAAATCATTTGAGCTACATCAAAGCACAGGAACTAGTTTATCTGTTCAAAATGTCTTTGGAAAATATATATATTATGAAAACACTATGCATGTCTTTCAAAACTTTTTTGTACCAAAATGAATTTAACTTTTAATTGCTTTCTTTAAAAATGTTTTAAGTACCTTCACATTGCATTATTGAAACTTTCTTTATCAAAGATTCTGTGCTAAGGAAAAAACAAAATTCTTATCCAGAACAAGTATTTGGTAAAAAAGTATCTCTTTCCTTGCACTGACTTTCAGAAATAGGAATAAAGGCCTCACCTGTCAATCTTTGATAAAACTCTACTGCTTTAATCTGCAAGCTTAAATTCTGCTGTGCTGGTATTGCTTTAAGATACATATTTATCGTAGCCCAACTACTAAGATAAAATTTACCATTTTGAGCATTTTTCAGTATATATTTGTGTGTCATCAAGTACATTAACTTTATTGTGTAGTCATCACTACTATCCATCTTAGAATCATTTCATTTTGCAAGGCTAAACCCATTAAATACCAACTCCCATTTTTCTCCCACCTCCCAGTCAAGTTTATATCTATATGAATTTGTTGACTTTAGGTACCAAATAGAAATGAAATCATATATTTTTGTCCTTTCTGACTTTCATATCTCCCCTAGCAGAATGCCCTCAATGTTTATCCATATTACAGGTATATCAGAATTTGTTTCCCAATTAAGGGCTGCATAGTATTCCGTCATATGAATTCACAATATTTTTTAATGCATTCATTTACTGATGGACACCTACTTTCACTTTTTTGTGCCTTATAAATAACACTGTAATGAAAATGGCTGTAGAGTCCCTGCTAAGAAATTGGCTATTAAATAACATATTTTACCCCTTTTTTAGTAAATAGCCTGGAATGAAATACTTAGGTCATATGGTAATTCAATTGCCTACATTTTGGAGCAATGTTCAGAATATTTTCCACAGCATTTGCACCATTACACATTCCCACCAGAGATTCCAATTCTTCACCAACATTTAATTTTTTAATAACCATCTTCATGAGATTAAATATACAATGTTAGTGAATGATTAAATGAGGTAAAGGCTTAATTAAATTACATTTAGTGTTGTTTAAGTGGCTTTCAGGCACAGAACCCACTACTCAAACTCTTATGCCAAAGCTTACTCTCTAAAAGAAATAACAGGGCCTGGCGCAATAGCGTAGCAGTTAAGGTCCTTGCCTCGAACTTGTCAGGATCCCATATGGGTGCCGGTTCTAATCCCAGCGGCCCCACGTCCCATCCAGCTCCCTGCTAGTGACCTGGGAATGCAGTCGAGGACAGCCCAAGACTTTGGGACCCCCTGGACCCATGTGGTAGACCCGAAGGAGGCTCCTAGCTTTGAATTGGATCAGTCCTAGGTATTGCGCCCACTGGGGGAGTGAGCCATCAGACGAAAGATCTTCCTCCCTGTCTCTCCTCTCTGTATATCCTTCTTTCCAATAAAAAAAAATCTTTAATAAAAGAAATAACAATACAACTGTTCTGCTTAACACAAGGATGGTAAGAGCAGAGCTTTGCCACCTTTCCAGGCTCCCATCCTTATTGCCTGCCCAATGGCAAACTAGAAAGAAAAGTCAAAGCAGTAAAACAGTGATAAATGCTTAAAATATTATTGCTTGAATCCTATGATTATTCATACTTATGACCTCTGTGTAGGTGACAGGTCTAACCACCGATTCTATCTGTAAAATTAGTTGCAAAGGTAAAGGCAAAGAAATATTTCAGGCCAAAGTTAAAGCTGTTAAAATATACTCTGTAATCCTACCAGCATCCTCAGAGTTCCTTGGTATCTCAAAGTATTTGACAAATTCATTTTATCCCTTAATCCTCTCAAATTGACTGGAAAAGCATTGACATCATTTAAAAAGCAATTTCAAGCTGATGAACCTTTTACTGTCCTTGTATTTCAAATCTGAGTAGTGTGGAATACAAATTGCTTGAATATTCAATCATGCTTATATACATCATTTTCCAACAAATATATTCTACAAAAATACTACCTAGTGGATTCCCAACACACCAATACTTTATTTTTTTTAATTTATTTTTTGAGAAACTTGACATAATTAGTGTAACAAGGTTCAAGCGCTACAGGAAGATGGGCAAGACAATTAGTTCCATATTGTTTCCTTAATATATCTGATGTAAAAGGGGATTTTAAGGGAGACGGCCCACCCAGTCTCTCACCCACCCCAGGTCCGAGATGTGGGGGCATGCTCCTGTTCCTTCTACCTGAACTATCCTTGTAATACTTCTTTTTCTATGTGAAGCATATGAAGTTTTAACATGGATTGAGAAATTGTGATTAACTGGTGAATTTTGAGTTTTTGCTATAACAGATTATCACAACAATGCCTAAATCATGAAACTCCATGAGACTGCAAAAACAGAAGATGTTCTACATTAGCCTTATTAGCATTTCTTATAGAATAAAATTTATTCAACAATGTATTTCCTTGTTAGAAAAAAAAAAGGAAAAAGTTCACTGTGACCCAGTATAGAACATTGGTCCCCCTCTGACTTCTCCTCAACCACCCTCTCTTTTCTCCAGAATTTGGTCTTTAACAGGGTTCTAGCTTCCTTGGCTCAAGAATGGACCATTATTCACTTCCTGCAGCATCTTAGAAATTCTAAGCAGAGTTTCCTTATATATTGTCATCCCTATTCTGTACAAGCTGGTGGCAATCTTTGAGCACACTGATGTAACTACCAATCAAAATATATTACATATGCTTAACTCTCATCCTATTCCCAGGGCAATAGCACCAATGTAACCACTGATCTGACTTCTGTCATCATATATTAATATTGGCCCTTTTAAAACTTCATACATATAAACATGAATATGTACTCATTCATTCAACATAATGTGAATATGATACATTCGTGCTACCTCATGCTGTAGTGACTATATTCTTATCATTGTAGCTCTCTCACACCAATTTGCAGAATTAATTTACGCATTAAACTCTTGGGTGTCCATGTTATTTTTAGCTTTGACTATTACAAATAAATAAATATGATTTTTTTACTGTCTTTGGTACAGATATATAACTATTTCTTTTGTTAGTATGCTCTGAACTTGCATTGCTGGATGTAGAAAAGTACACACAAGCACATGCACACACACAGACACACAAGTGCAACGTACCCGTCTCCAAGGAAAAATATTTTCACTATTATTCTTATGTCTTTATTGAGTCAAAGCATTGGTGATCACATATTAGGTGTCTTCTGAATTCCATAAGCTATTCCAGGCATGTCTGACACATTATTTATAAGATTCTTTACTTTTTTATTACTTCTACAAGACTTATTTAATTTTTATTTGAAAGGCAGAATGCGATAGAGAGAGAGAAAGAGAAAGTGAGAGAGATCTTCCATCCCCTGGTTCACTCCTCAAATGGCTGAAAATGCTGAAGCTGGGCCAATTTAAAGCCAAGGAGCCAGGAGTTTCTTCTGGGTATCCCATGGGTGCAGAGTCCCAAGGATGTGAACCATCCTCTGCTGCTTTCCCAAGCCATAAACAGAACTGGATCAGAAGTGGAACAATCAGAAGTTGAACCAGCACCCGTATGGAATGCCTGCTCCAGTGGCAGAAGCCTAGGCCACTACACCTGGCTCAAGAGATTGTTTCCTATTGAAAGGCATGCTTAATATGATAATTAAGATAGTAGTAATTTCTGCCTTGTATTGCTCACCACTTGGTTATGATTCTCAAATTTTGTCCCTCTTGACATACTTTGGGTAAGAATAAAAAAAATTTTTCCATAAATGACTTAATATTCACAAATTTAGCGAGGCCAAATTATCTAGGAAAACTTCAGATACTGACAATTTTGAATGAATGAATTCTGAATGAATATTTTAAATGTTTGAATTTCTCAATAGGGAAATATGTGATGTCAAAGTAAAAAGTACCTTAATTCTTTCAGTTGTACGATGGTTATATTACAATGTATGATAGGGCCCAGCGCGATGGCACAATGGTTAAGGTCCTCGCCTTGCACGCCCGGGATCACATATGGGTGCCGCTTCTATCCCGGCGGCCCCGCTTCCCTTCCAGCTCCCTGCCTGTGGCCTGGGAAAGCAGTCCGGGACGGCCCGAGGCTTTGGGAACCTGCACCCGCGTGGGAGACCCGGAAGAGGCTCCTGGCATCAGATCGGCATAGCATTGGCCCACTGCGCTCACTTGGGGAGTGAATCATCGGACGGAAGACCTTCCTCTCTGTCTCTCCTCTCTGTATATCCACCTTTCCAATAAAAAATAATAAAAATAAATCTTTAAAAAAAAAGAATGTATGATAAAGAACAATAAAGCAGTCAATGGGAAATTTTCTTCTATCTCTTTCTCTCTTCTCTCTCCCTTCCCTTGCCTTCTTTCAAAGAATAAGATAAGTTTCTAAATTCAAAAAGTAGCCAAAACAAAATTCATTTACATTAATTTTGTAATAAATAGCATCACAAGGCAAAAATCAAACACTGAGACATCAGATGAAATTTAACCATTTCTTTTATCCTCATATCCCAAAGCACCATTCCTGCTTTTCAAATATTGCATCTTGATTGAAACAAATGACTCACAGGCCATACTGCTCCTGAGGGTGACTTACAAAGACCTGTCTGTTTTGTTCATCTTAGAGCCCATCTGTCGCATTCCTGTGCCAACTCCAGAAATGATCTGTAAAATATTTAACAGATTCAATGATTTGGGATTCCTAGTGATCTCAGAGTGTGAAGCCTTGTTTATAATATAATTTCAGAAAAGGAAAGAAATATATAAAATAAATCATGTTTCTGGTCTTCATTCTTCTCTTTATTAACACATTGTCACCAATAATTAAATGTAGTTATAGGCCCTTATTTATTTACATTCATTTTCTCAAGATTTAATTTTGAAATACTTTTAAATTATTAATTGCAAAAATAGTATAAAAATTCCCTATGCATCCTTTATCTGACTTTCTCCAATTACATCTAATAAAATCATAGTACAGTTACCAAAACAGGAAAGTGACATTGGTTCAAAACAAGTACCAACATCAATGTATCAAAACAAGTCCATGCATTTCTCATTGTTGCATAATTACAAAAAGTCATCACAAACATTGATTTGTGTAACCAGTATTACAATTCGAATGCAGAACTCAATTGTTCTCAGCCTCTCCCTTTACAGTCATACACTCCAGTTACGCTATCCCCTTGTAAACACTGACTCAAACAACATAATTTTCTTACTTTGAGTGTTATATAAATACAATCATAACACGATAAGCTTCAGAGATTGCTTTCTTATTCAGCATAATACCCTTAACATCCATACATGCTGTCTGTATCAATAATGATTTCATTTTGTTGCTGAAGAGAATTGTATTCCCTAGTAGGATACATTGTTGTATATCCCACTCTTTGTTATAATAATGCCACTAAGCCAATATAAATATTTCTATACAGGATGGTGTAAAAACACAGACCTTTATTTCTCTTGGGTAATATCTAGAAGTAGGATAGCTTGATTTTATGACAAGTGAATATTGACTTTTATATGAATGTCCAACATGTTTTCCACTGTGACTATGCCATTTTAAACTCAGTTGCACTAGCAATCCATGAGTCATCTGCTTTTTCAACAACCATGTAAGATTTTTATTGTCACTGATTTTTAGTTTAGTGATTCTTTTAGGTGTGTAGTTCTATTAGACTGCAGTTTTCATCTGGATTCTTCAAATGGCTAATGAATTTGTGCTTATTTACCATCTGTCTATCCTCTTGGGTAAAATGTCTGGCTTTTTTCCTCCATTTTCTAATGGACTCTTTATTTGTTATTATTGAATTTGCAGAGTACCACAAATGTTTAGAAAGTAAATCCTTTTTTTTTCGGTGGTGGTGGGGGAACGTGATTGCACATACTTCTCCCTAGTGTGTGGCATTCCTTTTCATTCTCTCAACAAGATTGTTCAAAGTGCAAAAGTTTTAAATTTTGATGAAGTCTAACTTTAATGCGCAAAGGTTTTAAATGTTGACATCTAATTTTAATGTTTCCTTTTCCCTTTGATGTACAATCATGAAGAAAAAATTTTTCTTTTGACATCTCCAAAAGAAATTTTACATTTATGTTGAGAAATATGTTTTGAGTTGGGTTTGAAACTTTTTCTCTTGCCTTATTTTCAAACTTTGTATATATGATTGCTGAAAGACTATCCTTCAAACTGCTTTCAACAACTTCATCAGAACTGTTGTCCATAATTCTTGGTATCTATTTTGTCTATTATGAACTCCAACTGTGTTGATCTATTTGTGTACCCATACCATAATCACTTTTTTAAAAGATTGATTCATTTTATTGGAAAGGTGGATTTATACAGCGAAGGAAAAAGATCTTCCATCTGCTGTCTCACTCCCCAAGTAGCTGCAATGGCCAGAGCTGAGCGGATCCAAACCAACAGCCAGGAGCTTCCCCTGGGTCTCTCACATGGGTATAGGGTCCCAAGGCTTTGGGCCATCCTCGACTGCTTTCCCAGGCCACAAGCAAGGAGCTGGATGGGAAGTGAAGCAGTTGGGTCACGAATCGGCGCACATACGGGATGCTGGCGCATTCAAGGTGAGGAATACTGATGCTAGGCTACCACACTGGTCCCTGCCACAATCCGATGATTATTGTAGACATATGATGGGTCTTAAAATCAGCTTGCATGGTTCTTCCAATTTTATTCTTTGTCTAACTTGTTTTAGGAATTCCACATCCTCCATTTTTCCACACACCTCATAAAATTAGTTTTTATATCTAAACAATCCTGCTGTGATTTTGATAAACCTATGGATCAAATTGAAGAGATCCACCCTCATTACCATGTTGAATTTCCAATCCATGAACATAATGGGCCTTTCTATCTCATTCAGTATAATGGTCATTGTCATGATTTATGGATCTATGAATGCATAAATATTTCAGTTTGGTTTATTATAAATAGTACTGTGATTTTAATGTTGACTTCCTTGTTAAATCTTATTTGCTCACTGTTGCTGTATAAAAATGTTATTTTCATATAATAATTTTGAATCTCTGACAATCTTAAATGAACTTAATTCTAGATTTTCTTTTCCACAGGCTTATTGGAATTCTCTACATAGATAAGCACACAGCATGACTATTTTAGGTATTAGATTTTCATAACAACTTTGTAACGAGATTTGTCACGATATTTTTCTATGTCTTATGAACTGTTTAAGGCTTTAAAATCTTTTTTAATTCTAAGGATTCAAATAATGACATTATATATGGCTATTCCTAACACGCTATTCCTAAACTGGAAACTCTATCACTTTCTCCTCCTTTATTTTGACATGGTTTACATAGCAAAGGTTATACCAATGACATCTGTATATCTCTGAAGAAATAGATTTTTGAGACATTAAAGTTTGGAGATAAGAATCTCCTAACAAAAATAGGCACAGTGGCAAATCTTTGTGTATTCAGAAAAATAAGATTAATAATTTTATTTCCAAATACAAAAATAGATTTTCATGTAATAATTAGATATCATAACTATGGCATATGACTACTTTCCCATTTGACTTTCTCCAAGTTGTCCTCTATCCAGTAACAGAAATACTCTTCCTTAAATGCTGTCTTTAGATGCCTTCTTTGAAGAAAATTTCATCCAAAAAAAATTGTCACTATTCCCACTGACAATTCATTCTCCGAGTGCAACTTTTACCGGATGGATAATTACACGTCTGTAGGTTGGAAATGTGACTCAAATTTACTATACCTACTTTTCTGAATTCTTATTGAAGGGGGGAGGGCGGGGAATTTTACCCTTTGAACACACCAGAATTCCAGGATATGGATTTGAGTATGTGATTCAAAATTCTGCCCACTGATCACCACCATTCTCCAGTCAAAATTCCCTAGACAATATTTTATGTCTGAGTAACATGAGTGCTTTTGACACAACACAGTTATTAAAGGTCATTCTTTCTGAACTGAACTAATCACATATTTTAAAATTCTTTAAAAAATAAGACAAATATGTTTACTTTGATTTCAATGCTATACAATATGTACAGGTGTCTAAATATCCCATGTGTATCACTTAAAATTAAAACATAGGGAAAGATGTTGTGATGCAAGGGTTAAGCTTCCAACTGGAATACCTTTACCCTTATAGGAGCACCAATTTGAGTCCTGGCTACTCAGCTTCTTATCCAACTTCATGTTTTTTTTTTTATCTGGGATACAGCATATAATGGCCCAAATGCTTGAGTTCCTTCCACTCATGTGGGACATCAGTATGTAATTTCATATTTTTGGCCATATCCTGTCCTAGCTCCAGCTGTTGTAGTCATTTGAGGAGTGAAAAAACAGCAAATGGTGGAACGATTTCTCTCTCTCTGTTTCCCTCTTTGTCTCACTGTCTTTCCAGTAAGTTAAAACAGTTTAAAAAGCAATATTTTTTAAAGATTTATTTTTATTATTTTTTCATTGGAAAGGCAGATATACAGAGAGGAAGATCTTCCATCCGATGATTCACTCCCCAAGTGAGCACAACGGGCCGATACTATGCCGATCCGAAGCCAGGAGCCTCTTCCGGGTCTCCCACGCGGGTGCAGGTTCCCAAAGCTTTGGGCTGTCCTGGACTGCTTTCCCAGGCCACAGGCAGAGAGCTAGAAGGGAAGCAGGGCTGCCGGGATTAGAACTGGCGCCCATATGTGATCCCGGGCGTGCAAGGCGAGGACCTTTTAACCACTTGCGCCACTGCGCTGGGCCCCACTTCTCAGCCTTTTGGCTAAGATCAAGTGTAAAAAGCAATAATACAAGGATAAACTCACAAGGAAGACTTACTATGCATTGTCTCTTAGAATCTTTGCTGTCCTTTGTGACTTTGCTATTGCAAGGTGGGCTCAGCATTTTCTCTTGAAGGGAAACCCTTGTAGAGAAAAGACCATGGTTTTCTTTCACAATCTGAGCTCTGCCTAAGTCAGATTAACTGCAAAAATTACCTAGCAACCAATTTTAACATTATTTTACATCACATACTTATATACAGTGATAACTTTAAGAAAATTTTGCAAAAAATTACATAATTTTTTCAATTAGTTCCATTAACTTAGGTACTTTTTAGATAATGTCAATGTCATCAGCAAACTAAAGTGGATAGAATTGATATTAATTGTGAGGCTTTGAAAGAAAAGAATAATTTATACACCAGGAAAATTGATATATAATCTACACAATTCCAAAATAGGATGTTGGGTTAGAGAAAAAAGATGTTGTACTCATAAGGACAAGTTTACAAAACACAATACAATGAAAATTCAGTTGATAGAACGTAATTTGAAATTCATGATATAGTTCACAGATGTACCGAAACAACCCACATTCTGCTAGATTCATATAAGTTAGTAAGATTTTAAAACAAACATGATTATCAATTTTTTCCTCATTTTCATTTTAATGTCCTGAGACAACATCTCAATCATTCTGCCCAAGCTTTGGTTCTATAACTTAAAGTATATATGTTAGCCAGAACTGATAACTTACTGACAACTTACTAAGTATGTTATCTGTACTCTGCCCCCTAATAAAGAGAGATAAGTTTTATTTTTTAATAGGTACTCCCCCCCCGGGGAAGAGAGAGAGAGAAAATTAATCCATAGCAGTCAACCTGAGGTCAGCAAATATTCATCCCTATATCTAAATTTACTGCTACTATGCATAATGTTATGAATAATGAGCATGGCTCCTCAGTCAGGATGATAACCTTAAATCCATGCTAAATTACAACATCAGGCAATTTTTTGGCACAATCTCTGGGAGATACAAGAGTGTACTATTCAAACACAAAATGAAATGGGTATGGGGGATCACAATGTACATGGTGGGACTGGGTTCAATTTGGACATGAATCTAAAACTGCTTTGAAAAATACAATTGTATAAAACAAATAAAATGCCTTTTTATATTAACTTTCAGCTATATAAAAATTCAAATAACCAAAATCAAAAGCCACATGTATTTTTACTTTTAATATATCTTTTCTCTTTTTTCTGGATTTCAAGTCAAAATGATAAATTAACAGCTCTTTGTGTGCTAGATATAAACCATAAATCAGCTAAGACTGATAGAGAATTCTACTGACGGCTCATGAAGATCTGTACAACATTTGACAGTGATAAATAGTTTGGCTGACAGTAATAGAGACTCATCAAAACTTGGGTATTGAGTTTCATTCAGCTGACATTCACAGGAGCAACATCTAGTAAAACACTTTTCTCTACCATTAAAGAAAAGTGTTACAGAGTGTGTACCTGTCACAGCAGTTAAGTTGTCTCTTCGGATGGCTGCATTCCTTATCAGAGTGCCTAGCTTTAACTCCCAGCTTAGCTTCTCATTCCAGCTTCCTGCCAGTGCACCTCCTGAGAGGTAGCAGTGATGGCTCAAATACTTGAGTGAATGGGATTGAATCAGTGGATAGAAGATTCATTCTCACTCTCATATTCAGTCTCATATTCTGTCTTTAAAATAAATACATTTTTATCTGACATTTTCTAAGTTTATAATTATTGAATATTTGATTACTGGTGAATTGAGTCTGTGATTATAGAGTGGATTAGAATTATGTCTGCAAAAATTGATTAAAAACAGAAGAGGATGGGAAGCAGGGGTCAGAGGGAAGTATGATTGTCTTCTTATAACTGCACCTATTGTGAGTGCATGAGATACTATTTTTTACTATACTATACTATACTATTTTTAAAACTTTTATAACTTCTTAGTATTTTCGGTTACCATATCAATAGATACAGAAAACATTCATTTTCCAAATTCCTTGATTCTGCTATAACATAGAGAGATTTCTTTTTTTAGAAAAGGTGTGATGCAAGATTGCAGATTGATGACATGTAAAATAACTGAAAGGCATGGAATGGGGCAAGCCTTAGTAAAAGGGGCACTGTTAGAAACCTTATAGCCTATCCTATAGGAATCAAATGCCTGCCACTGGGAACGTCTAAGATACAAAAAGATTTCTGTTTTCTTGCCTTGAGATCTAACGGACAATTCCTAGATAAGATTACCTCAAAAAAGTTCATGAAATGATGGAATTTTGAAAATTCATATTTATGCCAAAATGTTGAAATCCATGCAATTATTTCATAAAATGAAACTTTTTGAAGATCTGTCAGATAAATGAGTTTCAAAGTTTTGGCAACGCACAGAATTTATCTTTTAATTCTACCACTTCACAGACTTTGCGAAGTGTCCCTTTAACGACAGCAGCAGGAAACCAGTCAAAATGTTGTTCCAATCACTGCCAAGGCTAATTTCCTTCACAGCAATATCATAGAGTTAGGGTTATTTCAAAGCAAATTGATAGATTAAAAGAATATGCTAAATTAATATAACCAAATAATGACTATGAAGAAAATTAGCAATAATTTCAAACTCCTCTTTTTTTTTTTAGTAAGTCTATGGATGTATAATGAAATATGAAGAAATGGATCTGTATCTTTTTCAGGCAGTCTAAAGAAATATATAGCCAGGGACTGGCACTATAGTTCAGCAGGCTAATACTCTAACTCCAAGTACTGGCATCCCATACGGGCGCCACTTTGTGTCCTAGCTGCTCTACTTCCCATCCAACTCCCGCTTATGGTGCAGGAAAGCAGCCGAGTATAGCTCTTGCACCCTTTGGACAAGTCACTGGGAACCTGCACCAATGTGGAAGACCTGGAAGAAGTTCCTGGCTCCTGGCTCTGGTTCAACTCTGATCATTGTGACCATGTGAGGAACAAACGAGCAGATAGAAGACCTTCTCTCTATCTCCCCTCTCTGTAAATCTACCTATTAAATGCAAATAAATAAATCTTTTTAAAAAGCACAAATAAAGGAATGTAGCCCAACAGAGCTTTTTGGCAGATGTTTTGTTTACACTAATTAGTCTGGACAGACAAAAATTCTAGCAACTACATTTTATATGTGCTTTCCATAATCCTGCACACACATTTTAAGTAATACTGAATTTCTATTTCACTTCCACAGTTGTCAAGGAAAAATGTGCCTGGCGTGCTTTAGAATTGGCACAGCCAATGGTTTTCAAAAGGATTAAATCCCTGCCATCTTTGCTAAGCTTATTAAAGCACTGTACTTGTGTTCTTCATCTTGCTTTTTAACCAACAGGCTGCTGTAGCTTTTTCCTAACTCTATCACAGTTCCAATGTTTTAAGACAGCTAGAATTTGAGTGCCTTACACATATAACGACCGTTCTATGGATAATTTTCATTTTTGCAGGATGAAGTGATTAAGCAGAAAGCTGTATTAGATATGTCACCATTGCTTTAAACATGAGAAAGAAATAATATTCAAGGTGACATGCCTAACTGCCACTGGGACACCATAACAATGCTCATTAACTTCAGGTGAATGGCTGTAGATTTTAAATCCATTCCAATAAATTACAAAAAAAAGTCCATTCTGACTGAATTATTTTAAAGACACTTAGGTTGCAAATATAAAATAAAAATACAAAATGAATTGTTAAAATGGTTCTTAGACAAATAAATGAGATAGAGAATCAAGCCTGTTACTATGCCTACATCTGGAGTAAACAGATAGCAGTTCTATCAAAACTACACACATGGCAGGGAGAGAGAGACACAGGAGGACAAAGAAGAATGTGCAGTTACAGTCTATATTTGACCTAAATGGAATATTCTTTAGAATGGAGGTTTATTATGTAGTCATATACTGTACAACAACATGGTGATCAATGGCAGATAACATATACAATAATGTTCCTGTAAGATTACAGTGAATATAAAAAAAATTCTTACCACTAGTAGTTTTGCTGTACCTTTTATTTGCTGAGATAATCCCATTGTATTACAGGTGCCTATAGCAGTCAGCAAAGCAACACATTGTAGCCTCAGAGCAATAGTCTACAGCCTATGGTCTAGGTGTGTAGTATGCTATATTACCTAAGCACACTTTGTGATGTGACACATTAGTCATTCAGTAGCATGTTACTTAACTTCATGGTGTTGATTTTTTCCTTCGTATTGTTGATTTTTTTGTGGCTTTCCATTTTAGGGGATGTATAGTAACTATGTGGTAGAGACTATCATATGTGGCAACATGTAATTTAACTTCATGGCATTGTAAACTTCTATTTTTCTTCCTGTTGTTGATTTTGTATTGTGGGTTTTCATTTTAGGGGATGTATAGTAACTGTGTGATGGAGACTATCTTATCTAGATGTGAGGATACAATGCAGGATGCATCTCTAATTCCAGACAAAGATGGACTTTCAATGAAATTGTTTATTCTATCTTGACAATGGGATGCTGGACTCTTTGCCATTGTCCATGCCCACAATGATGGATATAGGACTGTGTAATTATATACTATACTACAGTAATTATATAGGGGAACTCAGTGAGGGGGAGGGAATTTGTGAGGGAATGAGGGAAATCCCATGATGTATGGAACTATGTCATAAAATGATAATAATAAAAAGAAGTACAATTTAAAAAAATCTTACTAATTTTATTTCCTCTATTAAGGTTAAATTCTTTGTCCATGCCTGGATTTATTCTAAAAGTAATGCCTGATATAATCTCATTTCAACCAGATAGTTCAGTAAAGATTTTGTACTAATGTACACACCATGACTTAACATATCACTAAGTTAAACCTGATTTGTCACTATCCCAATGAAGCCCAAAACTCTGTTAAATATATTTTGACAATAGAATGCTGAACTTTATGCCATTGTCTATACCTACAATGTCAGAATACACTTAAATAGCAGAATGATGAACTTGTGACTGTTTTCGAAGTAATATACTATTCTTATAGTATAGGGAGAGGATGGAAGGGGAATATCCATGAATTAAGGAACTGTATTATGACAAAATAGCTGCAACTGTCAGCACTGGGTAAGGCCCAGAGTCAGGAGCCAGAAATTCTATCCAGGTTTCCCAGGTGGATAGAAGCAGTTCAACTCACTGCATCACAACATTAGCCCTCAAAATTTCTAATTAAAAATATGCTTTAGAATTTTTTATTATATACTTCACATCCCAAATACACAGTATCATATTGCTTCATTCAAGATAACTTTTAGGTTCACTTTCCTTATCCTGACCCTCAAAAATCTTCCCCAGAGGTGAGATTCCTGAGAAGCTAACAAAACTTTCATCTCTAGATTTCTCAGATGCTGAGACCTCTTTCAGGGCCTCAGCAAGGCTTTAGGGATGTGTCCATATGATCATACATTTTTAGAGAAGTACACATATTACTCACTTACTCTATTCAGTTAAGACCACTATTCTCAATCCACTCTGATTTTGCTTCATATTACATGACTTTGGGAGGGACAACAGATATAGAATACTTTACAATCTGAGGAACAGAAGTTGACAAGCTATCTGACAATGCTAAAGATAACATAAAACTCAGAATTTTCCATTATAATGAACACATCCACCACAATTTGCTAATGAATGCCATCAGTTCAAAGAGTGTCAAAGATTAGTCATTGCACAAGACAAATTGAAATGCCAAGAAATCTTTCAGTGTAGGTACAAGAAAAGTTTGATAAAAGTTTCACCAAATCTGACAATTCTAAAAATTTACATGACAGTATTGATAGTGAGTTATGAAGCTGAAGGAAACTTTTTTAACTAACAATGATAAAAAGTGAATTTTAATCCCATCACAGGTAAAAAAGAATTATATCTCAAGAGGAAGCATCTTTAGGCTAGTTTTTCCTGTAATATCTGGTTAGGTTATTTGGTTAATTTGGGGCCCTAAGTGATATTGGTTAAATCCATCAATGTCAATTAGAATTCTATTTTTAAAATGAAATATCATTGCCATTTTAAGAAGCTAATTTTCCTATCTACTCAAGCACAAATTTCTCCTTTTCTAGAAGTTTCGTTTACAATATGATCTATAGTTTGATCATTTGTGACAATATCCTTTATCATATGTTGTTCAATTTTCAACTGAATGTAATTGTCATAACAGAATTTAGAGTTCTCCTAGAGCCTTTGCTAAGCAACTAAATTTGAGAGCGGCATTTAAAGCACATTTTAAGTATTTATTTATCACAAAACATTCTCCTAACAAGTTTCACTGGTGATGACATGTAACTTCACACTCATTGCTCTAATCTTACCAACTCTTATAGATGAAGTTCCTTAAATTTTGTCATCACACATGCATATTTGTGAATTACATGGCTTTAAAGGGAAACAATTCAAATAGAAATTCAGGGTTACCAGTCATAAAGTGCAGGCACACTTTCTAATAACTTTTCTGTCAAAGGTTTTCATCTCAAACCATCTTCCTCTTTCTTAAAAGAAATGATTAGCAAACAGTACAAAGAAATTTAAAAACTCCTTAACCCTGAATAGACTTTCTACCTGATATAATCCATAAATTCATTATGTTGCACTGCTATTATCTTCAAGCATATTTACGATAACTGGCCTCAGTTGTATTAATTGGGAGAAGGTGAGAACAAAGCAGCCAATAACAATAATATATTTTCACTTAGACCAAATTCTTGGAAGAAAATGGAATACTATTAAACACAGTGACTTTTTTGAGTCATTTTTGATTCAGAAAATTGATTCAGAAAAATTTGATTCAAAAAATGACAAGAACCTTATGTATGTCCAAGAGCCTGAAATGCAAGTTAGGATGCCCATGTGCTACGATGGATTCTCAGATTGGGCTCCTGACTCCATCTTCCAGCCATGGCAGAACCCGTGAGGCAGCAGGGATACATCATGTAACTGAGTTCCTGCTACCCACATTGAACACATGGATATGTCCCCATTTAGGAAGGGGAACATCACATGTGAATGCTTTCTGTGTATCTCTGCTGCTTAAAATTCCTCAAAAAGGAAAAGATTGTGAAGAAAATAACTTTCTTACTGTTATCAAAAGATAAGTCTGTGCACTACCTGAAACAATCTGTGAATGCACCTACAATACATCTTAATTTTGACAAACAATAGCCAGTGCCCTGAATAAGAATCGCCACTTTAATATTTACTATGTGGGAACTCATAGCCAAGTTATATAATCTTCAAAATCATCAGCCTCCTCTTCATGAAAATAAAATGAAAATCCTTGAAAATAAGAGAAAGTAATAAAAATATTTAGCAGAATACCCAGTACACTATAAGCATGCTTCTGTAGAAGTCTGACAGTAATTCCATGATTTGGCAATTATCAGGGTGTGTATATATATATATATATATATATACATATATATATATATATTTATTTATATAAGGTTATCTTTGGAGGTTAGCACTAAGAAAAGAGCATGCATTTCTTACCCCAAAACCTTATCACTATTTTAATGGTACTTGTGTTTGCTAACAACAATTTGGTATCTTTCAAATCATCCACAATACTATGATCAAATTAATGACTGAAGAAATAAGCATGTATTCATGAGTCTATATAATGGACACTAACACACAAGGAAGTGAAAATAATGCTTATAGTATCAACTTCTTCCTAATAAAACAGTTAAACATACCTTGATAGTATACTAGATTTCCTACCTTTGTCTGCTCCTACAATGAATCACGTATGTTGTATATTATACAATATCATGTAAGTGTATTGTGATACACTTAAATAGTAGAATGTTAAACTTGTAAGTATTACTAAAGGATGGAACTATGTGTAAAAAATATGGAGGGAAATCTGAAGAGAGACAAACCAAGAAGGTGGCATAGGAGCACCAGGGAAGAATTCCATACCTACAACACTGTATCATGGAAAGTAATACAAAAAATAAACAAAATGTAAATAAATAAAAAAAATAAAATAAAAAAATAAAAAAAAACCTTATCACTACGTCATATGCTATATTGGATAGCAAGCCTTAGATCATATTATATCAGGTTAACAAAGTATTTATAAGCAGGCATCTCAGGTTAACTCCCATAATTTGCCTGAAGAAACAGAAAATAGCATTCTGTAGAAAATATTTACTGTTGAGCAGACAAAATGATATTCCAACAGCAGGAAAACCTGATGTGGCGATCACATCACGTAGCAAGCAAAGTCCTCCGAGGAGTGGAAGGATATAGAATCAATGGGGTTTTGAGGTCTGTATGGAGAATCATAGACTACTAGGCTTGCCAGATTCTTACATTAGGTTCATAAGATCAGGGGGACTTGTATTATCTTTGCAACCAATCATCTTTATTTAATAACGCCAATGAAGTACATTTCTTTGTAGATTGTATTGATTTTTTTTTATTGGAAAGTCAGATATACAGAAAGGAGGACAGACAAAGAGGAAGATATTTTGTCCAAAGATTCACTCCCCAAGTGACCACAATGGCCAGAGCGAAGCCAATTTGAAGTCAGGAGCCTGGAGCCTCTTTGGGTCTCCCATGTGGGTGCAGGGTCCCAAGGTATTGAGCCGTCCTCAACTGCTTTCCTAGTCCACAAGCAGGGAGCTGAATGGGAAGCAAGGCAGCTGCGCATAGAGATCCCAGCATGTGTAAGGCGAGGACCCCAGCTACTAAGCTACTGTACCGGGCCCAATGAAGTACATTTCAAACATCTCTTCATTTCAGTTATAAACTCACCAGTGTGAATTTCCATAATAATATTTGAAATGCTAAATAGCTATTACTGTTTGGATGATTCTAACTTAATGCACTTCAAGTGCTAATTAACTGTTCCAGTGAAGTTGTCTTAATTTCTGCACATATTTAGTACATATGCTATGCAAGAAGCATTCACAAAGTTTATAAAAATGCATATTGTGGGAAAATTGCATAAATTTCAATTTTTGTAGCAAAATAAAATTATCTTTTAAAAATGTCATTTTCTCATAAGATTTTTGAAGCACCCTTATACACTATAGTTTTAAAAATATATCCTACTATAGAATAACTCAATAGTCTTAGCTGTTATTTGTAGTAAACGGAGGTAATTGGGGTAGAGCCCTTGTTGTGACAACGACAACCAGCTGAAAGGACAACCTAGTTATCCTAATGTTCTATAATTATTCTATTTTTCCCATTCCTAGTCACTCTGTGAAAGTAAACAAAGACAGTTGATACAATCGCTGAGTTCCTTTTGATCATCACTTAAGCACGGAATTACCTTCAGTAACCAAAAAGGCACGTTGGAAAGCCAATAGGTACTTAACATATCCTTGACTTGAGATAGATGAGAATGGCTCAAAAACACTGGTTATTGGATAGTATTGTGATGACTGGTATGATTTTAAATGAAAGAATAAAATAAAATTAATAGTTATCTATAACTATTTTCCCTCTGACTTTATAGTAGAAACAGCATGGTACATGACAGTAATATAAAAAGTAGTCATTCCAAATCTGCCACTAATTAGCTGTTTATTCAAAAGTCACAGTTCCTGAGTTTCAATTTCCTCATCTATAAAATGTGAACCTTGCCCACTCTAAGTGGCACAACTTTTTCAAAAATGAAATAAAATTATACATGACAACAGTCCTTGAAAAATTCAAAAGTTCCACTCAAATATAGATGGGTATTATTAACAGTACTTTTCTTTGGCCTTCATTTCCAATCGGGAAACAACATGTTGTTAGTGTATGATAATAGCATCACTGACAATAGTCCAATTAGCCATTGGTGGGCCACAGAGAATAAAGTATACACAAAAAATGTGCATACAGAGAAGTCATTTATTTTTCATAAATGTCAAGGAGAAAGAATGCTCTGTTTTTATCCATTGATAAGCTGATGCTACTATTTATAAAACTGTGATAACCTATACATTAGTTTTTCATCTCTAACTTCTGATATTTGTATATAAAATCCAAATCAAGCATACATTTTTGTTGATTTTGAGTTCTATGAAGCAAAATTGTCAGGAACAATCCTGTAGGATATATAGTTGCATACAAGTTGCATTTCAAAAATGCCAAACTTTTCCTTTTTTCTCTAGGTGTCTATATTCCAGGGAAATCCAAGCATATTCAAGTTAGTTTTTCTAAGTCTTTTTATGAAAGTTTTGACTACATTCAATGCTTAAAAAAAAAACTAGAGCAGAAATATATTAGGAACCATTGCAGAAGGGATTTATGTTTCTTCTTAATTGTATGTCATAGTTCAGGAAACAACTGCCCTGAAATATTAGTGACCATGGAATTTTGTCTCTCTTGACTTCTCTGCATGCACAATTTTTTTGTGTATAATTTACCTTCTACTACTTACCAATGGCAAATTGGACTACTGTCACTATGCTATTATCATAGGCTAACAACATGTTGTTTCCCAATTGGAAATCAAGCCAAAATTCACCAAATTTCTGATAAAAATAAATAATATTCTTAAGAAAAAGAAGGGTTTGGATCTGAAAATAAATCTATTACAGGACCCAGCCTTTCCGCTCCTGAGAATTTACCTGAATAAAATGAAATCACTATGTGAAAAGAGTTATCTATACTACCATATTTATAGCAGTGTAGCTCTCAAAAGCTAAGATATGGAATCAACCCAGACGTCTATCAATTGATGACTGTATAAATTATGATATATATGCAATAATGGAATATCTCTCAGCAATTAAAAAGAATTAAATCCTAGTGAAGTAAGCCAGTCTGCAAAGTATAAATATTATATTTTCCCTGATTTGTGGTAACTAATATACAGATTATAAAAAGTGTAATGTATATGCAGAAATATTCACATTTTCAAATTGAACTATTATTTGTATTCCCTGTCTACGCTCATGAAAAACACTGTTTTATTCTACTTACTGCCTGTTGGATTCCATATTTACTGGTGCGTTAACTTTGTAATTTTAAAGAAAATTGAGAGTATGTCATTGCAAAGAGAGAAAAATCAGAAAAGAGCAAGAATAAAAATCAAGGAGGGGAAAAAGGTAGAAAGTATCATCATGCTGTTAAACTATATATGCTTGTGAAATTCATGAGGTTTATAATTTTTGAAAAATAAAGGACAAGGGCCTGACATCATAGCCTGGTGGCTAAATCCTCACTTTGTAACCACCGGGATCCAAAATGGTTCGGGTCCCAGGGGTTCCACTTCTCATCCAGCTCCCTGCTTTTGGTCTGGGAAAGCAGTAGAGGACAGCCCAGAGCCTTGGGAGCCTGCACCTGCATGGGAAAACCAGAAGAAGCTCCTGGCTCCTGGCTTCGGATTGGCTCATCTCTGACCATTCAGGCCACTTCAGACGAAGATTTGTGTCTACTTCTCTGTAATTATGACTTTCCTATGAAAATAAATAAACTTAAAAAATAAAAGGGTACTTTTTTATTGTTTTATGACACAGTTGATAGGCTCTGGGGTCTAACTTCCCTCACCCCAAGTTCTCTCCCCTCCACATTGTTCTCCCCTCCAGTCTTAAAATATGTGTGCTTCATGAATTTTCACAAGTCCATCATGCTGCCATTGAGGTTTTTTTTAAGTCTTTTTAAAAAATTTTTTATGTGATCTAGCTGGCACTGGGCTCTCAATTCCCCTCCCCAAAGTTCCCGCCCCTCTCCTCGTTTCTCCCCTCCTGTCTCACAATGGGTGTCATTTATGAATTCTCCCAAGTCCATCATGCTGCCGCTGGAATGTCTCCCAACCATATAGGAGACTGTCAGTCATTTGGTTGTGAGTTCATTCTTGTATCCCAGGGCCCTAATCTGAAGATACAATGAGGACTAGATCTTCGTTATTTCCGGGCAGTACCAGTAACAGTGATAAAGGGGACATTCATCATCTCAAGTAATTATAAACAATCAGCCTTTTATGGAGAGTTGATTAATAAATTACATCACAACATCTTGTTACAGAAGATACCAAGGTGTTCTTAACCTCTAAGAAATTGCAAGTATTATAAACCTTCTTTTAGCATTGCTCAACTGTAGCCACTGTGTCTTCATACTTCAGGGTCAAGAGCCAAACCTTACAAAGGTAAACTACACAGGAGACACATCTTTACCAATGAGTGAGAGTTTTTAATTGTTTCTGCTACTTTAAGTCAAATTTCCACTATCCCTTATATTATTATTTTTTTTAAATATTTATTTATTTTTATTGGAAAAGCAGAGATACAGAGAGGAGGAGGGACAGAGAAGAAGATCTTCCATCTACTGCTTCACTCCCCAAGTGGCCACAACAGCTGGAGCTGAGCCAATTCAAAGCCAGGTGCCAGGAGCCTTTTCCAGGTCTCCCACGCGGGTGCAGGGTCACAAAGCTTTGGGCTGTCCTCTACTGCTTTCCCAGGCCATAATCAGGGAGCTGAATGGGAAGCAGGGCCGCCAAGATTAGAACAGGTGCCCTCATGGGATCCCGGGCTTGCAAGGCGAGGACCTTAACCACTATGCTATCGTGCTGGGCCCCCCTTAAATTATTTTGTAAACTGTAAACGTTAAATGTGCATTATCAGACTACTATTAGGATTCTTACTACATCTCTAGGTTGTTCACAAAAGTAGAAAATGTGCCTGGATCCTGAACACATAGAGCATGCCTGGAACCTTGAAATAATTTTCATATATTACCAATTACCTTCTTCCATTTGCAAAGAATCTGACTCAAAAAATGAATGAATTACTTACAAACATACTGCTGTGGTAAGTCTAATACTGACAATCACCACTTTCTGAAGTTTCAACTTTCTGTGACCTCACATATCAGATTGGATTCTGGAGAACTCCATTGCCAGCAAAGGTCAAGTATAACTTAACCACATTTGATTGAACACTGTAATTTATACTACAGTCTTATGCCGAAAATCCCCATGTTAACTGTTCACCTGCTGTTTCTCCACTGCCTTTGAAAGTGGGTCTACGTGGGTCACTGTGGTTAACAGCCAGGCATTTCACTAACCTTCATCACAGCACACACATGCACATTTTCTACTATGCCTTTCCTGTATCTGTAATATAAAGATAAGTATTATTTCTATTTTCTTCACATCCTCAAATCTCAGTATGAATCGATACCTGGTATACGAATTTTCTTTTCCCATGTGCAATCCACAATGAATTTAATAATATCTTACAAGAAAAAAAGGAAAGAACATCAGTCTAATTGAGCACAGTGAAAAACTCAGTATATTTAAATGCAGCATACAAATACACAATTTGTGACACTTACAGCAGTACTTCTCCCTTGATGCATACACTTTTTGGTATTTGTCAGTTTGAACTAAAAACACAGCTCCCTAATTAACTGTTCAAGGAGCACACTTACTATGCTAGGTAAGGCACCGTTTGTGCAGAAATAAAACTTCCTAACATGAAAATGTTGTATTAGTGATTTACAGTGAATTCCACAGTGTGCTACACAGCGTTGCCTGATCCTATGATTAAAGTACCTAGCTTAAAAACACAGTCCTAGATGGCAAAGGACATAAAGCTAGCCCAAGTAGGAACACAAAACACATCCCGAAATCAAGTCCAGAAACAGTGGTTTTGAAACAAGCTGAATATTACTGATCCAAATGGGGCCCCAATTGAGGTATAATTCAGGTAATAAAAGTTAGTTTATTGTGTGTTATATCACCTAGTTCTGACAAAAGCTCAATAAATTGAAACCTACCCAGATCCACAGTAATTGCAACACTGGTTATGTATGTTCATAGTCTTGTAAGGTGACTATATGAAATGCAGCATTTCTATTTGATCATGAGTTCTAGGTATATTGCCTTGTTCAATTGCCCCAGAAGCCATTAAAATTATGTAGCGAAAGTACATGTAGACAAGAACATAAGCTTCTGCTCCTATGTGAAAAGGGAAAAACATCAAAGTCATGGAAAAAGATTAGGGAAGTGTCACAACAAAATATCAACAGACTAAATAAATCACAGTCCTTTACTGCATTTTTATTTTTCCTACTACTTTAAACTATCCCATGCAAGCTAAAGAAAGGATGGTATGAAAAAGAAAAATCTAAAGTTTGAAATGACTAAACGTGATAGCCAAGAAAAAGTTTATTTTCTCTGCAGATAAAATAAAGACCAATTATCATTACAAATTCAGCAAAATAGAAAGGGTACATTCCAGGAAATAAAGTAGTATAAATCCAGTTCATAATACTGTTTCTTTTTTATTCTTTATTTTATGGCATGGTTTAATAGGCACTGTGGTCTCCCCTCCTGCACCCCATGTTCCCTCCCCTCCCCACTGTTGTCCCCTCTAGTCTTAAAAGAGGTATTTTTGTGTACCCTCAAATGTGCAGCATATGGCCACTGAGCTATCTCCTGACAATTGAGGGGATTAGCTGCTGCTGCAGCTATCTGAGGCATGAACGGCCTTAGGCAGTTTTCTCATGTGTTTCTCTCCATCCACCTCTCTCTCTTTCTCTCTCGGTCTCTAGCATGTTCGCTCGCTCTCGCCCTCACTCTCACTTCTACCTTTCAAATAAAGAAACAATTTTTTAAAAAATAAGAAACAAATGGACAGGCACACATGAAAGAGTGATTCAAAATCTAGATAACTGCTAGGCTTAATGACAAGAAGGAGATAAGCAAATGTATTAACAGTAACAAAATAAGCACAAGAATAAAAGAGGAAAATCTGTAGCTGGGCTGTGGCACAGGGCATTAAATTACTATATGCAATGCCATATTGGAGCACGCATATTGGAGCAACAGTTCAAATTCTAGCCACTATGCTTCCAAAATACCTCCCTGCTAATGTGCCTTTGAAGGGAGCAGAAGTTCAACCATGTCCTTGGATCCCTGCTACCCATGTGAAATTCTTGGTGGAGTTGCTGGCTCCTGGCTTTGGCCTGATCCTGTTTCAACCATTGACACCACCTGGAGAGTGAACCAATGGATGAAACATCTGTATCTATTTCTCAGGACCCTGCCATTCTGCCTTTAGAATTAAGTGTGTTCGGGCCCTGGTGCGATGGCGCTGTGGTTAAGGTCCTCACCTTGCATGTCCGGGATACCATATGGGTGCCGGTTCTAATCCCGGCAGCTCCACTTCCCATCCAGCTCCCTGCCTATGGCCTGGGAAAGCAGTCGAGGACGGCCCAAGGCTTTGGGACCCTGCACCCGCGTGGGAGACCCAGAAGAGGCTCCTGGCTTCGGATTGGCTCAGCTCCAGCCGTTGCAGTCACTTGGGGAGTGAATCATCGGGCGGAAAATCTTCCTCTTTGTCTCTCCTCTCTGTATATCTGCCTTTCCAATAAAAAATAAATCTTCAGTATTCTAAGAAAAATTATACATGTCAATAAAAATAGTTATAGTTCTTATTCACAACTGAGATGGAGAAGGGATCCAAAGGGCACTCAGACATAAGAAGCTGTTTCATTATTCATTTGTTTTGCTTTTGGTTTGGTTTGCATTTACTTTTGTTATAGAAAGTTTGGAAAAGTCTCTTCCACATTTAGTATAGTGGATCAATGATGTCCACAAGAATCAATTTAGGCCGTATCTATCTTTGTATCTCACTTGAACATTGAGACTTCTGGCCTCTAATTTGTTCTATCATGCTCATGTGACCCTTGCATCAGCACTCATCATTTCTTCTTAAGCCTACATACAATAACAGGATCAGAAGCCATGCATACTCATTGCATTCCTTTATTAGTGAGATCTTTCTTAGAATGCTCCAGAAAAATCCTACTTACATCTCTTTAGCCAAAAGATTACATTACAAATACTGTAGCTGGAACTGAGGCTGGGGGCAAGAGTTCCTGAAATTTTCATACTCTGTTTTTGAAGATGGATTGAACTGAATTGACTAATGAGTAGGTAGCCAAATATATCCACTATATTCCATTCACCAGAGGAAAAAAATAACTGGACTGGTCTTAGATTGTTTTAAACATCATAAACAAAATATAGAAATAATGAGGTTTTATAAACTTTATTTTTGTAGATTCATACATAAAAGGATACAATCATAAGAAATTTAATACATTTCCATGTATCTAGCATACCTATGAAGTCTGTAGCCAGATTATAGACTTATGAACAGAGTTCTAACAGTAAAATAAACATTAACATTCCAGCAAAAATGTTCACAAAGAGCAGAAACAATTTATGAAAACAACACAAAAATGTTGCTCATAAATTGATGAAAATGTCTTTGACCAATCAAAGAAATGTATAAAGTAATGGTTTCTCTTATGTGCTATGTAGAGATGAAAGAATAAAAGAGAGAATTAAAATATCTGATACTGATTTGTATGTAGAAAACTGAATCTTTCTCTATTATATTGACAAAATAGCAGATTCTTTCTGGAAAATGTCAATAGCTACAAAAACTTTTATGTATGTATAAACAGTCATGAATCAACTTCTGTATATCTTCAGAGCATTGGAAAAGAAAGGAAACCTGTATAAAAACAAGTGTTTGCATTGTACTTGTTTAAAAAATTAGAAACACCTAAATGCTCATCTACAAGAATCTAGCTAAATAAAACATAATAACTCTATATAAGAAAATGCTTGAAAGTCATTTACCAATGAGGCTGTTTTCATTCACTGAGTAAAATTCATTGACAGAAAAATGTTCACAGCACAATGATGCATGATAAAAGTAGAATGCTAAACAGCATGTAAAATATTGTTGGAAGGATCTCACTAGCTAAAATAGTCTTACTCATGATTTCTCTTATTTCATTTGGACTTCTGTAAGGGTTTATTTTTGAACACTGTAATTAAAACCCTAGAAGCAACAAATTTTGCTTGGTCTAAAAGTAGTGGGTGAAGAATATGCATAGACAATCTATGACCAAATTGGTATGATTACAGCAGTGCCTGCAAAAAACTCACTTTCACAGTAATGTATAGTAGGGGTACTGGCAAAGAACGTCCTGTTGAAGTTCCAGCATAATTTACTTGTGTCCCTGGGTGCATTTGAAGAGACATGGTATACTCAAAAACATAGATGCAGGGCTGTGTGCATTGGGTACAGTGGTTTAGATCTTGCTTGGGCTGACATCCCTCACTGAAGTGTCCGGGTGAGTGCCTCCCCTTCTGTTTCGTTCCAGCACAGGCTGCCTTAAATGCTTTAGTCATCACTTCCGATGTTGGACAACCAAATGGAGTTTTAGGCTTTATTTACCCTTCAACCCTAGCTGTTGTGCGCATGTGAAGAAAGGACTAGCAATGGAAGATCTATGCGTGTGTTTACGTGTCCAGCCTTCTCTTTCTTCTGGCCTTTCAAATACAGGGAATTAATAATCAAAAACATAACTTGATTATTAACTATCATGAGGAACCAAATATAATTTTTTTTTAATCAAAGGATTCTTAAAAGGCAAGGCTTAAAAACATTCTTCCTGCTAGAATCCAGCCATCATTGATTACAGTGCAATTGTTGGTTAGGATTTAACTAGAGATAAATTCAAACACTGAGAGTAATTTTAGAAAAAGATGAATGGCAGGCAAGGAATTCACATTATTTAATACTCATGACAATCCTGTGAAGAAAAGACAATGTTTCCCTGTTTTCCAGATGAAAGAATTCAAAGCAGAGAGGTCAGGCAATGTTTCAAGGTTATCCAATTTTATAAAATTTCTTACTAAACTGAAGCCTGGATGGTTAGCATGTATCTACACCAGTGCTGCTTAGAATGAATTTAGGATGCGGGACAAATCTAACTTGTTGATTCTTTAGTTTGGCCAACATAGTGTTTCTTCTTTCCTTCTTCTTTGCTTTTTCTTTTCTTCTTTTAGCATAATGTTTCAGTTTACTTGTTTATTTTGTTTGATATTTTTATTTTTTTTAAGATTTATTTTTATTTTTTTTTATTGGAAAGGCAGATATACAGAGAGGAGAGACAGAGAGGAAGATCTTCCATCCGATGATTCGCTCCCCAAGTGAGCTGCAACAGCCGGAACTACACCGATCCGAAGCCAGGAGACTCTTGCGGGTCTCCCACATGGGTGCAGGATCCCAAAGCTTTGGGCCGTCCTGGACTGCTTTCCCAGGCCACAGGCAGGGAGCTGGAAGGGAAGCAGGGCTGCCGGGATTAGAACCGGCGCCCATATGGGATCCCGGGCGTGCAAGCTGAGGACTTAACCACTTGCGCCACCTCGCTGGGCTGTTTGATATTTTTAAAATTACAAAATTCCATGTAAAAATTCAGCTCATCAATTAGCCTGTTTTTGAAAACAATCAATTTGGAAATTCATTTCTGTGCTGCAGCCATCTCTTAGCTCTGCGCTGAGCCAGCTCGTTCTAGAATCGGAATGCACCTTTCACCCGGCCTCTTTCCTTAAAGCCACACATTCTCGTTGGATACATTACAGACATCCAAAACAAAATCGATGAAAATCACGCTAAATTCTTACAAGGTTAAAAGAGGATACTCTTTTATGGCACAAATATCGCTGATGTGGGATAAAAATTAGAAGTATCCCTGCTAATGCTACATAAATCTTAATATTTTATTTTATTCATCTTGACAAAGGAAATGCACTCTACTACTATTACTAAGGAATTGCTTTTGCATTAGTGATGTGATAGGAGAGTATTAGTTAGGGTTACATCACATCTCACAAGCAAAACCATACATATGAAAAAATTAGGGGTGAACATTTGATAGAGTGGTTAAGACACCACTTGGGGTCTCTACCTCCCATTCTGGAGCACTGGGCTCAAGTTCTGCCTCAGTTCCTCTTCCATTTCTGACTAAATGCTAATTCACACCATGGGAGGCAAGAAGTAATGGCTAGGGTGGCTGGGTCCCTATCAATCAAGAGAGAATAAGAATAAGCTCCCAGTTGCTGCCTTCTGCTTCACCCAATTCTGATTATTGTGGGTATCTGGAGAATGAGCTAGTGGGTGGAGATCACATTCCATCTCTCTGCCTTTCAAAGAATGAATGAAACATGTTTAAAAATCAATGAATTAGGGCCTGATGTGGTAGCCTAGTGTCTAAAGTCCTCGCCTTGCATGCACCAGGATTCCATAATGGGCGCCGGTTCGTATCCCATCTGCTCTACTTCCCATCCAGCTCCCTGACTGTGGCCTGGGAAAGCAGTCAGGATAGCCCAAAGCCTTAGGACTCTGCACCCATGTGGGAAACCCAGAAGCTCCTGGCTTTGGATCAGCTCAGCTCTGGCCGTTGCAGAAACTTGGGGGGTGAACCAACGGATGGAAGATCTGTCTGTCTCTCCTTCTCTCTGTAAATCTGACTTTCCAATAAAAATTAATTAATGAATTATTTCTGCTATTCCTGCTTAGTTTTTTTTCAATCACCATTACTCATCTGGCTTACCGTATTGGCCATAACTTCCCAGTGCGAACATATTCCACTCCGAAACAGTGCTCCTTTTTTTTTTCATACAGAGCACTTTAATAATTTGTTATTGCTTGAGATTTGTAACTATTTATACCTATTTACAAAAGTTCTACCTTAGGATCAATTCTCCTTCAATAACTACAAAGCTGTTATAAATAGAAAATAATTTATCCCCATGCATATTTTTCCCCTATCAGATTTGCTTTTTCATTTCTTCAAACTCATATCCACATTGTGTATCAAGGAAGGTGACTGGGAGAAAAGGACTGACAGGTTAGTCTTGGTATGTCTTTTCCTAACTAGAATACTTTAGCTGGGTTATATATATTTTAAGCCCCAAAATTGTCATTTATAAGTGGAAATATAATGTATCTAACTGGGCTATTATATCAAACTCACTTTGCAACTTGAACAGACTTAGCAAACAAATGATATTATATATGTTAAAGACCTATTTAAATAATTTTGAATGTCAGACTTCATAGAGAGAGAGAGAGAGAGAAAGCTATCTTATTCACTGCTTCACTCTCCAGATGATCTCAATGTCAACACTGGGCAAATCTGAAGCTAGGAGTCAAGATTCATCTAAATCTCACACATGGATGTAAAGTGTCTAAAGACTTGGGCAATCTGTTGCTGTTCTTTCCCAAGCCATTAGCAGAGAGCTGAATTGTAAGTGGAACAGCCAGGCTATGAATTGGCACCCATATGGGATGCTTGTATCACAGGCAACAGCCCTACCCAATAAATCAACATGTTGACTCAAAATTATATCTTCTTAAAATAAGTGCATTATAAAATGCTCCAGAATTTAGATTTTTACATAGCTTTCCTTGAACCCTTAGCATGGTATTAAATACTTTGTAATAAGTTTCTATTTAAATTTACTCTGTAATGCTTTGAAGTAACAGTGACATGCATTTTCCAGCAAAAGGAACTGAAAATTGCGACAAGTTAAATGAAGTGTTAAAAGTAATATATGCGAGTCCAAAACCCATGTTCTGTTGGTGACACAGCACTGCTTCCATGGTTTAACTCTCCCCTTCAAATGTCACATTGTGTCATCCAATTACTAATTTGGAACTTCTTAGGTGTAATTTTTGAGGATTACAGAATCATTTGATTTTTAAATATATTTGTCTATACTCATATATACAACCTCAGGGTTAAAATAGCTATGCAGAGTAATGATGTTTACTATCAAGGGCTTAATGTTTAAGTACACTATTTAGTAGAAGTATGGTGTTTATATAACAATGAATTTTATTTACATGTGATATTTTTCAGTTCATTCCTACATGTCAATCCATTCTAGCTCTTTCCAAACTAGGAATCATCCACATCAAATAAGGTTCCAACAGGGACTGAGAACAAACTAGCAAATACGTTTGAAATATTCTGGGGGAAAAAAATTATTTTCAATGAAAAATCAATTAAACTGATGTGCTTGGAGAATGATAAAGCTGATCATTTGGAACCTCAAAATGATAACACACACACATCCTATCTCGATTTTCTAGTTTAATTTTCATTTGCCAGTAACCTTGAACTGCCATGGCAATGTGGTCTGAGGATGAACTTACCCCTATACCTCTCTTCCCCAAGGAGGTCCTTTACAGTCTCTTTGAGGGGTGCCATTGGAATACAATAGAGTGAAGTAGCCAAAAGGACTAAAACATTTTCCCTTTGGATTTCTTCCAACATTTCAGAAGAAGGATATGCACCAAAATAATAATAATAACAATAATAAATAAAATAATAGTTATACTCACTAGGTGAGTTCTGAGATCCCACTTTGATGGGCAATGCTGTAATATCAACACAAAATTAAATTTATTTGATAATAAAATATTGCCCTTTTTATTCTTCTTATAATATTTCTAGGGTTTTCAACTCTATTTTGACTGATAGTAACAAAGAATTAAATTATTTTACTTTGCCCTCTCTACTAACAGCCTTCTGTTTTTGTTTTTTTTTTTTTGTTAAGATTTATTTCATTTTTATTTTATTGGTAAGGCAGATACAAAGAGAGAAGGAAATAGAGAAAGAAATATCTTCCATCCACTAGTTCATTCCCCAATTTGCCGCAATGGCGAGAAGTGAGCTGATCCAAAGCCAGGAGCTTCTTCCGGTCTCCCAGGTGGGTGCAAGGTCCCAAGGGTTTGGGCCATCTTCTATTGCTTTCCCAGGCTACAAACAAGGACCTGGATGGGAAGTGGAGTAGCTGCGATCAAATTGGTGACCACATGGGACCCCAGCAGATACAAAGGAAGGATTTAGCCACTAGACCATCACTCTGTCCCCAAGCCTTCTGTTTTCTAAGGAAGTCATCATATAGATTTAAGCCTTAAATCTTTTTTTTTCTTCTTTTTTATGGATTACATTGCATTATGTGACACAGTTTTATAGCACTGGAATTCCTTCCACCTCTCTCCACACCCTCCCCCCATGGTAGATTCTTCCACCTTGTTGCATTACCACAGTTCAAATTCAGTTGAGATTCTTTCATTGCAAGCCTTAAATCTTTAAAATACTAGAGATTATAACTGTCTTTGATTAACATGCTGATACTATATATTTGTGAAAATGGCCCTTTTTTCAAAGGGAATCTGGAAAAGTTCCCAAACTTTGGCCAATTCCATATTTGGGAGGTCTAACTCTGAAAGGCCTGTGAATTTGACAAGCATAAATACGGTAAAAAACGGTGCAAATTTTTTTTCTGGCCTTTGAATGGTCAGTCACCCGGGTTTTACCCTTCTCAGGCTTGAGGCCAATACATTAAAGGCACAAGTATATTCAGCCATAGTTACTTCGCTTGTTGAAAGTAATAAACCTAGGTGCATACACACAGATGTCGTGAAGCTGAAATTCTAACAGAGGCAAAAAATCTCCCCAAGTGTCCATAATAAGTAGCAAGATGAATTGTGACCTGTACAATAAGAAGGTTAAAAGGTATGACACTGCTGTTACTTTTTAGAAAGATGATAGTGTTTTAAAAAACAAGCACCCTCACAGACATAATGGTCTCCTATAACTATATAAATGTCATAGAAAACCAGGATATCTATTTCCTGAATAAAAAAGGTCTGCTGCTTTGTGAAAGTTCAGTGACAAAGATCACTATGATGCCAAATGACAGATGAATATGAGTTACTTTGATTATACAGGTATGATTCAAAACAACTGTACCATAGCCTATTAATATATATCTTTTTTCTAATAAAGGAACACAGAGATTTTAGCCACTCGGGAAGAAAATAGATTCAATCATTGTTGTTCTCCTTTAGGGCATCTTATGCACATTAATAAAAGATACGATTGTAAAAGAGTATGAGAATTTAAATAAATGTATAAGCACATTGACATTTCGGTGAACTTTGTCTTTTTCAAAACAATCATCTTGGTTTTTATAGACAATAATTAACAGTACAAAAAATCCAAGACAGGGCCCGGCGCGATGGTGCAGTGGTTAAGGTCCTTGCCTTGCACGCCCGGGATCACATATGGGTGCTGGTTCTAATCCCGGTGGCCCCACTTCCTATCCAGCTCCCTGCCTGTGGCCCGGGAAAGCAGTCGAGGACGGCCCAAAGCTTTGGGACCCTGCGCCCACGTGGGAGACCTGGAAGAGGCTCCTGGCTTCGGACCCGCATAGCATTGGCCGTTGCACTCACTTGGGGAGTGAATCATCGGATGGAAGATCTTCCTCTCTGTCTCTCCTCTCTGTATATCTGCCTTTCTAATAAAAATAAAATAAATCTTAAAAAAAAAAAATCCAAGACACAGTCTCCAGTCTCCAGACATTATATTAACTTCATGTTGTGTGTTTCGGTTTGTTTGCTTCTGTTTTCGTTAATAGAGAGGCAGAGATATACATAAGGGAGATCTTCCATATGCTGGCAGAATCCCAAAATGTCTACAGTGACCAGGACTGGGCCGGGATGAAGGCAGGAATCTAGGGGTCAATCTGTGTCTCCCATGCTTCCTTTGGGTGGATAGGGCCCAAGTATTTTCATTTCTATGTGTAGAGTAGGGAGTGGAGGAGCAGTAATTCAAACAGGACATTCTACTATAGGATACAGGAATCCCAAGTGGCAACTTTATTACTATTCCAAAAGTCCACCCCATCCTATTTATTGATTCTCAATAAAGATGATTGGCTAAAATATTGAAATATCACTAACAATACAATTTTGCATGATTTTCCAGATACTTTTAAATCAGAAAAAAAATCTGTCAAACATGCACTGTGATTTAAAGTTCAATAAATAAAGTTACAGTTATTGTAGCAATGTGGATTTCGCTCTCTGGCAACTGCCTGGAGAATCAGTTTATGAGTCACTCAAGCAAATCACTGTTATTACTTTATCTCGCTGTGTGATATGTTCCTTTATCTGAGAATAAAAGCATCCCAGCATGCCACCATCTTTACACAGGTTTTCTAACATTAATACCAAAATTTTTGAAATAATATGACTATTGCTCCTGGAGATTCATTATTATAATATTGAAAATGTGGGATTCTGAGGACAGTACTATGGTGAGAAATAGTATATTATATTAAATGCAATGGAAAATTTTATCCTAATGATTTTAAATGATTTTAAATACCATAATGTCCTTTGGATCAAGCTATTAACCTACAGGTATTAATAAGTGATTTATTTGTGCCTAGCACCATGGTAGATGCAACCAACTGGTTTACTGAAAGGCACTGCCAGTTCCACTGTTAATAATGACTAACAGGTGAAATAAGAAATCAAATCATTAACCTGAACTCTCTTAATACCACATTGGTAATCTCAGTAGAGAAAGCCTAGGACTGATGGAATCCTGGTGTGCCTCACACTTACATCCAAATACTTGGCTGAATAAGGCATTGTTTATAGATCACAGAAGCGTGTAAGCACTAGGATAAAAAAATATAGGCTTTATCTGATTACTGTAAATGTAGAGGTACAACATGGCTTATTTTAAATTTAGTCCAGTAATTTACTCCCACAATAGTTCTCTGAGGTAGATGCTAATGTTGATTCTGTCGTGCAGATGAGGAAAAATAAAATTCTGAGTGTTTAGGAACATGTCCTTATTCATACTACAAAATAGTGGCAGAACCAGCTTGCAAATGTTGGTTGCATTCCATTCAGTCCCCAGAACCCAGTAAGATAATGAAAAAATAATATTCCTGCTAGATTCTTCATGTATTTGTTCAATAATCAATTATTTTGACATATACGCTGACCTGATCAAGTGTACTTGCTGAGAACACATTTGTAAGCAAAGCAAAATAGTTTCTGTTCTCCTGGAGTTTACCAGTTTGGAGGAACTATAATTAAAAACATGATCACCTTTCAGTCCAGAAAGTCTATCTACAAAGATAGAGAAGAGAACAAAATTTCAATAAACAATAAATCAAAATGATGTATATCATAGGCAGTCTGCCAACAAGAATGCAAAGAGAAAAAAATCAATTGTTTTTTTCAAATTTAAAAATAAACTTTGGTGTAAACATATCCAAATGTATACATATTGCATCCATGTTATGAGATAAAGTTATTCATTTTTACCTTTTCAAAAATATGTATTTATTCATATGAGAAAGAGCTTCCATTTGCTGGTTCACCATAGCCAAAGCTGATCTAGTAAGAAGCCAGAAACCAGGAGTCAGGAGCTTCTTCTGGGTTTCTCATGAATGTGCATTAGCCCAAGGATTTTGGCCATCTTCTACTGCTTTCCCAAGCACATTATCAGAGAGCTGGATTGGAAGTGGAACAGCCAGTGCTCATACAAGATGCTGATGCCACAGGCAATAGATCCTTCATCTATACTTATGAGTAAAGACAGGTTTCGCTTTTTGGAGTCAGGTACTGACTTAAGATAGGTTCATATACTTATAGAAAACTGAAAGATGGGGAATTAATTTTTTTGATTTTACATTCTAAAGTGTTTTCTCTCAAGTACTTGAGGAATTACTTGTGAATTGTGAAATTAGCAAGATGCATAGGACAGAAAAAGAAATTTGAAAAGGGACTCTGTCCCCTTGTTTTCAGTGGAGAGAATTTAAGCTCCTTGATTTGCATTTCCTTTTACATCATTAGGTGAAGTAACATAACTAATAAACTAATAATTTCATAAATATATAAATATACATCTTGATAAATTCTATGAAACCAATGTGCTGTGAGACAGTGCAACCTTAATCTAGTCTAGAGATTGCTACCCAGAGGTCTTTTTAAGATGTATCCTGAGCAATGAGGGGGAGTTTGGTTCTTTATGGATAGTTAAGAATTTTCTAGTAAAGGGCAACAGCAAATATAAAAGCTCTAAGGGGGAAAAAGTGCTTGTTGCCTTCAAAAACCAAAAGAGGGACATTATTAGCACAGAATACACTGGATAGCAAGTGACATGAGGATTTTGTAGACAGATGAAACTGTAGTGAATTACTTTGCAAACAAAAAGAAAGGAAATACTAATGTTTTCCATGATTGAAGATTTAACACCTAGGCAATGAGCAAGGAAGTTCTTCAAGAAATTTAAAGAAAGGACTCCCATTTTGCAACTTTACTAGAAAACATTAGCATATCCAAGGAAATGAATTAGGAAGATTGTCCTATTGGGAAAATAGAAGCAAACATCAGTGAGAGAAGGGCAGACACTCTTACTAAACTGGTTTTGGAATGCTCTAGCACAAAGATAAATCCCAAAAACCCCTCCACCCCATTAATTTCCCCTATAGTATTACAATAGCATAGTCATTCATAAGCATTCATAAGTCTATCATTCTGCTATTTTAGAGTATCCTGACATTGCAGGCATGGACAACAGTCCAGCATGCTATTGTCAAGATATGTTTAAATTTCATTGGGAGTCCATCTTCTATTCGAAAGCAGAGATGCACACTGCATTGCATCTTCACATCTGGATATGATAGTCTATTAGAGAGTTACTATACATTGCCTTAAATGAAAACTGGCATCTGGTTTCTCACCATTCAGTTTGACCAGATCCAGCTGTGGCTATTTTGAGACATTAGTGAGTGAATCCGCAGATGAAAAAATCTTTCTCTTGTGTTTCTCTTTTATTCTGCCACTCTATCTTTTAAATAAATAAATACACATTAAAATAATCTATTTCCCAGTTAAAATTTAGATACTAGTTTCCTCACAGGGAGAGAATAAATCTGGGAGAGAAAAGTCCAAATTATCATAAAAAGGGAAATTAAACTTAATTAATGTGAATTTGTTTGGTCGAAATTCTAATTTTCATATCTACAAAATTGAAAGTTCCTTTGTACGTTCCTCTCTAGGCAACTGCCAGCTCTTCAATTTACTGTTATTTATATCACTATTTAATTTCCAATGGAAATTTCTCTAGGCTATTTATTCATCATGGGTCCGTTCAAATATTTAAATTCATTCATATGAATTTGGTCCATCATTTTAATCTTGGTTAAGATCTATTTCACCATCTTAAGTCTTCCCCTTCAGGCTGCCAATTAAGTATCATGAAAGTATTGCCATCTTTCTCTCAGATCAAACCACTGCTTAAAACTTGTATGTTATAAAATATCTTTTCTTCTCGCTACTGTATTGACAGAATGAGACAATTTCTTACTAAGTTTGCTCCCTATTGATCACATTGATTACAAAAGAAAAGGGATAAAATCTTTTACTATCCTCATGGGTTTTTATTTATTATCCAAAAGATGATATATTTTATGACTTTCTTCATAAAACATGCTTTTTGCCTCAACAATATTATTATACCTAAGTGTTGCCACAAATATACAGGCAAGTGTGTGTGTGTGTGTGTGTGTGTGTGTGTGTGTGTGTGTGTGTGTATGGCACACATGCTATAGTTAGGCCTTCCAAGTTCAAATTAGTCTTAAACTTAGGTTTTGAGCATGTGACTAGGAAATTCATTTTTACAACACAACCAGTAAAAATATTGACTGCACAGAGGATGGAGAAAAACAAAAATTACTTGACAAGCCACATGTAATGTGATCAAATGATACCACATTTTCCTGTATCTATTCTTCCATACCAACTCTTCCTCATATCACACATACCATTACACATACGGTATTAGCCTTCTTGTGTGATACACCCTGGGACATAATCAGATTTTTAAAGAAATTATTTACTTATTTATGTTTGCTTGAAAGAGAGACAGTGAGAAAGAGATTATACACAAAGACAAAAGGAAGAAAGTGCCTTCACACTCATTCAGTAGCAAAATACCTGAAATGACTACAGATGGGATCGACCAAAACTAAAGACTGAGAACTCAACCCGGGTCACACATGCAAGTGGCAGCAATTTAATTATTTCAGTAATCGCTGCTGCCTCCCAGGGTGCTGGAATAGATAGTGGAGACAGGATTAAACTCAGGCACCTCACTATGGCACATGGATGTTCTAAGCAGCAAACACCAAATGCCCTCCCAAATAAGTTTTACAAAGCTTTCCCCTTTCCAAATGACGAGCAATTAAAGCACTGCTAAAATGTATAATTCTTCAGTGACTCACATTAGTAATGCTGATTCAAATAAATTTTCGCGTTAAAAAAAAGTCTTTAGACTATGGGTAATTGTTAATTAAGCTATACCAGAAACAAAAATGTTTTCCCTCTACCCTCTTAGTTTCCACAGTTTCTATTTCTGAATCACAATGAAAGAAGCAGAGAAAAGGGGGGCGGGGATACACAAATTTTAGAATATATGCATAGCATTGATACATAAATGAAGTAAGAAATCTAGAAGAAGCAGTTAGACTTGGGGGCTTATGTAACATTCGAAGAAGAGTGACATTGTGAAGAAATGAGTAGACATCGGAAAGAATATTTAGTCTTCTTAAAGCATGGTATATTGTGAGAAGGCTAAAAAACACAATAAACCAAATTGCAGAGCAAACTTTGTTACTGGAAGACTCATTTTTTTTTTTTTCGTTTTATGACAGTTTCATAGGCTCTGGAATTCCCCAAGCCCTCCCCACACTCTCCCCCCATGGTGGCTTCCTCCACACTGTTGCAGTAGTATAGTACATATCTAGTCATGATTCCTTCATTGCAAGCATGTCCTGCACATAGAGTCCAGCATCTTATCATCCAGATCTTATTGTCCAGCATCTTATTGTCCAATTCAACAGTTTTGGGGGGAAGACCATCTCTGGTCTGAAAGCAGAGCTGGCAGAATATCATCCCGATCAATTAAAAGCCATGACACAATATCAACAACAATTTACAACATCATGGAATTAATTGACATGGTATTGAATGACCAATATGCTAGAAAATGCAAGTTCTTAACCATCTCCCGTGACTTCTTCATTGACATTTCAATTTTAGTTTATACACAACTGGCTGCTATGCACCTTAAAATGGTAAGACTCATGCAATGTAATAAAAATAAAAAAAATGGTAAGAATCATCTTAGTACTTCTTTGTCTTTGAAGATAGTACTATTCTCTTCTTCCTGGCACAAGGGAAGAGAACATCTTGAAGAGAGAGATTAACTTCCCGTTGTAGGTAGCTAAGGAGGATAGCAGAGAACACTTCTTTTAACTATTTTTTCTCAGTTGCCTTCAGTTCAAGGTAATCCTCAGATTAAAGCAGCATGTTGATAGTGGTATAGTTTTTTAAACATTTATTTATTTTTAGTGGAAATTCAGATGTTCAGAGAGTAGGAGAGAAAGAAAGCTAATGAGCTAATTCGAAGCCAGGAGCTTCTTCAAGGTCCCCTATGTAGGTGCAGGGTCCCAAGGCTTTGGGCTGTCCTGCACTGTTTCCCAAGGCCACAAGCAGGGAGCTGGACGGGAAGTGGAGCAGTTGGGACTCCAACCAGCGTCCACAGAGGATCCCAGCCTGTGCAAGGCAAGGACGTGGCCATCAGGCTATTGCATTGGGGTTGTGGCATATTTTAACCTCCTTTGCAATCAAAAAATACATTTTGAAAATTTTTGTTCATTTGTTATTCATTTGAATGGCAAAGAGAAAGACAAAGACAGACACACACAAATAATTATATCCCAACTACCGATTCACTTTTTCCGAAATTACTACAACAGTCAGGGCTGAGGCCAGGATGGAACGAGCAATCTGGAACTCCACTGAGTCTCTCTCATGGATCGCACAAATGTAAAGACTTGGCACATCGGGCCTGGCGGCATGGCCTACCGGCTAAAGTCCTTGCCTTGAACATGCCGGGATCCCATATGGGCACCGGTTCTAATCCTGGCAGCTCCACTTCCCATCCAGCTCCCTGCTTGTGTCCTGGGAAAGCAGTGGAGGATGGCACAAAGCCTTGGGACCCCAGAAGAAGTTCCTGGTTCCTGGCGCCATTGTGCTCACTTGGGGAGTGAATCACCGGATGGAAGATCTTCCTCTCTGTCTCTCCTCCTCTCTGTATATCTGACTTTGTAATGAAAAATAAATAAATCTTAAAAAAAAAAGACTTGGCACATCAACCGTTCCTTCCCACAAAGTGCATTAGCAAGAAGGTAGAAGCAGAAACAGAAGTAGGTATGTGTTTTTGATAAGAGAAATTAGAGTATATTAAACAAAAAATGGATCTGATATTAGAAAAATAACAGATGGTAAGGAGAATAAGTTGGAATGAGAGTGCTGCTTTAGAAATGCATAGTTTCTAGTGAGTCAAATATAACTCCACCATTTTACATTTTTTCTCATTCATAAAATCACAAAGTGGTCACTAATTTCATTCACACAAATATGATAAACAGAAACACTGAGTAGTGCTGCCTTGCACACCTCCCCTTCTCATTCTGTATTTCTCCCATAACCAAGGGACATTATCATGGGATGATCCCATACCTATATTTTTTAAACTTCTAAATGTAAACCTTTTAGAATAATTTAGCCAAAGAATAGGTAGCAACAAATGTGAACATAAAACATGACTTCCATATTTACCATACCATGATACACTTAAGTAGCAGACAGCTAATGCTGTCATTGTTACTAGCAGAAAGCTAATAAACTGTTAAACAATTGCTACTATAAAGAACGATAATACTACATTCATTTGAGGAATAATGGTTGCATAGTGAGGGGCATGGGTGGGGGGATAATGGGTGAGAAAACACTCCTATACTTACAAAACTGTATCATGATAATATATTGAAAAAAGAAAAAGATTGCAATTTTGTACATACCAAGTATGTGATCCTGCATCACTAAAGACCACCAAGTACTCTATTGTCACACTGAAGATCTCTACTTCACTCTAACCCAAATTATCACCCTCTCATTTCATTCCACTTTCTGAAGAAATAGCCTTTGTTTTAACACAGCTATAAAACAGAAATGATTAACAAAAAGTCAAGGAATCTCTGGCCCTCACAGATGTGCTACTCATTTTATCCACAAGGGAATGATGTTCTGAAAATTAATATTTAACCCTCACAATACTAAACATTATCATCATTAATATTTTCAATAACAGCAAAATATTGCCCTAAAGAAACAACACAGATAGTTTTGATCTGATAGGTTAATTAACTTTCTGAAAATCACACAACTTGATGTCAAAAATCAACATAGAAATTCTGGTTTCTTTTTTTAAAAGATGGTGCTGGTGATGTTGTAGTGGTTAGAACATTACTCTCATATTCCAGAGCCTGGGTTTATGTCTTCTCCACCTCATTTACAATGTCCCAGTAATGCACACTGTGAGATGCAGAAAGTGTTAACCCAAATAGCTGGATCTCTGCCACCCACCTGGGTGATCAGAACTGGGTTACAAGCTCCTGGCTTCAGTCTGGCTCAGTTCTGGCTCTTGTGGGCATTTGCTTAGTGAATTGGCAGATGTTCTTCTCCACGTCTGTGTCTCTTACCTTTTTCTCTTTTTGTCTCTATGTGTTTTAAACTAAAAAATTTGTGTGTGCACAAATGTGTGTGTATTATATATACACATTATAAATACACACATGTGTATTTATATGTGTGTGTGTATATATATATATACTTTTAAAACATTTTTCAAGATTTACTGAAAATCAAAACACAACAGGAGATACTCCAAAGGTTAAGAAAGCAAATCAAAATGTTTTCTCTGAAAAATTCCTTGTACTTAATGTATTCCATCCAGTATGTAGGAATAGAATAATTAGTGCAGAATAACAGTTAGGTAAGGCTAAAAAATTCCTCCAGTACATATATCTCTTTCACAAGTGAAAAGGACTGAAGATTCACCAAATATTCAAATCCCTAGTCATATCTGGTCCAACCAAAAATACACTTAAAAAATTTTATTTTACCAAGAAAAGGGCATCACCATGGAAGTTTTCCATAAATTCTGTACAATCAAAATGACCAATTTCCTTATGAAATGGAGAAAGTGCACTACTGACACAGGAAAGTGAAATTAATTGGTTCTATACTTCATTTTAGATCTCTAAGTCATTACTGATAAAGCATCTTTAATCTTTAATATAGGACAACTCTATGTCATGAGCATAATTGAAATCTATTCACCAAAACCCACTCTGAAAAATGCAGCCTTCGTGACCTAACCAGTACTCAGGGGGATAACTTCTTACCACTGGTGCTATCAGTTCTCTTTTATTAGAAATGATATATCAAAAACAATGTCCAGTAAGGATGGTCATTATTTTAATCTCTCTCACGATTGGAAAAGAGGCCCAAATAGTTTTGATCTTAGTCATAAATGTTTACTAAGTCATTATGCCTTTTCCTCTTATCTTTTTAAATAAATGAATAATAACATTCTGTTTTAAAAGCCTGCTTCAATGTTATTTCTCTAACACCAAGGCAGTCTTTTAAATATGAATATGATCAGAAACAATTTCTCTTTTCTCATTGCTAAGGAAATTTGAACATGTCAAATAACCTCATCCTCTAAAAGATACACTAATTCCAAGGTCAGCATTCACATATACTTAGGGTGAACTTGTGAAATATGTATTATTCAGACCACCCAGGACATACATATGTACACCTAAAAGTTCTCCTGTTGAGCATGTTTCTGCATGATCCTCAATACAACATATATGAGAAGAAAGCATCTGCAGAGCTTAAGGGCATCATAATAGATATGAAAATTGAAGCACCACAAAGCACACAAAAGTACATGAAAAACAGCATTACACTTGCATAAGCTGAATATTATAGAGAGAAACAGGTTTTCTCTTATGGGATTTTTCTCTGTGTATCCAAGGAAGAAAAACAGAAAATGGATGATTAGAGACTGTGGAGGGTACTCACACCCACAAATACTGTGGGCCTCACTTATATACAGGTATGTACTCACTCTCTCTCTCTCTCACACACACACATACACATTCATATATTCCGCCCAGTAAAGTTGTGATAGCATTAGCATTTGAGCAGGTATTATTTTCTGCATTCCTCTTCCTCGCTGTCTGTGTTCAGCAGTATGTCCCTGCAATCCATGGCAAAGTCCCTCTCAGAAGCCCTTTACATAATCTCTAGTGGGACTGGTTTAATATGTAAAAGAGGGAAGAAAAAAGGGTGGGATAATGTGGAAGTAAGAGAGACTGAGTACAGATGGCAAGTAAAGAGCTATCTGAAACGCAGGCAGACTACAACATTCTTTTAGCCATACCAGCATCAGTAAATGTTTCCTCTGGTTACATTAGGCTCTCTTTGATTCCAAAATACTGGGCATATTTAACTAGGTTTGTTAACATATATAAAATTATACCCACAAGCATTTCCATACTCAAAAACTATGTTCTTCATCACTATTGGGGTTTTAGGATTGCAAGGCTTTAAATATCAACACCTTCCACACATTTGTATTCTATTTCATTGTTTTATTGGAGGTTTCTGCTTTTTGAAAAAATTATTTATTCATTTATTTATTTATTCCAAAAGAAAAGTTACGCACACATACATGCTACACATATTCAGAAAGAAAAAAAGAGAGCTAGAGAAATTCCATTCTCTGGTCCACTCCTCAAATGGTCGCAATGCCTGGGGCTGGATCAGGTTAAAGCTGGGTGCTGGGAAATCCATGCAGTTCTCCTACATTGGTGACAAGAACTGAGTCAAGACAGAGTAGCCAGAGCCTGAATCGGCAGTCAGATGCCCATGTTGCAAGCAGCAGCTTAAACTGTGACACAAGATCCAAGAAAGCAGTACAGCCTTTTAAGACAAACTACATAAGAGTGAAAATGGGAAAAAAAAATGGAGAGTAGTTGACACAGCAGTTAAAATGGCACGTGGAATACCCACATTCCATATTGCTGGTTTCCAGCTCCTCAACTTTTCTTCCAGTCTCTTGCTAAAACATCCAGGAGGCAGCAGGGATATGCAAGTACTTGAATTCCTGCAATCCTGCTAAGAAACTTAGATTCAGTTCTGGACTTCTGGTCTTCTGACTCTAGTTGTAGGCTTTGGATAAGTGAACCAGCAGATGGAAGATCTCACTGCCTTCCATTCTCTCTTTGCTATAAATTGGTTTTTATTTAAGAAATGAAGAAGAAAGAAGATTAAAGAAGAGATGAACCCAAAGCTGCAATACAATTAAGAGGGACAGGAGCATGCAATGGAATAAAGAATAAAATAGACCAAGAGTTTGGAGTGTAATGAAATTGGATGATTACAGAACTACAGCAAGAAGTAGGCATAGCATGTGGTTTTATGTTCAGTGAATACCATCTTTATTTCGTAGGCAATTTTCTGCTTATATTTGTGTTGAAACACAAAACAATATACATCTTTGATCTGTACACACACACACACACACACACAAACACACATAAAACTCAAGATGATGAAAGCAGATTCACCCAGGCAATTCAGTCTTGATACTGGCAAAAAAGCAAGCAGCCTGAGGAAGATGCAAAGTTGAGTCTATGGACAGAGTTTATTTGAGGTAGTGGCATCATTTCTCAAGAGAGAGATTCTTCTGGTAGTGGTAAGCCAGAAAGTGGTGTGCTGCTGAGAATATGCAACAGATGGGTCAACTGAAGGCTTTTCAGCAGAGGCAGAAAATAATACAGAAAAAAGGCATATAGTGAAAGAATTTTGTGTAATACGGGCTTGGAGTAGAAAGTAAAGGCATCAGACTGAGATCAGAAGAGAATTCAAATGATATTTGAACACAAATTATGTGCTTGGTACTACTGTAAAAGTTGAGAATATAATAAGCATTACTAAAATATGAACTTTGCACTTAAGTTCACAGCATAGTCCAGGGTGCTACTTGAAATAAAGTCTTCAGACATTTATGACTAAGACAAAGTGGACATCCAGAAAGACCCAATGGACTTTTAGAAAAGGATAAGGAAAATACACACACTGTTAAAGCACTTGATATGTGCTTTATATAATTATTTTGTATAATTATTATAATTATATAATTATTAAATCTGCACAAATACAGTTTGCAGCAGATACACATGATACTCTACATCTGTAGGTTCCGCATCTATGGATTTAACTAGCAGCAGATTGAAAATATTCAGAAAAGAAATTCATAAATTTTCAAAAAACAAACCTTGGGTTTGCTGTATATGTAGTGTTAAACTGAATCTATGTGAATGAAGTGATGTGTAGGTATTATGCTAAGTATCCTAAGCACTATAGAGATGATTTAAATTATACAGAATGATGTACATAATTACATACAACTACTATGCCATTTTATATGAAGAACTTCAGCATCCAGATGCAGGTAATCGCTGCGGGTACAGCAGGTTCCGGAACCAATTCTCCATGGAAACCAAGGGAATTTGTGGTAATAATATGCTTATTTTAGAAATGAGACTTTGGCATAAAGAGGTTAAGTGACTTCCTCTATTCCTTGCACATGTGAAGTAGCAAAGCCAGCAGGCAGTCTAGCTCCAGGAGTTTCAGACATACCCGCTATACTCTAAAGGAACAAAATTGAGCATGAGATGCTTGCTTGGTATTGTGGGACATACTGGAAATTTGTCAAGGATTTGAAAATGGAAGAAGCTATTCTAGACCAAGAGAAAGCATATTTCAGTAGCAGGGAGCCATACCATAGCATGGAGCATTCATTAAATCGATATAACCTAGTTATCCATATGTAATCTAATTTAGAAACTAGTTCTGATCATTCCCAAGAAAAACAATTCTGCTTTAAGCTGCTGCACTTTTAACAGATTTATTAAAGTACCAAAATTATTTTCTATTCAGTTGCAGGTTTCATGAGTTTCACTGTTAACTGAATGCTTGTGATAGTACGTCAAAAATTACATCACAAAATAAGGTTAAAAAATCTACACAGTTTTCTCCAAACACACATTTTTAAAGATATTTTGAATACCATTACATGAAACTCTCTTCTTGTAACTGGAGGAAGATGCTATCATTTCTCATCCCACAAGCCAATATTTTCACGCAATGAGAATGAGCAAGGAATACATATGATTAAAAGAAAGCAGCTTCCTGTTGCTGGAGGTAGGAGTTCAGCTCCAAAAGAGGAGTTGCCAAAGTAGCTTGCTGGTGAGGTTGTTCTGTAACAAAATGGTACCAGAAAGAGTGGGCCACTCTTTCATTGGTTGAAAGAAGGAAACAGTGGCCAATCGGCATGGCAGAAAGGATCAGGGAAAACAATCAATGAAGGAGATAGGAATAGAAATGACTGTCCAATCAGCAAGTAACTGGCCTTATTGCTTATCTCCAGGGTTTTGTTTTTATTCTAACTCAGAATGTAGCTGGTATCTGTCTTCCCTTGCAGCCTTTTATAAACCAATTATCATGCCCAGCTTTCCCTCTTAAACTATCATTTTCCATCTTCTCCTACTAACTCATCATTTATGCTGCTTTCCTCTTCACAAGATGTCCAATTTCCTTTTGCAAAACAATTCTTCCAAATTTCCTCAGCCCATTTGCAAAAGCAGCCAGCACAATAAAACAGAGATCACAAAACTGGGAGGTTACTTTCTGTGCTGATGTGTGACAGAACAATTATTACACATCACTTAACTGGCTGGTACAGACACTCAGAGATTGGCTGTTATACCAAAGTTTAGGTTGTAGCAGCATTTTTCACAATTTTTTCTTTGATTTTCCCCCCTGGAAAAGGTAGACCAATCTTGCTGTCCCACTGCATATTTATGATTGTTCCTTTTTTCCCCTTTTTGCTTCAACAGTCTTATTTTAACAAATTGGATTTGTTGTGTTTGCCTATGGAAAAACACTCCTTTGTAGTAGCAGGAATCATCAAGAGAGGAGAATAAAAGGACTTCAGGCATATTTATTATACTTCAAATGACTCATATGCTAATAAAACAAATGCCTTAGAGTCAGTTGAGAACCTTCTGCACAGATTAGGAAAGGATTCACAGCAGCAATTAATTTAGTAAGTGAAATGGGAGTTTTTCTTGAGGGAACTGTTTTTATAAATGCTATTCACTTCACTCCCAGTTTCAAGTTTGTGATTGTTACTCCTATCTGTTAGCTTTTTGAAGTTCAAAATGAAATGTATTGTCCTATATCAAATTTACCGTTCTTTTAAGTCTGAGTGCAAAACATTGCTGTTACTCTCAAGGTTAAAGTTGCAGAGGAGGCATATCACACCATATTTTAGCTGATTACTTATTTTCAAACAGGAATATGATAAAGGATGTTGCTATTGGATGTACAAAGACTATGTGAAGCTTCTTGTGTAATGCTAGTTATTTCTATAGTTTTAAGATAGCATAGAAATCACTAAAAAGTGATTTCTGTGGGCTAACTTTAAGAATGACTGTGCCAGTGCTATGGTATAGTGACTAAAGCTCCTGTCTGCAGCACCGGCATCCCATATGGGTGCCAGTTTGAGTCCTGCCTGGTTTACTTCCAATCTAGCTCCCTGCAAAAGCACGTGAGCAGGTGGCAGAGGATGACCCAAGCACTTGGACCCTTGCATGCACTGCAACAGACCAAGAAGAAACTCCTGGTTCCTGAATTCAGCCGGCTATTCTGGCAACTTGGAAGTGAACCAACAGATTGAAAATCTCTCTATTGCCCCTGTTCTTTGTGACACTGCCTTTCAAATGAATAAACTTTACATTATGTAATTATTTGTTTTTGCCATTCCAGATCTGCATGCATAGGGGATCATACCTCACTCTTATTATTAAGCATCTATTTAATAATTCTATTATATTCCCTGCTGAAATACATGAATTTTAAGAAAAGATTAATTTCCTTTTTAAAATATTTTTTAAAATTTTATTTCAAAGACAAAAAGTTACAGAGAGAGTGAGAAAAATCTTCCATCCACTGTTTCACTTTTCAAAAGACAATAATGGTCAGGAAAGGGTCAGGTCCAGGCCAGAAGCTTGGAACTCCATCTGGGTCTGTCATGTGGGTAACAGTGACCCAAGCACATGGACCATTATCACCTCCTTTCCCAGTTTCAATAGCTGGGAACTGAATTTGATGTAGAGCATCAGGACTTGGACCAGATGAGATGCCTACACTGCAGATAGCAGTTTATACACTGCAACCACAATGTCAGCCCCTTAACAATAATTCATTAATATTGAAAGATTAAATCATATTAAATGTGGTCATTTATGTCTACATATTCATATTTAATTTTACAGATACTAAAAATAATGTACACTGGAAAACCAGATTTTGACAGGTAAATTTGTTTATATATTCCTTTCACTTTGGTTGTTTTCCCCTATGTTTTGACTTCATATTCTCTCTTTTGTAGTGGTACTGCTGAGCTTTCAGTAAAACTCTGCAAATTATTCCATCATGACATGTGTCAATTATTAATTAATATGTATCTATCACTAATAATCCAGACAGTAATCATCATTTGGTCATACTACATTATAATCCATAATGTGATCATAGTAAATGTTTATTTTTGTTATGAAAATTTTCTTGACAAAAACTAATGTTTAAATTTAGTACAATTATGCACTGTATATCATAAAATATAATTATAAGAGAAAACATCATTAATTCTAGATGCCAAAAATGCCATTATCCGCATCAGAATACACAAAATACATTATTAAAGAAAATCATGAAAGCAACTTATTTAGATCATTATATTCATTTTTGAAAAAAATGGTGAAAAAGTTTTTTAAAAGATTTTAAGAAACTCTAGCCTCAGGAGAATGTATTTTAGATTATTTAAAAAGTCAGCTTAAATATGATACTGAACAATGCTGTTAAACTAGAAATATCAGAAAATATCATCTAGTTAGTAGAATGAAAAACTCAGAAATACATTCATATCAATATATCTATATTTTATATAAACAACTAGATGAATAAAATGAAATTAATTGGAGAAAGAGAAATCATTCATATAGCAGAGCCCCAACTAAATTAAAGAGAATAATCAAAATAAAAATCACAGTTTGCAAGAATCACAGCAGTAAATACTCAGGAGAGACTTACCAAAGGACACCAAAATGATTGAATGAATCAAAATACTTGGGACCACTATTATGATGGAGCAGTGTGTGATGCTAGCATCCCATATGAGTGCTGTTGCTGAAAAACACTCCAAACTGGTTGAAGGCATTGTTATAGAACCCTCAAGCTGGGTCCACTTGCCTGACACATAGAAAGTCAATCATTGACACTGGAATGCTGAAAGAAAGTAGGCATTTTTTGCAAAGTGCAGAGCAAGCAGCTGGGCAGCTATTGCTTAATCCCCAGGCTTTCTAAGGAGTCAGGGGTGAAGGCAATTACAGACAGAAAATTGGGACTGAGAAGTACATACATGCAAGGTTTCTGATTGGTCAGTGATGCTGTAATCTTTTGAGAATTTATGATGGTCTGGTGGGCTCCAGGCCATGGAGGTTGAGGGGTTACTTTAATGTAGTTACAGGACTGGTTTCCAGATAATATTGGCCATTAAGGTTCTTGTCAATTAGAGAAGCAAATGACTGCTATGGATTACTGCCTTAAGTCAGTGATTTCCTTTTGATAAAAGACAGACAAGGATACTTTGTGTTATAGGATACAGACAAGGACATCTGGGGTCATGGAAAATAATGGATCTGGACCATGTTTTTACATTATAGGGCTTCAGCTTCAGTATGTGTCAGCTGCTCTACTTCCAATCCAACTACTTATAATGGCCTAGGAAATGGTCTATGTGTTTGGGACCTTGCCACCCATGTGGTAGATCAGATGAAGCACTTGGCTTCTGGCTTTGGCCCTGCCCAGTGCTGGCCATTGTGGCTAACCTGGGAGTACATTGGTGGATGAAAGCACTCTCTTTGTCACTCAATCTTTCATATAAATAAAAAAAAATTTTTTTTAAAGAAAGAAATGAAGATACTTAAATAATCTGCAAGGATGTGTCCACAAGATACTAATTAATTATCAGGAAAATCTAGGAACTTTACCACAGAGGCACTTAACAAACATTCCTTTAATGATCAAAGCTAGTACAGCAGTAAAATGACAAACTGCTATCATTGATTTCATGATATCCTGTGACGAAAAGAATCAATATTAATTCTGTTATTTCTGTCACAAATGTGTGAAGAACTCTAATAAAAGGGAGAAATCCAGCAAACCTAAACTGAGGGATTTTTGACTCAAACTGCTAAAAAATATCAAGGCTGTGAATAGAGAAGAAACTGAAAAAATGACTAAAATTAAAGGCAACATAATTTTCCAGAAAATAAAAAGCAGTATGTGAGCCTAGGGATGGATGCTGGACCACATTTCTCTTTTTGTTTAATGCGAAGGGTTATAGTACGGATGATTGAATTAAATAGGAATGAAAACTACAGAGTACCATTTCGTCACTTTGAAGTTCTTCATTTCAGTAAGTCATACTCTATACAAGGTTTTAGGAAAATACCTTTAAATATTTAGAAACAAAGAGGTAATTTTATCTCTAAACTTCTCTCAAATGAGTCCCATTCTGAAAGAAAGAAGCACAAATGTGAAAAGGTATAATTCTGACATTGGAGGAGGGATCTTGTTAAAGGAAATATAGAAATTATTCATACAAATTTTGTAGGATGTTGTAGGTCTGACATTATTTCAAAACAAAAACTAAAAAAAAATTGTGAGATTATTTTAACCATTAGCCAACTTGAAATCAAATCTCAAAGTCCTTACAGTTTGATCCATTAAAGAATATAAAAATTATTACATTCCAAGATTTCTAAAATGTGAATATTTTGCATGGAAATTTAATCATTCTTAGACTATATCTCCACAAGGTACGTATTAAATACAGGAAAAAACTAGTAACTTGTAGTAGAGAAACCTGGCAGAGAGTTGTTTATCTGATGGTCAAAGTTATCCCAAGGAAACATTTGTGGGTACATCCTCCAGGAGACATCAGAAATGGAGATTTATACATCTTTTTGATAGATTTATTTATTTATTGGAAAGTCAGATATACAGAGAGGAGGAGAGACAGAGAGCAAGGATCTTCCATCAGATGATTCACTCCCCATGTGAGGCCAATCCGAAGCCAGGATCCAGGAACTTCTTCCGGGTATCCCACACAGGTGCAGGGTCCCAAGGCTTTGGGCTGTCCTCCACTGCTTTCCCAGGCCACAAGCAGGCAGCTGGATGGGAAGTGGAGCTGCCGGGATTAGAACCGGCGCCCATATGGGATCCTGGTGCGTTCAAGGTGAGGACTTTAGCCACTAGGCCACACCGCCCGGCCCTGATAGCTTTCTTTAAAAACTAAATCTTTTTTTTTAAAGATTTATTTATTTTTATTGGAAAGTCAGATATACAGAGAGGAGACAGAGAGAAAGATCTTTCGTCCGGTTACTCACTCCCGCACTGACTGCAATTGCCGGTGCTGCGCTGATCCAAAGCCAGGAGCCAGGAACCTCCTCCAGGTCTCCCACGTGGGTGCAGGGTCCCAAGGCTTGGGGCTGTCTTCAACTGTTTTCCCAGGGCCACAAGCAGGGAGCTGGATGGGAAGCAGAGCTGCCGGGATTAGAACCCGCGCCCATATGGGATCCCGGCACATCCAAAGCAAGGACTTCAGCTGCGAGGCCATGCCATTGGACCCTAAAAAACTAAATCTTAAGAAAAGTAACTTGGTGGGCCTGTTGTGATATAGCCTCGTGGCTGAAGTCCTTACCTTGCAGGTGCTGGGATCCCATATGGGTGCCAGTTCATATCCCAGCTGCTCCTCTTCCCTTACAGCTCAATGCTTGTGACCTGAGAAAGCAGTAGAAGAGGGTCAAACCCTTGGCAACCTGAACTCACATGGGAGACCCAGAAGAAACTCCTGGCTCCTGATTTCAGATCAGCTCAACTCTGGCCATGTGGCCACTTGGGGAGTGAACACATGGACGGAGATCTTTCTCTCTGTCTCTCCTCCAGTCTGTAAATCTGCCTATCCAATAAAAATAAATAAATCTCAAAAAAAAAAAAAAAACCCAAAAGAAAAGTTACTTGAACTTCAGATAAGGGATACTACAATGTTATAAATAGATTGAAAATGTACAAATTTCAACAGATGTTTAAAAAAACCTTAGACATTATATTCTCCTTTCACTAGTGTCCCTTAAATTGATGATGAATGCTACGGCACACATCTCTCTTATAAGTAGGAATTTTTTACATCATTCAAGAACTGTATAATCAATTTTGCTTAAAAAGATACTGGAGTATATTAAAACACACCTGCCAAACAAATTTTGAACCATTCCAAACATGCAATAAGAAACCTACATTGACACCACTGCACCAGTACAAATACAATTAGAGTAGCAGTATTAGAGATAATCAGGATATTAGTAAATGTGTAGATTAAAGAATAAAAGTCAAGTCTGCTTCTCAAATATTAGCTTTGCATGAATTGCCTCAGTGCTAATCCAACTCAATAAAGCTGTAGGAGGCCTTGATAATCCAGGCCACTTTGCCTATTGCACTGAATGTGCATGACTCTCTCCACCATTAACACTTTCAGATAATTACAGTGTAGCCTTGCTAGCCATAAAATATCTTTTCATAGTTTCACTAGTGCAGCAACCTGCTTTCTGCAACTGCTATGGCAAAAATTAGGTGGCTTTACCAACAGAAATGTATGGGGTCAGAATTCTGGAAACTAGAAATCCATGGTCAAGATACTGGAGGAAAATGCTGCTGCTAAGGGTAATGAAAATGAATCCCTCCCATATGGCTGCTCTAGTTTCTTGAGACTTCATGGGGATGTTTGAATTTTATTGGCTTTCAAAAGCATTTCCTTCATCTCTTCCATTGTTCACAAGGTATTCCAGTGTGTAATCTCTGTGCTCAAATTTCCAGTTTCTATTAGGACATCAGTCACATGAGACTCCACAAAGGGTCAAATGACTATATAGCATCTTGAGCTACAGGAAGAAGTAGGGTCTTAAGGTTTCTTTGAGGCTCGTGTAAATTAGGGAAAGCTGGGAGCGGCAGATACGGTGAATAAAACTGACTTGCTATTGAAATTGTCTCTCAGAAAATAGAAATTGCCTCAGAACAGCTCTCTTCCTGATAGATATTTTACTAATGTACATTTCCATTACAAAAATAAATTTAAAAAGTGACAGTTTTTCCTAACAGAATCCTCCTATATATGCACTATCTCAGAATATCATGTTCAAAATATGCCAAACAAGTGCATTTTGGTGTGGCTTAGCCTGGTCTGCAGCATATCCTGAGGTATTGTATCTTAAGCCGCAGTACTAGAAATAAAATACGGAGGTTTGAAGTCAAATTCTGATTTTTATCAGTTGGCCATGCCATTCAATATCATCTGTTCTCAGTCTCTTCCACTAATGGTGACGTGAAATGTCTACTATAAGTAGGTATCTAGCCTGGAAGTTAAAATGACAGTTAAAAGACTTGTATTTCATATCAGAGTGCTTGAGTTTGGTATTTAGCTTAGCACCTAACTTCAACTTCCTGGGAGAGAGCAGTAATTGGGGCTTAGTTGGGTCCCTACCACCCAGATGGGAGATCTGGATCGAGTCCCTGGCTTCTTCCTCCAGCTTGGCCAAGTCTTGGCTACTGTGGAAACTTGGGGAGTGAATCAGTGAAAGATCTGTCCTTTTGCCTCTCTCTCTATGCTTTACAAATGAATACATTTCAAAAAGTGAAAAAAAAATATAAGCAAAAAGTGTACATAAGCTACTTTTACAGATTAACTCTAAACATCACAACGGAGCCAAATTTATGTGGAAATTGCTTTGTACCCTGGAAAGAAGTATGAGGAAATATTGTTTTTATTCAGTATGGTATTAGGCCAGGCATTTTGGCAAGCCACCCTCTTGCTAATGCACCTAAGAAAGCAGCAAATGTTGGTTCAAAACTTAGGTGCCTGCCATACCAGGATAGTTACTGGCTCCTGGCTTCAGCCTGGCTAAGTCCTAAAGATTCATACACACACTCTCTCTCTCTCTCTCTCTCTCTCTCTCTCTCACACACACACACACACACACACACACACACACACACACACACACACACACTGCCACCTTTCAAATAAATAAATAAATCTTAAAAAATAAGCATACTATTGTATAGGAATCTTACAATACTTGGCAGCTTGTAGACCCTTTACAAAATAAAGAACAAATTATTTATTGATTACAAAAGTTAAGCAATTCATTCTTTGCACTTAGAGCTCTTAGATAACTTCCTTAGACAGTCATCTTTTATTTCAGCTTTTGTGTTTCCTTACTGAAGAACCAATAATTTACCTGGCTCTGCATTTCTCCTTCCTCAAATGTTGCAACAGGAGGGATTTGTTGGCTTTATTGGGGCTTAGGAAACAACAATGAGTACAATCATATTTAGTAAATTAGCACACTACTACAAGATCTGCCTTGTTGGCATATTTATTTCAAGTTGGGTAATTTGAAAAACCACTGTCACAGAAATATCTTTCTCTGAAAATTTTCCCTTTTATGAGAGAAATCTTCCATATAAAGCAAATTTACAACAGTAAAATTATCTATACCAGAGAGTTTTTCTCAAATCATTTTATTCACCTATAAGATTTACCTATTATCAAGGTAATTGCCATTCACTATATGTTTCCTCCCATAAGTTGCTCCACCATCCCATCTAACTCTACTATGAACTGCAATTCTCTTTTCCTTTCTGTAGCTCGGGATTCTACATATGTCAATCATCTGCTCCCCTCCTTGAGATTCTTAACTTTATGAGACTCAGTTTATGAAAGTACTTAAAATTGCTTTTCCCCTTTTAATCTGTTATATTTATTTAACTCATAAACCATCCAAATAACAGAAATGTAGAAGGAAGAATTTTTCTCTCCTATTGTTTCTATCAAATATTGATTCTCTTCACACATCCTGTTCTGCCATGCTAATTCTCTTTCCTTTTGATGTTTTTCAGTTAAGCTAGATATTGCTTTACTATCACAGCAACTGTCTCTAAGCTAATATGAATCTTGCTTTCAATGATTCTCAAAGATTTTTTGTTCGTTTGTTTTGGATCTTCAGTCATCTAGGAACAATAAAAATACTGTGCTTACTTATGTAGACCCAGGGTGAGCACAGAAATATAAAAGGTAATGCCACCAGCTGAGAGGACAGCATTCCATATGGGTACCAGCTCGTGTCCCGGCTGCTCTACTTTTGATCCAAAACCCTGTTTAATGGCCTGCAGAAATCAGCGGAAGATGATCCAAGTATTTGGATCTGTGCCACCCACAAGGGAGTCCGAGTCCCAAATGAAGGTTCTGGTTCCTAACTTTGGCCTCACATTAGCCATAGTGGTCATCTGGATAGTAAGCAGATGGAAGATTCTCTCTCTCTCTTTCCCTCTGATTTTCAAAAGAAATTTAAAACTCTTTAAAATAATCCTTTAAAAAAGTTATAGACCCTGGAATATAAATTTCCATGTGTTACCTACTTCCACTGGCAGTGTGTGAACTTGGCCAAAGTATCTAATCTCTGTAGCCAGTTTCAGCCCCAAACTTTGAATGATTATGGGGATGATAATGATGTTAATATTTCATAGAATTTTCATGAGATTAAAACTAAATAATACTTGTAAAGCCCTTAAAATATTTATATACTTATAGCAAATTTTCATTAAGTGTTCAATGTTATAAAAATACAATAGAAACTTTTCTCACCTTCTTAGGGTTCCTACCTTGATCTGATGGAAGAACTGTACATGTGTGTATGTGTGCATCACTGTCACTGCATTTCAAACAAATAAGTCTTTATAATACATTTGGCAACTTTAAAATATTTTAAACAAAATATTGCTAATATTGTTAGACATCAATGCAAGTTTATTATACATTACACAGTAAAGAAAGTCTTAAATATAGAACGAGAAAAACAGATGTAACAAAATAATTTCATATACTCCTGTATTATCTATTAAGTAAAGAATTCAACTTTTTCCAGGTTATCAGTTTAAATTTTAATTTCTACATTTGAGCAACAAAGAGGAATATAAAGACAGAGTTCTCATGTACTGGTTCCCCTCCTAAATGCATGCTGCAGAGTCTCCCCCACAGGTTCCTCTAGCACCCTGTTGCCAAAGGGGGTGAGCCTGTTGCCCGCCATCCAGCCTCCCGGTGCGGGAGAGACAAACAGATGGACAGGGGTTGTCTAAGCAGTTCCAATTTATTTGGGGAGTACAAATTCTGAGATAGGGTAGTGAATAGTCTCAGGCCAGAAGTCCCAGGAATTATAGGAGGGGAGAACTAGGAGCCAATTGTCACCTGCAGGACTGCAGAAGCCACCTCCCATAGGCCAGGGGCAGGCGAGCAAAATGGCCCTGGCCAATCAGTATTTCTTTGAAACCACTTAACCCCTGCCCTGGTTCACGCCCAGGACTCTGTCCTTGGCCGCCATCTTGCTTCTCATGTATAACGCAGTGACCTTGACTGTTAGTCGCCATCTTGTTGACTTAATGACCTCTTTGCCCCGAGCCCCACAGCACGCAATGGCCACGATGGTTTAGAGGCCTAGAGCTGGAAACAAGGAACTCAATCACCTGAGTCATTTTCTGCTGTTTCCCAAATTACACATTAGTAAGAAGCTACAATCTGAAGTAGAGTTGGGAATCAAACTCAGGTACTATGATGTGGGATGCAGGCATCTTAACCACTAAGGTAAACAACTCTCCGTTTTGAATCTCCACTTGACTCACTTGACAATATTTAAATTGGGCTGATCCTTTTTTGGTCAACATATCTGGTAGCTAATTTGAACTTATAATGAATAATACTTATCACAATGTAATTTAAACACAAAAATTCAAGATCCATTTTTTAAATTTTTTATACTGATTTGAAGTATTAATTCAACAAATATTTATTGAAAAATAATATATCTCAGGTGCTGAACTAAGACATGGTTTTAGCTATCATTAGAACAGACGTGCTTACTAATTCAGGGAACACAGAGGAAAATAAAAAATGTTGTTGTAGTGAAGTTGTTCATTTTTGTAATAAATTTTTGTACATGTCTTATCAAAAACACTGTACAAACTAACTAAAATTTTCCAGATTGTGATGTAATTGTTTATGAAGACCTTCAGAGATAATCTTTCATTCAAATATAATCATTTAAAAATCATTATTCAATTAAATTCAGTACTATAAAATAAGATCTGATTATTAAGACATAATTCTGGGGTCCAGCAGCATGGCCTAGCAGCTAAAATCCTTGCCTTGAACACGCCAGGATCCCATATGGGTGCCAGTTCTAATCCCGGCAGCTCCACTTCCCATCCAACTTCCTGCTTGTGTCCTGGGAAAACAGTCTAGGACAATCCAAAGCCTTGGGAGACCTGGAGGAGGTTCCTGGCTCCTGGCTTTGGATCGGTGCAGCACCGGCCATTATGGTCACTTAGGGAGTGAATCATCAGACGGAAGATATTTCTCTGTGTTTCTCCTCCTCTCTGTATATCTGACTTTCCAATAAAAATAAAATAAATCTTTTTTTTAAAAAAGACAATTCTGACTGAAAGGTTGAATTGGGGGCTGGTGCTTTGTCACAGTAGATTAAGCTGTCACCTGTGGTGCCAGCATCCTATGCTAGAGCACCTTGCTAATGAGGTTGAGAAAGCAGCAGAAGATGCATTAAGCCCTATTTCTGGATTTGGTCTGGTCCAACATGGGCTGTGCCACTGCATCTGTTTGGAGAACAAACAAGTGGATGTAGGGTTTTCTGTCTCTTTCTCTCTCTCTCTCTTCCCTCTTTTATCTCTCTTTCTCTTTCAAACAAGTATATTTTTATTCAGAAAGATCAAACAGGAGTTTTTATGCTTTGAATGACATTTTAAAGTCATAGATACACTGAAAAATATGCCTCAGAAGACATATACAAGTACTTAAAATTTTCAGTGTAAAATAAAATTACAACCTAACTTTATTTTTCCCAATAATAAACTTTAAAGTTTCTTATTATTACTCCATTATTTTTCTGTCCCACTGCCTCTCACAGATTATCATTTTACCAGAATATACATATGCTTTTCACTCATTCACTTATCTGTATGTATTCCAACTGCACTATCATGTATATAATTCACAGAGCCAAGTCCCATTTGATGTCATTATTGTGACACCAACATTCAAATATTTTCCTATAATTTATATAGATTACAGATACAGAAGGAACATTAGCAGGGCAGAAGAGAAATCAGTTAGGAAAGAATAAGCAGTTCAGGTGAGTACCTGCTGAATATCATAGCCTTGTTCCTGATTCACTGTATCAGATTGGTAATAAAAGCGATTTAAAGTACATTCAAAAATTATTCCTTGAAAAACTATCAAAGTAAACTATCTTTGCTAATGATATTGCTGAAATAAAGAACATACTAAGCAAATTTCTCTTGATATTTAAAGCTTTTTGGATTATTAAGATATTCCCCTTTCTACCTGTAGCTGCCATCATTGGTTAGTAAATTATAAAGTATAATATTCAAACAGTTCAATTAAGAAAGTGGTTACTAAGAGATTCCTAACATGAAGAAAATTATGTTTGCCCTTCCTCATTTTGAAAGCAAAAAAGATAGAATACATTTCTGGAAAACCGTAATTGTTTTTAAAGCCAAAGGGGGAAAACTATGCATTGCCACTAGATGGCCCCATATATATTTCCCCTCTATGATAATGGGAAGATGAAAAAAACAAGTGAAAGAGAAATAAAGTGATAATGACTCTTAACCTTTTTCACAAGCAATAATATGCAGAATTATGAATCTTCCCCGGGTGTAGGCAACTGCCTAGGTTGCCTTGTACAGTCAAGTATTAACACTGCTGGGAGAAAAGCAGCCAGTGGCTGGTGGGCATTCTGTGCCTGTTTAATGCCAAATTTGTATTAACTATACCAGTGTGCCAGCATAGCTGCTTATTCTTTTTTTTTTTTAAGACATGTGGGGAAGGCAGATAATGCTGGGCTGGAACATGCCACCCTGGCCCCTAGGCAGGGGGGCTGCACATTACCCAGGAAAGTAGATCTGGGAACACAGGGTGTGGCAACAATTGAGAGCATATTTGACAAGGGAGGAATGACTTCTGGGGGCTTCCATGAAACAGGCCGCTACACTCACAAGTAACTGAGGGAGCTGAGATTGAGTGTTTAGAGGGCAAAAACTAGAGGACATGTCTGGGTAAGGCTAAGAAACCCACCCATGTGAGAGACTTGAGCTGGGCTAAATAGCATCACCTGCTGCCCACTGGTGTACACAAAACTTGGGGCAGGAGGCATGTCTGCCTGGGCTGGGCTGCAGTAACCACCCATGAGTGTTTGGAGCAGTGGTGGGCCATGTCAGGCTGGGCCCAGCACACTAGAACATGAAAGAACTGGATCTTGGGGCAGATTATATAGGGCACTTGTGAGTTCACCTCTGTGGGACTATAACTCCCACTGATTTACAGAGAGCTTGGGGTTGTGACTGGTCTAGTCAGGCTGGACCACTGAACTCAACCAACAAAAACCTACCTGACACTCATGGTTTTCGGGCTGGAAGGAGGCTGGGCAGGGCTAGGATGAAGTCCCTACTGGCACATGCAAAGACTAGGACTGAGAACAGGCCATACCAACCAGGGCCACAGTTCCTGCCAGCACTAATGAGATCCCGGGCTGAGAAAAGGCCTAATAGGGAGACTTGGAGAACTCACTTACTAGGCCACAACTCCCGCTAGAGATCACAAGAGCCAGGGCTGGGGCTGAGCCAGGCCTTAGCACCCATTGGCATTCAAGAGAGCCAGGATAGGGTGTGAACCACATGGCTGGGATAGATAGGCTACAACGCCCAGGAGCAAGAGCTGAGACTGTGGGTGGGCCATGTCAGGCTGGTTCTAAGAATCTATCAGCATACACAAGACCTAGGACTGGAAATAGGCCTGGTGGGGGAACTCTTGGGACTCCCCTGCTGGGATGCAGCTCACCCTGTTGAGTGTGGGAGCCCGAGTTATGGGCTGACCAAGCTGAGCAAGGCTATAGCACCCATCAGCATGCATGTGGGCTGGGTCTGGGGGTGTGCCAGAGTAGGCTAGGCCCCAGCACCTACTGGCTAACCAGAACCAGAATGGATGTGGGATGGGCCAGGCTAGACCACAGTACTCATCGTTTCACATGAGAGTGTGGTCGGGGGGTGGAAAGGCTCGGCTAGGCTATAGCACTCACCAGTGAGAGCTGGAATGAGTACAGGCCATTCAGGATAGACCAAAGTATCTGCCAGTTAGTGCCAGGATTGGAGGCTGGCCATGTCAGGCTGGGCCCCAGCACCCACTGGCATACTGAGATCCGGGGCTGAGAGTCAAGTCTAAGGCCATCCCAGGTGAGCTTTCTTGAGGGATTCCCAAACTAGACGGATGAACTCATACTTCAGCGACCCTGGAAAATCACTCTGTCCTTGGAGTTTATGTGTCAGGTCTGGGCAGTTGCTGATGTCTATGCTGTGGACAGCATGCTCAGATGCACACAGGGGACATGACAGCCAGCTAATCTAGTCCAGCAGGGGATATTTACTGCCTTATCAGAGGATGGAAAGTAGAACAGGTTAGACAATTTTTTGGCCAAGCTTTGCAGCATATTCTTGGGTCTGTAGAGGCCCTAAGGTAGACTTTGTCAACCAACAGACCTTGGAAATATTTTTTCAACCCTTAATGCAAAGAAGTCAACAGCATCTCAGAATTATCAAAACAACTCAAGTAACAACACCCTCCAACACTCTTCTCCACATGGGGATTTCTATGGTCTTCTGAAAGGACTGGACCACCCACTAATGTAGTTTGACAGCAAGGAGTGTCCCCTTTCCTTCCTCCCCCATAGGCAGGAGAAAAAAGAAACTGAAACATGTGTCCCACTCACCTTCCTCGATAACCACCCCACCCTAATTGGATGGCCACCTGGGAGTTCATCCCTCTCAGTAATTTAAAGAATATTAAAAAGAAATTTTAAAAGATTGTGAATCTAGCTTTTACTTATTTAGCATATCTTCACACTGTGAAACTACTAAAATTCTTTTGCATTCTAGCAATAACATTTCTACTGGTACCTATCAAGCTGTTTTAAGGACAAATTCTAATATTTAACTTTTGAACAACACCAAAATTCTTCATCCAATTTTATATCTGATGCAAATAATAGTTATTTCCTTTCTGAGTTTGGAGTCACTGCTATGATTTCTACATACTCCACTTCTCAATCTACTTCAAGCAAACCATCCCTCTTTTAAAATTTATAATAGTTTAAATTTGAACACAAGTAAGTCATTTATTTATTGATATGTATAAAAGCCAATCATTTTTCACGTAAAAATGACAGCTTAAAATATTAGTTGATTTATAATTCCCTTAGCTCACAACCCATGTAACAATTAGTTGCTTTTAAATAGATAATTTTACTGTGTTGTATTTATTCTGGAAATAGGAGACTCCTAAAGACAGTAAGGAATAATTGATTGCCTTAATGAGTAATCAGCTTCAGTTCAGCTGGTTACATAATATCAATGTGTGTCATTTCACCAATTACCATTACCTTGATTTTCTAATGTTCTGCCTTCTATGAAGAAAGAATTAATCCATTTCAGGCTTTGTGACATTTTTAAATAAAAAACAGAAATTAAACTTCTTTGCATATTTATATTTTCTTCACATGCTATCCAATTCAGGGACTCAAGTCTGATTTTGCCTAACATAAAGCATGCCAGAAAAATCACCTGTTCAGAAAAACTGCAATTCTGACTTCAGGTTTTAATTGGCAATTTCCTGGAAGATTCTGTTTCCTAAGGGCATTGGGCATTCCTGAAAAGACCCTAAATGCTGCAGGCTGCTAGGACCACTTTTGTTCCCCTTGGTGATCAGGCTAGCTTCCTTTGTTCAGTTCACTGTTTTTTTTCTCGGCTCTCAAAATTTGCTTAATTCTGGGGATGTTTTAGAATTTCTGAATGAAATACCCACCGTCGTGTTGAAAAACATAACTCCTGGACAGCCTTCCTACCCTAACATTTGGCTTTTATTAAAGAAGAGGCTAGAAAAGTGACAGAACCAGTTCTTTTTGATTCTATGCGAGTTCTTTCTTCCTGTTACACTACTAAATTGGCCATGAGATTTCAAAAGCGCATTGCAGCATCCAGCTCAGCAGGTTTCCAAATGACCGCACTTAGACACTTCTCTTTCCACAGGAGGGAAGTATCAAGTGAAGGTTAAAAGAAATCAGATTGTGTTGATCTTCTTGTTTGTTTGACAGTTAAAAAGTTATTTCACACAATCAAATGTGACTACGAAAAATGTCCAATATGTTGTGCTTTGTTCTTATTCTCCAGCTAGTACTTTAAAAATAGCAAAAGTAGACAAAAATCCTCCTTGCGTTTGCTAGGGCACTGGAAAACACGCCCCTCCCCCCCCCCCCATATTTCCCAAGGGAATAGCCAGGGCCCTTGCCTATAATGGTCTTTACTTTCTGTTGGGTACACACTTTTGTGCTTTTCTTGTTTCTTCATTCCAGAGCTCTTCATTGAAGGGTTAAGAATTGTACTGGAGTCATTTGAAGGACTCTTTCCCTGTTCTTTGAATGGCTTATCAAAAGCCATTCAGAGAGCACATTCCCTCAGGCAATCTATTCAAATTCCCAGAGACCTTTAAAGGTGTTAGTTCCCAAACTGTTTTACTCTAAGAGACTCAGATGGTCTTAGAGGAAAGGGAGATTGAAGAACAGAAAGATGAGTTCATGACCCACCCCTCTTCAATCCTCAAAACCCTCCTCTGAGAAATGAACTTTGATCTGCCATTGACTATACAATATTTACCTATGTATTAGAGTTATTGAATCAGAAGCATGCAGGGTAAGTAAAATTACAAAATAACTTAGCGTTTGTTCCTCTCCATTACATTTCTATCAAGTTTTCACATAGGGGAACTGTCATGTTCCACAAAGCTGGTCTTTGGAGGCAAGAAAGGCTTTCTTATTATTACTTCAGAGTAGAAAACAAACAAAAAAAGATGCCATAAACCTGCTTTCCTGATTGGAAGGTGTAGAAAAGCTTCATAGACTAGACTGGAGAGAGTTAGGTACACACAAATGCCCAGCAAGGCAATTTTGATCGTAATCTTTTGCCCCACTGCCACCCCCATGCAGGAGGCCACCTCACCTACAGCTCGCTGCTCTGCCTTCCCTCACTCTATGCATGCCTAGCTATTGTCTACAAAAAGCTAAAACATATAATCGGACAACTTTCAGGAAAAGAACACGGCAATAAGCAAGATGTGACAGGCAGGTGTGATGAAAGCCTGCTAAGCTGTAACTCTATCCTCCTACTTGTTTATGAGAATGCTCTCTTTACCAGAACACATCTGCTTCATCTGTAACCTAAGGAGGAATTCCATAAAAATACGGATATTAAGCTCCCCATGGAACTTGGGGAGGTGTCATACAATTCCAAGTTCATGTCATACCAGCAGATTCACCATGCTTTACCTCATAAAAGCAGTCAACCCTGGGGAAGGGGCGCTCTCCAGCCCTCCCTCCTGTATTCCATGGCTAGAGATGCAGCCAGGGGTCCTCTCTCTTCACCTACTCTGCTTTCCTTTGGGCAGCCCTCTGGCCCATTGCCCATTAATGATGTAAATTTCTGCATGTAGTACAATCTCTGCCCATAGTTGTCTGTGCTTTCTTATATGCAAAGAAAATTAGAGTTTGTCACTAAGTGAGGGCAAAGAGGAGTTTCCCAGAGCCCTTAGGTCTCAGAAGCTACCAGGATAATCCCTAAATCTCACAGGGAATCTTGACAACTACTGAAAGCATTGTTGGTTAGGCTAGAACACAGCTTGCTGTCTCCTTGTAAGAAAATAATTAGAGATTCGTGATATGCATGTTGGCAATATTTAATGAAATAGTATACCTGACAGGCAAGGTGGGCAGCTCAGTAGAAAATCAAATGCCCATCTGTGTTTAGACTGGGGTCTTTATGGGTAAGGGGCATATTTCTCCTGTATATCCTTGCCTCTCCCACAGTCTTATCCTAGGATGGTGCCAGGCAGAATATTTCCTGGCTGTGAAATCACTTCCTGGGGGAGTATTATCATGGTTTTATGGCACAGGAATATGCTAGGATGTCCAACCTCCCCCTGGAACGTTAGGGTGTAGAGAATGAAAATCCCCTCACTGGAATGTTATTGGACAGGAAAATTCCTAGGCAACAAATCTCTGCAATGTTACTGGGAAGAGCCTTTGATCTATAAATACTGGCTTGTTCTCAAGACATGCTGCCAAGCCATCTAGGTACCCTCCATCGTTCAGATGCACAAACTTCCCATTTGTTTTCTTTTCTCTCATCTCATACACATAGGTTAATGTCTGTCTTCCTGCGTAACATGGGGAGGTATATAAAATCAGGTCCTTAAAATATTCAGTGTCTCATATACAGTAATAAACCTAAAGTTCAGCATGAACAACACAAGCTTTATTCACTGCACACAGAGGTGAGAAGGGCAGACCCTAGCTCACAAATCAACTTCTCAACCTGTTAGAGTTGAAGGAATCATGGAAGCAGGGGAACAAAATAGAGGTAGGAGTGTTTGTAAGTGGGAAGAATATTCATGCCTTTTTGGGGAAAAGCATGGAAAGATTGATTCTTTTTGTCCTCTAAAGATAACTTCCAGTGGCTATCATGGAAGGAATATTATTTAGCATAGAAATTAGATTTCAATGACATCCATGGTCTTTTGAGCATTGCTCAGGCAGCCATACTGCCTCTGTTTGGTCCTGTCTGGTTAGACCAAGGATGAAATGCTGATTGCAAGACACCCTGTTTCAAACAGAAACAATGTTAGGGTGGGTTTAGAAACATAATCATGAACCTGGCACACGGCTTAGTAGCTAAATCCTTGATTTGTAGATGCTGGGATCCCAAATGGGTGCCGGTTCATGCCACAGATGTTTTACTTCCCATCCAGCTGCTTGTGGCCTTGGGCCAGGGAGAGGGAAGGAGAATAGAAGATGCCCCAAAGCCTTGGGACCCACACCCACATGGGCAGACCCAGAAGTGCCTGGCTCCTGACTTCAGATAGGATCAGCTCCAGCTGTTGTGGCCACTTGGGGAGTGAACCAGTAGACAGAAGATCTTTCTCTGTCTCTCCTCTGTAAATCTTGCTTTTCAATAAAAATAAAATGAGTCTTAAAAAAAAAAAAGAAACCTAGCCATACAGTATAGGCACTGTCCATCTTCATTGTAGAGATCTCTTACTACTGAAAATTTATTTGTGGAGGTCTAATTATGTTTTGCTATATATCTCTGCTATTTTCATTTTAAAAGATTTTATTTGAAAGTAAGAGGGACAGAGACAAAGAGACAGATCTGCTATCTCCCGATTTGACTCCTCAGTTGCCAAGATCCAGTATTAAGCCTGGCAGAAGCCAGCAGACTGGGACTCAATTCTGTTCTCCCACACTGGTGCCAGGGCTAAAACACATGAGCTGTCTTCAGCTGATTTCCCAAGCATATTAGCAGGGAGCTGGACAGGAAATGGAACAGGCAGGACTTAAACTGACACTCTAATATGGGATGCTGTTGTTACAAGCAGCAACTTAACTGGTTGTGCCACAACACTGGCCTCCAATCTCTGCTGTTTTCCTCGAATACTTTTGTTTCATGTTAACTTGAAATTCACTTTCACATCATAGTCTTTAAAAAATAATAATAGCTATAATTTTGAAGATATTTATTATCCATCACCCTTTCTAACTTGTTCCATATATGAAATAAAATAATCCTGACAACACATCTCTTTGAGTTATATGTTTTAACAAATGTATATCATAATTGAGATGCATCAGGCATTGTTTTGATGAGTTTTTGGATAATAATTCAGTATAAAATCTGAAGAGGTCTGAGAGAGGTACTATCATATATAATACATTTTATGCAAAAAAATGAAACTTAAAGACATGCTCAAGGTCATTGGCAGGACTCAGAACATAATGTTTGAAGTATACTTCATTGACATGCTGAGTATTTTGAATGGGAAGGGCACAGAAGAAAAATTTCTCTCTGACTCCCCACTTTCTATCCTTCCTTAAAAAAATCTCATAGCAAGTAGCATTCCTCTCCTCTGAAGCCAGGTAAAAAACCAAGGTGGGTCAGTCTCCATAAAGCTTTTCATGTGAGAAGGATGCTCACTCACATCGGTGGGAAGGAAAAAGGTTCAGATTCAAGACAAAAACAAGCAGGCCTGGTAGAGTTGCCTACTGCTTACTACTGCTAAGTCAGACATCCTTTTGTATATTGGCATTTCTCCAGAACTACCCATTTCATCAGACTTAACATAGAAGTACGCATTTCCCCACCTCAGTCTTTGGGATTTCTTTCCTGAAGGTTTCCAGGTCATACTAAATGTTCACTAAATGAATCTGTGATGGCTTTATCTTGTTTATTTTGTTATAGGGATTTCAGCAATGAATCTCACACTTGATAAGGAGGATATTGCCTTTTCCACTTACTCCATAAATTGGGTAAATGAAAGAGGTGAAATTTAAATTCAGAAAGTTTGGCACTAGAATATGTTAGTACAACATGATTATTTTATTTTAGAATATGGTTCCCTGATTCAGTATTGTAGGTAACTAGAGAACCAGGCAGTTACATGTACTATTTTATTACAACCTAGCTCTGACTAAATGTTAGTAGCCTTATTCAAGTTCTGATTCATATTGGAGTTATTATTATCAGAAACCCTACCTATTTTTGCTATATATTGCCATGATAGAAAGTGAATTATCCTAACTCTGCTGTTCCTCACAGAACCTCATACTATCAGTTACATATTCTCTGCATATTCCAAATATGTTCTCATTATATTCTCATCCAATTAATCACTGATAAAAATATCCAATGAGAATATAAAATACAGAACCTCAAAGCTCATAACTGGAGACTTCTCTCATGACATCAGAGGTGTTGTATTATATTAAAAACTTCTGCCTCTGAAGGATAAACAAGACCCATGGAGTTCATTTACAGTGTGAAACCAAATGCTAACTACAATTCACTATTGGTTCCCCAATGTGAAAATCATGGAATTTGTAAATTCTAAAATTTCATCTTTGGGGATTCTCTTGGCCACATGGCCCCTGCTGATCAAAAACGAAATAGACCATACTGGTCACTACTTCTGATCTCCAAGATAGTATGCACATCCCTCTTGCATTACCTTCTAACATGTCTGCTCAATGATTTTATGATTATGATCCTCAGTTTTGACGATGTTACAGTGAAAGATATGATTTTGGCATGCTTAATTTCACATAGCCAAATTTCATGATGAGCTGTCAGAATGTTCCACATGGTGGGCCACAGTACTAATATCACATAATCTTCATTATAAATCAGTTTTCTTGCATTTTCTGTCTTCTAAAATCTACTTGGATGATGTGGCTTATAGCTCCTTCTTCATTCTTCAGTGTTAGTGACAGCATGTCAACACCTTTTCTTTCCTTTCTGTAAAGATTTATTTATATTTGTAAGGCATAGCTACAGAGACAAAAGGAGAGACACACAGATCTTCCATCGGCTGGTTCACTCTCCCAACTAGTCTCAATGGTCAGAGTTGAGCTGACTGAAAGCTGGGAGCCAAGAACCTCTTCCGGATCTCCTGCATGGGTGCAGGGGCCCAAGGGCTTGAGCCATTCTCTGCTGCTTTCCTAGGCGATAAGCTGGAGCTGGGTTGGAAATGGAGTAGCAGTTGGGACTTAAATTAATGCACAAATAGAATTACAGCACCACATATGGAGCTTCAGCTTATAAGAGACCTCAGCACCATTCCCAAGGCCTTTACAAATCACATCACTATGATCACTTCTATTTCCTCATGGACCATTTCGAATACGTTGTATTAATCAAGGATAACTCCCTCATTTTAGGACCTGTAACTTTAAAACATGCGCAAATGTCAATAAATATATTCCTAGGTCCCAGGGATTCAAGCCTGACCACTCTGGCACTTTTGAGTGGCCATTGTTCTGCCTACCAGAGTGAGTTGTGTGTGTGTGTGTTTTCTAAGTTATTCCATATACAGATTATCTTGAATTTATCTAACACCATGTTTGCTCTTTTCTATTATTCTACTATGCTATCAACTCAGCATCACTCACTGAGATCAAATGAGCTCCCTTCACATTCTCTGTTTTGTCATTACATTTGTTCATCTAAAGTTTTTTTTTTTAGGATTTTGAGATTAGACGGACTGCATTTCTAACAGAGAGCAAATGCCATGAATATCTACACCCAATTCTTTTCTTCTTGAAGTTGTTCTCCATCACCACTGCCAACTGCTTTGTTCAGCATGTATGATCATGAGGAATATGAAAATACAAGTCACAGTTTATCCAGCAATCACATGTATCTTCCAAACAAAATCTGAATTTACCATTATTCATGGAACATAGAAGACATTAAAGATTTTTCCGAAGGTGATGTTATGCTTAATAGTGAGGTATGTGTATGTGTGTGTGTGTGTGTGTGTGTGTGTGTGTGTGAGAGAGAGAGAGAGAGAGAGAGAGAGAGAGAAAGTGATCCAAACATAAAAAATCATTTCCGTTATACTCATGACCAAGGCTTATCCAATGTTTATCTGTAGGGCATGTTCCTTCCTTTATGCACTTCTTCCTGGCTGTACACCATTCATATTTCCCTGATAAGTCCTGAGCCATCACATTCTCTGTCTCCTCCAACTTTCTCAGACTGATGTGGATGTATCTATGATGGATTTTTATTGTGGCAATAGTTGCCTTAATTTCGTACACATCATTCCTTATAATTGGGTCACTGCCACCCACAGAGGAGACATCTCTAGATGTGGCCCGTGGTTTTGGTCTGGCCTGGTCTTAGGTAGGCATTTAGGGGAATGAACCTGTGGGTGAAAGATACATCTCTTTTTGTCTCCCTTACACTCTTCCTCTCCCTCTCTCTTTCTGTCTGTGCCTCTCCCTCAGCAACTCTGCCATTCCAATCAATCAATCAATAGAAACAATAAATTTAATAGGAAATTTTTTAAAACCCATTCTTGTGTAGCCTCCCTGAATCTAAACAAAATCACATAAACTTTGCACTGAATCAGAAACTTCATAGGGATATTTTGCTTTCTTTAAAGTGTCAACCTCACACAAACACACACACACTGTTCTTTAGTGTGATCTAGTTTCAATATTACCCTCTATATCGGAGGCAATTTTGTCTTTCTTAGTAGACATTATTATAAACCTTTTTCAATACTTTGCCCATAAGCCCCAGATAATAAGTTAAAAAGACACTGAAGTTAATGTAGTATTTTTTGGGTGAGTAAGCCTACAAAAATATATTTCCAATCATTGTCTGATCACATCATTGGGCATGACTTGTGTACTACTATATTGGGTAAGAGTCAATACCAGTATTCACAGATTGATTCTCTTCAAAATTCAAATGCCTTCCTCTATTATGACTATGTACACAGATGAGATTCATCTGGGTTAGTGATGTTTCTCCATGCTCCCTCTTCCTCGACAACAGTAATCTTGGAAGCATGTGTTGATAAGCTGTCACAAGTTTTTTAAAAAAAACTCTGATGCACTGGTGTCAGAGCACATGTAGAAATTCACTGGGATCTGAAGCACTTTGAAGAAGAATGATCCACCTTGGACACATAAAATCGGCTTGTTACAAAAGCATTATTCTAAACAATTTGACATTGCTTTAATGATGGGAAGGTGTGCAACTAAGAACCTGCTATCAGAGGCTGCAAGGTTGTTAACTGCTACAAAATTGACAGGAATGCCGATTTAGCATCTCTATTACAGAAAATAATATGAAGGGTTCTCAAAAAACTAAAATTAAAATTACTGGGCATGGACATTTGGTTGGTTCAGTGATTAATTTGTTGCTTGGCATGCCAGAATTCCATATTATGATGTTTGTGTTTCAGTCCCAGCTCCATTTTCAAAGCTGCTTCCTGTTAATGTACATATTGGAGTCACCAGTAATGGCTCAAGTAGTTGAGTTTCTGCCAGTGGTGTATGAGACTCAAATGGACTTCTGGGCTGCAGTCCTCAGGTATAGGCATTTGGAAAAGTCAAACAGTGGATGAAAGAATATTCTATGCCTGTCTTTCAAATAAAATGAAAGCAAGTAACTTAAAAAACTAAACTAAATTCTGGGCCCAGCACAATAGCATGGTGATTGGGGTCCTCACCCTTACACGCTCCAGGATCCCATATGGGTGCCGGTTCTAATCCTGGCAGCCCCGCTTCCCATCCAGCTCCCTGCTTGTGGCCTAGGAAAACAGTGGAGGATGGCCCAAAGTTGGGACGCTGCACCCGTGCCCAGAAGAGTTTCTGGCTCCTGGCTTTGGATTGGCTCAGCTCCAGCCGTTGTGCTTACTTGGGGAGTGAAACATTGGACAGAAGATCTTTCTCACTGTCTCTCCTCCTCTCTGTATATCCACCTTTCCAATAAAAATAATAAATAAATCTTTAAAATAAAACTAAAATAAATTCTAAAAAAAAATGTTACCATAATGGTCCACCTAAGTACTTACTGGGTAATCAGTCAAAAGAAACAAAATCAATATATCAAAGAAATACCTGCATCCCCAAGTTCACGGCAGCAGCATCACTCACAATAGCACATGTGTGAAATCATCTTACGTGCCCATAAAATGATGAGTGGATTAAAAATGTGATATACACACAAAAGAATACTATTCAGTCTTAATAAAGAAGGAAAACTTGACGTTTGTAGATGAGGTAACAGAGTGAATGCACACAGAGGACGTTATGCTAAGTGAAATAAACCAGACATAAAAGACAATCCTGTATGACACACATACGGAAAGTAAAAAAGGTCTAAACAAACTAAACCAGTGATTCGCAAAAGGTGGTAAGGGTAGTAAGAAGATAAGGGAATATTGAGCAAAGGGTACAAAGTTTCAGTTAAACAGGAGAAATATTTTAGAAACTTTAGAAATATATTGCACACCATAATGAATATGGTTAGTAATGTACACTTGAAAATTGCTGAGAGTACATTTTAAGTGTTTTTTCACTCACACAGAAATAATAAGCAAGGTAATGTGAAAGTTAATCTGCTTGATTTAGGCATTTCACCATGTAGACATATTTCAAAAATCATTTTGAACATCATTAATATGTCCATTTTAATTAGTAATAATAAGCCAATCATTATTTGTACAGAAATGCACAAATTTCTCTGATTAGCTTCCTTTTGTTTACCCCTACACCCAATCTCTAATTATGCTCCATCCATTGTATAATCCAAAAATAATTCTTAAGTCCAAGCACTTCTTTCAGCCACCAGAACTCTTTACAGAAGTCATCGTTTCTCGCTTGAAGCATTTTCATAGCCTAAACACCCTATCCCATCCTTTGCCCCTCTTATTCATTCTTCTCGCTAAAGCCAGAGCAATATTTTTTCAAACTATAAATCTGACTCTATTATCTTCTTTGATTTATCAAAATCTACCCATGCTTTAGTTTTCCGCTTATGTAGGACTACTTCAAACAAGATTGTGATTCAGGTTATGGGACTAGAATTTTTGTCCCAAGATAATGGACAAAGTAGATCACGTTTTGGATTCACTGGGGCTTCCAGAAAAGGATTTTTGAGAACTGATGGTGTCACAATAAAGGTCAACTCAGGAAAATTAACTCAATCTGTATGCAGATGTGAAAAGGAAGAGAGATTTCAAAAACATGTGCTATTTTGCACTGAAAATTATAAAGACAATTACTTTTCAACCTATAATTCTTCCCATTACAAAAGACAACATGGATAAATCCTTTCTTCCAATTAAATTGCACACCCATCAAATCTCTTTGTGTGACATGATTCAGAACAAGAGTCGTGGGTATGCTAGACAGCCATAGTGGTTTAAAAGGAAGGAAAACAAACATATCAGTCATTGACTGACATCTTAAAAATGATTATGGGTTCTTGAAATCTGGAATTGACAGTAGACACATAGCTAAGTTATGTTTCCAAGAGAAAAGTATTGCAAACAAAACAGAATACAAATAACAAAAAACAAATCTATAGTTCTAGACCAAAACATCCAAATACTTGAGGTTTAAAACAATCCCTGTACCTCTTTTTAAAGTATAACAAGTAGGTAGCAAAATCTGATAGTCCCCACAGGAAGGTACATTTTCAAATATTCATTTATTTGGTATCAGAGATGAAGAAAAAAAAAAAAAACTTCAGATGGCAAAGCTAAGATTTTTAGGACTCTGTTAGGTTTTGTTCCAGTGCAAGATCATCATCTATATCAAAGATCTTCCTCTGCAGAATTTTCTCACACTAGGGACTGTGTTGTGTCTCTTTTGCCTCCCTTTTGTGCCAAGTGTGTTAACTGAGATTATCCTGTTCCTCTCTGGCCAGTATATGCTCTCCTAATTTTAAACTATGAGAATCACCTTCATCTCTGAGACAGCATTCATTTAGAGATATCAGATGTTCTACTCACAACCCTGAAGGGATGTGCCTTTTCAGTTTATTTTCCTTAGGGTGAAAGGGAGTATATTTTCTTGTAAGCAGGATAAAGAGCCAAATCATTGTGGAACCAGAAGGCTTAACTGTGGTAGTTATTTAGGTTGCTTGTCAAATATGTCAGTTTTTGTTTTCTTTTAATGCTTATATCCCTTTCAAACAACATGAAGCCTTCTTTGTATAATCTTGGCTTAACCTGACTACAACATAGATCCAGTGCATAGTATATTCTTAATTTTTGCTGACTAAATGAGTAAAACAATGAATTTAGTATTCAAATCTTTTCAGTTGCAGTGGCTTGGAACATACAAAGACAATACTCATTCTGTGATCCATTCTCACGACAAAGACAGAGTCCCTTCTAGACCAATCCGTATTTACTCCAATCTCTTCTAGTTCAGTCCATTTCTAGACCATGATTTGATTCTTGGAATGTCTTCAGTCTAATATTATTGGTGGCCAACTGTAGTGTTTTAAAACGCCTGTGGATGTTTTTATTTTACCACTTTTCATTCATTCAATTTGTGAGTTAAAATTATTTGTGAAAACATCACTAATTTCTCCAAAAAATATTTATTGGGAGCCTATTATATGGCAAGTAGGTGCTGTTCAAGTACCCAGTGTATATATACAGCAGTAAACAGGACAAAGTCCCTGCAATGAGCAAGTGTGCCTTTTGGAGCTAGGGAGAGAGAACTGTAAAAAATGAAAATACACATGATTGTGAAGTGTTCCAAATCCTATGAAGGAAGAGATATCCCATCTGTGAAAAAGAATAAGAGAAAGAATCTAATTTAAATTGAATGCCAGTAGGGAGTATTGTTATCAGTCAAACTTCAATTACCTTGTACAGGGATTAAGTTCTTTTCCTATTACATTGATGCTGCAGAGCCAATAAAGAAACATATAATTACTGAAAAGCACAAGGGATTTATTCAATGGCCAAAAAACAGGAAAAAGTTATGCAGATCCCTACTTATAGAGTAAAAGAAATCTAGGAGAAGCAATATGCCAGTAAGTAAGGCAGAAGGTGTGCCAGTATTCTATGAAAGTTTGAGGTTCATTGGAGATCAGAGTCAAGTGTCTTGGATCTAACTGGTTTTAACTGGTTCATCCAAGGATGGAAAACTGTCAGGAACTTCTATTGGCAATGCACCATGTTCACAAAGATAAGCAATATTACAGTAGGATCCAATCTTAGCCAGAAATAAGGTAACAGTACTAGGACAGACCTCTTTGGGGAAGGATTTAGCAAATCAATGACTATTGGAAAATATTCCAGGCACAAAAACCGATAACATCTTACTAGTAAAAACTGAAAGCCCAATGACTTCTTCATTCAATTTGTACTTGTTTCTTTTTAGTAGCATGAAATTTTGGATATTCCCATTAAAACATTAACTTTCATTCTGATAGATCTCCTAGAACAAGAAAGAAATGGATTAACTTATTCCACAGTATGCTTTAAGTGCAAACATCATAGTTAAGAACACTAGCATTAAGAGACTAACTTTAGACTTTCAGTGCTAAAATTAGGAAGTGGAGCAGCCAGGATTCAAATCAGAGCCCAGAGGAGATACCAGATGTTGCAGATAGTGGCTAATGCCAGACCTTACTACAACTTTGAATTTCTTTTTTTTTTAAAGATTTATTTTATTTTTATTGGAAAGGCAGATATACAGAGAGGAGAGACAGAGAGGAAGATCTTCCGTCCAATGATTCACTCCCCAAGTGAGCGCAACAGCCAATGCTATGCCGATCCGAAGCCAGGAGCCTCTTCCGTGTCTCCCACATGGGTGCAGGGTCCCAAAGCTTTGGGCCGTCCTTGACTGCTTTCCCAGGCCACAGGCAGGGAGCTGGATGGGAAGCGGGGCTGCCGGGATTAGAACCGGCAACCATATGGGATCCCGGGCGTGCAAGGTGAGGACCTTAAACTCCGCGCCACCGCACCGGGCCCAACTTTGAATTTCTTAATGCTTTGGCACTTCAGAATGACACAACAGAAACGAAAAAATACTGTCCTTCCCACCCCTACCTTTCTCTCACTCTCACTTTTGACGCCAATGCATAAGTTTCTTTTTCACACACCTCAATTCTGCAGAGGATAGGAGGAATCATCAAATCCAGTTCAATTCAGTCAGCATATATCCCATAGATGAAGCAATCAGTCCTACAAGGCTGACACTGCTGAGGTCAATCAGATGATTATTTTCTAGCCCTTCTGGCTGATCCAGTACACACTGAATAATCCTGCAACCTCTTCAGGTCTGATCATTTTCTACAGCAACTCACCAACTCAGGAAAACACCTACTACTCATTAATTAGAAAAGGACTTGGAAGAGGAATTTCCACATGGAAAACATGCATTGAGCAAGATACTGGGCAAAGTTCATGAGGCTTCCATGCTCTCTTGGCTATTACCACCACACAAGCAACATGAAGCTCTGTAAATCCTGTCCTCTCACATTTTTTACTATGGTTTCATTACACAGGCATGATGGACTAAATTATTGGCCACTGGTTAATCAGTTCAACCTTTAGATACCAGTCTCTCCTTGAAGGTTGGCAGATAATGATGTGAGAGAGGTTGGATTAAAGTTCCAATTTGGGGTCCAGTATGGTGGCATAACACGTTAATCTTCTGTGTTTTCTGGCACTGGCATCCCATATGGGTGCTAGTTTGAGTCCCATCTGTTCTATTTCCAATCCAGCTCCCTGCTTATGACCTGAGAAAGTAGCAGATTCCCAAGTCATGGTCCCTGCTCTCACACAGGGAACATGGAGAAGTTTCTGGCCCCCAGCTTCAGATTGCCCTAGCATTGGCCACTGCAGCCATTTGGGGAGACAACCAGAGCATGGAAGATCTCTCTGTCTCCCCTTCTCTCTGCATAACTCTAAATATGCAAGTAAAATAAATAAAACTTTTTTTAAAAAAAATCTCAAAAAATTTCCAAGTGTCTAATCACAAAGTTGGCTCTAAAATAGTAATTTTACAGTGTTACTTTAAAATATAAAGTTCTAGCAAAGAGCTCATTTCAACTAGAGGTTTTATCTACCATACTTCAGGATCTAGTATAGTTAGCAAATTGTCACAAAACTTATTCACTTGTTAGCTGAAATTCTCCAAAATAAAGTACAAAATTAACAACATTATTTTCTCCCAATTAACAGTACAAATAGAGTATGCCTTCTTCTGACAATAATCGATACAGACAAGATGACACATTAAAGAAAACAATGATCATAAATGTTCACACATTCATTTTATTTCTAGCCACATCTAATCACTAAGTCCTCAGTGAAATATTCTAAGGAATTTTAAAGGCATAAAACCTTTCTGTGTCACCAGAGTTGACAAGTAAAATGTATTTAGAGTTGCAAACCTTAAAGAAAAGAGCAAAATCCTGTTACAGTTATAAGTATAGGCTACATTGGTAAACAAATGCTATAGACTTAGTGTTTCAGAAATAAAGCAAAGGTCATTCTTATTGAGACTTAGGGTCATTCTATTGAGACTTAGGGCCTAGTTCACTCATAATTGGATACTAGTTTGAGTTGACTTAACTAACAGAACTTGGAAGAAATGAAAATGTAAGACATTTGTAGATACCTCCTAAGGGATTTCCATCTAGATCCCTGGAAACAGTTACACTCTTAAAAACAACAGTTCATTTTATTTATTTGAAAGTTAGACAAACACACAGGGAGAGGAAGAGAAGCCTCATCTGCTGATTGACACCTCAAATGCCTGCAGCAGCCAAGACCTGATGCCTCCCAGTTGAAACATCAGCATGAAACTAGAATTGAGAGCAGGACTGTGATTTGAACATAGGCACTCCAATATGGGACAAGCAAGCTCCTATACGGGGCTTAAATCACTGTACCACATATTCCTTGAAAAAAAAAAGTAAGCAATTTATTTCAGAAAAAGGACTTCTCCTGGTATCTACTCTATTAAGGGATTTAAAATATACAAAAAAAATATTAATTACAGGAATAATATTACATAACACATCTTGAGAATTTGTTCATCTTACATAATTAAAACTTCATGCAACACTGTTTCTGCCTCCCCTGCCTCCTGGCAAAAATATTCTATGCTTCAATAACTTTAACTGTTCCTTAGCTCTGTCATATACTCCTTCATTTTTTATGTATCCTCAAGGTGCACCCATATTTTTACATATTGCAAGATAATCTGAAAAAGTCTGAGACAGAACAATATTCCATTATGTGAATATATCATTTTTCTTTATCTGTTCATCCACCAAGAGATATTTGATCTGTTTCAACAGCTTGATTGTAAGAAATAATGCTGCAATTAACATGCAAGTGCTAATAATATCCCTTTAACATCAGGATTTCAATTCTCTTAGATAAATACCCACAAGTTAGATTGCTGGATTACAAGCTATTTCTATTTTTATCTTTATGATGATTTTCCATACTCTTTTTCCATAGTTACTGCACCATTTGCATCCCTATCAACTACAAGAGCTCCAACTCCAATTTTTCTCCTTTCATGTCAGTACTTCAACTCCCTCTTTTTTTTTCAAATAACAGCCATCCTAAAAGGTACAGTGATCTCATTGTAGTGTTGATTTTCACTTCTCTATTTGTTGTTACAGTTATCATTTTCTCAAATAGTTCTAATCCATCTCTGGAAACCATTTCTATTAAAGTAACAAAAATCAATCTTCAATCAGTTATTGGTTTGGTTTTACTATTGAGCTTATTTGTTTTATATATTAATGCGCCTAGCATTTCTTTTAAGGCAGGTCTAATAGTGATAAATTCTACAAACTTTGGCCTGGGTAAGTAATTGCTGTTCTTTAGTTTACAAAGAAAAGTATTTTATTATTGGTTGTTACCGCTGGTATTTTTTTTCTTGCTGTACTTTGAAAATATCATCTCTACCTTTTGCCCTGCAAGCTTCTGATAAACACACACACACACTTAACACCTCATGGAAGTTATCCTCAATTAGGTGAGTTGGCTTTTTTCTTTATTTTTATGTTTAGCAACATTTTTCCAATATTTTATTTAATATATTTTTATTTTGAATTTTGAATCATGTGGTATGATTTCATATAGACTCGGATTCCACCTCAAACTCCCACTCCCTGACAGATTTCCCCAATTTTACTACAATTGGGTAGTCCTTCATAAGCAATCATGATTCTATCATTCTCTTAACACCTTTTTGTAATATATATTAATACACATTTATTTTTATTCCTCTTCAATGGGGTTGATAGGATCCAGGTGTTCATTCTCTCTCCAAAGTTGAGACGTGTCCATTCACTATTTCTTCAAATACATTTTTAACTTTTTATCTTTCTTTTCTTTTTTCTAAAACTACTATAATCCTTACACTGATTGATCTGATGGTATCCTATAATTCCCAGTGAATCTTTCTTCACGTATCTTCATTCTATTTTTTCCATTGCTATCATCTGGCTAAATATATTTCAAATGACCAGTCTTTGAGTTCACTGGTTGTTTTTCATAAGTCTACTGCTGAATCCTAGTAAGTGAATTTTCCAGTTCAGCTATTGTATTCTTCAACTCCATAGTTTATTTGGTGCTTTTATCTCTGTTGAAATTCTCACTTTGTCATGCATTGTTCCAGACTCACTCAGCAATTTCATGAAGATTGCTTTCAATGCCTTATTAAAAATTCATACATTTCCATTTCATTAGGGCCCATTTTGGAGTATTATCTTGTTCTCTTGTTCATATTATGTTCCTTTCTTTCTTCATTTTGCTTTATTCTTTGTGTTACAGCAATGTGTTAGGAAGCAATGCAATCTCTCTCACTCTTCATGGATTGCCCTCAAAAGGAGAAAATCTTCAGCTATGTACCAGAGAGAAAATATTTGCTTCATGCAACACTAACAACCCTACCACGCAACTGCAACATCCATAAAGGGTGTCTTTAGGAGGAAGGACTGTGTGCATGAGTAGGGACTGGAAGAATTCTTTTGTAATAAGCCACGTAATACATATTTTCAGCTGTGGGGCTCATTTATCTCCCTCATTTTCCTCCTTCTTTCTCTTACTATTCCTTCTTTTAAGAACAATGAAAATATCAAAACAATTCATAGGTCAGTGGTATAGAAAAACAGATTCAGGGCCTAGCATGAATGCTCATTGGCTAAATCTTTCTTTGCCTTGCACATTCCAGAATCCCATATGGGCTGCTGATTTGTGTCCCTGCTTGTCCATTTCCTTTCCAGCTCACTGCTTTTAGCCTAAGAAAGCAGTAGAGGACAGCCCAAAGTCTTCAGATCTTGCACCCACAGGGGAGACCCGGAAGAAGCTCCTAGTTCCTGGCTTTGGATCAGCTCAGCTCCTGCCATTGTGGTCACTTGGAGAGTGGACCAGCAGATACAAGATCTTTCTGTCTCTCCTCGCTGTAAATCTGCCTTCCCAATAAAAATGGATAAATGTCAAAATAAGTAGGCTAAATAGTTTTCTGACCCCTTCTCACAATGTCTAACATGGAATCACATTAAGAAAGCCTACAATTAAGGCCTAAGAAAATTCCAGACAAGAAAGAGTTTGGCAGCTTAGTACTTGCATGTCTTAGGGATTTTGAGAACACTAATGCGCTTTATTTATTTATTCTTAGCACATAAATCTGTTTTGGGGTAGAACAAAATGGTGAAATAGGGTGAGGACATGTTAAAGCAGGTGGAGCACGATCAATGGAGTAGAATCAGAGAGGATGAGAGCCCAGGTAATAAGAGGGGCAGGCTGGCAGCAGATGGATACCTAAAGACCTGTGGACAATGGGAAGCAGCAGACAAAAGCAAAGTGGTACTGCAGCAAACAGATACCCATGGGGATCCAAGTTCCACCTGCAGATAGGTGGGAAGGGGAGGTCACTGGGAATGCAGCAGGTGAATCAAAACCTAGAATTACAGGTCCTGTTCATTTTTTAAAACACAATCATGAGATGAAACAGAACAGCAGAGTCCTTGTGGACAACTGCTGGAGTGGGGTGCTGTAGAAATCTCTACTCCTGAGTAACAGGAGGACTCCCAGTGAAACAGTTAAACATACCTTGTGAAAATACTAGAATGTATACCTTTGGTTATGTGAGAGGAGTTAGACTGGGTAGTAGGCAGTTAGGGCATTCTGGGTCCCCAAGTCATCATTATTTTCTCAAATATAAAGGGGTATTTTCCCCACCCTGTCTTGGATTCACCAGAGCACTCTCTCCTGAGACAAGTGCATGTCTTAACTTATCAGGAATGCTTCCCCAAGAGACCAGGGCGACATTAACATATCAATTCCCCTCCTGAAGCCTCAGCCAGATTCTGTCTCCAGCCAGTGTCAAGGGGGAGGGCTTCAAACTGGCCTCTTTATCATTAGAAAGGGACCAAGGAAGTTGGCCAGTGACACCTTTCTGGCCTTTTGTCCCAAGGCCAGGTGCCAGGAAACCAGGAATTTTGTTTGTTTATGGAGAAACATCTTTGAGGAAAACCTTCAAAAGATGCTTTCCCCACCATTGATACAGGTCTTTTTTCACTTTTCCTCCTGCCACTATGGCAGAGGATCTCAAAGCCCCCTCCTGTCAGTAGGATGGGAGTCTCCTTTCTCAACTTTTTCTAATAAATCTTACTTTAAAACTAAACTGTCTGCACGAAAATTCTTAAAAGCATACCATTAGGAAATTCATGATTATGTGTATCACCAAAAATGCATGAACATTCTTTTTTTTTTTTTTTTTTTTTTTTAAAGATTTATTTTTATTATTTTCTCATTGGAAAGGCGGATATACAGAGAGGAGATACAGAGAGGAAGATCTTCCGTCCGATGATTCACTCCCCAAGTGAGCCGCAACGGCCGATACTATGCGGATCCGAAGCCAGGAGCCTCTTCCGGGTCTCCCACGCGGGTGCAGGGTCCCAAAGCTTTGGGCCGTCCTCGACTGCCTTCCCAGGCCACAGGCAGGGAGCTGGAAGGGAAGCGGGGCTGCCGGGATTAGAACCGGCGCCCATATGGGATCCCGGGCGTGCAAGGTGAGGACTTAACCACTTGCGCCACCGCGCCGGGCCCCATGAACATTCTTAAAAGTAACATTTCTAGTGTCAAAAATTAGCGACAACCCCAACAGCCCTCAACAGTAAATTGCTGCATCTTCTGACAGAAAGCTACCTAGCAGAGCATTTACTAAACAGTCTTAAGGACTCCAGGACTTCCCAACTCCTAACCATTCCCCACTCCTATCAGCCGTTTCCCTCAATGGTGATTGAAGTCTAGATGTTCAGTAGTGACAGGCATGGCCTGGAATATCATGCTTCTCTGCTTTATTTTACTTTGCAGAAACTGTGTTTTTATTATAAGTTGCAAGTGTATGGGACCCTTCGTTGGGCAGCCCTACTGGTATGATTTTTGGAACAGTTCAGGTGCTTATTAGAGTTCTTTGAAAATGAACTACCTGTATTTAAATTTTTTAATGTCTTTATTTACTTATTTATCTACAAGGCAGGATAACAGAAAAAGAGGAGAGAGGAAGATCATCCATCTGCTGGTTCACTACCACAATTTCCACAACAGCCAGGGCAAAGCTGGGCCAGGCTAAATCCGGTAGCCAGAAATTCCAGAAAGCTCTCTCTCATGTGGGTTGCAGGAATCCAAGTACATGAGTCATTCTGAGTTGCTTCCCAGTGAAAAAATAATTGCATTATTTACCTTCCAGTAATCTTCATTCTATTGCGATGGTCAGGAATTTAACCTGCAGTATATTCAAGGTATCTTTGTATTTCTATGCTGAAAGTAGATATATAAGAGCACTTCAAAATTGTCATGCAAAATGGAATTAAAAGATCTATTTTGGTTTAAACATTTTTAATTTACTCATATAAAGGGGTCTTCACAAAAAGTTCATGAAATGCGCATTAAGGGGGAAAACTATGCTTGCATTTCAAAATATAATTGTACCAGTAAAACTTTTTTTTTTTATATTCCATTTGCCCATTAACTATTTGAAGTGCTCTTTTAGAACTTTCCTTCCGCCTAAAAGTCTGCATTTTCTTGATCAGGGAGGTACAGGAGCATAAAAGCAAACCCGCTGCCTAAGCAATATCTACCCAGGGAACAAAATGTCTCTCTGGCCTTCTAGCATGCACACTGATAGTTAGCATAGTGTTTAGGCAACATGCAATATGATTTAAAAAAGAAAAATACCCCCCTTCCCTACCATCACCCTGAGACAAAGACATCATTTCAACCAGCTCACTACCTCTGTACTTACTGGGATAAAATTTATGAGTGCTGATTCCTTATGGTATGCGTGAGTTGGAAGAACATTAAGGAAATTCTATCTTAACCCAAATCTGAGCAGTTCTTCAGATAATCGTTTTAAAACAAAATACTCAGTGAATTAGTATTTTATTCTTTTCAACTGTGAGAACTAGGAGATAATCCAATTTTTGTTATGTTAGACTTCCAAATTTATTATTTGTGTCCTTGAGTAACATTCTAACTCCCCTAACCTCTACTCTATCATTAAATTGGAACTAATGTACCTACCATTTATTTATTTTTTAAACTAATTAATTTGCATGTAGAGTTTATACAGACTAAATATTCAAGAAAATCTGAGAGAGCACTTGCAAATGTATATTTGGGGAAAGACTAATTCCTACAGAAAGTAACCCAATGTAATGAACGGAATGTTTAAGAACTTCTGGGAAGCAAATACCCCAGAAATATGTTATTACATTTCCAATATTTTAACTGCTTTCTTTCCAAAAGAACTAGCTACTTATATTATACTGGATCATTCACCATGCAAGTAGGTACTGAGAGCATTCATTGGGATATGCATTTGACGTGAAACAGTCATGATAAGCTATTTGACGCCAGTATGATTCATAATTGGGAGTTTGACAGTTGTGAAAATTAAAGAGCTTAATGCTATTTAACACTTAGCAAAATGCCTGACACACTGTAATGAATATACATGCTAGAGATTATTATGAAGATTATAAAGCTTTCCACACAAACTTTTTCTATTATCATGTCAAATTAAAATAAAAAACAATTAGGAAAAAATACACTTGGACAATCATTAGAAACTATTCACATATATTCTCCACCTTGAAAAAGCACATTTCCCAATCTATTAAAATAGTGCTGAATAAAGGTGATAAGAAATACAGTAACATTTTTGCACTAGGTTATCTGGCAGCAAAAATTTTACAGTAATCACATGTTAAAGACATCGATAAATACTTTTTGATTCCTCTGACATGATAGTACTTAGTCTCTTGCTGGTTTAGGAAATTGGCAAAATTAGGACCAGCATCATGGCTCAAGAATATAAAACCACTGTCTGCCATACCATGCTGGTCCAAGACTGGTTCAAGACTCAGCTTCTAATCCAGCTATCTGTTAATGACACTGGGAATAGTCTGCAGGGCCCAAGCACTTGGGTTCCTGCCAGCCATGTGAGGGATCTGGATTCAGGCTGGCTCTATCCCTGCTTGGGGAGTGACCTAGGCTGACAGAACATACCTATTTTTGTCGCTTCCTTACTTTGTAGCCCTACCTTTCAAATAAATAAATCTTTGAAATAAAAATGAAGTTATCTGTGAGCAGCACTATTGCAGCTGGCAAGAACACAGAGCCTTAGGAACAGCAACAAAAGGGAGCCAAGAAGATAGTGGCTGACCTATTTTCTGAGAGACTGATATGATGTCAAAGCACCTGCCATGTTCAACATAGGGCATTTTGGACAAACCCTAGTCATAGGACTCAAGGAACCAAAATTACACCTGATGGTCTGAAGCGTCATATTTGTGAAGTGAGCCTCAGGGACCCATAGAACAATGAAGGTATATTTAGGAAATTCAAGCTGATCATTGAGAATGTTCAGGGTAAAAACTGTCTAACTTCCATTGAATGGATCTTACCCATGACAAAACGTGTTCCATGGTCAAAAAGTAGCAGCCCATGATCGAGGCTCATGCTGATATCAATACTATCAATGGTAATCTATTTAGTATGTTTTCTGTGGGTTTTTCATCAACCAATTGATTCCAGACAGCATTGGAAAAGACTCATAAAATGTTTGCCAGTCTATATATTCTCTCCATGACGTCTTTGTTAGCAGTGTAAAAATGCTGAAGAAGCCCAAGTTGAATGGGGAAAACTCATGAAGCTTTATGAAGGCAGTAGTTGCTGAAGTTGAAAAGCTGATTATCTATAAACTACCAATTCCAAGAATATATTTTAAATTTATACTTTTTTACTTTTAATAATAGTTGACAAGGATACACACCCACGTGGTTCTCCGATAAAGGTCTGAAGGCAGGTAGGTGGGATAAATATTTTAATTAATTTCATTAACCAGTTCCAGAATGTCTGTCAGCTATTGTGTGCCTTGTTCCCAGAAGTGTAACACTTGCCTAGTACAATTTAGTTTTTAATCATGACAAATAAAAAAAGTGGCAAAACATTAAAAAGATGCAAGATGTAATAAAAACTTAAAACACAACATGTAGGGATTTGCCTGGTTTTACATATGATTTTTCTTTTGGGTATAAAACCAACAATTTAAGCATCATGTTGTATTTTTTAAACTATATGGAGAATAGTTTTTTGCCATTTTTGTTAAGATAATATTTACTGGATGTATATTCCTCTATTAAAAATGAGGTAGGATTTTTGGACAGCATCGTTACAAAGAAATGCTAAAAGCTTGAAAGGAAAATATGCCTACCCTGATTGTATATTACAAAAGGTATATGTGTAATGAAACATCACATAGAATTCCATAAATATGTGCAATTTTTATGATGGTAAAAATTTCTTTAAAAAGTTTTAATTTTGGGCCCGGCGCGGTGGCGCAAGTGGTTAAAGGTCCTCGCCTTGCACGCCCGGGATCCCATATGGGCGCCGGTTCTAATCCCGGCAGCCCTGCTTCCCTTCCAGCTCCCTGCCTGTGGCCTGGGAAAGCAGTCGAGGACGGCCCAAAGCTTTGGGACCCTGCACCCGCGTGGGAGACCCGGAAGAGGCTCCTGGCTTCGGATCGGCATAGTATCGGCCCGTTGCGCTCACTTGGGGAGTGAATCATCGGACGGAAGATCTTCCTCTCTGTCTCTCCTCTCTGTATATCCGCCTTTCCAATGAAAAAATAATAAAAATAAATCTTTTAAAAAAAAAAAAAGTTTTAATTTTTAAATGTATTTTTCTCTATATGGATTGCTAGGCAATTGAAAGATCTATAATTTAGTAAACCATAGTAATTATTGCTTAGTGTATGATTATGTTTAAATGTATGTGCTATAAATTTAGAAGAGCATCTAAAGTAGTAGAAATTTTCTTCAGAATTCCACTAACAGAACATAAAGGTATAATTAGATTCGCTTCCCTCTGCAGTCAATACATTACTATTAGCTGCTGTAAAGGACTAGTTTCATATTTATTTAATCTTAAAAAGTGGCATTTGTTTTACTTTTTTTTTTTTTGCAATTTATTCCAAAATGCATGGGTTTACTTCATTTGCCTAACTTCAATAGAAGTACACAAGAAAACACTAATAGTATTACACAGATTACTGACAAACTTAGAAAAAATTGCAGGAACAACGTAACAGTTATTTTTCTCTTATAATTTTATGTAATCATTTATGAAAAGTATCCTATCAAACTAGGCTAATGGTGTTCCATAATGTTCAAGAAACACATTGCACCAGTTCAAGTCCAAAATATGAGTCACTTCTGACTCTTCTCAACCAAAGCAATCAAAAGTCCCTCCTTTATTTGCTTCATGCTGTCCTGCATGTCTGTTCTTCCTCTTTGACTACTATTGAAATTGACACAACCTCAGGGCTGTATGGCTGCCACAGATTTCTACTTTCTCTTGTTACTGATAGCTTCACTTTTGCTCCATCCAGTGCACTGCTGTTATTAATCATAGTCCTACATTTTGTTGATATAAATACTAATGCTGCTGACAATAAAAAAAAACCTACTGCTTTTTCAAATACCTGATCATTAATGCTTGTTGTTTCATCATTACATTAAATCTTTAAGCTCCCCAGTTTAGTCTATCAATCTGCCAAAGCATGGCATGGGGCTGTGTGTTCCATATGCAAGGGGCATGAGGCTCTCTTATTAAGTGATATTAATTTATTTCTTAAATTTTTAAATTTATGTTGATTTATTTGAAAAGTAGAAAGATATAGACAGAAACAGGTTTCCCAGCCTCATTCACTCTCTAAATGCTGCAATGCACAGGACTAGGCCAGGCTGAAGCCAACAGCCAGAAACTTAATCTAGGTCAGCCACATATAGTGGCAGGGAGCCAATTATTGGAGCTATCACCTGCTACCTGCCAGGGTGTGCATTAGTAGAAAGCTGACATTGGGAGCCAAGCTTGGCAGCCTCACATGGGCAGTAGGCCTCCAAACCACTTTAACTGCCAGACCAATGTACACTTTTAAATCTGTGTCTTGGTGTTTTGTTCATAATTGAACCAAGAATGCTCTGGCATATTTCTAGTTTCTATCTACAGTGATTCTGATTATGCAGGTCAGTAGGAAGGACCTAAGTATCTATAGCTTCTACAGCAACTCTAATAGACTGATGAGAATTTAATAAAGCCCTGTTCATTTTCCAAAGATGCTCATTCTGTTTTTAACGTGAAGTCTGACTGCTCTAGTCAAAAGTAACCACTTTATACTACAATCTTACACAGCATATTTCTGTAACACTCATTTATTCTTCTCAAAGAAGACTCTAGCGTGGAATAGCTATTCCACAAGTTTCTATACCTTCAACTTGTTTTCCTCCAATGTACTCATCACTGCTTTATATTACAGCACATTCAACTTTCTACATTAATGTTGTGTATTTATGGACCAATGTGATGTTTTGCTATATATTATACACATTGTATAATATCCAAATCAGGATAAATACATCTATTTCCTCAAACAAATTATTTTGTTGTATAATTCAAAAACTCCTTTCAGTTTCTAAAAAGCATACACTACTACTGTTACCTGTAGTTACCCAATTGTGCAATCAAACACAGCACTTGTTTGTCTAAGCTAACTAGAAGCACCAAGATACCAAGCTGCTTTTTCCCTCACTCCCGTCCCCCCCTCCTGACGCTGGCGTTCCCCATCTCATCTCAACTTCTACCAGACAGACTCGTTTTTTCCATGGCTAGCTTATTTCACTTAACACTTTTTTTGATTGGTTTAGTTCAAGAGTCTGTAATTTAATGATTATATTTTTTATTCATTTCCAAAGTTTTTCTTGATATTTAGTTCTAATTTTATTGCATTCTCTTTGGGGCATTTGAGTTTTAAAACTTCTTGAAACCTCTTTTGCAATCTTCCATTTGATTTAACCTAGAGAATATCTTATGTGTTACTGAAAAGAATGTGTATTCCACAGCTGTCTCCCTGAAGATGTTTATTAGTTGCTGAACTAAAAGACACAAATTACAATATAGAGACATAAACTGTTGAAGCTGAGACAAATTTAGGATTCAACCACTCTGCTCAGTTTCAGTTTGTGAAACAAACTGCTCTACTTTTTGCAGCATGCAGGCTAGCTTTTTTATTGCCAAATTTTGCTTTCAACATCTTCTGTCTTTACTCATAAGGAATGTGCATAGCCATGTTTTACTTTAGACAAAGGTGGGGCAAGCTGTGCTTCAGATAACTTCGGAGTGTCATAGAATATGGCTTGTGTGGACCATGGGAGGCAACTATGCCTTCCGTATTGTTTACTGCTTCAGTTACATACGTTCCGTCCTGTCTCACCCCTCTTTTGCACCATGAACTGTTGTTTCACATACTGTGATTTAAACATCACGCTTACAATTGCTATCTCTCTAGCCCCAGCTATTCACATGAGTCCTAATTAACCAAAATAAAAGTGCTCAGGATAACTTTTAAAACCTAGAATAAAAAGAGAGATCTTTGCTCAATGTTCACAGCTACAAACTGAGTGTTCAGGGCTAATCTGCTGTGGCTGGAAAAGGTGGTGTGGGTTCTGGGCCTGCTGATGTTGGGGAAGGGACATCAGCCTGCATGCCTCCAGTTTGGTCTGACGGGAAGGGATCAGCATTCAGGGACCAGGAGAGATACAAACATGGAGTAGCACAGAGGAAACGTGCTGGGCGTGCTGGCACAAATGACTAATCCTCTACCTTCAAATTCCTGGATCCCATATGGGTGCCGGTTTGTGATCCAACTGTTCCACTTCCCATCCAGCTCCCTGCTCGTGGCCTGGGAAAGCAGTGGAGGACGGCCCAAAGCCTAGGATGCCTGCATTCATGTGGGAAACCCAGAAGAAACTCGTGGCTCCCTGCTTTGCATTGGCTCAGCTTTGGCTGTTGTGGCCACATAGGAAATGAAGTAGTGGATGGAAGATCTTTCATTGTCTTTCGCTCTCTCTATAAACCAGCCTTTCCAATAAAAATGAATGAATCTTAATTTTAAAAATGTTAGAACGGAGTATGTTAAAGGCCAGTGAGTAAGCAAGGTTTGGGAAAGGCTCAGAGGTATTTAACCAGTAGCCCAACAGTGAGAAAAATGAACAATTTTTTTTAATAGAGAAATGAATATTTCTGATTTCCCTTCTAAACTTGAAAAGCCATGTCTGCAATTTGTTGCAAAGTTGCTCTGACCTTGGCCATGAATGAGAGGATTCAATAGTAAAGGGCTTGATCTCAAACCACTTTGCCTGCTGGCAAGTTATGAAATAAAAATAAAATGATTGCTCATAATAAAACGGTTACCCTCTTCAAAGGATCTTGACCTTCCCGTACTAAAAAGGGAAGAATTTTCAAGATATATTCTTGGCCACTGATTTCATTCATATAAACTTAGCATTTAAAAACTCATTATGAGGTGATAAATGACGGACGACTGGCAAGCTCGCTGCGGCCTGATTTTTACCGTCCAATTTTAAAGGGAATGACACACCACGAATGTTCTCCCAGAGACATCAGTGCGTGTTGCTCATGAACCCGAGCCTCTGGACCCAGACCTCCCCAGATCCGCTCTGCACTGAAATTCTCCCTTTGACCTCCCAGTTCAGTGCCAAGGACTTAGTCCCCTGCTTCTCCCCTCTGCCCTCCTGTAGATGTACGGTAGGAGACAAGTACCTCAGCGTGGAAGAATAAAAAATCTCCATGGTCGGGGCCCAGCGGCTTGGCCCAGCGGCTTGGCCCAGCGGCTAAAGTCCTTGCCTTGAACGTGCTGGGATCCCATATGGGCGCCGGTTCTAATCCCTCCAGCTCCATTTCCCATCCAGCTCCCTGCTTGTGGCCTGGGAAAGCATTTGAGGACGGCCCAAAACCCAATGCTTTGGGACCCTGCGCTCACTTGGGGAGTGAATCATCAGACGGTCCTCCTCTCTGTATATCTGACTTTGTAATAAATCTCCATGGTAGAATCTGGGATGACTTCAGCTTCCCAGTGGTGGGGAAAAGCTGTGGGAATGACAGAGTGGGGCGATGGCTGAGGCAAAGGACCCCCGGCGGAGGAGGGGATCAGCTCCAGGACACCTGCGGGCACCCACCCAGGCACACACTAAAGTTCTCCACACAAAGTGATTTGGGATTTCCATAGGACTCATGCATGCGTGCCTTAATTCATCAATGCTAAATTACCTGTGCCAGCTAGCACAATCTAAATGCTGCCACAGCCGTGTGCCATACTGTATAGGAACCACTGTACAGGAACTACGTGTACAGCATGGTGCACATGGGAGCTTTCCCAATAGTTTAAATCTGCTGTTCACTGAATTCATGGATGTGGAATCCGCTGGATAGAGGCTGAAAGGCAGTAGTTAAGCAGAAAATACTGATGTATATAATAAAACCTAATTCAAACAAACAAACAAAATTATAACTCCTGCCTTTGGATCTTCATGTGAATTTGCCCTATATCTTAATGCATAAGAAATTATCCCAAAAATTAGTGGGGTAAAATTAAAAAAAAAAAAGGTTCACTTGCTCATAGTTCTGAGCCTCTAGGAGTGACTCAGCTGTTTAGCGTAGCTGGCCCCATGGCAACCAGGACTGACCTCAGCACCCTGGCCTGAGGCTGAACTGGCTTCTGCTGAATTTACCTGTCCTCCCATGTTGTTGGCAGGCCGTCCCTCTTCCTAGGTTATTGGCCATGACCTTGGTGACTCGCTCTGTGTGTGTCGTCAGCCGGCTTCTTTCAGACCCAGTAACGTATTGTGACGTAACAGTCTACGTCACCAGCAGCATTTTCTTCCTACAGTGCCCACTGACCCCGAAGTCATTGCTGTATGACAAGTCCCCCTCATCTTTGGCATCTATAAATCCCTGACCCATCATGAGACCCAGGCACGGCAACGTAGGCAATGAACTAACTTTTCATCCAGGCTCTCGTCTTCTACACAGCAATGTACCCGAGCGACTCGGGCGCTGAGCAAGCACGCTTATATTCACATGCAAGTGCAGGCCGCCTTACCCAGAGAACTATACAACATGAGGGAAGCCAACAAACTGCCCACAAACCGGGGTGGAGAGGGGATCCAAAGCTGGCCCTGCCAGGGGAAGGTCTGCCCAAGCAGAGAAGGGCTACAGAGTGGAAAAGACTACATACCTAAGCAGTGCCTTCAAGTAAGGGCCACAGCAGAGACGAAAGGCGCCCTCCTCATCCGCCACTCCTGGAAGCAGCAGGCGCTTTAGAGAAAGCAGGAAGTTCTGACGGGTGAGGCCTCAGGGCCTGGGCTGTGGAGGCGGCTTATAACTTGGCTCTACAGACCAAGCTAGTTGCTAGCCTATCCAGATCCTCAGCCCTAAGTAGCTGCTAGCAAGTACGGATCCAAGGGTCTAATCAGTTGCTTGCCGATATGAATGCAAGACCTAACGAGCTGCTAGCCTATCCACATCCAAAGGCCTAACTTGATGCTTGCCTATGTGACTCTTCAGCACAAACTGTTTACCTGTTAAGATAGACAGTTATAACTTGACACTTGCCTAGCTAAATCCACAGACTAAACTAGCTGCTTGCCTATCCATGGAATTATTGTGACCCGCAGACATAACGAGAAGAATACCTATCAGGATGCAAAGGCCTAACTAGTTGCCTGCCTATTTATCCCATCTTCCCTGCTGAGGGAAGGGAGCGCCAACCCAGATAAATTTTCTACCCGTGCTTTTCAGTGAATGCTGTTATTTACTCCCTACTGTTCAGTCATTACCTCTGCCCACACCAGATAGAGAAACCTCTACCTACCTCAGCTGCTGGATGTGCCTCATGAGGTGGAGGAGTTTCATCTGTCACCGGTGTCGCCTCTGAGGCCATCATTACTCGCAGCAGCGGCCAGAATGAAATAGGTAAGGCTGCACATAACTTGGAAAAAGATAAATCACGGATGGAATTGCTTTTAAGAAAGAAAGAATATGCTGTATTGTTTACCAAATAGCACATGTTGATAGGTTATCTGCACAGATTATAAAACCATCTATCCCGGGAAAAAAAAAGATTTGCAATAGAGTTTTAGGAATAGACTGCTGTTACAATAGACGTGATAGATGTTAATAGATGTTAATCACTGCATGTGCTCCTCCTTGCTCTACTGGTACATAATGTATGTATGTATTCCTTTAGATATAACATCCAAAGGGGTGAGTAATTCTTAAAAAAGGTAGTTTGGAGTATAGGCTAGACTGCCCCCAAATACAGAATTTTGAAAAAGGGCTTCTTGGACAATCTTGGGAACTCCTACTACAACAGTAGAAGAATGTACTAAAGAATTCTCCTGCCGACAGCTACGTCCTGAGGGAATCAGGAGAAGAAACAGGGAGAACATGTCTTCCAAAAGGTGAGACAGCCTTGCTGTGACTACTCTGACAACTTCACTGGCCTGTTTGTTGCAGTGTATTGGAAGGCTTCAGCTGCTTCACATGTGACGGCCAGCTCACCCTCAGCATGAACCTGTGAAGGTAAGTAGAAGAGCTAAGCACGCCTGCTCAGATCCTTCCACTGACTCTGCAGTCGGTCGGAAGGGGGGGCCTTCCCTTTCAAGTCTGTTCTGTAGCTGGAACTCACACGGAGACAGGCTGCTCGTAACTGCTGCGATGGAGCCCTGGGGGAATTTTATTACCATACTCCGTAAGAACCTTTGGTCCCTCACACAGATTAATAACATGCCTTAACCTAACCTTATATTTCTTTAGGAAACAGGAAGCCAACATAAAAAATTAAGGAAGGATCTTCCATATTTCAAATGGACCAAGCTTTTTTTTTTTAATGTTATGGTACAATTCACAGGATCTGGGATCCGACCCCCCAATTCCCACACCCAAATTGATTTTCCCCATTTTGCTACAGTAGCGTAGTCCTTCAGAAGGTGTCATGATTCCGTGAGTCTGTTGGACTAAACTGTAGGGACCATTCTCATCCTGCAGGGAGCGACAGGCAATAGTGTAAATGAAGTTTCTAAGATCTCTTGGCCAGACTTAGCCAGACTTTTTAAAGACCTTAATCAGCCTTCTTGACTTTACCAGATGCCTGGGATCTCCTAGAGGCGTGGGGATGGTTAGAGATCCTCCAGCAGTAGGCTCCTGGTGAGTGAGTTTAGACGCCATCAAGGGCCTGCTGTCACTCTGGAGTGACATTGAACAGCCAAAAGGAAGGGTCACTTCCTTTACTGGAACTAAAACAAATCAACAAAGCCCAGTGGGTATTCGGTTTTGTTTGCTTGCTTGCTTGCTTGCTTTTGGAAAGGCAGATACACAGAGAGGAAGAAAGAGGAAGATCTTCTGCCTGTTGAATCACTCCCCAAGTGACCACAACAGCCAGAGCTGAGCTGATCTGAAACCAGGTATCAGGAGCCTCTTCTGGGTCTCCAATATGGGTGCAGGGCCCCAAGGTTTTGGGCCATCCTCTACTGCTTCCCCAGGCCACAAGCAGGGAGCTGGATGGAAGCAGGGCACTGGGACACAAACCTGCGCCCATATGGGATCCTGGCTTGTGCAAGGTGAGGGTTTTAGCCACGAGGCTACCGTGTTGGGCCCAGCCCAGTGGATATTTGTACTGGTTTGCTGAAGGCGCATTAGGGAAGACTTCTAGGGTTTACCTACAGATGTTCCTTTCCTTGTACAGAACTGAGCAAACAACGGGGTTGATGGGAGCGGCAGGGTGATTTTGCAAACAGTTGGACAGGAATCAATTATTTGCTCTACAACAGTATTCACTCTGTTCCTTTGAAATGCCCAAGAAACTATTTGCAGTCAGATCGCTCTTCCTAGGCAGAAGTCCCGCACTTCTTTAATCACATTCTGTTGAGAGGCCATTGGAAGCATGATAATGATCTCGAATCTACCACTGCTTGTGTTGTAGGGTTTTTGACCCCGAGTACGGCAGCAACCTCAATTCTTCTCTCGCAGGAAAGAAGAATTTTCGTGCAGACACAGTTTAGTTTTAAAGTAAGATTTATTAGAAAAAGTTGACAAAGGAGACTCCCGTCCTAGTGATGGGAGGGGGCTTTGAGATCCTCCTGAGACCCTGATGGTCACCCTAAGAGAGGGAAGAAGCCAAAGCTAGTTAGGACAGAGAAGGCAGTGTCCAGACAAAATTACAGTTTTCCCTTCCACTGTGAGAACCACCCGTGGCTCTTGGGTGCTGTTCCAAGGTGTCACCGAAGTCCATGAATGGCCTTGAGCCTGTGCAGGTTCCTGGGCTGCTTCCTGTCCCGTGTGGGAGATCCAATGGGAAATGACTGACCTGCAGCACTTGGCCTTCGAGGACAGTCAGATCTCCAATGACCTCCTTGGTAATTGGGACATGGCCCTGGGCATCCTTTCTGACGAAGTGTCCATTACTTCTACAATGAAGAGCACTTGGGAGGCCTCCAGGGGTCTCACTGGAACCAGGAGCACACACCTCTCTTATCCTGCTTTGCCTTGGGATCCCCTCCTGGTCTCTGAGGTAAAAGACCATGGTGACCCCTTTAAGAGGATATCAGGGCACGTTCAGGTCCCATTTGTAAGTCTCTAAAGTTCTATCCTAATGTCAGGGAAGTTAAGACTCTGTTATCTATATATTACCTATTCCTCTCCACATAGGAACTAGGGGAATATACTCAAAGTCATTCCTCAAGCATTTTAAGAAGCTGGGGGATTTTTCTTTGTAGCTCTTAATCTCAGATTCGTTTAAATCAAAATAAGATTCAGCTTAGCAATTCTCATTTATGAACACTTATCTACAAGTCAACTAAAACAGACTACATAGCTTGCCACATGAACATGTATATGTATACCAGATAACATACATTATAAAACAAAATAGCTTTTGTAACAGCTTTTTGGAAAATCTCTTAAGTGTTTTAAAGTTACCAGTTATTTAGAATTACATCTTGCTCTTAGTAACACTAGTTAAAGATGCTTTTAGTTGGAACCTGTAGCTTACTGTTTAGCTTTAGCTCTATCTGCAATGGATGCAATAGTATCTTTTGGAACTAGAAGCATTCATTGTTAGAATTATAAAGTAACAAATATAAACATCTGTACTTTACATGGCACACTGTGGAACCACCTGTAGGACTTTACACACACTTGTACTGCTTAGGCCTCGTTCATTAGGATAATAGTTGTAAACAATAATGCAATAAGATTATTAAACTTTAGTGATGTTTTCACATTTGTACCAATAGCAGTCTGTTATGTTAATATTTCATTATACTGGAACTAGCTAGCAGATTTCTCCAATAAGATGGAAATAACTTCAAGAGAAGTTAAAAGAAACTGTTGCTTTGACAAAGAAACAGATTTCAACTCCATTGTACCAAAGATGAACATTTAGAAAATCTTGTACTCAATATGTTCAATCTTACAATACATCCTTTAAGAACTTGCTGTCTTCCTGTAAGACAAAATCTTACAAACGATGCTTTATTGCAAGTCAGAATATAAATAGTCAACAATGCAAGAACACAAATAATCCCACAACTTGGTACAGCTTCACAATTAAGACAGCTTGACCAATAAACATAACCACCAGTATATACATTAGCAGCTTTTGAAACTTTACCAAGAATCTTTGTAATTATGCAAGTATTCATTCACTTTAACAGAACATACAAGCTCACACGCAGAACCTGCTCCTCCTTATAGCAAGCACCACTCTAGGTGTAAACACTATAGGCCGGATCTGATCAGAGCTAGGACTACACTATAAACCAGTAGATAGTTAAACTTCAAGACCAAACAGCAACAAAAGCAGCAGAAAACATTGCAAAAACACTGAGAGCTCATCGCTGAAGCCAGTTGCACTGACACAGAAAAACCTTGATTTAGTACATGAACACAGCATTAACAGTGAGATACACCATGAAGCAAAAGGCACATAAAATGAAATACTAGTCGGGGGCAGAGGGAACTGCAAAGGGAAAGAATCTCAGGCTAGAAAGAGTTAATGAATTTTAAGTTCTCCCCGGGGGTGCAGGAGTCTGGGGTCCTGCCCATGGTTAACTAGCAATATTCCCACTGGTTTCTGAGAACAGTGACCAAGGAGAGACACAATGAACTTCTACCTCCTGTTAGATATCTCTAACAAGGCTAAAATTAAACGATTAAAGCTAAAACTTCGGCTAAAAGATAGAACAGGGAAGGGCCAAGGTAAAAGCCAGTTGTATGCTCTAGTGGTGATGAAGCCAGCACAGCACAGCACAGCACAGCACAGCAGCATAGTTATGCAAAGAGGCCCAACTAGGCTAACTCTCCCCATTCTAAAGCTCAGAACTGGCAGCTAAGGCTGGGGTGCAGAAAAAGATCAGGCCCTTTTTCCTTAAATTCTGGGTGTCAAAGGAATTCCAAAGTCTGAGATAAACCCTGAGGGGATTTTTGTGGTGGATGGCTCATTTCCCATCTGAAAAGAGAGGATAAGAAAACAGAAGCGTCCCTCAGTTTCTCTCCTGAGTCTAAGACGTCTCTCAGGACTCCTATAGCTCGCCCGTGGTGTGCAGGTGTGCACTGCTGAAGACCACAGAAGAAGGGAGGAAGGTGGGAGTGAAGTCAGCACACTTGACTCACGTCGCTCGACCTTCCACGCCTTGTGGGATGTCTCGGTTAGTACAGCATGTGCCAGGAGTGAACAATCCGCTCCTGTTTCCTGCGCCATGCTAGAACTAGGCCTCTGCCTGGTGCAATATATTCTGGTGTCCCGGAGAACATACAAGTCAGAAACAGCATGTGCCAAAAATATCCAATGCACCCTGCTGCATCTGGGACTTCTGCTGGACAAAATATGCTCTCCCTTTGAAATTTGTCCTAACCTCGAGCTGACAAGCCTGACCTCAAACTTCGGCCTGATTCTATAAGCCTGTGTAACAATGTCCTTAACTAGAGCTGGAGGAGTACATGTGTTGACTCCAGTTTTGCGCTCACATTAGCGACTACACTAGTTAAGAGCTATCCTGGAGGAACTGTCTCTGCTGCCTGCTTTGTGAAGGGATTAAAGCACTTTAATTCCGTAGATCTCATCTATAGAGGGCCTAGAAAGAAACTCTGCCTGCCTTTTCCCCATCATAGACCAACTGATGCTCAGCACATCCTGACCAGTAAAAGAAAACCCGAAACCTGAATCCATAGAGAATGAGGAGACTTAGTGAGAGTTTTTGAGACGATCCTAACAGAAAAGGTAGCAGAGGACCTGTCAGTGCCTGGGGCAGTTTGGGAATTAAGCCACGCAGCACTGGGCTCATGGCCTCGCCGTGGGTTGCTCCCATTCTTACTGACAACTGGATCACCGCGGAAGGAAGGGAAGAGGGAAGATTTCAGCCCGACACCCTGACGGGCTGTCGGGGTCTGGGGTACAGCCTAGAGGCCTTTGGAAAAGCATCAGGGAGTGGCCCTGACCAGAATTTCTGAGGCGCCCTAAGACCTCTCCCAGTCTTCTTGCGACAGGAGGGGGGGGTTAGTCCACGAAAAGAAACTGAGTTTGGCCAAAAGCCGACATTCCTGGAGCTGAGGAGCCCAGCTCCAGGGGATCAATTTAGCCAAACTCAGCAAGCCTCGCCCGGGTGTTGAGACCCCCAGCCGCGCTAGATGCGTTTAACTGGCTGACATGGACCCGGTGTTTCTTTTTGCAAGAGTTACTAATTGTGGAGAGCTAGTGTCTCCGAAAGACAGGATAGAGAGTTGGCTTTGCTCACCTTCCGACGAGATGGATGTCTGGAGGCTGGCTGGGGATGAACTCAAATCTCGCTGGTAGAATCTGAGTCACGAGGCACCAAAACTGTTGTAGGGTTTTGGACCCCGAATATGGCAGCAACCTCAATTCTTGTCTCACAGGAAAGAAGAATTTTCATGCGGACACAGTTTAGGTTTAAAGTAAGATTTATTAGAAAAAGTTGAGAAAGGAGACTCCCATCCTAGTGACAGGAGGGGGCTTTGAGATCCTCTGCCATAGTGGCAGGAGGAAAAGTGAAAAAAGACCTGTATCAATGGTGGGGAAAGCATCTTTTGAAGGTTTTCCTCAAGGATGTTTCTCCATAAACAAACAAAATTCCTGGTTTCCTGGCACCTGGCCTTGGGACAAAAGGCCAGAAAGGTGTCACTGGCCAACTTCCTTGGTCCCTTTCTAATGATAAAGAGGCCAGTTTGAAGCCCTCCCCCTTGGCACTGGCTGGAGACAGAATCTGGCTGAGGCTTCAGGAGGGGAATTGATATGTTAATGTCGCCCTGGTCTCTTGGGGAAGCATTCCTGATAAGCTTGTCTCAGGAGACAACTTGTCTCAGGAGAGAGTGCTCTGGTGAATCCAAGAAAGGGTGGGGAAAATACCCCTTTATATTTGAGAAAATAATGATGACTTGGGGACCCAGAATGCCCTAACTGCCTACTACCCAGTCTAACTCCTCTCACACTTGGTGGATCATTTTAAGCTTGTGTTTGTGTGTCTATTTTGAAGGCTGAGGTGCTAAAGGTGATTGTAGAACCTTCTGTGCATCAGTTCTTTGTGTTGCCTTATCTGCTAATGTGTATCCTCTGCTAGCCTGACTGTCTTTATCTCCAGTAAGTACACTGGACGGGTGGGGAGTGATATGGGGCACACACATGGTCTGCAGCCATTGCAGATCATGCTAAGAACTGAACTACCCACCCGTTGTTGTGTACCCCCCCCCCAGCCCTGCTCAACAATGGGGGAGGAGGAACTTAAACTGACCAAGTCTGTTTTACCCAAAACACTGAAAAACTGCAGGAGGGCTTTAGCCACCCACTGTCATTTTAGTGTTCTGTCCTCCTGGCTACAGGCTCCCTACCAGGACATGCTCAATGTAGTGGTTACTACAGGCTCTGGGCTGGGGTTGCCCACAGGGCAGACTCACAGGCAGATGTGGGCTGCCACATGTGGAGACCTGCACCACATGTGGGCGCCGGAGAGGTGCCCACAGACCAGGGAGCAGAGAGAACCTGAAAGACTGACCTGCCAGAGGAAGGTCTTTTTAAGCACCGAGAAGGTAGCTAATTGGAAATGCACCCTTGAGCACCAAAGCAAAGCGTCGTGCCTACAAGCATGGCCTAAAATGGACAGAATGAACTCTTCCTTAACTCCCACTCCTTTTAGAGCCTCTACAGATGTTGTAGGCACGCTGTTTGCAGGCAGATGTTTTGATTGACAGTTGACGGACACATGATGGAGGGAAGCACTGGCTTGGGATCTGCTTGTCCGTCTGAACCTAGAAACCTCACTCACTGCTTGCCTATACAGATCTCTAGACCTAATTTGTTACCTGCCTGCTTATCCCACAGCAAAGTCTCCTCTCGAAGTATTTTTCTATGGGCATTTGCCAAAACTAAACAAAACAAAATACCTTCTACTTCCCCCTCCTAGAGTGAAGAACCCATCGGTCACTTTCCCCACAATACTTAGGATTATATATTAAAATCATCTTCTAAAATTTCCCCCCAGCTAGAATTTGAAAGCAGTGGTTATTCTTTTTGTTTTGATATTCCTAGCCCTGAGTAAAGTACTTAGCCAAAGCTGTGTGTTAAAAATTTGTTGGAAGGAACCGTTTCTGCCATAGGACCCTCTGCTAAGGTGATGGGTGATTTTGCTAAGCCTATTAGCTCTATAGAAGGATCATGAATATTCGAGATTCAAGGTGTTTTAACTTGACCAAACAGTAATCTCTATTACCAGGAAACTTACTGATAACCAGGATAAAGGGAGAATCACTTTTGTAAATAACCATTTTATTATGTGTTAGCCATTTTATTATACGTGTTTATGCAAGTGTTGGGCATTTGCCAGAAAGTAATTTGGATAGCACTGATCTTTACTGGTTGTCTACTGTATGCCAAGAACTAGAAGCTAAATGTTACCTAGAACTTTAAAAAATTCTACAGAACATATACTAATATAACCATGATTTTTTTTGTATTAATAAACCAAGACTCACACAGATTAAAAAAATCAAATCACATTAAACTTGTAATAGTGAAATAGATTTTAAATCAGGCTTGTCTCACTCCACAACCTGTATTATTTGCAATTGTGCCTGGCTAATACTGAATTATTTCTACATGATTCTGATTCTGGTAAAAACTGAAGGTGTAACCACAATGAAAATCACCAAATTAGCATCATTCATAACAGAACAAGATGAGGAACAAAAGCAGCACTAGCAATTATGTAGTGAAACATATTGCCAAATTAATTTGTTTCCCTTTTTGTTTTTTACATATATCGAAAATTATGCATTTGGTGATTAATTACTTATATGTTTCAAAAATTTGAGTGAAAGATCTTTTAAAATTATATGTAGTAAAATATTTATTTGTTTACAATTTTATTAGAATTTGTATTATTTACATCTCTAAAACATCTTTTTACAATGACATTGGAGTTCTACAGCCTTACAGTACTATTGTGGCCACAGAAAGTACAGAAACATGGAGTAACTATTGAAAAGTTCTAAAATTATAAATCCTAGTGATTAGATCCACTGAGCAATTATGATCTGATTTATGTGAAACATTGATATCAATTTTCTTTGAATTTGTTTATTTCTTAGTTCTGTGCTTATCAATCCAATAATAATTATTCAAAGTGATTTTGATTATTTATTGATCAATATAAATATTAACCTTATCAGAAAGAGGGCATTTTAATTTCTGATGATCTATGCTATTTATGTTATTAGAATCATAGAACAAGGAACATGTGAAAATGACTTGTAGATTATGTATCATCTAGTTTGCGTCCCAGCTCAGTTCACATGTGAGGACTGTCAGATCCAGGGCTATAGGTTGGCTTAAAGTCCATAGCAAGTTCATGAGAATGTGGGACCAGAATATATTTACATAGATAGCATATTTGCATGGAGTATGAGGCACTTAAAAAAAACAAAAACCTCTAAATCCTTAAGCATTTATAGGAGATGAGCTGCTTTTCTACTTGGGATTCATACTTAATCTGAGCAAAATTGGTGCACAAGCTTCAGAAAAGATGGCTCGCACGGTGTTGTGAGGGCTTTTATCCTTGCTAACATCATGAGTGTGTTTGTGTGGGTCTGGCTGGAAAGAAACAAAGAGAGCTAGCAATTTTATGGCATCGTTTGGAGCAATTTGTCCCTTGATTTTGCTCTCTATCACAGACTGAATACTTACATCCCATCCAGATTTATATTTTAAAATCCTAATTCCCCAAGCCAGTGATTTTAGATGGTAGAGCTTGGGGGAGCTGATTATGTTAGAAGAGTAGAACATTTGTGATTAACGTTAGGCCCCTTATACCACAGTCCCAGCGAGCTGGCTAGCCTGTGCACGGCGTAGGGGACCCAGTGAGAAGGCACCATTTATCAGGAATCCTTTCCTCACAGGACAAGAAATCTGCTTGTACCTTCCTTCTCAGCCTCCAGAACTGTGAGAAACACATTTGCTGCTTAAACCCCACCCAACTGATGGTATTTTTTGGGGGGGAGAGGCAGCTTGAAACTACACGAGGTAGTTTTGGTAGAGAAACAGGCTAATGCAATAATTCAAGAAACGATTTACTCGGAACATTTTGTAAATATGGCGCAAGTCAATCGTATTTGGATATAAAACATACTAAAGAATCTTCATATTCATGGAAAATTTGAATAATGAAAAACTGTGTGTAGATTTCAAAAGTTTTGCACTGAAAGTTTACTTACCTTTTATTTCCATTTTCCATAATTTTTAAAATTCCCCTCATATCACAACTAAGTACATTTCCTAACTTCTGACCTTTGATTCATTCAGAATTCAGTCACTGCAACATCTTGGCACTTGTGTGGAGTTGCAGCTGTGGAGAAGTTGGGAGGCAGTTCTCTGTCAATCAGAATATGAATGTGATAGAAAAAAAAAACACTGCAAGGACTATTGTCAAGTTTTTATTGGAAATGGTTTCAAAACAAAAGAAAGAATATAACATGAAGCATACTTTTTGAATATGTGTGAGACCCTCAATTTAGATAAGACTTGTTAAGAAACTCTGAGGTCCTGCATGCATAATTGAGGTTGTGAGCTAATAACTTGTATCATAATTATGAATTTGCTATTTCAAATGATCATCTGCCTGTATACCCAGTACTTAAGATTCAGCAAAGATTCACAACCCCCTTAAGCCCTGATTAGCTAAAATAGATGACAGATGCATGTTCAGCTCCTGTGTAAGTTGCTGGTTGACATTGTCCTTCTTTGCTCTGCCATATCATGTACTTTAGGGGATTTAATTATGGCGAAGTGGACTCTAGTCAGTCGTGGGGTTACATGCTGGTAGTAGTCGCTCTGTATTTGGGGCCTGGGGTTGCTGAAGAAGAAAGCCCTCAAGACAAAACCAAACAAGGTATTATCCGCAAGGAAGTAAATGACTTCTTGAGTCCAGTGATTAGGGACCATAAAGGGCTGGCTGTGCCACTCCACTGCTCAGCAAGCTCACTCCTCTAGTCAGTAAGGTCACTTGTCTATTCAGCAAGGTACCAGCAAGTACTGGTATGTACCACAACATGGCTGAGTCAGGAAAGTGACGGGAACCAGACACAAGGACCAAAATGTATATAAAATCATTTAAATGAAGTATTTAGAATGGATACGTTTATGGAGACAAGAAGTTGATTAGTGCTCTCCAGTGATTAGGTGTATGAAAATGGCATTTGATTGTTAATATGTGCAAAATTCTTTTTAGAGTGATGAAAATTTTCTAAAAGTAAATGATGGCAGTATTCACACAACTCTGTGACTGTACTAAAAGCCACCACAATGTGCATTTAAAATATTTATTTATTTTTATTGGAAAGGGAAGTCTACAGACAGAAGGAGAGACAGAGAAGATCTCCCTTCTGCTGGTTCACTCCCCAAGTGGCCACAAGGGCTGGAGCTGAGCCAATCTGAATCCAGGTGCCAGGAATGTCTTCCAGGTCTCCCATATGGGTTAAGGGGCCCAAAGACTTGAGCCATCCTCTGCTGCTTTCCCAGGCCATTAGCAGGGAGCTTTATGGAAAGTGGAACAGCCAGGACATGAACTGGTAGAGGATTTGCCAGTTGAGCCATTATGCTACAAAGTACACTTTTAAAGAGTGAATTTTAGCTCAATAAATTTGCGACAAAGTTGCTAATAAATCAAGTTTAAAAATTAATCTTTTGAAGCTGTGAGTTCTTCAAATGGATGGAACATTTCTATCAGGCCCCTTCTGTTGCTAAGAGGACAGAGTAATATCGTCTGTCAAATGAGAGCCTTTGCATGGTGGTTATCAATAATTCCATTAGAATTGCAGTTGTTTGCCTTCTTTCATATGCTAATCAGCTGTAGTATTCCAGTTGACTATTGGAATTCTTATCTGAGAAGTGAGGCTTTCACAGAGTTCTAATGAATGCAGAGAACAGGAGCACTTTGAAAATACAAGGAAGCACATGACTACCCAAGTTATTTATGAATGCTAGAAGAAGCTATGCCTGTGTGAACCAATTGTTTCTCAGGGTTGGCTTACTTATTTCAAGTTTTAATGTAGTTATATAATAACAATAACAAAAATACTAGGCAATGCTTATTGCGTCCTTACTCAATAACATCGTATGAAATAAGGAGCTATGTTAGGGTGATTGGAAATATTCCAAAATTCAAAAGCTGAAGAATTCCAAATTGCGAAACCTTCGGAACACTGACAAGGTCCTACTAGGAAGAAAGTTCGATGTTTGACTCTGTTCACTGAAGTATGAAGTCTTTTTACTGAGTATAAATTTTAAAATATGTTATCTCAAAAGCTACAAAAAGAAAAAAGAAAGGCTGGTGGGAAAAAGGAAGGGGAATATCATTATGTTCCTAGAATTGTATCTATAAACCACATTGAATCTGTTAAAAAACTAATGAAAAAATTTTAATAAGTAATTCAGAAAAATGGGATTTGAGGACCTTAAGTGTCCCAACAACACTGCTGAGGAGTGCCTGCAGGTGTGAAGTACATAGGAAACAAGAATGAGCTTTTTTTTTTTTACAAAGTAAGATATAGAGAGAGGAGAAGAGACAAGAGGGGAGGATCTTCCATCCGATGATTCACTCCCCAAGTGAGCACAACGGCCGATGCTATGCCGATCCAAAGCCAGGAGCCAGGAACTTCTTCCAGGTCTCCCACATGGGTGCAGGGTCCCAAAGCTTTGGGCCGTCCTCTACTGCTTTTCCAGGCCACAAGCAGGGAGCTGGATGGGAAGTGGAGCTGCTGGGATTAGAACCGGCACCCATATGGAATCCCCGGGGCATTCAAGCCGAGGACTTTAGCTGCTAGGCCACACAGCTAGGCCATGCTGCCAGGCCCCTACAATTATTTCCTAAAAGCCTACAATATAATGGAAATTGACTTCTTTTGTTTGAAAGGAAAAGGGGCTTCTTCTTTTAGGAAGGATCTGAGGCAATTTCTGTAAACAAAGGCTCTCTCGCATGGTTCCTGTTCAGATTTGAGCTTTATTCAGCTGGCTTCTTGACCAGCTTCTAGCAGAGATACATTGTAACATTTCTGCCCTGTTGGATGTCAGTCACCTCACTTGCACTGAGTCTGGGTAAATAATGTAGCAAATTATCTGTTTTATATAAAATCACACTAGTTCTGATAGTGTATCATTGAATATATACAATTTGATAGGAACAGTCTGGTTGTGTTTATTTACTGTCCCATCAATATATGCTTAATATGGGTGTAGTTAAAAATGAATCTATGGGAGATATAGGAAGTAACATTATCAGTAACCTCAATTATATCCTTAATATTACTACACTTTTGTCTGAAATTGATAACCCAGAAATAGCTATAATAAATAGACCTCTTATGTAAAGTATGCTGTGACTTAATAATGGATATAGTATGTATGTTGGAGCTTTTGAGCAGACATGACTCCATCTTCCTAGGCTACTGGTAAAATGGGGCCACCTCTCCTTTCACTCCTGTCAAAAACCCCAATGTACGTAAGCCCTCTCCTATCACTCCTGTTAAGAAGCTCTAATGTACATAGCATGTCATGAAAAACAAGTTATGGTAAAATGATAAAAGAAGAAGAAATAGTGTCTTGATAAATATGTAAAAAAAAAAGACAAACCATGTTTCTCAGAACTAAGAGAAAGCAACTGTTGTTGATAGATAACATATAATAACCAATCAAAACGTTGTAACAACTGCTTGTTTGACCCACTGAATTGTATAAAAACCCATGCCTTGGTCCCAGTCACTGAAATTAGTAGGCTCCCACGAGGCCGGAGCCAAAGGCCTAGCAGGTTCCCACTAGGTCGGAACCAAAGCCCAGCAGACTTCCATGAGACCCAAGTCAAGGGGCGCTCTCGGTGGCTTCCCCGTCCTGTTCGGTGTGTGCTCGCTTGAATGAACGCTTGATTGCAAGCATCTATTCTCTCAACTCGTGGCGTTTGTTTGAGTAACCAGGCTCGGTGTTCATGATACAATTGTATGAAATAATTTTAAGATCCTAAATTTCTTCCCATGAAATTGAATTAAGTGCATTATAAGGTGAAAAAGAACACTATGTAATTCATTTTTAAAACTTTTATTTTTAATTAATACTATTAATCCTGAAAATTTTGTGGTAAAATATGATATCTTAATGCATGCATAAGATTTCTTCAAAAAGATAAGGGAAAATACAATTAAAGATTATCTTAATTGGGTGCTCACAAATTGTCTCCAAAACAGTTCATGTAAAATGCATATTATGAAAAATTATGCATGAACTTAAAATACTTTTGCACCCCAAAAAACTTAATTCCATTTTCCACAAATCTTTCAAATTTCTCTGATAGACAATAAGGATCAAATATTGTATGTTATTATGTTTCTTTTACACAGATTGCCTCACATTGGCTTAACTGTAAATTTTGTTTTTAAGCCCCCTATACGATTTGAATGATAATGCTCAGCTCTATTTAAGACATTGTAGTACTTAATTCAAATGCAAATCAGCCATATATTTGTTGCCTATAAAATGTTAATATATTCTTTGCCTATACAAATATTTCCATGACTTGTTCATTACTGATTGTGTATATTTCTCAAATGTTTTTTTAATTAAAAAAAAAAGTTAAAATTGGCACAAGTAGGGGATGTGCACTCAGCCCAGTAGTTAAGGTGCCAGTTCTGACACCTGCATCCCCTCTCAGAGGGCCAGGGCTTAGGTCTCAGCTCAGCTTCTGATTTCAACTTCCACTTAGGCACACCTTGGAGGGCAGCAGGTGATGGCTCAGGTCATTGCGATATGGGGAAACTAGGCAGGAATTCATACAGAAAATAGGTAAACTGGAATTTCTCTCAGCTATATCTCTTCACCTGTCCGTTTGATATACCAAATTTCTATGAAGCAACTGTCTCTCATGCAGGGTCAGGAAGCAGGAAATACCATAAAAGCTACATGGAAATGAAACCCATGTGGAGGTGCCCTGAAAGTCCCAAAAAGCTTCACAGGCACTTCATCCAGACCCCATCTCATTTGTATATTCAGTGAAGGCACAACCTCCTACCTCCAACCTCCTACCTTGTAAAAGATCCACATAACATGGGAGGGCGCCTTTGTGCCCTCTGCCCATGCTTGGGAATCTCTCTCAGACTCGCTTGCTCTCACTCTCCTGCTGTCTGTCTCCTGAGAGGTAGCTGGCTTATCTACTTCCCATCAGGACGAGTATCTGTCTATGTATGGCCCACTCAGTGCAATGTATATCTTCATTCTCCCTTTGAAAAAAAAATCTTGCTCTCACTTAGGCACTATGTTATGCCTCCACATTGAATTTTTATGTCTTACAAGGGCAAGAACTTGGAATAAAGGGGTAGATACTTTTAGCTCATGGCAGTAGGGGTCCTGCCACCCATGTGGTAGACCAGAATTGGTGACCAACGTCTTCACTTCTGCTTGGCTCAGCCCCGACTGTTGTAGGCATTTGGGAAATGAAAGAGTTGATGGAAGATGAGTGATCAGCCTCTCTCTCTCTCTCTCTCTCCTCCCACTCTCTAACTCTCTTAAATTAACCAGGTACATTAAAATGATGCATATTTATCACATCATGTGACATAATACATGTTAATATTGTATGATGTTCAAAGACTGATAACTTACTTTTTTCACAGAGAAAAATTAACCATAAAGGATAGAGACAAATCAGCACACTCCTGGCTGAGAATGCCAGCAGGGAGAAAAGCACTATAAGGGGAGAGTTTATACAAGGCTTATTCTGAATGTAGTGTTGTCTCAAAAAAAAATAAAAGTGGTCATAGAAAGGAGGCTTGTAATCTACTCTTGGAGGATGTGCATCCCTGCATTTAAAGCAGGAAGCGATCTATAGTACAGATTAACAATGAGCTCTGGCATAACATTTTCAGTGTCAATAACGATATGTCTATATATGGTGAGATTTTTCAAAAAGACTTAATCTATTCCTATTGCAATAAATTAAGCTATTCAAGCAATTCAGGGGCCATCCATCTAGTCTCATGATTTTGAAATGTAAAGCTTTCATTTCTGTTGCTTCTAAAATCATATAGTGAATTAATTCTAATTTAGGTTGATTCAGTTCAAATAACGGAAATATTAAAGCACATTGTTATTTTGACAGATCTTGAGAAAATGGTTCTGGGCATGTGTTCATAATTCTAAAATTGGGGAGAAATAAGAAACACACAAAATTCCAAATCCGCAAGAGTAGTTATTTGGAAGAAATTAATTTCTCAGCAATTATCTTTAAAGATATTTATATAATATGATCTAGAATAAACATAGTATTATACATATTTTGAATCTTTACTTGTATCAAAATTATCGTAAATGTAGGGAGTAATTCAAACAGCCACCCTGAAGACTCACCTTGCCATCCTGAAGCCAGAGCCACCTTGAGTACCTTTTTCCCAGCATTTCCTTAAATCTCCTAGGTCTCATCCCCTTAAGGCCCATTTGCCTAAGTAAGTTTCGTGCCCTTTAGGTTTAAATCATGCTCTCGGCCAATCCCGGTACTTCATGATCCCCATACCTGATGGCCCTGCTCCACCAATCCCCTGAGACAGGTATCCCTGTGTCCATCTACAGCCCTGTCTGCCAATCCCTGCACTCCCCACACCCACCTCGAGTCCATAAAGGTAACTTTCCCCTTTGTTCTCTTTCTCTGCTCACTCTGTCTCTCTCTGAACTCTTTGCTCTCTGCTCTCCCACCTCCTTTGTTCTCTCTCTCTCTCTCTTTCCTCCTGTGCCCTTTGCTGCTTTCTCTTTGCCCAGCAGCTGCCCTTCCCATTGAAATAAAGCCCACTCCTGGGGCTGGCTTACTGTGTCTGGTGTCCTGGGTTTGTGGAGAAAACAGCTAACAATAAATGATGATGGATTTCACTCATATAGAAGAAAAGTAGGATGATATTGTTAAGGTAGGAGATAATTGTTGATTCACAAAACTCCAGTGAATTTCTAAAGCTGTTTATATCAGTAAATTGTAGGTATTTGGCTGAAAGTAATCCCAGCAAGCTTTGGGTGTGTTAACCACATTATGAATTTTCTACATAGTACTTGAATTGATTGACAGATTTGTAGATCAAAGTTGATTTTCTTTTAACCTTATATTCTTTCTCTTCTTTGGTAATCTCAACCCTGAGGCTCATTGACACTCGGGAATGGCTGATGTAATTACCACAATTTGAACAGTTTAACTTTCAGGCCATTACCATTTGATAGGGTTAAATGTATAGTTTGTCTTTTTTTTTTTTTTAAAAAGATTTGTTTATTTTTATTGGAAAGTCAGATATATAGAGAGAGGAGGAGAGACAAAGGAAGATCTTCCATCTGATGATTTACTCCCCAAGTGACCACAACATCTGGTGCTGCACTGATCCAAAACCATGAGCCAGGAGCTCTTCCAAGTCTCCCATGCAGGTGCAGGTCTCAAGGCTTTGGGCCATCCTCGACTGCTTTCCCAGGCCACAAGCATGAAGCTGGATGGGAAGTGGAGCTGCTGGGAGTAGAACCGGCACCCATATGGGATCCTGGCACATTTAAGGCGAGGACTTTAGCCATTAGGCCACCATGCCGGGCCCTAGTTTATCTTACAGTACCAGTTAATAGGCAGTAGGGATATAAAGACCAGAATTTCCATATGCACCTTATACTTCTTTCACTTTCATTTTAGTGATGTTCCCACTTTCTCTTTTATATACAGCAATCTTTGAAAGTTCATTCCGGAGAAATAAAGGATTAGCAGAAACTCGAGCCAATCCATAGGTTACAGTGTTGAGAATGAATTTATCAAATCTCTACAAATTAGAAGACCCAGGCCGTCAGAAGGCACTGAGTGCCTGGGGCTAAGGCATTATTCCAGATGGAAGCCAACTCAAAAGGGAAGCAGAAGAGCCCACCTCCTTCAGAGTTTGACTAAGGGCTGATGTTCTGAGCAAAAGGGAAATCCCCGATGAACAGGTGCATTCATGGATACACCTTTGAAAGATAACTGTTTTAGGCCCATGCATACAAAACTATATAGACTATTTTTCCCACTACTGTACTATTTTAAAATCTAAAATCTGAATTCTAAGACAAACATTCTAGTCTTTTAAGATAAAGATTCTTAATAAGGGGTAGCTTTTCTTCTGTTGGCTAGCGGTATTATTATCCCATTTCATCATCATATAGTTTCTTGAAACAAAGTGTAAGAAGCTCCTCTGCTTTACATTATAAACTGCTGGGGTCCGTGTGATGGGTATGGAAGACAGGAAGGTGTGAAGAGTATCGTTCTATTGCAGGCAGGGCCGCAAGGAACTTCCCACTGTGTGGCAAGGCCCGGCGGATGTCTCTACAACACCTGAATGCAGCTCTGCCTCCCTTTGCATGGACACCGGACAACTCCACTGAGAATTCTGTAATCTATTTAGGCATTGCCTGCCTCTGCGGGAGTTACTGTTAAATATCAATAGGAACTTAGAAGCTAATGATGCTGGTGCCGTTTTTAGCCAAAGAGCTATTATCCCTGTTAGGGCTGCGTCCTGTGGCAATATGTTAATCAAGAGTGTTAACTCCCCCTTTTGATCCTATGCTAATCAAAGGTATTCTGTCTTCAGGTGTAGTGGGAATCTATTCTTTCCCTCTTTCTTTGATCTTTTAGGTCCCTTCCTTCTTTGACTATCTCAAGACCAAGCTGTAAAGTAATTGTGGTAGGAATGTGTTAGTGACTGATATGCACCATCTATTGAGAACCTTTTCCTAGCCAGGCGCCAGGTGCCAGGCACCAGGTGGTTAACATCCTAGCCTTAGGTGAAACAAATGGCAGAGTTATCTTTAGAAACACCCACTTGACCATGATGTAAAAGGTCTGAGCCAGAGTTTGACTGATTTTGTATAAATAAAGCGGACAGCTTTTGTGTGTAGTCCATTATGATGATGAAGAGTTACTAGTGGTCCGTCTCTTTCTTTGCGCCTCATCCACGCACCCTTCGCGAGTTCCGAACTCAGCTGGAGCTGGACTCCGGCAATAAATACACCAGGAAAGAATAGGATCACATGCCCTGGCAGATTTACTTGGGTCTTGCAAGTAAGCATGTACTTTCTTGGGTCTTGCAAGCTTCTTTTTGACCAGCACCCCCGAGGCTTGGCATTCACATGATCCGAATCCCATTAGATAGCTTTAAGGAATGGAAGTTACAACTTGGAGGACCTAGCAGTCCCCAGGGTGATTTCCTTCCAAACATCAAGATAACTCAGTGACATCGCAGAACGCTTTCTACAGGAAAAACAATATTGAGTGATGATTATCTTTTGGCACTTTAAATGTATCTGAGTAAAGTGAGTTCTAGCAACCATTTTGTTGGATATGTTTATTTCACAGGTGTAAAAATGGAGAAGAAAGGGTTATATTACACTCTTAAGGCAACACAGCTAGAATAAGCATCTGGAAAGGAGTTTGGACCCTTGCAGTGTAAACACATGGCCGACAAGTTTCACCATTGTACTAAGTTTTGGGTAATTCAACAGAATCCTATGAAGTGGACACTGATTTAACAGTGCAAGTTACTGAAGAGTCAAATTTTTAATTAGATATAGCACTTGTATTACCAGTTCATAATATTGGGATGGGAAATCGCTTCTCGGCCTTTTGGCTAAGATCAAGTGTAATACTGGGATGGGAAAATCCAAAATGTCACCATAGTTCAGTGTTTTGGAAGTAAATTTAGAGTTGGCAACCTGGAGACAGAATATACAGACAGATGATTGAATATTTTATTTTGCATCCAGATTTACTGGCATTATGGAAGCAAGGAAAGTGACTTCTATTCAGTTACTTACAATTCGGGGCGATGTCAGCATCTGTAAGCTGAAGAAGACAGATTAAATGCTAGCCATGATGCTCTAGGCATTTTGTGCTGAAATGTGTCTGAAATTTTCATTGCTTCCTTTGTTTTACTCAAGTAGGTGTCACCAAGGAAGCCTTGGAAAAACTTACAAAAGGAGGTTCCTCTTTAAGCATGCAATGTTCTCCCCTCTCACCAGAAGAAATGTGGTTCCATGACTCACAAATCTCCCATTACAATAATCTCTTCAAAGCTAGCCATTGATAATCAGAAATATAAAAAGAGTCGGCATTTTAGAACAACTGTCATGCAGATCTGATGCTGGAATTCAGCCACTCCGTCATATGTGGTTGATTTATGAAGATAATAGACTTTTGAGGCCTTTGTAAGTCCCTTAAAAAGCCACCCAATTACACAATTCTAGACTTAAAAGTGTTAAAACTTCTGTGCAGCAAAAAAGTAATCATAAATCAGATTAAAAGACTAATAATTTCACAACATAAAGCAATGGAAACACAAAGGCTACATGTGGAGATGGTTTAAACAAAGTTTTTTTAAAAAAGATTTATCTATTTGTCTTGGAAAGTCAGACAGAGAGGAGGAGAGACAGAGAGGAAGATCTGTCTAATGATTCACTCCCCAAGTGGTTGCAATGGCCAGAGCTCAGCTGATCTGAATCCAGGAGCCAGGAATTTCTTCCTGGTCCCCAGCACAGGTGCAGGGTCCCAAGGCTTTGGGCTGTCCTTGACTGCTTTCCCAGGCCACAAGCAGGGAGCTGGATGGAAAGTGGGGCTGCCAGGACTAGAACTGGCGCCTATATGGGATCCCAGTGAGTGCAAGGTAAGGACTTTAGCCACTAGGTTACCACACCAGGGCCAACAAAGTATTTCTTTTTAAAGATGTATTTATTCATTTGAGAATCAGAGAGAGAGGGAGAGATCGAGATCGAGATCTGCCATCCACTCATCCACTGGTTCTTCAGAAGGTCAAGGGCCAGACTGAATTGGAAGTGGAGCAGTTGGGACTTGACCCGGTGCCCAAATGGGATGTCCCTCTGCAGGCTATGATTTGAACCTCACACCACTGCACAGTACCAACTGTAAAGATATTTTTTTTAAACATCAGCAAGCAAAACTCCTTCAGTATTCTCTGGCCTTCTAAAGGTAGCAAATCAATACCCCCTGTAGAAGTTTTTCCAGTACCAGCTACTTTCAAATTTTTTTTTCAGAAGCAGGACATAATGACACCATGCTGGGTTACACTGGAACTTGAAGCTAAAGGAAAATGGGCATCATTGTATACAAGGTTTCTGAAACTTTTTGTTTAAATGTTACTACTAAATTTTGCTACTATAGCCTGAAATTGCCCACAGGCAAGATGCAAATCAATGTGTGGAATTGTTTTCCAATGAATCTTTGTTTATAAAACAGGTAGGCAGCCTACAGTTCATAAACTGTGGACACTGTCTTAGAAATATTATTACATTAGTTTAAAAAAAAGTCTTCAAAGATAAATAATATTTGAATGTAATTTTTTAGAAACTCAAAATCAATGTAAAACAATTGTTAAAGTGCAAATATCACAATTTAAAAAAAAACAACAGTCATATTGAGCAACAACTTATAAATAATGAAAAATATATATTCCTATAATTATACACATATATCTCCACCATGGGTAGCAGAGATTAAAATACTTGACTCACTACTTTGTATGAAGCTGGACTCAAGAGTGGGGGTGGGGCTCAAAGGCAGGCATTCCGATATGGGGCATAGACATCCCAACTGGTGTCTTAACTGCCATGTTAAATGCCTGACCGTAGGTCTTACTTTTCACACAACATTCAGCTTGTTCTTTTTGAGAAAACTTGAAATTATAGTCATTTCTTCACTAATCACTAATGCTGCCGCAGTAGCTTCCTGTTAATTCTATAATACATTACTGCAAGCTTAGTGGTTAAAGGTAATAAAAATGGATTACAGTTCTGGAGGCGACAATGCTAGTGAGTCTCAAAGGACCAAGGTCACATTGACTGCGGAGCTGCATGCCTTTTTGATGCACTGCAGCAAAATCTGTTTCCTTGCCTTTTCCAACTTCCAAAGGCTGCCCACCTCCTTTTCTTTGGGATTTCATTCAACATCCGCAATGTCAGGCTGTGTTTCCAAACTGACAGCTCCAATTCTTTCATAGCCACATCCCCCACTGAGGTTCAATCCTCTCCTGCTTCCCTCTCCCACTGTTAAGGACCCTTGCGACTACATTGAACTTACACAAATAATCCAGGGGAATCAATCCTTTCTTTTTTCTTTTCTTTTTTCTCTTCTCTTTTCTTTCTTTTTTCTATTTCTTTCTTTCTCTGTCTTTCCTTTTCTTTCCTTCCTTCCCTTTTTCTTTTCTTTTTTTTTTTTTGATCATCCAATTAACAACTTTAATTTCCATTGCCAAGTAAGGTAACTTCATAGATTCTAGGGACTGGAATGTACAAACCTTTGAGGAAGGGATATCATTATTCTGCTTATGTCATCACTTAAATTCAATGTCCCTTACTCTTTTTTTGTCCCTTTTTTGGATTACACAGTAACTTTTACTTCAAAGAATTATGTCTTTTTGGAGATATGTAAAACTTAATGTATATAATAACTGGCCAGTGTATAATATCTTACTACAGAGTCACAGGAACAATTACAATCAAATTATGGTATAGACAAGTTGTAGACAGATATAGATGCAAAGGTATCCACCTGGTAGAGGGTACGATACTATAGATTTCTAGGATGTGCCTGTGTTTGAAATGCTAGAATGTAGGAAGTATATATCTGTTTTAGAATAGATGAGATGCATTGTATAAATGGGAATAATCAGCAGATCTGCCCTCTAATAATCTAACAGATATCTAAAAACAGACCAAATATATGGCGTCTTTTGAAAGGAAAGGAGAACCAGGGCATATTCCTTGTCAAATAATAGTTCGCTGGCACTAGAATACCATGTGTGTGTCTTAAGACTGAATTTGAAAGTTTGTTGTTGAACTAAATTTGTTTTATGCATATATTTATATATTTTTATATTTTGAATTGCACAGGTGTGATTGTGTTTTGGTGACCAATTTAAATGAGATTTTTTTTTCTGATAATGTGTATGAAAGGATTTCATAATTTAAAATGAAGAATCATCAAGTAGACTTAAATAAAAAATCATTTTTCTTATTTAAACTTCCTTTCTATTTATACCCATGGTAGCAGCACTTATTTATTACCTTCAGATGATAAAAATATCAGAATTTTAAATATAAATAAAACTTTACCACTGTGTACTGAATTCCTACTTTAAAAAATAACAAACTTCTAAATGCAGCTACAGATCACATTTCCATAATCAAGAATAAGTGGGGGAAAGGCAATTCTGATGCATTGAAAAGTTTGTCATATAATTGTGAAAAGATACCGAACTGAATTACTTTCAAGCAGTGTAATGAGATGCATTTTCAATAAAGAAAAGCAGTTGTTGGCAATAGACACTTGCTCAAGTATAAAGAAAGTTGTGATTAAGGTATAAATAGGTATCCAAGAGGAGTGGAAATATCTTGTGGACATGGTGACACGAATGTGCTGCTCCTAGATCTGCCAGCAGGAGTGTTCTATTTCCTATCTCTAAACTGGGAGCATTACAACAGGTCAGAGGTGAAGACTCCTATAGTACTTTAAGGGTTTATTTGCCAGTAAATGGTGGTTACTAAAGTAGCTTTTGAAAAATTTAAGTCAGCGATTTATTTATGCATTTCTGTTAAAATAATCATTAAAATATTGATTTTTTTAAAAAGCAATGCTCTTTTGCATAGATAATTAAAAATTAGTTCTGGTAAGTCGTTTTTCCCTTAGAATTATTTAAATGTATTGTCACAGTTTGTTGTAGTTTACATTCAAAAATAAATATCCATACAATTAAAATGTTAACACTGTTGTGAGAATTGCTGTAAGAGAAGATATCAGAATATAACCACTTTCATTTTGGCAAAGCATGAAAATTACTCTTTCTACAAAAATGATACAATGTAGTCATTTTGTTGTTACTCAAAATCTGAGCTATAATTTAAGGTGAATGGCCGTTAATTGTATACAAAAGACAGGTAACCAGGTAAGGGGGGGGGATGAGGGGGTGGGGAGGGAAGAGGAGTCCATCAGAATGGCTTAACTGGTGTGCCAAATTCCTGAACCCCAAGATTTTTCTTTCATTTTATCCCCATGACCTCCATTTCTGTGACCAATAATTATTAGGGAGAAAACCAGAAACTGACTGCTTCACTTCCAATCCAACTCCCTGCTTATGGAGTAGGAACGCACCAGAGGCTGGTCTCTATGGCCTGTGCACCTACATGGGGAACCTGAAAGAAGCTCCAGGTTCCAGGCCTCGCATCAGCTTGCCTCTGGCAGATGTGGTCTTTTGGGGAGTGAATCAATGAATGGAAGATTCTCTCTTACTCTTTTTCATTCCCTGTAAAATCTGCCTTTCAAATAAATATACAATTTATATTTTAAAAGGTAAGTCTAGATTAGATGAAAGAATGCTCATTTTAGTTAAAAATTGCTAAAATTGCAATGATAATATTAAAATGAGCTTAACCTGCCCAAAGTTTTCTCCTGCTATTTGTTGAGTCAACATTCTTTTATGATTTTACATTTAGGTCTTTGTAATATTCACTTAAGTTGAAGAAAAATTAAGTCATTTGGAAGCAAATATTGTAATAAAGAATGGATTGTGCAAATAAATAACAAGGAACATTAGTTAATTAGTTAATTAGCAATAACCAGATATATACATACTCCGAATGATTCTTTGATTCACTCATAAACAGTGTCCTCATTTTCAATTAATTGGAAACAACTCATCATATTTTCTTCACCATATTACTAATCATCGGATGTTGTGAAAAAAAATCATAGTATTAAGCTGAAAGGTGTCTGAGTATACCTGGATCAAATGTATTTGGGAAACTAACATTAGTGTACATTATTGATCTGAGTATGTTTTCCTCTATTGAGCATGTTTAAAATATGCCTTACCTGTTAGTTTTTACATGTAGTTAAGTTCTTACGTGCAGCTAATTTCCCACAGCCGACTCCTCTTTTCATAAGTTTACCACAAGCCAAAAAGCCAGGTGCAGCGAGGTGCTTAGGATGTCCTTTTATTCCGACAGGGTAGGAATGGAGGAGAGTAGAAGACGAGAGAACAAGAAGGGAAATGTCTCCTGCCATCATGCAGGAAAGAGGTTTACATGTGGAGGCTCATTTTATAGAACCCAGGTGATGCTGGAAGGTGTAGGGGCATGGGGAATTGGTTGCGAGGGGCTGCAGGTGGGCCCCAAGGCATTGGTGACTGAGATTATCTGAGCCACAGGTAGGTGGGTCGAGACTAAGGGGCCATGAGAAATCTGTGGATGAGGTTCGCAGGTAAGATGCAATGAGGTTACACCTCATTGGTGGATAACCAGAAAGGCACAAATTATCTGAGCCTAGGGAAGGAGAAGCAGGAAGTTGTGCCAGTTCCAAAATGGGATGTTTGAATCACTCCTCACATTACCAGCCATTGTGAGAAGTAGTTTTTATTTCTTTGAGAGCATTGAAATACATCGAGTGCATTTAACTAAATATAAAATAAGCTACTTAGACAAGATAACATATTGGTTGCCATTATATAATATAAGCACAGCTTTCCACTTGCACCAGGGTTGCTGGACCAGAAGGAGTCTTCATGGGTAGTATTCACTTTAATTCCAAATACATTACTGTGATGAGGTAGAACTTTCACAGCAGGTGACTGAGTTTCTCAGAGACTATAGAACTTGTCTAAGGACTCAGATATATTGCCATATTTGCTAAATTAGTGTTTCTGAAACATTACAAGAATAAGCAGAAGAATAAATGTTTATATTTTGACGATGTATCTATTCTGAAATTATAAATAATATTAAGGATAATTTAAAAATTTTTATGTCTATCAAAGTTTCATAGTATGTAAAAGGTAAACAAATAACATGATAAATGGTCTGACAATTTCTGTATTTTTTCAATGCCCAGGGTGAAAGTAGCCTTTAAAGTTGAAAGAAAATATACATTATGAAAAAAATGCAGGTATAGGTATCGCGGCATGCCAGCTTAATTTGCTGCTTGTCTGGGAATACAGAAAAAAAAATGTTTAGAGATGTATTTATTTATTTATTTATTTACTTATTTTAAGGTTTATTTGTTTTTACTGCAAAGTCAGATATACAGAGAGGAGGAGGGAGAGACAGAGAGAATCTTCTGTCCAATGATTTACTCCCCATATGACCACAGTGGCCGGAACTGCACCAATCCAAGGTCAGGAGCCAGGAGCTCTTCCGGATCTCCCAAACAGGTGCATGGTCCCAAGGCTTTGGGGCGCCCTCGACTGCTTTCCCAAGCCACAAGCAGGGAACTGGATGGGAAGTGGGGTGCTGGGCTTAGAACCAGCGCCCATATGGAATCATGGCACTTTCAAGGCGAGGGCTTTAGCTGCTAGGCCACTGTGCCGAGCCCAGAATGCAAAAAAATTTAGTGTGCAAAGGAAGATTTATTTAAGAGAGTAAAGGATAAGTCTCCTGGTGTAGTACCAGGAGAGGACTCCAAGGGAGGAAAAACGTGAACATTCGGGAGGGTTGCAGTTTTCAAGCACCATCTCTGGGAGGGCGGACAAATGAATTAATCAAAGGGTGAAAAAATAAAGGCGACTCATTTACATTGGGTAGCAATGTCTAACATCTTGTTAAGGACAAAAAGGACACTAGAAGGGTGTGATTGGTGGCTTCCTCCTCCCATTCTGATGATAAGCTAAAAAATCAAGCACCATCTCTTTGATAATAACTCAGAGTTCTGGGTTTGTGTAAGCTCAAATTGATGGAAATTGATATTCTTATTTTGTCCATTTGTTCTCCTTCAAGGAAACTGAGTTAAAATGTGCCTGTGGAAGGGTGAAAAATGGAGGAGAATTAAGATTTTATATTTGAAAAAGTAACTTCACTAGGGACCACAGGCTCTAACTACCTATTAGTCCATCTTACTCCTCACAATTTTGACCAATTTGGTCAAATATGAGTTCATGGCCTCCGAACAAAATACTATATTTTAGGTTTTTTAACTATTTTATTTAATTTTGAATTTTATGGTACAATTCCATAGATTCTGGAATTTCCCCCTTCCAATTTCTGCCCCCCAGACGGATTTTCCCAATATTGTTATAATAGTATAGTAATTCATGAATTACAATTCCATCAGTCTGTTTTTTAAGTGTGTCCTGGCATTGCTGGTATAGACAATATTAGACAGTCCAGCATCCCATTGTCTAGATATGTCCAACAGTTTCACTGGGCATCCATCCTTGATTTGGAAGTAGGGATGCACATTGCATTGTATCTTCACATCTAGGCATGGTAGTCTCTATTACTCCATCACTATACATTCCCTTAAATAAGAAACCACAAAACAAGGTCCACAACAGGTATGAAATTAAAACAAAAGCAAAAAGAATAAAAAAAAATGCAGCATCATGGAGTAGAAAAAAACACACTACTGAATAACCAACTCATGGGTAAAGAAAAGAAAATACAAAAGCCTCTTGAGTAAAATGATGCCACTGCATGATCCCTGAGCCAGGGATGAATTAGACAAGAGAAAAGAACGTATTCAGAAGAAATGCAAAACACTTGGGATGCAGCAAAAACAGTGTGGAAATGGTTACTGATTTTACAATCTGCACGATGGATGCCTTATATTAGAGAGAGTATATAGTGTTTGTCCTTTTGGGATTGACGTACTTCACTGAGCATAATGGTTTATAGTTAGGACCATCTAGTTGCAAATGGTATAATTTCAATCTTTTTAATGGCTGAGTAATATTTCATGGAGTAGATGTGCCACAATTTCTTTAACTACTCCTCTTTGGATGGGCACCTGGATTGTTTCCATGGCTTTGCTATTGTAGATTGTGCTGCTGTAAATATAGATCCCCTTCTCATATGCAGTTTTAATTTCCTTTGAGTATATTCCTAGGAGCAGGATGGCTGGGTCATATGGCAGGTTTATTTGCAATTCTTTAAGCACTCTCCATACTGATTTCCATATTGGTTTTACTAGCCTACACTCCCACCAGCAATGAAGGAGGGCCTTTTTCCTCACATCCATGCCATTAGGTGTTATTAGTAGAGTTCTGAATGTGGGCCAATCTCACTGGAGTTAGGTGGTACCTCAATATGGTTTTCATTTGTATATCTCCCTCATGCCTATGGAGCCTGAGCATCTTAATACTATATTTTCCAAAGATTAAAAAATAAGGAGAAAAGTTAAGTGGAAGAATCATTAAGCTTGTATCATGGTAAAATAAATTGTGGGTGCTCTCAAATTATTCAGGAGTTTTGCTATTGTTGAGTCACTTTTTGGAACTTTTATTATGGTGTACACTCAAGGAAGTTCAAATCAATGATCCAATGGGATATTCTTTGGTTGATTCTGGAAATCTTATCCAGAATCCAGTGCTAAGTTACCTACAACTTTGACTAAACTATTGCTTAGGACACTAACAAAGTTAGGCTTTTATTCACATACACATGTTTTCTAACCAAAAACAATCTACATATCCTATTGTAATTCAATTTTAGTACAACTATTTTAATTTTGGAATGTGTTCAAGTTTTGTGCTTCTTTGGTAAACTTTTTTTTCAGTCACATGTATTAGCTCTTTTCAGTCTTACCTATTTTCGATCTTAATGTTAATTCTTTTCCTTTGGTGCCACAAACCCAAATGCCAAGCACAGTGTGTCACACAGGAGGGCTTTTTTTTTTTTTTTCAGCACAGAGGAAGATGGCTGGAGGGAAGAGAGTGAAGGCAGGGAGCAGACAGAGTTTGCATGCACGTAGGATTGTGCCTTTATGGCCTTGGTGAAATGTATTGGGAACACAGGGCCGTGTGAGATGATGGATAGGGCCATCAGAACTGTGGGGAACTGCTGGATGCAGTGGTGGATGGGTACTAGGAAGATGGGTTGTAGGAGACTGATGGATAGGGCTGTCAGGTGCGATGCCATGAGGTTACAGTGCATCGGTGGGAACAAGGTTACGAGGTTAGAGTGGATTTTTGGACAACAAAATTTGAACCTAAAAGAGCCTGAACCTTACAAAACCAAGACCTAGGGGAAGCATATATTTAAAATGGCAAGGAGTCAAAAACGGTGGGGTCTTATCAATCTTTCGGGTCTGATGTTGGTCACTCCTCACAATGTGACAGTGTGTATGTCCCTATTATCTCTCAAGGTTTATGAGCTGAAACCAATCCTGATTCTGATTTCTTAACAATTGAAGGCACAATGGTGTGGCTAATTGCTGAATGAGATGCGTTTAAAAGTGGGAAATGGACTTACAGCAAAGTTCCCTCGAATGGACATGGGCCATTGCTAAGATATCTGGCTCAAGTTGACCTTTTAATTAGCATAAAGACTACATAATGTTCAAAATTTCACAACCTAACTATTCAATGTTGAAAGATTAACAGTGTTGTGAAGGCTTGTTGGTTCATGATTGACAATGTCTTACCACAAAAAAAAAAGAAGAAAAGAAAAGAAAGAACAGAAAAGGAGAGAAAGGAAAAGAAAGAAAGAAAAGAAAAGAAAGAAAAAAAGAAAGAAACCTGCCAACCTGCCAGTTTTCCTGGCCAAGGAAGGCCAGCCATTGTTAAGGGAAGAAAAGCTCTTCAAGTGCCCTTCAAAGGCCTTTTGTCTTTGCAAGAGCACCTGGCAAACCCTGACAATGTTGCTGTCTGAAGTCCTAATTGGTTTGTGTGCCACACAAACTTACAAAAGTTAGCTAAAATTCCATGTTGCTGTTGGTATGTTAAGAACTCAAGTGGATCCACATTCCTAGCTTATTTTCTCTTTTGGATTTGATATGACCATTTCTGAACACAGCATAGTTTTCTGTTGACAGATTTTATTTGCTGAGGAAGGTGGAGTGGCTACTATATTTAAGAGTTTTCTTTAGAAGACAGAAAATAGTTCAACCTTACAAAGAAAAAAAAATGAGGTATGCCCTTTCTGTATTGCTCAGCACTCTACTGTCTCCCTATGGGCACAGGCCTTTTGAGGATTTTTTTAAAAGGTTTATTTATTTTTTTTTAAAGATTTATTTTTATTATTTTCTTATTGGAAAGGCGGATATACAGAGAGGAAGATCTTCCGTCCCATGATTCACTCCCCAAGTGAGCACAATGGCCAATGCTATGCCGATCCGAAGCCAGGAGCCTCTTCCGGGTCTCCCACGCGGGTGCAGGGTCCCAAAGCTTTGGGCTGTCCTCGACTGCTTTCCTGGGCCACAGGCAGGAAGCTGGAAGGGAAGCGGGGCTGCTGGGATTAGAACCGGCGCCCATATGGGATCCCGGGTGTGCAAGGCGAGGACCTTAACCACTTGCGCCACCAAGCCGGGCCCAAAGGTTTATTTTTTATTTTTATTGGAAAGGCGGATATACAGAGAGGAGAGACAGAGAGGAAGATCCTCTGTCCGATGATTCACTCCCCAAGTGACTGCAACGGCCGATGCTATGCCGATCTGAAGCTAGGAGCCTCTTCCAGGTCTCCCACGTGGGTGCAGGGTCCCAAAGCTTTGGGCCGTCCTCGACTGCTTTCCCAGGCCACAGGCAGGAAGCTGGATGGGAAGCGGGGCTGCTGGGATTAGAACTGGCACCCATATGGGATCCCGGGTGTGCAAGGCGAGGACCTTAACCACTTGCGCCACCGCGCCGGGCCCGATTTTTTTTTAAAATATTGCTCAAAATAGGGACCTTGCCTAAAATGATTCCACACTTAACTGGGATTAGAATTTAGGAATTATAATTAGCTCACAGAAATTTTGTACTGTATCATAAAGGGTCACATGAATGAAGCTGTGCATACACACAAATAAACATAAATTGTAAAAGGCTACTCAATTCAAAATATGGCCATACTGTCCACTTGTGTTTGATTGAACCACATTATTTTATTCTTAATGTTTATTCCTGACTTATTTCTTTTTAAGCTAACCCATTGCTTTCTAAGATGTTGTTGGCTTAGTTAAAAAGGTCATAATGCTTGGCTAGATGTATGTATGTATGTATAAGAAAAACTCATAGAATCACATACTTTTCTTTTATCTGAATGTGGGAAAGCAAATATTGCTTTGTAAGGACAATTCATGAAATAGTTCAGCTCCCTGCTTCTGGCCCAAAGAAGCAGTGGAAAATGGTCCAGTATCTTGGGGCACTGCACCCACAAGAGAGACTTGGAAAAAGCTCCTGATTCCTGGCTCCTGGCTTTAGCTCAGCTCAGCTATGGTCATTGTAACCATTTGGAGAGTGAAACAGTGGGTGAAAGATCTGTATTTTCCTCTCTCTCTATCTTGCCTTCTCTCTGTAAAACTATCATTCATGTAAAAATAAATGTATTTATTTTAAAGATATTGTTGTGCCTGAACCTGCCGTGGCAGGGAGCAGCAGCCACCACTCACTGCTAGCCACCTCAGCCATTCAAGGGCGCCTGCTGAGGCCCGCTACCACCTCTGTGCAGAAGCGGCAAGCTGCCACAGTGGAGACAACTAGCCACGCAGCTGGGACTTGTTCCAATTCTGCTGGGGCAGTGTCAGCCACCATCAAAATGTCACAGCTCTATTCGCAGCTTGGCAGCAAGTCTGGTAGTGGCTCAGTGCAGCCTCAGCAGCAGGCTCTGGTCTCTCAGCCTCATGTCTTTGAACCAACAGAAGTCGAACTTGGATGTAAGCACACAAGGGCAGTTTATTTAAGCTCAAGTTTGGGCCTCCAACTGTCACAGTGGCCCTTGGTCGAGAGAGCCCTGAGGTAGAAAATCACAGGATTCTTATACAGTTTAGGGGGATTCCACAGTCACACTTATGATTGGTTAGCTGTGTCTCAGCCAGCCATAATTGTAACTGTCAACCCCTCATTTATGTAGTCTTATCTCTCAGGGAGACCTTCTCTTAAGTTTACCTTGCCTTAAAGTCACCTAGGCTAAGCAGATGGAGTCTCTTAAGTTAATTGGGATTCTGAGATCTTTCATTGTTATTCAATATCTGCATCATATATTGAAGTATGTGAGTTCAATTCTTATTTTTGGCTGTGTATTTCTAGCTTCCTTACTGTTGTGAGTTGACCAAATCTATCCCAGAAATGAGTAAGAGACAGACTCTTAACAGCTTGTGGGGCTTCATTCACTGGCTAGTGTCAACCAGTACTCTCCAATACCACTGAAAGTGGAAGGTGGGAGCAGCCCCGATCAGCTCTGTTCAGGAGTGTTTAAGCAATGATCCTCCAATCAGCTAAGACAGCACTGGCACATGATATGAACCATTCAATCAATTAAGCTTACACTAGTGCACAATACAAATGATCCAATCAACTATAGTGGCATGGAACACAGATGCGCAGCTTAATTAGCATCACACACTTTAAACTATCCTACCAGAAAGAGCTACTTCCTGTCTAGTAGCAAACAGCTAAACCAGGCAAACGGGTCCTTCCAATTCCATTTGCAGAATCTAATTTGGGGCAATCAGCTTACAGAATGAGCTGTAAATGAAAAGCGAGATCTCATCCTGGAATGAGATAATTTTCTTGTGATATGTGCTCTCACATTCCTGGGACTTTCCGAAAGCCCACGGTCTTTTAAAGAACCTGAGTTTATGGAAAATCCCTGGAAATGTTTTAGATCTAGCTTTACTGTAACCTTTTTACTGTCTGTGCTGTCACACTGACGACACAAACTCTGGGAGGTAGTGGTGAAGGTTCCAGTAACTGGGTCCCTGCCCCATAACAGAAAAGAGCTGGATTGAATTCTCAGCTTTTGCCTTAAGCCTTTCTCAGTACTGGCTATTGTGGATATTTCGGGGCAAAGGTGGGGGTGCAAGTGAAAGAGTTGTTTGGATTTCTTTCCTCTCGAAAAAAATGAATAATTTTAAGTTCAATTTATTGCAAATTAACCAAAGAGTAAGATTCCAAAAACATATTAAAATTGATGTGCTTCCACTTTTCAGTTTATTTAATAAAAATAAAAATTTAAAAAAGGAAAATATTTATTTACCCATTTTGGTTTTATTTGAGAGAGAAAGAGAGAGAATCTTATGCTCACTGTTTCACCCCGCAAACACCTGTAACAGCCAGGGCCATGCGAGAGTGAAGACAGCAGTCTCAATTTTGGTCCCTTGTGCAGGTGGCAGGAAGCCGTGTACCTGAGCCATCACCTGCTTCCTCTAGGGGTCGAAGCTTGATTAGATGCACCAGAACAGACAGAACTCAACCTAAACAGTCTGAAAAGCAATACAGGCATGGCTGCATTGCTGCACCAGATACTCAACACTGATCCTAGAGTTTTAAATAATATGAAATGAATACTAATAGGTTTAAAACCAAAGGAAAGTTTTTCTTAGGTATCCACAATTTGCTTTTTCTCTTTCAAAGCCATTATATAGAAGCTTCATATGTGTTTCATTATAGTCTGAAAAGATCATGTTTAATTTAAGGGAAATGAGATGTGTGTGCATTTTAAAATTATTTTAAGCATTTATATTATGGAATACAATGTAATGATTTGATATATTTGTTCAATGTGTGATGCTCAAACAAACTTAATTAGCATTCCCACATCCTTAAACACTCTGTGAACAACTTTCCCATTAATACTCAATGATCTCACATCTTTAATGGGTACAACATGATACCATAACAAATACATACAATGTGAACTGATCAAATCGAGATAGTCATTGTTTTCTTTTCCTCATCACCACTCTATGTTCACAGTCCCTGAGCTTTCTTCCACTTGTTCAGAAAATATATGGAGTTGTTATGAATTATGTTCATACCTGTCTGCTGGAGAATGCTGCAATGTATTCCTTTTGCTTGTGTTTTGGTGTCTACTATCTGCCTTACATCTATTTCCCCTTTCCTTACCCTTCTCAGTCTCTAGTAATTACTAATCTATATTCAGATCTATGTTTTTAAGTTTCATATACAAAACGAATCTATTATATTTGCCTTTCTGAATCTGTCCTATTTCACTTGATATCATCTAGCTCCATCCATTGTCATACAAATAATATTTTTATAGCTAAGTAATAGTCCACTTGTATATATTATATGTATTTATACCATATTTTATTTGTTCATTCATTGATATGTGTCTAGATTGATTCCATATCTTGGATAATGTGACTGGTACTGCAATAAACAGGGATGTGCAGTTGTATCTTTCATAAGCTGGTTTTATTTCGTCTGGGCATATACCCAAAAGTTGGATACCTGGATCTTATGCTAGATTTACTCTTATTTTTGAAAGGAAACTACATATTGTACTCTGTGAAGTAACTTGCACTTCCACCAGCCATATATAAAGTCTCCCCTTTTTCTATATCCACATCAACATTTTCCCTCTTTTTTCTAATAATCATTCTAACTGGAGGGCAATATATCTTTGCGGTTTTCATTGGTGTTTTCCAGATTATTACTGATTGAGCTTGAATACTGTTTCACAAATATGTTGACCATTTAAAACTCTTTTGGAGAGAGTCCCATTTATGTCATTTTCCATTGGATGGTTTATATTCTGGCTACTGAGTTTTGCCTTTGAGTTCCATATTTATTCTGGGTATCAATCATTTCTCAGATGAATACTTTATGAAAACTTCTTCCCATTCTTTAGGATAGTCAATTTCTTAACAATGTACGTAATTGTGTTTGGGGACTTACTTTCCATTAGTTTTGCTGTGTATGGTTTTATTTAATAATTACATATTTTTTAAGATTGGCAAATTCATTGTAATAAAAAATCATGCAAACAGAATTTTGAGCTGTGAATATTCTTTAATGAATCTTTTATATATACACCATGAAACATCAAAATGGCCACACACAAACGTTTTAAGTGGAAACATGAAGATTAAGATACTAGCCCTTTTTTTTTGCTCCTGTTACACTTGATGGAAGAAGGTTTGAATGACAGCCAGAGTAGCAATGTCTTCATTCCTTGTCAAGAAACCATAATTTACATTTTTATGAATATTTCAACATACTGATTAGGAAAAATGCCCTAGCATCAATAATGAAGACTTGTCACAGAACTTCAGTTAAGTTGTTGAGCTGGAGAGAGAATGTTTTCATTTTGGCCTCTCTGTGGTTCAGTTATATAATTTAAAAAATACAAAATGCCCACAATGGGAATTTTTAGTGTATGTTGTGGCTGAAAGAAGTTACGCAAATTGTGAGCATAAGTAATGTAGCAGCCTAGCTAAGGACTGGAAGAGAACTGGCAAAACAGCAGGACATGGGAGTTATGCATTAGTTAATGAGAAAATCTTTAGAGCTCTAACATGATGTTTAAAGGGATTTATACATTTGGTACCTTATTATTGGGAAACTATCTAAAAGTCCATGTTTGTTAACATCAGTAACGTATGAAATTCTATAAGCAGCAAAGCATGCCCATTCCTAGAATGTGATTTTCAAATTATTTTTCATGTGTCACAATTATTTTTGTCACTTGTTTTCACACAGTTAAGCTATATACTTGTGAACATTTGCAAAGTAAATATCTGGCTCCTATTTCAGTGGCTAGGTAGAGTGATAAATAATGAGAGAGAGAGAGAGAGAGAGATGCTCCTTTCACTTGTTTAACTCCAAAGCAGCTGCAATGGCCAGGACTGGCCCAGGTAAAGGCCAAGAGCCTGGAACTATTTCCTAGACTCCTATGTGGGTGTCAGTGGCTCAAATATTTGGGCCACTACCTAGTGGTTCTAAGAATTTACAATAATAGGAACCTGGATTGGAAGAGGAACAACCTGGACTCAGACTGGGACTCACAAGAATTGGTTTAAGGAAACCCCCTGCACCAAAACTGTGGTCCTCTTTAATCATGTTTAAGGAAGGGACTTTTAAGATCAGTAGTTTATTTTCTCTTGAGTATCTTGACTTCAAGTAATGATTATTTGAATGATTAATGGGCAGGGGTATTTTTGCAATAGCTAGAATCAAAGGATGCTCCAGTTTGCCCGGGACAAATGTAAACCTTAACTATTAATAGCATGTCTTCAAAATCTCCAGAAAAAAAAGCTCCCCAAAATTTTATAAGTTGGGATAACTGATTTTGTTGTCACCTTAATGGTAACTTCATGCTCAAAGTAGAGCATGTTAAGCCTCCGCCTGTTGCACAAATATCTCATATGTATAATGGTTCAAGTCCCGGCTGCTCCATTTCTGATTCAACTCCCTGCTAATCGCCTGGGAATGCAGTGGAGGATGGCCCAGATACTTAGGCTCCTGAACCCCACATAGACAGGGAAGATACTTCTGGCTCTGGACCTGCTCAGCTCTGGCTATTGTTGCTACACAGGTCTCTTTCTGTCTCTCCTTCTTTTCTCTGTAACTCTTCAAATAATTTTTTTTTTAAAAAAAAGGAGTATTTCTAAGTTTGAATGAATGATTGCAAGTTCCTGTTAAAATTGTAACTGAGGTAAAGAGCATGGCTCTTCCCTGACTCTGGGTTGCTACAGCAAAGTACTGTGGGTTGGGTAGTTTATGAAAAAAAGAAATTTCTTTCTGCAATATGGAGACTAGGAAGTTGACAATTGTGGTACTGGCAGGTTTGGAGTTTGATTGAGAGCCCACTTTCTAGTGTATATATTGTGCCACCTTTCACTGTATACTCATGCATGAGTAGAATGTACTCTGGGGTGTCTTTCATACAGCATTTATCTCAAGCATGAGAACCTCCCCCCTTGGCCTAATCACCTCCTTACAGGGTCCACCTCCCAATACTCTCACATCGTGCGCTTAGTTTCCATTTGTGAATTTTGGAAGAATACGCACTTTCAAACAACAGCTGCGCTCACGATTGCATTTCCTTTCTTTTAGCATTTTTTTCCTGAGACTCAGTTATTGCTGTTTTTTTTTTTCACTTGTGTATTTAAAAAAAAAATCTGTGGCTAAGTTTTTCCATGGCATCTAACATGCTTCAAACTGTCTAATCACATTAAATTAGGATTCATATTTGTTTGGAGCTTTAGATATTTAAGTCTAATCGACTTGATGCTGCACTTTATGTGTAACTGCCATCTTGAGCAATGCTGTGGGCATTAGCAAGGAATCCCCTTCTCTCTCTGCTGAATACAATTTCATTAGTTTTTCTTTCATGAGTTTTATTAAAACTCAAGGATACAAGGGAGACAGAATATTTGAGGCATTTGTTGTGTGAAAACATATCCAAATAAGTAATTTGAGAGTATGTGGAATTCCAAATGGAAACTATTTGCCAAGGAATCTCAAAAATTGTCTTCTAGTTTCTGCTGATATTCAGAAATCAGAAGCAACGTTTATTCTTGAGCATCTGAGTGCAGCCAATTTGTCTTTTCCTTTGGAAATTTCCCTGTGGCCTTGGAATCCTGAATTTTATGACTGTTTTGTGTTAGTCTTCAGATACTCTTCTTGTTGTTGTACTAAACAATTAATAGACCTTTTCCAATTGAAGAATAAATAACTTCACATCCCAGGAAATACTGATAGATTATTCCTTTGATGAATTCGTAATATTTATTTTTATCTTTTCATTAGTTGAATCGGGCCATTACATTGATAAGATGTAGCACCTCATAACAAACACATTTAATATTCTTTTACAAATAATTTCTGAGAGCCTCACGCAATGCCTGGCAGCAGATTTTTGCAATAAAGACAAATGTGCTGAAGAAATGATAACTGATCATCTCATGTAAATAATGAAAACCGAATTTTTCCATATCCTTACTTTCTTTTCATAATGGTTTTCTTCCTTACCCTGGCACAGATTGTCTTAAAGGGAACGTGATGGACATATTCAGACCAAGTGATTATATCCTTCCCTCCCTGAGGCACATTCTACCTGGCAGCTGTTTACTGGAGCTTTATTCTAATATTTGAATCTTTAGGAGCTACTTTTTTCACTCCTTTGGCTTTTATGCACTATAGTATTAAATGATGATCTCTAACAGGCCATGCATTTTTGAAAGGCATCCAACTGGTACCTTTGAAAAAAGTCTCAAAGTTTTAGTTTACATAGCACTATAATTGTCTTGAAAGCAATAGCTATTTGCACAGAAGAGATGATCTGTATCTGAACAGGGCCTGAAGGTGACAGCAAATATGATTCCCAAAAGATTATCTCATACTCTAGTTTTCTTCCATTGGAAGCTTAGTACCTGGAGTGGGCATTGTATTGTGGCACAGTGGGGAAAACCACTCCTCAGAATCCTTGCATCTCTGAATATTGATTCAAGTCCTGGCTATTCTTAGTCTTCTGATTTATTTTAAAGTCAGTTACAACTGAAGGGGGGATGGAAGACAGGGAGGGAAAAGAAGAGTAAGAGAGAGGAAAGAGAGAGTGGAATCAGAGTGAGAGAATTGGCGAGAGGCATGGGGGTGTCAGGGGAGCGGTGGAGGAGAGAAAGGGAGAGAGAGAAAAAGAGAGAGACAGAGAGAGAGCCTTCAACTTCTGATTCACTCCCAGATGTCTGCAATGGCCAGGTCAGGGTCACACTAATCCCAGGAACCTTGAGCATTTTATGGATCTCTCATGTGGGAGTGGCAGTGACTCAAAAACTTGGCTCATCCATCTTGCACTGATTTTCTCTGGCAATTAGGGAGCTGGATTGGTAGTTTAACAGGTCGTAAACCAACATTCATATGTGATGCCACAGGTGGTAGTTTATCTGCCATATCACAATGCCAGTTCCCAAATACTCTTATTTCTGCTCCTGTTTCTTACCATGAAAACACTGGAGGAAGTAGTTGATGGTTCAAATGTTTGATTTCCTACCACTCATATAGGAGACCTGGATGGTCTTCCTGGCTTCTGGTTTGGAATTTCAGAATTTTTTGTTCATTGACAGAAGAAACCCAAACCAAATAATTATGGAGTGGCATAAAATTGCCTCTTGTGTCACCATGGTTTGCTATTTGACAACCTATTTTGTTTACACTTTAATAAAGACACACTTTCACACAGATACAGAAATATTCAGGTTCTCAGGTGATGCATAAGCATCCAGTAAGTAAGGAAGACCTTTTACATGGTGGTATACCATTCAGAAATGCTTTAAAAGAGAATTCCATCAACAGATGACTGAATGAAGACAAGGTTGTGTATATGCACCAAGAAATACTACTTAACCATATAGAAGAATGAAATCTTATGTTTTGCAGCAAAATGGATACAATTGGAAACCATTATATGCAATGAAATGATCCATACACAAAAAGACAGATGTTTTTCCTGATCTGTGGAAATGAATACAGAGAGCACAAAAGATATAATCTGGGCAATATTTGACTACTGCTTAAAGCCTTTGTTTATACTCATAAGCAGAAATAGGAAATTTTCTTTCTATTTGCACAGTGGTGAAAACTTTTCTTACTATAGTGTTAAATCTGTGATGATAAAATGTAATAAAAGTACGCCTTTGTAAAAATAAATGAGAGATTCGAGGAAGGAGGAGGTGAGTGGAGAATACAGTCAGGAAGACGAGTAGGGTGGGAAGTATCTGTGCTTCCGAGTCTTCAGGGTGAACTACGTAACATTTGTTCACTTTATATAAATAAAAGGTTTTTTTTAAGAGACCAATGGATAGATTCCTGAGTTCAAAGAAGCTTACATAAAGCATAAAGATATAACTAACAAAGCTCCTCTTGGAAACACATTACAGTGAAACTGCAGAACATCAAAGACAGAAATTTCTAAAAGTCAAAACTAAAGGTGCTGGCACTGTGGTACAGTGGGTTAAGCTTTCATCTCTAGTACTAGTGTCCCATGTGGGTTTCACTCTCAGCTGCTCCACTTCAGATCTAAGTCCCTGTCGCTGAATCTGGAAAAGTAGTATAAGATGGCCCAAGTGCTTGGCACCTAATACCCATATGGGAGATGCAGATGGAGGTCCTGGCTCCAGCTTGGCCCAGCCCTGGTCATTGTCACCATTTGCGGAGTGAACCAGTATATGGAAGACTGTCTCTGTGTATCTCTTTCAATCTCTGTGTGTCTCTTTTCTCTCTCTGTAGCTCTGCTTTTCAATTGAACAAATCTTTAAAAAAAATAAGAGCTACATTGAAAGTTAGAAAAGAGTAAGGGCAATAATGTTAAAGGGTTGAAGGAAAATAGTTGTCAACCTAGAAGTCCAAACATACTGAGATATGCCCATTTCCAATGAGCAGTGTGAAATGAAAGTATTTTTAGACCACACTAAAGGAAATCTACAACATGAACTTCAGGCAGGAATGCGATCCAAATGTAATAATAACCACAACAAGTGTCTTTTTTTCTTTTGAGGAAATTTTTAAAGATTTATTTATTATTTTTATTACAAAGTCAGATATACAGAGAGGAGGAGAGACAGAGAGGAAGATCTTCCGTCCGATGATTTACTCCCCAAGTGAGCACAATGGTCGGAGCTGAACCGATCAGAAGCCAGGGTCCAGGAACTTCTTCCAGGTCTCCCACGCGGGTGCAGGGTCCCAAGGCTTTGGGCCATCCTCGACTGCTTTTCCAGGCCACAGGCAGGGAGCTGCTAGGGCTGAGCCAGATTGGAGCCAGGAGCTTAACCTGTATCTCTCATGTGGTTGCTAGAAACCAAGGACTTGGGCAATCTTCTGCTGCATTCCCAGGTGTGTTCACAGGAATCTAGGTCAGTAATGGAGCAGCCTGGACACATACCAGTGCCTATATGGGAGGTCAGCATTGCAAGCAGCACCTTAACTCACTACAGTATGACGTTAGCCCCAACATTTACCTCTGAAAATGAGTTAGGCAGTGTTTTCCTCATTTCCATTTTTTCAGAAGCATTTTACAAGGATCAGTATTAACCATTTCTTCAATGTTTTGTCAAATTCACCAGTGAAACCATCTATCTGGTCCTGGGCTTCTCCAGTTTTAGACTGTTGTTGACAGTACTTCTCCCTCATCAACATTTAAGGCTATGCTAATATAGAACACGATGAAATTGGCATAATCATAGGCAATAAGAAGTATTTATTCAAGTAAGTTAATACTTTAATATTTTAAATTATTAAATTAATACCATGAAGTTTTATTGCAGTGTTTTTATTGAAGGGAAGGAGTCTTACAGATATTTTTGCACTTTTATACCACTTTTAAGCCAAAAACTCTGGGAAATAGAGCAATTATTATTTTCCCTGATTGTCAAATTCTGTGTCTTGTCTATATTCATGTAGCTGCTTAAGACCATACAAATGAAAGGATTATAAGAATTATGTAAAGATAAATAAGGTTTGTGGACCGATGTACTGCTTGATACTTCCAATTAAATTATAGTATTTTGCTTGTTATTTTTCTTTCCATGAAATAAATCTGCGTCCAAAATGTTTTCCTATGTGTTAATTCATGATATTGTATAGGAAGAGGTTATTTAGGCTTTATATCCAATTGTTTTCTTCAGAGCTCTGATGAGTGTGATAGTGGTAGAGCATGGGACAAGAGTGAAGAATGCAAAAGGAACCACTGGACGCAATTCAGGCTTTTATAATCCACCTTCCCATGAGAAATAACTTCCAAGGGCATGCCCTCAGTTATCTAAGGACCTTCCCTTTAAACCTACCTTCTAAACATAATTAAGTTTCCTTCTCTCATAGAAGCATTATCTTAAGACTTTGGGATTTAAAATCCTGCAAGAATTTAGGAACCAAATCATGTTAAGATAATGGAAAATAACATATATTTTGCCATTCTTTTTTAAAGATAAATTTATTTTTACTGGAAAGGCAGACTTACAGAAACAGAAAAATCTGACCCCTGTTGACCTACTCCCCAAATGGCTGCAGTCACCAGAGCTGAGCTGGCCCTCAGCCTCCTGGAGCCAGGAGACTCTGCCATGTCTCCCAGGTTGGTGCATGACCCCAAGGCTTTGGGCCATCCTCTGCTGCTTTCCCAGGCCACAAGCAGGGAATTAGATGGGAAGTAGAGCAGCTGGGACATGAAATGCCACCCACATGGAATACCGGTTGCAACTTGAGGATTTAACCAATTGAGCCATGGCACCACCACCCATCATTATTTTCTAAACAGTACAGTTTAATAACTATTTACATAATCTTTCCATTTTACCAGATATCACGTATGTGGGTCAAATGTACTAACAGGTCATTTTACAAAAGAAATGAGCAATGTTAGATTTAGGTATTCTCAGGCTGTCCTGGAATTGATTCCCCATGGATAGTGAGGGATCATTGGTTTCCTCTTCTTTGCTACTTATAAAGTTGGACTAGGGTCTTCAAGTAACTCTATCTAGTTTTATGAATTTTTTAGTTGTCTGATCACCACATGGTTATAGCCAATGTATTCGAATAAAAAAATGTACTCACAAAGCTTAAGTATATAATCAATTCTTTCTGGAACCATAGCAAACACTGCATATATTTTGCCATATTAGTCCTGACTGCTAAAAGTACAGTACTTGATATGTGCCAGGTTCTATCACAAGCAGTTTAAAGGTATTACCCAATTTCATCTCCAAATAAAACCTTACAAAATAGTTGTTTTATTATGTCTGTTTTACAGAGGGGATAGCGGTAGTACATCAAGATTAAGTACTTGATCAAGGTCACAATTATAAGAGAGGTAGTCTAAATGCAGATGCCATGTGCTATGCCACTAATTCTTTATTGCCGGATTTCAACTGATAAAAAAAAAAAAGTGCACATGAGTAATCCCAGATGGCTGTAATCCTTAGTCTTAGAGATTCCACATTTCTCTCACTGCTACAGATAATGATAAAATAATTAATCCTATAACCACACCCAGATTTAATTTTCACCAATTTGCTTGTTTGGAACTGTAGTGTAAAAGATTAATCACAAAGTTTCACAAAAACGAATTTCAATGATGCTGTGCAAACTTGATTCTTTAAGCCTGGAATATCAAATGAGAAAATTTGGTCCTGCTTTGCTGGCTTCCTGATGTGATGGCTATCCTGAGTGATTATTAGAAGTCAGGGCTATAGATCGCATTAGAGTGTTTGCAGCTGTTTTGGACACAAACAGTAACAGCAGAGGCGCACATGGGACAAAAGAGCCTTCAGGAAAATTCCACTGACACAGAATTACTTTGTTAGAATCAGTGACTTTGGAAAGTAGAGAGCTTAGTTGCTCTCAGGACAAGTAAGTTTGGGTGTCTGAGGCCTTAGAGAGGGAAGGAGAAAAAGAAGAGCCAAAAATCAAACCAGGACGCATGTCTGGGAGATGTTAGAATGCTTAAAGAATCTGAAGAGACCAGAGCAGTCTTTACAGTAGTGTTAAGAGAACACTGTGTAACCAGAAGGCATAATATGTCAAAGGCACAAACAGTCAAGCAGGCCAAGTGTGGAAACACCAGACTAAGAAAGTAGTTGAGAACTTGATATCACTCCTGACTCATTTGGAAGCGTCTTTACTTTGCATACTTTACCATAATATATTTTGGCTTTAGAGTGATTATTAAATGACAAGTGCTAGATTAAATAATTTTTAAAGACTTTTCTAGCTACTGTTCTATGAATCTGTGATTTGTAGTTTCATTAAAAACTTAAAATTCTCATTTTCTTTGTACTTTGCAATAGAGTCACTGTAAGGTTTTTGGCATACTGCTCAGTTAAGGGAATTGAATTATTACCAGACAGACCACATCACCTGGAAATGCTAGCATCCTACCACAGGAACTCAATTAATCTTAAAAGTCTTACCTTTGACTTTTCCCAAGTGACTTTGAAATTTGTGATCCTGTCAGCCAGTATTTACTTACTTTCCACAATGTGTGTGGACACTGGGTAAGGCATTTGGGATAGAAAAGATGAATAAAACCACCACAGCTTTAAAGGCAATCACAGTGTAGTGGTACAGATATAAATGGACATAAAGATATAAATGGACACACGGAAAATACCATGATAAAAATATGCATAGGATATTAGGAACACAGAGAGGAAGAAGTGTATAAACATACTTTGCAGTGATCTTTTTCCAAGAAGAGACTCCGCTTTATACAGTTCTTCAAGCTGAGGTGTGTGTACTTGTGGGAGAGTGCTGGGCAGAAAGAATATGCCAAAGACAATAGTGTGAACAGAGAAGCAGATGTATTTTTGTCTGATCCATTCTTTTTTTTTCCCATTTCTTATTTTATCCATGTGTTTTTCCTTCATTCCAACTATGTGGTGGAACTTTTAAACAATATTACATTGCCCTTTGGCCATAGGGTTAGACATATGACAGAGACAAAACCCATCATGATATTGCATCCCTCTGGTCATAGCAGTTCAAGTTAAGGGATGGTATAAGACTCAATCCAAATCAATCATATTTCCCCCCGAGGCTTTTATAATCCAAAATAGCAAGTGAACAACTGGGTCACAAAGTCTAGGAGTCTGGAGTGAGACTATGTCAAAAAATATGCTCTATCATTTATTAAGTATGTTAACTCAGATCAGTTACTAAATTCTTTTGTAGGTTAATTTTCTCATTTGTAAAATGAATATCATAATAATACTTATAATGCAGTATTGCTGTGAAGACTAATATATTAATGCCTATGAAGCATTTGAGATACTTAGGGGACATAGTAAGTGGCTATTAAATGTTTTGGTATTTTTTAATTGCCCATGCTCCTATATTTGCTACATGCTACTGACTACTCCTTAGTAGATATTTACATTGGGATACTGTAAGCTTTGAGTCACTGCTAGAGTAAGTTTTCTCAGTATTGGCACTCTTAAAATTTTGGATAAGATCATTCTTTTTGGTTGGTGGTTTGTCCTGTGCAAGTTAGTCATGTTTCTGGCCTCTACTTATTAGATGCCAGTTTCATCACTCCAGTTCAACAACCAGAAATAGCTTGAGAAATTCTCAGATGTTTCCTTAAGGTCCACAGTGCCTCTCATAGAAAACCACTATAATCACTTTACCTTCCAGTTGGAGAGCACCATCTTCCATTGGAAAGAATTAAGTCAGATTGTAATGAACAAGATATGGGGACGTTTAGGAGACTTTCTCTGGGCAACCACTCCTTTAGTTGGAACTAGATCCCCTAAATCCTTCTGCTCCATGTAGGTCATCTTCTGATTCTCATTATTTTTCCATTAAAAATCATTTGTTTTTTTGAATTAGCTTACCTATGGTTCTACCTATTGTTTGCAACTGGAACAAATCTAAATAATGATGCATTGGGTTATCATTATCGTGTGTGCATGTGTGTTTATTTCCTGTATCCCACATGAAATATCTGCCATGCTCACTATTGTATTTCCAGAATCAAAAATGGTGATTGGAACATAAGAGACATTAAATAAACAGAGATTGGTCAGTTAAGAAATTGTAAATATTTGTATATCACTAGAGTTGATTATGTTCGAAAATGTAACAGCATACATTATAGAAGCAATTGAATATTATTGGAAGTGATCGAGTAACAATAATCATTCCAGGAGCAGTCAAACAACAATAATCAGAAACTCTCACCTTAGGCTTTAATTAAATAGATCATCTTTAACAAGATCTATATGACAATGTAGGTCACTTATCATCAAGCATATAAGAGATAAATTTTATTTATTTTTTATCCTTTTTGTCTTTTATTTGTGATTTTATAGGTCAGCATTTAAGTGATATTTCAAATGAAAACATCACAATCATAAAACATTGGATAATTTGGCTCTCTGGGAAACTTTATCATTACTTTTTTTAATTGCATTTCATTTTATGACATTGTTTCATAGGCTCTGAGGTTTTCCCCACTCCTCCCCGTATCCTCCCCCCATGGTGGATTACTCCACCTTGTTGCAGTATTACAGTTCAAATCCAGTCATGCTTCTTTCTTTGCAAGCATGTACCATGCATAGAGTCCAGCATCTTATCATCCAGATGAATTCAACGGCTTCTATCCTCCTTAAAATGGCTATAGAATACTATTCAGCTGTCTCGTGTCTATTTTCATTTTTGTATTTAACAGTTTATTGTATTGAAGCATTATTTTTACTGAACTTGGCAGATTTTAGGATAGTCCAAATTGGCTTATAACTTTAACAAGGCATATGTCAACAGTTGAGGCACAGAACAGTTTTAGGAGGGGTGTGCAGGAAATCTTCAATACCCCAGTGAGGAATAACTTATTTTCGTGTCCTACCTAGTAAGGTATATGTGAGTCCCCGCTGACCGTTTCCTGTCTGGTTCTAAGCTTTCCTTGTTGTTCTCTGTCTATCCATTCGAATTTTGTTTTTTTTTTTTTATTTTTTGGGGGGTGGGCTCCAGGGTGACCCTGATGGTCTTTGAACAGAGGGATTCAAAGTTGGAGCTAAGTAAGGACCAGAGAAAGCTCCTCTCCCTAGTCCTCAAGGGAGTTTACTGTTCTTCTGTTTCTGCAGACCGCTAAGGGCTCCTTGCTGTAGTTCTGATGACATTTGACCCTGTGAGGAAGGATGTGTGCATATTCCAACCCATGTAGAAGATTCAAATGGGAGTAGATGGCCTTAAGAGATAAATTTTAGTTGATAAAATTCACGGTGTTGCGGCCCGGTGCGGTGGCGCTGTGGTTAAGGTCCTCGCCTTTCGTGCCCCGGGATCCCATATGGGCGTCAGTTCTAATCCCAGCAGCCCCGCTTCCCTTCCAGCTTCCTGCTTGTGGCCCGGGAAGGCAGTCGAGGACGGCCCAAAGCCTTGGGACCCTGCACCCACGTGGGAGACCTGGAAGAGGCTCCTGGCTTCAGATTGGCTCAGCTCCAGCCGTTGCAGTCACTTGGGGAGTGAATCATCGGACGGAGGATCTTCCTCTCTGTCTCTCCTCTCTGTATATCTGCCTTTCCAATAAAAATAAAATAAATCTTTAAAAAAAAATCACGGTGTTATAAGGAGGGAACTGTTAGAAGTAACATACAAGATCCATTTGCTGCTACAGCAAGCGATTCTATAGTACAACAAAGAAGTAGAGGCCTCAAGACCATTTAATCTTATATAATCTGACAACAACCTCTGCCGTCCTACCTTATTGCATCCTCTGTAAATGATTTTTACATGCAAGCTTCTAATATGTACATCTGCCAGAAATGTAGAATGCATATATGTATGCTTTTTAAAATTTTTTGCCTCCTTCCTTTTGCAAAGTTTTTTTTTAAAGATTTATTTTATTTCTATGCTGATCCGAAGCCAGGAGCCTCTTCCGGGTCTCCCACGTGGGTGCAGGGTCCCAAAGCTTTGGGCCGTCTTTGACTGCTGTCCCGGGCCACAGGCAGGGAGCTGGATGGGAAGCGGGGCTGCCGGGATTAGAACTGACGCCCATATGGGATCCCGGGCGTGCAAGATGAGGACCTTAACCACTGCGCCATCGCGCCGGGCCCATCCTTTTGCAAAGTTTTAACCCAGGTGACATAAAGGCAGTAATTGAAGGAGAGAATAAGAGAATAGGAGGAAGAGACAGACTATAAAAATATACACAGTATTTAAAATAGATAAGTGGTTGATTAGGATTCTGGAGGCAAAGAAGAAACAATCATAGCTGATTCCTAGTATTCTGGTTGTGTAATGGGGAAGAACAGTGACAGCAAATGCAAGAGAGAATACAGAAAAAGATGCAGGAGCTTGTATTATCTTGCTTTTTAATTAATTGATTGATTTGAAAGAGAGACATGATTCCCATATATGAGCTCACTCCTGAAAAGTCTGCAATACCTGGGGTTGAATCAGGCTGAAGTCAAGAGCCAGCAATTCCATGTGAATTAGCATGAGTGACAAAGACACATGTACTTGGACCATCATTGCTACTTTCAAGGCTGTGCATTAGCAGGGGTCTGGGTAGGGAGCAGAGCAGTACTCAAACCCAGGAATTCTGATATGAGGTGTAGGTAACCCAGGTGACTTTTTTTTTTTAAGATTTATTTATTTTTATTGGAAAGGCAGATATACAGAGAGGAGGAGAGACAGAGAGGAAGATCTTCCGTCTGATGGGTCACTTCCCAAGCAGCTGCAACGATCAGAGCTGAGCCAATCCGAAGTCAGAAGCCAGGAGCTTCCTCCGGGTCTCCCACGTGGTTGCAGGGTCCCAAGACTTTGGGCCGTCCTTGGCTGCATTCCCAGGCCACAGGAAAGGAGCTGGATGGGAAGCTGAGCCACCAGGATTAGAACTGGTGCCCATTTGGGATCCTGGTGCATTTAACCACTATGCTATTGTGCCAGACCCAGCCCAGGAAACATTTTAACCACTACAATAATTGCCAATGTCATGGATTTATTTCTTGATTTTTTTGTTTTATTTTTATTTTCTTTTCCTTGGTTTCCTTATTTGCCCTGTTTCCTTTGCTTGCCAACTTCCAGTTTAACAATCTGACCTTCTGGCTGACTTCTCTGGTGCTATGGTAAACAGTTACTTTTCTGTTCACTTCATACTATGTCTACCCATAAATCATTTTGACAATAAGGAAAATTAGACAATACTTCAGCTAAATCAAAACTGGCTATGGAAATTGACATAAAATAATATTAAATTGCAATTACTTGTTGGTGATTTATTAAACTTATCAACATCACAATAAAAAGTAAACTTGATTGCCAATTCACATAAACACTGTTCTGGACCCCATGGAAACAAGAACCCAGAGAAAGGAACCCAAGAAAGGGTGCTGATTTTAGAGTTTGAATGCTACTATCTATTCCCCTTCTGCTCCTATTAGATGTGTGACTTTGAGCTAGAGGTAAGAACCCTGGGACGTCTTTCAATTCCATCCATAAAGTGGGAACATTAGCCTAATACAGACATTGTTCAACTATCATTTTAAGTAGCATAGAAAATCTGAGTAGAGTAGCTGATATATAGCAACCACTGAATAGATGTTGGTTGCAATGGAAATACAATTGCAGTTGTGTTGTCTCAAGAAGTTTGTTGTCCATTTTATATGTATTTTATATCCATTTGAGCCTCTCACATCTTTTTTTGATTATCAGTTCTGAGAGCATGGAGAGCATAAAGATTGCAAATGTTTGTGTCTCATAGTCTTAGAACAGCATTCCTGAAAAATTAGAAGTGTAAGTAAGGATAACATTTAAAGCTTTTTTTTTTTTACTTACTTAAGTAATCTGATAAATAAGATTAAAAAAAAGAAGCAGACTCATTCTGAATGGCAACGTTAAAAATGATGTATCATAAATAAGCAGATAAATTATGTTAACTAGCTAAAGTACAGAACCAAGGATGTAAATTGATTTGGATGATTGGGTAAAAGCTTTAAAAACCAAATTCACATGTTATACAAGCATATTGTTAGGAGAATTTCCTATAGATTTGATTATAATGAACTCCCTGTGTTTTAATAAAGCTTGACCTTTATTAATATGACCTTTATGATTTCAAAATTGCTCCAGATGTTATGAAAAAGAAATATAGCTACATTATTTTTCCCATCATATAATTTTCTTAAAATGTGTATAAGTGCTTCTTCATCTGATTTTTAAATATTTATTTACTTTTTTCATTATAAAGGCAGATTTACAGAGAGAAGGGAGTACAGAAATAAAGATCTTCCATTTGCTGGTTCACTCTCTAAGTGGCTGCAACAGCTAGAGATGAGCTGATCTGAAGCCAGGAACCAGGAGCTTCTTCTGGGTCGCCTATGCAGGTGCAACTCCCAACACTTTCATCCACCCTCTGCTACTTTCCCAGGCTACAAGCAGGGAGCTGGGAGGGAAGTGGGACAGCTGGGACACGAATTGGTGCCCTTATAAGATCCCAGTGTATGCAAGGTAAGGATTTAGCACTGGGCCCTCAATTATTTTTGTTATATTAAATCAGAAACTGTTAAAAATGAAACTATGTATCATAAATAGTCTTTGCTGTCAGGAAATCAGGGAGACTAAATTTTTGATGGAGCATGTTTTATAAAGAGTCTAACTTAAGGAAAAATTATATATTTTTTCTAACTTTTTAGAACCCAAATAGATGGGATTTTGTAAAGTGCAAATGTATCTATTGCATAAAAACCTGGGTAAACTCTGCAGAATAAAAAATGCCAATAAAACAGATGGTAATGATGCCTGTGTGGGCTTGTCCAAGTAATGCTTTTCAACATTCAGCAATAAATTCTCTGACCATACACATGGAAGGCCTGTGCTTGGCAGTGCTAACCAGTTGGCAAATTCTTTGTTGTCTACTCTCTCTGCTTTTGTACTCTTTCCCAGATTTCCAGCTGCTACTCTATCTATTGACAGCAGTAATGGTTATGCTACTCTCCCCAGATTTTCTTAGTTGAGATTACATCATAGAAGAGTAATATGTCATTTTCCCAAGGTTATTTTAATTCCTTAAGTTTGTGGATCAGGATCTGCTACCCTCCCCTCACAAATGCGCACCCTTAATTTGCATCACAGAGAATTTTAATAGAACATTGCACATCCATAGAACTACTAATCATATAATTAATCTTCAGTAGGCAGTTAAAAGTGAGAGCTGTGGGCAGAACTAACGACATTCCTCTTGACCTGTCTTCATTACCATCCAAGTCATGATCTCAGTCACTTCTCTTTCCCAGTCAGGAATATGGTCTGTAAAGGCCTTTATATCAGGAGCTCCCTACTTGGGATGGAAATTAAATCAATGGAGAAAGGTGGTATCAGCATAGACAGTTCTGTTAGCTGTACAATCATATCTAATTTATAAGCCAAGAAAACAAAACTATTAATATTAGTGACAACAAGAGGTAGAGTTAGCAAATTTGAAACAGTGTGTTATGTAAGGAAGATCTATACAGGTCAGGAAGAATACAGAAAACAATTTAGGAGAAGAGAAACAGGAGAATTAGTAGTCATATATATATATATATTTTTGGTTTAAAGGTACTGGAGGAAGAAATTTAGGGGAATAAAGAGGAAAAGAGGCTTCTATTGCACTTCTTACTTGGAATTATGAGAAGGAACAGATTTATTATTTGAATTTGGCACATGAGTAATTATATATACTTTGAGAATCAGAAACAGTTCCTGATCACCTAAGCATACACAATTTCTCTTTCCCTTGGTAAAGACGCCTAAGGCTTAAGAACTGAGACTTCAATAGGAGGTGATCTAAGTGGGGCAAGGAACAAAACTATAGTAATAAATACAGTGTGGCACTGGCATGAAGACAAACATAAATCAATGGAATTAAATAAAAAGCTCAAAATTAAATGTCATGTGTATGAGTTAAAGAATTTTTGACAAGGTTGTAAAGATCACTGAATGGAGAAAAGATAGTCCCTTCAAAAATGTCTGGAAAAAGAATGATACTCACATTCCAAAAAAATGACATTGGGCTCTTTTCTTATGCCATCTACAAAAATTAAGTCAAGATAAATCAAAATCCTAAATGTAGTGGCTAAAATTACAAAGCTGTTAAAGTAAACATAGGGGAAAATGAGATCAAGGAAAAAAAAAACTAGGTATTTTTAAATTCAAAACTTCCATGCATCAATAGAATTAAATGGAAAGCTATGGAATGAGAGAAAATATTTGGAAATTATATATGTAATAAGGGATTGATATCCATGATATAAAAAGAGCTCATACAACCTAATAAAAATAATAACAAAAAAATCCATAATTCAATACTGAATAAAGGTCTTGAACAGACAGCTCTCTAAAAAAGACATACAAATGGTCAGTAAGCATATTAAAATATTTTTAGTTTTTATTTTATTTTTAAGATCTATTTATTTTTATTTGAATGGCAGATTCATAGAAAGAGCAAGAGAGTAAGAGATCTTCTCTCTGTTGTTTCACTCTCCAAATGGCTGCAGTAACTGGAGCTGGGCTGATCTGAAGCCAGCAGCTTCCTCTATGTTGTCCACATGAGTACAAGGGCCGAGGACTTGGGCCATCCTCTGCTGCCTTCTCAGCCATTAATGGGGAGCTGGATCAGAAGTGGAGACTTGAATCAGCACCCATATTTAATGTTGGTGCCACAGGTGGAGGCTTGGCTTGCTATGACATGGCGCCAGTCTAAATTATTTTTAACATCAGTAATAATTAGTGTAAATAAAAAGCCGTGATAGATATCACTTCACATACACTAGGCTGATTATCATCAAACTAAATAAAACAAAATCAAGAACCATGTGTTAACAATATTAGCAATGATGGGGGAAATAGAAATTAGAGAAATTGGAAGGCTCGTATATGGGTGGTAAGAGCATAAAAGGGTATAGTAAAGCAAAAAACAGTGTTGTGAGAGTTGAAAAATTTTTTTTAAAAATACCAGATATTTATAGGATTTATGCTCCAAATTAAAAGCAAAGATCCAGATATTTATGTATCCATAATTATTCGTAGCAGTCAAAAGGTAGAAAGTCAAAATGTTCATTGAAAGATGAATGGATAGGGCCCGGCGCGGTGGCGCAGTGGTTAAGGTCCTCGCCTTGCACTCCCGGGATCCCATATGGGCGCCGGTTCTAATCCCAGCAGCCCCGCTTCCCATCCAGCTCCCTGCTTGTGACCTGGGAAAGCAGTCGAGGACGGCCCAAAGCCTTGGGACCCTGCACCCATGTGGGAGACCCAGAAGAGCTCCTGGCTACTGGCTTCTGATTGGCTTAGCTCCAGCCTTTGCAGCCGCTTGGGAAGTGACCCATCAGACGGAAGATCTTCCTCTCTGTCTCTCCTTCCTCCTCTCTGTATATCTGCCTTTCCAATAAAAATAAATAAATCTTAAAAAAAAAACCAAGATCTACTCTCCTTTGAGGTTTTCCTAAGGTTAACTCCCACCAACAGTGTCTCCTCACATCTTCTCCATGCCTAAATGTGTATCAATGCTTATGCACCTATGATGTGGAGCAGAAACTATTTCCTTGCTTTTGACAAAACTGTGTTCCCTTTTGTAGTACAACAATGACAGAAAAGATAAAAAGGAACCATTGAGAGCAGCCTTAGCTTCCTGCCTGTGTATTTGGAAGCAGCAGTAGGGGAGTCTCTGTGCTGCTACAACTCACTGGCATAGGAGATCTGGGTGGAGTTCCAGGCTGCTGACTTTGTTGCTGCTATTTGCGGAACAAACCAGCAGACTGAAAATCTGTTTTCCTCCTTCCCTCTCACTAGCTTATGCCTTTCAAGCAAATAAATCTTTACAAGGGAAGAGGGTATGGTCTACTTCTACCAGCCACAATTAAACATGGAGATTTTTTAAAGGGGAGTGACAGGGAGCGTGTAGTTAGATGCAGCCCTATCGCAGGTTCTTTGAGGTAGATTCCAAGAGCTAGGAAAGAGATTGGGAGAGATTCTGTTACAGTTTTAGTTTGGGATTCTGAAAGGAAAAGGCATTGAAGGATACTCTCTTACCAGAGTCTTGTTGGACTTTCCTGTTGTGAAAGATATTCAGAAGCAAGTGTTTCCTGTGAAGAGAGGTAGGGGTGAAGCTAAGGGTTCTAAATTGGGAGTTTTAGCAATGAGGACTGTGAAGAACAAAATAACATTGAATGCCATGGTCACATATGATATGCTTGAGTCCTTGTTGTCTCTGGCATTGTCCAAAGCACTTACACATTTGTATATCATAAACACCTCTGAGTTACATAACTAAGCCCCAAATCTTACACAATTCAATCTCAAATATCATCTCATACAATAGACTGAAAATATCTTTCCCAGGAAAATGGCAGTGATACTACATACTATTCTGTTTCAGAAAGTATATTGTTGGCACGTTATAGAGGTTAGGAATATAAGGTCTTATTACATTCATCTTCTGCTCTGGGTCAGTAAGGCAGTTCATTATGTTTGGTTTAACTTCCCACTTCTCTGGATAATTGCAACAACTTTGGTTCTTATATACCACTTTCCAGTTGTTATCCTGTCTTTCAAGTAGGCTTAAAGCTTTCAGTTGACTGTCAGTCATTAACTTGTTTCAGACTAATTTCCCACTGAAAGAATGTCTTTTCTCCTTGCAGATTCATCCGTTTGTTGCCAGGTGACCCTGCATTCAATCGTTTGTAATGTGACAGTTGTATCTGTTCTTTCTTTGCAGGAAGTGCACTTGCTTGGTGGTCTTACTGCTTAACCTAAATAAAAGAGTTTCAATAGCTGATTCTTTTCTTCAATTGTTATAGGAACTATGGCCATTTCCTAAATACCACTTGCCCACAAAGATTTAGCTTTAATATCGATTGCCTGAATGTTAGTTGGAGACCAATCAAAATTGTTTCTCATTCCCATATTGCCATAAAGTGTATAATTTCTCCCTATATCAAAAGACTGCTTCCGCTTTCCAAAGTGGATCTAAATAATCACTCTTTGATATGCACTAGGACTCTTTCTCTGATTGATAGCTTATTATGCAGAAGCTACTCTGGTTCTCCAATTTCAGTGCTGCAGCTGAGTTTACTACGTTCCCTACTCTGGTTTTCAAAAAAAAAAAAAAAACCCACAATACGGTTTATTCAATTGGACATCCCCTCTAACTTGGATCCAAAAACACTCCAGTAACCATGTGTGTCTTATTTGCTAAATCATGTCCCTCTTCAAATCTGACCTGTATGCATATATTTTCATATATTTTCTTGCTCTTTATTATATATACTGCAGATTAAGTTGAATGAAGCATGATGATGTCTTTATATTTTTATTTGACATTTGTTCTGACAGAGCTTGGATGAAGGCATCCCTTAAGTTATTACTTGTTAATTGAGCCCAATTGCTTAGAGCTATGTTTGTATTTTTCTACAAGAGCATGGCAACAACAACAAAAAATATTCTTATTCTATTGTTTCATGTTCCAGAAAACTTTACCTGTATTTGGTTTTAGCAGTAACCATGGTTTGTCTTGTATCATATTTCTGTACTGAAATTATCTAGCTAAATGACTGTCACACTTTGTTTTAATTTTCTAGAGAGTAGAAACCACATTTTAATCATCCCCCAGAATCTAACACAGTTCTATGACGTTAAAAAAAGTTTTTAATAAAGAAGTAGTGGTTTACATCTGGTGATTCAGTTTTCCTCACATGCTATATGATCACATAGCAGTGTTTCTTTCTTTTTTTTTTTTAAAGATTTATTTTTATTATTTTTTTATTGGAAAGGCGGATATACAGAGAGGAGAGACAGAGAGGAAGATCTTCCGTCCGATGATTCACTCCCCAAGTGAGCGCAACGGGCCGATACTATGCCAATCCGAAGCCAGGAGCCTCTTCCAGGTCTCCCACATGGGTGCAGGGTCCCAAAGCTTTGGGCCGTCCTCGACTGCTTTCCCAGGCCACAGGCAGGGAGCTGGAAGGGAAGCGGGGCTGCTGGGATTAGAACCGGCGCCCATATGGGATCCCGGGCGTGCAAGGCAAGGACCTTTAACCACTTGCGCCACTGCGCCGGGCCCAAGTGTTTCTTTCTTGAAATGTCCATTATTTCCCTTTTTATCTCCTTTGCTTTCTGTTAACTTGATGTGATCAGATGTCAGTACTTGCTCTAGTACATGTTTGCCTTAGGGTCATGGCTTATAACAAGAGGCTATTGGTAAGAATTAAGGGTGTTTGTGGTTCACCCTGAGGTTATCCTGTGTCTTATTCTGATTACATTTAATAAAAAAAATTGTGGTAATTGTTCTGTTCACAGCCTATATGGTGACTAGAGAGTGGTTTAGATAGAAGTAATTGAGGTCTAAGATTTTCCCAGTTTCTGTTTTACAGTTCTGCACTATTAACTTCATGTCATGTAAGTTCAGTATGCCCACTTTCCCATGATGCACCTACATCTCACTCGGGACTGGAAACACCATAATTCACAGGTCAAGTCTAAACTCTGGAGACACCATGAAGCTCCTAAGAGACCTGAATTGCACTAAACCCCACCAAAGCTCCACCCTGCATGTATATTCAATTGGAAGACCATTTTGTACCCCACAAATGGTACTGCTGGATGCTACAGCTGTCCTTTTGATTTCTCCTTGTAGCATATCTCTTGCTTTTGCCAATCCATCTCTGATCTTCCTAAGAGCCTGAAACTATGCTGTATATTTCTAGGTGTTAAAACCCTGACAGTTGTGTCTGCACAGAAAAGGATGTGGTTTGGGGAGTAGAAACAGGGTTGCACTGCATTTGTTGGTATTTCTCAGTTCCCTTTTGCTCACTGTCTCCCTGCTTACATCACAGTGATTCTTCCAATTCAAATATGCCAAATAGAAATTCTACAGTGTTGTGTATATAGATAGATCCAGTACTACCTGTAGGTTCGAGCATCCACTGGGAGTCTTGGAAGCTATCCCCCCATGGATGGGGTGGGGATCATCATACATTAAAGGAATAAAAATCAATCTGGTCTTAGAGCTAAGCTCTGTACCCTCATCTGCCAGAATATAATGCAACACTTAACATTTTTAGTAGTTACTGTATCCTAGACACTATGACACATAACTGATATTGCCTGTCTCATTTAGGCTTTAAAACAATTTTTTGAAGTTGGTATTATTTTTATCTCCATTTAATGTTGAAGAAAAAAGGTATACTATTAATTTCTCAAGTTTACACAGGCATTTAAGTTGCAGAATCAAAACTTGTGTCTACTTGCTTGAATGTAACACCTTCCCACTACTTTTGTGATCTACCTAATGTGTTCTTCTTTTTCAGCGGCTGAAAATTGTGTCTATTTGAAAAGAAAATATTTGAAATGTAGAGAGTAAATGAGTCTTGCTTGGTCCACAGTGGCCAAAGCTAGGCCAGGCTGAAGCTGTGAGCCAAGAACTCAGCCTTGGTCTTTCACATATGTGGTACAGTCTCAAGTCGTTGAGCCATCACCTTCTACCTCCAAGGATGTGCTTTAGTGGGAAGGTGGAATCTGGAACTGAGCCAGGGCTTACACCAGGCACTGTGATGTGAGAGGGTGAATCTTGGGTGCCATCTCAACCACCAAGCCTAACACTCAGACATAAAGTTAAGTCTTATGCTACACCTGGCTTACTTTAATCTAATATATGGGTTATGTCCTGATATTAAGATATTTATGTTTGTTTCAGTACTCTTTCTTCTATTATATGCCACACCCTGTATCCAAAATGAACATAGATTTACTCTTTAAGTCGATTCATAGTGTTTTCTATTTCATATGTGTAGTCCTGAGACCTGATTCTGACAGTGATTTGAAAACAGCCATTGCATTTGTACACATTTATATCTTCTTTTTTTTCACATGTGTGTCTTCACTCCTTTACCCTCTGCCTCCACATAAGGTTTTTATATCCTCTGTAACATGTTCTTCATGGACAGGTAGGTTTGGTCACCAGAGAGAGACTGAATCCTCAATTTGGCTAAACATTGCTCTGTGCATTGCTTAATTGGATGGCTTTTTCTTCCAAGTGTTTAAGTCATACCTAGATTGTCTCTTTTTAACAGAAAAACATTATCAATGAACCAGTGCTTTAAATGAGTGGGACTGTTGGAACTGTGTTTAAACACACTGTTCCTTAGGCTTCTTGGAAACAGCTTATGAACAAAACAGCTATAAATAGAAATGGTTTGTGTCAATAAAAGCTTACCTGTATTTTTATGCATGCCAATTTGCAAAACAAATACTTCAAATTCATTTCTACAAAATTTAATAACTACCTATTCTAGGCAAAATTATATGCTCTTGAAATGAGCCAGCAAATTGCTCTGTAAAGAGTTTGTACCTATTCCTTCACATAGCAGTATGGTTCTAGAAGAAAATAAAAGAGATTCTGAAAAAAGACAGACTAGTTCAAAACTTGACTTTTACTTCCAACACTAATGCGTAGGAATTTCAGTTCCCTGATGAAAAGAGACTTGTAGATTTTACCACTTAACTTACAGTGTGACTGTAATGATTAAATGAGACAACCAATTGCACACTAAAATACCCAGGAATGTTGCTGATGTATTCTAAGCAATTGGGCAATGTGACTGCCTTCTCACTTGAACTTAACATGCAAAAATGATAACATATTTGGTTTATGAAATAAAGTAATGATTCCAGAAAATGGTCAATTCAGTACCTAAAGCAATATAATTTCTAAATAACAAGGGGGCATGCCATATCAAGGGTCCTTCAGAATGCTTGCTTTCCCCTCATCAGCCTTGTGGTCCTGCAGGTTAAGAGACCGCTTGGAAAGCAGTACACAATAAGAATACCAGTTTTTGATCCAGGGACACAGATGGAATTCCAGTCTCCTGGTCTTAGCGTTGCCCAGCCTTGATTTTTACAGCCATTTGGGGAGTTCAACAGCAGATATCTCTCTCTCCCTCTGTAAGTCTTCTCACAGAAACTATATCTCATGGATTTTGATCTTTTTTTTTGTTAGTTTCATCTCTTCAAAACACTTTCTTCTGATTAAATTCTTCAATGTCTCATAGATCATACAGTATCCACATTTTCTTCAAGAATGTCCTTGATTTTATTTTTCATTTCTTCAGAGACACATTAGTCATTCAGTAGCATGCTATTTAACTTCATGGTGCTGTTAATTTCTTTTTTTTTTTTTCTTTCTGATGTTGATTTTGTTTTGTGGCTTTTCATTTAAGGGGATGTATAGCAACTGTATAATGGAAACTATCATATCCAGATGTGAGGATGCAATGCAGTATGCATCTCTACTTTCAGACAAATATGGACTCCCACTGAAACTGTTTACTGTATCTTGACAATAGGATGCTAGACTCTCTGCCATTGTCCATTGTCCATGTCTGTAATGATGGACATATGACGGTGTATTAAGAACTATACCATAGTATTGATATAGGGGAACTCCATGAGGGGGGAGGGAATTGGGGAGGGCACAAGGGAAATACCAGGAGCCTATGGAATGGTATCATATAATGATAATAATAAAAAGAAGTAAAATAAAAAATAAAGTAAATAAACATTAAAGAACAGAATATTTGTTGTAAAGTGGAATTAAATACAAGTTTAGGTGTATTTAAGAAGTTTGATGAAGCAAGTTAAGACATGCTTTGGGATATTTATGTCTCAAAGCAGCACCAGTTCAAACCATGGATACTGTACTTCCAATCTTGTTTTCTGCTAATGTGCACCACAGGAGGCAGCAGGTGTTGGCTCACGTTCCTGAAACTCTGCCGCCTCTGTAGGAGACCTAGATTGAGTTAGTGGCTCTTGGATTCAACTTGGCATGGACCCAGCTCTTTTGCGCTTTGAGGGAGTAAATTAGTAGATGGAAGCTCCCACTCTCTCTCTTTTTCTCTCACTTGCTGTGTCATTCTACCGTTCAAGTAAATAAGTAAATATGTAAAAAATATGTTTATTTTGGTACAAAAATTTTAAAATATATGCATAATTTTTTACAATATGCATTCTCTGAATTTTTGAAGACTTTTCATAAGCATAATGCTGTTATAAATTTCAGAGTACCTTTTCTTAGATTGCCTAATCTATATTTTTAAAAAAGTTTCTGAAGCAAATGGATAAAACTAAGGTAAATAAAATTAACTGAAACTAGCTAGCTAAAACTGGGCTGGTACAAACTGCAGTGAGACCTCTTAATGTTCCAAAACTGACTTATGCTTTGAACTTGGGAGATTTGATATATCCTACTGTCAGATGCAGATCAATCATGCATTGCCTAACACTGAAGTCAGATAGGCCCTGCTAAAATGTCATCCAAAGTTTGAAATAAACAGATTAAGATGAAATCTTATATTAACATTTATAGGTATAAATGAGATTCTAATATTAAAGATATAGTGTATATTAGTTTCATGTGCTAAAACATCAAGGTTGGGCAGACAAAATCATCTTAGAACAGCATTATACATTTTTCTGATTTGGGATTGTATCTCACAAACTGTTAAAATTTAGGAAAAATAGGCAAATGGCACATGGAAATTCACCCTATATTCTTTTTTTAAAAATTCCTATAAATACTAGATTTTCCAAAAAGTCTAAAACATAACATCACAGCACAATTTTGTGTGATTTGATCAGGAATTCATTTCTCTCTCATTTTTATTTTTTAGCAGTTATTATTATTTTTTTGAAAGGCAGATTTACAAAGATGAGGAGAGACAAAGAGAGATCTTCCATCCACAGATTCACTCCCCATATAGCCTCAATGGCTGGAACTAAGTTCATCTAAGGCCAGGAGCCTACTTCAAGTCTCCCACGTGCATGTAGGGTCCCAAGAGTTTGGGCCATCTTCTGCTGCTTTCCCAGGTCATAAACAGGGAGCTGGGTGGGGAATGGAGCAGCCAGGACACAAATAAGTGTGCAAAAGGATGTCCCATATACCATAGCTGGAAGATTGATGTGCTAAGCACTGCACCAGCCCTTCATTTTTCCTTTATGAAGTAATTTGTATATTTTTTATATATGTGATATGATAATTTAAAAATATTTTTGATTTTTTATTTTATTTGTGAAACAGAGACGAAAGAGTAAGAGTAGCTACCATTCACCAGTTTGCTTCCAGTATGCCCACATTGGTTGAGGTACTAAAGCTGGGAAATTAATCCAGTTCTGTTATGTGAGTGTCAGGGACCCAACCACTTAAACCATCACCTGCTGCCTCCCAGAGTATCCATTTGCAGGGATTTGAAATCTAGAGCAGGAGCAGGATATGAACTCAGAGTAGGACATTCCAAAGTAGAACCTTAACCACCAAGCCAAAAAAAAGCCCATTTAAAAAAAAATACTCATTCATTTTCATTGGAAACTCAGATTAACAGAGAGAAGGAGAGACAGAGACTAAGATCTCCCGCCCACTGATTTTTCCCCAAGTGGCTGCAATGGCCGAAGCTGTACTGATCTGAAGTCAGGAGACAGGAGCTTCTTCCAGGTCTCCCACCTGGGTAAAGGGTCCCAAGACTTTGGGCCGTCCCCCACTGTTGTCCCAGGCCACAAGCAGGGAGCTGCATAGGGAATGAAGCAGCCAGAGGACACAAACTGGTGCCCTTATGGGATCCCCAGTGTGCACAAGGCAGGATTTTAACCACTTTAGGGCCTTTTTTCTTGTCTTGTGTTGTCTTGTCTTGTCTTTCTCTCTTTTTCTTTCTTTCTTTCTTTCTTTCTTTCTTTCTTTCTTTCTTTCTTTCTTTCTTTCTTTCTTTCTTTCTTTCTTTCTTCCTTCCTTCCTTCCTTCCTTCCTTCCTTCCTTCCTTCCTTTCTTTCTTTCTTTCTTTTTTTCTTTTGTAAACAGCACTTCAATTTGGTTTTATTGAATTGAGATTGGAATTCAGTATTTAAAGACTTCAGTGTGACAAAGCAATGGGTTACCTCCTTATATGAAAGGCAAAGTGAAACTCATAATGAAAAATGTCACCAACTAAGGAGGCTCCTGGACCCCAGTACAAACTGGGAACATGTGTATAGGTAGGTGAGTTGAAAGTACAGACTAAGTATCCTAGTGAGGGTATTTGATAACTGAGTTGGTGGAGCTCCTCAAGCAGCCTTTTTCCTTACCAACTGTGGTCTAAACAGTATTGATGCAAGAATGGCCATAGAAAACCCTTTTTATATCATAATACAATCAATATTCTTCTGAGACCTTTATAACTAAAAATAGAGAACTTTAGGTGTGTGTCATGGTGTAGTATGCAAAGCCTTTGCCTGCAGGGCCAGCATCCCATACGGTATTGGTTTGTGTTCCAGTTGTTCCATTTCTGATCCAGCTCCCTGCTTATGGCCTGGGAAAAAGCAGAGGATGGCCCAAGTAGGCCACCTAAATTGGAGACCAAGAAGAAGCTCTTGGCTCCCAGCTTCGCATCATTGGGTCAGTTTAGTTCTAGCCACTGAGTTCCCTTGGGGGCTTATACCAGCAGATGGGAGATTCTCTCTCTCTCTCTCTCTCTCTCTCTCTCTCTCTCTGTGTGTGTGTGTGTGACTCTGCCTCTGAAAACAATGAAATAAATCTGAAAAAAGGAGAGAATACTATTGAACATGACTGAATATGTTTCCTGACACCTCGGATAATATTATTGGGAGCTTGATAATATTGTTAAAGTAGGTACCTCCTAAAGCCAGTGTTTCCCAAGCCAGGACAATATGACACAGACCCTTGAGAAAGCCCAGATATAAAATTAGAGATGCTCTGTTTACCTATGTTTTATGCAGGTATATTATTCTCCTGACTTCATATTCAGGTATTTTCTCATGTTTCCCTGCTTCCAAACTGTTTCCCTCAAAAGACAGCTTTATTTCTTTTTTTTTTTTAAGATGTATTCATTTTTATTACAAAGTCAGATATACAGAGAGGAGGATAGAGAGGAAGATTTTCCGTCCGATGATTCACTCCCCAAGCGAGCGCAATGGCTGGTGCTGTGCCGATCCGGAGCCAGGAGCCAGGAACTTCTTCCAGGTCTCCCACATGGGTGCAGGGTCCCAAGGCTTTGGGTTGTCCTCAACTGCTTTCCCAGGCCACAAGTAGGGAGCTGGATGGGAAATGGAGCTGCCGGGATTAGAACTGGCACCCATATGGAATCCTGGCACATTCAAGGTGAGGACTTTAGCCACTAGGACACACTGCCGGGCCCAAGACAGCTTTATTTCAATGTCCATTCTCACTCCACATTTTAGCAGGAATAGTCTGATATGCCTTCAAATGTGTGTCTGCTTATCTAGGGATCCATACTGTGGTTTTCCACCCTGATAAACTTGATCCATGTGTAAGTACTTTCTCTCTATCCTCCACCCTTCATAATGCTACTTTTCTATGTACCATTCATGTAGATCTCTAATATAGAATGCCATACTAAAGGGATCTGGTCAACTATCATGCTAAATCCTAAATAATTATCTGTACCAATAGTTATTGACCTACCTTACACATATTTTAGGCATGTTGATGGCAATGAAGTTATAGCCATAAATTTTACACACATACACACACACACACACACACACACACTTACCTCAGGAAACAAACATGCTGTTGAGGGTGACAGGAACTAAACAAGTGTACAATATAAAATCAAGTAATAAAAATCCCTATGATGCAAGATTAAGGACTATAAGGGATTTGTCATTTTTTAAAAAATTGTTTATTTATTTATTTATTTATTTGAGAGAGAGAGTAAATTTTTCATCTGCTGTTACATTCCCCAGATGGCTGGACAAGGTTGAAGCCATGAATCAAGAGCTTCTAGGGGATTTGGCCATAGATACTTGCTAAGTACCTCTCATAGGATACTTCTTTATCCTGGTAAATATCCTGATATGCAATTGTTTGATGAGTGACCAGGTGTCTGCCCACAGCTTACTTGTTTATACTGGTAGATACCCTTGTAGCTCTTGTCTGAACTTTGTCTAGTACCAAAGTAGCCTCCCTATAGGGGATCTCTGACAAGGAAAGAAATTAAGTTTAGATATGTTGGTCAGGTGAGACAGAGAAAAGACCGGAAAACAGAACACATGAAATAATAGACATACTTGATTTCATACAGGTCCCCAAGAGACAAGGGTATTGATAAGAGTCAACTGGAAGAATAAGGACTTGCTAACTGCTCATCAGTCATGGCAACACCACACTCAACACCACACCGTTGCGTCCACTGCTTTCCTGTGTCTGTCAGTCTCCAGGTACCCCTCTGCTGCTGTTCTGTCCTCTCCTATTTCCTGGAATGTGTCCTCTCTGCTTCATTCTGATTAAATGTTTCTCTGTCCTTTTAAACATGTCCTTACCCGGTTCCACCATCTTGATTCTCTCTCCATTGATTTTAATGCCAGGATCACTACCTCTATTTTCTGTGGAATATAATATTCTTCCTGTTGCTAAAATGCTTCCTTTGATCGCTTGTTGTCAAAGCATTTCCTCCTGGTTATGAATTCTGCAGGATTCTTCCTTGGCTACTTACATGTATGGCTATACAGAATTCTGGGCAGTTACTTCTAGAAGCAATTGTTACATACATGCAATCCACATACTTGGTCAAGTCAGGTGTTATGCCCAAGCATTTGTATCTAAGATTTGAAATGCTATAGAAAGTAGTTGCATCAATTAATTTGAACAATCTCTTTAAGCTGCCATTTAATATAATTATTTTTAAAGATTTATTCATTTTAATTGGAAAGGCTGCTTTACAGAGAGAAGGAAAAACTGAGAGAAAGATCTTCCATCTGCCGGTACACTTCCGAAGTGGTAGCAATGGCTGGAGCTGAGCTAATGTGAACCCAGTAGTCAGTAGTCTCTTCCGGGTCTCCCACATGCGTGCAGGATCACAAAGGCTTCGGGCCATCCTCCACTACTTTCCTAGGATGCAACCAGGGACCAGAATGAGAAGTGGAGCAGCCAGGACACAAACCCATGGTATCCTGGCACCTGTAAGGTGAGGATTAAGCCACTGAGCTATCATGCCAGGGACCATTGAATACAATTTTCAGATAATAGACAACTAGAAAATGTGTATGGATTTTTAGTTATGAAGTCTATTTTACTTTTGCAGGATAGAACCAAGCATTTATACTATTTATTATGCATTTCTATTTAATGGACCATTAATTGACAAAGACAAAAGTCTGCCTAATTGAGTTCAAATGCTACTCCAGGAGTGAGTATTCATTGACTGGCCCTGTTTATAGTTTTTAACCCAGTAGTTTGTGGTTTTTCCTAGAATATAATTGGATATGTGAGGGGGAAATGAAAAGTTAAATCAAGCTGCATTGTTTTGAACTAACTTTAACTTAATTAATATTTTTTATTGTATATAGAACAAATTTTCATTTTCCCCAATTGTTTTGAAAAGTGAATACACCTGGGTTACTAAAATAACATTATTCTGAGTCAGTCTCCATGTGGGTAAGATATGATGTTATGTTGTTAGAATGTAGGGACTGAATTCCTCAAAGAATTTATGATACTAGTTATATTTAACATTTCCATTTTTGGAACATACTTTTAATATGATTGATGAAATGACTTCCATGTCATGAGGATAATACAGATGCAGAATTTCTCTGCTTATTACAGCTGCAAAAGGATATTGCAATTCTATTTACCTTTGTTGATGTTTGGTTTCTGGAGTTTTCTCTGACACAAGCTCCTCTGCTCATGTCTCTGTATTTCTATAGCATTTCTTGTATCTTTAACAGCATCTAATTGTTTTGTTGTTTTATTATTATTTTATCTATTACTGATTCTTCTTCTCCACTAAATTTTTAGAGGGTATCTATGTTCTATTCAGTTTTATATTGCCTTCTCTAGTGATGTGCAGTGTACAGTGGATACTCAGTACACATTGAATTGAGTAAATGAATAGATATTTAAAAACAATACACATTACATTTTTCTTTCATTGTAAATTATGTTTAAGAAATTATACTTTTTGGTAATTAGAATATTGTACATCCTGAAAATCTTGTAGCATTCTTAGCACCAGTACATGAGAGACAACTCAACAAATCATAAAATCTATACCAATTTTCTCAGTCATAAATCAATTAAATTGACCTTGAGGGCATGCCTACTGATATGATTAAATTGCTATTTCATGATAATTTATTATCGATTCACATAGTTATAAACAGCACCAACAAAAAAGTAGAATATGAGCTGAACTTCTAATGTGATACTTCCAAAAATATGATAAATTGTGACACTGCCTTCCTCTGAGGTTCTGCAATAGAAATTACATTCCTCTGAGGAGTGGTTGATTTACATAAAATCGTTGGCTCATTTTGGTAATTGGGATTAATAAAATCATAACTGGAATACGACATAGTGCCTTCTGTTAAAAGAATTTCACCTGAAGTTAAATATTATGTATACATAAACCACTAATAGGAAAATATTGGCTGTTTTCTTACCTATGTAGAGCAGTATATTCCACTTCTACTAGCCAAAGGAGATAAAACTATAGCTTTGAGTTTCTTCTTTTTTTATCATTTTTTTGTATTTTGCATTATTATTTTCCATGATATGGCATTATAAGCATAGGGATTCCCCCGCCATTTTCCTTTCCTCCCTCCACATACCCTGCCCCAATATTTTACCCCGTATTATTACAATGACATGGTCTTTCAACAACAGTCTCAAGTCCAACATTCTGCTATTTAAGTATATCATGGCATTGTAGGTATAGGCAACAGTAGAAAATCTAGTATCATATTGTCCGTTTCATTGACAGTCCTTTTCTTCAGCAGTAGAGATTCATATTGCAATGTATCTTCACTTGCCAGAAAACCACAGCTTTGTTGCAGAACTCCCCAAAACTGATTGGGGGAATTTCTAAATGCCTTAAGCTCAATCAAACATCATAGATTAGTAGACTGGATTAACAAACAAAACCCATCTGTTTATTGTCTGTAGAAGACACACTTCACCCACAAAGATCAGCGGAAACTATATTGCATGGGTTTTGTTGTTTTCATCTCTTCAAAACACTTTCTTCTGATTAAATCATTCAATGACTCGTAGAACATGCAGTGGCATCATTTTCTTCAAGACGGTTCTTGATTTTCATTTCTTCAGCTACATGTTAGTCATTTAATACATGTTGTTTAACTTCTTGGTGTTGTTAATTTCTTTTTTCTCCCCGATGTTGATTTTGTTTTGTGGCTCTTCATTTAAGGGGATGTATAGTAGCTGTGTAATGGAGATGGTCCTATCTAGTAACATGTCATTTAACTTCATGGCATTGTAAATTTCTATTTTTTCTTTCTATTGTTGATTTTGTATTATGACTTTTCATTTAAGGGGATGTACAGTAGCTGTGAAATGGAGACTAACATCCAGATGTGAGGATGCAGTGTGGTATGCATTTCTGCTTCCAGACAAAGATGGACTTACAATGAAACTGTTTACTATGTCTTGACAATAGGATTCTGGACTCTCTGCCATTGCCCATGCCTGCAATGATGGACATATGACTGAGTATGAAGAACTATATGTTAGTAAAGATATAAAGGAACTAGGTGAGGGGAGGGAATTGGGGAGGGGATAAGGGAATATGGAACTGTATCATAAAATTATAATAATAATAATAGAATTTTAAAAAAAAGAACTGACATTAATGCCAGGCTACATTCTTTCCTCAAATATATATACGCTCAATTTCTTCTGAAAAAAAAAAAGTGTTTTGCTTGAATTGTTACATAGTATGGAACACTAATTACTTTCTCCTTGAGTACACAGTTCCTACCTTGAGTCACAAGTCTGAATATTATTGTATCTCTTGGATCGGGCTTCTTTTCTGTATGCTTATTGGTTCATCTGGAATATTAGTTTAAACCTCTAAATGAATATAAAACATCTGTTTTAAACTTGGAGTCTCATGAACTTCACCATTTACCTTGTTGTGGAGTGCAATGTATGTCTACAGGAGAAATAAAATTCTCAACGAATGCCCATGTCTTCAAATTGCTCTTTCCCTGTATGGTCTGACTGATGTTCTTTTAGGTTTTTGCTAACTAAAGAAACAGATGTGACAAACTGAGACAGTCTTTCTTGGCTTTCCTAGCAGTGCAGTTTCACCGAAGCTTATTTCCCAATTCTACATGTTCTCCTATGGGGGTCTTCAACTTCACTAGACAGTTATTTCAGGGAGCCCTTCAGACCCCTGACCAATCTGTCCTTGACAACGCTTTCCTTCTTAGGTCAGCGGAAAAGTCCAGCGACACAGGATGTCTTATTTAACTTAGGAAGGACAGAAGCTTAACACGTTTTTTCCTTCCCAGTCTGATTAAATCACCATGAAGCTCATTTTCCTGTAATGACTATCGACATTGTCACCAAGGTTAACATGTGTCAGTCAGTGTGGCTTTCATGGAGAAGGCTTACTGAGATAAATGAGGTGCTGATGTGCCTTCTATTTCTGTATTTATTCAATAAGCTCCATGTGATCTAGCACCTTATTACTGAATATCAGAGCTCTTCACACTCCTTACATGCAAGGTTTTTCCAATAAAGGTCTTTGAACTAACTGTTCTTCCCTGGAATGATCTACTTTCTCATTTTATTCAGGTCTCTACATTTTTTCATCTACTCAGATAGTTCTCTGAAACTGTCCACAATGATCTTCAACCCTCATATCATTCTTTTTTTTTAATTTATTGTTTACATTGTATTATGTGATACAGTTTTATAGGCACTGGGGGTTCCCCCCACCCCTCCAATACCCCTCCCCCCATGGTGGATTCCTCCACCTTGTTGCATAACCACAGTTCAAGTTCAGTTGAGATTCGTTCCTTGCAAACACATACCTAGTATAAAGTCCAGCGTCTTATTGTCCAGATAAGTTCAGTGGCCTCTTGGGAAGACCTTCTCTGGTCTGAAGATAGGGCTAACAGAGTAAAGATCCGGTCAGTTAAAAGCCCCAACAAAACCTCAGTATCAATATACAATATTATGGAATTAATTGACATATTGTTTACCCAATTTGTTAAAAATAATGCAAGTTCCATTCTTCGAAACATCTGGGTTGCGACAGTATCAATGACAGTTTCAAAAAATCTTCAACCCTCATATCATTCTATCTCCATAGCTTGCTATTTTTGTCTTCATAGAACTTGTCTACTCCTTGAAAATATTGCATACTAATGTATATTACTATTTACAAGATTCATTTGGGTATGAATTTTCTTTCAAAGGTTTATTTATGAGAGAGAGAGAAACTATCAATCTTCCATCTGCTGGTTCATTCTCCTAATGGCCACAACTGCTGAGGCTGGAGCAGCCAGTACTCCAACAGGTGTTCTGATATAGGTTACTGATTTTTTTTCAGGTAATAGCATAGCACACTGCAATACAATGTCATTTGGTAGGGATTTTGCCTAACTTGTTTTCACTGTCCTTCCAAACTGTTATATCGGTGCCTGGACACACACTCAAAAGTACATTTCATCAGATATGGTATTTCAAGGGATATGGAAGCAGAAGGCATGCTTTGCAGCGGTGTTCTGATTATTCATCAGTAAAGAATAACTATAAAAAATTTTGCTTTTGTAGAATTTATATTCATTGAAGATTATTGCAAATAACATGAGTGTTTTTATAGATTTGCATAAGTGGGGTTGACAAAGAACTGCTTGAGTTGAAAAGATGTTCATCAGGTACATCAAAGAGCTTTTGCTAATATTAGCCATTATTATAGTAGTCATTGGTGTGAGGATGGGGGAAAGTTTGAGTTAAGCAAGATTTTCTAATGCTCTGTTCTATACATTTTATCTCTTTTTCCAAGCACTCCTTGTTGTCTTTCTTCTTTTTCCTGATCACATCTCCTTGCTGGTGCAACTAGGTCTATTTTTGAACTAATTAATATTCCAAATTTCTATCTTTTCACTCTGGTTGAAATCTCTGATTTCTGGACCTTTTAGGATTCAGTTCGTCACATGAACCTAAAAGTTATTTAGATTCGTGGTAGTTTTATATTTTACACAACAAAAAATGTTAGCATTGTTATGTATTAAGCAGTAAGAGGGCATAATTAAATAAGACACACAGTCCTCATGTTTAAGAAGTAAATGACTCTAACAGCAGCCCATTCTAATTTGTAGATTAGTTCTGTGCTTTCTTTTGTACTTATTTACTTATTTATTTTTATTAAGGATCTATGTGTTTGAGAAACAGAAAGTCAGTGAGTGACAGCAATTGTGATAGCGATAGCAATAGCAATATAGAGACAGATCTATTCAGAAATCTACTTTTCAAATGCCTACAACCACAAGGTATGGAGTCAGGTAAGTGAGAATCTTGGAATGCCTCTGGGTGTCCCACATTCGTGATAGGAACACAAGCACTTGGGTAATGACATTTGCAGGAACATGGATCATAAGCAGAGTAGTTGGGCTTGAAATGATTCCTCAATATGAGATGCTGGCATCCCAAGTGGTACTTCAATCTGTTGCGCCATATTGTCTGCCAGTGTTTTCTTTTTCTAACAGTCAGACTTTTAGTCAAGCAATTTGGCATTGTTTCTTTCTCCTGTGAAGAATTTCGCTATATTTCAAACATCAACATACTTAGAGCACAAAAATTATTTAAACTTCTCCCAATTCAGGTTGATAATGTATCTTAAGCACTAGATGCTCTCATTCAGGGGTTTGTACCCTGTGCGCCCTTGCATAGTTATCACAGCTAGCAGAAGAATAATTAATGTAAACACATATTAACAAATCAGCTTACTGTCAGAAGAGTGAGCTTCTTCCCAACAGCTTAACTTTGCAGACTTTTCTCATTTATTATTGAAGGGTTGCAATGTTAAGCTAGACATTGATATTCCAATATAACTTTCTCATTTATTTCTAGGTCAGACTTCAGTGAGTGCCTAGATTGTTTTTCCCTTCCTTTGACTAATATGTGCAGTTTTTAAAAGCTCAGGATGCAGTGAATCATATTGTCTCAATTCTCAACAAAAATCTGGGCAATGCCCACAAGCAATACATAAAATATCTATATGTCATAGCATCTTTAGAAAAGGTGATATTGTGGTTCATAGAAGATATATGGTCTGTCTTTTCTATCTTATAACCATATGAGTATAAACATAGGAATAACTGGGGACTATTTATTTAAGAGCTAGGTCATTTTAACTAACCTGTAAAATACAGATGTCTAGACTATTCAGATGACAGCATTGGAGACAACAGTTAGAAAATTATGTGAACATGCTCTAATTATAATGTATGCTTAACTTAAAAATGTGTTATTTTAAAAAATTCATTAATTGATTAATTTGGAAAGAAGAGCGCCAATGTCAAAATTTATTCAATATTTCAAAATCTACGGCCAATTTACCCTGCCCTCAAGTGTGAATCTCCATAAGATCAGTCATGATACTATCATGGACGATGCACACTGACACCAAATGAGTTGTGGTTAGGTAGCATAGTAGGTAGGGTCTCTGCACATTGGGTCTGGTACCAACTCAGAAAAGTGCTTGTCTGTTTAGCTTATCCACATGCTGCTGACAGCATGAAAGGAGATATGCACAACTGCCTCACTGTCGTGGTATTAAATAACATTCAGCAAAGGTCTGCTGGTAGGAGAGAGACACTTGAAGTTAATGAGAACAATATTTTTCTCATTGTTTTTTCCTCACCCAAAAGCTGCTTGTTAGAACAAGGGAAAAGGCAATTTACACAGTCATTCTAGGGAAATTCAGGTATTTACGTGGTAAAATGTAAGAGTTTCTCCTTGAACAATTTGAATGTGCTCAACTCTGTCATCTTAAAGAAGTGGCCCTTGACATTGCCTTTGTTTATGAAACCTGAACAAATTCTTTGTCACATTTTCCAAACAGGCAGTCTAGAGATCCTTGCCTGGTCCGATCTAGTTAGCAAAAAACTGTTACTATCTGACTGATGCATGACTAAATTGCTTGAGTTAGTCAATGGCTTTAGTGCATATTCTCCTAAAATTCAAGGCACTGTTAGCTATTTGTTTACCATTTTATTAATATATATGTCTTTATGTGTATATAAAAAGTAATGCAGGATATTATGAATTGACAGACATAGAGAAATACGGGTTTTCTGAATCAGATTTAGGCTAGTATCAAGCCCAGATGATATTGTCCAAGTAAGTCCATGTGTCTTGCTGCTCTGCCATTATAATGTTCATGATAGCTATGAATAGAGTGTCGTTAAGACAAAACGTGGCTAAGGGGCTGAAATAGCAGCTGAAGTTAATCTAGCATCCAGAATGGCTTCATTCAGCTCTCGGACTCATGATACTAGTCTAGTTAGACAATAATTTTGACTTCCAGAAGATATGTGATCAAAGGAAATGGGTTGGGCAAGCAAGTATTGATGGCTAAAGATTTTGAAATGTAATTGCTCCCTGATCCAACTTCTAAACAAAATAGGATCACTGTGTAGATAATAGGATAATGCACGAGAGATTGGAGGTTCTCAAACCATTTATAATATTTTATAATATTTTAAATATCTTATAATATTTGCATATAATAAGAAATATAATTGTACATTCTGTATTCATCACTGTTACCAGCACAGAGCTCATAAAATTCTTACGTCTTATTGATAGGGGTTAGATAGACCTGTTTCAATTATATTTGAGTTTTTAAGAATGAAAGCTGAATAGCAGAGGGACCAACCATGTGATTATAAGGTTGGTACTTTTATGTCTATTCCCTCTCCTCTGGGGATGGGAAAAAAGCTGAAGATTGAGTCAAATACCAATGACCAATGATTTAATCATGATTATATGCTGGAGCCAAAGAACAAGTTTTTGAACATACTGAGCTGCTAAGAAATGATATACCTAGAGAGAACATGCGAATTCTGTGCCATTCCACTATATCTTGCCTTTTGCATCTCTCCCATTTGACTGTTTCTGAACTAAATGTTGTAAACCAGTAACAGAAATTGAAGCATTTTGCTGAATTCTGAGAATTGTGATGGTCAATTATCAAATAAGAAGTAGAGAACATGCTAGCTTCTGATTTAAAATATTGTTGCAAAGAAGTGTGGGCAGCCCCGAGTGCTACCACTTTCAATTAATAGCTGAAATTGAAGAGTAGACTTTTGATGCTGAACTTAATCTTTGGGCTATGTACTAATTTCTAATAATTTCAAATTTAATTTAGGCATAGGACACACAGTGTTTGCAGAAAATTTTTGGCTTTCTTAGTGTGGAAAACTCACAGGTTTGGTGTCAAAAGCATTCAGTATATATATACATATATATATATGTATATACACTTTTATATATAAACACACACATACACATATGTTTTAAAAGCAATTTTGGTGTTCTGGGCAGGAGGTGGTTATGGCTTAAATAGTATTATGGCAGTGGAAGAGAGTAGTTATTTTGTTTGTATGGACAATTTTTTTATAGTTTTTTTTAAAGATTTATTTTTTATTTTTATTGGAAAGGCGGATATACAGAGAGGAGAGAAAGAGAGGAAGATCTTCCGTCCAATGATTCACTCCCCAAGTGAGCACAATGGCTGATGATATGCCAATCCGAAGCCAGGAGCCTCTTCCGGGTCTCCCATCTGGGTGCAGGGTCCCAAAGCTTTGGGCCGTCCTTCACTGCTTTCCCGGGCCACAAGCAGGGAGCTGGATGGGAAGTGGGACTGCCGGGATTAGAACCAGCGCCCATATGGGATCCCGGGGCATGCAAGGCGAGGACCTTAACCTCTGCGTCATCGCACCGGGCCCTGTATGGACAATTTTATTTGAATGAAAGCTTGGAAAAGTATCACATTTGATATTCCAAGTGAGAAATGCATTAAATGTTTTCCACTATGGATGAAGTACCAGGCATGGATTCATGAGTAATATTTGATTTACATTCTATCATGGAAAGATAGGAAGAAAGTAGAGTAGTCTTTTTATGTTAGCATAACAACCTGAGGCTGAGTATTTTACCTATGAAAAATATTTATTTAGTTTATCATTTTGGAAATTAAAGGACATGCTTAGCTCTGATAAATTCTGTACCATGCATAGTATCATAATTTCAGGGGCACATTGAAAGGGAAAGAGATCATATGGAAAGATAGTAAGCTAAAGCACAGTACAGGAATCAGCCTTGTATTCTCATAAAATCGCAGTCTCCAAAGAACAATTACATGCACCTCTCCCATGGACAATATGCCCAGTGACAACCACCTCCTACTAGGCCCTGATAAGTCCTTCCCAGCTCCTCTAAACATTGTTAAATAGGAAACCAAATTTATTTTTTAAGTTTTATTTTATTTATTTTAAAGGTAGAGTTACAGAAAAAGGGAGACAGATTTTCCATCCACTGGTCTTTACCTTAAATGCCCTCACTCACCAGGGCTGGGCCAGGCTGAAGCTAGGAGCCAGGAGCTTCTTTCAGGTCTACTATGTGGGTGGAAGTGGCCCAGGGACTTGTAAAATCCTCTATTGCTGGAAGCTGGATTAGAAGTGGAGCAGCTGAAAACTGTTGCCCATGTGGGATACAGGTGCTTCAGGTGGAGGCTTAACTTACACAATGCGTCACTGCAACAGGAAGCAAAATTTCGAATGCATGAACACTTGAGAGACAATCCACAGCCAAACCATGGTAAAAGACAGTTGAAAGAGGATGAGCAAACACATTGGGGTATGGAAATTTTAAGGATGCTAAGAAATAGTCAATTAAAATGGAGTGAAAGATTTTTTTTTAAGGTGCAGCATGAAAGTTAATACTTGGAAAATTACCATTGCAGGATTACAAAAGTCTTTGCACAAGTGAGTATGTAGTTTTGATTTTATCCTCTGGGCAGTGGAAAACTATCAGCACTTTTGAATAGAAAATTTAAGACATCAAAGTTGTGGTTTAGGGAGATTATTCTGACAGTGGTAAGCAGGAGTGATGAAAATCACATAGTCTGAAGGCAGAGAGACCAATTAGCAAGGTGGCATACCTCCTGGGTATAGATGCGTGGTCTTTGCTCAAATAAATAAATGAATAAATTCCAATAAGTAACAGGATTATGAATGAGACAGTCTTTGGAGTTAGCAAGATGACAATGGAAAAATCCTTTTATAAAAGTCATCAAAGACGAAAAATCTACAGGACTTTCATGAGATTTTATTTTTATAGCAGTTATAGGTTAGTAAACTTGACTGTAAGATATAGTGATTTTCCATATAAACTACTTAATGCTTATGCACAGCTTCTTTTGTACATCACTATTCCCCAACAGAGTGATACATTTGTTACAAATGCTGACCCTATGTTGACACATCAGTGTCACCCCCAGTTCATAGTGTACATCAGGGATGATTCTTAGTGTTGCAGTCATTAGATTTGGGTGAATTTGTAATGACGTGTACCCACTGACATCCTCTCATGCAGAGTATTTTCACTGTTCTAAAATTTTTCTCTGTGCCTATTTGTATTTCTCACCTTCCCAAACTCTGGAAGTCATTGACTGTTTTGTCTTTTTCAAAATGTCATATAATCATAATTTTTGCACCAAGTAGCCTTTTCAGACCATCTTATTTTTCTTTAAATTTCATTTTATGACACAGTTCCATAGGCTCTGGGATTCCCCCAACCCCTCCCCAAGCCCTCCTCCATATTATTACAGCAGTGCAGCTTATAACCAGTGGTAATTCCATCATTGTGGGCATGGACCCAGATCATCTTCTTAAATACATCCTAATATGCATGGGTGACTTCTCTATATCTTTTCATGGCTTGGTAGCATGTATCATTTCAGTGTTGAATAATATTCCAATAGTATAATTTAACTTGCTAAAAAGGGATGTTTTACAAGACTTATGGAAGTTATTTTGGAGCCTTGATTTACATTTCTGTGAAATGGTGATGTATATCTTTCATTGTTGACAGGTTTATATGAAACAAATTATGTGATACGTATAGTAAATTTGTTGTACAAGATCATTTCTTTTTTCCTTTTCTCTTTACTGGCTGCTTAGATATATGATCTACAGTTGTGGAATACTATTCAATCCTAAAAAATAATGAAATCTGTCTTTTGTTACAAAATGAATGCAACTGGAATCCATTATGTTTAATGAAATAAGCTGGTTCCAAAAAACAAATGTTTCCCCTGATTTGTAGTAACTAATAAACAGTGTACAAAAATGTAATCTATATGAGGGAAATTGACATTTTAAGATTTTTATTATTGTTATTTATAAGCCTTGTCTGTACTCTTGATGAACTTTTTTTCTGTTTAGTATTTGTTGAATTCTTTACCTACTAGACATTTAAATCTATGATTATAAAGTAAACTGAAAGTATGTCACTGTTATAAAAACTTAACATCTTTCTTGCTTTGTGGATCATAATTGTATCATAATCAAAATTAGGACAAAGGGCCAAAATTTATCAGCAATTACCTTTTCTCACATCACCCCATTAATTTGTGGTAGACATTTGTGCTTTTCACTGCCCATCTGGATGCTTGCCTACTTGAAATTGGGCCTTAGTGCAGGCACAGGAGAGAAAGGATGTAAGATAAAGGACCTTTGTTTCTTTTCCCCCTTCTTAGTATTTCAGTTTCTGGCTATTTTGTATTTAAATTAATCTGCCTAAATTTCCTCACTCTATTATAGTTCATACTTGAAATTCGAATCATACAAATTGCCAGATTGCCTCTCAGTTCATCCCTGCTTTAATAACTCACCTGGACTCATCATTTTCTTTTATTCATCTTTCTGTAGCAGTGCCTCTTTAAACTCAAAGGCATAGTTCTTTTCAACTATCCTAGATTTTCCCTCTTTTTCTGCCACTGTATCTGAGTCCAATACTTGTTATTTTGTTGTTAGATTCCACAGATGCTTTTGCATAACTATGGATATATATATATATCCCACAATTCTCCTCCTTACTAGCATTCACCACACACAAGATACATACATTCTCTACATCTACAACTCAGTTTCTTAGTATAGTTCGCTTAGGCCCAACTCTTGGGGTTTAAGGCTGCCAGCAGGCCCGAGGTCACCTATGTGAGGCTATGGTGTTCTTTGGCCGTAAGAACCACCTGAGACAAGCTAGTGAGGAATATCAGCTTTATTATGCACAAGTTACAGCTTTTAAAGTTTACGAAAAGAGAGAGTAGGAGGGTGTCTTCTGGCAGGGCCCCCACACACCACAGACACTGTAATTGCCTAGACAACACATCTGTTTCCCTTGACCTTCCTGTCATGTCAAAGGTCATGTTCCATATGTATTTCCCTAGACCTTCTGGTCATGTTGGAGGTCATGTTCCATATGCAGGCCTGGAAGCTGTGTCTCAGGCCATGGACAGGTAAGCTCTAAATCAGGCACGCCCACCAGGTAGCAGACAGGGGCTGGGAGGATTACTCACACTCAGCATCCTAGGTAATGCCCTCCCTCCCAGTCATTTCCTACCATCTGCCTCCATTGAAGTTTGCATGTAACCTAATTCCCTGCCTATATCCCTAGGTGCTGAAGTCTGAATGTTGATGTAATGCTCAAGTTCATATTTTGGAACTTAATATTCAACCCAATAGTGTTAAGAGGTGGGCCTTGGGGAAGTGGTTGAGTCCCAAGGACACCATCCTCATGAACAGAATTAGTGTCTTTTTGAAAAAAGCCTGAGTTATTTTTCTTGCTCTTTCTGTCAAATGAGGGTATGACATTAACTCTCGAACCAACTGTGAAATAGAGAATGAGCCTTTACTGCAAACTGACTCTGCTGCACCTTGCCGTGGCTATTCCAACTTCCAGAACCACAAGGGATAAATGTGCTTCTGTATATAAATTATCCAGACTAAGATATTTTTTATAAAAGTAAAAACAGATTAATATATAATGTTAGATTGCTAAAACTGCTAAAAACGTATTAATGATTGATTACACCTTAAGATACCATTCACATCAATAAATAAAATTTTGTTTTTTCCTGGATTTTTATGTTTTAATGCAAAATGGATACACCTGGTAAAGGACCTATGCTGTTGGTCAGCATTATCGTTTTTAAATTGATTTTTAAATTTTATTTTATTTTTTGAAGATTTATTTATTTTTAATGCGAAGACAGATTTATAGAGAGAAAGAGAGACAGAGAATGATAATCTGTCTGCTGGCTAACTACCCAAGCGACTGCAACAGCTGGAGCTTAGCTGATTCAAAGCAAGGACCCAGAAACCTTTTTGGGTCTCCATGCAGTTTCAGGGTCCCAAGGCTTTGAGCCATCCTCTATTGCTTTCCCAGACAACAAGCAGGGAACTGGGTGGGAAGTTGAGTTGCTGGGATATTAACCAGCACCCATATGAGACCCCGGTACATGCAAGGAGAGGATTGAGCCACTGAGCCATCACATTGGGCTCTTCAATTTTTATTTTTTAATATTGTTTACATAGTTGAGAAAGATGCATGCCCATGTAGGCCTCTGATTGGGGTGAGGAGGGTTGGGTATGGAGGAAGGTGGGTGGGACCACATGTTTCAATCTTTTTTTTTTTTCCCTATGTCTACAGAGAGGAGAGGGGAAAGGGCTGCTCCTTGTTTTCAAATCACATCAGCACCTGGAAATGGGGTCGGTCCTTTTATGACACCCTAAAGACCCATACATGGGGAAGACTATTCTGAGTGTGTTACTTGAGTGGTTCCAATAGCCTGAGATGTCAGTTTTGTTGTACCAGGAATGAGAAAAATCTTTCCAAGGTATACTGGTTGACCTTGCATTTGCTGGCAGATGCTGCAACCTGGCCCTACCCAGTCACTTCCCAACCCCTGTCCTTGCAAGTGTTTGGTGGGTTCAGGTCAGGTGAGATCCATCATGCAGCCTGGTTTGCCCTGATACCACAGCTAGCTCTCCTTGTAAGCTGGAAAGTGTTGCAGTCCCACAGAATTGAGCCCAGAATATCCCTACAGTATCTGTCCCCAAATCCAGTTCTCTTGTGTTCTGCTGGGTGTTGTGGCCCACCCCTTGCCCCATCACTAATATGTGGTACTGCTGCCTAGCCCAGCCAGGCATGTCCCAGTGCCTCAGCTTTGGTGAGCATCAACGAGCAGTGGGTGATGCCAGGTCTCCCTGGTCTCCCATGTGGGTGGGTTTCTTGGTCTGACACAGACATACCTTTCAGTTGACTCCCTCTAAACCACTCTGTCTCAGTTCTATTGCCTACTTACAAGCATAGTGTCCTGGCCTGTGTAAGACCCCAAAAGTAAATCTTTCCCTGCCAAACATATCCTCAGCCTCTCCCACTTCAATATATCCCCAGACCCCCTCTCCCAGGAAATCTGCTGCTTTCTTCACAACCTGGGGACTAGGTGGGGTGTTCCAAACCAGAGTTCCCTGTCTTTCCCACTTATCTTTAAAAAGAAGAAAGAAATTAAAAAAAAATAAGCAACTATGTCAGCATACTAGTATAGTTAACACAAATTTGACATTAACCAGGCCAAGAATGCCTGGCAGCTATTGGCTGCTGTTTTGCCCAGCAGTGCAATTCTTGCCTAGGTACATGGCAACCTATGCAGTTGCATACAGCTGGGGAGGGTTATCTTTGAAACACCCTCATAGGCATCTCTTGCTGGCAATACAGCAGTCATCAAATTTCTGCATTGTTTTTGAAGAATTGTCACTTGAGATTGTATATTTATATGCAGATAAATACTCTGGCAAGCACATACTTTTTTTTCTAGAAATACTTGACATTGGAAGTACATTGGATGCAATTTTCTCCGTACAATCCAGTGATAGTTTCCATATGTAATTATCAAATTTGAATACAGTCTATTTTCCAAAGATGCAAACTTTTAATATTTTGAAAGGAAATCAATATAATAATACAATTAAGCAAAAGGATAAAGAGAATTGAGGATGCTATTAAAGGTAGAAAATGGAAAGAATGAGTCTCCATCAAAGCTAATTTAGACCGTAATGCTGCCTGGTAAATTAGAGCAAAAATACCTTGGAGCCACTAACAACTTCAGCAGTTTAAAAATATGCAAAACCATCCCCATCTCTTCTACCCATACCATCTGCCTCCATGTCAGAATCCAAGCTCCCTCTGTAGTCCTTCTGAAGATAATAGAATCAGGATCCGGTCTGTGTCAAATAAACCTTCATAGCAAAATTGCATTAAACCCAAGCACAGCATAATAGAATTCTTAAAAAAAATAAGCTAATTATTGTCTTCTCAAAGACTCCTTCATCAAAAGTCAGTTCTTTCCTGAATCTTATTTCTATTATTCTTCTAGCATCTGAACCATATATTGCAGTAGTTTGTCCTTTGATTAAAGTTCAAATTCCTTGAAATAAGTCTTTGAATTCTCAGATCTAGTGGGATATCTACCTCATCAAAAATATTATGAACTCTAAAACAAAACGTCCTGTTTCTTTTATTAATCCACCATTGATTCATTTGTTCATCAAGTTTTTTTTTAAGATTTATTTATTTATTGGAAAGTCAGATATACAGAGAGGAGGAGATACAGAGAGGAAGATCTTCTGTCTGATGATTCACTCCCCAAGTGACTGCAACGGCCGATGATATGCCGATCTGAAGCCAGGAGCCAGGAACTTCTTCCAGGTCTCCCACGTGGGTGCACGGTCCCAAGGCTTTGGGCTGTCCTCGACTGCTTTCCCAGGCCACAAGCAGGGAGCTGGATGGGAAGTGGAGCTGCCTGGATTAGAACCAATGCCCATATGGGATCCTGGAGCATTCAAGGCGAGGACTTCAGCCACACAGCTACGTCACCGGGCCCTATCAAGTATTTTTAAGGCACCTATAATGTGCAAGGCATTCTCCAAGTTAGAAGGCATATTGTGATTAATTGAAAGTATGCACCCTGCAATTGGAGAACTTGTATTCATATGGGTAAGGCAAAGAGTAACAATTGATTAGGTGGCAAGTTACTTCTTTAAAATCTAGTATATAGAATGAAAATAGATTAGCAATGTTAGGTTGTTACATTAGTGATTAGTGATAGGGAGGAAATTTTGGGCCCCTACATGGTAGCCTAGTGGCTAGAGTCAAACAAAGCTGGTAAGTTGTACAAAGGAGCCAAATGAAGATGCTTCCAATGGCCAAAATGAGAGAGACTTAAACAACAAAAGTGGAAAAATGGAATTGGATTATAACCTAAAGTATCAATACCTAGTCTTTGATTCCTGGATATCAATTTTACATAGCAGAGTAATGGTCTTATTAAGTAGCAGCTCCTGCAAAATTTTGTTTAAATCACCCTTGTTTATGTAAGGTATTTATTTTGGCTAGTAAGACAAACAAATCACTTTTTGGAGTTGCAGAAATGCAGAAATGAGTATTAGTTTTTTAATCTATTTGAATGGCACAGTTACACACACACAGAGAAAGAGAGAGAGAAAGAGAGAGAGAGACTCTTCCATTCCATTCACTCCTCAAATGGCTGCAAACGCGGGGGCTTGGCTAGGCTGAAACCAGGAGCCAGTAGCTTCTTTCAGGTCTCCCACATGAGTGCAGGAGCCCAAGAACTTGGACCATTTTTCACTGTTTTCCAAGGCACTTTAACAGGGAACTGTATCAGGGGATGAGTAGCTGGGTGTTGATTTGGCACCCATATTGGATGACAGAGTCACAGATGATGACTTGACTTGCTAGGCAGCAACTAAGGCTCTCAGAAATGGGCATTCTCATTCCAGTATTTGCATTTTCAAAAAATTTTATAAATATATAACTGTATCTTTAAATTTCAGTAAATTTCAGTAGTCAGTACAAAAAACAATTTGGTTATTTGCCGAATGACCTTGAACTGTGAATAAGTACTTTAAAATCCAAAATGAATAAAATTATTATCCCTGGAAAGTTGACTCAAATTAGTGGACTTTTAGGGAATTTTTCATCTTGCCTCATGCTGACAGATTTAATAAAACGGTGTTATAGATTTTGTTCTTTTTCCTCTTGAAATCCCTAAAGTTAATGATGATAAAATTTATTTTCTTATATGAGATAGAGAGAGAATAGAAGACAGAGAATTGTCCTATCCAATGGCTTACTCCTAAATGTTTGCTATAGGCAGGGCTGGACCGGTTTAAATTTAGGAGTGAAGAACTCAATCCAAGTCTCTCCAAAGGCTGACAATGATCCAAGTTCTTGAGCCATTACCTGATGTCTCCCAGGGTGCACATTACCAGGAAGCTGGAATTAGAAGAGGAACCAGGACTCTAATCCAGAAATGGGAAGCGGTTGTCCCAACCAGCGCTTAGCTGCCATGCCTATTGTCCATCCATCATTGTGATCTTGAAAGACAAAGCCTGAACTGTTCACAGCGTGTTAAGTCAGTTTTTTCCTTGTTTCTCTTTCAGAGAAATAGACATGTGAAATAATTTTGTACTGACAGACAAAATCAATTATAGTTTTAAGAACAGTGAATATGTGGGACACGATCATCTCTATCTTCCAGATGAGAAAAGAAATGCAGAGAGGCTGAGTGAACTCTTTAATATTTAAAAAGCTAATTAGTAATTGTTCTAGGGTCAGTACAGTATTTGTGTAGAAGCACTGCATGAAGACTGTATTAGTCCATTTTGTATTACCATAACGAAATACCTGAGACTGGGTACATTACAAATAAGAAAGGTTTATTGCACCTCATCGTTCTCATCTACAGAGGGCTGTAGTTTGTGATGTCCTTCTTGTTGGCCAAGTCCCAAGGTGGTACGCAGCATCACATGGCAAATGAGAAGCAGCATGCACAGCTGTGCATCTCTTCTGTTGTCTCTCCCTCTTCTAATACAGCTACAAATGGTAACTTTTCCCTGATGCTTTTAGTTAATCTTAATCACTTTCCACAGGCCCCTCCTGTAAAGATTACAGCTAAATTATGTTTCTACCTTGTTAATATCTCGTAACCATGGTTAAATTTAAACATACAAACTCATGAAGGACACAACCCATATCCAAGCAAACTGATTTAATAGTAGTAGAGATAGCACCAATGCACTGTACTAGAACACAAGAAAATAATCAAATGACCTTATGCATAATACTTTGGACAAAGTTCTTCATGTTCTTCAGGAAAAATGGGCTTCTGCATTTTTCAATTTTTTCAATTTTTCAATTTTGAAGGTGGATGAGGCTGAAAGCAGCTAAGGCCATTACAAAAATTACAAAAGCAAATTTGTTGTTTATTCATTCACAGATGAATAAAGCAGTCTTCTTCCTATACTATATTGACCACTGCACACAAAAATCTTTTACGTGACCAGAAGAATTTTAACAATATGTGAAACTGAGCACACTTAATTGGATGAAAGCTGAATAAAATAGATGGGTTATTTAAATTTGAGCATCTGTAATAGTCACCAAAGGTGATCCAGATAATTACAATTCCAAAATGAGAGTCTTTATTTCATTGAGTTAGGAATTAAGCTTGGTCAATAAAAGAGGTTCCAATAAAGTGACACAATACTGCAAAGTAATGTTACAGGTTAGTGACAGATAAAATGAACGTTCATTGGAATTTGAACTTATGGTTATCAAAGACTTTATTCTATACACATTTTGGAGTAAGGAAAGTTCTTTTTTTCCTAAATTAATAGAAGGTATGAGAAATACCAAGATAAGGAATCTTTGTATTTGCTGATATAACTATGCTGTCTAGACACAGTCTCCATGTGTTCTCAAGTTATGGTTCTGTGAAACATATTTTGTTGTTCAATTCCCAGCCAAGTAAATGATACAATCAATTTTCTTTTCACTTCTCCATTTCCTTCTCCCTGCTCTTGTCCTTTGGGAACCTTCTCTCATTAGCTCAGTGATTTGCAAATTAATTTATATCACAAATAAAAGGACATTAGTATAATAAGTTCTAAATCCATGTGGGCTTTACATAACTTTCCATGAATTTAATACATAAATAGACAATGGTTCAAATGACATAACTTATTTTCCTAATTGTAGAATATTCAGAATGAAAATCTTTCTTACAAAATAGCACAAACATTTTTTTCTACGCATAGATAAGAAAACTGTCAACCTCAGGATTAGAGAAAGGACAATGTGAAGAGAAAGTTGAGGTATTTGCTTTCTTATTAAACAAAATACATGGTGATCATATCTCACAGAATGGTTTTTATATTATATGCCAGAGCTGTTTAAAAGAAAATTGTACTTGTGCCATAACTTTTAAATGAAACTGGAAGGTAATGTACTTTGTCAAACAGAAAAAGATGCAATGAAATCTTAAGTGACAGTGCTAATTTCCTATTCCTGTGTAACAAATTACCCTAATCACAGTAGCTTCACAGAAAGTAAACTTGTTGGGCAGAGTGGACTCTGTTGTCTCTTCCATCCCAGGCTCCCGAAGTCTAAAGCCAAAGTATGAGTTGGTCTTTAATTTTAGCTGAAAGGTCTAGAGAAAAATTCCCTTCCATGCTTATTTTACCTTTTGGCAGGGTTGGAGTCCGTGAAACTGAAGGATTGAGGTCACCATTGCCTTGCTGACTGCTGCTTAGGGACGGCATTTTGAATGATCATGCACGTTCTCTGAGTTGTGATTCCTTTTAGCTGTAGCATCAATGGAGTGGGTAAAGTGTTTCTGAAGCTTTAAATCTAATTTCTCTTTCTGATGCATCTTTCCTGTCTCGAGCTTGATAGTAGCCTTAATTAGACACAGGCAAATTCTTTTTCACAAAGTAACATACTCAGAATTCTGAGATTTAGGCATAAACCTTTGGGATAGATGGTGAATGTGTGTTTGTGTGTGTGTGTGTGTGTGCGCGCGCGCACGTTGGTTCCAGCTGGGGGTTATTACAAATAAAACTTTTATAAACATTTTAAAATAAGTTTGTATAAGTAGTGCAAATAAATGTTTTGATTTAATTTCAGTAAAAACATACAAATACAGTGTACAAGATTTCCAGTTCCTTCACATCCTAGACAGCAAATAATTCATATATATATATATATATTTATTTACTGAGAATATTCTGGGAGGTTAATTGCATATAGCTATACATACTTTGTTTATTTTATCATTTCCTAGAAATCAGCTAATTCCATGCACACTAACGTGAATTGCTATAGCAGGTCTATATCATTCAACATCCCCCAGAAAAGCAGATCCAGTAGATTATATCTTTAGTCATGCATTGCTAATAGGAATGTAAAAGAGTACAACTACATTGGAGAGCAATTTTATTGTTTCTCAAGTTATTAAAATACCTAGGTTACCATTTGACTCAGCAATACCGCTTTTCAGTTTCTACTTAAAATTAATGAACAACTGAAGGCATTTTAAAAAGTTGATGCAAATGACATTGAGAGATAAGTTTATTTTGCCATAAAATTTTTGAAATGCAGGCATACTTTTTTCATAGTATATATTTTATATAAGCTTTTTGAAGCCCTGATATATATATGGATTTCAAACTTTTTTCCACCAAAACAAAGTTAAGTTCTCCAATTTTCATGAGCATGTGGAGTGTGTGTGTGTGTGTGTGTGTGTGTGTGTGTGTGTGTGTGTATGTGTGTGTGCATGAGTATGAGAGTTATAGTGAATATGCTTCTCTGGAATTAAAAATCAATATATTATTTATTACACGAAATTGACTCACCCAGTTGCAAGGTCTGAAAAGCAAATAATCTGTAAGGCAGGTTGGCCAACTGAAACACCTGGTGGGACCACTCAGACAGGAGTTGCTGTTCTTCCTCATGAAATATAGTTTTGCTCTCCAGGTTCTTGTGTTAATTGTATGGGATTTACTCACTGTATTAAAGATGATCTTCATTAGTTGAAATCCACTGATTATAAGGGTAACTGTATCCATAAAATATCTTCACACAAACACCTAGATGAATGGTAAGAGTAAGCAGGTATTACAGCTTAAGCCAAGTTGACACATAAAAATAGCCACCACAATATCTATTGAAGGAAGAACTAGACTGAAAAAGATGTTTTTTTTCTACTATTTAAAATAAGTTCTTAAAAACTTTGATTTAGATATTAAAAAACAGGGAGAAGTTTTAAAGCAAATAAATTTTAATTGGTTTCCAATGATTATTATTTTCAAGACCATTGATGCAAAACCGTATAATAGACCATGATGAATACACCACAGAAATGTTAAACTGATTTAGAGGAGAATTCTCCACTAAAAGTCAGCCAAATTGGATATCAGGAAAAAGTAGAGCCTAAAAACTGCCAGATCTCCTGCATTCAGGCTCTTCAGCAAGCTGAAAAGTTTGACTCATGCTGTAGGAAGGCATATATTTTGAAATTATTTTTTGCAATCATGCGAATATTCTATAAATTATCTGCATGGAATAATTACTTGTTTATACTTAATTGATTATTGATTTAGTCACGTTCTACTAATGCCTTTAAGTAACTGCATATGATAAGTTAGTATAAGTCATCTTTCTATAAATGACTCCACTTGTATCTAAACCATAGTAGAGCATGGACTGAAGAACAAATTGGGTCTGCCGCCTTTGACTGCTCAGCCACCCTGACACATCTGTAGAACAAATTGGACAACTATCCCAGTCAAGCCATGACAGCAAATATCTGGGCAAAGATATTTATTCTTCTAAGTAGTGTCTAAAATGTCTTCTAAGGAGAGGAGTTTGTAAGGTGAACTGTCAGCCAATGAACCTTGAAAAATTTTCTCATCCTTGGATTGGTGAGATTGACAGCATTTCAGTACTATTAAAAAGCACTTAAGCAAAAACTTCAGAACATGTGTCACATGAGAGACCTTGGAATGATATGGGGTAGTCATTCCTCAACACCAAGTGCTGGGGCAGTAAGGAGGCTGGGTGTGCCTTCTTACTTGTCTTCCCCCTTCTCCCAGATACAGGAAGAAGGAAAAGAAACTTTGGAAACAACGATCTTGCCCATTTTCCCCTAACTCTCCATCCTTCTCACCTGGATCAACTATGTAAACATCATCATCATAAAAAAAAACCACCTAAAATGATGCAATAAAGATGAAGCAAGTAGCATGCTTAAAAATACATCTACAACAGAAATATGATTATTTGAGCTAATGCTATATATGAACTTTCAAAGATTTATTTTTAGTGGAAAGGCAGATTTACAAAGAAGGAGTGACAGAAATGTCTTTATTCCACTGGTTCACTCACCAAATGTCTGTAACAGCTATTGCTGAGCTGATCTGAATTGACCATGAACACAAGAAATGTGAGAAAATAATGGCTCCAGTGGTATCTACCAGATAACCTTACTCCTAATTTATATCTTTGTTATTTAGCTAAATATTCCCTTTACATAAATATACCTTTTAGTCTTTATAAAGTTAACTCCTTTTAAATCCAACTCCCTGTCACCTAGAATAGCTAAAGTCATGCTTTTATTGTAAAATTTATTTATGGTATCTATTAATACACTACAATTACTTTTATTTCCAAATTAAATAAACTACTAGCAATAATATAGTAATTATTAAAATCCCACAAAGCTAACTCTGAAAAGTAAATTTTCAGATTTCTTAATGGAGTTTTAAAAATTGCAGTGACCCTGAACATACTTTAAACTTTACCCATTTGCAAATGACAAGGCCATATCTCTTTTACATAAATTAGCCTACAGTTTAAGTTTGACTCATTATTTCTTTAATGAGATTATAAACATTGGCTTTGGTTTATATAAACTGGAAAAGCTCAGTAAGAAATACAGCTAAACAAAAAAAAAGTAAATTAAAACTTACCATATTAAACTTTGAAGTGGACTACTTTCCAACTTATATCTACTAATAGAACGTTCTACTTTTCCATATGTTACTTAACAAGATTTGGGCAGAATTTTCTGTTCCTAAGCGCAGTGACCTCCTGTTTCCATATTTCTCAAAATAAATCACCCCAGAGGTTTCACAAAAATTAAAATTAACTTCATGTTGACAAAAGAAATTGCCATTTATTTTGGATTATTTAGTGGGGTTATTGGATGATATGCAAGACGTTAGTAATCGAGCTGGTTTCTCACAAAACCCTTTGAAGACTTTGTGGGCTGTTCTAATTTTAATACAAATTGTCCATGTCTTATGATACTTTGATTTAGGAATTTCATCTCATTATATTCAGAAATTAATAAGCATAATAGAGAAATTATACTTTATACTTTGAATTTTGAAGCTTTCTCAGGATGGAAAAATTCATAGGATGATTTGTTGGAATATTGGCAAGCACCACTTGCTGCAGCTTCTAGTCAGCTGCAGTTGTGAAGAAAGACACGCATACTTGCCCGTATTGCAAGATGAGGAAGGGGTAGTCAATAAACTACATCAAATATCCAGTATTTTCTTACAAAATAGGGTTTGAATTGGATGATTTGGTTCAATTACAGACCAGTATAAGTATTTTTAGCATGTTTAAGGTAGGGTAGAATAGGCTGTGTTCCATAGGTTGTGTATATTGAATGTGTTTGGGCATACAACATCTTCAATTCACAATGAGTTTTCTGGGATATAATCTTATTGTAAGTCAACAATCATGTAACTGTTATTTTTCTCCTAAATACTGGATCTCATTTAATCTTATTACCATCCCACCACCTTAGTTAAGTGTCCTTGTTCACATGTTTTAGACATGAGGGAACATAAATTGATATGCCCTGAGGATAATGCTAATATTTGACTAGGTTATGCTACATTATTATCCAAAACTAAATCCACGGACTTCATTTCTATATAATACTAACTAGACAGTTGGAGAGATGTTAGAGTGTGAACTTCCTGGATTTTCAAAATATGCACAGTGATTCTCATGGCATTTATGATAATTGGGGCAAGACTATCTAGAAAGATAAAAAGGAAAATGAAAGTATGAGGCAGGATGTGACCTAGATATCATATGGATTTATGAACAGGTGGCAGCCTGAAGTGATCTTCCCATGCCTCTATCTTAGGTAACATATTTAGCAAAAACTTGTTCTAACTAGTTGGTGATCTGTTGAGATGATGATTTACATTCTTAAAAGCACATAGTCAACTATTTTATCAATTCCAAAAGTGGATCTCCATCTCCTTGTCTATCATTTTTCTCACTGTTGCTTTCTAGTCTTCAGATCTAACACAAACATTATTTCCTCTCAAAAGCCTTTCCAGAATTCTCTACGCTCAAACTGCCAGAATTGCAGCCTCAGTACCCAGTATGTCTATCACAACATTTAATCAGATTTTCACTAAAATCTATATTGTAATCACAATTTTCAGATCACCGGCACAGTTTAAAACTGCAAGGTTTCCTATGTTTTCCTTATACCTCAGAGCTATTTAACAATCCTGGTGTCTTGGCATAGGATGGCATAGAAGAAGAAAATTACCTCTAGGTCTCATAATCATAAAAGTAGTGCTTCTTGGGGGCAGAAAAGACATATGAACACAGATTATACTACATTATCATAAAAATAACTTTTTTGTTTTACATTTCTTTTGCTTGTCAATTGATGATTAAATTGAGCTTGGATATTCATCACCTCAAGAAATGTCATTGTACTTAAATTTCAAAAGTATAAAAATAGCAAGAAAGAAAAGTTATTGACTATGTGTGTTGGCTCCATTGTTTTGTACAGAGATATTCCATATATTGCACAAACTGTCCAATTTTTTTACTATAAAGTGAGATTTCTGTTGGATGATTTGCCCAACCATAAGCTAAATTAAATATTTTTGAGCATCTTTAAGGTTAAATGGGACAACTGTGCTGTTCCCTGGAATATGTGCATTAGACTCCTTTTTCACTTTTACATAAGAATAGGCACAGGTGTTACAGACAACAATCAAATCACAACATGTCAGTTTAGCATTATGTACATTTAAGGATTTTTTGGGGGTACTGTGTATCAGAGAAAATATATGACTTTTAAAAATAATATTAATCTTATTTTTAAACAGGGTGACATGCTGAGAAACATTCAAGTATTTGCCACACTAGATTCTAGAAAATTAGGAGTGCTCTCTATCTTCTTTTCTAACAACATGGTAAAAACATAAGCTTTGGAGTCAGATGGCCCTGACATAAAATGTTGCATCCTCCACTTAGCCAGTGTTAGAATTTAGAAGTACTACTGCCTCATTTCTCTAAGCATCCGTTTTATCATGTATAAAACTGAGTATTATGAGAATGTATGCCTTAGTTTAGGGTTTAATATTTAATTCGTTAATGTGTAAAATATCTGTCATATGGTAAACACTCAAAAACACTAACTCATTCAGCAAAAATGTTTTTACATAATCAAAAATGGTTTTCTAGCATTTTTTGTGTTAGAAATACAAAACTAATAGTTTGATTGTAACTTAAGAATTTGGAAATAGAACTAAGAATTTGGAGCACTTGGAAGAGTTTTATCAGCAAATTGTGAACTGGTTGTGGATTCTTGACTGCTGTTCCCTGATTAAGTCTTCCCTTTCCTTAAGGATCCATTTCTGTCCTCACTTTCTTCTTCACTTTATTAACAAATGGCTTTGAATTTCCAGTGTATCTTGAATTCTTCTACTCCCCCCCCCCCCGTTTCCTAGTACCGGATTCTAAGTCAATCCATCTGTCACACCAAAACAAGTCTATTAAAAATAATCTCATGTATTGAAATGGGGATTCTGGCATAGTGAGCTAAGCTGCTGCCTGTGACCCTGGCATCTTGTATTGGAGTGTGATTTTTAGTCCTAACTGCTCCAATTCTGATCCAGCGCCCTGCTAGTGTGCTTGGGAAAACAGCAGAGAGTGGTGCAGGTTGGTGGGAGACTGCCTCCCACAAGGGAGATCCATATCAATCTTCTGGTTTTAGCTTCACCCTTCACAATCCCTGGTGGTTGCAATCATCCGGGGCATGAACCAACAGATCAAAGATCTCTCTTCTCTATGTGTGTCTCTCCTCCACTTTCTATTACTCTGCCTTTCAAATAAAATAAATATTAATATTTTAAAAAAAGCTCACCTGTCACATTTGATAGCCTTTTCCATGTTTTCATCCTGATGGCGCGTCAGAATATATGAGAAAACCTGAACAAGCATGGCATATCTTTCAGATTCATCAGTTCTGCTCAATGATTCAAGAAATATATTTTATGTTAAAATTGGTTAATTATACAGTAGAATGCTGAAACATATTATACTCTGTAAGATGTCAAATAGCTGTCATGACCATTGGTGTCTGCTCTAAATCATGCTCATCAATGTAAGCTTATTTTGCTGTATTCTCCTGGTCTCCCCTTCTTAATTCACTGTATCCATTACATGTGGAATTTCCCGTGGTTTGATCTTCTGTTGTTCCTGTAGGCTGATGACAAAATATAATCTGGAATCTAAAGTGGCAGTGAAGCCAGAGATCAATTTTGGCGATAGCAGTTCCATCTTTAGTCTAATGGCTACACATAAGCCTCAGTAAATGGAATTGAGCATTGCATATCTGGTGACTCAATAAAAGAAACATCAGTTACATGGTACAGCAATCTAGATGTACTCTGTGAAAAGAATATTATCTACCAGGAAACAAATATTCTTAAGGCAGAGAATTTGTCAGATAAGTCCAGGGAGACCTGGCATTGTTTGACTGGGAAATAAAGATGTCACATTTCACATACGTGTCCTATATAAGGTGGAATGACTTTTTCTAACAATTGAATAACTTTAGAAAGTGAGAGTATTGTTTCTATTTGCTTTTTTCTGCTACCTAATATCATTTTTCTTCCAAAAGTTAATGGAAATGTATATTATGAAAATACTGTACATGGATTTCAAGTTTTAAAAAAATATTTTATTTTGATAATCTTTACAGAGTTGATTAGGGCACAAACAGTCAAGTGCTACAGGAAAGTGGGTAAGACCATTGTTTCCACATGATCTCTCTCTCTCTGTCTCTCTCTCTGTCTCTCTCTCTCTTTCTTTTTTATATCTGGAGTAAGGGGGAAGATAAAGTTAGAAGCCTCACTCAGCCTCCCACCCATGCCAGGGTCTCCAATGAGGCATGCACCAAGGGCACTGCTCAGTGGTTTTGATAGTTCAACAGTTCTGAATTGCTGCCAGTGTCATGATTCCAAGCACGATGAAATTTCTCCAGAATCCACTGGCTGACATAGTCCACCTTAGAGTCTCTGTACAGATTTCCACTGCCAACATATGGCTGCGATAGATGATTGATTCATTCTGTCCTTCATCCCCTTTTTTTGTGTCAAGAAATAACTTAGATTTCAATTCCATTTGCACATTGTCATTTTGAAGCATCCTCCTGACGAAGGGCATCTTGCAAATCTTTTGGCAAATTCAATCTCTGCAGTCCACAATCAGCAAGTATTGAGAGTTGTCACTGGAGAAGCAAAGCCGAAGCTCTTGGAAGCAATGGGGTGTGAAACTAAAGATCGTTATTAGTGATGAGTGTCACTTGAGTAACCTCAACCACATTTCAACAGAGTTTTTAATGTTCTCCTTCCCAGCAAGAGCATCAAAAATTGCTCTGATGGGAAGTGTTACTTTAAACAAAAAAGTTTTTTTTTAAATTTATTTGATGGTAATTGTAGGGTTTACAGGGTGGGAAGGATCTAGGATCAGGGAAAAGTGGGTGAAATCTAGTAGCACATTGAATGGAAGTACATATAAAATAACCCAATTTATCAGCTGTTCAAGTTGATTGAAAAATATCTTGCCAAAATTTTAAGAAAAATTACTCCATATTTCCAAATATATAATTTCTTAGGACACACCTTGGGGAATTTTCTTACAAATCCTTCCTTTAAATAGGCTGTCCTACAATAACATAGACTTAAGATTGTAATTCTTAGTTCGTAGAATTGCATCTTTCCCCATATGCTTTGTGACTTGTCCTTGCAGTAAGGAATGGACATATCTCTTTGAAAGATACAGATATTAACATATTGTAATTTAATATCAGAGATGCTAGCTAGATCAACTTTTTATTTGGCATTGTGACTTTAAAAAACACACTATATTCACATTTTTAGTAAAAGTATTTCAAAAAGTATTGAATATATTTTAGAAACCCTTCATAAACTTAAAGGAATAAACTTTCATATTACACTGTTGAGTATTAAGACAATTTATAGATATATATTGTGGATCCTTGAAACAGGAGTTTTGGTGTCTTAAAATAATCTAGATAGCACATAATATTAAGTGCATTGACAGTTTCATGATTTCATTCAAATGAATTTGCAAAGGCATTTCCCTTAAGACTGCTTTCCATTTTACATTTTGTTACATGTAGTTGAATCTGTAAGTGGGGAATTAGTGCATCCGGTAGCATTTCAATCGGAGCTTTTTAATGCCTGAACTGATTGGTGGATCTTCTACTACATGCATTTTGTGTGCATTACTGACCTGAATGTCAAAATAGTACTATGGAAAATACTTATGCTTGCCCAACTCTGTAATGCTATTACTTTAATCAGCAGTGCTTATCCTGCTGTAAAAGACTGCATAGAGTTACGGTGATGGCAAACAAAACAATGGGGCCCTCCTTGCTGTCAACATCAGGCATCAGGTGATAGTGGTTGATCCTTTCTTTGATGATGCCTTAGAGACCCTGGTGTGGGGAACAGTGTTTTGAAGATTTACTTGAGTGGTTTTCACAGTTCTGAGACATTATAGGCTTCATTGATCCAGGGTTAAGAAAATCTTTCTGAGGTCTATTGGCTTTCCAGGCCCACCTTAGTGCATTACCAGGCCAAGGAACATGTTGCAAAGCTTGACCTGGAGAGTGGTCCAACCTGTTTTGTTTTTCATCCTCTGACAAGACACTCACCATCTTCCACTGGCCTAGATGAACTGGTGGGTGTTACAACCTAAACCAGTCTCACCTTGTCCCAACCCCAGCTTTCATGTGAACTGCCAATTACCAAGGCCAAATCAGGCTTGTCCACACCCATTTTGGCTCTTGTGAACACTACTGAATGGTGCAGACTAATCCAGCCTGGACTATCTCCATATCCAACACATACTAATGCTAATGAGTACTGCAGTTCTGTCTGGTCTGGTCCATCCCAATCCCTAGTTATTGTGCTCCCCATCTGATGTGTGGCTTAGTAGGAGAGTTCCCCAAGTTCTGTTACCTGGCAAGTGCTGGGGCCCTGCTTGGTAGGAGAGGTCCTAAATCTGGACTGCTTGTGCTAGTGGGTGCTGTAGCTGGCCCAGCCTAGCACCTTCCCAACCCTTGCTCTTTTGAATGTCAGGTGAGTTCCATGGTACAACCTTATTCAACCATTACTACCTCTAGCTCTCCATGCAAACCAGCCGGTACTGCAGTTCCACAGAGGCAAACACCCAAGTACCCTAGAGAATCTGTCCCCAAATATGGTTTCCTTGCATGCTGGTGTGTGTTGTGGCCCATCCTCTGCCCCAACACTTGCATGTGATTACTGCAGCCCAGTTCAGCCAGGCAGGCTTTCCAGTCCCAGATTTTGCGGGCACCAATGGGCAATGGGCGATGCTATTTAATCTAGTCCAGGTCTCTGATCTGTATAGGTTTCTTGGCCTGATCCAGATATGCCCTCCCAGTTCCCCCTGCCTTCCTCCGAACCACTTAGTCTCATCTCCCTTGCCTACATGTAAGTGCAATGGCTGGGTCTATTGAAGCCCCCAGAAACCACTCTCCAACCTTCCCCTGTCAAACATGCTCTCAGCCCCTCCCACTCCAATATGTTCCCAGATGTCATTCCCCGGGCAGTCTGCACACACACACACACACGGACACACACACACCATCCTGACATTCCTTTCCTTTGTCACATACCTTCAAAAAGTAATAATAGGCAAGTATGCTTGCGTACTGATACACTTAACACAAATTTCTCATTAGCTGCTTTACTCACAGCAGTGTAACACTTACTTAGGTACAAGGCAACTTAGGCAGTTACCAATATTTGGGGCAGCCAAATATTTTTTAATCCCCTTTGGAATTCTAATTACTGTTTATTAAAGAAAATTTGGGAACTTTGAAAAAAAAATTGCTTTGCCACTCAAATGCTACCATTGTTAATCTTTTGGTGTCAAATTCTTCTCTATGCATTATGTGTGTGGATACCTGGTATGCTTACACAGTTGCTCTACAGTACATAAAATTTTATGCTGTTTTGCACTTAGCATATGAACATTTTTGTATGTTAAGAAGAGAGCTCTGTGAGATTGTTCTTCCAGAGTATGTAGAGCAGTATTTTCCATATAATACATGCTCAACAATCCTTGGTGAATGAAATGAAACAAAGTAATCAACAACCGATGTTAAAGAAAAAGATAACTCTTCTTTTTAATTAGAAGATTTAGTTATTGAATTATTTAAAAGTCAGAGAGAGAGAGAGTGATGAGTGAGGAAGGGTGGGAGAAAAAGAGAGAGATGGGTGGGGTGTGAGTCTTCTAGCTGCTGATCCACTTGTCCAAGTGCCTTTACAGCCAGGGTTGGACCTAGCCAAATACAGGAGTATCAGCAGGAAACTTGATTGGAAGTAGAGCAGAGCAGCCAGTAGTTAAAGTGGTATTCTGATATTGGATGCTAGCATCGCATGCAGTGGCTTAACCTGATGTGTCACAACACTGCTCCCAAAGACAACTCCATTTTATTGGATATTGACAAAAATTTTTCATCCATTGGTTTTTCAAGCAAATAAAATCTAAAAGATACAATTTTAAAAGTAATACCACTAATTATGACAAGCCATATTTGTTACCTGACTTTTAGATTCCAATTCCAAGATGAAGGTTGCTATTCTATCTTAAGCAGAAGTTACTTTGTTTCAGAGGCAAGATTCTCTATAATGTCATGATAAGCATATCCCTTAACTTATACATAGAAAGTTCAAGATTGTTACTCAGAAGATAATGTACAAATTCCAGCTCATTGTTTGTGGCCTACAAAAGCAGCAGAGGATAGCCCCAAACCTCGGGACTCTGCATTTTAGATCAACTCAGTTCCTGCCATTGGCAGCCATTTTGGTAATGAACCAGCAGATGGAAGATCTTTCTCTCTGTCTCTTCTCGCCTCCTTCCTGGAAATTTGCCTTTCCAATTAAAAATAAACTCATGTAAAAAAAAAAATGTTTCCCTCATCAGTCATTCAAAATGCTTGAAAACACTCATCATGACCTTTTCCTTGGTGAAGTTTTCAAGGCACTTGATGAAATGTAAATCATACCTGGGTGAGGTTATGAATGAGATTGTTGTTCTTCACTAGCAGTTTATGTTAATTATGTTTGTCCATATAACTTTTTGTACTCTTTAGTGATTTATGGAACTGGGACATAAGAATTACAATCGGCTGGAAAACAATAGAACAGAGCCCAAGAGAAGTAGATGGTAAGGTATTTGAGTTGCTCTATCATAGTGAATGTTGTGTGCAGTCAGAGTCAGTGTTGGGCATAGAGAGGTTGAGGAGGGAAATATTAAGGGAGAATGAAAAGAAAGAAGCTTACTCAAGTACTTCATTGTCAATGCTCTCCAAATAGCATGTCATTTAATGCTCAAAATAATCTTAGAAGCAAACAGAATGAATCAGCAGTCATGAATTTACAAATGAGGAAACGGGTCCAGAAAGGTGAAGTGGCTTCTCCAAGTTTGCAGTCAGAGAGTGGCAACTTTGGTATTTGAAACTATATATCCTAAGATGTGTTGAAAGAGCATATTTTTCTAATTTCTTACCTTGACAATAAGCATGATCAACAGTTTCTATTAAAGGTTCAATTATTGCATTCCTGCTTGTGGAATTTCTTCTTTTGCCTAAGCAACCCATGTTTTTTAAATCATAATGTCAGATTCAATTTATTGTGGAAATTATCTAACATTGAGATATATGACACTACGGAGGTTGCTTCTAATGTATAAAACTACAATGACATTGAGACAAAGCAAAAGATTAAAACATGTATGGCACACAAACAAGGCTGTCTATGCTATTAGCTCTTCAACTGAGTCTAGATCAAAGGAATTTTTGACAACAGAGAAGAATTGTCTGATATTGTAGTCATTTGTTTTCTTATTTACTGAGTTGAAGAAGAAAGAAAGGTATATTTTTCAGTACTAAGTTGAATGGTATTTAGTTTCTTTGATATTTAGAGTTTACTGTCTCTACTTCTAAGTAAAATTTTGTGATATTGTAACTATATACTGCATTTTCCTTTTCTAATTGTGCACTCTAACCTAGACAAATATTTGGAATTTAAAAAGTGCATCTCTCTTTCCCTTCCATGATCTAATTAGTAAAAATCTTTTGCAAATCTGATTAAAATTTTTGATCAGACAAGTGTAAACCTAAAAATACTTCAGAGACAGTTGTAGAAAGATTACTAGAACAATAGACTCCAGATAAGAAATGAATGATGGCCACAAAAAAAGAAGGGAGGACGGGAGGAAGGAAAGGGAGGAAGGAAGACAAGAAAAGACAAGACAAGAAAAGCCAGGTTTCATATGAAATAAATTCAAGCATTTTGAATGATTTGAATGATTAAGTTTTGTCAGCACTGATTCTAGAAAACGTGTTTGACAATGTTCACCAATTCTCACTTTTCCCTTTAAAATCTTCTTGCTAGCTTGGATATTGGGACAAATATATTTGGACTAAAGAGTGCTTTTCCTCCAAGTGGCCTCGTGAATAAGCCCTTGTATCAGCTTTTATCTTGGGGGATTGCCTGTTCAGTGATAAGTAGTCCAGGCTAGTCTTTAAAATGTTACCCCTGAAAAGACACATTGAGTTTAATAAGTGTATCAGTAAAATGAATTATCAGAACTATCAAAACTAAACTGGATAAATACTTGAATCAAAATGAGATTACTCTCTGGTAAAAATGTATCAAATTTACACATAAACTGTAATTAGAGGGAAAGGTCCCATAGTACTTTTTATAAAAAGGTATTGACTTCATTACTGACATCTTTGTATTGCAATATTTAAAAATACTGTCAAGTTCATTTTCTGAATGTGAATCAGATTTCAACTACACCTCAACATTTTTTTCTCAATAGATTTTTGTAATTGTTTTTCATAATCCCCAGCTGCACTGTCACAGTGACTTCTGTAATCCCCCTTTTCCTGGCTATTATCTCAACATCATCTAGAGAGAAAACTAGCTTAATAATTCAGGTATTTTAGAGAAGCTGAGAGTGCAATTCACCGCAGGGGAGAAAACACGTGGAAATACATGAAATTCACAGAATAACTGAAAGATTTATTCAGTTCAAGTCAGACACTACTGAAGCTCCAGAGGCAGATATCAGTGACAAAATGCCTGAAGAAAGCTTCCTAGTGACTACCAAAAAGAGTCCAAAATCTTGATACAAAGTCAAAGAAATGTGGCCCCAGTAGCAGATATAACCACTACTGGGGTTGGCAGTATCTCATACTGGAGTGCCAAACTGAGTACTGGCTATTCCACTTTTGATCCAGCTTCCAGCAGTAGATGATCGTTACAGTATTTGAATTCTTGCTTCCAGACTTATGGAGAATAAATATTTTTACACTTCTCAAACCGGATAGATATAGGATTGCAGTGTTCACAACTAGTCGAAGCCTTGTCTATTTTATGCCATGTGAAAGGTAAAAGGCAAGAGAACATGTGTGTGAGAGAGGGAAGGAGAACAATGTCATCTTTTTGTCTACAATCTAAAGACTAGCTTGGACTACTTATCACTGAACAACCAAACCACCAAGCCACATTAACCCATCTATGAGGGTAGAGGCTTCTTGAGTTAATCATTTTCTCTCAAAATCCTTGCATTGGAGATTAATATCAAGCCCAAGAAATTTGGTTGTGGGAGAGGGATATTCAAATCATAGGACCGACTTATTTTAAGAAAATAAATAAAATTTTAATGATCTATTTTGAATAAGCTTTGTGTGTGATGTGATGTGGTGCAGGATTAATTTCATTTTTCGGTATGCTAATATTCAGTTCTCCCAGCATAAATGATTGAAAAAGCTGCATTTTTCCCCATTGATTTTTTTTGGCACCCTTGTGAAACATCACTTTCCTGTAAATGTGAATATTTAGCTGTATGTTCAATTCTGTTCCATTGGATTATGTGTTCCTACTGGTGCCAGTGCCTCACTATCTTTATTAATGTATTCTGTGGCAAATTTTGAAACTCAGAAGGGAGAGTCCTCCAACTCAGTCCTGGCAATGTTGACTTGAGTGTTCTGGATCCCTTGAATATCATCTTTTAAATCATCATTTCAATTTCTGCATAAAGGCCAACTAATAGTTCTATAGGATGTTTTTTGAATCTGTAGATTAACTGGGAGAATATTGTCATTTGAATGGTATTCAGATGTTTTTATATTTAAATTTCTCATAACAATATGTTGTAGTTTTCAGAGTATATGCACATAATTGCTTCTCGGCCTATTGGCTAAGATCAAGTGCAGAATATAGGCATTATATTGCTTTTGTCATTTTTCAGTGTGTTATGTTTTGATACTATTGTAAATGAAATTGTCTCCTTAGTTTAACTTTGAATTTTCCATTGAAATTATATAGAAATACAAATTATTCATTTATTTTGATTGATCTTGTACCTTAAATATTTGCTAAACTTGTTTATCAGAGCTAAAAATTATTTAGTGGATTTCTTAGGTTTTTCTGGATATGAAATGGGCATACAGATTTAATTCATCTTTTCCAATTTGGAAGCCTTTTATTTCTTTTTCTTAACCTAACAATATAATGAGGTTAAATGTTTTCCTGTATATTTATGCTTATAGAAGTTGTTATTGAGCACCAGAGAAAATAAGGAATGGGACACTGACTTACAAATTGTAAGCATTATTTAGACAGATATAAATTCTATTTTTTCTACTCTTGAGTCTATGCATACTGGTAACTTTGCATCTAACATTTCCGTGTTCATTGTCAGTGACTCTCTTGGCTCCATTCACCATGTAGGATTTCTCCTCCCTCCCCATGCATTAGGAAGGTAACCCTCACTCCTATTTCATATATGTTAAATCTGGGCATAATTGGTCACATTACTTGTTACAGGCAAAATACAGTAATGTTGAGTTCCTAGGATATGCAGTCCATTACTCCTCCCTATTATACAGATCACCACAAACCGAAGAAGCAAGAGTATGGATCCATTTGCTGTTGTATTCAAGAACTAAATACAGTTCTTGAGTACAACATTCCAGAGGTTCTTGAATAGGTCTAAGAAATGCCCACATTAAAAAGATCTTGAATACATAGTTAGGGTGGTTAAATGAGTGTAGCGAAAACTATAAAATGTGTGCTTTCCCTTGTTTTTCTATTTTCACACTGAAATACGTATTTGAGCAAACATGATCTCAAAAACATAAGCAGAAAGTGTATTTCTTTATTCAGAATAAACACATTTTAATATTTAAAAATGAACGACTACATATCCTGCTCATTTATGCACTGAGACTCCAAAATGTGATTACAAGGCTAATTGGAATTAAACTGAAGAAAAATAGAACTATTGCTTGATCAATCATAACCAGATTACAGGAAGACAACCAACTTTGTCCATTAAAGTTTATTTAATCTTTGGTAGCTTAAAATTCTGTAGGTTTTATTCAGTCAGCACTTCTCTTTATTTTACCTTTGTGGAGTATAACAAGAATTTATGTTGAATTTTGGGTCACTTAAGTGAAACTTATTGGATAATACACTATATAACCTGAAGGTAATGGAATTCAAACTAAATATTACAAGTAAGATGTGAGAATTAAAATGAAGTCTGAAAACTTGGCTCACTGAAGTGAATAGTGTTTTACACAGTAAGTGTCAAACTTGAGAGTTTGAAAGTAAGGGAAATTTGGAGAAAATACCCTGGGCTCCAAGTTATTTTGACCATTGCTCAACAAAACTAGGAATCTCAGCACTGCATTTTTGTTAGAAATTCTGAGAAATGGGTATAAAATGTAATCAAAATGCTGTTAAGCTTTTTAGTGATTTTTGTTTATGTTACTACTGAAGAAAGCACCTGCAGTGGGATCTTTTCATCAACAGATATCTGTGTTTCAAAATATTAGAAATGGGCCATTTTTGAACATGTCAAATGGGGTTTTACAGGAATTTTAGTCATAACTTTTCACTAGTAGAAAATGATATCATTTATATTATTTCTAGGGAAAAAGGAATTGAAAACAGAACAGAGTTCAAAAGAAAACTCCTTGCCTTCAGAAAAACATTGGCTTTTGGTTATGTAAAAAAATAAGAAGACTAAATAGTCTGCCTCATTTAGTTTGAAGGAAATGCAGTATAAACAAGTAACATAAAATACAAATCACATTGGTACTACTTTTTTTAAAGTAGTATTATTAAGCACTTACTCTCCTTAGACAGATTGTAATTTAGCCTTCATATAATATTCATTCTTTTTAAACTTATCCTGTATAACAATCACGTGAGTTATATTGTTAGTATCTTCCATTTTCAGACATAAATGTTTACATAACCTGATTAATATATCACAGCTGGTAAGGCACATTATAAACACAGCCCATGACACTGACAGCCATGTTCCTGTGATCCTAAATTATGCTATATTACAACATTTATTTTCTTGTATCAGGAATTTCATTCCAATCATACTGATCATATGATGTTGATCATACAGGGATTTAGTAAATTAAAATCAAAATTATCTTTGGGCAAGACAGGCCTTTCAGGAACAACTAGCAGATTCACAAATGGACATTTTGAGATGAATTTCATTTTCCAACATCATGGTCTAGTTGTTATGCTTTATTAATTTCTATCATAAAATTATACTTGAAGAATGCCTATTCTCTAGGTAGTAATAGGATTGACTGTCTTTCAAATGGGAATTTCTTGTAAATTATACTGCTCTCTCACAAAATATAAATGTGAATTTCTTTTAAACATGTGAATTTTTGTCTTATTTGTAAAAAGGATCTGTTCAATTTAAATAATCATTGGTTAACAGCTCCTCTTTTTTCAATAAACAGTTTCATTTATGTATTTGTATGGCAAAGTTATAGACAGGGGAAAAATATAGGAATCTTTCATCTGCTATTTCACCCCCAAATGGCCACAACAGCCATGACTGGATCAGGCTGAAGTCAGGAGTCACCCACACAGTGGCAAGGGGCCACTTGGGCTATTTTTCTCTGATTTCCCAGATGCATTATCAAGTAGCAAGATCTAAAGTGAAGCAGCAGGGAATGGAACCAGTGTCCATAAGGGATGCCAGTATTGCAGGTGACAGCAACACTGTTCCTTGCCATCAAAGCTATGGTTAATAATGCTAATAAAAGCATAATGAGTTAGCAAAATAAGTAACTTGATGGTTTGCATTATAAATAGACTATGATTCATAATTTTATAAGTTACTGTCTTCTATCTTGTCAAAACGCAGTTCTCTGCTGATTCCCAAATATACAGATGGTTGCTTTCCTAGGAGAAATTATAGCAATAAACAAGGAAAGAGATGATTGCTAATAGAAAAGTACCTGTAAATTACATGAGACTTATTATTTCATTTTCTTTTCCCTTGAAATGTTGCCAAGATGTTCTCTACATGGAAATGTAGTTTTGAAAGTAAATAACTTCAATGTCATCGAGCTCAACAATGCTAAATGCCAACTCAGGGAATGGAGAATAGATAGATAAGTGCTATTTCAGTTCATAAACATGAAAAGTTCACCTAATAACATTTTAGTGGATTTTACAAATAGCTTTTTCACATATGAGTGTATTTTCAAAATGAAGGAATAAGCTATAAGGAGGTGCTTATCTCCATTATAAGTCATGAAATTGGAACTCAGAGAGAGGAGAAGCAACTATTCAGGAAAAGTAAATACATCCCAGTTCACACTATTTCCCACAAGAATAGAGACTAAAAATAAAGTGACCATTGTGAACAGCAACTGTATTAGCAGTACTTGGGTTTAGAACTCAGAGCAAAGTTATTTTTATTGAATTACATAGCTAATAAAAATAATTCTTCTTTATTAAATAACATAAGTATTGTACGAAAACATTTTACCAAAAGAAAACCCTTAATCATGATTGTATTACATATGAGATACATAAGATAAAAGAAAAAAACTGCTTTTTAATCTCTAAAATCCTCACATTCATGCTGTCCCACTGCCATAATTTATAATAGCATTCTTTTCTACATCTTGCTCTTGAGGTGGAAGTATGGATGCAGAAAGAATTGATCCTTGAGAGTGGATAGAAACTTTGGTTAGTTCAAAGACATTATTTAAAGAGACAGAGGAGAAAGATAGAGACTTTGTCTGAGTTCAGATTACTGAACAATCTAATGCTTATGGTATTTTGAAGATGTGTTTAGTAATTACTGAATATACCCAAAGATAAGGAATGTACAATGAAAGTTGGGGAGGAGTAGTACCCAGCTTGGTCCAAGAGAGTAAGATGGGAATTGAAAAATAATCTTCAGGTTAATTACTGGGAAATGATGTGGAGTAGATTATTTTAACAGAAGCAAAACAAAATGGGTAGAAGCAGGAAGGTCGAGAAAACACTGTATTTATGAATATTTATGAAGCTTCATTCCTTTTACAATTCCAACAGCATAGGAAAGTTAGTGCTCTCACCAGATAAGCCAAATTAAAGATGACAACAATATCAGACATACAAAGTGATTGTGGCATGGTTCTTACTTTTATAAAATTAGGTTCAGTCCAAATGAAATCAAATTTCAGATGAAAAGGAATTTTAATGACTTTTAGAACTAAGAGAACTTTGGCTACCGATATTTATTTCCCATGGGTACACTGGTATGCCCACATCTGTCAAATTACAAATAAGTGAATAAAAGCTTAAAGATTTATTTTATAGAATTGGTAGAAGTTATACTTTAGTCAACAACTTTGGGGAAAATATGAATGTTGATAGTATACAAATATCACATTGTTTTTTTATAATGTTTATTTTTCTTTTTATTTTTTCTGTTTCATATTTTGATTAATTATATTTATTTTTTATGAAAGTTGATTAGGGTGATAAGGGTAAAGGGCTACAGGAAAGTGGGTGAGATCACCAATCTCCACATTCTCTCTTTATTTTTTCCTTCTTGTATCTGCAGGAGGGGGTGGGGGGGAAGCAAGCAGAAAAGCCACAGCCAGCCTCCCAAATGCCTCTGCAACCTGGAATGGAGGAGAGCCACCCAACACCACCCCAGGGTCCTTGATGTGTGGCATGCTCTGAGGGTCCTGCTCAAGAGGTTTCGAAAGTTCAACAGTTGTGAATTGCTGCCAATCTCACCATTCCAAGCATGACGAAATCTCTCCAGAATCCAGTGGTTGCCATAGTCCACCTCTGTTTGCCCAGATATTCACTGCCAACACTTGGTTGGGTAGTTGATCAACTTGTTCTGTCCTCTGTCCTCTGTTATGGTACCAGGTGTCCTCTGCAGGTCCCAATATACTGCTATATCCTCCTGCACTTCTCTTCATGGATGGGGTTCTGAGTCCAGCAATTCAGTTGGAGGAATCCCCAAAGAAACCTCATCTGAGGTTATCCCAGACCTTATTTTTGTGTGTGCTTGCCAATACAGGGTCCGGCACAATCTGTTGCCCCAATCAGTTTATGCAGATGCTGGTGGTCGCAATTGCTGGGTCAGTTCTGTCTCCAGCCCTGTTTTTACACAAACCAATGGGTGCTGCATCTCAGCCTGATCCTGCCCAGCACACATTTGGCCCTCATGCTGCAGTGTCCCTTGGCACAAGTGTGGACCAGGTCCAGGATGTGCAAGACTGGGCTAGACTTCAGCACCCATTGGTGCTCATGAGAACCAGGGTCAGTGTAGGGCAGGCTAGGCTAGGTCTCTTCCCCTGCTGAGCCAGCTGTGAGCTGTGTCTGTGTGTGGACCAGGCTCAGCTGGGCTGTAACACCCAATAATAAAAAAGAGAATGGGTGTAGACCTGTCAGGAAAGGTCACTGTTCTTGCCAGGACAGGAGGTGAACTAAGCAGGGCTGGCCCATGGACCCACCGATGAGCACGAGATCTCATATTGGAAGAGGTTCTAATGGAGGAGGTTGGAAAACTCCTCTTCAGGGACACAGTCCCTGCAGGTGAGCACAAGAACCATGATTGGCAGAAGCCTAGACCAGGCCAGGGAACCGTACTCACTGGCATACATTTGACACAGGTTAGGGGTGAACCAGGCTGGGCTCATTCACATCACCTGCTAGTGAATCTGAGCACCAGAACAGATTGTTGGGTCGAGTTAGGTTGCAACACATGCCAGTTCACATGAGGGCCAGGACTGGGGGCCATCTGGGCTGGGTTATGATGTAGCCCTCACCAGCATGAGCTAGAATTGGGGGTGGGCCAGACTGGGACAGGCTACAGCACCCACTGGCAAATGCTGAGGTGAGGTGGGCCATGCCAGACCAGGCCACAGCACCCAACCAGCATACATGGGACCCAAGGGGGGTTAAATGTAGTAGAGGGGTTGTGTGGGGCTCCCTTGCTGGACCACCACTTCCACTGGAGAACATGAGTTGGAATTGGGGCAGACCAGGCCAGGCAGGGTTACAACACCTATTGACTTCATGTGAGCTAGATCAGGGAACAGCCAGGTCAGGTTGACTGTTCCTATGGTACATGCATAAGCCAGAATGGGTGTGGTTTGGTGGTGGTTTGCTGCAGAATCAGCTAGCAGATGCTGGCACTGGGGGTGGGGGCTAATTCCGTCAAGTTAACCTGCAGAACAACCTGGGAGCGCAGGATCTAGGAGTGGGAGTGGGTCCATTAGGGAAACAGTGTGCACCCCCCTCTTGGGTTGCCACTCCCATTGGTGAGCATGAGAACCAGGACTGGGGCAGCCATGGCTAGACAGAGAGTGGTACCCACTGGCACGTGTGGGCTGGATAGTGGGGCTGATTGGATTGAACTAGGCTTTAATGCCCATTGACATATATGAGAGCTGAATGGGTAGTGGGACCACTAGACCAGTCTGCTATTTATACTGGCAGGCAGTGGAATCAGTGCAGGGTTTGGGCCTGGTGGGGGTTATTGCAAGTTGATCTGACTAGGCTTCAGTTTCCACTAGTTTGCATGAGGGCCAAATCTGGTGGGCAGGATTGGGCTGGGGTGTAAATAACACCTTCAGTCTCTTTTAGTCTTGTAAATTTATAGGGTGTAAAATGTAAATGTGTAAAATTAAGCAAAAAATGAAGGTTAAAGCAATAAATCAGAATTTTGTTTCTAAGCTTAACTCACAGTTGAAAATAGCATTATCTCATAATATAATGCTGCCTTTTGGAAGTGAAGGCAATTTCTACTACATCACTGTTGAATGAGTTGGGTGTTTGAGAGGTTCTTGGTGTGAGGTCTTTGATATTTTTTAAGAAGGCAAATATCTTCAGAACAGATGCATTCAACTGAACGTATTAGTCACAAGGCCAATATTTGCTTGTCTACAGTTATTTTATAAAAAGTTGTATTCTTTATTATTTGAAAGCACTGAGAGTGACTGCATACACAAAGAGATCTTCCATCTGCTGATTCACTCCTCAAATGCCTGCAATAATCAGAGTTGGGCCAAGTTGAAGACAGAAATCCAAAACTTCATCTAGATCTCTCATATGGGTGAGGGACCACAATACTGTAGCCATCACCTGTTGTCTCCCAGGAACATGGATCCAGGCACTCTAAAGTGGAATGCAGATGTTCCAAATGACATGTGCACCACTGCACCAAACACCTAATAATATTTTACAACCTTCACTTACTCCTTACAATATAGACCTAGGAAGTAGTGTTACTATTTGCTTGCTGTTCATTAGCAGAGGTGGTGTGTGTGTGTGTGTGTGTGTGTGTGTGTGTGTGATTTCAGAAAATTGAGATACAGTGAAGTTGGACCACTTATCTAGAAATTAAAGGCTAGAAGTTAACCTTAAGGCTTGTTCCCTTATCTCACACAGGGGAGCTAAACATAAGCTTCCCTCTGCTCTGCTACATTCTTTGACTGGGCTACAAGTTAGGTTGACAAAGAACAGATTAGTAGAAGAAAAAAGAACATATTTAATTAGGTATGCAAATGAAAATCCTACAAAATATTCAACCTCAAAAAGAATCAAATGATTGAAGTTTGTCTAGTATTTTCAGCTATAGAAAGGAATAGGAATTTGTGGCTTCTGGCTGTGGTGAGTATGATTTATAGGACAAAAACGGGAGGATATGCAAAGTGATTGAAGGTTGACTTGCTACAAGATTTTTTTTTTTTAATTTTTCAAGTTAATAAAGAGTTTGTCAGAGTAGTGCTCTTCCCAATACAGATTTCTGTTGGAAATGTAAAGTCTCTTTACAAAAGAACAGTTTTTCAGTAGCTTCTCAAAATGACTAGTAGGAAGTATGCCAAAGAAGCTGATTTTGAGGTTGCATATTATGCCCTCCTATAGTCATTTTGAGGAAGTGTGTCCTTAGCTCCACCATGACTACATCACTTCATTAAGCTCTAAGAAGACAGAAGGTTGCCCAAGATAAGAGTAGACAATGGCCTGGCACAACAGAAGCAAATGTTTCCAGTTCTTGTCAGTACATTTCTGTGAATGTTCCCTTGTGTCAAATTAAGCTTTTCTTCTCTCTACTGCTCTGATTTATTACACTTTTAATCTAAAATCAACTTATCTCAGTTACCTGTGTTCTTTGAAGAGTGTTCTACTTTCTCCCAGAAGCATTCAGCCAAGCCAGCAATGTCATTGACTTCAGGATTCTGGTAGCATTTATCATCTGTACTGTTCCATCATTTGGCATCCATTACATGTGTAGATAGCTTTCATAGTATGTGTACAGTTCTTTAAAATTTTTCTTCAAACTGATTTTATGTATTTGAAAAAAAAAGAGGTTGAGACAGAGACAGGCAGAAAGCAGAGAACTCCCTTCTACTGATTTACTCCACAAAAGCCTACATCAACCAGAGTGGAGTCTGACTGAAACCAGAGGCCTGGAACTCAATTTCAGTCTTGTACATGTGTGTCAGGGATACTCTAGCTTGAACCTTCCCATACTGTTTCCCATGGAGTTAGTAGGAAACTGGAATCAGGAGCAGAGTTGGGAGTTGATCCCAAACACAGAATATGACATGCAGGCATTGAAAATGGTGTCCTCACTGCTGTGCCAAATGTCCACTTCTCTACAATTTTTTTGTATTTGCTTTTTCATTTGTGTCATTATTGGTGCTGTATGCGTGTGTCTTATAATAATCTCTGCTCCCTATGTGTAGTTCTCTGGTTTGCAGAGGATAAATATATCATGATTATGGCAATTAAAAATCTTTAACAGAGGTGCTAGAACATCCGGTTTATGTCTTATTTCCCTAGCAGAAGACACTAACTAATCCATCAGGGAACCTGATTTCTCTATGCAACTGCTTCTTTCTTCATAATTGTAGTTATAGAAAGGGATATACTATAAGTGTCTAACATATAAATTGCAAGTACAAGGAAAGAATTTAACGTATTCACGCTAAAATGTGACTAAAACTAAATCAAAGAAAAGAATTGACATGCTAGCTTGTGAGAAATTATAATTCTGTCATGTTTTGCTATCTAGACGTCAGCAAACAGAAACCTCCAAGCTCCAAGCAGTACTTCAGACATGTGATAGATTTTACCTTCTACCAGGGACCTCTAGATCCCCCCCGAAGAATACCCTGCTGCTGTTGCCCCTCCGCTCTCCTTTTCAGCATCAAGCAGGCAGAGTAGTCATCATCTCCTGTCCATAACACAGTTAGGGTTCATTCTTCTGGGGAAGGGAATGTGCAGAGTCAGATGGGATAACAGGCAGTTAGGGTCTCTGGGCCCTGGTACAGTTAAATTTGCAAAATATAAAATCTTCTCCCCATTTTTCAATGTTCCATGAGTACATTTTCCCTAGCTTCATCCCTCAGGCCTAGTTTACAAAACATGGGAGGGGGATCTAAAGGAGGACACTTGATTGGCTCTGCATGCCTAGCATACAAAATAAAAAGAGGTACTTCCGGGCTGAGGTGCAGGAACTCCCATAGTCTCAAGTCAACTCCCATTTGCTATTGATATATAAATTCCTCAAACTCTCCTCCCTTATGCCTACCTGGCCCTCAGTCTTTAAAAGTCTGATGCTGTTAATAAACTTCAGCTATTTGCCATAAAATTGCGATTATTTCAGAACTGAATTGAATTGTTATCATGCCAGAAGATCTACTGACATTTTATAGTTCCTTATTACATTTCCTTTGTCATTCTTTCTGATACCATTACAAAGAGGCTGTGGACTAAATGTGGCAGATGCTATGTGTTTGTACCCAGACTGTGTCTATATGAATCAGATTGCAGGTTATGTTCATTGAGATTGCCAATATGATGGATGCTGATGAGCATGGGTACTCCGATTGAGAAAACTGCTGAGCCGAAATCATCAGGATTTAGATCAATTAGTGGTCAAGAGTGTTTATTCAGTTTTGTAGGATTCAACTCTTCTTTCAGATCCATCATTCAAATTTTTCCAGCTTGAGACTTCTTTAAATTACAAAACTGTACATGAATATTTACAAAATAAATATGATAAAGGATTATGCACAAATAGATATGTTTGTATAGGTAGGAGTTGGCTTTGTGAAAGTTTTTGTCATAAGTTAATGTTGATAGTCAATTAGTTAAAGTATAAGTATATAAGAAAATATTCTGAAATATGTGCTTTGACGAAAGCTATTTTCTTATACTACCTTTCATTTTGTCTTATGTCAATAAGGTTCTTGAAGTCAGATGAGAACTTGTCTGGCTAATAACCAATCAAAGTTTATTTTTTTATTTTCTCCTTAAAATTGTCTCTATACAATAGGAGGCAGGTGAAAAGCACTTCCAAACATTGCATTACTTGTTTTAACTTCTGTGATTCAACAATATTCTTAACCTCCAGTAGAGACAACAATTCTCATAAAGCAGAAGATTGTAACTGAATATCCCAGTCAGCTGGGGAGTCACAAAGGCACAGTTTATGCTTATTACCCTCCTCTGAGATGGACACTTAAACTCAAGTGAATCTCCTGCACTGCAATTCTTTTTTCACTCTTAAGCCCAGATCTCCACTCCATACATTTTCCTGTACGAAGTTCTTTGTTCTTTAAAAATTTGATGTAGGTTTTAAGTTTCCTGAGATCTCCTTGTAGTTTGAGCTTTCCTAAACCCTTTCCCTAGGTGTGTATCTCATAATCCCTGCTTAGAACTTTTGATGAACTTGGCCTTTGAATGTCTCTCAACAATCAGTTTGCAACTATTACAGCTGTCTCCTACATTAAAGTCTCTGCTTACTCACTTCTTGCTATTTAATGTTTCTTTTTGTGGTGGTGGTAGGGGAGACATAGAGAAAGAACCATCAGATCTATTATTAGTAAATATCTAGAACAAATCATGCCTGAATTTTCTCATCTCTAAAACAGGGATATTGATTTATTCCTGTCCTACCAGAAGAATACAATGCCACAGCAGAAGAGATAACTACAATGAGCCATTTCAAATATGTTCTACATTAGATTATTATGCCTGGCAATATCAGTGATGTCTTCTTCTAATTCAATGTTTTTCAAGTATTGCTCACAGCAATCTTTGGTCAAATAGCAAGAGCATCAGTTGGGACCTTGTTAGAAATACAAATTCTTGGGTACCACTTTGGATTTACCAAATCAAAAGCTGTGAGTTTGAGGCCCAGCAGTCTGTGTTTTAATTAGCCCTTTAAGTAATTCTGATATACGTTGGGATTTCAAAAGTTTTGTGGAAAATGGAATGAAGACATAAGTTTAATTTGGTGGAAAAATTTTGAAATCCATGCATAGGCTTTTTCATAACATGCATTTTCTTCATGAATGTTTTGAAGACTCCTTGAAATGTATAGATTTTAAAAAAATTGCACCAAAAAATTTATCTTTTAATTTCACTTTCCGTGAACCTTTTTTGGAGCAACTATGTATGTTCAAATTTGAGAAGTTAATGGTTGATTAAAATATATTGATGATTTTGCAAAAACAGCATTACTATTATTATTTTTTTGCTATGAGCTTTAGAAAGTTTTAATGACACCAGTTATGCTTACCCACATCTAAAATAGTGTGTAAATATCTAACAAGCTTTTCATTTCCAGTTGTGCAATTAAAGATATTCTTTCTGGAAGATGATGGAGATGTTTGCCTCATTTTATTCTCATTTCCTTGCTTCTTGAGAAGCTGTCAATGAACCTAAGAGGCACGTTTTTTAAAACCGAGCCCTTAGAATTCCTCTCACATCCTGCTCTCATTACACTTAAAAAAAAAAAAGCACTATTGATGGATGACTCCTGTACTGTGTGAGACATCAAGCCTTATTAGTCACTCATTTATGCAATTTAAATGCTGTATTTTGTTTTTCAGTGCTGTAGACCCATTATCAAAGAGGGCCCAGCTGTTACTTTTTTGCTTCAGGGACGTTCTCTGCAAATTCAATGGGTTTTGCTTCAATTCAGAAAATGGAAAGCATTAGGTTTATAGCAATAATTATATATATCTCCAGAGCTCTTGTAATATTAAGCCAAAGAAGAGAGTAGTAATAATTGGTTAGATTCATCAGAAGGACAAATTTATTCTCACAATATCTTTTTTCAGTGGGCAAGTGTCCATTGAGCAGATGGGCCAATAGGCACAATGTTAGAACTGCACGAATCCCTAACATTTGGGTGTCACAATTACAAATACATAACTACATTTTCCCCCAATTATGGTCAGAAAAATTCCCATTAGTTAGGACTGGTTCTTCTAAATTTGAGCAAATATAATTTCATTTTTATTCAATACTTTTTCTTGATTTGGATGCCTGCCTTAGTTAACAAGGTAGACTAAATTTTGAGGTCCTCTGCTCTCTAGAGAAAGAACATGCTTCTTTTGTTCTTTGGTACAATATACTACTGCTAGCACATATCTAAAAAGAATTTGTATTTTAATATCCAACAAACAGGATTTTTAACTACACTTCAAGTCAACTACACATTTTATCATTACAGTAGCCTCATGTGAGTTTAAAATGGAAGAAAATCATGTTTAAATACACATTAGATGTGAATAGAGGATACCAATTGAAGGGAAAAGGCACAATTCAAATTACTATAGGAGGAAATAAGAACTCAAGATTAGGAGACATTTTTATGTTTTCTTGCCACTAAAATGTATTAGCTTTGAAGTATAAAATTCTTTCATTTTTATGAAGTCACTCTTAGCATTAAGGGATAGTGGTCTCCTATGTTGTATTAGTTGTGGAAGGAATTACTTTTCTGAACACTTTGAGAACATGAAGGGATTTGGTGTGGTAATGGAGTGTAGGGCAGTGGAGAGCAAAGGTGGGTAACACCTCTGGCTAATAATAAAATCGTTGACTTAGAACATGAATGCTGCTCTTGGAATATTCCTCTTGGAAAGTGGAAAACAGGAGAATGATTGTAAGCAAGTTAAAGACATTGAAATGATTATTTTTTGGTAAGGATTTATTAGCAATTTCAAAAAGAAACAGAGTCTGTTGTAAAAGAGCAACAGCAGGCTTCTCCAAAGAATTTAAATCTCTCCAAGAGTGTGGCTCAGAATATGGTACTTCAAAGTATAGCACTTTGGTATGTTGCCTACTTTGAACTGAGAGACACTGAATGGGCATCAGAAGCAACATGTTCTCTGTGGCCTTCTGTCCTCCATACTCTTTCTCCCATTGCTCTCCCAAAGCAAGTCATAAAAACTAGAATTTCTCTTCACAGGAAACATTGAAGTTGGCAGAGATGTTACAGGCTCAAACACAAAATGAAAAAAGGAAATAAATAATCAAATAATAGTAGACAATCAAGTTCCAGGAAAATCCTGTTTAAGCATCATGAAGAATCATAAACCCATTTATTGACATGCTTATTGGAATGACAGGATGAATATTTGCTGAAAACAAAACAACAAAATAATTCTGGCCACTGTACTGAAGGGATTCAGAGTGTTACTCCAACATGTTCTATTTTGATATGCTGATTACTTCAAGCTCAGGGAGCTTGGAGAACAGTACATGCAATAAAGGACTTTCTCTGCATGCCCTTTTTGCACCCAAATGACAAGTCCTCCAAAAAAAAAAAAAAGTAAGGCAGTCCAATTGTCATGAATGTCTTTCTGTGCTTCTCATCAACCAGAAATGATGAACTGTATCAGAAGAGAGAGTAGAAGGTGACAGCATACCCAGATAGGCCTTCTCACAAACTACTGCCTGTTCTGAGGGCTGCTGTAGTCAGCTTTTATTACTGAGATCATTTCAACTGTCTAACAATACAACTGATTTACCAGATGTTTTGACTCCGTAGCTTACCATGACTTAGGAAAGTACCACTCCCCACTGTCCCTCTTAAGGAGCTCCAGATTCCACTTTTCTTCTTAGCTCAGGACAACATATTAGCTTCAGTCACCTGCTTGCACATGCGCACGCTGATAATTAAAAAAGAATTTTCTTTTATGAATCTACCTAATGTCCGTTTATTTTAAAGACACAATCATCAAGTCCTCAGAAGGGAGAAACGGAAATTCGCCCCATCTCCCAGCTATTTCCAGTTTATACAAACTGAGAATCTTATCTCACTAAAACAATGAGAAAGGTTAAAGTCAAAATGAGGCATTTTAAAAGGCATTATTTTACAAAATTCTTCTTCTCAAATTTATCTTCTCAGTGTAGCATGGCTTTTGAAATAGAATTGGAGATTTCAGTGTATAAATTATATCCATTTTTCTTTCTTAACAGAATTGAAAGGGAAGGATGCAGGATGTCAAAGTTTAACAGTAGCTAAAACAAGCGTGTTCCACGGCCCCCTAGCTGGCACTGCTCTGAAGGCTGCTGCCTTTTGGTAGTAGTGTGCCTCTCTGTCGGAAATTGGATTTTTGTTTCCAAAATGAAAACTGTGCTTCAGTTTCACACGCCTAAAGAGGAAAATGCCCCCCCTGAGGTCAGGATACCAGCTTGACTGGTGATAGAATGAAAGAAAATAGGTTTAAAGTGAAATAGTACACACATTTTGAAAGAATTTATAAATGTTATAGCTTTCAAATACTTTGTCCATTATACATTTTGGATCTATTGAAAGTAGCTGCTTCCTCATTTCATTCTTTTACCTACTTTGGACTAATTTCATTATTCTTATATTAGTTTTTAAAATTTACTATTTAGCTCATTGTAGTGAATATTCTTTTTGTTCCACATTTTAAATAATATAATATGACTAAATGCTTTTTCAGACACCAGAAGATTCTATATTCCACAGATTGGCATGGTCACTTTATGTAATTTATTATTTGCATTCTATTTTTAGTTTAATTGATAATTTATATGACAAAGTGCTTTTAAGTGATTTGCTGAACTTATCTTTGGCATTTAGTTTTGTTAAATCGTGATTCGAAAGAAAGAACTAATGCAATCTCTAATAATGTAAAATAATTGGAACAATTGACTGTCTTACTTTTTAAAATGTTTATCTCTCTCTGTTTGGAAGACAGAGAATGACAGAAAAGGGAGACTAAGAGGGAAAGAGACCTTCCATCTACTGATTCCCTCTCCAAATCTGCTCTACAGCCAAGGCTCACCAGGACAAAGCCAAGATCTCTGAACTCTACTCAGGTCTCCTATATGTGTGGCAAGAGCCTAAGTACTTGAGTCATCATTGATAACCTCCAAGGTACATCAGGAGGAAGCTAGATTGGAAGCGGAGTATCTATGATTTGACACTCCGATATGCAATGTGGGTATTTCAAGTTGTGGCTTAATGACAGCATCAGAGTGTTCACTCACTTATAATTTTTTATTTGGTTATTATCATTACCATAATTACTAACAATTTATGGCTGATAGGTAATCAGTTTCTTTCAATATTTAATGGTTAATCTCTATTTGTAATGTAATCAGATTGTCCCAACAGCATGTGTTGAAGAGACAACTGTTCAGTGTTATATACATCGCCTATCCATTATCAACATTTTTCTGCATTTATTTTATTTTAGGAAAGTTTTTGGTAGAAATATTTGTTTTTATAAAATCTGAGGGTCTTTTTTCATTTTTCCATAAACATTCCAGTCAACATGCAAGATAGCTTTTACATTGTCAGTTTTTATTTTGAACATTCACTATGCTTCTCATATTTTTGCTCCTTCTTTCTCATATTTTTTTTACATAGGCTGAAATGATAAAAATTGCTGTCAATGCAGTCCTTCCAGCATCAACTGCCACAATAAGTTGAAATTTCTTAGATCCTTACATGTTCTTATTTCAGCTGAGTTAAACTATGCTATTAATGTCTGTAAAAGCACGGTGGCCTAGCGGCTTAAGTCCTCACCTTGAACGCACCAGAATCCCATATGGGCGCTGGTTCTAATCCCGGCAGCCGCACTTCCCATCCAGCTCCCTGCTTGTGGCCTGGGAAAGCAGTCAAGGATGGCCCAAAACTTTGGGATCCTGCACCCACATGAGAGACCTGGAAGAAGTTCCTGGCTCCTGGCTTCAGATTGGCGCAGCTCTGGCCGTTGCAGCCACTTGGCGATTGAATGATCAGACAGAAGATCATCTTCTCTGTCTCTCCTCCTCTCTGTATATCTGATTTCCAATAAAAATAAATCTTAAAAAAAAAAAATAGAGAACAAAGCTCTCAACCTACTGTTTCTTCATAATGAAACACAATCTTAGCCATATTGGAGTTCATCTGTCATTTCTGAAAACCAAGGAGGGTGTTTTGGTGATTATTTGTCTTAGTGGCGTGATGGTAGGGGCGCAGCTACATAAATTGAGACACAAATTGATTAGCTTTAATTTATATATGATTGCCATATTCTTTGACTTTCTGAACTAAAATTGGACATCTTACCTTCTCTTGCACTCAATTTCACAGAAGAAAAACAGGTATTTCTTCTCAACTCTACATGATGTGGAGAGAGCAAATGAAGATTAAATTTTCATTAGTCTTTGCTTCAAAGTTGAACAAAAATAACAGAGTTGTGCCTAACAAGAAAACATCTTTATTATGAATACCAAAGTAAAACTGCAGCATTTATAGAATTATTTACACATAAGTTTGTAAATTCTTTCACTTTTCAGTTTTGAAAGAGCACATTTAATTTACATTATAAAGCTTAATGCATCATTAAATATATAATTCAACAACAAAAAAGTAGAGTAACAGTAGTTCAGCAAGAAAAATGAAGAAAAAAAGAAAGCAAGACAGAAAGTGAGCCACTGGGTGGATGATAAATATTATTATATTATTTTCTGACATTGTCTCTACCAGCAATGTCAGGGCATACTTAAATAACAGACTGATTGAATTAGAACTTGTTATGAAGGACTATACTATTGTAACGATATGGGGAAAATCAGTCGGGGCATGGGAATTTTGAGGGGTATCTCAAACTTATGTAATTGTACCATAAAACTCAAAAAATATATTATTATATTCTTAGAACTTTATGAATTTTTGTATTAATATTATATGAGCATGAGAATTATTGAGAATTGTTCCATAGTAATTATCACATGATCCTGACATTAATACATTAATAAATTCCTTTTGCAGATTTTTATCCAGTTGGTATAACTATGCTGTGACTGGGTTTCTTGATAGTTCTACTATCACCCTGGCTTCATTAGTTCTCAGTACTTTTCTACCTTCTCAATTCTAGAAACTGGCCCCCAAGTCCTCTTTCATAGTACTCAGCAGACCTACACACCTTCTGTGATTATCATATCACTTGGAAAAATCTGTGTCTTTCAATACATAAGAATTCTCTTGGGAAGTGTTCTGTGCCCCCAAAATTCAGCCCAAGGTCAGTAAATGAAAATCTTTGGATATGAGGCTTAACATCAATCTCCAGAAAGCTCAGCAGATGATATTCATGTGAAGCTGGAGGTTGAAAACCACTAGGACATACACTATTTTTGCTTCATTGCACCAATTTCATTGCAACAATTTTATGCTAAAATGTATTGCCTTCTTCCACCTCTGTAAGTTTGACTGACTCAGACTTCTAGCTTCTAGCCAGATTAGTGGCCATAGCCTCAGCCCTCCTCCATGGCTTCTTTTCTTTTCCCTATAGATATGCAAGATACTGAGGCCAGGCAGTTTATAACAGAATGTATTGCTTCACTAATCAAATACTTTTGATTGCTTCCCTTGAGTAACAAACTTGCTTTACTTTCTCAAATTGCTTTAACTTAACTCTTCACCACGTATCTTGAAAATAAATTATGAGCACAAAATTAAGCTGAGGAGGAGCTGGATTAATGGAAGCAGCATAATGTGTAGCTATGGAAAGCATAATTTAGAAACAGAAAAATGATTATGCTAAAATATTTTGCTAAGACAATTACTCTAACAGGATAATTTATCAAATAAAGTCCTATAAACTATAAGAAGAATCAGGGACAAAATTAATACCTTCCTCTGGAACCTATTCAAATTTGGTGTCAGTATGTATTTTATGTAATACAGTTTATACTGAAAACAAATCAAATAGCTTCAGAATCATAAAAACATGATACTTCAGTATATTATGACACTAACAGAATAACAAAATGAAAATATTGTTTGGAGGTTTTAAAATTTTTATTTATATATTTTATTTGGAAGAGGGATCAGAGACAGAAGGGCAGAGAGAGAGAGAGACAAAGAAAAAGAGGAAGAGAGAGAGAGAGAGAAAACGAAACCACCATCTACTTGTTCATTCCCCAAATATCCACAGTGCTCAAGGCTGGACTGGCAGAAGTCAGGATCCCACATATATAACAAGAACCTAAACACTGGAGACCTGCTGCATCCCAGAGTTCACATGAGCAGAAAATTGGAATCAGGAACTGGAGAGGAGTATAAGCCTAGCACTGTAATGCAGAATGCAGACATCTTTTCACTGCGAGGACAAACAGTTGTATTATATTTACCACTTTTATAAGGAAAATAGTCATATAGATTAGAGATTATTCTAATGATGTCATTTTAACTGGGTCATGCCCATTAACTTTTTATCTCCAACTAAGGTCACATTTCAGAATACTGGGGGATATTTTAAATTTTAAATTTTTAAAATTTAATTTTTGATGATGTTTGCATAGTTGAGAAGGATTCCTCACTTATGGACCATTGATTGGAGTGCTGAGAAGGGTCGAAGAATAGGGAAAGTAGATCGCACGATTTGTTTGTAATTTTCTTTTTCTTCTTCCTGTATCCGGGGGAAGGGAGGAGAGAAGGGCAGAAGTCACACCCAGTATCTTAACTGTATCATACCTGGGGATGGGGAATAGCCACCCTATGTCATCCCAGCTCCCTTGTGTGGAGCATGCTGTGAGAGCACTGCTCAGGTGGTTTCAGTAGTTCTGAAATGCTGCTGATTTCTTTGATTACAGGATGAGGAAATTCTTCCAAGGTCCATTGGCTTTCAGAGTCCGCCGTAGAGTCTTCATTCACCCAGATAATTGCTATCAATGCTTGGCTGGGAGAGTTGTCCAATTTATTCTGCCTACATCCTCTGCTATGGTACTAGATGTCCTCTGCAGGCCCAAGTGAACTGCTATATCTGGGCATGCTATCCACTGCACGGTCTTCAGCAACTGAGGAGACCAGTTTTGACTCATACACTCCATGATCAGACCACAGATACTCCGATTCTCCCAATGGTTGGAGTTCTGAGTCCATTAGCTCAGTTGGGGGGTTTCTCCGAAGAAACTTTATCTGAGGTGACCCCAGCCCTGACTCCTGTGTGTGTGTTAGACAATATGGGCTCTGGTTTAGTCTGTTACCTGAAACAGTCCCCCCTCCCCCCCACTGGTGGCTACAGTTGCTGGATCAGTTCTTTCTCCAGCCCCATCTCTTACACAAACCATTAGATGCTGCAGCACAGCCCAACCCTGCCCACTACACATTCGGCCCTCATGTACACCTGCAGGAACTGCAGCCCAGTTGGGGCGACCCCAATAATCCTAACCAGGAATTCCACAGCCTGGTTCCTGCACATGTCAGTATGTGCAGCAGACTTGTCCAGTCTGCCCTGCAAAACAGCCACAGGGAATGGGGAAAATAAACAGCACGATGACACTGGAAGAAGTATTTATTTTCCTCAGATTGGACGAAATCAATTAAAATCACTCAAATGCAAGCTGAAAAAGCTAACCCCACAATGAACACAAAACAAAACAAAAAAACACCAAGACACTTTTTCCTGTACTTTGCTACTGTTTGTACTAGCAAGGAGATAAAACAGTTTTATTAGCTTAATTAAGCTTCAGTTCTATGTATTCTCTCCTGTGTTCAGGATAGGAGTAGCATTTGATCAAGGGACTTACCGCTAATCAGGAGGTATAGTAAGAATTGTTGAAGTCCTTAGCTTCTTCGTGGGACTGCAAAGAAGCATAGTTGATATACATTCTCTGTGACTTTTTTCTGAGAAACAAGAGATAGTGCTGCTTCAGGAATTAATCTTTTCTCAAAATCAGCATCAGTAACAACTGGTCCAGATTTGATCCTAAAGTAAAGGAAGTAAGAAAATAATTCCTTCTGAGATGGCATTTCTTTTTCCAGGGGAACCGATTTATGTCAGACAAGTTCTTGGTTCTGTTAAGAAAGCATGTTTCACTCTTTTACCAAGAAATAAAATTGGGCATAAAACTTGACTTGTGAGTAACTCAGATACAATGTGATTTTGTAAAACCTATTTGTAGAAGCTTTTTACACACATGGATATATCTAGATATTTTTCTACGACAATGGAGATATAGTTTTTAATCGGCAAAAAGTCATCTAAGAATATCTAATAAAACAATTAGTCTAGTTGCTTTCTTAACTACATTTCTCAGGCAATATGGTGTATATGTGTCATGAATTTAAAAAAACATTTAAAAATCTCTTAGGTGCCATATTTTTAGTGAATTGATATCTTGGAATCAACATTTCTATTTGTATTACACTACATCGTTGAGCCTCCAGGACATTCCGGTTCAGCAATGAGTAAGATGCCTTGAAGGATTAGCATATTCATTCCAGTACTTGCAGTACATATGGTCAGAATCCAATTTGTTAGATTGAGACACTTAATTAGTATTTTTTTCAAGCTATTTATGACAAAGGAGCAGTTCTCATTTAATACAACACCATCGAGTTTTCCAAGTGATTACTTTTGACATTTGTATTTATCTGGTTTAGTCCTGATGCTGCATCAGGCTGTAGAATAGGTTTTAAGTAACACTGCTTTACATGAAAATGAGAACAAGAAGGTGCACATTTTCACAAGACGAGGAGAAAGATCTGCACTAGAGCTTTAATTGCTGTCGGATAGAAAGAGGCAGATCCAAGCAAGGTACCATATTGTCACTGGACCCTGCAGAAGACATTAGAAATACATTATCCATTTCACAGTCTGGCAGAAAGGCCATCCCCTAAAATGAGAAGGCATAGCATGGAAGATTAGTTACTGAAAAAAAAATGAATTTCAGAAAGAAAATTCTCTCAGTATTTTTAGAATTCTACAAGTCTAAAAGATATGAAAAGTTAGGAACAACTTTTGATGTAGTCATAAATATCCATTGTAACAGTTCCAAAGTAATTAGTGGGAAGCAGAAATACTAGTTATCCAATTTTATAACTTCTTTTAAGAATTCTTGAGCAGCTGTTATGAAACTAGATTTCCTGACACCTTTGGGCTATAATTTTGCTAAATTTAAGAAATGAAACAGAATTGAGCTTAAGCAGAAACTAAATGAAAGCAATAGAAATCCTCACACGCTGATGTATAAAAAATATTTTGGGGAGATTCAATTACTGAGTTTGTTGTTTCTGAGTTAAAACATAAATCAGATTCAGGGAGATGGTATTCTCCAATCAGAAGAGAATGTTCTGGAGAGAAAGGATGGTTTCTGATTTTCACAACTGTGGAACATTTATACAGAAAAGCATATTAAGTTGATCATCCCAGAAAATTATCCAGGGGACTTTCTTTCTAGATTCCAACAATGGCAAGATTCAGTCACAGGTATGATGTGCCCTATATAACTTCAAATGCTGATAAGTAAGAAGGGGAACAAAATCAGTGTGTCCTTGCTTTGTTATTCAACCACAGATTTTTTTTTATAAGGGAAACCCTGAAGCTAGGATTACACAGTTCAAAAGGTAGAGAACCCTACTTAGCAAATAGAGGTCTTCAAAAATTAATTTGCATACCCTCGATATTGTTTCTGACCCTAGGTATTATATTTAATATCTTCATTGTTCATATGTGACTACAGTTATAGCACATTTCAAGGTACTATGAAGGATATTATTAATAATACCAATAATAATTGCTGAGCATTCTAACAGGCAAGTAATTTAACAGTCAGAAGAATACTAACTTTCATGTTTAATTCTAATGCATGAAACAACATTTTGAGGATTTCATTACTGTGGACAATATGTTCTGTTGTCATATATTTAAATGAAATCACTTACCCTAATCATTTTAATTCAGGAAAGAAAAAGGGAATTCAGGCATTGAGGTGGCATTACATATGTTATCTGGCCCTTTCAGATAGCATTTACCTTTAGCCATCACTTATTTTTTCACACATGTAAATACAAAAGAAAGGGATATAAGGCAAAAGTATTCTCCCCTCCATGATTTAGAGTAAGGCTACAATTATATAAGAGAGGAAAAGAAATCTGATTGCTTAATTTCACATATCTGATGATCACAGAGGGGTTGTTTTTAGCTCAAATATCAAATAGGAATTTTTCCATAGGGAAAGGGAGTAGCAAAGAAACACAACAGACACACACACACACTCAGTGCACATCCTCTTTTTTTTTCAAAGAAATCAGATAAAATTTGAGCATCAATTGTGATTGTTTCTCAAAATTTTATCTCACAATCTCAAATTTTATACAGGTTTAGAATATCTCCCCTGTTTAATTAACTCTTTCAAATCAAGTATGCATACTTTATTCACAGGTGAGACTTTGTTTCAATTTGTCAAAGGAAGAATTTAGGCTAATCCGTGGAGATCCATCAGCTAATTCACTAGTCTTGTTTACATTCCTATTAGCAAAAGAATCTGAGTTTTAAAAAAGTCATCTGTTTCTGTTAGTGAGAAAAGAACGTGCAAAGCATTAGAAATTAAGGTGAATTTTACCAGCCTTAAAATCCCTACACAAACATGAAGTCTTTCTTTTTTTCTAGCTTAAAAGCTAGTTTCTTTCTTTTCTAGTTTAACAGCTAGATCCAGGCCCTGTATTTTTTCTTAAATTTCCACTTGAAAATATCACAAAAATAATCTTGTATATGGGAACATTTATGGTTGTATTTCCAATATTTCCCTCTCCAAAAGTGTTACCTTAGATGGCAGCATGTAGAATGAATGCTGTTTCAGAGTTCTAGGCTAAAGCTACTGTATATTGTGTCCTAACAAATCTATTACAAAGAAAAAAAAAAAGATCCTACCATGGAATTAAGGTCTCCAAAACAGCAGGTCAGCTACATGCTGTATGATTCCCACTTTGCCTCCCACTGCTGCTGAGACTGCTAGTAGTAAATAACTTGACACTTTGCCCCCTCCGAACCCCACACAAACACACCTAATACTATTTCCTTTGAAAGATTCCAAACAAGGTCAAATGCAAATGTACATACACTGAGATATGCAATTATTTCTCTCATTGAGACTTTATTATAAGACCCACTCTTGTTCTTTAACCTCAACTTAACCTTAACTCATGTAGGTTTTTCTTGGTATTACTTAAGCATGAATAACAAACCAAAAAATGTCTATAGTGTTGCATTTATTAATTCTTTCTATTCTGCCCTCTTTGAAGTTCAAATGACAGTGTGAATGAGCTATTTAGATTTTTAATGGAAATTAAATATTTCTTCTGGAAACTAATTCTTGGCTGCATGAGCATAAGCAAATTCATAATACAGGGTCCCTTGCTCAAAAATTCTTAAGTTCCTAGTTGGTGGTAACAAAGCACTAAAATGCATACATGTACAACACTTTAAACCTGGGGAACTGAAAAAGTTCATAGGTTGAATGCCCATGAAACCAGCCTGGTCTAAATTCATATGTTACTTTTACGATTAGTACTCTTGAATTAACTCATTTGTGAGGTAAACAGAGATGTTTATATCAGTTCCCATTCCCCGCCCCCCCCCCCCCCCCCCGTGACATTTACAGAATTGGTATGGGGATGGATTTGGAGCCAGAATTCAGATCCTCTGTCTTCTAATCTAGAACTCTTTCCAATGTGCTGCCTTGCTCTTAGTAATCAGCTTCTCAAAAAGTACACCTGCCTGTTCGTTAGCTACATCTTGTAAGAATACAATTCCAGAAATAAAACCCATTCATATTATATCAAAATTGATAGCCACTTAAAATGTTCTCGTCAGTTCCATTTTTGCTTCATTCATTATTATTAAAGAGAAATTAAAAGTCAACCATTAGGCTGAGGTTGTCCAGTATTCTAGATTCCTATGCAAACAAGTTAAAAGTCAGTTAGGATAAACTGAATCAATGAAAAGTCAACCTACTCGGAACTACAGACTTTGTCAATCAGAAGTAGCCAGCTAAACTCTAAATAGGAAATTTCCACTTCAATCAATCAAAAATTTCTTGGTGTTGGTTCTAAGAACACTTATAAAAGTTTTCTGCAATCTGAAATGACTAATTCATGAATAACTATCTACTCAAATGGACTCTTTAAAATTTTAATGTACCTAACATTCTCTTTTAACCATTTTAAACTAAGTCCTGGTTATTTTCATTCTGCCCAATAAAGAAATAAAGCATAACTAATGTAAAAGGAAAGTAAACAAGCCAACAAAAATAACATTATCTTTCCTCACCAAACATGGTTCTAGGCAAAGAAAACCTCTCTGTTCACAATATTCAATAGTTCCTTACAACCTTAACCTGAACACGTCATTAGAACTTTCTCTTTCACAGAACACAGTCAAGAAAACAGCTTATTAAAAGAGCTGATCCATTTACTGACAGAGAACTCACGAACCTTGGCAAAGTATAAACTGCCTTTGCTATCTGCCTATTAACTCAATTCCAAAACAAGAAAATAATGAAGAAAGTGTCATACGACATCTCTTCCCACATCCGCTGTCACTTATTGTAGAATCCTCTCCTGAAGCTGCTATGATTTCTTTCCAATGAACAGAAAATTGCCATAGCAACCAATCTACAAACTCAGTCAACTGATTTTGCCTGTTTTTTTTGTTGTTGTTGTTAATACTTGACAGGGATTATTTCATTCATCTTGAAACTCGTTTTTGAGCTCCTATGACATGCAAAATACTTAACGCGTTCTCTTTTTGGCAATCAAAGTGTGCAAGGCTCAAAGAAAAACTGCTAAGATCACAAGAACTGAAGATATGAATTCCGTAAATGCATGCTTGTATTTTACATAATGCAGAAATGTATTTATTTTAGTGTACTTATATTACATACACACATTTTATGCATGACATATCATTATTTGGTGTTTTTAAGATCATTTTAGTTTTGGATATTATGCCTAAGGTGATTTGAATGTACATTTGAGTGAAATTTTGCTTTCATATTTGGAATGCAGCAGATGGGGAAGAGGATGCTCCCACAAATAAAAATAAATGCTTTTGCAATATGGAGTAAAATAATTGCTAATAATGTAGATGAACTGTTTTCAATGCACAGCAGAGTCTTGTTCATTCGTCACACAGATCAATTATTAAAGAGGAAAAAAACAGAGAAACATGGTCCTTGCACAGGGGTAGTTATTGTGCAGAACGTATCTTACACAGAAAGCCAAAAGCTTTGTTCAAATAGTTACTATCATTATATTTGAAATTTATTTCATTTGCATAGGATTTAATGTTTTGTAAGTATTTCTAACTTATAGTGTCAGATAAATAGTTCACATCCATAGATAAAACCAATGAGCTTTTACAAGTCTGCATTTCAGAGGAGCTTATTTGGAGCTCTAAGGAATAATGTTTTTTTCCCCATTACAGTAAGCTATATTTATGTCATTGCTGAATAACAAAATTTCTAAATACACATCTTTTCTATCTTTGAGGGCAAAGTAAGAGAGAGGTATTTTCCTTATTTTAAATGATGTTTTGAGAGGGACAATGACAGGGATGATGTAGAAGAGTCGCTGCTCACAAAGTTCATGCTGCAAAATGCCCCAAATCACCAAAACTGGAGTAAGAGGCCAAAGCTGGGAACTGGGAACATAACACAAGTTTCCTCTGATGATGGAAGAAGCCCAATAACTCCAGCCATCACCATTGCTTTTCAGGATCTGCATAAAAAGAAGCTGGAGGGAAGAACCAGAGCCAGAAGCCGAAGCCAGGTACTCCAATATGGGATGCGGGAGGAGCCTGTCTTAACTTCCTTAAGCTAAATATCATTTCGGAGAAAAATGCTATGTGTATTTTTTTTTTTAAGTTTTGCTTTCTGTATTTGAAAGGCAAGGATCCTTGAACTCCATCCAGGTCTCAAGTATGCGTGGTAGAAATCCAAGTTCTTGGGCCATAATCTGTTGCCTCCCAGGGACATTAGCAGAAAGCTCCATAGAAAGTGGAGGTAGGACTCATATACTCCTTAATGAGATGCAGGCATCCCAACTGACAGCTTAGCTCACTATGCCACAACACTTGCTCTGAAAGAAATATTTCAGTGTGGAAGGGATGACCAGCGTAAATTTCCCTGAGAGATAACTATTTGGATTATAGGCCTCCTCATTTGGAATTGGATGGAAGATTGGAGCAGGATATGGCTTCTTATATTCTTTTCCAGGTTAAGAACCTGGCTCAAATTCCGCTGTCAACAAAGTTAGGGTTACTTTTTATTCCATTAAATTCCATAGGAGCATACACACACATTTATTTGTTTCTGTGAAATTTCCCTGGTTTACTGGTTTTAAACAGTGGGTAATTTGTTGCTGTTTAATTCTTATCAACTCCCATGTCCCCATTAGTGGAATAGGTAAATATCCATTCGGGCAATCTCAATCTCTTGGGTCTCAATCAAATTTATGTCCCTTATTACCTGTACTGGCAAACGTCAACTTTGTAATAATCTCTGGACATACAGAAATAATCCAATGTCTAAGCTCCATCCTATCTCAAATCAATTTGGCAAAGTTGAAGAGAATCATTCGTCTTACCTTTGTCTCAGGTATCATCAATTTTCACTTGTGGTTCCTCTTGTTTGCTTTATACATTTTATTTATAGACAAATCATATGAATAAAGAACGTCAAATGCTATGACTACTGAAAAATACCTCAGAAATCATTGAAAACAGCCCTATATTTTAGAAGATTATTGATACTGATGCTTTATCAAATTTATACCTATGCTGTATTTCAGGCTCATAGTACTAGTTTCACTACTTTCTGTTAAGATTATGAAAGTTCATGGAAAGGTACAAATGCAAAATATTATGCTCGGTTTTCATTATATGAATACCCCAAGCTAGTAAGGTCTGCTGAGGAATTTGAAGCTTTTGACAGAAATGCATTTATCCACGGTTGTGGTAAGAAATTTGTACCTCAGCTATCATAGATGGGAAAGGAAATCTTCCCGCGTGCTTAAATAAATCAAGGTGTTTTCACAGTGGTTAAGATACTATGTGGGATACCCATATTCTATATTAGACTTCTAGGATTGAATTCTCTTTTTTTAAGACTCATTTATTATTTTGATTGCAAAGTCAGATACACAGAGAGGAGGAGAGAACGAGAGGAATATCTTCTGTCCAATGATTCGCTCCTCAAGTGGCTGCAATGGCCAGTGCTGAGCCAATATGAAGCTAGAAGCCAGGAGCTTCATCCAGGTCCCCCATGTGGGTGCAGGGTTTGAAAGCCTTGGACTGTCCTCGACTGCTTTCCCAGGCCACAGGCAGAAAACTAGATGGGATTAGAACCGGCGCCCATATGCGATCCTGGCCGCGTGCAAGGCAAGGACTTTAGCTGCTAGGCTATCGCACCAGGCCCTGAATTCTCTCTCTCTCTCTCTTTTTTTTTTTTTTTTTTGCCATTTTTTTCTTATTATTGGAAAGTCAAATATACAGAGAAGAGAAGAGAAAGAGAGGAAGATCTTCCATCCATTGATTCACTCCCTAAGCAGCCACAACAACAGAAACTGAGCCAATCTGAAACCAGGAGCACATAGTCTCTTGCGGGTCTCCCACACAGTTGCACAGTCCCAAGGCTTTGGGCCGTCCTCGACTGCTTTTGCAGACCACAAGCACAGAGCTAGATCGGAAGCAGGGCAGCCGAGATTAGAACTGGCACTCATATAGGATTCTGTCAAGTGCCAGGCAAGGACTTTAGCCTCTAGTCTACCGCGCTGAGCCCTGGATTGAATTCTCAGATCGGCTTTTGGTTGTGGCTTTGAAATAACACACATCCTGAGAGACAAGGGATAATGGCTCAAGTTCCTGTCAGCCAGTGTGAGGCAGGACCTGGATTCAGGCCTGAGCCCTTGGCTTTTACTTGAACCAACTCTGTTGTCTGTGGATATTTTGGCAAATAGATCAGTGGATGGAAGAAAGTAATTTTTCTAAGATGATAATGGAAGGAATATCTGCACATAAAATGAAGATATACCCATGGACTGGGTTTGTTTTTTTTCCATGTAACCCACCTTAACCACTTCCGTGCGCATCAAAAGTAGTGATGGTGAGGGAAAAGTTGCTCCTTTGATCTCCATTGATGGACCAATTATGGGCACCAAAATTATTGTCCCATTTTCTGTTGCACAGTTTTAGTCAGGCTTTCAATTTTTTATTTTTTATTTTCCTTGTTATTTGATAAGAAGTGAGAAGAGACCGATCTGCCACCTGCTAGTCCACTGAATCCGGGAATCAGGAGCTAAGTACAGGACGCCTACGTGAGCAGCAGAGGGCCAGTTACTTGAGAAATCATCTACGCGCATAGTGCACATTATCAGGAATCTGGCTTTGAGGGAGAGGGCAGGGAGCTGAACCAAGATTCAAACCCAGGCAGTTCAACGTGAGATGCAAGCATCTCAAGCATTGTCTAGATCACTGTGACAAAAACTCACCCCAAGTTTTTATGTTTATACAGTATGAATAAATATCTGGGAACTGTAGGAAGGAAAAAACTTGAAGATTAATGTATAACAAATCTATTTTTTTCCAAGACCTAAGATACTGGTTTTTAGTCTGTCATTTGGTCCAAGCTTCCAGAAGGCCTCTACATAGTCACTAATCACCTTAAACTCTATAAGTCCTATGTTATATATGGGTTTGGAGAAAGGATTGTTTAACTAGAACTATATTCTCCCTGCTGCATAAGGCATAAAACTCATCTTTTAAATTTAATTTTGTAAGAATTCCTTTTGCCTCCAAATGATTGAATTTGGAAAAGTTTACTCCTTTTAAGAGATGCCTATCTCCTGTCCTGTTTAAGCATTCACAGTGGGATCAATGGACCCCTCTTGCCTTACTTTTTCGACTTCCTTCCACTTGTTAATCTCAGGGTCACTACCCAACAAACTTTCTAAGTATTAATTTCAGCCTCAGGGTCTGTTTCCCAGCTGACACTGTTTCAGAAAGTGTGATTGTAGAAATAGTTGAAAGAAATGAGTCCCAAAATGGGATTTTACAAATGGTGATCCTGCAGTTAGGGTTTAATCACCATAGGTAAGTAGAGCGTTGATAACACCACACATTTATGTATTAATTAACTATCACATGTTGTAAAGTTGAATGGAATATTAATGGAAGAAAGTAACGTAGGCAAAAGTTTAGATATTTGAAAAGTTTGTGTGGAATATTACCATTGACAATGGAACTAAAATGGTTTTTGCTACATGACATTGATTAATGGAAAAATATATATAAGTAAAGGTAAAGATAATTCTCAGGAATTAGAGATTACCTTGAATGTTAATTGTATCCCAGAGTCCAATGTGTTAAAATTTTGATCCCCAAGTCTTATGTTAACAGTACTAAAAAGATAGAACCTTAATCCTGCTATGGCATTTAGAGGAAGGGGCTTGGGAAGTAGTTGGATTGGATTCAGTTATTAGGTAGATCACCATGATTAATTCCTAGTGGCTTTATTTAAAAATAATGGGCACAGATACAAATGCACTCCTTCTTGCCATATGATGCTCTCAGGTGCTTTAGGATTCTGCAGCAAGAACACCCTTGCCAGATGCTCAGACAGTGGGGCCACATGATCTTGGACTGTGAACTTCCTGAAACATGAGCCAAAATAACTTTCTTATTTATAAAATTAATTTATCTTAGGTATTCCATTGAGGTAATAAAAGGCTAAAACTAACATTACACATTGAAGAGAAATTTGAACGCTATAGGAAATCTCTGGGAACATATAAGGATGTTATCTCCTAGAGGATCGAAAAGCTAATAATTGTGTACAGCATTGAATTATAACTATGAGTGACGAAAATTCTGGAAAGATGGAACACTCAGACCTGAAATATTGTCTTGTCAAGGTTAAGACTACACTTGAAGAAGGAGATTCTGATTACTAGCAAATGGAAATATTTGTGCTGATTTATCTAAAACTTCAAAATCCTAGATTTCTATGAAGTCATTCATTTCCCCCTTAGAGGTGGTAATTCCTTTTTACTTGAAAAATATGAAGAGGCTTCTACCTCACAATTCAATTTGCATCTATATCACGATCTGTTCTCATGTTTCCACCTGACAACTCAGCCAAAATGTAAGCTTATTTTTTTTAATCATTGGTGAAGTACAGAGTCTTGTTAATGGAGAACAAGATTTCATTGCAAAAGAAACTGTGGTGCTGTAACTTCAGGACGCCCCAACTTCAAGACCAGATGACTTGTCTTAGCTTTCTGCAATGCTTCCTAGACATTAGTCTCTGCTGCCAGTGGTGACAGCCTCCAAGGTCATTTGAGGCTCTGGTAAAATGCAGCAATCATAAGTACAATTACATTTTCTAATTTACTGGCATCATGGTGACTGCCAGTGCCCTCCCAGTTACCCTAGGTGCAGTGGTTAGGAAAATTCAAGGAACATTAAGTATCAATAGCACTCCTCATCTATTTCAACCTACAGTCGAGTGCCAAGTGTGTTGAAACAAGAAACCCCACTTTTGGGCTGCAAAATAGGATATTCTGACATACCAAATTACACCTAACTAAAGGGATTTAAGTCACATGACTAAGTAAAATTGGGCTCCGGGTGATCCATGTCCACGTCTGTGTTTTGAGGTTCCACAGAGACTTTTCAACTGCATATAATTCTGCATGCATTCTTATGGACTCAGTCTTAAAGAAGCAGTTTCAGAATCTGTTCTTGGAGCCCTAAATACCCATGAACTAAAAAATAAAAATAAAATGTAAAGTGTTTAGCATCATAAACACGGCTGAAGTGAACAGAATACTCCAGCATGGGAAGATGCATGTTTTTTTAGCACTTGCAAGTGTCCTAAATATTAATCAGCAGGCATTCTGCTCTGAATTGAAAGCCACCAGGAGAGTGTTTCAAGTGCACAAAGCCAGAACACTGTGCTGGAGTGTCCTTCTATGAAGGACCTCTATTTTCCTAGTGTCAATGCAAAGGGTCATTACAAACAGGGAATGTTTTCTCCTCTGATGGGAGAAGACTTTAACTTTATTCATGGCCTTCTCTGAAGGTTGATGGGACATAAGGACTGGACAGGCTCCACAGCCTAGGCATCTCCTGTTAAATGCCTTGGGTTATTACTGATGTCACAGGTAATACTGTTAATTTGTTGAATTAGCAACAGGAAACAGTGTGCTAACTTCCCATGCAGGACACTAAACTTCAGTGAGTTGGGCCCTGCACAGTAAGCATAGAGGCTGAAGTCCTCATCTTACACACTCAGGGATACCATGTGGGTGCTGGTTCTAATGCCAGTGGCCCGGCTTCCTGCCCAGCTCCCTGCTTGTGGCCTGGGAAAGCAGTAGAGGATGGCCCGAATCCTTGGACCCTGAACCCCGGTGGGATACCTGGAAGAGGTTCCTGGCTCCTGGCTTCAGATCGGCTCAGCTCTGACTGTTGACGCCAATTGTGGAGTGAATCAATGGACAGAGGATCTTTCTGTGTCGTCTCCTCTCTATATATCTGACATTCCAACAAAATAAATAAATGAATATTGAAAAATAAAATTAAATTCAAAATAAAAAAATAAACTTCAATGAGCTGTATTGTGTAAGTTGATGGTAAACCTCATTCTAGGTAATTTACTTTGCCTTTACATTGTCAAATAGAAGGTGTGCTTTTCCATAATTAGTTCTTGGTGATGTCTGAATGTCTAACCCTTTGCCTGGCAAGGAGTTAATATCTTACCAAGGCATTTAACTCAAGTTCATTGCTCTTGTTAAAGGATCTCAGAGAACCTAAATTAAGAAATGATGCAATTCTACCATCTGTAGATGATGTTCTCATTTGTTCCTCTTCCAAGGAGAACTCAGATGAAAATACTACCCAAGTATTACATTTTTTTTAAACACAGGAAGTATTTAACGACCATACCTCAGATTTCTGAACAAGAGGTAAACTTCAATTGAACATGAATATGTGTTTATTTTCTAGCTGCAAAATCAACTATTTTTATTTGTGTGTTTAGTATTTTTCTTTTTGGGAGACAAGACCCTGGCTTACAAATTCAGAATTTTGTCACACAGATCACATATATTAAAGGTTTGTTTCTGAACAACGACCCAGGAAGAGTGAGGAAGCCAAGTAAATGAACTTCTTTTTGCTGCAACTAATTTGCTAATTGTCATGTCGATTGAAATGAGTGATGAAACAGTTGTGGAGAAGAGAGTGACCAAAAAACAAAACAAAACCAGAAAACCAGAAAAAGTATAGAAAGGGAAGATTGAGTCCAACTTGGTAATCTCATAATTTAGCTGAAATCTTTGTATTGTTAAGAATGTGTTATTAACTATCTACTCATTTACATTTAGGAACATGTTGGGGCACTTAATTGGTTAGTTTCCTGTCTGAGATCTAGGGAACTGGAGGAAGTTCCTAAAGAATATCTTGACAAGCATATAACTAATCACACTAGGAAAACTAGCATGAGATTTAGGGACTTCCAATTTACAGATAGTATATATAATCAAAAAGTGAATGATAACTTTTAGAAAGCAAAATTTGATGAGCAAGGCGAATGTAGAAATGGCATGCAACTGGTAGTTTACAACTTAGAATATCTGCTTTGGAGGTGGCAATCGATGTGGGGAGATAATACTTTGATATCTTGTTAAGTGGTTTAGCATTCATTCAATAATTCTTAGCAGAGACAAGCCACTATATACGTATTTGATAAAAATATCTCTCGAATGACAAAGAGAAAGGAATTCAGAATTTGGAAGGCCAGGAAGTTTCAGTTGCGAATTCCTGGGGGAAGAGAAAAATGCTTACTAAAATGCCAGTTTTCAGATTTCATCCTAAAGTTATAGAATTTAACTCTCCACATACAGGATCATTATAATTTACTTTTGCAAAAATAATTCAAGCAACATGCTACACCCACTATAATCTGCTATAAAAGGTTAAGTTTTCATAAACTAATTGCTCACTAGTACCATCTGTGCATAACAAAATATTTTTGCTCACTTATACAGATATGATTTTGTATTTTTTTTTCTTTTTTATATTTATTTTTCTTGGAGAGGCAGATTTACAGAGACGAGGAGAGACAGAAAGATCTTAAATCCATTTGTTCACTCCCCAAGTGGCCCCAACAGCAGGCACTGAATTGCCAGGAGCTGCTTCTGGGTCTCCAAAGTGGGTGCAGGGTCCCAAGGCTTTGGACTGCCAAGGCTTTGGACAGGCCACAAGCAAGGAGCTGGATGGGAAGTGGCACAGCCACACAGAAACAGGCCGCCATATGTGATTCCAGCGCATGCAAGGCGAGGATTTAACCACTAAGCCATTGTGTTAGGCCTGATTCTGTATGTTTAGAGCTCATGAATCTTGTAAAAAGCTCCTCCAGGTGCAGTCATTGTGGCATAGTGAGTTTTAACTACTCCTTAAGAGAGCTTCATATTGATTTAGAGGGCAAGTTCCAAGTCTGGATGCCTTTGTTCCCAATCCAATTTACTGCTAATGCATCCTGCGTGAGAACAGATGAAATCACAAGTGCTTGGACAAACAACCAGTCTCCGGGGAGACCTGGATGAAGTTTCAGGCTTCTGGGTTTGACCTGGCCTAGATCTGGTAGTTACAGGCATTTGGGGAATGAAACAATGAATAAAAAATCTTTTTCTATGTCTCTGTTTCCATTCCATACTTGCTGTCTCACCGTGTGGTGATCTGAGTTGCCTTGGGAAGTTATAGAGCGTTCCCACTACCAAAAGGCTTATTCTGGGTGAGACTCTTCACCCTTGAACTTCTCAGTTTCTAAGGTTGTAAGAAAAAAGAAAACTTTTTTTTTTCTTTATTAGTTACTTACTCTTTGGTATTTAGAAATTTCAACAGGACATGGGCTATTATAGGTTATGTTGTGCTGAACCAAGGTGATTAGGAAAGTAGCAAAGCTGCTGACCACCATAAGAAATGAAACAATGATGATTCATGTTTGTGAATCCTTGCCACTCATTTTGAGATCCTAGCTCCTGGCCTTGACCTGGTTCAGCCCCAGCCCCAGCTTTTGTGAGACTTGGCGGAGTGAAACAGTGGTTGGAAGATGTCTCTCGCTGGCTGTGTTCCTTCTAAAGAAAATAAAAGGGTAAAAATATTCTTGAGAGGAAAATGTAAGGAAAAGCATAAAGGAACTAGATTAAAGTTTTAGGAGTCTGAAGTGCCTGGATTCATTCACAAAGGGCCTTTGTTACAGGATTATGGATATTGCAAAGCACTCCAAAATACTCCAGAAATAACATTCCAAGAAAAACTGAAGATTAAGTGTTTGGCATTTGTATTTACAGTTCAGTGCTCATCAGTTGCTTTCCTTGCCTTCATAATTACTGTAGTTTGAAATGTTTGACCTTGGTTTTGAAGATACACCAACTTTTTTATAAGATTTATTTATTTATTTTTTATTGCAAAGTCAGATATATAGCGAGGAGGAGAGAGATCTTCCCTCCGATAATTCGTCCCCAAGCAGCCGGAACAGCCAAAGTTGAGCCGATCTGAAGCCAGGAACATCTTCGGGTCTCCCAATGGGTGCAGGGTCCCAAGGCTTTGGGCCGTCCTCAACTGTTTTCCCAGGCCACAGGCAAGGAGCTGGAAAGGAAGTGCGGCTATGGGGATTAGAACTGGCCCCCATATGGTATCCCAGTGTGTAGGGCGAGGATTTTAGCCACTAGGCTACCACACTGGTCCCAGATACGTAATGTTGAATTCATCTTCCTTGCTCTGATTATCCATTACTTTTTTTTTCTTCCTGTGGTTTGATTAGAAATTTACAACTCAGATTATGTACAATGTATTAACCACCTGTCCAGATCTAGTACCTTCCATTTTGTTTCTTATACTTGGTGTTTTTTTGTCACATCAGGTCTCTTTGCCTCATTTCATTTCTGGATCATTGTCTTAGAGCAAACAAATCACTTAATCTTCGCCCACATCAATTTCTCTGTTGACAGAAATAGGATTACTTGCTTCCCTTCTGTCAAACTTGCATGAATGGTGTGAGGATTAATGGAGTGAGCCACTGAAATGCAATTGAAATCCTGAAGGGAGAGGAATCCAGGAAGTATAACCCATTGTCCACATTATTATGTATTCTATTATAAAATAAGCCAGCATCCACACTTTACAGCCAGCAGGGGAAAGCAATGTAATCATTTTAGAAATATGTATGCTTTATGGGGTTGGCACAATGGCTTAACAGAACAGTCTTCAACCTTGCAGCACTGGCATTCATATGGGCACCCTGGTTTTGTGTCCTGTCTGCACCACTTCCCATCCAGCTCCCTGCTTTTGGACTAAGAAAGCAATGAGGATGACCCAAAGCCTTGGGACCCTTCACCCATCTAGAAGATCTGGCTTCCGATCAACTCAGCACCGGCTGGGGCAGCCATTTGGTAATAAGCCCATGGACAGAAGCTTTCTCTCTATATATATCTCTGTAAATCTTCCTTTCAAATACGATAAATAAATCCTGAAAAGAAAATTGAAAAAAAAAAAACATTTTCTACAAGTTTCTGTTTATTTTTATTGAGTCCTAAACATGTTCACAAGCTGTGTTTGAAACTCTTTGTCATCAATTAATTGAAATGTTGAACAGACTATTTTATAATGTTGGATTTTCAGGTCTTGGTTTTAAAGCAAATCAATATCAACATCTATCTTTCTTCCTGAAGATGGGAAGAGAAGTTATTTAAAAATAAACTTATGAATAAATTTTGAGCCTAGGTTGTTGTGTTGGCATAATACAAAAATCAGATAAAATCCTTGGTATTTGTGATAGATGCCTTTTTAGAAAAAGAAGGAATATCTTTGAATTTTCATGAGTGTTTTAAAATCTGAATAGTGAAATAGATCAGAAGAAAAAAGGATTTGCTTAGATCATGGGTACAGAAAAATGGGTTTGGCATCTATGAAAACATGTTTTAATTCTTAGACTCTTAATAGAAGATTTGCTCATTTTAACATATTCATTCAGTACTTTGTGTTATCATCTAAACTAAATGAATACATTTTTAGAGAGCCATTGCCATTTTCGAGTTTAACACCAAGTTGCTGGGATTATTCAATGAATGTAGATTTTATGTAAATCACTTGTTTGCAGAAGCAGGCTGTGTAACAGATGATGCCTAACCTAATTTATGTGTTTTAAAACTGTTGATTCTGTTTAGAAACAGAATAAATGAAGTCAATGCTAAAAAAAAAGTGTTAAAAATGAAATGAAATGACATTAGGAAATATTATATTGGTACTTGAAAATTCCAGTGACTATCTCACTTTCTCAACAAGATACATCTCATTGCCAGGCAAGAATATATAGATCATGAAATCTCATGCTGATAAAAAAATCCCATTAAGATCATTTCCAACCTTGTAAATTTGCTGCCATTCTGCTGACAATTTTGCATATTATTTTACTCACAGAATGTTGATTATAAAACATTTTGAGCTATACAACATTTGAGATATTTGTTCTTCTTAATTAAAATTACTGAACACAAGAAAAGTCTTCGGGCAAACAAATGAGTAACAGAACAAATAGGTGGTATTTACAAGACACTCCGGGTTCTTTTCAATGGTTTCCATGACAATAGCATCATTTCTGTTAGTGTGATCACTGCATTATTGGCTTTTTTTGAATCCTTTCTTTACTCGTATATTGGAAGTTTTATTTTAAAGCAAATTAATTTTTTACTTGTCACTAATACACCATTATAATTATCAATCTGTTTTATAGTTGCGCACTCTCACCATCATATAACTTGGTGAATGAAGAATAAGAAACAAAAGAAGTTGGGTAAATAGACTTCCTATTGGTGAATAAAAGTATTTCTTGAAGTGCAGCTGAGATAACACATTTAAAACTGTTTCCCTACAGAATTCCCTTTTGGCAGGGAGTCTATGAGGTTTAATGCCTATGTAGGATTGGACTACTAGAAGATAGCTGTGACTTTTCTATTTTGCCATATTCATCTTGTTGAATAATTTGGTTTGTGAAGCTATTCTGTGGTTTGATCTGCCCTCATCTATAATTAGCTTTTACATAACCTGTTTCTCTACTTAAAGAGTCCTGAAACACAGCTGGTATTCCTGGAGGACTGGTAGAGTCAGTGAGGTCATTAATTCCCAAAGGGCATTAGTAGGAGAGAGAATAACTTTCTAACTATATTAACAGCTGATAAATTTAGTATAGCAAGTAGGATATAGATTCTTACATAAGAATTTCTCATTAATTCTGTGTTAACACACACCTTTATTATAATCTAATAAATGCATTTGTTCTTTAGCTCTTATCCCATAGTTATTTTGGATTCTTCATGGAGGTCACAACATTCTACCTTACACTGGATTTGTGATGGAGACATTGCATCGATTGTGTGGCTCACATGTAGTGAGGTTTGAAACAGAAAAATGGGGAAATTCATACTGATTTAGCAGTATGTGAACCTGGTATTTAAAGCTTGTGTCTCTGGACACTTACTTGTGACTGCTTATTTTGATAAAGAAAGCCTGTATTAATTGCTGATAGTAAATCTAAGCCCAGACAAGTAGAACAAACAAATAAGCAAGAACAAATTTAAAACTGAGGCTGACATGGAAATATAATATTCTATGGTACAGAGGGTATCAGTGATGGGACCCCAAGCCCAAATATCTTCCTATGTAATTTTAATTGCAATGTTCTACTATATTTTACCATTATTTGTTCCCCGACTCTCTGTAGCAAAAAACAAAACAAAACAAAAGAAACTTTCTTTTTTAATAGACCATGATATTTTAGAACGATGATCTATTAGGTTATACTATTATTATAGCCAGAACTCAGGTACAAATAGGCAAATTGTGAAGAGAAAGGATGTTTTAAGAGGAAAACAAAGAAAAAGAAAAAAAAAACTTTACAAGAAAACATTTTGTGTATTTACTTGACAGAGTCTCTTTAACCTTCAGCTATCCTTCCAAAACTCATACTCTGGTATTTGTTCAGAGTTATTTGAATATTGCTAAGATGTTTATAGACCAAATAAGTAACAATTTAGATGTTTGAAATTTGTTTGCCTTTGCAAAATGGTATACAATGAAGTTGTACATATTTGTTTAATCTTTATATGAAAGATTGCTGGGGGTGTTTATTTGTGCTGATTTTTTTTTAAATCTGTACCAGTGGTGCTCCAACGATCAAAACAAATGCATAGTGCACATATTAGAAATGATTTATCGGGTGATTCATTGGATCTGACAGCTATAGCCCATCTGTTGAGACAAACAAAACAAAATACTCATTTCTACTTTCATATTTTCAATCATCATTAGTTTAATCTTGAAACAAGGCAAGCTTTTTTTTTTTTTTTTAGATTTTTATTTTTATTATTTTTTCATTGGAAAGGCGGATATACAGAGAGAGGAGAGACAGAGAGAAAGATCTTCCGTCCGATGATTCACTCCCCAAGTGAGCGCAACGGGCCGATACTATGCCGATCCGAAGCCAGGAGCCTCTTCCGGGTCTCCCACGCGGGTGCAGGTTCCCAAAGCTTTTGGGCCGTCCTCGACTGCTTTCCCAGGCCACAGGCAGGGAGCTGGAAGGGAAGCGGGGCTGCCGGGATTAGAACCGGCGCCCATATGGGATCCCGGGCGTGCTAGGCGAGGACCTTTAACCACTTGCGCCACCGCTCCGGGCCCGAAACAAGGCAAGCTTTTACCCATTTCTGTCCAAAAGGACTGGGACATGATACCCTAGCATGATAATTTCATATTAGAGGATGGAGATCACCTTCATTCTCTATTTGCTTTCATGATTAAGTCAGGATCCCACGATTTCAAATACATGTATTTTAAAGAAATCGTCAGTGCGCATCTGGTTAAAAGCAAGAGATTTGAAGAACTTCATCACTGACATTGTAGATAGAGTTGATGCATTCATTACAGGTACTGTATGCCAATATTTCCCACAGAGTGCTTGTTAATGAATAACCCAGTGGAGAATAAGCTATGAACATCATGTTCTTGTAAGAAAACGTGTCCTCCAAGATTTGTTCCTATAACATGCGTATACTGTAACAGTTGTAACCACACATTAGCAGATTACTTTTAAGATTCTACTGAGTTAGTTTTTGTCCTCTGAAAGCATTCTTGTCTACAGTCATTCCATGGAAGCTATGCCTACTGGTGAATACCAAGCACATCCCAGCTCAGTAACACATACTGACTTTTTGAATAAATACACATTTCTTCTTGGCTTTATCCTGACCCAGGTCAGGCTGCCGTGGGTATCTGGGGAGTGAACCAGTGGATGGGAGCTCTGTCTGTCTTTCTCTGCTTTGTGCTTCTCAAATAATAGCCAAAAAATTTTAAGAAATGCAGAAAAACCCACATAACTTAAATAAGTAGCCTTCCAAATATTAAGGGCAGCTCTTTAAAACTGAAAATATCTTTGAAAGTGAAATTTAAGTAAATATCTGATAGTAGTTTCAGCAAGTTTCAAGCATAATTTTACCCCATGATATCTTTTAAAATATGGGATGTATATAATTATGTCATCAGGAAAGATATTTCAGCCAATTTTTGGTTGGTCAGTTATGTGTCCAGTAATGTAAGACTTTAGGGCCCATTATGTCTTCAAAGCAGTCCTTTCATATAGATAAAAACGTGTTCTGTCTGAGATGGTCATGGGTGAGCAGATACATGGAATTAAATGTTTAGGAAAAAACAGTCTAGACATATACACTGATAACAATTTATTTTGGTGGTAAAAGTAAAATTCACAAACCACTGTAGAATCTACAATGCAATGGCTTAATAGGCTAATCCTCCATCTTCAAGCTCAGCATTCCAATATGGATGCCAGTTCATGTTCCAGCTGCTCCACTTCCAATTCAGCTCCCTGCTTATGGCCTTAGAAGGCAGAGAAAGATGGATCAAGTTTTTGACACCTTGTACTCACATGGGAGACCTAGAAGAAGCACTTGGCTCCAGGCTTTAAAACAGTTCAGCTACAGCACTTGTGGCTATTTGGGGGAGGGAACCAGAAGATGGAAGATCTGTCCTTCTCTATCTCTCCTTTCCTTACTTCTCCAATAAAAACATAAATAAATATTAAAAAAAAAGGCAAATCATTGATGCTGGAAAGAGTAAGTAACAAATTAATAATCTGGAGATCATTTATCTTGCACTTCAACTGAAAACATTGAAAGCACAACTGCAGGTAAGGGAGAAACTCTTAGTGTACTTTCCCAAAGGGCTCTGGATTGGGCCACAACACCAACCAGTCCACGCTGGGGCCAGGACAAGGGACTGGCAGGGCTGAGATAGACTGTGGCACCAACAAGCAGGAGCTAGACCTGGGGGAAGGCTGCACAAAGCCAGGCTAACGCACACACTTGTTGATGCTGAGGTGAGGTGAGTTGACCCATGCCAGTCTGGGGAGGTACAAGCCAGGTCACCTGGCCTGTATCCTTGCGCCCACTTGCACGGTGGGTGCTGGGTCTTTGAGCTCCTGGAGTGGAATGTCCTGCAGGGTCTGGCTTGCCTGGCCTGGGTCTTGGGTCCACTTGCACAGTGGGTGCCCAGTCCATGAGCCCCAGGAATGGGCGAGTCTAGTGGGGCCCAGGTTGCCTGGCTCTGGGCTTGGACCCGCATATGTGGCAGGTGCAAGGTCCATAAGCCCCAGAGATGGTGATGGGATCTGATGGGGCCTGGCTTGTCTGCTCTGGGCTCTTGGGCCCACCAGAGAGAACTTGTACTCCTCAATGGAATAGAGAAAATAATGGATGGCTTTCCCAGATCCACATGGAAGATATGGCACCCTATTAGTCCCTGAAAAAGATACCTGTTACCACAGCAGAGGAAGAAGAACAGAACAAATTGGACAACTACCCCAGCCCAATGATGACAGCAAATATCTGAGCAAATGAACACTCTAAGGTCGACTATGTCAGCCAATGGACATTGGGAATTTTCCTTCATCCTTGGATCAGCGAGATCAACATTTTAGAATTATTGAAACCCCCTGGGCAGATCCCTCAGCACGTGCATCTCATCAGGACCCTGGGTGGATATTGGGTGGCAGTTCTCCATCCTGCAGGTGCTGGGGTGAGTGGGAAGCTGGTTGTGGGTTCTTCCCTTGACAGCCCCTTCTTCTCAGATGCAGGGGAAAAAAAACCAGAAACCTAGAAGCAATGATCACATCCACTTTCCCCTAGTCCTCAATCCTTTCCACTCTGATCAACTATGTAAGCAGCATTTAAAATTTTAAAAAAGAGGTTCCCAGAATATGGAATTAAAAGGTAAGTTTATTTTGAGCAAAACATTTGAAATCTAGGTTATAAGCAATCTTAGAAAGTTCATGAAAAATGTGTATTATGAGAAAGTTTTATGAGGATTTTGTTTTTTGCACCAAAATAAAAATCTTATAAAAATAGTTTTTCATTTGAAAGTGAAATGGGTTGGGAATAGAGCTATCTTTCATCATCTGGTTCACTCCTCAAATATCCTCAATTGCTGCATCTGGGCAGGCTGAAACCAGAAATGCTGAATTCAACCCGGGCATTCCACATGGGTGCTGGAGATCCAACTACACCTGCGCTATCCCCAGAGTGTGAATTAATTGAAAAACCTGGATTAGTAGCAAAGGTGCCAGACTGGAAATCCCAATGAAGGCTGAGGATGTCTGATGTGGTGTTTTAGACCTTGTGCCAAATTACTACCCTCAAAACTATTTTTTAAATTCTGTGTCTTTGCAAAAAACAATTGAAGTATCTTCGAACTTGTTCTGGCTGAAGTTGTGAACAAAATTTCTCCTGCCCAAATATTTGAGTTTCGAAGGTTAGAGTGCATTTATTCTCTTCTTATTCATACACTAAAGCCAAATGTCCCACTAGCCTACAGAGAATGGCAAGTTTTCATATTTGGTTCATTGTCTATGTAGAGTGGATATGTTTTCTTTCAAACAGAAAAGAGAGATTCTTAGAAAGGTTTATAATGATGTATGTAGTCGGAACAGTTTTTGAAAATAAAAGAAAATGTTTTGCTCTGGCTTGTCTATACTCCATTGAAATCCATGACATATCCCCAAACTTGAACAAATGTATTAGTTTGAAATGTCATTGTTATAATATCTAGAAATATTAACTGACATGCCTTCTAATGTTCTAAAATATCCTTTCATCTTGATGCTCTCTCCATCTCAAACTAACCCTTGACATTTATTGCTTTAGGACATAAGGTTAATGGAAGAAATATAGAGGGAAAAATCAATTTAAGATCTATTTTAGAACTAGTGACAAACATGTTAGAAGAAGATGCTTTGAAAAAGCATTGAGAATCAGAAACTAAAACAATTGGTTTTAGAACAATATATAATCATGCATAAGAAAATTCTATCCATTCTTCTAATTTTTAAATTCTGAAGAAATGATAGAAGCCATAGGAACAAGAATTGTGAAAATGTTTACCAGAATTTTTCTGTGTCATTTCATTTTGAAAGTGATATGAAATTTGTAATTCTCTCAGCTTTGCCAATCTGTCACAGAGGGGCCTTTGTGTGATCTTTCAAAATCTCCACTGTGGTACTCCCATTAGCAGGAACATACATACTTCATGGGTGGTTATTTAGTATTAGATCCTGCTTGTGCGCAGACATCGTGAGTAGGGACTCACCAAATACAAAGCATTCTCTCAAAAATTTTTGGTGAAGAGTTTTGTGCATAAGCTTTTCCACATACTAACTGAAATGTGTGTTCTTACAGGTGGCTGTGCTGATGCCGTACATTGGAATTTGCTTGCCAGTTGTTTCGAAAGCTGTGTACGCTAGAGAAGGAGGAAGAGAGAAAATGAAGCTGCAAGGTACTTCTCATGTCTTGAAAAATCTCATACTTTAGGTTCAATAGCACGCTCATGCTAGCCAGAATTGAGGTTGTAGAAGTAGGAAGGAAAAACCAAGGTAGACTAGGGGGCTCCAGCAAATAAGCTGCCACTTACTTAACTCTCCCCTCATCCAGATCACTGAATGTTGAAATGCCAAGTGTCATAGCACTCAGTTTTTGCATCTTGTATCTACACTGTGTTCTGGGATGCTCTCAGTTAGTCTTATGTCTACAATGTTCTCTCAATTCCCAACTTCTCAAATTCATATATAGATATACATAAATATATATATATATAAAACTCATATACAATACATATATAATTAATATATTCATATACTGAACTTAACGGTTAATATGCCTTTTTACTTAGCTGTTATCTTGAATGTCTCTTGAGCATTTAAAATTTAATTTAACCTCATCTTTCACCCACTTTTTCAGTTTCAATCCTTTTTATCTAAATAAATGGCAATGTAATCTACATAGCTATTTAAATTAGAATTCCCAGAATCACTCTTACTACTCTCCTTTCCATTACACCACATGTACAATCTATCACTGGTACTGTCATTTGTAATTACTATATATCAGGATACTCTGTGGGAATTTATCCTAACTGTTAAGTAACCAATTAAGATATGGCACATCCTACATCAGAGGACATGTATTTAAGTCCCAGATCTGGCTCCTGATGCTAGTTTCCTGGTAATGCAGACCCCGGGAGGCAATGTTGATCGTGCAAGAGATTGAGTTCCTACTCTCCACATGAGAAGCTTGAAATGAGCTTCCAACTATTGGCTTCACTTCCCCATCCAAACTCATTTGTAGAGCAAACCAGAAGATGGGATCTCTCTCTCTCTCTCTCTCGATCTCTATCTCCCTCTCCACAGTTTCTTTCTCCCTATGACTCTGAAACTGAAAAGGAAAATAAAGTTTATTTTGCTGTAAAAAATGAAATCCAGGCTTTTTTTTTGGAAGATATTCATTCTCCATGAACTTTTAGAAGACACTTGGATGGATAAACCCCATGTATGTCTCTTCATCTCCATTGTCAGCAGCATAGTTAAGCCTACCAGCAACCAGAACCTTTCAGGCTCTTTCAGAGCCAGTGCTACAGTATCCTAAATCATCCTCTAGTAAGTGCTTCACATGGCAGTCAACGAGGTCTTTTAAAAATCTAAAATTGTGTCATGTTGTTCTATTGATTCAAGCTTTTCTTCACTCATTGGATAAAAGCCAAATTAATTGCAGTGAACAATAAAATCTCAAACAGTCAATTCCATCATTACTTCTCCAACTCAGTGTGAACCACATTGGCCATGCTTACAACCCTCATCACACAGATTTCCTTTCAGTTCATGGCACGTAACAGGCCTCTTCTGACTTTGGGACTTTTATATATGCCCATCTTTCCTTCTAGAATATGTTACTGTTTTTTTTTAGGTACATAACTGATTCATTACCATTTTTCAGGGTTCAAGTTTCTGTGTTAGCTCTTCTGACACAATTTTCCTGATACCACACCTGCTATGAAGGCTCCATTAAACGTTATCTTCACCAAACATACTAATTTTATTGCATATTTGAATCTTTCATTATTGTATGCCATTCTTTTATAATTTGAATCTGTTTATGTTTAAATATTTTGCAATTAAAAAAACTAAGACATGGAGATGTTAAGTTATATATGTCATGCAGTAAATCTGCAAGAATTGGAACAAATATTTGAATCAAGGAAGTTGGGCTTCACAGTCTGGACACATAACTAATATTGTAGTATCTAAATGTATATTTCATAGTTCTCCCAACCGGATGCGGGATCCTGAACTGTCAAGTTGTTCACAGCAGGATTTCTAGAAGAAAGACACCCATGCTGGTATAATCAGATTGCTGTAGTTTTCAAGAAATGCTTATTGAATGAATAATTATTTGGCTTTGATCCATGGTATGGAGCCAAAAGCTATCACCAGAACAAAGAAACAATACTTTTATACTACTGTTTCATCACAGACAGTTGAACCACTTCACAACAGGAAACATTCAAGAGGCAAATACTTCTTCTGCTCATCAAAGTAGTTGTAGTGATGTCAAGTTAAGGATTCGGATTGAAAGTTTGAGACATGCATACAGTAGGTGAAGGCAAAAGGGATTATATATATATATATATGTATATATAAGGAATTATATATATAAGTATATATAAAATTACACATATTATATATGATATATAATTGCATATATATGTATGTATATGTAGAGAGAGAGACAAGAAAGGGGTACAACATTACTGACTTAAGGATAATTGTTGAAGCTGTTCATCTAAAGAAAGTTCCAAAGTATATCGAATTTAACACAATTTGTAGCAAGGTTAGATTTTAAATCCTCAGGGTACTATGGTATGTGGAGAATAATATAATAGGTTTTCAAAGAGTTTCAGCTTTCTCTCCAGTTTGCACCATTAGTCTCTCAATGATGTGCATCTATTTTCCCTTGAGAATAATAAACCTGGAGAATAGGATCTAGTTAAGAACTCTAAATGTTAGATCTTTTACTTTTTTTACTTCTAAGCTTGAGCAGACTTTGATACTTTCATAAGCAGTAACGACCATGTATGTTTAAATTGTAGAGTGCTATTTCAAAAGATTGGAGTTATTGTGCGTAGAAAATTACTTTTTTGGCACCCAAAGCTCTCAGTGCAGTGCATGAGAATTGGTGCCTCATGTTCTGTACATCATTTCATATCTCCAACAAATTTTTCAAAAATAAAATGAGATCAAATTAGAAAAATTTTAAGAGATTTTTGTGCATACTGAAGAACAGTTGGGGAATGTAGAGATCTTCAACTGAAAATGGTAAGAAGTGCCATTCACAGAAGTTAAAGCTCAGCTTCAAAAGCAAAGTAGAGAAATAATTTTGACCCTTTGTGTGACTGGTTGCAGATATTAATATATTTTTTAAGACAAGCAGAGTTGTTTAAGCTGATTTGTCTCCAGCTGATTGGTTTAATTTCACTGAATCACACAGTCTAGGACATAAAGATTACATGTGTTCCCTTTATGATTAGAGTTAGCATTCTGGGGAAATGAGAAGTATATACGTTTTGGGTTACTTGGCAGGTTTTTTTGGGAATTTAAACAATAGCTTCAATTTCTTTCTTTCTTTCTTTCTTTCTTTCTTTCTTTCTTTCTTTCTTTCTTTCTTTCTTTCTTTCTTTCTTCTCTTTCTTTTATAGATTTTGCCTTGCTAATCATCCATTTGTATGGGGTCAGATATTATCTAATTAGACCCCTGGGAAGCAATTGGACAAATCAATATTTTTTTTCGTTGGTGAATACTTTTTCAACTGAGAACACTGACACAAATGATTGATAGGGAAATTTTGAATATAATGATTATGACTAGTAAAAAATATATGGGGTGGGGAAGTTCAGTTTTTCATGATGCCTACATGTATCTTCATCAAACACCATTTGCAGTGCAGATGAGCTTTCAGGGTAAGTGAGAGACATTTTCTCTCAATTTGAAATGCAAGTTGTACCTCAAATTTATAGAAAATGTAGGTAAAGATAACTTCACTTTTATGTAAAATATGTAATTCATACCAGTAAGATGTCATCAAGAAGTTCAAGAAAAATGTGTATTATGAAAAGAACTATTCTAGAATGTCAGCTTGTTGCATTACAATAAGCATCTTTAACTCCACATCTATGAACCCTTTGAAGCTCCTCATATGTCTTGTCTGGATACGCCGACCTACTCTCATGATAAAAGAATTATGATCTACATTGTTCATAGGCAGGGATTTTCACTTTTCTGCTGTACAGTGAACTTCAGGTTCACACACCAATGTTTTGCCTATAACATAATGATGAGCTCAGTTTCTTATTGTGGACAAAATACTGGGTTAGTACATGAGTCACTCTGTTGCTGCTGTTTATTTATGTGAATAATCTGAATTAGGAGATTTCTAATGGTTCTTCACATACAAGTATTTTACTAATATTTGAGGTTTCCACTTATATTTTATGTCGAAAATCTGTTCAAATACTATATGTGTGGGTATATTAAGCTCTGACCTCCCAAAATGGAAATAAGGAATAGATATTGCGGCTTAAAATGGTTAAACTCCAAGCCTGGCATGATGGCTCAGTGGCTAAATCCTTGTCTCCCAAGTGCCGGGATCCCAAGTGGATGCCGGTTCATGTCCTGGCTGCTCCACTGCCCCTCCAGCTCCCCATTTGTGGCCTGGGAAGGCAGTAAAGAATGGCTCAAAGCCATGGGAACCTAGACCTATGCAGGAGATCAGAAAGAAGCTTCTGACATCTCAGTTGCAGCCATTATGGCCACTTGGGAAGAGTGAAACAGTGGAGAGATGACCTTTGTTTCTGTCTCTCCCTTTTTTTTTTTTCTGTAGATCTACCTCTCAAATAAATGTAAATATATGTATTTTAAAGATTTATTTTTATTATTTTTTTTATTGGAAAGGCGGATATACAGAGAGGAGAGACAGAGAGGAAGATCTTCCGTCCGATGATTCACTCCCCAAGTGAGCACACCAGCCAATGCTATGCCAATCCGAAGCCAGGAGCCTCTTCTGGGTCTCCCACGTGGGTGCAGGGTCCCAAAGCTTTGGGCCGTCCTCGACTGCTTTCCCGGGCCACAGGCAGAGAGCTGGAAGGAAAGCGGGGCTGCCTGGATAGAACCAGCACCCATATGGGATCCCGGGCGTGCAAGGCGAGGACCTTAACCACTGCGCCACCACGCCGGGCCCAAATATATGTATTTTAAAATAGGTTAAGTTCCTACGACTTGGAATACATACAGCCCATATCAGAATGTCTGGGTCCATGTTCTTTCACCACTTCTCACCAGGTTCCTGCTAATTTGCCAGGAAGGCAGCAGATGATGGCCCAGTTAGGGTTCCTGTCACCCTATGGGATATCTAGATCCTGACTCCAGACTCTACCTGGCCCAGTCCAAAGTTTTATGGCCTTTTGTGACATGTCAGCAAATAGAATATATCTCTATGTCACACTTCCTTGTAACTATCTTTAAAGAGTAATTTGGAAATGAGAAATGTTGGGATTTGTTTTTTTTTTTCTCTGCTACCACCCTTTTAGCATCCCTACTAAACTGATGTAAAACTTTGATGTTATTCTTGGTTTAAATGACATATCATAAAGTTAAAGAGTTTCTCCAACCAAGTATATTTGTACTTTTTGTATTTAAACAGGAGATTCTAGAATACAGAAATATTTTAAAATCCAAGAGTGCACATGTGTATAGATATTAGTGTTCGTAACAAATGTATGTGAATATATACATTTTGTAGAATGTGACCCCTTAAACTTGATGATATAGTAGTTTTTGCCCATCTATAAAGCTGGCTTTGTGTAGAACAAACACTATAAAACATGCAATGTCCAATTTGTGTATTGTTCTATAGAAAACACAGCACAAGTACTAATATGCACATATATACATATATATTTAATTTTAGTTGTATGCAAGTTCCTTTGAGGTATATAATATTTAGAATAGAGTTTTCAATTGGTTAATGCAATTCCCTGTCATTAATTTTATTTTTTTTATTGTTATTAACATTGTATTATGTGATACAGTTTTATAGGCACTGGGGATTCCCCCCACCCCTCCAATACCCCTCCCCCCATGGTGGATTCCTCCACCTTGCTGCATAACCACAGTTCAAGTTCAGTTGAGATTCCTTCCTTGGAAGCATATACCTAGCATAAAGTCCAGCGTCTTATTGTCCAGATAAGTTCAGTGGCCTCTTGGGGAGACCTTCTCTGGTCTGAAGATAGGGCTAACAGAGTAAAGTTCCGGTCAGTTAAAAGCCCCAACAAAACCTCAGTATCAATATACAACATTATGGAATTAATTGACATAGTATTGGGTAAACAATATGTTAAAAATAATGCAAGTTCCATTCTTCGAAACATCTGGGTTGAGACAGTATCAATGACAGGTTCAAAAAATAACCAACAACCAAACAAAAATTACAAGTTAAATCAAGGCAAACATGTGGTATCTAACCTTTTGGGATTCGCTCATTTCCCTTAGCATTATAGTTTCCAGTTGGGCCCATTTAGCCACAAAGAACTGCATTTTGTTTTTTTAATAGCTGAGTAGTATTCCATGGAGTAGATGAACCAAAGCTTTCTTATCCAATCTTCTGCTGATGGGCATTTCGGTTGCTTCCATGTTTTTGCAATTACTGATTGTTCTGCTATGAACATAGGGATGCATGTTGGTTTGTCGTAAAACAGGTATTTTGGATATATTCCTAGGAGTGCTATTGCTGGGTCATATGGTATGCAGATTTTGAGTTGTTTGAGTGTTCTCCAGACTGATTTCCATAAAGGCTGTACCAATTTGCAGCTCCACCAGCAGTGGAGTAGGGTTCCCTTTCCCCCGCATCCTCGCCAGCAAGCGTCGTTGGTGTTCTTGTTTATGTGGGCCAATCTTACTGGTGTTAGGTGGTATCTCATTGATGTCTTAATTTGGATTTCCCTTATTGCCAGGGAGCTGGAACATTTTTTCATATGTTTGTTTGCCATTTGGACTTGTTCCTTTGTGAAATGTTTGCCCATTTCCCGTGCCCATTTCTTGAGTGGCTTGTTTGTTTTGGTTTTTTGGTTGTTTTGAAGTTCTTTGTATATCCTGGAAATTAGCCCCCTATCGCCTATGTAGTGTGCAAAGATCTTCTCCCACTCTGTGGGTTGCTTTTTTACTTTGTTGATTGTTTCCCTTGCTGTACAGAAGCTTCTTCGTTTGATGAGGTCCCATTTGTTTATTCTGTTCTCAACTGCTATTGCTTTTGGTGTCCTTCTTAGAAAGTCGGGACCTACTCCTAGGTCTTGCAGGGTATTTCCTACATTTTCTTGCAAGAGTTTGAAGGTTTCTGGATGTAGGTTTAGGTCTTTTATCCATGTAGATTGGATCTTATTGTATGGTGATAGATGTGGGTCTATCTATTTGCGTATTTTTCTATAGAAAACACAGCACAAGTACTAATATGCACATATATATACATATATATTTAATTTTAGTTGTATGCAAGTTCCTTTGAGGTATATAATATTTAGAATAGAGTTTTCAATTGGTTAATGCAATTCCCTGTCACTAATTTTAAAAAGAATGTAGAACGCGAAAGTATAGCACACAGAGATAGGGAACAGCTTCTCATGACTTTTTTATTAATTTATATTTGAATCTGTAACATTCATCTAGAGGCTCGTTAGATATATTCTAAGAAAGATGCAGAGTTGATTGCAGGCCACTGGTCTTTCTAGAATTAAAATAAGATTTGGCTGGGAAGAGAACTAATAACACAATAAAGGACATTTCTATTAACAATGTTTTGTTTGCTTTGTTTCTAAGCAATACAAAGTATGTTTTTCAAGGACTCTTGAGGAAAAAAATGCTGTTTGGAAAGTGGGAAGGAAAAAGGAAGTATTATAACTGCCTGAAATTAAGCTATTAAATTTTATTATTATCTAAACCCTTATCTGCCCACAAACACACACACATACACAACACATTAGCTAGTGGAGACAATGGTTATGGAACTCTTTTCCCTTGATTATCCCCACTGAATTATTATAATTAATTGTAACACTCAAAATGTACATTAAAAATAAAGAAAATGAGGTACAGGCACAATGCTAAACAGCATCTCTTGTGTATAGTCCATCTCTTTCTTGTGGTGTTCAGTTGATAAATCAATAAAAGGACGTTTAATGAGTGAAAGAGTTGAGTCTAATGTACAGAGGTAATAAAGGTTGTGCAGAATCCAGAGGCTTCTCCCCCATTCTACCATAAGGAACATTTTTGTGGATGTATAGACAGATTCTATAGCATCTCTTCAATAGATACCTATGTTTTTCTGGACAGGTTGAACAGATACCATTTGCTCTTAATATTGAACAACTTCAGACAAGTTTGCCCACCAAAATTTTATAGTAGTATGTGCAATGGACGCATTAGTATTTTAGCCCTTTTGATGAGGTGGTTGTGAACAGTGCCTAAGATCAATTTCTAGAAGAAATTTCATTAAAAAGTATGAAAGCAATCCATCTCTTATTTTGGAGGACTTTTGCTTATGAGCAATGTAATCTACTTAATGTTGATTCTAATTAGTGAAGGTTTGGAAGACGAAATTATTCTGACTTTCTGTCAGCGTTTCAGAACAGCATTTCAGTTCTAGCTCACAGCCCTCTCCACAATGATTAAGCAGCCAACCAATACTTGAGTAGATTTTTTAAACTTTGTATTCAATGGGGACAATTGATTTTTATTCAAAACTTTTTGTGTCTTTAATCAAATTTTTTTGGACAGCTAGGTGTGCACTGTGTGAATTTAGTAGCCTTGGAAGAATGAAGCTAGGCTCCTGTTATAAAAAGTTTCTAGAAATAATCATCAGAAAATCTAATCATCACCAAAATAAATCATTCACTTGAAGGTCACTAATGATTTGTTCTTCAGTTTACAATGCCTGAATATTTAGTGAATATCTGTACAACTGACTGAACAATTTCATTTCATTTATGTCTTAGTATCAACTCATTGGCTTAAGATAGCAGGAGGAACAGAACAAATTTAGGAAATGTCAGTAGGAAATTTCATTAGAAAATTTATATAAATGCATATTTGTAAATACTCTCAGTAGAAATTAACTGTATCTAACCATTTAAAATCATTCATACCTAGTACTACAACCCACAGTTAATTAAATTTATTCTTCATTAAGTATACATTTTAAACACATAACATCTACTATGAATCAAAACTATATTACATCCCAGAGCTACGGGATTAACAGAAAGGCAAACGATGCTCACCTTTGAGTTGCCCAGATCTGCATTAGGTTGAAAGCAAATAACTGAACATTTCCAAATGTCGAGAAATAATGAAAAAGTACAAAAAGTGTGTGACATAATACTAGAGAACCATCACCTAATACAATTTTAGATGATAGATCTTTCTATAGCAAAGTCTAAAATGAAATTTGAAAATATTAAATGGGAACTATTTATGTATTTGAAGTATTGATTGGACTACTATACTTGATCAGATGATCAAATATATTGTCCTATGTAGACTTAGTCACAGGTACTCCAAGTGCCATTAAAGAAGATATGCTAGAGAAGTGTGATTGTATGTAAAGGGGGAAAGGGGAACGTACTGTGAGACAAAAGACTGAGCTCATATGCTCCTATGTATTACCCCTATATTTCAAAATTATTTTTCAAAATAAATGGGTGATAAATATAGTTATCTCTCTGTGTATATACATATACATATATAATTATACATTTGATTAAGTCATTTATCATTCTGATCCTCTGTATCTTCTATAAATCAGGAAAAAACATTGATTTTGCTAGTAATTACTTTTTAAATTTAAAATGCTGCTCAAGTTTTAAGTTAGCTTATAATTATTGCTTGTGAAGTTTTGGGTGATGCAAGTTATTTATATACAAACACTTTCATTTGTTTGCCTTGGGTTTGTAACATAACTCCAAAAGTATTTTAAAATTATCTCAAAAGAGAAATGAATATTCCTTCTTCTAAAAAATTTAAGAACACTCGTGCTTCTTAGAGACAGATAAAAGTGACTGAGTTTTAGCTTTTAAAATTTTATTGGAGAATAAATATCGATGACCTTTCAAAATCCTTTCCAATTCAATAATATTGTATTAAATTATCTTTTGGAACTTCCCAACATAATTTATCAACATTATCAAGGAACATATTCCAAGTTGTTATTTGCTAACACAATAATATTGACTCTAGTCAGGCAGGGACAGTGATGAAATGAATACAATCTGTTTTCCGCAACATGAAACTGTAGTGTGTGCCAAAGCAAAAAAGCAAACAAGTGAAAACTCTAGTTTCAATGTGGCTTTGAAAAATGATCTTATATCAGATATATACACCACCTGGTAGACTAATGCTTTAAATGATGATTAAGTGATGATCTATCAACAGATGTGCAAATAACCTATTACTAAGGAGTATCTGATGGGAATAAACTGACAATTATAAGTAGACAAGCATAAGTTAGTTCACAGGATGACAACACCTAGCAACTAATGAGCTTGGATTTACATTGGTTTACTTTTTTTATGAAACCAAATTGAACTTAAAAATGATTCTGATTTCACTGGTTTACTTTTTTTTACATTGAAGAAAATTATGAAGGCCTAGGTTTCTGGAATCTTCCTCAGCGTCACCTAGGCAGCCACAGGAAGTGTGGGGACTCTGCTGGGAGCCAGTGGAATGGACGAGCTCTGGGAATTCCAGCTCATCTTTGGGTCCCAGGTGACTGGTGGAGGGGTGACAGGGTGTAGGGCACCAGGCTGTCATGTTGGCGTGGTGTGCAGGTGGACTGGGCTTATGGCCTCATTAACATCCTTGAATCCCAGCTGGGCAGAGGGCTGGGGTCCCAGGTCAGCACGTGTACTGGAGAACTGGCTCTGTGATCCCAGGGAGCTGGCAGGACTCCAGGCCAGCATGCCACCCCAGCAGAAGGTAGGACTGGGGAACCCATATGCTTGCAAGTTCAGAGGACATTGTGTGGGGGGTGGTGCTGACAGAGTATGTTGCAGGTGAGAAATGACTTCTGGGGGATTTCTATGGACAAGGCCAATGTATTTGCATGTAAGCAATGAGGGTCCTGCCCAGCAGTTTGGAGGACAGAATCTGGAGAACCTTTCTGGGAGACCTGAGCTGGGCTAGTTAGCATCCAGCATCACCGACCACTATGCATTGACACACAGTATAACTAAGGCTGGGGGCCTGACAAGGCTAGATTACAGTACCCAATAGTGAGTGTCCGAACAGGGGATGCGTAATGTTAGGCTGGGTCATGACACTAACCAGCACATGAAAGAACCAGGTCTAGATGCAGATTCTATGGATGACATGTTGACTCACCCCTGTGGAACTGTAACATTTGATGGTTTGCTCAAGAACTGGGTGCAGTGATGAGCTGCTAGGCCTGATCATGGAATCCCAAGAGACTCATGAGTACTGGGGTTGGGAACAAGCCAAGTTGGTTCAGGCTACAGAAATGTAGCTGTACCCAGGAATAAGGTGATGGGGCAGGCCAGGCAGCAACATATATCAGCACACACAAACTATGTTGGTTAAGGACGTAGCACCTACTGGCTCAGTGAGGTCTGGGAGTGGGTCTAGTGGGGGAACTTGGGGAACTCCCTTGGTGGGCTGGTGAGTGTGTGAGTCAGTGCTAGTTGTTGGTCAGGCTGGGTAAGATTGTTCCACTTGTCAGTGTGTGGGCTGGTACAAGTGGTTGGGGGCACGGACCAGGCAGGGCAGGACTGTGCCAAACTTTAGCACACTGCCATGTGCAGGAGTCAGGATGCAGTTTGGACAATGCTGGGCTAGGTTATCACACCTACCAGTTTGCATCTAAGCCAGGGATATGGACAGACTGGGCAGGATTGGGCTGCAGCACCCATCAGTGAGAGTTGAGACTGGAGGCAGGCCAGGCCAGACTGTAGCATTGGATGACAAAGGCCAGGACAGGGGATGGGCTATGGAAGGCTAGGTCAGAGAAACCAGTGGCACATGCAATGTCTGTGGCTGGGAACAGTCTTGGTTGGGGAGCTAAGGGGATACCCTGGCTGAGTTGTGGCTCCTACTGGTGAGCATGAGAGCCAGAGTGGGGGCAGCAAACTTGGTTGGATATGGCTGCAGTATACCTTGGTGTGAGTGTGTACTGGGTCTTGGGTGTGCCAGACTGGGCTGGGCTTCAGTACTACTGGTGTTCAGAAGAGCCGGGGTGGGTGTATAATAATCTGGGCTAGGTCTCAGCACCCACTGAACCAAGTGCAGAGTCTGTGAGTTGACCAGGAATGGCTGGGCTTTAGGACCCCACAGTAAGAGCCAGAGTTGGGGTGGAGCTTGCAGAACTCCTCTGTCAGGATGCAATTCCTACAGGTAAGTTCAAGAATCAAGACTGGGATCATTCCAGCTGAGGCCAGGTTACAGTACCAGCTGGCATACATATGGGTCATGTCTGGGTGCAGTCAAGCCTGGTTCATAATGCTCACTGGCAGATGTTCTTGAGAACCAGGACAATTGTAAAACAGGCCATGTTGGGACACAGTACCAGCCAGTTCACATTAGGGCTAAGACTGGGAGCTGGATGGGCTGGGCTAGGCTGTCACACCCACCAGCATGAGCTGGAACTGGAGGAAGACTGTGCCAGGCTAAGCTACAGCACCCACTGGCAAGTGTCGAGGTGGGGCAAGCCATGCCAGTCTGGGCCATAGTATCCATGAGCATACGTAAGATCTGAGGATGTGGGTGAGTTCCATATGAGTGCAGTGGATGCTCCCACTAGTGAAGGTGAAAACTTGGGCTGGATAAGACCAGGCTGCATAGGATTACAACACCCATTGGGCAGCATGTGAGCTGGGTTAAGGAAGAGCCAGGATGGGCTCCATTTCCAGCTTTCTGTTAATGTGCCCCCTGAGTAGTAACAGATGTTGACTATGATTGCTGATCCCTGACACCCACATGGGAGACTCAGAATGAGTTCCTAACTCCTGGTTTAGGTTGGCTCAACCCTGACTGTTGTGTTATATATAAATAAAATGTATGGAGAGAAAACAACAGGATATCCAATGGAAGAGAAAGGAAACATACTTTCCACTACATGTCAAAATTATTTTGAGTCTCAGTTGCTCCACTTTAAATCAAGTTTTCCCTTAATGTGCCTGGAAAAGCAGTGGGAACAAGACCTAAATTTTTGACCCCTACAACCTGTGTGGAGTGATGTTCTTGGCTCTTGGCTTTTGGCTGGCCATCCTGAGCTTCTGTGGGTTTTTGGAAAATGAACCAGCAGAGGGAAGATCTGTGTCTCTCTTACTGTCTGTCTCTCTGTTGCTTTCTCTTTCTCTCGGTCACTAAGTTTCAAACAAATAAGCACATAAATCTTTTTTCTGAAAAGTGCAGTATTACAGTTGAGCAACAAAATGAAACATTTTGGTATAAATCTAATAAATAGGAGTGATATAGTATAAAGAAGAGTGCCAGAAATTTAAGTGAGATTTAAATAAATTGATATACATAGCATGCTCATGGAGTGAAAGATTAATTATGGTAAAGATGCCAATTGCTCCTAAATTGATACTTAGGTTTAATGCCATGTTCATTGATATTCTATCAAGATATTGGGTAAATAATGATAAGCTTAAATTAAAATGTATATGACAGAGCAAAAGAACTGGCATAGACAGACCAATTTTATAGAAGAAGAATAAGTGTCATGACTCACTCTACATGACATTTAAATTTACTATATAGCTCTTGCATTAGGATAGGGTGCTAGTGGATGAGAGACAGATACAAGGATCAATGCAACAGAATTGAGAGCCCAAAAAGAGACCCATAGAGATAATCCCAGCTTATTTTTACACTTTATATTTTACAAAAACATTTATTTTATTTTCATTTGAAAGAGCTACAGAGAAGAGGACACAGAGGTCTTCCATCTGCTGGTTCACTCCCCAAATGACTAACAGTTGGAGCTGAACTGATCTGAAACTAGAAGCAGCTTCTTCCTGGTCTTTGATGTGAGTACAGGAATCCAAGGTCTTGCATCTTTCCCCACTGCATTTCCAGGTTATAAGTAAAGAGCTGGATCAGAAGTAGAGCAGCTTGAATAAGCACCAGTGTTGTTTTTTGTTGTTGTTGTTGTTTTTTCCGGGGAGGTGGGGGTGTGCTGGCGCTGCATGCAGAGGCTTCTCCTAGTGCGCCATGGCACCAGTCCCATTTTTTACATTTTTTAAATAAATTATTTCAAAATGCAGTATGGATTAAAATGTAAAACTACAAAATATTTACAAGAATTCTTAGAAAAAAATCTTTGAAAGGCAAGGCTAAGTAAAAATTCTTAGACATATCACCAAAAGCATGATGCATAACAGATTAGAATGGTTTGCTATGAAAAGAAGCATTATGCTTAGTGAAATAAGCCAATCCCTAAAAAAAGATGAAGGACATGTTTTCCATAATTTTCAGTAACTACTGTGGAGAGCACAAAAACTGTACCCCATGAATAAAGTTGACATTTTGAGATTTGATTATTGTTTATAGCCTTTGTGTATACTCGTGAGCAACAGTGGTTTTTCTACTTAATCCTTGTTCAGCGTTTTATGGAATGAAGGATATGCTTGTGATTGTAAGATAAATTGAAAGTATTTCAATTTTTTTAAAGGAGAAAAGAAATAGAGATGGGGAGGTAAATGAGAGAGGGAGATTAGTGAAAGAAAATATTGTTGTGCTCTGAAAACTGTATATGAAATACATGAAATTTCTTCCTTTCTATAAATAAAAAGGTTAAGAAAAAGACAATGAAAAAACAAATTATAGACTGAGAGGAAATATTAAATTACATAAAGACTCTCAAAGGGCGAAAAACTCATTAGAAAATGTGCAAAAGATGTGGAAAGATGTATCACTGAAAAGGAATACAAGTAAATGCATGAAGAAATCAGTGTTATGTATTAGAATACCTGAGCCAAAAAGAATATATGCATACATATATATTTAAATGCATATGTACATATGTGCATATATAGAAGAAATACCATATGCATTTTACATATGTACATATGCAAATGCGCATGTGTATATGCATATATACATATGTGCATATATAGAAGAAAATATTTTTTAATTTTTATTTTCCATGATAAAATTTCCTAAGCTCAGGGATTTCCTCCTCTACCCGCCCCATTCTATCCACGGTTTTCCACTATATTGTAACAATAGTATAGTCTTTCGACAACAATCACAATTCCATCATTCTTCTTCTGTTTAAGTGTATCCTGACATTGTAGGTGCAGAGAATGGTAGAAATCCCAGCATCCTATTGTCAAGATATATTTAACAGTTTCATTGGGACCACATTTTTTATTCAGAAGTAGAGATGCATACTGCAATATATCTCCATATCACGGTATACTCGCCTCCACATACAGTTCCTCTAGACAAATATATGTGTGTGCATGTTTACCTATATATCTATTCATCTTGTGTTTTGCATGAAGAGAATATATGATATTTGTCCCTTGGAGATTGGCATATTTCACTGAGTTTTAAAATGGTCTATAACATAATTTCAATTTACCTTATAATCACAGAGTTAAGACATCACTAGCAATAATGTTCAACAAGTAAAATGTAGAAAGACTGCTGTTCTACAGGAGTATAGATTATGGCTATTAGCAATATTCAAATCTTAAGATGTTGTTTTCACTCTTATATATATATATATTTTTTTTTTTGCCAAAAATCATGTTTTCTCTGATATAGCCAATATAGGAGTTTCTTCTTGATTATTACGATGGTTATACATATAATTGGATAATAAATATTTAAATACGTGCAGACACTGACATGTTCAAGTGAATACAATCACAAACAAATTATGGGTAGGAATTTAGCAAAGCAGCTATGACACAAGTTAGGGTGCCTAAGTCCCACATCAGAGCCCTGGGTTCAAGTACTTGCTGTTGCTTTTGATTCCAACCTTATGCTAATGTGCAATCTGGGAGGAAGCACGTGATGGTCAATCACAGTTTACCAGCACTCACAAGCACCTAAAATGAGAATGAAGCACTTTCATCGTTTTTGAAGGTTCGTGCATGGATACCACTATCCCAATAACCCCCTCTCCCGAACAGTTTTTTGGTTGGGATCTGGTTGTGTAGAACTACACAAATAAATGTATATATGCACTGGTAGGTTCAAATGTAAAAACTGGTGAGTGTGATGGTTGAGCCTAATAGTTAGGGCTCCAGCTATAATGTCCAAATCCTACATTGGATTGCCTGGGTTGATGGGATTAGAAAGGTGTTACGAGAAATTGTTATATGAAATCAATATTTTCTGTCTTGTTCCAATAAAATAGACCTTTAGTGTCATGGAAATGAAGTCCTGGCTCTTGGCTTTGGTTTGGTCCAGCCTTGGCAATTATGGACATTTGGGGAATCAGTCAGGGAATGGAAGTGCTATCATTCTCTTTCAGTCTATAGCTCTGCCTTTGTGCTCCTCAAATAAGTATAATACTGAAAAACAATGGTAAAAGATGTGCTCTGTAGTCTATATGGAAATAATATAGCAATGACAGCATAAACTTTAGACCATACAGTTTTGTAAGGTTTTGCCACTTAGAGGGGCATAGAGTTTGAGTTTGTAACACGAGAATGCTGCACTTCTTGCCATTTTGTGTGAATCTGTAATTATTCAAAATGAAAAAGAAAAAAAAGACAGTTGTAAGTAAATGGAATTCACAAGCTTTACTATTAGTTTTAAGAATAGCCCTTGCTTGTATTCCTGCTGGACTATGGCCTTTTTACTTTTCACCAGTTGAACTCTTTATTTAGTGAGAAATAAACCTTTGACTATAAATATAAATTAAGGATATATAGTTTCAGAATGAACAAAAGTTAAAAAATTGCCTGTGTATAAGTTTTGCTGGAAAATAAGTCTTTTATCAAATATTTTGTTAAATTCAATTATCTCTGACTTAAGTTTTACAATATATGAGTAAAATGGACATGTCTTCATTTGATTATTGTTTGTGATTTTTGCTTATATTCCTGCTGAGCTATGGACTTTTAACATTTTATTTCTTTAGCTCTTTATTTATTGCAGTAGTAAGCCTTTGACTATATTGTCAATTAAAATGTTATCTCAAAAATACAAATTACGAATAGGACACTTTTTAAATGTTTAAAATGCATATAAAATGGGGACCGGCATGGTGGCCTGGTGGCTAAAGTCCTCACCTTGCACAGGCCAGGATCCCATATGGGCACCAGTTCGAATTCCCACAGCCCCACTTCCCATCTAGCTCCCTGCTTGTGGCCTGGGAAAGCAGTCGAGGATGGTCCAAAGCCTTGGGACCCTGTACTCACTTGGGAGACCTGGAGGAAGTTCCTGGCTCCTGACTCCGGATTGGCACAGCACAGCACTGGCCATTGCAGTCACTTGGGGAGTGAATCATCGGACAGAACATCTTCCTCTCTGTCTCTCCTCCTCTCTGTATATCTGACTTTGTAATAAAAATAAATAAAATCTTTTAGAAAATGTATAAAAAGTTAACAAATTTCACATATTACAATAAAAATATAGGAGCTTAGTGATACTTCCCACCCTCCACGCCCTCCTGCTCATATTCCCAACTGCCCACTACCTTCTAATTTCTTTTCTTTTCTAATTTTTTTTAAGATTTTATTTTTATTATTATTTTTTTATTGGAAAGGCGGATATACAGAGAGGAGAGACAGAGAGGAAGCTCTTCCGTCCGATGATTCACTCCCTAAGTGAGCTGCAACGGTCGATGCTATGCTGATCTGAAGCCAGGAGCCTCTTCCGGGTCTCCCACGCGGGTGCAGGGTCCCAAAGCTTTGGGCCGTCCTTGACTGCTTTCCCAGGCCACAGGCAGGGAGCTGGAAGGGAAGCGGGGCTGCTGGGATTAGAACTGGCGCCCATATGGGATCCTGGGCGTGCAAGGCGAGGACCTTAACCACTGCGCCACTGCTGGGCCCTTCTTTTCTAATTTTTAAAATAGCACACTTTTACTTCATTTCACAATCACAGACTTAATGCTAATTAGGTAAAGATAACAACACTTAGCAAATAGAAGCTAGTAATAAAACAAACAAAACAAACCACTACAATTTCTCAGTATTATCAATAAAGGCTGTACACAATAATTAAATTCCAGAATATCAATCTCACTCCTATAGATTACATTTTCTGTATTCTGTGTACTATCACAGGCCAGGGAAAACATGATATTTGTCTTTTGGGGATTGACTTACTTAACTAAATATACCTTTGAACTAGCAATTCTTATTCAAGAGAGAGAAAACATATATATGTTGAAACTATTTTTATAATAATGTTAAAGCATTCATATTCATAATAGCCAAAACCTGAAACAACCCAAATGTTCATTAAACAGGAGAACGGATACTTAAACTGAAAGTCATTGAAATACTACTCACCAATAAAAAGGAATGAACTATTGATACACACAAATGGATTTATCTCCCAAATGTATTAAATATAGAAAAGACACAATGACTCATAAACTGAATGATTTCATTTCTATGAAATTTGATAAAAGCAAAACTAATTTATATTGGAGGAAAATTCAGAACAATGGTTGCCTGTGAGTGTGGAGCTTTAATTTTAAAAGGACACAAGGGAACTTTCAAGGTAATGGAAATGTTCTTTATCTTCTTTTGGTTGAAAGTTACATGAATGAGTATTATCAAAACTCAGTGAACTGTGTAATTAGGATTTGTGTATGTTAATAATATCAAAATAATAAAGAAGTGAAACAAAATGTGATGGTTCAAACTAACTGTAGTAATATCTCTGAATTTTTTTAATTTTAAATTTAGGTGGAAAATAACGGCGCACACACTTTTAAAAATTTTAGCATATTTACAAAGATATTGGAAATAAGTAAATATATCTAAAGTAGCAGGTAGGGTATATATATATATCTCACTGTTTATTTACAAGGAGTTGTATCATGGGCATATTTTTTTCCTTTTAAGGTCAAGATCAAACAAAAATGTAGGGAAAAATCTGATAGAGGAAGTTTAGCTGGAAATAAACAAGACAAAGGCTTGCACTCTTGGACATATATACATAGGAGCTGGTCACAGGTGCTGATAGTACATCTGCAGAGCCAAAGAAAAGTTGTTCTCTTTTTTTTTTTTAGGACAGAGAAATTTATGCAAGAGCCTTCAGGATCAATGAAGTTTTTGGGCATTTTTGGTGCTTGTGGGAACTGGCAGTCTCTGATGGCCAGCAGCTGCAGTTACTATGTAAAGATCGTCTTCAAAGTCATTGTTTGCAGTTGCATTATCCATTGCTAATTGAAATAGTCTTAACCACAGGGCAGGCTATTTGGTTGAATTGGCTTTGTGAGTTTCTGAAGCAATTGTCTTTGACCTGCGTGTTTCCCTATTTTCCCCCATGACTCCTTGAAGTTATTTTAGTGAGGTGTAACAGAAATAAGTCCATTTTGTGTAACAATTTGTCCACTGCCTTCCTGTTAATTCCATTTAAATTTTAAAGTCTTATATTAATTGCTCATTTTTGCGGGCGTATTACGGCCAGTACACATGAAGAGTACATAATGATAAAACCAGAGCATCTAGCATTTCCATCTCTTTTAGCATTTTTAAAACACTCAGCAAGAGATAAATGTATGTATTTCTGGGGTATAGTATGATATTTCAATACACATACCAATGTATCTAAATCAAAGCCATTTGTAACTAACATTTCCACCTCCTTATTCTTACTTTATGTTTGGAATCTTCAAAATTCTTCAACCTCCATGTGTCCAACTTTGTTATTACGATGAATAATAAAATGAATTTAAACATCTTTCAAATAAAATGCAGACATCGCTTGAATTCTGCACGAGATTTTTTCATTTTAAAATTCACAAAACAACAGTTGCACAAAAACCAGATCACGTGTTCTGATGTTTTCTCAATTTTTGTTAACAGACCAGAACTCAAGAAGTAGGTTGCATATAGAAACCAACCGTGATTTTTTTCCCCCCCATTGTCCATTACAACATGCCACTGTGTTAATAAAAACAAGATTGTGGCTGCTTTCCATTTGAAAGCCAGTCCTGGAAAAAACAAGAGTTGATGCAGGAAATTAGGTTTCTTCAAGAGGCAGGCAACCCAAGCAAACAGTAGAGCACTCTGATCTGTCTCTTACCACAACTGGCCCTATGCTATGTTCCTACCCCTGCCACTGTCACCACCATACACACACACCCTTTTCAAGCTGGGAAAGGTTTTTTAAAATTATTAGTATTAATTTATTTTTATTTGCACTTATTTCAGATACATCTCTAAGAAAATAACCGTACTTTCCTCCTTCCCTCAACATCCCCTCCTTCCTTCCTTTTTTTTTCTTTTCCCTTAAATTTTTTGCAATAAATAACATATTTCAAATTTACATTGTAATCATGGACTTAATGCACCACTAACCATAATGTCCAACAACTAAAAAGCAGAAAGCTCACTGCTCTTTACATTAACTGCCTTTTCTGCTCCCTTCAAAATCTTCCTTAGCAATAGGAGAATGTGAGATGGTCTTAGTGTCAGGAAGGTGGACCAGCTCCTCAAGCTACCAGTTTCTTGAATGAACCTGAATTCGTGCATCAGTTCTTGACTCTCATATATCGGCTTTCAAGGAGCAAGTACCCCAATCATGTTTTAATAACACTGGAATTTTTATCTTTTCCATTGCTGGATAGAAACTCCTACACGAACCCATGATTTCCCTTTCTTCTTAGGTTATACACAAATATTTCCTTTAGTTTCATATTGAGGAATCGAATCTCAAAAATGATTATAATTACTTCAGTTCACTTAAATATAAAATATAATATCCTTAAGTTCTAATTTAATTTAAAGCATTTTCCTTCTCTCATCTGGGGCCTAACCCAAATAAAAAGCCTGGGACTGGGGAGGAGGGCACAGGCAATTGCCTTTTAATTTGTGAACCCATCTCTTCCTTGATCTCTCTTTTAGGTTTTTTACCTCCTCCAAGTTTTCAGGAGGAGAAAAACATAAGATGCAGGGAAACAACAAACTAACCTCATTGCCCTCATTGTTAGTTTGCTCATAGGGATCCTTTTAGAAGTTTCTTGCTAGAGACTTCCCAATGTAGATCTTTAAATAAGAAATACCTTTCCTTCAACTGGTTTCATCTCTTCCCCTTAACTGAGTGAATTGTGGGTTTCATTGTTGGAGACTTTCAATCAAAGTCTATCTGAAAACTCCCCAGAACCGCTTTGTCTAAAGCGGTACACATTTGCTTCTTAAAAACATGCACCCTGCCCTACTTTCTATGGCAATTCGCCATGCTGTCACCAGTTCATTTGTATTACTGCCATAGGCCAACACTATTATGGTGCCTCCAATTCCTGGCTATTTCAGGCAGGCATCAGTCTTATGTTTCACAAATTTCATAAATGTTTTTTAAACTCTACCAGTGGTACCTCTGAAGTCTCTTTTGAATTTGTTTAAGGTGAGATTTAGGAAAATAGAAATCCTCCTCCCACTCAAGGACAGAGCAGGTGCACGACAAGGAAACTCTTGGTAAAGACAGATTGTCTCCAAACTACTCCCTGGCCATGTCTTAAATGCTCTCTAAGTGAATGAAGAAATTATACTGATCAAATGATTTTAATAATCTGGTAGTGTGTGCTGCATGGTAGACCTGGATCCAAAAACGACCACATATAGTCAAGAAAGCATGTGCATAGAGGCGCCCAGCAGAGGGAGTATTTGTTTTATCAAATCCCCAGTCTGAGTTCAGGTGATATTTTTCTGTACTCCCATGTTGCACCATTCCATATTCTCTCATTAGATTATTGTCATAGTATCTTTTGGGGGTTTACTTGTCTGTCTTTCTCACCAGAAAGTGAACCACTTGATCGTAGACTGCGTTTTATTTAAGTATTTATACGAAGTAATATAATGTTTACTACTATGTTATATCAATAATAAACACTTGACGAATAAATAAAAGACTCTTCAACTCTTCAACTCAGAATCTAATGATAAAATAGACACTAGTGATTTCTTCCAACATTTCATCCAGTTTGGGAACACTACTATATTGCCTGACATCTTTTGTGCACTGAGAACTCAGAACAGATTTTCAAAATGGAAAGTTAAGTCATGGCCCAAGACGAGAAGGCATTCACACTAATTGAACTCATTTTGTTGTAAAATGTAGAACAAATATAAGTTTCAGGGTGGTCACAATGATCACATTAAGGGAACTTTGAAAATGATTTCAACAGTTAATTAAGAATGTTCCTTATTACCTAGGTTCTTAATTAGTTTACGCTGTTTTCTACGTGAGTGGGAAGCATCAGAAGAAGCTTAGAAGACAAATACTTAATAAATTACCACATTTTAAGCAATAATTTTAATGCCAAGGATCATTTGAATATTTGTAACATTAGAGACCATACAAAATTCTCAAACATCATCTTGCAACAGACTTATTGATTTTTGAGTACTACTGGAGGTTGCCTTGGCAGTGCCAGACCAAACCATTTGCAGTCCATGTGCCAGAGGTTATTCATCCCTGAAAGTGAGTTAAGCAGGGATGGTGTGGTGTCCTTAGTAGCAACACAAGAACACGCTTAGAGCTCCCAGATGTGACTGGAAATGGAGGGAGAGCACAGGTTGTAAAATTCAGCAAGGAAGGTGAGAAGACAAGAGAAGAGAGGAGAAATGGAGGATGGAAAGGGGAGAAGGGGCTTCAGTAGAACAGACCTAGGCCTTGTCATTACAGAGAGAAATCAGAATTAAATAGCCACATAGACTTCTTTATCTTTCCTCCTCCTTTCCACTAATTTCTCAGTGCATAACTCTAAAGGTGAGATGGGGTTAGAGAGCCTAGTAATGCACTCCATAAAGCTTAGCCTTCTAGAATAGGATCTGGACAGAGAAAGTTTGATGAGAAATTTGGAGAGGGGACAAATGGAGCAGGTATATCCTCCTCAAAAATAAAAAAATAACCAACCACGCCCCCAAAAACCCCAAAACAACAAAAAACACCTTTATATAAGTTACAAATTTTTCTATCAGTCTCATTTATCCCATGCTATTTCTAACACCTGCAAACCAGAACTTATTTCCAGAGTTGCATCCAAAACTTGTCCTCTCTTCCTATATTCATGAAGCCATCATCCAACTGCAAGCTCAAACTGCTTCCATCTTTAGCGTCTTCTCACTTCCAAACACAATCATCCTTGAGGAACTATGACCTGAGCGTTATACCTTAAAGTTTTTAAAAACTTTCTCTTCTTTTTATCTCTGCAGTCACAGCCTTCAAAAGTGACCTATCATCTTCTCCATTGAATATTATAATAGATTCCTAACTGGGCCTATTATTACCAACTTTGTCCCCATTCATCTTGTCACTCAAATTCCTGATGTTACATTCTAACTATGCATCAAGGCATATTGTGTTTCTCTAGGACTGCATCTAGAGCCTACTAATTTTTTTCCCCTCTCATGATGATTCTATTCACATCAGCCAACATTAAATAATAACCTGACCTTTAGGTAAAAACTCAAACTCCTTAGCTTGATATTAATGCTATTTTGCAATCCATCTTCAACCTTCCATTGAATAGCACTTTCACTGCTTCTTCACATTAATTTTACATTGTAATAATACCAAAATATTTGCAGTTCTCGATACACAACTTTATCCTTCAGTAATAAGAATTTTTGGATTTCCAGTAAGATGCTAGCATGAAACTGCTTGGAGTAAATTAAAAGGTGGCTGAAACTAAATCCTTGTACTCAAAAGTGAACTTGATTTCTTTAGGCTATTTGCATGTACATGTTCCTACGTGTCATTCTGGAAAACATAAATTATCCATCCATCAAGCCTCAACTTAGGCTTCACTTCCTCCATGAAGCCTTTCCTGATTTTATCACTTAGTCCTTTCCTCAGTTTCTCCTAATACTTTGTCCACATATTGATTATGAAACTTTTTAAACTACTATTTTTATTTGCATATATATTCTTTTACCCAGAATTTGAAAGATTGTAAATATTTGTATTCCTGCTGCCTAGTAAGAATTTCAATGAGTGTTAAACAAACGAATGAATGATGAGATCAGAAAATTTGAGTAAGAGAACAAAAATGAGAGAAGATGAAAGCTATTAAAGGAGGGAAGAAAAGGAAAACAAAAGCAAACCCTTCCTAACACTCATCTTGATTGTGTTTGGGAGGCAGACACTCAAAGTCAAGCCTGAAAGGTTAAAAACTAAGTGGTTTCTTTCATAATATCCTAATAATTTGCAGTGAACAAAGTGATTGAACATGTTATGAATGGGAATGCTTACAAGGTGAACTCATTACAGTCAGTGAGAAAGGTCATGTCAACATTGCTCACATGTGCAGCCTCACCAAGAACTAGCAAAGCTATAAATCATATTTATCAAAATTGATTTGCAGAAAATATCTCATTTGGTGCTACTATCTACCATGTCTATTGGTGTAAATGCATTATTCAGCAATGAAATTAACTCTTAAAATTAAGGGAAAGGCAGTTTATTCCCTTATTGATTGCATAGGGTGTTATATATATGTTACTCCAGAAATCTTGGTTTTGTTTTGCTGATTCAGTCAAAATACTACATCTTTCTTTCCCATGTATATATATTTTTTAATTCTGGAAAAACACAAGCACACAGGAAAATACATTTGCATTTAACCTGAACTTAAATGTGTTTCCAATTTTTTATATTTTAATTTTTACATTTAAAAATTACTGTTATTTAAGATATAATAACCCTAACAAGAACTTAATTGCTTTTTAAAAAATTTTATTTTCTGATACAATTCCATAGGCTCTGGAATTTTCCCTACCTCCCTCCCCGAATCTCCTCTCCTTCACTGATTTCCCCTGTATTATTACAATAGTCCTTCAAAAACAGTCATAAGTCCATCATTCTGATATTTAAGTGTATCCTGACATTGTGGATACAGACAGTGACACAGAGTCCAGCATCCTATTGTCAAAATATATTTAACAATTCATTGGGAGTCAATCTTTGATTAGGAAGGAGAGATGCATACTGTATATTTCATAGTCACATATGATAGTCTCTATTACACAGTTACTAGACATGTAGTGGAAAGGGTCCTGCTGAATGCAGCTTTATATGATCTTGGTTCCAATCCTCACCTTTTTAAGCACAGTCACTTTCCCTTAGGATTCCAGCTTTTTCTTTTTAAAAAAGTAAATGTTGCTAGATCAGAGGTGACAAACTAGAACAGCAGCTTAAATCTTCTATCAGGTAGGTTTTATAAACAATTTTTGACCCATGTAGCATTTAGAAATGAATTACAATGATTCAGGTGTGTTACAATCTTCAGTGTTCCAAATTCTCTCCTCTTCCCCTATCTTTAAGCTGTTCATGTAAGGAATATACTGGAACAGTTTTAAAAAATGCTTTAAGAATGCCCAAACATTGCCCAAACCTCAGACCAAACCCTGTTCTGATAATTACTACCACCCTATTTCTAAAAGAACATTTCAAAAAGTTCACAGAACTTAAAGAAAAGCTTACATTTTCTGAAATCCATGCTTCAATGAAAAGTATGTGTCAAGATTTTTTGTAGTTTTCAGAGAAGCATAGATATTTCTTATAGAAAAATTTTTAGCCTGCTTCTGGGAAAATCTCTCATGACTGTGTTCTATTTATAGATGCACATATTTATTTATTTGAAAAGTAGAATTATAGAGAGGAGGAAAGGTGGAAACACACAGAAAAAGATATATTTCATTTGTTGGTTTATTCCCCAAATGACTAATCAGATAGGGCTGTGTTAGGCTGAAGCCAGGAGCCCGGAGTTTCATCTGGGTCTCACACACTGTTGCAGGGCCTGGGCCCATGGACCAGCATCATTTTTCTCTGCTTTCTTGGGTGTGATAGCAGGGAGATGAATTGGAAATGGAGCAGCTGGATTTTGTACCTGTGCTTATACAGGATGCCAACACCACAGACAATGGTTTCACTTGTGATCACACAACACTGGCCCTATACAATGTGTTATTTAAATAACTTTGTGAAAGAAGCTTAACTATGGTCACTGATTTCAGACTAACATCTCTGATATCTCCTAGAATATTAATATTGTTCACTATTTTCTAAAAAGAGGATCAATGCAATTGTATTTTCCATACTTGACTAGAATCTTGACTAGAACATCTCATGGTATGCACAGAACATGTATCTTGTTGAGGATGTATTTGTTTCTCAGCAAGATACAAAGTAGACTTCAGTTATAATCTAATTATTTAGTTACTTTTATTTACTTATGTTTTTATATTTTAAATAAACTAACTTGAAAAACATTTGTTTTAATTCAAAATGTTTGATAATCATAACTGCAAGAAAGAGAAATGGAATAATACTAAGCTAATCAGATCTATTGAAAGAGGTTTGTATCAATGTCTAGAAATCATTTAATGATAAAAGAAAGAGCATTAGCTTATTTAATACTTTCACTTCTTGGGTTACTAAAACAAGGGTTTATTAGTCACTGATGGCCCTCAAAATATAGCAGTCATATAGATTTGATGATGCATCCGTTTGCAGAAATTATCTGCTAAGAAAATGTACCTGCTATTTGATTTCCCGAAGATTCATCATGCCTGAAAAAGGATGTCTTTTCCATTATGAGATCTACAGCTTCAAGGAAAATATATCTGATCTCACAGTTTCTTCATATCATTGCAGCTACTCTGCGCAATTTTTTAGGAAAGTGTTTTTCTTTGTAAAACTGAAGATAACCTAGCAGCTGAAAAATCGCTAATAACTTTGAAAGCAAATTTGAAGATATATTTCAATGTCTCCTTGTTTACTGAGATTTAAGATAAATTTTTCTTATTTCTGTGTGTAATGAGGTTGAGATAAAGTGAGAACTGGTTTTTCATTCAAAGAGCCAAACAGAGCTGCAAGGTAATTAGAGTTCATACACTTCTTCCCCTCCTTCAACTTTCTGTAACGATGATTCATTTTAAAATTTTATTTTATATGACATTTCTTTATATGTGTATTTATCAAGCAGAGTGCAAGAGAGAGGGTTCGCACATGCAAGAGAGAAAAGAAAGAGGTATCGTCCATCAGCCAGCTCACTCCCAAATGGACGCAACAACCAGGGATGGGCCAGACTGAGCCAAGAGGCAAAAGTGATATTAATACAAAGAAAACAGATTTTGTGTAGTTCACAGATGGAATTATAAGCATTTAATGATACTAATCTTTTCATTCTTTATCTTTATTCCTTTCTTTCTTTTTCTTTAATCCTGCCTGACTGCCTCCCTTCCTGCCTGCCTGCCTGCCTGCCTTTCCTCCTTCCTTTCTCTCTCTCTCTCTTTCTTTTTCATTTGTTTTATTATTTTGCATACAGCTCCATAGGCTCTGGGATTTCCCCTCCCCCCTCTCCAAATTTACTGCCTGCAATGATTTTCCCTGTATTATTACAATAATAATAATTCCTCATAAACAGTCATAAGTCCATCATTCTGCTATTTAAGTGTATCCTGACATTGTGGACTGGGACAATGACAGAGTGTCCAGCATCTGATTTTCAAGATATACTTAGCAGTTTCATTGGAAGATAATCTTTGATCTAGAAGAAGAGATGAATACTGCATTGTGTCCTCACATCTGGATATGATAGTATCTATTACACAGCTACTATACATCCTCTTAAATGAAAAACCATAAAATAAAAACAACAATAAGAAAACTAGAAATTTACAAGGACATGAAGTTAAATAACATGCTACTGAATGATGAATGTATCACTGAAGAACTGAAAAAGAAAATCAAAAGCTTCCTTGAAGAAAATGATGCTGCTGTATGACCTATGAGTCACTGAAGAATTTAATATGAGAAAAATGAAGAAATGAAAATAAAAATAAACATCAAAATCCATGAGATATAGTTTCTGCTGATGTTTGTTGGTGAGATGTGTCTCCTGTGGTCAACAGATATATGGATTTTGTTTTTTTAATTCAGTCCAATTATGACATTTGATTGATGGGTTTAAGCCATTTATGTTCAGGCTAATATGGATATGTGGAAATTTGGTTCTGTCACTGTAGCAATGGGTTGTTCATTGATTTACTCTTGTGTTATCATTATGCTGGGATGTTCTCCACATTTGCCTTTGTTTTTTGTATGTGCTACTCCTTTTCTCTGTCAAGAGAACATTTTCAAGTGTTTTTTTAAAAGATTTATTTATTTTTATTGGCAATTCAGATATACAGAGAGGAGGAGAGAAGGAGAGGAAGATCTTCCTTCCGGTGATTCACTCCCCAAAGTGGCTGCAACGGCCAGTGCTGAGCCAATAGGAAGCCAGGAGCTTCTTCCTGGTCTCCCACGTGGGTTCTGGGTCCAACGGCTTTGGACCGTCCTCTATTGCTGTCCCAGGCATCAAACAGGGAGCTGGGTGGGAATTGGAGTGGCTGGGATTAGAACCAGCACCCATATGGGATCCCGGCATGTACAAGGTGAGGGCTTTAACCACTAGGCTACTGTGCCAGGCCCTTTTAAGTGTTATTTGTAGGGCAGGTCTGGAGTTTTTCTTTATTTTAGAAGAATTTTATTCCATTTTCAAAGTCAAAGGAAAGCTTTGCTGCGTAAGTTATTTGGGGCTGGCATTTTCCCCCTCTTTAGAATCTGGAATATGTCACTCCATTCTCTTCTGGCTTAAAGAGGTTCCTCTAATTGGTGAGTTGTTAGTCTCACTGGAGTTCCCGTTTATGTCAATTGATTTTTTTCACATGCAAATTTAAAGATCTGTTCATTATGTTTGACTGAAGAGAGCTTTGTTATCATATGTTGTGGTGAAGATTATGTTTGGTCAACCTTATTAGGAGTTCTGTGCCCATCCTGTATGTTGTTTCTCAATTCTTTCTCCACATTAGAGACGTTTTTGTTTATTACTTCAATGAATACATCTTTAAATCCAACTTCACTTCTTTACTTTCTGTCGTTTTAGAACTCTCATAACTCTTATATTTGGCCTTTTAATAGTGTTTCCTAATTCTTGAATAGTTTTCTTTGTTTGTTTGTTTGTTTGTTTTTAGCTTGACCCAATGCCACTTTCAGGTTTTTGATTCTTTTCCTATTGTGGCAAAAAATACCTTTCAATTCTGAGATTCTTTGTTCTGCCATACTCATTTTGTTATTGAGTCTTTCACCGAATTTTTAAAAAGATGTATTTATTTTTATTGGAAAAACCGCTATACCTAGAGGAGAGACAGAGAGAAAGATCCTGCATCTGCTGGTTCACTCCCTAAGTGGCCACAGCAGCAAGAGTTTAGACAATCTGAAACTAGGAATCAGGAGTATTTCTAGTTTTCCCATGCAGGTGCAGGTACCCAAGGCTATGGGTTATTCTCTGCTGCATTCTCAGGCAATAATCAGGAGCTAGAACAGAACTAGAGCATCTAGGGCATGAACCTGTTTCCATGTGGTATCCTAGCGCATGCAAGGCGAGAGCTTTAGCCACTATGCTTCCACACTAGGTTCTTCCACTGAATTTTTTTTAAAGATTGATTTTTTATTATTGAAAAGTCAGATATACAGAGAGGAGGAGAGACAGAGAGGAAGATGTTTCATACGTTGATTCACTCCTCAAGCGACCACAACAGACAGAACTGTGACATTTTGAAGCCAGGGATCAGGAGCCTCTTCCAGGTCCCAAGGCTTTGGGCTATCCTTGACTGCTTTCCCTCTCCACAAGCACGGAGCTGGTTGTGAAGCGGGGCCACCAGGGTTAGAACCAGAGTCCATATGGGATCCTGGTTCATGCAAGGCAAGGACTTTAGCCACTAGGCTACCATGCCAGGCCCATCCACTGAATTTGCTCCATTGTGTACATTATTTTCAATAATTCAGCTTGGTTTTATTTCAGTGTTGTTATTTACTGTATGACATGTGTTTTTTTTTTAATTGTTGCATGTGTTTCTTGTTGTTGATAAGAAGCTTTATAATAAAATTTTTAAAGTTCTTTATCCCCTGCTGGGGTCTGGGCAGTGGGTGTGGAAGACACAAGATATGAAGAGTATTGTTCCATTGCAGGCAGAGCCGCAAGGAGTTTCCCGCTGCATGGCAGGGCCCAGCAGATGTCTGCATCCACTTGAAGACATTTCCACATCCCTTTTCATGGACAATGGACAACCCCACTGAGATTTCTGTAATCTATTTAGCCATTGTTGGCCTCTGTGGAGTTGGTTTTTATTATCAATGCGCGCTTGTCTAAGCAAAAGGGCCTTTTACAATTCTTGCTGTCTCTGTCTCCATCTCTGCTGCCCACATTGACCATCTTTGATCTTTAGCTCCCTTCTTCTGTGATGCATTTTCTCCCTTAACTGATTCAAGATTAAGTTGTAGAATGAGGATTGTAGTAGGAATGTGTTACTGATTGATATGCACCGTCTATTGAGAACTTCCTGACCACCGGGTCAGGATGGATAACATCCTGCTTTAAGGTGAAACAAATGACAGAATTACCCTTGGAAGCACCCACTTGACTGTGATGTAAAAAGTCTGTGCCAGAGCTTGTGACTGCTTCTGTATAAAGTAGACAGCTTTCTTGCATTGTCCATTATGATCCTGGAATTGTAGTGGCCCATTTCTTTTCTACGCCTAATCCACACACCCTTCATGAGTTCCAAACTCAGCTGGAGCTGCACTCTGGCTAACCCCCATTTCCTAGATGTATTTCACAGTTAACTCTGAAGTTTGCAAAGACTTTTGCTCCCTTTGCAGGGGAGTCTTCAATAATATCATTATGTCTCTTCTTTTGCCCTTGGTCATTGCACTTCTTAACAGACTGTTCTCTTTAGGACAGGTTTCTAAGCTGTTTCACTCACAGGTCCGCTGTTCAATTATATTTATTGCATTTGGTACTCAGTTATTCTTTTGTAATCAGTTGTACTGTTCCCTCCAGTGAGTTTCAGGCATGGGTTTTTTTGCTAGGCTTGCTCCACAGACTTCCTCTATAGTCCCATCTCCTGGCTCATCACTCTCCACCTCCTGCAATCTCATGGTGTGGATGCAGCATTTCTTTCGCTTCCAGTTCGAGCAGTTCCCAGAATTAGGGTGATGCCAGGTGTCCTAAATAAATGGGTTGTTTGTGGTGTCAATCTTAATGGAACCTGTTGGCCATTAGGTCTGAGGGCCACCCAGATCCTTTTTGGGTTGGACTCATAGGATGCCAAAATCGGTATTATTTTCCCTGTGGGACCAATGCAATGCATTGAACTGGAAGTGAATTCGCTCCCAGCTTAGCACATGTGTAACTCATTGCTGTCCCTCCAATCTCACAGCCTTTTCCACACTACACAAAATGGCACTGACATGGCACTGGTGGAGTTCTGGGTCTTCTGGCTTTTAGTCTGGGGGCTACCTTAACCTGTTTTTGGTGGAACCTCTAGGATGCTCTATCAATACTGTTTTCTTTGTGGGATTAGCACAATCACTGAGCTGGAAATGAGTTTATTCCTAGCTTAGTGGATGTGCAGCTTGCTGTTGTCCTTTCAGTCTCAAAGCATGTGCCTCCCTACACAAAATGGTCCCCAAAGTGGTTCTGGTAAGGGTCTGGGCTGTGAAATCTGCTATGTTACTGCACAGCCTGCTTGGAATCTGCTGCTCTGTCTCTACTCCTGGTCAGATGAAACAAACGAACAGGATGGGTGGTTCTTTGCCTGGATTTACCCCTGATCTCCCAGTGAAGTCCTCTTCCCACCTGGTTGCTGGTAGAGTTGTGTCCACCAGTGGAGCTCAGATCACCATTCACTGACTGTCACTGGGGTATCTGATCTTTGCAATACCACTCTGTTGTCTCTGCTGTTTCAATGTGTCTATCTCCAGGTGCCCTTCTGCCATGGGCCTGCACTCACCTATTTGCTAGAATTGGCTCTCTCTGCTTCTTCCTGGCTAATGAGTGTCTATTTAAACATATGCTTATCTTATTCTACCATCTTGATTCTCCTTTCCTTTCCCTCCCTTCCTTCCTTCTTTCCTTCCTTTCTTCCTTCCTTCCTTCCTTTCTTCTCCTTTCGGCCTTCCTGCCTTTTTGCTTTTTTTTAAATTTTCTTTTCTAATTTTGGGATAAAGTTTTAATTTACATTACAAAGCCTTGATGTGCCACTAAGCAGAGTACAGCAAGTAAAAAGCAAAAGGATGCTAGTTCAGTGGGAATATAGGCAAGAACCATAAACAAGAATCAAATAAAATGTCACAATTTCATTCATATACAACACACTATAAAATAATTATGGATCACTAAAACATTGGTAGTGTATCGTTTTTAAATATTGGTTTGTCATAGATATAAAACGATGTTTGGGGACAGCAATGTGGCATACAGGTTAAACCACTACCCGAGGTGAGGTGTTGGCTCATGTTCTGGCTATGGTGGAGAACGGTCTGAATGTTTGAGCCCCTGCACTCTTTTGGAAGACCTGGAAGAAGCTTCTGGTCCCTGGCTATGGAACAGTTTAGTCAGAGCCATTTTGGCCAGCTCGGAAATGAATCAAGGGGTGGAAGATCTCTTTCTCTGTCTCCCCCCAACCTTTCTCTGTAACTCTCAAGTAAATAAATCTTTAAAATGAAATAGTGTTTTGCAAAAACTACATTTGCAGCAATTCTGAGTCACAATGGTATTTCATTTTTTGATTTGCTCTTTTTTAGTTTTTCAAATTATGGCTCCACATATAAAGGAGAACATGCAGTATTTGCTTTTTATCTGTCTGGGTTCTTCATTACCCTAAGGAGAGGAGATAAGAACAGAAAGTGGTATTTTAAAAACTCATTATTAGAATGTCCAAGCTTGTTAAAATCTGTAACTTATCATTCCCCAAGTGTCTGGAAGCACAAATCAGAAGAACCAAAAGGAAACCATGCTCGGATACTTCATAAATGGACAAATATCAAAGATAAAGAAAAAAAATATAGCCTACAAATAAGGGAACAAGAATTGCAATTATTGCACATTTTTCTTATCAGAAACCATAAAAACTGGCATGTCTTTAAAGTGCTGAAAGAAAAAATAACCTGTCAATACAGAGTTTTGTAAGCGGTAAAAGTAGCTTTCAGAAAGGAGGGGAAAAGTAAGACCTTTATTTGGAGAAGGTAAACAGAAAATTCATCATTAGTAGATGCACTCTGTATGCATGATAAAGAAATTTATTCAGGCTGAAACAAAATGACAATTGAAGTAAACTTGGAATGTAATGTCTGAAGAGTAATAGATGTGATAAATATCCTGGAAGGTATCACAAATAATCTTTTTTCTTCTTAATATCTTCGGCATAAGATGCATGACTATTAAATGAAAAAAAATAATACTTTCCAAGAGGTGTTTTCATATATGCCTGTGATAATTGTGAAGGGGGAAATAAATTTCTATAAAGTTTAAAAATACCACCAATAGAATGTGAGAATATATGTTAAAATATATTGCAACTATAAAAATTACAGAAGTCATTGTATGTTAAAGCCAAGATAAAATAAAATGGATTACTAACAAATAAAAGAATCAGAAAGGACAATAGTAGATTTAGTGACAATATGGATGTAGTGAATTATTAGACATAAAATAGAACAGTACCAAGAAACAATACAGAAATAGACATGTATCCATTGATTTTTGTCCAGGATGGAAATCATTTCAGTGGAAAGAGAAAACCTTTTAACTCAAATACAAAAAGGGGGAAATATGAGAAGGAAAAAAGAAACTATATTCTATATTTCACCCTTTATACAAAAATCCACCCCAAATGAACCATTTACCAAAAGACAAAACATGAAGTTACAGAATTTGGGCAGTATCAGAGCATACCATTCCAAATTATGCCACATTGCCAGACTGAGTTAAAGGTACTTGAAAAACAGCAGCTGTAAAAAGGATACTTTTGATCTTCATGTTGACCTTTTACTTTCCAAAAGCAGGAGATAAAATTCACTTGTGAAAGCTGCCCTCCTTATGCTATGAAGAAGAAAGACATTCTTATCATCCCAGTTGGGGAGTTAAGGCCAAATGAAATCTGTGCAAATAAAATATGTTCAAATAATTCTGATCTTCCTTATTATATTTATACAATTTGTCTTTTGTCACATGCTTACAATTTGCTACTTTTTCTCCAAGCTGTTAGATAAACAGTTGACATTAAGTACTTTACATCTTCCGTTTTTTTCTGAGGGCTTCCAGTTACAGGCAAAAATTGTGAAATACAATTAACCTCTGGTTAATCTACATTATGTTAGTTTAATTCTTAGATCTAACCAGAGACCCTAAAAAACCTGGAGAAATTCTACCTCACCCACAGCTGTTGGAGGAATAGAAAAAAGGAAATCTGTATGATCTTTGATATTTCAATCATTTTTTTATGCGTAACATTCAAAACATGACTATGAGGCAGGCATTTGGTGCAGTGGTTGGGGCATGCTTAGGACGCCTGCATCTGATGCCTAAGTCTCTGAATTCTAGTTGCAGCTTCACTTCTGATCTCACATCCTTCTGGTACACACCCTGGGAATAAGCAAATGCTTGAGTCCCTGCCAATTAAATAGGAAATTGTATTGAATTCTGGGCTCCTGGTTTTCATCTGGTACAGCACTGTCTGTTGCAAGCATTTATAAAATGAAAGCAGATAAATAATCTTTGTCTCTCTTTTTGTTCCTCTATCTCTCTGTCTTTACAAGAAATTAACATAATAAATGCTGGTGAGCATATGGGCAAAAAGGTACACTAATATACAATTGGTGGACATGTTGGCTGGTACAGTCATTATGGAAGGCAGTATGTAGAAACCTCAGAAATACAAACATTGATCTGTCACATGACTCAGACCATCCCACTCTTGGGAATATACCAAAGGAAATAAAATAAACATATATATATTATCTGTGCTGCTAAGTTTATAACAGTTCAAATCACAACAGCTAAGACATGAGAACAACCTATAAACCCAGCAGCTGATGACTGGATAAAGAAAATTTCGTTGTGAGAAAGACACTATAAGGATGATGATAAGGATGATGTAAAGATAAGTTCCACATAGGGTGGAAAAAAATTAAGAATATTTAAAAGACTATGACAAGAAAACAATTCAATGAAGAAATAGGTGATCTGAGTAAACGGTTCAAAAAAAATAATGTACATATGTATGGAGTACATGCACATGAGGAGATGCTATAGGCCATTAGTAATTTAGTGAATTAAAACCACATGATAGTTATTAGTTTGACAAAAAAATCCCAAACTTGGGCAATGTCAAGAGGTGATCAGCCTAAGATACAAGTGCAACTCTCCTACTTTACTGGTAGGAATGCAATGTGTGCTGCCACCATGAAAAATAACTTAGCACTTTCTCAAAAAAGTTAAACATACTATAAACCAAAAAGGAATCACAGCCAAGGTATTATCTGAATTAAACAAAAATCTTACTCTGTTTAAAATCTTGAGTGCAAATGGTTGTGACAGGCTTATCCATAACCACCAAAACTGGAAACAACACAAATATCTCTCAAATGGAGAATTTATTCACAAATGGAGCCATATCCATACATTTGAAATATTCTTTATCAATAGAAAGGCAAACATTTCTGGAAGATATGCATATTAATTATACATATTTATGGGTTACAGCTTGACCTTTCAATACAGGTATACGACGTATAATGGAATATTCACTGTCTGAGAAATTCAACATTTTTTGTGTTGGAAATATTCAAAATTTTCTCTACAAAATATTTTGAAATACTTAAATAGTGTTTGTCAAAATATTCACCTAGTATGTAATGAAACTTAGCGTGCTGTTTTCTCCACCCAACCCAAATGGGTACATTTTTACCCATTTATCATCTACTCTCTATCCTCTGTTCCCTACAGTCTTCCTATGCTTTGAAAACCTCTATTTTGTTCCACTTTTATGAAATCAACATTTTTAGCACGCATAAATATGGCAGTATTTCAAAAAGTTCTTGGGAAAATGGGATTAAAAGAAAAGTTTATTTTTACATACTGGTAATTTGAAATCCTTTCATAGCTGTTTAAAAAACTTTTCCTGCATTTTGTGAAGATCCCTTATAGTGACAACATGTGACATTTGTCTTTAAGTGCCTGAAGGATTTTACTTAATACCCTCCAATTCTATTCATGCAAGGATTTCATTCTTTTTATGGCTGGATAATAATTCATGTATAGATATATCACATTTTTTTTCATCCATTCATTCATTGATAGATACCTCCGTTGATTCTGTATGTTGGCTGTTGTCAATAGTGCTACAACAAACATGTAAATATTCCTCCCTCTAGTAGGTTAATCTTCTTTCTTTTGGATATTTGTTTGTAAAGGGATAGCAATTTTTGTTTAGTAGCTTTGTTTTTAGTTTTTCTGAGGAACTCTCACACTGTTTTCCTCAATAACTGTATGGATTTTCCTTTTCCGGTGAAGCAGTTTAAGTGATTGTGTAAGCTCTACATCTTCATACGCCTTTCAAATTCTATTATTTTAGACTGTGGTCATTGTGACTAGTTATAATAATAACTCATTATGAAATTGATTTGAATTTCCCTGATATTAACTGATGTTGAGCATTTTTTTCTTAACTCATGGGTGATTTTCCACAATACTCATTTACATTTAGATCTTGGATCCATTTTGAGTTGATTTTTATGTGTTGTGAGAGATAGGGTTTCCGGTTTCATTCACCTATGACTGGATGTCTGATTTATTAAAGAGACTTTGCTTTCTGCACTGTACAGTTTTGCTGCTTTTGCCAAAAATCAGCTGGCTATAAATGGGAGTACTTATTGATGACTACCTTATTTTGCACCATCGGTCTATGGCTCTGATTTTATGCCATCACTATGACATTTTAGATACTATAATGTTTAAGGGCTTTTAAAAAAAGATTTATTTATTTTTATTGGAAAGTCAGATACACGAAGAAGGGAGGAGAGAGATTTATTCCCCAAGTGGCAGCTACATCCAGAGCTGGGCTGATCCAAAGCCAGGAGTGTGGAGCCTCTTCCGGGTCTCCCAAATGGGTGGTGGGTCCCAAGGCTTTGGACAGTTTTTGACTGCTTTCCCAGGCCACAAGTAGGGAGCTGCATGGGAGGTGGGGCCGGGACACTAACTGGAGCCCATATGAGATCCCAACACGTTCAAAGCGAGGACTTTAGCCACTAGGTTACTGCGCAGGGCCCAATAGTACAGTTTTGAAATATGTTTTGATATCAGATATTGTCATGATTTCAACTTTTTCCATTTGCTCACTATCACTTTACCTATTAAAGGTCTTTTGTGCTATATGTGAATTTTAAGGCTTTTTCCCCAGCTTTGTGAAGAAGACATTTTGATGCAGATTTCATTTAATCTATAAATAGTTTAGGTAGTATATTTTTTAAAATACTATTTTTATTTCAAATAAAAACCTCATTTATTTGCTACTTATTTGCAATTCAGGAAACAAAATTCAAGCAGCCTTGAATTGTACTCTGAGTTTTCAGGAGCTTTTATTAAAGCTTAATCTACAAAGGAAGCATATCTAGCTTATTAAGAATTGTGATGTAATTTTTTTTCAACTCATGAACATGAGCTGTCCCAGTAGTTTATGTCCTCTTCCAATTATTTCATCAGTGTCATGGAGCTTTCATGAGAGATCACTCATTTCCTTGATTAAATTTATTCCTGGCTGAATTTTGTTATTTTTGCTGAATATTATAAATAGGATTAATTTCTTATCTTTCTTAGAACTTTCATTATTAATGTGTAAAAATGTCACGGATATTTGAATGTTCATTTTGTATCCTGAAATGTTACTCAATTAATTTGTCAGTTTGGCAAGTTGTAGTCTTTGGATTTACAAGTTAGTAGTCTTTGGATTATTGTTTATATGGAAATGTGTCTTCTACAGTAGAAAGTGATAATTTTATTTCCTCCTTTTCTATATGGGTATCCTTTATTTCTTTATTTTGCCTTATTGTTCTTGCTGTTTTGTAGTACTGTATTTGATAAGTATAATGAAAGTGAAAGTCCTTAAACGGTCCTGAGTTTTGGGGGGACTGTTTCTAGGTTTTCCTCATTCATTATGATGCTCGCTGCAGCAATGCCAGATGTAGACTTTATTGTGCTAAGTAATATCTTCTGTAACTACTGAGTTATATTTCATCTATACCTAATTTGTCTTATTGTGAATGCGTATTGGCTTTTATCAAATATTTTCATGCAACTATTAAAATAACAATATGATTTTAGTACTTATTCTATTGACAGAAATGCAGCTGCAGTTTCACCTCTAGACAGAAACTTGCAAAAACTCTTACACACATAGACATGTGACATGAAGAAGAATATGCATTGCAATAATATTGGTAAAAAAAAAGCCTGTAAACAAATATATTTACTTGAAGAACATATTTTATCAGTAAACCATAATAAATTCATGCAATGGAGAACTAAATAGTGTGAAATGAAATGACCTACTACTATTCTCTAAGTGGATGACTCCCAATGTTGAATTAACGAAGCAATTACAGTAGAATACACACAGTTTTACCTTATTTATGTACAAACAAAATTATATTATCTTAGGACACATGCCCATGTGGTAAAATCTTAACAAAAAACAAAGTGATAAATAAAATTAGGAAGAGTAATTACTTCTGAGAGAGAGGACGTAAATAGAATCGAGGAGGTATACACAGAAGACTTCAAAGGTACATGAATCTAGTGTTTTGTATGCTGAGCATTTAGGTACATTATGGTCTTTTTGCTATTTTTTCCTAAATTTTAAGTAATGGTTAACATATTTCATACTAAAATTAAAACAAGATGTATAAAATGTTACATCTGTACTTAGCCATAGTTCATATCAAATTTTTTGATGTTTGGTGAATGCTGGAATATTAAGGGATTATTATGTGAGTTGTTTCCAAAATGACCTTGATTCCCCACCTTTAGCTAATGTGTTAATCTATTAGACTTGCTCAAAAGATACATATGCAATTACTATGCATGGGCTGTTGCTTTCAAATTGAAAAGTATGATTATATTTGTTACACTGTGTCCCACAGAAGCAGCTATCTATGGTTTATATATATATATATATATATATGGTTTTGATCTAACATGGAAATTTTGTTTGATATTAATTCTGTTTTTGATTAAGGACAGACACTGTTGTTTTCACAAAATCACTATACCAGAACATTGTTAATATATAGTCATAGAGATGGGAAATAAAAAGTGTGTTTATTTAATTTGCTCATCTTTCCTCTGTGTATGCTAAAGCCTATCTAAATAACTGCATTAATAATTATCATCCCTTACTAAAAACCACTTAATCCTTCTGATAAATGGAAGGATTTGAAAATAATGTTATACAAGCCAACAATTCCCTAAAAGCCATCCCTGAAAGGTTGGGTTTCATGATTCTGAGATCCCTTCGAATGCTAACTTCCCAAAGTAATCTCCAAAGGCATGTTTTTAAATTCCCCCACTCATACTTTTGACACTAAGTCAGATGAATCATGTTTTCTAATATTTACAATATTTTGTTAAAGTTCATCCTTAAGTAGAAAATAATTAATGATTAGTTTTGCTAATATTATTTCTATGTAATTATCTTTTTTTCTAAATTTAAAAATTGTCCTTACCATTTAAAAAATTTGAACCTGATTAGCACATTCTCCACTTGAAATATAATCTTCCCAAAGGCAGGAACCTTCTTTATTTGTTTACACATTACAATATGCCAACTTCTCAGGCAATGCAGATAGATAGAATGCATCAATAAACATTTTAGCATGAATAATAAGTTCACTAAAACATAATGCAGTGAGCTTAGAAGAAAAACAACAGTTCCTCCACTCTAGCTTCAGGCATAGGCATTCCTTAGTGATTATGTCACCATCAACGGATATCATGGTCAGCTGTATGCTGTTGTTTTCCCTCTACATACATATTCCTCCAAGCACAGAGAGACAATAGAAATACAATTTTTTTTTAAAAAAAATGATGTATTTATTTATTTGACAATCAGAATATAGGAAAGGGGTGAAAATCTTCCACTGTTTGATTCACCACTCAGGTGGCTACAACAGCCAGGACTGGGCCAGGCCAAAGCCAGGAGCCTAGAATTCCATCCAGGTTTCCCACATGGGTAAAGGACTTGAGCCATCATCTGCCGCTTTCCCAGGCACGTTATAGCAGGGACCTGGATCAAAAGAGGAGCAGCACAACTTAAATCCATGCTCATACAGGTTGCTGAGTTGAGGCAGCAGTTTAATTTGCTGGGTTATAATACTCCCCCCGCCCAAGAATATAAATTTCTTAAGGCCAAAGAGCTGAAGTGTATAAAAATGCATTTTCTTTATCTGTGGACCAAATGTAACTGTATTCTGGGTTTCCATTGTAGTTGAGAATCAAAAATATGTCAGTCAATTCTAGCAATATTGATTAATAACATTTAAAAATAAAAATTTTCCATCCTCCTCTTTCTTCCTGACACAGTGCAGAAAGCTTGTATAACCTCATGAAGCTTGGTCCCCACTGGGCAACTTTTCACACTCCATCTTCAGAGACCATCCAGTCAAATTCTTGGCTGTTCTTACCGGCCCACAATGGCATGTGTCAAGATGCCCTCATTCCCATATGTTTCACAGAATTTTCTTCTGTAACATGCAAGACCTCTTTGGATTTGTCAGCTGCTTAGTCTTTCCTTCAGTTATCTTTGGGTAATGGACAAGTTGGCTTCCTTACACTTTTAATCTGGACCTGAAGAAAATTCAGTGTGGCTACCCCAGCACTGTCTTGCCATGCAGTTGCTTCTTATCTGCTACCCTCATGCTGCCCATCAGGATTCCAGATAGAAACAACAGGGCTCCTTCTGCTCTTTTATTTTAACATACAGGTTCTAAATCACCATGGACATCTACAGTTTGCCTTTTCACCTTCCAAATTTCATTCTTTGCTTCTCCAAATCTCCTCCCATCTCCGTTTTCTCTTTCTTCAGAATTATCATAATGTAAGACTTTCTTTCATAACATTTTGATATCGCTGTTATGCTCAAACTCTCTTACAATAAAACATTCAAAATGAAATAATTTCAGCTGTTACAACATGAATAACATTCTTAAAGAGGCACATATTAAGGAATATTTTTGCTGCAGCTTCACTTTCATGAAGTAATGAGAGTGGATGTTACATTTCTCTGAATTGGGAGATTATGCTGTGAATGTATGTGTCACAGGAGACAATATGCAGGGTTTATAGAATATTATGCATCTATTAAAGTCAAATATGTACATATATACACAAAAGTAAAGTTATAAAAAAACATGAATGGTAATGCTCCCTTATGTAGAATATATCATAAAAATAGAACAGAACTATCTTTTCTGTCAGTTATGCTAGTGATTATGTTTGGGTGCTTATGTGATAACTATGTTTGTGCACGTGGACAAACTCATGTAAGCACAAGTTTGTAGCACCTGAAATACAGTTTTAAAGGTTTATTTATTTGAAGGGGAGAGAGTCCATCATTTGGTTCACTTCCCAAATGCTTGCAATAGCCATGTCTTTCCAAACACAAGCTAGGAATTCCCACATGGGTTTTTCCACATGGGTTGCAGGGCCCCAAGTATTGGACCATCTTCTGCAACCTTGCTAGGTACAATCCGGGAAGCTGGAGTGTAAACAGTGTAGCTGGAATTGGATCTGATAATTCCATATGAGATTACGACTGTTACAAATGTAGACATAACCATCTGACCCAGAACCCTGGGCCCTAAAATGTACAATTTGAAGGCTGTCTTTTAAGTAAAAGGATACAGAATTACAAAAGTAAGCTAATTAAAATCAGCGTTAAGAGTATTTAGAGTGAGACAATTGCGGCTGCTCTGAGCAGGTGGTTGAAGAGGGCAGCGCAGGTTGAGGCATTCCAGCATGCTGAGCACATTCAACATGGACCAGAGCAACAATGGTTCACCATCCTCAAGATGGTGATGAACGTGAAGCTGCTGGACTCGCCGCCGTCCTTCTCGGCTGAAGTGGCTGGGAAGGAGGCACTGTGCCAGACTGCTGGCTCAAACCGAGTACCCGCCAGGGAATCTGGCTGCCAGGGTGATAGCGGGGGAGGACACTGGCTGCACCAACCAGGTTCGGCCCTGGAGCCAGAGCCCCAGGGAAGCTGACATCCCTGTAGTAAGCTTGGCTTTTCAACATTTCATTAGTGGGTCTGCTTTGTTAAGGCAACTTTTGGCTTTCTGGAGAAATATGGCAGAGGGCACAGGTTTTCCGTGGTGCCCATCAGCCAACATTTGGCTCTGGGTCTCCCAGTGGATGACGCTTGTGGCCTGGGTTCTGGTGCTGCCCTGGTGCTGCCATAGTCTAAGGGGGACTTGCTTCGCTTGTGGCGCCGACATTCTTGCTTTGTCCTCACGGGCAGGCCCCCATGACTGCTGCTAGCTGGATGGTTATCCTTGGGTCCCTGCTGCCAGTATGGGAGGCTCAGATATGATTCAAGACTTTTGGCTTCAGCCTGGTCCTGCCCCTCATTTGGGTGGTGAACAAGTGGACAGATTTTTCTTTCTTGCGGTTCTCCATCTCTCTCTCCCTTTTTCTCTGTCAGTCTGCCTTCCAAAGAAAATAAATCTTTCTAAAACTATGTACAGTTTTAGCTAATGTAAGTCACTCTTCAGTCTATTTTATGTACCAGTACTGCCTCACAAAATATCCCCAATTCCTCCTTCATTCCCCTTGTAACAGGGTTGTTGTTCATTTTACTTATCCATATGCACAAACCAGCCATCATCATTACTTGTTTTACGTCATTACTTGTGTAAGTTTTACATCATTACTTGTGTTTCATTATTAAGTTTTATATCATTACTTATGTTTCATTAGAGAGATAGAATTTATATCACTTAAAATGTAAGGTTTTTAAATGAAAAAAATGCCGGAGTCCAGCCCCAGCTGAGTTCGTGAAGGGTGGGTAGAATAGGCGTAGAGAAGAGAAATGGACCACTACAATTCCAGGATGATAATGGACAATGAGAGAAAGCTGTCTGCTTTATTTATACAGAAGCAGTCACAAGCTCTGGCACAATCATTATTTTAAATTTTAAGTTATTTAAAATTTCATATGTAAGTTCAGTATCTCTAATGTATTTGATACTGATTTTAATATTTCTTATTTTCTGATAATGTTTTTACCAGTTTTTGTGTGTGTCCCTGTATTTTTTGCTAAAATTTGGGTATAATGCACTAAATAATAGTAAGCAAGCTCTTCTTACCATCTATTTTTTCTTCCTAAAACCAGATACAAATCCTGCTTCACTGTTGACAACACTTATTGGTCCACAGATAGCATCGGAAGAATCTGCATACCATCTTTATTCCAATAATTTCTTCACACTTATTTACTGTCTAACAGTTTCCTGCCTCAATTTACTTTACTTTGTCCTGGTGGTTGTCTCCAAATTTACTGTTTTTTTTTTTTTTTTTTTTTTTGTTGAAAATGTTACCTAAGTCAGTTACATTACTTTGTGGTTTCTTCTTTGTGAAAAGCACTTAACAAATGGATAAACTTATTTGTTTTTTCTCTTGTCAATCTGTCCCTTATTTCAGGGTCACATCCCAACTGTGAACTAATAAGAACTGGGGAGAAATTACATTTTTCTGTATGATACCCTAAAAGCCTCAATAGAAGAATATAAGACAATATGAACTCGAAGTGTAAGAAGAGCAATTAATTGCCTTGAATATTAAATAAGAGTACTTACAAAAAAATAAAAGCACCCAAATGTCTTTTCTTCAACCTTGAACCCTTGCTATCATTAAATTTAGAAATTTTATCTTGGAAAATCTATACATGTTAAATACATGTTAATTTGGTACAAACTGGGTTGCCCTGAGCCTTTAGCCTTTGGAATCTTTCCCCATGGTTGATCTACGTTGGTAGTTGGTAAGGCTGTGCTGCTCGTTGCAATATTGAAATCCTTCCCCATGGGTAGCAGATAACTGCTTCCTCAAGAAGCCCAGGTGTGTTCTTCCACCACATATTTTGTTCTGCCTTCTAAGTCCTCTCTGTTGGGTTTCCAATCCTCATGATCTGATGATTTCTAACTATTAACACACAGCTCTGCAAGAAGTCCTTCAAAACTTTGCTTCTGAAAACACTTCAAAGTTATGATGTCTTTTCTGGGGCTGCTGTTCTGACTTCCAGTTCCCACCCAGATCTGCTTTTAGTATAAAATACAATATCAATTCTTGATCTTACAGACTTGAATATTTTTAAGTGCAGTTTCCCTTACTCAAAATTAAAATCGGGTCATTCAGAAAATACATGTGCCCAAACATGGCCAGCTGTAATACTGCCTGAAAATATGGAGTTTCAAAAATAATGTTTTCAACGTTCTATAGACTTGGTAAAATTTAGAATCTGATGTCCTATTTCTAACATGATCCCAGGCTCTGTTGCTGATCCACAAGCATTATTTTGAATAACATTGCTTAAAATCATTACAAAATTAACATATGCTAGATAGTTAGGGATAATTTATCAACCTTCCAATCCCTTATCGCTAGAAGGAAGGAGAAGATGTGTGCAGACACATGGTGCATGAAGGAAGATGTGATACATTTCAATAATGTTCTTTTAACTATTCTGTGTCTGTGTCATCAATGCTTTACAAAGGCTCATATTTTCAAACGTGTATTGAATATTTCTACCAAGGTGTCTCCGACACGCTTCAGACTTATTTTGTGCAGAAATCAAAAATGTCTTTGTGTGGTCCTAAATATAGGCTGAATCTTCATTAAAAATCAGATATGCTTGATGATATGACTTGGATACAGTTTGTTTGTATCCCCCAGAAGTCCATATTTTGGAGGTAGACCCCCATTATAAGGGACTAAGAGATTGGAAACCTAATCTGACCATGGTGTTAAGAGGTGAGGCCATAGATAAGGTTGTCAGGGTAGAGTACCCATGACTGGATAATGGAGGTTTTATAAAAAGAAGAGCAAACAGAAGAGAGACCAAAAGAGAATGACATATACACTCACTGTCTCTTGCCAAGAGATTCTCTCTCTGTGGGTCTCTGAGTCTCCAGATTTGTGAGCTAAATTAATCTTTTTCTTTGTAAAGTTATGCAGCATTTGACTGTTTGCTATGGAGTGCAAAATGAACTAATAAGTATGCACAGAAATCTAATTTACTGTAGACCACATCATCTGTCTCACAATAGCTAATCATTCCTTCTAGAATGACTCAGAGGTTCATCCACATCTTTACATTTCCATTGGCAACATGTTAGTTCAGACTCTTAAGAGCACAATATAAATATTATTTAAAAAACTGTATCTGCTTTCATGTTCTATGTCCTATGATTAATAACCAATAATTCAACTCAAATTATCATTTTACACTTGATGTTTTACTTAAGGAAGGATAATAAAACTGAAAGATGTACTGAAAAAAAGACATTAGGAAATGTCTGTGTGAATCTAAACTAAGCTTTACTGCAGAAATTCTCAGTAATGACTACTTTGCTGATTAAAATGTTAGAAAAATAAAATATAAGCTACCAGGAGTACCATATGGGAGAAAATAAGTTATTTCTGAATATTGGAACATTAGGTATATAAAACAAGATCCGTAAAACATTGATAATTATTTAAGCATGATGATGATTACACAACAGCTCATTAAACCACTCTGTTTTTTATAAGCTTGAACGTTTCCATAAAAAAGGTAAGGAAAACTAAAAATAAATAAAAATAAAAGCCACAATGGACAGACACATTCCAAAAAAAGGTGACAGCAAAAATAATTGCAAACTAGTTTTTTAGCTAGCGGCATTCTAGATGAGAAAGAAAGTCTTTACACACCATTATAAGGAGCATTTTGTTATTATGATTAAAAATTCTGGTCTTGCTTGCATCAAGTAACATAGCCGCACACTACATAAAAATAATAACACATATATTCAGACATTGTTTATTCTTTAGCAATAGTGGAAAATGTTAGCATCTCTTTTAGATGCTGAATGATTAAGCACACCAATAATTTATAATAGTATAAATATTTGAGCAACTTAAACAGATTAGTGAATATGTATAAAAATGTGTGCATCAAGCACACATAACTGTTTCGGAAGTGTGACTGTATATAGTATTTCAGAAGACAGTTTTGGATAAATGCAAACAATAAATATTGTGTTGACCATATTCTGTGACAACACATTAAAATTTAGAATCATGCATGGAAAGATGACTAACATCTCATACGGTTACTAATTTGAAAATATGCTTTTCAAGTAAGAATAGTTCACAAACAATCAGAAAGAAAGTGAACACAAGGTCAGGAGAAGATAATAATGAGGACACTACCCCTGGCTTGTGCAATGCAGTTGAAACCCTACTTAGTTGATGGAATTCATTACTATTAGAGTGCTCTCATTCTTTCGGCATGAAATAGATTTTTACTCTCCAATTTTCTGTATTCATTTTACTTGTTCTGTAATTTCTTAAAATTCAAGCTAATTTGTGCTTGTTTTTTATAGGTTTTTCATTCACATGATGTGAAGAGGGACCCACAGGCCTAGATAAATATGGATGCCATGCATTATAATTTAGTCTGTCATCATTTATAGGCTGATTGGCATTCCTCCCAAACTTGTATGCAGCAGTTATGAGATTATATTTGGCGATTAAGTCAAAATAAACGATTGGAGTAAGGTCTTAATCAAGTATAACTATGGTTCTTATAAGAAAAGGAATACCAAAGGTATTTGAGACCATGTGGAATGGTAGCAAGAGATTAGCCATCTTCAAACCAAGGAGTGAGACCTCACAGAAAATCAACCTTACTTGTGCATTGGTCTTGTGCTTCTAATTTCCAGGATGGTTTAAAATCACTCAGTGAGTGGTACTTTGTTATGAGAACCACAAAAACTAATATAATATTTTGGGGCTCACCTTTTCTTCACCAAATGAGAAAGAGTTTCACTTACAATGAAGAACGGTTTTCCCAAATCAGAAAAAGTATTGATTTGTTGAATTACTCAAGGGCCACTTCGTAATTCTTGGACATACTTTTTATTATTGCTCAAACAAAAGAAACTTTTAATGTCAAAACTGGTTACACTTAATTTTGAGAGAGGCGAAACTTTCCAGCTATTTTTAGGTTTAATCTTTTCCTGGGGAGAAGGGGAACAAAAAATCTTTGTGTATGATTAATCTATTTGGATCCTTTAGTAATTTGGGGCCAGAGAAACCAAAATTTATTAAGTTTCCTAGGCACTGACATAGAAGCATTTGTTTCTAAAGTGTTTTAAATGCTTAATAGAAGAAGTAATTTTTAGTTTTTAGGATGTATTTAGGTAATTTGATTATCTGTTTCAAGAGATAAAATTAGATGATGTCTTAATATACATCAACTGTATCAGTAAAATAGTGCAGGACCAAGATGTACTAGAAAATAATTTTGAATGCAGGAAAAAATAACATTGAATGGGCTTTATCATGTATGGGTAAATCTCTGTGGTAGTTATTGCCCATTGATCAAATGATGTATCATAAAAATAGGATGGATTCATAAAGTAATGTATCTTTTCAGCATTCATCAAATAGAATCTTATTTTTAATTGCATATATGCTTATATTTAAAATAGTTTTTAATGTTAAATAGTGCTCTGAGCCTTCTTGAGATCTGTGTTTACTTTTTGTCACCAATGTGTTGGTTACTCAGTGGCGTGTTTTTTCATGGTGCTATATTTTGTTGTTGTTGTTGTGGCTGTTGTTCTAACTCATACCAGTTGTTGACCTTGTTTCATGGTTTCTCAGTTATGGAAATGTGTAGTGATGGAGTACTGGGGTCTACCATATCCAGATGTTGGGGTATAATGCAACGTGTGACCCTGCTTCTGGACGGAGGATGGATTCCCAAAGAAACTGTTGGAAATGTGTAAGCAATGGGATGCTGGACTGTCAGACATTGTTGGTACCAGCAATATCAGGATACACTTAAATAAGAAACTGATGAAATAATGATTCCTTATGAAGGACTATGCCATTGTAGTAAAATGGGAGAAAAATCTGTAGAGGGATGGGAGTTTGGAGGGGGAAATACCAGCCTATACAGAAAAGTAAAAATAAATAAATCTTAAAAAATTATATCTAGATCACTGAGAAGAAATAGCAGTATAGGGAAATTCATGAAAACTTATGAAAATGCAGGCTGTAAGGTCCGTTAATTCTTCCTCCGTGGGCTATTGACTATAAGAAGCTAGAGAAGATTCAGTTTCACTCGAATAGACGTTTTATTGGCAATAGAAGTGAAATTATGATGCTTACCAATGAATATATGTTTTTTTTTCCATTTGCTGTCACTTGCCTAAGTATCTGATGTCAAGCATACAAAATAACATTTATTAGAAAAGAAACTAGAAGCCAGTTCTTTTATTCTTCATAATACTGTATGCATTAGAATTCCAGAAATTATATATGAATGTATATATGAATTATTGTTGTGGTGTAATAGGTTAAGCTACCCTTTGTAAGACCAGCATATTAGGTTATATTGGAGTGCTTGTTCAAGCACTGGCTATTGTACTTGTAGTTCTGTTTCCTGACAATGTTCCTAGGAAGGCATAAGATGGTGGCCCAAATACTTGGGACCCTGACACACATGTGGGAGACCAGGATGTAATTCTTGGCTCCTGGCTTCAGCTTAACCCAGACACGGCTGTTGTGGCAAAACTGAGGAGTGACTCCCCAGTGGAAGTTCTCCTTGTCTCTGTCTTTTCCTCTCTGTTGCTCTTTCCAAAAGAGTTAGACTGAATCTAAGTAGCAGTTCAGAACAGAAACATATAGAGGTTATGGAAAGGCAGATGTTGCCTCCACATAGCAATGATTACAAACAATATTTCACACTGATTGCACCTTACAAAGCATGTATTTTTGTACAACATGTGCATATACTATCTGAACAGATACTTTCAAAATCACTCTAAAATTAGGTATCATAACTACCTTCATTTTAGTAATGGGAAGACCGTAGATTCCCTAATCCCCCATATTAATAAGTGGTGGTTTCTTATGGACACATTCCATTCCAATAGCCAAAATTATTTACCAGCATAAATAGATATGGGTTATAAATAGAACTTTTCATGAAAAAAAACTCACTGATGTATCAAATATTGCCAGCAATCAATAGCTGGGCAATTGAATAACTGCTTATCAAGGAAATTAAAGAGCAGGATTCAGTAGACTAAGGTCACTTGTTGGCTCAGGTCCTACGCTTGAGCTCATTGTTTAATTGAGATGTTACATACTGTAAAATCCATTCTTTCAAAATGACATAGTAGCAGTGCTTAGTGCATTCACAATGTTGTATGAATATCAGCACTATTTAAATGCAGACTATTTTCATCATACCCAAAAGAAACTTCACACTCTTGAGCAGTTGATTTCTATTACCTTCTTATCCCAGCTCTGACAACAATTAATCTATTTTTGATCTTTTATTCTGAACATATGACAAAAATGAATTCATTTAATATGTCATTTTATGTGTTCATATATGCTGTAGGATGAATTTATATAATTCTGCAATGAAACAAAATAGGCTTGCTATTTGACTTGTTGGTTAAAACTCTCTAGAGGATGCTCATATCACTCATCTGTCATAACGGGATACTTGATTTGAAGCCCAGCTCCACTTCTGATCCAGGCCCCTGCTAGTGCAAACCCTGGGAGGCAGCAGGTAACTCAAGTAGTTGGATACCTGACACCCATAGGGGACACTGAATTTGGTCCAGGGCTCTTGATTCTGCAAGGTTCAGACACAAAGGGTGTGATTCAGTGTATCAGAGCACTCTCTCTTCCTCTCAAATAAATAAACACGATTTTTAAAAAAATCATCAAGAATTTGAATCTTTCAGATTATACTGAAGTTGTAGATAATTGCAGATACCACTGAGATCATAACATTATTGGGTCTTTTGATTCATGAAAGTTGAATCTCTTCTTCCCTTCCTCCCTCCCTCCCCTTCCCTCCCCTTCCCTCCCCTTCTCTACTGTAGCAATGCCACCTTGTCTTACCTTTCTTCCTTTTTACTTTCATATTGATTGAATAGTTTTTGACATACAAGGATTTTTTTTTATTCTCTTAAGTTTGTTCCGAAATACTTTAATGCTTAAATACTATTGTAAATAAGGTTGCTCTCTTGATTTTCTTTTCAGAAGGTTTTTTTTATTAATGTATGAAAACACAGTTATTCATGTATGTTGATTTTATGTTCTGCAATAAATCTCCAGGCTACCACTAGGCAATCTAAAACATTACAAATAATGTGTGCTCCACTCCTTCCATTTTGAGGGAGGCAATAGGGAAGCGAGCTATCACTTCTTTGTTCCTGCATCAAGCAATGCTGGGCAGTTGATAAGGCAAGGACGCATAAAAAGTCACATTTTGTAGTTTTTGAAATACAGCTTCTTATTGTTTAGTAATTCATTTGATGGGCATAGACCCTTGGCTATTTTCAGTGCTTCTCAAAAGGGATATTAGTCTCAAGGATTACCCCCCTCTGTGGGGGAGCATGTGCCTGAAGCTTTGATTATGCTTTGTTTCAGACATCATCCCAAATTCCCAGATAAGATATTTTAACAGCTATTATATTGTCTTCTATTTTCTAGGTTAAATATCATTATCTTCTTCAGTAATCCTCTAAAATTTAGTTCTGATTCAGTTGACAGATTTCTTCAGAGCAGAAAGATCATCTCACGTATATTATACACCCATGTTTATTTAAATTATCTTTAATGATATTTTAATGTTCTGTTATTATGACATATGATTAAACAACAGAACCAAGATTACAAATGAGACCTTCTCTTCATCCTTGTCATTCATCCTCGTTCTACCACCTCCCCAAAAATTCAGTTCATTTTGACTGTTACCTACCCAGATACTCTTCTCATAGTCACCTGGGACACAAGCAAGTAACTTTAAATATGTATGTCGCGCATAAAGCTCAATCTGCAGTTGCATGGATTGCTTTGGATGTTTTCCTTTTTTCTTCTGCCACAGTTATTCATAATAATAACTCCATTTATGAGAACACTGAATTCTCTTCAATTACTATTTTACATTCTAGAATCCCATATAATGGGACATAGCTTGGGCTTAAACCTTATATCCTTTCTGAAGTTCGAGTAAATACAGCAGTATATAAATAAATCAATAACATACAAATGTAAAATTATCTGAAAATTAAGTTGATTTGCAGCTAATAAGAAAGCAGCAACCACTCTTTCCCATATGAACTAGTCCATCTTAGTAGCACAGGAGCTTGACCTCTACTGAAACCCCAACTTTTGGCTTCACCCAATTCTGTATCCTGGAAATTCATTCCAGAATGGTCCTTATTCCCTTGGTGGAAAAAAATGTGTTCACGTTTTATATTAGTTCATGAGGGATATTAAAGGAAAATACCACAAACTGAGTTGCATGAAACAACTGAAATTTGTCCTCATAATCCTAAAGATTAGAAGTGTGGAATCAAGGTGTTTATAGTGGTTATGTTCTTACTAATATTTTGCAGAAAATTTTTCCTTGCTTTCCTGCTGACTTACGGTGCTTGGCAGCAATCCTTGGTTTTCGGCTGCATGCAATCTCGTCTTTTCCTCTGTCATGGCATGTCTGCTTCTCTTATAAAGACATCTTTCATCAAGGATTAGTATCTGCCCTAATGGCCTCTATTTACAGACTTATTTTCAGCAAGTTCAAATCAGTTACTGGAATTTAGGCTTTTGGCATATAGGCTTTCGGCATATCTCTTTGTGTAGTACAATTTGACCCAACAAAATACTCCAAACTAAGAATGCAAAAGAAAAGGCTAACTTTAAAGTCCTCGCTTTAAAAATTATTTTGATAAGCATCAATGCAGACATTCTGTCTAACCTGCTTTGTCCAGCAGTTACAGAAAACTGCTGAAGATCATGAGACATTTCAGGTGAACTAAATTCTAATTAACTTTGTCACTGATTAGTTTTGTCAATGCTTTTCAGGAAATGGGGAAAGGATTAAATGTTAATGAAAGTTGTTAAAAGTGGCAGCTGACTAAGATCCAGATGCTCTTAGATCTTCAAACCTCTCAATGGGATATGCTTTGTTTAGAGTGGGAAAAGAAAGGGAAAAAAAAGAGAAGACATGCAATAACCTGACTTGCTAAAACTGTTCTCTTCACTGTTATATGTGGTAGAAAAAATAATTTAACAATAACAAAAACAAAAGAAAAGGACAGAAAAGAAAAGATATATGGTCATTTCAATGAACCGGAAGATCAAAAGAAAAATCAAATCTGGTTCATCAATTCCTGAACAAAATAAGATATTGTAATATAAAAGTCTATTTATCCACCAAAAATAACAATTTTACCATCTCAGAAATAAAAATATGTTGTCATATACACCATAATATATGAAAAATTCTGTATTGCTGATTTTATGCACAAAAGTAAGATAATTCACTTAAAATTTGGCAAGATTTCTCCCTTGGAGATCCCTTAGAAATGAAAAACTGTAATGCAAATCTAGACTACTTCAAGGCTCAAAATCCCAGACTTAATAAAAAGTGTAAATCTAGATATTGGTGTTATTGTCCTTGCAAGCAATAAATGACAAATTTATTCAACTACTTTTCCCACCACAGTGAGAAAATAGAATGAAAAGGCATGAATTTTATATGATCCATTACTACTTTGCCAGTGCATTTAGAATCATTATTAACCAAACGTAGCTACTTAGTGGCTCCCTAAAAACTAAACAGATTACAGGATAGTGAAAATTAGTATTAGCTCCATATTAAAATGCATAGCCCGATTATTAACTAAATTTCTTATAATTTTTCTTTTTTAACCAAATCTGGTAATAAATGCTAAGTTTTAAAGTCCCTTAAAAGTAAATTCTTAAGAGAGTTGATAAATGAAATTTTTAATCATAAAGAGGTTTTCTTCCCTTAGCAGTCATTTGTTTTTTCCCTTCTGAATAGTATCCAGAAGTTGATTTTTTTCTTTGAATCTAGTAATTTTTCTGGTCCATATTATAAGACCACATTGGAATGTCTTCCATTTGAAGTGTATATATAACAGAGAGAAGAATTCTAATTTTGCTAATATTACAGGATTTAAAAATGCATTAATAAGATTGTCGCTGTACCTCAAATATATTTATGAAGTATCTATTTTGCAAAACAATTCATGAAATATGTACCACACAAGTATGAGTTAACAGATTTAAGCATACTTAAAGTTGAGTAAAATTTAAAGCATAAACTTTCTTTGACTGAAATGTAAATGTGTGAAAGAAGTGGTGTCAAAACAGAAATTACTGTGAGAGAGAACATAGAATTATGGTTCTCAAACACTATTTTTAGGGATACAGTGAGTTTGGGAGAGCAGTGAGTTAAATACTGTTTTGAGGGTGTAGTGAGTTAAATATTGTTTTTAGGGATACTGTTTTTGGGACACCACTTGGAATGCCCACATCCCATACCAGAATGCCCGAAATAGTGCCAGCTACTCCACTTCTGAAGCCTTCTGTTGATGTGCTTGGCAGACAGCCAATGACAACTCAAATATGTGGACCCCTGTCACATGTGAGGAAATCATGTGGAGTTCCTTGCTTTGACTTCAGTTTGTCCTAGTTCTAGTTGTCATGGTCATTTGGGCTGTGAAACAGTGGATGAAAGATTTTGTCTCTCTCTCTCTCTTTCTCTATCTCTCTCTCTCCATTTCCCCCTCCCTTTTCTTCATCCCATTACCTTTCACATAAATACATAAATATTTTCAAAGAAGCTGCTTTTATTAAACATTAGTAGCCCCCATATCTTAGTCCATTTTGCATTACTAGAATAGAATACCCAAGACTGAAATGTGTTATGGACAGAAATACATTTCAATCATTTCTGGAAGCTGGGAAGTCCAATGCCAAGATGTGGGCCGTCCAATGAGGGCTTGCTTGCAATATACATGGTGAAGAGCAAGTCAATACACACAGTTGTAATCACTTTTGTATCTAATCCACTTCATTCAGAATGGCATTAATCTGGTCATGTAATTGAAGCCCCATAGACTCAGTCACCTCTTTAAGGATCACGGTGGCGACTGAATTCCTTTGGAACGGGATTAGCACACCACAACACTCAGAGCTGAATAGCAATGGACGAGGTTATGACTAGTAAAGGAAAAGGACTTATGAGCAGAAGCAGAGCTCATATCAGTGGTGACAGTGAGCTCATCATCTCCCTTCTCATCTCAGCTCTCATGATCAGAACTTATTTCAGCTGGTTTACTGCAACATTCTTCCTGGTTTCTGTTCCTCCTGTCTTGTCCCACTGACAAGCCCAGAAACATCTGGAGTTTCTCCTATTCTATCTCCTAAGAATTACATGTTTTGCATTTTATATTTAGATCTATATTCCATATTTAGTTCAAGTTTTCTGATAGGTATTAAGTCTGTCTAGATTCATTTTCTTGTGTGTGGATGTCCAATTATTCCAGCACAGTCTTTGTAAAAACTAATAATCGTTTCATGATCTCTCAAGTCAGAATTTAATGATCACTTTGGTGCTGATCGGCTTAGTACAGACACCAGTTTAAGTGAATTTTTAATTACTGACAAGGTCTCCCTCAGAAAACAATTGAGTCTCTGAACATTCAACATTGAGAGTGACTGAGAACACACGATCTTCTCTCTTCCAGTTTTAAGTCATTAAAATTATTAAACTCCTCTCTTTGTTTTGAAACAAAACTTGCCTGTCTGCAACTTCCATTCAAGTGCTAATTTATATATTGAGTTTAATTATTGAATAGGCACTTGTGTAACTTTCCTCACTGATAGGCTGCAGCATAGAAGTTATAACATGCCTCAGGAAGTCTTCTGCTAAAACTGTTATCTGAAAGAGCCGAAATCTCAGACAACAGAACACATTGAATATAAATTAAACAGTGCTCTTGAGCAGAAAATTAAATTGGTTCCATGACATGGGTTTTAAGGGATCCCACACAATGCAAGCAGTGCTGCAAGTGACTGATAAACCCACAATCTCAGTTGAGACCATACTTTGGCGATATAACTAGTGGGGAAAAGTTAGAGTAATGTGCACGTGCATATCTCGTTCGAATACTTTGATTCTATTATCTAAATAGAAACAGAACACATTTAAGCTAATTAGTGATACGTCAATCCAAAAGCATCAATATGATAAACATGTTTAAAATACCCTCCTTTTAGTTTTTATAGAAATAGCTATCTATTCATCACAATACTATATTTAAAACTCAAGTTTAATGGTTCATATTTTTCCGTTGTAACACTAAGTCTGTTTTACAACTAGTGCAGAGAAATAAGTAAGAACCACTCTAGTACAATTTAAGAGGCATTAGGAAAGTGTCACTGAAGCAAATAGCTTTTCCAAAGCTCAATCACATATTCTTGACACAATATAATTTTACTAGTCGTTCTTGAGTTCTTAAGAATCAATACAAATTAAAGGGAAGACTCTTTATAAAAGTAATAGGAAAAAGGAGTTAATGAACCCCACAAAAGAAAAACAAAATTAAGAAGACATTGTATAAATACACTTAGTCAGTCTAGATAGCAAATATTAAAATTAATAATAACAAGATTACATTTTTCATGCCAGGTTGGTAAGTTTGTTTTTACTAACAATATGTACTATTTTTTAAAAGCTTATAAATCTGTTTATTTGAGGAGCAGAGAGACATCAGCATATGCAAAGATAGAGATGGAGAGAGGCAGGCAGACAAGATAGGCAAGCCATCTGCTGATTCACTGCCCAAATGCCCACAAAGGCTAGAGCTGGACTTAGGCCAAGCTAGTACCCAAGTTGGGACAAAGACAATATGTAAAGATCACTAGATGATCTGGACATACTACATGTAATATTCCTACAACTGCTGCTCAAAATGTAAAAGACCATTCTTTTCCACATGCAAATTAATTTCTGTTGGTTCCTCTACTATGTGGAAGATTTGATTCATGTACACAGCACATATGAAGTTGGATATATCCTCAACTCCCTCTGCTCTGTAACTTCTCATTTTGAATATCTTGTTGCCAGTAACTCTTGGTATTCTGTAAACTCCAAAAAGCAAGCACTTGTTTAAGTTATTTTGTATTGCTATTGTTAAGTTTGGCAGAGCAGGACTCTTCTGGAGGCAGTGTGAGAGTCAGTTCACAATGGATCACTCTGGCCTTATCTCCTCAAGGATGTGGGGAATGGCCTAGAGGAACTCAGGCCTCCTCTCAGTCTACCTCCATGTTTACCCTGCCCTACAGGCCACAAACATGTGCAGAGCTGCTATCTTCTCCCATTCCCTGCACCTAAGATGCATAAAGGCCTAGTGCTGTATATCCTGGGCGGCCATTTCCCTAACCTCGTTGCCTCACCATATGGAAGTGGTTCTGAGCTGTCTCCTGCAACAGAGTAGTTAGTCAGACTCTCTTTCCTCTAATAAAACTGAACTAAAAACATCTCTTTTTCACAATCACCCCTTAATGTAACACCCATAAACTACTACATTCTCAACAATTAGGTATGTGCCTAAATAAATGAATAAACATAACTATACCTTGCATGATGAGAAAATAAGCAAAAAATGTTATCCCACCATCAGTCTTGTCAGGCTGCTATAACAAAACATGACAATCTGTGTTTAAGATTTCTGGAGGTTAAGAGGCTTAAGATCAAGGTGGTGTCTGTTCAAGTTCTCCATACAGCCGTGTTACTGGCTTATCATCATCCTGCCACTTCCTCACATGATAGAAACAGAAAGGTGATGGGGGTGGCAAGTGGAAGGGAGACAGAAACAGAGATGAGACAAAGCATATATTTTTAATGGAATCTTTCTATAAAGGCAGTAATTCCATCATGAAGACCTACTCTGTGACATCATTTAATCTGATTACCTCACAAAGGCCCCACCGCCACATACTATCACAATGGAGATTAGGACTTCAATATACACATCTAGGAGATGGGAACTCAATTCAGTCCATAATAACCAGGTCAGGAAGGATCTCAGTACTTGAAATGATTTTAGGATAACATTTTTAAGGTATATTTTATTTTTATTGGAAAGTCAGATATACAGAGGAGAGGAGAGACAGAGAGGAAGATCTTCTGTCTGCTGATTCACTCCCTTAGCTGCCCCAATGGGTCTGTGCTGATCCGGAGCTAGGAGCCTGGAGCCTCTTCCAGGGTCCCTGCTCAGGTGCAGGGTTCCAAGGCCCTGGGCCACCCTTGACTGTTTTTCCAGGCCATAAACAGGGAGCCAGTTCAGCCACTAGGTCCGGGATAACATTTATTTTTAAAAGCACTGTGTTAACTCTTTTCACAATAGTTAATGTTAGCTCTTTTCAGATAAGCGCTTGTCTCTTTGCCAGAGGTGAAGGCTGCAGGGACAGGAGTAGAGGCAGAGAGAGGGAGAGAAAGAGAGAGAGAGAAAGAGACGTCTCCTGCCATAGTGGCAAGACGAAGGAGGGCGAGAGAAGGGCAGCAAATGAAAAAGGCACACACGCATGGGAGTATGCCTTTTGGTGGATGGGTTGAGTGTCATGGGGCCGTGAGGGATTGTTGGATAGGACTGTCTTGGCCGTAGGGATTGGTAGGTGAGGTGGTCGGAAAGGACTAGAGCGAGCGGCTGCGAAGAGTTGGTGCGTAGGGCCGTCAGGTAGTGCGCCATGAGGCTACAGCGGATTGGTGCAGACAAATTTGAACCTAAAGGGTGTGTGAATCTTAAGGAAGCCGAGATGTAAGGGCAAGCAGATATTTTAAATGATATCGAGTCCAAAATGGTGGAGGTCTTTAGGGCCAAGGTTCGAGTCACTCCTCACATTTTCCCCTTTCGTTATGTATAAAGACAGAGGGGCCTCTTACTCCTCCAGAGCTTCTTGAAGCTGAATTTGGCCACAATGTTTTCTAGGCAGAGGTCTCATGGTAGTTGGGGAGCAGTGGGAGGTCTAAAGAGGCCGATGTATCTGCAGAAAAAAAACTGGTTAAAAGTTTCATTAGAAAAAAAATTTGCGTTTGAGTGTGGATGACATAGAAAGAGAGGGAAGCGATACTTATCAGAAGTATTTTTTTTTAAGATTTATTTAATTGGAAAATCAGATATACAGAGAGGGGGAGAGGGAGACAAACATTTTTGGTCCGCTGATTCACTCCCCAAGTGGACGCAACGGTAGGTGCAGAGCCAATCCGAAGCCAGGAGCCAGGAACCTCTTCCAGGACTCCTGCGCGGGTGCAGGGTGCCAAAGCTTTGGGCTGTCCTGGACTGCTCTCCAAAGTCACAAGATGGGAACTGGATGGTTAGCAGGGCTGCCGGGATTAGGACAGGCACCTATATGGATCCAGGTGCATACAAGGTGAGGACTTTAGCCGCTAGGCTACCACACTGGGCCCAGAAGTGCTTTTTAAAAATTTAGCACAGCTTAAAATAAGCTTTATAGGGCGTACTCCTGAGTGAGGTGCGCTGATCTGGCACAGACAGCAGGCTAGGGAAATCTCACCTGGGAAAACAGAAGTGTCACTTTTATCAGGGGACTGTAACAAGAAACAGAAATGGAGTTTGGGCAGTGGGGGACAAAGGAATGTGCTGTATATGGTGTTTTGGAGTGCTGTCTGTTCCCTGAAGTCTCGGTGAATCCATAGGTCATTGCTTGGCTGAGGTGGGGGCGGCATTCTCCGGCCCGGCCTATCAGCCACCTTTCTCAGCTTCCCCCTGGGCTGCCTTTCACGTACCCCAGCGGGGCCTTACAGTCCCAAATATATTATTAAAAAATAAACTGTTTTGTAGGCACTGACAGATGCTTGAGACATAAAGTGAGACAAAGTAAGACATTTAAAAATTATCTTAATAGAAGTGAAAATAAGATATTCTGTAAATTCAGAGCAAATTATTCTTTATAGATTTGAGTCTATGAAGATTATCTGGGCAGCTTGCTGAGACATATTCTATGTTAAAGACAGTGATCATGTCAGCCCAGGGGCACCTCTACAAGTTTTAAATGCTCATTTACACAACAGCGAATGGACTCCAAGTTGTTTCTGAAAGTAAAATGTGTACCTTTATTTAACCTAAATATATCTTCATTTGTCTAAATAGTTATTGGGTGATTCAATTCATTTGCTCTTCTATTTATCTGACAATTACCGTATATACTTTATATAGATTACTCCTTTTCAACAAAATGACATTTCACTGTAAGGCAACAGTGAGCACAATTTATATTCTTCAATTATTGAAAGGGCACCTCATGATCTAGTTACAAGACCTCAGGGACATCATAATAAATTTCAAACATCATAATGATGTATAAGTGATGTGTAAGGAATTGATTTAACCACTCTTGTGATTTTAGAAGAAAATCAGTTTGCTTCTTTATTATTTGGTCATATGCTTAAAAATATGGCACATAAAATTATAAACACTTCAAATACAATGCCCGTGGTTCATTCATTTAAATCATTACTCTTTTTTTCCTCATGTAAACTGACGTTCTTTAAGATTAGTTTTATGTATTTGAATTGCAGAGTGACAGAAAGGAAGGTATAGACAAAAATAAAGCTCTCGATCATCCACTGGCTCACTCTACAAATGGTTCCAACAGGCAGATCTGTGCCAGGCTAAAACCAGGTTGTCACACATGAGCAGCAGGAATGTAAGAACTTGGAGCAGACATATTAGCAGGGAGTTGATTCAGAAACAGAATATCCAACACCCAAATCAGCTGCCCAATGTGCCACCAAAATGCCCTCAAAATGACCTTGTTGAAATTCTTCCTATCATTAAGGAAGATTTTGCAACCTTCTGGGAAGCTTCTTCCGTTTTTCCTCAATTTCAAATAACCACATTCAAAGCATAGCAACTGTGAATTCTGTGTTAAATAAAGTGATCATGTCATAAACCTGATTACTCATCTCAAATTTTAGTATGTGCACGATTACTTCCATATCTACACAGTTTTATCTGAAGAGTTATCACATAGAAAAGGAGAAACACAGTGAGGAGTTGAATTTAGCAAAAGCAAGCCCTATGCGGTGCCTTGAATGCAGATGCTAGATGCCATCACAACACAGTCTTGGGTCAGAATAGTCCTGGGAGCCAGAATTGTTGCACAGCAAATGGACGTGTAGCCTATGCTACCAAACATCCCCTATAGATGCAAGTTTGAATTCCATCTCCTCCACTTCCAACCCAGCTCCCTGCTTGTGAACTAGAAAAGCAGCAAAGGATGGCCTGAGAGTATGACCTTTACCACCATAGTGGGAGACCTGAATGAAGCTCCTGGTTTTTAGTAGCCATTTCTAGTTGCCATTTCATGTCTCTCTCTCTTTGTAACTCTTCCAAATAAATAAATGAATCTTAAAAAAAAAAAACTACAAACAACAACCTCTCACACTAACTGGAGATATTGACATAAAATCCCCACGCTTGGGTCCACTTGCCCAAAAGCAGAAAGAAAGTCATTGGCATTGGGATAGTGGCAGAAAGTAGCTTATTTATTTGCAAAGATTGAAGTAAGAAGGGCAGCAATCACTTAATTCCTAGGCTTCCTGAGAAACCTGTTGTGGAGATAACTGTATATTTATATTTGGGCTGAGAGGTGCATGTTCAATTCCTGTGCAGGTTCCTGGCTGGTCAGAAGTACTTATGTCCTTCCTCTGGTCCTTTATGAATGAAAAATGGATTTCATTTAGTCTGTGTGCTATATGCAGGAGGTAGTTGCTTCCTACCCTGGGCCAGAATTTCAACGAAAGGAAAATTTGTGAGTGGATACTAATCATTTGAATAGGTATTGGCCAAGTTCCCTGATTCAACTATACCACTATCTTTTTTAAAATTAAGTTTATTCATTTTGTTATTTATGATACAGCTCCATAAGCTCTGGGATTTCCCTTCTCCCCTCCCCGAACCTTCACCTTCCCCCACTGATGTTCCCTATATCATTACAATAGTATACTCTTTCATAAACACTCATAATGCATCACTTTTTATGCAGTAAATTGCCTTAGCTAATGCTAGAGGACAAGAAAGGCAACCTTGAGCAAGAGGTGGGAATCTTGGTCCCAGTGATATCTAACTTATGCTGTAGTGATGCTTGAAGGGATTGCATTTCAATCCCTCTGTTGTTTATCACACCTCAATATTGAGGGAATTATGGAAACAAAATGTCTCTGGCTAAATCATGCAAAGTGGGGTATTTCAGGATTAGAGAAGGTCTTCTGCCTCAGAACTGGGCCCAGTTAGTCCATGTAAAGCTTTATCTTGGAGATGTATCATCATTCTACAGCAACATGAAGGACCAGAAAATACTAGCATTTGAACACCTATAATGAAAGCCACTAAGATTAATAGTTTTCCATCTTAATATTCCAGTCCCAACTAAGAATACTAATGTAAGGCACAGTATGCTATCTGACACAGCACTAATCTGAGTGTAAGAATTTTGGATAGTTAGTATTTCCAGAAGTATCAGGGGTGCATAAACACTCTGTTTTATTGAGAACACAGGTTCCCACCTTAGGTAGTTGAAAGGACATCTAAAGCCATATGGTTTTGAAGAACAGCTTTCCTCAATAAGAGGTCTCAGTAAGGCAAAATGGGCTTCAGTCCTGGGGCTATATGCAGGTAATAATTACTTTTTTTCTTGACATAGAGTTTCTGGAAAACAAACCCCTCAAATCAAGACCAAATGTCAATGTGCTATCTACTGGAGAAAAAAAAAAGAATGACCACACAATTCAGGATTAGAGTCTTATGGTGTCAGCTGCATCATCCTCTTAACTCAGTGAGTTCATTTAGTTAACCAAAAGTCAGGTCAAAGGCGCTTTTGGCCTATGAATGGAGGCTGGAAGACTTGGCAGACCAGGACCTGCTGGTATTTAGCATCTGTACCTAAGACATTGTAGGTGCTCAGCTTCAAGAATTAGAATAGACTTCTGCACAAGACTTCAAAAGCAGAGAAGAGTTGAGTGAAGTACTGAAAGAAGAAAATCAACAACCTGCAACTACACACTCAATGAAAGTGTATTTCTAAAGTGAATAAACACCACTGAACATCTTGATGGCAAAAATCCAAAATGTTTGTAACACTGAATATTGTTCAGGATGCGGAGCAACAGGAATTCTCATTCATTGCTGGTATGAATCCAAAATGGCACAGTTATTTTAGATGACAACTGGACAGGTTATTTAAAACCAAACTGAACATATTCTTGCCATATGAAATTAATGCATTACATTCATTGATATGCACTCAAATGAGTAAAATATTTTGTCCACATAAGTGTCTACAAATGGATATTCATAGCATCTTGATTCATAGTTTTAAAGATGTTGAAGTACCTAGAACAGAAATGTCATTCAGTAGATAAATACATAAATAAACCGTAATGCATATCCATATCCTGTACAAATGCAAACACACATAACGAAACTGAACTGATCAGTGATTGCTGAGGGTTAGTACAGGGAAGGATGAATCGTCAGAATACAAAAGATATTTAAGACAGTGACACTCTCAGACATGATGTTATAATACAGTCATGCATCTGTCCAAGCTCAAAAAATGTACCAACAGTGAGCCCTAATTTGATTTACACACTTTAGATGATAATGATGTGTCAAACAAGGAGCCTGTGTTGCGGCATGTTAGGCTAAGCTACCATCTGCAACATTGGCGTCACATGTGGGTACAGGTTAAATTCCTGGCTGCTCCACTTCTGATCTAGCTCCCCACTGATGGTCTGAGAAAAGCTGTAGAGAATGGTCCAAGTCCTTGGTGCCCTGCTACCTACATGGGAGATCTGGATGATCCTGGCTTCAGGCTTGGGACTTACAATGGAGGAAGAGTATGGAAATTTACCCAGTTTCTTGGATTCCAGGTGGAACAGATTTTGAAGTTGCAATTTACATTCCAGAGCTCTCCATAGGTAAGAAGGAAACCTGGGCTTGCCTGAAATGTTACTTTTACTTGACTTCTATTTCCTCTACTGTCTTCTTATACTGCAACATGTTTTCAAAAAGTTCATGAAAAATGTATATTATGAAAAAGCAGTCCACAAATTTCAATTTGGGGAGGGTATGAAAATAAACTAATATTTCAAATATATTTTCCTAAACTTTTTTTAAAAAAGGATTTATTTATTTTTATTGCAAAGTTAGGTATACAGAGAGGAGGAAAGACATAGGGGAAGATCTTCTGTCCACTGATTCACTCTCCAAGCAGCTGCAACAGCCGGAGCTGAGCAGATCTGAAGCCAGAATCCTGGAGCCTCTTCCAGGTCTCCCATGTAGGTAGAGGGTCCCAAGGTTTTAGGCTGTCTTCAATTCCTTTCCAAGCTACAAGCAGGGAGCTGGATGGGAAGCAGGGCTGCTGGATTTAGAACCAGCACCCATATGGGATCCCAGCGCATGCAGGGCGAGGACTTTAGCCACTAGGCTACTGTGCTTGGTCCTTTCCTAAACTTTCTAAGGTTCCCTTGTATTTCCCATGTGAGTGTTTTCATAAATTGTGACTTCTGTTATAGCTACTGTCTCCTGGCCCAAATTCTAAATGAATTCTGGTTTTTGTTTATGCACAATAAAATTTTAGAACCAATCGTCTGAGTCATGAACACTAAGTCTGAATCGCTAAGGGTGAGTCTAAAACAGGTTCCTGCTAATATATTTTGTGTTGCTGTAATGAATACATGAGAGTAGATAATGTATGAAGATTAGACATTTATTTCTTACAGTTTTTTTTAAAGATTTGTTTTTATTACAAAGTCACATATACAGAGAGGAGGAGAAACAGAGAGGAAAATTTTCCGTCTGATGATTCACTCCCTAGGTGACCACAATGGACGGTGCTGCGCCGATCCAAAGCCAGGAGCCAAGAACTTCCTCCAGGTCTCCCACACGGTGCAGAGTCCCAAGGATTTGGGCCGTCCACAACTGCTTTCCCAGGCCACAAGCAGGGAGCTGGATGGGAGTGGAGCTGCCGGAATTAAAACTGGGGCCCATATGGGATCCCAGTGCATTCAAGGCGGGGATTTTAGTCGCTAGACCATGACGCCTGGCCCCGTTTCTTACAGTTTTGAAGGCTAGAAAATATTAGAGAATTTACCTATTTCACCCAAACTGTACAATTTGTGCAAAGAACAGTCTATACTATTCTATTATCAGCTTTTTAATGTCTTTGGGATCACTAGCAATGATATCTTTCAGTTATGATATTAATAATGTGTTCCTTTTTTTTTTCCTTTTGGTTGAATAACCTGGGAGAAAGAGAACTGACAAACTAACTTTTGGTGTTGTTTATTTTTTTATTGCCTATTTTGAATTTCATGATTTCTGCTCCTATTTTTGCATTTTTCTCCTTTTCTTTTTGATGGCTGCCCACGGCACTGGAGACAGGGGCTGGTCTGCTCTGGATCCAGCATGTCTCCTAGGCTTCAGCCCAGAACAGGAGGGGCCACAGGATCCAGTTATGTCACCGACCTGGCGGGATTCCAGTTGACATCTGAATGGACATTCCTTACATAGTTGAGGCAAACACAGCCCCTTTGCCTGCCCACGTGTCTATAGGGGGTATAATACTCCTCCACACGTATCTCAGCTGCCCTTTTCACCTCCCTCTTCCTTCCCCTCTGTGTAAAGGGGGCCCGGGAGTGGATTTTCCAATAAAGTTTCCATTACAACTCTGAACAACTTGCTGATATTATTCCACCAGTGGACGGGCAGTCGGTGGTCATCATTTAACACTTTTAGGGCTTAAATTGTTCTTTTCTGTTTTTCCAAAGAAGAAATGCAAATAATGGATTTTTCTAATATATACATTAGTATTATAAACTTCTCTCTAACCTTTGCTTTCCGTATTCCAAATTTTGATTGATTAAGGTTTCATTTCCCTTACTTCAAAATATTGTTCATTGGAGTGGGCATTGGACACAATGGTGAGATGCCAATTGGGATGCCCCCATCCCATAGTCACATTGTTGGATTTGAGTTTAGTTCCATGCTGGATTCCAGATTCGTGCTAATGTGCACTTTGGCAAGTAGTAGATGATGGTGTAAATACTTGGGTGCATGGGTGAGACCCATACTGACTTTCTAGCTCTCAGCATCAGCCTGTCCCCCTGGTGTTAGAGTTGGTGAATGAACCAGGAGATAGAGGAGCTCTTTGTCTCTGCCTTTTAAATCGATCAATATTTTTATGAATAACAAAATATTATTAATTTTTCCTGATGCTGTTTGCTTGGACTGATGACATGTAAAATATGTATTGTTCAATCTCTAGATATTTATGGAATGCCCATTTTTTCTGTTATTGATTTCACTGCAAGTCTGAGACCATAATTTTATGTGCTATTCCTTTTAATTTGTTGAGGTGTGTTTTACGGCCCAGAATGTGATGAATTTTGTGAATGATTCGTCAATCTTGAGAATTATGTGTATTCTATGGGTGGAGTAACCTATGAATATCAATTAGATAATTGATCAATCACCATATGTGGGTCAACTACACTCTCAAACTGATTTTCTGCTGCTTGATCAACACTGAAAGAAATATATTGAGGTTTCCAAATACAATAGGCAATTTGTCTATTTATTTTTAAAATTGTATAAGTTTTTCCTAATATATTTTGTTACTCTGTTATTAGGTACATTAAAGAACATTATATACTTAGAGCATTTACTTCTTTATAATCACACAATGTCCCTTTATATCCCTGATAATAATATTAGCATTATGATAGCTGAATTTACCATGTCTGTATTTCTTTTCATTATACTTGTATTTTATTTCCCTCTTTTGTATTTTGTTTTTTTTCCCTCTTTTCAACTTTGCCTCTGTTCAACTTTGAATAATTCTGATTCTATTTTATCATTAATTACACTGAAAATCTACCTATATTTTCAAAAATATTATTCCATTTCACAATGCAGCTACTTTATAATGGTCTTATAAATTTCTGCTTCCTGGTATAGATTTCACTGCTTTCATTTATTTCAGTTATTAATGTGCCATGATGTTTCAGTTATTGTTATTTTCATTAATTTAAAAGAGCAGTTCCATTTTAGATGAATTAGGAAATTAAAATATTATTTTACTTTGCTTTTTGTTCTTCCAGTGTTTTTCTTTCTTTAAATAGTTGCATTTTTTTTACTTGTATTATTTTGCTTGTCTCTATGAAAATTATATTAATATTTATTGCAGGACAAATATGGTGGTGATGAACCACATCTTTTAAAAATTGCCTTTTTTTGGGAACAGTTTTGAGTAGAAATTATGGAAGGTTCTCTGCCTCATACACATTCTTTTCCATTATCAGTAATGTAATGGACTGATACAATTGTTTTCATTGATGAGTCTATTTCTTAAAAATGCATTTATTATTATTTTTTTTTGAAAAAGACAGACATACAAAGAGAAGGAGAGGCTGAAAGATCTTTCATCTGTTGGTTCACTCCCCAAGTGACAACAACTGCCAGAGCTGAGCTGATCTGAAACCAGGAACCAGGAGCTTCTTCCAGGTCTCCCACTTGGACTCAGGGTCCCAAGGCTTTGGGCCATCTTCTATAGCTTTCTCAAGCCACAAGCAGGCTGCTGGGTGGGAATTGGAGGAGCTGGGACAAAAATCGTTACTCAAATGGGATCTTGGCACTTGCAAGGTCAGGATTTAGCCACTGACCTGTAGTGTAAGCCCAAGCCTATTTATTTTAAAGATTTATTTGGCATTTTAAAGTCAGAGTTAGAGACAGGGAGAGATAGAAGAAATCTTCCATCTGCTGGCTGACTTTCTAGAGAGCCCCAAACTGCCAGGATCTCTGACTCTGCAGATACTCAAGCATGTGGGAGCCAGTGGTTTCAATGAACTTACTCCTTCTCTGAGACTTTTATTTACTATTCCTTATAGAGAATTTGTACACATGCGGGGAGAAGAGTAATTTAAGATGACCTGGACAAGGCATCAATTTTGACTTCAGAGCAGCTGTGGAAATATTTTGAGTTACATCGTTTTTATTTATATTTGATTTGCTCAAAATAGTCATCTGTAGATATGATTTACATGGCACTGGTCCTTTTTCAAAGAGAAAAATGCTGTCACAGCAAAATCAGATCAGGCAGTCTGAAATAGAATGGAGGTGATCTTTGGAATCAGATCCAAAAATGCCTTCTGCAACTTGATAGTGAAGGAAACAAAGCTCAAGCAGGTCCTGGAAGGGTAAAATCATCTGCCTACCTAAATCTGTATTCATCCTTCACCTGTTCACTCATGAAAATATGAATCATAAGCCACTTTTGGGTGGAATCAGTGACTCATATCTGCCTTTTTAATGGCCCCCCCCACGTCTCCCCTCAGTCAATTGCTATTATTTATGTTTTGCATCCAGTTTAGCAAAGGTTAAGGGGGTGAGAAAAGAACTAAAAACCCCATGCACCTAAGACATGCCATTGAGGAGTATACTCTGTAATATCAAATTTTATATAGTTTTCTCTCAATGTATTTAAAATTGTCAACATTGTGTTTGCTAGACTAATAAGATGTATTTCTAAATATGTGCTTTATAAAGAAGATAAATATAATCTGAAATTCTAGAGAAACAATTATGGATGGAATATAGGATGGAGTAAATTAAGCTAGGAAAACAGAGTCTTCAAATATAACATGCTCTTCATAGGATCTGGTTAGGAAACAACATTCTATATGAACTTGATGTCTATTACACATATATTTGAGGAAATGAACATATGGGAAAAATCATTACTAGATTGAAATTGACTATTGGCATACATGTGACTAAAAATGGAGGATAACAATGAAGGGAAATGGTGAATCATCCCAAATCAGCATTTTACGTAAAGACATAAGAAATCCTTACAGTTTTAAATTTACTGGATTCTATTCAAACTATATCACAATGCTGATGAATACTTTATGCAAACCTAATTGCTGAAAGCATTTTGTCTGAAATTTTTTACCTGAAAGATAAATGATTAAAGTAATGTGTTCAGTGTGGTGGCCTAGAAGGTAAAGTCCTGGCCTTGCACATGCTGGGATCCCATATGGGCGCTGATTCTAGGTTCTAATCCTGGCAGCTCCACTTCCCATCCAGCTCCCTGCCTGTGGCCTAGAAAAGCAGTTGAGGACGGCCCAAAGCCTTGGGATCCTGCACCTGCACGGGAGACCTGGAAGAGGCTCCACGCTCCTGGTTTTGGATTAGCTCAGCTCTGGCCGTTGCGACTGCTTGGGGAGTGAAATCTTCAGATGGAAGATCTTCCTCTCTGTTTCTTCTCCTATCTCTATATCTGCCTTTCCAATAAAAAAAAATCTAAAAAAGATTAACTACTATGTTCCCCATGGTCATTTTGGGGAAATGAATTGCGCAAGTGTATGTGAATAGTGGTGTAAATGTGCAGATATTTCAAATTGAATAGCATCATAGGAATATAAAATTAAATTTGCCACAGATAGCTGGTATTTTCTAAAGTCTAGTCAATTATTTCCCCGGGGAAAATCTTTCTCAGTGAACATGTATTCTCAATTTCATGCTCACTTTTACTCAACGCTGGAAATAAAGGCAAATTTCATTTTATCAAATTGCAATAGGGCCAATCTATAAGCAGGTGCTCTTAAACCTCTCCACACCAGCGTGATCTCTTATTCTTTCCATCTGCTGTAATGGTTTATTTTCACAACAGGCAATCCTAACTTGGGCCATTCTCTCTCAAAATCGCCACATTGACGTCTCATCTAGCACACCTGTGATATTAACTTGGATTCCCCACTGTGTCGGCACCATACAAGTTAGTCGATAGGAATCTTCTGTTCCATTTGCCACTTTTGTTGGTCAGTGTTAACTAATATATTGATGCTTTTGCTTTTAAAAAATCACTCTCTTGGGAGTTTTGCTACCAATCTTCAAGAGCAATTCCCCTGTGGTAAATTGCTCGAATTGAGTTTCTGACTTGAATTTGTGAAAGCCCTATAAGAGTACAAATACTCTATGAGGTCATTTCCAAACACGGTGAAATTGACATGCCCCAGACACACATTTCCACATGTGTTAAAATAGCACTTTCCTCTAGCTCTGAATGTACTTGTTTCTCCAGTGTTTTTTTAACAACAAAATCATTTGACATTGCTGCTTCCTCTAACTCCCATCTTGCTGCTCTACATTGCCCTGAAATCTGTTCACAATTTCTCACTGTGTGAACTTCAGTTCCCAAAACTTCACACTCTGTTGATACGGAATACACTTCACATATGCCACCTACCAGAATTTTATACTTCACATTATTTTGTATGTGTGACTACTTAATTAAAATATGTATCTCCTTCTAAGTGTTGACATTATGTGCAACCAGGATAAAGGGACCGTGCATGGCAGATAGAGGATAATCAGATATTTGTTAAATGCATAGTGAATGAACACCTTCTTATAGGAACTAACTATACTCAGGTTACTTGTCTTTACTAAGTACAAGTTTCATAAGTTACTTCTTCTAATCTCAAAATTTCCCAGAGCTGTTTTGTTGAAGGTGATTTCAATGATCCTCCCATATCAACAGGGTGTAAGTTCCAAGACCCTCAGTAGAGGTCTGAAACCATAGGTAGTAAGAAATGCTATGCAGACTTTGTGTTTTAAACAGTATGGACATACTTATGATCAAATTTATTAAAACTTAGACACAGACTATACTGTGACAATAACTTTTGTAGAAGAGATATAATAGCAAAAATTATTTTCCATATTCATGATTTCTCCAGTAGCTTTGTTGTTAATCTAGTTGTTAGCATCCTCAGCATTTTTTTTGTAAAAAAATCATTATAGTCAACAAACTTAACTTTCTTTAAAAAGTACTTTACAGCTTCTCATTGGCCTACCTGAATTACATGCATCACTATTGGGGACATTAGAGTAAATCACTAGAGGAATACCTTTTAAGATAGGAAAGATGTATTCTTATTGCTTCTCACATAGTAAACACTGACATATTATTTCTGCACAGTTATAAAACATTGTGGCTATACACAAAAGATTTTGCAATATCTTTTTAAGTGAACACATGACTGTTAGAATAAATGTGAGATACTCTGTTAACCACTGCATGCGCTCCTCCTTGTTCATACATACATATGAGTATGTATTCTAGAGCTAATCAAATCTTCTTGATTATCTTAGACAGAGCATCTGCATACCAGGTTACGATGTAACAATCAAGCAACAGATTGATTTTTTAAAATGGCCTAATGAAGTGCATCAGAACTTGCCAAGGAGTTTTCCAACCAAAAGAAGCTTCTTTAGAGAATAAAGAAACGAGGTAGACAAAACAAGTCTGCACAAAGTGCAACATTCTTGATGTGACAAAAGGAAAGTCTTATCTTTTTGCCTTTTGAAGAGGTGTTTGGGGTCTCCAAATTGGCTCACAAGAGTAGGCAGACCTGTGAATGCACCAACAAAGAATAGAGGTAGAAGTTTAACGCTTGACAAATGTACCCTGAATCTTAATTTCAGCAGAAGTGCTAGGTAGCACCTGCTAAGATCCCTTTCATTTATGCTGCAGTTGTTCAGAAGGGGACCTTTCCTTTCATGTCTTTAATAAAACTGTAACTCCTGGGGTTGTTTGTGGTTTTTGGGATCTAGCACTGAGAAAATTTTGTTACCATATTTCATCAGAGCCTTTCCTAATTGAGCTAGATTAGTATCTTATCTGATCTTCAGTTTGTGAATCAAAGATACAAGAAATAAGGAAATATCTTTCATATAGCATTTCAAATGGACTGGACTTTAAAGCATTCTTAGGTACTATGAGGAGGGCAAAGGGCAATAAATTAATCCATGTTTCTGTGGTCTATCAACATAAATTAGGCAGCATTTTCTTATGACTGTGATTAGCCTTTTCAACATTGCCTATTCCCATGAGGCATAGAGATAAGAAGATCTCCTTAGAGCAGTAGCTACCTTAAATTATTGTAGACACAACAAGTGTTCGTTGTCACTCTGGACTGACTTTGGATGGCCAAGGCAAGGAATTATTTTCCGTGCCAGGGTTTTGGACATTTCTTGCACCTTTTCTTTTTAATTAGAGGAACTTTTCAGAGTATAATACAGCCTGCCACTTTTCTCATGAGAAAAAAAAAGTCTAATTGCATAAACATTTGCACATAGAGAACTTCTGAACACTTCTATTGCTTTTCACAATGGAAGTCAACTTCTATAATAATATTAAATTAAGAGTCTCTTTAATTAGCTATGTCTCAACATTTCTCAGCTTGTATAGTGAGAAAATATTGCAGAGAAAAAATAACTTGCTCCCAGTTATATCAGTTTAAGATATTCCTAATTTTTAAGCTTGCATGCTAGCAATATGTACATGGATCCATAACATCGGAAGACCAATCTGGCCTCAGCATAACCCCATCTATGTTTACGCATATGACTTACATCAGTGTCTTTGATGTAATTTTGTGCCTTAGAAGGAAGGAAAAAGGGAGGTAAAAAGGAAGGAAGGAAGGAAATGAAGCATCATATTTTGAGAACTGTATTCATGTACTACCTTGAATTTATTCTCTTTGTACAAATAAAACATTGACAAGAGAAAATATAAGAAAGGGACTGGCACAGTGGCTCAACAGGATAACTGCAGCTCAGCTCTGGCTGCTGCAGCCATTTGGGAGTAAATCAACACATGGAAGATCTTTCTGTGTCTTCTTCTCTCTGTAAATCTGCCTTTCTAAATTAAAAAAAAACTTAAAAAAATGAAAGAAGACATAATGAAGCAAAAAGAAATAAAGAGAGAGAATGTGTGTGAGGAAAGAAAGAAGGAAGAAAAGACGAAGAAAAGAAGAAATTGGGTTAAACATAATGACATGGTGATTGCAAAGGTGTTCAGTACAGAAACAATAATCAGAAAGGCTATTGAGTGTCAAATTAAGCCAATTATATGAAAATGCGAAGTGAATACTAAATGTACTAGGAAATAACTAGTCACAGTTATACATTTTAAATATAAGCACTTATAATGCTATTTGGGAATTATTCCTCAAGAAAGCTGGACTAAAGTAAAATAGAAATAAAGAGGCCACACGGCAAGGAGAAACAAGAAACTGAATGTCCCAACAACCTGCATCGGTCTTAGGAAATAAATCTTGCCTGAGAAAGAGTGTAGAAGAACTTTGTTGATTATAGTTTTGACTCACTTCACTGCTAAATTTCAGATCTTTGTGATTTATATGGGTGAGAGGTTTTCTTTATGGAGAAACTTTAAGGAGCATGCTTCACAATATTCATGTTCTCCCTGAACGATAAAGGAGGGTAAGTCAAGTATACACAAGTATAGACAAAAGCGTTGACCTCTTTAAATGCATCTTTTCACAAAGCATTATGCTTTTTCATGATTTATTACTATTTAATAAAGCTGAAAAAAATATATAAAAGGTAGCAATTGGAAACGTACATTCTTGCAAAACAACATTTGAGAAGCTAGTCTGAAAAGTATTTCCTAGTCCTTCAATTATGATTCAGCAAGAATTCAAAATAAATTAGTTAAAACATAATTCACTTTTTAATCTCATACATCTAAATAACACGTTCTTTCTGGCAATGGTTATCATCAAGAATGAAGTTCTAGCACCCAGCTGTGATGAGGATTTCTACCATACTGCAAAGGGCAGATTGTAACAATGCCAGCTCCCTGAATCAGCAGCCCACAGAGTCCAACCCATTGCATCTTTTGTAAATTCATTGTAACAAAGGACGGTTCAGCATGTGTTATTCATAGAAAGGAAGAATATATAACAAGATCAGTGTATGTCAGTCTACCTTAGTCAGTGATCCATCCACACGGGGGGACTGACTGAATACATGTTTTTCCTGCAGGTGAAGCCCCGTCTGCAGGAGCAGATGTACTGGTGAGGCTAGCCAGGTATCCCTTTGGACACAGGCTTAATCAGTACAAAAGTCCATCACGTACAGAGAACAGGGACAGATTGCTCCTCACTTCTAGAGCCTGGCCAGCTCAGGACAGCTCAGGCACATGTCCTCCATATAAAGAAATATTCCAGGTCTGAGACAATGGATGAATTATCCTGGGGTATGGCAACAGATTCATCAATGCAAGCCTCCACAAGAAGACACAATTTCTAATTTCATCATAGGCATGTTTCTGGTGCAAAGTTAACTAGGTAGCATATTGTTATTTTTTTCATTGTAGTAAAATTGTCTCAAAAATTCTAATTAATTTGTTGTTCTATTCATTATATTTTGATGAACAGGTCATACTTGCACTTTTTTGTGAGATACGTATTTCAACACATATACAAGCATACACCAATCAAACAAGGCAATTAGCTTTACCATTTTCATATCTTTTCTTTGTTTGGGGCCTGTCAGATTCTCTGTTGAAATTTTGAATGCAAAATGTAATACTTTATTGTGTGCTAGAGTCAGCTCACTGTGCTATGGAACACTAGAACTTGTTACTTCTGTTTGATTGTGCTTTGGGACCCATTATCCAATCATTATGTTGCTTTCTTCCAGCCACTACAACCTTAATAGTAACTATCCTAAGTTCAGATTCACTGTTTTGAATTTTTGCGTTCCACAGACGAAACAGAACACGCGGTAGTTGTCTTTATGCCTGGTTTATTTTACTTATCGTAGCAACACTGAATTGCTGGCTATATGTGTATTGTTGTACAACACGTCTCTGAAACTGTTTCAATTTGTGTGATATCAATTTCACTCCCATTACAGGATAAACTCCAATTTCTCCCTCACTTCAGTCTCTGATGATCACCATTCTATCTCCTGTTTCCATGAGGCTGGATACTTTAGATGCTTTTATGGAGTATCAAATGGAGTCATTAAATGCTTATATTCTAGTCATTAGTTTCATTAGTAAGTATTCTATACTTAACCTATGCTGTGGCATGTATTTTCTTTCTTAAGGGTGAACATTATTCCATAGTATGTGTATACCACATTTTCTTTATTCATTCATCTAATGTATATTCAGGTTGCTTCCATGTTTTTGGCTATTGCAAAAAATTTTCAATGACTAGAGATGCATACTTATCTCTTTGGTAGTGCATTTTTAATACTTTTGAATATGCAATAAATGAGATTGTTGAGTCATATCATAGGCATTTTTTAATTTTTCAAGTAAACTTCATACCGTTTTTCACAGTGATTACACCATTTAATAATTTCATGGACAGTACATAAAGGTTCTAACTTTGTGCCATCCTTGTCCACACTTATAATTTCCTATTTTAATAGTGTCTGTCTAAATGAACATCAAGTAGTATTTCATGTCATTTTGATCTGCATTCCTTTTGTGACTGGTGAAATTGAACATCTCTTTTTTCAGATATTTGTTAGCCAGTTGTTTATCTTCTTTGGATAAGCATCCATTCAAATCATTTGTGCATTTATTAATTTGCCCTGCATCTACTTTTGCCCTGCACCCACATGATAGACCTGGAGGAAGCTCCTGGCTTCTGATCAGCTCCACCCCTACTATTGAAGCCTTTTGGGGAGCGCACCAGTGGATGGAACATATTTCTCTTTGTCTCTACTCCCTATGGATCTGCCTTTGCAATAAAAATAAATAAATCTTTTAAAAAGAATAAAATGTATTTTGAGGAAAAGTTGTATGAGATTATGGAGGTTGAGAAGTTGCACTGTCTATCAGTTGGAGGCCCAGGAAAGGTGGGTGTGTCATTTATATCCAATCCCAGGGGCTGTAAACTGCCAGTAGTGCTGGTTACATTTTGAGTCCACAGGTCTGATAACCAGAAACACCAATTTCTGAGGGCATGACCCAGCTCAGAGAAATCAAAATTGAGCCTTCCTCCATTTCCCCCCAAGCTTTCAGTATACTGAGGGCCCCTCACATGTATTAATGAAAGTGACTTTCTTAATTCAATCTTTTGTCAGTTCAAATAGCAATCTGTTCCAGAAACAAGCTCATAATCATACTCAGAAATAAGATTTTGCCTGTTATCTGGGCACCTATCTGTTCTCTAGGCATATGTAGCTCACTCAAACTAACACATAAAATTAACCATAATAATGTCCTTTGTTGTCTCTATGGCATTTTTAAAATTTAAAATGTACTTAGTATAGTCACTTCTGCTTTTTTGGGGGGGGGATCACTAATTGTATATAATCTTCTTCCATTTTTCACTTTCAGGGTGTCTTTATGTTTACATCTGAGTCTCTTTCTTTTAAGAATTATTGACTTGAAAGGCAAATGTAGAGAGAGAAGAGAGACACAGAGACATATTCCATCTGCTGGTTCACTCCCTGAATGGTCATAAGGCCCGGAGCTATACCAGTCTGAGGACAGGAGCTTAGAACTTCTTCCAGCTGTCCCACAAAGGTTCAGGGTCCAGGTTTACTGGGCCAACTTTCACTGCTTTCCCAGACACATTAGCAGGGAGCTGTATTAGGAGTGGGTATTAGGAGTAGCTGTATTAGGAGTAGGTATGTGAAACAGTGCTCATATGGAATGCTGACATCACAAGTAGAGGATTAATCTACTATGCCACAGCACTGGCTACTAAGATGAGTCTCTTCTACAAAGAATAAAATTACATTCTTTGGGAACCTGTACCTGGAATCTGATTCTTAGCTAAATTAGCCCTGAAGGAATAAGCAAATGTTAGAGTCACTAAAAACTATTGAAATAGATCTTTTAGACTGAAGAAAATTAGGAGAAGCAACCCTTGCTGCAGTTCTACTTATTTTGTCTTTCTTTAATTCAGTTCAGTGTGAACATGAATTCCCAAAGTTTTTCATTAACCTACTGAAAACCAACCTTTCTCTCGTATGCTATGCATAATAGGCTGAATATTAGTTATTTAATGATCAAACATGTTTTAGGAACATGATTTAATATATTCTTATATGTTAAAGGCACTCAAAAGTTTAGTGTTTTCAAATTTATTGTGGGTTTCTTTTTTGACATAACAACTTTAAACACTCTAGCAAACCTGTGCTCCACAGTGGGAACTATAGTAAACACTAATCTGTTATTTTATTGAAAAGCAATCTATATATTAAGCAGCCAATTTCGCATGGCTAATTGATCATGATGCTTTGGAATTTGAAGTGAAATTATGACATTTCAGTTACTATAGAGCATAGTATCCAGAGAGAAATGGGAAATTCAGCTATAATCAAATGAAATAAGAATGAAAGAAAAGTGTGCAAGAGTGTTTGTGTGCATGGCTTTTGTAGGGCTTTAGATAATACTATGGATATTTTATCAACTGTCTTTTTATAGCACCCTTAGATAAATCTTGGAGGATAAAACTAAAGTCCAATTCAGGGACTGATCTATGGGAACGGTGGCACTGAATTGCACATACACTTATTTTGCATTATGAGAGAATAAAGTAGTACATACACATTTGTTTTGTAGATATGTACAACTTAGAATATGTAAATTGCAAAAGTATTTAACTCATTGGTTGAGTAATCTTTGAAACAAATATTCTGAAAATCTAACTTATTAAACAAATTAAGCATTTTTCCTAATGACATGGGGTGTACAACTAGCAGTATGACACTGTCATTCACCTTTTCGGATCAGTTATTCCTTTAGAGAACTTAAGGTTCAATGTTGCCATATACGTAATTTTGGTTTACATGAAATTCTGAATTGATGGGTTTCAGTTTCTCTGAAAAAGCTTTTATTTCCCCTTAATGTGGATTTTAATTTTCCCTTAAAATGTGGTTTTCTTGCAGATAAGCATTTCAGTTCTGTGAGGGGAATGGGAAAATGTTGCAGAAGTGGGAGTGGGGTAGAAGTGTTGTCACAATTAAACCAAGTACTTTGGTATCACCAAATTCCAGTACCAGATTCAAATCTGACTAGCCATCACTTGAGATAACTAATCAAAGTTGTTTCCTTCCTTCCCCATCTACACTCTAAAATAACTCTATTGTCTCATATATGTATTAAGATCAACGCTAAATGTGAGGGAATGTTTCAGGTCAGCAGCAGATTGAGAGCTCTAACTAGGACACATGTGAACATTAAGTATCTAAAAAGGCAGAGAGATAGAGACAGATAATTCTTCTTTTTATTAATTCCTTCCCTAAGTAGGAAGCCATAGTGTCAAAACTAAATATGGGGCCCAATGCGGTAGCCTAGTGGCCAAAATCCTCACCTTGCACCCACCAGGATCCCATGTAGGTGCCAGTTTGAGTCCTGGCTACTCCACTTCCTATCCAGCTCCCTGCCTGTGGTATATGAAGGCAGTCAAGGATAGCTCATTAGCTTAGCTCTAACCATTGGGGCCACTTGCAGAGTGTACCACCAGACAGAAAATCTTTTCCTTCCCTTCTCTCTGCAAATTCACTTTTCCAATAAAAGTATATAAATCTTAAAAAAAAATCTGGGTTTCCCATGTGAGTTGTATCAACTCAAATATTTGAGTCATCACCCAATGCATCACAGGATACACAATAGCAGGAAACTGGAGTCAGAAGCAAAGTCATGACTTGAACCCACAAACCCCAATATGGGATGTAGGCATTCCAGTTAACATCATACTATACCTTGTGAAGTCGGCATTTGTAATACATCCACTTAGAAATTGAAAACCACATCTTAAAGTTGTTAAAATATTTTATAATATATTTGCTTCATTTTTACTCACTGAATGGTTAAATATAGCATCAGGTTTAAATTGATTTAAATGTTGAAATAAGAAAGGTCTAAAACTATTTAAAATATACAGAACATTTTGCATGGTATGAATTTATCTGTATTTCTGTTGTTGAAGAAGTCATCCGGGCAAGGCTATCTTATTGTAGTCTGTTCTATACTTTAATTTTTAATTTACTTTTTAGCAAGTTTTAAAATGTAACAATTTTGCTGGCCAGTGTAGTCACAGGAGGATTGAGCTGCGGCCTTTTATTCCAGCATCCCAAATCAAAAAACTGGTTTGAATCCCAGCTGCTCCGCTTCTGTTCCAGCTCTCTGCTAATGTGCCTGGAATGGCAATGGATAATGGTCCAATACTTGGGCCTCTGACACTCATGGAGAAGACTGGTGAATTATCTGGCTTCAGTTTAGACTAGCACCAGCTGTGCTGTCCATGTGCAGAGAGAACCAGAAGATGTGAGATTTTCCTGTTCGTCTTTTCCTCTGTCTCTCTGATTCACTGCCTTTCAAAATTAATTAATTGTTAAAAATGAAAGTAAAATGCTTAGCATCGTTCCATATCATATGTAGATATTATATAAATACACATATAAGAGTATTAATATTATGATTGTGAGAGATTCATGATAATGATCATAAAATAAGAAAAGGAAGATATATATTTTTTATGGACATGGTACAGCTCAGAAAATCAAAGTGAATGCTAACTTAAAGAACAATGAATATGGAGATGTACCTTCTCTCATCCAAAGTCATATACTCGTTGAATTTAATTGGGAAAAACCCAGGTTGCTTGGATTCCAAAATTAGTACTCTTGGTGGTAAAACATAAGGAATCCACGTAAATGATTGCTACTTCATGTTTTTATAACATCGAATAGGGAGAGTGCTTTGCTCTGTATCAGCTTGTATATACATTTTGGTTACATTCATATCACTTACCATGAGCATTTGTGTATAAATTTTGGGAACTCCATTGGATGAGTTAGGTTGTTAAAACATTTACAGATATTCTAGAAATACTTAATACCTTGAGTGATTTTTTTTTCAAAGATTTCTATAATGCCTAGGAAACTGCTGTTGAAAAACAAAGGAAAAATTAAAATCATAGCCAGTGCTTGCCAGCTTCTATGTTCATACATTGCATCAATTTAAAAGGTCAATGTCATTGTTTCTCGGCCTTTTGGCTAAGATCAAGTGTGAAAGGTTAGTGTTCTATAATGTACATTCAGTTTTCCCATAAAGTGCCAAGTTCACGCCACAAAAAAAAAAAATCAAGTTCTTTCTCAATGTCGTGAAAGGCCAAGATACAAAAAAAAGTCAAAATCTCAACTGTTTCAGTGGGACCTTTGTTCTGATTTCAATTAAATTGCTATCTGCCAAGGAACACCAAAACAAACTTGCACATTATAAATTGCCTGAAGAAAAGAGTTTATTACACTTTGGATAGAATAATTTATACATGAAATATCCATGCTAATGATATGATTTTCAGCTACATTTAATAAGTAGATTTTTTGCTTTTATGCAGCACTTGCATTATCATCAGTTAGTGGCATAAATTCAGCTAACTATTGCAGGTGCATACATAGCTCTCCTGATTTAGGAGAGAGTAAATATTTTGTTCAAAGAACAGAATAAAATAGACTTCTTATGAATATGTTTTAAAAACATACACGTATTCTGTTAGTCTGTTCTAAAGTTGTAAAACTAAATCTGGAAGCTTTCACTCTTCCAGACAGCAACTCTCACCTGCTCCGCCCAGAGTAAATTTTTCCTTTCACATTTTCCCCTCCCATTTGGTATTTTAAAAGTGCAACAAGAAAAGCTTAACAGCAAATCAAATCAGACCTTTCACTTCAAACAGACCTAGTAGATTGAACTGAAATATACGCTAGAAGAGTATATACGCAATATACGCAAGGACAGAAACAGGAGCAACAAGCTACTCCTTTAGGGGAAATCAGTGGCAACTTCTTTCTATGAACCGTGGGCTTGTCAATATAATTTTCTCACAATTGAAGATACATCACAAAATGGGAACTTTATTTGGATTCTTTTATGGAAGGCTATGGGAGGCATTTTACTGTAGGAATTTTGGCATAGAGTAGATAACACGATGTCATCGGAAGCATGATGAGCAAAAGATGTGGAAACTATTAATACCAGAAAAGCGCAGTGTTCTTCATAAGTTTGCCCAGTTACTCTTTAATGCTGTGATTGAGTAAATTACTAAGCAATGTTTTATAGAATTCTTATTTGCTTACTGCTAAGAACTTGTCACATCTGAATATTTTGCTTTACTTACAGAGTAAAGACAATGGTCTGAACCTGGAATCATGAGCATTTATTAGCAACAGCTTTATATATATAAAATGTAACAAATATGTTAGTTCAACTTTTGTGGTGTTCTGTGCTATATGTCTCTGCTGCTTTGATTTATGATTTGTGCAGTACATTCCAAATTGAATTTTTTTGCTCTTTTCAGAAACCAAATGTTGTTATTCTCATCAAATGCTACATTATAAAACAGCTTTGAATTTCAGAAAAATACTGCTTCAGACAGCCTGGGGAAAGAAGCAGCATTCATATCATTTAAATCCCTCCAAAATAAGCAGGGTTTAATTCAAACGTAATTTGAATGAAGAAAATGTATGGACATTTGAAGAAAATGTTGACTGTAAATGGGCTTTTTACATTTTTTTTTCTGCATACAAACTTCTACCCAGAAATCATGCAACTCACTTATGTGATCAGTTTGGTCCCAAATAAACACCACCAGAGAATCGGCACAGTGGCATAGCAAGCTAAACCTCCGTCTGTGGCATCAGCATTTCTCATAGGCATTGGTTTGACTTCTGGCAGCTCGGTTTCCTATCCAGTTCCCTGTTAATAACCTGGGAAAGCAGAGGATGGCTCATGTATTTTGACCCCTGCACCCACATCAGAGACAGGGAAGAAGATCCTGGTTCCTGGCTTCTAACACGCCTCTGGCCAATCTAGCCATTTGGGGAGTGAAAGAGTGAATGGACTGTCTCTCCTTCTCTCTCAAAAATTCTACCTTTCAATGAAATAAATGAATAAATCTTAAAAGAAACCAACCATTAGACAAAGTAAAAATTCTGCTGTGATAATTTAAAAAATTAGATTTATGATTAGATATTTCAGTGAATAAATTTTCATTTACCCCAAAGCAAAAGTGTATAACTTGAACATTCATTTTTATTTCTGTATTACATGAATGAAATAACTTAAAAGCAGTACAGCAGACTATTGATCATCTCAAATGCCCTAACATGGAAAAGGTAGGAATAAATTTATTCATGTACAGGAAATGAGTGAATACATACTTGGTAAAATTATTTCAATTGATTTCCAGAACATTAATAAAAAGATACTCCAATATATTTTTTTGTAAATGTTTTGTCAAAAATAGTAGAATAGTACAATAATAAATGTTTTACCCTGATAATTCAGTCCATATTTTTCCAGACAATCACTAACTATTAGGACCAGGTTTTGATAAATTATGCTTCTCTTGATGATCTCAATTGTTACTACTGTTTTTTGTCTTTTTGGTCTATTATATTAATTTAAAAAACATTTTTTGGTTGTTGTTGTTGTTGAAAAGGCAGATTTACAGAGAGAGAAGGAGAGCCAGAGAGAGCTTCCATTTAGTAGTTCACTCTCCAAATGGTCACAAGGGCTGGAGCTGAGCCATTCCAAAGCCAGGAGCCTCTTAGAAGTCTGCCACTTGGGTGCAGGGTCCCAAGGTTTTGGGTCGTCCTCCACTGCTTTTCTAGGCCACAAGCAGGGAGCTAGATGGGAAGTGGAACAACTGGGACATGAACTGGCATTTATGTGGGATGCCAGAACTGAACAGCTTGAGTAAATGAATGACAGGGGTTGTGAATCAGATGTCTCTCTGTTGGTTGTTGGTTAGCAAGAGGAGAAAGCAAGAATTGAAAACATGACAAGGGTTGGAGTTGTACACATCATTATGAAGCCATGGTTGACTTAACACAGATCCAGAAAATTACATTAGAAAAATCTATAGGTATGAGCACATGTGATGGTTAATTTTATACTGGATTAAGGAATACCTAGAAACCTGGAAAGGCACTATGTTGAGTTTGTCAGAGAGGGTATTTCCAAATAAGATTAGCACATAAATCTGGGTGCAGTAAGAGAGAAGGCTTGGCTTTATGTGTGCAGGTATAAGGAATGACCTGAGCATCTGGACAGATTATATGGGAAGGTGATGCAGACTCTTACTAAAAGAGCTCGGACATGTTTGATTTCTGTCTTGGATGTTAGTTGCTAGGCTTGCAATCCAGAACTTACACCTTTGGATCTCTTATTAGAACTCTCTTTTGGCCTTGAACTGGAACTCACATCTTTGTCTTCTCTCCTAGATTCATAAGATGAATTATACTCAGATGTAATTTGTTGTTATTTATAGTATTGGGGAGTATTATGCAAATAAGTCCACATTATTGTTTAAATTGGTAGGTAAAGTGACGTGGATGCTCAACCTAAAATACCGTACATGACCACAGTGTCTTCAGCTAGGACCTGCTGAGCAGGCCTGGGAATTCACGCATGGGCTTGGGTACCAGGTGGGTGAGGTGGAGGTTGGGTCCCAGGCTGGCATGTTGGCATGGCATGCCAATGGACTATGCAGGATTAGTTGACTATAGATATATGAAAGTCTTAAACAGCCAAAGCTCCCATTGAACTTCACGAAAAACAAGAACAAAAAATATTGTAATCTTTGCATGTTCCTACTTGGTTTTTAAAAAGATTTATTTATTTATTTATTTATTTATTTATTTTTATTAGGAAGGAAGATTTACAAAGAGAAAGAGAGACAGAAAGATCTTTCATCTGCTGGTACACTCCCCAAATGGAGCTGATCTGAAGCCAAGAGCCAGTAGCTTCTTCCAGGTCTCCCGTGTGGGTACAGGATCCCAAGGTTTTGGCCCATTCTCCACTGTTTTCCCAGGCCATAAACAGAGAGCTAGATGGGAAGTGAAACAATAGGGACATGAACCAACACCCATAAGGGATTTTAGCACTTGCCATGGAAGGATTAGTCAAATGGGTCATTGCGCAACTCCCGTGTGCTGACTTTTGTAGTTGGTTGCCAACTTATCTCCTTAGCTAAATAGTTGTATAAGGAGCAGTGCTAGAGTGGGAGAGAATGCTTGTTTGTAACCAGTCTCCAGAGTTATCCCACCATTAAGCCAGACTTTATGTAATATTAGTTTTACAATGACACAGTCATTCTTAACTCAGTTATTCAGCAAGATACCAACTGCAAGCACTGCATGAGGCTAAATACTCTCATTTGTTCTTATGAAAGTGTCACGTCATCAAAGAGTTTCGTTATTGGCTTGAAGAAGAAAGAGCACCACGTCCAGAGCAACAGCAAGGCATGTCATTAAAAGCATCCAAAACTGTTGGGTGGAAAAGCTAGAGACCGAGCAAAAGTGAACACTCCAATTTAATTACTTTGCTTCAAAAACTTCTAAATTAACAGCTTACTAGTAATTAACAGCTAAATTCTGCTACTTTTGGAATTCCAAAAGCAGTGTTGAAAGGTAGTGAATAGAATTGTGATTGGAGGTTGTAAGGGCTGTAATAAACATGAAATTAGTGATCTTTCTAATCAGAATATGCAGATTCTGAGACTCATTTGACAAAAATGAGATAAACAGTTAACCTCTAGTTTTAGTACATCATAAATTATGTAAGGATATGGAGTTAGCAGAGCATCAAGCTAAAGCATCATGCTTAAACTAAATTAAGACTTGCAAACAAGCAATTGTGGATAAGAAATGCAGTTAACACAAAAGAAAATGTAGAAGGAGAATGATACTTTTTCTAAAACATATTCTGTTAGTTGGGCTATTTTATTAAATAACATCCACAGCAGGCTCTTCATGCGGAAGAAAAGCTTATTTTGGCTCATAATTGTGAGATTCATTATTCAGCATCAAAGGGATCTATGAGTTTGCCATTTGATGGAGATTAGCAATGATGTAGTGGGTTTGAAGAAATAGTAACATGGTGAACCAGGAAACAGAGATATAACCCTGAATTTGAGCTCTACCTAAATCCCATGCTTCAACATGTTTTATGCTAACAAATTTCACAGGTTAGAAGTTTACTACCTTCTCTCCACATGAAGGAGGTGACATGAAAAAAAAAACAAATGTATATGGTGGAATGTGATACCATTTTCTAAATAGGTAAAGGCCTAACCATGTACAGAAAGTACCCCAGAGAAACGTACATCATTCCACCTCTACCCATATCAATGGAAGGTCAAGCACGTTGGCACTGAATTTTAGAATATGGGCTGATTTCTTTTTGAGGAGTGCTACTCTCATTGTAATCTCAGAGGTTTTTTTTTTTTTGAAAACACACAATCAATAAAACGTATTTGTAATTAAGAAATGACAGCAGAGGCATCCCAGTAAAAAATGCTACTTTGTCTCATCCTCCTCTCTGTTCTATCACATAAATAATGTGATTTATCCATGACAGAAAAACTGACACTGATAAAAGTCTCTATATCTCTTCGTGAAAGGCTGGGAATGTAAGCAAAATCAGCCAAGGACTCCGCTACAGCTTGAGAACCATGATGGATAAAGTTCTTACTGGGGACAGCCTGATGCCCGGAAGCAGCCCAGCAGTTCTCCAAAAGATTGACCATGAATGGCGTCTTATGGCAGATATATCCCATACTATGAAGTGCTTCAGACACAAGGCAATAATCAAGTATATTTTCTTTCCAACTATAATTTTTCTAATAGTAAGAAGATGCAACATGAGAATGGTGTTGTTTGGCTAAATCGTTTTTTTCTTAACATTTGAAATATTGGTAACATTTGGAATATAGCATTCTATTAAAGGAAGCTGAAAACATATAACAGCTAAAATAACGATTATGCATGTAGAAATTCAACCAAAATTCAGTGAGTGGAAAACATAATCAGTAATATTGTTCACTATCCAGAAAAGCAGATAATAATCTTTGGAAAAACTGGTTTTTACATTCTCATAGTCAATAAAATCATGCAATAAGACATAAAACAAACTTTGGAAATATTTATGCTGAGTCTGCCACTTGGTAAACATAATGTGCTGAATAATGTAAGACTTTTATCATAATGTTTTCTGAAATCCCTAATTTATAAGAAATATGGAGAAAGCAACACAATTAATTCTAGACTGGAGCATACTTGAAGAGATGAGATAACTTTTCCAGTGATAAATGTTATAAAAATATACTTTTTGATGATTATTGATAGTTATTACATTTCTTTCATAGATTGATTTAGAAAGAATTGGCATATTCTATTCAGCAACATGTTCATGTATCTCAATTATTCAGGCCCATTTACATTTGTTTAAGACAATCTATTTTCTTTTTATAGAACTGCCACAAGCTTGTTGGATTTACATTAGGAAGCTTATATATTGTATACTGAGATAAGACTCCAGGAGCAAACAAAGTTAACCAAGGTTGTAAAAAAATCAAAATTTATTAACTAGTGTGAATAAAAAATGGAAAGGTCAGGAATAGTGCTGGCCTCTGAAAAGAATTTATCCAAATTGTCTCACACCACAGTTTCTCTAATACAGACAATTACCTCTCTCTCTCTCTCTCTCTCTCTCTCTCTCTCTCTCTCACACACACACACACACAAATACACATCACAAAAAGGAACTTTATCACTTTTATTCTATTTTTATTATATTAATATGCTAATTCCTTTTATTTTCAGCATTTTTATCATATATATTTACTAATCACATTTTGTACTGTTAAATTTATTGATTGCAAATCACACATTTATATTTCAAAGAGAATCTGAAAATAAATCTTTAAAATTAAAGCATAAGGCAGCGGTATTAGCTGGATGGCTGATTAGAGATCTATAGGTCCTCAGCCTGCCATGACAACATTAATAGGAGACATTTGGTAAAATAATCTTATTGGAAATGTATAAAGCAAAGCCAATACTCAATTTCTAAAGATAGCAGGAAATTTTGTGACATTTTTGCCTGCTCTTACCGCATACTTCTGTCTGGTCCACTGCAGTATGATCCAAAGAAATTAACAGTAAAATTCCCAATTCCTTCCATCAAAACAGAAATATCAAGGCAAATATTATTTTGAATGTCATTTCAGTAAAACTAAGGGTTACATTTATGAAAAAAAAAAATAAACACACTTGACAAATGTATCCAGGCCAAGGGAGAGAAAAAGCTAAAATAAATTCAGAAATGAAAGAGGAGCTAAACTGATATCACAGAAATACAAAGCAGCATAACAGATATAAAGGGAACTTATAAATAGACAAATTGGACAACCTAAAGAAATTCATAAATTCCTTGATAATATACAATCATTGAGAACAAATCTTACCAAAACATAAATTCTGAGAAGATCAATATTGTAAGGAGACTTAATCAGTAATAAAAGGTTTCCCATCAAGGAATAACCCAGAACCGAATGGATTCAATGTTTAATTATACCAAAAATTGAAAGAATCAACATCAATATTCTTTAAACTCTTTAAACTCTTTGAATACATTGGAAGTGAGGAAGCACTTCTAATCTTCTATATATATTTTTGAAAATGGTAGAGTGAGGCAATATGTTCTTTTAAAGTTTTATCAGTAATTGCCTCTGACTCAAACACACATGACTATTTTCAATTTCTTCCTATTACATTTGGTTTTCTAAATGTGTGATTTTGTTACTTTAGAAGTATGAAGAAGATAAAAATTATCAGGAAAAGACACTTCATAAAATGTGTGTCTATAATTACAATCCTTTCAAAATGTTTAGGAAAGCTTTATATAAAATACAATTTAACAATAACTTCTGATTAGTTTCTAGCTCTATTGAAATTGCTGTCAGCTAAGTTCATACGATGTTGTCTCTTAATACCCTGACAAAGCAATTAAATAATTCTCTTTGCACTTACATCTTTTGATGAACTAACTGCAGTATTTTTCTATAACATGTTATTTTAAATTTGAGAGTAGGAGGAGTAAGGAAATGAATAATAAAAAAATGGAAGAGGAAGGCCTGGTCTGGTAGAATAGCAGCTAAAGTCCTTGCCTTACACTTGCCGGGATTCCATATGTGTGCCAGTTCTAACCCTGGTAGCCCCACTTTCCATCCAGCTCCTTGTTTGTGGCCTGGGAAAGCAGTCAAAGATGGCCCAAAGCCTTGGGACCCTGCACCCATGTGGGTGACCCAGAGGAGGCTCCAGGATCCTGGCTTTGAATTGGTGCAGCTCCTGCCATTGCAGGCACTTGGGGAGTAAATCATCAGACAGAAGATCTTCCTCTCTCTCTCCTTTTCTCTGTATATCTGACTTTGCAATAAAAATAAATAAATCTTTTTTAAAAAGGAACAGGAGAACTTCTAATTTTTTGTATATCTTTATATAGTGTCTGTTTATTTCCTCAAAATAGTCAATAATTAATTAATAAAAAATTAATGCCTGTACCTTAGAATCATCCTAAAATGACTTACTTTCCAAATTATATACACTCAAGTTCTATGGAGAAAGTTAAAATGTATTTTATCTTTCTTTAACCTTTGCACCAAGGTTGCAACCAATTTAAGATGCAGTAAAGTTAATACATAATTTAAGCACCACACTAGAAGGCATTAACAATAATAATCGGATAGTTATTTATTACCTAGTAAAATATTTGTACAATAAACTTGATGGGAATTGCTGAAACAGCCACTATAATCCCCTTGACAAAGTCAGGCTCACCACTCACACAGAAAAAGTTTACATGGGACTATAATTACAATGTACATGATATTATTAAGCAACTTTATATACCTCTTAAAATTGAATATATTTTGAATTTGAATGTAATAGCAGATTATTTTTGCTTAAGCAACACGATAAACACATTTAACTACTCTGCTGTATATAGTCCTTATCCATGATTCTATAAAAAACACATGCATTTAAAATGTTTTAAATCTTATTTATTTCGGAGGGTAACACACATACACATACACACACATGCGTGCTCACGGTGACAGAGCTTCCATCTGGTCCAGAGCTGGAGGCAGGAACTTTATTCAAGTTTTTCAAATAGATGGCAAGCACCCCATTTCTGGGGCCATACTCACTGTCTCCTAGGTTCTGCATTAGTAAGAAGTTGGAATCACAGCCAGAGCAGGGTTTTGAGCCCAGGTATTCCAAAAACAGACACTGACATCTTGAATAGTGTTTTAACCGCTATGGTAAATGCCTTACTTCTTAAAGGGTGTTTTAACTAGCATAGAAATCCCCTGATGTGTATGCATACTTTTTCCCATATAATATTGCAAGAAAAACTGAGAGCCATTCAATACAGATCATTTCAACTTCAATTTTTACAACAATTATGTAGCTGAATATTTCTTCTGACTCTTCTGTTCTTACACATCTTGGGTTACATCTCTATTCCTATTTCTCTCTAATGTTACATCTTACATTTTTGCTTTTTCATTTTTCTCTGTTCTCTAAGCAGTTTATCACCAGTGTCATTTATAAAACTAAAATGATTTTTGAAACATTTTTTTCATTTTGACAGACTTAATTATTTTACTCATTTCAATGGAGATGTTATTTCAAGTGATATATTTTTCTTTCAGTACTCCCTCCTTTCAGCCGTTTGTATATACTCCTGAGCTTGATTCTGCTTCTAACTTATATTCCTTTCTTGAAGGGACCATATTTCCCTGTAATCTATTGAGGACGTGAAACTTTCTTCTGTAAAAATTTCTTCTGAATACTTCAGGAAGACGCCTATTTAAACATAGATGCTGTCTTTGAAACTGTGGGTTTGTATGCTTGCTCTTAATTCCTTTCAATTTTCCATAAATGTGAAGTGTTTGTTGTAGTAATTTATATTTTCTTCCTCTATTTCTTTCTTGAATGAAATGAGCTTTAGCTGCACTAATTTGGCAACCCTAGAGCTGCCTTTTATTTATTTAAATCATGGGTTAGTTACTGTCTAAAATCAGTATTGGAGGGCAAGTTGAGGTATAAGTTTTTCATTCCAACATCACATTCATCAGCAGCCAGTACAACATCAATGTTACGAAATGGTTTTCTATCACTCAGCCTGGTTTTCAGAGAAACAGCCAACTAAGTGGCAAGCTCTCAGGACCCTTGCTCACACAGTCCTTCTCATTATCTCCTGGCCGCACTCCACAAGAGAAACGTCTTTTTCTTTAGGGACTATTTCCCCTTGATCCTATTGTGTTATCTTTGGGTTATTGCGATTACTGATAGTTTTTAACATAGATTTTTTTTCTGCTTCTTGCCATTTTAGATAAAAGCTGTTTATGAGATGAAATCTTAAGAATTCATCACACAAGAAATTAAATCTTTTTCTTAATCCTCTTCCATATGCTTATAGTGAATGAAAATTTCTTCTAGAATCTAGTATTATCTGTGCCAACTTTCAATGCTGACATGAGATTTATATTAATCTGTGTGGTATTTAACAGGAAACTTATAAGAACTACTAATTGGGCATTATTTTATACTAGCTACTTTTATCTATGTCTTATTTGGTGATGCCTGATTTAATCCATAATTCCTAGAAGATAAGATTGAAGAAGTAAAATTGTTTATTAAGGCTCAAAATTTTCCTCTAATTTACTGTTACTTTTATAATTATTTTCAGTATTTCCTGGTTCTTTTACTGCTTACTAACTGTATTCAGTGTTTTCACAGATATTAGAATTTATGAATAGTCTCAAACTATAGTCCAATAAATTTTTTATGAAAAAATGCTCCAGTTCCCTGGCAATAAGGGAAATCCAAATTAAGACATCGATGAGGTACCACCTAACACCAGTAAGATTGGCCCACATAAACAAGAACACCAACGACACTTGCTGGTGGGGATGCGGGGGAAAGGGAACCCTACTCTACTGCTGGTGGAGCTGCAAATTGGTACAGCCTTTATGGAAATCAGTCTGGAGAACACTCAAACAACTCAAAATCAGCATACCATATGACCCAGCAATAGCACTCCTAGGAATATATCCAAAACACCTGTTTTACGACAAACCAACATGCATCCCTATGTTCATAGCAGAACAATCAATAATTGCAAAAACATGGAAGCAACCGAAATGCCCATCAGCAGAAGATTGGATAAGAAAACTTTGGTTCATCTACTCCATGGAATACTACTCAGCTATTAAAAAAAACAAAATGCAGTTCTTTGTGGCTAAATGGGCCCAACTGGAAACTATAATGCTAAGGGAAATGAGCAAATCCCAAAAGGTTAGATACCACATGTTTGCCTTGATTTAACTTGTAATTTTTGTTTGGTTGTTGGTTATTTTTTGAACCTGTCATTGATACTGTCTCAACCCAGATGTTTTGAAGAATTGAACTTGCATTATTTTTAACATATTGTTTACTCAATACTATGTCAATTAATTCCATAATGTTGTATATTGATGCTGAGGTTTTGTTGGGGCTTTTAACTGACCGGAACTTTACTCTGTTAGCTCTATCTTCAGACCAGAGAAGGTCTCCCCAAGAGGCCACTGAACTTATCTGGACAATAAGACGCTGGACTTTATGCTAGGTGTATGCTTGCAATGAAGAAATCTCAACTGAACTTGAACTATGGTTATGCAGCAAGGTGGAGGAATCCACTATGGGGGGAGGGGTATGGGAGGGGTGGGAGGAATCCCCAGTGCCTATAAAACTGTATCACATAATACAATGTTAATAACAATAAAAAAATTTTAAAAGGCAGAGTGACAGAGAGAGACCCATATATACATATGAACATACAGACACACATACATGTCTTTCACCCACTAATATACAATGATATACAATGTTGTATTTTAAAGTAAATATACATTGTATGATGTTTAAGTAAATTTAATTTACATGCCTATACTCATTTAGCACTTTCATAGTGAGAATACATAAAATCTAGTCTTAACGATTTTGAAATTAATGGCATTTTTATTGTAAGATCAAAGCTGCTATAGAATACATTTTGCATTCATAACAAACTGATATGTGCCAATTCCTTTTCTCTAATATTAGGTTTCTCATATGTGAATTTTTGCTTTAACTGGAACAGCCACCAATCAGTTTCACCTCTTATTTCCTCCTATTCTGTAATACTAAAATTTGGTCAGGTCCAAATCCTGTCAGACATGGAGGCCACTTGTCCATCAACTGAGTAGTGTCCTCAACTTGAGATTTCTGGAAAACAGTAAACATCTTAGAGGAGTCTCTTTCAGGTCTGGACATGAATGACATCTCACATGCGAAAGGTTCTTAAAGACATGACTAGGAGAACTAATAAATGTTAAACCTCCTATCTCTTCATGCAGAAAGTGAAGCACTGATTCAGTAGTTTCAGTAGGTCAAGGGTTGGGAAAGAGTTACCATTGGCAAATTACATATAAATTACTCTACTGGTTCAATAATAAATGTTGAAGAACTATGATTATGGTACCAAAAACTAAGCAAAGAAAACAGAGTGGAAGTGTGTATTATTGGGTTTTGCTCAAAGACCTGGACTCTGATCCTTACTAAACTTAGATACTTACTAAACATATGACTCTGCAATTTTCTCTCTTCTCTGAATGTCAGTATTTCCTCATCTGTAAAAAACAAAAAAAGTGTCCCGGTATCTGCTTCAAGGTCCATGAGACTTTAATGACGTGGCACACTTGAAAGGGCCTGGCACACAGTTGGTGTTTAACATACACTAGCTTCCTTGCTTAATGGCCATGACTAAACCACATGCTTGGAAAAAATCTAATAGCAGCAAAATGCCTGGAAACTGGACTAAGGTTTCTGCTTTGCTTCTGGCTACATTCCTTCCCCTCACTTGTTCCTTCTTCTCAGCCTTCTCTAAGATCATGAAAGCACTTCATTGATCATTTCTTCTCTAGTGATTTTAATACCAGCCATAATGAATTTTCAGTTTTTAAATATTTTATGTTCTTTAGGTCTCAGCTCCTGCTCTTTATTTTCCTTGAAACACCCACTTTTTACTCAACATTCTTCAATTAAGTTCAACAAGCCACAATGTTAGATTTTGATGCCCCCCATTTAAGTGCTGTGCCAGCCATTTCCTGTGTTGTAAAAAATATCATCTGCCCATTTTAACTGCCTGTGGATTTGTGTAAGTCTTCCCCTATAATGTAAATGCCCTGAATGCCAAGATTCATAACTACATTATTCACTGAGATTAGCACAGTGAGTTAGTGAATAGTGTTTGTTTCTTTCTTGGGTCATTCATGAGAAGATCATAAAGATAATGAAAAATATCATAATGCCTACCTAAGTTTATCCAACTGAATTTGTTAAATGGCAGATGTTTTTTCTTAATGTTTTTTGTACACATGCTTACACATTATCCACCCACAGTTGCAATGTTTATGAATAAGTAGCATTATTGAAAAGCTTCCACTTTTCTTGGGTTTTGACAAAATATTCCTGTCAAACTAAGAGATCCAATTATGCAGTATAAGAAAAAACACTACATTGGGTGTCAGAAATTCCAAGTGCTGGTCCTCCTTCTACAACCTATTATCAGGTAAGCTTAATTAAATCTTGCTCATGCTCTAAACACGTTTCTTAATCTGTGATAGATTATGTCACTTCTAATTAGTTCATAGGATTGAAAAAGAAGGTTTAACACTTTGAAAACACACAGTTTTATCATGAGAAGAATCTATGATATAAAATTGTGTTCCAGAATTTGGAAAAATTGCCCTATAGAAAAACAACCCCTTATATTAAAAATATACTTACAGGTACTGGTGGGATTTTTCAATTTTATTCTTTATGTTTCCATATATTTATAAAATAGAACATATTAGTGGATGAAAATATATGTCACATTGTTATCATTTAGGTATGTGCAAATGATACATATGGAAGCCACTTTTATGCAATTTTATTTTTAAATGTACATGATATTTACTTTTATATACTTGAAAAACAACAGATCAAATCTTCCATCTGTTGGTTCACTTTCCAAATGCCCACAGCAGCCAGGCTTGGTCAAGGACAAAGACAGCAGTCTAAAACCCCATTCTGGTCTCCCTTTTGGAAGGCAGGGGCCAAAGCATTTGAGCATCATCTGCTGCCTCCTAAGCACATTAACAGGAAACTGCATTAGAAGTAGAGGAAGGAGGCCCTTATATCAGCACTCTGATATATAATGTGGTCATCTCAAGTGGCAGCTTAACTCAGTGTGCCACAGAAACCGTTCCTATCTTGTTAAATTTTGTTTTACTTATTTGAGAGAGAGAGACAGAAACAGTAAGAGGGGGCTACTATCTGCTGGTTCACTTTTCAAAAGTCTACTGTGTGCACCACCTCAGCCAAGATAAATCAGTAGCGGGATATTCAATCCAGGTCTTGTGGATCACAGAAACCCAATAAGGAAATCCATATCTACCCTGTCCCCAAGGGTCTACATTAGCAAGAAGCTAATGTTAAGAGTTATAGCCAGGACTCTAAACCAGGATTTCCAATGTGAAATATCTTAACTGCTGGACTAACCACCACTAATGTGTGGTTTTAAGATGAAGCATTAAATATCATAATAAGATATGTTGTCATTTGAAAACTTGAATGTTTAAATTCTGATGTTTGTACAATAGATCAAATGCTTTGCTCTGATCTTTTAAATTAAATCATGTAGTAGAACATGCTTTTTAAAATTGCTTTACCATTGTCTACTTCCTTTGGGGAGGACCGTTGAAGGAATTTTAAAATTTCTGACTTTTGTACCTTAATCAAGCTAGCAAATCCTCACAAGATTATTTTCCAGTCCATGGACTTTTCATTTTCCTTTTTAGGATGCCATGAATATTTCCCCTGTACCTTAAATTATCATTGCATTCTGATGCTTAGACCCCTAAAAACCACTTTTATGAATGTGATTAATTTCTACGTGAAAATAACCAGTTTTAATTCTTATTCAGAATCTAACTACCTGAGGCAGGAAGAAATTGGCATTTCTTAAAGCTGAGATTTCCCAAACCTAATTTCATGCATCCTTGACAAAGCTTAAATAGCATCCAAATTCTAAATAAGATTTGAAATATGTACAAAAAAAGTCACATTTGTTATTTCATTCAAAAACACATTATCTCTCTAGCACCAGATATTTTAAAATAAGCCAAGTTCAAAAACATCTGCCAGGCTTTTTCACTCTTAAGAAATACAGCAGTAGCCCTTGTCAATGAAGAAATCCAGATGCCCTAAAGAAAGTGTTACTCATTGAGTCTTCAAAGATTTTTGTGAATCAGTAAAACTCTGAATAGAGTGACCTATTTTCACAGATTCAAAAGAAAACTAGTGAATGAAAGACTTATAATTCTATGCCACTTTTAAATTGGACATAACATTTTTTTAAATATCCATGTCACTCACTGTTTTGAGTTAAAATTATTGTGACTTCAGGTCTTATATAATGGCATGGCTCACCTTATAGTCCACTAAACACTGTCATTTTTATGTATGTTTTTCCATTGCCTAGAATACTCTTTATACTTGATCTAGGAAGGTCCTATAATTACCTCAAGCATCCTATTCCTTTGTGACAGAAAAATTCCCAGAATAAGTGCATATACTGTAGAAGACACGACTTGCTATAGTACATGGACAAAATAAGTCTGGGTTTGAGGAAGATAGAGAATATAGCATGGCATTTACAGACCCACTTTGGGGTTAAAATTGAGTGAAGTTTGATATATTAGGATGGAAGATAAGGGTATATTGGGGGAGACAACAGAATATTGGCAAAGGAGGTTTTTAAAAAAAGGGTGAAATTCCTTAAATCTAGAGAAATTCCCCAATTTCACCATGGATAAATGAAGTTGTAATGAAATTATGCATGGAGATAATCAAAGGATAATGTTTCTTTCAAGATCAACTTTTCTTCTTTAAAATTTCACTTCCTCTCCAGATTAGAGTTCTATCAAAAACACACTAATACATTGACTCTCATGTTTTTACAATTCTTTGGTGTGTGTGTGTGTGTGTGTGTGTGTGTGTGTGTGAGATACATATATGTGTGAAAGAGAGAGAAAAGGAGAAATTGACATCTTCTGGTTTGCTCTCCAAATGCCCACATGGGCAGGGCTGAAAGAACTTGACCCTGAATCCACAACCTAAGATCAGAATCTGGAGCTCCTGTATGGGTTGTATGGTATGAACCCTTGAACCCTCACTTTCTGCCTTTGGAGTCTGCATTTGGAAGAAGGTGGAATCTGGAATGGAATTGGGACTTGAATACAAGTTGTCAAATGCGGGATGTGCACTTTCTAACTGGAATTTAGCCATGCAACTTAATACCTGTTCCACTATCACGTTCTAATAGTCGAAGTTTTAAGAAATTCAATTGCAATAGTAATTGCATCAGTACAGAGTCTACCAAAAGAGTATTCTTGCTATGTGTTTGGTCAGATTAAGGAGAAAAATTTCCAAATGTAACAAATGTTATGATGTTACCAATTCTTTCATCCTATTGCTTTGATTCTGTGTTAGTGTATGTACACAGATGTCCTACCAGAATAACGTATCTTGTGATTGGTAACTCTCAAAAGTTGCTTTACTCATAAGGAACCAATTCTTTGAAAATACTAACCAGAAGCAATGAAACAAAAAAGAGTGTTTATGAAATCAAATTGTTTTTCCCTGCCCCTAAATTAGATTTTTCAAATTGCTAGAATGGTCAAGTTCCAATGATCACCGGATTCTAAAGTTTTAAAATAATTTTGTAAAGTTTATGTTTTATGGAAAATAAAATACTGTTGCATGTTATAGATTAGACTGAGTTTTCATGTTAATAAGTGAATTACAGTAAACATGATATATTTGGGGCAATAAAAGTCAAAGATCTCATGTAAAGTATTGCATTATTATCATTGTTAACAGAACTATACTCCATAAATAAATATCATAGCTTATTTTTCATCAAATGGCATAAATTAGGCATGTAATTTTTCTTAATCTATCACAGAGAAACCCTTTTCTATTTTGGTTTTCCTAGTTTGTGGAGGAGTTGTTACATAAGCTACAATGATCAATTCAGGTTTTTTTTTTTTTGTGAGGAATGAAGGGTTTCTTGGGATAATAGACTTTTAAAGTTAAATCTTGTAGAAACCTGCCTAAATATCATCAATTCACATTTTTTTCACACACACACACACAAACATGTACAGATATGTATCTATATCTAGATATGCTGGTTCAACTCCAGCCATGGTGACCATGAGAGCTCTCTCCTTCCCCCCCCCTTCTCATTCTCTCTCTGATTTACTTCTCTCTTTGTAGATTCTGCCTTTCAAGTAAAAGTAAATATTTTTTTAAAAGAAAACAATTTTCCATGAAATCTGGACTAAAATCTAATAGGTAAGTTTCCTCAATTACTTTCTCGTAAGATTTCTACATAAGGAACAATTGATTTAAGCACTGTTACTACAGATAGGGGCCCAGGCTAGCAAAATTTTATCTTTTTGAGGAAAGGTCAATCTATTTTCTATTAAAAATTTCAATTCATTGGACAAAGCATACTTATGTTACATAGAGTAATATGCTTTATTCAAAGAGCTGTGACTTAAATGTTAGTTTCGTTTTTTAAAATGTCGTTCTGAAAATATATGTGGATAGCTAAGTAGCATGACCAACACAAGTTGACACATATAATTGACTTTCTTGAAGAAAAGGTAGTCCATATTTTCCAGACAACTCCTGGGATATTAATGATCTTCTCAGTAGACTTTGGAGATGTTAAGATACTTCGGCTGCATGTAAGTGATGTGAGGCAGTTGTGACACTCCCAGCACTTGCCATGCTTACCTAGCATTTCAGAGTGTTGGTTTGAGTTCTGGTTTCTGTGCTTATGTTCCAACTTCCTGCTAATGTGCCTGGGAATGCGGCAGATGGTCCAAAGTGGTCATCTGGGTACTGAACAATTATTTGAGTATCTCGCTCTCTCCGTCTCTTGTCTCCCCACTTGCTTTTCTTTTTCTCTTTCACTATGCTGTTCAAACACATAAATGCTAAACAAAGGCCAATCTGAGGCCTTTTTAACGATTTATTTTTATTATTTTTTCATTGGAAAGGCAGATATACAGAGAGGAGAGACAGAGAGGAAGATCTTCCGTCCGATGATTCACTCCCCAAGTGAGCGCAACGGGCCAATACTATGCCGTTCCGAAGCCAGGAGCCTCTTCCGGGTCTCCCACGCTGGTGCAGGTTCCCAAAGCTTTGGGCCGTCCTGGACTGCTTTCCCAGGCCACAGGCAGGGAGCTGGAAGGGAAGCGGGGCTGCTGGGATTAGAACCGGCGCCCATATGGGATCCCGGGCGTGCAAGGCGAGGACCTTTAACCACTTGCGCCACCGCGCCGGGCCCAATCTGAGGCCTTTTATAGACAATCTGAGGCCTTATCATTTCATGTAACAGATAAGACACAGCATAAATGTAGGGAAGCTAATATAGTCAGAAAAATGGATAACAGAAGAGTTAAGGCAGCCATCATATGTCTGAAGGTAACCATGGGAAATTATCATGGTAGAGAGGTAATATTGCCAATCAGGTAAGCACATATAGCTGAGAGTTCAGAGAACTGTGTGACAGAACCAGGTGGAACAAAGAGCTGGAAAAGGAAAATCATCGGGCAAGGTGATCAAAGCTCCCTGAAGACTACTCGAGGGAAGCAGGAGCCACTCAGCCAAGGAAAACCTATGAAAAATGACCACAATTGCAACTGGAAGCACAAGAAAGTGAGCACAAGCAAGCTATGTGAAGACAAATGGACCTAATAGATATATACAGAATCTCCCATCACATGGACACTGAATGAACAATGGGTGAGAGAAGAAATTAAAGAAGAAATATAAAACTTCCTTAAAACTAACGAGAATTCAAGCACAGCATATCAAACCTATGAGATACTGCCAAGGCAGTATTAAGAGGTACGTTTAATCGTAATTGGTGCCTACATTAGCAAATAAGAATGAAACCAGATGAATGAGCTAAGTATACACTTGAACGAGCTAGAGAGATAGCAGCAAAATAATTCCAAAATAAACAGAAAAAAGAAATAATCAAAATAAGAGAAGACTAAAGATAAAAAAGAAGAATCGGGCCCGGCAGCACGGCCTAGCAGCTAACGTCCTCGCCTTGAATGCACTGGGATCCCATATGGTCGCCCTTTCAAATCCTGGCAGCCCCACTTTCCATCCAGCTCCCTGCTTGTGGTCTGGAAGGCAGTCGAGGATGGCCCAAAGCCTTGGGACCCTGCACCCATGTAGGAAACCTGGAAGAAGTTCCTAGCTCCTGGCTTCGGATCGGCACAGCACCGACCTTTGCGGTCACTTGAGGAGTGAATCATTGGACAGAAGATCTTCCTCTCTGTCTCTCCTACTCTCTGTATATCTGGCTTTCCAATAAAAATAAATAAATCTTAAAAAAAAAAGAAAAAAGAAGAATCAAAGGTGAAATGGGGACTATAACAACAGATACCACAGTCAGAGAATAATCAGAAATTACTACAAGCAGATATATGCCAACAAATAGGAAGTCTTTCTAGAAATGGATAGATTTCTAGACACATACCACCTTCCAAAACTGAGTCATGAAACAATAGAAAATCTAAATAAACCTATAACCAAGACAGAGATTGAATCAGTAATTAAATCGCTCCCAAGAAAGTAAAGCCCAGGCTCAGATGACTTCACTGCTGAATTCTACAAAGCATTTCAAGTAGAACTGACCCTGATTTTTCACAAACTATTCAAAACAATAGAAAAAAGGCAATCTTTCCAAAATCTTTCTATGAGCCAACATCACCTTAATACAGAAACCAGACAGTCACAACAGACAAAGAAAACTATAGACAGATATCCTTGATCAACATAGACAGTAAAATTTTCAACAAAATAGCCAACAGAATACAAAAATACATGAGACAGATCATTCACCTGGACCAAGTGGGAATTATTCCTACCATGCAGGGTTGGTTTAATACACACAAATCTATAAATGTAATACACCACATTATGAAACTGAAGAACCAAAATCATGATAGTCTCAATCGATGCAGAGAAATAATTTTATAAAATCTAATATCACTTAATGTTAAAAACCCTAAACAAGATATGTATAGAAGCAACATTCCACAACATAATGAAAGCAATTTATGAAAAACCCAGTACCAGTGTCATACTGAACAAGAAAAGATTGGAAATTTTCCCAATAAGATCTGTAAGTAGACAAGGATGTCCAGTACTGCCACTGCTATTTAATATAGTAATGGACATACTAGCAAGAGCTATGAGGGAAGAAAAAGAAATTAAATGTATTTGAACTGGAAAAGAGGATGTCAAACTATCTCTGCAGACGACATGATTCTAGATGTAGGAGAACAAAAAGACTCAATAAAGAGGCTACTAGAACTGATAAGGGAGATTGATAAGTGGCAGAATACAAAAGAAATGAATGCAAATTAATGACCCTAGTATATACAAACTCCAGGACTAAAAAAGAACTAGTCAGTTTAATACCATTCAAAATAACAACAACAACAATAACAACAACAACAACAAAAAAACCTTAAATACCTTGGAATATATCTAACTAAAGATGTGGATGATCTCTATGGGGAAAATTACAAAATATTGAAAAAAGCAATAGAAGACTTTAAAAAGTGGAGAAATATCCCATACTCCTAGATAGGCAGAGTCAAGATCATCAAAATGTCCATATCACCAAAGTGATATACACATTCAACGTGGTCCCACTCATACTACCAAGAACATTCTTCACAGAGCTGGAAAAATGATACAAAAATTCATGTGGAAACACAAGAGACCATGTATAGACAAAACTGTTTTGAGAGTAAGAGTCTAGCTGGAGTGATCACAGTTCCAGATCTTAGTTCATATAATAAGAGGGTAATAATCAAAACAACCTGATACCGGTACAGAAATACATAGGAAGGTCAATGGAGCAAATTAGAATCACTAGAAGAGAGCCCACACATTACAGTCATCTAATCTTTCACAAGAGAACAGATAATCACCCAGGGAATAAAGATGATCTCTTCAACAAATGCTGTTGAAGCCTACAGAAGTAAGAAACAAGAACCTCACTTTTCACCATACACAAAGACCAAATCTAAATGGATAAAGGACCTAAACTTACACTCAAAAACTATGAAACTAATAGAAGGAAATATAGGAAATACTCTACAAGATATAGGTGTAGGCAGACTTCCTAAAAAAAAAAATCATTGAAAGCACAAGCAATCAAAACTAAAATAAAATGGGACTACATCAAGCTACAGAGCTTCTGCACAGCAATGAAAACAATCAACAAAATAAGAAAATCTTTGCACACTACACAACAGATAGGGAGTTAATGTCCAGGATATAAAAAGAATTCCAGAAACAAAACAAGAACAAAATGAGCAAACCAGTTAAAAAATGGACTAAGAAATTGAGCAGACGTTTTTTAAAGGAACAAAACTAAATGGCTAACAAAGCATCAGCAAAAATTTCAAGCTCCCTAGCTATAACGGAAATTCAAATAAAAACCACATTGATGCTTAACTCCAGTGAGAATGGCCCATATACAGAAAATTAACAATGACACCTGCTGGTGAGGCTGTGGAGTAAAAGGTACCTTACTCCACTGCTGGTGGGATTGCTGAATGATGCAACCACAATGGAAGTAGGATGGAGAATTCTCAGGCAACTGAAAAATCAACCACATATGGCCCAGCAATCTCACTCCTTGGAATATATCTAAAGGAATATACAGTATGAATATCTAGATCCAATGCAGTAAGCATCTCTATATCCAAATCAAAGACGGACTCCAAATGAAAATGTTATATGTCCTGACAATAGGACAGCAGAATCTGCCATTATCCATGCTTAACAATGTCAGGATACAGAATGATGGACTTATGACTATTCATAATGGTCTCTACACATTGCAGTAATAAAGGGGAACTCAGTGGGGGAGTGGGTCGGAGATTTGGGGAGGAGAAGCAGAAATCCCAGAGCATAAAATAATAACAATAATAACAATAAAAGGAGACATGAAAAAATACTAATAAGATATATATATACATATACATATATAAAACATATATTATGATAAATTTAGATTTTTTCTACTATTAGTCAATTTCCACCAAAAATAATTTTGACTACTGTATATATTTGGAGGCAACATTCAAAAAACCTCCAAACTAATAAATCATATGCTGTTTATTACATTAGAAAAAAGAAAATTAACATGATAGTTCAAAATGGCCAAAAATTGTACCTTCAAATTATTATTTGCATTTTGGCAGCATTGCACATATTTGACAAAATGTTCTCATTTGTAAGTGAACTTTCATCTCTCACTATGATTCATATAAAGGTAATGTGCATTAGATCAAATCATTCCAACAGAGAAGGACTTTAAGTGTCATTTCAGGTAAGGAGATAAATGAAGGAAATTTGTAATGAGCAGAACAGTCTCCAAGGGACTTACTGCACTCTGGAGAGTTTTAATCTGCTTTCACAGGAAAAGTTAACACCCAGATAGCTCTTACTTATATTTGTCACCTAAACCTCCCCCTTTTTTTTTTCTGTGAAGGGTTCAAGGTGATAGTATCTTTGTTTCATTTCAGAGAATATAGGACATCTTTTGTGAGAATTTTATCGATATTATGAAGAGCAAACATGTATTGAATACTTTAGTTGTAGCACAAAGGCCAAGTGCTTAACACTCAACAGTAGAAGTCACAATCCTTTTTTCTATAAGAAGAAATCTCTTTAGAATAATTTTTCTTAGTGAAAGAATATTCCCAGATTTTCTATTCAAAATATCCGAGTTTAAAAACTAAATTACTTTCCACTATATTTCATGAACTTCTGTCTAACTGATGGGAACATTGAGGGGAGTTGGTAAGCAAGCTTGGAAGAAAACAAAAACTTATCCCACAACAACCTTTACAACTTTATGTTTAATTAAACCTTATATCTTTTCAGGTTAATCAAAATTACAGTCAAAATAAGTTAGCAATTTAGTGGGTTAAATATCATTTCCTATTGATACAACTGTTTTATTCTATGTTAACTGATAAACTTCTACAGGATTTCCAAGTTATCATCTGTTCTCCTTCTACATAACTTAGCACTGGAGTTTAGAATGCAAATATTGTTAAAGCCTTGGCAAAAAAATATGATAAAATTTCAGAAGATGGAACAAAATGCCCTATCTCTTTACAGTAGAGATAACTGAACTATTCCCATGGGTCTGTATTTATTACTGACAATTGCTATATCATTATTAACAAAATGAAAAAAAATTAAAACTACTGATCTCTTTAGAATCATAGTATTAAATGTAAAGAGGGAAATAATGGACTTAGGACTGTTCTTGAGGAACTACACTGTTGCTATAACATAGGGGAAATCAGTGTATGGGGCAGGGCAGAGGGGATGAGGTGTGTGGAAGGAGAAATCCCTGAGCCTAAGGAACTTTATCATGAAAAATAAAAATCACAGCAAAATAAGTGCATATACATTTAATGGTTTGTTTCAACATGAATCTCAATAGGTTAATTTTGTATACTCTACCAAATACTTAAACATTCATCCTTCTGTTTTGAAACATGATAAAAGGCATCGGTTCTCAGGTTCTAGGCAAAGGCAACGTGGATTCACTTTGTCTGTTTTTCCCCCATGAAGAATGCTAAATATCATGGAAACAGCCAAATCTCACAAAATGACCTTCAAAGATGTGATTTAGACAGTTTATTCTGAGGAGACCTGGAGATTAGAGGAAAAACACCATAAAATATTCCCTGTATCTTCCCAGGGAAAAAATGTGGGTGCTTGCAATGTAGATTCTCAAAGAGTATAAAAGAAAAAGAAAACAAACATGCCAAATCAAGAAAATCCTTATCTCAACTAACAAAGGACTCAAAAAGAGTACAACAGGTGTTGAGTACACAAATATATCCCTTCTAATACAGGAAAATACACATCCCAATATGCCACAGCAGCATCACCAACATGCAGCACAGAATAGACCATAGTACAACAACAGGAGCTTCAGGACATGGACAGCGTTGGGTTTATAGCATTAGCACTGTCAATAAACCACAGCAACAACAGCGTTCACTGTCTACCTTCCAGCTGAGAAAAGTGATCTATTCTACCACAGTGACAGTGGCAAGGAGCCACTCAGTAATGGATCCATTTCACACAACACATAAATGAGTAGAAGCCCAAATAATAAGATCAGAGGCAATATCAGGGTCTCTGTCCTATTCTGAAATCAAAGAGAACTAAATCATCTAACTTAGGAGTATCAGCAGGGTCGATAGGAACTTACACATCATTCAGCATCCAAATCAGTGGTATCCTAATCTTTCATAAGAGAAACAGCTCAGCAGGATCCTTTTCAAACACCTGGCAGAGTTGATCCTACACAGTTGTAAAGCTCAGAGTATCCTGGAACTCTCATTCAAAACATTAGCCGGCCCAGGCAGAAATACAGGAAGTGAGTAGGAGCTCTAGTACAGACAGAATTACAAAGCCAATCAAAAAAGAATCTTAGAGTTTTGAAAATGAAATTAATATAGAAACCACAGTGTATATATTAAAAAAAAAATAAGCAAGGCCCTACAGGCAAGGGATAAATAGGTTGAATGCTTGATGAAATAGCAGATTTATATAGGATAGAAAGCTTTCTCCCAAAATGCACAAAACGCCCATGCTGCAGTAGCGAAACAGTAGTAAAACAATATGATTAAAAAAAATCCTTCCACAATTTTAAAACACAATTAACACTAAACACTGAGATGAAACAGATGTTGATATAGACTAGTATATTAAATCAACCATTATAAACACACTTCCACAAATAATTACAAATTGTCCTTACATAACGTTTTCAAATAGAAGTTATAAAACTGAATCAACTTCAAATTGTAGAATATAAGTATAGAATAGCTAAAAGAAAATTCAGTTTTGGCTCACAGCTTATAGTGACTATAATAAATGCTAGAATTAATAACTAGAATGACCACAGGAGTTTATAAAATTGGAGCAATGGATAGAAAATAGACTTAAAAAAAGAGCACAAAAAGAGTTCTGTATAAAAATATCAGAACTGAGGAGAGTGACTGGAGGAAAAACTTCAGTAAGGAACTCAGTTTCTGCAAATAACACAGGTTCCCGGAAGGCCAGCAGAGAAAGACAAAGCATGAGGCCCATCAGCCCTACCCAGTTTCCCTGAATGGCATGCCAAGCTGCTGGAGAAAAGGTCATCTGAACATAAATTGTAGGACCTTGGGACTAGCCCAGCTGCATTCCTAAAAGGCAGGAACGTGGCCAGCCAAGTGCTAAAGCCATGGACAGCACAAGAGACACCTGAGGGACCAGGTACCGCAACAGACATGTGGGACAAGTCCAGCATGCTTGACAATCACACTTCTTCCCTCAATTTGATTGAGGAAACAAATCATTGTCAACCATTGAGGTCCAGCTGCCCAGAGTGAATGACCTTCCCAGAACCCAAGATTGAGACCTTCTTTGTCTAGGGGCTCTTGGGGGCGTCTTCTGAATGGTTTCTTTGGTGGTAATCAGTATGGACAGTATCTGAAAGAGACAATGGTCTCAGCAATCCACTAAAAAGTTCATGGCATAAAAATTTTTGAAAAGCACTAGGGAAACCTGAATGTATAATATTTATTGCAGGATTTCTCAACATCATACATACAATTTGAAAAATGGAAACAAAAGAAATATTTCATGTTAAATTCAACAGAACCTACATGGAACAAACTACAAAATGTCGAATCACATAACTTGAGACAAAAACTAATGTAGGTGCAATATTTTCCTGAAGGAATTAATACTATTCGTATATCTTCATTTCTATTCTAAACTAGGTCCAAATAGAAAGGAAACAAGTTTTCATTACATTTCAAAATAGGGCTGGGCATGATAGCGTAGTGGTTAAAGTCCTTACCTTGCACGAGCTGGGATCCCATATGGGCGCCGGTTCTAATCCTGGCGGCCCTGCTTCCCATCCAGCTCCATGCTTGCGGCCTGGGACAGCAGTTGAGGACAGCCCAAAGCTTTGGGACCCTGCACCTGCATGGGAGACCCAGAAGAGCTCCTGGCTCCTGGCTTCAGATCAGCTCAGCCTCTGCTGCGGACACTTCGGTAGTGAATCATCAGAGAGGGGATCTTTCTGTCATTCCTCCTCTCTGTATATCTGACTTCCCCCTGCCAAAGTGAAAAAAAATTTTTTTAAACAGTTTATAAATGTTTCAGTGGAGGGATATATGTGTGTGTAAGGTTTATGAATAGTTTTTGAAAAATCATCATGGGATTTATACACATATAAATTCAGACAGTGTGCTAAGCACATAAGACTAGGAGGCAAAACCCATAAAGTAGATAAAAAATTGTAGAGACTTATCAAAATGAGTTCATGCAACGGTGGCATTTCAAATCACGGGAAAAAGAAACCTTATGGCTCTAGCTGGAGATTTCGAAGTAATGATAAAAAGTTGAATATATTTTATGCCTCATATCAATTTTTAACTATTAATTCTACATTTGTGTGCAAATACAACTGAAAGCAGCTGTAACATGTGAAAACGTGGGCTACCATTAAAAACTGCACTTGAAGAGGTCATAGGGACAGGCATCATGGAAGAGCTAGTTGAGCCGTAGCTGGGAGACACCCACATCTCATATCAGAGTTTCTGGATGGAGTCCCACCTGCACTTCCTTGGCATGAGCCTGGGAGATAGCAGATGATGTCTCAGTTACGTGAGTCCCAGCAATCCATGTGGGAGCGCCTGACTGTTGGAAGTGGCCAGGCCCAGCCCAGAACTGTGCAGGCACTGGGCAAGTAAAGTAGTGGATGAAACATCCCTCTCCTCTGCTCTCCCCATCAATACCACTCTGTTCTTAAAGGAAATAATACATTTTTAAGAATCATAAATTGAAATCATAAGCACCATACATTTATGGTATTGTTTCTGCATTGTCAAAGTTCTTTAATAATAAACATTTATTAAATATTAAAACTTACAGCATTCCCTGTCTCACATCACACTGAAACTATCTGGCCCTCAAAAATTATGCTAATAAAAAAAAGTTACTTTCTGGAAAAGGGGAAAAATGGAGGAAATGAAAGACAATGAAATAAAGAAATACACAATAAATACATTAAAAATTTTTAAATTGAAAATGAATATACAATGTTATTGTAACGATTGGGTTTTTGCTGGGAGAACCTAACAAAATAGCATGATATTTCCTTTGAAATAGTCATGGACATACATGACTGAAAGAATGTAATTTGTCATTCATACTGAAACAAAAGGAAACAAATTTATTCACATACCATTTAAAATTTATTTAAAGTTATAAATGGTGGGTAAGGGAGGGATGGATGTTGTTTGTGTGGAAACCTGTGGACACAGGTTCACTGTCCATCAGAGTTCATTGCCCATAGCTCCAGCACAGCGCTGTCTGGGTCTTCCAAGAAAACAGCCACAAATTCAGTCTGTGTCCCCATGGGGCTACTGCTAATGTGAGCACAGCACCCAGTTGCTCCACCTCAGCCTTGCCACAGCACAAAGCAAGGGAAAGTCCAGCATCAGGATCACACTGTTTTTGACATGTACTCAGTCCACCCAGAATTCAATTTCTCAGGCTTCATCTGATACCGGTAAAAGCTATGTGTGTGTTACCCTGCAGAGCTACTTAGGAACTCCAAGGTCAGAGTCCATGTCAAGAGGAGGCTGGTAGTAGTCCCAGAGTCAGGATTGGAAAGAAGGCCACAGAACAGGCCACAGGCAGTAATGGGGGAAGGCCGCCAGGAGCTGCAGAAATTCCCTTCCAAAGCCCTGTGCGCATCCCTCTCAGACCATGGTCCCACAAGGCAATGTCTTTCAGCAAAGGTCATGAACCATAAAAAGAAGGAGACTTACAGGAACTGCGGAAGCCGTTGTCTTGTCTTGGTGCCGGTCAAAACCTTGTCTGAGCCAGTCAAAAGCCATAGTCAGTCTTCCTGGGAGTAGTCCCTGGTCCGAAGAGAATGGAAACCGTAACAGGAGCAGGCTGACAGGCACTGTGGAAACCACATGTCTTTATGCCGGTCAAAAGCCTTTCTTGGTATTCATCGTGGAAAACAGTCTCAGCTCCAAACGTTTCACAGGTTAAGATGGCAGAAGTGCGGGTGGACATACCGCACAAGTGTGAAGTCCAGATCAGTAAGAGACAATAAAATCCCAGCTGCGGAGCTGCTGGGAGGAAGCCATTGCTTTCTCTGAGGCGACAGTTGCTTAGCGGCCATCTGATGTCAGTTCCCTATCATCTCGCGCACAAGAATGCCAACACACGTCATGAGACCTACTGACCAACCGCAGTAGAGCAGGTGCACAGGCCCTGTGGGAAGAAGCGCGAGGCCATGAAAGTTCTAAACCAGCAACGAGGCCTGAACGCCCTAAAGGCAACCCGCAAGCACTTTAGTAGGAAGAGAGCAAACACGATATGAAGCACTGGGACAAGCTTGAGCAAAGCGCCAGCTGAGAAGTTCCTTCAGTCACTGCTGCCCATTGCCCTGTGACCACTGCCCTAGAGACTAATGGGGTCTCGGTGCAGGCACTGACCGCCATGAAGAAGTCACAAGTAAAGCATACCTACCTATCACCTTTGAAATTATTTTTGGTATTGGCAATGATTCAGTGCCAGTGTTGAGAGTGGTAGCACATGTATTTCTAAAACTCTGAATGATTACGCTTGAATGGACAAAAATGTATCTTCAAAAGAGGGTACTGAGCGTGTCATCATTACAAGTGTGTTTGAGTCTTTAAGACACATTGTAACAATTCAACCACACTCTCCTCAGCAACATTTGATGACATGGAAAAATTCTCAGTTAAAATTCTTAAGCAATTCTGTTATATTACAGCAGATACATGTGCTGATGCTAACCTCATCTTGAAACTTTGAGCTTGCAGAGTGTGTTCTTTATATACATTAGTAGAATATTCTGCTTGAGGTTAACTGCTTAGGCCTGTAGCACTGGACTTAGCATTACTATTACAGAATCTATGTGTATAATTTGAAGTGCATGAAATATAAGTTAAAAATAATTGCAAGGCATTTCGAAGAAGCATATCTAATGGTAGTTAGTAGTAGATTTTGTCATACAGTTTGATTACTGGATTGTGGGTTTGATTTCATAATTTCATTATTGATTCCCTAATGGTTTAAAATCAATAGGTCAGATGAAAAGTTGATGACTGTGCATCATGTATGGCATAATATTGCAGCCTGCCAGTTCTAGGTACCTTGCAACAATGCTCACCAAAAGCTTAATTGCTTTTAAAGTGTACATTTCATTTGTTTAACTCAGCTAAGGAAGCCAAGGAAATAAATTATTCTGATATGTGTGAAACACACTCTGAAAGCAAAACGTTATTTGTCGTGATATTGGTAGAAATGATACTGAGGTTATGAAGAAATAATAAAATGCACAAATCTTTTAATTGAAAAACATTTGCTCCTTAGTATTTAAATTTTATTTTGAAATAATTCCATTCCTGTATACATGCTGCAAAAATTATAGATATAGTTCTAGTGTAATGATTGTCCAGATTCTGTAAATGTTACTATGCTTAATGCACAATTACAAGAGACTAATTTGGTGCTGCTGTGATGATGCTGGCTAACCCTATTCCTACAGTCCTGGCATCCCATATGGGCACCTGTTTGAGTCCCAGCTGCTCTCCTCATTATGTCTGTGGGCAGGCAAAAAATGTCCCAAGTGCTTGAGCTCCTTCCCCCATGTGGGAGACCTGAAAGAATTCCAGGCTCTTGGTTTTGGATTGCCCCATCTCCAGCCATGCAACTATTTGGGCAATGAACTCAATGGTGGATGATTTCTCTCTGCCTCCCCTTCTCTCTTTGTAAATCTTCCTTTCAATTAAAAATAAATAAATCATTAAAATTTTTAAAACATGACAAAATTAACATTGAAGCATTTCTATAATTGAAATCTTATTTAAATGTCACAGATCTTCCTAATATCTCTTGCCTAACATGCATTAAGGATCATGCATTGCATTACTTATCTTGTCTTAAGAATGGGTGAGATTTACTGATAATATTTTACAAATGCCATGGGTGGCTAAAGTAGAAAGGTGATAATATACTGGGAGGGAGGAGTGCTGAAGTCCACAGTCACTTTTTATTCCTTCATTCACTCACTCAGCAAGTTCGTTTGGAGTTTCTTAGTTATGTACCAGATGTTGAAAATTGTACAGTAAATTTGTCATAGCCTGCTTTAGAAAGCTTGAATCTTGAGCTCAGCATTATGACTCAGTGGCTAAATCTTGCCTTGTATGTGTTAGGATCCTATATGGCTGCTGGCTCATGTCCCAGCTGCTCCACTTCCCATAGAGTTCCCTGCTTGTGACCTGGGAGGCCAGTGGAAGATGACCCAAAGCCTAGGGACCATGCACCCATGTGGGAGACCTGGAGAAAGCTCCTAGTTCCTGGCTTTGGATCAACTCAACTCTGCTCATTATGGCTGCTTGTGCAATGAATTAGAAGATGGTGCATCTTTCTCTCTTTGCTTCTCTCTGTAAATCTGACTTTCCAATAAAAATTAATAATACAACTTAAAAAAAACAAAGCTTGAATTTCACTGAGACATTATTCCTTTTGTGATTCTTACCAAACCAAAGCCAAAACAAACCTCAAGGTTGTTAGCAGCTTTATGATTAAATATTTTTAAGTGTTTCCATGTATTACCAACCATTCCATGCTATATATATTTCTCCTTACACCAGGTTGACATTTAATAATTATTAATATGAATTATCAACATCTACTGGCAATATATCAAAGTTACACATTCATTACCACTTCCAAATATAAAGATATTTAAACTATTAAGCAATTACATTCTTTATATAAGATTTCAAATAGAAAAAGTATTATTGTCTGTCTCCATGGATTGTCATGGTAACAGTTAAATTTACTATTGTGCTTCCACATAAGTGTCTGCATTTAATTTTAAATAATATTGCATTGCTGAAAGCTTCTTTCTGTAAAGAAAGAATTACTGATGTTATTCCATGGCTCCCAACTGCCTTAGGGATAGAACAAATTGCTTAATCTAACATACTAGCATTTTTAAATATATATTTGATTTTTCTAGTCATTCCTGATTTTAACCTGTGTTAAATCTTTACTCCATTTTTAAACATTTATCCATTGTACATACTATACCCTGTCTCTCCTGCTTGTACAATTCTTAATGACTGCCTACCTATCCTTTGTATGGTTCATGTGCTAATTGCTCAGTACACATTTTCTGACTAATCCAGCTGAGCATTTAAAATTTTTTTTTAAGATTTATTTTTATTATTTTTTTATTGGAAAGGCGGATATACAGAGAGGAGAGACAGAGAGGAAGATCGTCCGATGGTTCACTCCCCAAGTGAGCCGCAACGGGCCGATACTATGCCAATCCGAAGCCAGGAGCCTCTTCCGGGTCTCCCACGCGGGTGCAGGTTCCCAAAGCTTTGGGCCGTCCTGGACTGCTTTCCCAGGCCACAGGCAGGGAGCTGGAAAGGAAGCGGGGCTGCCGGGATTAGAACCAGCGCCCATATGGGATCCCGGGCGTGCGAGGGGAGGACCTTTAACCACTTGCGCCACCGCGCCGGGCCCAGAGCATTTTAAATTTTGAAGTGGAAGAAATAATATTTTGAAAACATCAATATTGGAGCATTGTTCTTAACTTATCAGCAATTGGAAAGCAATTTTTCAAGCAGTGCAAATAATGAAGACCCTGGGGAACCTCTCCAGGCACTTGTGCCTTTAAGCTATCTTAGTTGTGTCTGCACAACTAGCATTTTCTTAAACTATAAAAACAAAGGGGACACAAACATATTACAAAGTGTAAGGGGCAAACTAGTTGAGAATATTCAGTCATTGTACTATGTGTATTTTGAATCATTTGACAAACACAGTTCTCAAAATAATATTTCAACAATTTATTAAATCCTAAACTTTTCCACCTCATCCAAGTTCAAATTGAGAAGGCATGGCATGGATTAAACAGCAAGTCTTCGATGGTCATCTACACTTTTTTGTTTTTTACCTTATTTTGGACATAACTGGATTGTTTTATCATGATAGTTTGCACTCTTAATTTAGTCATCAAATCAATTTAGATAGAGCTTCCCAATTCTCCAAAAATGATAAAATTATCATGAAACTGAAAATTCAAGAAAGTCAGCCAGTAGTGGTCTCATTTTCTCTTTTTCATTTAGTGAGTGTCTTCTCTTAAACTCCAAATTTTTCTTAATACCCAATATGTTTTCTAAATTTAATCCTAATTTTTGTTTCCTACCAAGTGCTTATTTTGCCATATCCTGGGCTTCTTGAATATTTTGGAGAATCTGTAATTCATTTTTTATTTTGGTAGTCAATGAAAAGAACCCAGCAGCAAAATATTAAGCTTAATAGAAAGCATGCTTAGGAAAAAGAAATCCTGCCCAGCAAATGTATTATATCCTTTCTGGGTACATTAAGTATTGTGTACAGGAAAGGTCATGAACACAATGTTAGACACATAAGTTCTAAAAAAAATGCTTATTGGTTTGCAGTGCAGTGCAATTAAAATGCCACATATCTAAGAGTACATATCAATCAGCTCTGTGTAACCTTAAATATGTTGAGCACATAATGATTAGATGGTATAAAATATTTGTGGATTGCTCTTTTTCTACCATGAGCAAAGACCAATGTGTGCTACATTGCTACACGCTATCTTTGAACTGAGAGTCAGTTCACTGTCAATGGAAATGGCAACCTTGGACTTAATGAACCTCAAAAATTAGCAATTGAAATGGAAAGTTGAAGGATGCAACTGTTTGTTTGGATTTCACACAAAAAAATATACTGATACTTCTTACTATGAAATACCCTATAGACAGTTACACCTACAATTTTCACCAATTAGAAGTCTTGATCTGAGAGTTGCATTACTTTTGTTCTCGGAATTGCCTTACATTTTTTTAGACAATCAACAGGACAATGTTTGGCAGAAATTACCTGCTTGCTGATACTTTGATTTAATGTTGCCATGTAAAAAAAAAATCTCATAACGATGTGTCATATCACTTTATACTGCTCACGCTCAGAAAACAATGACTTTTCTTTGTTAAAAAGGGGATCACACATGTGATAAAGAACTTCTAATAATACTTTAGTTAGTATACCTAATAGTTGAATGATACTGCACTCGATGCAATTATCTTCTTCTTTTTTCAATCAGAAAGGTAGATTTTATGGACAGAGAAGTCAGGACAGAGAGGTCTTCCATCGACTGGTACACTCCCCAAATGGTCACAGAGGTCAAAACACAGTGAGTCCAAAGCAGGGAGTCAGGAGCTTCTTCTGGGTCTCCCACTTGGGTGTAGGGTCCTAAGGACTTAGGCCATCATCTGCTGCTTTTCCCAGGTCATCAGCATGCTGCAGGATCAGAAGTGAAGCATTCAGGACACGAACCAGCACCATATGGTGCCTCAGAGTGGCAGATTAGCTTGCTCTGCCACCACAACTGACCCATAATTAACTGCCCCCCCTTTCCTCATGCCCATGAATGATCATGTGAAATAATGTCAGTATGAGCAGCTAAGTTGCTCAGTAGTTCTCATGGTGAAAGGATGCCCAGTGTTGGGACATAACATTTTTTTTTAAGTACTGTGAAGGAATGCATCATGAACTATCAAAATGATGCTATTCTTATTATAAGACCTTTGTATGATAAGACATGATATTCTTATTATGAATATGAGAAAGACCACACTTTTTGCTTCACATTTATTTTTTTATTGGACAGTCAGATTTACAGAGAAAAGGAGAGACAGAGAGAAAGATCCTCCATCTGCTGGCAAGTAGGTGCAGTAGCTGGAGATGAACTGATCTGAAGCTAGCAGCCAGGAGCCTCCTCCAAGTCTCCCACATGGGTGCAGCATCCCAAGGCTTTGGGCCATCCTCTGCTAATTCCCCAGGCCACAAGCAGCAAGCTGTATGGCAGGTGGAGCTCTGGGACACAAACCGATGCCCACATGGGATCTCAGACCATGTAAGGTGAGGATTTTAGCCACTAGGCTACTGCGCCAGGCCCAGACCACACTTAATTTTTAAATATAGACACACACACACACACACACACACACACAAACACACACAAACACATACAGTCAAAAAGCAAATAGTCAGACAGTCACACGGACAACTCCCACCTACTGGTTCACTCTACAAATACCCACAGCAGTCAATGATAAGCAAGGCCAAAGACAGGAGATTAGAACTCAATACAGGTCTCATAGGCAAATGACAGGAGCTTAAGTGCTTGAGCCATCACCTCCTTCCTCGCAAGGTGTGTATCAGCAGGAACCTGGAATCAGGAGCCTAGCTAACACTCAAACTCAGACATTCTGATAAGAACTACAGCAGACACAAATTGGTTTTAACCAGTGCACCAAATCTTCACTCAGATCACACTTCTGAAAATTATATGTTTATCTTCCATATGCTGATAAGGAATGCCTCTTTTTATTCGTGATATCTGGTCCTCTCCCACATTGTATCTTAATAAATGGGATGACCTTCTCATATCTAGTTTCCTCTTGAAGATATAGAAGGTACATATCATGAAAGAGAACCTTAAAGTTATAGGAGGCATGCTTGGCACAACTAAAAGTTTGTTTTTAATTAACAACTAGGTATAATTTCAGCAAGTTATTATAGTATGTCTTCATAATCAGTTCTACTGTTTTGGAATGCTTATTTAGTGAATTCTAGTTGTTATCTCATGTTTGTCTAAGCTTCACTTACGGTACTGTTAAGTTAAAGAAGGTGATTGGAAACAAACCAGTGTGTGGAGACTGTGGCAATGTGGCACTACCTCTTATTGACAATAGATGTACTATGGCAATATATACAGCTCGGAGTGCGATTTTAGTTACCTAAAGGTGTATTTTCTTCTGCATAGGAAAGACAAGGCAACTTTGCCATACTGGAATGATGGTTACCCATGAGCTGTTTTGGCCTCTGAAAAAGAGCTGTAATAGTTAGAATTGTTAAACCACTAATAGGAGATGCCAGAGTGCTCTTCTGTACTTCTTTCTAGGCTGAATTTCTCAAACAAGCTTTTTCTTGCCTGAAGAGGGTACAATGAAAACAGACCTCCTTCTCCTACTCTCCCTTTTCTCATTTCCTCTTTTCAGGCAGGGAATGTGTTCTTACTTGCAGAAAAATAAGCAAGGTGTTTAAACTGTTTCCCTAGGCTGCGCGCACACACACACACACACACACACACACACACACACACACACACACACAAAGAATACAAGGGAAGCAGGTGCTGTGCTAGGGGAAAGACTGAAAAGGAACATTGTTCAATCCCACAACAGTGCTTTGTGTGAAGAAATAAAAAGAGCACTAGCAACCGATTTACCATGGAAGCTAGTTCAACTCAAATATTGACAACACTGAGAAATAAATGCATGGTGCAAATAATTATTCCCAGTTATTCTAAAGTTCAATACCAATGCAGTATATTTGGTTTTAAAGACTTTTTACATGTATTTGAAAGTCAGAGTTCAGAGAGAAAGGGAAAGACAAAGAAAAAGAGGTCTTCTCTCCACTGGTTCACTCCCCAAGTGCCAGCAATGTCCAAAGCAATGCCAGACCAAAGCCAGGCACCAGGAATCTCATATGTCGAGGGTCCAAGCACTTGATCCAAATTTTTTTGCTTTGCCCAGGCCACAAACAGGGAGTTGAATAGAAAGCAGCTCAGCTGGAACCCAAACCACTACCCAAATGGGATGCCGACATCACAGGTGGTAGCTTTACCCATTATGCCACAGAGTTGGCCCCAGCAATGAAATATCAGGGCAGTCAGCATACTCAAATGCATTGCATAAAGATCCTCGTACAGGACTGCTAGATGCATTGCAGAGGGAGGTGGATGAGAGAGGAGAATTGCAACTCAAAAAAGATTGTGAAAATGGCCTTTGTTTTCTGCCACTTATCTGTCACATTTGGAAAAAAGCTTGTGGAAAAAAAAAACCTGAAATCTCCCACCACGCTGCTCAGAAGGCAACCAGACAAGCTCTGGGAATATTTCTGTTGATGAAAATGGAGTCTTTTAACTAAGCTATTGGCATAAAAATAAATATGTGCACATGTGCACATGCACTTATGCATCCCACGCAACATTTCAACATTTTTGAAGCCTGTAAGTCCCTACTCCACATCTTCCACAAATATAAAAATGTGTAATGCTAAAATTTTATATATGAGTATTGACATAATTTGAGAGTTCTTTGGCACTGCTTATATAGTATCACAGAAAGCATCTCATAGTCTCATTGTGTGATTTACCAATCCATCTCAAAAGTCTGAAGTTCATAGCAGAAGAAACTTGATTAAAGGAGTTATTTCCTTAATAATGTCAGGGTAGATCTATGGAGGACCTCACTAATACAAATTAAGCTGACCCAAGGTGGCACAGACTTTTAAAGTTTATGTTTTCTCATAAGCTTTTCCAGCAGCATGGATAGTGCAACACATACTTTGAAAGGCTTTATTGGCAAACACTGTGGGAGGGGCCTGAATTTCTGTGATTTGCACATGTCAGGCAATGGCAGCTGGACTTCAGCCTAGTAATTCTCTTGAATGTGTGATATTAAGGATTTTGCAATGTTTCAGGTCATTACACAGTCCTAGCTTAGCCAGAAAGGCACGGTAGTACTTTAGCATTTTGCATTACAAGAAAACCAGAATATAATTCCTATCCACGGCTAATGTTTGCAGAATAATATTAGGAAAAGGACAGTGTGCATAATGACCTTATGATTTTTATGACATATGACTTTTATCTAGATTAAAAATGATTAGAAACATAGCATCAGTGTTTATCATGTACCTGTCCATCCTAGGAAGACTTGTAGATGCCCAGTTGTGTGATTTCCTCCTCCAGAGACACCCTCCCACCTCTGAAACCATCTCGAGTGCTTAATCCTGAACTCCCCAATTTAGAAAAAAAAATTAAGATAATCGGAAGCATAGTAGATTGTGAAGCAGGAAGTCCTGGTCCAGCCTCTGCCCCCACATTGCTGTGAGAAATTTTAGCAATCCCTTCTTTTTCCTCTGGCCCAATTATTTGAAAAAAAGAGAAACATGGATTAGATGAACTAATATCACTCCTATTGCCCAAATGTCATGATTTCTAAATATTGCTCTTGAACTGCCTCATGCACGTCACACAAAGAGATCTCAATAGTCTTGTCCATACACACTCAATAGTGCTTTCCACTCAATGTTCAAAATACTGCACATTGGAACTAAATGGCTATTCCAGGGCTCAGAATCTGACTTAATCTTCTGGTGCCTCATTCCATCTATTTCTGGCTAAGATTATTATAAATGCCTCAAAATATGCCAAAATTGAGAATTTATGCTGAATAAAAGAAACAATAGATAATTTTAATGGGCAGATACCTAAATGGAAAAATTAAAGTGACTAAAACTGACATGACTTAGTATCCAAATTTCAACAAGAAAAATACAAAAAGAATTTTTCAATATAAGGGTAGCATATACTGAAACCCAAATGTTAAAACATCTAATAATCATAGAATTTGAAGTGGAAACAGTCAATGTCCATTTTCCATCTGTTATGTTGATCAAAGGCAGAGAAATTAATCATTTGCCATTCATTGGCAAATATGTAGGACTAGATCACATGCCTCTGAAGGGTCTGAAGGCTAAATGACGTTCTTGCTGCATTTTTGTATACATCAAAAGAATGATTTTTAATTTTTTACATTTATTTATCATTTGTCAGACAAAGTGACCGAGGCAGAAAAGAAGTCTTCCCTATACTGGGTCACCCCTCAGATGGCTACAAACCCAGGGCTTGTCCAGGCTGCAGTTAGAAACCTGGAACTCCACTATCCAGGTCTCGTGTATGTGTGGCAGGGGTCCAACTACTTGGGTCATCTTATGCTACTTTCCCAGGGACACTGTCACAGAGCTAGATTGGAAGAAGAGCAGCTAGGTTTGAAACCCCAGCACTCTGATGTGAGATGCTGGCTGGGCCCACTGTGCTACAGTATCAGCCCCTGATTTCACATTTGTTCAATATGTGATAATAAGGAGGAGGGAGAGAGAGAAAGGTGGAAAGGAAGTAATAATAAAGTCTAGTTCTTTACAGATAAAGTTTGCTAATTTCTTGGCACCAGATTATCTCATGCATTATTGGTGGGAGGAGTGCTTTTTTTTAATATTTATTTTATGTATTTGAAAAGCAGAATGAGAGAGAGAGAGAGAGAGAGAGAGAGAAATGGAGAGAGAAAGAGATAATTTCCATCCACTGGCTCACTCCTCAAATGGCTGCAAAGACCAGAGCTGAGTCTATCCAATTTCAGAGGCCAAGAAGGTGTTCCGTGTGGATACAGGACCTGTACTATATTCCACTACTTTCCCCAGGTACATTAGCAGGGAAGTAGCTCAGTTATGGAACAACTAGGACTGGAACAATAACTCAGAAGTGTTGCTGGCAACTCAGTTGGAGGCTGAAATTGTTATGTCACAATGCTGGTCCTTGGAAGGAGCTAGTTAGTATGCACATTATATGTCCTGGGTTATATACTCTAACAAACATGCAAAGGGACAGGTCACTGCAATGTTCTTTATGGTGGCAATCCGAGAGGATAAGGAGAATACTCATAACTGTATTTGATAGGTAAAACTATGGCATATAAACATTATGGGAATTATGTAGAATGTAGAGATAACAAAGTAGAAATACATGTACTAATTAGAACTTAAAATATGTCTAGTGAAAAAGGGGAAATACATAGAACATATCAAATGCTATTTATACAGACTAAAAATGTGAAAGTACAAAATAAAACAACATACTTTACAAATACATCAAAATTTTTATTTATTGGGCCTGGTACAATGGCTCAATTGGCTAATCCTCCCCTCACAAGTTGAAGGATCCCATACAGACACCGGTTCATGTCCCAACTACTCCACTTCCGACACAGCTTGTGGCTTGTGGCCTGGGAAAGCAGTGGAGTATGACCCAAAGGCTTGGGATTCTGCACCCACGTAGAAAACTTGGAAGAAGCTGCTGGCACCTGAGTTTGGATTGGCTCAGCTCCAGCTCTTGTGGCCACTTGGCATGTGAACCAATGGATGAAAGCTCTTTCTCTCTGTCCTTCTATCTGTAAATCTGAATTTCCAATAAAAATAAGTATATAAAAAATAATAGAATATTTTAAAATTATATATTTAGAAGACTTATTTATTTACTTTCCTACATAATTGCATTCTTATTTTAAAGTTATAGAGAGAGGGAGAGGCAGACGGAGATCTTTCATTTACTAATTCACACCCCAAATGGCGACAGCAGCCAAATCAGGGTCAGGTTAAAGTCAGGAGTCATTACTCACCTCCCACATGGTTAGCACTGGACCAAGTATTTGGGCCATCTTCCACTGCATTCCCAAGCAGTGTCATTCCCTAGCAGAGTCTGTAATATATCTCTCCATTCTCTCCTGGCCTGTAGTGCTTCCTCTGAGAAGTCAGCTGCGAATTTGATGGCAGTCCCTCTATAGGTCACTTGATTTTTCTCACATGCACATTTAAGGATTTTTTTTCCTTCTGTTCAACTGAAGAGAGCTTGATTATCATGTGTCATGGTAAAGTAAAGTTCACTTTTGATTATGTCTTGGGAGTTCTGTGACCCTCCTGTATATTGTTTTCCAATTCTCTCTCCAGATTAGGGAAGTTTTCATTTATTATTTCATTGAATACACCTTTAATCTCAGTTTCTCTGTCTACACCTCGTGGAACTCCCATGATTCTTATGTTGGGCCATTTAGTTGTATCATTTAATTCTTGGATACTTTTTATAGCTTGGCCCAGCTCTGCTTCCAGCTTTTTTGTTTGTTTGTTTGTTTGTTTCCCCCAGTGACAGGAAATAACTTCCAGTTCTGGGATTCTTTCTTTTGCCTCCTTCATTATATTTTTGAGACCCTCCACTGTACTTTTAATTTGCTCCACTCTATTCTTAACTTCTGAAATGTCAGCCTTCGTATGGTTCACTTCCTGTGTCACATATTCCTTAAATTCCTTGAACTCCTGCTTCTCATTGTTGGTCAGAAGCTCTATAATGAGTTTTCTGAATTCTGTATCCCCTGTTTTCTCAATGTCTTCCTCCATTAACTCTGAGGCTTTTGCTCCTTTGCCAGAGAGTCTTTGGTAAATTTCATTGTGCCTCTGCTGGCTTTCAAATCCAAGGACCACACAGACCCTGCAGGAGAGGAAACTGATCCTGCCCTCCACATGGGATCAGCTCCAGGCAATCAGTCAGAAAGGAACTCACTTTGGGCTGTCCCCTTAACTCTGCACTCACTGCCCCACTACACAATATGGCACCCAGTCTCCAAACTTTGAGTTCAGACTGCCACTCATCTGATCCCTTAAGTTCTCAGCTCTTTCTCTGTTCATTGCTGTGCCAAACTATTTAGCTGGATTGTCAGGTGTCAGACTGCATTCACTCCCTGAGCTCTCTGCACAAACCCAATCTTCTTCCTGGCTCCCACAAGAGCCAAGTTGGGTCATGGCTGCCTCTGGATCCCAGGCTGTCACTGGTGTCCAGAGCACTGCTTGCTGGGAACTGGTGGATTTTCTGTTCACTGCAACACTACTCCTCCATTGCCTCTGCTTCCTCATGTCCAAGGGGTGTATAGGTACCCCCGCCAGCTGCCTGACTCCTATCTTTTCCTATAATCTGCTCCTTTTTAATGATTCTCCATCATCCCATATGTGTCTGCACCCTATACTACCATCGTACCTCTATGTAGATGTACTGCTAAATAGTAATTGTACATGTTTCTTTTTTCCCCTCCCTGGCATAGAAAAGGAAAAAGAAAAGAAAAAAAAAATATTCCAAGTTATATCGGACTTGTTCAAAGGCATTTATTATTATTATTTCTTATTTGTATATCTCAGTAGAGGAAAACGTTTTACTTCCTCTTCAACACAAAACACACTGAAAAATATAAGCATTCACTGTCACTTTCCAAAATCAAAATTTTGCTTATGAGTTCCAGCATACATTTTTCAATCCCTGCTGGTGAATGTACCATGACTTCATGCTGTATATCTACTTGGAAACTTTCCATCCTAGAAACTAAGCATGCTTGGACAAAGCTTATTTGCATATCTGCAAGTCAATAGGGCCACAAAAAGCTTCCATAATCAATGGAAAAATACCGAAGTCTAAAAGAAACAGATGTGCCTCTCCAAACTTCAACAAGTCCCTTGAGCATCTGGAGATAATCCATCTTGCTGTCTCTTAATTGCCAGTAGGTTTATCACAACTTCCACAGTTTGATTTTTAAGCAGCTTGAACTGTGAAAGTGTTGTTGTAATTAGCTTGCTAAAAAGTGTAAAGCAAATTGGAGAATTCTGATACATTTTCTAAAGACTCAGAAAGTGAGGTAAGGAAATCATTAATTTTTCAAGATTCTCAGTGGACATAAAAGGGAGTTAAGAAATTACATTGACACTCATCTTTGAATGCAAAATATTATTATACTGTTTTTCAAGAAATTTCATTTGCTTACCATTTAACGCCTAAACCGGAAATAAGTCAACTTAGGGAAGTTTATCTGTTTTTAGCTGAATGATAAAAGCTGGCTGTTTTTGACACCACAATAAGCAAATTTTAGGTTATAATAACAATTTGATTTGATTATCAACAAGCTTAGTATTAGAATATTTACTAAGCAAAGATCCATTGGGAAAATCAATAATTTTCTTTCCAAACATGCTCATTAAAATTACGAGTCTTCATTTTATTTTAGGTATATGAAGTTATTTGTAATTTTACAAAGCAGCATAGAAAATTTCTCTGCAAAATTGTTAGCTACCTACTAAACATCCACTTCCTCCTCTTTCTTCTTGCAAAGAAATAATTTATCTCATGTGTTTTCTCAGGCTGTACACTATTAGAAGGCTTAGGATCCTATTTTCAGAGTTAATTTATTTGAGAAATAGAAAAACAGACATGGACAGACAGAAAACACCCTTCTGCTTATTCACTCTCCAAGTACCTACATGTCAGCTTTAGGGAGCTTGGAACTAAAACCAGGTCCCACATGTGGATGGCAAGAACCCAATCAATGGGACTGCATCCACTGCCCTCCCCTCCACTCTGCTAGAGGCAGGGTTCAGAGCCAGGAATCAAACCTGGGTATTCTGATGTGGGACTTGGATAGTTTAACTGCTAGGCCATATGTCTGCCCCTCAAGCACAAATCTTGATCAATCTAAGTCCATTGTCCTAGTCCTATTTGTACTGACGGTTATTGGCCTAAGAGTATTCATATGAGTTGTAGCCAAGAGATAGGAGTAAAAATCTGTTGGGGATTTAGGAGATTTAAGAAAGATTTTCTTGCTTCTTAGAAGATTGAAAGCATTTGCCTTTGCCCCAAGCCTGCAATAAATGGGAACCGCTCTAGTCATCTTGTAACCATAAAGGAAATCAACATTAGAATGACACAGAAAAAGAAAAAAAGAAGGAAGCAGAACAGTGGAGAAGGAGCAATGCTATCATACCTATGGGTTAAACATGTTGTGAGGGGTCAGATGGGCTAATAGGTAGTTAGGCTCTCTGGTCCCTGGCGAAGTTGATTTTTGAAAATATAAAATCTTTTTTATCCATTTTTCACCCTTCTTAGGACACATTCCAAGTCAGTTTCCTTGAGGAAGAGCAAAGGGACAAAAATGAGATTATCAATCCCCATCTCTGAGTGTCATGACAAAAGCAAAAAGATGGTGCCTGATTTTTTGAGGGGGCATCAGTCATACACCGCTAATAAGAAACTAGATAGAATTTCTGCCCATTGTGAACAAGTTCCCTCCTCCAACCATTGATTCATTTGTCCCCTTCGCTGAGATGCTGCATAAAAGACAGCACTTCCACCATTTCCTCCCTTTGAGCTCTCTTCTGTGACAATGCAGGAGACCTCTCTCTTAAATAAATATCGCTTTGCACACTGAAATTGTCCACATGAGCGTTTTTGTGTGTGAGAGACAACATTCAAGGATGCTCCCAAATTACTTGCAACAACAGTGAATCAAAAACATGTGTATCTCTTGTAAAAAACACACATTGTAATATTAATAATGGTAACGGTTGATATTTATTGATCAAATATTTTCTTCCATATACTATTAGTTAAGAATATGCTTATTTATTTAAAAGTCTGAGTTTGGGGGCAGGGGACTCTTCCACCCACTGGTTCACTTTCTAGACGGCCGTAAGAGTCATGAATGGACCAAGTTGAAGCCAGGAGTCAGGTACATCTCCCAGGTCTCCCACATCTTGATATCTTCTGTTTTACCTTTTGCTCCTCTCGTGGTTAGTATTACAAACATTTATTTTAGGGCTTTTGAATATCTATCTTTAGATATTTATTTTTATTGAACCCTTGGGTTCACAGAGAGAAGGAGAGACAGAGAGAACGGTCTTTTATCCCAGGCTGTATGCTGTGAGCTGGATTGCAAGTGGGGTAGCTGGGACATGAACTGCTGCCCATATGGGATATCAGCACTTGCAGATGGAAGATTAGCCAGTTGAACTGTTGCGTAGACCCAACTAGCTATCCTTAAAATCAAGGGAAAATTTTAGGTGGTAATTGGGGTTGCCTATTACAAAGGTCAAGTACTTATTGCGATGGTATTAGAAATAAATGACACAGATTTATTACAATCAACCCTTGTTTTCCAGGAAAGTCATGATATTTGTATTTAAAGTGACTTCCAATTTAAAAAAAATCATCTGAAACCTATAAAACAAGAAATGAGGAAGCCATATTGGAAATATTAAAATTAGATTAAGAGTACAAGACTCTATGGTTTAATACATGAGGGTCAGGATTCCAAGTTAAGAAACAAGTGGATTCAAGTCCTGACATTCCTATTTACTGGTTACAATACATTGTCAACATCAGTCACAAAGGAAGAACATAGCGAAGGAAAAAAGGAAGGAAAAATGAGGGAAAAACGGAAAGAAGGAAGGAGGGGAGGGGATGAAGAGAGGAAGGAAAAATGAGAGTGAATGGGAGGGAGGGAGGAAGGCAGAGAAGTATCATTATATTATCAGAATTATCAGAACAGTATTGATTAACCCCATGGAGTCTATTCTCTTTCTGTGAATGTCACATTAGTATCAGAATTGTGTTGTAGTAGTTATCATGCATTGGCTGTGACCCTGACAATCTAAGATATTAACAAATTAAAAAAAAAACTATGCTAGGCATGTGTTTGCAAGCAATGAATCTCAACTGAACTTGAACTATGGTTATGCAACAAGGTGGAGGAATCCACCATGGGGGGAGGGGTATGGGAGGGGTGGGGGGAATCCCCAGCGCCTATAAAACTGTACTACATAATACAATGTAAGCAACAATAAAAAAAAATAAATAAAAAAAAAATAAAACCTAAAACTATCTAAAAAAAAAAAACTAAAAACAAATAAATGAATAAAATCTCTCCACCTCAATTTTCACATCTGCAAAAGCAAAGTTTAAGACTATCTGGTTGTTTACTTACAAGCGTTTAATATGATATAAGTAGTGGTATAACCTTTTTAGTGCTTAACATGTAGAAAGTAGATAACAAATACATTCAGCATCGTTTGTAGTATCCTGTGAGTATTATGATGATTATTACAAGTCACAGAAAATAATTCCTGGCTGAGCCAATCCAAAGTCGGGGCCAGGAGCTTCTTCCAGGTCTCCCATGTGGATACAGGGTCCCAAGGTTTTGGGTAGTCCTCAACTGCTTTCCCAGGTCATAAACAGGGAGCTGGATGGGAAGGGGGCTGATGGGATATGATCTGGCACCCATATGGAATTCTTGCACATGCAAGGCGAGGACTTTAGCCACTAGGTTACCATGCCAGGCCTTCTAGCTACTTTTATAAGAAAAAATTAGAAATTGGAATATTTTCCTCCTCTCTCTCTTCAACTTCAGTATTCTTATTGTTGCCCAGAGATTGATGGAGAGATAAAACAGCAAGATGTTTACTAAGATGTTGATTTACATGTCTCAGTCTATTCTTTCTTAGTTTATTAATCATCCGAAAATGAGTTGTTTCAGTGCAAAAGGCCATTGCTGTCAAACAAAGCATTCATCTTCTTGAGATGAGAAATTAAACTAATAAATAACATTTACCTATAGTTTTGTATAGACACATTATAAATACTTCTCTGTCAAAACATAAATCCCCTTATGCTTCAGTAGAGTGAAAGACTGCTGAAAACTGTCAGGGTGTGTATAGCAACCCAGAAATCCAGCTTTTTTTTTTTCCTTTGCAGTTAAGACTAATAGTACGAGTGTCCCTTTTTTTTTCTCTCTCTCTTTTACCTCATGTAACAACAAGATTGCTCAGTGGTCACCTTCCATCTCTGAAAGCCCATGTCAATTTCTTTTCTTTTAATTAAGGTTTAAAATTCTCCTTTTCTCTTCTTAAGAGCTACTCTACAATCAGGTTTTCAGATTTTATCCAAAAAGGGAAACAGATTTTTCTTTTTTACATAGTTAGTTGTGAATGTAGGATGAGGAGGACTAATCCCAATTGAATTTCCTAATGCAGTGCAATAGGATCTCAATAAATGAGTATTGATGAACAATCCTTTGCTGAGAACAATCCTTTGTTGAGAATCCTTTGTTTCCTGCAATCTTGTCTAAAAACATTATATCATTTTGTTAGAAATTTCACACACACACACAACAGAGGCAACCTTAGCCCTTGTCTCACATGAAAGAAGAATTTTCATGTGGACAATTTCAATGAACAATGCAAGGTTTATTAAATGTAGATATTTCCTGCTGCAACATCAGGAGGCAGGGAAACCCAAGAGAGGAAAGATCCAAGAAAAATGGTGTGGTGGTTTTTTATTTAAGATTTATTTTATTTTTATTGAAAAGACAGATTCATAGAGAGAAGAAGGCAGTTATTGGTCTTTTATCTAATGGTTTGCGCCTCAAATGGTCACAATGGTCAGAGCTGAGCAAATCTGAAGCCAGGAGCCAAGAGCTTCTTCCAGGTCTCCCACACAGGTACAGGATACTGAAGCTTTGTGCCATTCTCTACTGCTTTCCCAGGCCACAAGCGGAGAGATGTAGGGGAAGTGAAGCAGCCAGGACATGAACTGGCACCCATACAAGGTGAAGATTTAGCCACTAGAACTTTGTACCAGACCCTAGAAGTAGTGTTTTTTTTTTTAAGCACAATTCAATTGAGCAGAGAAGCAGCATAGCAATCAACAAGAGGGCAAGGACAAATCCCATCAGAAGGCCAGAACTGTAATCCTGTTTAGCTTGTTCATGATGAAACAAAGCCATCCGAAGGTGTAACTGATAACTGCTTCTTTCCATCCTCATGATAACCTAAAAACTCAGAAGGGCAGGATGCTATTTTTTTTCATTTTTTAAAATTTCATTTTATGACATAGTTTCATAGGCTCTGGGATTCGCCAAACCCTTCCCCAAACCTTGCCCCCATATTGAATTCCTCCATATTGTTACAGCAGTACAGCTCATAAGCAGTCATAATTCCATCATTGCGAGCATGGACCATGCAGGGAGTCCAGCATCTTACTGTCCAGATAAATTCAACAGTTTCATTGGGAGACCAACCTTGATCTGAAAGCAGAGCTGGCAGAATATCATCCCCTCCAATGAAAAGCCACAACACAAAATCAACAACAGGAAGAAACATGGAAATTTACAACATCATGAAGTCAGTTGACATGGTATTGAGTGACCAATGTGTTAGAAAATGCAAGTTCTTAACCACATCCTGTGACTACTTCATTGACATCTCTATTTTAGTTTATACATAACCGATTGCTATAAACCTTAAAATGGTTATAGGGTACTATTCAGCTGTATCGTGTCTTTTTTCTTCATATTTGTATTTAGCAGCTTATAGTATTCAAGTGTGATTTTTACTGATAGAGAGAGACCAATAAGGAAAGCTTAAAACAGACAGGAAACAGTCAGCTTGGACTCCCATATACCTTACTCGGTAGGACACAAAGATTAGTTCCTCCTCACTAGGGTATTGAAGATTTCTCTGCACACCCCTCCTAAAACTGTTCTGCTCCGCAGTCATTAACATATGGCTTGCTAGAGTTATAAACCTGTTTTTACTATCCTGAAATTCATGAAGCTCAGGAAGTTATTTTTACCCTGTTAAAAGTAACTTCTACCCTGTTAAAGTAACTTCTGGGGAGAAGCAATCATTCTGTACACTTTAAAAGAGACTCTCCCTGTTCTCATTCCAACAGAAAAGTGACTACCTACCTATTAGCCAGGCTAACTGATCATGCTTTCATCCATCTTATGTTGAGGTATGCCATGTTGCTATATAGGCAAGGTAAACCGCCTTTAACAAAGACGTTCTCGAGAAACTTTAGGTGGCACTCTGAAAGTCATTAGATGATTCTTTAAGCATAAATAGCTATTTCAAATAATGATATGATACCTGTTACAATCCAGGTTCTTGAAAGGATCAGAAGAAACTGATTTAGCAGGTACTTTGCCAAATTCTAATGGACTTCTAACCATATTAAAGCCAAATCAGTGTCAGTTATAAATTTTAATGTTAGTACCTGATGATATTTTCTCATTTTATATGTCTCTTAAGTTTATGGTTATTAAAGTACATAAATCAAACGCAAAACATGTGTGAGCTCACAATTTAAATAATAAATAATAAAATTGAGTAATGGCTATGATAGTTTCATACAGAAAAGTAACTATTATTATCACATAATAATAGTAATTTTGAAATACCACGATGAATATGGCAGATTACTAAACAGAATATTTTGCAGACAACATTGAGAAAAAAAAAAACAGATTAGATAGCATATGTCACTAGCTTAAAATGACACACTTTGATTTGGCCAAAGAGATCTTTTGGAAGACAAACACCTTGCATTCTTTGAAACAGACTTCCTTGCTACTTGGTATAAAGCTGGAAATTCTGGGGAGTTGAATTTGCGTTCCAAAAACTATCTATCAGCTGATATTCTCATGTTATAACTGGAAACTCAGAACGGGCTCCCATTTTGAGATTGATAAATACAGCTTTTGGAGAGAAACAAGCATCCTGTATACTTTTAAAGAAATTTCCTCTTGTTTTACGAATAGGTAGTATCTGCCTATTAGTCTATGTGACTCCTTAGAATAGGATGAATAACTGGGCCTTAGAACGAATAGACTGAGCTACTGGTTAAGAGCATGAACTTCATATCAGTATATTCCTTACCAACCTTGTGACCTGAAGCAAATTATCACACTGCTGTGAACTTCAAAAGCAAAGTGGTCCTTTGTAGTGTTTTTTTGAGGAATGAGTGAGTTAAGATATGTGCTATAGTCTGAATGATTGTGTTCCCCTTCAAGTTTACATCTTGAAACCCTACAAGGTAACAGCCTAAAGATAAGAGGCCTTTGGATATGACTGAGTCATAAAGATGAAGTTCTGGACTTGCCACCTTTTGAAACTGAGCAATTAATGTTAGCTGTTTATAAGCACCTCACGTGTGTTTGTTATAGCAGCCCAAGTGAACAAATGCAACATATGTAATCATATAACAACATATATATATGCACAACTCGGCACTATCAAGTTAAAATCTTTTTGTCATGTATAACCCTTGATTATAGTAGTGTTCCTCCTCCCCCTCTTCATTGCCCATCACGTACCCCTAAACACGACTGCAAGGATAACTTTTTGTCATAAGTGAGGATCTATCAATGTAATTTAAAGCTTTATCATGTACAACAACTTCTTACACCAGAAAGGTTGGTGGAAGCCTGCTATTATTCATTTTTATTATTTCATGGAAGTTAAAATAAGACATTGATCTTGGGAAATACAATTTCAGTTAATTGTTTGGACCTAAAACATTTCAGCAAGGTCCATAAAAATGTCTGAGTCAAGGGAACTATCACTATATAGATCAAATTTTGGTCTTTATTTCAATAAGTCTGGCCAGGTCATAACTGTCAAGTAAGCAACATCTGTTACCTACCACCAGGACCAGCTGCCTTAACTTTTCATGTGTTGAAGTCACCAAGACAGATAACACACAGTCACGGAATAATATAATGCTTTGCTGACAGAAGAGACAGAGCAAGGGCAGCTTTAATAAGGAACAGTGATTGTCCATGGCCAGCAGGTTATACTCTGCCCCTAACTAAGAGAGATACTTTGCATACATGCCTCATCACCCACTCGGGAGGACTGGATGAACATCCGGACTCTACCCATGGCTGCTGTAGACAATTGTAGAGTGAATCAGCAAATGGAAGAGTGCTTTCACTCTCCTTCTTTTTCTGACTTCCTGTTAAAGAATTTGTGCTGTTCTATTTTGAGTGCATTCTAGGGCTTCTGTGACCTGACCTTAGCCTTTCTTTCTAACTTCAAGATACTGCTTTCTTTCTCAGATGTTTTGCCCCAAGCCAAATTAAATTACTGTCAAATTTCATTTGTTCGGTGACTTTATTTATGCTTTCTCAACCTCAACTGCTCTCTCTGCTTCCTGTACCTATGAAAGCATGACTCATACTTGAAAGCTCAACTTACTTATCACTTTTCCACAATGATTTCCCAACTGCCTTCATTCAGGCCCCATTGGAAATAATTACTCCTCCCACCATTGATATAGTCCCAGAGAATATGCTGAATTCACAGAGCCACCTTTTCTGACTTAGCATTTTTAGTAATATTTAAAGCTAAAGCTTACAAAGGGCCTCAAAGTTGCCATTTTTTAAATATCAGTGATTATTAAAGCTGTAGCTACATTTGATGGTTTGGGAGATTAAGAAGTGCTCAATATGTGTACATTCTACTTCAGCTTAAATTTCATTGCCTAGGCCAAGTCAGAGTATTGAATTAATTTCAGTAAAATTCTGAAAAAGCTATACAATTACATAATTGCCACTAGAGGGCTCAGCGAGAAAGATGCTGGAAGACTGATAAATGCATATGGAAAAGGGAATCGGTGATGTGGCAGTATCCTTTACACTTTTTCAGTGGATATTGGAAACTGATATCTGTACTAGAGGACAGCAACTTCAGAAATACCTGCCAAAGTGTATGAATACATATGACAAACTCAACCCATCAGGAGTTAGCTTATAGCAGAAGACCTTGTGACATTGAGAACAGCCAGTGGACAGGATATTCAGAGCTCCACACAGAGAAAAGATGCATAGAGAATATCAACCAGAAGAGGAAGCATCGGGTTAAAAAAAATGTCTTTCTGGGCCTTACACAGTGGCCTAGGGGCTAAAATCCTTGCCTTTAACTCACTGGGATCCAAAATAGGCACCGGTTCTAATCCTGGCAACACTGCTTCCCATCCAGCTCCCTGCTTGTGGCCTGGGAAAGCAGTTGAGGATGTCCCAAAGCCATGGGACCCTGCACCAACGTGGAAGACCTGGAAGAAGTTGCTGACTTTTGGCTTCGGATCAGCACAGCTCCAGCCATTGCTATCACTTGGGGAGATCTTTCCTTTCTGTCTCTCCTCCTTTCTGTATATCTGACTTTGCAATACGAATAAATAAATTAAAAAAAAATGTCTTTCTACCTGGAGGCCATCACAACTTTCCAACTCCTCTGAGTGAGTCATATATCATGGGAGAAATGAGTCAGTAATCCACCTTGATTTTATATGTTGGAGAAGGGTATAAAACAATATAGTGAATTTTTGTCACTGATTTTTCTTACATTTTATAGGTCTGAAAAACTAAATCCTTGGTTTTGGAAGCAATATTTTTCTTGTCAGAATAAATAAAAGTATTTTAGACCACCACCTTAAGAATTCAAATCACATCAACATAGTCAGTGAAAATAAATTTGTACACTGAATTATGCTGTTTTCTTCTCAAATCTTTCTTTTCCTCCAAATCCTTGTTTCTTGTTTAATTTATTGCCAGCCAATTTTTCTAAGAAGTTTTAGAGGGAGGTTTGGCCCACTTTTCAAACCTCATTTCCTGTCACCTCTTTTTGGAACCTTATCAGCACTAGAATTACTTTTTTTAAATTGATTGCTTTTTCAAGTCTGGAATCATGATAAATGCATGAAATTCACTTCTTTTAAGTATCCTATATCTGCCCTCATTCTTTCTCTGTATTGCTCTCTTACCAGACAAATCTCTGTTTAGCTTAAATTATTCATATTTACTGAAGGAAATGTCATAATTTTTTTCTTTTTTTTAAGCAAGATATATTGCGCATATAATCTGGAAAATTTGGTAGAGTAGCCAAATCGAGTAGAGAAATTCTGAATGCAGCCATCATCAGGCTTGAGAAACAGAGAGTAGTCCAGAAAGAGTACCTCTACTCTTCTGTCCTTTCCTCTTAAAACCAGCCAGCTGAAACAAATTAAGACAGGAGTTGGGCAAGAGTTAGCAAATTAGATTTGGTACACGGGCATAGTTACACACCATTCAGCACTTCTAGTTCTAAAATAAGCACACAAATCCATGAAAATGTGTATCATTTCTATGTATTTGCAGTTTGCACAGAAGGTTTGTATTGTTGTCAGGTTTTCTATATTTGTGTCTAACATTACAAAATCAGTGTTTCTCTTCAAAAATTGGAAACCGATTTCATCTTATTTGTTCCTCTTTTATTTTCTTACTAAGTGAGCATTGGACCAGAGCAGAAACTTAGTATTTCTCAGAAATCAGTTAGAAATAGAAGTATTCTAAATTTCTGAAAAAAAATTTCTAATTTTTTTTAAATTGAGAAATAGTAGCTCTCTAAAGTCACACTTTAAAACTTTAAAAATTCAAAACAATTACTCAACCCCGCTCCAACTCCCATCATCTTACCAGTAACAGAATCCAAAGTGATTGTACCAGTTGGTAACACCCCTTAAAGCCAACTCCATTTATAAAACTTGCCAAATGATTTTGTGAAATTAAATAAAGCCAAACAGCCACTCTGGGTAAATAATAAGTTTTGCACCTGTTTCTGGAATATAACCGTTCAGTAAGTCTGTTAATGGTGTGTAATGTACCTGACACTTCCCTAGGCACTGTAAATAGACAAAAGCACATTACTTACATTAAAGGAGCTTACTGTTTAGCAGAGAAGCAACCAAATAAACAGTTAAAATGCAATGTGATTTTCTTTCAAAAACCAAACTAGTGACCATAGGTATACTCTTCTTGAAGTTCAGGAATAGTTTTCTCCAAATACATCAAGGTTCAAATTTCATCTCTGTTACTTCCCTAAAGTGTTATAATGCAAATTATGCATCACTGCATCTTCAGTTTCCTTATTTGTTAAAAGAAGGTGATAATAATTATTTATTTCCAAATATAGGAGTGGTTGTTCAACATTAGGCTAAACATACTATGCACTCAGTTAATGTTAACTCTACATACAACTTTGTTAATCTCAGAAAGACTTTTAAGAAGTGACAAACTGAGTATGGTAAGATTTGTCTACCTTATCATACTTGACATTGTAAGCTAGATTTTTCCATGTACTGATGGGGGGACTCTCTGCTTTATAAAATGTTTAACATCTTTGATTTGTACCCATTAAACACAAGCAGTAAGTCCTCCCCTAAGCTGAAACAACCAGAAATGTCTCCAGAAAATGCTAAATATGTCCTTGGGTGGGGAGCAAATTTATCTTTGAAGATAGCCACCAAAGTAGAATGTGTGAATCTGAACTAACTTTTAGAAAAAGATATTAGTGTAATTCAGGAAAATGGATTTAAAGGTGATTAAAATTAGAAAAAGAAGGCTAGTTATAAAAAATATTAGTGATTTATCTTTTTCTCACCAAATCTTGCCGTTTGTAAAGCTGGAAGGTATCTGAATTCTAACAACTTCTCATCATTCCTGTTGCCACCATCTTAGTCATCTCTCACATAGATTTTTCATATTAGCTTCTATCTAAGACCTTACCCAAATGACTTTGATGTAGACTTTATCAAGTTCTAATATCTCATTCTTAGAGTGCAGTTTTCTGTAGAGATTGATTCATTAATTAAACTTACACCCAGATAAAGCCAGAATCAAGAGCCTGAATCATAAAAATTCAAATTGTCCCTACAGTTAATGTTGTTAGTAAATGAATGCTAGCTTCCATTTTGAGAGCTTTGCAGGAAATCAAACTAATACCTGTATTATTATTATCTACCTGTAGATCCAGTCGTATCACAGTCTACTTTTGCCTTTCCAAAGGAAACGTGATGACCCCCATCACTTGACCAGTCAGAGGCCTACACACAAACTGATTATGTACTACTTGCCTCAATTTTAAATACAAGGTTCACTAATTCGTCAGGGATTCCAGATATTGAATCTTAGCTGCCTGATCCTAAAGTTTGAAGGATCTTGTGATTGTGATTGTTATCATGGTGAGGTATGGAAATCCTCTCTTTGGTCCTTCTCTGGCCCTGAACAATCTACCATGGTGTTTTGGAAGACAGAGCAGCACTAAAATAGTAATGCTAATTGCATTGTATTGATCACATAATGGGGTAGGGCCGAGCTAGGGTCTCATGGCACCTGTGCCATAAATTGGACTTTTCTAGCTAACTAGGTCCCTATTTTATCAGGATACGTTAATTACAAGCTGTACTACAAAGTTGGTGGATTTTAGTGACATCACATTCATGATACATAATAGGCAATCATATTTATTGAATAAATATAACTATAATTTGGGAATAAATAATGTTGGATTCAGTTGAAGCAGCAGAGGGCAAAAAATCAAAGCAAAACAAAACAAAGCTAAGTTATTAGAAGAAACAAAACTTCTTGAATAACTGGGAAGAAAGTATATTTAAGAGAGAAAACTTCGCAATGACTGAGAAATGGAGTGGTAACAAGGAAAAATACATATGAAAAAGACTATTTGGGAAAAAATTTGTAAAATATTATACTCAGTATATGATATGCAGAAATAACTGGTAGGTAACAATAAAAATTCTGGACATCAGGTACAATTTTGACACTGAAAATAATCAATTCTTTGTGACAGATGAAGCTATTGGTGGTACATGAAATCATTGAAAGAAAGTATTTTGAATCAAAATCGGAAAACCTGACTCAGAGACAATGGATACAGGAAAGTTAATATTTAAGATAAAAGTAAAGGCAAAAAATCCATATAGAAAATAAATGTAAAATGCAACATTCAAAAGATTAGGAAAGTTGCCTTCAAATAAATCATGGAAGAGTCTGGCATTGTGGCCTAAAAGCAAGCACTACTTATGATGCCAAAAACCTGTATAGATGCAGAACCAGAACTGGCTATTCCGGTTCTGATTCAGAGCCCTGTCAACAGCCTAAGGAAACAACTGAAGATTGCCCAACTGCTTTGGCTCTGGCATCCTACATGGCTTTGGCCTGGTTCATCCTGGCAGTTGGAGTCATCTGTGGAGTGCAGCAACAGATGGAAGCTATTTCTCTCTTTCTCTCTCTCTCTCTCTCTCTCTCTCTCTCTCCTGCTCTTTCTTTTGAATAAATAAATAAATAAAAAAAACCCCAAAAACCTCAATGGAAAAACTTGTTTCAAGGGAAGAGTAATATTAGCAATGTGAAGTATTAGAGAGAAAAATGTTCATGAAATTTAACAAAGAATATCCCAAGGAGACAGAAAATGGTGAGGGAGTAAAATCCAGAACAGAGCTGAATGAACAAGGTACCAGAAAGATGAAAAAATATAAAGGTCTTAAGGATGGATCTGAGTATGGATTGTGTATATCGTTGGAGAATGGGGTAGAGTTAATTGTTCCTGGCTAAGAAGACCAGGAGAAAAGGGAACAAGAGTAGCTCTAACTACAGTACTTACTGAATAATGTCTATTTTCTTCATGAAGTAGGAGCCATGCTCAAAAAAAAGGGTGATGATGAAAAAGGGTGCTAAAGACAGTGCTCAAAATGTGAAAATAAGTTTTATGGGAAACAGAAACAACTATATTTCAAGTTTCAGAAATAGTGGAATGATATTTTGCTAATATCTTTGCCTGCTTCCTCTTTTAAAAGCAGAAAAATAAACAAACAATAACTGAGTTTCCCACTAATTAGTGATAAACCTTGAGCAAATCAATTAAGACCTTATAAACCTTAGCTTGCCTTCTCTGAAAAATGAAGGCGCCGCTATGGTGACATAATTACAAGAAAACTTCAGAAAGTTCAGGGAACATGGATGGAAAAATGAAATTTATTTTTGATGCAAAACCTTGTAAAATTTACACATATGAAGACTCCTGAAAAATATTTGTTTTTTTTTTAAATTGTATTGCATTATGTGACACAGTGTTATGGGCACTGGGATTCCCCCTACCCCTCCCTGAACCCTCTCCCCATGGTGGATTTCTCCACCTTGTTGCATTACCACAGTTCCAATTGAGTTGAGGTCCTGAAAAATATTTGTTATGAAAAATTATGCATGGATTTAAAATTTTTGCATTCCAAATTAGCTTATTGTTAAATCTCATTTCCTACAAACTTTCTAAAGTTTTCTTATACAAAATTCTATTCAGTTTCAGCATTCCATGCTTTTCAGTGATTTTTTTTTTGTCTCTAAACTAGAGGCCATTATAAGTCATTTTTTTTCCCTTCAATTGTGAGACATATTGGGATCATGGCATCAAACCAGTGGGAAAAAAAGGAAGAAACAGGGAACAAACTGGCTGACTTTAGGGCTAGCATTATTGAGAAAATAGATGTGATAGAAGTTCAAGAAGGCAGCATTGTGACACAGTGAGCTAAGATGCCCCATGCTATACAAACATCCCATATCCAAACACTGGTTTGATCCCAACTGCTCTGCTCCCCATCCAGTTCCCTGCTAATGTGACTAGGAAGGGAGAAGAGCATGCGTATGTAAGTACTTTGGCGCTGGCCACCCGTGTTGGAGATTCACATGGAACTCGGAACGCCTGGTTTTATTCTGGACGAGCCTCAGCAGAACAGCTGTTTGGGGAGTGAACCAGTGGACAGAAAATCCATCTGTATAAATAAATGAGTAAATGAATGAATGAATGAATTCTAAAGTTAAAAAATAATGAAAAGAAGTGAGTGAAAATTAGAATACACAAGGACAAAGTAATCTCAGGTTTACCCTGCATTCATTATATATACAGTTCTTTGATAGTAATTTCAAATTAGTAATGATGTTTATAATCACATAAATTTTCATGCCATGGCTCTGAGTAAAAAAAAAAAATTATGTTAACCTTAAACTGAAAACAAACTGCTAGATCATTCCCTGGAAGGAAAGTGGGGGCAGGGTCGAGTGTCCACTAGATAATGGTCCATACTAGCACTCCAATTCCAACCAGGCAATCTCTTAGGTATACAGAACTCAAAGACTGAAGTGTGAATAAAATGCAAAACAAATTAAGGAAGAAAGAAAGTATTAAACTGAATAAACCATGAGATTTAAATAATGAGCCAATTTTATGCCATTCTCTTAAGAGCATATTTTTTTCATGGAAGTAAAGGAAGATCATACATTTGAAGGATGATCTAAGCAGAATCAATATCTTTAGAGTTTCTGTCACCACTATTAAATTCTGTTTCGAACTTTTGGATGTTGATGTATAGCTGACATTTTAACACTGGCATAAAGCTATAAAGAAGTGAGTCCAAACTTAAGCGAGTAATATGAAAAATGAATGGTACTGCAGCTTATAAATCTAAAAATATGACAAATGCTAACACATCCCAGAAAATAAACCTGCAATTACTTGCACATTTCATCTTCCAAAATACTATTCAAAGTAGTAAAAAAGGACCACATGTGGGATCTGCAGCCAATCCCCAAGGAGAATGCAAATCAATAGTTCTGAAAGATAACTGTGTCATTGAAAAACTTCTCTGGTAAGACTTCATTCAAGCTGATTGTAATTTTATTTAGCTATAATGTTAAATGGAGTATGAACAATTTTCAAATTCCAGAACTGCCTTCCTCAACAAAGAAAGTAAAGACTGAGAACCAGTTACCGTGTGCTGAATTGTCAATTCTTATAACTTAGGACAACATTGCTTCGATGTGAAATATTATTGCTATTAACTCCTAGAAGATATCATAATGATATCATATTACTTTCATAATGCTATAATTTTATTTTGTTGAATACTATCAGAAAGTAAATACATTGACTCTTTGTATTGACTCAGCGAAGAGGGAAAAAAAGAAAATAATTCTTATCAGATATTTCAAATATATTAGGGGATCAGCATGAACTCAAGGTGGTTTATAGTTTATAGCAAGATGTGACATTTCTAAAGATAAATGCTTGGAGTTGATTTAGGGAAATAGTTTGCAAATTAACTGACATACAAGGAAATTATAGGAGCATATAAAGAAAGAAATGATTCTGACAGATTATTGCATGCACATTTCTTTTTAAGAAGATTACTTTTAGCATTAACACACCATTGTTCTTAGTAAATGAAAACTCTAATAGGTTATTCATGGATGACAGTTCAGGTGATAACAGAAATAATGATGACATTTGGTAGAAGATCCAATGAGTTTGGTGAATTTACTTCCCCTTAGGATCATATCCTTGTCAAATTGACACTCATATCTAAATGATACATATGTTTTTTAGGCACATTATCAATAAATTTACAATAGCAAATTATCCTTTTGGGATTTCTGTAATACAAGGGTACATCACGAACTATGGAGAGAAGGAATTTAAAAGATAATTTTATTTTGGTGCCCCAAACTTTCAAAATCCATGGGTATGTTTCTCATAATACAGACTTTTGCGACCTTTGTGAAGACTCCCATATTTACATACCTGCAGTTTTCCATCTTTGCTTTTAGAGATCTCAGGAAACCTGATAAATATTTAAAGGACTGACTGGTAAACATGGGATCACAGCAAAGGAAACAGCAGAGTTGAGAAGTATTTTATATAGCTTGCTGTTAAGCTTCTAGTTCATCAGCCCTGCTCCAATACAGAGTGCTTTTCTCTTTTCACTAGAACTTCGATATTCTGCCACATCAATTTCTAGGCAATGCTAACTTGTGAATCTGCAGACTCTTCCATCTGTGCTATGGACTAATGTTATTCAAACCCTTTTGACCTCAGCCTTCTAAGGCAGGTCAATATACTCACAATATACTCATTCTCCTTACAAAAAGAAAAACAAAAACAAAATAGATTACTCTGATCAGGAATTAGAAAATAAAATAATATTAATGTTATCAATAAAGAAAAATTATGAACAAGCATGAAACCAGTGATAATCCTATAAACTTTTCTAAATTGGAAAAGATAAAGCAATTGAACCCCATTACTAAAATGAGAAAGAACTGAAGATGCCAGTGAAAAGAAAAATTCTTTCTAAACTTATGGGGGATCTTCTGGTGCTTACATCAATTGAAAAGCATTTCATGGCAGCCATGGAATGTCAGTTTTATGGTCGGAACCCTACAGCTGTATGGGAGATACAGAGGAAGCTTCTGACTCCTGTCTTACAATCAGCTCAGCTCTGGCTGTTTTGGCCACTTGGAGAGTGAACTAGTGGATGGAAGACTATTCTCTCTGTCTCTCCTTCTCTCTGTAAATCTGGCTTTTTAATTAAAAAATTAAAAAGAAAGTATTTGCCAATATTATTTAAATAGAACCAACAACTCTACTATTAACTTTTTGTGTTGATGTCTGCATAGGCTTGATTTAGAACAACAACAACAAAAAAAAATAGCAGCTATAAAGTACAAATGCATCTGCAAGAACAACACAAAAAGCTTTTTATTTTGTACCAGCTTCTTGACCCATCAGGGACACTTGGGCAACAAAGCAGTCAATCATATTTTTTGAATGATTTTTCAAGGGTTATTATTTTCTTTTTCATATACAATCATCTTCTGCATAATATATAATAAAGCAGAATATTTTCTGCTGCCTATATTGTAACCACTTTTAAGTTCCAAATTCTCACATTATCTTGCTAGGAATTTTGAAGGATTTCCTATTGATTCAGTAACATATGTACAATATCATAATTTCCAATCCACAAAATGAGTATTCTCATAAAGTAGGTATGAGTTTTATCTGTTGAACTGTGAAAGGTCATTATTATTTCTAAGTTATTTGCAAAGAAATAGTACCTTGCTGTTGCTATCATGAGTAACAATGAAGATATTTTTGCATTTCATACACATATACTAATTTTTGTAAGTTGCTTTAAATTTGCAAACCTTGTATATTCATTCTAGACAGAACAGAACTTTCTTAAGTAGCGAACACTGACCACATAAATATAAATCTAACTAGTGTGTTCCTTGCACTCTCATCTAGATATTAGTCTGCTAAACATCTAGATCATTGTTATGCATACAATTATTTCTAAGGAGATCTCAAATACTATGTTGTCAAACTTTTAAAGTTATATTCAAAGTTTTCTCAGCAAGTCTATTCCATTAACTGGTGTTTGCGCATAGAATTATGTTTCATACTAGATCAGGTGTTATTTTAGAATAAATTTAGTTGTGGTAGAGGCCCAAACAAACTTACCACATCATTTTGAAGCACCATGCCTTGACAATTTTCATATACAAACAAGTATAAATATATTGAAGAGGAAAATATAAAATATACTGTCATTTTTCAAGATAAAACACTAAAAATATGGTGCTTTCACAATTGCCTTCTGCATATACCAGTAGCAAATTATCCTCTGGATATACCATTAGCAAATTTCTGCATTGGGTCAAGGAAATTTTTGCTCAACAGAAGAAATATTGAGTTCTACCACTATTTTGAATCCAGTATCCTGTGGAATTAGATATCTTTTTGAAGCAGGGTTAATTTCCCAAAACAAATTTCATTCTGAAATCCTTTGTTAAACAATGTGTTATTGTATTTTCTGCAGTCTCTAATGCATACCTGTACTTGGTATCAGAAAATATTTGTTGCTTGTAATTTATTGAATTGAGTAATAATCTTCAGCTTATCGTATGTTTGACAAATAAACAGGTTATTTACAGGCACAGATTCCATGGTGCGGGCAAATTTCTGACTTCTGCATCCTTCTTGCCGACATCAACCCCATAGTATTGCACTGACTGCAGAATGCTTCCTGATAATTTACATAATAATATACACTCCTTATAATCAAATGAAAAAAATCCAGATGTTCCAAGGAAGATGAAAATAACTTTAAAATAAACTCCAGTTCTTGGTACGTTTGTGTACTTTGTTCTCCATTACAAAACCTCTGGCATCTGTTGATTGGAGGCACAGAACCAATCCTTATCCCTAATTTATTGCACAGCTAACAATCAGCAAGGTTTTGCAGAATTTAATTAGAAATTCCCCATACAAATAAAATATGACAAGCCATATTTATGCTGAAGATACAGTACAAAACCAAATTATTTACCTATCTTTTCCTAACAAAAAGAAAATTAGCTTTTGAAAAATAATGCGCCTCTGAGAGTATGACCATTCTTTAATGGAAATACACAATTAAAATACTCACATAACTTTAGGCAAACAATATATATGCCTTGCACTTTTTAAAAGATTATTTTCTTTGGAAAGGAAAATTTACAGGGAGAGGGAGATGTAAATAGAAAGCTCTTTCATCCAATGGCTCACTCCCCAAGTGGGCGTAACAGCCAGAGCTGAGCCAATTGGAAACCAAGAGCCAGGAGCTTCTTCCAGGTCTCCCACACGGGTGCAGGACCCCCAGGCTTTGGGCCATCCTCGACTGCTTTCCCAGGCCACAGGCAGGGAGCTGGAAGGGAAGTAGAACAGCGGGGGTATGAATCAGTGCCAACATGGTATCCTGGCTTGTTCAAGGTGAGTATAGCCACTGAGCCATTGGGCAGGGCCCATACCTTGGAGTTTCAAGTAAAAAAATCCTAGAAAGATAGGAAAAAGATAAAGAGAAATATGATTAGATTGAGTTTCAAAATTATATCTGGTTCCTGATAATTCCATTTAGTTGTCTCAAAGGTCATTTGGAGGATCTACATATTTGTATCACTCCAAGTTTTGTAGATAGGATGGACAAACATAAAATTTTTAAAAGGTTTATTTATTATTTCTATTGAAAAGGCAGATATAAAGAGAGAAGATGAGACAGAGACAAAGTAATCTTCCATCCACTGGTTCACTCCTTAAATGGCTAAAACAGCCAGGACTGAGCTATTCTGAAGCCACAGCTTCTCCTGGCTCTCTCACATGTGTGCAGGGCCCCAAGACTTTGGGCCATCATTGACTGCTTTTCCATGCTACAAGCAGAGTGCTGGATGGGAAGTGGAGCAGCTGGGATACAAATAAGCACCATATGGGATCCTGGCACTTGCAAACGTGAGGATTTAGCCTTTGAGCCAATGCAAGGAAGTCAAAGAATGTGAAAATTAGAAGTAGCAATGTTATTAAAAAATAACCAGCTGCAGTAGTTGGTACCAAATGATTGGTAAAAACCTGAGGCTCAGGCTCCATCTCCTTGGACTTCTGGCCCTCTGGCTGGCTCAGAAGAAGATAGACACGCAGGGCCAGGTAAGCATGTTAGGCTGGCAGTACCCATTAGCTGGTTCTGGATAGCCTGATTCTGGGGCTGATGGATGTGTGCCAGACAACTATCCAGTCCAGTTCCCACAAGGCAGCAGAGTGCCCTCGGGAATAGCAGGCGAAGCTCGTGATGTGTGCTGGTGAACTTGTGCAGAATGTTGCTTGTCTGCTGTGCAGGTAGCAGCAGGTTCATGTGCTTCTACACCATGCCTGCCTCCAGGATCCACAGCTGGTTGGACATCATCAAGTTGGGTACACATAGTACAATTACTGTTTCTAGTGCCTTGTTGGGTTTGATGTCTGGTTCTGTGGTTGGACCCTTGGGGGGCTGCAGCACTTCAATGGCAGGAGGATGGACTGCCTGGGGCAAAGATGGTTCCTGTGGCTCTGGCTAGGAAGCAGCTGCCTCAGGCTCAGTTTGGGACTCAAGCTCAACCACCAGCTCCTTGTATTCTTCATCTACTAGCTGCATGAGAAGCTCTAAGGCTTGAAATTCCATCTTGGTCCAAGCATAGGCCACCAGCTTCCTCAGGCAGCTCTGATCATGGGGCTGATAGAAATGCCCAGCTGCATTTCTATCTAACGCTGCAGCCAGGATTCCAGGAGGGAGCAGAGGGCCTCCTTACAACTTTGATTTTACTTTCTTCCTTCTTGAAAGTTGTGGTACCTTTCGAAGAGCAGTTCGGGGACCTGGTGGGTGGTAGTGAACCTGCAGTAGATCTTGAGGAATGTAGGCACAAAGAAGGGGTCCACCCTCTGCTGCGCAGGTACCAGCTGGTACACGATTTTCTTTACCATGTGTGCATCCCTGGTTCTCACAGGGCCAGTTGCAGCCACCGAGGATGCAGATGAATCGGCTCCTGGATACCTTAGCTCCACGACTTGTCCTAGTTCCGAGGAAGAGGGCACAGGTGACATTCATGCTGGTTCTCTGGCCCCAGGACTGGTCCTAGCTCCTCAGCTGCAGCCACCTTGGCAGGGTCAGGCTCTGCTGCAGTTAAATGTTGTATTGTGGCCAAGAGCTTGACCTCAGGCCTGCCTGTCTTGATGGTCTGCACTCCACTGGAGTCCTTCCTCTTGGGTGTCTTAGGGTCACTGTCGTTCTGGTTCCCTGGGTTACCCATGCTCTGTTCCATCATTGTCCAGGGAGTGATGTCACTTCCTATGCCCACTCAGTTGAGCCTCTCCTTAGAATAGCCCTCCCCTGAGTCCTCCCCGTCCTTAGATTAGACCCCTTACAGGCTCTGTCACAGGTGCCATGTTTCAGGGACTTGGACCTATCAGCAGTCTCTGTTCGGGCGCCAGTTCTCAGAGTTTTAGTCCATACCAGCAGGGCCCAGAGGATACCAAGTGTGAGGCAGACAGTGGCTTTCGACCGCAGAAACCACCAGAGACAGGCTGGTGAGGAATGTCTGATTCTGTCTTCTAAATGTCATTCAGCTCTGCTGCCTTTTCTCCATCACTGTTTCTATCGCAATGGCTTAATGTATCATCATCTTCTTCAAGAATTATGGCAAACGCCTCATAAATGTTTTCCTAGTATCCTTGTTCTGAAACCCTATTCCATTCTGTCCAACATTCAAGCTGAACACCTCCTGGAATCCTTGCTTAGTGGAGGGTTAATCTTGTGATAATAGAGAAAAGTGAAACTGTGACAGTCTAAAAATTAAAAGGGAAGTAAGAAGGAGGGCATGAAAAAAGAGAAAGGTGGGTGGAAATATCAATATATGCCTAAAACTATATATGAAACAAATGAAATTTATTTGCTTTTTATAAATGAATTTTTAAAGGAAACTACACCAGTATTAAATATCTATCTATCTATCTATCTATCTATCTATCTATCTATCTATCTATCCGGCTGGTGCCGTGGCGTAGTAGGTTAAGCCTCTGTTGTGGCACCAGCATCCCATCCCGTATAGGTACCAGTTAGTGTCCCTGCTGCTATATTTCTGACACAGCTTCCTGCTAATGGTCTGAAGAGGCAGCAGAAGACTGCCCAAGTCCTTAGCTCCCTTCTCCACCATAGGAGGCACAGAAGGTGCTGCTAGCTGCTGGCTTTGGACTGGTCCAGTACGGGACAATGAAGCCATTTGTTGAGTAACAGAAGATTAAAGATTCTCTCTCTGTGTAAATCTGCCTTTCAAATAAAAATAAACATGTTAAAAGGTTTAAAATAATAAAAACCGATCTGATCAGATTACATATGAACATTCCAATTTTGAGTATTTTAGTAGCCATACCAGAGCAGACTAAAATCCTGTGCAGCCCTACGTGGTCTTGTCTTTTTGTCTACCTCTCTACCCTCATCTGGAGTAGCTTTTGGCCAGTGTTTTGTGCCCTAACTGGTTGAATTTCTTTACTTCCTTATCAGGACTTGGCATATACTTTTCTTACAGTTGGGAACAATCCTCCCCTGCTCTCTAGCATGTCCCCTTTTGATAATTGACTCATATCAACTCTTTAAAAATACTTATTTTTTTATTTTTTTTATTACAAAGGCAAATCTACAGAGAGAAGAAGATCAAGCGAGAAAGATCGTCCATCCACTGGCTACACTGACTCACTCCCCAGTTGGCCACAACAGCAGGAGCTGAACTGATCAGAATCCAGGAGCCGGGTGTTTCTTCAGGGTCTCCCACATGGATGAGAGGTAGTTCTCCACTGCTTTCCCAAGCCGCAAGTAGGAAGTGGGATGGGAAGTGGAGCAGCCAGGACTTGAACTGACGCCCACATGGAATCCCAGCAGACACAAGGTAAGGATTTAAACATTAGGCTATCACGCTGGGCCTTCACATCAACTCTTTATCATTAGGTATATCTCATCACAAAATATATCACTTTCTGACTAAGTCCTCTCTAAGTTCCCAGGGTAAATCAACCTTCCTGCTTTATAGTCTCATTGATGATGAATCAAAGCAATAATTTATTTACATAGTAACTGCTTTTGGTTATGACATATAAAATCATCATTAGCCTCTGCAGTTATGTACAACATCTGTGACTTGTTTTACTTTAGTTTTTGTTTTCATTTATGTTGTTTATGGTGCTAGTCTGTCATAAAAATTTCTCTCACTTTTTTTAATATTGAGGCATAATATACAAAAAGTCAGTATGTCCATTTTAAGTGTGTGCTTCAAGAAATTTTGATTAAATGTAGCCATATAAATAAAACAACAATTAAAATGTAGAACATTTATTTCTTCCTAAAAGTGTCCAGCTTATTTCCCCATACTCTCAGGCAAAAATAACAATTTGTCTTTTTTTTTTCAATCATTACATATCAGTTTTGCCTACTTTAGAATTTCTTTACAAGTTAAATTATGAAGTAGATTAAGTTTTGAGTTCAACTTCTTTAATTCAGCATATGCTTGTATTTATGCAGGTTGTCGTGTGTCTCAGTTGCTTAATTCTTTACCTTTATGAATATAGCATACTCTAGTTATCCACCCACTGATGAATACTTGGATTATGTCCAGTTGAATAAGGCTTTCATAAATATGTGTCAACAAATGTTTTGTGGGGATATATATATATATATATATATGAAATATTTTTCTGGAAAAACAACCGTGAGTAGAATTGCTAAGTGACTTCATGAATTTGTATTTACCTTTGCAAGAAATTGCCAGACCATTTTCAAACATGATGGGGTCAATTTTCACTTTCATTATCACTGTATGAATGCTCCAGGTGATGACCAACTTCAATCACACTTGATATTGTAAGTTAATGTAGCCTGAAGTCCCCCCAAATGTCATGTATTGAAACAATCCTTACTTTCCTGCTATTAAGAGATAGGACTTCAAGTCAAGTCATCGATTTGTGAACAGAGTACTACTGCCTTTTTAACCAGCTAGAGAGAAATAATGTGGTCCTATTTTGTACTTTCTTCAACTATATGAAGACACAGTGTTCCTCCACTCTGGAGGACACAGCAACAAGGTACCTACCCTTGGGAGAGTACCAATCAGGTGCCAGACACCAATCCTGCCAGCACCTTGATCTTGCATTTCCAACTTGCAGAACTGTGAGAACCAAATCTCCAGTGTCATCAAATCCCACAATCTCAGCTGCTTCACTTCTGATCCAGATTTCTGCTTATAGACTGGAAAAGCAGCAGGGAATGACTGATATTTAAGTCAATATTTAAGTCAAAATTCCTTTTATTTTGCTTGGTTCATTTGTTGCCTCTGGAGATCCATTATCTCCAGCACTTCTTTATGAAAAGCTTTCATTTATCCATTGAAATGCTTTTGCATGATTGTAAACACTAAGTTTAGCATATGTGTGTAAATTCATTTCTGCTTTTTCCCTACTTAGCTATATATCTATGCCTCAGTAGCGCACCATCTTGATCACTGTACTAATAATAATAAGCTGTATTTTTTTTAGAGACTCAGAGAAACATACAGGTATAGAGGGACAGAGGGAAAGATAATTCTGATCTATTGTTTCTCTTCCCAAGTGCTGACACCAGAAGCCAAGAATGTTTTTAATGTTTCCTTCACAAGAGATAGGAACCCAGTAGTCATTACCACTGCCTCCTACTCTTCACAATGCATGGAAGCTGGAGTTAGGAGCCAGAGCCAGAAATCAAACTGAGTATTCTTTTTCCCCTCTAGTGAGTAAAGCAGAAATTTCACTGAAAGCAAAAATTCTCCTGATGCAGCAGTCAGGACAGATGGTAGGGGGGCAAGGAAGGAGTTGCCACAGCCCAGGTTCTCTAATGTTGGATATGGGTGTCTTAACTGCTATACTGTCTTTCATAATGGTTGTAATAGTTTACATTGCCAGCAAAACTGTATTAGGATACCTTTTGTCTCCACATCATCACCATCATTTGCTTTGTTTTGTTCCGTTTGTTTTTTTTTTGGGGGGGGAGGGGTGAGCCATGGATGATAGTCATTCTAATTGGATTTAGATGAAACCTCATTGTGACTTTCCTTTCCGTATCCCTGATGACTAGCATTCCCGGATATCTTTTCATGTATCTATTGGCCATTTGTATTTCATCCTGTGAAAAATGACTGTTAATATCCGTAGCATATATGTTAACTGGATTATCTGTTTTGTTGTTGAGTTCTTGATCTCCTTAAGTATTCTGAAAACTAATCCTTTATTAAATGAATAGTTGGCAAATATTTTCTCCCATTCTTTCAGTTGCCTCTTCGTTGAATGTTTCCTTTGCCATCAAGAAGCAGCTTGGTTTAATGTGAATCCCGTTTATCTATTTTTGCTTTTATTGCCTGAGCTTCTGGAATCTTATCCAAGAAGCGTATGCCTAGGCCAATGTTTTGCCATGTCTTGCCTATGTTTTCTTTCAGTAACTTGATTTGGGGTCTTGATTTTAGCTATATAGATATGAGCCATTGTGAATTGATTTTTGTATATAGCCCAATAAGATAGTGATCTTGTTTCATGATTGTGCCTGTGGAGATTCAGTTTCCCCAAAACTGCTTATTTAAGAGATTATCTTTTCTCTAGCAAGTGATATTAGCTCATTTGTGAAAGATTAGTTGGCTGTTGGGCCCTGCGCAGTGGTCAACTGGCTAATCCTTCCCTGTTAAGCACCCTAATCCCATAGGGAAGCCAGTTCATGTCCCAGCTGCTCCACTTCTCATCCAGCTTTCTGCTGTGGCCTGGGAAAGCAGAGAAGAATGGGTCAAAAGATCCTGGCCTTAGATTGGCTCAGCTTTGAGCATTGCCACTTGAGGAGTGAATCAATGGACAGAAGAACTTTCTGTCTTTCCTCTCTGTAAATCTGTCTTATAAAAATAGAGAGAAATCTTTTTTTAAAAAAGAGTTGCTTAAAAATGGTTAGTTGTTTTAGATGAATGAATGAATAAATTCCTTAGGTTTCCAATTTGTCCCTTTGGTTCATATGTCTATTTTTCTGCCAGTATATGGCTGTCTGATCATCAGTTCCCTAGAGTATGTACCAGAATCTGATATTGTGATCCCTCCAGTTTTGTTTAGGATATCTTGTTTTTACGTATAGATTTCATATTTTCTAAATCTGAGAAGAATGTTTTTGAGTATTTTGTATTTTATTTCAGTTTTGTGTGTTTCTACTCTGGTTTTTATTAATGTGTTTTCTCTCACTGTTATAGGTTTTATTTACTCTTGTTCTTGTAGCCTCTAGCAACACACAGGTAGATCATTCATTTATTTGAGAACCTTTCAGTTTGTTGATGTAGGTGCTAATTGGTATTAACTTTCCTTTTAACATTGCTTTTGCTGTATCCCATAAGTTTTCAGGTGTTTTCATCTTCATTTGTTTCTAGAAATTTTAGGAAAAATTAGGGAAATTTTATGTTATTCCTTAATAAGTACATACTAAGCCATTCTGTTTTTTCCATAGCTCAGAAAATCTTGAGACATGTGTTTTGGTCATTTGATAGTATCACGTAGATCTTTGAAACTATTTTCAGTTTTGCCAATTTTTTTTTTATCTGCCAAAGACATGTCCAAAGATGTGCCTTCCTACTTAGACATTCTTTCATTTGCTTCAGCAAGTCTATTATTAAGACTTCTGTATGTTTTTATTTGATATATTGAATGCTTCATTCTAATATTTCAGTTTGATTTTTAATAGCTCAGTATCCTAGGGTTATTTCTCAGCCATGGCATGCACAGATTTATTTAACTTATGCTTTTAGTTTTCTGTGTTTTTTGAGCATTTATGGTCATTCTTTGAAGGCGCTTCATCTTTTTCAGAGTCTTCCTTGTTTTTTATATTTCTACATTTGTTTTTCTGCATCTGGATGAACACTTGTTGATATCCCCTTTGAAGGCTTTGTTCTTTGAAGTGTTCCTCTATGGCTTAGTGGAATGCCTGCCCCTTTCCAAATATCCAGAGGTATGTGCTGCGTGGGGACCTGGGAATTCAATCCAGAGGTCCAATGAACAGCAGCAGAAGAAAAGGTATGATCAGTGCCATCTGGTGAGTTTACAACCCCAGACTCTATCTGTCATTGAGAACCAACTGCTCAGGGGCAGCTTAATTTTCAGGTATGCTTACCCCTACTATTAATTCCTAAGATGACCTAATGTCAACATGTTTTTATCCCGAAAGAGTTTGAGGCTGCAATACCATTGTATTTTCCTTTAAAATCATATAAGTATTCATTTGATATGATAGGTGTGATAAGGTATCTACTTAGGTTCTATTATCTTAATAGAATTTTTTGCACCACATAAAGCACAGATAAAACCAGTGGTATTGGCTCTCAGTACATGTCCTTCTATGAAGAGTTGCAACAGTGGGTTCAAGTATACTCTAAAGTATAGGGGCAGGAAAAAAATGGCTTTCCTTGACTCGCTTATATGCTTTGGCTGGGATACAAATAAGTTGATATAAGATAGATGAGCAAGAGAAAAACAGCATTTTAATGACAACAATTAAAGAAGGACCAGATGATTGAACCTTATATAGCGTATTGAGCTATGAAAAGGAAGGGCTTCAGAGAGGTGATGAAGACAAATTATGGAAGGGTAAATGGAGGAAGTATGTAGTGAATAAAGATTATCGTAGTATGCAGATTAAAGTTTCTCAGGTGATGAAAATTGTCTGGAACAGATTTCATCCTGATACATTTGACATTACTAATGAAATTTCTTACACAGTTAGAAATTTCTTTTAACGAAAGTTTTGGATTGGGGTAGGCACAACGGCTCAATTGGCTAATCTTCCACCCAAAAGCACAGACATACCAAATGGGTGCCAGTTCATCTACTAGCCACTCCATTTCCCATTCAATCCCCTGCTTAAAGCCTGGGAAAACATTGGAAAATGGTTCAGGTCCTTGGGAGTCTGCACCTGCGTGGAAGAACTGGAAGAAACTCCTGACTCCTGGCTTCAGCTCAGCTCAGCTCTGGCAGTTGTGACCATTGGGAAGTGAACCAGCAGAAGGATCATCTTTCTCTGTGTGTCTGCCTTTCCAACAAAAATAAATATATCTTTAAAAAGGAGTCTTGAGTCAGCAGTCTCTCAAAATATGCCAACAAAATATATTTCAAAGTAGTATAGTCTAGACTCTAGATGTATTCTTGGGCTATGTATCATGAGTCACAACATTACACAATCTTATGTAGTTTATTTTAATGCGTAAGTCACCTGTTTCCAGTAGACGCTAGCCACTTATGTAGGTGATATTTTAGTGTGTCCATTTTACAAAATAATAAACAGGATAAATGAATTGGTTGGCAAATTGCAAAGGTTATAAAACAAGCAAACAATGAAATTACCATTTTTACCTGGGCGGCTTGGTAACAGAACTACTGCCCTCTTGACTTGGTAAAGTTTAATTATTTAATAACTTAATTAGAAACAGTGAGATGAGAGGGAGAAGAGTGAAGGAGAGAGGGAGAAAAAGGGAGGGAAGGAAAGAGAGAAGGGATGCTCTCAAGATTTGATTCACCCTCAGATACTACAATGGCAAGGACTGGATCAGGCAACATAATCCAGATCTTTTAAGTGGATGGCAGGAACGCAACTATTTGATTCACCACAACGTTCTCTCATACTTGGCATTATCAGAAAGCTGCATCCAGGATACAAAGTGAAAAGTTAAAATTGGCTAATCCCCTATTGGCTGTATGAAACAATCCCAGTTTTAAGAGTTTGAAAGCTTATAAAATTCAGACACCTGTTTATTCAGTTAGGGAGCCATTAATGATTGTGTTAACATAAGTGTCTATTTTGTCTCTGTGCTCTTGTTCACAAGAGCATACAATAACCAATGAAAAGACCCAATATTGCATAATTTATGGAAGATTAAGAACTAAGCAAACAGTAATTCATCAATTGCAAGATAAATTTGGCAACCTGGAGTTTTAATATAAACAGGAATGACAACATTATCCAATTTCATTGCCAGTTTGAGTGACAATGTCCATTGGAGACATTTCCTTGAATTTAAAATGAATCTCAAAAGCAGCTTTCCTGAATATTGCACCAGGCAGAGGTATCACTAGAGGAAAATGTAATTCCTCTTCCAATATCACTGTCTTAGGTTTTAAAGGTGTTGATATTTAAAGCATATTCATTTATCACTGTCTTGTCTGACATTTCTTATCTTCAAGCCTCTGCAGAAAATAGCTTCATCAGGCGTCTTCATAATGCCTTGGAATTTCTGTAACAATTCTCTACCTTCACCTAATCACTAATCATGCTTACAGCTGTGTGTCTGTCACAGGCAGCTGTGAGGAAAGCAGAATGTTAAAAGTTAATCAGTTCACAGCTGGTTTGAAGTTACTTAATCAGATTCAGATAAAATTTATAGATTATACAAATCAAAAGCAATGTAAACAGTCTACTATGAAGTCTAAACAAAAAAAGATCTAAGTGAATGTAAATCCATCAGAAATATAAAAAATAAATGTAAATTCTTTCCTAGTGATCATATAAAATGTTAGTCATGATGCTACTTATGTAAAAGAGAAAATAACTAAAATGTGTTGAATTTTCTGGGAAATAAATGAGGCAAACATGAGTGGAATATGGCTTCTTGAAACATCTCTGAAGATGTAAGTGCCACAAAAATATAAAACTGTCTAAACGCTTGATTAAATGTAATCTTGCCCATTTTGTTTTCTTGACTTGCCAAGCTAAGTATGGGAACTGCAGTGCAGCAAGTTTTTACATAATTTTATGCATAATTTTGCAACTAAAAAGTACTTCTCAAATAATGTACCCCATGACCAATTTAATGCATACTATTGACTTGATTCATTCACATAATCATTTTTGGAATATGGAAAGCACAGAAGAAAGAGAAACAAAAAAGCAAAACTTATTCTGGGGCCTACCTGATGATTCAATTAGCCAATCTTCCACCTACAAGGACTGACGTTCCATATGGCTGCTAGTTCGTGTCCTGGCTGCTCCACTACCCTTCCAGCTCCTTGCTTATGGTCCAGGAAAGCAGCAGAGGAGGCCCAGAGCCGACCCTACATTTACATGGGAGACCTGAAAGAAACTCCTGGCTCCTGGCTTCAGACGGGTTGAGCTTTTGTAGCTGTGGCCATTTGAGGAGTGAACTAGTGGATGGAAGACCTTTTTCTCTGTCTCTTTTTTATCTATGCAAATCTGTCTTTTCAATAAAAATAAATAAAGCTTTAAAAAAACTTGATCTGATTGATAATGGTGAGATCATGATTTCAAGCATAAATAAGATATATAATCTATGTATTTTTTGAGAAAATCAGACTTTTAAACTGTATGTGATTTTCTGATATTCCAGAAATATTCACCAAGAGGTCAGAAACTCCAACATTGAATTATTGATTCAGCAAATCATTGTGAAAGTGAAATATTGATAACATGATTAAACCATACCAAAGTATACTGCATTATGAGTCTTCTAAAAAAATAAATGCATCATTTTACTCCAATGTATTTTGAAAGAATTATACATCTGGTCAAAAAAAGATACAACATGGTTTGTTTTTTCTACAGTTCTAAATTCGTTTCCATTTTAATGGTTACATAGCCATTTAACTCATCTTGAGCTTCTGTTTACAGAAGGGCCAACAAACAAACCATTTTAAATGATGATTTTACATATGATGTTTTCCCAGTTGTAGGCAACTGCCTCGGTTGCTTTGTATCTAAGCAAGTGTTACACTGCTAAGAGAAAAGCAGCCAGTAGCTGGCAGGCATTCTGGGCCTGCTTAATGCCAAATCTGTGTTAACTATACCAGTGTGCCAGAATTATTCCTTATTCAGTTTTTAATTCTTAAAGTTATATTGGGAAGGCAAGGAATGCTGGGTTGGGACATGCCACCCCAGCTCCAAGGTGGTGGTGGGCTACAGATTGGCTGGAAGAGGGAGTCTGGGGATCAGTTGGAATAGGAGCACTGGGAGCATACTTGACATGAGGAATGACTTCTGGGGTCTTTCATGGACTGGACTACTGCAATTTCAGTTAAGCAGGGGGGGTTGAGACAGAGTGGTTTAGAGGGGGAAAACTGTCTAGTTTGGGTCAAAGAACCCACCCGTGTGGGAGACCTGGGCTTGGCTAAGTAGCGTCATCTCCCATCTAGTGGCACATGAAAAAGCTGGGGCTTGGGCGCATGCCTGTCAGAGCTAGGCTTCAGTACCCACCTGTGAGTTTCAGAGCAGGGGGTAGTCCATGTCAGACTGGACTGCAGATCACCAGAATGCTAGAGAAATTGATCTGGGGAAGATTTTGTGGGGGCTTTGTGGCCCAGGCTCTGTGAGAGTGTGGCACCAGCTGGTTTGCATGGATAGCTAGTGACAGGCAGAGCCATGTGGAACCATAGAACTCACCTGACATGGGAGCCAGGGCTGGGAAGAGGCTGGGCTGGGTCAGCCCTAAGCATCTACTGGCACATGAAAATACCAGGAATGAGGGCAGACTATGTCAAGTAGGGCCATGACATCTGCTGGCATACATGGGATCCTGGGCAGGAAACAGGCCTGGTTGGAGAACTTCAGGAACTCCCTGCTAGGCTGCACCTCCTGCTGGGGAGCCTAATATCCATATCCGGGGCTGTGTGGGCCAGGCTAGGCAAGGTTGCAGCACTCAACAGCATTTGTGTGGGCCTGCTCTGGGAGTAGGCTGGACTAGGCCAGGCCTCATCACCTGCTGACATGCATGAGATCCAAGACAGTACATGGGGCATGCAAAACTGGGCTAGACTACAACAACCACCAGTGAGAGCTGAGACTATGGGTAGGTCATGTCAGGGTGTGTTGAATACCCACCAGCATGTGCAAGATTCTGGTTTGGGAATGGGCCTGGTAGGGGAAGTTGGGGAGCTCCCTTACTGTAGCTCCCACTGGCGAACACAGGAGGTAGGACTTGGGCCAGGCTAGGGCAGGCTGGGCAATGCTGTAACACCCACAGACATACATGTGGGCTGGGTCTGGGGATGGCCAAACTAAGCTAATTCAGCATTCACGGATGTACATGAGAGCTAGATGGGATGCAGGATGCATTAGTCCAATTTACAGTACATTCCAGCACACACAAAAACCAGGGTTGGGATAGGTCCATTGGGGGTTTTAGGGGGTCCTTCCAATTAGGTCATAGCACTGGCTGGTGTTCATGAAGATCTGTTCTGTGGCTGGCTATGTTGAACTAGGCCATAGCACTCATTAGTTCATATGAGAGATGGGGCTGGGACACAGAACTGACCAAGCAGCTACATCCAGCAATATGTGTGACGGCTGATGTAGATGATGGACCAAACCTGACCATGGCTAATCCACACAAGAGTTAAGTCTGACGTCACCCCAGGTGATACTTCTTCAGGAATTGCTCAACTAGATGGCTGGACTGAAATGCTAGCCAAAGGGAAAATGACAATATATGTGGTCTGACCTTGGAGTGCATGTGTTGGGACTCTCCCTTCTCATTGCTGATATGTGAGAAATGAACAGTATGCTGTGATGCACAAGGGGTAGCACAGGGGGTGGCATGCCATGTAGTTCATCGAGGTCAGTAGAAACTATGAAGTGCCGCATCAGAGGATGGAAAGCAGACAGGTTGGACAATTCTCCTGGCCGTGCTTAGCAGCATATTCCTGGCCTGTGGCTGCACTAAGGGGACTTGGTCAGCTAATAGTTCTTGGAAAGATTTTTTTCCCAACCTTAATGTAACAAAGCCAATTAGGACTCAGAACTATCAAAACTAATCAAGTCCTTGGAACATTCTTCCCCACATTAGAGGCCCTAAGGTGTCATCAGATTACCATACCTTATCCCTGGGTGCTAATGTAGTTTAAAAGCGGAGAGTAGCTCTGTCCTCCTCCCTCTTCGTGCACACAGGCAAAATAAAAATAGTAAGAATTTTTTTGAAACATTTATCCCATCCTCCTTTCTCCATACCTCAACCCTCCCTACCGTAATTTGAGACCCATATAGACATACACCACTCTCAAATAAGTAAAAACTATTAAAATAACACAAAATAAAATAAAAATGAAAAAGTAAATATAAATGGAAAAATAGAACAAATATGGTGTTAACACTAAGCCTGTTAAAAATAGAATTACAAATGGGATAAATTTTGGTGATGCATACCAATTTTAATGCAGAGATAAACATTTTGAAATTTTTATGTTTCCACAATAAAAGGCGAGTATTAGTGAGAATGCTATTAATGTGACAGCATACTCATTTCTATTTCAGTAATCAAATATTCTTTTAGAAATTGGTGTGAACTTTCTCAGAGTGATAAAGGCAACTTCATGGTTTTATTTTAAATGTAGTACTCATTTATAGTGTTAGATTCTACCAGCCACATCATATAGGGACTTTGATTACTAAAGCAATGTCAAAAAAGCCATGTGAACACATTGTGGTATTAAGTCTTGAAGAACCATGTAAATTAGAAATACATTTTCTCAAAAATAAGACCTCGACCTGTCTTGACTGCTGTAGAAACTTGTAAAATGAACTGGATGTTGTAAAATCTCTTCCTCTCTCTACCCTTTAAATAAAAAAGAATAATTTAAAAGGTATTTCCCATGGCAACATTGGCTAATAATTCTGACAGTACCATAAGTATATACTAGAACTGAACAACTAAATACATGGAGGACATACACTTGGAGCCAGGTTTCTCACTGTGAGCATTAAGAGCTCACAGATCACCAAAACTGGACTGGTTCATGAAGTAGTGGATTAGAGTTGAAGATATCAGAATTACCTCATTTTAGTTTAATGTAAATACAGATGTTGACATGTAGCAATTTACAGATATGTGAATATGCATGGATTATTATATATACAGGGTTCCTTGCTCTGTCAGCTGAATGAAGCTAATACCAACAATCAGAAGCAATGAGCCTGGTTATAGATCTTGATAGATGCACTCATTCCCCAACTAAGGCAACTGGGGAATCGCCAAAAAAGAATCATTCTGGGACAGAATATAGGGAGTTAGCATAATTTGTACCACAAGGTAAGAAATTTATTTTAAAAGTTCTTAAATGAATATCAAATGGATACAGGAAAAAGGTGAGGAAGCTCTTACTGTACAAAACAGAACAGTAATGCAGACTCTAGGAGGCAGCTGTGATCATTCAATTATGAAGTACTAAAAAATATGGGACCCAGAGGAAAAAATAAATATCAATGAGCTTGTTCTGATATAAAGAAATGATTGAGTGAATAGATGAGGAAAACAGGCAAATTTCCTTTGTGGAAGAATTTTAAACAACTTATGGGATCTATTTCACATTCAAGGAAATGGAGCTTAACTTGCCTCTTAACTGGGAGTGTGTACCCAAGAATATTTTTCAAGACTATGACAAGTAAAGGAGGGAAAGAGGGATAGTATAGTGTAAGATTTTGACAGACATTGCCTCAGCCTGGCTTTCAATGTCATCATGATCGATTTAAGTCAGACTGATAGTAAGTATTCTTTATATGACCTGATAAGAATTGCAATTTATCTCCAGTCCTTTGCTCAGGAACCCATAACACTACATTAATCGTCAGAAAACTTCAAATAAATCTCAACAGAGGGACAGTCTACAAAATACATAACCAGTATGTTTTAAGGTTTTGAAGATCATCAAGGGGCTTATGCTGTGGCATCAAAGGTTAAGCCACCCCTCATGTTGCTGGTATCCCAGAGTACCTTTGAGGTTCCAGCCGCTCCATTGCCAGACCCTTGAAAATGGACCAAGCAACGCAACAGATGATGATCTAAATATTTGAGACCGTGTCATCCATATAGGAGACAAAATTCTAGGATTCTGATTTTAACCTAAACCATCCAGAGCCACACAATTGGAAAATGTGTGTGTGTATGAGTGTGTGTGTGTGTGTGTGTGTCTGTCATGCTGCCTTTCAAATAAATAAATATTCTTAAATTTTTTTAAATTCAGAAACAAGGAGAGACTGAGAAACTGTCACAGCTAAGAAGAATCTAATGTGTCATGATAGTATGCTGTGTTGGATAAGATTTTCAGATTCAAAGAAAAAAGATATTAGACCAAATTAAAGAAATTTGAATAAAGTTTGGCTTTAATGAATTAGCATTAATATCTTTTGTTAGCTGTAACAAATGTAGTATCCTAATGAAAGGTGCGAACAATTAAGAAACAGGGGTTTATGGGAACTATGTAGTATGCTCATTTTTCTATCAGCTAAAGCTCTTTGAAATGCAAAGTTAATTTAAAATAAAATTAGGGGTAGATGCTTACCTAGTAATTATAATGTCTACATCCAAAGATATAAAACATCAGACTGAGTTTGATATCTTGCTATGAGTCCTGACTCCAACTTCCAGCTAATGCAGATTTTCAGAGGCAGCTGTGATAGTTCAGGTACTTGGGTTCCTGCAAACTGCATGGGAGACCCAGATAGTGTTTCCAGCATCCTACTTCATTCTAAAGCCCAGTCATAACTATTACTGAGCATTTGGGGAGGTGTCGCTGTCCTGCAGCAGTGGACTTGGTGCACGGAGCCGACAATAACATGCTTGGACTCTGACTGATGGTCAAAAGCCGAAGTTTATTAGGGGCATTAGACTTTATACACTGAAATTCTGTATGGGGTAGGGGAGGAAGTATTGAGCTCATCAACAAATCCATCAACTGTTTTCACACTCTAGATTGGAATTCCTTTTGTTTTGTATATTACACCAGGTGTTCTCATTTACATGCTGTTTACTCGACCCATAGGAACTATCTCCCAACAGGTATACAAAAGGTAGCCATTTGGTTGTTTTCATGCAAATACTGTCCAATGAACTGCAATCCTGTGCTCGCTGGCCTTCCAGGGTCACAACGTCCTCCTACAGGGAGCAAATCACAATATGAAAGACTTCTTCTCTCTTTCTCCCTCCTTCTATCCATCCCTCTCTCCTTGCATTGAAAACATACAATATTTTATCTTCAAGAGTTTTGTAAAATATATATATATATATATGATAGATTAACATTATCTATTATCAACTTCCTATCCAATAGAACCCTGGAAATTTTATGTATACCAATATATTCTTTCACCAGGCTGTAAAAATTTTTGTGCATGGTGTCATACTACAATTAGGGTTATGCAGCTTACTTGTTTTCCTCAAACTAGTGAGTTTTATTCACTTATGATTATTGATAAATGTAATGTTTACTGATAAATGTAACTGAAGTGGGTCATCTTGACTGTTATATAATATTACTCATATGATATGCCTCAAGTAAATTTTTTATCATATTTATTATTAGAAGCAATGCTGAACTACTCTGGTAAATATCTCCTTATGCTTAGAGGTAAGGAAACCTATAGTGTATATACTAAGAAGCAGAATTTCTGTAAGTAGTACATGCACATTCTTATCACTTCATGAGTGTTGCAATTCTTCTACACTTATGTGTTAGAATAACTTTATTAATTGTTGCAAATAAACCATATCACTTTTTGTTTTATTTTGATTCTCTTGATTCGCATTGAACAACTATTCAAATGTGTACTAAAGTTATTAGTTTCTAACTCTGAATTTCATATACTTTTGTTAATTCTCCCTTTGAATTCCTAATGTAGTTTATGGGGGTACTTCAAAAGGCTCACAGAGATTGGGATTAAAAGATATATTCATTCTGATACAAAAACTTCTAAATTCATGAATATGAAGATCCTTCATAAATGGAGTTGCTTCACAGTATCTTCAGATAATTCATAAAATATACATATTATTAAAATATGCTTAGATGTGAACATTTTCTCATGTAAGTAATTGTACCTTTTAATTAGGTTTGGGGAACTTTTGAAGTGTCATTGTATATTAGTAGTGAAAACAGAGTAACAAAAATCAACTAAAATCAGAATAGCAATTAATTTTTGAAAGGAATGATCAGGATTTAAAGAAATCTTTAGTACATTTTCTTTGGAAAAGACAACACACAAGGAGAGAAATGGTTGTACTATATTCACTACAAAACTTTATGTCCTTAAAATACACTTCTAAATTACTTCTTTACATATTGTTATTTATTTTATAGACAGACAAAAGTATCCACCATTGGTTCACTTCCCAAATGCTAGCAACACCAAGCTGGGCCAAAACCGGGAGGTAGGCACTCAATCCAGGTCTTCCATGTGAATGGTAGGTTCGATTCCTTGAGCAATCTCTGTTGCCTCACAGGCAATGCATCAGCAGAAAGCTAAAATGGAAGGCAGAGCCAGCCAAGACTCAAACCTAGGCACTCTGATATATTGATATTCCAAAGAGCCGTTGACTGCCACAACAAATGCCCATTACATAAAAATAGTACTTATTTTAAAAAGTGAACTAGTGGATAGAAATTCTCTTTCTCCTTCTCGCTCTCTTTTTCTCTCTCACTCCATCTTTCAAATAAATAATAAGACAACTCTTCAAAAAGTAGTAAATGATGCAAAATAAGAAAAACTGACTATGATGAAATGGAGAGTAAGTGCAATGCTTTGCCATCAAAGAAAGCAGAGCAATAAAATGGTTGCTGTAGAAACAAGTAGTATTGTAAGAAATTTCCTTATTTTGCTTTAATATTGAAGTTAATAGAGTACATCACTATGTAAGGCCACGCAGAGTGAGGACAGCCTTACCGACTCTTGAGAAGGTGTGTCTCCCCAATGATCAACGAAGACGAGGCTTGATGCAAAAGCAGGAGGATTTATTCAGATGCCAACGCGCTGGGACGGAGGCCAGTTCCTCACGCAGGAGGGTGGCACATCCGTACCAAGCCGCTACACCACATGGCTTTTATAGGCCAAAATCACTTATACAAAGGGCAAAGGCTACAATTATGAAGTTATAAAATTAGGGGCTTTCCGCTGACCATAGCCTCACAAGAATGCTGTTCCTTATCCCAATTCCCCTCGAGTTTGCTTTTCTCAGACCTTTGGAATGCTTATCGATAAGTCAGGGTCTTTCTGTCTCTGGGGACTTTCCGTCCCCTCTCAATTTCTTAATCTTGTTTCCTTCTGAGACACCCATCTTCAACTGCTTTTGTACTTTGTACCCTGAGTTTCGACTAAGCCTCATTATTTACCAAAGACATCCTATTCAGCTATTCTCAGCAAGCGAGATACAGAAAGCAAAAAAGCAAATAGAACATCTTTATTCTAAATTTTCTCTCCTTCAAGTACACTTATGTGAATAATCCATCAGTTAAAGAAAGATTGCTGATGCAACAAAGAATGGATGGTTGTGAAGCAAAGCTAATATGAAGAGAGAGAGAGCAGGCTCTTGAACACATTTGAGGAATTGGGGCTTTGATAGGAGAGTGTGTGTATTTTCTTTATATTACAGTATGTTAGGGGAAAAATAAGTGTGATTCAGTTTTTCTTTGTCCCATAATATTCAGAATTTTAAATCCTGTTTAAACACCCCAAATCACCTTCAGTTTGCAAGTACTGTTAGGGATGTAATGCAGCTATATAGCCCTTTCTCCAAGGTTCCTGTTTGGTTCCAAGCATGGCTGGTTGAATCATCCAGAACAAAAGGTTGCAACCTGATTATTGTGCTGAATGCATAGTGGGCAGTATGTTTTTCTCTGATGAAAGTGATTTCCCACATTAGCTGGAAACTTACGGCATATTCTCAACAGCCTGATTGTATGTTTAAATAAACACCATATGATACTATGTGACACATTCTTTTCTGTTCAAGCTCAAGCTCAAGTTCAAAGAGCAAAATGCAAAAAAAAAAAAAAAAAAATCACCAAAAAGCAAACTCCATTTAAAAAGTCATTTTCTACTAGAAAATATGAAGAAAATGAGTTTTGAAATATTATCTGTTCTTTCATTTGTATCAATCACTAAAATTATCTTACATTCAATGTTTGTATTCCCATGTTATATAGTCTTAAAATCAGAAAGAAATAATGAGCTCACATTGGCTATTTGGGAATGATTTTATCCAAATTTATTCATTTCCATGCCGCACATCCTAGCCTTCCCCAAATTGTGGAGAAAGACAAGAATTTTTTATGTTAATACTCAAACTGCAAAAGATTTGTCAAACAGGACAATATTCTTCCTTTAATTAAAATATAATTTAAAATAATTAAAGTATCCTTTAATTATTCCTTAAATCCCACAAAAATTCTTTTCACAGGAAGCTTAAAATTAGTCTTGCAGCTTTAATCACCACTGATTTTAGTGTTCTATTCACTTTCTCCTGTTTGACACTTCCAATTATAAATATATAAGGTCAGGAAGAAGCGTGGTTCAATGATTGAGCATGTGAATGCCGGGAACCTCACTTCTGGGGGTCAAATCAATGCCTCTTCCCTAACTGCATAACATGAGCAAAAATTTTATCTTTCTGTGCCTCAGATCCCAAATTTTTGAATGGGGAAAGGGATTATCTGCTTCAGAGCAAAAAGTGGTAAACAGCTGTGAAAGTTTCTCTACTGGGAGGGAAAATGTGCTGTTGAAGAGAAACAGAAAGAGTGGGAAAGGATAAAATGGGGAATGATGGAGGGGATTCAGTAAACATATGCTCATAAATTGCCTGGCTATATTTAGTACTCAATATATGCCTATTATTATTATTATTGTCGTTAGACAACCCAATAGGAAATAAATTGTTTTTTTTTTCTGGTTAACAGATCAAAATACAAAAAGACAGACACTATGCCTGACATGGGAAATGTCAATAAATATGTTTAAATAGTTTTTACAAACTTCTTACATTAAGCTCATTTCTGAAATTTTTGGAGAGTTCCAGCACAGGAATGCCAATGTCAATGCCAATAATAGTCTCACTCCATTCCACAGAGCAGTACTGGGACAGGGAAGGGTTACCTCCCCTAAGTTGGCGATGCTTGAGATATGAAATCTTAAGCAACTCTTTTGTAGCATATGTAGAGAGTCTGACACTCTTGCTACACTTGTTTTGGCATGAAACAAATTTTGCTTGCTCATTAATTTTCTTACTGGTAACACATTTGAATTTTACAGCACCGCTTTCATCAACAATGATGAAAAGTAAAGGTGTATATTTAGTGACAAATCCTGAACTTCTCAAAAACATGAATAAGGAACATGTGACTTATACCAAATGTTAAAGAAACAGTAGTAATGTAACTGATTATAACAACTATCTACAGAAGAAATATCAGCATCTACTATAAATGTTAATAAATATTTGAAGAAAATCATAATCAAAGATAATACTCTGAATATCTATCTATGGAAGACATATGTATGTACACATGACATTTAAGATATGACCTATCAAATAACTGCTCTAAATTAATTGGTTTGATTTTCTAATATTCTGCACATTTAAAGTGACTCAGTAGTTGTGAATGGACTATTTCATTGAAAGAACTCTATAAACAGTGAAATATAGCAGGTTTATATCATTGTAATCAAGTGCTTCAAATAGGAAACCACACAAATTCCAATGATCTTCAGATATCTTTATCCTATGAATGAATAGAAAACAGGAGAAGTCTTTCTTCTGAAGGCAAAACACTAAAATCGCAGCATTTAATATAAGGTTTTTTTCTATTATGAACTATAACTATTGGCAAAGCACAATAAGTCTAAATTTATAAATTTACATAGTCATGGTTTTTACACTGAAAATATTGAAATTATTGTGTTGGACACATAATTAATAATCACATCCAACCACATTACCAAATTCATGAATTTGTTCAAAATGACAACTCCTGTGCTCCATCCCAAATCCAATGAATCAGAAATCCTATGGGTGCAGAAATCTATGCTATGACAAGTCTTCCAGGGGATTCTAATGCTGAGAAAAGTTTAAGACTACTAATCTTGGATATCTCTGCCTCTAGCCTTCTTCAACTTAAGGTTAAAAATAGGTTGAGAAATCTGGAAATATGATCATAACTAGCATTCATTAGCAAGTGTTTACCAAGTGATAGGCTCACTGGTAAATATTTGTGAGGATTATTTCATTCCATTCTCTCCAAAAGAGAGATAGATATTATTGTTACCAGTACTGTATAGGCAACTGAACTGATACATAAAGAAAGTGAAGTGCCACAGAGCCCGTGAATGCAAATGAGCTAGCATTATCTAACGTACTCTGCAGCTTCTGTTTCTCCATCCGTTCAAGCTGTTGTTAAAGTAAATGGGCAAGAGAAACAAAACTCTCAGATGGATCCAGCTGTTTCTATTAAAACATGTCTTATGATAAGTGTGGCAAATCTTAAAGAAGTAATTAGTTTATTTGGCTCAATATAAAATAATTCACTACAGGCATTGTACACTGCTCCTCCCATCAATTTACCTACTGGCTATGATTTGAATGATTTGTATCACTCCAACCATGCATGTGCTGCGAATTTGATCGTCAGGGTGGCAGCACTGGGAGTTTCTGTGGCATCTTTAAGTGGTAGTGCATAGGGAGAGTCATAGGTTATTGGGGACAACCCTTCACTGAGCATACTGTTCTCATGGGTTGAATTCTTTTTTGGGGGAATTTTCACAAAATGCTGAGCCTGACTCCAGTCTCTCTGATTTTCTGTTTTGAGATGTGTTCTACTTTCCTAGACATTTTCTGTCTTCACAGAGCCTCAATTGAGTTTGCACAATATGGTTTGAAATTTCAGCCTCCAAAATTGTGAGCTAAATAAACCTCTTCATAAAATTAACCCGCCTAATGTATTTTTGTACTAAAATGAATAATATGTCCTTTATATGGGTCTCTAGATGACTGCTATTGAGTAGACTTAGTGGGACTATGACTTAATATATGTAGAGGGTTGTATGCAAATTAGAGTGTCACAAGAGTACTTAACATGATCTCTTATTATGACACATCTGTGAAGCAAAATATGGAGCTATTTTATGTAAAAACAATATAAGGATTTTCAAATTGCAGTAATATATCAAAAATATATTCTTTCCTATTGTAACATTATCGGAGCAAATCCTTTGTGAAAACAATGGAAGAAGCAAAAGTAAAAACAATCACAATTTTCAGAGTAGCATTAGAGGAAGGATTTTTTTTTCGTTTTCTTTTGTAGTTTTTTTCCATAAAGTGATTTAATTGCTCTTTCGTTTCAGTATTTCTGCCTAAAGCTTCAGTCACAGTCTTTCAAAATGTGCTCATTCTCTGTGTCAGAAAATACATTTTTCATTATAATACTCTAGGGTGTGAAATTAATTTCATCACCTAAAATCACCCTTTAAAATTTGCAACAAAGTATAAGTAAACTTCATAGTAGGTTTTTCTCCCATCTGAAGAGAAGATATTTTGTATTCTCAAGTTTATTCATGAGCTCCTGGGTTGTAAAAACATTTCTTCTTATGAAAAAGTAGCAATTCAATTCTTTTTTCAGCTAATAAACTTATCTATCCCTGAAGGTTTTATGACTAAGTAAACAGGCAGTAGATTTTGTCAAACACTGATCTAAACCAAATTAACTGTTTTCAGCCTAAATAAGATACTGTTTGGTTGGAAAAATATCAACAACTGTGTTAAGTTAGGTTGAATTGTTATTATTAGTTAAATGCCTTAGCTATGGTAAAATAAAAATGTTGGAACAGTGATAAATTTTAATCAAATTTTAAACATCAAGATTGAATTTTTAAATTTCAGAGAACTTTGAGACTATTTTCCTGCTTTCTCTTACAAATGTTCTACAGGAAAGGCTGCATTTTGTAAAGAGAAAAAAACTTGCAAAGGTAGTGGGATAGAAAAATTATACAGTTGCCACATAGTCCAGATGCCCAAAACACATGAATATGTTGTACCAATGAGATGCTTACACAAGCATGTTTATAGCAACACTGCTCACAATCACTGAAATTTGTAATCAATGAAAACATTCATTAACAGATGAAAGGAAAAGGAAAATGTGGTATATTCTCCCAATGGAATATTATCAAGCTATAAGAAGATTGAACTTCCACCATTTAAACAAAATGGATTCTCTGGGAGATGTCATGTTGATTGAAATAAACATATTCTCCCGCATACATGGTTACTAAAGTTTAGAATAAATAAAGAAATGTCTGTGTGTTTCAGTATCACTGCAAATTCAGTTTTTGTGAAACTTTAATACCTTTGCTGAAATCAATGGTTAAAAATGGCATATGACTACAGTTTTTTAAATCTGTCATTATTTTAAACTCTAATACCAATGGTTGAAATGGTCATTTTTCACATAGGTATATATGCACATATATACTTATAAATATGAAATTGTCATCTAACTATTCAATCATTGCTTATAAGAGTTTAGATTCCCATTAAACTAGGATCTTTTATTAAAAAAAACCAAATAATTGAATATTGTTGAAGTAATTAATTACCTATGAAATAGACCTCAATTGTTTAATATTCTAGCCTTAAATAACTTGCTGTTTAAGTTTTACACATATTTGATTTTTTTCAGTTCCAGCTGTAGTATTACCTGGGTTAAAAAGAATATACATTTTTAGGGCCTGGTATTGGTAGCCTAGTGGGAAAAGTCTTTGTCATGCACTGGACAGGATCCAATATAGGCACTGGTTCTAATCCTGGCAGCCACACTTCCCATCCTGCTCCCTGCTTGTGACCTGGGAAAAGCAGTTGAGGACGGCCCAAAGCCTTGGGACTCTGCATCTACGTGGGAGACCTGGAGGAGGCTCTGGGCTTGTGGCTTTAGATTAAAACAGCTCCAGCCATTGTGGCCACTTGGGGGGGCGGGGGGTGAATCAAAGGACAGAAGATCTTCCTGTCTCTCCTCCTCTCTATATATCTGACTTCAAAATAAAATTAAATAAATCTTATTAAACATAAATATATATTTTTAAGGTGTTGTATAAGACTATCCTAAATGTTGTCTTAGCTACTGTGATAACTGCTTATCTCATGTGTATTTTTAAAATTTTTAATTAAAAAATTTATATTGACATTTGTTCAGATTTATTGATTTATTTGAGAGGCAGAGAAGAGAGAGAGAGAGAGAGAGAGAGACTGTTCCATCTGCTGGTTCATGCTCCAGATGGCCACAATAGCAAAGTTTGGGCCAGACCAAAGCGATGAGCCAGGAGCTTCACTTAGGTCTTCCATATAAATAACAGTGGTCAAGATACTTGAACAATCTTCTCCTTCTGTTTGTGGTGAATTGTCAGGGAGCTGTATCAGAGGTGGAGCAGCCAGAACTCAAATTACTGGTCCAATTGGGATGCTAGTATTGCATGCAATGACTTAGTCTGCAATATGACAACACCAGTCCACAAAGTTTGTTTTAAATAATATGAAAAGGTGCAGAAAAACTCAAGCCATAAAAATCAGTTATAAAACAAATGGAGAAAAAAATGACTTACTGTTTATGTTTCTTCATATATGCTCAGATTTTGTACTCATTCATGTGTCTTTTTCAAAAATGCAAACTGAGTTCAGCAAAGAAATGAAGTATGAATTATATCATGAAAAGTTAGCATACCAATTCAGATAGTCAAACTAAACATTCTGATATCTCATAAATCATAATATTCAGACCAGAAATGCTCCAACAATTGCCAAAGGTTCTTTTTTTAAGATTTACTTATATGGGGCCCAGTGCAATAGTGGCTAAATCTTTGCCTTGCATCCGCAAAGATCCCATAGTGGCACTGGTTCATGTCCTGGCTACTTCACTTCCCTTCTGTATCCTTGCTAGTGGCCTGAGAAAGCAGCAGAGAATGGTCCAGGACTTTGGGATCTTACACTCACATGTGAGACCCTTTTGGCTCCTGGCTTCAGACTGGTTCAGCTCAGGTTGTTGTGGCCACTTGAGGACTGAAGCAGCAGACGGAAGATCTTTCTGTCTCTCCTTCTCTCTGTAGTTCTACCTTTCCAATAAAAACAAACATTTTAAAAATATGTATTTGTTCATTTTTATTTAAGAGACAGATTTTACGGAAAGAAAGCGATAGATCTTCCATCCTCTGGTTCACTCCCCAAAGAGTTGTAATGGCCAGAGCTTAGCTGGTCCAAAGCCAGGAACTCCTTCTGAGTTTCCCACGCAGGTGTGGGGTCCTGATGCTTTTTTTAAAAATCAAATTTAAATGCAATATCTAGGAAATAAATAAATCTATGGAAAATAAGTTATTCTTTCTGGTAGCAATCAGTAATCATGGGCACTTTCAGATCATGAATTAGCCACTGCTGAGTGACCTTGAATAATGCAGCTTATCTGACCCTTAAATTTCTCTCTTCAGCAATATGATTGCATGACATCTTGAAACAAAATCGTAAGAATAACATAGTAGTAACCTGTTTAAGAAATCATAGGAAAACAAATTCTATGTATAAAATAGATAGACATGTTTACATAGAGCTCTCTTAACAACCTGTTAACTTCTAGGTTATCTTAAATATGATATCATATAGTACTATTCAATGTCCGTATATTTTATGTATAAGCCATGGGGAAAATAGAATATAGGAGTCCCCAGTAGCACTTGTTTAGGAAGATCCAGCTATTGGGTAATGAAATAGTAGTAGATATCTGTTGTATGTCCATTGCGCATGTAATAGAAGTGCAAACTTCTTCAATGTCTCCAGAGTGTCACAAGCTTCAACAAGAGCATTCTTAAACCACTCGGCCACACTAGCTACCAGCCAACCAGAGCATTCTGAAAGGCATGCACACACAAATAAATGAAACTTATGTTTAGAGAAAAGAGGGTGATATTAATTCTAAACTATACAACAGCTTTTAGAAATATTTCTTGTGTGGATTACTATAGTAAAATGGATATGAACAGAATTTTGCTGTATCTGATATTTTTTTTTTTTGCAAATATCTGTAGACTATCACCATATAGCATAGAGTTACCCACGCTTTCATTAAAAATGTGCAAATGCTCCAGAATGGGCGAGCACAAAATGATAGGCCAAGGCCACTCATTTCTCTATTTTATGTAGTAAAAAAAAAAAGAAGTTAGGGAATACATAAGTCATACATCTAAGAAGTGATTTATTTCTATGGCATATAAAGAAATCATACAGCTCAATAATAAAGATATAAATAAACTCTGTTGGAAAAATTTTTAAAAATCTGAATAATGTTTTCCCAAAACATATGAGCAAATGGCCAGTTGGCACTTGAAATTATATTCAACATCATTAGCCATAATGGAAAACTAGGAGCAAGTCACAACAAAACACCATATGGATGACTATGATAAGCAAAAAAAAAAAAAAAAAAAAAAAAAGATTGATAATAGGAGGTGTTGTTGTCTAGAGTGTGGAAAATGTAGAACTTTAGTTTTATTTCTGGTAGGAATGCAAAATGTTACCATTATTTTAGAAAACAATCTGGCAGTTTCTCAAAATACCAAACATAAAACTTATATGTCTCCAAAATTTCACTTCCTTTTTCAAATATTTTACTCAATTAGAGTGAAAATACATACCTACACCAAGAAAAATCTTTTCTTTTTCTGTCTTTTAAGCAGCACCTGAGGTCCTCAACTGGTTCACGGGAACAAGCTGGCTCATTTGTACGTGCCGGGCATGATTCTCTTCACGGGAGCCAGCACAGGAGGTGGCATGACGTGCACTGTGAGCTCTGATGCCAGGACACACACTCTCAGGCTCTGGTCCTTGAGATTTGAAATCTTACTACATCTGAGACATAAAAATTCTGGTTCTTGGTAATTCCAAAGGCCGCCCTCCCCACACCACCCCTCCCCCACTCTTCAGGACCTTGACCACCAGTACCTGGCCTAGCGGGATAATGTGCTTCTCGTGTGACTGCTTAGGATCCGTTAGGGCCCTACACTGTTGTTCCCAAACCAGTATGGTGGAGTGCCACAAATGCAACCTTCCTGGGATCCATCAGGCCCACAGAGTGCCATTCCCAGACTAGTATGGTATCACATCATAGAATTTGACTGCCTAGCACCCATCAGACTTCTGATCTACCATAATGGGATGCCATGGGTATAGCCTGCCTAGGATCTTGGAGGCTGGCTCTGGGCATGCCGCTCATACTGCTGTGGTGGTGTGCTGTGATTATATCCTGCAAAGGACCCACAAGAGCAATTTTCAAAAATATGGTACTCTGTTTTGGAATATAATCAACATGTTAAACAATAGACCTCATGAACTTATTCCTCCATTCTAGCTGACATTTTGTATCCTTTCACCAACATCTTGACAACACTCCAATCTCTGAACCTCTAGCTGCCAGGAGTCAACCTCCATTCTATTCTCTACTTCAAAAACCATGATTACTTTTTATTTATTAATTTTATGTATCTATACAAAGTGAGTAAATTTCATGTGTGTCACAATACTGATTTAGAATAATAGAGGCTCCTCTCTCCCAACTCCTCCTCCTTCCACATTACCTCTTTTTGTCCCCTAATTATTGCAATGTCGTATTTTCCTTTTGCTTTGTAGTCACAAGCATAACCCTCCAATAGGTAAAGGGATCAAAACAAAGCAAGTGGAAGAGAAAAATGGAAATCCTACTATTACTCTAGAGTATAGGCACAGGTTGTAAACATTAATCAACTCCCAGATGTCAATCTTACTTATGAAGATAACAATTTTTGTGTTTTGTGTATTTGTTGTTACAGATCAGAGAAAAACTTATAATATTTGTCTTTTAGGGACTAGCTTATTTTACTAAGCTTTCCAACTGAATCCATATGGCTACAAATGATAAGGTTACACTGTTTTTCACAGCTGAGAAGTATTCCACAGTGTATATAGTTGACATTTCCGTTATCCAATCATCAGTTGATGGGTATCTGAGCTGATTCTATATCATAGCTATTGTGAATTATGCAATAACTTTTCAATCCAGTCCGAAAATCTTTCACTCTGCTCTCTGTATGCTGTTGAAATCATTCTATGGAAGGAATGCAAAGAACAGTAATTTTTATATTCTACAATAGAGAATCTAATGCATTACAGGTAATCTCAGTGAAATCTGACATTTTTCTTTTTTGGTAAAACTATGCACAGAACTTTGATGCCTCAAAACTACTTTTAGAAGAAAATTTAGACATGCTTATAAATGAGAGAGGCAATTTCTAATAAACCTCCAAAAAGAATTTAGCTAAAACAGGAACAATTACTGTCAAATTAGAAAAATCCAAACTTGAAAGCTATTGCTCTAAACAGCTCAAGCCTGGAGAAGATATTGACAGTTATACTCTAAAGACAGGCTGTTCCTCAGTAGTTCTATTATGAGCAATACAGTTAAATAACAGAAAAATTACCCAAATGCTATTTCAAGTAATTTTTATGATTCAAGTTGATTAGTTAATAAAAGCAATTATGATAATGAAAGCTTTTCAGAATTTCAGGTTAGAGAGTATCTTTATGAAGCTTTAACTACATTAGCACAATTCTAATTCCACAGGTGTTCATATAGTTCCTGACTGTAATGGCTTCAATATATTAAATATTAAATATTTATTTCCTTTCTTGTTATCTATACTGCTAAAAACAGAAATTGCTCCCAGTTTGAATTTTAGAATAGTACTTAGCATTTGTAACTCTTTCAGGTTTATTCATTACGTTTACATGTATCCATCAGTTAATATATAGAATGATTAAGAATCTATTACTTGTCAGCTTGTGCCCTTATACAGCTAATTTCACCTCCCAGACCTTCAGTTTACTATTAAACAAAATGAAAATAATATTAAGATCTACCACATAGAATATTATGATGCTATGATTCAGGGGTAGGGGGACACAAGTAATCATCCAGGACTCCTAGATGGACACCAAGCCCAAGTACTCTGATGGAGGATGCACGTGTCCTAACTGGACTCTTAACTGCTATGCCATAAGCCTGCCCTAGCTTCTATAGTATCAATCCCATAGTTAATTTATTCATTTACCTATTGTACAACATTTTTAACTGAAGCAAATAAAGCCGCTGTGACGATTCAGATAAAAGTGAAAATAAATAAAATCAATCATGATTCTTTTTATTTTTTACGAAAAGCATTTTTTTATTTCATTTCATGACACAGTTTCATAGGCTCTGGGATTCCCCCAACCCCTCCCCAAACCCTCTCTCCATGTTGGATTCTTCCACATCATTGCAATAGTATAGTTAATATCCAGTCATATTTCCTTCATTGCGGGCATGAACCATGCATAGAGTCCAGTGTCCTATTGTCCAGATAAATTCAACAGCTGGCAGAATATCATCCCCTCCAATATAACACCACAACACATTAGTAACAATTTATAACATAATGGAGTTAATTGACATGGTATTGAGTGATAAATATGTTAGAAAATGTAAGTTCTTAACCACATCCTGTGACTACTTCATTGACATTTCAGTTTTAGTTCATATACAACCGGCTGTTATACACCTTATAATTGCTATAGGGTACAATTCAGCTGTCTCATGTCTATTTTCGTTTTTATGTTTAGCAGCTTATAGTATTAAAGCATGATTTTTACTGAAATTAGTGAATTTTAGGATAGTCCAAACAAGCTTATAGCCCTAACAAGTTATATGTTAACAATTGAGGGGCAGAACAGTTTTAGGAGGGGTGTGCTGAGAAATCTTCGATACTTTAGTGAGGAGTAATTGATCTTTGTGTCCTACCTAGTAAGGTATATGTGAATCCAAGCTGACCATTTCCTGTCTGTTCTACACTTTCCTTATTGGTCTCTGTCTATCTGTTCTAATTTTTTTGGGGGGGAAGGGGAGTGGTTCCAGAGCAACCCTGATGGTCATTGCAAGAGAGGGTGGGGATCCAAAACTGAAACTAAGTAAGGACCAGAGTAAGCTCCTCTCCCAAGTCCAGAAGGAAGTTTACTGTTCTGTTTCTGCAGACCACTCAGGGCTCCCGGCTATTGTTCCAATGATATTAGATCCTGTGAGGAAGGATCTGGGCTTCTTCCATCCTATGTGGGAGATCCAAACGGGAGTGGATGACCTCAGAGTTCTCGGCCTCCAAAGGCACTCCAGTTCCCCGTGGTCTCCTTGGCAGTTGGGATGTAGTCCTTGGTGCCCGTACTGATAGTCCTTGGTGAGGATCCAGGAGTCTTCAGGGTTGGAATACAAGCCTCCTCCTGTCCTCCTGCTCCACTCTGAGGTCACCCCTGCTCTGTGCATATGACCTCCTGTTAAGAGGTTGTCAGGATTGCTCGATTCCCCCTGTATGTCTTTATACTTTTGCTGCTGTTTAATGCTGATTCGAGTCTGTTGTCTGTAAGTTACCTGTTATGTTCTTGATAGGTTATACTTAATGTCGTTCTCACACATTCTAAGAAAGTGAAAGAGTTCTCTGCTCTCCTGACCCATTATGGAATAACATAGGGTATTGGAAGTATATTAAGTTTAACAGTTCTTTGGTGTAGATCATAAGCAGTCTGACTCACATTGATTGTTCGTTCATTGGTTACATTACAATTACATGTGATACAGGCTGTTTGAGGTTGAAATAATATTACAATTTACAGGTACTATTTTTCAGATTAACATCCTTACATCTTAAAATAAGGCAAACATGTGGTATCTAACCTTCTGGGATTGGCTCATTTCTCTTAGCATAATGGTTTCCAGTTGGGCCCATTTGGCCGCAAAGAACTGAATATTAATAAATAAAATCAATCATGATTCTTTGTACATTACATAGGGCATTACCCCGGGTGGATTGTAAGTTATTTATATCAGAAATTGCAATCTCAAACGTACACCCATAGGAAATAGTAGTTGCCTCTGAATTCCATTTTACTTATCTCAAATGTTTTCACATTCTAAAATATATGATTTTATCTACTTCACAATGGAGTTTTGAAAATTACTTGTAGTCATATCTGCAAAATCCTTAAGACAGGTTTTTTGCTGCAGTGAACATACACATTGATTTCTTTTCTTCCTAGTCTGGATCACTGGGGTACTCCAGCATGTTTGAAGACTCACAAGCTGAATCTGAAGGGTTGAAATGTAGGGTTATAGCACCCAGGACATGCCTTGCAAAAGCTCACACCAAAACAATAACTGAGGGTCTTTGTTGATTCCCCAGGATGTACACTGGTGTGAGTCTATGGTGTAGCTGTTTCTAACAGTGCAAACACTGTGCTGGTTTCCCAAGAGGTTTCTCCTTATCTCTTGAATTAGGCTTTCTAAGCCATGTCCATATTGATATTTGGGGTGGCAGAATTCTTGCTATGGAATATTGCCCAGTAAACTGTAACATGATGCCAGAAAGCACCTCTTACAAAACTCTACACACTGACAAATGTTCTTGGAGAAACCAACGATTCATACTAGTGTGTATCAAAATATAGTGCCAATCACAGACAACTAAAAAATCAGTTAAAATAAAGATTATCAAGCTCCACATCCAGAGATCCTAATTCAGTGTGTGAATATGGTGCATGAGTATCATTACCCACACTTTAAAATCTGTTTCACTTCTGCAAAACATGCCTTTGCATACAGGTATTTGACAGAGTAAGATACTGTGTGGGATGCCTGTCTCCTATATTGGAATTCCCCGGATTGTAGTCTGATTTCTGCTTCCAATGGAGCCTTCTACCAGTGAGAATCCTGGGAAGCAGCAGGTGGTAACTCAAGTAGTTGGGTTCCTCACAGCTATATAGGAGACTTGGATTGAGTTCTTTACTCCTGGCTTCAACTTTGACCAACCCAAGTTGTTATGAGTAAATCACCAGATAGGACATCTCGGTGTTGTCTGTCTCTCTGTGTCCTTCTGGATCACTCCAGCTCCCCCAAATATAAATGTATGTTTTTGTAAACTCCACTGCTGAAGCAACAAAATAAACTACAAAGGGACTTGTAATATATTGAAGTCTTAGACACCGGACCTCTAGCCCTTTGGCCTACTAACCTTCAAGGAGAATAGACTTCTTTCCTCCAAAACTTAAGTGCTTAATAGATAGATTGATTTGGTGCTGTCTAGTATTTTCATTTATTGAATAGTACTCTTTTTAATCATTTGAATAGTATTCTTTTTAATAATTTGTGTATTTATTCCTATGGTTCCTCTCTCTCTCTCCCCTTCCTTCCTATCTTCTCTCACAATTTTTCCCTCAATTATCACAGTAATATAATCCCTTAGTGGCAGTTACAAGGTTAATTTTGTTATTTAAATGTATTATAAAATGATAGTTATATACTTGTACATTGTAGCATTTTCCACCTGGTTGTCTTTTTTGTTGTTGGTATTCTGCAAACATGCTGAATAGCTTGTATTCTATCAGTTCAAAGTTCTAGCCTGCAATAGCCATTTGGGGAGTGGAACTATTTATCAAAAATCACCATGGTATGAATGAAGATGAATCAGTGGGTCAAGATATCTCTGACTTTCCCTCTTTCTATCATTCCACATTTTAAAATAATGTTTAAAATATTTTTAAAAGATTCATTTACTTTTATTGGAAAGTCAGATATACAGAGAGGAGGAGAGACAAAGAGGAAGATTTTCTGTCTGCTAATTGACTCCCCAAGTGACCAAAACAGCCGGAGCTGAGCTGATCTGAACCAGGAGCCAGGAGCCTCTTCCAGGTCTCCCACATTGGTGCAAGGTCCCAAGGGTTTGGGCTGTCCTGACTGTTTGCCCAGGCCACAAGCAGGGAGCTGGATGAGAAACGGGGCTACCGGGATTAAAATCATCACCCATGTGGGATACTAGCACATGCACAGGCAGGACTTTAGCTGCTAGGCTACAGTACTGGGCCCTCAAATAATTTTTTTTTGCAAAAAGCAATCTGCAGTAACTCTGGAAGTTAAATGACTGCATAATCAAAGACTCATTGTGTTTCTTCATGTATAGCCAAAATAAATAAGCATTTATATTCACCACATATGTACATTAATGTTTATGCAACTCTACTCATAATAATCTCAGACTATAAATAAATCAAATATGAATCAAAGAGGATGCTCTCAAATCACACAAAGAATGCCGTATGATGATGAGAATATGCTATCTACATCTCTACACACCAATCAGTACAAATACCAAATGCAAAACAAAACTGTGTTGAGAAAGAGCTAAAAGAAACAGTTCATTACGAACAATTTCATCCATACAAAATTTTTAAATTATGCTAGTTGTTAAAAATCAAAATGGAGTTTGCCCTCAGGAGCTCACTGCTGTGATTAGAAAGGATTATGAACAGGGACCCTTTACAGTAATGGTAATGTTCTGTACATTGATCTGGGTATGTTTTTTACTCAGATGTGTGATTTTTTTTTCTAATTCTTTTATACGTTTATTAGATCCCAACATAAAGATAAAAGAAGAAATATTACACTTGCTTCATATATTGTCTTAAACACTGACAGTACATTCCAGTAATATTTTCTGCCATTGATTCATTCTAATACCAACTGACACTGAAACCCATTTCTCTTCCTTTATTATTGCCAATCTGCTCCAAATGCTCATGACCTTCCTTCTAGACTATTTCATTATGCTGTTAATGGTTATTTATCACAGCTATGTAGTTTATTTTATATCAAAGAAAAGTATGCGAAAGCAAAACTTTGATTATTGTAATTGTTCTTTATTTTGTTAACAAATATAAAGGATGAGAGACAAAAAAGCATACTATCACCTCTAAAACTCACTTACTTTATCATATGTCCTTCAATCCTTGTTCACAGTGTACAACTTTTCTGGGTAACGAATGTAGCATAAATAGAATTTTGTATTCTGATTGGGTCATTCATTATATCTTAAGCACCTGTAAGTATTATCACATCATTTCCAAATCCCTAATCTAATGTTTGCATAACTCATTGATTTGATATTCTGTAATTTTCTTAAATGTTCCTAAATTGTTAGATATTGAGGTCATTGGATGACTTTTTCTTTACTGAATTAAGTACAGTGTAAACTTCCTAGCATTGAATTATTTCAAATTTTATTTCCCATTTCCCCCACATCTGCTTTTCTATTTGTGCTTTATGACCCCACTAAACCATTCTATACTTCCAGTCTTTCATATCATTTTATTACCTCAAGCTTGTATTTGCACCATTTCTGTACACTACAATGTCCTGGCTGCCATTTCCTTGTACAAGAAACCCATATAAATCATTGTTCCAATTTTTTTTAATCTCCTTAATACTCATTGACTTTTAGAATCAGAGCATCTTAGACTTTGGGCATTCTGATACAGGATGTGAGTGTATCCAATTGAAGATTTACCACCACTATTTCCATATTATCACTGCAATACGTGCATTATCCCATTCCATGAAGGAAGAGTTACTCCTCTAACTAAATGTTGCCACCTTTTCTTTCAATTACTTTTTGCTTAAAAAAAAACTTATTATGTGATCATTTTACCAGATTTATTTTTCTTAATTATGTACTTGTTGTTATTGTATCTATAAAAGACTGAAAGAAATCAACTGACTACCAAAGGGTAGTCTTACAATGTTAGCTAACATATTTCAAAAATACATTTCTGGTACTTAGTAGCTTCAAGACAGCACTATTAACTCTTTGTATGTGTTAATTAATTTCTTATATCAACATTGGAAAGAATATACTTCTTTATAACTTCAGTTCTGTAAATGAGAAAATGGAAGCTTAGAGCGATATGTAGCTTTCCAAAGCTAATTTTATTAATTGCCAGAATTAGAACTTAAACCTAGGTAGTCAGAATCTAGAGCCTATAGTTTTTAATTATTAAGTCTTTCTTGCTGTTCTACTTCTGCCCTGGGGAAGGCAGAGGATGATGCCAAAAGTACTCAGGCTCCTGTCGTGTGTGAAGCTCCTGATTCCTTGGCTTAAGCATGGCCTAGCCCCGGATGCTGCAGCTTTTGGGAAGTGAATAAGTCAGTGGAAAATCTCTTTGTCTCTCTGCTTCTCCTCTGTAGGTGACAGGGAGGCAGCTCCTTTTCAGAATCTGCATTAGCAGGAATCTGGAACTGGTGGTGGAGAGAAGACTAGAATCCAGACACTGCTGTGTATGGAGTTGGTGTTCCAATCAGTGCCTTAACCATTAGATGAAATACTGTCCTTAAGAATTATCAATTTTCTTTATCTTTTCAAGTTTTTGGCTTCAGTGTCTCCATTGTTTCATCTATTCTTTTTTTAAAAAAAAAAGATTTGCTTTCTATTTTTTATCACAAAGTCAGATATACAGATAAACATGAAGGAAACAATATTAAAAAAAATACTAGTCTTACCCACTTTCCTGTAGCCCTTGAACCTTTTTACCCTAATTAACTATGTAAAGATTTAAAAAAAAAAAACACACACACACACGCACACACACACATCCTTCTGTCTGTTCAAGAACCAGTCTGGGATCTTGTACTGTCTGGGATTCTGCATGATGGTGATCACCCGCTCCACCTCATCCTCAGTGAGTTCTCCTGCCCTCTTGGTGAGGTCAATGTCTGCTTTTCTCAGCACCACATGGGCGTACTTTCTCCCCACACCCTTAATGGCCGTGATGACAAAGGCTATTTTGCGCCGCCCATCGATATTCGTGTTGAGGACTCGCAAAATGTGCTGAAACTTCTCAGGGATCACTGGAGACATGGCGATGCTGAAGGCGGTGGCGTGTAGGCCTCCTGTGGAAGTGTTTAAGCCTTTTCTTCTTTGCTGCCATGTGTTCCTCTCTTTGAGTTGAGTCAATTTCTCTCAGCCATGTGATGTTACTCTAGGGAAGTCATAGTACAAAGTAAAGCAAAAAATGCCACAAAATCTGCTACTGTTTGAAAGTGGCTTGATTTAGTGTTCACTTGGTAACTATGGATTTTTTTTTTCATTTTTAGAACTCAAAGTTATTGTAATCATTCCTTGCTGGTTTTCCAATATTTGCATGTGGACAAGAATGACTGAAGCTTCCTAGTCCAGCATCCTGCCAGACACATACCAACCTTGTTATGAGTTGTATATGTATTAACAGTGTCCGCCAAAAGCTCACCTTCTAGAAGCTTGGTCTCAAAGGCAGCAGTAGTTAGAAGTGGTGACTCTTTTAAACCTTTGGCCTAGTGGAAAAATTATTCTGTTTGCATATTTGGCTAGAGAAACAGCTGATTAAGTATGTAAAACTGGGTGTTATCACCCCTGCCACTCTCACCTACATCTCCACCCTTTTAACTATCAATAAAAATTAAGTTGTTCTTCCCATAATTCACCTGCTATATCTGGAACCTAGAGCACAGAGGATATAAAAGGAATGGAAGACAGGAAGTAGTTTATTTCCCATCACAGACCTTAAATCAAAGCACTGTACCCATCTTGGTGTTGGACAGCACATGACATTAAGCAGTGAATTACATGTTTTCATTCTTCCTCTTTTCAGAATAGAATGCTTTCACTCTTCCGCCTTTGTATTCTTTGATACATCTTCCTATTGCAGGCATTTCATTTTCCCTTTTTCCCTAATTCCTGTAGCTCATTGGCATATTCATGGCTTATTTCTTTGTTTTCTGTGGCCCAAACTCACATGTAAATATATATTATATAACCTCACTGTCAAATGAAACGTTCTTGGTTATACACAATACCAATCACCACTTGTTTCTCCTTCCCAACAAGTTATGACACAGCCAAGGAGCCCGCACAACACTACAGTACCATGTTACTTGGAGATGCTATTCAGAAGAATAGTGAGTCAAACTTTATAAAATGCATAGCCACAGATATTTTGTTATAGCAACATAAAGCAGCCAAAAAGTTCTTACAAAATATAGGAAAAGTAACATTGTACAGCTCCTTAAACACAGTCCTCTTAATCACTATTGACTCACAAAACTCATATCTGTTCATTTTAGACCACAAAAGTATCAAGATTCATACCAACTGAAATGTGCTCCATAAAGCATATATCACAGGGTGGTTCCCTTTAGTCTAGATTTCCAAATGAGAAGTTACATAGAGTTACATTAGTGTCAAGTCACAACTGACATACAATGACCTGTATAGAGTAGGCACAAAATATTTAATAAACTCCTTTTATTTGATTAGGTATTATATACAGAAGGAGAGAGCAGATAGGATCCAAATACCAGTGAATTGGTCTTAACAAGTATCTTTAAGATAGTTTGTTATTTGAATAAATAGAAATCTTTTAAAAACATGGAATTGGAATTTAACCAATTTTGTTAAGCCAATTCAAATGAATGGAAATTGCCAGTATTTCTGCTGTCTTTAGTGGTTTCTGTTTATTGCTTCTCATGAAAGTAAATACTGATCATAGAATGAATATTAAAAGCTAGTTAGGATAAATCTTGATTTTTAAAGCTTAACTCAAGATTTTAAAATGTAATATATTGAGTGTGATGTAAAATTGCACACATTGTACTGACAAAATAATCAAGCTACTCCTTCTTTAACCTAAGTTATACAGCCAATAGCTTCATTTGCTTGCATGAGGACATTTGTCAGAATGAGTATAAATGAAGTGTATAAGATTATCATAATTGATCCTCACAGTGTCTTTAATCATGAAGTAATCTGTAGAGAATTCATTGACCTTGCTTCAATTCTAATATAAATAGCTAGATTACTACAGTGAAATATATTTTAAAGCACCACCTTGAAATGCTATGTAATTGTCATTTATCAGCCTGCTCCAACAGATTTTTTAGAACCACTGTTCTAAAAAGTATAAATATTTCATTAATAAATTAAAAATTATAACATTACCTAGCTCCATTGAAGGCGTTCTTGTTGGTTTTATGTGTCAGTGATTAAGCATAGCCCTGGGGGGGAAATGTATTATTAAAACTTAAAAAGAAAACATATAGTAAATTACCTCTTTTCTCTCAGCCTCTTAGGTTGGAGAGTAAACTCATTCCAGCCCAGTGAGAGATCCTTCCTAGACATGTGTTCCCTGATTTGATGTTCAGCTCTCACACTTCTTAGGAAGTAGATCACCAGATTTGTGTACAATTAGTTTTTTGTGGATCTCATATTTCACAGACTGGTACCTTCACTGGGGGATTGCTTTCACCCAAAATTTGCCACATTCTGAGAATAATTGGTCACTTACTTGTGTTAGACTCAGTCTAGGAAAAAGCAAATTTATACAATATTAAAGGAATGTTGTTTTTTTTTCTTTTCCACACTGTGGAAAAGTACTTGGATTTCCCAGAAACATTGTTCCAGCTCTACATCAAGTTTCCAAAAATGCAAGTCATTCAATTTTTGAGGATCTTTACCTATTATGAAAGTGTTCTTTGAAGTTTAACCGAAATCTGTCTTTCTGAAATCTTTGGTTTGCCTTTATTAAAACAGATTGTCCTCTCAGAAACAGAACTTTCTATCCTTTATATGTAAAGAACTTCCCAGATCCTTCTATTAATATAATATTTATCAACATTTTAATTTCTCGTTGCTTTTCTTTCTGAACATTGTATTTACTTCTCTTGTCTGGAAAAAAAAAAAAAAGAAATTTAGAAATCCTTATTTCCACCTTTGTTCACCAAGACAGAATAGCACAATTCCATGACATTGCTCATCCCCAAACTTTATTCTACAGGTGAAGTTTTATATTACACCAGATTTTCTGACCACTTTCAATGGCCTATTGATTCATATGGGATTTACTGAATTCTACTGAAGCTAAAAGCTATTTTTTTTTTTCTTTTCAAGTAGAAAGAGGTTCCATGTGCTTTAACTTTTAAGGTCAATATTGGTAAAATTGGTGGGTTTTCTTTTTGCTGTTATTGTTCTATGGCAATATGCGAGAACATTTTTCATTTTTTCTGCAAGTCAGAATGCAGTAAACTTCGCCTAACTCACCTAAATGACCTGTGGGTGTAACTGTTTTGTCTTTAAAATGATGTATTACCTTTCTAACTTTTCAAAGAATTGATTAGAAACAAAGGAGTGATTATTTGTGAAATGACTTTAAAGAGAATAAATGATATCTATAAATATAGGAGGCAGTGTTATTAACGCTATTTTCCACTACACTAAAAGGATCATACTGATTGATTTTTTTTTTAGATTTATTTTTATTATTTTTTCATTGGAAAGGCAGATATACAGAGAGGAAGATCTTCTGTCCGATGATTCACTCCCCAAGTGAGCCGCAACGGGCCGATACTATGCCGATCCGAAGCCAGGAGCCTATTCCGGGTCTCCCACGTGGGTGCAGGTTCCCAAAGCTTTGGGCTGTCCTCGACTGCTTTCCCAGGCCACAGGCAGGGAGCTGGAAGGGAAGCGGGGCTGCCGGGATTAGAACCGGCGCCCATATGGGATCCCGGGAGTGCAAGGCGAGGACCTTTAACCACTTGCGCCACCGCGCCGGGCCCCATACTGATTGATTTTTCCAAAGAAGTGGCCAGTTGTTTGGCATTTTATGAGAGATAGTTTGTAACGACCTGATATTACATAACACTATGTGCCAGCTTTATATGCTTTTCTCAATGAAGGCCTTTCAAACTTAATGACACAAGGATATCAGAACATTAAAATAGGTTGACAGGAATGATTAATTCTTACAAAGTAGGCACTCTATGGTGACAAAGTAATGGGAGATTTGCATTTTCATTCTTCTGTATTTCAAGTCTGCTAATACATATTCTCAAAAGCTTTCCTTCATTCACATTTTTGACATATGAAATGTCATTGCTCATTCTGGTTCATAAATTTAAACTAATTGTGATTACATGTTTCAAACTATAAATACTTTGATCTACATTCCTCACCTTGTTCCTTTCTTATTTTCCATTTGCACACTCAGTATCACCAATACATGCTTATTTAACTCACACATGAGAAGAAATAGAAGGCCAAATGTAAAATGCGCTAAGGTGCCTTTTTTTCTTGGCAGATTGACAGTGTTTTCAAAACCTGAGTATGTCATAAAGTAAATATGTCATAAATTCATGCTCATTCAAGAATTGGATCAATGACATGGTCTCTGTGACTTTTTCAAACTGAAAGCTGCTCCCATTTCTGACACCACTGTTCTTCCCTACCCAATGTTAATAGAACACATGAAACATGCCTCTGGGATGCATAAAATTGCTGATAGAAAAGGCATTAATTTATTCCACTTTTATGTGTAAAAAACTATTGTAAATAATAATGTAATTTTGTATTTGTAGATTTTGATAAATCGTAGGAAGCAAGTTGTAACAACAAAATTCAGACGTGTCTTTGCTTCAGAGCAGGGCTATTCCTCTTCCAACAGAAATTTCACAAGTATCTAAAACTATTATTTCTGTAGGTTCTACTGACTAGAAGCTTGAAGGCCCCGTGTATTTTGGAGGAGGGGGTGTTTCCTGGAGACAAGGCAGCTCTCAGTTACATAACATAGGTGGCAGGAAAAGAAACAATTCTCTGGGTACCATTTTCTGCATCTTGATTCCTTAATAATTCCTCCTGATTTCACTTTCCTAATAACCTTGATCTGATCAAGCCTACATAACTTAACAAGAGAAAGATACTACGGCTGATTGTCTGAAGCATGATCTGGGCCATCCGTTACAGTAAGAAAAGATCCCCCATTAGTTTTTATTGTTTTGTTATAGTGAATCCATGAGTTACAACAGTAGCAGCTATGTCAAAAATTTCCCTCCTGCCCGTCCCTATCAAATGCCCCATCAGCAAATCAGATAAACAATGGCTCACATAAAATGGAACTCTAAATTACTGATGCCACTTCTGTGTCTTGACCTAATTACCAACAATAGTTATTTTCGGATATCAACTGAAGAAAAATGTTTTCTGTCAATGTACTTCAAGTTTTGAATGTCATGAGTTACTTTGTACTTGTATTTAAGTTTTAAATATAATGCTGTCCCTGTATTTTTAACAAGTAGTAGCAATAAAGGATTTTTAGTTGAAAAAATTTACTTTCTCTGAAGATAAAATTAAGCTACATTACACAAATGACAACCTAGTATAAAAAATGCTTAAACCAGAGAGATTGGTTAGAGGAAGATAGTAAGTTTACTATCAAGGTCAGTTTTTCTTCTGATGAAAAAAAAAGCACATATATCTAATCAAAGGCTTTTGTTTACTTTTCCATGCTTAGAAATTTCCTTTCTGCATATTTACATGGTTAAATATATGTACAGCCATGAATTTAACACGTATCATTGTCAATAGCTATAAAGTGGTTGAGAGTTTGTGTTATTTGCAATTCACAAAAAGCCCACATTTGGCTCAAAATTCTATGATGGAAACAGCCTTGGGTAGTCTAGTTTACTTCATTAAACAAAATATATAAACAAAGACAATTTTATTTTATTTAACTATATTTGTTTTAACTAAATTCTATTGTCTTTCACGTTCACAATCACTTTGATCAGAAATAATATCTACAAAGCAGTGGCAGAGAGCTCTTTCCTTGACCCAACTGAAAATAATTTTCAAAGTTTAACTCCAAGCAATGTAGGAAAAAGCTTAACTGCTTTTACAGACTTTGGAATCTTGTATATTGCAGTGTCTCAACAAAATTTCACTTTCTTCTCAAATTAATTTGGACTAAGATCCTGAAACCCTCTGTTGGGTTAGGATGCAGTGCTCCATCTGTCATCCACAGACTTTTTCCAGAAAGCTCATTTAACCTAACATTTTAGTCTAAGGCATTCTGTTATAAATAAATACAAAACTACACTCTGGCCAAGCACCTTGCTACCAATAGCTCGGAGCTGGAGGCTTATTGAAGCAAATCACAGCTATAAAGATCAAAGCAAAGGTTAGAGTCAAAGGAAAAACAGAAACACACAAATTTCATTTCTGTTATAAAAGTTTAGCATCAATGCTAACCATTTTGTTAAGGAATTAAAGGTTTGTGGGTTTTCCCCCCATTTACTATGGAAGTCTATTTCTTCCATTTACATCCATGTGTACATTAAGCTCTGTTGGATTTATCACTTGTACGGGTCTCAATACCTTTGCTTTTTACCATCTCCACTACCATGATCTGTGTGGGAGTATAGACCACCTCTTGTCTGAAGTACATTTCAACTGCCTCCAAACAGGCCACCTGGTCTTCACTCTGCCTCCTTTCTATTTTCACACTATACTTCTATAAGAGTGGCTTTTTAGAAACTATGCCTTGTTATGTCTCTGGTTCTTCCAACTCTGCCATACTTAAGAATTTTCAATAACTTCTTATTGCTTAACAGAAATATAAATGTTCTTAGTATAATCTCTAGGCATTGCTTTGGTTCCTTCATGCATACATCTGCCAAACCTTTATGACACTGTGCCACCTTGCATTTCTCCTGCCCCAGCCACACTGCATTAGTGCCTATGGATGCATATTTTCTATGCCCATATTCCTATAATAAGGATTTTGTGAATACCATCACCATTAATTTTAAGCTAACACATTAATGTCCTGGTGACATCAATTATAGTTTCCACAGGTAAACCCTTCAGCCTTTCAGTTCATTTCTGTTATGTATTCTTATGGATTCTTATAGCACATGTATTTTTACTTCATAACATCTACCAAAGAATTGAGTTTATGTTGTGTATGTGATGATTTTACTACACTTTCTCTCCACTACTAAACTGTGAGTTTCACAAAGGCAGAAAATATATCAACTTTGCCCTTTATTGTGTCCTCAAGTTCTAATGCATTACCTGATATGTAGCTGATAATTACAAATAATACTACTCATTGGCTTAGGTTGCCTTTGAGAAGTCACTTATAAACTCCTGTCTGTCCTACAGTTTGTTTATCCGTAAAAGGTAGATGTGGACAATGACTAATAAAATTAGCCTACTAATACATTGTGATGCAAGTACTTGTGGAGGTGTATAATAAAGGGAGTTATATTAATTGGGGTGAATATGATCCTTTGTGGGTGGTGTTGTCAGAGTAGAGATTCTAGCTTGATCTAAAGAAGAAACTTAAACCCTTTGAGCAATTAGTTTGTGCCAGGTTCCATGCTTGGCACTTCACGCACATTATCTCATTACATCTTCTCAGTTAGAAGCATGTAGATACTATAAGGAAAGCAATATGTCTCTCTAATTCTCTTAAATGCTATTCTACTACAATGTGTTATAAAGTATCACAAAGCACCACACTACGTTCTGGTGATTAGGAAAAATGAATCAAAACGCATGCCAATTATTTCAGCATATAATTCATATCAGTAGACCTGCTCATAGACCATTGTTAATGTACCATTTTCAGTGCTAAATTTAACTTCTGTGTAATTCTTTTTTTTTTCCAGTCACCTTAGTTAATGAATTAACTCCTCTAAAATGTTTTTCAGGTCAGCTAATTCTCTCCTCATTTTACAGATGAGAGAACAAAAACAATGAGATTTTCTTAATGTCATTGCTGAGTCACAAACTCCTCAATATAATACACCTTGGGGATATCAACTTTTCTAAGTCCTTCCAGAACATCTTTATTCAGTTTAGCAGCTCTGTATCATGATCTCAGTGATGTCAGATAGCAGGTGTGACAATAATAGGAATGGAAAATTCATGTTAAGTCATTGCAATCAGAATTTTAGGACTTCCATTTCTCTTGCAATTAGCTGTTGATAGTTGTAACATTATGATAAGACCAATACCCAATATATGTAAAGTAAAAGGTACATTTATGCATATTATTATGATTTAAGACTATTCATACCGCACTTACTTTATCAGAATATCAAACATCTCCATCAATTAGGATTAGTGGTATTTGATGAAAATAAATGAATGGCAGAATATGTAAGAATTTACAATTGGTTTTAGGTTATTTAAAAAATTGACAGGTTTTTGTCTTTATTTGACAGCAGAACAAATTGAGCAGGGATTTATTTTCAAAACTGATTTCTATTCTATTGCTGACAGTCGATTCCCCCTGTCTGGACAAACAGGATGTTATGTTCACTTTGTGAAGTAGAGAGTAGGAGGAATGATGCTATTACTTTGGAAGAGAGTCAGCCCCATAATTGCTAAACTTAATCAGCTTTTGTTTGGTTAGCTCTACATTTAGGCAAGCAATTTAGATCAAAAGGCAGTTTCATATCTGGAACTGCCTTTTTCATTTAAGAAAATAATGTGTTCTCAGAGTAATACTAGAGAAACCCACATCTACCTTTTTTCTAGCCCTCTGTACCAGGTAATAATCATGAAAGAATAAAATGATATAATATTCTCAAGGATCAAAGAAACAAGATTACTCTCAGAAAATAGAACTTCAGACATTTTGGAAAGATTAAAAGGAATTTTCTAAACAAAGAAAATTGAATAATTACTTCAGTTGGAAAAAATCTGGTTTTCTTTGCCCATTCCTTCACTATTTTGATTGAAGTATTGTATCCTTTTAAATGCGCTATTGAAAATTAAATTCTTCCTTACCATAGGTCTTCACCGTAAGATATTTGTGTTTGAAAAACAAATGTCAATTTGCTGACAAGAGATTTTTAGGTTAAGCTAGCTCAGGCTTCTGAAGAACTAAGAGGAGAAAGCAGACTTTTCTCAATTTAACAAATAACTTGCCTGTAACTTTAGAGTCATGAACTAGAATTTGAAAACGTGGAATTAGGAGGAACTCTTAGATGTAATAATGCTCCTTGTCTAAGAGTTCTCAGATTTCATAACAGGACCTGCAAGGACAGTTAAAAAATAAGTCACAGTTAGTCTGGGAAACAGGACATAAATACAAGGACCATCCTTTCTTTCACTCTGCCTTCCTCCCAACCCCCCCGCAAGATCTATAGAAGTGGGCCCAGCACGATGGCCCAATTGCTAGATCCTCACCTTGCAAGCACCAAGATCCCATACTGCCACCGTCTGTGTCCTAACTGTTCCACTTCCCTTCCAACTTACTGCTCATTTTCTGGGAAATCATCCGAAGATGGCTCAAAGCCTTGGGATACCAGCACAAACGTAAGAGACCCAGAAGCTCCTGGCTTCTGGCTTCAGACCAGCTCAGCTCTGGCCATTGTGGCCATTTAGGGAGTGAACCAGAGCATGGAAGGTGTTTTTTGCCTCTCCTCTTCATAAATCTAAACTGCCTATCGAACAAGAATAAATCTTAGAAAAAAAAAAAGAAAAAGAGAGAATGTGACACTACCATCAACAACCTGTGGCTCCCCGCCCCCAATCAGGAGACTATAACAAAAATAAAGCAAAACAAAACAAAAAAAAAAACCCACATTTATGTAAATTTAGGATATGGACAACAATGACAACATTTTATATTTATGTTTTTCAGAATTACTGATGAAAAGAATAAAGATGAGCCTAGAAGACAAAATAACATGTTTTGACTTTCGCAAGTTATTTTCATTCACTCAAAAAAAGTTATTATTTTTCTTATGAATTTCCTCGCTGACTCATAGGTCACACAATAGCATCATTTACTTCAGAAAGATCTTAGATTTTAAAAACATGTTATAAATTTTCTATTTTTCACTCTGTTGTTGATCTCTTTGTATTGCTTTTCACAAAGGGAATGTATAGTAACTGTGTAGTTGAGATGAGATTATCACACACAGCTGAGAAGATACAATGCAATATTCATTTCTACTTCTAAATGAAATATGGACTCCCAATGGAACTGTTGAATGTATCTTCACAATAGGATGCTGGACTCTCTGCCATTGTCCATGCCTACAATGTCAAGATACACTTAAATAGCAGAATGATGGACTTATGACTGATTGTGAAGGACTATTCCATTGTAATGATATGGAAAAATCATTAGGGGAGGAGGGAAATTCCACAGCCCATGGAACTGTATCACAAAATAGTAAAATAAACAAGGAATGTAAAAAATACAATAAAAATAGATAAGATTAAAAAAGAATAAATTGCTTTCTTATTAATGTGGCCTCTTATATCTCTGACTATATTTTCTCTCTCAGATTACATGACCACTTCCCCAAAATTGTAAACAAAACTCAAATAAATAGAAATGTGTTTGTTACTATTTCATTTTAAATTGGCATATAAAATAATGCAGGGTTATTGGGTACCAATGTGGTTTTTTTATAAGTATAGGCAGTATATAATGTCCTAGTAGAATAAACATATCTATGTCCTCAAAAAATTCACCATGTACAATTCTACTAATATATCCTAAGAAATCAACAAGGGAAAGTAATGCCTGAACCCATTCATGTGTTCACAGGAAACAACTTCACAACAGAAAAGATATGTAATCTGTGTAGATGTCCATTAGCTCACAGGTGCAAAGGAAGTTTTCCCTCTGTTTTTAAAATATGTATACAGTAAATTTTGATTACCTTTCATCACTTGACTGTGTGGTGTTACACCACAAAATGTATTTCTCTTAACTATAACTTAGTACGAATTGATCGGCCTTCCCAATTCCTTCCTCATCCCTACTTTCTGCCGTCTTGGGTAAGCACTATCGTAATCTCAACTTCTTTGAGAATAACTTTTTAGATATCATTAATGAATGAGATCTTGCCATACTTATCTTTCTGTTCCCAACATGTTTCTCTGAAAATAATGACTTTCACCTCCATCCATGCTTTTGCAAATGGCAGGTTTTCATTTTTATGGCTGTATAATATCCCCTCATGCATATATCAATGTATTTCATTTTCTTTATTCATCAGTTAATGTAGGCTGTTTCCCTTCTCTGGCTATTGTGAATAGTGTCACAATAAATGTGCTTCTTTGACATACTAATTTCTGCTTCCTTTAGATATCAATGCAGTAATGGGGTTTGGGAACCAAACAGCTGTTTTTTTTCTTTAATTTGTTAAGGGATCTCCATGCTGCTTTCCATTATGGCTGTGTTATTTTGCATCGCTAGCAGCAGAGTTCAAGGACTCTCTTTTCCACATATCCTCATAAGTACTTGTTATTTTTATCTTTTTGGTCACAGCCACTCTAACTGGAGTGAGGGGATTTCTCATTGTGGTTTTGATTCCTGTTTCCCTAAGTGTTAGTGAAGATCAGCACTTTTCTATATGTCTGTTGACTATTTGTGTGTCTTCTGTTTTAAAATATCTATTTAAGTGGCTATATTTTAATTGAATTATTTATTTATTTGCTATTGAGTTCCTGATATATTTCAAATATTCACTCTTTCTCAGATATGTAGTTTCCTAATACTTTCTCCTGTGCTATAGGTGGTCTTTTCAATTGTGCTGATTACCATACAGAAGCTTTTTATTTTGGTGTGATTTCCATTTGTCATTTTTTTTTTTGCTTTGGTTTGGGGATAATATAAGAAAATGCATGTTCATTACAATGTTCTGAATCATTTTCCTATGTTTTCTTTCAAATAGTTTTATAATTTCAGGGTTTACATTTTTAAGTCTTTGATCCATTTTAAGTTTATTTTTATATGTGCTGAGATATAGGGGCTTAATGTCAAGGAACAGAAATTTCATTTTTAAATGAATTCATTTATTTATTTGAAAGAGTTAGAGAGAGAGAGAGAGAGAGAGAGAGAGAGAGAGAGAGATCTTTCATCCATTGGTTTACTCTCCAAATAGCTGCAACCATCTGGGTCTGAGTTAGAATGAAGCCAGAGGCTTAGAGCTTCTTCCAGGTCTCCCATATGGATTCAGTGGCCCAAACACTTTGGACCATCTTCTGCTGTTTTTTCACACATATATCAGGGAGGTGCTTTGAAAGTAGAGCAATCTGGACATCAACTGATGCCCATGCATGATGCTGGTTTGCCAGGCAACAGCTTAATCCACTATACCACCCCAGCCACAAGGAAACTTAAAGTACTGAAAGTACCAACATCATCACCATAGCTGTCTGTATTGCCACTTACTCCTTATTTTCCTCTGTTGGCCTTCTTATATTTGGTCTTTAAATTATATTTAACAGTTTTGCAAAGATTTTATGCTTATTAGATCCCCTAGAGTTGATGTGCTATTGTTGACTGAATAAACATAATAAAGTGCTTATTCAGTTCAAGAGAATGCTATAACCTTCATTGAGCTGGATCATGCTTAACAATGCAATGAGTCATCAGTAATGACTCCAAAGAACATCTAAGTCATGTAAATGACTAAAAGCTATTTAGCAGCAACCAGAACGTAATGATTTTCTTATTTATGACAGTTAAGATTTATTGTGGAAACAAGGCTGATTTTAAGCAAATTATCTAGTTAATCAAATATATTTCAGTGATCCTATTTCTATGGGATTTGATATGCTTGATCATGGAAGTAAATAAATTATTGCATTATCCTCACCTTTTGTTTTTCTATTTCCAAATAAAAAGATGCATTGTTCTTTCTGGTGCTAAATCTTATCACTGGACTATTGATTGAATCCCATGGTCCCAAAATTCTTCCTTTAACACTATTATCACAGCTAAGGGCCACATTTATTTGTTCATTGAATTTGCTGCCCAAATCTAAGCTTTCCCTCAAGCTACTACTAATTCTCCCTTTTTATCCTTCACCATAAACCAGTTTAAGAAAGTAGTTTATATTTGCTGAACTGTCACACTCTACAAAATAAATTCCTTTATTTATCCAACAATATAAATGCAGTCTTATTAATCCTGCTCACATCTCTTTTTAGGTCTTATTTTTAGATGTCACAAAACACATTTAAAATGCATTTTTTTACCATTTTTTAATTTTAATTTTACTTTATTATTATTATTATTTTATGAGACAGTTCCATATTTCCCTTATCCCCTTCTCAGTTCCCTCTCGTCACTAAGTTCCTTATATAATTACTACAGTATAGTTCTTCACCTGATCTTAGCCAAAAGATTGAGAAGCAATATACTGTAGTTCTTTATACATAGTCCTATGTCCATCACTGAGGCATGGACAATGGCAGAGTCCAGCATCCTATTGTCAAGATATAAGAAATAGTTTCATTGGGAGTCCAACTTTGTCTGGAAGTAGGGATGCATACAGCATTGTATCCTCACATCTGCTAGATATGATAGTCTCCATTACACAATTACTATACATCCCCTAAAGTGAAAAGCCACAAAACAATGTCAAGAAGAAGAAGAAAAAGAAATTAACACACTGAAATAAAGTAACATGCTATTACCTAATCACTAATGTGTTGCTGAAGAAATGAAAAAGAAAATTAAGAAACTTCTCAAAGAAAATGATGCTACTGTATGACTTATGAGTCACTGAAGAATTTAATCAGAAGAAAGTGTTTGAAGAGATAAAAGTAACAAAAAAATCAAAATCCATTAGAAATAGCTTCCACTGATCTTTGTTGGTGAAATATGTCTCCTGTACGCAACAAATAGATGGGTTTTGTTTTTTAATCCAGTCTACTACTCTATGATATTTGATTAATGAGTTTAAGTCATTTAAATTCAGGGTTAATATGAATGGGTGGTTATTTGGTTCTGTCATTTTAGCAATGGGTTCCTCATTGGTTTAGACTCCTGTTGTTACTTTACTGGAATGTTCTTCACATTTGCCTTTGGTTTTGTTTGTGCTATTTCTTTTCTCTGTCAAGAGAATATCTTTTAAATATCATTTGTAGGGCAGGTTTGGAAGAGGCAAATTCTTTTCTATTTTCTTTACTGCGGAATAATTTTATTTCATTTTCAAAGACCAAAGAAAGCTTTGCTGGGTATGTTATCCTGAGCTGAAATTTTTTTTTCTTTTAGAATCTGGAATATGTTGCTCCAATCCCTTCTGGCCTGTAGAGTTTCCTATGAGAGGTCTCCTGTGAGTTTAATTGACATTCATTTATATTTCAGTTGATTTTATTCATGTGCACATTTAAGGATCTTTTCCTTATGGTCAATTGAAGAGAGCTTGATTATCATATGTCATGGTGAAGATAGCGTTTGGTCAAGCCTGTTGGAAGTTCTGTGCCCCTCCTGAATGTTATTTCCCAATTCTTTCTCTAGATTAGGAAAAATTTCCCTTATTATTTCATTAAACACATTTTAAAGCCCAGCTTCTCTTTCTGCACCTTCTACAACACCCATAACTCTTATATTTGGCCTTTTAATAGTGTTTTTCAATTCTTGAGTACTTTTTTTCAGCCTGATCCAGCTTGCTTTCAGATGTTTGTTTGTTTATTTCCCCCTGGTGACAGGAAATGTCTTCTAATTTTGAATTTTTTTTTCTTCTGCCTTCTTCATTCTATTTTGGAAACTATCCACCGTACTTTTCATTTGCTCCTCTGTATTCTTCATTTCTGATATATCAGCCTTCATTTGATTCATTTCCAGGGTGACATATTACTTAAATTCCTTGAATGCCTGCTTTACGTGCTTCTCATTGCTGATAAGAAGTTTTATAACAAGTGTCTTGAATTCTGTATCCCCCATTTTTTCTATGTCTTTCTCAGTAAAATCTAAGGTTGGCAAAGGGTTTTGTTCCTTTGCAGGGGAGTCTTCAGTAATACACATTGTGCCTTTGTCTCTTCTTTGGCTCTTGGTCATTGTTCTAGTTATCAGATTCTTCTCCTTGGGGCAGGTTTCTAAACTGTCACCCACAGGTCTACAGTTCGATTTTACTTATTGCATGGCTTATATACATGGCTCTTTTTGCAGTCAGTTGTGCCACTCCCTCCAGCGAGTACCAGGTCTTGGTTCTCATGTTAGATTTCCACCATGGCCTCCGTAGCCCCAGTTCCTGGTTCACTGCTCTCCACCTCTTCTGATATAGTGCTTAAGCTGCACCATTGTCTATATACCCTTTCTCCGACTTCTGGTTGGAGCAGGTCCCAGGATTAGTGAGACACCTGGTGTTCTATATAGCTAGGTTGTTGGTGGTGCTGATCTTAGTTGGTATTATTTTCCTGTGGGACCAGTGCAATGCACTGAGATCAGTGAGTTTGCTCCCAGCTCAGCACATGCGCAGCTCACTTTTTTTCTGCAGTCTTCAATCCTTTGACACACTGTAAGAAATGACACCTGATGTGTCACTACTAGAGTTCTTGATCTGCTGGCCGTCAGGTCTGAGGGTTATGCAGGGTTATGCAGGTGGAACCTGTAAGATGCCAGGTTGTTGCAGTTCACTGAGCCGGAGATGAGTTCACTTTCAGCTCAGTGCCTGTGCAGTACTGTCCACAGCCCTTGTCTCTTTGTGCAAAATGGCACCTGGTTTGGTTCTAGGGGGTGGACTGGACTGTGAAATCCACCCTCTTCCTGCACTGTCGGTCTGGCATCTGCGACTCTGTCTCCACTCCTGGTCAAATCAAATAGAACAGAAGGATGGGCAGTTCTTTGTCTGGGTTCACCTCCAGAGATCCCAGTAAATGCTGCTTCCCACTTTGTTGCTGGTGGAGTTTTACCTGCTGGTGGAGTTCAGATTGCAGTTCCCTGAATGCCGCTGGAGTATCCATCACTGCAACACCACAGGATTGTGCCTGCTGCTTTCCTGTGTCTGTCAGCCTCCGGGTACCCCTCTGCTTTTGTTCTGTCCTCTCCTATTTCATGGAATGTGTCCTCTCTGCTTCATCCTGATTAAATGTTTCTCTGTCCTTTTAAATACGTCCTTACCCTATTCCGCCATCTTGAATCTCTCGCATTTTTACCAATTTGTAATACACAATTTTACATTCATATATATCTGTCTCCTTGCTCATTTCCTAAATTGGTGATATCTCATTTTTATATACCTAGTCTAAATAAATATCTTAGGTGTACAAAAATGAAAAAATCAGTAATAAAGTATTATTTATTGACATTTACAAACATTTTCCCTCAAAACAGATCTGATCTGCCAGAAGGATAGCTTGTGTTTGGGGAAATAAACCACTGTAGCACTTGGCTGTCCCACATATTTGTACAGGGAACAAACTCCTATATTATGACTCTCATTGAACTCTCATTTTTCCTTTCCTATTATAACAAAAATAGAAAATCTGAAATGAACACTGTATTTCAAACTTTCATATAGGTTGGAAACATTTGACAACCAAAAGAATTGTTTGTAGGAAGAGAATAGATAAAAAGCAGCATAACCATACAAGAAGTGCTACTTGATAATGAAAGAAGAAATATATGAATGCATACAAAAATATTGATGCCTCCCAAAAACATTTTGCTGAATGGAATATGATTTGAACAAAAAGGTATTATTCCTTTTCACATGAATTTATAAAATATTTAAGCTAAACATACAGCGAGAGAACAGAAACAGAAAATTCTTGTCTCTGGTTAGAAAGGAAAGGTGCAAGAGACAACTTAGGATGTTATGAAAAGGCACCGTATTTAAACAATCTTTGAGATATACAGTTGTACACATTTTTGATAAAAACTATAGGATAGTACTTCATCTTAAAAGTGAAATATAACAGAAAAATATGAAAATATGTAATTTTTTATAGGCACATTAGTGCATTTAGTGGGAAGTATACACAACATCCATAACATGACTTTCCAATGCTTCGAAGTGCAACAAAAACTGTGGAAACAGAAAGGAATGGTATACACAGATACATGATCAATTCTAATAGTAATATGTGAATTACAAACTCTAGATGATGCAAGTTTCAGTATTCCCTCCACAAGTCAGTTTGCATTTTATATATTGAAATGTTTTATATTAAAATGTTGATACATTCAAGTAAAAATCCACCTAAAATTTTATTTTGGACACGTATTTAGAACATTTAATCATGTTTTAAACACTGCTTGAAATGTAGAATGACTTTACTGGATTGTAACACTATTATTAGTTGAGGAATATTTTTATTGTTCAATATTGGAATGATATTTATACAGGACATTTCCAGTACTTGACTAAGTAGAAGCTGAACAAACATGTGATTGCCAAACAAATCTCAATCATTGTTTGCTGATCATTATTTCTGCTTGAACTAGTTTTCTATTGAACCCAACTCTGTAGTGAACTTTTCAGTCAAGTTATTGTATTATTTACTTCTAAGATTCATGCTTGGTAATTTTATGTATCTATATTTTGTATTGTTAAAAATTTCATTTTACTCTATAAATTGGTCACCTGAGACCATTAAATACATATCATAATCATTTCAATTCCTTACAAGGCAAATCATATATCTTTTCCTGATTATGTTAATATTCAGATTCCTTTCATTCCTTTATTTGGTGACTATTAGTTTCTTCATTTTCCTGATTTTGTGTCAGTGCAAATAGCTTAAAGAAATCAGTTCTCTCAGCCTTTATAGGGTAATCTTTCAAGAAAAATCCATGAAGATCAGCATTCCTTCCCCACTAAAAGTGTAAATTTTATGCTAGGTCTGGTCAGGGAAAAGCAAACCAGTTTATTGTGAAACTCCTGGGGGGACTGGAGCATTGAATGAGAAGTGAAAAACTTTCCCTCATCTTGAAAAATGAAGAATCAGGGATGATGACGACGATGATGATTTTGACAACTTGTTCTAAGCTGAGTTGGTCTACAGAAACAGTCCAAACAGCTATTGCTGATATCTCTGGTTCCTAGGCACCTGGAGTATTCCAAATTCTATCAGTGCTGCAAAACAAACAAGGCAGAATCCAGTCTTCGTGGCAGTCCCTGGAGAAGTTAGGGCATTGGACATAGAGTTCAATTCTTTCCTTTCCCAGGGAGAATTTGAGAGCTGGCATTTTTTAAATATATATACCATTTACTCTACTGAACTGGAAGAATCAGTTCTGGCAACTACTAACCCAAATCACTGTCTTTGTTTTCACTGGTTTCCAAGCAACTATAGAATACCAAGACCCGGCACTTTTCTGAGACACGAAAACAGACTCCAATCTTCTGGGAAGCTCCAGGAAAACTTGAAGCTGGAATTTCTTTCTTTTATCAAGTAGAAAAAGAGTACCTGAGAGGTTTTCTCCTATTCACATGACAATGTGCTGGGAGTAGAGATTATTGTGAGAAGGTGCATGAATTTTGTTATCAGTACATATATGTATGGTGTCACAACTATATGCTTAATTTCCCACAGAAGGAATTTCACGTTTTCATTGTTTAATTAGTGTATTTGCTGGGAGAAAGAGTCCAAGGATTCCATGTCACCACCTCGTTGACGTCAGTCCCATTTTCATGGGTTTAAAGAATCATTGCTATCAAAATGTGTATACTCCCCAAAGCAATTTACAGATTTGACATAATCCCCATCATGATACCAATGAAGTTATTTGCAGATTTGCGGGGAAAAAAGCCCTAAAATTAATATAGAAACATAAAAGATTCCCTCAAGCAACCAATGTGACATTTAACAATAAAAGCAAAGCCAGAGTCATTACAACACCATATTTTAATACATACCATACGGTTATCATAATCACGCACAGGATGCTAGTGGTATAAAAAACCAACAGAATCAATGGAGTAAAACAGAAAACACACACACACACACACACACACACACACACACACACACACACACACAGAAATAAAGGCATAGATCTGTTGCCAGCTAATCTTTGGTAAATATGCTAAAAAATAGGTTAAAAAAAGAATATTTCCAGCAAATTTTACTGGTAAATTTGGATTTAATTATGCATAAGCTAGAAATAAGACCTCTAATTTATGCCATATAGAAACATTAACTCAAAATAGATCAGAGATCTAAATGTGAGACATGAAACTGTAAAACTACTGGAGGAAAATATAACAGAAACCCTCCAAGACATTGACATTGAATCTTTTGGATAAGATTGCAAAAGCAATAAAACAGATAAGAGAAGCAAACCAAGAAGCTTTTGCACATAAAAAATAAAAATTAACAAAGAGGAAACTGACAGAACGAAAGTAAATATTTCTCTTTTAAATGTTTACTATCTTGAATATATAAAGAGTTCAAGAAATTTAAGGATATTAATAGACATTTTTGAAAAGAATAAATACAAATGGCAGTGTACACATGGAAAATGCTCAGAGAAATGCAGATGGGAACATGGAAACCACAAAGAGATATCGCCACGCTATAATTAGAAAGTACAGAGAAGGCATCCTAATCACGTGTCTGTGGGCCTGCAAATTAATACAACCATATAGAAAACAGTAGCGAAAGTCCTTATAAAAAAAAAACCCAGAAAATAGATCTTTCATAGGCTCTGGTACGCCACTCCTAGGAATATGTGCAAAGGAAATGAAGCAAGCATATGAAAGATACCTGTACTCCCACGTGCATCTCAGCACTATTCATAATAATAAAGATACAAAATGAAACTAAAAGAAACTAAAAGTTCATCAATTAGTGATTGGATGAAGAAAATGTGATAAATATATGAAATGGACTACCTACTCAGCCATAAAAAGAATGAAATCCCGACACCTGCAACTAAATGGATGGAACTATATAACATTATGCTATGTGGAATGAGGCAGACACAAAAGGACAAATATCACAGGTTTTCTCTCATATGTGCAATTTAACATATATGTATATTCCTATATACATATATTAGAAAATGTGAATTATTTTATATACTGGTAGTAATAAACATTGGATCTGCCACGTTATACCCATTATGTAACCATACACCTTTCTTTACTTCATGATCATTGTGAATCACACACACCAAAACTGTTGCAGGTTATTCGACACAAACATAAAGCACAGCACTGAAAACATTTTCTTACAAGACTTGTCCGGATCATAGCGTAGATTGGCAAAAGACTTAAACTAGTTGTGAGTTAAAATAACCCAGTAGCTTATAGCATTCTAGCAAGATTTTACAAAACTTTACATCTTAGGGCAGAGGAAAGCAATCAACTAGTTCTATAGTTCTGACAAACCCTGTATTAACAATTGAGAACAGAAGAGTCTAAAGTAGATGAGCAGAGAAATCACCAATAATTTAGTAAGTGAGGAAGACATAAAATATATGCTTTCAAGAAAAAAGAGTATGCATAAATATTTACATATGAAGTGAATTTGGCAATAGATTGAAAATTGCTAAATTTTTGTTTGTTCTTGGAATTCTTTTATTCTTTTCTGTGACATATGGAATGATTTATGATAAATATAAAAAGGCAACATTTTTCCAAATTTTGAATCATTTTGATATACAATATTGTTCAGAGAGTCTTGATCATTGTTTTTGTGCCTCAAATAAATATCTTTGGGCCCAGCGTCATAGCCTAGTGGCTAAAGTGCTCACCTTGCATGCTCCTAGATCCCGTATGGGAGCCGGTTCAGGTTCATATCCCAGCTGCTTCACTTCAAAAATGCCTTCAGAAGCAGAGGAAACCAGGCTCTCTGAGATGTGCACTTCTCAAGTGGTGGCTTAATCTGCTATGTCTCAACAGCCAATTCTGCCTTATTTTTTTCATTATGAATTGTTATTTTACCCACTTTACTCTGTTACATCAAAATGTTACTTTTAAATCAACAATAAACATTTTCCTGATCTTTTTCCATTACTGTTGTAATCTGCACCTTTACTCAATTCTGCCTCCATATTATGCCTCTGCTTAAAATTTGAAATATGCTCATGTAGTTCTAAATGAGAGTAATGTAATTATATTTAAAATAACAGTATATCAATTATTGTTTAATATAAAATGACTGTAAATCATACTGTCTGCCAAAGATACGCAAAATAAGTGTTATCAGTGCCTTGTATCAGTGCATCCAATAAATCACTTTCACTGAAACTAAAATTTGACTAAATAGATTGATGATATAATTTGCTTAATATCAGAAATGACACATACACATTAGATGCACATTCAAAAAAGAATAGCATTTGTATGAAATGTAAAGCATTTAATCAAAACATATTACCTAAACAATAAATATGTATTTGATGAAAGACATTTTTGGACTACTTCAGTCTTTAATCTTAAATTAATAAAAATAATGTAAAGTTTAAATTCGGCTTAACATTCATCAGCATTTTTAGTTTCACACACTGTGCATGGAAGGTGTCTGAGATTTTACTCCATCAGCCTGAAGCCAACAGTCAAAGATCTATGAAAAGAACCCAAATCAACTATCTTAATGACAGAGTCTTTCAAATAAGCCTTACTGCTTCTTGCAAAACATACACTGGAAGAAATGACTTATATAGCATATAGTGCAATAAATATACTAAAATAGATTTTTTGAACCAATGATTAATATGATGCTTGTACATTAGCTGCAAGAAATACATGTACTTCAGAATAATTTATATTTATCAGTCAACTGGAAGAATTCTTGTTACAGTTTGAAATTGTGTGTGTAATTATCAAGAATTGCTGATATCCGGTAAATACCAAATTGAGCATTTTTTTAAATGGTTCTTAGTGTGCATTGTGGCAAGGCACAAAATAAACCTGAGTGGTAGATTTCAAGACAGAATTAATGACAAAAATAGTTTATTGTTGAATATTATCTTGTACATGATGAAGATATGAACTTCAGCATGGCTCTTACCAATAGTTTTTATTGCACCCATGCCTAATAATCTCTAACAACTATGCTTACTTACTGTCAGACTAACTCTTCCCATGCAAATCACACAGAGCACACACGCACATATATACCCACACACACACCCTTTATTCGTACTTTTTCATGTCTATTCCATATTTTCTTCCACCTAGATTATCTTTCCTTCAATTGTTACCAATTATTTCTTGCATGATTTTCTTCTTTGAAGAAATTTTCCTTAACCTTGCCTGTATTAATGATGTTTCCCTTCCTGTAAATTCAGGGTTTATAGCTGAGTAAGCTGCAAGTAAATACTGCCATCAGAAAAAAATTTAGTCTAGTGGCATTAAAATCTATATTCTACATTGCTAGAGTTTTCCAAAGAAAGAGAATCAGATGTTGTGTGTGTGTGTGTGTGTGTGTGTGTGTGTGTGTGTTTAACTCCTGATAAACAACTAGCTCAGGGAAGGGATTCAGCACAGAAATTAAGATGCCAGTACTACATATTGGCATGCATGGGTTCCAGTCCTGGATCAACTCTGAATTTCAGATCCCTTCTAATGCATATCTTGGGATGCAGAAGGTGATTGATCAAGTTGTGGGATCATTGCTTAACAGGTTGGTGGCTAAGATTGCATTTCTGGTCCCTGGCTTTGCCCTGGAGCAGCCTAGGTTATTGTAGGCATTTGGGGAGTGAATCAGCAAATAAAAGATCATTGTCTATCACTTTCTCTGTCTCTCACCCTTCAAATAAAAATGGAAGTAAGTAAATTAAATAAATTTCAAAAACGGAATTGGCTCATGTAGTTATGAAAGTTGCTCAGTCCAAATCTTCAGCACCAGCCAACAAATTAGTAGTGCGGATGCGGTGTGAAAGCAGTCTACTAGACTCATGTCTTGCTCTAGGAGGACAATATATTTGTTCTTGTTAGGACTTCAACTGATTGCATGAGGCCCATGCACATTTTGAAGAACAATCTGCTTTCTCCAACTTTGCCACCTTAAATGTTAAGCTCATCCAAAGATATCTTCCAATTTGAAACATGAAAACGCCCATCACATCCAGACATGTTTCTTCAAATGAAATATTTCAACATTATTATTGTTGTCATTTGTCACTACTACTATCATAAATAAATTGTGTTATTTGAAAGATTACTATGTTTTTGGCACTACCATTCTAGTTTTTTTTTAAATTCAGACAATTAAAATGTGGTGCAAGTACTATTATTACCATCTCTGTTGTATGAATGAAGAATATGAGTTATATCAGAGTCAAATAATGTATCTAGGGTTACATAGTTATTCAAGTACAGAATCAGGATTTGAATACAGATTACACAAGTTCAGGCTTTCTCTGAATGCTATTTTGCCTCTCAAGGAAATACAATGTGAAAATAACATTTTCTAAAAATGGGCATTGAAGTACATCAAGTAATATCCTGTTGCAGATTCTTGTTCCACAAATATACACACACTGCTCAATTCTTATCAGCAGTTTGCAATTGAAATTTTACTTTGGAGAAATAGCTAACAATTCATTGCCTCTCCATCTATATCTAGTGCTCAGGTAAGAGATAATCAGAAGGAGAAATAAAAAATGCAATGTCTGTCTAGATAAATGGTTAAAAAAACTCCTTTGCTTTGCCTTTATTCAATAAAAACTGGAAATCCATAGCTTCCTCATATCATAAGGCTTTTTCTCTAAGTAGATAGCTCTTGGAGAAGAAAAATCATACCTGTGTTATTGTAAAACACCCTTACAAAACTCAAGAATTATAGTATTTTTACAAATGAAAACTGAGTGAACTAAAACATAATGAAGAACTTTGTGAAAACAAGACTTTTTTTTTTAGTAAATTTCAACTGTTGGGACATTTCCGGGGATATATGAGGAGTAGGAGTGTAATAAAGGGGCTAAGTATATGTGCTGCTAACTTACTAGAGGCTGTTTATGACTACTTCTATGCTTCGGGAGTTTCACATAATGTTTAAGTCTTTCCCAAGGATAATAAATTCACACCAGGATGCCTGGTTTGAGGACTGGTTACTACAACCTAGGATGTAGTAGATGATGACTCGAGGGCTTGGGATATCTGCCAACTCTGTAAGGGATCAGATTGATTTCTGGGCTCCTGGCCTTGAGTTGGCCTAACTCTGAATGCTACAGGAATCAACATAGGGAAGATCTTATTCTGTCTTTTTCAGTCTCTCTGCCTTCCAAATAAATTGGAAATCTATAATTAGTAACAGTACCAAAATTACAGACTTGCAGTGAAAATTTAATATGTGAATGTACACAAAATTTTCAGCACGATATGGCACATAATAGCCCAAAATGTAAATAAATCAATTAATCTCAGTATTTAATGAAGTAATTACACATGAATCTGCACAAAGCAAGTGAGATAACTATAACTAGCCTTCACATTTTACAAGTAGAAAACACTGACAGAGTGACTTGCCTATCATGGGGACTTTTCCTGCCAACAGGCCCTTGAGACCACTAAAGGGGTGTGGCAACCATGTTTTTCAGCCACAGGAACCACCGGGTACAGCCTGATGGTGCATGTCCATTTATTGTAAAGTGAGCACAAACATACAGACTAGAAAAGGGAAAGTTAGAAGGGTGTTCCCCAAAAGTCCTCCCTCCCACAAATGACACTATAAACTGGCTAGAAGGCATGTCTATCTCTCTGAACTTCCAACAGAATCACTGATCATGTTCCAGATGCACAACTTCTAGCTATGTCTTCAGGTCACAACCAAGTAAGCTGTCAGGTGAGTCACATACCACACATAGGCTGGAAGCTATGCCTTAGGTCACATTCACCATGTGTGGCTGGCAAATAGGCTGTGGATTATATTTGACTTGTTAGAGTTACTTACCAAGCAAGTCCTTAACACAGCTCGTCCAAGGACAGAGAAGAGAGACTGGGGTGCAGCCCACTGCTCTCATTGCATGCCCAGTGAACAGGCCAGGCTGAAGTCTCAGTTAGCCAAAACTATTATCAAGGGGTTCCCCTGGGGACACTGTGTACCATGTGCATACGACCTCCAAGAACGACTAAACAGGGAGAGATCAAGGGGCGATCTCCCACAGCCTAGGATCTTACAACTGGCTAAGCTGAAGAGTAGGGTTTCAAACCCATAGTGTCTGTCTCCAGAAATCATGCATCTACTTAGCAACTGAGGTATATTGCTGTCAAGATGAGTTTCTGTTTCTATAATTTCTTTTACAGTAAATGAGATGTAACATCTCTAAAAATAGAGAATCTTTGTCCCTTAGAGGAACTCTACACTTCAACAAATGGGCAGTGATTATGTTTAGATTATGTTTAGGGGGAACAGAGGTCGTCCCAGGTTCCCAAAAGTTACTGGTGGCTTTTTTGAGAAGGCCCTCTCTTTCACTAGCCATATTTAGTGAACTTGCCTTAACTACTTTTCCTGCTGAGCAAGTAATTTATATACAGCAGCCACGGAGCTGTCATCATGTAAATGAAGCTTCCCCAGTTCTGACATGATGCATTAAAATACTCTTTAAATGTTTTCATCATTACATCAGCTCACTGAAGCAATCATTGAGTTACAGCACTTACTTCACCTGATGGGTGTTGCAGCTTTCAAGTGCAAAGAAACAATTTCTCAGTGCTTCAGTTATAACCAGACTCTCAGTCCAAAATCAATTTTACTTTTATATGGGCTACAGTCTTGGCATAGGCACATGCATTTGAACATTTTACAATTAACACTAAAGTCTCATCAGTGGTACATTTATGACTGGTAAATTAAAAGACATTGCTCTGTGAAGCAAAATTTCTTCAGCCTCCATCAGGATGGCTGCACTTAAAAATATATATGGATTCATGTACAGCAATGCTTTTGAACTGCTACTGTAGATGCAGTATTCTATTTCTGGAGTGACCTTATTTTGTCAATAGGTGAGTCAAACCACAGACTCCATCAGGATGGCTGAAGTGCAAAAGATCAGTCCCCAGCATAGAGATTCTCAGCCCCAAGCTACAGACAGCTAGCATTTCACTCTCCACCTTGGGAGCCATTCACAGTATTGCATGAAGCAAAATGGACTGAGTGAAGATTTTTGTGCCATCCACACCTCTGTTTCAGGTATATCCCATTTATCTATGGAAATATGAGGATTCGTCATATTACCTTTAAATTAAAATAATAATTTCATGTGACAAATTTTGAAAAATGATCTTTGAGAACAAAAAAGCTCACTATTTTGAGAGATATTGAAAATTTTAAGGGATTACAGAATACAGAGAGTACAAAATAATCTAGTGAAATCTTTAAGAGGAAAGGAATGATTTAGAACTCACTCAATGTTGCTACACAACCAGACAAAGCAACATATCTGTGCCTGATATTTATATCTATTATCACAATAAACCTTGACTAAAATCCTGATAATGGTCCTACCAAGCTCACTTTATGAAGCAATAAACTGAGTTTCTGAATGTTTAAATAATCTACATCAAATCACATAGTTAACCATCTGCAGAAAATGGATTCAAATTCATGTCTGTCTTCAAGCTCCAGGACCCATTAATGTTACACCAAGCAACATCATTCACAACACATATAACTACCACAAGATTGCATAAATGGGTGACATTACTGTTGGCCAAGAGAATTCTCGCTGAACAAGTTTACCATACAAAGAGTTGATTCTATATGTTGTGAGCATCGCTTTGGTCATGAAAACTATAGTTTCAAAGATGTTAAATTATATAACTTCCAAACAGACAGATCCTACAGTTACATTTTAGCTCACAGACAGGCTTTGTTTGGCCTGCACGGAGTTTAAAAGTCAGGATAGTATATCAATGATAAGTATTTCCAGCTTTTTTTTTAATGGAGTATTTGGACCACTGACCCCTATAATTCAAATGCAACTAAATAGCAGCTGCTCCAGTTAAATCAAAGAATTATAGCTTCTTTTGCTCTCCATGGTCCTCAGCATGGCCTTTTGTACTCCCTTGTCTTCTGTATTCATTTATTGCTACATGTTTAGCTTTTGTGAAAACTTATTTAAGGTTAGGCATTGTGCTGTAGCAGTTAAGAGGTTGTTGGGATGTCCACGTTCCTTAATGGAGTGCCTGGCTTGGAGTTGCTGTCCACTTCTGATCTAGCTTCCTGCTAATGAGCCCCTGGCAAGCAGCAACTATTGGCTCCAGCACTTGGGTCCTTACCCAATATGAGGAAGACCAAGGTTGAATTTTGGGCTCCTAGATTCAGCCTGGTTCAGCCCTGGCTATTTCAGGTTTATGGGAGTGTATCAGTGGATTAGAAGATCTGTCTGTGTTTCTGACTAATTATCCCTATTGTTCTACCTTTTAAGTAAATATAAAACTTTTCCAAAAAGATGATGATTTGTAACTTCTTGCTTGGGACTTAAGACCAAAGGAAAGAAAAATTTCCTCCAATTAGCAATAAGGATTCTATCCATCTGGAAATAATACCAGGCAGGATGGACTGGGATCTATTGAACTGTAAATGAAGGCTACCTTTTCTTTCCTTCTTCTCATTTCTAAAAGAGTAATCACATCTTAGAAAGATTGCTTCATTTGTATTGCTATGACTTTCCACATAAAACCAGAGAGATGATCAGTCATTTGGTTCAGTGGCTTAGACACCCCAAAATCACAATTCCACTCTTTAGCTTCTTACTAATGCAACTGGGAGGTAGCAGGTAATGACCCAAGTACTTGTGTTCGTTCTTGCCACATTCTTCATTGGAGTTATTGGTTTCTACCTTTTTCCCTGGCCACATGGGATACTAGTGCATGCAAGGCTAGGGTTTTAACCAAAAGGCTTAAATGCCAGGCCCCCATTTATTATGTTTTAAAGCTGTTAAGTTCTCTATAAGTCTTTTTCTTTTGTATCTTGAAACCCAAAATGCATTGTTGTTTTGTAAATAGCTAGGCTTTACAATCTTTGCAAAAATGTTTCTAAGAGTGTCTAACATTACTGAGTATATCTATCCATCCTGATCCTCACAAGATTTTTTTTTACAAATCCTATTTTCTTTCAGTAACCAGTAAACACAATGAAGAACAGGAATGCAAAAAGCTGTCTGTAGCATTTTCATATTTCACTTTAATAACAAAGTGGTCCGTTCAGAAGTGAATTATACTTGCTAAAATATCAACATCTGTGGCTTGTCATGTTTGATTGCATTCCACACCTTAACTTTGACTTTCTCTCTTTCTGAGAACATATTTTGACAAGCGTTTGTGTGTGTGTGTGTGTCGTTAGACATCCTAATCTTTGTGTTTTGTAAAATATTTGTTTCTTTTTACATTGGGATGGGAGTTGAGCTGAATATACTATACATTTCTGGCATCTTGCTTCTACTGTTGAGAAACCCAGACGTTACATTGACTTTTGTTTTCAGACCACCTGTCTTCCACAAGGATACTTTAAAATGTTTATGGAAGGGCAGTGTGAGAGTGCCACGTATAGCTGCCACCTGCCACACTGGCATCCAATATGAGCTTCAGTTCAAGACTCAGCTACTTTGGTTCTGATCATTTCCCTACTATTGTGTGTAGGAAAGCAGCAGATGACAGAAATCCTTGGGACCCTGTACCTGTGTAGGAGACCAGGAAGAAGCTCCTGTTTCTTGGCCTTCACCTGGCCCAGCCCTGTCTGTTATTGCCATTTGGGGAAAGAATGAATGAGCACATGGCAGATTTTTACTCCCTCTCTCTCTCTCCCCTCCTCCTTCCCTCCCTCCTTCATTACCCACTTTCTCTCAACTCTGCCTTTCCAATAAACAAATCTTTTAAAAAATGTTTGTGGAGTGGAATTAAAAGAAATGTTTATTTTGGTGCAAGAATATCTTGAAATTTATGATTCTTTCCACAATACTCATTTTCAAACACCTTTGAAGATCAATTCTTTGCAAAGATTTGAACAAGTTTTTAATATCAATGTTTTTGAATTGTCCCCAAGCATATAGTAACTTTTTAAAAATATCCCCTCTATTCTTACTATTTTGCCATACCATTCTGCAATTTGATTAGCTTGTATACTTGTCATATAATAGGCATTAGTAAATATTTATTTAATGATTAAGTAAGATAAGATGTAACAGTTTATTTTGTATTATTGTGTTTCATTGATACGTATAATTATGTTATTGATTTACCACCTATAAATTACATAAGAATAATATAGTATTGTGTTAATCAAGAAGTTACAGCTATATTTTCATTTCTACAAAGATCATGATTATGTCCAATTCTCATAAGAAAAGCAGCAATGCATTTTCTTCAGCATGTAAACAATTGAATAAGAATCACAGAGAATGATTTTCAATGAGACCATTAAAAAGTTAACTGTTGTGATGGTTTGGCTTTACTGCATCATCTAATAAATTGTTTTTTCAAAAATATCTGGTACTTTTTATAAGTTTACCATCTGCTTACATCGAAATAAAAACAGGTTTACATTTTTATGCTGATTCTTATATAGGAATTAGAATTTTCTGCACACCTTATAATCACATCTCCAGCATTTAAGCTGCAGAAATAACACTGGGAGACAGACATCATGCTGAACAGTGGCATTAACAAAGCTGAGGAACTGGAGATCACATAGATGAGTGTTAGAGGGGATATTTGGAACACTCATTTCATAACATTTCTTAATGCTTCCCTCGCTGAGTGCTGCTGTCCAAATCAAGACTTTCATTATCTGATGTTCTGTCACTTTATGGTAGTAAAATTAACAACAAAAGCTCTTGGCCAGGTTAATTAGATTTTTCATTAACATTTCAGCTCTGGTATCACTTTACTTTCATTATGATGGAGAATGTTTTGAAGTTGCAAATTTAAGTAAATATCATACAAACGTAATTTGGGAGGTGAAAGATATCCTTTAGCCAACTTTCATTAGATTGGGTTGTGATAAGTCAAAGGGGACGAGTAGTTAGAGCAGGATATATTCTGCAATTGAAAGTAGTTTAAAATGTGTTAACAGGATGATTCAGTAGATAATTTCATTTATACAATTAAATTAAATGGCATCAAACCTTTAGTACTCATCTTTTTGTATTAACGCTCTTGTGCTTTGAAAGCTACTCACAGCAAATCACATCATCTTAATATAATTACCAGCTCCACATGAAAGAAATGTGTGGCCAGAAGTAAACTAGGACCGTAGAATTTTATGGTCCAAAAAGAGCATTAGGCCATCGGATAGTCTACAATTTTCAAAGATGTTAATAGGAAACTCTTTTCAAACATTGTTTAAACAGGAAGTCTTAAATGTTAAAATAAGTAATAATGGTAATATTAGTGGTAACTAACACCTGAATAGTGTTAGCCATATGCCACAAAGTGTTCTAAATCCTGTATACATATTAAGTTATTTCATCTTCACAAATAAGAAAACCCCTAATATCAGGATCCTGTTTCAATGATTAGGAAAAATTTAAGTTAATGAGATGCTATTAAATGACACATACAGGATTGAAAGTGTGGCAGGCTTTAGTCTTGTCCAGGACCCATTAACAACCACTGCATCTCTAGGATGAAGGAGAGGTATTCAGGTTATGAGGCAAACAGAGTTTCTGCTTTAATGGATCCATGAGAGTAACTTTCTGAAAGTACTTCCTTACCCAACCAGGAAATTAATATTTAGTTGCAATACAGATGTGCCCAATACCAACTATTACATATCAAAATGTATCACTAGACCATGGATCTCCTAGAGGGATACGGACTTCACCAGTCAAACACTTGTAATGATAGAGTAATGTGAGACATGGCATACCATGGAAGGCAAATATTAGGGAAATAGTTATGAGCTAATCACAGAGAGAATAAATTGCTATCAAGTATTTAGGCAATAGATTACATTTGAACCTTCAAAAAATTACCATTATATTACAAAATTTATAATACAAAATTTGTAATATCTTTACCTGCATCAAGTCTTAAAAAGGTTTTTTTTTCATGTTTGAACTAATTTCAGAGTTTCAGGTTTTACATGTAGGTCAATGATCCACTTTGAGTTGATTTCTGAATATACGTAGAGGTAGGAATCTAGTCCCTTTCTTCTATATATGCATATTTTCCCAGTACTACCATGAATGATACTTCCACTAGCTTGAGTTGTGTCAGTCTTTGGGGGAATTGGAAAATGCACAATCAGCTAGATACTATCTTATTTTACTGAAGTTTTTCCTATAAAGGCAGCTCCCGTTTGTAAAAAATTGTGGTTTTATCCGTATCTTTCAGTGTTATTGACAATATTTTGCTTATTTCTAGTACAACTGAATAAAAACTCACAAATGGGAAACATCATTGAAGAACTGCAGAAATTGTCTTTCTTTTTACTGATTAAGTGATCTCATTTATACTGGTACTAGCTTTTTGGAAAGTACATAAAAATTCATCTTTACAACATGTCAAAATAGCCAAAGCAGTTACAGATACAAGGCATTCTATACTTATTAAAAGGAGACACTTGCCAACTGCAGAAATATTAAAAATTCTGTTTGGAAGATGAAGAGGCATCTAGGGCTTCCATCTGCTACTTCACTGTCCAAGTGCCTGCAATGGCTAGGCCTGGGGTAAGATCAGCAGCCTGTACTTCAGTCTAGGCTTCCCATGTGAGTACCTGGGACACAGTGACTGGGAATAAATTTTTTTTTTTATGAAAACAGTACTTTTTGAGAAACATAGTTTCTCAGAAAAATGCAATCAATATTCTTCAGGCCTCTGATTCTAATTAGGTATTTTCCGGTGCAACTAAATGTTCTAAGCTTCAATTGGTGAAATAAGAGAAAGAAGATAACAGTCATGAGAAGTACAGCTGTGGGCCCCCACTTCCCAGATTTGAATTCTAATTCCATTACTCACTATCTGACTTTGAACAAAGCATTCTTGTGTCCTTGTGTCCCAATATTAAAAAAAAAAATAAGCTTACTGACTATATAATATGGTTGCTGTACAGGTGAAATGATGTGATATATAAAAAGTACTTAGTGCAGATTACGAACCCAATAAATGTTACTCATTATATTTTATTGCACATTCACTAGACTGTGAAGTCCTTGAAAGAAGACAGGAACCATAAATTCATCTCGGTAGTCCCACTCCACAGCTAAGTATGAGGCACAAAATACGTGACAAATTAATGCACACTGAATGTACAAGTGAGTAAAGAAATGAGCAAATTAAAGGACATCTAGTCCTTCCACGGCCATGTGGGAGTCTTCTTGATACACCACCCATCAGCCTGATGAGCTAGAAAAAGGGCAATAAACAGAATCAGCGTAAAAGTGTTGTTCCTTTGCTCCTATTTTTCCAAATAATGTACTTGATGGCCAGGTACCAATGAACTCCTAACTTCAAGTAAGTTTGTTCTTTTTTTTTTTAACAGATTATTGATTCATAGACATAGATATATGAAGGGATTTCAAAATGTTGATGGCAAGTGCAATTAGTAGATATTTGTTTGCGATGCAACATTGTGCATAGCACCACTATCTGTGGTGCTGATATCCCATGTGGGTGCTGGTTTGAGTCCTGGCTGCTCCATTTCCAATCAAGCTCCCTATCAATGGTGTGGGGAAAAAAGCAGATGTTCCAAGTGTTTGAACTGCTATCACACATGTTGGAGACCAGGAAGAACCTCTTGGTTCCTGGCTTCAGCCTGGCCAAGTTCCAGGTTCTGCAGCTATTTTGGAATAAACCAAAAGATGGAAGATCGATTGTTCTCTCTCTCTTCCACCCAGTCCTTTTTGTAACTCTGACTTCCAATTAAATAAATAAATAAATAAATCTATAAACTATTGTATTTATTTTGATACAGAAAATTTTTAATTCATGTATTTTTTCTAAATACATACATTTTATGAAGTTTTTGAGGTGCCCATTCATAGATATATAAATACAGATATCGATAACTATGAATATATATACATGCACATACATTTGTTTTCTATTTTGCAAAATTTTATGTAAATATACTGTGAATTTAGAAAGAAAAAGTGGAGTATTCAATTCTATGTCAAGTTGCAATATTCAGTTCAGAAGGTAGTTATTTTAATGATTATACTTAATTGTTATCCGTCAACATCTCCCATCTTCAGTATAGAAACTTAATGATGTAATATACAAAGATTATTATATATGTAGTTTTTAATATAATGCACATTGGCTTAATTTTATTTTTAGGTGAATATAATTATTAGATAACAATTAGATAGCTAGAAAGATGTAGATCAATATGTGTTCATGTGTGTGTATGTGTGTGTGTGTATGTGAGCGAGAGAGCACGAGAAAAGGTATACACAGGCAAGGCTTACAATATTTCATATAAATGGTTGAATAATTAATATTAAAGGATGCCGGAGACCAGCTCCAGCTGACTGAGAGCTTGCAAAGGATGCGTGGATCGGCGAGATGATAGGAAGAGATAAGACACGGACCACTATGACTTGATGCTCATAATGGACAACTCACAAAAGTTGCCTTCTTTATTTATACACAAATCATCACAAGCTTTTGCACAATATCCAATTGTTTCATTTTTACTTCATGGTTAAGAGAATACAAAAAACAATCCTAAGGAAAATATTTTCAACAAACCATTACTTATTGAAACCTGCAGTCACCTGGCTGAAGCCAGGAACTCCACAATTGACAGTGCATGTGGTTACATAGTGACAAATCGTTTACTTATACTCAAAATCAATTTTTACTAAACACAAACTAACTAATATTGTTTGAAATATTAAGAATACAGAATCAAAAGATCATAAATGAAAGGATTTTATAAAAGCATATAACAGATTCTTTGCTAATTCTTATAATCAAATCATGCATTAATTACCATCACCTTCACCTAGTGCTGATTCAATTGTTTTTTGTTCTTTTGTTAAAGGGCAGTGAAAGTGATCAAGGCAATTCAGCTGATCTACAAATAGAGGGCTTTTACAAGAAACTTCCTTTTATCTTTATAAACTGTTTTCTTCCTCTAAATTTAAGTGCCAATATAAGATAGAGATTTTAAGCCATTTTGAGGGGGTTCACATTTGTTTCCTTTTAGAAGTTGATATTTGCTTTCTGTGGTGAGAAACTAAAATATACTTTTGCTTTCTGTGGTGAGAAACTAAAATGTGTCATATCATGCGTTGTAACAGTTCGAGGCACATGGTGAACAAACTCTGTGTACCTCCATGATTGCCATCTGTTCCAAGATATCATCAAGCCATTTCTTAATGAAAACATTAATTATATTAGGGTAAACTTCAGGACAAAAGTGGGCACATAACAAGATGTTTGGAAACATTGTGGGCTCAGTTGTACTATTGTATACTTTTAACTGTGTGTCATAGCCTTACGATACTAAAGGTGTTTTTATCGTAACATGATTGATCAATTTGAGGTGTCATACCAGTTACAGGAATCACTACACATTAGCAGAAAAACAACAACAACACCCTCAGGAGAATTCTATGAAACATCAGAGAGGTGATTGAGTGTCCACACAATGGGGTGAGGTAGCAATGAGGTGACTGGAGACATTCTGCCCGGCCTTGCCATGCAGTCAGAAACTCCTAGTAGCCTTGCTAACTGAGGAGCGGTGCTCATCACACACCCATGCCGTCTGACCCAACTGCACGGCTCCCCACGAAAGGATAAAGAAATAGTATATATTTCTCACCCTTGTATGAAGCTATGTTTAAAATCAAGCGTAGTCCTTGTTTTCCAGAAGTAGAAATTAAAAACAGTGTTCATCTTTTCACATCAAAGCCTGCTTTGATATCTTCATTTGGATGATTCTAGACACCAAAAATTTAGCATGGGATGCTAGCAGGTTGGCCCTACAGGGTCAATCCTCTGCCCTGTGGTGCTGACTTCCCATTAGGGTTCATTTCCTTGCTGCTCCACTCTCAATCTAGTTCTTTGCTTTTGGCTTGGGAAAGCAGCAGTGGATGTTCCAAATCCTTTGGACCCTCACCCACATCGAAACCCAGAAGAGGCTTCTGGCTTACAGTTTTGGATCAGCTTAGCTTTGACTATTGTAAGCCATTTGGGAAGTGAACCAGTGAATGGAAGACCTTCTCTCTCTCTATCTCTCCGTCGCTCTGTAAAATCTGCCTTTCAAATAAAAAACAAAACCAAATATCTTTAAAATTAACATGCTTTTCATTACTCTCCGAAGTGTTCCTCATTTCATCCTCATCTTCTTTCTCTGAAGAAATGTTACCACATTCATCTTCCAAGACAGAAATCCAAGATTTACTATTAGTTTCACCCTGTGGCTCCACTCTACATCCATTCTGCTTATAAAACCCCTTGACCTATCAACAGAATTTAACTGGTGCCATCAATTTCTCTCCATCTTCATTGACACCGTTGTCTTCAAGGCCACTATCATTTCTCTCTGTAACAGACAACATCTCTACCTGTCTATTTCCAATCTTGTTTTCCCTCATCCATTCTACCCAGAGAAGCAAAAATTATCTTCTTAAAATGTAAATCCCAATGAAAATGTTAAATCTATCTTGACGATAGAAAGCTAGACTCTCTACCATTGTCTGTGCCTGCAATGTCATCATATACTTAACTAGAAGATTGACGGATTTGTGACTAACTATATAGGGGGAAAAAATGGGGGAGTAAGATACATAAGCCTAATGAACTGTATCATGGATAAAATAATAATAATAAATAGAAATATTTTAAAGGCAAATGCCTTCATTTAAACCTTTCAATAACTTCCTTTTAACTTACAGTAAAATTTAAGCTTTTTATCAAAAGTTAGAATTCTCTACAACATATGGACCTTGACCATTTTCCAAATTCATTCTTTGCCCCTTTGATATTGACCAGTCTACTCCAATCACTTTCCTGACATTTTCTCTTGTATTTAACAACACGCAAAGGCTCTTCAAAAGCTCATATGAAAAACCATGTAAGTGCTTTAAAATTTCTGCTCAAAAATGAACTTATCTCTTAATTATATTGCCCACAAATTCTGAAAAGCACCTTCATGTTTTAAATAAGTGTACTAATAATAGAGACGGGAGATTATGTAAGCAGGTAGAGAGGGAAAAGGGGCCTGGGCAAGAATAATGCAATCACCAGATGAGGTTGCATCAGCCAAAGGTCCTGACCACCAGGGACATGTTTGAGCACTCTAACAACTTTCTTATGCAAAATTAGTTACTCCAGCTTTGACCTCCAGTGCTGGATATAGCCACTAATCAGAGAAAGTTCCCCATTAAAAACACATAAAAACTTCTAAACAGAGCTCTATATTGGCAAGCACTTTTGGAGAGCCTTCTGGCTGCCTGGAGCTCATTTTTTTCATTTTCTTGTTCTCATTCTCTTTCACTGAATAAACTTCATTTGCATTGCTCACTCTTATTTTTCCATGTACCGAATTCTTTGTGGTCATGAGACAAAATCCTTTTTCAGGTTTGGGAAGATAAGAAGCAGGAAGAAAATCTGTAACATAAAAGAACTGTACCATTTCTACAAATTTGGTGAAAAGAACAATCACCAACACACATGCTACTATTCCTTGATAATTAATTTTTAGATATCATCCATCAACTTTCTTACAAAAAATGAGGATTCAGTTCCCTTACTGTTCTTTTACTTTTTATAAAGCACTGAGCACTTTTCCTTCTGAATTATTTCATGGATTATGCTTCTTTTACCAGGAATGCTCTGTCACCACTATTCCTGTCTTCATGTGAAAACAGATCCTTGATGTTTGTTTCTAAGTTTTATTGTCTCTTCTACAAAATGTCATTCCCTGAACACTCAATCTGAGATTTTTTAAACATATTTTTATCATAGCTCCTGTTTATATCTTGTATTGAACATAATTTGTAATTCTTGTGTCTATATTGCCATCTTAATTTTTGTGTGTCTCCCTGACTTGAATGGAAACCTGTCGAAGAAGTGATAACGTTGCTCTCATTTTTCTTCATATCTGTGCCTGCCACATACTGCAAGTGACCAAAGATATTTTTAATATGTGAATAATTAAACACAATATATCAAAATTTGAAAAGCTTGATTTTTGACATCTCCCATTGTAAAAGGAAAATTGAAAGACCAGTTTAAAATCCGTATATCTTTGTGTTTTTGAGAAAACCAGAGGTGAAGCCGAAAACCCATAATGTAAAACTAGGGCCCAGTCTCCTCTCTGTCTCTCATAGCACAAGGTAGCTTTGCTTGCCCTTTATCCAAAGGAATTTCTTGAACTGAAGGAGAGGCAGAACTGACTCTCCAAGATTCTAATCATAATCAGTAACTTACTTCTCTGCAGATAAGTATGCCAGTGACCAGTTATTATCTAGAGAACTTCATCTAGTTTAAATTCTGGGAGAAAATGTGACCCCCAAGAACAACTGGAGCCACCCTGAGCCTCATAGATTCACTAAAGAGCAACTGGCCAACCAAAGGAAGGTTGGTCACCAGCATCACCGACTAAACAGGAACTAGCACACATGCTGATCACACAACTGTCAGCCTCAATTGTAGACTATAAAACCCTTCATGCCTCATTCCTTGGAGAGCATGGGAATTAAGCAATATCTGTCCGACTCCTTGCTCTGTACTTTGCAATAAAGACCTACTTTCTTCAACACCCTAGTGTCAGTGATTGGCTTTCTGTGTGTCAGGTGAGTGGACAAGTTGGTGATTCTACAACAATGCTTCCAACCAGTTTGGACTGATGTTCAACAATACAGATTATGATATTTCGTATTGCTCATCCTAATTTTCATTTCTTAATAATATTTGTAAAAATTTTTAAAAAATTGTCTTGGGTTTATGGGTCCAGCAGCGTGGCCTAGCGGTTAAAGTCCTCGCCTTGAACATGCCGAGATCCCATATGGGCGCTGGTTCTAATCCCAGCAGCTCCATTTCCCATCCAGCTCCCTGACTGTGGCCTGGGAAAGAAGTAGAGGATGACCCAAGGCTTTGGGACCCTGTACCCGTGTGGGAGACCTGGAAGAGGTTCCTGGTTTCCGGCTTAGGGTCAGCACAGTACTGGCCGTTGTAGTCACTTGGGGAGTGAATCATCGGACAGAAGGTCTTCCTCTCTGCCTCTCCTCCTCTCTCTATATCTGACTTTGTGATAAAAATAAATAAATCTTCAAAAAGAAAGAACTGTCTTGGGTCTAAATATAATTGTATGCAGTGAGTAAACAGAAGTCAGGCAGAAATAAGTAATTCAAATGATTGAGAAGGTTTTGTTTCATACACAAAAGTGGTTTTTCAAAAATATTAAGCATGTCCAATGAAGAAAAAATTTTTAGAACCAGAAGCAATCACAATATAATAATAAAATAAATTCACCAAAAATAGCTCTAAATTCAGTTATAAATAGCTGTAATGTCTCCAACCAATAACATGTGCTAAACACCTAATTTTTCTTTGAAAAGAAGCAGGCATTTTTATGCCAGCAAATAGGTTTATGATGGGTCCTTAATGTCAACACCATAAAATATAATAACGCCATCAATATGATCAAGAGGCATTTGTTAACATGACCAGTTGGACATTAAGATGTTCAATAAATGAAATTTCAGGCTAATGGTCCATTACTTACCGTAACAACTTCAAAAGAGTGCTTGCATTCTGAAGAAACAGCACGTATACTTGACATCTTATTGCTTTTCATTCGTGGGTCAAATTCTAGATGCCTGGCAACACCTCCATGAAACATTTTCAAGGAAGAAATTCACACTGTTTCAAAGTCACCTTCACACAAACAAAAGTACCACACAATATGTATGGGGGGAAAGAAGTGTAAAGGAACAAAATATAAAACCATGTCTATTACCTGCTTTTCGACCTCTCTATTTTTAGTTTGCATTTTAATTGTCGTGTTATTAAGTTGATATATTCATAATATTGAAAAAAGCCAGTAGTCCTTTGAGGCTCTCCGTAAAAAAGAGTGAACCCTTGTCCCTCTTTGCTGTTTCTGCAGATCTCTTTCTCCCTAAGGGTGCCCTATCTTAAATTTGATACTTCCCCCATGTTTGCAAGTGCTTTTAAAAAAATCAATGTTTCATCTTTTTAAATATTTCTATTACATCGTTTCTTACGCTAACAATTAATGCATACACAGTCGTTCATGCCACTCCAGGCAACAGATTCATTAATTTGGATTAAATCAGCATTAAGTGCTCACAATGTTAGGCTTCTCTAATATTCACTGTTGGTACACAGTGCTGATCACACACACACACAATTTACCTTTAACTGGAATCAAATGTGTTAAATGTGACTTTTTTCATTGTTTATAAAGATGGTATTTATTTTTACTGTAAAGTCATATATACAGAGAGGAGGAAACACAAAGAAGATCTTTCATTTGCTGATTTATCCCCCAGGTGGCTGCAACAGCTGGATCTGATCTGATCTGAAGCCAGGAGACAGGAGCTCCTCCAGGTCTCCCACACAGGTGAGGATCCCAAGGCTTTGCTTTCCCAGGCCACAAGCAGGGAGCTGGATGGGAAGCAGAAACAATGGGATTAGAATTTTGGGATCCCAGCATGTGCAAGTTGAGGACTTTAGCTTTTATTTATTTCGTTACCATAAATTAGTGTTGAATCATCTTGACTGTGTCAAATACTCATGCAGTTTTCGTGTTTCATTCTTGCTATCGTTCTTTTGAGGACTAACTCTGTGTTCTGCTCTGTTCTGAACTGTCATACTGTAGGCCTGTTATGAAGTATTCATCCCAAAACTTCCCTTCATGCCATCTTGTATATTCTCTTCTCCTTTTTTCTGTTGCATCTACTGTTTTGTGAATTCCATAATCTTTTTAAACTAGTTAAAATTAGATTAATGCTATTTGGTGTTGAGCAAGCATCATAGCACAGATGACAGTTGATATAAGAAAACCAGTTTGTGTAACTGGCCACCAGTGGGGAGACAAACTCAATAGTCACAAATACACCACATTTTCTAGTTACAAATAGCTCTTTTATAGGAAAAGGGAGAGTTGGATAAATCTGTTGGACAGATTTCTATGGGTAGGTGGGGCTTTTTGATACAAAACTTGTTGGGCATTTTGTGGCTGGTGGTCAGACTTCTCCTTTACCTGAGGTGTTCTGTGTCAACAATCTGTCCCCCTGCAATTGGTTTCTGGAATTCTGAGGACTACTTTTGCTTGAACAAATATTTTGATCAAACACAAGATTAGAAACTTTTTTTGCTCATTGGAATATAATTAAAGGAAAAGGAGATATAGAATGTGAGAAGGAAAAGAGAAATGCAGTAGAGTTACATTTCCAATTTCATGTTCCTATGAGTTTTAATGGAACATACCATCCAGAGTTTTCTGACAAGGAATACATGGAAGGCAAATTTTGCAGATATCAAAAATCTGAAAATGGTCTTTCCTGTGCACATATTTAACATTCAATCTGAATTTAGACTTTTAGATTGGGAATCAATGTGAGATCAAATATTGTTATCGAACTGTATTTTTTAGCCTTTGTGAATATAGTGACATCATGCAGTAAACATTTAGAAATTCTCTTTGCTTTAATTCCTTGTTTTACATTTATGTAATCCACTTCATATTTCACAAATGCAATGTAATTATCGCCTAAGGAAACTATATTTTCAAAGAATCAGATTATATCCAATTCATGTAATCCTAGTAGTAACTATTGATAGGTGAGAAGTTAATATGCATCAAGAACTCTAGTAAGCACTTCATATTGATGTGGGCTAGACACAAAGCAAAGGAGACAAAACCATGAAGCTCCCACTAGTCTCTGTCTAGTTGCACTGCCCCACTAAAAATCCTACTCCTTCCATGCCCATTTAGCACATTCCTTCCTCATGATGCACCAGAGCCTCCATCACCATGCAAGATGACACCAGGATGAATACATGCAAGCTAAGCTTTATGTGGAGATGTCATAAAACCTTTCCAGAGATTGTCATACACATTAAAACACTCCTAAACTCCAGCCCATTTGTATGTTTCATCAGGGCACCATTCCCTATGCAATAAAAGAGAAACTGACCTAGGGGAGTACAGTTCTCATGGAGCTGTCCGCTATTCACTTCTGAGTGTGCAACATCTTTTTAATCTTTTTCAATAAATCCCACATCCAATCTTAAACTTTATCTATATCACTACTTTGAACTCATCTCTTACATGGAGTCCAAAACTTTGGAATAAATGCAGCTGGGGGACCCCTTTCCTCAAAACTGTTATATGTTAGTTTATTATATCCATGTAATAATCCTGTACTATATTTTAATTATAATAACTTTTCAGGGGAGAAAAAACAAGCAAGCAATTTACATAATATATTCCTGTCCACACAACTACTAAATGGTACAGCTAAGATAAAACCTAAGGCTTTTAACTCCAGAATCCACTTATTTATTTACCCTATTAATCCCTACCCTATAGCAGTTAACTTTCTAAAATATTGTATGAAGATACTAAAACTTGTTTTTGTTTTCCCTTCTGCTTCCCATGTTATTCCATTTCTCTTTTTTGTCCTGTTTGATTTTGGCATTTCATATTGAAGCTTCCACTCAAAGATTAACCTTGACTATTCATATTTGATTGAGGCAGTGAAAAGTTGGTTGCTACACCTGCGTGCTTGAGCATTGCTTATTGAATTTTGTGCTTCACTGGATGCTAATTAAATAGGGTATAGCTGTTTCATAGAGGTTTCTAAATTGTCCCTCCATTCTTCTCTGGGCAGGAATCTGGACTGCTTCCCTTTTCACAGCAAAATGGGGGTGGTCAGGGGGTGTCACTGCTTAAAAGGTAGATGTTCCATACTTTTGTTTTTAATTTGGATCCCCTACCCTTACTCTTTCTTGATTCCCAAAATCCAAGCTCCTTTAGTTAAAATCCTCTGGGAGAAGGAATCTGTATTTTCCTACCCAGAAGCACGTGGGATTGTGAAACAAAGTACTTCATATGGGAAAAGTTCTGCTAGTAGATAAGCCCGTTGAGCTGCCTCTGTTTCTGTCTAGTTCCTGGACTCTGGAGTTTGGGGATTTGGTTGATTTGTTTGCTTTATTTGTAACAATGTCTCCCAGCACAATCTTTGTCCTACCTCTGGGACTGAAAGCTCACCTTTATCTTTCTGCTGTTGCTATTCATTTATTTGTCTTCCAATGTTCAAAATCGTGTTATCATTTCACCTGATTTGCTGTCCACTTTTTGCCTTGCAAATTTATGTCTTTTCATCCTAGCAGTGGGATTTAGGAGGCAGCGGAGATTAATACATGTCCACCCTATCATTTTTAAGCAGAAGTTGTCATTGACTTCCTTGTTTGGCATTAAGACAGACACAATTATTTTGTGTCCCACTACCATTCTGGAATGAATTTGTCAATTACAAATTGTGAGATCAGCTAGTACTAATGATGGGAAGGTTGCAGGTTAACAAAAATCATTGTAAGGGTTAATTACTCTTGTCCTAGTCTTGGATCAAAGCCATAACTTAACCTTCACCCTACAGAAAATTTAAAAATATGTTCAAGGATCTCTACAAAAGACTGAGTTACAACAGAGTTTAATATTAACCATTATTATTATTATTATTATTATTATTATTTCCATTATGTGGACTAGGACATTGCTCACAAATTCTGTCTATAAGCAATATTTATAGGGGCCCAGTACGGTAGCCTAGTAGCTGAAGTCTTTGCCTTGAACGTGCCAGAATCCCATTAGGTTGCTGGTTCTAGTCCTGGTGGCCCCGCTTCCCATCCAGCTACCTGCTTGTGGCCTGGAAAAGAAGTTGAGGATGACCCAAAGCCTTGGGACCCTGAACCTGAGTGGGAGACCCAGAAGAGCTCCTGGCTCCCAGCTTTGGATCAGGCAGTACCGGCCATTTCGGTCACTTAGGGAGTGAATCATTGGATGGAAGAGCTTTCTCTCTGTCTCTCCTCTCTGTATATATGACTTTGCAATAAAAATAAATAAATCTTTAAAAAAAAAAGAGAAACATTTATAATGGCAATTGCTAAGCAAGGATATTTACTTCAACAACAGCTTGTGACCCTTCTCATCATTTCATTGTTCTCAAGAACCCCATTTTCCTTGAATAGATGAAACCCAAGAAGTCCAAGGAACTTCAAAGATTTCATAGAAAAATCTGTTTATATGACAAGCTTGTGTAATGGAAAAAAAAAAAAAAACATTGAATCAGGCAGTTTTTAAAATATGTTTCCCATTAAGTTTTTAAAAACATCTATGTATATTCACTCATCCAAGTACTGAGCAGATCCCCTTTGCCGTGTTTTCTGCGTGGTGGCAACGATCACAGCAGATAAAAATCGGTAGTGTTTGCATGGTTAGAATAAAGATTGCCTATTTCCTTACTGTTCTTCCACTTGAGTTCAAAGGGCTATGTAGAAACCATACAGGCCTGAACGGGAAGAGACCTGGGGCCCCTTGGACGCTTTGCTTTCACACTGAGGGTACAGCACATCTGTTCTCCACACTGTTCCCAATTGTTCAGCCACAAAGAGAACGCATGGAGGTAGCTAGCTAACGCGGATGTTGCTCCAGCATGTCACATTTTCCTCGGAACATTTTGTCTGCACTGATTTCACTGCCTAAGTAATTTTGACATAATTAAAAAGCAGTAATGTTTAACTCTTACAAGCTGAATAAACTTTCACAATGCTTCTCTACAAATCACTTATTGTTTAATTAAAACACAATAAATGTCTCATCGTATCTAATTAAAATACCTGTTGAAGGCAGGTAATTTATACTGTAATTATTTCTCAGGTAACAGTTTTACAAGTGTCTGCATTAAGTATGAGATCTCTACAAGCACAGCGCAAGAAGCAGGATACAGGAATGAGTTTTAAAGTCATTCGTCCTTTTTGACAGAAGATGTAATATACAAATGCATCGGATATTGGCTCTCGCACTTCATAAGTGCATCTGTGCTGGGTGATGATGCTCAGCCCAGCCCTACTCCCTGGCCTTCTATAAAGCATCAAGGTTCCCCTTAAGATATATTTAGGAGCTTCTCCTCGCACAATTCATGTTTCTACTCTGGATAGAATGCAAGCTCCTTGAGCAAACATCAGGGAAGTAAAAGAGTAAGTTTATGCATAAACTTTATGGAGTTGATATATAAACTCCATTCCTTAAATACTCTTCTCTTGTCTTCCCATGATTCTCCACCCTACTTGGTTTCCTCTTGCCCAGCTCAGCACAATTACTCAGTACACCTACACTCTCACCATGGGAATCCGCTTTCTCCGTACAGACATTTTGTGTCAATGCTCCTAACGTTCTATCTTCTCTCAGAGTTTATGTTCAATTCTATGTCATCTCTCACCTGGAACACACATTCTATTAGCCAGCAATCTGACTTTCTGACTCCAATACTTCCCTATGTGTTATCACAATTACATTTCTCAAGTGTAAACCTGCTCAGAAGACACCTCTCCTTGAGCTGTTGAGCATTACAGCTTAGCAAAGCAATGCGCTGTAGAATATTTGTTTTTACCCTTGCCATCACAGGGCTGAAAGTTAGTTAGAGCTCACTGCTACTGCTCAGCATTGCGACAGGGTAGCACCAGCTTAGAAAAAGATAAAAATTCAAAACATGGCTTCCACTGAAAATGTACCAATTTGCACCATTCTAAAGTTTAAAAGTCGTAAGTCAAATCATTTCAGCTGGTAACTACAAGTTCTTCACTCCTTTTGTTAAATGTATTTCCATGTATTTTAATCTTTCTGATACTAATTTAAATGAAAATTCCTTCTTAATTTCAAGGTATCTATTACTAATATCTATAACTCCTAGTTACATTACAGTAAATTTTATGCCCCATAGCCTTTTAAAAACTATTGATTTCAAAAGCAAAATGAGCATAAATTAGTTTTTAAACTCTGTGAATTAGTTATCACAGATTAGGGAAACCATAAAGAGTGGAATCTGGGTCTTGATTATTTTGTGTAAGCTTTGCTTATACATCTGTCTAGCAGCAGTCTGTTTTCATGTCTTTCCATTTGATTTTTTTCCATTCTTTGCTATTATTGCTACTTTGTGCCTATTATATGGCGATACTGTCACATAATGAAATGTTAAACATGTGAATTAATAAATATATAGATAAATAAATAAATAAGAAATAAAAAGATAAGTGATATAGAGAAAAGCATACCACACACAATGAGAGAGAGAAAGAGAAAGAGAGAGAGAGAGACCAGGAAAAATGATGCCATCGTATAATTCATGAGCCCGAGATGAATTCAACTAGAGAAAAGAGATTATTTGAAATGAACCAAACTGAAATTTTAAAAAAATCAAGCAAACAATCAAAAAACAGTATGGATTGGACTGTTGGAGTTACACTTTCCATGTTGGCTTCCTTCTGTAAGAGAAAATATATGGTATTTGTTCTTTTGTGATTGACTCATTTCACTGAGCATAATGGTCCCTAGTTGGGACCACCTGGTTGTAAATAGAATAATTTCATAATCTCTTGTAGAAGGACACTAGTTCATTGTCTCTTCTCCTTTGAAAATCCCATAATGTGTATATCAGTTTGCTTTATGGAATCTCAAAAATTCCTTGCAAATGACTCATTTTTCTATATTCCTATTTCTCTTTGTTCCTCTTAATAAATATTTTCAAAGGATCTTTCATAAAATTAACTGATTCTTTCTTGTTTCTTTGTTTCAAACTGATCTTGAAATTCTCTAGTAACTTTTTCAATTCAGCTATTTCATATTATTTTGTCCAAAACTGCTATTTAAGTCATTTTTATAATTTCTATCTTTTTGTTGATGTTCTCAATTTGATCATTCAACATTTTCCCAATTTCCTTTAGTTTATTGTTTCTTTTTTCATTAGCTCTTTAAAGAACATGTTTAGGGCCATTATATTAATTAAATGTTTTGTCTAATAAGTCAAAATTCTATCTTTTCTACAGCTGGCTTCTGGCAGTTAATTTAGTTCCACTGAATGAATCATGTTTCTCTGTGGTATTTTGCTACAAACCTGGCAATTTAGTAAAACAACAATCTTTCCCAATCCCTGTGGTCTGACTGTGTGTGTGGGAAGATCTTCACCAATCAGAACAACACGAAGGCTTGCAGCACTGTTCTCCAGTCTCTGTATGTGTGTGTTTTTGTTGGACATAGGAGAATGCTTTTTTTTCGAAATTCCCCTTTATGTAAAGCTGTTTTTATTTAGCTTACTTTTTTTTTCTACGATGTTCACCTCTGCCTCTTCTTGGATGTTCTGCCACAGTCCTTTATCCCCTTCATCTTACCTGCAGGCATTTGCTCATCTTTACACTGTCTGACTTCCAATCTAAAATTCCAAGTATGCCACATTATTCTTGACTGAGCCTTGACTCAGACAATTCAGAAGCCATATTCTTGGACACCCCCACAGATTAATCAGAATATTGAAAACAAACTTTCTCTTCTGCTTTATCACAAGATAGAGCACTAGGAATTTGAGCACTTCTTCCTGGGTCTACCACATTGGAGAAAGGTGGCACAATGACAAGTAAAAATGTCCTCAAATTTCCTACCATTTTATGGGCACACTTTTTTTTGTTACTGACTGAACATTCACTTGGTTGCTTCTGAACCATGACTGGTTTTCTACATTCCAATAAAGCTATTCTAGTCAACTTACTATTAATTACTTGATAATTCCTTGAGGAAACAAGGATACAAAGCTTCAAAATCTGCCATCTTGCTGTCTTGCATATTTATGCCTGAGACTTAGATTTTTCATACAGAAAATAGGAATAGCAATACCCTAGAGTAACACTCTAGAACGAATATTTACATGAGATAATAATAGCTCAAGTTTACTGAGTATTAACAGTGTGTTACAATGCTACTGTACATTCCTAAGGCCATTTATTCTATACTACCACTATAAAAGATATATTATTATATTTTTAATAGATGGAAACAGATTGAGTACAAAACAATTGTTCATAATTGTTCAGAATCACATGGACTTTGAAGCCAAATGTTGAATCTGGGAATCTACCAGATTTTAAAAACCTGATAATCTTAACACACATATATATATATAAAATATGAAAGCTTTTCAAAAAGTTAGTGGAAATGCATTTATGAAAAAGTGTAAATAGATTTCAAAATGAACTCCTATTAGCATTTCATTAAATTAATTAAAATGATCTAGTTTGAGACAATAAGAATAAAACATCAGCTTGAAATGAAATTCTATCACAGCAACATGTTAAAATTAAAGCAAGAACAAACATCAATATTATAATAAATATATTAAAGTTTGTTATCAAAATCAGTTATTGATGATTTATGAAAATTTTATACTAACGCTGTAACAATTTACAAGTGATAATTCATGTTAAGAAGGAACAAGATGGGGGCTGACACAGTGGCACATCAAACTAATCCTCCATCCTGTGGTAACGGCATTCCATATGGGCACCAGTTTGTGTTCCAGCTGCCCCACTTCCAACCCAGTCCATTGCTTATGGCCTGGGAAAGCAGCAGATGATAGATCAAGTTCCCAGACTCTTGCATACACTTGGGAGAGCGAGAGGAGCTGCTGGCTCCCAGTTTTGGATCAACTCAGCTGTGGCCATTCTGGCCAATTGAGAAGTGAACCAGAAGAAAGAAGATCCTTTTTTGTCTATTTCTCTCTGTAAAATCTGCCTTTCCCAAATAAAAATAAATAAATCTCTTTTAAAAACTATTTATTAAAAGAAAGAAAGAAAGAAAGAAAGAAAGAAAGAAAGAAAGAAAGAAAGAAAGAAAGAAAGAAAAGAAAGAAAGAAAAGAAAGAAAGAAAGAAGAAAGCCCTGCGTGGTGACCTAACAGCTAAATTGCTCGGCTTGAATGCGCCAGGATCCCATATAGGTGCCGGTTCTAATCTCAGCAGTCCTGCCTCCCATCCAGCTCCCTGCCTGTGACCTGGGAAAGCAGTCAAGCAGTTGAAGATAGCCCAAAGCCTTGGGACCCTGAACCAGCGTAGGAGACCTGGAGGAAGTTCCTGGCTCCTGGCTTTGGATCGGCTTAGCTTTGGCCATTGCGGTCACTTGGGGAGTAAAGCATCGGGTGGAAGATCTTCCTCTCTGTCTCTCCTCCTCTCTGTAATAAAAGTAAACAAATCTTTTAAAAAAGAAGATAAAGGTGATATTGAGGATGGTAATGGCATACGATTTGCAACAATTTTTAAGGAGAAAAGTAAACTTGTTTGTGTTCTTCTTGAAGAAGATTGATGATCAACTGCAGAAACAATAGCTAATATTTCAACTAGTTCAGTTCACACAATTCTATTTAAAGAAATAAGGTGGGAAAAAATTTTCTGCTCAATGAATGCCAAAACTATTGGACTCAGTTAAGTTGCATAGAAAAGCAGAGCTTTCAAACAAATTTTTTATACATTTTATTTTTTAATTATTATTTTTAAAGATTTATTTATTTTTATCAGAAAGATTTCATGGGGGGAAGGATAGACAGAGAGAGAGATCGTCTATCTGCTGGTTCACTCCCCAAGTGGCCACAACAACAGTTGCTGAGCCAAACTGAAGCCAGGAGCCACTGTTTTCTTCAGGGTCTCCCATGTGGGTTCAGGGACCCAAGACTTAGGGCTGTCCTCAACTGATCTTTCAGGCCACAAGCAGGGAGATGGATGGGAAGCAGGGCAAGTGGGGTATGAACTGGCACCCCTACGAAATCCCAATGTATGTAAGGCGAAGATTTTAGCCGCTAGGCTACTCAAACAAAAGTTTTAACAAGTGAAGTGAATTCCTAAAACCCTGCTTTGAAGAAATATTATATTAGATGAAATCTAGCCTTACTAATATAATCTTTAAACAAAGGACAGGAGAATCAATGGCCACCAAGAAATGGAAGTGAAAGCCAGAGTAGATTGGTCAAAAGCAAAGGTCATGGTTGCAGTGGGAGAGGAGGGCATGATTAAGGCATTTTACTTGTCGACTCTGAAGGACCAAATTACAATGATGTCTGCTTATTAGGAGTGTTTTGACAAAGCTAGAAAAAAATTCACCTGACAAAATATCTAGGAAGGCTTGCTCAGGGAGTCTCTATCCACTAAGACAACGTTTCTTCTTATTCTTCACATCAAATAAGGAACATTTTGTGAAGTTTAGATAGAAATCATTAAGAATCTAACACTCCTAATCTGACACTCTCTTTTTGTTTCCTAATCTTAAAAAAAATCTTTAAAGGTCACCCAAGTTTCTTCAGTTAATAATGTAAAAAAAAAAAAAAAAATCACACTGACATTGTTAAAATCCCAGGACTCTCAGTTTCTCTAGCTCTGGGCTAAATAACTAGTAGCATCACCTGCAAAAATACACAGAGCTTACAGAGCTGTGTTGAGAAATTCTAAAGCTACATCACACAGGGTATTTGGCTGCTTTCTTCCTTTCTGCATTCACTTATTCACTTCTTACTCAGGAAACTATATTCTTCAGTATATTCTTAATCAGGAGAGCTAGAATGAGAATAGAATTTTCTATTGAGCAGCCAATAATTCTTAGTGTTTTATCCAATTTGGGTTGCAACAGAAGAATCAAAATCACATTCGCAAAGCACAGAAGGCAACTTCCAAGTAAAGAATCTGTGTCAAGAAGGCAGATCACGAGGGAGCCAATCAGATAGTCGGGCCAGGAGCCTGTGGTGAAAACAACACGATGAAGCTGAAACTGGTATTTTCACCTGCCTGGTCTGTTTGAGGTGAAAGAATATACAATGAATCAGTTTTGAAATCAGAAAAGTAAGGTTTATTTAGAAGAGACATTTCAAAAGCAATTATTAGACTCAAAATATGTTTAATGCATTAGAGACATTGTTGCTTTTACTTTGACAAGGAAATCCGTGTGTGTGTGTGTGTGTGTGTGTACTAACAGAGAAAAAACATATCATTCATATTTCTGAAATGTTCTCATATAAAGCTATTGCTATGGCATTGGAAAGTTTCTGACAACTATCTATTTTCAAATGCCCCTTTTGGCTTTTCATTTAAAACACTAACAGAGTAGCTTAAAAAAAAAAACATGATAATGCATGATAGTAGTGATGCTGGCTGTTTCAGACACTGTAGAGAAAATGCAGAGTTTCTATAATCTTTTGGAATGCCAAAATTATTTTTTAAACTTTCCTGTTGTTCAATGTTGACTAAGGATTTATATTCTTGCCAATTTTTAGTCATGATTAAGATCAAATATATCAGTTTGTATCACTTTTTCAAAGTGTAATCTGTGAACAACTGAATGATCCCAAATGCTTGGTTAATCAAACACTTCCTACACCTTTAGAATCACATTACATGGAGTCTGTGGTTTATAAGTTTCTCCCCAAATAATTTCAGATACTATTGTCTGAGAATCATTGCTTTGAGATCCTTTGGAAGAAATATTCACATAATGCAGAAAACCCATATTTTTCTCTTTAGTCTAACTTTCGAGAAAAAAATGATATGATTATTGGTAAATATAATAACAACTTACTTAGTAGCACCATTTGCTGAGTTCAGGCTGCATTACCTTATTCAATTCTAAAAAAATCGATATTCTACTAAATAGGGATTATCACTACCCAGATTTGATAGTGACACAAGTGGGGAGCATTTCAAGAGATGTCACTATCGCTGAAAAATAACCCCTCTGGTCTTCAGTCTAGCAAGAATAAATAAGACTGGATTACCACACAGTAACAAAAAGCAGATGTTTGGAGATGAAAATTTCCAGAATCCTGGGGAAAGCTGAGCATCCAGAATGTATCAGGCCCCATACTGAGGCACTAGCCATATTTTATTTAATTCTCATTTTACTTTTGTGTAGAGAAGGAAAATGGGATCCAGAAAACTAAGTAATCAGTCTGAAGACATGCAGACAGATGGTGACATCCAGGATTAATGTTGTCTGTCTCATTCCAAATCCTGTGATTTTTACATTATGCACTTCTTTTCTCAAAGGAAGTTGAAAGGTATTTTGTACCAACTGTTGCCAACTCCTGGTCTCATGATAACACTCATTAGGAGTGTTATAAATAAATATATGTGATTTTTGATACTAATAAGATCTTTGCAGAAAGTGAAGGAGAATAGAGTGATAAAGAGTGATTTAAGATGAGGATGAATAATATTAAATAATACCAATCTTTCTGAACAATTCATGCTTGAGTTAAAACAAAAAGTCAGATGGGGACTAACTAAGGGGATGCTTTCGGAAAAACACAAGAAATGTTCCAAGGAGAGGCAGACTCGTTTTTGAAGCCCAGCAAGGAACTCGCAGTCTGGAAAGTAATTGAATGTGGAAGAGAGTGAACAGTGGAGAGGTGAAAACACAGCAAGCAGGTTTCTAAAGCCCATGAATACTTCAAATTTCAGACACTGATTGGAAATATTACAGCTCTGATTTTCAAATAATATAAATAATATTAAATAAATAAATAATAAATAAATAATATTAAATAATATAAATAAATCCTTTTTGAAAAAAATGTTGAATTTAAAATGTGATTATATTCTCAGGCTGCAAAATGCAAGTATTTTGATATCCAAACACATTGTGTAAATCAAGATATTATTGCTCATACAGGAGTATAATTAAATAATTCTTTCACAGATCGATTAGTCACTATTTGTCTCTTACTTTTTCTAATTTTAAAAATAAACAAAAATGGCTGAAATATTTTCAGCCTTTAAAGGGGAATTACTTAAAATGCTAAGTTTCTCTAACAAACCTCTCTACTGGGTCTCAAGCTCTCCCTCTCCCTGACTCCGTCTAATCAGTGCAATGTTGAACTCACATCTTTCTGCACTGTCTTCATCTCTCTCACCTGCTCCTTACTCTAAGTTTCCACTTCTCTCACTGAAAAGCAGCAGCTGATAAGTGGTTCAAACTCACATCGGTTCTGGTCGCCCTCCAACCTGTTCTCCACAGCCAGAAAATTGATGATCTGATGGTCTTTCCCCCCCCTGCCTAAAAATCTGCAGAATTAGTTTCATTGGAAAGATATATTTACAGCTAGAGATCGTCCATCCGCTGTGCCAGGACCACAGCATCCCTCCATCACAACGTGACACCACGTGTTAGTTACCCCAAGGCATTTACCTCGTCACCTTGTATGCATCCATCAGATCTCAAAGCAAATTTGCTTTTCGAACCACATGGGTTAATGAAAGTCACTTCAAAGGACTCCAATACACCTGTATATTCCCTAACAATCATCCCAGTAATACTCCTACCCCTATTTATGTGATTCTCTGATTAATATCTGTTACATATCAGTTTACCAAACCAGAGACCAACATTCATGCTTGTTTTTGATCTCCATACCATACTCAAATCTTCTTAGTATGTTCAAGATACAGCATGATATTGTACTGGCATTTTTAGATACTTAAAAAGAATCTGAAGACTAGACTGACAAATCGTTGTCCTATTTTGAGATTTTAAGGTGTGCCTTCAAGGGCTTTCGTTAGTTCTTCTTATATGCTGGCAGAGAGTAGAGGAGGACTCGGACCTTGGGGCCTGGAACCAGCCTGACCACCGCAGGCCACAGCACCCAAGAAAGCTCAAAACTTTACACCATCAGCTGGACTTCCCTGACAGTTTGTCTGGACATGCCTGGCATTGAGTGAAAATCTTTGTATGGGCAGCGTGGACTCATCCTCATACATATCACCTCTGATCTTACGCAGGCCTGGCATACACCCCGAGGACTGTGGGGTTCAGTGACCGTGGCACTGCAGTTGACAATTCTGAGCAGCCAAGGGGTTGTTTATCTCACCCTCTTCCCACCTTGAGCAGACAGCAAGGAACCACAAGACGGTGCCTTAGCACACAGTGCATGACGAATAAATCCCAACACTAAGTACATCCCGAGTTCCTGTCCCCAGACCAATGCAAGGCAGAGTCCCTGCGGCCGCAGTTCATTGGGCTTAGAGTCTGAACAGCATTATTTGTTGCCGGTGGCAGCATCCTTTGATAGTGACTCCACCTCAGCCAAAGGCAGCCCATAGTCAAGTGGGCTTTGCTCCTACATGCTACTGTGCCTGTTTCACTAGTTACCGGTTCTGAATGTGAGCTAGCATTGCACTGTTTGGGGGCCAAAGGACTAGGCTTCTAGCCATACCCAATCCCAAAGAATAAGTTTGCAGGGACACATGACGCTTAACTGCGCTCATGGTAACATGCATATTATGGATTTGCTGTGCCTGGGGCACCATCTAGTGGTCACATAGTTGCAGTGCACCAACAAATGACGCATTAAACCTCGAATGAGAGCGCCATCTAGTGCTGAAAGGGACGAAATGTCTGTGTAGGCTCAGAAAAAATAAGCAAACTGTTCAGAATTTCTGAAAGGACAACCATAAGCCGAGTCCACTTCTGAATCAGCTTCTTGTTAGTTCGCACTTGAAAGACAGCAAGTGATAGCTCAAGTACGGAACGCCACGATTTATTTTTTTAAACAGAGTTTATGTTAAGTCTTATCACACAATAAAATGCATTGTTTTTAAAAATCTAGGCGAAATGAGAAAATGAATCTTCAAGTTCGCTTAGAATTTTATATGAAATTTGAAAAGTTAAACTGCATGCTGTAATTTTATTTTGTGTATATTGTCCTAAATTATTTTTTTTTAAGTTTTACCTATAAAAGAAAGCAAGAAATCTCTCTAGATTAATATAAACTCTTCAGTTATTTTTCGTTAAATCATTCAGCCAGTTAGGCACATTTATATATATATCAATCTCCTTTCAAAATTCCCTTCCTTTCCCAAAGGCTGTTAAGGCAACTCAGCTAACACTTTGCAATATTACACTCACTTAGGATTTCACTAAGGAGTTATGTGGGTTATATAGAAACTTAGAACTTGTACTTGTTTCCAAGTAATTGTCCCCTCCCAACCAGCAATCATTATATTACCAGAACAATTACTTTTAGAAAGGAAAATTTTCACTTTAAATGCCTAACAATAAATTAGTGACTATGTTATCCTTTAAATTGCACAAAATGCAGGTCTGATGTTGTGTCTCCGCAGGCAAAGCCACCATATGCCAAATCAGCATCGCAATATGGGTAACCAGTTCGAGTCCCGATTGCTTGCTTCTTATTTTTGAGAATCTTTTTTATTTGAAAGTCAGATTTACAGAGAGAAATATAGAGATAGAAATAGAGAGAGCGCGATAGCCAAGAGCTGGAAGGCTCTGCAGGTCCCCCACGTGGGTGCGGGGTCCCAAGGACTTGGGCCATCCTACACTGCCAGACCACAAGCTGGGAGCCGGATTGGAAGTGGAGTAGCTGGGACAAGAAGCAATTCCCCTATGTGATGCTGGTGCTGCAAGCAGAAGATTAATGTGCTACACCACTGTGTTGACCCCAGAAACAAATTATTTTTAAAGATTTATTTATTATTTATTTATTTATTTATTGAAATGTCAGAGTCATGAAGAAAGCAAGAGGCAGAGGTTAGTTCACTCATCAAAAGACTGCAATGACTAGAACTGGAGCAGTTCAAAGCTCGGCGCCAGGAGCTTCATGTGGGTCTCCCCCATAGGTTCAGATGTCCAAGCATTTGAACCACTTTTCACTGCTTTTCAAGGCACATTAGAAAAGAGTTGGATGAAAAAATGGAGCACTTGGGACTCCAACTGGCACACATATGGAATGCTGGAAACGCACGTGGTAACTTTGCCTACTAAGTTGCAACACCGGCCCCAGGAAAATAAATCATTACCGTCTCCATTTGAATCAACTTTATCAGCACCTTCCTTCATAGCTTTTATTTTCTGTAGTAATGAATTACTTCTCTAGTCAACTCTTCTTCCAGTTTAGGATTGTTATATGTGTTAAATTAAACTTAAGCAATGTGTCTCTAATAGCCTCATATCCTGCTGATTATTCCTGGTTTTCTGACTTCTCTTCCCAATGACACGGTGTTGTGGCCCAGTCCCTGATCATACGTTTTGCTTTGTGGTTTGATCGCTGTGTTCTTGTCCCTGGACTATCTTGTGTGACAGCAGTGGCTGGTTTTGCATCATGACTTCTTGGAGTTAATGATAATTTAGTTTAAAAAAAAATACCTTCACACCGGCTTTGATGGGAAGACAGCTAGTTCTCGTTAGGGCTGACAGATGTGATGCAGGCATCCTATATGGCAGCTCAATCTGCTGTCACACACACCCACCCAAGTTTTCGGGTTTTATTTAGCTGTATAACTGATTAAGTTCAGCAGCAACGGCTAGGCAGATCACAGAAAGGAATAGGAAATTCTTCATCAAACAACCTTAAAATGGGTAGAGAGCTCAATCCATCTTTTGAATATTTACAAGCTGTGGTGAGAATCCGTTGATGACATTGCAAATTTCCCTCTCGTCCCCTCTTCGTCTTGCAATGGAAACCAACTTGTGTGTATAAACCGGATTGCCAAAGCTGATGGCTTTGGTGCAACATACACGTTATAATTCATTCCTCATCACAAAGTGAAGGTGTGTGGGAAGACAAAATCAATAAGAAAACATTCAAGCAGGTCTTCCACTTACAGAAAGGTAAAAAAAAAATCACTATTACAAAGCACAAAGTGTTTATAACAAGATATTAATGCAATAAAACACAGAATACATTTTGGGTGCTTTTTTTAAAAATATGAACTATGATCTCTTTGTTATGTAAGGGTAGGGAAAATGAAACAACCTTCAAAATGTTGAGCTTCTGAAATAAATAGAGTGTCAAAATCAACTTCTTAATCAACTTAATGATTACGTTGTTTCATTCCTTTTTGTCTATCTGTAAAGATTAAAAATCCTTCATCAAGTGAATCACGATTTTTTTCATGGCCACGTGATCACGTCTTTTCTCACCTGTGCTCTCCTCCTGTGTCCAATGCGCAATGCAATAAATGTGGCATGTATTGGTTGGATAAACAACCACAGGGTTGATAAAAGTACATGAGAGTATCAAGTCATTAGTCAACTTCTACTATGCGCTCATTTGTCCTAGGTTACCACAACTAACTTTTTCTGAGTCAAGGATGTCTTTGTTCAAATTAAAAACGTCTTACCTCCACACCATCAGCCAGTCTCCCTGCATTCAGAAACAATCTTCATCTTCTGAGCTTAGTCTTCGGTGGCCCATCATAGATCTCTTTCAAGCCCTCCTCAAGTCCATTCCATCCCCGCTTCGGATTATACTCCTTTAGTTCATTCTAACATTGCCAGTTGTACCCCATGGCTATAGAAACCTGTGAAGTTCTGCAGTTACTGATACTTAGCAAATTCTATGGTGAGAAGCCCTATTCTGATATCAGATTGTGTTTCTGAATGTGTTTATAGACATTAAAGGCACTCTCTGCTTGAGTTACCAAGCGTCAGTGCTTCTTCACACGGGATTTTGCCTTACATCCCTTGGTTCTTCATGTTAACCTTAGCTTTCTTGTTTGGTTGCTGCTTCTGGATTCTGTGTATCCAGGAGGGATAATGCATTTGCTTTTGTTTTCTACTGCGCTTCTGCCAGCCCTAGCACTGGCCAACCAGCCGGCTTTCCTAACTTTATGGCATCTCTATCAATAACCCCTCTCTATTTTCTTCTCCACAAAGGATGCAGGAGAGGTGGCTGTGAAAGCATCGTTTCAGAATTTCTTTTTCCTCATCTGAAAGCAAGGGATTGGTGTTCCCAACTTTAAAATGGACCTGTGATTTCTCATCGATGCTTTTTGTGCCTGTGAGAATGGGAAGCAGTCATGTTTCTCTGCAAAAAGAATGACCAAATGAAGCTGTCTGGGGAACGTGAGTGATGGCTTTTGGCTCGTGTTTTGTAACTTCCTATCTTCAGTCTAAAAGCCATAGCAACCAAGAGAACAAGAACTGCATATAGCAGGCAGAACTGTAGCTTCAAGTTCTCTGCGAGTTAGGCAGCATACACTTGATGTAGAAGGGCTTTGTGAGCCAGAAATTGAGACAAATGTCCTGTCAAAAAGGTAAAATATTCGAAAGTGTGACTGTCTCTAAAAATCTCATTCCATGAGGAATCTAGGGCAGGTATCATTTTCTCCATGTGTCAGATAAGAAAATGGGAGTCCTGGAAAGATTTAGTGGAGGGAACCTAAGAAAAACACATCCCAAATGCCCTCCCCCAGGGCAGTGTTCTTGCAGCTGTATGCTCAGTCTCTCCTGCCCTTGAACAAGCATCTTAGAAATCAGACAGTTGATGACTAAGTCGAATCTCATTTTAAAATGAACACTGAAATTCTCAACTCAAAGTACATGATTATATTATAGAAATAATTAGCATTCTATAGAAAATACTATTACTCTAAAATTTTCAATCAGCACAATTGTCATTTGGATAAATTTCATGAGTGGTGATACTGCCATTGAACAGAGATGCACTAAAAGTTAATATAAAAGAAAAAGATTAATGTGAAACTCACTCAAATCAAAAAATTATTAATAGACATTTTAGTATGGCAATTTATTATATCCACTGCTTTTGTACAACTATTAATGAACTGAATTAATTGTGCCATTTAAAACTTTTTTAGAAAAAGCTGACTTTCCGAGTTCCATTTGATAAACTTTCTAAAAACATGATAAGTATCTCTACTTAACATTTGGCATGAGTCGGGGTAGACCAGGCTGAATCAGTTCACGTCATCCACTGGCAAATCCAAGCACCAGATCAGAGTGTGGGTCGAGCCGGGTTCAGTCGTGACAAAAACCAGTGCACAATACGGAATGCCAAGGTGAGGTTGCCTGTATCGGATGTGACTGCAGTACCCAACCAGCACACGTGAGAACCAGGAAGGGAGGGGGCAGAGCCAGCAGGGGGAATGTGGGGGAGGGGTTCCCTTGCTGGACAGCTACTTTCACTGGATAGCGTGAGCTGGGATGGGGGCAGACCAGATTAAGCAAGGCTACAACACCTGTGCGCCTCATGTGGCCTAAATCAGGGAAAAGCCAGGCTGGGCTGATTATTCCTACTGGTGCAAACAAAATTAGAGTGGGTGAGGGTTGTTTGGGCTTAGCTGCAGCATCAGCTGGCAGAAGCCGGCACTAGGGGCTAATTCTGTCAAGTCAAACCACAGAACTACCTGGAGAGTGCATAATCCTGGAGTGAGAGAGACCTGGGAGGGAAATGGTGGGCTCCTTCCTCTTGGGTTACCACCCCCATGGGAGGGCACAAAAACTAGGACAGGGGCTGGGGTGGCTAGACAGAGAGGCACCCAACAACATCCGTGAAGGCTGGATAGATGAGCTGGTTAGATGGAACTAAGCTTTAATACCCATTGACATGTATGAGAGCCAATGGGATATGGGACAGATTGGACTAGTCTGCTAGACATACTGACAAACCAGGGCAGGGCGGGCCTGGTGGGGGTTATTGTGGGTCATTCTGACTAGGCTGCAGCTCCCACTGGTTTATGTTAAGGCCGAGTATGTGCTGGGCAGAACCAGGCTTGACTGCAACACCCATTGGTTCCAGTGGAAGTCGGGGCTGAAAACAGAACCGACCCAGCAATTGCAACCACCAGCTGATTGGGACGATGGACTGTGCCAGGCCCTGTACATGCTAGTACATACAAGAATCTGGTCTGGGAACACCTCAGACAAAGTTTCTTTGGAGATCTCCCAATTGAAAAGCCGGACTCAGAACCCTAACCAAGAAAAGACAGAAGAAGAACAAGTCAATCAACCACCTCAGCTATTTGTTGGCATTGAAAAACTGGGCAAATGGAGATTCTAAGATGGACTATGTCAATCAGTGGATTCTTCAACGACCTCATCGTGCTTGGAGTGGTGAGATTGGCAGTGATTTATAACTGGTGAACAATCAAAACCACTTGAACAAGAACCTCAGAGCATGCCCCACATCCGGGACCTGCGGTGGGTGGGAAACTGGGTGGGGCTTCTCCCTCAATATCCCCCTTTACCTCAGATACATGAAGGAAACAATATGGAAATAATAGTCTTACCCACTTTCCTATAGCCCTTGAACATTTTTACCCTAATTAATTATGTAAAGATTGTCAAAAATATAATAAAAATGAAAAAAAAAGAAAAAGCTGACTTTCCTAGTTCCATTTGCTAAACTTTCTTAAAACGTGATAAGTATCTCTACTTAACTTGGTCCTGACATTTGAAGAAACATGTGTCTTGACTGCAAGCCAAGCAAGTGGTTGTAATGCTATTCTTGAGTTATCTTGGGACCTACACAGCACATGGACTCTCCTATTAAAAAGAAAGCATGAGAGCCAGTGTTGTGGCCTCTCAGGTTAAGCTGCCACCTACAGGGCTAGCACCTCATATGAGTGCCAGTTCAAGTACCAGTTGCTCTGCTTCCACTCCAGCTCCCCGCTAATATGCCTGGAGAAGTAGCAGAGGGTAGCCCAAATGCGTGTGCCCCTGACCCACATGGGAGACCCAGATGGGACTCCTGGCTCCTGACTTTGGGCTGGCCCAGCCCCAGCCATTGAAGATATCTGAGGAATGGATCAATGTAGGTGGAAAACCTCTCTCTCTTTCTTTCTCTTTATTCGTGTGTGTGTATGTGTGTGTGTGGGTAGCTGTCACTGAAATAAAATGAATCTTTTTTAAAAAAGAAAACGCTGCTCTTAAGCAAAAGCAGCAATCAATCCAAAATGTTGAACAGAATCTATCAATGGGAAATTAACAGGAACTCAAAGTAATCAGCAAGGTTTGTTGATATTCACTTAATGATGTGAGCATGTGGATGCCCTTTACATGGTTTGTCTATAGTTTTCCAGGAGCAGATTCTGGCTCAGCCCCCTTTGATACAGTTGCAGACATCATCAAGGTGGTTCTGGAGTGGAATGGCTGTGGTTCGTGGAGTGCCATCTTTGACAGTTTCAGAAAAACAAATCACTTTGGTGGGCAATCCATAAGGGACTCAGGCATCCCAAGTGGCACCTTAATGGCCGCACTAAATATTCACCCCTCAGGTGTTCATGACGTAGGTTCAATCATTCTGGCTCTGTTTTACTGCTCTTGAATTTTCATAATTTACAATTTTCAGATTTTTGTCCCTTTTGAATTATCTTCTAGTTTCATAGTTTCTCCCCTGGAGATTATATGCATCCTGTTCTAAACTTTTCTGAACATTGCTTTCGTGGAGCTGAAACATTTCTACTAGAGATAAGCATATGTTACAACATTTTCTCAGATTTTTCTTAAATGCTGAAATTCATATGGAAACACAAGAAACTCCAGATAGTTAAAGCAATCTTTTAACATTGAAATCAAAACCAGAGGCATCACAATTTTAGATTTCAAGACATACTACATAGTAGTTATAATCAAAACATCCAAGTACTGGCATAGAAATAGACATGTAGATCAATGGAACAGAATAGAAATCCCCAAAACTAATCCATGCAGCAACAACTTACTAAGCTTTGACAAGCAAGCTAAAATCAATTCCTGGAGGAAGGACAGTCTGCAGCAACTGGTGCTGAGAAAATTGATCTACATGTGCAGAAGTATGAAGCAAGACTCCTACCTTATATCTAATAAAAATCAACTTAAATGGGTCAAGAATCTAAATCTACATCCTGATACTATGAAATTACTAGTGGAAAGTATCAGGGAAGCTCCACTGAATTGGCAGAGGCAACGACTTCCTGGAAGAGACCCCAGAAACACAAGCAATTGAAGCAATAAAATGGAACAATGGGATGACATCAAGTGAAGAAGTGTCTGCACTATAAAGGAAGTCATCAACCAAGTGAAAAGGCAACTGTTCGAATGGGAGAAAATACTTGCAAATTATGCAACTGAGAAAGAATTAATATTTAGGACCTATGAAGACCTTAAAGAAACACAACAAACAATCCAGTTAAGACATGGGCAAAGAACTGATCATGTAAGAAAGCAAAACTAAGTTATATGTAGAATAGTCTAACCTGGCTACAGTATATTATTCCCAGGCCTTTAGCAAATTTCGTGGCAATACGATTTTGTTGAATCACAAATTAGAACATGGTCACACCCATTTTTTTATGTATCACTTGTAACAATTTCCCCGAATCAACAAGAGAGTTGTGTATTGGAGGCAGAGACTGTATGTTTTGCAAAATCTACGTTATTTACTCTCTAGGATGAGGTTAGTGACCTCTAGTTTAAGGAGTAATCAAAGATTCCACTTATGAATTCATTCATCCTGCAACTCTCAGCCCATGAACCAAGCTTTTCAGAGGTTTCGTCCTGGCTCTAGAACATAGTACATGCTTTGCATATGATTAGCAAGCTCTTTAACTGCCTCTAAATGCTTAAAATGCCTTTTCTAGGTTTTTTTTTTATGATTGTCTTTATATCACTAAAATTATACTATTATTGATGTAATCCTGTACATTGCATCTGAACTTTTAAAAGTTTCGTTTTCTCTTATTCTGATTGCTTCGAAGGAATGTGACAGTACTTCTGCAGCGGTGCAGCTGTTCTCCTACTCCGCTAGAAAACTGCACCCCATCACATACCAGCTGCAGTGTGAGATCCTCCCTGTGATTCCAAGAAAAATTGCTTCAGTAAATCATTCCCTGCACTTATTTAAACTCTGCATACCCATCCACATGTCACTCAGATTTTACCACTAGGGAGATTTTCAGGAAAACTGCACTGTCCCTAAGTTTTGGTTACCCAACTTCGTCTTCACAGAATTAAGTGGAGACACAAGGGGTCTGTAGCCAGTCTTGTCACCTGCAAGACTTAGGTGGTCTATGTCTTCATTATTCTGTTCGGCTGCAGCTCATTGTCTTCCTAAAATACAGGAGAGCATGTCCCCAGGAAGTATCTTGAAGACTAAGGACCTCTGCATCTAAATGTCCCTGCTGACCATCACTTCAAGAACTTACAAGTTAATGTTTTAGCTCCAGAGCTCAGCAAGGAAAGGAAAATTATTTAAATTTACAACCATTCAGATCTTATAGGAGAAAATATGTGCACTAAAATCAGTTTCCAAGGCCAAAAATTGTCACAGGGTAGGCATTATGACATAACAGACAAAGCTGCCATCTGTGATTTTGGCATTCCAAACGGGTGCCACTTGGAGTCCTGGCTGCTCTGCTTCTAATCCAGCTGCCTGCTGATGCACCTGGAAATGCAGTAGAAGATGACCCATCTACTTGGGCCCCTGCAACTTACAGGAAAGACCTGAATGAATTTCTTGGATCCTGGTTTCATATTGGCTCAGACCTGGCTATTGTGGCCACTTGGGAAGTAAGCAGCAGGTAGAAGAGCTCTCTCTCTCTCTCTCTCTCTCTCTCTCTCTCTCTCTCTCTCTCTTTCTTTCTCTCTCTCTTTCTCTCTCTGTGTTTCACTCAGTAACTTTCAGTTTCAAATAAACAACAGAGCGAGAAGTACTTTCATCCGTTGGTTCAGTTCCGAAAATGGCCACAATGGCCAGAGCTGAAACTGGGAGCCAGAAGCTTTCTCTGAGTTTCTCAAATAGGCAGAGTCCCAAGGACCTGAGCCATCCTCCACTACCTTTCCAGGCCACAAACAGAAAGGTTAAACAGAAACAGAGCACCTGGGATAGGAACCAGTGCCCGTATGGGATGCCAGCACCACAGGGTGAATTGTCCTGCTGCATCACCATGTTGACCCTAATAAATAACTGCTCAAAAAATAAAAATAAAAATGAAATCAGGCTACCATTCATCTAAATATAGATTGAAAAATAAGTAGTACAACAAGCATAACTAGGTACCACCATGTAATATAATTCTTCCATGTATTTAATTCTAGAAAAGCACTTGATTGTATCTTTTCACAGGACATTTTGGAAGGAAATTGAATGGTATAGAAAAATAATCTGAAAAATAAATCTCTTTCAGTTGGTCTACTCTACATCAGGAGATTTTCCTCCTATTTAACTATTCTTAAATTATTTCTTCTAGCAAAAAATATGATGTTATTATTCCTGAGGAATAGCAGGATTTCCTTTTCTATTTTGAATTAATTTCATTTTATGTTGTTTTATTTTGTTCTTTTTCTGCTGCCTGCTATGTCATGATATCCTGATATGTCATGATATCAGAGCTCATTAATGTGAAGTGAATGAAAATGTTATAAGTAATCATTTGGGGAAAAAACAATATGGAGGGAGAGATAGGAACAGAGGAGGGAGAGGTGGGAGAGCAGAGTTCATGTTTCTAAATCTGTGCTGGGAAAAATATGGGATCAATCATTTTATATAATTTGAACATATATATTTAAAAGACATTATTTAGGGTTGCTGTGCTTTCTAACTAACCCTAATTTTTTTTTAATGATAGGAGCAGTCAGTTTTGTCAAATAATTTCCTCATAAAAAATTAAGATAATACAACTGTAACCCCTAATGTGAAAAATTTTCATGAACCCTCAAAAAAACCTAACTGTCCATGCAGGTTTGGTGTTTAAACATCCCTAGAGAAGCTTTAGAAATAAATTTCAGGAGCCAAATGAATTTTGAGACTGAACTTATATATGACTGGATACATTTTAACCAGTAATTGGCCCTTCCTCACACCCTATTCCTACCTGAGGAGCAGAATCCATTGGAACAGTTGCAATCCCACAGTCCAGTTTGAGACAATTCATCTTTCCCTTGCACTCCAAGTCAGTTTCCACAAAAAACTTACAGCTCTTCAGGGAAAGTATGATTTTCTAGAACCTGAGTTGTTCAGCAACCATCAGCCTGTTCTTCTCTGTTTAGAAAAACCAGAGTCCTTACCTTACTTTAGCAGAATTTGCCATCAGTACTTTTCATCTATTAAATTCGGTACATATGGAAGCATGAGTGATGTCTGAGGGTGACTTATTAAAGTGACATACACAATTAATATCCAGTTCTAATATCTAGAAGATCTGCTTTCTGCACTGTTTGATCAAACCAAATGCAAAATAAATACACACGTTTGACTAAATTCTTTCTGCATAGCAGCCAAAAAGCTAAGTCATAAATATCATAATGTCAAGATAAGAAAAAATGTATAAAGGACTTGAGAAAGTAACTAGGAGTCCTGAAAATGACTAAAAGAAAAACTATAAGCCACATGTCATCATTTTACCTGTCTTACCTGCTTGTTTGAAATCTAAATGTAATACAGACATTTATTTCAGTGTTAAAGTTAATAAAATACAAAATAAATTTTAAATACTTACAACCAATGTTATGTAAACTATAACTGTTAGCTTAGAGAACTTTATAAAGGGAAGCATGAAAAATTCTAATCTAAATTTGACACTCTGTTGTTTGGGATTATGCCTAGTTAATGCGGGAGATAAACTGAAGAATTTCATTATCATCACTCTACCAACTATATCGTAAGTTCATGAACTCCTAGAAACCTATACTGTAAATGTGTGATACTGATTTGTAAAATAAGTACAACTTTTACATATGTGGTAGCATGTGTATATAGATGCACATGTGTGCATGTGTGGGAACATGAGTAGCCTGATCACACTACAAAACTTCGTAAGCCAAGATATCCACTTTCAAGGAAGAAATATTTTTGGTATGAGAATATGTCCACAGAAGTTAGTGATGCAAGTCTGAGTAGTGCACTGGTGATGAAGAAACTCATATGGATTACACTCAACTGAATTTCGAGAGCCAAATAAGATTTGAATGAGCAGAAACACAGAGATGGGCACCATATGTTCAGCTGAAAATAAAGACTTCGAGCTGATTTCCAGCTATTTGCAAACAATTAGACAGAACTAAAAGGGAAAGACAGGTGTGTACTTGTTTACAAATGTTAAATAAGAACAAATTAGCATATTTGCTTCACAGATACTTATAGCTGTGGGAAGTTTTAGAAACTACAAACAGAATGCAATCTTCTTTTACGGTTTTCTTTTTTTCAAGTGTCTAATTCAAGTTTTGACACTCTGATGCTTCTTCTAGGGAGAAAAGTAGTTCAGCTTGCATCACTAATAGCTAACCTTAGAGGGTTCCATAGGTATTTCTTTATTTAATTCTTGATAGTAATTATGAGTTGAATGCATTCAAAAATAATTTTAAAAGCAAGACTCTCAACAGCAAATCAGAAAGTAGTAAATTTAACAGTTTTTTATTCCATTTAATAATATTGATGCTATATAATGATTATGAATAATCCACTTAGTACTTTGAATTTACTCTAAGATATAAGGAATAGGTTACATGTACAGGGCTCAAGAGTAGGTCTACCTTAGTGTAATCACTGGATTTAGCCCATACATAATTTTATAGGTGTTATAGGTTTTATAAGTTGGAGAAGTAAGTCTAACTACTGTATATCAGATTTACTTCTATGTTGTAGAAAATTGCAGAAAGCTATTAATCGCACGAACAATGAAAAAAATACAAGTAAGCAGTAAAATCAGATTCTACCTTCTTTGGAGAGCTGTGAACACAAATGAAAGTAAGTTTTAAGTCTCCAGAAAGTAAGTACAGAAGCAACTGTGGCTACTTTCACCCTTAGAAGGCAAGACAAGAAAACCAGGTTGTGCAAAGGAGGACCAGCCAGACTCTTCTGAAACAGTCTGAAAAGTTTTATTTATGTATTTATTTATTTGAAGGACTGGATGAGAGAGAGAGATAATCTATCTGCTGATTCATTCCTCCAAATGTCCACAATGGTAGGGGCCCAAGGAAGCAGAAGGGAGACTTGATCCCAAGCACTCCAATATGAGATGCGGCCATTCCAAACATCTGGTTTAGCTACTGAACCATAATCCCCTCTTCTAAAAATTTAACAAGTAAAATATAGACTAGCATGATAAGTCAGTTTCTTTTGCAAGGAAGTTGTAATTAAGCCTTATTAATTCACCAACTTTTTGCCATGAGGCTGCCGGGATGACACAAAAGAAATACTCTAAAGGCAGGGCTAGACCAGAGAGTTAAAACCCCCTTGATGCTCTCTCAACTTCATGGAGCAGACTACAGTAGCTCTTTGAAAGCTAGCAGGAGATCAGCACGGGGTATCTCCCATAGTGCTAGAGGCTAAGAGGAGGATTATAAAGAAAAGAAAACTTCCTAGAAGTCCAAAATCCTGCCAGCACAGAAGTATTAGGAGAACTCTGGGGTCTCACAAATGGCTCAGATTTCCAGCAATTCTGAGGCAAATGACATAACACCGCCAGCACCACTACCCTCTAGAAATGAAAGAAAGACAAGTAGATTCAGAGGCAGAGTAAATCTATGTAAAACTGAAACAAAGCCAATATCAATCACCCATGCTGAGTCTGACAAAAGAATTAACATACTTTTTTTGGTATGTGAGTATTATTTATTTCAGTCACTACTGTTCTTGTCCATTAAATGTTTAGAAACCAAGATAATTTAAAGACACAGAAATGCGAATAACAATGAAATATGGACGGGGGGTGAATAATTAGGGCAAAAGTCTAGGAAATTCTCAAGGTACTGAAGTTAACATGAAATACTTTTTAAATAAATGTTGCAGTAAAGAATCTAATAGAAAAGATTATAAACATGCAGTAACAAATTTTAAAGTTTCATTAGGTAGAGGTAAATTATGACAGTGAAATAAACAAACATAACGATCCCCCATGCAAGTGGAAACCCTATAGTGAAAACTAAATTAGAGAGGAAAAGTAAGCCTGCCACCTACATGGGAGACCAGGATGAAGCACCTGGCTCCTGGTTTCAGCCAGGTCTCCAGCATACATGTGGGTCGGTTCTGGGGGTGGACCAGGCCAGGCCAGTTCATAACATCCACTGGCCGATCTGAGAACCAGGATGGGGTGCAGGAAGGGGCCTGTTGGGCCACAAGACCAGCCAGTTCACATTAGAGTCAGTATGGGGGTGCTGACTGGGCAAGGCTAGGCAGCACCAACCAGCATGAGCTGGGACTGGGGGAAGATTGGGTTGAAATAGGCTGAAGCACCCACTGGTGCATGTCAAGGTGAGATGAGCCATGCCAGTCTGTGGGTGATGGGTGTTTGAGCTCCAGGATTGTAGGGGCCTGTTGACCCACCTGTGAGGTGGGTGCTGGATCCATGAGCCCCAGGGTTGGGGATCTGGTAGGGCTTGGTCACTTTGTCCAGGTCCTGGAGCCTTGTGGTGAGGATTGGGTCTGTGAGCCTTGTGGGAGGGAGTTTGGTGGGGCCATGGTCATCTGGCCCAGGACTTTCAGCCTACCTGTGAGGTGGGTGTAGGATCTGTGAGCACCTGGATTGGGCAGGGGGTGTCCAGAGGGGCAAAAGTCTCCTGGCTCAAGTCCATGGACCCACTTACGAGAATTGGTCCTCCTTTGTGTAAAGGATCAAATGCTGGACAGGTCAGGTTCCAGAAACCACCAATTAGAGTTGGGACAGGAGGCTGGCTGGGACAGGCCAGGCAACAGCATCCAAAGGCAAAGGCCAAGACAGGGGAGGGATTATGCTACACTGGGTTAGAGCAACCACTGGCACTTGTGAGATCTATGGCCGAGAACAGGCCTGGTTGGGGAGTAAAGGGGATGCCCTGGCTGGGTTATGGTTCCCACTGGTGAGTGCTAAGGCCAGAGTATGTGGGTGCTGTTTGCTCTGGACATGGCTGCAGTGTCCCTCGGCACAAGTGTGGACTGGGTCTGGGGTATGCCAGATTGGCCTAGACTCCATCACCCACTGGTACTCATGAGAACTAGGGCAGTTGTATGGCAGGCTAAGCTAGGTCTCTGCCCCTGCTTAGCCATGTGTGAGCTGTATCTGGGTGTGGACCAGGCTTGACTGGGCTATAGCACCCAACAAGAAAGGGAATGGGTGCAGGACAGTCAGGAAAGGCCACACTTTTCCTGCTAGGACAGAAGGTAGACTAAGTATGGCTGGCCCATGGACCCACTGACGGGTGCAGGATGTTGCACTGGGAGAGGGTCTGATGGAAGGACTTGGGCAAATCCACTGACAGGACACAATCCCTGTAGGTGAGCATGCAAAACAAGAAAGGAAGCAGCCCAGACGAGGGCAGGGAATGATACCCATGGGCATTTATTTAACCCAGGTTTGGGGCGAGTCTGACTGGACCAGTTCACATTATCCACTGGTGAATCCAATCACCAGAATGGCTCATGCTGGGTCAGGCCAGATTAGGTCACAATACCAGTCCTTTCACACTAGAACCAGAACTGGCTGCGCTGGCTAAACTGGAGTGTAGACACCAGCATGAGCTAGAACTGGGTGTAGGCCTGGCCCAGCCTGGCTACAGCACCAACTGGCAAAGGCCATAATGAGGCAGGCCATACCTAACAGATGTGGCTGTAGCACCCAACCAGCATACTTGAGACCTGAGGGAAAGTGGATGAAGCCAGTGGGGAGGCACTTCAGGGAGATCCCCTGTTGGGTCACTGTTCCCACTGGAGAGCATAATAGTTGGGATGGGGGTAGACCAGGCTGGGCAGGGCTACAACACCTGTTGGCCTACATGTAAGCTGGATCAGAGAAAAGCCAGGCTTGGGCTGACTGTACATACAGGTCCATCATAAACCAGAAGGGATGGGGATGGCTTGGGCTTTGCCATAGCATCAGTTAATAGATGCTGGCACAGGGCAGGGGAAGGCAGGCAGAATTCTGTAGAAGTAAACTGTAGTACCACCTGGAGAGTGCAAGATCCAGGAGTGGGAATGAGTTCAGTAAGGGAAACAGCGGGCACCTCCATCTTGGGTTGCCATTCTGACTGGTGAGAATGAGAACCAGGACTGGGATAGGCATGGCTAGACAGACAGTGGCACCTGCCAACACATGTGTGGGCTGGATAGTGGGGCTGGTTGGGTTGAACTAGGCTTCAATGCCCATTGACATGTATGAGAGCTGAATGGGATTTTGGGCAGACAGGACCAGTCTACTGTACATACCGGCAAGCATGGGAACCAGGGCAGAGGGTGTGCCTGGTAGAAGTTATTGTGGGTCCCTCTGACGAGGCTTTAACACTCACTGGTTTGCATGAGGGCCAAGTGTGTGGTGGGCAAGATTCAGCTGGACTGCAACATCCATTAGTTTGTGTAGAAGATAGGACTTGAGACAACTGACCAAGCAATTGCAACCACCAACATGTACATAAGATGACTGGAGTGCTGGACCCTGCCAGACCCTGTATTGGCACGCACACCTAAGAATCAGGTCTGTGATCACCTCAGATGAAGTTTCTTTGGGAATCCCCCCAAGTGAACTGCTGGACTCAAAACTCCAACCATGGAGAAAATTATAGGTTCCATGGTCTAATGGTAGAGTCCGTGTGTTAGAGCTGGGTCTCTATAGGTATTGCCTTCAGGTACTCTACAGGTACTGCCTGCAGCTTCCTGCTAATGCAGAACTTGGGATGCAATACAGATGGCTCATACTCTTGCTACCCTTGTGAACCATCTGGATTGAGTTCCTAGATCTTGGCTCCAGTCTGGCCCAGCTCCAGAGGTTGCAGACATTTGAATAATGGACCTGTGGATGAGAGTTTACTCTCCTTCTCTCTTCTTCTCAAAAGAAAGAAAAAAAAGCTATCTTTCATTATCATGAACTTTCTTAAGTACTGGCATGCTTCTTCTAAGTGGTTTCCTTAGAATACCAAGTTAAAAACGCCCAAAATTTATGGAATTGGGAATGAAAGCCATTTAACAACTAACTTTCCATAAAACCTCATGTATAGTGCCCAGAATGAATATTTCAGCTAAACCTTCCACATTTTCAGCATATGGCCTGAGGCCAGTCTCCAGATGACTCTGTAAAGGTATCCAAACACGCTGAGGGCAGAGAAAGAGAAGCAGGTGCTTGAAGTAAATGCTTTTCTACAGGCTCCCAAGTTAGAAAAAGTTTGGATAGCCTATTTTTTTTATGTATTATAAAATATTCAGGACTGCTTTTTGGGGAACTTTAGCAACACGCAGACTGAAGGTTTCTAACTGTGCCAGAAATTTAGAAAAATATTGCTGACTTTATATTCATATAGGTCCAGATTCCTATAACTTCGAAAAAAAAAAAAGCTTCCACAAGTTTTTGTTTCAGGTTTTAAGATGTAAGAAGGGCTTTACTGCTCCCTGCTTCAGAAAGCCTTTTAAGGATTTATCACACTCTTTATAACTTTGGTGAAAACAAAGAATGCATTATTAAGTGCTTTGGGGAAAATATTACTGTCATTGCCATTCTTCTCCTTGGTATAAAATAAATTCTTATTACAGCTGGGGCGTTTATCTACCGATGTCTGAATTTCCATAAAGCCTGGAAAGTTTGCCATCATCTTTATTCCTTCCTACATATAAACATATTTGCACAGAACTAACCATCTAATATTTTTGAGACACTAGGAAAGACCAGTTGCTTAATATAATAGGCACTTGTATGAAGTTAGAATTAAAGTAGCCAAAGACCACATCAAGCAACAGTGTTAAAATCCAGACTCCAGATAGTATAATTTCCACAATTTTGAGGTATTTTGCAAAAGCAATGTTATTCTCAGAAGCTGAAAGAATAGAATTAAGTCAGTGCTTCAATGTCTGTAGCCCACCCAGTTAAAACAATGTGATCACTTAACTTAGTGAAGAGACAAAAGCAAAGAATTATTTGCTGGAGAATTTAACCATTTCCAAGAACAGATTAAAGATAATTTTGAACAATCTTATATTTCTGTGTGGAATGTTAAATCAGTATTACTTTAGAACAATGGCAAAACCCTTTTTTCTTTATATTGCTGGACTGGTAGATCAGTCACAGACACACCATTCATAATGAGCTCATAACAATACTTTTACTCGAAAAATAAGGCTTTGGTACTTTTATATTGTGATAATGCATTTTCCTCTAGATACAGGTTAAGAAATGTGTCTCAATCACTGCCACAGTAAATAGCAATCAGTAAAGGATGGAGAGAGTAAGATGGATCCATGCTTTTACGTTACTTTTAGTACGCAGGCTGCAAGCATACATTAGAGGCAAGATCCTCTAGTAGTAAGAAAATACCATCAACTAGTATTTCTAATTATATTCTGCAATGACAAGTATAACAGTGAGCTTCTTATTCTGCCATCAGATAGCTTTTGATTTAATTGAGAGTAAAATTTGAGAAAATACATTCTCTTGTACTTTGAGTCTACTAGCCTCCCTTAACTCTTCTTCAGCTTTTTAAAGCTATAGGAGTCAGGTGGCTTTTGTTTCTTTGCATTTTAAGGATTAATTTTTATTTAAGAGGCAGATTTTATAGAGACAAAAAGAAAGATACAGACAGAAGGTCTTTCATTCACTGGTTCACTCGAAATGACCACGACAGCCAGAACTGAACTGATCCAAAGCTAGGAGCCAGGAGCTCCCTCTGGGTCTCCCACATGGGCACAGGGTCCCAAGGACTTGGGCCATCCTTGACTGTTTTCTCAGGCCACAAGCAGAGAGCTGGATCAGAAATGGAGCAGCCGGGACATGAACCAGAGCCTATATGGGATACTGATACCACAGGGTATAGGATTAACCTGATGAACCACCACACCTGCCCCTATAGGAGTCTGTTTTACAACCCATTGTATACTCTGTGCTCCTGAAGGGACATTATGTAAAGTAGTTAATAATTTTGTAATAATATTATTGTTAATATATACTATACCAATTACCTGCTAAGTTAAAGTATAGCAGTATACTATACTTAATTATATCAACTTCTGAAAGAATATATAAGTACACATATGGGAATCATTTTATTAATTTCCTAATTTCTTTCATTCACATTTGAGAATTTACTCTCAGCCAGTAGGTATCCTAAATTTTATTAACTTCCTACAAAATGGCAATGAGGTAGTAGCTAAAGCTTCCTAATATTCTCTTAAATGCGTTCAATATTTGACAGGATATACAAAAAAATTTATTAGAAGATTGCTACTAATTTGAAAGGTGGAGTGACATAGAGAAGAAGAAGAACCAGAAGAAGAAGAAGAAGAAGAAGAAAAAGAAGAAGAAGAAGAAGAAGAAGAAGAAGAAGAAGAGAGATACCTTTTGTCTCCTGAACGTTCACTGCCCAAGTGGACTCAATGGACTCAACAGTGATGCTGTCCAGAAGTAAAGATGCCAGGAGACCATCGGGGTTTCCCACATAGGCGACAGGGACCAAAACACTTGAACTATCATCAGTCTGCTCCCTCCAAGGGTGCAGTGTGGGGAAAAGCAACAGCCAGGACTTGAATCAGCATTCTGATATGAGTTAAAGGCATCCCAAGAGGTGGCTTGACATGATGAGCTACAGCATCTTCTGCTAAAGCAGTTATTATCTTAAGACTATCATACTTGTAATTAACAAACTAAAAAAGCATAACCCAGGTAAATTATTTATTAAAAAGATGAGGGGAAAAATGCTACAGGTTCAATGATCATGGGCCCGGCGGCGTGGCCTAGCGGCTAAAGTCCTCCCCTTGAACGCACTGGGATCCCATATGGGCGCCGGTTCTAATCCCGACAGCTCCACTTCCCATCCAGCTCCCTGCTTGTGGCCTGGGAAAGCAGCTGAGGACTACCCAAAGCTTTGGGACCCTGTACCCACATGGGAGACCCGCATGAGGTTCCTGGTTCCCGGCTTCAGATCGGTGCAGCACCGGCCGTTGCGCTCACTTGGGGAGTGAATCATCGGACGGAAGATCTTCCTCTCTGTCTCTCCTACTCTCTGTATATCTGACTTTGTAATAAAATAAAAAAATGATCTTTTCTTATTAAATACTTACTTATCTGTTAATTAATTAATTTATTTATTACAGAGAGCAAGAAGAAGAAACAAAGAAAAATTTTCCATCTGTTGACTCATATCCCAAGTGACTGCAATGGCGACAGAGCTGAACCAGGGGGAAGCCAGGAGCTTTTCTGGATGGCATGGATCCGATTAACATAGAGCTGGATTTGAAGTGGAGCAGCCAGTACTAAATTCTATGCCTAAATAAGATGCCAGCATTGTGGGTGGCAACTTTACTCACTGCGTTGCAACACCAGCCATACACTTTTCTTTGAGATAAAGCACTGTCATGCTTTCAAATCATATTGAAAGCTCCAAAATAATATTCCTTACATAGGTAATAAGTGGCATCATTCTTCTCTTTCCTTTTCAGGTGATTCCCTCCACTAATTTGTTCCCTGTTATACCTTAAATTACCAAAATCCAGACTGATGTAGTCTGTTTTACGGGATCTACACACTTTTTTTAATAATCCATATTTTATTGGGGAAAGCACAAAGTCATTTCCATTTTATTTTTTTGTGACAGTACGTGTTTATTTCTTATTGGCAAACTAATGTTCATTTTTCCATCAAGTTTCATTATAGTGCATGATGAAAACTTTACAACTTAATTGATTACCTCAGTACTGTGAGCTTTATGTTAGAATTGTGATTTATCACATATAAATTATGATGTTGCAATGCTTTTTAATCGTTTTTTAATTAATTATGTTGCATTATGTGGCACAGTTTCATAGGCTCTGGGAATCCCCCAACCCCTCTCCGTACCCTCCCCTCATGGTGGATTATTCCACCTTGCTGCAATATTACAGTTCAAATTCAGTCATGCTTCTTTCTTTGTAAACATATACCAAGCATAGAGTCCAGCATCTTATTGTCCAGATAAATTCAACAGTTTCTTGGGGAGACCATCTCCGGTCTGAAGGTATAGCTGGCAGAATATCATCCTGATCAATTAAAAGCCCCAACACAACACCAACGACAATTTACAACATTATGGGATTAATTGACATGGTATTGAGTAATCAATATGTTAAAAAAAAATGCAAGTTCTCAACCACATCCTGTGACCACTTCATTGACATTTCAATTTTAGTTTGTATACAGAACTGGCTGCTATAAACCTTAAAATGGCTATAGGGTACTATTCAGCTGTCTCGTGTCTATTTTCATTTTAGTATTTAGCAGTTTATAGTATTGAAGCATAATTTTGCAGAACTTGGTGAATGTTAGGATAGTCTAAACTGGCTTATAACTCTAACAAGACATATTTCGACAGTTTAGGCGCAGAACGGTTTTAAGAGGGGTGTGCAGAGAAATCTTCAATACCCTAGTGAGGAATAACTAATCATTTGTGTCCTACCTAGTAAGGTATATGTGAATCCACGCTGACTGTTTCCTGTTTGGTTCTAAGCTTTCCTTATTGCTCTCTGTCTATCTATTCTAATTTCTTGCTTGTTTGCTTTGCGGGGAGGGGGGTGCTCTGGAGCGATCCTGGTGGTCATTGCAAGAGAGGGTGGGGATACAAAGTTGGAATTAAGTAAGGACCTGAGAAATCTCCTCTCTTTTAACAATGCTTGGTTCTAGTCTTCCTTCTTCCTTCAATCCTCATCCCCCAATGCAAGCATCCTTATTCAGTGTCATCGATTTGCATGTGAGGGAAAATTAGGAAGTAAACATAATCTTTGGAGGAAGGGATAAAATTAATACCAGTTCTTAACAAAAGATCCTTCTCCATAAATGCACAGAAAAAAATTTTGAAGACAGTCTCAATAGCCTACCACTGTTTAGCCGGTAATGTACAGACTGTTCATCTCTTAAAGTCATCTTCAGTATGCTCTTAACCACTCCTTCTAGTGAGAATCCTGTTTCTCTGATTCACAAAGGTCTCTTCTCTGGCCACACTGTGCATCCAATGCACTAAGCTCCTCTTCCTTCCTAAGAACTCATTACATTCTGGTATCACCATATTTTCATAGATGCTTTTTCCAGCTGCTCCAGCTCACCTTGATCTGGTCATCCAGTGACCTTTCAAGGCTGTCCTATCCTCTTAGAGCAAAAACTCAATACTTTAGTATCAAAACATGCTTCAATATTTTCTCTCTCTCATGATATTTTAATCTCAGAGAGAAATTGCTACCTTATGTCCTCCTCATGCTGCGTACAGCATGTCAGACATACAGAAAAAGATAAAGTGAGTGTTGGATTTAACAAACTAATAATCTACTTCTGTAATATACTTGTTCTGTAGCTATGTCATTGCATTTTTGCTTTGAGTAAAAAGATGGCAGGTGATTAGTGTTACCAAAGTTACAGTTGTAGGGTTTCTATATTGGTTCTGCCACCATATATGTAGACTTAGCCACATTTTGTTAATTCATACATGATGTCTGTTCTCATACACATATTCTTTCACTGTTCCTCTGAAAATGTAATGGAACCTGATTTAATTTTCAGGTAAGAAAAATAGACCTACTCAAATTTCAGTTTCTTAATTTTTTATTCGTATCAAAATTCATGTTGAATATCATTACTGGATTAAAATAGAAAAGCACCTGGAAAATAATGTATCTTTAACTGGCATGATGAAAAAAGAGATCTGTATCATTTAATTTTCTGGAAAATATAACCATGTAAAGGTCCTTTATGAATTTTGTAATTGTGTTAGCATCTGGATGAAATGCTAAGTCATCTGTCATCATGCATGGATTTGATTTCCTTGTTTTCATTTCAATGAATAACTTGCATTGAGTAATAACTGACAGAATCATAAAGAGAACTCATTAGGCACAAGTTCAAACAAAAGTTATTTGATGGAAAAGATTTCTAAACATACTAGCAGGAAGAAATGCTGTTTCTAATAAATACTAATCTAGTACATTTTTTCATTATCCATATTTATAGAACATTACAAGTTTATAAACAAAAAAGATGATATGGGTGGGCATTTGGCACAGCAGTTAAGTCACCACTTGGGATGCTCATATCTCATAACAGAGTATTTGATTTATGAATCAGATACTCTACTTCTGATCCAGCCTCCTGCTAATGTACACTCTAGAAGGTCACAAATGATGCCTCAAGTTATTCGAGTCCCCAGGCCCCCACTTCAGAGACCCAAACTGAGTCCCAGGCTCCTGCTTTTGTCCTGGCTCTTGTGAACAATTGAGGAGTGAACCAGTAGATGGATGATCCATCTGTGTATATATATGTCTGCCTGTTTTCCAAATAAAATGAAAATAACTATAAGTTTTTTTTAAAAAAAAGATTGCTTCGTAATAATAAGTTTCAAAAGGTAAAAGAACTTTCTAAAACCTATCTTCTTTTTTGTATTTTAAAGGTAGATTTGTAAAGATGATATTTGCCAATTGAGCTTTATAACAAGATTCTGTGGGGCTGAAATGTGCCATTAAATAGACATGAAAATATTGGTTCTAGTTATAATCACCTGTTACATTTAGATAAAAATGAGATGGAAAGGAATTCAGATAGTTTTATAACCAAAATTAAATCTGTATTTAATGAAATGATACAAACAGCAAAGCAGATGGAAGCCCTTCCTCTCTGTCTTTCTTCCTCTCTGCAAATCTGCCTTTCCAACAAAAATAAATAAGCCTTTTTAAAAAGTTTAAATAATTCAGAAAAGGCATCATTTTGTTTGAACTCTCTTCAGTAATGTTACTTAAATTAGCAACAATTGAATACTTCTGTGACCCTGGTATTTTGGGAAATGTCAAGAACATGAATAGGAATGCATTCTCCTCACCTTAAAGAAACTCCTAGTCCAGTAGGAAAAACAACATTGAGTAAAATTTGTAGCATAATTTTATAAGTAATATGAGTAAGTTTATTTTCTGATACTATAGATTATTCAACTTCAAACATTCCATTCTATAAAACTTCTGGATAAGATATACTGATGATAAATATCCAAAATTTGTTTAAAATGTGTGATCTTCACATTGAAAATGGATGCCTAGCTTCAATCAGAGTTTAGATTGAAAGAGTAAGGGAAACTGAGCTAATCCAAAACACCCATGGGTGTCATGAGAGCTGAATTGGATACAGGACTGTCTGGACTAGACCTCAGTACCTGCCAGCATGCACAAAAACCAGATCTGGGGGCCGGACTGGTAGGAGTAATTGGGGGTCGTCCCAATTAGGCCGTGGCACCCAGTGATGTATGTGAGGACCAGGCCTATAGCACGCTGGGCTGGGCTTAGCCACAGGGCCTATCAGTGCATGTGAGAGGTGGGGCTGGAGAAGGAACTGATCTGGCCGTTGCATCCACCTGTATATGTGTTGGCCTGTATGGGTAACAGACCAAGCCTGATCCTGCCGTAGCTGGCACACACATACTTGGACTAGGCCTCCTAAGTAGTTGACATCCTTTCAATAGAAAACATATCCAGATGTGCAAGAATGACATGACAGCAAGCTCATCTAGGCCAGCACCTCATAAAGGATGGAAATCAGAACAAGTTTAATGACTCTCCTGGCCAGTCATTGCAGTAAATGTCTAGTCTGTGGATATACCAAAGTAGAGCTGGTCAACCTTGGAATGATTTTCTCTACTCTGGTGCAGTGAAGCTGACAACATCTTAGAACTGTTTAGACCACTCAAGTAAACCCTTGGAGCATTCCCCACATTGGGATCTCTAAGGTGACATCAAATGAACATCTCTACCACTGGATGATAATGTAGTTTGTTAGTAAGGAAGAGGTCTCCCTCCTCCCAGCATCCAAATCCCAGTGAACACAGGAGGAAGAAAAAGAAAAAAAAAAGAGAGAGAGAGAGAGAACTGAACATTTATCTCACCTACCTTCCTCTCCACTCTAACAAGAGGCCCATATGAACATGCATCACTCTTAACTATGTAGACAATATTAAACATAAAATAAAAATTTAGAAAAGAGTAAGGGAAAGAAATAGAAGTGATAGAGACAGATATGATAAAGAAATATTTCATAGTACCAGAAGAAAATCAAATATAAAAACATCTTAAAAATAATTAATGAAATAAGGCATGTTTTTTCTTAAAAAGAATGTTAGGATCCAGTGCAGTGGCCTACTGGCTTAATCTGCACCTTGCAACCACTGGGATCCCATATGGGCACTGGTTCGTGTCCTATCTGTTCTAATTTCCATCCAGCTCCCTACTTACAGCCTGGAAAGGTAGTAGAAGATGGCCCAGGGCCTTGGGACCCTGCACCTGCGTGGGAGACCTGGAGGAGACTTCTGGCTCCTGGCTTCGAATTGGCTCTGCTCTGGCTGTTGCAACCACTTGGGGGGTGAACTAGTGGATGGAAGATCTTCCTTTCTGTTCTCTTCTTTGTGAATCTGCCTTTCCTACAACAAACAAATAACTCTTTTTAAAGAACAGCAGTTTGATAGACGAGTTAATAGCAATAAAGGAAGTGCTAATAAAATAAATATTAATCTAAAATTTAGTATTCAGATCAACCAGTATTTAAAAATGAGGACAAAAAAAGAAGTGATATTCTGGCAAAAAAGAAAAAAGAACTAAGGGTGTGTAAAGAAATAAGTAAGTGTAGAAAAATCTAAAGAAATAATGCCAGCCTAAAACAAAACTCTTAATGACTAATTTAAGGGGATACAAAAACAATGGATAATCAAAATACTGGAAAATGATATGAAAGAAATAAAGCAAGTAGTTGCTCTAAAGCAGTCTAATACTTTGTATCATTCAGGAGGGTAGACCATGCTGATTAATGTTTCACTGTGAAGGATGCTTATTAAATACCTAATGGTAATGAGTAAAAAGAAATAAAACACAAGCATTCCATGAGAGCTCTGGTACATGTCCTAGCTGCTCCACTTCCTATCAAGCTCCCTGCTTTTGTGGACCAGGAAAGAAGTAGCAGTAGAGCATGACCTAAATTCTTGGAGCCCGTACCCAGGTTGGAGACCCAGAAGAAACTCCTGGCTCCAGATCGACACAGCTCTGGCCATTGCAGCCACTTGGGAAGTGAACCAGTGAATGGATGACCTGTCTCCATCTCTCTTTCTCTGTAAATCTGTCTTTCATATAAAAATATGTAAATCTTTTAAAAAGCAACATACAGTGATGTTTATGGTAGCACTAACTGCTTTAAGAAATCAGAAGTGATCATTTTCAGAGAATGAATGGAATTAAAAACTGGTTTCAATGTTATCCCATAAATGTGCCAGTTCCAATACCCCTAGAAAAGCAACAGAAAACAGCGTATGCATTTCGGCTCCAGCACCCATGTTGGAGATCCAGGTGAAGCCTGGGCTCATGGCTCCAGCCTAGCTCAACCCCAGACCTAAGGCCATTCGCAGAGTGAACTAGTGGTTGGGTTCACTCTTTTCTCTCTCTCTCTCTCTCTCTCTCTCTCTCTCTTTCTCTCTCTCTCTCTCCGCCCCCTCTCTCCTCTTTTTTCTCTCTCTCTCTCTCTCTCTCTCCATCTCCTCTCTCTATATCCTCTCTCTGTGGTACTCTAGCTTTCAAATAAGCAAAATTATTTTTTAAAAAATAAAATAAATTCATCACACAGTAAATCACAAGAGAATGGCTAAAATTAGTAAACCACAGATATTTGGATTACCAAGAAAACTTCATAAACAACCTTTATTGCTAAAACAAAACTTTTAAAACATATATATAGGGGGCCCAGCATGATGGTTCAATGACTAAGTCCTTACCTTGCAAATACCGGGATCCCATATACACACCAGTTCTTGTCCTGGCTGCTCCACTTCCCTTCCAGCTCCATGCTTGTAACCTGGGAAAGCAGTAGAGGACGGCCCAAACCTTGGGTCCCTGCACCCATGTGGGAGATCTATAGGAAGCCCCTGGCTCCTAGCTTCAGATCAGCTAGGCTCTGGCCACTTGGGGAGTGAATCAGCAGATGAAAGATATTGTCTGTCTCTCCTTCTCTCCATAAATCTGATCCACCTTTCCAATAAAATAATAAGTAAGTCTTTATATATGCATGCCATTTACTGTTGAAACATACAAAATATGTTTATGGTTACATAGCAAACAGTATTTGTGAATTCAGAGGAAGAATATTCACTAATCATCCTATTGAAAACTGTCATGGAGCAAGGGAGGAAAATGAAGGTGATAGACAGCTTTGGTTGTCTCTGCTAAACATGGATCAGCAGTTCTAACATCATCTATGAATCCCAGATTCACATATCTGGTTACTTAACCTTTATTTACTCCTGGAAATCTATCTAAACAAAATAGCTAAAATCTAACTTTAGATTCCATCTCTGGCATTTGTAACTCCTACAGTAATTCTCATGTTACTACAAGGGACTTTCAGCTTGATTTGTCTCTTTCTAAGACTTTAATTGCAGTCCACCAGAAACTTCAATCCTCTCTAACACTGAAAGCTGTCTCAAATACAACCTCGTTCTACCATCAGTATTTGCTGATATACTTGAGGAGGAGATGCAGAGAACAAAGGAATCAGGGATGGCCTTGAAATTATTATTGAAATAATGTAATTGTTCATTGAAATGCTATTAGTTGACCTAAGTTCTTATTAATTCTGCTAATGGAAGGAATAGCTTTGTTTGTTTGTTTTTTGTTTGTTTGTTTTTAACAAAATCAGGCAGAGAAACAGTTTTAATGGAAAAAGGTTCCTAAAAAATAGAAGAGAATGTAATACTAAAAGAATTAATTCTGAGGAAGAGAAAATAATCTTTATTCTGTGCAGGAAGGAAGGCGTTAAGATGCATAAAAGTATGCAAGTAAGAATTTGAGGATTTCAGAGAATGAGATTTAAAAATGAAAGCATCATAGAGATTCACAGAAGACAGTCACTGAAGTTTGGAACAGTCACACATGTCATTATTATACTATAATAATCAGTCAGCAATTTGGAGAGTCTGGAGAAGCTACCATGGGGCAATCATTTGCTATAGTGGTGAAGTCGCTATTTTTCATGCCTACGTGCCTTGTCACAGTGCCTGGTTCAAGTCCTAGCATTCTGCTGCAGATTCCAGCTTCCTGTTTATGCATACCCCAGGAGACCAAGTGAGTGCTCAAGTCTGTAGGTTCTTGTCTTCCATAGAGACAACACAAATGGAGTCCTTGGATGCCTGGTCTAGCCCTAGTTGTTGCAGGCAATTGGTGTGCATGAGATAACAGATGGAAGATATCTGTCTTCCCCCTTTCTTTCTACACTTCAATTATGGTAACATATTTTTTAAAGTTAGAGAAATGTAAAAAGGAGATGTTAGCAACCACATATACACAGAACAGTTTTAATTCCTTTATCCTATAAGAAGGCTGGAATGGTTTGAAGGCTAAATGCTAAAACAGGGAGCTTCCTTAGAAAATATCCATTAGTTCTTACAGATTTACAAAAGTAACCTTTTGGCCAATGAGAATTGAAGTAAAACTTTTTTGCCCTTCCATATTATGAAAACAGTACTGGAGTAGGTAGATTAAGGAATCAGTGATGCTGTGTGATTGTATCAAAGAAAGTTATCTGATCCAGAAGAACCCCTGCACTTCTACTGGGAGAAATTCATATCAACAGACCAAATCATGTCTTAGGGAAATCCTTTGATTTTTTTCAGAGAAAGGGAAAATGAAAGCTTAGCTATCACTAGAGTCCTGGAAGGAATTTATTCATTACATTTCTTAGACCATGGATTAGCTTTGCTGTGGAGAGACACCCTTTCTTTGCTAGGCATGTTTGCCTACATCAAAGAATGTGGTCATACAACTTCAGGAATGCCATATCAGTACAGACAGATCCCAAGGCACCAAGTCCATCAGCCCCTTCCTGTATGCCATATAGAGCTCTCTTTATATTTAAAATTCTGGAGTTAAAAAAAAGTCTGTATTTGGAAAATCCTTCCTTTAAGGAAGCAGTACATTTAGTCTCCATGTAAGGAGATTCCAAGGTCTTGCAATCCACACAAAAAGATAAGCTGTCTGTATCACTTGTGCTTCTAAGTCATATATAACAGACAAATTGTATACTTGCAATATGCTTAAATTTATGAATTTTCTTTTCTTATGCAGTAAGAATTCTGGAGGCAGCTATGAAAGACTGCTGTGGCAGTTTGATGATATATCATCAGCATTCAAGCTCTTTGGGCTGCAGAAAGAGGGCAGAGTGTTCCAAAGCTCGCATCTCCATTGAGTTCTGTTCCATTGAGTAAGCCAAGTAAGTTTTACTGAGCCTCAACTAATAAAACCTCTACCTATATATCCTTGGCCAGAATTGGATCACAAAGTCAATCAGAGCTGCAAGGGGACCTAAGAGTTGATTGTTTTCAGTTAGAGATTTTACTATTTACTACCCTGAATTAAGCAGGAATTCTACAGCTGGAGAGGAAGAGGATGAGGGAGAAGGAGCAGGAGAAGAAGAGGAAGAGGAAAAGGAACAGGAGGAGGAGAAGGAGGAGGAAGAAGAAGAAGAAGAATTATTTAAAAATAAGCAGTGAAGAAGGAGGTCTTACAACTTCATAAGGTAGGATAAAAGAAAAATCTGAGAAATACACCAGAATCATTTAAGAGTGTTGATATCTGGACTTGAGGGAAGGAACTCAGAAAATTATGTAAATAAATACATTGGCTAAAATTTATTACAAGAATATTTTTGAATTAGTGATTTAAAAATAATTTATTTTTAAAATTAAAATATTAAAAGCAAGCCAATAGATGACAAAAATAAAAACAATACTCTGTGTTGGTGCAGCCAGCTAACAGATTGTGGTGGTCATATCAAAGCTTGAGAACACAGTTAGATCTCATCTCACATAAGCCAGATGAAATATCCAATGTGATACACAATCTTTTATCAGCCCATCTGGGTTTGCAAAATATAGATGTATTTCTTGAGTTACACATGGACTGAAATGTTTGAAGTTGGATTCATTTTATTCAACTCTGGTTCTCAGCTAATATGTCTTAGACTTTTTCTGCTAAGGAAATTGACATGTTGGCAACAAAGCAGTTTCAGATTGGGTAATTACATCATTTTCCAGTATCATCGTGCACCCTCTGTCGCATGCTTAAACATTACTTTACAACTCCAGAGTTCCTTCTCATCCACTCAAATGTATGGCATAGCATCAAATAATGAGAAAAATTGAGCTCAGAAAGAGAAAGTAATCTTCTTATTACAAAATTTGTAGGTGAGAGACCTTGGAGCAAAGGACAAGTACAACCCCAGCTCTTGATTATTAATTTATTTGCAATTTCTGGCTAACTTTTTGAGAAAGGCATATTTAGCCAAAGAACAATTACTTAACTACCTTTTTTTTTACTGTGAGTTTGATTTCTGCAAGCTATACTCCTAATGTGTGTCACAAAACATTAAAGAACGAAACTTTAAGAAGAAACCATTATAGCTCCTTTAAAACCCCTCATTTTTCTTCCTGGAGCCTGGGGACTAACTGGACTGGTATGTCTGAATAAAGACTGCCTTTATTGTATTTCATATGAGAATATATTCTCCACTTACCACATCCTCCTTATTTTTACAGAGCTTTTTAGAGGCTACAGTGACAGACATTTAGTGTCACTACTAATTAAGACACTGCTGGTTAAGATACTCACATCCTACATCAGAGTGCCTGGGTTTGCTATCCTACTCTCATTCCTGACACCAACTTCCTATTAATGAAGTTCACAGGAAGCAGTAGTAATAACTTAAGTAGTTGCATCCTTATTACTCAGGTGGCAGACTACCTGGATTCAGTTCCTGGCTCCTGCGTTTGACCTGGCTCAGCCGTGGTCATGGCAGATATTTGAAGAGTGAACCAATAGACAGGTGGATAAGGGAGTTCCTTCTCTTTCTCTCTCTTAGTTCTTCTCTCTCGCTCTCCTCCCATGCCTCTCTTTCTCTCAAATAAATCAATAACTTAAAAGAATAGCTATAATATCAACAGCTACAACAATGCAAATATAACTTAAACAATATAGCTAAAAGGTATCAATTTTATGTAATTAATGAAAGATCTAAAAGTAAACACAAAAATGTAAATATAATAGATCAGACCATAACATGAGATATCCTAGGCTATAATACCCACACATTTTGCAAATGTTTCTGTTCTGGAGGTATCATTTGAAAGGAGACTAGAGAAAGGATGAATCCTATCAAGAACATTCAAGCAAAAATAATGGACTATTTTCAGTGTGCCTAACCTGAACGTAACTAGAGAATACTTTTATAATTAATGAGCCATTGAGGTCTAAAGACAAGATTCCCCTTGTAGAGTAGTATTTGCAAAAGCTACAAGCTCTCTGATATCTTATTTATATTTTCCTCTATACACACAATAAATAAATTTCTATTTTGACTACTTATCAGCGTGAGAAGCAAAAACAGATCATTAAGGTTCAGATAATGGAAAATGAAAATGAATAATAAGCAAAGTCTTTGGGGGACAAAAAGCAGTCTGCCGGAAACAGAATTCTGAAGAAGTTGCTGAGGCTGTGTGTGATATATTAAAAAGATACAGTCCAACTGATTTTGTCAGTTATTCCTTAGTCAAATCTCAACATTCCTCTTGGAAGCTGCTAGAACAAACACCTTATCAACAAAAGAAAACTTAACCTCTGTACCTATTTAACTTGTGAAAAGGCACAGCATTTGCTTGTGGAAGAAAATCTCATTTTATCATTGTTTCTTGAGTATTTTTGTAGAAATTACACAGGAGAGATTGAATTTAGATTAAAAGACAAAGTATGCTAAATTCTTAACTTTCCAGGTCCGATCTCTGTGAAGTAAAATCATACATTGTTTTTCTGCCCTTCCATATCTAGGAAACTTCTTCCTTGTGTCCTTCATATCCTGAGTCACAAACTGGCTGCCCACATGTTAGATGGGTCACGAGTATGTTTTGTTTAAATTCAAAGAGTATATTGTTGCTTTTTTCTCTCAATTAGTTGTCAGGCATGGAGCAACCTGGGCGAATCACATAAAAATCAAGGTCTCTGTCTTTTCTCAAAGGCTGGGAAACCTGGCAATTCTGAACATTCCCTCATACATGTAGAGACTGCTGTGTAAGCTTTTGGATCATTCTCAATGCTTCCCAGTGTCACACAAAGACCAGTATTCTTGATTTCATCTAACTAGCTCCTGTTGCCATGTGCATTTGTAATCCTGATTTTGACATGAAAGGACATAAGTTTGCTGGTCCCTTGACTAGAATATGTTATCTGTCCTTGGCTCTAGTCCTCTGTAACCCTCTTGGTGTGAACAAGAGCAGAAACAGGGGGCAAGGCTCTGAGAACGTTTAGGAATGTAGTTCGGAGGAATAAGTATACTGAAGAATTCCTACAACATTTCTTAATATCTTTTTCAATAAATAAAAGTTGTGTTTGGGGGAATCAAGGACATGTGCCTCAACACTCTTTGTCAATATCTTTGCTTGTTGCCATGGTATATCTTTTATTTTCTGAGTTGAGCAGATTAGCCAAAAATAAATAAACAAATAAAAATTTAAAAAATGTTTTCATTTCAGAAGCAGAGTAAAAGAGAGTGCCTCCCTCCATCTCCCTGCTTGTGGCCTGGGAAAGCCTTAGGATCCTATACCTGTGTGGGAGACCTGGAGGAGGCTTCTGGCTCCTGGCTTCGGATTGGCTCAGCTCCAGCCATTGCGGCCACTTGAGGAGTGAATCATTGGTTGGAAGATCTTCCTCTCTGTCTCTCCTCCTCTCTATATATCTGACTTTCCAATAAAAATAAAATAAAGCGTTTTTAATAAAGGGAGAGTGCCTTCCCCTACCCCATCTACTGCTTCACTCCGTAAATACCTGCAATGGCTAGAACTGGGCCAAGTTGAAGGCAAGATCTTAGAACTCCATCCTGGTGTATTCTATATAAACATACAGAATTCCAGCAACTAAGGTTGGAGGATTAGTGTGCTGTGCCACCAATTTGGCCTCAGTAAACTTGTATTATAACTTCATTGTCTAAGAACTTTTTAAAGCACCCTTATTGTGGTTTTTTGATCATTTTAAAAAAGAGATGAATGTTGCTAATAATCCAAAGCTCAAGTAAATGAAATATTTCTTGAGCTTTGGATTAATACATTCATTTTTCCAAAATTTTGTATTTTCAATTTCTAAAGTAAAAATAATTCATTGAATTTTATCTCTTCATTACTTCAGACCAGACATATAGAAACAGGTCAAACTTACAAGGAAATATATTTTAGTCACAATTTTAGAAGTAAGCTTTTGACAAATTATGCATATGTAGAATGGTTTTGCTTCATGAGCGTGTGGCTCTCTCATCACTAAAACTGCTTCAGCAAGTACTATGTAACTCCTTACTAGAATAGCATATAAGCATAATTCAGGCATTCTGCACAGGATGACGACCAAAAACTAGAACTGTAAGATCTCTTGAGATGGTCATTCTGTGAATCTATGTTTTCAGGTTAACATCAAAATCACTTTATTTTTCTGAATCCCACTCCAACTAACCAAAATGGAACCCTTTCTAGAAGTAAATAAGGAAGAACTGAAATAACTTCATATATGTAACTGATCACAAATTCCAGAGTTGATAAGCACAGAGTGATCAACATTACAATACATTGAACCTGGAGTGATCAACATTACAATACATTGAACTTCTTGTTGTCTTTTGAGTATGTACTGCAAGCTATCACAAAAGACAGACTGTTTTGGAATGAGACACTTGAACAGTAATTTATTATGTATGTTGCTTAACAGAGACCAAGAGAGAACTGTACTATACAAAGATAATGCCTCCAGCACATATGATATATTGAGATTTCTCTTATATTGCATTATACTATAATTGGTATACTTTGCAATTTTGTAAAGGTAACAGTATGCACAAACCCTAGTAATTGTCAACATATGTTTACCAAGTAGTGCTATAGTTGGGTAAGTTTTCAATATGAACTGATTTTGACTCCTAAAATTAGGCAGATGAGATGCACAGACATTACAAGTTGGGGAGGAAAAACATATGCTTTTTTTATTTTTAGTACCAGTGATGACTGCAAACCAAAGAAAAAGAATTAGAGATAGGGGAAATAAGAAAGTAAGATATTCCCCTGAAATGTGAGTAAGTAATATCTTGTAAAAATGTGACTAGCCGCTTGGGAAAGTAAATAAGGGTTTATGTGTAAGTGGGTGATTTTTAAAGTTTGGGACATCAAAAGCTCCAATTAAGATGACATCAAAGGAGCCAAGGCAGAAATGTGATATTAATTAACTTAAATGGAAACATAACTAACTGAACTTTATCCTATTTGAAAATGTGATAAGCCGCATAATTCACGCTGGAGAGAGATTAGATGAATAGAAGTGTCAGCTAGGTGATGCTCAGAGCAGTGTGCAGCTCAGAGCTGTGAGCAGTGCTCATTCAAATATGTTCCAGGTCCTGGTGTTTTCTGTGGCACTGCCCCTACCTGTTGACAAGCTGGCTTGACTACAGAAGGACCACCTGGATCTGTGTGGTGAGCTTTCTAGTTTTCTTGGTGATCCTAATTCTTACAGAAAATAAACTTCCTGGTTTCTAATAATCACTTCTGCTACCTCTCTCCATGTTAAACAGGAAACACCTTCTGGTAATGTGCAGACAGAATCAGATTTCTAATGGCTGATCTCTAGATCATAGTGAATTTATTGATGTAAAAAATGACATGTGAAGGCTCTTAAAATTCAGTGAGTACTTCCTTTCCCATATGATAGAAGAAAGTGATGACAACTAAATTGGTAAGTATGACCTTAATTACATTCCTTTCATTGCCTTAGAATATTTCCCACCCATTCTTGAAAATGTGCTTACTTTGTAATTATTCAGTTTGAGAAAAAAAATCTGCATGTGATCAATTGAATTGGAAATAAAACACTGATTCCCTTTTCAGTGCTTTCTGAAGTTTTCTTTTGGATGAAGGAAGAGAGTGATTTTTTTTTTATTTTCTAAAAGGTCAGAATTATTTTGAGAAGAAAAATTTGTAGAAGAGGAAATAGTCTTCTTTTGAAACTGCAAGAATCAACTGTATTTTGCCTGTTTCAATAGCTAATACTTAAAAGAGAAGGAAAGACTGAAAAAAAAAATCACAGAATAAGAGAACAATATCACTGTAGTAACTAGAAAGACCAAAAGATTCATCTGTTGCAGGGTGACATTTCAAATTTCCAGGACCCTAAAACAAGGTTGACTTCTACTAATAGTTGAAATAAGAAAATACCTTCAGCAATGAATATAATGGTGAAAGTGCTATTTCATAGTTGCATGTGTATTGTACAATGATATCTATCCTGTTTGGAAGCAATTTCTGCTGTAAATCTAGTATCCTTTATAGAACTGAAAACAAGAGGATTAAAAAAAAGTGAATTGTTTCACTCATTGGAAAGTACATGCCCTAAAAGTCATGCCTTCAGAACCTCTGTTTGCACAATTCTTACAACCTTAGTTACAGACTTTAGCGATTAGAGTCGTATATTAGCATGAGAGAAGAAATGTAGATCCAGGAAGTCACACTGCGTAAGAAGTGACAGATGATAGAACAGGAGGAGAGAGAATATAGAAGTGGCAGATGTAACGATCATTTCTCTCCACAATGAGGAAAAAAAAAACTGTTCTTATCATAAGCCAGCTATGACTGGAAAGAATATGGATACACATTCCACAGGATATCACAACATTCCATCAAAACACAATCTCAGTGCTAATAATGATAGCCCTGAGTCATGAACAAAGATAACCTAAATAAAGGGTTGTGTCCTTTTAAAGTTAATACTGTACTCAGGAAAAAGAAGGAACAAACCTCAGTTTTTGATTCACATGATAGAATTTCAATGTGAACAGATTTGTGAACAAAGATTTATTAAATCAGAAAATCTGCTGCAGTGTTCTGAAGGGTCATTTGTGTCGTTTGTGAGGGTCAAGTTTTTAAAACACATTTTTTGAGGAGAAGAAAAAGGAATAGCAGCTAACAATCAACTAGATCGTGGGAACAAAGCTCATCAAAGGACTGGGGTCTGTTATCTTGTCTATCTTGTCTAGTTTGCTCAAAGCAAGGAGCCATCAGAAAGGATGCATTTGGAAACTTTTTTCTGTTCTCATGATAAGCTGAATGCTCCGACACTGTGTCCTTGCTTTCTCATGATAACACTGGAAACCCACGGGAGTGGGGACTGGCACTGTAATCTGGCCAAAGGCAGTTTATGGGAAGAGAAAGGCACTTTGCACCCTGTAAAAGGGACTTCACTACCTGCTTGTTATTCTCCTGATAACACTGGAAACCCAGAAGTGAACCAAGCACTTTGCACCCTCTAAAAGAGACTTCCTTTTTCTTTATTCTAATGGATACTTCCACTCCTGCCTGTTAGTTGCTATTCTTTGGAAAAAAACTAGAATATCCTATGAAGTGTTATTTTACCTCTCAAAGTCAGCTTATAGAGAGAAGCAAAAATATTGTAAACATTCAAAGAAATGCTTCCTTTTCTCATTCCACCAGGGACCTGACCCTATCTGCCCATTAACCCATCTAACTCCTTACAACAGGAAAATGAGCCACATTACTAAAACAGCTGCTAAAAATATTTTAGAAGAGACTAGCACGGTGGTGTAGTAGGCTAATGCTTTCCTGCGGTACCAGCATCCCATATGGATATCGGTTCTGGTCCCAACTGTTCCACTTCTGATTCAGCTCCCTGTTTGTGGAAAGCAGTGGAGGATGGCCCAAAGCCTTGAGACCCTGCACTCATCCACACAGGAGACCTGGAAAAAACTCCTGGCTTTCGGATTAGCTTAGCTTTGACCTTTGTGGCCATTTGCGGAGTGAATCAGCATTATGGAAGATCTTTCTCTGCCACTCCTCCTCCCTGCAAATCTGCCTTTCCAATAAAATAAATTAATCTTTCAAAAATAAATCTTAAATATATTTTAGAAGGACTTTTAAAAGAATATACATAGCATAGAAGGTAAATTCAACTTCTTGTCAACTTACCACAATTATATCTAAGACTAATGATGCCACAGCTCAAGGCACCTGCATAGGTTGCATTGTATCTAGGCAAGTGTTGCACTGCTGGGAGAAAAACAGTGGGCAGTCTGGGCCTGGTTAATGCCAAATATGTGTTAATTATACCAGAATGCCAGCATAGTTCCCTATTTTTTAAGATATGTGTGGGGCAAATGCTGGGACACCAACAGACAGGGTCTGGGAACCAATGTGCAAATGTGTGCTGGCCCTGAGCAGATAGGCTGGCCTGGCATACCACCAGAGGACTGGGCATGGGGGGCAGTTGATTGCTCAGGGAGGCAGGTCTAGAGATGTGTGGGAGGCATGACTTCTGAGGGAGAATATGACAGGTGAGGAATCACTTTAGGAGGACTTCCACAACCTGGTTACTGCACTTGCAGGTAAGACAGAAGATAATTTGGGAGCCATACCAATACATCCACCCATGTGGGAGACCTGACGTGCCCCCTCCACACACACACTGGATAACTGAACTCAGAACTCCAACCACAGTGAAAAATCACAGGATTGTAGAGTGCATGGGTCTCCAGAACAGGGTCTCCATGGTTGCTGATGCCTATGCAGTTGACGGTATGCCAAGATGCTCATGGGGGAATGACAACTGGTACATTGAGGCCTGGGGAGAGCATCTAGTACCATGGAGGACCAGACAAATTGGACAGCCCTCCTGGACAAGTGTCTGGGTGCAGGCTCTAAGGCTGACTATAACAACCAGTGTGCCTCGAAAGGATTCCCTCAGCCTTGGGCCAATGAAATGAACAGCATCTCAGAACCATCAAAACCACTTAAGCAGTATCCTTAGTACTTACTACATACTGTGGATCTTGAGATGACATTGGGTGGCCTTCCCACATTCCCATGTTCTGATGCAGTTGGGTGGCTGGGAGCAACCCTTCCACTTCTCTCTCTACTTTCCCCAGACACCAAAATGAAAAAGGAGGTTGGAGGAAGTTGTCTTATCCATTTTCTCCCATTCTTCAACCCTCCCCACCCTAATTGGTGGTCCACATGGGCATTCATCCCACTCAATTATGTAAAAATAATAAAAAATAAATGAATTTTTTTATTAAAAAGACTAATGACAATCAATTTCTTTTGGAGAAAAGACTCTGAATCAAAGTGAAAATATGCTGTATTATGTCATAGTTATCTGCCTTGACAAATACGTTTCAGGAAGTCAAAGGTTCCATGCCATAAGTTTTCAAATATGAATTCCATGTATATACTCAGAAACAATAACAGTGGTGAATGGGGCAGGGACACAAGTCTGGCTCCTCTGCTTCATTAGAATTCCCAAGTGCAGTTTCTCCCAAGCCCTTTGCACTGGATTTCAATAGACCATTTTGCATTTGATAGCTATCTGATAAGATCAGGAAGCCAAGAGCCCAAAATTATGATGTTTGAAAGTGCCTGCAAAAAGCTATTGTAGTCCACCTTCCCCGCTTCCCCATTTCTCTGAACTCTCCCACCCCTCAGAATATTCTAAAACCCTAAAATTATAAAAGAATAGCTGGGTGTTTCTTCTATCCACACATTGATAGCTGGTCACTTCTCTAGATTTATTTTTGTGATATTAAATCCAGTCTGGCTGTGAGTCCCTTCCCTGTCTCTTCTTTGTTTTGTGTTCCTAACAGGGGGATGACATTTCTTGGTTTTCATTTTTGTTTACTGGATTTCCAAGTTAGGATTTATTTGAAATACAAATGGCCTAATTTATCCAATACATACTAACAGCTTTATGGACTTAAGAATGGAAAAAGCACAAATTGGCAAATTTTGAAGAATACAACTTGATTAGTTCTGACATATGTACACTTGTGAAATCAGTAACACAATCAAAGAGTAGATCTATCACTGTTAAAATTGTATGTGTGGCAATTTGTAAAGATTACCCTTCAAACACTCTCAATTCAAGTCATTCTGTGACTATAGATTTCTTTGCAGTTTTTAGACTTATGTATACTGAATCAAAAGTTGCATACTCTTAGTTTTCTGGCTTCTGGTACTCCTCAGAAGTTTTTAAAGTTAATTCAAGCAGCCATCAATCTTCATTCTGTCACCATGGATTAATTTGCATTTGGGGGGATTTCATATGAATGTGTTCTTAGTTTTCTGGCTTCCAGCATTCTGCAAAATTAATTTGAGGTTAACTCCACTTATGACATGTATCAATTGTTCACTTATTTCTGTTGGCAAATAGTATTCATATTCTGACCATACCATAATTTGTTTAACCATCCACCTCTTGAAGGGCATTGGAGTTGTTTTCAGATTAATTGCATTACAGGTGAAAGTCCTATGAGCATTTGTATGCAAATACCTGAATAGAGAGGTCTTTTTCTCTTGTTTTAAATGCTTACAAGTGGTACACCTATATAATGACAGATGAATAGGGTTTATATATATATATATAGGAAAGGTATATATATATATATATATATAGGAAATATATATATATAGGAAAGGTAGATACATAAAGAGAAGAGACAGAGAGGAATATCTGTCCACTGATTCATTCCCGAAGTGGCCACAATGAGCCAGGAGCTTCTTCTGCATCTCCCATGTGGGTGCAGGGTTCCAAATCTTTGGGGCATCCTATACTGCTTTATCAGGCCACAATCAAGGAGATGAATGGGAACTGAAGCAGCTGGGATACGAACCAGAGCCCATATGAGATCCCAGCAGATGCAAAGCAAGGATAGCATAGTTACTGTCTATAGAATATAGACCAAAAAAATTGGGGAGGGAGTAACTCAAGAAATGATTGCAAATTTTATGGACTATTTTTACTCATTATGGAGTATAAGTCATTAATCAAGGGTAATAATCTATGGCTTAAAGATGGACTCATATTCTGTAATTTTGGTTAATTCATGTTCATCATCAAGATGAGTTAAGATATCTAAGTCAATACTCAAGTTAAGCAAAACTCTCAAGTGTCTGACTCTTACAACTAATTAATTCTTTATATTTGGCCTCTCCTTCTGTCCCTGAGGCATTGTTACATCAAATATGTATGAAGGACTGGTTTATATGGGGCATTAAATGTGACATCCTATTCCTGCATTTGAGCACAAAATCTACCGAGAGAGATTTAATTATGAGAATGTTGACTCTGTTTACATACCTAAGTGCCATTACAGAGGTATACATTGCAAGCCATAAAAGGACAAAAATACAGTAAAAATCAACTATTCCCTGTAGATTGTTAAGATAAAAGTTAATTTAAAAGGTAATGTTTAAGCAAGAAAGAAAAAGGGAAATTCTGGGCAAAGGGAAAAGCACAAACATACAAAAGCCCTACTTATATGTTGAAATTGGTGTGGGGAGAGAGTAGAGACAATAAAATAGCATGACAAAATACTTAGCATGGCAAGGTGTTACCACTAAAGATTTTCAAGCAGAGTCACAACAATTGTATTTGAATTTTTCAAAGGTTATTGTGGCTTCAAGATAGAGATTGAAATAAAGGAAACAATTTTGCTTTCAAATATGATACATAGGAAATGTGTGCAGGATGTCAGGGAGTGTTGCATAGTACACACACAGATGTATGGATGTAGGGCTTAGTAGAAATTAGGTTTTTGGGGACTAAGATTCTACACATTCAAACAAGTAGATGGGATTATCCTGGAGGATATGTATATAACAAGAGAAATAATGAGAATAATAACTTGGAAAGCAACAATATTGAGGTGTTGGGTAGGCAGAAAGGAACCAGAAAATTTGAAAAAAGATTAATGTGTGAGGTAGAATTAAGAAACAACTGTGTGCTTAAGTCAAAATGAACAGGTATGGTATGCGGCTGTGTGTTTATTTCATTATAGTTGAAAGAAACACCAGGACTAAATGCTGCAGAAACTCACAATGAGAAACAGATTTCTGAATTTGGTAGTTTCAGTGAAAAGCTAGCGACAGCACACTGAAGAGGGTTAAGCGTGAGAAAATGCATGTACATATTTCTTTTTTCTCTGTTCTGTTCTTATTATTTTCTATGATAGTTTTGTAAGTATAGGACTTCCACATTTTCCTTCCCTTTCCCCGTTCCCCATCAACGCCCCCCAATATTCTCTTGTATTATAACAATAATACAGTCCTTCAGCTGCTATCAGAAGTCCAATATTTCCGTTATTACATTTATCATGACATGGTGCATATAGGCACTGGAAGAAAATGAAGTATCAGATGGTCAAGATATATTTAACCTCTACTACTGAATGAAAGAAGAGCCTTTGATGAAACCTGCTTGCTTCTTGAACAGAGGTTGAATCTGGAAGGCACAGTCTATGGCTATACCAGCCTGAATGCACCCAATCTTGTCTGAACTTAAAGCCAGGGGTGTGGTGCCTGGCATACAAGAAGTAAGAAGATAAAAGGAAAGGGGGGAGGAAAGAAAGGAATCTTGAAATGGTAGTTTAAAGAATGGATTAGAATTTTTTTCTTAATCTGACATTTTTTTTAAAGATCCACTTTTTTTTTTTTTTTTAATTTGAAAGGCAGATTTTACAGAGAGAAGGAGAAACAGATATCCTCCATATGTTGGTTCATGGCCCAAACAGCTGCAACCGCCAGAGCTGAGCATATCCAAAGTCAGGAACCAGGAGCTTCTTTCCAGGTCTCCTATATATATGCAGAGGTCCAAGCACTTGAGCCATCCTCCACTGCTTCCCGAGGTCATAAACAAAAAGCTGGATTTAAAGTGGAGCATCTGGGACTAGAAATGGAGCCTATATGGGATACCCACACAATAGGCAGATGATTAGCCAGATGTGCCATCATGTTGACCCCTTAATCTGAGATTTTTACCAAAAAAACTGATTCATTTTGTTTTATTTTGCCAGTGTGAGCACCAAAGCATTATTTACCTCTTTGAAAATGATGCACAGTATACAAACTTGCAAGAGAAGAAGTAATTCCACACATAAATTATTATTCTATTTATAATTCAAGATCTTAAGAGAAAGCTTGACAAGGCTTTCCTGTGCTGTCTGTACTTAGAATGTGACTTCCTCAGAGAAGTGTTTGATATTATTCCACCTGACACTTGAGTCCTTATTCTCCCCCATGCCACTATCTCCATTGTGGTCCCAAATGCCATTCCTTTATGAATTAGGACTCATTTTGCCTTTACAGATTTTTTATGATGTATTTTTAGATTGCCTGCCTCCTCTGTTTGATAACACACTACATAAGAGGCAACACGACCTTCTAGTCTAATCAATGTACTCTCACTGCTTAGCATGAAGTCTAACATGTAGTAGGCCATCAACAAGTAGCTGCTGAATGAGGAACCAAAACAAAGGCCGACATGATAAAAGAATGTCCTGAACACAGAGCCTTGAACTTTGTGGCTCTCTTCTTGGATGCAAATCCACATAGTAGTCAATCAAAATAAGATAACTCACATCAGCCCCTTATTACAATGTTCTACCCCCAGGATTTGTAATTCTTAGCCCCTTCCAACACTTGAGGAACAGCTGGAAATTTCAACTGCAATATAGAAGCTCCCTTTTAGTTAGTGGAACTTCTTAATTGTTTCCTAAAGACAGTTTTAATATTAATTCCATTATATGGGCACCATAGGATTTCTATCCCCCAAAGCAGGAGGAGGTTCCTGTAATAGTGCAGAGAGAAGTTTAGATAAGAATCTGGGTAATCAAAAATATCGGGAGTGAAAATCAAGATGGCAGAATAGAGTGAGGACACGTTTAAACAGAGAAACATCAGCCAGTGTGAAGCAGAGAGGGCACATTCCAGAAAATAGGAGAGAACAGAGCCACAGCAGAGGGGCAACTGGAGACTGACGGACACAGGAAAGTAGCAGAGACAACAATCTGGTACTGCAGTGTGCCTATACACCAGCAGCATTCAGCAAGTGGCCATCTGAATCGCACCAGTGGCCGGAACAGATTGTGTGGGAACAGAGTGGATATCACAGCCCAAAACCCCACTATAGCCAAATTGAGCACCATATTGTGTAGGGAGGCAATGGCTATGGGACAGGACTGCACATGCACTAAGCTGAGAGTGAACCAATTTGGGGCTCAGTGAATTGCAATGACATGTCATCCTTTAGGTTCCACCTAAAATTGGTCCAGGTAGCCCCCAGATCTAATGGCCAGTAGATCAGGAACTCCACGAGTTTTGCTGGAGTCCAGCTCCAGCTGAGTTTGGAACTCGTGAAGGGTGTGTGGATGAGGTGCAAAGAGGAACGAAATGGACCACAACCCACTGCTAAATCACAAGGACAAATTACCACTTATTCATATCGACCCTGAATGCAATGAAATGTTATAGATTAGTAGGCAGGATTAAAAACACAAAACCCATCTATTTGTTGCCTACAGAAGAAACATCTCACTAACAAAGATGAGTGGAAACTGTATCTCATGCAGTTTGATGATTTTAGCTTCATTTCTTCACAACACATTTTTTCTCATAATTCTTTAATGATTCAGATCATTTCCTTCAAGAAGGTTCTTGATTTCCTTTTTCATTTCTTCAGCAACACATTAGTCATTCAGTAACATGTTATTTAACTTCATGGCATTTTTTATTTCTTTTTTCTTCCTGTTGCTGATTTTGTCTTGTGATTTTTCGTTTAAGGGGTTAAATAGTAACTGTGTAATGGAGATCATAATATCCAGTGGCATGGTGTTTAACTTCATGGCACTGTAAATTTCTGCTTTTCTTCTGTGATTGATTTTGTTGTGACTTTTCATTTGGGGGGTGGGGCTTATAGTGACTATGTAGTGGAGACTGACATGTCCAGATGTGAGGTTATGGTGCAGTGTGCATCTCTACTTCTGGATCAAGGATGGACTCCCAGTGAAACTGATGGATGTGTCATAACAATGGTATGCTGAATTTTCTGCCATTGTCTATGCCTGCAATGATGGACTTATGACTGTGAGGAACTATGCTGTTGTAATGATATGAGAGAATTCAGTGGAATTGTGGGGGGCATCAGGGGAAGGGGGTAGGAGAAATCCCAAAGCCTATGGAACTGTATCATAAAATGATAATAATAATAATAATAATAATAATAACAAATAGAAGAAAATGCTTTTTTTAAAAACAGGAAATAATAGAAGGCATAAAAGCCAGGTGTTTGGGTTCAAATCTAGTGTTATCTACGAAGTTGATAAACCTGAGAAGATACTCAACATGTCTGAGACTCAGTTTACTCCAAAGTGAAATATTGATGCCAATATTGCGTAGTAGCTGGTTTGAAAATACATTTACTATGTAAAGGACAAAGAACCATGTCTGTTATATAACAAGTGCTCAATAAATGCTAGTTGTTGTATTATGTTATCATTCCGTAGTATGATCCATCTTGTTCCAAAATACAGTATTTAAGGTCCAGAGAACATACTATGTAAATCCACATAGGAATGTGATCCATAATCACCATTTTTTTTAAATTCAGGGGTTTCCCAATTAAAGGAAACAAGCTTATAAAAATTTTGCCCTTATTCCCAATCTGGTAAATTTTAAAAACCTAGCTGTGTCTTTTTTCCTTCCTACTCACCTTCAAATGGCATTCAGCCATTCTTAAAGGAAGAATTATGTTCTGATGGATGTCCTACAAGCACTGACAAGCCAAACTGGCAAGTCTCAAGCAAACAAGCTTATGGAGAGGCCACCTACATAGGTTTGTTTAGCTTGAAACCAATTCCTACTATTTACCTACCAAAGAAACACCTATGGGCTTGCCCAAATGTATTTGAATTTATTTAACTTCCAAAAAGATCAAATTTTCAAATGAAAAATAAACATCATTCCTTTTGGATTAGAGTCAATGAAGTACCAATCTGCATGTCAGGCCATGCAGAGGCCCAGGGCCTGAGAAATTGGCCTCAGATGGCTCTTACATTGAAGAGCAGAATATGTAAGTCTAAGCCTTCAGGATTTGAGTGACGAAAGTTTTTAGCATGTAGCCTGGCACATATCAAAAACAGAAGTGCTGAAGAACTGCTTTGCATTCATAACCCAAAGGAAGCTATACATAACAAGGGCTTCTAATATAGCTTTCTTTTTGTATTGCAACCCCAAAGCATGAGCTTTAGGGACCAAAATGTGCTTCCTAATACGAAGATCGATGTTGTTACCTTTTGGATTTCTAACATCAAAGAAGAGTTTTCTAAAGCAAAGAGACAATCGTCATACTTTGTGAATAATACTAAAGAACACATCAGGCTTAGAGTCCAATAGTATGTATTCTTGCTAACTTATTAAATGAAATTAGGGGGAGAGTGTTAGGCACTGTGGTTGGGACACTTCTTGAGATGCCCATCCCCTCATTAGAGTGTTTGGTTTTAATTCCAGTTCTACTCCCAATTCAAGATACCTGGTAATGTTCACTCTAGGAACTAGTAGCTAATAGCTTAGAAACTTAGGTATCTACCACCCACGTGGGAGATTCAGAGTGAATTCCTGGCAACAGGTTTCAGCCTGGCTCAGCCCCAGCTACTGTTCATGTTTTGGGAATGAACAAGTAGAGTGAAGATTTGTTTCCATCTCTGTGTATCTATATATATCTCTCCCTTCCAAAGATTAATTAACTCAAAAATTTAAATGACCTTGTCTCTCTGGTCCAAAGTTTATTTCTCTGCAAACCTACAGTGACTAAAGTTATTCAGCCATACAGGAGTTTTGTGAAGATGGAATTAGATAAAATATGAAAGTGCCTTGACAAGGTATTAGACCCTTCCTCTGTAACTGTTCAATGGTATTGCCATTTAGATTGGAAAAAAAAATGTAGTTAATTCATAACCTTGAGTTAATAATATGCTATTGATGTTATTTATAATTATACTGAAATAGCTGAGAAAACTAGCTTTGTCAAGAGAAGAGGTTCATTGTGGTTTACAGTTCAATAAGTTCACAGTCCAAGAACAGGCAAGCTCCTTTGGTTTAGCATATATCAAGGATGGCAGTTGTAGGCAGAGGAACAATCACACGATTCTAAAGCAAAAGCAGTGTCTGGATCCAAGTCAGCTCCAATTATTGCCCTTTCAAAAAAGCAAATTTTCTAGGAACTTGTCTTCAATCAGCTAAAAATCTCCCACTAAGCCCCATATTCTAATACCGTAAATGGATAAAATTTCCATCTTATTGCTACTATTAAATTACAACCTTGGATTTAAACATCTGCATGAGTTGGAGAGCCAAATCCTGTTCAATCCATGACAATTGTTAATTTTATCACTCTTGTATTTTGAAAGGTTATGCATGGCATCTTCTTTACCTAGAAATATGGCTTTGGCATACTGAAAATCTCCATTAAAACCTCTAAGAAATTCTAGATAAAATAATTATACTACTAAATTCCTAACTGATCAAATGTGAAGGTAAAATATTTACATTTAAGATCTTAAGAAAGCAAGCAGACCAGAGAGGGGAAGAGTGGTGAACATCTAAGCAATATATCTGAAGACTTACTGCCTACCCCTGATAATTTTCTGCTCTCCTTCATAGGCAGTTACCCTAACACATATCACTTAAATGTCTCATTAAGTCTTGGTTTCTGTTTCTCATAGGATCCGAATTGCTATTACATTACATGGAAATTTGTAGCATGCACTAATGCTTAGGCAAGGATAATTACCTTAGATTGTGGGAAGGATTTGAGAAGCAGAATTGGATTACTAGTAAAAAACAAATAAATTGTAGAATCCTCATATGGTATGAATGCAGATTATTGCATAATATATTTGTATTTTAAAAATGTCTATTATCCATTTTTTTCTCTTCCTGTTATAATTTGTCATTCTTGAAATACAAAGTCAGCATTTTGCATGAATTGGCTGAGGAATATTTTGGATTATTAAAGAATTCACATGTAGTGGCCTAGCGGCTAAAGTCCTCACCTTCAACACGCCGGGATCCCATATGGGCGCCAGTTCTAATCCCGGCTGCCCTACTTCCCGTCCAGCTCCCTGCTTGTGGCCTGGGAAAGCAGTTAAGGACGGCCCAAAGCTGTTGTGGTCATTCGGGGAGTGAATCATTAGACAGAAGATCTTTCTGTTTCTCCTCCTCTTTGTATATCTGACTTTGCAATAAAAATAAATAAATCTTTAAAAAATTTTTTTTAAAAATTCACATGTATTACTCCTATAGTTATATATACAAGGATACTTTAAACACTTCACAGAGGATGGGCATTTGGTAATTGCTCCCCAGTTGCCACTAACCTGCATCCTGGGAGGCAGCAACTGATGGCTCAAGTACTAGGATCTCTGCCACTCACTTGATAGATTTGGATTGTATCCCTAGACCTGGTTGTTGGCTACAACTGGAGAGAGAACCAGTGAATGGAAGATTTCTGTCTCTATCTCTGCCTCCCAAACAAAAATTTTCTTGAAGTTCATGCAAAACTGGAATTCAGGGATATGTTAATTTCAGCAAATACTCAATTCATGAATAGGATATTTTCAAAAGAAACAGTTTCATGAACTTTATAGAAAGATCTCTTGCACATAGTACCAGTTATTTTTATTGACTACTAATGTGTGCCAAGCCAAAAATTGTGAACATTATTTTAGAAAAATATTGAATAAATCATATTTATATTTTGAACACAAATAAAATATTAAAGTATTATATATTTTTGTTCAGAAGTGATATTTTGCTTTAAAATTGTATATTAGCTTTGGTTATTTTAGAAGAGAAATAACTATAAAAAAAGAAATTTCCATTTTTTATTTACACTTCTTAGGAACATGCCTAAATTTTGTAAACTTTTAATACAACATGTTCATTTTTAATCCTTCAGATTAGAACTACAAATAGAACACAAATTGTATGAAAATATTGGTTACAATTATGTAATAGTGAGCTTGAGGTAATGAAAGCAAGAGAAGTATATTTCACATGGCAAATATATACTAACATGAATTATGTGTATATTTATTTATTTACTCATGCAAACACCAACATGCTGTAAACAGAAAGTCAGATACGTAAAATAATAAATTTAGTAATTGTGAGCTTACTACCTTTCACCATACGAAAGATTTTGCACATATGTTTGGATTTTCTCCATATGCAGCTATATTCATCAAGGAAAGTGATAGAACATTTTAGTTAACCTTCTGTTAGATTTATGTGCAATTTTTTTCTGAAAAATTTTTACTTCTTTGTAGACATTTGTTCATCTCTGAGCTAGAAGAGAATTCTATAACTTGCCAGTGTGATCAAATTCTTTCAATATGTAACTCTTTTTTTCAGTGCACTTAACCCATATACATTTATTTTTTGTTCATTAAAAAAGTATGAAGACAGCATACAGGCTTCTGTTGGCATACTTGCTCTGGATCCTGTACATTTTCAGGACAGGCCTGGCTTTGAGTGTGGAAGGAGCCAAAATCAGTCATGTCAAGAATGTTATTATTGGAGTCTTCTTCTGTATTCTTTGATCGATGGAGGAAAAGTGGATATTCCTTGATGCAAAGATCAAAAGAGAGCTCCAGGACTGCCTCATTTTGAAGGTAGTGAGCAGCTGGATCTGATAGCTATGGATCTTTAAGCAAGCCCTATCACTAGGCAACACTTCACGCTACTTTCTTTATTTCCAAGTTCAAGGTGGCTCCACTCCGGCTCCTAACTTCACACTGATTTTGTTTTTCCTCTATCTTTCCAAGTACACAAGGATCTGAGTCCCTTTCACCTAGAGAAATCAAATTAACAGTGACTTTGTCAGAATCTACAACTGTAAATCCTTTATGCCTGTAGTTTCACAACCATCTGTCTTTTCCACTGCTGTTCTAAAGAGTATTTTATCCTTTGCAGCATGACCATGCTTTTGTAGTTTTATTTATTTGTTTTTTGTGTGTTATTCATCTGATGTTGTTTAAATGGGAGAAGGGATGATTACATTATAAATCCATGGTGCATTTTTTTTCCTGTAACAATTTTGCTAATAAAAAATGAAGGTTTTACATATTTGTTTTATATTTCTTGCATTGGTTTTTGGTTTAAAGTTTTAGTACTACTTTTATTGTGACAATCTTCCATATTTTTCTTTTACTATAGACTTATTTTCATCTATCTGAATGGCAAATCAACAGAGTAAGACTAAGACTGAGTAATCTTCTTCCATGCATGGGTTCACTACACAAATGTCTGCAACAGTTGGGGCTGGGCTACGCTGAAATCATAAGCCCAAAACTCTATCCGGCTGTCCTACATGGATGATAGGACTTCAAGTACTTGTGCCATCTTGTGCTGGCTTCTCCAGTATATTAGCTGCAAGCTGGATCAGCAGCAGAGTAGATGGGACTCAATCTCTCATTTTGATATGGAAAACAGGTGTCCTAAGCAGCAGCTGAGCCACAACTACCTAGTTTGTAATTTTGAAACTCCCATTGATTTGCAAATTCTCTTTACATAGTAACTGGATTGTCTTGTCTTGTTGTTGTTACAGTTTCGCAAAAATTTTACTCTAGATAATTGTTTGCCATTAAATTTCATTTATTATTTATTTAGTTGGAGAGATATTCCAATTTTTCTGAATCAGAAGTGGCTAAATTACAATATTTCCTTATAATAATTAGCTCAATTCGTATTCTGCAGATTTCACCCATGCAAGTATTCTACTGTGATCTTGTGTCTTAATGTTCTCTTGTAAACATTAAGAAACCTTTGAAAGGTTTTTGATATCTGCATTCCCTTTAACTAATGAAAGTAAACTAAAGAATTTATCAATTTCTACCTGCAGTGCATGTTGAAAAGCTACATAATGTAACTGCATTACTTTGATTCTCTATTTTATGACTAATTGAGGCTACATGCACAAAAACATTTTGCACAACAGCTGGAGAATTAAAATGTTAAACCCCCACTGCTAACTGTTAATTATTTTTTTTTTGATGACAGACCTCAAGTTGTCAAAATGTAAAGGCAATGTACATTACAAACAAAAATCATATTACTGTGAATTAAATTTGCACACATTATTAAAAAAAAGAATCATAATTTACCAAAGAAAACATGGTAGCTTAAATCATTTGTATTTAATTCTTCTCGGTGTAAAGAAGGTACAAATGCTCCCGAGGTTTCCACAAAATGTGCTCTCCACGTGAGAGCACTCACCTGCTGGTTTCCTTCCATGTGGATCCTTCACTGAAAAGAAACATTATATGATTGAAGCAATGACTTCCCATCAGATTGTTAATGCCCTGCTTCATTCTCAGGTTTTCCCTCTTTTTCATGGAGCATAATTTTAAAGAGAATAATATTTGGAATCAGAAATCAAGGATGCAAGACCAAATGGTTTATTTCCAGCTGTGTAATCTACTTACATAATCCCTCCGAGCATTAATACTATCACAAAGCTCTTACAAAAATTACACCGAACAGTATAAGTAAGTCATTAAGCCAAGGAAACAGTAAATACTGCCAAATCGGAATGTACCCATGGAGTTTTAGAAGATAATCATGGCTCTGGCCTAAACACTTTGTTCTTTTCCTCTATACTCATTCATTTACAAGATTTCATGTAGTGCCTCTTCCATGTCTAAGTGCTGTCCAAGAAAGGACCCCAGCTTTCCCAGCAGCCCAACTCATAACAAAATCAACCTGTGTTGTGTAACATTTTGCTTGTTGAAATTTCCCCATTGTGTATGTACACTCATACCCAGTAGTTGATCAAATTTTTGAGGGCAAAAGCCATATTTGCTCTTTGCAAAATTTGCGCCAAGCATAATTCAATGAGTGAAGCACTTCGTAACAAGTAACAGCTTGCATGTCCCTTGCTAAATCAGTATGGCAGCACTCTGTCAATTTTCAAATTTGACTTAACTGAGAGGATAGTCTCATTAATCAACAATAAAGTCATTCTGCTTTTTCATTAGCTTGATTGGTGCAAGTGTGTACTTTTCATGCTGTTACTGTGCAGGGGAAGAACCAGGTGAATCAGAGAGGAAAGGGAGGTTGAAAGCCAACTAACTTATTCAAAGATTGCTGGTGAGCATGAATGAGAAAAAAGGAACAAACTATGGAAGGGAAGTTGAAGCCAAACTCCTATAATGTAATAGCAGGACCCAACCTCTTATCCATCCGCTTAGTCCAAAGCGTCCTTGCCTGTACTCAAGCAAAAGAAATTCAGTGACTTAGGCGGTGAGCCAGCTGGCATTACAAGGTTCTAATCAACAGACTCGAGGAGTCATTTGTTTCTCCAGCAGATAGGAAGTGTGGGGCCCAGCACGGTAGCCTAGTGGCTAAAGTCTTCACCTTGCACTCACCGGGTTCCCATATTGGCACCAACTCCTGTCCCACTGGCCCTGCTTCCCATCCATCTCCCTTTTTGTGGCCTGGGAAAGCAGTCTCTCCTCTTTGTATAGCTGAGTTTCCAATAACAATAAGTAAATAAATAAATCTGAAAAAAAAAAAAAAAACAAGAAGAAGTATGACGGCCACCGTTGCCCTGGGTAAATCACCCAGGGTGATTGTATAGGGTAATTCCCCGTCTGGGTAAGAACATAGCTCAGCTTCAGTTAAGCCCAGAACAGCTGGAACCCACTTGGCCATCATAGCTTCCATAAAGTGCACTGAATCATTGATCATCAAAGCAAGGTCATGAGCTCCACTCACCAACCAGAACTTAAACGTGAGCTGATCATGCATTTCTCAGCCACAATTTCAACCATAAGAACCTTTACCCCAAACTTCTCAAGGAACCCTAGAATTAAGCAATAGCTGTCCAGCTCTTTGCTGTGTGTTTTGCAATAAATGCCTACTTTCTTCCACCACCCTGATGTCAGCGACTGGCTCTCTGTGTGTTGGGAGAGAGGACTTAGACCAGAGCTTCCATAGCAATGCCATCAACTAATTCAGGGTGTTTCAACAACAATATGGAGCATAGGAAAGTTGAAGTTGCTCTACTTTTTTTTTTTTTTTTGAAATAAGTAATAGGGCCTGTGTGATGGCATAGCAATCTAATCCTCTGCCTGTGGCACTGGCATCCCATATGGGAACCAGTTCATGTCCCAGCTGCACTATTTCTAATCCAGATTCCTGCTAATGGCCCAGGAAAGCAACAGAGGACAGTCTAATTCCTTGGGCCTCTGCACCCACATGGGAGACCCAGAAGAAGCTGTTAGTTCCTGGACTCATTCTGGCCCAGCTCTGGCCTTTCTGGCCCTTTAGCAAATAAACCATCAGATGGAAGACTCTCTCTCTCTCTCTCTCTCTCTCTCTCTCTCTCTCTTTCTCCCCCCACCCCCTTTCTCAGTAATTCTATTTTCAAATAAAACACATAAATCCTTTAAAATAATTAAATAAATGACAATACCTTATTCTCATTTACTGGTCTATAATTTTTCTCCATGAAAATTCCTGTCTTGAGCTCTATGTACCCGAGGTAGGCCTTCACCTTGCTGCTTCAACAGCTGCTGCTTTGGCAGCTTCTTTAGCAGCAGGTCAGGGGAGCCTATAACAAGAAGAAATGAAAGAACTGAAAAAGGGGGCAAGGTACAAGCCATATGGGTAAGTTAAGGAGTGAAGGCTAGAAAGATTGAGGAAGAATGAGGCAAACAGAACGTTATGAAAGATAAGAATGTGATTAAAAAGAGGTTTCTTTTGTGAAGAATTTTTCTATTATTATCGGAAAATCAGATTCTAGAGAGGAGAAGAGACAGAGAGAAAGAACTCCAATCCTATTGTTCACTCCCTAAGTGGCCGCAATTGCAGGAGCTGAGCTGATCCAAGGTCAAGAGCCAGAAGCTTCTTCTGGGTCTCCCACGCGAGTGCAGGGTCCCAAGGCTTTGGCCCACCCTCGACTGCTTTCGCAGGCCATAGGCAGTGATCTGTGTGAGAAGTGGAACAGCTTGGACACAAATCGGCGCCCATATGGGATCCCAGCAGATACAAGGATTTAGCTCCTAGGCTATTGCACTGGGCCTAAAAGTATAAGGATTTTAAAGCTCCTTCTTTTTTAAAAGTCCTCAGTGCTCAACATAAATAGCACTATATATTTTTCTAAGATTTATTTATTTTTACTTGAAAAGTAAATTTTATATAGAGAGAAAGGGAGATGGAGAGAAAAAGTCTTCTACCCTCTGGTTCACTCCCCAAACAGCTTCAACAGCCAGAGACCAAAACTGAGCTGCTTCAAAGCTGGGAGCCAAGAGTTTTTGGTTTCCCACGTGGATGCAGGGCCCAAGAACCTGAGCCATCCTCTTCTGCTTTCCCAGGCTGTAAACAGAAAGCTAGATCAGAAGTGGAATGACTGGAACACAAACCAGCACCCATATGGAATGCTACGAAGTGGGCAGAGGATTAGCCTGTTATGCCAAACTCCAGCAGCAGAATTTAATGGGGTAAGAGATCCATCAGAATGGAAGAGCAACTCTCCAGACAATATCTGAGCAATAATGCTTAGTCTACATTGAGACTGGACCATTTAAGGGGCTGTGATCTAGCCCTTCCTGGGGTTTCTTTCTCCCTCCTCCTGCTTCTCCTGGACAGTTTGCTAAGCTGAGTGTGAATTGTATATTATTCCTTCCAAGATCTCTGGCTGATGCTGTCAATCCAGAATGCTCATCTGGCTGGTGGGAGGGCTTCTCCAAGTGTGAAAGAGCCCAGCCTTCCTGAGCCCAGGGTGGTGGCCTAGTGGGCAAAGTTCTCACGTTGTAAGCACCTGGATCTCATACGGGCACCGGTTCCAATCCCGACTACTTCACTCCCAGCCAGCTCCCTGCTTGGAACCTGGGAAAGCAGTAGAGGATGCCCAAAAGCCTTGGGATCCTGCACCACCATGGGAGAAACTCCTCTCTCCTGGCTTCAGATGAGCTCAGCTCCAGCCCTTGAAGCCACTTGGGGCGTGAACCAGCACACGGAAGATCTTTCTCTCTGTCTCTCTTTACAGAAGTCTCTGTAAATCTGTCCAATTAACATAATAATAATTTTTTAAATTAAAACAAAGCACCCTTCCTCCAGGAAGATAGTGAGGCTTTTATTGTTCAGTGTTGTCAGGTAGGTAACCTTTTTGACTCTGAGAAGAGAGGATTTTCTTGAGGATTTTGGTTGGGGAAAGCTACAAAATTATTGGGGCCTGGACAAACTTTATAATGTGAAAATACTGGGCTGCTTTCAAAGTGTGCTTTCCAGGCTGTTACATTCCTCTCCAGAGAGTTCTGTTTTTCTCAGTGCAATCTGTCCCTGTACCATCCACCCCGCCACACACACACAGGTTAATTTCTAATTGCCTTACCTACACTTGATGTTAGCCAAAAGGCCAAGAAGCGATTCTAACTTCCTATCTAATGGTTCAAGGGGACCTATTCTCAGGGTCTGGCCTTATCTTCTTAGATGCTGACAGGTAAAAACCACAGAAGTTCCATGAGGCAGGTGCTGAAACTGACAGATTTTCTTTCCAACACATGTTTTCCTCCTCCACTTGCCAATCCCTTTCCAACCCCTTTGCTCTCTATTTTTCTCTCCAGTCCCACATTTTCCATGCCGTTTTAATGACCTGTTTGTAGAAATTTCTGAAACTGTTAAGGCACCAAAACAAAACCATTGATTTCTCTCTGTCACTCATGGACATGTTCAGAGTTTAAGCTGTGAAAATGTCATGGGGTGAGCTATGCTGGATAAGCATTCTGAAAACTCATTATTAACTTTCAACAACCCAAGCCCAATAGTATGCCCAGAAAAACAAAGATAAGGATGGAGGTGAGAATTCATCACTAAATTCACAATATATAAACTCACGGAGATTGAGTTACCATAAAAAATTCTACATACACTGTGTAAATGTGCACATAATGAAACAGTCAAGAAGTAAAGCTCCAGGAGAAACACACCATAGAGAAGACACCTGGAAAGAAAATGAAGGAGCTAAGGCTGAGACTCTACAGAAGAGTCAAGAGATTGCAAGAAGATTCTGCTCACACCTGCTAAAGGTCAAACCACAGACTCTTTCATCAGCCTTGGGTAAATAACCAAAGTCAGTATACATGCTCTCCATGTCTCAGTTAGTGGTACCGTAAATTAACTTACCAGTTAAGACATATTTGCCACTTAAAGTTTCTTCCCAACCAATCAACTGCCTCTGAAAGCAAAGTTTCACAGAAATATGCCATAGGAAACCTCTCCTACCCTGTGTTTTCCTTATAGGACACTATTCAGGGCTACCCTCATGCTATGTACTGAAATTGAATTTTTTTTAAACAAATAAGTGCTATTTCCTTTAACTTCCATGTGAATCTTATTAAAGTTAATAGTCTATGAACAGTCACCTACATTGAAATCAATTCCTGTAGTCTACTGGAAATAAGACTATTTCAAGGATTATTCTCAAAGCCAGTGTAATGTTTCTGAATCCAAGTTAGATATTTTTCCCTTTATGTCCTAAGAAATCACTTCATTAGCTGATAACAAAGAGCACAGCGTCTAAGCATAACTGAACATTTGCATCAGATAGTTATTGGCTTCATGAGAATTCTGCTCCATATTCAGAAATGTGATGTCACATCACTCATATTTCACAAATGAATTTAAGTGATCCAATAAATGGAAATAAATATCATAGGATTGGAACGTTAAATATATTCTTATCCAGACATAGAATAATAATTATTGTGATCTAGTTTATCAAAATAATCCATAGGGAGAAAAGTGAGAGGTGATCTGTTTCCTCATGCTTAATTTATGGAAAACGTCAAATCAAATGAGCCTAAATAATTCAGGCTATTTAAAATTATGAAGACTTCTAAGAGCACGGAACACTGCGAGGACTATGAATGAAAAACAAAGCTGAGTAAAAATCCTGATAAGTCTATGAGTTAATAATAATTGATAGTAGTGGAGGATTTATCTTGCATTATGCACATTTTGAAGCACTGTATATACCAATGTCATTTCCATCAGCAAAACAGTCTTATGTGGTAGATACCCTTGAGAGCTTTGTGTTGTAGAGAAGGAAATAATACACAGAAAACCTACATGATTCGTATAAGGACATGCAGCAAGACTGTCAAATACTGACCATCGGGTTGCAGAGCCCAAGTAGTCAACTGTTAAACAATAATTCTCATGAGAAGCCTTAGATAGGAGACCGGATAGGAGCATAAATTGTTAGCGAAAAGAATGAGTGCTTGAGACAAGGATAGTCGCAAGAGAAATTCAACAGTTTATGAGGGATGATGTTGCCAAAGAAAAGTTCATATAATTTGAACTGATTAGATGAAGATGTTTCAAAAAATTTGTAGAAAAATCACATTGAAAGATACTGTTTTTATTTTTATCTATATAACATATCTTGAGTTCTGTATGTTAGTTGCCACAAATCAGGAAAACATGATATTAGTCTTTTTGAGACTCATTTGGGACTAATTAGCAAGCAGTCCTTGTTTAGATTCCTGAGGAACAGTGATTTTTTTTTTATTTACCACTTGTTAAATTCTTTAAGAGGAAGAATTATGCTTGCAATTATGAGGTGAATTAGAAGTATGTCATTAACAAAATTAAATGAAAAATAAGAAAAGTAAGATGAAGGATGGGACTGAGGAAGGGAATGAAGGTAGGTAGAAGTGTCACTATGCTCTTAAACATTATATGAAATATATAAAATGTATTCTCTTTATATAAATTTTTCAAAAGTAAAAACGAGTGATTAAGTGGCATCTTAGTGTTGAGTATTCAGGAAGGTCTTTTTCAATGGCATAATATTGAACTGTAAAGCAGCCTCATGGAGAGAAACAAAGCAAGCAATTTGCCTATAGCTGTGTGCTATTGTTTAACACTAATCAGAATATCAAAATGAGAGGCCAGAATTTAGTACAATAGGTAGAACCATTACCCATGACACCAGTATCCCATAGGTCTGCTGGTTCAAGTCCCAGTTGCTATACTTCTGACTCAGCTCCCATGGCCTGGATCAGAAAGATGGTCTAAGTACTTGGTCCACTAGCACCAATGTGGGAGCCAGGAAAAAAGGTCCTGGCTCCTGGTTTAGGAATGGCCTGGGCACAGGAACCATTTGGGGAGTCAGCAGATGGAAGATCTCTTCACGTATCTCTTCTTTCTCTGTAATTCTAACTTTCAAATAAAGAAAAAAAATAAAATTAAAATATTTAAGGGAAAAGATACCTTTTCAGTGCAAAGCTTTAAATTACGCATAATGTTATGCTATCCATTGCTCTGAACTTTTTGAATTCTTAATTTGAAAGGCAGAGACAGAGATCTGATACCAATTTGCACTCAAAATGCTTGCAACAGCCAGAGCTAAACTAAGTCAAAGGCAGGAGACAGGAGTTAACTTAGATCTCCCACGTGGATAATGAGGACCCAAGTACCTGAGCTGCAACCTGTTGCCTCCCAAGTGGCAAATATAATAAGAAACTAGAATTAGAAGCTGACCTAGGACATAAACCCTAGCATTGACATAGGATGTGTCTTAACCTTTGCACCAAACACCTCTGTAAACATTTTAGAGGACCCTTGAATGAATCTATTTCAAAAGTTTTTGCACCAAAATAAACACATCTTCTAGTTTAACTTTCATGAATTGACTGAGGTTTCAATTCTGAATTATTTGGCAGTGATACTAATTTTGTGAAAAACAATTGTAGCTGTTTTATGGTGAAAAATGAATTAAATTTTATATGCATAAAATGGAAATATATTAAAGTTGTATTATGTGTAGGGGCCGGCACAATGGCTAAACTGGCTAATCCTCTGCCTGCAAGCGCCAGCATCCTACATGGGCACCCTTTCATATCCCAGGTGCTCTACTTTCAATTCAGCTCCCTGTTTACAACCTGGTCCAAATCTTTAAAACCCTGCTCCCACCCTCATGGCAGACCCCAAAGAAGCTCCTAACTTCAGATCAGCTTAGCTCCAGCCATTGAGGCCATTGGGGAGTGAACCAGTGGAGGGAGGCTTGTTCTCTATCTGTTTCTCTTCCTTTCTGTAAATATGCCATTCCAACAAAATAAAATATTTTTCTTTTAAAAAATAAAATATTATGTGTAAAAAACATTCCTAGGAAGTAGAAAAAAAACATAGGCCTGAACTATTTTTAAAAAGTCTCAATTTGGCACATTATGTGTACGTAGAATCATGGATGCTGGGACTATTTGAAAGGACACATAATGAGGGGAAAGAAGCAGATGAGTCAGAAGGCTACTATCAGAGAAGAAAGGGGAAAATTAGGAGACTCACACTTCTAGAACCCAATAAAAAAAAATCCCAGCAAGAGTAGATTTTCAAAGTATACAGGGCTACAAAAGAACAGAACAGGATAAGAGCTAAAAAGATGCCAATGTATTGTCAAGTAGAATTGTTGGAAATAGAAATTTAATTAAAATGGTGAGGGCAGAAGGCATATTGTAAATCACTGAGAGCGGTGAAATATTAGTGGAGATAAGGTGATGCACAGCTCTTTCAAGATATTCTTTCAGGATGGAAGTGTGAATGATAAAGCACGGTTTTAGGAAGAAAATGGAGCCAAATTAAGGATTTTTTTTTAAAAGCCACAGACTGTTTCAGCACCCTTGTAGACAGAGATAAATGAGCCAGTGAGAAAGGTATTAAAAAGGTATTAAAAATAAAACACGAGAAAAGTAACTTATTTTCTTCCCCAAGAAGAAATGAAAGTAAGAGTAAGATCAAAAGAATATAACATCAAATATGACATCAAAACCAATGCTTTATAAATGCCAGTTCATGAAGTGTATCCAGATAGAATCATTTCAGGAGCTTTCTTACATTAATTTCACTGTGCTGTAATTGGTATATAAAAACTGCACATACTGGGGAGATGGATTAAGCCATTGCTTTAGATACCTGCATCCCATTTCAGAATTCATGGTTAGAATTCCAGCTATTCCACTTCTGATCCACTCCCTGCTAATACGCCTCAGAAGTAGGAGTAATGACTCAAATACATGAGTCCCTGCCATCTATATAAGATTTAGTTACAACTAAATCAGTGATCATTATCTCTGTAAGACCAAGGCCTCCTTGTCTGAACAAATATTTTGTAATGTTCATTATGTAATCCTGAAAATGAAATAATTATAATCCATTTATACATACATTTTCATATAATCAGTATAGATTCTTAACTAAAATATGAAGGAAATGCCTTATTACAAAGGACTTTGTAATAAGAAAATGTGCTTATCCATATGCAATTGTTTAGGTATACATATATTAGAAGGCATAATGAAATAGATGCTTCCAAACATTTGAAATTTAGAAGTTTCGATTAATAAAAGGAAATATTGAAATTTTAACCATTTATCTGTATTTGACATTTCAAAACTAAGACCCATAGCAATATCCATAAGCCCATGTTGTGGCATTGTGCATTATGACGCCACGTTAGAGTGCCAAGCATCCAACAGCAGTGTGCTGGTTTGAGTCCCAGCTGTTATGCTTCAATTTTAACATTTATTTCTTTTCATTAGAAAGGCAGATCAGATTTACAGACAGGAAGAGAGACAGAGAGAAAATATCCATCTGCTGAAGCTTCTTCCAGGTCTCCCATGCAGGTGCAGGGTCCCAAGGATCTACTGCTTTCCCAAACCCCAAACAGGGAGCTGGATGGGAATCAGAGCAGCTGGGATGCGAACCGGTGCCCATATGGAATCCCAGTGCTTACAAAGCTATTGAACCATCATGCTGGGTCATGTTTGGATACATCTTCCTGATAATGCACCTGGAAAAGCAACAGATAATGGCCAAATGCTTCGTTTGCTGCCACTCCTGTGGGAAACCATGGAGGAATGCCTGGTTCCTGGGCTTTGGCCTAGTCCAGCCCTGGCTATTGCAGCTATTTGGGGAGTGAATCAGTGGGTAGAAGAGAGTATGAATTCTCTAATTACCTCTCACTCTGTCACTCTGCCTTTCAAGTAAATAAATATTTAAAAACATAAATATATCTATACAGTTACCATGAATGTGGCTAAACATGTGCCAACTACAAGATCAGCTTGAATACAAGGGTGTTGCACTGATGACTTGATTTTCCTAATTTGTAAACAATTCTAAATGCAGTTACAAACAAAGCAAAGTAGCGTATTCCCCTTTTTTTATATACAATTGTTGCTTCTCTGGAAGATTAAGACTGTACCACCATGGCTCCCTTTGCATTTATATGAAAAATTCAAACTATATCCTAAACCCAAATCATTTTCAATATTCCTTACAGAAATGTATGGGAGAGTCAACTGAAAGCCATGAGGATCATGGGGTCCCAACCCTCCGATTGTCAGTAGCCATTCTGGTTTTGGTTTTTGGTTTTTGGTTTTGGGTTTTTTTTTTCCATTTCCCCCCCAAAATTTTGCTTAAGGAGAATCTACTTTGACAAGACTTTACAGTCTTTCCCTCTAAAGGGCCCCCTCCTGATTGACGTGGCAGGTTTCTGACTTAATAAATCTTGCTTTTGCTCATTGCATTATATGTAAAGAAACCCTACTTTCACATGATACAAGAGCCAAGGCAATATTCGTATCTGTTGTACCATTTTCTTATAAGACTAACAGATCGTGGAAATGTGGAAAGTAGGTGAATATTAAACAAGAAGTTTGGAGGGGCCTGTGATGAACTAAATAAAAATGCTTATCTAAAGGCATTTATGTTTTAAAAAGCAAGTTTTCAACATCGTACCAGCTAAAGGAATGGCAGCAGGCTTCAGAAGTTACTTTTCAAATAAATAGATTTATTTAGGATTGTAAGTAGGCCTTATGTAGCCTCATGTTACATTTGTATTAAAGTAAAAGCAATACTTATACTAAATTTTTTTTTCATTAAGAAAATGTTGCAAACATCAACCTGGAATGAGACTTTTTCAAAATTGGTCTTTGATGTCTGGGAAATTGTGACCAACATTGTTTTGATCAAATTTTTCCAAAAAAACTAGAATGGAAAATATCCATGCAGACTATTATTTTCCAGGTGTTTATTTCAGGTGTGTGTATGTGTGTTATGTGTGTGTGTGTGTGTGTGTGTGTGTGTGTGTGTGTGTGTGTGATTGTGTGTATGTGTGTGATTGTGTATATGTATGCATGCACTGCGCATAAGCATTTGTGATGAACATAATGGTCACTGTATTTTACTGAGATATTTAGGAAAACAAATTTGAAAACTAGTGAAGTAGATGGTTAGGCATAAATTTGTAGGGCAGAAAAATCTTTCCTAACAACTCTGTACCAACCAACCTAGTGACCTTTGATGTATTTGTTGGGAACTAACTTTGAAATCCAAGACGACAGGGATAGGTTTCAGCTACATTGTTCAGAAATGTGATAGGAAAGCAACTTAAATTATCTTACCCTCAGATTCCTTATCTATAAAATGAAAGCAATATGTTATAAGACTTTTATAATGAATAATGAGATAGAATCTGTATAATGCTTAATGCACTGACACATCTTGGAAGTAATTGTGATGATTATTAATATTTTGATGGTCACTGATGTATAAGATTTTCCTAGTAGACAAGCAAAATATGAAATATGAATGTCATATATTTAAACTTGTACTAGGAGACCATTGCTGTGACCACTGCAACCATTTTCAATACCAGCTTCCCAGAATACCAGTTCAAACGCTTACTGTTCCGCTTCAGATCCAGCTCCCTATTAAAACACTACGGAAGATAAAGGCTCAAGTACTTGAGTTATTGCTACCCATGTGGGAGTCAAAAAGAGCTCTAAGTTCCTGGATTCAGTCTGGCTCAGATCTGGAGTTTGCACCTTTTTACCAAATGAAGCAGTGGAAAGAGGATTTCTCTATCTTTATTTCTGTATCTCTGTTCCACTCTGACTTTAAAAATAATAAAAAAAAAAATAAATCTCTAAAAAGTGCAAAATACTTTCTTCCTGTTATAGAAAAATATTTTGAAATCTCTGACAGATTTGTATTAGCCATCTACTCCTGTGTAGCAAACCTCTTTAAGTTTACAGATATTATTTCACAAAAATTCTAAGAAGCAAAAATCTTTGATTTTATTTGAAAGAAATCAGCCAACCGGAGTGACTCTGACTCAGGATTCCCATAAGATGGCAGCCTAGCTACAGAACAGGAGACACTAATGGATCTGACATATCCATATGGGATCTTATTGAAGTCCCCGTTGTCAGGTGATTTCAGTTCCTTGCCATATGGACTTCTCCATAAGGCTTCTCAAAACAAAACAGTATTGTGGTAAAAAATAAATAAATAAATAAATAAATACACTTGAATTCCTTCTACGTATGTGATGGCAGAAGAGACAGAAATCAAAGAAAGTAGCTACAGTCTTACATGACTTTACCTCAGAAGCAATATAGTGACATAACATCATGTAATGCTGTCTAATCTCCATGCCTATATATAAGGGGAATGACACAAGTGCACGAATGCCTGTAGAGATCGTTGCTAGCAACTCATTTCTGAGACTATCAACAGTAGCAATTGAATATCTGTCCACTTCAAGAAAATCCTTAAAAGAAACTATGAGATTTTCCAGGCATTGTCAACTATCACCTCTGCCTGCTATGAACACTTAGTTTGCATTTACACAAAATTGAAAGGTTATCAATTTTGTTTTGATACATGATACTAGCTTACTTAATCACATTTAGCTATCAGGAAACCCTTAGTTTTTGAGAAGTATGTTTCTTTCAAGAAATTGAACTTCAGTAAATATATTCTAAACACACTTCTATGTTTTCACTAATATTTGTCTCTTTAAATAGAAAAACCATTTCCTCTAGTTATTACATTCTAAAAATAAGCATCTCAAAATAATCTTTTTCTGAGCATGCTACCAGATAATAATATAGGAATAAGACTTCAGCAGTAAAAAAAAAAAATCAATGAGGGTTTCTAAATATTATAAATCTTTTCAAGATAATGAAAGTAGAATATGAAAAGTCAATATTCTTAATGCCAAAATGTTGATGTACTATGACAACACTTCACAATAATTGCAAATGAGGGCTTTAATCATAATATTAGAATAAAGTTTCCAATTCAAATAATGTTAATGAGAATAAGTAACCTAAATCAACTGTAAAATCAATATTCCTTCTAAAAGCGACAGAACAGACAACACCTTTATCTCTGAGGTGTCACCTACAACAAAAACAATCTTGACTCTATTTTTTAGAATTTGACTTTTGAACCAGCACTGTAGCATGTGGGTAAAGCTACTGCCAACAACACAAGCATCCCATATGGGCACTAGTTTAAATCAATGTTGCTCCACTTTTTCTTAATGATTCATTTAGTTTTATTTGAAAGGCAGATTGATAGAGAGGGGAGAGAGACAGACAGAGAGAGAGAGAGAGAGAACAACATCTTCCATCCACTGGTTAACTTCCCAAATTGCCACAACAGCCAGAGTAAAGTCAATCAGAAGCCAGAAGCCAGGAGCTTCTTCCAGGTGTCCCATATGGGGCCCAAAGGCAGCCATCCTCTGCTGTTTTCACAAACAGGAAGCTGGATGGAAGTGAAGTAGCCAGGGCTAGAACCAGCACCAACATAGGATGTCAGCACTGCCAGACATAGGGTTAGCCTTTGAGTACACTGGTTAGCTCACTGATAATGTGCCTGGAAACTCAAAAAAAAAAAAAAAAAAAGTACTTGGGCTTGGGCCCCTGCACTGAGGAGCAAGATGTAGAAGCTCCTAGCTCTGGTCTTCAGTTTAGCTGAGCTTTAGCCATTGTGGTCATTTGAGGAGTAAATTAGCAGAACTCTGCTTTTCAACTAAATTAAAGGAGTATTGTAAAACAGATTTGACTTTTGTTTTAATGTAGTTTATCTTGTCTTAGAAAATGGTCATTGTGCGTGTGTGTGTGTGTGTGTGCGTACATTTTAAAAGTTCATGGAAAATGAACTATGCAAGGATTTCAATTTTTGCAGAAAAGTGTACTTATCTTTCAGTTTCATTTTTCACAAACATTTTGAGGTGGCCTCATATTTCAAATTTACTCCTGAGTTCATTCATAATTTTAAAAGCCAACACTATTTCTTTTATTTTGCAAAATGCCTTTCCCCAGTGTGATCACTGCTTGTGTAATTTATTCTGTGCTTTCTAATTTCCACAACTTTCGCATTAGGATTTTTCATGACATTCACAAAAGTGACTAATAACAATTCAAAATTATAAGAGGCAGATGCTGTTGTATAGCAGTTTTGACCTCCACTGGAGATGCTCACATCCCATATTGAAGGGCCTAGCTTGAGTTCCAACAACTCCACTTCCCACTTGTTTTTTTTTTTAAAGATTTATTTTATTTTTATTGCAAAATCAGATATACAGAGAGGAGAGACAGAGAGGAATATCTTCCATCTGATGATTCATTCCCCAAGTGACCGCAACAGCCGGTGCTGTGCTGATCAGGAGCCAGGAACCAGGAACTTCCTCCAGGTCTCCTACACGGGTGCAGGATCCCAAAGCATTGGGTCATTCTTGACTGCTTTCCCAGGCCACAGGCAGGGAGCTGGATGAAAAGTGGAGCTGCCGGCATTAGAACCAGCACCTATATGGGATCCTGGCATGTTCAAGGTGAGGACTTTATCCACTAGGCCACCACTCCAGGCCCTCTACTTCCCATTTGTGCATCCTGATGATGCGCATCCTGGAAGGCAGCAAGCCATGGCTCACATACTTGAGTGCTTGTCACCCATGTGAAAGACCTGGATAGAGTTTCTGAGTCCTAACTTCAGCCTGACCCAACCCTAGCTGTTGTGGGTGTTTGGAGAGTGCAGCAGCAGATCTAGAATCGCTCTCTGCCTCTTTGTGCCTCCCCACATCTCTGAAACGCCTATATATATATATATATATAGTTTTATATATACATAGTTGCATATATGTGTGTGTTTGTGTGTGTATGTATATAAAACTCTAACTCCATATATATATATAAATTTGGAAGTGCAACACAGGTGAATCTCTAAGGAGTTAGTTTATGTAAACTATCATAAATCCTTACACCAGGTGGGTGATAGTGAATTTCCCTTCCTTGCAGCTTTCACTTTCACCACTCTTACAAATCAAAGGTGCTAAAATATTAACAGACACTTTTAAGAATGTTAGCTTTTGTCAACACCACTGTTTAACATAGCTGTGATTGGGCTACCTAATTTAATCGTCACAATAACTACACACACTAGGTCTGATCATTATTCTCAGTTGACAGATGAGTAAACTGAAACGCAGACGTGGCCAGTAACCAGTAATTTTGTGGAACTAGAATCACGACGTGGTGTTTGATTTTTCTTGTCCTCCATGTTTTATCCTGTTACTTAAATATCTGAAACCTTTGTTTATTCTTTGGCTCTCCACCCCCCCAACACACACACACACACACACACACACACACACACACACACACACACCGCGGGCCTCTGCTCTGGGGGTAGCAGCAAGAGAAAAGGAACTTCAGAATCCCTGTACATTGCATTCAGTCTGGATTTGTTCTATGAGAAATTCACTTCTTCTGAAAGTGTGTTATTAGAGGAATATCTTTGTTATGACCACTTAACATCTCAAATAACAAATATTGCAACTGACAGAACACATTAAAACTTGAATCTAAATAGATAACTCTGAGTAAAAATCGCTCATATATCACCATTTTGTTGGTGGGATACTAGAGGAATCTGTGGGAGAGACCCCGCAGATAGATACCTGACATATATTTTAAAAACTTGGCTCCCTGTCACCACATGGAAAAGTTGGACTAAAGTAATATTTTCTAACTTCAGAGTATCCCAGTCTTACCCATGGAGGACATTTGGAGAGACTTAGAGAATAAACCATCAGATGTAAAATATTTCTCTATCTGTCCTGTTTGTCTCAAAAAAAAAAAAAAATTAAAGCCTGAAGGGAAATCAGCTGCTTGATGAGACCAGTTTTACCACAGCTTCCAGAAATATACATTATCAGAAAATAGCAGATCATTTTTTATTTATATTCTTAAAAGGGATCAAAACCTTGCATGTTACCGTTGAATTTCAATTATCTAACACTGACAGGGTAGGAGAAGTATTTCGGGGAAACAACTGGACTCACTTCCAACAAGTAAATTGTGAGAAAAATAGCTATCCATGCTGCCCACACGTGTGGCTGTCCCTATTAACGAAAGTGTACTAAAAGGCCACACCAACAAAATTCTACATGAAATGAGCATCAATTATATGTGGGAGGGGCACATGAGTTAACCTAAACTGTAGATTTTACATGTTATTATTCAATCAGCAATTTGTCAGAATCCTATATAGTCTCCGAATTCCTTGTTACAAAGGATAAACATGTGATCACACTTCATTAGTAAAGGAAATAATTGAACTACCTCTTTTTCATTGAAGATGACACTGTTTAACACAAGTTGGCCTATATGCTGGCAGCTATTTATTCGATGCTGATGGATTCTAGTTCATCATTTAAAGTGGGTCTTGGACCCACTCTAACATGCAAATCACTGAACAACTGGCTTGCTAATACATATTCTCAAGTGCAGCTCTTCAGATTTCTATTTTAGTCCATCTACTATGGGCCCCAGGGAAATATTTTTAATAACTATGTGATTATACTGTGACCAATGAGACCTTGTTTAATAATTACTGTGTTATAAAATTATAATAAATATTACACAGTTTGGGCAAAGAATGATCTTTGCACAGATTTTCCAAACAGATATTAATCCATCTATAAATGCTATGGTTGATAATTCTTAAGTCAAATAAAATAGAAAAAGTATGTAAAGTACTTCTAACCCAAGCCTTTCTCTTTTCCCTGTACACCCATCACTGTCAGGTGAACAATTAGCCTCAGTTTTTTTCTCAGGTTGTTACAGCATTGATTACTTTCTTTGGATTTATTTGCATAGAAAATATTCCTCAAGTTTTAACACTCAATTCCTGGAAGGAAGAGACTACCTTTTTTCATCCCTTTATTCCCAAGGTTCTGCACATAACGTATATGCTCTCAGGAAACAGGAATATTGATAATGCTTACAAATTATAAATCTTAAAATGGTTGGTATATAAAATATATATATAAAGACTATTATAACTCAACAATGTGACAACCCCTTCTTTTAAAATATCAAGCTCTTAAATAGATCTTTCTCCTAGTGAAATATATAAAGAACCAATAATAATATTAAATGATACCAACCATTACTTGTCATTAGGGAAATGTAACCACCAAGATTCCAGTACTTCAGTGTATAAACCTATTATTCTTTTGAGTATGAACAAGACCTATGAATACATGTACAATTATTCCAATTATTATGATAATAATCAGTTAACTTTGGAAATAACCTAAGAAGAGCATCCTGGTGCATATGAGCTTACTAGGTGAGCCCTGGAAAGATACTGAGCTTTCCTGACATGAGAGAAATTCAGAGTTCCTATGAGGGGCACCTTGCAGGAAAATCCCAACAGGGACTCTCGGATTTGAACTTCTCCTGGGTCAATAGCCCGTGAGAAAGCAAGGGGTACCATTAACTTGAGGAAGCCTGGAAGCCAACTTTTCCGTAGTCAAGGCTACATGGAAACTGTGTGATAATAATTTTGTTTTAATAAACAACAAAAAAACTAGAATAGAAAGACAAGAACAATAAGGAAAGCTTAGACCCAGACAGGAAATGGTCAGCGAGGATGCACTTATAATTCACTGGGTGGGACACAAGATTAGTTACTCCTCACTAGGGTATTGAAGATTTCTCTGCACACCCCTCCGAAAACTGTTCACCTAAACTGTTGACATATGTCTTGTTAGAGTTATAGAGTTAGACTACCCGAAAAACAGCCAGGTTCAGCAAAATCATGCTTCAATGCTATAAACTGCTAAATACTAAAATTAAAATAGACATGAAACAGCTGAATTGTAATCTATAGCCATTTTAAGGTGTATAGAAACCAGTTGTATATAAACTAATAATTGAAATGGCAATGTAGAATTCACAGGATGTGGTTCAGAACTTGCATTCTTTTCTCTCTCTCTCTCTCTCTCTTTTAACATATTGGTTACTCAATACCATGTCAACTAATTCCATAACGTTATAAATTGTTACTGATGTAATGTTGGGGCTTTTAATTGATTGGGACGAAACTCTGCCAGCTCTACCTTCAGACCAGAGATGGTCTCCCCATGAAACCGTTGAACTTATCTGGATAGTAAGACGCTGGACTTTATACTTGGTATATGCTTGCAATGAAAGAATCTCAACTGAACTTGAACTGTGGTAATGTAACAAGGTGGAGCAATCCATCATGGGGGGAGTGTTGGGAGGGGTGAGAGGAACCCCAGTGCCTATAAAACTGTGTCACATAGTGCAATGTAATCAACAACAAAAAAATGGTTTTATTTTAAGCTGTAAATCTTGTTATAATTCATTGCACAATAATAGAAACTAATACCAGATATTCGTATGAGAATGTTTGGTAGCATTCTTTGTAACAGTGGGAGATAAGAAACAATCAAATGTCTAAACAAAATACATCTAAATAAGATAGAATATATGCAGACTGTGAAATACCATGATGTCATTAAAAATTAAATTCTTTAATGCTAATATAGAAGTATGTCCTGGATAATATGCTACATTTTAAATAGCCACTGGGAGATTAATACATAAGCCATAAAACATATTTTGCAATAAAAAGGTAAAAACATTTTTAAAGAAATACCCTAATGTTTATGTCATGAAATGGGCACATAAGATGTCTATATAGAAGGTATCTTATGGTAGTTATCCCTGAGAGTGGAATTGGTTAGATTGCTAGGAAGAGATGGATTTTAACTTTTTATTTGAATTTTGCTTCAAGAAGCATATTTAATTTCTATATGAAAATTAGCAAAAATCAAATAATGTCTTATAGTAATGATTAGATATGCACTTTTCCCCAAAACATGAACATACAAACACACACACACACACACTTTTGGGATTTAACTGCTTTTTAAAATTCTTGCTTTAAAATATTGTGATTTTGGGCCTGGCGTGATAGCATAGTGATTAAAGTCCTCACCTTGAATGCACCAGGATCCCATATGGGCGCCGGTTCTAATCCCGGCAGCTCTACTTCCCATCCAGCTCTCTGCTTGTGGCCTGGGAAAGCAGTTGAGGACAGCCCAAAGCCTTGGGACTCTGCACTGGCGTGAGTGACCTGGAAGAAGTTCCTGGTTCCCGGCTTCGGATTGGCACAGTACCGGCTGTTGAGGTTACTTGGGGAGTGAATCATCGGATGGAAGATCTTCCTCTCTGTCTCTCCTCCTCTCTGTATATCTGACTTTGCAATAAAAATAAATAAATCTTCTTAAAAAATAAAATAAAATATTGTGATTTCAAAAACACCTTTAATGTTTGTAGACTAACCACTTTGGTTCATGAGATCTACATTTGATATATAATAAAAGTGAGAAGTCTGTACAAGACTTCAAAAACAGAGCCATTCACTCTAGCCTCACAGAAATCACTGACTGCAACACTCATATCATTGATGGGAGGAGAAAAGTCATCAGCGTAGTTTTCGAAGAATGGCATATTTTTTTTGCAGCTGAAACTGAAGAGAATGACTTCCCATGGGTGAAGTGCCTGCCATTCTTCCATAAAATGCATGACAGGAGCAAACAGTCAACAATCAAATTTCAATGATTCCTACACATGGGAGGAAATAAGCATGCTGGGCTGAAAATACTGCATACAGTTAAGGTAAACTCAGAAGTTTTGTATAATGGGTGTGGACAGCAAACAAAATAGAGTACAAAGAGACCAGTGATCAAGGCTAAAACTAAACCAAAGTTGAAAAACAAGCCACAGTCAGGTCACAGCCACTTGTAGCTCAAATGATGACTTTGAGAAAATTAAGAAAGAAAGAAGGAAAGGAGGGAGGGAGGGAGGAAGGAAAGAAGGAAGGAAGGAAGGAAGGAAGGAAGGAAGGAAGGAAGGAAGAAAGAAAGAAAGAAAGAAAGAAAGAAAGAAAGAAAGAAAGAAAGAAAGAAAGAAAGAAAGAAAGAAAGAAAGAAAGAAAGAAAGAAAGAAAGAAAGAAAGAAAGAAAGAAAGAAAGAAAGAAAGGAAAGAAAAAAAAGATAGATTACTAAATGGCTCCTGTTGGTCCAGGTAGTGACGACCTATGCCATTCCCCATTTCCCCACTGTATCCTCATGCCCAAGTACTGTTAGGGATCTGTACAACTAAATTGAGCAGTAGTCCTAAATCAGGCCTGGAAAAAGCAAGGCAGGCTGGGGTATGAGAGCTGGCATATGATATTTAGGGCAAATTAGACACTAGTAGAGCTTTCTGCTTCTTTTGGGACTTTTGATTTTTTTCTTAACATGGCCAAGGTATGCCTTTAGAACCTGTATAAAGAATCTTCAAAGAGTTCATGAAAGATATAAAAACCTATGCATAAATTTCAGAAATTACTTAGCTAAATTAATCATGTCAATTTATTTTCCATGAACTTTCAAAATTTCTCTCATGTTAGTCTGGGTTCACACATAATAACTGTCTTAGACCCTGTAATAATCTAAGGTAAAACTACAAGAAATTATCTCTGAGATATTTGTATAAGAAATTTATTTCAGTGACCCAAGTGAAATGAACAACAATATCTATATATTCAAATTTTCATAAAAGTAAAAAGCTTATCATGACAACCAGACAATGCAGTTTGTGGAGACTGGATCATATTTTTTTATTTTATGATATTACAACTGACACTGTTGTTTTCCTAAAAGTAAAATTTTCTATAACACCATTGCTAATGTTGTGCGCCTGCCGGTCAATGATGAAAAAATGATGAATTAAAGGTTCTCCATTAATCAGATACCCTAATGACACATCCTTCAAGGCATCTAAGTGTCACATTTGTTTTCTCAAATTTGCAAAGAGCCCATGTCATTCTGAATCATTTTTCATCAAGCTACATTGATTAATCAATCATTTAATCAAGTACCCTCTCTGTGCCTCGAAGCATGCTAGACACTGCAAGGAATCATTAGAAGCAACAACAACAACAAAAATCTCTCAGAGGCACTAAAACTTAGCTGGAAAGACACTTCCACACTCATAAACTGCATAAACATTTGAGAGTATACATGAAAGGTTTGAAACCCATGATATCAAAAGCAAACTTATAAGGTAAATTACTTGAGAGTAATTTATGAAGTTGGTGTGTAGGGAGCAGTATTGCTTCACAATGGCTTAAGCCAACTGCAATGCCTACATGAGCATCACATCAAGTCCCAGCTGCTCTGTTTCTGGTCTAGCTCCCTGGAAAGGCAGCAGAAGATGCCACAAGTTCTTGGGCCCCTGCCACCCTTGTGCTCGAAGACTAGAAGTTCCCAGATTTTGACTTTGACTAAACCCATCTCCAGCTGTTGTGGCCATTTGGAGAGATCCAATGATTGAAAAGAATCTCTCTCTTTCTTGCTCACTCTCTTTCTTCTTCTCCCCCCGTCCCCGCCACAATTCGATCTCTAAGGTCATTTAAATAGATATATGAATAAATAAATAAATACATAAATAAATACATAAATAAATACATAAATAAATAAATACATCTTTTTTAAAAGTTTCTGGATAATGAAATTAGAGAAGTTTACTTCCAAAAACCTCGAAATTCATTCATTTGATGGCTCTTCATAAAACTCATGGAAGGATTGAGTGTCTGACACAGGGCTTAAGATACTGCTTGGGGCACTTGCATTCCCCATTGGGTTGCCTCACTTTAAACTCATCTTCCTGCTAATACACACCCTAGGAGGCAGCAGATTATGGCCCCAAGTACTTGGGCACCTGCCAGCCATATGAGAGTCCAGATGGAGTTCCTGGCTCCTGATTTCAGCCCTGACCAGCCTCATTTGAAAAATGAACGAGCAGTGGGAGAATTCAGTCTCTTTCTATGTGTGTGTGTATTCAACTTTCAAATAAATAAAACTATTGAAATGTAAAAAGATATTGAAAGTACATATGTAAAACTGCAAAAATTTTTTCACATAGCAAATACAAAAAGAAGGTATGTTGAACATTCACCAGAAAAAAAAATTTTATTTTTATTATTGCTATTATTTTTTTATTTTATTTTTGATGATGCTTACATAGTTGATCAGAATGGGAAGGGCCAAGGATCAGGGGATAGTGGGTAAAACCATTGTTTATACATTTTCTTCTTCTTCTTGTGTATGTGGGAAAGGGGGATACAAAAGGAAATACCATGCTCAGCCTCCCAACCGCCGCATTGCTGGGGGATGAGGAACTGCCACCTGATGTCAACTCAGGATTCCCACTGTGGAGCATTTTCTGAGGATTCTGCTCCTGTGGTTTGGATAGTTCTTAGATGCTGCTGCTATTGCCACTCCACACATGAGGAAATCCTTCCAAGGTCGATTGGCTTTCACAGTCTGCCTCTGAGTCTCCATTGGCCCAGAAATTTGCTGTGAAGCTTCACTGGGGTAGTTGATCAGTATGTTCTGTTCTCCATCCTCAGCAATCCAATGGGTGCTGCAGCCCAGCCCAGCCCTGCCCAACACACATACCACAATGGGAGCTGCAGCCCTGTCAGAGCAATCCCCAATAGTCCCTACTGGACTAGACATTCAACTCTGGTTGCTGTACCCACCAGTGTATGCAGTAAACGGGTCGGTCTGTCCCACATCCCATTGAGATCTCATATACAATATTGGGCATTGAAACCTAACAACCAAACCAACTCCACCCTCCAGCTCACACACATGCCAGAGCATGCTACAGGCTGTGCAGTCAGGCCTGCCCCCAGTCCTGGTTCTCATACTCATCAGTAACAGTTGCATCCCAGCAGATAGGAACCCACAACCTCCCCATAGACTTACTCCCTGCCCCGAATATTGCACTCTCCAGGTGGTTTTACAGTCTAGCTCCATAGGACTTGCCCCTAGTCCCAGCACTTGCCAGCTGATGCTGTGGCGAAGCACAGCCTGCCTGCCCTTATTCTGACTCATGGCTGTACCAGTGGGTAGATTCAGATACTCCAGCCTGGCTTTCCCTCAGCCCAGTTCACATATTTGCTAGCAAGTGTTGTAGCCCTGCTCAGCCTGATCTGCCCCCAGTTTAAGCTCTCACACTTGCCAGCCTGAGCAGTGACCCAGCAGGGGAATCCCTACTCTTTCCCTACCAGGCTCACTCCCCCATCCCAGTCTCATGTGTACTGGGGGATGCAGAAGTCTAGTCTAGCATGACCTGTCTTCACCTTGGCATTTGATGGTGGGTACTGCAGCCTGGCCTGGCCCAGTCTGTAACTATTCCAGCTCACAGTGAATTTCCATCCAATCTTGGTGTAGCCAGCCCCCAGTCCTAGCCCTAATGTAAACTGACTGGTGATGTGGCCAGACTCGTCTGTCTCGCACTCACATGCCGATTCTCAAATCTGCCTGTGGGTGTTATGAACTGACCCAGCCTTGCCTGCCCCCATTCCTGAGCCACACATATGCCAGTAGGTACTGTAACCTGGTTGGTTCTGAGCTGCTCCTTGCTTTGGCTTTTACTTCACCTGTAGGAACTGCACCCTGAAAAAGGAGTTTCATATGTCCCTCTCAGTGGCACATCTCATGCACACTGGTGGGTCCTTGACTCGTGCTGACTTAGTCTACCTCCTATCCTGGCAGAAACAGCAGCCTTGCCCAACTGGCCCATACCCAACCTGGTTCTTACTGTTGCATCTTATAGCCAAGCCAGTCCTGGTCCATACCCTGAAACAGCTTTCATGTGGCCCAATGGAAACCAAGACCCAGCCCTTCCTACACCCACTCTGGCTCTCACAAGTACCAGTGGATGCTGGAGTCTAGCACAGTCTGGCACACACTGGACCTTGTCCATACCCATTCTGAGGGAGACTGCTGCTATATCTAGCCCAGACCACCCCCATTCCAGCTGTTGTGTTCTTCAGTAGGAAACACAACCTAGCCAGGGAGTCCACTTAACTCCCCAACCAGGCCTGTTCCTAGCCTCTGATCTTGCACATAGTCCATTCCTTGTCTTGACTTTTGCCATCGGATGCTGCAACCTGGCATGACCCAGCCTGCCCCCAATCCCAACTCTGGCTAGCAAGACCTACAGCTTGGCCCCGCCCAGTCTCCTTCCATCCCTGACTCATGCAAACCAGCAGGTGTGACAGCCTAGCCTGACATAACCATATTCCAGCCTGGCTCCTGCGCTTGCGAGTGACCTAAGGTTGGCCTGTCATTGCCCAGTCCACCCCCTTCCAAAATCACCCCACACAAGTGCAGACAGGTGGATCTACCCTGCTTGGTCTAACCAACACCCAGGCCTGAATCACATGCTCACTGGCATGAGCAATGGCCCATCAGGGAAGTTTCCTTAATTCCCCCACCAAACCCACTCCCAGACCCTATTTTTGCCCATGCCAGTGGATGCTAGGTCCTTATCAAGCATAAGCTACCCCCTCCAACCTGCATATATATGAGTGATGGATGTTGTGGCCCAGCCCACTCCACACCATATTCATTGATGTATCTGTGGATGCTGTAGCCTGGAATAACCTAGCCTGAACCCAACCCCAGGACCCATGAGTGTCTGGGGTTCAATGGCCATGCCTAGTTCAGCTTTTCACCATCTCCAGCTCCAAGCAAACCACCTGAAATTACAGATCGTAGGGGTGGGCCTACTCACCCCCACAGCATATGCCCCAGACCCAGTTCTCTCATGTGCTGGTTAGTGCCACAGCCCAGCCTAACATTACCAGTCCCCTGATTCAACTCTCATTGGCAAGTACTGTGATCTAGCCCTGCCAGGTAAAGTGTGCACCAGATGACTAGCATTTGACATTGGTCAATACTAACTACCCCAGCTCTGGTATCCCCGAAGGGCTGGTGCTTTGGTCTGAGCCTTAAAGATCCTTGTGTTCCCCCCTCAAATTCCCACCACCAGGTGACTCAGGCACCAGTGGAGCTGGGTGAAGCTCTCAAGCCACCCAGCCTGAACCCTTTCACCTGGGAGCTCAGTGCCAGGGCTCGCCAGCCACCTCAGGCTCCAAGCAACCCTGCCCTTTGGACAAGTCAACCCACCTGGATTCAGGCTAATGGTGGGCCAATGGGCCTGGGCCTCCATCCAGATCAGAGCCGCCTCCAGGAACCCATCAGAAAAAAACTTTACCACAGAGGAAATGTAACCTAAAATGCCTTTAAAAAATTATGTTGTTAAGCTTAACTATTCTGGACTTTCTAAAAGTCCAAAGACTATATGAAAAAGGACGTATTTTTCCAGTGTAAACTGAATGTCAGTGTAGGGCTTTCACTCACAAGGAATGGCACTTATGAGGTTATATAACTTCTTTAACAAAAACCTCTGGAATGGATTGGAAATTCAATATGCATTCTTTTCAATTTGTAATAAAAGCTTCTACCTAATTTTTGTTAAAGTGGAAAATAAGATGCAATTTGAAAAGGATGATGAGTGCATTCACTCTTAAATCACTTTGGTAATAATTAACTCTCTCAATTCTCATATCTTATTATAGCAATAGAATCACTCCCTGATTACTACAGGACATTTATGCTTGATTACTGTGCAGTTGCTTAACTGAGGATATCTCCAAGTGCTGGAGACAGAAATCATTTATTAAATGACTGCACAAAGAACAGTGATACATCTCTCAATTTTATGATGTCCCGATTCTTTAGTTATGGGTTTCCATTTTAAGTTATATAACTAACAAGTGACAGAAAAGCCTTGAACACAAAGGAATGAAGAATATGAGTGCTCTAATTACTTAAAACACCCAGTTGTAATGAAGCAGAGATTATCTAAAATCTGAATGACCAAGCAAATTTGTAACTAATGTATCCTTCAATAAAACATGAGTGAGACTTCTGTGCAAATAGCTCTCTTTTCTCAGCAAAGCATCTGAGGTTTGGAAATATAATAATATTCCTTGTGAGTGAAAGCCCTACTCTCTCTCTGCCTCTCCTTTCTGTAAATTCATTTTTCATATAAAAACAAACAAATCTTTAAGGGAAACAGGAAGGCAATATAGAACACCAGATTGAACCACTCACCTATATACATTCCAGTTTGTGTCCCAACTGTTCTGCTTCCAATTCAGCTGCCTTTAATGTGTCTGAGGCAACAACAAAAGATGGCCCAAATACGTGTGTCTCTGCCAAATGGGAGACCATGTTTGGAGTTCCTGGCTTCTGGCTTCATCCTGACTTGGTTCTAGTTGTCATGACCATTTGGGGAGTGAAACAGTGGATGGAAGAGCTTTATCACTTTCTCACTCTTCTCTCTGTTTTTCCTGCTCTCTTTTCCTCTATGGCTGTCACTCTGCCTTTCAAATAAATAAATGCATAAATCTTTTCAAAAAGTATAAAAACCATGGGCACCTGGAGGAGATCACTATCAGAAGATAAAACATTTTTAACCCTCTGAAAACCTTGATGTTCAGGCTAATCTGCCAGTGCCAGGACACTATGGAACATTTTTTGGGATAGTTTCACAGTCAAGTCAAGTAGTTGAGCCCAAAAGTGATACTTACATAGCCAATAGCATCTGGACGTCATTCTAACATATGCTATGTTTCTCTCAATTTCAAGTTTGCCTTCATATACTACTGACAGTTTTCTTTCCTTACACACCAGTATCCAGCATTAGTGCTCTTAGATGGCATTTTGTCATTAAAGAATGCCATCTATGTAACATGAGATTTTACTTCTTAATACATATTTAAATATTTGATGTATTATTGTTGACTGTACCTAAAATATTATACAGCAGTTCTCTATAACTGATTCCTCTTAGTTGACTGATTAGCAATTCTGTTTCTTACTCTCTCCCTAGCTCTTTACTCATTTCTACCTCACTTTTTAATTCTCAGAATTGTACCATTCTCAATATCACTTATTGATGGAATCATTCAATATTTATCTTTCTGTAACTGGATTTTTCTGTTTTATAGAATGTCCTGAAGGTCTTTCCATTTTGTACCACATTTGCAGAGTCTCCTTAATTACATTTTGTTATATGTATGAGGGCTTCAAAAAGTTCATGAAAATGAATTTTAAAATGTCTCCTATTTTAATGTAAAAGAGTGTGAAATTATGATATGCAAAAGGGGTATTCAAAACTTTCATGGATATGTGTATTATGAAAAACCAATGCAAAGACTGAAGATATTTTGGTTAAATTAAATGTATCATTTATTTTTAATTTATTCATTTATGTAATTACTTGAAAGGTTGAGAGACAAGACAGAGAGATTCCCCCACTCACAGTTCACAACACCAAGTGCACTCAAAAGCCAGAGCAGGGCCAGGACAAACCCAGGAGCCAATAACTCAATCTGCATCTTTCATATAGATGGCAGGGATCCCACTTACTGGAACCTTCACCTGCTACCTGCAAAGTTGCACCTGGGCAGGAAGCCAGGTGTGATAACAGAACCAGGACTCAGACTCAGACACACTGACAGATGATGCAGACATACATAACTTGTCTTTCCAGAATCAAACTTGGCTTTCCAGTGCATTTTCTTTTTTTATTATTATTTTTTTTTATTGGAAAGTCAGGTATACAGAGAGGAGAGACAGAGAGGACAATCTTCCATCCAATAATTTGCCATTCCCCAAGTGGCCGCAATGTCTGGAGCTTTGCCTATCAGAAACCAGGGGCCAGGAAACTCCTTGGGGTCTCCCACGTGGGTTTAGGTGTTGGGCCATCCTTGACTGCTTTCCCAGGCCAGCAGGGAGCTGGATGGAAGTGGAGCTGCTGGGATTAGAACTGGCGCCCATATGGGATCAAGGGAGTGCATAGTGAGGACTTTAGCTTTGAAAAATCCTCATGTATGCCACAGTTTCTTTATCTATTCATATTTCCACATCTTGACTACTGTGTTAGTAGTTCTGCAATGAACATGGGAGAACAAATATCTCTTTCATGTACTGACTTCATCTCATTTAAATACATGGCCAGAAGTGCATCTGCCAGATCATGCAGGAAGCTGTATATTGTTTTCCACAAAAGCTGCATTTTTTTTTCATTCTCATGAACAATGTGCAAGTATTTCAATGTCTTCAAATCCTTATTAACACTCACTGCCTTTTAAAGAAATGATAGCCATCCTTATATATGTGAGATAATATCACATTTGGTTTTAATTTATGTTTTCTTAATGGTTAGTGTCATTGAGCATGTTTTCATATACAAGTAGTCTTTGAAAAGTTCATAGTATAAATTATGGAAAACTTTTGCATCCATTTCAATCTTTGGTGCCAAAGTGCTTATGTGTTAAGTTCATGTTCCTGCAAACTCCTGGAGGCACTCTTGTACCTGTTGAGATATTTTATCTCTTTGGAGAAAGGTCTTGAACTAGATTTATGGTAGTATGAAAGCATAAAAACAATTGCTGTTAATGGAGTGAATTAGGTTGGCCATGTTACAAAATCACAGATGATAGGAATCTGAACTTGAAAGTGAAATATTATCACTAAAGATCATATTTTAAGTTATGGTGTGAAATGTATAATATATCAGTTAATATTGTGATTTTTAGCATCTGCAAATTGTAAACTTTGCCCTTCACAACCATGATTTGTGAGATTTAATAAGTAACTCCAGGAGAACAATAATCCCTCATTATCTACCTTTTCCTCCTGTCTCAGGAGGTACATTTACAAGATACAGTGGCCAGAGTTTCAAGGGGAGTATAGGAAAGCCCTCATTGTTTATTCATGTGGGGGAATAACTATGTAATTCCTGAATATAAGTTTTCTTACAGTAGCAGCAGAAATCTTGGGTTCTATGACTTCATAATATATATTGTCAGCATTCTAGAGGGAAAACTAAATTAAATAATATCAAAGCTTTCTAAATTATAAGCAAGGATGATGATGCTCTTTTGTGATTATCACAAAATTACACTTTGATAGAAAATACCAACAAAGGAACAAGGGAACTATCTCATGGAAAAACCTACCCTTACCATATCTACCTATCATTTCTCTTGTAGCCACATTCTCACAGGAACAATAATAACCCGGAAGGAGTCTGTACATTTCTCTACAACAAAGGTATGGAAGTAGTTTTGAGAGCAAAGTGCATAATGACAGCAATGTCAAATTATAAAATCCTACCTTTCTCTGTGTTTGACGAGTATGCTACCTCCAATACATAGGATTCTGTATCTATGCATTGGCAAAAACACTAGCCTGACTACACAAACACATGTTAAGTCTGTTTGCTTACATCTGCTCATTTTCAATTGGCTACACTGGCTCAAACAATTTGTTTGGCCAAACCCACCAGTAATTGAGAGAGAAAATACCCTCCTCCGGTGGAGAGTGGATGTTTGTTAAACAATTGCCTGATCTCCACTGAGTATTATAGTGGAGTATGAATACAGACATCTTTAGCTAGAATATAAAAAGGCGACAAATTTTCCAAGGAGTTGAATCCCTAATGATGAACAAGTGATAACCATGGAACCATTTTGAGAAAGCATACTGAACAGATGAAAGAACAAACTCAAACAGCTGACACAGAAATAAGATGGGAGTGTTTAAGAATGTAAAGAAAAGTAGAGTGGCTGAAGGATAATGATTGTGAGGAAAGATGCAGAGAAACAAGTTATAGAATTTGTCAAATCATGTAAATATTATATATCAGGTATTCTGATTTTTATTATAATCGTTTGGGGAGCTTTTGGAGACAAATGTAGCAATGAAAATTCCAAGCATATGTACCTTATAGAGAATGATACAATATATGCCATAAACACATGACTCAAATACAAAAGTTATCAATAATTCTGTCATATTTTCTTCATCTGTCCTCTTTTTTACTTTCTTAAATACTTGAAATAAATCCTAGATCCCAAGTTATTTCACATCTACGTACATATCCAGAATACAACTCGGAAGAGAATGGACATTTTCTTACATATTGATAGTATCACTATCACATCTATAATAGATAAAAATAAGCCTTTAATGCCATCTAATAACTAATTTGTAATAACATGTATCCAATTATATCACAAGTATCTGTTTACTATCACTTTGTTCATAGCAGGATCTAAACAGGTTCCACTAGAAATGCTTGTTAATATGCTTTTTTTTTTTACTCCAAAGGAATAATCTCCTCATTTCCTTTCTGTCATTGATGTGTAAAAAAATAAAAGCTCACTGTGCAGAATGCTCTGATATAGCAAATTCACTTGTATATGATGTCATTGTACTTGTTCCTCTAACTCCTACGTTAATTTACATGAAGCTAGTCCATAATTGGTGTTAGAAATCCACTTACAGACACAAGTATTCTGTAGACTGTGTTGTGTTTCATCTCAGTTTCCAAGTGTCATTTTTCATGATGTCTCAGTAGGTGTCTGTGCTGGTAGGTTGATTCCTCCGTTGTAAAGTACGCCAAAAAGCCTCAAATGAAGGTTTCGGTCTATTACAGACCATTGCTCAAATCAATTGCCTTGTTAAGTATTTCACAATAATGATTCATAAGACTTCCTTTCTTTCCCATTTATTAAATGGAATTCTTCTGAAAAGGAGAAATTTCACTCACAAACTACCTTTCTCTGAGCACGCTAAAATACAATTTGTTATTAAGCAGTGGAGTGGTATCATCTTTTATTCACAAAAATGCACTCTAGGTGGGGGAGAAGAGTGAGGCTGACTGCAGGAATAAGTTAGGAAAACTCATTAGAGGACTGTGGCAAGTCCAGCAGAAAGATAGTCATGTTCCGGAGTCACATTTTAACATTGAAATGATGAAAAGTGATTTAGAGCTAATCCCAAGAAGATTGACTGAAGGTTTGGATATGAGATATGAAGGAATGAAAATAATCAAACAATATCTCCTAGGGTTTGATTTAAAGGGAGAAGTACTTAAAATGTGTTTGAAAGAGGATAAGGGAAAACAATATAATAGTTCTTTGTAACCATGTTCTGTTGTGCTCATCTCGATAACTACATGCACATATTCAGTAAGCAATAATGTGAAAGTTTCAGTTCAGGCTGCAAGTGTGAATTCTAAAAACTATATTTTGTGGTACTATACTCATGAAATGCACATAAGTACTCCATGATTTTTTAAGGTTTCTTTATTTATTGCAAATCGGAGAGAGAGAGAGAAATCTTGGATTTGCTGGTTCTCTCTTCAAATGGCCACAATGGCTGGGCTTGGACTAGGCTAAAATAATGAACCAGGAGCTTCTTCTGCATCTCACATGAAGGTGCAAGTGCCCAACCACTTGAGCCATCCTCTGTAACCTTTCCAAGCCATTAGTAAGGAGCTGCATTGGAAGTGGAGCATCTGGGATTTGAACTAGTGTCAATATGGGATACTGGCACCATAGGTGGTGGCTTAACCTGTTACATCAAAATGCCCGCCCCTCATTGAAATTTCATAAATTTATATACACTAGTTAAACAAAGATTGAGAAGGAGAATATGAAGAGCAATATAGAAGCATTTCTTCACCATTCTTCTCATTCCTCGAAATTAACTGTCATTGTTACAGCTAAAAATTGTTTTGTTCTTTATATATATTAAGTAAATGGAAACTATATCCCATTATTTTGATCAAGATTATATTTGGGTATCCACATATTACCATTCTTTTTTTTTTTTTTTTGCTATGTAACATGACATTGCTGAATTCCAGTAATTTAATTGTAAGCATTTGAGTAATTTCCTGTCTTTGATTTACTTTGATTTGCCACAAACACTTTAATGCATACTTTATCCTTTATACATATGTGTATATGTGTGTTTCTGTATGTATGTGTGTTTTTTCCTTGTTATTTACTTATGAATGAAAAACAACTGAGTTACAGAGCATTTATTCTCTTTCATTGGTAATACCAAACAGTTTTCCAAAATGATAACACTGTTAACACCCTTTCTAGCATAATTTGAAAATATTGGTGCTCTCTTTTAACATTGATTTTTTTATGTTTCTCTTTGTATTTTTATTATTGCTATTGTTTTTATTTAGATCATTCTTAAGGGTTTACCACATTGTATTTAGTTCTGAATTTTATCGTCTGATGACTAATGAACTTGAAGACCTTTTCAAAGAATAGTAATCATCCTCTTTGATTAAACTTCTGTTTCAATATTTATATATTTGGAGCTGGTGCAATGGCTCATTTGGCTAACCCTCTCTGTAAGAACCAGCATCCCATATGGGTACTGATTCTAGTCTTAGCTGCTCCATTTCCAATCTAGCTCCCTGCTGATGGCCCAGGAAAGCAGCAGAGGATGGCTCAAGTTCTTGGGCCTCTTGACTCCCATGGAAGATCCCAAACAAACCTCTGTCTCTTAGATTTGGATTGGCTCATCTGTGATCATTTCTGGCCACATGGGAAGTGAACCAAAAAATGGAAAAGCTTTCTCCTTGTCTCTCCTTCTCTCTGTAGATCTGCCTTTTGCCTTTCCAATAAAGATAAATAAACCCATTTTTTTTTTAAAAAAAGTATATATCCTTTTTGATTAAATATTTTCTTAAATCGTTTGCTCATTTTTCTGTTTTGTTGCTAACCTTTTTCTTGATCTGTGAGACTTATATTTTACCAACATTAGTAACATCTCCCACTTAGTAAATTACTTCTTAATTCTTAAACCATTTAATGAAAACAAGGTAAACATACAGAGAGATGTGTCATGCTTTTTTCTTTTATGGTAACATTTTAAAAAATCTTCACCTACTCCAAGGCAACAGCTTTTCCCCACGCTTATTCTCTGAAAGTTTTTAATGATTTACCTTTCAAATACAATGCATTCAGAATTAATTACTGTGTATGTTGCGATGTAGGGTCAAGATACAATTTTCACACTTGGATATATGATTAAACTAGCACTATTGATCACAAAAGAACATCCCAGGGAACAGGTGTTAATCTAGTGATCAGAATACTGATTAAGAATTCCCACATCCCACATCAGACTGCCTGAATTCAATCCTTGACTCTGTCTCTGAACTCCAGCTTTCTGTTAATACAGACCTTGGGAAACAGTGGTAATGGCTCAAACAATTGAGCCTCTGACACACACACACATGGCAGACCTGGGTGGTGTTCTTAGCTTGCAACTTCAGTTGACCCAGCCCTGGAAATATCTGTGTAGTAAACCAGCAGATAAGAACTTTCTGATTCTCTATTTTTCAAAGAATAGAAGTTCATTCTGTTTCTAATATACTGCATTTACATTTTGTCATGAGCCAGATAACTGCACACACTTATAGAAATGTATTTTTGACTCTATTCTATTTAATTAGTCTGTTTGTCTATCTTAGTACAGGTTTTTCATTCACTATAATTTCATAATTGATCATAATATCTCTCAGTTTAATTTTCAGTATTATTATTTTTATGATTATCTTTCTATTCTTTGGAGATGTAAAATTTGATTGATTAAACATTGACTAACATTTGAAATTCTGTGATCATCTGAAATAACCAAGCAGAGAATATAGACAAAAAGAAGTTATAACTTAAGCATTTTAACAATTCAATTCATATAGGAAAGAATGATCCAGAAAAAAAAAATCACACTCAGAAATTGCTTTCAATGAGATAAGAAGAAACCAGTGTTTTGAGTACAGTGGCATGAAAGCAAGAGAAGAAAATGCTTACAAAAGGAGAAAATGGCTCTCATAGGAAATGCATCTGAAAGGTTAGGATTATGACAGAAAATTGGCCACTAGCTTTGGAAATGAGTAAGCCATTAGTGTCTTTGATAAGAGCTGTTTCGGTAGAGTCCTAGAGATAAAAATCCTGCTAGGATAACTGGAAAGGAGACTAAGAAGTGAAATTTGAACCCCATGCATTAAAATAATACAATATAAAACTAAAATAGGTAGGATTCATAGTAAGATCAATACATAAATATGAAAGAAAACAGAAAACTCAGAAACGACCAAAAATCAAAGTAGTAAATGTATAATTACAAGGTAGGAGAGAGTATAAGTAACAATAAAACAGCATAAAATATTTATTGATCATTTACAATGGCCTGAGAGTTTTACGTATATGCTTATCAAATCTCAAGACATAAGCATAATTATCTCCATTTTTTTTGAGAAACTACATTTTAGGCAGCTTAACTTATTTGTCCATTGTTAGAGTTGGTAAATGAAGAGTAGGCTATAAATTCAGATCTCTACTCTCAAGTACTCTTTCATATTACCCATCTCCAATTTATCAATTCACCATCAAGTATGTTTTCACATAGTCTTAAATGTCCAAATATGAGAGATGACAGACCTTCATTTTCCTATTTTAAATCATGAAAGTCACTTATATTACACCTACAGGCAACTGTCATTTGCCAGGTGAAGCTTAAGGGAATTTAGATCTGCCTCCTTTGCCATCCATTGTGTTTCCAAATAATACCTAAATGATATATTGAACAAATGAAACATGTTAAAGAGGAAGAAAAAAAATGTTCATGTGAATAATCAGACCTATGTCTCCAAATCTACCAGATTTCAGGGAAATAAGAAATTTTCATCTGTGAATCTCTTTTGTTTTAGTAGTTAGTATAAGAAAGGCAAAGCTTTGGCTCAGAAAATTCTCATTTGCCGAGAGCTCCAAGAGGACTGAAAGGAAAGGAAAAGACTGTATTCTCTGAGGAAACACAAACCCCCTTTCATCAGTCAAGTTTGGAAACACAAGAGGCTTTAATGATCTTGTGGGAAGGAGAAAGACTGAGGACACTGACTTCCTATCTTAACAAATTATTCACAATACAAATGGTCAGCTCCGTTCATCGACACCACATCAGAAGACAGTCAAGTGATGAAGTCAGTTCAGCTTTAGACACTAGATGATTAACTTTTCTAGCAGGTATTTTTTTTTTTGGAACAATGTTAGACAATGTCAAATAATACATATACACAGAGAGTCAGATTTATTGAGAGTAAGAGTATAATTTTTTTTTTTTTACCTTGCCAAAGCATTGAGGAAATCAAGAAAGGTACTTAACCTGAACTCTGACAATCTGATTGAGAATTTTGCATTGCTTACTGGCGCATGGTTAGAAGGAAGGACAGGAAAGTTTTCTTAGTAAGATTTTTTTTCCAAAAAATTGCTTTCTTATTAGATCATATCACATATGTCACTGACATACAGAGAGTGATACAATTATGAGCTATATAATGACATTTTAGTAGAAGATGCACCAGAGTCAGTAGTAGTATCAGAAAATTATAACATGGGGCTAAGAAAATACTATTTCATGGTGGGTTTAACTGTATCTTTTCCATGTTTCCATAGAGAAATACTTTCCACTGTGTTATAATTACTTACAGTATTTATTCCAGTTACATGCTGTAAAGGTTTTATGGCATAAGAGCAATAGGCTATGCCATATAGTCTAAGGTGTCTAACAGACTGTACCATGTAGGTTTGTTTAAGCGTGCTTTGTTATGTTCACACAACAAAACCATGTAGTGGTACATTTCTCAGGATGTGTGCCCATTGTTAAGTAATGCAGGATTGTACATAAAATGGAAGCACAGGCAGGAGATACTGAAAAAGATAAGGGAGAATGAACGAAAGAGGAAATGGCAACAACACTTACTGTTGGAGAATGTTCTGGCTTCTCAAATGAAGTGTTAACTTCAAAGCAGATTTCTAAAAGTATGAAAGAATATCATTTTAAAGTCACTCAAGCTTATTGGGTGACAGTGTGCATGTGTCAGGTTGGTGGGGAAGAAATGGGGAGGGAGGAAGGAAAAGTGGAGGAGGGAGTCCCTACCTCTACAAAACTGTAAAATAGAAAATAATATAAATAAATAAATAAAATAAAAAAGAAATAGTCTTCCTTTTTGTTCTTAGTCTAGCAGTTTTTTACTCCAAGTTCTACCCAGTGACCTGGTACTTGGGAACATTGACATTAGCACTCTGGAATCACTTCTCCATGTACTTGTCTCTATATCTAACACAATCTATTAACCTTCTTTCATATCACTATCTCATCATGTGTGGCATCATGTGTGACATCAGTCGGTCAGCTGCAGAATTCTGGGATAATGCAGAATGATTACTTCGATCTTTGTTGGTAACAAAAACTGATAGCCAGACATCCATATGTTTCCCAAGGATGGACCAAAGCTGGGGTCTGGGCCTTTGATCAACGCCTCACTTGGGAGACCTCAAATTTTAAGGTTACATCTAGGCAAACCTTCGAGATTCCACCACCCTTACTGAAAACTGCCAGAAAGGCTTTGGGAATTGTCAATAGAGATACAGACAAGTCCGTGAAGTCAAATAGACCCCCCGAACAAAAGCAGGCATTCTTCTCTGCCAAATCAAAAACCTCTGGCTCAGCTGACACCTATCCAAGGATTCAAAAGTTTTTTTTTTCATTGTGATCCTCTAGTTTTCTAGAGTGTTAATGGAACCACACCGAAGTATAAACATCGCCTGTCATGATGCTCAGTAAGCAGAAAGAGTGGGAAAGCTGTTATAGCTGAGCCTCTCTTCTTCTATGAAGCTGATACCTCCACTACAGGAACTTCATCTGGTGCTGTCTCCTCCAAGCATTCATACCACCTAGATGCTGAATTGACAACTGTTTAATATGTGAATATTTAAAACTCTTGCATTGTAGATTGTATGTATTTGTATTCATAAATCCATTTTTAACCTAACAATATCCAAAACTGGTTGAAGGCATTGCTCTACAACCCCAAAACTAGGCATGCTCACCCAACATACATAAAACAAATCACTGACATTAGGGTGGTGGAAGAAAGTAAATACTCATTGCAAAGCACAGAGCAAGGAACTGGGCAGCTATTGCTCAATTCCTAGGCTCCCCAAGGAGTCGGGTTTGAAGGCTCATATACACAGAAAATTGGGGCTGAGCAGTATGTATGTGTAGTGTTCCTGATTTGTCGGTGATGTTATGATCCTTAGCGAATTAACTTTGGAATTTTCTACCACCTTTCCAGGAACATTAGCAGGGAACTGGATGAGAAGTGGAATAGCCAGGACTGGAATCAGTGCTCATATGGGAAGCTGGCATCTCAAGCAGTAGCACAATGTCAGCTTCAACAATTTTATGCACAATATTAAGGAACAGTCCATTAAAGAAAGTTGAACTGAATCCTTATAATGTAGAAATGTAACTCACAGCCATGCCCCTTCCCCTAACTCCCTACGATGGTCTGGTGGACTCAAGTCCATGAAGGTGTGGCAACAGTTGCTTGAATGTAGTTACAGGAGTTCTTTCCAGACAACACTGGCCATTAAGGTTCTTATCAACTGGAGAGGCAAAAGACACTTCTCATCCATTTTCCTGCTAAAGTACCTGAACTGGTGGTGGAAGAATCCCAAGTGCATGGGATCCTGTCACCTATGTGAGAGATGAAGATAGAGTGCCTGGCTATTGGGTTTAACCTGGTCCAGCCTGGCACTTGTGGTCAACTGGGGAATAAACAGAAGAGTGTTTTTTCTCTCTCTCTCTCTCTCTCCCCCCTCCCTCCCTCCCTTTCTCTGTTATTCTTTTATATAAAATGCAAAGCAATGGAACAGAGGGCCTGGTAGAGTGGGCAGAATCATTTGCCTGGACTTTATATAAAAATGAAATGCAATTTTTCTGGTTATCATGCTAAATTACACATTTTAGAATTTAAACAGCTAATAAATTGTTAAAATTAAGTTTTAATATTGAATGGTATGAGAATATGTTATGCTGAAATATATCATCTTGACATAAGGACCATTTCGAGCTAATGGCAATTGAGTCTCAATAACAGATACAGAGAGATATTTTTTTTGCTCTCTCCTTATTTTAACTAAAACCAAGACATAAATTTCCCTTCCCGAAGATCCCCTCCTACTTGTACCAGAAAGAGACTAGAGACTGTTATGGAAGAGGGAGACAACTCCAAGATGTGCTTGCAGAAACAAGCCATAAAACAGCCTTTATCTTCCCTTAACTTTCTCATATATTGTCTACTAACTTCCAAACAGTTAATCATCCTTAAAGCCCAAATTCTCTATGTTGTGTCCTTATGTCAAGAGGGCATATCATCTCCCAAGTCCAGCTAAATTTTTTGGTTTCCTTTATTTTCTGTGTAATCCTATGCATGAAGCTATTTAAAAAAACTCCTGTGTCTTTCTCCTGATAATCTGTCTTTTGTCAGTTTAGTGTTCAGCCCCCCAAGACACTAAACCTAATAAAAGTTTTTCCTTACTGACAGAATTAACCCAATTACTATTGACTAATGCAAAATTTTACTGTTATGTTTCAGGTATTTTCATCTATATTGGGAGGGTATCTTTTCTAAATAGAATCTCAGAACATTCTTGATTACATGTATCTAGCATTTCATAAATCACCTGAAGAAAAACATCCTTTGTTCATGACCTATGAGTAGAAGTACAGAATTAGGCAACTAACTATTCCAGTATTTCTAATTGTCCTTTAAGCCACTTTTTATATGCAGTGTACAGGAAATCAGAAAAAAATCCTAGTACCATTGACCCTATGACACTGCACTGGATTACCTGTCAGTGGGGAATGGATTCAGGCAAGTTGTAAACTAGGAGTGACTTTCCTTCCAGCCTTTCCCATCTGCCTTCATTTGCCCTCTTTCGTTTCTTGATAACCTTTGAGAATCACCACAGGAATTATGCTCTCCTTCACACTCAAAGTGCTCTGAGAAATAACTCATCAAAATTACTATAAAATTGCATTTTTATTTTCTTCCTCTTCTAAACCTTCACTTGCCAAAATGATTGGTGCAGGCAATTCCCCCAGGCCCCTGCCCTGCTGCCTAGTAGGCATGGCCTAAAGCTTCTAGGCCTACACGTTAAGTATGACCTCCTACATGGCTAGAAAGTCAAGGGGAATACACATATAACATGACCTCAGACACAACAGGAAGATCAAGGGACATAGATGTGTCACTGCCAATGACAGTGTCTTTGATGGGCTGGGGCAGGGGGGGAGAAAGGTCTGCCAGAAGTTGCCCTCCTGCCCTCCCCTTCCTGAACCTTTATAAGCTGTAACCTGTGCATAATACAGTGGACATTTCTTTTCTGTTTTGTTTTGTTTTATTGTTTTATCTGTCCATTCTCCAATTTTATTTTTCTTTAAATATATATATTTTTATTAATTACATTGCATTATGTGACACAGTTTCATAGGCTCTGGGAATCCCCCAACCCTCCCCGTACCCTCCCCTCATGGTGGATTCCTCCACCTTGTTGCAGTACTACAGTTCAAATTCAGTCAAGATTCTTTCATTGCAAGAGTATACCAAGCATAGAGTCCAGCATCTTATTGTCCAGATACATTCAGCAGTTTCTTGGGGAGACCATTCCTGGTCTGAAGGCTGAGCTGGCAGAATTTCATCCTGATCAATTAAAAGCCCCAACATAACATCAACAACAATTTACAACATTATGGAGATAATTTACATGGTATTGAGTAACCAATACGTTTTTAAAAATGCAAGTTCTTAACCACATCCTGTGACTACTTCATTGACATTTCAATTTTAGTTTATACACAGAACTGGCTGCTATACATCTTAAAATGGTTATAGGGTACTATTCAGCTGTCTCGTATCTATTTTCATTATTATATTTAGCAGTTTTTAGTGTTGAAGCATAATTTTGCTGAACTTGGTGAATTTTAGGATAGTCCAAACTGGCTTATAACTCTAACAAGGCATATGTCAACAACTGAGGTGCAGAACAGTTTTAAGAGGAGTGTGCAGAGAAATCTTCAATACCTTAGTGAGGAGTAATTAATCTTTGTGTCCTACCTAGTAAGGTATGTGTGAGTCCATGCTGACCATTTCCTGTCTGGTTCTAAGCTTTCCTTGTTGTTCTCTGCCTATCTATTCTAATTGTGTGTGTGTGTGTGTGTGTGTGTGTGTGTGTGTGTGTGTGTGTGTGTGTGTTGGAGGGGGGAGGGGCTCTGGAGCAACCCTGATGGTCATTGCAAGAGAGGGTGGGAATCCAAAGTTGGAACTAAGTAAGGATCAGAGAAAGCTCCTCTCTCTATAGTCCTGAAGGAAGTTTACTGTTCTGTTTCTGCGGCCCGTAAAGCCTCACCAGCTCCTCTCCAGTCCTTCTTATGTCCAAAGAGTACCCTTGCCTCACCCTCAGTGACCTTGGGGCCAACTGGCAGGCCTAAACCCTAAGAGACTGGCTGCCCTCTGATCAAATCATTTTTGTCCTCAAAACAACCGCTGAATATCAATAAATTAGTTCAACTGAATCAGTCATATAATGGTGGGAATGCATAAGCTTATACCAATTTTCCTTCCATTGGCTCCCCCCAAAATTTTTCACGTATTAATTAAAACAAATCTCACATTAGCAGGTGCTGATACTGTGGTATAGCATGTTAAGCTAGGACCTGATGTGTCCACATCCCATATGGGCAGTAGTTCGAGTTCAGACTGCTCCAGTCCAATCTAGTTCCTTGCTAATGTGCCTGAGAAAGCAGTGGAGATGGCCCAAGTACTTGAGCCCCTGAACTTACAGGAAAAACCTGGAAGAAGCTTCTGGCTCCTGGGTTTAAGCTTAGCCTAGCCCCGGCTATTGTGGCCACTTGGGGAATGAACCAGCAAATGGAAGAATCCCTCCCTCCACCCCCCACCCACGCTCCAAAGAAAATTTTTTAAAGTATTTTTAAAATAAATCTCAGATTGGTATGATTGAAGAAAATGTATCAAAATGAAGAAATGGCAGCAAGAAAGGTGTGAGTCAAAGGTTACAGAAGCAATAAAATGAGTATATAATGTTCTCTCCAGAAGTTTATTTGAGAAGTAAAGGGAAGCCTAAGGGAGAATCCAGGTCAAGCAAATGTTTCCTTTTCAGTGTGTTTTCTTTATTGTGGTCTGGAGAGTGAGCCGACTTGAGCATCTTTGCCAGTTGAAAGTAAATAGTCAATAGAGAAAAGAGCAGAAGTGAGCAAAGAGATTTGAAAGCTGATGGGTCAAGCTCCTTGTGGAGGAATAGAGTAACTGAGGAAAAAGAAGACGCTGGACAACAGCTAAGCCTTTGAGAAAAATCAGGAAGAAATATGCAGAGCTGCATACAAATTTGGAAAGAGAAGAAAGGAAGACTCATGGAGGTTCCTTATCTTCTATGGTATAGGGCTTCAAAAATAATTTGTACATGTTGCTCTCATAGGGATGGGAGAAGAGAACAACCTGAAAAAAACAAGAACTTTGGAGACTGGAAAAGAACATTCACTAGAAGCAATAAAAGGATTACTAACCAATACTGACAGCTGACTCCAGGTGAGAAAAATTTGAGAGTACTTTTAAAAGCTCATGGAAAATGGAAATAAAAGATTATTTCAGGGGCTGGCATTGTGCCAGGACCAAATAAGTCTTCACGTGTGACATCGACATCCCATATGAACGTCAATTTAATTCTGGATTGCATCACTGTCAAGGTTGAGTACTCAGGGAGTACTTGCACTTAGTAGAGAAGGACATGATATTGAATGTGACTGATCTCGTGAAATATAGCATGATTAGAACTGGTATTCTCAATGAGAATAAGGAGCACTTTACAGGGAGAAGGAGAAAACTTGCATAAGTCATGATTTAAAATTTTAGAAGTTACAAGCCAAGCATTTGAATCAGTAATTAAAACACTAGTTGGGATCCTCACATGCAACATTAGAGTATCTGGTCTGGGTTTGAATGTCTACTCAGCTTCTGATCCGTCCTCCTGCTAGTGTACAACCTGGGAGACACCCATGTTGGAGATGTGAATGGAATTCCAAACTCCTGGCTCTGGCTGGCCTGGGCCTGCTCTGCTGCAGGCGTTTGGGAAGTGAATAAGAGGACAAAAAGTCTCTCTCTCTCTTCCTCCCTCTCCCAACCCCACCCCCTCTTATTATTCTGCCATTCAACTAAATAAGAATAAACTTTGAGAAAATAAAATTCATCTAAGTTTTACAGGTGGAACAAGCTCTTCATCTATACCATTTCCTGGTCTATAAAATGTAACAGAATTATTCACAAATTGCTGGAAAGAGTAAAGGAGTTACATAAAGCAATTACCATAATGCCTGGAATGAAATATTATTTTGAAATTATGATTTTCTATCTTTTAAAATTTCATATGTTTTGTCTGGAAAGGGAAATGCCTGGATGTGAATTTTTTTAAAGGATTGATTTGCTTTTATTGGAAGGCAGATTTACAGATAGAAGGAGACAGAACGTCTTGCATCCACTGGCTCACTCCCCTAAATGGCCACAAGAGACAAAGCTGAGCTGATCTGAAACCAGCAACCAGATAATTCTTCTGGGCCTCCCAGGTAGGTGCAGGATCCCAAGGACTTGGGTTATCCTCACTGCCTTTCCAGACCACTACCAGAGAGCAGATCAGAAATGGAGTATCCAGGATACGAGCCAGTGGACACAAACCAATGTCCAGATGGCACGACAGTGCCACAGGTGAAGGATTATCCTGTTGAGTTTGTCATTTTTTTCTAAACTAGATTAAGTCTTTCTTTCTTCTGTTTTTTTTACAGATGTATTTATTCATATATTTTTTGGAAATGAATTTCAGATTTACAGAGAGGAGGAGGGACAGAGAAAAAGATCTTCCATCTACTGCTTCACTCCCCAAGGGGCCACAATGACTAGAGCTGAACCAATCCAAAACAAGGAGCTTCTTCCAGGTCTGGCACATGGGTGCAAGGTCCCAAGGTTTGCAAGGTGAGGATTAGCCACTGAGTACCACACTGGGTCTGAGCCTGTGACTTTTAAATTGGGTTGCTGGGGCCCAGCGCAGCAGCCTAGTGGCTGGAGTCTTGGCCTTGAATATGCCGGGATCTCATCTTGGTGCCGGATCATGTCCCAGCTGCTCCACTTCCTTTCCAACCCCCTGCTTGTGGCCTAGGACAGCAGTAGAGGACTGTCCAAAGCCTTGGGACCCTGTGCCCACACAGGAGACTGGAAGAAGCTCCTGGCTCTTGGCCATTTTGAGAGTGAACTGGTGGACAGGGGATCTTTCTGTCTCTCCTCTCTGTAGAACTGTCTTTCCAATAAAAAGAAATAAATCTTTTAAAATTGAGCTGCTGGTAGAGATGGTGAACTGCAAGGCTAAATGAGGTGCTGAATGTGTCATTTATATAGTTGCTTAAATAATCCCAATTAGGGCCTTGAGTGGTAGCCTAAGAGCCAAAGGTCTCACCTTGCATGCACCAGAATCCCATGTGAGTGCTGGTTAATATCCCAGTTGCTCCACATCCCTTTTGACTCCCTGCTTGTGGCCTGGGAAGGCAGTGGAGCATGGCCCAAGACCTTTGGACCCTGTGCCCGTGTAGGAGACCCAGAAGAAGCTCCTGGCTCTGACCACTTGGGGAGTGGACCAGCAGAATGAGGATCTTTCTGTCTCTCATTCTCTCTGTGGATCTGACTTTCCAATAAAAATGGACAAATTACTTCAATATAAACTCCTGATTCCAAAGTAAGTCAATGAATGTTATTTTTATGTAGTCTTAATCTTAAATTATTGTGTTACATTAAAACAGGAATATCATTGAATAAAGCAAACCATTACTGTCTTAGTCATAAACACTTTCAACTCTTTTTACACTTTTCAATTCTTAAGCTAATTTACTCACACATGTAAACACTGTCATATTATAATGCTGTTAATATGGATTTTCAATTGGAATTATCTTGCACAAAACTGTTTGATTGGACTTATATACAACCATATTAGAACAAGGGAATGGGCACGTGAAAGTCACACAGTTGCATTCATTAGAACACTTGGCTTTATCTACTCAGATATTAATAAGTTTTCAGAAAGAATTTCAATAGAAATTTTTTTTACTTATTATTGTATGATACAGCTCCATAGGCTCTGAGATCTCCCATCCCCATCCCTAAGTACTCCCTCACCCTGCTGATGTCCCCTATGTCATTACAATAGTATAGTCCTTCATGAATCATTCCTAAGTCCATTATTCTGCTATTTAATTGTATCCTGATGTTGTAAGTATGGACAAATGACAGAGAGTCCAGCATCCTATTGTCAAGATATATTTAACAGTTTCATTGGGAGTTCATTTTTGATCTGGAAATAGAGATGCATACTGCATTATATCTTCACATCTGGATATGATAGTCCCTATTACATATTTGCTATACATTCCATTCAATGAAAAGGCATAAAACAAAATCAACAACGGGAAGAAAAATAGAAAATTTTAATAACATGCTACTGAATCACCAGTATGCCACTGAAGAAATGAACAAGAAAATCAAAAACCTTCTTGAAGAAAATGATGCTACTCTATGACCTATGTGTCATTGAAGAAATTAATAAGAAAAAAAACTTTTTGAAGAAATGCAAATAAAAACCAAAATATCAAAACCCATGAAGATTTAGCACAAACAGTATTAAAAGGGACATTTATAATACCTCCCCTGCATTGACGCCTGTGCTTTGTAGTAAAATAGTCTTATTGGGTTTAGTCTTGACTCCAACTTTCTGCTCTGTAGGTGGGTCATGACACTGTTGGCATAGGCAATGGTAGAAAGTTTCATGTTCTGTTGTCTAGGTATATTTAGAAGTTCCAGCTGCAGCCTCCCTTTACTCAGTAGTAGATACATTCTGTCAATTTGCATTGATTCCTGCTGCTCTGGTTTCCATTACATCCTTCGTTTGTGAGATTACAAGTATATGTTTGTTTACCTGCATTTTTTGTTTTGCATTTTGACGGAAGTTGTAAAAAAAAATCTTTCCAAGTTTTATTCATATATGTGAAAGGTGAAGTGGCAGCAAGAGAATCAGAAAGATTTTTCTATTCACTGATTCAGTACCCAAGTCGCTACAATGATTGGGGCTGCCAGAAGCCAAGAACTCCAATCTGGGTTTCCTGCATGGGTTGTATTATCCCTAACACATGGGCCATCTTCCACTGTATTCCAAGGCATATTATTATCAAGGTATTGTATCTGAAACAGAGCTGCCGGGACATGTTGTACACCCTAATATGAGATGTCAGTGTCACAATGAGAAGCTTAACCCACTGTGCTACAACACTGGCCTCAAAAAAGGAAATTCTTAATAATACGGACTTATTTACTCCTTTTGCTTTTCTTGATTTAATGAATACTGTTTTGATGTGTGAATTGGTGTAGGTACTCAAGGAACTTCAGGTTTTTTGTATTTTTAACAAGAATGCAAAATTAGCACAAAAGCCTAAAACATAGATTCCAAACATGTCTGTTAATTGCCTACTTGTATAAACAATGACACATCATCTACTGACGGGTAAAAATTGATGAGATCAGTTCTTTGTCATCATACAGATCTGTCAGAAGTAAGGCAAAATGAGCAATGCCATTTTTCTTAATTTGCAGACTTCATTTACCGATCAATGTTAATGAAAGAAAAATGATCTCACTTAGAATGTGCAGGCTATGGGTCATATTCATACTGGGCATCTGACTGATAATTACTGGATCCATGTGTCAGTACAAAGACTTCAAAAAAAGAAAAAGAAAAATTTTTAAAAATGTTCCTCACCTTTGCACATCTATACTATTGTTGACAGTGCGTCATCTCCATCAAATCCTCTATTTCGTGTTTCAGGTTGAATCCTATGTAGCCTTTAAGGCTCCGATTCACTGCAATTCTCTGAAAGATCTTTCCCCATCAGTGTGTGTTCCTCTTCATCTGCTGCTCCATGTATGTGATATACTGTCTCTATGACACTTGTATCACCCAACTTTTCACTACTACAAGGAAATGCTTGACAATTTACTTCTGAAGGAAGGAGGCTCATTTTGGCCCACGGCTTTTGGAAAATCAGAGTGTAAGATGGGGGGGGGGGGGGTGCCTTCGGTTGGTTATCTGGTGATGGCCTTTTGCTGGCAGAATTCCAAAGCAATACGCAGCTTGAGGAAAGGAACAAGTCTGTTTATATCTCTCCCCACAAAGCCAGCATAATTGGACGGTGGCTAACAACCAGATCCATCTAATTTAACCTGGTCTACAAAACCAACAACCTGATCTAATCACCTGCAAAGGCCCCATCTCTAAACACTGTAATTGTATTGTTCCCTTTCTCTTAAAATATAACTTTGTAGACTACATTTATAATATACAGCCCTTCAGGGATGCTCAAACTAATATCCAAAATAAAGCAATGCATCAAATTCACAGTTAAATTTCACAGTTAAATTATTATGACATTTTTAAGGCTGCCTTCTTTTTCCAGCTATATTTTAAGTATTTCTAATGAAACGCACATGAATCATATTTTCTCTTATGGTGCCTAGCTCAAATGGTTGCACATAATAATTTCTTGATTATTACTCACTATAGAGAAAAATGTAGCATGTTTCATTACACAAGAAATTTGTTTTTGTTCTTTAAAAAGGTATTCTAAATTGGCAATTTATGCTTTGTGATAGATCTATTAAACGCCTCCTTTAAAAAAAGAAAACACAGTTTAAGTTGTAAATATATTTCTACTTTGTTTTCCATTGCATGCCAGCCTCCTCATTTTCTAGGCAAAAACCCTGTTCAAAATCCCAAGACACCCATCACACATATTTTGTGTGGTGAACAAAGCAGCGAAAGCATGCAGCTAGAACTATGACACAGATCTCGCGTCATACTTCCTATTTGGTTAGTCACCCCTGTCTACCAGTAACATTACTAAACGAGATGATTTGGCATGTTTGCAATCAGTGTGTCAGAAAAGAGGTAAATAGTTTAACACATTGTCAACTTGATATTTTACTACTGATAATTCCCTAATCACAGCTTCATAAAATATCAGCTATAAGTCTATTGAGAAAAAATAGCAATGGGCCAATATTCTCTCCTTTCATGGTCCTACGTTTTTGTTTGTTTCCTTTGCAATACAACTACCTCCAAACCACTTTCAGATATTTAGCAACGATATGTCAAATGTTCTCTTGCCTATGATATCCACACTGACTACATCAACAAAAATTCGCCTCTTAATTACCATTGTCCTTCATCTGTGTCCTTTCTTCCTGATTTTCTGTCTTTTTTTCCCCTTTCTAGGCATTCATTATCCTCCGTTCTCACCCCATCCAGTAAATGTGTCCTTGAGGACAGACCTGATATGGCTGTACACTGTTTATTCTGTATCCCACACATGCCCAGCGCAGTTGGTTTGCCCTAACACTGTTTTAAACAGTTTTGTATATTTCTCCCTTACATTTATGTCTGCATTTCATGCAGTTGATTTTTGCAGGCATAGTTTACAAAGATTCTGTTTTGCAGCTGAATATCCAGTTGTTCAAGTACTATTTAACTTTTTCTTTAATGAACTGATTTGGCACACTTATCAAAAAATCAATTAACTATGGCCAACACTGTAGCTTCTTAAGCTAAGGCTCTGCCTATATTCATTTCTTCAGGGATGTGATACATTCCTGACTATGTTTTTAAATTTAATAAGCAATATGTTTTTAAAATTAATAAGATATAGAGCACAGTAAGGGAGAAAAGTGTGCCTATGTTAATCAACTTATATGTGAATGTAGCATTCATAGATGCTCAAAATAATACACGGAAAAATTAAATAGCTTTGAAAGACTATTTTTTCTAAAAATACATTTCTGAATACACTACCTCCTATCTTCTTGCTCAAGCATAGTATATAACCTCCAAAATTGAACAAACTCAGTGCCATAGTGTGAAATATTCTTCTCTATCATTGACACTCAAATAAGTCAATGAGACAAATACAAAAAACATTACCACCATGGGCTTAACTTGTAATTCTAACATATACAGCAATTTAAAATAATATCAAGAATACATTAATTTTTTGCTGTGACTATTCTTATTCATTTGTATCATTGAAAATATTGCTTGATAACAATTTACAAAGACACATCAACAGTAAAGGTTCACTTTGAAATAATAAGAGAAAGTAGGCTCGAATTCATCAGTTCCAACAAACTGAAACTTAGATTGAAAAAGTTTAAGAACTTTCATTTACTATAAGTCATGAAATATGGAAAATATATCTCCAGAAAAAGCCAATCCAAAATCCATTTATTGGACTTGCAATATTCTCTGGGAATGTACTATCTAATTAAGAGAAAAATATTTTTAACAATAAGTATATAAAAAAGTATGATGGCTTTCAAACTAATTTCACACTATTTTAATGAGTTAGAGCTAGAGAAAAATGAATGCCAACTTAAGAAGATGAAGTGTTTTTTTTCCCCCCCTCTGGTAAGTACTTTCTCTACAGCAAGTTCAAGGGACTCCACATAAATTTCAAGATGTAAGAATCAGAGAATTTGTTTTAATGTCCACAAACAGAAATCACCTTCGGTGCTTGAATGTTTTATCAGAAAACAAATTTTTAAATTAATGATAGTGCTTAATCTATAAATGAATAAGTTTCTGTTATAAAATAAGACCTATACTATTCAAACCAGAATCTTAATACTTCATGCATTTGAATTACATAAGTCAGTAAAATACTGATATGAATGGACTGCATTAATAATGAAGAGACCTTAACTGAAATCAATAAGTGCTTATGTCCAATCTCTGTTATATTCACCTTTTATTCAGATATATTCATTCAGTTGACAGTCTTCAAACTGTTCTATTTTTTTTTTATTCAAAGTCGTCAGGGTTGTGCAGGAGCCCCCCCACCCCCAAAAAATTAGATCAGATAGACAAAGAAAAAATAAGGAAAGCTTAGAACCAGACAGGAAATGGTCAGCATGGACTCACATATACCTTACTAGGTAGGACACAAAGATTAATTACTCCTCACTAAGGTATTGAAGATTTCTCTGCACACCCCTCCTAAAACTGTTCTGAGCCTCAATTGTTAACATATGCCTTGTTAGAGTTATAAGCCAGTTTGGACTATCCTAAAATTTATCACGTTCAGTAAAAATTATGCTTCAACACTGTAAACTGCTAAATGTTAAAATGAAAATAGACACGAGACAGCTGAATAGTACCCTATAACCATTCTAAGGTGTATAGCAGCCAGTTCTGTGTATAAACTAAAATTGAAATGTCAATGAAGTAGTCACAGGATGTGGTTAAGAACTTGCATTTTTAAAAACGTATTGGTTACTCAATACCATGTAAATTATCTCCATAATGTTGCAAATTGTTGTTGAATTTGTGTTGTAGCTTTTCATTGGATGAGATGATATTCTGCCAGCTCTGCTTTCAGACCAGGAATGGTCTCCCCAAGAAACTGTTGAATGTATCTGGACAATAAGATGCTGGACTCTATGCTTGGTATACTCTTGCAATGAAAGAATCTTGACTGAATTTGAAATGTAATACAGCAACAAGGTGGAGGAATCCACCATGAGGGGAGGGTAGGGGGAGGGTTTGGGGTAATCCCAGAGCCTATGAAACTGTGTCATAAAACAAAATCAAATTTAAACAAAGAGTTTACAACACACATGTGGAGTATGGAAATTTAAAAATGCATTGGAAAGATTAAAGACACCAATTTCACTTTATTTTTTCCACCTCTTCCATGAGACAACCAAGCATAGTGCTTTCCCTCCACCTTTGATTTCCTCCACAGAGAAATGAGAAAGCAATGTGAAATTTCAAGTTCCTAGCCCATAAGAATGCTGCTGAAGAAGCCTCCTTCTGTCCTGCCTAATATAAAAACATGGTAGACCTGCTGGGCCAGAAAGCCCAAGGGTAGATGAGAACAAAGAAGGGGAGGGGCCTCTTGATAACTGAGAAATACATCTCACAGTTGATCCTGTAGTGGACAAACAGCTCTAGTAGCCTTCGATTTTTCAGGAGACCCAACCAGCCTGGTAATTCATGGATTCAGCCAAGAATCTGTGGCCAACCATCTATGCAAAGACAAGAAGAGGAGACTGCTCTTCTAATGCACAGAAAAGGTGCCAGTATTTTGGCATCATGGGTTAAGCCACCACCTGCAATGCCAGCATCTCTGATGGGCACCACAGTCCCACACATTAGAGGTGGAAGATTCCTCTCCATTTCATTCTCTCTGTAACTTTACTTTTCAAAGAAATAAAATATTTTTTTAAAAAATAAAATTTAAAAAGTTGCATGCAATCTGTCACAACTCTAGTTTTTCAATCTTGCTTTGAATGCCTCAGTGTCCATTATTTCCTAAGATCAGTTCTACCTCTGTCTTCATTTGGAGGTTTACTTTGCTTAAATCCTTTCCATCTTTTAAATTCTATTTCAAGCTCCACCCCTTCTGTGAGTGTCCCTTTTGTTATTCCAGCCTTCATTGATTTCATTTTGTTGAATCCTAATAGTGCTCTTATACAGTGCATAGGTCAGGCTTTGCTTCTTTATAGACTTACGTTGGGATAGTGACTTTATGGGCATCCAATGAACATGTACTTAGTATGACTCGGAAATATAGCAATATGTTGTGCATGCAATGTGGAAAAATGCATAAAATATGATCTCACTGGGAAGTTTAATCCAGGCTATTTGCATGTACTGCCAAGACTGACTAGTTCCAACAATATGTTTAAACATGGTAGATTACTATAAAGTTCTAGGCATGCAAAGTCATGCCTCACCTGAGGATTTTAAAAAGGCATGCTGGAAACTGACACTGAAGTGGCACCAAGATAATCCTGAAAATAAAAAAGAACACACATAGTGATAGAAAACACATTTTTTTTCATGTACCCATAGTATCCACAGTATCTTTCCATACTCATATAGTCAACATATGTAACAAGGGTGCCACATTAATGTCATAGAGAAATACAGTCTTTTCAACTATGTACATATATAAAAATCAGCACATATATTAACTTAAAATGGATCATGTATCACAAGATAAGATATAAAATCATTAAACTCATAGAAGAAAATGTACAAGAAGGTTTGGGGTTGAATAAAATTTCTTAAACAGATCCAAAATATATTAGGGAAGATTATGAAAATTTGTTCTTTGGGAGGCATAATTAAGAAGGCTAGAAGAAGGCCTAATTAGAAGGTTAGTCTATGAGTAAATGTTTGCAAAGCACATTCTGACACATAACTCATTAATATCAGATAAAGAACATTCGCAAATCTGTAAGAAAAAAGATGATTGCAAATCATCTCATTTTTAAAAGGGCAAAAAATGTGGACTTTTTCCAAGGATGATATAGAAAGAGCCAAAAAGTTTAGGGAAAATTGCTCAGTATTATTAGTCACTGGAGAAATGCAAATCAGAACCATAATGAAATGTCATTATGCACCCATGAAGATGACTCAACTCAAGGTTTGATTGATGACTCAAAGCAAACTTCAATGAAGATGTAGCACAGTGCAGATAGTAATAGAAAATGACATTTTCAGTCTCAAAAATCAGTCTTGCTCAGTCAAACATAAAGCCACCATATAACTCAGAAATTTTGATTCTAGATATTTTCCCAAGAGCGAGAGAAATAAAAGTTGATGTGTCTTTTCATAGAAAAGTTGTAATAGCCCAAAATAGACTAAAAATAAGAATAACCTAAATGTCTAAAGTATGGTAGATCTTTAAATTGAAATACAAATCAGAAATGAAACAGCAAACTCCTAATACATCAAACAAGATGAAATAGCAAACTCAGTATAAGGAGTCTAGTCTTCAACCAGGAATGATTTTGCTTCCAGGGAACATTTGACGGTTTCAGGAGCTGTTTTCACTTGTTACAACTGGAAGATGCTACTGTTATCCAGTAGCTGGAGGTCAGCAATGCTGCTCCACATCTTACAAAACATGGGACAGCTACTCGCAGCAAAGAATTAGCCAGCCAAAAGATATGCTATATTTGGTAGGAAAAAATTTGAACAAAAATATTCCATGATGTGTTATTCCATTTATATGAAACTCTGGAAATGTCAAACTATAATTATACAAAATAGATGAGTGACTGCCTGGATGTAAGAACAGGAAGAGAAGTTAAAGGAATGGAAGAACATTTTTTAAGGTGATAGAGTCATTCTGTATATTGTGATGCTGTTTACACTATTGCCTTTAGCTATCAGAATTTATCAAGCTTTTCGTTTAAAATTGATTTAATTGATATTAATTATTATTTAAAATAGAAAGGTATCACAATTGGAAAATGACATTGAAAGAAAAGGCAAGGGAACTCAGGAAACATTTTCCCAACCTCACCTACCTGAATGACAGCTAACCCTAAACTGTATTGACAATTTCAGACACTTAGCTGCTATTGACTACAATATCACACCAGTGTATCTTGGTACACTAAAAAGATGCAGGAGTAAGCCTTATACCTGCTACATCCCATATATGGGTGGTTTCTTTGGAGTCACCATTCTTCTAATTCCAACTTCCTGTTCATATACATCCCAGGAGTCAGTAGGTGATATCAACTATATGAATCCCTCCCATTCATGTGGGAGACCTGTCTTTAGCATGATTCAACCTGAGATGTTGAACCATTTGAGGAGTAAACTACCAAGCAGGAGATGCTCTTCCTTTTCCCACTCCCAAATAAAATAAATAAATGCATAACTTTTTAAAAAAAGAGTTAACTCAGTGTCCTATTCAGTATAGAAGAGATAGTGAATAAGCACTGTGTTTTTAGACTCCTCTAGCTTTTAATTCTTTAAATATTCCCATTAACAGCAAATCCGGCTCAAAATTTTTCTATCAAGAGATTTTTTGATCATTACAGGCAGAATGTTTCACACAGTACTATCATGAATTCTCATAATTTTTTAATAGAGTTTTCTTATAAATTAATAAAAGCTTTCCTGGAGAATGTTGAGATGAGTTTATTCCTTTGTAATTCCAGGAACACTGTAACTCTCTTCATGAAACCAACCTCCTTTTGTCTGTCTCCCTTAGCACAAGATGTCCCTGCATACCCTTTATCAAAAGGAATTTACTGACTTAAAGGAGTGATCTATCTGGTCTTACACAGTTCCAATCCCCAAATTCAAGCAGTCATTTGCTCCAATGCTAAAGAACCTAGATGGCCAGTATTGTCCCGGAGTAGTCTGTGTAAGGGAATTCCAGGTCTGGACAGAACATAACTGCCACCTTCCTGTATCAACTCAGTCCACCTGGCCATCATAAATCCCTTGAAGAGCATAGCATCACTGACCAATCAAAGGAAGGTCATGAGCTCCACTCACCAACCAGGAACTTGGACATGAGCTGATCACATACACTGTGGCCCTAATTCCAATCTATGGGAACTTTCACCCCCTAACTCCTTGGGGAGCATCGTAATTAAGTAATAGCAGCCCAGCTCCTTGCTGCTCTGCACCTTGTAATAAATATCAACTTTCTTCCATCATCCAGATGTCAATGAAAAGCTGTCGGCACATCCAGCAAGCAGATGCTATTTCGGGATTTTACAGCAATGCCTTCAACCAGTTTGGGGTGTTAGTCAGGAATATTTATAAAATATTATGTTTGCTCCAGTACCATAAAAGCGGCACCAATTACATTTCCTTAACTAATGTTGTTTTGCCTGTGAGAAATTAAGAAAATGGAATTACAATTGATGAAATTTGATCAACAAGCTGCAAAAGCTACTTCTTCGGGGGTTTAGCAAACTTAGTTTTCTCCATTTTAACTCTTGTTGAGATAGTTATATAGGAAATAGCCTTCAGGAAACTTCTGCTTTTTGAAAAAAAAAATGTTATTTCTCCCATACGTCTCATAGAACCTTTGGAAAAATAATCTTAGAAGTAATAAAAACCATTACCTTCATCTCTGTGTAAAAGATTTCTTATGAAAGCCAAAAAAAAAAAAAAAAAACCAGAAAGTCAGGTTGTTCTCCTGCCTTGAAGCCCCACAAGGCCCAGAGTTCTATGTGAATCTTAGTAACTCTACTCGAGCTATAAGATAAGCAAAAACAAAACACAGAAGGCTTCGACTGCTGAGTTAGAAAATGTGTTAGCTATCTGAGCCATGCAAGTGAATGCCTTCATGCTACACAGCTACACTGGCATGTCGTTTAGATGCTTCACATGACCTTCCCAGGTATCCTGCCATCTTAATGAAATTCTAATGGCTTTCAAAATGGGACTTTCAAATAAGGACTGTGGAATCATGTCACAACTAGGAGCACTCTCAAGTAGGCTAAGATGGTCAATATAACGATATGTAGCCAGCTTTTGAATTGACACAAGTCATATATTAGCACTAGCTTGTATCAATTTATAAAATTATTAGCGGCTTATGCCAAATAACAAAATACTGATTTAAATATTTGTTGCTGTGTTGAATTTCTGGAAATTCACATAAACGAACCAGGATCTCTCTAATAAAATTTCTCTGGGAGGGCCCGCCGCAGTGGCCTAGCGGCTAAAGTCCTCGTTTTGAATGTGCCAGGATCCCATATGGGTGCTGGTTCTAATTCTGGCAGCTCTGCTTCTCATCCAGCTCCCTGCTTGTGGCCTGGGAAAGCAGTTGAGGATGGCCCAAAACCTTGGGACCCTGCACCCACATGAAAGACCTAGAGGAGATTTCTGCTCCTGGCTTCTGGCTTCAGATTGGCACAGCACCAGCCATAGCGGTCACTTGGGGAGTGAATCATGGGACAGAAGGTCTTGCTCTGTCTCTCCTCTTCTCTATATATCTGCCTTTCCAATAAAAATGAATAAATCTTTAAAAAAAAAAAAAAAAAAAACTTCTCCGGAAACAAGGGCTCAGAAAACAAAACTCTGTTTAGTTTCCCCATTTTTCCCACTCCCTTCATCTCTCTCTGCCATTTAATGTCTGCTAGGTATACAAGAGCTTTATTGTAAAAAGCATAAAAAGAGCTTGTAGCTAGGTTGTAAAAAAAAAATGCTTGTTTTGAAATTACAGAAAGAGAGTTGGGGGAAATTCTGAATTATGCAAAACTGGAACATTTTAAAATATTATTTCAAATAGTTAGGTTATTTATGAATGCATGTTGTGCTCCAAAATGCCTTAAAAGTAAATTACACCTTTCAGTCAGACCTTATATCTTCCTGTAATTCAACAAAAAGGAGGAGAAGCACTCAATAGGTATTATCCAGGCCTTTTAGAAAAATGGAGTTTTTCTTTGGTTGCCTACATGTTCATCTATAAGATGATATTATAGACATCAAAAGAACTAGACGCTGTTCAAAAAACAAATGTTCCATTAATGTCACCAAGGCAGAATTGGAAGAGTTAACAGCGTTACTCAGCAGGCTATCGGCACTGCAAACAATAAGCTCTCTTTCTAAAACCACACCAATGTGTATTGAGCATACTAGACAAGTGAATAGTTTTCTGAATTGTGTGAAGGAAAATAATTAGAGAAAGAAGGAAACTCCTCTTAAGGCAACAGAGTATGGCCCAAGTGCTTAGACTCCAAGTGCTTAAGCAGTCCCGCATGGGGGACCTGGACGGAGTTCCTAGCTCCGGGCTTCAGTGTGGTCTAGCCTTTCACGTTGTGGTCACCTGAGAAATGAACCTGAAGATGAGCACTCCTATGTCTGACTCTCTGCATTGCTCTGCTTTTCAAATAAAAATGAATAGATAAAAGAAAGATGGAAACAGGGAGTGGGGTGCGAAAAAAGAAGAAAGCCAAAGAGAAAGGTACCAGGATTCAATTGTGTTCACCAGGATGCTCCAGCCAGACGAAGCCCCCTTCATCAGAATCAAGGGCAAGCAGCTTGAGCTGCTGGAATCTGTACACAAGGAATCATAGCATAATAATTTTTTGATTAAAAAAAAGACCTCTAGATGACAAAAATTTTAAAATGCATTTGTACATAGTGCATTGTAAAGTGTTCCATTTGTTTCATTATATTGGAATTACACTATTTTCCTACCTTTCGTAGCTTCAACTGTGTCAACCTGGCAGCAGCTAGGGTGAATACTGCCTTGAGACATTCTTTCATTGTGATTTGAATGTATATACCGGATACGCAAAAGGAGGACAGGACGTCAGAGGATCAAATACTATTTCCACGTATACAAGAGCATATATGTTTTGTTTGTCATCCATGTCTTTTATTCACACACTCTGCCCTCTCATTCTCATTCTTTCCTTTTTTTCTTCTCTTTGCAATTCCTGTGATCCCCAAGATCGTCCCACAAGCCCTTGTCCTCAACCTTCCACAAACTGTAGACTACATGGAACTAACCTTTAATAGGCACTGCACAATGATGGATTAGACAATCTATTGCATTATAATACTACACAAGAGCCAGTCCTATTTCTATTCAGTACATTTATTAGCCAGTGATGCAAAAGGACAGTTTTCTTTTGAAAGTGATTTCAATTCATCCTACCTGTTCTCAAGCTAGCCAACAGAAATCTCAGCATTGTGAAGATATTTCTGAGAGCATAAGAACATTTTTCTTGGCACAAAAAGTAAACTTCACCTCCAGATGTGACTGGGGCACCATAACATATTCCAATTCTATCTTACTAATCTGCAGGTGGAATGTACTCCATCTCTCCCAGCATCATCCTGCAATGTATTTTTCAAACCAAATTAGGATTATTGCATACAAAAACCAGATAATATTTTTTCCATGAGAAATAGCTCCTATCATTTTTAAAGAAGGAAAATGGCACCACATGAAAGACAGCTTTGCTCCTTGAAAATATTTTGTGATAACAAAATTCAAACCAGAGAAGAAAAAGCCTGTCTGGAAATGATGCTTTAATAATGAATCCACTAGTTGTCATGTATTTTTCTGGGCTCATATCAGATTTGAGAAATTCAAAGAAGAGCCTAGCAAAGTGATTTAATGTTCTTAATATGTGTGCCACGAGGGGATTGGAGTTTTCTTTCTTATGTCCTTTTACGTGAATAATTATTGCAGTCAATTCTCATAATGCCTGCGCCACTTATTTTGGCACCTAATCATACACATTCCATATTTGTATTTAATTCTGTGGCTTGTTCCTTTTTGTCTTCTTTTGTGTTTATGTTACAATCATAAAACTTTGTGTCTGTGTAAGTCCATGCACTGCTGATGATTATGTCCAATAAGTAATTACTGAAGTTACTTGAATTGAATTGGGAGGGGACAAGCACATGGATAATCCCCAACACATCCTTACTTAGCATTGTTATTTAGGCTTGCATTTTTATTTCAATGGAGATCTGTCTGGGACATTAGGACTTTGCATAATTTCATATAATGAAGTCACAGTGGGAAGAAGTGATTTTGAAGAAAACAGAAAGCAACCCAGTTTATACTCAGGCTGAAGATTGAAGCAAACTATCAAGCCTAAACTAAAGATCTTTCGGTAATTAGAGACCAAATGACTCATACCTTCCCTAGGGGATGGAAGATTGAATCTGAAATCTGTTTTAAGATACTTCTCCCGACGACTAAGTGTGGTTAGGGTGGTAGGAGTTGAGGGTTCAGTTCTAGCTGGCAAGAATGTTAGAGGAGAGCAAACACATGTCCAGCAGACCCCCTCCAGCCCCACCAGTGTGCTAGTTGAGAAAAGGGGAGACTTAAAATAAATCACGTTTATTTCAAAAACATAACTGAGAAAAGAAGAAGAAAAACTAGGCTGGATTTGTCCCCTACACTACTGAGCAGAGAATTTAAAGGGCTGCTTCTGATAAGCCTTAATGTATTAATTGCAATTTAACTCTTTCAGTGACCTTACACACATCCATCACTTTCCGCACATCAAGTGGCAAATCCTTCCTGAAAACTATAGCTAGCTTAATCTTCTTTAAGACACTGTTTTCTGGACAGCATATCTAGGTGCACAGGGAGAATATGGCAGTACAATGGTGTCTGCAGAGGACACCTGGTACCACAACAGACAACAGAGGACAGAACAAACTGATCAACAACTCCAGCCATGTGTTGGCAGTGAAAATCTGGGCAAATGGAGACTCTAAGGTGGACTATGTGAGCAGTAGATTCTGGAGAGATTTCATTATGCTTGGAATGGCGAGATTGGCAATAATTCAGAACAGGTGAAAGATCAAAATCACTTGAGCAATGCCCCTGGAGCATGCCAACATCAGGGACCCTGGAATGGGTGGGAGACTGGGTGGAGCTTCTCCCTTTATCTCTCCTTTTACTCTAGACGCAGAAAAAAAAAAAAGAAAGAAAGAAAGAGAATGTGGAAACAGTGGTCTTACCCACTTTTCTATAGACCTTGACCCTTTGTGCCCTAATGAACTATGTAAATATTATCAAAATAAAATAATCATGCTGCAAAAATAAAAAAGACACTGCTTTCAAGGTTCCATGGTCTGACCATGGAGTGCATGTGTCAAAGCTGAGCCTCCTCAGTGGCTCAGATGGAGCAGTGGACAGCATATCCAGATGCACATGGAGGATGTGACAGTCCATTGGAGCCTGCATAGGACACCTGCTATCACAACAGAGGACAGAACATGTTGATTGGCTATCCCAGCGAAGTACTGGCAGTGAAAATCTGGGCAAGTGGAGACACTAAGATTGTTGGAAGGCTGGATGTGGCTTCTCCCTTTATCCCTCCTTCCCCCAGATACAGAAAAAAATAAAAGAGAATGTGGAAACAATGGTCTTACCCACTTTCCTGTAGCCCTTGACCCTTTGAGCTCTTATCAACTATGTAAAGATCATCAACATAAAAAAAAAAGAAAAGACAGTGCTTTCAGCATGTGACTCCCCTACTAGGGCGTCCATCTGTCTAGAGGATCAAGTCAAAACTAATCAACCTAGCATTCCAGGTCTTCCATCAACTGGCCCTATCCTATCTATTTATCTTAAACCCCACTAATCCCCTGACAGGATCACTGGCCCCATGCTGTTGAACTGATCTTCCTACAACCACATAGCACATTCCTGCCTCCACACATTCATTCCTATCACTTCTTTAAATCTGAAGTGCTTCTTTTCCTCTCCCTTCACAATTCACAACGTCTACTTCTATTTTAACCTTCAAAGCTTTAGGATCAAAACTGTTCCACAGAAGCTAGTAACTGTTCCCTTACTTGAAATACTTACAGTATGAATGTGTATATATGTAGCAAATGATTTCCACATACTACCTTAATTTCTAATAAACAACTTGCATTCAAATTTAGTCAGATTGGAAGTTAAAGTACCCTGCTGTCCTCACTAACATCATCACTAACCGTGTTTAAAATTCAATCATTTCTTTAAAAATATCAGTCACAACAACAATATCTATGTATATTAATCGTAATAAACACTAAGTAGAAGCATGTATTACTATTTTAGTTTAATTTAAAGTTAATTTGACATGTAAATGCTGACACATTAAACTTTCTCTATATAGTTATAATAGCTAAATATCCAAATCCCTTAACTTGTATCATTCATCTGTACCAAGCTCATTTTTCATTTTACTTTCTTTAGAAAAGTATCCATTCTTCATGTTCTCTTTTCAAAGCTACTTTTTAGTTTCGTGCTGAGGACATGAACAACCAACAGACCTTAAATGTTCCAATTGAGGCATTGCAATTGAACATTTACATATATCTGTAGCTCAGAAACCTAAACCAATGAAAGGGGATGATCTAGCCCACCAGGAGGCCTCAAGGAAAAGACTGTATTTGGAATTGAGTTTCACAGCGAGAGTCAATTTCTCCCCCACTTGGCTATAAGCTCTTTGTGGAGCCTGCAAAATGATTTCGGGACTCAAAACACATGAATGCTTTCTCCTTTATGTATTGCTCTTTATTTCAACAGATAAAGACCAGCTGGTTTAATTCATTCTTTTTAAACAAGTATTTTCCAAACCACACTATTTCCTTTTAGCTTTTCTAGCTTTATGAATTTTAATCCAGGGGAATGAGTATATTACAAACTACATTTGTTTTCTGTCCCTCTCGTGTTATCACAGGAAGAATTTAAAATGTGCTAGGTAGTGAACTAACATGGCAAAGAGAGACCATAATGGCAATATTTATTTATTTTTTTTTTGCATTTCATTTTATGACATCGTTTCATAGGCTCTGAGGTTTCCCCAACCCCTCCCTGGGCCCTCCCTTCATGGTGGATTACTCCACCTTATTGCAGTATTACAGTTCAAATCCAGTCTTGTTTCTTTCATTGCAAGCATGGACCATGCATAGAGTCCAGCATCTTGTTGTCCAAATCAGTTCAACAGTTTCTTGGGGAGACCATCTCTGGTCTAAAAGCAGAGCTGGCAGAGTATCATTCTGACCAATTAAAAGCCATAACATAACATCAACTAAGAGCAAGAAAATTTTTTAGAGTTTTTTTTCAATTTAAATATAATATATACTGTCCATGGTAAAAAATTCTATTTAATGTCTATTCAAGCATCCTCTGATAAAATCTAAATGTTCCCAAGAGCAAAAACAATACACATATATTTGTTTTGAAGTTTTGAATTGTGTGGTACAATTTCGTATAGACTTGGAGTCCCTCCACAAACTCCCACCCCCCGAACAGATTTTCCCCATTTTACTGCAGTGGTATAGTCCTTCATAAGGAATCACAATTCCATCAGTCTCTTATTTAAGTGTACTCCGACATTGCTGGTACAGACAATGTCAGACAGTCCAGAATCCCATTTGCCTACACATTTCCAACAGTTTCATTGGAAGTCCATTCTTCGTCTGGAAACAGGAATGAACGTTGCATTATACCCCAACATCTGAATATGGTGGACCCCAACACTCCATTACTATATACATTTCAATCTATATATACAATCTGATCCATAAGTTTTTTGGCTGCATCCCATGTGTTTTGATGGTTTTTTTTTTTTTAACCTCAGTTTTATTTATTCCAAAGACTTTTTTTTCTTTTGTCAAATTCGTTGCTGGCTCATGGATTACACAGTGGCATCTTTTTTCCCAAGGGACTTTTGTGTTTCCTTTTTGTCAGCCATGTGTTGGTTACTCAGTGGCACATTTTTTCATGGAGCTATAATTTGTTTTTGTCATTGTTATTGTTGCGGTTGTTCCAACTCATACCCAATTGTTGACCTTGTTTCATGGCTTCTCAATTATGGAAGTGTATATATAATGGTGTACATTGTATCTTAAGCTGCTTTATCAATTCTCCTTGATAACTGATATCATTGCAAAAATAGCATTTGTAATGCTATATCCTCTTAATTAGCCACTCTGGCAATCACAGAATCAGCTGTGATTAGCTCTACAGGGGAAATGCGAAAGTTTATTGAAAAATGGATTTGAAAGATGAGTTTATTGTATTACCCAAATTTTTAAAAGATATGTTTTTTATATAAAATGTGTTTTTCATGAATTTTTTGATGACCTGTATATTAGCATTCTGGATCACAACTGCCAACACACTCAGATCGTCTGTAATCATCCAAACAAGCCGTGCTTTAAGAAAAAATCAAGTGATTCTGTGTCCTTGCCCATGCCCATGCTGTTTCCTCTTCTACGGGCTCTTTTATACCATCATAGCTTTTTCACGGCCCAGCTGATGGGCCATATTCTGAAAGAAAACCTCTTTGTGTATTTTGCCTGGCAACAAGCCTCATTCACTCTTCCAACTCTCAGTTTCAAAGCCACCTCCTCTAAAAAACACTCTCTGACTTTGCCTAGGAAGTTTTAGATGCTCTTTTCCTTTAGTCTCCTACGCTATATCTTGAGTTTCACTTAATCACTTATACTATATTGGAATTATCTCATTGAGTTCTGGTCCTTTTAAACTATGAGCTCCTAAGAACCTTGTTCTGAAGCATATTTATGTCTATTGGTATTCAAGATTTCTAAATGAACTGACTTAAGTAGAAAGCTAAACCAGACATTATTCACTTCTACAGGATAAGATGGTTTCTTCATCTTAAATCATCACAACTACTTAACTACAATAGATGTGTTATAAGGATGAAAGTAGAGTATTTAACGTTGTGAGGAAATATCAAGTTCAAAGATAGTTTTATGTTATGCGGAATGTGAGCTCCTAAGTGGACTTCTTCAACAAGACGTTTAATTTAGTCGTTAAGATGCCAGTTAAGATGCCTGCATCCAATATTGGTGTACCTGGGTCTTATTCCCAGCCTTGACTCCATACTTCAGCTTGCACAATGGCTGTACTAATTTATTATTTTTCTTTTTGATAATAACCAATCTAAATGGAGTAGTTCATTGTGGTTTTGATTTGAATCTCCCTGATCATTAGTGATGTTAACCATCTGTATTGATTGGCCATTTGAAGGCCTTCTTTTGGAATGTCTGTTTAGATCTATTGTCTACTTTTTAATTAGAATATCTGAGTTTTTGCTATTGAGCACTTGGAGTTCCTAATACATTGGCTTTGGAACCCTTTGCTGGATGTATATCTTGCAAATATTTCATTGCATTCTGTAGGTTGACTTCACTCTGTTGACCATTCCTTTGCTATGCAAAATACGAATTTATTTCTCACGGTTCTGGAGACTGGAAATCCAGGATGGAGTTGCCAGCAAAGTCAGTGTTGCTCTTTTCTTAGGTTGCAGACAGCCACATTCTTATGGTGCATTCCATGCTACTTCCTCAGTACATGCACTTGGCAAAGAGAGTAAGTATGATCTCTGGGGATCTCCTTATAAGGGCACTGATCCCATCATGAAAGTTCTATCTCCATGAACTCATCTAAACTGCATTAGTTCTCCAAAGTCCCATCTCCACATGATGACAAAATAAGGATCGGGACTTTAAAGGTATGAATTTTGAGGGTGGGCATTTGGTACAGATGCCATCTGGGATACCTGTAGTCCATATCAGAGTGGCTGGGTTCAAGTCCTAGCCCCTTTTCTGATTTCAATTTCCTGTGAATTCACACCCCAGGAGGCAGAAATGATGACTCAAATGCATAAGTCCCTGATACTCATGTAACTGATCTAGATTGAGTTTGAGGCTGTTGCTGTTAGCTTCATCCAACCCAGACTGATGCAGTCATTTGGGGAATGAGCCAGCAAATGAAAGATCTCTCTCTCTCTCTCTCTATTTCCATGAGTACACTAGGGAATGACTTGCAAATAAGTAATAAACAACTTAAATACAATACTTTACAAGTACAAACTCTGAGAAGGAACATAATTCTGTCTAGACTAGAACATTTAATATGGACATGGTAAATATAGAAAATAGACTCTTACGGTCCCAGAACAGAAACGTGGAGCTACCCACAAATCTACTGTATAATCCAGATGAGGGATGATAGTAGTTTAGGCAAAAATAGTAATGTGTTAGTCTGAAAAAGTGGTGATGTTTTTTTCAATCACAATCTGAAGGAAGAGCCCAGAGGAACGGCTAACAAATGTACATGGATTATGAAAGAAAGTAGTCAAGAATTCGTAAGAGTCTGCCTAGAAAAAGTGATGAAGGGTGATTCATTTTAGTTCAATGGGAACCAATGAAAACCAAACACTGTGTGTGGGATCAAGTGGACTGAAGAACTCAAAGCTAAATACATTAATTTTGAACTACCAACAGAATGGAGGAATGTATCACTGTGTAACAAATTGGGCAAATCTATAATGGAGATATAAATTTGAGAACCAAATGTGTATAGATTTTTCCTTAAGGCTAAGGAATGGTGTGAAACACACATAGATAAACAAAAAAACTAAATATAAGGGCATAGCCCTAGGTCATGCCGACATTTAGAGGTGGTCATAGGAATGGAGAATGCAGAAAATAAGATTAAGTGACAGCTAGTGATGTAGCAGGAAAAGAAACAAAAACAAGATAATGTAGTATATCGGAAATGAAGTGAAAAAAAATATGAACTTGGAACAAGTGGTCATCTATGCCAGTGTTATTGAGAGGTCAAGTAAATGGCAGTTGAAAATTGGCTATTGGAATGGAAAACATAAGCTTCTTGCCCTTTATTAATAACAGAACGTAAAGAAACTTGATGAGCAGTAGCTACCTTCAGAGTGAATTTAAACGGAAATAGGCTTAAACCATAAGTTAGATAGAAAAGAGAATTTTATCCTGACAATAGTTTATGGAACATTAAACATTAACACTGCAAGGTTGTCTCAAAAGCCTGCTCTGGAGATCCATAAAGCATGATGAGTAATGATTTAAAGCTGCTAAGGGAGGGAATTGTTCAAAGGTAGCCCTGCAGGGAAAGGTAAGCTAGATTGTCTGCAGATCATTTTCAGCTTGCAGAAAACTTAACTATCCTTGGTAAGAAGCAATGGTTTTTTACAGAGCTGTCAATTAAGACTGTAGCTCACTTTTATGCATCTCTTTGTAAACAGAAATATGCATGTGGTGTACTTCACATTTTTAAAAGAAGCAAGAGGGTTCACTGTTTGAAGAAGATGAAAGATTAGGCAGTAGAACAGTAGCGTACAGAGAGAATTCATGAGATTATGGGGACGTTTATTCCCTGTAATTGCTCATGATGAGAATTTGCCAAGCTTGGGATGATTTGCTCCAGGATAATACCAAGTTGACAAAAATTTTAATGAAAAAAAATTTAAATAATTCTTATGCTAATGTAGCACATCGAGGTTAGACACAAAATCAGATTAATTTACTTATGATCAATATTGAAAGAAATTTAAGGTCATAAGCCAATACAATTTGTTGCGTTTGAATGTGTTCTTTTTAAAGATATGCTTTGTAAATTGATTATATTTTTAAAGATTTGTTTATTTGAAAAAATTACAGAGACAGATTTTCCATTTGCTGGTTCGGTTCCCATATGACCACAATGGTTGGGGCTGGGCCAGTGAGAAGCCAAGAGCCATAAGCTTCTTCTGAGTCTGCTACATAGGTGTGGAGGCCCAAAGACTTGGGCCATCTTCTGCTGCTTTCACTGGCATATTAACAGGGATCTGGATCATGACTCAAAGCAGCTCCCATATGGAGTCAGTGCTGCAGAAGGAATTTTATACTATGCCATGGTGCCAGCTCCAGTTTGTTTTACCTTTCATTTTGAAAGACAGACACAGAGAGATTGATTCCATCCTCTGTCTGAGTTATAACTCAAGAGACTGAAACTCACTCTGGGTCTCCCATGTGGGTGATAGAGACTACTTGAGCCATTATCCATTGTCTCTCAGGGTTCACATTAGCAGGAACCAGGAATCAGAAGGAGCTGTGCCAAGAGCACTCCCACAGGGGATATGGATTCTAAGGAACATATTAAGTGCAGCACAAAACATTGTCCCAGAGACAAAGCACCAGTGGAGTTAATCAACAAGCCTTGGTTACATAAATGCCCTCTGCTTTAGGAAGACTGAGTGCTGCTTTTGCTAAGCAAGTGAATTTGCCATAACTGCACAATTTCTGTACTTTATCATATTTTCCACCAAAGTGTGAATTTTGTCTGAAAACTGTGCTATCACATTCATCTGTTTTTCTAAACAAAGTAAATAGATAAACATTTTAAAATGGATACTAACATAAACTGTGTACTTTGGCTAATTTTAATGTGTAGATACTTACTGGTTTTTTAATTGTAATAAATACAAAACACAAAGGCAAGATGTTAATAATATAGGAAATTGTTGAGAGATAATATTAGGTATTTATGATAACACTGCAATTTCTTCTATAACCTAAAACTGCTTTTAAAATTTTCAATCCAATTTTAAAAATTCAGAATCTGAAATAAACTCAATAAGAAATACCAAACTTTGGCACCAGCATCAGCATCATGGCATAGCATGCTATGCCTCCACCTGTAGCACCAGCATAGCCTATGCTTCAAGTCCTGGTGGCTCCACTTCTAATCCAGCTTCCAGCTAATGGCTTAAGAAGGCATTGGAGGATATGCCAAGTCCTTCGCAATCTGGAACTCATGTGGGAGGGCTGAAAGTAGCTCCTTCTTTCGATCAGCTCAACTCCAGCAATTGCAGCCATTTGGGGAGTGAACTAGCAAACGAAAGATCTCTGCTTTTCCTTCTCTCTCTGTAACTTTAACTTTGCCTTTTAAGCAAACAGACGAACACATAAATAAATAATCTTATTTTTAAAAGGAAATAGCAGGGCCCGGCGCGGTGGTGCAGTGGTTAAGGTCCTCGCCTTGAACGCGCCAAGATCCCATATGGGCGCCGGTTCTATCCCTGCAGCCCCGCTTCCCTTCCAGCTCCCTGCCTGTGGCCCAGGAAAGCAGTCGAGGACGGCCCAAAGCTTTGGGACCCTGCACCCGCGTGGGAGACCCGGAAGAGGCTCCTGGCTTCGGATCGGCATAGCATCGGCCCGTTGCGCTCACTTAGGGAGTGCATCATTGGACGAAAGATCTTCCTCTCTGTCTCTCCTCTCTGTATATCTGCCTTTCCAATAAAAATAAAAATAAATCTTAAAAAAAAAGGAAATAGCAAAATTGAAGAGATCTATATCAATGAAGAAGTGAAAATATTAATTAGAAAACCTTTACACAATAAAATGTAGGCCTATGGCTTCCCTGGTAAATTCTATCAAATACTTTAAAAAAAAAACAGTGATTTCAATCATTAACATTTCCAATATTAGGAGAAAACACTTCCTGCCTTAATCTATACAACACTAATATCAAAATCAGAAAATATCATCAACAGAAAAATAAACTAGTAACCAATATCTCACAAAATTAGAAGAGAATCCAGCAATATAAAAATGCTGCTGTGGTTTTGATTTTAAATTCCAATTCCCAGTGTTGCTGTATAAGAAAGTAACTGAATATTGTGTGTTAGCCTTGCACCCTATAATTTTGCTTTAACTCATTAATTCTTCTGCTTACTTATGATATAACCTTCTCTTTTTGTAGTCTTCTAACTTGGAAGCATCTTCCTCTCTAATATAAAAATTCGATGCTGCAGATTCCCCCATAAGCATTTCCTTTATTACATCTCAGAAATTTTGGTATGTTGCATTTTTCATTTAGCTCAAAATATTTTCATTTCTCTCAAGATTTCTTTTATTGACTCAGGCATTTCACAGAAATGTATTGTTTAATGTCTAGGTTTGGGGTTTTCCAGTTATCTTCCCATTGTTGATTTCTGGTTTAATTTCACTGTCATCTGAGAGCATTCTTTGAGTGATTTATAATATTTGCAATGTGTTCAGTTGTGTTTTAAGGTCCTAGTGTGGTTTATCTTGGTAAATGCTCTGGTTGGGCTTGAGAGACAAATGCATTCTGCTGCTCTTGGATGAAGTGCTCTGTACATGTCAATTAGATCCAGTTGATTGATGGTGGTGTTCAGCACAACGATGTCCTGAACTGATTTTCTGCTAGCTAGTGCTGTCAATTACTGATAGAGGAATGTTGAAGTTTCCAGCTGCAGCAGCAAATTAGTTCATTTTTCTTTGAAATTTTACTATGCTTAACACAGAGGTGTTAGGCACATACACATTCAGGATTGCTGAAACTTTTTGGAAGATTGTCCTCTTTATTATTATTGCCTTTGACATCCTTGCTATGAAGTCTGGTTTGTCTCAATATAGTATATAATACTAATGTAGCTATTTTAGCTTTAATTTGATTGTATGAATGTTTTATATTTCTCTAGTCTTTTGCACTCTTTTACATTTTATCTGAATCTTCATGCTTAATTGAACTTCTTTTTCTAGAGATTTATTTATTTGAAAGTCGGAGTTACAGGAAGAAAGAGAGATCTTCCATCCATTGGTTCACTCCCTCAGATGATCACAACAGCTGTGGCTATACCCGATCGAAGCTAGGAACTTTTTCCAGGTCTCCTATATGGGTGGCAGAGGCCTAAGCACTCTGACCATCCTGGACTGCTTTCCCCATGTGCATTAGCAGGGAGCTGGTTCAGAAAGTGATGCAGTGGGACTAGAATCTGGAGAGCAGCATTGTAGATGGTGGCTTTACTCTATGGTACAGCGTCAGTCGCTAATAGGGTTTCTTGTAAACATATACTTGAGATTTACTTTTATTTATGTTCAAACAGTCTCTGCTTTTAATTTTGTATATTTAGACCATTGAATTTCTTTAAAAGTTTGTTTTTATTATTTTCCATGTCAGTTTTGTAGTTACAGGGATTCCCTCTCCTCTCTCTGCCCCCTTTCACTTCTCACTATTCTCCTCTATATTGTTAGAGCAGCACAATCCTCCAGCACTTGTAAAATTCATATATACCATGTATGTTAGGGTTTCTTTTCTGGTTCACAGCATTTTGTTTTCTTTTCACCTTAGTATATGAATTGTACTTTGTAATAGTAAGTTTCATGTATCAATTTGTCCTATGGTATGCCCAGATTTAACAACTATTTCTGGATGGATCTGTGAAAATGTTTCCATATAAGTTTTTCGTCATTCAAATGCATGTTCAGCAAAATACATTTCCATACTCAGTGTCGAATAGTATGATCTAATTTATGGAGGATCTGAAAAGAACAAAAAATCAGAGGAAGGAGAGATTTACTCCTTTTATTTCCTGATTGCCTTTGTGAGCTTGGACATTGATTTCCTGCCCCTGGATTGAGATTTACAGCACTGGCTTTCCTTATTCTCAGACCTTTGTGCTTAGAGAAGAATTATGCTTCCAGCTCTCCTGCATCTTTAGTTTGCAGATGGCAGACCACAGGACTTTGTGCTCTCTATATTGCAAGCCAGTTCTTCATGATAATTGTATTTCCTATTTGCTATGCTTCCCTGGGGCAACCTAACCGCTACTTCATTTATTCTTGACTTTTCAAAATTATTGCCCTTGAGTTTGCAATATTCATTTACAATAAACCCAATCCACTTTCATATATACCATTCAACTTTATGGGTAAGTAATTGTCTTATACCAGAATATTTCCAATTTCCATCCCCATCCCTGATAAGGCCACTATAGTTTATTTCACATATTCATGAGCTGTAATCACCCAACAAATTGTTGTGATTATTTTTTTGAATAAATAATATGTAATATATCATTTAAGAATGAAATCCTGGGTTTTTTTTTTTCAACAAAATGGAAGCCATTATGCTGGGTGAAATAAACCAGTGTCAAAAACACAAATATCATGTACTTTCTCATTTTGTGGCAGTTAAGGTAGAACACAAAAAATATATACGTAGGAGTGAAATGGTCTTTTTGGGATATGAGTCATGTTTAGCTCTTATTTCCATTCCTATGGAACTTGGATCTTCCTATTTTGTACTCATTCACAGTGGTGATCTGTGACAAACTAAGCCTGTAAATATAGAGCAGATTAAATTTATACCTCAGCAAAAACTGAAAGAGGGAAGGGAAGGCGAGGGATTGATGGGGACCCGGGGAATGCAGAAAGTTGAGCTGCTTTTTCATAACTGTATCTATGGGATGCGTTAAATCCATTCTCTTCACATTAATAAAATGTATTAAACCAAAAAATAAATTTTAAAAGAATAAGAAAAATAGCTCTATTTAAACCTTTACAAATTCTTTCTCCAATGCTCTTACTTTATTAATGTCAATCCAAATTTCTGACCTACATCATCATTTTTCTTCTTTCTGCAAAACTTATTTTAACATTTTTCATTGCAAGGAAACCTGCCGGAAATGAGTTCTCTCAATTTTTTGTATGAGTCATAAAGTCTTTATTTGTCCTTCATGGTTGAAAGATAATTTTTCTTGGCACAGATTTCCACACTGGTATTGGTTGGAAAAACTCCGGTGCCTTTAAACTTTAGAAATAGTTTCCTTCGAGGCACATCTTGCTAGGAAGAGCAGAACTCTCCAGGTGTATTTCAACATAGTTAATTTTGCCTTCTGCCCACTAGAACGACAAGGAGCATTTTATTCATTCATCACTGCAAAGGTAAAACTCACAAAACATGAAAGCATCTTCTCAATGCTAGGACCCTCCAAGAATTTTTAACTCTCCAACTTGTTCATACATGTCCTCCAACAATTCATCAATTATAATTTGGTTTCCTTCCCTAATGCTTGTTCCAGGGGAAATCTCTGTTTTTAAGTTTCTATTTCAAAGACTGTGCTCCTCTGTACTCAAACAGCACTCCAGTTTGTGAGGTAAAGGGCAGTAGTTTGACTTGCGGTCTCAGTTCTCTGAAGGTTCTAAGGAGAATTGCTGATCTTCAATTTGTCCAGCTTTTTTCTTATTTTGTTATTAAAATGAGAATGATGATTTCCAAACTGCATACTAAACCACAGGCTGAAAACAGTAGTTTTTCTTTCCCAGGAACTTTTCAGGTTCATCATAATTATCTACTTCATTACCACAAAATTGCACGTAGCATCTCTTACATCATTTCTCTTATTACTGTACGGTTAACAGTGATAGACTCTGTTTTATTCCTGATGTTCATTCTTCTCTTAAAAACTTGATTTGATCAGTCTAGGCACAGTTTGTCAATTTTATTTGTCTTTTTGAAGGATCAACTTGTGATTATTTTTATCACAACTGATTTATTTTATCACTACTGAGTCCCTATTTACTATTTAATTAATTTCTACCTGAATATTCGTGATTTTGTTCACTTCGCTTTCTTTGGCTTCAGTTTGCTCTCATCCTTCTAGTGTCTTAGAAGACACATTTATTGATTTTGAATCCCTCTTATTGTTTTTAAAAAGTGTGTTTACAGTTATAAATTCTCCTATAAGCACAACTTCAATTATAATCCTTAAGTTTTTGAATCCTGTGGTCTTATTTTCACTTCTGTCACAGGATTTTCTAATGAATGGTCTCTGACTTTTGTTTTTCTTTGAGTCATTGGTTATTAAGGCTTAAACAATTAATATAGATTAGCTCAAAATCCTGAAGGCAGAAGTCCAATACCAAGGTACCAGCAGGATTCATTTCTCTTGAAGCTCTGTCTCAGCTTGTGCTGGTTGCTTTCTCACCATAGCCTCACATGGTCTTTTCTCTGTGCATGTGCCATCCTCGTGGGCTTTCTTCTAAAAACACCCCATTCAGATTTTGGATCATGGGCTTATCATCCTGACTTATTCTATATTTCCTAGCACCTGTTGGCATGTGTGAGATCTAGATCTGGGAGTGGGACAAGTGGGAGAACTTGGGAAACTCCTCTAGTGGGTCATAGCTCTTTCTGGTGAATACGTGGTCCAACCCTGAGAGTTAGACAGGCTGGGCAAGGTAGCTCCAACTGTTGACTAATGAGAGGAGGTTTTGCAAGGAGGTGGGCCAAGCAGGATCAAGCATACTTTGGTTCACCAGCAAGTGCAGAAACCAGGCTGGAGCACAGGTCATGCTGGGCTAGGCTATCACACCAACAGATTTGCATGAGCCATGGATGGGAGCACAGCCAGATTCCAGCACCCACCAGTGAGAGTTGACACTGGAGGCAGGCCAGGTCAGACCAGGCTACAGCATCCAAGACAAAGGCCAAGACATGTGAGGGGCTGGGCCAAACTGGGTCAGAGCAACCACTGGCATGCACAAAATCTATGTCTAGAAACAGGCCTGGCTGGGGAGTAAAGAGGATGCCCTAATCGGGTTGTGGTTCCTACTGGTGAATGTGAAGGCCAGAGTGTCTGGCTGCTATCTGCTCTGGACATGGCTGCAGTGTCCCTCAGCACAAGTGTTGACTGGGTCTGGGCTGTGCCAGACTGGGCTAGACTCCAGCACCCACTGGTGATCGTGAGAACTAGGGTAGGTGAAGGGCAGACTAGACTAGGTCTCTGCCCCTGCTGAGCCATGTATGAGCTGTGTCTGGGTGAGGATCAGGCTTGGCTGGGCTGTAACACCCAATATAAAAACTGGAATGGGTGAAGGCAATCAGGAAAGGCCACTGTTCCTGCTAGGACAGGAAATGGACTAAGTAGAGCCATGGAGCCACTGGTGCGTGTGAGAGATCTGGCACTGGGAGAGGTTCTGATTGAGGAGCTTGGGCAACTCCTCTGTTGGGACACAGTCCCTGCAGGAGAGCATAAGAACTACAATAGGGAGCAGCCCAGACCAGGCCAGAGACCAATACCCACTGTGATTCACTTGGCACAGGTTGGGGGAGAACCAGGCTGGGCCGGTTCACATCATCCATTGGCAAATCCGAGCACCAGAATGGAATGTGTCTTGGGCCAGGCCAGGTCACAACACAAGCCGGTTCGCTTGAGTGCCAGGACTGGATACCTGCTTGGCTGGGTTAGGCTGTAGCCCTCACCAGTGTGAGTTGGAATTGGGGTTGGGCTGGGTCGGGCCAGGCTACAGCACCCACTGGCAAATGCCAATGTGAGGCGGGCCATGAAAGACTGCATTGTAACACCCAACCAGCACATTGAGACCCATGAAAGTAGGAACGCAGCCAGTAGGGGGATGTGCAGGGCTCCCCTGCTGAATTCCCACTGGTGAGTGTGAGTTGGGATGGGGGCAGACCAGGCCAGGCAGGGGTACAACAGCTGTGGGCCTCATGTTGGCTGGATCATAGAAAAGCCAGGCTGGGTTGACTGTTCCAACTGCCACATGCATAAGCCAGAGTGAGTGTGGGTTGGTTGGGTTTTGCCACAGCATCAGCAGGCAGATACTGACACTAGGGGCAAATTCTGTACTTGGAGAGCACAAGATCCAGGAGTGGGAGTGGGCCCAACAGGAAACAGTGGATATCTCCCTCTTGGGTTGCCACTCCGACTGGTGAGCATGAGAACCAGGACTGGGGCAGGCGTGGCCTGACAGAACGGCACCTACTGGCATGTATGTAGGTTGGATAGTGGGGCTGGCTCAGTTGAACTAGGCTTCAATGTCCACTGACATGTATGAAAGCTGAATGGGATGTGGCACAGACTGGACCAGTCTGCTGAACATACTGGGAAGCACAGGAACCATGGCAGGGGGTGGACCTGATGGTAGTTATTATAAGTCACTCCGATTAGGCTGCAGCTCCCACTAGTGTCCATGAAGGCCAAGTGTGTGGTGGGCAGGATCAGGGTGGACTACAACACATACTGGTTTGTGTAAAAGACAGGGCTGGAAACAGAACTGACCCAACAACTGCAACCACCAGCATATGCAGAAGCTGACTGGGGTGACAGACTGTGCAAAATCCTGCATTTGTAAACACACACAAGAACCAGTTCTGGGATCCCTTCACATGAAATTTCTATGGAGACCCCTCCCAACTAAATTGCTGGACTCAGAACCCCAACCATGAAGAGCAGTGCAGGATGGTCTGACCGTGGAGTGCATGTGTCAGAGCTGGGCCTCCTCAGTGTCTTAGAGCAGTGGACAGCAAATCCAGGTGCACACAGAGAATATGGCAATACCTGGTACCACAACAGACGACGGAAGACAGAATAAATCTATCAACTAGCCCAGCCAAGTATTGGCAGTGAAAATCTGGGCAAACTGACTCTAAGGTGAACTATGTCAACCAGTGGATTCCTGAGAGGTTTCATTGTGCTTACAATGGCAAGATTGGCAGTAATTTAAAACTGTTGAACTATCGCAACCTTGTGAGCAGGACCTTCAGCGTATGCCCCACATCAGTGACATTAGGGTGGTGTCGGGTGGCTATCCTCCATCCCAGGGTGCAGAGGCGTTTGGGAGGCTGGGTGTGGCTTCTTTCCTTGTCTCCCATCTTATCCCAGATAAAGGAAAGAAAAAAAAAAGAATGTGGAAATGGTGATCTCGCCCAACTTCCTGTAGCCCTTGACTATAATCATCCTAATCAAATATGTAAAAATCCTAAAAAAAACCCTCACAGCATATAAGTCATTACACCCATATAATTATTACATTATGTCATCATTATTCCCTCTTGCTTTTCAAATTTTCCTTCTTGGGTCATTTTTTTTTCTTTCTATCTGAAAGATATCTAGGTCACTGTTTATTTTCATGTCTTTTTGTCTTTGGTGTTCTGTAGGGTTTTTTGTTTTTGTTTGTGTTTGTGTTTGTGTTTTTTTGTTTTTTACATGCTATTTCTTGTTGCATTTTTTTAAAAATCATGCTTGGGATTAGCTTGGCTTGGTTTCTGGAATCCATGTGCTGATGTGTTACTAGTGCCTTAGTTGCTTTGGTCTCTGTTATAGAAAAGTATCATAATCTGTGTGGCTTATGAACAACTGACATTTACTTCGTGAAATTGTGCAAGTAGAAAATCCAAGAGGAGGGCCCCAGCATGGCTGGCTGCTGGTGAGGATGCTCTTCCAGGCTACAGACCATTGACCTCGTATAACCAGAAGAGGGCAGCATAACCCTCCCGGTTTGTGACTATGACCTCGTGACTAAAAGCTCTGTCTCCTAACACCACCACCTAGAGAAATTAGGCTTCAGTATATGAATTTGCACAAACAGAAACATTAGCTCCTGCTAAATAGTTTCACAAAGAGTTAAGCTGTGTTATCTTCAAATATTTTCTCTGGTTCACTCTCTTCTTTTAGATCTGATTAAATAGATTTTAGGTCTATATAGTCTGCACTACAAATCTGTTAACCCCTCTCTCTCTATTTTCATCTCTTCATGTCTTTGAGCTATATCTTTTTCTTTCTTTATTTATTTTTATATTATAGTTTACTTAATCTTTAGTTAGTCTTGCATAATCCATTATTAAACAATCCACTAAATTTTAATGGTATTTTATGATATTTTAAAATATCCACTTGTTTTTTATTCATATTTTTAATGATATCCTTACTATATTGAAATAAAGGAAACTTGCTTCTTGTATACCCTGAGTCTGGTAGTTCCAATGGTGCTGTTATTGTGGGTTAGATTCTGATGTCCACCGTTCCTAGTCAGTCCCACACTTAGTTCCTGCTTGCTCCTGAATAGAATGTTTATGTCTCGTTTTCCTTTGATTACTGCCAGTGGGAATTATCTTGGACCTGGGGATGAATGTTAGCTCCCTCAAGAAAGCATTGGAATTTGATCCCATCAGGCACTTGTGGGAATCACCAGTCTGGGTTTGCTTTAAAGTAAATACTCTGCTTTAGTTCTCTCCCTGCGCCATACGGTATGCATGGATTATAAACCTACATGAGGACTAGCTTGCTATTAGAATTCTCAAGATGAGATAGCCTCACATGCCTACTCAGTGTCTGAGTTCAAGGCAGGCATTAAAGAGTTCATTGTTGTCTCTTGGATGAGAAATAGACCAATATTTTGCTAGTCCTTAACTTGTGCTGAGACCCCCTTGGGGCCCAAGTAAGTAGTAAAACGTCTCCCTATTGGCTTTTCCACCTGGAAAGAACCATGAGTTTTGTCTTCTGTTCTGTGATCTCCATACGGCTGTGAAAAGTAAAGTTCATTAGATGCAGCAAATGCTCTTCAATTTAAAGCTCGTTTCGGAGAGCTGCTCAGCCCTTTTGAATCTTTGTTTTCATGTGCGTGCTGGATGATAATTAGTGTACAAATAGTTTTTAAAAGACATATAAATTATTTTTTATTCACTTTTTATTTTGTTATGGGAAGGTATGTCTGCATACCTGGACTGTTGATTTACTAGAACCAAAAATACCATTTTCCCTTATGGTAACACTCAGTTGTGGTAAGAATACAATAAAGCAGATACTCTCAAACATTATATTAGTGGCTATGTATATATAGAGAGATATTCTGCTTAGTAAAAAATGTACAAGAGACTTTATAAATATTCATATATTTTGTCCCGGTAGTCATAAATATAAGGTTTATAATCTAAACATGTCATTAGAAATTCAGAAAAGCATATTTTGTTTATGGCTGTATGAATACCCCATGCATGTAACTGAATACCCCACAGTGCAGGGGAACTATGAAGTGAAGCCTTGTGTACCCCTATACATAACTTTTCACAGCACTGTTAATTACAGTTTAGAAAAGACTATTCAAGGACATGGAAAAATGCTGAAGGTGTAATAAAATCAGTATACAGGGGCTACCATGGTGACATAGAAGGCAAATTCTCCGCCTTTAACACCAGCATCCTATATGAGTCCTGGCTCCTGTACTGGCTGCTCCACTTCTGATTCCTGCTTATGGCCTGGGAAAGCAGCTGGTGATGGCTCAAATCCTTGGGCCCTGGTACATGGATGAGAGACCTGCTTCCCAGCTTCAGATCAGCTCAGTTCTGGCTGGTATAGCCCTTTGGGGATTGAACCTGGGAATGGAAGACCTCTCACGTCTGTTAAATCTGCCTTTCAAAGAAAAACAAATATACCGTCAAAAATTTAGTATACAAAATTATATAACAAAACTCATTCCACACATAGGAAAAAGAGTAGAGATGAAATAATCACTTGAAACCCTGTTGTGTATCTTTATTATTCAAATAAAAGATTTTTAGTAAACCTTTAAACACTGTTTTTCTTTATCTTCAAGGTACTTTATAACAACCATGCTATTTTTAGGAAGATAAAAGGTATCATTTTCCTTTGTTCAAAAAATCTTACCTAGTAAAATTTTTCAAAAGTTTGGTCCTCTGAAAAATTGATCTTACCTAGTGTTTCAATAACACACTTGTTTTTGTCACTTTAATAATTAAGGATGTTTTTTGTATGACCGATAAAACACTTTTAATGAATTAGCTGAAAAATTATACTTGATTAAAGATTATTAAGAAATAGACTGAAAAATGGCCAGTCTACTTTAGACATTTTAACAGCCAGCCCAGATTTACTGGAAAGGTCAGCTCATTGATTATGCAAAAGTGCAATCATTAAGAGGTCTACAAAAAACAAACTTGACCTAAAAACGCTCTTATTTAGCGACCAATAAACTTGGGACTAACTTGGCATGTTTTCCATATCCCTTCCCATTTTCTGTATCCCTTTTTGTCCCCTCACCCCCCTCTTTATTAAACAAAGCTTTAATACAATTGTCACGGCATGATTTCAAATATCACCCAATCTTGTTGGATCTGTCCAATTTGGTGCAACTTATAGTTTGTAAGTGTCTGAAACAAGAATAGGCAAAGCTCAGAAAACATCAAATTTTGCTATACAAATTTTGCTATACAAAATTTGATGTTTTGCTATACAAAACATCAAATCCCTTGTATGTCACCCATGGATTTATCCTCAATGTGTATTATGTTGCCTGGTACATACTAGGAATTCAATAAAATTTTTCCTGCTACTGTTTTTCAAAAATTCTCCATCTTTCCTTTCTGCTTCCATTATCATGACATAATTCCATGCGTGACTTTCAATGATCTCCATCTTCAACACTCTCCTACATTCCCCAGCCATCATCATCAATGCCAACTTCTTTCTACCTGTTTTCTTATCACAAAGATTATGTATATTGATACATTGCTGATTTTCTTTTCTAAAAGCAAACCACAAAACACAATAATGACTCCTTTTAGTCCATTAAGAAAGAGTTCTAAGTTTAGATACTTCCACTTAAATCCAAGAATGCAAAACTGAAGCAAATTTTTTCTTTTCAATTTTAGCTCTCCGATTCATCTGGTTCTTTACTTATAATGTTTTTCCTCATTAGATTGTTCTCCATATTTTATTCATTCTCCAATTTCATTCATTAGTTCAATTTTACACTTCACCAATGAAATCTTCTCTGTTCACTCTAACCCATTTAAAACTTATCTTATAGAATATATCAATTAAGTTTTTGCATTTTTGGTAAAAAAGAATCACCTACTCTGCATTTTTAACATACATGTGTGTGTGTGCATGTTATATATTATCTCAAATTTGCTAAGCTCCCAGAGTATAGGAACAACATTTCTTTCTTTGCTTCGTTGCCTATAATCCTAGATTAACATATGAGGACTACAGATAAGGACAAAACCCTAGAACAGTACTTGGAAACAGTAGATAAAAACTGAAATCCTGCCAGTGAGTTGGCTTGTAGTCTCTCTATATATATCCCTCTCTTATAAATATGTATCTACTTTTGAGTGTCTCTTCTGTATCTGGAGGCAAGGACATAAAAATGAGAAAACACAACCCTTGATTGCTAGGATTTTTCTGTCCAAGAATATCACACTAAGGAATAAGAAATAATGAACTAATCACTCAAGGAATGAAGCTTTAATTATAATTTATTGATTTCATAACCATAACCGCTTTTTCAAAATGCCATTTTTACCTAAATTCCTTCACTGTTGCCTTTTTAATGATACATTCACAGTTAAACAGAAGTTGAAGTGTGATAAGAGCCATGTAGAAAACTCCGGACCCATGAATCTCAGAGCCGGCTGCATTTAACAATCTCTTGAGAACCCTATAAAGATACTTAATATATGGGTCCTAAGAGAAACCAATTAAACCAAAGAAGGGAGGGTGTTTGGCCTGGCAGTAAAGGCACTGTACATTTACAAAAACAAATACATGAGAAGGGAACATTTCCATTTTAAGTTTTATTTATCTGACAGGAAAACGGAGAACAAAAGACAGAGACCAAGTCAGAGACCAGACACAAAGAAACAGAGTGCTCCTATCTGCTCTTTTATTCCTCAAATGTATGTGGCAGCCGGGAGTTGGCTAGGTCAAAGCCAGCGCCCGAGAACTCCATCCAGATCTCTTAAGTGAGTGGTAGGAGCCCAACTAGATGAGCTGTTACCCTGCTACTTCCCAGTGCACACGTTAGCAGGAAGCTGGTCAGAAGCACAGCCAGCCCTGGAATTCAGGCACTCCCACGGGGCATGCCGGTGTCTGAGTTAGACCAAATACCTGCAGTGGAGTCTACTCTTTAAAAGCTCCTCGGGAAATCTATTGTGTAACAAAGATTGCTCAAGGGTAAAAATGAATCTATACTTTGCTATGTTAATTTCATTTATGTTGAGAAAATAGCAAAAACATGTATACCTTACATATTCATATAAAAATTAAATCACGTCATATCCATGGTTTAAACAATAAATTAAGTAATGTCTTCTGGGGAAAAATTTTCAAGTTCTTCACTATTTTACCAGTGTGGATAAAAAAAAAAATCAACTCTACAGTGTATCAGCTATATCATTTTATTCCACTTAATTATGGGATGATCTTCCTCCATGTCTGTGTCAAAATAGTGATATTGAATTAGAGAATATAATAACAAATGTGGAGGTCTATTATTTTATGCAACTTCCAGAGCAATGCATCTTAACCACATCACACATCAGCATGTCCTGGAAGGCTTAGCCAAATCCCGATTGCTTCAGTTTAATTCCAAAGTTTCTGATGTAGTAGGTCTGGAATACAGCCCAGAAGTTGCATTGCTGACAGATTCTAGCGTAATGTTGATGCCACTGGTCTAGAGACCACGCTTAGGAACCCACAGTCAGGAACCCAATATTACACACTATATTTCATCAGCTTCCTTTTCTCAGTGTCCTGTTTGTGAATCACTATATAAAATTACCTAAAATGCTTGTTAAGTCTAAAATTAGAAGCTGTTATTATAGCCCAGGAATCTGCACTTTAATAAGATCACCAAGCATTCCTTGTGCAGACTGTGGGTGGATAACCCATGCTCTATTCTATGCCTTTTTTCACAGTATTGCTTCTATTTGGAGCAATTCCTTTTTCCAACTCCGCAGAAATCCTGTCCCACCATTTACAAATACTAACCTGAATTTAGCTTGTTCCAAGCACTTTTCCCTGCTGATTTTGTGCATTCCACATGTACAAGGATGTTTTCAATGTCCTGGGATGGGGCATCTGAGAGAGCTTGTGCACATGAATGGGGAAAGTATTAGTTTTCAAGAATGTAAATTCAAGAAGTAGTAAACACAAAATATATCTATCAAAGCAACTATGTCTGGGGAAAAATATTGTAAACATGTCTGAAATACAGCTAGGTTGCATACTAGATAACTCTGCAGAAAGGAAATGTAGAATAATATCCATTGAGGGACGGTCCCATATCCAGAGGAAGAAGAAAGTAGACAAGAACCTTACTGAGTCGTCTTGCGCCTCCAATGGCAAATGAGGGACTTTGGAGGAATTAAAGGAGGTGGTTGGAAGAGGCAGTTTAAAGGATTAGGGGTTTTGCAGGAGGTAATGTGACTGAGTTAAAAGATGAACTCAGGAACTTGCTTATCATCTACAATAAGATTTCCATAAATTAGGACAGCCACATCCCAAATCTGAGTGTCCAGGTTCACTGCTCACCTCTGCATCCTGAATCCAGGTGCTTCCAATGCAGTCGCTGGGAAGCAGGGTGATGACTCAGTTGCTTCCCTGAAACCCATGTGGGAGACCCGGATTGAGTCCCACGCTCTTAGCTTCGTCCAAATTGGGAGATTTTGTAGAATAAATCAGCGAAATTCCTCTTGCTTTCTATCTACTGCCTATCTGAAATCATTTTTAAAATTTAATTATCATTTACAATTAAAGAAAAACATTATCTGAAGAGTACTTTTTAATTCCTTGCAGTGTTATAGGACAACTGCAGGGCCTTAGAGACCATCCAGCCCAAACATACAATGTCAGAAACAATGAACTGAGTGATGCCCCCAAAAAGTGCAAATCAATGCATTCCAAAGCATTAAATTCTTGAGAGACAAAGCTGGTGTCCTGACTGAAAACAGAGTGTTCTCTCTTACACATATCAAGACTTAACAAATGAGGTTGGTGTTACGATGTAAGGGATTCAGTCATCATTCCCCTTGGGCTCCAATTTAAGTCCCAGATGCACTGCCTCTGATCCGGTTACCTGCTAATGTGCCTGAGAAAGCAGCAGGAGACGGCCAAGCATTTGGGCACCTGCACCCACATGGGAGATGAGGATGAGGCTCCTGACTCCTGGATTCAGTCTGGTCCAGCCCTGACCATTGCAACTATTTGTGGAGTGAAATCAACAGATGGAAGAACTCTATCTCTCTCTCAACCTTTCTTCTCTCTCTCCCTTATTCCCCTTCCCTGTAAGTCTACATTTCACACAAATAAAATAAAAATCTAAAAAGAAAGACCTAGTAAATACTCTAGCAACCCAGTGGAAGCATCAAACTCACTAACTTCAACGCCATTCACATTTATGCACTGTAATCCTAGGGTGAAATGTGGCTTCAGAAATTCATGAAAACGTGGGCCCGGCGCGGTGGCGCAAGTGGTTAAGTCCTCGCCTTGCACGCCCGGGATCCCATATGGGCGCCGGTTCTAATCCCGGCAGCCCCGCTTCCCTTCCAGCTCCCTGCTTGTGGCCTGGGAAGGCAGTCGAGGACGGCCCAAAGCTTTGGGACCCTGCACCCGCGTGGGAGACCCGGAAGAGGCTCCTGGCTTCGGATCGGCATAGTATCGGCCCGTTGCGCTCACTTGGGGAGTGAATCATCGGATGGAAGATCTTCCTCTCTGTCTCTCCTCTCTGTATATCCGCCTTTCCAATGAAAAAATAATAAAAATAAATCTAAAAAAAAAAAAAGAAATTCATGAAAACGTACATTTTGCAAAACTTTCACATAAGTACAGACATATACAAAGTTATTACATAGCCTTTGGTGCCTAATTTTATAATGGTATGTATTTTCCAGATGTAAAATTTATTCACCCCACCTCAAAGATTGATTGCTACCTTATCTTGCAAGTTAAGAAAAACAAACCATTATGTTTAGTAGCTTAGTACACTCTCTGAGTGAAATTTGCTCTCTTCCTTTGACAACTGACTGGTCACACCTGCTTTCTTCTCCATAATACGCACACAAAATTATCTTATATAGAAAAGGCCCACCAGAAGTTCAATTAACCCAGCTGCCACACATCTGTTGCTGTCGACATAATGTGGCAGTTTTCTGGTAATTACTCTTCTGATAATAATCAAAAGCTTCACATCTCTTTTTTTTTATTGTGATAATCACTTACTTCCTCTATCCAAACTCCCTCAATGACTTTCTGACTCAAAGACTCCAGAACACTCAACTGTGGGCCTCCAAAGAGAAGAATAAGGCTGGCATCTACATTGAGTGACTCGGAACCTTGAAGATATGGTCTCTGTATCCCATCAAAACTGAAAATAACAAACTGGAGGAGCTAATAAAGATTTGAAACTATTATTCTACCCCAAACAGGACTGCTAGTTTGCTACGACTATGTAAGCTTATTTTACTACTAGCTATGTTTGAGTTTTCCAATCTGCAATTTGTACAGCAGAGCTGGGCTACTGCAGTCTATTTTTAAAATAACTATTAGAACATAATGCATGGTTATACAATTTTTTTCTAGAACATCATTGATGCTATTGTCCTGGAAATTTAATATATCTAAATCAATCTGCACAATTCCATTTTTCTTTTTCTATCTTTTTTAAGTTTTTTTTTTCATTGCAAAGGCAGATACACAAAGAGAAGGAAATACAGAGAGAAAGATCTTCTGTCCACTGGCTCACTCCCAAAGCACCCCCAAGGGCCAGAGCTGAGCCAATCTGAAGCCAGGAGACAGGAACTTCTTCCGGGTCTCCCTCATGGGTTCAGGGTCCCAAGGCTTTGGGCCATCCTCTACTGCTTTTCCAGGCCACAGGCAGGGAGCTGGATGGAAAGTGGTGCAAACTGGGATATGAACTGGTGCTCATGTGAGATCCCAGTCCATGCAATGTGAGGATTTAACCACTAGGCTGTTGCACAGGGCCCCCATTTTTTCTAATTATTATTTTATTTTGTTAATATTTACATAGTTGGTTAGGGCACAGAGTCAAGGGCGACAGGAAAGTGGGTAAGACCATTGCTTCCACATTCTCTCTTTTTTTCTGTGTCTGGGTAAGGGAGATGATGAAGAAAGAACCCCAACCAGTCTCCCACCCATCGCAGGGTCCCAAATGTGGGACATGCTCTGGAGAGCATTGCTCCAGTGATTTTGATAGTTCAACAGTTCTACATTGCTGCCAACCTCACCAGTCCAAGCACGATGAAATCTCTCAGGAATCCACTGATTGACACAGTCAACCTTAGAGTTTCCATTTGCCCAGATTTCAATTGGCAATGCTTGGCTGGAGTTGTTGATAGATTTGTTCTGTCCTCCATCCTCTGTTGTGGTACCAGGTGTTCTCTGAATGCTCTGATGGAATGTTATGTCCTCCATGTGCACCTAGATATGCTGTCCACTGCTCTGTCTGATCAACTGAGGAGGCCCAGCTCTGACATATGCACTCCATGGTCAGACCATGGAACCTGCACTGCTCTTCATGTTTGGGGTTCTGAGAACAACAGTTCAGTTGGAGGGATCCCCCAAGAAATTTCCTCTGAGGTGATCCCCGACCTGGTTCTTATGTGTGCAAGCCAGTACAGGGTCCGGCACAGTCCATCACACCAATCAGCTTCTGCATATGCTGGTGGTTGCAATTGCTGGGTCAGTTCTGTTTCCAGCCCTGTCTTTTACACAAACCAGTGGGTGTTGCAGTCCACCCTGATCCTGCCCATCACATACTCTGTCTTCACACAGACTAGTGGGAGCTGTAGCCTAGTCGAAGTGACTCACAATAACTCCCACCACGCCCGCCCTCTGCCATAGTTCCCGTGCTTCCCAGTATGTACAGCAGACTGGTCCAGTCTGTGCCACATCCCATTCAGCTTTCATACATGTCAGTGGACATTGAAGCCTAGTTCAACCCAACCAGCCCCACTGTCCAACCCACACACATGCCAGTGGGTGCCGTTCTGTCTAGTCATGCCTGCGCCAGTCCTGGTTCTCATGCTCACCAGCCCCCATTTTTCTTAATAAGTAAATATCAGGTATTTACATAGCATTTTGCATTATTCAAAAGTGTTTCAACAAAAGAGCATTTATGGAGGCTGACGCTGTAGATTAAATCACTGTCTACAATGTTGACACCTCTTCCATGCACTGATTTGATTCTCAGCTGCTCCATTTCTGATCCAGCTCCCTGCTTAATGTTACAGGAAAAGCAGCCAGATATGGCCCAAGTATCTGGCCTTGACACACACATAGAAGACACAGATGGAGTTCCTGGCTCCTGGCTTCAGCTTGGCCCAGCCCCAGTTACCATGTCCATTGGAAGACTGAACCAGCAGATGGATATTCTTTATCTGTCTTCCTCTCTCTCTCCCTCTCTGCCTGCCTTTCAAGTAGATACATGTTTTTTTTTTTTTTTAAAAGAAGGCATTTACTGACTTCCTGTTATGTGCTTTGTGCTAATACTACTTAAAATTATGTGCAACCTCTTGCTTTAGGGAACATTTAAGGCAAGCCAAAATAAAAAAACCGTTTCTTGTTCAAGTTCTAAACTAACTAAATTGTAGGCCGCTAGATACCAGAATCTCAGCTTCCATTGTCCATAAAATAATGAACAATAGAATACATGTAAGGCCACATAGATTTCTCAATTTATTTATTAATTTGAATCCTAAAATCAACCTTAACCACTTAGAAGAATTAGACCAGGAAATACAGAGTGATCCCATGGAAAACAAAGAAGAAAGTATGTTTCCTGCAGGCAGCTACTCCCTAGGAGGCAGGATAGAAGAAAGGACTGTAGTGGGCATGCTTTATGTTTCCATTCCGTGACATCAAATAATGGACTTCTCTCCCACACTCAGATAAGAATGAATAAGGAATAGATCGAGCCTGGGAATGTTACACTGGTGGTTGCCTTTCCTATTGACAGTAAACATTCAAAGTGGAGAGGAGCATTTCCTCACTCCAAAACCTACCCTTCTAGACAGGATCGTATTGATATTCACAGCAACCCTCACAAATAAATAGGAAGTTATCATTTTCCTTGTTCTCTGTTAGAGGAAGCTGAGATCTGTAAAAGTTTACATAACTAGGTTGAAACTAAGATAAAATAATATCTCCATTCTTTATGGTATTAAATCAGGAAATCAAATGATGACTTTGTTTATACAATGTCACAGATTTTTATGAATTCCAGAGATGCAATTTTGTGATGGGGTTATTTGAAAAATTTTTCTATCTTCTTTTCTTTTAAAGTTAGGGAAAAAAGACCTTAGAAAAAAAGGAGATAAGCTTTAAAAAATTGAATGCCACCATAGAAAATGTAGGGAGAGCAGCCAAACAAAGGTGAGGCAAACAGATAAGGGAAACCAAATAAATCCAGGCAGTTACCACTGTTTAATGTGAGAAGGAGTGCTTAGCTTGGTCAACTGGTACTATGTTTCTCCAATAGTCACTGTAGTCATGAGTATACTGAACATTTTATGTCTTCACTTCTGGACTAAGTACTATATACATAGTAACGTATATATATGTGAATTTGTGTGTGTATACATATATATACACATATATACATACATAGTGCTGTGTAGATGTGTGGAAGTACGAAGAAGCTGTCTGTAGTTTTTCAAATATGAAAATGAAGTCATTCAGATCAAGTGATTTATTTTTACATAATCACCATTGTGTGGTAGTGAGAAGATTTGAGTTCAAGTTGTCAAACTTCAGAGCCCCTACTCTTAGCTAGTTCATTCTACTTTCCATCAGCTGGGGGTATAAATTTAATTACTTCTGGGGGTAGCACCTTCCTACAGAGGAAAGCAGAACACCTCCAATACAGCTGCTTTAATTTCAAGCTTGTAATGTAGTTAGGCACACAAGGCATTAACTGTTTGTAGATAGGCCAAGCTACTCCATTTCCAATCCAGCTCCTTGCTAATGGTCTAGAATAAGCAGCAGAAGAAGACCCAAGTGTGTGGACACCTGTACTCATATGGGAGGCCTAGGAGAAGCTCCTTGCCCAACCCTGGCCATTGCAGCCCTTTGGGGAGTGAACCAGCAGATGAAAGATCTGTGTGGGGGCGTGTCCCCTTTAAAAAATAAATATTAAGCTGTTTAAAGTGCAAAAGTGAACACAAATGAGCATGTTTAAATATTATATGAACTTGAGATAAGCTGGAATGAAAATAAAAGGTCAGAGCAGAAAAGCGTTAAACAGGCAAGCACATGCTAATAGATTGAGCTACTAAAAAATGGGTAAACCACCTTTGGAGGTAGGAAATTATCACCATTTAGATTCCTACCCAGGCTAAATGAATAAACACTTGATAGTTCAAATTGGGGTTGGTTTAAGTCACATCTACTATCCTTCCAACTCAGATTCTATGATCTAATCAATCTATTTTAAGTATCCACAATGAAACAACTATTCAAGTGAGCTCCTCTCACAAACAGAAATAAAATATTCCCTCAAGGAGCCCACCATGTACGGAGGTACTTCAAAACGTTCACGGAAAATTGACTTAAAAGATATATTGATTTTAGTGCAAAAATGTGTTGAAATTCATAGATATTCATAGAATATGTGTAATGAGTATGCATATAGCATGTTTTCAACAAAGATCTGGGAAAGGAAGTTAAATATGGAAACTGGAAAGGTTTCCTAGATATGATGCCTAAACTAACTCTTAAGGATGAGTAAATTTAAACAAATTTTCCTTTATCTCCAGAAATGTAATAAACTACCCCTAAAACTGTAAAACAGCAAATATATTATTATTAGTCTATGAAAGCTGCTGACATCAGAATAAAATTGTTCTGTTCTGGCAGAAGATTCATGCCTTCCTGTCTCTAATAAGCACTTTCTCAAAGAGTTTCTAAAGCCCTCACAAAATGTTGTGTCTTGTTCTACACGCATCCCATCCTTGCTACGCCTTGCACATACATAAGGACTATTGTCACAGTTTATCTTTAACATTCTTTAAGACCACAGAAATTCAGATAAAATCCACTAACACCTCTGCCAGCAAACTGATGCCAGCCCCTACTTTATAGCTCAGGATTTTGTGGATAAGGAATTCAGGAAGAACTCACTTGAGCAATTTCTCTGTGCTTTGCTTGTGAGATTGCTAAACGGTACTCAGCAATGACTACTCTTCAGCATCCAAGACATTTTCATAGGCTCAGTACCTTGAAGAAGGTGACCTTGAAGCTCGGTCTCAACTGGAACTTTTCCTCTCTTCATGAAGGCTCAGAAATTTTCTTACAAAAAAAAGAGAGAGATTTATTTATTTGTAGGGTTGGGGCAGAAAAAAAAAAAAGAACCAGAAACTTCTTCCAGGTCTCCCATATGGGTGGCAGGGACCCGAGTACTTGGGCCATTTTCTGTTGCTTTGTTGGGCTATTAACTGGGAGCTGGATTGCAAGTGGAGTAGCCTAATCATGAACAACTGTGGCTTGGGGCTTTTCTATGTGATTCCTTTGGCATGGTAAATGGATTGCTAGATGGCAGCTCAAGTCTACAAGAACAAATGTCCCAAGAGATTAAGGTTGACACTGCAATACATCTCATATCATAGATTTGGAAGTGAAACAATGTGCTTATTACACCAGCATCTCATATCAGAGAACAGGTCCAAATTCCAGCCACTCTTTCTAATTTATCTCCATGTTAATGTGCCTTGGAAAATAGCCAAAGACAGCCCAAGGTCTTGGGTCTTTTCAACTCAAAAAGGAGATTTGGATGGAGTTCCAGGTTCTTGCCTTGTACCTGCCCGAACCCTGGTCATTGCAGTCAGTGGGGGAGAGAATTAGCAGATAGGAAGAGCTCTTCGTCCCTTCCTCTTTCTCATATTTTGCTCGCCAAATAAATATGTTTTTAATTTATCTATTATAGAATTAAACATCATAGAGAATTATAAGATAATGAATAATATACAAAAAAAGCTCTTGAAAACAGAGAACAATATATTGGTTTCCAAGTGCTGCGAAGGTGAGAGAAATGGGAGCATGTTGGCAAAGAATACAAACTTTCAGATTTGAGATTAGCAAATTCAGGAACTCTGACAACATGACTGTTGATGGATGTGTTCATTAAGCTAATGTGGTAACCATTATACTTTCTACCTATCTATCTATACAATACATATGCGTATTCATATAACAGTCATCACATTGTACACAATCTGATAATGTGATAATCACAGTCTATTTAATAGTTAAATAATTTTAAAAGATTTTAGTAGAAAATCATCTAGAATTCTATACTCAGTGAACAGGAGAGTCTTTAAGACTTTCGTTTAGGGGCTGATGATGTGATATTGTAGAGAAGCGTGTCATTTTGCACTTTTCACTGCATAAACACAATAGGGAGCAATTACACAAAGCTAGATGGCATAATCTATTACACACCTAGGATATTTGCACATACACACATATGTTTGATATAGCTTATTGCTCTTAGGGCTGTGCTCAACAAAATAACATGAAATTGAGTGAAGCACGGAAGATAATGATGTGATCAGTAGATATGACATGATTCTGCTAGCTGAATGCAGCACACTGCTTTACAGTAAAGCTTATTAGTAAAAGCAACACATTCTAAAGTAGTATTTTAACAACATAATGTAGAAAATACACATATTTATTATCATTGTCAAACATTGTGTACTGGATGTGGCTGTAAGTGTTTTTATATTGGCAGTGCAGTAGATGTCTTTACATCAATATCAACACAAGTACCTGAGCAATGCACTGCGCCACAGCATTACAGTTGCGGTGATGTCATCAAGTGACGGAGATTTTCAGTTCAGTTACAATCTTTTAGGATCACTGTCAGATATACTGCCTGTTATTGACCAAAATATTATGCAATGTATGATTGTACTTTGTCCAATAAAATTTAATGATTGGTGGCAAGTCTAGGATGAGAATCGGTGCTGAAACAGCCAGTAGGCCCATCATTAGTGCCTTAGCTTGTGGTTGAAGGAGGGACACATTTTTTATAGAATTTTTTTGATGCCATGGGGAACCACACAGACATTGACTACAACTTTCTAATCTTATGTTTACATAATGAGAAGTGCAAAATGACATGCTTCTCAGGATTTCTTCTGATATATAAGCAATGAGTGACTACATTTTCATCTCTAAACTCTCCAGTTCTTCATCTGCAAAATGAGAGCATGGAAGTATCTACACCCTAAAGTCATTGTGAAGGTTCACTGAGATAATTCAACGTACACCAAGCTTACTTGCACAAGATCTGTGGCGGAAATGGACAAGAAAGGACACTGGAAATTAGGAATGAAACTGATAGGGAGACTGGATGAACATCAGACCAGTATATTTGGATCTGCTGCATTACATGATTTGTAAGCACTCTAAGAACCAGAGCAAGAGAAAATCGTGTCTGAGAAAATTGATTTCATGTTCTCCAAATCGGATAGCTAGATGATACAAAAATGGGAGAAAAGCCACTTAGTTGGTGCTGTTTTTATAATAAGACCTCCACTAGTGTGGTGGCTATGGTAACAGAAAGTAGAAGAACCTAGAAATTACTGTGAAGAGATACTGCTGAAGTCAGAAAACAAGGACTCCTGGCTAATGACTATTACCATCTTCAAACTACTCAACTCTGGTAGATTAAAAACACTAAAGAGATGGAAAGAAAGAGGAGACAAGTATACCATCAGTCTCAGGTCTGTAAAAATGTAGCTTCTTTGCTCATTTGATGCTAGGGTACTTCAAAGAGCTAATGGAAATTAGGAAAGTCAGCTTTGTTGCAAAACGAAAAAAAAATGTAATTCATAATATTAATGAACTTTTTGAAAACCCTAGTACAAGTGACACCATAGGGGTCAGAGGTTTAATATAATATTGGATACATGTGTGAAGTATTAGTTGAGGCTCATAAAACACCTGATTGTTTAAGGTAAAGGTAAGGTTCCGGAAAATGCCAAGGGTTGTTGCCTTGTAATGCGTGAATAAATCCCCCACCCCACCCCACCCCACCCCCACCACCCTCAGTTTCAACCTTTACCTGCAACTCCTGTGAACCAGGGAAATGGGTTGTTAGTTTCTCAGAAGGAGAGCTACAGGAAAATTCAAGTCACTTACCACTTTAACTAATGCTGTTCAGCAAAATACAAATGATGCCAGGCTTATGATGATTTGGATTTTGGATTTTTTGACTTTACAGTGGTGTGCAACCAATATACGTTGGATAGGAACCACATTTTGAGCTTTCAAATTGTAATCTTTTCCTAAGTTTAGCCACGTGCAGTGTGACACTCACCTTCTTCTTTTCCTTTTTCTCTGTCTGAAAATTGGACAATAGCTTGCACTCTGCTATGTGACACTCCACAGTGTACTGTCTTCTTAAGATAGGATTAGATGTATTACATGCATATTCAATTTATGATATTTTCAGCTTACAATGGGTAATCAGGCTATAACCCCCTTGTAAGTTGAGGGCCCTCTGACTGTTTTTCTCAGAGAGGTAGCACTCTTTGTACAATTATAATTTTTTAAACAAACTTCCTCATACTACAGCAGTAAGGAATGCATTTAAGTCTCTAGTTCCTCCTGACTTCAATGGGGCTTAATGTTGTTTTTTTCCCCCTGCAAATGTAAGTAATGTTTTATCTTTTCTTTTTAAAGATCATACAGAGTCTTGTGATGTGCAGTTGAATAGTTCAGAGGGTTCCCTCGGGCTGATTCATCCTTGTTTCCCCCTGATCAGCTAATTACCATGCGGCTGGACAAAGATAAGCTTTCTACATCTGGACTCCAAAAGCAGACAGCCAGAGATTAGGTTATCTGTCCCAGCCAACGGCACTGACTTCAGGTGCTTGCAGCACACTACTTAAAAGTTTGCTACCAGTATATCAAGTTTTCATTATTGTTCCAGAAATCCTACCAAGACTTGACTGATGAAACTTATTTCTTCAAATACAATGAATTCTGAAATCATTCACTGCTCTGGTACGACTTAGAACAAGAATGAATGATTGTGTGGTTGAATTAAAGGTTGACGACCTTTAATGTAGAGAAGAGTTTTAAACTTGTCTGCTTTCAGATTCACTTCTTAAAAATTTAGCCAATTACTCATCTATGTAACATCTACAGAATTTTTCAGTGCAAGCTAGATGACCAAAACAACGACGCTATCACAATTCAAGGATTGTCTAAATGCATGAAAAAAATTCTATTTTGCCATTAATATCAGATAAGTTATCTATGCCAGTCTAAATTCCAGAAGCAGGTATTTTCAGTGGTTACTTATTAATCTTTTTTAAAAGGAAAGATTCCACTTTATTAATTTGCAACCCCTGAAAAACTTCATCACTCTTGTTCGACAAATTCTGCCTTCAAGTTTTTCTTGTTTATTAATATGAAGAGAACACATTTCATGTATTTGATAGGTACTGTTTAAAATAACTATACTTCTCTTCCTCCTCTTCTCTCTTCCTTCACCTTCCTTTTTCCTTCCTTTCTTTTCTCCTGAAAATTTTTAAAGGCCTGGAATACCTTGTCCTGCTATGTCAGCATTTCGTCACCAGATGGCAGTTGTAGGACACAGCCTCTAAGATTTGAGCTACAAGGCGTAAAGTGAGACTCCATTGAGATGACATATTTTTCCCCTTGCTTATATCAAAAGCATAGTATAGGGGACAGGCACAATAACCTAGTGGCTAAAGTCCTCGCCTTGCACGTTCTGGGATCCCATATGGGCGCCGGTTCTAATCCCGGCGGCGCCGCGTTCCTTCCAGCTCCCTGCTGGTGTTCAGGGAAAGCACTCAAGAATGGCTCAAAATCTTGGACCCTGCACCCACGTGGGAGACCTGGAAGAAGCTCTGGGCTTCTGCCTTCGGATCAGCTGAGCTCCAACCATTGTGACCACTTGGGGAATGAATCAATGCATAGAAGATCTTCCTCTCTGGCCTCCTCTCTGTATATCTGATTTTCCAATAAAAATAAACAAATCCTTTTTTTTAAAAAAAAAAAAAAAAAGCATATTACAAGCTTGCATAATACCTAAATGGAAAAATGGAAAATGGGTGTTGGAAAGATGTGGAGAAATAGACACTCTTGAACTCCAGTGGTGATAAAAAAAAAAAAAAATAGTGCAAGCAGTTGTAGAAAACTCTTTGGATATTCTTCAGAAAGTGTTAAGCAAAATTATCATGTGACCTATTCCTAGGTCTATTCCTTCAAAGAAAAAACTGAAAGCAGAGACTTAAACAGAGACTTACACACACATGTTTACAGCAACATGATTGACAATAGTCTAAAGGTGACATAATGCAAGTGTCCATCAGCAGATGGGGAAAAAGCAGAGTATACATACAGTGGATTATCATTAAGAAAGAATGAAATTGTCATTCATGCTAAACATAAAGATACTACACTAAAAGACATAAACCAATTTATAAAAAAAAAAAATCATATTATTCTACTTATATAACATACCTAGAGCAGTCAAATGCATAATGAGAGAAAGTAGAATGGTACTTACTGGGGCGGGGGGGGACTCACAAGAGCATGAATGGCAAGTTTAACAGGGACAGTTTCATTTGGGGAATGGGAAATAGGTGAAATGGATGGTGGTAATGGCAGCTCAACAATGTCTGTGTACTTACTGCAACGAATCTGCACACTTAAAAATGGGTCTGATGTTGAGTTTTATGTTGTGTTTACTTATCACAGTTTTCAACAGCCTTTGACAGATTGTGTCCATGGGCTGTTTTGTTGCTGAGGATGAAAGACTAGAGACTGCTGGAACTGAAAAATAGCATGTCATAGGAGGGCTTTTTTTTTTCTTAACAAAGGCAAAACAAACAGATCTTTACCTGGCTGTATCACAAACCCATTAATTCAGAACTTGTGTTGATTGAGACCTATGTTGAGGCTTCAGCGTCTTCTCATTAATGTAAACAAGAGCCAGTATTAGTCAATTTCGTGGAACAAGTTGTTAAGAAAAATTACAGGAGGCCATTGTTTTGGACAAGTTTCCTGACTAGATCCCAATGGACTAGACAAAAAAAAAAAAAAATGGATTCAAGTCATTCATTCTGATGTTCCAGATCAGAAAAGTTGCTATCTGACCTTCTAAGAAATCAGGAAAGATATATCCTAGTTTAGTAAATAGGCTAGCTTCAATGAACATAATAATTAAGATCTTTTGGCTTTTAGCCTCACAAAAAAAGTAACCTGGTGTTGACAAATCAGTTATTTTGCTATTGTGCTATCTCACCCTTACAAGATAGTTTTAAAATGGCTGATATCATTTTATTTCCTGCTTCTTCTTGTTTCAGGCTTTCTCTGGTCACAAAGGCAAGCAGCTCAGTGCATCAAGGACTTATTCTGCTTCATGGAGTGAAGCCCTTTCTGATTCTAGAGTGACAAAATAAAACTAGTCAATGTCTTTCAGATACATTCGTTGACAATTTGCTGTTTTGACAAAGTGTCACACAGGGAGAACAATACCAAAGAGAGGAAGACTGCCTGGGTTATCATCACACATGAAAGAAGAATCTCCATATGGACACAACAGTGAGCAAAAGCAAGAGTTATTAAGTTAGAAATCTCCCACCAGAATTGCAATCCTGACTAGCCTGCCCATGATAAAACAAAAGCAAAACAAAACATCAGAGGAGTGGCATAAGTAACCTCTTTCTCTTTCCTAACAAGCTGAAAACTCTAAAGGGTGGAATTACTTGTTAGTTGCTATTCTCAGGGATTTGGGCATTTTCTATCTGGCCAAGAACAGTTTTGGGGCAAAAGAACGCATTCAATACTTCCTTGCTATTCTCTTGCTTTGACTATAAAGCCCAGAGGACTTTGTAATGTATTTTACATTCCAAAGGCAGCTTCTAAGAGAAGCAAACATCTTGTACATTTTCTAAGGAACTCTAAATGTATCATTCCAACAGGGATCTAAGGCTTTCTACCTATTAGCTCATTTAACTTTTTACATTGTTCAGCACATCTATGATCTACATGTAAATGAATGGTATTCATTATAAGAGATTTTTCCTATAGTTGAACTTTAAATTTCAGAATGTAGGGCTGTTAATTATACAAAAGAAATTTGTCCAACCCTTTTTTAATTATCTGAGGCTTTTTTATTTATCATTTTTCCTTTATGACAGAATGTCTTCCACCTTTCTGAAAATTGTCTAATCATTGGAGAGGATCCAAGATTCTCTCTTCCCCATCCCAGCTCCTCTAATCCATCCACCAGGCCGAGAAAATAATCTGCTTGTTCTTCCCATCATTCAACATTGTATTAATATCAGCTGCCATAGGCTGGGCACTTAGTTTGTAACAGCCCCATGTTAATGCTTTTCTGACAGTATTTCTAGTTCTAAAACGGTTCAAGATATCTGTTTTCGGGATTAGGAAACAAACACAATAACAGTTACGCACCTTTGATTAAGACCCATAGCTATTAAATTGTACACCAGGTTTCAAACACAAGTTTTTCAGCACCAAACACCATGGGTGGCCTTTCTAATACTTTTACACCTTCCAAACCCTGGCTTATTACAACCAGATGAAGTTATATGAAGGCTTGTACCAGTCCTGGGAGGAACAAAGGTGCATTTCTTTTGGAAGCATGTATAGTGTGTGCCTTTCCCTTGCAATGGCTTCCCCTTGTTTTAATTTTCTTCTTTGCTGATTTAGTGCAGTTTGCGAAAACTTTGTAGCTCAAAGGTTCCTTTGCATCCCTAATCTTTAGCTTTCAAGTTAATGTTAGTATGGCTCTAGGAACAGATTATTTTCTTCCTGATGACCTTGGCAGGAAAAGAAGTTAACCCCCTTGTCCACTTAGTTAGTGGACAACAGCAGAACACAAGCTGAGATGAGGCTTAGTTTTTTTTCACCTTAGCTATCTCTTTATGTAAACCTGTCTTATCCTGCACAACAGCAACTCAAAGGACAAAACAAATGTCTCCTGTGATTGCAATGAAAACTTTCCAGGAAGTCAGGGATCCCACAAGCTGCTCTCAGCCCTGTTGTCAATGAACCAGCAGAGGAATCAAGAGCTGGTGAAAACAAAACAAGAAGATAAGAGCATTTCCAGTATAGTCCAAAGCAAACTAACAAAGAAAAAAAACATTTTCAGAAAACACAACCTTTGGATGTCCGAAGGGCTAGGCACTGACACAACTGGGAAGGAGGTCGTCTGTTGTCTCATTCCATCTGCACACACCTCTCTTCCTACGAAGCTACTCCTCTACCCCAAGTCATCAAAGAGCTAACAAATATTTGTTGAAATAATGCTTGTTCAATCCTCCTAACTCCTCTCTGCCACTCACTTAACATATTTCATATCCCAGAGCATCCTCCCTACTGATGTCCAAACTGTTCCTTCCCTATAAATTATTTTCAATTGGGATCTCTAAATAAACTCAGCTAATTTATCTAGCAAAGATGCTGCTGGCTAGTGGTGATTTAATGCATCACCCCTTTCAGATTACACATCTGCGTTTTAACAACACTTGCAAAGCCTTGGATCTTTCCTCCCTAAACTATATCTTCCCACTTTTCCACTTGTCAATCCATAAATTTTTTTTTCATGGTATGTTCACAATCTCTCCAAGAACAACTGCAAGTAGGTTTTGTTTCCATAAGATAAAGGATTAATTGGTTTACGAGATGTAACATCTGTTTCTAAACATTAATGAGGCACTAGTTATGTGAGTGGGACTCCCTAAACTGAAGGGCCTTACAATTTAGCTGTGGAGACAAAATTAACACAAAGGGAAAGTAGAATAACAGAAACAAAATGTGATGGTCTTCTGGAAATTAATTATCTGCATCATCCAGAGGAAAGGGGGCTATCAGAAATCCTAAAAATATTGTTCTTAAAGCGTGTGGCAACAACAACAGTAAGTAAACGGTGAATAAAGCATCAATAGTCAGAAACACAGTGCTCAAACCAGCCCATACCCATAGCATACATACACGTGAATCCCACTGTGTGACAAATTGCTGCAGGGTTCAGGATAAAAGTTTGGGGCAATACATGCGTGAACCACTATTTGGCAAATAATTCCTCAGAACCAGTTTCCATCACTTCCTTGTTAATACGTTGAAGTAGAATTGATGGTTTTTTAATTAACTCTGTGTCTATATCCAGATGGCAAGTTCAGCAGCTACAAAAAACAACTTCCTTACTTTGCAGCTCTGAAATCATGATTTAGAAATGGAATTTTTAAGATGCTTTAAAACACTACTGAGATCAGTGGTTCTCAACCACAGCCAAAAGAGGTTGGAAATTGTTGGAGAAGGGGATCCAGTAAAATAATTCACACTTAAGTTTATCTTTATGTCTGAAAACTATATAGGCAGGAACAGCAGCATGCATCCAGCAGAACATGGAGGTGATGGTGAAATCCTCCCAGTTTTTTGTTTCACAATACCTAAATTTCCAACCTAGTTTGGGCTCAATGTTGATTTCCACAGATTCCTCTTTTGTATGCCTTATAGTGCCTTTCAATAGAAGAAATTCAACTCACACTTTTCCCATTGATTGGTTTGCTCTCAGAGATATTCCCACAGTTTAGAAACTTGTGGTACAAACTGAAGTGTTCCTAACTCCCAAGTTCTGTTTCAGAAAGCCTATAATCCTATCTCTGAACCCAGCTGTGACATACTGGCTAAAATATTCATTGAATGTGAAGCACCAACTTGAATTAGATGAAGATAAGATATTGATCAGAAGGGAGTGCATAAGGTTGGAGTAGATTTCCCTGTAAGGCAAAAAGGAAGAGAATAAACCCAAAGACAGGATGGGGTAACAATTCTTCTCTTCCTACAAAGAGCAAAGAAAGAATTGTACCTCAAAAAACTATGGGAAAATAGTACTATAAAATAAACTCCTTTAGGTGAAAAGATCTCAGATTCATGCTTGGTTTTATGCACTTTCTGAAGGCCCCTTGTATGCATGCATTTCAGAAAGTTGGTGCCAAATTAAACATCTTTAAATCCATAATTTTAGGAACATTTTGAAATGAACTCTTATAATGGGACAAGAAGAATAGGATTGTAAATGTTATTCATAACACAATGTAAGCCCAACGTCAAGGGTTTGTTGCTTTTCTAAATTTAAATTTTGTTGCAATTTTATGTTTATATATTGTTTACATAGTTGAGAGGGATGCATGCCTATGTGGGCTTCTAATGGGGCGGGGAGGGGAAGGTTGAGGTGTGGAGGAAAGTGGGTGAAACAAATGTTTCAGCTTTTTCTTTTCTCCTGTGTCCTCTGCAGGGGAAGAGCAAGGGATGGCTTGCTTTCAAACTTGATGCCTTAGAAACCCTGTGGGGGAACAGTGTTTCCAGGATGTAACTTGAGTGATTTTGATAGCTCAAAACATTTTCAGCTTTTTTGTAACAGGGTTGAGAAAAACGTTCCAAAGCTTATTGGTTGACCAAATCTGCCTTAGTACATCCTCAGACTCAAACACTTTGGTATAAATTTGGGCATGAGAGTCGCCTAACCTGCTCTGCTTTCCATCCTCCAATGAGGCACTCAGCATTCTCTGCTGGCTTAGACGACCTGGCTACCATGTTGCCCGTGTGCATCTGAGCACGCTGACCACTCCACAGGCACCAACAACTAAGGAAGCCTAGTCCTGACACATGAACTCCAAGTTTGGACCACTAATCCTGTGATTTTTCCCTGTAACTAGGGTCTGAGTCCAGTGGTCTAGTTGGGGAGTCCTCCAAGAAGCCTCGCCTGCAATGAACTCAGACTTGACTCATTTGTGTGCCAGCCAGTGCTCCATCACCTGCATCAGCCAATGTACATACTGGTGCATGCAGCTGCCTAGTCAGCTCCGGCCTAGCTGCACTGCTCATGTGAACTGACAGGTGCTATGGTCTAGCCCAGGCCAAACCACTTCAGGCTTGGTGCTAACACATACCAATGGGTTCTGTGGCCTAGTTAGGGAGACCTCCCCCCCCAAGATCTCCTACCAGGCCCACCCCCAACCCCAATTTTGTTGCATGTGCTGGCATATACTATGACCTAGCCCAGCCCAGCATGTGTCCCAACCAACTCACATGCACACCCATGGGTACTGTAGCTTTATCTCAGCCCAACTCGACCCCAGACCCAGCACACACACATACTGATGGATGCTGCCACCTTGTCCAGTAGGGCCACCCCCAGCGCTAACTCTTGTGCTCACCATGGGGAGCTGCAGCCCTGCATGAGAGTGCCCATAGTTCTTCTTCCAGGCCCACTCCCAGCCCAGGATTTTGTACCTGCCAGCAGGTACTATACCCTAGCCTGACTGGCCCAAACCCATCCTAGCTGTTGTACATGCCAGCAGGTGCTGCAGTCCTGCCCTGACTGGTCCTCTCCTGGTTACAGATCTCATGTTCAGCAGTAGAAGCAATGGTCTAGCAGCAGAGTCCCCTAAGCTCTCCCACCAGGTCTGCTCCCAGCCCCAGCCCTTACATGCCTCATCAGTTGAGGTGGTCCAGCCCAGCATGACCAATCCCGTCTTGGGATGCACTACCAGGTGTGTATTGTTGGCTCAGCCTGGCCTCCTCCCAGCATCAGCTCTTTTGAGTATCAGGTGGGTTCCTGTCAGGTGAGTTCTGTGGTCCAGCCTGGTTTGGCCCGTCACCACCCTCAGCTCTCTGCATAAACCTTCAGGTGCTTCAGTCCCACAAAGGCAAGCCCACAAGTTCCCTACAAAATATCCCCTCAGATCCGGTTCTCTCATGTTCTGGTAGGTGTTGCGGCCCAGCCTGATGTCTTACACTTCCTGCCCTGACATCTGAGGGCAGGTGCTGTGGTGTAGCCCATCCAGGCATGCTCCCTAACCCCAGCTAACAGGCAGTGCTACTTAACCCAGCCCAGGTGTCCCACGTGGGTGGGCACCTTGGCTTGATCCAGACATGTCCTCAGGTTTCCCCACTCAAAACCACTCTGTCTTAACTCCCTTGCCTACCTGCAAGTACAATGGCCTAATCAGTGGAAGGCCCAAAATACCACTACTCACCTATCAAACATGCCCTCAGCTGCCACCACTCCAACATGTCCCCAAACCCTCTTCATTGGGCAATCTGTAGCACCTCCACCTCGTGAGAGTATGCTGTGTACCTGGGGGCTCTGGTGGGGTGTTCTGGCCCAATGTCCCCACATTCACTGCATGATGTCACCTGTTCCTAGTTCCTCATATATCTTTAAAATAGAACAAAATAACCAGCTATGCTGACACATTGTTATAGTTAACACACTTTTGGCATTAACTAGGCCCAAATGTCTGCAAGATACTGACAGTTAGTTTAACACTTGCCTAGGTACAAGGTAAGCTAGACATTTGGCTACAACTGGGACAAGAATTTATTGTTTTTGTTTTGTTTTTTAAAGATTTGTTTATTTCTATTACAAAGATTTGTTTATTTCTATTACAGAGAAGAGGAGAGACAGAGAGGAAGATCTTCCATCCAATGGTTCACTCCCCAAATGACCGCAACAGCTGGAGCTGAGCCAATCTGAAGCCAGGAGCCAGGAGCTGTTCTGGGTTTCCCACGCAGGTGCAGGGTCCCAAGGCATTGGGCCATCCTTGATTGCTTTCCCAGGCCACAAGCAGGGAGCTGGATGGGAAGCAGGGCCGCCGGGATTAGAACCGGCAACCATATGGGATCCCGGGTGTACAAGGCAAGGACTTTAATCACTATGCTATCGTGCTGGGCCCAAGAATTTATTGTTTTAATTGAGGTATAGTAAACTCTCTCATTAGAGTCCCTTTCTATTTAATTGCAACCTCAAAACATCTCAGGCATCTCCACCCACTATCTCAATTCTCTGCTGTATTTTTCCCATAGCACTTAACAATACCTACTTTAGCATATACCATTATTTATTTGCTTGCTTTATTGTTTGTTTATCCCACTAGAACGTAAATTCCATGAAGATAATGTTTATCAAATTCACTACTGTTACAGGATAATTTTTTAAATGACAAGTCATGTTGGTCCCACAAATACTGAAATAATCACTATTAAGTTTTTTTAACTCATTAATGAGAAAACTGATAAAGTGTTAAAACTGGTTAAAGGGAGAATTCAAGAATAAATACATGTAAAGACTGAAAATACTGAAATGAGTAGACAGTTGGGAGACAAGCCTGATTTGCCCACAAAGAGTCAGACAAATGTCTCCCTGGTCCGTAGATAAGCATTATTGTCCCTAAACAGGGAGTATTTGGAGTTGTTCATAATTGTCTCCAATTCACAGAATTGCAAAATAGCCACCACCCAATAGGACGGGGTGACCCTGTAGGTGTGCTCTGAAGGAGATCTCGTTTTTGACAATGCTCAGAATTCTCCCTATATCACAGAGAAGTGCCTAGGAGAGTACTAGGTCTACAGTGGCCTGTGTGGGGGATCAATATCCCAATACGTGCCTATTGCTCCAAATCAGAAATCCCTGCGTCTCTCATACCATAGGCCCACCCTCGAATCAGTCACTCTGTCTTATCATTTCCACCATCTTGCTATTCTCTCCATGTCTACTGCAACTCCCATGCTTCACACACATACATACACATCACCTCCCGGTAAACTTCCCCTCAGGTTGCTGCAGAGCTTGTTAGCCATATACAATCCATTCCCCACCTAGTACAAGGAAAAATTCCATTGTGCATCTCATCAGTCAACTTTCACGTTAAATCCCATCACCTTCAGAATAAACTGTAACTTACCTTACAGCCTAAGGCCCTTTACTTCTCAGTAACTCTGACAGAGGCCAGAACAAAAGGTTCAGTGCAAATCACTAATTTACCATGGTTGCTGGCACACAAGGAATGTGTATTTATTAACCAATTGTGAAATTACCCAAATCTGCTTTTAAATAATTAATCTTCTTTCTAAATGCTTTTTTCACTAAGTATCATTTGTTCTATAAATACATCCTTTAGGGCCCAGTGTGACAGCGTAATGGTTAAAGTCCTCGCCTTGTAAGCACCAGTATCCCATATGGGCGCCGGTTCTAATCCCGGCAGCCCTGCTTCCCATCCAGCTCCCTGCTTGTGGCCTGGGAAAGCATCAAGGATGGGCCAAATCCTTGGGACGCTGCACCGTGTGGGAGACCCAGAAGAGGCTCCTGGCACCTGGCTTCAGATTGGCTCAGCTCCAGCTGTTGTGCTCACTTGGGGAATGAATCAGTGGACAGAAGATCTTCCTGTCTGTATCTCCTCCTCTCTGTATATATTTTCCTTTCTAATACATACATATATACATCCTTTATCTTTTCCATTTGAAATTAAGACCTCAATTTTTTTTGGAAAAAGCCAGAATTAATACATTCTCTTTTAAGGTTTATTTATGTTTTTGAAAGGCAGAGCAACAGAAAGTGAGAAAAGAGAGAGAGAAAGAGGGACAGAGAGATGCATGCAAGATGAGGACTTTAGCCACTAGGCTACCACCCTGGGACGTAGCATGTTCAAATTATGTCTACCATCTCTGTTCTGACAATGTCTTAATCACTTTACCAAATCCCACCCCCGATGAATATCTGTCTGGAATGCCCAAGCAGAGGTTGCTGCAATATAAACTAAAGGTCAGAGGGCCCAGAATTATGGCAGTAATGCCAGTTTGTTTCCCAGCTTCTCCAGTTCCAATTCTGCTCCCTGCTAATGACCTTTAAAATCAGCTGAACATAGCCCAAGTGTTTAGGCCCCTGTCGTGAATGTGGGAAATCTGGGTGAAGGATCTGGCCGTATATTGACTAAGCCATGCTCATTGTAGCCATCTGGGAAGCAAACCAGTAGATGGAAGATCTCTGTCACACTCATTCACTCTTGCTCTACAGTCTCCCAAACTCTAACTTTCAAATAAATATATATTTTAAGAGGAAACTAAAGTTCATTATAATACTTATATAGATGGAGAGATTATTTCTAAGTTAACTAAAAAAGGCTGGAATTAATTGCCCCTCTGACTTCACTATGGTTAGCGCTATTCAATAATTTTATTTTATTTTATTTTTGTTTTTTTTTTTTAAATTACATTGCACTATGTGACACAGTTTCATAGGTACTGGGATTCCCCCCACCCCTGCCCAAATCCTCCCCGCATGGTGGATTCCTCCACCTTGCTGCATTGCCACCGTTCATGTTCAGTTGAGAGTTTTCATTGCAAGCATAAACCAAGCATAGAGTCCAGTAACTTATTGTTCAGATAAGTTCAACGGTTTCTTGAGTAGACCATCTCTGGTCTGAAGGTAGAGCTGGCAGAGTATCATCCCGATCAATTAAAAGCCCCAATATAACATCAGCAACACATTATAACATTATCGAATTAGTGGACATAGTATTGAGTAACCAATATGTTAAAAAAAATGTAAGTTCTTAACCACATCCTGTGACTTCTTCATTAACATTTCAATTTTAGTTTATATACAACCAGGTTCTATACACCTTAAATTGGCTATAGATTCTTAAATTAAGGCAAACATGTGGTATCTAACCTTTTGGGATTTGCTTATTTCCCTTAGCATTATGGTTTCCAGTTGGGCCCATTTAGCCACAAAGAACTGCATTTTGTTTTTTTTTAATAGCTGAATAGTATTCCATGGAGTAGATGAACCATAGCTTTCTTACCCAATCTTCTGCTGATGGGCATTTCTGTTGCTTGCATGTTTTTGCAATTACTGATTGTGTTGCTATGAACATAGGGGTGCATGTTGGTTTCTCGTGAAACAGGTGTTTTGGATATATTCCTATTTTTATTTTCTTTGAAAGAAAAAAAAAAAACTTCAGAATCTAAGGCTGAGCTACAATTTGGATCCATGGCTATTTTTCGATTGTTTTGTTTACACTTAGTATACACAAGAACTCACCAGGAAAACAAAAGGTCAATTCACTCTAAGATACTCATTACTCATAGTGAAATTTAAAGTAAGCAAAATTCATTTGTAGTTAGCAAAAATACAATCTTAATGAAAATATGTGATCAGCATGTTAACCCATCATCTGCAAAACCAGAATCCTATATGGGCAACTTTCAGTGCCCATGCTGCTCCAGTTCTTATCCCGCTCCCTGCTAATGGCCTGGGAAAGCAATGGGGGCTGGGCCCTTAACCTATGCAAGAGATTCAAAAGCAGTTCCTCTCTTCCTGGATTAGGCTGGGTCCAGCCCTGGCTGTTGTAGCCATTTGGGAGTGAATCCGTTGATGCAGTGGCTTCTCTTTGCCTTTCAAATAAATAAATAAAACTTAAAAAAAAATGCAGAGGGGAGCTGTGGCACAATAGCCTATTGGCTAAAATCCACGCCTTGCATGGTTCACTCCCCAAGTGAGCACAACAGCTGGAGCTGAGCCAATCCAAAGCCAGGAGCCTGGAGCTTCTTCTGGGTCTCCCACGCAGGTGCAGGGTCCCAAGGATTTGGGCCATCCTTAACTGCTTTCTTAGGCCACAAGCAGGAAGCTGGATGTGAAGCAGGGCTGCCGGGATTAGAACTGGCGCCCATATGGGATCTTGGTGCTTACAAGGCGAGGACTTTAACCTTTACACTATCGCGCTGGGCCGCACAAGATATTTTTTAAAATGCAGAATGGCTATGGTTTTGGTGTGGCTGTTAAAGCCATCACCTGTGATTCTGACATCCCATATGAGCACTCGTTCAAGTCCTGGCTTGCTCCATTTCCTAGCCAGCTCATTGCTCAGGCACCTGAGAAAGTAGTGAAGAGTGCCTCCAAGTCTTGGGCCCTGCATCTATGTGGGAAACCCAATAGAAACTCCCAGATCCTGGTTTTGGTCTGGCCAGCCCTGCCCATTGCAACCATTTGGGGACTCAAATAGCAGATGAAATAGTTTGTGTGTGTGTTTGTTCCTCTCTGTAGCTCTACCTTTCAAATAAGTAAAAGAAATCCTAAAAACAATTACAGAAAACACCATACTAGGACCCTTTAAAATATTTGAAGTGAATGTAAAGCTGACATTGGAAAAACTGTGAGATTGGGCATGTTTATTCAGTATCTTCCATCCTCTGCATTGCCATGGTAACTCCTTCCCTGCTGCCCCACCAGACAAGCAGGGTCTCAGTAGGAGCTCTGCTTTCCTAGAACATCAATTTGCCCTTGGTCTTCATTTTACCCTTGTCCTATCAGAACTGATCTTTTATGGGTCTCTCAGTGAATTCTAACGTTGAGAAACATGTAATTAGTTCTTTATTGAGAAGATGTAGGTCATTTGTTAAATTATGTAATTCCCTTTTCGAGGACAGTTGTATTTTGTCATTCCTTAAGACAAAGACTATTAACAAAGGTAAAATTTCAGTCTTACCAACAGGATGCTACATGTGTATAGGGGGGAGAGAGTGCTACAGCTCTTCCTTATGTTTCCCAAAACCCAAAATATAGCATACTCAATGGGACATTGGGATGGCCTATGATGGGCAACTAAACCTATTCCATTCTTGCGTAAAATTGTCTTGTCATTTGTCTTGTTCTTTTACAATTTAAACGCAGAAAACAACCTGTTAAATGAAAGTTCAAGTTGGTTAGATTCAGGGTAACCAAGTTTTCACTTTAGTGGAATTTACCTAATATGATGATGATGATGTTTAACTGGGAAAAAAAAAAGTTTTTGATTACTCAGCATTTAGCCTGTAGTATTGATTTAATGATCTATTTGAATGAGTCACACGAATTGAAATAAACTGTTTATGAGACCAAGTGATAGTATAAATGTGTCCTATATCTTTCTGCCACAATAGAAAACATAACTTTTTTGTCAAAATTAAAGATTTCATTTCTTAAAAAGTTTAAAATTGGGTTGAGTGAGTTTTATTTCAAACTGCACAGTAATTTTTAACTTTATTTTGTTTGACATATGTACACATTTTTATACATCATCCAAAAAGTAAAGAACTACTTGAATGAGCGAGGCGATATCATAGATCCAAGGAATGGTAAAGAAGCAAATAAAGAGACTTATATGAAAAATCATTAGGAGAACTGAACAGAAATATTGGAGACTATTTGTTGAGGGATACAAAAGGGGAGAATTCACCAGGCATGAGGAGGATGAGGAAACAACATTGAGATTAGAGAGCAGTAAAGGCTGCTCATTAAAACTAAGTGAAGAAACAGTTAAGTGGAATAAAGAATATATTGGGGAGCAATTTTCTGGAAACACAATTGCTAAAGATCCTGTGTAAACGATAAACTACTCTAAGAAGCAATGAAAGAAGAAACACGATGATAAATTCAAGATCCATTAAGATAGGTTTGCCTTTTTCTGCAGCAACACTGATTACCTCCAGAAAAATCGAGGCTCTGTCACCAGGGGCACGTCACAGCGGAGAGCAGACACAGCAGTTACGGGTTCTTTGATTGTATACTGCTTTCCTTTACAATCCACTTATCAGCTATAGTGTGTGTTGCCGCATACCTACCCTTTCAGTCACTACCATCGTCATAAAACAGTTGCTGCATAGCACAGTCCTATTGTCTGTCACATTCCCCAAGTGTACACTGACAAATTAAAAGATTTAATTTTATAAAACTTAGCTAGAGTCACACCCTTATAATAAACAACACTAACAAGACTGTTGCAGAAACAAAAACACTCAGATGCAAACGTGTGTGTGTGTGTGTGCGCGCGTATGTGTGGGGGATGTTGCTGGGGAGGGATGCACAATGGGAAGTAGGAAGCAAAGATAAAGACAAATCTCAGTTGTTAAAGGAGTCAGTCCAGAACCACAGCAGCAGTGTTGACAATTGTTGGACACAATGAAGATAACATAAGATATGGGTGCAGCAAGTTACCTCTGGTGGTTGTCTCTAGAAAACACAGCAAGGAAGAATAGGAGCAACGAAATTGGTAAGGCTTTAGACCTTTATAACTCATGGGTGTTTATTACTAGTTATATAAAGTTTCTGTGATTCGTTTTAAAAATATATCTTTCTTTCTTCTTCTTTTTTTTTTTTTTTTTTGGAAAGTTTGATATATACAGAGAGGAGCAGAGACAGAGAGGAAGATCTTCCATCCATTGATTCACTCTTCAAGTGGCTGCAACAGCTGGAGCTGAGCTGATCCAGAGCCAGGAGCCAGGATCCTCTTCTGGATCTCCCACGCGGGTACAGGGTCCCAAGGCTTTGGGCCGTCCTTCACTGCTTTCCCAGGCTGTAGGGAGGAAGCTGAATGGGAAGTGGGGCCACTGGGATTAGAACAAGTGCCCAAATGGGATCATGGTGCATGCAAGGCAAGGACCTCAGCTGTCAGGCTCCCATATTGGGCCCTGCTTTAAAAAAAAAAAAAATGAAAAGGAAGGAGAGAAAAGAAATTTATCACTGTGCTATCTTACTGTATTTTTAGTGTATCTGAGCATCCATTTTCTCAATTAAAAACTAGTAGATCTTAAAAATTACTTTGGAAACTAGGCATTTGGCATAGTGTTTATTTAAGATGTCACTCATGATGTCTACATCCCACACTGGAGTGCATGAATTCAAGTCTGGGCCCTATTTTCAATTCAGCTTTATGCTAGTGCTCACTCTGATAGGCAGCAGGTGATGGTTAAAGTACTCGAATCCCTCCTGCTCACAAGGAAGACCCTCTGGGATCCAGGCTCCTATTTGCATCCTTGCCCAGCCCTGGATGTTCTAGGCATTTGAGGAGTGAACCAGTAAAAAAAGATATCTCTCTCTCTTTCTCTCTCTTTCTCTCTCACTTTCATTCTCTCTCTGTTGTAACTCTGCCTTTCAAATTAAAACAAATAAGTCTTTAAAAATAATGTGATTTTCCTTCAAGGTTGATGTCCTTGGTGGGGACAGGGTGATGGTGTTGAAGGGAATTAACCAACCATTTGTCAATTAGGATGAGCATTTGTCACAGTAGTTTACACTCTGCTTGGGACAGCCTCATTCCATATCAGAGTGCAGTGCTTCAAGTTCCAGTTTCACACCAATTCCAGATTCTTTGCAATACACACCTTGGAGGCAGCTCCTGATGACTTATGCACTTGGAATACAACCGCATCCATGTCACCACCTTTCAAATAAATGAGAAAATATTATATCTATCAATCATATCATAAAATAGTGTTGATGTGGAAAACCAAAAGAAATAGTTTGTGTTACATGTCCAGCACACTGATTATGGTTAAACTGCTAGATTCCACCTGCTAAATGCACGTTCCTCATCATTAACCTTATAGACTATAAATAAATAAATAAACAAATAGTACTCATTTTTACAATCTGCTAGAGACATCTACTCATGACCACATGTTTTTAAAAAAGTCAGCTTACAACACATGACAACACAATTACATTGTTTTGCTTTTGTATTCTTTTGTCCCATGTCCCGCCCCCACCGCCCAGGAGATTGGAGAGAAGCAAATTTTGAAGTAGATATCTTCAGGGACGTGAACGATGCAACACAAGCATCAGAGTTGATCTGTAGATAAAGTTTATAAGAAAACCTTTTAAATAAGGAACTTTAAAGGTAATCACGCCTTTAAGAAAAGATTTAAGCTTTTCTTAAATAAGAGTTCATATTTTGAGTAACACTCTTCTATTGTGGTTAGAATATTTTGCTTGATTTCTGGTTTGTTAATTCTGGCTCTTCCACAGATAATATCAAGCAGTCACATAAATAAACATTTTAAAAATACGGCACAGTTATAGTGAGGGAGGGAGAGAGAGAGAGAGAGAGAATGTTCATCTGCCAATTCACTCCCTAAATGGCCATGAGTTACAGCTGCATCATGCACAAATCAAGAGCCAAGGACGCCAGCCTCATCTGTCATGTGAGTGGCAGGGTCCAAACACCTGATTGCCACCTGATGATTTCCTAGGAGCTTTAGCAAGGAGTTGGATTGAAAGCTAGGATTCGAACAAGCACTTACAACACACACAGGTGGCAGTTTAACACACTGCACCACATCACCAGCCCCTAAATTAAACAATTCACAGATTCATGTCTCCCACACGTAAAACTCACCTAACTCAAGGGCATTGGGTAAAGCTTCAGTTCAATGATACATGTCTTTGGCAAAAAGCGTTATATAGCTACAAAGAAATGTTGCTTAATTCCCCCTTTGTCTTCTCAACTCAGTCCTCAGCTAGAATCCTAACACATGCCCTTTTGGCCTTCTCCCAACATTTAAAACGGTAGTTTCCAAATATTTACAATAGTTTTAATCACCGACACTCCATTCAAAGAAAGTAATGAGAGACCAAGGCTGTCCAAAATGTAAAGGAGGCAAAGGAAGAGCTACTCCACTGAGGATAGAGTGTGAATCATAAAGCTCTTTCTGACTAAGCCAAATCTCCCTTTCCTTCTTTGCTCACTGATAGCCTGAGGCCGCTGAAGCAGGCTTTACGAACACAACCAGAAAGACCACTAACCTAACACGTATAAAACTATTGCTGTTTGATTTAGCCTCGGATTATTCCAAATACTTGTGTACATTCTGACTTACCATCTACCGTGCTAGCTTTTGAAAAGCTAGCACCATTCTGCCTAATTATTCTAGATCCATGATGCAAGGTAAATAGTAGGCAGCCCACATGCCATGCCTCAGATCTTTGATGTCACTAATTATAATAGGAACATTATTTTATATTCCTCTAAGAAACAAAGAAAGCTCCATCCTGACCCTCTTTTGAAAGTTTCTCATCACCATAGTCGTTTCATAACCAATATATTAACAAGATGAAAAACATTCCTAATATCCATTGTTGGTGGACATGCGAGAAATTAGATTCAGATATTGCTGATGGGATTGAATATTATAATTACTATATAGAAGATTTGTGCTACAGTCCATTTACTATGCTATAACAAGTAGCTTAGACTGAGAATTTTTTTTTTTGAGAAAAAGAAATAAATGTATTGCTCACAGTTTTGGAGACTGATATCTGGTGATTTGGTGTCTGGTGAGAACTTGCCCAGCACACACTTATGTGGGAGAAGAACCAGAAAGATCCCTTAGACATCTTTAATAAGGACACCAGTCCCATTCAGGAGCCCTTGTGATCTAATCACATCCTAAAAGCTTCACCACCTTTTTAAAAAATATTTTTAAAGATTTATTTAATTTTCCTGGAGAGGCAGATCTACAGAGAGAAGGAGAGACAGAGAGAAGGTCTCCCATCTGCGGAAACAATCCTCAAATGGACACAACAGCTGGGACTTAATTGATGTAAAGCTAAGACAAGAGAGCTTTTTCTTCTGAGTCTCCCATCTGAGTGCAGGTTCCCAAGGACTTGAGCCATCCTCCACTGCTTCCCCCAGGCCATAAGCAAACAGCTGGATCAGAAGTGAAATAGCTGGGACACTAATCAGCACCCATATGCGATGCCAGCACCACAGGTGGAAGATCAGCTTACTGCATCACCATACCAGCTTCAAGCTTCACTTCCAAGTACCTCCACATTATATGTTAGGTTTCTGTATATAAAAGGTATGTGTGTCGGTAGGTACTAAACATTTAGACAATAGCTATTATATGAGATGCCACTCTATTAGGTAACAGCATAACTCATTGCACCACAATGTCCACCCGCCATTGTTCCTATTGTGAGGGAAAAGAGAAAGTTCTACTTAATGTTGATGAAGTTCCCTGAATCTAAAAAGCTAGCATCCTTCCTTGTATTAGGTCATAAATGTCATTTTGCACCAATAAGTTGTGTCTAAGACAAAATGCCACACTTAAGCTACATGCTTTTTCCCCAAATGCATCTCTACTGGAAAATTTCAAAATGCTAGAGTTTGAACCATATAAAATTCCAATATTCGGGCACTTGGAGATGATGAGAAGGGGCAATTTTATGTAGCTGAACTTAATTTTTGAACTCTAACCTAACTATGACTCCAGGCCTGAGCTATCGTAACTGCAACATCCTAAATACTGATACTTCGGCCCACCATCACTAGAGGTTCCTCCGACACCGGAAGGCAACCCTGAAGCAATGAAAAGCACTCTAGACAGAGGCCTAACAGATTGCTTCCTAAACCTTTATGGAAGTCTAATTGAAGTGAAACAATCTGTGCTTATGTACAGTGTAAAATCTGATTAGTTAGGCATATGCATGATACACCCCTGAAAGCATATCACACTGGGAGTGGTCAGGATTTCAATAATCCCAAAGAGATTCCGCATACACCTCTGTAATGCATCTTTTTTACCTCCATTCCCAAGCAACTACTGACATACTTTCTGTCACTGCAGATTCGTTTACATTTTTTAGAAATTTCATACAAATACAATGATGAAGTATATACTCTCAGGTGCCTGGCTTCTTTCACTCTTGGTTATTATGTCGAATCTATCCATGTTGCCATGACAATCACTAGTTGATTCCCTTTTTCATCAATCATGTATATTAATTTGGACTCACAGATGTGTATTGTATACTTTGGGTTATAATTTGACATAATTTTATTTGGTGCTTAAGTTTTTCCAGTACCACAGGGATGTCTTTTTGTTTGGTTAGTTGTTGGTTGGTTGTTTAAATGCTTCTTTGTTGGGTCTGGCATGATGGCTCAATTGGCTAATCTTTCTCCTGTAAGCACTGGCATACCATATGGGAACCAGTTCCAGATGTTCCAGATGTTGCACTTCCCATCCAGCTCCCTGCTTGTGGCCTGGGAAAACAGCGAAGGACTTGCCAAAGCCTTGGGACCCTGCACCCGCGTGGGAGACCCTGATCTGTTCCTGCTCGTGGCTTTGCTGATGCTCTGATGGTTGTGGCCATCTGGGGAGTGAACTAGCAGATGGAAGATCTTTCGCTACATCTCTCCTCTCAGTATATATCTGTCTTTCAAATAAAAATAAATAGATCTTAAGAATGTTTTCTTGCTTTCTGGGCCTAGAATTCTTTTTTTTTTTTTTTAAGTAAAAGTATTTATTTAAAGGCGGAGTGACAGAAAGAGCTTTCATTGCCAGCTCACCCCTTAAAGGCCACAAACAACCATGGCTGGGCCAAGCTAAATCCAGGAGTCTCAAACTCCATCCCATCTCCTTTGTGAGTGGAAAAGATTCATCTGCTTGGGCCATAATCTGCTAACTCCAAGTTGTTAGCCGGGATCTAGGTAGAAAGTGGAGCAGTTGGGACTTAAATGGATACTCATATGAAATTCAGGAGTAACAGGCAGCAGCTTAACCTGATGCACCACCACATCAGCCCCTTCAGGTTCACCATGAATATTTTTCACACTTAGAGTCAGCCACTCACGCACGCGCGCGCACACACACGTATACTATTCAGCTATTCAAAACAGAACAAAAAAAAATCATGTCATTTTGAGTAAAATGGATGGAAATAAAGAGCAACATATTGAATAAAATAAGCCAGAGAAAGATGAATACCCATATTCTTCCTTATCTCTGGGAGCTACTTAAAAAAACTTCTAACTGAACACACACCAAAACTTTGATTACTGTAGGCCAATACAGGAGACAGAGATAAAATGAGTTTCTATGAAAGAAAAAGGGAGTTTGGGAGTGTTTCAACAATTGGGACAAATACACTAATATGGGATGTTAATAGGGGAAATAATCAATAAAGACTATATGGGAACTTGTTGCATTACTACCTCATACATTGTCTTGTAAATTTAAAATTATTCTGAAATAAAGTGTTTAGAAATGAACAATGCAATGCATTTTAGCATAAAGAAATTTTCACAATGGTATCCAATAAATAACAATTACCTTCAAGGTAAATTATATAAAGTTTTTCTACTTATGTGCTCTAGATTCTGGACAAATTATCTTTGGGTCTCTGCACAAATACTCTCATTTTATGCTTGCTGTAGGTTTATAGTAAGTCTTGAAATAAACTAATGTGATTATAACTCTTTAAAAATTGTCTTGAAATTTTCACTTAAATTTTTGAACAGCTATCTCTAACAATTATATTGTCTATTTGTTAAATTCATATTTAACAATATTGAGTTTTCTGAACCTTGAAGCGTCTTATACTGCATTTGTTTAAATATTTCTTGATTTTCTCATCTTATTAGTTAAGTATCAGCACACATGCATTGTTATACTGTACCCAAGCATTTTGTGTTGTGTCTACTTTTATAAATGTATTGCTGTTGAAAATTTTTATTTTCAACTATTCATTGTCATTATTTTTTATGAGAAATCCACAGATACTCCAATCACTGTTCCATATATAACATGTGATGTATTTCCTTGGTTGCTGTCAAGGCTTGCACATTTATCTTGGCTTTCAATAGTTTGATAGTGATATATCTGGGCATGGTTTTCTCTTTGAATTCACTGAACTTCTTTGAATATGTCAATCTACGTTTTATCAAATGTGGGAAGTTATCAGCTACTGTTCTTTAAAATATGTCCTGCGCTAATCTCCTAGAACTCTAATGACAAGGATGTTTGAGTTTTTGATAGTCATGAAAGTTCCTAAAGTTCTGTTCATTTCACTCAATTTTTTAGTCTTTTTCTCCTTACTGTTCCTCAAACTGGATAATATTTACTGCTTATTTTCTAGTTCATTCACTCTTCTCTTCATTGTTTTTTTTAAGATTTATTTTATTTTTATTGGGAAGGCAGATTTACAGAGACAAGGGGAGCTTGGTTCACTCCCCAAGTGGCCACAATGATCAGAGCTAAGACAATCTGAATCCAGGAGTCAGGAACTTCTTCCACATCTCCCCATGTGGGTGCAGGGTCCCAAGTCTTTAGGCTGTCCTCAACTGCCTTCCCAGGCCATAGGCCGAGAGCTGGATTACAGCAGCAGCGACATGACCCGGCGCCCATATGGGATCATGGTATATGCAAGGCAAGGATTTAGTCGCTGAGCCATTATACCAGGCTCAACTTTTCCCTTCATTATCTCTCATCTATTGCTTAGCCCATATGGTAGATTTTTTATTTCAATTTTTATGTTTTCAGTCCTAAGTTTTCTATTCAGTTCTTTTTTATACTTTCTAATTCTCTACTGGAATATCTAGCCACACATTTCTGTGTATGTTGTTCTTTTTAAAATTCACTTATTCATTTGAAAGGCAAAGTGAAAGAAACAGAAGGAGATACAGAGATCTTCCATCTGCAAAATGCCCACGACAGCCAAGGCTGGGCCAGGCCAAAGCCAGGAGGCAGGAGCTCCTTCCAGGTTTTCCATGTGGCAACAGGGTGCCAAAGACTCAGGCCACATTCCACTACATTTCCAGATACTTTATCATGGAACTGGAAGGGAAATAGAACAACCAGTGTATGAACTGATGCCCACATGTGATGCTAATATCACAGGTGGTGGCTTAACTAGCTATTCCAAAATGCTGGCTCCATATCCATTTGTTTACAGGGTGTTTTAGTTTTGGTAATTACAACATCTGGGTCTTTTGTTTTCTTTCAAGGTTCAGATGTACTGACTGTTTTCTCTCTTAAGAGTTTATTACGTTTTCCTGGATTTTAGTATCTATAGTTTAGATCATCTCCCAGACATTTTGTCTATTGCATTGTTTAGACTGTGGATCCTGTTACACTCCTCTGGAGAATGGTGATGCTTTTATTTTATCAGCAATCATTCTTTTAGGTTCAGATCATAAATCCTGTCTTCCTTTCCACCAGCAATCTTTCTTTTAGGTTCAGATCATAAATTCTGTCTTCCTTTCCATGGGTGACAGTGGAATACTTTTCAGCCACTAAAAATAGAGCAAAATACTACAATATGAAGGGACCATAAAAACAAGCTAAGGGAAAAATTCAGATGCAAAAGGCCACATAAGCATGATATGATTCCGTTGTAATGAGGTGTACAGTAAAAACGAATCTGTAGACACAAAGTAAATTATTAGTTTTTTGGAGGCAAAGATGAGAACAAACATTAAACATAAACAAGAAAAGAGGTCTTGCTAGAGTGATTGAAATACTCAAAATTTAATTGCAGCCATGGTTACTGCATAACTCAACGAATTTCCTAAAAATTAATTCAATCATTAATTTAAAGGTATAAAATTTATGTCATGTAAATTATTCCTCATAAAATTGTTTAAAATTAAATATTATTTACTCCTCTACAAATTTGTTCTGCTTATCTTGCTCAGTCTAATGCAGTGAGATTTGTATGGATGTTTCTGATGTCACTTCAGTATTCAAAGCCCTTACTCTGCTCATTAGCAATTGCCTCATGCATACATGGCTTAGGTGTTCAGCTGCGAATTGTGCAGAATTAGGAGATTCCTCCAGTTTTTTTCTCTCCATGATTCCTTCCACACTCTCCAGCTTTACGGTGCTCCTTTGCCCATTTCTTTCATCCAGAAAGTTGAAGTTTTTATGAGAAACTTAACTTCCAACACCTCCTTCAACATCATTACTGGTTGGAACTCAACCTTAGCTCAAAGGAGCACGAGGAAAATAAATGAGAAGCTTACAACCATGCATTTTATTTTATCAAGTTTTCATTTCTCTTCATAACTGTCCTGCTTTCATTGACTTTCTAGAAGCCTTAAGTGACTGTTGAATTTTTCCATATTTTTCCATTGCAATCAGCTAGAAGAATGAGCTATACTTGCCTTACAACGCCATAACAGAGCTCTAACTATGAACAATCCTAGCTCTGCTACTCACTTAACTGTGTAACATAGCATAAATCACTTAATTTCTCTAAGCCTATTTTATTTTCATCTATAAACTACAATTTATAACCCTGTTTTCCTGAAAGCTATTCTTGACTTGAAAAATGGTCAAAAGCAGGCCTCCTAGAGATAACTCCATTTTCATTTGCTCCCAGAGAGGAGAGACTTCTTTTGCCTGAATACATTCCTTCTTCTTCTGTGAAGTTAGACTCTGTACACTTCATTGTAATTATTTAACTGTCTGCCCACTGTACTAGAATAGAAGGAAGCTCTGTACGGAAGTCAGGAAGTATATTCTCTTCAGCTATGGCTATCTCTCCAGGAAGCCTCCCAAACAATAGGCCTGCATTTTTCATTTAACCAATAAAGATCCCTATGAACAGCCAGTGCACTCACCCACCTAGATTTACTGTTCTTAAGCCTCTAACCCCTATGATATTCTCCCCCACCCCAACCCCACCCTTCCCACTGCCATGGCAACCTTTTAGATGTCACTAGCCTCAGAACTGCTCTGAATCTCACTCTCTGACCTTCACCCCTACCTCTTCTACCTTCACTTTCACCACATGCACCCTTGATCTAAGATGACTCCAGTTATTTTTCTCCCTGGGTTTCAGAGGAAGGCCCATATCTCCTCTGAGGTCATAAAACATCTAAGAGAAATTTCTCAAGTTGTATTTTTTTCTTCTGTTTCCTTTATGCTCTCCTCATCAATCCATGTATGTACAACAGCAACTCTCTTCCGTTTATCTGCTAAGTATACATAATTGTAGTCCTTTACAGATAATCCCTTTGGAGACTTGTATTTTCAGTATGACATACAAAGCATCAAGCTCTAAAAACACCTTTTATGTTATTAGTTCATGACAAAATTGCATTTTTTCAAAAGCCAGTTCTTGTTATAAAATATTTTCTTTGTCTGTATGTGTTGAGTATATATTAATTTATATACATTTTAATGATTTCTGTTTTAATTAAGCACACAATCTAGTATTGATACAGACATTTTGCTTTTTAAAAAGAGCTTAATAGAGAAGTGTTTTTAAGTATTTTTTACTCAATCACTAGAAACAACTTCTTATGAAACTAGATGAATCAGCGCAGCCTATTTCTTGATTCTAGTTTGGTGTTTGGATAATATATTCCACATCAATGTCTTATTTTTTTTTTAAGAATAAAAATTTGTTTTCATTGGAAAGGAAGATTTTCAGAGACAAAGAGAGATAAGGAGAAAGATCTTTTAACTGCTGATTTACTTCGCAAGTAATGGAATGGCCAGAGCTAAGGTGATCCAAAGCTAGGAACCTGGAGCCTGATCCAGGTCTTCTACATAGATGCAAGGGACTTAAGGACTTGCGCCATCCTCTGTTGACTTCCCAATCCACAGGCAGGGAGTTGGATGGGAAGTAAAGTGGCTGGGTCATGAACCAGCAATCATATGGGATGCTGGTGCTTGCAAGTGGAGGATTAACCCATCATGCATGTCATCTTCCCCTTTTATGGTTCTTTAATCTCATTAACCAAGGACACTTGCAGATTTTCAAGTGGTTTGTATTGTTATAAATGTATATGTATCTCTACTTTCATGTATTAATAAAAATTTTCCATAGCTTTGAAATTACAGTTGAATCTCTGTGCATTGGAGTAGCATTTATAAAATATATATATATATATATATATACATCTGAGAGGAAGAAACTAAAATAGAGATACAGGAAGAGATCTTTCATGGGCTGGTTCACTCTCCAAATGCCCTCAACTGCCACAGCTAAACCAGCCTGATGTTAAAAAAAAAAAAAAAGAAAACTAGGAACTCAATCTAGATGCCCCACATGGGTGGTAGAGATCCAAGTATTTGAGTCATCACTGCTTCCACCCAAAGCATGTATAGTAGAAAACTGGAATAAAGTTCAGGCAGAGACTTGGGACACCTACATTCTATATCAGAGTTATATAGAGTGGAAGAATAATGAAGAGGAAGGGGGCAGGGGAGAGAGAGAATATCTTCCATCTGATAGTTCATTACCCCAATAGCTAGAGCAGTAGGGACTTGGTCAAGCCAAAGCGAAGAGCCAGGAGTTTCAAATGGGTCTCCCATGTGGGTGACAGTGGCCCAAGCAATTTGGCCATCTTGTGTTGCTTTTCCCAGTTGGAGCAACTGGGGGATGAACTGGTGCTCATATGGGATGTTGACATTGGTGGTAATGGTTTAACCTATCTACTGTGCTATTGTGCATGCTCCAAGGGTAGCAACTTTTCTGATTTGGGGTTGTGAATTGCAGATAATGAAAAATTCTTTGATTGCAGGGATTAGTGATCTTGAGGTTTTGGAAGGTAAATGATAAGGAGTGAGAGAGTAAAGAAAGATGCCTATTTCTGCACCTCTGAAAAGGAAATGCCTAACTCTGTTTTTGCTAAGTTTCATTCTAGTCCCAAAATACCATTTTCCTCTGTATCACTTTATCATCCTTAGCTTCCTAGAAAAAGCCGAAACTATATGGTCTCTCTGGAAATATATCTCAAATATCACCTACCCCACAGAGAAGCTGCACATGTTTAAAACATATTTAGACATGACTAAAAGGCAACAGTGGCTACTGTTATTACAACCTCAAAATTCACATCATACCTACTGTGATGCCAATTTCCACTATCATATGTGATGTAAACCTTCCAAAATGATAGAATTGAAAGTAAACTGACATTATATTATCCAAAACTCTTACTTTTAACTTTTTAAAAAAACTTATTTATTTTTATTGGAAATTCGGATTTACACAGAGAAGGAAAGAGAGGAAGATCTCCCATCTGATGAGTCACTCCCCAAGTGGCCTCAATGGGCAGGAGCTGAGCTGATCTGATGCCAGGAGCCTAGAGCTGCTTTCAGGTCTCCCACGTGCAGAGTCCCAAGGTTTTGGGCCGCCTCTATTGCTTTCCCAGAACACAAGCAGGGGGCTAGATGAGAAGCAGGGCAGCCACGACACGAACCCACACGCATTTGGGATCCTGGTGCATGCAAGACAAGGACTTTAGCCACTAAGCTATTGCACCAGGCCTCTTATTTATTTTACAGGTGAGGAAATTGAGCACTTGAGAAATTAATTGACATGCCCAATTCACAGTTTTGTCATTGTTTTAAACTGAACGGCCATTCAGTGACAATAGAAGATTTTATAATGCAACCTATATTATGCTAATCATTACCATTCAGTGGTACAAACACTCATTTTCCTCTTTAATCTTCACTTTATAAAACATAGTATAATGATGTATCCGTTCATTGTCAGAATACTCCATCTGCTGCTTTATGTCATAAAAGTGAAATTATATCCATTTGACATTTTTGCTTTTCATGGATGGAAAATGCAGTTTCCTTAAATATCCATGATTCACTTATTCAGCATGCGTTTGAAACTTTGCTCTTGAGGCTAAAGGCCACTGGCATGGGAAGGATGTTACAAAGCAGGAGATGCATTCCTCACTGCCACTGAATATCTTTGCAATGAGTTGTGGTGGCAGTGAAGTATATGCAGAAAATGGCTCTAAAAACAGAGTGCATAGCTGCAGGTGCAGAGAATTACACAAACTGATTATGTGGATGCTGACACGCACCTGAATAATGGCGGGACCTCAAACAGATGGGGTTAATTAGGCAATTTCCTGGGACGCCGTGAGTTTTGAGCAAGATCATGAAAGTAATTGGAAATCTGTGGCATTGAAGAGTGAAAAGCACTCTCTGTGAGGTAGTAAAAGCATGGGACTGAGACGCCCGAAGGAAATTAGTTTGACTGTAACCACGGAACCATCCTAACCAGGCCAAAACAAAATGTGTGGGAGCTAGTCAGGCTAGGAGGTCGTAAGGGACTTCATTTTTTCTTGTTGTTAAAGATTTATTTATTTATTTATTTATTATTTATTATTTATTTATTTATTATAAAGGCACATATACAGAAAGAAGGAGAGACAGAGGGAAAGATCTTCTGTCTGCTGGTTTACTCTCCAAGTGGGCCCAATGGCTGGAGCTGAGCCAATCTGAAGCCAGGAGACTTTTATGGGTCTCCCAAGCAGATGCAGAGTCCCAAGGCCTTGGGCAATCCTCTACTGCTTTCCCATGGAGCTGGATGAGAAGTGGCGCAGCTGGATTATGAACCAGTGTTCAAATGGGATCCTAGCGCATGCAAAGTGAGGATTTAGCCACTAGGCTATCACACCAGACCCAGGCCTTCATCTTATTTCAAACACTAAGTATCCAACCATTCTCTAAATTAGTAGGGTTTTTCTGAGGTTTATTATTTATTTATTTTAAAGGCAGAGTGACAGAGAAGGAGAGAGATCTACTCCCTGATTCACTACCCAAATTCCTGTAACAACTGGGGCTAGGGTAGGCAAAAGCCGGGAGCCGGGAGCCAGGAGCTCTATCCTGGTGCCCCACATTAGCAGAGAACTGAATCTGATATAAAGCAGCCGAGACTCCAATGTTACCTTTGCAGGTGTCAGCATAAGTGGCTGTGCCACAACACTGTCTCCAATCAGTGGGTATTATCAGATACCTAGTAAGTACCAGAGCTCACCTCATGATGAGCATCATGCTAAGCTTTAAATAGTGTCTAATTTTTCACAATCCCCTCACTGAAGTTTTAATGCATATATCCCTCTGCTTTGCTCATAAGGAAGCTGAGCAGCACAGGAGATAACCAACATTCCCAAAGTCTCAGAAGTAGAGACTTAAATGCAGCCCTTCTGCCTCTAGAGCTTTCACTTTCAGCTCTGAAAGCTATAGGCATTCTTTATGAATTTCTAAGCAAGAAAAGGAGGTAATGAAAATACTGCTGGTAGAATACTATCCCAAGGGAGAACATAAAAGCAATATTTATAATTTTAAATATGTATTAAAAACTACAACCATTAATTCAGCCGCAATTAATATTAAAGCGTACATCATATTCCCTGCTGAAAATTTTTGTCATATGTATGCATATTCTATTGTGATTGGGGAAAACTTGACAATGCCACCTATTTCCTTTTCCCAGCTGCGCTGAAAAATGAACACAATACACTTGGGTTTTATTATCTTCCATAACAGTCATTATTATCTTTTAAACAGATGAGGAAGTCTTCAGAGTTCAGTGAGGTTTTATGTATGCATATGTTTTATGCATTAATTTAATTTTGGTAAGACATGAAATCTGAGGCAGAGAATGTATTTCTCTTTTTTATGCATCTATCAAAAATTATACTGAGGTTAAATATACCTTTGTAGCAGTTTCATGATAAAATAACTGTTACAATGAGTTGTTTAGTTTCTGCCTCAAAAACGATTACATGCTTGAGTCAAAGTACATTTTCTCTTGGTATCACAAGGTTCCCTCTACTTCCAGTAGTTAAAGAGATTAGAAACATACCCATGGACATTGAACAAACACTTCTATGTTGACTGTCTGCAATGATCCAGGCAGTGAGCTAGGGGATTTTGGTGTGATCGTTTTTGCTTCTTTGCACATACTTACCCAAGGTATGTCAGAATTTAACAAAGAAAAGGACATGCTAGAAATGTTTATTCCCAGCATTTCAAATACCAGATCAAATCTGTTCCCTTATTTGAAATACAGTGCAGATTGTCACCCACTTTCTGCTATCCAAGTGCGCGATTGTATTTTCATAGCCCCTCCTGTTTTCCTGAGTGATAAAATCCACAGTAAACATAAACTTTAACCCTGGATCTCAGCTTCCCCATTTGTCAAATGAGCTATGAAGTATCTTGGAGATAACTGGTCTAACTCCCTATGAGAGTTAAGAAAACAGCTAAGGAACTGTTAAAGTCCCTTTGAGCTCCAACAATTTCTAATCTGTGGAATGTCAATGAGATTGTATTACATGCTGTGCCTATGGTCATTCTTCTGGCTAATATATAACCATCTCTATTTACTTTTGGCTAAAAATGCAAACTGCAATCTTGAAGAATCTCCAAAAGAAGGAAGTTTGAAGTTATTTTCTTCTTAAGACAATACCCTTACTCACAAGGAAGTTGTAACACAGAGCACCAGAAAAGTTAGAAAACAAATGAGCATGCCTTAGATTAACGTCTAGTCTATTCTAAAATCCAATCCAGGAAGGAAATTCCTATATTCTCTTGGGCAATCTTGACAAGCTGACAACATAGTGGCAGATATTTTCATTCTTACATGAGACTGTTTCAACTTTGGTTCCTTGAAGTTGTTACCTGTCTTTAGTATCCCTACAAGACTACATGCTGTGCCATGAACTCAGTAGACTCAACACGCCTATTGTTAGGTAGTAATCAGGACTCTTACTCCACATAAGGCTGGTGACCTAGGAAACTCAGGGTGCTTCCAACAGAAGTAAGAAAGTGTTTTAAATTTTTTGCATGAATTGAAAGAGACGAATCTAGTTCATGTTCATTTTTGTCAAGATGTAGCTTGTCAGAAGTATTCTTAGCACACAGGATACAACAAAAACAGATTATACAATAATTTCAAATTCTATCATGGGCAGAAAGAAAAAAAATAAGCTATACTTTTTCCTAGGTCTGGCTAGTTTAGGGACTTCAATTATCAAAGCTATGAGATCACTGTCCAGTTTTCTAGCTTTTCCAGCCACATTTCAATCTGAGCCTTTAAAAAAAAACCTTCTATGTTCTCTGGCATGAATTTGCAATTCTATAAATTCAAAAGTAGATTTACAGAAATTTAAACTACAATTTCAATCAGCAACTTTTCTGTGTAAAATAAATCCAGTCATATTCAATGCTATCCATTAAAATTACATAAGCTGCTTATAAATATACTTGTGGATAATTATCAAAGTATTTCAAAAAGTTCATAAAAATGGAATTAAAAGGTACTTTTAGGCCTAGGTACCATCCTTCCACTGATGTGACACCTAGGTGCCATCCTTCCAACCAGGTCTCAGGGAGTCTGGGGACTCTGGCTGGGGGCCAGTGGGGCAGAGCAGGCCTGGAAACTCCACCATGTATTTGGGTCCCAGGCGGGTGGGCAGGGCACAGGTACAGCTGGCATGCTACTGTGGTGAGCTGACAGACTTGTGGCCTTTGCTAGTGGACTGTGCTTGACAGGTGGAGAGGTAGGGTCCCAGGACAGCACGTGTGCTGGAGGACCGGCTCTGGAATCCCGGGTAGCCATGCCTGCATACCACCCCACCAGAAGACTGGGCTGTGGAACTACTGAGCTCTCAGGCATGGGGGCTATAGATTGACAAGGAAGTGGGGCACAAGATACATGAGAAGGGGACTGCTGAGAGAGTATGTTGCAGGTGAGGAATGACTTCTAGGGGACTTCTGTGGACAAGGCCACTGTACTTGCTGATGAGCAAAGGGGCCAAGCTGATTGGAGGAGGGAAGCTAGAGGAACTTTCTGGGTCAGACTAACACACACACACACACACACACACACACACACACACGAGACCAGAACTGGCCTGATTAGCATTGACCACCACTGACCACCACCCACCAGCACATTGAAGTTAAGGTTGGGGGCGTACCTGGCAGGGGTAAATCACAGTATCCATCAGTGAGAGTCAGAACAGGGACAGGCTATGTTAGGCTGGGGATATGGCAGCTAAACTCAGCACATATTACCTGCTTCAATACCTTTTCTAAAGAAGAATATGCTAAAATCTTAAGGATGGATGTGACCCAAGTGAAGAGCATGGTGTACATACTTAATTTTGGGGAAAAAGGAACATGTTCAAAGGCCCCATGACACAAAAGAGTTTAAAGAGAACAGGGATTCAAGAAAGACAGTACAAGCAGAATACCAATAGTTAAGACCTGCACTGGGTAAGCTGATCATGGGAGAAGGTAAGTATGGGTCAGACCAGCCAAAGCATTGTTGCACCTTATTAAGACCTTTGAAATTCTCTCAAGATCAGTAGCAAGCAAAACCACATGTTCACACATATTTTGAAACAGCTGCACTACGGAATATAGGGCAAAGCCAGATGCAGAGCAAAAACTTAAAATTTTGAAATATTCTAAATGAGATATTGTAGACTACACAATATAATTGTGGCATAGCCAGAGATGAGAGTTATTTAGGGATATTTTTCTGAGTTAGTGATGATTTGGATGAGGCAAAGGAAGGGAGAGAAAGAAGTATTAGAAGATATTTAGTAGCCCAACATGGATGGTTCAATGGCTAAATTCTCGCCTTGCAAATGCCAGGATCCCATATGGGTTCAGGTTCCTGTCCTGGTTACTCCACTTTCCTTCCAGCTCTCTGCTTGTAGCCCAGGAAGGCAGCAGAAGTTTGTCCAAAGCCTTGGGACCCTGCACCCATGTGGGACCCAGAAGAAGCTCCTGACTCGAGGCTTTGGATCAGTTCAGTTCCAACAATTGAAGATCTTTCTCTCTGTGAATCTGCATTTTCAATAAAATAAAATATTTTTTAAAATCAAAAATAAATTTAGGCCTACTTAGCAGAATAAATTTTGATGTGATTGGGGGAAGTGATCATTTGGAGAGGTCCATACTGATTTTGGTTTTCTGAACATGATGAGTTTGAGTACCTTCAGAATAAGAAGATGTATCATGTAAGCAGCTAGGTATAAAGGCCTGGAGCTAGAGGAACAACCTGTGCTAGAGATAACATTTTGAGTCATGTGAGTTAGATACTAATGCAAGTGTTGGATATGAATGAGGTCTCCAAGGGAAAGAATACCAATTGAGAAAACAAATCCAGGCTGGACCACAGAACTCATCTGACAGGAACACACCTGAAACTTACAATTAGTAGGGGCTGGGAGGAGTCGATTGGGCCAGGCTGCAGCACCTGCTGGCACATGCAAAGGCTGGAATTGAGGGAAGACCATGCCAAAACAGGGCCACTGCACTCACCAGCCTGTGTCACATCCTGGGCTGGCAGCAGAACTTTTAGGGAAACTTGAGAAACTCCCCACACAAAAGCTGGGACTTGGGATGGGCCAGGCCAAGCAAGTCTGTGGCACTCATCAGAATTTGTGTGAGCTGGGTCTGGGGACAGGCTGGGCTTGGGCTTTTTTTTTTTTTTTTTCTTGAGACAGCATGGCTCTTTTCAGTTTATTGCATGAAGGAGTTGCACTAATCCAAATTAAAAGTGGACCCCAAATGGTTACATTATACAAACTGTGAGGTTTTTTTTAAACTTGTGATAAGGGACAGAAGGGCAAGTCTACTCATTGCAAGGAACTCCTCACACAAGCTTCTGTGAGCCACAAGCACTTAAAACCCATGAACTTTCAGCTGGTCATCCTCAGCCAGTGCAATCTCCACCAGGAACTGGCAGATGTTCTTGTGCTGGTTGCCCTGGAGCTGAATCACTTCTCCATATTCTGGATGCTCAATGACCGTCCCATTGCAGGCAAATTTCTTCTTAAACGCCTTCACCAGTTTCTTTTTATCATAATCATCAGCAATCCCCTGGACTGTGGTAAGGATCTCCCTACCATTTCTCTGTTGGATTCTTATATGGATATAATCCTCAGTGCCAGTGGGGAACAAGTCATCACCCTTACTTGCACCAGCAAAGGGGTCGAAAGAGTGGAGGTTCTGCTGACACTCTCAACAACCAGAATGGATGTGGGACAGTTTGGGCTAGGCTGCAGCACCTGCGGAGTCACTTGAGAACTGGGCCTGTGGGTGGGCCAGGCTGGGCTAGGTGAGAGACAAAGTAAGTGTGAGCCAATTGGGTTAGGCTACAGTACTCGCAGGTGAATGCCAGGACTGGGGGTTGGCTGTCAGTCTGGGCAGCAGCACCTGATGACACATGTGACATCTGCTGTTGGGAGCAGGGCTGGTAGGTGAAGTTGGGGAACTCCTCTGCTATGATGCAGCTCCTGGGAGAGAGAGCCATGGCTTGGAGCAAGCCAGACCAGGTTGGCATGCGGCCCCCGTTGGTATGTGTGCGGGCCAGATCTGGGGGCAGGGTTGGCAGGGTCAGTCCACAGCACTAGTGAGAGCTAGAATGGGATTCAAACTTGGTTGGGTTGGACCACAATACTCAAGCTCACATGAAGGCTGGGGTTGGGAGTGGGCCAGGCTAGACTAGGCTGCTGCACCCACTGGCAAAAGCTATACTGATGGTAGACTGGGCTGAGCCAGGCTGCAGCACCTGCTGGCAAAGGTCAAGACTGGGAAGTGGGTCATCTCAGACTGGTTTGCAACACATGCTGGCATGCAGAAGTGTAGAGCCTCCAGGACACCCCTGTTGGGCTGCTGCTTCCATATGGGCATGGCTGCACACTCATCAGCTGGCATTTGGGCTGGTTCTGGTGATGGGCAAGGATGGGTGAGGCTACAACATTAGCTGGCAAGTGCCAGAACTGGTTATAAGTAATGTCAAGCTGGACTGCAGTCCCCCGTAGCAGGCATAAGATCAGGGACTGGGAGCATGCCTGGCAGTGCAACTCCTCCACTAGGCTGTACCTATAACTGGTGAACACAAGAACCAAGGCTGGGGGTAGGCAGGATGAACTATTTGGCATCGCCAGTTAGCATATGTAAGAGCTGGATCTGGGACCAGGACGGCTGAGCAGAACCCATGGGTGTCCATTAGAACTGGATGGGATGTGGGCTGGGCCAGACTAGGTTGCAGGAGAGGCTGATACATGCAAAAGCCAGGGTTGGGGGCAGGCCTGATAGAGATTTGGGGGTCACCACAACTAGGAAATAGCACCCACTGGCCTGTGTGAAGACTGGCCTGTGGTAAGCTGGCTGGGCTGGGCCACAATTTGTGTGAGAGATGTGGCTGGGTGAATTAGACATCTGCATCTACCAGTATGTGCATTGGCGGGTGCAAGTGATAGACCACACCTGATCCTGAACTGGCACATTGAAGGTTCAAGTTTGAGGTCATCCCAGGCAAGGTTTCTCAGGGGACTCCCCAACTAAATCACTGGACTCAGACCTTGGACATAAAGAAAATCATAGGATGTGTGGTTCAGTCTTAGAGTGCATGTATCAGGACTGGGCCTCCTTAGTTGTTAATGCCTGTGCAGTGAATAATATGACCAGATGCATAAGGAGGCCAGGACAGTCAGCTCACCCAGGCAAACAAGATACATTGAGTGCTGCATTAGAGGATGGAAAGCAGAATAGGTTGGACTACTCTGATGGCCAAGCTTCGCAGCATGTTTCTGGGTCTATGGATGCACACTGAGGTGGACTTGGCTAGCCAACAGACCTTGGAAAGATTTTCTCAATTCTGAAGCTACAAAACCAAAAACTTGTCAGAACTATCACAACCACTCAACATCCTCAGAACACTTTTCCCCAAATCGGGGTTTCTAAGGCATCATCAAATGACTGTCCCTCCTTCCCCAGCTACTGATGTAATCTGACAGTGAGGAGCAGCCCCTTCCACTCCTCCCCAGTGGATACAGGAAAAAAAAACTGAAACTTGTATCTCCCCCACTTTTCTCCACACCTGACCCTCCTCGCCCTCATCTGAGGCCCACATAGAGCTGCACACCTCTCAACTATGTAAACAATATTTTAAAGGACAATAAAAATTTAAAAAGAAGAAGTCTTAAATTGACTAGGTAGTGTAAGATGAACTTGTAGTCAAAAGACAGAAATAAGGAAGCTAAAAGTATGGGTGGAAAATTACAGCAGGGATACTTCAGAAAAACTAAGAAAATAGAGCATTTCAGGGAATCAGCTATCTGAACTATAGAATGCTGAAAATCAGAGTCCAAAAGTCATTATAGTTTTTTCCTTTTGTTATTAATCTTACAAACTCATTTATATATGTTGACATTGAGTTCTGTTCCTGCATCATGTTGCCTTTATAGGAATGAAAGCTTTAGTAAGGAAATTCCTTCATTTCTCCTTGAATTTATGTAAAGAACAGACTTCTAAGGTACAGCAAAGAACTGAGAGCCAAGAGGTAATAACAAAAAAATACTGTAAGTTGCTCCATGTGTACTTGAACATGGGGTTCTATTCCCATATGGGAAAAATATGCATACAAAGCTTCATTCTTAATGTAGTTTGTTAGGAGCAATATCACTTTTCCTATATCTGCAACTGTTATTGCCTCTTCTCAAAATAAAGCCAAAATCAGATGGCTGAATCTTAGAAAAAGCAATGTTAGGGGCAGAATTCTGGTGCACTGGGTAAAGGTGCCACCTTTGACACCAGCATCCCCTATGAGCCACAGTTCATGTTCCAACTGTTCCACTTCCAATCCAACTCTTCTAGTAATGGCTTGAAACAAATCAGCAGAAGATGGCCTGAGTGTTTGGGCTCCTTCCACCCAAGTGGGAGACCTGGATGAAGCTTCTGGCTTTGGCTTAGCCTAGCCCTGGAAACTGTGGCCAGCTGGGCAGTGAACCAGCAGATGGATGATTCTTATTCTCTCTCCCCCCCCCACCTTTATCTCTGTGTCTCAAGGTTTCAAACAAGTAAGAAATATATATAATAAATATATATAAATATATATAATAAAGAGAAAAAATAAAAGTTATTGTGCTCATTACAGTAATTACCAATTAATGATACCACAAGTTCTGTGACTGAAAAATACTCTCCCTTTCACTTTGCATATACAAGAAGATGACTTTATCAGCTGAAATTCTGCATCAATTAAGCAGTAAGGGTGATTCCTAGCTATGCCATTGCATTCCAAAGTAAACAAAGACATGACTACTGTCAAAGGGTTCCAGTTCTTGTTTTTGTTGTTAAGTAAATTTAAAGTAACAACAACAATAATAAAATCAGGTGTTATCCACAACCTACCTCTCTCTGCTTTTGTTTTGGCGGCTGTCAGGTTCAACCACTGCAATCCTTGTTTCCCCAGACCATTCCCACCACAGGCAGTAATTAAGGGCCCAGAGATCATTGCAGGCAATATCGAGTTCACATTTCTCATTCGATCTTCATTTTACTTTCAACTATTATTTATTGATCATTTAGTACATGCCAAGCACTCTTCTACGTGGTAGCAAAAAAGAAATGAAGCATACATAATTCTGGCCCTAATGTAACTTAGCTTTTGGTTTATTTTGATTGTGTGAAGCTAACTACATCAGCATTTCTTTCTGACTTTGTTTATATGAAATTTGGATGAATGGGTAGGAAAAGTTCTTAAGCATACGCCTTGTTATGTTTCCTTTATTGCTCCACCTGCTAGGAAATATGCCCTGTATACCTCAGGAATTAAGGGATAAAATTCTTTGTGTGATCTGTCTACATCACTTTTAAATCTTTTCTCTATCCTTTATTTGTGTTATGAAGTTATTTTACTTGTTTTTTATGTGGGGAGACAGAGGGAGAGAGAGAGAGAGCAAGACTGGTTTAGCTACCAAATGCCTATAGTAACCAGGCAAAATCCAGGAGCCTGGAACTAAATCCAGGTTTCCCAGGTGAGTCACAAGGACCCAGGTACTTGAGTCATTACCTGCTGCCTACCATGGTTCACAACAGCAGGAAGCTAGAGATAAGACTTGTCAGGCCCTCCAATATGGCATGCAGATCTATCAGTCTGTGATTTAACCACTGTGGCACAATACCCACCCCACTTCCTCATTATTTTAAATCAGGAATTATCTTTTAATTGCTCAACGTAACAAGATGAATTTTTCTGCTTCCCAAATGATTTTGCTTTTAATTGTTATATTTATTTGTTTGTTGCTTTCAGTAGGCGGGGGGTGAGGATGGGGGGGGGGTCCCTGACCTCTAAACCCCAAGATTCTTCTTCCAGTTTTCAGAAGCCTGTTTTGCAGCAGATGGGAGTACTTAGAGTCTGTCTGGACATCCCAGCATTACTAAAGAGTATCCTTTGCTCTTATTGAAGAAGGAGAAGAAGAAGGAGAAGGAGGAAGAGGAGGAGGAAGAGAGGGGAGGGAAAGAAGATAAGAAAGGGAGGGAATGAGGAGAGGGAAGAGGGAGGGGGGAGGAGGAGGAGAAAGAGAAAGTGAAAGAGAAAGAAACTTTCTTCAGAAATCTTTCAGGTACTCTCATCTCTCAAACAGGTACTATGAGATGACAGTAGGGAATGCACACACGCAAAATAGGTGGGAGGGCATTTGTCACAGCAATTAAGATGCCACTTAGGATGCCTACAACCTGTATGTAGAGTGCCTGAGTTCAAATCCTGGTTCCACTTTTGTTTTCAGATTGCTGCTAATGAACATCCTGAAAGCATCAAATAATGGCTCAAGTGTCAGCTGCATGGGAGACTTGGTGTATTAGATTTCTTGTTTCAATATGACGTAGCCTTAACTGTTTTGGATATATGAGGGTGAAGGAGAGGCTGAAAGATTGTCTCTCACTTTCTTGCTCTCTTCCCTTCTCTGCCTCCATCATTTTCTTTCAAATAAAAATTAAAAACAAAACAAAACAAAAGGCATAAGGAGGAACATATTTTGTTCTCTCTGACACAGGTAACCGAATTGTGCACATCTAAAAATTTGTAATATTTATTACCAAACTGCCTTCATAAATTGTGTGACACCTCCAACAGCATGTGAATGACAATGCATTATTTATCTGCCTTTCGAGACTTGACTGGTTAAAATAATGGGTACGGAGTCACATTTTATATTTTGTTAATATGAGGTAGGATCTTTTTATGTTTACTGAGCCATTGCATTTCTGGGGCTGTGAATTGTCTGCTTAGGTCCTTTTGTCTGATTTCTGTTACCACTTCATTTCTCACTACCTGGGCACCCAAGATGCCTCCACCAACATTCTGCTCAAGGTCACTGTCAACAGTCTTATTCCTTAGCAACTTGGATACAATTAACCATCACCCTCCTTTTTATTAATATTTATTTTTCTTTGAAAGGCAAATTATTACAGAGAAAGAGGGAAAGAGAGAGATAGCCCAACTGCTGATTCACTTCCCAAATGGCCTCAATGGCCAGAGCTGAGCTCATCCAAAGCCAGAAGCTTCCTTTAGATCTCACATATGAGGGTAGGGTCCCAAGGATTTTGTCCATCCCCCACTGTTTTCACAGCCCATAAAGAGAAGACTGAATTGAAAGCGGAGCAGCTAGGACATGAATTGGAGCCCATGTGGGATGCCAGTGCCACAGGGTGGAGGATTAGCTTGCTGTGCCACGGCACCAGCCCCAATCACTTCCCTTTTAAGCACTAGCTATCATTAACTATCCTGGTACAAGTCTATGCTGGTTTTTTTGTCTCTCTCACCACAGTATTACCAGATTCTATGCTCTCTCTTTCTTTGATCCTGGCCCTAGTGTGTGTATGAGAGATCAGCACTCGGGTTCAGACATCTTCAACGCAAAGTGTGAAGGAGCAGGTAAACCTATTTTTTTACCTAAGGTCTAACCTCTGTCCTTCAACAGTTTTCTGAACTGTGCTGTGGAGACATTGTTCAGAGCTGTCTATCTTTTTGTGTACACTCCTTTAATTAGAATAACAAAGGCTAGAACTGTGGTGTAACAGATTAAGTCAGTTTCAATGCTGCCATCCCAATTGGGTGCTGGTTTGAGTTCTGGCTGATCCACTTTTGATCCAGCTCCCTGATAATGTGCCAAGGAAAGCAGCAGAAAATTACATAAGTCCTTGGGCCCTTGCTATCCATGTGGGAGACCTGGATGGCATTCCAGCCTCTTAGTTTCAGACTGGCTCAGCCTTGGCTATTGTAGCCATTTGGGGACTAGACCTGCAGATGGAAGCTCTTTCTTTCTGTGTATGTATGTATGTATGTATGTATATGTGTGTGTGTACCTGTCTATATCACCCTCTCTCTATGCAACTCTGGTTTTCAAGTAAGAAATAAATCTTAAAAAAAAAAAAAAAAGAGAGAAAGCAAGATAAATGAGCATCCCCTGAGCCAGTCTATTAAGACAGACACTAATAACTACTACACTCATATAGCCATCACACAGTATCTTTACAGATTCTCTAGCACCTAACATAAAATTGATGTAGTATTTACATGCAACATACATACATCCTCCTGTATACTTTAAGTTATTACTTTAAGTCATTAAGTCATTGCTAACAAGATCTAATACAGTGAAAATCCTTTTGCTAAAAATTTGCTATCTTGCATTGTTTAAGGAATAATGACAAAAATATGCACATGTTCAACGTAGGTACAAACATTGTAGGCCAATTGCACATCTTCTTTATAGTTAATTGAATCCATGAGTATAAAATCCAGGGACATAGAGGATAATTGGCTAAGTACTATAAAAAATAAGATCACAGTTCTATAAGGGCATACATATCAGCACTGCTATTTAAACTAGGAAGTAGAGGGTCACTATAAGTTAGGAGACAAAGGAAAAATTGGAGGCAGGTAAGGAGCAGAGTAGAACAATTGCAAGAAATCATACGTGTGAAGCTCTGAGATATGGAAGAACGTAACACAGTCCTGAAATTGCAGCAGACCAAAGGTGTGGGTGAGACCATGTAGAAAAGTGTTGTATCGTGCCTTATAAAAATCAGTTTATTGTTACTATGTTTTTGCAATACACATTCGTGAGTAGTACTGAAACAATCACAAAAATGTGAATCACATTAGAGAAGTACTATGTTTGTGGGAAGGCCCATATGCAGAAGCGTTGATGCATAAACAAGTTAATAACACTCAAAGCAGCAACAATAAATCCAGCAAAGTAAAATTTTATTCTCTCCAAACATACCAATTAATTGGGGGTAGAAGCCCAAGGTATTCATAAAAATATTCATAGGGAATATATTGATTTCCTCCTGATCACAAAGCTGAAAATAATAAAAAGCTTTTCTGTACCTACCAATTCATCTAGCCCATCTCTAAACATAAGAATCAATGCCCAATTAATAACTTCTGAAGATTCATTTTTGTCAGCCACTAGCTTGGGGGTGGGTTGCTTTTATTGTTTCACTTTTACTTCAGCACAGCAAATAGAAATAACAAATATTCTCATATATATTATTTTTCTCACCTAATAATCCCTGGATACTGAATCACTGTGCAGGGTTTTTTTTTTTTTTTTAAGAATTTTTTTAATTGTAAAGTCAGATATACAAAGAAGAGGAGAAACAGAGAGGAAGATCTTCAGTCTAATGATTCACTCCTTACGTGACCGCAACGGCCGGTACTGCGCTGACCCGAAGCCAGAAGCCAGGAGCTATGTTCCGGGTCTCCCATGTGGGTACAGGGTCCCAAGGCTTTGGGCCATCCTTGACTGCTTTCCCAGGCCACAGGCAGGGAACTAGATGGGAAGTGGGGCTGTCGGGATTAGAACTGGTGCCCACTTGGGATCCCGGGGTGTTCAAGGTGAGGACTTTAGCAGCTCTGCCTGTTGGGCCCTGTTTTTGTTGTTGTTTTTGTTTTGCCTAACTATATACTCCTCTCAGAGGCATACCAGTCTGACTGAGCTAGCTACTTCTTTATCCTTAAAGTGCTTGCTGAATTTCACTTTTTATCAGCATTTCTGTTTCTTCAGAAGCCCTATCATCAGTCAGCTTCTGTTTATCTGAAACAACCTGCTTTATTTTTTTCTAATTGCTACAGCAAAAAGCCATTATGGTTGTATTTTAAATTAAGTCATAGCTCAGGCATCCACTTGTTTATCTGTACTGCTGGCCCCCACACACAATCCTTTTTCTTTCAGAAGTTTAAATTTTTACTCAAGACTCTCTTCATTTATCTTTCATGGTCTAGGTGATTGAGAAAGCTGGGGAAAGGGAAAAATATACTTTTTGTTTCATTCCCCCACAACAACAAAGCACAGATTCACAGAATTTATTGCTGAATGGTACCTTGGTGATTAGACTTTCCTCCTCCCATCCAAATCCCAAGTCCCCTTACAACCCCCACATTTCTTGCTTGCAACAAATGATCTGTTTTCTTAAAGTACAATCCCCTTCAAATGTTCTCCCTGATCTGCCCTTAACATATCATTTTTATTTCTATAGTTATTCTTTCTGCCTTCCTATAAATCTCAAAGGAATAGGCACCGCTCCGCTCTTTCTACTGTTAAAATATCACTGACTCTAAATTGTGCAACTCTCCATTGTCGTTTGGGTGTTGATACTTTAGTGATGACAGTGATGAGGAGGATTACAACTAGCATTTAGTAAGCACTTTCTGTGTGTGCAGCACTGCCTGAGTGTTAGCCTCACAGGATATAAATACTACTATCATCACATTACACGAACGCAGAGATTGTAAGCCTCATGAATATCTGCATCTTGGTGTATATTATTTTCTCTACTGTTTGTATTTCTTGTGATGAGCTAAAAGCAACTTCAAAGATAAAACTCAATAGAATTTCTTCCTGAGAAGGGGAATTAGGTGGAAGCCACTGGAGTAGTTTACATCCAATGTTTGATTCCTTTTCCTCTGTAGCAATAAAGTGGGCCATTCCATCTATCTGAAGATATCCCAGGCTCCACCACGTGCAATTCTTGTGTGGGAAAAAAAAAAGAAATATAAGTAGCAAGTCTTGAGGATAGTTAACTGTGTCAAAGTGAATGGAATCGATGCCAATAGTAGTTTGCAAGAGAGAGAATTCATTGTGACAAGAATGCACTAGTCCATTAAGAGCAAGGTCTCTCAGACATATGGAAAAGGAGAGCAGTTCTCAGAAAAAAGGGGGAGGTACATCTTTATCTTCATCCTGATTATCCTTTCTAACTCCCTGTCTGCTCCTGATTGAGCCAACAACAGCAAACTAACAGCTGAGCATAGCCATATGTAGGAGGTTGTTTGAATACTTAGTTATTTTTCCCACCCTTGGCTTTTCTGATAGTTTTTATTAGTTTTTAAATAAACCCAGTGTTACTGCACCATTAAGCAACCTTCCAGCTTACTTTCAAAATTGCTTGTCTTCCCTTGCATCAGATACAACTTGGAGCAGGAACTTTTGAAGCACATATGCAAGCATATATAACAGGAGACATAAATAGCATCTCCCTCAATCTTGTCACCCCAAATAAATTACAAGTTGTGTTTCTTATCACCCCAAATAAATTACAAATTGTACTTAACACAACTGCAAGCACATTGCTGGGCACATTAAAGACACTTAAGCACTTGCGATGTGATTGATCACCAACCTCTATACCTTTAATTACCCTTGTTCTAACAGTTCACAATAGATGACCAACTCCCACAAGAACAGACTTTCACAAAACTAGGGCAGTTTATCTCCTTTAAGAATGTGAGACTTAAAAATAAAATAACGCCCTTTGAGTTTAAGTTCTTTTCAGTACCAAAATAAAGTTCTAACCATAAATAAAACACATCAAAAAGCTGAGAATCTCACACTATCCTTCTGCTTTGATATATATCACTACAAAATCCAGATCAATTTAATAGATCAAAACATAAAAGCTTCTTCTCTTCTTTCATCAACTATATAAATTCTGGAGTGTTAGTTGCCACAGCAAAAAGCCAGCTCAGAAATTTTTAAAGTTGGAAGTGATTTCAATTTCATTATGTCCAAAGGCTGAAAGGTAGCTTCACTTTGTCTTCAGCATTGATTTTCCATCCCATTTTCCTTCTAAAAACTGTACTGATGTTGTCTTCTGTTTTGGAAACTCTCATACCTAAAGTGAGATTTCCTGGAGTGTCAACATCTAAAACTTCTTTCATACCAAGTAAGCTCATTTTCATCACAAAGACCATAATTAGAGGAGAGAACATAAAATCTGTTCTTAAAAGAAGACATTCACAAGAATATAAAGAATACAATTTATCATTAAAATAACTGTAAGCTTTGATTTTATTTTATTTTTAAGCCTCCACTCCAGATAGATGCAAGGGCAAAACAATGTGTTCCAGATTTAACACATCAATCTCCTTATTGAAAATGTTTGAGGTAAGACTGCATTGAAAAAATTAAAATTAAATTGATCACAGTAAATTTTCCACATTGGAAAGTTATATTAAAGTGTTCCATATAATGCTCTTCTAGGATGTATAGTAGAATTAAATACGTAGAAAAATATAGTGGCCAGTGTTAGGTGCAGTGAGTTACAGTGTTATGGTGCAGTGAGTTAAGTTGTTGCCTAAAACACCAACATCCTATAAGGGTACCATTCCTAGTTGCACTTCTTATTCAACTCCCTGTTAATTGGCCTGAAAAAGCAGCAGAAGAGGGTTCAATCCAAGTGCGTGGGTCCTTGAACCTACGTGGGAGACCCTTGCTCCTGGCTTCTGCAAGGACCAAAACTGGTTATTAGTTTGGAAACCAACATTTGGTAGAATGGACATGTTTCCATCTAGAAAGTGAAACAGCTGATGAAATCTCACAATTTCTCTTCCTCTCTCTCCCTTCCTGTAAATACTGCTTTTAAAAACAAATAAATCTATGAAAGAAAGAAAGAGAGAAAGAAAGAAAGAAAGAAAGAGAGAAAGAAAGAAAGAAAGAAAGAAAGAAAGAAAGAAGGAAGGAAGGAAGAAAGAAAGAGAAGAAAGGAAAGAAAGAAAGAGAAAGGAAAGGAAAGGAAGGAAGGAAGGAAGAAAGAAAGAGAAGAAGGAAGGAAGGAAGGAAGGAAGGAAGGAAGGAAGGAAGGAAGAAAGGAAGGAAGAAAGGAAAGGCCATAGCCAAAGATTTCTTCCTTGCTTGGTGAAACCACCTTTTTCTCATTCCTTGTGGGTTCGTCAAAAGGCCTGACTGGATCATAGCAGTGGAAACCAAAGGAGGAGTAAACACAAGATTCCATCTGGCTTCATCAGCAAACAGAGTAAAACTTCCCTATGGATCACAGCAGCAGGAATTTGCAAGCAGGCAAACAACTAAAGCCAGGAAGTAGAAAATAAGGCAGCTTAGGGTAACTGATTCACTCGGGAGAGACCGCTTAAGCTAGTAAATTCTGAGTTCAGGATGTCATGCTTTTGCAAGGAGAAACCAGCAGGGACTGCATATAGTGGAACAGAGGAGCAGAGCCTTCAGGATAAAGATCAGCTAGGAAGGAAAGACTCAGGAATGCTACTGGGGGGATATTGTAATTCAAACAGTATACCTACTAGAAGATGTTGGATGTGGCTGGCTGTGTTCGCTAAGCTTTTATCATATGTAAAAATGGTATAATGTGTCTATTTCATAGGAATTTGGCAAGTGGACTTACCCTATTCAAGGGCAGAGGCAGACATCTATCACCCTACTTGAGTATGTGACATTTTAAAAGACAATTACATAACAGGAGTTATGGGCTGCAGGGTAATTTTCAGTGACAATCAGAAAATTAAGGGAAAATTTCAGTGACAAACAGAAAAAATATTCCTTTTTCTGATATACAAAATATCTCTTGCATAATTACTATTTCTTGGGGGGTTGCACCTAGATCTATATCTATCTGATTCAAAAATACATAATTACACATTCCTATTTATCTATATCCATGTGGTTTACACAGTTCTAAGCATTTTTAAAAATATTTATTTTTATTGGAATGGTAGATTTACAGAGAGAAGCAGAGACAGAGAGAAAGATCTTCTAGCCACTTGTTCACTCCCCCAAGTGGCCACAATGGCTGGAGCTGAGCCAATTCAAAGCCAGGAGCTTCTTCCCGATCTCCCATGCAAGTGCAGGGTCCCAAAACTTTGAGCCATCCTCTACTTCTTTCCCAGGTCACAAGAGGGAACTGGATGGGAAGTGGAGCTGTCAGGATGTGAACCAGCACCCACATCTGATCCCAGCGTCTACAAGGCTAGGATTTAGCCATTGAGCCATTGAGCTGGGCCCAATGCTAAGCATTTTAAATTAAATATTTCATTCAATCTCACCAATGCCACATGAATTAAATTCATTTCTATTTTACTAATATGGTGATGTATGACAAACCAAAGCATGAACAAAATATAGATCAAGCTAATAATTAGATTTATTAATACCGAATAAGATAGGTGGGAAAAATCGCATAGTTTGCATAGATTGGTTTCCAAAAAGCAAATTGATTGTGGTGTACATTATGAATTGAATCTACTTGAAGATGGCATCACAATGGGAAAATATTATATATCTTGGAATTCAGTTCCTTTCAAGAGTAGTGAAATGCCAAGAACTGCTGAAAAATGGACATAAGGTTGCTGACTTGAGACAGGCAGCGTAGGAAGTCAACAAACTCTACTGTGAGAGAGATCTGATTCTGAGCAATACACTGCACAAAGAGTTCTGGTTTTTCCTATAGACAGCACAGAGAGATTGGGGCAGCATGAAGACACTGCAAACTGAATTTACTGAGCCTTTACTGTATTCATGAAAGTAAGATTAGTGAAAGGAATCATTGTTCCAGCATCACAGAGCTAGAAAACATCAGAGGCATGACACAAACCTGTATCTGGACATCTTCTGTCTTGGTACTTTTACAGGAACAGATCCGGAGACGTGAGCAGCAAAGAAAGCAGTTTAGAAACTCTAACATTGAATCTTGGAATAGACTTTGCAAGGCTGTTACACTGAGGAGATTTGGGGAGGTATGAAATCTTAAGTCCATGCTCAAAGTATAAGTATAATAATAATAATATTAATAATAGGAATAATAGCAGCGAATACATGGACACTTCCTAAGTGTCAGGCATTGCTGAAAACTTTCTGTATGCCTAGCTTATTATCTTTTCTGAATAACTCCTCAGAAAAAATTGACTAGTATTGTCCCCATTTTACAGTTGAATAAACAGACATAAAGCACTTAAATACTTTACCCTGGTTGTAGAGCTAGTATGGGAAACTGGAATCCAAGATATGGTTCAAGGAAACACTCAAAAAGATAATTCTAACTACACAACTGTAAATTACACTGATGTAGCAGGAAAAAAAAAAAATAAAGTGGATACCTAAATAAGCCAGAGTAGCTGTCCACGGTGATGGATGACATGAGGAAAGTAGACTCCTTTAAATCCTATTTTGTTTTTGTCTTCGTTGTCAAAGAGAATTATTTTTCAGGCTGAAAAGAGTGAAAAACAACCAGGGCTGAGAAGTAACCAAATCCCAAGATGGCTGGAGAGATTGTTATTAAAAAAAACACAAACCGTCCTAGTGTTACAGCACTTTAAATGGCTTTTGAACTCCTGGATTAAAGGAATTCAATCCAAGAATGTGTGCAATAAACAAACCTATATTAATGATATTTGAAGAATCATAAGAATAAATGAAATCCAAGAAGACTACTTGAGACACTCCTCTTTGTTTTTCCATATTTTTATTTTTTTAAGAAGAGAGAAAAATGGAGATTAAATACGGGTAAAGTAGATTCATTCTGCTCTTGTTTTTTTACAGCATACGCTCTACTCTTCCCCCACAGACAGCAAATAGACTTTACATAACATGCCTGAGACCATGAAACCCTGCTGCTTCCTACAAACCTGCTTCCTACTAGGCTCTGTGGAAAGGACATCACCCGACTCCCTCTTAAACTCCGTTACCTCCTAATGTTATCATCGTTCAGTATACTCTGGTCCCACTGATCATCTTCCTGTTCCTTGAATGCTTCAAAATTGCTCCTACTATGAAGCTTTTACCTTGTTGTTATGGTTGTCTGTATATTTTTCTACACATGCATTTTTACAGATTTACATCCTTGTCAACCACATCGCAGTCAAAATGCCATTCTCTAATAGACACAGTCTCTGACCTATCTGGTGTTATGGACCTTGTCCAACTCCGGTCATTTTCCATACCATTTCATAACTATATTCTTAAAGGCAGTCATTATTTGAAATTATTCTTCTTGCATGTTTACTGATTGCCCAAGTCCCTCACTAGTGCATAAGCTCAATATGAGCAGAGACCTTGATTCTCTTCCTCTCAATTTTAGCCTCAGTGCTTAGAATAGCTTCTGATACATGGCAGGAGCTAAATAACTATTTGGTGAATGAATGATTGAATATTTGAGTTACAAGAAAGCTCCTACAATAGAGTGTTACTGGGATTGTTCAAGAACACCTTAAAAGATGAGTACACTAACTTCATTCCATTCCAATATATAGCAAACAATCTTGAAAATAAAAACATGTGGCATGCAGAATACACATATACACATATATCTACACATATGTGTTTTGCAAATTTTTACAAAGTCTTGCTAAAATTCATTCAAGATAGAGAGCTTCTGACAGGAAACTACTCAACTAGATTTTTTTAAAAAGATCTAATGATCATAGAGTATTTTGGTGACCTTCAAGAATAAGTGTTTCTAAGCTATTTGGATCAGAAAGACCTTTTTCTAAAGTATTTATTTTATTGGAAAGGAAGATTTACAAAGATCTTCCATCCACTGGTTCATTCCCCAACTGGCCACAATGTCTGGAGTTAAGCCTATCCCACGCCAGGAGCTTTTCTGAGTCACCCACATGGGTGCAGGGTCCACATGAACCAGTGGCCATATAGGATCCTGGGACATGCAAGGCAAGGATTTAGCCCCATACAGACCTTTAATAACATGATTCAAGCTATGGAGTTTTGGTCCAAAAAAAAAGTGTATGTGTGCCTTTTGTATCAAATTCATGAAATTTCTATTGATTAAGGTATTCCAGGTAAGGAATATTGCACTAGTATATTCCAATGAAAAAGTTCCTAGGTTTTTCAGATTCAACAATTTAAATAGCTATTTGGATGAAGAAAGAAAGAGTCTGTCCCATCATGTTTGGAAATGATGGGAGTTGGAAGAGATATAGACTGTATTCAATATTACAAATACAATTTTAAAATAATATGAAAGGCTACTTGTAATGGATGTACTTAATAAATTAAAATTTTATTCAATAGTCAGCTTGATACAAGATAATACTAATGAGGTGGTCATAAAACACATCTAATTTGGTGTTGGAATGCATTCATAAAACAAGGTAGAGAATAGCATTGATAATTGTGTACTGTTTGCAGCATACTGTGAACATGCAGAATATAGTAAATGCTAATTCTTTAAGCTGTATATGGCCAGATACATGTAGAGACATTTGACAAGCATCATAGAGAAACATGAAATCAGGTCTTGCAGCAAACATTCATTGAAATGCAAACATTACACAGAGAGTAAAGAAGATTCTGTTGGAGGAGGCACATTGTTGAATGTTAGCTAGCTTCAAATCTTGAGACGCCTTAAGGTTAAAATAGAATTCAGAGTTATTTTGAATAGTTAAAAGTCGTAAATCTGAGGCCAAAGGTTAGAAAAGCCATTTGAGTTTACTATCAGGAAGCCCTTTCCAAATAATAAAAGCAGCTCAAGGATGACATGAGCTGCCTTGAACACTGAACCCATGAAAGCTGGGATTGCGCAGTCAGTTTGCAGCAGTGCTGTAGAAGCAACATGGGAGCTGTGTAACTGTTACAGTTCTGTCCTATATCAAGATCCCTTAAGTTCTAGCAGCCAAGCAAACAAAGGGATGTAAACAAAAATGACTCATAGTCATCTATTTGAGCCACATACTCAACCCTCCCAGAAGCCACTGAGAATGTGATAGATAGTTAACTACATTACAAATATAATTCAGTGTACAATGAAAACTAATTCTCTTCATTTCCTTAGCTTCTTTGTATTTTTTATTCAAGCACAGTACATTAGATATTATTATTTCATGCAACCATATAAAAATATTCAGCTGTTTTTACAGCAATCACAAAATGATCACACATGGTAACACCGGATCTATAAACAAAGAAATCTAGTTTTTCCAAAAGGCAGACTGCAGATACTTTGATAGATTTGAGGAGGGGTATGTGCAAGGATGAATTCAATCTGGTCACTACTGCAACAGATTTTAGAGGGTAAAGTTCTAACTGTAAATTGCAAAAATGCCTCATGTCTATGATAGTATCATCCAAAATGCGATTGAGTAAAAGCAAACAAACTTACTGAAATGTGGACACTGCAAAGGTTTAGTACACTGACTACAATGAGAACAGAGCTAGCACAAAATTGCTTTCTAAATGTCAATCAATTTAATAATAATAAAAAAGAATATTAAGTCACACAAAGCACATTTTCTGAAAGCACAATGAATTTTGGGAGAGAAGGAGGAAAATATTAGTTAGGATACTAACAGAAAAAGGTGAAAGAGGAGGAAGGGAGCACTGATGTTGTGATGGAGCAGGCAAAAGCTGCCTCCTGGGATGCGAGCATCCCATGAGGGCCCTGATTCATATTCCACTTGCTCCACTTCTAATCCAGCCACCTGCGCATACGCTGGTAAAACATTAGAGGGTGACTCAAGGTTTTGGGTCCCTGCCATCCACATGGGAGAAATGAATGACGCTCCTGGCTCCTGCTTCGGTCCAGCCTAGCCCTGACTATTGGGGCCATCTTGGGGATGAATCAGCAGATGGAAGATCTCTCTCTCTCTCTCTCTCTCTCTCTCTCTCTCCCTCTCTCTGTATGTGAATCTCCATCTCTGACTTTTGAATAAATAAATAAATAAAGAAACTTTTTTAAACAAAAAAAGAAAGCAAAAGGAGAATGTAAGATTCATATACACTGGTGCTATAACTGATTATTTCACGTATATTATTAATTCTTCCCACAAGCATGAAACAAAAATAATAATTCTTTTTTTAAATACCAAGTAACATAACTAAAGTAGTTATGTACCTTACCAAAGGCCCAAAGTCCAGAAATAATAGAATATGAATCTATGTGACTGCATAGATGATCTTTTTACTACAGCACATGGCTCCTGTAAGAAATATTCAGGTTACAAATATTCAGCATCCCTGTTTGACTTTAAAACATCTTTAATATATGAAGCCCTTCCTCTGTTTACTTCTTCAAATTATTCTTCCACTATCCCACTATCAGGCAGGGTGAATACCTTCCTTTAAAAAAAAAGATTTATTTTTATTGCTAAGTCAGATATACAGAGAGGAGGGGCGACAAAGAGGAGGATCCTCCATCTGATCATTCACTCCCCAAGTGACTGCAATGATCAGTGCTGCACCGATCCAAAGCCAGGAGCCAGGAGCCAGGATCCCACACAGGTGCAGGGCTCCAAGGCTTTGGGCCGTCCTTGACTGCTTTCCCAGGCCACAAGCAGGGAGCTGGATGGGAAGTGGAGCTTCCGGGATTAGAACCTGTGCCCATTTGTGATCCCAGCGCATTCAAGGCAAGGACTTTAGCCACTAGGCTACCACACTGGGATGAATACCTTCTAGGGCCCCTGAATGCACCAGCATATTTAAGCCTCCTTGTCTGTGTGTATTTGATTTTACCTTATTTTCTGCTTTATCGACTACTCAGTTTGTACTTGTCCTTTGTAATGAACTCAAATTTAACTTGCCTAATAAAACCCTTCTTGTCCACCTCGGGAGGTAACTGTCTTGTTTCTGCTTTTGGTTGGTACCTGGAGTATATATTATTACATCTGGTAGTAGGCTGTTGTGTTTGCTTAGCTGTCTCCCTATTAGATTGCAACTCTCCAAAACAACAATTGTAAACCAGAGCAGTGTGCTTAGAAATGGTGAAACCAACAGAAAGAGAAAAAAAAATGCACGAATTCATGATGAAAAAAAGGGGGGGACAACAGAACAAACAAATAAGGTAGCCAATGGATAGATTGTTGTGATACAAAGTGAAAGATCAGAGATGAATGGTTTCACAATAAATTAGAGAAGATCCATCAGTTCTCTTCATTTTTCCCTTGGTTAGGAGAGTTATACATTATAATTAATCTTGAATCTCCTCCAGGTTGTCTTTGTCCCTATCAAGGGTTGTGCATTTAATAAGAAGTGATACACTCCTTTAAATGTCAGCACCAACATCTAGGCTCTGAGCGGAGAAGCAGAAATCCTAGCAGCTGCGGCCCTGGTTCATCTACCCGCCATGAGAGCCAGATGCAGCTTTCTGTTTATACTTCAGTAACGAGCAGATGTTTGTTTACTTTCCCTAATACATATGTCCTCTGCTCCGTGGCAGCCATCAAATTGCCTTGTCTTGCTTCCAACTATTCTCCTCGCATCCTTTACATCTTGATTCAGAAACAAAAATAGAAAGGAACAAAGAAATAAGCCGCATATATCATTTTTCAATTTTCTTGTGTGAATCCCTGTGACTGCCTCATTTCAATCAGAGGGAAATTAGTTCTATGTCCTTTGAAGTGAGCTGAGTCACTCATAATTTGAAAACAATGCAACTGTGGAGAGACAGAGCAGTGCCTAGAAAGGAATGCATGTAAGACGACCTGGGTTCTTTCTAGTCCTAGCTTTACCACCAGCCAAATATGTGACCTTGGACAAGCTACTTAACCTCTCCAGGCTTCGGTTTCTTCATCTGTAAAATTAGGAGATTGGGCTATATGATCCCTAATGTCCCTTTTGCTGTTAAATTATGTCTTGGCTACACAAGCACAGGTATAAAGTAGTGACACCACATTACAGAATCCTACATTTTAAAGAATTAGTACTTAGGTTTAAAATGAATGCTAGCTGACTCTTTCCAATGCTTATTTTTTGGTTGAATGCATCTTCCAAGCACATAATTCAAATTCAAATATATTTTCAGCTTTCCAAAAGGACATTTCCAGAGTCGAAAGGCATGCTATTCTGGCCTAACTTCCACAGAGTGGCATGTAAAGACCTTGTTTTCCTAGTACCCACCATTGTGTTCATTCTATGGGAGTCCACATCCAGCACTGATCCCATGCCTACCTGGTCACTCACATGACTGGTATTTTTGTTGTCAACACTCGGAAATTGTACATTGTGAAAAGAAGGCAGGTAATCTGGATGAAAGATGAAAAGTCACATGTTCAAAGAACTGGCAAGTCAAGAGGTTCACGAGGGCCTGACACAATGGCTCAGTTAGCTAATTGATCCCTGCGAGTGTCAGGATCCCATATGGCCACGATTTTGTGACCCAGCTGATCCACTTCCCATCAAGCTTCTGTTTATGGCCTGGGAAAGCAGCGGAGTATAACTCAAAACCTTTGGACCCTGTACATTCATGGGAGATCCGAAAGAAACTCCTGGCTCCTGACATCAAACCAGCTCAGCCCTGGTCACTGCTGCCATTTAGGGAGTGAACCAGCAAACAGAAGATCTTTCTCCATGTCTCTTCTCTCTGTAAATCTCCCTTTCCAATAAAAATAAGTGCATCATTTAAAAATGTTTCAGAAGGCAATAAACCACAATAAAGGATTTTAGTTACCAGGTATATTATGAAGAAAAGTAGGTAAAAAACTATATAGACATGGAAATTAATAGCAAAAAATCAGTTTTACCATCAGTTATGGAAAGAAAGTAGATAGTCAAAATCCAAGCAAGCAACAAAGAACCTGATTCCAAATACCAAGATGGCTGGCAAAGCTCTGGGGTAATAGTTAAGGCCTAAGAGAGCCTCCAGAATCAAAACACAAGACAAGACAGAGAGGATAGATGAGAGGTTTTAACCCTAAGACAGGTTTTTTTTTTTTTAAGGCTGTAATTTGTTTGTTTGTTTAATATAAAGAGAACAGATTTCATGTATCTCATAGATCACAATTTTTTTCTAAAGATAATCATATTTCTCTCCCTCCATCTTTTCCTCCCTCAATATTCCTTCCTTTCTTCCTTTCTTTTTCCCTTTAATTTTGCAAAAACTTAATTTCAATCCATTCTATAATCACAGGCTTAATGTACCACTAACCATAACATTCAACAATTAAAAAACTGAAAGACCACAGTTCCACAGAAATATAATCAAGGGCTAAAAACAACAATAAAATGACAGGATGTTTGCTTCATTCTTTCTGTCTTAGTTATCCCATGTCAGAGAAAGCATGGTATTTGTCCTCTGGGGACTAGTTTATTTCACTAAGTACAGTGGTTTCTAGTTGCATCTATTTTGTTGCAAAAGGATTTCATTCTTTTTTATGGCTGAGTAGTATTTCATTGTGTATACATACCACATTTTATTTATCCTGTCATCAATTGATGGAAGAAAATGCTCTGATTCTGATTCAAGCAACTCCTGCTGCTAGGAAATGAATCATCCTGTGGAGTTAAAAGTTATTGTTAGTTAAAGGCTCTTTGGAGAGTCCTTGGTATCAGAAGGCAGTCTCACAATAAATAAAAGAACAACATGACAACAGTGCTGGCCCACCTTCAAGGAATGATGCCTCAAAAAAGTGAAAAAGTGACGATACGTTTCTATCCAAGGCCTCCTTGTTTGTCACAGAGAAATTCACCCTATTCGTAGATTACTGAAGATACAGAGCTGGCCAGTGAGATGCTCTTCAGTAAGCTGGCCAGGCCAGACAGGACTAAACTGATAGAGCTTAGTCTAAGAGACAGCAGTTCAGAATTGGCAAGCACTTGGCAAATTTGTTCCCATCTTCTCTCAGGTTCATGAATTCCAATCTTAACACTCTTTTCCAATGGTAAATCTCCAACACAGGTTCTATGGAGCTAACTGGCAACTCAATGTGGGAACATGAGCTTTGAGTGTATTTTACAATGACATTCTCAATTAGTTGTTAGAGCAACTGCAGCCCCAAACTTCTTGTGGACTTAGGGAACGTTTCCTGTGTTGACTTTGTAGCACCAATCCTTTACTCCTTACTATAGTCCACAAATACCACTCAGGGCCCTTGGATTAAGAACAAAATCATGCCACTTGCCATGTAAGCCTGCTAGGTAGTCTCACAATGATTGACAAAGCTTACCGGATCATGCTTCTGCCTTGAGTTTTTTAGTTAACCCCTCATGACCCGTAACAATGACCTTAGCGTAATGCAATACTCAGTAAGCACCCTGCCCTGCCCTGCTGACCCAGCCACAGGCAATATAGTCTTAGGTTCTAAATCTGCAGGATCATTCTTGCATAATCCATATTTTCTACTTTTCTAAAGTGGTACGATTTCCTTGCAAAATCATTCTTGAAAAAGTTATTACCTTCTTGGTAATTCTTCAGGTTAAATAGTTCCAAAGGCTGGTCACAATGGCATCTTTCCAATTGAATATATAAATCAGAAGGTTCGCTTTACTTAAAAAGATTTCATCCTATCAAATGAAAATCTTCCTTTGGAGAAGATTGGATTCTGGTCTTTTGACCTGATGTCCTAGCAGTATAGACACAGTACAACATACTCTTTCTCATTTGTGTATTTGGGGATCTATCTACAAATAGTTTGTTAAACAGAGTAGTAATGGGGCCATTCTGTACAGTTGTGCTGAAGAACATCTATTAACAATAAAACAGCTTCATATATTCTAATAAATTTAAGGCACAAAAAGCATCTACGTTTTCTACTTTTATTTTATGGAAGCTTTGTGATTATCTGTCAGTTTACAGCAAAGCCAAATGTAGATAGGTCCTCAGAGGGATACCATATAAATTTTAAAATACATAATGAAGATGATTAGTTTTTAGTATGTGAAAGTAAGTTTGAAAAGGAAATTAATTTAGTTAAAATATTAGCATCTATAACATGTACACAGTTTTAGTTAATGGGAAAAAAAACTGTCCTCTCAAAGAATGAGTTACTATTTCATTTTGATGGTTTGCTTTTCAACTAAACCTTCCAACTTCACTAATAAATCCTGAGTGGTATAAAACTCTCTTCAAATAGAAATTTAATGCAGCAATATCCTGAGCATAATTTGTATATTTTCAAAAAACAAATAGTGAACATTAACTGAATCCTATTTCATTATATAAAAGTTGTTGAGAACTTTGGGATTTTTAAAAAATTCTGGTATGACTATAACATTACAAAAAGCAAAGTCACCTCACATTCAGAAACTTACATATTGGTTAAAATGATAAACAGTTGAAAGACCGGGTTATTTAACAACAAATATTTGAATACATTGCTCAATACTACTACTGAAATAATTAAATTCAAGGATAATACAATTTAGATCCCTGAAGGATTTGTCATATCTGTTCCAGAAATAAAATAGAACTACAGTTTTCAGAATCAGATGTTTGGTTGCTTTAGTTATTCAAAGAAATCAAGAACTTAAACAGAAGAGTTATGCGTAGTTAAATAAAACTATTATTAGTAGCTAAAGTTATGCATTTGTGATTACATCACTGACTACAGAACAGGAGCCAGGTTGTGCACAAATCACCCCCCTGGGCTCTCAAAGGAAGAAAGAGCATTAAGTAGATTAATCTGAAATAGCAAAACCCAGTCTTAGCAACAAAACTGAGAAGCATCAGAAAAGGAGAGATTAGGAAAAAGCAAGGGAATAGAGGGGGAAAGAATCCATGGCATAAAATGCAAGAGTGGTAAGAGGGCAGAGCCACTGTTACCAGTGACAAAAAGCAGCAGAGCACAGGGAAGGAGAGTTAATGTGCTAGGGCCCACAGGTAAAAAGAAAACCCAGCTCTTGTAAGTAATTGAGAAAATCACTGTGTTGGGGAGTCAGAAAAGAGAAAAACAGAAGTCATTGCAAAAGCAATTGATAGGTCCACATAATATTCTAGACTCAAAATTTCCAAAGCTTTGCTGTAACACGGCAGAGGAACCGATATCTTTAAAAACCATGAACTGACCATATTCAAGAAAACTTTTTTTTTTTACAAAAGCAGCAAAGTTCACAATACGTTTTTAGTACAATTTCTACTTAAACCATTTTCCTTTTTCTTTTTTCTTTTCTTAATGCTTGAGGGATAAAGTTTTAGTACTCTGAAAACACACACACACACATGAATTCAAGACACTTAATACCCACGTCATGCAACTGACTAATCACTCTACGTAGAAAATCCTCAAATTGTCAACTATTCTTTGAACTAATGCTGATGAGAGAATGTGGATGGCACTTGGGCAAACTCTTGACTGACACGTTAGAGACAGTAAAGCACAGCGGTTAAGCATGAGGGTTCTGGAGCCAGCCAGTCTAGGGTCAAATCCTGGCTCTGCCACTTACTGATCTTGTTCCTTGGTGATCTCATCATAAGAACAGCTTAGGTAAATTTCATAATTGCTCTGTATCTCAGTTTCCCCTTCTGAACAATGTCGATATCAAAGGATGCCTACATCATTGAATGGTTGAGGAAATAGGACCTAATTCACACAATGAATTAGCACAACACCCTGGATATAGTAAGCATTCAATACATATTAGCAATTATTATGTTTTATACCTCAACTGGACATGTTAACTCATCTGCCTACCTTTAGCTCTCCTGATTCTAATCCCTGCCTCACACCTCCATTACACAATTCTTCTTTTTTTAATTTTTCTTTTTATATTTTGACAATCTTTACATAGTTAATTAGGGTAAAAAGATTCAAGGGCTACAGGAAAGTGGGTAAGACTAGTATTTTTTCCATATTGTTTCCTTCATGTTTAAAGGGGGGGTATTAAGGGAGAAGGTCCACCCAATTTCCCCTCCTCCCCAGGTCCCGGATGTAGGGTATGCTCTGAGGTTCTGGCTCAAGTGGTTTTGATATTTCAACAGTTATGAATCGCTGCCAATCTTGCCACTCCAAGCACTATGAGGTCCTTGAAGCACAATTCTTCTTAAAAGAAAATTTAACAGACTCCATGTTGTGTAAGCAGCCAAGTCTACATTTCTTGTAAATTTAAGGTATTCAATATCCTCTCACAATCTTGCAACCTCTTCTTCTTTTAATTATAAATTACTTTTATCAAACCTATTTTATAGACCAGGAAACTAAAGCTCACACAGTTAAGAAAAATGTTATCCTGTGGAATAGTGCGGCTTATCAACCTGTGATAAATGCTTGAAGTCAAACAAAAGCTTTACTTTGCCGCTGAGGCAATATTTCGTTCTCTAAATTCATCATGACTTTCAAGCCATGGAGCCGAATCTGAAAAAGATGTAAAAAGTCAAAGGATTTTGTATTTCCTATTATTTCTGTATGTTTTAAAAACAATTTGTTTTGTTGTTGTTGGAAAGGCAGATTTACACAGAGAAGGAAAGACAGAAAGATTTTCTATCCCCAAATAACTCCAACAGCCATAGATGAGATCTGAAGCCTGCAGCCTGAGTTTCTTTCAGGTCTCCCACATGGGTATAGGGTCCCAAGGACTTGGGCTGTCCTCCAGTGCTTTCCCATGCCATAGCCAGAGAGCTGGACCAGAAGTAGAGCAACTTGGACATGAAGAGGTGCCCATAATGGATGCCACCACTTGCAGAAAGAGGAATAGCCCATTGAACTATCACACCAACCTGATTCTTTTAAAAACTATTTGTTTATTAGAAAGAGTGACAGGGAGAGAGAGAGAGAGAGAGAGAGAGAGAAATCTTCCATGTATTTGTTCACTCCCCACCTCCAAATGGCCCCAATAGCCTAGGATGAGCCAGGGGCCAAGTCAGAAACCCAAAACTCCATCTGGATCTTCCACATGAGTGGCAGTGCCCATTTCATTATGAGCCAGAACTCACTGCCTTCCCAGGCACATTAACAGGAAGCTGACTCAGAAGCAGAGAAGCCAGGATTCAAACTGGTACTAAACATACTAAATAGTGGCTTAACTCATTGCATCACAATGCCACCCCTATCCCCGTATGCTTGATGGGAGTTTGAAGGACTTTTCTCATCCTTCACAATAAACTTCATGCTTCTATGTATTTCATAATGTTAAGGTAAGATTGATTTGAGGTGAAGAAGTTTTGTGAAGAAGGAAATACTTAGAAAGGGAGATTAAGAAAAAAAAAGAAGACAAAGGAAAGGGGTACAGCATGAGTTATTAGAGTAAAAAGACAGAATGTGTTACAGCAGTTAAGATGCCTCCTGCGTTGTTCCACAGACACTGCAGTGCCCAGGAGTGCCAGGAATGTAGTCCTGGTTCCATTTTGGCTCCAGTTTTCTGCTCAACTCTGGCAATTGTGGATAGAATATCTCTCTTTCTCACTGTTTCTCCTTTTCTCTGAGTAAATCTCCATTTCCAATATAAATAGATAGATAGATAGACAGATAGATAGATAGATAGATAGATAGATAGATAGATAGATAAATAGATAGAGGCAACCACTACTTTGTTCTCCACTGGTTCACTCACCAAGTGACTGCAATGGCTGCAGCTGAGTCGATCCAAAGCTAGGCCAGGAACTTCTTCCAGATCTCTTATGTGAGTGCAGGATCACAAGAATTTGGGCATAAGAAAATGCTGCTTTCCCAGACCACAAGCAGGGAGCTGGACGGGAAGTAGTACAGCTGGGACATGAATTGGTGCCATACGGAATCCTGGTGTGTGCAAGATGAGGATTTAGCCACAGAGCCATTGTACCAGGCCCAGTTGCCACAAGTTAAGGAAAGTTTAGGGAGTGAGAGGTAAAGGGAGTTGGCTGAAAAATGTGAAGGAACTATGGTATATCAATGCCCATTTCCTGGTTGTGGTAGTATTCTTTAGTTTGCAAGAAGCTGTTGTTGGGAGAAAATGGTTAAAAGGTACATGGATTGTCTGTAATGTCTCTTGAAATTATAAGTGAATCAATATTTATCTCAAAATAGACATTTTAATTAAAAACCACCCCTAATGTAGATTCTGTTTATGGTAGGCAACCTAAAAAAATGAATTTTTGTTTATTCAGCATTAAAATAGCAGTAAATTGCTCTATTTGGCAGGGATCCAGAAATTCCACTTGCTTTAATTTTCTATTCTTATGTGAATATGAATACTCTGAGACATGTTTAGAGTACCATAATTTAAAGTAACAAAGCCCTGGAAAACATTGAACTTCCAATAATCAGAATCTGCTTAGATAATGTACATTTTGGTGTATAATTTATAGTCATAAAGAATCATATTTTCAAATAATATTTTATGCATTGTAGCTATGAAAGTGGCTTTTTAAAAAAGTAAGGTGTAAGGCTATGAAATAAAATATATCAATTTTATGAAACTAAAATGTGAACCCAATTACTTAGGCATGACTGAAAATGATTTTTGAGATACAGTAGATTTCTGTCTTTCACAAAAGCATTGTGTATTTTCATTTTATTCCAAAGGAGGAAGAGAGACAGGGAAAGACAGAGGTCGTTGATCTGGTTCATTTCCCAAATGCTCACAATCCCAAAAGCCAGACCAGGTCAAAATGAAGAGCACAGAACTCAGATCTGAGTCTTCCATGTAGACACAGCGATCCAAACACTCGGACCATCATATACGGCCCCCTGGGTGCACAGTTTCAGAAAGCGTTTTCAGAAGTGGAGTAGCTAGGGCTGGAACTATATGCTCTGATATGGAACATCAACATTCCAATGGTTATTTATCTGTTATACCACATATCTGCTCCCTCTTTCTTGAACTTTCTACAATGAAATGTTACTTCAATAACTGAAAAAAATTTTTATTTAAATGTAAGACCTGCTTTAATAAGAATCCTTTACGTCTAAATTGAAAGTGATTAAGTAGTCTGTATAATTAATTCCAATCAGTGAATTATTCAGAAAATTATAATTTTGTACTGATGGAAAATATGTAGAATTTCTTGCAATATTCATTAAAATAGAAATAATACAATTTTATGTTCATTGTGTGCTAGGTCTTGAAATAAATAGTATTCAAATAGTATATTTTAAATATATGTATGCCAATTTTTGTGAAATTCAAACACAAATAAATTGGGGCTGTCTTTTATCAATTGCCTGGCAGTGTATTCATCCTAAAGGACAAGCAGCAAAGAGCAAACAGCAGGAGTTATTAGAGTAAAAAGACCTGGCTTTTGTGTCTGGGCCACCAACCTTCAGAAGTGTGACTTAGGTCAATTGTTTTCTCTGACCTGTCATTTTCTGTTCTAAAGAGAAATTAGTAATTTCTTCCTTAAGGGTTCTCATGTGGATCAAATCAAAAAAGCACACAAAAGCACTGTGCAAATTGTTAATAGCGGTATTCATTGTGCTTTATGATCTCAGACAAATGAGACAAACGGCATCCTGTGCTTAGTTCCCGTGGCTGTGCATTACCGACTAGACTTGTACCATCAGACAATACTCATGTGGGGAACGTTGGCTGGAATACCTAAATGCTTCAATTACATAAATGTTCTTAGCAGTACCTCTTTTCTTTCCATTTTCTAGAAAAAAAAGTTCTTCTAAAAGGATTCATCAGAAATCTACTTAAGAGATGACACTGATTTATATAATCACCCTCACCTTCCTTCTGTTAGGGTCATCTGCAGTTTCACAGACAAAATTACACATCCGTGTGCTTCCCATTTTAGGTGAAGTGCTTGCTTCTCATCAAGGTTGGCTTCTGACTTAAGATTTGATAGCTTCTCCAGTGGTGTTCCAATCTGGAGAATAACTGGAGTTAAGAAAATAACCACTATTACATATATTTTTATAGACCTGCTGAATTGAGCAATGTTAAAATGCTCAGACAGGACTGCAAATAGATCTAGCAATGAAAACCATTTTTTTATACGTTTGGTGGGGTGACGGTAAAACCGTTACCTAATAATAATATATATGTATAAAAAAAAAGAAGAAGAAGGTAAAGAAAAAAGTTTTCTAAGCCAGACACTTCACGTAACAGTTCCAAGCCTGGCTTTCATTGATGTTGCAGTGTTTATGTTGTTGTTTCATTTTCTATTTGGAGCTAAAAGGTCTATGTGTTCATCTCGATGTAATGACAGATGAGGTTTGTTACTGCCCAAATGACCCAGAGCATCCTCTAGATAGCAGCGGATGGAAAACACAGAGACTAGCTCCGCAACAAGTTCCAAAGAGCCAGAGGATTACCTCCTTTCGCTTGGTCTGGGATATGTTTGCTCACATCTGTCTCATCATTCTGTATACCAGTGCCTGTTGTGAAAGATATTGTCATGGGTGCGTGTCTACAAACATTTGAGTATTCTCGAGAGAGAGAGAGACAGAGAGAGAGAGAAATGTATATCAAATGTATACCAGAATCTCTTGTTTACCCTTTTCTCTTCTCTGCTTTTCTTTTTCTAAAAAGGTGTTTATTTTCATTATGTTTATAACACACAGAGATATAAGGGGTGTGTGTGTGTGTCTGAAAGAGAGAAAGGGAGAGAGAGATGTTGGTGGGGAGAGAGAGAGAGATCTTTCATTTGCTGGTTCATTTTCCAAACACCGCCCCCCGCCCCCCAACAGTACCTGGTTAAAGCTAGGATTCCAGAACTCGGTCTGGACCTCCCAGGTGTGTAATAGGGGGTGCAACTACCTGGGCCATCAATCATTGCCTCCCAGGCTGGTTGGAAGCTTTCTCTGGGTCTCCCATGTGGGTGCAGGAGCCAAGGACTTGGGCCATCCTTCCCTGCTTTCCCAAGCCAGAGCAAGAAGGCAGATCAAAAGTGGAGCAGCCAGAACACAAACCAATATCAATATGGGATACCAGCAGAGGCTTAGCCAACTAAGCCACCATGCCAGCCCCATTATTTTGAGCTTTTGTTTATTTTTTTAATAATGTAGAGTTTTTAATTATAGATAGACAGGAAAAAAAAATACAAGCTAGAGGGCCGGGCTTTTGCTAGCCTAGTGGCTAAAGTCCTCACTTTGCATGCACTGGGATCCCATATTGGCCCCATTTGTATCCCAGCGGCCCTGTTTTCCATCCAGCTCCCTGCTTGTGACCTGGGAAAGCAGTCGAGGACGGCCCACAGCGTTGAGACCCTGCACCCATGTGGGAGACCCAGAACAGGCTCTGGGCTCCTGGCTTCGGATCAGCATAGCTCCGGCCACTGTGGCCACTTCAGGAGTAAACCAGCAGACTGAAGATCTTCTGCTCTGCCTCTCATTCTATCTGTAAATCTGAGTTTTCAATAAAAATAACATAAACCTGTGAAAAAAATTAATAGAAGCTAGAATTGATGATATATCAAACAGGAAACGTACAGGGTTGATAGAGTCTTGTTTGCTATTGAGCTATTTTTAATAAGATGCTAGGTTTTTTTAAATTTAATTTTATTGCCAAGTCAGATATACGGAGACTAAGAGAGACAGAGAGGAAGAACTTCCATCCATTGATTCACTCCCCAAGTGAGCGCAACAGCTGGAACTGAGCCAATATGAAACTAGGAGCCTCTTTTGGGTCTCCCATGTGGGTGGCAGGGTTCCAAGGCTTTGGGCCGTTCTCGAGTGTTTTCTCAGGCCAAAAGCAGGGAGCTGGATTGGACACAGGGCTGCAGGGATTAGAACCGGCAGCCATATGGGATCCAAGCACTTGCAAGGCGAGGATTTCAGCTGCTAGGCTACTGCACCAGGCCCAAGATACTAGGTTTTATCCAAGGATAGTGCTGCACCTACCTAAATCCAATTGCTCCAGCACCATTCGTTGAAAAGGTGATCTTTCTCCTTTTAATTGTGTTTATATCATTGTCCCTCCAAATGGGTATATTTGTGTGAATTTACTCCTTTGTTCTCTATTTCATTCCACCGATCTATATTTCTTTCTATTCTTCCAACAACGTTGCAAAAGCTAAATTATAGCAGCTATATAAAGTCTTTCAAGGCTACACTGATCTCTCTCATTTTGTACGTCTTCTCAAAATTTCTTTAAATAGTCTAGGTTTTTTCCCCATATAAATTTTACAATAATCTTGTCTATTTCTAAAAGCATCTTGTTGGGATTTTGATAGAAAATGAGTTGTATCTACATATTAATATGGAGATACACTTTGACTATGTCAGATCTTTCCATCATTGAACAAGATACTAGTCTCTATTCATTTCAACATTCTAGATTTAACACTTGCATAGATGTTGGCTTCAGGAGCATGCTTACCACTACAATTGGTTTCCATTCTGATTGATTGAAGCTCAGATCCTAGCAGAAATTAAATATTTGTCATCTCATTCCTTTGTCTGTAGATACATAGAATATCATAAACTATTGGAAATGAATGAATGTATGTTCCAGAAAACATAACAGATTGAACACTTTTATTTCTGCTTACTCCACAAATACTACTAAAATGGTAGAAATAATTGTTAAAAGTCAAAGACTCCAAAGAAAAGTCAGGACATGAGAGCAGAGTACGGTAGAAATGTCAATACAAGTTTTGTAAGATGGAAAATAGATGTGCAGGTGCTAACTGACTTGGCAAAGTAGATAATACTGAAACTTAAGCCTGAAACTTGAGAGAAGTCAATTCAATTTATAGCAAGGCAATTCATGCTACAGAACCTTAGAAAGTACTAGTGTTTGAAGATATCAAAAATGATAGAGGCAGGATATGGAAAAGACTAAAATGAGAGTGATAGAGTTGGCAATTGGAATATAAGGAATGTATAACCCCTACTCCTAAGTTCGGTCATATGTCACATGGAGTAATTTCCCTTTGCCAACGCGTGTAAAACACTGAGGCATTTTACTTTCTAGAAAAGTTTGTTAAAACATAAGGATAGTTGCCACATTCAGTCCTCAGTCTCCAAGTGATTTCTTTCACACAGCTCCAAATACTGGAAGCCAGGCTTTATAGGAAGTTGGACTATTTCTCCCTGGGGAAACAAAAATTTCTAAAGAAAATATTTAAATATGCTGATATTTTGAGGAAACATAGTGAAAAGTTTGAGCTATTGCTTTCTCAAGCTGAAGGGAAATGTGATCTACCTCCTAGACCCATGGATCTTTCAATAAGTTTCTTAGTGTCTAATAGCTATACGTAAGACAGCCATCCAGAATAACAAGACATTGGAGAAAGAAAAACAACAGAAAAGATTGACTTGGAAGGAACATAGCCTACACAGAAAAACAGAAGATAACTTTGAAAAAAAAAAAAGCCTTCATTTTCAGAGAGCTAAAATTTTTAGGCATCAACAATCAGCTATAAAAAGATAGCACTCACAAAAAAACAAAACAAAACAAAACAAAAATGTTCCTGAAATTCAAAGCAAAATTTAAAGCCAAGTCTTGAAATTAACTTGGATGAAAACCCCTGTAAGCTAAAGTTTTTAAAGACAAAAGTGGATGCTTCGTCTAGAAATTTTAAGGTCTGGATAATAAACTTTATAGAGAGAAAAAACCAATTGGAATAAAAAGACATTTCTAAGGCATAATGCAAAAACAAAAAAAGTGTTTATGAACTTAAGGATCTGAGTTTCCTGACTGAAAGGGCTCATTAAGTGCCTCTCATAATGGATAAAACAGATTACACCAAAAAATATCAGTGTGAGGTACCAACGTAGCAACAGTGATGCAATAGCAACACTTCACACTAGAGAACAGTGAACCAAAATATTCCAAAGTTTAAGGGAAAATAAGTTCCAATCACTCTATACCTATTCAAATTTAGTGGCAAAATACAGGTATTTTCAAATAATGAAAAGTTCAGTTCACCTCTCTCTCAAGTAGCTTTGCATAGAAAGTCTTGGAGATTGTTTTTATTCAAGATAAAGGACTAAACCAAAAGAGTGGAATAATATGTGGGAAATCATAATAAACATGGCTCGCAGGAATTTCTTCAAGAAATTAAATAAGCTGTACCTGGCTCCTCACTGGAACCAATAAAATCTCTTTTAAAGAGAAAAAAAAAAATGGTACAAGACATTGACTAGGGGCCCAGCGCAGCGTGGTAGGTAGCCCAGTGGCTTAAGTTTTCATCCTGCACATGCTGGGATCCCATATGGGCGCCAGTTCTCATCCTGGTGGCCCCACTTTCCATCCAGCTCCCTGCTTGTGGCCTGGGAAAGCAGTCAAAGATGGCTCAAAGGCTTGAGACCCTGCACCTGCGTGGGAGACCCAGCAGAGGCTCTGGGCTCCTGGCTTTGGATTGGCTCAGCTCCAGCCACTGCAGCCACTTGGGGAGTGAATCAACGGACAGAAGATCTCCTCTCTATCTCTCCTCACCTCCTTATATCTGACTTTATAATAAAAATAATAATGAAATAAATCTTAAAAAGCATATTAACCAGGATTCCCTTCATTAAAGGGAAAAGCATCAAGAATCCTAAATGAAAACATTCCCAATGACTGCTTTTCCAAAACCAGCCGGATGATGACACCTAAAGACATTATGGAAAGAGGGAGGTGTAACCGAAATGCATCTTAGCCACCTGCAAAGAGAATAGCTCAGCCTTTAGGCCGCTGTATGCAATTACCCTGCAGGGTGGAGGACACAGCAGCCATAAGGGAGTCTAACTTTACCTATATGTCACAGGCAAGCACTTTCAGAGAAATTGAAAATTCAGTGAAGTCAGTGAATTCTATACCGGCATCTTTCCCTAGTGAAAACAGACTTAGAGATGACTTATTTTTCACCTAAGCCAATAGCGAATCATATCATCCACTTTCACCAATACCAAATCTTGATCGTGACAGGTCTTAGCAGCTGATTATCAGTTATCTGTTCAATAAATCTGTATTAAAGATGGTAATGTTAGACAGCAGAATGATATATAGCCCATCGAAAGCTATTTGTGTTTCATCATACCACTGCTAGAAATGAAACACTAAGGAGTAGTTTCAAATGAATCAGTAAAATGGAACTGTTTTAAAGGCAGGAATCATCAAGTCTCAAAAAATACACAACCAATAAGCTCACCTCTGACTAAAGCTAGCTGGGATTCCGTACATAAAGCCAAATCAACATATTTTCTTGGATTTAGTTATTCACAAAGACATAGTGGCTCATAAATTGTTTCCAAAATAAATAAATAAAATAGAAATATTTTTCAGATTATCACATGGCTTGAGGTACGGGAAACCTTGTAATCCTTTCAGACACTATCCAAAACATGTTAGAGGCTTATGCATTTGTCGATAAAACATGATCCAAATTAAAAAATTTGCATGTTTAAAGATAAACACTGAGTCAACCCCACTTAACATTGCTTTATATCAAGATGTCTCATTGTAATCTGATACAAAGAAATATCTGAAAAAGGAATATAATGTTATTACAATAGAAAAGACAAAAGAATCCCATGCAAGCAAGTCATTTGCATTGATAATTCAAATCAAATCCATTAAAACGCGTGGGCCAACATAACTGGAAACAGTGCCATACCCAGAATAACACTTGAGTCACATCAGGTCATTCTGAGCAAACATACTGGACAATTCCATAACTTTGAAATCAAAGGAAAGTGATAGGGGACTGAGGGATTTCAATAAATGCAGCAAGCACATACCTCATGTTTGAAGCTATCAAATTCACATTGTGAACTTTAGCACAAATCTCACAGCAACTCAAGGGGAACATTCTAATTCTGGTACTAGCATTTACTGAAGTATTCAGAGGCCTCAGCCAAAACACAAAATCTGAGTTTGGCCATAAGGAAGACCATAAAAACAAGCACATTAAGATATATAAGGTGAGGCATTTTTTAGGTATTTTGTAATATTCGGTGAAGCCAGAAAATCATTTCAGTATGCTGGGTACAATGGCAACAGCCCAGCATCCAATGCCACATTCTCCGAGGGGCAAGAGGCAATGATGCCATTGCATTCCACAAATGTCCCTTCACACGGTAAAAATATTTCTGACAGTCACTCTGCCCAAACCTTCCTATTCATAACACCATCAGCTGGTGTGTCACTCACAGTGACAGGAAAGGAGAGGGAGGTGATGGTGCTGAGGAAGGTGATAGGCATTGAATCACTGCATGGTGAACAAGGAAGAAACACCTAAGCTGCTCCTTGTCACACAGTATCTTGACACATTTCTCCTACAAAACATTAAGGGGTGGGGATGGGAAGGGTGGTCCAGTGGCCTCTGCAAACAGTGTAATCCCAATTTTTAAATAAATGCAAGTCAAAATGATACAATAAAATCAAGCTTGACTGGGGCCAGCACCATAACACAGCAGGCTAGACCCCACACCTGCAGCTCCAACATCCTATATAAGTGTTGATTTGTATCACAAATGCACCACTTCTGATCCAGCTCCTTGCTGAGGACTTTTGAGGGCAACAGAGGATGGCTCAGGTCCTTGAGTCCCTGTATCCACATGGGAGATCCAAAAGAAGCTCCTGGTACCTGGTTTCAGATCAACTCACTTCCAGCCATGTGGGGAGTGAACCAACAGATGGAAAATATTTCTCTTTCTTTCTCTCTCTCCCTTTCAAATACATAAAAAATATTTTTAAAATATTTTGACTGGAAAGACCATCCAGCAATTTCTTTTCATTCCCTCTTAATCTGTATCATCTTTAATATATTTCCAAGAAATTCCAGAATTCTTCACCACATCCTTCGAAAATGACATAAAGAAGTGCAGAACTATTCTATCCAAGGTCACCTGTGCTAAGTGTGAATGCAGACTCTAACCCTGACTCCTGGAATATGCACAACTCCCAGAAGGATGTTGCGTCATCGTTATACGATGTGGTTGTCCAGGGCTTCCTCACTGAGCATTAGCATGCAGGGTTTTTTTGTCTTTGAGGGTTTTTTGGTTTTGTTTTGTTTTGTTTCTAAAATCTCACTTGCAGTGAAAGCTTTCCTGGTTTCCTGGAGTTGCTCAGTGAACTGGTGATCACAAAACTAAAAAAACAAAACAAAACAAAACCCTCAAAAAAAAACAGCAAAGATGTATATTATTTTGACTAAAATGTAAACTGCTACCAAAATGTTTTGAAGCGCTTGAGTGACACCACTGATGGGAAGGCAGCATCCTCAATCCCAAATCTGTGACTCTCTTTGCCAAACTGGCAAGGTGAAGTCTAAAGAACTTGTCATCAAACTGAGATAGCTGTACCATGTTACCTTCTCTTGTTCCTAAAAAAAAAATAAATAAAATAAAATAAAATAAAATAAAATAAAATAAAATAAAATAAAATAAAAAAGAATATGAAATTATCCTAAAAATGTCTCCTTTCTCTCACTTTGGATCATATTGGATCATACTCTATCTTCGGATATACAAGTCTTATGAGTGAAATATTTAAATATATAATTTAATTTATAAAAATAAAGTTACACATAATACATAAGTATTAACTGGAATCTATTTGCTTTTGCAATGAAGTCTTCCAAAAGATGACTTTGATGCTACCTTAACAGATGTGCTAATTGAGGTGTCTGTCCCCAAGGAAATAATATCTTGAAATTACCTCTTAAAAGGCTCTTTAGATCAAAGAGTAGAAATAATGAAATCTATGTTCAACCAGACACCTGCAAAAGAGAAACTCAGAGGTAGTGCTAATCTTTTTAAATATTTGACATCATTTTCCAAAGCATGCACTTCAGCTCTTGTTACTTATATACTCACTGAAGGAGAATGAAACATTAGAAGAAAATCTTGATAGATAAAACTATGCCTCTTAATTTTTCCTAGAAGCGTCTAGACCATCAGGAATGATTTTCCCCCATTGTTCTTAACAAAATAATCAAGAATCCTGGTGGGAAAGTAGCATCTATCAAAACAAAAATGCTTTTGTTTTTTAATATTTATTTTATTTGAAAAGCAGAGTAACAGAGAGAGCAGGAGAGACAAGAAAGCCGTCTTCCAACCACTGATTCACTCCTCAAATGGCTTCAGCAGCTAGATCTAGTCCGTAATAAAACCAGACACAAATAATTCCATAAGAATCTCCCATGTGGGAGACCTGAAAGCGGCTGCTGGCTTCAGATCAGCTCAGCTCCAACCGTTGCAGCCACTTGGGGAGTGAATCAATGGATGGAAGATCTTCCTCTCTGTCTTTCCTCCTCTTTGTATACCTGACTTTCCAATAGAAATAAATAAATCTTGGGCCTGGCACTATAACACAGCAATTAAAATCCTTGCCTTGAACGCACCAGGATCCCATATGGGCACCGGTTCTAACCCCAGTGGCCCCACTTCCCATCCAGCTCCCTGCCTGTGTCCTGAGAAAGTAGTCCAGGACAGCCCATAGCCTTGGGACCCTGCACCTGCGTGGGAGACCCAGAAGAAGCTCCTGATTTGGATTGGCTCAGCTCCAGCCGTTGTGGCCACTTGGGGAGTTTATCATCGGACGGGAGATCTTCCTCTCTGTCTCTCCTCCTCTCTGTATATCCGTCTTTTGAATAAAAATAAATAAATCTTCAAAGAAATTTAAAAATAAATCTTTAAAACAAACGAACAAAAAAGATTCTCCCATGTGGCTATCCAAAACCCTAGAGTTTGGCCATCCTCTGCTGCTTTCCAAGGTGCATTATGAAGAAGCTGGATCAGAAACGGAAGCGGGGCCAGCACCAGGTTAAGTCTCCTCCTGAGGCACCAACATACAAACCGGGCACTGGCTCAAGTCCCAATTGCCCAAGTTTCCATTGAACTCAGTGCTAATGGCCTGGAAAAGCAGCAGACTAAAGTCCAAGACCTTGGGCTTCTGAACAACCTGTGGGAGATCTGGAAGAAGCTACTGCCTTCCAGCATCAGATGAGCTCAGTTCCAGCCATTGCTCGCTTACTGATTCACTCTCCAAATGCCGACGAAGGCTGAAGGAGGCTGGGTTGGGCTGACCTGGGAGACACAAAATGTAGGTCTACCACAATGCAGGTGTCCGATGATTTCAGTGATCCCTGCTACTTTTTAGGGTTTGCATCAGCAGGAAGCTGCCATCAATAGCCAGAGCCAGGTATGGAACCCAAGTAAACACCCTACCCCAAACCCTGTACATTTCTTGTTAAAGTTATTCCTAAGTTACTTCTAAAGTTTGATGTTACTAGAAAAAAAATTGACTTACCTTTGTGTTTTCTAACTGGTTACTAAAATATTTAGACAAAGTGGTAAATTTTATAGCTCATTATAAATTACTCCATTTAGATTCTCTTGGGTTAGGAAATTATCTCATTTATACATATTGACTGAGTATCCTAATTTGTAGTAGTAAAGGTTTTTATTTTTGATTTCTGGTTTATTGCCCAGGATAGAAAATTTGAAAATCGTAATGGTGACAGTTGGTCTTCTTACTTTGCTCCTGATTTTAATAGGAATGCATCTATAGTGTTTTACTATAGTGTATGATGCTATTGGGTTAAGGATCAACATTTTCTATCCCACCATGAAGAAAAAGAGTATATGATATTCTTGGTGAACTGACATGTCATTCTTACTCTTTAACTCTTCACCATATTATTCCAAATTTAGAAGAGAGGTCCACATTACTCTTTAAACAAAACTTGTGTGTGTTCTTTAAATGGCCCTTAAAATTTTTCGAGAGGAAAGGTCAAAACATGTTTTTAAAGCAGCCCTCATTAAAAATAGTGCTAGTAAGGGTGGCTGTGTGGCAGTGGCTAAGTAGCCACTTGGGATACATGTATCTCATATTAAAGTGCCTGATCCTAGTCCTAGCTACTTTGAACTCACACTCAAAGAGACATGAATGGATGGCACAATTATTTAGGCCCCTGATATCCTCATAGGACACCCAGACTGAGTTTCTAGGTGTCAGCTTTGGCTTAGCACAGACCTGTTGCTGATATTTAGGAAGTGAATTCAAGGATAGAAGATTGTTGTCTGTCTTTTTGTCTCTCTGCATACCAAACAAAAAGATCATAAAGTATATTTTTAAAAATTAATTAAGGGTAGTGGAGCTCTGTAGCAGTATATGATATGATTTGAAATATACTGAAAAGGAAAAGTTTCTTATGGATATGAACCATTGGTCTGGAAGAAGCAAAGTCAATTGAGTGAGTTGGTAACTTAGGGGACCAGCAGAGTGGCTCAACAAACTAATCCTTCAACTTCAAGAGCTGGCATTCCATTGGCATCGGTTCTTATCCCTGTTGCTCCACTTCCAATCCAGCTCTCTGTTTATGGCCTGGGAAAGCAGCAGAGGATCCTTGGGCCTCTGAACCATGTGGGGGACCTGGAAGAAACTCCTAGCTCCCGGCTTCAGACCAGCTCAGCTCTGGCCATTGTGACTATTTGGGGAGGGAAATAGCAGGTGAAAGATCTTTTGTTCTGTCTTTCCCTTTCTGTAACTCTGCTTTTCTAATAAAAACAAATAAATAAATCTTAAAAAAAAAAAAGAGTTGATACCCTGTTTTCTACAAGGACCTATTGCCTAACTACAGATCAGTCATTTATAAGGCATATAAACAAAGGGAAAAGAACCAAAAGCCCAGTCATTTTTTTACTCTGAATATTTTTTAAAATGGGAAAGAATTGCCACTGTCCTCCTAATGCAATCAGTAGCAATAGGAAAGGAACTTGTTACCAGAAAGGGGAAAGAGCTAGTGAATAGCTTTTGACACCTGTTAGAAAAGAGAAGGGAGAGCGTGGAGACTTGACCATTAAAGATTGTTAACTAAAGTAGCAGCTGAAGAAAATTGCCAGCCCTTGTCAAGGTACTGTGAAAACATGGAGTACCAGACCTTTCCATTGCCTGGAAGCGCTGCAGCTGAGAATGGTAACTAATTTTTTTTGGAGGAGGAAAGAAACACGAAGCTTTATATAAGTGAGTCGTAACAATGGAGCCTCATGAAAAAAAAAAGAGACCAGCCTAGGTAGGTGATGACTTTTATTTTTACTTTGCGTATAATATATACCTAGGTAGATTTCTACATGCTAAAAAGAATGTTTATCCTGCTTTGTCTCCCTGTGTGTATAAGGTCTTTATTAATTCTAATTTAAAATACGATATTTACATATGCATTATGGTATTTAGATGGCTTTCTCTCGATACCTGAGTATGTGTAAATGTTATTGCACTTACGATTAATAAGCACTTCCAAAAGTTTAACTTTAAAAGTTTAAGAAGTTTTAGTATCACTACTTACTATTTTTTCGAAATTACTTTTTCGATAAAGAGCTATTAAAATATTTTAATGATACTACATGTTCATTCTGACAAATCAAAAATAGCAAAGTATGCAAAGTAAAATTTGAAAAAAAGCCCACATGCCCAACCACATTATCCCCAGGCAGCCACTGTTAAAGATTGGCTATGTTCAACCTCCCTCAAAGTCCATAATTATTGCAAAATTATCATAAATTTTAAGTTAAAAACTAGATCTTATATGTGTGTCTATATTTATCTCTAGCCACTGAATTGAAAACGTAGCTTTTACTTTTCCTCAGTTGTTATGTTTGAATGTATTTCCTCAAAAATTCATGTAGAACTTTAACCTCCAGTGCAGGGGTATTGGGAGGTATGCCCTATGGGAGGTTAATGAGTCGTGAAGGCAGCATTCAGGGCGAGTTGGGCCAGCTCTCAGAAGAGCAGCACCTCACTCTCCTAGGGATTATGGCAGTGGAAACTGTTCTGAGGGGGTCTCACAAGGAAATGAGGAACAAGGTATTGGAAGCCAGAGGAAGAGCCACATTTGCTACAAAGCATATAGATATGCAAAAAAAAAAAAAGTCGGGGAGGGGACTTGATGAATTACTCTGCATTTTAGGACTCTAGAAGGCAGAATTTTCAAGCAACTGAATAGAAGAGCAGGCAGAAGAAATCTGTAATGAGCAAAGTGTCCACGATGCTGCATGGCTTCTCTCAACTGTTTATACTAAAATGTGAGGCGACAGAAATGATTTAAAGGTAAAGTTTATAATTCTGAGGTAAGCAGAATGTAAAGATTTAGAAAGTTTTCAACTTGGCCATGTAAAGATTGCATCATGGAGAATGCCAAAGTGCAGCCAAACAGGGGAGAAGGAAGCCAGATGCCAGTCATCAGGAGAGCGGAGGGTGACCCCACAGGCAGCATGCAGATCTTCAGGCTACCATTTCCATCACAGGTCCAGAGCACTTAGGCCTTCCTTAGTTGGGGGGCAGAATGGTTTTGGGGGCAGGGGCTGAAAGCACACTTGAGAACTTCAGGATCACTGCTCAAGACTGCTTGAAGTCTCCGCTCCTCACATTCCAGGGCAGTGCTCCTCGACACCCCCAGCTGTGACCTAGGTGCCCACCCACCCCCCAACAAACACATGGATATGGTCATTGCTCTGGAAGGCAGGCTCTGGGAAAGTTTGGCATCACCCACTGATAGCAAGTCTGCAAAGGTAGAAAGCTAGGTAATAAGCCACATTGCTTCCATCTGCATTTCAAAAGATAGGGCCAGAGATCCTCAGGACCTAGACAGAGACCTGCCACCAAGTGAGCCTGCAGAGATCCTCACTAGAGTCATAGCCAGTGAAACTTTGGGGATTAGAGCTGCCACAGAAAGTCACTACTAAGGAAATGCCTAGTTGAGTCCCGGCAGCAAGGCTGGCCCTGGAAACCAATGCTCCAGAGTTGCCAGCATGCAGCAGCAGTGCTGTGTGAGAGCTGAGGTGTGCGTTATGCCCAGCAAAGTCACAGGAGCAGGGCTGCCTGGTGCCTTGGGGACACAATCACCACATGTATATCTAGAAGGCAGCACAACAAGATTAAGATTGTACTCAAACCTTCACGGTACTGATGCTGCCCCATTGAAGTTTTGGACCTATTGATGACCTGTTATTCCTTTCATCTATTTTTTTCCCTTTCGGAACTGACATATCTATCCTAATGCCTACTCCACCTTTGTATTTTGGAACTCCATATCTTGATTTATTTCAAGGCTTCAGGGAAACCTGCCTAAAGGTGAAATATATCTGGAATCTCAATATTTGATTTTAGCTGAGACTCTAGACTTGGACTTTGAATTTCATGCTGACAGGATATCAGGAGGTATTGGGATGGAATGTATGTGTTTTGTGTATGAGGAAGACACAGTTTGAGGAGTTCAGTGATAGTGTGCTATAGTTTGAGTGCGTCCCCTCCAGAACTGTGGTGTTGCCAATGTGGTGGTATTAGAAGGTGAGACCTTTAAGAGGTGGTTGGATCCTAAGGGTTCCTCTCTTGGGAATGGGATTCAGTGCCCTTAGGATGAATAAAATTCATTCCTTTTTTACCCTTCATCCATGCGAGGGTATAACATCCCTCTACTACAGAGAATGTGTTGATCAAGGCACCATCTTGGAAGCAGACAGAAACCTTCATCAGATGTTGATACCAACATATTGACCTTGGGCTGTGTAGTATCTGAAACTGTGAACAACTGGCACTTGAAACAGCATTCAGATTTGATACTAGCATTGCAGGCAGAGACTTAATCTGATTCACCACTACTCCAGCCCTGTCTAATATTTTTTTTGAAAGGCAAATGTGATGCAGTGGTTAAAAGGAACTGTTAGCAGGTATCCTTTAGTGACGTGGTGATAAGCTGTCGGCTCAGGAGAAGCATTGGATCTTTCTATGATTTGTTCTCACACTTGTGGCCAGCCTGTGCCTCTGCTCTGCTACCTTAAGTATTATGCATTTTTTTCACCTCTTACATGGAATGGCATGGCTTGAATTGACTGGAATTCTGTATTTCCTTCTCTTTATGTGGAGGACTAGAGAATGACGTGTTTCCTTTCTCCTAAGCCAATCAGGCTCTGGACAAATCCCAATAATTTAAGTTCTGGTAAAATAATTTCTCCTGAAAGCAGGCCTTGTTAATGAGAACAGAATGTTCTGGTATATTTCAAACTGATCAGTTTCCTCCCCCGCCTGGTGGAAGCACAAAAACATTTCTCTTTGATCTTCTCCGTGAGAACCTAATTGTGTCCAGTAGGTAAACTCGCAAAAATGTCAATAACAGCCAAATAGCTTAATTTTTTTTTCCTTTAACTCTCAGAAAGTGAGTTTCCTTTCCACTATGTTCATGAGTATATAACCACTGGTTCTCCAATTTGGGGAGCAACAAGCTGCCCTGTGACTTCAGTACTAGGATGGTCTGTCCAGCCTTTTGCTTTTTCTTCTGGAGACATCTATGCTCTTCACATGCCTGACTGGTACCCAGAAATCCTGAATTTTTCATCACCCTTGTAAACAGACATTATACCTATTTGTTAGAGATCAATGGTTTGGGGAATCTGCATCTGCATGTGATATAATCATGGAAAAGGTAACATGGCCATCACAAATGTTAGCCTTCAGAAGGGCCAAAATGAAAAAGTATGCAAACATAAAACAGCTTTGGCCTGGCACAATGGCCTAGTGGCTAAATCCTCACCTTACATCCACCAGGAACCCATATGGATGCTGGTTTGTGTCTTGGCTTCTCCACTTCCCATGTAGCTCCCTGCTTGGAGGCTGAGAAAGCAGTAGAGGATGGCCCAAAGCCTTGGGACCCTGAACCCATGTGGGAGACCCAGAAGAAGCTTCTGGCTCCTAGCTTCAGATTGGCTCAGCTCTAGCCATTGCAGGCACTTGGAGAGTGATTCAGCAGATAGAAGAGCTTTCTGTCTCTCCTAATCTCTGAACATCTGCCTTTCCAATAAAAAAATTTAAAATGTTAAACAATATTTTATTTTTATGTTATTTTTATTATAAAAAATAGCCTACAATTAATTCCTTGACAAACTCAACACTCGTAATGCCAAGTTTCCCCAAGATATTTTTTCCCCTCACAGATATCATTTTAGATCTTGCTGTTGCTGCTGTCATTGTCATTCAGAAAGAGCATTACTCAGCTTTTCACTACTGGGCAGGCCAGGTATGGAGCCTCCCGAGCACAGAGGCAGACGGGCTGAGTCCCGCACACTATATGAGGGCAGGACCTCAGGCTGGCTTCGCTCTTGTTCACATTCCTCTTCCCTTTGCAGAAATGGAAAATGTTATTCCTAAATGTGTCCATTTGGACTGGTGGAAGACCTCAGGACTTCTGGGGGCTGAGTACTTACACGAAGGTTTGCCCTCCATTGCTTCTCTGCTCATTTTCAGTTAAATTTGCAGCACCAGAGGAAATGAGAGAACCCCAGAAACGACAACAACCTCCATGTCAAGCTGCTTCCTTCCCAAAACACTCCAACTGACTCCCAGTAGACAAGACTTGTCTGTCTTCCAGCTAACTGATGGGATCCCCAACTTTTCTGCTAAACACTCTGTTATTCATTAGGGATGGGGGGTAAGAAGCATAATATTATTAGCAAGACTAGCCTTTAAAAAAGACTGAGTAAGTAGCCTCGTGGTGTTATTTTAGTGACAATGGGAAGGGGTGATCTGCCAAAAATACATCTACAGCCTGTTCTTTCTCTGAAGCTTGAAGACATTTAATGAGTACTTCGCCTTCTCTTTCAGAATTAGAGATAAAGATGATAAATCAGATGCACTTGAGATGGAGACGTGAACTCCCACAGTACTGTCTCACATCTGAGTAAGAGAAGTTATCTATTGGAGTGTGTCTGCCTACCCCTGCAAGGACTGTGAATTCCTTGAGTGCAATGACAATGCCTCACTCATCTCTGACTTTCAGGATTTTTACCAGTGCCTGGTAGAAAACAAAGAGCCAAAAAGGGCAAAACAAATTTACTTAACAAATGATAAAATGCATACTTGCTAATAAATAATAAAATGTATATGTACCAATGAATGGTAAAAAGTATATGTACCATGAGGTCTAAAGGACTAAGCACAAAGGGTTTTTTCAGGCACAGGGTTGAAGGGAAAAAATTAAAGAAGCAAATAAAAACAACACTATCAGAGCCCCCAATGAGGTAGAGGGGTAACATAGCAAGAATCACAACTACAGAATGCCCACTATTAGAGATTGTCGTCTTTCCATGAGTTGGACTTAATTTTCGTGTACTTTTCAAGGCACAATTTCTGTGTTGTTTGGTTTAAGGAAAAAGTAAAACCACTGTCTACATGTTTCATTTCTAAAGAAGCCAGAAAGGCCTAGCTGAGTTTGCCCCCAAGGATCAGGCTTTGCTGCTCCTTTCAAAAATTACTTCTCACTGCAGGAAGTGATTTGTGAGCAGTCTGAGAAGAGACGAACATCAAAGTCCAACCTTGTACAAAATGAAATGTTGTCCAAAGTCCAGATCTGTATGGGGAAAATTAAAAACCCTAGCTTGGCTGGTTCATTTTTACCTTCTATCTTTAGAACAAGATGCTTTTTACACAAATGGTTTGGTCGTAATAATCAAGTAGGCTTATGATGTTTTTATCCAAACAAACAAAAAACCCACAAGCAATCCATTATATTTTCAGCCTTTGAAAGTAGCCAAATAATGCACTCATTTTGCAAATACAAATCACGTGACAGACTCTGGGCTTGGCGCTGCCTGTTTAACAGTGAGGAAGGACAGAGTCACATCAGACTGTCTTGTCCCATTTGTGACTCCCAATATGTCTGTGAGTTTGTTCCTTCCAGAGCTTGTGCAGAACGATGAGGTGTGGGGCCGCTACCACGACATAGTACCTTAATCCTCTGCTTGCGATGCCTGTGTCCCATACGTGTGCTGGATCAAGTTCTGGGTGCTCTGCGTCCTATACAGCTCCCTGCTAATCTCCTGGGAAAGCAATGGAGGGAAACTCATAGTCCTTTGGCTCTGCATCTTCATGAAAGATACAGAAGCTGCCCCTCCCCTCGGCTTCAAATTGCCCCAGTCTGGCCATTACAGCCATTTGAGGAGTGAACCACCAAATGGAAGGTCTCGTTTTCTCTCTTTTTCTGTTTCTCCTTCTCTGTCTGTAACTTTGCCTTTCAAATAAAAACAAATATATTTCAAAAAGAGAAGGGTGGGGTGTAGATAGAATAAGTGCACATTATTTGTTAATAAAAATTAGTGTTATTGACTCAGGTGTTTTACCAAAATAGCTTCCACAAATCTCTTGTGTCAGTAGGAATCAGTCTTGGTCAGGAGGACCATTGAGTCTGAGACCAATTGCTTTATTGGTGGATAATGCAGCTCACAGTGGTTGGATGACTTGCCCAAGATCATACATATAAGCTGGAGATGGGAGTCAAATTCAGATCTATTCAGTTCTAGATTCTAACCCAGAGGGGAAAGTATAAATTCAGCTAGACTATTTAACGCATGATATTGAAATTAACTGTTAGCAGTTTAGTGTGAACTAACTTATTATTTCATGATCTCTTGAAGTTAAATAAGAGTAGAACATATCCAATTTGACATTCTAAGTCTTCAATCTACTTTAAGCCACCTATCATATGAAAGACATGATTACAAAATTTATACTTGCACACGGTTGCTTGATATACGGCTTACTGTGTTTTTCTACTCAGAGCTATTGTATTGTAACAGGAGACACACTCCAAGCAAAGAAAGCATGTTTAGATCTAGAGGTCTCTTTCAACACTGGTTATATTATTACATTCATATGCAAGCATAGAAGCACATTGTAAAGTTTCTCTATAATTACCTGAATTATCTGCAAACAGTATTATAGATCAAAATCTTGGAACACTGCTATTGGTGTGATGTTTTAGAGCTATCCCTAATCTTTATATGGGGAAAATTTCTTGAGTACTTGCTATATGCGAGGCATTTTTAGTGGCGTATTTCATCTGATGCTGCTAAACCAATATTGTAATTTAAACACTTTTGCAGATGCCTTAATTGAGAATTAGGAAGGGTCAATAATTTGTTCAAAATATCACAGCTAATAAATATACAAACCAAAATTGTGCACTTTAGCATATGTAATTGGTGTCCCAGAAAATAGCTTTCTCTCATCTTTTTTCTCCTAACATATCCCAACAGTGTTCTGGAACAAATATGTCCAGATCTAGAGTATAAACACTCCATAATTTAATCTAGCAATGAGAACCTTGCACCTCTTTGTTAGTGGCTAGAAATCCATTGGAGCTTCAGAGAAAGGCACAGAACAAGGTTGTTTCAGTACTACTATTGTTCTCTTATATCCTGTTTTGACTGTTATAATGTAAGAAAGAGAAAAATGCATCTGATATGTGCAATTACGGTAGCTTTTTTTCAAACCATAAGAAAAGATAGCACTGACTCACTAAAGAAAGTGATGTGGAAGATCAAAGCAGCCTGACTCCTTAAGGCCACACTGGCCATTCCAGATCAGCTGTACAACAGTTTCCTTCTCGAATACCCTGTGGTTCAGCTGCCATTAGTGAGGTATTTTGTTCTTTGAAATCAAAAATATTATTAGCAACATTCAAAACTGAATATATGTTGACTCAAATGGTGTACAAACTGATTGCTTTTTGAAAGCAAGACAATAACCTGTAAGTTGAGTCTTTCTGAAAGAAGGACACAAGATAGAGTGACCTGGGGCTGAGTCTTGAAGGATCTAAAGGTGGAGAGGAAAGGGGAGCATATTTTAGGCCAGAGCTATGTTCCTCCTCTTCACTGCTACAGCTCCAATTCCTTGCACAATTCACAGCACATTGCAAAAACCTGCTGATTTAGATAGAGTTTGAGTGTCCCTCAAGGCTTCACATGTTGAAATTTCATGCCCATTAAGAGTTATGCAAAGGAAGAAAACTTAACCTGCCTGAAGTATTTAGAGAGTGAGCCTATGGGAAGTGACTAGGACCAGATTGGATAAAGTCTCTCTGGTGAAGTCCAATGAGTTTATCCCGGTGGCTTTATATGCAATGAATACTCTCATTCTGTGAAAAGAGTCAAAACTATACTTCTCAAAGAATAGCATCAAAATGCATTGATAGTAAAACAAGAAATTCTTAAATCAAGACCTGCACATTGGGAGTAATAATGCCTATACCACTTGGTGAACTATGCATGGTCTATTAGGCAGTTAAATTCAACAAGAGTAAGTACATGCTAATATAGAACCAATTTCAAGCATCACTAACAGGGGCTTAGATTTTGACTTATTACCAGCCCCTTCTTACAACCCTTAGGCAAAAATATTCTTTCCTTATTCCAGTCCTTGTTCTGTTTTATGCCGTCTTCGTCCATGTTCTATGCACTGGTTTGCTTACGTTAGGCTAATACATAAATTTTAGCAATTCTCTATCTTTGTGCACATAATCATTCAAAATTCAAACTCCCAAAGCAGTTGGTTCCCAACCATGACTGATTTTCAAATATAGCAAACCATTAAATCTGGGTACTGAGGCCTGAACTGTGTTTTTTTTTTTTTTATTGCAACCCAAAAGATACAGCAAGGTTTAGGAATCACTGATCTAAGTACAATTTTCATCAAATGTGCTTCTACAGCTTTTGATTTCTATTTACCAGTACAATGATTTTGATTAGTGTTCAAAGAACTAAAAGTGATGAAACTCTTCCAACACATACTCTATTCAATATGTTATCTCCAAAATGCAATCTACTTTGCTGCCTGGAAATATTTTCTTTGATACAGCAGTCTTGCTTAAAAATTTGTTTTATTTGTATTTGAAATTTTATTTTTATTTCAAAGGCAGAATTAAACAAAGAAAAGACAAGATAGGGAGGGAAAGAGATATTTTATCTATTGATTCACTCCCCAAATGACAGCAATTGCCAGAGCTGAGCTGATTGGAAGCTGGAAGCCAGGAACTTCCTTACATGGATGTCAAGACCAAAGAACATGGGCCACCTTCACTGCTTTCTCAGGCACATGATCAAGCAGCAGAGTTGGAAGTAAAACAACTGATACAGAAACTGGTGCCCATATGGAATGCCAGTGCCACGGCTAGATGATTAGCTTGCTATGCCACCACTCTGGCCCCAAGGAAATATATAGTCTTATTTCTGTGCAGTTGGGGGGGGGGGGAGACTTCTCTGGTCAACATTTCCCAAACTACAGTCTCAGTATCCTCAGAAGGATCATCCACCAGCATGTCTCAAACTATTGCCCATGTGGAATGATAGCATGGCACCCAGCAGCTTAATTTATTATGCCATAGTGCAGCCTCTGTGCAATGTTTTAAAAAGATTTATTTGAAAAGCCGAGTTAGAGATGAAATGAAGGATAGACAAGGAGAGATAGAGACAGAGGAGGAGAGAAAGAAAAATCTTTCATCTGCTGGTTCAGTCCTTAAATAGCCTCAATGGCCAGGGCTGGGCCAGACTAAATGCAGGAGTTGGCACCCCATCCAGCTATTCCACGAGGGGACAGGGGCCCAACCACTTGAGTCATCTTATGCTGTGCTCCCAGGAGCACTGGCCACTGGCTGTTTGGAAAGGAAGCAGACAGAACCAAAACTGGCATTATTTATACAGAATGCCAGCATTGGAGACAAGAGCTTAACCCATGGTACTATAACACCAGCCCCTGTAAACCCTTTTTTAATAAGTTCAATGAGTATACTCTAAAGTAAGAATAAAACAAGTAGTATAATAAGTGCATAAATCAGTAAAATAAGTGCTTATTATCACTATCAAGTATTCTACATTATAGGCAGTTATACATACTGCACTATTATATGAGCAGCAGCACAGTAGACATATCTGCAACAGCATCGCAATATAATTAATTACTGAACTATGATGCTGTGGTGAAAGTTACAATCTCACTAGAAAGTAGTTTCTCAGCTTCAAAATGGTATTATGGGGCCACTACTGTATATTGTGACCTGTCATTGACCAAAATGTTGTTTCGAGGTGCTTGACTGTACATGTCACATCTTATTTCCCTTTTTTCGTTAAAAGATTTATTTATTTTTTTTATTGGAAAGTCAGATATACAGAGAGGAGGAGAGACAGAGAGGAAGATCTTCCATCCATTGATTCATTTCCCAAGTGGTCTTGACAGCCAGAGCTGGGCCCACCCAAAGCCAGGAGCCACGAGCCTCTTCCAGGTCTCCCATGTGGGTGCAGGGTCCCAAGGCTTTGAGCCATCTTTGTTTTTCCAGGCCACAAGGAGGGAGCTGGATGGGAAGCAGGGTTGCAAGGATCAGAACCGGCACCCATATGAGATCCTGGCATGTGCAAGAGGAGGACTTTAGCTGCTAGGTTACCGTGCCAGATCTTTATTTTCCACTTTTGAAGATTGATTTATTTGAAAGAGAGAGAGAAAGGCAGAGAGAAGGGAAACAGAGAAACTTTCATTTGCTTTACGAATTACTTCTCAAATGCCTGTGACAGCTAAGTCTGGGCCATGCTGAAGCCGGAGGCCTGAAACGCCATCTGGGTTTCCCATGTGGGTGGCAAAGCCATAAGCACTTGCAACAAATTTGGCTGCTTCCCCAGGCAGAGTAAGAGGGCAATGAATAAAGAAGCAGAGCAGCCATGACTTCAACCAGTACTTTAATATAGGAGACCAATGTTGCAGGCCACAGCTTAACGTGCTACAATACAATACAGGCTCCAGATACATTTGGTTTTTTGAACCATTCTGTTTTCATCTGGTGATGGCTATTTAGATTGCTTCAAAAAATTCCCAATTGTGGATAGTGCTATAATGAATGTGTAAGTACAAAGGCCAGCAAGGTGGCATGGCAACCTAATTCTCAGTCTGTAGTGCTAGCACCTCAAATGGACACTGATTTGAGTCCTGGCTACTCCATATCCAATCCAGCTCTCTGTTCATGGCCTGGGAAAGCAGTGGAGAATAGCTGAAATTCTTGGTTTCCAGCAAACATGGAAGAGCCAGAAGAAGCCATTCCCAAATTAATTTTAAATATATAATCTTTTTTCTCTTGGAATATTTATTTACATTTCAGAGAAAAATATAATGCCAAAATCCACAGTTCAGGAGACAGTCGTAAGAGGATGCCTTGGCTTGGGACAGGAAAAATAACAAATTATAGAATGAGTGCTATCTCAAAAGATATTCTCCCAACATGTTTGATATTTTCTTTCCTGTTAGATGTCCTAGCCTCATAAAGTGTACAATCTTTTAGGGTAGACAGAATTTATTCACATTTAATAGAACAATAAAAGTATTCACTCAAGGCTTAACTATGAGTTATAAATACATTCTTCCTGACAATTAAACAACAGGGGCAGTGTGGTGGCTCAACAGAATAATCCTCTACCTACCAATATGCCATATGAGTACCATTTTGTGTCCCAGCTGCTTCACTTGACATGCAGCTCGCTGCTTATGATTTGAGAAAGCAGCAGACGGCCCATGTCCTTGGGACCGTACACCCGCATGGGAAACCCAGTGGAGACTCCTCGCTCCTGGCTTCGGATCAGCTCAGTTCTAGCACTTGCATCCATTTGTAGAGAGAACCAACAGATGAAAGATCTTTCTGTCTGTTCTCTCTGTCAATTTGCCTTTCCAAGAAAAATAAACATTTATGAAATAATTAAACAGTTTGCATTCAAAACACTTTTGTATTGATCTCATTTAACAGCTCTGAATTTTCTGTGGTTTTCAGGAGACATCAAGACAGGTGATCCTTATGATCCAAGTATCCATTATTCAAGCCATGGAAATTAAGAGGATGTGAAGCAGAGCCAAAGTCATTACAACACAAATTGTTCACAAATGAACTGACCACAGGAAATCTATTCTCTATTTAAACACTTCTTCCTGCCTCCCTGAACCCATCTCAGGAAGAGTCTCTGGACAACATAATAGAAATCAACTTCAAGGTGCAATTTCAAATAAAAATAGATCTTTACTATTTTAGAGACTGCTGCTGTAAATATAGTATTCCAGATCCCTTTTTCATATGCAGATTTCATCTCCTTTGGGAAAGATCTTTCTCTTTGTCTCTCCTTCTCTCTGTAAATCTGCCTTTCCAAATAATAATAATAATAATAAGTAAATAAATCTTGAAAAAAATACAAGTCCTTTGGAGTCAACAATGTGGCATAGTATGTTAAGTTTCAGCCCACAAAATCAGCATCCTATATAGGCACCGTTAAAGTCCCAAATACTTCATTTTCCATCCAGTTCCCAGCTACTATTCCTGATAGACCATCAGAAGGTGGTTCATGCATCACAATGGGAGGCCCAGATGAAGATCCAGGATGGCGGCTTTGGCTGGGCCCAGTGCTGGCCATTGTAGCCATTTAGGCAATGAAGCATCAGATGAAAGATTTTCTTTCTCGCTCTCCTTCTCTCTCTCTCTCTCTCCAGATCTGCCTTTCATACAAATAAGCAAAACTTAAAAAGAGAGATGTCACTGAGAAAATTGCAGCAAGTCCTGAATTTTTCAGCCGTTCAAAATGTTTTCTCCTAAAAATAGCACAAAGTAATCTGTTTTCCCTTGATTGAAAGAACATTTGATGAAATTGGACTTTGTTTTCATGATTTAAATTTCTGTTTTATGAAAATTGCAGTACATTGTCACTATTCAGTTTTGATTGTTACAGCTACCATTATGAGTCAAACAGAACACTCCTTCATTCTGCTTGGAAAGTTAACCAAAAACATTGTATCTTCTCAACTCTTTGGGAAAAGAATGCCTGCACTCAGAAGCCTCTTGCTTTACTTCAATTTAAAAATATTCTAGATGGTTGCAGGTGCCAAAAATATGAGCTCAAAATCAGCAGTGTAGAATTTCACTTCCTCTATCTCCTCTTCCAAATGGCAGAGTACTGGGCATTTACTGGTGGTTCAAACCCATGATGATTGGATTCATTGGAATCCCTTCCTTCAAGATTTATAATCAAGGAAGTTGAGCCACTTTGACTTCCCAAGCATAAAAAGGAAGCTCCAGAAAGAGTTATAGCAGGATACTTGCTCAACAAATGAAGGAGAGTTTGGTAGGGAGGCTCTTCCTTGAGATGTAGACATTGTGAGGATTTTGTGGATGCCATGACCTGTCAGTGTGGCAACAGTAATTCCTGGGCAATAGTTTGAGGATGTAAATGGGTCTGAGACCAAAGCATATAATTTCTGCATTAAGATGAGGTGTGTACAGACATGATCTGACTTGGAAAGAACCTGTAAGTGAAAACATCCTATCTTATCCAGAACAGTCCTATTTTTATAGATATTTAGATGTACTGTTATTGAACTGAATACTGTATAATTTATAAAGTCAAACAAATATATTCATATTTTTTAAGATTTATATTCATTTTTATTGGAAAGGCAGATATACAGAGATGAGGAGAGACAGAGAGGAAGATCTTCTGTCCAGTGATTCTCCAAGTGGCTGCAATGGTTGGTGCTATGCTGATCTGAAGCCAGGAGCCAGGAACTTCTTCCAGGTCTCCCACGTGAGTACAGGGGCCCAAGGCCCTGGGCCATCCTCAACCGCTTTCCCTGGCCATAAGCGGGGAACTGGATGGGAAGCAGGGCTGCTGGGATTAGAACCAGTGCCCATATGGGATCCTGGCACATGCAAGACAAGGACTTTAACCACCAGGCTACCGCGCCAGGCTGAATTCATATGTTTTTAAAAAGTAAATTTCTTTTTTAAAGAGTTATTTTTATTTGAAAGGCAGATTTGCAGAGAGGAGAGACACAGAGACAGAGCCGAGGGGTGGGCAGAGTGGGAATCATCCATCCTCCGTTCACTCCTAAATGGCCACAACATCCAGAGTTAAGCCAGCCCAAAACTAGTGATCAGAAACATCTTCTAGACCTCCTTGTGGACTCAGGATCCCAAAGACCTGAGCCATCTCGCACTGCTTTCTCAGGACATATGCAGGGAGCTAAATTGGAAGTAGATCAGCTAGGACTTGAACAGGCACCCATGTGGGACGCTGGCCTCAGATGGAGGATTAGTATGCTAGGCCACCAGACCAGCCAGTAAAATGTGTTTCCACTTATTTCTCTATTCTTGTGTAAAAGATGTATTTGTTTATTTGAAAGTCAAAATTACAGAGAGAAAGAGGGAGACAGAGACAGAGAGAGAAAGAGATCTTCCACTCTCTAGTTCACTCCCCAGACAGCTGCAACTACCAGGGCCAGACCAGGTCTATTCCAGGAGAAATGAGCTTCATCTGTATCTCCTGAATGGACTTCAAGGGTCCAAACAATTGGACCACCTTCTGCTGTTTTCCCAGGCCATTAGCGGGGAGATGGAGTTGAAGGTGGAGCAGCTGGAACTTCAACCAGCACCCAAATGGGATATTGGCATCATAAGTGGTACCTTTACTCTCTATTCCACATTATTGGCCCCTATTTCCATATCCTTAATGAAGTATCTGAAAAGATTTTTTTCTATGCACAAACTTAACACTGAGATTCATGATTACCATAGCTGCTTAAAACATTCTCTCTTTATGACTGGCATTGTCATGTAGCTGATTAAGCCACTGCTTTTGATGCCTGCATCCTGTATTGGAGTACCAGCTGGAGTCCCAACTACTCCACATCCAACCTAACCCCCTGCTCACGTCCACAGGAAAGAATCTGGAGATTGCCCAAACACTTGGGAAACCCAAGTCTCCACATGAGACACTCGGCTGAAGCTACCGGCCTTTAGTCTGATCCAGCACTGGCTGTGGCAGCAATTTGGGAAGTGACCCAGTGGACGGGATATCTCTGTCACTCTGCCTCTCAAGTAAATAAACAAATAAACCATTAAAAGAGGAAGATCGCCATAATCGATGAATTAAGCAATCAAACAAAAAACAAATCACTCAATCCTTGACAGAGGAGACTGCTGGCAGTGTACTTCAGTAACTGAATTCTAGAACCACTGCTACAGCTGGATGTATGAGAGTTAGCAGTGGATAAACTATGAAGACATGAGTAAGACAAGTAAAACACCCTGACAATGATGAAATTGCTGCTTTTCTTTCTTCACCAGCATTGTTTGTGCCATCTTCCCAGCTCTGACCAAGCCTTCAGTGGGATTAATGCTAAAAAAAAAAACCATGGTGTCTACCCATTTGACAAATCAGACATAAATCATATAATTGCTCCCTCACTGAGAAAGAGGAATTGCAGAGGAAAAGAGTTTTATGATAAAAGTAAATGTTCAAAATTGCTTCTGACTTCAATAAACAAAACGATGACCTTCATATCATCAAATGTGGTAAACCCTCACCGACGCAGTTGCCCATGCAGAACATTCTATTTTTTAGTTAACTGATTTGTTCATTAGAAAGGCAGAGGGATAGAGAAACATTGCATCCACTGGTTCTCTCGCCAAATGCCCACAAGAGCCAGGGCTAGGCCCGGTGAAAGCCAAGTGTCTAGAACTCAGTCCAGATTTCTCTCAAGGGTGGCAGGGACTCAAGCACTGGAGCCCTCGCCCACCCGCTGCTTCTCAGGCCCCACGTTGGCAGGAAGCTAGATTCAGAATCAGAAGTGCAAGATGAAGCCAGACACTTCCACATAGGATGCAGGCTCCTCAACCAGAGTCTTAACTGCTGAATTAAGCACCCATCCCAAAGCATCCTATTAACTGCAGCAGTTCTCAAATGTTCTCATTCATTGAGGAAAAACATAACGAAGTTATGTCATTTCAACCTACTTCCATGCGCTTCTGTATCAAGCTATCTATACACCCATGCATGCAGCTAACATCATTTATTAAGGAGTTTTCTGTTTATTTACCTGTCATTTTAAAAATAAAAATTGAGATTGCTTTAAAGATAAAATGGTGTTCAGAAAAAAAATCCAAAAGTCTCTGTGACAACGGAAAACGTCTTAGAGTGGTTTCTTTCAGAAAAGTCTCCTAATACATGATATTTCAGCTGATGTTTCATTTATTTTATTCAGAACTCATCCAAAGGAAAATGCTAATTTGTAGGCTAAAAAAAGCAGGAGACTTATACTTCTTTATAGTTTTGTGGTAAAAATAAAATCCTAAGAGAGATATATACTCCATGAGCCAATAGTGTTAAAGAAAAGCAATTTTCATCAAGCTCATTTCCCACAGAGAGAACCCCCCCACATCATTCCATCCAGCCACAACATCTGGATAACTGACTCTGGCCTAGTGATAGCCAATCCCCCCTACATACACAATTTCTGGGTAATTCTTAATCATTAGACAGGCAAACTCAGGGTTCACCTTGACGTTCTTTTCTCCTTTCCATCTCATCTATGTCTGTAGTTTCAGCTGCTCAACTAATGGGAGCACCTGAAGAAGTTAAAGATGATGCTGTTTGAAAGAAATGCCCTTTAAGGGCCATTTAAAATCCATAGTGATTCGTAAGGGTCTCTTCCTCATGGCGATGCAGGTATTACTTTCTATACTTTCCTTATCTCAGTTCTTCGTGTGGGCTCACTGGGACCTCAGCAGGGATAGAAGAATCCTAAAGTCTTCCCTACTAATCATGTACAAAGAGAAAGCCAGTGCTCATCATTTGGGGGAGGGGGAGGAAATGTGTTTTGGGGGGTTTATGTGAAAGGGTAGAGTGAGATCTTTTCTCTATTGGTCCACTCCTCAAAGGCCTACAACAAGTTAAGATGAGTCAAATCAAAAGAATGAGCTCCAAATTAAATCCCGGCCTTCCCACATGGGTGGCAGTAGCCCAACAATCGGTGTTGCCATCTGCTACTTCCCCGGGTCCACACTCTCTGGAAGTTGAATTAGAAGCACAATAACTGAGATTGTAAGCAGACATTCAATATGGAATTTGTGTGTCCCCAGTAGTATTTCAGTAGCTGCAACAAATGCCCACTTTGTCATTTTTGGATTGACTCAGTCAGTAAGATTGGAGTTTCTTAATAGTCCAGAGGTTTTCCTTCCAAGATTTAAGAGGAAATTTATACATATTTCAAGGACTAGATTTTTTTTAAAGATTTATTTTTTTTTTATTGGAAAGGCAGATATACAGAGAGGAGAAGATATAGAGGAAGATCTTCCGTCCAACGATTCACTCCCCAAACAGCCGCAACAACTGGAGCTGAGCCAATCCAAAGCCAGAGCCCAAAGCCTCTTCTGGGTCTTCCACACGGGTGCAGGGTCCCAAGGCTATGGGCTGTCTTCAACTGCCTTTCCAGGGCACAACCAGAGAGCTGGATGGGAAGCAGTGCCACCAGGATTAGAACCGGTGCCCATATGGGATCCTGGCATGTTCAAGGCAAGAACTTTAACCACTACGCTATCACACAGGGCCCAAGGACTAGATTTCAGATTTGTCTAGGTAATAGGTCTTTATATAACCAGTAGTTTACACAATGCATGGAGCACAGTAACTTTGCTCTGAATAGTTGTTGCAAAATATGAATCACTTTATGTTTGTACACTGTTTTGGGATTCATCGAGTAGAAATGTTAAAGCCAGAGCTAATATTCACCTGTTGTGCATTATTACAGCCTAGCAAGTTTTGCAGTCATCTTTGACTGCTAGGGCAAATTATGTTCTGAAGTTTAAAATGTTTTTAGCAGAATTCCGTTAGGAACAGAATGCCATGTCACAAGTGACATTTAGATTGTTTTGTTTTGTTTTGTTTTTTAGCTTGTTTTTTTCTTTTTGCTTTAAACATGTTTTAATACAGTGTTTAAGACCCAGACCCTTCATTCTGAAAAACGGTAACTGAGCTTATACAGGTTTGGGTGTAGTGAAGAATCCGAGAACTGAAAGCTGCATGAAAAGGGGGATTTGTGTGTGTGGGGGGGGGGGATGGAATTAAGATGTAGAGTTAGGATTTTCCAGAGATAGAGGTGTCAGGGATACAGGAAGTCAAGGTAGGGTTGCTGTTTAATGGTCAAGAACACTAGAGATCAGAAGCATGGCCTAATAGGGAAAACTACAGGAGAGAGTAAGAGGGGTTCACCACGTCTACAGCACCATGCTTAAACTTTGCCAACACCCAGCATTTACTCTTCACCAATCTAGGTCAGATTAAGCTCTTGTTGCCTCATCAAGCTACTCCTTCACTGGACCTTAGTATCAGCTCAGATCTAGACTGATGGTTAAACAGAAAATTTCAGCTTATGCCATTCATGGATTGCTAATGTTTCTTCTTTTAGTAATCTAGATAGTTTTTTTATATGATGAGGGTAGATATGACACTCTTATGCTAAGTTAATGTCATGAGTTGAATGTCTAATAAAGGAAAGTTTGCCAAGGGATTCCATTTGATCTTGGAATACAAGTTTTAAGTGCTAGGCCAGCTCATAACAATGCTCCTGATTATTTGTAGATCTCAAATATTTGCCATTTTATTACCTCTCACCCTGCTATGTTCACCTGAGATGATTACATTGGGTAAATTAGCACACATGATACAGATGCAAACGTCCACCCTTGGTTCAAAGATGTGAGTATCAAAATCCTGTGCAACATCTCTCAGTGTTTCCAGCCCCAACTTGCACCACTGGATTTAGCATTATTTGATGAACACTCTGATAATAATCATCTCATGTATGGAAAATGTAATGAAACTTCTGACTGAGTACCAATCTCTGCCTTAGCTGTGAAAGGTTATAAATATTAGTGCTGTGCTTTCTGATTGTTGCTTTTTGAAAAAGGACCACGTTTTGGAGAATTTCTCATTCAAACTCCAATTCTAAAATATCTTGGCAGTGTCCTATCACTTCACATGACCTTACTTTAGATGAACACCTACACTGTGCAGTAATAAAGACATTGCAGCATTTTCAGAATTGTCAGTTTTTCAGTTGTCTCTGAATACTGCAGCATTTGCTAACAGCAGCAAGGAATGGCCATGAATTCAACTTACACTCGGCAACTGTGTTTCAAGAAACCCTCTGCAAGGTTATTGAGCCTTCAAGAATAAAATAGTAAAACATTCCACGTGGCTGGAAAGCTTCCTTGTGTTTGAGAAAACTTCAAAAAGTTCATGGAAAAGCCCTAATACAAGAAAACTATGCATGGATTTCAAAAATGTTTGTGCCAAAATAAACATCCTTTGATTTCATTTGCAAAGAACTTCTTGAGGTACCCTGTACTTATGGTGTGAGTTATCCACAGAGATTTCTGTACTTGTAGCCTATGGTGGTGTTACAAAGTGTCCCAGGTGGTTTCTAACAAAACATATTTTTACAAGTGTCGGTCACATAAGATGATACAAAATTTGCTAAAGTGATCTGCAGAAAACTGTAGGTTAAGGTCAGTGTTGTGGTAGAGTGTACTAAATTACCACCTGTGAGGTCAGAATTCCACACAAATGACAGTTCAAGTCCCAACTATTCCACTTTCAATCTAGCTCCCTGGAAATGCTCCTGGCACAGCTGTGGATGATGGCCCAAGTTCTTGGGGTCTGCACCCATGTAAAGGACCTGGATAGAGTTACAGCCTCTTGGCTTCAGCCTTGCTTAGCCTAAGCCACTGCAGCCACTTGGGAAGTGAGCTAGCAAATGGAAGGCACTTTATCTATCTATCTATCTATCTATCTATCTATCTATCCATCTATCTAATCATCTTTTTCTCTCTAGCTTGCTGTAACTATGCCTTCCAAATAAGTAAGCTTTTTAAAACAAAAAGGAAGTGAGCGGTTATAGACACCATTTATATATATAGCAACATGTGACAGAGACACTATCTACTGAGAAATGTGTCACTAGAACTATGATAGCAGGACCATGAAGCTGATAGCCAGAGCTGGGGATTGAGCCCCAGGGGAACAAGCTATCTTATCCACTAGGCTAAATGCCTACCTCAAAATTCAAAATTCATATTTAAACCACACATTGAAATTCCTACAATCCTTTTATTGCCTAACACCAGGATACAAGGAGAAAAACTCACCAGGAATTGGGGCTGGCCTCAGGGCTTAGTAGACTAAGCCTCCGCGTGAGGCATCAGCATCCTATATGTCCTGGCTGCTCCACTTCCTATCTAGCTCTGTTTATGGTCTGAAAATGCAGCAGAGGATGTCCAAGTCCTTGGGTCCCTGCACTCAAGGTGGAGTCGTGGAAAAAGCTCCTGGCTTCTGTCTTCAGATCAACATAACTCTGCCTGGCATGACCATTTGTGGAGAGATCCAGCAGAAGGGAAATGCCTCTCTGTGTTTCTCTGACTCTCCTCTTTGTAACTCTGCCTTTAAAATAAAATAGAATAAAATAAAATAAAGTCATCAGAAACTGCAAGGAAAAAGAATCAAATTTTGTATAAATTGGTCAAGACAAAAGCTACAGGTTGTGCTAGAATGAAGGAAACACCAAGTGTTCATTCTGACCTGAAGTAGCAGGACTCAGAAAAATTGCTCTACTGAAGCAAGAGGAAAGGCACTCTGAGGATGAAAGATGCTAAAGCAATTTATCTTTCTGTTATCCTTCCCAAGAAGGCTTCAATGGCTCAAGGACAAATATGCAATATATCTTACATGGCTACTACAGCAACTGGAGCAGTATAACCAGGAAATTCTAAACAACTTCTAACAGAAACATCTTCATCCAAGGATACTACTCCTCCCCCAGGCGTGGACACTACTGTTCATTACAAGAGAATACCAATCAAAGTGTGATGAGAGTATATACTTTAGAAGCCTATAGATTTTTGGTAATGGAAATAGAAACTAAATGATAGTTCAGTTCTTAGCTCTAGTAGAGTTCTATGGCTGAAGTCAGCTCAATAGCTTCTGATTGCAAGAATTCCAAAATTCTAAGAAAATTGTTCAAATCAAGTTGAAATGTTTGACTTAGATTCAATCCACCACTCCATATATATATATATAGTGAGTCTGACAAAACACATGCCAAAAAAAATAAAATATCTACAAAATTATATAACTGAAAAAGCTGAATGTGTATGTCTATAAAACAGTATAATTATAAAAGCTGAATGTGTATGTCTATAAAACAGTAATTTACACATTTGAATCACTGTCATGAAAGCACTTATTCATCTCTCTTAGAGTTACACTTTTATTGTCTTAAAGTTTAGAACACATAACGAAATAAATTTAAATAAACTCTGTTACAGTGAATACTGATACCGAACATTCTTAGATTTTAACACAATTTAAAGTGTTTTTTTTTTTTTCAATTCAGTGCTGCTTGGTTCTTGAAAGGTTTACCCATACTTTGAAATATTCTTTGGAACTAACTTCAGGACTCAGGGTGCATCAAGTAGATGATCCATCCATCCCATAGGGGAGAGAGAGAATTCTGAAGAATGCTTCCAATATTTCCTGTTCGAATCCACACTTCATACAGAGCAATCATGTTCTGTGTGCCAGACCCTTTAAGGTGAGCTCTTTCAAGTCCTCTCTTCCTCTCTCCAAACCTCTCCTTAGCCACACATTCCTTCCCCAAACCATAATATGTTTATACTGCCATCCATCCTCTCCTCTTGCCACTCAGAAGGTGAGTTTGACACTTTCCTTTCAATCCCATTTCTCTAACTACTCTTACTCTATCATTCCTCCATTCTCGTAAGGCATTTTCAACCACTCTTCTCACTATATGAAAACCCAGTTTTCGTTTGCACATTCTTTCAAAGGCTTTTTATTTACCCTGTGACTTCCTTCACATACTATCCTGAGTTTTCCACCTCTGCTATTACCATTTCTTCAACTAGTACCTTCTGTTTTTTCATCATGCACTGATTCCTTTATCTTGTAGTCTGATCTCTACCACAAAACATATATGCAAATTTTCCTTTTAAAAATATTATTTACTTATTGGGCCTGGCATAGTAGCCTAGTGGTGAAATCCTAGCCTTGCTCACCTGGGATCTCATTTGGGTGTCAGTTCATGTCCCGGCTGCTCCACTTCTCTTCCAGCTCCTGTTTGTGGCTTGGAAAAAACAGTAAAGGAAACCCCAAAGTCTTGGGACCCTGCACTAACTTGGGAAACCCAGGGGAACTTGGCTTCGGATTGGCTCAGCTCCAGCCATTGTGGCCACTTGGGGAGTGAACCAGAGGACATAAAGTATTTCTGCCTCTTCTTCTCTCTGTAAATCTGCCTTTCCAATAAAAATAAATAAGCCTTTAAAAAATTTTTTAAATATAATTTTCTTGAAAGAGTTACTGAGAGAGAGAGAGAGATCTTCTATCTGCTTGTTCACTCCCCACATGGCTGCAATTTCCAGGAATGGACCAAATGAAGCCAGGAGCCAAGAACTTCTTCCAGGCCTCCCAGAAGAATGGCGGTGGCCTAAACACTTAGGTTGTCTGCTTTGCCAAGTACATTTCGCTGAGGGCGGGGGCAGGGTGGGAAATGGACTGAGTGAAAGTGGAACAACCAGGGCATCAATTGGTGCAAATATGTGATGCTGGCATCACAAATAGATTCACCCACTGTGCCACAACTGCAAACTGCAACCCTACAAGTTCACCTTTTTTTATGTTCTTTTATGAAATCATCTAATGTAATGCTTTCCTGTTTAAAAAAAAATATTGAAAGGCAGAGAGACAGAGAGAAGGAGACCACTGTTAGATTCGCCCTCCACCAGGGAAGGAATACACCAACTGAGTGCAGAATATAAAAGAATTTACATGACCTTTAATCCAGGGAACCACGGGCACAGGCTTTACTTCCTGGTGCAGCGGAAAGGCAGACGTGAAAGAGGCAGCTACAAAAAGAAAAAACCAGGAAGAGACGCGCAAGGGAGTTTTAAACCTCCCTTAACAGGAAAGCCTAAGGGGGGGACTCTTCGGCCCTTATTTGGTGGGGAATATTGGTTCGTGTCCTTCACTGGTGCAGCAGTGACCCCGTTGCAGGAGGGGCGTCCCAGAATTCCGCAGTCCCTTCCGGGTTGAAGCCTGAGATCCGGCTTGAAGCTGTCTCCGCCTCGTCCGGTCACCGTGGTAACCATCAACCCCCAGATGCAGACAGAGCCTTTGCATCCACTCTCTCACCCCTTGCCCAAGGCCATCAGTAGCCACGGGTGTGACTTTTCAATCGAATCATGCTTCATTTCTCTGCGCAAATGTTTGAAACTGTTGATTCACCGATCCTTCTATAATACATCCTGGTCCTTTGGTTACCTGGCGGTAGTGCTATTGTTCTGATCATCTCCACCTTCTTTTGGCTTTGCTGCTTCCTCTTCATCTGGCTCCGCAGTATGCAACTTTCCCCAGCTCAAGGCCTGCGGTGCTCATCAACAAACCAGCTTTCCCTCTTCCCTCAGTTTCAACTCTCACCGCTATACAAATTTCTCCGCGATCTCTTTCTCTGTATTTTAATCACTACCCTATGATAACTGTACATTTAACAAATTGGTCATTAGTCTCACAAAGTATTTTATCTGTAGATTAAAACTGCACCCATTGTCTTTACTAACAAAGCAAAAATCTTTTTCCAGAGTGTGATATTATCTGCTAATAAAATTTTTTCATAATAGCAATACAACAATAATTATTACAAACACTTTTCAGCTCTTTTTATGTGATAATGATTATTCAGAATGATTTTTTAAAGATTTATTTATTTTTATTGCAAAGGTAGATTTACAGAGAAGAGAGATACATACAAAGGTCTTCCATCCGCTGGTTCACTCCCAAGTGGCCGCAACAGCCGGAACTCAGCTGATCCGAAGCAAGGAACCAGTAACCTCTTTTAGGTCTCCCACGTGGGGCAGGGTCCCAAGGCTTTGGGGTTTCCTCTACTGCTTTCCCAGGCCACAAGCAGGGAGCTGGATGGGAAGTGGAGCTGCCAGGACACAAACTGGCACCCATATGGGATCCGGTGGTTGTAAGGCAATGATTTAGCCACTAGGCCACCATTCTGGGCCCCAGAATGATTTATTTTTAATAGCATGCATGCCTCACAATACAGTAAAATCATAGTTTTTCAGAATAGGAAACTAACACATGATAAAATAAGTAACTTGTGCATAGTTCGTGGCAAATAATAGAGAGAGGCAAGTTTCAATTCCAAGCACACTGTTTTAAACCTTTACGGTCTGGTAATCCAAGTATCAAGAGTTGTATTTTCAAAAATGAATGTTCTGGGCCCGGCACAATAGCATAGTGGTTAAAGTCATCACCTTGAATGTGCCGGGAATCCCATATGATTGCCGGTTCTAATCCCAGCAGCCGTGTTTCTCATCCAGCTCCCTGCCTGTGGCCTGGGAAAGCAGTCGAGGACGGCCCAAAGCCTTGGGACCCTGCACCCATGTGGGAGATCCGGAAGAGCTCCTGGCTCCTGGCTTCAGATTGGCTCAGCTCCAGCCGTTGTGGCTGCTTGGGGAGTGAACCATTGGACGTAAAAGCTTCCTCTCTGTCTCTCCTCTTCTCTGTATATCTGACTTTCCAATAAAAATAAACAAATCAAAAAAACCGCTCTGTAATGATTGATTTAAAAATTATCCATTCTGACAGATGTCAAGAATATTATAACCAAAAAGCTGAGGCTGTAATAAGTTCACTGGGAGAAGGAAAGTTAAGGTGTTTGTCTTCTTTTAAAAATGATAGTTTGGAGCCGCAAGCCATAGTAGGCTAAGCCTCTGTATGTAGTGCCAGCATCCCATATGGGTGTTGATTTGTGTCCCAGTTGCTGGACTTGTGATCCAGGTCCCCATTAATGACTTGGGAAAGTTGTGGAGGATGGCCTGATTCCTTGGGCCCCTGCACCCATGTGGGAAGAAGCTCCTGGATGAAGCTCCTGGCTTTGGATTAGCTCACACCATTTGGGGTATTTACCAGTGGATAGAAGACCTCTCTCTGTCTTTCTTTCTCTCTATAGAAATGTACCTTTCAAATAAAAAATAATTTTTTTTATTACAAAGTCAAATATACAGAGAGGAGGAGAGACAGAGAGGAAGATCTTCCATCCGATGATTCACTTCCCTAAGTGACCGCTACGGCCAGAGCTGTGCCGATCCGAAGCCAGGAGCCAGGAACTTCCTCCAGGTCTCCCATGTGGGTGCAGGGTCCCAAGGCTTTAGGCTGTCCTCGACTGCTTTCCCAGGCCACAAGCCGGGAGCTGGATGGGAAAGTGGGGTCACTGGGACACGAACCAGTGCCCATGTGGGATCCCGACTCATTCAAGGAGAGGACTTTAGCCACTAGGCCACCACATCGGGCCCAAAATAAATATTTTTAAAAGAGAATTGTTTATTTGAAAGACAAAGTTACAGGGAGAGAAGGAAAAAGAGAATCTTCCATCTGTGGTTTCACTCCACAGATAGCCACGATGATCAGAGCTGGAGAAATGTTCAGGCAAGAGCCAGAAATTTCTTTCAGGTTTCCCTCATGAATGACAGAGGCCCAGGAACTTGGGCCATCTTCTGATGTTTTCCCAGGTGCATTAACAGGGAGACAGATTGGAAGCAGAGCAGCTTGGACTCCAAGTGATGTGCATAGGGGGCACTGGTGCTGCAGCAGCAGCTTCATGTGCTGAAGCACAGTGCCAGTTCCAGTCTCCTTTCTTAATGGCTATAAATGAGACCTAGAAGCATTTCCTGCATTCATACATTTGCCACACATTTGTTAAGTAGGTGCTATGAATCTAAATTTGACGTCCATCTTCAATTTGCCATAAAATAAAACAGAGAAACAAACCAATGAGGTAGTGGAGGATTCTTTTATGAACACTCCATGGGTGCTTTTGAATTTTCATGGCCAATTAATACTTTAGCATGGTAATTCTGTGACTGTGCTTATACCCTTTGATCATATGGCATTAAAGACTCCCTTTTTATGTCAATAAAAGTAGTGACACATGAGCCCAACAAGAAATGTGAAGACATTAGTCCTTTTCATATGGGAAAGAAAAGAAATACATTGAAATTTTTCCGATCTATGTATACTCCACACCCATTCTACACCAACAAAAGCCCCAAGGGAATGGATCAGGAAGAACAAACATACCTTGACTCAACTCATATTACATTGACACTCAAAACTTCAAAGTATGTTCACAAAGAGACATCATCTCATTTTATACAAAACAGAACACAAGGCTGGCCTTTTGTAAAATAATAGACTACTACCCTAATTCTATCATTTAGGCACGTATCCAGGCCCCCCAAGTAATATCTTCAAATTCTACTCTTTCACCGTTTTGCTGTTTCTTCTCATTCTAAATATTCTAATATTTCTTTAACCGTCCCCATGGCCAATCACTGACTCAAGAATAGTTGTTGAAGAAAGAGGATGCACTCTTCATTCATTCATTCAAGAAGCATTTGTGAAACCCCTACTGTGTTCCAGTCGTGGTATAATGTGCTGATAATACCATTGTTTGCATAAGCCTATAGTGCCTTCTGTAACTAGAGCTTGCTCCTCCACTATTTAGTCAGTTTGGGTTGTTTTAACAGTACAATACACTTGATAGCTTTTCTAAAGTATTTACTTAGAAAGTCATACTTACAGAGAGGGAGAGAGGAAGAGAAGGATAGAGAACTTCCATCTATTGGTTCACTCCCCAGATGACCATAATGGCCTGGGCTGGGCCAGGCTGAAGCCAGGAGCCTGGAGCTTCTCCTAAATACTTGGGCCATCTTCCATTGCTTTCCCAGACTGTCATCATGTAGCTGGATCAAAAGTGGAGCCACAGAGGTATGACCCAGTGCCAATATCGAATGTCAGCATTGCACGTGGAGACTTTACCCACTACCCCACACAATCCCAGCCTTGATTTGAAGAATAAACATTTATTTCTGTCACTTCCTGAGACTGAAATTCCAAGATCAGGTTGCCAGCCAAGCTGGACTCTGGTGAAAACCCTCGCCCTGATTTAAAGGGAGGTCTTCTCCTCATTGTATTCTCAAATTCAAGAAAGAGCAAAAGCAAAGCAAACCTTCACATCTCCTCTCACAGCACTTATATCATCACTAAAACTATACACCCGTGATCTCCTTTCCTCCCAAAGGCCCCATCTCCTGATACCAATGCACGTGGGAGTTGGCATTTGAGCACAGGAATTGGTGAGAGACCCAAACTTTTGGGTCATACCAACCAACAACATAGAGCTCTAGAAGTTGATCATACCATATACCCACTGGCTCCATTTCATTGTTTCTTGTATTTATTCTTCCAAGCTCTTGCTCAGATTTGGAGATACAATTTTTGTATCTGGACATCAAAACTTGATTCACCAACAGCTCTACTCTTTATAGTATATGTCCAGTCTTTGGTATCCTCTCTTCTGCCTGTGGTATTTACAGGATCTGCACTATGGAAACCAACATAAATAGGATACTTGCCTCCTTTGCTCCAATTTTCTCATTCTCTCTATCTTTCTCTCTCCCTCATTCTTTTACCCTTTGTTACATATTATTATTATCTTCCCCTTTCAGCCCTGTCCTTTATCCTGTATCCATTTAAACCCAGTTAATCTACCTTTATAATCTTCAGAATCACTCTAGAATAAAGCCTGAAAACCCATAATATAATTCTGAAAGAACTGCATTTTTTCAGCTTTCTTGTATCCTTAGACTGCCACGGCTATTATGGAGTCAGTTTGTCGAATCAGAGCAACATAGATCAGTGAATTCACTAGAGTCTCTCAAAGGCAACTGATTTTCTCTGGAATGTGAAACTCATCTTCAATAGTCAGCTTTCCCAAAAGCGTCATTCAATGGGTCATTTACTTTTCATGGTCACCATTTTTGGGCAAACCTCCAATATTTCTATTTCGGTTTTACTGACCTCATCAAGAGACTATGGAAAACCTGAAATTTCATAGCATAAGAAAATGTTCTTGCTGGCTCTGTGGATAAGTGTTTCCTGATCTTAAAACATGTCCTGAAAATGATGCACTGCAGTAGAACAAGCACTGGACTGCATATCAGAAAATGTGGTTTCTTCTCCTTGCTATGCCACTGATTCATTTTAAGACTTCAGACAACTAATTTGCAGTTGGTTTCTGATAATTCATATGCATAATGTAATGACCACTCAATGTCATGCTGTAGTTGTTTGCAGACCGTAATATCCATGGATCTATTTCTTTAGCCTCTATAACCAACTAGGAAGATTTCTATGCCCATTTTCTTCTATTTGAAAAGCCATATAATGTTTGTGGTTTCCTGGACCCTTGTGGCTATACTGGGTAGAAAAACAAACACATACAACAGAATGAAAGGCTGACTGCAGGTGCTTTTGTTTTACATTCACTCGCAGCTTAATTCCAGAATAAAACAGAATTGACAGAAGTCAGTGCCATGGAAACTGCCCGTGAATGTTGCAACAATTGCACATTAACTGAAAGCATCATTGCTGGTTGAGGACATAGAAGTGGGGAGGCCTCTGTGCAGATGATTTTCTTCTAATAGAACCACTCCAGTAGCAGTGCACCCCACTTGGAAACTGAAATGATTCACGTGGTTTAGTGCTTGAACATCATCTATGTCAATACTGAAAATAGGGACAAATGAAAATTGGATCACATTGCTTGACATTGTCATTGGCCTTCTCTAATGTCAAAGATAAATTTGCATAATTATGCTGAAAGCTGGAAAACTGTGCCCAGCAGGAAGCTTCCTGACTGGTGTTACGTTTTCGTTCTACTCCAGCTGTGACTCCTCGAGATGAAGAAAGTCTCCTTTCAGAAATGAATAGACAGACTGCACACTGCCTAAGAGAGTATAGAAATAGCTTAATGACAGTTTACTTGCATACTGATTACCCAGGTATAATTAAGATAGGCTTGATAAGCAACTGAGTGACTGAACTACCTTTTCCTGGGTATTGAAAGCACTCCACAGAGGACAGAGTCCATGTGATCTTACTTCATAAATCGTCTCCTGATTAGCATTCTTTTAAGCTGGCCAGATGCCTGATAGAAGCAAACGTCTAAAGCCTGCCACTGTCGCAGGTGTGTATCTATGGTGCAATCCTGTTTTTTCAAGGTCACTGCAGTCATAAAGTGTCTCTTCTGAATGTGCCTACAAACAGAGAAAGCTGAATGAAGGCAAAGGCCTCGCTTGTCTCCAACTTTCATCCCTTCCACGGAGACTTAGAGACGCCAGGCTCTCTCTCTCTCTCTCTCCATGTGCTTTTGCATTTTCAGACACAGCCCTCCTGCAAGGATTTGGAACTTTCAAATAGCCCAGAGAATTGTTTCTTTTAGGTTGTAAAGAAGTCATTTCCTAATTTCTTATTTACTTTGATTTTTAAATCACAACAACTCTGTTCCCCAGTAATTTTTAACACGAGAGCTGGTCAAACAGTGCAGAGCAATGCATATTAGGGAAAGGCTATTTGTGGACTTCCAAATTTTTTGCTAACTCTCTTTTATTTTATTTTCATGTATCTAGAAGTCAAAGAGAGAGTAGGAGAGGCAGAACACTTCTGTTCAGTGATCCATTCCCCAGATGATCCCACTGACCAAGTCTAAGCCACAGAGAAGGCTGCAGCCACTGGCTCAACCTTGTCCTCCAACTTGGGTGGCAGGCACTGAAGCATTTGAGCCATCACCTGCTACCTTGAAAGGCTCAGGAATGTGCTACTGGGACTCGAACCCAGGTACTTCAATATAGCGGGTATCCCACGCAGCATCCTAGCTGCTGCTCCAAATGATCACTTCATGGATTGCATTTTTTTTTTTTGCACCAGAATAAATGCAGCTTTTAAGTCTACTTTTTCACAGACTTCTTGAAGTGTCCTTGTAACACACAAGTACTTGCCAGCAGTTACAGAGAAACAGTAAAAGGAAGTAACACTCTCAAGCTCCTGGAGCAAAGCTCCAACCCTAAGTGAACATTCAGATTGCTGTCAACCCACAGACACATTTCTGAGGGAAGTGGGCTCAGCTGGCACTTAGGAAGCACAGCATCACATCAGTGTAAGATCGGTTTTGCCACCTAACCATACATTACACATTGAGATCTCATAGCTTACATGCTTACATGCTTGTTGTTGTTCACTCCCCTCACTAAGGATTTCTTTGCTACCTCTGGGTTTCACCATGGAACACATACACACACAGGATTATTTTGTTGGGGGAAGCCCAGAAGAAAAATGCAGTCCTTTTTCTATTCAGGCACGCTATTGACTAGCTTCGCAATGTGATTGCTTCTCTGCTCTGTTTTTACTGTATCTGCGGCACCACTAAGCAGAACCTGAATGTGCAGGTCTCGTCAGACCATGTTATCTTATCTTGTCTGCTTTATGGAGAATTTTTCCCAGACTTCAAACACCACAAAGCAAAGCATAACCCCCAGCTTATTTCTAGTTTGAACTGGAGATTGCAGCTTGTGCAATTTGCTAAGCAGCAGTGCACCTTGAAGCAATCTCGTAAACACAGAACAAGCACACAGATTGCTTTAGAATTTTCATTGTTTTTAGAAGACTGGAGGGCAGAAAGGCATCAGCAGAAAGCAAAGCCACCTCCAGTCTGTAACAGATTGCTATTGCACTATTAACACCTTGCACATGCATAGCACATTCCAGCTTTTAAACTGGATGGGTGCTCATTCTTATAGGTCCTTGAAAGATGATTAAGAAATTAGCAGAAGTTGCACTGTGAGTTGCTTTAGCTGAATGAGGAAGGAAAGTAACTGCAAAACTCCTAATTCTGTCCTTGAGGTGTCCTGATTGAAAGGAAAACCACACAGCATGTTCAGTAAGCTCATTCCTTTTTGCCAGTAGTGTTTTTAGTGTGTTAACCATTGAGCAGAAGGCATTGGAAAATCACACTGCCCAATGAAGTGGGCATGATGTAACAGGCAATGTCAAATAATGAACTCATACTCAACATTACCTGCCTTATCATCAATGTGCACCATGACCTAAGCAGCAATAAAGCACACTTTCAAAGGGTGAATTTACTTGAATTTCATAATAGGATTTATTTCCTGATTCATTTCGGACATTCAAATGTGCCCTTCAAGCAGATGAGAGAGTAATTTTTTATGATTTTATTTTCATGAACCATCACCCAAGCCATCTAACAAATGCTGAACAACATTCCTGCAATATTCACGGAGAGCTGCATTACAAAGCTGAGATAGTCAACAGTGTCTACTGAGGTTAATTTTCTAAGATCTGAAAACACCATGTTCTCCTGGGCCTCTGGAGTCCAACAGAAAATACCATTTAGCAAGAGCACAGGGATGCTTCCTGATTCCCTTTCTGCTCGATTATTTTTTGAAAGCAAAAAAAAAAAAGTTATAGCATATTCCATCATTAAGGCAAGCTTTCCAAAACAAATAAGAAATGGGAAATGTTCAGCAAAGCTGCTTCTCTTGGAGATATTTTTAAGGTAACTTAATAGTTTGTGTTTTAAAATCTATTTCTGTGGGGAAAATAAGGCTTATTCACAAAATTTTACTATTGAAAAATAGCAAGTGAATGTGCTAACTGAAAATGTGTTTATATAAATGGCTGCACTTTAAAAAAAAAAAAGGTAATTGCGACTTTTATGTGTTTCCATCGCCACTGCTCAATTCTCATTTTCATAGATTAAAAAGAAAAACAAGTTTAAACAACGTAATGCTAATTAGCATATGAATGTGGACCTAATTGTCTCTTTTTCATTCTAAGAAGTAGTTAGAAATGTCTTACATTTAAATGGGTTATAGAATGTGTCACATGTACAATGATAACTAAAAACCTTTATTTCCAAAATTGCAACCTTATTCCATTGTCTTTTGGTAGCAAAATAGCTGCCTGTCACTCTGCACTTGCCTTAGATCTGTTAGGGGAATATGTGTACAACAATGAAGGCAACTGTACTTGGCAGATTGAACTGCAGGAGATTTCATCAGTACCCACAGCACTCTGTAATACTGCGCATACTCAGATTGCATCAAATAAATGGATAGATGGAACAAACAAAAGGATAGATGGAAAATGGAAAGCAGAAACAGAATAGCTATTTGGCACTGAGTAAGCCCCTGAAATAACCCCTAGCATGTAAAAGTGTTTTTTTTTTTTAATAAGTTTCCTTTTGAACTAGACAAATCATTCAGGAAGTGGCATAACCCGAATGTTCTAGAAGTTTCTCAGAAATCTCTGCAGTGATCTTTTCTAAGACTCAATGAAAAATCGCTCCACTAAACACTGCAAGCTGTTTTTCCTACTGGCTTAGAAAACGCCTGCCTCATTTTACTTAAATTTGCTAGATGATTATCAATAATCATTTTTAAGACACTGGGCACATTTGTATATACATTTGCTCAACCTGTTAGAGCGAAAATTTTCTTAAGTAACTGGTTTTCATTTTGGCTGTGAATTGCCAAGTGCTAGTTTGGCTAATTGTACTTGCTTGGTTGCATTTTTACTCCAGAATGACGAATCAAACTGCCCTTTCATAAAACCCCTTACTTGTCAATTTTAACATATCTTTGTTATGTGCACTTTATATCCCATGCAGCCAATCTTTGGTATATTTGTTCTGTTATACTGACATCTATGGACTCCATAAGAGAAATTCAGCTTTTTAGAAAAATTCTATTGCTATTTGTAAGCAACTTACAATATGATTTAACTATATACACTAAGGTCCCCTGAACTATTGTATGTGAGCCACTAGTTGACCTTTGAACCTTCTCACTAACATCAAAGTCATTATAAAACTCTTCTCTCTACTTTCAAGTAAAATGTGAAAGACAAATAGTGAGCTTCCATTTGTGAAAACCTAGACTTCCCTCTTTGGTGAAGCACAATCCTTACCGGTGAGACCATGGTTGGGAAGTCTTCTGGTGAGTGGTGCTTGGGGGCCATGGCACCATAGGTTAGGCTATTGTCAAGGACACCGCCGTCACATATCAGTGTGCCTGGCACTGAGTCTCCTCCCCACTCCCCCACACAGCTTAGTGCTGGGTGACAGCAGTTGACACCATGTACTTGGCTTCCTGACACCCACGTAAGACACCCACAGGGAGTTGAGAGCTCCTAGCTTTGACCTGGCGTAGCCAGAGTTTTGCAAGCATTTGGGAAAGGAACTAGTGCATGAAAGTTCTTTCTCCCTGTTTTCCGTAACTCTGTCTTTCAAAACAAAACATGTTTTTTTAAATCCATATTTTAAAAGGGGGTTTTGTAGAGTTTATATCAGCACACACATATTCATGTATAGTGTTCATTCAATAATACCCATTCTTGTCCATTATTGAGATTAACATGTGCTTATCACTTTACAAAGCAAAAAGGATAAAATGGTGAATATACACTAGACCTATCCTCAAATAATTCACAGTGCAGGAGACAGAACAACAAAGCAGATTCGCTGTGATAAGTACTATGTTAGGGTGTATTTGTCAGGATGGGATAAATACTCTAACAAACCTCAAGATTTCAGTGGCTTAAGTCAGTAAATATTTTTCTGCTAATTCAAGTCAAAGTCCAATGTGGCTGAGAGCAGCCAGAGAGACCTCTACTGGGGCATTCAGCGGGGATTCAGAGTCAGCAGTCACTAGATCAAATCAGGAGAGAAAGAAAAAACACAGAGAAGACATTTCTACTATCACCTGTCTTGGCCCAAAAAAGCATGCATTATTTTTGCTCACAGTCCGTATAAAAGAACCAGTCACAAAGGCTCCACTAAGACCAAGGGAGAATAAGAAGTAAATTTCAGCTGTGCCCCTAAGAAAAGGGAACAGATTTGGTGAGCAGCTAGTGATAATTAGGTGTAACATACAGCAACTAGGTAACTCTGTAATTAGAACTAGAGGAAGCCAAAAAAAAATATTCTACATCCAGCTCTTCTCATGTTAGGATCATGAGTGAAAACCATAGAAAATGGGAAAAATGCAGAATCAAGTAAACTAATGATGAGTTAACTGGATAACTGGAGTATGTTAGGAGGTTCAAAATGGCACTTTTATCTCAATTCCCACTTCTTTCTTGAATAATTATTGCTAACTAGATGTAGGCAATATTGCATAGATAAATGATAAACTAGAAATAATCAAGATGATTATTGTAAACCAAGAAGCTGACGTTCATTCCCTTCAAAGCTAACTTCTCATACCTTCTGAAAATAGTGAATAGGTTTATACCTACAATGTCAGGATGCACTTAAATAGCAGAATGATGGACTTGTGACTGTTGCTGAAGAACTATACTATTGCTATAATATGGAGGAAAATGGGGGGCAGGGAAAGCAATGAGGGAGGAAGAGGAAATCCCTGTGTCCATGGAACCGTATTGTGTGTGTGTGCCCACACACACACACACACACACACACACCCACACACATGAAGAATGCATTTCCTTTGGAAAAAAAGCCATAGAAAACTAGAAGCTACATAAATTATGTAATAAGTTAACTAGTGGTAAGCTAACTAATAGCTAGATTGGAGTGACAATAGAATAACCAGAACAAACCTAGAAGATCACAAACACATTCCTCTCAAATCCAACATCCTATTTCTTATTTGAGTAGCCATGGGCAACTAGATATAGTTAGTGGTAAATAAGTAAATAGTTAGCTAGAGATAGCTAGTAGATTTACAGAAAACAAACAGTCACCAAAAAGAAAAAAAGAAAGAAAGAAAGAAAGAAGAAAGAAAGAAAGAAAGAAAGAAAGAAAGAAAGAAAGAAAGAAAGAAAGAAAGAGAAAAATCTACCTGGCAACCACTTCCTTTTAAACTTGTTAAAGATAAGACTAAGTTAAAGGTGAGAATAAGGAGTTATTCTTCACCAGCTGTAAAACTAGAGGGAAAATCAATGAGTGGGGAGGGACCTTGGGGAGGAGCACAGGCAACCCCAGAGCCTATGGAACTATATCATAAAACAAAAGAAAATATTTTAAAAAGAAGTTATTCTTATTCTCACCTTCTAAGCTTTGCCCACCTCTGTATTTTCTCACTGGCACGTGCCTCTGATTGCCGTACACCCCCCGTCAGGCTGCTCCATTGTTCCACGGTAAACACTATCTGCTCTGGCTTGACACTACTCCGATGGTAAAAGCTCAGTTAATTTCCTCACTGAATGGTTGTTTCCTAAATATCACTTCATTGCCACTACAAGTCCAATACTTGGGTCACAAAGATTCAGGTATGGGGTGTCATCCTATTTACACAAAAGTCAGATAACCAGGTATTAGATAATCCATTTTTAAATTTTATTTATTTATTTTAAAGTGTTACACGGAGAGAGGGAGAACTTTCATCTGCATTTTCACTCCTCTGAGCCATGTCAAACACAGCACTGAGGAGATTCATCCAGGTCTCCATCTGGGTGGCAGGGACCCAAACACTTGGACCATCTTCCACTGTCTTCCCCAGGCCTTTAGCAGGGAGCTGGATCAAAAGTAATGTAGCAGGGGCAAGAACCAGCACCCACAAGGGATACCAATCTTGTAGCTGGTAGCTTTACTTGCCACATCACAGTGCTGGTCCAAGATAATGTTTGACAATGATCATCACAGAAACTCCATTTGCAAATGACAGAAACTTAAATCAAACTCACCTGAAGAGAAAAAAGAAACAATTGGCTTACATAACTGGGAACTTAGGGTGGATTTGGAAGCTTTCTGCTCAAACGATGCCTTCAAGAATACCGGTTTGGGGCCCAACACGGTAGCAGTACAGCAGTTAAAGTCCTTGCTTTGAATGTGCCAAGATCCCATATGGTGCCGGTTCTAATCCAGTTCCCTGCTTGTGGCCTGGGAAGACAGTGGAGGACGGCCCAAAACCTTGGGACCCTGCACCTATGTGAGAGATTGGAAGAAGCTCCTGGCTCCTGCTCCTGGCTTCATTTCAGCTCAACTCCGGCCATTGTGTCCACTTGGGGAGTTTATCATCGGACGGGAGATCTTCCTCTCTGTCTCTCCTCCTCTCTGTATATCCAACTTTCTGATAAAAATAAATAAATCTTCAGAAAAATACAGTATCTGTTTATGGTGAAAGTTGTGGCACAATGGGTTAAGCTGCTTCTTGTAATTGCCAGCATCATGGCCTTACATTTGTGATATATCCATGATCAAATAGAGAATTATGAATGTTCACGTATAAAACAGTGCAGGATATATTAAAATATATAATGAATATCAAGTGCTTAGTGAAATGAGCATATATTAAATGTTTAGCCAATGGTGCTACCATTTCTATTTCTATGTGCAAAGCATCAAGACAGATACTTAATCTACATTACACAATATCCCTATTTAGATAGTGTTTATCGTAAAGAATTTGCTGAGATATAACAGAAATATTCATTTATAGGGTTAGAATTTGCACCTAGGTCTATATGACTCCAAGTTTTGTATAGTTACCACTATGTCTGAGGCCTCCCATGGAATGTTGGGAATATTCCATGAGGCATAGAAACACCAGGAAATATATGATGCATTGTTAGTGCTTAAAGAATTAGCATGCTTTTTTTTAAAAAAAAACAGGGTTTTTTTTTTTTTTAAGATTTATTGATTTATTTATTTTCTATTGGAAAGGCAGATTTACACAGAGAAGGAGTTACACAGAGAGAAAGATCTTCCTTCCACTGGTTGACTTCCCAAGCGTCCGTAATGGCCAGAGGAGAGCCGACACAAAGCCAGGAGCCAGGCGCTTCATCTGAGTCTCCCACATGGGTACAGGGTCCCAAGGCTCCTCTGTCCTCTTCTGCTTTCCCAGGCCACAAGCTGAGAGCTGGATGGGAAGTGGAGCAGCCGTGGTACCAACTGGTGCCTGTATGGGATCCTGGCATATGCAAGACGAGGACTTTAGCCACTAGGGTACTGCGCCAGGCCCATGTGTGTGCTTTTTAGTTAACCTCCTGATTCCTTCCGGGATGAGCAATCTGAAGAAGATTAAATGATCATCTCTAGAGTTTTTCACAGAACTGAATCTTCCCCTAGATCTGTACAGAATGAGGTGTTCCATCCATTTGAGCAAGGACATTACAGTACATCTTACTATTGCTAAAGTTGACTGATATTCCCACACTGTTCTGGCTTACAATGAAATCCAATGTTTATGAGTCTCTGGAAGATGCTGAGGCCGTTACACTGTTACAGTATCTGTATTCACTTCAAAAAACTTTTCATTTTCCATGTAACTTTGAATCCAGTTTTCTATCTTTCAGAGTTCTATGACAGAGAAAATGTGCTCTAGGAGGTCATGAGTAAGGGCTATCAGTCATCCATCCTGGGCAGTTTTTGCACTGAATCTTCAATAAAATCATGGAACTGAAGACAGAAGTAGAAAGTGGTAGACTAGCTCAGTGTGCAAGTAATCTTAAAGAACTCCAGCTTACAGATTTGAAATGTAATTAAATCTTTTTGACACAAGCCATCACCCCAGCATCGAGAAGATAGTTCTAAATTGTACTTCAAAATTTCAACATGTCCTTGACTTCATGCTTACTGAGCCCAGTTCTGAATCTGGCACACCTGGAGTTAGGCCTCAGAGAAGCCTTGTACAGTTCTTGATGGTCAACTGAACATGTCCAAGAAGTTCATGCTCCGTAGAATATCCTGGTCCCATTGCATAAATGCATACTAATATTGGTTAGGAAGAAAAGGAAAAAAATAAACAGATGGCAAAATATCCGAAAGAGCACAATTTAAATTCCCAACAGGCTTCTTACTGATCACAGAATTTCTCAGAGGTTGGACAACAATGTGAATATACTTGACAGTACTGAACCACGTGCTGAAAAAATGGTTGAGGTGTAAATTTTTATATTATACATATCAAAGGCCTTCAAAAAGTTCACAGAAAACATGTATCATGGAAAAATTTGAAAAAAAAAAACTGTGCCTGTCATTCAAAATCCTTTTGCACCAAAATAAACTTACCTTTTAATTCCATTTTCAGTTAACTTTTTGAAGTATCGTTGTATTTCATCACAATTTAAAGCTTTCTAAATTAAATTTTTTTAAAAAATTAAGATAACTTAATGAAAACATTTCCTTCCTTTCTTCTGATTCTTCTTTATTTTATTTTATTATTTTTTTAAAAGATTTTATTTATTTTTATTGCAAAGCCAGATATACAGAGAGGAGAGACAGAGGAAGGTCTTCCGTCTGATGATTCACTCCCCAAGTAGCTGCAACAGCTGGTGCTGCACCAATTCGAAGCCAGGAACTTCTTCCAGGTCTCCCACGTGGGTGCAGGGTCCCAAGGCTTTGGCCCATCCTCAACTGCTTTCCCAGGCCACAAGCAGGGAGCTGAATGGGAAGCAGGGCTGCCTGGGTTAGAACCAGCGTCTATATGGGATCCCGGGGCATTCAAGGCAAGGACTTTACCCGCTAGGCCACTGCGCCGGGCCCTCTTCTGATTCTTTAAAATCTCTGCCTCCTTTTGTTTCCCATTTCATCTATTTTCCATATTTCTTCTCCAATATAAAATCCTGCAATAGCATTCTGCATTAATCACTAGAAATTTTTCTGCTTAACATACAAGATGGCTTACCTAAAGCCATTATTCAACCTTCTCTCCAAAGATTCCCAGTTTGTACCTGTAATGAAACCATAGCAAATTGCTCTTATTTTATTTTTTTAAAATACACATGTATATATATTTAAAGATTTATTTTATTCTTATTGGAAAGTCAGATATACAGAGAGGAGGAGAGACAGAGAGGAAGATCCTCCATCTGTTAACTCACTCCCCAAGCAGCCACAATGGCCAGAGCTGTGTCAGTCCAAAGCCAAGAGCCCAGAGATTCCTCTGGGTCTCTTATGTGGGTGCAGGGTTCCAAGGCCCTGGGTTGTCCTCAATTGCTTTCACAGGCCACAGGTAGGGAGCTGGATGGGAAGCGGGGCCAAGGGGACATGAACTGGCGAAGAGTTTAGCCACTAGGCTACCACACCAGGCCCAATTTTTTCAAATATGTAATTTTGAAACTTGATTTATCTAAGAGGCAGCGAGCCAGACACAGACAACAGGGCCTTTATCTACTAGTTCACTTCACAAATGTTCAAAATGGCCAGGATTGGGCCCAACTTAAAGCAAGCAGCTGCCAAGGCCATTCAGATATCCCACATGGGTGGCAGGACCGAGATAAGTTGAATCATTTCACTACTGCTCAGGACCTGTAACGCCAGAAATGTAGGCTAGGGAGCCAGAAGCATGACTGATTTCAGACACTCTGATATGGAATGCAGGTATCCTAACTGTTGAGGCAAATATGCACCCTACCACTCTTCTTTTCTCTCTTTATTTTTGAAACATGTTGCTTCAGACCTTCTTGCCTAAGATGGCTTCTTAATGCCCCTTGTCTGCTTGCCGCACACCTCGTCCTTTAATGACTAGGCTTAATGTCTGCTCTCTGGGACTTTCTTTGACCCTGTTGAACACTGCCTCTTTTGTGACATTATTCCACCTGGTAGACCACTCTATCACTGCAGATAGCATGCTGCATTGCAATGGTTTGTTTATATGTCTGCATCCCTCAGTAGACTTGGAAGGGCCTCAAGGGCTCCTTCATGTTTGGATGCCAAGGGTTGAGAGCATAGTGCCTGCTACATAGGGACTGATTGATGTGTGGTTGTTAAATAAGCAAGTGAGTGTAAAGAAGTGGAAGCGTAGACCTGAGAATTTTTATCTCCATTTACATTGCTGCCATCAATAAAAATTCATATATATGAATATATGATTTTGTATATATGTATATATATGTATACAATGTTTACCTCTGTTTACATTGCTACCATCAATAACATTTGATATATATCCTTTAAAAAAGCTGTCGCCCAAGCAGTGGGCAGAGCAAAAGCTGATGATGAGAGAGAAAAGGAGTGTTGAGCCCCAAAGGCCTGAAAGTTTCCGTTTTCCCTTCCCCTTCTTGGCCCCAGAAGAGCTCAGCCTTGTCTTGAAGTCCAAGGCGTTCTCCTTCACATGGCCTGACTGATAAAGAATTTCGGATTGGAGGAGGAGCCAGTAGGGGAGGAGAGCACCTGCAAGGAAGGGGGTTGATTCCGATACTCCCATATTGGAACTGAGCTTTGTCTTTTCGGAGAATATTATATAGAAGGTGCACTACTTCAAGCACGGTATGGATCATGTAGCCTTGCGTGCACTGGTTTGGAGGGGTAACAATAACTTTTTTTTTTTTTACCATTTTTTGTGTAGTAAAGTTGTTTCTGTGTTCCCAAAACACAAACTTTTGAAAACGGAAATAACTTCCTGGATTCTTTATGGACTTACACTACGTTTATTAATGGAGATCCAGAGATATATGAAAATGAAATGCCTTAATTAAGGTAAGAATAATCATGGAAACATGTATCTGTAATATTTTAAGCATTATGACTAGAAGATTTCTATAAATCCTTTCATGGAGTTCTCAAATTACCCATCATCGCAAGCGGTATTAAATTCTGTAACAAGTTGATTGAAATAAAGTTGAAAAATGCAAGTTTCCATTTTAACCATGTCTTGTAAATGTCCACTATCCAATACAGCCTGTGTTGTCATACCCGATGCCTGCAACTTGCTTCAGGGCACGAGCAGCCCATAAAAGTGACGCACCCTCTTTCAAGCACTTTTATAGCAAAATGCCAGAGCATGAAAATGACTCACTGACTTACAGTTTGTCAGGAGGGTAAAATATTCCCTAAACTGAAGCAGTCTTCTGTGGGGACCCTCTGTGCATAAACAGATGCATTTGCAAACCCACATGACCTAAACGGTTATTTCTGGCCGTTCCCCTTCCTACATCCAAATGTTTGTGATATATTACTACGCAGTTGAAGACTGCAAGGCGATATGCATGATTTGAGAGGAAACAGTTCATTTACTGACACTAGACAGAAACGTTGAAGAAAGAGGCTTTTTAAAAATAATAATAATAATAAAAGAACCCCAAACTGCTTTTAAGGTTCACCCATTTTCCTGTTAGAAAAAACAATCGCAGGTATCTATCAAATAGTAATGACAGTCTGTCAATCACAACGCAATCTAGCCCTTCCCTGTTTTCATGAGCTTCTCTTCCTATGGTAAAACTACCTTTTAACTGTTTCCAACGTGACAGAACTATATTGCTGCTATGTGTGACTGAAATGTATGACAGGTTGTTTGGATTGTAATTCCAAGGCCGCAGTTATGACCTACCAACTAACACACTCTCCTCATTCAATAGAGCCCTATGTCTAAATAATGTCAAACAAACGGTAGGGCACTAAACAAGTAATGAGCTGGTTCGGTAACCTGTGGAGTGTTTCAGGTTGTGCCTGCACCATAGGTTGGCAACTTGCAATTATTCTGAAAGACACAGCAAGGCTCTCCCATGGTAACACTCTGATATTGTGGGCTGTTCTCCCACATCGTGTCTTGGTACACAGTACTGAACATGCTGAACACATTAATTCTTTCTGAGATGGACTTAATCTACCTAATTTTATTCTATTTTAGACTTCTGATTTACACTTGTAAAGAACCTACTAGTTGGGTACCAGCAATATTTTATTAAATATTACCCTGGGAGTATATTAAACTTTGGCAAATTAGAGTGAGTGTTCTCTATGGTGACTTAGGACTGGAATGAAAGAAAACAAAATATTAAAGACGTGTTCTGTGGCTAACAGGAGTGGACAAAAGACTGAGATGCTCAGCGAAGATGACAGAAAACATTTGGGCCTTAAAGCTTGTCCTTCCCTTTTGTCTCTGCTTCTCTCCATCTCTGCATGCATCCTTTCACATTCCTTCTAATCAGAAAAAGTATACACCCAGTCACTGTGCAGGTTGAACCCTCATTTCCTTTCTGACTGTTTTGAGTTCGGGCTGTCACATTTGGCGTGGATCGACAGGTCTACTGACTAATGCAGCTATTATTATAGTGATCTACACAAGTGAATTATAATCTACCTGAAGAGAGGAACTTTGTACTCTACCTCTTAGGATAGCTATACAGTACTTCCGCCTGCTCCAGCTGGATGTTATCAAATTTCTCTTCTTTGCTTACAGAACCTTTTGCATGGTATAAGCAACAACAAAAACATGAATCTACCTTTCTCATTTTACCATCCTCATACATATTTTTTAAAATGATTTATTTGAATATTTATTTGGAATTGAAGGGGTAAAGAGAGAAAGAAAGAGCGAGAGAGAATCATCTATGATTCACTTCCCAAATACTTTATAGGAGCTAGAGTTAGGCCAAACTAAAGTCAGGAACCAGGACCCACGAACTCCATCAGGGTCTCCCACATGGATGGAACAGACTTGAGTCATCATCTTCTATCACCCAGGGTGTACATTACCAAAATAAGCTGCAATTGACAGGAGAGCTAGGATTCCAACCTAGGAACTACCACATGGAAAGTGGGCATCCCAAGCTGTGCCTGATGCGCCACAACACCAGCTCCTGTTATCCACCTTCTTATTCCCTTATTATGTCCCTCTCCCTAGCTGATACCATCGACTCTCCGGATTTCAGCCATCAGTTATGTAGATAGTTTCTAAGACACAGTCTCCACTCCTGATTTTGCCTGACAGTTCCAGTCTTATCAAACCTAACTGATCACTTGCACAATTTGCTGCCGATTCGTATTTGCCCTAAAAATCAAAATCCCCCTCTAATTCCCAAACTCATTTTTTTCCTTTCTGACAGCCAGATTTATGCTAACAAAGCATGAGTCCTGAAATTGTCATGAATTCAGTTTATTCAGCAAATGTTAGTTGAGTGTTTACCAGGAATAAGATATTGGGTCCAGAAATCTTGCTAGCATCTTCAAAATCTTCCCTCTCAATCTCTATGTTCAAAGTATTCTGAAGCTCAGTAAATTTTTTTTAACCAAACCTTCCTCTCCATGTCCCAACATTCCCAAACTTGTGATCTTACACCTTTGTTAGTATCATCTTCTCCATGTTAGTATCTCTTGTTCCCCCATTGTAGCAATCCCCAAATTTTCCTGCACAATAGGAACACCTCATAGTAACCTTTTTGAAATCCTAAAATCCAAGCTATATTTCAAATCAGAATTTCAGGTTCTGGAGTCAGGTCTCAGAACAGGCAAAGATGAGCTCCTAAGTTGCCATTATGTAGATATTAGTTTGGGTATCCCCTAAAGGTTGTGTATGAAAGCATTAATACTCAAAGTCTTACGTTAATGGTACTAAGAAGGTAGAAACAAAACCTAATTCTGGTGTTTAGAAGGTGAGACCTTTAGGGAGTGATTAGATTAAGGTAGGGCATTCAAGTGGGGGGCACCCATAACAGAAACACACAATTCTTTTTCCACACACCTGTGTGCCATCTTAGGACTCTTTAGGAGAGAATTATCTTACCAGATTCTCTACCAAAGAGGTTACATGATCTTAGACTGCAAACCTGTAGTAAAATTAATGTCTCTCAAGTATTTCATTATAGTGATGAAATGCTGACCCATTCATGAGCTTGAGCCATTCTATTCACTACTTCTAAGACTTCTATAAACACTCTTTTTATTGTCTCACTTGATAGCTCAAAAACCTTAAATAACCTTCCACTGACCAACTTTGAAACTCTTTAGAATTTGAATCCCAGGCTGGACTACAACACTCATCAGTTCCAGTGCAAGTCGGGGCTGGAAACAGAACCAACCCAGCAATTACAACCACCAACTGATGGGGTGATGGACTGTGCCGGGCCCCGTGCTTGCTAGTACATACAAGAATCTGGTCTGGGAACACCTCAGACAAAGTTTCTTTGGGGATCCCCCCAGCCGAACTGCCAGACTCAGAACTCTAACCATGAACAGACAGAGGACAGAACAAGTCAATCAACCACCTGAGCTACATGTTGGCAGTGAAAAACTGGGCAAACAGAGACCTTAAGATGGACTATGTCAATCAGTGGATTCTTCAACGACCTCATCGTGCTTGGAGTAGCACGATTAGCAGCAATTCATGACTGTTGAACTTTCAAAACCGCTTGGGCAAGACCCTCGGAGCATACCCCACATCAGGGACGTGGGGTGGGTGGGAAAATGGGTTGGGCTTCTCTTTGCCCCAGATACATGAAGGAAACAATGTAGAAATAACAATCTTACCCACTTTCCAGTAGCCCTTGAACCTTTTTAACTGTGTAACGATTATCAAAACTATAAGAAAAAATTAAAAAAAAGGAATTTGATTCCATATTTTCTGATGAAACCTGCCACTTTCCACATCTATACCCGTTGACAGAATGTCTTTCCTCTGCCTATCCTAATCCTACTCCTCCCTCAAGGTCCAGTTTTTCAAACAAGCTTTCCCTAAGGATTCCAAACCACTGTGATTATCTCCCCTAAGGACATTGATAGACTCTTTTGCCTGTATGAAGGCACATCAAGAAATTCACAGAAGTGGGTGCTTGACCCAGCAATTGAACTTAACCCAATATAAGTTAGTATGTTCATGACCCATTTTGGAGGGCCCTAGTTCAATTCCTGGCTCCTCACTTGACCTCAGTTAATAAAATCCTGAGACACAGGGCTGATGGCACAAGTGACTGAGATGTTGTCACATACATGGAGAGATATGATTCAATCCTTGGCTCTCAGCTTTGACTTGGCCCAGGCCCAGCTATTCCAGGCATTTGGAGAGTGAATCAGGAGGTAGCAGCTCTCTTTATTCCTGTCCCTGTGCCTCCCAAATATATCAATAGTTAAGTTTATGGAAGATCAGATGAAAAAATAAGTTTATTTGTGTGTAATTATTTTATTTTATTTGTTTAAAAGAAAATGTGAAAGAGAAAAAATTTCCATGTAATTGCTTACTTCTAACATGCTCAGAGCAGCCCATGGCTGGGCTAAAACAAAAACCGAAAAAGCAAGAACTCACTCCAAGTGTCCCACTTGGGTCCAGGAACCCAATTGCTTGAGCCACCATTGCTGCCTTCCAGCATCTGCATTAGCAAGAAGCTAGAGTTAGGGCTCAGAGCCAGATATGAAATACAGATACCCTGATATGGAACATGGGAGTCAAGTCTTAACAACTGTGCTAACCAGTCACTCCCAAATTTTAAAAGCTATATATAGTTTTTTCTTAATTGTATGTATTTTCAATAAAATTGAAGCCCCTTCATGTATTTATTTCCTAAGTTCCATCTTGTATTGTAGTAATATTTTCTTGTCTTATATCTCATTTTCCAAACCAATTTGAGAAACTTCAGGATATATCTATGTCTACAACACATACTCAACAGTATCTGACAATAGTATAATAGCATAGTACTATGAACAATACAGATATTATAAATATTCAATAAATGTATTTATTGGCTGATGACTATCTTATCTGAGTTTGTCCATTGACATGTAACTATATATGTTTGTGCCATGATATAGTCAAATTAAGCAGCATGCTTAATCTACTCTTGTCAATATAAAGGCTGATCACCTGCTATACTTTCAATCAAGTAGGAGGCTGTGGAGGATGTCGCAAGTGCTGGAGCGCTTCCGTGCACCCAACTGGGACACACAGTAGAAGCCCCTGGCTCCTTGCTTCTGACCGACCCAGCAACAGCCATTTAAGCCATTTGGGGAGTGAGCCAGAAAATAAAATAGTATCTCCCTCTTCTCATTCTGTAACTGCCTTTTAAATATAAAATATATATTTTTTAAAAACAAATGTTTCTTACATTTAATTTTTGTTGATGATTTATTAATTTCATTTTCAGGTGGGGAACAGAGTTATTTGCTTTTGGAATTTACTTCTGAAATAGAGAAGGGGAGAGGGAGACAAAATGAGTTCCCATCCACTGGTTCACTTCCCCAAGTGCCCAAGAGGTGAGGACTCAATGAAGGTTTTCAATGTGAATGACAAGAACCCAACTGCCAGCGCCATATTCACCTGCTGCCACTGAGTGTCTACATCTACAGCAAACTAAAGTTAGAAGATGCATTGATTAGCCTATGTTCCCTCCAACAATGAAATAGGATAACTTTCTCCCAAAATCATAGACAGGTATTTTTAGTAGGCCAATCTCACTCAAATTAGGTGAAATCTGAATGTAGGTTTTATGTATATTTCCCTGATTGCTAGGGATCTTGAGCATTTTTTTTGTATGTCTGTTAGTCATGGAGAGAGAACAACTGAAAATTGATCTACCATATGACACAGCTATACCTCTCTTGGGAATATATCCAAACAAAATTAAATCTGCACATGAGAAAATGATTGTAATTCTATGTTTATAACAACATAATCTACAAGAACAAAGACAGGGAAACAACCTACATGCCATCGAAAGAGGGATGGATAATGAAACTCTAATACCTCTACTCCATGGAACACTACAGAGCCATTAAAAAGAATGAAATTCTACTATTCACAACAGAATGGTTCCAACTAGAGACCATTACATTCAGTGAAAGAAGCCAATCCCAAAAGGACAAATATCTTCCGTTCTCCCTGATGTAAGGCAACCTTCATGCAAAATACAAGATCAATGGATATATAGGTTAACATGTATATGCATTATGTTCTCACAGATGAACTGTAGGATGGAGACCAGCATATCAAGGAGTGAAGATACGATGCAGCATGTATCTCTGCTTGTGAGCAAAGGCTGGACTCCACAATGAAGCTGTTAAATACACCTTGACAATAGAATGCTGGATTTTGTACCATTGTCTATACCTGCAATGTCATGACATACTTGTGGCATTTCCTAGTGACTAAGTTTTAAGGATATGATATTTCTTTAGACCAAGCACCAGCTTGACCCCTACCTTGATAGCTTTCACTTTCTCCTTCACTTGCTTTTATCAGGGAAAAAAATTCTATACAATCCTTTTCTGTATGGCCATGTTTCAATTTCTTCATTTACTTGGACACATGGCACGCCCACCCTCATTGTGTTAGGTTTGCTTACTTTCTTTTTTTAAAATGTTCTTTGTTCAAATACATTCAGTGGCAACTGTGTTTATTTTCTTTAGTTGGCAAATATTGGGGGTGAGGAAGAACAGGGCTCGTGAGGAGGCAGGAAGTTCTGAGACGGTGATGGCACGCAGGAAACATATTTCATGCCTGCCCCTGGACCTGCTAGGCTTCCCTAGGGGAACTGTGTTTCCTGAGATTCAGTCACACCCCATTCCATGCCAGAACCATTGCTTGTCATCATTAGCCTCACTTGCCTGTAGTTCAAGGCCTAGCAGTGGTTCTATCTGAGCCTCTGTCCCCTGACTGGTAAATAACCAAGCATAGAGTTTCTCACCCTGGCATACAGATTCTGTTGAAATCCACGGAATTGTGAATGAAAGCACAGTTGTGTTTTTTTGGTGTTGTGTCTGTAACAAATTATCTCAAATGTGATGAGTTAGGTCATCAAAAATCTCTCTCTCCTAGTTCTAGATGCCACAAGTGTGAAATCAAGGTGTCCACAAGGTCACAAACCCTGCTGAAGGCTCAAGGGGAAATCCTCACATGTCCCTTCCCAGCTTCGGGTATCTGCCAGCATTTGTTGACTTGGGAACACATCACTCCAAACTTCCTAAATCTTTAGATTGCCCACCCTTCTTTTTACTCCTCCCTAGTGAAAGGCACAGATTGGGTTTTGTTTTTTCTTAGGGGTGTGGGGTGGTTCACTGATTTTTGTCAGATTTTCAAAAGTTTGTGATGCAAAAAATAATTAAGAATTAATAGTCTTTGGGCCATGCGCAGTAGCTTAGTGGCTAAAGACCTCGCCTTTCATATGCCAAGTTCCCATGTGGGCACCGATTTGTGTCCTGGTTGCTCTATTTCCCATCCAGTTTCCTACTTGTGGCCTGGAAAAGCAATAAAGGATAGCCCAAAATTTTAGCGTAGGAGACCCGGAGGAGGCTCTTGGTTCTTGGCTTCAGATCAGTTCAGCTCCAGCTTTTGCAGCCACTTGGGGAGTGAACCAGTGGACCGAACATCTTTCTCTCTGTATCTTTCCAATAAAAACAAGTAAATCTTTGAAAAGAAGAAAGAATCATAATCTTTAAACTTTCAAAATGTAAGTAGTCTATATTACTGTAAGTGCTTTAGTAAGAATGACTTGGTCTTAATAATAAATGAGTACATGTAAGAGGTACGCATTTGGGTATATTTGACTTGACATTGGAATTATAACATCTCATATTATTGGACATTTACCATGTGCTAAGAACTGTTACCAACGCTTTGTGTGTATTAACATTTCATTTTTGCAGTAGTGTTATTAATTGTTTTTCATGAGAAAACTAAGATACAGAGACAATAAAGTAATTATCGTAAGCTCACACAGCTAATTAGGGGTGGACGTGGGACTCTAATTCTGCCAGTCTGGATTCAAGAGTCTCTACTCTGTTTCCATACTTTGTGGAAGAATTCGTTACTATTATAAAATTTGTGCAACATACATTGTTGTAAGATACAGTTGAAAATGCTGTGCAAGTGTTCTAAATTTAACATGGCTCAAGAGTCATGACAAATAACCAAGGTATCTCATTCTAGACAGAATCCTGTAGCAGGAGAGGACAATATGTCGCAGAGGACATTATTGGGCCAATTGACAAAAATGGAAAACAGATGGTAGATTACATAAAATATTCTGCCACTGTTGACATTACTGCAGTTGATAACTGTGCTGTAGCATGTAGACCATCCTGGCAATCGTGACAGTTATCACATGATTTTACTCATATGTGCAGGCTGAAGAAAGATGAACTCTAAGGTTTTAAAAGTATATGGGGTTTAGGTTACCAGATATTGTGAAGGGAAGGTAGCAATGGGAGGAATGGAAAAAGTTGAATTGACCTATACAAGGTTATAGATAAATGACAGGTTTTAGCGATTCTATTGCACATCAATATGTGGTACACTTCTCCAATAAAATAAAAATAACACTAAGGGTAAATGTTTTGGAGGGGGCAGTTAAGATGTTTCTGGAGGATACCTGCATTCTATTGTATAGAGCCTGAGTTTTAGTACTCATTCTGCAATCCAGCCTCCTGCTAATGCGCATCTTGGAAGGCAGGAGATTACGATTCTAGTGCAAAGCAAGTGGCAAACCTGGATTGAGATTCTGGCTCCTGGCTTTCAGCTGACTCAGTTCTGGCTGTTGTAAGCATTTGAGAAATGAACCAGCAGATGGAAGGAAGATCTTTCTCCTTCTTTCTCTGCCAACCCTGCACTCCCTGATTCTAACAACCAGAGAATAGGATAGGGGGTGTTTTCACCATAATAAAATGTTAAACATTTGAAGAGACAGATAACATTACTCTGATTGGACATAAGAGAGGTATATAAAATTACACAATGCTTCATATGTATGTAGGATTTTCATTTGTTTATTAAACATTTTTTAAATAAATATTCTAAAAATATGCTTTAAATGTTTTTTAGCTATACAAAGTGAGCAAATTTTCGATTTTGCACAATAGAGATTTAGCAGTACAGAGATAACTTCGTACCTTACCCTCTGCCTGACTGCACTCCCCACCCATCCACCTCCTTCCTTATTTCTTTATTTTTCCCCTTTTACAATGATACATTTTCATATCACCTTGCAATCACAGTCTTAACACTCCATTAGGTAAATATATCAACACATAGCAAGCAGAAGAGATATAGAAAAGAATTTAGGAGCAATGAACTATAAGGCATGCAACTTACTCTTGAATGATTCATGGATTTATATTGATAGATAGATACTTAGATAAAAATACTAAAACAAATAAGATAAACTATAAGCCACAGGAGAATCTTCATAAAGAGTATGTGAGTGTGTTTTTGTTCAGGTTTATTCTTTTCTAAGTTTTCAAATGAAAAGCTAATTGGGGCAGACATTTGAAATGTCTGCATCCCACATCAGAGTGCTTTGGACTCAAGCTTAAATCTGGTTTTTTTTTTCAAATTTTTAGATTTTATTTATAATTTTTGTATGTTGTCCTAATGTGAATGCACATACAAATAAATGTATATATATATATATATATATATATATATATATTTCATGATTAAGTTTCATTGGCTCAGGGATTTTTCCTTCCACCATTCCCATTTAGCCTCCTCCATTATTTCTCCTTGTATTATTACAATACTATACTCTTTCAGCAATAGTCACAAGTCCATCATTCTGCTATTTAAGTATGTCATGACATTGCAAGTATAGACAATGGTACAAAATCCAGCATTCTATTGTCAAGGTGTATTTAACAGCTTCATTGTGGAGTCCAGCCTTTGCTCACAAGCAGAGATACATGCTGCATCGTATCTTCACTCCTTGATATGCTGGTCTCCATCCTGCAGTTCATCTGCAAGAACATAATGCATTTACATGTTAACCTATATATCCATTGATCTTGTATTTTGCATGAAGGTTGCCTTACATCAGGGAGAACGGAAGATATTTGTCCTTTTGGGATTGGCTTCTTTCACTGAATGTAATGGTCTCTAGTTGGAACCATTCTGTTGTGAATAGTAGAATTTCATTCTTTTTAATGGCTCTGTAGTGTTCCATGGAGTAGAGGTATTAGAGTTTCATTATCCATCCCTCTTTCGATGGCATGTAGGTTGTTTCCCTGTCTTTGTTCTTGTAGATTATGTTGTTATAAACATAGAATTACAATCATTTTCTCATGTGCAGATTTAATTTTGTTTGGATATATTCCCAAAAGAGGTATAGCTCATTTGGTAGATACTTTCAGTTCCTTTAGCACTCTCCCTCCTGACTTCCATAATAGCTGCACTAGCCTACACTTTTACCAGCAGTGGAGTAGGGTACCTTTCTTCCCACATCCACACCAACAGGTGTTGTTAGTAGATATCTAAATGTAGGCCAATCTCACTGGAGTTAGGTGGAAACTCAGTGCAGTCTTTACTGATATTTTCACGTTAGCTATGGATCCTAAGAATTTTTCATGTGTTTATTAGCCATTTGAATATTTCTTAATTTTTACTGGAAAGGCAGATTTTACAGAAAGAGGAGAGACATCTAGAAAGGAAGAGCTCTTCTATCTGCTGACTCACACTCCAAATGGCCACAATGGCAGGAGCTAAGCTGAATTGAAGCTGGGGACCAGGAACTTCTTTTGGGTCTCTCACCTGGGTGCAGGGTCCCAAGGTCTTGAGCCATCCACCACTGCTTTTCCAGGCCACAAGCAGGGAGCTGGATGGGAAGTGGAGCCACCAGGTAGGTGAAGGATGAGCCAACTGAGCCCATGTGAAGGCACAAGATAAACAAATCCTCAAAAGGAAAAAAAAAAAAAAAAAAAAGAGGAGAAGAAGAAGCAAGAATTTCCAAAGACAGAATACTTTGTTCAAAGGCATCAAGGGACAAGCTGGCATTTAAAGAAAAGGAGAGCGAGAATAAAACACAAGACATGAATTGTGAAGAAAAAAAAGATTTAAGCAAGTTAGAAGGTGTGTGGGATAAACCAAGGAGTTTGAGATTTTATCTTGAAAGGCATATGGGCACTAAGAAAGACTTGTAGGTACAGCAGTGATTTGGGGGCTCACAAAGCAGTATCAAAAACTGTGAAACTCAGCCACCAGGGAAGGGGGCGCAGAAGATGGTGCCCCAGACCTGGCACCCCAGGGTCAGGAGGAGGCTTCCTGCTGTGGCCCTGCAGGCAGGAGGGGTGGCGCCCAGCCGGCTCTCATTCTGACATTGCCTCTGCAGAAGCTGGGACCCGCCATGGGTCATGTGCCTAGAAAAAAAAAAAAAGTGTGAAACTTTGGCATACTGAGACTTTGGATTACAGGTGATTGGAAAAGCCCAGTCTCTCTTTGACTTCATACCCTCTTATCTTTGGTCTCCTTTTCTTGCATGTAGTAAGTCATAGGAATCAGATTTGTGCCAGAGCATAACACAAAGCTTACAGGTCCTTGTCCCTATTCTCTTGAAGATATTCATTACAGAAGGATCTTGTCCCATGTCCAGGAAGAAGGAATGTCACACCGAGGAGACAAGAAGAATCTGAACAGACAGGTGTTGCTAGATTGACCCCCTCAGTCTATTATCATTAGATCATACTCTTTTGCCCAATCACATTATTACACAACTATTTATGCTATTTATGCTTTGTTGAGACATCAAAAATGCTATCTTCCCTGGATCTTTGGAGCTTCAATTGTGAAGGCTCCAACATCATACATAACTTAAGGTTACATATGCCTTTTTCTTATTTCTTTTTTTTTTTTAATAGGACTTTGGTCATGACTCTTATTAAGGGTGAGAAAAGGCAGCAAACCTTTCTGTCCTGACAAGAATAGTACTAGCAGAAGTTTCTAATCTAAAAAGTATTTCTCATTTATTTGCAGTGTGAGTAGATGGACATAACTGGAGCAGACAGTTTGTGCAGAAGTTCAGAAAAGTTCAACTATGTTGAAGAAACTTAAAATGCCAACTAGAATAATTCAGACTTGTTCTCTTAGAGATATTAGAGAATGTCCACTTCTTGGCATATGCATGCTACTTAGCAACATGTCATGTCCCAAATTTGATTTGCTTGGATCTTTTCCAACTCCCTGAAGAACACCTTAATACATGCATCACATTTTAAAAAACATTTATTTACTTTTATTGGAAAGGCACATATATAGACAGAAAGATCTTCCATCTACTGATTCACTCCCCAAGTGGCCTCAATAGTCAAAGCTGAGCTGATCTGAAGCCAGGAGCCAAGTGACTCCCTGGGTCTTCCATGGGAGTGCAGGGTCTGAAGACTTTGGGCCGTTCTCTACTGTTTTTTTCCCAGGCCACAAACAGGGAGTTGGATAGGAAGCGAGGCTGCCGAATGTGGGATCCTAGTACATGTAAAACAAGGACTTTAGCCACCAGGCTACCGGCCAGGCCCCATACAACACATTTTGCAATCAAATTCATACACCTATTCTACTCTAAAATCAGCTAGATTGGGTTATTGGAGCATATTCAGCCAGTGGCCAATACCATGAAATTTTCAGTGACACTCAAAGTTACAACCCCGTAAAAAGAAAGCCTTTTAGGCTTGGCACAATGGCTCAATTGATTAATCCTCCTTTTCCAAGTGCTGAATCCCATCTGGAAGCCAGTTCATGTCCTGGATGCTCCAGTTCCCATCCAGCTACCTGTTTGTGGTCTGAGAAAATAGTAAAGGGTGGTCAAAAGCTCCTGGCTTCGGATCAGCTCAGCTCTGGGCATTGTAGCTATTTTGGGAGTGAAACAGCAGATGAAAGACCTTTCTTTCTATCTCTCCTTCTCTCCATAAATGAGCCCTTCCAATAAAAATAAAGATTTTTTTAAAAATTGCTTTTTAGCTGTTCTTTATGCAGGGGACTATGTTGACAATGATTGCAAAATCAATTCTACTTGATGGATCTTTTGTTAGATCTGTTTGCAGAAACACCTTGAATAATTGCTAGGCATTTCAAAATTAGAATGCATAAAACGAAACATCGTCTGCCTTCATATCTACTCACCCTGCTGTGCCTCTGCCCAGGTCCCCTCTCTGCAGGAATAAGGCCATCTGCTTAATTATCTCAAGGCTTCATAACCTTGACTTTCACTTCCTGCATCTTGTTCCCAGCCCATCCTCAAGTCCTTCATCCATGTCACAGAACTGTATTAAAACACAAACCCAGTCTTGCCACTGAAAAAGTAGAAAGAAGTGATATTTTTTCACTCACTCTAAGGATCATGGCAGACACTCTTTAAGACAGATCAATAAGAGCTAGATAGGGCCTGGCACAGTGGCCTAGCGACTAAAGACCTCGCCTTGAACACACCGGGATCCCATATGGGCGCCAGTTCTAATCCCAGCAGCTCCACTTCCCATCCAGCTTCCTGCTTGTGGCCTGGGAAAGCAGTCGAGGACGGCCCAAAGCCTTGGGATCCTGCACCCGCGTGGGAGACCTGGAGGAAATTCCTGGCTCCTGGCTTCAGATCGGCGCAGCACAGGCCATTGCGGTCACTTGGGGAGTGAATCATCAGACAGAAGATCTTCCTCTCTGCCTCTCCTCCTCTCTGTATATCTCTGACTTTGCAATAAAAATCAATAAATCTTTTTTTAAAAGAGCTAAATATACCAATTTATTTAATCAGCATTGTACACTGCAATGAAGCCTCCAAACCAAAAAACCAAAGGCCAAGGGCTAACTGTGGTTTTCTGTTTCGTTTCAATGAGGCATGGGCAGCTGCGTAGAAATATGACTGGCTGAAAATGTGTGATCTTGTTGTAGGGAGTTCGATGTGAACACAATCTGATGCTGATAGACTGAAGGAATCAAGTTGCCAAGCCTGTCTGTCCAGATTTTTTCTTGGCCTCCCTGTATAGTAGTCCTTCCTTCTAAGCAGGGGTTAGAACCCCTCTGAAATGAAGACCTTCAAGGGAGAAGGGAAAGGGGACAGTGGACCTTCTGCGTATGACGTTTTGCTCTTTGGAAAGAGTGCTTTCAGCTTCGATGGCCCCTGTTACAGAAGAGGAATCTGGTTTCTATGGGACTAGAAACAGGAAGGCAGGAAGGCAGAGACAAACTTGTAGCTTCTGAGCCTGCACCTTGGATCTTTTAGGCTCTTAGGTCGAAGTGCTTAGGCTGCTAAATTGCCATACTTCGAGATACCATTTTCTAATCTGTGGCATTGCCCATGTAATGTGAATGTCTTCCTCTAACTTCTCTACATACAGTCATTCAGTCTCTTCATTAAACATCTACTTCTCTTCCCCATTAAACAAAGTTATGATGACCATACATTCAGAATAAAATGAAAATTTGAAAAATAGATGTGTGCTAGAGGATAACAAAAAGAGATATTTTAAATTGGAACTATTCATTGATCTGAGCTGTTTTATTGACACCCCCACCATCACCTTTCTGTGGTTACTTAAGCATTTTGAATTCCCAGATCCCCTGGGGCTTTGGGAGGCTGGGTCCAAGTTTAGACTTTGTGGCACCAATCCCATGTGAGGTATCTACGGTGGTTCAGCAAGTATTTGTGTTTGGACTAAGGGCTAATGTTCTTTTGTTTGAGTTTGGCAACATTCTTCAGGCGTGGCCCACCCTCAGTAACTATGAAGGTAGTGCAAAAGGAAAACCAATGAGAGTAAGATTAAATTCAGCAGAAAATACATTTTAACAGAAGAGATTAGCCCTTCTGCTGAGTAAGCTGAGCCCTAGTAAACTGATCCTTGCCTCCTTCCAAAGAGTTATGGAAAATAAATCACCTTGTGGGTGAAACAGAGTCTCCATTTGCAAGGGGATTTTAAGTGTCTTCATGGTTTAGTTGTATATAAAATCTCCCCAGATTTAACATCTGCTCCGTCTTCAAGTAACTCTGAACATTTTTTTTTTGATACCATGGAAATGAACAAGGAGCCCTCACTTTCCAAAAGTGAACACCAAAGCCAATGGGATGTTAATTAGAGGCAGGAGGAGAGGGGACAGGCTGCCTGTCTAACTAAAGAAATTTAGTATATTCCCTGGGAACAAAGCGAAATGTGAGTTCAGGAGGTAGAACCGAAACCTTTGTAACTCTTCATGACAAGACTTGAAATGGAGTGGATGGGATAGATGAGATATTAAAATGGGGTGATAAAAAAGTCAGAAATTTCCTGTAACCTTGGCCAACAAGGTGATTGGGTCAAAATTGCTTCAATCTTTGGTTTTTGATATTGAGAAAAATTCTTTTTTTTGAAAGATTTTATTTTTATCACTAAGTCAGATATACAGAGAGGTGGAGAGACAGAGGAAGATCTTCTGTCCAATGATTCACCCCCCAAGTGACTACAACCGCCAGTTCTGTGCCTGCCGATCCGAAGCCACAAGCCAGGAACTTCTTCCTGGTCTCCCATGTGAGTGCAGGGTCCCAAGGCCTTGGGGTTTGCTCTACTGCTTTCCCAGGCCACAAGCAGGGAGTTGGTTGGGAAGCGGGGCTGCCGGGGCTTTAACCACTAGGCCACCGTGCTGGGTCTCTATTTAGAAAAATTTTAGGATCAGCAAACATTTTCTGTATAGGAGCAGATAGCAAATATTTCAGGTTTTGTGCACCACAACCCTATTGATGATGTTACATTTTTTTTTCTTTTAACAACACATCAAAACCGTTGAAGCAAGAATCTTAGCTGAGATGGCACAAAACCCAGTTATATAGATGTGTGCTCATGTTGCTCTAGAAGATGGTGATTATCCATGTAGGTTTCAACGAATTTTGACTTGATGAATACCTATTGAGCACCTATCATGGTTAAATCAATCATGAGCATTCAGAGGTAGATGGTCTCTAAGGTAAAAAAATAATTAAATAAATAAAGACACTTAAGCCAGCACTAAGTAACCAAGGTTCCTTAGCCTGCAATAAGGCAACTGCTCTCAGTGGGAAAAGTGGCCACAAAGGGGGCGGGCTTCAGGCAAGCTGAGGGTCCGTCTAAAAGCTATCAAATTGTGTGGGGTAAGAGTGTGACTTGTGCAGGACAGGGAGCATCTGGTTAAATTAAACTTGGGGACCTCCCTGAAGAGCTTTCAGAGGAGGCTCGGGGCAATCGGCAAGCTGTGGGGTCAAGGAGAAGCAAACAAGGAGCCTGTCTTGGGACAGCACAGGCAGGGGAAGTCCTGGGGTTTGTAAATTACCAACCAGCTGAGGCTGCACTTCGGGAGTAAGTGGAATCTCTGTGGAGTGTTATTCACCTACCTGGGATCTGTCTAATGAATGTAAAGAAATTATGCCTGAAAAAATTGGAATCAGGGGACCCTGGGATTCTCGGGAGGAGCCTGGCAAAGTTCCCAACCCTACCCCTCCCAATAAGGCCCACTTTTCACCAGGGAGGACAAAGCAAGCCCGAAGGTAGAAGTTGTCTGGTATCTACAGAGCACCTGATAATAAGCTTTTGAGAAGTCAAGGGAGGGGCTCCCCCCAGATGCTGACTGAAAAGACCTGAGGGCAACAAGTCTTAAGCCAAGATCAACTTGTCAAGATGATAGGAGGAACAATGCTTCCCCCACCCAGAGCTAGCCCAGGGCTAGAGGGTTTAAGACTGAATCAATGCTCTACAGCTAAGGCTGGGAGAGTTAGTGTGGGTGGTAACCACATTAACCACAGGAGTCCCGAAAATAGCCATACATTTCAGTTGCCAAGGTGTTTTCACAAGCATTATTTGATCTAAAGCTTGCAGCAAGCCAGTGCGGTACAAAGACATGGCAATGATTATTCTCTCAATTTTTATAGATGCTGGGAGGTAGACTCAGGAGAGCTAAGGCACTTGCCCAAATTTTCACAGCTTGTGGTAACAATGTCACAGTCAAATCTGTTGAGGGTTTTCAATTGAGAAGGGTACATGTTTATGAGGTACATTGTGATATTTTTGCTTGCATACATTGCATGCTAATTAAATCAGCACATTTAGCATGACTATTATCTAGTACACTAATCATTTCTATCTGGCTAAATTATTCAAAAACCTCTCTTCTAGCTATTTTGGATAGGTAAATGCAATATTGCTTTTATAAAATTTTTTTAAAAATCTATTTATTTTAAAGGCAGAGAGGTAGAGGGAGAGACAGAGTTCTTTCATCCACTAGTTCACTTCCCAAATGCAGTAACAGCTAAGGAGTGGGCCAGGCAAAAGCCAGAAGCCAGGAACTCCACCTGGGTCTGCCATGTGGGTGTCAGGGGATCCATCCTCTGCTGCTTTCCCAGGTGCATTATCAGAGAGCTGGATCAGAAGTGGAGCTGCAGGAATTTGAACCAATGCCCAGATGGGATGTGGGTGTCATAGGCAGCTGCTTAAACCACGGTGCCACAAGGCTGGCCCCAATACTCAATACAATATTATTTAAAACAAAACAAACCCTATTTTATTAACCTGAAAAAACGGAGTTAGAAGGGCCAACACAATGGAAGGCTCAACTGACTAATTCTCTACCTCCAAGTGCTAGCATCCTATATGGGCACTAGTCAGTATCCCAGCTGCTCCACTTTCCATCTAGCTCCCTGCTTATGTACTGGGGGAGTGATCCAGCTCCTTGCTTGTGTCCTGGGAAAGTATCAGAGAATGGCCCAAAGCCTTGGGACCCTGCACCTCTGTGGGAGATCTGAAAGAAGTTGCTGGCTCCTGGCTTTGGATAGGCTCAGCTCTGGTGACTGTGGCAGTTTGCTGAGTGGAAAATCTTTGTCTCTCCTTCTCTCTGTAAATCTGGTGACCAATAAACATGAATCTTTAAAAATAAATAAATAAAAGGAAAACAGAATTAGAGAAGGCTTCCATCAGCTGGTTCACTTCCCAAATGGCTGGAGCTGAGCCAAGCCCAAGCGAAATCCAAGAGCCAAGAGCTTCTTTCAGGTCTCCCATGTGGATGTAGGTCCCAAGTACTTGGACTGACTGTCCTCTGTTGATTTCCCAGCACAAGCAGGGAGCTGTATCAGAAGCAGAACAATCATGACTCAAACTGACACCCATATGGGAAGCCAACACTGCAGGCACTGGCTTAACTTACTGTGCCACAGTGTCAGCTTCCCAGTACAATATTCTTAACCACAGTCACTTCACTGTGCAAAAGAACACCAGGACTTATTCTTCCTCTTTGTCACTTTGTACCCAATGACCAATCTCACCCTAGACTCCAAACCCACTGCTACTTTTACAAAAACATGAAATGATAGGAAACAATGTTTTCGGGAGAAGTGGGTCCAGCTGGACTCCGGATGGGATGAATGCAGATAAACTACTGACAGATAAGGATGTTAGAGTCAGGAAGAGCTAGATGCTTCTAGAGGACTGTGAGTCCAAAGGGCTTTTAAATGGACACAATTCGAAATTCAGAGTCTATGTCACAATGAATTAGGGTAGATGGTTTGAGGAACTTGCCCCTGAAGCAGAGGAATACTCTGGAGAAATGACTTTGTCTGCCCATTTGACTACAGATGCAGAGGAAAACAGCTCTGCTTCTGGATATAAATACAAAGTAGGATGAGGCATCAAGAAAGAATATAAGGGCCTGTGCTGTGACTCAACAGGCTAATCCTCTACTCTGAGGCACTTGCATCCCATATGGGAGCTGGTTCATGTCCCAGCTGCTCCACTTCCCTTCCAGCTCCCTGCTTATGGCCTGGGAAAGCAGTGGAGGATGTCCCAAGTCCTTGGGAACCTGCACCTATGTGGGAGACCTGGAAGAAACTCCTGGCTTCAGGTTGGCTCAGCTCTGGTCCAATGTGAGAGAATCAGCAGATGGATGATTTTTCTCTTTCTGTCTCTCCTTTTCTCTAGAATTTTGCATTTCAAACAAAAATAAGTAAATCTTGGAAGGAAGGAAGGAAGGAAGGAAGGAAGGAAGGAAGGAAGGAAGGAAGGAAGGAAGGAAGGAAGGAAGGAAAGGAAGGAAGGAAAAGAAAGAAAGAGAAAGAAAGAAAGAAAGGAAAAAAGGAAGAAAGAGAAAGAAAGAAAGAAAGAAAGAAAGAAAGAAAGAAAGAAAGAAAGAAAGAAAGAAAGAAAGAAAGAAAGAAAGAAAGAAAGAAAGAAAAAGAATTGGTTTACTTGGATGCCTGTGTTGACAAGAAATACATACTTTCCTTATCCAAAAACATCTGGAAAGCATCCATTATGTAGCAGATACAATGCTTGTCAGTGTAGGCTATACACCAGTGAATGACGCACTGTCTGTGACCTGCAGCAGAGCCTAGAGCCCAGTGGGCAATATGGAGAATAAATTGCTACAAAACAATGTGATAAATAACATGATAGGAATGAGACCTGAAGCCCAGGGGCAGGGAGGGAGCTGGGGAGGTTGTGTGTGCAGCTAGCCCATTGCACACTCTCCCTGACGTCATGTCTGCCCTGCCAGCTACAGCAGGTGGGGAGAGGTCATTGAAATGCGAGAAATGTGATGCTGCATGAAACATGACACTTGGTGGCATTAACCACATGAAGTGTGAGACTCAAGTCATAGTTTTCCAATCATTTAAAGCTGCCATTTGTAAAACACTGACCTAGAAATCATGAACCACAAGAAACCACGCACAGTGTTTCCTCCTTTCCCATTTCTTCACAGTTATGCTTCTAGAAAGGGAACTGTGCTATGAGAGGGGTGGTAAATTGAGCTTAAGTGTGCATGTTGTTGGCTAACATCACCTGGGCAAGAGCGTGACAGGAGTGCTTGTAGGGGAATGTCATGATTCCAGATTTGTGTCCTTTGCTCCCAGAGATAACAAAGGAGGAAAGTTTATCCAAATAGAGGTTCAGGCTAGTGTTCAGGGCCACCCTGGCTAAATTTTACCACAGAAGGAAGTGCTACTGAGGAAAAACTAAGAGAAAAACTGCTAACACTATGATAAGAAAAACTTTTATAAGCCACCTGATATTTAATGTTACAAGCATCTCTCAGATACTTTGTTTAAACCACATATCACCCATTATTTTAAACAATTATTTATTTATTTCAATGGCAGAGAGAGAGAGAGAGAGACTCCTATTGTTGGTTCACTCCTGAAATGGCTGCAAACAGCCAGGACTGGATCAGGCTGAAGCCAGGAGCCAGGAATTCAGGGTTTTGCAAATGGATGTCAGGATCTCAGGTACTTAGGCTGTCTTTTGCTATCTTCCCAGGCACCTTAGCAGGAAGCTGGATCAAAAGCAGAGCAGCCAGGAGGCCTCAAACTAATATTTTAATATGGGATACCAGCATTGCAAGCATTATGATGTTTGACCTGCACACAGAAATTAGTGGACTTCATATCTGAGTTTTAACAGATGGTGATTACTTTATTAAAATAGTATCTTCCTCCTCCTCAGAATAATAGCTATTATTTATTGAATGGCTATCATAGTAATAAACTATAAAGACAGCATCACAAATTTTTACCTACCAGTCACACAGAGATTTTGTTTTGTTCACCAACACATCTCCTACCCTTAGAATGATGATGATGAATCATCTACCCATAGTGAATGATCGACACACATTTGTTCAACCCTAAAACAGTCAAATTGAACCTTGGCGGATGAAGGGATTTATCTAAAATACCACAGTCAGTTCACTGTGGGCATCTTCATCTAGCTCTGTTTGATTCCAAATGACTTCTTTTCTTCACTATCTACCTGGCTGCTTTTTGAGAAATCGATTCTGAATTTACAGTTTAAACGAATACACAGTGAGTGACACCATCCACTAAGCAATCTGGACTCATTTTCTGGCTGTGGAAGACACTAAGCCAACTTTGCACTCCAACAGCCTCACTTGTAGTCATGCCTTCACTGTCTTCCTAATAAACATTGTGCATTCAGCTTAGAGTTCACACACATTTCTTATCTATACAAGGGTACCTCAAGAAGTTCCTGGAAACTAAAATTAAACAATAGGGTTATTTTGCTACAAAAAGTGTTGCAGTCCTTGTGTGATTTTTCTTTCCATGTTAGAAATATTTATTTATTTATTTATTTTAAAATCAGAGAGAAATCTTCCATCAACTGGTTCACCCTCTGGATGTACCAACACTTGGACCATCTTCCAGTGCTTTTCCCAGGTCATTAGCAGGGAGCTGGATCAGAAGTGAAGTAACCAGGACATGAACCAACGCTCATATGCGATATCAACATAACAGGCAGCAGCTTTACCCACAACACCACAATGCTGGTCCCCATACGTAGTTTTTCAGAACACACATTTCTCACTAACTTTCTGAAGCTCCCTCATACTTCAAAAACTCCCCATTAGACACAGATTGAGGAATTGATGTGGCTGGTGGGCAGGAGGATGGGGATGCCATTTTTGCTTAGCTTTTCTCTCCCGCGTGAGAGAACTGGTCAATGTTCTGATAATTCCTAAGAGTTGCACGGAGCCCCAAAGATCATCTAGCTGTACGTTCCCACTTAGTAGCTCAAGAATAACTCTTAAGAATTAGTAAACTCAGGCTAGCCCACAGGCATCCTTAAGGGAGTAGTTAAGAGGGGGCTGGGAATACACAGAGTATTAAGCAAGATGCTCCATCTTGACCAATAGTTTCCTAGATAGAAAGATAAATAATTCACCCTTTAAATATGTGAAATCTCATTTTAAGTCAAAATGTTTGCAATGTAATTTATCCTATAAAATACGCAAACAGAAAGTGGCAAATTGCTTAGGAAATATTTCCCTGAAGGAAGGATTTAAGTGAAAGTCTGAGAAATGAAATTGAGTTGGTGAGGTAAAGAGTGGGAGGAAAGGGGTGGTACCATGGCTCAATAGACTCATCTTCCACCTTCAAGCTCTGGCTGTAGGTTCATGTCTCAGCTGCTGAACATCTGATCCAGCTCCACTTTTGATCCCGCTAATGGTCGGAGAAAGCCGCAGAAGATGACCCAAGTCCTTGGGAAATTGCACCTGTGTGGGGAGCCCGAAAAAGCTCTTGGCTCCTGGTTTTGGATCAACCCAACTCTGGCCACAGTGGCCATTTGTGGAGTGAACCAGTGATGGAAGATCTTTCTCTTTGTCTTTCCTTCTCTATGGAAATCTGTCTTTTTAATGAAAATTTAAAAAGAAAAACAAATGTGGGACAAGAATGAGGTGAAAAATGGTGCATGTGGCATACAGTGGTTCTAAAGCAGGAGAAATATACGGAACATTGAGTGGGGCGTGAGAGTGGCAGGCCCACATGCACTGCACGACAGCTTTTGCAGCACCTCATTGGAGTCCATCTTTTCACACACCTCCTGCCTAAACACTGTGCCCCACATTCTTTTAGTCAAGATGAGGAAGTTGGGGGCAGACAGCTGGCATTTGCTTAAAGACTTTTCCGCATGCTTATTAAAACCATTCCTTGGTATAGATTAGAAACTGCTTGGTAGAAAAAGTAAACTCTGGTCATCTCATTTAGTAAAATATTAAAAATAATACCAGCTAATATTTGTGTGTGGCTGTCATGTCTCTTCAGCACCCTCTGAAATAGCTGCTGTTATTATCCTTACTTTACAAACAAAAAAACTGGGGACCAAAATTGGCCTAAACTTGCATAAAATGCACAAATGAATGAAGACCATCTGTGTTCAGCACCACACTTCCCCATGCAAGGGTTAGAAGAGAAAAGGGATTGTGGGTGCCATAAATTGCTAAATGCTATATATATATATAATATTTATATATTTAACACAATATATTTCTATATTATAATATATTTTATATTCTATATTTCTATATTATGCATGTTAGATATAATATATATAATTTATAAAGCATTCATATATATATGATTCATTTATTTTTATTGGAAAGTCAGATTTACCGAGAACAGGAAAAACAGAAAGATCTTTCATCCATTGATTCACTCCTCAAATAGCTACAATGGCTAAAACTGAGCTGATCCAAAGCCAGGAGCCAGATTTCCAGAGAGGAGAGACAGAGAGAGAAAGATCTTCCATCTGCTGGTTTGCTCCCAAAGTGACCATAATGGCCAGAAATGAGCCAACCAGAAGTTTCATCCAGGTCTCCCACATGGGTGAATGGTTCCCAAGGACTTGGTCCATCTGTGACTGCTTTCCTAGGCTATAAGCAGGAAGCTGGATGGGAAGTGGAGCAGCTGGGACACAAACTGGTGGTCACATGGGATGCCAGTGCTTATAGGCAGAGGATTAGGCAGTTAAACCATTGTGCCACTGCTCTGCTAGGTGTGTTTTAATCCCTGGGAGCTATTAGGCAAGTCCACTTCCACTCCCCTACCCTAGTTCCTAAAGAAGTAGTGGAAAACCAGCAAGAGTCACACTGTTGAAAGACTAGCCAAGCATTAAGACAGGACCTTTAAAGATGTTAGCTTTTTTGATCTTCACCATGACAGCCTATAGTGAAGAAATTCTCCCTGTTTTGTGGAGTCAAAAATTGCAGGTGAGGGCATGTCAGTCATTTACCTCATTGGTTAATGGTGGAGCTAGGACTGGAATCCAGGCATAAGCGATTCCAGATGTCTAGACCCATTCCACCAGAGTATGCCGATGCCTGCCTACTGTCCCTTTGTTCACTCCCCAGAGAGAGAATGTGCTCCAGGAAAGGTATGGAAATAGGGGAAAGCCCTGCTTTAACATTTAAAAAAATATTTATTTTTATTGCAAAGTCAGATATATAGAGAGGAGGAGAGGATCTTCCATCTGATGATTCCCTCCCCAGGTGATTGCAGCAGCCAGAGCTGAGCCAATCCAAAGCCAGGAGCTAGGAGCTCTTTCAGTTCTCCCACGCAGGTGCAGGGTTCCAAGGCTTTGGGCCGTCCTCGACTGCTTTCCCAGGCCACAAGCAGGGAGCTGGAAGGGAACCAGGGCTTCCGGGATTAGAACTGGCACCCATAAGAGATCCTGGCGCGTGCAAGGTGAGGACTTCTGCCACTAGACCACAGAGCGGGGTCCCCGTTTTTATATTTTAAAGGATAATTTACCAGGGACCAGAGACCCTAACTGCCTGCTGTCTGCTCTGACTCCTCACACTGGCAGGTAACTTTCCTATGCAAATTTTACAGGACAGTGACAAACAAAGCCAAAGAGAAGGTTGACCATGGCCTTCCAGGTGGGCCTGCCTTAAATCATAGCAGAATGGCATTGACCTGCTGCCTTCTCCCTGGAGTTCCTCAGTGAGGCAGTGAGCCAGAGAAGATAAATCACCACCTACTCACAGTCTTCTCCTCCTCCAACAGGGATAATAGCGCTCAGATACTCTGGCAACTACAGAAACAAAGAGGGCACCATATCAATCAAGAATTTATTTGCAAAAAGTAATGTCAGAGGGTGAACTTCCTTCAAATCCTACTAACACTCCACATTTAAGGTGCTGCTATGCTGGGGAGTTTGATTTTTCCTCCACCTTGCTTTTCAAGATTCAGCCCACACTTTTCAGAGACAAAGTCTAGGTGCCTATTCCTCAGCCTCCCCACCTCCTTTTGGTCTGTCCAACTTAGGACATTGCAACGAAAATCATCCTGAGTAAACCTGGACAGTCTAAGTCTTTCCAGAAACTGAAGCTGCTGAAGGAGAGAGGGTATTTGGTCAAGTGGGGCCATGCATAAATCATAAAGAGGCGAATCCAAGTTACTCAAACAGGACTATGGGAATGACTTGGGGAATCAACTCGCAGGCAGCTTTATTTTTCTACAGCAAATCTACTTCCAAAATGCTGGGGCCCACAGGACACCAGGAATAACTTGGCTTTCAAATGCTGGAGCAGGCCTTGGCCTTGGAGCCTAGTTCTGATGTTGTTTCCTGAATTCCCACATTGCTGTTTTCCACACATGGATCAGGCTTCAAGCTTCCTGTGTCTGGACTGTGTATGTGTGCCTGCAAGAGTGTGTGTGTGTGTGTGTGTGTGTGTGTGTGTATGTGCTTGGGAAGAGTGGAAGGGGATCCAAAAGGAAGAGCATTTAACTGTATGTAGGCTTGTATTACATATGCAGCCCTTTATTCCTTTCCTGTTAAGATGAAACTGCCGTGTCCTGTTCAGTTTGACTTATGCATGTACAGGGCTAATGTCCTTAGAAATAAACAAGAGGTTCACTTTAGGAGGTGTTTTCAATGCTTGTCTGATATACCTACAGAGTGTTTTTTTGGGAGGGGACTGGGGAGTTGTCACGGATAGAGACATAAGCCCTGAGGATTTGTTTTCCCCAGCATATGTACTTGCCTCTGCATTGTCTTTAATGCATTTGAATGATGCAGTTGTTCAAAAAGGGATTAAAGGAAGATGTGGTCAGTTCACACTCTCAGTCCCACTTGGTGGACTGGAAAAAAAATGCTATTTAGTACAAAGTATTAGGCTGGACACAAAGATTTGGTGGTTTTTCCTTAAGACAGACTCTAGCTAAAGATTAGAAAATCCTCCTTTATACTTTTCCTGTACTTGTGCAAACGTAGTCCATGCAAAAGACAGACTTTCAAAAATCAGTATGTTTACAAGTTGCCCAAATTTAAAAGCCAGATTTTGTTTTTTTTTTTTTTTAAACAAACAACAAAAAACAAAACAAAACAAAAGCCTGAACACCTGCCGTCTAGGGCTGGCATTTGGTACAGTGTTACAGTGTGCTTGGGATGCCCACATCACATTAGTGGTGTGTGTGGCTTGCGTCCTCGGTCTACTCTTAGTTCCAGTTTCCTGCTAATACACATCCTGGGATGCAGCAGGTGATGGCTTAAGTAGCTGGGTCCCTATCATCCACGTGGCAGACCTGGATTATGGTTCTGACCCCTGACTTCGTCCTGGCCCAGTCTCAGCTGTTAGGGACATTTCAGGAATGAACCAGTATATGAGAGATCTCTGTCTCACAAATGAATACATAACAAAATTTAAAAATATTTGACTTCTGACTTCTCTCAAAAGCCAGCAGTCCTGGATACACTGGCGTGCCCGGTCCTGTGGCGATGGGCAGGTCATTCCCTTCATGGGGGTCCTGTTTTCTTCCTGTTAGCCCCCATCCCTGGTGCGGACTCTTGATCCTACTAAACCTTAGGGCCATTCTATCTGTTTTATTATGGTCAAATATGCATAACAAAATTTGCCATTCCAACCATTTTCAGTGGCAATTCAGTGTCTTTAAATGCATTTGAAATTTTGTACAATTGTTACCACTATCCATCCCTACATCTTTTTTTTTTTTTTTAATCTTCCCAAACTGAAACTATGTACTGGCCAAATGCTCCTCCCTTCCCACCTCCGTTCCAGTCCTTGATCACCACTACTCTCCCAGGCTAGGTCCCACCTCTGAGTAGAATCACACATTTTTATTTTTGTGTCTGGATTCCTTCATTTTTCCCGATGTTTTCAAGCCCAGACATCTGATTTTTTAAATGAACTTTATTATTTTTTTATAAAGCACACACATTGATTTTTTTAAATTGCATTTCATTAGGAAAAAAAAAAGCACTTTTGGTTAAACAGGACAGGGAGAATCTTCAGTTCTGAGCTTAAAGTACCCCCGCCCCACCCCCACATTTTTACATGCAGGTTTTAGTGTGCAGTACTCAGGCGACCCGTGTCTTTACACAGGTGTTTTACTGCTAATGGTTAATGCTTCTGGTATCCCCCAGAGGGCTTTCCATATTTTATAGTCATGCTATGAAGACACAGGGATGCAATGAGGATTAGTTAAATGTGTGTGGCAGTTTGCTGTATAAACTAACTCTCTGGAACTAGTTTTCACTCCTTGCTGTTAACTTGCACAGCTTTTACTGTCAATACCATTCATTTAGCACTTAGCATATGCTTGCTAGTTGCTTTTTATGTGTATGTCTTTGAAGGCAGGAGCCAAGTCTTATACTTCTTTGTTTTCTCAGTCTTGTCCCTAATAGCAGCTCAATCAATGTTTGTTGATGTTGGCCTCTCCCGCCCGCGCCCCTCCTCCATTTTAAGTAGACTAGGCACTGCTGATCTTTAAATTCAAACTCAGTTTAAACAAACTCAAAGGTTTTTAGGGTACAAAAACACAGAGGAAGTCTTGCCAGGCAGGGGGCAAGGATCACCTAAAGGCTTGGAAGACCTGGGGGAAGCAGGGGGACCCAGAACTTTGCACTGGCTAAGAAGTAACAAAGACTGGTTAAGGTAAGAAGTAACAAAGACTCAGTATGAACTTCAGAGTTCTGCTGACTCTGCCCCATTAAGATACAAATTTGGGGAGGACCCAGGGTGGTTTCTGAAAAGGAATTGTTAAAGTTAGGGGTTTTAGGGTCCAGTGCCTTGGCTGCATAAGCTAATCCTTCACCCAGAAACACAGGTGTTGCATGTAGGCATCTGTTTGTGTCCCAGCTGCTCTATTTCTGATCCAACTCCCTGCTTATGGCCTGGGAAAGCTGCCGGGGATGAGTCAAGTCCTTGGGACCCTGTAACCATGTGGGAGACCTGGAAGAAGCTCTTGGCTCTTGGATTTGGATCATCTCAGCTCCAGTCATTGCTGTCATTTGGGGAGTGGTGAACTAATAGATGAAGATCTTTCTCTCTGCCTCTCTTCTCTCTGTAAATCTGCCTTTCAAATTAAAAATAATCTTTAGAAAAAGTGTTCCAGGGCTTTCCATTGCATGTAGGCTTTGGATGTGGTGAAGATAACGCTAGAAAAGTTGCCTTGATGGTAACTTTAAATCAGGGGGAAGACATATCAGGGGTCTTTTGAAAGTTCACAGAAAATGTATATTATAAAGGAATATGGGGTAGGCATGGTGGCACAGGAACTGAAGCATAAATGTGTATGCAAATGATGATGTATTGTGAAAGTTACACATGATCCTAAAGAAAAAGACTATAGAAATGGATGATAGAAAGGGTGTTTCCACTATTCTCAGTAATGTTTTAGTTTGATTAGGTGCATATTCCATTTTAACTGCATTGTTAATTTTATGAGTGTCTTATTGCTAATGTGATAAGTAGTAGTTCTCCAGCATCTTCTCATCCTATCTGACTCTCCTGTCCTCACCTCCAATCATCCTGAAACAATGTTGCCTCCAAGACCAGATGTCTCCATTTCTTTGTAACACTCAGACTCACCTTCCTCAGGAGATCTCATGGGGAGAACTTCAACTTCCACATATAAGGCATCTATCCGATCAAGAATCCATTCTGCCCACGCTCTTTCTTCTGGATCTTTCAGCAGTTCTTAGCAGATCACATGGTACACTCTATGACATGCCTCCCACCTAACCACTCTTCCTGTACCCAGAGTGTATTCTTAGATCCTGTTCACCGTGCCATAGTGTTTCCTTTAAACCCAATTGCTTCTGCAGGCCTTGGTCCATGGCCACTGGAAAGGCTTGAATTGGTTGTCCCTCTCTAATTACCATGAGATCATGATAATAGCTCAGTGTTGTCAGGACCTTTGCATGTAGGTCTGCTTCCTCCTTGAAAGGTTTTCTAGGAAATATGAATCTGTAGAGAATGGTGGTTTCCATGGTAAATGTTCCCTCATATTTGTTTTCTCAAGTTCACTTCAGAAATACACAGCGTGATTTCCTTTTTCAGCACTAGCACCACAATAGATTTAGGTTGTGGCACAACTGCAGAAATGTTTAAAAAAGAAATCTCACCCACCCTGGCTAGAAAAGGGGTAATTTATTATTCTAACTGCAGGGAGCCAGCTCCGTCATATCCACCCCCGAAGCTGTAGGAGAAGAATTGACGTTTTAAAACGAAGCTACAAAGCCTACACAATCACGGATGTAAATGCTTAAACAGATAAGCAGAATGTTTGATTAACAAACACATGGGAAGCACTTCAGCATGTGTCACGCACGAGGATGAACACACACGTGTGTGGAGGGCTTTGTGGGTTAAGAGTCTTGATACACATTTCATTGCACAGGACTGGTCTAAAGAGCCTTTATTTCCAGATAGGAAAAGGAGGGCTGAGAAGTTAAGCCACTTAAAAGTCGCAGACTAGCTTCACGAAGTGCCAGTCCCGCTCTCCGGTCCTCCCCCTCCCCACGCCGATGAATTCTGGGTCTCTAGGACTCCAAATTCTGCATTTCCATTACCCCTATGCTGCTTCTCAGTGCTTGCCTTTTTCCCAGGCGTAAAATGGTAGATTTTTCATGTCCCCGGATGGCGTTCTCAACCCTCCGTGTTTTTAAACGATATCATTTTTTTTTCATAGCCAGGTAATGGGAACAGCACACTGACACCGCAGGTACTTTTCTCTCCTCCTGGTTGAAAAAAGGAAGAAAAGTTACCTACTCCCAGTGGCCTGGAGTGTGCCATAACATAAAGGTGAACCAGAGCCGGCAGACACACTGTCGCACCCTTTTACCAGACTGAGAAATCAAGCTTCTCATCTTTCTCTTCCCAGCAGCAGCTGCGAGAGAACATAGAACTAGACAATAGCCTCTTGTTTTCGTTTTATGAATTTTGAGGGCGGGGCGGGACAAAAAGATGGGACTGACAACCTAACGGACCAATCGCAAGCAAACCCTAAACTTCGGAGTAGCCAAAGGGTAGCCGTAAAATAATGATGGGCGGAACTTAGCGCTCCAGGGTTCGCTCCGGCTGCTCAGCACCGCGCAGGGAGCCCACCCAAGGGGCGGCGCCTCCTTAGGGCCCCGCTCACGCCCCCTCTCGCCGGCCAAGTGCACCAAGGGGGAGGGGGAGAGCGAGCGAAGGAAGAAAGGAGGGTGTCTTCCCTGATCTGTGGCCTGGGGAGGGGGGGTGAGGGAGCAGGGGTGCTGTGGCTAATAGGAAACAAGGGGGAAAGGGAGACGGAGGATCTGTGGCCCTCCTTCCTGCTTTATTTTACCCGGGCTTCAGTGGAAGTAGCTTTCCAGCATTTCTATTATTTGTTTTTCTTTCTCCCGCAGTAGGGCGGGGAGCTGCCCTGGGTCTCCCACGCGATTCTGCTGAGCTATGGCCACAGAGTATTAGTGGCCGTCTTGGCGCAACCGTCTCCCTCCTCCCCGCCGGTCGCTGCGTGGGCTGTCCCGGGTTGCCATAACCGAGGCTCTCCCCGGCCAGTGGGAGGAAGGGCGAGAGCGAGGGTCCTCCGATTGCCTGCCCCCTGCCCAGCGGCCTTGCTCCTGGACCCCGCTGTTCGATTGTTTGAAACTTCCCAGCTCCTCCGTTCCCCCTTCCCCACCCCGGGGCGCCAGTCTTCCGCGCTCGGCCCCCTGGCCTCAGGGTCCGGCTGGCTCCCGCCCTTCTTTCCCCGCCCTTTACTCCGCCCCGCTTCCCGACCCGCCCCCGGCTCCTGGGCGGTCCTAGCCGCTCACCGCAAGAAGAAAAGCCGCACAGTCCTGCCCCTGCTCTGCCTCCCATCCTCTGCTCAGGAGCTGCCTTCAGCGCAGTCACGCCCCTTCCTTCCGAGGAGCTTTCTGGCTGCCTGAACTGGTAGACCCCCTGAATTACTTCTCCATCTCCCCTCTTTCGCCTCCTCTTAGTTCTCTTCGCTTCTCCCCCGCTACCACTACCACCTCCAGTCTGTCTCGCCTCTCACCATCCGCTGCTCCACCCTCCGGCCCGGTATCCTGCCTGTCCACTGCCACCAAGGAGAGCCCGGACGGAGCAGCGAAGAGGGGAGCAGCCGGGGTTTGGGGTCCTCCCCCTGCCCATCCCTGGCCTCCGGCCCAGGACCAAAGCCACTAGAACGAGCAGAGAGTCGTCACCTTGTCTTCGTTGCCTTCGGGGGTAGGAGACGCATGGTTACTTTTCGCGGGGATCTGGGGGCAGGAATCCATAGTGGCATGAACTTGGTCGTGCCCTCGGCATGAGTGAGTCAATTTAGCTGCGTGTGGGGATGCTCATGTGTTCCATTTTACAACTGGCCATGAGTTTTTTTGGGGATGTGCAAGTGAGTGAAATTGATTAAAGACTATGCACTTGTTTCCCGTTGTACTTTGACTAGGAGATGCTAGTGGGTACCACAACTTGGTGGTGCTTTCATTTGCTTAACTCCTGGGGTCCTGGTAGGTCTCTATGCAATTCATCACGGTAGAAACTAAAGACCCAGGGAAGCTGAAGTCTACTTTTAGCCCAGCTTGAATGTCCGCTCTTATCTCTTAACTGGTTAGGCTTCTCTTTTAAGTGCTTTGGCTTGGGGTGGGTGCTTTCACTCCCTGAGCCCGAGGGCACGTTTTCTTGAAGTTTTAAAGTGTAGACGTGATTTACATTGCAACGCTGTTTTGTGTGTGTGTGTGTGTGTGTGTGTGTGTGTGTGTGGTGGGAGTGGCACCTATCCCTAAGTACTGTATAATATGCGTAGAGGTTGGAAAGTAGTTTTGTGAGTGGGGCAGGAATTGGAGGGCCTGCATCTGGAGTCCTGTAAATAGGTACTTCTGCAGTAGGATGTACTTCGTAGACGTAAGAATATAATGAGCAGAAAAAAATGAGAGGGAAAAGCAAATTTTTATAGACTGAGCCATCCCTTGTAAATTGCCACTAATAACCATATAATAATTTACACACGGCGCTAAATACTAAGTAATGAGAGGAAAGGGAACATTGGTTTAAGAGAGCATTTCCGATCCTTAGCTTTCTCTGACAACTGGCGGAGTTTAATTTAGTTGCCACCACTCTTCGCCATGGAGCGGGGATGTTGAGGGGCAGTTAAAACTTTTATGAAGATAACCTTCTTACATTCAGAGAGGAAGATAATTAGTCACCAGAATCTTCAGTGATGAAGGGCTGGGGGTTTTGAAGACTCCTTGAGCTAGGCTTTGGGAAAGGTTGTTTCTGAGGCCAGCCTTTGTGAAGCTTTCCCAGTTAGACCTTTCAGCACCCTCATTTAGTAACTAAGAATAGTTTGAAATGCCAACTTGGAGCTGGGATAAATTTTCACCCATCTTCCACCTATCTTCAGTTGGACCAGGGTATCTAGTTTACAAAGAAGGATGGCACTTCAAGATCCCCAACATGTGGCTTGTTTGGGAACGAAATGCTTATATTTTTAAATAATTTCTTTGGTTTTAATGGAATGAAGGAAAAGCGGAAGGCAGAGGAGGAACGTTACACAGCGATGATTTTTAAAGACTCTGTTGGGTTTCAGATCAGCTGGGAGGGAAGAGCTGACTTAACCAAACTACATTTTCTAACTGGCCTAGGACATATGAGTGGCCAGGTGGTTGTAGAGGAGTTGTATCTATTTACAGATCATAACTCAGGTCCCAGCTATTCTGTATGAGTTTATCCAGTGTCATTTACAGACACTTTCTGGCACTACATCGTCCTTAATTCTTCGGGAAAGTTTGTGGCTCTGTAAAATTCAAAGTGCATTTTACTGACTTGAGAATCTAGATGTGAAGTCAACTTCTGACCACCCGTCTATGTAGAACAACTTTTACATGAAAGTTATAGATCTATTCAACCTTTTGAAAAAGATATTTTCAAAAGTGAACTCCCTAAAATTCTTATCCAATCCTGTATTGGGTTTTGAAATTAAAATTTCATGTCTGGTTTATGAAGTAGGGTTTATTAGGCAAATGACTAACTAGGGCATTCTGTGGAGAGGCTTTCTCTGAAGTTTTGTAAGAAACGGACCAGACTCTTTGCAGAAGGCAGAGGGCTCGATACTACCATGACTTTGAGATCCCATTGAGTGCCAGAATTCTAAATGGGTACATCTGCTTCTGGGCCTCTCCTAAGAGCCCTCTCCCAGGGCCTGTGCCTTATTTAAAAGGGTGTCTTTGTAATTAAGCAGCCCCTTTTCCTCCTTTTCCCTTTGATCCCGCTTTTTAAGCCCCCCCCCTTTTTTTTTCCATTTGCAAACTACAGGAGTTTCTCACACTCTCCTGCTCCCCATCTTCCCACTGTGCCTTTTCCTTTACCCCAGAAAAATTCCCTGAAGGTCTCAGGATGGTTCACAGTTGTTTTGTTTTGTTGTGATTTGTTTGGGGTAGGGAGGGTGGAATGGGGGGGTTGGTTGTTACCAATGAAGAGGAGTAGAGGATATGTTCCCTCTTGAGAAATGCTTGTGACCAGGTAGCCTCCGCCATGGAGACTGAGCGTTTGGAATGCATGAGAACTGTCTGTTCTTTGGGACTGTCTGGTAGAAATTGTCCTTTGCACCCATTAAGCCCAGCTTAAACCTCCCGAAAGGGTGGAGAGAGGTGTGTGTGGTCGAGGCCAGGCCTTTTAGGACAGTAAATGGGTAAATGTTTCCAAATCTGCTATTACATCACTTCTTTCTTCCATGAATTCAGTGGGTTTAGAGAACTGCTTGACAAGTTAATTAGCTGGGGACTAAACCAATTTGTTTAGAATTGTGATCCATTGATTTCCTGTCCCCAGGAATTTTGGTTGGTGTTTTACTCTGATGTGTTGTCTTTTTTTTTTTTTTTTCTGGACTTTGGTCCAAAATCCAGGGTTTTATACCCAAGTCAAAGGTTAGAATTTGATTCCAGGAGCTAAGGGGATGTTAAGCAGACTGACCAGACTGCATCACTCTCCTGCATGGTGGGTTTCTAACCCTTCTTAACCCAGAAAAAGGAGAGAAATTGCCCCTTCCACACATAACACACATGCGGTCTGAAGATTAGTAAAAAGAGAGAGAGAGAGAGAGACCCATAACAGGTTTCTTTAAAGGAACTAGCTTTAACTATAATTTGATATATAAAAATTTGCTATACTTGGACTTAAAGGAATAAATTAGAATTTGTTTGAATTAATATTTTTTGAAGAAGGAGAGAGCAGTTTTGTCTTTGACAACTCCTTGTTATATGACATGAACATAATGGTCTAAGTCATTCTGATTTGTCTGGGTTGGTGCTATGCCTCAATTGGCTAATCCTTCACCTCTAAGTGCCATATGGGCAGCGGTTCATTTCCTGGCGGCCCCACTTCCCATCCAGCCCCTGGCTTGTGGCTTGGGAAAGCAGCAGAGAATGGTCCAAGGCCTTGGAACCCTGCAGCTGTGCCTGAGACTTGGAGGGGGCTCCTGGTTTCTGGTTTCGGATTACCTCAGCTCTGGCCATTGCCTTAATTTGGGGAATCAACCAGCGGATGCAAGATCTTTTCTCTGCCTCTCCTCCTCTCTGTAAACCTGGCTTTCCAATAAAAATAAATAAATCTTTGAAAAAAAATTCACTCTGGTTTGTCACAATGATGGGCACATTAGCCCCACTACAAATTGCTTGTAGAAGGTAGCTAGTATTACTTTCTGGATAAATCAAACATAATCAATTTTGAATATATCTAATGGTGAGACTCTCTTACAGGTAAAATATTTATTTCCAGTTGTTGTATGACTAAACCTAGGGTGCAGAAAAGTTAATAATGGTAGTGGATGCCATCTTTAATCTAACATTCTCTGATAAGCTTATGGCAAGCCTGTTGACTGAGAGGAACCTGGGACTCCAGACCTGATTCTGACTCATTTTACCACCAGTGGCAAGTGATCACACTGTATGTAAATTGTGGGGGTTGAAAAGGGTGATTTTGAGACAGTTCTCAGAAATGTATGATTCTTCTTAGGCGCATGAATGATCATTAGCAGAATGAGGAGCCATACTCTTTAGGAATACAATTGTGTAATGATTGTGTCTAAAATAGGCTTGACATGTATCCACATGAATGCATCTTGAATTGTATTTCTAAGAATATCCCACTGAAATACTATGAGCCTGTCCAAAAACTTCATCAAGAAGCCCCAAACCCTAACAGATCTCCTTTCATGATTCCTAGTACCTTTCCAGTCCTTTGTTCCCATACTAACCTGGAATTTACATAGTCGTGGTTGTAAGAGTATACAATATCATATTTAAATAAGAACTCAACCAAGGCTTTACTTTCTAAACCACTGTACGGGAATGAATTCAGAGCCTAAGGACTATGAAGCATCCCCTACGTTTTGCTCCTTGAATGGGGAGACAGACTTCATCAACAATCCCTGAGCACTTTCTGTGATTTAAGGATTGTTGGTATATTTGTCCAGCAAGGATATTAATTCCATTCTTTTGAGCTCCTGTTATTCTCCACCCCTACCCCCATTGTTTTTAAGAAAAAAAAAAAAACTAGAGCCAACTGTTTATCTAAATCATTTGCAGTGTTTCTTAAGTCATTGTGGCATGATAACCCATCAATTGCTTGCCAGCGTGTATGGAGTGCAGAACAGAAAGGAGATGCAGAGAGGCACAGATGTGCTTGTTTCATAGCTTTGAAAATAATGTCTAAATTAGCCTAAAACATAGTAAGGGAACTTAGAATTTCAGATAATAAAAGCCATGTAGTTATTGTGGGATAGTCCACATGCAACAGCCTTCCTTTGAGGCCTTCATCATGTAGTAACAAAAGCTCTGCTCCGTAGCTCCTTCAGTTTTCTTGAATAGTGAAGGTATAGTACACAAGAATGTGCAAAATACCAAGTGAAATACTACAACCTTTTTTAAAGATCTTGCGTAGGCATAGGGAAAATACTGATGGAGCTCACTGCTAATATCTCTTTATTAAAATTTGATTAAATTGTCTACGTTTTTGAAAATTTTGATAATATTTTTTCCACTTATATAAAGTGAGTAGATTTCCCATGTGTATGGTACAGATTTAGAAACAGAGAGGGTCTTCCCTGTGTCCCCATCTACTATGCTTCTCCCGATTTATTCCAATTCTGCAGACGTTTCTAAAGGCAATTCTTGGAAAAGCCTACTTTTTAAAAACTCTCTAGGCTTGCCTTCACTTTGGTGAAGTCACTTTCACTTTTCCTCCAACTCCATGAAATGTCATTAGACAGTGTGACTCGAGGCGAGGAGCTGAATTTCTCTGCCCAACCCCTTTCTGATTTGCCATGTGACCAAGGGTAAGTGAATTAGCTCCTCTAAGCTTCGGTTACCCTTCTGGGAAGCAGGGATATTAATACTTCACAGAGGTGTTTAGGTATGCTTCATATTGGGCACATGCTTTGTGATCATTGGATGAAAGGTTTTTGTATGATAGCAAAGCAGACTTATTATAGGGTCCTGAGAAGGTGTTCACTTCTGATGAGCTTTGGTCTCTTAGAACGTACAATGCCCTTTGGTGCCCCATTGCCTTACTGACTATAATTAAGATTGACCCAACATTTGAGCCCAGTGCAGTAGCCTAGCGGTTTTAGTCCTTGCCTTGCACATGCTGGGATTGCATATGGGCACTGGTTCTAATCCCAGCGGCCCCGCTTCCCATCCAGCTCCTTGCCTGTGGCCTAGGAGAGCAGTAGAGGATGACCCAAACCCTTGGAACCCTGCACCCATGTGGGAGACCCAGAGGAGGCTCTGGGTTCCTGGCTTTGGATCTGCTCAGCTCTGGCTGTTGCAGCCGCCTAGGGAGTGAATCATCAGACGGAAGATCTTGCTCTCTGTCTCTCTTCTGTATATCTGACTTTTCCAATAAAATAAAATAAATCTTAAAAAAAAAAGATTGACTGAACATTTATATTACTGGCCTTTTTAATATTTTGAAAACAAATTCATATCATGTGATAAATTGAATCCTTGTTAGAGGATTCTAGCATCTGTCAGGGTGAAGAAAAATAGCTTCAAAAAGAGACATTAGTTGAACCATCCCACAGAACTCAGTGCGTTTGTCAAAGTTCCTCGAAAATATTAAATAGTGAAGCAAATTTCTCTCCCTCCCTCTTCCACTGTGTGTGTGTGTGTGAGTGTGTGTTGAGGAAGAAAATTTTGAGTAATATTTGTGTGTGACACATACTGATGATAGCCAGTAACTGAAACCCAACCAATGTAGTGTTTTTGCACAGCTGTTTTTTATTAATGATAGAATATTTATGCTTGCTGTACAATTCGTGGCTCATTTCCATGTGTATGTCAGAACTTAAATACCCCCCAAAGCAACATTAAGATAACATTAAATATCAATGTGGCCAAGCTAGAAAAGGTGGGTTTGGGCAGGGGGCAGGGGGCGGGGCGTCTTCTTACTCATATTGGTGTGGTGTCAGATCACAATAACTGCCTGCCCCCAGGTTTCAGCGGTGATGCTGCTCTTGTTCTTTCCCTTCTATGTCGCATAGCAAACTTCACATTTTGATCCTTTTGATATGAACAAATGACCTGCCCCCCTCTTTATAATGCAGATGAAACTGATGTATGTGTTTTTTAAGAGCATATTTTCCCTGCACATGCTTCTCATTATCCTAGAGGCCTGGACTCAATCAGTAAAGGAGCAGAGAAACCACATAATTGAAAGGAGAATGACGGTGGTGCATACTTGGAATATTTGTGGGAAGGGGATTGCTGACATCAGAAAATGTAGTGGCCTGAGTGCTAACAGCATTGAAGAGAAATCAGCATTCCGTGTTTCTGTGCATTGAGAATCATTTTTAAGGGGATAAAAATATGGGCCAGGTTTGACATCCTTTTATGAAGTTGCCCTGGAAACTTTGATGAAGGTTGTTATAGAAGAATTCAATTAAAACCTTCCTCATTAGGAAGCTAATTAGTACATCCCTTACTCATTTTGGTGTTTTCAAGGGGCACGGATTTGTATTGAATTAGTGGCATTTTTTCCATGTGATAGAAAACTAAGATAAAATTATTTAGATTGCCTATTTTGGGAGAAATCTAATTTCCTCTTTATTACATTAGATTTTGAGTACCAATTTTTGTTTTGTTTATATAGCGTGATCACGTTTTGGTTTCGTAACCAGTTTTACTTTCTGGATCACAGACTGTAAAACAAAGCATATTAATTTAAGTTTCCCATATGAATTGGAGAAATGCAATGAGTCATAATAAATCATTTCATTAAGGTCGTATTTGATTTTATTTCCTTCTACAATTAGTTTCTCATCTCGTATATATGTGTGTGTCAGAGAGAGAGAGAGAGAGAGATTGATTGAGGGAGGAAAATTGTTTCTTAAAAAGCAGCAATTTTTGGAGCTAAGAAAATACTGATGACCTTCTTTACCCCCAAGAACATTTTGCCTGCCTAAGGCTGCCAGTTAGGCTTCCGTTAGGCAGGGGAATCTGATGAATTTTCAGACCTGACACTTTTAGGCCACCATTTGATGCAGAAAGCTGCACTGGAAACATTGGTGTACATACCTAGCAGGTTCTTTTTGTAGTCCTCCATAATTTGGGGGGGTGGATGACTTCTTGCTCTGGAGTTTTCAGTGCTATGTGCAATAGAATACATGCTTTACAAGTAAATAGATGATACAGGTCTTCTGTGGAACCCCTTTGGAGCAGACAACCATTCTGTAAATATGTTCCTTGTTGCTATTCCCACACTCGTTTGTGTGAGTGGGAAGGTTAGCTGCGTTAGGTGATCAGTGGTTTAACTGATCTCGCCCTTAGTCCTTCTTGAGAAGGCAGGGCCCGGATTCAGTGTTGCAGTGGCAGCTGGATCAAGACAGGTTCCCTGCTCTTGCAAGTCAGCAGCAGGAGGAGGGGTTACCTTCCTCCTTGGGAGAGTGACTCAGGCCCTTCGGTATGAAGATATGAAACGCTGGCTCCCGTCCATGCACCTGCTGGATGCCACACCTACAGTCAGCACCTGAGCCCTACTCAGGCACACAAACCGGACCGAAGACAGATGGGACTTGCCTTCCAGAGGGGTACAGCCAAACAAGGAACTCCCGGCGATGTTAACAAAGTCCCACTGGGAATTACCTTTAACCATCTGTTGCAGCGTGGGCATGGGGAAATGTCTTAGATATGTCCTTGTAGGTGTAGTGTGCTCTCTTCAACAGATTGTTGGGAGTTCTCAGGGTGTTTACTTTCCTCCTGAATTTTTCTTGAGAACTGACCTCTTATAAACTGGACAGGCAGCTCTGTAGAGGGTTTTGTCTTATAACTGAGTACAGGCAGGAAGTCACAAGACCTGAGTCTTGATTCCGGCTGTTCTGGTGAGCAACAGGGAAACTCTGGTCAAATTGGTTTTCATTAACTATCTATTCTGGACTTGAACTTTTCCAGCTAGAAAATGGAATTAATCACTTATTTTAGTATAATGTGCTGCCGAAGCGATCACTAAAATGGAATTAATCACATCTGCCTTTATTTCCGTACAGAGTGGCTGAGAGGAAAACAGAAGTGAAAGAGCTTTTGACTTCATAGAAGAAAGACTGAGAAACTAAAGGTAAAAGTATTATTGCTACTGTTCCATGCCTTTTTTTCCCTTTTCTTCTTCTGCTGCTGCACTAGCAAAATCTTCTGGGATTTTTATTCAAAAATTATTAAGCACATTTTAATGTGTTAATGTTTTCAGTGTTGAGATGGATATAATAGCACTTCAAGAAGTTCATGACCATTGTTTTGGTGCAAACATTTTGAAATTCATGCATCTTTTCATGGTACCCATTTTCTGCTTTCCATCACAAACTTTTTTCTTTTTAAGATTTATTTATTTTTATTGGAAAGGCAGATTTACAGAAAGAAATATCTTCTATCTGCTGGTTCACTCACCAAGTGGCTGGAACTGAGCCAATCTGAATCCAGGAGACAGGAGCTTCTTCTGGGTCTCCCATGCAGGTGCAGGGTCCCAAGGCTTTGGCCCATCCTTTACTTCTTTCTCAGGCTACAAACAGGGAGTTGAATGGGAAGTGGATCAACTGGGACACAAACCTGCACCCATATGGAATCCCGGCGCATACAAGGCAAGAATTTTAGCCACTAGGCTACTGTGCTGGGCCCAACTTTTTTGCTTTTAGAGGGGATGAGGGGGAAGAGAAAGAGGGAAGAGAGAGATGGGGAAGGGGAGGGAGGGAGCAAAGGAAGGAAGGAGGAGGAGAAAGAGAGAGAGAGACAGATGAGAATCTTCTATCCATTGATGATTCACTTCCCAAATGACTGCAACAGCTGGGACTTGGCCAGGCCAAACCAGGAACCTTCATGTGAGTCTGTCATGTGGGTGCCAAGGATCCAGGTATTTTAACTATTTTGTACTGCCTTCCCAGGCACTTTAGTAAGGAGTTGGATGGAAAGTTGGGCTGCTGGGACTTCAGCTGGCACCTTTAGGGGCTGTCTGCATCGCAGGTAAAATACCTGCTATACCACAATACTGGTTCCCACCACCACCACCATTTTCAAATGCCTTCTTGTGTACTTCAAAATCACAAACACAGCTCAGTCCTGTAAGAGCTCATAATGTAACAACTTCTATTTCCATTTTTTTTTTTGCTCAATCCATTTTTCCTCTCCGTGTTGTAGACTTCCATCCTTGGAAAAGTATATTCCCAAGTCTAGATTCAAAGTGTATGGTGGGGGAAGCCATGGAGTAAAATATACATTTTAAGGATGTATTTATTTTTATTGAAAGACAAATTTACAGAGAGGACACACACACACACACACACACTCACACACACACACAGAGATCTACCACCTCCTGGTTCACTCCCCAAGTGACTGAACTGGTCCAAAACCAGGACCCTGGAGCTTCTTCTTGGTCTGCCACATGGGTGCAGGGACCCCAGGAATTGGACCGTAGTCCACTGCTTTCCTAGGCACATTAGCAAGGAGATGGATTGGAAATGATGCGGCTGGGACTCACACCGGCTTCCATATGGGATTCTGGCACCACAGTCAGAGAGACTTAGCGTATTTTGCCACATTGCTAGTCACAACAATTTTTTTTTCTCACTCTTACATTTGAAAAGTGCCTGATCCTTGATACTTTTTTCCCCAGGGTATTGGTCCTTACTTTGTCCCTTGCTTCTGTTTTTATGGACCAGCCAATTCTTAAGACATTAGCTGTCATCTCTTTGCTAGTGATTCCAAAATATATGAGGTATAATCAGCCTCTGTGTGTGCTTTTCATTTGCTGGTCTGCTCCCCCAAAGCCCACCATGGTTAGGGCTGTCCTGAGCCAAAGCCCAAAACTGGGAACTCAAGTCAGGTCTCTCACTCACATGGCTGGTACTTTGCCATCACTGCTACCTTCCCAGGTCTGTAGAGAAGAAAGCTGGGGTCAGAAGCCAGGGCTGGAAATTAGTCTGTGGCATATTGACCTGGGACACAGGAATCCTAACAGCCATGCTAAGCATTAGGGCAAATGTGTATGCCTCAAGCTATTTTTGACGTCAAGATGGTCACAAATTTCTTTGTTATCTTCTCAACACAAAAGTGTTTGTTTATTTTTCTGGTTTTCCTCTGGGGTGCCAGAGTCTTTGTAAGGAGTTCTGTGTTGTCAGAGATGTCTGCTCCTATCTTGGTTTTTCCAGTGGGTTGTAGCTCTCCTGCTTGACTGGAAGTTCCTTAGGGACTGGATTTCCACTTTGGTTTTATTTTTTGCCTCACAGTCTGCCCAGCACAGTATCTAGTTCCAGTAAACATTCAGTAAACGTGTGTGAGAGATATACTATGGTCAGTTGTGTCCTTGAGGTACGTAGAAAGTCCAGTACTATCACAGAGAAGAGAGAATTTTTTACAACATGTATTGGGGGCAGTGGCCAGCATGATAGCTCAACTGGCTAATCTTCTACCTGCAAGTGCTGACATCACATATGGCCACCAGTTTGTGTCCCTGCTGCACCACTTCTCATCCAGCTCTCTGCTTATGGCCTTGGAAAGCAGTAGAAGATGGTGCAATGCTTTGGGATCCTGCAATCCATGTGGGAGACCTGGAAGAAACTCCTGGCTCCTGGCTTTGGAATAGCTCAACTCTAGCCATTGTGACCATTTGGGGAGTGAGCCAGCAGATGAAAGATCTTTCTCTCTGTGTCTTCTTCTTTCTGTAAATCTGCTTTTCCAATAAAAATAAATACATATTTTAAAGAAAAAGAATAGGGGGCAGAGGGAAAATGGGTAATGGTTCCACAAAAGCCTTCAAAGAGAAGGTGGAAAGTAAAGCTTTCTTTTTCTGGGGAGTTCTGGAAAAGAAGGTGAGGAAGGGTAATTCAAAGAGTTCTTGGAAAAATGGAATAAAAAAACAAGTTTATTTTGGTGCAAATTTTAATGAAAACCCATTCTTACGAGGGGTTTTCAAAAAGTTCTTGGACAGTAGACATTGAGAGCTGGGTAACAGGCTGGATGGAGTTCCTCACATTCCATGTTATAATGACTAAGTTCAAGGCTGCCTCTACTCTTCATCCCAGCTTCCTGCTAATGTATACCCCAGGAGATAGCAGCTGTTGGCTCAAAATATGTGGGTCCCTGCTACTTGCAGGAGAGACCGGGACTGAGTTCCTGGCATCTGGCTCCAGCCTGGCTCAACCCGACCTGCTGGGGAAATTTTGGAGGTGAACTGACAGATGGAAGATTTGTATGTCCATCTGTCTGTCTCTGCCTTTCAAATGAATAATAAATAAATGTGTTAAAACATTTTTCTCTAAGTTATGTATAGATTTTAAAAACTTTCAGTAAAATAGACTTTTAACTCTTTTCCTGCCAACCTTTTGAAGTACCCTTGTTTCTCATGTTTGCTCTGTCCAAACTGGACATCTCTGGCCTGTAACAACCCCTAACTTTGGCATAAATTACTTATACTCAGGTCTACACATAAGCCTGTCTATAACGCATTGACCGGTTAAGGCCGATGGCACCTAGTCATAATATTAAACAGGGCTAACCTTAAATGTGTCCACTGAACAGAGGTGAAAAAGAAAGTTACACACACGTGCTTCTTGGTCACGTATGCATGCTTGATTGTATACAGCAAAATGTCCTTAAGGTTATATGGCTGATTGGGATCTGGAAACGAATGTGTTCAGTCGTCAGAAGGAAGCACATCAGGTCACTAGAACTGAATGTCTTCAAGCTGACTGGCAGATCCTTCCAAGGGCAAAAATGAAAGCTGATATAAGCCATTACAGGCCATGAACCTGTTCTCACCCACCTGATGCTTTTACTAATTAGCTTCTTGGCTTGGTGGCAATTTGGGGCAAGTGCATGCAAGCTGGATTCACTGGGGAGTCTGCATTCCGCGCTGTCAGTTTCGCAAGGCCCTGGGATACTAGACTGCTTCTCTTGGCTTCTTTCTTTCCCAGCACCCTGCTCTGCCCTGCTAGAGAAACGGAGGCATGAGAACTTTTATTAAGTGAGGAAATTACATGGGGCTTTGGTGTGTTGCTAGTTTGATTTTATTTATTTATTTATTTATTTATTTATTTTTTTAGTGTGTTATCTAAAGAAATTCATACTCCTTGCCTGATTAATTTTACTTCTGGGATTCTGTCATTAGGAAACAATCTAAGATACTGAAATGGCTAAATCACGAAGATGTTTTTGTAACATTATTTAGACTAGCACAAAATTGGAAGCCATTTGAATGTCTTCATAATTGGAGAATAGGTAAATGAATCTTGATATACTCATTTAATAGACTGTTACATAGCCATTACGGTGTTTGTCTTGAAGTCATGCTACAACCCAAGAGAAAGTGCTTGTGATAAAATGAAATGCAGCATTCAAAATGTCATGCATATTAATATGTAATTGCTTTGTAGAAAAAACAAATATAAAAAAGTAAAGAGCATATTTTATGAATTCTGAAAATTTGGAGACTATGTTGTTTTCAATATGTTACATGTGTATGTGTGCTATTATCATTTACTCATAAAGTAGACTACACATAAAAATGGGTGACATTTCATTGGAGGTACAAATTTGGTGACGTGGGCAGCTTCTAGGTCTATTTTCAAACTTGCCTCCTTTTTCCGCTCAGTCTGGCTTCATGGATGCTTTTCTACTTTTTCTGAGGCAATTGGAAGTGAGTCATGGCACTACTGGTCAAGTCCACCTTTGAAAGGAAAGTGTGTGCTGTGCCTGGGTGGGGGTATAAGCAGAAGGAGCTGGCATTAGGAGCCTCTTTGCTACCACAGTATCTCGCTGCGTGGGTTCTCCAGCCTGGAGTCCCTTTGCTGCCTCTTGACTCATGGAGGGTAATTGCTTCAGGGCGCAGGCGAGTAAGACTAGAGCCCAAATGAACCAAGCCTCTGAGTTAACCATCTCAGAAATGGATCTCTCCCACTCCTGCTCAGTATGATATGCAAATGCAAAGCAAAAGGCCTTGCTTTGGTGCTTAAGATAAAATTTCCAACCTAATCTAGATAGAATAGTGATAGCAGAGAAGCATTGGACCTAGGTTGTTCTTTGTTTGTTTGTTTGTTTTGCTTTAGCCTTTTCTGAAGCTAATACTATATAGTTAAGTAAAAACAGATGCCAAGAAGGTATGATGTTGACAAGATCAAGAACAAGTACCTAAAAACATCGAAGAGCGGAAGTTGGTGCTAACTCTCTGAACTACCTGCACATCTTGACCTAAATAGAAGCTTCTGTCTTATGTCTAGATGAGCACTTTCCTCTTACCTCTTTGTATTTCCCCTTCTGCCATTAGCAGTTTACTTCCCATGTGTCAGGAAAATTGATTATAGCATTAAGCCCGATTGTCAGTGTCTTAAAACCAGTCAATTCAGTCTAGTGCTTATTAAATATCTTCTATGTATAAGGTAATAATGCCAATATATATGTATAATATATGTATGTATAATATAAAATGTGTATGTAAACAATACTAGAATGACTCTTGCCCTAAGAGTTATAAAATCTGTGTTCTGCTCCTGGCTGTCACCCTTCTGAGACCCTGGCATCTTTGTCGATAGCAAGAGTACATGGGAACACTGGTGATTTCCTAAGAATCTTTGTACTTCTGACCTTTGATCTAAAGGACGCTTGCACAAAATACTGAGTTACAAATAAAGTGGGTTTTTTTTTTTTTTGCTTTTTAAAATTTAGATTTTGATTTTATTTGAAGGCAGAGACAGACAGAAGAGTTTTCTACCTGTTGGTGAAGTCTCCAGGTTCCTGGTGCTTGAGCTGTCACCTGCTGCCGCCCAGAGTGTGCCTTAATAGGAAACTGTTCTTGGGAGTTGAGCTGGAACTCAAACGTGCTCTAATATGGGTTGTATGTTGACCAAGCAGCATATTTTAAAAAATGTTTATTTATTTGGAAAAGCATATTTACAGAGAGGGAGAGATAGAGAAAGATTTTCCATCTGCTGGTTCATTCCCCAAAAGGCCATAATGGCTGACCTGAGCTGAGCTGATCTAATGCCAGAAGGCAGGAGCTTCCTCCTTGTCTTCCACACAGGTGCAGGGTCCCAAGGAATTTGGCAATCCTCCAGTGCGTTCCCAGGCCATAAGCAGGGAGCTGGATGGGAAATAGAGTATCTGGGATAAGATGCTGGCACTTGCAGACAGAGGATTAGATAGATGAGTCATCACATCAGCCCCCTAGCAGAATCTTAACTGCTGTACCACATGCTTGCCTCACACACACACACACACACACACACACACACGCATTTTTTAAAAATATTTATTTATCTAAAGGGAATGCACTAGTTCATTCTCCAATTGGCTGCAACGGCTGTGACTAGACCAAGCCAAATACAAGCGCCAGGAGCTCTATCCACATCTCCTAGGAGGTTGTAGGGACCCAAGAACTTCGATCATCTTCTAGTGCTTTTCCGAGCACATTAACAGTGAACTGAATCAAAAGTGGAGCAGATGGGACTTGAACTGGTGTCCACTTGGATCCTTGTGTTGCAGGATGTGGCTTAATCGATTGTGTCAAAACCTTAGAAAGAAAGATTCTTTCTTTCTTTCTTTCGTTCTTTCTTTCTTTCTTTCGTTCTTTCGTTCTTTTTTCTTTCTCTTCCCTTCCTTCCTTCCTTCCTTCCTTCCTTCCTTCCTTCCTTCCTATATCCGAAGGAAATGATATCTGCATATGAGAAAGTGATCTATAGTCCTATATTCATAGCAGCACAATCTACAACACTAAAGACATGGAAACAACCCAGATACCTGTTAAAAGAGGAGTGGATAAAGAAATTGTGGTACATCTATTCCATGGCATGCTACTCAGCCATTAAAAATAATGAAATTCTACCATTTGCAACCAAATGGACACAACTAGAAACCATTATGTTCAGTGAAACAAGTCAATCTGTAAAGGGCAACTAGCATATATACTCTCTGATATAAGGCAACTTTAATGCAAAATTTAAGATCAATAGCCCTTTCAATAGTGTTTTTTGCTACATCTCAAGGGGAGGTTGATATTTTTGTTTTTATTTTCACTCATTCAAAAGTGTGTTTTTCTTATTCATTTCCTCACTGACTCATAGGTCACGCAGCAGTATTGCTTGCTTCAAGAAGGTTTTTTGATTTTCTTTTTCCATTTCTTCTGTGACACATTGGTCATTTAATAGCATGCTATTATCTTCATGTTGTAAATTTTCTATTTTTTCTTTCCGTTGTTGATTTTGTTTTATGGCTTTTCATTTAAGGGGATATATAGTAACTGTGTAATAGAGACTATCACATCCAGATGTGAAGATACAATGCAGTATGCATCTCTACTCTCAAAGATGGATTCCCAATGAAACTGATTAAATATATCTAGACAATAGGACAATAGTAAATCAATGTCCTGAGTTGCAAGGCTGTTGGGAAATATGTTCTCAGTGACACTCCTGGCCACAATATGGATTGGCCTGAGAGGACATGAGGATTGACTGTGGCCTCTTGTTTTCTGTGAAAGGTTATAGGTGTTGTGTGTGCATGCGTGCGGGGGGTGTGTGTGTGTGTGCGCGCATGCATGTGTGTTTGTGTGTGTGTGTGTGTTATGCACAAACGTATGGACAGTTACAAAGAAGACTTCATATTGGCTCCTTTCAAGTGTGAATAAAACTGTGTGAAATCGGTTGATCAAGATTGGACAGAAAAAGTCTTCTGGCCAAAGTGTCTTCATCTGGATTGGTGGAGTGAGAGGTGGGCACAGAATGGCAGGAGGCATTCGATGAAAGAACAGACACAAGATCTTAAGGATAATGCATAAATCTACTTAACGGTGAGAATTTGCTCTGTCCTGGCCACCTGGTGACTTTGCTTCTCTGGAACTTTTTTTGGGGGTAACATCTGGGTCCCCTCTAAGATCTTGGCTTAATCTCCTAGATATACTAGGGATATGACAATGACTGAACATGATTAAAATTTAGCTTGGTCTTGCTGCAGAGTTGTTCTGGAAGAGCTCAATGTGTACACTAAGATGGCGTTTTTAAAATGACAGAACGAGGACTATCCTTTGTTCTCCTATCAGATATCCCGCAGGAGAGTCTGTATGTTCAGGAGACACGAGGTTATTTTATTGATTGAAGATGTCAGACCACTGGCACTGGCGTGATTAACGTTGTGGGCAGACTAAAGTTTATAGAGTGCATACTATTTTAGTTCTCATGCATGAGAGAAGGGATTTTTGCCTTTCATTTTTCTAGCAAATACTTTTTTTTTTTTGCTAATGTGACCTACATGGATGTGAGCTTTTCTGTTTCAGTGAAACATCAGTAACTGAAAAGCTGTTTTCTGAAGTTGATGTATTTTCCTCTTTTAAACAGAAACTGAAAATGACAGGGGTGGGGAAGCAGTCTGTGTCCCATGGACGTAAAGTGATTTGTGTTTTGGAAAGGATACAAGAGAGAAAGAATGAAGTTAAGTGAAGAGGGTAAGACTTTGCCCAAGTAGGTTTCTCCATGAGGAGGTAGGTGTCAGGAGAAAACCAGTCACAAATGGTCTGAAGAATCCAGTCTGTTCTGGAAAAAAAAAATCGTACAGCCTTGGGCCATTTTCTGGTGTTTCACTTCAAAAAATGACAAATGCTTTGTTCAGGATTGTACAATAGAACCAACGGTGGTTATTTACCACAGCTCTGGTAACAGCCCTGCTGCGAGTCCAGTTAAAAGTCATTCCTCTGCTTTGCGATTAGGGGAGACACCCTTTAATAATTTTGCTGCAGATCGGAGGTGATTGTGCTTTGAATGGTGATTATACTTTGGGCCCAAGCAAGCTGGAAAGACAAATTTCCGTGTTTGTTCACTCTATATCTGTTCACTTTGTTTTTGGCAACATTGCAAGGAAATAATGTTAAATTAATCACTGTGTGGTTTTTGTGGATTAAAAAAAAAAAGTGAATGCTTTGGACGTGATCCCAAAATACAGAACTGCATGTGAAGCTTTCCTCTGCACTGCCTTGCTCCGCAAAATGATTCTCTCATGCAGATGAATGCTTTTCCTTTAAGTGATTTGAATGAGTCACAGTTAGGCTGGGGCACAAGAAAGGAACATGGTTCGTGTGCCTCTCACCTAAACACAAACACTTAAGTTTGATAACCATTTGCTTGGACCTGCATGGCTTTTCAGAAGGTCATAGCAGAAATTGTAAATAAGGACAATTTCAAATCCACATCTATGGGGTGTTTGCATCTGGCAGCTATAATGTAAGTCTAATAGTTTCCTTTTGCTCAAGCAAGGGTACAGAGAGAGTTCTGAACAAGCCAGTGTCACTGTGTGCTGCTAAGAGAAGGGCGGCTGCTTTGAGTTAAGGGCAGTCTGTTTTCTGACTGCAGCAAGAATGGCTAGGCCATCAATGAGATGATCAGACTGTAAGCTCCATAAGTTCAACAACTCTATTTTCTGTGTCATTGTAAGCCCTCATTATGTCTAGCATGAGACCGGAAAATTTCTGGAAAAGCCACTACGCAATAAACAGTTAATGACTTGGCTAAAAAGTTATGTTTTCCTTCTGCCCATCCAAGCCTGAGACAGTCAAACAGAGAGCCTCCCTGAATGTTCTTTTCTCTCCCTCTCTCTCTCTCTTTGTATTCAAAACATGCTTTATCCTGACTGCCTTCCCTTCTGGTATGTGGGGCAGGCAGCCTCACTAACCTAACTGGCTACTGACAGCAATTTAAAGGCTGCCTCTCTAAAGCTGACGGTGGTTTCATCATCATCCACCATTGCAAGTGGGCATGGCCGCAGTGTCTCTCTGGGACCGGGAGGCTGGAACACTGCAATCCTTTCCAGCCTCAGACCTGAGCGGTTCCGTCATCTGGGGACTGGCATGGCCTCCTGACTGCATACAGCTGCCGGATAGTGTGGCTGGCTTCTTTCCCGCCTTTGTGGAGATAGACTCTGCCACTGATTTAAAAGCCAAGCATCATGGAAGGAGGAGTCCTTCCCTTGGAAGGGCTGGAATAGTTAACTGCTGGCCATTGGTGGCAAGATCGAAACGACATTTTTATTTCTCCCTCCCTCCCCTTCCTGAACATTTCAGAGAGACCAGTGGTCGAACTCTTGGCGGCGCTTACCCTGATCCTGAGTGTTAGGGCGGTTTCTGGAGCTGCTCATAAGAAAGAATTCCCTCTCCTGAGCAAGGCTTTACGCCTAAAAGAAAGCAGAAATAGGTATGGACCACCGACTGTGTTTGTGTGTGTATTTGCTGGGTGGGGTGGCTGTGCCGGGGAGGGGGCGGTGTATTCTTGCCGGGGCCAGGGTGGCTCAGGGTCTGTATCTCCTGCCAGACAGGATGTGATTCCTGTGAGTGTATCAGAAAGTTCCAGTTTGACCGTCTAAATACAGGTGTCCCAAAAGGTAACTGCGAGGGAGGGAGCAGTGACAAGGGGGCAGGGTGTTCAGCCCCTTGGTATACACTTCCCAGATGTAAATGACAAATGAAATTATGGGTCCAAATCGAACAACTAGAAACAGGCAACAGTGATCATCACCAAGTAACAAAGGAGATGATCTCTCTCCATCTCCCACACACATGTTCTTGGTCTCTCCCTGTGTGATTAAAGGAAAGGGATTAGGGGTTCATGTTTCCGGGGAGATTTGAGCCTGCATAGACTCTCAGAAATAGGGGCCTGGGAGCAGTATTCCAGAATGCTCGTCTCAAATCCTGACACTGGTTAGGTTGATATTTATTGTGACACTTTTCCCCACGATAGCATGCTCATCCTCTAGCAATTACTTAAGATCATCCGAGTGAGAATCTTATAATTGAATGTTCATGTTTTAGTATATAACATGACAGGTTCTGCCCAAAGAATTTTTGAACCTCTGAAGAGTTTGTGCCACCAAAAAGACAGTGCAAAAAGAGCTAGAGAGAGGGAGGGAGGGAGAGAAAGGACAGTCACATACCTGATTTTCAGATGGAAAAATATAAGTCCAGGAGAGACCATGTTGCTTAGGTTACTCCACAAATCATTAGTATGATTAGAATTTGAGTCTTAAGGTGCTCTAATGATGATTAGCTGTTTTACTCAAACCATAAGATCCCTTTAGAGGGGTTGGTGCTGTGATGAGTGGATAGGATATTTATATCCTTACCAAATTTTCAACTTCATGTTGTCAGAGGCATACTACAAATTAAAGAGGTATTTTCCCCTTACCCTCCTCCTGCCCAATAATAACAGACTTTGTCGGTTAATTACTCCTAGTCCTCCTCTTACTAACGAGTCAAAGTAGACATTACCAAAAAGTTTTTAAAAGGTATTTCAGAGTCTTATGAGATGAGAGAAAAATATTTGCCTTAAGGAGGGGTCAGCTCTTTCTGGTGCAAGCTGAGTTTTCTTCACCTTTTATTTTTAAAAAAACATATTTATAAAATATAAACAAATATAAAATTATTTTGGAAAGGTAGAAAGATAGAGTGAGTATCCACCTGCTCATTCACTCCTCCAGTGCCGTGGCAGCCAGGAATGGGCCAAGTCAAAGCCAGGAATTGTGAACTCAATCCAGGTCTCCCTCCTGTGTGGCAGGAATCCAACCACTTGAGCCATCACCATTGCCTCCCATGGTCTGCAGCAACAGGAGGCTGGAGTCAGGAACTGGAGCCAGGTATCAAACTTAGCTACTCTGATGTGGATATCTTAGTCAGTGTCTGAAATCACTAGGCTAAATAGCTACCCCTATTTTAGTTTGTCTTTAGCATTTTAGAGTTCCCATCCCATGCAGCACTGCTTTACAGACTGTGTACAGGGGAATGTTCCCCCACTGTCCTGCACTCACCTCAACACCCATAAAATTGATTTTTAATTTAAATAGAATGCAGAAAGACAAATCCCATAAGAACCTTGGAAAATTGTCCACTCTGATCAGCCCATTTGACTCTTCCAGGTTTCCCCAATCTTTTTAGAAGTTTAAATGGCATATTTAACTGCTGCTAAAAGTGACAGAGGAAACACGGAGCCGTTATGCTTCTGTGTTCCTCCTTAGGTCAATGCTACAGCCTGGAATCCCCAACAATTCATCTGCTAATTCTAGACTGAGTTCTCCATTTCATTCGACACTGGAATCCTCACCCATAAAAGCCTATTTTCTTCCCTTTTAAAGGACTGCTTTATCCATCAACCGAGTGTTAAGCTTCCTGTTTCCCCTTCCCAGGTCAAGGGCAGCCCAAGTGCCCAATTTCTCTCTCTCTTCACAAGGCACCACCAGCAATAGAGATGAGAAATTCTGAAGAACAGCCAAGTGGAGGAACTACAGTATTGCAGCGTCTGTTACAGGAGCAGCTTCGCTATGGCAATCCTAGTGAGAATCGCAATCTTCTTGCCATACACCAGCAGGCTACAGGCAATGGCCCTCCTTTCTCTGGTGCGCCTGGCAACCCAGGCCCTCAGAATGATGTGTTGAGTCCCCAAGAGCACCATCAACAGCTTGTGGCTCACGCTGCTCGACAAGAACCCCAGGGCCAGGAAATCCAGTCTGAAAACTCCATCATGGAGAAACAGCTGTCCCCTCGAATGCAGAATAACGAAGAACTCCCAACCTATGAAGAAGCCAAAGTGCAGTCCCAGTATTTTCGGGGACAACAGCATGCCAGTGTTGGAGCTGCCTTCTATGTCACAGGAGTCAGCAACCAGAAGATGAGGACAGAGGGACGTCCATCAGTTCAGCGGCTCACTCCTGGGAAGATGCACCAGGATGAAGGACTCAGAGATCTGAAGCAAGGCCATGTCCGCTCCTTAAGTGAAAGACTAATGCAGATGTCATTGGCCACCAGTGGAGTTAAGGCCCATCCACCTGTTACCAGTGCTCCCCTCTCCCCATCACAGACCAATGATCTCTACAAGAATCCCACAAGTTCCAGTGAATTCTACAAGGCCCAAGGGCCACCTGTCAACCAACATAGCCTGAAGGGCATGGAACACCGAGGCCCCCCACCAGAGTATCCCTTCAAGGGCATGCCACCCCAATCTGTAGTGTGTAAGCCCCAAGAGCCAGGGCACTTCTATAGTGAGCATCGCCTGAACCAGCCAGGGAGAACAGAGGGGCAACTGATGAGATATCAGCATCCCCCTGAGTATGGAGCAGCCAGGTAAGAGAGTTCACTTCTGTCATTTTCTGACATTATCCCCAACCAACCGCTTCTGCTGTGTGTTGGGAGTCATAGAGAAAGAATGGGCAGGTGTTTGGTATAACCCAACTCTACAAGGTTCATACCTGGTTCATAAATGGCCTACCAATCAGAATTTCAATCCTCTTCAGCCATAATTGGCCCTATGTTAACATTCCCTTGGTTTTGTGTGTTGAGCATAGCCTCAACAACCTAGTAGATGAACAGGACCATGCATCTCAGTTTCAACTGCTACCTGTTGTCCTGTCTTCTAGGATGTTAACGCAAAGCTCAGTGTTTTTCTTCTTGTGAATTAAGACCTTCTTTTAGAAGCAGAAGGAAATTATCTTGGAATGGAATTAGTCAGAAACTTCCCATCGCTTCCATGAATTCCCCTCCATTTTAATGAACAAATCTGTCGCCCATTCATTATAATTACTGTCATTTTTTTTTTTTTTGGAAACCAAACGACCATCCAGATATTACAGTCGAGATAACTATATCTGTGCATGTTGAAAAGGTTACTTACCTTGTACTTCCTTGAAGATCATGAAGTCTGAACTGTTTCATCTTTCTCTTAAGTTTGTTAGTTGCCAGTTACGTTTTCTAACATCTAAGAGAAATTCATCATATCCTAGAAATTTTGGTGAGATGATAAAAATGGAAGGGAAAATATCGCCATGACATCTTCACAAATTGAGTTCCTCTGAAATATACCTAATTAATTATTCAAAGGCCTATGGTCCCATGACTCTACTCACTAGGCTTGATGGTTCCATGATTCTGTTATTGCTCCTGTTACTATTTGGGTCATGTCACTGATGTGTAGCATTTTGGCATATGGGATGGAAAAAAAGCTTAAACTGTGGCCAACAGTGATGTCAGTTACGTGTGGTGTTCCTGCCTTGCGCTCTTGGGTAAGCATGGGTGACCATCAGGTTCAAAGTCCTTTACGTCTTGTGCTCTCCTTGCTCATTTGGGAAAGAACATTTTTGCTTGAGGTTCCTCAGGTGACTCAGGAGCGAAGGCACTCGGTGGGTGGGTGGGTGGAGGCGGGTGAAGGTAAGAAAAGACATCTGATTTCCTGGAGCTTCGTGTTCTCCTCCAGGCCCTGTTTTAGCCAGAGGCAATTCACTTTGGGCACCATTCCTACTGTGGCCAGTTCAGGGTTTTTTTTTTTTTCCTTCCTTTGATCCATGGTGATTTCCTAACCCTTTTCAGCCTTCTCTGGGTAGCCTTCAAAGGGCAGGAGCTTACATTCCGATAAGTGTCTTGGAATGGACAGAGAATTTCAGGTTTACATGAGAGCAAGATCCCTCCATTTCATTTGATTGTGCCCAGTGAAATCACACATCCAAGGTGTCTTGGCCCATTACACTGATTGGGTTCGTGGAAGCCTGAGCAAGCAGGACAAATGACAGTGAAGCTGGAGAGTGGGGAAGCAGTGTTTCACTTTCCCTCTTAGTATGGAAGAATATGTGGGATCCCCTCCCTGGCTGGATTGGTTGATGTCTGTTGCCTGTTGGGAGAGGGGTGTGTAGACTAGGGTGTGGAGTAGAAGCCAAAGCCCTACTTACCTTGGACTGCCTTCCCAGGAAAGATTTTTCAGAACTCATTTACCCTATTGCTTGTGATCTGCAAAGACTTCCACAGTGTTTGAAGCTAGATGGAAAAGCTCTTTGATCTGCCTAGATAAATAACAAGGAGACAAAGGTCCCACCGCCCACCCACCCCCTGCCTCCATACTATATTGATGAAACCAAGCAGAATGATTCAGCTGCATTTGTTTTCGACAAAGGTAGTTTCTTCCTCCTAAGGTATCAGTGGACCACTCTCCATCCTAGAGAGCAACAGAATCCAGACTCACCTGTGCTTTGTTGATCAATGTTTTTACACAGATAAATTTCTTTAGAAAGGGGGAGAGCATAGTGCTTCATGTACTTGATTAATAAGCCAGCCTAAAATGGTGCTGGTTGGATTATGCTTTGGGGGAAGTTTGGCTCTCCCATCAGGCAATTTCTGGCTGTGAAATTTCTGCAGATGTTGAGTTGAGGGAGTGACACCTAATATTGATCAACTACTGGTAATAGGAGGTAGCTAACCTGCTTTCCTGAAGTGTTCTGCTTTTAGGTGATGAGACACTTTCCCCCGTCTCCTTTCTCCTCTTCTTCTGTCCTCCTTTAATCAACTAACCACTGAAATGTACTTCAAATAGTTCACGCAAAATGGAACTGAAAGATAAGTGTATTTTGGTGTAATTGTACGTTTTAAAAATATCTTTTTATTTGAGAGGCAGAGATAAAAAGATGGTCAAACAGTAAGAGATTTCCCATGTGCTGCTTTAGCCCCCAAATGTCTACAGCCACCGGAGTCGGGCCAAGGTAAAGCCAGGAGACAGGAACTCAGTCAGAGTCTTCAATGTGGGTGCCAGGAGCACAAATACTTGAGCTACCACCTATTGGGTCCCAGTTATGCTTTAACAGGGAGCTGGGACTCGAACTCATGCACTTTGTGAGTGTCCCTACAACAGCTTAACTGCTTTGGTAAATGCCGTTACTGGTGCAGAAATTGAAATTCATGAACAGTTTTTTTTTGTACTAGGCATTTTCTATGAAATTTTAGGAAATCTCTCCTATAGCTTGTGGAGTATCTTTCCAAGTAACTGCTGCTAGCTTCAGATAGCTCTAGTTTTTAATCAGCAGTTTAGAGATCAGGATGAAAAGCAAGTTTTTAAATAAATTGCAGTTAAAAATAAAGAAATGGCTTGCTTTCAGAGGTGCAGTGAAATGTTGAAAATTTGCTGTTAAAATGAGCACAACGTTGAAAACAATCCGTTGATTACTTCATCTTCAGTATGCCTTCCTTCCAACTTAAAATAAATAAATAAATAAATATCTTGGGTGCCCAGAACTGCACAAGGAAAGCAGGGCCAAACCATTTGAAGACTTTTTAAATTTCTGAATTTTTGTCTTCCTAAGTGCCGAGCTTTTTCTGCATGCTGGGTTTATGCATTTATCAAGTGCTTTTAAAAGTTAAATCATTTCTGTTTACAAAGCAGCCACCTCCTTTCAATTGTTGAAATCCTGCCCAGATCTGAGGTTTCTTGAAATCCTTGTGCAGTGGCCTCTGAGGGGGCCTGACTCTAGTTCACAGCCGAGCTGGTTGTGCAAGAGAAACCATCGGGCGTTTGCAGCCACTCTAGCATTTGTAGATTCTCCCTCGCCGAGCCTGCGCGGGTACAGTTTTTGTGGGCAGCAGAACTTTTCTGGTGAGGAGAAACGGAGTTCCAGGCTGTCGGTGGTGTCTTCTCTGGTGAGTGAGTGAGTGAGAGAGAGAGAGAGAGAGTGTGTGTGTGTGTGTGTGTGCACACACAGGCTTGCACACCAGCAGGCAAGGGAAGTACAATGTGTGCACCCACACATGTGAGGCAGGGAAACCCAAGGGCTCCAAGTCTGGGAGGTGACAGGGGTGGAAGGTGCTGTGTCAGCTGGGAGCTTTTACTTTCCCTTTGGGTCTCTGGCAGCTGGGAGGACTGTGACTTTCTTCCCGGGCCTCTGCACACGTGTGGGACACCATTGGCCCAGATCGTCTTAGGCAGGAAGGAGCAGGATGAAGGGAGGGAAGGGCCAGGGAGGTCGGTCAGGGCTTCCTGGGGACACGTGATCCTATTGTCTGTTGGTGACTTGTGCTTCCTGGTTAATGTGTCCTCGGGGAGCAGTCCAGCCGCTTTGTGGTTGGAAGGACACAGAGTGAGTGGCTCACCTGACGGGTGCTTTTCTTAGGAGCTTTGCCGTTCCGATGATTCAGTCTTGGGCAGTTTGACTTCCCGTCATCTCCCCTGTCATTCTCTCCTACCTCCGTTTTCCCTGAGTCCCCTCTTCTGTATTCTGTGTTGATAGTGTCCTGTTTGTTGTCCTGGGCGAAGTGGTGGAGCCCAGGCAGCGTTCACTTCGGGCCCTTGTCCTTTTCTGCAACTGCCCAGGCCTTCACTTAGTTGTCAGTCTGTTAGTGACATATGGCCTTGGTTGTCCCAATGTCTCAGTGCATTGAGATCTGCTTCCTCTTCCAGCCCCAGGGAACTGCCTGGCAGCTGCCTGCCAGTTTATCTTGGTCCTGGGCTTTTCTGATTCTGGAGATCTCCTTGCAAATCTTTGTGGTCTGCTCTTTCCTGAGGCTGGAGAGAAGCCATATGCTGTGGGGGCATGGGGGGTGCCTTCCAGATGCGGCAGAAGCTGTTTGCCTGTTGAGGCCCAGGGGAGCTTTTGTGGGGGAAATCAGGTTGAGAACTGGGCATTCAGTCTTCAAAGAAAAATAACTAGTAGATCTTGGGCTTCAAAGTCCTGGGAAAGAATATGGAAATCCAGCTAGTGACTTTTTCTCTTCCATTTTGAGAGCTGGCATGAGCAAGCTGGAAGTTAAGCCCCTCTTTTCTGCAAAAGTTCCCAGCAAATCCTAGGATATTTTCTTTCCATTCTAGAGATGTGTAGATGTTTTAGTAGCTTTAAAATAAAAAGGAGAGAGAGAGAGAGCACATTTCCCACTTTCACCTGTGAGGAGTCTGAAGCTCCACAGCCTGGGCAATGGAAACTTCACGAATCAGTTTATGAACAGCTCCTGGGCTTTTAATGAGACGAGTGTTTTGAGAACTTGGAGAGAAAGATTAGGGATAGTGGCAGCTTTCCAGTTGTAATCATGAGTACCATATAAATTCCTCTGGGCCCTAGTAGCTTGTATGACCGCTTCAGTATTTGGTCATTATTTATAGTGACACATGAATGAAATTAAAAGAATGTAGGCACACCAAAAACATAGAAGGATTTAAGGGACAAGAAGTCAGGGTTTGTGCAGCTTTTGAGAGCTCTTGTGAATGTATAATTTGCTGCATATCCATGAGCACATGTTTGGAATGATCACAGATACAGGAAGTCCTTAGGGTGATGCTGTCTTTTAGGGGCATGTAAATGAAAAATAATGGTAGCAGGAGTCTCTCTCTCGCTCGCTCTCTCTCTCTCACACTGTGTGTGGGGCATGTGCTTTAGTGTCTGGATTGCCAGTTAAAAGTTAATTGCTCCTCATGATTTGTCCCAGTTCCACAAGGGATTTTATGCAATTTAATACAAAAATTACACAGCTATCCTGTAAGTGAAAATCGCTAACAAGGTCAACTCAATGGGGAGATAGATAAGACTCATGTAATTCTTCCTGAGTTAAAAAACAAAACAAAACAAACAAAAAAAAAGAAAACGAGAAGATGCTGATACTTTTTGCAATTTATTTGCAACCTCAGGAACAAAACAGGCTCCTGCAGATTAAGAAACCTGAGCAAGGTTAAATAGTTGGTAAGCAACAGGAGAAGTCTCCAGACTTTCTCAGTTGGGATCCAAATCCCATGCTCTTAGCCATCTGTCTTTCCTGGATTGAGAAATATCAACTGTAGGACAAGTGGCCACAGGACGTGGGGAGCATATGAGGTTAGTTGGGCATAGACTGGGGGTGAGCAAGCTTTTTGTCTTCAGGGAATACTGACAGATGTTCCTGATAGCGGCGATGGAGGGGGTAATGCACCTGCCTGCATGGATTGCTAATGGCTGGTAGTCATTAGGTAAGAGTTATTTGTACCTAGATAATAGCAACCGACCTTATAATTAAGGACAAAAATGGGAGCCGCACTAAGTGATGTAACCAAAGTGCTCCTCCTAGAAATGTCCTGAAGCAGTGGGCTAGGAATCTGAACATCAGTGCATAGAAATCAATGTACTTTGGCAGGGGAAACAAGCCAGAAAATGGGAATTAAGAAAGAAGTATTATACTTTGATACTGCTAGTAATGCACTCTTCGTATTTGGAAGATAAGCCTCAGTTTTCTCCTGTCCAGTGTCAGAGTTGGACTAAGTCTTTCTTTTTTTAAAAAACTTTATTTATTTTTATTACGAAGTCAGATATACATAGAGAAGGAGAGACAGATCTTCTGTCCGATGATTCACTCCCCAAGTGAGCCGCAACGGCCGGTGCTGCGCCGGTGCGGCGCTGGGAACCAGGAACCTCTTCTGGGTCTCCCATGTGGGTGCAGGGTCCCAACACTTTGGGTCGTCCTCGACTGCTTTCCCAGGCCACAAGCAGGGAACTGGATGGGAAGTAGAGCTGCCGGGATTAGAACCAGTGCCCATATGGGATCCTGGGTACATTCAAGGCGAGGACTTTAGCCGCTAGGCCACGCTGCCGGGCCCTAAGTCCATCTTTTTTTTTGGACTAAGTCTTTTTGATGGTCTTTCTAGAATTTAGATTTTTGTGATGTAGTACATAAAAAATAATATGGTGTGGCCAGTAGCCGTCTCTGACTTGATATTGTTGTTGGGTGAACCATTGAAGTGAACAATAATTATTTGTCTCTAATTTAATAAGTACCCACATATTGTCAAGTAAGTAATTTTTTTGACAAAATATCTTAGGGAGTTACAAATAGCAAGTTGATACTTTTGGGGGACGGGGGCTTCTGTTGTTCCCTTCTGTGCAACTGAACCCTATTTCCTGAGTTTGAATCTTTATGTGTACTAGGTCACTTACATAATGTCAGAAAAGATTTAACTTAAAACAGTGACATGAAAATTGCCCCATAGAAAAATCACTTAAAATGCACAGACGTGAGCAATGAGAGCAAAGACGTGCATCACTTAGGTTTTCGTAATGCCTGGAGCTTATCCGTCATGGAATCACATTTCTGTCTGTCCGGCAGTCTCCTGGCGGGGTTGGAGAAGTCTTTGCAGAGATTGTATCGCTCTGCCAGCTCATTTTGTAGATGTCTAAAGGCACTAAAAGCCTCCTCAGGTCACTTGCTTGCGTTATTCTCTCTCAGTGTCTTGAGAGAAATTGGCCTAAGCCCACCCTTCTTGTTTTGCAGGCCGGCACAGGACATCTCGTTGCCTCTGTCAGCCAGGAACTCTCAGCCTCACAGCCCTACTTCTTCGCTGACGTCCGGCGGTTCCTTGCCTTTGCTGCAGTCTCCGCCATTGACCAGATTGTCTCCTGCTCAACTTCCCCTGGTGCCAAGCCAAGGAGATCACCCAGCTCACCTGCCTCGACCACAGCAGCACTTTCTTCCTAATCAGGCTCACCAAGGGGATCACTTTCGTCTTCCCCAGCCTGGCCTGAGTCAGCAACAGCAGCAACAGCAGCAACAGCAGTCGCACCATCACCACCATCACCAGCAGCCGCCGCAGCCAGGAGACACCTATTCAGCCATGCCTCGAGCTCAGCAGTCTGCTTCCTACCAGCCCATGCCGGCAGACCCCTTTGCTATTGTTTCCAGAGCCCAGCAGATGGTGGAGATCCTCTCCGATGAGAATCGCAACCTGCGGCAGGAGTTGGAAGGGTGTTACGAGAAGGTGGCAAGACTGCAGAAGGTGAGGATTCTCTTGGGGTGCTAGCTTGTCTTATTCATGGGATGTGTTTAATATGCGTACAAAGATCTCTGCCTGTGGGTGCCTGTGTTACTTATAGGCCAATCTTTGGGATTCTTATATCTCCAGGTTAGGTATGATTCAAACATTGGAAAATGTCTCCCGCCTGCTTAGGAGAAGTAACATTTTACAATTAGGAAACACGAAAAATTCATTACCCATTTTCTCAGTATAGCCCAAAGGAAAATTTAACACACTGTTCTAGAATCCCAAAAGGTAGGGGTACTTTTCTCTGAGATCATCAAGCATACTGGTGATGCCTATGAAGGTGGTGGACTTGCTAGTATTTTAAGTCTTTTTGTCTTCATTATAGTTCCTGAAATACGAATTTGAATCTAAATATAAACCGTATTTCCTAAAACAATCACGTGAGTTGAAATTAGAGCGTATGGTGTCTGGTTCTGGAGAAAGCATACTTTCCTGTTCTCACAGTAACTTCTTTTCACCCCCCACCCTTTTTTTTTTTTTAACTTTTTTTTCCTCTGGTCCTTCCCTGAAGCTCAGACTTAACATCTGCTTTCTTGGTGTGTGGGGTGTGGGATTAGCATCACAGCTGGATGACAGGTGACAGCCCTAGGCTGAGTGTGTGTCCCCAGTTCACATTCTTCCCTGGACCCCTACTGTCTCATGCAGCTGGGACTTTAGCTCTTGAGTGCTCCAAGCTAGGAACCTTAGTTCTGAGCTTTCAGTGCCTCTTGGTGAATACAGAATTATGACTTGGACGGCCTTATTGAGGCTTTTTGTCATCGTGGAGCTCATGTGGTTTGATCATCCTACAGAGTGGCCTGTTGAGGGAGGAAAGGGAGATGGTAGAGGAGGAGGGAGGGGAAAGAAGCTGCCTTGCCTTGTTCAACAGCTGTCTGTAGGATACACCAGGAGTGGAAATTTCAGGGGCCTCAGTGAAGCTGAAAATTTGTGAGCGCTGGCTCTGGTTGCTGTAGGAAAGGAAGGATTAGCCTCAGTTATGTCAGAATGCTCTCCTTCCCGTAGTTTCCTTAAATCTGCATGGAGGTGGGTGGGTGGGGTCAAATGAAAGCTGTTTCTCCCTGGCTTTGCACTAACTCTCCGTCCCCCATGCCACCAATCACATTGGCACAGTAAGTTATGTGTATCCAGGCATCAAAGCAGTGTAGCTTATTAGGTCCATTGCTGACAGCCACCTCAAACTCTCTGTGAAGCGGTGCTGACCCATCTTTGCAGTTGCCGAATGTTGAGCCACATTGCCTAAATTTCTCTTTGCCCAAGGGTATGTGATGCTTTTTTTTTTTCTTTTTGAGGAAAAGCAAGGAGATTGGAGAGGGAGGGGGTATATAAAAAAAAAAAGGAATAGGAGTTTTGTCATTGTTCATTGCCTAGGATTGAGAAAGCTGCCTTTAGTAAGTGTAGTTAACACAGCTTGAGTGTTGGGGGTGGCAGGGCGGGTGTCGTACCAGTGTTGAAATGGAGTAGAGGGACATGTGGAGTAGAAGAAATGGGAAGTAAGGAGAATAAGGTAGACTGCAGGTGGTGCTGGAAAAATGGGAAGGTTGAAGGTCACAATGGGAACAGTAGACAGAATAGTCTAGAAACCTGCCGGCAGTGCCCCATCATCACACAGACCACCACCAGCCAGCCCAAGCCAGGATGTATGCTCTGTGAGTTCTTCTCTTGGAAGGTCTTATTGACAGATGTGCCACTCATCTTGGGGAGGGTAAGGTACCCCAACAGCAGTTCCAGGCAGGGTTGGTTTAAATCTGTAAATAGCAGTCTGAATACCTTGCGTGAAGGGAATGGTTTCCAGGCATGGCCTGTGGTGGGGAGCTGGAAAACCTCCCTGTTTGAAAGCAGCCCAGAGTACACCAACACCAAGCCTGCTCTTTCAAATGGAAATGTTTATTTTCTCTACCCAGCACTTGAATTTTGTGCAAAAATTTCATCAGGCACAGGCCTTGCCGATCTTGTCTCTAAATGCCATTCACCAGTTTTCACCTTCTGTGCTGCTATCTTGGTGCCATCTGCAAGGAGAAAAACACTTTCAAGCCTGCTCTTTTCTGTGGTTGAAGCCTCATTTGTTTGCAGGCAGCCTTGTCTCAGGCAGAATATTGGCGAAGGCAGCAGGTTGAATCTGAGGTGTTTGGTAACCTAACCTTTCGCCCAGCGTCCCACTGGGGGCCTGGTCTTTTTCCACAAAATGCACCCTAGGCTTTGTTCCTGAGGATAGTGGAAAATTGAGAAGGAATACAGCATGGTTGCAAGAGTCAAATTTAACTTGGAAGTTGCTTAATACCCATGGGATTTATTTGTTTTATACAAATGATATGCAAATACCGCTGGTTATTTTATGTGCAGTGGGGCTATACTGGTTACAGGAATATTTTATTTTCTTCCTGATTCTGGGTTATTCAGGGCAAGATTCTTTGTGATTTTTTTTTCATTTTATGAGATTTGTAAGGATGTCATAAAATACAGCTCCAATCATGAATTTATGTCCAAAAATCTGTACTGGTTTCCCAATGACTGCGGGATAAAGTCCAAATGCCTAGCATTAAAACCCTTTTTATGATCTGACTCCAATCTCTTTGCAACCGTATCTTGCCAACTTCCCTTCGTGTCCCCCACTGTGTCCAGCCAAATTAGACTGGGAATACATCTTGCTCACTCAGAATAGAATATGCTTCCCCTCACCTCTGCTCATTGAAATCTGACCCTGTCTCTAAATGGCACCTCCTCCCAGAAACTGTTCTGCTCCCTCCCCCTTCTCCCTACCAGGAATAACTTCTTCCTTCTATGTGTTTGATAACACCACTACCTTTCTTTAAAGACCATTGTATTAAGCCTTATATTCTTTCACTTGACTTGACTTAAGACAACGATGGTGTTTTTCATCCATATTTATACACCCTCCAGTGCCTTGTAGAGTTGATATAAGCATTTGGCTCCTGATTAAACGTCAAGTGGAATTGAACTTACACCATAAGGCTCAAGCTTAGCATTGTTAGGGTGTATTTCTGCCACTGACTTGATTTTGGGCAAAAATAATTTTCCCGCTTTCTAAAGTTTTTTAATTATTGTTATTATTATTTGAAATTTAGAGTTAGAAAGAAAGAGAGGGAGAGATCTTCCATCCAGTGGTTCTCTCCCCAAATGGCCATGGAGGCTGGAGCTGAGACAATCAGGAGCCAGAAGTCAGGAGCTTCTTCTGGGTCTCCCGTATGGGTGCAGGGGTCCAAAGCTTTGGGCTGTTCTCTGCTGTTTTCCCAAGCCACAGGCAGGGAGATGAATCAGAAGTGCAGCAGCCGGGATTCTAACTGACAGCCATATGGGATGCTGGTGTAGCAGTTGGAGGTTTAGCCTGCTAGCCTTGGTGCTGGCCCTGGCAATTTTCTCCCTGCCAAGTTATCCCTTTGAATGCACTGGGATAAAGTTATGTACATACTATATATACATTATTATTAAGAAATTAAGATTTATAACCATATTTATGAAATTTTATCTTACCACCTTCTCCTAAGGCAGAAAGTATATTTCTTTTAGCCCGAGGCAACTTAATAATGCCATGAGTTAACTACTGATTTTATGGTTGACTTTGGAAGACCTGCTTTGAAACTGACCGTGTTGTATTTGTCTCCTGGCCATCTGTAAGCCCTGAAGGAAGCTGTTGCCAAAGTTTTGCATATATACTTTGAGACCCTCTTTCCTCATTAGCTTCCTCCTATTACCACTGTTCCCTTTTCTTGTTCAGGTGGAGACTGAAATCCAGCGTGTCTCGGAGGCCTACGAGAACCTGGTGAAATCATCCTCTAAGAGAGAGGCCTTGGAGAAAGCTATGAGAAACAAGCTGGAAGGCGAGATTCGAAGGATGCATGACTTCAACAGGGATCTGAGAGGTGAGGGGGTTGAGGGCCTTGTGCTCCTGCTGCCGGAACAGCTGCAGGCTGGTAAAAGCAAAGGCTGAGGAGGATTTGGCTTTGGGGCTCTCCAGCTCACTGGTTTGGTCGGTCAAGTGCAGGTCCCATGCCAGATTAAGTTTGGGTGACTGTCATAGTACTTGGTCTCAAGCTTGTTTAATCAAAGTAGGGATATGTGCCTGACTAGCCTTCAGAGTCAGGAGCTGATGTGTTAGTCAGGCAGGTTCTCTTTGGGGACTTCTGGACCCACATGGCTCACCCCCACAATTGATGAGGCTTCTTTTCCTTTGAAATGATTGATACATTCATGCATTTTGGCTTTGCAAGCTTGAAATGATGGTGTCCTCTTCTTACTTCTGGAGTACATTCCCTCCCTATGTTTACCTTCACCTGACGACACTGGAGATAATGAAAATATTTCTTTTTTTAAAAAAAAATATTTTTAAACTGAAAGACAAGGGCAGAGAGAAGAGACAGAGAGAAAGATCTTCCATATGCTGATTCACTTCCTAAATGTGCTTAACAGACAGTATTGGGTCTCCCACATGGCTGGTAGGGGCCTGAGCATTCAGGCTGTCATCTGCTGCCTTCTCAGGCGCATTAGCAGGAACCTGGCTCAGAAGTAGAGCAGCCAAGACTTGAATCGGCACCCATATGACAACCTGTTATCACAGGCAATGGCTTAACCTGCTGCATCATATGGAGCTGAACCTGGAAGCCAGAAACTTACTACAGTTTTCCCAACTGACTGACAGGGATACTCATTCTTGTGCCAATCCGTGCTGCCTCCTAGTGTCTGCACTAGCAGGAAGTTGGGATTGAAAGCAGAGTTGGGGGACCAATGTGGTAGTAGCCTAGCGGGTAAAGTCCTTGTCTTGAATGCACCAGTATCCCATATGGGTGCCAGTTCATGTCCTGGAGGCCTTGCTTCCCATCCAACTCCCTGGTTATGGCCTGAAAGGGCAGTCGAGGATGACCCAAAGCCTTGGAAGCCTGCGCCCATTTGGGAGACCCAAAAGAGGCTCCAGGCTCCTGACTTTGGATCGGCTTATCTCAGGCCATGGCAGCCTCTTGGGGAGTGAACCAGTGGATGGAAGATTTACTCTGTCCCTCCTCCTCTCTGTGTATCTGACTTTCCAATAAAAATAAATAACTCTTAAAAAAAAAAAAACCCCACAAGATACAGTTGGTTCACAGGCCCAAGGGATCTGTCTTATTAAAAAAATAAAAGAAAGAAAAAAAAAGAAAAGAGAGCTGGGACTCAAACTCAGGCACAGCAAGATGCTATATAGGCATTTTGACTACTAGGCCAAGCACCTACTCTAGCACTTAGATTTTTTGGTTTGTTTTTAGTGCACCTAAAGTTTTTGCAATAAACAATGAAAGCGTTGAAGTACTGGCTTCATCTTTTCTGCCCTGGGCTAAAAGGGCCTTGGGATTCACATTTGCAAACTTCTGTCTGTGTGTCTTTGTCACCCATTTCTACTTAACAAGAAGCAGGCTTTTTTTTTTTTTTTTTTTTTTTTTTTTGCCAAAGGTCAGTATTTAGAAGGCAAACAGCTTGTGCTTGGAATTTTTAATTTGGGGCCCTGTTGATTGTCTCCAAATTCCACAGAGCGACTGGAGACTGCCAACAAGCAACTTGCAGAGAAGGAGTATGAGGGGTCAGAGGATACCAGGAAAACCATCTCTCAGCTCTTCGCCAAAAGTAAGTGAAAGCCTCAGGTGCAGGTATGGATGGGAACATGGTGTGGAAAGGTCACGTCGTTCTTTTTCAACGTCCTAGTTGAATGAATGTGAATGTTACCTGGGGATTCTTTTTTCTTGTTCAGGCATGAAATTGGAAGGTTCTGTTCTTTTCCTCTTAGGCCAGGAAGGTTGCTTGATGATATGCAATACTTATTCAACAAATGTTCATCTAGTGACTTCAAATGACTTCTATACTCAACCAGAGAGGCCCAAGAGAGCCTGGCTGGGGTTGTGGTTAGTGGAGGAAAGGCCTATGAGATCGCTGAATGTAGGCGAGATTTTCTTAGTGGGGTCTCCCTGTTGCCTCTCACAGTGATGAGATGAGCATACTGGATATTTGAGTGATGTTTGGAATGCCTAGCAAGCACCTGGGTCTCCCCGAGTGATACAGCTGGTAGTATCATATATTGGTAGATTGCAAAGGCAGCTAGAGGGAGCCACTCCTAAGGCCTCAACTAGCTGCACAGTTAGAGGGTGTGGGGCAGAGCAGGCTGTGTCTCACTCATAATAATGTTTTCTTTGTGTGGAAATATTCTTGGGACAAGGACAAGGAATTAATCCTCTTCTTTATCAGTCCCTAGCGGACTCCACCCAGCTAGACAATGCCCAGTGCTTTCTGATTGACATAATAAAACCACCATTAAAAACTTCATAGAGGATTGAGTCCACAGGAAGAATTGGTTGGGGTTGGGGTGGGGGTGGGGACACAGATGAACTGTCCTCCTTTCTGTGAAGCCTATGGTTGGTTACCCCACCCGCAGCCCCTCTCCATGCAGCTGTGGCTGTGGTCATGTTTGGTGGGGACTTGTCAGTCTCTACCATCTTTGCTGGGCCTCCAGATGACCCTTTCAAGTCATTCCACACAGCCTCCAGTCAGCTTTTACAAGTTTGTTTGATCTTCACTTACAATACACCCCTCCCTTCCTGGGTTGCTCTGTTGTGCTCTGCCTTCAAAATGGGTTCTTTTTTTTTTTTTTTTTTTTCTTCTCCTTCTTTCCCTTGAGCCTCCAGCTCCTTTGTCTTAGAGCTAGGAATGTCGTTTTTCTGGTGTCCTCAGCGCCTGGTGTGAATTGTTCTGAAGTTGCTTTTGTGGTGTCACAGTTACCCTGGAAGCTAGTTTGTTGGCAAAAAGGGGGTGGCAGCTTCCTAGAGAAATACAAAACCTGTGCTTGTTGCCCTGGCTGTGTGGACTTGTGCTGCTATGGCAGGTGGGCTCGGAGTGCCACTGGGGGTCTGTAAGAAGTGGTAGTGTAACAGGGCGGACTACATGAACAGCAAGGCAAATGATTGCCAGAAGATTCTAGAATTAGGCAAGGAAGAGATCATGACTTTTGGCTTCTTTAATTATGTTTACCCTGTGTGGTTGGGACTGTGGCAGGAGAAAAGATATCTTTCTTGAATGTCTCCCTGGTTCAGTTCTGTTTCCTTCTTTCTCTCTTTCTCTCTTTCTTTCTCTTTTCTTTCACAGTTATGGGATCCTGTGCAAGTTAGTTAAGTTCTCCAGGTCCCCATTTTCTCATACACAAAATGGAGAAGACAATAATACCTTTCTTGGTTTGACCGTCTGAGGATTAAGTTAATTCAATGCCTGGTATGCAATAAGTATTCAACAAATGTTCATTTCTTTCCAAGGTACACTTGAATAGATACATAAAGTCACAAGGCAAGGCTCCTCTGTTGAATTTTCTCCTACAAACTTGAAGTTCAAGTTGTCGAGAGGAATGGCCTCTGATCTTAAAATCCACATCAAAACTATTCATTAGAGTTTCTGGTATGAGGTCTGTCCCACCTAGTTAAGATAGAAGGCATGGGACATGTGTTCATGGTCCATTTGTTGCTGTAATGTAATTCTGGATTCAGACATAGACTTGATAATTTCATAAAGTGGGTGAGTCTCAACCTGCTCATTCTAAAAACAGATTCTGTATTCAGAATCTGTCACATCACAATGAAAGACATATTTTGAAGGTACGGATTTTCTTTCATTATTGATCATGGTGATGATGATTATCTTGATGTAGTAATTTCTTTTGGTGTTTGTGCTTTCTAATGTTTCTTTCATTGAAACAAATATGTTATCTCACTTGAGCCTTAAAAACCGTTACAAATTTAAATAGGCTATTTTTACCTGCATTTTAACTCTGCTGCATTTTTATTGTAATTCCCAGTTTTGTACTTATATTGCCCATCTCTTTTCTTGCATGCTGTCCATTTTTTTTATTAAAGCATTCAGCATATTAATTGTAGTTGTTTTTCAATTGAGACTGATAATTTCACTTTGATGTTCTGTGTATTCACTGGTACACCCTATCATTTTTGTTATTGTTGAATGGCAGACACAAATGTCAGGAGCCGGGGAAGGAACTGTAATAAATAGGTCTTTAGTGATTTGACGGTAAGGTGTGGGAGGAAGAGAAACTTCCTTCAGTGTTATGATTAGGTCCCCCCCGTCTTTCAGTAAGCTCATTTCACTGGACTGTGAAATTCACAAGTGCTTCTGCTTTTTTTTCTAAGATACATTTATTTATTTGAAAGGTAGAATGAGTTATAGAGAGAAGGAGAGAGAGAACTTACACTCACTGGTTCACTCCTCCCACAGGGCCTCAAAGGCTGGGGATAGGCCAGACCAAAGCCAGGAGCCGGGAAATCTGCTTGGATCTCCCACATGGGTTACAGGGCCCCAAGTACTTGGGCAGTCCTTTGCTGACTTCCCAGGCACGATAACAGAAAGAAGGTTTGGAAACAAGAGTAGCTGAGATCTGCAACCATGTAACCTGTGCTCCTCAGTGCCTGCCTCCTAGTTTTTCTTTTTCACATCCCTTTAGGTTCAAGGATGTTAGAGAAGGCTGAAGTCGGTGGAGGGGGGAGGGAAGGAGGCATTTTCTCATATAGAGTGCTAGAACCGCCTAGAGTAGGATACTTCCCTTTTTCCAGGTTGGCTGGACTTTGTGTGGAAAAAAAAAAAAAACACCGATAATTTAGGCTCTGATTAAATAGTTTATCTTGTGGGCAAGCCTTCTTAAGAAGAACAGGATGCTTTGGCATGTTTCATAACAGTTACCTCTTGCCTGCCTCTGCTGAGGACACTGGGGGATATTTCTCTGATCTTTTACTGTGAGAACCTGGCCAAGCTCCTGAAGTTAAAACTAACACAAAAGTGTGGGAGCTTCCTTGTGGCCAAGTCTCCTGGAGTACTCAGGGAGGCTTTGTGGGCCGCAGGTCTGCAGCCGCTCATTAATTATATAATGCAACTTTTCCCGCCCTGCCTGTGATTCCCTTGGAAATTTTTTGTATAGGGGCTTGTCCTCCAAGTTGTGATTCTCTGTATCCATCTCTCCAATTTTGAGGGCAGCAGTGTGCCCTCCTTTTGGTCTTCCTTCTTCAGATCTAAGAAGAGTCACTGAATTTTCAGTTTGTTTAGCTTTTGGATTGTTAGGAGGAATTGGAAGTTTTAACCGGCTAATGAAATGACATTTTTAGCTCTGTTTAATGTACTGTCATGAGAAAACAATGCGAGAAAATTCCCTGGGCTGCTCTTCTGGTGTGTGTGTGTGTGTGTGTGTGTGTGTGTGTGAGTGCGCACGCGTGCGTGCATGTGCATGTGTATTCTTCTTTGTTAATAATTCATTCTTTTCATGGTACTTTATATGTACTTTCTTGTTACTTCTGCACAGCAGCCATGGAATTGTTGCTTAGTGACTTTTCTAGCAATTGAGCCATTGATAAAGACCAGATCTTGAGAATTCTCATTCTTTGAGCTGTGTGCTACAAGAGTAGACTGTATTAATGGGGGTGGGGGGTTATGTGTCAGTTTTACTCAGAAAATGCAGTGGAGTGGCAATGGAATGGCAGTATTGCTATTTTGTGTCCTGGCAGATAAAGAAAGTCAGCGGGAGAAGGAGAAGCTGGAAGCAGAGTTGGCCACTGCCCGTTCTACCAATGAGGATCAAAGGCGGCACATTGAAATCCGAGACCAGGCCTTGAGCAATGCCCAGGCCAAGGTTGTGAAGCTGGAAGAAGAGGTATGGTTTTGTCAGATTACATCTGAATCTGGGACCTGGAGAATTGAGAATTCAAGAATATTGGTCTCCCCAGCGTGGAGGCAACTAACTGTACAATCCACTAACAGGGAGGGATCATCCGCAGCTTCCGGTTATAGTTGGGTTGATAATGGTGGAGTGCAGTTTCTTTTCTCTGTAAGTTTCTTTCTTTTTATTTCAGAAGAGGAAATCACCAGGGTCTTCATATAATCAACTAGTTTCTCACACAATAAGTTCTCAATGCCTATCCAGACTTGCCTTAAGCTCATGATACATAGGCAGACAGATACACACACACACACACACACACACACACACACACACAGCCTTCAAAAAGCTCATGAAAAATGGCTTTAAGACATTCATGTCAGTGATAAACTTTAAAAGAGTAATCCTTGCTCAAACACCCAGGAGGTAAGAAATTAATACAGATATCCCATATGTGTAATAGAGAACCAACCACATCAGCTATCCCCTGCTGCCTAGCGGGGTGTGCGCTAGCAGGAAGCTGGAAGTGTAAGCAGAACTGAGACATGAAACCAGGCATCTGATACGGGATGCAGGTGTCCCGAACAATGCTTTAACTGCTGGGCTAAATGCCCACTGTTCCATGAACTCTTCGAAGACTCCTTGTATATTCCTGTGCTTAAGAAAATTTCAAGTGTTGTTTTGGGAAGAGCTAGGAAATGGTTTTGAATGTTTTCAAATATGCCGATTCTGTCTCACGCTAAAAAAAAAAAAATGTATCTTGATGACAATGTCTTCTGCTGTGGACTTTCTTGGCAGATGAGTGTTGTGAGTTCTGGAACAGGGCGAGACTCATGGCAAGTTTGCAGTTTATGTTGGATTGCACTGGCTGAGAGCCAGGCTGCACCTTAGCGGCTAGTTTCTAGGATGCAGTTATACAGTAGGGTGGATTTGTCAGTGACTCGGGCATAAGGATGGAGCCTTCACTTGAGAAAGAAGAGCAAATCTCTCTTGTACCTAATTAATATGTATCTGGTTAGTCTTGCCATAGGTGTTATTTGATTACAGCCCTAAATTGTCTGCCTGTGAAAGAGAGAGAACTTTGTTGCTGACCTGCTGTTCATCAGTTTTGGACACGGTTTGTCACTGCACCGAAGTCCTAGCAATTGTTACATATTTTACACTCAGGGAACGAGTGGGTTAAACCAAGCACTGATGTTACAGTGTCATTGGTAAAGGAAATTTCACCTCTCGCTAATTTCTGCTGTAAAATTTGAATCTGAAAGATGAAAGCTTTATAAACTTGAGCTAGAATAAATTATTTATGACCAAATAGCGCTTTGACTATTGTGAAATATCTTTCCTGCCTTCATTCATTGCCTGCTTTCCCTCCCGTAGTGGTTCTAGTTATTGGAAATATTTTACCTCATGAATTCCTTCCTTCTGCTTTCTTTTAAGATTTATATATTTGTATTGGAAAGGCAGATATACAGAGAGGAGGAGAGACAGAGAGGAAGATCTTCCATGCAATGATTCACTCCCCAAGTGAGCGCAACGGCTGGTGTTGTGCTGATCTGAAGCCAGGAATTCGGAACCTTGTATTGGGAATCCCACGAAGGGGCAGGATCCCATGGCCTTGGGCCTTCCCAGGCCACAGCAGGGAGCTGGATAGGAAGTGGAGCTGCCGGGTTTAGAACCGGAAGCCATATGGAATCCCAGCGTGTGCAAGGCAAGGACTTTAGCCACTAGGCTGTCACACCGGGCCCTCAGCTTTCTTTTTGGGGCATGACAATCCTGGTTGGAGTTGTGTTGTGGTTCTTTTTTTTTTTTTTTTTTTTTTTTTTTTTTTTTTTATTTATTTTTATTTTATTGTTTTTTTTTTTTTTTTTTTTTTTTATTATTGTTGCTTACATTGTATTGTGTAGTACAGTTTCATAGGCGCTGGGGATTCCCCCCACCCCTCCCATACCCCTCCCCCCATGGTGGATTCCTCCACCTTGTTGCATAACCATAGTTCAAGTTCGGTTGAGATTCATTGCTTGCAGACACATGCCTAGCATAAAGTTCAGCGTCTTATTGTCCAGATAAGTTCAGTGGCCTCTTGGGGAGACCTTCTATGGTCTGAAAATAGGTCTAACAGAGTAAAGATCCAGTCAGTTAAAAGCCCCAACGAGGCCACAGTATCAATATACAACATTATGGAATTAATTGACATAGTATTGGGTAAACAATATGTTAAAAATAATGCAAGTTCCCTTCTTCGAAACATCTGGGTTGAGACAGTATCAATGACAGGTTCAAAAAAAAAAAAAATAACAAACAACCAAACAAAAAATTACAGGTTAAATCAAGGCAAACATGTGGTATCTAATCTTTTGGGATTCGCTCATTTCCCTTAGCATTATAGTTTCCAGTTGTACCCATTTAGCCACAAAGAACTGCATTTTGTTTTTTTTAATAGCTGAGTAGTATTCCATGGAGTAGATGAACCAAAGCTTTCTTATCCAATCTTCTGCTGATGGGCATTTCGGTTGCTTCCATGTTTTTGCAATTACTGATTGTGCTGCAATGAACATAGGGATGCATGTTGGTTTGTCGTAAAACAGGTGTTTTGGATATATTCCTAGGAGTGCTATTGCTGGGTCATATGGTATGCAGATTTTGAGTTGTTTGAGTGTTCTCCAGACTGATTTCCATAAAGGCTGTACCAATTTGCAGCTCCACCAGCAGTGGAGTAGGGTTCCCTTTTCCCCGCATCCTCGCCAGCAAGCGTCGTTGGTGTTCTTGTTTATGTGGGCCAATCTTACTGGTGTTAGGTGGTACCTCATCGATGTTTTAATTTGGATTTCCCTTATTGCTAGGGAGCTGGAACATTTTTTCATATGTTTGTTTGCCATTTGGACTTGTTCCTTTGTGAAATGTTTGCCCATTTCCCGTGCCCATTTCTTGAGTGGCTTGTTTGTTTTGGTTTTTTGGTTGTTTTGAAGTTCTTTATATATCCTGGAAATTAGCCCCCTATCGCCTATATCGTGTGCAAAGATCTTCTCCCACTCTGTGGGTTGCTTTTTTACTTTGTTGATTGTTTCCCTTGCTGTACAGAAGCTTCTTACGTTACCTACAAGCAGTACTTGTCATCCATGATGTGCTTTAGGCTAATTGCTTAAGGGTTAACTTTAATTTACACAGCATCAGGTTAATATCCTGTTGTCTATATCAGAAATATGAAGGCTCTTCAAAAAAGTTTTTGTATTAGAGTATTGGTTTGAGCCTCTGCTGCTGTGCTTCCAGTCTAGCTTCCTATTAGTGTGCCTGGGAGGGCAGCAGAGGATAGGCCAACTGCTTGGGCCCTTGTGACTCATATAGTAGACCTGGATGTGGTTCATGGTACATAGCTGCAGCCTGACCCAGACCTGATTATTGGTGCTATTTGGAGAATGGATCCCCATCCCTTCTTTTCCCTCCCCTCTCCTTCCTGCCCCTCCCCTCCCCTCCTCTTTCCCTTTCCTCACCTCGCTTCTTTTCTCCTCTCTTCCCCTCCCATCCCTCCTCTCCTCCCCTCCCCTCTCCTCTCCTCTCCTCTCCTCTCCTCTCCTCTCCTCTCCTCTCCTCTCCTCTCCTCTCCTCTCTTTCTCTCTCCTCTTCTCTCCAACTCTTCCCCTTTCCATTTGCTTTTCAAACAAACCTTTAAATATTATTTGCACCAAAACAGATCTATCCTCATGGTAAGTTGTTTGATAAGAAATGAGGAAGCCTTGTATTTATCTGGTCCAGGTCTAGGGAGCTTAGCACACTATTTATTTATTTATTTATTGCTACAATTCATATATTCCTTTTCCCTTTTTTGCAAGTACATTTCGCAGAAAATTACAGAATGGTAATGGTGTAAGGCTGGATTCTTTCAGAAAAAGCCAAACTGAGAGACCTGCTGAGAAATAGCTCACTGGTGGTCACATGGCAAATGTTGGGTAGAGCCAGGAATAAAACTGTTATCTTATAACTCTTCCTTCCCTAAACCCTGTAGCCTGTGTTCATGTCTGAATCATTCTCTCGTTCTACTTCCAAAAGGATCATGTGGGTGCTTGTTCAGACTTAGTAACCTCTGCAACTTTTAATTTTTAAAAAAACTTGTTTCAACTGTTGGGCCTTTTATGTTTTTCTTTTAATTAGTTACTTTTATTTATTTGACAGACACAGAGAGAAAGGAACAGAAATCTCTCATCTGCTTTACTCCCCAAATACCCACAACAGCTAGACCTAGACCAGGCTGAAGATGGGAGTCAAGAACTCAATCTAAATTTCCTGCATAGGTGACAGAGATCCAAGTACTTGGGCCGACACCTGCTACCTCCCTAACTGCGTATTAGCAGGAAGCTGGAATTAGAAGCAAAGGTGAAATTTGACCCAAGGGTATAGACATCCCAAAGGCTGTCTTGATGGTTAAGCCAGATGTCTACCCATGGACTCTTCTTTTCAAAAGACTCCATGACTGAATTGTTCACATTAAGTCAAGAATGAAGTATCTCTACCATTAGGTTGTCCCTTTGGGAAAGAGTATCCAGTCACTCAGAAAAAGATGGGCACAAAGACCTTGTACCCATATTGCTTTGAAGTATCTGAGGGCAGAGTGGCAATTGGTGTCTAATCATGAAAGTAACATAGGTGTTGCAAGAAGATGTTCGTCGCTAGTTCTTCATGTTGCAGGTGTCGCTGAAACAGTTTTCTGAAATACATCTGTAGCTTCAGCCATCTGAGGTTTTTTGGTCATTTATTCCAGAGATTTGTTGTACTTTTCCAGGGGCCTGCCCCCCTCCCCCCCCACAAATATACCTTTACAATTTAAAGATGTTTGAGCTAGAACTGAAATATGATATCTAGTGACCAGAGTTCACATGGCTCATAAGATACTGTTAATATTTTAGCCACCATCCAGCTTTCAGTTTCACATAGTTTAATTGTGGGAGATTCAGTGTGCTAGGGGACGTGGGACATTTGACTGGGGAGTGGGAGTATAGATCCACGCCTAGGACACTCCCAGAGGCCATGTAATATATAGCTGGATCACTTCTCATACATAGAAAGACTTGGATGATCATGTTTCAGGGAAAATTAACTGGTTCTTATTTTCATTTTTGCTTTGTTTTTTTTTTTTTTTTTTTTGGTCTTGTTTGTCTGGTCTTTCCTATAATGTTCAAAGCAAAATTTCTCTTATTCTCAAATATAGAACTGCTATTCAAGGTTTTGCTTGTCACTATGACCCGATCTCCCATTAGTTACTAAAATTTCTCGTTCTTTAAATTCTTAAAATTTATTTTTGTTTTTGAAAGGCAGAGAGACAAAGAGATTTTCCCATCAGTAATTGCCAGCCTCCAGATAACTACAGCAGCTGGAGCTGAGCCAGGGAAGCCCTGGAGTTGGGAAGCTGAGTTAGGATCTCTCATGTGAGTGGCAGGGACTCAAGTACTTGAGCTGCTGCTACCCAGGGTGCACATTAGCAGGGTGTTGCTACTGTAAGTGGAGCTGAAGCTGAAATATAGGCCCAGCAACATCAGATTGAGGTGTCCCAAGTGGTGTCTTAATTGCTGTGCCAATCATTTGCTCATCTTTTTTCTTTAAATTTTTTTGTCTTTCTTCTTTAAATGTTGAAGTGGGATCACCCTGAAATATTTATAAGATGCTGATAACTCTAGAACTGATCTAACAAGGAGCCTACACTGTGTTTCCCTCAGAAAAATCAGTGAACAATCTTAAATGATGAAGAATAAAGCTGTTCCTTCTGCTGCTGTGGCAAAGCCATGTCTGCAGGAAGGACATGCTAGATGTGTCATATATGAACAGATAACAGACTTATGGATTGCACTTAACACCACAAACTTTCCTTCTTTTCTCAGGCCTTAAAAATTCTTCAAGAAAATCCTTTATAATTTACCTAGAATTAAGAAAGCTTCCTCAAATTAGTCCTCTTTTTCTTTTTTTTTCCCCTGCAGAGTATTTTGTCAACTTTTTGAATACAGAGTTATTCAAGAAGTTATTTCTCATTGCATCAAGATGCTTAGGGAAAGATGTTGACTACTTGAAGGATCCCTGAACCCTTGCAGCCATTTATGTCTTCCTTTCTTTAAAGACTTCATTTAGATTCATTTCCTGAAATTCATTCTCTCTTTCTAATCCCATTAAATCTTGCCTTTGGTTCTCCACAATCACTGTGCCCTAAGAAGCAGTGTTGCCCCAGGCTAATAGGGAATGTCTGCCCTGAAGTGACAACTTCCCTTCTCTTCCAAGTTCAACATAGGTTCTTCTAAGGACCCTACTTACCACTGATATCCAGAAAGGTATCAGGCCAGGGAGAGGATAGCATCCAAAGTTAAAAACGGCTCTGACTTTTTACTCAGTCCCTGCGGTCCAAGCCTTGACACACTGGTCTGCAGCCTGTGCAGCAAGCAGCCAGACGTGGTAAATGGTGCCTTTCCGTCCTTGCCCTTATCTTTCGGAACACGTAGCTCCCATTGAAGTGGAGGCTCATTAAACTCAAGTCAAAAGAGCTCTGTGTCCCCTACCCGCAGCCTTAGCATTCTCTCACTCAAAGAGAACTTCCCCGCCCCCTACCAATTTGACCCCACTGGAGAGTTGCAACGGATGCATGGCACATCCTCTCCGAAGGCTCAAGGCACTTCAGGCTTCTGGCTAGCTGCTGTCTTATGATGATCCAGAGTTGAAGCTGCTGCTTGGGTAATTGTTTCAGGCGTGGTGGGAAAAAGGCCTTGGCAAGATCAAAGAGGGAAGATGCTGTGGATGGGCTGCTTACTGAGCACAGTGCACAGGAAGGGACAGACAAAAATGTGGGAGGGCTGGCAGAAGGAGGCCAGTGAGCCTTGGCGCTTTAGCTTTCGGCTACAATGAAAGCCATAGACATTCAGGGAGTAGAGGCTAAAATGTTAACCTTTTCTGAACTGTAGCGGCTGGTGGTGTTGTAGACACTGTTGCTAGCTCTTGTTGGAGTAACCAGTGCATTTTCCAGATCATTAATGCCTTGTCACTCAGTTTTCCAAAACTGTGCAGTTTCACTTGGTTTCCACCATGCTTCTTAAAGCTTGACATTTTCCTTTCTTTCTAGAGCATTTATTTGATTCTTTTCTGCCCTTGATTAAATGTACACGATTTTCTTCTACCACATCTATTCACAGAGCACCATACTAGACTTCACTTTTTCCAATATTAGAGGAAGATGCCTTATCTGCTACTTAAACCTATTTTTCTCACAACAATAGGTGAATCTATCATAACATAGTGGTCATGATACAAGATCTAAAATTTAGATGGAAGATCTGAGGGTATAAAATATGTATGCATTTATAGTTTTGACAGAATTCAGATAAAGAATACATTTACTCAGAAATTTTCCAGGATATTCTTCTGATGAGTTATTTATTTAGAGAGCATTTTCTCTAAGGATGACGTTGCAGTGTTTCTTTCACATGGATATAGCTCTACCCAATATATTACACTTGCTCTTAGCCAAAAGGCCGAGAAGCGTTATCTACCTAATATATTAAAAAAAAGAAGGAAATTAGCTCTCCAATCCAAAAGAGATGAAGGAACTACTGTGAGTTCAAGTCTTAAGCTTTTGCTATGATTTAGCTTTTGAATGTCCCAAATTGGGAGACTTATGGATATCTTGTTGGTCTCCTTTAGAACATGAACACCATTTCTGAGGTTGCAAGTTTTTAGAGACTGTTTTTACTCTTTAACTCTTTTAATATTCACTAGTGGACCACAGCCCTTTGGCAAGACAGAGGCAGCTTGCTAATACCAGTGTAGTGTTACCAAATTGCTTCAGTGTGAACCCTTACTTGGAGCCAGGGGCTCCCCAGTAAGACTAAATCAGATTAAGGTAAAAATCACTGCAGACCCATGGAGCAACATGTAACCAGCTGCATGAAGTAAAGAAAGTAGTAAACAAAATACACTTCAGTTGTGCTGTTTATGAAACAGTGAGTGGAGTTCTGGACAATAGAAGGGAAGAGGAAAAGCAGTTCTATGTTATTAGACTCAGTGCCCTTTTAGCTCATGGAGGATTTCTGTATTTTGAAGTTCATCCAAATAGTATTCATTGTCTCCCTCCCTCCCCTTAGTTATTAGATCTAGTTATTTCTTAGTGTTTCCTTGAAAGTTTTTTTCCTTTTTAACAGATCATATGATAGAATCAGTGATATAGTTAGTGAAAAATCGAAAAGAAATCCCCAGATCTCTTAATTCTAAAATTTCTAAGCTGAATCTTTGTCTATCAGTGAATATATTGGAAGGTAAATGGCTAAGTCATTTCCTTGCAGATAGCTGAGACCAGTGTTAATACCCTTAGGGACTCTAGAAGTAATTTTGTGTATAGCCATCCCTTAAAAAAATACATTTGAAAGACACTCACAGTTGTTGGGAGGAGGGAAGAGATGCCATCACGTGGTATTCATTTGCAGGGATCGGATTTTCCTGAGTCAGAAGGGGGTTAAGGGACTTGCCAAATACTTAGGAAAGGGTTCAAATTATTACAGAAGTGCAGTAGGAAAATATAATTAATTGAGCTCGAAAGTATTTGCTTTGTTTTTCATTAGATTAGCTCCCTGCTGTTCTTTCTCTGATTCCTGATTTCACTTTAAAATTTACCTCTGAGTGGTCCTGATTTGAAACTCTTATGTTAACTTGGCCAAGTGAATACATTTATGAAGCTATTTTTTTTTTTATTGCACATGCATTTTATTGTTGCTAGTCTATATTGTGGTCATATTTGTTCTTTATGTGAGAGCTAGTATTACCTGATCACCAGGAGTTCAGTGATTATTGAGCTAAGAATTAAAACCAAAGAGAGATAGCAAGGTCTTCATCTTGTTTCCCAGTATGTTGTTCCTACTTTCAGGCATAGGAAAAATCCTGGCACATAATAAGCACTCAGGAAATACTTGAATTAATGAATAAATCCACACGTAGTTGAAATCTTACAAGTAAGGTTAGCAAAAAAGAACTTTCAGGATTTTTACAGTTTATAAGGACAATTAGTCCTTGGTTCCCAGAGGAGGGAAATTTAGATTTACAAATCTGGGATCAGGCAGGGAATGACATAAAGAGGTGGTATCAGAGCCACGGGAGAGCTGACATGCCTTCCTCAACCTATGCTATTTGGACAGTATGGAGACAAACACTGGATATGGGGACAGATGCTTATGCCCCGTCCTCCCCGACTACTCCTCCTCTGGAACACACTTCCTTGATGAATCGTAAAAAGCAGACAGCTTTCTCACATGGTCCACGATGTTCTTGGAATTGTACTGGTCCGTTTCTTCTCTCTACGCCTATTTCATGCACCCTTCTTGAGCTCCGAACTCAGCTGGAGCTGGACTCCGGTATACAAGTATGTTTATAGAAGACACATGAAAATAAGAAGCTATAGGGAAAAGATAGTAGTTAGAACCAAGTAAGACTATGAAGACTTAGATTATTTGTTCAGAAGGAATGAAGGAATTGTCAGATGAATGCAGTTTGATCATAGTAGAGCTGGTAGAATTTTTAGGCAATAATTACCTAGATTGATTAACAAAAGCATTTTTAAGGGCCATCAAAGAACCAGATCTGGGTTGACTAGATACTACCGCAGTAGATTGGGTGGTAGGTTGAAAGACAAGTGGATCAAGATGAATGGGAAACCAAGGAGCTCCAGTTTACAGAACGGAGAGAAGACTAATGATACCTTGCTTATAGTAGGTCCCTAACTGAATGAATGTAGTCTCACAAGTTTTCTTTGGTTCATAGATAAGGCAGTGTCATGATGAGCTACTTCAGAAAGTCAGTGATGGTGATTTTATGGAAGATGGACTCTGTGTGTGTGTATGCACATGTATACCTCTGTGTAGAATGAAAGAGCAATTGAAACATGTTACGTCATTACTACAGTAATTCACTTGGCAAAGAAGAGCTTTCAAACTACTAACTGTAAAAAACAAAGGGAATGAGAGAATCTGAATAATGTTTTAATAACTATGATATGGCGACAGATTGGTTACAGTGGAAAAAGGAAAAAAGAAAGAACATTTTATTCCAAGATTCTAAGACTGGAAAAATAAGTGATGGCATCAATGGAGTGATCATTGGGAGTGTCAGCAGACTGGGACCCACTGAGTTTCATAGTGAGAAAGCCAGAAGTCAGCTAGAGCTCTGTGAGTGAAGGAACTGTGATAACTTTACATTGTGAATATAAGCAGTTGTTTCAGTTGTGGCATGAAGGTGATACACAGCAGGATTGAAGTGCTGAGCAAGGTTTCTCAACTTCTGCATTATGGGCATTTGGGACTAAAAAATGCTTCGGTCCTAGTGGAAGCAGGGGGTGTCCTGTGTAATATGGGATGGCTGGTGGCATCCCTGGCTGCTTTTACCAAATGCCGGAGCAGTGCACTTCCAACCCTGTGCAGCAGAAGGGGGAGATCACTTTCACTTGAGAACCGTTGGTATAAAGGCAAAATAAGTACACAGGAAAAATTACTGAACATTAGCATTTGGCAATAAAACATTAATGGATGGAATGATCTCCTACAGTCACAGAATACTCAGGGAGAATTTGATTTAAATGATGGATTTACTTGGTTGCTTCTAAGTTCTCAAGGGTACTGGCCCTCTAGATAAGAAACCCAGAGTCCTAATCAGTGGTTCTGAAAACTTATTTTTGCTTGAAGTGAGACCTGAGCTACTACCTTGGCTTTAGAAACTTCTCAAGTGAACTTCCACTTCTTTGAACACTAAAAACACAGAAACATCAATCATCTAAGACAGTGGGGCGTGCGCACATATGATCTGTCTCTTAAGTATCTAGCACACAAATTGAAGCCAGATTTTCTTTTTTCTTTTTTGTATCTAAGAATCTTTCTTAACAATCCTAGGACACCATTTTGTCTAGGTCTCTTAGATATTGTCCACTGGTGAAGATGAAAAGAGGGCTCAGAATTTGGGAATTAATTAGCCTGTAAAGATAATCTTGGGCTATCTGTTAATCTAATTGTTTCAAAAATTTGGTTCCTTAAAACCTCATGGGACAAGGCATTCGTAAGCAGAGAATATTGTGTCCAAAATCAATGAGGGGTGAAACATTAAAAGTTATTTAGGAACTTGAAGTTATTGAACCACACTGATGCGTTAAATGTGAAAAGATGATGGAACAAGATAATTTGTCAGGCCTGTGTCTCTAGGTACAACAGACAATAATGATGAATGTGTGTGCACCCGCATATGTGAGTGTGTGTGTTTGCACAGACACATAAACACATACAGGAAGACAGTATTTAAAAAATTGTTTTATTATTGTTTTATGATACAGTTCCATAGGCTTTGGGACTTCCCATCCCCCTCTACAAATTCCCTTCCCCGTACTGACCTCCCCACTAGTGGTGGTCCTCCAACACCAATGGTGGTCCTTCATGAACAGCCACAAGTCCATCACGCTGTCATTGAGGTGTTTCCCGACAATGTGGGCATGGACACTGTCAGAGTCCAGCATCCTAACTGTTAGGATATTTCCAGCTGTTCCTCTGGGAGTCCATCTGTGTTCTGCATGCATAGAGATACACTGCACTTTGTCTTCACAGGTGAATATAGCAATCTCTGCTACATTTCTATTATACATCCCCCTAAATACAGAGCCAGAAAACACAGTCCACAACAAGGAGAAAGAGTAAATTTTCATCAACATGAAGTTAACAAGCATACTACAAAAAGCCAGTGCATTGCTAAAGTGATAAAAACGAATATCAAAAACCTTCTAGTAGAAATTGATGCTACTGTATGACCCATGTGGTGCTGCAGAAATTACAATTAAAACTAGAACATAATTATCCATGAGATGTAGCAAAAGCAGTGTTACAAGCAATCAAGCCATCTCTTACGGGTGATCAATTAATGAATCACAAGAAGTTATTGAAAAAGATACAAATAACTATGAAGTAGGAAAAGGTAAAATTCACAGCAAAAATAATTAGATTTGATACCACAAAACTGCACATTGAAACAGGAAAGGGTCATTTCCTAAGATGAGCAAAGTAGCCCCTAGCCATGTTTGTATTGAATATCATCAGGGGACAATCACTTCAAAACAGAGATGAAAGAGAAATGGTTCCAACTTTTTACTCTTTACATGGGTCATAGTATTATTGGTGTGGTCAGTAGTAGGAATTGTAACTTTTTGTTGTCTAGGCATACTTCCAAGTTTCATTGGGAGTCTACCTTCATTACAGGAAGACAATCTTACAAATGAAGCTTTTTGTAGAACTTTAGGCCCTTTTAGAGGCCCCTAAAGTACCTACACAAACATTAGGGCCACAGTTTGAAAACATTTTCAGGCCTCAGCAAAGATTTTCTATAATGGTCCACATACTAAACGTATTTGGTATTGTGGACCATGCAATTTCTGATGCAACTGCTCAACTCTGTTATGGTAGCTGAAAAGTTAGTCCTAGGCAATATGTTAATCAGTGGGTGTGGCTGTGGCTGGGTTTGATTTGCTTTCCTGATAAAACACTCCTTGTTTTTTTGTTTGTTGGTTTTTAAGATTTATTTCTTTTTATCGAAAACTCAGATATACAGAGAGGAGGAAAGACAGAGAGGAAGACCTTCCATCTGATGGTTCACTCCCCAAACAGCCATAACAGCTGGAGCTGAGCCAATCCGAAGCTAAGAGCCTCTTCTGGGTCTCCCACATGGGTGCAGGGTCCCAAGGTTGTAGGCCATCCTCAACTGCTTTCCCAGGCCACAAGCAAGGAACTGGATGGGAAGTGGAGCTGCTGGGATTAGAACCAGCACCTATATGGGATCCTGGCATGGTCAAGACGAGGACTTTAATCACTATGCTATCACACTGGGCCGCTTTTGTTTTTTAAACAAATGTGGACTCAGATAGAGAACAGGGAAGCAAGCTGTGAGATGTAGCAGAGCTAGGACTAGAACTCAAATCTTTTGATTGCCATTTCATTCCTTTGCTTATGTTGTGCTACCAAATGGACATTTGTGATGTTTATACGAGGGAAAGAGGGAAAGCTTGATATAGAGAGAATAACATCTACCTAAAGGTCTTCAAACAGATCTTTGATCATAAGACAAGTATATGATGGATATACACACCAGATCATGTCATTTTGAAAGAATTTAATGTCCTTGCATATCCTTGTGGTTCCTTCTAATTGTATCTCCAATGAACAGCTTTTCTCCTATAAGGATATCTGTAGCTTATTTCATGGAATATTTGAGGCCCCCAGCTACATGACTTCTGTAGAGAAAATATCTTCATTTTAATGTTCTAATTAGATGAAGTGATCATTAAAACTATCAAAAGAATGAAGTTGATGTTAAGGCTATCAGAAGCTTAAGATGACTGGAACATGTCTGACTTGGTACACTTTTTTTGCCCCAAACAATAAATAAGTCAGTTTTAAGCATTTTGGCACCAGACACTCTATTGGGGCACTTCATATATTATCTCATTTGATCTTGATAGAAATATATTGTATCACCATCATCTCTGTTATGGATGAATGAGTAAGTGCAAACTCGGGGAGAAATAAAAGAGGAATCTTGGAGAGATTTAAGTCATTGCCTCATGTTGCACACCTAGGAAGATGTAGAGTCAATATTTGGTCTAGAGCTCATGACCATAAACACTTTACCGTATAGCCCCGCTCTTTACTTAAGAAAGAATCACAGCCATGTATGATGGCATTGGGGACCTAGTTACCCCAATGCAATATCTGAAGAGCTTTGTACCAGAGATAACTTTGTAGAGGAGAGGCAGAAAACAGAAGGGAATTCCTTGTGATGAGGATGAAAATGAAGTATGTAAAGATTAGGAATACCAGTGATGTTAAAGTATATAGATCTTCATTCCTTTCTATATGTAGATGCAACGTTCAAAACATGTAACTTAGAAAATGGCTGACTTCGTTGATTGCATCTACAGGTTCTTCCAATAGTAATATTCAAGGGTTGATCTTTTCTACCCTAACTTATCTAGAGACTACACATTTGTTTGGATCATCATGGTGTTTATGGGTGAGATGTAGCCTTTCTTCTTTTAAAGGAGATGAGAGAATTATGCCAGTAACGATGCCAGTCCTAGTACCTTGTGGAAAATCATCCCAGTGGCAAACCATAATGGAATTTGTCTTGGCGTGCTTTGTGGAATTTGACCTACATGCCTATCTTCAGCCAACTAGAACTCCCTGAGCCTTACTCTTTATTGCTTTTCCCTTCCAGAGGTTTAACTCAGCACTAGGGGTTATTTGGCTGGGATATTTAAGTTTCTTTTCACAAGAAAGACAGCACATAAAGAAACCCACATGGCCTTGGACTGCTTATTTTTCAGTTTTCTGAGCTCACACTGCAGAATTTTAACTATCAGGAGAAGAACTGCATGCTATCTAAGTTTAAACGCCTTTAATATAAGTACCATAAGCCTTAGTAATTATAGTTAACATTTTCTACATTAACATTGTACTGCTCCCTTAGAGTTTCCAAAGTGATTCACAAATAAATGCATTCAACTTTAAATGGCTTATGAGGATTAAGGAATCCAAAACATGAAGCATAGAGGATGTTTTCTGTTCTCCAGTTATTCAAAGCTTAGTGAATAGAAAGGCAGAGGCATCGATGACCTTAAAGATTTGACTGCCCTAAACAGTGTTATTACAAATAATCACATACTCCAGAAAAGAAAGGTTTAAGCTTATTTGGAGAGAAAAATGTGATTTTTTTTTCAATTTGTTTTCTATTCCTAGGGAAAGATAAGATGGATAAAATATTGGTAGGCTTAGAACTTCCTTCAACTGGTTTCCAAGGGTTGACTGAACTAGGTTTGGTATGAAGGCAAACATCAAGACAGTGTACAAAAAATGTAAATGTTTTTCTTTTCCAACCACATAGGAGCAGGATACAGTTGGTCTGCTAGGATTTTGTCACATAGGTTTTTTTCAACCTTGACAAAATTCAGCAATTCTAATCTGAAGCAAAGGCAGTTATAAGACAAGGAGGCTTTTGCTGTCAGTACAACGTACCAGTGTTATCTAACTGGATTTCTGGAGTGCTGTGATTTGGACTTATTCCCATGAAGCAGTTATGTGGTTTCTGCAATAGGGGAGTCAGGTTGGTCCTTTTGCCTTGACTCCAGCTGGGCAAGTATGGGCCATGCAGGGAGTGCACTTAAGTTACAGCACATTTGTCCATCTTGATAGCTTTAGGGCTTGGGGATTTGGAGAGAAAAAAATCAGAATTAAACTCCAGAATTTTTTTATTCAGACGATTATCAAAATACTTTCAGATTTTCATATTTTAACAGTGAAAATATCCCTAATCTCCATTTTATGAGAATGATACTAACAGATGTCCTCTTAGGAAGAATCCACAGGTTGAAATACTAGGTTTGAGAAATATTGCACACATGCTATGAAAGGCATCATCGATGCAGTTGGTAACAAGCTGTGAAAGCTGCCCTTTCTTCTAATCTTAGGTGTGGCAGTTATATGTACCTTGCTTAAGAGTTCTGAGGTCAGGCTTGCTTTTATTTGCAAGGAGCCAGGATTTGGCCTGTAAATTACAACCACACAGAGATCTCACATTCCAATTCCCCAACTGGCTTTTTTACTTTTTGCTTTCTTGGGTGTGGATTATAGGCTTGCAAAGAAGAAGAGTCATGCTTGGTTCTGTCTAGACTTAATTTCGCTAGTTTGGGTCATTAAGGATCTTTGAAAGTTAAGGACCAGTCTAGGATCATCAACTCAGGCTCATGGGATAGAAAATGCAAAATCACCTGTGGTCTTTGAACAACACAGTATCAAATCATTGGTGATCACTGAGGAAACTAAGGCTGAAGCTTTACTTTTGTGACACAGAAAGTTTCCAAGAGAAGAGTGATGGATTATTTTGAGTTATTACCTGAGTCAGAGATTTCAAAAGGTAATTTTGGTCTCCTGGTACATTCATCAGTTAACACCCTTTGAGACACTTAGAGAGGAGGTAAATTGAACTCATCTCCCTAGAGATCCCCCTGTCCCGTAGCATTTCCCTTTTGAAATAACCAATAACATACATATTCCTACAGATTTTTTTCAGGTTATAGTGAGGAACATCAGAGGTGGGGACATCCGTATAATGGGAAACTAAAAAACTTTCCATCTAAGGACAGCTTTTCCTGAGAAAAGGCAGTGAGGTAGCAGGAAGAAAGTAAAACAGAATTTCTCACGTGTGTCCTATATATGAAACATAAGGATTTTGAAAAACTTCATGGAAATACATATGGAAGAAAACTATGCATGGATTTCAAAAGTAATTTGCACAAAACTAAACTTATCTTTGAATTCTGTTTTCCCCACCAACTTTTAGAAATGCCATATCCAACACAATCTGCCATCCATGAAAGATCGACTACTGTTCACTTGGGGGGGGGCGCGGGATTGGTAAAGGAGAGAGTTGTTTGATACTACAGAAAGCAATCTAAACAGTGGGATATGTTTGGTGGCTGTGTAACTGATCCTGTCGCTCTTTCTCCCCCTCCCCTTTTCAATTCTTCCAACCTGAATTCCCAGTTGAAAAAGAAGCAGGTGTATGTAGATAAGGTGGAGAAGATGCAGCAAGCCCTCGTACAGCTCCAGGCCGCATGTGAGAAGCGGGAGCAGCTGGAACACCGCCTGCGGACTCGCCTGGAGAGAGAGCTGGAATCTCTCAGGCTCCAGCAGGTATGGACAATATAAAGGAAGGAAGCAAATGAGATTATGACTGATGGCTTACTTTTCAGTTACCATTTACTAGGAACACATACACACACACACACGCATACACACACACGTTTATTCATCTTTAAATGCTTTGCCCCATCTGACACTATTGCAGATCGCCAGCCTGTTGCAGACAAAAAGCCTGTTTCTTCAGCTTGCTCTCCCAGCAAGATCTTTAATGTCAATGATCTTGCAACTTTTATTTTCACATGAACCCCAGACACAGTAGACTCTATACAGAGTCCCAGGTATTTTAGAGTTGAAAATGGTCTTTAGAAATTCCCTGGCCATATTTGTCCTTGGTGTTGGATGAGAGAAAATCAAGACCCCACAAAAAGTTGCCTAACTCACTGAGGATCACACAACAACTTAGGGGTAAAACCACCTAGATTCTGGGTATTTTAGTTCCAATGTCTGTTAGTCTCTGGTGAGAAGGGAATGACAATTTTGACATCACTCCTGGATTTTCTGAGCCGCATGCCAATTTGCTGTGGCAGGCTCCTTACCTGAAAGAAGGGAGTCACCAAGGTCAGGACGGGAAGTCCTGGGCTGCAGGAGATCTCAATGCCCATAACCTCTCTTTGTATTAGAATCCAACCTCAGTAGCCTGGGCAGTAATCTTTCAAGAATAGAGACTCTTCAAATGAGGCTTGGGCAGCATGATTCTTCCCTCACTAACCTCAAGGGTTTCGGCCTGTTCCCCCTCCTCCCCGCCAGCGCCAGGGCAACACACAACCCACCAACGTTTCCGAATACAGTGCCGCAGCACTGATGGAGCTCCTTCGAGAGAAGGAAGAGAGGATTCTGGCCCTGGAAGCTGATATGACGAAGTGGGAGCAGAAGTATTTGGAGGAGAATGTGATGAGACATTTTGCTCTGGACGCTGCTGCCACCGTGGCTGCTCAGAGGTCAGTAGTTAGCTGGGAGGACCTCGGCTTACGAGGGTGTGAGAGGGGAGCCCACAGAAAGAAAATTGATTCCTGAACCTTTCCAGGGTTTCTTTAGTAGTCTCTCTCTCTCTCTCTCTCTCTCTCCAAGTTCATTTTTAAGTGCTTTCTTCCACCTGATTATGTAGGGATGGAGTGGATTCAGGGTCAGAGAGCTGGGGAAGTTGGAAAGGCAGATTGCTTTCTGCAGTTACTGAAATAATGGCTCAGCTTTCCCCCGCAGCCAGAGCAATTGAAGATGGGATCCGCTGTATGTTTGCCCACCTCCTTCCTTCCCTTAGAGCCACTGATTGATTCTTCCAGCCATGTGTGCAAGCTGTTTAGCCCCAGGACAGGAATGAAAGCCCCTCTAGGGAAAGGCCACTCAGAAAATAAATGTCACTGAGGAGTGGCTGCTGTCACTTGATATCTCTGGCTCTCCCAAGGTATGTCAAAGGCTCTGCTGAACATGAGTCCATCCCTGCCCTTTGAGAAAGTCTATATTTGAAGGCCGCATTCTCTGTGAGGCTGAACTCATCTCATGTAAGCAGTCTCATTCCATCTGCTAGAGGAGAGAAAATAGCAGGAGGATTTTTAAATTTTTGATTCTTGTCTCCTTTTCAAACCGTGAAAATTAGTTATTGGTTCGGGAGGAGATGGCAGTGTCTGTCTTGCTGTTGTTCGGAAGCATCAGCTGGGAACCAAAGGAAGGAGAGGAGAGAAAGGGAGAAAGGATGGAAGAATAGACAGATAAACTGCAGCAAGGAGGTTCTGATCAAATGAGGACTTGGGTTATACTGTGACAAATACACTTCTTCTGTCTGTTGAGTATCAAAGGTGAGCTATGGCATGTGAGCCTACGTAGATCTCTAGCTAGGCATTTATTGTCTATTTTTGCATGTTTGAATGTTAGCTCAAATGCATGCTAGGGCAGCAGTGTCTGGATGCACTCCTGTCCTTCTCATACTAAATCAGGGAGGGAAAATCAGAGTGGGCAAATGTTTTAGAATCTTCCCAGTTCTCCAAGAAGTCATCTTACATTCATCTTGCCTCTCCGAGCTACTCCCTAGAGCTGAACTAGATGAAAACTGCCCGTTGCTTGATTTGAGGTTCTTTTGGGCTAAAACTTTCCTGACTTGGTTTCCTGAGAAAGAAATGCAAAACCCACCTGTGTCGAAATATAGTCACAAGTTTGTAGGCAGGTAAGAAGCAGAGCTAAGCATCATGTTATCTGATGGCCCCCGAGGAAATACCTAGCACTGGGTTAGAGGTTACTTTGAAAGTCCTATCAGTGAAAGCACGTTGGTTTCATCAGGAGGTGAAGAGACATGACAGAGTAATTTTCCCCCATCCTTAGAAGCTTAGAAGGATACAGCCAGCTTTGAGGGAGTGCAGTCCAGATGCAGTCCAGCTAAAAAATGCAGCAAAGCTAGGGGTTCTCACGGGAGATCTTGTAGGAAAAAAAAATACTCCTTCCTCCTTCCCTTGAAACTCATAAGCATGGGAGAAACCCTTTTCTGGTGAATTTCTAGAATCTCTTTGCTTGCAAAGGTAGATTTTAGTGTAAATTAAGCTCATTTACATCAGCAGGTAGAACGGTTCATGTAATCCCTATTTATCATGTCATATGTTAAAACCATCCAGTTCCCAGAATCTAGACTGTATGTCTTTTTGCATGCTGGTAGTTCAGCCCACAGAAGAGATTGGGAGATAGACTGTATTTTTAATTTTTGTAAGACAAAAATCAGACTATTTCTGGAATTGAATTGTATTTGTCATTTAGTGCTTCTTACGCTTTGCCAGAGAGATTAGTTTCCTATTCCTCTTTTGTTTATTTTCAGATTTTGAATTAGGACATGATGTGCAGCAAAACCTGTGTGTCTTTCTTTCTGAGTCTTTCCTTTTCTTATCCCATTTGGTCCCTCTCTTCCTCCTCCCAGTCCTAAATGCAGAAATCACCCAGAAATCTGGCCACTGGTTCTCTTTCCTTAGTGAAAGTTTTATCTTTTCTTTTCAAAATAAATTTTAAGTGCCTGGGATATAGGCTGCCAGATATATTTCACTAAGGGAAGAAAGTAGAAGAAAGGAAGGAGACAGAAAGCAATGAAAAAAAATGATTTGGGGATGTATATCTTAAATCCTTCAATCTGTGTATTGTGTTATCTCAAGCCTACCATTATCCCAAATCAAATCATCCATAAATCGATGACCCATTTCATATTTGGGCATCTTGCTTGGGTGGTATCAGCAGTAATTGTAGAAGACAGAAAGATTGTTCTAAAACAGAAATATTGTTCTATTCACTATTAGTAACAATCTTTAGAGTATCATTTCAGGTGCACAGTCGGAATGTTGACAGTTGTATAAAACAGTATGGCCACTAGTGTAGTCAAGAGAGGACACATTTTGGTGTTTGTGTTCCTTAAACTTATTCTCTTCTATCATAAAATTATAATTTTATGTCCTAGAGGGTCATAGAGAAGGAAGTCTTACTGTATTATTCTTCCTGTTTGAGAGTCATCTGAGTTGATGTGTTTATTAATAGCTTATTCCTTTTTATTGCTGAGTAGTTTTGCAGTGTTTCTCGGAATTAATGCAGCACAGTTCATGTATCCACTCACCTGATGATAGACATTGATTGTCTCCAGTTTTTACCCTTTTCAAATAATATAATACATATTAATATAAGACAAATGTCTTTTCTTGGGTTAGAAGACACATTAGATTGTCTATTGATGCCTCTACCCTTTCCAGTACTTTCATTCTATGAAGTACCTTGTTGAAGAGGAAGCTGTTGATACAATGATTTCTGAAAAGATCAGTATATGAAAAAGCTAGATTTGGTCTAAAAGGGTCCAAGAACAGGCATTTTTTGGAAATACATTATTTTTAAATTTTAACTGTTAATGAATATTTATCAGCTTTCATACGATTCTAAGAATATAATGACATTACCTTCCTCTTTCCATTCCCTTCTCCCTCCCATTGGCATTTTAATCCATATGGAAAGTGCTGGAACTGTCTTTAATTCTAAAACATCAGACACAGCAACTCCATGATATTGGTCAGTTGTATGTGAAGGTAAATTTTAGTTAATTAAAAGTTAAGACTGCCTAGAAATAGAAAGTCAATTTGATTCTTTATCTTCTTGAAAATGGCTATTTGAGATCTGGAACATTTATTTTGTTCAACAGGCATTTTACTTGTCGAACACATGTAGTGGTTACCATTCAAGGTGTTTTTCTGGGTCCTTCCCACTCCTTGTTTATCCTTACAGCAATATTTCCAGGGAAGTTCTGTTGTCCCTTCTATCGAGGAAGCTGAAACAAGAGGATATCATACATGGCTGTGAAATGGCAGAAAAACAGAATTTAATATCTATATTTTTTGTCACTTTAGCTGCTAAACTTGGCTGCCTCCCAGATATATTGTAGCTCAAAGAATAGGGACTGTTAACTGCTCAATAAGATAATACTTGAAGCTTATTATGTACTCACTTGGAAATATTATAAATAGTCTCAATAATATTGCCCATATTAAGGGTCCATATTGTTGTATCCCTGGAGAGTTCCCACTTGCTGCTTCATATAGATGAGAGGAAATTATTACCAAGTAAGTGCTCATGTTCCATCCCACAAGGCCCAATTTGGCAGGGCAGATTTTGGATTTCAGCTTACAAGGAGTGAATTTATTTCAGAAGAGCAGTGAAAGGATAACAGGATAACACATGTGAATTATTTGTTTGTATTTCCTGAATCCAGTTGTTAGCTTTCAGTGAATGCGCAATGTTTCATTTTTATTTTGGGTAAAATAAATCTTAGAAGGGAAGAAGTAAAGAAAAGCATAGCAGGAGGTAGAGGCTGTTCACACACAGGCCATGCGACTACCCGTTTCTTCATTGTAAGCAATTATAAGTCAGTTTCCATCTTCTCCTTATTCCACACTCATACTTCTTTTCTGCTGAACCTGCTCTTTGTTAATAATAATATGAGTAACTCCATAATAGTTGTGCTGACATCTCTGACATTAAAAGTGAGATTTTCAGCACTTTACCTGGGATGCACTCAAAATCAAAATCCATTGCAGCACTTTCCACAAATCCCCTTTTCCCATTTCTTATCACGACCAATGGTCTGTCACTTTTTTGGTCATTTGTATCGGGAACGACAAAGTTCTTATTGTCCGCTCTCACGCCTACATTCACTTAGTCTCCCAATTTTATCATTTCTACCTCCTACAGCCTGTTCCCATTTCCCCTTGCCACTGCACCTGTTCATGTTTTCATTATCTCTTGCTGGGATTGTTAGAATCCACTTCACTTACTGTCCTGCCTGATTCCAGTATATTTCTCCTCTGACCTTCCTCCCCTCACGTTTCAGCAAGAGATAATGGTGTCTTCTGAAAACGCAACTCAGATCATTTCATTCACTTACAAAAACTCTATTTTTTCATTGCCTATTGAAATAAGAATCGAACTCATTCCCATTATGGCTAATTATTTACTTTTTTCTTTGCCTTTCTTTGCAAGTTTGCTGCAATCAAGGACTATCCTTATCCATCTTTCTCCCCCATCAGCCTTCCATGAAGTTCAAAATCATCTTCCACTTACTGTAGGTTACATGTGTTAAATAAACAAAAGCATGTCACTAGTACCAAGTACTATCATTGTACCAAGGAGCTTGAGTAGAGGGATGGGGATAACTTTATTGGAGAAAGGAATACATGAGAAGATTATTGGAAGTATGTTTATTGACCAAAAAAAGAAAAAAAAAATGTTTACTGAAGAATTCACAGTATGGCTGAAGTGAAATTGACAGATTTGCGATTAGGGACTTGCAGATTTTGTGTTTTACAATAGCAGAAATCTCTTTGCTGATGTTCCTAAGGATAACATTTGAGTGCTGCAAGGTAGCAGGTCAAATTGCTCCTACAAATACTGCTTGATTGGTTTGGTCTAAGCCATTGACCTAGTAGCCCTAGTCTTCTAGAAGGAGCATTGACATTGAGGGCTGTCCTGGCAGCCCTGTAGGAATTCACTAAGTGCCCCACATTTTCAGGCTTCATTCCTGAGGAGTTCACAGTGTCCATATCAATTAGCTGGCAGGGCTCTGTGTCCGCAGAATGGTCTTTTATGCAATGGAAGTGGCAGGAAGCCAGGGCTAGTTCCCCCTGTGACAAACCGTGCGCTCCAGTCCTCAGTGTCCTTAGAGACCATGCACTTTTAAGAGGCAAGGCTTTGAAACCTCAGTCATCCGACTGGAATTCTGTAGTGCAGGAAGAGCCTCCAGATTATACCAGAAACTGGATTCTTCTCCAGTAATACTCTTTTATGTTGTTCTTCTACCTGTGCATGTCTCTCTTACACTTGATCTCATTCAAGAGATTCAAATACTATGCACTTCTCTCTCACTGATTTGCTTTGTTTACTGCCTTTACTCTCTGCCTAACCACATATATGTTGCATGCACAATTTTTATTTTATCCCCCAGGAGATGATGATGCAACTATTGTTCCCATTATGCATATTGAGAGACTGAAGCTTAGGCAGCTAAGTGATTTTCTGAGATCTCGAAGGGGATAGCAACAGGGTACTTCCAAAAGTTGGGATTTGAATGCAGTGTTGATTCTAGTAAGAGCCCAAGCTTCTAAGAACTCTACAATACTGCCTTGTCTTAGGTATCCAGTCGAACAAGAACCAAGTATATTGTACCAGAGGAAATATAGAGTTAAAAGCATAGAATTCTGAGCAAATGATGACCATTGTATTTTTTTTTCCTGTGTGCTCTACAGTTACTTTGTTGTTTCAAGGTATGTCTTCAACTTGGCAAAAAAGAAAAAAAAAATGCAAGCCTTTTCAGTAAGAGTGGTTCTGCAAAGGTTCACATAGTTTCCCAACCTTAACATCCCTTGCCACTTCATCTACACCTGCACTAGTCACAATTTCAATGTTAAGAGAGTATAGTTGACTGCCAGCAGAGAATCTGCCTGGATTTTTCTCACAGATCGTCATTCTTTTAGGAAGTTTAAGGGAGCAGGGCCAATTCATTGTTTTCTCAGCCTATTGTCTCGTTTTCTTTAAGACCAATATAATTACACCAATATTTTTTCCTTGTCCTAATACCTCTGTGTCACACGTGCATGTGCGCATGCACATTCACAACACATGCTTTCCCTATTAACTGGCCTTTTGATTAATGGCCGAAGACATTTTCATATGGAACATGATATAGTCCCTTACATAGCCTGGACTTTGGCAAGGGAACAGTCGCTTAGTCCGGGGAAACTCATTGATTTGGTGCTAGAGTGTTTCAGATCTAGATTAGATAGGAACCCTGAGTGAGACCGACTCAAAGACCCTCTTTGTCAGCTCACATGGCCTACCCAGTCTTTTCTGCCAGCCTGTTCATTTGTTTCCAGTGCTCAGGTGTAGATCCTGATGCTCATCGGTCACAATAAGCTGATTTCCTTCAACATCCAGCCTTTTCCCTTTTACAGTGGTCTTTAGAATAAAGTGGAATATATATATGTATATTTTTTGGCCATGGCCTAAATAGTTCAAGGGGCTGTCTTCCAGAAGGTTTGGGGTGGATGTCTGTCTAGTTCTGAAAACAATACTGTGCACATGTTATGGAGTCATTCAGCGAATCTTGAAGCCTCACCCATGCCAAAACCCTCTTCATTTACTCTGGAAGTTGAGCCTTTTTATCTTGGAGACTCCTAGCAGTAAGTCATCTAGAAACTAGCCATCCCTAATGGAACTGATCTTATTTAGGTCTTTCCAGCATATCTTCCTTTGCCTTAAGATAGAGATAGCATTCATTTCTCTTTGTTGTTCTCCCATCATCATCCCTGACATTCTCCTCCTCAGGGATGCATCGGTCATCAGCCACTCTCCTAATACCAGCTATGACACAGCTCTGGAAGCTCGCATCCAGAAGGAAGAAGAAGAAATTCTGATGGCCAACAAGCGTTGCTTGGACATGGAGGGCAGGTAAAAATGTCAGTCTGGTTTCAGATGGATCTGAGAAGCTGCTGTAGAGAACAGATAAGTCAGTAGGGAAGGACAAAAAGTGACAGCTGTCCTGCTAACACGGAATTCCCCCTTCACCTTCACCCCTGCTTGCTTGTTAGGGTTTGAGGTGGGATGACCTTTACTTCGAACATACCCACCAACCACTGAAGTCTAAGTTTGACTGTTATCCCCATAGCCTTCTTCATTGTGCTCCCATTGTCCTCAGCCAAAGTCAGATTATTGGCATTTATATTCTGGAGCATTCTTGGTAAAGAATACACTATAAAACCTGTGATATAGTCTTGGGGAAAGAACTCACTGATACTGGGAAGTAGGGCTCCTGTTGTGTCCTGTGCAGCCTTTCTTTTCAGCAGTGCCTTACTTTGACCTCTGAAGGTGTAAACAGCCACTATGGATGCTCTCTTGGGTGTGCAGAAAAATAGTTAAAAGCCTAAAGCACACCATCCCACAACTTCCACCTCAGAACAAACTCAGCCACTCTTTAGTCAAAAGCACAATGGGAGATCATTCCATGTAGGCAGTGAGACCAGAACACAAAGGTAACAAGGTCACATCAAGGTCTTATATATAATTTTGTCTTTGACTCCTAGGATTAAGACTCTCCATGCCCAGATTATTGAGAAAGATGCCATGATCAAAGTACTCCAGCAACGTTCCCGGAAGGAGTCAAGTAAGACCGAGCAGCTGTCATCCATGCGACCAGCCAAGTCTCTGATGTCCATTTCCAATGCTGGTTCGGGCTTACTCTCTCACTCCTCCACCTTGACTGGTGCCCCCATCATGGAAGAAAAACGGGAGGACAAGAGCTGGAAGGGGAGCCTAGGTAATGACAGTGCAGCAAGAAGATAATATTCACATTTCAAGAGAGCCCCAGGTGGCTTGGTAAAGGGGTGGCCACCCAGATTCCAGAGGGCAGATATAGCAGGTCAGGATATTTTCCTCCTTAGAAGTTAGTTATGTTTTGCAGAGCTCTGCCACACTGGGGAGTCTCATGCTGAGAAAAATTAATGAGGTCAAACCCAAGAAGACAAGAATCTTAAGTTCTACTTGGGTGGGAAGAAAAATAAGTGTCCTCTTAAAAAAAATTTTTTTTTTCAGATTTGGCCTTTGTTAGAAGAGGTCCTTGTCCGTATCCAAAGCTCATGCGGTCCTTGAGTCGTTCTTTCAAAATTCCAGAATTTCTTTGTTCTTTTCCTCCCTTGAGGGAGGACACAGCATTCTACTCAAGCTTAATGGACCTGCGTGGCAGGTTTTTGTGATCAGAACATTCTGATATGAGAACAGAATGTACTTTGTGTCATCCATGCTTGTCCCTTCTATTCCATTCATCAGAGTCCTAGAAGAATATTGGGAGGTAGCATGACGTACATCTCTAAAGCTTAAGGAAGGGATCTGTATGTATTTATTTATTTTTGCTCTTTCTGATGCTTTTTCAAATGCCGTGGTCCTCTGACACTTGCAGCATCCTTTGAATATATTGGAGTAAGCATTTGTGGAAACCCTGCTCATGGTTGAGAACCTTAGGTCAGTAGCAAACCTTAGTAGCAGACCCATCTGTGTCTACAGGTTTCTTCTGTCCTTTCTTGGCTCTCTGGTTATATGTGGTATTGGTTATAAATGGAACCAAGAGGAAGAATTTTTCCAACTTGGTAAAATCAATCACCATTGGAAAAAAATAAAAGAGATACTCAGGATACTTGAAGGTTTAATGTGTTGTGCTGGGAGCTTGTTGGCTGGTGAAGACCACAAGGGATCTTCCAAGCCTAGAAGAAACTGATAACCATGAGAGAAAATGCCTGGTAAGCCAACTCTTACATTTTCTGCAGGCCAAAATCAATCAATCAATAAAAAATAAGCATTTGGGCCCTTTCAAGTCCTGCAAAGAAATGCAGAAAATCAGATATATGGGTTAGAGTAATGTATTGTTTCGTAACCGCTCTGTCTTCTTCATTTGTAGGCATTCTCCTGGGTGGAGACTATCGTGTTGAGTCTGTCCCTTCCACACCCTCACCAGTGCCGCCCTCCACGCCACTGCTCTCGGCTCACTCCAAGACAGGCAGCCGAGACTGCAGCACTCAAACCGAACGTGGACCGGAACCCAACAAGCCTGCAGCTGCTCCTCCCATCTCTGTTCCTGCTCCAGTTGCTGCTGCCGCCAGTGCTGCCGCCATCACTGCCAACACCGCTACTGCTGCCACCAACACCACCACCATGGTAGCTGCTGCTCCAGGCGCCACGGCTGCTGCTGTTCTTTCAGCTACGCCTGCTGTTGCTACTGCCGCTGCCGCCCCAGCTCCAGCAGCTGCTCCGGCTCTAGCTGCTGGTGTTCCTGCAGCCACTGCTGCTGCTCAGATGCCAGCTGCCGCCTCCACCACTGCCACGGCTGCCGCTGCAGCTGCTCTCGCTCCTGCTGCTGCTGTTGCTGCTGTTGCTGTTCAGGCTACTCCAGCTGTTGCGGCTCCGGTTCCAGCTCTGGTTCCAGTCCCGACTCCGACCCCAGCAGTGGCTCAGGCTGCTGTTCCGGCTCAGACTCAGGCACCAACTCCTGCTCCGGCTGTGGCTCCTCCTTCAGCTCCAGCTCCAGCTCCAACTCTGGCTCAGGCTGAGGCTCCTGCAAGTCCAGCCACTGGTTCTGGATCACGTCGTCTGTCTACACCAAATGTGACCTGCAATTCAGAGAAGACAGGTAAGAATTCTCCACAGTAAGCAGCTGATGACGCCACCTCAAAACATAGATTTTCGGGGTGGGGGGTGCTGTTCACTGTCCAGGCAGAAATGATCATTTGAAGCAAGCCCTTCAGGTTCGTGTGGGAATCTGGGAGAGGAAGGAGACTGGAGGGGAGGGAGACGGGGAGGAGAGGATCTGAGACAGGAGTGGCCAGGACAAGAAGCAAATCAGGGGGGTGGCATTGAAGGATCAATTGGCCTTCCTTTAGCTCTGTGACAACTCTCCGGCTATTTGTAAAAAATGGAGTTTTGATCATGTCCTCATCTCCTTATTTCCATTCAGATGGTCCTGCTTTCCACTCCAGTACTCTGGAAAGAAAAGCGCCCCTTCAGATGCTGGGACAAGAGCCTGAAGCAGAGATGGTGGAATATCTCATCTGAATGATACAATCAAGAGCTGAAGTTTATCAGCAAGAATGCTTTTAATCATTTTTTTTCTTTTTGTTTGTTCTTCTTAGCGTGAGGACAAGGGTTGGGGGGTGGTGGGATGTTTTCTAAAGGGACTTTTTATTGGAACAATATAGTACTTAAGTAATACCATATGGACTCCAGTCTATTCTGGTATACTTAGAAAGTACCTCTAAAGACAGATTCATCAGAATATGCTCCAAAGCCTGTTTGCATTAATACAAATACTGGGCCAGTTAGCAGGTGGATATACAGTGATGTTTTCAGTGTGCTTCAATTTGTTTAAAATTTCCCTATTCCAGATCATTTTCTATTGAAGAGCACAGCATGTGTGAAAGACAGTATGTAACATGTAGTTTGGATGTTGCAAGCCCAAGAGAGTTCATGAATGTGCTGTTTTGTACAGTTACTAAGTTGGAAAACAGCCAGCTCTCACCTCAGGCTCCTGAAAGGGAATCCTTTTATAGGATCTTGTGTAAGCTGAAGAAGGGGTGGGGAGTCCTGGGATACAGAAGGGCGCTGGAGCTCACTTTGCTCCCAGCTCTCCAGCTGTTCTGCCCCAAGGGACTGTGTTGATCTTCATTTCAGTGGTGCTTTGGAAGTGGGTTCTTTTGTTTCCCTCCTGGAGGTTCCTACATTCATATATATGCTGTGGAGGAATTTATGCATTGGGATAATTCATTGATTGCTTTCTAACTGAATGATATGCAACTTCCTCTTTTGGTGGGGGTGGGGGTGCAGTTAGACACCTGAGGCCTCCCGGGAGAGTTGCATGAGGTGCTGTGTGTGGACTTCTGTGGTCTGTGTGTGTAGCCATGAACACAGCTCGCCTGCCTTTGAGACCAATCAGCGTCGTGTTTATTTCTTCTGCAGCATAGATTCACTAGCTGGATCACCAGTCCTAAATTGCCAGTAATTTGCAAAATGAGGGAGCATTTTTGTTGATAATCTGAATGCTTTGAATTTCTGGTGACTACTTGGAAAAGAATTCATTCTGTTTTTCCAGAGTCTTGGTCTCATGTCTTAAGGCATATTTGACTCTCAAGGAAATGGCACCAGAAATCCAAAGTACTATGACTTAGAGGAGAGGTGGATTATGGAGTCTTCTCAGTTACCTCTTCTCATTGCCAGGGATGCTTTGGAATATCTTTGGAAAGCCACGGGGAATGTGCATGTGGGCGGGGACCAAAGGAGGCAGTGGCTGCAAGCCTAGCCATGCTGTCTCCACCAACACAGAGGGTGCTACTTGCCACAAGCCCCTGGCCTGTGTTACCTCTCTGCCCTTCGCTAAGATAACAATTATGCAGACGATGTCATTAAGTTCAATTGTGCAGGGGTACGGAAGGGTGAGGGGGCATTGTTATGGGTGAGGGTTGGGGATAGAAGCTTGGGGATGTATTAGCTAGCAACCAAATTTAGTAGAAGAATAGGCCTGATATATCCATGAGCCATAGTGCTGAGAAGGAACTTTAGCAGTCCTGCCCTCTAATGTTAGTGATGAGGAATCTGAGATTCGGAGAGATTCAGTGACTTTGTCAAGAACACTATTCACATTGCCAGTTACCACGCTGCTCATGAGAAACAAACGCACAAAAAAAAAGGAGTCCATTTGAAAAAAAGGCATGTTCGTGCTCCATGGTATCTATGTTTTACAGAATGTCCCTGGCTTGAGCAGTTTGTTCAGGGGTCTGGCGATTCTTGTCTTGCCTCTCCTACAGTGCCTTGTGCAAGGTTCATCTCTATCACGTTATCTCAGATCATCTCATAGGATTCTGTGAGTAAAGGAATGTAAAAGTACCGTGTGTGTGTGTGTGTGTGTGTGTGTGTGTGTGTGTGTGTGTGTTTGGAGTGGGGAGATGAGGAAGGATAATGCGATTTTCAACCAGTTCTCCTATTCTCTTTAATGGAGTGAACATTGAACACCTCAGTCCTCCAGTAAAGCTAGAATTATTACTTCTTCATACTAGCATTTTAATAAACCGTAATAAAACTGTAATGGTAGCAGCAGAAGGTAGCAAACTTCAGCGGAGCTACTTTCTATCCAAATAAAGAAAGGTACATATAGATTTTTTTTTTACTTAATTCTTTCCTGGTCAGAACACATTACTAGAAATTGTGCTCACTCTGGGGACCGTGAGTGTAATCGCATTCTGGCAGGTGACACATGTCACACATTCCACACAGTGTGGAAACCATCTCTTCAGACTCAGGTGTTTTGGAGAAAGAAGGAAGTTCTTGGCTAAGTTCTGTTTTGGACTTTTCAAAAAAAATCTCTGCTCTCTCACATCAGAGGCAGTCCCCTGTCTACTCAATTTCCAGTCCCAGGTTTATTCTCAAAAATAATATTGTATGGAAGAAGACCATGCCAGTGCATTATGGTTACAGAGAAGATCAATCCTGCCTTTTCAAAACATCTTTGCAAGATGTCATTTAAAAAAATGAGGTTTCTGGGAGAACTCTTAAAGTAGCCACTTTTTCACAATTGTGTGGCTGTGAGTTTGGGCTATCTTTCTGGACTCCCACTTACTTACATACATTTTGCTGTCACCTCAGGACAGGATGCTGACCTGTTGCCTTAATTTGCACTGCCTGGTGTTCTCTGGGGACCTTACAATCAGTTGTACCCCAATGTCCCATGTATAGAACAACTTCCAAAAAACAACCTTTTACTTGATATAAAATTCCTAGTAATGATTTCTTTGAAATGCAAGTATCTTGAGCTTTCTTTTGAAAATCATATACCTTGATTATTGTCTTAATGAAGGATTTCTTCTCAGTGCTGCTTCTGAGCTTCAGGGTGACAGAGTAGCAGGAACCAGAAATGTCTGCCATCATCTGCCATGAGAAATGTACCAAGAGACCTGTCACATGCTGTTGTTGTTGTACTGTTGGGTGGGCATAACCGTTGGAACATGAACAAACTGTGTAAAAAACTTTGCACCAAGAGCCTAAATACTCATAATGCCACAGCTTGAAGTTAGTATGTATACACTAACCTTCATAAATTATATTCTTATGTCTGTTAGTGTATACTCTCCTGTTAACAAAATTGCTCATTCACATATGGAAGATGTTACATTTAATGTGCATTTTTGCAAACAAATGTTTTCAAAGGAAGGCATGCACTGAGGGCTCATTGCCACCAATCTCAGTCTGCCGCCATTCTCGGGAATGTATCTTGCAAGTGCCATCCATCATTAGTAGGACAGGTGTCAGGAGTTTATTTTTTTCTGGTAGCAATGGTAGGTTCCATGGAGCCATCAGACCTCTTTCTGGCTTCCTTGTGATTAACAGCATGTGATTGTACAGCAGAGAACAGGGGTTGCGAGATGGACTAGAGAAGAATTGCCTTTGCTTGAAAATGTATTTTGTCCCATGATGATTGTGATCTTATTCTGTAATCAACTGAGCTAGTTCCAATAAAGTGAAGCAGGTTTCAATCCACTTTGTGCCTATCTTTTCACTGACAATAAAGTATTTTAAAATGCAGTATGGAGTGGAAAGTGCTTTGGTGGCCACATGGCAAAAGTTTTCCAAGTGCAGTATCAGCTATGACTCTGAATTCAGCGTGTGGTGAGACTGCCTTTCAAGGAATCAGTTTCCAGAACTGAAATTTGCAAGTTATGGGAAAGTGATTAGAGATTAATTATAAAGGTATAAAGACAATGTTACAGGCCACATGCTCTGCTCGGGTTCTTTTAATACTCAGGTAGCATGTATTAAAATCTTTTTGTCTCCTCATTCTGAGGGATAACAGGATGGCCTCCCAGAAAAAGGAATTTCTCCTTAGGTTGGCATTTTGGAAAGCCCCTTGATATATTTTTTGTGTACCCTTGTTTTTAGACCAATTCATCAGTTCTGCTTGAGGGAACACATTATTAGGGGGAAGGAATAAGAGGACATCACTGAACCAATGGAACAGTATCATGACAAATTAAAAATTAAAATAACAACCAAATGAAAGCCACAGACAAGTTGGTTTTTGGGTGCAAATGTTAAAAATCTACCTCCATATTGCCCTTTCTTGTGTCTGCTGTTTACCAGGGAGTCTCAGACCTGACTGGTGAGGACAAGGGCCTGCAAAGACTTTGAAATGACATGGGTTCACAGTGAGACTAGCTTTCTGGGTGTTGAAAAAGGGATAAAGTAGGGTATAGAATTTGTCTAATTATCAATTTGAATTTTTTAAGGTGAAAATTTCCCCCCTGTGTATTCCTCTTTAAAAGATTTATTTATTTTTGTTGAAAAGGCAGATTTTACAGAGAGGAGAGACAGAGAGAGAATGATACCTTCCATTCACTGGTTCACTCTCCAGATGGTTGCACGGCTGAAACTGAGTCAATCCAAAGCCAGGAGCTTCTTTCAGGGCTCTCACACGTGTGCAAGAGTCCAAGAACATAAGCCATCTTCCGCTGCTTTTCCAGGACACAAGGATGGAGTTGGATTGGAAGTACAGCAGCCAAGACATGAGTCCATGTGGGATGCCAGCACTTGCAGGTGGTGGACTGACCAGTTGAGTCACTGTGCCAGCCCCATGCCTGTGTATTCTTCATGAATACTTTTAAAACTATGTGAGTGAATGCTTCTCTCTCGGGGTCAAGAATCTAGTACTGTTCGAATATATTGGGCTTAGTTCATAATGAGCAATCATTTGTGAGGAGAAAATGGCAGGCTTTCTTCAAAGTATGTGAGATTGCACTGGAGGAATGTTTCTAGGCTGTACTCACTATTACGAATGATCTGGTATCTGCACTGCAGTTCATTTACTGTCTTGCAGATTTCTTTTGCAAGCAGTTTTCAATGAGTTACACACGTGCCCTGGAAGTGCTTCTGCCTCCCTTCTCTTCCATTTCCATCTTTTTGTGAAGGAAGTTTTCATTGGAAAATATGCTCAGTCTTAGAATATTTTCTACATTGACTGGGTGATTAGATCTACTTCAAAGAAGAAAAATGACCTAGATGAGCAACCTAGATGCACAAATTGACCAAGGTCAGAGTATGTACCTGAAACCCCATGAGTCTTCACCTCCCAATCGTCTACATCAATGAATTCAGGCATGTGTGAGTTGTTGAATTACTACTAATTACATATTGCCATTAGGTGAGAGACTATAATACAAAATTTAAGATGCTGACCGTGATCTGAGTTTATCAAGGAAAATCACATAAGCATTAGCAGTTCATTGTGATATACGAAATGGCAGAAGTTTGAATAAGATTCAGAACCAGTGCAAAAGCAATAGGTGGGGGAGTGGCAATGAAAGAACAGCACAACTAAGTTGAGCTCTGAACTAGGGGACAGAGATGAATATTCCATGCAGAAAGAAGAACATGTGGCAAAGGCAGTCTCACTGCCCGGAGCCTACAATCCAGTCAAGTCTCTGTTTCCAAAGTCAAAGGACCTAGATAATTGCTATGAATTTTAGTAACCTCCTAATGAAAATCTAAAAATTCAATCAGGTGATAGACGGCACTCATCTACAATTCAAAAGAATATGGAATTCTAGTCTTACTGAGAGCCGCTAAATGGTGATTTACCTGTGCACAAGTTCCTTAACAGGATCAAAAGAATTTCCCTGTAAAATAGAGAAAAAGTATCTGTCTTTGTGAATCTGATGGAGCTGGCGTAAAGAAGCCTTGAAAAGAAAATATAAGAGAAGTATCATTCAAAATGATAGGCTGAATCTCTAAGATCAAGTGGTTTCTTCAATTTTTCATTAAGGAAAAAAAAACCCAAGATACCAAAACAGAATAGTTAGGGAATCATTCACGCACATACTTTACTAGACTTCCGTAATTTCCAACGTGTGGTTAATCTTCATGTGTTTATTGTCTCCACCATCTCACCCTACATGACTTCAAAACTTGTCACACACATCATAGCATTTTATCTATAATGTTTTCAATATACATAAAGATGAAACTTTATGAAGTTTAAGATTTCTTTTTATTTGAAAGCAGATTTATAGACCAAGAAGGAGAGAGAGTGACATACTTTCCATCCACTGATTTATTCCCCAAATGGCCACAAATGCTGGAGCTGGCTCAGTCAGTCTAAAACCAGGAACCTAAGGCTTCCCTGATTCTTCCACATGTGTGCAGGTTCCCAGGCACTTGGGCCACCCTCCACAGTCTTCCCAAGCCATAATATAGACCTGGATGGAAAGCATAACAGCCAGGACATGAACTGTCACCTATTTGGGATGCCAGCAATACAGGTGAAGGCTAAGCTTGCTACATGCCATGGCACTGGCCCCCAATCTAATGTTTTAAAGTTGATGCATTTGTGATCAGGGTGCAGACACATTTTGACTCTTATTCCATTAGATTCTTCAGCATGTTCATTATTTTGCACATTGAAGTCAGCATAGTGTTCCCTAAAATGCTTTCTAAGCCACCTGTCTTGGTATTACATTGGGTAATGATTCAATGTACATTCCCTCATCTTGCCCCCAGAGATGCTATCCTGCACTTTTGCACTTCTGGAGTAAGATGCAGGAATCCGCATCTCAACAAGTGTTGCAAAATTTCTTGTATCTCCTCCTGAAGGTGCATAATTGGAGAGACACTTTCTTTTCCTTTCTTCAGTTTCCTGGCTATGTGACAGAGCCCCAACTTTGGATGATTAAGTGTCCTAGTTGAGTGTAGGCATCGTCTTTTTTTTAAGGATTTATTTATTTGAAAGGCAGAATGATATATATATATATATATATATATATATATATATATATATATAGAGAGAGAGAGAGAGAGAGAGAGAGAGAGAGAGAGAAACAGAAGTTAAACAGATTCATTCCCCAAATAGCCACAGCAGCAGGAACTGAGCTGGTTTAAAGTTAGGAATCAGGAGCTTCTTCTGGGTCTGGGTATAGGGGTCCAAGGAGTTGGGTCATCTTCCACTGCTTTCAGCTACATTAGCAGGGAGCTGGCCTGCAAATGGAGCAGCTAGAATTTGAATCAGAGCCCGTAAGGGATGCTGGCACTGCAGGTGGCAACTTCACCTCTTATACTACATTACCAGTTCCAATATTGTGTTTTTTAAAATGATGCATTTATTCATTTGAAAGGTAAGAGTTGCAGAGAAAGAGGGAGGAAAGAGAGACAGAGAGACAAAGATATCTCAACTAATGGCTCACTCCCTAGATAGCTGCAACAGCCAGGTATATTGGCCAGGCTGAAGCTGGGAACCCTGTATTCTGTCATGATTTCCCATGTACTTGGCAGTGGCCCAAGTATTTAGGCCATCTCCCTCTGTTTTCGCAGTGGTATTAGTAGGACACTAGATTGAAATTGGATCAGATGTCACACAAACTAGTGCTCCAATGGGATTTCAGCACCGCCTCACTGATGTTGGCTTAACTAGTTGCACTGCAACACCAGCCTCACATTTAGGTACTATCTATCGCACTATCTGTTATTTTGTGGGCAATCATTTTTAGTTCGTCATTCACTGTTAGTAGCCATGGTGAGATAGCTGCCTATTCTTCTCAACTATGACTCTAAGTGGTTGGATTTACTGCTCTGATCAAGCAAGAGAATTCTGTTGGCTACTTGTGTTACTGGCTTGCACAGTTTGTAGTCCTCGAGACAACCACAACCACGTTTGTAATCTTGGCCAACTCATTTAACTCTGATGACTCTTCTGTAATATGAGGTCACTGGATTATGATCTCTAATGTCCTTTCTGGCTCTTACACACCAGGATTCCATGAGACTAAAAACTGCCTCTGAGGTCATACATTCTTGCACATGGGTCCAAAATTGTTTATGCAGCATAGCTAAAAGATATTTTAAAATTTGGATATACTGAAAACATTATACAGGCCTGTAGAAGTATTTGTCAAGATAGAATCTGTCATTAGTTCTATTCCCACTTAATATTTTACTCTCCCACCTTGCCTATACCTACTTCATTTTCCAACTGTATGTGTCATTTTCCAAAGAAGAGAGGTCCACAAGACTGACTTTTCTAGAAAATTTTGTGGATATTGAAACAGTCAGAAATGGGGATAGTTTATATTTCTATTCAGCCATGAGTCCATAGTAATTTGCATTCATCCAATATTATGAGGGCTAATTGAAACAAACCGGCAAGGGTAAAAGGGAAATATTTCAAGCACAGGACATATTGTCACACATGACAAAGAAAGGAATGGCCACTGCTGAGCCATCAGGATACCCTTAGGAGCAAATGGAGATAGGGAAAGCCTAAAAAGAAACAACATTTTTGCGACCTGTCAGCCTCAGGTGTTAGAAGCTAGTTACGTGAAATATACAAAACATGTATTCTTTCCAATACCTGAAGCAGTATTTTCTTAATTAAAAAATGGGAACGGGGACCTGTTTTTCAATATTTCTTTTTTTTATATGCAAGACACAAATTCCTTATGTTCAGGGGATTTGGAAAGAACTCTTTTAAAAAGAGAATTTCAAAAAAGAGAGAATGAATTTCAGTCCTAGCACAGTAGCCTAGCAGCTGAGGTCTTCGGCTTGCATGCACCGTGGTCCTAGTCTCGGGCACCGGTTCTAGTCTCGGTGGTGCCATTACCCATCCAGCTGCCAGTTTGTGCTCTGGGAAAGCGGTCGAGGACAATCCAAAGCTTTGGGACCCTGCACCCGTGTGGAACCCGGAGGAGGCTCCTGGCCCCTTGCTTCAGATCAGCACAGCTCTGGTTGTTGCAGCCTCTTGGAGAGTAAATCAATGAATGGAGTGTCTTCTTCTCTGTCTCTCCTCCTCTCTGTATATCTGACTTTCCAATAAAAATAAATTAAATCTTCAAAACAAGCGAGAGAGAGAGAGGGGATTTCCAGGGTGAGTGTTGAGCTCAACAAGCTAAATCTCTGTTTTTAAAAATACGTTTATTTTTATTGGTAGGGCAGGTCAGATTTACAGAGAGAAGGATAGACAGAGTAGGATCTTCCATATGCTGGCTCTCTCCCCAAAGGGCTGCACTGGCCAGAGCTGAGCACATCTGAAGCCAGGAGTCAGGAGCTGCTTCTGGGTTTCCCACACAGCCGTAGGGATACAAGGTTGTGGGGCATCCTCTACTACTTTCCCAGGCCATAATCAGACAGCTGAATGAGAAGTGCAGCAGCCAAGATATGAACCGATGCCCACATGGGATTCCAGCACTTGCAAGGTAAGGATTTAGCCATTGAGCCATTGCACAAATCCTCCACTTTCAAGTAGTGGCATCTCACATGGGAACCAGCCCATATCCCAGCATCTCCACTACCAATCCAGCTTCCTTATTATGGCCTGAAAATGTAGCCAAGGACGGCCCAAGTCCTTGACACCCTACACCCACAGAGGTGACCTGGAAGAAGCTCCTGGCTCCTAGCTTCAGATCAGCTGAGCTCTGGCCATTGCAGTCATTTGGGGAGCGATCCAGCAGATGGAAGATCTTTCTCTCTGTGTGTCTCTTTTTCTCTGTAAACCTGTCATTCAAATAAAAATACAATAAAACTTTTAAAAAAGAAAAGACAATTTAAAAATTATGAATATGTAATCATATTTTTCATAACCATATTTTTATAACCAGATATTAAAATCTTTATTCAGAATAAGAAATGACAGTTAAGTACAAACTTTTAAAAGCTAATATGGACAACAACCCAAATGTCTGTCAAAAGAGGAGTGGATAAGAAATTGTGGTATATTTAATCTGTGGAATACTACTGAAAATAGGCACAAGACAGCTGAATAGTGCCCTATAACCATTTTAAGGTGTATAACAGCCGGTTGTGTATAAACTAAAATCCAAAGGTCAATGAAGTAGTCATAGGATGTGGTTAAGAACTTGCATTTTCTAACATATTGGTCACTTAATGCCATGTCAATTAACTCCATAGTGTTGCAAATTATTGTTGATGTTATGTTGTGACTTTTCATTGGACGGGATACTATTCTGCCAGCTCTACTTTCAGACCAGGGATGGTCTCCCCAAGAAACTGTTGAATGTATCTGGACAATAAGATGCTGGACTTTATGTGTGGTACATGCTTGCAATGAAGGAATCATGTCTGGATTTGAACTGTAGTACTGCAACAAGGTGGAGTAATCCACCATGAGGGGAGGGCATGGGGAGAGGTTGGGGGAATCCCAGAGCCTATGAAACTGTGCCATAAAATGAAATTAAAAAAAAAAAGAAAGAAATTGTGGTATATTTAATCTGTGGAATACTACTCAGCCATTAAAAAGAATGAAATTCCACCATTTGCAACAAAATGGTGCCAAGGGCCTGGCACAGTAGCCTAGCAGCTAAAGTCCTCACCTTGCATGCACTGGAATCCGATATGGGTGCCAGTTCTAATCCCGACTGTCCTCTTTCCCATCCAGCTCCCTGCTTGTGGCCCAGAAGGAAGTCAAGGATGGCCCAAGACCTTGGATCCTTGCACTCGCATGGGAGACCTGGAGGAGGTTCTGGGCTCCTGGCTGCGAACTGGCACAGCTCCAGTCATTGCAGCCGCTTAGGGAGTGAATCAGTGGATGGAAGATCTTTCTGTCTCTTCACTGACGTTCCAATGAAAATTAAAATAACAATAATAAAAAATCTTCAGAAAATGGTGCCAATTAGAGACTATTACAATCAGTTAAATAAGCCAATCCCAAAATGACAAATATCTTATATTTTCTCTGATAAGAGGCAACCTTCATTAAAAATCAGTGGCTATATAGGGAAACATCTATATACATATATTCATCTAGAGAAACTGGATAAGGGAGATTATCACACTGAAAATGGAAGACACAGAGCAGTATGCATCTCTACTTCTGAACGAAAGATCGACTCCCAATGAAACATTTATCTTGACAAGAGGATATTAATATCATGACAATAAGACGCTGGAATTTGTACCATCGTCTAGACTTGCAATGTCAGGATAAACTCAAATAGCAGAATGATGGACTTGCAACTATTGTTGAAGGATTATAGTATTGTAATAATGTAGGGAAATCAGCGGTGGGGAGGGTGTGGAGAATGAGGAGGGAAGGAAGGCAAAATCCCTGAGCCTATGGAACTATATCATAAAAAATAAAAATGAAAAAAATTAATAACATCACATCACAATAAAAGAAAAATGCAACTTAGCATTTTCCATCAACTTCATACAACTTTCTTGCATATTATGCATACCTCCGGATTTATATTTTTTGTTTGTATCTTTATATGGCAATGGTTTGGGACATTATTATAAATTGAGATAATAGAAACATTTGTCTTTGCACCAGCATGGATGATCAGAATTTATTATTATTGTCAGCCTATAGAACTGATTGAAGTTTGTCCTCTAAGACAGTAAAAACTCTGATAAAACTATGCTTTGTGCAATTCTCATCACAGAATAGGAAAAACATAATGCATAGTTGTTGTCCCTGTATTGCTGAGTGTATTCCTAATACAGAGTGTGTCCTGTAAGGAGGCTTGAAAATTCTGCAAATCATTTTTACACTTCAGGTGTCTAGAGGGATTGTCTATCAATTCACTTCTACATCTACATAGTTCATACATGGCTTCTCATCCCATCCGACAAGCTTTCAGTGCTAAGTAACGTACAACACATTTATGTAGTGATAAGACCTCTGACGTGGCATTCTTGTACTGTTTTGTGGAATAAGTGTAATCAGTAGGGATAATTCTGGAGACTACTCCTTTGCCAGTATGGTTTAGGAAGGATGTATCTATACCCAAGACTGGTTGAAAACCACATAGATATATCTCAGCCTTGGGTTGGGAGCAGACCTGGTAGGGGAAACTTGGGGAACTCCCCTGTTATGCCAGATATTTATTTCTCTCTGTAGATCTGTTTATGTATGTACACCCCATATATATAAACACATACATATATATAAGGAAACCAAAAAGTTCATGCAAAACATGCAGTATGAAAAATATACAGTTTTTAAACATATGTTAGAGCAAATAAACAACATTTAATTGCATTTTTTCATTAATTTTTTGAAGTATGTGTGTGTGTGTGTACATAGGGGATGGAAGAGACAGGGAGAGGAGATAAAGAGAGATTGATTTTAAACAATTTGTGCAAGTGACTGTGTGGCTGGGAAGTTTGGAGCCTGCAGAGTGGGCTATGAGGCTAGAAATTCAGGTCATAGTATGTGTTGCAATCTTCAGGTAGAAATGTTTTTACCTTGGGAAATTTTAATGTGTGCTGTTAAAATTTTTAGCTGATCAGATGAAACTAGCCCATTTTATGAATGGCAAAAAGTACTGATTTAAATGTTGCTGCACAGTAAAAATACCTTCACAATGTCTAGATTTTTGTTGGTCCACCTACTGTTTACCATAACCTAGTCAAACTGACATGTGAAGTCAACGATCAACCACATTGACCAACCATCACCAGTACATTCAACTTAGTTTTGTAAATTTCGTAGAACTCTTTGTTAGGAACCCTATGGCCTTGGATTGATTCAATGTGATTTCCATCTCACATCCAGGCCACCAGCAAGTTCTATTAGTTCCATCCTGAAAATGAAATCTGAGCACTTCTACTGAGTTCCAACTATCTTGTCCACAGGTCGGTAATCTCTGTTTTGTGATCTGCACATAGAGGATTGGTTATTTCGTTATTATTTTTTTTAATTTTATAGAGCAATGGTTAAGTACATTTTTCTTCTATTTAAAGGCAAATTTTCGTGGTGTTTTTGTTTCACTTTTTCACCTTCACAAAAATAGCACACTTTTTATCAACACTGTATCAGCTACTTTCTAATTATTCATCTATGAATGATTTGCCTTTTCCTAGCTCAGCTAGTTGCTGGAGGGTCCAGTGATGGAAAATGAGCCAGAGTAACATTTTCTGCTTCACTTCTGCCAAAAACTTTATGCAAAATGAAATTAATGGAGTATTTTTAAGCAAAGAATAATTTGTGAATTGGGCAGCCTTCAAAACAAGAAAAGATTAGATAACCCCACTCTACAATGTTGGCAGTATTTTTAGACAGAAAAAGGCTTTAAAAAGCAAAACCAAGAAACAAAAAGCAGATGGGACATTTCGAAGTTATTTTTTTTTCTTACAGAGCTATAACAGAAATGACTTCTTTATTAGGCTGGCTGTAACTAGCCTGTGTGGAGATTTAGCCATTTCTCTTTTTTCCTCTTCCCTAATATCTTGGAAAGTCAGATAAACAATTCAGTTTTGTCTTAATGGTGTGGAATTCAACCATGAGTGCTTCCATTTAGGTCGGGACCTTGTGTAGGAGTTCAGTCCAAATCACTGGGCCCTTATACATTACCTAATCAAAAGACACTATCTCCTGCAGGCAAAACGACAGACTGCTTACTGCGTATCTGGCCATGCTGTTTGCATCTTTGTCTAGTCCCAACTCGTCAACCACTCCAAACCAAAGCTAGTCCGGGAGGGCATTTGCAACTATTCATCCCAAGTCTTCAGCATACTGCTGCAAACTTGGTTGTGGCTTTTATATTTCCACTATACCATTCATATTCAGGAAGTTCATTTTTCAAAGATTTATTTATATATGTGAGAGAGATGGAAATTGTAGCTGCCTATTTATTCCTCAAATGCACACTAGGCCAAGAATTCAATCTAGAGCCTCCATGTGGGTGGCAGGAACCCAATTACCTGAACCATCATTTGCTGCATTGTAAGGATACCATTCAGCTATACTTTGTACTTGCCCTTGGCCAGTTTCCTATTTCCTTCAACAAATAGCTACCTTTATTGCCAACTTATTGTTTCAGTCAATGAAAGACTACATATGCAGCAGTAATTGCATAAAACTCAGTCCAGTGAGATCATAGTTATATATTCTATGTAAATGCATTATGTGACATGGTACAATGACAAAATTACCTAACTCGCATTCTTCAAAATGTATCATAATTACTAAATGATGCATGACTGTATTCCCATAGTATTCTTCACACACAACATGCAAATACCCATCTTTCTGCCTTATAGAAAGTAGCCAGCTCCTGTTTCAATGTGAAGGCAGTTTTCACTCGGAACCTCAAGGTTCATATTAAAAAATGTGCATCAGGGCAAGCATTTTATGCAGCAGGCCAAGCCACCACTGGCAACATCTGCATCCCATATTCATTCCTGGTTTCCAATCTTGGCACTGTTCTTCATTCCAGCTTCTTATAATGCAAACCCTGGGAGACACAATGATAGCTCAAATATTCAGGTCCCTGTTACCCTCTGGGGAGATCAGTACTGAGTTCATAGATCCTGATTTCAGCCTGCTGTTATCCTGCTTGTTGTGGGCATTCAGGCAATGAACAAGTGAATAGGTAATTCATTCTCTCTCTCTTTCTCTCTCTCTTTCTCTCTGTCTTTACTCTCTTTCACCCTGCCTTTCAAATAGAACAACAACAACAACAAAAAAACCCATAAATAAAATCAATAGCAACAGGTGGACCACAGCCATTGGTCAATCAGAAAACACTCAGATGTGAACAATTGTCCTTGCTACGATGGTTTTAACCAGCTCAAAACCAGCCTCAGGAACAATGCAAGCTCCTGCCCTCTCCAACGGGCAATCTTATCTACAGCTCCACTCAACGTGCCTTTCTCCTCCGGTCTCTGAAGATAAGGTGTCCTTCTTCTTGACTAAAATCAGGTGAACCATCCCATTCCCACCTTTGCCCTGGCCCTTACCCTTCCTGCTTTCCTCGGGGGTGTCCTGATCCACTCCCAGGCGCTTTCTTTCCCTTATCTGCAGCCTCTCTTTCCAGGGGCATGCCTCTGATTCAATCAACGTAGTCCAGCTGCAGCTTCTCCTGTCCTCCACAGTTTCTTCACAGAGGCCTGAGCTGTAATGTCACTGCAGTAAGAAGTTTTGGTTCACCAACTAAGGGCATGGGTGAGGATGAAGCTCTGATTCAGAAACAAAACCAAGACCTTTTCTGCATGCAAAGCCCCAGCAGTTGGACTTTGAAATGGAGGTGTCATTTTTTTTTTCTTTGTAGCATTTTCTTAAAATTCTCTGAGGATTCACTCCTCAGCCATACACACCTTACCCTCGGCAATATCTGCAATGCCCGAGTCCCATATACTTACCCAAGGCTGGAAATTGCAGCGGACCAGCTCACTCATCCTCCCGCAATTTCTAAAAGCCACTATGATGAGGACTACATGAAGATCTGAATGTCCTCCTCTGATTTGTGAGTTCTGTGTGTGTGTGTTTACCCTGGGCACATTAAAGATTTCACTGGGCCCATTTTTTTTTTTCCTGAGTTTTTGTGGAACTCAAGTGTGGCACTGAATGATGCCAAGAATTCTAAAAACACTGAGCCCTCACAACCTTAAATGGAACGGCTGGCTCTCTCCTCCACTCAGTACTTCCACCACCAGAGCACTTGATGGAGGCTGTCCACTTCCATGCTTATTGTTTCAAGCTTCCCTTGCCCTGGAAACTGGGGCAAGGCGCAGTCTTCAGGATAGGTCACTGTGTTCAGCTGTGAAGGAGATCGATCAGGCAGAAACAAGGAAGCCGAACAGGATGGCGATGACGATTGCCTGCAAACATTTGAAAGATTGTCAAAGGCAATGGAAAAGTTATCTTATGCAGCCCTGGGGCTAGGCTTGGGAGCAAGGAGTGGTGATGAGCAAAAGAGGGTGGTGACTTACACAAAGTGAAAAAGAGTTTTCTATCAGAACTGTTCCAAGATGAAGCAAGATGCTTAGAGAATGGTTGGATCCTCATTGTTAAAGAAGTACAGTTGAGAGACGCATTCACAAGACTCCTTCAGTTCGGGAACATGTGCGGCTGACGTATGCATCTTCAGAATTTGTCACAGTGCCTGATCCAATGACTGCTTACATAGTAGGTACTCAGCTGGCGTTAGTAATGATAAAATTAATGATAAGCTCTCAATAAATGTTCTATAAATAAACACACTAAATGGAATTAAAATAAACATTTTGAAGATTGAAAGACAAAGGGTACGTTCATAGCCTGATAATCTTGTGTTTTTCATAAAGATGAGATAAAATATGTGAATTCATCCTCTTCCCTCAAGTCTATCATAGGCTTTGTGGGGAATACAATAATATACAGACCTACGTCCAAGCTTTCATGAAACATGTGATTCAAACAGACCAAATAAACATACATGAAGCAGTTGGAGGGAAATTTAGTGCTATACTCCATGTTGCTATACACTTAGGAACACTTTTGGAGACCAGGAAGCCAATGAGGTTCTGTTACTTTGTTGACGACACGCTGACATTTTTAAAAAAGATTAAGTCACGTATACAGAGAGCAGGAGAGACAGGAAGATCTTCCGTCCGTCCGATGGCTCACTCCCCAAGGGGCCAGAATGGCCAAAGCTGAGCTGATCCAAAGCCAGGACTCAGGAGCATCTTCTGGGTTTCCCACGTGGGTGCAGGGTCCCAAGGCTTTGGGCCATCCTTGACTGCTTTCCTAAGCCACAAACAGGGAGCTGGATGGGAAGCAGAGCCACTGGGATTAGAACCAGTGCCTGTATGCGATCCTGGCGCGTTCAAGGTGAGGACTATGAGCCGTTAGGCCACGTGCTAGGCTGGACTTCCTGACATTTTTAAGATATCAGAAATGACTTCTACGGGATGGGTTTTAACTTCGGGCGCTGTCATACCTCATTTCTACTTGTTCTCAAGAATACTTTCTTTTCATATATGGGGAGCTGGCGGGAACAAGCTGGGTTCTGCTCCTGCCTCTCCTAGAAATAAGATGTCCTCAAATGTTTTAGCCCAATAAGTCATGTGACCTTGAGGTATAACCCCCCCCCCCCTCAGCAGGCTGCTTTCTGGCTTCTGTAATCTGCTGTAGAAGTGGGAGCTCACACTCAAACATGGCAGCCAGCCCAGGAAGCTTCCCGAAGCTGGTGGGACTGACAAGGAATCCCAATCTTTTGTTGCCTCTTGTTCGGTACCTGTAGATAATAGATTTGTTTCATGTAACTTCTTGCATGTGTGGGTGTTCTGTCTCTCCAGACTCAGACAAATTGGTAACCAGTGTCCAGGAATCCTATTTCAGATTTTCTGCTAGGGAGTGAATCGTGTCCTCTCGATGTATATGCTGAAGTGCTACATCTTAATATGAGTATATTTGTAAATATGGATCTTAGGATATTGTAATTAAGGCAAACTGAGGTCATAAGTGTAGGGATCTAATTAGAAGGGATCGGTCACCTTGTAAGTTCACAGTGAGGAAAAACCGTGGGAGGTCAGAGTGAGTAGGCTGACCCCTTCTGCCAAACCTTTGATTTTGAATTTTCTAGCTTCTGGATTGTGAGAAACTCTATTTTTATGGTTTAAGGCATGCAATTCTAGTGCATTTGCTATGGCAGCAAGAGGTGAGAAAGACACCCATCATATTTCAGGCATATTTTAACTGGCATGCAGAAGCCATGAAGGAAACAGCTATGAATCAAGAAGGACAGAAGCCTGGCCCTGATTTGAGGATCCTACATTTTGTTTAAAAGATTTTATTTATTTATTGGAAAGGCAGATATACAGACAGGAGGAGAGAAAGAGAGGAAGATCTTCCATCTAATGGTTCACACCCCAAGCAGCCACAACTGCTGGAGCTGAGCCAATCCGAAGCAAGGAGCCAGGAACTTCCTCCAGGTCTCCCACATGGGTGCAGGGTCCCAAGGCTTTGGACCGTCCTCGACTGCTTTCCCAGGCCAAAGGCAGGGAGCTGGATGAGAAGCGGGGCCGCGGGGACTAGAACTGGTGCCCACACAGGATCCTAGCTTGTTTAAAGCAAGGAATTCAGGCACTAGGTTATCGTGCTGGGCCCAGAGGACCCTAAAACTTAAAAAAGAATGCAGTGTGATGTGTGAGTGAGTGAGTCCTAGGTTCCCAGACAAGAACAACTGAAATTCAACGTCAGGTTGTTGGAGTCCACCACCGTTTCTAGCAAGAAGGTGTCTGTATTTTAAACTAAAGCCAAAGTGCTGAACAAACTGCTGAATCCCGAAGCAAGACTGGCTAGATTGAACCCTGAGAAACTGAGTTGCTGAAGCAAGGAACAGTCTGTTTCTTTTTTTTCCAGTGCTCAAGTTCTGTTTGTCTTTCTACAGTAGATACAATTATTTCCACACCTTCTTCTGAACTCTTTAACCCTGCCCCTTACTGCTCCAAAAGCTAGAAGTAAAGTTAAAATTGAAGGCAATTTAAAAGTTGAAATGCCTTTTTTTTCTTTATTTGTGAAGTGGTACTATTGCTGCTTCTGATTCTCCACTGAACAAATTTCTTTCCAGGCATCCAGAAGAACAGAGGTTCCTTCAGGCTGTATCGCCTTACAAACCAATGCGTCAGGACAGAATGAAAAACCACAGGCTTGGGGGCTGCTTCCTGCACAGGCCAAAGTGCCTGCTACCCTTGCTTCTCCAAGCTGCCTAGGGAAACATTTGGTTTCCAGATGCTATGCACGACAAGACCTTTGTTTTTTTCTCATGGTGCATGTGACCTGAGCTTTGGGATGCCTCCAGGATCTGGCCGAGCAACTTTCTGAAGACATTGTTTTCCAGTAAGTGGGTAAAGGTTAGCACAACAGGACAGGTGGACTGCACAGGTGTAGGAAGGATTCAGTGACACCTACTGGTCAATTTTAGCTATCTTAAGGCATGGCTTTAGAGACATTTGAGTAGTCTATAAAAATATAAATTCCAGGGCCCGGCATGGTAGTCTAATGGTTAAAGTCCTCATCTTGCATGAGCCAGGATCCCACATGGGCACTGGTTTCAGGCTGATGCTTGGTATGCAAGGCAAAGTGAATGATCCGCTATGCTTACTTTTAGATAGAGAACTATGAGCTAGCACATTAAGTTAACTGAAATGGAATGTGCCATTTGCATATTGTTATTTAAGTGTCATTTATTAATATTTCATAAGTTCCCACTGGGAGTGTTCCTTTTGCCATTTGATCACAAAAGTTGATCTCACTTGCATATTTTATACCATGTGTAGAACTTCAAATCAATTTTCATTTTTGATGGGAAAAGCTGAAAATCAGAGAGGTTAAGTTACTTGCACACTTGTACTTTATTTTGATCCATTCATCATTTATTTGTTTATCCACCTATCCATCTTTCTTTTTTTCTAATTTATTTTACTTTTATTGGAAAGTCAGATATACAGAGAGGAGGACAGACAGAGAGGAAGATCTTTTGTCAGATGATTCACTCCCCAAGTGACCAAAACGGTCAGAGGTGAGCCAGTCTTAAGCCAGGAGATGCATCTGGGTCTCCCACGTTTGTGCAGGGTCACAAGACTTTGGGCTGCTCTCGTTTGCTTTCCCAGGCCACAAGCAGGGAGCTGGATGGGAAGTGAGGCTGCTGGGATTAGAATCAGCGCCTATATGGGATCCCGGTGTGCAAGGCGAGGACCCTAGCCACTAGGTCACCATGCTGGGTTCTCCACCTATTCATCTTTCTAAGCATTCATCCACTCCCCACTCACTTATCCATCCTTACAACCGTCCATACTTCTGTTTATCAAGCTGTCCATCCACCTACCAACACATCTGTCCATCAGGTAGTGTTTCAAAGACTGTGCTGGCTGTGGGGTTACAGTGTGGAAGTCAACCTTCTGCATGCATGAAAGCTTGTGATTAAAAAAATTCAGAGCCCAGCATGACAGCCCAATGTGGTTAAATCCTCACTGTGTGTGCGCTGGAATCTGATACATGCACCAGTTCATATCCCATCCAGCTGCTTGCTTGTGGACTGGGAAAGCAGTCAAGGATGGCCCAAAGCTTTGGGACCCTGCACCCACATGGGAGACCCAGAAGAAGCTCCTGGCTCCTGGCTTTGGATCAGCTCAGCTCCTGTCATTGTGGCCACTTGGGGCAGTGAACCAGCAGGCCTAAGATCTTTCTCTTTGTATCTTCTTCTTTCTGTATATCTGCTTTTCCAACAACAAAAATAAATGATAAAAAATTCAATAGTGTCATGATCCACTTAAATAGCAGAATGATGGACTTGTGACTGTTGCTGAAGGACTAGTATAAGGGGGAAACAGTGAGGGGAGGGGAAATGAAGAGGGTGGAAGGGGAACTCCCCGAGCCTAAGGAATTGCATAGTGAAAAAATATGAAAAAATTAAAAGCAATAAACATTTTAAAAAATGAAGCAACATTCTGATACAGATGTTACCAAAATGTAGTTGCATTTTGGATGGGCCAGGGTAGGGCAAAGTGGGCAAGGAAATGCATTTGCTAACATGTTACATTATAACCTAATTACAGTGACATACTGCTTACTAAGTACTAGATATTATTGTGTCTTACATATATTAACTCATTTCACTCTCAGAATTACCCTAAGAATTAAGTACTATTATTTTCCTTACTTTTCAGATGAAGAAACTGAGATCAAAGAGATTAAATAACTCATGTATTAACTGGAGTTCAAAGTGCTTTTCTTAGCCACTTTGCTACAGTCCCTTTACTCTGATATCTGAAATCCTCAGCATTGCAGAGTCATTGCTTTTATTTGTTACAACAGCCCAATGGTGGAAACATTTATGAAAGACTTGCTAGATACCAAGTATAGAGGTAAGCAGTTAACAAATACTCCATATCTCATTTAATCTTAACAACAACCATCTCCAATTTTTGATGAAGAAAGCTGAGAATCAAAGGTGAATTTACTTGCTGAAGATCACACAGCTAGCAAGTAGCAAAGCTTTTTTTTTTTTTAAGATTTATTTAGTTTTATTAGAAAGGCAGATAGAGAGGAGGAGGCAGAGAAGATCTTCTGTCCACTGATTCACTCCCAAAGCAGCCACAACGGCCAGAACTACACCATCCAAAGCCAGGAGCCTGGAGCCCCTTCTTGGCCTCTCATGCGGTTGCAAGGCTTTGGGCCATCCTCAACCTCCCAGGCCACAAGCAGGGAGCTGGATGGGAAGTGGGTCCACTGGAATTAGAACTGGCGCCCATACAGGATCCCTGTGTGTGCGAGGTGAAGACTTTAGCTGCTAGACTACCATGCTGGGCTCGTAGCAAAGCTTTGAAACACAGATAGTCAGAGTCCACACACTTGTGGCCGGTGTTGTGTCATAGCATCCTAATTCTCCACCTATGGCATTGGCAGGTCATGGTCACCAGTTTGAGTCTCAGCTGCTCTACTTCCCACCCAGCTTTTTGTTCAGGGACTGGAAAAGAAGCAGAGGATGTCCAAAGACCTTGGATCCCTGCATCCACATGGTAGACTCAGAATCTCCTGGCTCCCAACTTCAGAATGGTTCAGCTTTGGCCACTGTAGCCATTTGGGGAGTGAACCAGTGGTGGAGGAATTATTTCTCTGTCTGTCCCTCTCTTTATAACTCTTTTAAATAAAACTAAAAAAATAAGCATTTATTTTTATTGGAAAAGCATATTTATACAGAGAAAGAGATGCAGACAGAAAGGTCTTCCATTTGCTGATTCACTCTACAATTGACAGCAATGGTTGGAGCTGAGCTGACCTGAAGCCAGGAGCCAGGAGCCAGGAGCTTCTTTCAGGTATCACACCTGGGTGCAGGGTCCCAAGGCTTTGGGCCATTTTCTACTGAAGGGAAGATAACAAAGACAATGTAATTGGCACGCTTGATACACTTGCATCTTTGGGTTTGAAGCTCAAAAAAGGTACAGAATAGAGACAAATAGTTTGGATTCCTACACCTGTGTGTGGTAGTATTATTTAAAGTGACAGAACTGATTGAGATTATAAATGAGGAGAGCATAGAGCACAAAGAAAAAAAGGGCAAAAACGTCAGTCACCTGCAGCATTTGAGGGGTAAGGATGAGCAGTGAATCATGGAGACTTAGAACAACCTGAGCGAACCAAGAAATGCTTGTGTTAGGAACAGGGGGAAATTTTTGCTAGTATTTACATGCCATTTGTGTATAAGACTTGGGAATGCTGAACTAGTGCTGTCAAGTGTAGGACAAAGTATCACTTTAATTGAGATGCTAAAAACTCAGTGCATAATTTGCCGGGAAAGTTGGAGCACATGGCCAAGGCTAGATGCCCAATGCACAGTTTCATCTCTTTTGAAAACTATCACTCTTGTAGGCAGAGTCCGCAGGAAGCCGAAAAGAACAGAGCCAAGAGAAAAGCCTGTGACTGCTTCATCTTCTAGAAGCTGAAACGTCAATAGGAGAGACACTGCAATTATTTTTTCTTTTCTTATAAATGTTTATTTTTCATGATACAGTTCCCCAGGCTCAGGGATTTCTTCTACTCTCCACATCTCCCCCACCTCCTTCAATGATTTCCCCTACATTTACAATATGTACATACAATAGTCTAGTCCTCTAACAATAGTTACAAGTCCATCATGCTGCTATTTAAGTGTATCCTGACATTGCAGGTATGGACAATGGTAGAAACTCCAGCATCCTATTGTCAAGATATATTTAACAGTTTCATTCAGAGTCCATCTTTTATTCAGAACTAGAGATGCTGTAATGTATTGTCACTTTCCATAATACATAATACAATTCTTTTACGTAAATATATGCGTGTACATGTTTACCTACATATCTATTGATCTTTTACTTTACATGAAGGTTGCCTTATATCAGAGATAACACACATTATGTGTTCTTTTAGGATTGGCTTATTTCACTGAGCATAATAGTGTCTAGTTGGGACTATTTCATTACAAATGGTAGAATTTAATTAATTTTAATGGATGTGTAGTATTCCATGGAGTAGATGCACTAGAGTTTCTTTTTTTTTAATTCTTTATTTTATGATATAGTTTAATAGGTTTCCCCTCCCCTTCTCCGTAACCCCCTCATTGCTCTCCCCTCCAGTCTTTTAATAGGTGTCTTTCGAGTATGCTTGGAAGTCCATCATACTGCCATTGAGGTGTCTCCCAACAATGTAGGGGCTTATCTGTCATTTCACTATGAGACCATCCTTGTATTGAATGTACGAGGATATACTTCTCTCTGTTTCTGCCTATGGACATATTGATTTCTGCTGCTCTTCCATTATACCTTCCCTTAGGTACAGTCCACCATGGGTTGAGAAAGAAAAAAAGAAAGAAGTATATAGTGAGCCTTCATCTCCATGATGCTGTCGAACTTGTAGCAGGACGTATCAGTGTGACGCTAGGGTGGTGCAAAACACTATCTTCCTGCAGAAATTAATGCTAGCGTATGACCCATGTGTTTCACTTAGGCCATCCTCTATTGCTTTCCCAGACCACAAGCAGGAAGCTGGAAAGAAAGTGGAGCAGCCAGGACTCAAACCTGCACCCATATGCGGTCTGGGAACATGCAAAGCAAGGATTTAACCACTAGGCCATTGTGCCAGGAGCAAGCTTTTCCATAAAGAAACAGATTTGGAATATTTTAGGCTTCACAGACCATAAAGTCTAGTCATGTTTTGACCATGTAGGGTTTGGATATGTTTTCCACTCTCAATGGAAATTCCCAAAGCCAAGGCAGGAATGAAGAACCCAGAAAAAATATAACCCATCTGAAACCAATCAGGTTGAAGAATATTGGTGCCAAATAATAACTCCCAGGAGTCAGACTCTAGGTAGCTCTTTCCCCCTCTTCCTCCTCATAAATGGCATGACTATTCCCTAGGTATAAGGGTATTCCAGTGCTTACACAACACTTTTCTGGGGACATTACCCACAATGTAAAACTTGCTGAAATAATCAAGTGGCCAACCTAAGGACGTGAATTTGAATGAATCTCAGCAGGAAAAAGGAAGGGAAAAGAGGCTGAGAGGGGTAGATGGCACGGTATGACTTAGCCTGAAGTACTATGAAATGAAGTACATGACAGGGTATGTCCTACAGTTGGAAGTGGCTCCTTGTGCCTTTTTACAGAACTCTAAACATAAGAGGTAGACTGGGAACTGAGCAAATACCAGAAGATATCTCCAATATGAGACAGCAATTAGAATCCTTTTCTTCTAGCTAACTTGAGAGAAAATCTTGGTCTCAATTACCAAAGCAACACATGGCTACTCTAGAAATGTGTTATGCACAGCATGGAAAAGTGTTTAAAAGCAGATAAAAACTGTTATGTTACAGTCTAGTTTTAATTCCAGTGCCCTTCAAATATCTTACATCACTGAGATTTATATATATGATTTTTACTTTTCTCATTTTTACACGATCTTAAATTTGCCCATGTTATTGCATTTTTTTCAAGCATGTTTTTTTGAAAGTTTTACATTTATATTTTTATGTCTATTAACTATCACCTACCTATATTTCTATGTTTCTCCATCACACACCTTAGCATTATCCATATTTGTCAACTGAACAGTCTCCAAAGTTTTTTTTTTTGTCAGTGATTTTGATTGGGGGGGGGGGGCGGGAATCTTCCAATGAGTAATGAGTAGTACAGTTTCCAAATGGTTACAGCCACCAGGGCTGGGATAGATGGAAGCCAGGTACCTAGGTCTCCATCTGGGTCTCACTTGTATATATCAGGTGCCCAAGCACTTGGACCATCTTCCACTGCTTTCCCAGGCATGTTAGTAGGGAGCTGGTTCAGAAGCAGTGTAGTTCAGCACTCACGTGAGATACTGGCATTTCAAGTGGTAGTTTAATCTTCTGTGCCATGACACCCGCTCTGAAAGTTTTGCTTTCACACAGGTCCTAATTGTTATTTTTATTTCTTTTTTCTTCAAGATTTATTTATTTATTTATTTATTTCACTTTCATTGCAAAGTCAGATATACAGAGAGGGGGAGAGAGAGAGAGGAAGATCTTTCATCCGATGATTCACTTCCCAAGTGACCATAATGGCTGGTGCTGCACTGATCCAAAGCCAGGAGTCAGGAGCTTCCTCTGGGTCTCCCGCGTGGGTGCAGGATCCCAAGGCTTTGGGTCATCCTGGACTACTTTCCCAGGCCACAAGCAGGGAGCTGGATGGGAAGCAAGGCTGCCAGGATTAGAAGTGGTGCCTATGTGCGATCCTGGCGCGTTCAATGCGAGGTCTTAAGCTGCTAGGCCACCACGCTGGGCACTGTTATTTTTAAATCTTCATACTTTGAATGATTTCTTTAGGGAAAATATAGACAGAAGTAGAAATTATGTCATAAAATAACATAATGCTTTCAAGTTCTTGCCCAATGTTTTTGTCTGATTTTTAATATCTGTATGAGGGCCATCTTGGAGGTTTTTCATTATTTTTATTATTTTCATTATATCACAAAGGGGCTTCAATAATTCATAGAAAAGTAAAATTATGCATTTGCTTTGATAGAAAAGCATTTTGAAATTCATGTGTAGTTTTTTTCGTAATATGCATTTTACTCAAAATTTTTGAAATCTTAGTATTTTTTATCTTCATTATTTTTTCTCATCTAGCATTTACTGTGTCTACTATGTGAAAATTGTAAGATATATAAAGAATATAAAGATACAAAATGTGTCCTTTATTGTTCTTTAGGTATATCCAAAATGACAAGACCTAAATACAAAAAAAAAAGATTACCAAATGTTACTGGTCAAAACTTCTTCTACTTCTGCACTTACAAATTATCACTGAGAACTATGTAGAATGATACTTCAACTTTGTAACAGCACAAAAAGAAAAGGAAAAGAAAAAAAAATGAGGGGAAACAAAAAATAACAAACTAAAGCCTGGAAATTAGAAACGTTAAGGTAATTTTGGTACAATCATATACTGGAATGTGGAGAGATACATTGAACAGATTACTAATATATGTCTAGAGCAATAGGAAAATATACATTTTTCAGAGGAAAGAAAGAAGAGAGCTGTATGAATATCATCCTCTTTGCGTATGTGTTTGAAGATGTTTTTATCTGATTGAAAGTCAGAGATTTGGAGGGGGCCCGGCGCGGTGGCGCAAGTGGTTAAAGGTCCTCGCCTCGCACGCCCGGGATCCCATATGGGCGCCGGTTCTAATCCCGGCAGCCCCGCTTCCTTTCCAGCTCCCTGCCTGTGGCCCGGGAAAGCAGTCGAGGACGGCCCAAAGCATTGGGACCCTGCACCCGCGTGGGGGACCCGGAAGAGGCTCCTGGCTTCGGATCGGCATAGTATCGGCCCGTTGCGCTCACTTGGGGAGTGAATCATCGGATGGAAGATCTTCCTCTCTATCTCTCCTCTCTGTATATTCGCCTTTCCAATAAAAAAATAATAAAAATAAAAATCTTTAGAAAGTCAGAGATTTGGAAAAGAGAGAGATTGACTCGTTTTCTACCTGCTGGTTCATTCCCCAAATGGCTGCAGCAGCTGGAGATGGACCAGGCAGAAGCCAGGAGACAAGTTTCTCCTAGGTCCATGTGCGTAGCAGGGCCCCAAACATTTGAGCCATCTTCTGCTGCTTTCCCAGGCCATGAGCAGACAGTTGGACTCTAAGGGCCGCAGTCAGGACACAAACTGGTGTGCTTATGGAATGCCAGCACTGTAGACAGTGGATTAATGTGCTACACTACAACGCTAGCCCCTCTGCATGTTTTTGAAAAATGGGAAGATAATATGAATAAAAAGATAATTCCTTATCTATATGTTCCTGATTTTAAAAGCTATGAAATTTTTTTTAAAAAAATCTGCTACAAACTCTTTTGAGGTAAAATCTGTTAACTGATAAGTGGTCATTTGTAGTCTTTTATCTCACATGGTGCGAATATTCATACATTTTGCTCCATAAATTTTAATGTGTGTGATTAATATTGAACATGTTTAATTTATGTCTTTGATGTTCAAAACCCCACTGTGGAAGCAACATTGTTAAAAGTCATGGGCACTTTATCATCTTGTAAGAATTCTAAAAATATTGAATTCTAATAGCCTTTAACTTCAAAGGCTTGGAAAGGCATTTCTGCCTGCTGTATACACATACATTTGGAGCTAGTCTGCCTTCGTGATACTACTTGAAATATTGTATTGCAATCTCTGGGAAAGGGACTTGGAAAGGCAGGAAGAAGTTTTGCTTTTTAATTGGCACTTTTCCTTCGTTTGAACTTTCTAACCTTACACATTATAGTCCTTTTACTCATTATTTAAACATTTGAATTGCCAAATACAACTTGCATATATTTATGGTGTACAACATGGTGATGTTTAACAAGATATCTGTTCATTGTAGAAAGGCTAAGATGAGCTGATGTGTGCTATCATATCTCATACTTGCTGGTTTTGTATGTGTTTGGTGCTAGAACTTAAAATCCACACTGTTGTTAGTTTCCAAGACTCTAATCCATTGTTAAGAGGCAGAGTTGCCATGTTGTACAATGGACCAGTAGAGTGTAGCTTTCCTATGTAAAGGCAAGTTTGTATGTTTTGAGTAATAACTTCCCAGAAGATGACTTTTTCATTAAAGGAGATTCAACAATTGGGAGGAAAATGTTATGACCCATTTTTGTTCCTATAAGATCATTATCAAAGTAATTGCATTTTACAAAAAGAAAATATGCTTAAATGATTTTAGAAAAGTAGTCTTGATGGAATAACAGGTTATGCAAAGAATCAGGACACATATATAATCCAAGAGTCACAGATGCTCAACATCATGAAGGGTCCTTGCAGCCTGACACAAACCTGGGCAGCCTGCCATGGGGTGATGGGAGTTGAGCTAGACTTCACTCATGGGTAGGATTTAGTTTGTAGAGATGAATGGGGAGGATGAGCCACATAAAACATGAACAAATGACAGCAATCTGAGAATTCAGGAGATTGAATAAGGAAATGGACCTCCTGCCTAAAAGGCACAAAAGCAGAAGAGTAAAAGGTGATTACACTTCCAACTGACACTTGACTCTGACTGTTCTTTCATGGGATATAGTAACTATGAAGCTGGAAGATATGACATTACCATTTATCTTCCATCCATCTCTAAAGCATTTACAGATGGCCCTCAATTTATCACAGTTTGACTTTCAATTCTTTAATAATGGTACCAAAGTAATAGGCATTTGACAGAAATAATATTTGAATTCTGAATTGGATCTTTTCTCAGGCTAATTCTGTATGATATGATCCTCTCATGATACTGGATAGGGGAGCAAGGTCAGATCCCAGTCAGTCCCACAACTAGCATGGTAAACAACTGGTGGTAAACAACTGGTGTGCTGTGTTGCTAAGCTGTGATGTTCTGTTGGTTAGGCATGTTACTGTGTTTTCAGCTTGTGGTATTTTCAACTTATGACGAGTTTATTAGTTTGTAGCCCATCAGAAATCAAAGAGCATCCATAGTTGCTCTGCTTTACTTCTTTCACAGACCTTTCATTCATAAATCCACTTTAAATTTTTTTTTTAGAACCCAAATCTAGAAACAGTTACCACTGACATTTCTGGGGGGTGGGGAAGCCTTTGGAAATCAAATAATCCATCCCCCTGACAATGCTAGAAAAGGACGAAGAGGTCAATAAGAGGTGAAGCATCTTGACAAGTTACATAGCGCACTGGGGCAAACCTCTAAATAATATCCAGACTTCTACCCAACAGGCCTCCTTTTTTCCCTCTGTATTTTCTGATGATTCATTCATTTCCCAGACTAGCCCGTGATCTGATAAGACTCCAGCATGTTCTTGACATCCAGGCAAGGTGAAACAAAATATGAAGGCATATGGAACCGAGTGGTCACCAGAGAAGCATCGCTCTGGCTTGTGTAAATTGAAGCCATAGTACTAGTGAGTTACCATGGCAACATGGGCATGCATTTCAGGCTCCAGGGAGAAGATAGAATCTTCATATCCTGCCTAGCCTTTCATTCCTGTCAATATGTGATTCATCACTGCAGGAGAATGGGCCTCCAATTGTCAAATTTGGGAAGTTGGGGACCAGGGGTAACATGAAAGTGGAAATTCTCCTTTCTTTCTGTTTGTAATAACCTCATTTTTGTAGGAGAGAGGGGAGAGGGAGAGAGGGAGCGAGGGAAGGAGAGAGGGAGGAAGGGAGGGAAGGAGGGAAGAAGGAAGGAAGGAAGGAAGGAAGGAAGGAAGGAAGGAAGGAAGGAAGGAAGGAAGGAAGGAAAGAAGAGAGCAAGGGAGGAGAGAAAGAGGCCAAAAGAAGATAAAAGCTTTTCTTTTTTACTGGTATTTTATCTGCAATATAAAACACCATTCTGGTATTTCTAACTTGAAAAGATTTTTCTGGCTATATCACCTTTCTAAGAAATTAAATACTCTTTACTTCCCTCTCCTGATTTCATATAATATCACAAAATTCCACCAATGTCTCAGATTGGTTGAGAGATTCACAAATCATCATACAGTAAAATGAGTGTTATTCTTCTTAAAGGACATTCCCTACTCAGAGGGAAACTCAGCATTGAAGTATAGGATTTAGATGAGGACAGCTATGCAGTTATGGTCAAAATCTGGGATGTATTTTAATTCCTGTGGGATCTTTTTATTTTATATTTATTTATTTTTATTGCAAAGGCAGATTTACAGAAAGGAAAGACAGAGAGGAAGATTTTCCATCTGCTGGCTCACTCCCCAAGTGGCTGCAACGGCCAGAGCTGAGCTGTTCTGGAGCCAGGAGCTTCTTCTGGGTCTCCCATGTGGGTGCAGAGTCTGAAGGCTTTGGTACATCTTCTACTGCTTTCCCAGGCCACAAACACGTTGCTGGAGAGGAAATGGAGCAGCTAGGATACAAAACGGTGCCGATATGGGATCCCAGCACATGCAAGGCAAGAATTTAGCCACTAGGCTATCATGACATGCCCTTGCTGTGGGATATTAAGGTGGCAAATGGATTAGGTTTATCTCAGATCTCATAATGCCCAGTGGCAACCTGTATACCTTACCACATCTCAACAGTATGCACAATAGGCAACAAAGTGATGACTTAGATGAGAAGAAAAGATTGTGACTTTGGAAGCTGACAGTATGCCTGGTGGCCGTAGAGCTATTTTGGATTGAGCCCCAAGGGATGATTTAGAAAGCGTGATCGTTTAAGAGGATAGAGAATGGCTGGGCAGCAAAGGTAGTTTTTCTGAGTTGCTGAGCAGAATTATTCCAGTGCCAATGCCTGAATGTTTACTTTGTGAAGTGGGAAAGAGGATGCTCACTGCCTGAGTTCCTACTTGTCTCCATCTTGCACCCCCTGGAATAGTTAGTCCATTTATTCTCTCTCGTTTTCACTTTTCATTTTTGTGGCCTTGTATAGACATGATGAGTTTACAACAAGCATTGTGGTTAAGCCACTGTTAGGGATGCCTTTATTTCACAGCAGTGCTTGTTTAGGTTCCTGTCCCCTGCTTGTAATCCAGCTTCCTTATAATGGATCTCCTTATAATGCATTTCAAAAGGCAGCAGATGATGGCTCAACTACTTGAGTCTTCTTCCACCCTCACAGAACACCAGATAGAGTTCTGGGCTTCCGGGACTCCTGACTTTGGCCTGATCCAGACCCAGCTGTTGTGAGTATCTGCACAGTGAAACTTTGGATGAAAGATCTCTGTTCCCCTTTCTTTCTCTATCATCCTGCCTTCCAAATCAGTAGACACACACTTTAAAAATTATATGGTTATATCCCAGTATATCTGTTATAACTTGAAAACATCATTAATAAAAAATGCATTTACCATATCAAATCTACTGCCTATTTTAACTTAGCAAGATAACACACAGTGGAATCAGTGGTTTGTCCTCATGATCCTGTGGCCAATAGCAGCTTTAGCTCACTGCCCTGCCCAGCGTGGTAAGAGATGGTTATACTGTGAAACTGTATACATAGCCTGTGAAATGATCAAAATTCAAAACTTCAACATGGGTTTCTAATGAATGTGCATGGCTTTCACACCATCATTAAGTCAAATATCATAAGTTGAACCATCCTTAAATCAGGATTGCCTATACATGGGATGTCTTCTCACCACTCTCTCTGTTATTCAAATTCATCCCATGTACAGGCAATCCTGACTTAAGGTTGGTTCAACTTACAAATGATTCAGAATCAAGGGAGAGTTCTGACTCCTCCATGGAGCATCCCATTATTGCTCATGATTCTTATTCCTTGCATAATGCTCACTTAAGCTTTACAATGCTTGGTTTATCTCTCTATGCATTAATGAGAAAAACAGATAAGATCCATTTTAGATTTCTAGTGAGGATAACAATAAAGTAAAATAAAATAAAATAATAAAATAAAATAAAATGTTTGCAGGAGTACCTGGAGCATAATAAGTGCCTAATAAATCATAACTGTATTTAGAGGGAGAGAGGGAGACAGAGAGAGAGCACTGAAATGTTTCTATCCACTGGTTCACTCCCCCAGATGCCTGAAACAGTCAAGGCTGAGCGAGGCCAAAGGTCAGAGCTAAGAATCCATATTAGTCTTCCATGTGGGTGTCAGGGATCCAATTATGTGACTCATGATCTTCTGCTTCCCAGGAATTGCCTTAGCTGGAAGCTGGAATCAGGAGCCAGAAACTGGAATTGAACCAGACTCTCTGATACGGCATGTGGGTATGTTAACCAGTGTTATGGTCATTAGACCAAACATATGCCCCCATAACTGTCTTTTTTCTTTTTTTTTTTTTTACCACCACAAAACATTGCATAGCCTCAAGTTAGTGACATCACATATTTCTCCATATAGCACTTTAAAATGACATAGAAAGAAACAGGCAAGGTGTCTATGCATAAAAAGATGTTTTGCCTTCCATAATAGAGTAAAAGTTCGGGCCCGGCGCGGTGGCGCAAGTGGTTAAGTCCTCGCCTTGCACGCCCGGGATCCCATATGGGCACCGGTTCTAATCCCGGCGGCCCCGCTTCCCTTCCAGCTCCCTGCCTGTGGCCTGGGAAAGCAGTCGAGGACGACCCAAAGCTTTGGGACCCTGCACAGCTTTGGGACCCTGCACCCGCATGGGAGACCCGGAAGAGGCTCCTGGCTTCGGATCGGCATAGTATCGGCCGTTGCGGCTCACTTGGGGAGTGAATCAGTGGACGGAAGATCTTCCTCTCTGTATCTCCTCTCTGTATATCTGCCTTTCCAATAAAAAATAATAAAAATAAATCTTTAAAAAAAATAGAGTAAAAGTTCATGTCTATTGTGTCCTACCCATGATACAGGCAATGTTCTCTGTGCTTTTCTTGCATTGATTTATTGAATATGCATACTATGAAGAGTTCAAGCCTGTCATTACTACTCCCATTACACAGATGAACAAAGGGACCTGGAGAAGTGTGGATACTGGCAATATGTCATAAATCAACTAGCAAGCAGTGACGGGACTGGATTTAAACCTAGACCGTGCAGCTCCAAAGTGTGTGATTCTTTACCCACTATGCTTACTATCCTCCTTGCATACTGCAAGATGAAACCCCAGCCAAAGCTTTGGGGGAGCAAAGAGGGCATCTAACAGAAGAAAGCTGATTTAGCTGGAAGGCGTCCGGGCTCTCAACTGAGCGCAGGCTTGGGGGTGGCCTGCATTCGGGAAGAGGGAGAAAGCCTGTTTGAACTGGGTGGGCTTCAGCTGTCTTTGCTATCTGTGCCAGTTACATTCAGGAAGCACAGCCGGAGTGCCTGTGGTTGTCCCAGTGACTCACTGTGAGGAAGAGGACTGGAGATAAGGGAGATGGAGAGCAGCATTCCAAGTGTGTGGGGGCACCAGAAGAGTCTCCGGTCAGTCATTAGGGTGGTGGCACGGAAACGGCCAGAGAGAAGTCAGGCAGCTGTTGCCCAGTCACCGAGGGATTTAAGCGTTTTCAGAAACTCAGCTTCATAAATCAAGCGGTAGAGTCTTATCTCTAACTTCTTTCTTGGCTTCTTTTTGGCTACCATCCTGCTGTTTATCTGGAAGGAATTCCAAGTGCTGCATAAAACTGAGGAGAAATAGAAATAATTGGTTTTGATGAAATAGTGCTCAGAGAGGAGTGGGCAAGTTTCTTAGCCCCAGAGTGGGGCGTTAGGGCAAAGATAAGCTCAGAGCTTGAGTCACAGGAGTTGGCGGTTGGGAAGGTTGTCCTACTCACTGCTCTGTGCGGTGTTTCTGTCACTGACGTTTTGTTTCATGTTATTTTCATGTCTCTACTGACTTCACAAATACTTGGGGAACTAGGTCCGACCAGAAGAATGGCTATAGCCAGGACCAATTTACCGGTAGGAAACTTCAGTAGTGTTCCATTACTGGGGATAATGTACAGGGCCTCATCTTAAAAACGCTAGCTTCTCTGACACCTGTCATTTTACCATTGACATTTAAGGTCTTTGAATCTTTGAGGTTTTTCTTTTCCACAATGAAGTATGCCTAATAACTACAAGAAATGGAAGAGCACCTAAAATTTGTTGGGTTCAACCCATCTCATCTCCAGACAAGTGAGAACCTCCTTTGGTGCTGATAGCACACATTAAGTTCATCTGAGGTTTACAAGTAAGCCCTATGGATTCCCTGACCTTGTATGTGAAGCTTCATGTGAGGTACGTGTGTGCATATTTTTTTTGATGTGTTACAAAGCTATTATCAGAACAGAGCACTAACTTGTCACAGTAGAAAGTATAGGTTTGCAGAGTTCTGGCTCTATTAATTAGTAGTTGTGTAACCTTCAACCATGTGCTCAAACACTGAGAGCATCATCTGTAAAATGGAGGAAATAGTAACTGGAGTTGGTGCTTTCAAGACTCAATGAAATAAGGTAAGTAAAGTGCTGAACATAGTTCCTGGCACAAAGTAAACAGTCCATAAAACACATTCAGTCATTCAACAATTATTTATTGAGTGCCAACATTGTGCTACAAATTCCTCTATGAAGGTGCTCCAGAAGGTTATGGAAAACAGAATCAGAACATGTATACTTTGGTGCAAAAATGTGGAAATCCATGCACAGACTGTTTTTAAAAGATTTATTTTTATTGGAAAGTCAGATATACAGAGGAGAAGAAACAGAGAGGAAGATCTTCCAACCACTGATTCACTCCCCAAGTGGCCGCGATGGCCGGAGCTGGGCTGATCTGAAACCAGGATCCTGAAGCCTTTTCTGGATCTCTCATGGAGGGCCCCAAGATTTGGGGACATCCTCTACTGCTTTCCCAATCCACAAGCTGGGTGGGGAACAGGGAGGCCAGGACATGAACCGATGCCCACATGAGATCCTGGCAAGTGCAAGGAGAGAACTTTAACCACTAAGCTACCCCACTGGGCTCAATGCATAGGCTTTTATATTACCAATGTTCCATGAACTTTTTGAAGACCTAATCAAATGACGGTTTTCAAAAAATTTGAGTCAAAATATACTTGTCTCAATTCCATTTTTTTTTGCAAACATTTTGAAGATTGTGCTTTGTGTCCCAGAGATGCAGCAATGAAGAAACTCTACTTTTCTTACATGATTCCAATGGGCTGTGTGTGATCATTACTTTGCCAGCCATTACTCATGCAGGCATCCAGTCACCCAGTACATTTGCATCAAGTGCCTGTTACATGCAATCTACTGGTTGACAATGAGGTGAAAACTGAGAATGGCAAGTTGGTGAGAAAGACAGATGAAAAGCATTTAAAAGATCAAATAAAAACATCAGTGGAATGTGACAAGGACCATGAAAGAAACACATCGCATGAACTAAGAGAAAGAATGGGAGACAGAACAAAGAGACTCAATTTGAGCAAGCTGTGCTCAGTAGGACTCTTGGAAACGGTGACATTTCAGCTGAGATCCACAAGATGGAAAAGGAGTTACTCACCAAAAAAGAAGGAAGGTGCAGTAGTTCTCTATTGCTACCATAACAAGCTATCACAAACCCAGGGAATTAAGATGATTTATTATCTCACAGTGTCCATGAAGTAGCAATCTGGGCATAGAGTGGCAGTGGGAGGTTCTTAGTTTAGAGTCTGTAAGGCAAGGTATGGGCCAGGCTCCTTTCCTTCCAGGCTCATTTCCTTTTTTTCTGTTTTTTCCCATGACTTGTTCCATCTTCAAGCCAAAAAAAGGTATCTGGAGAATTTCCCAGGCTTTGTATCTGTTGAGCTTCCTTTTCTGCTGTCTTTTTCTACCATCTGGATATTCTAGGATACTCTTTCAATCGCAAAGCCAGCATATTCGCAACCTCGCTTACATCTGCACAATCCCTTTGTTACGTACTATACTGGGACAACAGGTGTGAAATCAGGAGGTGAAGGTTATGGCCACAGATAGAAAGGACATCTCAGGCACAGGGAACAGTACGATGGGCAAATGCACTGGGATGGATTTTGGTTTGGCATAGCTGAGGAACTGAGAAACCAGTGGAGCTGGGAGCAAAGAAGACAGTGGGACAGCTCATGCAGGTCTTGTGTGTCTTGGTCAGAATCTGGATTTCAAGGTAAGGGAAGGAAGACATTAATGAGGTTAAAGTTGGGGAAAGACAGGATGTGGTTCACCCATTTGAAAGACCAGTCCTGTTTCTATATAGAGAAAAGATATTGTAAAAAAAAAAAAAAAAGAGTGAGATAGGCACCACCAAGCAGAATAAATATAACTAACCCAATCTTCACCCTAGAGATTTTGAACTTGGTCAAGTGACATAGTACTGGACATCACCAAGATGTTCATGGAAAATCATGAAATAATCTCTTTAAATCATGAAAATCTATAAATTTAATTATATGGTAAATCAGACACATTTTTTTATATTCTAGAAGAGACTCCCCTCACTTTCTGAAAAAATTACATCCCGATGAACCTACCACAAGTTGAAAATGCTGTAAATTGCCTAGTGGTTAAACCCCTGGGTTTTCACATCCCATGTTGGAAGATCTGAGTTTGATACTTGGCTGCATCTGATAATAGCTTCAGCTAATGCAGACCCCAAGAGGTAGTGGTCATGGCTCAGGTAGTTTGCTTCCTGGCTCTTGACTATGGCCTTGGTCCAGCTCCAGCTGTTACGGCCATTTGAGCCACAGACCGGAGCTCTTACTTTCTCTCTGACATTCCATCTCTCCCTGGCCCTCTCAAATCAATAATTAAAAGCAAAATGTTAAGTTGAAAACGGAATCATACCCCTAACGTGTCAAACATGACAACTCAGCAGCACAGCATGCCTCAGGCTGTCTTTGTCTTCCCTCCGGTCATGGGGCTAACAGGAAGCTCTGCCTCTCTGTGCTGCCCAGCACCCTGCGAGAGTATCACACTGCACATCACTAGCCTAAAAAAGATTCAAATTTAAAATACCAAGTTCAATTTCTACTACATGTAGTTCACTTTCACACTACCATGAAGTTGAACAATTTTAAGGTCTAGCATCTTAAGTGGAGAACCATCTGTACATACACATGGGACTGGGCAGTCCAAGATCTTCAGCCAAATTTATGGGAGTACATTATATTCATTAATTTACTACTTCTCCTTGAAAATTTGTTGGTGGGGGGGCGGACACTATCATTACATTTCATTTCTGGCTTTTTTTTTTTTTATGGTGGAATTCTCTGACTTTACTCCCAGAACATAGTATCCTCTGAGAGTATAGGTTGAAGGACATTGCTAAGAGGAAAACAATCTGTTTAGGAGACAGACACAAATATATGCTAGCTGCAAGGCCAGGAGCCCTCCGGTGTCCTTGCAGTCTCTTGTGTTTCCTTTACTGCGGTTTCCAACTAGCTGTTTGAAATGAATTATTACAGTGGGAAGAAATTTGAGGTCCAAAGTCTACACAGATGTGAAAAAAAACAACCCTGATTCAGGTCTAACTTAACTCATCACTGGAAGGAGACATCTTTCCAGTCTCCAGCCTGATTCCAAGGTGGGCCTCTTGGCCTCAGGTGGAAACTGTTCTACGTCTGTTTGGCAACCTAGTCAGAAAAGTCTTGCACAGTCCTCTGCCAAAGCTTTTTGAGCACACAACTCCCACCGCTCAGCAGTTTTCCACCCAGCCTCCTCCTCTCTTGCTCTGGCTTTCAAGAATCCTCTATTCTCCTTGTATGCACTTTAATATCTATCTCCTACTCTTCTCATGCTGTCTGTCCATTCATTCTGACAGCTCTCACTGAGCCCTTCACATGCCCCTTTCTGCTCAACAACTCTTGTGTTTTCTTTCATGACTTCCAGATGCCTTCTTCCTGGCAGCGCACATCTGATGCTCTGATGGCACTTGTCCACTCCTGCCCCTCGCATAGACTTTGTTCAGTTCATCCATACTCAGGACATACATTTGCATACCTAAAGTCCTATTCCTATTATGATTCTGCTTTCCTTATTCATTCAACAGGTTTTTTTTTTTTCAACATCTTATATATTGCAAACAGGGGAAGGAGTTTCTATAGGAACCAAGATGCAGGTGTCAGAACTGTGAGAGAGGCCTTAAAGGTGGCACTGTTGGATTCTTGAGAGCCCAGGCTGAAGTAGCTAGGCGTGGACTGAAGAGGCTCTGGAATGCCCACTTAAAAACTTGTGGGAGAGTCTAGCATCTCAGAAACAAAAACAACATTGTCATCCCTTGTGGACAAGCCTACCCGGCTTCAAATGGAGCACAGCCTGCGTACTACCACATCTTTTTATTATTCCAATTGGAGGCTTCTTTGGAGCCGATGACAAGAATGAGTGTGTGGAGAGATACAGAGAGCATGAGAGAGTGTGAGCCAGAGAGGGCGCCAAGGGCAGAGATTAACGAAACAAACCTTGTTTCACTATTTTGAGAACATATTTGCAAAAGTAGGAAGGGTATTGACTGGTCTGGTGCCCAAAACTGCATTAAATAGGAAGACATTGCTGCAAAGTACGGCACAGGGAAAGGCTACTTTCTTGCACTTAAATTAGTAAAAGACTTTAGGCGAAAGGAAAATGCTATGTTCCATCTGTATATCCAGCCCTGTCCCTAGGTGCTGCTTCTGCAGTCAGAGCAGGGAACACTTCTCAGGGTTCACTTCAAGCGAGTTCTGCCCTAGCATGCTGCCTTGAGTACAAATGTGAATGCTTGACTGCTTCTTGCCGAACTAGAAATATTCTATAGGGATTTACTGGCATGTGTGTCATTCCTAGAAGATTAAAACAGAGAGAAAAAATTTGATTTTTAAAATTTTATTTCTTTTTTTTTTTGTAATGAAAGTTGACATTTTTATTTAAAAATAAATGGTGAAAATTTTACTGAGTACCTCTAACTGTGTGTTGGGTCTGTGCCAGACCTTTTACATATCCTTGCTCATTTAAGCCTCACAGAGATATTAAGAGATGGGGACTATAATTGGGCTTATATTAAGGGTGAGAAAAGGAGGCATGAAGAAAGGAAGCATCTAGGTTAAGGTGACATAACTAGCAAAAGACAGAGTTGAAAGATTTAAGGCCTGATCTGGCTGGGCTCAGTGTCCATACTGCTAACTGCTATGTTTACTTGGCATTGTTGACCACACAGGGAACCATTGCAAAGGCCAGGAAGCTCTCTGCCATCCAATTCGCCTCTGTTTCAAATACCTCTCCCCTCCTCTGCTGCTACCTCACAGCTAAGAAAACCATCAAGGCTTTCAGCAGGAGAAGAGTTTGCAGCAGGAAATCACCCAATGACGACGTAAGAATTGCAAGTTTTTTTTTTTTTTTGCTTGAGTTGGAAACTTATTTTGTCTCCCTCATAGAGGAAATTAAAAATCTATACACCACTTAATGTCTGCACCAATGTCAAACACATGCTGAATGCATTAAATCCCCAAAATCCCAAACTGGATTTCTTTGACTCTTTGTCCATCACCCTGCCTTTCTTCCCTTTGCCTCAAGCTCTGTTTTCTGTCTTCTCTGTATCTTTATCTATTTTTGTCCCCCCACTTCTCTCACTCCCATTTCATATATGCTTACAAAGCCATAGCCAGGACTGAGAATAGCATTTTTAATGTCCAGGGTGACTTATTGGCTGGTCACATTCTTCTCTAGTGATTACCTCTAATTATTACTTTCTTTCAGCAGCCATATATATATTGACCTTAACCACTGCACCATCGTGCCGGGCCCTATATATACATGTTGAAAACATAGCAGGTGAAGGAGGTTCACTTATATTCAGTGTGGACAAAACTGAAATCTGGCCCCTCTGTTGAAAGTCAGTGTTGTCAACAGAAGCAATAACATCACTTGTCTCATACTTACCAAAAATATTTATTTATTTATTTATTTGTTTGTTTGTTTGTTTATTTATTTGAAAGAGAAAGGAGGGAAGGAGAAAGAGAAAGGAAGACAGAGAGAGAGATTGAGAAAGAGAGAATCTTTTGGCCACTACCTCTCATCACCAATGCAACGCCTGGGGCTGAGCCAGGTCAAGGTCAGGAGCCTGTAACTGAGTCTGAGTCTGCACATGGCTGGCAGGGATTCAAATACTTGAGCCGTAACCTGCTGCCCTTCTTTTTGCCCTCCCCCCTCACTCTTCAGTAACTAACTCTTGACTTTTCTAATCCAGTCTTCTGTAACTAAGTTTTCTCATCTATAAAATGGGGCAATAGGCAAAATGAACGGAAGTGGAAGATATAATCATATTAAGTAAAAGAACCAATATCAATTCATTCTTATATTTGGAAGCCAGAAAAGGCAGGGGGCATGTGGAACAAGAGTTAAGGTAGATATATTACATATTGGATGCCTACATTCCAGTCAAGACTGCGCTCCCAATTCCAGTTTCATATTAATACACCCCATGGAAGGCAGCAGGTGATGGCTGAAGTACTCAGGTCTCTGCCACCCCTGTGGGAGACATGGATTCAGTTCCCAACCACCAACCTCAGACTGGTCCAGTCCTGTCTCTAGGAGACGTTTGGAGACCTAACCAGCAGATGGGAGACCTCTCTATCTTCCTCTGTCTCAGGTTCTCTGTCTCTTTCTCTATCCTTAAAAACTAAGTAAAATCTCAAAAGATGTTTTAATTGACTTTTACTTAGAATGGTGATTCCCAGAAACTAAAAAGGGTGGAGATAGGAGGATAGAGGGAGTCTGGATAATGACTAGCAAAACGCAGGCCTAATAAGTAATAAGTGTTCCACAGTAGGGGGTGGATGTGTATTTCACAATAACTCATTTATTTATTTATCTTAAAGGAAGAGTTAGAGAAAGAGATGTTCAAATAACCACAACAGCCAGGGCTAGGCCAGGCCAAAGCGAGGAGCTAGGAACCAGGAGCTTCATTCAGGTCTCCCAATGGTTACAGGGCCCTTGTGCCTCTGAGCTATCCTCTCTTGCTTTCCCAGGCGTATGAATGCGGAGCTGGACTGGAAATGAAACAATGGGACTCAAACCCCATTATGCTTGCATTGCTTCACTACTTCACCGTAGCACTGGCTCTCCCATTATATATTTCAGGAAGACCTAGAAAAAGGATCTTAAAAACTCCAAATATAGAAATAAAAGGAGATAAAAGTTCTAATTATTGTGATTTGATCATTATACACTGTATACATGTTTTGAAATATACTATATTGTATTAATATATGCAATTATTACAAGTTAATAAAAATACATAGGACCTGGCATGATGGCCTAGCAACTAAAGACCTCACCTTGAACACACCGGGATCCTATATGGGCGCCGGTTCTAACCCCAGCAGCTCCACTTCCCATCCAGCTCCCTGCTTGTGGCCTGGGAAAGCAGTCGAGGATGGCCAAAGCCTTGGGACCCTGCATCTGCGTGGGAGACCTGGAGGAAATTCCTTGCTCCTGGCTCGGATCTGCGCAGCACAGACCATTGCGGTCACTTGGGGAATCATCAGGCAGAAGATCTTCCTCTCTGTCTCTCCTCCTCTCTGTATATCTCTGACTCGCAATAAAAATAAATCTTTAAAAAAATAAAATACATAGAACATCTGTGTAGATGTAGAAAAGAATGGAGAATTAACAGTACTCATCACATCAGGTTTTGCCAAAGTTAAATGAGAAAATGCAGGTAAAAGCACAGACAAGATTTCAGAAACAGTTGATGCCATTGCTGTTTTCGAATGTACTTTCTCTTGCTGTTTCCTTTGAAAATTTCACTACATAGTCTGTGTGGCAGAAGCTGAAAGGGAAAGAGAAATGACTTGCTCAGGACTACTCCAAGCCCTCTCTATGCCTTCTTGGCAAGTGACAAGAACTGGAGGTCCCAGCTGCCAGTGCATGTTTTAAACAAGGACTGCATTGAAAACATATGTACTCTGTTGCACAAGCTCCCTTCCCCCTCTCTCCCTTCCTCACGTCCTTTCTTAAAGAAAAGAGAAATGAACCCAGATGCTGGGACAGGGGGTGGGTGTTCTTTTCGGTTCAGTTTGTATTGTCACAGTTTGTGTCTCTCTCCCCTTCCTTCCTCCCCTTTGCATCTCCATTGCCTTCACCCACGGTCAAGGTGAACAGCGCAGTGTGCAGGCTATGAATGTGGAAAGGTATCCTCTAGTGTTCCAAGTCAGGACTGGGATAGATTTTTGAATCCTTGGAGAACTGCTTCCTTGGCTGTTGGGTCTAGAAATATCTCCTCTCTTGGGCTTCCCACAGTGTCAGGTTCCTTGCCTCAGAATTTCTGGGCCTCTGTTGGAGGCAAAGAACAGACCAGCCCCCATATCCAGGTCCCCTCTCCCCTTTCCTCAAACACCTACTTTCTTTATAGCAGCTGCAGCTGCTGGGTCAGCCTGAAAGCTGAACCCCCACTCCTCCCAACCCCTTTCCCCCAGGTAAAAATAAATAAAATGTCAGAGAGTTGATTGCTTTTTGGATTGCACCTCACCTCTGTCTTCCTGTTTTGAGCTTTCTGGTTTCTTAGTGGAAACTACAAACCTTGCCTTGACTCCAGGGTGGGAGTGATTTCCTTCTCCCTGGCTCCTATCCCATTCTTCCCCCACTCCTTCCTTCCCTAGCTTGACTCTCTTATCTTTCTAATTGATACTTCTCACCAGCTAAGGGTTTCCATCTTCCCTCAAATTAGTACGTGTCTGGAAAGCATGGTGGAACTAAATTTTCTGTAACGCAGTAGTTGCAGCCAAGAAATGAAAATTTCTAATATATCTTCCATCCACAGCACACTATGTCACCATGATCCATTCTCACTGGTAGTTCCATTTGGCTTGGGAAACCAAATTAATCAAATTACCTTAAATAAAATTATAAAAGTCTATTTGTTATACAAACATGTCTTCAAGGCATTTTTCTAGTTCTACCAACTCTTCACATAAAACAGTAAATATAAACAGGAAAGGTTATATGGGAGCCAAATGGGCATGGATCCCCTGTGTAGTTATGCCTTCATGTTAATGGAATCCATATCCACAGATTCCATCAACTAGGATCAAAAATTCAAAATCTGACATGAGTGTTGGGCCTAGCAGTTAAGAAACTGCTTGGGATAGCTACATCCTGCATTGCCGTCCCTTGGTTTGAGTCCAAGCTCTTCTCTTGATTTAGTTTCCTGTTGATGTGTACCTTAGTTGCAGCAGGAGATGATTCAAGTACCTCAGTCTTTGTCACCAATGTTGGAGATTCAGATGGAGTCCTTGACCCTCTTGGCTTTGGCCTATCCCTAGCCCCGGCTGTTACAGATATTTGGGGAGTGAAGCTAGCAGATGGGAAAGCTATGAATCTGCCTCTGTCACTATCTGTCTCTTTCTCTCCTTTTGCCTCTCAAATAGATCTTTTAAAATTGTACAAAATTGTAAAATATCAGGAAGTACCAAAAAGTAAAGTTTGAAATTTCTATGCATCAAGCAATATGCAGAATTCATATGCTATAGTTTTCTGGTTTTTTCTTAGATCTTTAGTTTCTCTTTAGAACTTATTGTCTTGTGTTTCATTCATGTACAAAGGTTGTATTTGTATTGAGTATATACAAACTATTATCTTTGACATTATTCCCTAAACAATGAAATATAATTTGCATTTTACTCAATATTAAATTTAATCTACAGATGATTTAAGGAATAAAGAGCAATGCATATAGGTTGTACTTAATACTATGAATACTGTGACTTTTTAAAAATAAACCAGACTTCAGCATTCATGAATTTTGGTGTCTATGGGAATTTTGGAGTAAATCACCTCTGGGAAAAGGAGACATGTACAATATTTAATTCTGGAACTAACTTTGGCCATTCATTTTATATGCCACTCTGTTTTCAAGACTGCAAAACAATACCAATATTTTATGTCTTTGGGAAAGACCTAGATGGTTGTAGAATTTAGTTGGAATGTGTAGGTCCCAGCTTGTGGCCTAGACATATCAATCAAAATGGCAACTTGTGTGGTACATTTGCAGTTCTGTTTGTAATCATTATACCATACTGAAAACAATGGCTGCACATAGACTGAAAGCCTTGTTCAGTGAAAACTGTGTTCTGTTCACCTGAAGTGCACTTGGGCCTCCCCAGGTGTATCTGGAATGCATTAAAGCAATTGAGGCAGTGGGAGGGGCAGAACAGCAGCTGGATATAAGCTTAGAATTGTAAAGGCACTGTTTTAGGGCAAGGTGACTGACAGAATGGCAGGCAATGAGTGAGGAGCAGTAAAGTGCTGAGTGTCTAAACAGAGTTGAGGGCTATAAACTTGCATCTGTGTCTCCTGATAGGAGCTGACCTGAGATGGTCAGGGACTGGTTAATCTAGCTTTGAGAAGAGAGTAAGGGTAGTCCCTATTTTAGAGCAGCTTGAATTTAGGAGGGATGAAATAAAGTGTACACAGATAAATAGTGATTAAAAACATGGTACTGTCATCAAGTCACAAAAGTTCAGCCAGATAATTCCCAAATCACCTGGGTGACCCGAGGACAGTCATTGCAGTCTCCAACTCACTGTGCCTTCAATTTAGAATATGGAGACAATAGTTGTACCTAACATGAAGGCAGTGGAAGGAGTTCACACACATGAAGTGCCAAGCCCCTGGTGAGAGTTCAGCTGATGTTAGCTACCATTCAGTGTAAATGAAGCATCACACTCTGTGTTCCATCTTTTCACACATTATCTCATTGATTTCTTTGCTCTACAAAGTAGAAGCAGCTAGTTAGTGTCCTCATTTGTCTCCTTGTAAAGAATCAGAGGCTAGGAGAAATTAGATACATAATTATAATTGCATATATGCATTGCCATACAGAACAGAGGCAGTAACAAAAAAAATGATCACACTCAATCACCTGGGAAAACTAAAGGAAGACATCAAAGTGTAGGGTACATTTAAGGGTCGGCTTTGAAAGTTAAATAAGAGTTCATCAAAAGCATCAGAGATTATGCAAAGGCATGATAGTTGACTTTAGAGTACCGGAGGTGTAGATATTGGCAGGAAATAGGTGTGGCATTGGCTGTAGCCAGTTTGTGTATGCCACAATAGGGAGTTTGCATTTTACCCTCTACATAGTCATCAAAGACTCTGTGTTGAGGCTGTGTACAGCAAAGGAGTTGAGGTGAGTGATAAATGAGGGTCTGCACTACTGTAGAATCAGTGAGAATGGGAGTTGCTTTCATTTGGAAAATTTGAAAGTAAAGTGCTTTCCTTGATCATTAGAAACCAAATGAATATATAGAATGTCTGCCTGGGGTTTGCAGTGTATTCTCTGTCCTCGCCTCAAGGAACTTACAATATAGTACAGAAGACAGACTCCAACTCAAAAGATAAAGCAGGTGCGGGTACCGTGACTCAACAGGCTAATTCTCCTCCGTCAAGTTCTGGCATCCTACAGGTTTGTGTCCCTGCTGCTCCACAGGACAGTAAATGAACCACAGTGCAGATATCACATTAGTCATAGCAGTGGATGCAGTCTAGAAACACTCCTCCGATGGACTCCACAAACTGTGAAGGAACCTTTTCTCTGTAAATCTGCCATTCCAATAAAAAACAAATCTAAAAAAACAATAAACAAAGCAACAATTTAGAGGCTGATTTTGAAAGGAATGAGGATTAGAAAAAGGCAAGATCTAAAGCATGAAAACATGGTGGGAGATATTTTAACAGTTCAAAATAGAGGTGAGGCATGCATAGAGGTGAGGCAAGACAAGGGTTATATGCAGAAGGAGGCTTCCTGGGATATTAAAAGTTGCAGGCCTTAGTAACCGATTCAAAATTGTGCTTGCAGCAAAAGCAGATACTGAGGACCGCCATGTTTTGGGATTTGATAACAAGTAAATTTTGATATCATCATCCCATATGAGTAATGGAGAACAGATTCTGGGAGAAAAATTATTTGCTTAATTTTGGACATCCAAGTGGGCATGTCCACTGTGCAATATTTTTTTGAGGGGGGAGGATAAAACTATCTAGAGCTCCAGGTGGTGTCAATCAAAAGATTTGGATTTGGGAAGTATCAACACAGAAACGGTAGTGAAAACATCATAGGAAGGGATGAACGCCTCTAGAGAGAAAATGTACAGTGAGACAAGAGGGGGGGTCAGGCATGAAACCTCAGAGGACTGTCAGCATTCCAGGCCAGGAAGGTGGGCTTTATATGGACCACCTCTTTTAGGAACTGAATTGACTGACTCAGAGCCTCAACATAGTAGTCCTCATCTTTCTTCTTGGAACTTTCTAAACCTATCTGGTTAAGTATCCTTGAGCCAAATACTTAGGACCAGAAGTATTTTCTAGTTTGGCATTTTTCAGATTTGGGAATATATTCATATACACAATGATGCACCTTAGGAATGGACACAAGTTTAAACACACAGTTCACGAGTGTTATGCATCTTCTCACATAGCCCAAAAGTAGTTTCATACAGTATTTTTGGTGTAGCTGTGTTCTGACTGTACTGGCTCATGAGATGAGTTGTGGAATTTCCCTCTTGCGGTGTCAAGTCCATGCTGAAAAAGTTTAAGATTTTGGAGCATTTCAGATTTTGGATTTTCAGATTGGGGCTGCTCAGCCTATGTTAACACAATTCAGGACTGCTGATTCTCTGGTTGCTAAAACAATTTTTTTTTTCCAGAGTACATTTTGCTGGCAGTTGTTTTCTGATACTTGTCATTAGATTTTCTGAGTTCTTCGATTAAAAGCCTCCTTAAGCAGAATTGTGGATTTATTTTCTTCTTCCCATTAATTTAAAATGCTTTGGAAATACCACATTCTTTTGGATTCAGTATCTTAGCCATTGAAAAATTCATAGGCCAGATAATTTAAATGGCAGGTTTATTTATTTTGAAGACTGGGGAAGTCCAAGGTCAAGGTGTTGACCCATTTGGTTGCTGGTGAAGGCCCGCTTTCTGGTTACAGAGTGAGCCTTCTCCCTCTGTGCTCACACGGATGGGAGAGATCATGTTTCCTTGCATCTTCTTATAAGGGCCCAACCCCCAGGATCTGATTAAGGTCAAACCACCAAATGCCATCACATTAGGTGTTAGGGATTCAACATACTTAACATGTGCATGGAATTGGGAGCGAGGACAAACGCATTCAGTCCAAAAACTCAGGAAGGGTTTCTTTGCCTAATTTTTAATATAAACACACACACACACACACACACACACACACACACACACACACACGTATACGGTCTTCAAAATCCTTATGGAAAATGCCAACTATGTAAAAACTTCACACAGATGTCAAACATTTTAGACCAAAATAAACTTATATCTTAATGCCATTTTTTCCCATGAAAATGTAGACACACTGTAGGATAAAGCATCAATCACAGTACTAGAACACAGTAGGTGACCACAGTGTCCATCTGGCATGAACTGAATTTCTCAGTCTTACCTAAGTATGCATATCTTGTCCTATAGCCACAAACACACTTGCAGGTAAGTTAAGTCTGCAGAAAATAGTGCTCCTTTAGTTTAAGCCATTCCCTTTAGGTTTTTGTTTTTACTAATTAATTTTTTTGGTACCAAGAGGGGGAAACTAGAAAAAGAAAGAACAAACAGACCAAAAGACCCCACTGATATGGGTATTGCTGCCCGAGAACTGGAGATAGCACATGCTGTGGCCGTGGCTCTTCCAGTCACCTGAGCACATGGTCTTATCTGGTCAAGCCGCTGCCCCAGTACATCTACAACAAGTACAAGGAAGGCAAACAGCATTTGCTCCCGCTGACAGTTCCTGGGTGGAGTTACCAATGAAGAGCAGCAGTGGTAAGGATAATGACAATGGGAAGAATGGGTGCCTGGAGCCAGCTTCTTCCTCATCTTCCATCCACAATGGAGACAGGGAGAAGGTCCTGTTGGACCATGGCATGAGTCAGGGCAGAGCAGCTCCTGGGACAGTTTCTTGGAACTTGAGACTATTGTAAGCATGGCCCAAACTACCACCTTATTTTTACATATCCAATTCCAATAACTTTCAAATCCAGTATTTTATTCCAACTTTGTTGAGGCAAATCTTATTCCCTTTTTGGCCTGTAAGACACTTCAGAATTTCCTAACAGAGTTTACTGTTGTTCAGGAATTTGCAAGGGATTCTTTTTTTTTTTTTTTTTTTTGTAAATACCATCAGCAGATTATAATTTTCTCAACAACGCTAGTATCTCCTCTTACTATTACCAGACCTGGACCTATATCTTCCATGGTATGAATTGATTCTTGCAATGCTAACTACTAGTTCTCCTCTTAAAATCAGCTCAGCATACCATATAAAAGCTTTGTGGTTCAGTTTTTCTTCCTTTTCCTTTCCAAGACAAAGGCAAGCTTCCCTAAGCTTGAATTTATAGTTACAAAAAAAGAAACAAAAGCAAATAAACAAAAGGAAGATCAAGGCACTCACACACAAAAGAAACTTGGGCAATAAAAATTATTTTAAACCAAAAAAAAAAAAAAAACCACTGGTATGTGGATTCCAGGGACTATTTCCCTTTAGATTATTGCAGCATGTTAAAAACTGATCACAGTTGATATACAGCAGCTTGCCTGAGTCTCTGCTACATGCCTCAATTGCAAAAATCCCTGGTGACGGACGACTATGGGTAAAAACATACATGCATCAGATTTCTTCTCGGATAGCTTCCAGACCTCAGGTTAGTAGGTTTAACTTTCAAGGCAAACTCCCTTTGAGAGCATAGGGGCGGCCCTCAGTCATTTCCCTGCACTTGGCCTCCATTCAACAGGCAGGCCTGGATAGCAGCTTACATCCTCCCCTTCCTAAGGAAGACAGAGAACACTCTGCTCAACACCCTCAGATAGCTTGTGAATAGGATTTTATAGGGGAGAGCAAAATCACTATAGTTCTCTGAATTTTATTGTAATAGTTATCTACTGAAACTGGTTGTATTGATACAGAGGAATAGAGGAAGAAAGTAGGAGCAGTGAGGGGGAGCAGGAGAGTAGCAAGAAGAAGGGGAGAGTAAGAAAGATGGAGGCAGTGACAGGAGAGAGAATGTAGTGCCATGGCTCACATTTTCTTTTTTGATTTGCATGTATCTTCTACTTGCCATGGTTCTCACTCAGATGTGCTGCACACCCTGAAAAGTTATTTCCTTCCTCATTGCTAACAGCAACAGTCCAATCAAAATGTGACCCTTGATTTTTTTTCATAAGTAGAGGAGTCTTTTGTATCTTATGTAGTAATTTTTTATTCACTATGCCAACACTGACCACCACATACACTTTTTATAACACTACTAGTTGAATAAGATTAAGAAAAAAAAAAAAACATCTTGAAGAGGCTGCTGCCTGAAATTTCACACTGGCATCCCATATGGGCATTGATTTCTTTCCCAGGTGCTCCACTTCCAATCCAGCTTCCTGTTAATAACCTGGGGCAAGCTACAGAAGATATCCCACGTGTTTAGGCTCCTGCCACCCACACAGGAGATTTGGATGTAGCTCCTGGCTTTGACCTGGTCCAGCCCTGGCTGATGCAGATACCTGGGGAATGAATCAGTCAGTAGGTGGAAGATTTTTTTCTCTCTTTTGCTTTTTCTCTCTCTCCCTCACTCTATCCCCCTTCCTTCCACCCATTTATCCCTCCATCTTTTCATCCTACCTTGTCTATGACTTTCAAAATCAATGAATAAATCTTAAAAAAAAAAAGGCTTGTGTCAATCACCTATCCTTTACTGCCTCCTCCTACAAAACTGCAGCTCTTTGTTGCTCCCAGCCATTCTCACATCCGTGGGAAGACCTTCATTGATCAGTTAAAATGACCTTGCTGTTCTCTTGTAAGGCTATAGGCCACCACGTTAAGGCTTCATCAGCACTGAGCTCTTGTTGCTGTTGTCACTGTATTGATCTCCGCCTCTGGCAGATGGAGGTGTGGAAAATTGTTCTTTTATAGCCTCTGGGAACAATAAGAGAAAAGAAGAAGAAAGGAAAGGTACAGAGAGAAAGCAAAGAAAAAAATAAAAGTATATTTTCAAAAAAATCCCTGAAACTACAAACTACAGGTTACTTAGCTACTTGGCTCACATGGCATTCACTGCTTGTTCACTTCCTGCTGTGGAGTCAGGAAAATACATGACCTGATGGAGAGAAGACAGGTTTAAGAGTCAGTTTACCCTTGCCCAGAACCCAGCACATTTCTATTGTACTAAGCCAAGGGAATGCCTTTTCTTAAGAAGTTTGTGAATGAGTCCCCTTTAGCAATAGCAGGACTCTTAGGTTATAAACAGTATTCTGCTGGCACCAGTAATATATCTCACTGGGAATTCACTTTTCTCAAGTATTCCTAAATAAGAGTGACATATTTCAACTAAAAAGCAAGGAATATTATTCCTTAATACACCCATACGAGCACGCAACCCTTGCCCACATATAACATGTATAGCAAAAAAAAAATTTCTAACAAGAGACATACAATAAAAGCGTTCTATTGCTTACACAAGCCTCAGTTCCTCCTGCAAATCTAACCACTGAGCCTGGGTTAACTGTGTATTGTTTAACAAGCATATTTTCCCATGGAGAGGAGGTGGAGCTCGTTTGTGCCAAGTGCTGAAGTAGGAGATCCCCAACAATTCAGAGTGGGAGGCCTAGGGTCTTAGCCGTTCATGGGGGTAAAAGTCCTAAGAAAAAGTCAGGTGAGAATATGGGGAACGACACCTGCTTTACGTACAGACTTACCATTTCCATGGTCTGATTCTTAGATTACGGAATAAAAAGAAACCATTAAAGAACAATCTGAAGCTAAGAAAAGGAGGGTCTTTGTAGCAGGTTACACACACACACACACACACACACTTAGAGGCAGAGCTGCAGTGTTAGTCTCAGGTCTCCAAATTTCTAGAACACTGTTCTCTCTCACATTATGCGGGACTTCCACCAATATTACATCCAGTCTAGGATCTCTGCTACTAGAACCTTCTACTTCTACTCTGCTCTGTGTGACTGGAATGGAAGCCTTACAGATCTCCTGGCTCCCTCTAAATGAAGGCTTCATATTTTTCAGTTTCATTGATACATGAGAGGGTGGGAGCAGCAAGAGATAGTTTTCAAATTGCACAGTGAGTATAGATCAGCTGATTTGGCTGTTACACATGTTAGTCTTTCTCAGAAGCTGTTGAATCTCAATTAACTCTGTCCCTTTGGGAAACATAAAACACTTAATACAATGGAATCTTTTTGTGTTGACATGATGACTTATTTTCTCAGCAGTCTGAGTCTAGAAAAACACCATCTCAGTTCTTCATGTTTCATGTGATGCTTATGTTTGACTACAAACTTTTATTCATTGAAAAAAATAGATATTATGGGAAGAATACCAAGAAAAAAATTCACTGCAAGAAGCTGTTCTTAAAGCTTTTTTGTGAGCTGTCAAGAAAATCCCCATTCTGAACACAAGAGGGAGCTTTTAGCTAAAATGAAAAGTTTAATGAGGGCAGTTTAATGAAAACTTTAACATTTCTTCTCATTAAAACACTTGTTTAATCTTTGAAAGCACCCCAGTTATCATGAGATCATGTAATGATGGAGCTGGCAGCCTCTTTAATCAGCACAGCTCCTCTACAGCAGATCATACGGTTCGCTATTCCTTTCTTTAAAGCTTCTTCTTAGCTCAGGGGACACCATACTATTCCAGTTCTGCTCCTAGTATCTTGATCATTTCTCTCCCTCTGGCCTCCCCTTAAATGTGAATGCTTTTCTTGAGCTTCTCAGTCCTCTTCTCACTAGGCAATATATGCACTAGCCTACCCTTATATGTGGTTTCATTGTCTGCAGTTTTAGTTATCCATTATCCACTGTAGGCCATTGGTATTATATGAAAAATATTACAGATAAAAATTTGTAAGTTTTGACATAAGTTCTATTAACGTATGTTGTTCTAATTATCCCATACTACTGTTGTTTGTCTTTTTAATTAATTTGAAAGGCAGAGAACTCTTCCATCCACTGGTTCACTCCTCCAAATGCCTGAAACACTAGGACTGGGCCAGGAAGATTCCATCCAGCTGTATTCTGTGAGTGTCAGGGACCCGACAACTTGGGTCGTCATCTGATGCCTTCCCAGGTATGCAGTCGGATCAGAAGTGGAGTAACCTGAAATTGAGCAAGGCACTGGACATTATTTCAAAAACGTATTTTTATTTCAAAAACTTTCAGCAAGCATTTTCACATTTATAAAATGAGAGGCTAGGATCACATCATCACTAAATCTAGCAAACTTCCCTATAATTCTGATTGTAATTATGTAGAATCTTTCACATACAATGACATTCTTCTCTTCATTCGAAAGCTTACCAGAAAAAAAAAAAAAAAGAAAAACGATGTTTTCTAGAGAAAGCCTACATTTTCCTTAGGAGCTATTTCAGTTTTCCCACGTCTCTGATGTCATCAATATCATGGAGATTATATCTCAGTTTGGAACAGTGATGGTTAGTATAAATTGTTTTGACATGAGATAGGTACCTCAGTTTTCCAAAGGCCTGTGAAGAAAGTAGATTGGCTGTTAACGACAGTTTTATAAAGGATTATAATGGTGGTGCTGCCGATCTTGCCACTTCAATCACGATGAAATCTCTCCAGACCCCACTGGCTGACATAGTTCTCCTTAGGGTCTCTGTTTGCTCAGATTTTCACTGCCAACTCTTTACTGGGGTAGTTGATTGATTTGTTCTGTCTTTCATTCTTTGTTATGGTACCAGGTGTCCTCTACAGGCTCCAGTGTACTGCCAAATCCTCCTCCATGTGCCTCTGGATATGCTGTACACTTCTCCGTCAAAGCCACCCAGGAGGCCCAGCTCTGACACATGCATTTCATGGTCAGACCACGGAAACTACAATTTCCTCCATGGTTGGAGTTCTGAGTCCAAAGATTGTTGGGAGATTCCCAAAGAAACTTCATCTTAGGTGATCCCAGATCTGTTCTTGTGTGTGCATGCCAGTATAGGGTCAGGTACAATCTGTTGCCCAAATCGGCCTATGCACAAACTCTTAGTTGCAATTGCTAGGTCAGTTGTCTCCAGCCCTGTTTTCTACACAGACTAATGGATGTTGCAGTCCAGTCCAATCCTGACAGCTGCACACTCTGACCCTACGCAAAGCAGTGGGAGTTGTAGCCTAGTCGGAGCAAACCGCAATAACCCCCACCAAGCACACCTCCTTCCCTGGTTCCCATGCTTGGCAGTATGTACAGCACTCTGGTCCTGTCTGTCCCACATCCCATTCAGCTCTCATACGTGTCAATGAGCATTGAAGCCTAGTTCAACCCAACCAGCCCCACTATCCAGCCCATACATGTGCTGGTGGCAACCCAAGAGGGAGGTGCCCACTGTTTCCCTACTGGGTCCACTGCCACTCTCAGATCTTGCTCATTCCAGGTGGTACTGCAGTTTAGCTTGACAGTTTGCACACTCCGCCCGCCCCCCCACCCCATGCCAGCATCTGCTAGCTGATGCTGGGGCAAAGCCCAACCAACTCTCACTCCCTCTGGCTTATGCATGTATCAGTAGGTACAGTCTGCCCAGGCTGGCTTGTCCCCGGCCGAACTTACATACTGGCCAACAGGTATTGTAGCCCTGCCCAGCCTGGTCTACCCTCAATCCCAACAGGGTAGTTCCCTGCATGGAGCCCCCTTACCGGCTGCGCCCACTCTCACATGTGCTGGTAGGGTGCTGTGGCCCAGTCTGGCATAGCCCGCCTCACCTCAGCATTTGCCAGTGGGTGCTATAGCCTGGCCTGCCCACAATTCTGGCTCACACTGGCCAGGACTACAGCCTAGCCAGCCCAGTCATCTCCCAGTCCCAGACCTAATGTGAACTGGCTGACACGACACACACCCCATTCTGGCTCTTGGATTTGCTAGTGGGTGATATGAACTGGTCCAACCTGGCTTGCCCCAGACCTGAGCCAAAGGTTAGCCCCTGGGTACCATAAGCTGGCGTGATCTAGGCTGCTTCCTGCCGTGGTTCTTGCACTCACCTACAGAAACTGTATCCCAACAGAGGAGTTGTCAAGCTCCTCCATCAGAACCTCTTCCAATGACAGATCAATGAGCCAGCCCTACTTTGCTTACTTTATGTCCTAGCAGGAATAGTGGCCTTTCCTGATTGGCCTTTATCCATTCTGGTTTTTGCTGTTGGGTGTTACAGCCCAGCCAAGCTTGGTCCAAGTCCAGACATAGCTTACACATAGCTCAGTAGGGGCAGAGACCTAGCCTAGCCTGTCCTACACCCACCCTGGTTCTCACAAGCACCAGTGGGTGCTGGTGTCTAGCCCAGTCTGGCATAGCCTAGATCCAGTCCACACTTGTGCTGAGGGACACTGCATCCATTCTGACCGCAACACCCACTCTGGTCTTCACACTCACCAATGGGAACCACAACCCAGCCAGGGCATCCCCTTAGCTCCCCAGCCAGGCCTGAACCCCGCCATAGATCATGTGTGTGCCAGTGGTTGCTCTGACCCAGCTAGGTATAACCCCTCCCCTGTCTTGGCATCTGCCTTCAGATGCTAGAGCTTGGCATGCCCAGCTGGCCCCTAGGCCCAGCTCCCACTGGTGGGTGCTGGAACCTGACCCTACTCAGTCTATTCTCATCTGTGTCTCATGCAAAACAGTAGGTGTAGCTGCCTAGCCTGGCATGACCTGCACTGTATTCTGGTTTTTGCACTTGTCAGTGGGGTATGGTTTGCTCAGCCTCACCTGGTCTGCCCCCTTCCAAATCCAACTCACATACTTGCCGACGGATGGAGCCACCCTACTCAGCCTGCCCAACACCCAGCCCTGGACCACATGCTAAATCAGAGGGAGCTATAATACACTAGGGGAGTTTCCCAAGTTCTCCTGCTTGGACCAGCAGGTGATAGGCCCTTGCCCAGCACATATGCTCCTGCATCTTGCCCTAGTATGAGGTGGTGTTGTCCATTCCACCCCATACCCTGTTTTAGGATGCCCATGTGGGTGCTGGAGGCTGGACCTGCCCAGACTATTCTCAGTCCCTGTACTCGTGAGAGTTGGCAAGTTCCATGGTCATGCCTAGCTCAGACCATTACCACCCCAATTCTTGAGCTAACCAGCAGAACTTGCATTTCCACATGGTTTGGTCCACATAACCCCCATAGACTCCAAACCTGGACCTGGTTCTCTTGCGTGCTGATTGTTATCATGGCCCAGTCTAAAGTGACCCATCTCCTGATCTGACTTACTGTCAGGTACTGGGTTCTAGACAAACCCCCAGCCATAGCTTGCGTGTGTTCTGGCGTATGGTGGTCAGCCACGTTCTGTGCTAACAAGCCCAACCCAGGACTCCCATGTGGGTTGGTGCATCAGTCTGACCCATAAAGATTTTCAGGTCTCTCCCTTCCAAACCATCAGGTCTCAGTCCCCTCACTTACCTGCAAGTACAGTGACCCTGTCATTGAATGTCCCTCAGGATTCATTCTTCACTTACATGTACAGTGGCCTAATCCATAGATGTCCCTAGGCAGGAATTCCACACTCCCAAAACCCCAGAGCATGCTGCTGGGTGGCCAGTGGGTAGAACCTGATGCCGGTTGGTGCTCTGTCCTCCCATAAGCCCAGGACCCTCCCCTCACTTAGCAGCGGTGGATGGGGAGCTAGGATCCCCAGCAGGAAGCCTGTCCCAGCACGGGTACCCCAGCCACTGTGGCTGGGAGATCAAGACACCCATGCCACTGCTCAGACTTGCCTGGACTCAGCTCACCAACATGGTTGTAGTCAGATATTGTTCTTAAAACTTTAGAGTTCCTACCGTATTAAATTATTCTTAATCCCCAAATGTTTAAGCGATTTGCATATTAGTAAGGCTATTGACCAAAAATCTAATTTCTGTGTGTACATCAAATTGTTCATCTTCCTATGATAGATGGTTTCATTTGTTCTGCGCGCTATTGAAGCATGGTATGAATATCACCTTTTATGATAACCCTTCATATTTGAAAGCTAACAGTAATTATATTTTTAAGCTGTTCTTCTACTATGGATGAATAACAATTTTGAACAGAAATCTGGAGCCTAGACACAGAATCTCATGAAGGTTAATTTTGTGTAGCTCTTCCCATTTCTGCATTCAGTGACATCACTTTTGCTGTTGGCTTCAGATAAGCTATAATCAGGGATTCTTTACAACATTGAAATGTGCCAGTGCTAGAAATCAAGACCTATTTTCTCCTTGGATAATCAGTTATTAAAATTTTGGCAGGACATATTTGATTTGGATAGAAGAGAGAAATAGCTGAACCTTAGTTTGAATTCCATTAACAAAAAAGGACATTTGTATGTGGGTATTTCATAAAGCTCATTAAAAATGAAACTTAAGTATCTATTTATTTTGGTGCAAAAATATATTCAAATTCATGCACGGTTTCTTCATAAAATATTTTCCATGAATTTTAAAAAATTCATACCTACAAGGAGAATTTAAAAAAATTCATAGGTAATGCATATTATGAAAAATTCATACATGGATTTCAAAGTATTTGTATCAATATAAACTTATCATTTAACTCTATTTTTCCACAAAACTTTTCAGGATCTCTTGGAATTTAAGTAAAGAAAGTAGTTTACAGGCCAGAGTGGTGACACAGCAAGTTAAGCTACCACGTGCAGTGCTTGCATCCCATATAAGCACTGGTTCAAGTCCCAGTTACTCCACTTCTGATCCAGCTCCATGCTAATGCACAGGGAAAGCAGCAGCAGAAGGCCTAAGTACTTGGACCCTGCACTCATGTGGGGGACTAGAAAGAGCTCCTAACTCTTGCCTTCATCCTCACGTAGCCCTGGCCATTGTGGCCATATGGGAGTTCTGAATTAGTGATTTAGAAGACTGATTTCTCTCTCTTTCTCTTCCTCCATCTCTCCTCTCTCCTATATCTGCCCCTCTCCATATAACCCTGCCTTTCAAATAAGTTTAAAAAATAAATCTAAAACAAAAGGCAATAGTGTAGACTACTGCGTCTTTTTCACACTGAAGAGAATTGGTTTTCTTTTGAGATGCCTTTTGGGTAATTTCACATAGACATAAATCTGAAGAGAGTTGACAGAGTCAAGAAAGTTTTGCTCCAAGTTATTCTTATTGTCCTTTTTTTAGGAGCCTAAAGACTGAAAAGGCACAAGTTCTGATCTGGCATTGAATTGGGAAATATTTTGAGCCTGCTTCAAGCATCTGGTATTGGCATAAGGAGACATAGCTTGTATATGTAAATGTTCGTATTTTTTTTCTTTTAAGATTTATTTATTTATTTATTGGAAAGTCAGATTTTACATTGAGAAGGAGAGACAGAGAAAGAACTTCCATCCACTGGTTCACTTCCAAATGACTACAGAGATGGGAGCTGAGCCATTTTGAAGCCAGGGTCCAGAAGCTTCTTCCAAGTCTTTCGCATGGGTGCAGGGTCCCAAATTTGGGCTGTCCTCTCCTGCTTTCCCAGGCCACAAGCAGGGAACCATCACAGTCCTGTCTCCAAATTGGCAGGGAACTCTAGAAGAGTGAAGACAGTTATCCTGGGTCAGAGTGAAAATGAATGTGGGAACAAAGTTCCAGCCTTCCTACCCATTGAATGGGTAGGAAACAAGGACAAATCTACCGTCTTCTTGGAAAGGAAAGTGAGCAGCTGTACAATCAATGGAATCCAGATTGTGGACAAGCTGCTTATGTGGGAAGCAATCTGGGTAGCTGGAAAAAGCAGAGCATTTCAGGCAGTCCAGTAATCCTGGGTCAGATTTGGAAATGAATAGAAGTGCATGCATAGTGGTCTAAAACTACAGTCTGCGAGGTTAGTAGCATAGAAGCAGGGATCTTGAAGGATGGGCTTGCAAGAGAAATGCTGCTCTCCCCTCAAACCTTCCACCTAATCCCTAGTTGATAGCAGAAAGAGAAGAATCAGAAATATAACGCTAAAATCTTTTTTTTTTTTTACAATTTCAATTTATTTATTTATTTATTTTTATTACATTGCATTATGTGACACAGTTTCATAGGCACTGGGATTCCCCCCACCCCTCCCCACCCCTCCCCCCATGGTGAATTTCTCCACCTTGCTACATTGCCACAGTTCAAGTTCAGTTGAGGTTCTTTCATTGCAAGCATATACCAAGCATAGAGTCCAGCATCTTATTGTCCAGATAAGTTCAACGGCTTCTTGTGGAGACCATCTCTGGTTTGAAGTTAGAGCCAGCAGAGTGTCATCCCAACCAATCAAAAGCCCAACATAACAACTGCAAGAATTCACAACGTCATGGAATTAGTGGACATAGTATCGAGTAACCAATATGTTAAAAAAAAATTTACATTTTACAGGTAGTATTTTTCATAATGACATCATTTCATCTTAAATTAAGGCAAACATGTGGTATCTAACCTTTTGAACTGCATTTTTTTTAATAGCTGAATAGTATTCCACGGAGTAGATGAAGCATAGCTTTCTTATCCAGTCTTCTGCTGATGGGCATTTCGGTTGCTTCCATGCTTTTGCAATTACTGATTGTGTTGCTACGAACATGGGGGTGCACGTTGGTTTCTCGTGAAACAGGTATTTTGGATATATTCCTAGAAGTGCTATTGCTGGATCATATGTTATGCAGATTTTGAGTTGTCTGAGTGTCCTCCATACTGATTTCCACAGAGGCTGTATCAACCTGCAGCCCCACAAGCAGTGAAGTAGGGTTCCCTTTTCCCCGCATCCTCTCCAGCAAGTGTTGTTGGTGTTTTTTATGTGGGCCAGTCTTACTGGCGTTAGGTGGTACCTCATTGATGTCTTAATTTGGATTTCCCTTATTGCCAGGGAACTGGAGCATTTTCCTAGTTGGGCAAGGTATCAAAAGGCAAAATAAATCCATTCCAATGCTCTTAAGTGAGTGGGAATTGTGCTTCACTGCTGTAACAAGTATGTTCCTATGAGATGGCAATTGCAATATAGTAAAGGAGAGAATTCAGAATGTACCCTGTGATGCTGTATTCTCAGTTATTCTCATCATGTGAGTTTGGAGCTCTAACAATGAAAATTATCTCAATGGTTTTCTTTTTAAAAAAGCATTATTCCATTTTATTAGAAAGAGTAACAGAGAGAGATAGATGAGTGAGAGAGCTGGTTCGTAATACAAATGGTCACAACAGCCAGAGCAAAGTGGACCCAAAGCTTGGAGTCAGGAGCTTCTTCCAGATCTTCCATGTGGGTGTAGGAGCCCAAGGCCTTGGAGTCATCATCTGCTGTGTTCTCTGGCCATCAGTAGGTGGGCTAGATCAGAAGTGGAGCAGCCAGGACTTGAACGGCATTGATGGCAAAAGTGTAGTCAATGTTTTTCTAGAAATGGCAATGCTAATCATGTTTTGAGCATGAACATTAATATTTCCAGAGCTGTCTTATTAAGATCAGGGTAAAAATGCAGTCCTGAAATGTATCTTTTCCCTGCATCCTATGGGATTCTGACTTAGCGCACTTAAAAAAATTTTATTTTAATTTGAAAGAGTTACATAGAAAGAAGAAGAAGAAGAGGAGGAAGAAGAAGAGAGAAGAAGAGAGAGATAATCTACCATCTTCTGGTTCATTCTCCAAATGAATGCAAAACCTGAAGTTGGCCTGTCCAAAGCCAGGAATCAGGAATTTCTTCCAGGTCTCCCATTATGGGTGCAGGGGGTCCATGGATTCGGGCCATCTTTTAGCGTCTCCACAGGCCATTTGAAGAGGTGCCCGTATGGGATGCTGAGACCACAGGTGGAAGGTTAGACTACTATGCCATGACAGCACCCCGCCCAGCTTAACAAACTTTTATAAACATTAAGAATTTCATTATATAAATTTGTCCAGCTTTTTAGAGAAAAAAAAATCTCACTGCATTTCCATAACTATGGTAGGATTAACAATTTCAGTAATGTGCATTTAGCTTGGCGCAGGCATTATGGTTCAGCAACCTAAACAGTCACTTGAGATGTCTGCATCTAACATCGGAGTGTCAATTTGAGTCCTTGGTTACTTAGCTTCTGAGTGGCTTGCTGCAAATGTACACCCTGAGACACAGCAGATGACGGCTCATATGTGGCTCCCTGCCACTCCCATGAGAAACCTATGTTGATTTCTGAGCTCCTGCTTTGCTCTGTCCCAGTCTCAGCTCCTGTGGACATTTGGGGAACAAACTACTGGATGGAAGATTTCTCACTCTCTAGTGAATTAAAATAAATGAGTCAGAAGCCAGGAGCTTTTTGCAGGTCTCCTGCCTGGGTGCAGGACCCAAGCACTAGGGATAGTCTATGCTTCTTTTCCAGATAATTAGCAGGAACCCGGATTGGAAGTGGAGAAACTAGGAATTGAACCAGCACCCACATGGCATGCTGGCCCTGTAGGTGGTGTTGTAACCTGAAATGCCACAATGCTGGACTTCCCAAAAATAGTTTTAAAATATTTCTAAAATTACTAATATATCTTACCCTGGCTTTTCCTAGTGCAGTTATCAACTAGGCAACTGATGAAGCAATTTTAGCTTTATCTTCTACTTATAGTGAAAGATATTTCTATTCACTATCAACTTCTTAAAGATTCAGCCTGAAGAAAACACTAAGATTACGCTCATCCTCTGAGGGGACAGGCTTAAAGTTTTAAGTACATTGAATTAAGGGTGTACATGGGCTACCCCAAAACTTGCTTCCATGTCAATTCTGTTTCTGTTATTCATATGGATTTAACTTACTTAATTTTAGAATATGACTAAAATATTGTGAAGTTAAAGATGTATATGTTTTTATGAAATTTCTAGACATAGTTGGTGATTTTGTTGGCTTTGATTTCTTATAGGCACTCGTGATGACTGGTAGTATAAGTACATCTAGAAAGTGGGAAACATAGAGTTTAGCAAGATGCCAGGTACTTCTGAACTAGGCCTTTTGTTGGCTTTGACCTCTTACAGTTAGTGATGCAAGCTGCATGCATTTGGTTAATTTTGCATTGTTGAAAGCATGGGAACACTTCATTTGTCATAGAAATAACAGAGATGTTGCGACTTCGAATGAACAAAAACAGGGACACATACTTTGATTTTTTTCCTTTTTTCTTCTTCCTTTCCCTCTCTCCTTTCCTATCTTCTTCCTTCCTCCCTCTTTCTCTCATTTTCCCATGAGGCTCTGAATAATCCCTGAGTTGTTCTGTGTTTTAAACAACTAGATAACTTTAAATCTGCATAGCTATGTCCTACTGCTGTGAAATTATGTGAATCTGAGATACGTATTTTATTTCACTACTGTAAAATAAAAGATAATCCATGTAAAACAATATATAATTTTACGATACATATATCACAACAATCTATTATGATCTATGTCATAGATCATAAACATATTTATATATGAATTGTTATATATAATATATTATACATTATATATAATTTTTGGTTGTAAAATCTAACAAATATGGTGATTCCATTAAAAAAAACAACTGGCAGCTACACTTAAATTATAGAATAGGCTTTGCCAGTCATCCATGCTTATCCTAAACCTTTCTTTTTGTTCAAAATTAATCACAGTCCTCCTCCTTACGATGACTGCTTCCTTATTTTCTTTATAATTTTATCACCCAAATGTTCATCACTAAGCATTAGCTCAGTTATGCTTCACACTCAACCATATGTCTTTTTTATCTAGAGACTCCATCCATCTGTTTTTTTTCCTTATAATTTATTTGTCAGAGAAATAGCATCCTTTAATCCTCTAAGACATCCCCATGATCCTGATTTGCTTGATGACCTCTTCTATTGCTTAGTATGTATCTTTGTCTTCAATTTGCTGTGAATTAGTAATTGATTCTGCAGACTGGATCAGGTTTAGGTTGATTTTTTTTTTTTTTTTTTAGATTTGGCTTCTTAGGTGGTGTTGTGTTCTATTTAGAAGTACAAAAGTGCCTGGATGTCTCTCTTTTTTGTGCTGCTAGCTGCCATGAGTGAGCAACAGCATCAGTCTTCAGTTTGATGATATCTCTTTAGAAGTTCTGGTTGTTAGAAGCTTCTTTTCTAAAAATAAGGATAAAGATTTTTAAAAGCTTGCATTTTCTTTCTATTTTATGTTTATTTTATTTTATTTTTTACCTGAAAGGCAGAGTTAAAAAAAAAAAAAAAGGAGAGAGACAGAAATCTCCTATCCGCCAGTTCATACCCCAATGGCTGCAACAGCTGGAACTGAGCTGAAGCCAGCAGCTGGGAGCCAAGAGGCAGGAGTCTCTTCCAGATCTCCCACATGGCTGCAGGGACTCAAGGACTCAAGTCATCTTCTGCTACCTTCCCAGGTCACAGCCAGGGAGCTGGATGGGAAGTGGAGCAAGCAGGACTCAAATGGGCATCCATATGGGATGCTGGCATCAAAGACAGAGCTGACCCCTCATGACCCCTCATTCTTTTTTTTTTTTTTAAGATTTTTTTTTTAACCTGGAAGGCAGAGTAATATACAGGGAGAGGAGGGTGGGAGGGGAGAGAGAGAGAGAGAGAGACAGAGAGAGAGAAAGTGATTTTATTACTCAACAGCCAGGACAGGACTTCACCAACCCAAACATAGGAGCCATCAACTCCATCCCAGTCTCCCACATGGGTGTCAGAGGCCAAAGTATTTAGGCCATCTTCTGCTATCCTCCCAAATACATTAGCAAGAGTGTTGGATCAGAAGTAGGCAAAGGAACTGATCCCCCATTATGGCATGTGGGCATCACAAGCAACAGTTTATTCTACTGCACCACAATGTTGACTCCATATTTTCTTTTCTTGAATATATTTAAAGTCACTATTTTGCTTCCTGTTGTCATAAAGATTTAATGTCAAAGTTTGATAACTTGGATTTCTACCATTACTAACTCATTTTAATCCTTTTATTGAATGTTTTTTCCCTCAAAACCCAGCAATTTTACTAAAATATGTGCTGCTTGATTTGGCTAGGTCAGTTTCCTTTTTCAAGTCTTACGCAGTTTTAAATCCTATTTCAGGGACTTTTTAATTGTATTTTTTTAACTTGTTCCTTTTCTTTGATATTTTCTGATGATTGAAAGCTTACGAATAAGTTAAACAATTTTGAACAACTGTTGATGTGCAGGATAAATAAGAAATTGCCAAAGGATCTTAAAAGCCAAATTGAGATGAAATGGCATCCATTTATAGTGGAGCCACGTTTCTATAGAACTCAAAAGGTATGAACAAAATAGCTATTCGAGTAGAGGGGCAGGACAAATGCCATAGAACGACAAAGGATGTTAGTTGAATCATAACTAAATTAACTATTTCTCCAAATACAAAGTACATACAAGCATTTCTGAAATAGTTTGACTTTTTTACCATCTTATTTTCAAGACAGGAAATGTGAATTTACAATTAAATGTGTTTTAATTCTTGCTCATTGGGAAGAATGTTCGTAGTACATGAACAAACCAAGAAAGAAAAATCTTGATAGACAATCTATTGAGTTGGTTTGTGGAAAACATCATAGTGTTTTTATCAGCCAGTGCTATAATCAAGGCCATTGAAAATGATGCTTGGGGGCAAAGACCCTTCAAGTGGACAGTTACTAGGCATGATGGCAGTGTTGATAGGTTTCATATGTCTTAATATTGTTTCTGCTAAATTTTAGGTCCGTGGAGCTGAAGGTATTATCTACCTAAGCAATAAGCAAATTGATTTTTGTCCATACTCTTTTCCTAAAGTGGAAATCCTTCATTATTTTCTACATTTATACTTGCATAAAGGTAATACTAAACAAAATAGCATATCATTCCATTGGTTTCTCTTTCCTCAAAGGAATGGTAAAGTGCTCCTTGGTTAACTCCCCTTTTGTCTTCCCATGTTCCTGTGCTCTGATATTGCCATATCCAACACCTCTGGTGGTTACCAGTTGACTGCCTTTCCTTACCGCTTCCGCTGATGTTCTTGTTAGAGAGGAACAGCATAAATAATTAAGGAGTAATGTTCATGCCAGAAGAAATGCTTATTCTTACATGATCTTGCCCTGAACACTGGGGGTCTAGGGGTGGAGGTTAGGCTAGATATACAAAAAATTACATCAGGAAGTTTGAAGCAATGCTGCAGTCAACTTTACAATGCAGTTTCACTATTTCCAGCCAATCACTTCCTGTTATTTCTACCATTATAAAGTTCATTTTTTTACAACTGTCAGTCAGTAACCATATTAACATCCTTGCCTCCATTTCTCATGTTGACAAGCATATTGAAATGTCTTTTGAATGCTTTGGGATGAGCCAAATGGGATTTTAATGTGAGCTGATTGACTAATTTACCCAGCTTGAAGTCCTTGCAAGAAACCCCTTCTAAAGAGTTTCGACCAATTTCTGGCTGCATACACTTGAAGATAATCTTTTACTGTTACTCTCCACAGATGGCTTTAGGATGCTGATGCTTTCATTAAAAACACCAGTAACTGAATTCTGTGAGTCCAAGGTGACATCACAGATGCTTTGTGACAAGGGTGCAGATGCTTGCACTTAGAATACTGATACTGCCTCAAAGGTCGAGGGCATCATATTACTGCCAAAGCTGTTGGCACCAGTGTTATTGATCCTTTGGCATTTAATGTCTTATGAAGATTTACTCTATTTTCTTCAGCCATCCTGCTTAAGGATTCATAATTAAGTCTTTGAGTCCTGGCCTGAAATCCAAGCTGACATGAACTGTGCTATACTTAAAGTATGTCTCTCCTCTGTCCTCAAATGCTGATCTATTTGCATTGCATCAGATTTATTATATTTTGATTATTCTCATTAAATTCTTTCCCAGAAGAATCATTAGATCCTAGCAAAATATTCTAAGCTCTAGCAATTTTGATATTACTAAGTATGCCAGGAAGCTCTGTAATATTTTCCTCTTTTCTCTTATTCGCAATCAATTTTTTGTCATTTTGTTGCATCTACTCCCACCCAACCATAAGCCTAAGTAATTGACACCCTTTAAATGAGGTATTGCACAACGAGAAAGCACTGCGGAAAGGGAAGATGAAGCTGTCCACCTGGTATATCAGTTCACTTAAATTGCTGCTGTCGTGTTGTTAACTGTCTCTATCTGCTGACTCATAGGACGCCAGCAGAGAGCTGCTGTTCCATGCCTGCTTGCCTTGAGGTAGTCTTCTGTTCATATCGTTTATATTGTACGTATAGAAAACCAGGATATTTCCTGAAGTTTCTTGTTGTCATACATTACACATACATCCATAGTCATTTCCTTTATGGGGTCATGAGATCTCCCTATCCACACTGCCAAAAATCAGGATGCAAGGTCTGTGGCTTTTGTTACCCCTACACTTTTTCTTCCCATTTACCCTTTACCTTAGTTCAAGGCAATAACCAGACTTTGCAAAACACCCCAACTGCATCACCACTCACTCATTACCCTTATGAGTTAATTTAATTCAGCAAATCTCTCTCATGTAGGTCATGTGGGTAAAGGGGGTTTGAGTTTTATAGTAACAAATTAAATATCCATCAAAGATTTGAACTAGATGTCTAGCATTGTTTTAGCACTCCTCTAATGTGTGCGCACGCGTGCATGCACGCGCGCGTGTGTGTGTGTGTGTGTAGCTCACTTTTACAATCCCTAGTTTATGCACTTTAAGCAAAATCGTGACAAAAGCTTCCCATTGCAAAAATATCAATATTCCTTCTAAACATAACGAAGTCTGTATACTTCCATAAATTATCCACGGAGCTCTTTGGAACATTGCTCCTCTAAGACTGGAGAAGATCCCCTTTAGCTTTCAGAAATACAAGAAGAACGTGATCTGGGAGGGATATTACTGTGGCACTACCCCAAGGGGAGTGTTGGGAGGAGATGAGGGCAGTAAAATAAGGAAGCATTGCAACATGTATTACAGTAGTCAACACAGACTCTTTTTAATCCTTGAAACAATTTGATCAGGTAACACACTGAAGCACTTCTTCACAATAACATCCAGGGAACCAAATGAATTACGAATTTCAGGATAAACTTCTTTTAACAAGTTAAATAACCAACTCCCATCAACATATTGGAATTCCTGTTTTTAAATATTTATTTGAATATTTATTTTACACACATACTAAGAGAGAGGCAGAGAAAGAGGGAGAGAAATAATGAGAGGGAGGGAATAATGGAGGGGGAGAGAGAGAGAGTGATCTTCTATCTGTTGGTTCATTCCTCAAATGGATACAATAGCTGGGGCTAGCCAGCTGAAGCCAGGAGTCTGGAACGTAAACTGATTCTCCTTTGTGGATGACAGGGACTCAGGCAATTAGGCCATCTTAAGCTGCTTTCCAGGATGCATTAGCAGGGAGCTGGGTTGAAAGAAAGAATAGCCAGAACCCATACTGGGCTGTGGGCTATGGGATGCTAGATCACAGGTGGCCACTTAGCCTGCTGAACCAAAACTTGGGTCCCTACATGAGAATTTTAAAGGAAGGCAAACCTATGCATTTGACATTTGGATGATATGGGAAGTGCTATTATGGTTGTTGCAACTTCTACATATCGAAACAATTTTTTAAGCAAAAGAGTTACTCTAAGGGACAGAGTCTATGGCTCAACTGGTGCCAGTTTGTGCCCCGCTGCTGCACTTCCAATCTAGTTCCCTGCTTGTGGTCCGAGAGAGCAGTGAATGATGGCCCAAAGCCTTTGTACCCAACACCCACGTTTTCGAACTGAAAGAAGCTTCATGCTCCTGGCTCTTGGCTTCGGATCAGCTCAGCTCCTGTTCTTGTGTGGTAATTTGGGGAGCAAACAAGCAGATGAAAGATTTTTCTCTTTGTCTCTCCTCTCTATACATCTGCCTTCCCAATAAGAATAAGTAAAATCTCTTAATAACGAGTTACTTAGACATGAGCAACACTGCAATACTGTTGCAGGAGATCTGGCAACCAAGATGGTTAGTACGTGTATACAGTATGGTTATGCTAGATGAAGGAAGCATTCATGTCCCAGGCGTGACAGAGCAGAACAGCATGTGCTATCAACATGCTACTCAGAGTAGTGCACAGTTTAAAACTTCTGAATTGATTAATTCTGTAATTTTGCATTTAATGTTTTCAGATTATACTTGACTGCAAGTAACTTAAAACGCATAGGATGAACAGTGCAACAACTGTATTTATTTGACCTGACCCAGAAGTTGCTTAGTACTAAAAGCCTGTCTCATGGGGATTTTTGTCAAAAATTAGAAACAGTTTTTAAATTAAGCGTAGCCTGAAATGGTGGATAACAGTTGGAGCAAACATGAGGCTAACAAAAATCTTTCAATGAAATTCTTGGAAACTAGATGCCTACACAGCCTTTGAAAATGTCCAACATATTCCCCAGGGCATCTAGAAGGCTACACGCATGTGCAAGGTGTGTATATACTTGGCAAGCATATGAGAAAGGCGTTACTATCTACCTTTGACTCACTCACTTTGAAATCAAGAAGAGAAATCTAAGTCAGAGTTGTAGAATATGGCAAGATCCAGCATGCATGTGTGTCTGGTGCCAGACATTGAAGGAGGTATCTATGTCCAATAGTTAGTATCTGATGATGTAACTGAGAAAAGGCTTCACTGGCCACACACACAAAAATGCAAGCTTATATAAGCTTTATAGAACCAATTCAGAAAAGCCATGAAACAACCACAAGAAGTGTGACAGCAAGAAATCCAGTGCAGGAGGCAGAATATGATCTCCAGAGCTGCACATTTTTTAAAAAATCGGTTTTCAATAGCAACAAAAATTCAGGGTATACAAAGAAACAAGTATGAATTATGTGGAGGAGAAAAAGGCAGTTAATTGATGAAGCCCAGGTGGTTAATTTCCTAGATAAGAAGTTTAGGTCATATACTATAAATGTTTTTCAAAGCACTAGATGAAAGTATGAGAATTATGTCTCATCAAATACAGAATGCTGGTAAAGAACCATAGCTTATGAAAAAGAATCAAATATAATTTTTTAGTTGATAAGTACAATAGTGGAAGTGAAAATTTCAGTGGAGAGGCTAAACAGCATATTTGAGCATGCAGAAAAATTACTGAACTTAGAGACAGATAAATTGAGATCATTCACTCTAATGAATGAACAGATTAATAATAAAGACTAGAGAAGATGATCTCAGAGGTAACTTGAACAGCATAAATTGAATAACATATTCACAATGGAGGTACCAGAAGGAGAGGAGAGAAAGATAGTATGAATCTTGAAATAAGGCCCAATACATTCCAAATTTGTTATAAAACACAAATATGCACATAGAATTTCAATGAACTCCAAGTAAGGTAAACTCAAAGATATCTATACTAGGAATATCATAATGAAAATGTCAATAGCCAGTAATAAGTAGAAAATTGTGAAAAGGGCAAAAGAAGTGGTTCATTATATAGAATGGATCTCCAATACCTGAAACAGCTGATTTCTATCAAAAAGTCATAACAATCTGATGAGGCAAGGCCCGGTGTGACAGCCTAGTGATTAAGGTCCTCGTCTTGCACACACCGGGATCCCATATGGGCACCGGTTCTAATCCTGGCAGCCCTGCTTCCCATCCTGCTCCCTGCTTGTGGCCTGGGAAAACAGTCAAGGACAGTCCAATGCCTTGGGACCCTGCACCCGCGTGGAAGACCTGGAAGAGGTTCCAGGCTCCTGACTTTGGATCAGCTCAGCTCAGACCGTGGCGGCTGCTTGGGGAGTGAATCAGTGGATGGAAGATCTTCCTCTCTGTCTCTCCTCCTCTCTGTATATCTGCCTATCCAATAAAATTAAATAAACCTTTTTAAAAAATCAATTGTACTGGTGCATATTTTAAAAAAAAATCTGAGGAGGCAGAAATATGGAAAGTTCAAAGTATTGAAAAAAAACACTTGATTAATTAGTAAGCCTACATCTGGCAAAGAACAGTGTTCCTTTGAAGATTAATATATAAAGGTAATGACTACTGTCCCCTGATGCCGAATTGTTGACTCTGGAGTTGATGTTCCCAGTAGCTCATGGAAGGAGGCCTGTAGAATCAGTTGAAAGCATTGATTCCTATGGTTACGGATGGTGTTCAAGGAAGCAAGGGAGTAGGAAGAATGCTGGTTTCTAATGGAAAAATAAATGGAAAAGGACTGCGGATGCAATATTCATTGATTCATGGGCTAAAATCAAATTTGATAGTTATGATTAGTAGGATTAAAGCATTTATGGTTGAGCCATACTTAGCAATCAGTGAGGAAATCTCTAAAACTCAGATATCCATGCTATGCTTATGCTACATAACCACAACATGTGTTTGGTTCAAAGAAACTCATTACTTCTTCTCTCTGAAACAGGGCATGAATAAATGACATGGTAGATTACCACACTGAACTCTTTAGCCAATCATTAAGAAGTGATTGTTCTCTCAGAAAGTTTTCTGAGGAAATAATTTTATTTCTTTTATGGTGTTTGCCTCACAAGTAGGAAGCCTAGGAGGGTGCAGGCTCTCCAGCAAAGACTGAACAACAACAGGTTACACTGTTACCTAAACAGGATATAATAAACAAACATTGGTGAGTACACCTCTGAGCTTTTAGAAACCACAGTACATCACCTTGGCAGACCACACAATGTAATAGATTATTGATGAGACAGAAGAAGGAAAAATGCATCCAAAGCTCTAAAACGAACAGCTGTTATTTAAATACTACATGACAAGTAGACGTGGGTGAAGGCATCTTGGGCTTTCAAGACCCACATGGGTTCATGTGAGTTGACCACATAAATTAGGCCTATTGTTTAAATCAAAGAAAAGAAAGGTAAATTCTTTTTAAACAAGAGTTATTTTTATTGGAAAACCAGATATACAGGGAAGAGGAGAGACAGAGAGGAATATCTTCCATCTGATGATTCACTCCCCAAGTGTCCACAATGGCCGGAGCTGAGCCAATTTGAAGCCAGGAGGCAGGAGCTTCTTCTAGGTCTCCCACATGGGTGCAGGGTCCAAGGCTTTGGGCCATCCTCACCTGCTTTCCCAGGCCACAAGCAGGGAGCTGGATGGGAAGAAGAGCACAGGGATGCAGGTAAGTGCTTGTAAGTGGAGGATTTTAGTCACTAAAGTTATATTGCCAGCCCCCAAAAGTAAATTCTTACTTATTTATTTTATTTGAAAGACAAAGAGAAAGAAAGAAATTAATTTATCTGAGAGAGAGAGAGAGAGAGGTCTGTTATCTGCTGCCCTAAGGGGAACGCTGGGAGGAGGTTGGCCATAGCTAGGAGCCTAAACTTCACCCCAGTCTCCCATATGAGTGGCAGAAATGCCACTAACTGATCCATTACTGCTGCATCCAAGAGTGCACATTAACAGGAAGCTGGTACAGGAATGGAGCTGAGCTTGGGCTTCTGTCCTCAGGAAGAGAATATAGGCATCTATATGGTATCTGAATCATTGCACAAAGACCTATCCCCCCAAAAGTGAATTCTTAAAGCTTAAAACAAGGAAAAACATTTAAAATGAAAAAAAAAAATAAACTGATGAATAATAATTGAGGAAGGCCATCACTCTTGGGCTCCAGTATGAATTACAGAGCATTTGTAGCTCAAATGTCTTCTGGAAGTGGGTTGGGGAGTTAGTTTGCTAGTTGGAGACAATTTTGGGTGGGGATGGCCAGGAAAGGCATAAGACAAAAAAGTCACATTTTATATAATTTTCTCTAGTTAACTGCAAAGTGGCATTCTTTTTATTTATAAAATATAAATGTTCTATACCATTACAGGAGGAAAATAAGAATAAAAGTAAGGAGGCTACCATGGGAACCATTATTGTTTCTACCTCCTACAGAGGGTTACATCTGCTTGACCCAGCAGGCTAACAATATTTTCTGATTCAGGGTATCTCTAAAGGGGTGAACTTAGGAGCAAATTCATTTCATACATAGGAAATAAAAACATTTTTGCAATGTTTTCCAAAAATGTATTTAAAAGGTAAAGTTATAGAGGGAGGAGGAGAAACAGAGAGAATCTTCCACTCACTGAATCACTCCTCAAATGGCTGAGCCAGTCTGAAGTCAGGAGCCAGCAGCCTGGGTCTCCCATGTGGGTGCAGGGGCTCAAGAATTTGGGCCATCCTCTGCTGATTTTCCAGGTGCATTAACAGGGAGCTGGATCAGAGATCCGAAATGGAGTAGCCAGCACTGGACTCAGCACCTTAATGAGATGCCAGGGTCACAGGCAGAGACTTAATCTGTAATGACACAAAGCCATCTCCAGAAACAAACCTATTTTAAAAGGGGGGGGGGGAGTAATAATGGAGCGACTTTTACACAAGTACTTTAAGGACACCGTGTGTGTGTGTGTGTGTGTGTGTGTGTGTGTGTGTGTGTGTGTGTGTGTGTGTTTCTGTTGGACCACAACTGATAATAAGATTTAGGCAAGAGACAGAAGGACAATTAAAAGAAAGCTGCTGATTAGGGACTCAGTTGTTTCTCACGCGGGGACCATTGTTAATTTGTTAAAAACATCAAGACACAGGCGGGGAAGTGGATGTGACCCACCAGTATTATGCCTTCATTGATCCCAAGACTTAAAGAGTTCTTATTGAAGAGAAAGGAGAAAACAAATAGGAAGTTTCCAAAAGTGTCAATCAAAAAGAATCTTCTCTTTCATGGGTTATGATTAAGAACCAGCAACATTTCCGTTTTTTTTACCAGAAGACTTAAGTGGCTGAAGGAAGGAGACTGGATGAGTTCATCCAGGACTCCAGTGGTGGTTATTGGGGGTGCAAGAAATGTCAGTTATGAAATTGGCATTTAGTGACTCACAAAGTCAAATGCACGGGGCCACTGAGGGTCCATTGATTAGCACCAAAGTGAAGGAACAATGAGTCCTGATCTCTAAAGGGGCAGAATATGCATCTGTATTTTCTCAAACTAACAGTAACTTATTGTGCCTTGCTAAAAGACCCTAACATTTCCTCTAACCAAGCAAGAGAAACAAAACAAAAATACAAGATAAGAAGACCACAGGAAGAGCCACCAATTCATGATTCTTTCATTGGACGGTTTTGATTTCTGGAGGCTGAGATGGCTGTTAGTTTTTGTTTCTAGTGGGCAAGGAACAGGGCAGGATGTTGGCACGAGACAAGCAAAAGGGGGGAAGGTTACTCAGAGTAAGGTTCTTGGGCTCTCCTGGGGACAACAGTATCCAGTTCATTCTAAGCAACCAAGCCACCTGAAGCCAGCCCTGGCTAACGTGGCATGTGTAGTGTGAACAAGTGGGTGGAAAATATCCCCCTGTCTCTGTCTTTCAAAGAAATAAATACATTTAAAATGTTTATAAGGGCCTGGCATGGTGGTCTAGCGAATAAAGTCCTCGCCTTGAACGCTCCGGGATCCCATATGGGCGCCGGTTCTAATCCCGCCAGCTCCGCTGCCTATCCAGCTCCCTGCTTGTGGCCTGGGAAAGCAGTTGAGGACGGCCCAAGGCTTCGGGACACTGCACCCACGTGGGAGATCCGGAACAAGTTCCTGAATCCCGGCTTCGGATCGGCATAGCACCGGCTGTTGAGCTCACTTGGGGAGTGAATCATCGGACGGAAGATCTTCTTCTCTGTCTCTCCTCCTCTCTGTATATCTGACTTTCCAATAAATACATAAATCTTAAAAAAATGTTTATAAGGGATCTTTCATTCCTCTGCCCAGTAGCTGAGTCAGTGGGGGAAAGAGGCAACAGTCGGCTTCCTCAGTGGAGTGTGTCTTCTGTCTCATTATGTCAGTCAGGAATAGTTGAAGTGATTTTCGTGCTTGGTCACATTCATTCCATGCATCACAGATCACGCCTATAACCAGATGTGTGGAGCTGTTTCTCCACATTCCAAGCAATTCTCCAATTGACACTGGGTGTTCTATGATGTAACTCAATGTGCTTTTTTTTTTTTTAAGATTTATTTATTTTTATTGAAAGGTGGATATACAGAGGGGAGGACAGAGAGGAAGATCTTCCGCTGATGGTTCACTCTCCAAGCAGCCGCGACAGCTGGAACTGAGCCAATCTGAAGCCAGAAGATAGGAGCTCTTCCGGGTCTCCCACACCGGTGCAGGGTCCCAAGGACTTGGGCCATCCTTGACTGCTTTCCCAGGCCACGAGCAGGGAGTTGGATGTGAAGTGGAACCGCCGGGATTAGAACCAGCGACCACATGGGATCCCAGGTGTGCGAGGCAAGGACTTTAACCACTACGCTTTCATGCTGGGCCCTGTAGCTCTATGTGAATACTATCCAGCTGGGGGTAGTGTTAGATGCCACAGCTCCATGGCTCATTTCCACAACACTGCCCCCTACTTCAGATGCCAATCACAAGCAATAAATTGTCACCTGTGTTTCTGGCTGACTATCTATAAATTAGGGTTCCTAAGACATGCACATCAGGTTAGGTTAATTTACTAGAATAGCTTACAGTACAATGAGAAATGCTTCATTATGTCTTTCTATGTTAAAGGATATGATGAAGGATACACACAAACAACAAAATGGAAGAAGATTGCATAGGACAGCATGTTAGGGAGGGACACTGAACTTCCATTTGCTCTCCAAATGCATCATTCTCCGTGTGTTCACCTCATGGGAGACTCTCCCAACCTTCAAAGTTTTTATGGTGGCTTCATCACATGACTGTGATTGATTGTATCATTTTCCAGTGGTGATGAACTTAACCTTCAGCCACTGTCCCCCATGCCAGGTTGGTGGGGTGGCTCAAAATCCCAACCCTCTAATCCTGTCTTGCTCTTTGCTGTGACCAGCTTCTGACCTGAAACTGTCTGGAGTGGCCTGGCACGTAAAGGGCATTCTTACACTATTCTGGATTCCAAGGATTTAAGGCGTTATATGCCAGCTACCGCAGCAGACATGAAATAGGTATCTATTATTGTAATATGCATTTATTCTTATAATATCACACTTTCTTTTTCCTCCACAAGAAAATCATGAGTTTCATTGTCTCTTTCTTGTTTTGTACTAACTTAGTTCTCCTGATCATCCACACTCACATTTTTCCAGCAAGCTGGAACCTTGTCACTTCTCCACCAAAAAGATGGGGCTTTTCTTACCAGCCTCTGTTGCCTTGGAAACCTCCAAGTCTCCCCGTCAGCTTCCTTTCAGCCTATGTTCAAGGAGATGCATTTGGTTCTCTAACCTCTATGGTCTCCTTTTAAGATCCTAGGCAGGCAGAGAAGTGAGGAAAGCCAGTACAAGATGTCGCTGAGTTTCTATGTTTTCAAATGACCTTGGCTTCCACAGCACTCTCACTGCAGCCTAGGCTTCAGAGACAATTCTTAGCATCTTACCTGACAGCCGCTGCCACAGCTCCTTTCACTTTATTTAGACCTTGTATATTAGACCACATGTGGTAATATGCAGAACGAGGAAGTTGGATGCAAGACTAGCAAGGCACTATTAATTAAACATAATATTAAATGTATCCATTGGAGAGGGAGAAACTGCTAGGACAAGCAATGTGTGTAATTTTTACATTTGTACTGTATCTTGTATTCCTCTTGATACAGTTTCGTAGGCACGGGGATTCATGCTGCCCAACCACATTTCTGAGGTCTTGCTGTTAAAACAGATGTTTTCTTTCTTTCTTTTTTGTTTTTTTTTTTAGAGTATAAAGTTTGAAAAATATGGTAACTGTTATTATCTCTGTCATATAATACTTGAAAGCCACCATTCTCTGTGTGGTGCCAGTACACATAGTTTAAAATTATATGGCCTAAATGAGCCTAGACAGTCTGTTAGGAACATTCATTTTTATGGAGATAGCAGCAAGAGGTAAGGCCTAGGTCTGGCTTACAGTCAATAAAAGACAAAAACAGAGAACTACCTTGGAACCTATTTAGAACAATCATTGGCTATGTCTGAAGTTAGGGTTTAAGAGTGAGCAGAGGGCCCAACGCGGTAGCCTAGTGGCTGGGGTCCTCGCCTTGCACATGCCGGAATCTCATATGGACACTGGTTTGTGTCCAAGCAGTGCTGCTTCCCATCCAGCTCCCTGCTTGTGGCCTGGAAAGGCAGTCGAGGATGGCCCAAAGCCTTGGGACCCTGCACCCACGTGGGAGACTCAGAGGAGGCTCCAGGCTTCGGATCAGCACAGCTCTGGCCATTGTGGCCACTTGGGGAGTGAATCAGTGGATGGAAGATCTTTCTCTCCTCCTCTGTAAATCCGCCTTTCCAATAAAAATAAATAAATCTTTTTCTAAAAAAAAAAAAAAAAAAAAAGAGTGAGCAGAATGCTCCTATTAAGGCACTTAAGAAGGTGGGCATTAGGCTTAGCAGTTCAGGCTCTGCTTCAGTGACTTAAATTCAGGTTCTGTATCCAGCCTTGACTCTAGCTTCCTGCTAATGCAGACCCCAGGAGACAGTGGTGATGCTTCCCCGCCACCCGTGTGGAAGAAGACCAGGCTGGAGTTACCAGCTTTGAACTTTGGCAGGCCCGATCTGGATGCTATGGACATTTAAGGAATGAACTAGGGGGTGGGTTTGGGGTGTGTGTGTCTCAGAAAACAACAATGACATAAATTTAAGGCTCCAGAATATTAAGTCATCCACGAGGAAATCTGTAGACTTCGGCAATACTTGCTGCACCTGTGGTTTAGATATTGGCATAGTGCTATTTTATCCTAAAGATGAGAAATGCATCCCTCTAACCGGAAAAGGAAAGAATAAATGCAAGGAAACTCTACTACATGGATTGCTACCAGTAGTTCATATTTTAAATCCCAAAGCTCCGATAAAGGTCCTCCCTTAGCCTGACTTGAGAGATAGAGTGTGCTATTATTTGACAATTAGAGAAGAGGCAGGGAATGGACACAGTAACAGTCAGTTAATCCTCTGTCCTGTGGCGCCAAGCATCCCATATGGGCATTGTTTCATGTCCCAGCTCCTCCACTTCTGATCCAGCTCCCTGCTGATGGACAGGAAAAACAGCAGAGGATGGCCCACGTCCTTGGGACCCTGTATCCATGTGAAAGACCTGGAAGAAGCTCCTGGATCTCAGCTTCAAATAGGCTCAGCACTGGCTAGTGTGGCCATTTTGGGGAGAGAGCCAGCATATGGAAGATCTCTATCTCTCTCTTTTTTTCCCTGTAAAATCTGCCTTTCAAATAAAAATAAATATTCATGTATATTTTAAATAGGAAGACGCAGACACCTGTAAAGATCTTTCCTTCAGGTAAGGTTCCTTTTACCTTGTTTGGCCACATGAGCTGCTCCTGATGAAACAAAGCGGAAAATTTATTTACTTGCAAAAGTTTTATTTATTTAGTTGAAAGGCAGAGTGACAGAAGAGAGGAAAAGACAGAGAGAATCTCCATATCAGAGAGAATCATGGGTTCACTTTTCAAATGCCTGCAACAGCCAGGGTTAGGCTAGGCTGGCTCCAGGGGTTGGGAGCTCCCTCTGGGTCTCCCACAGAGATGGCCCAGTCCAGGTACCTGGGCCACCATCTGCTTCCTTCCCAAGCACATCAGTAGGAAGCAGGATCAGGATCAGTATTAGAGGAACCAAGGTTCCAACCAGCGCTGAAATGGGATGCTGGTGTCCCTTGATTCGCTGCCCCACAATACCCATCCAGAAGACTCGTTAAGCAGAAGAAAACATACATTTCCAGAAACTAAAAATAGAGCATGACAGCACAAAAATCGTTGATTCCAAGGGAAACACATGAAAACCACAATTCCACTGCATGATGCTGGGACATGTAAGAAGTTTGTGGCTTCAGTGTGTTTTACGGTGAGGTTTGGGGGGTTCTTTCCACCCAGGGTATTTATCTTGTGTTTGTGGGTTTTTTTGGGGGGTATGATGGGGGGCATAGTAAGGAAGTTCTTAGAAAAGTCAACTAATATGTTGACAAAAGTAAAGATAAAGAATACCTCCTGGGGATGTCAAATCCCTACTAAAGAGTCTATTGGCTAGATCCAAGGTCAGGGTGAAAAGTGAGCCCAGAATAGAAAATCATCAGTGAGGAAATCTCTTTCCCTTTCTGAACTGTCCTGGAGGCTTGCTTTAGCAAACCTAAAGTGGTTCTCTTCTATTCAAAGATATTAATAGCTTCCTGACACTAAAAATCACTAAAAAAGGAAAGGAAGTCACTGAAAATAGTAATAACTGCCCTATACACAAATAATTAAAATGAGAGCTATCACATTGAAATATACCAATAATGGGGCCCAGTGCAATGGCCTAGTGGCTAAATCCTCAACTTGCAAATGCCGGGATCTCATTTGGACACCAGTTTGTGTCCCAGCTGCTCCACTGCCCATCCAGCTTCCTGTTTGCTTGTGGCCTGGGAAAGTAGTGGAGAATGACACAAAGCCTTGGGATCCTGCACCCACATGACAGACCCGGAGGCAACTCCTGGCTCCTGGCTTCGGATCAGCTCAGCTCTGGCTGTTTCAGCCACTTGAGAAGTGAACTAGCAGATGGAAGATGTTTTTGTATTTCCTTCTCTCTCTGTATATCTAACATTCCAGTAAAATATAATAAAATAAATCTTTTAAAAAGGAATATACCCAAAATGTGTTTCTTCCTAATGCTATTTTTTGTTTTTCTTTTGTGGAAAGCTAACCAATACTTTTGCATTAATGTAATAATTGTATTGCGTTCTTTCTTCTCAAGGAAAGACAGGGGCAATACCCCAATCCTTCCAACGAGAGAAAGACAAGCAGTGTAAAAGGAAGAGCCAAGGAAGACACCAAGGATTCATTTTCAGGTGATTCAATGGCCCCTACCCTCTGTGTAGACCGAATTGTCACTGGAAGACCATTTTCTCTAGAAGTTGAGGTAAAAGTGAAAACATGTACAGACTGGACATTTGAGGTTCCCATAAAGGGGAAAATCAGGAAATATCAAGAATCAAGAAAAAGTAAGGATCAGATGGCATCTTGGGAACATAAAAAACTGGTACAGTCCCACCTAAAATAGATATGGTACATCTGTGCATCAAAAATTTAATGTCAAATTTTGTTCTGGGTCACAGTGGAAGCTCTGAAGGAGCAGCTATTGCCTTGGGTAACAATCCACATTTTGATGTTTTCTCGCCATCCTCAAAACTAGATTATCTTCAGCACAATTGGCTCATTAAGCATCAGAACACGTCATTATTTGATGTCACACAACTTGATATTTTCATACAAAACTCAATTATTAGACTTCTTGCTGTCAAAGACTTACAGGCACCAAGCCAGCCATGATAACCTGAGTATTTGCTCCTACAGGAAGATGCTGCTCTGTAAAGGAAAGGAGGAGGGAAGGAAGGAAGGAAGGAAGGAAGGAAGGAAAACTGTGGATACTTAGAATTTGACTATTCCAATGTAGTCTTTTTATATTATTAGCTGAAGGAAAATAAGTGCTCTTTAAATATTTTTAAGATTTTATTTATTTTTATTGGCAAGTCAGATATACAGAGAGGAAGATCTTCCATCTGATGATTCACTCCCCAAATAGTTGCAACGCCAGAGTTGAGCTGATCTGAAGCCAGGAGCTTCTTCTGGGTCTCCCATGCAGGTGCAGGGTCCCAAGGCTTTGGGCTGTCCTTGACTGCTTTTCCAGGCCACAGGCAGGGAGCTGGATGGGAAGCGGGGCCGCCGGGATTAGAACCAGCACCCATATGGGATCCCAGCATGTGCAAGGCAAGGGCTTTAGCCCCTAGGCTACCACGCTGGGCCCTTTAGATATTTTTTTTAACATTGAAACAAAAACCAGAAGGGACCAAATCAGGATTGTAAGGTGAATGCCGATGGCTTATGCATGTATACTTGTGTAAAACTGATCTTGCTTCATGATAGATACGGGCAGGAGCGCTGCAGTAGTGAGGAATGCTAGTGAAGCTTTCCCGCATATTTTTCTGCTAAAATTTTAGTTAACTTTTTTTTTAAGGTGCTTTCCTATGCCATTCTTTGACTCATTAAGAAAGTGAATAAGAATCCTCAGAAAAATGTTGCTATCTGATGTTTGTTCTTAACTGGTCTACTTTGACTTTGACTTGACTATTACCCCTCTTGATAACCATTGCTTAGATTCTGCTTTCTTTTCAATATTGTATTGACAATGCCATGATTTATTTCCTGTTACAAGTCTTTAAAAATTGTGCTTCAGATTATCAATTCCACTTGCTTAAGAATTCCATTAAAAGTTCTGCTCTTGTCTACAGCTGATCTGGGAGCAATAGGTTTGCCACCCACTGAGAAGAATGTTCGATCCTCTTTAATATTTTAAAGATTTACTCATTTATTTGAAAGACAGAGTTACAAAGAGAATGAAGAAGAGATCTGAAAAGAGATCTTCCATCTGCTGGTTCCTCGCTCAAATGCCTGTAGCTTCTGGAGTTGTGCTGGTTTGAGGTCAGGAGCCAGGACAGGAGTACAAGTGCCCAAGGACCCAAGCCATCTTCCACTGCTTTCGCAGGCATATTAGCTCGGGGTTGGATCCGAAGTGGAGCAGCTAAGACTGTAACCATCAACTGGTATGCTAGTGTCCAAGATGGTGGCATTATGTGCTACATCACAGTTCTGGACTCTCCACTTTTCATTTTTGAGTTGAGATGTATAGGGTGTTAGTTATTATTTCTGCTGTTAATCATAAGTTTTCTTTTATTATGGCATGAATAAGATTATGCTCAGCAATGGATGTAAATGCTCTTGCTGCAGGATTTATCTTTCACATCATTTTGTCTCTTCTTAAAATGAGTTATCCATTTGCAAACTGCCAATTTCTTTGAGATATTATCCCTATAAACTTTTTAGAAAGCATAATGAATTTTACCATTCCTTCACCCTAGCTTCACTGTAAATTTCATGTTTGTTGGGATTCATACTGTTCTGTTAGGAGTCCTTTGATGTTTTATCTTTCTTAGTGTTTCAAACTTGTTCTTGTTCGGATATGTTCTCAAAAGTCAGCATGAGTTTATTCTGGTGCAAAAATTACTGACTTTTTTTCAGTTTTTCTTTCATAATACACATGCTCTATGAACATTTGGAGCCCATCATATACATAACAAAACAGGATAAATATTATTGTTTTAAAAAGGAATTCTTGTCATAGCATAGAATATGAATGAAGTTTGAGGACATTATATGTTAAGTGAAATAATAAAGTAACAAAAAGACAGCTATTGAATAATTGAAGAAGTGATATTTAATTAAAATCTTTTAGAACTATAAAGTAGGAAAGTGGTTATCAGAGACTGGGAGAACAAAGCAGTTGTTTAACATATACCGAATTTTAAATTGATAATCTGAAAAAATTTAGGGATCTGGAGCCCAATGCAATTCCCCTTCAAGCACCAGCACCCCATATGAACACTCCTTCCTGTCCTGGCTGCTCGATTTCCCATCCAGCTCCCTATTTGTGGCCTGGAAAAGCAGTGGAGGACAGCCCAAAGCCTTAGAACTCTGCGCCTGCATGGGAAACCCAGAGGAGGCTCCTGGCTCCCTGGCTTCAGATTAGCTCAGCACTGGCCATTGTGGCCACTTGGAGAATGAAACAGTGAATGGAAGATCTTTCTCTCTGTCTCTCCTTCTCTCTGTAGATTTGCCTTTCCAATAAAAATAAACAATTTTTTTTTTAAATGTGGAGATCTGTCTCACAACAATGCAAACAGACTTAACACTATCAAACATGACTCTTCAAAAATAATTAAGAGTGTCTGATGTTGTTTTGTAAACCACAATAAAATATCTAATTGAAATAAACAGGGGCTCTGAGACTTGACTGAATGAAAATAGATATCAACTTCAGTATTTGTATGAGCTTAAAGATATAGGATAAGTTTGTTGTAGCAGCTATACTTTTATTTCCCTAGTCTTAAGAAAAGGATGATAAAATAGTATCTATTACTCAGACTTGTGACAATCAAAGCTGGAGTCTTGAGGGCAAACACACTCTTCCTCTTTGTTTCTCATGGGACTCTGTAGGTCAGAAAACATGAATGTGTACAGAAAATGTCTTTCTGATATTCCTTTGAAGGTGGCCAACTATATCCTTTGTTGATCAGAACTTGTCTGGTTAGCTCACTAAATATACCAGATAAAGAGTTAAGAGGTGTCAAGAGCATACCTTTAATTTATAGAAGGATCTCAACATTCCCTCTGCTAACTCCATAGAAAACAGCATTCCAAAGGGTTAAAAGAGATGCTAGTATGATGTAGCATCCTACATCCTGAGAGTTAAGTTTCAATGAACAATTTGGATGCTCATTTATGTTATTATTTATGAAGTCTTAGGATTTTTAATTCCGTTGTGCTTCACTTTCCTTTGCTACCAAGTTGGGTATATAAAGGTGGATAATCCTCACTGGGTTGTTGTGTGAATCAAGTAAGAAAGACTGTGTGAACGCACCAGTTGCGTTTCCAGGTTCACAAGCATCACTTGATCAAATGTAGCTGTTAATATTTGTCAAGGAGATACTGTCATCACAGCTGGGGAGAGGAGAGATTTTGACATGATACAGGGAGTCCATACAACCTGCATGTCCTTCTGGGAAGGAGTAGGGCATCCTTTCTCCACCATGGTGTCTTAGTTGCTGCTTGGATTTCTTGCGTATATCTGTAATGTTCAGGGTAGGGCTTGAGAGGAGATTCCACTCTTCCTGGGACTAAGAAGGGTACCTGGATACCTCTGGTTTAGATTCAGTGACAAAGCATTCTTAGTGAAATGTTAAGGGTCTCTGTGTGCTTTGCTTTTGAAGTAGTAACTTCTAAAAGGAAAGAAACAGCCTTGTTCCTGGATCAAAGAGGCTAAGGCAGCTGTTCAGTCTATATTTAGCACTTTTAAACCTTCATGGGGCTGAAAGATGATGATGATGACAGCCATAGGCAATTTTCATCTCCGCTCCTTCTAATCACCTCCTTCTTAATCACAAGCCTCCAATCACCTTAGTCCATTTGTTTCTGATAACAAATTTGCTGAGAGGTATAATTCAAATATTAGACAATTTGCCCATTTAAAGTAGTTTTAATATAAACACCTAGCTGTGGAACTATATCATTACTTGGTTTTACAATGTTTTCATCACTCGAAGAAATCCTGACCCATTAAGCAGTCACTCTTATGGGGGACTAAAATATGCCACCACAAATATACCTTTGATATAAGAATGGATTTGAGATAAATGTAATTGAGAAGAAGTAAGTGCAGGAAAACTCTCTGCCCCACACATTTTTGTATAAAGGGGACATTAATTTACAGACAGCATATATGTCCTGCATCCTCTCTCTACTACAAACAAAACCATATACACCTGTGTTGGCCCGCAGATGACACCAGAAGAAACATCATTAATAAGCTTTACTAACTATCCTTTATGTGCCATATACAAGGAAATTTCAAAATTTCATACAAAAACTGGATTAAAGCATGAGTTTGGGTTGAACTCATCCCGAACACAGTGCAGTGTTGCACAGTGGAGTAATTCACTGCTTACAATGCCAGTATCCCATATGTGAGTGATGGATGCTTGGCTTCTGATCCAATTTTCTCCCAATATGCACATGGGAAAACAACAGATGATGGTCTAGACTTGGGTTCCTGCCACTCAGAAGGGAGACCCTGATGGAGATGCTGGCTTCTGGCTTCAGCTTGACCCAGCCCCAGACTTTGTGGCCTTTTGGGGAATGACCAAGTAGATGAAAATTCTTTTTTCCCCTGTTTTTCACTCTCTCTGTGACACACTACCTATTAAATCAATCAATCAATCAATCCATCAATAAATAGTGCAGCTAGGATGCCCAGGTCCCACATCAGAATGTCTGGGTCCAATTTCTGGTTCTGGCTGCTGCCAGCTGCCTACTAATGTTCATTTTGAGAGGAAACAGGCAATAGGTTTTGCATTCCTGTCAACTGTGTGGTACACCTGGACTGCAGCTGTGGCCACTGTAGGCATTGGAGGAGTGTACCACCCTTCTCTCTGCCTCTCTTCTGTCCCTGCTTGTCAAATAAAAAATTCATAAAAATTTATTTTGATGCAATTAAAGCATGTGTAGTTTTTCCCCACAATATTCATGTTCTATGAACTTTGAGTTACCTTCCTATTTTCCTTCCCCAAATCTGGTCTCCCCTAGAGACTCATTCTTTCTCCTTTATTTTGGACTCTTCTGAGAACACACTGGTCTCTGTGAGAAACACTATTGTATATAATCTATATATATAATATATATATAGATTATCTATAGTATTAAAGAGCTTCAAAAGGTCTCCCCAAGAGGCCACTGAACTTATCTGGACAATAAGACGCTGGACTTTATGCTAGATATGTGTTTGCAAGGAACGAATCTCAACTGAACTTGAACTGTGGTTATGCAACAAGGTGGAGGAATCCACCATGGGGGGAGGGGTATGAGAGGGGTGGGGGGAATCCCCAGTGCCTATAAAACTGTATCACATAATACAATGTTAACAACAATAAAAGAAAAGCATATGAAAACTATGAATCTAACGTTTTTGCACCAGAAAAAGACATCTTTTCATTCAATTCATAAAAGATTTATTTATTAAAATGGCAGAGTAATGAGGGAGAAAAGACAAACCATTCATATGCTGGTTCACTCCTTGCAACAGCCCTCGTTGGACCAATTCAAATCCAAGATTCAGGAAGCCATCCAGCCCTCCGATATGAGTGGCACGGACCCAAGAATTTGAGCCACATTCCCCATATCCATCCTCCCGGCACCTGGTAAGCGCTAATCTAGTCTCCATCTCAATAGATTTACCTATTCTGGGTATGTCATATAAAAGCAATCATACAATATGTGACCTCTGTATGTGTCTTATTTCACTTAGCCTAATATTTTAAAGGTTCATTTTGTAGCACATATCAATACTTCATTTCTTATTATGAATTAATAACACAGGATTGTATGAACATGACGCAATATTGTCAATTTCATTTTCTGATGATATTTGGGTTGGTTTTACTGTTTGATTACTTTTTCACATGCTTATTGGTCTTTAATACATCTTCTTAAGAGAAATATCTATTTGATTCCTCTGCTAATTTTAAAATTGGGTCAGTTTTCTTGTGTATATATTCTGAATAGTAGGCCCTGGTAAGACACATGATTTGTAAATTTTTTTTTTGTTGTCTGGGCTATATTTTCACTTTAAGAGTGTTTTTCAATGCAGAAGTTTTAAATTGTGAAGCCCAGTTTATCTTGTTCCCTTTTGTTGCTTGGGTTTTTGGTGTCATATCTAAAGCACATGACCTAATCCAAGATCATGGAGTTTTATACCTATATATCCTATGAATTTTATGGCTTTAGCTGTTGCATTAAGGATTTGGATCAATTTGGAACTGATTACTGCAGGTGATCTGAAGTGAGGTAAAATGCCCAACTTAATTATTTTACATGTATATATCTTGTCATCTTTAACCTGCTTCAAATTCTTTAATTAAAAAATATTTATTTTCACTTTATTTGCAAGGCAGGAACAGGAAGAGAGTCAGAGAGAGATCGTCCAACTATTGGTTTGCTCCTCTCATGCCTTCAATGGTCAAGGCTCTAAAACTGGGATGGAAACTCCTTTGGGTCTCCCATGTGGGTGGCATGGACCCAGTTACTCGAAGCATCACCTGCTGCTTCTCCGTGTGTGCATTAGCAGGAAGCATGATAAGAAGCAGATCTCAGCCTCAATCTGGGCGCTCTGGTGAGGGATGTGGGGATCCTAAGCAGGGACTTCAGTGCTGTGGCAAATGCACATCCTTGCTTCTTACTTCTTCAACATTTTATCCATTTTAATGATTACAGGTCTTTCTGTTCCTGTTGTCTAGAACTTTCATACTTCAGCTACATTGTATGGATGTCTCCTTTTGATCTTTCAGGTCTCGTATTTAATGTGTCTTCGCTCTCTTGTAAACTCCATCTAATCTAAAGTCGCCCTGTTTCCATCACAGCAATATGTCCTATGACCAAACGTTGCTTCTGCTTTAGACATTATCATTCTTTTAAATTAATTGTTCACTTTCTTTATTGACTTTTTTTCCATTCTAGAATATGTGCTATTTGGGAATAGGGACCTCATCAGTATTGTTTTATCACTGTATCTCCAGTGTTTGATACATACTATTTGGTCCACAAATAATTGTGGAATGAGTGCAGTGGTCTCAAAATAGTAGAAATAATAACAACAGTGTTCTGCCGTCATTTTATAACATATTCGATGCTTTTGCCCCCAGAGAGCATGGGGGTGATTACTAATTTTCCAAAACTTTCCCCTAGATAGAAAAGTTAATCTCCCACAAGGTGAATGCTATGTCCCAAGGTCAAACTGAGAATCTTTGATCTGCAGAGCAATTCCCACAGCGTTAATTTAACTTGTGGTATCCCACAAAAGGGAAAGGAAAGACATAAAAGACACATGGTTTTGGAGTTGTTCAAGGCCACATTCAAGGTACTTGAACCTGCTTCCAGCCTCCCTGTCATTCCTTGAAGTTTGTCTAAATTCAGCAAGAAAATCAGGTGGTCCCAGAGACATTGGCTGCTTTCCCAGTAAGCCCAGCGAGCATCAGCTGCTGAGTGGCTCTTTAGAACTCATTAAAAATGAAACAGATTTGTAAAATCAACTGGAAATACAGTTGCAATTTAAGCAAGACTTTTTTTTTTTTTTTTTTTTTTGCTGCAGTTCAACTTTGGTTACCTCCACTCAATGGCTGGTCGATGAAGCACTTAGAACTGGATGGGTTTTTAACCACTTTGCCACTCTTAATTCTCTATCCCCACATCCCTCCATCATTGCTGAGCCAGTTCCTGTGCTTTGAGAGGCTGTGGTGTGTGGGAGTATGACGATGGGGAAAGAGCAGGTCAATCGTTTTCTTCTTCACACATCTTGGCATATACACTTCATTACGTGTAGCTGAGTCTCAGGATGGTGCTGCTCTTGGGTTTCATATTTGACAAACACTTTGGTCATAGTATTTACTTTGGGCACTAATACATTCCACATGGGAACTTCCAGCCCAGAGCTTTCCCCTGGGCTCTGCACACATTTAATCATCTCTCTTTATTATACTTCCCTGGGATGTTACCCGGATACATCAAACTGGAAAGTGAAGCTGAGTTCACTACTGGACTGATCAAGAAGAAGGGTCATGGAAAAGGGTAGACACCATTCTGTACCTTCATTGCCATCATGATGAAAGCTAGTATCTACCCATTCTCAAACAAAGCAGAATTTTAGGACTAAAATCATATCCTCCCCTTCCCTCACACTCTTTTTGGTCCCTGCCTTTTGTCTTCAAGTCTTTTCTAAATCCATCACTTTTAATGGACCAAAGAGCTCTGTGACATTCAGTTTTTCTGTATTTTTAATATTACATTTATTTGAGCATCAGATGGAGAGATGGAGAGTCAGACAGAGATATCACTGCTGTGTGCCAGGGTCTACGTTAGCAGGAAGCTGCAGGCAAGAGCCATTGACAGGAATCAAACACAGATCCTCCACTGTGAGATGCAGGGGTCTTACCTGCTAGGCTAAAAACCCACTCACATATAAATTTCCTAAGTCTTGTGTTTCCTACTCTGAAAATGAGAGTAATGCCTACTCCATCAGATTGCTATGAGAATATGCTTTAGTATTGAAAGTTAGGGGAAAGGGTTTTTTTTCTTTGTTTTTTATTATTTTAAAAATTTATTTTGTTTTTATTGGAAAGTCAGATATACAGAGAGGAGGAGAGACAGAGAGGAAGTTCTTCCATCCATTGATTCACTCCCCAAGCAGCTGCACTGGCTGGAGCTGAGCCAATCTGAATCCAGGAGCCCAGAGCCTTTTTTGAGTCTCCCATGCAGGTGCAGGATCCCAAGGCTTTGGGCCATCCTCGACTGCTTTCCCAGGCCACAAACAGGGAGTTGGATGGGAAGTGGGGCTGCCAGGATTATAACTGCTGCTCATATGGGATTCCTTGCGTACAAGGCAAAGACTTTAGCCACTAGGCTAAAGTCCAAGGAAAATATTTTTTAAAATTATTATTGAAGGACAAGTTTTGTTCACAAAAATTAGGTGAAGTTGATCTACAATTCCCAGTAAATGTTATTATTGATGACAGTCTCGTGGATGGGCCTACATAAATGCTGTTTTAGGATCACTGATGTGCCTGTAATGTTTCTAGAAAGTAGTTATATCCCAGGAAGAGGTGAAAGAAAAAAGTTCTGGCTGTCAATTGTTTCAGTCATTACGGAAAACATGGTTTATATTGAAGATCACTAGGCAAATACCCAGATGTACCCTGGGGTGGTCTTAAACCAACATCCAAATATTTACCTAGAGAACAAAGCTAAAATTCATACAGTAGGAGCTTTTCACATTGTGTGGTCTTTGCTTCCAGCAGCTGCTGCTTCATGAGATTTTGTGGGCAAGTATTCTGGCTGGTGGTGCTGACTCCACTGGCAGGCCACTGGCCCTATCAGATTACCCCTATGGAAAAAGGCTGTATTTTATTTCCCAAAGCTCTACATCTATTATTATTGTTATCATCATCATCATCATCATCATCATCATCTTCCTGTAAGCCTCACGTTTCCTTCAGCCTATAAGCAAGCACTGAAACAGCGGAAGTCACATTCACTATGTCATCTTCTTTGTGTCCTGCTATGGTACGGTGGCCAGGGTTTTCTGGAACAATTGACTGATCACAAATACAGAAAATATAGAAAAGCGCAGTAATTCTGCAGCAACCAACTGGATAAAAACCCATGTCTTTTTGAGTGAGGTCTTCAAACTGACAAATCTCCTTTACTTGCATCAGGAGGTAGACACAAGAAAAATGATTTCTTGATTCTGGAAGGCTGCATCTCTTGTCTCACTGAATTTTCTAAAACTCAGTTAAACTGTTCTCTTAGCTGTGAGTTAAACAGGTTTGGACACTTGAATTATACTCCCAGAAACTACTCTACCACATGTTGTAGCTGACTGAGAAGACGGGAGTGTTTATGTTAGAAAGGTACAAAATACATCAATAGCTTTGTGGTGAGAGAAGTGAACAGAGGAAGAATGACCCGGAGAGAACTGAGAGGCCATTTGTTCCTTCAGTGATCTGGAACACTGTCTAGGACATTGCCTTCCAGGAGAATTCTACTCAAGCCTCAAACCCTGATTAAGCAGAACACAAGACAGTGGACTTCATATTCCTGGGAAAGTCAATTCCATACTTGCTCAACACTGGGGTATCCTGAATTCACGGGCTGAAAGACTTACAAAAATGAAATGAGCTATTATAAATGCAAGATAGTAACTGAGCAAAAGAAGATTTCAGAAACACTGACAGCCTAGAAGTCAAAAACTATACATTTCTGTATTTTACAAGAAGGCAATCTTCAAACACAGATCAGTAACACTTTGTACCACTCAGTGATTTCCATTTGTTCTGAATTGGGCCAGACCCCAAACCCTGGTGCAGTGTCCAAGACTGATGAGGGTAAAGGTTAGGATTAGATCAAGATGGCTTTGAGCTTGGTTTGCTACTAATCAAATCTGTACACAACAGTTCTTGGGAAAATGTGAACCAAAAATATAATTGAATTTAATGATTTAAAACAGAAAGACTTTCCTGCTTCATCTGTTTTCATAGAGACGTGTCTAAAGTTGTTTGGTCTTAAGAGGCTCAACTTTGGAGATGGCCAACATTAGCAACCTAGGGTCTACCTCATCTTGTCACAAACACCATTTATCCAGCCAATTTATTTTATTACCATGTTGAGCTTACAGCTGGCTTGTATATCATCTGCAACAGCATTTCACAGGAACTCCCACGGTAGGCATTTGGCAGTGGTTAGCACATTGCTGAGTATGCCTTCCCCAAGTCCCATATTAGAGCGTTTCGGTTTGAGACCTAGCTCCCTTCCAAATTCCAGTTTCCTATTAGTATGCACCCTGAGAGTTAGCAGATCAAACTAAAGTATTTGAATACCTGTCACCCACAAGTGAAATTCAAATGCAAGTTCTAGGCCTCTGGCATTGACCTGACCCAGCTCAAGCTGTTTTGAACACTTGGGGAGATTAAACAGCATTTAAGAGATCTCTGTTTCTCTTTAACATGTTCTCAATGGCGTGAGGACTTCCACTAGGCCCCACCTCCTAATAGAGAAATTACTAGGCCTTTGAGGAACATTCAACATCTAAACCATATCATCTCATCTGCCTAAAACTGAAAATTATGATATACTCAAAGAGTAATTTCCAAATTCAGGCTGCAGGAGTGCTAGCTCATAGAACCTGTGTGATTTTAAACTTTCAAACACTTACACGCCAGAGTCTCAAAATCAAAAGCAATGGAACTCTAGAAATGACTTGAAAAATAAATGGACCTCTTCTGGAAGACTAAAACCGAAAATATACCTCTAGCACAAAGAAATTTAACTAAAAAAAAGAAAAAAACAAAGAAGTAGCTTCCCAAAAGAAACAGCTTAAAATGTGTGGGAAAACGAAATGACATAGACTTCCAGACTAGTTCATAGAGAACTACATTTTTACACAACTGTCAAAATACTTACATTGGACACCAGTGTGATGTTAACTCATAGAATAAGATTTTTAAAAACTGGGGAGGGCTGACTGCATCTTAGCAAAGCTGACAGTAAGTAACAGTTCTATTTATTCCACGTTTTCTTTTTAATCTCTTCCTCTGAAAAATGACCACATCTATTATAACCTATTGATGTAGGTCTAAACCAGAAATCAATATCATTTTCTGTAAAGTAGCAACTAGTAAACATTTTCAGCTTTGTGGACCATAAAATCTTTGTCTCAACCCTGCCTTTCTAGCATGAAAGGAGTTGTAGATGATAATAAGTGGATAAATGGTGGCTGCGTACCAATTAAACTTTACAAAAAAGGGCTAACTTGATTTGGCAGCCATAGGCTCTGGCTTGTTGCCCACTTGTATAGACACCAAAATATTACGGTAGTGTTGATATTTCTTGGGGATGCTATTGTATAGATCAGTGCTTGACAGACTCGAGGATGCAGATGGGGTTACAAACAGAATAGCACTCATGTCTTATCTTTGTAGACTATTATTTTACAATGATCAATGGAAGAATTTGGATATTCTTTTGTTTCCTGGCCAATGCCACTTCCAGCATGTTTAGAAATACTATGTATCTTCCCATTCTCTAAATATACTACAAGAAGAAAATACATTAACAATGATTCTCATGTGGCTTTATGGAAGCATAGCTGAGGAAAAATTAATTTTTAAACATTTTTTTATTTGAGGAAGAGAGAGAGGTGCATTCCCAAATGTTCATTCTCTAAATGCCCCCAATTGCTGGAAGCTGGGACAAAAGGGACTCAAAACTAAATATCCATATAGGCAGCAAGACCCTAATCACTTGAGTCATCCCCCTTACCTCCCAAGTTCTACATTAGTAGGAAGCTGGAGTCAGGTCCCAAAACTGAGAATTGAACTCAGGCACTCCAATGAGGGATGTGGGATTTTAACAGCTGGATTAAATTCCAGCTCATGAATAGCAATTTCAATTAAAAAAAATGAGTCGTAAGATGCAAGCATTTTTTCCTGAGATAAGAGGCCACAGTGTATTAATAATTGCAAACAATAATTTTCCCAATAAATTAAACTATTATTTAGTGTACACTTGTGTTCACATTTATTTCACTTAAGGTAGCCAGAAGCACACAGAAAAGATGAAAACAGAAAGAAATAAAAATGCATTGTTTTGAGCCCTGCGCAGCAGCCTAATGACTAAAGTCCTTGCCTTGCACTCACCGGGATTCCATATGGGCACTGGTTCATGGTGTCCTGGAGGCCCCACTTCTCATCGAGCTCCCTGCTTGTGGCCTGGGAAAGCAGTCAGGACAGCCCAAAGCCTTGGGACCCTGCACCCATGTGGAAGACCCAGAAGAGGTTCTGGGTTCCTGGATTCAGACTGGCTCAGCTCGGGCCATTGCAGCCACTGAGGGTAGTGAGTCAGTGGACAGAAGATCTTCATCTCTGTCACTCCACCTTTCTGTATATCTGACTTTTCAATAAAAATAAATAAATCTTTTTAAAAATGCATTGTCTTCAGAGATCTACATAGTGGGAGATTCCCTAAGTGACCGGTGTAGCCACTAAGCAAAATGCAATATTTGCTGATGCACAGAATGGATTCAACTATTTCCCATATGTCATATATTTCAGCCATAATTTTATACACAGTTATTACTGCATAGCTGTTAAAGTTGACTTACTTTAATGCAGGAGGACTTAGTATTTCTCCTTATAAAGCCATCTATTTGAGACAGTGATTCCTTTAAAAAAATTATTCATTTTTATTTGAAAGGTAGATTTTACAGAGAGAGGAGAGATAGAGATAAGGCACTCCATCTGCTGTTTGACTCCCCAAATGGCCGGAGCCGAGCCGATCTGAAGCTGAGAGCCAGGATTTTCTTCCAGGCCTCCCACGTGGGTGCAGGGTCCCAAGGACATGGGCCATCCTCTGCTGCTTTCCCAGGCCATAAAAGCAGAAGGCTGGATGGGAAGTGGAGCAGCTGGCGCCCATATGGGTTGCCAGCACCAGAGGGTTGAGGATTAGGCAGTTACCATGCAGGCCCCTAGGCAGTGATTTTTAAAGAAACAACACATGGGAGAATGAAAAACTATCTGGAGAGCTTACATTATCAGAAGTATGACATTCTGCCCAAGCAGTCATCTGTCCTTCTCCCAGAAAATGCCTCAGTAAACCATTACGATAAAAATACAGTTTATCAGTGTGCTACAACAGAAAAACAGGTTTTAAAAACTACTAATCAAAGGTAGCCAGATAGACAAATAATGTGGTAAGACAGGATGCATGCTTGTATGTACTACAAGCAGCAACACATTAGTAACTTCATTATAAAATCAAGGTCCAATGAGCACGTTGGACTGCCAGTTTATTTACTCAAATACGAAGGGTCTTCAAAAATGTCATAGAACTTTGCATGGATTTAAATTTTTTTTTTGCATTAAATAAACTTTCAAGTCCGTTTACTTCAACTTTGGAAGTCCCTTCATAATATGAATTATTGCCAGAAAATTCTGGCAAATAGGCCTCATGAGCTTTTTAGCATTCTGGGAGGGCAACTGGACTGTGACAGAAACACGTATACTTTGAATCAACCCAGTACGCTCTGTTCAGTTAAACCACTTACCAGTCCTCCCCAGCTTGTTTTGATTTGTTCAGCCCAGTTCTCTGTTCTCAAGGTAACTAGCAAGAGAAATGAAACAATTTTGCAAAAAACAAAAACTGGTATAAGCTAGGAAGTGGGAAGTTTCCCCAAGTAAAGAAAGAATGACAGTGACATTCTAAGCGGTAAGGAAGAACATCATGCAATTACAGCAGGCAAAGCTCCACTCATCCCCAGGCCTGTCTGTCAGCCGTTTACCTTAAAGTGAAAAGTTTTTATTGATGATTTGGGATGAATCAGTCACTGACATTTAGTGGTACTGGTATTGCATATGAGGCGCTAGCACTTTCAACATGTGATTTCAAACTTATTAAATGTAAGCTTTCTAGCTCTTGGAATCAATGATCGCTCAATTGGAACATCTTTCCCATTTTAGTAAAAATCATGTTGAGGGGGTAGAGGATAGGAATTGTTGCTCTGCACTGCTTAGACATGTGCTCTCTCGGTCATTTTCAGCTGTATGAGTCTGCTACCTATATACCACCACATGTATCCATATGGTGGACATTATTCAGGGCTTTGGAGGAAGGTTAGGGAGAACCTTCTTCCTTCACTAGGCGTTCCGGAAGCAGGTGAGGAGCTGAGATGGACATGTGATCCAAGTTCAAGCATACCTGCACACGCACACATGCACAAATTTACACAGGGTTTGCCTTGCAACTGTGAGGTTGGAAGTGGGGGAACTCAGTACCTGCTAAGCTACTTTCCACCCCAAGTGCCTGCATATCTGAGGCTGAGTTTGAAGCCTCCAGCGTGTTTGGAGTTAATTTCCCTTACGTTGGACTCCGCCCCTCTCTCCCAAAGGTAAAGCAAGGTTTTCAGTCATCTCTGCAAAGAGCAGCTGGGATTCCCATCCCCGACTGACAGGCTGTGAGAAGTTGTCCGGAGAGAGGGGACCAGTCAGTCAGCCTTCAGCGTCAGAAGGTAAATAAGCAACTTGGACCAAATGCAATTCAAGCAGCTGGCTAAGAGACTGCTTTGCTTTCCCCTTGTTCAGCCTCCCTCTCCCCTTTCCTTTTGCCTGCTTCCTGCCCTTTCATCTCAGAGCTCAGAGCTGTTTTCTTCCCAAGGGTAGCCTGGTGCATTTTTACTTCCTCACGGTTGTTTGCACAGAGACTAAAAGGACCCAGGGCTGGATTTCCAGTGCATATTGACCAGATTTCAGGACCCAAGGGTTAAGTGCTAATTGGTTTCCCCAGGGGAGATGGTAACCTGAGGAGAGGAAGTGCAAGTCTCTGCAAGGGGCAGGGAATTTTGTTCTAGCTTGTCTATACAAGCAGAAATGTATCCACTTTGCCGATGTGATTGGTTGGGTTTTCAGAAGTCCCAAGACTGAAATGGGTTGAAGAGCATAAACTGAAATGCAAATATGGAAATCAATCAGACAGAGAAAGAAAATATTGCATTTATTCAGTAAATGAGTCCTTTCTATGTAACTAAGTATGATGATCTTCAGAAAAACTTAGAACAGTTTAACTATAAACCCATCCTTGCAAACAACCCTCAGCCAATTGGTTCTATTTGGTGTTGGGAAACTGAAAACAGAAAGAAGCCAAGGAGTGAGGAGAAATCACCTGTAGAAAGGCTGTGGGGAGTGACGGCAGGTGAATGATGTTCTCTCTTACATAACTTCGTCTCCTCTATTATTTATGAGAAAATAGGGTTTTCTCCAGTGAATGGGTGAGGCTTGAGATCTGCTCTGATGTTAGGTACACCACACATGTTGCTCCACTTGAACTTGATGCTCTGTCATTTCCATGTTATACATGAAACTGAGACTCCAAGATTTGAAGTGATTTTTTTCCCTCAAGTTCACATCACATTTAACGGGGTAGACCTCAGGTTCCTGTCAGATATGATTCTAATATTTGAACTCTTTTCCAGCAAAATAGTATTCCTCAATAATGTTTTCATCCAGAATCAAGTAAAACAATTTAAAAAATTTCTACACATGTGTGTTCGCAGAGTCTGGAAGGGGAAAGGGTCAGAATCTGCAATCTGAACCAAAGTGATTCTGATGAAGGTGACTAGATCCCCTATTTGGAAGGACACGTTTGATAGGTCATGCTGCTTCCCAACTCTTCTGAACTGATCGGAAAACCATTCAAAGCCCCTTATTGACACATGGACCAGATTCACTCCATGTAGGTAGCTGTGGTGGCATTTTATTTCCAGGTAAGGACAATGACTACAGGGCACAAGTGACAGGTCTGGGTCTATGAACTTAAAGGAATGTGGAAGAATGGCTTACCAGTTGGTTATAGCACTTCCAGTGTTTTGCTAAGGTATGTGGTATGACAATTTCTAATCCATTGAAGGTGTAAGACAGGACTGCTAGATGACCAATTAGTCATGGGAGGAGGTGGTGGAACCTGTCCAGGCAGTTGGAACTAGAGATTTCTAATTGGTAAGATATATGATGACAGATGAGGAGCTCAGTGTGGGTAGGAGTGAGAAATCCATGTGAAATTCAGGAAAATCTTTCAAGTTTCCATTTTTCCTACTGTGAACTCTGCAAAACGGTACATCTAATATAGATTTTTTTTCTTTTTTATTTTTAAATATGAGTTCTCTCTGGTCTCTTCATGGCAATTCTATTTAGCGTGGATTTTCTATATTTTTGACTGCTCAGTTAGTGCTCCCTCTTCAATTAGTGTCTGGCTTTTGTGCCTTTTAATGACTTACCTGCTTATGAAAATATCCAACTGAGTATGGAGAGATGCCAAGAAACTGATAGACTAAGCTAACACAGCCCAGTTTATTAGTCTTTCAATCTTAGGCTAAAAGAGGAGGGAATGAAAACAAAAGCATAGAAAGTGATTCAGCAAACCTGAAAGCTGAAAATTTGGCAAAAAAACAAACAAACAAACAAAAAAAACCAAAAAAAAAAACCCTTAGGTCACAAGTGAAGTTTCATTAGAGCTACTGAGATACAAATGGAAATGCGTAAGTAGATGATTTCAGACACAAAAAAATCCACAGGAACTCTCATCAGGGGAATACTCCAAAGAGGAGGAAGTTTCTGGTGGCAGAAAATAAGGAGAGAAATATTTGGAACATGACAAATTTCTTCTGATTTTCTATCTGAAACAGAAAGATCTAGAATGTTCAGTTTGCTTATATATTTAATTAGATACAAGGAATCATATTGGTCAAAGGCACTTCTGTGGATGAGACATCTATTTATTTGTGAAAAACCCATGAAAACTTCAAAATGTTCATGGAGAATAAAACTAAAAGGTAAGGTTTTGGGGTGCAAAAGCTTTTTAAATACCTGCATTTCCATAAACCTTTTGAAGAGCCCTCATACGCAAGATTTTAAGTGTTTTGCATTACAAATAAACTTATCTTTTAATTCGATTTGTCACGAGCTTTACAGAGTTTCCTGTGGGCCTGCTTTTCTTACTCATATCCTAGTAGGAAAACATCAATGTTGAGAAAGAGGTGTCTTTTAAAAAATTATTTAGGTATTTTTATTTTTAAAGATTTTTTAATCTGATAGGCCGACTTACAGAGAGGAGAGACAGAGACAACGAGAGTGAGAAAGTGAAAGAGGGAGAGATCTTGCATCTTTTGGTTCAGTTCCCAAATGGCCACGAGGGCTACAGACAAAATGATTCAATCTGAAGCTGGGAGACAGGAGCTTCTGGCTCTCCCACTTGAGTGCAAGGGCCCAAATACTTGAGCCATCCTCCGCTGCTTTCCCAGGCCATAGGCAGGGAGCTGTATGGAGTTGTAGAGCAGCCAGAACTAGAACGGCAGGAGCCAGCACTGCAGGTGGAGAATTAGGTTTTTAAGCCAGCATCCCATATGGGCACCCTTTCGTTAGGTGGTGCATTTTTTTTTCTCTAAAGTTAAACTTCAAGGTCAAATAGGAACAAAAGTATTTGCATGTCCTTTTCTGTGTGCACTGTGGAGGAGATGCAGTAGAAGGAGGAACTGGTTTGGTTTTCTACTCCAAGGCAGGAGTTAAGGGCAGAGTTAGTCTCTTTGATACTATTAGTGTCCACAGAGGAATCGGTACTGAGAAAGTGGAAAAGTGAGAACAAATGATTACAAGCTTGGAGAATAGCTACAACAGGGAGAGAGAGGGCTCAGTTTGGGAATAGAAACACAAAGGTGACCCAAGAGCTGTCTGAATTGATGAAGAACTCTTATCCGGAGGATGGTCAGCTGTTCTTCGTTCCCTATAAAGACCCAACAAAAGGAACTGGCTTCAGGTTGCAGAAGAAAAGATTTATAAAGGCCCATAACAAATGATTTATTGACAGTGAGAGTTGTTAAGCTACTGAGGAAAACTGTGTTCTTCCCTTTTCTCTAGGGTCCTGTAAAAGTAGTAGAGATAACTACCTGACATACAGGGCTTAGGTGAGTTTCCTGTGTCAGAAAGGTTGAGGGGACTTCTACCCAAGAGGCTGTGCTAGAATGCAACACATCTCTAAAGATTAACGGACGTCAAACTGTAGGAAGCACAGTCACTGGATCTCATTCTCAACCACACTAGTTATCACAACTTTCTGGCAACACTGTGCTTCATACAGCCACTTTCAGAAACAGGCACACAATCCCATTCAGCAGACAGAGAAACTGAATAATGAGAGACAACATAGCATTTAAACAAAATAGAGATTCTACTACAGTCATATTAATGCCTGGCTGCTATATCATTCAGCAGGGCTGCCAGAGTCAATTCTTGGTTCTTAAATCCTGAGTGGATGTGTGGCTAGACATTTCAGGAGAGACAGTGAATGCTATTGCAATACATGAAACATGCAGAAGAAACCAAGATAGAACGCACTACAGCATTGTTTGTGGTTTTTATTGGCGTGAATCCAAAGTGAGTTAGCCAGTTTCTGGAAACAAACTGAGATTGCTTTGGAGGACTACCATAAAGGAGATCACTCCATTTCAGGAGATGCAACCAAATGCATTTGCTAGAATGCTCTTTGCTGTCTAGCACATTTAACATGCACTGCTGTGCACACTAGACTCCATACACCCCTATGCCTCCCTATCCAAGAGTGGAAAAAACTAAACTAAGACTCCTGTAGTCAGAAAATATGGAGCAAGTTAAACTGCAAGATCTCTTCCTTGACTGTATAACATCAAGTCTATGATTCAGGAAGCTGGATATTCAACGTGTATGGGCTTTGTCTTGCAATGTGTAGTTCCATGATCATTTTCAATTTGATATTACAAAGGACCTTCAAAAGATTCATGGAAAATGAGCATGATGAAAAAGTTATGCATTAGTCTCACAATTTTTTGTATCAAAATAAGTTTTTCAGTCATTTTTTCCCATGAACTTTTTGACATCTTCTATTGAGTCCCAGAGGGAGAACAAGACATAATTATCTGTGGCAGTGATTCTCAACCTGCTAGTCAAAATGATTGGCTCTCAGTATCTCTAGTTCTAAAGAGGATGAACACCTCATCCACGGTTGTTTGGGATTGTTCTGGTTTCATCATCTAGTTTTCCACACCCCAGGAAACCCCTGAGCCCCAAGCAAACTGACAGAGTTGGCCACCGTTTTCCTAAATGAAAGCAAGGCAATGCATTTCCACTAAGGTTGAAAGTACTTAACCTCAACTCTGAAGGGTGAGTTTTCTTAAAGCAAAACATTCCAACTGAATTTTGAGATTTTGTCTTCCTCAATCTTGGTTTCAGAATGCCACTTTGGAAATGAGATCATGGCAGCAACGTTTTGCAGTATTGTAGGAAGAGCTATATTTATCCAAGTTGAAGACAACTTTCTAGCAAAACCTCTCCCCTTATTTCTACTACAGACTGGGTACTACTCCCTGGTATGGGTTCTGTGTTCCTCCCTATTGGCTGTTATACTGAGATTTTAGATCTTAGGGTTATGATGTCCCTGAGGGACATGCAAACTTAGTTGTGTGAACTTGAAACAGTTAACACTCTTAATTTTACTAGTTTATACCCTATATCTGCGGATACTGACCTTCCTCATATCTCCCCTACATCCCCCTGGTTGGAGTTCTTTCTTCATTCTGGAACATTTGTTTTGAAATTCTGAGTGGGAAAGCAGGGAGGCCTTCTATTATAATAGTGTCAGGACAGGCTAATATTGTGGGATAGGCTACAGATAAAGGAGAGGGAAAATATGGTTTCGCCCTTTAGTTCCTTTGGCTTCCTGATTCTCACTTTTTGCATTTGCAAATGGAGGTTAATACCTTTGTTACTACCCTAAGGACATTTCTGGGCAGAGTTCAAGAAATGATAGATTGTGAAGGAATTGTGATGATGCAGCCGGCAGCTGTTTATCAGCTTGTTTCCTCTCCTCCCTTGGCCTGGGCTTCTTCATCAGGAAATGAGTCCAGCACAGAGGGCTCTTTTGGTAATCTTACCAACACTCACATAACAAGCAAAGGTATTACCTCATTGTGGCCAAGCATACCTGCTTTCTAACAGCCATCACTCAAAACTCATTCCATCTCCCCTCCTCCCCCCTTCAGTCCCTCATCACATTTTTCTCTCATTTTCCCCACTCTCAGGCACAAAGCCTCAATCCCAGGGGCCCAGCTCAGGGCACTTTCTTCCCAAACCCTAACATTCCAAAGTAAGCACCTGCAATTTACAGTCTCCACTCCCTTCCTGCCCAAAGCACAAAGCACAAAAATACATATGGACCCAGAGTGGGGAATTGTGGTGGAGTGAAAAAAGAGCATTATACTAAGAATCAAATAACTGTGCTCTGGTCTGGCCATTGTATCTCACTAGCCTTACTCTTGGGTAAATCATTTCCTCTTCATATTCCCATCTGTGAAGTGATGGGTGGGGGGAGTGGGGGCTGTTAGCATTGTGTGGTAGAAGAGTACTGCTTTAGGAAGCTGCAGATCGGGTTTCTGGCCCCAGTGTTGCTGCTTGCTTGCTAACTTAGAACTCGGGGGAAATCACTGCCACTTTTACTGAAGCGAACTGCCATTTGTAAAAGAAGTAGGCTGAATTAGATGATTCATTAAGGTTCCTTCCAGTCTGGAAATTGGATGATTCTATGAAAAACAGTTTCATCGAAAAAGAAAAAAAAAGCATAGATTGCAGTGCCTAATCTGTGCCAGGCATGATTTGATGATAACTGTGAAGTCGTTGGGATGCTGAGACCCTGAATATGTCTGGAGCTTGCCTACTGTCAGTGTCCCAAATTGGCAATATGGAGACCCCAAATAACCAGTTACTGCATCCCTCCCTGAAGCCACCACCTATAACATAAATGATGGCGATGAATCATGGAGAAGTTTCCAAAATGTACTCCACCATCTGTCTGCTGGAGATATTCACAGTTCTGTCATCAAGCTGCAGTGTGGTCTCTAGCTGCCTGAATGGAGAAGCACGCCAGAAAGCAATGGCAGATTAATGGAGTCAGGAGGGAAGTGGTTGATTGATTTTTGACAGAAGGGTCTGTGAAAGCCATTTATGAGCTGGGCCGAAGAGACTAGGTCTGGAAAGACTTTCAGTGCTTGGAGATTATTTTTTGAAAAGGAACTTTGACAAGTCTTTACAGCTGTATGTTCCTGCTGCAAGGCACCAAGTCCCTGATCCTGATGTATTTCAGAGAGATGAAAAGCTTTTTTGACTGGATTCTGCAAAGGCCATGGCCATTTTTCTTAGCAGCTAATCTAGAGTTAACTCCCAATAGTTGGAAAGTTGCCTTCCAGTTTGATGGTGGAAAAAATAAATGAACCGAGCTCTCTCAATAATAGTTATAGGGTATGATAGAACCGGGCTGCCCATCTTTCATCCCACCCATTTCAATCTGGCTGCTATGTTCCAGCGTAAAGCTTGCATGAGCACATATTCTGCCTAAGTCAAATGGGAACATCATGTAACTCCATGGAATGTTCTGTTCTTCTTTGACTCTTTAAAAAAGAGGTCTTCAAAAGGTTCACAGAAAGTATGTTTTATGAGGAGAAAAACAACCTGTGCATAGATTTTAAATTGATTGCATCAAAATAAAATTTTAATTCCATTTTTTTCTATGAATATTTTGGAAGTTCTCTCATAGTTACTGGCAGGCCTGTGAACTTTCTTCCTTCATTCTTCACTCTCTGGAAACAATTTTATTCATGACCCGCTGACACATCACCTGCTTCCTGGCCTGCAGGCAGGCAAGGTCATTCAGCTGGCAGCATGAGGGCCATTGCACCCTTGTTCTCTCCCTTTCTGCTACATGTTCTGTTGTTGTATGTCAAGAGTTACAGTATGTTTGATCAGGCTGCATCTGCATTATTGTAACAGTAAGTAATTCAGTTCTGTGGTTCTTTCCTTGCAGCCTAGATACCACAAAACTCTGAATCAGGCAGAAGGAAGGGAATATGGGGAAAATACTGGAAAGCAGAGTTCCTCAGGGATCCAAATAATCTTCTCTGGAAGCAAGAACGAGCTGGCACATCAGTGAATCCCAGGATTGGCCAATGAGGAGGGAATAGACTGGTGGAGCCTACATGGTAACTTTCTGCATTTGGTGCCGTGACCCCATTTGGATCCCCATTCCTGCAGAGAAAGCTGAGAACATGAGGAGCAGCCTGACCCTGGTGGGGACCCTCTGGGCCTTCCTGTCTCTTGTGACTGCTGTGGCCAGTTCTACCAGTTACTTCCTGCCTTACTGGCTCTTTGGCTCTCAGCTGGGGAAGCAAGTGTCTTTCAGCACATTCCGGAGATGCAACTACCCTGTGCGGGGAGAAGGACACAGTCTGATCATGGTGGAAGAGTGTGGGCGTTATGCCAGCTTCAGTGCCATCCCAAGCCTGGCCTGGCAGATGTGCACAGTGGTAACAGGTGCCGGCTGTGCTCTGCTACTCCTGGTGGCACTGGCTGCTGTCCTGGGTTGCTGCATGGAGGAACTCATCTCCAGAATGATGGGTCGTTGCATGGGAGCAGCACAGTTTGTGGGAGGTAAGACTGTGTCTTTGAGACTGGGTAGGCTTGAGGAATTTGAGGTACAGAGAAGGCAGAGTGTGTCTTTGTGGAGAAATCATTTTCACCTTCTCTAGTTTGTCTACCTCTAAAGCTATGCATGGTGACCCCTTTGTAATAGGTAGTGTAGGACTTCCCCATCTGCATTACTGTTTTATTTATGGCAATTTGGAAAGTAAGTAGAGTTTGTATCTCCGCCTTTTAAGGTTTATTTGTGTTGTAAAGTCATATTTACACAAGGAGTGACAGAGAGGGAAACATCTTCCATCCATTGGTTTACTCCCCAAATGGCTACAACTGCTGAAGCTAAGCCAATCTGAAGTGAAGAGTTTCTTCTAGGTCCCTTATGTGGGTGCAGGGACCCAAGGATTTGGGCCACTCTCTACTGCCTTCCCAGGCCATAAGCATAGAACTGGATCAGGAGTAGAGCGGCTGGGACACAAACTGAAACCCATATGGAATGCTGGTGCTTGAAGATAGAGGATTAGCCTGTTGAGCCACAGCACCAGCACCAGCCCCTAGAGTTGATAGCTGTTGCTTAGCCTCTATTTTCATCATCTTTCTCTGACTTCAGGATTTTCACTTAATCATATTCTTCAGATCTGCATTTCCAGGGAGAGCAACACATACCATCATATTGCTGCCCCAATTTAAGAGTTCTGGTTTCTGTTGGTTATCTCAGAGAACAGCAATCTTCTAAACACATGCACACATGTACTGACTGCTCACAGTCCTCACCAACTAAATACATCTCTAACAATGAAATGCTATATATCAGACAGAATGTTGGGGACAGCTTGTTTGGGTTACACTTAAGGCTAGCCCTACTTGGCCTGATTTCTGAAGGCCCTAATCCAATTTACCTGTCACTTCCTCCATTTAAGTTTCCCCTAACTTTATTGAAGAGATACTAGGATGTTGGCAGTGTTATGGAGCGGCAAGAAATGAACCAAAGGCAAAAACGACAAACTCAGAAAGGCAATGGGAGTTTATTTTGAAGTGGGAAGTTAAAAAAAAAAACCAAATTGAGACAGAGGGGAAAATATGTGTATGAATGTTTCAGCTCTTTTGTATACCTGGATGGGGCAGTCAGAAAAAGTACAGGTAGAACCCATTGCTGAAAATGGTTGTTACTGGTCAGTTTTAGAATCATTATTCATTATACAATTTGCTATCACTGTTATCTCCATTCACGGCACAGTGTGGGCGACTAGAGCCGAGGAACTTGGATTCCACTTCTTGTTCTTTCACTGAGTTGCTTTGTGGCAATGTGATTTCTCCATGCTTCATTTCCCTTGGATTTGTCCCCTGGCAATGTAGCCCAAATCTGATTTTTCTTTGCAACTACTTCATCAAGGAGGTCTTGGGGTGAGACGTCAGTGATGAGCGTAGGTAGCACTTCTCAGTGGGGGCTGATTTTCAGTCTCTCCCCCAGAGGACACTTGGCAATGTCTGGAGACATTTTCGGTTATTACTGGTTACGGAGAGTGCTACTGACATCCAGTGGGTATAGGCAAGTAATGCTACTAAACATCCTACAATGCACCTGACTCCAGCAAGGATGTCCAAAATATCAGTAGTGGCATGTTGGAGAAATCCTGCGCTAAGGTGCCATGGTTTCTCAGATTGCTCATTAAAATTACCAGATTCTTTTGGTTGTGCCAGTTAAAGTGATGCTTTCTAGTTTTTCTTCACACAGTAAAATTTTAAAATCTGAGTTACCATCATAGCTTCCCTCATCTCTGAATTTTCCTACTCTTTAGCAATGGATAGCTCTTTGATCACATTGAAAAGTAAAATTAGGTAACTTCTTATTTCCATTTTAGAAACATGGGACCAAATTCAATGATTCTATCTCCCTCATGGAGCTGTGTGGCAATCACCAGTCAGTCTTAGGCTAACTTTTCACCTGCATCTGTGAGTATGCTATAGTAAATTCAGCACTCCTACAGGCACATCATTGCACAAAATGACATGTGACTGGCAGGAGATAGGATCCCCAGAGCTCAGCGCAGTGCCTGCACAGAGCAAGTGCTCAGTAAGCGTAGAAAGTGAATGCATGATTAGGGTAATATCTCGTATAAGCTGGGATAAGTTGGAGAGATAAGACCTAGGTTAGTTTACATGCTTACCTTTTATTTTCAGACTTCAATGCCAGACCTATTTGCATCCTGAGTTCTCTTCTCTTCTCATAAGAGAATGAAAACTTAACCTCATTTGCGTTTCTGAGTTCTCAGCGCAAAATGAAGGAGGTTAACTGGCAGAAATCAGGTCTGTAGCAACAGTCTCCATCAGACTCCACGCCTCAACAGTGACCTTCAATACTGCCTAACATCACCCCTGGGGCTTTACTGACATTGACAAAAGTCTCTTCGTTTCCATGTGATGCTCTTTAGGTGGCATCATCTCCTAAGGCACGGTACTTAAAGAAAATCATTGAGAAGGGATGTAGAAAGATATTTGGAGATTTGAACACTGATAGAGTGAGTGAAACAGAAGTGTCACTGAGTGGTTAGTGTCATAAAAAGGATGTCAAACTACAATATCATTTTTGTATCATGTAATTCTGCCAATGTGTTTTGGTTATAGGACCACAGTTACAGCATTCATGTTTACTCAGGAGTCTTTAAAGTTCAAGAACATGCAAATAGCTCAGGAAACTCAGCAACAGCTAACCAATCCTGTAAAGAAAAGGGGATGGTGCTATGGTACAGTGAGCTAAGCTACCACCAGTTATGCTGGCATCCCATATCAGAGCACCTCGTTGAGCACTGGTTGCTCTGCTTTCAATCCAGTGCCCTGCTAACGCTCCTGGGAAAGCATCTGAGGATGTTTCGAGTTCCTGGGCCCTTGCCAGCCATGCAGAAGGCCTGGATGAATTTCATGGCTCCTAGTTTTGTCCTGGACTAACCAAGGTCATTGTTGCCATTTGAGTGCACCACTGGATGGAAGGTCTCTCTCTCTCTCTCTCTCTCCCTCTCTCCTTCTCTCGCTCTCTTTCCCCCTTTAAAATAAATAAATAAATCTAAAAGAAATTATGAAAGGATGTGAACAGATATTTTTAAGGAATAAATACAAATGACTAATAGATGCATGAAAAATATGTTCAGGGTCACTAACTCTAACAGAAATGCAAATAAAACCATAATGAGATATTATCTCACCCCAGTTATATAATGGATATTATCCAAAAATCAAAAAATAACAAATGCTAACAAGGATCCAGAGGAAAGGGTACTCTTATACACTGTTGATGAAAATGCAAATTAGTATAGCGATTATAGAAAATGGTATGGAGATTCCTTAAAAACACACACACACACACACACACACACACACACACACACACACACCCAAAGGATAAATGTTCTACTTCTGGGAATATATCCAAAGGAAGTGAAGTCAGCATATAATAGAGTTACCTGTACTCACATGTTTTTAGCAACTCAATTTACAATGGCAGAGATACAGAATCAACCCAGATATCCATCAAGTGATTCCTGGGAAGAAAATGTGGTGTTAAACCTGATGGAATAGCATTCGGCTATAAAATAAGAATGAAATCTTGACATTTGCAACAAAATGGATTGAAGTAGATATCATTATGCTAAATGAAATAAGCCAGATATGAAAAGATAAATATCATGCTTTGACTTACATGTGGAAGTTAATATGTAAAGAGTATAAAAATTGTGTGGATGTCACATTATTTGATATATAGATAGTCATAAATATTTTCCTCATGGATTTATGTCATCTACCTGACAGTACGCCTCCCTTCCCCCTCACTTCATGATAATTGTGAATCCCACATTTTTATAATGTTAGTATATCTGTTCTTAAGGAAAAACTAGCGTATATGTGTATGTATATGGTATATACATTTGCAATGAATGGGAAAATGTTAAAACACTTAAACCTTAAATCTTTAAAATGTTTCTAGAAGCACAAAGGAAAAAAAAAGAAATATTACACTGCACCCATAAATATGTACAGTTACTGCTAATAAAATATTTTAATAAAAATAGAATTCAAGAATAAAGAGCCTTTGGACAGCAATCATAGAAAAGTTCCAGACCCAGGGTGTGCTACCATGTTTATCCTTGGGCAAGAGAAACACACTGGGAGAGATGGCTGGGCCATGCAAGTTTCTCCGCTGTGACAGCACACAACCAAGAGCCTCACATTTCTCCTTCTTAGAGACTGTTGGCTGCCAAGGTTATATCAGCTCTAAAGGAAGGGTGAAGATTTCTTGCAAACACCACATTTCCTAGGATTCCCCTTGGCAATGCTCATAACCAACGGATGCTTGGAGATCTTGGGGCTGATCCTCAGAGATAGGCTTTGCCAGTGGCAGAGAGCCAAGCCTGGATATTTCAACTCCTTGGATGAAAGATGCAAGACAAAGAGCTGTGGGGGTTAAGTATAAGCCTGTTGTTCAGCTGAGGGGAATTGATTATACTGCTCCAGGCCTGGCTGCTTCTCAGCAGCCAGTGCATTAAGCGAAATACATCAGGGGAGGAGCCAATTTGTTTCAGGTCTGGATTATTTCTGCCAGACCCCAAACCACTGAAGAGATGGAGTATCCATTAAGAACCACCTCCTCCCCCGGCCTGACGCTTGTTTGCCGGTCTGGCGGCTGCCCGCAGAGATGAGTGGAGGGAAGTGGGAGAGACAGGAAGAAATAAAGAGCTGTTGGCCTGAGTCATACTCAGCAAGGTGACCTGATGGGACTCTCGGGGCCCATTTGCTCCACCTGCAGCTGATCCAACTGGACAAGCCTCGGGTCTAGGGAGCCTTCCACTGGGACCTAGTGCCCTGCTCCAACCGGTGAGGAAACATCTGGTCAGGAGATTATTTCAACCCTGGGGATGCTGAGGTTTCCAAACAGCTGGCCCCTGGGCCCTGAGAACATGGCCATTATTTACGTTCCCTTGTGTATACATGTGCAAGATACTTGTGAATAATCCCCATCTTCAGTGAGAGTTAAACAAAGAAGAAATAGGTGAGAAGTAAATATAAGGAACTTTTTGGCAGGGGAAAAAAATGTAAGATCCTGGATCAGGTTACTCCAGGGAGGCCAAGAATCATTCTAGAGCAGCAAATGTATCAAAATCACCCTCAGTGTTTAAAACAAGGTGAACATCCCACCCCCCCCCCCCGCCCATGCCCCAATTGCCTTTTGTATTTTTGCATGAGCAGCCACAGGTAGAAAGCAGCCCTTTTGTTTTGTTTTTATATCACCAGTGGCTCTGATACACATGCTATGTTCGTGTTCCCCAACCCAAAAGGGCGCCACCACTTTGGACATTTGTTTTCCCCCAGAGGTTGAATTCAACACACCCAGACATGAAAGGCCCAAGTGCCTTCCATGTAAGCTGCTGGTACAACTATGGTTGCCACTGGAGACAGATTGCTAAGTACTTGGTTCAAAGACAAAACCATTATCTTTCCGTACATAAATGCAGTGTCTTATAAGTAAATCGCAGCAATTGACATACCCATCACTTTAAACGTTTATCATTTCTTTGTGGTAAGAACATGAAAAATCCAGCTATTTTCAAATAGACAATACATTATTGTTAAGTACAGTCATCTCACTCTGTGAGACTACACCAGAAAACTTACTCCCTTTGTTTAACTGTAACTTTGTATGTGTTAATTATGTGTTGATTAAAACAACCACATGCATCTCCTGGAAAGTCCTCCAAAGTTTTACCAGAAATCATGTCATGTTTCCTTACCAGGCTGAGTAATGATTATAAAAAATAGCATTTAGGAGATGGCATTGTGGCATAGTGGATTAAGCCACCACCTGCAATGCTGGCATCCCAAATCAGAGTGCCAGTTTGAGTCCTAGTTGTTTCAATTCCAACCCAGCTCACTGCTAATGTGTCTGATAAAGCAGTGGAGCATGGCCCAGGTACTTGGCCACTACCACACAGGCTGGACACCCAGATGGAGCCCTGGTCTGTTACAGCCATTTGAGGAATGACAAACAGATGGGAAAAGATTTTTCTCCTTCCTAAACAAACAAACAAAATTTTAAATAAAATCTCCCTAAAAAATTAAAATGGCCTTTAAGGAAATTAACCTCCTAACAAAGATTCAGGGAGCAAACTAGTATGGCTGAGGGGTTTCTGGCTTCTGACTCCTAAAAGACCTTTATAACTTGCTCTTTTTTGATTTTCTTTTATAAGAAACAACAACATAATATAATGTTTTCCAGAATGATCCACAGCCCATTAACAAAAGAATTGCCTGGGTGCTGTTAACACAGAATCCCCAAAGCTAAGGAGTCTGACCTGAGGCCTGCTAATCTGCACTTCACATAGCTGCACAGGCTGACTTATTTTTGAAAATGTATTATGGAATCCTTCCGTTGTATGCACCATGCATGCAGCTTAACAACAGAATGTTACCAATTCCGCTGAATCCCTCTGCAGATGCTGATTACACTCCCTTATCCCCACTGCAAAGGGAACTGCTGCCTTGAATTTGTTATTAGCATTTCCCAGCACAAAACTAGTACATATCAGACTTTGAGAAACTGTTTTCACTTTTCTTCACAATGGTTTTCTTTCTGGAATTCCCTTTTCTTCCTTTTCTGTTTGGAAATATCTATCCATATTTCAAAGGCCAGTCCGAGTGCAGTCTCTTTCTTGAGCCTCCATCAACCTACTTTTGACATCTGCTATAGATGCAAACTATCCCCTAATTCTGAGAAAATGTGTGGACAAATGAACGGGGTATGTGAGTTCCTTAGGAAAGGAAAGCTGAAATATTGTTGGATAGGCTTACAGATTTTTCTGCTGAGATATGTTTGAGTTGAAGTTGCTGTAAGAACAATCAACTAAAGAAATTAATAGCAATTTATCCCAGACTAGGCTACTGCTCATTGAAATAAATTCAAATAAACTAAATAAATATTTTGCAAAGGAGGCTTGCAGCCATGTAAAGACAGGGAACTTGCAGATGGGAGTAGGGTATGCAACAAGATGTCTTCTCGTTCAGCAGGTGCATTTGTGAATGGGGGATGGCAAGCAGGTTGATAATAGCCCTGAGTGGGTGATTGCCTACACATATCACTTGGGTACCTACTGAACTGAATATGTGTGGTTGGGAGAATGTCAGAGAGCTGTTGGTATAGAGGGAAATAGTAATAGGGAGCATAGGAAGGCAGCTGTGGCAAGGGCTTTAAGTTCTTTCTGAAATTTTAACACCACAGAATTAGTTTTGATGTTGAAGTTGCTACAAGGGCTAAAACTGAGTAGCATCAGATCTCTGCTTGGTTAACACAGCAAATTAAAGCCATATCAAACAGGGTAGGAGAGAACATTTGGCACTTTTTTTTGCATTGGGATTATTATAGAGGGAGTCAGTTGAGGATGGGAAACAAAATGGCAGCCCATTGGGCATTTGCACATTGCAGCAGAGGATTAAGAGTTTTCTGTCCCTACTTGGAGGCAGGTGAGACTAGCAAAGCACTCTCCTGATCATGTACAGTTGATGAAGACTTCCCCAAGGGGCATATGTGGGTGGAGGTCAGTAAACCTAGGAGTTAGCAGTGGCACACGACAGAACCATGAACCAGGGTATGGCTGACATGAGAGCACTTTGAAGAGCTTACGGAAAAGTGAAATTAGCAGAGGCTTGGGGTGGGTATGCGGTATGTTAGATCCAGCAGCTGTTTGGGATGCTTCTTACTAATGCAAACCCCAGGAGACAGCAGAAGATGGCTCAAGTTCTTTAGCCCCTGCCACTCACCTGGGAGATCTAGGTGGCATTTCCTAGCTCCTGACATTAACCTGAGATTGGCTGCTGTATACATTTTGGGTGTGAACCAGTAGATAAAAAAAAAAAAAACTCTTTCCTTCTCTCCCCCTCCCTCTCTTTCTTTATACCTCCAATATTCAAATAAATAAATAAATAAGTCTTAAGCATATTTCTGGGCTGTATTTATCACATCAAATACCTGTAGCTGAAACTCCAAAATCCACACTTTTATTAAGCCCCTATTCTTCCAGAAGGTGACAGGATCTGACCTTAAGACATGATTTCTCTGTTGTTATTTGAAGTATATTTTCACAAACCCAGACTGATGAGAACAATTGATGGGAACAAACATAATTGAGGATAAATTGCTTATGTCTTCATTTTTTTAATGTGTTCCCAAGGGCATATTTCTCAGGCTATGATCAAGCGTAATGGAATTACAATACAAACATCTCTGTGAAGTATGTTTACAGGCTAATATGCTCACCTGTCTCATAGCAGGGCTGGGCGAGAGAAGCAGAACCCATGACACCTCCCAAAGCTTCCTGGTCTCTGGCCAGGTGCCCCTGCAAAGTTGCAAGATAACAGCTCTAACCAGGGAGCTTTTGAGTCAAACTCTATGCACCTGCTGACTTTCTAAATATCCACTCCCCCTCTCCCCCGCAAAGAGATAAAGAAGAAACTGACATGGAGAATCTAGCTGCAACCTGAGAGGGGAGGTGTAAGTAGAGGTAGCACAGCTTAATATTAGTAAATCTTTATTGGAGGGAGCATGTTCTGTATGATCCAGCACCCTTAGGTTTCCCTTTTGAAGATCAAGTGTCTGAGGCACCGAGAAATTAAGTAACCTACCTAAAGTCACACAGCCTCCAGGCCTCGGTTGGAATTTGAACTTGGGTCTAGACTGACAGCAGCACCAGTCATCTCCATCCATTATGTATGTGCCGTCTCTTCCAGATCTAATACTTGAAAAATTCCAAGTGCCTGTTAGAAAGATTGTTGCCATTGAATAATCCTCCCTGGACACTTGGATCTCGAATGACACAGAATCTAAGGGTCAGTGATTTGTCTGATCAGTGAGAAAGAGTCCAGTGGTTGACTATGTGACCTTGGGCAAATCACTTTTTTTTTAAAAAGATTTATTTTTATTATTATTTTTTTATTGGAAAGGCGGATATACAGAGAGGAGAGACAGAGAGGAAGATCTTCCGTCCGATGATTCACTCCCCAAGTGAGCGCAACGGGCCGATGCTATGCCCATCCGAAGCCAGGAGCCTCTTCTGGGTCTCCCACGCGGGTGCAGGTTTCCAAAGCTTTGGGCCGTCCTCGACTGCTCTCCCGGGCCACAGGCAGGGAGCTGGATGGGAAGAGGGGCCGCCAGGATTAGAACCGGCGCCCATATGGGATCCCGGGCGTGCAAGGCAAGGACCTTAACCACTTGCGCCACCGCGCCGGCCCGGCAAATCACTTTTGCTCCTGGATTTCAGCATCCAATTCTGTAACAGAGAAGGGTCAGAATATGTAATCTCCAAAGGCCTTTCCTCCCTAAGGCTCTGTGACTGTATCAGGTGTCTAGGATGATCTCGTAAGCCTGCCAAGGAAGTCCTTTCAGAAACCTTTCTTCTTGGGCTGTGTGGGCAAACGATGTTCTCTGTTTCTGTGGGCATAGTGTGTTCTGAAGCAGACATGTTTATCGAGTTCTTCTTTTTGTTCTAGCTACCAAACATATGGAGCAGAAGACACAGATAGCCCTTGCTTTCCAACAACACAGCCTCTAGTGGCAGGAGCAGATGGCAAACTGTTGTAAAGATAGCTATATGACAGACCATTTGAGTCACACTGCGAGTACAGGCTGCCCTGGGAACAGATAGGAGTAACATTACTTAGCCTGCTGATTGGCCAAGGCAAGGAAAGTCTTCCTGACTTGAGTTCCTCTGCACAGCGAAGTCTAGAAACGGGGGATTGAAAACAGAGGGGAAAGTTTTTCTCTGCTGTGCCATGAAAATCACTTGGCCAGCACTGGCTCCAGCTGGAGAGGTCAGAGTTCACACAGGTCAAAGGGAAGCTTATGTAATAATGGTTGGAATGTAATGCTGGTGTGCTTTTTATAAATGTGTGCTCTTTTCTTCCTCATCTGTGGGGTTAAAATCTGTTTTCATGAACTCTTCGTTCAAAGGGTAAATAGTGGCCACAGAAGAAGGCTGTTTCATTTCATTTTGTCCTGAATTATTAAGCATCCTCTGTGCTAACTTGTCATATCACAGGATTCCAGCTTGGGAAGAAAATACGAGCACATATTGTTCTATGGCCACCACATAAATTCCACAGTCTAGAAAGGTCTTTGAACAATTTCATTTCCATTAAGATCATGAGACAGATAAGAATGCCTTTGAATGTTAAGCATTCCACTGAAGGGAATTTCTAGCCTTAATTGGTCACTCTTTTAGTTTCTAAAAACCTTTTTCTATTCTCCTATTTAAACCCTTCTTTCTATTAGTGCCCTTCTCTTGTCCTGTGGCCTCACTGACTATTGAGAAAAGCAGGGATGCCATGTGTCAGACAAGCCTAAAGACTCCTTTGAGACCTTCCTATATGATTCATCTGGAGGCAAAGTGGCCTTATTAACTTCTAAGAGTCTGCATGGACTCTTCCTTGACGAGAAATGAGAAGTGAAGGGAAAGCCTGCAGTCTTGGGGCAGCCTGCCTGTCCAGTTTAGCCCTAGAGCTGCAGACTATAAACATGCCATTCACTCGTTGCTGACCAAGCACCTGCTCTGTGCCAATTCTTGATCAGTTTCTTTAGCCACATCCCGTAACCTTTGGCGTGGCACCCCGGTATCCATAGTGTTTTGGTAGATTTCTTTTGCTTTCAAATAGCAGATTCTCAAAAGGGAGTTTATTATAATATAAAGAAAATGGGCTTGGGAAGTCATCTGGAAGGACTGGCTCCTCATCCTTAGCTCTTTCAGGGAAAGTGTGGGGGTTTCGTCATAACATGTCTGAGTCCCATGCTCCTCTTTCTTCTCTCCCTCTATCAATCCGCTTGTACAGCCTTCTGAGAATTGTTATCCACTCATTAAATTCATTTCAAACATTTCTGTTTATTTGCTTTCCTTCTGTTTATTTGAAAGCTATAAAGACAGAGAAAGAAAGATTGTGTGTGTGTGTGTGTGTGTGTGTGTGAAAGAGAGAGAGAGAGAGAGAGAGAGAGAGAGAGAGAGAGAGAATGTGTGTATATGTGTGAGAGAGATTTCATCTCTGTCTTCACTCCCCAAATACTTGCAACAGCCAGGACTTGATCAGGCTGAACCCAGAAGCTAGGAACTCCATCTGGCTCTCTCACATGAGTGGAGCAGGGACCAAACAACTTGAGTCATCATTTGCTGCCACCTAGGGTCTGTGTTAGCAAGAAGCTGACGTTGAGAGTGGTTCCAGGTCTTGAATGCAAGAGCTCTGACGTGGGATAGAAGTGTCCCAAGCAATGTCTTAGCCATTAATTACACAGAGTGCCCACTCTGACTAGCAATTTCAAATTGAATTTAATTTCAGCTTGACACAGAATTGACTCTACCTGTCTGTGTTTTGTTGTAACTGTATTGCTAACTAGCTCAGTATCTTTATGGTTTCTTTTTTTAGTCTTATTTAATTTATAAGACAGAGGGAAGGTGAGAGAAAAATGATAGATAGAAGGCTGATGATTATAGATAGATGACAGGTAGATGATTGATAGGGAGACATATGATAGATGATAGAAATCTTCCATTCACTGGTTGCTTCCTCAAATGGCTGCAATGACAGGGATAGGTTTAGGCTTCTAGAGTTTCATCCGGGTCTCCCACTAGGATGGCAGGAGTCCATGTATTTTGGCCATCTTCTGCCGCTTTGCTAGGTACATTAACAGGGAGCTGGATTGGTAGCTGAGCAGCTACGACTCAAACCAGTGCTCTGATCTGGATCTGGGATGCAAGCATTGTAGGTAGCAACTTAATGCACAGTGGCCCCTATTTTTTTTAATTAAAAATTTTCAGAAACAAGTAACTGACCCAACTCATTTTCTTTTGTGCCACGTTACAGTGCTACCTACTTGGGGCCAGCCAATGAATTGATTGTTTGTGTGTCAGATGTCAAACTTTGGTCCAATTTGTTAAGGCCAGAGGCAGGGCAGAGTCATCCAAGCAACTGACATTAGCAGGCAGCATCAGCAAGCAGGCGGGTTTCTATTTGTGTTTGGAAGAGGACAATTATCACTCAAGTCAAGCAGTTTTTCTGAAGTGACTAAATAACCTAAACAAAAGGGGGTTAAGGGCTATACACATCACAGCATGTATCAGGAGATTACAAAGCAGGATCTTCTTGGCATAGAGCTAGAACAGTTTCTCAGAGACAGAATGTGATGCCCTGATTGCCAGGAGAAGCCAAGTCAATTTGTGTACTTCATGTAACTCTCAGCTTGGCAGTTAGCAGCGAGTTACAGCACTCAAATCCTACTTTCAGCTAGTAACAATGTGCTTGATGCTTAGGAAATCTCAATTTTAGGAAACAGTAGTTGGCTCTACATTGTTATTCTTTAATAACAAAGTTAGTCCAAAGTAGAAGAATTAGAAAGTTAGTCCAAAAGTAGAAGAGATTATAAAAGCCAAATTAGCCTTCCAAGTCATTGTTAGAAATAGTTTTGGCTTTAGAAAGCATGTTGATCTGTCCTAATTTCCAGTGTTGCCTTTTTTTTTTTTTTCATGAGTTATCCCCTATGCTGTCTACAGTACCTCATCACCTGTAGTATGGCAAAGAGATTCTGTTAAGTTGGCAGCATTATAGACATTCATGGTCAACCTGGAAGCATACGCCTTGAGTGGAAGAGACAGCATTTGAGCTCAATTAACCCAGAGCTGATGTTAGAGTGATGTCTGTTCTATAGTTTTTTCTACCTGTGTGTATGCTTTTCTTTCTAGGCCTGTTGATAAGCTCCGGCTGTGCATTATATCCCCTAGGATGGAATAGCCCGGAGGTAATGCAAACATGCGGGAATGTCTCCAATCAATTTCACTTGGGTAAGGTGGCCTGCACAAGGTGGCAATGATGGTTTTCAGGAAGCCTGTTTTTCAAAGTGCTTTATCTTATGGAGGTACTTGAATATCTCTTTCACCCTGGTAGCTTGTGGAAAGTGGCGGTTTGGTCACATCCATCTGGCCATGCTAACTCACAAGGATAGGGCATAACTTCCAATCTTTTAGTTATCTCTCCATAAACGTTGTGCACTTCTTTGACCACTTTGTGACAACCATATCTACAGAGGATTTAAAACACATGGAGACTAAAGATTTGTCATCTTATGAATAAGTCCCAGTTGCTATTAGTACTTCTGTTTAGGCACTATTTAAAGAAAAGAAGGAAAGAGAGAGAAAGAGAGAGAGAAAGAAAAGTAGGAAGGAAGGAAGAGAGAGAGAGAGCATTTCTTATCAGTTTGTACTGAGGATATAGCAAGTGATATTTCAGTTTATACACACCATGAGGAACTTAGGTCAAATATTGGAAATTGTTCCTAATGGCAACAACTACTAAATTGAATTTCAGAACGCTCATGGCAAATGGAATTAGAAGGTGAATTTACTTGGGTGCAAGAAAATTTTGAAACCCTTGCACAGACAGGGTCTTTAAAATGTTCATATAAAATGTGCATCATGAAAAAGTTATGCACAGATTCCAGCTTCCATGAGTTTGTTTAACATTATTTTACAAAATAAAACAGTGCATATGATAACATTTGAAATCCAAAGTCAATCATTTTTCCATACTGTGTCACCATTCACCAAAGGAATATTTTTTATTTTTCAGATTTTTTTTCAATTTTTATTTTTTGATCATGTTTACATAGTTGATTAGGGTGATAAGAGTCAGGAAGGTGGGAGTGAGATCGCCATTTCCACAATCTCTCTCTCTCTCTCTTTTTTTTTTCATTCCTGTATCTGGGAGAAGGGGGGAGACAAGGAGAGAAGCCACACCCAGCCTCCCAAATGACTCTGCACCCAGGGTCCAGCCATCCGAAACCACACCAGGGTCCCCATTGCGGGGCATGCTCTGAAGGTCTTGCTCAAGAGATTTCAATAGTTCAACAGTTCTGAATTACTGCCAATTTCACCAGTCCAAGCATGATGAAATCTCTCCTGAATCCACTGGTTGACTTAGTCCATTGGCCCAGATATTCAGTGCCAACACTTGGCTGGGGTAGTTGATTGATTTGTTCTGTCCTCCATTTTCTGTTAGGGTACCAGGCGTCCACTGCAGACTCCAATGTACTTCTATGTTCTCCATGTGCACCTGGATATGCTGTCCACTGCTCTGTCTAATCCACCGAGGAGGCCCAGCTCTGACATATGCACTCCACGATCAGATCACAGAACCTGCAATTCTCTCGATGATTGGGGTTCTGAGTCCAGCAATTCAGTTGGGGGGATCCCCAAAGAAACTTTATCTGAGGTGATCCCAGACCTGATTCTTTTGTGTGCCTGTCAATATGGGTACAACATGTAGGCTGTTGCCCCAATCAGCTTATGCACATGCTTGTGGTTGCAATTGCTGGGTCATTTCTGCCTCCAGCTCTGTCTTCTACACAAACCAATGGATGTTGCAGCTGAGCTCAATCCTGCCCGTCACACACTTGGCATTTATGTTCGCCAGTGGGAGATGCCGCCTAGTAGGAGCAACTCACAATAATTCCCATCAGGCCCGCCCCTGCCCTGTTTTTCTCATGCTCGCTAGTATGTGTAAAAGACTGGCCCAATCTGCCCCACATCCCATTCAGCTCTCATACGTGTCAATGGGCATTGAAGCCTAGTTCAACCCAACTAACCCCACTATCCAGCCCATACATGTGCTGGTGGGTGCCACTCTCTGTCTAGTCACACTTGCCCCAGTCCTGGTTCTCATGCTCACAGTCAGAATGGCAACCCAAGAGGGAGGTGCCCACTGTTTCCCTACTGGGTCCACTCCTACTCTAAGATCTTGCACTCTCCAGGTGGTTCTGTAGTTTACCTTGACAGAATTTGCCACTCTCCTGCCATGCCAGCATCTGCCAGCTGATGGTGCGGCAGGGCCCAACGAACCCACACCCACTCTGACTTATACCACCCTCCTGCTGTGCCAGCATCTGCCAGCTGATGCTGCGGCAGAGCTCAACCAACCCACACCCACTCTGACTTATGTATGCACCAGAAGGAACAGTCTGCCCAGCCTGGCATTTCCCTACTCCAGCTCATGTGAGGCCAACAGGTGTTGTAGCCCTGCCCAACCTGGTCTGCCCCCATGCCAAGTCACACTATCCAGTGGGTATGGTGGTCCAGCAGGGGAGCTCCTCACAGCCTCCTACCAGCTATGCCCCCTCCTTGGTCTCACGTGTGTTGGTTGGGGTTCTGCAGCCTAGTCTAGCATGACCAGCCTCACATCAACATTTGCCAGTGGATGCTGTAGCCTGACCAGCCACAGCCCACCCCCAATTCCAGCTCATCCTGGTGGGAGCTACAGCCTAGATTAGCCTAGCCAACTCCCAGTCCCAGCCCTCATATGAAGTGGGTCGTGGTGCCCCATCCTGACCCAACCTATACTCCATTCTTTTGCTCAGATTTGCCAATGTGTCATATGAACTGGCCCAGCCTGGTTTGCCCCTGATCTGCGCCAAATTTATGCTGTTGGGTACCATTCCTTGGTCTAAGCTGGTCTAAGCTGCTCTATCCTCACCAGCAGGGACTATGTTCTGCCAGAGGAGTTGCCCAAACTCCTCCATCAGAGCCTCCTAATGCCAGATCTCACACCCATTGGTGGGTCCATGAACCAGCCCTACTGAGTCTACTTAGTCTACCCCTTCTGGCCTTCATCCATTCTCGTTTTCACTGTTGGGTGTTACAGCCCAGCCACGCCTGGTTGTCACCCAGACACAGCTCACACAGGAGCGAAACCTAGCCTAGCCTAGCATGTTCTACACCAACCCTGGTTCTCATGAGCACCAGTGGGTGTTAGAGCCTAGCCCAGTCTGGCTCAGCCTAGATCCAGTTCACACATATATTGAGGGACACTGCAGCCATGTCCAGACCAGATAGCAGCCCTGACTCTGACCTTTACACTCACTATGGTAAACCACAACCCAGCCAGGGTATACCCTTTACTCCCCAACCAGGCCTGATCCCAGCCACAGATCTTGCATGTACCAGTGGTTGTTCTGACCCAGCTTGGCATAGTCCCTTACCTGTCTTGGCCTTTGCCTTTGAATTCTGAGGCCTGACCTGACACGGCCTGACCCCAGTCTCAACTCTCACTGGCGGGTGCTGCAGCCTGGCCCTGCTCAATCTGCTCCCATCCCTTGCTTATGCAAACTAGTATGTGTGACAGCCTAGTTTGTCATGATCTGTGCTCCAACCTGATTTCATCACTTGCCTGTTAGCTAAGGTTTGTTGGGCCCTGCCCAGTCTGCCCACTTCAAAAACCAACCCACACATTTGCCATCAGCTGGAGATACCTTGTCCAGCTTACGTGACCCGCAAGCCTGGACCATAGATCACCAGTGGAAGCTATGACCTACTAGGGGAGTTTCACACGTTCCCCCATTTGGCCTACTCCCAGACCCAGATCTCACGCATGCCAACAGGTGTTAGACTCTTACCTGGCATAATCTGCCCCTCCATCTTGGCCTTTTATGAGCTGGTAAATATTGTGGCCTGGCCCACCCCAAACACTGTTTTAGGATGCACATGCGGATGTTGTATCTTGGACCTTCCCAGACTGTTCTTGGTCCCTATACTGGTGAGTGTGGCAGATTCCATGTTCATACCTAGTTCAGCCAGCCCATAATCACCCCAACTCTTGAGCTAACCAGCAGGACTTGCATTTCTACTTGTATTTCCACATATCCCCCACAGAATCTGCTCCTGGACCTAGTTCTCTCACGTGCTGGTTGGGTCTTGGCCCTGCCTAATGTGACCCATACCCTGTTCTGACATTCATTCCAGTACTGGGATCTAGCCCTGATAGACAGGCGCTTAGCCCTAGCTTTTGCGTGGACCGGCATGTGTTGATCAGCAATGTTTCATGCTAACAAGCCCTACTCAGGATTCCCATGTGGGCTGGTGTATCAGTCTGACCCATTCAGATGTTCCAGTTTCTCCACTCCAAACTACCTCACTTACCTGCAAGTACAGTGGCCCTAACATACACATACCTTATCCATGGATGTCCCTAGGCAGTAACTCCACCCCCTCAAGATCCCAGAGCTTGTCACTGGGCTGCCATCGGGTAAAGCCTGGTGCTGGTTGGCGCTGTGGTCACCCACAAGGCCTGAATTCGCCTACCGCTTGGCATCAGTAGCTGGGGCTAGGGCCTCAAGCATCGAGTCCTACCTGGCTCAGATGCCCCCAGCAGCTGCCACATTGCCGGAAGGCTCATCCATCTAAGCCCCGGGGACAAATTCCTTTCAGAAGCTTGTACATTCTCCAGAATTTTTGATAAATATAAAAGGTATGTTTCCAACTGGGATCATATGATCTCTCTACCTATCTTGCTGGCTATTTTGTTCTATGCTTTGAGCTGTTCACTCACTCATATCGCTCGGAGAGTCACTAATTTTTTTTTTTTTCTCTTCTAAGTTTGAGGCATGCCATACTTTTTCATTCAAGGGATAGTTAATCTTTCATAAGGGCAGAGATTTATGTTTGTATTGTTCATTTCTGTCTCTCTAGTACTTTCTCGGGCAGTACTAAGCTGTAGGCATTGAATATTTATTGAATGATTAAATAATAATTTAGCAATTCCATCATTTATGTACATTTATGTTGCCTCTAGTCATTGGATTTTACAAAATGTATTTCAGTGAATTACCTTATTTATGTCTCAGTCTAGTAGTATTTATGTAGGATAAATTCCTAGGAGTAGAATTATTAGGTTATAAGTTGTATCTCTTTAATATTTATTTGACAGGGATGGAGGGAGAGAAGAGAGATTGAGTTGTAGATGTTTCTTTTTGCCACATTTTTAGAAATGTTACAACTCTATTGTGGTATAGTTCTCACACTTTGCTGAGTATTGGGCTTACAACCACAAAGATTTAAAATTTTCAGCCAAAAGTAAAGAGAAAGAAATGGAAAGTGAAAGAGAAAACTCTATATAGTGGCACCAGGTCCTATAAAGAGATCATGTCTGGGGACTTTAATATGTTTTCAAATGGAAAACATATAGTGCTTACTATATACATTATCTCATTTACATTTATACTTAGAAAGTATATATAGATGACTTCAGAAACTGAGGTATGAGATAAACACAGTTATTTTAAAATGTTTCTTGCCCACAATAATTCTAAACACTCAAGATTGCTCCAACAGGGTAGTCAGCAAAAAGAAGGGAAAGGCTTTCAACCAGTGTAGCAGACCAAAGGAAGGCCTAGAATCAGAAAGAGATATATAGAAAAATTAGACTTTCATCTGTTCCTAGTGACAGGTGCTGTGTGTTTCGAGAAAAGGAGCCTTCCAGCCTTTCTTTGGAGTCGATCTAGCCAAAGGCCTTCAGTTGTCCTTTGTTCCAGTTTATTGTTCCAGAAGGTACCATGAAAGAGAAGTTTGGAAGGCAAATAATGTGTATCCTAATGGAGATAGTGGGCAGCCACTGGTGACAACATAAACATGGATGGAATGTGGCTTTGTCTTATGCCTGATAGAGACGAGGTATCGTCTAAACTATGACTGTTGTAATCCCAAGACAGGTGATTTCTAGCAGCAGCCACACTGTGGGCGTTTAACTGCCTTACCTGTCCCTTCAATGAGGTTGTAGTAAAAATGGAATAATTGGAAAGGAATAAGTATATGAGAAATTTTGCAGTGTCCCCCAAAAAGGATTAGCTAGCAAGGATAGGCAATGGAGACATTTCATAGTAAGCAAAGTACATTTCACAAAAAGATTTGGAAACAGGCATTTAGAAAGAATTCAGTTTAGGGTCTAAGGGGGATTCTGCTCGGAGCCTCCTCCCAGGGTCACAATACAAAGGTACACATGGTGGGCACGTGCAATGACTCAGTGGCTGGATCCTTATCATGCACGTGTCAGGATCCCATGTGGGTGTCAATTCATGTCCCAGCTGCTCCACTTCCAATCCAGCCCCCTGCTTGTGGATTGGGAAAGGAGTGGAGGATGGCCCAAAGCCTTGGGACCCTGCACCCACGTGGGAGACCTGGAATAGGCTCCTGCATCCTGGCTGCAGATTGTCTCAACTCTGGCCGTTGTGGCCACTTGAGTAGTGAGCCAGCAGATGGTTGTATCCCCTTCTCTATGTAACTCTTCCTTTCCAATGAAAATGAATAAATCTTTAAAAAAAAAAAAAGAAAGGTACATGTGGTAAGACGGTAGGAGCCAGCCTCTAGGGAGTTTAAGGCTTGAGTGTAATTTGGACTGTTAATTTATACTCACGTTAGATATGGGAGAGGAAGTCAGTATCAGGGAGATTCCTCTCACAGGTCCTGGATGGAAGGATGCTGCCATCCTGAGCCAAGAGGTATTGTCGGGGGACTATAGTCAGGGTTTTGCTGATGTAATGTCTCATGTGTTTCTCAAGATTAGCTTTAGCTGTTCCCTCCCTGGGTTGGGCCTGATTTAATCTATTGCATGCAACTGGGTTATTGTGGACTGTTTTCTGAAGTGATCTTTGTTTAGAAAAAGCCATTTATTTATTTGATAGACTTACAGAGAGGAAGGGAGGAGACAGAGAAGCCTTTCATCTGCTGGCTTACCCCTCTAATGGCCAAAACAGTGAAGGATGGGTCAAGCCAAAGCCAGGAGCCAGGAGCTTCTTCTGGCTCTCCCATGTGGGTTTATGGGCCCAAGGATTTAAGCCATTTTCCACTGCATTCCCAGGCACATTAGCAGGGAATTGAATCAACAATGAAGCACTTGGGACAGAGCACAGTGAAAATGGCACAGGTGGTGACTTTATCTGATACACTACAACACTGGCTTTTTAAAAATGGGTAAAACTGTTTAAGCTGTTTCTTCAAGGTCTGAGAGTCAAAGAAATCCCAGTGGGCTTGCCTGATTCTCCCTGCAACACACATATTTTGGGGCCCTTTTCCTGAATGAGAAGAGCAAAAGGCATTCCTAAGTTATTTTCCTCTGCCTCCGCCAGGTTCCACGTGCCCCTTGAGCCCCTGCAGTGTGAGTGTATCCCTGTATTTACAATCAGGGAAGGCCAAACTGACAGTAGATGCCCTCATCTGTGGCCAACTTTCCTAACCCTGGGTTTCTTGATCCTGTGGATCATGGGCGTGTGGGCCACTGGACACTCATGATCTGGAGTGTCAAGCCAGCAGGAGTAGTTGTTCTGACCTGCCCTAACGTTGCCCCTCCCTTCTGGTTGGAGTTCCCAATTTTTTATCTGTATTTTGACCTGGTAATATCTGTTTAAGGTTTGGCTCACCTAAGTGTTTAATCAGTCCCCCTTTAATGATTGTGCTCTGCTTGGTAAATCTGCTTGCTTCAGCAGGGCAAAAACACCTGTTTATCTATCTTCCACCTTTCTTTTTCATCAGCTACAGCTGCACAGCCAGAATGAGTTACGTCTGTGCCTATCTTGTGCCTGCTGGGAGGTTCTCTGCTGGGTGGAGATTCCCCATGGATGCATCACCCCAACTCCTACTCAGGTGGTGCCTTCCCCTAAGATGTATAAAATAAATTCCATGACCTAGCAATTGAAAACACACACACACACACACACACACACACACACACACACACACACACACACACCCTTGTTTAAAAGGATTAGTGAGTGGCATCAATATGAACCCATCATGGAACAGAGATAGATAATCAGGTAGTCCTGCTATCTGGACTTCTAAGATAGAAAGGATGAGTTTCAAAATAATTTCCTTCTAATCTCATGCAACCAAATAAAATGAGAGCCAAGTTCTCATCTAATAAAGATTTTAAGATGTTGAAGTAAAAAGCAGTGCACACAGCAGGACAAAACCTCTGACAGGGCAGCATGTTATGGGAAAGGCCGGAAGCAGGTAGAATGCAGATCTCAGTCAGGCATCCTAGCAGGTGGTCAGGTCTAGTTCCAGTCAAAGAACCTTCAGGTGGGCCCGGCGCGGTGGCGCAAGTGGTTAAAGGTCCTCGCCTAGCACGCCCGGGATCCCATATGGGCGCCGGTTCTAATCCCGGCAGCCCCGCTTCCCTTCCAGCTCCCTGCCTGTGGCCTGGGAAAGCAGTCGAGGACAGCCCAAAGCTTTGGGAACCTGCACCCACGTGGGAGACCCGGAAGAGGCTCCTGGCTTCGGATCGGCATAGTATCGGCCCGTTGCGCTCACTTGGGGAGTGAATCATCGGACGGAAGATCTTCCTCTCTGTCTCTCCTCTCTGTATATCCGCCTTTCCAATAAATAAAAATAATAAAAATAAATCTTTAAAAAAAAAAAAAAAGAACCTTCAGGTGATTCCAGGGCCAGAAATCCTTTGCTGCTTTGAAACCTTCTCCCAGTCTCATACAAAGAGATCTCTGCAAGAAACAAACTGGGACAAAACAACACCAGCATCTCATGCCTGAAAGATAAAGGGGGATTGGCTGTGCCTATCCTCTGTGTCTTAAGACTGGCAGCCCCTTTTAACATCTGTTGGCATGCTGGTGTTTTCACTGGTCAAGGGCCATAGTGGACTCAGAATCTCAAGACAAACAGAATGGTCCACTTCTCTCGTGCTTCTAATGATCTCAGACAAGCGTCCATGCAAGGGAGATTTTTCTTTCCACTGAAGCTCCCCCCCCCCCCCTTTTATGTCAACAGCTCTTTAGGCTGAGTTCTTTGTTTTGTGACTATGAACATTTATGGCAGATGGGCAAGCACAAACACTTAACAGTGAATGAAGAATCGAAAACAAAAGTGAAAGTGCTCTGCAGCGTTGGGGGAGTGGGTTGTTTCCAGGAGTTGCCCATGAGCAAGCCATGCCTAAGAGTTTTTATGTTTCTAAATACGGAGCTTTCCATGAGTGCTCACTTTATATGCTCGTAAGGTTAAACACCTCTAAGACTTGATGAAAGCCACTCAGGGAGCAGCTGCAAAATCACCTTTTTATTTATTTATCTTTGCATAAATATGCTAAGGAGGCAAAACGGAGGGACTCCTCAATAGCCATACAGAGGTCAGAGCCTGAGTAAGCCATTTTGTATAGGGAAGTTAATAGAATGTTCAAACAGATGCATTGTGATCAGGGCCTTTGATTGGTGTGACCTCATCTGGGTGATTTGGGTGATTGTGTTATTCTTCCCCAAGGCTCCTTGTCCCTCTCCACCTTCTGCAGTAAGAACCCTTTCCCCTGTCTTTCTCAAAAGTTTTAAGGTTATTTCTCATTTGCTTGTTTATTTCCTAAGTGCCCACAATGTCACACTGGCAAAGGCTGGACCTGGGCTAGATTCAGTAGCCACGGATGAAGTCCAGGTGTCCCACATGGGTAGCAGGAACCCGCTCACTCCACACATCACCGCTGCCTCCCAGGTTCTGTATCAGCAGGAAGCTGGAGTCAGGGGAAGGTGCTGAGAACTAAATTCAGGCACTCAGATGTAGGGTATGGATAATTCAACCACTAGTCTATAAATCCACTACACGTGTATTTTAAATTTTCAAAAGTTGTCCTCCAATGTACCAACTTATTCTGCAACTAATAGCCTCTCCCCTGATGTTCCATAGTGTCCTCAGTATAGGAAGATTGTCAGTATTTAAGTTTCTCCCACTCTATAATCTTGTGTTAATCTGTATTAAACATGAAAAAGATTATGAAGAAGAATAAACATCAGTTGATTTTTATTTGTCAGAACAATATATTCAATTAACACAATTTTAAAAGTTAAAGGTGTTTAATTTACAATGTTACTTCTGAAAAGTTCCTTAACTTTTTTCTAAGTCTAATTTTGGATCCTGAGGACCCTGATTAGAATTCTGATGTTTGCCTTGGCATGGCTTAGCATGGAGTCAGAGTCCTTCCCAGCAGCTCATCCCCAACTCCCAGCCAGCTATGCCATCGAAGTAGTTCAGGCTGCTTCTCTCTCAGGGTTTGCTTTATGCCTTCTCCATTCATCGCCCTGAGGAAAAACAGAAAGGGTGTGGCAGGCAGTGAGAAGCCTACTTTATCCTCTCCATTCACTTGCAGTTAATCTTTATTTTTCCTCTTGCTGTGCATCATTTGAGATGGACAGGGAATAACTGGAGGAGCAAAGTTCTTGACAAGGTTGTTACTAAGTTGTCCAGAAGCCTGGGGCTTGTAGTTTGTAGAACCCAGATTAAAGCCCAAAACTGGAAATCTACCCTTAGCCTTATCTCTTAACTGCCTTTAAAAAAACTTTAATTTATACTTATTGGAAAGGCAGATTTACACAGAGAAGGAGAGACAGAGAGAAAGATCTTCCATCTGCTGGTTCACTCCCCAAGTGCTTTGTGATTGCCTTTCTTATTTTCAGAATCATATCTTCCCATGATGTTAAGGATCATATATGCACTGAGAACTCCCACTGTAAACTTGAGGCCAGCCAGCTCACTGGGTTCCAGGCTGCTTGCTTGACACCCCTACTTGTATTTCTCACACAGATGCTCTACAAATACATGTAAAGTGAGTTTCTTTCCCTCTCTCCCCAATCCCAGTGAGAGTGCTTCTCCTCTAGTCTTTCCTGGCATCACTTTCTTTACTCACACTTTGGAAAGTAGATTCTTCCATTAAAATATATTTGGAATCAGTCTCCCAAGATCCATTGCTCCTCTGCCTCCTATCACTTCTGTTCCCTGACTAGGGCTCTAGCCTCCCATCTGACCATCTTCCACTCTCACAGTCACCCCATAACTATTTTCCACAACACTGCCAAAAATATTCCTTGGTTATGAATCATATTCCTAGCTCTCTAATGATAACCCTGTAATGACTTCCCACCGTGAGCAGGATGAAATCCATTGCCCTGGGCCAGGTGTTTGGCACAGTGGTTAAGACACTTGGGAGGCCCTCATCCCTTATTGAAGTCCATGGGTTCAAGTCCAGGCTTTGGCTTCCAATTCCAGCTTCCTTCTAATGCATACCATGGGAGGCAGCTGGGTAATTGAGACATGGTTAGCAGAAATGAGAGACTAACTTACTCATTTTGATTTTATTAAAAGTAAATATCTGATTTCATTCATATGACTTAATATAAGTGTAATACTATGTGACTAGTGGCTACCATATTGGATAACACAATTTGAGACACCTGACTCTTAGCTGCTATGCTGTTAAACAATAGAGACTCAGAAGGAGTAGCCAGATGGGCCTAAAAAAAATTCAAGAAGGTGAGGTCACACAAAGCCAGAAGGATTATGTCAGAATGCGTTGTGTAGTCTACTGAGTTTCATGCAGTTACAGTCTGCTAGATGAAAGCCAGAGAAGTGAGCACTGGGGTGGCTCAGGGTGACCTAGAAGAGTAGTTTTGAGTGTATATATGCTAAAGATGCTGCAAAATGAGGAAAACGAAGGCAGTGCACAGGCCATTCATTCACAGAATTTTGCTGTGAAGAAGAAGAATAGTTGGAGGGGAATGTGAGATGAAGAAAGGTTATTTATTTTTTTACTCTGTGCTTGAATGCTGTTGGAAATGATGTGGCAAAGAGCGACTGATACAGAAAAGCAAGGTCCTTAAGATGTTGAAAGTACACTGAGGAGTCATCTTTCTTCTGTTATAAAGAACCTGGAACAAAGACCTCAAGTGATTTTCAAATAGACATGTTTGAGCTTTGCCAAGAGTTTCAAAACCTTCTTCAATTCACAAACTATTAAGGAACTCCTCCATATCCAATGGCCTCTAGAAAGACAACAGACAAATGGGCCACACTGAAAGCTTGTTCTAGGGTGACCTAGCCATTTTCAAGTTTGATAACCTCTTGTGTTATGAATAGGATTTCATCATAAAGGAAGTTCTGTATTATCTATAAGTGAATCACATTCGCAACATGTTCTCAAGACTATAATTTAATCTGATCTTCAAAAACTTACGTGCAGCTGAGAGTGAAATGCTAGTTTTTATAATGAGGAATGTTTGATATATAGTAAAAGAGATTTGTGTAATCTCACAGAGCTAATTAAAGACAGAACAGTGAAGGACACCTAAACTCACTGTGACTTCACTATCCTGCACCCACCATAATGACCTGCCCACCTCAACACTCAGCACCCGGGAGGGTACATCTCAAGTCACTTGAGCATTTGAACTTTAAGATACATTTGAGTTCTATTGTGTTTAGAAACAAAAGTCTGAAATTTTATGAAATACCCAGTACTCTATCCTTTCTCCCCAGCTGCACTCTCAGCTCCAATCTTTAAACAAAATAAGTATAAAAAACCATCAAACAATATCTGGATCTAATAAGATTCTAGAAAAGGTCTTCAGTAGAATGGATACATCAAGAGCATTGAAAAATGACTCTGGCTTTCACAAAGCTTCCAAAATTGTTCTGTTAAAAGCAACCAAAGAAAGGTCAACACAGGGTTTTAGTGTTTTACATGTTCTAACATCGTATGCAGGCTGCCTGTGATGTCTCTCGCCTTGAGTATCTATACATTCTGCTCCCCCTCCCCAAGTCTTCAGTTGAACAGTTAAGGAAATTGACCTTTTTCATCGTTTTTTTTTTTTTTTTTTTTTTTTTTTTTTTTTTTTTTTTAGATTTAAACATACTAAGAATCAAATACTTGAAGCAGAAAACTATCAAAAACCCACACTAGGCTAGCTTGGGTTGAAACCTTTGATGGGAGGTACCTGACAGATCCACCAACAGCTTCTTTACAACTACTGAGACCTCAAGGCCACACAACCACTGTCCTGGGATCAGCTTTCTGATTCCTATTTACCCTGTATATGCTGCTCCATGGCAATCCAGTATCTGTCTGTTGAATATATTATCCATTCAAGTAAGAAAGGGAAATTCAGGCAAAGTCTCCCAGCAACAGTGGTGCCAAGTGTATTGCCTTTCCCACACCTTAATTTTATTAAGTAAATGAAAGAGTTAAGCTAAGAAAGGTGCTTTGTTGATTGTTAATTGGACTCTAGGCGCTGAATGAAGATTCCATGGGCTTGATCCCACACAAATGAATCCATGCAAAGGCCGAAGCTAAATTGATGCATTTAACTCTACTTCCCAGCTATCCTTCACAAGGGTTCCAATTGGCATCAAAAGCAGCGGGAGTCAGCGAAAGAGCAGAACCCATGGGAAGAGGGCCGGATACAGATTACCTAGTGGTACGGATGGGTCTTTGCGTAACTATGTCTACAAGTTCTGCTACATTGGACAAATTAGTCGGCACTTTGTGAGCCCGTTGCCACTTCATGGGGTTATTGTGAAGATTCGATGTGGTCATGCATGCCATAGATTTACTTAGTTCAGTGTTTTGTGTCAATAATAGTTGCTTCCTGAGATCATGATCACTGTGATGATATCAGCTGCAAAATGAAAGTGTTCCCAGGGACCTACTTCAGCAGAAAGCAATTACACACACACACACACACACACACACACACATCTTGAAGGATAAGAGCAGAGGATAATGGGGAGGATAGCCTGCATTCTGATTTGAGCCCAATGTCCTACTAGTTATGCAAACATAGACGTGGAACTTGACTTCTGTGTAGATCCCTTGATGGATGTTGATAGTATTATTTCTCTCCATATGGTTATAGAGATGATTAAATGAAGCTGTGGACATATACAGAATGCCAGACTGACTGACACGTGGAATCTAAAGAAAAGTGACTTCATCGTAGTTGAGAGTTGAATGGAAAGTAGCAAAGGCAGGGGAGAGTAGAGAGGAGACATGGATAGAGAAAGCTTGATTACTATCAGCTGAGTAACAGGTGCATAGAGCAATGAAGTTTTGGGGCATTATTTGAATGGCAGAGTGACTATAGCCAACGGCTGTACTGTGTGTTTATTTTCAGAAAGCTGGAGGAGATTTTTGAATGTTTTCACAGAAGGATAATTGTTTGAGTAGATACATTCGTGCCCAAACGTTACATGATGTGGGAGTTTATGTGTATGAAAACATCGCATAGCATATTATGAACTTGTGTAATAGCCTCTTGGGAGAGCATGGCCTAGCTTGTGGGAGGGGGTGAGCAACCTGTTCAACTTGGCCAAGGCATGTAATAGGAGGTTCCCTGAGGGTCCTGCGTAGTAGCTTAGTGGATAAAGTTCTTATCTTGCATGCTCCAGGATTCATATGGGTGCCGATTTGTGTCCCAGCAGTTCCAATTCCCATCCACTACCCTGCTTGTGGTCTGGGGAAGCAATCGAGGACAGCCCAAAGCTTTGGGACCCTGCACCTCCATAGGAGACCTGGTAGGGGCTCTGGGCTCCTGGCTTTGGATCAACGTTGTGGCCACTTGGGGACTGAATGAGCGGACAGAAGACCTTCCTCTCTATCTCTCCTCCCTCTCTGTATATTTGACTTTCCAATAAAAATAAACAAATCTTTATTTTTAAAAAAAGGTTCCCCAAAGCCCTGTGAGTGCTCCCAGCGTTTGCTCTTCCTCAGGCTCATTTCCTTTGCTTTCCCATCATTTCCTCTTACTCTTGTCAGTTTAAAGCCTTTTATAGTGACCTGGACTTCGACCTTCACAGCTTCAGTTTCTAGGCATTTCCTGCCACCTTTCCTTTCTGTCAGTTTTCTTCTTTGCAGAAAATCTGTTTACTTGTGCTCACCAAAGCATAAGGCAGCTTAACACATCCTCATAAATATGGAGGGACAGCCGAGTGTGGTCATTCACAGCCTTGGATCTGGGATCAGGACACCTGAATTTGAATTGCCTCGAGCATTTTGGGACACATGCCTTTCCCTCCATGAGCCTTGACTTCCATGTTTTTACTTAGAGAGTATTGGACTGGATGAGTAATTGGAAACTCCAGAAATGGACCTGGAACCCTGTGGCGACTCAACACAGCTTTATGGTGAGGTCTTTGATCTAATTTCCTATTTGCCTATTTCATTCTCAAAACATAAAACAGTAGATTTCAGGTGCTCTTAACTCAGACAAGCACATACAATGTTGGGAGAGGGATATGTCAATTTACTGAAGTATAATTTCACTATATAGGTATTGAAACAGTATGTTGTACATATCACGTATACACAACAAAAGAATAAACCAATTTACTTCAGGCATGGCTCCTAAAGCTCAGGAATGTCTCATTTTTAATTGAGACCTAAAAAGCATAGCAGAGCCTTTTTAAAAAAAGATTTTTATTGGAAAGTCAGATATGCAGAGAGGAAGAGAGACAGAGAAGATCTTCGGTTTGCCAATTCACTCCCCAAGTGGGCACAACAGCCGATGCTGTGCTGATCGAAAGCCAGGAGCCTCTTATGGGTTTCCCATGTGGGTGCAGGGTCCCAAAGCCCTAGGCCATCCTCAGCTGCTTTCCCAGGGAAGCGGGGCCGCCGGGATTAGAACCGGTACCCATATGGGATCTTGGCATGTACGTGGTAAGGACTTTAGGCACTAGGCTACCTGGCCAGGCCCACGGCAGAGCCTTTTTAGAATCACTCATCCATGGTGAAAAGGAGTTGCAGACTAACTAAAGCAATTTATGCCTTGAGGCAGTATTAGCTGCAACCAGTGTTGGAAAATTCATGGCTCAGGTATTGCTCCAGGAGAAAAGAATCTTCATCCCGTTAAATGTGGGATGACCTGGAGGAAAAAGGACATGAATGAGTCAGGTAGCAACTTAATTGAGCTGGGTATCTCCAGTGCTTGCCATACCTTTGGCACTTTCAAAATGATATATTGAAAGGAAAGAATAGATGTAGGTCAGCTCTGTTGCTGTCTTATTTTGTGCACAAAGAAAAGTCATTTCATTTTTTAAACTTACTTCCTTATGACTTAAGTGAAGATGAAATTATCCACAGGAATTGTTTTGGCCATGAAATGAAAAAGCACATGTGACTGGGCTTTGTGAACAATGTCCTGTTGGAATAAGAATAAAAAGCATAGAAAGCTAGTCATTGACCATCTTCTATTCAAAATAGCTCAGTGTTGAAATTAATGAGCCTTTATACTTCTGATGGGATGCTATGCTATTTTCATCTTTTTGAAAGATTTATTTATTTTTATTGGAAAGTCAAATTTACAGAGACAAGGAGGGGTGAGAGAAAGACCTTCCATCTTCTGGTTCACTTCCCAAGTGGTTTCAATGGCTGAAGCTGAGCCGATCTGAACTCAGGAGCCTCTTCTGGGTCTTCCATGTAGGTGCAGGGTCCCAAAGCTTTGGGTCATCCTCTACTGCTTTCCCAGGCCACCAGCAGGGAGCTGGATGGGTGTGGAGCAGCCGGGACATGAACAAGTGCTTACATGGGATCCTGGCATATGCAAGGCGCTGAGCCATTGTGCCAGGACCTTACATTTTCAGTTTTAAAAAAATAATTATGAAAAAAAAATAATTATGGTGCTTAGAAACATGTCTACCTTTCCTGAAAGAGCATGAGAAAAGGATGATGAGCTTGGAGCTGTTAAGCTGGCCTCAGTTTGGAAACTCTAGAAGAGACAAAGCTCTTCCAGTGGCCTAAAGGATAGACCTCTCACTTTCTACTGGCCTTATTTCACCATTGTCTCGTAAAGGGCCCTGAATGATTGAAATAACCAAAGCAGTTTTGAATCAGTTGTCACTACATGAGTTTACCACATGATGGCAGTAAAGCCTGGCAAATTCACTCCCTGTTTCTTAGTCCAGCTTCTGGTTCTCAGGAAGAACATGAATCACATTTAATGTTCTCACTTCCATTTCTTCCACTGAAATTCCTTTCTTAAACCTCAGAACTGGCTTCCTCTCCACCTAAACCTTTATTATTTGTTTTTCTTGTCTATCGTAAAATGTCACTATATCCTAAGCCTTTGTTTAAAATGAACCCATTTTAGATTGGGGATGCTAATAATGCAGTAGGCATCTCATATGTCTCTTGGGGGATGAAATGAGATGTTGGACCTAGCAGCTTTATGAGAGGGCCTACACTCGATAATACCTGTTATTTTTATTATTGTTATTAGTATGGGTTATACTTATCCCAGCTTCTTCAGTGACATGAAACAGATTCCAAAGGCAACAACCAGGAGAATCCAGGACAACTCCTTTGATTCTAGGAGCACTCTTCTAGGAGCCATAAGTTCCATTCTCATCTCCCGTACAAATGACAGGGGCCTAAAGTACCTTGGACCTCATTCTCTGGCTTCCCAGGTACATTAGCAGGGAGCTGGATTAGAACCCGAAGGAGTCATGACTGATAGAGGATCGAGGATCACAAGTGGTGGTTTAACTATCGTGTCCCAATACCACATCATGTGTCTTTTTAAAACTATGGTCACCAAGCCCCACACAAGTCCATGGAAATCATGAGAAAGCATGAAAAAGGTATCGATGTATCTGTTAAGTAAAAATGACTGAGGACTGCGAGTACAGTGTAGGCTGTAATTATATCCCCTCCCTGGAGATATTAATTGCATAGATCTGGAGCAGGGCCTCAGAGGCTGTCCCAAACATGTCTGAGCACAAGTGGACCAGTTGATAGAGTGCTTAGTTGAACCAACACGAGCTGAGAAGCATTAATCATTCCAAGCTGTATATTAAGTGCTCTATACAAATATGCATATTCTCATTGGACCTTCACAGCTGCTCTGTGAAGTTGGAAGTGCCGTGTCTGTTTACTAACAGACAATCTGTTACTCAGAAAGTTTAAATAAATGACTTGCTCCGGGAGTGAACATTTGCCGCAGTGATTAAGATGTTATTTGGGAAGCCCACATCTCATATCTGAATGCCTGGACCTGAGTCCTGACTCAGCTCCTCATTCCAGCTTTCTGCTGATGCACATCCTGGGAGGCAGCAGATAATGGCTCCAGTTGTTGTGTCCCTGCCACCCACGTGAGGGACCAGGATGCAGTTTCTGGCTCTGGACTAGCCTGCCCCAGCCCCTGCTGTTGAGGACATTTTAAAAGTGAACTGGTGGATGAAAGATCCCTGCATCTATCTCTCTGTCTCTTTGATTTTCAAATAAAAGCAAAGTAAATGAATCGCTCCAGACATTCAGTTTGTGACAGTTCATGGTTCAGTTTTCTGTTTGATTCTCATTCCAGATTCTTTTTCTTATTATACTTCAGTGATTTACTGAAGTCATGTGGGCCTAGGCAGACACTTCACCTGGCTGCACTCTTCTTTCCTCAATACAATATTCCTGCCTCTGGCTGGCATGTGATGAGTGCATAAATCAAAATGAAAGAGGATTAAATGAGATATTGAATGAAAAAAGTACCTTGTGCTATATCCGTATCAGATGGTATGATTTGCGGCATCTGTTATTATTCAGGGACCCAAATATACCCAGTGTATATCCATTTTCTGATGAAAAATGGTTACAGATAACTAGTGATGGCATTGCTGTTACAGAGCTAAGTCAATGGATGAAAAGAGAACTTGGTCCTGGCATAACATTCTTAAATGTTATGTCAAATATGCATAATAGTAACTCAATAAGAATTTTCTGGACATTCATTATAAAAAACTTCACAAATAAGGTACTGTAATAATGGAATGAATTGAAGGAGATAGTATTCACGAAACTTGTAGTTTATTTTGTGGGGATGTGATAACAAATAGGCGCAATCATAATGTCAATCCCAGATACGTGTCATCGTCAGGAATAAACGCTATTTGATTCCAAGATTTGTGATGCCAAGGCACACAATGAGAACTCTAGAATCTATCTGCTTCCCATTAATACTCATTCTCATCTGAGTTACTGAGAATTCTCTTAACTTTTTCTCTTGCTGTATTCTCAAAGATGCTACACACTACCCACTCAGTCTCTCTCCAATTCTGTGGTCAAAGTGATATTTCTAAAATGCAAATCTGATGTCAGTCTCCTTTTTAAGCAGTAGCTCCCCATTCGCCTTCAGTATAGACTCCCCAGCAAGTCCTTCAGGGACCTTGGCTATCACTTTCATCACCATTTTATCTGCTTCTTTTGTTCAGCTACCTGAAAATATCATGTCCCTTCACACCTTTGAAATTTTGCATATTTTCCTTTCTGCTACAAATGCATTTCTCCTTTTCCATACCTGGATAATTTCTTATTCCTTGGAAACTCCCTGCCTACTTTAACCTGAACTTGATACCCCTCAATCTGTATGTGTCCTTGTAGCTCTTGCCACAGTAACAGCTCATCTGCTTGTCCTTTTGTTTCTGGTTCATTTTCACTCATCTGGTTTGTTATGTTACCTATATGAGGACAGCATACTTAAAGAGCTGACTACAAGCCAGGCACATGGAAGCATTTGACCAATATTAGCTATTACTATTCCAGTTACTGACTTCAATTAATTGAGAAAGCACAAGTGGATACAAGCAGAGGGCTATTGAGCAGATGTTAAAGGAAAGGGGCCAAGTTCTTAAAGGCCCAGAGTCCTAGAAAACTTACGTTGAATGAAAGAATTTGAATGTCCATTAGTTGGTTTATGTCCTTTCTCTTTATGGTGAACACGCAAAGTTGTTCTGAGAAGTTGCTCTAAGGATATTTGTGTTTTTTTGTTTTGTTTTTTTGCATGGAAGTTTCATCAAGGGTAGGTTGGAGACAATCTGGAAAGATACCCAAAAGCATAATTTAAATTGACCTGAAGTGTCGTAGCCCCCATTGAAGAAAAAGATGAACAGAGTAGCTAAAACTCAGGATATCTATGTGAGAAATGGTATAAATAAGAAATAAAGGTTGAGACGGTGTTGTAGCACAAAAAGTTAAGCTGCCTCTTTGGATGCCTATGTCCCATATTGGAATGCCTACATTCAAGGGCACCTCTACTTCTGATCCAATTTCCTGCTAGAGCATAGCCTGAGTGGCAAGAAATGACAGCTTAAGTGCATGGGTCCCTGCTACCCAACTGGCAGATCACGATTGAGTCCTCAGTTCCTGGCTTTGGCTGTTGTGGACATTTAGGTAGTGAACTAGCAGTTGAAAGATTCTCACTCTTTTGCTTTTAAATAAATAAATAAATAAATACACTTTAAAGAAATAAACGCAGGGGCCTGGTGTGATAACCTAGTGGCTAAATCCTCACCTTGTATGCACCAGGATCCCATATGAGCACCCGTTCAAGTCCCATAGGGGCTCCACTTCCCTTCCAGCGCCCTACCTGTGGCCTGGGAAAGCAGTAAAGGATGGCCCCAAGCCCCAAGCCTTGGGATCCTGCACCTGCATACAGGAAGCTCTTGGGTCCTGGCTTCGGATTGGCTCAGCTCTGGCTGTTGTGATCACTTGGGGAATGAATAAGCGGGCAGAAGATCTTTCTGTCTCTCCTTGTCTCCGTAAATTTGACTTTCTAATAAAAATAAATAAATCTAAAAAAAAAAAAGAGATATGGGGTGGCATAAAAGGAGGAGAAGGTAGAAGCAAACGCCAAGTAGTGGCAGGGACTATCTCATTAGAAGGACTAAATTTGTATGGCAGAAATGTTATGTGAGAGAAAAAGTCAGGGCAGCTGTCATAATGAGGACTTTGCTTTTCCTCATGTGCCTTCTGACTCTAAAGTGCCTTGGTTTTCACTTTCTCTCTCTCTCCTCCTCTATGTATATCTGACTTTCCAATAAAAATAAAATAAATCTTTAGAAAAAATATGTTTTCATGTGTGTTGGCACATGAAACCTAGTAGAAACAGTAATATGGTGTCCTTCAAATTTCCTAGTTACTGAAGGATAATGAAATGAAAAATAAATACATACACAGATATCAAGTTTGTTCTCTTTTAACTATGTATGAAGCACTACCCAATCATTAGATTCAAAGATTTTCAAAAATTTGCATCTCATTTTGTAAAGAAATGCAGCTCTCTTTATATTTCTGGACAATTCACATCCCCCAAATAACTTTATCCCTTCTTGCTTCACCCCAAAGCCTTAAGCTATTTCATGATTTCTACCTGCACCTTAGTCTGTTCCTTGCCACACCAATACTCAGGGCTTCTTTCCACTGACCCTAGGTCACAGGTTTAATTTTTGTTTTTCACAGAGTAGCACCTGATAAGTCTTAAGTGTTGTCCCCCCTGTATCAAATCAAACCTTCATACATTTGCCAGTTCCACCACATTTTACTTAGCCTTAACTAATTTTGAAAGTATTGGTTACTGTTATGTTTTGGCTATATCCATACTTCCTTGTCTTTTCCTTCAAGCATCCAGGGGCCTAGAATTCCATCAGATGATTGTCTAAAAGACATGAGTCAAGAAACTCAAAGGATAGATGCTATCTTTCACGGACACTTTGTCTTCAACTCTGTGTCTGTCTTTTTCCAAGAAGGACTCCTTTCTTTGGGTGAGTTTGCCAGCCTTGCTGGCTTCCAAGTCGGCATTATGAATGCATACCTTGGAGGAACCTCTCTTGCAGAATATGTCCTACTCTGTCTCCTAACTTTGATGTCCACATCAATGTTGGGCCTCGCCACAAGTACTGCTCTGGGGCTGCCTCTTCCCGGTACCTCATTAGGACTCACACCTGATGGATACTACAACCCTGAAGGGTATGGGCCCAAAGATCAAGGAAGACTAGTCAGTCTAAGCAGCAGCCAGTAACAACCTTTTTTTTCCCCCAAACAGTAGAACTATAATAACTGAAAGCTGGGTAAAAGGAAAAGGAGTCAAACTATAAACCAACTTGATTTGCAACTTGGAATAAAAGCAACGTGTCTTGATTTGAATGTCAGGCCTACTGCTGAGTGATAATGTAATAACTTTTATGAGAGATCCTGTCACAGCAAATTCAACACTGGAATAGAGTGACTCAGAGATAGGGTGTTAGAAATAAAGCAGAAGAGCACCAAAAGGAAGAGGCTTATCTTAAGGCTCATCCAGAAGCTTTGCATGCAACAAATTTGCAGTCTTCCCTCCTTTTTACCCTGCCAACCCAAATCTCTTCACAGACACCCATGTGTGGATATGCAGAACGTCTAGGTGTGAGCTCAGGTAATTCATTACAGTATGTTTGGAGAGCACAGGGCCCTAGACAATCCAAGTGTGCAGGCTCAAAATCAGCACATTCAGTGTGAATGCTAGGCTGCAATGAGCCTGGCTGCTTTTTCAAGAGACTTAAAACACTCATTTGGTCTTAGTGTCTCATCTTTAGACAACTATTTAGTTGTTGGCCTCCATTTTAACATGGAGACAGTTGAGAGCTGGTAGGAATAAAAGAGTCATCCAAAGACTCCCAAGAATTCAGCAATTTCTCCTTAATACCTTGGGAGATATCCTTGATCTTCCCCAGTTTACCAGGGCTAACATATCAGCAAGCTCCGGGTTGATTATGTTTCAATTCTAGTCACTTTGCAGGTCGAAAAGGAATCATACATGGCCATTCTTCAGGCACCATTGTGCTCAGTCATTAAGATTCACTTTGACTGAAATGTGAAAATCTGCTGTATGCCTAGATGCTTAGGTGAGGGTTGCTTAACCTCAAATATATGGATGTTTTGACCCAGATCATCCTTTCTCACTGGGGTCTATCGCCACTCCGTGACCTTTAGTTAACTGGCTTCCATCTACTTCCATTCTTTTATAGGTTAATCTTCCCAAATCTTCCTCTAGCATAGTGGTTCTCAGTCTCAGGAAGCAACACCACTACCCCCACCCCAGCAACATTTGTTGCTTTCAAAACTTGGGAATGGGCAGGATAAGTTACTGTGGACACTGAGTACAAACAAGCAACAGTGTCACAATACATGTGACAGTGCTCCCAGATCCCGTACAAACAAATGAAGACTTTTTTTTTTTTTTTTAAGCATGAAGTAGCAATAGGACCAAAGTTGAATCTTGCTCTATTGTATTATCATCTGGTCAGAAACTTCCCGTTTCTCCTCACTAATTGTGAGAAGCACAGAATATTGCTTGGCTCCTACTGATAATAGACTCAACTTAGTCTTTTCCAATTATAGCTCATTTATTGAAACAATTTTGTATGATACATTGTTTCTGAAACACATCCTGCACTTTTTCATTCTTGTCACAACTTTTCTTACACCAACTTCCTCTGACTAGAATGCCTGCTTTCTACTGATGAAGCCAAGTTGAAAGAGCATCCCCTCTATACATCCCAACTTGAGTCTGAATTCTCTCAGCTGTGAACAGTTTTGATGTTCCTATAACATATTTCTATGTTTCTTGAAGTACTTATAGCTCTCACGATGAACATTTTTAATTGGAAGGGGTCTTCTAAAGTCTTGCCAATAAAATTGTTTCCACTTAAATAAAAGGAAATTGAGGTCCAGAAAGGTGAAATGATTTGATGAAAGTACTTTGCCACCAAACTTGGGCCATAATGATGTTTATCACTGGTTTCATTTTCCTGGCATTATTGAAGCGGATGACCATAAGCTTTGAGTTAGGCTGGCATACAAAACTACTCTGACACATTTGGACACATTTACCATTTGGAAACTGGCTTCCCTGAGCTGAAAATGGAAATAATAATGACTGCTCTTATAATCAGATTGTGTATTTAAAATTCCTGGACTATAGGAGGTACTCAGTAAATATTTGCCAAATGAGTATAAGGATCAAACTTATGTTGAAGAAAACAATTTAGGGGCTGGTGGTGGTCCTTGAGACTTCACTAAACAGTGATTAACGGGAAAGGAGCGAGGTCATTGCCACTGCTCCTTATTTTTTTGCATCCTTTCATAGACAGTTCCTCTGTTAGCCATCAGACTGTCATACAAGCCTTCTGTGACATAGCTGAGTACTGATGGTGGATCTCAAAGTGGAGACAAATCCTAAATGTCTGCTTCTTTTTCACCTTTATTTCAATGCCATTGACATAACCTTTGTGTTCTGTGAAGCAAATAACAGGTGCAGTTGTAGGGAAGGGATTACAGAAAATATAATTCCTTGTTCCTCTTCAGTTTCTTACAAGAGAGAAGCCTAAGGCATAGATGCTTGTCAGCAGCCTAACAGGAGCCTGAGTACGAGGAAGTTCAGAATGCACTGATAGAATGGCGATAGGAGCATGTCACTGTATGTTCTTGGCCAGCCTCAGGGTACCTGGTTCTGACGTCAGTAAGGCTTATTTAAGTCTTCGTAGCCAACACTTTACTCCAGAGAAGCCCACTTTATTGACTTTCTTGCTGCCTAAGGCTTTGGAGGAATGCATGCAATGCATTTGCTCCATTCATTTATATAGACAAGAATTTCTCCAATCCTAGTGTGCATGTATCTAATAGAAATATCCTGGTCCTTCTAAGAGGGTTTAGGCTGAGAGGCAACTGAAGAAATACAGTGCGACTCCTGGTGCCTTGTCTACACTAGGTTGACTGTATGCTGGGGAGGAGGGAATTGTTTCACAGTGGACCACTTCAGAAGTGGCTCTTGTCTACTTAGCAGAGTACAAGGGATTTCGGTTGGAGGTATTGAAAGATAAGTGCTGATGAGACAATTCCAGATTGATCTAGAGACCTCTTCTCAGGGCTAACAGATCAAGGGACTCTGTAACAGGAAAATGGAATTTAGGAAGAAGAGAAGAAAAACAATAGAGGGCAGAATATTGGGTTGGGAGCAAAAAGATTCAGCTTGGATCCTTTCCTGATTGTTTGCTTCTGATAATTGTTAGAGCTGTTAGCTGAGCCATGTAGTCCAGTCCGCAGAGTGAGTGTAATAAAGTCTGCAGCATTCCTACAATGGCAGATATTGAAGATTTGCCCATCTGCAGAATTTTCACTTTGTGAATTCCAAAGCTTTTCACAAAAATGCATTTTGAGTGAGTGTGTGTGAATGTGTGTGTCTAGGAGGAGGTGCAGCAAGAAGATACAGATCTATGCAGTTCTATGGCTTTCTTTACTCTTCTAAAAGTCCACCATTATTTTGCTTTGAAATAACTTTGGAGATGATTATATCATTGCCATGTAAGGAAACTTCCCCTTTACAGCAATCTCTCTCTCCTTCCCTTCCTCCCTGCTTCCCTCTTTATCATTTGTTTTGTTTTTATAGCTGCTATAGCCTGGCTTCTGCTATAATTTTTGAATGGGGACACAGAGCTTCATGAAGCCAAATCACTGCCTTGGTCTGTTAGTAAAGTATTAATGTTACTGAACAAATAACACTTGTCAGAGGAGGGACTAAGATCCATCCATCCATTCAAATAGAAAAGGAAGCATACATTGGTACCATGGAAGCCTCTGAGGAGGGAATTTGCTCTAAAGAGGTAAGGGAAGACTTAGCTGAGCAATTAATGACTGAGCTGAGTGCTGAAGAATAACTGAACATTAACTAATTGAAGAGAATGGTAGGCAATATATGTGTCAAATAAAGCATTTAGGCAGGGGGGAATAGAACATGTCATAGACTTTATTGTGGAAAGGACGGTGGCATATTTCAGAAACACTGAATATTATGTTAGCTGGATTTGCAATTTAATTCCATTTTTAGTGTATTAAAATTAATGAGGACTAGAATATTTATATAATCTTAAAGTATTTTTTCCAGAGAGCAATTATTAACTTTATGCCAATAATAACTTGGCAGTAAAAAAATCTAGTAGGCATACATGCACTAAGTGATCAAAATTAACATCACCTATAATAAAAACAGATATCATGTGCCTCCTAATGAGATGTACTGTGAGGACATAGCCTCACTTATGCAACAATTCTGACTTGAATGCATAATACAACCTTCATCTAATCCTGAGAAAACATCAGAGGAAACCAAACGTAGTGTCATAATTATTGTTATAAACTATTGTTCTGGGAGCTGGTGTATGGCATTCCCAGGTAAAGCCACCTCCTGCAATGCTAGTGTCCCACATAGGTGCCTGGCCATGTCCTTCCAATTCAGCTCCATGGTAATGGTCTTGGAAAAGCAACAGAATATATCCCAAGTGTTTGGTACCCTGCAACCCACGTGGATGAACTGGAAAAAAGCTCCTTTCTCTTGGCTTTAGTCTGGCACAGACCTGGTTTCTGAGGCTATCTAGGGAGTGACCCAATGAATAGGAAGAGTCTCTCTCACTTTCTGTTTTTCTTTCTCTCTTCCTCTCTCTCTGCCTCTCCCTCTCTCTCTAACTTTCAATAAATCTTCTTTAAAAATGGAAAAAAGTTGACCTCTACTCCAGATCTAATCAAAATTTAAGCCATAGTTTTGGGGATTGAAGGTTGAAAATGAAAGTGTCTGCACCTTCAAGTTCTGAACTTGTATTTATTGTGAACACAGAATGTGAAGGGATTATCAAGCAAAGAAATAAATGTCTGTGTTGTTGAGCCAGCAATATTGAAAGAGTGAAAGCATGGATAAAGCAAATGCAAAGTGAATACCTCCCTGGGAATGCTATGTCAGATATATTCTGCTATGGATGGGGTGCACAGATGAATCCTTGAAGGGCTACTTAGGTGAGGTGTCTTTGGCCTACTAGAGTACATCAAGGAACGCTCCTGGCAAGTGCCGAGTTCTGAATACTGATATTCAGAAGATAAGAATTAGTGAATAAGAGCAAAAAGATGTTTCTGGCAAGGCAGACAGCATGAGTGAAGACTTGGTTACAGAATAAAAATTTCTGAGGCAGAAAACAGGGAAAACAATTAGACTGGCCTGGATGAAAAAGCAAAGTGACCTCACTTAGGATCATTGTGTACTCTTTCTGTGACATGACAGCTGCTAAGATGGAAGAGAAAAAAAATTAAGATTCACTGGACATAATGTGAACAGAAATAATTGAATAGTTGGCTGGATCTAGTCTTAAGAAAAAGCAAATTTCCTGACTATAACCAGGACTAGCTTCTTCGGGACCAAGAGGTAGGTGAAGATTGCTGCCTACCTCTCTTCTCAGGACATCTTTGAAATTCTCTGCACTGGAACATCTGCTACAATTTCTAGACTTGTGGTAAGCATGTTATTTGAGCACTTAGATACTCTAAGAGTTTCTAAAATAATAGCCCCTCTTTCTCTGGGAATTGGCATATTCTGAGGGATTGCTGAAAAAACACATTTCCTTCAAACAAAGGAATCTGCTTCTGTTAGATTCTATTCAGGACTCTAGTAGAAGCTTTCCATTACCCTTCACGGTGAAACTTAGAAGCTTTGGATTTGATTCCAGTGTGTATTTTTCTTCATGGGTATTAAACGGTAGGTTAGGGTGGAGACAAATTAAGAAGGGAGAAAGGAGCTGATTTTTAACATTCAAATCTAATGTTGATGCACAATATGGTTCTTTAAATCAGGTACATTTATACCAGCTTATTAGTGTCATTATAATTGTGGAGCTGTAGAGTCACTGTGAGCTAAGCCTTATAACATGATCCTACCACTTTCTAGTTTCGCGATTTTTCATAATTAACTCGTGCTGTTGTTGTCTCAGCCTTTGTAAAACAGAGGTTTAATACTCTTTCCTTCATAGAATTACTGTGATGATCAATGAACTATACAAGTAAAGAGCTTAGCATAATGCTTGACTCATGATCAAATTGTTATCACATTGTCATTGGCATTGCCATGCTGTCACCTTTGTCAGAAAAAATAAACTCTAATGCTTTTTTTTTTTTTTTTCTAAAGCAAGGCTTAGCAGTCAGGGAAGAAATCAAGAAGCCCAATAGCATTCACTCTTTCTTAATCTCATTCTAAGCGTACTACCCAAAGAGGATGTATGAAAACTAACTTTTAAGGGATCATTTCCATAGTCATCCAAGAGATGGTATGAGAAGACAACCTAATGCTCATGTCTTTCTCTGCTTACACAGGTACCTGTCGGCTGGGCTGGGCCTATTACTGTGCTGGAGGTGGAGCTGCTGCGGCCATGTTAATCTGCACCTGGCTGTCCTGCTTTGCAGGAAGAAACCCCAAGCCTGTTGTGTTAGTTGAAAGCATCATGCGGAACACCAATTCTTATGCCCTGGAGCTTGACCACTGCCTCAAACCTTGAGCTTTGAAAGAAGATTGAAAAGGGTAGGGAGTGGGGAGGGAAGGAGGCCCTGAAAAGAGATACTTAGGCCAGTTGTCACCCACCTGCCAATAGGGTAGCTTAGTGTTTTCATTCTTTTTAATCTATTGTTTATTTTCACTTTCCTTTATGCAAGTGGGACCATTTACAAAACTCATCTACAACAATAGAAATCTTGAATGTTTACCCAACTTGTGAATATCCACTAAACCCATAGTTCTAAAGCCCACCCCACCCATCTGCCATAAAATATGAGGAGAAGATCCTCTTCCTGGAAGGTAACTGTAAAAGCAAGTACCTTATAGAGTTCTATGGCTCTTCTCCATTACTTAGGCCAAAGGTTAAAGTCTTGATTAGAGTAGTTCTGCATGGAGGGAGCAGGAGACAGATAAGACCTGGCTCCTACCTCTCCATTCACCTGAACCTCTTGTAGATGTGTGTTGGCATGCCAAAATATTCCTGGGATTCCTGGGATTCCTGGAGTTCTGCTGTGCAAATGTTTGTAACTTTCTTATGTCTATATCTTGACTCTTTTCTTTGTCACCTGTTATTTTTCCTTCCCATTTGGGGAGAAGTTTGGCTGGGAGGCTGACTCCCAGTGGGGAAAACATTAGTCAAGGATGCTTGTATACACTATGACGTCTTTGCCTCAGCATGCTTTACAATATCCATAGAAGCTCTTTGTGATTTTTGGCTTGGAGAAATGACATAAAAATGTAATGGTGATTATTCTCTAGTCCCTTATAGATATAAAAAGATGTTCAATGAGAGTTATGTGAAGACTAACATTTTGTGGGAACTCAGTAAGTATAAATTCACAATGCTGATGACAAGGCTATTTTTTTGCCAGATTCTTATTGGATGTTCTATCATAGCTCATTTTGTAAAGTAGGAAATCTGCAGTGACCTTTTTGTCCCCATAGTCATTCCTAGCATGATACAAGTGCCTCTGTTTCAAAATCACTCATCAAATGTTCCATCTTCCATCTGGGATGAGTTAGACAGTAGAGAACACAGCCCTGATGTCACCTAAGGCTGATGTATTTCTAGGGCTGGCCTCCATCCCGTCAGTGCTCAAAGCTGATGGATAGTGTATAAGAAATTGGTGTCTTCTAGGGCAGAACTAGTCTTCTCTCTTCCTTAACTTAATTTAGGCCAGTTACATTGGTCCATAAGGCCAGCTCATATGTTTCTATTCTTAATTATGCCAGTGTAGTTTTGGTACAGCCCTTCCTAGAGGGAAAGGACTGGAAAGAAAAGCTTTCAAGTATCATATGCCATGCTCAAAGGGGACAGATTATTATATTGATCTTACACAGGGAAGTAAATACAAACACACAATTCATTCACAGTTAATTCAGTCATTTAGTAACACCATGCTGGAAATATGACTTTAGTTAAAAATTATTTACTTATTTGAAAGGAAGTTACGGTGGGTGAAGGGAGTAGAGAGAAATCATCTATCTTCTGGTTCACTCAACAAATGCCCACAATAACTGGTGTTGGAATGACCATATGAGATCCAGATCTTCCATAAAAGTGGTAGTAAATCAAGCATTTACTCCATTTTCTGTTGCTTTCCCAGGTGCGTTGGCAGGAAGCTGCACCAAAAGTGGATCAAGTGTACTACAGCTTCCTGGAGATAGTTCCTGAGCAACTAACAATATGCCATGTTCTGTGCTAATAACTGGGGATAAAAGGATGAAGGCAGTTTCTCACTTTAAGATGAGAATAGGGATATGTTGAGGCATTTGTTAATACATCAATACATCGATAAGTCAATAAGCAGTTGCCAGCATATTAAGTGCTAGGAAAGTGAAGGAGGTGGGGCAAAGAATCACAGAGAGGCCACTAAACCATCTTGTGAGTGAAAGGGTTCATGGGAGAGCTTCCTAGGAAATATTACATCTAACATGGGTCTGAGAGATTACCAGGGGAGTTAGGTCAGGGAAGGTAAGGAGTGCAGCAGAGAAGGGGTGCAAGTAAAGGCATGCAGTCATCCCACGAAAAAAAAATAGGTAGAAAATAGGAAGCAGTAGCCAGATTTTGCAGGACCTTCCATGCCTGTATAAGGAACTTGAATATTACCTTAAGGGATGGTGACTGACAGGGAAGTTACAGGAATACTTTTTTTTTTTCAAAATCAACTTTGATAAAATAAGAAAAATGAAAGCAAATAAGGAGAGACTACAGACATTTTGATAATTGAGTTGAAAAGGATCAAGTCCTAAAGTCAGGTAGTGACTGTGGCTGAAGGACACAGGCAAATTTGAGAGATTTGTATTAGAAGTGGATTCTACAGGAAGGTTTAATGGGCATGTATACACCAACACTGCGGGATGATTATACTGGTCTATGAGTGGTTCCTATCACCAAAATTTGGAATACAGAACAAAAACTGGAGTGAGCCAGCATTGTGACACAATAGGTTAAGTCACTACCTGAGACATCCTATATGAGTGCCAGTTCAAGTCCTGGTTGTTCCACCTCTGATTCAGTTCCCTGCTAATGCACCTGGGAAATCAGTAGAAGGCGGCCCAAGTACTTGGGATCGTGCTACCCAAATGGGAGACTAGGATAGAATTCCCAGCTCCTGGCATTGGTTGTTATGGGTATTTGGGTAGTGAATCAAAAGATGAAAGTTATTTTTTCTGTGTCTGTCTGTCTCTCTTTGCCTTTCTTCCTCTCCTGATCCTTTTCCACTTCTTTCTAACTTTGCCTTTCATAAGCAAAGTAAATATTAAAAAAAAACAGATAACAGGAAACTGGTGCTTGGAATCATGCCAAGTATCAGCTCACTTGTGGAACTGGATAAAACATTTGAAGTTAGGGCAAATTGAATACATATCATGGGAAGGAGGCTTTATACTTGGGTTTGCAGCAATGCTTTTTCCTAAAAAAGCTCACTAGGAACAGCTAAAACAAGATGGAAGCAGTTCAAACTTCATTTTTGTAGTATTACATAAACACAATGATGTATCTTTAATTTAGGAGAGCCAAGTGCATGGATAACAAGTCAAGTATCTCGGGAAAGGCGGATTACTGTCTTCAGAGAAGGAAATTGGCTAGATTATCTTCCTTCTCAGACTTTGAAACCTTTTGGAACTGTATGGGATATAATTTGTAGAAGTCAGAAGTGTAAAGTCAGTGTCTTGGCAGGAAACAGATGGATAATCAGTCTACATTATGTTATTGTAAGGGGTCTTCACAAAGTTCATGTTATGGAAAAACTGTATGGATTTCAAAATTTTAATACCAAAGTAAGCATTTTTTTTTTCAATCAGCTTCCATGAACTCTTTGAAGTCCTATTATATAACAAAATATCTGAGGCTGGTACTTATAAGCAAAAACAGTTTACTTAGGTCACCATTTTGAAGGTTTGAGAACATGGCATTAGCATCAGCTTGGCTCTGGCAAGGACCACTGTGGGCAGGTGTGAGAGGAGAGACCATATGGTCACACAATTAGTCAGAGCATCAGAGGGGCCAGTTTTCTAACTTCTAATTAGGCTCCATATCTTCTTTTTTTGTACATTTTTACTTAATTTAAAGGAGAGACAGAGAATGTTCATAATAACTGGGGTGGGAACAAGCTGAAGAGCCTGGAACTCAGTCTGGGTCCCTTACTTGGGTGGCAGTGAATCAAATACTTGAACCATTATAGCCTCTACTCCAGGGTTTCTTTACCTTGCATCTCACCACACTGGGGATCAAGCTTCAAAAACATGAACTCTTAGGGGACCCATTCAAACCATCTCCAAACCATGGTAAATGATATAGTTAAATTTAGTGCAGAGGAGCAGAATGAAGGGAAGATTTGGTGGTGTTGTTTGAAGAATTAAGGCAAACTACATAAACAACGGTAACGCAGAGAAAGACTATGAACCACGGGGGGCAATTATGTCCCACAATACTAGAGGGACAGAGGCAAGGAAAAGTGTTATTAGAAGCCAGCAAGAACCACCACTTTGGAAATAGGGAGATGCTTGATACTAGCCTTGGTGATGGGTAACACAATGTAGACTCTGCCCAAATAGCACACAGTAAGGAGGAGACGGGGGAAATCTTCCTGTTCTCTGATTTCTTAGCAATGCCTACCATGAGTGAGAATCAGCCAGACTCCAGCTGGCAAGGAAGTCTGACACTAAAGCCCATTGAGCTCACCCTCCATTGGTACAGAACATGCAGAGCAAGGCAGAGAATGGGCCTTGGGGATTGGGTGGGCAAGGCAAAAGTAGCAGCTCCACAAGTGATCTTAGCTTCTGAGTTTCCCATCACCTTCTACACTGTTTCCTAGGAAGTACTGCTTTGCTGTTTTCCATAGTCCATATCTGGAAGCATGCTATAAAGTAGTTGCACCCTTCAAAGGCGATTGTGGAGGAGGAGATTAATCTGAAAGAACCATTTAAAATGGCTGTCTGATTCTAGGAGTTAGTTGTAGGTAAGGGTTATAATGTTTCCTCCTCCAATGCAGGGAAAAAGGAAGGGAGGACCAGATTTAAGAGGTGCTTTTTTTTTTCTCCCTCTGTGGGGTTGGAGGGACAGGCCTTCAGGGGCCTGTAGTCAAATTAAATTTGAATTTAAATTCCTACCTGCCTCTGTCTGATTTATTTAACTGCCAAGCCTGTGCTTGCATAGATAACAGACTAGCCTAGTTTTTTCCTTGTGGTCTGCAGCAGACTTTGGAAGTGAAGTCTACCTCTCCTGTCTGTTGTTGTGCAGAAAGCAAAGAGAGCCCAGTCAGCTGGGGGACCTGATGAGTTAGGCTGAGGACATCAGAATCTCTGAAGTTTGTCCTGTTGTGGGCCTGGGAGCCGGGCATGCTCTGCACCCGTGCATGCAGACCAAGTGGCTACCCTTGGGTGCTGCCTGACCCTGAAATCACTCTGATCTTGAGGAGGGGGTAAGCTATTTATCTGGGCCCACAGCTGAGTAAATTATTTCTTGGAAGTCCGTTTAGCAGGATACTCCTTTCTGAAAGCAATGTCAGATGGGCAGTGTCTTCCCAACAGTTAGGTCTTTGTGTCTGGAAGAGTAAAATTTGTACATTTGGAATGGCAAGCGTTATGTTCTTTGGGTCTGTTTCTAACGTCACTCCTTGTTATCCCTGTTCTGGTGGACTAGCTGCCTCCACTCACAGCTGCTGGTGATTCCCAGGTAGTGTGCTCTTTGGTTCTGGCCTCTCAGAAAGGGAGTTCTGGCTTCTACAGGGTTAGGGGGAAAGTTCAGGCATTGGCTGGATGAGGCCACACTCTGGTAGGGAAGCTTCTTGTCAGTAGGCTCTTTATGAACCATCACACAAGCTGTGCAAAGGGAAGGGCCAGCCCCTGCAGGATACATTGGGGATGCGTTCTTCAGTCTGCCAGTCCCTCTCGGCAGAAATACAAATATGAGAGGTTTCAGGATTGCATTTGGTCCCAAGGCAGCCTGGTGATTGTGTAAATGAAGGTTTCAAGAAAAACTAATAGTGAAGGTATTTTATAAAAGATGGAAGGCACTCTGCTTCGTGGCTTGAGGGGCAAGGTGTGCTATTTCTAGAACTCACAATCAATCTCAATAGACAGGAGGCAGGGCATCTTTTGAGGAGTCATTGCTACTGCTCCGTGTCCTTGGTTTAAGAACATTTTCAGAGCTGGTGGGGGGCTGCAGTTTAAGGACATTTATCGTTGGCCTATCCCTCAGATGCAGAGAAGGTATATATTTTTAGCTTCAATTTTCTTTTTCTTTTACTTATGAGATTAGGCTCTCCCAGGACTGATCTTGTCTCTAGATGCATCAAACCCCCACTGAGTCCTCAAAGCTAATAGCAAATAAACAGTTGCAATGTGTGCACACAAATGATTTAGAGTTTCATTAGACTGAGCTGCTGATATGTGAGGAGTCAGAAGTAGGGAGAGATGACATGGTTTTGACTGCAGTGCTGAATCTTGCTCCTTCCTCTCTGTGAAGACAGCAGGACCCTAGAAAAACACTGCATGGGAGAGAGGGGCACTGAGGCCAGCCAGCATCCCCAGGGGCAGCACCCTTTCATGTAGTACCTCTGCTCTCTTGAAGAGGTAGTAGCAATTCTAGATGGGAAACAAAAGTGGAAGAAAATTCAAGGAACAGAGAAAAGGGTAAACATCAAAATCACTGCAAAGAAATAGTGACTCCTCTCACTGCAGCAGAAAAAACCTCACTGGATGTACTTTGATGTTCTTTACAAGCTATCAATATCTTCTGTGCAAAGTGAAGATACTTCAGGCTTTGGAGTCAGATCCAGATTGAATCCCAGGCCAAACAGTTCTCAGTTGTGTGTTCTCTGGCAAGCTAATTAACTCCTCCGACTTTATGAACTTTCTAAGATAGCATTTACTGTTGGCCTCCACAACCCCCAACAGCTATAGAATAAATTAGTCATCCCATCGCACCATTCATTTCAGTTTGCTTGATTACCAAACTTACTCTAACACAGTGATTTTTGATCTAGGCCACCTTAAAATCTACTCTTTTGTTTGTTTTAAATACCGATGCTTTGTCCCATCCTAGTTTAACTGAGTTGACATCCCTGGCATCCACTGGACTATACCAATCCTATCTTCATTGTTGGTCTCATCTGCTAATCTCCTAAATGTCACTCATTTATTGAAGACTTCAGCTGAACTTCTTATGCTTCCATATTCTGATTTCTTTCATCCTTCAAACTTCAACAGTATATAAACCACTATTGCAATTTTTTGGCTCCTATGTTCTTTTTTTTATTATTTCGTTTTGGTTTTGTTTTAACTGTCTTGACAATGACAATTTGCTTCCATGTAAGTTCTGCTGCTCTCATTCTTGATATCACCAATAAACACCATCACTAAAATTCTGGAGTTAAAGTCTCTCATTGCTTAAATAAGATGTGTTATGTTACCCATTCAGTTCATGTTTTCTGATAACCCCACTTTATCATCTTTGTGATTCCTTTCTACCTACCCAGTCTAGAGTTCACAGCTTATCAATGTAATTGCCCCTTGCAGAAATATTCCATTTTCCTATCTTTTTAAGAAGATTTATTTATTTTTATTGGAAAAGTGGATATACAGAGAGGAGGAGAGACAGAGAGGAAAATCTTCTGTCAGATGGTTCACTCCCCAAGTGAGCGCAACGGCTGGAGCTGAGCCAATCCGAAGCCAGGAGCTCTTCCGGGTCTCCCATGCAAGTACAGGGTCCCAAGGGTTTGGGCCGTTCACGACTGCTTTCCCAGGCCACAAGCAGGGAGCTGGATGGGAAGCGGGGCTGCCGGGATTAGAACCGGTGCCCATATGGGATCCTGGTGCGTGTAAGGCGAGGACTTTAGCCACTACGCCATCACGCTGGGCCCCATTTTTCCTATCTTACTGAACTGCCCCTTATGTGTCCAACAGAGTCTTAATCCTTACTAAATTTAGTAATGGTCTTGCTGCATGATTAAAAAAAGTTCTCAACCATTGACAGAGAAAAACAATAGCTATCTTTGCACCTTTTCTCTGTGTATTCCCACTCTCTCAGTGAGTTCACCTAATCTCATGCCTTGAATATTATCTATACCCATGTTATTCAGTGTGGACTATGGTCTAAAAGCATCACATTAGTGCAATAGACGTTTTGAACCTTGGGCCCCACCTAAACCTATTGAATCAGAACTTACCTTGCAGCAAGACCATGAGGAAATACATTTGCATGAACGTTTCGAAAAGAACTGATAAATGCCAATGATTTTCAGCACTGATCACAAACAGGGCTCAGCTAGAGAGTAAAAACGTTGATAATGTCAATGTTCACTTTCAGAAGTTCTAACTGAAGTGGGCTAGTTTACAGCGTGGCCATACATCAATTTAACGTTCCCATGTAGTTTTAATGGGCACCCAGCCACTAACTTAAAACCACTGAGTCCCAAACTATTATCTCTAGGCCAAATTACTTTGAACTCCAGGATCATATGTCCAGCTATTTTAGTCCACATCTTTCCTTGGATGTCTAGCAGCTTTGAAAAAATGTGCATATCCACAACCAAGATCCAGATCTTCCCTAAACCAGCTCCTTGTGATCATCTTAATGATTTTACAACGTAAATGACACTGAATCACTGGATTTTCCTCCTACCTCATTGGATTGCCCCCTCTTCCTATTCTGGCTGCTCTGGCTCTATCCAAGCTCCTAATGTTGAAATGTTCCAGGGCACATTGTTCCTTTTTGATATACAGACTGTTCCCAGGTGATCTCATCTACGTGTTGTTGATACTCTGATTTAAGCATGGTGAGGTTGCTCAAATGTAACCTGTGCCAAAGGAAATTACTTGTTTCTCACTCATTCCTTTAGCTAGCTGCTCCTGCCAAAAAGCTGGGAGTAATCTCCGATGTCTTTCATTCCATGGGCTTCTACTTCCAATCCATGTGCAAGCCCTATCAAGTTTACTTTCAAAATATTTTCTGATCTGACAGCTTCTCTTCACTCTTTATTACTACATACTTAAGACAACAATGGTAAAAAATAAAAATAGTACTTGGAATAAAAAAAGCACTTATCCTAATAATGAATATTTATCAAATTTTCAGCAAACATCATACTAAGTAATGTAATTTTAGAAACATTCTAAATTGAGTTAGAAAAAAACAGAGAAAAATGTCCCAATCCGAAATGACAACTCAAATCACAAGATACCAAAGATTAAATCTGGCAAAAGGTGTAGGGAAACTTACAAAACATTATTGAAGGGCATGGGAAAATACAAAAGAGAGATAAACGGGTTTCATAAAAAGATATCTTGAAACGTGTCAGCTTTCTGCAAATTAATTTGAAAATTCAATGCAGTTACAATATGCTTTTTAGTATAACTTTACATGCTGATCTTCATATTTGTATTCAGAATCAAGACTTCATATTTGTGTTCAGAATCAAAGGTGTTATGATGAACAACTGTAATATGGATACAGAGATAAATATATGACCAGTACAGAACTGACAGTTGAGAAACAGACCCATAATTATAAGGAAACTAGATACCTGATAGCAACATTATTATAAATTATAAAGTGAGTATTTGGAATACATTACCTGTTTTGGAAATAAAATTATATTTCACTTGAAAAATCCCAATTTTGGATGGATTTAAGATCTAAATATGAAAAACTAAACTACAATTTCAAAATAGTTTTATTAATATAGAGACCGTTTCATGTATTTCATACATACAATTCTGAGATGATAACCATATTTACTCTACTCTTTCCTTCAATATCCCCTTCTTCCTTTGTTTTTTTTTTCAGTGTTTGCAATAGCGTAATTTCAATTTACTTATGACTACAGGCTTAATGCACCACTAACACCACTAATCATAATGTACAACAAGTAAAAAATAGAAAGATTATTGTTCCACAGGAGTATAGACAATGACTTAAAACAATAGTCAAATTGAATCATTTAATGTCAGCTTCATTCTTATACATTGTCTTTGAAAGACAATATAAGAAAATGTTTTAGGTGCTATTTCCTGTTAATATTTGAGAGGCAAAGAAAGACAAAGGGATAGAGATAGAAATACACAAAGATAGAGATAGGGAGAGGAAGAGAGAGAGATTTTTAGTACATTGATTCACTATCCAAATGTTCGCAGCTGCTTGAGCTAAGCCAGGCTGAGGCCAGGAGAAAGGAACACAATCTGGGACTTGTGTGTAGGTAGCAGGGACCCAAGTACTTGAGCTATCATTTGTTGCCTCACAAGGTATGCATAAACAGGAAGGAGGAGCAGATGTGAAGCAACAGGACCTGAGATTGGCACACTGACATGGGATGTGGTGTTCCCAAGGTGCAGTTTAATCATGATGCTAAACACTTGTCCTGAAAATAGGAAAATGGTTCTATGACTTTTGGGTGGAAAACAGTTTCTCAAAAAAGACATTAAGGAAAAGCAGCAATCAACAGGACGATTTACTGGACCACATAAAAATGTAACATCTGAAAATATTTGATTGGCTTTTATGGTTCCATCGTGTTGGAAGTGGTCATATGATTAATTCTGGACACCGGATTGTGAGCAGCAGTGATGAATGCCACTTCCCAACTCGAGTATTAGTATTTACCAGTGTGATACCTTCCAGAGCTTAGTTTTCCCATCTGAGTGGATACAGGTAATATTCTAGTGGAAGACAAACTGGATCCTTGAGTACAGCTTATAACAGACAATATTCCTAGCAAACCAGTGATGCATTTGTTGTGCTCAAAAAGCATTCATATGTTAATTTTAATGTTATCAGTGAAAACTATCCTAAGCACAAGAGCAAGCCTCAGTCAGGGAGCATATATGTGTACATTATGACTTAACTGGCGACTAATATACAGAATATTTAAGTCACTTCAAATCAATAAGGAATACATAATTGACTCCATAAAATTGACATAGGTAAATGATACAACAGAATAATTTACTGAAGAGAAACAGCAGATGTTAACTGCCTAGAGCTCAGGGAAATACAAACCAAATAACATGTTTTCATCTGCATTAAATTAGTAAAAAAAATGCAAGTTTTATTACAACTGTTGGTGAAAAATAGAAACTATCATTTCTGTTGGTGAGAATATAAATTGATCCAATTCTTTGTAGAAGAATTCCTCAATATTTAATAAAGTTGAAGGCCTAGTTACACATGAAGAGTTAGTAATTTCATCTCCATGAAAATGCTGTGGGGAGAAACTAGTACAATAGGTGCACAAGACATGCACAATAATGATTTTCAATGTCCTTGATGTCTGGAATAGAAAATGTCAACTATCTATCACCAGGGGAATGGAAAAAGAGATTTAATACATTTGGTCAATGGAAATCAACACTAATGATTTGGACTTTCATATGTAAATGCATCTAAAATTATGTTGAGTGAATGATAAGGTTCAAAAATGACTTCAAGGAGTGTCTCTCCAATATATGTCTGAACACCTATGTAAACCATACTACATAACTTTACAGATTAGGTTTTCATTCAAAAAGTTTTCATGCTTCTTTCAACCACTTCTTTTTGAGGAATAATTTCCCAGTTCACTGATGTCTTGGCTATGTGATTTTTCTTTGTCCAATAGAATATACAGGCCAAACTAATGATATGAAATTTCAGAGCTAATGCCTTAAGAGATTTTATATTTTCAGTTTGTTCCTCTGGGAATTTTTAATTTTCAAAATCAGAAGCCCATGTCCCTTGAAACTACCCTTTATTCTCAGTCTCAGAATGGAAATATTTCAAAAAATGCTGCTCCTGTTGTAAGCGTGAGGATAACTGTTGTATATGTGCTTACATTTAAAACACAGCAAAAGCCAAAGGATATAACATGTGTGTATGTGTGTAAATTCAATAAAATATGAATAGTGAAAGTAAATTCAGGAGAATGGCTATTTTTTTTTTGAGGGAAAGAGCAATACTTCTCCTCCCTTTTCATTTTATTTTTCTTCATAGAATGTGTTTGCTTTCTTCCCCCCTCCCTAAAATAAGAATTTTACAAAAACAGGCAACATGCCTTATTTATTAACTCCTGTGGCCCAAGCACCAAGTAAACTACCTGGAACCTGTGAATTCAGTAAACACCTGTTGAAAGGATGTGACTTTTACTCATTTGTAAATAGGGTAATGCTAATGGTCTTGAAGGGTTAGACTGAAGGTTAAACAGGAACCTGCTTATGAGCATGTATAGTGTTGGACCTGCTACCTAGATACTCAATTATGTCAGTCAGTGCTACATTATGAGCATGATTTGGCTCTTTAACTCCTCTTTAAACCCTAAAGTTTTATGTTCACTGTGATGAACAGATGGGAACCTACTCTAATTATGCTGTCTGAAGGTAGGAACTTTGTGATGTAATTGGATATAACTAGATTCCTGGGGTAGAATCTTATAGACAAAGCATTCTGGCTTTCTAAGAGACAATGTAGGTGAGCATGCTCCCGATCTCCTGTTGTCTGGACCCCATGTGATCCTTCCTCTGCTCTCATTCTGCTCAGTACCACCCTCATCAGATGTAAGGTCAGTGGATCCAATCAGTCCTGGACTACGAACCTCCAAAAGCATAAGCTTCAATAAAACTTCCTTTAGAAGTAGCTTCTTCCAGATATTTGTTACAATGCTAAAAATGTGGCTGATAGTTTCCTTTCCTTTCTTTTTCTACCCTGTCTATGTGGATTCTCTTTTGAATTGTTTCAATAATGTATAGAGCACTTAAGGTATAAATCCCACTGCTTCTTAGCTAGAAAAACTTGAACAAATCTCCCAGTTTCTGATTCCACAGACTGAGGACAATAATATCCATTTCATGGTTTGGCTGAAAGTATTTAATTAGGTAAGGGCATGAAGCACTCACACATATTAAGCATTCAGTAATGTTAGTCAATTATTATGACTAGTGGTACTACTACAAAATTGACCATTGCTTGTGTGGCATAAAATTCAAAAGTATCTGAAAGGCAGCTGATTTACTGAAATAAACCTTCCACTATAATTTGTCACGTCCATTTATAATTTCCTCATTGTGGAGGGTTTTTTTGGCGGGGTGGGGGAGAAGAGACAGAAAGGAAGACCTTCTGTCTGCTGATTCACTCCTTAAGTGGCCACAATGGCTGGAGCTGAACTAATCCAAAGCCAGGGGCTTCCTCCGGGTCTCCCACATGGGTGCAGGGTCCCAATGCTTTGGTCCGTCCTCAACTGCTTTCCCAGGACACAGGCAGGGAGCTGGATGGGAATGGGACCACTGAGACATGAACCAGAGCCCATATGGAATCCTGGCGCTTGCGAGGCAAGGACTTTAGTCACTAGGCTACTGTGCCAGGCCTCGATTCTATATTCTATGCACTTTATTTAGCTATTTTACTTACTGTTATCTTCCTCATTTCTGGGGACTCATGAACAGAAAGCTGCCAAGCTCACTATATAGGTACTATTGCAAGATTTCTTCCTAGGCCAAGGAATCTTATCCTTTGCTTACCTAATGCAAGGCTGTATTATTTAGTTCATATTTGCTTTATGGATATGAGTGTAGGACTCCTTGAAATGAATGTACCAAAGTCTGTAAAAAATGTTGACTTTTTTAAAAAGGCATTCATTTGAGGTTAAGAGTAATGTTTGTGAGTAGAGAATGGAAGGAAGAAAGACAAAGAAGAGAGAGAAAGAGTCAAAAGCGGGGTGGTGGCGGGGGGAGAGAATATGAGAATATCTTTCATGTGCTGGTTTATTCTCTAAGCCAGGCTGAAGCCAGGGGCCAGAAACTCCTGGGTGTCCCACGTGGGTAAGAGGGACTCCAGCCCTTGGCCCATAATTTCTTTGCCAGGCACACTGCAAGTGAGCTGTATTGCAAGTGAAGCTGACTGTATTGAAACTAGGGCTCCTACAGAGTGTCAGCATCTTAAGTGGCAGCTTAATCCACTGCACCTCAACACTGGATCCTGCCTGGATGACTTTAAAAAAAATCTCTTAAATTTATATTTTGAGTATCATAAAATTAACTTGTGTTAAATACATAAGTAATTTATTCTTAGTAAATTCATGGAGTTATGCAGCCACCATCACAATCTATTTTTAGAATATTTGGGTTGCCTTATAAATGTATTCCTTGTACCATTACTGAAAATTCTTTATGGGAATCTGAAAAAAATATCTAAACTTTCAGCACATAGTTTTATGGAATAAGTGTCTTAACAAAATGATGTAAAACGAATTTCTGTACAATTAAAACCACTTTACTGTTATACTCTCCACACAATTAGAAATACATTAATGATGTATGTGGGAGGGATACGGGAATAATGGAAGACTTACAGAATTAGACACTTTTATGAACAAATTGCATTAGGGTTAATAATGGCTGCCTGCCACAAAGAAATTAAAATTTCAATATCCTAAGCCAATAAAAATCTATTTCACCAAGTCTAAAGTGTGTTCATGGGGTCAAGGCCTTACTTGGGGATTCAGGCTCCCTCCGTTTTGTGATACCACCATATCCACATACTTGCATAGCTTCTAAGATTGTAAGACAAGAAGACAATGGTGGAGGAAGGACACCAGCTCATAACATACCAGACCTAGAACTGACACACCTCCCTTGCATTTGTCAGAAGTAGTCTTGTGGCACTGATGGAAGTGCACTGAAGTTCTGGAAAATGTAGGTTAATAATAATTCATTTAGTACAGACTGTCTCAGTTATGGTGATCAAACCTATGGTGCCACATTCTTCTGTCCCTTCCTCAAGTCCTAAGAATGTTTCGAAAAGTACATGATCTTACGTTTTCAAATTCTTTACTTTTAGAAATCAGATTTGCTTGGTCATTTAAAATGCATGGTTCCAGCTACACTGCAATGCCATTGTTCACCAAGAGGTGACACAAGTGAACATATACTTGTCCTTCATCTCAGAAAATCCTCATCTAAGTTGACCTGTTCTGTACAATAAACTTTTCTCAGCTCAGTGAGATTAATTCTTTGTAAAACTGACTTATATCAACAAATATCCATTAGATTGTCATCTATTACATAGCTTCATAAAGCACCAGTGATTGATCATCCTTATTTAGTATTTATAGGCTTTTAGTATATGAAAGGTCCTCTTTCCCTGCCCTTTAATCTCTTCTCAATCCTTTCTGTATTTAATAACTCTTAAAAGAATGTATTGAAGATCAAGAGACCAGAAATAAAGAGTGACGACAGAATCAAAAGACACAGATTTTAACTGTGCCTCTGTCATGAATTACCTGTTTCTCTTTGGACAAGCTCCATAACCATCCTGAACCCTGGATCCCTTACCTGAGAAGACGAAATGTAATATCTGCCAATAAAGATGAGTGGTCAGTGTGGACTCCACAGCCTCTGCTGTCAGCTGATTCTCCCTTCCTGTGTTCCAAGGGCTTCTCTGATAGTCCTGCTTGTGAGGTCCCAGCCATTTTCTCAATTTCTTGTGTTTTTTCTTTCCAAAAGTGTTTGTGAATATTCTGACTTCATAGGCTTATGGCATGGCATAGAAATCTGTATTTTAATAAACTTGGAAGAGTCTTTTGGTTGCTGGTCAGGTATATAAGTGTACTTACCAGATATATTCCAAACCTGAATCATAACCTCAAAGTTGAAGGCAAATGCCAATTAAGGAAACCAAAAACTATATGATGTCTATTTTGAACTCAACTTACTCTAGATTGAAATATAAATTGTGCTTCTATAGTTCTCATTGATTCATTCGATTTTCTTATTCTTCATTACCCCAGTCTAATGCCCAACGGTGTCTCTGTTCCTTTGCTATCAAGAATGGAAAGTCATTAACTTTACTTCATTCTTTCTTTCTAGGCCAAACATACCTCTCATTATACAGAATTCTGACTCAGTAGCATTGCAGGATTCTGAACCAAACTCTGAGTCCTACTCATACGGGTTTAAGAAAAAGGGCTTTTCTGACTGTTTCACAATTTTTCTGCTCTCTCTGACCCAACGTCTCCTCCCAGACCCCTCACTTCTGCTCTCCTAGCCAGCATCAGCACATCTTCATGCCAGGCTTTTAGGTCTGTGTCAGCAATAGTGTAGAATATTAACTCATTAACAACACAATGATCTTTCCTTGCTCCCAACTCTTGCCAAAACCACGGTTGCTTTCAATTAGCAAATGTGGAGAGGGTTTTTTCATTATTGCTATTGTTTGCATGGCTATTCTTTTTACAGAATCTTTGGAAAATACAGAGAAGTCAGCCAAAATAGACAATGTGATATATATAAAGTAAAACTCAAATGTAAAGTAGAGGCACTAATGGGGGCCATCCTGTATAATTTCTTCTTTCCAAGTTGATTTTTTAAAAGAAAATGGCTGGAACCCTCATGTGCTTTATGTTTCAAGGACTTTTGTCATTGTATTGTTGGATTTCTGCCACCTAAACATTATCATATTTATTTTGCACCCATACTGGATTCTGAAAAATGATGCATAGCTCATTTCTTCTGTAAAATTTCATGGCAATACATGGACGTTAGCTTCCTACCCAACCACATTCCCAGTCGCAGTTCTAACTTTAATCTATCCTGCTTTCATGTTTTCACACATGCACACTGTCATCTGTTTTTAAATTTATACTTGAGATGTTGGATGGGGCCAAAATGAAAAAAGCCCAGTTTATTTCTAAATGATGAGAAAATTATGAGTATTCAAGTAAACAAGTTGCTTTCAAAATCATCAATTCTAAGAGCTTTGGGATTCTGGGGAGCCTAGGAAATTGTGAATGAGCATTACACACTACTATACACTGCTGAACATTTCTATAAAAGCTGATGAACAAAAATGGCCTTCATTCCTTTGGACAGCTATGAGGAAAGCTTTGTTCTGACAGCAGTATTCTACCATAACTCTGGATTCCATCACTCTTTTGTGATTTGGGCTCAAGGACTATATTGGCTTTTGAAATGATGAGAACAATGTGATCTGGTTTATTTCCAAAATCATGACAAGAAAAGGAGAGGTTGGGGAAAATTCAAACTAGTGCCAGAACCTGCATACATTGAGACATGAACTCATAGTTCTACAAATCTGTGCATAGTGACATGGGAGAGATAAAGAGCACGCATGGGTGAAAATTCATATACAACTTTCCTTTTTGTATTTATGTGTGGTAGGTAGAATTCTAAACATCCAAACCCCATTCCAGTCAGGTTCCACTCCCTAACACAATGAGCTATTTCTCCTATGATTTTATTATGTCTCATGATATATTCAACATTAAGATAGGGAAATTGTCCCAGTAGGGCAAATTTAATTACGCAAGTCCTTAAAAGCAAATCTTTCTGGCTGGTGGCAGAAAGGGAGTGTAGAAAGGAAAGTCAGTGAGATTCAATGTATAAGAAGGAATGAAACTGCTGTTACAGATTTGAATAAGGAAGAGATCACATGAGAAAGCATTTTGGGGTCCTCCAGGAATAGTGGTAGCCAGTATGGAAAAGTGCATCTTAGTCTTGTAACTGTAAGGAAATGGGTTCTTGCGCAAATATATGAGCTTGCCAAAGCTTTGGGCCTCTCAATGAGAATGCAGTTTACTTGACAACTTGATTTTAGCCTTATAAGACCCTGAGCAGAGACACCAGTCACAACACGCTGTACTTTTGAGCTATGGAACTATGAGATGAGAAATGGGTGTTATTTGAAGCCACAAAATTTGCAGTAATTTGTGAAGCAACAATAAAACCAAATACATTACTGAATTAATCTTGTTCTAGGGTCACTTAACTGAAACTATAGATCATGCAATCTCTATGGAAAAAGGTCCAATGTCTACCACGAAAAGTCTTATGTCCAGGAAGTGCTGAGGAACTGTCAGTTGGTAACAAATAGTCTTACTGGACCACATGCTCAATTTGCTCACTGGACTTGGAGTGTCATTTAGCTATTTCATTAGTTCATTCGTAATCTTAAACAGCTTTCTGACTGGAAGGTACTGGCCATAGAGGTAAGGAAGTCACCTTAGGTTCTCTCCTAGGCATAACAGCCAGTCACACACATGGTTAACAGTCACAGTGAGTGGCCTTAAAAAAGCCAGACTTGATTCATCTGATATCAAGAAGATGATATTCAGGCATAACAAAAGAACAGGGCATCTACTGCTCTGTTCTCAGGCCAGATGATGACGTTACCCTTTTAAAAGTTATATTGACAAGCACTTCACAAAAGGTAGCTTTCTTCGTGTTCTCAGTAGAGGATGCATGCATGATTGTTGTAATGTTTGCTCATGCTTCCATTCCATAACCCTTCATTCTTTTTTCTCCTTCACACTTGCCTGCATGCTTTTCCACATTTCAGTTTTTGCTATCGAGCTGTTTAGATGGGTGAGTTAGAGCTCCAGAGCAGTGCAGGAAAAACAAAACAAAACAAAACAAAAACCCTCAGCCTCTCACAGTGAAATAAATGCCCTTTATTCTTATTTAAGTTTCTCACTGCTTAGGGTGTAAAGGTAGAAAATAGAACAGTCTAACAGAAGCAGAGAGCAAGACCTTTTCCATGGTGTTTGAAAAAGACTAACAAAAAAAAAAGGGGGGGGGGGTGGCGGAATAGAGGATGAAATGACCCTGTTCCTGTCTCCTGGCAGCCACTCAGTCAACATTTCTGGAGTTCCATGACATTTACTATCGCCTTCTGTCATTAAACAGACATTTGATGTCTGTTATCATCAGCCAAGGGAAACAAGGATTCTTCTCTTTTTTAAAAAAAATTTAAATTTTTATTTGAAAAACAGAATTGCAGGGGAGAAGGGAGAGAAAGAGAGAGATCAGAGTTGGGCTGGCTTGAAGCCAGGAGCTTCTTTTGGGTCTCCTATGTGGGTACAAAGGCAAAGGATTTGAGCCATTTTCACTGCTTTTCCAGGCCATAAGCAGGAAGCTGGATCAGACATGGAGCAGCCAAGACTCAAACCAGTGCCCATATGGGATGCTGGCACTGCAGGTGGAGGATTAGCTTGCTATGCCATTGTGCTGGTATCTGGTTTCAGTCTTTAAAAAAGCTAATAGGACTTCTGGGGATGAGTATCCTATAAATGAAAAAACTATTCAGAAGTTACAGTGGACAAAGATCATAGAAAACAACTGAGGGGCTAGTTTATTGTAGGGTTTAATGAGGAGAGTCGAATGGATATGAGTGTAGTGGAAGCAACAATCTTCACAGTAGCAGATTTTAAAATTCTTATGTACTTAAGGAAGAGTCGGGGAGAGAGAGAGAAAGATTCCCACTTGTTGGTTCACTCCCCAAAGGCCTGTAATATTCTAGGTTGGGCCAAGACCAAAGCCAAGAGCCATGTGCATGGCACAAACCCAATTACTTGAGTCATCACTACTGCATAGTATAACCTAGAGCCAGGAATTGGAGGTAGGAATCTATCCCATGTACCCTGATACGGGACACGGGTATTTTAATTATGGAGCCAAATGCCTGCCCCACAGCAGCATTTTTAGAGGCATGGAGGAAGATTCTTTATGACATACGCTGGGAAGAAAGAATGAAATATAGTCTCAGGAGTGCAGGGTGCATTGAGGATAAATATTTTGTTTAGCTCTCAGTTTTCATATTGGTATGCCTTTTTTTTTTATCCCATTCCTATATTGAATCCCTAACTCCCAGAACCTCAGAATGTGAGATCATTGAGGTTGAATGAGGTCATTAGATGGGGACTAAACTGGTGTGCCTGATGTCCTTGTAAGAGCAAGATGTATACGCATAGAGGAAAGGCTATATGAGTACACAGTAGGAAGGCAGCCATCTGCAAGCCGAGGAAAGAGGACTCAAGGAAATCAAATCTCCTGACACCATGATCTTGGGTTTCCACCTTCCAGAACTGTGAGAAATACACTCCCGCTGTTTAAGTCCCCAGACTATGACACAATCTACAGGCAGCCTGGGCTAACAAATACATATGTGGCGCAAAGTTCCTCTTAAACTCTGATTCTAGGTTCCGAGGTGAGGCTTACTAAAGTCCCTTCTTCTCATGACCAAAGAGTTAAGTGGGCTAAAAGTGATGGGTGCGTCAGCAGTTGAGGACACGGGCAAGCCCTGGCAGGACTCTCAGCTGGGTGACCTCCTTAGGTCATGTTACTTATCTGGGCCATTTTTGTCTCCTCATTGAATTAGAAAATTAATAAGAGTGACTTGCTAATGCATGGAGACAAAGTTCAAGGTGGGGATAAAAATAACTTCAGCAGATTTCTCAAAATATTCATGCTCTGTTGTTTTACTCCATCACCCAGTTGAGAATCCTGACTTTTTACTTTTTATTTCATTGTGATAAGAACACTGAACATGAACATAAGATGTGCCCATTTACAAATCTTCAGCTAAGTGAAAGAAACCATGTGCAAAGAGAAAAGTACTGAGTGATTCTATTTATACAACGTCTCTAAAGTAATGAAATTCACAAAGCCAAAAACTAGAATGGTCAATACCAGAGGCTGGGAGGACGGGGAAATGATTCATGTACAGGCAAAAAAAAGTTCATTTAAGTAGGATGAGGAAGTTCTAGAAAACCTAGTTTGTCTTTTTTTATTGAAGGCCATTTAAAGTTAGTCAGTCTACTAGTTTTATATCTTCAAATACTTCTATTTCTTGAACTGGCAGTTTAACCCATAGTGGAGCAGCATTCTCTGCCTTTATGCTGAGTTAAGAGACAAAGGCAAATCTGTCCTATGCCCTCACCACTGGGTGCCTGGGAGCACTCTCGCCCGAGGGTACAGTGGAAGCTTAGGAGTGGTGAGTCAAGGACCTAAGAGCTCTTAGTTATCCATGTTTATCCAACAGGTGAGACTCAGTGGAGCAAACAGCAATGTGTTCACCCCCTGCTTTGCATCTGAGGAAAAATATCCCCTGCCAGCTCTGGAAGAAGTGTGATGCTGTCATGAGACGTCTTATGCTCGGAGGGGAACCTCTAGACTTAGCTTCCTTTGCTTGCCATTAGCAGCTGCCCATGCATATCTTGGTTGCAGCTGACCATTCTAAGGCTTAGGGTATCGGTATATGCCTGGGTACCAGGAGCCTGTCTGAGGAGGAGAATGAGGTTTCCAGTTCTTTGTCACATACACCTTGCCTGCCCCTGTCATCAAGCCCAGTTACTTTTCTCAACTTCTTCCCAAATGCATTCACTATCTACATGGAGTCCATACTAGAAATCCTGAGTCCAGCTGAGTCAGTGGCAGAATGATTGAGCAGCTCTCTCTTCTGCTTTGATGAGCTCCCAGGAAGGAGATTTATTTCTGTGGTCCATGTTATTTCGGGGCTTAGGAACAAGTTGTCTACCTTGCTCTTCAGCCAATCAGAGGCAGAGGTAATAAGGGGGCTGGCAGGCAATAAGGTCCACTGGGAATAGTACAGGTTATTTTCAGCTTATCTTATTCTTAGCCTAAAGCCTGGGGCGTCACTGTCTGCACATGATTCAGTTTTGCCTGGTGGTGGTGGCAGCAGGACACTTTGCTTCAGGTGCTTAGCGTTCAGGATTACAAGAAGTGAATTTTGGGCAAAGCAGTTTTCTAAAGCCAACTCAGTCTCCCAGTAGACTCCTGCAGGGTCAGGAGGAAGATTTCATGTTATAAAATCTGCTATGTGAGCAGATGCAGAAATGCCATTGTCCACAGGGAAGCCTGGTGCCTATAAAGAACATAACCATTCTAATCCTCCAGTATATCTGGGCTGATTTAGAGAAGTAAGAAAATAAGGCCTTGTCAGTCTCCGTTTTACCCAGTTGAGCCAAGACTGGCAGGGAAATGGGCATGGGAAGAGGGACTGGTAGATATCAGAGAAGAGACTTTCTGCTTTTTGTACCTACCCTTCTCAGAGAGCATTGATGGAGAGCTAAGCCCTGAGCTGTCTCAGTGCACGAGACACTGTAATGATGAGTTCCTCTGCTTCCTAGCAGTGTCTTCCCTTTTGTTGCTACACTTCCGAATAGTTTGCGTGAAGAATTCAACCATAAATCAGGTAGCAGTCTTTCCTAACGGCCTCCAGGATGACTGGTGTAGTGCTGGCCACAGAGTAAATGTTCAATAAATATTTAATGAATATATCAAACTATGGATGATCCCTCTTAAAAATTCAACCAAGAACTTTATTTCTAATGAATCTTAATCTGCAACTTGATACACAGGATGGATCAAAGTCAGACACAGATTATACTAGAGCAGAATTAGAAAGAAGAACTAGGACTCTGCCTCTCTCTCATGAACTCCAATGGGAAAGTAGATAGTTGGGCTAGGATTCCCCTAGCAGGTGTTCATTAATGTTGATTGTATTACCAGCTCCATAAACATTCTGGGAGATTCAAAAGGTGAAGAAAGGTTTATTAGGGGGGTGACAGATTTCAAGACATGAAAAATGAATACGTTAAAGAGATCATGAGAATCAGGGAATAATGAAGAAGGAAAATACCTCAGTGAGCAGGACCCCATAGAAAAAGTCAATTTTGAGGTAGGACTCAAAAGAAATGAGTGTTTCCTTTTACACGAAGAAGGGAAGGTGCTCCAGATTGCGGTCACAGGGTAAGCAAACATCAGCACTGGGAATGAGCCTAGCACCGTCATTACAATGGAGAAGAGGGAATGAAAACAGAGCAATCTAACTGTGACAGTGTAAATAGAAGTGTGTGTGTGTGTGTGTGTGTGTGTGTGTGTGTGTGTGTGTGTGTGTGTTAGGAGGGGTGGATGGGTGAGATTTGCTAGGTGGCAAGTTTGAGTCAGATGATTGTGACTTTGAAAGGTTTCCAGAACAATTTAGGAACTGATAGGGTATGGGGGAAGGAACTACTGGAGGTGTTTTTTAAAAATATATGTATTTTTAAATTTGAAGAGTTACACACACACACACACACACACACACACACAATGAGAGATCTTCCTTCCACTGGTTCACTCCCTGGCCAGGATTAGGCCAGGCTAAGGTCAGGATCCAGAAAATTAATCCAGGTCCCCTATGTGGGTACAGGGGCTGAAGTACCCGGGATACCCTGCACTGCTTTCCCCAGGCCATTAGCAGGGAGCCAGACTGGAAGTGGAACAGCGAAGATATCAGGGATGCCAGTATCAGGTAGCAATTTTACCTTTCATGCTGGTCCCTAAAGGTTTTTAAGTACGGAAAGTGACAGTGAGATGTTTTTCTGACAGTGACCTAGAGAACACATGCATAAAAGGCAGGGGAGTTTATTAGTCTATGGGAGATGTTACTTAATCTGGGAAGAAGCTCCTCTGTCTATTTTTCTGCTTAATGTGACTCGTTCTTTGTTGAATTGGGTTGGACCAAATCAACCTAGAAAATTAATATTTGTAGTTCAGTACAGGCTCTATGGTCTGCTAAACTGTGGTGCATTTTAAAGATTATTTTAAATTATTTTTTAACTAGAAATAGAGACAGAGATCTTCCATCCACTGGCTTACTCTCCAGATGACCACAATGGCCAGAGGTGAGTCTATCCAAAGCCAGGAGCCAGGAATTTCTTCCATGTTTCCCACATAGGTGCAGGGTCCCAAGGCTTCTGAAAATCTTCTGCTGCTTGCCCAGACCATAAGCAGGAATCTGGATCAGAAGTGGAGAAGCCAGTAGTGGAACCTGTGCCCTCATTGGTTGCTGATGCTGCGTGTAGAAAACTAGTGTACTAAGCCACAACTCTGGCCTCTGCAATGCATTTTTTAAAAAGAAGTACCATATTCCTGCAGATGAACACTAACCATCTAACTGTTTCAGGAAGTTTGATGATAAAAGGAAATAGCCCAGGGAAGGTGGTTGAACACTTTCAACTAACATCTTTGTTTTAAGATATCAACAGCCTCATGTTTGGTGCACTCCTATTGTACATGCAATCAGCATGTATTTTATTTTATTGATTTTTAAAAATAAGAAATCCGTTTTATTTCTAATGATGTTTACATAGTTAGAGAGGGATGCATACCCATGTAGATCACCAATTAGGGTGTGGAGAGTCGAGGGATGGGGGAAAGTAGATGAGGCAACTACCTCCAATCTCCTATTTTCTTCCAAGATCTGTGAGAAGTGAGGAGAGAAGGGGAGAGGACCACTACCAGTAGCCCAACTGCATCAGTACCCCGGAATGGGGGATGCTCATCTGATGTTATCCCAGGGATAACATGGAGCATGTTCTGAAGGTATTGCTTAACTGTTTTTGGTAGCTCTGACTTACTACTGATTTCATTGCTCCAAGGTTGAGGAAATCCTTCCAAGGTCCATTGGCTGACATAGTTCACATCAGAGTCTTGAATTAGCCAAATATTCATTGTTAAAGTTTGACTGGGAGAGCTGTCCAATTTGTCCAACCTATATGGTACTGGACTTCCTCTGCAGACCTCGATGAGCTGGTTGTCATGTAGCCCATGTGCATCTGGGAATGCAGTCCGATGCACAGGCCTCATCAACTGAGGAGATCCAGTTCTGACACGTGCATTCCACGGTCAGGCCACAGATCCTGTGATATTCATAGTAGTTGGATTTCTGAGTCCAGTGATCTAGTTGATGGGGTTCCCAAAGAAACTTCACCAGAGGGGACCCCAACTTGACCCCTATGTGTGCCAGCATGTGGAGTCTGGCTCAGTCAGCCACGCATATCAGCCTACACACACACTGGTGGTTGTAGTTGCTGGGTCAATTCTGTCCCCAGGCCCATATCATAGTCTCCATCACACAGTTACTATACATCCTCTCAAAAGAAAAGCCACAAAACAAACTCAACAACAGGAGGAAAAAAAAAAAGACATGAAAAACACCATGAAGTTAAATAACATGCTACTGAATGACTAATGTGTAGCTGAAGCAATGAAAAAGAAAATCAAGAACCTTCTTGAAGAAAATGATGAAACTGTATGCTCTATGAGTCAATGAATAATTTAATCAGAAGAAAGTGTTTTGAAAAGATGAAACTAACAACAAAAACAACAATCTGTGAGATAGCATTTCCGCTGATCTTTGTTGGTGAAATGTGTCTCCAGTAGACAACAAATAGAAGGGTTTCATTTTTTAATCCACTCGACTAATCTATGAGGATTGATTGATGAGCTTAAACTGTTTATATTCAAGGTTAATACAAATAGGTGGTAATTTGGTTCTGTCATTTTAGCAATGGGTGGTTGTTTATTGATTTAGTCTTCTGTTGTTATTTTACTGGGATGTTTTTCAAATTGCCTTTGGTTTTGGTGGGTGCTATTTCTTTTCTTTGTCAAGAGCACATCTTGAAGTATCATCTGTAGGGCAGGTTTGGAAGAGGCATATTCTTTTAATTTTCTTTACTGTGGAAGAATTTTATTTTATTTTCAATGACAAAGGAAATTTTTGCTGGGTACATTATCCTGGGCCAACATCTTTTTACTTTTAGAATCTGGAATATGAGGTTACGTGCTCTTGTTTCCTGTAGAGTTTCCTGTGAGAGATCTCCTGTGAGTTCAACTGGCATTCCTTCATATGCCAGTTGATTTTCTTCATGTGCACATTTAAGGATCTTTTCCTTATGTTCGATTGAAGAGAGCTTGATTATCATGTGTTGTGGTAAAGATCACTTTTGGTCAAGCCTGTTGGGAGTTCTGTGTCCTTCCTGGATGTTGTTTCCCAGTTCTTTCTCTAGAGTAGGGAAAATTTCCCTCATTATTTCATAAAATCCATTTTTAGACCCAGCTTCTCTTTCTGTACCTTCGGGGCCTCCCATAATTCTTTTTGGCCTGATCCAGCTCTACTTCCAGATATTTGTTTGCCTCTGGTGACAGGAAATATCTTCTAGTGTTGAGATTCTTTCTTCTGCCTCCTTCATCCTATTTTGGAGACTCCACTGTACTTTTAATTTGCTTCACTGTATTCTTCATTTCTGATATATCAGCTTTCATTTGATTGATTTCCAGTGCAACATATTCCTTAAATTTCTTGAATGCCTGCTTTATGTGCTTCTCGTTGTTGATAAGAAGTTTTATAACAAGTGTTTTGAATTCTGTGTCCCCCAATTTCTCACTGTCTTCCTCAGTGAACTCTGACGCTGGCAAAGCATTTTGCTCCTTTGCAGGGGAATCTTCAGTAATATTTATTGTGCCTTTGTCTCTTCTTTTGCTCTTGGTCATTGTCCTTCTGGTTATCAGATTCTTTTCCTTGGAGTAGGTTTCTAAGCGGTGTCACCCACAGGTCTACAGTTCAATGTTACTTATTGCAGTTGGCACACAACTCTTTGTTTGCTGACCCTGGTGCCACTCCCTCCAGTGAGTTTCATGTCTTGGTTCTTACTTTAGATTTCCACCATAGTCTCCATCGCCCCAGCTCCTGGCTCACCAGTCACCATCTCCTGTGATACTGTGCTGAGGCTGCACTGTTGTCTGTACAATCTTTTTCCCATTTCTGGTTGGAGCAGGTCCCAGGAAGAGGGAGACACCGGGTATCCTTTATAGTTAGCTCAGAGAGTTCTCTCCGAGCTCACTGCATGCACAGCTCATTGTTCCCTACGTCTTTAATTTTTTGCCATCCTGTATGAAATGGCACCTGTTGTGCCACTACTAGAGTTCTTGAACTGCTGGCTGTCAGGTATGAGGGATACCTGAACCTATCCTGGGTGCCATCTATAGGATGCCACATTGTTGCAATTCACTGAGCCAGAAATGAGTTCACTCCCAGCTCAATACACATGCAATGCTGTCCATAGTCCTTTCCTCCTTAAACAAAGTGGTGCCACATTTGACTCTATGAGGCAGTGAAATCCATCCTTTTCCTGCAATACCCATTTGGGATCTCCTGCTCTGTCTCTGCTCCTGGTCAAATCAAACAGACCAGAGGGATGGGCAGTTCTTTGTCTGCGTTCACCTCCTGAGCTCCTCATAAACGTCCCTTCCCACCTTGTTTCTTGGGGAGTTCAGATCCCATTTGCTGAATGCCGCTGGAGTATCAGTAATTGAAGCACCACACCATTGTGTCTCCTGCTTTCCTGTATCTGTCAGTCTCCGTGTACCCCCCTGCTGTTTTTTGTCCCCTCCTATTTCCTGAAATGTGCCCTCTCTGCTTCACACTGCCTAATATTTCTCTGTTTAAACGTGTTCTCACCCTATTCTGCCATCTTGATTCTCAACAATTTTTTTTAAAGGAAAATTATAAATTACAATTAGATTACAAGGATCCTGAGAAACGTTTTTAGAGACAGTAGCTTTAATGGCCCAGTGTGCTGCATTTGTCTCAAAGAGTATGATTACATATGGTGTCAGTGCACTTATTCCTTCTTGTCTTTCCAATGCTGCAGGAAACCTTTGCCAATTCACAATCTAGCCATGATCCAAATACCCACATATAGGGGTCAGTTTTAGGCCTCATGTCTATATCATTGTATTAAAGTAAAGTAGGAATGAACACAAGCAAAAGGAGTCAGAAGACTTATACAAAGGAAGCTCAGGAGAGGAAAATATGAACTTCCCTTGAATCTTGAAAGTATGATGGTTGTCACTATATGTGAATGCGGCTATGAGGGAATACAGAAGGAATAAAGAAACAAGGTTAATTGTTAATGCTGTTCCAAATATGACTGCGGAATTTAGTGGGAGGTATTTAATGAGACACAATCATTCATTCTACATGTTCATTGAATTTATAACAAGTGCACTATTGAAAGTATTAGAGAATACCAGAGAATAAAAATACCTGTTCCCATGGAACTTACCGCCTAGTTTGAGATACAAGTCTGGTAAGTAACAAAAAGTAGATAGATTTTTTTGTGAATGATCTCATCAAACTCCATTGCTTCGTCAAGTACATTCTGCTTCCTAAGTGTATACATATCCTGCCTTGAAGCATCCTCAGGAGTTAGGCTTATGTAAGCCATTACAGATTCAGCATATCCACTCATATCTCATGGGTGTCTTAAATTCACCTTGACTAAAGCAGAACTCTTGAAAGTGTCCTTACTCCTCCAATATCTCGTATCTACAAATTTCAGCCTCATTCGTCTGGTTGCTCCAGCCAAGGTCTAAGAGCGATCCTTTGTTCCTTTCTATTCCTCATCCCCCTGCTTTCATTCTGTTGGCTGGTGAAACTTGTCAGATCCAACGCGAAAATACATATTGCATCTGACTGTTCCTTACTACTTTCATACTAACAGCTCAGTTATTCCTATAATCATCTCTCACTTCAGCAACTGCCAAGTAATTCCTACTTGGTCTTCCCTGCCTTCACGTGCACCTCTATCTGATCAGTTTTCCACATAACAAGCCTGGTGATCTTATACACTATATCTTAGATTATACTGCTCCTCTACTTCAATTAAATCTTAATTGCCTCCCATGACTTTAAGTATTACATGGAAACACTTTTTCAGATCCATCCACAATGCCTGGTAAATATCTAGCCCCAGATTTTTCTTTTTTTTTAATTTAGATTTTAAAAATTTATTTATTTTGCTTTTATTTCATTTTGTTTTGCATTTTATTTATTTATTTATTCATTTACTTTTAGATGATGTTAAAATAGTTGATCAGAGTGAGATTGATTAAGGGTTAGGGAAAAGTGGATGTTGTCATTGTTTCCAAATTTTTGGTTTCTTCTTCCTGTTTTGAGGAGGGGGGCAGGAATAAGTAGAGAAACTAAACTGAGCTTCCAAACTGCTCCAGTACCCAGGGATGGCGGATGCTCACCCGATATCAACCCAGGGTTCCAATGTGGCACACATTCCAAGGGTTCTGCCAAGATGGTTTTCGTAGTTCTGAAATGTTGTCAATCACACAGACCCAAGGATGAGCGAACCCTTTCAATGTCCATTAGCTGACATAGTCCACCTTAGAGTCTCTATTCGCCCAGATATTTTCTGTCATTGTTTGGCCAGGGTAATTGTCCAATTTGCTCTGTCTTTCTTCTGGGATGCTACAAATAGCTCCTGCAAGCTTCAATGGGGTACCATATCCTCCATGTGGATCTGGACCAGCTATCCACTACTCTGTCTTTTCCACAGAGGAGGACAAGTTCTCACAGGTGAGCCGGGGACCCAAGCTAGTTGACCTGTGTCCCACTGGGCTCATGGACCTGGCACCTACCATGGAGGCAGATCTAAGAACCCAAGCCGAATCCCTACCCCCAGGGGCAGCTTATTTCTGCAATCTCACTTCCTATCAGTCTTTGTTTTTTGCTCACTGAGCTCAAGGAACATTAGTTTCCTTTCCAATGGCTGACTTGGTCAAGTGCTACTCCCCTGATACGCTTCACCATCTATCTTCCCTCTCTGTGTGCAGTGTTTGTTGTCTGCCTTTTTATATGACTCTTGCTTTCCTATATGAGTATTGCTTTTCTAGCATGGAACACTATTTCTTTGCTTCTTAGTTTGAAATGTGTGTGTTCATGTGCATGCTCATATGTCCTATGTATAAGTTGCTCAAAAAATATATTAACTTTTTTATTTGATGGTAATTACACAGTTGACCAGGGTGGGAAGGATCAAGGTTCAGCGAAAAGTGAGTGAAGTCATTGCCTACTAATTCTCAATTTCTTCTTGTCTCTGAGGGAAGGGGAGAGATAAAGGGGGAATTCACACCTGGACCCCTAAATGTCCCAGTACCCAGGGATTGGGGACCGCCACCCAATATCAACCCATGAATGATCACGGTATCTTTATTCAGTCATCAGTTGATGGGCATCTGGGTTGGTTCCATATCTTAGCTATGGTGAATTGTGCTGGTATAAATACAAAGTTACACAGAATACACACACACACACACACACACACACACACACACACACAATGTAAACTCTGTGAGATTAGCACATTTGGAATTAACTGCTGTATACAGCATACATTAATACTCCTGAGTAATAGTAACAGCCCCATGTTTATTTTAGCTTTCTTATATTTTATTCATTTTTTCTCTTCTTGCTATGTCATATTTTTTTTTATTTCAGAGAGCTAAATTTGCTAATGTTAAGCAATAATTTGGGAAAAACAATAAAGGTGGGAAGATAGGAAGAGAGCAGGGGGAAGGGGAGGTAGGAACCCCTATATTTCTACAGCTGTTCTGTGAAAAATGTGAAATCCCTTAGTTTTACATAAATTGAAAAAAATACCAAATCCCCCCTCCCCCAAAATATATGTATGTGGTGACAGAATCTGGAACTTGAAGAGCCCAGAATGATGGCTAAATCCTCACCTTGCAAATGCTGGGATCCTGTATAGGCACAAGTTCATGTCCCAGCTGCTCCACTGCCCATTCAGCTCCCTGTTTATGGCCTGGGAAAGCAGTGGAGGATGACCCAAAACCTTAGGATGCTGCATCCACATGGGAGACCCAGAATAAGGTCCTGGCTTCTGGCTTTGGATTGGCTCAGCTCTGGCCATGGTGGCTACTTGGGAAGTAAACAAGTGGATAAGAGATCTTTCTCTCTGTCTTTCCTTCTCTGCCTTTCAAATAAAGATAAATAAATCTTTTTTAAAAAGCAAGATTCTGGAACTGGCATCATTAAGATCTAAAAAGACCAACACTAGGAATTTTATAGAACCCAGACCACCACATCAAGGATGAATTGGAGTCAGGTACAACTTTTTAGGAAAATAGTATGGCCAATCATTACTATGTCCAGGAAACTTTGTATGGAGGCCAGAGGGGTATTAGGCTTCATTTAATCTATATTAAATTGGTGAGAAAAAAAAAAGACTTGTAATGCTAGGCTCGATTTCAAAATGAATCTAGTTACTATAATTTGAGCACATAGGGCCTTCTTCCATAGGAAACAGAACACTATTTAAAAAGAGAAAATGAATGCTTTCATTTCATACAGGATTTCTATGCGAGTGCAGTCATTGGCAAACTTGTGATTTTAGGTAATTAAGATACAACGTTAATTATTTGAATATTTCCTATCCGATCTGAAGTTCTGTGGTTTTATCCCCATCGTTATGAATGAAGAAGATAAAAATTTAATCTTGGAGTATATAGCGATACAGCCCTTGGGATATGATTAAAATTACAAAAGTAATCAGAGCGAAGGTGTCATGATTGGATATTGGTGGCTTTAAATGAAGAGAGAGACCAAAACACACCCATATACATCCTCTTGTCTTTCACCAATGTATATCCTACACCACCTCAGGACTGCCAATTCAAAGGCCAGCACCAGGTGCTGTCTTTTAGCTTTGAACTCCTAGAATGAATTCACTTTTTTTTCTTTACATTTTTTCTTTAAAATTTGACAATCTGGCATTATTTTATTTAGAAACAAAAAATGAACTAATGCACTAGAGTTATTCTCAGCACTGAGTTTAAAAAAGTGGAGTATCTTGAATAGAATCTAGCAATGATACACACACACCAGTGATGGACAAGAAGAGGAAAGAGAGGAAAATACTAGAAGAAATGAAAATATTCAAGTTTACACAGTGCTAGGATTCTCTCCTTCTTCCATGGCCTTGATGTGGCTTCATCAGATGGTGACTGGGGTGAACTGATTTTGATTATAGGACTACTTTCCTAAAGCAATGGCTATCGCTGTATCACCACACTAAGAAACAATTCCTTCAGAGAAAATATAACTTCAAGCTAATTAACTGTCCTAGGGCCCAGGTCACAGAGCACTAGCCAGCTATTTCGTAACACCCACTTTCACAAGGGACACTTTGATAGGGAATCTCTTTATAATAGTTTGAGGTGGGTGTATGCTGATACAACATAGAGCACAGATGGCTCACGAACCAGAAAAGGGTTGGCTTTCGTCAAAGAATGCTGCAAATTCAATATAACAACAACAAAAACAAAAACATTTGGCTCTTGAATGCCTGCTTTTTGACAGGTAAACATACAACTGATTGTTCTTGATTCACAAGATAGAAGCATCAGTGAATTATCAAACCCAAAATAAGAAATGAATATATTCTATGAATATTTGTAGTTCATTATTGACTTTTGTGGCTCATTATACAAGTACTAAAATATGGATTTTATGATTATTTTGTGTAATTATGTATAGACAGGGAGAGCCAAATTCTCTTTAAAATTAGTGGGAGATGCATGAAGAATCCAAGATAAAATTGGTCCCTGTGTATTTTCCAATTTTACTTAATGCAGAATATAATGTTTTAAAAATCAGAGGGAAAACTCATGCTGTTTTCAAATAGATTATAAAGCATGTTAATAATGTATTTATGTATCTGTGTTCTCCTTGGACCCCAAATTATCTTGCTGGTGATCTGTTATTTTATTTTCCTCAATGTTTTTAATTTTTGTGTTTTATAGAGATGGAAATTGAGAATATAGTGTGATCAAATAATTTACTAACAAGGGCATGACAGATTATTCATACATCAAATGTCTTTCCTGATTGTGTTGCTATTAGGGCATATGTATGACAACTCCTATGCAGCTATACACCACCACCACTACTACTGGATCATTTCCTGGCAATGTCTCACCCATTTTTCTATATGCAACCTAAGAGTGTTCCAGCTTGAACCTACTGTTACTATCTCTCGCTCCCCACCTTCTAATTTTTGAGAACATCTTAGCATTGATGTCCTTAGGAACACCCTTGACCAACAGAAGCCAGCGCTGATGCTGATGGATAAAAGGTTTCCTTGCTTCCTTGTGCTGATAATTCTGAAGCATCCTTCTTTAGTGTCTTGAGCAGGTCCAATGCTTCCACAAAGATATTCGACTCAAGAATTCCTACATGTATCTTCTTCTCCACCTTCTCTGTTTTTCACTTCCCTTTCTTTCTCTCCTAACTCCTTGGGTTTGTTTTCCAAACATACTAGCTTCTTGCAAGCCTTTAAGTTTCTGTTTTCAGGAGACTAAGAGTAAGACAGAGTGACATGAAATAGTATATAATACAATTTTGAAAACTTTAATACAAGCTATTACTGTGACTTATACAATATAAGTAGTATTCATGCCATTTATATTTATCATACTCAATGCTCATAAAAAGTTATTAAAGGATTGGAGCAAAATATTGTCAGGTACTTCCGAAATCATGGAATCACTGTAAATCAGCACTGTAAATCCCTTTCCCTGGAGGAAGACAGGATTTCCTAATGGCTGCTCAGGTGAAGGGAGAAATTAAGAGAATAAATTTTAAATGTTGCTTCAATTTGCATTTGTATCTATTCTTAGAATTGATCCACCTAAATACATGCCTATAGTCAAGATATCCTACAATGGTTCTCTTCCTTCCACAATTCCCCTTCTCCTATACAAAACAAAGCTAGAATGTTTACCCTGGATCTTACTGTGATGGCTTCTGACATCTAAGTAGTATTTAAAAATAATAACAACCCAGAGATTCTTATGAGAGCAAAACAAAGAGAATATCAGTAAGAAACAGCTTTTGCAGATCTTTCTTTCACACCCTAATGGCTCCATAGCTTCTCTACACACGTGGTTAATTTCCACAGAGACTAAGAATGCCCTTGTGAAAACAGAACATCTATTTATGTACAAAATGTGTAGAACAAAATGTTTCTGAAATTCTATTGAGAATGTGATGCCCAGAACTTTAGAAAATCAGTTTCACTTAATTAGGGGAAAAAATGATTCCTTCTTCGGGGAAAAATGTTTCCTTCTCAACTCATATGCCGTTCTAATTATGTCAAATGACATAAGCAACAATTTTGAACAATAAGACTAAATTACTTATCCATCTCTATATAATAATTCTCATGTCTCTCCCTCTATATACCATGACTTTCAAAGGCATTGCCAGAAATTTTAGATTAGAAAACTGAAATATGGAAAGTAATATATATGGGTGAAGGTATATTCTCATATGAATTTGTCATCCATAAGAGATAAACCCTAAAATGCACAACCACCAGTTTTTTATCTTAACCATTATTTTGAAATATTTTTCAATTTACAGCTTTAAAACTTCATATATTTGAAAGGCATTGAATGACAGAAAGATCTGCTATCCCCTAGTTTATTCCTCAAATACTGACCATTTCAAGGGCTGTGCCTTTGTGAATTCATGAGCTCAGAATGTCATCCAGATCTCTCATGTGGGTGTTAGGAGTCCAAGTACTTGAAACATCATCTGTTGTTGCCTACCAGGGTGCACATTATCCAGCATTGGGAGCAGAGCCAGAACTTCAATCCTGACTAACAATATCGTGACTACCATGCCAAATGCTACTCACCAGGTGTTCCTTTGTCGATAATATCTATTCAAGTTAGGTTTTCAGAGAAAAATAATAGGAGAGGAATGATAGATACAAATAGATGATAATAGAGATGATGATTGACAGATTGGTGTGTAGATACACATAGACGATAGATTAGATAGATAGATAGATAGATAGATAGATAGATAGATAGATAGAAACTTATGAGATTTTTTTCAATGAGGAATTGGATCATGTGATTATAGAGGCTGAGAAGTCCCAAAGTTTACTGTTTGCAATCTTCAGGCTCAGGAAAGCTGGTGTGGAGTTCCTGTCCAAAGCTGAAGACCTAAAAAGGGGAACCAATAGTGTAAATATCAGTCTAAGACATCCCAATTATTAGGACTATCAATGTCTGAGGGCTGGAAAAGATGGATGGATGAGTCAGTATATTATCATGTTTGGCAATTTCTCCTTCCAAGCAAAGGAAATGACCAGGTGGACTACTCAAAGTTCTACACACTAGGAGGACTTGTTACTACTATCCTTCAAGGTGTAAGAGGAAGGGACTATATAGTACTACAGCTGTCCGTTTTATAGTGGTTTCTACATTTCATTTAGAAACTTGTATTCCTGTTAACCAGTTATCTGGAACTCCCTAAGGGAACATAGGCACAGGCTGGGAGGGAGAAGGCAGTGTAGCTGGGGAATGTGGGTTCCCAGATATCTGCTAAAACATTATTCTGCAAATTTCCATGAAAGAGATTTCAGATGAGATTAATATTTGAATCGGGATACTGAATAAGCAGATTGCCCCCCCTTCATATCGGGGGGCTTTGTCAATCAGTTGAAAATCTGACTAGAATAGATTGACTCTCTCCCACATAAAGGACAATTCCCCTTGCCTGACCACCTTTGAACTGGGACATGAGCATTTTCTTGCCTCTAGACTGGAACTGAAACACTGGTTCTTCCTGGAACCTGAGCTTGCTGGATTCTGAATTGCAGTTATGGCAGCAGCTTTCCTATGTTTCAAATCTTTCAATTCAGATTGGAAATACATTAGATATCCAGAGTATTCAGCTTGCTGATTCAAGCTACAGATCTTGGGGCATTACAGTATCCATACTTGAATGAATCAATCATCATATGAATTTTTCATACATATACAGCTCATTGATTCCATTTCTCTTCATAACTTTAATAAATACCCTTATTTAATCCTATGTAATGGTACTTGCAGAAGCTCAATGTGAGTTGAACATTTGGCCTGCCATTTAAGATACCAGTTAAGGTGCCCACATGTTGTTATCAGACCTAGGTTTGAGTCATGACTCTGCTCAAATTCCCAGCTTCTTTCCAATGTAGATCCTGGGCATCAGCAATGATAGCTCATGTAGTTGGGTTCCTGCCATCCACATGGGAAGCTATAATGAGTTCCTGGCTCCTGGATCTGGCCTATTCTAGTCCTGGTCATAGGCAGCCGTTTGTGGAACAAACCAGAGATGGAGACTCTTTCTCTTTCACTGTTTCTTTTTCTGAAACATTTTTTAAGTTCATGGAAAATAGAATTATAAGTTGTTTATTTTGGTGTAAAACTATGTATAGTTTCCACAAAATATTTGAAAAGATAATTTCTGTGAACTTTTTGAAGACTCCCTGTATGTTTCTGCTAACCTATAGTCAGAGCACCTAAGAATAGTATCAGAATCTAAGATAAGCCATTTTATCTCTCCAGGCCTATGTACTTACCTCTGAAACAAGAAATTTGATTATGAGTCTATAAATATGATGCTTAAATGAGGTTTGGATTATATAGTCTAGCTTATGCAGTTGGACAGACAACACTGTATTTTTATGGTGACCTTTGTAGGCAAGTCAGAGTGCAATGGTTTTGAGGAATTCTTTCTCCCTATCCTTGATCATATTGTCACTAGTCCAGTGTGTTGTTGCTGCATCACACAAGGAAGCTAAATTAATCTACTTTAAGCAACTTGATGCTCTATAGAAAATGCAATGGCTATTTATTTATTCTGCGTTTCTTCAATTTGCAAGAGAATTTTCTTTTCCTGATCATTGTCACAAGGCAAACAATACATACATATCTACATCTTTAGAGAGAGAGATAGGTGTTCCTCAATAAATTATGATAGATACTGCAAGAATTTATGCTCATCCACTATACAATCTTAAATTTATCTGTTTTGGGTTAAAATAACATACAGCAGATGTTTTGTAGTGTTTGACACTTCCCTAATCACTGATGTTATTATTTTTATTTATATTTTGTTAAGCTTATCTGTGATACACAATTCTTCCTGGGTGATGGCCTATTGCTGCCTTTTGCCTAGTCTTTCATTTCACATTTTTTATCTTTTGCGGCAGGAGCCATTTATATGTCCTTTATATCATCCCTGTATACCCTATATGTGCTGTACATCTTTTCTCAGTTAATATGCCCAAGTCTATATTTTAAAAGTAATTTCTATATTTAGTAACTTTAATACATAAAGGGAACGACTGCTTATTTAATATTTAAAAGTACATTATATACATATAATTAACTGCTTTTAAAATAATTTTAACTATTTTTATATTCCCCAAATGCTTTATACATTTTATTAACACATAATAATTGTACATATTCATAGGATACAGTTTAGTATTTCAACGCATGTAATAGGATTTACTGATCAGATCTCGATGATTAGCATTTCCATCTCCTTATCATTTATTTATGTTTGGAAGCTTCAGCCTCCCCTTTTCTAGTTCTTTATAAAATATATCAAGCTTTGCTGTGAATTGTAGTCATTTCATTGTGCTGTGGAGCATTAGAGCTTAAACCTTCTAAATGTGTTTTACTATGAATTGTCTCACCTCCTTTCATCCCCCACTAACCTCACATTTCTTGTGTCTAACAGCCACTATTCCATGTTCACATTTACATATTGTAGCTTCTACATATGAGAGAGCATTGTGGCACTAGACTGGCTTATTTCACTTAACATAATGCACTTTATTTTTACTCAGTTGCAATTTATATACAGTGGAGCAGACAAATGTAGGACAGATTTTGATAACCGTTTAAACCATTGCCTCAACTCCAATGAAGATATAGGGCACTTACAGCATCACAGAGGATTCTCTTGGACCAATACTGCCCCCAGGCCATAACCATGGTTTTCATTTCTATCACCATAAATTAGATTGAACATGTTTTTGAACTTCATAAAGATGGAATCATTCAGTGTGTTCTATTTTTTGTGATTTCTTTCATTTAACATGATAGCTTTCATATTTATCAAAGTGTTCAGGTATATTGGTAGCTTTAAAAACAATAGTGTATTATATTTAGGTATTTATCCTACAATTTAGTTATCCATTTTGGATATTTATGTTGTACCCAGCTTTATGCTCTTACAAATAAGATGGGTACATGTGTTTGCCATAAGTCATTGGATAGAATAATGCAGATACAGATCTGCTTATTTCTCTTGGGTAAATATCTAGGATTGGAACTATTGAGTCACAGGATATACATATGTTGAGCCTTGGTAGGTAAAACCAAATTGTTTTCCTAGCTAGTTGAACAACATTTTGTTTATCTATTATTATTACTTTTTATTTATTTATATTCATTTATTATTTATTATTTATATCTTTTTTACTACTAGGTTGTCACTCTCATTAAGCATTTGGTGGTTGTACAGTGGCGGCATTTTTGTTTTAATGTGTTTCTGTGAGAAGCTTGGAAAAATATAAATCCAGAAGGAAGGGGGCCAATGGAAAGTAATCCTGCTTATCCCCATTTATCAATCACTCCATCATAAAAGTCTACCTACCAGTCACTGGTAATACAAATCCTTGGATCCGTTAAGATCTCATAATTCTTGAATTCATTACATGGAAGAATACAAGCTGAACGTTCTAAATTTATACGTTGTGTTAGATGTTTATGATGGCATCAATCAGTTGAAATGTCCTGTACGGCTTTGGAGGTTAAGAAAGACCACCTAAATACAGACACGCTTTCTTAGTATGAACTAGGTGACTCAGTGTAAAGCAGAAATGCAAACTGCTTAGTCCACTGGCTGAAACCCTGCATTGGCATTCATAGTGATGTAATATAATTGAGACCAACATTTGAAAATTCAATATTTTCACTCAAAAGTCATTCCCAATTTTCTAAAATTTGTTGGGGCTGAATGGCAGCAAGTCTTCCATTGTCATGTTCACCACTTTGTTACAATTTTCACTATTTCCTTTTATTCCCTGATATGGAGGCTGGGAGCAAAATTTTTTGGTGCCAGATCAATGTCACTCATTTTTGTTACCCATCTTGTCATTATAGGCAATGAAATTTGTGGCCTGACAAAAAATATTGTTGAGAAACGATAATCTATTGAGGACTTTTGCAGGTGATCATTTACTAATAGCTTGTATGAATGGAAGAGGGAAGAAGAGAGGATAGCATAGGAGGAGGAAAGGAGAGAGTAGAGTAAGGGATGGGAGAGGAGAGAGGAGAGGCAAGAAAAGGTAGATTGCTTTTCTTATCAATTCTTTAATATTCTGAAGACACAAATGTCCTATGTCACTTTATATGGAACAAATATGCAGAAATAACTTTAGTAATGGCTGGTGTTGTGGTTTAACCAGTGAAGTCACAAATAGTGATGCTGGCATACCTTGTGGGTGCCAGTCTGAGTTCTAGTTGCTCCACTTCTTGTGTACTTTTCTACAAATGGCCTCAGAAAAGTGGCAGAAGATGGCCCAAGTGCTTGGGACCCTATCACATGTGTCAGAGACCTGGATGAAGCTCTTGGCTTTTGTGGTCATTTGATGTGTGAAGCTGCAGACTGAAGATTGATTTCTCCATTTCTCTTGTCTCTCTCTAACTCTTTCTCTCTATGTAACTGACTTTCCAAAAAAATAATAATCTTTAAAAATATTTTAAAATGAAATAACTTTAGCAATCTGAAACAGGCCTCTTTCCAATTAGAAGACACTGGGTCAATCTGACACGGTTTTACACAAGATATTCTCATAACAGGGAAATTGTGAATATTCCTTATGAGGGAAGAAGTATAGCTTTTTTTCCATTAAAGGCAGTCTTTTTTTTTTAAAAAAAAGGTTTGTCTATTTTTATTGGAAAGGCACATTTATAAAGAGCAGGAAAGATGAAAGACCTTCTGTCCACTAGTTCATTCCCCAAGTGGCCACAATAGCTGGAGCAAAGCCAATGCGAAGCCAGGATCCAGGAGCTTACCCCAGGTCTCATGTGTGGATACATGGTCCCAAGTGTTTGGGCCATCATCTGCTGCCAAGCAGGGAACTGGATGGGAAGTGGAACAGCCAGAACATGAACTGGTACCCATATGGAATCCTGATGCTTGCAAGGTGAGGATTTAGACACTGAACCATTGTGCTGGAAATAGCAGTCTTTAGAAAGGGTTTTATTCTTGAGATTTACAATGGTCCCATCCTTTTATTGACAAAATTAAAGTCAGGTGAGTAAGACAATAACAGTGACTAAGCTGGCTTCTTAAGAGTGGAGCACGAGTTCAGGAGTTCAGTGATCTTGGAGGTCATGCTAAAAATCAAGGTCAATGAACCCTACTCCAGGGGTTTCCATTTAGTATGTTTGGGGAGTAGGCCCTATCACTGCAGCTGGGCCGGGGACCATACTTTGAGAGCCACTGATAAAGTTCTTGATCACTGATGAAGAAAGCTGATTCATTGGGTAATGAATTAATGATTTATGCTCAGTGGAGCTAGTTATAAATTGTAATCCAAGAGATGTAATTTCATGTTCTTAATACATGCTTCCCGTTGCTAATTACTCTGATTATTTTCTGCAAACAGCTCAGGAATTGAAGTATTTAGCTATGAGAGTTCTAATTACTTTTTTAGAAGCAAAAGTCATGAGTGGAGAATTGACTTAATTGAATCTGTGATCAAAATTCTTTGTTTCTTTCAGGGGAGTCACTCCAAAAACCTGCCCAGGAGACATACTCTTCTCTTTGGTTTTGTTGCTGAAGCTTGGCAGTTGCCATGATAGAACAACACTTGCACCACATGGTATAGCGAAGCCTAGATGGCTCTCAAACTGGTTGGGACAGTTGGGATAATGAAAAAGAGATCTTTCCTTTCTGATGAATTTCTAAAGCCTCTTTATAAGACATTTTCCTTCCCCTCCCTCATTCTCTGTGTCTCTGTATCTCTCACTGCGTGTTTCTCTCTCTTTACTGAAAACAATCATTCTAAGACAGCCAATGTATAAATGGTATTCAGAAAGTTCATGGATTATGTGTTTTATGAAAAAAGAATGCATATGTTTTAATTTTTTTTTGCATCACAGCTCCAAATATAAAGAAAAGGAAATGCTAATTACTTCATCAATTGACACTATATAAATATGGAAAAAATGTGTTAAAATGGGCACTGTATTACATAAAATATATAAATATTACCTGGTAATAAAGAATGAAATGAAATTAAAAAAAGAAAAGTATGTTCTTTAAGTCCATTTTCCTTGAATTTTCTGAAATATTCTTATATCTCTGCTTGTGTGTATTCTTACAAAACCTGCATGGAATTTAAAAATTTATACACATGCTGTTATCGATCTCACTCTGCCCTTTTCTCAGTCAGAAGATCTTGTGATCATCTACATGGTGAGGTATAGCTCTAATTTCATTGAGGATTAGCATTATCTTGGGAAGTTTTGAAATTATAAATACCAAGATTTTACTCTGAGATAATTTGGTTTATCTGAGCCAGGGATAGTAATCTGCATTTCAAATAATTTTATCAAGATATAATCAATATATTATAAAATTCAGCAGTTTTTGGTATTTGATTTTATTTTCTAAAGAAGATGTGTGGAGTCGTGCAACCATCTCCATGGTCCAGTTGGGAATTTTATTTGAACAAGCTCCACAGGGAATTGTGATGCAGCAAATCTTCCAAGTGCATTTTCAGCATTGTAGAGATTAGGATTATGTATTTGGGGACTTCAGTAGACCAGTACTCCAAAGTGAAATCTGCCTTTTATTTTCCAATATTTTAATTATTTGATTTGGGAGAGGGGGGAGGATGAAGGAGAGGAGAAGGGAGATGAGAATAAAAGAGAAGAGGAGAGAGGAGAAAAGAGAAAACAAATATCAACAAAGGTGGGAGCTAGAATGAGGCCAAAGCAAGGAGGTGGGAACTTCAGCCTGGTCTGATGTGGAGAGCAGACATCCAATTATTCAAACCATCACTGCGGCTCTCCCAAGTATGCCTTACTATGAAGGCAGAAACAGGAGTGGTGGACATCTTAACTACTAGGCTAAACATAGACCACCTCTGCCTACTCTTCTATTTTTTAAAGATTTATTTATTTATTTGAAGGCCAGAGTTAGAGAGAGGGTAGAAGCAAATGTATCCTCTGGTTCATGCCCCAATAGCCATAACAGACAGTGATGGGCCAGGCCAAAGACAGGATCCTGGACCTCCATCCAGGTTTCCTCCACAGATGCAGGGAATCAAAGTCGTTGAAGCCTCTTCTGCTGCTTTCTCAGACACATTAACAGGGAGCTGGATGGGAGGTGCTACGGCCAGAACTGGAACTGACACCTGTTCAGAATGCCGGCATCTTAGGCATTAGCTCTATGCTGGCCCCATCTCTGCCAATTCTTGCTAGATCTTTTCATGCCATGTATCTCCTTCATGCTCTTATCACTCTTATCCCTCATCTGCCCTACGTGCTGTCCGTTATGCAGTATCTGAGCTTAGGGCTCCCTCTGCATAGCCCAAACGTGTGATATCATCCTCACGAAAGGTGGACTGGATGTTTGTGCCATGCTTTTGGGCTTCCAGAAATATCAGCACCTGGCTTCTGCCAGTGTGGGTGGAATCATTGGAGCTGGAGGGGTGCAGGCTTGGAGGGTTTCTGGGGGATGGCATAAGCAGGGGTTTGTGGGAACCTGGGGGTTGGCATCCAGGCAGGCAGAACAACCTTGGGGATTTCTGCACCTGTTTGATCCTGGGTGTAGGGGGTTTGGGAGGGGGAAGAGGACGGGAAGGTAGAGCCCTAGGTTAGGATGCTGGCATAGTGTGTTGGTGGACCAGGCTCAAGGAACTGTGAACGTGCTTGGAATTCGGGTGGGTGGAAGGGGAAAGGTCCCAGACCAGCATGTGTGCCATGAGCCTGGGTAACTGATGAGAGGGCAAAGCGCCAGGCCAGCACACCACCACACCAAAATACTGGGCTCGGGAAGACTGGGCAAGGGAACCCATGTGCTCACATTGAGCAATGTGATTCATTTCCAGTGTGACATATTCCTTAAATTCCTTGAATGCCTGCTTTATGTGCTTCTCGTTGTTGATAAGAAGTTTTATAACAAGTGTTTTGAATTCTGTGTCCCCCATTTTCTCACTGTCTTCCTCAGTGAACTCTGACGCTGGCAAAGCATTTTGCTCCTTTGCAGGGGAGTTTTCAGTAATATTCATTGTGCCTTTGTCTCTTCTTTTGCTCTTGGTCATTGTCCTTCTGGTTATCAGATTCTTCTCGTTGGAGTAGGTTTCTATGCGGTGTCACCCACAGGTCTACAGTTCAATGTTACTTATTGCAGTTGGCACACAACTCTTTGTTTGCTGACCCTGGTGCCACTCCCTCCAGTGAGTTTCATGTCTTGGTTTTACATTAGATTTCTACCATAGCTCCAGCTCCTGGCTCACCAGTCACCATCTCCTGTGATACTGTGCTGAGGCTGCACTGTTGTCTGTACAATCTTTTTCCCACTTCTGGTTGGAGCAGGTCCCAGGAAGAGGGAGACACCGGGTATCCTTTATAGTTAGCTCAGAGAGTTCTCTCCGAGCTCACTGCATGCACAGCTCATTGTTCCCTACGTCTTTAATTTTTTGCCATCCTGTATGAAATGGCACCTGTTGTGCCACTACTAGAGTTCTTGAACTGCTGGCTGTCAGGTATGAGGGATACCTGAACCTATCCTGGGTGCCATCTATAGGATGCCACATTGTTGCAATTCACTGAGCCAGAAATGAGTTCACTCCCAGCTCAATACACATGCAATGCTGTCCATAGTCCTTTCCTCCTTAAACAAAGTGGTGCCACATTTGACTCTATGAGGCAGTGAAATCCATCCTTTTCCTGCAATACCCATTTGGGATCTCCTGCTCTGTCTCTGCTCCTGGTCAAATCAAACAGACCAGAGGGATGGGCAGTTCTTTGTCTGCGTTCACCTCCTGAGCTCCTCATAAACGTCCCTTCCCACCTTGTTTCTTGGGGAGTTCAGATCGCCATTTGCTGAATACCGCTGGAGTATCAGTAATTGAAGCACCACACCATTGTGTCTGCTGCCTTTGTCGGTCTCTGCTGTTTTTTGTCCCCCTCCTGTTTCCTGAAATGTGCCCTCTCTGCTTCACACTGGCTAATGTTTCTCTCTCTGTTTAAACGTGTTCTCACCCTATTCTGCCATCTTGATTGTGTAGAAATATTTTTATGGATTCAATACAATAGATCCAAAAGTAGAACTGAGAATTAGTGCTTTATTATGTGGTATTTACTGTACAATCCACCAGAACTCCTCAAAGAGGAATGGAACATTTTTGGGGCTTAGCTGGTAGCATGACAAACTGCATCAGTTACATTCACCATTGTGACCTCATCTTTGATGCCCCCGGATTCTTTGCCAGTCTGGATGCCATGGCCACATGCGCAGTTCAAGAGGAAAATACAAGAGTGCTGTTTCTACCTTAGCAAGTGGTAAGATGAAATGGATTACAGCTGGGAATCTGAAAGGGACACCAGAAAGGCCTTGTGTCTTCTTCCCAAGTGCCAATACCACTAGGTGGGTAAACTCTCCAACTGCCATTACTCAGGCAACTTGAATTAGATGGTCTCCTTCATTTACTACCTAAATTTAACCTGCTCATATTGGAGATCATTCCTTACAGGTCCTTGTCACTTACTGCAGAGGTAGGTGAGGCATATGGACGACAATAAGCAACAGAAAGAGTGTCAGCCTAGTGACAGTATGGGTTTGGTAAAACTTTTCTATCCAAACCTTTACTTCCTCTGATTGAAACCGTTGCATCTGTAAGGCAGCATTCTATTAACCTAATGCTTTCTCATCATTTTAATCTATAGAAGAAGTTTTAATCATTTGTTTCAGGTTTGTATGAACCTCACTCTAGGTCAGGAATCAAAGGCCTAATGATTGTACACCTCCCACCCTTGCAACATTATGCTGATTACTAGCTATGTTAGAGTACTACACAAGTTTGGAGCACTAATGGGGACATAAAAGCTGTGTAACTAGAAAAGGAAACCTCAGCGTTGTTGTTTACTAACCTCAGGAAAGATAATTGGGTGTTAGGTGGGTTTTTTTTTTTCATCTTAAAAGGTAAATCCCTGAGCCTAAAAAATTATATCATGAAAACAAAAATTTTAAAATGTGGGCCCGGTGTCGTGGCCTGGTGGTTAAAGTCCTCGCCTTGAACGCCCGGGATCCCATATGGATACCGGTTCTAATCCCGGCTGCTCCACTTCCCATCCAGCTCCCTGCTTGTGGCCTGGGAAAGCAGTCGAGGACGGCCCAAAGCCTTGGGACCCTGCACCCGTGCGGGAGACCTGGAAGAAGTTCCTGGCTCCTGGCTTCGGATTGATGCAGCACTAGCCATTGCGGCTCACTTGGGGAGTGAACCATCGGATGGAAGATCTTTCTCACTGTCTTTCCTCCTCTCTGTATATCTGACTTTGTAATAAAAAAATTCAAAAAAAATTTAAAATGTACCTAATAGTACCACATGTATCTATATTATAAATTAACTTAGTGGATGACAAAGTATATTGAAAATTGTAATAAGATAGAGAAGACAAAGTATTTCTCTTTTCATGTTTATTTTATTTATTTCAAAGGCAGAATTAGAGAGAGAGAGACTGACTTTCACTAGTTCACTCCATATATGAGCACAACAGTCAGGGGCCGGGACATGTTGGAACCAGGATGTTCATCAGGGTCTCCCATGTGGCTGCTAGGACCTGAATACTTGAACCATATTCTCTTGCTTTCCTAGGTGCATTCGAAGTGGGCACTGGATGGGAAGTAAAGCAGCCTGTACTTGCATTGGTACCCACAGGGAATTCTGTCACTGCACGTGGCATCTTAACCTACTACTTCACAATACCAAGCCCAAGGCATTTCTCTTAAAATAATATATTCTATAGAATAAACATATAATGTCCTTCTAAATAAGGGTAATTTTTAAAATTAAATAATTATTAACAAGTGTTCATTGATCTACTACAGAAATAAGATGAGAGAGACCAGGCAAATTCAGACTTTGGTCACTGACACATTGACTTTTATATCATTTTTTTTTCCATCTTGCCCGCCTACTCAGTTCTTCAATTACATCTAAAATTTTCTGTTTTATCTTTTAGTCCCAGCATCCCACATAGAGAAAGGAGGAAAATATATGGGTGTTGTTAATTATGTTTTCTTTGAAAGATCTGATCTGAAAAATTGATTCATTAGGCCATAGATTAGTGTGGCAATATCATGAGGAAAGATGGTTAAATAAGTAGTTCCAATGCTTAGCTGGGCTAATTGATGCTGGATTTTGCCAATGGCCTACAAGTTTCTTCTAGTCTCTTTTTGTACCTTCCTCTCTAATTCTTCAGTCCTTCTGCCTCTGACATGTTTGCAAAGAACAGAATAAGGGAGAACCACAGCAACAGTCTAGACACTAGAAGTGTGAGTGGCTGACTTCCATCCTTACAACAAAATAAGCAGATAGACAGCTTTGCTTCAGCTCCCAGGTTACAGAATAGCTATGCGCTTTCCTGATGAGGTTTACTCCAAAATTGCCACCCAGGATGAAGGGAGGATCCAACCTCCCTTTTGCATATTGAAAAAATGGGCCCGGCGCCGTGGCGCAAGTGGTTAAAGGTCCTCACCTTGAACCCCCGGGATCCCATATGGGCGCCGGTTCTAATCCCGGCAGCCCCGCTTCCCTTCCAGCTCCCTGCCTGTGGCCCAGGAAAGCAGTCGAGGACGGCCCAAAGCTTTGGGACCCTGCACCCGCGTGGGAGACCCGGAAGAGGCTCCTGGCTTCGGACCGGCATAGCATCGGCCCGTTGCGCTCACTTGGGGAGTGAATCATCGGACGGAAGATCTTCCTCTCTGTCTCTCCTCTCTGTATATCTGCCTTTCCAATAGAAAAAAATAATAAAAAAAAAATAAATCTTTAAAAAAAAAAACAGTTCTCAAAAGGAAATGAGTGAAGAGCAGCTGACTGAGTTTTCACTTTCCCTTTCTCTTTATAATGAAGATCAAATCTGCAAGGGTAAGTGAGCAGTTACACAAATCATTGGTTAAAGAGACATAGAATTTACAGCACAATTAATGTCACATGCAATTTAAGCCGTTAAAAGAAATGAACATAACTGGAGTGCTTCTAGATGGTCCTAAAAGTAGTTATGAGGTCATTAAAAAAAAAAAAAGCCAAATAACCTTTGTGTAGGCCCACACGCAGCACACCTACGCTAGTATAACAACCACTTAGCTGGTCTTTCCCTCCATTCTCCATATTTTTAGGTAAATAATAATATTCCACTAGTCAAACACTGTGAATGTTTTACCTCTCCCTTCTAAAATCTTACTTCAGCTGGTGTTTTTGGCCTGACCTCTTATTCCTAGTAGCACCTTTCTTCTAAACACATGGAGAGAGTATTGTGAGTATATGAGGGGGTCTTTCAATAGTTTATGGAAAATGCAAATAATGGAAAAATTACACATGAATCTCTATTTTTTGTGTCAAAGCAAACATCTTTTTTTTTTAAGATTTATTTTTATTTTTATTGGAAAGGCAGATATACAGAGAGGAGGAGAGACAGAGAGGAAGATCTTCCGTCCGATGATTCACTCCCCAAGTGAGCACAACGGCCGATACTACGCCGATCTGAAGCCAGGAGCCTCTTCCGGGTCTCCCACGCAGCTGCAGGGTCCCAAAGCTTTGGGCTGTCCTCGACTGCTTTCCCGGGCCACAGGCAGGGAACTGGATGGGAAGCGGGGCTGCTGGGGCCGGGATTAGAACCGGCGCCCATATGGGAACCCGGGTGTGCAAGGCGAGGACTTAACCACTTGCGCCACTGCGTCGGGCCCAAAGCAAACATCTTTTAATTCCATTTTTTATTTTATTATTTTTACTCCATTTTAAAGTATCCATTTATATGTACAAATTTTATTTATTATTTATTAGTATTAGTTTTTATTTCAATTTAAAGTATCCATTTATATGTACATATTTTTAAAGATTTATTTTATTTTTACTGGAAACTCAGATATACAGAGAGGAGGAGGAGAGACAAAGGAAGATCTTCCATCTGTTGATTCACTCCCCAAGTGGCCACAATGGCTAGAGCTGAGCTGATCAGAAGCCAGGAGCCAGGAGCTTCTTCTGGGTTTCCCACATGTTACAGGATTCCAAGACTTTGGACTGTCCTCAATTGTTTTCCCAAGACATAAGCAGGGAGCTGCATGGGAAGCCAGGGTGCCAGATTTAGAACCGACATCCATATGGGATCCCGCCTCATGTGAGGTGAGGACTTTAGACATTAGGCTACAGTGCTGGGCCCATACATATTTTTAATTTTATGCCAGGATTTACAAGATGTATCTGTCCTTCCACTCAGAATTCCAACTGCAGATACAAAACCTTTCCTGTAACGCTGGAAAGAATATTGGACAAGGAGACATTAGGGTCTTTATATTGATAATGATTCTGTCATTAACTTGTCACATGACTGGATGTAAGTCAATTTACTTCTGAAATTAAAACTTCTCAGTCTTTTCATCTTCTTTCCAATTCAGAAAGTTAAAAAAAAAAAAAAAACAAAAAAGAGAATCATGTGTAACCCTGACGTACGCACAGCTCCTGCCTTACAATGGTCTCTTCCTAGTGTGAGCCACCATAGTAGTTATTTCTGAATCTCAGTATTATAAGATATTTTTAGTTCCTATCTTACCCAATCTGTCAGAGGAAATAGAGTAAAGCCTTTCTCTGAGCATTCCTAGTACAGTCCTGAGTTTAACTATGCACAAATCCCTGACTGGGCCACCTGTGGCCAGCGGTGGGTGACATACTGCTTGGCTTATGTCCAGGTCACACATTCTGTCCCTAAAGCTAGACTTGGATAGGAGTTGGAATGGGGAAGATAAGGAACACTGTCAAAAGATGAGAAACTGGCTCCTGGAAAGGCAAATATTCACAGAATTATTCCAAGATATTTGCTCCATATTGCTTTGTATGTTGATTGTGTGTGTGCATCTTATACTTTATCTGTTGAATGTATAATTTTTAAAAAAGATTTATATTTATTGGAAAAGCAGATTTACAGAGAGGAGGAGAGACACAGAGAAAGATCCTTAAAAGTTCACAGAAAATGGAATTATAAATAGGCTAATTAAAAAAAAAACCTGAAATTCATGCATATTTTCCTAATATGATTTTCCATGAACTTGTTTAAGATGCTTTATATAATTGGTGTGGAAAAGAAAAGGGAGAAATGCTGGAGAATACCACAAAGATGTCTCCATTGACTCCTCTTTCTATAGAGCTTTCACTTTTTTAAAAACAGATTTATTTATTTTTACTGGAAAAACAGATATACAGAGAGGAGGAGAGACAAAGAGGAAGATCTTCTGTCCGATGGTTCACTTCCCAAGTGGCCGCAGTGGCTGGAGTTGAGCCAATTCGAAGCCAGGAACCAGGAGCCAGGAGCTCTTCCAGGTCTCCCACGTGGGTGCAGAGTCCCAATGCTTTTGGGCTGTCCTTGACTGCGTTCCCAGGCCACAAGCAACGAGCTGGATGGGAAGTGGAGCTGCCAGTATTAAAACCGGTGCCCATATGGGATCCCAGTGCGTGCAAGGCGAGGACTTTAACCTCTATGCTATCGCGCCAGGCCCTAGAGCTTTGACTCTTAGAGAAGGACATAGAGCAGAAGCTATGAGGAACCAGTGGTTCTGTGTGCCACTTGGAAATCAGTCTACTGTTCATATCTTCATCTACACCTCAATACTTGCAGTTCTGCTTCATAGGTCTGCCATAGTTGACCAATTGCTAATATGTGTGAATATTGCAAGGAAAGAAGCTGAATCCAGGTACTAGCCTTGAACAGTTTTTAAATTTGAATTTTTGATAGTCATACCTTTTTTTTCCTCAATTCTCAAGTTATTGTGATATTATATTAATATAAATAGAACAGATTCAATGCCCTTCACAGATAAAATTCTAATAATATGATGATACTTTCAATCCATCTTATTTATTTGAGAGAGAGAGAAAATCTTCCATTCACTGGTTTACACCCCAAATGGTCACAATGGGCTGTGCTGACCTGTTTTGAAGCCACAAACTTCATCTTGGTCTCCCACATGGGGGACAGGCATGCAAACATTCAGACTACCTTCTGCTTCTTTCCCAGGAACTTTAACAGGATCACTCAGGATTCCAACGAGTGCTTTTGACTATAGTGTGATTTAAAAAATAGTTCAAAAAGAGTAGTTTTCTAATGGAGGCATTTTTTTTTCCTTTTACACAACATTACTTTCCCCCTGGAAATCCCAAAAAGATGGTTCCAAAAGGAACCATGACTGTAATGAAGAAGCATAGGGATGGGTGGGAGGTTCTAATCACAAATGACTTGGCATAGAAATTATATGGCTTTGTGTTCAGGAACCAAACTGAAGCATTCTATTCGTATAAATTAAGATATAGGTTCTGTGTGTGTGTGTGTGTGTGTCCTTGAGTTTGGGGCATATGCAATATTAAATAAAGCCTATTTCTCTCTTTCTGAATACCAGTTAAGGATCTTGCCCATTATTTATAGAGGGATTGCCAGGCTGGCAGCCATCTGGATGTCTGAAAGGAAAAACACTTTAATTATGCGAAGGCTGGGTTACACAGGTTTTAGTTGCAAAACTTCCAGTGAACATGTAAACAACCAGATTTGATAGAATCACTTCATGCATTACCATCCTCTTTCTGAATAATTGATATCACTTCAGCAAACTTGAGCCTTACCCAAGTCAACCTTTAATGGAATTGAAGAACAGGTTGTGTTCACATCTGTTCTTTACCAGAAAAAAAAAAAAAAAACAAAACTGCTGGCTTCAAAAAATTGCCCGAATGTGGTCATTTTAATTTATTAAGGCATAAGTCATGCAAAATTAAATGCATAACACTTAAGTGTTCAGTTTCATAAACTTTGAAGATAGGTACACCCCCATCAGATCAAGTTGATCAGCTTCTCTCATTTTCTCTGGGACTCTGCACATGGCTCCCAATAAGATTGATTAGAAACAGAACTCACTAAATCAAATCCATTCTGACCTGACATTTTTACATTGCTTGACCTTGCTCTGTATCTATCTTCAGTTTCAAACCGTAAGGAGTATGGAACATCCAGACCATAATCACACACAAAAAAGCCCTAATGACCCGAGAAGAACCCCCCCTAACCTGCATATATCCAAAATAGTCCTATGTGACCTTGCTTGAGGTGGGTGGTGAGCAACATTGTGATTCTGAATGTGTTCTGTGCAAAAAAAAAAAAAAAAAAGCAGCTGTGTCTACACAGATCTGGGTGCAAGCTGAAGCATACACTGAGCATGCAGAGATGCAGAGCCAGAACTGCAGGCTAGGTACAGATCAAAGTGTCATGTGGAGAACAGAACCAGCTCACCTCCCAATGCAGCTGTTTAGCTCCCCTCAGGAAGACATTGGCAGAATCTCTTCCAGCTGTGCTATCTCCCTGAACATTAATCCCTAGTAAATCTTGTCTGGGTTGCCTGTTGGCCTCTTGTCAATTTCTATTCATAATTGAGCCAAAGAATCTGGGATTAGTAAAACCAGAACCATTCTCAACTGTCAAGGGCTTTCCACTGTCTCAAGACTTTGATTCAGCTCTCCAAAATGCATGGGTCAGGATGTGCCGGTTGCTTCACAGATAGGAGGGGCGAGACAGAGTAATTTTTTTAAAGTGTTGATTCTGAAAGTTCACATTTAGAAAGTTGGATTCAATATGACTGACAGAGAGAGCAGCAATGTGCATTTTAAAACAAACCCTTCATGTGATTTTGGTGCAGCCACTTAATTGCTGTTTTTGATGAAGCCACTTCATCATCGCTACAGGTAGGCATTTGGATACTAGTTTCCAAGTCTAAACTCTTCAATCCCACATTTGGAACAGTCTATCTCACTTAGGTGCAAAACAGGTTATCTTTTAGATGTGAGGGCAGCAAAGGGGTTTCTAATGCCCTAGCCTGTCTCTAACAAAGCAAATCCTCTCTTACTCCTGAGCTTTACAAACATTTTCCCCTCAGATCAAATCTGGCTTTAGCAAGGAGACATGCTTTCTAAAGTCCCCTGGGTTCTGATATTCTGATAGATGGCAACTTTAAGCCAGAGCTGTATTTCCAGGTGAAAGATACTGACAAAATTGTTCCTAGAAACTATATCATTATTTTCAAAATGATAGGAGTAAAGAAGGCTATGTTCGAAAGCACTGTGTAATTATGTGTGCTCCCAATCCCAGGTGAACCAGGAATCTTGGAAAATTATCCGGAGATCCATCTGAAGTTGATCAGAACAGTTTATGCCTGTGTGCAAAATCCTCACTCTGACAAAATCAAGTGTATAGTTCTAAGAATTTAGGGCTGCATTCATTGACTTAACACTAGTCTCTCTCTGCCTTGATCTCTTTTGTTAAAACAAACACGCAAAAACCAGAATTACGTTTTTAGAAACACATCACACCTAGAACCAGAGCTATCATCTGAAGCTCCCTGGGCTACCTGGCTGCATAATGAAGTGTAGCCTTTAATCATTTAGTCCAGTACACTGGACTCAGAAAACATTCTGGTGTAGGTGATAGGTGCCAGCTATGCAGAGTTTGTTTCACTTATTTCCACAAACCATCCTCCAGTTCACTTGTAGTTACGGGAGACTTTTCCTTGTCCTTAGAAGCAAAATGCATATTTTCAATATACTTCCAATGCTCAATTTCTTCCACTAGTTCCAGTAAACTGCAGCCTACAAGGGTATCACGTATATTCAATGTAATTCTTTCCACTCACGGTTTCTAGGATATATCATGTGTGTATTCACATACATGTATAAAACATCTTTCATGTATGCCATACACCACATTTCCAAGATTATTATATTTTAATGTTCGCTAGTGTCTGAATATGCTCTTAGGAAAAAATACTTTCTATTGTAAAATAAATTTGATGAAACTTCATATTGCAAATTCAGTCTTGCATATTTACTTTGCACACGATTTTATTGAAGCTCTGGGAAGTCCTGCAGTTCTGAAATCCATTTATCTTTGTTAGACTCAGCCTGTGCCAATTATGTAAACATATTATCTTTCCTTGGAGAAACGGCTTTTAATATACTATAGATCCCTATTTGGAAAATGTCTTCAAGGACTGAAAGAGGTTAACAAATGGAGCTTTGGAAGTCATACACTGCAATGGAAAACCTGTATTTAGAGTTTATTTCTATTGCATACTTGAAATATTTCTGTTATTACCTAGGTCAGAAGAGAAAACAAACCTTTCATTTTTTTTAAAGAGCCAGGATAATTGTATAGTGATTAGAATTGGTGTTTCTGTAATAGTTTATTCTCAAAGTATTTTTGAGGCAGCATGAAATAATGTTGTAAAAGGGCATTGAATTAGAGGGTCAAAGACTTCACTTCTCCACTAACTCTGTCATTAACTAGCTTTGTGCCTTTGTAACAGTTGATTGAATTTCCTGGGTGTCAGTTACTTCATCTACAAAGTACGAAAAACACTGCCTGTCCCATAACGATTTTATAGAAGGACACATACAATTGTGGGGCAGGGCTACTAAAGAGAGAACCAGCTCCAGACAGAATTAGCAGTGTACCAAGAACTGTGATACGGTACCTAAAACAGTGTGCTGTAATCAGTCCAGAAGGATTGGAAATCAATCTCCAGCATTGAGATCCTAGGTTTCTAAATTGTATCTCTATCATTCCCCCACTCCTAATTCAAAAGATGAGAGAAAGCTCAGGGCTAAGGGAAGCTGGAGCACAGGAAATGGAAGGACCAACTTGATGTCTCAGCTCTGACCTTTATCGTGCCCCCATGTCACCTTCCAAATCCTGTCCCAGACAACAATAGACAGGCTGAACAGCTATGTGAGTACTTTGAAAATTTTTCTGAAAAATGGAGAAAAGACAAGTTTACTTTGCTGCAAAACATTTCAAAATCTATGCACAAAGAATCTTTAAAAATTTCATCATCATGTGCAGTGCATCAAATGAAAAGAGAAATATCATGACATACGTTCCTTTTGTTTTTTCACAAGCTTTCTGAAGCACCCTTACATTTGCAGATGTTCTGTTCGACTTTCATCATCCTCTTCAGGTAAATGTTCCTCATTTACCTCCCAGTGGGCTTCCTCTGTGACTCATGCAGCACATCATAGAAGCTACAAACATCACAGGAACCTTGTATATTCCCCTCCTGCCCAAGTCCTTGTCATTCCAGTAAAGACCTGGAAAGGAGGTCACAGAGGAGACCTTTGTCCCCTAAGGTCTCTAGCAAAGTTAGCTGTCTGGGATGACCTGACTCAGTTTGGGCTGCCAATTGTTTTTTGTTTTTGATCATTCCTTAACTTTCTTCTTTGTGTCCTGGATTCCATTTCCTATGTATCCTTGGTAACAACAGAACAAGGAACTTTTCTAGGATCTTGTTTACTTTTTAAGAAACATTTTTTTTTCTAGCCTAGTCAGAAGAGTGACAGAGGAGAGACAAAAAGAGGGAGGTCTTCCAACTGCTGGTTCATTCCCCAAATAGCTGCTTGTCCAGAAGCCCAGAACTCCATATGAGTCTCCCATGTGGCAGAAATGGGCCCAAGTACTTGGGTAAGCATTCATGTGTTTCCCAAATGTATTAGCAGGGAGCTGAGTTGGAACCTAAATAGCAGGGACTCAGACTCAAGCAGTGGCTTAACACACTGCAGCCACAATGCTATTCTCTCTGCGATCTCATTCCTAAAATAAACTCTTTCCTTACAACTGTGTAATGATCAGCACTGTAATCTATTATTTACTTCCACTTAAATGTTCAAAATGTTATACAGCTCACATTATCTTTACTCCTTCCAGGCATGAACTCACAGCTCACTTTCCCAGGTTTATCAGTTATCGATCGTGTATAACATTGCACTTAGACTTCACAGTTATTATTGTATAATGTCTGTGAGCCAAGAATTTTTTGGATGGCTTAGCTTGGTCCTCTGTTTCACAGTCTCTCATAAGCCTGCAAACAAGATGAGGACCAGAACCACAATCAGCTCCAGTTTCTACTGGGACAGCATGCATTCACAAGCTTACTCAGTGGTGATTGGCAAGATTCTGCTCCTTGGGATCTGTTGGACTCAAAGCTTTAATTCCTCACTGGTTATTGGCCAAAAGATTCTCCCTGTTTCTTGAAACAGGTGTCTCCACAGAGCAATTCACAATGTGTAAGCAGTCTTCATTGATGTGAATAAGCAAAAGTATGAGAAAGGATGTACACAAACATTATAGGAATTTGGGGCCAGTGTTGTGGTGAATCAGGGTTAAGTTGTTACCTACAACACTGGTGTCCCATATCAGAGATCCGGTGTGAATCTCAGCCAGTTTGCTTCTGATACAGCTCACTGATAATATGTGGGGGAAAGCAGCAGATAATGGCCCAAGTATTTGGGTGCCTGCTGCCAAATGGATGCAGCTTTAGACCTGGAATTAGAGAAGCCCATTCATTGCAGGTATTTGTGGAGAGTGAAACACAAGGTGGGGAATTCTCTCTCTCTCTCTCTCTCTCTCTCTCTCCTCATTTCTTCATTCTCTATGGCTCTACCTTTCAAATGAAGAAATAAAACTTAAACATTATGAAAGTCACAATTTTGGTAACCAAATTTCAGAACTCCTAGAAACAAGTTACTAAATCCAGTTGACAAAGTAGGGGAATGCATTTCATTGAGGTACAGGATTACAGAAGAATAGGAATACTGAAATATACAAGTGTTTGGGTTCTGCTTTCCGAAATATATCAATGGTAGAATATTTTCTTTTCATTGCTTTGTAACTTTTTCAACCACCAATTATCTTTCTTAACAGCTTTCAGTGCTTCATCCATGTGTATCCTTGCACTAGTCTTTTAAATAAGCCAGGTTCCTGTTACTATTGTTAACAACATGGGATCTAAAGTTTCTTCCATAGTTTCCAATCCTTTCTTGTTGATTAAAAAGAAAATGTAAATAGTCACTGGTTTCAGCTTCCTGCATCAGAACTAGGTATACTTTGTACTCTTTAATCATAAAAGATTTGCTGTTCCAACAGGCAATTAAAAAATCCCCAAAGGCCAACATGCCTATTTGGCACAAGATGAGCCTAACTTTTTGTTCAATGAAGCCAAATTAAAACTATTTCCATAGTACAGGTATCAACTCCAACATTCTTCAGGCTTAGTTTTCTATGTACCATAAATCAGGCAATCAACTAATATTTATTAAGTCCCTATGATGAGCCCAGCAGTATCCTATGTGTTTGGAATATTCAGAATGGAAGCATATGATATGCTGCCACCCATCAAATACTTGATAGTCTGTGCTTCCCCCAAAGTGGGGATTGATTGGCCTGAGACCAAGCACAAGATTTAACTCTTAGAGAAAATATATTTATTTTATATTTATTTTATGTATCTGAAAAGGAGAGTGAGAATGAGAGGTGGGGGGCAGTTTTCATCTTCTGGTTCCTTCTCCAAATGGCCACAATGACCAGGGCCAGACCAGGCCAAGACTAATAGTTAGGCGCTTTATCCAGGTCTCCTATGTGAGTTCAGGGGACTAAGCACCTGGGCTATCCTCTGTTGCTTTCCCAGGATCATTGTCAGGGGCTGGATTGGAAGTGGAACAACCAGGACTTGAACTAGTGTCTGTATGGGATTCCAGTGTCACACACATTGGCTCAATCCATTATGCCACAACAGTGGCCTCAACTCTTTTTTATTTGAAACATAGTCATGCACAGAGAAAAGACCAACAAAATGAGATCTTCAATCTGTTGCTTTACTACCCAAATGGGTGCCATTGCTAGTCATGGCCAGGCTGAAGCCAGGAGCATCTTCAATATATCTCACATGGATGCAGAAACCCAAGTGCATGGGCCTTCCCTTACTGCCTTCCTAAACACATAAATAGGCAGCTGGGTTGGAAGTGGAACAGCCAGGATTTGAATTGGTGCTAGTATATGATGTAGGCATCACAGGTGGCAGATTAACTTGCTACATCACAATGCTGCACCCCCCCTCCAAGACTTGATTTTAAACATCATGGAGATCTGTAGTACTGTTCTTTGAAGTACACAGATAGAATTTCTTTTTTTTTTTAAGATTTATTTATTTTTTATTACAAAGTCAGATATACAGAGAGGAGGAGAGACAGAGAGGAAGATCCTCCATCCGATGATTCACTCCCCAAGTGAGCACAACGGCCGGAACTGTGCCAATCCAGAGCCAGGAGCCAGGAACTTCTTCCAGGTCTCCTGCACGGGTGCAGAGTCCCAAGGCTTTGAGCCATCCTCAACTGCTTTCCCAGGCCACAAGCAGGGAGCTGGATGGGAAGTGGAGCTGCCGGGATTAGAACCAGCACCCATATGGGATCCCAGTGCGTTCAAGGCGAGGACATGAGCCGGTAGGCCATGCTGCCAGGCCCAGATAGGATTACATAGGCAGGGAAATGTGTGTATTGGGGAAAGATACGAATAGCACAAACATGGGTAAGGAAATCAAAAAATGCCTGAAATGACATTTTACTTTTTATTTCTTCAAACCTTGATTCGTGTCCTCTTGCATTGAAAAAAAAATCTTAGAATAAGGTCACCTGAGTAGCTTGAATTTACCTGTAATTCTTACTGTTAGCTCAAATGCTAGAGAAATCTGTAGCCTGCCTTTTTGCATGCTCATTTATTGTCATTTCCTCTAATCTGTAGTTGCCTTTTTCTGAATCTGATTCAATTATTGATACTTGGTCCAGATTTGAAAGTTCCCCCACACTTCCTCTTCTATTGCCCATCACTCTGTGTTCTGCCACTATCATTACTTTATTAGCAGTTATTAAGTGCTTACTCTAAGCCAGGCCTTATGCTAAGTTCTGGAGGTGAATACCAAATGGATAAGAAACAGCATATTCTTAAGGAGTTCACAGTCCGGAGTTTTAGCTGACCAGGACTATGGAGGAATACAGAAATGAAATGCTCCTCAGGAAGGCATGTCGTATTTGCTTTTATGTATGTATTTTACAATTTTCAATCCTGCCATGCATTACATGTTTAAAATAAAGGTGTGTGTGTAACTTTTCTTTTTCTGGCTTTTTCATGGACTCTATTCTCTTCTACCAGTAGCCAATTAGTCTTTGAAAAGCCCAGAATTTCACTTCATAATAAGCTGATAACTGTAGACTCTGATCCAGTTTCCAAAGGGCTTTGGTGGTATTGTGGGTACATGTAGGCAAACAGCTAAAACAAAACATTCCTTCTTGGCTGGGAAGTATCTATTTAACACCTCACCTGCGACTGCTGGGCAGCAACTACTAAAATAGTTGTGGGAAGCAACTACTATCTCAAGTGTTCTGTGAGATTTTCCCATGAAAAGGTGCTCCTTTCATCCATGCAGAAATGAGAATTCAAGTCACATTAGAATAAGTCGTTTCTTAGTCCATCAGAAATTAGACTGTAATGTGCTGACATTTGGGTCACGATGAGAATGTGATACGACAGTAGACAGGAAGCAGAGGCTGGCTGTGCGGTGCTGATAACAGTGCCATACAAAAGATGGTTTGTGGCTCTGCAAAGTAAGACCTGTAAAATAGAGCCACTCTTGATTTGGTGGCAGCAGGAGCACTTTCAGAATGAATTTCTGTCAGTAGTGGACCCAGTTATCTATTCTTTTCAAGTTCATCAGTGTTGTTGCACAAGAGTGTTCACTCAGATCTTGGTAATGGACAAGAAATAAGGACATGGTCACAGGACTACAGGAGTTATGGAACTGCATGCTATTTGGATGGACCCAGAGAATAAAAGGCTTGCTGGGCTGTGGTGATGAAATCTATCTTCTGAGACCTAATTTTCTGTACTATTTGTAGGTTAGAATTCTAATACTGGTTATCAAATGGGGGCAGGAGGGTGGTATTGAAAATGCATCAGAGGAGAATCAAGATAGTAGAATAGGGTAAGAACACATTTAAACAGAGAGAGAAACATGAGCCAGGGTGAAACAGAGAGGGTGCCTTCCAGGAAATAGGAGAGAACAGACCAACTGCAGAAGACCCCCCGGAGCATGATAGACATGGGGAAGCAGTGGAGGCAGTGGTGTGGTGCTTTAGTAATGAGATAACCCGGCATCAGTTTAAAAAGCAGTGATTTGAGCTCTACTGGTGATGAGAGCTCCCCCAGCAGCCGGGTGGAAAGGGGAGTTTACTGGGAGCTCAGGAGGTGAACCCAGACAAAGAACTGCCTGTCCTGCTGATTTGTTTGGTTTGATCAGAAGCAGAGACAAAACAACAGATCCCAAACAGGTAGTGTGGGAACAGGGTGAATTTCACAACCCAGACCTCCACCAGAGCAGCATTGGGTGCCATTTTGTGTAGGGAGGCAAAGGCTATGGGACAGGACTACACATGCACTAAGCTGGGAGCAAACTCATTTCTGGCTCAGTGCATTGCACCATTGTGGCATCCTACAGATTTTATCCAATACAGATCTAGGTAACCCCCAGACTTAGCAGCCAGCAGAAATAACTCCATCAGTGGCACATCAGGCACCATTTTATACAGGGTGGAAAAGGTTTTGAGACTGCAGGGACAACAGTGAGCTGTGCATGTGATGAGCTGGGAGCCAACTGACTTCCAGCTCAGTGCATTACAGTGGTCCCACAGGGAAAATAATACTGACTTTGGCATTTCACGACTCAAAAAATGTCTGTGTGGTCCTCAGACCTAACGTCCAGCAGGTACTAGCAAAGGCAGTACCCACAACAACCTGGTAATTTAGGACACCTGATGTCTCCCTAATCCTGGCAACTGCTCTAACAGGAAGTGAGAGAAAGGTTATACAGACAACAGTGCAGCCTCAGCACAATATCACAGGAAGTGGAGAGTGGTGAGCCAGCAGCTGGGGCTATGGAGGCCATGGTGGATGTCTAATACAAGATCCCAGATCTGAAACTTGCTGGAATGAATGGCACAAGTAATTGCAAAGAACTGGGTAGCAACCACAATAAGTAAAATCAAATTGTAGACCTGTGGGTGACAACACTTAGAAACTTGCAATAAGGAGAAAAATCTGCTAACCAGAATTGCAATGACCAAGGGCAAAGAGACAACACAATGAATATTACTGAAGATTCCCCTGCAATGGAGCCAAAGCCTTTGCCAAGCTCAGAGTTAACTAAGGAATTCTCTGAGCAAATGGGGAATACAGAATTCAGAAAATTAATATAAAGCTTCTTATCAACAAGACACATGTACAGGAGTTCAAGGAATTTAAGGAGTACGTCACATAGGAAATAGTGAAACTGAAAGAAAATCAAGCTGAATTATTGAAATGAAGGGCATGACGGAGTAACTTAAAAATTAAGTGGAAAATCTCAATAATAGAATGAAGGAGGCAGAATCTCAGAATTGGAGGATATTTCTTATCACAATGTGGAAACAATCAAATGCTGGAAGCAGAGCTGGGTCAAGCTAAGAAAAGTATTGAAAAATTAAGAGACACTATTAAAAGGCCAAACATAAGAGTTATGAAAGTTCCAGAAGCTGAGATTAAAATGTGTTTATTGAAATAATAAAAGAAAGCTTCCTGAATATGGATAAAGAATAGGGAAACAACATCCAGGAGAGGTACAGAACTCCCAACAGAGTTGACTAAAAGTGATCTTCACCACAACACATGATAATTAAGTTCTTTTCAATCAAATATAAGGAAAAGATTCTTAAATGTGCACATGAAAAAAATTAATTGACATACAGAGGAGTAGCAGTCAGACTTACAGCTGACTTTCCACAGGAAACTCTAGAGAAAACAAGAGAAGGGAGTGATATATTCCAGATTCTAAAAGAAAGAAAAAAAAAAGTCATCCCAGAATAACATGCCCAGCAAAGCTTTCCTTTGTCTTTGAAAATGAAATAAAATTCTTCCAAGGTAAAGAAAATATGAAAGAATTTGCCTTTTCAGACCTGCCCTACAAATGATGCTTTAAAGATGTGCTCTCGACAGAGAAAATGAATAGCACTCACCAAAACCAAAGGCAAATGTGAAGAACATCCCAGGTCCCAGCACCGTAGCCTAGTGGCTAAAGTCCTCGCCTTGAACGCACTGGGATCCCATATGGGTACCAGTTCTAATCCCTGCAACTCCACCTACCATTCAGCTCCCTGCTTGTGGCCTGGGAAAGCAGTCCAGTCAGGATAGCCCAAAGCCTTGGGACCCTGCACCTGCGTGCAGGAGACCTGGAAGAAGCCTGACTTTGGATTGGTACAGCACTGGCCATTGCAGTCACTTGGGGAGTGAATCATCAGATGGAAGATCTTCCTCTCTGTCTCTCCTCCTCTCTGTATATCTGACTTTATGATAAAAAAATAAATCTTAAGAACAAATAAGAACATCCCAGTAAAATAACAACAGAAAACTAAATCAAACAATGAACAATCCATTGCTAAAACGACAGGAGCCCTGAATATAAATAGCTTAAACCCATCAATCAAATGTTAGAGATTAAGTAGACTGGATTAAAAAACAAAAGCCATCTATTTGTTGCCTACAGGAGACATTCCTCACCAACCATGATCAGCAGAAACTATCTCATGGGTTTTGACTTTGTTTTTTTAGTTTAATTTCTTCAAAACAGTTTTTTTTTCTTCATATTAAATTCTTCAATGGCTCATAGCTCTTGCATTAGCATCATTTCATTCAAGTAGGTTCTTGCTTTTCTTCTTCATTTCTTCATTGACACATTAGTCATTCAGTTAGATATTATTTAATTTCATGGCACTGTAATGACCATAAACAAACCGATAGAAAGGGTAGATATTTTCCCTTCCCTACCACTTCCCTACTGACCACGTTAGTTGATCCTCCATTATCTTTGTATATTCTCTAACTTTCCTCATGTCCAGCAACCAAACTCAGCTCTCTAGTTTTTCCAAGCATCCCTGAGAACCCCAAGGTTATTTATCCACAGGGTTCTTCTGGTTATCATAATTACTGCAATGATAGCCTTGTTGTTTCGAGAACAATCAGTCAAGTGTGTGTGCACACAGGTGTGCTTATGTTCAGAGCAGATGAACAGAAAATAACTAAGTTAAATTTTCTAGATAAATGTGCTAAGAGTGAATTGTGGCAGTTCGTGTAAGAGCACTAAATGCGAGGCTTGCCTGTCCTCCTACTCCAACAAAAGGGGGAAGGTAAAACTGTTTACTGGCTATAGGACCAACTTGAATGCTATTAAGTGGAACTCTAAGTACCCCTTGCTTCCTGGAAGAGTCCCTGACTCAGAGAGAAGCACTCCTTTAGCTAGGGTTTTCTGAATGGAACATTTTCTTTCTAATTAATATCTCAGCCTAGCTGAATGTAACTGTCCCAGAATGCAGAGCTATGTTCAGTGTCTTCTGGGCTGATTGCACACTAAGGGTTCAACTAAAGCTACAGAACTTGCCAGCAGCAAGCTGAAAGCCCAAGAAATAAGGCTATTTCTGAAGAGCGTGAGAGCAACAGAATGCTTTTGGGAAGAGAACAATACAAGAAATAAACTGCTGAAAATGGGCAAGAGTTTTTGTCTCTTTCCACAAGGAGAGAGAAGTACATGGATGATTTATTCATTCACTCGTTCATTCTTGTGCTTTCTATTCCATAATGCAAAGTGCTAATCCATGTTATTTGAGGAGCTGGAGTATAAAGATGGAGATATTGCATACCAGTTAGGGTGCTTCATTGTAAGCACAGATCTGACTCTGTAATCCAGATCTGATTAATCAGAGGGAAAACATCATAATTATTGAAAAGAAGTTATTTAATACATTTTGGAAATTTGCAAACTCTTTGAGAAAGCCAGAGAACAAAATTAAGAGCCAGTGTGGTGAAATAACATTCAAAATCAAAAAATAAGGGCCAGCAGGTTAACCTTCTGCTTGCAATACTGGCATCTCATTTTAGAGTACTGATTCGAGTCCCAGCTGCTCTGCTTCCAATCCAGATTTGTTTTTAAAGATTCATTTATTATTACTGGAAAGTCAGATATACAGAAGGAGGAAAGACAGAGAGAAAGACTTCTGTCTGTTGTGGGCACAATGGCCAGAGCTGAACCAATCTGAAGCCAGGAGCCAGGAGCCTCTTCCACATCTCCCACAAGGGTGCAGGATCCCAAAGCCTCGGGCTGTCCTCAATTGCTTTCCCAGGCCACAAGCAGGGAGCTGTATGGGAGGCCGGGCTGTCAGGACATGAACCAATGCCCATATGGGGTCCTGGCGCATATAAGGCAAAGACTTTAGGTGCTAGGCTACTGCACTAGGCCCCCAATCCGGATTCTTTATGCACCTGGGAATACAGCTAAATATGGCCTAAGTACTTGTGCCCCTGCTACCCATTAGACACTTGGACAGTTTGGACACTCAGGACAGTAGTCATAGTAGACTTGGCAAGGGGGAGTCTTTGCATAGCCTCTATTCCTACTCCCATATGTAAGCTCACTGAGTAAGCATGGAGAGGGGCACTCAGAAAGAATCTCACTGTCATTTTATAATTGAGACATTTATGACGTTGATTACTGAAGACATCTCCAGAGCAGTAGACTTTTGTTGGGCTATTGAATGAGTTATAAACATTCTTAAGACATGACATAAATGGTGCTTCTGTAAATCTGAGATGATGTTGGGGATCAAGTGGCATAAAACCAAACAATAAAAGACCAACTTTCAAACCAACGTAAAAGTGTGGCTCATCGATCTGTATTAAGTCCCTTGGGGATGGGTAAGACAGAAAACATTTGAGTGATGACTAAGGTGTAATACTTGCTTGATGAGGTTAGCTCCCAAAAGAGAGGAAGGTTTAGAGAGAAGACTAACTGACAAAGAAATAGAGTACTGGACTTAGAAAACCTGAATTCGACTTCTAATTCTGTCATTATAGGCTCTGTGGCCATGAACATGAGGCTTTCCCTGCTGTGGTTTTATCTTCCTTCTTTATAAAATAATATTACTCTTTTATGTGTCAACCTCATGAGGTTTTAAGATATCAAATAATATCTGAGAAGTATTTAATAAGCTATAAAGTGCCATACAAGTTTAAAGTGAATTCTTGCCATAAAGGAAAGATTTCTATGAAACCTACTCAATCTGGAAGGGAAAGAAAAGGATCAGAGCAGATATCATAACTTCCTTGGGATATGGTTCAAGACCAAGGGCAGGGTTCATAATTTCAATTCATTTAGCCCTCAGTTTCAGACTAAGGGTCCTGTGGAGCTGCGGAGACTATAATAATCTGGAAGAGTCCATTTGAGAGCAGACTTGCAGTCTGCTTCTAGCTGTGCCCCTTGAGTGTGTCTCAGAAAGTGGAGAAAACAATATGCGTTCTCATTTTCTATATTAATAACTCCACAGATTAGTGACTGTGGAAACTACAGGAGTAACTCATAAAGATGCTTCACAGGATATTTTATATTAGTACCAGAGACAAATTAATTACTTTTAAAAAAATCCCCAAACAACTCCCTTTTCTCTCTTACCCCGAAGCTTGGATTGTGTCTCTAGGGTACAGAATGAGCTAGATAAACGATGAGTCAGCTTTCTTGGACTCACGCAAATAAGAGATTCAAAATTCCCAGTCCATTGAGGTTTATGCGTTTGTGTTTGTGTGTAAGTAATGCATCCTCTGTGTGTATCACAACCAGTTTTCTCCCTCTCCTCCAGCAAAAAAATAAATAAATACATTTAAAAAATCCATGTTGCTATACCCTCACAGTGTCATTTTAATATGTAGGTAAGAAAAGAGAGGACTGAAGAGAAAATAATAATTGATAATTCCAGGGGGAAACAGGCTTGACTGAACCTTTAAAAGATGTATAGAATATGGATGGATGGAAGGGGCAAAAATATCTTTGGATAAAATTGTTACACTGGTAGCTATAAGTAATCTTCTAAATCATGAAATGCCATATTGTAGGTTTTCTCCTACAAATTATAAGGAGCTATCACTTGCTTTGTCAATTTATTGACTGCATATGGCATGCATTTATCAAGGTTTTAGCTCCGCAAGCGACAGTGAGAGTAGTAGGTGACATCATCACATGTTTCAAGTAACAAGGGACCAAAGAAGCACAAGTCCTCTATATTCCTAACTGCAACATACACGTTTCTCATTCTTCGTTCCTTCACATTCTTTGTTTCTTCCCTCCCAACCATTACCAATGAAAAAAGAAAAATCTCATGTAACTATCAAGAAACAAAGCCAAGAATCATATCTAAGTTGCTTGCTTCTAGAGTCTGAGTTTAGATGATGGCCCAATCTCTCCTTGCTGGCAGTACGCTCCGTGTCACAAATCTGTACTCAGGCTTAGGATAACGCCTGTAGCTATTCTTCCTGAAGAGATCATCCTTAACTAGCCATCCACTTCCAACGTCATTCCTCTCCACCCCTTAAACCTGCAAGTTGAGGTGTTCCAGCCCATTTTAAAAACCTCTCCTGAAATTCTAGTGCGAGCAACCAGTATTCATAATACCCAGCTAGGAGCCATTGGAGTCCAGCCCTGCAGGTTTTGTGTGTGGAAGATAAAATTCTCAATTACATTCTCCTTGTTTCTCTGCCCAGTCTTAGAGAATCATAAAGCTCATGAAGCAAGTCACAGAGCTCATGGCGATTTGGCCATTAGTTGTCATGGTTGGGGGCTTTAATAAGGTGATGTGGAGAAATGGGAGGTGATGTGAATGCTGTAAGTTATTTTAAAAGACATCAAAGGTTCTACCTTTTCTGTTACAGCATGCATGCAATTTTAATGTCCAAGGATTTGTTCAATAGGCTTCATGTGTACAGCAGTATGCTAAATGATAATGATTCAAAATTAACAAACAAAAAAAATTGAGCTGTGATACAGTTGAGAAAACAGGACATACACCAAACATATCAGTATAAAACAATAATAAAGTAAAATGCCATAGGCAATCATGAACCAGTATGAAAAGTTCTATGGAAAGTCTGATGAAGAGGAGTGATGACACTTCATGTTATTAAGCATCTAAATAACTGTCATATATTTTCCAAGTGCCTAAATACATCAATTCTGAAAATTTCCAGTGATTTTACTTAGTCTGGTGTCCATTTTTTTCCACTTTTAAGATGAGAAAACTGAGGTACAGAACAGTTAAAGAATTTGACCACAAGCACGAGGCTGACAAGTGGCAGCATCTGGCTTCAGGCCTTGCAGGGCTGTTCCATAACTTATATACTGCTAGCAAGTGCTCTATTCTTTCTTCATTTCCATGAAGTTTTTGGGAAGGCCTTCACAAATGGTGTGGGACTATCTTCCAGCACTGACATCTACACTACAGCAAAGCATGAAGGACAGTGTAGCTTTGAAAAATCAGGGATAATATTGCAGTTTCAAACGATACAATCACACAATCTGAAATTTTTTTTAAAGTTTACTAAGCAGCTTTCTTTTGAAAAGCTGTAGAGTGTTCTTATGGTTAATCAATGCAGTGTATACAGTATTGTAAGGGGAATGTGCACTGTAGAATCAGACAAACTTGGGTTCAGGTTCCAGACTGATCGATCATTTCTTAATGGTGAGATTGTAATTTAACTACTTTACCTATGAGTTAAATATAAAATTACTTTGATTTTAACCAGTTGTATTTTTGCTATTTTTCACACTTATTGAAGAATAATTGTCAAATAAAAATTGTGTGTCTTCAAAGTGTAAAATGGGATGCTCTGATGCACATACACACTGGGAAGCAATTATTACAATCAAACTAATATGTCCATCATTCACCTACTTAAGAACTACTCTCTTAAAAAATTTCAAAAATTCAATAATACTCATTAAATATAGTCACCATACGGGTCACTAAGTCTCCAGAGCTTATTTTTAACACAACAGCAAACTTATACTCTGTTTAATATATTCCCATACCCCTCACTTATATCTGGTAACCTTCAATTTATTCTTTGTTTCTATGAGGCCCAGCTTTTGAAATTTTTAAACTTCTTAAAAAATTTATTTGAAGAACAGAATAATGCAGAGAAGGAGAGAGAGAAAAGAGGAGAGGGAGAAGAAAGTGGATCGGGGAGGAGAGGAGAGGGGAGGGGAGGGAAGGGGAGACATCAGATTTTCTATCAACTTATTTACTCTTCAGTCACAATAGCCGGGAGTCTGCCATGTGGGTGGCAGGGGCCCAAGAGTTGGGACATCTTCTGATGCCTTCCCAAGTTCATATCAGGCAGTTGGGTTGGAAGCAGAACAGCTAGGATTGGAACCAACACTCCAGAATGGGATGCTAGTATTACAGGTGGAAGCTTAACCTGATGCATATCAACACTGTGTTCAAATTTTAATTTTTTTTTCATTTAAAATGTATTTATTTTGTTTGAGAGAGAAGAATATATATATATATGTAATATATATATATATACATACATATATATATATATATTCCATATATATTTGCCAATCAGGAAGAAACAGATTGATTGCATAAGAATCTCCCGTTATCTGCTGAGAATCTTTATAAGAATATTTATATACACAATTTCCCTTAAACTTTACAACTTTATAATGTAGATATCATTTATTTTCATTTGAAGTTGTAAAAAACAAAAGCTAACAAAGATTTTAAAAGCATGCCAAATCCACACAGCTCCTAAGTGACAAATCCAGAACTTAAACTCAGGTTGGTCTGACCCCACATACCATTTACCTCATGCTACATCATTCTGTCCCAGTATAATTACAGCCATGCAAAAAATGTACTGCATAGCAAAAGCAAGCAGCTGTGAGGATGTAGCCAAACAGCAGTAGTGCCTGTGTAAGGGAAATCATGCTGTGGATTTTGATTTATTTTTTGAAGCTATAAAATTTTTTACACTTGATTTTGGCCAAAAAGGCAAGGAAATGAGAACTATAAATTTTCCAAAACAAAACAAAAAAACACCCCACTTATAAAAATCAACAAAAGAAACACCTGTTTTATGACAAACCAACATGCATCCCTATGTTCATTGCAGCACAATCAGTAATTGCAAAAACATGCAAGCAACAGAAATGCCCATCAGCAGAAGATTGGATAAGAAAGCTTTGGTTCATCTACTCCATGGAATACTACTCAGCTATTAAAAAAAACAAAATGCAGTTCTTTGTGGCTAAATGGGCCCAACTGGAAACTATAATGCTAAGGGAAATGAGCGAATCCCAAAAGGTTAGATACCACATGTTTGCCTTGATTTAACCTGTAATTTTTTGTTTGGTTGTTTGTTATTTTTTGAACCTGTCATTGATACTGTCTCAACCCAGATGTTTCGAAGAATGGAACTTGCATTATTTTTAACATATTGTTTACCCAATACTATGTCAATTAATTCCATAATGTTGCATATTGATACTGAGGCCTTGTTGGGGCTTTTAACTGACCGGATCTTTACTCTGTTAGACCTATCTTCAGACCAGAGAAGGTCTCCCCAAGAGGCCACTGAACTTATCTGGACAATAAGACGCTGAACTTTATGCTAGGCATGTGTTTGCAAGGAATGAATCTCAACTGAACTTGAACTATGGTTATGCAACAAGGTGGAGGAATCCACCATGGGGGGAGGGGTATGGGAGGGGTGGGGGGAATCCCCAGCGCCTATAAAACTGTACTACATAATACAATGTAAGCAACAATAAAAAAAAATCAACAAAAGAGAGGATACTTACTCGATAAAAAGATAATCTTTCCATCTACAAGTAAAGTTCACAGGACCAGCAACCTTGCTCAACTACTATGCTGCATTTCACAACTGAATGCTAACTTCAGCTTGAGATTGTTTAGCAAGAGATCAACTATCTTTTAAGTGATAGTTTTTTTAATGTAGGAAAAACCTAACTGACATGTAAAATTACACATATTTGTGTAATACCATGTCAGGTTTGATGCATACGCAAGCCCCCCCCCCCCATCAATGGAAGTGTGTATTATCTTTTAACCTTTTATTTTCATGAAAATTTTAAAAGTATCATTATACATTGCTTAATGTTAAAGTCAATTTAAACATCCCTATCCATTAAAAAATTATTATTTCTTTCAGGCAAAATCATTTGAAATAATTTCTTCTAGCATTTTTTGAAAGAAAAAAAATACAGTACACATTGGTTTCTATTGTCATCCTACTATGTAACAGCACCAGAACGTCTTCCTAACTGTATACTAGTATCCATTAATCAATGTTTCCCCACTCTTTCCTTTCCTGGATTCTCTCCACATTATGGTAATCCCATACTAGTCTTTACCTCCACAGCATCAACTTTTAAAATATTCCACATATGAGTGAGTTCAGGTGGTACTTGTCTTTCTGTGCTTCGCTTCCTCCACTTAACACAGTGCCCTCTAGTTCCAACCATTTTGTTGCAAACAACAGGATTTTGTGCTTCTGTGCTTGAATACTATTCTTTTGTGCCTATATAATACACTTTCGTTATCTATCCGTCAGCTGATGAACACTTTAGTTATTTTGAGTTCTTGGTTTATGTGAACAGTGCTGTAATAAATATTACTGCACATATGTCTTTGCCAGATGTTTCATTTCCTTAGGTACATATCCAGTAATGGAACTGCTGGATCATATTGTAGTTTTATATTCATTTGGGGGGGGTACAACCTTTATACTCTTTAACACAATGTCTTTTTTAAAAGATTTGTTTCATTTTTATTACAAAGCCAGATATACAGAGTGGAGGAGAGAGAGGAAGATCTTCCGTCCGATGATTCATTGCCCAAGTGACCACAAAGGCCAGTGCTGTGCCGATCCGAAGCCAGGAGCCAGAAACTTTTCTCCAGGTCTCCCACGCGGGTGCAGGGTCCTAAGGCCCTGGACCTTCCTCAACTGCTTTTCCAGGCTACAAGTAGGGAGCTTGATGGTAAGTGGAGTTGCTGGGCTTAGAACCGGTGCCCATATGAGATCCCAGCGCATTCAAGGCGAGGACTTTAGCTGCTAAGCCATTGTGCCAGGCCCAACACAATGTCTGAATTTACATTCACACTAACACTGTACAAGAATTTTCTTCTCTTTACTTCCTCAACAGAATTTGTTCTCCGATTTCTTGATATCACTTCATGCATCACACACACACACACACACACACACACACACACACACACACACCGATTCTAAATGGAATGAGGTGATACAAGGGATATTACCTTATGCTTAGCCTTTCATAAAGACTGGTAGAGCTTGCCTGAAACAGTTTGTTCTCTGCTTCTAGATCAGGTTAGTCTCAGAGAATCTTACTCAGATATTGAAAAACTATACTATTAACCACAGCAAAAATATGTAGAGTTATCCTTTTGGGCTATCCCAGCAGACAACAAACTTCGCACTGCACACCAGCCAGAATCCCTCATACAGGATAGGACCCTGGTAGCCAGTTTATCTTACACACACACACACACACACACACACACACACACACACACACACACACACACACAGAGTCTGTCTCATGTGTTCGACATGGTTGAAATGATTGATTGGCAACTTTTGGTTTGCTGTACTTTTTTCCTCTAAGATTGAAGTACAGACCTTCTAAACAAGTCATGTTCTTATCATCATCATTACCATAACCGGCAATAGCGGGAAGTAACATTCTCTAGGTATGTGATATGTATTGGGTTTGGGTACAAATAATTTAAATTTCATAACTCTTGTAAAACAGTGTCATTATTATCCCACTATAACATTGGGGAAACTGAAAGGCTAAGGAGCTTGCCCAAGGGCACACAATCATATAGAGAAATCTCTCCTTGTATCTTGGCCATCATTATATAGTGTCACCTAAGTTCATGTAAGTGAAACTTGGAAGGACAATGACACTGAGTTATTTTCCCTTCCCCTCACCAGTACAGTGCCTGTAGGGGTGATTTTATTTTCAAAATGAGTGGTAGCCAAAGGCAGGAGGATTTTAGACTTAGGGTGTTGAATATTAGCCTATCCTTCTGATTTGCAATGCCTGCACACTCTGCCTGGTCCTTTAAGGTGTTTTTCCAAAGACGGATGTGCCAGTGTAGCATGATCTGTTTCATCTTTTGAAAAGATGAACCACCAATCATAATGCTTGCCCTCAAGGGGCCTGCCACCAAGGTAATAATATGTTTGCATAGAGTAACTGTTAAATTGTGGAAACAGCACATAGATCCAATTCTAACTCTGCTAAGCAAATGAAGAACATTTTTTTTGCATTAAATCAAAGACTTGGAAAGAGTAAGGAGGGGTCACTTCCAAATAGCTCAGGAGACCATTTGTTTGGAAAGATAGAAGCTGTAGATATTTCACACTGACTTTTGAATGCATGGAGGAAATCAGTTGCAAAAGCAATTTATAAAATCAGAAAGAATGGAAAGAACATGAGAAGTAAAGGAGTGAAAGAAATCTTAATTTGGGGAATGTGTTTAAAGCTTAGACCAGGTGATGGAAAGGCTGAGTAGGAGAAGATTCAGGGAAGAATTTATAAAGCTCAGAATTCACCACATAAAGAATTTACTTATATGAAATAAATGAGAGACAGCAGAAAAAGAAACAGTTAAGAAAGATATTTTACTAGTGCATGGCAGTAACTAGATGTTGGATATTTTATAGAAGGAAATTAAGGTGACTCTCTGGATGAATAAACCAGTTATACTATCTCTGAATATTTCTTCATAAGCAGAATCTAGCTTCTCCCAGAGAAAATCAGTAACATTAAAAACTATACTGGATAAATCTTCACATGAAGCATTTCATGTGTTTCTTAAAACAGCCCCATAAAATACAATCCTTAATTGAAAAATCGAGGACTATGAAGATTAAACGAGACATTTGAGTTCACACACATTTTAAGTGGCTGAACTTCATATTGTTGGACTATAAAGCATAATTGTCTCACTGACACTCCATTTTCACAATGTACCAATAGTCCTAGCCTGTAAAACATGGGACAGACCTTGAGAAACAAGTGTGGCTCTTAGCAGGCCAGCAGTTTTCTACAAGAGTCTTCTAATTCAGGTTGTTTGAAATAAATTTTTAAGCCCATGTACCTCTATTTTCTAAATGTACACACAGTTCAAATAATGTATCACACTCCTCTCATCACAAATTTCTCACCAGAATCCATAAGAAAAAAAAAACTGATTTTGCTGAAGGTTTCTCTCAATGCAGGAACATTTAAACAGTTAAGTCTGTCAATGCACAGAAAATGAGTGGAAGGAACAGAAAATGAGACCTTTCACACAACAAGACTCCGTTAGGCAATATATCATTAATGGACCTCATTAGCTACAAAAAAATATAAACATAGTTTTAGAAAATGCATGGCACCACATAGTTATAGGTAACACTCATAAGTGTGGTGAGGCAATTGATTTTCTAGGAAACTAGGAAACATGGTTCTTCTTTAAAATATTGCAAACAAGAATAAGAGAAGCGGGTCTGATAGGAGAATCTGTGGGGGCAGTGTGGGCTCACCCCTGTGGAACTGCAATCTCTGCTGGCTCATCCAAGAACTGTGGATGGGGTAGGCCTTGCTGGAGAGCTAAGGGAGTGCCCCAGCTGGGTTGGAATTCCCATTGATGAGGATAAGAGTAAGATGGATTAAGCAGACTTGGCTGGACATGGCTACAGCCTGCACCAGCACGGGTGTGCACTGGGACTGTGGAGTGTCAGATTGGGCTAAACTCCAGCCCCACTGGAACTCATGAGAGCCAGGTTGGATGTAGAACACGTCAGGCTAGGTCTTGACTCCCACTAAACTACATGAAAGCTGTGTCTAGGCATGCATGGACCAGGTAGCACTGGGCTGCAGCAACCAACAACAAGAACCGGAATGGGTGTGGCTGGTTGAGTAAGGCCACTGTTCTTGTCAGGAGAGGAGGTAGACAAAGTCAGCCTGGGTCAATGACCCACTGGTGTGCATGAGAACTGCCTCTGGAAGGAGACTCGATGGAGGAGCTTGGGAAACTCCTTCACTGGGATGCAGTCCCTGCAGGTGAGTGCAAGAAACAAGGCAAGGAGTAGCCCAGACCGTGCCAAGTTACAGTACCCTCTGGCATACATGTGGCTCAGGTCTGGGGAGAGACAAGTCTGGGCTAGCACATAACATTCACTGGCAGATCTGAGAACCAGGGCAGGGGGCAGGAGGAGTCAGATTGGGCCGTAACCCCAGACAGTTCACATTAGGACCAAGACATCAATCAGACTGGGCTGAGATAGGCACCCACCAGCAGGACCTGGGACAGGGGACAGACTAGACTCAGCCAGGCTGAGAGATAAGATTGTATATGCTGAAGTGAGGCAAATCATGCCAGCCTGGGCCAAGTGGGGGCCAAGTTCATGAGTCCCAGGGACGGGAGATCTGACAGGCTCAGGTAGCTTGGCTCAGGTCCTGGGGTCCACCTGCATGGTGGGGGCTGTGTTCCTGAATTTCAGGGATAGGGGAAACAGTGGGGCTTGGGTTGCCTGGCCCAGATCCTTGGGCTTATCAATGAGGTAGGAGTGGGGTTTGTGAACCCCGGGGTGGGGGATTTGGCAGGACTCTCGTTGCCTAGCCCAGAGCCTTGGGCCTGCCTGCAAGGTTGGGGCTAGGTTTATGAGCCCCAGAAATGGAGGATCTTGTGGGAATTGGGTCTCATGGCCCGGGTCCTGGGGCCTACTGGGTGGATGTCGGGTTCCTGAATCCCAGTAGTAGGGGATGCGGTGATGTTTGGGACGCCTGGTCTGTGTCCTTAGATTCGTCTGCAATAACGTGTCCTACTTAATGAAAAAGGTGGAGCAGTGGACACAGGCCCTGTTGTCAAAGGAGAATATGGCAGTTCATTCGGTGCTTTAGCAGAAGAAGAATAGAACTAACTGGACGACTACCCCAAACAATGGCAGCAAAAAATCTTGGTGAATGGAGTCAATGCACATTGGGAGGGTGACATCATCCTGGGATCAGTGATAACAACAGCAGTTCAGAACTATCCAAACCACTTGGACAGAGCTGTTGGAGCTCGGTTGATATGAGGTGGCAGTTCTTCATCCCTGGGTACTGGAATGTATGGAAAGTCATGAGTGGTTTCCCCCTTTGTCTCTCCCCTTCCCTCAGAAATAACAAGAAGAAATAACAAAATTGGAAGCAATGAGTACACCCAGTTTTCCCTAAACCTCCATTCTTCCCACCTTGATCCATCATGTAATCATAATAAAAAAAGATAAAATTCATAAAAAATTAAGAAGTAGAAGAAAAAAGAAAAAAGAGATTGTAAACAAACACAGTGGGAATGGGATTTTTAGCCTTCCATCTTTTAGAATATTATGTACACACAATCATCATTAGGCATTCATTGGGATATTTTTGCAAGGATTTCTAGCAGATATCAAAATTCACAAACACTCAAATTCCTTACACAACATGGCCCACTATTTGCATAAAGTCGATGCATATCTGCTTGTGTATTCGAAATCATTCCTAGAGTATTCACAATACCCTATACAGTTTAATGATATACATAGAAGTTGTTATACTGTATTATGCAGGGAAGAATGATAAGAAAAAAAATCTATGCATATTCAGTATACTTTCTGGACATTTTTCCCCATCCCTGGTTAGTTAATTCCTTAGAGGCAAAACTCCTAGATACAGAATGCCAGCAGCATGATTGTCATTGTGGCACAATCACATAATTTACTATCTTAACCATTTTACTGTCTTAACCATTTTAAGATACTATCTTAACCATTTTAAGATACTATCTTAACCATTTAATAGTGTTAAGTTTATTCACATTGTTATGCAAGAGATATTTGGTGTTTATTCATTTTATAAAGCTATCATTGAACCAGCAAGTCTGGATTCCTCCATCCACCAGTCTCTAGCAACCTCCATTCTACTTTTTGTCTAACTGACTACTCTTGATATCTTATAAAAGATTCATAAAGTATGTGTTTAACTGTGATTGACTTATGTCACTTAGCACAATAATCCTATCCTAATTTAAAACCCTTTTTGAGCTGGTGCTGTGGCATACTAGACTAAGCCTCTATACCATTGGGATCCCATATGGGTGCCAGCTGCTTCAGTTCCAATCTGGGAAAACAGCAGAAGATGCCTCAAGTCCTTGGCACCCTGCACCCATGTGCAAGACCAGCAGGAAGCTCCTGACTTCGAAATGGGTCAGCTCTTGCCATTGTGACCACTTGCAGAGTGAAACAGCAGATGGAATCTGTCTGCGCCTCTCCATGTCTCTAATTCTGTGTTTCAAATAAAATGAATAAATATTTTAAAACAGTATCTTGAATGCTCTCCTATGCTCAATGACAGAGTTATTATATAATCTTATTGCAATAAAATACATAAAACATGAGAAGTTATTACTAGTGATAATTCGTTAATTTACCATATTGTGCAGCCATCATAGCGATCTACGTCTAGAAAAAGTTTCATTAGCTGAAAAGGAAACTTCATACCCATGAAACAAGTAGTTCTCACTCCTGTCTCAGCCTTACTCATGACAGCCACTAGCCACTGTTCTGCCTCTATACACTTATGATTATATTGCTACAATAATGAAATCCATGCATACATATTTTGCAACATATATTTCCCACGAAATCTTTGAAGATACCTCTTATATACGGATTTTGTTTTGCACCAAAATAAACATATCTTTTCATTTTATTTTCCAGGAACTTTTTGAAATACCCTCACGTGTGGCTTATGCAGTCTGGCTTTTTCACATAGCAGAAGGTTTTCAAGGTTGATCCATGTTCTAGCAATTGTCAGAATTTCATTCCTTTTACAGCTAGTATTCAGACATGCACATAGGTGACATTTTGTTCAACTAATCATCAGTTAATGGGTATTTGGCTGGTTCCACTTCCTGGCTATTGTAAAATTTTTTTCCTATAAATGTTTGTGTACAACATTTTGTTCAGATATTTGTTTTGCATTCCTTCCAGTATTTATCTGAAAACAACGGCATTTGATTACAGGATATGTTTGCTGCTTGCTCTTCCAGGAAGCTGTATAATGCTGTCTTTTCACCACCATCAGGGACAGTCTGCAAGAGGAAACTCCAACATATATGTTTTTAAAAGATTTATTTATTTTTATTGCAAAGTCAGATACACAAAGAGGAGAAGAGAGAGAGAGGAATTTCTTCCATCCTATGATTCACTGCCCAAGTAGCCTAAATGGCCAGAAATGGGCCAGTCCGAAGCCAGGAGCCTGGAGCCTCCTCTGCGTGTCCCACATGGTTGCAGGTCCCAACGCTTTGGGCCATCCTCAACTGCTTTCCCAGGCCACAGCAGGGAGCTGGATGGGAATTTGGGCAGCCAGGATTAGAACCAGCGCCCATATGGAATCCTGACAAGCTCAAGACAAGCACTTTAGCCACTAGGCTACCATGCCAGGCCCCCAGCCCATATTTTTTTAGAAGATAATTCTATAACCCACAGGTTAGAAAGAGCAACATTAAAGCTTATGAATGTCAATACGTTCTGCTCACTATTCTAGTTCCACTAATTCCATGACATTTCTGCCATTAGTACCAGTATACCTCTTCACCAGTATACCTCACTCACTTCTCAAGAATAACATTTTAATTTGTTATATAATATATTTACAACATAAATATCCATGCCAGAAGTTCACAAAAATCTTTCCAGAACTTTTTTTCCTTCATATATTCTTTTCCTAAAAAAGATGTATTTGTTTTATTTGAAAGAGTTATTGAAAGAGGGAAAGACACAGAGAGTTCTAGCCACTGGTTCATCTCCTGATTGTCACAATGACCAGGCCGAAGCTAGGAGCTAGGAACCAGGAGCATCATCCACGTCTTTCATGCAGGTGGTAGGAGCCCAAGCACTTGGGCAATCTTTTACAGGTTGTCTCAGGCCATTAGCATAGAGCTGGCTCTGAAGTGGACCAGCTGGATTATGTTCTGTCATCCATGTGAGGTGCTGACGTTGTAGCTAGCAGGTTTACCTGCTGCACCACAATGCCAGAGCCCCCTCATATATTCAAAGACACACAAAGAATAGTGCCTTGCACAAACTTCTAAGCAAAAAAAATTAGTTGTAATCCTTACCTTATCACACATACATTGTATTGCCAAGAACAACCTATTTTGTTTAACTCATCTATGTCCTGGCGTCTCACTCCTAATCTAAATGTAATAATAATAGCTGTCTCACTGGGGTTTTGTAAGAATAAATGATTTACTATATCTGTTAAGCACTCAAAATGATGCCTTACTCTTAAGGTTTATTATTATTAAATAATGCCTGTAATTATTGTAGTAGTAGTAGTATTTGGGGTCAGTGAAATTAAATTCAAATCTCAGATATGGAAGACACAAGTAAGTTAAAGTACATGGATCAGAAGAATTAATACTGTTTAAATGTTCATACTCACTGAAGCAACATATAGATTCAGTGCAATCTCTATCAAAGTCATAAGAGCAGGCCTCGCAGAAATAAAAATAATAAAACTGCTACAATTCATAGGAAACATAAAAGACCCTTATTAGCAAAAACAATACTTAGAAAACCAAAGCATCATATTTTTCATGAAAAATTACATCACAAAAACACTATAGTACTGGCATACAGACATATGGAGCAATACATTTGAATGATAATGCTGGAGATAAATCCAAATATGTGTGGTCAACTAAGTTTTGACAAGAACGTCAAGAACACAAATGGGATGAAGATAGATCTTTAATGTTCATGGGAGAACTGGACTTCCTCATGCAAAAGAAAGAAATGTGACCTTATTTAGTACTGTAATCATAAATCAAATAAAATGAAAATGGCATAAATGTAACACCAAAAATCTACAAAATTCTCAGTTAGTGAACACAGGGGGGCAAAGCTTGAATTTGGGTCTTGGTAAATTTTTTTTTTTGCATAATATGTCAAAAGCTGAGGGTGTGAAAGAGAAAATTTAAAAAGGGCACTGTATTTACATAAAACTCCTCTACAATAAACAATGAACAAAATGAAATAGAGTATGGATTAAGAAAACTTTGAAAAACATGTACCTGATAAGGGTTAATATCTAAAATTTGCAAAGAACTCATAAACACAATAGTAAGAAAAAGTTTAATATGGCTAAAGGACCAGAGTAGATATTTCTCCAAAGGAGATGGAAAAAGTCTAACAGATGTATGAAAGTGCTCTCAACATTGCTAATCATCCAGGAAATGAAAATCAAAACCAAATCGAGATATCACTTCATGAAATTTAGAATGAGTATTAACAAAAAGTCAAAAGGAAGGGGAATTCTTATACTTACAAAATTGTATCATGGAAAATAATAATAATAATGAAATTAGATATTTCCACTTAATATAAATATGATATTTTTACAATAAGATACTGTTGAGTTTTTAACACTTTACCTAACGTAGACTCTATGACTACTTCGTGGATATCTCTCAATACATTTCTTTAGAGTATTTAAATATGAAACATTGAGTAGATTCCTGAAATTACCCTTGTTGTCCTGTGACTTACCACATCATTTTTAATAAACATTTAGTGCATACAAAAGAGAAAGAGATGCATGGTGTTGGTAAAGAAAGTAAGCCCTCGGTTGCTGATTTATAAAATCCAAATACTGTTAAAAACCATTCCTTGTGAAGATGGAACAATAGAAATGAATAACATGCAAAAAATCAAAGTATGATAAACATCGGTGAGCATGTGGAGACAAGGAAATACTTGTACACAGTTGATGGGAGTGCAGGTTGAAGCATCTATTCTGTAAAAGAGTATTCAAGTTCCTAAAGAGAACACAAACATCATATAATCCAGTGCCCCTTCTTCTGGGCATATAGCCAAAGGAAATGAAATTAGTATAGATGTCTTTATTGCTGTATTCATCACAATGATATTCACATATAGCCAAGACAAGGAAACAAACTTGCATCCTAAGTGTGTGTCAACAGAGAAATGAATAAAGAAACAATGATTATATATGTTACAGAATAGTATTATTTCCTAAGGGGAAAAAAGAATGAAATCTTGCCACAGCATGAATTAATCTGGAGGAAATGATGTTAAATTAGTTTGCCAGGGCCCGGCGGCGTGGCCTAGTGGCTAAAGTCCTCGCCTTGAACGTGCTGGGATCCCATATGGGCACCAATTCTAATCCCGGCAGCTCCACTTCCCATCCAGCTCCCTGCTTGTGGCCTGGGAAAGCAGTTGAGGACGGCCCAAAGCTTTGGGACCCTGCACCCGTGTGGGATACACGGAAGAAGTTCCTGGCTCCTGGCTTCAGATTGGCATAGCATCGGCCGTTGCGCTCACTTGGGGAGTGAATCATCGGACGGAAGATCTTCCTCTCTGTCTCTCCTCCTCTCTGTATATCTGACTTTCCAATAAATAAATAAATCTTTTTAAAAAATTACATATGCCAGTCACAGAAAGGCAAATATTACATGACTTCACTTAAGTATGAATTTTAAAATTCAAGTATACAAAGTTAGAGAACAAAGCTGTGGTTACTAGGAGTGCAGGATAGTATGGGGATGAATTGGGAGATGTAAGTCAGGAAATACAAAGTAGCAGCCACGTGGTATATTACACAGCATGAAGATTTAAGTAATACAATTATACATACATATTTGGGCTTCATGTTAAATAAGTACAATTTAGTTACCTATGCTACCAAAAATAAATCAGGTAACTATGTGAGAAAATAGGTATGTCAATTTGCTTCACTATAGCAATGTTTCTCCTTCCTACACGTATCCTATAACATCACTTATAGAGTTAAATATACACAAGAATTCACTAAAAATAAATCCCAGTTCTGTTCATTAAGTGTTCCTATGAATTCCACTTTTGTGGTTTTGTGAACTAGCTACTTAAAATACACACATGTTCAAACATGTGCGGGCTCCTGTGCAATAGCTCTGTGAGAGAGACTGCACAATTTTTCAACACCATCTGTTATCTGTGCTCTCACACTTGGGTGTTCTACAAGGCTGCTGTTGCAGTTGGGTAAGGCCATGAGAATGCACTCGAGTCAGTGGGATGTAAGCGAAAGTGATGTACATGATTTGTAGGTTTGGCCCATATAATCTCCTCTGACGTCATTCTCACACTCTTCTCACACTCCATTATCTCCTGATCCTGGAAAAAGATGAGAGCAGTCCGGATTTCGGAATTATTATGTAAGAGACTTCCAACCAAACACCTGATTAGAATATGAAGTGAATGAGAAGTAAACCTTTTGCTGTAGGAAGTCTCTGATAGCTGAGTTGTTTGTTACAACAATTAAACTTTAAGGCTAATATAATAACCCTCTAACTTTGGTGCTTAATGCTCAAATATTTAAAAAGCAATCTCAACTGAAGTATATAAAGTCAGGTATAAAATTCATTTCAAATCTGGGCTTTCTCTTCAATTCTGTACAAATTGATGCATGCAAGCAGAACTAAAACAATGAAGCAGATAATGTGCTCTTAAGTGGTCACTCTGCAGGGTACAAATTCAGAGTTGGCACCTAAGAATGATGCCTCACTAAGCTGGCATACTAGGTGCGTCAGCCTCCTTCCAGTCCTGTATCCCAATTCCCTAGTAATGATATCATTCTATACTCTGCTTCATTTCCTAACTTGGGTACCAATTCAAGCAGCAGCTGCATGAAATCTGCTTTAGTGACTAATTTGCTGTGACCTGAAGCAAGTTAATTGACGTCTATGAGTCTCAATTTTATCTTTTGAAAAAAGTGTCCTGGCTCACAGTGCTCAGTGAAAGGTGGTGTTGATCCTTTTATTGCTCTCAAAATTGCTAAGTTAAATTAATTCCTTTCTCATATGTTCAACATTTTTTGTTCCTATTACTGTTTCCCTTCTTTTCTTCCTGTGATTACTCCTTGGCAACTGTGAGCCAGGTTTGCTGGATGACTCTCTCTGGGATGTCTGTTCAATGGCAAGAGTTGGCAAGAAATGAGCACCTGTTCTACCAATTTAGAAGTCATGATAGGCCAAGCATTGTGACCTCTACACATCCAGCACTTTTCACTCAAAATATGACCCTGACACACATACATCTCACACATGCTTCCATGCCTGTTGCTAAAACACAATCCCTTAAGCATTCCATTAGAGGTAGTTCATAATCTGGGCACTTCAACTTTTCCATCTCATATTAGTAACTTCATGGATTGGATTCCATCCAACGTAATTATTTTAAGTTTTAATTATGGACATATTTGAAAGGAACGGGGGAAGGAGGGACACAGAGAGGGTGAGGGAGAGAAGGGAGGGGAAGGAAGAAGGAGAAAGAGACAGGAGGAGAAGTGAAGAGAGAGCGCGCGAGAGAGAGAGGGAGGAAAAGAGAGAGAGTGAGAGATCTTCCATCTGCTGATTCACTTATCAAACACACACAATTACTGGGGCTGCAGCTGTGCCAGGCTAAAATCTGGCACTCAGACCTCCATTTAAGTTTTCCACATAGGTGGTAGTAGACCAAGTACTTGAAAAATTATTTACTATCTCCAAGGCATGTTATCAAGAAGTTGGATCAGAAGTGGAGGTGTTGTGTCTCAAACTGGAACTCTGGGCACTCTGAGAATCTGGGTTTCTAGTGGTGGTTTAATCCACTGCACCACATTGCTGACTTTCATGGTAATTTTAATAAGGGAATCTGGGGACTTGGGAGAGGAAAGGAAATGTGGAAGATAGAAATGATCTGGTGCTTAAAGCAATGTTGACAGAGAGATTAGTGGTAAGGGGATGTAGAGGTGCCAGGGCATAGAATGCCCAAGATAAAAATAACCATGAGATTCTCTGCTACAAGGAATGAAAGAAGGTGTTCAAAAAGAAAGTGAAAGAAAGGAAAGACAGGGAAAAAAATCTCAGGACACAAAAAGGAAGGAAGCACAAAATAGAGACATGATTTACTTACCACTTTGATATATATACTGGTGCACTAGCACTTTGACCATACATTTACTTAACTGTGTGACAAAGGACATTTTCTTAGTATCTTTGGGTATTTGCTTTCTCTTCCATAAAATGCCAATAATATTTAGATTTACTTTAGATAGTTGTTAAAAGGGTTAAGTTCCTTAGTGCCTACACTGAACTCAGAGAACTTAGAATATGGAGGGTAATACTAGTAAGATTTTATTGCTGCCCCAATTGCCCTATTCTTTCTTTGCTAGCTCACATGCCACTTTTGCTAAGAAGACTAACCTATAATCTTCATTTGAAATCAATCCTTGATTCTCTCAACAATGCCATGTACCTATCCACAGCTTCATTATGGCCTGCGTTTTGTACTACTACCAGCAAGTTTTTCTTTTTTGCCTTTCAAATCTTTCTTTCTTTTTTTCTTTCTTTCTTTCTTTCTTTCTTTCTTTCTTTCTTTCTTTCTTTCTTTCTTTCTTTCTCTCTCTCTCTCTCTCTCTTCTTTCTTTCTCTCTTTCTCTTCTTTCTTTCTATTATCAGCACGTTTGATTAATCTGGAAATTTTAAAAAAGTGATAGAGAAAGAGAGAGAGAGAGATCGATCTGATAGAGAGAGATATTTTCACTCTTCCAAATTCCCATAACAACCAAGGTTGGGCCAGACTGAAGACAGGAGCCCAGAACTACATTATAGGTCTTTTACACGGTGGCATGATCCAAGTACTTAAACCATCATCTGCTACCACCCAGAGTACTCATTAGCAGGAAGTTTGATGGAAATCTAGATGGCACTTCTCATTAGGATGTGAGTGTCCCAAGCAGTGGCTTAGCTGACTGCCTCCTAACACCCATCCCTCCGAGAACTTTCTGTGTTTCCTAATCCAAGCTTTAGAGAATCAAACTCTCTGAGATATATTTCTTAGGGGTCAATGGTAATGTTTCCACCAATTTCTTTTGAGAAATGCTCCAACGGGTTTACCTTTGAAGAGCTTTACCAGATTTTACACACACACACACTGAATCTTCAGTTTTTTCTAGTTGAGTTGTCTTATTGGCTGTCTCATGGTTTACTTGTATAAAACTAATTAAAAGTAGAAGCTATAGTGTCCAGGAAACCTGGGAGTGAATCTTGGCCATGTGACTGTGGTCTTACTACTGACTTTGATCTTGTTGCTATACCCACAAAATGGAGATGAGTATACACTTTAGGATTCTTAGGGAGGAGTGAATGCAATAATACCTGTAAGACAATGACACAGTCCTGAGCAAAGAGTAAGTGTTCAGTTAAAATTAGCTATGATCATATTCACAGGACTCACCTTCCAGGCTGTGTTATACACCCCTGGCAAGTAGGGACTGTGGCCTAGCCTTTTCTGTATCCCCATCAGGCCTGGTGCATAGTGAACTCTCAACATGAATTAATTGCTGGAATTTTTCCTGTTCTCCTCAGTGGAGCTCATAGCAGAGACTCATATGTCAAGCTGTACATTACCTCGTAGTCTCACCGACCACATCCCAAGGCATCTGGGTGTTAATCAAGGCCATATATCAAAAATAGACATTGACGTATGTGCTAAGTTTGCCAACCTTGGGGCCATACAGAATTAATTTGTCTACATTCTCCAAATGAATAGTAACTCTATTAAAAATTTTCACCTGTGACAAATACATGGTGCATGTAATTTTCTTGGAGAAAAAAAAACTGGCACTTTACAATAAGTCAAAAACAATAGTCTTAACCAGTCTATCTTACTAAGATAGAGCTTAGATTCAGATGTAGAGGACATGTAACAGGTTTGACTTCCAGTTTTTAAGAGAAAAAAGAAAAGGGGAAAAAAAGCATTCTAATTCTCATACCATTGTTACAGATTCAGCAGTGAATTGGGCTGGGGATACTGCTACAGTAACCTGGGAATAACATGGTGTATTTGAAAAATGTAATTGCTTATATTAATAAAACGTTACCCTGCAGAGGCTCCCAGCATGTCAAGACTTGGTCACTTCTGTTGATTTATCTAATACTCTCCTTTGGAGGCTAGACAGGACAGACGCCATAGTCATGGTCAGGTAGCCAGAGGGCAGTGTCAGATTGATATGAATCTAGTTAATCATTTAAAATTTACTTTAAACTTAAAATATTTTTCTTTTATTTATTTATTTATTTGAAAGGCATAGTTAACAGACGGGGAGATCTTCTATCCACTGGCTTACTCCCCGAAACAGTCCCAAACACTCAGAGTGGGTCTAGTCAAAGACAGGTACCAGGACTTCTATTGCATCTCAAATGTGGGTGGCAAGGGCTGAAGGACTTGGGTCATTTTCCACTGCTTTCCAAGGCAAATTAGCAGAGTTAGTTTGTAAAATAGATCAGCTGGGCCTGGAAGCAGTGCCCATACAGGATGCTGGTATTGTAGGCAGTGGCTTAATTTGCTATGCTGCAGCACCAGCCCCCCAAACATAAACATTTATTAGTCATGCCATGTTGCAAGTAACAGTGTCAGTCATGTATTTAACGATTAAAGTGTGATTGTTGGAGGCTTAAGGGAGTAGAAGGAATACGGGTGACAAAAGAAGAGTTCTGAGATTCTTCAACCTCCTACATCCTAGGTGTTATAATGAATCAAGTATATGCAAATGCTAAAAGTATTTCCAAATGCTAAAAGAATCCACAACATGAAATTGGGAAACTGACACGAACCTATTCTGTATATTGAATTATATATCCTTTCTCATAAAAAGATACCTGTGTTATCAAATCATGTGTTTTTTTGATGTGGGATCATGTATATTTTTGACACTCTGTATATATGAAACATATCTGTAGTAATTTTATGCCATTTAGTATTTGTTTTTAGTTTGACAAACACTTCAGTAGTACTTTATTACATGCCAGGCACTATTTTAAGATTTATATAGGTATTAACCCATTTAGTCTGTATTACAACTCTGCATAGATTATGAAACTGTGGCACATAGAGCTTAAAGAGACTACAAAACATGTAGTTAGTGAGACGTGAGATCAACGTTTGAATCCAGACAGCCTATCTCCAGAGTTCTTCACTTTTAACCACTGCTCTTTACTGTCTTGCTATGAACTTGGCAACAGTGAATATGTTGTTGATGTGAAGGGTCTTAGGCTACAACCTGTCTGCTAAACCTGAGTCTCAGATTTGTTTCCTAATAGAAGGACTTTCAGGGAGAAACTTGTAATTCTTTAAAACGGTACTGATTGGGCCCGGCGCGATGGCGCAGTGGTTAAAGTCCTTGCCTTGCACGCCCGGGGTCCCATATGGGCGCCGGTTCTATCCCGGCAGCCCCGCTTCCCTTCCAGCTCCCTGCTTGTGGCCCGGGAAAGCAGTCAAGGACGGCCCAAGGCCTTCGGACCCTGCACCCGTGTGGGAGACCCGGAAGAGGCTCCTGGCTTCGGATCGGCATAGCATCGGCCGTTGCGCTCACTTGGGGAGTGAATTATCGGACGGAAGATCTTCCTCTCTGTCTCTCCTCTCTGTATATCTGCCTTTCCAATAAAAATAAAAATAAATCTTTAAAAAAAAATGGTACTGATCTATAGCATCAGCCAGTCTCTGCTCAGTGGGTAGAAAAAGATTCATACATCCAATTGACTTGATAAAGCTTCTCATGGTAGAAAAGCCAAGAACCTCTGTATCTGAGGGTTAATAGCAGTGAAATAGACTGCATAAAACTGAGGATCTTTGCCCAGTAGCACCATTATAATGTAGTATCTTGGTTGCTGTTACTAGGCAACTAACAACTTTTTTTTTTTCCTGTCACTATCCAAGTTGATATAAGGAATTGGGCTAAAAATAGGGTGATTTCAATAGGCAGAACCGTTGTATAAGGAAATTTTGGTTGCGAAAGAGAGAAAATCCTACCCAATGTGCCTTTGTGAAAGGATTTTATTAGTTCAAGTGGTTAAAAGGGTAAATAGACACAGTGATTCATGAAATCATCCTCATGATTTCGTTTCTTCCTCCTTACTCCTTTGATCTGCTTCTTTAGGCTGCCTCCCCTTTCCATCAGGATATTTCTCCTCTCGTAAACATGGGTGTATACAGCAATCAGAGCTATTGCATTCCACATGAAGTAGAAAAAGCGAGTATTGTTCCAATATTTTCAAGAAAAAAATCACAAGGTTCACTTCGCTTGGATCACTTTAAGATTATATGCACATTATTCCAATAGCCACAGAAATCAGGTAATGGCTGTGTAATGACTGAATTATGCCTGGGTCCCAGGGCTACAGGTAAAACAGCAACAAGGAAGATGGCCTGAAGTGGAGAAAGGTGGATCTGCACATGAAAATTAAAAATCATTGCCAAAAGCAGAATGCTTGGTAGTTTGGAAAATATCAAATACTGTCCCACAGTCATGCTTGGTCAATCTCTTGGAGTTCTTTGATGCAGAAAGTATGTATGTAGATAAACAAGCATAGGTGAAATGTGTTTACTTAGGTTAGCAAAAAGCTTCTATATAAGCTCCTACACCAAGATAAACTTTCTATCATTCATTCAAATATATGAGACCAATTTAAAGACAGGAACCAAGGCATAGTGATAAATGAGCTATTTGAAAGTAGAATTTGGGGGCTGGCACTGTGATATAGTAGGCTAGGCATATAGTAGGCTGTGCCTGAGGTGCCAGCATCCTGTCTGGGTACCAGTTGATGTCCAAACTGTTTCACTCCCAATCTAACTCCTGGCCTGGAAAAGCAGTGGACGACAACTCAAGTCCTTTGGAGCCCAGCACTCATGTGAGAGACCCAGAAGAAACTCCTGGTTCCCAGCTTTGGGTTAGCCTTGCTCAAGTTTTAGTGTCTCTCCTTCTCTCCGCAACTTTTTCAAATGAAAAGAAAATAAATCTTTACAGAAAGGAGAAATCTATGCAATGTCATGTCTCAGGGACTGGTCTGATTTAACATTATAATATGCTGTAGATTAGGGGTCAGAAAACTTTTTCTGTGATGAATCAGATGGTATTTTTGGCTTTGTGGGGGATACGTTTGATACAAAAGTAGCACAGGCCATTCGTACAGTGAGTTGGTATGATTACATTATAATAACACATGAGTTATTAAAATGGGCAGTAAGAGACAGGTGTGATGGCCTAGTGGCTAAATCCTCATCTTGCACATACTGGGGTCCCACATGGGCACTAGTTCTTATCCTGGCTACTCCACTGCCCATCCAGATCCCTGCTTGTGGTCTGGGAAAACAATAGAGGAAGGTCCAAAGCCTTGAGACTGCGCTCACCTGGGACACCTGGAAGAAGTTCCTGGCTCCTGTATCCTGGCTTTGGATTGGCTCAACTCTGGACATTGTAGCCCCTTGGGGGAGCGAAACAGTTTATGAAAGATCTTTCTCTCAGTCTCTCTTTCTCTCTGTCAATCTGCCTTTCCAATAAAAATAAAGTAACTCTTTTAAAAATAAGAGCAGTAAGCTGGACTTGACCTGATATTGCAGCTGGCTAGCCCCTTACTATATAGAGGTATGGTCTCTGATGATAAAGGCTAATGGGTTGGACCTCTGCCTTAGTTATTAGTACTCTGTGCATCAGCATTTCTTTTAACTATTAAACTTCAGTGTCCTCATCCAAATTGTAGGGACAATAATTTAAGGCTTAAATGACAATATATCAAAGAAAATGTAGTAAGAAATGTAGTAGCTTGCTCAATCATGTTAACTGTTGTTATAACTAATCAAGCCAGTGTGTGTGCTTGTGGGGTGGGGTGGCAAGAAATTACAGAAAAACAATATAAGAACACTAGGAGAAGAAAAAATTCGCTTCAGTGTTCAATTTTAAGAATCTTCATTTATAGGGCCCGGCATTATATCGTAGTGATTAAAGTCCTCGCCTTACACGCCGGGATCCCATATGATCGCCGGTTCTAATCCCAGAGGCCCTGCTTCCCATCCAGCTCCCTGCTTATGGCCTGGGAAAGCAGTAGAGGATGGCCCAAAGCCTTGGGATCCTGCACCCGCATGGGAAGAGCTCCTGGCTCCTGGCTCCTGGCTTCAGATTGGCTCAGCTCCAGCCGTTGCAGTCACTTGGGGAGTGAACCATCAGACGGAAGATATTCTTCTCTCTCTCCTCCTCTCTGCATTTCTGCCTTTCCATTAAAAATAAATAAGCCTTTAAAAAAAGAATATTCATTTACTGAAACACAGTTGAACTTTACTTTCATGGTAATGGGTTTTGTGCCATCAGTTACGACTTAGGAAAGAACTATGGCCTTCAGGCAAGGGTTCACAGTGACTCTTCTCTCAAGACATTGACAAACTTGACAATGACTGAAAAGCTACTATATATTATTTATGAAAACTATGTTAATAATTAAAAAATATTTTCCACAAATTTATTTTGTTTCGCCATCTGAAATTCTGCGTATATTTGTAATGTTATCCCATCAGCAGAGACAGAGTAAAGCTGGAAAACATTTGAGAGGAGATGCTTTACACATCACTTAAGTAGATGGGGAACAAGTGAGGATCCACTAAAAGGTTAGTGTTTCAGTCAAAGACAGCAACCTGAGGATGGTATGTGGTACAGAACAGAGAACACATAGCTCTTTCCTTCATTCCTGGCATTGTGGCCTATGTTTAGCCTATGAACTTGTATAAATTGCTTGAAGTCTATGAGGTTGTGCTCACCTGTGAAGCAGGCATATTAATGGGGCCTCTCTCAAGGAGTTATTGTGGAGATTTCACACATATATCTGTCTCATTATTGGTACATAGTAAGTATTCATTGATTGTCACTATTTGAAGCTTCTAAATTTACATGTGAGATGATCAGTATGAATGCACACCCTTTCATGCCTAGGTACAACTGAATGGGAATGGAAATGCTGTTAGATTATTCAGAAGTAAATCAATGCACGTAAGGGGAAGTCTGACTTAAATAGAACGTTCTAAGTCTATGCTCTCTTTTCCTCATGAGCTATTGCTAGATATTCCCTCAGGTTGCTACAGTGGGAACTGTTCTCAAATTGAAAAGGCTAACTACTTGCTGTTTGGATTAATCAAATTCTTTTAATCTTGATTTTCCCATGATAATGGCATATAAGCATCAGAATATTTGAAAGTCATTACTCTCTCTTAGCATTGTAGAGCCATTAGAAAAAACAATGGCTTTGAATGAACAGCTATGGAAATATGAAGCATTTGTACTTTCTAGAATTCTTTGTTAGAATCCTCATTAATAAGAAAGAGATTACACAATCAAATCATGTAGACACAGTGTTTTTATTTAGTATTTCAAGGAATTTTCCCTGACTCATTAGAAACACAAGTAAAATTGTAAAGCCCTAGAACACACTTATTTGTTATGAATTGCTGTCTACAGCATGAATTTCAACTAGTGGATATGGGGATAACAGCTACTAGAGTGGTCTCCATATATGGAGCACTTATGGGAACTAAAATTGAGCTAGTTAGGCTAATCTTGATGAATATGACTCATACAGTTTCTCTTCTTTATCTGACAAATTGAGGCTCGGGAATCAGAAAATATGCTCTCAAATTTTAGCTCAGTTATGTACTAGTTTTATGACTTTACGGAGGGTAACTTAACTGTTCTTATATTCACCTCATAATTTAAAACTGAAATTACAACACCTATCTCATAAGTTTGGTGACTATTAAATGCTAAAAATTGATAGCTGATATTTAATAATACAGTTCTCCAATAAGTATCATTAACAAATTAAAGCATTCAGCACAGTACCTGGTATAAAGAGGACATTTAACAAATGTTAGTTTTCCTTTCTTTAGATGTCTACAAAGCCAGATTTCATGTCCCTGTGCACAGGAATACAGAGGTTCTACAGAGTCCTCTAGTGGGCTACTGGGAATGTAACCAATTCAAATAGGACTGGTGGAATACAGTTGCCATTGAGCCAGACAAGCACTAAGAACCAACTATCAGTAAACAAGTTCAAGGATATCTAATAATTAAAATCAATGCCAGGGAGAATATTGCTGATATAGTGCATCAATAGTCAAAAGTACAATGGTAATAAATAATATGACAGTATGGTCTGTATATTAAAACACTTTCAATGAAATAGCTCTACTCATAAATACCGTAACTTATTTCTGGGCTTTGCTTTCTAAAACAAGGGCAGTGACTCTTGTCCCAAGATGACACTGAAGATCCATGATGCCAGGTTCCATTGAATGTTTTCATTGTTTTGGTCAAGTGAAGTCTGGAGTTTCATAGAGAGACAGTGAAATAGGCTCCCAAATGTAAAGATCCTTACAGATGTGACACAAGTTCCTAAAGCCCTTCTAAGACGCTGAGCTGTTTATTTTGCTAAGATGTTTGTGGAGATTCTTCAGATTCTAAATGCTCTACTTTGTGTCACAGGTAAGTATTGTGGTTATATGCAAGATGGCATTGGGTAAAAATGATATTTCTGAGTCCAGAGAAAGATAGTATTTTTCTAGCAGCATGGATACAAGTGAAGACAATGCCAAAATCACACGTTGTCATCTGGACAAATTAGAAGTGGCAAAAGTGAGCCCAGTCACGTACTCATCCCACTCCAAAGGTGATTTTCAACAGTTGCAGGTCTATAGTCATGTATTATGTCTTCATTCATGGTAGTATATTCTGACAGGCATAACTACGCAGAATAATAAAAGGCACTTGTCTAATACCCATGCTTCTTTGAATGAGTGGAGGTAAGTGTGGGAAGTGAATGAGAGAGATAAACAAGGAAACTAAGCTGACTGGTGTTGAGCTCAGGATTCTAGGGAAGCCAGTCTTCAGAGGACTCATGGTGATTTATATTGTGATGCTGACTGCAGAGTGAGAATCTTTTTTTCCCCCATTGTACTCAGATGTGAGTGGGATCCAGAAGATTGATGCTATTAAAACCCACAAGAAAATGAAGTGTTAGCCAAACACTGATTTATTCACTTATAATGAGAACGAACTGATAAATAGGGTAGAACATTCCTGCCAGGTGGTTAGCATATTTTCTTTCCATAAAAAAGATTTTTACAAGAATGTGATTACAACCAGATTACTTGGAAAGCATGGATCCAGAGCAAAGGAGTTAGAAGACATTATTGGCTAATATCACAAATTGTGGTGGCTTGATGCCTCCACCACACTGTACCACACTGCAGGGATTGGGGAAATGAGAGGGGAATCTAACAAATTGGTTTTCTGGCCAACATCTGAACCTAGAAAAATTACTGATCACCTATGTTTTTTGAGTGCCTCACTGTCCAGACTGAATGTAGACTATATTCCTATTCATAATTCCTTTTTCAGACATCATAAAATAATTAAATTTTCTCTTTCTTGGTGGTGTAAGTTCTATAGAAGAATTGCTTCCATAAACCACAACCTTGACTGGAGTTAGGGGTTCTTCTAGTCTTTGCAGTTATAAAACACATCCTTTAGTAGGTACGTATCATCTGTCCTCTAGATTCTCAATATTTTCACTCTTAGAGAAGTTAGTTCCAGTTGAAGAGGATGATATAGTGGGTGGTGTCAGTATAACAAAATTTTAAAGTGATAAAATGGTTGTTAGCTAGAGGGCAGCAAAAACATTATCTCACATGTCCTTCATAAACCCACTTCAGCTCTTCAATTGTAGATGACTTACAAGAGGTTATTGATTAGGAAAACCTCAATAAGAGTCCTTTGAGGTGGGAAATAAACTTAAATTCGTAGCCCTGCATTGATTATATTATTCTAAAAGGCTATGAACTCTGAGGTGTTTTGATATTAAGGTAATTTTCTTCAAATGAAGGTCAAAAGAGGAAAGAAGGTGATGTATTTTTGTAAGAGAGGCCACAAGGATAAACTGTGGTCCTAAGATAGGAAACAGATTGGTGATCAAGTGAACTAAATGTTCCTATCAGCTTTGAAGAACTGTATTGGATTTTGTAAGAAAAGTGATGGGAAGCCACCGGGTTAGTATTTTATTATAGAGTTTGTGGAGAGAAATTTGAATGCTGTCAGAGTAAACAAAGAGTCATTAAAAGTTCAAACAGTTTACCCGATACTCATACTACTGCAGCTGGAAATTTGTGGATAGCACTGGAATATGGGCATTCAGGTCTCCTCACTATGGGATCTTACAGATTGATATGGAATAGAGTAAGTAACTAATGAAGGAGAACCCTTGTAAAGGCAATCAAGTGTTGGTACAATGTTAGTGAGGCACTGATGTGTGAAAATGTTCATTTGTGTTGCAGGATGAGATATTAAATATTGGTTGGATTTAACTATTGACAACTCAGCAAAACTCTCTAGGGACAAGGCCAAATTACAATGACACTTCTCAGAGATCTCTATGAACACTAGGGTCTATGGAATTATTGAGCTTTTCATCACTTATATAATGGGACATATCAGCACCAAGAATCAAGGAACTGAGGGATGGTCATTACTAGAAGGCACTGATCATAACTTGACATTTTAAAAATTTTAGAGTTTTGTCTTTTCAGCATACTACTATACATGTTCAGAATAATCAGGGATATGCACATAGAATTAGTATGTGCCAAGAATGCAACACAATCAAAACACCAATTCTTGAATTTTGTGCACAGATACTATATTACTATAAGTTCCCTTAAAATTTTTCAGATGAGATGATTCAGCTGTTGTCAGCTATTCTTTGCTTTCTGTATCCTCAAGTAGATAAGAGTTCCAGAGTGATGCAGATCAATAACAATGTGCAGTGATACTAGATGCTAGCCACACTGAGGCTCCTTAGAGAGAAGAACTATCATGGAGCCTCTTAGTCTTTAGTGGAGACCTTATTTCACCAAGTTTTCTATGTAAGGCAGCAAGAACATGCTGCAGACATAGGAATTAATAATGAGACTTCTTCCCCAACTACTACTAAATACCTTTCAGAGGTCATCATTATCCTCCACCATTTTGACTCGGTTATGGAACCTCACGTATAGAGTATTGACTAAATGTAAGTACCTGTAAGAAGTTCTAGCCCTCAACCAATTCAGAAGAAAGTGCTAAATGACTGTACAATCTTGTTTACCAATACTCAAGAGGTTCAATTTGTTGGGAAAGTAGAGGTCTTTAAATGATAAAAAAACACACAGCGTTAAGGAAGAGTAGAAGAGCTGCTGTTTTAGGAGGGTTAGTTTGTGTGGAAACCAGACCATACTTCATCAGTGGATAAGCAGGATCTAGCCTCCATGAGGAGAATAGCAGCAAAATATGAAAATGCAGTTAGAGTTTTAGCCAAAGGTCCAAAAACATAAAGGAATTAGAATGCAGACCAATAAGTGTGGGTAAAAATTTGGGCTTAATTTTAGGCACACAAAATGAAAGAGTTAAGTCAGCAAACAACCAGTTATCATCTATTGGTGAGTATTGGTATTCCAATGCACTTTCAGGTGTACATGGGTTTTCCAGTGATTCAGACTGGGCAAAGTTTTCTCTACAAACTTTCAATATTCTTGTGGAACTGGTCCCAATTGCAGAAAGTGCTATGAATGGCAATCATCATTGGTCAGGTTTGGTGAGGTATCAATTCTCAGTGAGCAAGATCTGGTTGTTTAAATTCTCAGAAGCACTAATGCACAGCCATAAAGTGGTATCACAGTTCCTAATTTGTATTTTGAAAGTTAATGCAGGGTATAAGTCAGTAAGGCTGGGGGTGAGAGCGATACTAAGCTTGCAAAGTGATCTTCCTGGGCCTTTCTTACTGGAAAGGTGGGTTATTTGTCCTTGCTGGGGCTCGGGAACGTTTGGCAAGGCAATCTCTTGTAAAGTGACCAGACTGGCTGCAGTAGAGACACAACTGAGTGTCTTGTTGGCGGGCACGTTTGGCTGGGGTGAGAGGCAGCTGGCCTACTCTCAGCTGTATAGGCTCTTCCTTGGTTGATGGAATTAAAGAACAAGAGAGGGCTTCATGGTGGATCGAAGAAGCCAACATAGGTTGCTGGGTTTGTGACTGTAAGATCTCTGGTCTGTGATTACGTTCCTTTTCCAGCTGAATGCACTGAGTGATAAGATCTGGGAGGTTGTCCATATCAGTGACACTTTCTTCAACCAGCATGGGAACAGGTAGTCCCTCTTGGAACAGATCACTCTGGTCGGCTTCATTACAGCTCGGATTTGAGGCTAGGAGGTGTGGTGTAGTGGTGTCCTGCTGAGAAGAGGTATTCCTTTTGACAACTTGAGCATTCAGCAGAGGGTTCAGTTCCTGTTTTGTAGGTTTACCAAATGACTGTTGGAACTCAAAAACAAAGTTCTCATATTGTTTCAGCATAGCATTTTGGTTTGGTCCAGATGTGACCCTACAGTTTTCTATCTGCTGAGATATATAGTCAAAAATGAGCTTGACTTGGTCATCATCTGCAGGATTATTCTTCTTAAGAGCATTCAAGTAGGTAGTCAGCTGAGCAAGAAACCTTGAGAGACTGGCAGGGTCACCATGAAACTGGGCAAAGTGCTCAAGTAAGCAGGGTGCAGGCATCATGGGTGTGGCCAAAGTAGGCATGACCTGGTCTCCGAAGTCAAGATTCTCCTTTGTCAGACTCTGTATTTGTGGCTGCTGATTCAGATTCTCACCTTGAAGAAAGGAAGGCTCTACTTGCAAGGCAGGTGCTGATTCTGTGTACTTAGCCATTATTTCTATTGGAATCAGGTGGGACTCAGGGGAATGGGGTAGCAGTATCAGAAATCAAGAGATTGCTAGTGAGTTTTGTCCGTAATCAGAGAGGCTGTGTCATGAGCCAAAGTTCTTAACAGTGAAGAATTCCTTAGTTGTGAAGATTCTGAGAGTTGAGTTGGATAGATGTCAAAAATTGTCCATCATTCAATGTTGCCTCTTCTTTACAGAGAATGTCAAAGGTCTGCACATTCAGAAGAAATGTATTACCTTAGAACACATAGAGGATTTGGAATTAAGAAGACATACAAAACAGTCAGAATAGTTTTCTCTCTTCCCTCCATTTCTTTATATTATTGGGTTGATTATTCCTCAAACAATCCTCAATTCTAAAGTATTTTTGTACACCAGATATTCATAGAATTTTACAATCCAAAGTGATCTGAAACATCATGCAGGCCAAATTCATATTTTCCTAGATGAGAACACAGAGACATAAAGAGATAAAAATGTGTGCTCATGGTCACACAGCTAGTTCATATCAGAGGTGGCATGTCCATTAGTGTTATTATCCACAATAGTACTTCCTCCACAAATGTATTCACTTCTATATATATGCCTGTGAATGGAGATGATTCAAAGTACTGGCTCCTGAAAATGTGACCTGGGGATAATTAGCACTAACATCGCATTGCAGATTGTTAGAAGTGCATAGACTTAGGTCCCACCACAGCTATTGCATCAGCTTTCCCCATTTAAAAAGATTCCTGAGATGATTAATTCTAAAGAATGTATGGTGAAGTTTGAGAAACACTTCTCTACAGAACACATAGTCCAAACTGAAATAATCACTGGTTGAACTTCACACTCAGTGTTCTATGCTTAACCTGCATTGCTACAATAGTAGCTAAACCATTTATTATGGTTCTTTAGTCCTTGTCCAAGGTCACATTTTGTTGCCATGGGAATGTGATTCATCATAGACAAGATGAGGAGGTAAGACAGAGAACCTGGCAAACAGGAACTGAATATTCTTGACAGTACAAGATCAAAATGTTCAGCAGTTCTTCTACACTGACAACAATACAGCAACCAGTGAAAATTTTAAATGCTCCCTCCAAACATACATCATATCAATTGACCTATTCTACATTTTTATTCCTCCCATTGCCCTTTGCTTGGATATTACATTATTTAAATGTACTTAAATTTGGAAAACATTGAGTCTTTAAATATAAGATTGATTCTATAGGATTTATTGGATGGTTCCTCCTGTCTAGACCTATAGAGAAATTATGGGAAGCCTGAAATAGTATAAGATCCAGGATGGAAAACTCTGACCCAAACATCAGCACCAGGCAGACAACGTTGAAGAACACATATAAGCCTATTTTTTCTTTTTTAAATCTAGCAATGATGAAAATCTGGTCTACCTCAAAGGATTGCTGTAGCAATAACAGATGCTTTGGGTGGCAGACAATTTAAATGAGATTTGCTTCTAAAATTGTTCAAAGCAGCTGAACAATGCCTCGTAGTGAAACATTACCCTTACCACAAATTGCCAAGGTAGGTAAATAAGGTCATATCCTCTTTCATGTTTTTCCATTGTCTCATCAGTATGGTATCCTGATCTATCTTTCAGATGTCTTCGCTTCCTAAGCATCCACCATGAGTTCATTCCTGCCATTCCTGAAGTCACATGCTGGTGAGTTAGTTTAGTACCAATAGGCATTGAAGCATCAATTTGGTCCTGATCCAGTATTTTTAAATGATTCTTAAATAGTATACTTCAATGAGCTGGCCAGCTTTTTTGGAAGGCAGTAGATGTCTGTGCAAATTGTTGTCCAAGTGAACCTCAGGTTATGAAGTAATATTTATGGTGACATATAAACATAGCGATGGGAAAGAAATGCATTGGGAGATAGGACTTTGACCCTCAAATGACAGAATATGTGTTCTTATGGATGGAATAGGACTTTGCCCCCAAAACTCTTTTTTTCTTAACTGTGAAGTATTACATTAAGGGCTGGTAGATTCAAGGAGGACTCTTGACCTAATTCTGGCATCTGATAGGTGTGTCTAGTGAAAGGTCCTTAGGTTACTGGAGGACTTATCCTCATTGTTGTGGGAAGGTTGGTTATTTAAGCTGAATTCAGTGTAGTTCCCTGGTTCATCATGTGGTTGTTCCTCCACGCCTCTATTACCATTAATAGCCTTTACAAGACTATTGGGGATGCCCAAATTTAACTTCTGTAAACTAAAACTGTAAACTAAAATAAGCTCTTCCTTCCTAAGAAGCTTCCCTGAAATATTTTCAATAAACTAACTAAAATATGACTAACAAGTGATGTCCTATTGTGTTTATGCATTTAGTTCACAAAGCACCCACACTAATTTTTGTAACTGCTGAACCATCCCTAGAAGCAGAGTGCAAGATTTAAGTAGGTAAATTCTAGAGTCAAACTGACCCAGGTTCACATTACTGGCTTGACCAAAAGTTATGCAATTCTTGGCAGGTTATTTATATTTTCTGAAAAGCAGTTTCCAAACTTCAAGTGAAGATAATACTAATAGATCCTTCATAGCTGGTGAAAATTAAATGTGACAAAAAGAGATTCACAGTTTCATACAGATGGCAAGTGCTCCCTAAATGTTATTGTATCATTATTTTAGGTTCACAGTCTGTTATCTGTGTCTTAGAATTAAGAATTTATTTTTTCAACTTTTAGAGAGGTAGCATGAAGTATTACTGTTTATTATGTAACACATTTTCTGTTGTCTGGGGGGAAATATCCCTTAATTAAGAGATTAAACATTAACTCAGGAAAAATGCCTCAATGTTCATCCTAAAGGGATAAAGGATTCACTTATGTCAATTCAGGTCAACTTTTGCTGCTAAGGGAGTTTGGCAACAAATTAATGAAAAACATTAGTGTCCATTCTTACAGAGCTTTTGGATTTCAGAATTGAAATAAGGAATTACAGACGTCAACCATAATTCCCTATTTCTCTTAATCGGAAGAATATGATTATAACTTTACCTTCTCTCACCCCTACTTTCTACCTTTTCCTTCCTTCCACCCTTAGAAGTTCCAGATCTCTGTTTAAGTCTTCTGTCTCTTTACAGAATTATGTATTCAGTTATACAGAATTTGATTTTCCTAATTATGTAGCACTGTGAAACACTTGCTAAAATTACAAGCATTAGCCCAAATGCAAATCATACAATAGCACTGTTGTTACTGGCAATTACTTAATCCCTCCAAGAAAATCCAGTTTGCTTTTTCATTTCGGAACTCCCTCTCCTTTAGTGGTCAGTGTCCTTCTAGTTGATTGCCTCCAGAAGACCTTGGGTGCAATTTCCATCACTCTGAAAGAATTTCAGATCACAGTATTGAAAATAAAGCAGTAAAAGAACCTTAAATGCAGAAACTTGGGGGACTGAACCAGTCAGCTCAGGGCACATGTAACATAAAACTGGATATATTAAAAAAAAACTGATGTATACATGCATGTTTCAGCTACAAAACTACAACGAAAATGGGTTAAATTAACTATTGTATGACCTTTTTGAGTTTTGTGCTCTGTTTGATTTAAAGGCATGGTTAACAATTTCCCTACGTGTGAAACTACTTTACAATGCAATACCCTGAGATCCTATTTCAAGAAGTCCCTACTCTGGTGCTTAGAAGAGAACTCTGTGATCTTACACTATGTGAATTTCACACTGTTCTAGCTAACTTATTATAGGAGGAGCTTTGAACTATGGTCAGGGCTCCACTCTCAGCCCTTTGTACTTCCCACTCTTCAGTTCCAGACCTTCTAAAGACTCACTTTGACTGTAGGAGCTAAACTGGAACAGACATAACTCACTAGGGATGTAACGTTCGGACTTATCTGGAGACCTGAGTGTGAGTCTATATCCGCCACAATCTACATTTACAACGTTGGGCAAATTAATCCTGTTTGTTCCTTAGATTCTTCCTGTGCAAGGAAGAAATTGATCTTCTGAAAGTATAACACATCTAAGAACTTCTGATTCAAGAAGTTTAGCATAAGACCCAGAGTTTAGTCTTTTATAGCCACTTAATATGAAATTGAGATAAGAATTCTCCACATTTTACTTTGGAATTATTGAGTGATTGAACGTATAGAGCTCAATATTTGTCAGTGTTTCTCAAACTCTGGAATATTTAGAATCCTCTGAGAGTTTAACATATAGATTGATTATTAGGCTTTGCTCTTGGAGACTGTGACTCAGTGGGTCTGGGATGAGACCCTGCAATCTCTCTTTTAACCAAGCTCTGCAGATGATGGTTATTACAATATTTTTCCCAAGAACACTTTTTTTGGGGGGGGGGGGGACTCTAGGTTGCTGCTCTCAAAAGTTCTTTTCCATTTCAACATCATGTACATTTTTGAAAATAGGAAATATTTCACTCCAAAAGCAGCGCATGGGGTGCATGTTATGTGGGTTGCTTCCTTCCAAGGCTCTGCCTGAGGCTCCGTGGCCCTCTTCCACAGTGAACTGATGCTGCCTGGCATGGGCATGCAACATGTAGCTGGTATAAGGGCAAGAGAAAGATGAACAATGTGAGTCACCTTGTTCTTGGGGATGTGTGGTTTCTTTTTAAACTTATGTATAGACGTATTTTTTTTTCTGCCTGAGAATGAGGTAAAAAAGTCTTTCTCATATGTCCATATCACAGACCTAGCAGCCTAGCTGATCCCACTTTGGCCATTGCTATGAATCATATCTCCAAAATACCACAAAGCTTCATTCTTTCCAGCTGGATCCACAGCCTATTTGTTAATGAAGGTCTCACTGTCATAAACACTCTACACATACGAGGGGACTTCAAAAAGTTCTGGAAAACAGAATTTTAAAATAATGTTCAATTTCCACAAACATTTTGGAGACCCCTCTTCCCTATCCCTCACCCCAAAGCCATAAATTCCTTGTTACAGCCCTTCTTAGGTTTCTTTTCTTTCTTTCTTTCTCCCTCTCTTTCTTTTCTTTCTTTCTTTCTTTCTTTCTTTCTTTCTTTCTTTCTTTCTTTCTTTCTTTCTTTCTTTCTTTCTTTCTTTCTTTCTCTTCCTTCCTTCCTTCCTTCCTTTTCTTCAAAGATTTATTCCTATTTGAAAGACAGATTCAAAGAAACAAATACAGACAGATCATCACCCCCCCACCACCACTGTTCAGTACCTAAATGGCTGCAAAGGCCAGAGCTGGGTTGGGTCAAAGCCAGGAGCTTCTTTCAGGTATACTACATGGGTGCAAAGTCACTTCCACTTGGTCAGTGTATAGAAATATTTAACTCTAAAAAATTCCTTTCATATTAATTATTTCACACTATATTGACTACAGTTGTGCTTTTTCAGGAAGAAGGTCAAGGTACTGTGATGTCAACTCCAAGTCAAGGAGCAATGGGGCAGTTTGATACATACCAAAACATCTCTGAAGGACTGTCATGTAGAACACTTATTCTCATAGAGAAGCTATCTAAAGGTTCAATTGGGAGGGTTGAGAAGATGAAATGAGAGTCTCCATAAAGGAAGTTATGAGTTCATTCCCACCTGGTGGGGTGTGAAATCAAGAGACTCCTAGAATCAGATAACAGGAAGGCATGAAAAAATGATCCAGTTTTTTTTTTTAACCCATAGATTCTATAACTTACCTAAACACACAAGGCTAAGAGTTAGGTGAGGACTTTTGCTTTCTGCTATATACAGTCTAGAACCTGACCCTTAGTTCCACAGCCAACCTGGGCACTAGTCACCATGTCCATCTATTCCACGGTCCTCTTTCATAGAGGAGAATCAGTGGCTAAGATATTGCAGGTCCTGTTTACCAATCTGAAAACTTAATTTGGTTTTCTTTCCATTCTCACTGCTCCCATCATTTCAAACACTACATGCTGTTTCAAGTAAACAATTAGAAAAATGGTATAAAATTCTGATCTGCAGATCCCAAGTAGTCATAAAATGAGTCCTTTAAAGTTGAAATGAAAGGTCTTCTCCTGCACTTGTGCTTCCCTGCTGTCGCTTTCATCTTTAATTCATTAAGTGCAGTTCACTTACAGCTGAACACCACTTGTTACTGATGAGATGACAGAGCCTAGCCCACTTTGATTCAAACTTTTTTTTATTTGCCCTGCCACGTCCCTGTGGTGTGTAGGTAACCTGCGGCCATGATTAAAGTGGAGGCAGCTTAATGTAAGTAACTTAGTATAAATCATGATTTTCCAATACAGGAACATCCTAACAGTTTTGGATTGGAGAAAACTTCACACTTTTCAGACAAATAACATAAGGATCAGGAAATGAAAAATTATTTTGCTCATGCTTACAGCCATCTGTGCTAAGGTCCAACCCCAATTCTTCTTCTTAGCCATTCTCTCCCTCTCTAAATCTTAGTTACAAATATATGAGCAATGCAGGGGATGGCTTACAGAGCCTATATAGTTCAGAAGCAACCTTAAATAATTTAATAAGCAACATTAAATAATTGGTAACAACCTGTATATATGAAGAATACTTTATGTAATATGAGAATTTTGCTGCTATTTAATTCATGATTTTGATGAACTTTGAAGTAAGCCAGGCTTGCATTCAACACTCTCTCTAACAGATAGAGTTTTCTAACAACATATAATCATTTGGTATTACACTGGAATTAGAATCCTCAGCACTGCTCTTAACATCACTGTGATCTGGAAGTAGTTTACAGAAATGGTGAATAAAACTTAGTCTGTGGAATTAGATGGATTTTGGATTAAAATCCCAGTCTGAAAACAAAACTAAAGTTGTGAAAACCTTAGGCAAGTTCTCTGATTTTTAGTTTCGATATCATATATATATATATGAAACATATGAAATCACAACTAAGCTATATTTATCTATACGTACTTGAGGTAATATATGTGAAATTCTTGGAATCCACTAGATATCAATAACAGAAGGCAATAATAGCATCATGTTTTTTGAGGACTCTAGAAGTTTGTCTACTAAACTTCCTGTCACTATTCATATCTGTCAGTGGACCCATACTATTCTAGAGAAGGTGATGCTGCTCAAGTCTCTCAGGTTGAAGCAAAGGGTTTAAAGTATTCAGTGTGTCACCTAGCTTGCTATTTCTCCTTTATAATACTCATATCATTGAAAATTAATTCTTACATGCCTATTCAGTTACAGGCTCCCTTTGCAAAGCCCTTTTATCTCAAGTACCGTATTTCAGAAATGGCATACCTACTTATCAAATCGATAGGTCATACTTCCAACAAGGCTTAGTTGTTCCCATCTGTACATTGCGTTATGTGACACAGTTTTGGGCACTGGGATTCCCCATAACCCTCCCTCAACCCTTCCCCCATGGCAATGTCCTTTTGAGGCCTCTTTATTAAGGATGCTGCTGTCAGGCCCAGTGTGGTGGGCTAGCGGCTTAAGTCCTCTCCTTGAACTTGCCAGGATCCCATATGGGTGCTGGTTCTAATCCTGGCAGCCCTGCTTCCCATCCAGTTCCCTCCTTGCTTGTGTCCTGGGAAAGCAGTTGAGGATGGCCCAAAGCCTTGGGACCCTGCGCCCATGTGGGAGACCTGGAGGAGGCTCTTGGCCTGGGATCAGCGCAGTTCCAGCCATTGTGGTCACTTGGGGAGTGAATCATTGGACGGAAGATTTTCCTCTCTGTCTCTCCTCCTCTCTGTTTATCTGACTTTGCAATAAAAATAAATAAATCTTAAAAGAAAATATTGATGCTGCTGTCATTGGCACCTGGACTGTCAAGGACACCTGTTGCCACTAAAATAGCACATAAGAAATGTATGTGGCAGGGTGGGTGGCACGTAACATTATGTGCCTGTAATTGTGTGTGTGTGTATGTATTTTCTTTATATAAATGAAATAAAGTTAAAAATGTGCTTTGTCACCAAGTGTTGTTGAGGATATAATTTACATACAACAAAATTCACCCATTTGAAATATACAGTTACTGTGTTTTCTCAGTATATAAAGCACCATATTGAAGATACAGAATCAATCAAATACCTTCAAAATCTTGTCATATTCTATTGTAGTCAATTTCTATACTTCTGGTTCTAAGCAAGCACCGATCTACTTTCTGTATATATGAATGTAACTTTTCTAAAGGATTTTCATATAAATGGCATCAGATAATCTGTGTCCTTTTGCACATGGCTTATTTATTTATTTGCTTAACATTTGTTAGGTTCATCCATAGTGTGGCATGGCTTTGTTTTTATTGCAAAAAAAATTTACTGTACGGATAAACCATATCTTCTTTTATCTTGCTGGTAAACTTTGGATTATGTTCACTTTGGGTCCATTAGAAATAAGGCTGCATTGCTATAATCATTTCAACTGGTTTAAATACCTATGTAGAGATCATGTGACAATTCACCGATTAGTATTGTAAAATACATTGTTTCCAAAAGTAGTGATAACATTTTGCATTCTTAACAGCAGTATATGAGTGTTGTCATCACATATCCTTGCCAACACTTGGCATTTTCAGCATTTAAAATTTAATTTATGGGGCCTGCACATTGACTCAACAGGCTAATCCTCTAACTGCAAGCACTGGTATCCCATATGAGCACTGGTTCATATCCCAGCTGTTCATATTCTAGCTGAGACGTCTGTGTTTCCTTTTTGTCATTCATATGATGGTTACTCAGTGGCTTGTTAATTATGTTGCTGTGATTTGTTGTTGATGTTGTTGTTGTTGTGGCTGTTCAAAGTCATACCAAGTGTTGACCTTGTTTCATGGTTTCTCAATTATAGAAATGTATAGTGATGGAGTACTAGGGTCTATCATATACAGATGTGGCGGAATAATGGAACATGCATCCCTGCTTCCAGAGGAAAGATAGATTCCCAATGAAACTGTTGGACATGTGTAGAAAATGGGATGCTGGACTGCCTGACATTGTCTATACCAACAATCTTGGGGAACACTTAAATAAGAGACTAATAGAATTGTGATTCCTTATGAAGGACTACATTATTGTAGTAAAATGGGGAAAATCTGTCTACAGTGGGAGTTCGAGGGGGAATCCCAGCCTATACAAAATTGTACCACATAATTCAGAATTCAAAATAAAAATATATTTTAAAAAATTGAATCAAGATAGTGGAAAAGGGTAAGGACACATTTAAACAGACAGAAATATATTTAATCAGGATGAAGCAGAGAGGACACATTACAGGAAATAGGAGAGGACAGAACAACAGCAGAAGCATACTCGGACACTGACACAGGAAAGCAGTGAAAACAATGGTGTGGTGTTGCAGTGACTGATACTCCAGTGGCATTCAGCTAACAGTGATCTGAATTCCATCAACAGAAGGAACTCCACCAGCAACCAGGTGGGAAGGGACTTTCACTGGGAGCTTAGGAGGGGAACCCAGACAAAGAACTGTCCTTCCTGCTGGTCTGTTTGATTTAACCAGGAGCAGAGACATAGCAGCAGATCCCAGACAAGCAATGTGAGAACAGGGTGGATTTCACAGTTCAGGCAGCCCCCTAGTGGCGAATTGGGTGCCAATTTGCTTAAGGAGGAAAAAGCAAGGGAAAGGCCTGAGCATAGGCCGAACTAGGAGTGAACTCTTTTCTGACTCAGTAAACTGCAGCAGCGTGGCATTCTACAGGATCCACCCAAGACAGGTCTGGGTAGCCCTCAGACCTGATGGCTAGCAGATCAAGAACTCTAGTAGTGGTACATCAGACGCCATTTTGTACAGTGTGGCCAAAGCTTTAGGACTGCAGGGGACAACAGTGAACTGTGCATGTGCTGAACTCGCGAGAACTCACTGAGTTCAGTGGATTGCACTGGTCCCACAGGAAAATAATACCGACTGTGGCATTTTATGTGTCTGTGTGGCATCAGACCTAACGTCCAACAGGTTCTGGCAAGATCAGCGCCACCAACAATCTAGCTATATAGGACACATGGTGTCTCCCTAATCCTGTGACCTGCTCCAACCAGAAGTGGGAAAAAGATTGTACAGACAACAGTGCAACCTCCACACAATATCACAGGAGGTGGAGACTGGTGAGCCAGGAGCTGGGGCTAGAGAGACTATGGTGGAAATCTAACATAAGAACCAAGAGCTGGAACTCACTGGAGGGAGTGGCACATTTGACTACAAGCAAAGAGCCATGTGCCAACTGCAATAAGTAACACTGAACTGTAGACCTGTGGGTGACACCGCTTAGAAACCTGCCCCAAGGAGAAGACTCTGCTAACCAGAAGTACAATGACCAAGAGAAAAAGAAGAGACAAAGGCAAAATGAATATTACTGATGACTCCCCTGTAAAGGAGCAAAACTATGCCAACCTCAGAGTTCACTGAGGAAGACATCAAGAAAATGGGGGACACAGAATGCAGAAAACTCATTATAAAGCTTCTGATCAACGATGAGAAGCACATGCAAGAGTTCAAAGAATTTAAGGAATATATTAAACAAGAAATAGCAGCAATAAAGCAAATCAAGGCTGATATATCAGAAATGAAGAACACAGTAGAGCAAATTAAAAGTAGAGTGGAGAGTCTCCAAAATAGAATGAAGCAAGCAGAAGAAAGAATCTCAGAATTGGAAGATATTTCCCGTTATCAGGGGGAAGCAAACAAAAAAGCTGGAAGCAGAGCTGGATCAGGCCAAAAAAAGTATTCAAGAATTGAAAGACACATTAAGAAGCCAAATATAAGAGTTATGGGAGTCCTAGAAGGTGCAGAAAGAGAAACAGGTTTTGCAAATATATTTAATGAAATAATAAGGGAAAGTTTCCCTAATCTAGAGAAAGAATTGGGAAACAACATCCAGAAGGGGCACAGAACTCCAAAAGCGATCTTCACCACAACACATGATAATCAAGCTCTCTTCAATCACACATAAGGAAAAGATCCTTAAATGTGCATGTGAAAAAAATCTATTGACATATAAAGGAATGCCAATTAAACTCAAAGGAGATCTCTCGCAGGAAACTCTACACTCAAGAAAAGAATAGAGTGACATATTCCAGAATCTAAAAGCAAAAAATTTTCGGACCAGGATAACATATCCAGCAAAGGTTTCTTTTGTCTTTGAAAATGAAATAAAATTATTCCACAGTAAAGTTAAAAGAATATGCCTCTACCAAACCTGCCCTACAAATGATGCTTCAAGTTGTTCTCTTGACAAAGAGGAATAGCACTTGACAAAACCAAAGGCAAATGTGAAGAAGATCCCAGTAAAATGACAATAGAAGACTAAATCAATGAACAACCCATTCCTAAAATGACAAGACCAAATTACCACCCATACATATTAACCCTGATTGTAAATGGCTTAACCTCAATCAAACATCGTATATTAGTACAATGGATTAAAAAACAAAACCCATCTATTTGTTGCCTACAGAAGACACATTTCACCAACAAAAATCAGTGGAAACTATATCTCATTGATTTTGATTTTTTTGTTTTTGTTAGTTTCACCTCTTCAAAGCAGTTTCTTCTGATTAAATTCTTCAGTGACTCATAGATCATACAGTAGCATCATTTTCTTCAAGAAGGTTCTTGATTTTTTTCATTTCTTCAGCGACACATTAGTCATTCAGTAGCATGGTATTTAACTTCATAGTGTTGTTAATTTCTTTTTTTTTCTTCCTGTTTTTGATTTTGTTTTGTGTCTTTTCATTTAAGGGGATGTATAGTAGCTGTGTAATGGAGACTGTCATATCTAGTAACATGTTATTTAACTTCATGCCGTTGTAAATTTCTATTTTTCTTCCCGTTGTTGATTTTATACTATGACTTTTCATTTAAGGGTATGTACAGTAACTGTGTAATGGAGACTAACATATCCAGATGTGAGGATACAATGCACTATGCATCTCTACTTCCAGACAAAGATGAACCCCCAATGAAACTGTTTACTATATCTTGACAATAGGATGCTGGACTCTCTGCCATTGTCCATGCCCACAATGATGGACTTATGACTGTGTATGAAGAATTATACTATAGAAACGATACAGGAGAACTCAGTGAGACTGAAGGGACTTGGGGAGGGGATAAGGGAAATCCCAGGAGCCTATGAAACTGTATCATAAAATGATAATAATATTAATTTTAAAAGATTTTTAAAAATTAAAAAATATTTTTAAAAACCTTAATTTTAGGTGGTTGGCTCAACAGGCTAATCCTCTACCTGTAAGCACTGATATCCCATATGGGCACTGGTTCATATCCCAGCTGTTCTGCTTCTGATTCACCTCCCTGCTTATGGCCTGAGAAAGTAGAAGGAAGATCTGAGATCTTGGTACCCTGCATCCATGTTGGAGACATGGAGGAAGCTCTTGGCTGCTGGTTTCGGATTGGCTCAGTTCCAGCCATTGTGGCCATTTGGGGAGCGAACTAGAAGATGAAGGATCTTTGTTTTTCCTTCTCTCTGCAAATTTTTCTTTCCAATAAATACAAATAAATCTAAAAAAAAAAAACCCCTTGATTTATATGTTTTTATGGATGATCCTGAAGAAGTAACTTCATTCTTACATATTTTTTGAGGAATATTGTAGGAAGAGGATTTCACTGGAAATAGAGATCAGGCGATCTTAATTTACATGATCTGAAAGTGTTCCTGGGGACAAGGGGGCTGTCTAATTTAATGAAGAACAAATGTCAGTAATATGGAACCTTCAGGGAAGCAGATTTGGGATTCCTAAGAAACAGAACTTTCTCTGAAGTTTAGAACTTTTGGAGTTGGATTATTATTATTACTGGAAAGTCAGATATACAGAGAGGAGACGAAACAGAGAGGAAGATCTTCCATCCTATGATTCACTCCCCAAGTGGCCACAACGTCTGGAGCTGAGCCAATCTGAAGCCAGGAGCCCGGAGCCTCTTCCCAGTTCTCTCATGCAGATGCAGGGTCCCAAGGCTTTGGGCCATCCTGACTGCCCTCCCAGGTCAAAGGCAGGGAGTTGGATGGGAAGCAGAGCCACTGGGACTAGAACCAGTACGCATATGGGACCATGGCGTGTTCAAGTAAAGGACTTGAGCTGCTAGGCTAACCGTGCCAGGCCCTGGATTATTTTAAAAAATTTTTTCAATCTTCTAATTTAGCAAATTTTTTTGTCCATATTCCTTTCATTTACATATTTTTTTTAAATTTCAAAAGCATTTATTGAATGCTAGAAAACATTGAGTTTATGGATGAACTGGTTGATTACACAGGAATACCATTTCACATGTTTGCACTATTGTGTTATTGGGAATTAATCCTTTGTGAACATTTGAACATAAATATATCTTATTAACTTTTTATAAATAAATTATATATAATTATATATAAATAAATTATATATACATACATACGTGGAGAGGCAGAGAAAAAACAGTTTTAATATATTTCATAGAGAGGACTCCAAGAATACAATGATAATTTCTTCCTCCCTCCCTCCTTCTTTTCTTTCCTTTCTTCTATTTTCAATTTGTATATAATAAAATATTTTCAATTCACTTTATAAGTATAGGTACAATGCTTCTCAAAACAAAAAGATCTTCATGTGGAAGGTGGATAGAGCACTGTTTCTCAAAGATTATCACAAAGATTATAGACAGCAACCAAATCACAAGGTGTCAGTTTACCTCAATATACATTATGTTTTTTGTACTATATATGTTAGCTACCACCAATCAGGGAAACCTTGTAATATTTGTCTTTTTGGATTTGCCTTATTTTACTAAGCATCATATCTCTAATTGCATCCATTTTGTTGGGAAAGACAGTATATACAGAGTTTCATACATTATTTTTTCTTTAAAATAAATATTAATCTCACAAAATGTGGTTTTCATGACAATGATCATAAAATGGAAAAAAAAGGATGCAGAAAAAAAATTTCCTCATCACTGGGGATGTTCAAGTCCAGAATGAGCAAAAACTTCCTGGGGGTATTTTTATGCACACTCATGTGTCAAGTAAAGGTTGAATGAATGAATGTCCTTAAATGTTTCTTATGACGGTATAACATAGGCGATATCAAAATTTTCTGGCTTCTGAATTTTTGGTAATCTGCAATTTCATCTAAATTTTGGCTGACCTCCAATTTCTTTCCTATTTTTCTTAAGATTTATTTATTTTTTTATTGGAAAGGCAGATTTACACGATGCTGTATCAATCCCAAAATGGCTGCAGTGGTGTCAATCTGCAGCTAGGAGCCTGAAGTTTCTTCCGGGTCTCTCATGTTGGTGCAGGTGCCAAAGGGTTTGAGCTATCCTTCACTGCTTTCTCAGGCCATAAATAGGAGCTGGATCAGTAGGAGAGCAGCCAAGACACAAATTGGAGCCCATATTGGATGCCGGCACTTGGAGGCAGGTGATTAGCCTTTGCCAGCCCCTAAGTTCTTATTTCTAATGTTGCAGTATCATAGTTGGCTAGAAATGAAGGCTCACTAGAGTAAGTAAAAAAAAAAAAATTGCTTTTCCCAGAGTTTCTGGGTTGTAGTACATTCCTCAAATAAGACTATGTAGTGGTACAATTGCGTGCAAAGCAGTAGTCAGTGATAACACATTTTGGCTAGAATTCCCTGCCTGTCACCACTCACATTCGGCATAGCACCTAGATCATCATCAAGTCTACCTACTGGCTAATAATGTATGCCTTGAGGGAAGTAGGAGCGAGAGAAAGCAAATCTTCCACATACGATTTGCAAAGCAAGACAACATATGAGAACTAACAAACTCCTTCTCGGCTTCATTTTCACATCTACATAGACCTGACTGTCAAAAATTGTCCATCTGCCAATCCTTTTTTGTATCCAACACCCTGTAGCCCTGATATGATACTGTATTTTTTTTTTTTAGAATACTGCTTCCATCAACTGACAGATTTTTTATATACCCATCAGGAATGATGTATCTTTTATTCATCTTCACACTTTAAGTGTCTGTCAGACTGTCAAGTCTTCTGTAAGGATATATCTCCGTAAAGAAAGCTGGTTGCAAAATCCTACCAGGCCTCTGGGAGTCACTATGTAGGGTGGCCTTGAAGTGCTATGCCAGAGTCACTTGTCCCCAAAACCACATGATCTTCATTAGTCCAAGAAGGAAACAGGATCTCATTGCATCAAGGAAGTATTCATTTAGATCTGGGGATGTAGTTTGTGTTACACAAGTGAACAAAATGAGTATCTCTCTGGACTGCTAAAGCACCAGCTGTCAAGTGGATTTGTGTTAAGTTCTTGTAGAGGCAGTACACCAGGCAAGTGTCCTCAAATGCATCTCAATACGAAGTGGCAACTGTAGAGAGGAAACAGGTGTCCCTGTTCTTCCATCCTTTGTCTGCACAAATGGCATTTTGTCACATCCTTTGCAAACAGATTTTCTAAATGTATTGGCATATATACTCATATATGAATTTTCAGAATCATGGGAGAAGTATCCATCATGGGTAGTGTTATCTCAAAATATGAAACTCCCTTGTCCTAGGTTATTCAAGGAACACAATTAAAATCCAGAGGTGGGAAGTGATTGAGTGATTCTTGCAGGGACAAAAAATGGAACTTTTAACTGTATCATAAATCCAACTTCAAGCCACAGAGATATGAATGCTCATATTATTAGCTATACATTTGAATGAGTCAATCATATTTGGCTATTATTACATGTAAGAAAGCAAATCTGAAAACTAGCCATGACTCTCACTGTGGACATAAAGTTTTCCGCCACAAAACCGTGTTTCAGCTAACCATATAGCCGAGCCTTAACTGATGGTATATATGAGGGGTTAACCTGCTGAAAGCCCTCATGGTCTCATCATTATTGGCTCAAGAACCAATGTGACGGGAGGCCCACTTCTGAGGGACATAAGAAGATGGAGCTATGACATGAAGATAAGAAGAAGGGTGATAAATTTAATTCCCTACCTCTGGGTACCACATGGACTTAGTTTTTTCCTGAGTTTATTATTTTATAGCCAATAGCTTCAGTGATGTTTAAAGAGATTGAATTTTGCTGGATCGAGGGCCATAATTTAACACTCTCTTGCATAGGCCTTACCAGTTAATGACTGGTGAGTAGCATGAAATCTCAGTTCTCAATTAGATTTAATTGAATGGCTTCTTTGGCTCCATCAACAGATTAATTAGGAAGGAAATTTAGTTCAAAGCTCTGGGTAGTTAGTTTGACAACCATCTACTCATAAGCTAAAACAAATTTATTTAATGACTCACTGGAAAATCTGTAGGATGCAGGGTCATGACCTAAACCCAATGTATGTTCATAAAAATGAATATAAACTTTACAAAAGTCATCTTTGAAAGTGACTACAAATGATTGTGAGAGACACTAATTTTGTAGCAGCTTGTGAAAGGGGCATTAAGCCCAGACTCAACCGAAGTGCTAGAAAAAAAAAATATCTCATACCAATGGAGGGTAACACACAGTAATTTCTAATGCCACCCTTTATAGACTTTTCTATTAATAATAAATATAAAATATTCTAGTGTAAACATTTAATATTGTAAATATTCTAACATATTCTAAGTATTTTAATATTCAATTAATGTTAAATACCCCATTAAATATTATTTGATATTTGATATCCTATAACCATATTTAACATTTATTTCATATTCTAAAAGCAATATTTAATACTAAATTTCCTTTATGCTTATAATTTCATGTAACAACAAAAAGAACCTAATGAAGTTATACTAATCTTCATGTTACAGAGGAAAATTTGATCATGAAAGATAGCATCTCTTTACCAAGAATTCACAATGGTAAGGGGCAGAATTCAGAAGACAATCTGACACAAAAATCTTACATTCTCAGCTATCTATGCATGACTGGTAGAGATGATCTGGTAAGAGATATGATCTTAAGACAAGCATAAACTTTATAGATGAAGTTATTTGGGTTCTTAAACATTGGCATCTGCATTTTTCCATCCAGGTTTGTCATTCCATTGGCTTTAGAATACCAACGCTTGTATCATTACTCCCCAAGACAAAACCATACAAAGCTGAGTTGGCTAGACAGGAAGAGTAGACAGAAACTGATGACTAACAAGAAATAAGGTGTATTTGTTCGGATTTAACAAAAGTGAATAATTTTCTGTGGAATTTGCGTATCATCTCCATGCCCTACTATTCATAAGTGAAAGATCAATTGTTGCAGTTTTGCAGGTGGTAAAGACTAAGAACACAATAGAATACAAGCACCTTAAACACCAATTCAGTGGCTGTTTACTGGGCAGCTGGGACAGAGCAGGCACTACAGGGTAACTGATGCCTTTTGGTCATGAGAAAGTTTATATAACAAACAGGGTCTTGTTTGGGTCCAATAGACCAAAGGGATGAACAAAAAGAAAAATTCCACTGCAAGAGACGTTGGATAACACTTTTCATAATGGGGTACTGCAGGCACTAGTAGGAGTTTACTCTAGAAGTTTCATGATTTAAAAAGTTCTCCCTCCTCTTAGAAATGAGGAAAAATGATTTGTCAGGGGCTGCCAAGGAATTTTCTGTTTATTCTGTATCTCATATTGATTCATGTGAGTAAACTTGTAGAGCATAACAGCAAATTATGTTTGCTTTCAGAAACATTGCTTTGCGTTCATGGGGGGACTTATAATTTTATGAAATTTATTGATTTTTCCTAAAATAATACGATTTAGTCTTGAACGCCCATATCCAGAGCTGAGAAGCTGAAGGGCTGGCACTTTGAATTATTGAGAAGGTTTTGTTTTTCATTGTAAGGAGGTGATTGAGGCTTTTTTTCCCCCAAAATATCTATACATTCCCCATGCTATCCATTCTTTTACTTAGCTCACAAACAAAAGCTTAGCTTTGTAAGGAACAACATTAATTAAGAAGAAATTTCTAGTCTAGTTATAATAAAAAATATACAGAAGCATAGAGATTCTGAACATGGCCATCTAATAAATGCATTTTTTAAAAATAATCTTACTTTGTTGTTTAGGGTACAAAGAGTCAAGGACTCAGGAAAGTGGGTAATACCAATGCTTCTACACTAACATCATCATTTTTCCCCTGTATCTGGGGTTAGGGGAGAAAAAAAGGGAAAAGCCCCACACAGCCTCCCTCCTATCCCAGGTCCCTGATGCAAGGCACACTCCGAGGGTGCTGCTCAAACAGTTTTGATAGTTCAACAGGTCTGAATTGCTGCCAGTCTCGCTGTTCTAATCGTTATGAAATCTATTCAGAATCCACTGGCTGGCATAATCTCTTCATGGTTGGGGTTCTGAGATCAGCAGTTCAGGTGGAGGGATCTCCAACGAAACTTCATCTGAGATGATCCCAAGCCTGATTCTTCTGTGAATTTGCCAGTTCAGGGGGCTGGCACTGTCCGTCAGCCCCACTCAGCTTACGCACATGCTGGTCGTTTCAATTGCTGGGTCAGTTTTGTTTCCAGCCCTGTCATCCACTTGAACCAAATGGGTGTTGTAGTCCAGCTCGATCCTGCCCACCTCATACTCAGCCCTCACACAAACCAGTGGGAGCTGCAGCCTAGTTGTGGTGACTTTCTATAACCCCCACCAGGCCTGCCCCCTACCCTGGTTCCATGCATGCCAGTATGTACCACAGGCTTGTTCAGTCTCTCTCACATCCCATTTAGCTCTCATACTTGTGAATGGGCATTGAAGCCTAGTTCAGCCCAACCAACCTACTATCCAGCCCACACACATACTGGCAGGTGCCTTTCTGTCTAGCCACCCCTGCCCCTGTCCTGGTTTTCGTGCTCTCCAGTGGGAGTGGTAACCCAAGAGGGAGGTGCCCACTATCTCCCTACTAGGCCAATCGAACTTCCGGATTATGCACTCTCCAGGTGGTTCTGGAGTTTAATTTGACAGATTAAGCTCCCAGTGCCAGTCGCTGCCATCTGATAATGTGGCAAAGCCCAACCAACCCTCACCCACTCTATTTTTTGCTTGCACCAGTCAGAACAGTCAGTCCAATCTGGCCCTTCCCCAATCTGGCTCACCTGAGGCCCACGGGTGTTATAGCCGTGTCTGGTTTGGCCTGCCCCCATTGCAACTCATGCTCTCCAATGGGACTGGTTGTCCAGCAGGGGAGCCCACATTCCCTCTGCCAGCTTTGCCTCCTCCCCCCAGTTCTCACGTGTGCTGTTCAGGCACTGCAACCACATCTGGAACGGCTCACCTCACCTTGGCATTCCTTAATGTGCACTGGTATGTGTCGCGACCAAACCTGGCCTGATCCACACTCTATTCTGGTGCTCAGATTCACAAGCAGGTGATGTGAACAGGTTCATCCTGGTCTGCCCCTGACCTATGCCATATGTACGATGGTGGGTATCTTCCTCTGGCCTGGTCTGGGTTGCTCCCTATCATGGTTCTTGTGCTCACCTGTAGGGGCTGTGTTCCAACAGAGGAGTTTCCCAAGCTCCTCCATCAGAACTTCTCCTAATGCCAGATCTTGCGCATACTGGTGCGTCCATGGGCCAGCCCTCATTGCTGGTCTTCAGTCCATTCCAGTTCTTCGTGTTAGCTGTTTCAGCCCAGTCAAATCTTGTCCATGTGCAACCACTGCTCACACATGGCCCAGTAGGGGCAGAGACCCAGCCTAGTCCATCCTGCATCTACCCAGGTTCTCCAGAGCACCAGATGGTGCTGGAGTCTAGCGAGCTAACCTGTGAGACTTGTATTTCCACAGGGTTGAGCCCACACTTCTCCACAGAGTTTACCCCCGGTCCAAGTTCTCTCACGAGCTGGTTAGTTTCTTGACCTGCCAAGTGTGACCAGTCCACTGTTCCACTGCCCAGTCTCGTATTGGTACCTAGCCTGCCAGACAGGCCCCCATTCATAGCTTTGGTGTGGACTGGTGTGTGGCAGTCAGTGATGTTCTGTGCTAACAGCCCATCTCAGGATTCACATGTGGGCTGGTGAATTAGTCTGGCCCTAATAGATCATATGGACACTCCCCTCCAAACCACCAGGTCTCAGCCCCCACACTTGCCTGAAAGTTTCACGACCTTAAAACTGGGAGTCACCCAGAAATCATCTCTCACCTACACTAACACTGTCTTTATCCATGGGTGTCCCTAGGCAGCCATTACATATCCTAAAATCCCCGGAGCTTGATGCTGGGTGGCCAGCAGGCAGAGCCCGGCACCACTTGGTGCACTGGCCATGCAAAGCCAAGAACTCAGTCACTGCCCTTCGGCAGTGGCTTTGGCCTGAGTCCCCAGCATTAGGTCCGGCCTGGCAGGGGTACCCCCCACAGCTGCCACACTGTCAGGAGCAGCTTTTGCCCCCAACCCCAAGGCCTGAACCTAATAAATGCTTTTTGAGAAAATAAAACATGTATGTTTAGATTTAATAATTTAATGAATTATTGCCTTGGGGGAGGGAGAGAACAGTTAAAAAAAAAAAGAAAATTCAAGTCTTTGTTAATGCTTTGTCAATACTTCTCAAGAAAACACTATTTGACTCATTTTGAAATGTATCTAGCTTCCTCCTCGTGCTTAATTTTCCTCGAATCTCCTCACAGATGCCTTTTGAGCTTCTCACTTGTTTTCCACCTCCATTGCTCCTACTGAAAATGAGCTGGAATTCAAAAGAAGCCAATTACTGGAAATGTATCATGACAGCATAGGGGTTTGTTAGCAATCACTTCTTTCAAGTTTGTTTCCTTGACAAAATGTATTTTCCTACAATGAAAATTTCATAAACCCTCAAGGAGATTGGAAAGGTAGATGCACAAAAGTTGTGTCAGAAATTGTAAATAGTCACACAGAGGCTACAATAATGATCAGAGTTTCCCCGAGAAACAACAGGCTGGATGCACATTTGTACTCTGAGTGTGTTTGGAAGAAGAAATCAAACATGTGTAACGGATTGTGAACCCAGATGGATGCCTGGTAGTACATGATACGACAGTAGAGACGTACTGAGAAGACTTAACTCAAGGACTCACTGAACTAGTACAGAAGAGACCCAGCGCGAAGCTGGATTGAAAATGGACAATTATGTTACTTCTAAAATTCTGAGCTTTACTTCTGATTTCTGACCAATTAGGTAAGGAACTTAGAAGTAGCTTTTCAGTCCTGATATCCTAACAGGAAATACAAAGTTAAACAAACTGAAAAATCAACAACTCATCTTCAATGTGACAGACAAGTGAGGTTATAAGAAAAAGTGCTGCTCCCCAAACTAGAGGCAAACAAGATAAGGAAAAGTAAAAACTTACCAGAGAATACATTTAAGAATGGAAGCTTTCACCTGTAGTGGGGTTGGTAAACTTGGATTCTAATTTTTTAAAAATGCTGGCAGCTAAATATAGAAATATAAGTGTTAAAAACTGCAGGAGACTTGAGTCACAGTGAGCCTCCCACTTCTGAGAGCTTTAGTTCTGGAATCTCTATCATAACTCATTGAATATTGAAGAACATTCCCTGTGATTCCAACAGGAGAAAGAAAAAGTAATCCATTCTGAAGTAAGCTACAGCAATCTTCCTACTATTTTTTTTTTAAACAAGGACTTCTTTCGAGATCAACTATATTCTAACCAAAGCCTAGTATGCAAGAGTTTTAATCAAAGCCTAACCTTTTGGAAGGAAGGACATGTATGAATTCACCTCCCTCTAGTTTCACATGTGAGAGAAAGGAATACTCAGATGCAATCCCCTTTTAAACTTCCATGCAGTGAAAAGCAAATAAAAGCGTCTTCTTTAACAATTCTGTCCCAACTAGATGGAGAACAAAACTGAGAAGCATCAGTTGAATTCTCAATGCAGGGGCACACACCAAGATATGGAGACTCATTCCTAAGAATATAAAATACGTCCTCTCCCCTACACCTTATTACTACAAATGGACTTCTTTCAGTTGCTTTGACTAATACATAACGCCAACGTTTCAGCAGAAAATCTATAAGGCATGCTAAAGGAAAAAACTCAACCAACCAAAGAAATAAACAGAATTAGCAGAGATCAAATAACTATCAGAGCCAGACATAGCAGAAATGCTGGATTATCACAATAGAACTGTTTAAAATTATAATTAATAGGATCAAGGATTTAGTGAAAAACTAGGACACATTTAGTAGTGTATTAAAAATATAAGCAAAGAGATGGAAATTGTAAGAAAGAATTTAAAAGAAAAAAAAACAGGTCAAAAGCAGTGTAACACATACACAAATGTCACACATTTTCACTTAAACGTGCATGCTAAAGCAATTTGTTCTTTTTTAGCAGAGTAATGATTACCAGAGGCTAGGAATGGGGATAGAGAAAGTAGTCAACATGTAAAGAGATCAAGTTGAATGAACACATTCTATTATTTTATAGATCAGTATGCTAATGAAAGCTTGTACAAGCAATCTATATTTAAGGATATCTAGTAGAGATTGTCAATGTTCCAAGGACAAAGCAATGATAAATGTCTGATATATCAATGCCCCTGTTCTGATAGCATGCATCACATTTCATACATGTATTGGAGTTGGAACACTGTACTAATCAATAGGTTATTCTGTCAATTAACAATAAAATGTTGGACCAGCATGACAGTGTTTCATGCTAATCCTCACGTGTGTGGTGCTGGCATCCTATATGGATGCCAGTTCATGTTCCATTAGCTCCACTTCTGGTATCACTCCCTGATTATAGCCTGGGAAAGCAGTGGAGAATTGCTAAAGTCCTTGTGTCCCTGCACCCAAGTCAGAGACCTGAAAGAAGTTCTTGGCTCCTGGCTTCAGTTCAGGTCAGCTCCACTTGTTGCAGATATTTGGGGCGTGAACTAGCAGATGGAAGATCTGTTTCTCTTTCCCTGTAAAATCTGCCTTTCAGTGACATGCCATCCTATACTTAGAGCAGCGCAATCCACAATAGCAAAGACACAGAATCAACCCAGATGCCCATTGAAAGAGAAATGAATGAAAAAAAGTCATTAAGGAATGAAATTCTATCATTTGCAACAAAATGGTTCCAACTGGAGACCACGATGCTCAGTAAAAGAATTCAGGTCCAAAAGGGCAAATAGCATATGTTTGCTCTAACATTAGACAATCCTCATGCAAAACATAAAGTAACTACATATATAGATAAACAAGTATATGTGTATATTTTCAAAAATGAACTGAATAATGGAAACTAACATACAAGGAAGTGAAGATACATTGTAGTAGTCATCTCTACTCCTGAATAAAAGGAGGATTCCTAATGACTTTTTTTTTTTATTACATTGCATTATGTGACACAGTTGTAGGCACTGGGATTCTCCCCACCCCTCCCCCCATGGTGGACTCCTCCACCTTGTTGTGAGACCACAGTTCAAGTTCAGTTGAGACACCTTCATTGCAAGCACATACCCAGCAGAGTCCAGCATCTCATTGTCCAGCTAAGTTCAGCGGCTTCTTGTGGAGACCATCTCTGTCTGATTGACTGTTAAATATACCTTGATTCTACCTATAAAACCATGATACACTTAAGTAGCAGAATGTTAAACTTGTAACTATTGCTAAAGGAGTACAATACTGAGATAACATGGGGGGAAATGGTGGGAGGAGAAAACAGAGAGGGAGGAGGAAGTGGAAGGGAAGGGAGCAATCTCTATTCTCATAAAACTGTATCATGGACAATAATAAGAACAATTTAAAAATCTGCTTTTCGGATAAAAATAAAAAAATATTATTTTCAGAAAACATTGTAGTAGAAATGAAGAATGTTTTGAATGGATTCATTGCTGATGGGATAGTTAGTGAGGGAAGGATATAGTTTAGAGAGAATGACAATAGAATCTTTCCAAAGCAAAAAGAAAACAGAAAAAGGGGCCTGGTGTGGTGGTCTAGCGCCTTAAGTACTCGCCTTGAATGCACCTGGATCCGATATGGGCACCGGTTCTAATCCTGGTGGCCCTGCTTCCCAACCAGCTCCCTGCTTGTGGCCTGGAAAAGCAGTCAGGACAGCCCAAAGCCTTGGGACCCTGAATCCACATGGGAGACCTGGAAGAGGCTCCTGGCTTCGGATTGGCTCAGCTCCAGCTGTTGTGGCTGCTTGGGGAGTGAACCATCAGATGGAAGATCTTCCTCTCTGTCTCTCCTCCTCTCTGTATATCTGACTTTACAATTAAAAATAAAAAAAAATCCTAGAAGAAAATAAAACAGAAAAGGAAAGGAAAATAATTAAAATAAAGACTTAAAAGTGAAATGGAATAGAAAACCCAAGGTCTGTAGGACAATTACAAACTGTATAACATCCATGTGATAGAATACTAGAAAGGAAGAATACAGATAACACACAAAGACAATATTTTAACAATTATGACTGAGAATTTTCCCTAAAGTCACATAGAAAAATCACAGATATTGAAATCTCACAGAATATTAGTCATGATAAATGCAACAAACCAAAATACCTACAATCACAATATATATTCAAATTTCATAAAGGGAAACTCCTCAATAGAAGCAAAATTTTAAAAATTATCTATAGAGAAAAAAAGATAAGAATTACATCAGATTTATCAAACATCATGTAGCAAGAGAGTACAATGAAATACATTGCAATGGCATTTTTTTTGTAGGACTTGCAAAATGTTATGAAAGTATGTAACCAGCGAAAACACTTCCCAATCAGTCAAAACCAGTATATAAAGTTACCAACTAGTAAAAACAGTCTTGAGACAAAGAACAAAACAGGAATCAGTGCACTGTCTGAGTTTAAAATATACCACAAAGCTGCAATGTTTAAAACAGTATGTTATTTAAAAAATAAGCCCAGAAGAAAATAGAGACCTTAGAAGCAAACCCATACATCAACAGCCAACTGATCTTGGAAAAAAAATGTTAAGAACATGTGCTCCAACAAATGGTAATTTTTGAAAATAAATGGTTTTGACAAAACTGGATGTTCAAATGCAGTATGTTGCAATGAGGCCCTTATCTCTATTTTTCATATATAAAAATCAATTTAACGTGGAATAAAGACAATAGATATGCACATCTATAAAGCTATTAAATGAAAACAGAAGAAAAATACTTTAGGACATTGGAATGAGAAACAGGAAACAAAAGCCAAAAGATGGCAAGTAGGATTTTTTTTTTATCAAACTAGAGAGAACTTTTACAACAAAAGAAATGAGTGAGTGAAGACACAGAATCGGAGGAAACATTGTAAGCTATTCATCTGACAAGGAGATTAATCATCAGGATAGATAAGGAACCATGAATATTTGTATCCTTCTGTAAGGTTTGGAAGTTCTCTGTTATGGCTTCTTTGGATAGTAGTTCTAGCCCTTTGTCAATGTTAAATCCCTCTTGAATTGCAGTAAGCCCCAGGACTGCCTGTTTAATGCCATCACAAAGTTCCCGTTACTTTTCTTCATTATCATTCATTACTTATTCCTTTTTTCCCCTTCTCCAACCGTAAGTTTTTAAATGGATTATCCTTCAGTATGCTGATTCCTTCTTCTGCTTGATCTATTCTAATACTGATTTTTTGTGTGTTTGAAATTTTACTTAGCACATTTCATAACACAGTGATTTCTCTTTGGTATTTTTAATTTGTCTTACTCATTAAGTTTCTCTCGGGGAGTTCAGAATTGCATTTCCATGCTGTCTTCAAGCTCACTGAGATTCTTTAAAACGGTTATTATTACATTTTCTGATTGTGTGTGTGTGTGCGTGTGTACATATATATATAATTTGCTGTGTGGTTTGTTTCTCATGTTTTCTCTGCTAAGTGATTTATGATTTCCTGGAAATTTTTTTTTAAAGATTTATTTATTTATTGGAAAGTCAGATATACAGAGAGGAGGAGAGACAGAGAGGAAGAGCTTCCGTCCGATGATTCACTCCCCAAGCTACCGCAACGGCCAATGTTATGCGGATCTGAAGCCAGGGGCCAGGTATCCCACATGGGTGCAGGTTCCCAAGGCTTTGGGCTGTCCTGGACTGCTTTCCCAGGCCACAAGCAGGGAGCTGGATGGGAAGTGGAGCAGCCGAGATTAGAACCGGTACCCATATGGGATCCTGGTGCTTTTAAGGCGAGTACGTTAGCCGCTAGGCCACACCGCTGGCCCCGATGTCCTGGAAATTTTTTATTTCTGCGATAGACCATTATATTCTCAATAATATATTATATATATTTATTGCTGTCTTCATAATCTGTTTTTGCCTTAATCTGCTTCTGCCTGCCCCAGAAATTTTGAGTAGTTCCCTGTCACTTCCGCTAGTACAGCACTAGATGGCAGCACACATTACATTTTGTGGCGAGAACTTAACCAGTGTATTGTCACTGTTTCAGCACTAGATGGCACCCCACACCCCACTTTTTCCCAATTCTGCAGTTGGTATGTTGTACATTATGGATTGGGAAATAGTAAAATGGGTATTCTGGGCCAATAATCCTCCCCCTTGGAGGCTTGGATAAGCTCAGAGACCCCATTCACAGTTACGGTCCATGTTCAGGCACGGTAGAATTGTGCCTAACCCTGAATCTCACCAAAGAGTAGCTTGTCCCAGATTTCTGTGCATCATTTCTGTTCTTTTTCTTCCCTCAAGTGAACAATTATTCTCTCCATGTTTTGTCGTCTGGGGGTAGAGAAAGGTAGGCAGTCATGTGGCCATCAATTTTGTAATTCTATGTTGCACTTGAAACCATAGCTCTCTGAGATTAGCTTAGTCTAAGAGCAGAATCAAGACCTCCAATGCTATGGACTGCCTGTTGTCATGTACTCATGGCCTGATACTGATGCACCTGGCCACAAGTTGTTGCTCATCAAAATGGAAGCCCATCTAACTGACGCCACACTACTACTCCACCTGGTACCAGGATGGACCAAGAGGCTTCACATACGTTGACCGGAAGCAGAGGCTGTTTTGATCCACTCTATGTCAGTTTTCACTGTCCTGGCACTGAGTTCTAAAGCAAAGTCCTGTGCTTTACTCTCCCTACTGCTGATGATGGAGCCTTGCTTTGTGCTCTGCTGCCCAAAGCTTGGTGAGGGGTAATGGAGGAAATCCCTGGATGATGTGGGTCCAGAGGTTTGATCCACTAGCATTGGCTTGGGGGAAGGAGTTGTAGGACTTTTTCTGGTGCTGGATTTCAAGTCTAATGTTTGAAATTAGCCATTTAGCCTCCCAAGTCGGGGGCATCTTTCTCCATTTGCATTGTTTGATGATGAGGGAGGAGTGGTGTTAGCAACTCTTTCCTTCTGGATTTCTTCAATGTGTCTTTCTTTATTATGCCTGTATTATACAAGAACTGGGTTCTTTCGTCTGTCACTGAATTCCCTTTAGCTCTGTAGGAGGTATTTTGGTATATGAATACCAGCTCAGTTTGATGTTTCTGAGATGAGATCATCGGCAGAGAGAGTCTTTTTTCAGCTGCTACCTTGTTGTGCCTCATTCGGAAAAACTTCAAAATTACCAGCTTTGTTTTTTACCTGCATGTCTTGAAAATAAAGAATAACAAGGCAATTGAAAGCCTCTTTCCTAGGTCAGCATGATTTCATTAGTGCTTTTAACCTGTTTTCACATTGGGGCCTTTTTATTAAATTGCTACCAAGCCTGTTTCATATTGGTTGCACCATAGTAGATCTGTGCACATGGAAAATCCAGGTTTGGGGCACTGAGCCAAAAAGGTCATTAATTGGAACACCAGATGTATCAGTTGCCAAAAGATTTATTTTCAACCTCCTCGCACAATGATAATCAACCTTTATGTTTTCAATGAGTGTTTTGCTATGCCTGTAAACTTTTCTATAACTCAAAGTCCAGGAGATAAATCAGAATATATTTAGATAGACTAAAAGAGAATATCTGAATGGGAATAACTGTGAAAACCGAAGTTTTCTGAAGATATTAACAAAGGCTGCACTTAGTACCTTGCATATGGCACATTTACTGAAGCTTTTTATCAATAACCGTCCCAACCCCCCAGCATGTTCTAGGTTTATTATAAGTATATTTCTGCTAATTTATATTCTTTCTTTTATAGTAAATCAAGAAATACCATGACCCAACTGTAAAGAAATTGCCTTTTGGATTTACATGGACAATTCCCGTTAATCCAAGAAGGGAGGTTGAAAAATCATCTTAGACATTCAACACCTAAACAAAGAACGAGTGTCCGCAATGAGGACTACATGTCTGCATCTGAAAAATAAAGCTAGAAGGAGAAAGAAAGCATTGAAAGCCTAAGCCAAGTAAGTCAAGGGCAATTTCTCCATTTCAGAATATTTCATAAGAGGATAAACCCAGTCCTAGTACCTCGCTAGGATATCAATTAAGACATGTGCTAGATGAATGAAACAGGGATCTGATGTCTGGGAAGAGAAGTCATAGATTTTCTCAATTTTGCTTTCATTCATTCAAAGTGAGATCACGTTTTAAAGTGCAGAGAAGTCCTTGGGATATTCCTGTGGAGCCTATAAAACTGCACATCACAGTTTCAGCCTCCGGGAATAGATCACCAAGGCACTATAGGAAGTTGGTGTTGACCAACAGATTCCAAAAATATTCCCTTCCTTTCCTGTCAGACTGACTTCTAATTAGGGCTCCTAGTATAAGCCTTGGGCTATTTAGAAAGCTGCTTTGCTCTCATACATCTACGATAAGATTGACACCAATTGATCAACTTCTGTTTTATGTATAGTCTGAGCTACTCCTCCACTTATAAGAGCTAGCATCCTATATAGGTACCGGTTTGTGTCCTGGCTGCTTCATTTCCCATCCAGCTCCCTGCTTATGACTTGGCAAGGCAGCAGAGGACAGTCCAAGTCCTTGGGCCCCTGCACTCACATGGGAGACCCCGAGGAGGTGCTTAGTTCTTGACTTCGAATTGTCTCAGTGCAGGCCATTGTGGTCACTTGGGGAAAGAACCAATGACTAGAAAATTGCTGTCTCTCCTTCTCTCTGTAAATTTGCCATTTAATATAAATACATACATACATACATAAAAATATGCTCCATGCAAAAACCAGATAAACATTTTCCCCCAAAGACAAGGAAATAAAATAACAGAAAAGCATGCTTGTTAGATAATCATACTTTCAATCGAAATCTAGCCCTATCCAGCAATGTGAGGCAAAATAGTCACAAAATGACACAGAATGAAAGAATCAAAAACAAAGGAAATGAATAGCTTAAAACTTTTCAGGCAAGCAAGGTATTATTATCTCAATTATGCACATTGAGAGCCTAAGCCTCAGGAAAAAGAACTACCATTACAGCTGCGGAAGCAGGCATGGAAGCCAGGTCCAGCTAAATCCTAATCCAGTGTTTTTGTTTTTGTTGTTGTTGTTTTATTTTTAAAGATTTATTTATATTGAAGAGGCAGGTTTATGGAAAGAAGGAGAAACAAAGAGAGGAAGATCTTTGATCCACTGGTTCACTCCCCAAATGGCCGCAACAGCTGGAGCTGAGCCCATCCAAAGCCAGGAGCCAGGAGCCAGGAGCCTCTTGGGTCTCCCACGTACTTTCAGGGTCCCGAGGCTTTGGGCCATCTTCCTTTGCTTTCCCAGGGCATAAACATAGAAGTAGTGCAGCTGGGATCCTGGCACTTGCAATGGGAGGATTAGCCAGCTGAGCCACTGCACCACACCACACAATCCTTTTAAAATACTTACTTTTATTGGAAGGGCATATTTACAGAGAATGAAAGACAACGATACAAACCAACGTTCTTTAAAATATGTATTGCTTTGCCCTATGCTGGAGAAAAATGAATATTAAGTTAATCTTTAGGATTTTTTTTTAAAGCAACGTATCCTAAGGCTGTTTGAGGAGTTAGATTTGGACTGACTTGTTGAAAAGTCATTTGGAAGGAACAACTTTGATCCCAGAGGTCTTCCTTCTCATTCCCTGCAAATTTCTTTTTTGTTATTGAAAAAAAAATATGTTGCTGGTGGGCAAGGATGATTGGAGCAGAAGTGGAAGATAGGACAAGAGCAGGATGCCACAATTGCTGAGTTGGATTACTGCAGATACATTCAGGATTAGGGTTGCTATCCATGATCCCTGACACTTCTCGGAGTGCAAATAATGTGTGCACTCCAGGTTGTGGGATAGGAAACGCCTTTCATTTAACACACAAATCCAACTGGTCATCAAGGGCCACCTGTAGTACTAAGAGATTGTAGCTAATGAGAGGTAATGCTGTGATGTATATGCTATATATGCCATGGGCACAGAAGTGGGGAGAGACAGAACCCATGCCAAGCATTTAGCAACTCTTGAATGAGCATGAGCCCGGATGGAGAGGTTATGGGCAGTTTTTTTTTTAATAGTCAACCCACCAAAACTCTTGAAAATCAATCTTTTCAGAAGACATTTCTAAGCCATCCTTAAAATGGTATCTTTAGGTGAAGGTCTTATCGCAATAAGTTTGTGCCTTTTTTACCAACTGAATTCTTCATTGCGTGCTTTCTTGTTCTCTTGCTTTGACCCAATTTTTCATTTATTAGTTCAGGGGAGCCTTGTTTACCTACATAGTTCTCCTCTGAAGCTCCATACAAATTCCCATCCTTTCTTCGACTATTACACTCATAAGAAAATGCTTTCAAGGGTGTAAGGTTGCTGCTTTGAATCCAATATGTCATTTAAGCTTTGATAATTTGCTTTTGCTAGTCAAAATGTCTTTCATTATTCTGATAATTCTATGATAAGTTACCATTATTTTTCTCATATTCTTTTCTAGATATGTGGAGGTAAAGGCTATCCTCCAGCCAACTTTGTGCTAGATACTCTTGTGCTGGAGTTCCCTTGGAGGTTCATTAACTTGATCTTTTCTTGGTGGAGAGTTGACTTCCAATTCCTAGTTAAGTGACCTTGGGAAAATGATTTCGTGTCTCCAAAGCTCAGATTTTTCATATGTAAAAGGGAAATAACAACTATATCTCTTTTACAGGGTCACTGAGAGGATCAGATAAGAGACTACAGAGGAATTATCTAGATTAATGGCCTATCTTGCAGTAGCTGCTCTATACACATTAAATTTTCCTATTACATTTCTTAGGAGTGGCATTTTATACTTTATTTGACAGCAAAACATGTAAATACCTATTTGTCTCATGTTCAATAATTTGAGAGAAAATACTTATGGGAATACTTTATATAAAACAGATCTTATAATAAGGCTATGATTAGCAAAACTTTTTAAATTATTTTTTATGATTTATTGATTTGAAAGACAGATTTGCAAAGACACACACACACACACACACACACACACACACACACACACTTGCACAAGGAGAGAGTGAGACAGGGACAGAGAGGCAGAGTGGGAACTTGCTTCTGCTGGACCAGTCTCCAAATGGCCACGATAAATGAGACTGGGTCAAGTTAAATCAAGGAACCAGAAACTATCTGGAACTCTCACATGGGTAGTAGGGAGCCAGACACACTGGACCTATTAGGAAGGAGCTGTACCAGAAACAAAGCAGATGGGACTTAAACCGGTTCTCATATGGGATGCCAGAGTTAGTATCATAGACAATTTAACCTACTGTGCCACAATGCTAGCCCCTTTATTATTATGTTTACATTTTATCATTGCTTTATTTGAAAAGCAGAAAGACAGTGTGAAAGAAGAGAGGACAACAAAATAGGCAGAGAGAGAGGGAGAGGGAGGGTGACCCATACACACACACAAATACACACAAAGAGAGAGATTTTGTGCTGGCTAGCCCACTCCCCAAAGATCTGCCAAAATCAGAACTAATCAAGTCAAACAAAGCCAGGAGCCTGGAAACCATTCTGGATCTATTCTTGGGCAGCAGGAATCCAGTACTTGAGCCATTATCTATTGCCTCCCAGGAAATATATTATCAAGAACATGGAACAGAAACTGATCTCAGACTTGAACCAGACACTCCAATGTCAGATGTGAGTCCGAGTGGTGTCTGGATCAAATGCTCACCCTACAAAATTGTTAAAATATTACCAATTTAATGCTGACGTTAATTCAGATGTATTTAGTTTTTATTGAATTTAAACTATCTGTTTTGTTTTTAGAAGTTCAATTTTTATTAATATTTTTAGTTTGAATTTTTAAATTATGTGAGGTACAATTTTGTATAGGCTGCGATTCCCCCCAAGCTCCCACCCCTGACAGATTTTCCCCATTTTACTACAATAATGTAGTCCTTCATAAGGAATCACAATTCTATTAGTCTCTTATTTAAGTGTTCCCCAAGATTGTTGATACAGATAATGTCAGGCAGTCCAGCATCCCATTGTCTACACATGTCCAACAGTTTCATTGGGAATCCATCTTTCGTCTGGATGCAGAGTACTCCATCACTATACATTACCATAAGTGAGAAGCCATGAAACTATCTTTTAACTTATAAATTCTATGAACTAACTGATTCACATGTGTGTTTCTCTAAATTAAATTATTTCCATCATTAATTACCAAGATATCCAACACTTACTGCCAGCAATTGAATTGAAGTACTATTGTGGATACCAGCTTAAGTAGAAGACCAACTCTTTGAATTCAGGATTTATTCAAAGAAGACTCTCACATAAAATCATTAATAAAGAATTAAAGGATTGGGACCAGTGGTATAACATTGCAGGTTAAGCCTTACGCTGTAGTGCTGGCATCCGAGAGGGGAGCCACTTTGAATCTGGCTATTCTGCTTCCGATCCAACTCCCTGCTATTGTACCTAGGAAAGCGATGGAAGATGGCCAAACTCCTGATGCCTCTGTACCCACGTGGGAAATCTGCCAGAAGCTCCAGGTTCCTGGCTTTGGACAGGCCCAGCTGTGGCTACTGCAATCACTTTGGCAGTGAACTAGTTGAAGGAAATACATACATACATATATATGCATACATATACATACATATGTAGCTCCATCTCTCTCTGTAAATTTGCCTCTCAAATAAAAACAGAAATTCTTGAAAAAAAATTAAAGTATCTATTTAAACCAAATTCCAGACTGAGCAACAGCACCGGCCATAAACAGAAGTTACAGCATGTGTTCCAGAAGCAGTGTGCTTGCCTTGTTCATGTCAGTCTTCTCTGAGGGTGCTGATGGTAGCAAAGCTGCTAACTTCGTGTGCTTTCTTCCAGAGGTCAAAGTCCAGTTACTCCAGGGTAGATGGACACTGAGTTAGCTTAATCCAAGAGGTGTTCCAGTTACAACAGTTAACTGTTGGGCCTGATGCAGTAGTCTAGTGGCTAAAGTCTTCACCTTGCACATGCTGGAATCCCATATGGGCACGAGTTCTAATCCTGCGACCCTGCTTTCTATCCAGTTCCATGCTTGTGGCCTGGGAAAGCAGTAGAGGATGGCCCAAAGCCTTGGAACCCTGCACCCGCATGGGAAATGCAGAAGAGGCCCCTAGCTCCTGGCTTCAGATTGGCGCAGTTCCAGCCATCACGGCCACCTGGGAAGTGAATCAGCTGACAGAAGATCTTCCTCTCTGTCTCTTTTCCTCAACGTATATCTGACTTTCCATTAAAAAAAAGAAAGCTAACTGTATCAGTTACACTGTTCTTAAATTTTCAAGCAATCAAATAACCAGAATGCATTTTTATAATCGTTTATGATTCAGAGGGCACTTGAGCTAAAACATGCACTAGAAACATTAACATGCATACTAATGATCAATTTATAGGGTTTTTAATTTAAACTCTCCAGCATAAATTCTGGGTAATTAATTGCTTATATGTGTAGAAAACCTCCGATGTGGTCTTTTTCCACATGCTGTTCCATTATAAAGTAGATACAAGAGCTATTAATAATGCTTCTGAGAAAGTTAGTCCTATTCAACAAACTTCAGTGAGCTGTAACTAGGTGCCAATTATTGTGCTGATATAAAAACACATACACTAAGATTCTTGTTCATACCAGATCACAGAGATTACTAAAATGTGATAATACTATTAGGCACATATTAGTTGTAATAAAAATGCAATGGAAATTTCAAAAAGGCAGCTTTAATTCTACCTGGGTTAAAAGAAAGTGAAAGACTCAAAAAAGTACTGGGATACTAGTTGGACCCAATGAGTAAATAGAGTTTTTGCCCTGTAGAGAGTAGGGACAGAGCAGGAAAAGAAAAGAAGGGACGATTTGGACATAACATGACCTATTCTGCAGCTAATGACCAATTTTGCAATCCTTGTATGGTTGGGTTACAATATACAATCCAGAGAATACAAACTAATGCAAGAAAATCTAGTTCTATGTTTCGGATATAGTCCGAATGTGTCTCTCAAAGCTTAACATATTGTAAGCTTGGTTCCTGTTGCAGAAATGTGGGAGTTGGTGAAACCCTTAAAAAAGACAAGGTCTGGTGGGAAATAATTGGGTCTTGAGAGATGCTGAACTTGGAAGGAAGGAGTTAATGCTGGTTTCACAGAGTTTGGGGAAGATTATTTTTTTCTTTTTTTAAAATTTCATTTTATTTATTTATTTTTTTTATTACATTGCATTATGTGACAACCCTCCCCCATGGTGGATTCCTCCACCTTGCAACATTACCACAGTTCAAGTTCAGTGGAGGTTCTTTCATCGCAAGCATATACCAAGCATAGAATCCAGCATCTTATTGTCCAGATAAGTTTTTTAAAAAGAGATCAAACCAGTCCCTTCCAACTTCTTAGCTGCCTGTCCTGCTCCATCTTGCACTCCTGCATGCTGCCTATGCAGGCCAAAGGACCTTCCCAGAGGCTGAATACATGGTGAATTTCTGCCTCCAAAATCATTACCTAAGTAAGTCCCTTTTAACATACATTATTCAGCCACAGGTATTTTGTTGTAGTACTGGAAAATGAAGGAATAAAGTAGTGTTGAGTTAAGTTGAGGACTTTGGATGTCATGCTGAAGAGTTCATAATAATTATTATCCTAGCTGTTAGCATTTCCTGTGTACCAGAACATGTGCTACAAGCTTCACATATGCACTTTCATTTCCTTTGCACCAAGATGAGATCAGCATTGTTTTCAACCAATTCAAAGTTTGGCTAAGAACATGAATAGTAGAATTAGGATATAAGCCAGGTCTGTTTGATGTCCTGCTCTATGCTGTACTGGGTCTCTCCTTCTTCTTTCAAACTAAATTGCTTCTTGACATCACAAAATAAGTTAGAAGGAGCCACTGGCGACTTCTTTTTTAATTTCCAAGTTAAAACAACAAGAGTATGTGGAAGAACATTAAGAACACGCTGTTCTCCAAAATCTAACATGCCCAGGCTTGACTGGAGCTAAATGTACCTGTTTTTGATACATCAACATGCCACTGACATGTATTTTGCTGGTAAATCCCCTGAGAATCCCCTAGTCAATGGTTGAATTGTATGAAATTTTCTGAACAGAGCTTAGGCATCAGCGATAGATAACAGAGTTAAATGTTTTCTAAAATTTTCTAGGAATTTTTAGGAGATTTATTAAGAACTTTAAGCTGTGTGTGTGTGTGTGTGTGTGTGTGTGTGTGTGTGTGTGTGTGTGTGTGCACGCACACATGGCCATCTATCCACTCTCCTAATGATAAGAGACAAGAAATTCCAAAACAAAAATTTTCCCATTTCTGGATGTGAATGTAAATTTTCTGCTTTGGAGTCCTACCCTGTAATCTAGGGAAGCTGACATTTTTCCATTCTGTAATAAGGTGAGGACATTGGTTTGATCCTTTTGCAAGAAGTTGTTTGTTCATTCATTTATTTGTTTCATGGCATATGGTAGCTCAGGATGCATCTTCCCTGAGTGCCAAGAACTTACCATCTTCTGCAGCCTTTATGAAAACAAAAGGGTCCAAAGCTATAAAACTGGCTGCTCTATTGTTACAGGAGTTTTGGCCACTTAGCGTTTCTTTGGGGAAATGTCCATCACATGATTAGATGATTGATTTATATACGTGCATAATTCATACCATTCCAAATAGCTTCTAGGTTTTGCTTCGTATTTGATCAGGTAAGCAAGTTAATTATAATTTGCCCTCAAAAGGAGGAAAATCAAACAGAAGAAATGGTATGCTTTAAAAGGAAACCAGGATGAAGTGGAAACAAAGTCAGAACCCCATCTCCTATTACATCACATTGGTTAGAGAAGGCACAAACAATGTTATCCCCATTTACCTTAATACTCCCTAATGCATTCAGTTTTTCCCTTCATCGTTTAAGGGCCTCTGAAGACTGAGAGCCACCTAGAGATACATGGACATTTCGAGAGCCCATGAGAGCTACTCAGAGGACTGATTGGATGCACAATCTCAGCTACCAGGCTCAGCTTTTATTTGCTACTTTCCACACATCAGGAAGAGTGCTTTAAAGAGTACCTTCTGCAAAGGCAGAATTCTTCACAGGGATCATCTCATTTAGAACCCTATGAAGTAGGTCCTATTTTAAATCTTTACTCTTTATACTCATAACTGCTTACAATTGCTGCTATCCCAATATTGCAATTTTAGAGACTAATATATAAAGTTCACTGACAGAATCTATATTGAGGAGTTGACTTATCACTTGTGTTTCCCTCCTGAACACCTCTTTTCTGGTGTCTAATTTTTAAAAGCTTTTTAAGATATAAATCACTTCAAAGATTCAATCACTTAAAGCGTACAATTTAGCAATGCTTAGTATATTCAGTATAAGAATCATGATGAATAACTTGAGAATATTTTTAGTATCCCTTAATGATTCTGCTGCTGTGAATTTTGTTTTGTTTTAGTTTAGTGGCCAGTTAGCTTGGGTCTGACTCTAAATTTTTCCTCTCCATCTTTCCTCTCCAAAGATGCAGAGTAAGATTACAGATTCAAATGCTACACAGAACAAGATGATAACACCACAGAGCATCAATTTGGGAGGAAGGCATGGTAAATGATAAAGAGCATGCATTTTAAAAAGGAGGAAGCTTCAAATGAATCATGTTATAATGTGAACATAGTTTTATTTTTTAAAAATAAGCCACAAATACAAATTTTTATATGAACTTCCCAATTCATAGTTTACAGTAGCTGATTTGGGAAGAAAAAAGAAATCTATGTGGGATTAAAACAAAGAAAGCCTTTGGGCTAGATTAAAATTTTGGACCCTTTAGTTTGTGATCCCCACTTTCATATAACAAGAAAACTCCCATAGTTTTCTTGACACCTGGCTTTCTTACAATTTGTATATCTACCCCAACTAGAATTTGACTTTTCTGGCTGTGCGGTGTTGATTTAAGTATGGTTTTAGAATATACAGATATAGAATTGATAATATCTAGAGGGACCAGAAAATTAGTGTTTCACTCCTAGTGGGTCATCTTCAAGGTGTACTTTCAGAGACAAGACCAGAATTGTCTATTCCTCATGGCTTTTAAGAGAGATGTATCCTATTGGGCACCCAAATTTGAGACCCTGACTAAAGACAACCCTCAGACCTTGACTGTATCCTTAACATCTAGATAATCTAATTTGCCACAGGATATCCTGCACTGTTCTCTGTCATCTTCTAGGATCACACAGTCCACCAAGTGTTATCATCTGCTTTTCATCACCATGACTAATTCTGAGGGTTGAATTTACCTTATTGGCTTTGTTAAGGACTAAAACTCCTGTCCATCAAATATCTGCGACAGTGAGTGGCCCTTGGGAAGAGTTCATTAAAAAAAAATAAGTATTTGCTATCATTCTACTGGAGTCTGAAGGAAAACAGAGACTTCTGGTGACAGAAAATAACCAAAGCAGCACTTGGCCAGACTGCCTTGCCAATTATATAAAGGTGATGTGTCCAAGATACTGGAGTCTGTAGAAATAACTAAATAGGCATAGCCTTCCTCAACCTAGGCTTTGCTTTTTTTTGTTAACACATGTGAAAATGCACAGCTCCAATTAGAATACTAGCCAATTATATAGATGTTTGAGTTGCTAAGTACAGAATATAGAAGAAATAGTAGCCTGGCACTGAATTCTGCCCATTCACGACATACTCCTGGCAAGTTGCATAAAAACGCTATTTCTGCAGGAGGATAGTTCATAGGCATCAGTTTCAAAGTAGTAAAAACAGCCACTTTTAACAACCTGTTTAGCCACTGCATGAATGAGTTGAAATGAAATGCAAATATATTACGGGTCAAAATGTCCCTGAAATAGCTAATGTTGAAGGTATAATTTCTGGTCTTCTCCTGGCAAAATAGACTATCACAGAATAAGTAATTTAAAAAAAGAATTTTTTTTTCTTGTAATTCTGGAGGCTGCAAACTCCCTAACAGAAGGGTTTTGTGCAGTGAGAGCTTTTTTTCTTCATCAGAATGTGGTGGCGGCCATCACAGGATGAGCAAGCATGTGAGCGAGAAAGGCTGGCAGCAGGATTGCTCACTTAGACAGTGAGCCACTCCTGTGATAATTAATTCAGTTCCAAGAAGCAACCCCAATCCATTCATGTGGACAGAGCATTCAGGACCTAGGTCCCACCACCCAGTACTGTCACAGTGGTAATTATATTTCAGTGTAAGTTTTGGAGGAGACATTCCAGGGCAGGATCTTTGAGGATAAAATCAAATTACGATGAGAGCAGAATGAAACAGGGTAGACCATTAACCTAGAATGATAGGCATCTTACATAAAAACAAAGAAGCGAGACAACTATGTGAAGACATTGGTGCACAGAGGAAGACATTTTTGTAACGGGAGAAATGGGAATTGGTATTACATAGCTGCAAGCCAAGGGACAACAAGGATTGCTGTTAACAACGAGATGAAAGGAGAGAAAGCCTGACCTTGCCAATAACTTGATTTTGAATTTCTAACCTCCAGGCCTATAAGACAATAAATGTATGTCATTTTAAGTACATAGTTTGCTGGGGTTTTTTTTTTATTATTAATAGTATAGTCTTAGGAAATTAACACAGGAAGCATATAGAAGGTGCATGCCCTCGGATGTCAGATAAATCTGCATTCAAATCCAAGCTCTGATATTTTCTGTGACCTTGGAAAGATTAACATCTATGAGCCTCCACAATCCCATTAATAAAATACTAGGGTACTTCAAAAAGTTTGTGAAAAATGGAATTAAAAGATAAAGTAATCTCAGTGCCAAAAATCTGAGATCCATGCATAGTTTTTCTCCACAATGTTAATCTTTCATGAATTTTTGAAGTACCCTCCTGAAATGGTTTCCCATAATAGTATAAGCATTAAATGAAATTTAAGATTAAACTTGACTATCACATAAAAGTGATTTTCACATCATCATAAACGTGCATTTCTGCAAGGAAATTTTGTTTGAAATATACAAAAGCTTCCTAACCCAGGTAATACAGTACTCTGTAAAGTATATAAACAATATCCTGACACTGCCACCATAGCTGGCCCAGCTTGGAGAAGGGAATGAGTCCTTGGGTCCAGCTAGCAGAGGGCCTGGGCCAGAGTGCTTCTGTCTTCTCGGAGTCCCAGGGGCTGATCATCTGAGCCTTCAGGAAGCCCTGCCCTTATTAAAAATGCTCTTGACCCCACTAATAGCCTTTGGCATCACAAAGAGGTCCATGTTTTCATATTCTATTGGTTTTGGATAATTCAAGATCTCCAATCTATGAACAGGGTCCGAGGGTATGTGTGTGACCTCACCTTGGCATATATATTGCATTTTGGGCCACTTCCTTTGCAGACTCCTAAGCAAAGGAGAGGAACATATCCAGGTACACACAGAAGATAAATCCTGCCTACTTCAGTGAACCAATCAAAGACCTCAAATACTTTTTCAAAAGGCAAAATGATAAGTATAGCCTTTGCATTCACCGTATCAACACTGTTTCACTTTAAGACAAATATGTTTTATCTACCATTCCTCTTGATCCTATTTTGAAAGCAGTTTTGGCAAGAAAATTCCTTAGTGAATTCTTCTCACATAGCTTAAAAGATCTCAGATTATCCAGACGAAACTCATTTTTGAAAACATGCTTATATCTTCAGGTAGTTTGGCCTACATCTATAGCCAGTACTCAGGTCTGCAGACTCTCTGTCTAAAGCAGTCAAGGGGACCTGGAGCAGCGGCTCAATGGCTAAATCCTCAACATGCAAGCACTGAGATCCAATATGGGTGCCAGTTTGTATCCTGGCCACTACACTTCCCAAACAGCTCCCTGCTTATGATCAGGGAAAGCAGTAAGTGAAGGCCCAAAGCCTTGGGACCCTGCAACCTTGTGGGAGACCCAGAAGAATTCCCTGGCTCCTGGCTTTGGGTTGGCTCTGCCTCAGCCATTGTGACCACTTGGTTGTCTGAACCAGCAGGTGGAAGATCTTTCTCTATGTCTCGCCTTCCCTTTGCAAATCTGCCTTTTGAAATGAATGAATGAATGAATGAATGAATAAATAAATAAATAAATCTTTGAAAAACAAATAAAGCAGTCATGGACAACTGACAGGCCTTGTAATACATGCTTATAGAATAAGAAGGCACAGGTGCACTGATTAACGGAATTTTTGACCTCTACTCTAATGGTAGTATGTTCACTGAAAAGGAAATTAGAAGTCTTTATATACAGGATGGACGTTTTTTCCAATTTTCAGAGGGGCACTCTATGAAAACCCAATATTTGGGAATTAATAAAACATACTCTTCCCTTCTTAAAGAGAAATCACTTGCAATTTGTTTCTGATTTCACTCATACTGACTAGCTTCAGATCTGAGCTAAAAGCCACACCTCCCCTGTTCTATACAATCCTATCTGTGTACCTGTCACACATAACACTCTTTCTACAGTATGTACTTCCCCCTCACCTAGAATCGGGGATGGGGAGCTGATATTAGGTAACCATTCTCCTTTTCAGGCTCAAAAGAAATCTGGCAGTGTCCGACCCTATGCCTCTGTGACTAAATCCTTGCCTTGCAAGCACTGAGTTCCAATATGGGTGCGAGTTTGTGCCCTGGTTGCTGCACTTCCCATCCAGCTCCCTGCTTATGACCTGGCAAAGGAGTAGAGGATGGCCCAAAGCCTGTACTGTACCTGTTCTGTACCTGGCTGGGAGACTCAGAAGAAGCTACTGCCTTCTGGATTTGGATCAGCTCAGTTCTGGCCATTGTAACTACTTGGGGAGTGAACCAGCACATGGGAGATCTTTCTCTATGTCTCGCTTTCTATTTGTAAATCTGCTGTTCCATGTATACTAACTGTGTAATAGAGATTATCATATGCAGATATGAAGATACAATACAGCATGCATGTCTACTTCCAAATCAAAGATGGATTCCCAATGAAACTCTTAAATTTATCTTGACAATAGGATGCTGGAGTGTCTGTCATTGTCTGTACCCACAATGTCAGGATACACTTGAATAGCAGAATGATGGACTTACGGCTGCTTATGAAGGATTATACTATTGCAATCATATGGGCAAAATCATTGGGGGGGGAGGCAATTAGGGGATGGATTAAATAAAATCCCACAACCTATGAAATTACATCATAAAATTAAAAATAACATAAACAATAAAAAAATAAAATCTGCTATTCCAATAAAAACAAATATATTTTCCAAAAAGAAAAGAGAATCATAATTCTGGCAGTGTGGTAGGGGTGTTCTCTGTCTTCCTGTGGACACAGGATGGAAGGTTTCTACTGTCTGTAGATTATTAAATGAAATCAGAATATGTTGGAATACCAGGCTGGTCAGACTGCTTCTTCTGTTGATTCAACATATGTCTCAACAAGTCTGAATCAAAGCCTAACCCGACAAGCTACCATGGCTCAGCTCTGTAAGACTTGTGTGGCTCCCCGTTCATCGTCTGGCAAAAGCAGCAGATAACCTTGGGTGGGAGACCAGGGCAAAGTTCTTAGTACCTGAATTCAGTCTAGCCCTTCCCTGGCTGTTGAGGCTACCTATGGAGTGAACCAGGAGATGAAACTTCTCTCTGTATTCCTCTGGTTTTATAACTCTGACCTTTAAGTAAGTAAGTAAGTAAATAAATAAATAAATAAATCCTTTTCTAAAAGGAAAAACTGTGTCTATACAATAGTAATTTCAAAGGTAGGGTATATGCCTATTCCTAAGTATATAGTTAACAGAAATACATATAGTATATCATTCATAGCAGCAACATTAATGAAACTGAAACTTGCCATATACCAATTAGCAGTAAAAAGCATAAATGATTTGCTGTGTAGTCACATAATGGGATACTTAAACAGCAATTAAAACCAGTGATCGGATTCAGCAAGATGGCTTGATAGGCTAATTCTCTGCTTGTAACATCAGCATCATGCATGGGTGCTGGTTCTAGTTCTCACTGTTCCACTTTTGACCCACCTCCCTGCTTATGGCCTGGGAAAGCAGCAGAGGCTCAAAGTCCTTGGGCCCCTCCACCCACTAAAGAGACCCAGAAGAAGCTCTTGGCTCTAGGCACCCATTGTCTTATTATTTTCACATTTTGTTTTGTAAAGTCAAAATTGATAATACAAAATTGCCAACATACGGGAAATTTCATTCTTTTTAATGGCTGAGTAGTAATCCATGGAGTGGATTTACCACAGTTTCTTTATCTACTCTTCTTTTGACAGGCATCTGGGTTGTTTCCATGTCTTTGTTACTGTAGATTGTGCTGCTCTATGTATTGGATTACAGATCCCTTTCTCATACGCAGATTTCATTTCCTTTGGATATATTCCCAGAAGTGGGATAGCTGGGTCATACAGCAGATTAATTTTTGATTGTCTTAGCACTCTCTGTACCGACTTTCATAATGGTTGCACTAGCCTACACTCCCACCAGCAGTGAAGGAGGATACCTTTCTCCCCACATCCACACCAACAGGTGTTGTTAGTAGAGTTCTGAATGTAGGGCAACTTCACTGGAGTTAGGTGGCTTTCATTTGTATTTCCCTGATAGCTAGGGAGCCTGACCATCTTTTTCATGTATCTATTAGTCATTTGAATTTGTTATTTTGAAAAATGTCTATTCATTTCCTTTGCCCAATTCTTCACAAAGTTTTTGGTTTTGCTATCATTGAGTTTCTGAAAGCTCTTTTCAAATCCTGAACATTTATCCTCTATCGGTTGTGACTACCATTTGCAACCAAATGATCCCAACTAGAGATCATTGCGCTCAGTGAAAAACAGCCAATCCCAAAAGGACAAATATCATATGTACTCTCTGATATAAGGCAACCTTATTGCAAAAATACAAGATCAATAGCCCATTCAATATTGTTTTTGCTACATCTCAGGAGTTTTGACATTTTTGTTTTTATTTTCATTCATCCAAAAAGTTTTTTTAAATTAATTTCCTCACTGCACTGACACAATAGCATGATTTATTTCAGGAAGGTCTTTGATTTTTTTTTAATTTTATTTTTCATTTCTTCAATGACACACTGGTCATTCGAGTATATTATTTAACTTCATGTTGTAAATTTTCTATTTTTCTTTCTGTTGTTCATTTTGTTTTGTGGCTTTTCATTTAAGGAGATATATAGTAACTGTGTAGTGGAGATCATCACATACAGATGTGAAGATATATTTTAGTATGCATCTCTACTTGCAAATCAAAGACAGACTCCCAATGCAATGGTTGAATGTATCTTTACAATAGGATGCTGGACTATCAGCCATTGTCCGTGCCTGCAATGTCAGGATACACTTAAACAGCAGATTGTGAATGACTATGCTATTGTAATAATATGGGGGAAATAGGGGCGGAGAGATTTGAGGAGGAAGGAAGGAAAATTTGGGAGCTTGTGGATTTATATCATGGAATAATAAAGTAAATTTTTAAATTTTAAAAATATATGGAGGTGAAATGGGGAGAGATGAAATGGAAGGAATGAGGGGAAACCATATATCTACAAAACTGCATCACAGAAAAAAATAACAACAAAAATGCAAAAAAAAAAACCACAGTGAAAATTATACACATACCCAATAGGAGAGACACAACTTATACTCACTCTTTTGTGATACACATAGCAGAATATTGTGAGATGAATATACTTTAAATTGATTCTTCAATGGGAATTTTTTTCTTGCTTCTTTAATCAACGTCTATAGGCTGTTCATTAAAAAGACCTTATAAATAAGTCAAATCTCTCACTTAGTGTCTCTTTGCCTTGTCATTTATAAGGATGCAAAATGACTTGCCTAAGTAACGTGCTTCCTGAATCACCTTCTGTTCATGTCAAAAGCAGAAGAAAAATGAAAGAGAAATTGGGATTGGGCCACACACTGTTGGAGGTTGAAAACCATAGAACATCAGTCATCTAGTAGATAGCAAGGATTTCAACTTACGTGGAATATTCAATCAATAGTACAAGAGCATCTGCCTAGGCTTTTGGAAGAAAAAGACAATTGATCACTGTTTCATAAAAACATGAGTGTAGTCCAAATATACCAAAAAAGATAACTATAAAAACAGCAGCAAAAGAACAAGGAAGTTGATTTTTCCTTTCAAATGAGAAAGGCTTTTCTAAGCAAGACTCAAGTTTTTAAAACTCTACAAGGAAAATATTAGAAAACATTTAAATATTTTTCATGGAAGTATGAAGCCAATAAAAATATGGTGGGTAAAGGAAAAAAAGATGGAAAATGTATTCATCAAATATGATGAGTAGTAAATTTCCTTAAAAGGCAAAGAATTTATACAAATCTCAGGAAAAGTTTGTAACTTTTAGAAAGATTTATTTATTTTTACTGCGAAGTCAGATATACAGAGAGAAGGAGAGATAGAGAGGAAGATCTTCTGTCCATTGACTGACTCTTCAGGTGGCCCCAAGAGCCAGAGCTGAGCCGATTTGAAGCCAGGAGTCAGGAGCTTCTTCCAGGTCTCCTACACGGGTGCAGGGTCCCAAAGTACATAGCAAAGTACAAATGATAGATGAAAACACCAAAACTCAGTGTTTTCCAAGGCCAAATTATTATTGTGGTTTACATGATTTACATATTGTAGCCTATAAACAACGAAGTCAAGTAGGAAATAACATGATACACATCTTACATATAAGCCCAACTTTCACTTGCCAGAATTGGCTTGACATTGCAGCTGATAAATAATTGTTCCGGGGTTTGAAATTACACCTGATTATATATATCCTTACACTGTATTGAGCATCAAATATCTGTCATGAATAGCTGTCTAATGGTCTCTTAACAGGGTCTTTTTGTTTCTCTGTATAAAGAATCGTGCTGTTTGTAAACAGGGTCATTTCTCCTTTTCAATTTGTATCCCTTTGCTTTCTTTTTCTTGCCTAATATCTCTGGTTCTAACATCCAGAACTGTATTAAATAATAGTGGGAAGAACAAACCTACTTATTTGATTCTATATATTAGCAAAAAACATCTGTGCCAATATTAAATTTCCTCAATTGAGACCAGCACAATGGCTTGATTGGGTCAAGCATAGGGATCCCATATGGATGCTGGTTTGTGTCCTGGCTGCTCCACTTCCTACCAAGTTCCTTGTTTAAGGCCTTGGAAAACAGTGGAGGATGGCTCAAAGCCTTGGGACCCTGTACCCACTTGGTAGAACCAGAAAAACTCCTGCTTCCTGTCTTTGGTTGGCTCAGCTCTGGCCACTGGGGCCACTGGAACCACTCTGTCTCTACTTCTTTCAACAAATCTGCTTTTCCAACAAAAATAAATAAATCTTTAAAACTCTTCAATTGTTTTCACTTTTCTTCTGGTAAGCACTGACTTATATGGAAAGTTTTGCCTGACCCAATTCTTACCTATCTCTCCTTTCACAACGGGTACCACTCCTTCCTTGTTAGCCATGATTGTTACATTGTTTTTCTGTTTCTCAGACTTGCTATGCTCTTTTCTTCCATAGGGACTTCAAATCTGCTGCCCATTTTGCCTGGAGTAGCTCCTCAATATTTCTAATGACAATTGTGTGTTTAATTATTTTGATTCAGAATACAGTTCATACCTTACTTCCTCAGGGAAGATCTACCTAACTTGATAACTCAAGTTAGATTTTCCCATGTTTTCTTACCTCGCAATTTGGTTTTAGGATGCAATATCAAACCAATGAGAACATCTATGATTGATAAATATTTAAAATCTGTAGCTTCCATCAACTACCTCAAGTGTCTAAGTGTTTCAAGTACAAGCAATTGTTAATTTCTAAAGTTTCAGCATAGAAAAACCAAAGAATGTTCTACTAAAGAACTGATCTATTTAATTCAATCAAAGAACATACACAGCAAATTAATGTTGTAGGAATTGATACTACATTTATAATTGGGATAACTATCCACTTGAAATTTGGAATATGATTTCCAATGTCTCTGTTAGGCAACCACGTAAGTAGGGGTTATTTCACATGCAGAGAAAACACTGCCATTTCCTCTTGATAAGTGCCTAAAGAGAAAACTCTTTTTGGGGCCTCTAATGTCCATTGTTGGTTTAAGTTTTCAACGTATAATAGCATTCCTTTAGTCTTTGTGAATCGTTTTTTGAGCACATGCCTTAGAATGAGTTATTGAGAAGTCATCAAAATGATTGTTTAGATAAATTTCAAGAAAAAGACAAGGCTGGCATTTCCGTTTCATAGATGAGTGTATCTTAAAGTAGTCAGCCAGAGCTCACCAAAATCCATACTTCCAGAATATTGGAGCATATGTAAATACATGTTCTACTCTGATGTACTCAGAATTTCTGAGATTGAGGCCATTACTGTGCAGCTCTTCCATGATTCTTGGTTAAAAGGGAGTTTGCTAATTGCTTTAGAAATTACTATTTCATGGATGCATATATGTAGACTGTACAGTATTTTAAACTTGCTAAATGTATGTTCCACAGAAATGGATCTAGGAAATGCCACTAAAAATCAGTAATACTTCTTTTACTATGACAAAAGAACAAAAACCCCAGGCTACCAAGTGAGGAGTAGAATGTATCAAACCACACTTTCTGCATTTGTAGCTGATCTACAACGTTTTTGTCTTGTCTAAAGCTCTCTGGAAGCAATGTGTTTGATTAGGTGACTTTAAATTCTGCCTAGAAACAGCACCTATGCAGTACTACAGAAGTTTAAATCTGCTAGGAAGCATCTCTTGCTTTGGTATCCAACAAACACTGCAAAAAACCAAAAGACCTAAGAAGCAGAAGCAAAAAGGAATATAGAGGCTTTAAGGATAAATACCTTTTGTGATTGTGGGATACTATGACAGTAAATACAATTGAGAGCAGAGGTTATAAACACAAACATGAACAGAAGTCAGTAAGATTAAACAGCAAAATAGATAGGGCCACTTACGTGACTCTTCTGCTTTGATTATGTTTTCTTTGTTTTGATGGGAATCTGCTGTGAGGATAACAATTTAATGTGATGATAAACGGTAGCCAACACTGACTCTATGCCACAAGAATTGGAGGGGGCTGAGGGAAGTGGGAAAACCCATGCTCCACATAGAATGTAAGTCAGAAGCACAAGACAAATTTAAACAATGTAACTTCACTTAACCTTAATGCTAGGACAGTGTGAAAACAGAATAAATGGTTGCAAAATGGAGAGTTTGGGCTAAAACAAGGATATTATTCCACCTCTCCAGATGATCCCTTTTGGAAAAGATTTTTCTAGAAAAGATGAAAACCTCAATATTTATGTGTAATTGGTTGATTTTTACTGGTGACTAATAAAATTTCCCCCCAGAAAAGTTCAAAAAGAAAACAATTATGCCAAACACTGATTTGGTCAGACAGATATAACAGTAAGTTGAATTGGTCCTTGGACAGTCTGTGACCTCCATACTAAGGAATACTTAAACAATTTTGGTTTGCATTCATTAGGAGAGATGAAACCAAGAAATAAGCAAAAAAAAAAAAAAAGCCATGATATAAAACCAGGAATTTGTTCTAGAGGTAAGAGGTTTCTCAGAAGCCAGTAGTAGATAAATCATAAAGGGACAGATAGATACTGGATGCTACAGAGTGGTCACAAACACATATATTACCCATGGATGATTCTTGAAAGATTGTGTAGTTCAATCCCCTAATTTTACAGACAAAGCACTTAAAACACAGAAAGTAGGTGGCTTGCTTAGTGCTTTGATGTGCAATCTTTAACTTAGAGAAAGCCTTCTCCGTGGATCAGTTTAGTGCACTTGCTAATAAAGCATGTATGGGAAAAGAGCTAACCAATATCTCGAACAATTAAATTGTTGTACCTTTGTTTGGCTCCATATTGCTGGCTGCGAAACCTATTTGTGGGTAAAACTTGTGGTTTCTTGGCATAGCAAACAGCTTATGAAAGTCTGTTGTTTAACTCCATGGTGCTGTAACTTTTTTTTCCTTTCAGCTTCATTCCTTTTGTTGAATTTGTTTTGTGGCTTCTTGTTTGAGGGAAAAAATACTGACAGCGTAATGAAGACTATCATATTCAGATGTGAAGATACAATGCAGTATGCATCTCTACTTCCAAACCAAAGATAGACTCCAAATGAAATTGCTGGATATGTCTTGACAATAGGATGCTGGACTATCTGGCATTGTCTGCACTAACAATGTCAGGACATAATTAAATAGCAGTCTTATGGATTTATGACTGCTTATGAAGGACTACACTATTGTAATAATATGGGGGAGTGGAATGGGAGGATAGAGAAATCCCAGACACTATGCAATTGTACCACAAAATTGTAAAAAATAACTAAATTAAAATTGACAAAAGATATGAAGTCTGTTTACTAAAGCCAACTTGGTAGGGCATGAAAATGAAAAAGAGTCAAAAAGTGCAAAAACAGTGAGTGAGTAATTTTGTCAGAGGAGGGGTGATGGTTACTAAGTCGGAAGTGCACTGATTCCAACCACATTTACACACAATCAAAAAGGTGAGTTGCTTTCATTTCACTAGGTGCCTAATAATGAATTATGAGTTGAACAGGACAAAGTGTGATTTCAGAAGGCTTAAAATACTGTTCATATAGCATACTAAGTTACTTAAAATTCAAGATGTTTGCTTCTATGAAATTGTTTCACAGCTCCCTGCTTTTTCTCCTTTATTTAGCACACATTCATTTCCAAGAAAGCCTACTGACAAAATCTTTCTCTATCCTTCTTCAAGGCTGTCTGGTTCTTCTAATTCCAGTCAGTCTCTGACAGTTTATTGTAAAGGTGCGTGAAACAGTTGTGTCATCTTTTTCTGGTTCTGTATATTTACTCTTATCAAGGTATAGAGCTTTGAGCTTTACTTTCTCGATCTGTCACAGTGATTCATACACAAATTTCCTTAAAAAAGAGCTTCTGAGTTCATTAACAAATGGATGACAGGATGTAAGCCGTGCTCCTGTCATCAAGGCAGGTCCATATTACAAAGTCAGACTCAGTAACCAAGGACTTTATTCTGTAAAGTTAGGAAACAGATAGCTGATCAGTAAGCATATGTAAATGTCAGTTTAGCCAGGATACACATGAGCTCAAATTGTATTAGGAGCCAACATTTACACACACACACACTTCAATATGCAATTGAGCTTAATGTCAATTGAATGGTTTTAAATGAATAAATCAGGATTTCTTGATAAATATCATGTATCTGTAATATTTCAAGAGAAGGAGATGGTATGGGTTAAGTCTCTAAGAACCTTATATTGTACACAAAGAGACAAAAATGAACAAGCATGAAATAATCAGATACTGTGCTGCTAGACTATGGGGTCACTGAAAAAATACAGCGCAGGCTTATATATTAGATTAGTGTTTCCTGAAGCAGTAGACAAAGGTTTCATGGAGGAAGAGAGGGTTAAATTGCATCCTGAGGGACACTTAGGACTACTAGAGAGGAAGGTATCTCAGGCTCAGAGAATAGTAGCCATAGAGAGAGAAACAGGAAGACATAGAAAAGGAAGGAGAAAGTTCAAAATGAATGTGAAAATTCATGTGGTTGAGTAGTAGGCCAACCAATTGCTTAGATGAGATGGAATAAATGTCCTAAAACAGGCATAATGGACAATATTTAATATAAACAGAGAATTAGTACATTTTTATGCAGGGATATGAGTTGATAATAGTATTAACCCAAGAGTATTCTAGCAGTAATGCCCAATAGGGTGGGATGGAAGAAAGGGAACTGGTTAGGAGGCTATGGTGCTATTATAGACTTGAGGTGAAGTTTTCAGAGCAAGGAGGTGGGGATGATAATAAGCATTTAACAGTTTCAATCAGAGCTAATGGGAACAAAACAATGTTAAAATTAGCAAGAGTTTGTGCCTGGCACGATAGCGTAGCGGTTAAAGTCCTTGCCTTTCACTCACCAGGATCCCATATGGTCTCCGGTTCTAACCCCAACGGCCCTGATTCCCATCCAGCTCCCTGCTTGTGGCCTGGGAAAGCAGTCAAGGACAGCTCAGATCCCACGTGGGAGACCTGGAAGAGCTCCTGACTCCTGGCTTCGGATTGGCTCAGCTCCAGCCGTTGCACTCACTTTGAGAGTGAACCATCAGACGGAAGATCTTCCTCTTTGTCTCTCCTCTTCTCTGTCTATCTGCCTTTCCAATAAAAATAAATAAATCTTTAAAAAATTAGCAAGAGTTTAAAATGTCTCTAATCCAGGTTCTTCACTCTAAAAATCAGTAAATTGAACCTCATCAAAGTGACCCAATCAAGTAGGTAGGGATGGAACAGGAGCTAGAATCAATGCATTTTGACATCTTACAGGTACATGTGACAATACACCCAGCTAATAAATTGATTTTAGAACAACAGCCTTGAATGGAAATTTTTATAACTAGTGGTAGATGTGAAAGATGGAGGTGAATGAATGCATAATATGTCTGCAGAAAAGATGGCAACTAGGCACACAATGGTAGATGAGCCTTGAAAGGGAGAGCATAGCAGAGGAGAAGAGAAATGCCTGAATTTGTGGGTGAATCAAACAAAAGTTACTCAAATAAGATAAAAAATACCCAAGAGGAAGTTATACCACAGAAACCATGAAAGGAAATAATTAAAGTATCAAGAATGGAAACCTGTGACCACAATGGAAACACTAAACAAGATTTGCGCTTTCTACTGAAAGAAATAAAACACTTAATAAGATACCAAACAATAGTCCCCAAGCTATTAGATATCAACAGATAACATGAAGTCATTCTTGAGGGATGGAGAACAAAAGGGAACCTGTGACTGCACCCAGCTTATTGTCTTAAGAGTGTTACTAGCTCAGGTACAAGAATGTGAAACCAAGTAAAGCATGGTAGTCTTCCTCTGTTGAAGAAAAAAGAATCTGAGAAGACACAGATAATTTTAACTTGCAGGATAGAGTTCCAAAGAGAAGAGACATACAAAAAGAAAACCATGTAGGACAGCATAAGGTCTGGGGGTAGTACGGTGGTTTAGCAAGTTAATTCTCCACCTGTAGTGCTGGTATAACTTGTGGATGCTAATTTTAGTCTCGGATGCCTTTCTTTCTTTCTTTCTTTCTTTCTTTCTTTCTTTCTTTCTTTCTTTCTTTCTTTCTTTCTTCCTTCCTTCCTTCCTTCCTTCCTTTTTCGTTTCATTTCTTTTTTTTTTCTTAAAGATTCATTTTATTCTTATTGGAAAGACAGATTTACAGAGAGGAAAGACAAAGAAAAAGATTTTCTATATGCTGGCTCACTCCCAAGTGGCTGCAATGGCCAAAATTGAGCTAATCCAAAGCCAGGAGCCAAGAGCTTGTTCTGGGTCTCCCATGTGGGTGCAGGATCCCAAGGCATTGGGAGTCATCTAGAGGAATTGGATGATGGAGACAGTTATATCAAGAAGTGAAGATACAACACAGTATACATCTCTACTCCTTAATCAAAGATGGACTCCCAATGTTAAATATATCTTAACTGTTAAACTGTTAAATATATCTTAACAACAGGATGCTGGACTTTTGCCATTGTTTAAACACACTTAAACAGCAGAATGATAGTCCATGACACAATTAAATAGCACAATGATAGACTTATGGGTGGTTTTGAAGGACTATATTATTGTAAAATATAGGAGAAATCGGGGGTTGGGGGGTCGGGAAGAAGAAATCCCTGAGCTTATGGAACTGTATCATAAAATAAACTAAGTAAAAATACAGAATGTGAACAGATTTCATGTATTTCATATGTACCATTAGAAAATAAAATGATACTTCCCATTCTCTCCCATCTCTCTTTTTTTAGTGTTGTTTTGATTTTTGCGGTGGCCGACTTTCAGTTTAGTTTGTAATTACAAGCTTAGTCCTTTGCTAAATAAATAACTCAATAACTTTTAAGTAGAAAGACCACTGTTTCTCACAAATGTAGACAATGTCTATAAATAACAAATCTCAGGTGTCAGTTTCAGTTATATATGAGATTTTTTGCACTCTGTATTAGTTACCACAAATTGGAGAAACATGTTTGCATTTTTGGGATTAAGCATTTTGTCCTTTTTTTCCAGTAGGCATAATGTTCTTAACTGTATCCATTATTTTCTGAAATTGTGTTCTATATATTCAATCTTTGAAGAAAGAGTGAGCATATTAAAAACACGTGTAAGATTAGAAAAAATCAAGTTCTAGATATGAGAACTCATTTTTAAAATAAATAAATGCACTCAAAAGGATTAATTGCAAAGTACACATCACAGAAGAAAAGATTAGTGAAGTTGGATGCATAAAATATAAATGACCAAAAATGAAACATGATAGAGATCATCCTAGGGAATGATCTAGGGAAATAACTTTTTCATAGTCTATAATTGGAGTTTCTTGAGGAGAGGAGAAAGGATAGGTACATAAAATACGTTCCAATGAATAATCTCAACATTTTGCAAAGTTGATGAAAACCAAAAGCCCACACATGTAGAAAGTTCAAAGAAAAACCCCAAAGAATTATAAGCAAAGAGATGATTAGAGCAAGGCGTATTAAAATTATTCTGCTAAAACAAGTGATAAGGAAAAATTTCACTAGCAGGATTCATTATCTATAATGGAACAAAGATAAGAATGACAGCAGATATGTCTTCAAAAACAGAAGAAGAACATCGTGCAAACGTATCTTTTTTTGTACCTAGAAAAAGGGAAAAATACCTGTCAAGCCTGAATACTTTACACAGATAAAATATCTCCCCAAAACAAAGGAGAAATTAATAATTTTTCAGACATACAAAAGTTGAAGTGATTCATCTCCGACAGATCCAATCAGTAAGAAATACAAAAGGAAGTCTTTTGGATGAAGAAAAACATTACATGGAAATTTAATGTTACAGAAGTGAATGAAGAACTCCATGAATTAAATATAAAGAATTTATTTTATCTTTTAAGTTACTTTTAAGGAAATTGAACTATTTGAAGCAAAAAGAGTATCAAGGTATTTTTTGATTTTTTACACACATATTCTACACATATGTAACAAAACTGTATAAGGATAGTGTTCCAAGGTCCCTACACTGTATATGAAGTGATATTGAAGATAAATTGTGCAAAGTTAAGCATATGTAATATAAGTCCTAAAATGAAATGACAAAATTGTGGCTAATAAAAGATATATATTATGATAAAAAGCATCCAATCCTCAGACAAGCCAAAGAAGATAGAAAGGTGGAGCAAATAATAATAATAATAATAATATATGGTGAAAAAAAGAAAACCAACACACTATATTTAAACTCAACAACACTAATAATTATATAATTACATTAACTGTTAATGGTAAATATTAAAATTAGGAAGCATTATCAGACTGAAAGGCAAAATTCAACAACATGATTCTGACAAGAAATCCACTTTAAGTCTACAGACAAATGCAAAATACATCATGTGCAAATACTAATCAAAATAAAGATAGAAGTGTTAAATTAATGTCAATAAAGTTAACTTCAGAACAAATAATATGGTAAGGTATAAAGAATATAATTTAATAATGATAAAGTGATTTGTAACCAATAGGCATCATGCCCATGTTTATGACTCCAGTAGCAGAGCTTTAGAATACATGAAATGAACTCTGATTTAACTGCAGAGATCCCCAAAATTCCATAATTTTCGAAGATATTTAAATATCCTTCTATCAATAATTAATAGAATAAATAGAAAGTTAATAAGTATATACAAGTTTTGCATGATATTATTAAACAAGTTGACCAAATTAACTTTGTTTGAATGTTTACTTCAAAACAGCAATCCATATCACTTTCAAGTGTTCATGGAGTGCCTGCTTAGATAGACTATGTTCAGAGCCACAAAACTAACACCAAGGATTTCAAAGGATCATATTATTTCATTACACGATCATAATGAAATTAAATTTGAGACTATAATTCTAGGATTCTTAAAATATTTAAAAACTAGCAATGGTCCAACAATTACAAGAAAATAAATTGGAAAGTAGTTTCAGCTGCAAAAAATGAAGGCACAATAAAATTCAGAGGGTTTAATTAAGATAACAGCCCAAATGAAATTTACAGCATTAAAATGTCTATATTAGAAATCAATCAAATCAATAACTTTAGCTTCCACCTTAAGAGTAAGAGAAAAAAAGAAAAATTTCAATTTACATTATAAAGAGAGGAAAGAATGGAAAACAGAGCAAAACTCTAAGAAATAAATAACAAAGAGAGAAAGCATCAATTAAACCAAAAATTGGTCTACTGGGAATATTAAAAAAAAAAGTAGTAGTAGCAAGCTATTATCGGGAGTGTTCAGCAAAAACAAAGGAGTCTATAGAGAAGGAGAAAGAGATAAAGAACATATAATCAATATGAAGACTGGGTGCAGTTAAATCTCTACAGATTCTTTTTTAAAAAGATTATTTTTTATTAAAAAGGCAGACCTACAGAGAGAAAAAGAGGCAGAGAGAGAGAGGTCTTCCATCTGCTGGTTCATTCCCCAAATGGCCACATCAGGAGTCATATGCATAAAATAAGGGAACATAGTGAGCAGTCTAATTCCACTAAGTTAAACAACATATAAAATGGCCCAATTTCTTGAGAGACATAAACTACTAAGATCCAAAAAAGAAAACAAAATTCTAAACAGCCCCACTTCACTCAAGACATCGAATTTATAGTTTAAAACTTAGCCACAAAAAACAATCTGGTGCAGAAGTCTTCAATGAAGAATTCTATCAAATATTTAGTAAAGACATAGCACTAATTTATACAAAACTACTCAAGAATATTGAAGAAACAAGAATTTCTCTATAATTTCAAGTTTATAAGGCTAACAATACTCTGAAATAAGAAGCAAATTAATCTAAGAAAGCTACAGAGCAACGCTATTCATTATCAGAGATACAAAACAAAAAGACAACAAAATTCCATGGAAACAACCCAGAGCTGCCTCAACAGATGACTGTAATAAAAGATAAACTGCCAATAAAACTGGTAAATGTATCTTGACAATACAATGCTGGACTTTATTTCATTCTTTAGACCTACAATGTTAGGATACACTTAAGTAGAATGATAGACTTGTAACCTGCTGAGGAATTAAACGTTTATTATAATATAGGTGGAAAGTGTGGGGATAGGGAGTTGGAGATGGTGGAAGGTGAAATCCCTAAGCATAAGGAACGTTTTTACGAAAAATAAAGAATTAAAAAATAAACAATAATAAATAATAGTAATATTGAGGATGTGTTAACATTATTAGTTGTATTAAAGATTTCATACCAGTGTAAGATGTCATTACAAGGAAGAATGTGTGTGGGCAGTGTAATCTGGGAACTCTGTGGTATCGATGTAAAAGTGTCCTACAGATAAAAATGCATTAATGAAACATGTAATTAGTACATATGAAATTTGAAAATACGAACACTGATTCTCCTAAAACTACCTTGCTGTTCTGTCTAAAAGAAAAATCATTGTGTAGGGAACTAATACTCTTCTGTCACTAAGCATCTTTGCATAGACCCTGATGCAACAGAGAGGACAAAGTGAGCATCTGATCATCGGATCCGAAATTCCAAGGCTTGCTTAAAAGAACTGCAAAAATCACTTAGTGCAGATAAATTCTATTTTTACTCTCCTCCCTCCCCTAGCCCACTCAGCTCTCTGTTACAATGCATGATAATTCAAATTCGATTAACAAAAAATAAGGAATAGATTACTTTGCAAAAATATTACATGAAAAGTCAGAAAAACAAACAATTTTGAAGAAGAGTATATGATAAGGATTACTATCCAATTTAAGAATTTACTGTTGAAATAAAACAAACTCTGTGATACTGGATGGACGGAAAGATTGTACACATTGTTAACAGAGCATGCAGAGACAAGATCTACACATACATGGGAAAGTTATTTCTGGCAAAATCATACATTAATTGAATGGTCTTTTCAAAAAATACTGTAAAAGCCATTTGGATCTAAAACAAAGTATGAATGCAAAGAAAAATGAACTTCTAGTCATATCTTCCGGATGGAAGTTTGCATTTCAAACAGAATTTGAAATTCTGTTTCAAATGGTTTGCAATCATAAATTAGAAGCCCAAAATGATACAACTTGTTGAAGAAAATACAGGATGAAAATTCAAAATTATAATTCAGGCAATTCCTATACGCAGTACCAACTACATGGTATTAAAATAGAGGAAAAAATAATAAACTAAATTTAAATTAAACTTAAGGTATTCCACACAATCTAAAAGCACCAATGGATTTCACTGGTCCCACCAGGAATGTAATACCAACTCCACATCTCACAGGTTCTATCCAAAATAAGTCCTGGTTGCCCCGTGACCTACCTGCTAGCAGGTTCTAACCAGGAAAGAAGAAAAATTTGTGAGCCACATGGAGCACACCAAGAGCAGAATGCCAACAAGCAATCACGCCTCTAGCACCTGTCCAATCCCAAGTTCTGCTGGCACTGCGAGTGGGACAAAGGCTGAGTAGCCAGTAGCACAGCCACAACATGGAATCACAGCAGGCAGAGTGGCAACCTGGGAGCAATGGCCTCAGAGGCTGCAAGAGGAGCTTACCCAGGAGCCTGAGACTGAAACTGGGCTGGAGGGAGTGGCACAAGTACCACAAATGGAAAGCTGGGCACTGAATGAATCTAGAAAAGTCAAACTGCAGTTCTGAAGATGAAACAACATAAAGACAAAATTGGCCTGAGGAGAAGAATCTGCTCTTCTTAATTGCAATGGCCGAGGGAGACAGAAGCAGCACAGTCTGTGAATGAAGATATCAACAAGCCCCCCAGAAAGCATCAAAAGAGTATTTCAGTCTCATAAATAGCTGATGAAGACATTGAGGAACTGCTAGATAAAGAATCTGAAAAAAAAAATTATAAACTTCCTTTAAAACAGCGAGAAGCAGGTGCAGGAGTTCAAAGAATTTAAGGAATGTGTCACAAAGGAGTCAGGAGCATTGAAACAGAATCAAACCAAAATATTAGAAGTGAAAAACTCAATAAAGCAAATTAAAAATACAATGGAAAGTCTCAATAATAGAATGAGTGAGGCAGAAGAATTTCAGAGCTAAAAGGCATCACAGTTGAAAATGCCCAATCATAAGTCTGGCAGAGGAACAGAATAAAGCTAAGAGAAACTATTCCAAAATTAAGTGAAACCTTCAAAAGATCAAACTTAAAGGTCATCAGAGTTCCTGGAGGTATTAAAAGAGAAACGGGATTGAAAGATGTATTAAATAAAATAATAAAGTAACACTTTCAAAACATGAAGAAAGAATAAGGAATCCAGAAACAGGAAGGGCAAAGAATCCCAATAGACATGACCAGAAGCTTTCCTCACCACAGCACATTATAATCACTCTCTTCGAGTGAACATACATAAATATACTTTAAAATGCATGTGAAAAAAACAGATAACTTTTAGATGAACACCAATAAGACTCACAAAAGATTTCTTTTTTTAAAATTTATTTTTCAAATGATCTTACTTAGTTGATTAGGGTACAAAGGGTCAAGGACTTCAGGAAAGTGGGTAAGACCATTGCTTCTACACTAACATCATCAGTTTTTTTTTTCCCCTGTATCTGGGGTTAGGGGAGACAAAAAGGGAAAAGCCCCACACAGCCTCCCTCCTATCCCAGGTCCCTGATGCAAGGCACACTCCGAGGGTGCTGCTCAAGCAGTTTTGATAGTTCAACAGGTCTGAATTGCTGCCAGTCTCGCTGTTCTAATCGTTATGAAATCTATTCAGAATCCACTGGCTGGCATAGTCTCTTCATGGTTAGGGTTCTGAGATCAGCAGTTCAGGTGGAGGGATCTCCAACGAAACTTCATCTGAGATGATCCCAAACCTGATTCTTCTGTGAATTTGCCAGTCCAGGGTCTGGCACTGTCCGTCAGCCCCAATCAGTTTATGCACATGCTGGTCGTTTCAATTGCTGGGTCAGTTTTGTTTCCAGCCCTGTCATCCACTTGAACCAAATGGGTGCTGTAGTCCAGCTCGATCCTACCCACCTCATACTCAGCCCTCATGCAAACCAGTGGGAGCTGCAGCCTAGTTGTGGTGACTCCCCATACTCCCCTCCAGGCCTGCTCCCTACCCTGGTTCCATGCATGCCAGTATGTACCACAGGCTTGTTTAGTCGCTCACATCCCATTTAGCTCTCATACTTGTGAATGGGCATTGAAGCCTAGTTCAGCCCAACCAACCTACCATCCAGCCCACACACATACTGGTGGGTGCTTTTCTGTCTAGCCACCCCTGCCCCTGTCCTGGTTTTCGTGCTCTCCAGTGGGAGTGGTAACCCAAGAGGGAGGTGTCTACTATCTCCCTACTAGGCCAATCGAACTTCCGGATTATGCACTCTCCAGGTGGTTCTGGCATTTAACTTAACAGAATTAGCCCCCCAGTGGCAGCCTCTGTTATCTGATCATGTGGCAAAGCCCAACCAACCCTCACCCACTGTAAGTTTTGCTTGCACCAGTCGGAACAGTCAGTCCAATCTGGCCCTTCCCCAATTTGGCTCACCTGAGGCCCACGGGTGTTATAGCCGTGTCTGGTTTGGTCTGCCCCCATTGCAACTCATGCTCTCCAATGGGACTGGTTGTCCAGCAGGGGAGCCCACATTCCCCTGCTGGCTTTGCCTCTGCCCTGCCTCGGGTTCTCACGCGTGCTGTTCAGGCACTGCAACCACATCTGAAATGGTTCACCTCACCTTGGCATTCCTTAATGTGCACTGATATGTGTTGCGGCAAAAACTGGCCTGATCCACATTCTATGCTGGTGCTCAGATTCGCCAGCGATTGATGGGAACGGGTTCAGCCTGGCCTACCCCGCACCTATGCCATATGTACGATGGTGGGTATCTTCCACTGGCCTGGTCTGGGTTGCTCCCTATTGTGGTTCTTGTGCTCACCTGTAGGGGCTGTGTTCCAACAGAGGAGTTTCCCAAGCTCCTCCTTCAGATCCTCTACCTATGCCAGAAGACTCACAAATGATTTCTCAGAGAAAACCCTACATGCCATATTAGAAAGGAATGACATATTTCAGATACTGAAAGAAAAACAAAAACTGCCAGCCCAGAAACCATACCAATATACTCAGCAAATCTTTCATTCATACTTGAAAATGAAATAAAAGAAAGCTTTAAAAGGAAAGCAAAACTGAAAGACTTCGTCTCTACTGGACCAGCACTACAAAGGTTCCTGAAGGATGTATTACACACAGAAAAAAGAATGACATCTACCATAGCCAAAGAAGACAAAAGTGAAGAACATCTCAACCACAAAAAGAAACCTAAATAAAACAATGAGAAACTTAATGTCAATCTGACAGGACAAAATCACCACATGTTGATGTTAACCCTGAATGCAAATAGCTTTTACTCTTCAATCAAAAGACCTAGATCAGCGCACTGGATCAAAAAACAGAATCCATCTATATTCTACAAGTGGCCTAAAAGAAACAGAATTCACCAACAGAAAGACAGAATCTGAAAGTGAAAGGATGGAAAAGGATATTTTAGGCTAATGGAAAGGAAAAATGAGTGGGGCATAGTCCTTCTAACATCGAGTAATATAGACTTCTTTATGAAAAGCATTAAAAGAGATAACTGTATCATAATAAATAAATAAAGATAAAGAAGGACACAGCATAATGATTAAGGAATCAATTCAGCAAGAGTAAATAAAGACAATAAATGTATATGCACCAAATGTCTTCTTAGAGAGCTAGACAGGATGATACAAAAAAAAAATCATCTGGAAACACGAGACACCATAGATAGCAAAAGCTATCTTGAGGAATAAAAATAAAGCTGAATGAATCACAATTCCAGATTTCAAGACATACTATAGGGCAGTGATAATCAAAACAGTCTGGTATCGGTACAAAAACTGAGAAGTAGATCAATGAACAGAATAGAAACTCTAGAAGTGAGCCCACACACGTACAGCTAACTAATCTTCAGCAAGAGAACTGAAAATAATCTATGGGGAAAAGTTTGGTCTCTTCAACAAATGCTGTTGGAACAACTGGATAGCAGTATGCAGAAGAAAGAAGGAAGACTCCCACCTGACACCTTATATAAAAATCAGCTCTAAGTGGATCAAGAACCTAAATCTGCACACAGAAACCATCCAACTATTGCAGGAAACCATAGCAAACTCTCTGCAATATATAGGCATTGGTAAAGACACCCTAGAAAAGTCACCAAGAGCACAGGTAGTCAAAAAAAATTGACAAACAGTACTATATCAAACTAAGGAGCTTCTGTACAGTCAAAAAATTATAAACAAAGCAAAAAGGCTACCAAAAGAACGGAAGAAAGTTTTGGTTCACTAAACAGTAGAAAGGGGACTAATATCCTGGAATTACAAAGAGCTTCAGAGAATTAATGACAGCAAAACAAAAAACCCTGTGAAGAAATGGGCAAAGGAAATGAACACTTTTCTTTTTTCTCTCTCTCTTTTTTTTTAATTAATTACATTGCATTATGTGACACAGTTTTATAGGTACTGGGATTTTCCCCCAAACTCTCGCCCCATGGTGGGTTCCTCCTCCTTGTTGCATTACCACAGTTCAAGTTCACATGAGTCTTTCATTACAAGCATCTACCAAGCATAGAGTCCAGCATTTTATTGTCCAGATAAGTTCAATGGCTTGTTGGGGACACCATCTCTGGTCTGAAGGTAGAGCTGGCAGAATATCATCCCAATCAATTAAAAGCTCCAACATAACATCAGCAACAATTTATAACGTTATGGGATTAATTGACATAGTATGAGTAACCAATATGTTAAAAAAAAATGCAAGTTCCTAACCACATCCTGTGACTTCTTCATTGACATTTCAATTTTAGTTTATATACAACCAGGTTCTACACACCTTAAAATGGCTATAGATTACTATTCAGCTGTCTCGTGTCTATTTTCATTATAGTATTTAGCATTTTATAGCGTTGAAGCATAATTTTGCTGAACCTGGCTTTTTTGGGGGGGGGTATCTAGACTGGCTTATAACTCTAATAAGACATATGTCCACAGTTTAGGTGCAGTTATTGCAGTTTTAGGAGGGGTGTGCAGAGAAATCTTCAATACCCTAGTGAGGAGTAACTAATCTTTGTGTCCCACCTAGTAAGGTATAAGTGAATCCACCCTGACCATTTCCTGTCTAATTCTAAGCTTTCCTTGTTGTTCTCTATCTATTCTTGAGTGTTTGTTTGTTTGTTTTGAGGGGTTTCTGGAGTGATCCTGATGGTCATTGCAAGAGAGGTTGGGGATCCAAAGTTGGAACCAAGCGAGGACCAGAGAAAGCTCCCCTCCCTAGACCTGAAGGAAGTTCACTGTTCTTCTGTTTCTGCAGACTGTTCAGTTCTCCTGGCTGTTGAATGAACATTTTTTGAAAGAACAAATTCAAATGGCTAATGCATATATAAAAAAATGCTCAGGTTCCCTAGCTATGGAAGTCACTATGGAAGTCAGTGTGGCAAGTGCTCAGACACCTGAAAATTGATAAACTGTATGACCCAGCTATCTCCCTCCTGGGAACATATTCAAATGAGGTGAAGTCTGCTTCTGATAAAGTGACCCTATATTTATAGCAGCACAATACCCAACCATCCTATATTTATAGCAGCACAATACACAATAGTGAAGGCAAGAAAGTAACCCAGATGCCCTTCAAAAGAGGAATGGAGAAAGAAATTGTGGTACATCTACTCTATGAAATGCTACTCAGCCATTAAAAAGAATGAAAGTATACCATGTGTACTCAATGTGGTCCCAACTGGAGATGATTGTGTTCAATGAAATAAGTCAATACCAAAAGGTCAAATATGTTTTGCCTGATATAAGACAACCTTCTTGTAAAATACAAAACAAACACATATATAGGTAGACAATTTTCTCATATTTTCTCATAGATGAACTATATGATGAAGACTAAAATACTTAGAAGTATCCTACTGTATTTTCAAAACACATATGACAAAAGGTTTCCATAATAAATAACTATCATATCTCAAAAAAGGACAAAAAGAATATTTCAGTGAAAAATGTACAATACATTTGAATAGGCAGCTCAACAAAGAAGATATTTAACTGGCAAGTAAGTCTGTGGAAAGAAGACTATAGAACACTCAATTGCAAAATACAAATTAAATGGCTAAGATTACAAAAAAAAAAAGAAAGAAAGAAAATATACTGGCAATATCAAGTGCTAAGATGCAGAGCAAGTAGAACTTTCAAACACTGATGATTGGCTTGTAAAATGTTTTTATTATTTTGCAGAATCTTGCACACTTCTCATAAAGATTGGCATATCAAATAATCTAGTATTCCTACTCCTTGGCATTCATGCAAATTAAATAAGAACTTTTATTTGCATTCATAAAATCCTACACATCATTTTTATTCACAATTGTAAAAAAACAGATCAGCAGGCCAAATGCCTATCCTGTAAGTATAAAATCCCAGGTTTTCTTCAATTATTATATGGATAAACAAATAGAGTTTTATATGGAGTACAGTCATTCCTTCATGAATACAAAGTCACTGGTTTTATGGCCCCTGAAGATATCAAAGTAAACACATCCCCATTTGCTTTGTATAAATTCTTATAACATGTGTATGGAATCTATGCACAGTCTTCCACATACTTCAAATACTTTCTATATTATATCTCTAATATATAATGCAATCTTAATTCCATGGAAATAGTTTGCATAATGACAAAGGATGGGTGTTTGAATAGTGATAATATGGCAATTTGGACACCCATATTCCATATCAGCATGTCTTGATTCAAGACGTGTCTCTGTCACCATTAACACTTTCCATGTAAGCAACAGGATCAATCAGGCAGTTGATTCTCTGCCACCCATGCGAGAGACCCTGACTGAATTCCCAACTCCCTGCTTTGACCTGGTCAAATCCTGGCTGTTTTGAGCATTTGGAGAGTGTAACTGTAGGTCTCTATTTCTGCCTTGTATGTAAAAACAAATAAATACAGATAAGAAGAAATAATGACATGTAAAAGAGTCTGTACATGTTCAGTATATATAGAATTACTTTTTGAATATTTTCCTTTTTTGAAAGATTGATTTATTTTTATTGGAAAGTCAGATATACAGAGGAGGAGAAACAGAGATATACAGAGAGGAATATTTTTCACTCCCCAAGTGACCACAATGGCCAATGCTGCACCGATCTGAAGCCAGGAGCCAGGAGCTTCTTCCAGGTCTCCCATGTGGGTTCAGGGTCCCAAGGCTTTGGGCTATCCTCTACTGCTTTCCCAGGCTACAAACAGGGAGCTGGATGGGAAGTTGGGCCACCGGGATACTAACCAGCGTCAATATGGGATCCTGGCCCATGTAAGGCAATGACTCTAGCCTCAAGGCTACCATGCCAGGTCCTTTCTGAATATTTTCAATTTTGCATTTAGTTAATACATGCAAGTGCAAGTCAGGATATGGAGAACTAACTTTACTATTCTGTGACAAAAAGTCAGAATTCTTTACACCTACATTTGAATGAAAATCCAATATGCTCTGTAAGTCATGTTCATAATGCTATTTATTTTATTGCTTCATTTCCATGACAGTCTGGAATTTATTTGGACCAAGGGCAGATCCGTGACTGTCAGAAGTTTAGATTCGATGAGGCATTTTATACAAATAGGAACAGAGAGAATTTTTTTCTGATAAACTTTTGTTCTATATCTTGGTGATGGAGCTTACTAGACTGTATGATTTTTAAAAAATCATTGAACTATATCAAAACCAGTAAAATTAACCAAATGTAAATCAAAATATGGAATCAAGTATTCCTACTAAAATTATTTACTGTATGCTGAATTAACTCCACAAAGAGGAAAAAACTTATGATCATGCTAATAGGTACATTAAAGATACGATGTCAGTGTCTAATCAAAAATGAAAAAGCATTGTTAGAAATCTGAAAAAGTATCCTTATCTTGATGCAAATATATTCAAAACATCTGCAGCAACTACCATATTCAGTGATAAATGGTGTAACTTTCCTTCTGAGTTCAGAAATGAACGATAGGCAACATTTTCAACATTGAACTTGGATGACCTAACCAGTGCAGTTATACAGGAAAATATATTAAAAAAACAAAGAATTGAAAAGGAATATAACATTATTCATAAACGATATGATTATGGAGGTAAAAATAATATAGAAAAATATGGTATAGAGAAACTACTACAATAAGTGAATTTGACATAAACGGATGCAACTGGAAAACACGATGCTTATTGAAATGAGCCAGTTGCACAAAGACAAATACCACGTGCCTTTTCTGATCAGTGTTAACTAATACAATGTGTATAAAAATGTAATTGATTGAGATTTTGAGATTTGATTGTTCACAGCCTTTGTTTTTACTACTAATGAATAGCAGATCTTTTTCTATTTACCATATTTTGAAATGTTAACAGAGTGTTAATCCTGAGACTATGAAGTGAAATGAAAGCATGTTATTGTAAATTTAAAAAGAAAGAAGAAAAGAAGGAGGTGGCGGGTGGAGAACACAGGCAGGAGGGACGTCAGGGAGGGAAGTATCACTGTACTTCTAAATCTCTACTGTGAAATACATAAAATTTGTTCACTTTATATGAATTTTAGAAAGATCTAACTGATGCTTCCTACAAGAGAGTCACTTCAGTTTTAAAGTCCCACATAGACTGAAAGTGAAAGTACACTAAAAGTTATTCCATACAAATGGAAGTTACAAGACAGCAGGGATGGCTATATTCACATACAAGCAGATATCAAGTTAAGGTCTGTCACAACAGATAAAGAAGGTCATTATAAACTGATAGAAAGTTGGGCCCTGTACAGTAACCTACTGGTTAAATTTCTTGCCTTGCACATGCTGGGATCCCATGTGGACGCTGGTTCTAATCCCGGTGACCCCACTTGCCATGCAGCTCCCTACTTGCTTGCAGCCTGGAGAAGCAGTTGAGGACGGCCCAAAGCCTTGGGGGACCCTGAACCCATGTGGGAGACCTGGAGGAGGCTCCTGACCTCGGGTTGGTGCAGTTCCAGCCATTGTGGTCACTTGGGGAGTGAATCATCGGATGGAAGATTTTCCTCTCTGTCTCTCCTCTCTGTATATCTGACTTTCCAATAAAAATGTTAAAAAAAATTATTTAAAAACACCCTACCAATTTCAATTTCTAACATACATGAGTTAAAAGTGCCTTTCAACAGTGTAACAGATAGATCAAGAGTTGAATATTGGGTGATGAGATGGTATCTTAGTAGGTAAAGCCACTGCCTCTAACACTGGCATCCCATACACATACAAGTTTGATTCCTGAATGCTCTACTTCCCATCCAGCTCACAGCTAATAGACTCAGAAAACTCACTACGGGCCATGTAACTGAACCAGTTTCATTGAAGTTGGAAACCTGAAGTAAGATCCAGGCCTGTCTCAGCCCTGGCCATTGCAGACATCTTGGGGGTAAATCAGCAGAAGGAAAATTTCTCCATTTCTCTCTCTCTCTCCCTCCCTCCCTCCATCTTTTTAACTTTCAAAATAAACAAATCTTACAATAAGGGAATAATATCTGAAAAATAGTGCATGTAGTTGGTTAACAATTTCATTTCATGGTTGAGAACAATTTGATAGAATAGAATATAACCGAGAGGACTAAATTAACCCAATGAAATGAAGTTGATACTCTAAAGTTCAAGTCATACATTAGTCCACATATTTCGCTTTAAATACTTGGGGGAGGGGGAATCCCAGTGCCTAAAAAACTGTGTCACATAATGCAATGTAATAAAAAAATAAATAAATACATAAAATGAAATTAAAAAAAAAGAAAAAAAGGAAAGGTGAAATTTTAGGGAAAAAGTATTCATAAAGATTCAGAATTTGGCAATTGATTTTCTTAAAACAGTGCCTGCATTTCCCTAAGAAAGTTTTCATCTGAACTGTTATCCTTAGAAAGCATAAATGTCCTTGAACTAAAAGCCCTGCAATATGAATTACCATTGTGGTCAAAGGTATAGAGCTTAGAAATCAAGATTGATTAATACTCAGCTACTGCACACTTATGAGGTATTCCTAAACTGTTTTGAGGGAATTGGGACTAGTTCTGGGTGCAGTCCTACTGGGGAGGCAGAGCTGGGTGCATGGGGAATTGGAGGAATGTTTCAGCCTCAATATTGACCTTCCATACCCAACTGGCCTTTTCCTTTCCTTCATTTATAAATCAGTGCTCAAGAGGAGTGAATGTTAACAAGGGCTCCCTGAAGGCAAGAGAAAAGTCCTTGTCAGTGATGATAAATGCTGTACTAGAGCTTCAGGTGAGCAACTTCAACTTAAAAATAACAGCCATCAGTCCACAAGCAATAAGCTGAAGACACATGGAACAAGGCAAACACTTGCTCTTCTCAAAATCTAGAGACAATAGTACCTCCTCCATCCTTACAAAAAGCACACTGACAGGTGGCAGCTTGTATTTCAAACTGCTTTTCAAAATATTTGCATATGAATTATTCAAAGGAAAAAAATTCTCACCATGGTAAGAATGGACTCTTATTTGGCTGGGATTAATAATTGTTATATTAGCCTAGAGGAAATGATAAATATTTATAACCAAGTAACCTCTGGCTTTAAACATCACGTGGTGGACTTAGCTGTTATTTTTGTGAGAGGAATGCACAATGGGACATAGTCCAGAGAGCTAAGACTGTAAAGTCCCAGATCTCTTTTACAAAGCTGCTGGAGGCAGATTGGCTGTTCTGCTTGCATCACAAAATAGGTGAACAAGTCATTCTGTGGTCAAATGAAAAAAAGCCCATTAACTCTTAGTATCCCCAGTGCACAGTATCAGATTCTTTTCTCTGTATTCACATCCTTGACAATCCCATCTGGTCCCATGACCTCCATATCTTCACCCCATACCTCTTTCCAAACTCAATCCATATAACAAACTGCTCTTTGCCATTAAAACTTGGATGTCTAATATCCACCTCAAACTCATTAAGCTGCATTTCTCATTAAACTGCTGGCACCTCTAAATTTTCTACTGCTGAGGTTTAAAACATTAGGGGTGCCTTGCAGTTATCTTATCCCATGAAACCGCTTTGATCCATCAGGAGACAATCTTGCTGGCTCTTCCTTTATAATATATCCAGAACCTACCAATTTTTTTTAAGTGTCCATTGATTCCATGGTGGTTTTCACTACCATATTTTCTTGCCTTGATTAATACAATAACTTCCTGGTAGTCCTTCAGCTTTTAGCCAGAGGAACACTGCTAGGACATGAGTCAGAGTTGCTCTGCTCAAAACTCCTAAGCAACTTAAACAGTGCTGATGGATACATATTTGCCAACAGAAAGTAGGTTTTAAAGATTTATTTGTTTATCATTGGAAAGTCAGATATACAAAGAGGAGGATAGACAGAGAGAAGGATCTTCTATTCTCTGATTCACTCCCTTAGTGGCTGCAACAGCTGGAACTGAGCCGATCTGAAGCTAGGAGCCCAGAGCTTCTTCCAGGTCTCCTACGCAGTTGCAGGGTTCCAAGGTTTTGGGCCATCCTCTACTGCTTCCCCAGGCCATAACCAAGGAGCTGGAAGGGAAGTGGAGCAGCTTGGATATGAACTGGCATGCATAAGGGTTCCTAGCACATGCAAGGCAAGGACTCTAGCAACTAGACTAATGTACTTGCCCCCATAAGTAGATTTTGTTCCCATTTTGTCTCTTCCAAAGATCTCAGGGGTTTCTCTTTGCCTCCCAAATATAGAGACCTCATTCATTCACTTACTCATTCATTCCATAAGCACTCATATATTGAATATGAACTATATTACACAAAGATTTGAGGAAAGGACCCCCCTGCCCAGATGTTTGTGGAATGCTCTAAGTGAGAATATAAATTTTGCACATGGCCTAGGATTTAATACCATTTCTATTTGGAAGACTCTATATGACCAAGGCCTTCAGGAAGGGTGCCTCTTAACAGAGAATGAAACAATACCATGTGCTATCACAATTTAAGCTACTTGTGAAGACAGAATACTAAAATATATTCATCCAAAGTGAACACTCCATGGTGCTAACTGTGGTTCTGTATACGAGGTCTAAAATTCTGTAAAGCATGCTTCTGGAGCCAAGGAGGAGTTTAGGAGGCAGAGAGATAATTCAGGCAGGAGATGCACAAGCCCTCATCATTTCTCTCCTGTTCCTGCTGCTCCATAATGAAAGTAGGCATGTTGCAAGTTAGCCAAAAGAACGTGGGCAACAGACACTCTAGGTCTCTAGACAGGCAGAATAAATTTGTGTATACATTTGAAGTATCATGTGGACACATATTGTATGTAGTATGTGGTTGGTCCCCAAGACTCTTGAAAACTTGCTTGTGTTATTGGGATCATATACAGCAACATCCTGTTATTAACCACTTAAGTAATGACTCATTTATCCAGCTTGTCCACAAAAGATATTCTTTCAGTTCATTAAAGCTTACTCCTAAGTGTCAAGATATAAACAGCCACTCCAGCAGATAAACTTGCAAGCTTTAACAGATGTCTAAGCTTATTGAGGCAAAGACTTTCATATTATCTAGTATAGGGTTTCACAACCTTGGCATCGCCAACATTAGATGCTAAATAATTCTTTATGGAGGGTAATGGATGCCCTGTGCATTGGAGGATATTTAGCAGCATCCCTTGCCTGCACCGACTACATGCCAGTAACTATACCTTCTAGAAGTGGCAACCAAATGTCTCTATACATTGCCAAATGATGGGTGGAAACAATTCTTTCTGCTCAGAATCAATGATCTATTCAAAATTCCTCATTTTTATGAGGAAAGTGAAACTTTTTTCAAAAGTAGTTTATGGCTAAATAATAACTACCAAAGAAAATGGTCCTATTACCATTTACCCTATGATAAATGCCAGAATATTGAGCATTTTCATCTGTCTCTTTTGGTGGACATTCACAATATCCTATCAAGATCATGTTTGAAATCTTTCTCAAGTTCACCCTCACTCCCTCAGCATAACTGAATTTTCACTTAGATCACCAAACAGCTCTTCAACCACACCCCCATCCCTAGCTTTGCCCAGTGTAATATATTTTCTATACTGTGGCTAGAGGAAATAGTTGATATTCTAAAAAAAAAAAAAAACTGATTTATATTCCTCAGTAATCTAAACACTCTGTAGTTGTTTCCATTGTCTTCAAGAAAAACATCAAACATTTTGATCAAACCTGGCAGTTTCTCAACTTTCCCTTTCCATAAAACTACTTAATGTCATGAATATGTTGTGTTCTTTTTCCTTTTATTTATTATACATGATTTACATGTTACATGTATTATGTGAATACATGCAATTACATAAATATATGTATTACTTAATACTCTCAAGATCATGTATTCATATGTATTATATGTATTACATGTAATATATGTAATGCATGTATTCATGTAATTACATGTATTTGTGTATTATATGTAATACATATATGTATTATACATGAATACCTATATTATGCCTTTATTATACATGAAATTCTATCTTCATACAACCGTTTTCTTTCATTTATTTTCTCCTGGCTAAATTGTATTACTTTAGACGTCATATCCTGCAGGAAGCCTTCCTTGAATGTTTGTGACAAGGTTAAGCATACCACCTATGTGGTTCCTAGCACTCTGCAAATCCCCTTATTTCTCTGCATTCCAACTGCTTGTTTCTTTGTCTGTTTCTGTCACTGGAAGGTGATCACCTATGTGACAAGGGCTATGTCTTATGCTGACTCACTACTTTATGATAAACTAAACAATCAATGAAAGAAGCTTGGCATTTTTGAATTTCAGTATGATTTTTGCCACACCTCGCTGCCTCCATAAAAACTTGAAAGCATACCATCAAAAACTTGATATGGAGCTCTAACATATTACAATTTATAATTTTCCTCTGATGATTTAGTGTCATCGGTTAGTATAGGATGGTCTTTTCGTGTAACTATGTCTTAGGAGCTACCAGAATAAATATTAATTTTCCTAGCTGTCCAAAGTCTGAAATCACCAAAAATTAATTTTCTTAGGTATTTTAGCTAACTTTATACTAAATAAAACTATATTGGCATAAGGTGATGATTCAAGGGATTTTTTTTCCATGTAAAGGGTATGGTACAGTCATGTTGACCCCGAGTAGTCTCTTGAATAGCCTCTTTACTCCTCAGCCCTGCTTCAGGCAGGAGAAACTGCCGGAAAGGTGAGTGTCTAATCATTTCCATCACCCACCATAGTCCTAGCTGGAAACCCATGCTCTGTTTTCTGAGAACTGAATGTGCATCCCAGGATTCCATTTCTTTTTTGTTCTCGTCTATCACATTTCCTCAGGGGGAAAAATGTATTATTTGAAAATACTGCAAACACAAACACCTTTGAAGCCTGGAAAAGTTTTTGGACTATGAATATTATAGAAGGCTGATGTCAAAAGAATCATGAGGCAGTCAGGGCACATGGATGTGTGTGAAGCAAAATGGAAAGTAGCCTAGTATGTTGATGAAGTGAGCAGATATTTAACTCTGAGGAGGAGGACAGTTGTCCAGGCAGAGACACTGAACTTCATGAGGGCACATTTTGCTGTTAGCTTCAGCATCACACTGCATCTTGCCTCAGAGGCGGCTCCCAAGCAGGAGGGGCCTAGGGTGTTTCAGACCTTATGAGCAGGCACCTGCCAATGCATGGACCTAAGAGTATGAGATAGATAGCACAGCAAATGACAGGCTTATTATATATGTCAATGGTAGAGTTAGTTATGATCATGCTAATTATTACTTCATATTTTCTTGACATTCTAGTATCCAGAGTACTTTTACATCCACTATTCCATTTTTATGAAGAGAAAGCCTAGAAAGTAGAAAGAACTGACTTACTTCAGATCCCACAGCCTTGGAAGAACTAAACTAAAATTCAGTTCTCATGCAGGTCATTTGCTTTGCATCCAATCATACCGTCTCAGCCATCATAATGCATGTTGTTATTTAGAAGCTAAAAGAATGAGGTGTTTCTAATTCCTCTAAGAAACTGGAAACGCTCATGGGCTACTACAGACCATAGTTTCAAAACAGAATCTAAGTCTCCAGAGGTTATGAGGAAAAGAATGAATTTCAGTAGATTCCCAGCATCAGAAGGGACAGAAACTTCCAAACTATCAGAGAAATTCAGCCAAGATCATTTCCTAGAATAAAAGTGGAATATAGTATAAATAAGGTAGGAGAATCTTAACCTTGGTTCCTTTGTCTGGTTGGAAATAGCAACAATTAGAACAGAATGACCCAATTTGCCAAGTGGAGGAAGTTGAGGCAATAGCTACATAAGTACAATTTTTACCTCCCTAATAGTCTTACACTTAAGCAGGGGACCCAGAGTTGAAGAAAGACTAAAGGACTGAAACACAGAAGATCTAGGTCAGAATCATGGGCATTCAAATCAGAAGGGACATTAAATGTCAAACTGTCCTGTTTATGGGATAGAAGCATCTGCGAAAGCCATATCATACTCTCCAAGTAACTCTTTGTAGCTTGAGTCTGGTGATCTTTCCATAAAATCTACAAACTCCCTGTGTTCAGGTAACTTTCTCAAAATTATATTTTACGTTGGTGATTTGAAAGCCTTAGATTATAACCAACATATGACTCCCACACAGCTGATTTGCATTGTGTATCCCAAGCAGACTTCTTTTCAGCTCATTGAATGTTCCATTTTTTGTTTGTTTCTGAATAACTGCGCACGTCATTTTTCTTCCCAAAACTCTCTTCCCACTCCAATTATGCCCCTTTGTCATACTTCTTCTAACGCTTCTCACATCAATTTTGAAATACACTTCCCTGTGACACTTTCTCTGACCCTAGCCAAGGATGAATTATCCACCTCCTCCTCACTCTTTTATACAGTTAACTATCCTGCATCTATGTTCCATTCAGTTGCATTGATTGCAATTACAAGTCATCTTCATGAGACTGTGACCCTCACAATGAGTTCTGTCATTGCCAGATAGCATTACACAAAGTAACAACACAATGAATGTTTGTGGAGTTGAATTAATATAAAAACATTTGACCTCAGAATATTTGCTGCATCATAAAACTGAGGGCCATAGGATATTGGTCTATACCCATGGAAAATATAAACTTTGATAATGTAGTTCATCCCCTTTATCTGGTGATCATTTTTTATACTTTTTTCGTCATTTTGTTCTTACCTCTCATTTCATTCCGCTTTCTATTGCTTCCTACTGCTTCTAGCCTTAAAGTGGCTCAGAGAAACCATCAAGCCTCCTAGACAGCATTCCTCAGTGTTTCAAGAATGCTCTTTACTCATTGAATATGGTAACCTTCTCCCATAAAATATCATCTTTTAAATATTTATTTATTTGAAAAGAATAGTTACATAAAGAGAAAGAGAAAAAAGAGACAGAGCTTCCATCCGCTGGGTCACTCATCAAATGGCTGCAACAGCTATAATTGGGCCAGTATGAAGCTAGGATGTTGGAGTTTCTTCAGCGTTTCCCAAGTGGGCATAGGAAGCTCAAGGACGTGAGCCAATGCTTTCCCAGGCTATTAGCAGGGAAATGTATCAGAAGTGGAGCATTCCAAACAAACCGGCACCCATATGCAATGCCAACATGGCAAGTGCAGGCTTAGCCTGTTACAACATGGCACCAGCCCATCTAAGATACATTTTTTCTTTTCCTAAGATCTTAGATAGATATCTATTGAAATATTGTCTTTTTAAAGATTTATTTGTTTTTATTGGAAAGTCTGATTTACAGAGAGAAGGAGAGACAGAGATAAAGATCCTCCATCCACTAGTTCACTCCCAAAGTGGACACAATAGCTGCTGCTGAGCTGATCCAAAGTCAGGAACCAGTAGCTTCCAGATCTCCCATGTAGATGCAGGGTCCAAGGCCTTGGGGCATCCTCTACTGCTTTCCCAGGCCACAAGCAGGAAGCTAGAAGGGAAGTGGAGCAGCCAGGAAAGGAACCAGTAATGGGATCCTGGCGCATGCAAGGTGGGAACTTCAGCCACCAGGCCACTGTACCAGGCTTGAAATATTGTCTTAAGAATAAATTTGTTTGAATACTTTGATGCCCAAGCCAATAATTGCTTTTGAGTGTTATTACTTCCAAAGTCTTTGTAAAAACCTGAACTATCAATATCCTAAGCCATAGAAACATACCTGGGATACCAGAATTTCACCAGAAAATCTTATATATGAATGGGTTTCAGTGGAGAATAATATGTGGGCTGCTGGGAAGAAGGCACCCCTTAAATTACACAATGATCTAAGTAATAGCAGTCATGGTCTCATTGTAATTTCAGTCACAGAAATCACAGAAAAGAAAATCCAAATCAGCCTCATTTGCTTCCTTAAGAAGAACTCAGAACCCCTGCTAAAATTCACATAGCAGTTATCAGATAAAGTGAATTTCTAGTAGCCATGCTTTCCCCATTCCATTTGATTCAACAGTGTCCTGCCTCAGTGTCAGTCTTCAATGTTCATGCTACTAAGTTATGCAACACTGGGATTGACATCATTGCTTGTTCAACAAATATTCACATTTTTATAATGCTTATCTAAAGCAAAGTCTCTTACTAACCAGAAATGAATTTACTTCCCCTCCATCCTCATCCACCTTCCTGTAAAATGCACCTCCATATCAGTGCCTATGGCTCACTATTTGTCTGTGTATCTCATGTAGTCACCTCCTGAATGTCCTGTTTATGGGTCAATTCAAGCTACTGAACAGTTTGTGTTTAATACAGAGAGTACATCATATTTATGTCAATGGTGCTGAAGGTTAATGGTGTTTCAATAATGAGCTTTTATTTTAAAAAATGCAGCAGAAAAACTAGAAGCATTTTAAAGGACATTTTATAAAATGTAATTGAACAGAGAACAAGTGTCTATTTTTGCAGAGAAACTGTGATCCAACTTTTGTGTCTTGCTTGTATATTCTGAATGATTACACTTTGGATGCAAATCTCAGGATGCTGCTACTGATTGGCCCTTCTCTGGCATAAACATAACAAAAGCTCCCTGCATCTGTAATCAACTGGCAAAATGATATGGTCTCTTGGAAATGACAACGCAATTACCAGGGAGTTTATCTCACAGGTGACCCTGCCATTCCCCAAAACATTTTCCTCCTGTCCTTGATTTAAAAGTGGCTGTCCTCTCGGCCCTAATTTCAATACACATAGTACTTTCTCCTGGAGACCCTCCAAGCATTTAATAGGAAGAAATTATGATGTATCTGCTGGTTTCCCTGCAGATAGGAAGGGTCACAAAACCTTGCAGAGCTGGTATACTTCCAAGTCATGCTGTCTGGCATCAACTAGACCTTTGCTGCCAATCTTCAAGCTTCCCATTATTTTTCACTGTCTTCCAAGTGTTCTTATCACAAATTCTTTTTCTCACTTCTTTCCCAACTCCATTCTCTGATCAAATAAATCTATCTACTTGGCAAGAGAAAAAAGGGAAACTGAGGGTATAAATGAAAGTAGGAAGATAGGAAAGGCTTCAGATGACACATTGAACTTTTACCATATAACCTTGGGCAAGACACAACTTAGACCTTGGGATGTTATCTCTGCATGTTAGGGATAAATGATTTAAGATGTGTGTGATAAGATTACTAATCATGCTGATTTGCTCAAGGCTAAGAGACTTTCTGAGGCATAGACTCTCAGTGTTCAAACAAGAACAGCAAGACCAGAGTGATTTATTATCTGAGATGTAAGTAAAGAGCTGTAGGACCCCAATTAGAGACCATTATGCTCAGGGAAATAAGCCAATGCCAAAAGGACAAATATCATAAGTTCTTTCTGATGTAAGGCAACCTTCCTGGAAAATACAGGACCAATAAACATATAGGTGAACATATATATGCATACACTCATCTAGAGGGGATGCATAATGGAGATGAGCATATCAAAAAGTGAAAATAGGGCCCGGCGCGGTGGCGTAAGTGGTTAAGGTCCTCACCTTGCACACCCAGGATCCCATGTGGGCGCCAGTTCTATCCCAGCAGCCCCGCTTCCCTTCCAGCTCCCTGCCTGTGACCCGGAAAAGCAGTGGAGGACGGCCCAAAGCTTTGGGACCCTGCACCTGCGTGGGAGACCCGGAAGAGGCTCCTGGCTTCGGATCGGCATAGCATTGGCACTCACTTGGGGAGTGAATCATCGGACGGAAGATCTTCCTCTCTGTCTCTCCTCTGTATATCCACCTTTCCAATAAAAAAATAATAAAAATAAATCTTTTTTAAAAAAAGTGAAAATATGTTGCAGTATGCATCTCTACTCTCAAATAAAAGGAGAACTCCCAATGAAACTGCTAAATATATCTTGACAATATGATGCTGGGCTTTGTACCATAGTCTATACCTAAAATGTCGGGATACATATAAATAGCAGAATGATGGACTTGTGACTACTGCTGAAGGATTATAACTATTGTAATAATATAGGGGACAACAGTGTGGGGGGTAAGTGTGGAGAGTCGAAGGGCAAATCACTGAATTTATGGAAATGTATCATGAAAAATAAAAATTAAAAAATTCATAATATGTTACATATTTTCTTGCAATTATGTTCATTGTATTACCGACATGCATTTCCGAATTATCCGGTCTCAACAGAAGGAGTAATTATACTTGCTGTATTTAGGATGAAATAAATAGATCTTCTTACTTTTAAAAGAAAATATAATAATAAAGCTACAAATAAATTATTACACACTTTTTAAAAAAAGGACAGTGGGACCTATTAGGAAGAGGACTTTAAAAATTACACTTTTCTGTAGGGACCCTTAAGCTATGTGCAATATAATCAAGCTGGTCTAAAACTTTCTTCCACAGACTCTTCCACTGTCTATGTATATTATCTTTTTTTTAAGATTTATTTTTTTTTATTACAAGGTCAGATATACAGAGAGGAGGAGAGACAGAGGGGAAGATCTTCTGTCCAATCATTCACTCCCCAAGTGAGCCACAATGGTCGGTGCTGCGCCGATCTGAAGCCGGGAACCAGGAACTTCTTCTGGGTCTCCCATACGGGTGCAGGGTCCCAAAGCTTTGGGCCATCCTCGACTGCTTTCCCAGGCCACAAGCAGGGAGCTGGATGGGAAGTGGAGCTGCCACGTTTAGAACCGGTGCCCATATGGGATCCTGGCGCGTTCAAGGCGAGGACTTTAGCCGCTAGGCCACTATGCCGGGCCCTAAGAATATTATCTTATTGATTACTACTCCTCCTGCCCCCTTGTTAATTCTGCCTGTCATGTTGATGTTTCGGCTTTGCGAATACCACAAGTTATCAATACTGGGTCTTAATCACAGATTCATGAGGCCAAGACTCCTCTCATAGAAGATATTGCATGGAAATGTCCAGACAAAACAGATAAATCCCTCCCTGAAATGGAAAAAAAAAATGTATCGTGTGTAGGGAATGTATTGTGGGTAGAGTGAGGAGGATGGGAAAGATATTATGAAGTCTACAATATCCCTTGTAGAAACTCTTGGAGTTTCCTCTAAAGAGGGAGCTATCTAATCAGAATTGTAACCTAGTATAGAATTCTTGTTTGGGAAAGAATGAGGGTTAAAAGTGAATGTTTGTGTGTGTGCACGCGCGCTTGTGTTTAATGTTTTAGAGATTTATAGCAAGAAGTAAACTGTGAAAATGACCTGTCCCCATGGGCAGAATTAGGAGGCAGTGAGCCAGAAACAAGCAGCATACGACTAAAAAGAGAGACTCTAGGGACAAGAATAGGAACGGACTTCTAAAGCTGTAAACTAAAATCATCATTGATTGTGTGTATATGTGTGTGCATGCTTGTGTTAGCATGTATCTGTCCATTTTTTTCTAATTGAACTAGTAAGTTCTATGGAGAAGAATTTTGCTCCTAAAGAAATAGATAGCTGTGTGATTGGGAAAATGAGTTCTCAGGCACATCTTGGAGTTTTGTGTAGGATTGTATGTGTGTGCTTAAATGTTGTAAATGTTTTCTTTCTTTTTTTATGTTCTGGCTAGCTCCAAATTGATTTGATATAGAACAACTACACATTTTTGGTTTCTGCTCCTTTTCTGCAACACAGAGAGTACTCTACCTCCTTAGGCCATAAATAACTCCAGAGACATTGCAATAAAACACAGTATTATGAATTGGGTTTTGTAACTATCTTAATGACTCACCGTGCCTTTAAGGTTTAATGAAATGCTTTACCATTTTTTATAAGCATAGAGTAGGACAAATACCACACAATTACTGAAAGAGGAATAGAATGACAAATTCACTTGCCATAATATTCTGATGAATAAAAGGCCAAAGACAAATTTTGAAATTAGTTTAGGAAAGAGAACCAAAGCACAGAAGGCAGACATAAATAGAAGTGTACCATGACGGCATATTTAGAAATATAGTAAGATGATGGAAAACTGAGGTCAGAAAGGTCAAATACCTATCAAAATGAATACAACAAAAACCGAAGTCAAACATTAAACACTGGATATTGTATGCACTGAAACACACAACATTTAGTACTATTCTGATCTGGGTTTTTTGGCAAGCAAGAAAAATAATGGTTAACTGTGCTATTTGTTGTCATAAGGTTGCTAATGTTTCCTATCTATGTCCAATTATCTTACCTTTTAAAACCTCTAAGCACTACAGCCTTTGTGTAAATTCTTGTACTGTGGATTTGGGTCTTAACACTGGGTCCTTAAGTGGAATTTAGCACTGGGGAACTGAGGCAGGAAAGAAGAACTGGATCCAGAATCCAGAATTTGAGAACATCTTTGTGTTTCCAGTCCACAATGTGACTAAAACGAACCCAGAAGGGGTGAGTGTTCAGTCAATATTATAAAAGGTTAATGGATAAAGGGGATTAATAATAAGACCATCTGTGAAGACCTGAATAATGAGTAGGAGAAGGGACAGCTGAAAGGAGAAAACGGAACGAGGTTCAGACAGCGAGGCCCACACAGAAAAGGCTTAGTGTATACACTCATGTGAAAGGAGAGCTAGAACAGGATGTTACATAATATTTCTTTATTTCAATTGTTATCATAATGATTATTCTGCATTAAGTGTATGTAAGAGCTTCTGAGCCTTCCCATATTCCTATAAGAAATTAACTCTGATTTAGTAAATTGCTTCTCCTATTTGAAAAATTGTAGCTTTCAAAATGTGCATTAGTGCAGGTCATGGGGAGCACATATTCCCTGCATCAGCACCCTGTGTGGTGCTGCAGCATCTGGGAAAGTGGCTTTACAGAGTCCATAAACATAGACTAAATTTCAATGCCTGTAATTTCAGGTAGCCACTGTTCCTTAGCCAGGAGAAAACTGTCACAAGTGCCAATTAAGAAGAAAAGTACTGTTGATTATTTTTCTTTAGTGCCAAGCCACAAGGAATGAAAGAACCAGGAGTGGAAGAGCCATTTGGAATAGAGGAAGGCTACTGCCTTCTAACTAACAGATTCTTAAGAGGAAGGGAGAACATACAAAAGGTGTTTTAAGCTATGTTGGCTAAACGTTTGTATTAATGAGAGTCATAATGTTGAAAATAATTCTTACAATTGAAAAATCCTGAAAGGCTGTGTAATCTTCCAAGGCACTGCTATGGTGCATGAAAGAGCTAAAAATGTAAAGCTGTTTCCTGACCATACCTATTCAGCTCCTGGTTATTTTGGATTGGCTAACTGGTTCCAAACTCTAATCACATTCATATAAATAGAAGATATTTCCTATATTCGATATGTCCTGAGGGCTTATTATATTACAGGTACTGTTTATATCAATTAAAACTTAACATATATTGTCTCCCTATTCAGCAGCCACACTCTCTTCTAGAAATGATGTACTACTGATCTTAGAGGAATTTATTCCTCCTTTATTTTCAGTCAGTATCAGTTGGATGGGGTTGATTCTGCCCTATAAATCCAGTGATTGACCTAAATCACTGGCTGACCTAAACAAATCAACAAATCTCACTCTCCGAGCCAAAGTAATTAGTTTATGGATGAGCACATGAACCAGCTCATGCCAACTAAGTGAGCAGGTGCTTCACAAATACATTCTAGGATTTATTGAAAGTGAATTTAGGTGACTTAGTGTAAACCCATTCCTATAACTATAAGGAAGATTTAAAATACAAGGCTCATTCGTATAGCATATGAATGTTGATTTTATAATGAAAAGTCTAACTACTCCCACTTTGGGGCCCTGAACATAAAGAACAGTTTACAGATTTAAATGATTTTTTGTGGTAATCTCAACACCTGAGGTTAGGTCATTTATCACATTTGAAAAGTCCATGGCAAGCCTGTCTAATACTAACACTTTAATTTGTTCAAAAGTGAACTTAGGTCTTTAAACACGGTAATTCATACACAAAATAGTAATAGCAAATTAAACACGGTAATTCATACACAAAATAGTAATAGCAAAATACCACAATCTAATTATACCAGTTGTGTTCCTATATGTAAACTTATTGTACATAGAGATAAGGAACCAAGAAACTTGCTCTAAACGTAGTGTGATTGATATTTCAACCTATATGCCACCAGTGAAGGTAGGTGGCTACTGACTTGAACACAGTGTAGGTATAGTGAAGGAGTGGGTCTGATCTTATCTATGCTAGTAAGGTATGTATCAGTTATCTACCTAATACCTTCTTTTTTTAGTTAAAGTGTTCATTTCTTTTTTTGGACTTAATCACTCTTCCAAGATTCAGAAATGGGCAAACAACCCAGGATTGTCAACCATACTAAAATATTTTCCTAGCCATATAGACTGGATGGGGAACGAGTTAATGAGCCAAGTAAGTTAATCAAAGAAAATCCTGGGACACTTGGAGGAATTATTAGTGATAAAGACCTTGTTTTTGCTGGTGTTGTTAAGCTAATAGAATATGTTTAGAGAGGTTTCAGTCTTCTTTATCATATCAATAAGACATTTCTTGGTTACAGTTTCCAGCAAAAAGGAAATCAGATGTATAAGACAACAGAAATGTCTAAGGATGCCATTTGAATACCTTGCTCCAGTTGGCCATACTGTTTGAAATTTGTGACTATATAATGTGACATATTTCCCTTTTCTTTTTAAGTAGTGTTGAACTGTGTTCTCAGCCACCAAAGTAGCTTGAACTATAGTAATATTTTCCTTTTGTCATATTTACAGGTGTCATATGCAACAAATGATAATTGAGACCTACTCAAAGCTTTCTTTGAATTACCTCAGATAATAACAGCCCCTGAAAAAATATAATGGTGACTTTTTCAGTTGAGATGAACACATATTACATAAATTAGTTGAAATAATCATCCAAGCATAATGACAGTATGAGTTAGCTATAAAGTTGGGTCAAAGTTGGTACCACAGCAAGACAAACACTTAGAAGCCAAAGTTACAGAAAGAAACAGGAAACATGATTGAATAGGAAAAGGTAATCTGTAGAGAAAGTGAATAGAATAGAGCACATACACAGAGAGAATATAGAGCCATGACCACCCTGCTTCCCTCCCACAAACAGTAAAAAAAAAAAAAAAAAAAAAAAAAAAAAAAAAACCTAGCTGCCTAATTATTTTTTGCATCCAACATGGTATTTTCTTCATTTTTTTTCTTAGTGTCTATCCTTATCTCTGTACACTTAAATGACACTTCATGATTCAAACTATCCTGATGGAATTCTACTTTTTTTTTAAATCAGTTGCCTCTTTCACCTATTCACCTATAAATCCTAGCAGTAGGTCAAGACATGAGGAAGTTTTATAAATTTATCTGGACTAAATGACATATAGTTGAAAGCAAGACATGGGTTGGCCTGTGGCATAAATTTTGAGCATAAAGGATACTTCCTGCTATGTGGCAATTCCTTCATTCTCAATCTGATGCCTAAAATCTGTGGACTGACTTGTGCAACAGAGCTAGGGAAGCTCTCCCCCACAAGTGTTTATAATAATATTTAAATTATCATCTCAATTACTCTGTGTACACATCAGAGCACTCTGTATATGAATAAATGAACTACATGTGTATTCAGATGGCTACTGTGACATCAACATCCAGATACAGTCCTCCTTTGATGGGCACCCTCCCAGACAGTTGTAAATGGCTTAAAGGATTATCTGAGACTTGTAGGAGAACAGATGATTTCTATTGTCCTACATGAGGTACATTTAAACAATCTGAAAATGAGTGCCCTAACATGGTATCATTCTGTTCCTGGACTATTCTCCAGCTGTATGGAACAAGTGGACCAAAATGCTCCTGGGGAGAGAAAAATGTAGAAATACAAAATTGATGGAAATACATGATCAAAATAGTCATCTTCTGTGGGAATCAAGTTCACCAACTAACTCAAAATTATCATCTATTCAGCCAGATATTCACCAATTCAAGCATTAGGACTTAGTCCAGTGCGGAAAAAATGAATCAGACATAGTATCCTGGTCACATCTTACCCAGTATCTCCCTTTACTTAGTTTTTGAGGTACTGCTGGGAAATTACAAGTGAATTATATATATATATGTATATATATAATATGCATATGTATAAATAGATTTATTTGTGTACTATATGTCATATATGTAACTATATATATATATATATATAGAGAGAGAGAGAGAGTGTGTGTGTGTGTGTGTGTGTGTTTCCCCAATAGCTCAGCTCGTGGAGAAACTGCCAGGGCCCCCAGACAGTGACTTTTTTGGCAAGAAAGTTTCTACTTGTTCTCTGACTTCAGAGCTTACCCGAGCATTCTTTCTTTCATTCTTTCTTTTATTCTCGCTCGCTCTGATTTTCTAATCAAAAGGAGGCAGAGAGAGAGAAGGAAAAGAGAGAGAGAGAAAGAGAACACAGGAAATGGATTTTCTGAGCAATGATATTATTTTCTAGCCTTTGATTCTAATCATCTGGGTGCAGTTGTCTTCCATTCCTCATTATTTCATTTTCCCTCCTTTCCTTTTGTTCTCTCCCTCCTCTGAGCCTCACTTCCATTTTTTTACAAGGATTTTTTAAATTATTAAAATGAGGTTGTTGTCATTAAAAAAAATGCCTACTTTGCCAAGGTTACATAAGGAATTAATAATAATTCAAAGCCTTGTTAAAATGACTTAGAAGTAAAGAAGGGGGAAGTGCACGGTTATTTTTTTCCTCATTGTCAGAAAAATAAAATTGAACCTGATTATCTCTTATCAAGTCTTAGTTGTTCAAAGGAACCAACCATTTCCTAGATGCAAACAGCAGAAGGCACCCAAGTAGTGTTTCTATGAAGTCATGTATGGGAATCCTGAGCAGGGTGTTCAGCTTACATTAAGGTTGCAGACAGTGCTCATTATTCATATTATTCTTATTCTCATTTAGTCTTAGGGATCATAATTTGTAGTTCTGTGTAAGATTGCTTAGAAATTGGGCTTCCCAAAAGATGAAATTCAAAAATAATTTGGCACCAGGATCTTTCAAAATTTCAAAAATGTTTTCACACCTATCATCTCAGTTTTATTCTGGCACAGGGATGTATTTGCAATTGGAAGTTCAAAAAGAAAACAAAAAAGAGGCAGTTTTCTAACTAGAATAGTTAATACAGTGAAATGCTACAATATTCAAGCCATCCATCACCATTGCAGGTAAAAACTACTAAGAAATGGAAAATTTCCCTCCCGGAAACAGTAATTTTTTTTTTATTATAATTCTGGATAGACACAAAACTTATCATTTACGTCAGTGAATAAAGACAGTTCTTTAAGTACTGAGTAAAATTGTAAAAACAATAGTAAAAACCAACTTCATGGGGTTCTAGCTTTATTTTCAAAAACATTCACATGGCATCAATTGTCTGGCAGGCACATTTGGAAGGCTTTAGTAATAACATCACTGTTTTTACTTTAAGAGACCTAAGGCAAAGGACTGGCATTCTGGAGTAGCAAGTTAAGCTACTGGCTGCAATGCTGGCATCTTGGCACTGGTTCGCATCCGTGCTGTTCTACCTCTGATCCAGTTTCTTGCTGATACCCCTAAGAAAGCAACAGAGGGTGCCCCAAATGCTTAGGCTCCTGCGCCTACCTGAGAGGCCTGAGTGGAGCTCTTGGTGCCTGGTCCATCACTGACAGTTGCAGCCATTTGGAGGAGTGAAATAATGAAAATCTCTCTCTCTCTCTCTATATATATATATATTTATATATATATCATCCTCTCTCTCTCTCTCTCTTTTTTCTCTCCCTCATACTCTTTAATACTTAAAAAAAATTTTTAAAGAAACAATGAAACCTAAGTCACAGGGGAGTTATGTAAATGCCCTCTACCTGGAAACTAGTTATATACAGAACCAGGATTCAAACACAAGCAGTCCCCTGCACTCCATGTGCACACCATAATGCTGCACCACCTCAAGCTTGCAACTGCATCCCCCGAGGCTACTAGCTACTACTTTCTCTAGTTATTCCCCACTTAATGCCATTCCAGTGGCAAGATTGCACAAATCTCAGTCTAGTGCCCTGATTAAGAGATATAAATATTGGCCCATGGGAAATATAGAACAATTCTATAGTTGCCTACAGTGGTTGTAAACTTAATAGCTGGAAGCATGACAATGTTTCAGGGTCTACTCAGGGCACCATCATCTATTCTTTCCCATGACCTTTTTACTGAAGAATTTTTAAAATCCCGTTGCCTTCCTTCTCCTGGACATTCACTCTACAAGCACGTCAAAATCTGTCCTTGGTTGTATAACCAGTTCTGGGTCTTGAACAAAAGTAGAAGGATGGTGGACTTTTCTTTATAAAGACTGTTAGCTCCATCTTCAACTGGTTAGTCTACTTGATAAGGGGAATATTCCCATGGAGTGGGAGATGTGCTAAAATAATGTCAGGCACACCAAAGTGATTGAGTCATAGTCCCTGTCTAGTCAGGCAAAATGATGTTGATATTAGAACCCATTATACACCCTCTTCATTCCATTGTATATAAATTACACTGCACATAATTACATTGAATGTAATTTATTTTTAACTGTACAGTATTTAAGAGCATGGACTGCAGAACCAGATTTTCTCTTGTCAAAACCCAATGTTGTTATTCATCACTAGTCATGTTATCCTGAGAAAGCCACACTACTGTGCTCTGCTCCTCATTTCTAAAATAATACTAATAATACTATTTAATAATAGTATTATTATTATAGGACTTAATGATACTATTTTTGAATAGATTAGAAAAGTTAAACATATTTAAAGTTTTTATGAGAATGTCTGGCAGCAGTAAATATTATATGCATTAGCTATTATTGCTACTAGTAATAACGATATTGAAAATTCTCTCAGAGAATACTAATGTCTCTTCTTTGTATGTCTTCCACACTCTCACCATGCTATCTATTCAGGATTGACCTCATTTCCCTTCTAATTGCCTTTAAACACTTACATGTTCATTGGCATAGATCCATGACCAAACAGAAAAGGCAACAGCACGGACAGTTAAGATTTGGAGCATGTGCAGGGAGGATTTTGCCATAAGCGACCTACCTTAACACATAATGCCAGATCCCTCTGGAAAATGGAAACTATGATTTTCTGATGGCAACAATCCAGTCATGTTAGCTATGTATTACTACCAAGTGATACAGTTATGTGACCCATTCTTCTCTCTCTCTCTCTCTCTCTCTCTCTCTCTCTCTCTCTCTCTCTCTCATGGTTGCTTGCTTATTTGATTTTGTTTTGTATGGTGAAGAAAGGAGAAAAGGGGAGTGAAGGAATTTCAGGGACTGTCCAACTGATCTGGAACACTAATATCACAAACCAATATTATTCCTTCAATAGACTTTTGACAATGACAGTTGCACTATATCACACATGACAAAAAGAATAAGAGAAGTTATTATTGCTAAAATAATCGGGATCCAGCTCATAAAATCCTAGTACCTCAACTAATTGTGGCACCAAGTCTAATTAGATATGGAGTGTTATAAAAAATAGGTTAAGATTGTTAAAATTTTATTGGTTTATATCAGCAGATGAGATACATACCAAAATGCATCCCTTGACTTTCCTGTAGATCTTGACCCTTTTTACCCAAATTAACTATGTAAAGATTGTCCAAAATAAATTAAAAAAAAAACAAAAACAAAAAAACAAAATGCATCCCTTGGTGTTGACTGTTTATATCTGCTCAACAAGAGTACATTTAGAATTCAGAAAAGCTATCTCTTGATGAAAAGTAAATGTCTACACATATTTCCTAGCTTCAGCATTAGTTCAGAACATTTGGATCCTAGAAATGAATGGATGCACTGACACTACTCCTCTAATTGTAGAAAAATACTAGTAATTAGGAGAGAAAATACTGTCTTCAATTCCAAACATACAAACTCAAAACTCAAACAACAGTATGTATTTGAGTAAGAAATCAGAAGATTGTTTAAAGAACTTTCTAGAAGCCTGGCCGCTGACCAGCCCTGCACCCACATTCCTCCATTAGATTGGAAACAACCCAAAGGAGATCAGATTCTGTGCCTTCTTATTTCATAGGCAATGAGATGCTCAGTTACACAAGTGTATATTAGCACACTGATGGAAAACTGAATTAAAAGATATACTTATTTGGCATGAAAAACTTGAAAACTCATGCATTTCCTTTTTCATAATAAGCATTTCCCACAAGCTTTTTGAAGGCTCCTGGCATGCATGGATTTCATATGCTTTCAGTGGTGAGCATAGCTTTTAATTCAATTTTCAATGAATCTTTTGAATTATTTTATGCAGCACAGATTTTGTCAGTTCCACCTATAGTGCAGCTGGTTCTATAGAAAATTTCAAGTCAGTGAAACAGAAAGACTCCATGGTATTTTTATCCATCTCAACTCAGAGTTGTCAAAATTATATTATTATTACTATTATTATTATCATTATCATTATTATTAACTATATTTATGTTTTCCTAACCATGTGCTCTGCTTTTCTCCAGGACAACAGATAAGTTTGCCAACTTACGTCTGCCCTTTTTGTGCATCTTGTTATGTCTACTTGGCCAAATGTTTTCTATAATTTCAAAGCTCTATTAATGTTGAATCTCCCTGGTGCCCTGGTGAAGTGTTCCCTAGCCATTCTACAATGAAAAAATAATCTCTTCCCTCTTCAAGTCCTCTAGCATATATTCACCACAAATTTGACAGCTAGCACATGCCTTGATGATGGTAGTGATGGTGGCTGTGATAGAAAAATACATCGAGAGCTTCTTTGTATTTGAGGTTACACATTAATTACTATCTCATTCTTTGCTACCACTTGAGAAAGGTTCTTGCTATTTTTGTATGAAGAGAAGAAACGGGCTCAAAACATTTAAGTAACTTGTCCCTAGACACATAGTTAATAAATGGCAAAACCAGAATTCAAACAGGTTTAGCTTCCAGCATCTTTGCTACACTACAGTTTCTCAGAGTATAGTCCACAGAAGTACAAATCTCAATATTATCCAGCTTTATTACATTGGGTATCACAACAAAAGTTCTGAATAAAAATGAGTACTGGGAACTTGAATGTTTACAACACCCTAGGAGGTTCACTGCAGAAATAAAAACAATTCTATTAGCAAATCCTTTGAGTTTCTATAGATTCTCACCTTCACAAGTCATCAATGCACTCATTGTCTCTTGCTGCATATGGCCCCTCCATGGAGTTGTGTCTTGTATCTCCTGACTAGAGTATAAAAGACATAGTATCTCCCTACCTGACTTCCTCACATAACACCTCAGAACTTGGCACACGTGCATATTGCTCTCTAGGCCTGTGATCAGCAAATGAGCTGCTGCTTCAGAAAAGTTGCAAATAGGTGTTTCACACTAAAGGGAGATATTTCTACTCCTTGAAGTCCAGTCATGCTTCAGGGATCCAATTTCTTTTTTTTTTTTTTTTAAAGATTTATTTTTATTATTTTTTATTGGAAAGGCGGATATACAGAGAGGAGAGACAGAGAGGAAGATCTTCCATCCGATGATTCACTCCCCAAGTGAGCCGCAACGGGTCGATACTATGCCGATCCGAAGCCAGGAGCCTCTTCTGGGTCTCTCACGCGGGTGCAGGGTCCCAAAGCCTTGGGCCGTCCTCGACTGCTTTCCCAGGCCACAGGCAGGGAGCTGGAAGGGAAGCCGGGCCGCCGGGATTAGAACCGGCGCCCATATGGGATCCCGGGCATGCAAGGCGAGGACTTAACCACTTGCGCCACCGCGCCGGGCCCAGGGATCCAATTTCAAACACTTTTAGATCATATTCCTTCCACCTAAAAATATGGTGTCACAGTGGTATAAATTTTCTTTTCCTATGGGAAGAATACAATTTTAGTCTATTGCTGAGATGTTTTCCTTTGTTTCCTGAATGTCCTTCCTTCATCATGGGCTTTTTGCTACCTCAACCCAGGAGTAAATTTATTTATAAAAGAAGTTAGAGTGGTGGCCCGATGCATATTGAGGCACATGAAGAATGTTCTGTGACATTATAGATAGGAGCAATATGCTTTAGGCCACATCAACCAAACACTCAGATAATCACAATAATAACTTTTTTGTTGGATAACTCTTTTCTTAAACTGTAAGATGATAAATGGTATTGTTTAAAACCATGAAGTTTTGGGGGTAACTTGTTAACACAGCAACACAATCCATACACAGCAATAAATAGACCACAGAAAGCACATGGTAAAACAGCAATCAGCCATTACACGTCAACCAGATGGCCAATGTTATCACTTAGTATAAAGTAATAGGTAACAAAGATAATCACCTGGTACAAAGTAGTAGCTTGTGAATATAACTACCTGACACACTAAGTTGCTTATACAACCATGAGCCACAGTCATAGGTAGTCAGCACAACCACTGGTACACAAGCACGATAGCCAATACAATCAACCATTGCAGAATAATGGATACACAATACAGCCACTCGGTATAGAGTAATAATACAAGTACTCATTACACAGCAGTATATTCCCACACCTTTGTGGGAAAACAAAGGCAGCAAGCATTTGGCAGAGCAGTTAGATGTCACCCTGGATGCTTCCATTCAGGGTTGCTTCCCTGTCAGGGTTATAGTTCTGCTTCCAATCCAGCTTCCTGCTAATATGCATTATGTGTCACTAAAGAGCAGCAGGTGATCTTACAAAATGGAGTCCCTGGGCTTAGGTCTTTTGGCTTCAGATTGGCCCAGCCCCAGCAACTGTAGGCATTTGGGCAAACAGTACATGGAAGATTTGTCTCTGTATTTCTGTCTTTCCAACAAGTAAGAACATTTTTTAAAGTCATAAAATAATTCAGGAATATCATGAGAGTCATGTTGCTACTACATGGCAGAATGAGATTTGAAACCCAAGCTGTGTGGCTCCAGAATCTTCATTCTTGTTCACCAATGCTGCACTAGCAACTGGGGATGAATGGGTGGGTGGGTGGATGGACAACTTGATGGTTTCGCTTCTTTCCAACACAGAAGGAGGTTGTTATTCAGCCTGGAGGAGCTGAAAACCATGGGAAGCTCACTAGTTACCTTTCGTTGAAGACAATGTGGATGTCTGAAGGGGAGGAGTTAATGTATTGCTGCCATTAGAAAACATAAACATCTCTTTGTAGATCATTTGGAAATCAGAAAGAGATAATCAAAGGAAAAAATACCTGTTCACTCTATCATTTACACAAAATTTTGTTTTTATACAGTATAGCTGTTCCATCTTTTTTTTTTCTAAGCAAGAATGTTTGTGTATACACATATGTGTTTTAAATGGAACAACACTGTCTTAGGGATGCAAGACAGAGATAAACAAATAGGAAACAAAGAGGCTGACCGTGGGAACTATGGGTCAGATCACAATAATGTGACAGTGCCAAGAGAAGTACTGTTTTGTTATTTGCAGTTTCAGTGAAGCCAAATAAGAGTACCGTAACAACTACAAAATCTGATGACCACATTGAAGGAATTGCAGTTTAGGTTGTTCTTAGAGTTTTAACAGTGATCAACAGAGAGGTTCTACTTGCTGATTGAAAGCAAGAAGACCCAGGTCATCATCTCTAGACCACTAGCAATCACAGCCAACAATAGATATGAGAAGTGGAGGAGACTGGCATGAAGGTGACCTACATACAGACCATCCGTTTCAGAAATTTTTTCAAAAAAACATATTAAAATGAATCATGTCATTTTATGGAATAAAAACAATAACATTTTGTTATGGTCATACTCATACAAATACTCGGTAAAATAGGTGAGTATCAGTGTGAGGAGAGAAAGAGTTGGAGTGGTGGTTTATGGATTGACTAAGAAATATAGTTGTGTGTTCCAATGACAAGAAAGAAAACCTAGAAATCCACATTAGTGGTATGATAAAGGTTTGCAGTTGGAGGGAAAACATAATTGGAAAACTTTGAATTTAAAGTGCATCACCAAGTGTCCTGCCACTTCTGACTATGATTTACAAGTTATGTTTTACAAGTGTTCCTCAACTAAGATGATTTTGATGACTAGATTTTCCACCCCCAAACAATAGGCTACCACGCTAGTCTCTGAGGTGCTTCATCTCCAAAGACTCTCAAAGTCAAAGTTAGGCATTGTTGCTATTTCCTCTTGTAAATTTACAAAGCATATTAATATATTAAACTCTTGGGTCTAGAACAATGGCTCAGTTGGTTAACAGAAATACCCTATGGATGCTGGTTCATGTCCTAGCTGCTCCACTTCCCATACTACTTCCTGCTTGTGACCTGCAGTGGAGGATGGCCTAAAGCCTTGAGACCCTGTACCCACATAGGAGACCCAGAAGAAGCTCTTGACTCCTGGCTTCAGATTACCTCAGCTCCAGCCATTGCAGTTATTTGGGGAGTGAACCAATAGATGGAAGATCTTTGTCTCTCCTTATTTCTGTAAATCTTACCTTTACAATAAAAATAAATGAATATTAAGTATATATTTATATATATTAAACCATCTGAAATGTTCCACAATAAATGAAGAAGTCAGTACTTACTTGGTTTACCTCAAAATTTCCAAAACAACTCAGGTATCAAAAGCTTTGTTTGAAAAAATTCTTACATTTTGTAGTGGTGGCATAATACAGAACATAATATGGAAGGCACAACTGGGGAAGAATAAACAGTCTATGTTTTCATTTTATTTTAACTGTCATCTAAAGTTGGGGTAATGTGATTTCTCTACACTTACATGTACTGAATAATGTTCAACCAAGATAAGCCTATCCCTTCAAACATCAAATTTTTTATGGTGAAAATAATTAAAACTCTTCTAGTTTTTTTTCAGGGCTATCTACAATTCATTGTCAGTATCTATAGTCTCCCAACTGTGCAAGAGTACACCAGACCTTCTTATGAGTAAGCAATTTAAATTCTATCTCAAAATCTCAAAGAAATGAATGTCAATGGGAAGGGAAACAGCAACATTTCCAGAAGATAAGCACTAACTACTTGTTAAACAAGGGGAAAGGGAAGAAAAAGAGGCACAAAGCATTTTAACGCATGGCTCATCTATAGAATCATGGTTGGAAATCATTGTTCTAAGTCACTCCCATTTCTAATCCCTTTTAGCTCTGGCTAAGATGCATGACATTTGAGCTTGTTGGGTTTGATGAAAAAAAATAATCGTTTCAGCTGCAGGGAAAGAACAGATAAATACAAAAGTACATTTTCTAATTGGAACTCTTGATTCTCTCTTTCTCTCCCTAACAATGATGATCTTTAGTTGGATTAGTTCTCAATTTGCTTGAGTTCTGGTTAGAATATTAAGATACTTCCATAGTTTCTCCTGCTTTCAGAAGAGTGTCTTGGCTGAAGTTAATTACAGATATTCATAATTAAATATGGAGAATTTTCTTGATGGAAAGATTTTCCTAGAGATGTTCAGTAAATAATGATTAGAGCAGATCAACACAGAGGCACAGAATGGTCTTTATGACTAGTCAGGCCTCTTTAACCCTATCAGACTATGATTAGGTTCTCACTTATCTATATATGTTAAAATCTCTTCAAATTTTTGAAAATACTAAGGCTTACAATCTACTCTAGATCAATCAAATCAGAATTTGTGTAGATGGTTCCCAAGCATCTTATTGCTTAAAGTATCAAAAACACTTCTAACATTTATCCACAGTTGGGAATATATGAGTTAGATGACATTTTAATCCTTGCTTGAAATCACTGATCCTAGTATGGTAGATCACATACTGCATTTGGTTGCATTTAAGATGATTGCATTTACACTTAAAATGATTGCATTTACACTCAAGCAAAAATGGCATCTGTCAAAAATGGAGTGATTTGACAGTCACTCAGAAGGGTTACCACCCTAAGTTCCCTAGAGGCTAACCAAAGCGCTAGAAAAATCCCTTGTGAGATATGCTCTTATGTTAGCTCCCTAGAGACCCTCTCAAAAATTCAAATACACTCTGGAGAATGAGTACATTAATGCTATTGTTAGTCACTGGCACTGTGTAACATAATGGATCATCAGCCTGTCACCTATCAAGGACAGGAGGAATGGGGAGGATACAGGAACAGAAACATTACTTACACAGACACTGTGCCAAGAACTGCATCCAAAGTTTACTGTCTTCTTTCCCGGTACTCCATTGCCCTCTCCTTTTAGTTTTAAGATTACTCATCAGATCTTCTACATTTGCTGCCTGTGAACTGAGTCATTTTTGCCTATTTTGTCCCTGTCGGTGATAATATATTTAATATCCCATAAGAAACTGGGATAAGGGAGCTATTTTTGGTGGTAATAATTTTCCCAGGCATCTTTTTTCCTCCTAAATGATGCAGTTAGAATAGCCATAATGAAGAATCAGACTATACATGCCATCTTGTTACCCAGTTATCAATTTAATGGTATATTCAGTCAATTTAAAGAAATAAATCTGGTGAGTGGGGGGCACTTGGATTCACTAGTCCCACTCAAAAAGATCAGCTATTTGAGGGGCCTCGCCAAGCTCACGGAGGTTCTCGTACCACACTGGTGCAGCATCGATGACACCTTCCCCAGCTATTGCATGCTCATTGGTTAAATCAATGGAAGATTTTTTAAACTTCTTGACAGATATTAATCAGGTGTCCAATGGATATGGGCTAAGTAGAGATTATAAGTACAACTTTTGAATTACCAATCTGCTGTGTAACATTTTCCTCCTACTCCTAACTTGTTAATTCACACTTGACCGTTTTCTGACAATCACATTTTTGCACACAATCAGGTCTCAATGCTGCTATGTCTTTCTGTTTTATAAATATTTCTACTTTTCCCACAATGTTTCATAAATGAGCTTTCTTTAGTTCATTAAATGGCACATATCACTCAATTAGACTTCTTTAAAATGCTCTTATTTTCTCCTCAAGAGAGGGAAATCTGTGGTCTGAAGACATTAAACAGTTCATGGAAGCTTTTCTTGTGTTACAAGATTTTTTTGTCCACCTAAAATAACATATCATTATCTTCCCCCAAGATTTTGGTTCAAAGATGCCCTAGCCTCTCAGGTATTTGATGCACCTTCTTTGAATGAATTTGGGTACTTGATAATTCCTCTGAATATATGATTCACCCTGCTTATGACCATGTCCCCATAATCGTAAGTGGATCAATAAATCAATCCAGTGAAAACTTCAACTACACTGGCTATTTGGCATCATTTTAAATGACAGAGCCAATTACTTGCTTTTGTTTTGTTTTATTTTGTTTTGTTTTTTTCATGTCCATATCCCTTTGATATGTGTATAGGTAAATACTTTCTGAAAGCTAGCACTGTATATATAGACAGAAACAAAGAAAAAAAAAACAGCCCTCCAGACCACCCTGGCAAAAACACCTGGTCTACAGTTGGTTGTTTCCACCAGTCTGCTAAAGAGTGACTTCTGCCCAAATCATCTAGACAATTATGACTATTAAATATTTTATGCATTTGGTCGCTTTTTTCTTATAATTCGCTGTACTACAAAGCAAGCCCCAGAAGACTACAGACCTGAAATATTGTAATTGCCATTTACCCAGTCTCTCTATCTCTAGTTTAGGGACCAGTAAACTATGACCCATAGGCTAAATCCATCTTGCTATCTGCTTCTAAGAATGAAGTTTTATTGGCACGCAGACACATTCATTTGTTTACATATTAACTAGTGCTCCTTTTGGACTATGAAAGAGGTGAATAGTTCCAACAGAGACCATACTTCCTACAAAGCCTAAAATACTTACAATTTGGTCCTTCAGAAGTATATTTGTTGGTTCTTGTTCTTCTCACTTCCTCATACATTCTGCATATCACTGCCACAATACACTTTTCCAAAACCCCACTTTTGTCAGGTCATTGTACCTCATAAAGATTTTAAATGAAGAACTGATGTTCAACTAGTATGCACTGCTAAAGACTTACTCTTCTCATCATTAGTTCTTATGATACACTAGTTGTTAGATATTTTGAAAATCATCCTTGCTTAAGTGATTCTAATTTTCGTGGAATAAAATCAAACCCTTAGCCTAGCATTCAAGGCCTTTTTAATCTTTGTCTTTTTCACTTGTTCCCTCAATGGACCATATTTTCTGTATCCAGAACACAAACAGTTTATTTTTAATGTATTTAATGTATTTACTTGCAACTCAGAGAGACAAAGATGGGATCAGTGAAGGAATGAGACAGAAACACACAGTAATCTTTCTCCCACTGGTTTACTCCAGAAATGTCCTTCAAATAGCCAGGGTTGATCCCAGGCTGAAGCCAGGAGCACTGAACTCAATCTAGGTCTTCTACTTCCGTCACAGTAAACAAAATACCTAAACAATTACGTTCTGCCTCCTAAGATACACATTAGCAGGAAGCTGGATTATAAATGGATGATCTGGGACTTAAATAAGAAATGAAGGCATCCCGATTGCATTTTAATTACTATACCAAATTCCCACCCCGACCCAATTCATTCTGATGTTCTCCCTTTCCCTTAAATCAGGTGTAGAGGATGTCCAGCCTGTGAGCCACACAAGGCTTGAAAAATCATATAGTCTGGCCCTGCTAATGCAACTGCAGGCAGAACTCAAAAGAAAAAATCTATAGTAGGCTAAATTTTAAGTTAATAATTTTATATGAACTGTGAAAATATTATAATTATCCAGACGGTCCGTGGTAGAAAAGTTTCTTTACCCCTGCTTTAAATCATTTACCCAGTTTGCAATACTCTGGACACACACCCCTGGCTTCCTTTAAGAATAAGAAGATTGCAATTTTACCTGGACAATCCATCTAGACCTGTTATTCTAATGCAATTATTAGTGGTGTCTCATTTCCCTCTAAAAAGTGTCCTCAATTGGACAGCAAATTATATTTTGCCCTACCTCTGGACCATATTCTTCCTTCAAGGATTGCTTCAAACCAAACTGCTTCCACAAAGCTTTGAGCATCTTCAACCCATGGAACTCTTCTCCTTTCAAACACTCTTACTATCTAGAATGCTCACATATTACTTGGAGTCTTAGACCAGGTACAATTTTTGGTTTTGTAACATTGACCCTTTATTAGAATATAGGTTGTGTTCATAGATTCAACACCTGTTCAGATCATGGGTAATCTATCAAATATTTGTTTATGTGTTAATTTCTTTGCTGATTTACTCATTAAGGTATAGAACCAATAGAAAATACACTTTGCAAGAAGAAGCTATATTCTTTATTACCTAAAATGATAATAGTCTCAATAATTCTATTAACCTTTCCCTTAAATTTTTCTATTGATTAACCTCTAAGTTTCAAATAAATTTAGGGGCTGTTCATTAAGCTAGGCGATCTTGACTATTTTGATTTTAGAGAATTATAGTAGAAAGAGCATTTCTATCAGAGTCATGGGACTGAAATTTCTATTCTTGTCTTTATCACAGACACCTAAACTCATCAGGTCTCAGTTTTCTCATCTCACAATGAAATAAAGACTAGGTTACATTCAGGAGCCAATAGCTTATCGTATTCAAAGAATTAATATAACCAACAGATTATTTGAATGATATATATATTAGGATAAGCTCATTAATATATTCTACAATATTACCTGACTTCATCCTTAATTATGTTATCAACCACAAATTGATTTTTTTGTCAGCCACATTTAATTTAATTATTCAAATTTGTGCTCCTTTGACAAAATATTACTGTTTGTATGTGAGAGTGTGTATATAACAAATGCATATGTTCTGATAACTAATCTGGTTAATTAAATTTTATAATACATTTTGAAAACAGTCAATTGAATATCACAAGTTCCACTAAGCTCCCAATTGTAAGCTAAGTTTTTCCTGAATCAAATGAGAATTTGTGCCCAAGGATAGCTGGGGCAAGCATGGCACTGGGCTTTGCAGTGTGAAAACTGGTATAGAAGTTTCTCATTCACCCACATATTATATAACTCACTATGTAAAGACCATCATGAAGGAGTCTCATTTTTATAGCTCTATGAGTTCTTGCGGTCAGAGTTAATATTAACTTTGTCTGAAATTGCCAAGTTACCTTGTTTCCAAAAGATGCAAGAACAAAACAAAGAAATAATCTAGGTTTTCCTTCCTCAGCTAGGAAAATTAGGAAGAAAATAAGAGCATGGAGAAATCTTCCAAGTGTTTTACTAGGATGCAAGCACTCCATTTATTTCCACACCACTGACCTACGAGGATGGAGAACTCTTTGCATGTACTGCAAAGTCATTGACATGCTAGACATGCTATCTACCAGAATCTGTAAAAACTGACAAGGAAAATAACAACACTATCTCAGGGTACCTGGCAGCTAGAGAGAAAATAAGGCAGAATAAATTGAATACATCTTCCAGGAAATAAAATTGCTGGATGGATAGCTGACAATTTGAAAAAATAAAAGCACTGAAGGAAACTCAATGGTAGAATGGAAAAATATTTTGTAATATTACATGATAATAATAATAATACACACACTTTCAATAATGGTAGGACAATTAGACCAAAACAAGTCAGCTGGAATTAATAGGCATCTGTAGAATAGTCACCTAACAGCAAAATTCACATTCCAATACACAAAGATCATTGTTCAAGATGAACCAATTGCGAGGTTATACCAGAAAGTTCAATAAATTTAAAGGACTTGAAATCAGTTAAATCATATTTCCCTGACTATAATAGAAACCGCAAAAATAAATAAATAAATAAAAGTAAACTTGAAAGTAACAAAAACACAAAATACTAAAATGTATATTATGGAGCTAAGAGGTTTCTTACAGGGATATTTATAACTATTAGTGGTTATATATATTTTTACAATAGAACAAGTCATAATCTGACCTTCTATCTTAGGAAACTAAAGAAAAGGGGTTCATCAAACTTAAGGAGTGGATTAAGACTTAAAAATAAGGACTGAAACTTCAACATATCAAAAGAAAATATAAAGGAAAAACTATTCAGCATCTATTTAAGGAATGGGTTTTTGGAGGTAACCTCCAAAAGTGCAAGCATCAAAGTAAAAAAAAAAAAGGACAAATGAGACTACAACGTAAAAATATCTTTACAGAAAAGGAAGTAATTAACGGAGTGAAGAGAAAAAGCTACATAATTAGAGAAAACAGTACACAAAATATATAAGGAATGAAAACAATAGAAATAAATAAAGTAGGAAAGGGACCCGAATAAACAATTAATTCTCAGTTAAACACATACAAATGGCCAACATTTATACAAATCAAAAAGGGCTTGACATCACTAATCGTTAAGGAAATGTCAGAATAACTACTATCAGAATGATGAATTGTAACAAGTGCTGGCAAGCCTGAGGAAAAAATGGAACACTTGTATGCAGTTGTGAATGTAAACTAGCAGTCATTTTGAAAAGCAGCATGGAGGTGTCTCAAAAATGAAAACAAAACTGATAGATGATTTAGCAATTGCACTTGGGGATATGGATCCAAAGGAAGTAAAATCAGTATCTTAATACTATGTGGATTCCAGTGTTCATTCCAGGATTAATTATAACACAGAAGACAAGAAAATATATGTCCTTTAACAGATGCGTTTTAAAGTGTGTCATAAATAAAATAGGATACTATTCAACCTTATGAGGATATCCCGCTATTCACAATAATAGGGATGAACTGGGGGGATGTTTTACTAAGGCAGCCACTTGAAAAAATAAAAATTAAATGTTCTCACTTATATGTCGAACCTTGAAAAGAAAAAACAAATCAAAACAAAAAGCAATTCATAAATGCAGCAAATTGAAGAGTAATTTCCAGAGCCTGAATGATAGAGGAATGGGGAGATATTGAACAAAGGGTTAGGGTTGTATATCATGGGATTACATTTAATAACAATGTGTTGTTTTTCTTTAAAGCTGCTGAAAAAAATAATATTCTCACTACAATAAGTATGTGAGGTCATATAATTAGACAAGAGGAATAAATGGTAATTCTTTAAGGTGATACATGTTAACTTGTTTGATTAAATCATACCACTCCATATACATGTGGCAGCACTGTATACTCTATAATTATATAATTTGTTAACAATCAATTAAAAAAAACTCATGGTAATCAGAAAGTAATAAACAGCATAAACTTAAAAATACAGGGGCAAAATAATAAAAATTAATAAACCCAAAAGTTGATTCTTTGAGGGGATGTAAAATGAAAAGACAATTAATTAGCCTAATCAGGAAAAGAAGAGAGGCAACTTGGTCCTGGTGTGGTAGCCTAGCGGCTGAAGTCTTCACCTGGCTGGTGCTGGGATGCCATATGGGCACCAGTTCATATCCCCTCTGCTTTACTTTCCATCCAGCTCCTTGCTTGAGATATGAGAAAACAGTAGAAGATGGTCCAAAACCATAGGACCCTGCACATGGGAGACCTGAAAAAAGCTCCTGGTGTTGGATCAGCTCATCTCTGGCCATTGTGGTCACTTGTGGAGTGAATGGGCTGAGAAAAGATCTTTCTCTCTGTGTCTCCTTTTCTCTATAGATCTGCTTTTCCAACAAAAATAAATAATAAAAAAATAGAGGCAACTCAAACTACTAAAATCAGAACTGAAAGAGATATTTTGCTAACCTTATGTAAGTAAAGGAATTAAAAATTAATTTAAAAAATAATACTGTATCATTGCACAACAAAAAGATACCCTAGATGAGTTTTTAGAAAGATGCAAACAAGAAAAGCTTTGCAAAGAAGAAACACTGTCTAATAGAGCAATAATAATATAGAGAATTAGTAATCAATAAATGCCTCAGTAGAGGAATCCAGAACCGTATAACTTCAGTTCGAATTCTACCGAAGTTTTAAAGAATGCGCAAACTCTTTAACAAATAAAGGATGAAAATGCATTCCAACTAATTCAACGAGGACACCACAAACTAATGAGCAGTAGAGTCAAGAGGCTATTTAACTTGATCTCCAACTCGTTACATGGGTTAATTAGAACACATCTTTGAGTAGCTTCTAACCCTCTCATCATCTTATTGTTAGTAAATTCTACTTCAATGATTTGATTTGCTCCTCTGCTTTTCCAGCCATGTCCCTTTGTTGTGGAGGATGGGAAGAAACAAATAATGTCTAAGCTTGTCCTGATTCAGTCTTTAAGGAAAGAAAATTTTAAAAATACTATACAAAGTCACTTAAAATTAAGTCACATAAAATTATATTTTTCTCTTAAATAACTCATCAGTGAAAGAAGCTAAGCACTTAAAAATACATACTGTCATGATTTACAATGAATCATTTTCAATAATAAAAAAGAAACTATATATATACAAAAACATGGATAAATTAGAAAAATATCACATTGAGAGAAAGAAAAAACATAAAACACTGTAAATAGATATAATTTGTTATGATTTTTTTTAAAAAAAGATTTATTTTATTCTTATTTGAAGCTAAAGAAAAAAAGGTCCTCCCTTCATTGGTTCACTACTCAAATGGCCACAATGGCCAGAGCTGAGCTAATCCAAACCCAGGAACCAGGAGTCTCTTCCAGGTCTCTCATGTGGGTGCAGGGCCCATGTATTTGAAGCATCCTCCCTGGCGTTCCCAGGCCATGAGCAAGGGAGCTGGGTGGCAAGTGGAGCAGCTGGGACACAAATTTGTGCCCAAATGGTATGCCAGTGTTACAAATGAAGGATTAGCCTGCTAATGTAGGATTAGCTAGCCCATAATGGATATGATTTTTATACAGGAGGAAATTATTAATCTTTAGTGGCAAAAACAGATAGTGGCTGCCAATGTGATAGAAATGCCTGAGTGGAGAGAAGCTTTAAGCAAATGTATTGGGATGATGGAAATATTTCATTTCTCAACTAGGATGAGAATCACCAATGTATAAATTCATCCAAATACATGGAATTGCCCATTGAAAATCTGTGTGTTTGGAGACAGCATTTAGGATAGCAGTGAAGATGCTGATTAAGATGCCTATAGCCTAGAGCCAAGTCCCAAGTTCTGTACCTGTTTATGATTCCAGAGCATAGGTTCCAACTAATGCAAAACATGGAAGGCAGTGGTGATGGCACAAGTAATTTGTCCCCAGTCACCTACATGAGAAAACTTGGATTACATTTACAGCTCCCAGATATGCCCAGCTTTGAAAGTGAACTAGCAGATGGGCACGTTTTCTTGTTCTCTTTCACACACACAATTTTTTTTGATTAATAAAATAGAGCCCAGTACAATAGCCTAGTAGCTAATGTTCTCACCTGGCATGCACCAGGATGCCATTTGGGCACCGATTCTAATCTCAGCTGCTCCACTTCCTTTCTAGCTCCCTGTTTGTGGTCATGGAAAGCAGTAGAGGATGTCCCAAAGCACTGGGACCCTACACCTATGTGGGAGACCTGAAAGAAGCTCCTGGCTCCTGGCTTCTGATTGGCTCAGCTCTGGCCATTGCAACCACTTTGGGGAGCGAACCAGCAAACGGAAAATCTTTCTCTCTTTCTCTTCTTCTCTCTAAATTTAACTTTTCAATAAAAACAAATAAATCTTTAAAAATAAAATATACATATTTGTTTTGTGTAAATTAAATTCATGCAAATAAATACATAATAATGGATATTTTTGCTGTTTAATTCTTTGGTTGTTATGGGCAGTGCCCTATGACGGACAAAAGAGTTCATGAATGTAACTACATCAGTATATTCATTAACCTTGTCTATGTATGCTAAAGTTTTGAAGGGCTTATTCATTTGGAAGGCAAAATCAATGAGAGACAGGGAAATGAGAGAGAATCCTCCATCTACTGATGCATTCCCCAAATGGTCACAATGATCAGGGTGAAAGCCAGGATCCTCAATCCAGGTCTTCCACACGGAGCTCACATGTTTGGGCCATCTGCTGCTGGTTTCCCTCGCATGTTATCATGGAGCTGAATGGGAAGTGAAACAGCTGACATTTGATTCAATGCTCTGCTATGGCTTCATGTCATAGCAAGTCATACTTTAACCCATAATACCACACATGTCAGCTCCTATGTGATTGAAATGTCAAAAGATATTTCTACCAAAGAAGAAGAAAGAACAAACAGAGGAGAGAGACTACGCAGCAGGTATTTGCCTATAATGTTGGAAGAAAACAATTATACTTTATAACATGTAAAATCTTCAGTATTCCTCACTAGTCACAAACCAAAAGAGACATGAAAGTTCAAGCATGTGTATAATATTCTGTTAGTTCCACACAGGTTAGATTTGGCTACAAAGCCAGGCTTTTAAATCCTCCTCTTGTCCTGCCTAGCTCAGTCCATGCTTGTGGTATTTCTTTCCTGACTCATAGGTAGGAAAAGGCATTGTGGAACTATAGAACTGACCTTGGAAGAATCAAAAAGACATTAGAATGTTTTGTCACACTCTCTCTTCTTTCCTCCTTAGCTCTTGGGTTGATTATAGGTGTATTAAGTTCATTCAGTGCTCTATTTATAGACCGTTATGAGATGTGACTGTCAGTAATCAATAACCCAGGGCTTGAAAGTTCAGGAAGAAAATTTCTCTTTTACAGATATTAAAAGTCAAGCTTCTTATAAGAAGTAATTAAGGCAATGCTCTCTGAATAGGGGGGAGGGGATGAGATTCCATAATATATAAGGTTTTTCCCAGGTAATTCTAGTGCCTCAGAGAAACTGGTAAACCACATAAAGAAAGAAGAACTGGAATCCTGCATGTCAGTAACAAAAGCAACTCTTAAAAAAAGGTATTTGACATTAATATTGTTAAAACACTAGGTTAATAACTTATTCATGCATGTTTTATTTCATTCAACAAAATAGTGATGACATAATTATTATGGGCATATGTAATATCTTCCAACTTCAGAAAACATTTGTTCATTTGTTCAGCAAATACAGAGCATCTATTGTGTGTTAGGGACTGTTTTAGATAGCTGGCAATATATGAACAAAATAGAGATTCTACACATCTGATGGATATAGGAGCAACGGAGAAAAATCAGGGAATTTAGATAATGGGAAGGGAAAGGGATTTTTGTATTGGCTCACATGCTTAAAGAAACTCTGGAGGAAGATTGTGCCAGATAGAAGGAAGAACAAGTCGCAAGCCTCTGAGATTTCAGATCAAGAAAGATTGTAATAGACTCTGGTGTACATTGCCGAAAGCCACCTGGGGGACAAAGTGAAGCACAGGTCAAAAAGACACTTGCAAATTAGAGTTATTTATAGAGGTCTCATTAGTTATGCTTTGCTTGCAACACACAGTGCTGTACAAATATTTCTAAAATTAGTGCTCTGTGTAATTAATTTTGATGGATACTAATGCTCATACAGCTACAAGAGATCTTGTTTTTTAGTAGATGTCTTTCATTGCTGAAGCAAAATCCACAGTTATTAGAAATTATTTAAGATAGGACACGAAGAAGAATGAAAAATTAGGATGAGCATAAGTAAAAGAGTCAAACATATCTTTGAACTCTACAACTTGCTAGATGTTTGATCTTTAGCAAGTTTTTTCACCTCTGTGCCTTCACCTGTTCCTTTTTTTTTTTTTTAAGATTTGTTTATTTATTGGAAAGTCAGATATACAGAGAGGAAAGACAGAGAGGAAGAGCTTCCGTCCGATGATTCACTCCCCAAGTGAGTGCAACGGCCGATGCTATGCCGATCCGAAGCCAGGATCCAGGAACTTCTTCCGGGTATCCCACACAGGTACAGGGACCCAAGGCTTTGGGCCGTCCTTGACTGTCTCCCCAGGCCACAAGCAGGGAGCTGGATGGGAAGTGGAGCTGCCGGGATTAGAACCAGTGTCCATATGGGATCCCGGGGATTTCAAGGCAAGGACTTTAGCCGCTAGGCCACGCTGCAGGGCCCTCACCTGTTCCTTTATAAAATGGATATTAAAGTATCTTTGTCACACAGATGTTAGATTAAATTGAATGTTGTATTTGAAATTTCATTAGCATGTTGACATACCCTTAAAAAACAGTGGCTTTTCCTGAATCCTTACACATGCATGATGCTTTAAAAGTAGATAGCAGTAACTTGCCTAACATCATCACACTTGATTTACTCAATCGCCCTGTGGAGCAGGGTCATATTGAGCAATATGAATTGCAATTCTGAAAATACTTAAGGAAAACAAGAGACCAAGGCCCAGTTAAGTGGGAGGAAGGATGTGTATTCCTCTACATTTCGCAAGTTCTCTTTAAGTGCCGCAAGCAAAGAATAGATTGCATATATCAATTCCATTTGGAAAGGGGCAAGATAAAGTCATTGATAATTACATACTTATTTTATTTACTCAAAATTCAGAGAGATGGGAGGAGGGGCAGAGAAAGAGACAGAGAAAGGAAGACACAGATTCCCCATATCCTGGGATTAGGGAAAAACAAATTTTGGGTCTGTATCTAGGTCTTTCCTGTGGTTAGCAGGAGCTCAAGCATATGGACTATCATCTGCTGATTCTAAGGATGTGTCAGAAACTAGCTAGGATTAAAACAGAGCAGAGGCAGAAATCAAATCCAGGCATTGTGATACAGGATGCAGGCATCCCAGTGTTTTAAGTACACTGTCAAGTGCCTGTTTCTATGTTTGAGAGCTTTTAAGGGAATGACTGTGTATGTCACATCTGCCAAGTTGAATAATATAAACTTACTGACATTTCATTGGTTTTCATCTATAATAACTATAATTTTGTGTGGCTTAATCTAATACATCATTATCAAGTTCTAAAGAGACTTTGTTTAGTATTTTGGATTTTCTGTCCTTAAAGGCCAAATCAGGGCAAGCTCAGAAGTTAGCTGTTTCTTCCTCTCCTCCACAACAAAGCGGCATAAATAGCTTTTTTTTTTGGTGCAAAGAGTGATGAGCACCATGCAATTGTTAGACTATAATATCATATTATTAGACTCCCTTGCATTTCATATTTACAGCACCATGTGGCTCAGCTAAGCCTGTCTTTTAATCTCCCCCTTGTTCTGAGTGTGGACAACAGTTTGATAGGTCTGTAATTTGAGCAAATGCTGTGCAGAAGACTAGAGAACAGCAGGAACAAATTGGTACCATTCTATTCACATACTAGACAGTGACAGAGTGTATTTAAAGAGACAGTTTACTTCTTTGATGATGGGGAGAAGTGGGAGGTAGACTTTCGGAGAGTAAGTCGTTACAGCACTGCAAAGTGAATTGAATGGAGTAATGTATTGTTTCATGGCTCGAAATGACATCATTTGAATCACAAAATGTTAAACCATGAAAAACTCTTACAGATTATCTAGTACAACTCTCTTTCATGATGAGAGAAATGGAAAATCCAGCAAAGGTAAACAGTGCTTCCTCTCCCATACAGCTAATTGTACCCATACAGCTAATTGTAGCTGAATTCTTGAAATGAAATATAGCTAAAGCAGCAAGCAGATAGAAGTGTGTGAGAGGGAAAGAGAGGAAAGGAAAAAAGAAGTGTATGGGAGAAACCCAAAACATAAAGTTTAGCTTGAACCTTACTGGTATGACAGTTTTCGTATGGCCTGGCATTTAATGCAAACATGAATCATCCACAATCAGACACGCAAATTGAAATATTCACTGAGATACCATGTTACAGCACTCAGATGGAGAAAAATCAGGAAATTTGGATGGCTACTGTTACACGTTCAGATGGATGAGATGAAAGACAAACAAATTATCCTCTGCTGGGAATCAAAGCTGGTGCAGGCATTCCAGAGAGAAGTCTGTCATGGCTTTCCTCATGAAGAGAACACAGTCTATGGGCCAGCAACAATTTCCTTGGTACATACGCCAAAGAAAATTGCACATGAGTTATATGGGGACATGCACAAAGATGTTTCTTATAGTTCTGCCTCATGAAGCAAGAAGTTGGAAGCCATCTGTATGCACATCCCTAAGGACAGCAAACAGTAAAAATGTGGATGTATGTGCTGGAGTGTACGGCCTCAGTATATCATCAAGTGAGACACATGCAGCGGACATGAAAGGCTCCCACAAACATCACTGTTCAGAGGGAAAGAATAACACTGAGAGGAGATGTGTAATTAATAACATTTCCACAAATTAAAAATTAATGCATACAAAACAATTCACTTTGAATAACGTATTCAAATACAAAGATAAAATACATGAGCACAGTTAAATATGTTGAAGCTGGTACAGGAAAAAGGACGGAAGGCTAAAAATGAAAATAAACAAGAGGTACAATGCAAAATTTATAGGACTTTTAAAAAGAAAATATACTTCAAAATACTAGCTTTGTACCATATTTGCAACTTGTAGAGAGTGGTTGTGAGAGTGGAGTGTAGGAGTTTATATATTCTGACCTTAGGGCTACTTCAAGGAAAGAGTCTGAAAGGCTCCAATTACTCCATACAACCGTGGACCTGGCTTACTACTTTTATTTTTTTGTCAGGAGGAGGTTAGCCATAAGAGCTTCTATAGTATATTTATTTCCCAGACAACAGTAAATACTCACTATGGCCAATGACAGTGCACAATTGGCTTGCTGTTTCCCAGCTTCAAAATAGGAAGGAATGTTGTTAAAGCTGCAGAATACAGAATCTTGGACCATGAGATTAGCAATCTGAATATGCACAAAAGACAAATAAACAGGGATTCTTGACCTTCACAATCATCTGAATGATGTTGGTCAGAGTTAGAGACTAAGTGGAAAAGCGGAAGTGCCGGTGAAGGCATATAGATCTGTAGTGAAGTATGTGTCAGAAAACTGCCACTGATGGGACACATCCATTGGAAATGATGTCTACTGTTTGTAAAGAGTACAGTGATGAGGAAAAAAAATAAATGATATCCAATTAGAGAGTAGATGAAGAAACAATAAAAAATTGAGAACTATCATGTAACTATTTTTCACATTTATAATCCATCAAGATGCAAAAGCTAATAAAATTTCCAACAGACTTGCCGTATCCACTTTTTAATCAACACAATAGTCTCAAAAGTCCGGAATATAGTCTGTCCCTGTATCACCTTCCTCATCACTATCACATTGCTTTCTGCCTTTTTTAAACAGGTGCCAGCACCTCAATTACTCCCTGATAGCCATCCTCAACTTCAACAAAATTGAAAAAGGAAACAAGGGATTCTGCTAACCAAGATCAAAAGTTCCCAGCATTAGGATTACATGTGGTATTTGGGAGTTGTGTTTAACAAGAAGAAAATAAGTACAGGAAACCATAAGGTCATTTTATTCTATCTTCTAAACATTAATCCTATCCCTCTCTGTGACAAACTAGAGAATGGGTTTTAGAACAGGTTGTATTATGAGTTTCAGGGTTTATACTGCCAAGGAATGGCAACGTATGTAATATCTCTGAATACATTCACCTCAAATAGTGCTTGGAATGTAATCGGCATTTGTGTGCTTGGAGAATTGAATTCAAATCTGTAAAATGACCATGAGAATAGCTTGCTCACAGAATTGAGCAGTGGGTAGATACATTACACAAACTTTGCTTCACAAAGTTCTTAAAAAATGAATCAAAAGATTTCTTCCAGGCAAAAAGTTTGAAACCCATGTATAGTTTTTCAATACTACATATTTTTCATGACCTTTTGAAAAACCCCTTATATGCAAGGTCCCTATCTCTCTCCCTGTCTGTCTCTCTCTCTGTCTCCCCCTTCTTCCCTCCCTCTCTTGTGCATGCATGTGCATATCCTATTTGACAAGAGCAGACTCTAAACAGAATGTTTATATGTATACATCCAATTACAGCTCTTGGAATGGATACTGTTCTGGCAAGGATTGAAGAAGAAAAGAGGTAACTAAAGTACATAGAAATCAGAAAAGGCCACTGGATGTGGGAGTGGAGGGCAGAAAGGAAGAGGGAGGGACAGGGATTCTCTGGGAAACTTTGCTTTTGTCTTCTATCTAATATGGATCAGCCAAGACAGAAAGGGTGACAGGATCAACCATGAACTCTGCAAAAGTACCAGTTCAGGTGAAGCTCTTGGAAAGCTGAGGGCTTCTGGCCTGTTTAATATTGTTGTCTGTTTCAGGGCATGCTGACTTCCATAAATTTTGCTTTGTCTGCTGAGACGTTGTTGCTTTTTTAGTTACTAGATTGCTACCAGTGACTGCCTGCTGTTGTGCACAGAGCATGATTTTTCCCTGCTCTTATGTATGTAGTATGATTTTTTGTATATTTATTTTTACTATAAAAACCCTGCTTTTCTTCCTCTTGGTGCACTATCTTGTGAGATAGTTGCCACCCTGCTTCATAGTAAATTCATTTTCCTTGAAAGGTTGAGATATTGTGTTCTGCTTTCAAAACTCTCATTTTGGAATCAAACACCTATGGACTAGGTTCCACATTAACCCCTTGTCCACTGAGTGATATTAGGCAAGATTCTTCACTTTAGTTTCCATATCCTCACTCGTATGTAAAATTGAGTTAAATATGCTCACATCACAGGGTACTGTGAGGACTAAGTGAGACCATGGGTGTGACATAACGCATGGCATTAGAGGTTTCCAAACTTTTCCAAATTTTTATTTTCAAAAATGATTTGTTTATATAAAGACAGCACTGGGGGGTTGAAAACACACACACAGGCAGAGAGAAATTACACTGCATACCAGGGTTTTGAGATTTTTTTGACACTAAAATATCTATTAAAATATATCTACTATAAATATCTGCTATGAAATATCCACAAAAATATCTAAAATATTAACTGTTCTTTTCTAAGAACTCTAAATACCAAGATTAGTCCTAAAGGTCAATATGACATCTGTAAATTGTTAAACTCCTATCCAAAAGAGAGGGCAATTGTCTTTTACAGTTTGAGTAACTATAATTTTCAAGTGATCATAAAATTTCAGTTAAATTGTTCCAAGTTTAAGAAAAGTCAATAAGCAAATATTTTCATTGTGCCCAAAATCTACTTCTACTCCTTATCCTAGCCTGAATGTGCATACATGTAGATGTGTATAAATATAAATTCTCTCCCTCCACTTCCCTCTCTCTCTCCCTCTCTCATTTCCTCTCCCTGTGAACAGTAAGGGAATCTAAACCATGTTCCTAATTTTTTCTTTTTGATATAGAATCTTTGTAAATGGACCAACAGATTAAAGAGCTGGTCCAGGGAGGAGTATTGGGAAAGAAAACAAAGCTACAAAGGTTTCTAAGGGCTCTCTTTGTGAGAAAGGTTTGCACAGATGGATTTGGGAACAAATGGGACCTACAGGAAATAGTGGTGTGCAGCACACACTGAGAGAATGCAGGCAGTGCAAAAGGGGATTTTAAAGAGCTCTTTCTTTTCCATCTGAATATGTACTTATCCCTTGTTACATTTGAGAAATTAGGTTCACTAATCCAGGATGATGCCTAAATCTGGGATTGTCAAGTCTCTTGCATAAAATGGCATAGTGTTAGGGTATGACCTATGTATGGCTTCCCAAATATTTAAAACCACCTCCAAGTTACTTACAACACTTAATATGAGGGGTGGGTATCATGTTGCAATGATTAGAATGCCAGTTGGGACACTGGTACCCCGAATTGGAATGCCTTGATTTGAGTCCCTCCTCAAATTTCTATTTCACTTTCTATTAATATGCACCCTGGGAAGCAGCAATTGATAGTTCAAGTATTTGATTTCCTGTTACCCACATGAGAGATGGACATAGGTTTCCTATTCTTGGCTTTAGCCTGGCATATTGGGAAATGAAACAACGTATAAAAATAAAATAAACAATTTGAAAGCATCTGATATAAATGTTATGTAAATAGCTGTTGCACTAACAATGTAATAACCACAGGGTAAAATCTGAACATGTTCAGTACAAATGCAGCTTTTTTCCTGAGTTTTTCAACACATGGCTGTTTGAATACACACATACGGAATGTTCAGACATGGAAGGGCAGCTTTACTCGGTTTTTGGCACTTTAGAGAGTGCTTCCAATGAAACACTGCTCTTCAATCAGTTTTTATGTGGGACTTGTGTTGCTTTGGATGAAATGTTGTGAGACATGAAGAGGCTTTATTCAAGTTACACAGCAAGGCCTATTAAACCAGGTCGGATTGTTTTCTGAACCTACCGCTACATGCCTTTGGAGGAATGTGCAGTCTACTGCGAAATCTATCCAAACATCTCCCGGGAGTCCTGAGTTATTTTTTCCAAAATATATGAACTCCTCCTACAGCTCAGAGTCAAACACTGCTCCTTATGTGGCAGGATCTGTATCACTTCCAACACAAACCCCAGATTATTAATAACAAGCTGTCATTTATCTGCTAGCACTTTACAGATACCATCTCATTTAGTTCTTATAATAACTCGGTTACATGGGAATTGCTGTCCTCATTTCACAGATTAAAAAAAAAAAAAAACAGACCCAGAGAGCTGAAGTGACTTTTCTAAGGTCACACAGCAAAGCCATAATTTAAACATCAAACTGTCTAATGCCATGACCTGTGCTGTTGACTACTATACTTTGCGGACTGGAAAGAGTCTGGTAAATTATACAGTCTGTGGATAAAAACCCACAAAAGTACCCTGGAAGCAGAGATATATTTTAGTAGAGGATTCTTTCTATTAGAAACATTGGAAAAAGTATTTTACATATCTGAGCTACAACTATAAAATAAGAATACCAATACCTGTCATACAAGGTTGTTTACAAGATCAAATGTAAAAAGGAATGTAACAGTACAGGTGTTGAATAAGTGGTGGCTCTTGTTACCACTGTTAAGATAGCTTCAGGAGAACAAATGGAAGAAGTTGATTCAATTAAGCTAATGCAGAAATGGTCATGGAAGCTATACTATAGGTCTGCTAATAAACATTTTTATTAAGTTAAATTAACACAAACCCAAGATTTGTGTTAGGTAGATCAGAGAAGCCACAATGGGGTAAGTGGGGAACTTTTGTAAACACATTATGGTAGCAGATGAGATTTTTATGAAAGTTAAAAAAAAGAGGGGGGAGTCAAAAGACAAAAAAGAAAAGGAATGTGGAAATTGTGAAAATTTCCAGGAAAAAGAATGAGTTAGGACACAGGCCAGGGCCTCAACAAGGATGGTTTTAAAGCAAGGCTCAGGAATCCCTGATATACTGATGGGTAGAAAACACTGCTTCAGCTGCTGCACTTTACTGTGGCCTTGGAGCACAAAGGCAGGTGTACTCATCCATTAGCTATTATATTCTGAGTACAGATTGGGCAAAGAAAAAAATCTCAGTTATCTTGATCTAACCGACTTACAAGGACAGCTGATTGCATGTGCATTTTGTAGAAAGTTTAAATGAGGTTATTGCATCAAGATTCTTATTCAATGCCCCCATGTGAACCCTCAGAAATGAAACCTGCTGATATCCGGGAATTAATCTGCTCCTCTAGAACCCATCTGAGGACAATTTTAGAAGTACAACTAACAGTATGAAATGCACAAAGAATCAGATGGAGAAAGAGGTGCCAGGATGTCAATCTTTTCTCCAACAAACTGGTATAGAAGAAGAGAATCATCTAACACCCCAGCATCTCAATTCTGCCTCCCCCAAAATGCCCTGCCCCTTTTCACCTTGGTATCTTCCTCTTCTCAACCTTATCGCATCCACTGTCCACTCACACCAAAGATTTCCTCTCAGTTCTTTTATGCACATCCAGATACCAACTACTCCTAACATCTTCAGAGAACTTAAGGCTGCTCTGTATGGCACAACTCCAAGGGGCACCACTTGTATTGGAGCAATCTATATAAAACTCTAGCCTTGGGACCATCACGGTGGCCTAGCAGCTAAAGTCCTCACCTTGAACATGCCTGGATCGCATATAGACACTGGTTCTAATCCAGGCAGCCCTGCTTCCCATCCAGCTCCCTGATTGTTGCCTGGGAAAGCAGTCAAGGATGGCCTAAAGCCTTGGGACCCTGTACCCAAGTCAGAGACCTGGAAGAAATTCCTGGCTCCTGGCTTCGGATCAGTTCAACTACTGCCATTGCGGTCATTCGGGGAGCGAATCATCTGACAAAAATTATTTCTCTCTGACTCTCCTCCTCTCTATATATCTGACTTTGCAGTAAAAATAAATAATTTTTTTTAAAAAAAAAAAAAGCTCTAGCCCTGTTTCTAAGCCTTTGCCTTAAGCTCCCTTTGGCTGAGGAGAATGGAAATATATCTCCCAGGAGATCAGATCTATAGCCCAATGTGACGTTTGCAAAGCTGATATTTCTTCTGTTTCCTGTTATATATGTTTCATGTCACAGTCTATTAGGCACTGTCATGTACTGATTTGTGTCCTGCCCATCCTCTCCCCAACCCAGTTCATATATCGAAGCTCTAAGTTTCAATATGAGGCATTTAGAGATGGAGCTTTGGGTGATAATTATATTTAGATGACAGTATGAATGTGGATCACTTATAAAGGGATTAGTGCCATCAGAAAAAGAGACACCAGAGTGTTTATTTTCTTGGATGGGTATTTTGGTGAAGCAGTTAATATAGCCACATCCCAAATCAAAGTGCATGGGTTTGAGTTCGATGTGCTTCAATTCCAACTTCCTGCTAATGTGCACCTTGGGAGACAGCAGGTGATGGCTCAGGTGCTTAGTTCTGTGCCACCCATACAGGAGTCCTGGAATGATTCCCGCCCCCTGTCTTTGGCCAAGCAAATCCCACCGGTCATGGGCACTGGAGAGTTATCCACCAGATGGGAGCTCTCTTTGTCTCTCTTTCTCTGTGTGTGTGTGTGTGTGTGTGTGTAGGGGGTCATCAACATGCATTTCTCTCAAATATGTAAAAATAAAAGAATAAAAGATAAATTCCTTAAGTGAGCCTACCTATGATATTTTTTGTTATGGCATATTAGTGCTGGCTTCAATCTGTAAATGATGGTTTGTATCATCAAAAAACAATAACTCTCTTTCCTCAATTCTTGTGTTAAAATGGACACCTCAAAAACATATTATTATCTGACCTTTTACTTTGAGTGCCTTGCTTATGAGGCTGATGCAAGAGGCATAGGCACAGAGGTACCCTTTACCCACATACTGCATAGTCCAGAGATATCTGTGTTTCAACAGGAATGAAAGCCTTAACTTGGAGAGCACTGGATAATGAAAGAAGTTTTCATTTTGCTTTACTGGATCATCCTAACCCAGCTATATTTCCATACCATGTGTAGTGTCATACTCCATTCTAGCATCTGGGCAACAACGGTCCCATGGAGCTTCGAATAAGGACAGAATAAGTCAGAACATTGTATCAATATTCATAAGAATAAGTTAGTACACATTTGCCTAAATCCACACACCCACCTAAGTAGCCTCTAGCATGTGCCAAGCAATAGGCCGTGAACTGAAACTACAAAAAACACAATCTTAAATAATGAAATATAACCAATAAGATGTGTGTGGTATCCAAAGAAAAGGGAAGATATCTCCTTGCCCTTAGGCCAAACCAGACCCTGAAGTTGCTATTTACCAGAAGTTTGTTCAATCTGAGAGCTATAATTGAAATTTCTAAAATATTATATATTGCTGCTTATGAAGTATTGAGGAAAAGGTGCAGCTCTCTGCATAATAGTTAATTCTTCCAAATACTGACTTCCAACTACTGCTTACCTTGTATTTTCCTTTGACATTCTCATTCATTAAGGCATTAGAAAGATCCAGCCAGAAATAAGGGAGTCATTAAAAATGTCATCAAATCTCAGCCTGGCTTTGACTTAGAGTGCCAGATGATTTGCTTTGCTATTTTAACTCATGCTCAAAGTATCAAATTTCTGTTCTTCCAATTGGGCATGAGATTTCAGACCTCTACTAGAGGCCTTCCTGACTCAGTCCACCTCATTTTTGTCTTGGCATTTTGGCAAGCATATTTTAAAAACAGTGTGATTTTTAAATCAAAATTGCATTCTAGGAGTCATCATTTACCTCAAGCATTCTCAACATCTCCTTTTACAAGTAGCTAGCAGTACACAGAAGGCACTCAGTTGGAGAAAAGTTCCTCTTTTCTCCAAGGATATGACCCCTTGCATATCTCAGTTTCCCCATCCATCAATGAGGCCAATATAATCGGTATCATCTGCCTGGTAAGGATGCTATGACAATAAGTGGATCTACCCTACCAAGTGTCGGATGGGGAAGCAGGGACACCAGTGATGGCGTTATGAAGGCAGATTCCAGATACTTTCTTCTGAGAAAAGAAAAATGTAGAAGCTACAGAAGGAATATCACAGAATGAGAAAGTAATAGTCAAAGTTTGTATTAGCCAAGCTAAGGCATAGTAAAGATCACATATGAGTGTTAGCAACATTTTACGCTGAAATGTGAGTGAGATAAATGGAAAGAAGAAATAGAGGTAAAATAAGAGAGACTTTAAAAGTAATCCTTGGGACTGGTACTTTGGTATGATAGGTTAAGCCGCCACCTGTGGCACCAGCATTGCTGTGGACACCAGTTTGAGTCCTGCCTGCTCCATTTCTTGCTGATGGTCTGGGAAAGCAAAAGAAGATGGCCCAGGTCCTTGGGTTCCTACACCTACATGGGATACCCAGAAGAATCGCTTGGTTCCTGGCTTAGGCAGGCCCAATTTCAAGTATTGTGACCATTTGGGGAATGAATCAGTGCATGGAAGATTCTCTCTCTCTCTCTCTGACTGTAATACTGTCAAACTGCCTTTGAAATAAAAATCCTTCTTTAAAACAACACTAGCTTTCTTATAATGTGTATACTGTAGGGCTTCACAACAGGTTCAGAAACACTGAGAAGGGAGAATTTGTAGTAGATGGACTCTCTAAAGAAAAAAAGAATTCTGAATATACTTCCACAGATACTATATCTAACACGTACTGAATAAGTATGTAACAGATGGATTGGGGATCCTATTTATTGATACCATATGGCTGAAGCAATATGGACATGAACATGAACACAGACTTTGAAGGTAGAAACAACAAGTTAGCCTCTTTGCAGTAAGGCTACCTCCACTGTCAGGTAACCCCAAAAGGAGTTTTTCACATGGGATAGTTGTAAAAGCGAAATGAGATGCTGAATGTAAATATTTAGAACAGAGTTTTATCTACAGAATATGGTTAATAAATGTTGGCAATTATTTGCAATTTTCACCTTAGTTACAGACACAAGTTTAAGAGCTATCAGGGTGTTTCATAAAACTTACAGAAAATGCAATTAAAAGATGAGTGTGTGGGACAAGCACTGTGGAACAGGATAAGCCATGTTTGGGGACATGTGGGAGTGGTATCACATGTCAGAATCCTAACTGGAAGCCAAAAATTTCTGCCTGAAGTCTAGCTTCCTGTCAATGTATGTGGAAAAGCAGCATGGGTCACTGACACCAAAGTGGGAGATAACGATGGAGTTCCGGGCTCCAGCCTCTTGCCTGACCCAGCCCTGGCTATTGTGGTCATTCAGGGAGTAAACCAGTGAATGTAAGAGTTCTCTCTATATATCTATATCTATATCTATATCTATATCTATATCTATATCTATATCTATAGATGGGATAGATATAGATATAGATAGATATACATATATATTTATGTACCTTTCAAAGAAATACTTGTTTCAAAAATAAGTTTGTTTTCATGCAAAAATTGAAATACATATACATAATGTATTTATCTTTCCATGAAGTTTGTGACAATCCTTCTGTGCATGGATTTCAAATTTTATTTACACCAAATTGAATTAATTGTTTAATTCTATTTTCTAGAAACTTGCTGAAGTTCCCTCCTGTTAACAGGAGGAATAGAAGGTCTGACTCACTGGGAACTGCTGAGTAGTGAGGAATGTCAAGATGAAGGGACCTGGGATCCCAGAGGTGGCATCTACACACAGGTTCTTAACAGATTCTGAGCGGAGGGAGGCAGAGTCCCTGAACAGAGGACAGGAAGTGACAAAGGTAAAATCCACATCATTCAGGCCTTAGCTTCTGTCCAGTCATGTTTACAAACTGTACAGAAGTCACATATACACAGCAGACAGGCCAGTCATGTATACAGATAGACTGTATACAGAGCTGGAGCAAGCTTCCTGTTGAAGCCACGGAAGAAAGCCTGCCACTATCTATCTGGAAACCCCTTGTGAGTAGAATTTCCAAGAGGTAGCAGAGAGTACTAAACATGGTGGGGACACTCTGGTCAGCTAGGACTTGGCACCCACCACTTGCTTTTGCCAAGCTTGGTGTTCACCCAGCTAAGGCTCTGTCCTCCCCATCTCCGCAACTGATTACCTCCCTTGGCACTTGTTAGATCTAGTTAGAAGAGTGGGTTTGAGGACAGGTTGCTTCAGTTAATTGCTTGACCTTGGGCAGGTCATGAAATCTCTTCAAGGCTTAAAAAACTGATAAAATGAGGAAGATAAAATGGACTGTACAAGATTGTTGTGAGGCTTAAATGAAGTTATCCTCCTGGATCCCTACATATGCGTTAATTCTAGATAAGTGACAGCTATGGTTATTCAGTTGTCACACATTGTTCTCTTGACTAGCACACCATAGCTTACTCCCAGAATGTAAATGGCATCTGAGCAAAATGTGCTTCAAAATCAAATATTCATAATATTCATTGAGCAGAGCAATGCTGGGGTGTAGGGGAGGAGGTAAGGCATGGGGATGGACAAACACCCACTCACAATCAGTTAGTTCCCACTTGCAAATCTGTCAGCCTTTCCCCTCCCAAACGACATTTGGCAAGAGATTTTTGAGAAGCAGCAATAGGTTTGGAACAGAGGACTCTTCTCATCATCTCACCCCCAAGGCACCACCATGTGGCATCTGGCCCATCAGAAAGATCACAAAATTTCAAATTACGAAAAGAACGGACGTCCACATCACACAAGGGAACTTCATAAACTAAGTGGAAAAATGCAATTCAAGGATTATTTTGGTACAAAAAATTCTGGAAATCCATGTATGTTTTTTCCCCCACAATATGCATTTTTCATGAGCTTTTTGAAGAACCCCTGTACCCCACTCTCCAAGAGTAAAATTTCTGGGGCCCAGAAAAGTCAAGTGGCTTTCTTGGTATCCTACAGCAAGTCCATGGCTGAGCTGGCAGTCAAAGGCAAAACTAATTCTTACGCAGCTTCCACAAGTGAAGGCAACACGTGACAAAATCTGAAAATTGCACAATGTCCTTCTGAGAGTACAGCACTAGTTGTACAATGGCATATATTATACAGGGAATAACAATTGTGTTTCTTTTCTCCATGCTGAGCTGTGTTTGGCACGGTGTTGCTACTGAAAAAGGTGTGGCTGTAATTTACTGTGTACTCCCCATTGCTTCCATCGCATGCCATGTGTTCAGCCATTTGCTTGCATGTAGATTGCTTTTGTTACCAAGAATCTGCATACCCACCCATCCCAGATCTGTGAACTACTGTCAGCTCCCAAGGAACAGGGACAGGGAGTATTTTTTCCTACCTTTTGACAGCCTTTAGTATTGTTCACAATGCTGTCAGAAGCTTCTGGTGATGATCAAGTTGCTCAGCAATGTGCCGATGAATGTTGAAAGGAAAAAGGGAGATACAGGAAGGGATGCAGCAGTGGGAAGAAAGAAACATGAGGAGAAAGGGGGCGGAAAGGAATAGGATAATGAGTGGGTCAGGAAGCTTATTAAAGTGTTCCACATCTTACTCTAAAACAATCAATACCAGTGTTCTTCAAAAAAGATCTTTGGAATAGTATTCAATAGGATGTCACATGAAAAAGATTTCTGGGGACCAAGGGAAAAAATGCAGTAAAAAATGTGTAAACAAAGAATAACTAGGTTGCTTTTTTTGTAGAACTAATTGAAATCTTCATAATTTTAAGCCATTCCTTTTTAATTTTTTGTATGAGACATAAAAATCATATGTATTTTTGGGTACTAAATGATATTTTGGTACATGTAACTTTTGTTTAATATTCAAGCAAGAGAAAACATATCTGTATTTTATTTTTTGTGTGTGAAAGACATCAAATACTATGTGCAATGCCCTTAAATTTCTTTGTGTTTGAATATATTGGAATTATTGATTGGAGGAAAGAGTACAAGGGAGACAGCAAGAACTCACATTCTCTTGTTTACTCCCCAAATGCTCAAAATGGCCAAGACTATACTAGGCCAGAGTCAAAATCCAGGAACTTGATCTAGCAGAGTCATGATCCTAGCTGGGAACCCAGGTGGGCTGAAACAGAACACAGGCATCTCAGTAAGTTGTTGTATCTGCCAATACCTTTTTCCCCACATTTTGTGGACCAGGAAACATGTTCTATGTATTTTAATCATGTTTGAAAATTTAATCAGCAATAAAACTAGAATTCCATTCTATACTTATCCAGTCATGTGCCCATCAGAACCTGACAAAATAATTGAGTAACTTCATACTATACCAGGGAATAACATATTTCCACACACATATATCCCAAGAATGTTGTAGCTGGCGCCTTGGAGAAGGGCAGCTTTGGCTAATAAAATATACTTCCAAATAAAATACACCTTTGCATCATCAACACCCTTGTTTCTAGGGATGGCCAACTTCCTAGTTTCTTGGAGTCATATAAAGGTGTGACTGATGTTGTCAACTTTATCCTTGGACAGCCTTCTTTGGACATATGCCACAACAAGCTCTAAGTCTTCCACTTTGAGGAATTTAAATGTATCCCTCTCCATCCACCCCCAAATTCCCAGAACCTTATTCCACAAGGCAGAAATGTTAGAAGTTGGGACTTAGGAGTAAGTGTTTTGGTTATGGGAATGGAGCCAGCATAAATGAATTTACTACATCTTTCATGGAGACGGGGTAGCTATTGCAGGAGTTCAGTTCCCTTTTGTCTTCTACCTTATGTGCTCACTTGCCATACTGCTTTCTACCATGAGTCAAAGCAAAATGAGGACATCATCACGAGTTACACAGATGTTGGTACCATGCTCTTGAACTTCACAGCCACCAGAATCATGAACTGAAACAAACCTATTTTCCATTTATATTAATTAATTCAATACATTGTATTATAAGAACAGATTAGTACAAAGCCTAATACTCAACTACATAACCATGTTCAAACAAAAAGGAAGTGGAAGAATTTCAAATCAGTTTCTATAAAAACTATAAATATCACACTGGGATGTTGTAGCTAGTTGAAGTTAGAGTGCAGCAACTATTTGCAAGTGTTAGATGAAGAGTACTGATAATATTGTGGTAGTCGCTATAGTACAGATATACTATATCTTCACATATATAATATAGTATAGAAAACATTGTATTGTGAATTAACATAAAATGTATGTTTATAATCCACTAGTTTATTTATTTATCTTGTTGCAAAGGTGTGTATGTGTGTGGGAGAGAAAGACAGAGAGAGAGATAGACAGAGAGAGAGAGACTCCCAACTGCTGGTTCATTTCCCAAATGCCTGCAACTGCAACAGCTGAATTAGCACAAAACTTGGAGCTGAGAATTTCTGTTCACTTCAACAGCATTAATAATAATTATAGATACCATATATTGAGTTTTTTGATGTGAAAATCAGTCACTGTGCTATGAAGTATTTAGACTTATTATTTCAGTTTAGCCTTCACCACAATCTAATGAGACAGATACTTAATTTTCATTTTATAAAGAAACTATGGTTTGTAAATGTTAAATAACTCACCTAAGCAACCATGAAGTGAGGGAAAGAGCTGCAATTTGAATTCCTATGTGTAGATTAAAGAGCACAAGCTGTATCTCACCACATCCCTTCAATGACTACCTATAAAGTCAGTTGATTTGACAAATGAGCAGATTTTTCCGCTGCCTTAGCAACCACTGTCAGGGCTTAAAGGTATCCAACCTTCATTCTGGTCTCTGCAAATCCTGCTATCCTTCCGTACTCAATATATTTGTACTTCCTGGAAACACCTCTCATTATTGTCAGCATACACCTCAGGGATTGCTCTCTTGGCTGGGTCACTCTCAACACTCTATGTGAACCCTCAGGGGCTGCCCAGATACCACTCCCCTATACTAGTCTCTGGCTTACCTGATGGAGCTAACTCTCCCCAACTCTAACTGCATAAGGAGCTGAAGCAATATAAGCCATAGACCCACTATTTCTGGCTGCTCAGCTCTCTTATGAGATAGCACAGTGCTTTAAACTCAGTAGGGATAAATAAAAAATACATACAGAGTAGGGACAGCAGAATGTGACTGCCATGCTAGAAGACTGCGAGCAAATTTGCTGTAAACAATGCACCTCTCTTTTGCTCTTTTAATCACCAAAGTAATATATCTTTATTGTTGAGAACACAGAAATAACATGTAAGCAAAATGGGTTAAAACAATACCTCCCCATCATTCAACAATCAGAGAGAAACTGTGTTGTTTAATGGTTTAGTGTACATCCTTCCATGTATGTTCTAGGTATGTGTGCTCGTGTTTTCTAGCCATAAAAACTCTAAATTATTCAGATGATTTTGTAGCTTGCTTTTCCTGTAAAAAGACCTTGAGGATGCCATGCTGTGACATTTAATGCTCTTTTACAACACTATTTCTAAAATAGTATATTTTATTGTATTATCGTATAACATGTAATAGAATTATAACAAGTCAGTTAATATTAAGCATTTAGATTGTTTCAAGTTCTTAGCCATCCTAACAGCTGGAGGTATCTTAGATGTCATCACTAGCAAAGCAATTAAATCATACATATGATTGAATCATTCGATGGAATAATATGAATGTACTATAATGTTTTATTTAGAATGTTAAGTGATGATATGCGATGATTTCAAAAATAAATTACTAAGTAAAAAGAGAAAAATGCACAATCACATATCTAAATGTGTCTGTATATATTATGTGTAGGTGCTCACATAGGCAAAGATGTCCTGGAAAGATCTATAGGTACAAAAAGTATAAAACTTGTACCAACGGTTTAACCTGGGATAGCATGGGACTAGACATGGGCAGGGAGAGATTCTTTTTGAGTTTATACTTTGCTAAAACTATCAAATATTTTAATTCTGCTGCATATCAGCAATCTTTAAATATTAATAGATGGATGGACATTTGGTGCAGGAATTAAGATGCTGCTGGGAACATTCTTGCTAATTCACCTGCTAGGGGTACAGGTAATAGGTACTACTCAGGTCCATACTATGCATGTGGGAAACACAGGCTGAGCTTTAGGATCCTGTCCAAACCCTGCCTACTGTGGGCATCTGGGGAGTGAATCAGTGAATGGAAGATTTCTCTACTCTTAAAGGAGGTTAAAAACTAACTCTTAAAAGAGAAAATGTTCATAGCAAATGTATATTACAAAAGAGTTGTGTATATATTTCCAAAACCTTTTATACACAAACGCTTTGTGTATAGCTTGGTGTGAAAATTCTCATCACTGAACAGATATTCATTTTATTTTTTTCAGTTCATTTTAACTTATGTGAAGGAAATACATTAATGTATTTCATATATATATAATTTTAAGAGTATAATGACACTTGTCACCCTAATACTCCCACACTCCCTCCTCATTTCTGTTTTTAGTTTTTATAATGACATATTTTCAGTTCACTTTATAATCACAGGCTTAACACTCCATCAAACAAAGAATTCAACAAGTGGTAAATAGAAATGCCACTGTTCCTCAAGAGTATAGAAAAGTGCCATAAAAGCAATTAAATTAAAAATTGTCAATTTTGTTCACATATGTTGCATTTTTTAAATGTTTGAATTTTTTCTTACTAACAAGCAAATTATTTTCTTTTTCATAAAGGATCAAAGTTCCAGTTTCAGGAAGCAAGGCATTTCCCCAAAGTTGTGCAAAATGTCTCAGTGGCTAAAATAATCTGTCTGGATCTCCACTTGTCTTCTGTTTAGAAACTCTGCAACCTGGAGTGCACTGGAGTGACAGCTGTTGACGAGATTGGGCTTGATGTATCTAATCAGATTTTAATGCTATTCTCAAATATTCAGCATAGAGAAAGTATCAGTGAGATTAAAACTAATAACAACTACTAATATTCCTCATATATCAATCATAAAGGATAGAGTCTTTATGTGTTTCCATACTATCTGTTAACACAAATAAAACAATTCAGTGACTATGATTTGACAACATTGAGGATAATGCATTAAAAAAATCTATTTTATTTGATCATAAAATCCTAAACTAGATTTTGATTGAATTATAAGTAGATTTTTCCTGTGGTTTGCCAAATTGAAATGATTACATTAGGAAAGTTCCATGCTGCTGCAGAGAATATGAACAGTATCACAAGGAGACAGTAAGCTACCAGGACCATTCAGCAAGTCTTCAGTTCACCAAGCTATTCAGCAAGTCTTCACATTCTTCACAGCTACACACCATCTTTCTATGTGCACACATGCATATGTAGGAAGTAAGATATGAAGGCTGAAGAATCTAGTAAGGAAGGAATTCAAAAATGAAATCCCAAGTGGACAAGGTATTATACAGCCATAATACAGCTGTTATCTAGCAAGTAGGTATCCAGTGTGCTATCATAAAGCACATTTATTTCCTACTCTCTGTCTCTTTATCTCCCTGCATCCTTCCCTCCTGCTTTTCTCCTTTCAAGACATTGATATCAGTACTGGATATTCTACTTAATATGCCACAAAGTTAAATTTTACCAAGCTCTTAATCTTCTCTCTATTTTTTAAACACTGTTTTTGATATAGAGAAAATATTTCTAAGAAAATAACCATACTTTGCTTACTTCCTCTCTACCTCCTGTAATCCTTCCTTCATCTCTTCAGTATTTTTCATCAAAGAAAATTTCATAATTTTATAATTTCAATCTACTCTATGATCATAGGACAAATACAACACTACTCATAATGTACAACAAGTAAAAAATAGACTATATTCTCACAGGTGTATGAACAAAGGCTAAGATAATAATCAAGATGTCCATTTAACCCTTGCAATTTATATATTCTATATATACTATCACATATCAGAAAAAAAGCATATCATATTTGCATTTTGGGGGACTGGATTATTTCACTAAGCACAATTGTTTCTAGTTGCATCTAAAAGATGAAATTTCATTCTTTTTTTATAACTGAGTAGTATTCTATTATTTATATATACCAATTGTTCTACCCATTCACCAGTCAATGGACATATGGGTTGACTTCATATCTTAACTGTTGTGAACTGAGGCATAATAAGCAATAGGGTAAAAATACGCTTTCATATGCTGTTCTCATTTCATTTGGTTAAGTTCCCAGTAATAGAATGTCTGGATCACAAGGTAAATGCTTTTTCAGATTTTGGAGGAATCCACAATTGTCATCCATAATGGCTACACCAATTATATTCTCCAACAGCGCATAGGGTAACTTTTTCACCTCTGCATATAAGTTGGTCCTCTGCATATAAGTTACCACAAATCAGGAAAAGATATAAGATATACATAGTCTTGTGGGTTTCTTATTTCTCTATGAATAATGGTCCACAAATGTACCAATTTTGTTGCAAAAGATAAAATATTCTTTTTTGTGACTGAGTAGATCAAGATATACTACAATACAATGGTCATCAAAACAGTCTGGTACCAGTACAGAAACAGAGAATAAGATCAATGTAACAGAATAGAAATCCCAGAAGAAAGCCCATACATATACAACCAATTAATCTTCGACAAGATAACTGAAAATAATCCAGAGGAAAATTCTGGTTTCTGCTGTTGAAACAATTGGCTAGCAGCCTACAAAAGAAGTAAGACCCCACCTGTCACCTTACACAATAATCAGCTCTAAATTGATCAAGAATCTAAATCTGCACCCATAATTCATCAAACTGTTGGAGAAAAAAATAGGAAGTGCTCTCCAAGATATAAACATTGGAAAAAATTTCTCAGAAAAGTTACCAAAGCACAGGCAGTCAAAACCAAAATAAGCAAATGGGACTACATCAGACTAATAGGTTTCTGTACAGCAAAGGAGACAATCAACAATGTGAAGAAGCAACCAATGAAAAAGGAAAAAAATATTTGCACATAACAGAACTGATAGGAGACTAATATCTTGGATTTACAAAGAGCTCCAGAAACTCAACAACAGCAAAACAAACAACTCTGAAGAAATGGTTGAAGGAAAGGAACAGACATTTTGCAAAAGAACAGATTCAAATGGCTAACAGATATGTGAAAAAAATGCTCAGGCTCCCGAGCTGTCAGGAAAACACGAATGAAAACCACATGGAGGTTCCACCTAACTCCAGTGAGAATGGCCTACATTCAAAACTCTGCTAACAACACCTGTTGGTGTGGATGTGGGGAAAAGGATACTCTCCTTCGCTGTTTAGTGGGAGTGTAGGCTAGCATAATCACTATGGAAATCAGTGCAGAGAGCTAAGACAACTGAAAATTGATCTGCTGTATGACCCAGCTATCCCACTTCTGGGAACATACCCAAAGGAAATAAAATCTGCATACAAGAAAGGGATCTGTAAACCTATGTCTACAGCAGCACAATCTATAGTAACAAACACATGGAAACAGCCCAGATGCCTGTCAAAAGAAAAGTGAATAAAGAAATTGTGGTACATCTACTCCATGCATTACTACTCAGCCATTAAAAAGAAGGAAATTCTACCATTTGCAATTAAATGGTCCCAGCTACAGACCATTATGCCCAGTGAAGTAAATCAATCTCAAAAGGATAAGTATGTTCTCTCTGATATAATGCAATCTCCCTCAAAATTACGAGGTAAACAGCTCTTTCAATACTGTTTTTGTTACATCTTGGGGGAGTTGATATTTTTGCTTTATTTCCATCCATCCAAGAAAAAGTTTTTGTTCTGCTTATTCATTTCCATCATGTATATATACCACAATACCTTTCTCCAATTATCAGTGGATGGACTTCTGGGTTGATTTTATGTCTTAATAACTGTGAATTGAACTGTTTTAAACAAATCTTTCCAATGCTGATTTCATTTCTTTGGGTAAATTCCCAGGGCAGGAATGGCTGGGTCATAATGTCTCCATAATGTCATAAAATTATGATTGTTGTAATAGTTCACATTCCTACCAAGAGTTGTTAGGGTAACTATTTTACTATATTTTTGGCAGGTTTTCTTTCTTTTTCTTTCTTTCTTTCTTTCTTGCTTTCTTCCTTCCTTCCTTCCTTCCTTCTTTCCTTTCCTTCCTTCCTTCCTTCCTTCCTTCCTTCCTTCCTTCCTTCCTTCCTTCCTTCCTTCCTTTCTTTCTTTCTTTCTTTCTTTCTTTCTTTCTTTCTTTCTTTCTTTCTTTCTCTCTTTCTCTCTTTCTCTCTTTCTCTCTTTCTCCCTTCCTTCCTTCCTTCCTTCCTTCCTCCCTCCCTCCCTCCCTCCCTCCCTTCTTTCCTTCCTTCTTTCTTCCTTCCTTTCTTCCTTTTTTTTTAATCTTTGGATGACAGCCACTATAACTAGGGTAAGATAAAAACCTCACTGTGGTTTTTATTTTCATTTCCCTAATGTCTAGTGATCCTGAACATCTTCACATGTGTCTTTTGGCCATTTGTATTTTATCCTATGGAAAAGAACATACTTGTTTACATACATAGTCAATTTTAACACTATTGCTTGTTTTGTTGTTGAGTTTCTTGAATTCCTTATATATCTTGGTGAGTAATGCTTTATCAGATGTATAGTTTGCAAATATTTTCTTGCTTTTTTATTAAGAGTTCCTTTTTCTGTGTAGAGGCTTCTTAGCTTGATATAATCACATTTTTCCCTTTATTGTTTTTGCTGCTGAGGTCTTATCCAAGAAGTTTCTGTCTATACCTATGTTTCATCATGTTTCAACAATAATCTCTTCTTAGTCATTTGGTGGCTACAGATATTAGGTTTAGATCCTTGAGGCACTGGGAGTTGATATTTTATATTGTGTAAGGCAGAAATCTTATTTCACATTTCTGCAAGCAGAAACTCATTGTTTTCCCAACATCATTTGTTGAAGAGACAATCCTTTCCCCAATGAGTGACTTTAGCTTGTTTGTCAAAGATTAGTTGATTGGAGATGCACAGATTAATTTCTGGAATTTCTAGTCTGTTTCATTGGTCCACATGCCTTTGTTGTCAGATTTGATTAGCTAGCATTTTGCTGAGAACTTTTGCATCATGAATATTGTTCTATAATTCCCTTTCCTTGCTGTATTTTGTTCTGGTTTTGGAATTAAGGTGATAATTGGCCTCATAGAAGGAGTTTGACAGGATTGCTTCACCTTCAATTGTTTCGGATAGCTTGAGAAGAATTAGTTCCCTAAAATTTGGCATAATAAGCAATGAAGCCATCTGATTATCGGCTTTTATTTGTTAGGAGGGTCTTTATCATTGATTCAATCTCTGCTTGCTTATTATTTATATTTTAACTATTAATGACTCAATTTTTGTAGATTTCTTGTGTCCACTTGTCTATCGACTTCTTCTAGGTTTTCCAATTTGTTGGCATATACCTGTGTGTAGTAATTTCTGATGATTCTTTTTATTTCTGTGGTATCCATTGCATCCACTTTTTTATCTATGATTTTAAGAATTTCACTTTCCTTCCCTTTTGTCATTAGCTGGGCCAGTGGTGCATCAATTTTCCTTTTTAATATAAAAAACTTTTTATTTCACTGATCTTTTATATTTTAATTTCAATTTTCTTTTCTAACTTTTATTGTTTCTTTTCTCTTACCAATTTTGGATTAAATTTGGTCTTGTTTTTCTAGGTCATCCAGATGCATTGTTAGATAATTTGTTTGATGCCTGAATCACTGAATTGGTCTTTTAATCCATTCTCTTCATACCTTCAGGAACTCTAACACATGTATGTTTGGTAATGTGAAAATATCCCATGGATCTCTAACACCATTTTGTGGTTTTTAAAAATAATTCTTGTTCTTCCTCCTACTCCTCTTTCTCCTTCTGGTATGACTGGTATATTTTTAAAGATTTGTCTTCCATATCGGATTCTCTTTCTTGTGCCTCACTGAGTATGTGAAGGAATTCCACCATACTTGTTTTTGTACATGTTAAATTCTTCATTTCTAATTTCATTTCCGCTTAAATTTCCCTTCAATATCTCTCTTCCACATAATGTGTGGATTTCTTTAACTTACGTATTTACTTATCTGCATTTTTGTGTAATCTTATCATCATCCTTTTTGAATTCCTTTTCAGACACTGCATCAATTCATCTTCATGCTCTAATTTGTGTTGGGTTCCTTTTGGGGAATCATATTTCCTTCCTTGTTTGTGTTTCTTGTATTTCAACATTCATTTTAGGCATTTGTGAAAATATTTATTGGTTTTCTCCTGTCAGGGCTTTCATATTTAAAACATATCTCTATATCTTAGTGGATTGTCTGATGCCCTTTAATGGATATCCAGAAACATGTGCTTCGTGGGGTCAGGAGGCTCCAGGCAATGCTTGAGGGTAAGGCAAACGTCCAGACTGACACCCATTTGGACATGGTAAATCCCAGCAGGTGTTGTATGATCACATTGGCAGGCATGATCATATCCTGATTTTCTCTCTGGCAAAGTCAATCAGTTGCCCAAGGTGAGCCCACAATACCTATGCCCACCACCCAAGCAGGTGCATGAGTCACAGAAAGAACCTTGTGCTCCTCCGTGTGAGCATAGAACTCTGCCATGACCCACCTCAACACTCAGGGAATGCTAAACCTCTGAAACTAGATGCAGTGATTGCTCAAAGACTCAATTACACTCCAGATCCTATTGCTCAGCTACAAAATTCCAAGTCAGAGGACACGGGATTCCTACAGTCACAGTGATCATAGAATCCAATTCTCATCACTGAGAGCCTCCCAAGTCCATGGAAAGAGCTGGGCAGTTCTCAGACCAAGATTGACTGCATCTCTGTCTTCAAAAGCTGAATCTGGGCTTCGTGATAGAATGAGTGGATGGGAGCATTTCATGGGATCTAAGTGGGCTGCTCTCTACCCCTCTCCTCACTAATCTTTCAAGCCAGATCCAAAGTCACTAGAGTCTGTGAGTTTATCCCTCCAATAAAATTCCCCAGCTGCACATGCATGCAGCAGAGACTACTCATCTTGCTAAATTGCATTTCCTCCCTGTTTGTCATTGGCATGCCTTTTTGGAGGGAGCAAAGATTACAAGGTGCTTTTCCTTCACAAGGCTAGGTGTGTACCCTGTCACCCTCACCACTTCAGGCCAGATTCAAAGTTAGTGGAAACCACAAGATTCTCCCTCTGGCAACATCAGTAACATTATGTGCTGCCACCAGTTTTTCTTACCTCTTTCTAAGAAATAAAGTCTCTCCATCCCTCAGCTCTGGGAGTTGTCAGTGGCATCTCACTCACTGTTGCATGACTGCATCATTCCCACTGCTCCAACTTGTATCATCCCAACTACAATGCAGTTTCTCCCCTTTTCTTCCATCATCTTCCTGTGGTCGAGATCAGCATGTCTTTCCTAGTCCCCTCTTAGATCTCCCATTCATGATCAGCCAATTATTTGTCAACATGTTGTAGAAAGAAAGGCAGAGGCATAGTGCCTAAATGTTCAAGGAGGCCAACCAAGGGCACTGAGTCAGATGGAGAAAGCTTGTGTCATGGAGAGATGTGGAAAGCAACCTGGGCACAGCTGCAGAGTTACTGAAGGCTGGTGTCCCGGAAGGATGCAGTGTTGCATATTGCATAGTTTATGGGGGAAATAAGGATCCTTACATTTTCTCTAAAGTATTGCTTTCTCAGCTGGGCTGTCTGAAGATCTCAGTCTGCTGAGAGGAACATTTAACTTCCAGGGCACAGCTGGAACCTAAGTCGAAACAGTCACTTTTTGAAACAATTTAAAATGGAGGAGAGGGCTGGCATAGTAGTAAAGCCACTACCTGCAACAATGATATTCCATATTGACATTGCTCATTGCCTGGCCACTCCACTTCAAATTCTACTCTTTGCTAACAGTCTGGCAAAAGCAAATGAAAGATGGTTCCAAGTGTTTATGACCCTTGCTATCCACATGGGAGATCTGGATGAAATTCTTGGCTCTTGGAATCACTCTGGCCCAGCCTTGGCTGTTACAGTCATCTGAAAAATGAACTAGTTAATTGAAAGATCTCTCTCCCCCTCCCTCTTTTTCTTCCTCTCCCTCTCTCTGCCTTTCATTCCCCTATCCTTCTCCCTATTAATGTAGCACTTAGTTTCTACTAAAATAAGTGAAGCCTTTAAATACAATTTAGTTTTGACCTAATTCATATGTATTGGTTCACAGTTGAAAGACTATTGATAACCAATTCTGTGGACACAATATTCCCTGATATGTCTAGGATATGGATAGATGGAAAATGATAACATATATTATAGCACGCTGAAGTCAAATGATAAGTTTGCTCATGATCACAAGCAAAAACTGCATACAGGATCTCGTTGACCCATACTACCAGACCACCTGGAAGGATCAGTAGCTCAACACAGCTGTAATTTGTTCAGTGTACAACAGTATGCCTCAACATCCCATTCAAAAGTAGCATTCATAAAACTGAGGTAATAAAAAAGAAAAAGCTGAGATAATCAACTCCTAGAACTCGGAGTTAAATTTAAACTACTGATGTTGAATGCCCCCTCTTGGATGGTCTGTGATTGGCAAGAGCATCCTTCAAAGCAGATAAAGGCACAAAGGGGCTTGAGAACTAACCGATGCAAAGACAGCTGAAGACCCTTTATTCCACTTAGTCAAAAGTGTCATGGCATCAGCCAGCATGTTTTACAGGAGGTTGATGAATCCAGAAAGTCAGTTTAGGTACAGGTTAATTAAAGAACTTCTGTCATTGGTATTGCACCTTTGAGTACAAGTGACAATTCACCTTACGTCTGGGATCTAGCACAGAATAGGATCCCTGAAGACCTCGCTGCCTTTCACATAGGGTTTATACTGTGTCAGAAATACTGCAACTTCTCGGTTCTCCCATGTCAGATAAAATATGGGGACAGGAGCACTAAATCATCTCATTCAGCAAAAAAAAAAAAAAAAATCAGTTAAGGTGGAGTCCACACATTATTATTTCTGAACACAGACCCAAGTTCCTGGAGAATAAGGAGTATCTGAGGGCCATGTTTAAGGAAAACCCACAAGACAGGAAGCCGAAAACCCTACAGAAAGTTCCCTTAATGGATTCTGAGAAAAGAAGCTGTGATTTATCACAGCAATGTCCCATAATACACAATATGAAATTTCTATCATTGAAATAAAACAGTTTTTTGGAAAATAAGATTTACATCTGCATTGTATTATGTAAAAAATGGTTGAGATCCCTTTGTGTTCAGGAGACAGACCTAGAAATCAGCAACTACAATACAATCTATATACCATGCTATAAGCGTAAAGCAGAGAGAATCATTAATTCCACTTCAGGATGAAGAAGTGTTTAATATGAGGGGTAGTGGCATAGTAGATCCTTCCTTCTCTGCCACAACATCGTGGCAACAACATAGGACCAAGCTCACTGGAAGACAAGAAAGGGCCAGCAGAACTGGAATAAGAAAGAGGATCAAAATGGATGTGATCTGTGTCCTTATTTGCCCTAAATTCCCTATTTTGGAAGTAATAAATAAGGAAGAAGAAAGACTAAGAAAGGAAAAGAAGAGGTATTATAAGGAAGAAAAAAAACAGAATAAAGGGAAAAATTATATTGCAGAATTATATTCTGAGGTCATACTGAGAAAATGTGCATTGTATCAGGGTGAAGGAGGTGTGTGGGTGTATGTGTGTAGCAGAAATACACACACACAGTGAGTGAGAGAGAGAGAGAGAGAGAGAGAGAGTGTGTGTGTGTGTGTGTGTGTGTGTATAGGTGAGAATGAGAGGAGGTCATCGCAGGTCTGTATCCAACCTCTTTATAAGTATGGGGCAGAGTAAAATGTAAAGAATGTTAATACCATTAAAAACGTGATTCTACCATAATTGTGGGAATTTATCTGTATTCTGAAGAGGAACTTCATATTGAATTAATCACTTAAAATCTGCAGAAATTTGCCAGGAAAAGAAAAGAGTGATGATTCAATAGCAAGAATTGAAGAATCAAGATGGTGAAATAGGATAAAGACACGTTTAAAAAGACAAAAAAAAAAATTAGCCAGTGTGAATCAAAGAGGGCACAATCTAGGAAACAGAAGAGGAAAGAACAGCAGAAGGGTACCCAGAGACCAACAGACACAGGAAAGCAGCAGACACAATGCTGTGGTGTTGCAGTGACTGATAACCCAGTGCCATTCAGCGAGTGGCGATCTGAACTCCACCAGCAGCTGGAACTCTACCAGCAAAATGTGGGAAAGGACACTTCCTGGAAGCTCCAGAGGTGAATTCAGAGACAAAGAACTGCCCGTACTGCTGTTTGATTTGAGCAGGAGCAGAAACAGACAAGCAGATCCGAGATGGGTGCTACGAGAACAGGTTGGATTTCACTGGTCAGTCTGCCCCCTAGAGCCACATTGGGCACCATACTGTTTAACAAGGCAAGGACTATGGGGCAAGACTGCACATGCACAGACCTGGGAGTGAACTCATTTCTGTCTCAGTGAACTGCAACAACATGGCATCCTACAGGTTCTACCCAAGACAAGTCTGCGTAGTCAACAGACCTGATGGCCAGCAGATCAAGAACTATAGTAGTGGCATATCAGGGGCCATTTCTTACACTGTGGCAAAGAATTTAACACTGCAGGGGAAAACAGCAAGCTGTGCATGTACTGAGCTCAGTGACAATACTGAGCTCAAAGCAGTGCACTGGTCCAACAGGATAATAATACAAAAGATGGCATTGTACGGGTCAAAATAGGTCCATGTGGCCCTCAGACCTAACGGCCAACAGGCTCTGGCAAGCTCAGCACCACCACCAACCTAACTATATAGGCATCCTGGTGTCTCCCTAATCCTGGATCCTGCTGCAACCAGAAGTAGGAGAAAAGTCGTACAGACAATGGTGCAACCTCAGCATGGGATAACAGGAAGTGGACATTGGTGAGTCAGGAGTTGGGCTACAAAGACCATGGCAGAAGTCTAATCTAAGAACCTAGACCTTGAACTCGCTGGAGGGAATGGCTCAAGTGACTGCAAACAAAGAGCCATGTGCCAACTACAATAAGTAAAACCAAATGGTAAACCTGTGGGTAACACAGCTTTAAAAATCTGCTCCAAGGAGAAGAATCTGATAACCACAAGTACAATGACCAAGAGCAAAAGAAGAGACAAAGGCACAAGGAATATTACTGAAGACTCCCGTGCTAAGGAGTAAAACCCTTTGCTAACCTCAGAGTTAACTGAGGAAAACATTGAGCAAACGGGGGATACAGAACTCAAAACACTTGTTATAAAACTTCTTGTCAACAAAGACAAGCACGTAAAGCAGGCATTCAAGGAATTCAAGGAATATGTCACACAGGAAATAAATCAAACGAAAGATGATAGATTAGAAATTAGAAATGCAATGGAGTGAATTAAAAGTATGGTGGGGAGTCTCCAAAATAGGATGAAGGAGGCAGGAGAAAGAATCTCAGAACTGGAAGATATTTCCTGTCACCAGGAGGAAACAAACAAAAATCTGGAAGCAGAGCTGGATCAGGCTTTAAAAAGTATTCAAGAATTGAAAGACACTATTAAAAGGCCAAATATAAAAATTATGGGAGTTGCCTAAGGTTACAGAAAGAGAAGCTGGGTTTAAAAATGTATTTTATCAAATAATAAGGGAAAATTTCCCTAATCTGGAGAACAAATTGAGAAACAACAACCAGAAGGGGCACAGAACTCCCAACAGGATTGATCAAAAGCGATCTTCACCATGACACATGATAATCAAGCTCTCTTCAATCAAACATAAGGAAAAGGTCCTTAAAAGTGCAAGTGAAAAAAATCAACTGACCTATAAAGAAATGCCAATTAAACTCACAGGAGACATCTCACAGGAAACTCTACAGGCCAAAAGAGAACTGAGCAACATATTCCAGATTCTAAAAGAAAAAATTATCAGCCCAGATAATGTACCCAGCAAAGCTTTCCTTTGTCATTGAAAATGAAATAAAATTCTTCCACAGCAAAGAATACGTGAAAGAATATGCCTCTTCCAAACTTGCCCTACAAAGGATACTTAAAGATGTCCTCTTGACAGAGAAAAGGAATAGCGGCCACCAAAACCAAAGGCAAATACGAAGAACATACAAGTAAAATAACAACAGAAGACTAAATCAATGAACAACCAGTTGCTAAAGTGACAGAACCAAACTACCACCTATTTGTATTAACCCTGAATGCAAATGGCTTAAACTCATCAATCAAACATCAGAGATTAGCAGATTGTATAAAAAACAAAACCCATCTACTTGTTGCCTACAGGAGACACATTTCACCAACCAAGATCTGCGGAAACTGTATCTCATGAATTTTGATCTTTTTGTTAGTTTTATCTCTTGAAAACACTTGCTTCTGATTAAATTGTTCATTGTCTCATAGATCATACAGTAACACTGTTTTCTTCAAGAAGGTTCTTGATCTTTTTCATTTCTTTATTGATACATTAGTCATTCAGCAGCATGTTTAACTTCATGCTGTTGTTAATTTCTTTTTTTTCTTCCTGTTGTTGATTATGTTTGTGGTTTTTCATTTAAGGACATGTGTAGTAACTGTAATAGAAACTATCATATCTAGCAGCATGTTATTTAACTTCATGGCATTGTGAATTTCTATGTTTCTTCCTGTTGTTGATTTTGTATTGTGGCTTTTCATTTAAGGGAATGTATGGTAACTGTGTAATGGAGACTATCATATCCAGATGTGAGGATACAGTGCAGTATGCATCTCTGCTTCCAGACTAAAGATGGACTCCTGAAGAAACTATTTACTATATCTTGATAATGGGATGCTGTATTCTCTGTCATTGTCCATGCCCACAATCATGAACATATAATTGTGTATGAAGCACTCTACTATAGTAATGATATAGGGAAACCCAGTAAGGGGGTAGGAAATTGTGAAGGAGATAAGGGAAATCCCATGATCTATGAAACTGTATTAAAATGATAATAATAAAAGAACTAAAATTTAGAAAAATAATTAAGACACCGTAATAACCTAGGGAATAATTGGATTGGTAAACTTCAGATCCTTTAATGTGGTTGGAATTTGGGGTTATAGAGGGGAAGTGATAATTGTTGAGTCTGGGTATCTAGAAAGAAGGGCCAGGGGCCCAGAAAAAGGGTGTTTTGTACTCTAAGACAGTTTGTGCCAACTGCCCCAAGGGACCTCCACTTCAACAGAGTAAAAGCACTTTAAATCCTCCTTGATCTCTGTAATATACTAGAGGGAAGGCAAGGAAATAGGGTATTTTGTTTCTATATATGGTGCCACAATATTTTTGTGGAAATCAATTCAATATCATAAAACACAGGTGATTATTGTTCATTTATCTGATTTTTAAATTAAGACATTTGGATATACTCTTCATACATTGATATAAAAACACTCAATGTAAATTTCACAGTAATTCCAGCAGAAAAAGCAATGCAAACTTGATTAACTGTACACTAGAGTGTATGCTTGATGAATTTCGAATTACAAATTACCAAGTCAGGAAGTCTTGACCCTTCCCATCAGTCAGCACTGAAAACAATTGGCCATAACACCCTGGATGCTTATGGCATGCTACTGGAGTTTAGAATTATACAAGGAGATGGCGGAGTGGGGTGACAGTCTTTATATGGGTCACTGGCAGATCTCAAGTGCATGCAGTCCTTGCAACTCAGGTTTGTACTCCTAGACAGGAACCAGCACTGAGGAAAAGTGATTCTCTTGGAATGGCACTTTGAGGACAAGGACTCACTAAAACCACTTGAAGGCAACAAGCAAAGAAAACTGAAGTGGAGTGTCTACATTTAATGTGGGAGTGAAGAAAGATTACTTATGGGCAAAATCAAAAATCACTGTGCCCTAGAAGCCCCAGGAGAAAGGAGATGACAGAAAAATGTGAGAGGCAATAATATCAAATGAAAAGCAAACTGTTTCAGTGGCAGGGGACTATGAGATGAAAGAACATATCAGTTCTTGCCTGGAAAGGTTTAATTCAAGGTCTCTGTGAAGCCAAAATCATTTTAGATGCATTTAAAAGCAATAAAATCATCTTCAAGAAGCAAGTAGCTCTTACAGTGCTTTCATAAAGCCTTCTTCAGTGAAACTCATGGACACTCTGCATGATGATTCAATACCCTCAACTTTAGAAGGAAACCCATGGAGACAAAAAGAAACTGTATTATAAACCTGAATGATAAGAAAACGTATTTGAGGCACTATTAAATTATAGTAGACCAAAAAAGGTCTCTTCAGTGTATCCAATCTTTGGTTGGTGCTTTATAATGAATCTATTGGAATGTATATGAAAGCACTCAATGAGTTCATCTATCATTCACCATTCAAGTTCAGAAACTGATCTTTATAATTGTTAATGCAATGGGCATTCTGAAGGGTCATTCATGTATAAAACATCAGGTAAATCATTAAGAACATACTGTATATTTTCAGAGCTTTAAACAATAGTTTGAGATGTCAAACTAAAAAATACAGAGCTGTTTTTGGATTCAAAGGGTTGGTTTATTGAGCAACCCCAGGACACACTAAAAAATATTTGATACACTGACCTCACTACCCCATTTCCCCATATGTTGTGGGTTCCATTTTGCTGAAGTCTAAGTACCTGGTAATCAATACAAGATTTATTTAGAGGATGGTTCATAAGTTTTACTGTACCTCATATAATTCTCTATAAAATGTATGATTATAAGTATTTCTCTGAGAGCAAAGAATCAACATTTTTCATCTGATTCTCTAACTGCTCACAGACTGCTGAAAAATGGCAAATCATTTGTATGTTATTGACAAACATAACTTCTTTTAAAAAAACAGAGGTTTATATATTATAAATCATTGATGTTTTCTGAGTAGTGTAATTTGCCATTTTATAGATCTATCAATTAGATTTCAGTGCAAGCCAATCAAGCAGTATGCATGGAAATCTACTTTACAGCCTGCAAACTTCCAAACTGTGTAAGCTTGCAGAGTTAGGGAATTTGGCCCTGTTACAGAACAACATACAGTCTCATATTCTGAACAACCAGCAACTTCACTTTGGGAACTACTTCCAAGTCTAAGAACCAGAAGCTTGTCTTGTAAATACTACAAAGTTAGGAACAGTTTTGTGGACAGGAAATATTATATATTGGAACCTGTTGTACTTCTAGTTAATCAGATTTCTTTTAGTGCCAGAAGGAAATTATCTTTAACCTAGAATAATTCCAACTCCTTTCGATCTGTTCTAAGGTAGGCGTAATTCCATAAGATGCCCAGCTGTTAGTTGGCCACCTGGGAGATTGCTATCCCATTCATATTAATATTATCAAGTTATCAGCAGATAAAATTCAGATATGGGCAAATAATTATATCATTCAAGGAATCTCATTGGAAATGTATGATTAATTTAAAAAACTAAATGTATGATGGGTACCATGGTCTATAGAGCAGGTAGCTAAAGGACAAGAAAAACAAAGAACAAGTTTCTATTACTGGAATGCATTTCTTAAGAATTAGGTGTATGTCTACAGACAGAGGTCCTTAATGGAGATCCTCTATGACTCAGTCACGCAAAGGAAAGAAGATGAAAGTATTCCAAATAGAAGGGACAGTTTGTCACATTTGTCTCTTCAACCATTTTCCCATGTAAAGAATAAAGGCTATGCTCGACATTGCCTTTGAGTTATGAAGAACAAAAGTCCTAAAGGAGATCAAAAAGCTGCCTGAGTTCCAGATTGGCTTGTCCTTTGATTATTCACAGATTTTTCTGTGTTGCTGTTGGCGATTCTTTGAACAGAAGCTTTCATATACACAGTAAGAACAGCAGCAAAGATGTCCTCTTTATGGAAGATAGGTTCTTGGGAAGTTAGATGTAAATCAATGACTAAATGGATCAGTGATTAGTGGCTGTGTTCAATGAGTATCCTGATTTTCTAGTAGGGTCTTTTTTAAAAATCCCATACATAGAAAATATACTTCCTACATCAAGTATTTTTCCCCTTATACAGTTGATTGTGTGAACACATGCATAGGTATGTGTGTACATTATACATGGGCATGCAGTGGATTAAGACACAAGACTGTATATATGAAGGAGGAAAATCTTTGTTAGTTCACATTTCAAAAAGGAAACTATACTGAGTTGTAGCTGATATCTGATTTAGCAAATCAGCACTGTCTAAAATTTCAGCTTATGGAGTTTTTCGTTTAATTTATTTTTTTAACTAGATTTTAAAAATAAAATACCACCGTAAAGGGAAACTCTAAGCAAGGAATAGTCTTTTATCATTGTAATGCTAAAGTGCCAAATTTTATGAAACTGAATATCCAGATTTTATTTATCAAGTGGTCAGAAATGGAGGCACATGGCTATTCATTGTGGGGAATAAGCACCAAAACCCTGGCTGTGCAAGTCATTAACCACAAGTACTGTAAGCTTTCGATTGGGAAGACTGGTCTGTCGGGGACATACCAGACTACAGACGGCTTCTCATTCTTAAATTACATGGAACAGAACAAAATCAAAGGAAAACTGAAGGTCTTCTATCCTATAGCTTCTTCCTTAGGTAAGAAAATTATTCCTGAGCATCTGCCAAACTCAGCTCTGGAGAGTGTAAGAGCTGCAGGAGTGAAAACATATCTGAATATTTTCAGAGATTTGAAAAAAAATTTTTTTCCTGAACACAGGAAAAAAATGTGGTGAACACAGAAAAAAAAATGCGTTCACTCCAGAGGTTATTGACAAGATTAATTACCTCATAACTACTTTAATAAAATGAATTCAAGCATATTGCAGCTATAATTATCCATAAAAGTCCTAATGAATTCAATTTCTCCAAAATCACCCTGCTGTAACTGGCTAATGTAGGAAAGGTAAGGGTAGGAGGCAATTCAGCTCCTAAGTAAAGGCAAAAGGGAAGGAGAGGAAGAGAACATTGGTGGAACAAGAAGTGTCTAACTAGGTCAAGTACCCAGGGCTGCATGGTGTTGATTCTGCTTTTACCTTGCAGTGTCTCTTATTAGTGTATGAACAGCATTTTCAATGTCAGTGTTTTTGTTAAAAAGGATTCTAAACACATCGGATTTCTTCCCTTTTCCTAGTCCACTAGCATACCACTGCACATGTGCATGTATTCCACTATGTGTGTGTCTCTGTGTATAAACATATATATCTATATTCATAAACTTGACTCAAATCCTCTTTGTGAAATGAATATTGCAATAGAGGTGATGGTTAAATGAATGCATATATAATTTTATCAAAAGTCACTTAACTACAGATTTAAAATTATGAATCCAGCTGTATATTAATTATACCTTAATAAAGCTAATTAAACTTTTTAAAACTAAATAAAAAAGAAATGCATATTGCAAGAGAAAGAGTCAGTTCTCATCCTGGTCAAACCAATACTGGTCAAACAGGAGAAACATGATCTGTGGTGGCCCCCATACTTCCTGCACCTTGCTACCTAGATGAGTACCCATGTCACACAGCAGGACCCTCATGCTAACAAATGCTTAACATATTCAATTCCTTCTCTTAGACAAGGATCCATTCAAGCTGGTCTTATATGCCTTTTGTTTAAATCTGTACATCCTTCCTTTTTAATGTGTTTGTTTAGATAGGGTTAGAACATCCTTCTTTAAAAAAAGAAAGAAAAAAGAAAAACTTACTTTCATCTATTTGACAGATATAACAAAAGGGCAAAAGAGGGGTGGAGGGAGAGGGAGGGAGAAGGAAGAGAGAGAGAGGGACTGGGGGTGCGGGAGGGAGAAGAAGAAAGGGATGGAGGGAGGAAGAGAGAGAGGGAGTAGAAGAAGGAAGGGATGGTAGGAGAGAGTGTGAAGAGGGAGGAAGGGGAGAAGGGAGGGGAAAAAAGAGAGACAGAGACAGAGACACAGAGAGAGAAATCTTCTATCCACAGGTTCACATTTCAAATGACCACAACAGCCAGAGCTGAGGCACATCAAAGCCAGGAAACTGCACACCATTTAAATTTCCCAGTTGGGTGGCACAAAGGCAACTACACAGCTATCATCTTACACCTCTTAGGTGCTTTAGCAACAAACTGATCGGAAGTGGAGCAATGACGACTTGAACCAGCACTCCATGAGGGGAATCAGGCATCCCAAATGGCAGCTTAACCACTGTACCCCTGTAAAATATCCTTGTACTGGGTACTATTTCCACAAACTCAGATTCTCCCCTAGCTGCCTTACTGGAGATATAATAGTAAATGAATATATTTTAGAATAGAAGTCAGAATGACCCTATAGTGAATTTTTAGCTTTGGAGTAAATCATGTGATTTCACTAAATTTGCTTCTTTGAAGTATGGTTTCCTTCTCAAAAAAAAAAAGGTTCTGTGGTTCTGTAATGATGTCATACAATGTCATCTACAAAGTCATGAGATGAAATGTAAGAAGAACATTCGCACAGTGTTTTCCCTATGTTCATAGCTATTATCTCAATTCCTAAAACAATTTTTTGCTAAATATATTATGTGACTCATGTTCAAAACAAGGAAACTGAAAACGGGAAATTATCAGCGATTTATCCAGAGTTTTCTAGCTGGTAAGTAACAGCATCAGGTCCATAGATTGCCTTGGTTTGATAATCTTTATGCTGCAATCCTGAACTGTCCAAGTGGAAGTGTGCAATATTTATGAAAGTATTAGTAATAATCTTATTTTTTACTACCATGACTCCTCAAAATGATTTGCACTCTTCACCCAGTACTCGCTGTCACTCTCTGTCAACAGTTCTTTATATATCATATTGTGGTTCAATTTTTTATCTGCCATGTTAAATCTTCAGATTCTCTGACTTCCAAAAATGCTTCTCTCAATAACTTCATCCTGAATTGATAGTTTCTTTCTTTGAAAATCAACAACCTCCTTATGTCTACAAAGAAACAGATTCCTGGTTTACAAATACATCTACCTTTAGTTATTCCTTATAATTGACAGTAGCTGTGGCTTTTGTAGTCACATTTTGTAGTCACGTTGAATTCCAAACATTATTTTCAATAATCCAAGTTTGTATACTTCATTTTCTTTCCCTGATTTACTGTATAAATCATTGTTTTCTGGCATATATACATACCCTATATAAATTTTGATTATTTAATGTTGTTTGTATATCAGTCATGCTTACCGATTACCTAGCACTGTGATTGAAAGCATAGGTGCTAAATTTGCCAAATTTCCAATGTCAGCTTCCACTTAACTGGCTAAAAACCTTGATAAATTATGAACAGTCTTTCTGTGCTTTAGTTTTCTCATCTGAAATGTGGGGATAATAATAGTGCCTACCTCACAGGATTGTGGTAAAAATGAAATGAACATGCATGTCATTCATGTAAACAATATAGTATCCAAATCATATCGCATTGGGCCCGGCATAGTGGCCTAGCGGCTGGAGTCCTCGCCTTGAACGCCCCGGGATCCCATATGGGCAATCCCGGCAGCTCCACTTCCCATCCAGCTCCCTGCTTGTGGCCTGGGAAAGCAGTCAAGGATGGCCCAAAGCCTTGGGACCCTGCACCTGTGTGGGATACCTGGAAGAAGTTCCTGGATCCTGGCTTCGGATTGGCACAGGATCGGCCATTGGGGAGTGAATCATCGGACGGAAGATCTTCCTTTTTGTCTCTGCTCCTCTCTGTATATCTGACTTTCCAATAAATAAATAAATCTTTTTAAAAAAAAAAAACAAATCACATAGCATTTAGGTGAGTACAATTATATCATAAGTGCTCAGTAAATATTAGCCATCTTGGCTGCTGTGGAGTATGCTTGTAACATACATTATCTCAGGTAATGTACAGAAAGGTTGTGTGCAATAAAGACCTATTGTTACCTTACTTCATATTAGAAAACAAAGCTCATAAAGATTTGTACACATGGCTAAGGTCAAACAAAATGGCAGATCAAGGATTTGATCTAGTTCCAAGTCAATTTTTTTCACAACTAAATATTATTTTAGTTATTTTTATTACTATAAAGTGCTTTGTCTTTCCAATTAGACAAGAAATTTCCCAAAGGCTGAATCAACTGTCTTCTAACACTTCTGAATCTCCTTTGTCACTGTAATCTTTAGTTGTTTGCCAAAAATTGGCTTTAATTAACATTTTCAGTTAACCAGTATAACAGATCACTTTCTCTTTCTTTCAACTGAAATAGACAAATTCAATTTAAAAAACCCTACAAACATTAGTTGATTCACAAGGCATGTTCTGAGCCAAAACTATAAACTATCAGCTTCCTGTAAGATAGAATCACTTCCCTTATTGACAAATTCATAAAATTGATTCTTATTAATGATATATCAGGTAACCTGATCATCTCCTATGTCTTACAAATCCAGCCTGTAAGATTCTTATACCTCACATACGTAATACTTACCAGACTGGTATCTATATTTTAACAGATGCAATGAGGTTAGGTGTGGGACTTGAAGAGTCTTATAGTTTAAGATTCAATTTGCATTCATTAAAAAAAATATTCACTGATGCCCACTATGTGCCAAGCACCCCTGTAAGCACAATCTCTGGACTCAAGTTGCAACCTCCATATTAGTGCTCCCTAACATGCAGATTCTCTTATTTTGGAAGGAAAACACTTCCCACTCCTTTCAAGTCCAAGCTTTGCCATTTGACTGGTTTGGATCAACATGATGAAACGCACATCAACTCTGGCAGATTCTTTTAAGAGTTACTGTACCCTTAACCACAAACTACTTTTCCTCTACAATGATGACTACAGATCGTGACTATCACATTAGCCTAGGTCCCAGACTAAGATTGGCATAAGGAAGAGTTCCAGTGAACCAGTTAAAAAGCATGTCAGGAAAAATAGCCTAACAATTAGCCACTGAAATATTTTAAGTTATCTCTTATTGCAGTCTAATCTGGCAATCCTTATTCATATAGAATGAAAAAAAAATTTCTTTAAAAAAAATCTTATATAATCCTCCTTTAGAACTGTTCCTGTGGATTTAACAACATCTGCCTAATTAGCTAATGAGGTTTAGAAAGCTGAATGTGAACAAAGTTAACAGGAAACTTGTATAAATCAGTAATAGCTATGGTAATACCTTCACTAAAATAAACAGGAGCTTCCTTATAGAGTGCTAGTAAAACAAGCAGCAGTATAATGGAGTCATATGCATGTATCTGTATAGACCAGGTAAACACACAAACCGGAAATATTGAACTTCAAGTGCTTCTTTTACTTCCAACCCAGTAACCAATATCTTATCCTGCCCTGCTTTTTAGTTGATTTCCATAACAGTAAACATCCAATGGTCCTCTTGGGAAGCAATTCATTTTACTTCTCCATACATAACATTGCTGAAAATGAACCTTACATACTACCCAACCACAATGAGTTTGAATAACTATGCACCTCACCTGTTCTTTGAAATTCATTACGGCTCTTGCTCCTAACTCACACCCTCTGCAAGCTATGTATGGTAGAGAGAATTTCTGTCAGGCTTTCCCTGGGATATATGGGACCCCTCTGATGGACGATTTCCTAAGACCTCACCAAGCATTCTAGAGAGTCTACAGAGACTCAGGGCACGTCTACTGGAATTTTCTACCATCAAGGTCATACTCAAATTGTGTTCTGACAGCTCTCCCAGCCATTATTTGCCCCTGCTTTACTTTGGCACACAGGTGTTTCTTTTCACACAGCCCTTGGATATTTGATCATACATTGATGTTTATTTCTTGTAAGATCTTGATTATCACATATATCAAAATATTATTAGTCCATAAGATGTTATACTTGGGCCATAGAGCTGGAGGTAATAGGCCATATCTATTTATATGTACAATTCTTAAATGAATATTCCTCCTAGAATAAAGGCCTCCCCACAGCAGGGACCATACATTCATGTTGAGTCTACAGTGCCTAGCATGCAGTAGGTACTGATATGTATTTGTTCAATCATCAAAGCCAATGAACTGTCTAAGATTATTTGCTTTTTAGTCCTATAGCTGTACCAAAAATTTTAAAGACTGTATTAACCATGTGTGAACAAACTTATATCTGGTGTGTGAACATCTTTTATGTTGAATGTAAGAAATGAGTCTTATCGCAAGACTTTGAAATATTTTTTTTGTGTGAAGAAGGATTTTTTTCTTATACATAATCTCATTCCTTGCTAGTGCTGAGGTCATTGTAGGTCATGGGCATTCCCTTTATAATAAACTTTCCTATTTTTATAATCTCTTAACTCATATTCAACTACTTAGGCTCCAGGAACAGTAATAGGAAATAGAAATAAAAAGACTTTGACCCCGAATTAATTTAATATTTAGAGAGTTAAATATTAATCAAATGTGTAAATATGTGATCACCAGTTTGAAGGAAAATAACAAGGAACCATAGAAATACAGAATGAAGTTGATTTAAGTTAGGTTGGGGGAAGAATCAAGCCAGGTTAACCCATGTAGTCAGGTGAGGCTCGTTCAAATACTTGTGGAAAAACAAAAGTAAAAGCAAAATTTGTTAGGGTGCAGAAAAAAAATTTGAAATTCAAGCATAGTTTTTCATAGTATGCATGTTCCATGAGATTTTTGAAGACTTCAGCTGTGGGTGCTCTTTCTTAGTGTCCTTGATAAAGTTTGTGGTCTCATTAACCCTACTATGACTTCTATTTCATCTCACCTCCTTCCTACCAAAAAATGTTTACAATTTTCACCTGGAGGTAATAAAATGATACTAGCAATGGACTGAGTGGTTATGAAGTAAAGAAGAATGATAAACAACTTCCAGAAAAATAAACATAAAAGCGGGTATCATTTTATCAGATAGGAAAATCTATTTGTTGCTACTTACAAAATTGCCTATGATCACTTCTTACCATATCCATTGCTTTCATTCTTGTTGAAGCCAATATCATTTACCATGGACTTCCTCAATAACATCTTGATTGGTCTTCTTGCTTTTGTTATGCCCCTCTACAGTCTATTCTCATCGCAATGGTCATGTCTTATAAAATCCTAAATTAAATTATGTCTATCCTTTGCTCAAAACCATAGAATGACTTCTCATTGCTCTTAAAACACAATCCAAACTCTTCTCCATCAAGATATACAATGTAGCCGCTATGGGATCAACTCATGGCTATCTCTCTAATGAAGTCTAGTAAAACTTTTACTTTCACATGCTATTCTCCCACAGGTCATTCCAATTTTCTTCAAATATGACAAATATAGTCCCAACTCAAAGCACTAATGGTTATTGTTCCCAGTCTGAAATATTGTTCTCCCAAATTTTGCATGTCTTATTTCATCTTTTGAAAGATCTTCCTTTATCGCATGACTCAATACAGTATACTCCCCAACACACAATACTCTTAATCTACTTTGCTTGAATATACTTTACAGATGAGTACTTCAAAAGGCTTATGAAAAATCAAATTGAAAGAAGAATTATACCAAAACCCCTTGAAACCCATGCATAGTTTCCTCATACTGCGCATTTCCCATGAAGTTTTAAAAATCCCTTGTATATTTTTGCATAAAATATTCACTAGACTTCACTGTTTTTCATTACCACTCCTCATTAATAAAATGCAAACTCCAGAAGCCAAAGACTGCTCACTATTATATGTCTAGTTCCAAGAAAAGTGCTTCTTGATACTTAGCAGAACAGAGCAATAGTGGGATATGAGTTCAGTTTTGCATGTGTTAACTTGCATTGATTCAGAAGGAGACTGTTCAAAAGAGGAAGACTCTCCTACATCTACAAAATAAACTCCACAGAGCATTTTCTCTGAATCTTGAAAGACGATCCATATTTAGAAAAGATCTATATATTGAAAATATGCCTGAAAATTATTATGCTTCATGATTTATAGTTGCTTAAGAAACCCATTAAGATAAATGCTGTCAGAAATCCATTAATATTAACCCCCCATCCTATATGTCATTGTAAGCACTTGATCAAAGCTAGCAAATATTTTGTATGCTTCCTTTGCGTGTTTCATCTTCCTTTTGTAAACTAAAACACATTTGAAACACTGTAGGTAAAGCCAAAATGTTTCTCACTCTTCAGCATCAGGAATCCAATTGAAGGCAAATATGAAGAAGCAAGCACTCTCAAAACAGATTTTTAATTTGATAAGCAAATGTATTCTGATCACTGGGCATGTACACGCAGCCACTGTTTTTTAGAGAAAAAGCTGCATCAATGCTGTTCAGCTAATCTGTTTGGTAGAAGCAATGAAAAATCAGAAGCCTTTAGTTATGTTGGGTGCTTTGAGAAAATGTCCTTTAAATTATTCAGGGTCCATTTGTCCCCATCTAAGAATTCACAAAGTGTCAGATTAATTTTCAACGGTTAAGAATTAAGGCCCCAGAGTGACTCTGTGATCAAAGTCGGCAACTGAAACAAGCTAAACTGATAATGCCTGGGACAATATGTTTTTTGTGTGTCAGAGCCACGATGAGTTGTCAGGAATTAAGCAGTACAAGTACAGGAGTCATGGAGACCTCACTGCCAGGTTGTTGTGACTCATACTCTAAAGGAAAAAAGCAGAAGCAGAACCTTTCCATTATAAAATGATCACAATCTTACCAAAGGAAAAATTCTTTCAGGTCATGCAGACCGCACAAAGCAACAGACTCATACTTGTACTTTTTTTAGTTTAGAGAACTTCAACTACCAAAATTTAAACTCAGCATGAAAGGAGGATAGGTTGTTGAAAGTTGCAATGCTGAAGTGAGCAGGCTCAGGAACAATTGAACATAATATTTCTTTACCATTGGATTTTATTTATTAATAACACATAGTTTGTTTCCTGTAAGAGAAACTGAGGATTAGAGCAGACTAAGAACTTTGTGGTCACATAACCAGTAAGTAGCAAAATAGGAATTTGAATCCAAGTAATAGTTTCCATATATATCAACTCAAAATTAGCATAGTGAAAATTTATGCTTTAAAATGTGCCTTTTGCTAAAGATTTTCCCCCAAATCAGATATATGTATATATGTAAGTGTATATATGTGTGTATATATGTGTGTACATACATATCTGATATATATGTATTTGTGTATATATATATATATACACATATATAAGAGAGAGAGAAGTCATTTCAAAAAAATCATAGGAATATACAGGTGAAAGATTATTTTATTTTGGTGCACAATTACTTTTAAATCTATACATAGTAATTTTTCTTCATAATAGACATTTTCCAAAAACTTATTGAACGTGCCACAGTCAAAACAAAAGAGAAAGTGACTTAGATGAAAGGGAAGTTTTGAAGTGCTATAAGCTAAGCCTAAATCCTTCCCAGCCCCTGCCCCAGACACTCTTTTGATCCCAAGATATCACTTTGAAACTTGAGAGTTTTAAAAAATATGTAAAATGAAATCAAACACGGCATTGTTTTATTTGAGGGTCCGCGTATTCTTTTCAGGTAGGTGTTAGATGGATGGAGTATTACGAATAGAAATTAAGGCCAAGTTCTGGAAAAGATATGGTCACAAGAGCAAGTTATGAGATGATTGTAGGCAAGAGGTGATGGATGAGAAATCAGAGTAGGGCTGGCATAAGAAGAAGATGAGAAATTGGGTCCCAGAACAGAAGTGCAGTGAAAGAAAAGCACAGGGAGGCACAGCAAAACTAATTCATTAGATGGAAATCAAATGGGGCATTTTATTTGCTCTATTTAGGAATGGTTGTGGTCTGTAGAACAATTAATCCTTTGTAATATTTTAAAGGGGAGGAAGTTATCTAGGTGAGTTTTTTGCTTCTACTCCTGGTAGCTGTATTCTTATCTATTCAAGAAATCCCAGATCCTGTTAGGAATACTGTATCCTTCATGGGGTACCTGTGGTCTCTGGTTTTATCTTGAGTCAAAATGGGCCATCTTCTTGTTATCCTTTGCTGTCCTGTTATCACTGCTTCTCAGAGATTTCTGGACCAGGGTTTTTGGAGAAAGAACTTCATTCTAATTGCATGATAGCATAAGTAGATATAACTGCTCCCAACAGAAGAGGTAATTTATTTCAAAAAATGTAAATGAGTTATTCAAAATAATGCAATGTTCAGTGCTGCCACTGAAAAGATACTCAAAATTTGTAGATACTTCTTACTAAAAAAAATGCTGCTTTGAAAAATTTTATTTTGCTCAAGATGATAAAGTTAATATAAGCACCATAAGATACAAAACAGACTCCAGAAAAGTAAATGCTTTCTACATGGTAGTTTGTATTAAGTCCATAAACTAGAATTTCTTTCCAAACTCTCAACTTCAAGCAGAAACCAAGGACTAACTTTTCCCAATTCCAATATCATTTGTTTCTTAAACCATGACCCAAACAAAATTATTACTAATTTCTAAAATATTTTATCAAAGTCAGACATGTACCTATTTTAGCAAATCAAATAATTCTGCCAGTTTGTTTAGGCCAACAAGAAGTCCTTATTCATTTTCTTTCTCCTCACCATTTCTTCCCATTGAGTAATCATACCCATGGATGGAAAAATATGAAAATAATAGCAATAATTGTCAAAACACTTAGGAATATATTTAACTAAGGAGTTAAAACACCTATACACTAAAAAGTATAAATTATTGGTAAGAAGAGTTTTGAAAACAACACAAATAATTATAAATAATTTTCTGTGTTCTTGGTTTAGAAAAATTAATATTGTTGAAATGGGCCTTTAACATAGCAGTTAAAAATGCTGTTTTGGATGCCTGCATCCCATTTTATAGTGCCTGGCTTCAAGTCTTTATTCCATTCCTAAATCTAGGTTCCTGCTAATGCAGACCCTGAGAGATAGCAGGTGATGTTCAAATAGTTGCTTCCCTGTTCTCACATGGAGTACCAGATTGAGTTCCTGGCTCCTGGCTTTTGACTGCACCAGCCCTCCATGTTGCTGGCATTTGGAGAGTGAAAAGTGGATGGGAGAGCTTGCTCATGCTTTTCCCCTTCTTTCTCTAACAAAGAAAGAGGGGAGAGAGGGAAGAGAGAATACAAAACACCACTAACCTATAGAAAAATCTTTTATTAAACAAGAAAAATTAATATTGTTCAAATGTTCATACTAGCTTAACTGATCTAGAGATGCAATGCAAACTGAATCGAAACATTAGTTTCATTCTTCACACAAATTGGCAAAAGCCATGAGAAAAAAATTAATGCAGCTTGAGACAGAAGAAGAAAGATGTGAACAGAAGTCTTGGAATGGAAGCTTCCCGAGGTCATGCCATATCACAAAGTCAAACCCACAAGGCCATGCTGTGTGATAACATAAGTGGTTGACAAAGTCAGGCTGTAGTGAGTGGATGTTCTCCAGATAGCAAGTTCAAAGAGCTCGCACACTCAAAGGTACCTCTTCCCTCACATTCTACAGTAATCTCCTGCTGACCCTGAGGATATGTCAGCATTCATGCTCACAATGCTTTCCCTGGGAATAAAATCTGCCATGCAAAGCCAAGAAGTATTCTCTGTTAACTTGCTGGGAGAATTCCTCCGGCTACCTGCTTTCAATCTAATATTGTCTCTGAGTCTTTTATTCTTTCTTAATTTCATGCCACTCCCCCCTCCCACGCTGCACACCAAGCACCACAAGGGTCACAGCAAATTTTAAAAAGAAACTTAAAATCCATAAAGAGGCACAACGGACCATGGATAGCCACAGAAATCTTCCACAAAAATAACAAAGCTGAAAACATCAACATACCTGATATATTCAAATATATTATAAAACTATGGTAATGAAATAACATGATACTGGCAGAAAGACAGGCATATTCACCAATGGATAGATAACCCAGAAATTAATCCAAGTATATACAGTTGGCTGGTTTTCACCAAATGTGCCAAGAACATACAATGAGAAAAAAAGACAGTCTCCTCAATAAATGGTATTGGCACAACCGGATATACACATGCAGAATAACTGAATTGCAATAATATCTCATATAAAATGTGAAAATCAACTCAAAGTTGATCAAAGATATAACTAAAACTTCCAATTACGAAACTGCTAGAAAATACATGGAAATTCTTTAGAAAATTAGACTAAACAATGGTTTCCTTTGTGAAGCAATGGTTTCTTTTGGATTTGGTCCCAAAAACACACAAGCACACAAGAGTAATAGACAAATAGGATGATAAAAAAACAAACCAAAAAAAAGCGCTTCTACTAAACAAAAGAAATATTTAACAGAATGAAGAAACTACCAATTGAATGAGAGAAAATAATCACACTGTATCTCTGATAAAGGATTAAAACCCCAGATACATAAGAAACTCAAACAAGTCAATGTTAAGAAAACAGCTTGATTAAATAAATGGGAAAAGGATCAGAGCAGATATTTCTCAAAAGAAGACAGACAAATGGCCAATATGCATATGAAAAGAAAATGTTGAATATCGGTAGTCATCAGAGAAATATACAAATTAAAATCATGAGCTATCACCTCACATTTGCTAGAATGACTATTACTAAAAATTTAAAAAATGAAAGATGACAAATGTTGGCAAGGATATGGAGAAATGAGATTACTTTCACACTATTGGTGAGTGTGTAAATTAGTACAACCATTATGAAAAACAGCATGAAGCTAGAACTATCATACAATCCTGCAAACTCACTCCTTGGCATCTACCCAAAGGAAATAAAATCAGTCTTTCAAAAATGTCTATACTTTCATGCTCCTTGCAGCAAGCATTAATCACTACAGTCATGATATTCAGTTAAGCAAAACCCCACCAGTGGATGAACGGATTAAAATGTGGCATACACGCATTACACATTATTATAATGAAGAAAAACCTGTGATTTGCAACTACATTGATGAAACTGGAGAACATTGGTACTAAGTAAAATAAGCCTAGCACAAAATGATGAACACTGCATGAACTTATTCACATGAGGAAATTAACAATGTTGAACTCATAGAAATAGAGTTGAATGGTGGTTACCAGAGGCTTGTTTTAGGCATGTTGGACGGATGTTAGTCACCACAGAAATTAAAATTTGGCCCTTTCTTTTCCCTAACACTAACCATATATAAACACATATACCATTTTCCAGATCCCCAGTAAAATCATATTTGATTTAGATCAATATTTGCAATGCTTCCCTGTTATAGTGCTTTTACTTTATTAAATAAAATTTTATTTTCCATGGCATTAGTCATTCATCTGATTGTTAAATCTTATATATGCTTATCACTAATTCCACTCTAATTTTTCTCCAGTTGTCAAATTCTATTCTTAATGTAATATGCATTGATTATTGAAACACTACCAAATTCATTCATTAATTTCTTCTAGAATCTCATCAAAAATCTGGAACTTTCTTTGGAACATTTCCTGTGCTGAAACTCCTGTTTCATATCTACTTTTTTTTCTTTTTAAGTTAATTTTCTTATTTTCCTAGAGCATATCGTTCAGTAGCTACCACAAAAATTATACTAGAAGTAAAGTATTTGAGATGTTTCATATCTAGAACTATCCTTATACTACTTTCACACTGTATTAATAATCTTATTATTAATGTATTTTATGTTAGCATTATTCCTCAGACTCTTAAAAGTGTGAATTAAACATGCTCTGGCATACTGTTTTACTGTTTAGAAGTCTAAATTTATTTTATACCTCCCAAAAGCTTGTGGATTTCTATTTTGTTCTTAGTAGGATGAAATGTCCTAATGGTGTGTCCTGTTGTGGGTCCATTTCAGTGTATTGTACTGGACTTTAATTTAGCCCTCCAAATATGAAAATTTATGCTCTTAGTCTGTGTTTTTTCTTTATTTTTACTAATATGGTCTTCTTTTCCATTTTACTTCTTTCTTTCTATTCCTTCTAGACAGCCTATTACTTAGATGTTGGACCTCTTTGATTGGTCCTTAAATGGTCCACCGACCTCATATTTAATCTTCTATTCATTTGCTCTGTTTTTTGTGACATCTCCACAATGTTTCCCACCTCATCTACTCATTCTGTCTCATCAAAATGCTGTTAGGCATTGCATTTACAAAGTGTTTATTGTTGTTCCTTAACTGCTTCTTGTCCTCCTTTTGACATTATGCTGCTCTTATTTTACAAATTCAGTACAAATATTGGTTCTTTAATAATATTTATGGTAACCATTTCTGGAAGAAGAGTATTTTATTCCCCTAATGCTTCCCCCATGTTGCTTTTAACTAAAACGTTCCTTGACTTGCAACAGGTTACATTTTAAATAAATTTATCATGATTAGAAAACATGTTTAGCTGAAATTACATTGAATATAGTTCACCTTTCCCACTGAATATAATAGTTTGAGATCTAGCATACTGTAGAGTGTTGGTTGTTTTGTCTTGTGATCATGGGACTAAATAGGATCTATAACTTGCTGTCATGGGTCAACATCATGAGAGAAGAACATAATGTGTGTTGAAAACTCAACAAAAAGATCAAAATCTACATACCAATTATGGTTTCTATTGAATATGTATGCCCCTTCAACCCCATCATGAAGTTGAAAAATTTTAAGTTGAGCCATTGAAAAGCTGGGGATGTCTATATTCCTTTACTCTGAGCCCTATCTTTCATCTTTGTGGAATTCCTACCATTGTAATACATGCCTCCCTGCTCATACAGCAGATGAAAGCGCTAATTGGAAATTCTGGAAGCATGAGAGTAGTATTGTTGACTGACATGTTTATTATAAGCAGTCCCAGGTTATGCCTATTATCTAAGTGTACTTGTTAGTGAAATTTCCTTTTACTATGTAAAATATTTCACTTTTAGGATAAGTAATGCGGTCATTCTAAATACAGGGTGATCTGCCTAGGTCATTTGTTGAAGTATTCTCAATGTCAGTATATCTAGATTTTGCCTCATTTGTCAAATTTCCCATAGAATACTTTCAATTTTCTTCTCTAGAGGTAAAGACCTAACTTCCAACATGGTAGAAACAGCAAAAGAAATAATATTTTAAAGATTACAGTCATGATTCTCATATAAATCTAGAGCAAAAGAAGATTCTGAGGAACTGAATGCTATTTACAGTCCTTTTAAGAAGGAATTTTAGAGTAAATTTGCTTGGTTATGTACACAAGCAAATGGTTATTAAAACAAGTCACTGAACAAAACTTATTTGTATTTCTCCTAGGCAAAATCTTCATGTCAACATAAAACTTCGCAGAGTTGTAGCTCTTAATGCAAATAACAAAGTCAAATAAAGGCATATTTCCCTTGATGATTAAGTCATCCTCGGATGGGTTTGTCAAACATTGCTCCAAGTAACAGCAAATGGGGCAAGCTGCACTGTTTTAACCTTCTGTACAATTTATGGATGAATTTTTTGACCATGGCCTACAGGGAAGAAAAGCCTTTGATTTCAGTATTCAGGACTCATTTCCCTTAATCCCATGTTCCTTGTGATATTCAAAATGTCAGCTATTTATGTAATTGTAGAGTCCAGAGACTCTATTAGCATCTGCAGAGAATGAATCTCTAATTTTCTGCTGAGATAGAGAGAGGAAGACACCCAGAAGTGTGGAAGGAGGGAGCACAGCTCAGGATTTATTTCTTGCATAATTTTCATCAATTTCCCTTCTCATAGCTTCCACTTTATCCCCAGGTACAGACAGATTGTACCTCCTCTTGTGATCTGTATCATAATTCTGCTGGGTGAAACAGATTGGCTCTAAGCTTTCCCTACCATCAGTTTGAATTCATCTTTTTCCGGTTTTCTGACTCAGATAACCTTGTCTACATGCTTTTGATCTCCCAAACAGTTATTACCATTTTCCATTTAGTTCTATCTTTGCAAACTTTATGCCCCTAGCATATCCATTTACTGTAGTTAAGAAGCAATTCATGTAACATGGTTCTTTTTCCTTAAACTAGTCAGATGTCCCAGAGGATGATTTTACTCTCTTCTCTGGATTTGGGCACAGCACTGTTATTCTCATTTGAATTAGACCAAAGGAATTCACAGGACCCCAAAAATGGAGAAAATTTTTGGTGTGAAAGTAGGCATGTGTGTTCAATTCATTAACATTTTGACCCCCTAAGCCTAGTCATTTACTTACAATTTAGTAACAGTTGTGTGGATACGTAAAAAAAAAAAAAAAAAAAAAAAATCCTTCAGTTACTCACACCACTCACAGGTGAAATTAGGTATCTATTTTATGAAGTGAACATTTTATTGATTTTCTCTTTACAAAATATGCAGACCTAGGTTAAGTATATATTAAGAAATGGATGAACGACAAGAACAAGCATTTTCCAAAGGAACAAATTCAAAGGGTTAATAAACATGTGAAAAAAATGTTCAGGCCCCTACCTATAGGGAAATGCAAATAAAAACTATATCGAGGTTCTACCTAACTCCAGTGAGATTGACCTACACTCAGAAATCTACTAACAATGCCTGCTGGCATGGATATGTTACCAAAGGTACCCTATTCCACTGTTACTGGGAGTATAGTATTGAGAGTGGTCAGACAACTGAAAATTCGTCTATTATATGACCAAGTTATCCCATTCCTGGAAATATATCAAAATTAAGTGAAATCTGCATATGAGAAAGTGACATGCAACCCTAATTTTATTGCAACATAATCCACAGTAGTGAGGACATGGAACCAACCAAGGTTCTCATCAAAAGAGTAATGTATATAAAACTTGTGATACATCTACTCAATGCAATATTATACAGCCATCAAAAAGAATGAAATTCCACCATTTGCAACAAAATGGTCACAACTAGAGACCATTATGCTTAATAAAATAAGCCAATCCTAAAAGGACAAATATCATATATTCTCTTTGATATAAGGCAATATTCATGTAAATTTCAAAACATAAGAAGATAAACAATATATACATGTATTACCATAGATAAAGAATGTGTTGGAAACTAGCATCCCAGGAATTAAAGATACATTGCAGTAGGCATCTCTACTCCAGAATAAAGATGAGGACTCTGTGAGACAGTTAAATATACTTTGACAATATGATGCTATATTATCTACATTGGTCTACCTACAATCCCATGATGTGCTTAAAAAACAGAATGTTAAACTTGTAATAGTTACAGAAGAACTTACTGTAATAATATGGAGAATAATGGTGGGAGGAGGAAAAGGAGGGAGGAAAGGAAGAGAGGAGGAATCTCTCTATATATCTACAAAATTGCATCACGGAAAATAAGAAAAAATAATTTAAAACTATATACATAAAATATAGGACAGTACCATGCACTCAATAAGTGTCAGTGATCTGCTACTATTATCTGAAAACAAAGAACCAAATCAATCAGCTCATAGTAATGAAATTATAAGGTACATCAATAGAGTTCCATTATGCATATGTTAATACATCCATTTCTGTTGCTCTTCACTGTATGTTTTAATTTAATTCAGTAAATCAAATGAGACAGTTATCTTCATTTTGTCTGTGAACCATTCTGCTTCATGATCTTTAGCCTAGCCCGCTTGAAGATGACCAGGTAACTTCACATTCTGACACTGCGAAATTAACTATTAAAGTGCTGGATAATACTGAGTTACGCAAATTTTCCACAATATAAAACAATTTAGTGCTGTTAGTGGACAGCTTGGGAAGTATGGTTCTCTAAGAAGGAAAAATGGTACATTCTATTTCCCAAACTTTTTCACAATGTTAGCTGTTTTTCCCCCAACAGTATCTCGAGACTAATGTTCCACAGACCACAAATTGGGAAAGGCTTCATTAAGAAAATAGGTACTGCCATTTTGATACCTTCTCAACATCAACGTTTCATCTTTCCTCTCCTCTTTGACCCTGAGCAAAAAATGTTGGATTTATTGACACATTTTAGCAAAAAAAAAAAAAAATATATATATATATATATATATATATATGGTACACACAGTCTAAAGGTTGACTTGTCTGAATAAATGCTCCTCCCTTTTTAAAAACTGAAAGCCATATGTCAAGGAAAGAAAATCCATGAAGGCAATGATTGGGGATTGTAAAGATCGTTGGAAGAAGACAAGAAAAGTGAAGAACGGCCAGTGATTCAGGCTCAGAACTGAACCTCTGAGGCTCTCAAAACTCCAAAAGAATTCACAGCTAAATGAACAGTGCTTCCCCTGTATAAGATTTTGTTTCCATACTGATTGTCCTAACATTTCCTTTGAATAACCTGTGATATTGGTGCTAATTTCTCCTCCTTTTCTTTCTTTCTTTCTTTCTTTTTTTTTTTTTTTACCAGCGTGATTGATACACACAAAATTTAAGTAACTCACAGGAGGTCATATAATTAGCAAAGTTCAGACATTGTTGGTACTCTTAAACATTATGCTGAGAGGCTGTGCAATGAATCTATCATAACAAAGCTCAGGAAAGGGTCCTGTTTAACACCAGGGCTGTCCAAGCTGGTCTAGCTAGCTCATTGTGGCTTGTCACCACATTCCTGCCCAGGAGAGAGGTTTGGAACTTCATTCAGTTCTGTGGCTGATTCCCACATGTGAATTTGATAACTAGCTTTTTTCTGCCTAGCTTTTAACTATTATTCTGAAAAAATAAAAAAACAACAGCAGCAGCAACAACAATAACAAAATGTAGATCACATTTCTATGTTAAATGGCAGATAATTAACCTTCAGTATCCGATGCCAAACCTAGTTTGAATCCTGGCTCTGTCACTTATCAGCTACAAGAAAGTTGTTCAGTCCTTAATTCCTTTGTGTGTCTGTTTCTGCGCCTCTAACATGGGGATAATTAAAGGATCTTCTCCAAAAGTGTTGTTACAATTACATGACTTGATCTATGTAAAGCATTACAAGAGAGTCTGGTTCATGGTTCATACTTTATTAATTTTAGTTAGGGGTATTATCCCACTATTAGAGCTATTAATTTATTATGTGCACTTTCTAGAGCTACAGAAGCAAATCTCAAAGAGTAGAATTTCAGATTATAAGCACTCTAAATAAAGAGAAACAAATCAGGAATTAATTTATAAGGCAAGACTATGAGGAAAGGGAGATCAAAATCAGGTACTGTCAAGTGATTAAGACCCTATGTTGATTCCTTCTGCTGATGTTCTGCCTTTTATTCTTATTGTGTGACTATACATGTAACCAATGCAACTTTTTCAATGTCATCTGCCTGTATTCTTTTGTGTCTCTAAACTTGTTTCGTGTACAATTCCTAATTTTGTATTTCTTCTACATGACTAGCCTTCCATAGTCAGGAGGTTTGCTCTCCTTTTTACCACTTCTCTTCATTAACTTTTTGCCCTTTAAAGTAGAAGTTTGTGTTATTGCTATTTTAAAATACTGCCCAAGTTTTCTAATTAAGCACTGTGAATTCCTTGAAGTGTTTATAGCACGGGCTTGGAACAGACTGCTTACTTCTAAAGGGAACACATCTTTCCTTAGGAAATAGCAAGATTTCCTCCCCTGAAATTTCCCTCCAGCCTCACAAATTCAATGTGCCTCACATAAAATTGACCTTGCACTATAGATCAGCTTCTCTTCCTTCCCGTTCACCCATGGTGTACCACACTTGAACGCCTCCTCTTAGAAGAAGCATGCTTTCTTATAGGCTGTGGTGAAGAGGTTTCATTTGGGGGAGGGGGGAGGGAATCAGAATGGTTTGCATATTAGTACTTTGTTAATGGCATGATACATTGGTAACCAAAAATTAGTTCATCTGAATCTCAATTTCCTTTTTTATGAAATGGGGATAATACTAATACCTACCTCCAAGAGTGTTTGTGAGGATTATATAAGATAAAGTACATAAAGACCTCAGCACAGTGCCTAGTACATAATAACAGACAACAGTTACTAAGGCTTGTCAGGTGTTGGACCATGGTTCCAGAACCCTTCACCTGTATTTACTGCTTTAACTCTCACAAAAACTCTATAAAATTGGTACCATTATTATTTTCATTTGGCAAATTAAAAGATAGTAAGCATAAAAAGTCAAGCTATCTGTTCATGGTCACAAAATGCAATTGTTGCTCAAATCAAGGCAGTTTAATGCCAGAAGTGATGCTGCTATCTTAATCACACCAGTCTGCTATTTTTTGCATAGTGTGCACTCAATTTCAACTGCATGCTACAATTTCAGCAAACAGTACTTCTCAACAATTCAAGAAATGACACTTACTGGATGTTTATTATGTGCCAGTCTTCACACTTACTGTCACAATCATGTTCTTTAACCTTAAACTCTGTAGAGTATGACTGTATCTCTTCATTTTACATATAAACAAATAGCTTTGGAGAGGTAAGGAAACTTAGTCAAAACTGGCAAGAGTCAGATTCTAATTCTCTGTCTATGTCACTTTATTAGGCAATATTACTCACTTTCTTTAAAGTTCTTTCGTCACATGATGAGGGAAAGGACACTTCTGTTTTTAGGGTTATTGGACAGTTTGTGACAACCAGATGGTCAATGTCCACAGAAGTTGAAAATTGCTTTGTTAAGCAGAAGGTTGTTTTGTCATGAGATTTCACCTGGGTGTAGAAATGCCAAGGTGGCATACTTAGGTCAGGGAGAGTGTCATCCCATTGCTCTCATCTATGAAAATCGATTTTAGGCTCTAATTGGCCACACTAGAAGACAAATGCCTAGAAAACGGTTCTTCATACCTTAACCATACATAATTGCTTCGACTTCAAATTCAGCATTTTCAAAGACTCCATGTGTGTGAAATGGACTTTTAGGCTGCTTAAGTGATCAAAGCAGATATAAAAAATGATCATACCATTCTGCTGCTTAAAAGGTCCATAAAAGTAAAGTCAAGATATTCAAGCCGAAATGAGAGCAACAGCACAATCACAGCCCTATCTGCTTCTCATCATGAAATCCAATTCCAGTCAACCCTTTCTACTGACTGCTGTCAAATACATCATTTGCAATTCCTGCGTCCACTTCTGCACCTTTTGTTTCTACCTTCCTCCATGCCTATATACACAAGCCCAGCCTAGGATGCATATATTTCCCAACTTACAGTAGTCTTTCTTCCCTCAAGTTTACATATCAGAGCCCTTTGTCCACAGACAAAAGTTAGACATAGTTGTTCATTCAGGGCTAGTATACCAAAATAGCTAACTCATGATATGGCTGAATTGTTTTATTTTGTCTTACTTTTTAAATTTATATAAAGTGAATAAATTTCACAGTAAGTGTTTATAAGTATAAAGATACTTCCTACCAAATGCTTTTTCCTGCCCACTTACTCTACTCTTCCTTTCTTCCTTACTTCTTTCTTCCCTAATTTTTACAGTGATGTATTTTCATTTCGCTAGTAATCAAAGGCTTAACACTCCATTATTTTAAGATATCAACACACAGCAGTACAATTCCTTTTTTTTAAAAAAAAATCCTTTATCATTATGATTTTTTAAATTATTTAACAACTGACAATTATTAGAGACAGACTGGTTAAGTGGTACAAAGCTTCATTTATGCAGAATAAGTGGATTCTGAACATAATAGCTATATATGGTGATGGACATGGTAATTAGCCTGACTGTAGTTCCACAGTGAGTACATACATCAAGGGACACAAGACCAGTTGGCTTGGGGGAAAGTGGTCTATAACTGTTTGTGTCAAATCTTTCTTCAACATGTTTGTATTGTCGATGATATATTTTCTCAGCTTATTCTTTTCAAAAAATTAATCTCAAAAACAAGCTTAGGTTTCCAGCCTTTCTTTAGCCACTGCTAATCTCATACTCTGTCATTCTCATATATATATATATATATATAAATTCATAAATATTCACAAAATTCATATATATATAAATTCTCCCCCCTTATCCTTTTGTCTTTGTAAACACTCCTTGCTTTCCTTAATCTCATCAGAGAGTAGCAACTTCCCATTGTGCTGTTCTTATCTCTTCCCTGCAAACCCTAACTGATGTGGACTACTGTTGTTCCATTCTGTTTGTTGTTCTCTTCAGGACCAAATCTTTCACAGCAGCTCCACAGCTTCTAGTGGGTGCCTCATTGATTCTTGATTGTGCTTCTCTACCCTTCAGCAATTATAATCACTAATAGGCACAGCAGGCATTATGCGTCAGTTTCCTCTATGTTACTGAAAAGCTTTGAAAAAAAAAATCCAGTGCCCTTCAAATACCCCTTCTTCATTTATAGTCTCTTTTATACAGCCAAAAAATTGCATTATTTCTTTTTCTAGGTTTAGGGTCAAGAAGACCCATTCTCTTTGTGTTTACCCCCCTTATTCAAATCAGAACTGCCTTTCCCGCCTAGGCACCAAGCATCATAGTGAAAATTCCTAATCACTAACCATTTCACCTTCAGTGACTATCACAGGCTAGTCAGCTAGCTACTTAAGTGAACAGAACTTGGCCCTGGAAAGACAGAATAAAGAATGAAACAGACTGATTCAATTAAAACAACTGGAACTACTGCCCAAACTTCACAATCTCTTTTTCTCATCAACGTTTTCTTATCCTGTGTTTCTCTCCCTAGGGATCATGCCAAGTACTGTTATTCTCATAAAAACATATATGAGCAAAGGCACTAATGACTAGTAGTGTCTTTGAATACTCAGCTCCTAATTATCATAACCAAAGTGACCATTTTTATTAAATGGATTTGAAAAAATAGAAATCCAAATCTGTGACTGCATTTTAACTAGTGAATGTTTTATGGTTATGGAGTATTGTAAAAGAATCAATTTATTGGTAATATAAAAATCATTCAACCATTCAGGCCACACAAGAAGATTCCAAAATATTCAGACAACAGCTTGATTCCTTTATCTACTAACTACAATCTGTGGCCATGAATGGATACAGTTCCATTTCTCGCATATAGCATATTTTTGTGGAAGAATTTTTGCAGGTGTCAGAAATAAGAAACTTGATTAGAGGGAAGAAGTAAGGTATGGAAGTTTTCTTATCATAGTGTTAAAATTTTACTTGGATAATAGCATAAATTGTAGTATCTAACATTGTAACTATCCTTTGCCATAATAAGTCCTGCTCAGGTGGTAAACCTATGTACAACTAAGGTTTTACCTCCTAAGGAAATCACTGTAGTTCAAGATTAGTAAAATAGGCAACTAGAAATGATGAGGACAGTAAGAAAAAAGAAGAGAATCAAGATGGCGCAATAGGGTAAGGACATGTTTAAACAGAAGGAGAAATATTAGCCAATGAGAAGACACGGCATATCCAGGAAACAGGAGAGGATAGAACTACAGCAGAGGGATACGCAGAAACTGACAGACACAGGGAAGCAGCGAAAACAATGGTGTCATGTTGAAGTACTGATCCCAAGCCGCATTCAGCAAGTGGCATTCTAAATTCCACCAGCAGCCAGTACTCTACCAGCAACAGGTAGGAATGGACATTACCTGGGAGCTACGGAGGTGAACACACACAAACAAGTTTGGGGAGGCAACAGACCTGATGGCCAGCAGATCAAGAACTGTAGTAGTGATACATCAGGGGCCATTTCTTACAGTGTGGCAAAGAATTTAACACTGCAGGGGAAAACAGCAAGCTGTGCATGTACTGAGCTCAGTGACAATACTGAGCTCAAAGCAGTGCACTGGTCCAACAGGATAATAATACAAAAGATGGCATTGTACGGGTCAAAATAGGTCCATGTGGCCCTCAGACCTAACAGCCAACAGGCTCTGGCAAGCTCAGCACCACCACCAACCTAACTATATAGGCATCCTGGTGTCTCCCTAATCCTGAATCCTGCTGCAACCAGAAGTAGGAGAAAAGTCGTACAGACAATGGTGCAACCTCAGCATGGGATAACAGGAAGTGGACATTGGTGAGTCAGGAGTTGGGCTACAAAGACCATGGCAGAAGTCTAATCTAAGAACCTAGACCTTGAACTCGCTGGAGGGAATGGCTCAAGTGACTGCAAACAAAGAGCCATGTGCCAACTACAATAAGTAAAACCAAATGGTAAACCTGTGGGTAACACAGCTTTAAAAATCTGCTCCAAGGAGAAGAATCTGATAACCACAAGTACAATGACCAAGAGCAAAAGAAGAGACAAAGGCACAATGAATATTACTGAAGACTCCCGTGCTAAGGAGTAAAACCCTTTGCTAACCTCAGAGTTAACTGAGGAAAACATTGAGCAAACGGGGGATACAGAACTCAAAACACTTGTTATAAAACTTCTTGTCAACAAAGACAAGCACGTAAAGCAGGCATTCAAGGAATTCAAGGAATATGTCACACAGGAAATAAATCAAACGAAAGATGATAGATTAGAAATTAGAAATGCAATGGAGTGAATTAAAAGTATGGTGGGGAGTCTCCAAAATAGGATGAAGGAGGCAGGAGAAAGAATCTCAGAACTGGAAGATATTTCCTGTCACCAGGAGGAAACAAACAAAAATCTGGAAGCAGAGCTGGATCAGGCTTTAAAAAGTATTCAAGAATTGAAAGACACTATTAAAAGGCCAAATATAAAAATTATGGGAGTTGCCTAAGGTTACAGAAAGAGAAGCTGGGTTTAAAAATGTAAATAATAAGGGAAAATTTCCCTAATCTGGAGAACAAATTGAGAAACAACAACCAGAAGGGGCACAGAACTCCCAACAGGATTGATCAAAAGCGATCTTCACCATGACACATGATAATCAAGCTCTCTTCAATCAAACATAAGGAAAAGGTCCTTAAAAGTGCAAGTGAAAAAAATCAACTGACCTATAAAGAAATGCCAATTAAACTCACAGGAGACATCTCACAGGAAACTCTACAGGCCAAAAGAGAGCTGAGCAACATATTCCAGATTCTAAAAGAAAAAATTATCAGCCCAGATAATGTACCCAGCAAAGCTTTCCTTTGTCATTGAAAATGAAATAAAATTCTTCCACAGCAAAGAATACGTGAAAGAATATGCCTCTTCCAAACTTGCCCTACAAAGGATACTTAAAGATGTCCTCTTGACAGAGAAAAGGAATAGCGGCCACCAAAACCAAAGGCAAATACGAAGAACATACAAGTAAAATAACAACAGAAGACTAAATCAATGAACAACCAGTTGCTAAAGTGACAGAACCAAACTACCACCTATTTGTATTAACCCTGAATGCAAATGGCTTAAACTCATCAATCAAACATCAGAGATTAGCAGATTGTATAAAAAACAAAACCCATCTACTTGTTGCCTACAGGAGACACATTTCACCAACCAAGATCTGCGGAAACTGTATCTCATGAATTTTGATTTTTTTAATACACTTGCTTCTGATTAAATTGTTCATTTTCATACAGTAACGCCATTTTCTTCAAGAAGGGTCTTGATTTTCTTTTTCATTTCTTCTTCGATACATTAGTCATTCAGTAGCATGTTATTTAACTTCATGCTGTTGTTAATTTCTTTTTTTTCTTCCTGTTGTTGATTATGTTTTGTGGTTTTTCATTTAAGGACATGTGTAGTAACTGTAATAGAAACTATCATATCTAGCAGCATGTTATTTAACTTCATGGCATTGTGAATTTCTATGTTTCTTCCTGTTGTTGATTTTGTATTGTGGCTTTTCATTTAAGGGAATGTATGGTAACTGTGCAATGGAGACTATCATCTCCAGATATGAGGATACAGTGCTGTATGCATCTCTACTTGCAGACCAAAGATGGACTCCCGAAGAAACTGTTTACTATATCTTGACAACAGGATGTTGTACTCTCTGCCATTTTCCATTGCCGCAATGAAGGACATATGAATTTTTATGAAGAATTATACTATAGTAATGATATAGGGGAACTCTGTGAGGGGAAGGAATTAAGGAGGGGATATGGGAAATTCCAGGGTCTATGGAACTGTATCATAAAGTGATAATAATAAAAAGAAGTAAAAAAACGCTATGTAAAGATAATCAGAAATAAAATAAAAAAGAAAAAGAGAAAAGGGAACTCTGGAGTTCAAATGATTATAAATGATGCTTAAGATGATTGGTTTGTTGCGCTTGATAGTGAATTATCTTGCAACTTGAGATCAAAAAAAGCAATCAAGTGAGAAAAATCAAAAGAACACTTTTTAAAAAGATTTATTTCTATTGAAAAGTCAAGATATAAAGAGATGAGGAGATACACAGAGAGGAAGATCTTCTGTCTGATGATTCACTGCCTAAGTGGCCGCAGTGGCCAGAGCTGAGCTGATCCAAAGGCAAGAGTCAAGACCTTCTTCCAGATCTCCCATGTGGATGCAGGGTCCCAAGGCTTTGGGCCATTCTTGATTGCTTTCCCATAAAACAATCAGGGAGCTGGATGGGAAATGGGGCCACTGGGATCAGAACCAGCGCCCATATGGAATCCTGCCACGTGCAATGTGAGGACTTTAGCCACTATGCTCTTGCAACAGTCCCAGGAACTCTTTTTACATCTAAATTTAGGAGCTTCGTTTTCAGAGAGAAGATGCCTGTGGCCCAGTTCAATCTTTATCTACTGAGTGATCTAAAAAAAATTGACTGGATTGACCCTCAGTTTCTTCAACTGAAAACTGGACATGCAAGTATGTACTTTATAGAATGATCAAGAGATATAAAGAGCTTAGTACAGGAGAGGTACATACTAAGTATTATATTCTTTTTTTTTCACTTTATACTAAGTATGATTTTCAGCACAATGCTTAGGAACTTAAGCTATTAGAGAAAGAGGAAACTGAGGGTTCATCTACTTAAACAGCCTCAGCCTAAGAGATAAAAAAAGAGTTCATAAAATTTGCATGGGCTTAGAAAGCTATGAATTCCTACCTTAATATTCTGAGTAAGTCTATAGTCCATTCTTCATTAGCTATTACTATGCACAGCTTGAACAAGAAAAGTAGGTACTCCTTATCTAATCTTTCCCCAGATTTTGTACTTAGCTCAATAGTTTACATGGACAGTTATCCATCTGCAGCCCACAACTTCCAGAACTATTTGCTGAGGCAATTTCCTAAACAGCTCTCTGAATTACTTAGGATGTGGTTGCAATCAGGTGCAGAAAATAGGTCCTAACGGCACAGAGACAAGAAATGTCGCAGAGAGGGAACTGAAAGAACCTGAGGGGACAGACGTTTGGTATGAACTTAGAATACCACTTAGCATGTCCAAATTATGTGTCAGAGTGCCTAGGTTTGAGTCCAAGCTCTGCTTCCTGTTCTGACTTTCTAATAATATGCACCCTGAGACCCAAGTCTCAAATACTGTGTCCCTGCCTCTCATGGTACAGTTCCAGACTGAGTTCTGAGATCATGGTTTCTGCCCTGGGTCCAGCTATGGCTGTAAGCATGAATATAGTAATTCAGAAGATATCTTTTCTTCTTTCTCATGCCTTCTCTCTCTCTTTCAATTTTCTCTTTTCCAATTCCCTAACTCTCAAACAATTTTTTAGAAGAATACAACACTCTGCTTCCATGAGGCATCAAGCACTGACAAGCCAGTACCTGAGGTTTGCAGCAAGACTACCCAGTGAAACACATTATTCTAGAACACAATGATAACAAATTAATTCAAATTGGAGGGAGAGAATATCAATGAGTTCATGTTGGACATGTGCTTGAGGTACCAGTTAAACATTCGGGTAGAGATGACCAGCAACAGAGTTACACTCATTATTTTGGGAGAGTGGAGGAGTTGGTGACCATTTAACCAGATTCTCTCCAGGAAGACAGAGCCCTGAGCTCAAGATCTGGTCACTGGACAGACAGCTAGTACCTTTATGTGAAGGCATAATAGCACCTCTTTATCTCGTGTAAGTCAGAACACCAGGTGGATTATTCTTGCCCTTTCTAGAAGCTTTTCCAGTTGCTCTGCCAGTAGGTAGGTGAAGATGGGAAAGTGGGATTCAGCGAAGATATCTAAGGAAGAAATGGGTATTTGGAAGCCATGATATGATTGGTAAGGTTGGAACTGTTCAAAGAAAAGTGTGCAGAAAGACAAAGAACCACCATGTATGCTTGGTTATTTTTGAGGGTTTCAAGAGGTTGTTTAGCATCCACTCATTTTGTTCTCCTTTCATTCACTGAGAGAATAAAACATATGGATACTTGGGGGGAATTTCTTTCAAGTAGAATAATAATGGAAAAGAATCCTTAGGCAGGAATATAAGTGGGACTTTCTGGAAAGAACCAGAATATCCAGGTGCTTAGAGCTAACACAGCGAAAGCGGAGAGTGGAGAATATGGTTTTGCCCAAATATCTGACAGCCATAAATCTTCCTGCGCTACTTCTGCCCTCTTTGCCTACGGAGGCTTGATTCTCTTGCCTCACTTGAGTAAATCAAGGTCATCAAAGGACACTTTGAAGTAGCAGCTTAGCTCTAGTCATTGTGGCCATTTGGTGAGTAAACCAGCAGATGAAATATCTTCTCCATCTTTCCTTCTCTTTCTGCAAAATCCACTTTTCAAATTAAAAAAGTAAATCTTTCTTAGAAAGAATCAAAACCCTTCCTAACCCATGATTCCTTCTAGCCGTCATCTACTCATCCTCATCTAAATTGAAAGGATAGCCTAGGCTCACTATTTCAACTCTGATTTCTCATGAATAATTCAACAAAATGGCCTTCATCCCACATGATGGCACTGAAATCATTCTCCCTGAAATCAAAGATCTCCATACTTCTCAATTCAATGGACACTCTTCTGTCATTTTCTTACCTGACCTCTCTTTTCAATTTGGCATGGCTTACTAATACTTCCTTACATTTTTCTCTCATCTTTTTCTATTTCAAAATATTAAAAGTGCACAATACTATGACTCAATATAGCAATATACTAAACATCCATTATCACCTAGCAATTGACAAATGCATCACCAATTGTTACTACTTTTTGAGTGCTGGGGAGTGATGAAGGCAGTAAAAACAGTCTTTTGACCAAGTTTCAAGCAAACAGCAATATAGTGCTAAGTAGCTAACATGCTATATTTGAGGTCTCAAGAAAAACTATGTTATTAAAAAAAAAAGAAGGCAACCCTGTCATTTGATGAACCTGGAGAACATTATCTACAGAGTGAAATAAATCTGATACAGAATTATAAGCACTGTATAATCCCAGTTACACATGGAGTCTAACACAGTAAAACCATGGAAGCTGAAAGCACAGCAGTAATAGCCAGGGACTGAGACATAGGAAAAATGAAGAAATGTTGTTCTCTCTTCCATTTTGAATTCCTGGAAATTATCTCCTCCCATGTTCTTCTCTTTTGTAATAATTTATCTTGGGACCAGTTCCAGATCCTCTTGTACTGCTCAAACTTCAAATCTTGTTATTTTCCAAGACTCCCATCTTAGCCCTTCTTGGGTGATCGCCTCTGAATGCAAGCCTCCAGAACCCTTGGCTTCTCTCTACGACTGCATAAACCCTGTTTTGCATTCATCTTCTAATAGGTCTGCAATATCCTGGAGAGAGCAGATCCTATGTCTTATTCACCATTTCCTCAGTGCTTTGTGGTGCCTGACATGTTATGAATATTCTGTTAACATTGGTTTCATACGTGAACTAGAGCCAGCATTCCCTCATAGTGATATTTTACCCAGTAACCATGTGTTTTATCTCAAGTAAAATGTTCAACATTTCTGACTGATACTGAATAAGCCCTTTGGCCTGTCCATGCTTCAAAGAAAAGCTACTTATCTAAAAGCAGGTATTCACAGAACTCCTCTTTATGTCCTGAAATGGCAAAATTTGAGCAAGAAATAAAAAATGAAGCTATTCTTAGATTCAGTACTATGTTTGTAAGGAAATAAGTAACTATAGCTGTATTCAGGAAAGAATAATGGAATCTTTAAAATAGGAAAAGAAGGATCTTACGTATATATGCTGATTTTCTAAGCCTCATAGTTAGTCATTTGTCTGGAGATATAGAACTAGTGACATTGATGTCAGGATATAATGAAGATGGTGACTGTTGATTTGATTATCAGTGTATTCAAATTTAGCTTTAAGCAAAACTGCCTCTAGTGAATCAGTGTTCTCATTTCAGGTGCATTATCAAGAGTCTGGTAACAATTAGTTAATGTAATACCCCCTAAAGATATTCAAGTACTTCCTCTTATAAAACTTAGCCAATTAGCCAAGTTTTTTTTCTTCTTCTTGAATTAACCTCATGTTTTCCTGTTGACTTATTTTTAAAATTTCAGAATAAAAGGTTTCCATGAGCTGACAGAAAGACTATGAAGGACAATGTGGCCTTTTAGAATCCAAAGTAATCACTGGACATGGACCAATCTGAAAGCTATCCTTTCTTCCAAGACTCAGACATGTTTTCTTCAGTGGCACCTGTGAACAAGAGCTGACATGCATGGGTGAGTTAGATATTGCCAGAAATAGTACTAGGTCAATTTTTTTCTCTTATAGCCTACCAAGATTGGGTATGCCAAAATAAACCCCTCAGAATTTTCTATCCAAGGAAGATAAAAGCTGAAATTCTCTCTATGTCAGATTTCAAGGATTGACCTCATCAGAAAAAAGCCCAACTAGGTTTGACAGACATAAATGTTCCAAAGTAGAATCTTTTCAGCCAACCAAAATCCTTCATATAATAATTCAATGTCAACAACTTTGGAAGAGTTTCCAATCGTGGCTAGATATTTCACATTGTCTCTTCAATAGTTAAGAGAGTGCTGGTAGATCTGGAGAAGATAAAACAAAATACTTGGTGTTTTACTAAGCAATTTAGACAGAAAGATAAAAATACAGAGACGATTTCTAAAAATTGCTTTACTATTGGATCTTAGATGTTTCATTCATATCACTAGCCATCTCTTCCTTGGAATTAATGTTGGAATTGCTTGAATCATGCCTCAGTAGAATACTGCTGTAAATAGTGTCTGGACACTGTCTTACAGAAACAAACATCTAGCTGACACTGTTTTGTATGTAATTTAATGAGATTCAGAAATAAGTTCTCAAATAAATATTGAGCTGTTATTATGTGCCAGGCACTATGTCAAGTACTACTAGTACGTGGATATCATTCAATCCTTGTTACATCTTCAGGAGTAACAACTATTATTATCACATGATACAAATAAGGAAACCATTATTTATTATATTAATAGAATCAGTATATGTAAAAGTATATATAAATAACTTAATTGAAGCACTAAACACCAATGTAAATAATTCTAATAAATAACAGTTTAAGCTTTGAAGTATCATTGGATGGTACAGTGTTCTTGAATGTGCAAATCCAATAATGAAAATGCATATGCTAACCTAAAATTTAGTCTATTTGTTGTTTATCTGAAAGATAGTATTACGGAGAGAGGGAGACAGATCTTCCATATAAATGGTTCATTCTTCAAATGGTCTCAACAGCCAGGACTGAGCCAGACTGAGACTAGGAGCCTAGAATAGTATCTGGGTCTTCCACATGGGTGGCATGAGTCCAAGCACTTGTGCCATCTTCTATAGCTTTCTCAGACACATTAGCAGAGAGCTTGATGGAAAGTGGAACAGTCAGAATTTGAACCAGTGTTGATATAGGATATCAGCATTGCATGTGGCAGCTTAATATGCCCCACACAGCTGTCTGTAAAATTTAGTATATTAGAAAGAATGAAAAGAAAACATAATAAAATCTCCAGAAAACTACTGAAAATTATATTATGAAACTACCATAGTTAAAACAATCTAGGACTAGCTAATAAAAAAAAAACAGACTAGTCAAAGAAACAACAGCAACAACAACAACCTATCCAGAAGGAGCACCTATACATATAGGAATCTTTTATTGTATAGCTCCCATTTAAAATATTGGGAAATGAATTATCAAATAACTGGTATTGGTACATTTGGCTGATTCCTCACATAAAACTGCTTTCCACATAGTAAAAGACTTAAAACATAAAAAATAGCAGTATAAAAAACTAAATGAAAATATAGTAGAATATTTACTGAGTAAAGTTTAATATCAAAGAAAATCTTTCCAAGCAACAAACAAAAATTCCTGAGGAATCATGCAGGACACCTAATAGATTTCACTACAGAAATGTTTTAAATTTCTGACAGCAAAAGCTATTCTAACGAAAGAAAATGTGAAACATTACTTACTTCATGACAGACACATAATTCCAGTTATCCCTAAAGAATACTTAGAAATACATATAAAAACATTAATCACATAATGAAAAATGATTATCAAGGATCAAACATTTACCTTAGTGTGTAAGATGCCTATAGCCCATTTCATAGTCCCAGGGTTCAAGTCCCATAGCCCATGAATAAGTATAGCTATTACATGCTAATCAAAATTCTTAAAATATCCAATTAAATATAGTACAAAAATGTTTAACTTTGAAAAAAACCCTTGCATATATCCTGAATGAAGAATTCACCTAAACAGATGTTCATTTGAAAATTACCTAGGCATTTTTGTTAACTATAAGCTAAAAATAAAGCAATAAAATGACCCAGTTGCAAAAAAGGCTAATGATATTTTAAGCAATATAACAGAATCTAATTATCCAGTTCAAGGGAACAGACTGTTCCTCTCTACAATATACTATTTCAGCTATACATGACGTAGTATGTCCATTTAGTTCTGTGTGCAGTAAATTAGACAAGGTACCTCTTTTAAGCAGAGTATGCAAAAGGGAGAGGAAAAACTAATGAAGTAATTAAGAAAGGTGGCTTTCAAAAAGAAAGACATAAAGGAAACAAGCGACTGAGTTCAATTATACCTAGGTAAAAAAAACAATGATTTTATGTTCTTCCAAAAAGCACCAAGCAGGATTGTCACAATCACAGGAACTAGGAGAAACAAGTTTCAGCTCAGCAGAAAAATTGTTCTAACAATTTTGTTACAATGTGGGAGCATAGTGGAAGTAAAATAATATTTACTGTCTATTAAATGCCAGAATCACTGCATACATAATAATAACCCTCACAGCAGTCCTGCATGGAAGGTATTATTATCCATTTTCCAGAGGAGTAGAAGGAGTCTCAATAATATTGAGTCATGTCACCTTAGATCTCACAGCCAACAACAGCAGAGCAAGGATTTGAATATAGCTTACAACAGTCTCCTAACTTGGTTCTTGTAGCATTCATTCCAATTTTTCCTGCTAATAACAGTGTAGCTAAAGTGGGCTTCCTAAAACATAAATCTGGCCCTATGCCTTCCTTGTTTAAATTCCTTAGCTTAGCTTACAGTCTTTCATGACCTCGCCTTGGCTTGTCTCCCTATCAACTTGCATCAGTAAAAAAATATTTTAAAATAAGAAATGCACAGCACTTGGAACTATATTATATACAAATTCAAAATTTGTATTCAAGTTACTTAAATATGTAAAAAAAAAGTGATATTTCAGTGGAAAAGTATGCATCTTCCATAGTAATCTTCTGGGTTAATAGCTTCTTACTCCATTCCCTGTGTCTTTGAGCTATTGTGCAACTTTTATAAGTCGAAGGTCAGTGAGAGACATGGAAGTTATGTCCTGCCCTTATGATGCAAATGACTCTTCCTGATCCCTGTGAAAGAAAGTTTTGTCTTACTAGCAACTGATCTCAATATTCTTTTGCTTCTTATAAATCCCTGCCATTCTGACTTTTATTTTAAACCACATATAACATCTGCCTATCATGAATAAAATGAATTCTAGGACATGTAATCATTTTGCTATGTATATGGGATTAATAACTTTATCTTTTGTGGAAGTCATACATTTGCAATATATTCTGCTTTCCTGGTCTAGGCTTTCACATATCCTGTTTGCTCTGCTTTGAATAGCTTTTCAGTCCCATTTCCTACATTTATATATTTTTTTCTTGAACAAAAATAGAAGGAAGATTGGAAGAAAAAAGCTTGGATTAGCATAGTGGCATAACAGATACTGCAGCACCACCAAGTAAGTGTCAGTTCAGGTCTAAGCTGCTGCACTTGAGATCCAGCTCCTTGTCAATGCATCCAGAAAAGCAGTGGATGATGTCCCAAGAGCCTGGACTGCAGCATTCAAGTGGGATACCCAGAGAAACTCCAGGCTCCTGGCTCCTGAATGCAGACTGGTACAGTTCAGGCCATTGTAGCCAATTGGGGAGTGAACCAGTGGATGAACACTTCCTTTTTTCTTTTTCTTTCCCATTTTGTAACTCTGACTTTCAAATAAATAGATCTTTAAAAACAAAACAAAACAAAAAAAAAAGAAATTAATGGACTCAGGTCTCTATGTCTTCAAAGCCCATGGTCTTCACAATATGTAGCTATCTTTCACATCTCTACACTATCTAAACAAAATGACCTACCCCAGATTAAGGAACTTCTTGCCATTTAAGTGGCCATGTAAAATCTCAATTATCACCCATCAAGAATGTCGTGAGATTCTGGCAATGGAAATTGTTAAAGAAATACATTCAAGCTATAGTTAAAACGTTAAGGAGTTTAAGGTTATTGCATTAAGAGAGAAATAGTGGTCAACTCTGAGTACTGCAAGGGTAAGCAAGGATTTATTGCCAAGTACCAGGATATAAATGGGAATCAATGGACAAAAAAGTTCTAGGAGACATTAAGGGTGTGGTAGGGATGGTGAGGGCAGTGCCAAACTGGCCTAACAGGGTTCTTTATAAGATAGACCAAAGATCAGATATCAAGTGTGGAAAGTGAGAATTTGATCATATATGAAGGGAAAGGAGATAACTTTGCTAAAATTGGACCAGTAGTCAAACATAGGACAAAAAAGTGTTAAAACTGAGGCCTAGTCATGAATAAAACTCAGAGGAGCCCAATTAAATTTGTGCAAAGAGTCTTTCCAAGAGGTGTGTTGTAATATAAGTGATTTTATGGTTCCTTCAAAATTTAAAATCACTGAGACATAACATAATAGATCATGCATATTGGCCCATTCATCTGTGAACACCTTGAGAATAAGGAAACCCAAGACCAAATGGACACCATAAGTCTTCAATAGGTCTCTGATAACAGCTAATTTGGTTATTTTCTTTTAGCATATTAAGATCCAAGTAGAATTGAGGAAGGAAAGTATAAAGATGACTGTGGTTTCTAGGGTGTTCCTGGATGGCTTCCACTGTGAATTTCCTAGGGAATAGCCCCATGTATTTTTTTTTAAAAAAAAAAGCTCCTGCTTTCCATTTATGTGGGTAAGTCAGCGATTTGCAAGAGATGGAATAGAAAGGACTGCAACGAAATGGTAAAATACATCTTGTAATGGACTTAGCTCCATCTAGCCAGCCACTTCTTGGACTTCCATTCAAGAGAATGCCAGAATTAAGATTGATGGGAAAAGCACAGGCAGCTTTGACATATGGCACGTGTATACACCTATCATGACATGCTCATCATGGCCAGGGTACATCCCTTATAACTCAAGAAATGGAGCCAAAGCCATTGCAGACAAAAAGGACAGGCTTCCCACTGAAAACCTTAAAATGACTTGAAACTGTTTCCATCTATCATCATCAGAGGTATTCTTTTGGACTAAAGTATACAAATTTACAAGACTGCATTTTAAATAAAATTACAGGAAGAAAGCTATATGCTTTTGGTTAGGTATTTTTCATCTGTGGGTTCCAACAGTTATCAAAAAATAACATGAGAGAGTAGGTCAAGTCTCATCCAGCCCTAATTTTTCTATACTTTCACGTTTTTTCAGCTAAGAAAAGCACTCATTATCAGCTAGTAACAGGTTACTGCAAAGGGACAACACCAGCACTATAACCAGAGAACCTGAGTAGCCACAGGGTAGAGCTAGCAGAAAAATTCATGTATCTGTAGTTGGCAGAGCACAGCAATAAAGTATTGTAATTATTTCATTCATTGTTCTGTCTTCCATATTCTCACATATTTACACCCACACAAGATTTTATATATAAATATATGTATATATAAACATATATACATATTATATACATATATAAAAATATATCTACATATATTATATGTAGATATAAACAAGATTATATATATACACACATATACATATATATGTGCCCAGCATATATGCATATATGCATATGTACACACAAGATTATACATATACACATATCTATCCAAGTTCAGTAGCTCATAATATTCTCTACCTTTTGTTTCAAGAATCAATCTTAAAACATTGGACACTTTCCAATTTCATGTTATCATGGCATATGTTTGATAGGAAATTTATCTTCAGGAATGAGTTCATGGCTTAAGAGAAAGCTTTTTTAAAATGATTTTCTTTATTTAATAAAGAGAGTCCTTGTAGGTCACCTGAAATAAGCTTGGCCATGGCATGAAAACATGAACCGGTTTGCTTTTAAACTGGTTCATTTTAGGTCAATTTAATTTTGCCTGGAAATGTTTATTTATCTGAATTTTATGATGAAAAGGCAACTGCAGCTGGGAGTTTGAAAAGGTTTCCAAGCAAATCATCCCCCAGAGCTCAGATAGCAGAGGACTCACAGATTGAACTCTCTTAAATGTCTTCTGATGGATACTAACTTTCCATATACTAGTGTATCACATGTTCATAAGATTAACAGATGCACTCTTTATAGATTGTTTACCATTTCACTTTAAAAAATCATTTGGATTGAAACACACCTGTTTTTCTATTTAGCATGAGATTTTTAAAAATAAAGTGGTAATGAAAAGCTGTTTCATCCCAGCTTATCAGCACCAGGTATTTAAGAAACAGGAACTGCGAGTTTCACTGGAAATCATTTAGAGGTGGAGTGTTGGCTGTCAGGGTCAATGTGGGGGGTCACTTCTAATCATTTATCCTCCATTCTAACTAATACATCCTCACCTCTATGTACAGTCTACATTATCTATGTATGTCAAAGATATTCTAGATGAATCAGATATAAAACTTGGACAGATCAAGACCTAATTATTTTTACACATCATGATGTTGTAAATATTGAAACATCTTAGTAATTCACAAGTTTTCAAGTGGTTTGGATAAACTGGTAGACAGGACCCACAACATGAAGGATGCCTCTCATCTTTCTAGTGTCACATAACTCCTTTACGGACACTTGATAGAAGAAATGGGAAAAGCTGATGGGTAACAATCCTTGAATTACACTAATCCCCATACAGTGGTTTGGCTGCATTCTAGATTATTGGATATGCCACCTTAATGTCTCTTTCCAGCTACTTGATAATCCTGGATTTTTGTTAATGTTTTCATTTCAACCGATGGTAACATTTCTCAGCTAAAAGTACTCCTAAACTGATAGTATTCATTGGCATTTGGTTTTTATATGCTACTTGATGTGTATCCAGCTTTGACTACACTCTAATCCATTTTAAACTTGGCATCACTTCCCCTGTTCCAAGAATGGGCCATCAGGGGATAGTTATCCTACTGTAGAATAAAAATTTCATAGAAATATGTTGAGAACTCTGGAAGTACCTTTTTTCTCCTTTTTTCTTTCACCAATGCCAGGATTCATTTCCAAATGGCCCGGTTCCTCCAGGAGCTATAAGAGTGATGGTGTATATGAGACACCACATTCAAAATAAGCACTTTCCAAACAGATGGTGCAGAATGGTGGGTTGAGGAGAGAAAGCTATTGTTAGGCAACATTTCAAACAACAAAAATAAGTTGTAAAGGCTTGGGGAGGAAATTGTGTTTTGGTTCAAAGCAGTAAATTACCTGGATGACTTACACTATCTGACAATATAAAAATATCAAATTATCCACTGAGAATTTGGCTACCTAAGCTGCTTTTTCCAACTGCACATTATTTTTCCAACACATTTTCTACTCTTGTGGCTTGAAGAGAAATTTTAAAATGTTCTTTTCACCACTGAAGAAAGAAAAAAAGGGGACTATAGAAAAGAAAAGAATCTATGAGATGGAGCACAAAATTTCTCTGTAACTTTCAATTATCTCTTGGAAATAAATCCAGGTATTTGTAGTAAATCATGTGCTCCATTTTCATTGATTAAACATGACAATCTAGACAAATAAGCGCCAATTATGGTATAAAATCAGCATGTCCTCTTTATCTAAAAAGCCCAGAGCTTTAAAAACACTGAACTCCTCCACTGTAGTTTGGAAAGAATATTACCCAAATCTGTTTACATGTTCAGAATTGATCACAAGTGACAGATATAAGAGGTTCAGCTCTGCATAGCCAGCTTTAATCAGTCTTTACTGTTCTGAGGGAAACTAACTAATCTTGAGGACAATATGACTCTCAATTAGTACTGGTACAGCCGAAAATAATCATCACTATAATTGGGAAGATTCCAAATTGTTTCCAGGAACAGAATCATCCTATTTTGGACACTGAAGTGGCATAATGTAGCGGAAGGAACATGAGCTTTGGCAAGAGACCTGGGTTTAATTACTGGCTCAGCCATTTACTAGCTTGGCATACTAGCTGTAAGAGGTTGAGCAAATTATTTCACCTAACTTTCAATTTCCTCATGTATAATGAAGATATTATTTACCTCCAAAATACTGCTTTAAGCAGCAATAAAATATCATCCAGTGGACCTGTCATAATTCTGAGTAATCATGAGAGGGGTCAAACAAAGTGTAACTTAAAAATATCAGGACCTGCTAAAACTTGGCCCTGATTTAAAAACACAATGCAAAGTTAAAAACACCAAGCAAAAATTATCACATAATATATGATTCTATGAATACTAAATGTTTATAATAGGCAAAGCCATGGAAATATTTAAAAAGTTAATGGTTTTCTAGGGCTAGAAAAGTGGAGTACATAGGAATGGGGACTGATTTGTAATGGTTATAGGTTGGTTTTGAAGGTGGTAAAAATCTTAGTCTTTTAAATGGTGTATTTTGACCATTTATGTTTGAAGTAAGTCACATGCATACAAGAGTATGGAATAGTACTCAGCTGTTGGAAAGAATGAAATTCTACCACTTGCATACAAATGGGCTCAACTGCAGATCATTATTCCAAGTGAAATGAGCCAATCCCAAAAGGACAGACATCATATGTTTACTCTACTACAAGACAACTTCCATTGAAAATACAAAACAAACAAGCAAAAAAAGAGAGCACACATAGGCATGTAACTCCACAAACAAAGGATGTAATGGAGACCAGACTAACAGGAATCAAGGAAAATAAACAGGAGGCATCTCTACTAAGGAATAAAGGTAAACTCCCAATGAAATTTCTAAGTATACCTAGACAACAAAAATTACAATCCCTACTACTGTCTATGCCAACAGTGTCATGACCCACTTAAAGAGGAAAAAGAACCATTTCTATTTCATCTCTAATCTTAAGTGGTTGTCCTCTGGAGTTGCTCAATGCTAATATGTCTGAGGGGATGTTTTGGTCACCTTCCTAGGGAATGATTCTTTCATGAATCAAATTGCAATTTTTTGTTGTCAAATCTACTTATTTTTTGCTTTTAGAATCTGAACTACCACGCTTCATTCTCTTCTGACCTGTAGTTTCCTGTGAGAGGTCTCCTGTGAATTTAATTGGCATTTCTTTATATTTCACTTGATTTTTTTCACATGCACATTTAAGGATCTTTTATGTTTGATTGAAGAGAGTTTGATTATCATGAGTCATGGTGAAGATCACTTTTGATCAATCCTGTTGAGAATTATGTGTCTCCTCTGGATGTTGTTTCCCAATTCGTTCTCCAGATTAGGGAAATTTTCCCTTATTATTTGATAAAATATATTTTTAAACCCAGCTTCTCTTTCTGTACCTTATGCAACTCCCATAATTTTTATATTTGGCCTTTTAATAGTGTCTTTCAATTCTTGAATACTTTTTAAAGCCTGATCCAGGTCTGCTTCCAGATTTTTGTTTGTTTCCTCCTGGTGACAGGAAATATCTTCCAGTTCTGAGATTCTTTCTTCTGCCTCCTTCATCCTATTTTGGAAACTCCCCACCATACTTTTAATTCACGCCATTGCATTTCTAATTTCTAATCTATCATCTTTCGTTTGATTTATTTCCTGTGTGACATATTCCTTAAATTCCTTGAATGCCTGCTTTATGTGTTTCTCATTGTTGATAAGAAGTTTTATAATGAATCTTCTGAATTCTGTGTCCCCCACTTTCTCAATGCTTTCCTCAGTTAACTCTGAGGTTAGCAAAGGGTTTTGCTCCTTTGCAGGGAAGTCTTCAGCAATATTCATTGTAGCTTTGTCTCTTCTTTTGCTCTTGGTCATTATACTTTTGGTTATCAGATTCTTCTCATTGTTGGCCTACAATAACATACCCAGCAAAGCTTTTCTTTGGTCTTTGAAAATGAACTAAAATTCTTCCACAGTAAAGAAAAGTTAGAAGAATAAGTTTTTTTATCCTGTTTCCTGTTTCTAGGTTTATTTTTAATAGCCTCTTTGATTCATGTGAACATGTAATAGAATTAATTACATTGTGATTTTATTTCTAGATGTGAATTTTATCTATAGTGTATTTGCATAGTTCTTCAGTGATTGTTCTAAGTACATTTATATATCTATATATGAATTTGCATATATAATAATACAAAATATGATATATACAAAATAGAAGACTAAATCAATTAACAACCCATTGTTAAAATGACAGGTCCAAAACCACCCATTCATATTAACCCTGAATGTAAATGGCTTAAACCCATCAATCAAACATCATAGACTAGTAGACTGGATTAAATAAATAAAACATCTCTCTGTTGCCTGCAGAAGACCTATCTCACCAACAAAGATCAGCGGAAACTATATCTTGTGGATTTTGATTTTTTTTTCAGTTTCATCTCTTCAGAACATTTTTTCTCATTAAATTTTTCAATGACTCATAGATCATACAGTAGCATCATTTTCTTCAAGAAGGGTTCTTGATTTTCATTTCTTCATCGATATATTAGTCATTCAATAGCGTTTTATTTAACTTCATGGCATTGTTAGTTTCTTTTTCTTCCTGTTGTTGATTATGTTTTGTGGCTTTTCATTTAAGAGCATGTGTAGTAACTGTAATGGAGACTATCATATCTAGTAAAATGTTGCTTACCTTCATGGCATTGTAAATTTCTATTTATTTCTTCCTGTACTTGATGTTGTATTGTGGTTTTTCGTTTAAGGGGATGTACAGTAACTGTGTAATGGAGACTATCATATCCAGACGTGAGGATACAATGCAGCATGCATCTGTACTTCCAGACTAAGATGGACTCCCAATAAAACTGTTTACTATATCTTGACAACAGGATGCTAGATTCTCTGCCATTGTCAGTTTCTGCAATGATGGACATATGACTATCTATCAAGAACTCGACTATGGTAATAATATAGGGGAACTCAGTGAGGAAGCAGGGGTTTGGGGAAAGGGTAAGGGAAATCCCAGGGCCTATGGAACTGTATCATAAAATGGTAATAATAATAAAAAGAAGTAATTTAAAAAAAATCTGATGCTGTTAATAAACTTCTGATATTGACCATCAAAAAATCTAATTATTTTTGGTGTGAATTTTAATTTTGCAGTTCCTAGTTATTCGTATCTTTTTCAATAAGTCCTTGCGATTCATTAATTGATCATCCATAAGAGAAGGTTTGATTGCTTGTAAACGCCTGAAGTTGTAAATGTCCTTTTCAATGTTTTTGCTACATCTCATGGGCAATGATGTTCATTTTTATTGTCATTTTTTTCAGCGCCACATGAGTCATGCAGTAGCATCAATTTCTACAAGATGGTTTTGATTTTCTTTTTCATCATTCCAGTGATGCATTGGTAACTTGGTAACTCTGTAGCATGTTATTCTACTTCACATTGATGAAAACTTTCTGTTTTTCTCCCTATTATAAAATGTGTTTTCTGGCTCTGTATTTAAGCGGATGTATATTAGAAGTGTAACAGAGACTGATGTGTTCAGATGTGGAGACATAGTGCAGTATGTCTTTCTGCATCCAGACCAAAAATGGACTCCCAGTGAAAAAACTGAAAACACCTTGACAGTAGAATAGTGGACTCTCTGACACTGCCCATGCCTAAAATGTTGGGAAACACTTCAATAGTGGCATTATGGACTTTTGACTGTTCTTGAAGGAATACTCAATGTAATACTAAAGGGGAAATCAATCGGGGTGAGGAAACTTGGGGAGGGAAACAGGAAATCCCAGAACCTATGGAATTGTATCATAAAAAAATACTAAAAAATAATTATTTTTCCTAAGAAGTCACATGTATAGGGCTTAAGCCTGAAGATTTTTCTATCCTGTTTCCTGTTTTCTGGGTTTATTTTTAATGGTCTATTTGATTCATGTAAGTATGTAATAGAATTAATTACACTGTGATTTTATTTCTGGATATGAATTTTATCTATAGTGTATTTGCATAGCTTTTGAGTGATTGTTCTAAGTACATTTATATATCTGTATATATGAGTTTGCATATATAATAATACAAAATATCAGCCTAATTAAATGTGTCAACCTCAAGTGAAGCCAAAAAACCTTACATATATTTAGATTATTTTATCCTCTCCAAATTTTGAATTAAATATTCAAAATATTTCCTCTTTGTACTTTGAAATTATAATTTTATTTCAAGAATCGAACACTTCAAGAAATTGAGGAGAGGATGCCAATGCTTTCACATAGTAAGTTAAGCCTCTGCTTGTGACATGAGCACTTCAAATCTAGCTCCCTGTAAACACTCCTGCAAAAGCAGCAGAAAATGGCCAAAGCATCGGGGTCCCTACACACACATGGGAGACCAGGAAGAAGCTCCAGCATTGCAGACATTTGGGAAATAAATCAGCAGATGGAAGATTGTGTGTGTGTGTGTGTGTGTGTGTGTGTGTGTGTGTGTGTGTGTGTGTGTAAGGGGGTGAGTGTAGGGGTGTGTGTGTGTACTCTTTTCTAACTCGGTAGGCTTGAAATAAATTTTAAAAAAAATGAATCTTCAAAAAGAAAAGAATTTGTGAAGAAGGCTAGTTTACTATATTTATCATATTTTATGCATTCTATTGCTTCTAAATTTCCGAAATCTGAGCCTTTTTATGTAATTTTGTTTCTGTTTAGAAAATCTCCTTTATCCTAAAGTTAGTGTTTGCTAGAGACAAATTATCTTAATTTTTTATAATTTCATACTCTTGTTCCTCCCCTTTCATCATTGAGGAATACTTTTTGCTGCACATAAAATGCGGTATCATATTCCTTCAGTGTTACCGTCTTCTAATTTCCTTGGCTTAGAAGATAAATATGCTGATATTGGTTTGCTGCAAGTAGTTTGTCATTTTTGTATGGCTTCAGTTGAAGTTTACAGAATTTTAATTATTATGAGATCTTCATATGTGTTCCTTTGTATTTATCATGTTTGGAATTCATGCTAATACTGCTTTGTTTCCTCTTTGTAGTTTCTACTTCTTTACTGAAAATTTTTCTTTTATAGGTAATTGTTGTTCACTGAAGAGTTTTAATTATCACTAATTTTAATATAATTATTAGACAATTCCAATATCTGAGTCATCTCACTGTTTCTGTCTATTGACTATCTTAATTTATGATTTTTCAGGCTCTTGGTAAAGTGAATTATTTCCAATTGTATTCCAGGATATTTGGGTAGTATCATGTGCCCTCTTTAAGCTCCTTTATTTCAGATAGTCACTATGTTTAAACATAGTGTGCAGGTATTGATGGGACTGGATATTAAATATCTGGGCCTGTTAATATTATCCTGGCAAAATGAAGACTACATTACACCATCTCAGTACAAATGGTGGGGTGGCAGTTTGTCATAATTCTTGGTCCTATTGACTCTTTCTCAGGTGGAGCAGCAAAGCAGCAACTCATAGTGATTGGGTATATGTAAGCTCAGCACCCTATCACACACTGTTGACACCAAGAGTGATAAAATTTGAGCACCCACTGTCACTACCTTGTACAGCCTGGTCTTGCCTTGTTGCTATAAAAGTGCATTGCAAGTCCAACAGAGGGCTGTCTCATGAAGACTGAGCTGACATAAACTGCAAACACTATGACATTCGCTCCCATTATGTTGGGTAGAAATGAAATTTCAGCTCGTGCTTGATCTCACATTTATGGGGGAGAATGGAAATATCTGTCAGCCCCACTTTGTTCCTCCCAATTCCACCAACTGTTGTTAAGCTGAGCTAGAAGTCTACCTCTTCCCCAGGCTCCACTGATACTACCCTTACAGAGACTTTGAATGCCATGTGCTTCTGTGATGTAAGGGGGTTGGGAATCTGCTCCCTTCTGCTCAATCTTTCCAATAGTGCCCCAGACAGGGAACCAAAATATCATTTACTTCTTTGGATAAGATGATACAGTAGAAGCTAGAGGGGTAGAACATCAGCTCCCTATTCTGCCTGTTAGTAACAATTGAGTGGGGGACTCAGCATGCAAAACATCTTCTTGTACTGATGGGAGGAAGGAGTGGGTATTTCCTAGTTGGAGGATTAGAGAATATGTACTGATTCTGCACACTGGGAGAGTGGGATGCAAGATTCTTTTTTGCTCCACTGAAACCATCAGAATAGCAGGTGGTTTTCGCATTGGTGGTTAGCTGAAACAAGGCATGTATTACCCAACACAGTGTCATTAGGCTCCATCTTTCAGTAATGGACTTTTATTGGAGCATTTTATTCGTAGATTGATGAATACTGTAGCACTATGCCTGGTATATATAGGCGGTGTAAAGGAAACCAATTCTGATCATTGCTGTTCTGTTTGTCAAGGTCCCATCCTTTAAGGCAGTTGGCCTCCTTTCCTTCTTTCAGAGTCATCCTATCATTATTTATTTTTTAAGGCAAAAGTGATATAGATTTTTTTAAATGCATATTATGAAAAGACTATGCACGGATTTCAAATTTCTTTGCAACAGAGTAAATTTATCTTTTAATTTCATTTCCAAGAATATTTCTGAAGCATCCCCTTCATGTGAAGGAGAGCATGGGAGGAATGAGTCCTTTTGCTGTTATCTGATAAGAAAAGGACATTCCAGAACTCTTTGTAACAGCAATGAGAGTAAAAACACCCTAGTTTTCTCTTAAGGGGAGGACAGAGAAATTAACTTTAACATAGTTCTAAGAATTTAAGAAATAAACTAGCTCTGTATGTATCATCATGGGCATATCTAAAAGTAAAAAAAGATATGGAATGAGAAGTATCATGCCAGTTTTACCAAGATAAAATCATATACACAAAATCAATATTCATTATTTATGGTTATATATATAAAGTCGGAAATATGTTATACCACTTATATCTGATGTGGAATGGAAGGACCTTGGAGTAGTGTCCAGGAAGGACTTTTAGCTTAACCTTAATGATATATTGCTTAAGGTCAGACTAAAAAAAGCCACAAAATGCTAACAGTTAATCATAGGGCTGAGGAGATATGAATGTTATTGTTTTCACTTTTATGTATTCTTAAATATCATAATGCAAGGCAAAGGACCTATTTGTTTTATACTAAGAGCCTTGTGAACAAAATTGGATTTTGTCTGAAGAAGTAGTCATCATGCAATCTGCAGTAAGCCACATTCCTAACTCAAGAACACTAGGACATATTCCTTTAATAGAGAACAGCTATTAGCCTGCCCTATGTCTCAATCTCAGTGGGACTTACTTATCATCATTGGACCAAATTTGAGCAAATAGCTCTTCATTCACTCACAATAAATGTGACAAGAGCCCTTTCTCTATGCTAGATGCTGAGAATATATTGTTAAATAAGACAAAAACAATATTTACTGATAAATATATTAGAGGAGACCATAGTAGAAACATATGGAGTAGGTACCATCATGATAGCAATGCTAGAATGCATTTCCCTTTGCAGTTTGATAGGATTTTAACAATTGATCTGTGAAATGCTTTGGGGCAGGGAAAAATCTATTTACTTTCCTTATTTTGTACTTAAACTAGAATAATGCAGTAACTAATCACTGAAACCATTGCCAACTAAAAAATAATAAGCATCTATCTCCCAGCTAACTGCAATACTTATCTGTGAACCTGCCCTTCACAAGGCCACTCAGCAGGAGTTATCAAACTGAAGGTCACTGCCTTGATTTCAAGTGAATTCTTAGGGCAGAAGTCCAGAAGGCAGAAGTCCAGTGGCTGCACACCCTGTAAACTGTATAAGTGGAGCAGCTAAGTGGCAAGCTCTGATCCCTCAAGCTACAATCTAACCTCACCTGCTCAACAAACCACACTTTACATCTTATGACCAAGGCAACCCAGGTTTTATTCTTTGAAAGGCAATTCAGAGACAGATTCCATTCCTTGATTTACTCCCCAAATACCTACAACGGCCAGGGTGGGGCCAGGCCAAAACCAAGAGCTTGGAACACAGACACAGGTCTCCCACATGCTGGCAGTGACCCAATAACTGGGAATATTATTGCCATCTCCCATAGTCTGCATTAGCAGCTGGAGTCCAGATGCTCAGTTGAACCCAGTGTGGGACATGGACTAACCAGATTTTTAAGCAAAAGGCCAAACACCCACCCTTGGTAACTCTTCATGATAGTTCAGAAATAAAAAATCTTGGCAGCCATCCTCACACTGCAGATGGTTAGCCTTGACCAAGAGAAGAAAAGGCTATCCTACAACTGAAAAATTATTTACTAGAGGCCATTTAATTATAGGCTTATTTGCTTTCTTTTTGGAAGCTCTAGGAGAAGTTCCTTTCCCTGCTTTTTCAAATTAAAGAGGTTGCCTCAGTTCCTTGGATTGTCATACTGTACTCATTTTTAATACATATATATGGTTTTATTATATTCTGACAATCTTTACGTATTTAATTAGGGTAAAAAAGGTTCAAGGGCTACAGGGAAGTGGGCAAGACCATCACTTCCAAACCGCTTCCTTCATGTATCTGAGGTAAAGGGGGATATAGAGGAAGAAGCCCCACCCAGTTTCCCACCCACCGTAAGTCCCGGTTGTGGGGCATGCTCAGAGATAGATACTCGATCAAGTGGTTCCAATAGTTCACCATTCATGGATCACTACCAGTCTCGCCACTCCAAGCACAATGTGGTCGTTGAAGAATCCATTGATTGACACAGTCGCTTCCAGAGTCTCCATTTGTCCAGTATTTTGCTGCCAACAGATAGCTGAGGTTGTTGATTGACTTGTTCTGTCTTTTCTTGGTTAGGACTCTGAGTCCGGTGTCTCGAATGGGGAGATCCTCAAAGAAATTTTGAGGTATTCCCAGTCCAGATTCCTGCGTGTTCTAGCAAGCATAGGACCCGGCACAGTCCATTGCCCTGATCAGCTGGTGGTTGCAGTTGCTGGGTCGGTTCTGTCTCCATCCATGTCCTCCACTGGAACCAATGGGTGTTACAGTCCGGCCTGGTTCCGCCCTGGACACACTTGGCCCTCACAAAAACCAGTAGGAGCTGCAACCCAGTCATGGCGGCCCACAGTAACCCCAACCGGGCCCACCCCTACCCTGGCTTGCCAGTATGTATGGCAGACTAGTCCAGTCTGTCCCACATTCCCTTCTGCTCATATACTTGCCAACGGGTGTTGCGATCTAATTCCATCCAACCATCTCATCCAACCAGCCCTACTGTACTCTTGTACCTCCAATGCCAGTGATTGCATAATTCCTTCCTTTGTTTGTGTCATAGCATTGCCTTCTTCTGCATGTGATCCTCTGGCCCTCTCTTGTAAGAACCCTTGTGGCTAAATCAGACCCAGACAAATAATCCAGGACAGTGCCCCCATCACCTCAGCACAGTGGAATGACTATGACACATAATTATGTATAATATTCTCTAACAAAAAAAAAATAACTGGAACAGAGGATCTGGTAAGCTCAAAGTACAATAAAAAAGGAAATGGAAACTCATTACTGGGTAGAGTCAATTTAAGCTATGCATATAATGTTACAATGTTGAATTATTTCAATTTAAAATCTATAACATCTTAATCCAAAATTTAGAAGTAGATTAAAAAAGAAATGTATACCTTTACAGATATTTGGAGTGTCTTCTTAGCTTTTTAGGATGCATATGTTGAATTTCTTCACACACTCTAGTGAATATCTAATTTCTATAGTGTCAAAAAAAATCTCATATGACAGGTATCTGGCCAAGCTGCTTAAGATGTCTGCATCCCATATCAGGATGCCTGGGTTTGAATCCTAGCTCTGCTCTTAATTAAAAGAGGAGCCTGGAAGGCCTTAATTAGTGGCTCTGTCACTCACATTGGAGATCCCAACTGAGTTCTAGACTCCCACTTCCTCCTCGGTTATCCCTGAGTATTTCTGTCATTTGAGGCATAAACCAATGATGGAGCGCTCTCTTGCTTGCTCTCTCTCTCTCACACACACACATATACACACTTTCTCTCACTGTGTTGGTTTCTGTTTCCCGTGTCAATTTTTAATTTTTTTAAGTAAACTTGTTCACATGTTAAATGAGTTCCCAAAGTGTTATTATTTCAGAACATCTATGGACCTCATTCTAAGGTCTATAACATGTATGATTAATGTGGCCAAACTAAATTTATATAATGTGCCACTTTTGCCACAGAAGGTATTATATCCAAATGTTCTAGGCATTAGCAGGTAGAAATCTTAGAGTGGAGTTATCTAGCATATTGCTCCAACTCCTGATCCACAATTATTGGTGTTGATCTTGGACTTTAGTTTGAGCATGGACATCATGAATTCCTTTACTTTTTGACTTATAAGAAAGGGTACTATGTGAGCTTCAACCTAGAATAGTGAGAAGTAAGCAGTGTTCCAAGGAGAAGGAAAATAAAGGGCATTAAATCTTCAAAATAATAATGTGAGACATATGCCATTATTATTTTATAAATGATGGAACTGGGACTCATTACAGGTTCTAACACTTGTCTAGATGACACAGATATAAAGTATCAAAGCATATATGGGAGAATGCAATTACAACTTTGAGTTCTCTGAAACAATTCATCAAAATTACAAAAAAAAATTTAATAATCTGGTAGATGAGGTACTAGTTTCATTTAAATCATTCTTGTTTCCTCTTTGGCACTTAAGCCAGCTTCACAGTTTTCTGTATTTCACATTTTCTCTACTCTTCATGTTTCAGTACTCATCTCCAAAGCAAGAGCTTTCTCAGTTGCCAGAAGCATTCTACATAGCCTGGGATGTATGACTTTTTACGAATACTTGTAAGGAGTTATTTCCACAAACATTTACAGCTTCAAAGTGGATCATTTCCTCAGCCTTACTCTAAGTAGCTTCTTGGGAGCTGAGATTTCTCAATACGGTTATGATAATACTGCCCAGATTTAAATCACCAAGGACAGGGATAGAGATAAACTCAGAATCTTTGCCTCACAAATGGCACTTTCCTTGATGCACCAATAAAACCAGTCTATTGGCCTTCTGGGAAGGTTGCCAGGCTCAATCTTAACAATAAGGACTTGGATATATTCCTAGCAGTGCTATTGCTAGATCTTATGGTATGCTGATTTTCAGTTATTTGAGTGTTCTCCATACTGATTTCCATAGAGGCTGTACCAATCTGCATTTCCACCATCAGTGGAGAAGGGATCCCTTTTCCCCACATCCTCGCCAGCAAGTGTTGTTGGTGGTTTTTTGTATGTGAGCCATTCCTACTGGCGTTTGGTGGTACCTCTTTGATGTCTTAATTTGGATTTCCCCAATTGCCAGGGAACTTGAGCATTGAGGACTAGGGAGAGGAGCTTTCTCTGGTCCTTACTTAGTTCCAACTTTGGATCCCCACCCTCTCCTGCAATGACCATCAGGGTCACCCTGGAGCAACCCCCCCCCCCAAACCAAACCAAAACAAAACAAAAACAACAAAAAATTAGAATAGATAGACAGAGAACAACAAGGAAAGCTTAGAACCAGACAGGAAATGGTCAGCGGGGACTCACATATACCTTACTAGGTAGGACACGAAAATAAGTTATTCCTCACTGGGGTATTGAAGATTTCTCTGCACACCCCTCCTAAAACTGTTCTGTGCCTCAACTGTTGACATATGCCTTGTTAAAGTTATAAGCCAGTTTGGACTATCCTAAAATCTGCCAAGTTCAGTAAAAATTATGCTTCAATACACTATGAACTGCTAAATACTAAAATGAAAATAGACACAAGACAGCTGAATAGTACCCAATAGCCATTTTAAAGTGTTTAGAAGCTGGTTGTATATAAACTAAAATTGAAATGTCAATGAAGTAGTGACAGAATGTGGTTAAGAACCTGCATTTTCTAACATATCAGTCACCCAGTACCATGTCAATTAATTCCATATTGTTGTAAACTGTTGTTGATGTTATGTTATGGCTTTTAATTGGTCAGAACGATATTCTGCCAGCTCTGCCCTTAGACCAGAGATAGTCTCCCCGAGAAACTGTTGAATGCATCTGGGCAATTAGGTGCTGAACTCTATGCACGGTACATGCTTGCAATGGAAGAAGCATGACTGGATTTGAACTGTAATACTGAAATACGGTGGAGGAATCTACCATGGGTTGGGGGAGGGGTTGGGGGAACCTTAGAGCCTATGAAACTACGTCATAAAATGAAATGCAATTTAAAAAAAACAATAAAAACTTGGCTAGACCTTACAGAGTTCTGAATTGGCCAAGCAGTTTTATTGGATAGAACTAACATTTATATTCTTGCTTATGTAACAATAACTGAAAAGGCACTGTCCAAAAATTTGAAAAGAAACATTTTCACGCTTTGGGACTCAATTGCAGCACAGACCATGTCATCATCCCATGCCTTGATCGAAGTCACTGTCAAAATTTTGTGCTACTTCTAAGGGCGGATAACAGCTGTCAGTGGAGCCAATTAGAGGTATTCCTTTATGCCTAAACCAAAGCAATGTGGTCATGATGAGAACATAGCTGATAATCCAGTAATACAGATCTAGATACTGAAGTCTAATATCTTATATTGAATGGATAGTAAGTTCAAGTTTGACTCAGATTTGGCATGTGATCAAGCCTTTGTTGGTAAAGAGGATGTAGTCTGATCTCAAGAAACAATTTGTTGTTTGTTCTGCACTGAGTCTTCTACCTAGCTGTAAGGAATATGAAGTATTTAGAAAAGCAAAAATGAATTATCTTTTCTTGAGTGTGAGAGCATCTGTGGCAGATAATTATGTAAGTCAACCTAGAGTATGTTTTTTTTTTTTCCAGTTTCGCCACCACATTACAAAGGATAGGAAAAGGGTAGGAAAGGTACCTGAATTCTGAAAACAAGCTATCCTGAATCATAAACTTGAACAGTAGAAGCCAATTCTATCATCCTACTTGATAAATACTAGATAAACCTCAAGGCCAGATGTTTAATAAGCAGTCACTAGACCAGAATTTAAAATACTCTAGTATGCACCTCACCTCTTTTTTTCTCCATTAAACCCAGATTGATCATTATGAAATTGCTTGACAGTGATAAATCAATTCATTCAGGCTTATATTTTATTGCGGTGAGTGCCATATATCCCACCAGCTTGAAAGAGGGATTCAAAATCAGATTTCTTGGAGAACAAAAAGGAGCTCATTAACCAGGCATCTTTCCGGCCACTCGTTTGCTCTTGCAAAGATAGAGGAAAAGGAGAAATATAGGTGGAATTCAAAGAGGTCTCATGGTTTTCAGACCTTGCCCCAATCACAGCCAATGAAAATAATTAACCTTGTCAAAGTTGACTACTAGTGTTGAATCTGATCATAACTATGGAAGAAGCACCCATATTTAAATCAAAACTCTATGGTTTTCCAGTTGCCAGGAATATACAGTGTCAGTGACAGGGCCAATACTGTGGAGCAGTATGACCTGCAACCTCCTGGAAATTCAATGTTCTTACATGAACTCAGAATTAATTATCATACCTATCGCTTTCTCTTTACCATGGATATGTCTGCTAGCCAACAGATGCAACAAGGGTAACTAGGACATAGAAGATGACCATTGGGTACTTACACTACAAAAGCTAAGGTAGTATATGATACAAGAGGGTTTTTTTTTTAATTTCTTTTTGTAGTTTTAGGTTTTTTTTTTCTTTTTTTGCTTCTATATTTGATAGAGACAGAGAACTACTACCTATTGGCTCAACTCCCAAATGGCCACAGCAGCATGAGATCAGGCCAATCTGAAACCGGAAATCAGGAATACAATCTAGGTCTCTGACATATGAGGCAGGGATTCAAGTACTTGAGCCATCATCTGCTGCCATACCAGGCACACATTAGCAGAAAGCTACGATCTGGATGAAAGCCAGAACCGAAGCCCAGGCATTATGATAGGAAATGTACATATCTTAATGAGTTGCTTAATCAGGAGGGCATACACCTGCTCCATATCTTGCCCCACCAAGTCAAAGCACTGAAGACCTACTATGGCAGTGTGTTATGCTGAATGTCTTGTTAAGTCAATCCTCACTGCATGTATGTGAGAAATACATTATTAACTGTGGTAGACAGGGCAAAACCAGCACTACAGTTCAAAAATTGGGTTGACTTTCCCAAGATTACAGACCAGGAAGAGTTTCCTCTAACATCTCTCATCATGACTGTTTAAAAAAAAATATTCCAGGAAATAAAATAAAATTTTACCAAAACCATAGATTTTAAAAATCTAATAACATTCCATTTGCTCCTAACAAATAGTTAATTCCCTGTGAGGTATCTAAGAGAACAGTCCTACTTAGGGAACGGAAAGTCCTTTGTTTCAAGTGCTATCATAAGGCTCATCTTCAGTTCATGGATTCCAGAACAAAACAATGAAGTTAGGCTTCTTCTTAGCAAGAACAAGCCACACTGCGCAATAGGATCTAACCCAGTTACAACCATAGGCTAAATCAACTAACCAACTCACAGACTGAGGATAGTGGCTATTTTTTGAGCTTCATTTCTGCAATATGCTCAAGAGTGGCTGTTGCATCATACCTGTGAATTCACTCTGTTAGCAGGTTAATACTAGTATGCATGTCAGACTGATTTGAGACTATTATCAGTAGGAAGAGGGAGTAAAATCTATATCTCTCTCCAGGAGCACTAGTGAGCCCTAATGAGCCCACTAGGATACATTTATGCTCTGCATTTAAAGGGGTTATTCAGTCCTTATGCAGTTACTACTTTTTGTTCCCCCAAAAGTTTAGAATGTCATTAATGGTTGGGCATACTTCTTATTGCATAGGAACAGTAGTGATGATGGCTGTAATACCATCCACATCTCTTTTTCCCAAAAATCAGGTACAAAATAGGATGACAAGTTTAGGTCTTAGGTTATTTCAAAAACTGGGGAAAATGAGAGTTAGGGGGAGGAGAATTAAGTTTTACATAAAGTCCTTAGCCTCCTAAAATGTGTTACCAGGATGGGAGGCCAGGGGGAGAAATCACAGCTAACATTTTAACACAGAAATCAATTTACTTGAAATGGAAACATTTGAATAAAACTTTGCTATTTATTTTCATTTTTCTTCATAATGCCACTGTAAGATGAGATGTTTTATTTCAAATGGAGAGACTGGGGCTCAAAATGAGATCCAAGTTCCCCACCATCATCAAGGAAAAGCGTGGTAGAGCTTAGATCCAAATCTGTTGACCTCTGTGACAATACTGGATATGGCTCTTCACAAGTGGCTCTATACTGCTACTTAGGTGATGTTTCTGGGGGTTATTTCCTGTGTCTTTAGCTAAAGTACATGACTTCTGCTCCCTGACTAGCCTAACCTTTCTAACATTCCATTGGTCCCCCTAAAAACAGCATTCATCCTCAAGCTCCTGTACCTGGGCTTCTTGTTCTAGTAGGCTTTTCCTTGTTGCCACAGATATGTCTTACTGATTTCTTTATTCGTATGTAAAAATCATAGATTGCTCTAATGCAAACAGTATGAGCACATGTTCTGTGGAGTTTGATGATCAGGTCTTCAGTCCTGATATTACCCCTTACACCTCATATAACCTCAGATGAGTCACATGATCCCTTTGCCTTCCTCATATGTAAACTGGGGATCATCACAGTACTTACTTACCCTGAAGGGTTGTTGTGGGGATTCCATGAGATAAGGCAATTCTTATCACAGTAGTACATATGATATAATAAAAGTTTTGACTCTAGCACCAGAGAAACTATGATTAAAGTCTTACTTTAATAATAAAGATCATTTATCCTCTCTGTACATCAATTTCTACATTTGTAAAATAAGCATGAGTACCCATTTGTGTTTGGCTGTTTAGGAGAACATAAAAGAGGATACATTAAAAGTACATTGTACATAGTACTTAAAAATGGTAACCAAGATAATCATACGCATTTTTAGCTCCCATGCTTGGCAAGGCGTCTAACACATACGAGATGCTCAGTGAATATTTTTTTTTAGTAGAACAAAAACACCTCCAATAGTAAGAACATAATAAACAAAACATGATAATTTCAGAGATTAGATAGGAATGGAAAGATAACATGAGGGCTGAATTACAAGACAACTGCTTTTTGTATAAATGTGAAGGTTCATTCACCCCATCAAGGGTTTTGGTGTCCAATGTTTTATCCTTTATCACAAAGTCAGTGAAAGAAGAATCTGGAGGTAGTTACTTGATTTTAGTAAATTGATTTGAAAATTTCTTCCGTGATAATTCTCAGCTAATCAGATCTTGTTGAGATAAAATTAGAATTATATGGGGAGAAAAACACATCTCACTAAAGTGAAATAAGCCAGACACAGAAAGGCAACCACTATATCTCACTTATATGTGGTATTTATAAAAATCAAACCATAGAAGCAGAAAGTACTACCGTGGCTACCAATGGCTGGGGCATGGCAAGTTGGAAGATTTGGTCAAGGGCATGGATTTTCAGTTACAAGATGAATAATTTCTAGAGTCTTAATATACAACATGATGACTTTTGTTAATAATACTGTATTGTCAACTTACAATTTGATTAAATTTTGAGTTTCTATTTGATTAAACTTTTGAGTTGTTTCATTTGAGCAGCATAGAGAGAGACAGCTCTTGTCCATTGATTCAGTCTTCAAATGTCCACAATACTGGAGCCAGATCATGCCAAAGCCAGGATCTGGAACTTACTCTGGGCCTCCCATGTGGGTGGCAGTGATCCAATTGTCTGAGCCACCACCTGCTTTTTTGCCAGGGATGGATTAACAGGAACATGAAGTTAGAAGAAGATACTGGACTTGATATTAGACATGCTAATGCAAGATGCATATGGATTTACCACTAGGTCAAACACTCTTTATAGAGAGTAGACTTTAAGTGTCCTTAAAACACACATACATATGAGCCCGACATGGTAGCCTAATGGCTAAATCTTCACCTTACATTTACTAGGACTCCATTTGGGTGTCAATTCATGTCTGAGTCGTTGCACTTCCCTCCCAGCCCCCTGCTTGTGGCCTGGAAAAGCATTCAAGGCAGCCTAAAGCTTTGGGACCCTGCACTCACGTGGGAGGTCCGGAAGAGGTTCCTGGCTTCAGATCAGCTCAGCTCTGGCCCTTGCGGCTTCTTGGGGAGTGAACGAAAGGATGGAAGATCTTCCGCTCTGTCTCTCCTTAAAAATCTCTGTAAATTTGACTTTCCAATAAAATAAATAAATAACTCTTTAAAAAAAAAAAACAACATATATACACACCCAAAGAATAACCATGGGTGGTGATAAACAGATGTTAGTTTATAGAAACAAATTCACCATATTTGCACTAAATATACAATTCAAATAACTATACATTTTTACACCATGAATAAATATACTTTGCCAGCTTGGAAAAAAAATGACATCTCTCATAGATTTCTCTGTGTTGCAATGAAAATAAAAATTATTTCTTTGAATTCTTGGGAATGGCAGTGAAGCAGCCAAACCTCAGCCAATCACAACTCTGAGTCCCTGACCTCACAGTTTCCATGATGCTTAACTATGCGGCTTCCAGAAAACGGGGTCAGCACTGATTTCCCTCAGTATTACTCAAATTCTGACTTGTGAGTCAGTGATATCCCCCAGGATTACCGCATCGGTAGGTAGGGAGAGTGAGCACTGAAAGGAGATGTTGAGAAACAGCTCTGCAACCCCCTAGTCCCTGGGCTGTCAGCAAGTGCATACAAGTATGTCCAAATATTGTCACACCATTATCTACTGTTTCTCAGTGCAGACCAACAGTAAGTGAAGTCACTTGCTGCTTGAAAATTTAGGGAGCCTCTCTGAGACCCCAAATCAGCCTAAGGCAAGATAGCAAAATTCATAGTTTGTCTCCTGATCCATAGCATCCCCAACTTCTGGAATGGCTACATTTATTTTCAAAAATACTTCAATATTCTCATCCCCATTACACCCAAATATTCAGGCAGCTGTGTTAACCCCTGTTTAGTACTGTTATCCAGGAAGTCCCCAATTCAACCATTCTGGTCACAATTTTAAACTTTGCTCACTCAAATCTCATTTATACAAGTATTATTGAATGAGTGTCATGCTTGATAAATTTATTTCTACACAAGTGTCCACAGCACATGATGGCTTTACTTACACCATTACACTTAAGACAGCACCCTTCAATAATGTCTTAAAGAAAATATCCCGGGTTTGCTGTTGTGGCATAGAAGGTTAAGCCACTACCCATGATGCCAGCAGCCCATATGTGTATCAGTTTAACATTCAGTTTTCTCTACTTCTGATCTAGCTCTTTGTTTATATGCCTGGGAAAACATTGAAAATGGCCAACATTGTTGGGTCCCTGCACCCACATGGGAGAGTCAGAAGAATCTCCTAGCTCCTGAGTCTGGCTTCAGCAGAGTCTGGCTGTAGTGGCCATTTGTGGTTTAAACCACCAGACAGATCTTTTTGCCTTACGTTCTCTCTGAAATTCTTCCTTTCAAATAAATAAAACAATCGTTTAAAAGAAAAAGCATCGAATAACAACTTCAGATATTACAAAGTTTTGCAGTTTTGGAGATTGTCTCAGCATGCAAATGCAGCAGCAATGGTCCTGGAGGAATCATGCCTACGCTTGTGAATTCCAGACTCATCAGGTTGTGTCCTGTCTGCTGGCAAAAGGTTGGAATGATGGATTGGTATTGGCTGTTTATTTGACAATCTCTTCATCACTTCATTAGTCCACTGAGAATGGCTGCCACTCAAAGCAGATCAAAGTGCTTGGAAAGGGATCTTTGACACATTGGTGCTATAGTACATTGTGACTTCATCTCAATTGCAACCTTATCTGTCCTAATTTACTCATAGTTCTGACAGCAATAAAGAAGGTGAGGTACAATATATGCGTGGATATCACGTGAGTCACCATTTATAGCATGGTAGGTGTAGGACAACTAAAGACACAGCTCCTACAAGTTTCAGTAATCCTATAATCAATGTTTAGGGCAAGTACAACAGGCACCAAAGATAAACTGTAATACTGCTCCTTTTGGTAGGGTTAGTAGAGGAATGGTGTTGCTCAAGGATGCTAAAAGGAAAGCTATACTATGGGTTATACCTTTGATACTGATTGTGGATGAAAAGTGTAAGTGGCATTTTGCTTGGTGAATGACAATTAAAAGTACATTAAATGATAATGCCTACTATTATCGAGCATTTACTAAGTACCTGGCCCTTCCCATAAAATGATTACTAATCTTTAAATGGCCTTGCAGGGTTCTTCTTATCTCCATTTTACATCTATAAACAAACTAAAGCTGAACAAGTTAATATAGTTGATCAGCACTGGAGTTAAGGTATCCATTTATATATGTAATGAACCTACCAGCCATGTTCTTCTCATTCTTTCCTCACTATGCCCTGCACCAGACTTTCCGTTTTAAGGGAAGTTCTGCTTAAGAACACATATCCAATAATGATATTTTGCTATAACCAATTCCATATTGATGAGAAAGCATATATCTGTGAAGGCAAAATGATGCCAGAAAAGCTTCATAGAGGTGGCTACAGCTTAACTGGACCCCAAAGAATAGACAGGTTTTTTGAAAAGATTTTATTTTTATTGGAAAGCCAAATCAGATTCATGGAGAGACAGAAAGATCTTCCTTTACTGGTTCACTAGCCAGATGGTTACAACAGCCAGAGCGGAGTCAATCCAAAGCCAGTTACTAGGAGCTTCTTTCTGGACTCCCAAGTGGTGGCAGAGTTCTAAGGGGGCTGCAGAGTTCCAAGGGAGCTTCCCCCCACTGCTTTCTCAGGCCACAAGCAGGAAGTTGGATGGGAAGTAGAGCAGCCAGGCATGAACTGGCACCAAATGGTATCTCAGCACTAACAAGGCAAGGGTTTAGACACTGATCCTGCATGCTGGGCCCAGGATAGACAGAATTTATGCAGACAAAACTGGTAGGAAGGAATTTTCTATGCACAAAGCCCCAGATTTTCAGTGAGAAAGAACTGAGTTTAAATCCCAGCTCTGCCGCCTACAAGGACATTCAAGGCCCTGCCTTTTTTATGTTATTACCAACTTTCTATTCACACCCTGGCACATTCACCCACTTTGTGTGCTAGCGTCAGCTGATACTGCTTTGCAGGAACCAGTTGTTCACATGTCTTCTCCAACTGTTAGTTCAGTGACTTTCCAAATGTAGTTTTGAAATAACTCATGTTGGTATTATTTATACCATGGATATTAGTATTTGCCAATGTAAACATGCAAGTCTATTTTCTGCATTTCTTTTAGAAAGATGATTGTCATACATGTACTCTCCATGACCACATAAACTCTACACGTGGGGCTAAGGCATTTGAATTTTTTTTCCAAAATCTCCATATAAATTCTGCAGCCCAGTCATTCACAAAGCTTCTTGGGGCAGTGTATTGCAGAGTTGTGCAAGCATCAAAAACACTGAAAAGGACAATACTAACACGTGTATTCCAGGGTTTTCATTCTCAAATTTGAATTCAAGAGTGGATGTCAGGAATCTGTAATTGAACAAGATTTTCTTCAAATTCCATAATTCTGTCAGAGGTGAGCTCAGGCTCTTTTAGTCTTATCCCAAGTATCCAGGCATTGCAGGAAATGGAGGTAGGGAGAAGTGTAGGACTTGCTGCCATGCGCATCACAGACATCTGAGAAATTAACAGAATTACCCACAGTTCTCACTAGGCTTCCTGTTTTTAACATTGGGAAAGCAATTGACAAAGCAGCTGGAGAGAAACCTTTCATTGTAATTAACATGGGAAAAATGCATACAAATAAAATGAACAAAGTACAAAGGAGCTTACTGTTTCAGTAGGACCACTTATTTCATTGACCTCCCCTTTCCAAACCCTACTGTATGTACCTGTACGTTATGTTGAAGAAAGCCACTGTAAAATGATTTACAATGTATAAAACAGTATCTGGCACAAAGTAAGTACTATCTGTGTTGTTTCAAAGAATAAGATGACCAGTGAGAAGGGAAAACATTCATGAAGTCTACAGACTAGACACTGTATTCATGTCTGAATTGGAGTCTACTCTTCTGCTTAATGAACATGAAGTTGATAGGGAATGCAACATTTACCCACTCTGTCTCCCCAACCCACCATATGCTCACCTGTCTGGGAACAGCAGCCATTGTAGTTGTTTTACGTGACCAGCATGAGAGCTGGCCTACTGTATGAGGGAATAGGAAGTACAAACATCCCTGCGGAGTGTGGCTGAACTATTTTTCTGAATGAATCTGGAAAGAGTGTGATTAATTATATCATTCACAGTGTGCCTAATGCAAGTCGGCAAGTTTATTTAGTGTTGTCTAAAACACAAGATGTACTATCTCCTTTTGCAGGTTATGTCTCACGTGACCTGATTCTTAGACTGACATCCAGTCCATGGTTGCACAGCAATCTCTTTCTGCACTTATCCTGACAGTAACAATAGGGACCAATTCTGGGTGTCACAAATTCAAATCCTATGGCTACGTCAGGCAGGGGTCAAGGCCAGCACATAGCTGATTAACAAATATTAAACCCTGAAAAGTAAAAGTAAATATTTTGCAAGGAAGATGAAAGAGAGAGCTGATTGTAGATTCCGGGAATTATAAAGTATGGGGTATGAAGCAAAAGACTGTATTATAAATGCTAAGTTATACTGTCATGAATATTGGTGATGAAACAAAGAGAAGTTCCTGAGAGAAAAGGATAAGTGGCAGTGCTACACAGTATTGGGTGAAACAGAGAGAGTACAAAGGGCCTGGAATTTGTAGACTTTTTCAACTCAGTACAAGGTCTGCCAGGCTAGTTCCAGTACAATCCATCCTAGAGGGAGGGAAATAAACTAACCATCCCCTCAAGATCTCTTCCTTGGAATATAATGACTGTAAACATCCACACAGATGACCTTAAGTTGCCACAGATGTCCCTAGGAATGTGAGGATGCAGAGTTGAGGCTGGGGCCTCCTTATTGACACAAATTACATGGAAGATTTGTCTCACAGGGGAGGCAGAGGCAGCCAGCACCTTAGCCCATCTCCAGTTGAGCGTTTTGTCTTTAAGCTATCTGTCTCATTTAAGATAGTCAGGTCCACATTAGATTAGATTACAGTAAGGAAATAGGATTCTTTTAAGTAGATAATACAAAACATGTCTAAGGAAACTCAATGATAATTGCATTATCTCTGGCACGCTGTCAGAGAATTGTCTGTATTGTATTAGGTGGTGGAAGGATGCCAAAAATCTACTTAAAATGCAAACCCAGTTGTGCCAGTCAATCAGTCTTTGGTTACAAATGAATTTAAAAGCTGAAAGGTCTCATATTCGTAATTCCAGTCACCTTCTTTTACCAACTGTGAAGAGAGCTGAATGCAATTAACAAGTGACAGCTTGAACAGGCAGGAAAAATCTCCATGATGCTAATCTCATCTCATAATCCTCTCTCTTTCCTGAATGTTCAGTGTATTTACAAAATGTCAAATGAAGGAAGAGTGTTCGTCACCCTTTACACACTTCAGCCACTGCTAAGAATTGGCAGTGCTTCTGTTTCCATGATACATTAACGTTTGTTCACCATCATAATATCATCATAATATACTCAATCTGAACTAAATGAGGGTGAAAACATTGGTAATGATTTCTCTTCCCCCACTCCAACTCTTTCCCTGGCAAGCGACTAGAAAACCTATGACACCTGTGAATATTATACCAGGGCCTGAGGGTTTTTTGCCTACTATGTGGCATTAGTCCCGTTCAGCATTTCTTTGTTTGGATTCTAATGAATGACAATTCCATTTCTACTACTTCACATGATGCCAAATATGTGCTGCAAAGGCTGTGATTTTTCATTTTGGCTCTATTCCAGATTCCAGAATTCCTGATTTTGCAGTCCTGTTTGATCTTTCTGATCTTACAATGTATTTCCTGTATCTGGTTGTATGAGTGCTCACTGTGATGGGTAGACTAGAATGAAGATGTGTGGTGGTAGAGTGGGGGAAGTTCTGGCAAAAATCTTAGTTCTAGTACCTAAGGCAATACAGAGAAAGTGACTGTCTTTGCATCACTTTTTTCTGGTCCGAATTAGCTTACATAGGTCTGGAGAGCCTCCATATATTTAAAAAAAATCCCACAACAATAACTTAGAACTCACCCTCCATACCACAAATTGGAATATTTCCTTTGGTATCACCATGTAAAGAATGATAGAATAAAGGGTACAGTATGACTACAAGATAAGCTCAAGATCTTTTATTATTCCATATCCATTGTTTCTGTTGCCTAGGACACAGATGAAAACAAGAAAAGTAAGTTCCTATTTTCAACAAAATCTCACAGACATGCACAGATACAATGAAATCTATTGAGCAACACCAAATAAACTATATTCAGTCCAAGTGATAGCATAACAAGGAAGCAAACTTTGTTTTGCACAGTACAATGTCATTTTTCTTTGATAACCACACATTGAATTTCCTTTAGAAAATAATTTCTACATTTCCCTCAGTTTATGTGGCTTGGAGGAGGCTGATGTTATCCTATGAACTCACAGAAAAGCAGATATCCCAGGTCAAGCCAATGAAAATGAACTTCAAGATATGAACTGAAATTACTGGAAAACAGAATGTTTTTCTAGTAGGGTTGCTAAGGTAGCAAGATACAAGTCTGCAGCTGTTTTTTCTCATCTTTCCTAGCATTTAGAAAGAGTTTGGTTGAGAATACCACCAACAGAGAGGAAGTCCTCCCTGAACCATTCAGGAACATGAATTATTTTTCCTCTCAGATCATTTCAATAATTCTTTTTATACACAAATGCAAACGTTCCATATCACAAACAGCCAAACTATGATATGTTATTTGGAGGGCACCTTCAAATTTTTTTGAACCCAATTAATCAAAAGATTACTAATTTTATTGTTAATATTGCTACATTGCCTCAATGTGGGTAGAATTCAACTACAATAGCGTCTTTTAAAAAGTATGATGCTTTGAGCTCACAAGAACAAATACGTTTCAGCTTAGCAAATACAATTTAGACTAGCAAAACAACTTGACCTTGTTCTTAAAGAAGTCATTATTTTATAGAAGTATTTAAAATCCAATTATATTCCAGGAAGGGGGCAGAGCCCTTTTAAAGAGATATATTAGTGTCAATAACCAGAATATGAAACTGCTCTGAGAATTTTGTAATGAATAAATATAACTGATTACACAGAGGTGGGAGAGGAGTTCCAGAACCATTTAGATGTAATATATAGGAAAAAAAGAGAGAAAAAACAGAGGAGAAGGCAGGGTTAAAACTGAAGAAAAGATATGAAGAATGTGTGGAGAAAGAAGGGTTTTTCTTTTTCTCTTTGTTAAACATTTATTTGTATTTTTATACAGAGTTACAGAGAAAAGAACAGAGAGGAAGAGAGAAAGAGATACTCCATTTGCTGGTTTACTGCCCAAATGGAACTGAACTGATTCAAAGCCAGAAAACAGAGCTTTTTCTGGGTCTCCCACATGGGCCTGAGAACTTTAGCCATTCTCTACTGCCTTTCTAAGCCAAAAGCAGGAAGCTAGATTAGAAGTGGAGTAACCGGGACATGAACCAGTACCCATATGGGATGCTGGCATGGCAGGCCAATGTTTAGCCTACTACTTCACTATGGCGCCAGCCCTGAAGAAGGAATTTTCTACTCTATGTATTGCTTAGATTAAGTCCTCAAGTCTAACCATAGCCAGACCAAGTGTAAAAGGCAGAGACTCTAGAACAATTATCTCAATTTTTTTATTATGTGCCATAAAATATTCTGGAGGATATATAAATATGTATAAAGGCACATATCTCCAATTATGAACACATTCTGCTGAAATTCATTAAAACCTCAAGACAAAATATAATTTCACAAGGTCAGTATTGTGGTGTAGTGGGTAAAGTCACTGCCTGAGATGCCAGAATCCCGTATATGCACTGGATTCATGTTCTGGCTACTCCACTTTCAATCAACCTCATTGCTAATCATTTGCAAACAGTAGTAGAAGATGATCCAAATGCTTGGGCCACTACACCTGTCTGGGAGACCTGCATGATGCTCTTACCTCTGGGCATTGACCTGCTCAAAGCAGCCGTAGCCATCTGGAAAGTGAATCAGCAGATGAAAAATCTGTCTCTCTCCCTCTGTCTTTACTTTTCTGTAACTCTTTCAAATACATACATGTGTGTATGTATGTATGTATATATGTATATATGTATATATGTATACATAATACACACACATATGAGCTTCATGTATGAGAAATTTTGTTTTGATTTTGAGACAACTGTTTTTCCATTCTAATTTTATCATCACTGTTTCTACCTGCTAAATCAATAGCAGATGAAAAGTTCATACCAAAAATAGAAGTTGTTTTGCTATTTTATCACATATTTGTATTTATTTCAAACCACACATCCTTATTGTGAGAGTTCATTTAATTGAAGCTAGAAATATGATTCATAAGTGGACTGATATGGAAATATGCACAGTGTGACACATTATAATATTGTGAAAACAAACAAATGAGATTGTAGTTCTGGATGTTTTCCCTTTTCCTCTTCCCTTGGGATACAAGGTAAATTTTAGGTGGCACAAGAGTCTTTCTTACAGACACTGTACAGGCACCAAATCCAGTCTGAGTATAAAATGTAATTTCACTCTTTTTTCTAAAGATTTATTTATTTGAAAACCAGAGTTTATAAAGATAGAGATGGAGACAGAGAGATTGAGAGAGAAAGAGATCTTTCATCCACTGTCTACTCCCCAAACGGCCACAATGACCAGGGATGGACCAGGCCAAAACTAGGAGCCAGAAGCTTCTTTCAGGTCTCCCATGTAGATAGCCCAAGCACTTGAGCCATCAGCTGCCACTTTCCCAGACCAAAACCAGGGAGCTGAATAAGAAGTGGAGCCATGCCAGCATTGCAGGTGATGGCCTTACCCTCTCTGGCACAATGTCAGACCCCTAAATGTAATTCCATTTTAATTCCTTTCATACAATGAACTTATCACATGAATTTCCAGGGGTTGCTGTGGCAAATCAATAGGCTAATCCCATGCTTGCCAGTGCCAGCATCTTATATGGATGCTGGTTTGTGTCCTGGGTGCTCTCTTTCTGATTCAGCTCCCTGGTAATGGTCTGGGAAAGCATGAGAGGATAGCTCAAGTGTTTGGACCACAACACACATGGGAGTCCCAGAAGAAACTCCATGTTCCTGGCTTCTGGCTACAGACTGGTCCAGCTGTGGTCACTGCAGCCATCTGGAGAATGAATCAGCAGATGGAATATCTTTCTGTGTGTGTCTCTCCTCTACAAATCTATCTTTGAAATAAAAAAAATATATATAAATCTGAAAAGAATTTCTAACATTCTGGATTCACAAATTTAACTCAGAATTGTAGAGTAGTTTTCATACTAATTTCTTCAACAAGAATCCAAATGTAGTAAGTCATCGACTAGACTCCTTTAGAGAGTGGGTTTTTGGCCTAGAAGTTAAGACATCCGTTCCCACATGTTTCACCTGGGAGTGTAATAGAGTTAAATTCCTGGCTCTGTCTCCTGATTCTATTTCATTGTTAGTATAGACTGGGAGATAGTACTGAGAGTGCTCCTTGTTACCCATTTAGGAGCCCTGGGTTGTGTTCTTGACTTAGGCCCCTAACCCAGCCCAGCCATTGCAGGTATTTGTGGAGGGTGCTTGCTCTCTCTGTTTCCTACCCTCTCTCCCTTCTTTTTCTTATTTATTTATTTGAATAAATTTATTTACTTGAATTTATCCATTTATGGGAATGTCAAAATTACAGACAGGAGTAGAGACAGACAGAAATCCTCCATCTACTGATCTACCCCTTAGATGGCCACAACAGCTAGGAATGGTCCAGGCCAAAGTCAGGAGCCCGCTGCCTCATCCAGACCTCCCACATAAGTGGTAGGGGCCCAAACATGTGGGTCACAAATGTTTGCACATTTGTGCTTTCTCAAGCACATTAGCAGAAAATTGTATTGCAAGCTCAGCAGCAAGGACAGGGACTGATGTCCACATGGAAATGCTGATGTCATAATCTACATCTTCACCCAGTGTGCCACAATGCCAGCCCCAAAATATGTCTACATGTCCATACTTGTTGCAGCACTAGTCGCAATGGCCAAGCAACCAAAATTTTCATCAATAAATCAATGGATAAAGAAAATAGGGAATACACATGCAATTTGACGTTTTTGGCCTTTAAAAAGATGGAAATCTGGGCTCAGTGCCATAGCATAGCGACTAAAGTCCTCGCCTTGAATGCACCAGGATCCCATATGGATGCCAGTTCTAATCACAGTGGCCCTATTTCCCATCCAGCTCCCTGCTTGTGGCCTGGGAAAGCAGTTGAGGATGGCCCAAGGCCTTGGGACCCTTTGCTCGCATGCAAGACCCAGAAAAGGTTCCTGGCTCCTGGCTTCGAATTGGCTTAGTTCCAGCCATTGCAGCAGTTTTGAGAATGGACCATCAGACGGAAGATCTTCCTCTCTGTCTCTCCTCCTCTTCATATATCTGCCTTCCAATAAAAATAAATAAATCTTTAAAAAAAGGAAATCCTCCATTTACAACAACCTGAATGGATATGGAAGGCGTTGTGCTAAGTAAAATAATCCAGACACCAAAGTACAAGTATTGCATGATGGCACTTACATGAGGAATCTGAAACAGTGAAACTGAAAAAAGCAGAGAGTAGAATGGTGGTTGCTGGAAGCTGAGGGAAGAGGGAAATGGTAAATTATTGGTCAAAGGTTACAAAGTCTCAGCTCTGTAAAATGAGCAAGTCCTGGCAATTTGGGGCAAAGTGAGTATAGTTACCATTATATTATGTATTTATTATTGTGTTGATAGATTTTTAAAAGTCCTTATCATAAAACAATAACAATAGTGACTAAAGAAAGACAGCAGGAAAAAGATTTTTGAGAACGTGGTTATGCTTATGTCTCATGAGGATATATTTATTTCCAAACTCATAAAGTTAGATACATTATATATCTACTGATTTTGTATATAAATTATATCCCAAAAACGTTTTCATTAAAAAAGTAAACTGATAGTGACCAAAGGCTAGGTAATTTTAATATACCTAATGCCACTGAACTTGATATTTAAGAAATAGTTAAATGGTAAATGTTATTATGCAAATTTATCATAATTTAGAAATAATAAAATATGAATCAAATCTAAAGATTAGTTAATATTTGTGTGTATGTATGTATTTCCAGTGCTAAAAACAGAAGACATCTGTGTAGTACCAAGAACTGGACCCAACTCTCCAACTGTGGTCTATTTAGCCCCAAGTATAGCAAACTATGTCAGCATATTTGATGCGGATGAGCGATTTTAATAAGCAGAGGATTGATCACACACTAAGACATGGTGCATTCTAGATACTTATTATATACAAAGAATTATTCCAAACATTACTCCCTTTTTAACTCATTTAATCTTCCCCACAACCTTGCAAATAGTGCTATCAGTCTTATTTTGCAGAAAAAAAATAAACTGAAGCATGACGAGCTAAAAATATTATGTGGCTTTAAAAACCTAACACACAGTAATGTGTGATCCAGTATAAACCCAGGTATTTTTTTCCCTTTCTCACCAGTCAGTTATCCCCATTGCTTCATTGATTATTCTGTTATCTAATTTAATGGCCATTCTTCCCATCTTGGAAGAAATATAGACAGACAAGTTTAAGCATGTCTTCCCACAGGACAAACACTAAGGAGAAGAAAAATTGTTATGCACATGGTATAAAAACATATACCCTGCAGAGTTACTTGGTGTCAAAAGCTGCAGAGTAGGGTGGCAATGGGAGCCAGCAAGTTCAGCTCACACTGTAAGGCAATTTTCTCTTCTATGTCAGCTCCTGTGGAAATAGGTCAGGATGGGGCATTCGGCTGGAGTTTCTAGAACAAAATATGTATTGATCAAATGAGCGACACTGAAGATGACTCTATAGAAGTACAGAACACTTCCTGTTTTGCTAACTATTCTACCTCAGGTTCACCTTGCCAGTATATGTACACTTGAACTGAACCACTAGAAACCCTCTCTTAGGTCCTAAAACAGTTCTAGCTTACATAATTGGGAACTACAACTCAATATCCCAGCCCAATTGGATAGGAAGGCAATGAAAATGTGAACGACCAGGGGAGCATTTTAGGAAAAGAATGGCTGAAGGGGCCCGGCGCGGTGGCGCAAGTGGTTAAAGGTCCTCGCCTTGCATGCCCGGGATCCCATATGGGCGCCGGTTCTAATCCCGGCAGCCCCGCTTCCCTTCCAGCTCCCTGCCTGTGGCCCGGGAAAGCAGTCGAGGACAGCCCAAAGCTTTGGGAACCTGCACCCACGTGGGAGACCCGGAAGAGGCTCCTGGCTTCGGATCGGCATAGTATCGGCCCGTTGCGCTCACTTGGGGAGTGAATCATCGGACGGAAGACCTTCCTATCTGTCTCTCCTCTCTGTATATCCGCCTTTCCAATAAAAAAACTAATAAAAATAAATCTTTAAAAAAAAAAAAAAAGAATGGCTGAAGGAAGACAGGATGTCAATTTTGGGGTAGGAAAGATTTAGTACCACTACATAGTGCTCAAAATACCAGTAGCAATTGTTGCACTATTTGCCAGCAACCAACTGACCCAAGCATTACATATGAATCATATCTTTTATTTTTCACACACACAAAAACTAGAAACAGTGCACAAGTTTTATTTCTAGTGAGATGATTTTAGGTTAAGTAAGGGTAAGTTTGCACAGAGTAGCAAATATTACCATGCCTTCATACTGAACATACATCTTGCTCTCTATCCTGTCATCAAGTGCTGTTTATTTCTTCCATGTCCTACATTCCAAAATCCTACAGTGTGTACAAAGTTTGTTTTTTTTTAACTAGCCTCCACCACCAGACTATAATCTGCAAAGAAGCAATAAACATACCCAGTATTGTTCCACTTATCTCCATCATCTAGCATAGTACCTGTACATATCTTGCATTACTCACTTGAAGGAGAGAAAGAAGCAAAGAGGAAAGAAGAAAATAAAATCCAGGCAGATATAACTCCAGGAAACGTGTTTCTTACTAAATTGCCATGTTGGATTGCTGTAGGATTCCAGTACCAACTTTTGACCAAGACCTGAGTTCAGTCATCTGCAATGCTCACAACAAAGAGCACAAAGCTTCATGAGCCGTGTTAAAGCAGGCAAAGCAACAGTGTAGATTTTTCAGACAGTGTTAAATTTTATCTCAGTCTGTTTTTCACCCCCAAAGTCCAATTCTAGAAGGCACTGTTACAGCTTCAATAGACATCCCAATAAAGCAGACCACTATAGAGGACAAGGCATGAGAAAACCCACAACATTTTTGAGAGGCAGATTGGTCAATGTTCTTTTCCTACATTCCAGTAGCCTTGACACAACTGTTTCATTCTCTGATCCTCTGTTTAAATTAGTCCTCTTATTTAGCTCCTTGGTGGCTCTGCTATGAAAAACTGTTAAAATTAAAAGAACATTTTCCTGATTAAATCCCCTTTCTGCGCTTCCAATCCTTCAGTTGTCTATTTATGACTGTGAGCTTCATTTGACTAAGTTCTATTTCTGGGCCACTAATATCATCTCATGCAGAGAGAGAGAGATGTATTCTGCATTGCATGTGGTGTCATTTTCGGAAGGGGGTGAAGTTTCATCTCCAATGCCTTACTATCCTTTTTAACAGAGTTTAGAACACACAAACCAACTGTTTTTGAAGAAATAGCTTCCTTCTGTTCTTGTCATTCCTATTAATGGATTCTAATGGTAAAGAGTGAATGCAGAGCCTGATATACAGGAGAACAGTTCTCAAGGGAAAAAAAAAAAAATCAGTACCCTCTGGGGAAAACTTGATATTTTCTAGGGTTCTGTGAAATCCAAACTAAAATATCAATCTTTTAACATTCTCACAGGAGCTGAAAATGGCCAGCTACTAAGAAATGCTTTTCTTTCTTGGGTGGGATAACCTTAAACACATCTGAAATATTTTGAGACTTTAAGGAATGCAAACTAACTAACCAGATTAACTGATTTATGAGTTCTTTGTGGAGTCTCCAGAGGGTTAGGAGGGTTCAGCTTGAGTTTAGATGCTAAGATTCAGCGATTTCTAGTCTTTAAAACATAAACCAACCTGTTGTGGATGATACAATGAAATGAAGTAACAGAAAAGAAATTCAGATTTTCCTCTGTATGGCAGTGTCTTCAATGTTCTTATTACTAAACCAACTCACACAGAACTTGTGAAATGTATGTGTAGTTAAACAATTGAGGTTGCATCATATCCAATCATTTTAGACGTAAGAAAATTCATCATCAAATAAGCACTTGCTATATGCTGGGCACTGTGCTACGAGTTTCTTATCCGCAGTTACTTAGTCTTTATAACAGCCCCAGGGAGTTGCATAGGAACAGTATTAGTATTATCATTGGAAGCTGAAGTAACAACAACTTGTCCTATGATCACACTCTGTGACAACAGCTGGGATTCCAACATAGGTCTGACTTTAGGTATATATATATATGTATCTTCCATCCACTGGCTCACTTTCCAAATTGTTGCAACAGCCAATACTGGACCAGAACAAAGCCAAGAGGCCCAATGGCCCAGTGGCTTCAGGGGCCCAAGCATGTGAGTCATTATCCTCCACTGCTTTCTCAAGAGCATTACCAGAGAATTAGAGTATAAATGGAGCAGCAGGAACTCAAATCAGCAAGTATCTGGCATGTCCACACTGGCATATTAGGCAGTGGCTTTAAGCGCAATGCCACAACACTGTCCCTAAACATGACATTCTTAACCACATTGCCTGTGATGTGTTTAAAAGGGGTGAAAGAAAAATGTAGACAGTTTATCTGTGATGTTAAAATATCTGAATTTATGAATGCAATGGTGACTTTGATGTTTAACTGAGAAAAGTAAAAAACAAAAACAAAAATATAGAGCACATGAAACAACCATGGCTGTGTTGTTTCCACAGTAAAGTAAATTCTATGACTGAAACTATTCCAAGATAGCTTTGAGAGAAAGCTGAGAATTATCCTAAAGTCTAGGAGAAAAGCTTTGGAAAAATAATGCAGTTTCAAACAGGAGCATTTTCTACATGGCCACATTGCATTGTCTCCCACGGTAATTTGCCTATAGTAGTGGCAGTGGGTGGTTTATACTTTCTTCAGCACACTTTGGTTTCTAGTCCAATTTGTAATCCAATTTCTAACACAATCCTGATTATGGCGATTGCACATATCTGAAGTGTTAAACTTGTATTGCTACCCTTGGGAATCCATGAAAAACGTTCTATAAACTGACAATGAAGGTTTTAGGACCTATACAGAGCATATTTGGACTAGATTATATATCACACATAGAAGGTTCTGGAAGGAGACTGAAAAAGCTCTCCCTTTCACATTTCCATACAGTTGAACTATGCTCCTTAAACCAGTCTCTGACCTGAAAGCAAGTTAGAGTATTATGGTGGTATCTTCACAATCCAACATTTCTGATCATTTGACCCATTTTAGTACCCAAAAGCATTGTTATTCAGCAAGATAGTATTGAATCTGACGTTCCTCCTTATTTAGGGTGCCAATTCAATTTTTTCAGTAATTCTCCAAGTTGCCCTTTTTACTTATTGCCCTAGAATCTGATAATAATCTCAGTAAAGAGTTCAGGAATCTTATTTTTGAATCACTCACCAAGAGAATACCAACAAACTGTGACCAATCTGAGAACATGGCCTTATGATTACTCACTGTCAATAAGGCCACAATGTAGGCAGAACAATATCTGAGTTTGATTAATGATAAGACCTCTCAGATTAACCACTAGTCCTGAACAGACCACTTCCAGTCAGCACTGTTCCTCAACCCTGAAGAAGTCATCATCTGTATAAGCATTAGTGCTTTTATTGGGAAACAGAGGAACATGAACATCTCCATACAAACAATTATTTTTCTGACCTTCTCTATCCCTTCCAACTAATGGCTGTTTGGAATTACAACATCACCCATTAATTTCAAGAGTAATTTCCCCTGGTTTTGTAGCACATTCTTAACTATAACCTTTGATCTCAATGCTATAAGTCTCTGTTCTTAAGCAAACTGAACAATGTTGTGGTTTAATGTCTATCTAAATGGGACATGTTCTCAGGTCATGCAACTCAATGGGGTCAATTTTTCCAGGGTCTCTGGTGTCCTTTACTATTGTGAAAAATGTATTAAGATTAGCACAGCCAAGATGGGGTAAGGATCCAGTGTTTTGACTCTGCATTTCAGTCTAATAAACTTAAATCCAATGAGTAGGCCAGATTTTTCAGCCCCAAGATTCTATGTTAAGTATTAGGGAACTCCAGAGGCACAGCAATGGGCAACACTGACTAGGCACAAGAACAGATTCATTTTATCTGTTTGATCTATTGGGGTTCTACAGAAGGTTTCATTTGAAAACAGCAATGCCACTGATTAGGAAAATCAATAATTTCATATACCAGTATCATAACCTATATCGATATGACTGAGCATTAAGAAAAAATCGTGGGTGGACTCCTCAAGTAGCAGCAAGAAAAGTTCTGTGCTCAATAATACATTATTACATTTGCTACAGTGGAATGTTCCCATTCTTCACATCTCATATTTTTTCTTAAAAAAGTATTGGTGAAAGTTATATTTTTAATGTACTTTTTTTCAAACCACTAAGGCAGAGTTAGAGTGAGTGAGTGAGAGAGAGAGAGCAAGAAGGAGAGCAGAGATCTTCCATTCATTGGTTTACTCCCCAAATGACTGAAATGGTCATAGCTGGGCTGATCCAAAGCTGCGAGCCAGGTTTCCGTGTAGGTTTCCATTTGGGTACCAAAGCCAAGTGCTTGGACCATTTTCCACTGCTTTCCCAGGCATATTAATAGAAAGCTGGACTGAAAGTGGAGCAGACAACACCCAAACTGGCACAAGTATGTGTTGCTTTTGCCACAGACAGAGGCATCAACCTCTGTGTAATTCTTAATAAATGACATCTGTAGTCTTAGATAAATCGTGAGTTACTACTCTTAGGAACAAAATGTGGCACACGTTTCTGAACAAGAATGTATATTTGCATTTAGTATCTCTATTCACTATGCATGTTTATCAGTTCATGAAGGACAGTAACAGCAACAGAGAAAAGGAAATATGACAATTTTATTTTTCTAAATAGGTGAAAATAAATAAGAAATGAAATTTTCAGCCAGTCATAGTTATATACAAGAAAATACAGCAAGTAAGAATATAGTGTGATCAACATAGTAGGTTCAGCAACTATTTTAGATAGGGTTAGGATCTGTGAAGATTCCCAAGGAGGTGATTTGTGGGATGAGATAGTCTCAAGAGAGAAACAGCGCCATGCAAAATATGTGAAGTGACTCAAGTTGAGATCAGAGAACCAATTTATGCAATCACCGAGTTTAAGCATGGATTGATTAAAACCTACAAAAGAGATTAGTCCAGGGTCCAAACGTAGAGGAGGGTAAGAGAAAAATGGGAAATTAAGGAGACTATTACACTAGCTTAGGTGAGTAATCATGGTAATTAAAACTCCAGTAGTAACAGTGGATATTTTAAAAAGGTAGAAATATGTAGGAAATTACTTTGCAAGCAAAGCATTTGATTACAAACCAAACAGAACTGTGAGAGAAAAGAAGAAATTTTGGATGATACTTGGGTTTCTGTGTAACACACATGGGTGGGTTATTTTAACTTTAAGTGGGACAAAATCTATGTAATTAACAAGTACTTCTTATCAGAGAAGTAGGAGTAGCAGGAGTAGTCAGTTACATTTTAATCACATTTATGATTCCTATTGGACATCTAACAGATGTCAATAAGCCAATGAGATACGGATATCTGAAATAGTATCTATAGGCAGATAGAAAACTAATCATCATTAGAACAGAGATTATGTAAAAGCTATAAAACTAAATTACATCATCTATATAACTAGAGTAGTTGGAAGAGAATAAACAAATAAGCTCTAGGTAACCCCCATTTTAAGAGGCTTAAGAAAGGCAATCCAACAAAGAATCTGAGAAGCATTGTCAGATAGGAGGGCAACCAGCAGAGCATGATGTCATGACAGTCTAGGATGCTGAATGATCAGGAAAGAGAGGATGGCCACCTATCTTAAGAATTTCTGCAAGGTGGTACAAAATAAAGAAAGAGAAATGAGGCAGGCATTTGACACATGGGTTAATTATTAACAGGACATCCACATTCCGATCAAAGTGCCTGTGCTCATGTATGCTTGCAATACAGTTTCCTGATATTGCAAATCCTGGGAGGCAGCAGGTGATGATCCGAGTACAAGCTTGGGCTCCTGACTTCTACCTGAGATATCTGATTATGTCCTGGAAAAGCAGTGGAGAATGATTCAAGTCCTTGGACCCTTGCACCTATGTGGGATACTCACTTCTGATTGGCTCAGCCTGCCATTGTGGCCATTTTGGGGAGTGAACTAGCAGATGGAATACCTAAGTCTCTCATGTCTCTATAAAATCTGCTTTTCAAATAAAAAATGAATAAGTTCATTTTTTAAAAAAAGAACCTTGACCTAACTTCATAGTTTAATATGGAAAATATCATAAAATGAGTCATGAACCAAAGTTTAAAACAAAATCGTAACATTTAAGAAAAAAGAGTAAGAGAAAAACTTTATGCTCATGAGATAGGAAAAGGTTTCCTAGCTTTGACAATCTATAAAAGCATATTCAAGAAAAAAATAATTTCATGAACTCTACTTCAACTAAATTTTTAAAAATTCTTCTGTGAAAGACACTGTTAGGGGAATGAAAAGAAAAATTACAGATGGGGAGAAAATATTGCAACCCATATGTTCAACAAAGAACGAATATCTAGAATACAAAAAGAACTCTCAAAAGTCAACCATAAAAAAAGAACAAATGATTCCAGTAGAGCATGAGCAAATGACATGAAGAACCATTTCATCAAAAAGGATACACAGATGACAAGCAAACACATTAAAAGATGTTCAACATCATTAAATATCAGAGAAATGCAAATTAAAACCACAATGACATATGACCATACACTTGTCAGAATGTTGTAAATAAAAAAGTAACAACAGCAAATGCTGGGGAGAAAGTGGAAAAGTAGATTACTCATCATACTGAGTATATTGCCACTGTGAATTTAAAAGGCATAACCGTTATGAGAGCAGCATGGCACTTTCTTATAAAATTAAACATACAATTACCATAAAACCTAACAAAAACACTTTGGGGCATTTATTTATAACAAAAACTTGGGGTTCTTGCTGTGGCATTGTGTGTCAAACCACTACCTGTAGCACAGGCATCCCACATTGGTTCAAGAGCTGGCTGCCTCACTTCCAATCCAGCTCCCTTCTAACGATCCTGAAAAAATCTACAGAAAATGGCAGAAGACCTGGGACTCCTGCACCCAAGTGGGAGACCCAGAAGAGGCTCCTGGCTTCTTTCTGGCCCAGTCCCGCCCATAGTGGTCAACCGACAGAATATATCTCTCTGTGTATCCTTATAGCTGTCTCTGTAAACTCTACCTTTCAAAGAGATATTTCTTTCAAAAATGAACTTTTAGAAATCACAGGCACACAAAATCCTGCACAAATACTTCTTCCATAGTAGCCAAAATAATCTACATGTTCTTAAGTAGATAGATGTTTAACCATAGTACATTCATAAAATGGAGTATTAGTCACATGCCAAATAGAATGAGCTGTTGCTGGAAGCAACAACTTGGATGATTCTCAAAGGAATTATATACACCCAACAAAGCAAAAAAGTTGCCACAAAAAGGTTATATATATGGCTTCGTTTAAATAATTGTTTAAAATGATAAAATTACAGAAATGGAGAACATATTTGTAATTTCCAGGGGTTATGAACAGGGTGATGATTGCTGGATGTAGGAGAGTTTGGTTATAACATAATGCATAGATTTTTTCATGTGATAAAAATCACATGAAAGTTAATAAACACACACAAATATTCAACTAAAACTGAAAAAAATTGAATATGGCCATTTGATTTTTCTCAGTATAAATTTTGTGGTGTAATGTTTTATAGTTATGCAAATTATCATCGAGAGGATATTAGATGGACTCGGGAGATCTCTTTATTACTGTTTATAAATGCATGATATTAAGACTCCCCAATGGGTACAGTTTGGAAGCCTAGCAGCAAAAGTCCTCACCTTGTATGCGCCAGGATCCCATAATCCCGGCAGCTCCACTTCCCATCCAGTCCCCGGCAGCTCCACTTCCCATCCAGTCCCCTGCTTGTGACCTGGGAAAGCAGTAGAGCATGTCCCAAAGCCTTGGGACCCTGCATCCAAGTGGGAGACCCGGAAGAAGTTCCTGGATCCTGGCTTTGGATCGCTCAGCTCTGGCCCTTGGCGGCCATCTGGGGAGTGAATCATCATACAGAAGATCTTCCTCTCTGTCTCTCCTCCTCGGTATATCTGAATTTCCAATAAAAAAATAAATAAATCTTTTTTTTTAAAAAGTCTCCAAAATAAAATGTTTTAATAATTGGAGTTTCAAATAACTTAAAAATCAGATAGACAATACAAAGTCTATGTCCTACACCAAATGCTTTATTTGCACAAAAAGAAGCTATCCTTCAAGCTGATTTCAATCAAAATTCATATTTTGGAGGATCTTTCTCCCTTGTAAGCAGTTTCTCAACTAGATTCCCCATTAGTCAGTTGCTATCCAATCCTGATCACTTTATTTCTGTGTGTTTCTGTATTTCTCTGGTCCTTGGCATATATCAAGTGCACTATAACCCTTGATGAAAGGCACTTATTCTCTTAAAGATGCCCTTGGGATACAGCCGAATGAAGGAGAATGAGGATTCTGGGCTCAGAAGCAAGTGTTTTAAACAAAGTAGAAATAGCATAGTGGAACAAGGATGGGATGAGATTCAGATAATGGTAATAGAAAGGATTCTTTTTCATTATTCCTTTCCTTCTCCTGGCTTTGCATACTCTATTCCTCTCTTGCTTCTCTATTCTGTACCTGACAAATGCAGAAACCTACCTTTACATTTGGAAGACTGTTAGTGACACAGAAAACAGGCTAAGAAAGAAACCATGTATTGAGATCAACACAGATTGAGTGCAGGTCGATGGATAATGGCAGCTCTTGGGCTTTGGTGTGCTTCTGTCGTGTTTTGACAGGATCAGCCCACCAACTCTGGTGTTCAAATCTGTCCCATTCAGATGAGAGTGCTCTGGCTTCTTGATGTCAGCATCCAAATCTTTCATTCCAACTCTAAATGCACTAACAATAATCCAGTGTCCACCTGCTAGCTGCTAGAATCTTTTACTTCTTTGTTCTTTTACATTAGCACTGTCAATCTATGATTACTCAGGTCGCTAAATCCTGTAACTGAAAGACTGATTCCTGAGTTTACATTGCATAACTCTGATTTACAAATTTTTGCTTTTTATTTAGGAAACTTGGAACAGAAATCTTCCTCCTTTAGGTTTGGGTTTCCTCATTGGCAAAACATGCCCCATGGTGGTCCCTAGCTCTTGGTTGCAGTAAGGACTTAATGAACTCCACAGAGTTATGCCAAACACATAATAAAGATATACAAAAGAGCTCACTACAAACGTGCTTGCCACATGGAAAATGCTCAATACATTTGAACTAGGATGATTACCATCATTATTAGTCTTATTGTAAAGCCAGGGAGGAGCTATCCTCCACAATGTCTAGGTAGGGAACTTCGATTTTCATCTTCTTCATCACTCCAACTAAAAGTTGCAAAATGTTTATTTTTAAATGTTTTTATTATTTTAATTGAAAGGGCAGATTTACAGAGAGAGGGAAAAAAAGAAAGATCTTCCATCTGCTGGTTCCCTTCCCAAATGGCTGCAAAGGAAGGGTTGAACCAACTTAAAGCCAGGAACCAGGAACTTCTGGGTCTCCCACACATGTGCAGGATCCTAAGGCTTTGGGTGGTCCTTGATTGCTATCTCAGGTCACAGCAGGGAAGTAGATGGGAAGTAGAACAGCCAGGACACGAACTGGCACCCATATGGGAGCCTGGCACTTGCAAGGAGAGGATTAGCTAATTGAGCCATCACACTGGACACTCTCCAGCCCACAGGATGTGTATTTTTATGTGTTCATATATTATGCTAAGATTGACCAAACTCAGGGCCATAAAAGGAAATTTTAATATCACAATAACAAAACTCAAACATTGTGTTCTCTGACCCCAATGGAATAAAATTAGATCCAACAAGAGAAATACAACAGTAAACACTCTAGAAATTGGGTAACTAAAGAATATACTTACAAAAGAGTACTTCAAATGTTAATGGGGGTCTGGAACAATGGTATGTGCCGAGATCCCATATGGGCACCAGTTCGTGTCCCAGCTGTTCCACTTCCAATCTAGCTCCCTGCTTATAGCCTGGGAGCACAGTAGAGGATGGGCCAAAGCCTTGGGACCCTGCATATACTTGGAAAACACAGAAGAAGCTCCTGACTCCTGGCTTCAGATCGGCTCATCTCCAGCCTTTGTGGCCATTTGGAGTGTGTACCAGTGGACAGAAATGTCTTTGTTTCTCCTCTTTTTTTTTTTAAAGATTTATTTTTATTATTTTTATTGGAAAGGCGGATATACAGAGAGGAGAGACAGAGAGGAAGATCTTCCGTCCGATGATTCACTCCCCAAGTGAGCGCAACGGGCCGATACTATGCCGATCCGAAGCCAGGAGCCTCTTCCGGGTCTCCCACGCGGGTGCAGGGTCCCAAAGCTTTGGGCCGTCCTCGACTGCTTTCCCAGGCCACAGGCAGGGAGCTGGAAGGGAAGCGGGGCTGCCGGGATTAGAACCGGCGTCCATATGGGATCCCGGGCGTGCAAGGCGAGGACCTTTAACCACTTGCGCCACGGCGCCGGGCCCTGTTTCTCCTCTTTTTAAATATGTCTTCCCAAATAAAATAAATATTTAAACAATAAAAAAAAGTTCATGGGAAATGGAAGTAATAGTTGATTTTAGTACAAAAAATTGAAACCCATATAATTTTTAAAGACCCTTTCTCCAATTATTTTTTAAGATTTCTCATAATTAATTCATGAGTCAAACAAAATGTCTCCGGGAAAGTTTTTTAAATACATGAAAATAAATGAAAATGAAAATGAGAATGTAAAATATATCAACCTTTGTGGGATGCAGCTGTGCTGAATAAGACATTTATAGCAGTAAACACAGACGTTAAGAAACAGGAATATTTGAAAATAATTGTCTAAACATCCACTTCAAGATTTACTTAAACAGTGAAGTAAATTTAAAGTGAAAAGAAGGGAATACTAAAGAGGGAAAAAAAGAAAATTGAAAGCAAAAAAGGAGGAAATTGATGAAAGAGTTACTTATTTGAAAAAAAAAATCGATAAAACTTACTGCCCTCTAGAAATTCTGATGAGAAGAAAATGACAGACTGCCACAGGGGAATGAAACACATACTGCAATTGTAGACTCCACAGAGAACAAAACTAATAAATTTCCAAAAGAGAACTTTATGAAGTTTGAATCATCCTAATGCCAAAATCAGAGAAAATAGAAAAACTGGTGATTACAGACCAACATTGCTCACAAATACAGATACAATAAAATCTCAGATAACATCAGAATGTAAAATCAGCGATATCAACATTGATTAAAGGGGACGAGCGCTATGGCCTATCAGATTAATTCTCCACCTGTGGCACCAGCATCCCATATGAATGTTGGTTAAGTGTCTTCTTCTCCACTTCCAATCCAGCTCCCTGCTTATGCCCTGGAGAATCAGCAAAAGATGGTTCTAGGCCTTGGAAACCTGCACCCATGTAGAAAATTCTGAAGGAGGACCTGGCTCCAGGTTTCAGATTGACTCAACTGTGGTGATAGCAGCCATTGGGAAGTGAGTCAACAGATGGAAGATCTTTTTCTTTCTCTCCTCTGTGTGACTCTGCTTTTCAAATAGAATTAAATCTTTTTAAAAATGAAGAACTGATAGAGTTTCTTACGGAGATGCAGGATTGGCTTAGTATTTTAAATTCATTTAATATATCTTATCACATTGACTTGTTAAAAAACAAAGGTCACGAAACTATATCAGTCAGTACAGAGCCATATAAATGTGTCCAACTGCTTTTGACAAAGATATGAAAGGAATTAAACAGGACAGCTGATTTTATCAACAAATGGTGCTGTAGTATTTTGATATTTATAGATAAGAAAGTGGACCTTAACCTAAACCTCTACCTCATATAAAAGAAAAATTCAAAATGGATCACTAACTGAAATGTGAAACCTAAAACCATAAAATTGATGGTTACATATGACCAAAACAAAACAAACAAATAAGCCTTCAGGATTTGGAAGTAGGCAAAAACAATTTTGGACTTGTCATCAAAAACATAATCCATAAAAGGAGTAATCTATAAACGGATATTTTATCTTACGAAAATTAAAGACTTTAATGATAAATGCTAGGTTAAAAGCATGTAAAAGGGGCCAGCATTGCATTGTAAAGTGTAAAGTCAGCACCTGTGAGACCAGCAGTCCATCTGGGAGCCGGTTCAAGTCCCAGCTGCTTTCCATCAACTCTGCTGCTAATGGCCTGGGAAATGAATTGGAAAATGGAAAGACCTGGATTAAGGGCCTGAGACCTGCCATTGGCCTGACTTAGCCTTGACAATTCTAGCTATCTGGGGGAGTGAAACAGTCGACGGAAGACTTCTCTGTCTTTGTTTTTGTCTCTAAGTCTGACTTTCCAATAAGTAAGTCTTTTTAAAAAAAAAGTAGTAAAAAGGTGTAAAGACAAACTGCCAATGGGGAGAAATATCTGCAATCTATATATCTGAAAAGAACCAATACTTAGAATATGTAAAGCAATCCCAAAAACTGAAAAGTAAAAAAAAAAAAAAATCCAATTAAAACAAGAACAAAAGACATTAGGGAACATTTCGCTGAGGTGACTACACAGATGGCAATTACATAAAAGGATGTTTAACACAATTAGCTATTAGTGAATCGCAAATTGATATCAAAATGAAATATCATTAGACACCAATAAGACCAATCACACACACACACATACAGCTATACCTGTTGCTAAAGAGATGAAAAAAAAACTGTGCTTATGCATTTGTTGGTTGATGTAAAATAACAGCCATTCTGGAAAGCAGTGTGGCTGTTTCTTTAAAAACTAAATATGTAGGGCCTGGCATGGTTAGCCTAGTGGCTAAAAGTCCTCATCTTGAACACGCTGGGATCCCATATGGGCGCCAGTTCTAATCCCGGCAGCTCCACATCCGCTTTCCATCCAGCTTCCTGCTTACAGCCTGGGAAAGCAGTCGAGGACAGCCCAGAGCCTTGGGACCCTGCACCCATGTGGGAGACCCAGAAGAGGTTCCTGGCTCCTGGCTTCAGCTTTGGCCATTGCGGCCACTTGGCGAGTGATTCAATGGACAGAAGATCTTCCTCTCTGTCTCTCTTCCTCTCTGAATATCTGATTTTCCAATAAAAAATCAATAAATCTTTTTTTTTAAAAAGTAAATATGTAAATACTATATGACTCAACAGCCATTTTGAAGCTTCTCAACCCTGGTGCAAATATGAACAGCTGAGCACACTGGCTTTCTTGGGCAAGGGAGGCTCTGCGGGCTTCCAGGACCACTGCGTTCTGGAGGTTAGGTTTTTTGACCTGCAAGGATGACTGCAGCCAGGCTCTGTGTAGTCCCTGGGGAAGGGACTCTCGCAGCGGGCCTTCAAGATCTCCAGCTTGGAGTCTTCTCGACCCTGGTGGAGGTACAAACAGCTAAGCACACTAGCTTCTGTATGACTTTTTAAAAAAGATTTATTTATTTTTTATTTAAAAGGCAGATTTTACAGAGAGAAAAGGAATTAAAGAGAGGTCTTCCATCTATTATTCATTCTCCAAAAGGCCGCAATGTTCAGAGCTGAGCTGATCAGAAGCCAGCAGTCAGGAGCTTCTTTCCACATCTTCCATGTTGGTGCAAGATCCCAAGGCTTTGGACTATACTCCTCTGCTTTCCCAGGACAAACAGGGAGCCGAATCAGAAATGGAGCAGCCAGAAGTTGAACCAGCATTAAAGACAAAGGATTAGCCTGTTATGATACCACGCTGGCCCCAAGTCTATCACTTTTGTCTAAGGTAGACTCAGAGCTAAAGACTTGTATAATGGATGCCAACACACATACTCTCTTCCAAAGCAAAGTGTAAATCTAGAAAACACACATTGGGATATACCAATCAATGTAGTTGTGGAATACTTCAAAATGTTTGCGGAAAATGGAATCAACACATAAGCATATTTTATTTTGATACAAGAACTTGAAATCCATGCAACTTTCATAATATGCATTTTCACAAACTTTTTTGAAGATCCTTTGTGCTAAATGACTTCAGAAATTTAAATGCCAAAATAAACTTTATGTTTGATTCCACAAAGTTTTTGAAGCCCCTCCTATGTGGGAAAATTATTAGCCTTCATAAAGGAGAGTCTTGCATGAAAGTTTCAAATAAAACATAAATATCACATAGTAATCTCAAAACTCCTCATCTCCAGTGTTTGACAGCCACAGCATTTTGAGTTCGAGATTCTATTTCTTTCAGTACTTAAAACTACAAACATGATAACTTCAGATTCAACCCATCAAAAATCTATAATATCTTCACAATTAAGACTGAAAAAAGACGTACGAACTTTGGTGTTGCTGGGACATGGGGGAGAAATAAGTTGACTAGATAAATATGTCAAGATATCCATTGGATATAAACCAATCAGCCAATTTATGTGAAGAAAAATGCAGAGAAAGGAAATTTAATAAGTAGTCCAACTGGAATCATAGCAAATTATTTACTCCTCATTTTTCTAGGAAACACCTGGATTTCTGTGGAGGTATCTGTTTGTTTCAGTCAATTTTCTGCTTCTATAATACACAGGACAATTTATAAAGCAAAGAAATTCATTCCTCACTATTTGGAGGTTGACAAGTACAATATCAAGGAGCCAAAATCTGGGGAGCACCTGTAGGCTATATCATAATGTAATGGAAAGGCAAATAAGCATATATGGGACATACAGAGGAAATTAGACACATGAATGCTTTTAAAATTATTTTCATGTTTTATTTGAAAAGCAGAGAGATACAGAGAGATTTTCATCTGCTGGTTCACTCAGCACAGCAGCCAGAGCTGATGCAGGTTTCACATCACAGTCCAGAACTGAATCTGCATCTCCCACATGGGTAACAGGGAGCAAGCTACTTAAGCCATTACTAGGACCATTATTCATGGTCTGCATTAGCAGGAAGCCAGAATTGGAAGCAGAGCTAGTACTTGACCCCAGGCACCCAATATGAGATGCCAGTGTTCCAAGTAATGGCTTAATAGCTGGACCAAATGCCAACTCCCACAACTCATTCCGATTAGGAACCCATTCCTCTGAAAACGAATGTGGCCTCCAGATAACAGAATCAATCTAATCCAGAGTTCTCACCTCTTAATATTGAAAAAAAATGGAAAATGAATTTTATTGGGAGAGGCAGCAGCAATTACAAGGGGCACAAACAGCAGGTACAAGAGCAAGGAGGCTACACATCACTTGCAACTCACTGATTCATCACCATATATCACTTCATCCTGTGCTGCACACCCGCCCAGAACAGGCTCTGGGCATTATTTTTGCCAACCTTCTCTAGTTGGTGACATCAACATATTTTTAGCATATGAGGAAGGGATTCTCATATTTGGTTAGAAGGTGGGTTAATGATTCTCCAGCTCAGGAATCTAACCAGAAGATCCGTGTATGGATACTGTAGCCATAGCACTATTACTTCCAACAACTACCATGTCAGTGAATTACTGCATCAGGAATTTTTTGAGCCTCAAAAGATCCTCCTTTCACACATAGCTATTTTCATTTCCAATGCCCCTGGCAATGCTTCTGAACCACTCTCAGGCTCCATAGCCCCAGGAAGCAAGAAACAAACTGATATCATATCTCATTATGTTCCTGATGAGAGAAACAAATTGAGCAGGAAAGTGTTCATAATATTGGTGAGTTTCCCACACGAGAGAGAAATCAGAAGTCTCCTGTGGCATCCAATCAATGTGAATGCATCTCCGGTGAGACTTTATCAACTCCTTAACTCTTAGAGAAATATATAGAATCAGGTTTTATTAAGTTTATTTCCTGAGCAGCTTTTGCTGGGGATTTGACAACGTCCTTCAGGGTACATGGCCTCTGATAGGTCTTCCACTAAGTGAAAAGATACAAGTGGCCTTTTCATTAGACTAGAATGAAATTAAGTTTAAAATACGGTTTCAAACCTAGCTAATGTCCAAAACAACCACGTCACATCAACCATGGACAAATTTGAAAAAAAAAAAGTCTAATCACTAAATATTCACAAATAATGCAATATGTGCCAAACACCTTTCACAATGAAAAAACGGATGGTTTAGAAAATTGGGGGATGGGGTAACAAACAGAGGCCAGAAAACCTTGGTTATAGTTCTGACTGCAAAAGGACTCTGAAAAAGTCATTTCTTCTTTTTTGACCCTCATCATTTCCATTTGTAACCTGAATGAGGCTCCCTTATATCCTTGAAGGTCTTTGAGGTGGTTTAAACCAGAATCAACTGTGAGTGCCAGTTCAAGTCCCCACTCTTCACTTGCTACCAAGCTGCCTACCAAGGTGCTTGGGAAAGCAGGAGATAGCTCAAATTATTGAGTCTTTGCAACTCACACGGGAAATCCGAATGCAGTCCCAGACTCCTGGTTTCAAGTTGGCTGGGCCCAGGCCACTGGGGAAATGAACCATCTCTGACTATCTTCCTCTCTATAATTCTGGCTTTCAAATAACAAAGATAAATCTTCAAAAATTAAGAGGTCACAGGCCCGGTGCGATGGCGCAGTGGTTAAGGTCCTCACCTTGCATACCCGGAATCCCATATGGGCGCCGGTTCTAATCCCGGCGGCTCCACTTCCCATCCAGCTCTCTGCCTGTGGCCCGGGAAAGCAGTGGAGGATGGCCCAAAGCTTTGGGATCCTGCACCCTTGTGGGAGACCCGGAAGAGGCTCCTGGTTCCTGGCTTCGGACCGGCATAGCATCGGCCATTGTGCTCACTTGGGGAGTGAATCATCGGACGGAAGATCTTCCTCTCTGTCTCTCCTCCTCTGTATATCTGCCTTTCCAATAAAAATAAAATAAATCTTTTAAAAAAATTAAGAGGTCTCTTAAACTTAAGACACTTATTATCTCTTAAAGTTAAGATATTTATTAAAAATAAAAAAGTACATCTAATATGGAGGAAATAGGTGGGCATCTGATCCTAAGACTTTGTTAAAGGTGAGTTTTTTTTTCTATTTTAAGGGCACTGGATATTCTCTCAAAGCTTTGGGATCACTGGAATTGGATGGGCCATAAAAGTGCAATGCCAGGTAAGAGAACATTTCCTCTCCAAGGAGCAGTAAATATAGTCAAGTAAGATGATGACTCATCTTAAGACCTCCTCAAGAGAATTGTAGAGGACATCCCTAAAGTCAGCTTCAAAGTTTCTAGACTTTCTTTTGTCATCCTGTGCTATCCAAATACAGAAGGATTGGAAAAAGTTTCCTAGCAAGGCCATTATTTTGGCAAAGAGCCCAGTGTCTGCCTGGGATTGAAGGCAGTGTTTGGTGCCTACGAATAAGCCTGGTAAATTGGTATCCTTTCTGATATTGCTTAGGGGACAATATCATCTTCAAGACAAAAGGCCAGAAGCAGAATGAAGGCAAGGAGAAGACAAAAGAATAGGGAATGAGGATGGTCTATTACAGCGATTATGAGCTCAAGATTTGAAGTCATTCAGTCCTAGGCTCAAATCCAGCCCCACTATCTGTAGCAAAGCATTTAATTTTTTCAGTTAATTCATGTGCAAAATTAGGATAATAGTGCTAATTATATAAGGCTTAATATAAAAATTAAATAATATATATAAAAGGGTGAGTCATGTGACTGGCACCTAGCAGAAACTTTTTTTTTTTTTATTGTTGCTTACATTATATTATGTAGTACAGTTTTATAGGCGCTGGGGATCCCCCCCACCCCTCCCATACCCCTCCCCCCATGGTGGATTCCTCCACCTTGTTGCATAACCATAGTTCAAGTTCAGTTGAGATTCATTGCTTGCAAACACCTGCCTAGCATAAAGTTCAGTGTCTTATTGTCCAGATAAGTTCAGTGGCCTCTTGGGGAGACCTTCTATGGTCTGAAGATAGGTCTAACAGAGTAAAGATCCGGTCAGTTAAAAGCCCCAACAAGGCCTCAGTATCATTATACAACATTATGGAATTAATTGACATAGTATTGGGTAAACAATATGTTAAAAATAATGCAAGTTCCATTCTTCGAAACATCTGGGTTGAGACAGTATCAATGACAGGTTCAAAAAATAACAAACCACCAAACAAAAAATTACAGGTTAAATCAAGGCAAACATGTGGTATCTAATCTTTTGGGATTCGCTCATTTCCCTTAGCATTATAGTTTCCAGTTGTGCCCATTTAGCCACAAAGAACTGCATTTTGTTTTTTTTAATAGCTGAGTAGTATTCCATGGAGTAGATGAACCAAAGCTTTCTTATCCAATCTTCTGCTGATGGGCATTTCGGTTGCTTCCATGTTTTCGCAATTACTGATTGTGCTGCGATGAACATAGGGATGCATGTTGGTTTGTCGTAAAACAGGTGTTTTGGATATATTCCTAGGAGTGCTATTGCTGGGTCATATGGTATGCTGATTTTGAGTTGTTTGAGTGTTCTCCAGACTGATTTCCATAAAGGCTGTACCAATTTGCAGCTCCACCAGCAGTGGAGTAGGGTTCCTTTTTCCCCGCATCCTCGCCAGCAAGCGTCGTTGGTGTTCTTGTTTATGTGGGCCAATCTTACTGGTGTTAGGTGGTACCTCATCGATGTTTTAATTTGGATTTCCCTTATTGCTAGGGAGCTGGAACATTTTTTCATATGTTTGTTTGCCATTTGGACTTGTTCCTTTGTGAAATGTTTGCCCATTTCCCGTGCCCATTTCTTGAGTGGCTTGTTTGTTTTGGTTTTTTGGTTGTTTTGAAGTTCTTTGTATATCCTGGAAATTAGCCCCCTATCGCCTATATCGTGTGCAAAGATCTTCTCCCACTCTGTGGGTTGCTTTTTTACTTTGTTGATTGTTTCCCTTGCTGTACAGAAGCTTCTTAGTTTGATGAGGTCCCATTTGTTTATTCTGTTCTCAACTGCTATTGCTTTTGGTGTCCTTCTTAGAAAGTCGGTACCTACTCCTAGGTCTTGCAGGGTATTTCCTACATTTTCTTGCAAGAGTTTGAAGGTTTCTGGATGTAGGTTTAGGTCTTTTATCCATGTAGATTGGATCTTAGTGTATGGTGATAGATGTGGGTCTATCTTTTTGTTTCTACAGGCTATCAGCCAGTTGTCCCAACAACATTTACTAAAGAGTCCTTCCCACTTGCTTAAGCTGTCATTAGTCTTTTTGTCAAAGATTAATTGGCTGTATCTGTGTGGATTCCCTTTTGGTGCTTCTATTCTATTCCATTGATCTTCCTTTCTGTCTTTGTGCCAGTACCAGGCTGTTTTGATTACCACTGCTCTATAGTATGTCCAGAGGTCCGGGATTGTGATTCCCCCTGCTAATTTCTTATTTTTCAGGATGGTTCTAGCTATTCGTGGTTTTTTGTGTTTCCAGATGAACTGTTGAATCATTGTATCCAGTTCCGTGAAGAATGTTTTGGGCAATTTGATTGGAATTGCGTTGAAAATGTATATTGCTTGTGGTAGTATAGACATTTTAATGATATTGATTTTGCCTATCCAGGAGCACGGGATGTTATTCCATCTTTTGAGGTTTTGTTCAATTTCCTTTTTAAATAGTTTGTAGTTTTCTTCGAATAGGTCTCCTACACTTTTGGTTAGATTTATTCCCAAATACTTCATACTTCTCTCTGCTATTTTGAATGGTATCCTGTTGGTTAGATCTTCTTCCATCTTGGTGTTATTTGCGTACACTATGGCTGTTGATTTTCGTTCGTTAATTTTGTACCCCGCCACTCTGCCAAACTCTCGTATAAGTTCTAGCAGTTTCTGTATTGAGTCTCCTGGTTTTTCTATGTATAGGATTATGTCATCTGCATATAGTGAAAGCTTGACTTCTTCGTTTCCTATACGTATGCCTTTGATTTCTTTTTCTTGTCTTATGGCCTCTGCAAGTACCTCTAGGACTATGTTGAATAGCAGTGGTGATAGTGGGCACCCTTGTCTTGTTCCAGATCTCAGTGGGAAGGGTTCTAGCTTTTCTCCATTCAGTATGATACTGGCGTTGGGTTTTTCATAAATTGCTTTAATTATGTTGTGGATTTTCCCATCTATGCCTACTTTGGCTAGAGTTTTTAGCATGAAGAGGTGTTGGATTTTGTCGAAAGCTTTTTCTGCATCTATTGAAACTATTATGTGGTTCTTGTTTTGCAGTTTTTGGATATGGTTTATAACATTTATGGATTTCCGAATGTTGAACCATCCCTGCATTCCAGGGATGAATCCTACTTGATCCGGATGAATGATCTGTCTGATGATTTTTTGAATTCTATTGGCTAGGATTTTGTTGAGAATTTTAGCATCAATGTTCATCAGAGAAATAGGTCTGTAGTTTTCCTTCTCTGATGGTTCTCTATCCGGTTTTGGGATTAAGGTGATGTTGGCTTCATAGAATGAGTTTGGGAGGGTTGCTTCCTCCTCTATTGTTTTGAAGAGCTTGTAGAGGATTGGGGTTAGTTCTGTTCGGAATGTTTTGTAGAATTCTGTAGTGAAGCCGTCTGGGCCTGGGCTTTTTTTCGTTGGGAGATCCTTGATGACTGTTTCAATCTCTACCTCGGTTATGGGTTTATTTAATTCTGCAGTTGCCTCCGGACTGAGTTTTGGTAAATGGTGGGAGTCCAAGAACTTTTCTATTTCTTGGTGGTCCTCAAATTTGTGGGAGTACAGTTCTTTGTAGTAATTTCTAATTATTTTCTTAATGATTGCAGTGTCTGTTGTTATGTTGCCTTTTTCATCTTTAATGCTGTTGATTCTCACTTTCTCTTGTTTTTTTTTTGGTCAATCGGGCCAGTGGAGTGTCTATTTTGTTTATTTTCTCAAAAAACCAACTTTTTGATTTGTTGATTTTATGTATAGTTTTTTTGATTTCTATTTGGTTTATCTCCTCCCTTGTTTTGATGATTTCTTGTTTCCTATTGTGCGTGGGACTCTTCTGCTGCTGTTTTTCCAGATCCTGGAGGTGTGAGGTTAGTTCCTGTATTTGGCGTCTTTCTTGGGCCTTGACATGCGCTCCGATTGCGATGAATCTACCTCGTAGCACTGCTTTGGCGGTGTCCCACAAGTTTTGGAATGTTGTATCAGAGTTTTCATTGGTTTCCATGAATTTTTTGATCTCATCTTTAATTTCTTCTCTGACCCATTGTTCGTTTAATAGCATATTGTTCAATTTCCAAGAGTGCCTATACTTCCTGGGGAGTTTTGAGTTGTTGATTACCAGTTTCATCCCATGGTGGTCTGAGAGGGTACATGGTATGATACTAATGTTTTGGAAGTTGTTTAGATTCGCTTTATGTCCTATCATGTGGTCGATTCTGGAGAAGGTGCCATGCACCGCTGAGAAGAATGTATAGTCTGTGGCCTTAGGATAAAAAGTTCTATATATGTCTACTAAGTCCAGTTGTTCTATTGTTTGTGTGAGCTCTGTTGTTTCTTTGTTGAGTTTTTGTTTCGTAGACCGGTCCATTGTTGTTAGAGGTGTGTTGAGATCGCCTACAAGAATTGTGCGGGTGTCTATGTCTTCCCTTAAGTCTGTAAGTAATTGCTTTACGTAAGTAGGTGCATTAAGATTCGGTGCATAAACATTAATGATGGTGATTGCTTCTTGATGGATCATTCCTTTCACCAGTATAAAATGGCCTTCCCTGTCTCTTTTGATGTTAGTTAGAATGAAATCTATCTCGTCTGAAATTAGGATAGCTACCCCAGCTTTTTTTTCTCGTCTATTGGCGTGGAATATCTTTTTCCATCCCTTCACTTTCAGTTTCTTTGCATCCTTTCTGGTTAGATGCGTTTCTTGTAGGCAACAGATGGTTGGGTCTTGTTTGATGATCCATTCTATTAATCTCTGTCGTTTGATTGGTGAATTTAGACCATTTGTGTTGAGAGTTAAAATTGAGAGGTTGCAATTTTGCCCTGCCATGTGATTGTGTTGTGTGTGTGTTGTTGCCTATGTAATTGTCTTGTTTGTGCGGCCTTTAGTTTGGAGACCTTCTTATTTGCCAACTTTGTTTGTGATTTGCCTCCTTTTTGTCCGGGACTAGCGCATTTCTAAGGAGACTTTGCAGAGCTGGTTTTGTGTAGACATATTCTTCTAGTTTTTCTTTGCTATTGAAGTATCTGATTTCGTTCTCATATACAAATGAGATCTTTGCTGGGTAGATTATTTTTGGTTGACAGTTGTTTTGTTTCAGGACTTGGAAGATCTTTGTCCATTCTCTCCTTGCTTGTAGGGTCTCTTCGGAGAAGTCAGCAGTGATTCTGATGGGTTTTCCCCTGTATGTGATCTTTTCTCTACTTCGTACTTGTCTCAGGATTCCTTCTTTGTCTTCATTGGAGTAGAACTTGAGCACCGTGTGTCTGGGTGAAGATCTCTTTGGATCATGTCTGTTGGGAGTTCTCTGTCCATCCTGTATGCGGGGTGGATTCGTGTTCCAAGTGTTTTGGAAGTTTTCCTGTATAATTTCATCGAGCACTGCTTGCATCCCAGATTCTCTTTCTACTCCCTCGGGGAGGCCGATGATCCGAATATTCAATTTTCTAAGGTAATCCTTCATCTCTTGCATCATTTTATTAGTTTTGCTGAGGTTTGTCTCCAGCTGTTTGATTCGCTGGGCACTTTCATTTTGTGTGTCTTCTGTTTCAGAGATCCTTTCCTCTGCCGCATTTATTCTGTTGATGAGGCTTTCAATCTTATTATCTTGGGCGTCCAGTTTGGTTTTGATTTGTTGTATTTCGGTGATTATGCGGTTCTGGTAGTCTTCCAGCTTTGTGTCCACGTCTCTGAGAAATTTTAGCATTATTTTCATCAATTCCTTTGCTGGTAACACTTCCATGTCTTCATCTCGTATCGTCGATATTGATAATGGCTTTTGGCCCTTGTTTGGTGGGGTGCTGGCTCTTTCATCTGGAGCACAACTCTTTCTGGTGGTTTTTCCCATTGCGTTGGTGTATTCTGGTGAGGCAAATGGACCCGTGTGTTGAGGGGCTGTCAGGTGCTTTCCTGTAGAGATTGGAGCCTGCAGGCGTGGTGTTGCCGGGCGTGGTTATTTTCAAGGCACCGTTGGTGCGTTCTCAGGGCCCGGGGCTGTAGAGCACCACCTTGGGGGCCCAGTGGATTCCAGGCACACTCTGGGCACCTCTTCTACAGGTGTGACACCCCAGGGCATGGAGGGATGGAGGCGCTCTCTGGGTGTGCCCCCTTCACGGGAATCCGCAGGGCGTAGAAGGTTTTATGTGCTTTCTCCCTGCGTTCTCCGTGTCAGGGACTGCAGGGTTTTTCAGAGCCCACCTGGTGCGTCTCCCACACACGGGACTGTGGGTGAGGCACTTTCCAGGCGTGGCTCTTGTGCAGTGAATCCACCACTCGTGGTGTGTGGGTGTTCAGAGCCCCTGCTCCCGTGTGGCTCCCCCACACAGGCCCTTAGCGGAGGAGTGACCCAGGCGCCCTGTTATAATGACTTCACGGCAGGTTCGCACCGTGTCAGTTTGGTGCAGGAGTTTTCAGGGCTCTCCTGGTGGGTCGCCCACGCTCAGAACTGCAGGGTGGGAGGCGAGAAGTGAGCAGTTCACTCTATGGGAGTGGTACCTGCGTGTCAGGGACACACAGCGCTACACTTCCCAAATCTGAGCTCTCCTGACACCTGACACCTGCGCTGCCGAGGTGCTGCTGCTGCAGGCGGGGCGCCCAGCCCGCTCGGTGCGGCGCGCACTCACCAGTGCGCTCGGTGGTTTCGTGCACTCACCAGGCAGGATGTGGGGGACTCCAGACCCTCGCCAGCTGCCTCTGCGCACCGAGCCGCACTGGTCCCCTCAGCGCAGGAACTTCCGAGGCGCCTTCCCGCGGCCCCCCTCAGCCACCAACACAACACCACTGTGCGTAGTTCCACACAGACCCAACAGTTTCGGCCGCCTGCTCCGCCTTCTCAGAGGCTGGAATCTCAGCAGGGGGCGAGAAATGCGGAGGCTGCCACGTCAACCCCGAGCTCACCAAACGTCCGGCTGCTGCAGTCTGCCTCCACCGCTGCCGAAGGCCTCCCGCCAGCGACGATCCCCCTGATCTCCCTGCCTCCGAGCTGGCCGCGTCTCCCGTCAGGCCGTTTTCAAAAGTGACTCAGCCAAAAAACCAAAACAAACAAACCACTCAAGAAATGGGCACGGGAAATGGGCAAACATTTCACAAAGGAACAAGTCCAAATGGCAAACAAACATATGAAAAAATGTTCCAGCTCCCTAGCAATAAGGGAAATACAAATTAAAACATCGATGAGGTACCACCTAACACCAGTAAGATTGGCCCACATAAACAAGAACACCAACGACGCTTGCTGGCGAGGATGCGGGGAAAAGGGAACCCTACTCCACTGCTGGTGGAGCTGCAAATTGGTACAGCCTTTATGGAAATCAGTCTGGAGAACACTCAAACAACTCAAAATCTGCATACCATATGACCCAGCAATAGCACTCCTAGGAATATATCCAAAACACCTGTTTTACGACAAACCAACATGCATCCCTATGTGCATTGCAGCACAATCAGTAATTGCAAAAACATGGAAGCAACCGAAATGCCCATCAGCAGAAGATTGGATAAGAAAGCTTTGGTTCATCTACTCCATGGAATACTACTCAGCTATTAAAAAAAACAAAATGCAGTTCTTTGTGGCTAAATGGGCACAACTGGAAACTATAATGCTAAGGGAAATGAGTGAATCCCAAAAGATTAGATACCACATGTTTGCCTTGATTTAACCTGTAATTTTTTGTTTGATTGTTGGTTATTTTTTGAACCTGTCATTGATACTGTCTCAACCCAGATGTTTCGAAGAATGGAACTTGCATTATTTTTAACATATTGTCTACCCATTACTATGTCAATTAATTCCATAATGTTGTATATTGATACTGAGGCCTTGTTGGGGCTTTTAACTGACCGGATCTTTACTCTGTTAGACCTATCTTCAGACCATAGAAGGTCTCCCCAAGAGGCCACTGAACTTATCTGGACAATAAGACGCTGAACTTTATGCTAGGCATGTGTTTGCAAGCAATGAATCTCAACTGAACTTGAACTATGGTTATGCAACAAGGTGGAGGAATCCACCATGGGGGGAGGGGTATGGGAGGGGTGGGGGGGATCCCCAGCGCCTATAAAACTGTACTACATAATACAATGTAAGCAACAATAAAAAAAAAAAAAAAAATGTAAAAAAAAAAAAAAAAAAAAAAAAAGTGACTCAGCAGGTCTAGAGTGGGATGTCGGTTTCTCTGCCTTTGCCCTGCTCCGTTCTCGTTGTTCTTCCGAGTTGTGTGGATCTTTTTGGCTCCACACTGTCCCAGGGAGCTTCACGGACCTCTCCCTGCGGTTCCCTGCTGTTCCTCTTTGCTGCTTCTGTAGCGTTCTATCCCTCTCTCACTAGACACTCCCTCACAGCCTTCCTCCTACGTCGGCCATCTTCGCTCTCCAGCAGAAACTTAATAAGTGACAACTGCTTAATATCATCATGATCAACAACAATTTATTTCCATTTTGGCAATAAGGACAATCCTAAATCATTATCAAGCAACTTATCAAAGATCACTGGCATCAAATACTGCCAAATCATCAATCACTCCTTCATTCCCATGATTTCAAATCCCAACTTCTTTGCTTGGCATTGAATGTCCTCTCCATTTGGCTTCATCCAGCCTCTCCCATGCCATTAATCTTTCTTTCGGCCACCCCCCTGCACTATCGAGTCTGCTCAATCTCCCTTCCTGTCTCCAATTGCATATACTCAACTGATAAATCAAAAGACATGACAGTCCACCTGATACTTCATAAAGGTCAGCTCCTGTGTCATCAAGCAGAATGCATAAGGATAAGGCTAACTCTAGGAGGAACAAATGGAAGATATTCAATACAGGTAGATCATTCTGTTGGAGAATAAACCTGAAGGTGAACAAGTTCCTTCCTGGTCAGACTTGTTTGGTGTCATTAATGTTCATTCAGTCACAATGTCTCATTCTCCATCCTTCCATTAAGCCAGAGACCAGATCTTTCCTATTTATTTTGTTTGTTTGTTTTATTCATTTTTTAAAATTATGTTATTTTGACAATCTTTACATAGTTGATTAGGGCACAAAGGGTCAAGGGCTACAAGCAAGTGGGTAAGACCATTGTTTCCACATTATTACTTTTTTCTGTATCTGAGGTAAAGGGGGAGATAAAAGGAGAAGCCCCACCCAGCCTCCCACCCATCCCACATCCCATCCCTGATGTGGGGCATGCTCCAAGGGTCTCGTTCAAGTGGTTCTGATAATGATCTTTCCTACTCCTTTGTATTCCTCTGTGACACAAATAATCACAAATAGATTGATTTTGCAGACATTACAATTTTTCTACTTTGCTTCTTTTTCTCTCTACCTATTCAACAAATATTTCATGAGTTCCTCCCATGTGTCAGTCATGGTGAAAGGTAGTAGAGATACATTACATAAAAATATTCATATTCTCTTCTCTCATGGACTTGTAGCACAACAGAAAAAAACAAAGATTTGCACTATGTCTAGTGATTTTTATAATATGCTGGACACTGTGTCATGATTCTGTCTTATGTTAAATTAGGTGTAATGTGAGACTGTGTGTCTCAGAATTAATTGGCCTATTTGGCCCCATGTCAGAGCTTCCCATAAGATAAATTTCCATGAGACACGAAAGTGAAGGTCCAGCCATGTTTAACACTTGAAGGTCATTATGAAACAAGACGCTTCTTTGATCATGGTTGCAAACCTGCTGGCTCATCTAATTGTCAAGGAACAGGAACTGGAACCCATAGCCTCTGCAGCTACTGCAACATGTCTTCCTTCATCTTGCAAGTTCCAGGCCATGTGCATATAGAACTCTGTGGTGCAAGGTGCAATCTTCTCCAGCAAGTCACCCATACCACCAATATGGAGATAGTAAAACACAAACACAGGCTCCAGATGTCCTTAATAGTTTCAGTTTATCTCCTTCCTTTCCAGTTCGTTCTCCCACCACTTCCCCTGCCAACCAAAGCTCAACACCAAATGCTATAATCAGCTTATGCATTTTAATTAGCTCCTATCGCTAATAGTTGTTTTGCTTCTTTGGTGGAACCTTACCTGAGATTGAGGTAGGTATCATTATCATCCCATTTCAAAGTTGTAGACACTAACCCACAGAATGATGAAGCAACATACCCCAAGTCATACAGTTAATAAACAAAAGGAGTCAAGCTTTGAACTTAAGCAGCACAAAACTGCGTGAATGTGTGTGAGACAGAGTGTGTGTGGGGGGGTGTGTGTGTGTAAGAGACAGAGATTTGTCACCGTTATCTGCCTCACGGACTTCAGCTTTGAATTATGCACACAGAAGTAAGTACAAAAGCAGTTAACACCATTCTGTGATAGCACATCATACAACAAGCTGAAGCAGATACTCTTTCTCTGACTACTTATTAACTCTATTTAGAAATATACATATATGTGTACACACACACACATAATAGCTGATGAAGGAAGAAAAGTTTAACGGACCTAAACTGGAGCAAAGTTGAAGAAAAAGCAGGAATCCTTCTTTTTCCCTGATACCACTGCTGGAACACAGTGGCTATCTAACCCACAACAGAGAAATGAGTGTACTGAGAACACAACAAATCACAATTTGCCTGCAGTGGTAAACACTGATGAGGGTATGATCTAAAGTGCACCAGGTCAGGAATCAGGAAATATGGCTTCCAATCCTAGCTGTAGCAGTGATTCATTTGGAGGTAGGACTCCGTGCAAGTGATCCCCCAACCTTGAGCCCCATTTCTCCTTGATGACATGACACGATTGGATTCTGTGAGTTCTAAGAGTCCTCCTGCTTCTAGGATTGTGTACCCAGTGGCCTATAAAATTAGAGTGTGTCCAGGTTTTCGGTTCAGTCAAGAAAGCACTTAGATAATATGTGTACACCTCCTGGGTGATTACCTAGACTCTTAATAGGAAATGAGATAGCTAACATTTAGGTAGTTTTGTTAGAACACCACAAGAAAAAGCAGTGGGGCTTGGGACAATTTACTCAGTCATAAGCTAGTCTTGCGACAACTATAGGCTATAAGCCATTTCTCTTACCAAGATCTCAAATGAATTCTTGTGTTTCAATGAAAACATGACCACATTCATTCTGGAAAGATGATCGTTTCATCCAGAAAGCCTCAAGGGGAACTTATATCAGATAGCAGAATGTGAAAGCAAAGCATGAGTCAAAGAAACCACATGACCTTCTTCCCAGAGAATGACTTGGCCAGAAAGGGAAATGTGAACTAGAATTTGATTTTGTCTCTTCTTTTGGGGGAAATTGGGAATGAGGGCATTAAAAATTACATTCTGAAGAGTATAGATTCAAATCGTTATGTCTCCCTGAATGTGTAGGAATTGACTGAAATAAAATACTTTTCTTGTTCAATGTATGTTGCTTTGCAGTGTCAACTTAACATATTTTTCTAATTAAGTTTTAAACTGATAGAGTTTCAAAGCAAGAAAACAGTTTAAGCATCATGGTTAAGTTATTACTTAAGCAGATACCTCTTAAATGAAGAACAATTACAAATTCAGTTATATCCAGAAGATTTTAGATCAAATAACTGAAAAACTGGGCAAAATGTCTCGATTTATCTTGAAAGATAATGAAGCAACTTAAAGAAACTGTATTTATGGTCATGAAGCCAAGACCCTGAAAGGATACAGATGGGGTGAGATCACATAGTCCCATTCAACAATGAGAAAAGCAAAAATGGCACATGCTTCATTCTTAGAACTAGCCTTTATCTTTTTTTATCCCTTGCCCATTAGGGCTGTTTTTGCTGTTCCTTTGAATGTTTTGGTGTCTAGATCATGCCCACCTCGACCTATCATCCTCACTTTCTATTCTGTTACCTTGACATATTTCAGAGCACCACAACTTACGAATAGATTATGCAGCATCTGTTTATATTCTGTACAAGTCACACAAAGATGGAAAACTTGGTTTTTATTCACTCAGTGTCTACAATGGTACCTCACATGACTAAGGCCTCAAAAACCGTGTTGAATAAATGAATAGATGAGTGACACCTGCCTACACTTTTTTGCCTCATCTTACTATTTGGATCTCAACTTCCATCTAAGGTCTATAGCATCAACATGGTCCTCCTCTCCTGTTCCTCTGACCTCAATCCTTTGCTTGCTTTACCTGCAATAGGTTTACAGATTTACAGGTTTTTATCTGTAAGCTGAAGTTACATATAATCTAGGTTGGAAAACAGTAAGTCAAAGCATTCTTACACAAAAGGGCTCACCCATAAAACTACTTGGTTACTTATTTTTCCTTAAGGCTATTTTCTTTTTTATTGTGTCTGTGTTTGCTTTTGCTTCTTTATATGTGGGAACATTCAATGGTTTTGACCTAATGGTTTGAGGCAGAAATATTCCTTTCTAGTGCAGGTCCTTGTCCTGTTATTCAGCCTCTATTTAGCCTTACCTGATTTACTCCCCGATCTACCCCAGGTAATAGGTCTTAGATCTAGGGGGTAAGACCCATTGGTTGCAGTATTTAAGGGACAATAAACTAGAGGCTTTTTCATCCTCTTTTTTTAAAAGATTTTTATTTATTTGAAATGCAGAACAACACGATGGAGGGACAAAAAGATGAATATTCCTTCCACCCACAAGTTTATTTCCTAAAAATGATCACAACTATGACATAGTTGGGGACAGGGAGGGATATCAGGATTGGGTCAAGCTGAAGTCAGGAACCCAGACTTCAATCTTGGTATCCCATGTGAGAGAAAGGGAGCCAAGTATTTTGGTCATTTTCTGCTAATTTCTTGGACGCATTAACAGGAAGCTGGTTCAGAAGTAGAGCAACCAAAACCCAAGCCAGCACACCAAAAAGGGTTGCTGGTGTGACAGGTTGTGGCTTAATACACTGTGACACAGCATCAACTGCCCTCTCCCTTCTCATGTTGTTTCAAGTCACCCTGTCTGGCTGCCTCTTCCACCGTCACACTTGGAAAATCATGGTTGGAGGAATGTAGAAAACATTGAATACTGGGAGTCTGTTCTTTATGGAGGATTCAATTCAACCAGCAATGTCTTTCTTTGTCATCTACCATTATTTTATCAACCAAATCAAGAATCCAAGAGGAATCTTCTATTTTTGTAGTATCAAATCAAAGATGCTTCATACTCTCTTTGTTCCGTGTGTACGACACATGAGCTTTCTAATAGGGGTACAGTCAGAGAAGAGCAATATGGGGAGATTTTTGTTCTGGAAGTGTTCCCAGCAGATGTTCTGGAATTCCATTCACTGAGATTGGGGTGAGGGCAGTGGCACTTGATATGTTTCAATATAGATGGGTACCTCATGATAACTGGCAATGATGAGAGTTACCTTTGAGTTCTATTTTTAAATGTGAACTTTCTGAAACATTCTCATAAAGATAGATGAAAGAAAACAGAGTAGAAAGCTATACACAAAAGAGTCAGTTTTTTAAAAAATTTTTTGGACTTTCTGTGTATTCTCATTTGTTTAAAAATTGGATATACATCAAACTCTCTGCTTGTGACCTGGGAAAGCCTTGGGACCCTGCACTAATATGCAGGATCTGAAGGGGGCTTCTGGCTCCTTGCTTCAGATTGGCTCAGCTCTGGCCATTGTGGGTGGCCATTCAGGGAGTAAACCAGCAGATGGAAGATTTTACTGTCTATGTCTCACCCTTTTTCTATAAATCTGCTTTCTAAGAAAAATAAATAAATCTTCTAAAATGTTAAAAATTGGTATTTTTCTATAATAAAAATAATAGCAACAAAATATTTTCCAATTTGAGAAATACCACTACAACAAATAAAGTATAAAATGACCTTTGATACTTCAAAGCCTCATTTAAACTCAGTTTCCCACATAGCCCATTTTCTGTTGCTATAACTGATTATCATAGACTACACAATTTTCAGGAAGAGATGCTTATTTTGTTTATGAGTCTGAAATGTGCAAAATTCATGGCTCTGATGCAGGCTTCTGGTGAGGACCCTGCTGATGTATCATAACATGATAGAAGATATCACACAATAGGAAAGAGAGAGGATGCCAGCTCATTTCTCTTTTCTTATAAAACCACCAATCTCACATGGGGATAAGCATCCCAACAATCTTACCTAATCCCAATTAACTATCAAAATTATCAACACCCAACAACATATGAATTTGGATATTGAATTCGCAACACATGCAATTTAAAGACACATTCAAACCCTCAGAGTCACCTATAAAATGGGTGAGAATATGAATGAATTCCAGACTGTTATAATATCAAAAGAAAAAATAACAGGCATGTAGCAGGAACTCAAAAGATATCTCTTTAAAAAAAAAAAGCCCTCAGAGTTTCAATGATTTACATAGGAAGCCATCTCTGCATAAATATAAACACAATAATGGAAGAATCCTTTAAATTCAGGGTCAAATTGTTTAGCTTACAATTTCCAGGGTTCAGGAAAAGGCAGCAAATGAAATAAACAGATCGTAGACCCTTTGCCCAAAACAAATTCTGTTAACACAATCTGTTGTGCAGTTGTTTCTTCCTATCTCAATTTCATTAGTGTGTTTTTCTTTTCTTCAGAAATAATTAAGAAACCTACAAGTGTGTGTACATATGTCAATGGAAGAGCCACCGTGCTAGGCATATATCTAACAGGTAGAAACATTCCCATATTATCACTAGCCATAATGCTTTGAAATTCCTGAATGGACAAAGACTGACTCCCACCAGCCTGACATTTTACACTTGCAAACTTATGGTACAACTTTTACTCTACGGAAGTTTTTATTTCATCTCATTATTTTCTGCCAAGTACACAAATATAAAAACTTTCAGCATGTTTACGGCTATAGAAAAGAAATCAAATAGGAAAGCAGAGTAGGGAATACTTGTCAAGACAAAAGCAGAAGATAGACAAGTTACAATGAACTTAGCAAAAAAATGAGAAAAGACAAAAGGGCTGAAAAGGGTAAGAAAAGCACTACCAACATTTTAGTATATAGCTAAACCAAAGACACATTCAAAATTATTTATATTATTTATACTGCATATCAGTAGTTGGTATTTTAAAATTTCTAATTTTTTATTTAATTTATTTGAGAGGGAGAAAGAAGGGAGAGGATATAGGAGGAAAGAGAATTGAGGGAGAAGATAGAGAAAGAGGGAGTGAGAGATGGAGGAAAGTGGGAAGAGGTGGAGATGTGGAAGAAGGAAGCAGGGGAGTCAGAGAAAGAACATGCAAGAAAGCTTGAGCTGGGACTGACAGAGATAGCAGCAGGTTATTTGATCCAATTCTGCATGGGTGGTCAAGACCCCAAAGCATGCCATTACTTGCTGTCTCCCAGGGTGTATATTAGCAGAAAGCTGGATCAGAGTCAGAGCTGAAGCTCTATCCAAGGCACTCAGGGATGAAATGAAACGGTCTCAATGGCTTCTTAGCTGATAGTTGTAACGCCTGACCAATACCCTATTTTTTTTTAAGATTTAATTATTTTGGAAGTCAGAGTTACACACACACACACACACACACACACACACACACAGAGAGAGAGAGAGAGAGAGAGAGAGAGAGAGAGACAGAGAAAGAAAGAAAGATCCCCCATCCACTGGTTTACTACCCAGATGGCTGCAATGGCCAGCAGTGGACCATGCTAAGAGCTCCTTCAGGAGCCAAGAGCTTCCTCCAGGAATCCCCCATGGTACTGGGCCCCAAGCACTTGAGCCTTCTCCCACTTCTTTGCTTAGGCCATAAGAAGGGAGCTGGATTGGAAGTAGAGCAGTCAGGACACGAACCTGCACCCATGTGGGATGCCAGCAAGGCAGGGGTAGCTTTACTTGTTATGATACAACACTAGCATCTGAACCCCCAGTCTCAGTATTTTACACAGATCAACTTCTTTAAACTCCAGTAGCCTTACAAGTTAGGGACTTTCATTTTCAGTTTTATAGATAAAGCAACCAAGGCATAAAATCATTCAGGTAATCCAGCTAGTAAGTGGTAGAATCAGAAAAACTGATTCCCAATAATCAGATTCTGATTCTTTAGGAAACGAAGTATTTTTGAACACAGGCTTCAGTAAGCCAGAGGAAAAGATAAACTTGTCAGTACTCCAGGCAGTTTTTTAAAAACATTCATCTTTACCCCTACTTACTTTTCTCTAGTGTACAGTATCCTCACCCACATTCACTGGTACTTTAATCATTTACTTTATTTCTGCTTTTTCATTCACCTGAGCACACGTGCCTCCACACAAAATGAGTGCAGTTCCTGCACGTCTGCTACTGTCCTTCCTTTTGCCTATTCAAGTCATTAAAGAATGTGGTGTTCATAGGAAATAGAAAAGGGATGGAAAGAATTCAAGAATAGCCCAAAGAATGCGGTGCATCCTTGCTTTATTTTGAATATTATTTGGCCCCTGGAGTTATGCAGACATATAAAGCCCCAGGTCATAAGTTAATGGCCATAAAAAGATGGTAATTTAATCCACTTATGGTGTTTAGGAGGTGAATCTAGTGAGAAGTCCTTGGGTCATGGTGCAGGGGCATGTTCTCAGAATGTAGTTCTCATCCAAGGGCTGATTATAAATGCCTGTGTTTGGCTCGGCTGCTTTCTGTTTCCTGGCTCTCCATGGGATTCTCTCTGCACACACTCCACCATGATCACCCACAACCCTCATCAGAGGCCAAACTAATGGGAACTGTCAGATCTTGGACTGTGAACCTCTGAAGACACAAGGCACAGTAAACTCTGTTCTTCATAAATAGTTTGTCACTGGTATTTTTGTTGTGGTAATGAAGAGCTGACTAGTGCAATCTAATTTTCACATTTGGACCGAGCAGATCCAGAGACTACATTGGCACTTGGAGTGTTTTTGTTGGACTAAGCCTCTGAAAGACACTGCTGAATAATAAGAATCATTAGGCCAGCACTAATCAGTGCCTTTGTTGAGAACACCATATAAATTATTCATTACTGCTTTTACAAAAGCGTTGATCATTTGAACTGAATGGGTTTCAACAAGTAAATTATTCCTCAGGTTTCAAATCTCCCTCATCTTCTTCCTTAAAAGTCCTATATTTTTATGTATTAATTGAAGTTAATGTGTACATGCTCCATTTCTAATGAATACATTCTCCATTAACACTATGTGAATGAAAGACAAAATGCTACAATACTGGTACTCTATCCTAGGAGATCTGACAATTCACCTGCAGAGCCTCACCATCCTGCGGCTGAAAGAGCATGGAAAGGCAGAGAAAAGAAGCAGTAATGGTGACAGCTCAGTCACATTATTCTCTGCAAGACCTTTCTTTGTTGTTACCTGACTGTGTAGACATGATAAGAATAAAAAGCCTGAGGTGCAGGTCCTTGGCCTAGCAGTCAAGCTGCTGGTTAAGATGCCAGCATGCCATATTGCAATGCTTGAATTCAACAACTAGCTTTCCCTCCTGAATCCAGCTTCCTGCTAATGCAGAGCATGAGAGGCAGCACACAATAGCTCAAGTAACTGGGTCCCTGCCATCTATAGTGACAGTGAGATCTGTCCATAGGGAATAAAATCTCATCCTGATCTCATCCCGACAAGAGGTAGATGACTAAGCTGATTGGATCCTATCAGTCTAATTCCCTAAGGATTTGTTGAGGGCCCACTACATGCCGGGGGTAAGAAGAAATGAGTGGTTTTGCAGGAGTGACTTACAAAATAAAAAGAAATACGGGAAGAAAGTCTTTATCTTCAATGGATGGATCATTTAATTGAGAAGACAAAATACACTGACCAGAAACAGAGAAAAGTTCACCCCAATCTATAAACAAATGTCAAAAAGAAAGAGGCAGGCTACTGCCTTTTCTGGAGACTAACACCTATGTGTTTCTTTTGACATTTTAATGTTTCTGAAAATAAAGGCTGTCTTACAGTTGCTGTTTACATTTTATGTGGCACTTCAGTGTTCCGTTTTATTTTCCACATAGTGGTTTTTTAAAAAATCAATGGTGCGGCTTATATGAAAATATGCTCTATGGGCTCTGATTTTTCTGAAATGGGAATAATTTCTGTGATCTCAGTATGGAGCAAAGCCACTGCACATGAGGCAGGATCTGACCTGGGACCTGAAAAATGAGGGTAACAAGATAGATAGATAGATAGATAGATAGATAGATAGATAGATAGATAGATAGATAGATAGATAGATAAAGAGGAGGCAGCATTTTGGGTGTGGGTAACGGGAAGGGAAATAGAAAACAACATGAATAATGCCAGCAACAGTAATGAATGTGGCCAGAATATAGGCAGGGGAGCCTTGTGGGGAACTAAAGGTGCTTGCAAAACTAGTAGGAAATTAGGCAGGAGAAGCAGGTCAACTTATTCTTTCTGGAAAGTCTACAATATGAGGTATCCCATATGCAAACAGCTATGATCAGGAAACAATCTGACAGATGGAGACATAATGATGTAAGTCACAAGGATGGGCCTTGGAGAGTCCTATTATGCTATGAAAGAACAAACAGGGCTTCAGAAAATATGCAAGAGTCAGAGTCAGGCTAGAGGCAGAAGATACATATGTACTTGAATCTATATAGTTATAGTTGGAGAGGTGAAAAGGATAGATAGAGACACCAGCCCCTTTGCAGCAGCATCAATAGCCAGCAACATAGCCATAGATTGCAGGCTGTAGAAAGGCGATGGCTGGAAAGTGGGATGGGCATCTATTAGAAGTTGAATCATTGCTTGGGATGCCCACATTTCATATTGGAGAGCCTGGCTCAAGTCATGGCTTCCTCTGCTTTTATTAAAGATTCCTGCTAATGCAAAGCCTTATAAGCAGCAGATGATGATGTCTCAGGTACTTGAGCTCCTGCATCCACATTAGAGACATGGATGGGGTTCTAAGGTTCCTGGTTTCAGCCTAGCCCAGTCCTGGACTTTTGCAGAGGGTGCTCGCAGATGCAAGATCTCTTTCTGGATCTCTAATTCCCTACATTTCAAATAAGAATGAAAATTTAAAAATTAAAATATTATAAAGGCTAGAAAGTTATGAGGGGAAGCAAGCAAAAAAAAAATTGAGATATGCTCATTCCATCCCTTGATGGTCCTAGCAGCTCATTAGGACAAAGATTTAACTTACCTAGAACTTTGCTCCCCTAAAAAGTTAATCTTTCTCCAAGCAAAAATACAATAGCCACTGGGAATTTCAGCAAGTTGGCTGTGAAAGATAATGCCATGAAGGCAAAATTACTGTTTCCATTACCTTTACTAGGGGCCATACCAAGGAATCACTCAAAGTAGAGTTGAGAGGCTGGGGTGCCTTCTGGAGTCTACACTGCACTTCTCTTCTCAATAGCTGGCCACAGAAATTTCAGAAAACTCCACCAACATGAGACTATGAGCTTATGAGAATCATGCAGAATTTGGAATTAGACTACCTGGAGTTCATTCCATCTCTACCACTTATAAATTAGATCACAATAGACAAATCCCTTCCCCACTTCAGGCCTAAGTTTCCTTAACTGTGCCATTTTACTGAACAGATACCTGGGAGCATTAAAACGATGTATATTATCTCTTTATACTTCCCCAAACTTCCCCTCCCACAATCAGCTGTACCATTTCTGAAGGCATATGCAATTTTTTTAGATTTATTTATTTTTATTGGAAAGACCAATCAGATTTACAGAGGGAAGGAAAGGCAGAGAGAAACATCTTCCATGCATTGGTTTACTCCCTAAATAACCACAATGGACAGAGCTGAGTCAACCCAAAGCCAGGAGCCAGGAGCCAGGAGCTTCTTCTGGGTCTTACACGCAGGTGAAGGGTCCCAAGGCTTTGGGCCATCCTCGACTGCTTTCTCAGGCTATAAGCAGGGAGCTGAATGAGAAGTGGGGCAGCCGAGACAACCCAGCAACCATTTGGGATCCTGGCACTTGCAAGGTGAGAATTTTGCCATTGCATCAGGCCCAGGCTCGTGGAATTCTTACTAGCCTTTGGAAATTAAAGTCTAAGAATGAGACAAGATTGCATATATGCTATACCCATTTCACCTCCATGTTTTCAAAGGAACACTACTTAGTAAAATCCTATCCTCTGCTAGGAACTTGGCATACTTCATCTGGTTCAAACTTACACTTCTATGAAGGGGGAAACTATTATTTGTATTTTATATCAAGCAACCTGAGGTTCAGAAAGGTTATGTCTTTGCCAAGATTACAAAGAAAGTACTTGAATGAATCTGATGCCAAAGTTCTTACATTCTCCATTCCAAATGTAATTATTTGAAGCAGTTTCTGGCTATTTAACGAAAAGCTTTATCCTCAATTAAAAATGTAACCCTCAAGGAGTCCATGGTGAAAGTATTTTGTGAAGCAAGAAAGGCACTGATCACTATGCCTTTGGTAAGGGCTATCTTTTCCTACATCATGAAGAGACAAAATTGAACTTGGAGTCCATTCCCTGAGATGACTTGAACATCAGTTGGCAGAACTCTAGGCTACACATTAACATACCAGAATGTCACATCAATCTACAACACAGGACTGCTATCATCACTTCCATCTTAAAAGCCAAGAATAATAATCAATCTTTGTTAAAGAAAAAAATGAAAGGCAGAGTTACAGATAGAGAGATTGATCTTCCATCCTTTGGTTCATGTGCCAAATGGCCTCAATGGTGAGGACAGAGTCCTGAGCTTCTCATGGGTCTCCCACATGGGTAGAGGGCCCCAGGCACTTGGACCCATCTTCTACAGTTTTTTAAGGCACATTAGCAGGGAGCTGGATTGGAAGTGGAGCAACCAGGACTCAAAATGGTGCTCCTATGGGATGATGACATTGCAAGTGGCAGTTTAACCTGTCACAGAACCAGACCCAGGCTAGTCTTAGAGTTAAGTCATTCTCTCAAGGTCACAAAGTTAGGGACTTTGCAGAGCTAACATGTAAATACTGGTTTTGTGGCTGGATTCTACACATATTGATTCTCTCTGTAACTCCATGCTGTGCTTGCTACAGCCTTCTCCACGTGTTATGGATGCTCAACAAATAATCAATGACATCTACTGCTTGGCTCTCAACCAAGAGCAGAACACAGTGAAAATGTGCTTTGTGCATCTCCAAGCACCACAATATAAAGAATAGATAAATGAAGAGAAGTGCAGAGTGTGTGCCAGGTGCTTAGTATTCATCATTTAGCATCAGCAGCAGGCATCAACGTTGAGGCAATTCTATTTTCAGACATCGCTTAAATAAATTCATCTCCTTTCCCTGATTTGACAGTGATAGTAATAAATTCCCCTGACTTTTCAAGACAAGACTCTATTCCCTTAAGATCTTCCAGAACAGAACATAATAAGAAAACAGAGGGAAACAAATCCACAGTAGGAATTTCTGAGTAAACTGCACTGAGGGGAGGCTAGTCTGCTGGCTATGACAGAAGGCATGAAGGGAATCCCTGAATTTCTATGATTGGAGTTAAGGACCATTAACCATAACAGAGAGCTCCTAGTGGTTTGGTGTTGAAGTTCTATTTTGTTCTGAAGCTTATCCTTCACTTAATGATTGTACATGAAAAACTGTTTTAGTTTAATTGGGGTAAGGTCAGGTCTGCTAGGAAATACAGAGTAGCAGAAAGTGTTGGGGGTAGGAGGGTCTAAACTAAATGATATCACAAATGATGACAGGGAAATAATTTTTCCTTTCATTAATGGGAATACACACAAGGCTAAGATCTTCTCAACTGGAAAAAGATATCTGACAGTTTTTATTAGTTTTATAACCAATCATGTAAACACTGTCCCTACCACATACATACCAATAAACTGTTCTACCAATAAGAGTGAAGGGAAAAAATGAAAAGTTTCCTTAGTTGTCAGGAGCAAAAAATCTGATTCCTTGGAGGGACATTTGGTTGCCTCAGAAAAATGCTCTGCAGGCTAGATTAATTCAAAATAAAACAAATACTTCCTATTTGCTTCCTTATTGTTTTTCATTGTTATTCTGTTTAAACCAGGTTGATCTGGTTACTCTTGACCTACATACCAATGCTCTCCTGTGATAGTTGTGGATCACATTTCTTTCAAAATCTCTCTCTCTCTCTATATATATATATATATATGATATATATAACATATATATTTCTTATATAAGAAATTTAAATATAGTTAGTTGAAAGCAATGTGAATTGTTTCTAAAAATGTTTCCTGCAACTATAAAATTATGAATGTTGCTGGTGGATTAGGTATTACTATGTCAAGCCATTTACATGGGAGAAAAAAAGTAATTGTCAGTAAATAGAATGGAATTTTCTTCAAAGTAAAAAAAGAGGGGGCAGGTATTTGGCTAGCAATTGGAGTACCCACATCCCATATTAGAGCACCTGGATTCAGTGCTCCTGATCTCAGTGTCATGTCAATATAGATCCAGCACATGTGAGAACCAGGCGGGCAGGGAGCAAAACTGGCAGGGGGAATGTGGAGCATTTCCTTGCTGGACAACCACTCCCACTGGAGAGCATGAGTTGCATAGGAGCAGACCAGACCAGGCAGGGCTACAACACCTGTTGGCCTCATGTGAACTAGATCAGGGAAAAGTCAGGTTGGGCTTACTGTTCTGACTGGTGCAAGCAAAAATTAGAGTGGGTGAGAGTTGGTTGGGCTTTGCCACAGCATCAGCTGGCAGAGGCTGGCACTGGGGGCTAAATCTGTCAAGTTAAAATCCAGAACCACCTGGAGAGTTCATAATCCTGGAGTGGGAGTGGCCTAGAAGGGAAATAGTGGGCTTCTCCCTCTTGGATCTCCCACTGGAGATCACGAAAACCAGGACAGTGGCAGGGGTGGCTAGACAGAAAGGCATCTGCCAGTATGTGTGTGGGCTGGATAGTAGGGTTCGTTGGGTTGAACTAGGCTTCAATGCCCATTGACATGTGTGAGAGCTGAATGGGATATGGAACAGACTGGACTGGTCTGCTGTACATACTGGCAAGCATGGGAACCAGGGCAGGAGGTGGGCCTGGTGGGGGTTATTGTGGGTAGCTCCAACTAGGCTGCAGCTCCCACTGATTCGTGTGAGGGCCAAGTGTGTACTGGGCAGAATCAGGCTGGACTGCAACAACCATTTGTTCCAGTACAAGATAGGGCTGGAAACAGAACCTACCCAGCAATTGCAACCACCAGCTGATTGGGGCGACGGACTATGCTGTACCCTGTACTTGCAAGTACACACAAGAATCTGGTCTGGGATCAACTCAGACAAAGTTTCTTTTGGGATCTCCCCAATCGAACCGCCAGACTCAGAACCTTAACCATGAAGAGAACTGCAGGTTCCATGGTCTGCCATGGAGTGCAAGTGCCAGAGCCGAGCCTCCTCAGAGGCTCCATCAGAGCAGTGGACAGCACAATCAGGTGCACAAGGAGGGTATGGCAGTCTATCGAAACCTGCAGAGTATACCTGGCACCACAACAGAGGACAGAACAAATCAATCAACTACCCCAGCCATATGCTGGCAGTGAAAAACTGGGCAAACGGAAACTCTAAGGTGGACTATGTCAATCAGTGGATTCAGCAGCGACCTCATCGTTCTTAGAGCAGCGAGACTGGCAGTAATTCATAACTGGTGAACTATCAAAACCACTTAAGCAAGACCCTCAGAGCATGCCTCACATCAGGGAGACTGGGTGGGGCTTCTCCCTTAATATCCCCCTTTACCCCAGATACAGGGGAAAAATGTGGAAATAATAGTCTTACCCACTTTCCTGTAGCCCTTGAACCTTTGTGCCCTAATTAAGTATGTAAAGATTGTCAAAAATAAAGAAAAAATGGAAAAAAGAAAAATATATATAGATCCTGGGAGGCAGTGGGGGTAGCTCAAGTAGTTGGCTCCCTGCACATACTTAGGAGACAGGTTGCCAGTTTAGGGTCACCCAACCTGTGATCTTTGGACATATGGGATATAAATCAGCAGACAGGAGCTCTCTTTGTCCAACAACAACAAGAAAAAAAATGAAAGAACAGCAACCCACAAGAGTAGTCCTGGCAATCACTAGGTCTGATGCTTTGTGGTTTTCGAGAGATAACTGTGCTGAACACAGTTCCTGGCACTTACTAGGTGCTCAACAAATTGGAAGTGCTGTTAACATATACTTGAGCTGTCATCCCTCCATTTCCAATCCTATGACAGAGACAACTCTTTATGTTCTATTCTCCAGGGCTCTTTTCTCTCTGTTAATCTCAGTATCCTTTAAGGGAAAGGAGAACTACCAGTGAATATTTGGTCTAGTGGCTAGGATGCCACCATTGCATGTTGTAGTGCTGGCTCTGCTCCTGCTCCAGCATCCTAATATTGACTCTAGAGGGCAGTGGTGACAGTAACTGAGTAATTGAGTTGTTTGCATACGCTGAAGACCCAGCTCCCATCTTCAGCCTCAGCCAAATGATGGCATGCATTTGGGGAGTGAATCAGAGGACAGAATCTCTTTCTCTCATATAAAGGTAAATTTTAAAAGCAAGAGTAAAACTCATTCAATGTAAAAGGCGAAGGGCTCAATGTATTTGTTTGCATGGAATAATTTGCATTTTGAAGCGGAGATGGAAAATGAAGGGGAGCTATTTTCTCAAAGAAATGAATCTCTCAATAGTGACATGTTAAGAATTGATGGCTTAGGGCCCGGCGCAGTGGCACAAGTGGTGGGATCCCTTGCACGCCCGGGATCCCATATGGGCGCCGGTTCTATCCCAGCAGCCCTGCTTCCCTTCCAGCTCCCTGCCTGTGGCCCGGGAAAGCAGTCGAGGACGGCCCAAAGCTTTGGGACCCTGCACCAGCGTGGGAGACCTAGAAGAGGCTCCTGGCTTCAGATTGGCATAGCATCGGCCGTTGTGCTCACTTGGGGAGTGGATCATCAGACGGAAGATCTTCCTCTCTGTCTCTCCTCTCTGTATATCCGCCTTTCCAATAAAAAAGATAATAAAAATAAATCTTTAAAAAAAAAGAATTGATGGCTTAAACAAGAGATTTGTTACTTGGGGATATGGACAAAGTGTTTTCCTCTTAAGCAACAATGGGGATCATGCAACTGCAAAGATAGATTGCACCAAGCCTTTAAGCTTGTATTCAAATTTCTGAAAATAAATATTCAAATTATATTTTCATGATTCTGTAATAATGTTTTTGATTAACAAATGATATTTTTACACATGTATAGGGTACAATGTGATATTTTTATGTCTTCTACAATGTGGCAACATTCAGTTGAGGTAATGTCACCTCTGTTATTTTTGTGATGAGACATTTTAAATTACTCTTAATTATTTTGGGACATTTAATAATATTACAATCAGCTGTACTTGCTCTGTTATGAGGAGCATATATATATATATTTTTTTTTTTTAGTAAAACTACTTTATTGGCAACTTACAAACTTGAAAGCAAAGCAGATCAGTAAAAGCTTTAAGAGACGTACTGTCATTAATTATTACAAAATTCACATTAAAACTATAGGCCCAGCACGGTGGCCTAGCAGCCTTGAACGCCCCAGGATCCCATATGGGCACTGCTTCTAATCCCTGTGACCCACTTCCCATCCAGCTCCCTGCTTGTGGCCTGGGAAGGCACTCAAGAATGGTCCAAGGCCTTGAGACCCTGAACCCACGTGGGAGACCCAGAGGAGCTTGTGGCTCCTGGCTTTGGATTGGCTCAGCTCTGGCCATTGTGGTCACTTGAGCAGTGAATCATTAGGTGGAAGATCTTCCTCTCTGTCTCTGCTCCTCTCTATATATCTGACTTTGCAATAAAAATAAATAAATCTAAAAAAACTATAAATATTCTAATTAAAATTTATTTCAGTGACTAAAATTAATTAGTAGGAATATCAATCATTGACAAGTATATTGAAAACTGAACAACTATATATTACAATTAACATTTTTTAAAACATTTTGATTTCTTTTAGAGTTAAGCATATTTTAAAAATGTATTTTCTTAATTTTATTTTTTATTTTAGGATACAATTCCATGGGCTTTGGGATTTCCCTTACTCTCTCCCCAAATTCCCTCCCACTGTCACTGATTTCCCCTATATAATTTCATTAGCATAATCCTTCATAAGTAGTTGTAAATCCATTGTTCTGCTATTTAAGTGTATCCTGACATTGTAGGCATGGACAATGACAGAGTCCAGCATTCTATCGTTAAGATATGTTTAACAGTTTCATTGAGAATCCATCTTTGATTTGGAAGTAGAATTGCCTACTGCATTGCATCTTCACAACTGGATATGATAGTCTCTATTATACAGTTACTATATATTCTCTTAAATAAAAAGCCATAAAATAAAATCAACAACAGGAAGAAAGTTTAAAAATTTACAACGTTGTAAAATAACAAAGCACAATTTTTTCTTCACTCTTATTTATCATTTCCTTCCTTTTTTATGTGTATGTATATATACTGCAAAGTCAGATATACAGAGAGGAGGAGAGACAGAGAGGAAGATCTTCCGTCTGATGATTCACTCCCCAAGTGACCACAATGGCCAGAGCTGAGTCAATCTGAAGCCAGGGAGCCTGATGCCTCTTCCAGTTCTCCCACATGGGCGCTGGCACCCAAGGTTTTGGGCCATCCTAACTGCCTTCCCAGGCCACAAGCAGGGAGCTGGATAGGAAGCAGTGCTTCCAGCATCAAAACTTGGATCCTGGGGCATATATGGTGAGAATTTTAGCCGCTAGGCCACCATGCCAGGCCCCATTTCTTTCCTATTTTCACACAGTTAATATCCTGGACCTTTATATCTTCACCTGAAACATTCACAGAGTTGTGTAATCTAATCTTACTACAGTTCCTAAAACTCTTGTTCCACTGTCTCTCCCCACTCTTTGAACACATACAGAATGAGATGCATACTCTTCTATTGCTGTAACATTCCAAATAGCCATGTTGTATCTCTTGCCATCTTCCAATTCAGCAACCAACTCATAAAACCCAAATGTCCACCTTCCTCAAGTTCTGTCTGCATGCCCCACTGTCACCCCACCTAAGTGGGGTGCCTATAGTGCCTGCCCCCATAAGCTCTTTAGAGTGAGTTTCCCACCCCTTCCTGTGGCACATCGTACATACTTCCACTCTAGCATATAATATGCTGTATCAAAACCACTGTGCACATGTGTGCTTTACAAGAACACAGACTGGTTTATCACACTCATTTCTGTATTGCTAGTGCCAAACATACTGCCTCTGACTGATACATCTGAGGTTAAACAAACTTGGTGGAATAAATGAATGAAATGCTTCTGTAACTTTCTCAAGGTACACTTGCAAGTTATGGGCAGTCAGGACTATAATTTGTATTTCTGCTGTCAGAGGGTTGTGAGGTTTCTGAAGGCACAGATCTCTGGGCACTTAGCATACATAATGCAGACTTCCTGAGCTTGGCACAAAAGCTCAATTGGCTAATCCTTACCTTGCAAGTGCTGGGATCCCATAAGGGTGCCAGTTAATGCCCTGGTTGCCCTACTTCTCATCCTGCTCCCTGCTTATGGCCTGGAAAATCAGTAGAGGATGGCCCAAAGCCTTGAGGCTCTTTACCTGTTTGGGAGACCCAGAAGAAGCTCCTGGCTATTAGCTTCAGATCAGCTCAGCTGATCTGTTTTAGAAGTGAACCAGTGAATGGAAGATGTTTCTTTCTGTCTCTCCTTCTGTATGCAAATCAGCCTTTCCAATAAAAATAAATAAATGTGAAAAAACAGTGACTTCATTATTCTACTTCAGCTGTTTACTAATTTATAAAGTTTATGCATTATAAATATTTTTGGCTTCCTTGAATTGTTAAAATCTTTATTCCTTAGCATTATTCAAAACTAATCTTTTGAACAGTATTAAATGCAGAATGCCAATTGAGCTCTTAGTTACTATTATCCTTGATGCTTTTTAACAACCATTGCTTGTTTTGATCTTCATGCAGTTGGTTTATTCTTCCTATACATTTTACAGCAAATCTTTTGTCAATAAAGGTTTGTGAATGATGAACAATTAAAATATTTGTGTACAACTAAAAAAATTTAAAACAAGTACAATAAATTAATGCACATTTCAACAAAAATGATCATAAATGACGATTAATGCCAATTTCAGTAGAAATGATCCATAAATTTCAATTTACATCACATATATGCCTTTGTCTCAGGTTAAGACATAGGCAAGATATGTGTAGTTTCTGCTCTAACCCCTGTCCCTGTAATGCCCTCAAAACATCCTTACATTGTGCTGAGAGAATAAAAGCACATGCAGCCCTAAAAGACAGAACAGTACAGAAAAGACTGCAACAAAGCATCAAAATCTGTGGTCAAGCTTCAAGAGACATGAAAAGTAACTGTAGAATCTGTCTTGCTTTAGGTTCCAGTCCTGACCTAACATGCAGCTAAAATAAAAACAAAAGCTGTACTGGACTGCAGCACCCATTGGTTCCAGTGGAAGTCGGGCCTGAAAGCAGAACCAACCCAACGATTGTAACCACCAGCTGATGGGGAGATGGACTGTGCCGGGCCCTGTACTTGCTAGTAAATACAAGAATCTGGTCTGGGAACACCTCGAAGTTCTTTGGGGACCTCCCCAATTGAAATGCTGGACTCAGAACCCTAACCAAAAAAAGAGGGAAGACAGAACAGGTCAATCAACCATCTCAGCTATATGTTGGCAGCGAAATACTGGACAAATGATGGACTATGTCAATCAGTGGATTCTTCAACGACCTCATCATGCTTGGAATGGCGAGATTGGCAGCAATTCATAACTGGTGAACTATCAAAACCACTTAAGCAAGTATCTCAGAGCATGCCCCACATCCGGGACCTGAGGTGGGTGGGAAATTGGGTGGGCCTTCTCCCTTAATATCCCCTTTAAACATGAAGGAAACAATATGGAAATAATAGTCTTACCCACTTTCCTATAAGCCCTTGAACCTTTTTACCCTAATTAACTATGTAAAGATTGTCAAAATATAATTAAAAAAAAAGAAAAAAACAAAGCCTGTGATTAAGATTGCCTAGGACAATTGCAATGAAGCCATTTTATTAGTCTCATTTAAAAACATTAGAAGATGTTACAATTAATGTGACAGAGACAAAGACACTAATAAAAATGAGCAGAGAACACAAAAATCAATTCATACAAAAAGGAGTGGCAAATAAACATTTAGCAAATTAAATTAAAAACCACAAAGATAATCAAACTGCAAATTGATGTAAAAGTTGAATCACTTACTTTGAAATAAGTTGGCAAAAAGTTTAAATATAGATTAATACTCGATTTGACAAGAACTCACAGCCATAGCCTTCTCTTATATGTGGAAGTTAGTGTGTATATTTATGTAAACCTTTTAAAAGTGAATCTAGCTATAGATTTCAAAGACTTTCAAAATATTCATATTCTTTAACCTAGTATGTTTGCTTCCAGAAATGGGCACTTGGGAAATCACAGAAAATGGCACAGAGATTTATTCACAGAGAGATTAATCATATAATTACTTATAATGGCAAAAAAAATCATAAATCCAGTAAAGCATGATTAAATTATATTTTGGTATGTTCATGACAGCATACTATGCAGCCATTATAAATGTTATGGAGAGGTGGGCTTCTGTCATAGCAGCTTAGATGCTGCTTTGGAATCCTGCATTGTATGTCATAGAGCACCAGTGACACTCCCAATTCTATCACTTGGTTGCAGGCGATGGCTGATAGCTGATAGCTGATGGCTGAAATGGTTGGGGACCCAGATTGAGTTTCATCTCAGCTCAACCTGGCCCATTGCTGGGTGCTGAGAAAATTAGGCAGCAGATGGGATCTCTCTCTCTTTCCTTTTCTCTCTCTTCCCTCCCCCCACTCCATCCCTTTAAAATAATACATTTTTAAAGCAAAAAATTAAATGTCATAGAGGAATATACAATGAAATGGAATATATAAATAATTAATAAAAAGCCTACTCTGAGTACATTTTGTTAAAATGTATGCATGTGTTTGCATATGTGCACTGATCGTGTTAGTAGTCATCTCTGAGGATTGCAAATGTTTCTTAATAGCTCCTTTTTTTCTAGCCTATTATCCTATCTTTTACATAATAAACATTAGCGTTTTATTTTAGAAGACAATTTAAAATTATATTAGATGCCTATTACATATTTATACAAAGCAGTTTGTTTTTGAAAAAGGTATTAGGTCTTTAGAAGAGTTTCTGGTTCAAGCAGAGATGATACCACTTGCTGTTTTTATCAAAGGCAGGCCATATCCTTGCAGCAGTGTAGGCTGGAGACAAGTCTTACTCAAATTGCCTTTCAAGACAGCCACCCAGAAAACACTGGGTCAGGGCAGGTGGGGCTAGGCCACAGGGATAAAGATAAAAGGGGTCACAAGAGTAGCTGGGCCTCCAGGAGCTGGGTGAAAAGGGGCCAACTGACACAGAGTGGACAGTCCAAACGCAAGAACTCAGCAGGGGAGTCAGCAAAGTCAATGTTTAAAGAGATACAGTGGACTGAAGTGTATGGGTAGAAGGAAGTGGTGCCTGCATTTATAGGAAGCACGAGGGTTGTGACATCAACTTAAACAAGAAAAAACAGTGGAAGAAATGAGACAATTGGAAAGAAGAGAGACAGCCACTCCTGAAACAACACAAAAGGGTATGAGTTTTAAGGATTTCTCTACTAGGTTCTGGCAACATCCAACAATACAATACCTACCCATTCCCCAACCCCACCATCTGCCTGACCCCTGTTCCTTCCCTCCTTCCGCACAGGCAGAAAATGATTGCAAATGTGTACTGCTTGTCTGAACGATGCAGAGCTCAAAAGTCAACTTTTTAAAAGCCACATAAGGGTGGGAGCATATTCATAACTACTGCCTAGGCAAATGGATGACATCATTCTGCCACTACCCACCTACCTTCAACCAAATGGAGGAAGGAGAAGAGAAAATAAAAGAAAAACAGGTGGACACCCAGGGTAGGGTGCAGGAGATTACAGCTTTCCTCAAAGTTAATAAACTTTAGAGTGCTGCTGTGCTGCAATATGAGGGATTTTTCAAAAAGTTCATGGACAACATGCAAAATGGACACAATATGCATTTAAAAATATTTTTTGTAGCAAAATAAACTTGTCTTTTCATTCTATTTTCCAAGCTTTGTAGTTTCCATGTTTATTTTTTCTTCAACTTTTGTGCTGTGGAAAACATCCCAATCATATGGAACATTGAGAGCTAGAATTGTAATTCAGGATCACTTAGTCCAAGTCCCTTTGATTTGTACGGGAGAAAATTCTGGCCCAGCAAGATAACAAATATTCTTGTAAAAGCTACTTTTAAATATTATCAACAAGAACTTGAGGTTGATACATTAAGGTAAATATTTGGGATAGCTTTTATATTATTAGGCAATTAATATAGAAAAAAATCAAGAAAACAAGATTATAGATAGATGTCTACCTACTTGTTGGATCTAATTTTAATACCCTGTCAGCTTTGCTGTAGTCCTTTTTAATAAATCAAACTTCACATATATATAGCTGAAATTGCCTTTGTATGATTTACCAATCTTACTGCCTTTTGCACCTGGCTCCATAAGAGGGGACAGTGTGGGGCAAGTGCCTGGAACACTGGTTAAGACACTGCTTTGGATTCCCATATCCCATTTCAGAGTGTCTGGGTTCAAGTCCCAGTTCTGCTGCCAACTCCAAATTCCTGCTAATACACACAATGGCAGGCAGTGCCCTGCCACCCATCTGGGAGACTTAGATCGAGTCTAGGCTGCAGGCTTCGTTAGCACTAGCACTGGCTGCTGTGGACATCTGAGGAGTGAATTAGTGGAAAATCCTTATTTATTCTTATAATCTCTCTCTCTCTCTTTCTCTCTCTCCCTCTTTACCTCCCTCATCTCCACTCTCTGTCTCTGTCTTTTCCCTCCCCCAATTCCTGTTTGTCTCCCAGCCTTTCAAATAAATCACACAAATGATAAATGAATATTTTCTTAAAAGTAAGTAAGTGTCTGGATCTAGATACTAATAAACATCCTGTTGTGTCTGACAAGAAAAACCACCTTTCTCCAAGATGGTTAAATTTACCAAAAAATGTAGATTTAACCAAACACCCCACATGCATATTAACAACAGTGTTGGCCCCCAGGCGCTTCTTCCTCTTCCTTCACTTCCCTGTAGCATTCCATCATTATATATGCATGGCTGTCAACAAGATTTTGTGATTACAGAAGCCATGGGATCAGGGGTTGGAACAAAATCGGTGTAAAAGAGTTTGTCTCTTCATTGCTTTGAATGGATTAAAACAGCATGAGCACCTGCCAAGCTGAGGGGCACAAAAGGTGAGACTGTAGAAATGAATTAAACTCATTTTGCTTCCAGGAGAACATATTGAACACCATCAAATCTGTTTCTTCCTTTTCTTAGTGGCTAATGAAAGAAAATCGTGACAAGACACTCAGTATTGACATGCAATCATCAGACATCTAGCAAACTTCAGTGCTTCAGAAGTAGCACAAACAGCTTCATCACTGATATTTCTCTGCCTAAGTGTGAAGTGATAAGGGTAAACTTTGGTAAATGAGCCAAAACAACCATCAGCTCAGACCTGGTTGTGGGGTGGCATTGGGGAGAGCAGTGCAAAGGCAAAGAAAGCAAGGCATCTCCAGATAATTGCTGCATGTCACTCTCCAACTCTGTAAGTGCCTTACAATAGCCTTTGGCTCAGCCCTGAGCTTTTTCCATTGAATATTTGCTGAAAATTTAAAAATCCTGCACACAGAAAGGGAAACTTGCAGATAAAGACAACATTCCAAATGAGACACCATGCACAGATAGCATTGACAGCCAGCCTGGGGCTGTGTTGTATGTTGGACCTTGCTAAAGAGGGGCCTCCTTCCTTTGGGAAAAATTGCAAACTCCAAAGAAGGAAATTTAGATTGCTGCTTTCCTTTTTACTTTACTTCAGACCATGGCTAGATTTTCCATGGTGAATGGGAAAGTAGAAGGTCCTCAGAGAGCTGATTTCCCTCTATAAGTCCCTTGTGTAAGCCAAATGAAGAGTGCTTTTCAGACTCCAGACAAAACTAGGTAAGTGGGAAAACATCCTCAATTAGTGTCATCAGCGTAATGATTCCTGTTTCCTCTCAGTCCTTTAGGCCCTGGCCCTGCAATTTCCTATTCTTTTCTTTTTCTTTTCTTTTCTTTTTTAAGGTAAAAACCCTAACTGCTCCCTTTCAACAAAGATATTTAGCTTGAATACCCTGTTCCTAGAGCATCCTTGAGTGTGTTGCTAGGAGTCTACAAATCTATGAAACAATTACACAGTAGTTTACATTTATCAGTTAATGAGTGCTTTCCTAAACAGTTTCATAGCTATGATCAGAGTTTATTTCAATGGAATCCTTTATTCTGGAAAGGTTAAAAATTACAGCCTTGAATCCTGCCACTCCTAAATATCTCTACATTCTCCCTCTAGAATTTCAGCAATGTTTTCAATTTTTTTTTCATGATGCAGTTCCATAGGCTCAGTGGTTTCCCTTCAACCCTTCCCAGCCCACCTCCACCCTGCACTGTCTTCCCGTATTATTACAATAGTATAATTCTTTAGCAGCAGTCACAAGTACATCATTATGTTATTTAAGTATGCCATGGCATTGTAGGCATAAGCAATGTTAGAAAGTCCAGCATCATATTGTCAAGATGTATTTAAGGGAAAAGGAGAAAGTTTTTTTAAGCATTCTTGGAAAGGGCCTTATATGTAGGCAAGTGAGGGGATAGGAAGGAAGTGATTCATTTCAGCCAAGAGCAAGTGTTTGGTACAACTAAGGGGAGATCCACCACCTAGGTCTCTACCAAGTTATTTCAGTCTCTTCCAAATCCCCATCTTTTCCATTCCCTCTCCTCTTTCCACAAAGGAAATCCCCAACTTTAATCAGAAAAACACTACCTGATTAACAATATGTTGTAAGAACCACATCTTTGGTCCCAAGATGCCTTTACTTACAAACCAATATTTTGGTCCACATTTAAAAATTATGCCATCTCATCTCATCATCTTTACATTCTTTCTAATGTACCAACTTGAACTTTCTAAGAAAAGTCACCCACCTTCTCTCTGCCAATTACTAACACATGGGCCTTCACTAGAACCAGCATCACTCACAACCTTTGTACTTCTTGTCCCTTCCATCTAGATATAACTGTACTAGAAACCTCATAGCTCTCTTGCATCCTTCAGTTTTCTAGAAAGATTACCCTACTCAGAAACATTTTTCCTGATCGTCTTATATAAAATAATGACTCCTCCCCAACTTTTGTTTTCTGTTATTTTGCTTTTCTTTTTAGCACGTCTCACCAAATGACGTGTATTTTTTCTGCTGTCACTGGAATGTGATTTTTTGCATTGTTCACTGTCACATAACCAGCACCTAGACTTAACACAGAATGAGTAGTCACTAAATACTTGTAAGGTGAATGACAAACAGAGAATATTGAGCCAGGGGTACAGTATCAAAGGCCCCAAACTAAGTTTCATACTGGACATGTTATAAAAAAAGTTTAGCTATGTACTTTACCTCTTATTCGAAAGACATATGAGACCTTGAAATATCAATTCTATTGCCAAGCAACCACATCTAAATTAAATTTTCCATAATTCTTTCTCAAAGCCCCTGCCCTTTGCTTTCATAATTTTCTTTCAAAATGTGCAATTATCATGTTTTTTGTCTGTGTAAAAGATTTTAACATCTGATTTCTCCCATTAGAATATGAGCTCATGAGAGTAGGGACTTGGGCTACTTTGTTCATTGATGGTATTGCCAGTTAGCAGTGTGCTAATAATGACATGGCAAGCTATCAATAAATGAGTTGAATGAATATGTAAGAAGACTTCTAAAGAAAAGCACCCTTCCTTTTTCTTACCTATATTGTATTAATTTCAATTAAAATGATTACATTTAATGAAAATGTATAGTTTCTTCAAAGTCATCATTTGAGGATTTAGAGTAAAGGCAGGAAATACATAGGAAAGTAAGTCCCCAACAGACATAAATATTTTATTTTCCCTTTTGGGTTTATGGGACACTATGCTAAGTCTTGCTGCTGCACTGTTTGAGAAAACTAGCCAATAAAAGGAATTGGAAGAAGAAAGATTTCTTGTATTTATTTTGGTGCAGGAAAAGCTATAGATAGTATTTATAATTCCAAAGTCCAACATTCTAGACATTTGAAACAGGTAGTCCAACCACAAGCATGTTGTTTCCTATTTGACCAATTTTTTCCACTTTTCACATAACTTCAAACTTGTTGAAAGGTAGCATAATTTCATATATATATAAAGAATCTAAGAGAAGAGCATAAGACTTATTCTCATTGTTTTATTTGGAGTCACCATCAAGTAAAATAAAATCTTGCATTTGTATAGTTCTTAATTATTTGGCATTTTAACATACACACATTGTTTTATTTAGTGTTCATTGCTTTAGGAAATAGGGGCAATTAGATGACCATTTCCATATAAGTAAGCTAAGACCTACAGAGGAACCCTGACATTCCTCAGGTCACACAGTTGGTAGATGATACGGTCAGAATGTGTCCTAGACTTTTAGCTTCAAGTCTTTGCTCTTCGTATGACATCTTTTTGCCTTCCTATTTTGCTCCCTAGGACACTTTGCCATAGGTAACTCACCCTTCTTTTCTAAATCTTTCTTGGTTTTAATACTGAAAATTCTGGATCTCAGGAATTCCATCAATTCCAGACAAACTAGGATGATTATTTACTCTAGTTGTCACTGAGACCACATACATGCAAATCTCACTCACTTCCTTCCACATTACCATACAAACATTCTCAACCTAAATGTGGTGACATTGACTTCAATTGTTATTTAAGTCCTGTGTTCCCATTTATCATATGTAATACTGCATATGCGGAGAACAAAGACTGAGAAAACAAATATTATAAACATTTTGTTTAATACAACATAAATTGCTTAGTAAAGACTAATTCATAATTCTGTGACATGCAATGTGATTCACATCTAGAAAGTAGCGATGAGGTTGGAGTTAGAAGATTGGATTCAAGAAAGTGGTCTGATATTCATTGGCTGCAGGTAAAACCCTTTGAGTTCCAGATCTCAACTTCCTCACCAGCAAACAGGCATGATAATTTGTGTCCTGGTAATCTCATAATGGTGAAATGAGATATGTGTGAAAATAACCTGGAAAGGCCTCAGTACATTAGAAACATTGCAGTAGAAAAATGTGATGCACTTCCTGAGCCTCATGTCATGGGCACAGTGTAGAGGAACAGCCAGCCTAGTTCATATCAGCTGTACTTAGTTCATGTTCTTGTGCTCAGCTTTGCCCTGGGAGACAAGCAATAGATCATCAAAGCAGTGGGAATTAACAGATTAGCTCTGTCACAATCACATCGTTGGCCAGCACTGTCACAACTTAAGCTTTTGCCCTCATTATGACGACCTGATCGCTAAGAGCATAGAATACGTTCATCCTTCTTTGAGCTTATTAACTTATTTTCTAAATCTACCAAATGTGTTCTCTGCCTCTGGGCACAATTAGCAATAGGCAGGATGTGACATCCTGCTATTAGTATCCACTTCTCAAATGACAGAAAACTTGGAGAAACAATTCCAGGCTCGTATTTCTATGTATTTAAAGTTAACATGGTTTAAGAAAAAAATACATTATCTGAACAATAAGATGCTGGACTCTGTGCTTGGTATATGCTTGCAATGAAAGAATCTCAACTGAACTTTAACTGTGGTAATGCAACAAGGTGGAGGAATCCACCATGGGGGAAAGATTTGGGGAGGGGTGGGGGGACCCCCAGTGCCTATAAAACTGTGTCACATAATGCAATGTAATTAATAAAAAAAAGAAGGAAAATACAAGATTAAAGCCTTGAACCTTGGAGAGTTTGTGACCCAATATGTCCTCATCCAGAAATGAAATGGCATATGAAACAAACTCATTTCTCAAACACCCAGTTGTTTACACCAAGGAATCTGGAGACAAGTTTGTGACAAAAGCTTAAACTTAAATCTGAAGAAGAGGAAAAAAGTATGATGAAAAGGCAGTGAAGATGCATTTGCAGTTTGGCATTTTACCATGAGCTTGGGACTTTTGCCAGAGCCAGAGTGAGATCCATGATGAGGCTGTTGTCACAGTGACCTTGACATCTGAGCTGAAACAAAGTGTCCAGGTGGGTGAATCTATCCACCCACACCTAGGAAAAACTTGGTAACAACGAAATTGTTGAATTTCAATATATCTTCACCCTCTTTTTGATGCTCCCCAGCTACACTCAAATGGTGATTACCTTAGCTTGATTGACAAACCATATAGCTCCTTTCAAGAGGATCTTCCATCTACCTTCTTTGCTAATAACTGTGAGCAAGGTCGTGAAGTGGCACAAATTGGAATCATGCCCTTATTCTTGCCTCTGAACTGACAGGAATTAAATTGCTAGAGATCCTTTTAAATTCCCCACAGCATCCCATTTTGTACGAAGTGGCAAAGTCTTTACAATTACCAGCAAGTGTTCACCACTTGCCCTTCAACCCCTCAGTTACCACTGTTGACTAATTTCTACTAGCATTCCTCTTGTTCACTCAGCTCCTGTAATTCTGGTCCCTTTGCTCCCCTGTATATGCGCACCAACCAGCCCCCTGCTAAAGACCTTGGCACTTGTATTGTACCCTTTTTCTAGAATCCTGTGCCCCAGATCTCTGCATTTCCTTCAGCCATTTACTCAAATATCGACTTCTCAAGTGATTTCTTCTTTCTCATCTGTCTAAAAATACAATTTTGTCATTTAATATAACTTTTCATACCTTTTCCCTTCTGCCTCATTTTTATTTGTTCCCCGGCATTTATCATCATCTAACTCACAATGATATATTTTACTTACCTTTCTTTTTCTTTTTTTTCTTACTGTCTGTCTCCCTCAAAAAGATTGTTAAGTTCCAGAAAGTGAGAACTGTGGAACCTCTTAAGTCCTGGCCACTTAGAAAAAGATTTCACCCACACTTGGCACATCATAAATATCTATTAAAGGAATTAGTGAAAAACAAAATGGATGCAAGAGTCATCTTACAGGATAAACTATGTTACAGTAATCATCTGCTGAGGGTTTTCCTTTCTCAGGAAAAGAATGATTGGCTGGCTTATCCAGTAAACGTATATATACTCCTATTTGCAAACAAATACAGGAGATGCTGATAAGACATGCCTAAGTGCTAAGAGACAGTCTTCCATTGCCCTCAGAGGAAATGCCAACACATGCTCACCACCTGCGGTGCTTAGTGAAAAAGACACATCAGTAGAATGAAATGCAGGGTCTGTTTCTGACCCAAGTAAAATGATTTTTTTTCACTAGTGTAAATTGAGAAGTTACTATAAGCCAGACTTTTTATATCACTACATAACATTCTCACATTAACTTACTGAGGCAGATATCATTATGTTCATTTTATATAAGAGGAAACTAAAACTCAGAGAAATTGAGTAACTGCCGGAAGTGCCATGACCACAAGTATACAGGGTCAAGTTTCATACTCAAGTGCATAAAACACAGAAACCATTCTCTCTGTTGTAACATCCTGCTCTAGGTGGAAAGAGCACAATCACCTGAAGTTTACCCTCTCATCAGCAGGTAAGAGCCCTCAGATTCGACATCACTTAGCATGTGCAGTGAGCATTTTCTGTTTCCAGATGGAAAAGATCTATGAACTGAAATCCTTGCTCTGCCACATCCCCTGCAGCACATCATAGCACATATCAATCTTCTGTTTTGTAGGCTACTGACTGTATTCCATTCCATCGGCATTGCTAAGGCAGGAAGACCAACACCAGAATTTCAGACTCTGTCAAATAGCAGTTAGATCATATTGGGACTAGAGGAATACAACATTCGTACTTGTTTACAGTGTGTTAATAGGCTCCAAGGAATCCAAAGCCTGTATCGCTGTATAGAGCAAGTTTCCAGAGACAAAACATTTCACTGAACACAAAATAAGCAGCAAGAATCAGGCTCTTCTGAGATCTGTCGAATAATTTTTCTCCCCCTTCTTTTCTCTGCCTTCTCCCCAATTCAGAGTCTACTGTTCATTTGATTTCCTAGCTGAGAACAGAGACAAGGCCCTGTACTAAGCGAATTAAGAGGCAGTTGAGAGTGACTCCACATTGCAAAGGAAAGAGACATGTAATAAGGTGGTGAATAAGTTACCCATTGTGTCAGACAATGGTGGGAGCTGAAAGGTAAAGCAGAGAACACAAGGAGGAGGACAAAAAGGAAGAGGCCCAACTTTCACTGTAGGTGTAGCATGTAGGCAAAGGTTTTCCTAACGACATGCCATGGAGCCATTCAGTTCTTTTTAGACCAATCAAACACTTATTGATCACCCAGTGTTTCTGAGACTTGGTGTTGGTATTATTCATCCAGATATTTACCTCAAAACAGAGGGAATGAGGACCATTGATCTGTCCAGATCAGTGCAGGACAGTGGCTATAACTCTCTCCCACATGCACTGGTAACTCGGAGGCAGGTGGTCCAGAACCCCAGAATCTCCTAAAATTGATCAACAACCCTGTCATTCAGCATATGGATAAAAGAAGCAGGGACGAATAAGAATGTAAATTCTGCAAGCCAAAGGGCATTCATCCACCAATCCAACTGAGTGGTTCACAAACCACAGGGGTGGAGAGTGGGCAGTCCTGTGGATGGAACTACAGAGCCTATACTCAAGCTTGAAACAGTGAGACTCTGATGTTATACATAGTATTTGCTTTTATGTGAGATGAGAAGGTCCTTTTCCTTGAAAACACATACTCTACTTGCTCATTTTAGAGATAAGAGAAACTGAGAGTCAAAGAAGGGAAATCTCTTGCTCGAGGTCTGACTCTGTGACAGTTGAACAAATGAATTTACTCTTACAGGCCCAGGTCCTCCACCTTTGATTATTGTGAAGATTCATTAATAATAATCCAAGCACTGAATACAGGGCCTTACATATACTAGATCTAAAAAAAAAAAAAAAAACCATTGATTTCAACTACTATTACAATGATGGTGGTAATACATTTAGTTCCAGTATCCTTTAATCTAGTTCACTGATTTACAAGCCAGTATTCTGTTTTCTGCACCGTAATGGCTCAGCATCAACCATTGAACAGAACTAGACTTCACACAGTTAATCATGCCTCCCACCTCTCCTGGGTTTCAGATTTGTGATGCCAACCTGGCATCTCCCCTTGACATAGACATTCCAAAGTAAACATGAATGTAACAGAATTCTGATTTTTACACTAAAATGCGGTGCTTCTATTGTATCCCACTTCCTTCTGTTTCCTCAACTTCTTCCCAGTTCTTCAAACCAAAAACTCAGGCACCTCCTCTTTCTTTTTGCCTAAGTCATATCCAATCCATGAACAAGTCTTTTGGTTATAACTCTAAAATTCATGGTATTCAAAAGTTCACCCACTTTGTCACTCCCTGCCTTGTTGAAATCTTAAGTTAAGCCAGCACTACCGTTGGCCTAGATTGCTTCAGCAACCTATAGTCACATATTCCTCCCTTCACTCTTCACCATTCTTATAGACCATTTTCCACAGAGTGAGCAATTCAAAAATCGTTAATCAAATGATGTGATTCCTCTGCTTAAAATTCTTGCAATGATTTCAAACTAAACTCCAAACTCCTCACCATAGCCTACAAACCAACATATTATTTGGCCTAATATCTCCTCTCCCTTGCTCACTGGCTTTTCTTCATCAGTTCTTCATCTGCTTCTCATTTACTTTATTTGGTTTTCAGTTCTGTTTTATTCAGATCTCAGTTCAGATTTCACCTCCTAAGAGAATCTTTCAATATCTGTAAATAAAGCCTTGTTCCACTCCCAATGTACCATTTACACAAATGCCCCAATTCTTTTAACACTTTGCAAAATTTAAAATTATATGTGCATATACATAGAATATTTTCACTTATTTACGTTCTTTAATGTCTCCATTAACACACACTAGCCAACAGAATGTCATTGCCATGAAGGAAGGAATTTTACCTAGTCCATTGCTCTATCCCCCAACACTCATGGCAGTGCCTGATCCTCAGTAAAGATTTGCTATATGCTTGAATGAAAGCTAAATTTCACTAGAGTTTCAACCTGATACTGTCCAACAATCTGATAATGAAAGTAAACATCAGAATGGATCTCTAAAAGCATTCTTTTCATGACAAAACTGTGATTTTCCCAAGCATATCAAATAATAAAAAAGAATCCATCATGATCAATAGTATTGTTGCGAACTATCATGGTGAATGCACAACAATTAAGATATTCCAACCAAAGTCACTTGCTTGGCACACTTCAGTTTATGATCATGCTACAAATAAGGAGGTTTAAAAAATCATCTGTTGCAGATATTCCATAAGAGAGTATTACATAGAACCGTTTAAGATGATAGGTCTGCAGATTGGAGGCTTATTGCTATAGAGGAAATTTGACTTGTGGAAGGAGAGAAAAAAGGGGAGGAAGAGAAGAGCAAGATTACTTGCAAAAGCTCTCCAGCCCAGCATCAAGAGTCTGGCAAATAGGTTAAAAGAGTGTTCAAAACGCAAGATTGGTCTTAACCTACATAGTACACTGAGGTAATTTGCTAAATGGAAGAATAAGTGCAGGGAGTTTTCCCCCTTTCCCTTCGGTATTAAGTTACAAAGAAAGGAAGATATGGGGAAATCGTGAGGATTGTAGCATGCAGCTTTTCAGAGTGGCATGCACCATTGAATTCACATTAGAATCACATGGGAATACTACATGACCCTCATGCCTAGTCACTCCCAATGATTCTGACTTAATCCATGTTGAGCAAGTTTCAGGCACTAATAGGCTGTTTAGGTTTCTCAGATGATTCCAATATGTAGATAGATATGAAAAACATGTGTAGCTAATTCAAATTAGGAAGGCAGCTTCAGTCTGTTCTTTTAAACCAGTGGGTGTGGCCTACCGTCCTGCAACAGCATTGCTGAGAAACTTGTTACAAATGCAGATTATGAGGGCAGCCTAAGATCTCTGAATTCAGAACCTCTGGGATTAGGCCCCAGCAATCTGTGGATTTAACAAGCACTCCAGGTGATATTCATGCACCTTAAAGAGGGAAAACCACTGCATTAAGCAACAGTAACAGATTGTATCCGTCAATTTTTCTGTGCCACATCTAAATGCCTGAGGCAACTAACTTCATAAAGAAAACGAAGATTACTGTGGCCCACAATTTTGCAGGTTCAGCAGGCCCTATTGGTTCAGTTGTCTGTGGAGGACAGAAATGGCAATGGGAGAGTGCATACAATAGATCACAGTGAACCAGGAAGCAGAGAGCGTAGCTGATTTCAAACTCAGGTTTTCACAACAACCTAATCACCAGAACTACCTTCCAAGGCCATGTCACCAACAGCATCCAATGACCTAAGCACCTCCCTCTAAACCCTCATTCTAAACCCCATAATTGGATTAAGTTTCCACTCTCCTGGTACAATCAATGTATGACTTTGGAGATAAAAATCTCTACATATGTCGGGTTAAATCATATTCAAACCACAGAATGCATTAAGTGTATATATCCACTTTGTAACAGAATTAAACAGCTGGGTCTAAGAGGAACAACTAGAAGCCCTTTGACTTCAAACAGAAACAAAGAACTACAAATGGAACTATTTTTGTAGAGAATTCAGACAAAGAGAAAATGTTAGTGAATTAAAAATAGGCAATGAGGGGTGGTCACTGTAGCATAATGAGTTAACTTGCCATTTGGAACACCTGCCTTTTAAAGTCAGAGTGTTAGTTCAAATCACAGTGCCTCTGTTCTTCTGACACAGCTTCCTCCTGGTGTAGCCTTGGAGGCAGCAAATGATGACCACAGTGCTTCGGCCCCTGCCTTCCATGTAAGAAACGTGGGTGGAGTGTCAGGCTCCTGGTCCAGCCCTCGTTATTACAGACATTTGGGCAGTGAACCAGTAGAAGGAAAATTTGTCTGTCTATCTCCCTTCCAACTAAATGAAAATAAATAAACATTTTTAAAAGGATAGATGCTAAAAATTAACTAAAATGAAATCCAATGGTAGAAGACATTATATCTGGAAATACCTAAAAATTAAGAAGAAAGGGACTGATTGATACATGTAGGATTCTTTCCTTTAAAAGAAAAAGTAGCTCTATATGAGGTGATCAGATATGTTAATTAAATTAATCATTTCACAATGTATGTAGATCAAAACATCATACTGTGTACTATAACTATATATAATTTTATTTATCAATTGTGCATTTAACAGGCTGAAGGAAATCTTAAAAATTATTAATATACAATACAGTCAAATTGGGAATCTTGTTCGATTCATAGACTCCTAGGAATCACACCTGAATATTCTGACCAACTAGGTCTGGAGTACAGCACAGATATTTACTTCTGAAAAAGAAAATAACTTATTTATTTAATTGAAAGGTTGACAGAAAGAGAAAAAAAAAAAATCTCCTACCTGCTGGTTCACTTTCCTAATAGCCAAAACAGTCGGGTCTGGGCCAATAAGAATTCAGGACCAAGAAACTCCATTCTGGTCTCACACAGTGGCTAGAGCCAAAGTACCTAAGCAATTTTCCAGTATCATCCCTGAGGTGACTCTGTGGTAGGTGGTCCTCTTGCCAGTATGTGTTCTTTCATATAATTTTTACTGTATAATCAATGGACCAATCAAAAACCTTCTGGTTAAAACCCAATGTCTGTTATCTAGAACACAGATGACTTGTATGCCTTATAGATTCAATTATGTGGCCTCACAAATGAAGATATCTACTGGCATCTTTTGTGTGGTTGCATCGTAATTGGGAACAAAGGAACAGGCAGAAAAATGCAAATACCTTTATGAGTGTCAAGTCCTCATATCAGGATTACAGTGTAACAACGATAATGTCAAAAGTAGTGGATATGCGGAAGCTGACTATAGCTTGCTTTATATTTTTTACTTAATTCTTATTTGAGACTTATTTATTTGAAATCTATGGACAAATTGATTAAGTTCCCCAAGTGGTAATTATGAGATGATTTTGATACCCATCTTGGCAGGTAAAGTTATACAAAGATTACAGCTTTCTGACTGACTTATCCTACACTAGATATGATCACTAAATACATATTCAATAATGATAATGATATCTAACTTTATTCTCTGTTGTCAAAATATGTCTTTATATATGTTAACATAAGCCAGAAATAGAAGATAAAATAGTCTACCATTCAGCTTAAGACAAGTTGCTTACATGCCAATGATATATGCACACACAGATATAAACAGGCACAAATTACAGGACTTTGAAACTGTGTAGCTTTGTTGTCTCTCATTCAACAGTCTGCTTAGACTTATTAGAAAAAGGACAACTAACTCAGTTACTGCCTTAGATGCAGAATCCTGCCTTGGTCATCATCAGTGCAGGGAATCCACCAAGGCCCTGATCTTGACTTCATCTGGTATGGTGAATCAGGCAAAAAAATTACTGGGAAGGAAGGAGATGGTTCTAGAAGCTTATGTTAATAAGAAATCTATGGGATAGTCAGTGAACCCATTCACATCTTCTACCTCTCAGGATGAGACTGAAGTTACCTAGGATTATTTTTTTGTGACTTCTGCCACCCTTGAAGTTGAACTTGAAAGAGATTTTGAGCTCACTGAGACAGACACACCAAAGGTAGAAAGTCATTTGCCCTCATCCGCTTGCATCCATCTCCCTCCAGAGAAACACAGAGCCAGGCGTAGTACACAAACTAGTAATAGTGGTGTCATTTTATTTTTGACATCACAGGTATTATGAACTTGTTCTCTGTGGTGGTGTTTTTTACTTTGTACAAGAGATAAAGTTGCCATCTTCCCTAATTTGGCTGCCTAATCAATAGCTTCTTTAGCTTCCTTCTTTAGCTGTGGCAAGTACAAATCACAAGATTTTTGTTCCATAAGAGAAAGCAAAGGTGATAATCCTAATTTCATTTTTCTTAAAAGGTATATGCTTATAAAACTGAGAAATAAATAACATCTCTTTTCTTTCTAAATAACACGAACAGTAAATATTGAAAAACCCTATGTGCTGAAGTATAAAGATAATAGATATTAACTATCAATCTTCAAAGTGATGATATGTATTACACTGATATTCCCCACATGTTTCTATCAACATTTCTTTCCCTTAGTGCCTTCCCCTAACTCTCCAACATGCCCTTATACTGTTCATGCTAAGGTATTTTTTGCTAAATTACTTATCTCTACAGCACTTATATATGAACCCTCATCAATTCCTGGATACTCCACTTCCTATCCAGTTCCCCGTCAATGCGCCTGAGAAAACAGCAAAAGATCTTAGCCAAAGTGTTTGAGCCCTTGCCACCACATAGAAGATGTGGATGGAGTTCCAAATTCCTCAGTTCAGTCTGGGGGGGAGCCTGGCCATTAGAGGCACCTGAGGAAGATGCCTAAAACCAACTGCGGAACATCTCTTTCACTCTCTCACATTTCCTCTTCCCTCTGTTGCATTTTTTCTGTAACTTTGTCTTTCTAATAAATAAATAGCTCTTCATAAAATATTCAAACCAATTTAAAAAAGTCTAACTCATAAAAGACACAGTAGTATTTAAGGATTTTCTGGACCCAAATCAGCATTCAATTAACAGGAACCTCTGACAATGCAATGCCAGGAGAAAGATGTTTGTGAGCAGAGGATAAACAGCTTGCTCATACTCTAAGTAAGGCCTACTTTGTCTTTTTGTAAAGTCACCTGTGTGCTAAGCACATCTAATAAGATAGTCACCAATGTTCCAATGTTGCACGTACGGATGAAGTAAAACCATGTTTAAAAAAAGGCACACAGAAACAGACTCACATTTTTGATGCCTATGTAATGGATATATGACTTCGGCTTACAAATCACTGGATAAATCAAACAATATTTGCTAAGCTGAGAGGTGGAAATATGAAAAGTAGGAGAAAAGTAGGAGAATGGACTCCTATAGGAAAAGCAGCAGACCAAGTGGTGACAGAAAATACACAGGCAACAGGATGAGAACTAGGTAAGTATATATATATAATTAAGAACAAGGATTTAGATAAGTCCTTGTATGCTCACTCGCATACTAGCCCTAATTGTCTATTTATTAATAAATAAATAAAATTACTATGCAACAGAATATTATTCTTTATTTAAAAGAAATAAAACTCTGACACATGTCTACAACATGAGGTTCTCTATGCAGTCAGCAAACCATAAATACTATATCATTCTACTCACATAAAATATCTAGAACCACCGAAATTATAGAGATAGAAAATAAAATGGTGATTACCAGTAGTTATAGCAAAGGCAAAATAGGGACTTAGGGATTAATGGATAGAGTCTCAGTTGAAGACAAACAATTTCTGAAGGTGCACGACAATGATGGTTACATAAAAGCAATGTACTCAATGCCACCTAACTGTATAGATAAAATGAGTAAATTGGTAATAATATGTACATATGTATATATGCATATATATTTACAATAATTTAAAAATCTGTAACAATTCATCGCCAGCAGATCCATGCTGCAACCATGGGAAAAGAGATCGAAAATTATATCAGATGGATATCTTTATCTACATAAAAGGACAAAAATACCACAAAGATGATGTAAAGGCTGGCATTTGGTATACCCATATCCCTACCTGGAATACCTAGTTCTAAGTTTCAGTTCTGGCTCCCAATTCCAGCTTCCTGCTAATTGAGACCCTGGGAGGCAATAGTGAAAACTCAAGCATTTGGGGCCCTTGTCACCCATGGGGGAGGCCTAGTTTAATTTCCTGGCTCCTGGCTTCAGCCTGTTTCAGTCTTGATTGCTATAAGCAATTGGGGGATAAGCCAGTGGATGGGTGATCTTGTCTCTTTCTGTCTCCATGCTTTTCAAGTAATTTTTCAAGATTTAAGGGTACATAATAAAATAATTTTATTAAATACCTTAAATGTAATTTAAAAATTTTTTAAACATTTATTAAAAGATTTGATAGACGCATAAGAGTGAAATGTCAGAGCACAGTAGCACAAAAGACCTTTTCTATCACATAAAGATAAAGCAAGATGGCACCAACTCCAAAGCCAGAAACAAGTGTTCACAAGGCATCGAATCTGCTGGTAACTTGATCTCAGATTTCTCAGTCTCAACAATGGAAAGCAAAAAAAAAAAAAATCCTGCTATTTCTAAATTATCCAATTTGACTTGTTTTGTTATAACAGCCCCAAATGAACCAAGACATATACATTTTGTAACTGTCTGCCATGAGTCAACAAAAAAGCAACTGCAACACAGGAACAATGAGTACACTTGGACAGCAGAAATTCATTTCTAATATCACTTCTCCAATAAAAGGAACAAGGGCTCTTTGGAGAAGTGTTTAGTTTTAGGACAGAAACAGGGACTACACAATATGGACTTTGGAACAGCTTTTAGTGCCAAAAAAGAAAGTGCTTAGAAAAACAAGATTACAGGTAACTCATAGTGATTGATAAGCCAACCTGACAGATACACCAATAAACAAAATTTGAACCACTGGAGCACTGTGGCAGTAGGAGAGAACTGAAATATAAAGAATGAAATATCTATGAGTCCACACTGACATAATAAATGATTTGATAAATAAATAAGTGGGAGAGAATTTTCCTTACTGAATAACTGAAATTATTAATGTAAAGGGTATGGAGGAGATTGAAAACAATTCTTACAACAATGGCACTTTTGCAGGCAGAATGCACTGGTAAATCCTAAAATCAGTGTGTTAAATTTTGAGGAGAAATTATATGTTTACATAAGCCTCCAAGTGTATTTTCCAAAATATTTATTAAGTACTGTGGTGATGTTAACATATGCCCACAATATTTTTAAGCACTCCTCCTCTATAGAGATGAAGAGAATCAAATATCCCTTCCTCTTGAGTAGAAACAGAAAAAAAAAAAACAGCAACTTTACACCAGAGAAAACCAACAGCACCACTTTGTATGGTAAAGGTTACTATTAACTGTGCTAAGTTATTTTTATATCATGCAACTCCTAATAATATGATGAGGACACTTTACTTCTATAATATTCTTCCTTCAAATCCATAACATCAGTTTAATAAATAGAAAGTACCAGACTAGCTCAAATTGAGGAAAATCTACAAAACACTTTGACCTGTATGCCTCAAAGGTGTCAAAGCCCTAAGCACGTAAGAGATTGACAAACTCTGACAGACTGCAGAGACCACTAAGTGAAATGAGATGTCGTTTTATGAATCTTCAAATAGTAAACAAATATTCGTAGTGAATAGGGAAAATCTCACTTTAGGTAATCTGAATAAATTCTACAGATTATTAACATTTGGTCTCTTACTAGTTTTTCTTTTATTTGTTGTGCTTTGGGTAGATAAGATATTGACATTAGGAGAACATGAGCAAAGTGTAGCTAGGAAGAGTACTATCTTTGCAACTCCTCGGTGACTTTAAAATTATTTTTAAAAATAATTGAAAACTTGCAAGATTTATTGTAAACAAAGCCAATTTTAAATTTAATAAGCTAATTCTGCAATTCATTTGTAAGTGCAAATGACCTAGAAATACCAAAGAAACATTGGAAAAAAACAAAATTGAAAGACAGTTGCTAACTAATTTAAAGATTCCTTTTAAAAACCACATAGTGAGGTATTATTGACATACAAAAAACTTTATATGCTTAAAGAATATAACTTGGGTTTGGGGATAAGTATACCCACAAAACCACCACCACAGTCTGTGCCATAACCTCTAAAAATTTCCTCCTACTACCATCATTATCATTATCATCATTATTGATAAATAACACTTAGCATAAGATATACCACTGCAAAATTTTAACTATATGAATACAGTACAGTGGCATTAACTATGGATATAACATTGTACAGTAGATTTGTAGCGCTTATTTATTTAGCATAACTGAACTCGTATAACCCTTTGGCTAACGCCTCCCTCTTTCATCATTCCCCAGCTCCTAGAAATCACCATTTTAATCTCTGCTTTAACAGTTTATTTAATAACTGGAATCACCAAAGTGGTATCACGTAGCATTTGTCATTTTGTGTCTGTCTTATTTGACTTAGTCGAATACCCTTCAGATTCATCCATATTGTCTCAAATGGCAGGATTCCCTTCCTTCTTAAGGCTGATCGTTTTTGTTGTTGCAGTTGTTCTAACTCCTACCAGTTCTTGACCTTGTTTCATGGCTTCTCAATTATGGAAATGTATATAATAATGGAGTACTAGGGTCCACCATAGCCAGGTGTGGGGGTATAATGCAACATTCATTGATGCTTCCAGACCAAAAAAAAATAGATTCCCAATGAAACTGTTGGAAATGTGTAGAAAAGGGGATGCTGGACTATCTGACATTGTCTGTACCAGCAATGTCAGGGTACACTTAAATAAGAGACTGATGGAATTGTGATTCCTTATGAAGGACTATACCATTGTAATAAAATGGGGAAAATCTGTCTGGGTGGGTGGAAGTTTTGGGGGAATCACAGTGTATACGAAATTGTACACATAATTCAAAAATTCAAATAAAAATATATAAAAAATACATTACAACATATCCCACATTTTCTTTCCAGTTCTTGGAAGACAGGTTGTTTACATGTCTTGGCTGTTGTGAATTATGTTGCAATCAAAATAGGCAGGCAGATAATCCTTTGAGATTATGTTTCCAATGTATTTGTCTTTATGGGTAGAAGTAAAGTTGCTGGATCATATGGTAGTTCTATTTTTAATTTTTAAAGAAACACATTTGCTGTTCTCCATAGTGATTGTACCAATTTTCATTCATAGAAATAGTGCACAAACTTCTTCCTTTCCCACATCATTACCAGCACTTGTTACTTTCAGTTTGTTTGTGAATTGCTATTCTAACTCATATGAGGTGATCGTTAGCAGTTGTGATTTTTTTGCCTGATGTTAAGTGACATGGAACACCTATTCACATGACAGTATTTCAAAAAGTTCCTGGAGATGGAAATCCAGCATACATTTATTTTGATGCATATTTTTTCAAAAAGATCAATGGATCATTTTTCTTGATACATACTTTGTAGAAACATTTTGAAGATTAATCACGTATCTGTTGGCCATTTGTATGTCTTCTTTGGAGCAATATCGTTTCCATTTATTTGCCCATCTTAACAGAATTATTGTTGATATTTTTGCTCTTCAGTTATTTTCCTATGTATTTTAGCATCCATATGATTTGCAAATATTTCCCCCATTCCATAGGTCACCATTTCACTTTGTTGATGACACCCTTTGTTGTGCAGAATTTTTCTTATTTATTAGATGTGATCCCATGTTTCTATTTCTGGTAGTGTTGTCTGTGCATTTTGGAAAATATTCCAGAAAGCATTTCTATGGCCAAAATAAAGATTTACCCTATGTTTTCTTCTAGAAGTTTTACTAATCTATGCCTAATACCTAAGTCTATCTTGAGTATATTTTTGCGTGTAGTATGAGATAGAGTTGAATTTCATTCTTTTGCAAAGGAGTATCCAGTTTTCCCAACATCACTCATTGAAGATACTATCTTTTTCCTATTGTGTATTTTTGGCATCCTTGTTGAAGATCAATTTGTCATGTGTCCATGGACCTATTTCTGTATTTTCTACTGTATTCCATTGGTTCACTATCTCTTCTAATGCTAGTGTCATACTGTTCTCTTTACTGTAATTTGTACTACATTTTGAAACCAGGAGGTATAATGTTCCCAGCTTTGTTCTCCTTGTCCCACAATGCCTTGGTTGTCTATGATCTTTTGTGGTTCCATAGGGATTTTAGGATTGTATTTTTATTTCTCTGAAAAAAATACTACTACTGGTATTTTTTAAATATTGCATTTAATCTGTGGATCACTTTGGGTAGCATGACTATTTTAACAATACAGATTGAAGATCTCTTAAGTGCTTTAGGTCATAAGTATTTCAGGGTGCAGACTGAACTTTGTGGTGTAGTGGCTAACACTACACATGCAAAACTGGCACCCTATATGGGCACCAGGCTTGTATCCTGGCTTTGTCATTTCTCCACTTGTGATCCAGTTCCCTTTCAATACCCTGGCAGACATTTTTTGGGCCCCTGTCATCTACTTAGGTCACCTGAAAGAAGCTCTGGATTTGGAATTGTCTAGTGCTGACTCTTGCGACCATATCGGATTGAATTAGAAGACTGAAGCTCTCTCTCTCTCTCTTTCTCTCTGCCTCTCCCTCTCTCTTTGTATCACTGGCTTTCAACATTCATCAATTTTTTTAAAAGAAACATATCTGATTTCAAGTATGTAGAAATTTCAGATTATTTAGGTAGGCATATTGGGATATCAGGGTAGAACTTAAGTCTAAAGATGAAATTATATTTCATATTTACTATACATACACATGCAACCTGAAGGTAGCCCTATACAATATTTTTAAGATTTATTTATTTTTATTGGAAAGTCAGATATACACAGAGAAGGAGAGACAGAGAGGAAGATCTTCTGTCCTATGATTCACTCCCCAAGTGGCTGCAACAGTCGGAACTGAGCCTACCCGAAGCCAGGAGCCAGGAACTTCCTCCAGGTCTCCCACGCAGGAGCAGGGTCCCAGGCTTTGGGCCATCCTCAACTGATTTCCCAGGCCACAAGCAGGGAGCTGGATGGGAAGTGGGGCCACCAGGACACGAACCGTTTCCTATATGGGATCCTGGCACATTCAAGGTGAGGACTTTAGGCACTAGCTGACCACGCCAGGCCCTATACAATATTTTGAGTGTATTCGCATTGTAACTGTGATCCATCAGTTGAATTCAGACGTGGAATTTTACATCATGGGAGATCAGGTATGAGTGTTCTACTTATGGAGTCACATTGGAACTCAAGAAGCTTGCTTGGGATTTTAAAACATTTTTCATTTTGGATTTCTAGATTAGAGTTACTCAACCTGTATTAATTTTTCCAATCCCTAAACTGGGATATCCACCATTTACTTATGCTAATTCTGTTTTATCAGTGTTTTATAATTTCCAATGAACTAACCTTTAATTTCTGCTATGGTTTGGGTATGATTTAAGTGTACCCCCCAAAGGTTCATATGTTGGAGTTTAATCCTGACTGGAGAGTAGTGACTTGAGGGAAACAATCCAATTGCTTAGAGCTGGAACCTTTGGGAACTGGTTGGGATTAGATAAACTCATCATGTTGGAATTTCTGTGACTGAATCTGTTGATTTAAGAAGAAGAAAAATGTACTAGAAGACACGCATGTTTGTTATTGCAGTCTCTTGCCATTCAATGCTCTGAGGTAACTTGAAACTTCGCTAGCAACAGGATCATGATCATATATATATGCCCTTCAACTGTGGACCATAACCATGAGTGAAATTAACTTCTTTCTTTTAAAACTTACCCAGCCTGTGATATTATATTAATAGCAATAGAAAACAGACCAAGATGACCTCCTTGGCAAACCTTATGAAAATTATATAGCTAACATTACACTCAATAGTGTTAAAAAAAAGCTTTTCCTATAGCTTTCCTAAGCTTTTCCTGAAAGCTTTTCCTATAACATTCAGAACAGGATAAAGATTCCCATTGTTATAACTGCCATTCAGAATATGAATAGGAGTAATTGCAATAGCCATTAGACAAGGAGAGAAATAAAAGGCATACAAATTTCAAAGAAATAAATACAATTATTCCTCTGTAGATAACATGATGTTACATGTACAAAACCCTAATGATACCATCAAAAATAGTTTTAACGAAGAAATTCAATAAAACTGAAGGATATAAAATCAATACACAATAAATGAGTTGCATTTCTATACACTAAAACAAACTATTCACAAAGGACATTGCAGTGGCGTCAAAAGAAATTAAATATTTGCAATCAAAATTAACCAATGAGAAGAAGACAAGAAATAGAATGACACAAATGTAATCCAGTGATTTTTTGGAAAATGTTTAAAAGAAACTCAGTGGAGAAATGATAGTGATTTTTGCCAAAAAAAAAAAGCACTCCATATTTTAAATTGCTTCGAGTTTTAAAAAAAATGAACTTCAATCCATATCTCACGCAACATACAAAAATTAACTTTAAAATGCATTAGTTTAAATGCAAAACCCAATCTTTAAAAACCTCTACCAGAAAGTACAGGATAATATTTTTGCTCAAAGATTTCTTGGAAACAGTATGAATGGCACAATCCATACAGACCAACTGAAAAATCTGACTTCACCAAAGTATGACTTCGTACTTTGAAGGACCCTAATAACAGAATGAAATCATATGCTACAAACTAAAAGGGAAGCTTTTGCAGAACGCATCTGCTAAATAACACTACAACACAGTGATAAGGGAAACAATGACTCAATTTTTGAATGATGTGAATACACACTTCAAAAATAACAACAAAATGTAGATATCAAACAGGTATTTTTTTTAGGGATATGTACATTAAACCTATAAGGGAATAGCACTACCTAACTAATATAACACCTTAACTTAAATAGGTTGACCTCACTTAGTCCTGGAAAGATGCAAAGTAATTTTAACAAGGTTATTGGACGTTTAAAACACTGGAAAATAGCTTGACAATTTCTGAACACGTTAAAAGTTAAACATCTGAGTATGATATGATTCAGTAATTCTAGTCCTAGATAAATATACAAAAGGTATAAAAGTGTGTGTCCTTACACTTACATACAAATGTTCCTAACAACTTTATTTGTGAGAGTTAAACACTGGAAAAAACTCATTTATCCATCCTTATGCTATTAGATGAACAAATTTTGGTATGCTCATATAATGAAATACTGCTCATCAATTTTTAAAAATGGATTGCTCACATGCAGTACAATACAGCACTTAAAAGCAATCAAATTGAGTGTTTGATGTTGTGGCATAGTGGGTATATCAACCACATGCACCGCCAGTGTCCCTAATGAGTACCAGTTGCTCTGTTTCTGCTTAATGTCCCTGGGAAACCTACACAGATGATGGCCCAAGTATTTGGCCCCTTTCACCTCCCTCTCCCATCTTCAGAGTTCTTAAAATTGCTTCCAGTTAAAGAGGCCTTGGCAATAAAAGTATGTATCATATAATTCCATTATTTTTTAAAATCCAGGAAATGTAAACTAGCATATACTAATCAAAAAAATTCAGTAGTTTCCTAGTACTGAGAAGAGATTCCAAATGGGTCTGTTGAAACTTTTAGGGATTTATAGTGTGTGTCCACTCATTTCTTGGGATAATTATTTCAATGTGTGATCACATGTGAAAACAGGATAAATTGTAGCTTTTATTTATCTTCATTTTATTTGCAAAGCAGAGAAAAAGACAGAAAAAGCTTGCTCTTCCATCAGCAGGTTCACTACTCAAAAGCCCGTAACTGGCAGGGACACAAGTATATGAATAATCATCTGCTGCCTCCTAGAGTGCATATTAGCAGGAAGTCAGAATTAGAAGCAGAATTGGAACGTACGCTCAGGCATATCAATACAAGATGCAGGCATCACATAAAGCCTTGTGTGTGTGTGTGTGTGTGTGTGTGTGTGTATGTGTGTATATATATATACACACAAGGATTTCAGAGGAATTAAATTTGAGATGTTATCAGTCATTGAAGTATAGAAGATTCCAAGCAATGTGATCAAGTCTTAAATGAACTTGATCCAAAAAAGATAAATAAGAGAAATCTAATATTGGGAAGAGACTTGCTGGTCCAGTATTTGGCAAACATTGCTTCACAGAGCACAGAAGTTCATCTGAGTCCTCCAGAGTGTGCTGTGTAGATTACAGACAAGAAGAGTGTTAAAGCAGGTAGTGCTCACTTCTCCCTTCTGCATCGACCAGAGCAGCTCCATTCTTATCTGTTTTATTCGCTTAATTTCAGAGTAATATTTTATTACTCCACAACTAAAAGGAAAAATTTGAAAATCACAAGCATAGCTGAAACAATCTGCTATTGACTATTTTTTCACTATATCATTATTATAGTGTAGTTAACACATTAGTAAGATTTGGACGTCCTCTTTAGTATTCTACTTATATCTGCTCTAACATAGAATAGGAAGGAATAAGTTATTTTGCAAGAGAACAGAATGGGAAAACTTAATGATGTTTTCTCTGTATGAGAGCTAAGCCCTACTTGAAATTGTATAAATCAATAGCAGTGATAAAGCAAACATTTACTAAATACCATGTGCATGGTACTGGATTGATCAATGCATAGGTATTAATAAGTCTTCACAACCACTTTCCGTGATAAAAGAATTTATTATCCTGACATGTCAGACTTGGAAACTGAGGCATAAAGAGTTTAAGAAAAACATGCATTCTGAAACTTTTCATATTTACATATTTGTGTTGAAAAAATGTTTAAAGCAAAAAATGCAGTGTGTGATATATTTGTGCTGCTGCTTTCCTTGTCTGACATGTTAAAAAGCATGGAAAAACCTGCTGGAGTTTTAAAATTTTAAACTTAGAAAAGTTATAGCTACCATATGTAAACATATATCTTTGTTTTATATTTATTTTTGTAGAACCAGTGTCTGATGAAACATTTCTGTGAATGTCAGTGACAAGTTAAAAAAGGAAAAAGAAGTTGGCCATGAACACAGAGAGCTATTGAGTATTCAAGCTGGGGCCAGAACCCAGATATGCTTGACTGAAAAACACAAGTTCTTGTTGATGGCACATGGTTGCTCTCTACATCCATTGCTTTCAAAGCATGCACTGTGGATGTTCTGCTTGGGTGTGTGCTGGAGGAAAGAGAGACAGAAGAGAAAGAATCTGAATTCTTAGCATCACTTCATCACTTTCTCCATTGTAAAACTCCACAATTTCTTTACATAATGGAGTGAACAAGATTTCCCCTAGAACAACTGTTTTCACTGCTTAAGAAGTTTGAAAGTCACAATAATAATACATCACCTCATGTTACAGATGACAGTACTGACTGCACAAAATCACTGTCTTTTATTCTCAGTAACAATAACAGAATTAAAGGCAGTCCTGACTCTATTCAGCATTCTTTTCCACCGAGCGCTCTTTTATCACGAACTCCAACAAGACCTCATCAATATTTTAGTGGAATACATCAATTAAAAAACTTAAAACTGAATACACACAACATGTATAGGGAAGATATTAGTTTAAAATCCAGATTGGGCTATCCTTTCCAGGAAGCAGTATACATCTCTAACATCAAAAGTCAAAGCAAAAGGTTTTTTTCGTTAATTACCAGTGGACCTTCTAATATACATGAAACCAAATCTAATCCAGGGAGTAATTTCAACTTCAGCTTCTTGCAATCAGTTGTTCACAGGGAAGTGCCTGGAAATGGGGAAGAAGGCAAACACACCCAACCTCGTGTTTGAGAAGGATCACTCAAAGTTTTGGCAGAGCCAGGGTGCCAGGCTTGGTATTGGTCCTTCGAGTCTGAATTCTCTATAGCTTCATTTATAGCTCTGGAATCCAAAACTTTCATTTCAGATGCAAACCTAAGGACCTCGAAGGGAATCTATGAAAACTTCTGGAATATTATGCATAATTTGCATGTATGTGCTTATTTCTAGCAAGACTATCTTTATCTTTCTGCAGAATCTCAAAGTGGTGCGTAACAATAGAAGTATAGGGAATCTTAGTTTGCACCTAACTCCTATGAGTTAACTGAGCATGAAATCCTTTGTGAGATCAGAGGGAGGTAAGCTGTCTGCTTGACCTGAAAACTGCAAGAAAAATGAAATTTGCCTGCCTGTTTATCTCCCTCACAAAACACTTTAACCAAACCGAATCTTTTTAACTGGTGGCACCACAAGGCAAGATAATGAAGAGAAAGAAAAGCTAAGGATAATAACTTGCTTTTTGCAGTTTGTTCTGTTTATATGATGCCAAATAATATATTTAACTAAAGGGTTTTTTTCACCTGTTGTTTTTATCTCATATACAAGTATAAAGGGAAAAGTATCCATTATAAAGAAAAGTAGATCGGAATGCAGATTGAGGCTCTGTCACTCTGGGGGCCAACTACCTAACACTTTCATCATTTTAGCTCCCAGGCCATTTTAGTTTTAGCCAGAAAGCATACCCAATTCCTGCAGGGACCCTACATTTCAACAAACCAGCTCAAACCCTTGCCCCGTGTGGCAATTAGCCACTTCTACACATTTCTCTTTAATAAACTGACTAATAGATCCTGTCTCCTTTCTGTTTTTCCCCTCTTATACCTTCAGGATTCTGTCTTTATTTTTAAAAACAAAAATAATAGATATTACTGCATAACATCATCCAGAACAAGTGATATAAAATGGATTGCCAGGAAAATAGGCTGCATATAACAAATGGCTAGAAATTCTTGTTAGAATTCAATAGTCACAATTTTCCTGTTCCTGTTTTCCCCCTTACTGCTCTTTGTACTACTTTTTTTTTTCCTATTTGTTCCCTCTCTTCACCTGTCCTTACTCCTCCCTCTTTCCTTTCTAATTTTCAATCTGTTTTTGCATTACAAAGTCTGCCTCTCTGTGTTTCTCTCCCCTGCTATAAACCTGTCAGGAGAGAAGGAAACATGAAACAACCTGAAATATTTTAAGGCGAGAATGGTCCAAGGAAAAGGAAAAGACATTTTTTTAAGTCGGATGTCAAGGAACAGCAAATCCCATTACTGAGGTACTGAACCTTCATCTGAAATCTCATAGACAAATACGTAATTACCTCAAAATTTACCCTGTCTCTTTGAGTGCTTCAATCTCAGTCAAAAGCTATGTTAGATTTCCTGTTGTATTCAAAGCTGAAAATGAATCCCTGGATGCCAGAGGTATGAAGTTATATTAGAGCTCTACAGTTTTTACTTAAATTAAATGCCAAATATTCAAGCATTATTTACTCAGAGATTTATTTGGTACAGTAACTAAAATGTAGTACAAGTGGTATTATCAATTAATTTGAAACAGAGTTTGACTAATTTGTCTAATGCATAAAACATAAAATAAAGGTTACATATGTACTTTAGATGCTTTATTCTAATTTAAAACTTGACTATTCTTTCGCTTCACAATAGTCTACTATGGAATTAAGGCCAACACAATCATTTTCCTTCAAGATAATTCATTCAAACATGTCATCAATGATTTCTCTAGCTTTAGTTCTTTAAATATGGACTATGAACCTGTAGACCCTGGTAAAGCATATTAAATGAAGAATCCTCAGTTATAGACCCTGGTAAAGCATATTAAATGAAGAATCCTCAGTTATATGATCTGACTCCCAACTTATTCTTAGCATACATCAGTTTGGTTTACGGTGATACTTCTTTTTTTAAGATTTATGTATGTATTTTACAGGAGAGAAAAGAATGAGTGTGAGAGCAAAAGAGATACCTTCCATCTTTTGCTTCACTTCCCACATGGTTGCAATGGATAGGACTGAGCTGGACTATACCCAAGAGCCTGAAGCCAAAAGCTGCTCCCTGGTCTCCCATATGGGTTCAGGGCCCAAGCACTTGTCTGTCTTCCACTGTTTTTCTAGAACATTAGTAGGGACCTACATAGGGAATGGATGCCAGCACAGCTGGCCATGGCTTAACCTTCTATGTCCCAACAATGGTACTTGGGCAATAGTATTTCTACCAGATATAAGTTTAGTTTTTCCAAATAATTTTACCTCGTATTTCTATTTTTATCATTAAATATATAATATAAATAGATAAAATAAATTATGTGTTAGGCATTAAAGTATAACTGTTAAATGAGCATCAGCATACTCAAAATGCAGTTTAAAAACTATGTAATTTCAGCATCCTGTTGCCAAGACATATTTGCCAGTTTCATTGAGAGTCCATATCTTATTCAGGAGTAGAGATGCATATGGCAATGTATCCTCACTTCATGATATATTAGTTTCCATTGTATACTTCCACTAGGTGAATGTATGTGATTTCAAATGTTGAGGGGCTTTGTGTCCATAAGCTGAAAAATTGGCCTCTCAGAATTGCAGGGAAACTGGAAATTTTCATCTTGATTTAGATAGTTTAAAATGGTTTAAGTATCTGCAGCATTAAAATGAAATTTGAGATTCAGCAGAGCAAGTTCTCCAGACTTGTTCTTTTTTGAAGTAATCTGGCTAATGTAAGTGTTTTAGATTTTCATATAAGTTTGACAATCCGCTTCTCAATTGTAAAAAAGGAAAAAACAAAAGCATTAGTCTTTTGATTGGCATTGTATTGGATCTAGAGAAAAATGTGATGATCTGTGTCTTAATAATTTTCAATCTTCTAATTCATAAACTAATAGAACCCGGTTTAATTTTTCAGCAATTTTTAAAAATGATTTATCTGTTTCTTTCAAAGGCAGAGAGTAGAGAGACAGAGAGACAGATTTTCCACCTACTTTTTCAGGCCTCAAATGCCTCCCACGCTGATGGCTGATCCAGACCAAAGCCAAGAGCCTGGAACTCCATCCAGGTTTCCCATGTGGATGTCAGAGATTCTAGGATATGGGCTATCATCTGCTTCTTCCCAAAACATTCCTTATCAGGATACTGGATCAGAAATAGATCAGCTGGAACTTGAGCAGCATTTTGATTTGGAATACTAGTGATGATGGCTCCCAAGCAGCAAGTGGATTTTAGTGTACATTGAATGGGATTTTACAGCTCTGTTGTCATATAAATTTCAAAGAATTTAACTTTTTTTTTTTGCTGTTACTCTTAATGGCAATGAATTAGTTTCATTTAAATTTGTGATTAATGATTCTTGCAAACTGCCCTTCTTTTTTGCATCCCTGTTAAATTCGTTCACTATTTTTAGGAGCTTTATATACATTCTATCACATTTTCTACATGGAAGGTCGTGTAATCGCACAACACAGTTTTACTTCTTTCCCTGTCTAACATGTTTCTTTCTTGCTGATAGCAACAAAGAGAACTGCCAGTCTACTGTTATGATAAACAGCAAAAGATAAAGTGATTGCATTGCTCATGAACTCAGAGCAAAAATATTTAGTCTTTAACATTTTAGCCTTTAAATATTCTAGCTGTCATTTTGTTAACTTGTATTTATGTGTTTTTTGATGTACTTTATTAGACTAAAAAAATTTTTTTTTCATGTTTTTGGTTTGCTGAACAGCTTTAACAAGAATGAATGCTGGATACTAGATTTTGTTAAATGTTTTATCTGAGCCTATAATGTGATGGTCCTAAGAATTTTCTTATTTTTTGGTTAATATGGTGAAATTTTATGCATAGAAATGATATCAAATCAATATTTCACTTGTTTTTTGGTCAGGAATTATCTAGCTTATATACCACTAGAGACTATTTACTCAGGCTTTGTTCAGAATTTTTGCATGTTTATTTATGATGTATATTGATCTTAAGGTGTCTGATTTTTCTATTTCGGTAATAGTAGTCTTGTCTCATCAGTTTCTGTAAAATATATGTTACACTTGGCATTATTTCCGTCTTAAATATTTGGTAGAATTTATCAATTAAACCATTTTTTCCTTATAAGAAGATGTTTAACTAGAAATAGCATTTCTTTAATAGTCATAGCACTATGCATTTTATCTATTTTTCTTGCATAAATTTTGATAGCTTTTGTCCTTTGAAGAATTTTCTCAGTTCGTCTAACTTATTGAACTTATTTCATTATTTGTACTTATATTTCATTATTATTTTAATAGTTGTGTAAATTGTTTCTGTTCCATCTTATTTTTATTATTTTTAATGTATATCTTCATTATCTCCTCTAATCATCTACCTAGACATTTATCAAAATTTTTATGTTCTCAAAAAACGATTTCACTGATGTTTTTCTATTTGTCTTTTTTGTATTCATTTTTGCTACATGTCTATTGTTTTATGTGTTCTATTTACCTGGAGTTTCATTTGCTACTTTTCTAGTTGCTTAAGAAATAAGCTGGACCCATTGCGATGGCTCAGTGGGTAAATCCTCCACTTGCACGTGTAGGAATCTTATAGGGACATCACTTGGTGTCCTGGCTGCTCCACTTTCTGTCTAGTTCCCTGCTTGTGGCTTGGGAAAGCAGTAGAGGATGGTCCAAAGCTTTGGGACCCTGCACCCACATGGGCAACCTGGAGGAAACTCCTGGTTCCTGGCTTTGGGTAGGCTCAGCTCTGGCCTCTGTGGCCACTTGGTAAGTGAACCAGCAGATGGCAGTCTTTGTATGTCCTCTCTGTAAGTCTGGCTTTCCATTAAAAACAATAAAATAATAAAATAAATAAGGAACTCATTTAAAAAGGAGAGAAAAACAAACTGAGATTACTGAGTTCAGACATTTCTAACATAGGTATTCAGTGGTCTAAATTTGCCTCTAATATCTGTTTTAAATGCATCCTGAAAGTTTGATGTGCTGTTTTCATTTTTTTAAATTCAAATACTTTTAAATTTCAATTTTTAAGTTCTCCTTCGATCTACAAATCATTTTAATGCACATTATTTATTTCTAAATGAATGGGTGGTTTATTAATATTCTGTTATTCATCTGTAAAGTTATTTCATTGTGATCAGATTAAAGATATCAAATTACTTCTGAGTTTGTGCAGAAATTTTATGGCTCAGAATTTGATCTGTACAAATAAATTTTTAGTATGCACTTATAAATAATGTGTTTGTCATTCTTAGATGAAAGGGTTATAATGATTAATTAGGCCAATATACTGATAGAAATCAAGTCTTCCACAAATTTAATAATTGTCCATCTACATGTTCTAGTAGTAAAACTGACTATAATCAAGGGTTCAGTCATTTATCCTTGTAGTTCTATCAATCTTCATGTAATATATTTTGAAGCTCAGTAGTATAAGTAGATTTATGTCATCCCTTGATGAATCAACACCATTATCATTATAAAATGACTTTCCTGGTTTTATTTACTCTGAAATGTACTTATAGGATATCAATGGCATCATTCCTTCATTATTTTCCAATCTTTTCTTCAAAATATCTTTGTCCTTATGTTTAAAGTAAGTTTCTTGTAGTCAGCATCTATTTAGGCCTTATGTTTTTATCTAATTTGATAAATGATGCCTTTTCTATAACATTTCTTTTTTGTTTATTTTAAAAGTAGTATAACCAGATAGGGATGGAAAAGATGAATGGGAGAGAGGAAGGGAAAGAGAAGAATGGAGAAATTGATCCTCCATCTGTTGGTTCACTTCCCAAATGGCTACAATGGTTGGGCTAAACCAGAGTGAAGCCAGGAGCTTGGAACTTCATTCAGGTCTCATGTTGGAGGCAGGGACCCAAGTACTTGGGCCATTTTCCACTGCCTTCCTAGGCACAGGAGCATAACAGCTGGATTGCAAGTAGAGCAGCTGGAGCTCCAACCTGCAATCCAATATGGAATAAAGCATTACAAGTTGGAGCTAAGCCTGCTGCATCACAACAGCAGTCCTAATCCTTGTCTTTTAATTAGGGTATTTAAACCACTTAATGTAATGTCTTCATATTATAGGCATCTGAATTCATGGTTCTTTTCCCCTTTCTGTACTTTAAGAATGTTGCTATACTGTTACACAGCTTGTATTGTTTCTTTTAAGTAGTTTACTGTCATTCTTTCTTTGTTCTGTAAATAATGAGTCTTTTTCTGTGGCAACTTTGAAGATTTTCCCTTTATCATTGATTTAAACAGTTCTTTATAACATGCTTTTTTGTATTGATTCTCTATTACTGTGTACAAATTCCTCCAAAGACTCAGTGATTTTACAAAACAATATTATCTCAGCAACTTTTCTGCATTGTATTCTGAGTGTAGTTTTCCTATATCTGGGGCTACAGGATTAAAATAGTTTTGAGTTGTTGGTTTAATGGCCTCATTTCCCCCACTAGCTATTCGCTGAAGGACAGCATTGGCTTCATGACATTGGGAATTGTGCATAGGGCAGTTCATTCATTGCAACTGGTTTCATTACTGTGAGCAACAGAGCGCCAGAAAGACAAAGGGCACAATATATTGAAAGCAAATCTAAGAAATGTCATTCCATCACTTTTTCCATATTCTATTCATTATATCCATACCACACTCAAAAGTTTAAGATTACAAAGGGTGTGACTACCAGAAGATGGGGTTGAATTTTTCTTCATGCTTCGTGCAGTTGGGTTCTGTTAAACCTCTTGTACAAACACCTTTAAATTTGGAAATCTTTAGCCATTGTTTCTCAAATAATTTTCTGTTCCCTCCATTTATTTTGAAACCTGCAGCTACACATGTATTAGACTGCTTGAAGTTCTTTCAACAGCTCACTATTCATTGTCAAACTTTTGTGAAAAGAACTTGATCCTTTCAAGTCTTGCTTTTTTGCTTTCTTAGGCAGGACTAGGTCTGTGTTCTGGGTGCTTATTTTGTTCCATTACAGAAGTAAAACTTTCTGAGACTTTAACCAAATATCCATCAATAATGAAATTTTCCACTATGGTAGTAGGAATTACTATTGCTGTGCTTGTGCTGTGTGAGTTTCAGGAATCATTCTATCTAATCCTACTAAATTGTTCTTTCCTATACCTTGGGTCATATTTCTACCAGTTTTTCTATCGATATGAGTACTGAGGGATGATCCTCTGCAAATATCCAGAGTCCATTCCCTGTCCAGCTGTCTCCTCTCTGGCACCCCACTTTGCAACCTGTAAGTACCCTTGCCTACCCAGGCTCTCTCAACATCTAGTAGAACACAGGTGGATTTCCTCTCTGTGCTGGGGGCTGAACATTTGTGGAGGAGTAAACTAGAGCTCACCTCGTTGCTTGCCCCTGTAGCTCAGATATTACTATTTTTCCTTGACTGTGCCTTGATCATTGCTAAATATATATTTTGACATTTTCTTAATTTGTTTTGAGAAAAGTTGTAAATCAAGCCTCTGTCACTACATCTTAGTCACAAGTAGGATTTTTTTTGGTATGAATTTTGTCAAATGCTTTTTCAGTATCCATTTAGAAGAATTACAAATTATTTCTCCTTAAGTCTGTTCACATTGTAAAGTGTGTGGCTGGACTTTCTAGTGGGGAATCAACCTTCCATTACAGGAATGAAACAGAATCTACCTGTCTTTTACATATTGTTAGATTGTACTTGAAAACATTTTGTTAAGGATATTTATATCTATCCATGAAGATACTGAGCTATAGTTTCTATACCATGTAATGTGTGTATGTGTGTGTGTGTCTTCCATCTCAGGAAATTTTGGCATCATAAAAATAATTGTATCTTGAAATTATGACAGAATTCACCAAACTGCTTAGAATTTACGTTTTCTTTCTATAAATGCTTCGAAGTGTGAACTAGATTTATTTATTTTATAATATATAATTAGTTTATTGTAATTAATTTAACATGATATACAAAATATTAAGAGTAATCATTGTTGAAATGGCAACCATAAAAACAACTTTTTTTATTCAGTGAATCCAGCTTACGAACAGGCTAAACATTCACCCTCTGAAGCACTTCCGCAAGCATACAAAAGATAGGATCAACATGTTTTATCTGTTATTTTCCCCAAAAGGACAATCTAGTTATTTCTTATAACATATGAATAGGATCCACCATGTCTCCTGGTTTCTGTGCAAATAAATCCCATTTTTTTCATCTTGGTATATTAAGGTGAAACATCTCAATATCTATCAATCTAGTGAAGCATTCTAATAATCTTTAGAGAAATCAACTGCTGTCATTAATAGCATGCATCTGATAACTTTCTCTGGTCTTCCATTAAGTCCACCTGCATGTAACTGCTGTTCACCAAGCCACCAACCGCATAAATCAGAATTTACTTGATACAGCTGACTAGTTATGGCCAGGATTCCTGTCCATCAAGGGATTCAGAATCTCAGTCTGCAGCCAAATCCATTATCAAAATGTATATAGCCTAAAACAAATTCAATTGCTTTTTCTAAATCAGTAGCATCCAGTATCTCCAATAGAGCTGCACAAAAACAAGTCTTGTATCAAAATCTCCCTATTTATTAAAAGTAGTTTTTCATATACCATGAAATAACTGGTTTCTGGCCTACCCTGTGTTCAGCCAACCTCCTTCACCTGTTCCAGAGCTCCTGTATGCTGATGTAACAATCACCATGCATGCTGGAAATTCCAGCAGACCATTAACTCCACTTAAGCTTTGTGGGACCACAAAATATCTCCAGCAAATGGAGCATCTTTTTCTGAGGACTTTGAGCATAATTCCACAGCTTTATTTACATCAATAACATTAATACTATCATACAGAGTAAGAATTCAGACAGCACTACGTGTATATAGCCATTCTTGAGGATTTAAAGTGACATTTCATGGTTATAATTTGTATTAATGCCTAATGATTATAAGCCTCTTTAATATCCTTGCTCCTTTATATATCTTCTTTGGAGAAATGTCTATTGAATTTGCTGAGCTATTTTTCAGTGTAAGTTTTACTTTGTTGCTATTTATGCTTTCTTTTTTTAAGATTTGTTTTATTTTTATTTGAAAGTCAGATATACAGAGAGGAGGAGAGACATCGACAAAGGTCTTTCGTCTGTTGATTCACTTCTCAAGTGGCCACAACAGCTGGAGCTGAGCTGATCTGAAGCCAGGAGCTTCTTCTGGGTCTCCCATGTGGGTGCAGGGTCCCAAGGTTTGGGCTCTCCTTCACTGCTTTCCAAGGCCACAAGCAGGGAGCTGGATGGGAAGCAGGGTGCTGCCAGAGTTAGATCTGGCACCCATAAAAGATCTCAGAGCATGCAAGGTGAGGACTTTAGCCACTAGGCTATCGCATTGGGCCGATGCTTTCTTGACATTAGACCCTTATCAAGTGTATGACTTCTATTTTCTCCCATAGGCTGTGTCATCTTTTATTGATAATGTCCTTTGAAGCACAAAAGACTTTATATTTTAACGATTTATTTGATTTGAGAAAGACAGAGAGAGAGAGAGAGAGAGAGAGAGAAAGAAAATCTTTCATCTGCTGGTTTCCTCCCTAAATACCCATGACAGCTTGAGCTGGACCAGACTGAAGCTAGGCAGCAATAACCAAGAACCTCATTTTGAGTCTCCCATGTGGATTCAGACGCCCAAGGACTCAAGCTATCTTCTGTTGCCTTCTAAGGCACATTAGCAAGGAACTGGAACAGAAATAGAAGTCAGTACTCGAACCATTGTCCATAGGTGATACAGGCATAGCAGATGGCACAATGCTGGCCCATAAAGATTTTATCTTTATGAAGTAAAATTTATCTTTTTATTACCTATCTAATGTTTTTAAGACAGAGTTTCAATTCTTGTATTTATGTCCAAAAATTTTGAGGTGTCCAATCATTTTAATGTAAAGGTAGGAGTTCAACTTCATTTTGGATATCTAGTTTGTGGCCACATTACGTATAAAATATTCTGTCTATTTAATTGCCTCAGTACTCTTGTCAAAAATCAGTTGGCTTTAGATATATGGGTTTATTTCTGGACTTAGTTCTGATACATAAGTCCACTCAGCTGTCTGCAGGAGAATACCACTCTATTTTGATTATGGTAGTTTTGTAATATTATTTTTCATGTGTAGAATAATCAAGGCCCTATTTCTGCAACACAGGCCCATTTAATAAATTTCCCAAACTAGTTTTAAAGATATACTTTCTTTTCATTTTCCTTAGTTAATATTTATTCCTTCATGTTTTATTATTTTAGATGATATAGATTAAACCATTTTCTTATATTTCATTGTTTATTTTGCAATACAAAAACACTCTGTTTTTTTAGATATGGACCTTGTTCACCATAACCTCAAGTTTATCGAATTTATTAGCTCTTGTAGAGTATGTGTGTGGATGGAGGGGGCACTTCTGGGACTTTCTGTATACACAATCTTGTCAGACATTGTACAGACATTTCAACTCCTTTCTTTTCAATCTGATGCCTTTCTTCGTCTTGCTTCTATATTTGCTTCGTATTTACTCTATAAGTTCTAATACAAGGCTAGATAACAGTGCTGAAAGAAAACATCCTTGTGCTTTTCCTAATCATAGGGAAAAAAGTTTTCATTCTTTCATCACTGAATATGAAGTTAGCTATGTGTTTTCACAAACATTGTTTATCCTGTTGAGAAAATTTCTTTCTGTCACAAGATTTTGCTTTTACTTAAATCATAAATGAGTATTGGATTTAAAACAGCTTTATCCTTGGGCCAGTGCAGTGGCATAACATACTAATCTTCTGCCCTCAAGCACCGGAATCCCATATTGGCGCTGGTTCATGTCCCAGTTGCTCCACATCCCAATTCTTTTCTCTGCTTGTTGCCTGGGAAAGCAACAGAGGATGGCCCAAGTCCTTAGGACTCTGTCCATGTGGGAGACCCAGAAGTGGTTCCTGACTACTGACTCATGGCTCCTAGCTTCAGATTGGCTCAATGACTCTGGCCAATATGGTCATTGGGAAGTGAGCCAGTGGATGGAAGAGCTTTTCCTTTCTGTCTTTTCCTCTCTATATATAACTCTGACTTTCCAAGTAAAATAAATGAATCTTTAAAAAAAAATTCTTACCTTGTATCAGTTGAGATGATTATGGTTATTTTTTTTAGGTTTCTTATTTTATTAGTTTGATGTATTCACTTTGATTTTCTTATAATGAACCACCCTGATAGTCCTGGTACAAACATCACTTGGTTGTAATTTATGATCTTTTTAATATGCTATTAGATTTTCTGAGGATACTGCTCTATAATTTTCTTTTCTCATTATATCTTTGTCTTTAGTAACAGTAATGTTGGTTTCATAGAATGAATTAAAATATTCCCTCCCCTTCCATTTTTTGGAAGAGTTTAACAAGGACTGGTGTTAATTCTTCTTTAAATGTTTTATGGAATTTAGCAGTGAAGCCATCTGTTCCCGGACTTCTCTTTTTATAGAGGGTATTTTTAATTACTGCTTCAATCTTTTTATAGGTTTTCTAAAACTTTTTATAGGCCTATTCAGAATTTTTATTTCTTCTTTAAGCAGAATTGACAATTTGTATGTTTCTAGGAAATATTCATGTATCTATATTGATTAATTTTATTGACAAACAATTTTTACAGTATTTCATTTTATTTCTCTAAATCAAATATTTTTCAATATTTATGTTTCAAACAACTGACTTTCGGCTTGACTGATTCAATTTTTTCTACTCTTTCATCTCTAGTCTAATATTTATTATTTTCTTCCTTCTGCTATCTGTGCGTTTCATTTGTTCTTCTTTTAGTTTCTTGTTATGTAAAGCTAGATTATGTGTTTGAATCCTTTCTTCATTTTAATGTAGATATTTGCAGCTCAAATTTCCTCTGAGGACTTTTTTCTGCATCCCGTAAGTTTCACTATTTTGTTTTTCCCTTTGTAGACATTTTTTCAGTGGTTAGGATGAAGGTATTTTCTGCCAAAGAGTACTTGTGTTTGCTCTACCATGCATCCAAATACCAGTAAGAACCACTTTAAGCAGCATTCATTTCCTTCTTTAAATGTTATTTTGATGCATGTTATTATTGAAGTTTTTGTCTAACTGGGTAACAAATTGTGACTGTAAATACGTATATTCATCCAGCTTCTGTTAACTACTTAGTGACCAGTCATGTTGTCTCCAGAGTATGTTCAGTGCCAGATCAGCTTTTCCTGTGGTCTACTGAGAGAGTACAATCGGTAGGCTTCAATTAGTCCTGATCCATCCTTACTCAAGGATTTAGCTGATGAAAAGCCTCCTAAGCTCCCCACCCTAGAATGGCCCTGGATAATAGTTCCCACCTCACCTGCCATCTGGAGACTCTCAAAAACAACAAGCTCTGGTTACTGGTTTTGACAATTCCTTAAGGACAAAATAGCTTTGGAACTTAACTCATATCTCCCATTCCCAGAGTCACCTAAGATCCTAAGATTTTTGTCTTTTAATATATGATAGTACTTCAAAACTTTTGTGAAAAAATTGCATTAAAAGGCTCAATTTGGTGCAAAATGTTTTTGCCTCTCAAATTAATAAGTGCTTCCACAAAATAGTGTTCTTCTAGGAACCTAACATTTCCTTTCCTAGTATTTCTAAAACAAACTCTGTTAAAATATCGCTGGAAATAATCCACTAATGTTTTAAATATGTTAGTTATATTAATGAGTGACCTGTAGTTCTTCCTCCATATATTGATTCTTCTCTGAGTGGATGTCATAACTATATACTCACTTCAGAAAATGATCAGGGAGTATTTTCCCTTTTTTCTTTTTTAAAATTATTCATTTATTTTTACTTGAAAGGCAGACTTAGAAAAATCTTCCATCTGCTGGTTCACTCCTCAAATGGTCACAACAGCTGGAGCTGAGCTGATCCTCAGTGGGAAGCCAGGAGCCTCCTCACACCTACCACATGGGTGTAAGGATCTAAGGACTCAGCCATACTCTGTTGCTTCTGCATTTCAATAGCAGGGAGCTGAATCAGTGGAGTAGCCAGAATTCGAACCAGTGCCCCTATGGGTTGCTGGCACCAAAGGCTGAGAATTGTCCCAATATGCCACCATTCTGGTCTCATGTGTTACCATTTTCTTTTCCACCTCTAAAATACTTTGTGTTTGACTATGAAGTTACATGGGTCTGCTGTTTTTCCTATGGGAAAATCTTCTTATGGAAAGACTTTCAACTAGTAAAAAATGTTCCTTGACTGTGATTATAGTTAATAAGAGGTTTTTTCCATTGGGAATTTATACTTGTCTGGAAATTTTGCTCATTTTAGCTTGTTTTTTAATGTATTAGCCTGATATATTACATTCTGTTCTCTTGTTAGTCTCTTCTGTATCTCTGTTTAAGCCACTTTAATTGTGAAATGTTTATTAAATTTAGTTTTCAACGAAATGGCCATTTTATATCTATAATCATGTTTCATTGATTGTCATAATAGTGAAACTAAACTACAGAATTACAAAAACAAGTTCAATCAGCTTAAACAGGTTTCAGGACGAAGACAACTGTCTCTTAACTTATCAACTGGTATCCTGGCCTAATAGAAAAAGTACGTACCCACCTCAAATATTTAGTGTACCCTGGGCATCAATCAAAAAGTTTTTTTAAGACTGTAATGAAACTATACACTTTCTAGTGTATGTCAAAATCCATGACTTTCTGTAGGAAGAAATGAGTTAAGTTTAAATTTGCTGAAATGCATTTGCAATGTATTGTTCAGCCACTATGCTCAGGTATGTAGTCTATTTTGTTCTTTGGTAATATTAGGTTTTTTTATGATTTGGCAAGAAAATTGAACCTGCTGAGTTTGATGGCTTCTCTGAAATGTTTTTGAAATTTGAAATACTAAAATCCTAAGTTATATGGACTACCTGCAAACTATTAACTTACTTAATGAAGCTTCTCTAGTTAAAAAAATTTATATTACCTGAAAATATATCCTTGCAAAGTTCCTACACTATTGGCCATTTGAGAAAGACGACCAAAATTTTGCTTTTAGTTTAGTTCCAAGCAAGGACTGATAACTGCTATCCTAAAACTGAAGCTAGCTACATCATACATTTTCTATAAAAATAATTTAAGAAAGCCAATTTAGCAAGCAGTAAGAAAAAATATTGTGAAAATATTTCATATTAACTCATCATCATTTTAAAGAAATATAAAGCCACCCCAGAGGCGTGCCAATAACTTCAAAGGCAGCAAGCATTTTAATGATCAACAGATGAGCCTTATTACACATCAGAGTTGGTAATGCTCTTCTTTGAGTTTAAAGATGACACAAGAGACTACAAGTATCATTATTAGGGCTTTCTGGATCATGCTCTTCCCCATTCCAAAACAATGGATATTTTAAACTTGCACCACAGTCTCTAGGCATCTCCCCCTGCCCCACCACTCCCCTCCCTAGCCCTCACAATAACTAAAATCAACAGAACATCTTGCTGCCATTATCAGTGGGAAACGAAGGGGGAGCAGGCATTAAGCATGAGCCTCATCAGATTTTTGGCCTTAACATTTCTTAAGATTTATTCATTTGGAAGGCAGTTAGGCAAAGACTAGGGGAAGGAAGGGAAGGGGACCAAGAAGAAAGGAAACTAAAACAGAGAAATTTATTCAAGACTCATTTAAATGTCCACAACAGTCAGGGTTTAACCATGCTGAAGGTAGAAACGAGGAACTGCATCTGAGTAACACACATGGTGTCAGGGATCCAAATATTTCTGCTGCTTGCCTAGGTACATTCACAGGGAACTTGATCAGAAACAGATCAGGAGCATTAGAATGGGTACTCTAAAATGAAGTGTCAGTATTGCAGATGGTAGCTTAAGCCACTGTGCCATGATGTCAGCTCCAACACTTTATGGCACCTACCTTTTCCTCCTTTCATATTCCAATGGCTAGTTGTGTCCCTAGTCTGACTCATTTCTAACTCTTCTTGATGAAATCTAATATGTCTTGTCTAAGCTTTGCACATTCTCACATACAAAGTTAATTCTCTTGCATATCTATACTTTCATTTTGTCTCATTGGAACCATGACAATAAAATCTACTTCTACACGGGGAAAACTCTCCTCTATATCCATCACAGCCCCATAGAATTGTCCCTCTTCTTTCCTGTGTTTCTAACCTTGACCTTTCCTCTAGAGCCTCCCCCTCGGCCATCAAATATATTTTCTCAATAAAATTTTTTAAAAGTTAGTCAACCATGCCTATTTCTGAACCTGCAAGGTTTTACCAAACTTCTTGAAAAGATGATTTATATATACTGTCTTTATTTTCTCAACCTAAATTCTATTAATTGCTTAACAATGTATGGATTGGGTGCTTATTTTTACCAAATCTCAGTAATCTATGTTCATTATAAAATTGGAACACAGGTCAGAAAAAGAGGAGAGAGCTTTCAAAAATACCTACAATCTTGCCACTCTGAGATAAACATTCTTAATATCTAGAATTCTCTTTTCCTTTGCACATTTATTTTTATAAATACATCCAGTTTTCAATGAGAGTGAATTATATCACACAGCTTATAGTAGCCAACCTCCAAGTTATTATCAATGAACCCAGTTTTCTTACATTCATACCCTTGTATACTACCTTCGCAAATTGACATAGATGCAAAAATCCTCAACAAAATATTAGCAAACCATACTTAACATCACATTATTAAGAGATCATTTACTTTCATCAAATGAAATTCATTGTAGGGATGTATTGATAGTTCAACACATGCACATATACAAATGTGATACACTATTAACAGAATAGATTCAAAATGTATTATTATCACTTCAACAGATGGAGAAAAATGCTTAACAAGACTCAGTATCTTTTTATGATTAAAAAAATACTCGACAAGAAAAAGAAGGCATGTTCCACAACACGATAACACCATATATGACAAATACAATAATTTAGTATCATACTGAGGGAGGAAAAGTTGTAAGCCTCTCTTCCAAAATCAAGAACAAGAATGTCAATTCTCACTACTACTCACACTTGTAAGAATGGCAGTTATCAAAAAGACAAAAAATAAATGTTGGGGAGTATTAGAAAAGATAATCCTTGCACAATGTTGATAAGAATAAATGTTATTGGAGCCATTATGAGAAACAGATTGTGAAGGACTATACTATCATAATGACATGGGGAAATTAGTGGGGGGACAAGAGGGGAAGAGACATCCAGGAGCCTATATAACTGTGTCATGGAATACTAACATCAATACATAATTTTTTAAAAAGATCTTAAAAACAGAATAACAGTCATCATTTGGTATATGAACAGGAAATGCATCCCCATGTTTACCACAGTATAATTCATGAGATCCAATATATGGAATCAACCTCAGGGCCCATCAGTGGATGAATGAAAACATGGTATATGCACAACATAGAATACTACTAATCCATAAAATGATGAAATCCTGTCATTATTGGCAACACATTAAGAAAAATAAGCCCTGTTGCTACCCATATGTGAAACCTAAAAATGTTGATCTCAGACAAGTAGAGTATAATGTATTTACCAAACTGATAGAGGTGGACGTTGTGGAGATGTTGGTCAAAAGATACAAAATTCCAGTTAGATGAATGGAAGAAAAAAGTTTCAGATATCTATTGTACAGGATGGTGATTATAATTAGTAGCACTACATTCTATTCTTTTTTATTATCATTATTTTCCATGACACAGTTTTATAGGTATAGGAATTCCTATCTCCCCCTCATCTTCCTCCCTCCTGATGTTCCTATCCAACCATTTTCCCCATATTATTAAAGCAGTATAGTTCTTTAGTAAGAGCTGCAAGTTTAACATTCAGCTGTTTAAGTGTGTTGTAGGTATGGCATTTATAGGCAAAGGCAGAAAAACTAGTACCATACAATAAAGCAATATTTAACTGTTTTGTTGGGAGTCCTGTTTTTATTCAGGAGTAGCGATGTGTACTGCAACATACCTTCTTTTGCTGGCATTCTAGTCCCCATTATACAGTTCATCCATGACAACACACACACACACATATTTGATTACCTATATATCTATTTATTTTACACTTTGCATGAATGTGTCTTATATCAGAGAGAACATATGATTGTATTCTTGAAAATGTTAATAGAGTTTAAATGTTCTCACCATGTAAATAGCTTTGTGAGGTAACACATATGTTGATTAACTCAATTTATGCATCTATACTGCAGATACATTTTAAAAACATCATGCTGTACATGATAAATATGTACAATTTTATCTGTCAACTTAAAAATAAAAATATTTCCAGATAAATAGTCTATGCATTTTTGAAATGAATCCTAAGTCAAGGACGATGAATCTTTACCTAAAATCTAAAGTCCATATTCATAAATGAAGTTTGATTTTCTATTTTCTATTTTTCTATTTCTGGTTCTTTGTCATATATAATTTTCAGAGACTGCATGGCTTTATTTTTTAAAATAAGAGAGAGTCCTTATTTTTAGAAATTAAAAAATATCATAAAAATCATCCCTTTGTTCAGTGTTTGAAAGAATTCACCTATGGAACGAATGAGATATGATTTCTATTTTTTTTCTGTGCTTTGAAAACAACATAATTATAATGTTTTACCCTTGAGTCATTTTTTTATGGTTCTCTAAGATTGTATATTTGTACAATTTTTTCCCCTCTGCCCCCACACACACCATCTTTAAAACTACTATGTTTTACTCTATCTAAGAAAGATTTAAACATGCTTTGAGGTCTATTTACATAGGTGGAAATCATTTACTTATGCAAAGTACTTTAACTCTCAGTATTTTATTTTGTATAATAGAACAAACTTGAGCACCTCCTCCATTAAGTGGTTGTATGTATGAAATAAATTCATGTCTGTAAAAGTGTCAAACACTTAGTATCTACAATAAACTTAGTCCTGAAGTACTAACCTTCATGTATATTAGCCCTTCAGGGCCACATACCTGGGAAATGTTGGTGAAAGAATTGTTCTTTACCTCTTTCATTTCCTGGGGATTCCTGGTATGTAACACCTTAACTGAAACCTCTAACGTCTTCTTCACGCGGTCTTCTCTCTGCATAAGAAAGCAATATGTTCGTATGTATGGATACATGTCATAAGGTCATAAAGTCTTACTTTCAATATGGTCATATTCTGAAACTCAGGATGAACTTGCATTTAGTGGATATGCTACTTAATCTGCTATGCTACATTTGTAGTATGGTATTTTTGTTTTTTATCCCCTTTATTGGTCTGGATTACTCTTGCCAGAGATTTGTCATTTATGAGTCATTCCAAAAAGTAGCTCTTACATTTACATAATCAATTTTTCTGAAATGAATTTTTCTAATTCATTTCTTCTTTGATCAATAATTACTTATGCTTTACTAATATTCTTTTATTTTTTTCTCTTCTGCTTTCATGATTTATTTTTCTCCTTTCTTGCTTGACAAAAATCATATGAACTTTCTTTGAATAATGAACTAAATGCATTCACTAAATTGTTAAAGTTTCATTCCTCATCAATGCAAGGTAAGATGTAATTGATGCTATTATTTTAATCTTTGACCCAAAAATTATTTACTGAAGTAGGCTCTTTTCTGTTACTCATGGTTTGATTCTGTTTATTTACCTTTGGATTTTAACATCTGAGGTCTTTAGCTGTGATCTAGGACTACATGATAACTTATATTGCTACTTTTTTGTAAGAAAATCAGCTCCTCTGTTACCCTACGTAAGAATTTATATTTTTCTAAAAGTTTCATGAACATTTAATAAACATGTGTGGCTTATGGAGTATACAAAGTTACAGAAGCTAATATGTACACAGTCATACAGATTTATATATCATTCAAGTTTTCTGTCGTCTGTTTTTATCACTTTGATCTGTCACAGACCACACCATCTGTCAAAAGGCAGAGGCTGCAGCTTGCCAGCTGAACACTCAATCATGCCTGTCTTCTTTGTAACAGTGGCTTGCCTGATTTTTACACGGGCATGTTGTCATCCAAAGTAAAAGACTACATTTTCCAGTGTCTCTTGCAGCTACCATTTGACTAAGTTCTGGCTACTATAATATAGATACACTGTGATATTTAAGTATTCCACCTACATGGAACTTATGACACCTGAAGTTTAAGTCATTTGGGACTATACGGCAATACAGATGCTCTTTGATGTACAATGAGGTTATATCCACATAAACCTATCATAAATTGAAAATGATATAAGTTGAAAATATTTAAGTATAGCAAACCTCCCAAACACTATGGCTTAGTAGCCCAGTACACGATAGAATATTAGTTGTGTAACTACACGATTACTGAGAGCTGCACATGCTGACACTGCCCATTGTCACAAGCACAGTATTTTATTAGATATATTGCTAGCCCAAGAGATCAAAAATTCAAGATGTAAGGTGCATTTTCTACTGAATGTGTATAGTTCTACAACATGGTGAAGTCAAAATTTGTAAGCTGAACCATTTTAAATTGGAGAACATCTCTACAACCATGACTGCAGAACAGCAAGTCATGGAGTCTCAAAATACCTACATCCAGGCTTCTTTTCCCCAAAGCAGAAATAAACTACTGTCCAGTTCAATCCACCATGATTTTAACTTTTTCTTCGTATGCAGCCAAGCCTAATGCTAACTAATGCAAATATGATGATGTCTGCAATTATAATTATAGTATTGTCAGTTTTTCCTTGTAATAGTTCTTATTTTATAAGCTGTCATGTTACGTTATTCAGTGTATAAACATTCATGACTCATGTGTATTGTTGATTTTTGCTTCTCTCAATAAAAATAATCTTATTTTTGCCAATTAACTCTTGGTGCCTTGCTTAATAATTTATTCATCTAATATTAATTTATTCTTGCCATTTTTATTTTTTGACAGCCTCTATGCCACTCATGCCACTGTACCAGAACTGTTATTATCAACTTCCGTTCATTGCTCAATTTTAGTGGCCTATTTTCAATCTTCATTATACTATCTTTTTATAACACTTCACACTATTAGCTTTCATGTTACTATCTTCTTTCTGATTTCTTTCTGAAGCCCAAAGCCCTAATTCTGACCACCTGGCTGAATGTTTCATAGCCATCTCAAAACTGAATTGATCTTATTCCACCCTTAGATGTGTTTTACTTACTGTTTTTTGTTTTGTTTTGTTTTGTTTTGCTTGGGCTATTTGAACAACTTTCTGCCTCTCCCTCATCTTGCATAAAGCTACCAATACCATTTTATGAAAACAAAACAAAATATGGCTGATCACATATTCACTTTGTTTTAAAAATATTCTATTGGTTATCTTGTCAACCTCCCTAGTATGATGCATAAATTGCTACACAAAGCTGACAAATTCCCTCTCCTACAAAGCTCTTGCTAAACATAGTCTCTATACTCCGGGTACAGCAGACGCCTCATGTCAGAAAAAAAAAAAAATGTTTTCTACAAATCCATTCCTAGATCCATAGTTTTTCACATGTTGTTCTATCTGAATAGATTATCTTCCTTAAATTCTTTTGCCACACACTTCTATTTATCTTTCAAGTTCCATTTAAAGTGCCACCTTTTCCATGAAAACTTCCCTCTCACAGAATTAGCAATTGTCCCTTCTAAAAACTTGCCCCACAATATTGTTATAGCAGTAATTATGCTGTAACTATCTTTTTGCAGGGTCTGTCTACCTCCCTCTATATGCCATGAACTTCTTGAAATTAGGCACTAGTTTATGTAACTTTCAAATCTAGCATAGTGTCTGGCTCATGGAAAAGATTAGTTGCAAAGGCGAGATTGAAGAGAAAGTTATCAGTCCTCAAAACACCTAGGACGTCCAGCTCTTTAAATAAAAGATGATTTTTAAATAAAAAAAAAAACAATTCTTTTGGTTGAATATACTGCTATGTATTCCTTCCACCTCCCCTCTGCTTACGCTAACCAAATTTTAAATGCTACCAGCATAAGGCATCTTTGTTTTGCTCACATCAATCTCAACCAATTTTTTGTTTTTATTGTTAAGTAAATGGTTGAATGAATTAATGGCTATATATATATATATATATATACACATGCTGAATGTATTATATATACATTAATTATATATGTGTATATGTATATATTATATACATATATAATATATATACCTAAAATCAAGTAATGTTGCCACTCCTGACAATAATCAGGAATATTTTAAACCACCGAGTCCACTATGCAATACCTAAGATATCTTCCACATCTCAGTGACTACAATTGTGTTATTCAAATCATCTGATGGTGGCATCTGACGCTTGGGGCATTAGAGAACACATTAGGACAAGCCTAAAGTGTAAAATCTTGGTGGCGTCTTCCAATTGTACCTTAATGATTACTAGTGGTTTACAAGTGCATGTAGCTGTTCCTCATGGAATATCTTTCTGGGAGCAGCTTCATCCTGTTACCACCTATGCGATATCCTTACTTTGCTATGCAGTACTGGTGGGATGGCTGATCGGTCTGTGATTTCCTGATACAAATGGCAACAAAATGGTTCTCAAGGTACTGATGAAGTTCCTGGAGCCCCATATGCCTATCATAATTATGATATAATCAATACATTATATCAGTGACACAGCTGATATATTTACCATTTGTCTCTTGCTACGCAAGTAGGATAAGCATTGCTTCCCTGTCTGCTGAACTGGATGGATCTGAGAATTTCACTTACTAATATACTCAGCATGTCCCTGACAGGAAGAAACCCTCTTAATCTGACAAATGAGATGTCTATAGTTTGTTAAGATAGCTTATTTGAATGTAATCAGGATTGGCCACCAAGCCTTGTATAAAGTAGAATACTACATTAAAACTGACACTTCCATAGCAATTAGTATGGCTCAGGTATTATTCTAGATGTTCTTTAGCTATTAACTCATTTTGAAGTCGCTTAACAAGCCGGTGAAGTAGATACTACTAGTACATACATTCTAAAGGTTAAAATAAATAAATCAATAAAACTGAGCCTCAGAGGTTATGGAGCCAGAATTAAGCCCTAGGCAGTTTGGCTCCAGATTCCACGTGACTCCTGATACTTTCAGACCCATATACTTCAGCTAAATTAGCCTTCTGATCATTCTTGTCATTTTCATAAATACCAATCTTCCAGACAATTTCTCACCAGCACTCACCATGTCTATCCTCTATCATTTGTTGCAAACTTTAGGTCCTCAACTTCTATTTATTAACTCACACTGTCACTTAGGACTCCATTCTTGGTGGTGTGGATGATAGAGCCAATGCCCTGACATTTCAGTGATATTTCCAATGATCTCCTTCACCACTTTTTCTCACTCATTCACTCTCTCCACTGAGTTTGTGAGAACCAAAACATACTCCTCTAGAAATAACGGATTTGTGTGTCATTCTCTTACCACAGGTTCCTATTTTTCCAGTGCATGCTCTCTATCATTCTCTAAACAACAAAATTCAACCTCATTGGAAACGCTCGCTGAACCTTCTATGTTTACTCTATCCATAGTTTCTCCCTTCCTTTGATTCTGTTTTCAGCATAGCTTAAGTGATGCATCATGTTCCCACCCACCTGAATCCACTGAACTTCTACCATGGAGTACCATGGAAAAAGCAACCATCACCCTTCTCTGCATCTTCACCTTGCCTGCTGAGCAATGCTAGCAGACCCACCAACCTGCTTTCAATGCTGCCTGGTAACACCAGTTCCATTATTAATCTAAATACCTATTCTCAAAAAAATCTTCCGTACTCTAATCAATCCTCCAAGCCCTTCACCTTGAGCCCTCCCTCTCAGCAAAAGGCACTATCTCTTTTATTGCTCCACAGAAAATGTAAAATGAACAGAAAGAACTGCCTTACCTTTGTACTATGGAATCTAGAAAGGTAAGAATCCACAGGTACTTTCTGCTTCCTCCTCATGTTACAATGTAAAAATTAACCCTTACCTCTTTAATTCAGCCCCTTTCTTGATGACACCATTATACTGATTATCTCCCCTCTCCTTTTGCTCTCCTTCTCTACTAGTCCCTTGTTATCTTCATTTAAGGCTCTTCCACATATATATATATTTTTTTTAAATATGAAAACCCAATCTTCAAGGATCTCCTTATTCCTCCCACTCCAAGCTAATCTTTCTACTTTGTCTTTTCTACCATATTCACATTGATTGTTTTCATTTATTTACCATCCTCTCACTCCTCAGACAAGTACATTCTAACTAAAATCAAAGAATCATGACCAACATGACAATAACTTAAGCAGGTCCTTTTTGTCCTTGTTTTGTGGCACCAAAAAGCGTTAAACACTCCTGCTGAAACACTCTTTCCTTAATCATCATCCTTGCCTGTTGCTGGATGATCACAGTAGTCTGATTTTTCCCCCTCTCTCTGTTGTACTCTGTCTCCTTTGATGGCCTTCACTTCACTGCCTGATCTTTAAATGTTGTAGGACTCCACAGGTCAATCATCCTCCCTCTTCTGTTCATACTGCCTCCCTGGGTGATATCATTCAGTCACAGGCTTTAAATACTCTGTGAGTGCCTTCAGATCTTATCACTGACCTTTATCTCTCCTGCGAGTTCCTGACTTATACGTTCAACTACTCTAACTAATCTCCTCTTTGAATGTCTCATAGGTACCTTAAACTCCTCATATTTTAAACTGATCTTGCACTCTGCCCTTCAAATATGCATAACCTCAGTGTCTCCATTTTAATGAAATGGCAACATGATTCATTATTGAAGTCAAAAACTTCAAAGTCATCTTAGACACATCCATCTGGCTTACCCAACACAGTAAACTCAGCACTAAGTTTTATTGACCATAAATATTAACTATGTCATAATTCTGTCATCTTTTCTACATCTCATCTATTACTGCCCTACTATAGGACACCATTGTTTCTTTCTTATATCATTTCAATATCTTCCTTGCTAGTCTCCCTGCCTCTAGCAGTTTTCCCCCCTCCCTCCAATACCCATATTCAGAGCAATATTTCTGATATGAATTCTTTATCATATAGCTTTTCTTTAATGATTTCCCATTGTCTTTAGCATGAAGTTCAAAATCTCTAACATAGCAACAAACCTTCATATAATTCCACATTTGTGTAATCCAATCCTTGTCATTCTTCTCTAAAACTTTGTTACAACCGAATTTATTTTCACTCACGTATAAAAATATTTCATGATTTTGCATATGAATCTTCACATACATGTGTCATTACCTTTGCCTGGAATATTGCCCAGGACTCTCTTTATATAGCCAAGTCCTACTTGTTATTTATGTTCAATCTTAAAATCATCTGCAGGGGAAGTCTCCCTGGACCTCAGGGCAAGGTGCCGAAATAAAATACATCTTCTATCTTAAGAATCATCACACAGTATTAATCTCACTGATTTATTGCCTTTTTAAGCAATAGATTGTAAAGTCCATGTGAATAGCAGCCAATAACTGTTATACACGCACAATATTTGGCTTATAGTCTGGCACACAATAACTATGTAATAAATATTTGAAGAAAAAAAGTCTCTTGAAGAATCAGCATATAAGTAAAGGGACACATATATGAGATAAAGTTGAACGATGAATGTTAGTGGGTCAGAAAAGAGTTCTGAGGTTCCGTATATCTTCATTGGATGGGGGGAAGGCACATAAATTGGAATCTGCTTGGAAAGTGTTGGGAGATTCCATGACTTCACCTTATTGGCCATGTATGCATTATGAGGTATAAAGTAGGGGAGTGGCTTAATTTAAAGGGACACTTTCAGAAAATTATTCAAGCAAGACAGATGGGAGATACCAAAATCTGAGTCAAAGAAACCATTTGGAAGACTCCAGTTGTTACCACGATGTGAAACAAGGCTAGTTGCAGTAGTGGAAATGGAATCAAATCCAAGTGCATAGAAGAACTTTACTAACAGATCTTTACTGAATTTATAAGAGAGGAACTAACAGAAAGAAGGCTAAAATACCTTCAGCCTGGAGAACTGAGATAATAAAAAGTCCTAATTATATTTACTTTATGAAAATCAGAAGAATGAAGATGGCAGAATAGGGTAAGGACACATTTAAACAGACGGAGAAACATTTAATCAGGATGAAGCAGAGAGGACATATTTCAGGAAATAGGAAAGGACAGAACAACAGCAGAGGGGTACCTGGAGAATGACAGACACAGGTAAGCAGCAGGCACAGCAGTGTGATGTTGCAGTGACTGATAGCGATCTGAACTCCACCAGCAGCTGGAACTCCACCAGCAACCAGGTGGGAAGAGATTTTCACTGGGAGCTTGGGAGGTGAACCCAGACAAAGAACTGTCCATCCTGCTGGTCCGTTTGGTTTGACCAGAAGCAGAGACACAGCACAGATTCCAGACAGATGGGCAGTGCGAGAACAGGGTGGATTTCATAGCCCAGTCAGCCCCCTAGAGCTGAATTGGGCGCCATTTTGCGTAAGCAGGAAAGGGCAAGGGAAAGAACTGAGTATACGCTGAGCTGGGAGTGAGCTCATTTCTGACTCAGTGACTACAACAACATGGCATTCTATGGGTTCCACCCAGGGCAGGTCTGGATGGCCCTTAGATCTGACAGCCAGCAGATCAAGAACTGTAGTGGTGGTACATCAGGCGCCATTTTGTGCACTGTGGCAATAGCTTTGGGGCTGAAAGGACAACAGTGAACTGCGCATGTGCTGAGCTCGTGAGAACTGAGTCCTGTGGATCGCACTGTTCCCGCAGGAAAATAATATCGACTATGGCATCATACCATTCAAAATAGGTCTGTTTGGCACCCAGACCTAATGTTCAACAGGTTCTGACAAGATCAACGCCACGAACAACCTAATTATATAGGATACCTAGTGTCTCACTAATCCTGGGACCTACTCCGACTGGAAGTGGGAGAAAGGTTGCAGAGACAATGGTGCAGCCTCAGCACAGTATCACAAGAGGTGGAGAGTGGTGAGCCAAAAGCTGGGGCTGTGGAGACCACGGTAGAAATCTGACATAAGAACCCAGACCAGGAACTCACTAGAGGGAGTGGCACAAGTGGCTGCAAGCAAAAAGTTCTGCACCAACTGCAATAAGTAAAATCTCATTGTAGACCTGTGGGTGACACAGCTTAGAAACCTGCCTCAGGAAGAAGACTCTGCTAACCAGAAGTACAATGACCAAGAGCAAAAGAAGAGACAAAGGCACAATGAATATTACTGAAGACTCCCCTGCAAAGGAGCAAAACCCTATTCCAACCTCAGAGTTAACTCAGGAAGACATTGAGAAAATGGGGGACACAGAATCCATAAGACTCATTTTGAAAATTCTGATCTAAAATGAGAAGCACATGCAAGAGTTCAAAGAATTTAAGGAAGCAATAAAGCAAAACAAGGCTGATATATCAGAAATTAAGAACACAGTAGAGCAAATTAAAAGTGCAGTGGAGAGTCTCCAAAATAGAATGAAGCAAGCAGAAGAAAGAATCTCAGAATTGGAAGATATTTCCTGTCACCAGGGGGAAGCAAACAAAAAGCTGGAAGCAGAGCTGGATCAGGCCAAAAAAAGTATTCAAGAATTGAAAGACACTATTAAGAGGCCAAATATAAGAGTTATGGGAGTCCCAGAAGGAGCAGAAAGAGAAGTTGAGTTTGCAAATGTATTTAATGAAATAATAAGGGAAAGTTTCCCTAATCTAGAGAAAGAATTGGGAAACAACATCCAGAAGTGGCACAGAACTCCCAACAGGCTTGATCAAAAGCGATCTTCACCAAGACACATGATAATCAAGCTCTTTTCAATTGAACGTAAAGATAAAAAAAGAAATAAGGAAAGAGAAGCGGGTGGGAAATGCAGATAGGAGGAATGATAGGGTGAGAAGTACCACTGTGCTCCTAAACCTGTATCTTAAAACATGAGATATTTGTTCACTTTATATAAATAACTGAAATTTTAAAATAAGATCACAATGATTGATTTAAATTTGGAACAGTGACCTTCTAGTTATTTGTATCTATTTCGATAAGTTCTTGTGATTTATTAATTTCATCCATAAGAGACATTTTGATTGTTTATAACACCTGAGGTGGTAAATGTTCCTTTCAACGTTGTTTTTGCTACAGCTGGTGGGAAATGATGTTCTTGTTTTAATTGTAATTTCTTCAGCGCCACATGAGTCACGCAGTAGCATCAATTTCTACAAGAAGGTTTTTGATTTTCTTTTTTCATCACTCTTGCAACACAATGGTATTTTTGAGGTATGTTCATTAACTTCCTGTGAATAGTTACTTTTTCTCCCAGTTGTGGAATGTGTTCACTGGCTCTATGATTATGGGAATGTATAATAGAAATGAAGCAGAGACTGATAGGTTCAGATGGGGAGACAAAGTGTAGTATGTCTCTATGCATTCAGACCAAAGGCTCCATGTGAAACAGTTGAAATTATCCTAACAGTAGGATGCTGGACCCTTCGACACTGTCCATGATCACAATGTTGGAAAGCATCTAACTAACAGCATGATGGACTTATGACTGTTCATGATAGCTCACCCATTGTAATACTAGAGGTGAAATCAGTGGGGAGGGGAAGAGGAAACTTACAGAGGAGGATGGGGAATTCTAGAGCCTACGAAACTGTATTATAAAGCAATTAAAAAAAAAAGATCACGATGGAGAAACAGGAACAAAAAAAATCTGATATAAAAACAAAGTGACATCATGGCATAATTCAATTTTTCCTTATCAGCAATTATTAAGGTAAGTTGCTTAAATTCTTTAATTAAAAGCAGAGAATGTAAGGAAAGATTTAAAAATATGTGCTCTGTTAAAAAGACACACGTTACACTCAGACACAGATAGGATAAAATAAATGCATAAAGAAATGATAGTTTATGCAAATAGCTAGTAACAGGGAACCAGGATAGTTATATTAGTATCAGACAAAAGGGGGACATCTGGACTAGAGGTTAAGAGAGTGGTTGTAATCCCTACATTCTTTATTGGAGTGCCTGGATTTGAGCCCCATATTTGCTCTCAATTCAGCCTTTCAACTAACATAAGCCCTGGGATGCATCCAGGAATGGTGATCTGGCACCCATGGTAGACCTGGCTTGAGTTCCTGGCTGTTGAGATTTGGGAAGTGAAAAAACAGGTGGGAGTATTCTCTCATTCCCCTCTTCTCTGTTACGTTGCTTCTCAAATAGATAAATAAAAATACACTAAAAATAAATAATTCCCTTAAAAAAATAACACAAATTAGACTTTAAGTCTAAACCTGCTGTAAGAGAAAAACATACAATAAATTAATAAAAGGGTCAGTCAAGAAGATATATCAATTTTACACACATATATAATACCTAAATATATATATTACATATATATGATATCTAAAATGTATGATGCAGGGATACAAGGCAGAAATGCAGAGTACTACAATGATAGCTGGGCACTTCAATATTCTGCTTTCAATAATAGGGCAATAACAGAAAAACAGTGACTTAAGTAACAGTAGAAGTAGACCACATTCCACTCAAAACCAGCAGATGAACATTCATAAGTGTACATAAAACATTTTCTAGGATAAATTATACATTCATTCACAAACCAAATCTCAATTAATTTAAAATATTGAAATCATACCAAATATCTATTCTGGCCATATTGAAATGAAATTACAAACAAAAATCTGCAACAGAAGTTTCCCAGATACATGCATATTAAATAGACCCTTAAATAATAACTATATTACAAAAGAAATTACCAGAAAATTTGAAAATAAAGTAGAATGATGAAGATGCAACACATAAGACATGTATATTATAAACACATATATTTAAAAAGAACTTATATCAATAGTCAACTACAGAAGGGGGAAATAAACATTAAAGATAAATAAAACAATAGAAAAACAGGGAAAATCAACAGGAGCACAGCAGTATAGTTAACTCTTTCAAAAATTCAACAAAATCAACATTTATCAAGATTAAGGGAGGAGTGAAATTACTGAAACCAGAAGTGAAAGCTCCTACCTACCTTGTTACCTGACAGTATGATACTTGATTTTCAAACTTTCTCTATACTTACAATGCTACAATGCACTTAAACAGCACAATATTTAACTTGTAACTGTTACTAGTAGACTATATGACTGTCATAAATATGAGAAAAACGGTAGGAGGGGAAAATGATTAGGGAAGAAGGGAAGGGAAAGTAGAGAATTGCTATACCTACAAAACTGCATCATGGAAAACTAAAAATAATAACAAATAATAACTTATAAAAAATAACTTGCATGAAATGTAGACAAATTCATAGAAATAATTTATTGGAACTGACAAAAAGTATAAATTCTGGACAGACCTATAACAAATAAAGTCATTGTATCAGTAATCAAAAATCCTCTCCCTTTCCCCCAAGAAATTCCAGTATCAAATGGCTTTGCTATTAAGTTCTGTCAAAGATTTAAAATTAATACCATTCACTGGAAAACTTAAAAGGAAAAAAAAGGCAACACTACTCCCTAACTCATCTTATAAATACAGCACTACTCAGACAGTAAAACCAGACCAGCGCATCATACACAAGCAGTATCTTTATAAATATAAATGCAAAGATTCCCTCTCCCACCGAAATAATGGTAAATCAAATCCAGCATATTCAAAAGATTATACACCATAATTAAGTTGGATTTACCCCAGGAATATAAAATTAGTTCAACATTTTAAAAAATCAATATAACATACACATTAATAAAATTAAAGAAAAATCACACAGTCATCTTGATGCAGGAAAAAAAGGTCTGATAAAATTAAGCATGCTTTCATAGTGAACAAAATAATAAACAAAATCCCCAACAAACTACAAATAGAATGGAATTTCTTCAATCTTTCAAAGGTTATTTACAAAAGAATATATATTAAGAACAAGGCAAGAATGACAACCATTTTACTTTATTTTTCAACATAGCACTAGAAGTTTTAGTTAGAGCATGTAAATTATAAATGAAAAAATTATAACTTTCTCTAATCATAAAGTCTCATATATTTAAAACCCTTTACAAATCCACAAAACAATAATAAGTTTTTGTTAAAATGTAAAAATTTTGCAATATTTCAGAGTAAAAGATCAACAAATACAGATAAGTTGTATTTTTATGCCTAGGAGTGAACAATCCCAAAAGGAAATTAAGTAAACAATTTCATTTTCAATAGGATCAGAAAGAACATAGTAAGAACAAATTTAAGCAGGAAGATACAAAATTTACACATGAAAAACTGCATGATGCAATGGGTTAAGTAGCTGCTTAGAACACTGACATGTTACCCTGATTCTGATACAGCTTTCGGCTAATGCACCTGTGAAGGCAGGAAATGACAGCCCAAGTACTTTGATTTGAACCACCCACAAGGGAGACTCAGATGGAGTTCTGGACTCCTGGCTTCAGTGTTCCTTAGCCCTAGCTATTGCAGGTATTTGGAATGTGAACTAGTGAATGGAAGATCTCTCAGCCTTCCCATCATCTCTGCCACTTAAATAAAACTAAATATTTAAAATGTATAGAGGAGGATTGCTTGGTTATGATGCAAACACACTATTTTATGTGAAAGATTTGAGCATTTACAGATGTTGGTATCTGCAAATGGTCTTAGAACTTGTATCCTGCAGATTGAGACTCAAAAATGTTTGCTTTCACCTATGTGAAAGGCAGAATAACAGAGAGAGACAGCAAGAGAGAGATCCTGATCTGCTGATTGTCTCCCCAAATGCAATCAACAGTCAGTGTTGGGCCATTGGGAAGCCATGAGCCTGGAACTCAACCTGGTCACCTACGTGAATCACAGGAATCCCAGTTTTTGAGTCCCCAGAGATTCACTGGCAAGAAGCTGGAATCAAAAGTGGATTCGGGGGCCCAGCGCCATGGCCTAGCGGCTAAAGTCCTTGCCTTGAACGCGCCAGGATCCCATATGGGCGCTGGTTCTAATCCTGGCAGCTCCACTTCCCATCCAGCTCCCTGCCTGTGGCCTGGGAAAGCAGTGGAGGACGGCCCAAAGCTTTGGGACCCTGCACCCTCATGGGAGACCTGGAAGAGGTTCCTAGTTCCCAGCTTCGGATGGCAGCACAGGCCATTGCGGTCACTTGGGGAGTGAACCATCAGATGGAAGATCTTCCTCTGATCTCTCTGTATATCTGACTTTGTAATAATAATAAAAAAAAATCTTTAAAAGAAAGTGGATTAGGGCCTCAAACTCAGGCATTCTGGTATGGAAAATAATGAGAATGTGAAGAAATTATTTATTACTGATGGGAATGCAAAATTACTAAGCTGCTATGGAAATTAGCTCTTGGTTCCTCAAATACTCAATTGCCATATGATCCAGCAATTTCATTCCAAGATATACACAAAAAGAATTTTAAAAAATAAATACTTATACACAAATAGTCACATAATAGCTAAAGCGTAGAAACCTCAAATGCCCACCTGATAAAATAAAAAAATATATATATATCCATACAATGGAATCGTTGGCCAAAAAAGGAGTGACTTATAGAATATTATTGATCAAAAAAGGAGTGAGGTACAGATTCATGCTGCAACATGGATCAATCTTAAAAGCTGTAAGCTAAATGAAAACGAAGCCCAATGCCAAGGGTCATATATTTTATGGCTCCATTTATATGAAGGGTAAAGAACAACTGAATCTGTAGAGGCAGTTAATTAGTTGCTATCCGTGACTGTGTGACTGGAGGAGAGATTAATGAGAAGTGACTGACGAATGGGTAGAGGATTTTTTGAGGGTAATAAAAATATTTTTGGAATTGGATAGTAGTGAAAATTGTCCTACATTACGAATATACACAGTGCCACCAAATCTTAGAGTTTAAGATGATTAATTTTTTTGCTATGTAAGTCACTTCAACATAGAAAGTCATAAAGGGAGAAAAGAGGAAATTATTGTTTATTGAGGTACTGATATATAGTAGATTCTGTTGGGCTTGTGCATTACCCTATTAATTCTACGAAATAATCACAGGATTCATTATACCCAATTTAGAAATAAGCTAACAAGTGTCTGTATAACTTAATTTCTAGAACTACTACAACATGAATCTGGAATTCAAACTAAAGTCTGAGTCCAAAGCCTGCACCCTTTCCCACAACCCAGTCATCCAAGAACCTCCCATGGAAAACCTTCTATCACTCTGTACATAAAGACTTGTGTCTGATCCAAAATAAGCATTGTTCGATAGTTATTGCTTCGCATGGACACACTCTCCAAAGAAAAGTGCTCAAAGTATCATTTTGCAACAAGCCCTCACGGATAGCAAAATTTTCAAAATTTTGCTGCCCTTTTTCTGGCCTGCAAAGATTTTATCAGACCTGATCTGTAAGTGGAGTACTACTACTTGGGACCTCAGAAATTCCTTTTTCCAAGGCATACCTGTCCACTCAGGCTTTGATTCTTTTTAGTGAGGGGAGAAAGCATTTTCCCTCACTATCAGAAAAAATGTCTGAAGACAGAGCTAGTCCTGGGAGAGGTAGGACACTGATATAGTGATTACAGTAGAACATAGTATCCCATGAGGACTTATTTGAAAGGCAGAGTTGGATAGGCAGAGCTCTCCCTGCCATCTGATTCATTCCCCAAATGCCTGCAATAGTCCCAGCCATGAGCTTGGAGCTCAGTCTAGGTCTCCCATATGGGTAGCAGGAACTCAACAAATACTTGAGCCATCTCTGCTGCTTACAGGAAACTGGAATAGAAAACAGAGCTGGAACTTGAATCCAGGCACTGCAATATGGAAATGCAGGCTCCCCAAGTGGCATCTGTTATGCCAAACACCTGTTCCAAGAGCAGATTGTAAGAAGCTGTGAAGACCATAGACAGAGTGACGCCTAAACCTGCCCTTCCTAAGATCAGAGACTCAGCAAAAGAAAGGCAAGATTTGATTTGTGTTTTGTATCTGTCACCATCATTGCCATTTAAACTCAAAAAGGCCCTTCTCCTTGGTCCCATGTCCTCTAACATCTGCAACTCTCACTCCACTTTACAAATACCCCAATTAAATATGTAAGGATTGTCAAAATAAAAAAAAAAAAACAAATTTGCTCAAGGTTGGCTCCATTTGCATTGCTATTAATAGCAAGCACACCAAAGTCCTTAGCTTAGTGTGGTTCTGTTTGTATCTTTTATTGAGATTAATCACTACTTAAGTTATGCCTTGATTTTAGAGATCTCACTCTAACACAAGAGTTTAGAGAACAACAAATGAAACATTTTCTATCACAGTCTTTCATGATACTAATTCAAACAAAACTTCTGTTTAAATAATTAGCTTTACCAATAGCATCAAAATTTGTGAATGTACAAAGTCTACAAGTGCTAATTTTTGGTCCTGTGTTAGTCTTCACAAATAACATCTTGAGGGGTGTGTGTGTGTGTGTGTGTTCATATATATACATATATATAGCGTACCAGGACTTATCCAAAGCAAGTAAAACTGATACAGTCCTGGTTCTCGAAAATTTTATTTTCTAAAGCAGGAGATTTACTTAGCTGATCTCAACAGACAGACCTTCCACACTTCCTTTTGAATTTTCCATTGCTGAATTTGTGATCAGAATTAGAGTTGTTTGACTTCCTGGGGCAAAGTTAGTGCTGAGTGTTAAAACCTGCAGTCACACCATGACATTTTTTCAACACTCCACAGTATTTTAAGAATCATCTCTTCTTACGTTCTGTTTCATTCCTTTGCCACGGGTGAGTATTGCTCGAATATGCAGGTAGTTAGAAGCAGCTTACTTGAAAATAAAATTTCTGCATTCAAATTATTCCATTTATCACCATTTTTGTGATATCCTACTTATTTTATGCTAGACTCATTGTTTTCAAACATGTTGAACTATAGAGAAGTCACAAAAAAAAAAAATCAGTGGGAGGCTATGGTGATTTCCAGGGCAGATAGCAAACTCTTAAGGTATAACCTTAAAAAATAAGCCACTGTTTAAGGACATACGAGAAGCAGGAAAGAAAAATCCAGGTTGAGTTCAATCCAGGAATTGGTTATATGTGAAAATCACTTATCCTTTCCTTTGGGGCAAATAAAGAACAACAGTTTCTCAGCACTTAAAGACTGTAACAAATTGTAAAACTACTATAATCAACATCTTTCTCATAGTGTGTGTTTCAGAAGAGTTAGGTGGTGATGGTGAAATAGCAATGATGATAACTATGAGTTTTGATATTTGTCAAAATTTACTCATTTGTGAGAAATCATTTTATGCTATTTTGTCACAAGATATTCCATATTTTTGAGATTGTGTTAAACATTAAGTCTGAGTATGCTGTTTGGATAGAATTAAGCTAATATGGTAATAGTTTTCAATGAGTGGGCAGAGTTTGTGCCCCATCCCCCATGACATTTGCATCCAGGTGTTTAGGGCATTATACACTTGAGTGGGGTGGTGCATCATGTGTTATGGGCACCTAGTGGACAGAGGTCAAGGATACTGTTAACATCCTACAATGTATGGAAGTGTTCCTCTACAGGAAGAATTGGCTGGCCAAAATGGCAACAGTGTTGAGATTAAGAAAGCCTGCCTCATGACAGCACAAACAGCTCACTCTCTGATCCTCGCATTAGTTTTTCTTCACTTGTGATACTGCACGAAGCAATGGTCTACATACACTATTCACCATGATGACTAAGGCAGAAGAAAAGAAAAAAGAGTTTGCCTGAATTTCCAAGTCTCAGTTGTGTTTTGATAGTCACACTCATTATGGTGTTTTAATAGGCATGGCCATGTGAGTAAATCTAGCCTAAACACTAGGTAGATTTGAGCTTAAACTAATCAGATAGGTGCTCCTATTTTTGGTTTTGAACAACTTGTGCAGATGTAGTGACTGGCTGCAAATTGCCCTGGGAGAATTCAAACAGACATGTACTCCCAGTCACTGAGTGGCAAACAGGTATTTCCATGTCTACAGAAAAGGGGATCCACTTGGCGCCAAGGCAGATCTGTTCATTGCCATTTAGAATCCATAGTAACTCATAGTGAGTTCTGATTTTTGTATGGTGCTTTTCACTTCCGGATGGGTTTTCCTTTATATATCCTGGACCTGAGAGGTTAGCAGGATAGGACATAAACAGAACAGGGCAGTGGCACAGAAAAAGGACCTTTGGTCTTACCCATCAAAATTCAAAAGCACATAACAATCCTCACAAGTTAATGAAAACCATACTGCAGGTAGGGTCATTGAAGGAACATCTTGCTAGAAAAGGGGCTTGCTTTCCTTGTTCCTAAGCACTGCTCCTGACTGCATCCTTAGCCATTTGGTGGGAGCCACAGCTGGACTGCAGTCTGGCCAAAGGAAAGGAGATGCCTCCAAAGTTGTGTTCACATCTCCATTTCTCTTTACAGCAAAGGAGGGAGACCGGCATACCACAGCCCCAGAGCTGTCCTGTTTGGGAGGCTGGACATCTGGACATTAGACTTTGCAGGGATAAAATAAAACTGTCCTTGAATGGAAGAAAGACAGGAGGGCCCCAAAATCAATGCTTTTTTTTTTTCCAGTGCCACTGTTCACCAATATTGAGAAACATTTCCTGAAGTAAATGCAAACAGTGTAGAGGGCAAAGCTCCACTCTCACCCTTTCTCCCCCTAACCACACACTGGTCATCCTTCAAGGCAATACTATTTCTCAATACCTTGCTCCTATACAAAGGCAAGTGTCACATTCTCCAGAATACTGACCCAACTCCAGGCAAGGGGGACAAAGGACAACAGGAAAACTTGGCTTGTTTGGTGTCTTGCAAGAAGTCCCAGGGGAGCCTAGGAATCGAGTTGCTAGTTTTACTATTAGACCTAACGAACGCCAGCTTCAGGAGGGCAGTAATGCAAAGCCTCGGCCGTTTAGTCTGTAAACCCTTTTCTGGCTTTTTCAGGAGCTCCACTCAGGCTCCAAGTGTGTGCTCAGGCTGTTAAGGCGACAGCGGAAAGTGCGGCTGCGGGCTTTTTTTTAAAGCTCCCGGATTCTGCTGAGAATACGTAGCAGAAACGGGTTTCTCACCAACCTGGCGTCCCAAAAAGCAGCAATGAATTCAGTTTTCTACATACTGGAAGTAAAGGAGATAAAAAGGCAAAGCCGAGATTTGGGGCTGTGAGGTGGCAGGAACTGCTGCCAGCTAGCGGACCTAAAGCGCCTGCAGGTTGCAGGTAAATGTGTCAGGCTGGTGTAGGGAAAGAGGTGGTTTTTCGGGTTCCGGAAGGGTTCAAAAGGCTTGGGTTCTAGGGACCAGGATATAGGATAAGAGGTGGGAGTAGAGAATTGTCAAGTGCAACAAGAAGGCACAAAGATCAAAGAGTCGCCCAAGTGTCCCGCGACACCGCCCTCCTTCTCCCCTTCATCACAGAGACACCCCGCCAGTACTGAGCAACTTAGCCCCTCACCCTACAATGCCACTGTCCGTCCCTGCTTCAATGTAGACTGTTTTTTCTCACTTACAAGTGAAAGGGGCAGGGATGGAGGGTTACACTGCACGCGGCGATTCAACTAGACTCTTCCCGGATGGAAATCGGTCTGTGACTATCCCAAGTCAACCCCTGAGGACTCAGGACCCCACTATCCCATTATCCCACTATCCCACCGGCCGCCCAGCCGCGCTCCCTCCAGCTCCATTCCCCTTCCCTCAGGATGACTTGTGGCCGGCGGCAGAGCTCAGCTACCACCGGCCAGCCAGGGATGACAGAGGTGGACAGAGGTCACTACCCAAAGTAGAAGGCTCAAGGGACAAGGAGAGGCTCTGCAAACCAAGCTCTCTGAGACACTCAGGTCCCCTCGACCCGCACCCGCCTTTGGCCTCCCTCCGCCCCTCCTCCGGTTTCTGTCCCCCACCCAGGGGAGGCTGAA